>NC_137151.1:32664468-37794468 GCF_951394435.1 Stenella coeruleoalba | reverse complement strand
ACAATGCATTTTAGTAACTGGTGTAATAGAGCCACATATCCTGGGAGTTGTTGTAGGAGAAGTCTGTAGTTCCCAAGGGTTCCATAGTTTGGAATGAAGCCCTAACCATTTGTATTTGTTATAAAATCCCACTAACCCACCTTATAAATGATCAATAGGAATAGACACATAATGCATTCCCAATAAGTACCATTTCTCAATAAAGAGTGCGTTTGCCATCCTTTTTATGTGATAGCTGTATTACCATGATAAGCATCCTTAACAATGTACAAAAAGAATCACTGTCAGTTGTGTTTCATTATATTGGCCAGATGATTCCCATTTAATCACAGCATTTCCCAAACATTGTAACTGAAGTAGAATCCTCGAGACTCCCTTAAAACAGAAGTAACAGCAAAAGCTGTTCTTACTTAAAACTTGGTGTGGTTAAGAACTTGTGCTGGGTTTTAGTAATAAACCACTCAGACACCTACTGAGCTACTAGCTAATGACCCCCAGGATCTTTCAGTTGTACTCAAGTAGCTGGAAATAGTTTGCTGAGGCACCTCTGCCTTTAAAAGGCACTGGGGACTTATTATTTTAATCCTTGTACAGCCTGATTTATCCCTTCAAACATCTGTCAGCTGTGCTTTGTCTTGAAATTGGTACCGATGCTGCTGCTGATTTTTCAACAGCAGCTGGGAGGCGTTCATTAGACTCTCAGAGGGTGTGTATGGCTGTAATATTTTCTTTTACTAATGATCTCTGAAGCATTAAATATTATGCATCCCATATCTACAGGAAATCTTGAATTTTTATTTCCCTGCTTCAAGATTTGAAGCATTAGGTTTTACTCAATTAGCTAAATTATTAACAATCCAGTCCCTGGGTCCTAGAGATATAAAAGAAAAATGGACTGTAATTTCCTGGGTTAAATGATTGTTATTTAACACAAGGGAGAGATCGTAGCCCATTCTCTCCAGCAGATATAAATAAGAGCTGAAGCACAATTTTTCTTAAACGATTTCCAAATTAATTTGTCAATAGAGCATCCCTTGATTTAGCTCTCATTAAGCTGGACTTAGCTCTCACTTGCTTTACCTCCTTCTACACTCAGAACAGAAGAGAGGTTTTTTTTTGTCCTCCTAGAGTTCTCTATCTTCCTTTTGGTTGGCCATTGTTGAAACACTTATTTGTCTGCTCAAAGATTTAAAAGATCTTTCCCTTTTTTTTTGTTCTCATCACCTGGAGACTTACTTCTCACATGTAGACAAAGGCAGCAGCATTTTACACTGTACTTGAAGCACCGGCTATTCCCTGTCAAAGTCATCTGCCCCTCCAGCCGCAGTGTTGCCATGCTTCCATCACTATTATTTTTTCCTCCGGTTAATTTATTCAAGCAATGTGGGGATGAAGGGGGTAGAGTTGGAAGGTGACACAAGAAAAATTTTGAATCTCTTGTAATTCTGGTGGTGGACGCTGTGTGTGGGAACCAGGAGGTGATACGATCTATGGGCCAACGTTAGAGTTTTGCTCGTCAGGACTGAGTCTGGAACATATTAAAAGATAAAGAAACAGCCTCTAGAAAATGGTAAAGTAGCCTCAGTGTTACGGAGAATTCTCCCTACATTCCTCCACGCTTCCCTTGCCCTACGCCAGAGTAAGAGACCCCCCCCCCCCCACCCCTGCACCACTCCTCTCCAATCGTGGGCAGCCGGGAAGACCCTCTCCCTACGAACAAAGCTAACTCTGCGCATGCGCAGGGGCGACATTCACGTAGAAGTGAAATGCTCTGAAATGAATTTCCCCAAATGACTTAAGGCAGATTCTCTAAGCAAGCCAGAACCCTCGGTTAAAAGAAGCAAGTTTCTGTAGCATATGGATGACACTGCTTTTACAATTTAAACTATAGGCCATGAACTCTTTGAAGGAAGGATTCCTGTCTTATTCATCGCTGTACCTCTCTGAAATATTGAAGGACAATGTCGCATAATGTAAAAGCTATAGGGTTAGACAACCAGGGTCTCAAACCCAGATTCTGATCTCTCCAAGCCTCCTTTTCCTCATCTGTACAATGAAGATAATACCCACCTGACCCAAAGACCCGAATCACCAAGCACATCATAAACATTCAGTGAATGGCTCTTTTAACCTCTCTCCTTGTGTGTAGTTCGTGCTCAAAAAATACTGCAGCTGCTCCCTAGGATGTTTTTTCTTCCTCTTCCTCTTTCCTCTATCCTATCCTTCTTTTTATTCCTTTTTAAAAACCCTTTCTGTTTTACTTATTTTGCCTTTTTTTTTTTTTTTTCTTTTTCACATATTTTTACCTTAAGTTTGAGAACTGTACTCAGTTCTGCCATCCAAAGGGCATTCCCTTGTCTGGCTGATGCCATTCCAGGCTAAAGATATCATTGACCTTTCTCTTAAAACAAGGAATAACCTACCCCACCCTGCTCCCACCGACTGGGCCAGCAGATTGCAAACCCTCCAGGAATTAGAATAGCTGCTGCACAGTTAAAATCCTCCCAACCTGAACAGGACTATTACCTGCTATGCTTCCGATTTGATAGCTTTTGTTTTTTCCCCAGAAGGTATTATCATGAATACTTTTACAATGGAGTCTATTTACCATATTTACAATTCTTCCTGCTTGCCTTTGTTCCTCTTCTTAAAATACAGCTCTCTCCATCTCTTTCAAACTGCCTTCTTTCGAGTGAGGGCCAAGGTAACTCTTGCTGGAGGCCCCAGGGGATGAGAACAGATGTGAAATTCTCCTGCAGTTCGAAGATATCAGTGCCACTGTGCTTCAACCGTAGATATGAACCAACAGATAATTACAGTTTAAAATTAGTATTTTAATGAACCAGCCTTAGCAAATGTAAAGCGAAATCTCCCAGGCATTCAAGAAATGAGCAAGAGAGAGGACATTAGCTAAGAAATCCAGCCAACGAATGGTCAGCAGATGCTGGTCTGTTGGAGAGCTGAATAGTCCTCTTTTTACGTGCTGCACAAGGCAGAGAAAAGCCCATATTTAAAGGTGAAGAGAAACACCCAAAGAGCAATGTCAAATTCTAATCAGTCATAGATCTGAGGCTTCAATCCAAGAACCTCAAATTAAATATCAGTGCAAAATATAGGGAAATAAATTCCTTATCCATTTAAACCTAATGTCAAGGTTCCCTTTCAGAAATTAATGGCATCATTAAATATTTATGTGGTCTGATACCCAGCAGTAATTGTTAGCAATATCATAAACTGTTTCAGCACAATAGAAATGCTAGAAACCAGGTATGAGTAGGTGAAAAGCTTGTTGAATTGTTACGGTTTATTTTTTAAGTGTTTGTAGTGCTAAATATATATTTTACTAAGGGCTTGGTTGTTATACACCTTATTCAATTAGAAGAAAAGTCTTAGGTTATGTTAAAATGGTTTGAATGCTGGATTAAAATGGACTATTAGATGCATCCCTGTGAGGGTAATAAAAGGAACTGGGCTCTGTTTATTTTCCAGGGCTCCCTTGCTTGGGGAACTTGGATTAGTTGCTTAAACTCTCTGTGCCCTGATAGCTCAGCTGCAAAATGAGGTTATTACAGTTTGCCTTACATGGCTTACTGGAAAATAGGGAAAACGGAATTCACTGATGTCCTCAAACTGCACAGGCAGCGCAAGGACACAACCAGCACATGAATGGGACAATGTTTCATTATTACACAAGAGTGCACATGTTAGCACACATGCCTCAGTTTATATCTTAATATATTTTGGCCCCCTGCAGGATTTTGAATTCAAGGTTACTATTAACAAGAAAATAAACGTGAACATTTTTCCACAGCTGGTGCTTTGCACCCCAGCAGGAGAGGGGCTGGGATCAGGTATGAGACTTGCTAACCCGAAGCTCTGACTCAGTCTAATCCCAGCAGAAAATACCCCTCTTGCTAGCATCTATCTCTCTCAGAAACTGGGCATAGCAAGATCTGCCCTCACTCTTACCCCACCGTGGCCTAGCTCCCTGAACCCACTTAGACCTTGAACCCTATTCATCTGTTCTCACTGCTCTTTCATGTTTTACTTTTCCACCAGCAATGTATAAGAGTTTTAGTTAATCCACATCTTTGCCACCATTTGGTACCATCAGTCTTTTTAATTTTAGCCATTCTAGTGGGTATGTAGTGCTATCTCATGTGGATTTCATTTTAATTTTCCTGATGACTATTGAGTATTTTATAATGAGCGTATTGGACATTTGTATATCTTTAGTGAAATATATCTTCTTTTGTTCAAGTATTTTTCCCATTTTAAAAAATTGCTTGTCTTCTTATTGTTGAGTTGAATGAGTTCTTTACTATAATCTGGATACAACCCTTGTAAGATAACTGTATTGTGAATATGTTTTCCCAGACTGGATTGTCTTTCATTTTCTCAACAGTGCCTTTCAAAGAGCAGACAGATATTGTTAATTTTGGTGACATACAATTTTATCAGTTTTTTTTCTTTTATGATTCCTGCTCTTTAAATCCTATCTAAGAAAACTTTGCTTATGCCAAGGTCTTGAAAATTATTTCCTTTTGTAAAAAAATGTCTTATAGTTTTAAATTTTACATTTAGGTCTAAGATCCATTAGATCCAGCAATTAAATCTAGTGGATCTAATTATTATGTATAAGAGGTTCGTTTGTTCCATGAGGATATCCAGATACTTCAGCACCATTTGTTGAAAAGACCACTGTTTTCCCATTTAATTAGTTTGGCACTTTGATCGAAAATCAATTGACCATCTATTTGTGAGTTTATTTCTGGGCACTTTCTTCTGTTCCATTGCTCTATTTGTCTCTCCATATATCAGTACTTTGGGGCGTCCTTTTGTTTTAGGGTAAATTCCTAAAACATGGAATATTGGGTTTGAGGGTATCACAGTTCTTAAGGCTATAGATTCATGTGCCTAAATGTCTCTCTAGGAAGATTGTATCTGTTTATTTTTCCAGGCACTTTCCCAACCTTCAACATTGGTTGTTTCACTTAAAAAACTCCAACCTAACTTTTGGAAAATATTACGTCATTATTTTTAAATGGATATTTGTGTGTTTATCACAATATTCATTTTCTATTTGTATGTCTTTTCCGGTGAATTATATGTCTTTATCCTTGTGTATGTTTTCATTGTGATTTTTACTCCTTTTTCTTACTGATATGTATTGATAAAATCTCTCTATATGACAAGGTTAGGAAGCTTTTTTCTACCATATTTATTCTAAATAGTTTATCAATTTGTGTTTGCATTTTAATTTCATTAGTCAGAATTCCAATACCAAGAGATGTTTAACATTTATTATTTTATTTCTGAATGGACTTTAAAATCATTTTTTATGTTCTCCAAAAAATCCTGTTCGAACTTTTAGATCAAATTACACAAAATCTGTACATTTATTTGAGTAGAAGTAATACCTTCACACTATCCATTCTTCCCAGTCAAGCACATTGTATGTCTCCATGTAATGTAGACTTCCTTTATTTCTCTTCGTAGAGTTCTGTAAATTTACTCACAGAAGTCCTAGGCCACCCCTATGTTAAA
Organism: Stenella coeruleoalba; assembly: GCF_951394435.1. Taxonomy (NCBI): domain Eukaryota; kingdom Metazoa; phylum Chordata; class Mammalia; order Artiodactyla; family Delphinidae; genus Stenella; species Stenella coeruleoalba. Next base: position 37,788,921 of record NC_137151.1, on the reverse strand, counting down.
TTTTATGTTGCTACCATGAACAGCATCTTTTTCAAATTACATTCTAACACAGTTAGTACTAAAATATAGAAAACTATTTATCTTTGCTTATTAATCTCTTATCTAGTTACTATGCAGGACTAGTATCAATTTGGAATCTTTTTCATTTCATTTCCTTGGATTTCCTGTTTATCCAACTTATTTTTCTCAGCAGGTAATAATAATTTAGTCATTTCATTGCCAGGAGTTTTTCCGACTATTTTTCTTTATGCCTTATTGAATTGGCCAGAACTTCTGCAACAGTATTAAATAATAATGGTGATACATGATCTTATTAAAACCTCAAATATCATTTACAGACCATATAAAAGTATATTAAAAATGAAGGCAATTTTGAGACTGGAAGAAACATAAAGGTTGTCTAAGTGAATACTTAGTTGATTTATGAATTTCCTTATAACCTCAGATATTCTGCTTTAACATCTCAAGTGATGAAGACAGGGAAGCTGACCACCTGTGTTAGTTTTCTAGGGCCACCATAACAAAGTACTACAAACTAGGGGGCTTAAAACAGAAATTTATTCTGTAACAGTCTGCAGGCTACAAGTGCGTAATCAAGGTGTTGGCCAAGAGCATGGTCCCTTGGAAGCTTCTAAGGGAGGAGGATTCCTTGCCTCTTCCAGCTTCTGGTAACCCTAGGTGTTCCTGGGCAGGTGGCAGCAAAACTCCAATTCTGTCGCCCTCTTCAGAGACTGTCTTTGTGTCTCTCTCTTCATATGGTGTTTTACCTGTGTGTTTTATCTTTTCTTAAAAAGACCACATCATATTGGATTAGGGCCCACCCTAATGACCTCATCTTAACTTGATTACATCTGCAAAGACTCTGTTTCCAAATAAAGTCCCATTCACAGGTACCAGGGGTTAGGACTTCGACATATCTTTCCGGGAGTACACAACTCAACCCATTACCCCATCATAGGAGCTGGCTGTTCTACTGATGGATAGTCCTCATGGTTAGGAATCATTTTCTTTTACCAACTACAGTCTGCTTACCTGCTGTCTCCATACTTAATACCCAGAGCAAACCGTTAGAAATCTCACCTGGCTTCTATTGGACAGCCGTTCAGATATACCAAAAGAGTTCTCATAGCTCACAGTTTAGTATAGTCACATTTTGATGAAAAAAATCAAGAAATGGCCACAATTAAGGATCTGTAAAGTATATGGCAGCTCGCAGACATGGACCTTACCTTACATTTTTAGCCTGACCAAAGGCTCGTAATAGAGACACTCTCACACCTTTGTAATGGTGAGTTTTGTCCTACAGCTGTTGGTAAAGAAGTAGGTGATCAACGTTTCTATTTTTTAATCCTTTTATTTTTATTTATTTAACATCTTTATTGGAGTATAACTGCTTTACAATGGTGTGTTAGTTGCTGCTGTATAACAAAGTGAATCAGCTATACATATACATATATCCCCATATCTCCTCCCTCTTGCGTCTCCCTCCCAGCCTCCCTATCTCACCCCTGTAGGTGGTCACAAAGCTCCGAGCTGATCTCCCTATGCTATGTGGCTGCTTCCCACTAGCTATCTGTTTTACATTTGGTAGTGTATATATGTCTATGCCACTCTCTCACTTTGTCCCAGCTTACCCTTCCCCCTCCCCGTGTCCTCAAGTCCATTCTGTACATCTGCATCTTTATTCCTGTCCTGCCCTTAGGTTCTTCAGAACCATTTTTTCTTTTTTTTTTTTAGATTCCAGATATATGTGTTAGCATACGGTATTTGTTTTTCTCTTTCTGACTTACTTCACTCTGTATCACAGACTCTAGGTCCATCTACCTCACTATAAATAATTCAATTTCGTTTCCCTTTATGGCTGAGTAATATTCCATTGTGTATATGTACCACATCTTCTTTATCCATTCATCTGTTGATGGACATTTAGGTTGCTTCCATGTCCTGGCTATTGTAAATAGAGCTGCAATGAACATTGTGGTACCTGACTGTTTTTGAATTATGGTTTGCTCAGGGTATATGCCCAGTAGAATCCTTCTTTTAATTGACCATGGTGGTGAGAACAGATGGCCTCTCCTAAGTGTTTCAGCCATGTTGAGAGACAAAGCTTGAGAAGCATAAGTGCATTTATGAGGCAAAGCATGAAAAGAAATCAAGCAAAGCTATTAAAAAAGGAGATAATATGGAAAAGAGGCAAGCAGGGTGTAGTGTTATTAATCGTTAATTCCTTGTTGGAAATTTCTTAAAACAAAGAACATGCATGCAATGGAAATATAACTTATGTGCACTGTATAACAAGGAAAATTTTTTAATTTATTCCAAAAAGGCTTTCTTACAGTTCTGACAACTGACGTAAGAAATTACGCCTCTTCTGATCGTTTTCTCCTCTGCTATCCTTGACATGATTCCTTTATAAACATTACAAACCTCCAAGTGTTTTGAGGCACCCACTCTTTAGCATTATGTCGTATCAAGATGAGGAGTGAGATATATCTAAAGATCACATAAGCTGTGTATAAAAATGATGTCTGTTGTGAGTATATTATTACATAAATAAAACCCCACAATCATGAGTGTCACCTGCGTTCTCTTAGCCTAGCTTAACAGTGCCTGCTTGGGCATTTTCTTTCTCTTTTGCTGTCCTTTCAGAATCAACCTTTAATAATTTTCCTCTGGGCAAAAAAAGGTGCCCAAGTAAGACCCAAGACATAGGAAATCTTAGGCAAAGCAAAGCAGAGAGATGGTTACTTAGCATTGGAGGATAGTTACTAAAGTTTCTCTTACACATATCTTCAATCTCATTGAAATCTACAAATTGACCAAAGCTCTGCAGTAGCTGCTGAGGAACTAGCACTGGTTCCTTGATGGTATAAACACGATCTTAGAATCTTTGTGGAAGTCATCCCAGCAGTCTGGACGCAGGTGATCGTGTTCGGGGGAGCCCAGGGATTGGGTCTGGAGTTTTCAAGAGCCTTCCTCAACGAGGACCGTGAAAGGCAGAGTTTAGGCAGACCCCAGGGCTTTGGGTGGGATCCATAAATCAGAGCAGCTCAGGGCTGAACCATCTAGGCTTATGCTGCGGGTCACTCCACATACAGACAGCCTCATGTACAGGCTCTGTTTATGAAAAGTTCTGATTATCTCTTTAGTGGCTACTACTCTTCACCTCACAGAGTTACACATGCTCTCCGTGTGTCAGTTACTGGCTGCGTAAGAAACTACCCCCAAAATCTGACACCTTAAAGCAACAGCCATCTTATCATGTCTCATGATGTTGTGGACCAAGATTTAGACAGGGCTTAGTTGATTAATTCTCCTGCTCCAAGGGGCATTCACTGGCATCACTTGGAGGTTCTCAGCTGGCAGTTGAATTGATCTGAAGGGTGCAAGAGGACTCCACTCACGCCCAGGGCCTTGGAAGGGTGGCCGGAAGTTTAGACTCAGCTGTGTTCCGTGTAATTTCAGAGCCTCCACACAAGATCTCTCCAGCAGAGTTCTTCAGCTTCTCACAAGGCTGCTCAGGTTCCCAGAGTTCATCTGTGAGAGTTACAACTTGGTCCCGAGAATGAGAACAAGCTCCCCAGATGGAGAAAACACAGAGCGTGATTAGACAAAAGGAGTTTGGGGAAAAGGGAACATTCAGGCAGAGAGCAGTATCTGCTTTCAGAATGAAGCTGGACTCAGGGAGACTCAGTAGCTGTCACGCATCCTGATAAAAGGCTGTCAGTTAGTACATGTCAATCACGTTCAATCTGTGCACGATAGAAGCTGGCACTTAACCTTCAGATGTGAGTGATCACATCTCCACTCTGCTTCCGTGTCTCCCTGTGGACTTAACGGTCTATAGCGATACTAGAAAGAGAACTCAACTGGAAATGTGGAGACCTCACTTCTAGGTTTTTTTCCTTAATTTTAAGGACCTCAGTTTTTTAGCCTGTATAATTTTGCAGCTGGAGTATATTCACCTCATGAAAACTCAACAAGTATTTATGCAACCCTTCCTACCAGTGATCTGACCCCTGCCTACTTCTGCACCATCACCTGTACCCATCCCCCCACCCCCATTCCCACTAACCACCTTCATTTGATTCTTGGGGTTCCCTGAGCTTTAACTGGTCTTTCACACACTGGCCCTCTGCCCGCAACACCCCTTCTGCACTGTTCCTACAGTGAGCTCAGTTCACTCTCTCTGTGTGAGCTTAAATGCCACCCCCTCATGCTACCCACTTTCAAGTGATTCACCCTATTCTCGCATGAATCTCCTCTTGCTTCTCCTCTCTGCACCCCCCACAGTTTGCATTTATTTTGTAAATGCATTTGTTTACACATGTTCTGTCCATCTTCTCTACTCCACGCTACACTCCATGAAGTGGGAGTTGTCACCGTCTCATCCACCGTTGCAGCCCAGTGCCTGGAACGCAGGAGTGCCCCTCAAATATGTGCAGAATGGATGTGATGGGAGACTCTCAAAGTGACCTGCAATCCAGTGAGAGAAGGTAAAACAAGGCAGAATGTTCACGTGCTGTTAAAGAGCCCCGAGCAAAGTTGTCTGATGGTTTTCAAAGGGAATTGAAAGAAGATGACATAAGGTTACTGCATGAGAGTGAGTGGAGTGCTGTTGGAAAACCAGGAGGAGCAGAGCCAGAGGACCTTGGTCACCGTCTGAGGAGTCTGAGTTTTATTCTCAGTGCACTGGAATCTGCTGACAAGTTTGAGCAGTGGAGGGACACGGCCTGGTTGCCTAAAGTTTATTCTGGATGCTGTGCAGAGAGCCGTGGAAGGGGCAAGATTGGACATGAGGTTCCTAAGTTGTCCAGGAGAGAGATCTCATGGTTGATGGAGAAGACAGGTAGACAGACTTAAAATAGATGTGGGAATAGACTATAGGAATTAGTGATGAATTAGCTGTGGAGGGCAGGAACAAGGGAGGACTCAGAATAACTGAGCTAGGATGAGTGACTGTTGGATGGAGAAGCACTAGATGAGAGATTCCGTGGCAAAGGGAGGAGAACACGTTTACAGGAGGGAAATCAGAAAGGAAATCAGTGTAAGTGACCCTGTTATGGGCATGGCGGAGGATAAGTTTACATTTCAAGTTTCCCAGTCTCTGGATAACTTTGCTTTCTGACCGCTTCCACCCTCTGCCACCACTTCGAGCTACTTCCCGCACGTGCAGCCCCATCGATTCCACTGCAAGTTTGTAGCGAGGGGATGTCACCCACGTGGTCTGTACGCCCTAGATGCTCAGTAAGCACCAAAGTGAACCGACTTTCATCAACACTTATTTGTACATGAAGACCTAGTGCATCACTGACTGCTCCCCCTTCCCCAGTAACACACTGAAAAGGTTTCCACTCGTTATTAAGTATTCTGGCTTATTTGGTGGATTGTTAAATATGTCTACAAAAGCCAAGTGTGGTACAGTGAGGAATGGAATGTATGTGATTGAGGTTCAGAACACTTTCGGTCTGAAATCATCAGATCTCCCCACAACACTGTAACTTACTTGAATAACTTCTTCCTTCATTCTTCACTTTGACATGGACATTCCTGGAAAAGCATCCTGTCTCCTTGGTACTTCGGTGGATGCTCTGCTAATTCTCCCCCAGGCCCGGAAGGACACCCTTCACAGGAATCTGTCTCCCCCTTTTCCTGTTTAACTAGAGTAAGCCACAGCACCCCGTTCCAGGTCCCTTCCTGAATCTGACCACGCCCCCCAACCAAGTCCAGGAACCTTCTCTTCTGGATCCCAGAGGGTGGGATTATGCTTGAGTCTTCAAGGGCCAGGGTGGCCTGGACGCCATCAGGAACAGTTTGTAGCATCCCGCCTTTTTCCTTCCTCAAGCGTGGCTTTTCTCTCCAGGCTCTCTATGGAAACCACAGTCAGTTAAACTTCACGTATTTGATCCCCAATAAATTAAAAATATTATATGGTCATTTGGGTACAAGTCAGGAATGACTTTGCAATACATAAAATCTCAGGGGAAGTTTAACCAAGTCATTCAGTCAATACTGAAATGATACTGGCACTTTATGGGAAGGGTTACACTTTTTCAGCAACATATGTTTACTAAGTATGCGTACTTTATTTTAGACAATGTGCTGGGCCTTGGGAATACAACAAAGAACAAGAAAATGTCCCTGTTATTAAAGAATTCAGCCTAATGAAGGGAGACCAACCAGTTCAGGTGCTATTATAAGAGTATAATGGTGAAAGCCCAAAAGGAGAACAGCCAAGTCCATCAGATTGTCACAGATACTTTATGGAGGAAGTACTTCCGTGAGCTATTCTGAGGCAGATATGACTGCAACAATCATCTGTTACCTCTGATTTCAAGTTTCATGTTTGTTTTAAGATCCTTATGGCACACATTCATGAAGTTTACAATAATAGTTGTTACACACTTGAACTCATGTATAATTGTGCATGTAAATGCCATTTGTGTCTCTTGTATTTATTGAGACTCTACAAAAGCTTACTTTAGGAGGAAAAGGTTCCAGAGCTCTGAAAGTGTGAAAATACCGCTCTGGGTAATAAGGAGATATTTAAAGGCTCACAATCAGATCTTAGAAAATTCACTGGACCAGTTGCCTGATGGATATGGTTTGACAGGAAATGGTTGCAAGACAGAGCCTGGCCCACTGCCTGTGGTCCTGAACCAGCTCCTAATCCCAGGACCATACTGTTTGACCTTTCCCAGGACTTCTGAACCAGGTGTGCAGAGACAGCCGGAGAGACAGAGGAGGCTTTGATTTTGGTCTGGTTTACAAATGATTGCAGATGGCAAGAAAGAAGCCACAGTTGATCTTAGCCAAGTATCAGATGACTGAAAGAGAGCTCCCAGGATATATACCTGGCTGTGCCAGTTGTCAGCAAGGTACTTCTAGAAGTTCAGGGAGTTGTGCAGGCATGAACGTCAGCCCAGTAGGTCGGGTGAGGAAGCGTTGCAGTCCGTTGAGCTCTAACAGAGAGCTCATAGCCTTCCCAATCCCCTTCTATCCTCATTGTTAACTGCTACTTCCACAACCTTGAAGGCAGCATATTATGTTTTACAAAGTGCAAAACTGGTGGTGTATACTTTTCATGGTTCATTTAATGTGAGGCTGTCTTTTAAAAAGGGAGATATACGGATCATGAACTTCAGAGAGAGTCTGGGCTGAAGGTGGAGGCCTGTGAATTAATAGTAGCTTATAGGTATTAGATGAAGACACAGGTATGAGGACCCCTTGAAAGTAACACCCTATAAATTAATCCTTTTAATAATTCCTACTAACTTTTTCAAATATTATTTTTAATATTTTTATTTAGGTTTCATTCTTTTTTATGTCGAATCACTATAATCTTTTTTTTTTAATTTTATTGGAGTATAGTTGATTTACAATGTTATGTTAGCTTCAGGTGTACAGCACAGTGATTCAGTTATATATACGTATATATTCATTCTTTTTCAGAAGCTTTTATCATATAGGTTATCACAGAATACTGAGTAGAGCTCCCTGTCCTATACAGTAGAGGTTTCATTATTCTTCTATCCAGTTATCATTACTTATTATTCAGTTCCATTCTCCCAACTTGTAACTCCTTACTCTCCATCTCCACTGTTTTTCTTACTTAACTCCTTTACCAACTACATTTTATTTAAGATTTAAAGTATTTTCCAGTGTGTCCTAAGAGTAAGGCCTAAAGAAATAAAAAGTTGTGAAAGGTCCAGGATGTTCTGTCAGATTTATGTATTCAGTTTTTACTGGGCACTTACTGTGAATCAAGCACCGTGAAGAGCGCTGGCAACATAAAGGTGAGCAAGATACGGTAGCTGCCACCAAGGAGTTTACAAGAGGAAGAGTCAAGTAAAACATAACTACTAATAATAATAAACAATATGACAAGTGCAGTGATCTAAACTTTCACAGTTTCCTCTGGGAGCCACATGGAGTCCCTTGATCCTAAATCTGAACCAGCAATTAAGTCACCATCAAGTATCCATATACAGTTGACCCTAGAACAGCACAGAGGTTAAGAGTTGCCCACCCCCTGCACAGTCAAAAATCTGGGTACATTCAGCCCTCCATAGCCACAGTTCTGCACCCACAGATTCAACCAACCACAGATCGTGTAGTAGTGTAATGCGTAATTAGTGAAAAAAATCTGCATATAGGTGGACCATGCAGTTCAGACCTATGTTGTTCAAGGGTCCACTGTATTAGGTTCTATGGAGAAGACAAGAAAGAAAGAGGTATAATTGAATCATGAAAATAAGACATTCACACATGAATATAATTATTAAAATCAAATGGCAGTGTATCAGAGTTCTTCAAAGGTACAGAACCAGTAGGATAGATGATAGATAGATAGATAGATGATAGATAGATAGATAAATAGACATAGATGATAGAGAGAGAGAGAGAGAGAGAGAGAGAGATAATAGATAGATAATCTAAAGAGCTGTATTTCAAAATATTGGTTCTTGCAATTATGGGGGCTGGCGATTCTGACACCGTAGGGCAGACTCCAGAAACTCTTGGGCAAAAGTCGATGCTGCAACCTTGAGGCAGAATGTCTTCTTCCTCAGGGAAGAAGTTTTGCTTTTAAGACATTTCAACTGATTGGATAAGGCCCACTCACAACATCAAGAATAATCTACTTAGAGTCAAACTGTTTGCTCTGGAGAAAACGCCAAAGGGTGTGACTGAACAACTTTTGCTGAAGATATTGGGTGTATGACACATGGATCCAATCAACCATCTCAGCATAAACAAGAAGCAGAGACACACTTATCCAGAAAAGATGCTTGGAGGGCGCTCTTATTGATGGCTTGGACACCACAGGAAACTGACAAGGTTTTAAGAATTTTATGCCATCAGAAACGTTGCCAGGGACTTCCCTGGCGGTCCAGTGATTAGGACTCTGTGCTTCCACTGAAGGGGGCATGGGTTGGATCCCTGGTCAGGGAACTAAGATCCCACGTGCCATGCGGGGCAGTCAAAAAAAAAAGAAAGAAACTTTTCCAGCCTGGACTGAGAGGCACAGAGATGGGACAAAATAAAGAAAGAATGACTCTGACAGCAGAGCCATGGATGCAAAGACCAGGGCTGACAATACCTCCTTGGGCTACGAGGGAGGGGCTGCTACCCCAGCTCACCCAGAGGACAGTGAGCTTGCTTCTTTCCAGAAAGATCCATGATCCCAAATGATGGAACAGTAAAATGTCCTTCAAGATCTAGGGAGGAGGTCTAGGGGAAGCTGACCCAGATTAGAATTTAGATTTTACTCTTAGCAATAGCAAGATTTTTTTCTTCTAGACCATTTGAATTATTATGTGACTGAATACAATGTATTTTCCTTAAAAATAATTAAAGTAATATATGATATATATTATTTATATTACATTTGGAGAAAATATAAATAAATATTAAAATATTAGTAATTGTAAAGACTAATTTTCTTCAGTTTTCTTAGTTTCATTTTCTAGAGTAAACTTCATTTTGTACTTAGAAAAAATTTTTATTTATAAGGCAAATGTTATATTATTATTTATATTACATTATTCAAGCTTTTTTGTGTGTCAGGTCCATTACAGTATTAGTGTGGAAAGAGCAGTGACGTGATACAAAAGACTTGATTTCTAGACTTATTGCTACTTCTCAATACTTAGACCTTGGGCAAGTCTCTGAAGTTCTCTCAGGCTACAGAGAATCTGTAATTCTCGGTATAAATGTCAGGAATGATTAATGCAAAAATAATTTTGACACAGTTATCAGTTTCATATACACAAGCAATATGCATTGAGTTTTTTTTTTTATTAAATAGATGTTTTTTAGTGTGGAAACTGACACTGATATTACAAAACATACTTATATTGGACCATCATAAAGCAGCACTTTTATGGAGGATCTGTAAAAATCCCCAATAGACTATGAATATTCACATTTAAGTGAAATATCATCTGTGTATCTAAAACCATTTGAAAAAATATTTTAAATTACTGAATGTAATGTTTGGTGAAAGATGTAATCAATAAATGCTGACATTTTTAACTGAAAAAGGAAAAATCAACTTATTGGCAAAGTTAACCACATCTACAAAATACCTTCACAGCAGCACCTGGTATTTGCACCTTGTGTTTGCATACTGAGTACTAGAGCCTAGCCTAGTTGGCAATTAAAACTAACCCTCACAGGCAGTATGTGCTAATTGCTGGATTACTGGTACGTGAAGATTGAAATATCAAGTGGATTTGATGGTAGAGTACAAAGCCATACACAGTACGCCTCTCCTAACCCGTGTCTCCTGCCCTGTCCACCCACCAGCCTGCCATGTTTCCTCATCCTGCATTGAAACTGCCTAAAGTGGCGTAAAAAATACAATATCTGCCATTTCCACTTCTCCTTTCACTGCTCTTCCCTCTGTTGCAAACTTTCCTTTTTAAATGCCAGCTTTTAGGAGTCAAGGCACAGATGCCTGTTGTCTTTCCCAGGCCATTATATTTCTAAGTATTTTTGTGTTCCTGTCATGTAAAGCTCTTCTCTCTCATTGAAAACTTGGATGGGGCTTCTAAGGATGGGGGGTGAAAAGAGACAGTGCCACTTACCATGCTGAGTCGCTTATTCCTTAACAGTGAAAGGACTGTTTCTATTAGATGATCAAAAGAATACCTTCTGTGACTTTGCAAACCTTGGGTTAAATGAGATTGCCCTCTGACCCTGTTTTACTTGGGAAGCATAGCCATAGCCTAACATTTAGCAGCCCTCTACCACAAGGCATCTTAAAATTTACTTCTATTCTGTTCATAATTTGTTAAAGAGCCCCTTTTCTGCAGCTTGCGAATACAAAATGACATCTGTTTTCTTTCACACCATCTCTTTTCTTTTTTATTGAAATATAGTTGATTTACAATGTTGTGTTAGTTTCACGTATACAGCAAACTGATTCCGTTTTATAGCTATCTATCTATCTATCTATCTATATTCTTTTTCAGATTCTTTTCCCTTATAAGTTATTACAAAATGTTGAGTACAGTTCCCTGTGCTATACAGTAGGTCCTTGTTGGTTATCTATTTTATATATAGTAGTGTGTGTCTGTTAATCCCAGACTCCTAACTTATCCCTCCCCCCCAACCTTTAGTAACCATAAGTTTGTTTTCTGTCTGTGGTTCTATTTCTGTTCTGTATATAAGTTCATTTGTATAATTTTTTTTAGATTCCACATAAAAGTGATATCATATGATATTTGTCTTTCTCTGTCTAGCTTACTTCACTTAGTATCACACCATTTCTTTTAAATGTTTACAGAAATTATGGTATGTGCATGCACACATGCGTTTATACACGTGATATTTCTGTGTGTCAGAATGTGGGCTTGTGTGTGTGTGTGTGTAAGATTTTTTGCAGACGTTGTGTCATCGATTTTCCAGATTACTGTCATCAAGATAAAATAAGAATTGCCATATTTAACCTTAGCAATAAAACTATGCCAAGACTTGCAATCTAGCTTTCTGGCTCTTACTACTAAGATTTCTGTCTTCACATTTATGTTTCCTGTTAGTTCCTATATCAATTTAGAAAAATGTAAAGGGTAGCTATTAAAAGATATCTGGAAAGTAAAATGAATTTGCTACTCTCAGCAGAAAGGACGTTCATTGTTTAGCTTTCTTCTCCTAAGCAATCATTTGTTTCTCAACTTGCAAGATGAATTTTGAAACAATGCCACATTATGCCACAAAATATTAATAGGTACAATTAATACATTGTTATATGTTTGATTCTGTCATTCTTCATTCCTTTCATATCATTCTTCTTTTAATCTGCTGTGACAGTTCTGTAATGGAGCACCAGAAATATGACTTCAGGGCAAGCCATACTACTAATCATCAATATAGCGTTGTCGGTTGTCCAGCAGATACGTGTTCTCTTGCCAGCAGGGATGATACTCTGCAAAATTTCGACCCAGAGAAAATGCTTTCCAAAATTCGTTTACAAGCAAAAAAAATAATGGGATGCTAATTTCGATCATAACAGGGTTTTTCCTTTTTTTTCCTGCTGAGCAGGTCGTTGTTTCATTTTAACTGAAGGATACGGGACAGAATTGTTAGAGCAATCCAGTTATATAAGCTATAAATATATGCAACATAAATGATGCCTTAGACCACGTTTCATTATTGGTTCTATAATTGTTCAGCTATAGTGGGATCTGCAGGCCACCTCTGTGTTGTATAGCAGTGGTCACTTTGGGGATCCTTGGCTTGAAGTAATACTACCCCAGTGAAATAATTAATATATTCTATCAGCAACAGTAATATAAACAAATCTATTAAACAAACCAGTTATTCTTCCAAACTGGCACTTAGCAATGATTGTCACTGTGAAAAAACGTTAATAAATGCTTCCAGGATATCCAGTGGGGGCAAGCCAGCTGCCTTTAAAAATATTTGTACAGATCTCTATCAATTTATCTCTAGTAGCATATGCCAGTCCTGTTATCATGGAAAAGTCAATCCTCCCAGCTTGGTATAAATTCACAAGTTTGGAGCACTCAGCTCACTCTGCCTGATCCTGGAAAGTCATAATTATTTTTCCTTGATGGACTACATATTTTTGATGTACTATAAAATAGTTAAGGGTACGGCCTTCCTTGTTAATGGAAGGTGATCTATTCAATCTATGCATGGTGCATTATTTCTATTATTGCAAGCATTTCACAGAAAATCAGTATGGGCTATAAATATTTTATATTCAGTGTAAACAACAAAAACTGAAAACATCCACTTGAGGTATAGATGCTATGATTACGGGAAAAAATTCAGTTGTTTTGTTTTATCTTTTATTCATTTATTTATTTTCTTCGACATCTTTATTGGAGTATAATTGTGTTACATTGTGTTAGTTTCTGCTGTATAACAAAGCGAATCAGCTATACGTATAAATACACCCCCATTACCCTCCCTCTTGCGTCTCCTTCCCACCCTCCCTATCCCACCCCTCTAGGAGGTCACAAAGCACCCAGCTAATCTCCCTGTGCTATGTGGCTGCTTCCCACTATCTATTTTACGTTTGGTAGTATATGTCCATGCCACTCTCTCACTTCATCCCAGCTTACCCTTTCCCCTCCCTGTGTCCTCAAGTCCATTCTCTACATCAGCATCTTTATTCCTGTCCTGCCCTTAGGTTCTTCAAAACCATTTTTTTTTTTAGATTGCAAATATATGTGTTAGCATATGGTATTTCTTTTTCTCTTTCTGACTTACTTCACTCTGTATGACAAACTCTACGTCCATCCACCTCACTACAAATAACTCACTTTCATTTCATTATATGGCTGAGTAATATTCCATTGTATACATGTGCCACATCTTTATCCATTCATCTGTCGATGGACACTTAGGTTGCTTCCATGTCCTGGCTATTGTAGTTGCAATGAACATTGTGGTACATGACTCTTTTTGAATTATGGTTTTCTCAGGGTATATGCCCAGTAGTGGGATTGCTGGGTCGTATGGTAGTTCTAGCTTTCCTTTTTTAAGGAACCTCCATAGTGTTCTCCATAGTGGCTGTATCAATTTACATTCCCACCAACTGTACAAGAGGGTTCCCTTTTCTCCACACCCTCTCCAGCACTGATTGTTTGTACATTTTTTAGTGATGGCCATTCTGACCTGTGTAAGGTGATACATCACTGTACTTTTGATTTGCATTTCTCTAATGATTAGTGATGTTGAACATCTTTTCATGTCTTTGTGGGTAATCTATATATCTTCTTTGGAGAAATGTCTATTTAGGTCTTCTGCCCATTTTTGGATTGGGTTGTTTGTTTTTTTGATATTGAGCTGCATGAGCTGCTTGTGTATTTGGAACATTAATCCTTTGTCAGTTGCTTCGTTTGCAAATATTTTCTCCCATTCTGAGGGTTGTCTTTTCATCTTGTTTATGGTTTCCTTTGCTGTGCAAAAGCTTTGAAGTTTCATTAGGTCTGATTTCTTTATTTTTGTTTTTATTTCCATTTCTCTATGAGGTGGGTCAAAAAGGATATTGCTGTGATTTACATCATAGAGTATTCTGCCTATGTTTTCCTCTAAGAGTTTTATAGTGTCTAGCCTTACATTTAGGACGTTAATCCATTTTCAGTTTATTTTTGTGTATGGTGTTAGGGAGTGTTCTAATTTCATTCTTTTACATGTAACTGTCCAGTGTTCCCAGCACCACATATTAAAGAGGCGGTCTTTTCTCCATTGTATATTCTTGCCTCCTTTATCAAAGATAAGGTGACCATATGTGTGTGTGATTATCTCTGGGCTTTCTATCTTGTTCCATTGATCTATATTTCTGTTTTTGCGCCAGTACCATATTGTCTTGCTTACTGTAGCTTTGTAGTATAGTCTGAAGTAAGGGAGTCTAATTTCTCCAGCTCCGCTTTGTTCCCTCAAGACTGCTTTGGCTATTCGGGGTGTTTTGTATCTCCATACACATTTTAATATTTTTTTTCTAGTTCTGTAAAAAATGCCATTGGTAATTTGATAGGGATTGCATTGAATCTGTAGATTGCTTTGGGTAGTATACTTATTTTCACATTATTGATTCTTCCAATCCAAGAACATGGTATATATCTCCATCTGTTGGTATCATCTTTAATTTCTTTCATCAGTGTCTTATTGTTTTCTGCAAACAGTTCTTTTGTCTCCCTAGGTAGGTTTATTAATCGGTATTTTATTCTTTTGGTTGCAATGGTAAATGGAACTGTTTCCGTACTTTCTCTTTCAGATTTTTCATCATTAGTGTATAGGAATGCCAGACATTTCTGTGCATTAATTTTGTATCCTGCAACTTTACCAAATTCATTGATTAGCTCTAGTAGTTTTCTGGTGGCATCATTAGGATTCTCTATGTATAGTATCATGTCATCTGCAAACAGTGACAGCTTTACTTCTTCTTTTCCAATTTGTATCCCTTTAATTTCTTTTTCTTCTCTGATTGCCATGGCTAGGACTTCCAAAACTATGTTGAATAATAGTGGCAAGAGTGGACATCCTTGTCTTGTTCCTGATCTTAGAGGAATGCTTTCAGTTTTTCACCATTGAGAATGATGTTTGCTGTGGGTTTGTCGTACATAGCCTTTATTATGTTCAGGTAGGTTCCCTCTATACCCACTTTCTGGAGAGTTTTTATCATAAATCGGTGTTGAATTTTGTCAAAAGCTTTTTCTGCATCTACTGAGATGATCATATGGTTTTTATTCTTCAATTTGTTAATATGGTGTATCGCATTGATTGATTTGTGTATATTGAAGAATCCTTGCATCCCTGGGATAAATCCCACTTGATCATGGTGTCTGATCCTTTTAATGTGTTGTTGGATTCTGTTTGCTAGTATTTTGTTGAGGATTTTTTCATCTATATTCTTCAGTGATATTGGTCTGTAATTTTCTTTTTTTGTAGTATCTTTGTCTGGTGTTGGTATCAGGGTGCTGGTGGCCTCATAGAATGAGTTTGGGAGTGTTCTTCCTCTGCAATTTTTTGGAAGAGTTTGAGAAGGATGGGTGTTAGCTCTTCTCTAAATGTTTGATAGAATTCACCTGTGAAGCCCTCTGGTCCTGGACTTTTGTTTCTTGGAAGATTTTTAATCACAGTTTCAGTTTCATTACTTGTGATTGGTCTGTTCATGTTTTCTTTTTCTTCCTGGTTCAGCCTTGGAAGGTTATACCTTTCTAAGAATTTGTCCATTTCTTCCAGGTTGTCCATTTTATTGGCATAGAGTTGCTTATAGCAGTCTCCTAGGATGCTTTGTATTTCTGTGGTGTCTGTTGTAACTTCTCCTTTTTCATTTCTAATTTTATTGATTTGAGCCCCCTTCTTTTTCGTGATGAGTCTGGCTAATGGTTTATCTATTTTGTTTAGCTTCTCAAAGAACCAGCTTTTAGTTTAATTGATCTTTGCTATTGTTTTCTTTGTTTCTATTTCATTTATTTCCACTCTGATCTTTATGATTTCTTTCCTTCTGCTAACTAGGTTTTGTTTGTTGTTCATTCTCTAGTTCCCTTAGGTGTTAGGTTGAATTGTTTATTTTAGACTTTTCTTGTTTCTTGACGTAGGCTTGTATAGCTATAAACTTCCCTCTTAGAAGAGCTTTTCCTGCATCCCATAGGTTTTGGATTGTCGTGTTTTCATTTTCTTTTTTCTCTAGGTATTTTTGATTTCCTCTTTGATTTCTTTAATGATCTCTTGGTTATTTAGTAACGTATTGTTTAGCCTCCATTTGTTTGTGTTGTTTACATTTTTTCCCTGTAATTCAATTCTAATCTCATAGTGTTGTGTTCAGAAAAGATGCTTGATATGATTTCAGTTTTCTCAAATTTACTTAGGCTTGATTTGTGACCTAAGATGTGATCTACCCTGGAGAATGTTCCATGAGCACTTGAGAAGAAAGTGTAATCTGCTGTTTTTGTATGGAATGTCTTATGAATATCAGTTAAATCTATCTGGTCTATTGTGTCATTTAAAGCTTCTGTTTCCTTATTAATTTTCTGTCTGGATGATCTCCATTGGTGTAAGTGAGGTGTTAAAGTACCCCACTATTATTGTGTTACTGTCAGTTTCCTCTTTTAGAGCTGTTAGCAGTTGCCTTGTGTATTGAGGTGCTCCTATGTTGGTTGCATATATATTTATAATTGTTATATCTTCTTCTTGGATCAATCCCTTGATCATTATGTAGTGTCCTTCCTTGTCTCTTGTAACATTCTTTATTTTAAAGTGTACTTATTTCCGATATGAGTATTGCTACCCCAGCTTTCTTGTGATTTCCATTTGCATGGAATATCTTTTTCCATCCCCTCACTTTCAGTCTGTATGTATCCCTAGGTCTGAACTGGGTCTCTTGTTGACAGCATATATATGGGTCTTGTTTCTATGTCCATTCAGCAAGCCTGGTTCTTTTGGTTGGAGCATTTAATCCATTCATGTTTAAGGTAATTATCGATATGTATGTTCCTGTTACCATTTTCTTAATTGTTTGGGGTTTCTTTTTGTAGGTCCTTTTCTTCTCTTGTGCTTTCCACTTAGAGAAGTTCCTTTAGCATTTGTTGTAGAGCTGGTTTGGCGGTGCTGAATTCTCTTAGCTTTTGCTTGTCTGTAAAGCTTTTGATTTCTTCATCGAATCTGAATGAGATTCTTGCCGGGTAGAGTAATCTTGGTTGTAGGTTCTTCCTTTTCATCACTTTATCATGCCACTCCCTTCTGGCTTGTAGAATTTCTGCTGAGAAATCAGCTGTTAACCTTATGGGAGTTCCCTTGTATGTTATTTGTCGTTTTTCCCTTGCTGCTTTCAGTAATTTTTCTTTGTCTTTAATTTGTCCCAAGTTTATTATTATGTGTCTCAGCGTGTTTCTCCTTGGGTTTATACTGTATGGGACTCTCTGCGCTTCCTGCACTTGGGTGGCTATTTCCTTTCCCATGTTAAGGAAGTTTTTGACTATAATCTCTTCCAATATTTTTCTCAGGTCCTTTCTCTCTCTCTTCTCCTTCTGGGACCTCTATAATGCAAATGTTGTTGCATTTAATGTTGTCCCAGAGGTCTCTTAGGCTGTCTTCATTTCTTTTCATTCATTTTTCTTTATCTGTTCCGCAGCAGTGAATTCCACTGTTCTGTCTTCCAGGTCACTTATCCATTCTTCTGCCTCAGTTATTCTGCTATTGATTCCTTCTAGTGTATTTTTCATTTCGGTTATTGTATTGTTCATCTCTGTTTGTTTGTTCTTTAATTCTTCTAGGTCTTTGTTAAACATTTCTTGCATGTTCTCAATCTTTGCCTCCATTCTTTTTCTGAGGTCCTGGATCATCTTCACTATCAGTATTCTGAATTCTTTTTCTGGAATGTTGCCTATCTCCACTTCATTTAGTTGTTTTTCTGGGATTTTATCTTGTTTCTTCATCTGATATAGCCCTCTGCCTTTTCATCTTGTCTATGTTTCTGTGAATGTGGTTTTTGTTCCACAGGCTGCAGAATTGTAGTTCTTCTTGCTTCTGCTGTCTGCCCTCTGTCCTCAATTCTTTTCATTCTTTTTTCTTTATTCTGCTCTGCGGTAGTTATTTCCACTATTTTATCTTCCAGGTCACTTATCCATTCTTCTGCCTCAGTTATTCTGCTATTAATTCCTTCTAGAGAATTTTTAATTTCATTGATTGTGTTGTTCATCATTGGTTGTTTGCTCTATAGTTCTTCTATGTCCTTGTTAAAAGTTTCTTGTATTTTCTCCATTGTATTTCCAAGATTTTGGATCATCTCTACTGTCATTACTCTGAATTCTTTTTCAGGTAGACTGCCTATTTCCTCTTCATTTGTTAAGAGTGGTGGGTTTGTACCTTGCTCCTTCATCTGCTGTGTGTTTCTCTGTCTTCCCATTTTGCTTAACTTACTGTGTTTGGGGTCTCCTTTTCACAGGCTGCAGGTTCACAGTTCCCGTTGTTTTTGGTGTCTGCCCCCAGTGGGTAAGGTTGGTTTAGTGGGTTGTGTAGGCTTTGTAGTGGAGGGGACTGGTGCCTGTGTTCTGGTGGATGAGGCTGGATCTTGTCCCTCTGGTGGGCAGGACCAAGTCCAGTGGTGTGTTTTGATGTGTCTGTGAACTTATTATGATTTTACGCAGCCTGTCTGATAATCGGTGGGTTTGTGTTCCTGTCTTTCTAGTTGTTTGGCATAGCTTGCCCAACACTGGAGCTTGCTGGTCATTGGGTGGAGCTGGGTCTTAACGTTGAGACGGAGATCTCTGGGAGAGCTCTGGCTGTTTGATATTACGTGGGGCCACAGGTCTCTGGTGTTCCAGTGTCCTGAACTCTGCTCTCCCAGCTCAGAGGCTCAGGCCTGACACCTGGCCGGAGCACCAAGACCCTGTCAGCCACATGGCTTAGAAGAAAAGGGAGGGAAAAAAAAGAAAGAGAGGGGAAAAAAATTGTTTTTAATTAAATAAAATAAAGTTATTAAAATAAAAAGTTAAAAAATATATTATTAAAATAAAAAATGAAAGTAATAAAAAAAAAAGGGAGCAACCAAACCAATAAGCAAATCCACCAATGACAACAAGTACTAAAATCTAAACGAAGACAAACATATAAATCAGAAACTAGTCAGTCACATACAGCAAACCCCAAGTCTGTAGTTGGTCCCAAAGTCCACCGCCTCAATTCTGGGATGAGTCATTGTCTATTCAGGTATTCCAGAGATGCAGCGTACATCACATTGATTGTGGAGATTTAATCCGCTGCTCCTGAGGCTGCTGGGAGCGATTTCCCTTTCTCTTCATTGTTCCCACAGCTCCCAGGGGCTCAGCTTTGGATTTGGCCCCACCTCTGCGTGTAGGTCGCCCTCTGGCATCTGTTCTTTGCCCAGACAGGAGGGGGTTAAAGGAGCGCCTTTTTAGGGGGTTCTGGCTCACTCAGGCCGGGGGTGGGGGGGGAGGGAGGGGTATGGATGCGGGGCGAGCCTGCGGCAGCAGAGGCCAGCATAACATTACAACAGCCTGAGGCACGCCACGTGTTCTCCCCCTAGACGTTGTCCCTGGATCCCTGGCAGTGGCGGCTGCACAGGCTCCCGGGAGGGGAGGTGTGGGGAGTGACCTGTGCTCGCACACAGGCTTCTTGGTGGCTGCAGCAGCAGCCTTAGCGTCTCATGCCTGTCTCTTTGGTCTGCACTGATATCCGCAGCTCACGCCCGTCTCTGAAGCTCATTTAGGCGGTGGTCTGAATCCTCTCTCCTCGTGCACCCTGAAACAATGGTCTCTTGCCTCTTAGGCAGTTCCAGACTTTTTCCCGGACTCCCTCCCAGCTAGCCGTGGTGCACTAGCCCCTTCAGACTGTGTTGACGCTGCCAACCCCAGTCCTCTCCCTGGGATCTAAGCTCAGAAGCCTGAGCCTCAGCTCCCAACCCCCACCCACCCCGGCGGGTGAGCAGAGAGGCCTCTCGGGCTGGTGAGTGCCGGTCGGCACCGGTCTTCTGTGCGGGAATCTCTCCGCTTTGCCCTCCACACCCCTGTTGCTGTGCTCTCCTCCTCTGCGCCGAAGCTTCCCCGCCCCGCCACCTGCTGTCTCCGCCCAAGAAGGGGCTTCCTAGGGTGTGGAAACCTTTCCTCCTTCACAGCTCCCTCCCACTGGTGCAGGTCCCGTCCCTATTCTTTTGTCTCTGTTTTTTCTTTTGCCCTACCCAGGTACGTGGGGACTTTCTTGCCTTTTGGGAGGTCTGAGGTCTTCTGCTAATGTTCAGTAGGTTTTCTGTAGGAGTTGTTCCACGTGTAGATGTATTTCTGATGTAATTGTGATGAGAAGGGTGATCTCCATGTCTTACTCCTCCATCATCTTGAAAGTCCTCTCTACCTTTCATTTAGAGCATTCATCAGTTCTTGTGAAAATCATAGACATTAGTCAGATTTGTTGCCTGTTAGCATATCTTCACACACCTATAAACATGAAGACAAACATACATTATTTCAAAATATTGTTATTTACCCAGAACATACTTGGTTCATTATCAAGAAGCATTAATATATATTGTAATAATTATATAGAGTAATAGAAAAGTGTTACACCACAGTTATGGCAAAGGTCTGACTGTCCTAGAACCCAAAAAATAACTATTGTTACCTTCAACGGCTCTTAGGAGGTTTAAGGCTGAAACACAAAGTCCGCTAAGGTTGCCATCCCCAAGCACAAGACCTCCAAGTAAGGAATTTAGCACTGACTGAAACTTGGAGCCTGTTTATTGTTAAAAGAAATGGACATGTACTTTAAATTATAAGATAAATAAGGTCTGAGCATCTAACGTATAGCATGGTGACTGTAATTGATAATACTGTATTGTATAATTGAAATTTACTAAGAACCCTATCTTAAGGATTCTCACCCAAAAAAAGAAAAGAAAAAAGGTAGCTATGTGAAGGGATGGATGTGATACTTAAATTACTTGATGGTAGGAATCCTCTCACAATGTAAGCATATATGAAATCATCGTGTTGTACAGTTTAAATATATTACTATTTCATTTGTCAATTATACCTCAATAAAGTTGGAAAAGAAAATAAAAAATGAGTGTTTCACTAGGAAAAATATAACTGTTGTCTTACATTGTGGTAAAGGGTTATAAATTGAAATGCTTGAGAGTTCCTGACATTTAAAAAAAATCAATCCTAAACCAAGTGCCGCTGAATTAAATGTAAATTAAACTAAGCTTATAATAACAAAAATGTACAAGCCTTGTGAAAATTCTGAAAGCAAAACTTAAAAAAAAAAATCTTCCCTACTTAAGCCAGAGATTAACATCAACAGTGATTAAGTCACGCTGCTAGCATGTACCCTTGAGATGAAGTAATGAAAACGGCACCTTACTTCTGTATTCTTCCTCCCCAAGGCCCAGTCTAATCATGAGAAAAACATCAGACAAACTCTAATTGAAAGGCATTCTACAGAATGCCTAACCAGTGCTCTCTGAAACATTCAAGGTCATCAAAAACAAGGAATGACCAAGAAATGGTCACAGCCAAGACAAGCCTCAAAATTCATGATGACCAAATGTCATGTGGGACCCTAGATGGCATCCTGGAGCAGCTAAAGGACATTAAGGAAAAACTAAGGAAATCTGAATAAAGTATGGACTTTAGTTAGTAATAACGTATAAGCATTGGATCATTAGTTGTGACAAGTGTAATATGTAAGATGTTAACAATATAGGAAACTGGGTACAGGGTATTTGGTAACTCTTTGTACCACACAACTTTTCTGTAAACTAAAACTATTCTAAAATAAAATGTTTATTGAAAAATACATAACAAATACAGTTGAAAAAAAAGATCTTCTGGTATAGTATTTGCAAAGGGAGATGCTTTTTAGTTTATAAATTATTTCCATAATTCGTGACAGTTCTCACATCTGCTACTATAAAATTCATTGCATCCTCTCTGCCTCTTGGAAAAAAATGCATTTAATTATCAGTGAAATTCAACTCCAGCCTGTTATGATGAATGATTTGAACCTGTCAGCTCCTTTTCCCCCCTAAAAACAAAAGAACTGAAATGAAATACAGTCTTCTTCCTCTATTTCCTTCCTTCCACCTGCTTCATTTAATTGATGAGGGTTTGAGGTTTTATTAATCTTTTTGAGCTCCTCTCTAAGATGCAGAAAAAGCTAATATGATATCATTGTATCTAGCTAATGTGTGTGCTTTGTGAAATTGATACACCCTGCCAAGACATAAATTACTTAAGCTTTGATAAATGTGTTGAAATCAGGGAATGTTCAAACAGATAAAACACAGCAATTCCTCTTTTTCTCCCTTTTTTAAACTCCATTTTGTGCATGCCGTTAAACGTTTTTGCATTATTATTGTAATATGGTGGGACAAAAGATAGCAGTGATACTGATATTAGCATAGGAAGCCCCAGCAAGTACAAAAGTAATGGGGGATACAGCCTTGTGTTTTGCAGATAACATCTAACAACCTTGCCTTGGACAGAGTGGTTTGCCCACAGGCTCAGAACCACCTACGGTCCTCTCCCAGCAGGCTGTATCACCGAAATTGTCTATATAGGAATGAGGGCACCTGCCAGACAAATTGTACTTTCAGATCCTTTGCTGACTCATTTCGTAGGTTGGAATAAAAGATCCACAAACACATTTTGTTGGCAAAAAGAGCTCACCTGTCCCTGTGATATGGGTATGACTCAGACGTCAGCGAGACTGGAAACATGAGGCAGCATTTGATTGATGCTCTGGGGTTGAGAAGGTCAATTTCTACTCGTTAATGTATCATATGGCACTGAACAAGTTGCTTGATGAACCACTAATCAGTTTCCTGGAGACCGGAGAATCCATATAATCCTTTGAAAACAATTCTTGGATAGGAGGCATGGGACTGCACTTTGGACCACGCAAGAGCCAGCAGTCACTGAACGCCTTTTGCAAGAGATTGGGCTCAGTAATTTCTATCCGTTCTTTTTCTTTTTTTTTGGCTGCGTCAGGTCTTAGTTGCAGCACGTGGGATCTTTGTTGAGGCCTGCAGAATCTTTCCTTGCAGCACGGGCTCTGTAGTTTGCGGCACGCGGGCTCTCTCATTGAGGCATGCAAGCTCAGTAGTTGTGGCACGAGGGCTTAGTTAGTTGCCCCGCATCACGTGGGATCCTAGTTCCCCAACCAGGGATAGAATCTGCATCCCCTGCAGCGGAAGGCAGATTCTTTACCACTGGACGACCAGGGAAGTCTCCATCCATTCTTTTATTTAGTCCTTACAATCAACTGGCAAAGGACATGAAGGTGAGAAAATTGGGGCTCACATCAAATACTTCAAGCTGAGGGGGTGATGAGGTCATCAGGCACCAAACCCTATGCTTTTTCCACCATGCTGCTTTCATATTGGGAGTTTATGGATGAGTGCAGGCAGGGTTGTGGTTGATCCAAACCCCAGTCATCCCTGGTTAGGTCTTTTGAGGTGAAGCATGAGCCCTGGGGACTTTGGTCTCACAACTGTCTTTGTACACCTGTTTAGGAGAGGGTGCCCTCTCATCAGTGATGCATGCCTTTAAGAATATGTTCCAGGGAGAAGGCTGAACAAGTTACACCAAAGGGAGAGGAAGTTGGGAGAGGAGGTACAATTGTTGGCTTTTTAAGACAACTAGAAATATACTTACCCTTTTAATTATACTCTTCTACCAATACATCATCATCCAATAGTTTTTTTAAATTTGGGTTTAGATTTGGAAATCAGTACTTGTAAGAACCGTCCATGCATTTTAGAGTAAAAAACAGATGAAGTTATACACAGCTTTTCTCACCTTGTTTAATGTTATCAAAGCAAATGACAAATGTGATGGTCTAGGGCAAAGCAAAAAAACTAAAAGATACATCCATCTACTTTTTTTGTCTAAGGAACTGTCAGTGACTGTTTTTCATTGGAACAGAGAACAATTATAGATCTGTGCTTAATAGTTAAATTTGATTATTTTTATATAGGCCAACCTTAAAATCAAGGGCTCCTTGAGCAGGTTTGAACCTGAAGAGTATTCTGTTAGAATATATTTTTTAGGAATCAAATTTCATTTTAAATTCTCATCTGGAGAATCTTTTCTGAAGAATTGAAGAGCCTTTCTAAAAGCAAATAATCATATCTAATGTATCTGTTTGATAAGCTTAGGTGTTTTTTTTTTTTTACACTCATATTTCTTTAGGATGAGTCACATATGTTTGGGTCAAGTTGCTACACCATGTTACTACAAAGAAAATCTTCAGTTTTTTTAAAAGTCAATAAATGACTTTTTGAGTAATTATTATTGACTAATCTCAGAACCATCACATCAGAAGTCCAAGGGATAAGAGAAGGATCTCATAATGTCTATCTCATAAGGGGGCCCATCATGTATTCTAAAATACGCTAATACCAGTTAACTTAAGACTCTACATGATTGAAGACTTCTTGTTGAACAATGGGTTCAATGTTGGTAGGTTTTCAATAACAGAAAAGGAAGGAGAAAAATAAGGCAAAGGACTAAATCAAGAAAAATGATCCAGGCAGAAAAAACTCAGGAAAATGTGTAATGTAAAACAAACATTTTAAGGAAAAAAAAGAGCATCTTTCTCTTGGTAGTGAAGAGTGTTGTCATACTTGTAAGTGAAAAAAATATTTTTGAACGGAAAATGGATCTTAATTCTGCTAATAAAGTATTCATCAGGAGCATGGTGTGTAAAAGTAAGAATTAAGATTTGGGGGGGTTTTTTGAAAAAGCAAGCTAAAGGGAAATTTACCCTATGAAAGAGAGAAAGAAAGGCAGGAGCGAGGGAAGAAGTGAGGAAGTTGTACAAATAGGGGAGTTGAGATCAGGAAGTAAAGGAGAAGCTTGAGTACCAGTGATTCTCAGGAAAGGTAGTTGTGACTGTCAGCCATGACCAAGCAAGGCACATCTCGTGAAATACTGGAAACAGGCAAAACAATAGATAATAGACAGCAAGAATCATAATCAGAGAGAAGAGAAATTGGACCTTGATCAGCAAGGGGTTTCTTATCTGCCCATGTGTCCTTGAATGTCTCCCTGGAGAGAGAACAGGACAAGTCACTTGGACCAGGTTGCATCAGTTCCCAGGAAACTCAAGTCATATCTGGAGCCTGTACTGACCTTCATGAGCTGTATGACCAGTTGATCTGAATGAGGTTTTGTGCACATTATAATTAAGAGTGTTCAAAGACAGAAAGCTAGTTACAGTATCAGAAATACCCAGAGTATTTTGAGCCAGAAATCCTGAGCAATGATACCTCTTTTCCTGGTGAATATGCCAGCCCTTTAACGCCAGGAGAGAGAAAGAAGCATCAACTCAGGATGTGTAAGCCCCTAAGAAGAGGTAGTACGGATTTAGGTTTCCAAAACAGTAAGAACATGCAGCATGCAGTTTGACAAACCTCCGTAATTTAAGTAAAGAGAAAAGAATTTCTAAAAATACCAGACCTGAGTGGGGGAAAGCCTTTGGGAAATTAATCAAAGGGACCAATACATTATTATGTGCTCCCTCCCCACCAAAGCAAAAAAAGGAAACATCTACACATATATTTAAGTCCTTGGACTCCTCCTCTAAAGTGTTTGGGTACAAGCTATAGATGAAAACACTTCTCACAAAACTCTATTAGAACTTAAAACTTTTATGAATATATAAAATGTAACCTCATATTATTAAACTCTACCATGTAGTCAGGTGCAATATTAATAATTCAAGCTTTTTTTTCAAAATTGTATTGAAATCAATAATTTTTGTAACAGTCTGAGACTGGTTTTACCAGGTGCTTTGCCAAGTTTGAAATGGTTGGGGAAACTACATAAACACAGCCCCACTTCTTCCTCATCCTTTTCATCTTGCTGACACTTTTCCAGAGAATCATTACCAGAGTGCTTTGTGCCGTTCGAGATAAGAGGCTATCTGTGTTTCCACTAGAAACCTCTATTTTCCAGACTTTATAACTCATCCGTAAATATTCACTCCAGGCAACAGTTTCATATATTATGATTCTGTCCCTCAAAATTCATACTGACTTAGCTAAGTGATTTTTAGAAATCATGAGGACTCTTACACTACAAAAAGAATAATAAAAATCAAATGCAAATAAAGTGCTGTGTTTCAGTGGGTATGATTTGAGTCAAAATACTGTGGAATCCATAAAACACATGCACATGGCTCTTTCCTGGCAATCCTATCTTTCAGGGTATTATTCAGTTGTAACAAAATTTAATTTATCAACAATAGGTCTATTAATTAATTCAAAATGTACATTTCCAATTTATTTCTGTTTCTATAAAGGCAGCTAAATTTGAAATTATATTTTTTCAACTAAAACTTTTGTAGAACTTCCTATTCACACTACTTTTCGTTACAGAATTTGAAGTCAAATTATATCAGAAGTTATGAAATTATATGACATAAGCTTTGATTACAATAATACCCTTGGTACGTGCAATAATATTTTAAGTCTTATCAATATCTTATATTCAGGTGGTTTCTAGCTCCATGGTAGAAACCTCAGCATTCTAGAGTTGTTTTCTACCTGAAAAAAAAGATCTTACAAATTTAATGTTTTTATGAAATAAGAGACCAAAATATACTATTTCCCCCCGTCTGGGAAGATAGAATTGTAAAGATTAGGGAACAGAGACTAAAACCACATCAACGCATTAAAATGAAATACAATCAACCCTTGATATCCATGGGGGATCGGTTTCAGGATTCCCTTGGATACCAAAATCCAGGGATGTTTAAGTCCCTTACATAAAATAGTTTAGTATTTGCATGTAACCTATGCACCTCCTCCTGTGTATTTTAAATCATCTCTAGATTACTTATAATACCTAATACAATGAAAATAGTTGCATAGTTGCCAGAGTATGACAAATTCAAGTTTTGCTTTTTGGAAATCTCTGGTTGGGGGCGGGTGTGTTGGAGGGGGTTTTCATTTGTTTTTAACTTAATTCAGTGTTGGTCAAATCCACTGGATTCAGAACCTGCATATACAAAGAGCCAACTGTACTCTCTTCTTGATCTCATCATTTCCGTTTTCGTACTCATGGCTTTACATTGCTTGAATTAAATGGTCATCTTGTTACACTGTGGAGCCCAGCTGTGTGTGTGAAATGCTATTTAGCAGGAACTGAAATAAATTACAAGAATTAACCTGGTGGGGCTTCCCTGGTGGCGCAGTGGTTGAGAGTCCGCCTGCCGATGCAGGGGACACGGGTTCCCACACATGTGGGAAGATCCCACATGCCACGGAGCACCTAGGACCGTGAGCCATGGCCGCTGAGCCTGCGCGTCCGGAGCCTGTGCTCCGCAACGGGAGAGGCCACAACAGTGAGAGGTCCGCGTACCGCAAAAAAAAAAAAAAAAAAAAAAAAAAAAAAAGGCACTCAAAGCCTAACCTAAAGTGTGTTTCTCTTTCTTCTTTTCGAACAGCTATTTTGTGACAGTAAAAAGGTGGTGCATGCCACAGAAGGGCTGGATTGGGAAGACAAAGATGCTGCCGGGACACTGGTGGGAAACGTGGTACACTCAAGGATCATCAATCCTCTGCGTCTGTTTGTTAAACAGTCTCCAGTCCCCAAGCCCGGGCACTTGGCGTATGCGGACAGCTTGGAGAACTTTTGGGATTGGCTGGCCAATATCACGGAGGTTCAGGAGCCCTTGGCAAGAACTAAACGGAGGCCAATAGTGAAAACGGGAAAATTTAAGAAAATGTTTGGATGGGGCGACTTCCATTCCAACATTAAAACTGTTAAGCTCAACCTCCTTATCACGGGGAAGATCGTTGACCATGGAAATGGAACCTTCAGTGTTTATTTCCGACATAATTCCACAGGCCTGGGCAATGTTTCAGTGAGTTTGGTACCCCCCTCCAAAGTGGTGGAATTTGAAGTTTCCCCACAGTCTACCTTGGAGACCAAGGAATCCAAATCTTTCAATTGTCGCATTGAGTATGAAAAAACAGATCGGGCGAAGAAGACTGCCCTGTGCAACTTCGACCCGTCCAAGATCTGCTACCAGGAGCAGACTCAGAGCCACGTTTCCTGGTTGTGTTCCAAGCCCTTCAAGGTCATTTGCATCTACATTGCCTTTTACAGTGTTGATTATAAACTTGTGCAGAAGGTCTGTCCTGACTACAATTACCATAGTGAGACTCCATACTTATCTTCTGGCTGAATCTTTCAACAGCCAATAGAAAGGAAGGACAAATATATATTCAATTAGAATGACCAAGAACCAAGCCCAGCTCTTCGTGGTAAAGGATCCCTTTTGTTTCTGGCAGTGAATCTTCATTCCCTATAAGGTTTTCAAACTTAAAAGAAAAAGAAACATCTTTAAATGTGAATTGTGCTTGTTTCGATCATAAGTACCTGAATCTAAAGAGTAAAACTGTGTATGAAGCCATCGCTCTCACATAGGATGGCTAAGTCCTCCAGGTATTGTTGTTTCTCTAAGAGTCGATGGTAGCAACATGTAACAGGAAAGAACCGAATTATGCATGTGATAAACATTGCTCTTGAAGTGAGCCTGCCTTTGAAGTATGTTTTGGAAGATTACCTTAAAAATAGCAGATGCAGTAAAGCAACTGAAAAGATTGTATTGGGCAGATGAATCGCATTTCTGACACTGAATTCTTTTTTTATTGCTGTCTTTTCTCCCACATCTGTGCTGTCACTGATATGAGAGATGAAGGGGTAAAATTTGTTTCCAAACTCATGTGTGCAGGTACAGTGCCACAGTGATTGAGTGGAGTGGGATTTAAACACTTAGCCCTGGTTTGGTCACCAGCCTCAGGATTCTCATGCGAGTAGTAACATTAGTGTATTAAGAAAGCAAATCTGGATATATTGTAAGTCAGTTCAACAATAATGATGATCAGGATGTTTTTAGATTGTTTTGTCAAATTCAGTGCTGTGAGGTGGTCAAAAATATCATAAATCTGTATTCACCCTTTAACCTCATTCTATTCATTTGGTAGTATGATTTTTATATACAGGTGTAGAACAACTCTTGAATTGAGAGCAAGTGATTGTTTCCTAGGCTAGAATGGGAAAGAAATTGGAATTGGAAGGAGGAAATTCTGGGATGATCTATTCATTATTTCTAGCCTCTTAGATTAAGTTCTCCTTGCATTTAATTATTTACATGAGGGATCAAATTGTGGAAATAAAGAGTATATTTAAACATTGCTAATTATTATTAAGTGTTAATAACCAAGATGCATGATTCACCAGTCTTTTGAGATGACTTCCTAATAATGTTGCTTCACAACCCTGTCCTCCTCATCTTCTCTGAGGGGGCCGACGGTCATCCTGTGTCATAGAACTGGATGGTCTTTGAATTAGCACAGAAAGACAGTCTGGCTGACCAGTACAAAGGTTTCTAGAACCTGTAAGACTCATGGAATGGTTACTCTTTTTTACGATAGACGTTAACTTTTTTCCCCCTTCTTACCTGAAAAATATCAGTTAAAGTAAAACATTAAATTGAGGACTAAAGGAAGACCAGTCCTAACCAACAAAAATGCTCTTACTACATTGTTCAAAAAGCCAGCAGCACTCATCTCTATTTTGCATCTCCATTCCTTTCCTTTACTTGGTGATATCTGCACAGTGTTTGGTTTTTGTCTTTTGTAAAAATTGTACTAGACTTAGTGTGTGGTAGTACAGGCTTGAAATTTTTGCTCTGAGTTCATCGGGCGCTTTTGTAATTTTGTGGTTGGTGTGAAATATTTTGAGACATCTTCTTATTTTCACGTAGAAACAAGATTAAAATACTATTTATTGTAAAATATGTGGGAACCATCTATGTATATAAACTTAGAATTTTCTGTGTACAGAGAAAGTATGTGTACACATTTCTATGTAAATAAAAAGAATTTGCTAAATCTGTCACATGGCTTCAGGGTTGTTGTTGTTTTTTAAGACTGTTCTTGTATCTTTTCCTCACAGTGGTTTAATGTGTGTGCTCGTGCGTGTGTGTGTGTGTGTGTGTGTGTGTGTGTTTTATCAACTGAGCATTAAGATTTTCCATATGTTCATATTAAACAGAACAGCTGGGCTATGGAGATTTTAAAGTAGAGTAAAAGAATAACTCATATAAACCACTTGACACATAGCTTGGCATCTAGTAAGAATTCTGTAAGTGTGAGCTGCCATTATGATTATTATAATTATTATTACAAATGAAATGTGATTTAAAACTATCTGATGTTCAAAAGTTGAGTGGTATAAACATTATATGCATGCCAAAAAAAAAGCTAAATCAGTCTACACGATTCTTAGATTTTAGCAGGATCTGTGGAATTAAAAAAAAAGAAAGAAAGAAAGTTCCCCAGGCATATTTTTTAATTGGCATAGAAAATATGCCACATATATTTTTTAGTCATAATTTCATTTCAAAGCCTACATCATCGCCATTAATGGTACTTGGCACAATACAAATCAGATCCCATTTAAACATGCAAATGCACACATTTCCACAAAACCATTTTTGCCTTTGAGTACTTCAATTGAGGAAAAGGACATTCATGTAAGCTAATTTTATACCCAATCACAAATTGTTCAAAATGTAAAGGAGAAGACCCTTTTAAAAATGAAAATCAAACTAATAGATGAACACCTGAAAACAATAAAATGTGTGTCAATTATGCCTCAATAAAAAAATTAATTTAAAAAATAAAAAAGCACTAGCAGAAATTTAATCTTCAAGGAGGTGTTAGTTATCTTCTCAGGATCTCTCTAGGCCAGCTGTTTACGAGAAAGCAAACGAGTTTGAAGACCTTTTCACCCCTCAGCAGAAACAATCTTGTTACTCATCACCACACAGAATCAGAGAAGAGGTCATATTTCCATGACTCTGGACAATGTGATCATATCAGCTACAGGGTCTGTAAAATCTGGGGAAGGGAAATAAGAGGAAAAAACCTGTGGACACCATGTAGCACAGCATAATCAGTAAAAAGGACACAATTTTCTTTCTTCCTACTGCTTGGTACTTGGAATTTCAACACATTTTCATGATCTAGAATAACAGAGCAAGAGTGAGTATGGTTCTCTGGCGTGGATACTCATAAGAGAACCTGATTCATATCACATTATATTTTTTAATCTGTATTCTGCAACACTGTTCTTTATATGACGCAGATGCTACATGACCCACAATTGCTACACCTTAAACATTCCACAATTGGCTAATTCTTTCTCCATTCAAGACATGGTTCTGCTGAGTAGGAGCTGCCATTAAGTGCAGTTGGTACATCAGCAGTACTACCTGTAAGCTTGTTAGAAATACAGAATCTCAGGTCCTACCTCGGACACCCAATTGGAGTTTTCATTTTAACAAGATACCCGTGTGACTTGTATTGACATTAAAGACTGAGAAGTACTTCCTTAGAAATTCTGATTTCGTAAATGGAATTAGTAAATTAGGAATTAAGGATCTACATCTTAAATAAGAACCCTAGGTTGTGCTGGTTCCAATAGGCTTCTGACAATACTTTAAAAAAATGTTGAAGGAAACAGACCCTTTTAAAAATGAAAATTAAACTAACAGATTGATAACCAAATAAAGAAAGTAATCAAACCAACATGAACATATAGAAGAGTAATATTTCAAAGAGAGTACAGCCTATACTATCTTCTGGTTCATCCCTCTCATTTGACAGACAAGTAAAACCAAGACCCCATCAGAGTCAAGGACATGTCCAGTTGGTACGTGACAAAGCCAACTGAAATGCAGCTCTCCTGACTCCTCTTCCCAGGTCTTGTGTTACAGAAGAAAGGGAAATTGAAGCAGATATTCAAAACAAAACAAAAATAATTGTGGCGAGTTTATTACAAGATGAGATCCAGAAGCCAAAATTGAACATGAAAATGGCTGGAAATGCTCTCTTTCCAAAATCCTCAGGATAGTGATTTCTCTAAGAACACAAATTTTTTTAAAGCTAAAACTCTGGAAAAATGAAGTCAGAATAAAACCATTATGTCCAAAGATGAGAGTCCTGGGATGTATTAGAGGTATGACTGGCTAAGAGTTAACAGCAGTTACTACATTTGACAGAATTTTCAACTGATTTTACACCTGAGAATACATTTTCATAGAAATGGGTAAATTGTGTGAAATGCCTTAATTACCCAAGGGTCCAATTTTACTTCATAAAATAGAGGATGGAGTCATGCATTTTTACTTGCAGTAAAACTATCGTTAACCCCAAGTTAATTAATCAGAACATTCAATGAATGGAAATTTCATGTCTCCAACTGTCAGTGACAAATCACAGGCAAAGAAGCTCTTGCTACAGATTTTTTTTCTTCATAAAAATCTTGTAAAAAATATTCAAAGGTCATTTCATATTTACCTCATGTCCTACCCCATAACGCGGGGTCTGGAACCCTGGGAATGTATCCCGTTCTGCTTCACTGGTCGTCTTCCCTTCTCATCATGCTGCTCAGCTTCCCCATAAATAGCCCATAATCTCTTCTCAGAAAGAGTGAGTTAACTGTGTCCGCTACAGCACTGGGCAAAGTGTCTGGTATGTAGTAGGTACTTAGTCAATATCTGTCACTCGATTTTCTTAAAATCTCCAGTGAAAAAACAGTGATTATTCAAGACCCCCACTACCCACCTGAGTTACCTTATTTCCAACATGAAGACATTGCTCCAGCTGAATGCGGTACCTGTTGAATGCTAGCTCCCAGAACCACAGAAGCTTAAAAGATGGAAATACTCTAGAATAGGTTTTGTTTATCAGATAAAGAATTGGTGACCTGATGAGGTTCAACAGTCTTTTTTTTTTTTTTTTAGCTATTTTTATTGTTCTTCCTGCCTGGATAAAGCCATTCTTTCTCTTCTTTATTCCTCCGAATCACTGATTTTCCATATTTGTGATAGAGACTGTCAGCTGTCCACCAGGATGGGGCCTTCTTCTCCTCGCACTGCAGTGGAAGGGTCAAGGGTATTGCTGGACCACTAGACTGCATGACCCTGCCTCTCCTGCAGTGAGGTATGGCCTGGTTGCTGAGCTACAGCTAGTATAATGTGAGAGGAAGACATGTGTAGACTTACCGTAAAAGCACATTCAAGCTTGCTGATGCTCTTTTCCCTTTGGCTATCTCAGATAGATGATCTAAAGGACCTGAGATGCTGCCTAGAAAGGGGGGCAAAACAACTGTCCATCTGAATGTCTTTCCAACCATGGAAGATAGCCACCCAGCTAACTAAAAGCCCACCCTGGACGGCTACAGAAGAAATAAACATGTATATTATTCTTTAAGCCACTGAATTATCGGGATGGATTTGTTACTGCACCTTAGCATGAGCTTAACTAATACAAATATTGCAAAAGATTTTTTCTATGTGCTCTAACCCACTATAATCTCTATGTGAATTATTTCAATCTATGTTAGGCACTGCAGTAATAATTTCATACACACAACTTTTAGCTTGTGTTATTATTTATACTTCATGTGCTCTGTCATCCAATTCACCAAAGTCAGAGATCACATTTTCCACTTTTTTGGGATATCCTACAATGCCCAGATAAAGCTATTGCCCCTTTTTTTTTTTTAACATCTTTATTGGAGTAAAATTGCTTTACAATGGTGTGTTAGTTTCTGCTGTATAACAAAGTGAATCAGTTATACATATACATATGTTCCCATATCTCTTCCCTCTTGCGTCTCCCTCCCTCCCACCCTCCCTATCCGACCCCTCCAGGCAGTCACAAAGCACTGAGCTGATCTCCCTGTGCTATGCGGCAGCTTCCCACTAGCTATCTATTTTACGTTTGGTAGTGTATATATGTCCATGCCTCTCTCTCACTTCGTCCCAGCTTACCCTTCCCCCTCCCCGTGTCCACAAGTCCATTCTCTAAGTCTGCCTTTTTATTCCTGTCCTGCCCCTAGGTTCTTCAGAACCTTTTTTCTTTCTTTTTTTTGGTTTCCATATATGTGTGTTAGCATACAGTATTTGTTTTTCTCCTTCTGACTTACTTCACTCTGTATGACAGTCTCTAGGTCCATCCACCTCACTACAAATAACTCAATTTCATTTCTTTCTATGGCTGACTAATATTCCATTGTATATATGTGACACATCTTCTTTATCCATTCATCTGCCGATGGACACTTTAGATTGCTTCCATGTCCTGGCTATTGTAAATAAAGCTGCAATGAACACTGTGGTACATGACTCTTTTCGAATTATGGTTTTCTCAGGGTATATGCCCAGTAGTGGGATTGCTGGGTTGTATGGTAGTTCTATTTTTAGTTTTTTGTTTTTTTTAACATATTTATTAGAGTATAATTGATTTACAATGGTGTATTAGTTTCTGCTGTATAACAAAGTGAATCAGCTATACATATACATATATCCCCATACCTCCTCCCTGTTGTGTCTCCCTCCCACCCTCCCTATCCCACTCCCTAGGTGGTCAAAAAGCACCGAGCTAATCTCCCTGTAATACGCAGCTGCTTCCCACTAGCTATCTATTTTACATTTGGTAGTGTATATATGTCCATGCCACTCTCTCACTTCGTCCGACCTTACCCTTCGCCTCACCATGTCCTCAAGTCCATTCTCTACGTCTGCATCTTTATTCCTGGCCTGTCCCTAGGTTCTTCAGAACCATTTTTTTTCTTTAATTCCATATATATGTGTTAGCATACAGTATTTGTTTTTCTCTTTCTGATTACTTCACTCTGTATGACAGGCTCTAGGTCCAACCACCTCACTACAAATAACTCAATTTCATTTCTTTTTATGGTTGAGTAATATTCCATTGTATATATGTGCCACATCTTCTTTATCCATTCTTCCGTCGATGGACACTTGGGTTGCTTTCATATCCTGGCTATTGTAAATAGACCTGCCATGAACATTGTGGTACATGACTCTTTTTGAATTATGATTTTCTCAGAGTATATGCCCAGTAGTGGGATTGCTGGGTCGTATGATAGTTCTATTTTTAGTTTTTTAAGGAACCTCCATATTGTTCTCCATAGTGGCTGTATCAGTTTACATTCCCACCAACAGTGCAAGAGGGTACCATTTTCTCCACACCCTCTTCAGCATTTATTGTTTCTAGATTTTTTGATGATGGCCATTCTGACTGGTGTGAGGTGATACATCATTATACTTTTGATTTGCATTTCTCTAATGATTAGTGATGCTGAGCATCCTTTCATGTGTTTGTGGACTATCTGTAAATCGTCTTTGGAGAAATGTCTATTTCAGTCTTCTGCCCATTTTTAGATTGGGTTGTTTCTTTTTTTTTTTTTTTTTTTGATATTGAGCTACATGAGCTGCTTGTATATTTTGGAGATTAGTCCTTTGTCAGTTGCTTCATTTCCAAATATTTTCTCCCATTCAAGGGTTGTATTTTCACCTTGTTTATGGTTTCCTTTGCTGTGCAAAAGCTTTTAAGTTTCATTAGGTCCTATTTGTTTATTTTTGTTTTTATTTCCATTTCTCGAGGAGGTGGGTCAAAAAGGATATTGCTGTGATTTATGTCATAGAGTGTTCCACCTATGTTTTCCTCTAAGAGTTTTATAGTGTCTGGCTTACCTTTAGGTCTTTAATCCATTTTGAGTTTATTTTTTGTGCGTGGTGTTAGGGAGTGTTCTAATTTCATTTTTTTACATGTAACTGTCCAGTTTTCCCAGCACCACTTATTGAAGAGGCTGTCTTTTCTCCATTGTATATTCTTGCCTCCTTTATCAAAGACAAGGTGACCATACGTGTGTGGGTTTATCTCTGGGCTTTCTATCTTATTCCATTGATATATATTTCTGTGTATGGGCCAGTACCATAGTGTCTTGATTACTGTAACTTTGTAGTATAGTCTGAAGTCAGGAAGCCTGATTCCTCCAGCTCCGTTTTTCTTTCTCAAGATTGCTTTGGCTATTCGGGGTCTTTTGTGTTTCCATACAAATTGTGAAATTTTTTGTTCTAGTTCTGTGAACAATGGCATTGGTAGTTTGATAGGGATTGCACTGAATCTGTAAGTTGCTTTGAATGACTATAGTCATTTTCACATTGTTGATTCTTCCAGTACAAGAAATTGTTATACCTCTCCATCTGTTTGTATCATCTGTAATTTCTTTCATCAGTGTCTTATACTTTTCTGCATACAGGTCCTTTGTCTCCTTAGGTAGGTTTATTCCTAGGTATTTTATTCTTTTTGTTGCAATGGTAAATGGGAGTGTTTCTTTAATTTCTCTTTCAGATTTTTCATCGTTAGTGTGTAGGAATGCAAGAGACTTCTGTGCATTAATTTTGTGTCCTGGTACCTTACCAAATTCATTCATGACCTCCAGTAGTTTTCTGGTGGCATCATTAGGATTCTCTATGTATAGTATCATGTCATCTGCAAACAGTGACAGTTTTACTTCTTCTTTCCCAATTTGGATTCCTTTTATTGGTTTTTCGTCTCTGATTGCTCTGGCTAAAACTTCCAAAACTATGTTGAATAAAAGTAGTGAGAGTGGGCGACGTTGTCTTGTTCCTGATCCTAGTGGAAATGGTTTCAGTTTTTCACTATTGAGAACGATGTTCCTGTGGGTTTGTCATATATGGCTTTTATGATGTTGAAGTAAATTCCCTCTATGCCTAGCTTCTACAGAGTTTTTAAAATAAATGGGTGTTGAATTTTGTTGAAAGCTTTTTCTGCATCTACTGAGATGATCATATGGTTTTCATCCTTCAGTTTGTTAATATGGTGTATCACACTGAATGATTGGCACATACTGAAGAATCCTTGCATTCCTGGGATAAACCCCACTTGATCATGGTGTATGATCCTTTTAATGTGCTGCTGGATTCTGTTTGCTAGTGTTTTGTTGAGGATTTTTGCATCTATGTTCATCAGTGATACTGGCCTGTAGATTTCTTTTTTTGTGACATCTTTGTCTTGTTTTGGTATCAGGATGATGGTGGCCACGTAGAATGAGTGTGGGAGTGTTCCTCCCTCTGCTATATTTTGGAAGAGTTTGAGAAGGATAGATGTTAGCTCTTCTCAAAGAATTCGCCTGTGAAGCTCTCTGGTCCTGGGCTTTTGTTTGTTGGAAGATTTTTAATCACTGTTTCAATTTCAGTGCTTGTGATTGGTGTGTTTATATTTTCTATTACTTCCTGGTTCAGTCTTGGAAGATTGTGCTTTTCAAAGAATTTGTCCATTTCTTCCAGGTTGTCCATTTTATTGGCATATAGTTGCTTGCTGTGATCTCTCATAATCCTTTGTATTTCTGCAGGGTCAGTTTTTACTTCTCCTTTTTCATTGCTAATTCTATTGATGTGAGTCTTCTCCCTTTTTTTCTTGATGTGTCTAGCTAATGGTTTATCAATTTTGTTTACCTTCTCTAAGAACTGGCTCTTAGTTTATTGATTTTGCAATCGTTTCCTTCATTTCTTTCTAATTTATTTCTGATCTGGCCTTTATGATTTCTTTCCTTCTGCTAATTTTGGGGGTTTTTTTGTTCCTCTTTCCATAATTGCTTCAGGTGTAAGGTTAGGTTGTTTATTTGAGATGTTTCTTGTTTCTTGAGGTAGGATTCTATTGCTATAATCTTCCCTCTTAGAACTGATTTCGCTGCATCCCATAGGTTTTGGGTCAACGTGTTTTCATTGTCATTTGTCTCTAGGTATTTTTTTATTTCCTCTTTGATTTCTTCAGTGATCTCTTGGTTATTTAGTAGTGTATTGTTTAGACTCCATGTGTTTGTATTTTTTACAGATTTTTTTTTCCTGTAATTGATATCTAGTCTCATAGCGTTGTGGTCAGAAAAAGTACTTGATACAATTTCAATTTTCTTAAATGTACCAAGGCTTGCTTTGTGAACCAAGATAAGATCTCTCCTGGAGAATGTTCCATGAGCACTTGAGAAGAAAGTATATTCTGTTATTTTTGGATGGTATGTCCTATAAATATCAATTAAGTCCATCTTGTTTAATGTGTCATTTAAAGCTTGTGTTTCCTTATTTATTTTCATTTTGGATGATCTGTCCATTGGTGAAAGTGGGGTGTTAAATTTCGGTATTATTATTGTGTTATTGTCAATTTCCCCTTTTATGGCTGTTAGCATTTGCCTTATGTATTGAGGTGCTCCTCTGTTGTGTGCATAAATATTTACCATTGTTATATCTTCTTCTTGGATTGATCCCTTGATCATTATGTAGTGTCTTTCTTTGTCTCTTGTAATAGTCTTTATTTTAAAGTCTATTCTGTCTGATATGAGAATTGCTACTCCAGCTTTCTTTTGATTTCCATTTCCATGGAATATCTATTTCCATCCCCTCACTTTCAGTCTATATGTGTCCCTAGGTCTGAAGTGGGTCTCTTGTAGACAGCATATATATGGGTCTTGTTTTTGTATCCATTTAGCCAGTCTATGTCTGGGTTATCGATAATAAGGTAATTATCGATATACATGTTCCTATTACCATTTTCTTAATTGTTTTGGATTTGTTATTGTAGGTCATTTCCTTGTCTTGTATTTCCTGCCTAGAGAAGTTCCTTTATTTGTTGTAAAGCTGGTTTGGTGGTGCTGAATTCTCTTAGCTTTTGCTTGTCTGTAAAGATTTTAAATTCTATGTCAAATCTGAATGAGATCCTTGCTGGGTAGAGTAATCTTGGCTGTAGGCTTTTCCCTTTCATCACTTTAAATATGTCCTACTACTCCCTTCTGGCTTGCAGAGTTTCTGCTGAAAGATCAGCTGTTAACCTTATGGGAGTTCCCTTGTATGATATTTGTTGCTTTTCCCTTGCTGCTTTTAATAATTTTTCTTTGTATTTAATTTTTGACAGTTTGTTTAATATGTGTCTTGGCATGTTTCTCCTTGGATTTATCCTCTATGGGACTCTCTGTGCTTCCTATACTTGACTATTTCCTTTCCCATATTAGGGAAGTTTTCAACTATAATCTCTTCAAATATTTTCTCAG
Source organism: Stenella coeruleoalba (assembly GCF_951394435.1). NCBI lineage: Eukaryota > Metazoa > Chordata > Mammalia > Artiodactyla > Delphinidae > Stenella > Stenella coeruleoalba. The sequence continues at coordinate 37,749,970 of NC_137151.1, read as the reverse complement.
CCCCTTTCTTTTTCTCTATCTCCTCTGGGACCCCTATAATTTGAATCTTGGTGTATTTATTGTTGTCCCAGAGGTCTCTGAGACTGTCCTCAGTTCTTTTCATTCTTTTTTCTTTATTCTGCTCTGTAGCAGTTATTTCCACTATTTTATCTTCCAGGTCACTTATCCATTCTTCTGCCTCAGTTATTCTGCCATTGAGTTCTTGTAGAGAATTTTTAATTTCATTGATTGTGTTGTTCATAATTGGTTGTTTTCTCTTTAGTTCTTCTAGGTCCTTGTTAAATATTTATTGTATTTTCTCCATTCTATTTCCACGATTTTGGACCATCTTTACTCTCATTACTCTGAATTCTTTTTCAGGTAGACTGCCTAATTCCTCTTCACTTGTTAGGTCTGGTGGGTTTTCACCTTGCTCCTTCATCTGCTGCATATTTCTCTGTCTTCTCATTTTACTTAACTTGCTGTGTTTGGGGTCTCCTTTTCGCAGGCTGCAGGTTCACAGTTCCTGTTGTTTTTGGTGTCTGCCCCCAGTGGGTAAGGTTGGTTCAGTGGGTTGTGTAGGCTTTCTGGTGAAGGGGACTGGTGCCTGTGTTCTGGTGGATGAGGCTGGATCTTGTCCTTCTGGCGGGCAGGACTGCATCCGGTGGTGTGTTTTGAGGGGACTCTGACCTTATTATGAGCCTGTCTGCTGATGGGTAGGGTTGTGTTCTTGTCTTGCTAGTTGTTTGGCATAGAGTGTACAGCACTGTAGCTTGCTGGTCATTGAGTGGAGCTGGGTCTTAGCATTGAGATGGAGATCTCTGGGAGAGCTTTCGCCTTTTGATGTTATGTGAGACCACGAGGTCTCTGGTGGTCCAATGTCCTGAACTCGGCTCTCCCACCTCAGAGGCTCATGCCTTACACCCAGCCAGAGCACCAAGACCCTGTCAGCCACACGGCTCAGAAGAAAAGGGAGGGAAAACAAAGAGAGAAAGACAGGGAAAAAAAGTAAGATAAAATAATATAAAGTTATTAAAATAAGAAATAAAAAAAATTATTAAAAATAAAAAATATATAAAGTAATAAAAATAAAGTAAAGAAAAGAAGAGAGCAACCAAACCAAAAAACAAATCCACCAATGAAAATAAGTGCTAAAACCAATACTAAAAAAAAAAATAAGCGGTCAGACAGAAGCCTAGGACAAATGTTAAAAGCAAAGCTATACAGACAAACTCATAGAAAGAAGCATACACATACACACTCACAAAAAAGAGAAAAAGGAGAATATATATATAAAGGAAGAGAGCAACCAAATCAAAAAACAAACATACCCATGAAAATAAGCTCTAAATACTAAACTAAGATAAACATAAAACCACTAATAAATTAGATGCAGAAAGCAAACCCCAAGTCCACAGTTGCTCCCAAAGTCCACCGCCTAAATTTTGGGATAATTCGTTGTCTATTCAGGTATTCCACAGGTGCAGGTATATCAAGTTGATTGCGGAGATTTAATCCACTGCTCCTGAGGTTGCATGGAGAAAATTCCTTTTCTTTTCTTTGTTCGCACAGCTCCTGGGGTTCAGCTTTGGATTTGGCCTCGTATCTGCGTGTAGGTCGCCTGAGGGCATCTGTTCTTCACTGAGACAGGACGGGGTTAAAGGAGCAGCTGATTAGGGGGCTCTGGCACACTCAGGCCAGGGGGAGGGAGGGGTACGGATGCAGAGTGAGCCTGCGGTGACAGAGGCCGGCGTGACGTTGCAGCAGCCTGGGGTGCGCCGTGCATTCTCCCAGGGAAGGTGTCCCTGGATCACGGGACCCTGGCAGTGGCAGGCTGCACAGGCTTCTGGGAGGGGCGGTGGGGATAGTGACCTGTGCTTGCACACAGGCTTCTTGGTCACTGCAGCAGCCTTAGTATCTCATGCCCATCTCTGGGGTCCGCACTGATATCCGCGGTTCACACACATCTCTGAAGCTCGTTTAGGCAGCGCTCTGAATCCCCTCTCTTCACACACCCCAAAACAATGGTCTCTTGCCTCTTAGGCAGTTCCAGATATTTTCCTGGACTCTCTCCCGGCTAGCTATGGCGCACTAGCCCCCTTCAGGCTGTGTTCACGCCACCAACCCCCGTCCTCTCCCGGCGCTCTGACCAAAGCCCGAGCCTCAGCTCCCAGCCCCCGCCTGCCCTGGCGGGTGAGCAGACAAGCCTCTCGGGCTGGTGAGTGCTGGTCGGCACTGATCCTCTGTGCGGAACCTCTCCGCTTTGCCCTCCGCACCTCTGTGGCTGCGCTCTCCTCCGCGTCTTCAAAGCTCCCCGCCTCTGCCACCCGCAGTCTCCACCTGCGAAGGGACTTCCTAGTGTGTGGCAACTTTTCCTCCTTCACAGCTCCCTCCCAGAGGTGCAGGTCCCATCCTTATTCTTTTGTCTCTGTTTTTTCTTTTTTCTTTTGCCCTACCCAGGTACGTGGAGAGTTTCTTGCCTTTTGGGAAGTCTGAGGTTCTCTGCCAGTGTTCAGTAGGTGTTCTGTAGGAGTTGTTCCACATTTAGATGTATTTTTGATGTATTTGTGGGGAAGAAGGACCATCACCATCTTGAAGGTCCCCCTGCTATTGCCTTTTAAGTGATATGTATCTGATGTTATATTGTATTAAACTGTAACATTAGAAGTTATGTATTTTAAAATATTTGTTTTACAAATGACCCATAAAAAACAGAGTTGGAGAATTCTTAAAAGATAATAAAATAGAATTTGAAAATCATGCTAATTCTACTTCACCTAATAAAATAGGGCAGAAGAGTATATGGTTTTTTTTTTTCTGTCTTTATTTTTCGTTAGTGACACACTTACATGGATTCATAATTCCAAAGGTATCAACATGATATACAATGGAAGCCCTCTCTCCCACCCCTTTTCTATTGCCACTCTGCTTCTCTCTCCAGAGGAAAACCATAGTATAAATGTCTTGTGTATCCTGGCAGAGATAAATGAATATGTCCTGAAGTGTTTTAAATGATTCAAAGTGTTTTCAGTTTCCCCAGATTCTCCCTTTTGTGTGTGTCTGTTTAGCTGAAGTGCTGTGATCTGTTCATTTGTTATTTTTTTTATTTTTAAGTTCAACAAATCACTTTCAAATTTCAATTTTTTAATTTAAAAATATTACCCATAATCTCATCACCAATAAGTTAAATGTATTTTCTTCTCATCTGTACCCATATATATGGATACTTGTGTACACATGCATATATATACAGTGTTTATGTAGTTGCAATAGGTAGAGTGTGGTAATGCAGTAAATATACCATTATATCCTATGTGCAAAATTTTTGACTGGGATATAAAACACTAAGAACATTTCCTCAGTGTATGGCTCAATACATTCTCAAAAAATGGGATAACCCCAGGATTGTATGAGTAATGGATGCTCTCTACCTTCTCTCTTTCTTGTCATCCACACTATGACAAACAGAGGTCCCATGGAATTACTCTAGTCCCTGAAACATAAAACAATTTTGCAGAACTTTTAGGCCAAAGAGAAATTACAAATCTTAGTTAAGAGGATTAAGCTCACATCCCACTCCCAATAGGATCTGGGAAGCCAGCTCACTCTCAGAGCCCCTCTGGCACTAATGTGGTAAATGCAGCCTATCTTTATCATAATCCCATTCCACTCACTTTCTGAAAGAACCATTCAAATCATAGTATAACAGAAATGAAAGAGTCTTTATAGGAAAAGGGAGCTAATGTTTGTTGATGCTTACTATGGGTCTGACACCATCCTAGATACTTTTCAAATAAGTACAGACTTTGTAGTTAATCCAACCTAGATTTGTGTCTTAAGTCTTCCATTTAATAGCTGTGTGACCTTGAGCGACATGCTCAACTTCTCTGAGTTTTCCCATCTTCAAAATGGAGTTAGAATACCCAACTCATAGCAGTGTTGAGATTATGAGCTGTAAGGAATGATAAGAACCTTAAAGCAAAATACTCTTTTTATTATTTTCTACTTAGCAATTACCAATAATTTTAGACAATGAAGACACACCAAAGCCAATGTCAATAATTAGATTTCATTGTTTTTATTTAAAATCTCTCCCTCGAAACTACCTGGTATATCAGTGGAAAAGTCCTTATTACCAGGCTTAAAGTGATATGTGCAGATAAACAGGTAGTTGTACCCTCAGGTGTCTTCAGAGAGATATCTACTTAAGATATTTTCATAGGAAACTTGCACAAGCCTCTTAGATAGCCTTATCCACCAGAGAGCAGACAGCAGAAGCAAGAAGAACTACAATCCTGCAGCTTGTGGAACAAAAACCACATTCACAAAAAGAGAGACAAGATAAAAAGTCAGATGGCTATGTAACAGATGAAGGAAAAAGATAAAACCCCAGAAAAAAAACTAAATGAAGTGGAGATAGGCAACCTTCCAGAAAAAGAATTCAGAATAACGATACTGAAGATGATCCAGGACCTTGGAAAAAGAATGGAGGCAAAGATCAAGAACATGCAAGAAATGTATAACAAAGACCTAGAAGAATTAAAGAACAAACAAACAGAGATGAACAATACAATAACTGAAATGAAAACTACACTAGAAGGAATCAATAGCAGAATAACTGTTGCAGAAGAACAGATAAGTGACCTGGAAGACAGAATGGTGGAATTCACTGCTGCGGAACAGAATAAAGGAAAAAGAATGAAAAGAAATGAAGAGAGGCTAAGACTGCTGGAACAACATTAAGCACAACAACATTTGCATTATAGGGGTCCCAGAAGGAGAAGAGAGAGAGAAAGGACCCGAGAAAAATATTGGAAGAGATTATAGTCAAAAACTTCCCTAACATGGGAAAGGAAATAGCCACCGAAGTCCAGGAAGCCAGAAAGTCCCATACAGAATAAACCCAAGGAAAACACGCTGAGACACGTAATAATCAAACTGGCAAATATTAGACACAAAGAAACAATATTGAAAGCAGCAAGGGAAAAACGACAAATGACATACAAGGGAACTCCCATAAGGTTAACAGCTGATTTCTCAGCAGAAACTCTACAAGCCAGAAGGGAGTGGCATGATATACTTAAAGTGATGAAAGGGAAGACCTAAAACCAAGATTACTACTCGGCAAGAATCTCATTCAGATTCGATGGAGAAATCAAAAGCTTTACAGACAAGCAAAAGCTAAGAGAATTCAGCACTACCAAACCAGCTCTACAACAAATGCTAAAGGAACTTCTCTAAGTGGGAAATACAAGAGAAGAAAAGGACCTACAAAAACAAACCCCAACAATTAAGAAAATGGTAACAGGAACATACATATCGATAATTACCTTAAACATGAATGAATTAAATGCTCCTACCAAAAGACACAGGCTTGCGGAATGGATACAAAAACAAGACCCGTATATATGCTGTCAACAAGAGACCCAGTTCAGACCTAGGGACACACACAGACTGAAAGTGAGGCGAAGGAAAAAGATATTCCATGCAAATGGAAATCAAAAGGAAGCTGGAGTAGCAATACTCATATCAGATAAAGTATACTTTAAAATAAAGAATGATACAAGACACAAGGAAGGACACTATATAATGATCAAGGGATCGATCCAAGAAAAAGATATAACAATTATAAATATATATGCACCCAACATAGGAACACCTCAGTACATAAGGCAACTGCTAACAGCTCTAAAAGAGGAAATTGACAGTAACACAGTAATAGTGGTGGAAGTTAACACCTCACTTAAATCAATGGACAGATCATCCAAACAGAAAATTAGTAAGGAAACACAAGCATTAAATGACACAGTAGACCAGATAGATTGAATTAATATTTATAGGACATTCCATTCAAAAACAGCAGATTACACTTTCTTCTAAAGTGCGCAGGGAACATTCTCCAGGATAGATCACATCTTGGGTCACACAACAAGCCTCAGTAAATTTAAGAAAATTGAAATCATATCAAACATCTTTTCTGACCACAGCGCTATGAGATTAGAAATGAATTAAAGGGGAAAAAACATAAAAAACACAAACACATGGAGACTAAAAAATACACTACTAAATAACCAACAGATCACTGAAGAAATCAAAGAGGAAATCAAAAAATACCTAGAGACAAAAGACAATGAAAACACGATGATCCAAAACCTATGGGATGCAACAAAAGCAGTTCTAAGAGGGAAGTTTATAGCTATACAAGCCTACCTCAAGAAACAAGAAAAATCTCAAATAAACAATCTAACCTTACACCTAAAGGGACTAGAGAAAGAAGAACAAGCAAAACCCAAAGTTAGCAGAAGGAAATAAATCATAAAAATCAGAGCAGAAATAAATGAAATAGAAACAAAGAAAACAATAGCAAAGATCAATTAAACTAAAAGCTGGTTCTTTGAGAAGATAAAATTGATAAACCATTAGCCAGTCTCATCAAGAAAAAGAGAGAGGGGACTCAAATCAATAAAATTAGAAATGAAAAAGGAGAAGTTACAACAGACACCGCAGAAATAAAAAGCATCCTAAGAGACTACTACAAGCAACTCTATGCCAATAAAATGGACAACCCCGTAGAAGTGGACAAATTCTTAGAAAGGTATAACCTTCCAAGACTGAACCAGGAAGAAATAGAAAATATGAACAGACCAATCACAAGTAATAAAATTGAATCTGTGGTTAAATATTTTCCAACAAACAAAAGTCCAGGACCAGATGGCTTCACAGGTGAATTCTATCAAACATTTAGAGAAGAGCTAACACCCATCCTTCTCAAACTCTTCCAAAAAATCGTAGAGGAAGGAATACTCCCATACTCATTCTACGAGGCCACCATCACCCTGATACCAAAACCAGACAAAGATACTACCAAAAAAGAAAATTACAGAGCAATATCACTGATGAATATAGATGAAAAAATCCTCAACAAAATACTAGCAAAGAGAATCCAACAACACATTAAAAGGATCAAACACCATGATCAACTGGGATTTATCCCAGGGATGCAAGGATTCTTCAATATACGCAAATCAATCAATGTGATACACCATATTAACAAATTGAAGAATAAAAACCATATGATCATCTCAATAGATGCAGAAAAAGCTTTTGACAAAATTCAACACCGATTTATGATAAAAACTCTCCAGAAAGTGGGCATAGAGGGAACCTACCTGAACATAATAATGGCCATATATGACAAACCCACAGCAAATGTCATTCTCAATGGTGAAAAACTGAAAGCATTCCTCTAAGATCAGGAACAAGACAAGGATGTCCACTCTTACCACTATTATTCAACATAGTTTTGGAAGTCCTAGCCATGGCAATCAGAGAAGAAAAATAAATGAAAGGAATACAGATTGAAAAGAAGAAGTAAAATTGTCACTGTTTGCAGATGGCATGATACTATACATAGAGAATCCTAACGATGGCATCAGAAAACTACTAGAGCTAATCAATGAATTTGGTAAAGTTGCAGGATACAAGTTAATGCACAAAAATCTCTTGCATTCTTATACACTAATGATGAAAAATCTGAAATAGAAATTAAGGAAACACTCCCATTTACCACTGCAACAAAAAGAATAAATTACCCAGGAATAAACTTACCTAGGGAGACAAAAGACCCGTATGCAGAAAACTATAAGACACCGATGAAAGAAATTAAAGATGATACCAACAGATGGAGAGATATACCATATTTTTGGATTGGAAGACTCAATATTGTGAAAATGACTATACTACCCAAAGCAATCTACAGATTCAATGCAGTCCCTATCAAATTACCAATGGCATTTTTTACGGAACTAGAACAAAAAATCTTAAAGACTCCGAATAGCCAAAGTCAAAAGACTGAATAGCCAAAGCAGTCTTGAGGGAAAAAAACAGAGCTGGAGGAATCAGACTCCCTGACTTCAGACTATAGTACAAAGCTACAGTATTCAAGACAATATGGTACAGGCACACAAACAGAAATATAGATCAATGGAACAGGATAGAAAGCCCAGAGGTAAACCCACGCACCTATGGACAACTAATCTGTGACAAAGGAGGCAAGGATATACAATGGGGAAAAGACAATCTGTTCAATAAGTGGTGCTGGGAAAACTGGACAGCTACATATAAAAGAATGAAATTAGAACACTCCCTGACACCATACACAAAAATAAACTCAAAATGGATTAGAGACCTAAATGTAAGACCAGGCACTATAAAACTTTTAGAGGAAAATATAGGAAGAGCACTCTTTGCCATAAATAATAGCAATATATTTTTGATCCACCTCCTAGAGAAATGGAAATAAAAACAAAAATAGACAAATGAACCTAATGAAACTTAAAAGCTTTTGCACAGCAATGGAAACCATAAACAAGATGAAAAGACAACCCTCAGAATGGGAGAAAGTATTTGGAAATGAATCATCGGACAAAGGATAAATCTCCAAAATATATAAACAGATCATGCAGCTCAATATTAAAAAAACAAACAACCCAATCCAAAAATGGGCAAAAGACCTAAATAGACATTTCTCCAAAGAAGACGTACAGATGGCCAAGAAGCACATGAAAAGCTGCTCAACATCACTAATTATTAGAAAAATGCATATCAAAAGTACAATGAGGTATCACCTCACACCAGTTAGAAAGGGCATCATCAGAAAATCTACAAACAACAAATGATGGAGAGGGTGTGGAGAAAAGGGAACCCTCTTGCACTGTTGGTAGGAATGTAAATTGATACAGCCACTATGGAGAACAGTATGGAGGTTCCTTAAAGAACTAAAATTAGAATTACCATATGACCCAGCAATCTCACTACTGGGCATTCACCCAGAGAAAACCATAATTCAAAAAGACACATACACCCCAATGTTCACTGCAGCACTATTTACAATAGCCAGGTCATGGACACAACCTAAATGCCCATCGACAGACAAATGGATAAAGATGTGGCACATATATACGGTGGAATATTACTCAGCCATAAAAGGAACAAAATTGGGTCATTTTTAGAGATGTGGATGAATCTAGAGACTATCCTACAGAGTGAAGTAAGTCAGAAAGAGAAAAACAAATATCAAAAAACAAATATTATATATTAACTCATATATGTGGAGCCTAGAAAATGGTACAGATGAACTGATTTGCAGGGCAGAAATTGAGACACGGAAGTAGAGAAAAAACGTATGGACACCAAGGGGGGAAGGTAGTGGGGTGGGGGTGGTGTTGTGATGAACTGGGCATTTGGGATTGACATGTATACACTGATGTGTATAAAGTGGATGACTAATAAGAAAAAAAATATATATATATATATATAAAGATGTTTTCTTTATTTGGGAGAAGGTGAATATTTGGACGTTTTGTCTTGCATAGGTAAAATGAAAGATTTTAAAAACAAGGGACAATTGACTTCTTATTAAAAAGCCCAGATTTCTTTTAAGTAGAGAATAGATATTGCACTAAACAAAAAGGTAAAGCAAAAGTAAATTAATTTTACTTAGTTATAAATGCTGTTTAACAAAATAATGATGACAAAGGAAAATCTATCACCAAAAAAATATCTGTGTATAGTGAGCACTTAATGGATGGTCTTGCCACCCCCATTGTCTCCTATCAATTTTACTTTGGCAGAATCAATGTAATGACATTGCTGGATCCCAGCAGCTATTTTGTGCAATGTGACCTTGCCGGTTGGATTCCTTCAGTAGCACTGGGAATGAGCACCTCTTGCACACTGAGCCAGCCAGAAGTTTTCTCTGGGAATGTCAAGGTAAGACCAAGAGACACTTAGGGACTGTTGGCCATGATGTTTCCAACGTGTACGTAAAGAAACAAATGAAACTATCCTACAGAAAGAGAAAGAGAGAAGCAAACAGAAAGCAGCAGAGATGAGAAAGAGCAAGCATGCGAGTCTCTGATTCCAGTTCATTCCCAGGAGCTGGCTGCAATCCCCGTCTTTGGGTTCAGAGAGACTACTCTAGGTATCATTTTAATCATTTTTTTTTTCCTATAGAGAGTTGTATTAGCTAGAGTCATAGCAGGAAATAAAGGTCACCCAGATTGTCTGAGAATCCTGTGGAAGAAGTAAACGTCCCCACTTATTTGACTTTAGGCTTGGCCATGTTACATGCTTTGGCCGCTTGGAAGTGAGTAGACTTGACTTTTGTCCTATCCAAACAGAAGCTTTATGTATAATTGTGGGGTTTGGGTTGGTTCACTTTTTTAAGTTTCTGCCCTCTGTCATGAAAACATCATATCCTTTCAGCCTAGGATTTAAATTGAGAAGACACTTGGAACTTGAGCCACAGCTGACTCATATCCCTCATGTTACATGACCCCAAAACAAGTGTCCATTGTTTTAAGCTACTGAGACTTTGCAGTTGTTTGTTGCCACAATAAAAACTGACAAATACAGTGAGGCACCCATAGATGAGCAATAGCTAGAGGCCATCGGTACCTTAAGTTAAAGAAATAAAGGAAAAAATAGTATACTGAGAGCCAGTGAGAGCTGCAGGAGTGAGCAAAGCCTAGGGGAAGCTGTGGTCCAGGGAATGGAGCCACTGCTCAAAGAACAGCAGAGGAAAGAAATGAATATCCAGGTCTCTCCCTCCTCTTACCTTCATTCATATGTGACAGCACTTCCCACTGTCAAAGCCAACCAGAAGTCAATCAACAAGATGGTCCACGTGAATGAGCCCAGAGGGCTCAGCATCCCAGAGCGTTGACCAACACGATGGCAGACACTAGCCATTAGCCATACTGGCAGAGAATGGATGGAGAACGGGAAGGACAAGTGTAGAATAACTCCAAAATAACTCAAACATATTTATGTTTCATGAAACCAAGAGTCCTACAAATGTAAAAGATAAATTTTACTTACACAAAGAATTAGTGAGAGATACATAATGATTTGAGATCATTCTCTCAATAGAAAAGAACATTGAGACCATAGGTTACTAGTAGGCTATAAGCTACTTTATTGAGAGGAAATAACTTGATGGGAAGGGGAATCACATTTTATTTAAGCTGATTCTATGGTACCTGATGTTGTACCACATAATTTTATACGTTACATAAGTACTTGATCAGGACAATGACAGTGATAATAGATTTGCTTCTCTTCCAGCATGGATTTAGAGAGTGTATTTCTATTTTCCTAATTATGCAATGTAGAAAAAAGAAAAACTGTACTGTAGTTCTCAAAGATTTTAAGTAACAAAAAACTGAGGGTGTTATTTTGCAAAAGACAGTCCTGAGTTGTGGGATTCTACAAGTGATTTATTCTGCTACATCATGGGAAAATAAATGCTCTTTCCAACTGACTGAGACTCTTTTCATTTGTCAACTATTGATCCCCTCCCACAACCTCTCTACTTAGTGCCATGATTCTTCTTGAGGTTAAACCAATGAAGCCCAGTCCCATTTATTTCTTCCTACTTTATGCTGTGGTATCACCACGATAACATCAGAGCAGCCAGCCACTCATCTTCAGTTAGTAGCTCTGTGGCAGACACTAGCTAAAAGGAAGCTTTTAGAGGTTGTCTAGGTATTTCCTTTCAGAACCTAATAATATAAATTAAACCCTGAAAGGAACTACAGAATGCATATTTTTAAGAATTATTTCCTTTCAATTTTATAAGCATCTACATCTGCAGTGCCCCTTTGTTTGCATTCTAAGGAGAAAGCAAGAAGGAAAGTCATAACAGGTATTAGCACCTTCTATATTAGGTAGGAGGCGGGCAGGTTCCAAGAGAGATAATGAAGGGAATGGACCAAGTTGAAGGTCAAAGAAAAATCCGCCATGACTCCCAAATGCTCCTGATAATTTATTCCTAGGATCCACAGATGACGTTCCTCTAACATTTAGTTCCTCAAATCTTGCTGAAGAACTTTTTGCTCCCAAAGGATTTGTATTTATTGTTTCTAATTCATTAATCACTACTCCCTATTTCTGAGCTATTGTGCAAAGATGCTCATCTCCCTCTTAAGTCCTCCCATTAGGGAATTTCCTGGCAGTCCAGTGGTTAGGACCCCGAGCTTCCAATGCAGAGGGTGATGGCTCGATCCCTGGACAGGAACGCAAGTGGAGCAGCGTGGCCAAAAAAAAAATAAGTCCTCCCATTAAATTGACATGGTTCTGAACACACCAGGGATCTAGACTCCTCCACAAACACTTAGACTACCCAAACACTAGCTTATATTGTGGAAGTGAAAGGCCAAAAGAAAACATCTGTGTCTGTCTAAATAATTTTTGTTGATTCCTTTAGATAGATCAGTAATTTTGTCATTAGAGGGACATTATCATTTGAATTGTACTGACTTTCTTTTTAGACTGAAAGCTACATAATTTAAAAAAAATGTTTCTTAGCTTCTAGTCTATGAAATATTAATAGCTGCTCATGTGCCCTCAGTGATGCTTGACCAATATTATTAAAAGTACCAGGAGATCAGTCTCTCTCTTTATTTACTTATGTTTCATCTTGTCCAAGAAATTATTTAAGGTGGCTTAGAGGGAAAGTTTATTTAATACAAAATTCTATAGATCAATGATGACAAATGGCTTTTATGCTATATGAAACTTTATTGTTTGGTAGTGGAGACCCAGAAAATGGTGTTGAAAAGGATTTGCAGCCTGCTTTGCTGCTCACTAAGAATGAGTGACATAACCAATTAGCGATGTCTGCCATGAGTGTGGGAGGGGAAAACAGCAGATATACCATCATAGTTTTTTTTAGGTAAAAACTGAAACCTAAGTTTTAAATGAAAATATAAGTGAATAATCACGTAGTGGAGAAGGTTTCCCCAAGTCTGACACTAAGGCAGAAACTATAAAAACAAAAGACTGATAAATTTGATCATGGAATTTTTTAAATACCAAAAGAGACCACACAAAAAAGTTTTAAAATGAAAAACTGGAAAAGATTTGGCAATACTCATTAAATAAGGTGTTTTCATACCCTTTAAATCAAAAGAGCTCTTCTAGATTAATAACCAAAATATGATCTTCACAATTAAATAGGGGCAGAGAACATATCAGCTCCACCTAAAAAAACACCCAGCTTAGAATGGCTTAAGCAAATAAAGGTTTTGTTGTTTTCATGTAAAATAAGTCTGGAGGTAAGCAAGGAAATCTAGGGCTGTTATGAAAGCATCATGATGTAATCTTGCCAACAGGGACCAGGCTCTTCCTGCTGTGCCATCCCTAGCAGGTGGCTTTCCTCTCCTCCTTACCACACAGTGAAAAGGTTTGCATCAATGCAGTCTTATATCAGGCAGGAGGAAAAGGAAAGACAGCGGGCAAAGCCAAAACAATGAAACAGACTGGTTTATCTACCCCACGTTAAAGGGCTTTCCCCGAAACCCCTCCCAGTGACGTCCACATCACATTCCCTAGGACTGCACAATCCCAGCTGTGAGATAGGCTGAGAAAACAGTTGTTGGTATTGTTTGGGATCCTCAACATTTTCTTCCACAAAACATGGTTACAAGAGTTTGAACCTGAGAGTCATTCTAAGGAAGAGGAAACCCAACAGCTATCCTTCCCCAAACAAACTCTCAGTAAAGCCCTTATCAATTGATTGCCAGTTTTCGTCGATGAAAATAACTTTCATCGAAGTTATTTTCTGATGTACTCTACAAAACGAACCACTCCAAAATGTATGCTGAGGGAAATACATGAAGTTATTTCGCAATAAAGCATTCTTATTTATTGAGGATGTTTACCAAGAATAACAACTTCATTTAGGAAAAAAGCTATAGCCTTTTTCCTGCAAAACTCAGGAAGAAGTTTTTGTTCAGGTCTTTTCTAACTGAATATAATAAAATCCTATCTGCTGCAAATAAAAGAATGGTCATCTTTCTGTTCCCTGTAGTAAAGGTTGGGGGGAAAGCAGGCAAGATGCAAGATGTGATTAACTCATTCACAAATAGTATGAATGTGTAAGAAACAAGCGAAAGAGAAAACATTTCAAAACACATTCTGGGGTTACCCAACTGGAAATGTTTAACTCTTTCATCCCCAAACCTTCCCACCCGACTTTCATGGAGATCTTGTCTAAGCATCAATATAGAGAGTTCCATGCTGAGTGTGAGCACTTTAGTCCAAGGACAGGTCAATAAAACCTCAACTCATCGAATGTTATTTTCCATGATTTTCTATGAGGTGGTAATAAATATAACACGGTCTATGGCAGAATAACTGTGTCCAGAGACGATGTGCTTCTTAATAGATGTTGCCTTGAGGTGCAACCTTAGTGACATGATATCTGGTCAGGGTACAATGTGGACACAATGATAAATAGCAGGTATATAATTTGTGTTAAAAAAGCACTCTCCTTTTGACTAGATTGTCCACTTGCTCAGACCATGGATCTCTTCTTCATTGTTCTTATTCATCATTCTTCCCGAGCACTTAGCAAAGTGCCCGACCCCTAGTATGCCCAGTAATTTGTGTTTAATTCACTTGACAATGAGGAGACTACCTTGTGGGTCCCTCCATTTGGGGCCATATTGTGGAATTAGTAAGGTCCACCCTTAGGTGATATATCTGTCAGTCAATATTCCAGCAGGAAACAAAAGACACCCAGAAGAGGTATTCTGAAAAAAATTTAATGAGGGACTTATTTACAGAGGTACTGCAAGGATTGAGGAACTACCAAAGGGTGCTGAGACACCGAGGGAAGGCAGCAGTGGGAATTCCCTACTACTCCCAAGCCTGAAGGGAAGGAAGGAAACAGGAAAAAAAATCACAAGAACAACAAAAACAAAAATCAGTGAATTGGAGCTACTACCAAAGAAAGTATGTTCAACAAGAGCTGAGCCATGAAGGGATGAAGACTCAACGGAATTTTAGTCTGGAGCACGGATGGAGCTGAGGAAGAAATACCCCAACCTTTCTCTCCTCCCACCTTCCAATCTCCTGTTGGTGCTTCCACTGATCAACTCAACCATAAGCCAAAGAGCAATGGAGAACACACAGTACAGGTAGAGGTCAGATTTCCGTGGCTCAAAGCAGAGCAAAGAAAGGCAGGGAATGGATTGGTTTGGAAGAGGCAGCAGCAAATGAAGACGGACCAGCACAGGGGGAATATGGTTTCCCTTGAGGCGTGTTATTCGGAGTGTGAGAGACCATTTCTGAGACTCAATCAGAAAGAATGTGCAGATAAACTGGATTTGTAAATATGGGAGAAATGAGCCTCTCAAGTATGTATGGTTTTCTAAGCATTACTCATCAGGACCATGTTTTACCATCTCACTCTTTTTTCACTTAAAAAAGAACTACTAAACTTAGGTTCTCCACAAGGTTTTACTCTGCATTTTGAAGAGAAATTTATAACGTGCTTTAAGTTTTGCAAGACCGTTTATGACTAATTCTTGTAAACTATACTTTGGTTTTGCTTGGTTGTGAGGAGAGGAAAAATAGTCTTCCCCCTCCCCTTCTAGGTTTTTGGCTGAGATCACCCCCCCCCCATAATAAAAGAGAGATTAACAGGAGAAAAACAAATTTAATTGAATTTTGTATGTACGGGGACCCCAAAGATATGAGACTCAAAGAGGTGACCAAAGCAGGCAGGTTTTTAGAAAAAGAAATGATAAATTCATGAAGAATTGATAAGACAAAGAAGTTTGAGCATAGGGTAGTAAATTACTGAGGAAGTAACGAAGTTTGTTTATACAGCCTTCTCGGACCTGAATTCCCTGTCTCTGGTGATAAGGATGTCTCTCTAACCCCTGGTACAGGGAGGGTACCTTTCACATGACAGATTTATCTCTCGTTTATTTATCTCTCATTTATTCTTGCACCTGATGTTTCTTAAGTAACTTTAAATCAAAATAATCAATATGTCAAAGTGGTATATTTTGGGGTGGCCTCCCCTGAACCTCATCAGTTGGTTTGTTTGGTTTTGTTTTGCTTTAACTTTTCAGCTACAAGGCCTTCTTAGGAAAAATCAAGCAATAGGATATTGCAACCATATTTGTTAAGACATATTTTATTAAGTAGGTAAAATCAGTTTTAAGTGATTTTCAATATTCAGTTCCTTTCAAAGAAAGGAAACCTCTACCTCTACATGCCTAAAGCCAAGTGTTATATTGTCCTTAAGTCTGAAAGCCTTTGAATCCATCATATTCCACAGCATCTTGCCCTTCTCAGGCCTGTGGGCTCCCCAAATTCCTGGAACGGCTATATTCAGGACTAAAACAAAAGGGGCCTCTCCCCTGAACTCCAGACCCATACACCCCTCTGTCTATCTGACATCTCCATATGGATGCCACAGGCATCTCAACCCTAACTAATCCAAACTCAATCTCTTAATCTTCAACCAAGGTTGGCTCCCCCCACAGGCTTCCATCATCTTTCCCGTTACTCATCCCCAAAACCTTGGAGTCATACTTGGCTGTGCTTTTTCTCGTGCCTCATATCCAACCCAATTGCAGGTCCCTGCCCTATTCTAAACCGCATCACCGCCGGAATGGATTATTGCCTCCTAACTGGCTCGCCTCCATCTCCTCAGGCTCCTGACGGTATATTCTCAAGTAGCAGGCAGAGTAACCCTTCAAAATGTACGTCAGGTCACACTACCCTTTTGCCCACAATTTTGCAAGACCCACCTGCTCATTCAGAGAAAAGCCAAAGTCCCTCCAATCAGCCCTCGTCATCTGACTTGGCTATTTCTTCTCTCACCTTGTTTCCTTCCGCTTCACCGCATTGCAGGTACACTTGCCTCCTCGGGTCCTACTAACCCAGCAGGCATGTTCATGCCTTAAGACAATGGCCCTCTGGCCGACTTTGCGGGGGCTTCTGCCCCAGAGCCACATGGCAACCTTCTTCCACCTCCATCACGTCTCAGCTCAAATATCCGCTCATCAAATGAGGTTTTCCCTAACCACCCTATTTCAACCACCCATCCCTCACTCTCCTCCTTTCCTGCTCTATTATTCTCCACAGCATGCATCACCATCAGCATTCTATGTATCTTTACTTTCATTTTTTTTCCTTTTCATCACGCTTTCCCCACTCCCAAGAATAAAGCTTCAAGGTGATGGGAGATTTTCCCAGCTAGCTGTGCGCCTGGCACACAGTATGTACTCGATAAGTAATTATTAGATGAATGAAAGATGGGATGAATGGTAGAATAATGTTGTAGTAGAGATGTGGATAGACTTCTTTTTTTCTATACCTATTATTTGACTTCTCACGTTCTGTTCAATAAAAACTTTTGGATTTTTTTTCATTTAAATCAGTGTATCTCTCTCTCAAATTACATTGCATTAGGAAGTGAACTTCTCATTCCTCAGTTTCCCTAGATTGGAGATCAGCACAATTTTTTCTTAAAAATCAAGTAGTAAATATTTTTAGCTTGCAGGCCAAAGGGTCTCTGTCACAACTACTCAACTCTCCCTCTGTATTGCTAAAGTTGCCCTGGGTACAATACTAGACAAAAGGGCGTGACTGGGAGCCAGTGAAACTCTATTTACAAAAGCAGCTGTGAACCAGATTTGGCTTTTGGGCTGTGGTTTGCAACCCCTGCTCTAGAAGAAATCCCAACAGATTTGTTACTAATCCTGGGGTATAGATTACCACAAATCACCAGCTCTGCCAAAAACTACCAATACTTGAATACACTCAATAGAGTAGAATCTGAGCAGAAACCAACTTGCTTCTTGCTTTCACTGCCTTCCAGCCTGCTCTATGAACTATGTTTTCTTTTCTCTCCCCTGGACAAAATCTCGGACTGATCCTATAGCTTGTTCAGTCTCTCTCAGATTAAAAAAGTTTCTGCTCCCTTTGAGATAGCATAAAGCCCACTACAACATTTTAACCACATAACTACGTGACCTGTCCAAATTCTCCCATTCCTTCAGGGCCTTACTCTTCCCTAAGTCTCCTCTGATCATTTCAGCCTACGGCATCCTTTCAGCTTCTACTCCACCCCAGCTTCAGTGTAGTCTCTGGTCTGCATGTTAATTTTGTTAACATATCCTGCCATACAGTTTCACGTTTTGTACCTTTTCTCTCTAATGACAAGCAGACCTCAGAGATACTTCAGGTTCAGTCTCAGACCATGGCAATCAATCAAGCATCGCAATAAAGCAAGTCACACAAATATTTTTGTTTCCCAGTGCACCTAAAAGTTATGTTTACACTGTACTGTAGTCCATTAATTGTGCAATGGCATTATGTCTAAAAGAATATTGATACATGCCTCAATTAAAAAATACTGTTAAAAAATGCTAACCATCATCAGAGCCTTCAGTGAGTTGTAATCTTTCTGCAACAGTAACATCAAAGATCACTGATAAGAGATCACCGTAGCAAATAAAATAATGAAAAAGTTTGAAATACTGAGAAAATTACCAAAATATGACACAGAGACAGAAAGTGAGCAAATGCTGTTGAAAAAAATGGCCCATAGACTTGCTCAAAGCAGTTACCACAAATTGAATGTTTGTAAAAAAATGCAATATTTGTGAAGCACAATAAAACAAGGTACACCTGTATTATAGTAAGTTCTAAATATCGTAGACATCAGACTGAGGAGTCTCCCCACCTCCCCATATTCCTTGTATGGGAAAGTTTCATTGATTTTACTCCCAAATCATCCACTCACCATGCCATGGTACAACTATCACCCGCTCCTGTGTGCACTGACCTGGGCCCCAAGTAATGACCTCATTCCCTCTTGACCACCCCCCTTGAATTTATTCTCCACTCTACAGAGAGAATCATCTTTCTACTTCAAAATGTAAATCTGATCCTCTCTCCAGACCCACCCAGTCTTTGCTCCCCCAAACTCCCTTTAAAACCTTTACTGACTTGCCATTTGCTCTGAGAATTAAGACTCCTCTTGACTTAAAAGATAACACACTGCTATATTTAAAATGGGTAAACAGCCCAACCAAAGTCCTCAAAGTCACTATGGTGTAATGTTCCATCTCATGAACCCATGAATATGCCAGCCTAACTTATTAGACAAAGAAGTCATTTCCAATGTTTTGAAATAATTGTTTCAATGATTATTCTCCCTTGTCTTCCTTTGTGAGGTTCATCTTTCTTTTCACCATAGGCACTTTATTTAGCTATTATAAATAGCTATTATAAATAATACTGAGATAAACATGGTTTTGTGCATAAGTGTTTTCCTACCTCTCTGATTATTTCCTTAGGATAAATGCATAAAGATGCAATCAATGGGTCAAAGACCAAGGCTGTTGAAATATAAATTGTCCTCCAGGAAATTGTACCAATTTGGACTGTACAGCAGAACCTCAGGGTGTGATTGTGTTGAATTCCTAACATTCTGGCTAATTAACCCAAGCCCCGCCCCCAACCCCACCCACCAAGCGTCAAGTTCTGTCACCTACATGCCTTTGTTTCTTTTGTCTACTCGGCCTGGCTAATGTTACTCCCCTTCCAATGCTTAGGAGCTTGTCTTGAAAACATTTCCTCACCAATCTCTGCCAGCTCCTCTTTGTTCTATGTTTCTATCATACTTCTGGCATCCCACCAAATATAATACATTGCAATGATTTGTTCATTTGTCTGTCCCTTAAACTAGGCAGTGAATTACTTGAGAGAAAGGACTATATATTTATTTATTTTTAATTTTTATTTTCTATTGGAACATAGTTGATTAATAATGTTGCGTTAGCTTCAGGATTACAGCAAAGTGATTCCGTTATACATATACACATATCTGTTCCTTTTCAAATATTTTCCCATTTAGGTTATTCAAGAATATTGAGCAGCGTTTCCTGTGCTATACAGTAGGTCCTTGTTTGTTCTCTACTTTAACATATAGCAGTGTGTACATGTCAATCAAAAGGACTATTAATAAATAGTGATCTTTAATATTAATATTCAACCCTGTAACCTCACCATTTAGCACCATCTGGAATACAGGATGTACTCAGACCGTTTCAGATTGAAGAAACCTGGAAGCCAACTATCCTCGTGGTGTGATATAAGCATGATTCATCAATTCCCACAGCTCTGTCGCTCCATTCAGCCTGGTCCAAGTACTGTGAGTCCCTTAGGGCTGGCCCAGCTCTGGAGCAGAGTGTTTCTGTCCAGAGTACCACAGGGCTTGGCTGGATATGGGAGATGGCCAGCCCCTTTTTTAGGTGTTGCTGCTAGCCTGTCTTTGGGGTGCTAAAAGCAGCAAGAGACCATCAGATCAGGGAGATGGGCACCTGGGGTTGACAGAACTCTAGACCAGATGTCACGCCACCCTCTTTCCTCCAGGATCTGTTCACATCCATCAGTAGGATTGGCGCATGTTTTGTTACTCAGAAAAGAGGGGGAAATTTGAATGTTAGAAGACTGGGAAGTAGATGAGGAAGGCCTGAGTGGGTGCTAAGAAACTAGGAGCAGAAAACCATCGCCCCCCCCATTTGGCCAATAAACTTTATTAGAGTCTCTGTGACAAAAATGGAAGAACCAGGAGAAGACAGAACTGTTTTTGTTGGTGTGATTGTTTGTTATTTGATGAAAGTATTGGGGAGACATCAGGGCATGAGTGAAAGCCAGAAGCTGATGGAAACCCTGCACCCCTGAGCTCAAGCCGAGTGGCTCAAGTGGTGGAAAGAGGCAGAGAAATGCCTTCCCTTCATTGGTTCCAAGCTGTTGGCTAGCGTGCTTGGTGGAGCTGGAGGTGTGATGGGAGGGACCAATGTGCCCAGGGTCAGATTTTCAGCTGGTGTGGTCAGGAGATTGAGCAAATAAGTAAATACAGTGAGAACAATGAGAGCCAGGTTTTTCACTGTCAGATAAGGGAGTTAGGATTAGGGAAATGGGAATACTAATCACTTTATAGCGCTGGACTGGACTGAACTGGCCTGTAATAGAAAGACAGGCAGGTAGGCAGGTAGGTAGATAGATGGATTAAACAGGTATAGGTATATGTGTGTGCATCCATACATTGATTGATACATTCAGAGACTCTAGAAGCGCCAACACTCTAAAGGCTGCTCTTGCTTTCTTAACGCCATTTTCCATTAAAAGGAACCTGGGCTTCTTGAAGAAATGGCTCTCTCCAGGACCGGGGCAAGAAACGTACATAACGAAACTAACACCTTTTGTGCTAGAAATTAAGGAAACGCTGAAGACTGATGAAGGAGACATCAGAAGGGCACACGAATAAGGACAATTTGAGTATAAAAATAATAATTGTAACCTATTGTAACCCCCTGAGTAAAATGGAAAGCCATGAGTACACGCTGATACAAATGAATCAATAAATGGAGGAGAAGGGAAAGTTCCACCCTACAATAGATCGCCAATTCATAAATCTAGACGGGATGATGGAATTAGAAAATCTCCATCTGACATTGCCTGATTCATCCTCTGTGGTAAACAGAAACAGCAGATAGATGAGTTGTTCTCCCTCTCTTCTTTGGCAAGATTCATCTTTCTCTTCACTATACGCACCTTATTTATCATTCTGGACATGTTTTGGGAAGTCCCATCTATTTTCCCACCATCCACCGTTATTTTTCAGTCCCTGAATTTGACCTCTGCGCATTTTGGTTAAATGGGACCTGCCTCTTGAGGCTCTTCTACCCTCTTCCACCATGTCCATCATTTCCATCATGGGTCTGGCCTGTCGTACCTTCCCTCACCCCCAACTGCAACCCAAATCTGGAGCTCTCAGACAGGGGCAAAACCAGATTAACTTCTGCTTCGTGATATAAGGACAATGGATGGAGTTTTCCCTTCTCTTTCTTCCAACAGCTCATCCTACTTTCCCCACTCAATCGGAGATGTGTTTCTTGCCACATTACTATGGTATTGGCGACCGCTGAGGATTCTCCCAGCCCTTTCCTAGTTGAAATAATACAGGTGTTATCAAATACTCTATCCTTTCCATAGAATGTGTTCTGCACCTACTAGAAGGGTGAAGAGTGGATATGGAAGGGAAAACATGATCCTGCACACTTTGTTTCCCTCCCTTTTTTTCTTTCATCTGATTAATTCCTCTTTTTCTCCTTCAGCCCAGGAATTATTATTTTGATTATAAGATAGATGAAGAAGCAGTGGGCAAGAAGCTGCCAGGTCTGGATGGTAGTCTAATTCTGCCAGCACAAATTATATGATCTGACACGAGCAACTTAATCATTTGAGCCTTAGTTTCTTCACTGAAAAGATGAGGGTTTAATCGAATAACTTCTTAGAGCCTTTTAACTCCTGAGCCCATGAGTCTATGATTTGAGCTTTAAATATTGGAATGCTCTTGGACACGGTCCTCAAAATTCTTTTCTCTACCGTCACTTGGTGATATCAAGAAGTCTCTTGGTTTCGTATACCAACACCCTGACAACTCCAAACTTTATATCTCCAGCCCCAATCTCTCCTTTCCTCCCACCATGAGCTTCCCATCTCCAATCGCCCACCTGATATCTTCGCTGTTCAATAAGCATTACAGATGTAATGTCTAGAAGAGAATTCTTCATTTATGTCTGCTTCTCCTTCTCCAGCCTTCCTCATCTCAGTGAATGGCACGATCTATTACCTAGATTCTCAGACAAAAAAATTTAGCAAACTTCATTGATTCCTCTGTTTCTTATACTCTCCACATCCAATTTAACAACTCCTGTTTGCTTTTCCATCAATAATATATTCAGTCAGACCAACTTTCAGCACTCTACCACAGCCATAACCTACTCCCAGCTATGACTATCACTCCCATAGCCTTCCTTGTCCCTTACTTTGTAGTCTCTAGAGAGCTTTCAAGTTCTTTTTTTAATATTGAAATCCAAGCATGTCACTCCCTTGTTTGAAACCTCCAGTGGCATCCCAATATACTCAGGAAAATAATACATAGTCCTTACTATGACCCAAAGGTCTTACCTACCCTAGCACTCGCCTACCTTTAATCCTTCAACAACAGTCATTCTGGCTTTTGTATATTCTTCATATATGGTGGGAAGAGATTAGCTAGCTGCTTCCCAAACCTGGATCTCTTCCTCCTGGATTGAGATAGGTTACCTTTCTCAGCCTCCCATGCCATTAGCAGTGGCATATAACTAAGTTCTGACCAGTGGAATAAGAAGAGATAAGTGACACATACCATTTCCAGACCTAGCTTGTAAACACCTCCCACATAATCTATTTCCCTCATCTGCCAATGGGATGCAGACAGTCTGGCAGAGGACTCAGGCCCCTAGAGGGTAGTAAAGCCAAGAAAGGGAAGGATCCTGGATTCCTGAAGCAATTCATGAAAGCACATCCCCTAAAAGCATACTAGCCTCTGCTGTGAGGAAGAATTAAGCCTATTTTATGTTAAACCACTGAGTGTCCATGGTGGGAGTGAATGGTATTTATTAAAGCATAATCCTCTCCTAACTAAATCATGTACTGAACTTCTTCCTATGTCACTTACTTCCTTTGTTTGAAACCTTTTTGTATTCCCGTGGCCTACTCATTAGACCTTACTTAAATGTTGTCTACTCCAAAAGGCCTTCCTTCTCTGATTACTCCTCTAAAATAATCCAGCCCCTCTCCATCACTGTCTATCATCCCCTTGCCTTACGCTATTTTCCTTCAAAGTATATATCATCAGCTAATGTGGGTATATATTTAATTATTATTTGTTTATTGTCTTCTCACACAAAAATATAAGCTCCATTAGGACAGTGCCAGCAGTTTCTTTCTTTTTTTATTTTTGAATATTTTTTGCTAGATCAGTGCCTAGTACGTAGTAGGAGCTCTATCAATACTTGAATGAATGAATGAATTTTCGCTGCTCTGTAGCAGCATGGCCCTGTCTCTGCTGCTGCTGTCACCACAAATCCACTTTCCTCTCACACACCTCATTTGCAGAAACACAGCGGCAGCCATCTTGTCACTCTCCCATCCAGTTCAGCTTTCGTTTTCCTTATCTTAACAGCTCCAAATGAGGCAGCACGCCTCCTGAAGGGTGATATGCTGTCAGGGCTTCAAAAGCTGAGAGAAGTGAAAAAACAAAGGCAAACTCCAACAAGGAGAATCTGAACCAGTCTTGGAGGCTGACGGTAAGGGCTGAGAACACAGCACCTCCATATGGACCTGGACCGAGACTGGTCCACCACAAGTGGGTGCCTCCCAGCCCCTGCTTTCATGCAGAACTTTTCAGAGCTGGAACTTCCAGTCTTCCTCTCCTCTCTTGCTCCTTGGTAGGATTTGGACCAGGACACTTTTGGAAAGAACGTTGGTATGGTTAGGAGTCAGATAGCCTCAGGTTCAAAGCCGGGATCTAATCCCATCAGGTTCACCCTTCAAGGTGGGGTCACATTCATTAATTCAACAGTACTTACTGAGTGCTTTCTCTGTGCCACTCTATACTAAATGATGGAAAAACAGCCATAAGATAGATGCATACAAAGATTCTTGGGCAAGATACCTAGCCTCTCTGAGGCTCAGTTTCTCTGGCTACAAAATGGGCAAGAAACCAGTTTCATTTCATCTTTAAGAACTAAATATGACAGCATGTGAAAGGAATTGGTACATGTTATTTCTTCATTTTCATTAATTGATGGCCTCAAATATTTTTTTTTAAATTTAACTTAATGGATCATCTTTTCTATAAGCATACACAAAATAATAAATACATGCTTTCCTACAAGTTCAATAAATTTAAAAAAAGATAGGTGTACAGAATGCTACTTCAAGGAGTTTATAATCTAGTAGGAAAGATAGGCATAATTTCACAATTCCTTGGTTAACAACTGTGACAAACTCCCTGACAGAGAAGCCACTTGTTGTATGATGTCTCACGTCAATCTATAGTCTGTGGGATCAGTATACATTTTCAAACTGTAACTGGACTGAAATTTAAAAGATGAGAAATTAACTAATCACACCTGGGCAATAAGGCAGAAGGACGATGGGAGTGCGCCAGTGGAGCTGGGAAGGCATCTGGAGTACGATCAACATGGCACAAGCCCGAGTGTCCAGTACCCAGCGAGCAGAGTGGAAACTGATGAAGTGAGGCAAGGGCAAGATGGTACCCAACCCTGAGAGCCAAGGTTGGGACCTTGGTGTTATGCTAAGAACAATGGGAAATCATTGCAATATTTAAGCAAGGGAGGGAGGCCAGGGCATAATCAGTTCTGCATTTTGTAATGATTACTCAGGTTTCTGAGAAGAGAATGGATTGTCAAAGGAACAAGCATAGAAAAAGGGAGTCAACTAGGTAGTAAGCTATCGCAAGTTCCAAGTGAAAAATAATGATTCCTTGGACAAGAGTGTTAACAATAAAGATGGAGAGAAGCAGATGGACTTGAGAGATATTTAGAAGGTAAAATCAATAAGACGTTGTGATGGATTGGATCTAGGCAACGAAGGAGTGGGGCGCACCCCGCAAGACTCCTGGGTTTCTAATTTGAGCAGCTGGGAAGATGCTGCTGCCATTCACTGAGATAGGATTCACTGGAAGAAAGGCAGGCAGAGGAGGAAGATCATAATTGTGATTTTGGACACTGTGAATTTGCA
The DNA here is from genome assembly GCF_951394435.1 of Stenella coeruleoalba. Taxonomy (NCBI): domain Eukaryota; kingdom Metazoa; phylum Chordata; class Mammalia; order Artiodactyla; family Delphinidae; genus Stenella; species Stenella coeruleoalba. Next base: position 37,724,521 of record NC_137151.1, on the reverse strand, counting down.
GTGACAAAGTCTGAGCCCATGTGTGCAACGGTGAGGACGTTACTATCCTAAAGAGTGATTATGAAACCTGGCTCAGGACCCCAGCAGACGAAATGCTCAGCTTTCTTTTCTCACACCCAGCCTTCCTTCATAAATTCATTCAACACGTGCCAAGCACTCTTCTAGATACATGGGTGAACCCACAAGGTCCCTGCTCTCGTGGAGTTTACTTTCTAAAATCATACACGGGTGAACCCACAAAGTCCCTGCTCTCGTGGAGTTTACTTTCTAAAAGTGTAGACAGATGATAAAACACACAGACTGTATTCTAGCTAAACAGCAGGAAGATGAATAGAGTAAAGAGGAGAGATGGGGCTCTGTTTCATGTAGAATGGCCAAGGAAGACTCTCTGGGGCAGTGACATTTAAGCACAGCCCTGAGTGGAGTGAGAGGGTTGGCCATAAAGATGGTGATGGGGAAGTGGATGCAGGCAGAGGGGACCAAAAATCGTAAAGACCCTGAGGTGCATTCGATTGGCTTGTTCTAGGAGTGGCGCAAAGACCTATGTGGCTGCAACCCAGTGGGCGTGTTAGGAATTGATACTAAAGGTGTGGCCAAAGCTAGACCACATGAGGGGAGGAGTTGGCTTTTACTCTGTCAAAGTGAGATGGAAGACGCTGGAGGATTGTGAGTTGGGGAGTGACAAGAGGTATGTCCTAGAGCGCAGAATGTTTCAGCCTATGTCAGGAGGCAGAAGCCTTCAACAGGACCAACTCTCTCCAATGCTCTCTTCTAGTTCTACTTCAATTCAGTGAATGAATATAGAACAGCCTGTAGAATTCAATTAAGTTTTTTTCAAACGACATTTACAGAGCATTTACTATGATGCTCTTCCAGGCCCTTTCACGGGTGATAAGTGGTTCAAGAGCAGCCGCCTTTCATGATACCTTTGCTGGACATGGTGTTCATGACAACTAGGAAGTGGATGGATTTTATTACCCTTATTTTACAGATGATGAAACTGAGGTTCAGAGAAGTTAAGTATCCTACATAAAGTCACACAGCCGATAAATGGTAGAGCCAGGATTCACCACATGGAGTTGGGCTTCCCAACTCCAAGTCCACACGGCCTCCATGGCTCCATGCCAGGCTGTCCATGACCTGAGTCTACCCCTGAGTGTGTTGTGTATTGAAAAGAATGGATCTGAAAACAAACAGGTAGATGACCAGTGCCTGAGTATGTGCACATTTCAAAACAAAGTGCATCACTAACAATGAATGAAGAGGAATATTTTCAAGCAAAGAAGGGGAAAGAACCCTCCAAGCAGAAAGAACAGCAAAGTGTACATACTGTTTAAGGGCCATGATACTGGTTCCCCATCCTAACTTCACTTCAGAATCACATCAGATGTGTGTGTGTCCGTGTGCACACATGTCCACACATATACATATGTACTGTGGCTCTACTTAAGACCAATTAAGTTACTATGTTTTAAATGACCCCGGGTCTATTCTGCGATGAAGTCAGGATTGAAAAATACTGGATTATATATTGGTTGTCAAACTTTATGGCCCACATCTCTGGCCTCCTCCTTCTTTATTGGGACACCTATGGGTCGGGGCTGGTGAACACGTACATTAAGTAGTAACCAGGTGATTCCAATGCAGGAAGCATCTTAATCACAGCTCAATAAATGGTAACAATGGTCAGATTTGCCAGAGGGAGCCATTTCGCCTGCAGGCAGGAAAAGTGTTCAAGGTAGCACAGGTGTTTAGAAGAAGAGACTGCCAAAAGTCAGCTCGAGTGGAAAAAGCCGTGACTCAGCAGAGCTCAGCAGGATCTTCAAGGGCCTTCTGACTTCTAATCTGCCCAGTCAAAAAAAAAAAAAAAGGAATATCCAATACTACAAGCGGAAGTACAGACTTCACAGAATTTCAAACACTTTCAGAAAAGAAAAGTACTGCCTCTTTTCAGCGTTTCCATTTTCCAAGTGGTTTCTAAGTGCTTTTAATATTGAGGGGAATAACTCGGACTTTTTTTTTTTTTTTTACAGTGCACAGCTAATTACCAGACATACCCATCCTGCAAGGATTTAATGCCTACATAAAACATGGGGCCATAATGAAGATAATTGAAAGTATGACTTTCATCAATATTTAATTAGCATTTGGTGCTAACTCATTATTTCAGTACAATTAATTTGACATCTTGCTATATGTCCTGAACAGATTTCAATCCAGAGGGCTGTTTTATTGGCAAGACATGTGTAACACTACACGTGCCCCTATCCAGAGGAAACAATATGAAATATGAGGGAGATGACTGACAGTTTAATCTAGTTCTGAACAGCAGAGCCTAATATATTAAAACCAAATAAGCATGTTTACATAGCAAGGCAAATCCAGGGCTAATGAAAATCCTGGCCCTGCTCAAGAGTCAGGGACAGATCCCCACTGTCTAGCACCACTCTCAGGGTAACGGCTGTTGCACTGGTGTGGGGAAACATTCAGAGCTGGGCACCTGCAAGCAGGAAGTTTAACAACTCACACACCTGTTCAGTCAAAGAAGCTCAATGTATTATCCTGCTAGAGGGAAGGGATTCTGCAGCAGGAGAAGAACAAAGAACTCAAAGCCAGGATCCTGGGACCCGGGTTTCTAGCAGGTCCCATGATTTAACCACATGTTAGCCTTTAAGCAAGTCATTGCCCAGCCAGCCCTATGGCTCAGTTTATACATGTGTGGAAATGGTAAATATGCCCCATTAAACCTGCATCTCTTCAACTATCGGTGGTAAAGGACCAGTTTTGTGTCTTACATTTTGTTTTGTTTTTGTAATTTTCCATTGGTTGTGAATTGATAATCCTTGAAAATACAAGAAAAAAACCCCACAAAACAACAAAAATACAAAAACAGTAACACTATTCTGGGCACTGATGAGATGAAAGAGCAAATAAAACACAAACAAGTTTCCTGAGTCCATAAACCTTACATTCCAGTGCGAAGAAAAAAACTAGTAAATAAGTAAACCAATAAAGAAAATGGTAATTTGGGATAGTGACAGGAGACATGGGGAAAAGAAACCAGGTAACAGGTCAGAGAGAGATAGGGAATGATGGGCTGCTTTTAACTGGGTGGTCCCTGAAGGGAGATCTCCGAGACAAGGATCTGAAGCCCAGGATCTGATGGGAGGAAGAGCCTGGAGGGCCTAGGTCTTGGGGAGGAGCGTTCCAGGCATCTTTACACGCCAGGCACTAGGGTAGATACCAGAGTTGCAAAGAGTGATGTGATACAGCCCCTGCCTCTGAAAAGGTCATTTTCTAATTAGTACTCATACATAATTGGAACATTTTAATGTAAGAGAATCTGGGTATTTTATTGCCCTTTTGATGTGACTACTTGTTAAAAAAATTATTAACAGATAATACCTTTATTGAGTACCTACTGCGCACCAGGGTTTCTTCCAAGTAATTTTCATATGCTCATAGAAACCCTATAAAGCAGGTTTGATGATGATTATTACTATATTATTGTTAGTGAACAATAAATAAAAAGGCACAGAGTAGGTAATTTCCAAAAATCACAGCAAGTGAGAGAAGCAGAAATGAAATCCCAATAGTCTGAGGCCAGACCCAGCACTCCTGACCTTTTGTAGTATACTGAAATTACTTCTTACTCTGTTACTGTGTCAGTAAATATATCCTTCCTACGTGGAGTTCAGAAGGTTTATACGTTTTTTAAAAAGAAGGGTATCTTTTCATTTTGGAGCAGTAAGTATTTTTTCTATGCCAATATTCAATTTAACAATTTGCAAAATGGAAAGCCATAGATTCCTCAGTAAAATAATTTATAACTTGAAAAAAATAGGTAAAATAAGATAAAAAGATATGCAGAGTAAAGCCTCAATATTTTATTATTAGATTTGACAGATGTAAAATTACTCTTTTCAAATACCATATGATATCACTTATATGTGAAATCTAACGATGATACTACTCGGAAGCCACACCATTTTTTTTTCTTTTCTTTTCTTTTTTTTTTTTTTTTTTTTTTGGCCATGCCATGCAGCGTATGAGATCTTAGTTCCCTGACCAGGGACTGAACCAGTGCCCCCTGCATTGAGAGCATGAAGTCTTAACCACTGGACTGCCAGGGAAGTCCCTTTATATGTGGAATCTAAAATATGATGCAAATAAACTTATTTACAGAAGAGAAACGGACTCACAGACATAAAAAACAAATTTATGGTCACCAAGGGGGAAGAGGGGTGGGGGGGGATAAATTAGGAGTTTGGGATTAGCAGATACAAACTACTATATATAAAATAGATAAACAACAGGGTCCTACTGTATAGCACAAGGAACTATATTCAATATCCCATAATAAACCATAATGGAAAAGAGTATGAAAAGGACAAAAAAAATTAATCTTTCAAATTGCTATACTCCTGGGCTTCCCTGGTGGCGCAGTGGTTAAGAATCCGCCTGCCAATGCAGGAGACATGGGTTCAATCCCTGGTCCGGGAAGGTCCCACATGCCACGGAGCAACTAAGCCCATGTGCCACAACTACTGAGCCTGCGTGAGCCACAACTACTGAGCCTACACACCACAACTACTGAAGCTGGCGTGCCTAGAGCCCCGTGCTCCGCAACAAGAGAAGCCACTGCAATGAGAAGCCCGTGCACCACAACAAAGAGCAGCCCCTGCGTGCCACAACTAAAGAAAGCAGGTGCAGCAACGAAGACCCAATGCAGCCAAAAATTAAAAAAAACAAAAAATTGCTGTATTCTTATTCTCAATTTTTGTAGTTATCTTATATGGATCATCAAACATTCACAAACCACACTTGAGGGCCACTGCTTTAGACTTCTCTCAGGGTTGTGAGAACTAGTGAATGAAATGGATTTTAAAATAATTTGAAGACAGACAGAACAGCAAGCTACTTCTGAGGTAAGAAGGCAGCAGTGGCATTTGGATACAGGGAGGAGATGTACTTTTCTTATGATCTAAGTGGGAAACAACATTGATCCCCAATTTCTTTTTCTGTTTTTGGCCACGCCCTGCAGCATACGGGATCCTAGTTCCCCGACCAGGTATCAAACCCATGCCCCCTGCAGTGGAAGGGTGGTGTTCCAACCACTGGACTGCCAGGGAAGTCCCTGATCCCCAATTTTGAGTCAGTCTCCTCTCTGAGATTTCCTGGGGCTCATATTCAAGAATAACACAATTAATTTATGTTTAGTCCTGCTATAAACAGAAAGTTTATGAACTAAATGAACTAATTGGTACACCAATAGTATGTATGATATACCAAACTTGAAAGGCAGAGAGAAATCTCCTTTACGAAGCAGTGCATCACTGTGAACATCTCTGGGCCTCTCTGTCGCACACATGAGTCCCCTCTCCCCACTCCAGGTAAGGAAGCTCCAGTATTTACCTCTAGGCCCCATTGTCATTGGCTCCTGAGATCTCTAACTCCCTGGCACATCTCTGTCTCTTGCTCAGGCCAAGAGAAAGATGTTAAGCAGAGAATTGTAGGTGCTTGCAGTAGAGCGCTGATCGACCACCTGCACTGGAAAGGTGAGTGCTGGGGGCACATGGGAAGGGTACCTACAGCATCTGCTACAACCTTGAAGGATGAGCACATCTACCAAAGGCACGTAAAACAAAGTCACTGTCTTTACAGAGCAAAGCGGGAAGCTGGTATCGTACAGTGGACAGGTCGTGGAGTTTGGATTTGAAAGGAGCATACTTGAATGTTATCTCCAGACCTTACTGGTTATGGATATCAGACAAATCTCTTAATGTCTTTGCTTCATCCATATGTTTCCTCATCTGTGGAATGACTAGCATAATAGTAAAACTGACTTCAGAGCAATGCAAGTGAGGTCTATACTGATGGGAAATGCCTTTAAACAATCCATTTTCGTTTTTTCTATTAGATGGTTTTAGAAAATAAGATTTCATGTTGTAAGCTATTCAGATTTTACTTGGAAAGCTTGTTAAAAATACAGCATCCTGGAATCCATATTTAGAGTTTCTGATTCAAGGTGCTTAGAGTGTAACCCAAGATTCTGCATTGTTTAAAAGTTCCTCTGTGACTCTAAAGCGGGTGGTCTGTGGGCCATGCTTTGAAAAATGCTGCAATAGCATAGAAGACACAGAGGGAAGAGGTCAACTGGATGTGACTGAAGGATAGGGCTGAGTAAGGAGGTGACGGTCACATGGGAAACTAAGGGGAACTTGGATTTACTCTGTGGGCAGAGAGGCAACAAGTCAAAGGCTTTAAAATAGGGGAGTGATGTGATTGGTACCATACCGTAGAGGAATGCATCTGACTGCAGCACTAAGGATAGATTGGGGGGAGGGGGAGGAAGGTGAGGACTGAGCAAACTCCCAGGAGGGAGGCTACTGGAATAAACTGGAAGAGAGGAGCTCAGATCTGGCATTGGGGCAATGAATGTGAGAAGAGAGAAGAGAAGACATGGGAAATGGGGACCCAGATGCTAATGATAGATTTTAAGAGAATGAAACAGAACACAAAAATGTGTCCACATACCGTATGCTCCTATTTTGTTTATAAATTTGTGTGTATATATGTATAAACACACACACACACACACACACACACACACACACACCATTTACATAGAGAAAAGGAAATGCAACCAAACGTTGAGTAGTTATTTATCTCTGAAAGATAGGATATAATGGTGAGCTTAAGGATTTTTCAAATATACATTTTCTTCCAAAATGCTCTATAATAAGCATGGATTACTTTTATGATTATATAAAAAAAGAATGTGGGAATTCCCTGGGGGTCCAGTGGTTAGGACTCTGTGCTCTCACTGCCAAGGGCCTGGGTTCAATCCCTGGTCAGGGAACTAAGATCCCACAAGACATGCGGCACAGCCAAAAAAAAAAAAAAAAAAAGAGGGAAAAACTTTATTATATAATTCAGGAGTTCACAAGGATGAATGAGAAACAGCCAGAGGAATATCTACATAAAGAACAAGCCAGGCTTCCTGAGGATTTGGAAGCAGATTCCGGAGAACCCTTTGGCACTATTAGTTAACTATGATATGACAATTTAGGTGAGACAGGCTTTTTCCAGCTACTACTGTCATCTCATATGCCTTTAAAATACAATTAAATAAAAGTTACTACAGGTTGATTGATGGCTGGAGTCCTGCTTGCTTGCAAAATGGGTAGAACTTGAACTATATATTTATTGCACATTCGAGGGGTGAAACGCTTTTCTATTTCTTTAATGATTTTTAACTTTAGAGTCAGATATTCCCAAGGGAGGAAAAAATCCATAGTTTTCAGAACTGACAGGAAAATATGTAAGCCTTAATAAAAATCATGCCAAGTACCATGGTGTGGTAATATATCTAAGAAAAATCCAATATATAGAACAGTTCTCCTTAGATTCGCATGTTTTAATTTTGCTTGAATGAAACTTGATCTTTGATTGGAGGTGAAAAGAGTAACTATAATCTATGACCACATAATTTGGGGTAACATAGCATGGAGCTTTCAGGATTGGCACTTTTCCTTCCTTGAATGAGCTTCTGATGAAAGTCTCATGTCATAGTGTCATCTTAGGAGAGAGGTCCAAAGCTTCCCTGGGCAGCCTAAAGCAGCCAGCTCCCCTGAAAAATCCTCACAGCGCTATTCCATTGACACCCAACAAGGGAACAGGAGACCGCCTAATCTTTCCCCTCAAAGAGGAATGTCAGGCTGGCTTCAAACAGTGGAAGGGCTAGTTACCTCGCAATGTTAACAAAGGACGCGAAGAGGGGTTTTCACTGTAAGCTAGGTTGAGAGGGGGTATCACCATGATGGAGGAAGCAGGGATCAGAATGAGAGCGAGGTCAGGCTCTGCTATTGTTCCCAACAAAGCAAAGGGCCCCAGTCAAATTACCGAGAGAGAGAAGAGCCTGGTGCCTATGTAGGCAAAGCCTGTAAAATGGCAGAGCTTGTGTCCTAGAGAATATTAGGACATGGGTGGAAATGTAAACAAATCAGTAACAGCAAACAAGCACTTCTCAAGTCAACGCTATGAAAACACTTGCTGTTTGCTGTCTCCAGCCCAACAGGTCAAAATGTCTCTCTACAGTCCTGTCCAGGAAAAGCAATTCCTAAATTCAGTGACTCCTACTTCATTGACTGTGGACTTCTGGAGAGGAGCTAGGGGTTTTGCAAGGGACCCTTATACCTGTAGATATGCAAATCTTACAGAAGAAGATATAAGAATGCAGAACTACCTGTAAAGAGCATTGGTATTGCATCTCACCTGTATTTCTGTACCTACTACTACTTTTCAAGCGTATATCAATTTCACTGAGATTAATTCATAGTAACTTTGGATATTTGATGTTTTCTCACAGCACATACCAAAAATAGGTCAACTGTGGTGCGAGGGACTGTGAAACTTCCTGACACTCAAGGAGTACTTCCCTGCTCAAAAAAGCTAGGAATGCCTGCCTTAAGTAATTTACAGTTATCAGTATAAGACAGTAAAAGAGCTTCTGATAACAGCTTAGAGATGTGGTTCTCAGTCTTGGTTACACATTCTAATTATGTGGAGAGCTCTTAAGAAACCCAATGCCCAGGTTATGCCCCAGACCAATTAAGTCAGGATCTGTGAGGTGAGACCCCAGCATCATATTGTTTAAGCACATGTTTTTCAATTTTAATTTCTCTGAAACTGAAAAGATGCACACGGTAAACGTTTATATGCAAAAACAAGGATAGACAGTAAACGTCTCCTCCCACCTCTTAATAAAAGATCTATTATCTTTTCAGACACTACCACTATGACCAGCTTCTTGGCAATGAAGCAGAGCTATCCGGAGCGTACATAAGCATAAAAATTGATATTCTTCTTGTTATATGAATTATTAACAATTATATTCACCACACATACGACAACCTCCGCTATATGGATGTAGGTAGCATAAAGCTGTTAGCCACAAGTCTACAAAGAAACAAGCTGCTAAGCTGACCAGAATCAGCTGCTTCTAGGTTTTGTATAAATATTTTATTTATATATGTTTATATATGTTTATATCTATATGTTTATTAATTTTGCCATCCGTTAGCTCTCAGTGACAGACCAGCAGTAGTAGACACCAACAATTAAAAAGTACTTTGGGAGATAAACTTTAGTTTGAGAAAATTCTATCAATTATCTTAATATTTATGCAAATGCCTGCCACTGTTAGAATTCACCCTTGGAACTAGTTTGAGAGCCATTGCCTTGAAGGATTTGGAGAAGTGCTTGGGTGAAGGAGATAGAAATGGATAGAAGAGAGAAAGAATGATTTGTCCCAGTTCTGTCCCTTTAAATGTCCAGACCCTAAAAGAAGACGACAAAAGTCAGGTCCCAGGAGTTTCTAAGATTAATTAGAATTTGCTCAAAATCCATGTCTTTATCTTTTCATTCCTCTGGCTATCTCTGGGCTTCCCCTTTAAACAACCCACAGCACTGTGTTCCCCCTTAAGGTCATGGACGATGTCTTGTGACCGACGCATCCCTGATGCCTGGCACAGTAGCTGGTCCTGGAAAGTAAGAGTCTCAGGAGCAGAGTAATGCCAGCTATTAGCAAAAGGGGCTGCCCCTTAAGCTGCTGTGAGAAGCAGGTGCGGAGGCTTGGGAATGAGGTAAAGGGAAATCTGCAGATGCCACCAAAGAAAACGCCGTCCCAGGAATTCTTCAAGGAAAGAATATGGAAATCAGAAAACCTGGATCCCAATCCCAATGCTGGCACTATCTACTTGGCCTTCAGCTGGACAACGTTATGGCCCTTGAACTGTGTTCTCTGAAGCTTCGGTTTCCTTAGAGACGTGGTGGGCATGGAGGCATTGTGAGAAGGCGGCCACATGTATCAGCTGTGGCAATCTTGTCCCATTTCATTCAGAACAGTTCCGTTTTCATCTGGTTGGGAGTTTCCCATAACATCTTATTTGAATAAAACGTTTTCTCGCTTTAAATGTGGTTAAAATCAGATCATTTCTGAGATTTCCTCTGGCTCAAACATTCTAAGATTCAATAATTTCTAGAACATGAAATTAGTATTTCCGACTCCTGAATTTTAAAATTCGTTTCTTCTTTGGCCTTGGAGTGAATCATTTTCTAGAAGTGCTGTCTGCCTCTAGAGGAATGTTCTCACGCTGGCACTCTAAGTGCATGTGGGCATAAACGCATTAATAGCTTTTCAGATTTCCCAGGCAAATCAATCATTGTCTTTTCGGGTCAGATTTGTAAAACAGCAAATGGGATCTACTAGGGGTATGAGTGGCCCACAAAGACTTATCTCTTCCACTGAAAATTTCCAGTGAAAATCAAAACGTAGAAAATATTTTTGCTTCCCCCCAACTTCCCAGCAAGCAGAGGAAGAAGCACCACTTCACTTCATTTAAAGATAACAAATGAGAGAGATGCTATCCTAATAGGAATCAGAGGACTAAAGGATTAATTATTTCCCCTGGAAGTGACTGCCCCCCAGTAAGAGGCGATCTTTCCCTCCAGCAGTTCTCCTGCATCACCCATAATACTGCCTTATGCAGAGAAACAGTAGCAGCTGCAGTTGTCACTCTAGATTTTTAAATTCTCAGATGCTAGGACTTAGTGAAAACTGAGATTCCTGAGTGGATTGAGAGGGGCACTGGACTAGGACAACTGAGTTGTGGCCTTGGTTTGACCATGTGACTTACCTGAGTCTCAGAGATGGGAATAATGATCCTGTTTCTACAAACCTCAAGGGGTCTCTGCAAGAGAAGATGCATGAAGGTTCATTATTGTAGGTTGTCTTAGTCAGCGCTTGCTACTATAACAAAGTACATAGACTAGGTGGTGTCTTAAGCAACAGACAGTCATTCCTCACAGTTCTGGAGGCTGGAAAGTCCAAAATCAAGATACCGGCAGATTCAGTTGTCAGCAAAGTCTTTCCTCCTGACTTAGAGAAGGCCACCTTCTTGTTAAATTCTCACGTTAAAGGAGAGAGATTGTGTGTTCTGTTCTCTTCCTCTTCTTAAAAGGGCACTAATCCCATCACAGGGGCTTCACGCTCATGGCCTCATCTAAATTAAATTACCTCCCAAAGGCCCCCCCTCTAAATACCATCACTTTAGTGGTTAGGGCTTCAACGTATGAATTGGGGCAGGGAGAGGGGTGCAGACAGTGGGACACAAACATTCAGTCCATACCAAAGGCCAAGCACTATAGAAATTAATAAACTATATGTTGGAGACTGTGGGATGATCTGATCAGCATCTATTCCAACCTCTTTCTAGGATGCCTTCCTAGATTGTAGGGCCCAGAAGTTAATGACATTCCTCAGATGATCTCGCAACTGGTAGTCTGGGTGTAATTTGAGTTTTGCCAATCACACGCATTTATGAGAGACTTGAGTATGGGATTGGATGTAGTGAAGAGCCCGGGTTTTGCTTGTGCCAACTGTTACAGAAGTGGCATGGTTTTGCAGCAGGCAGCTGGATAGGTAACCTCTGGAGAGGAAAGGCAGTTTAGTGATTGTGGTTGAAGCGGTTCCTCCTTTGTCAGCCCGGTTCTGGGGTATGGCCTTGGGAGTTTTTCTTGGAAGCTCTGCCTATAGAATTAGTTCCCTCTGTCCTCCAGTGATTCTGTAAACGATTTAACAATCGGCTATAAATCCTGCCTTAAACTCACTAGAGTCAAAAGTTATTTCGATTTTTCCTAAGTCAGTTGCTAAGGAGAGATAGGACCTCAGAGAGAGGTGGAAAGAGGTCTTCAGATTTTCAGGTTGATGTTTAAGAGATGTTTAAAAATTATGTATGGATTAAACACAGAGTGTCTCAGGACAGACTGGTGGAATCAGATTAAGGAGGTGACCTGGGGACATATTTTGAAGGTCCCTGGATGTCATACTAAAGACATTATGCCCTTAGTTTGTAGCTAATGGAAAGCAATAGATTCATGTGTGTATTTCTGAATGGTCAGCCAGGATAAGCTAGGATTACATGCAATTCCAGAATCGTAGTGGTTTACAACAGGGGAGGCTTATTTCTTGTGCATACTTCCTACATGTCTGATACAGTTAGTGTTAGACCTGCGCGGTCTCCTAGGAGTTTCGACTCGCCCAGGAAACAACAAGAGTCGGAAGTCGATGCAAAACGCAAGAGGTTTATTGAAGGCCGGTGCACCGGGGTTCCTTGGTCCTCACGCAGGAGGTCGAAGAAGGAACCCCTTTTGGGCGCGAATATGTCAGTTTTATAGGTTCCCACTTCCCCGCATGTAAATTATAGATTTGGTTGTGTTCTCCTGCTGATTGGCCCCGGCTTAGGCTCGGACCAGAGAGGGAACTTATCCCCAGCTGTCTGATTGGTCTTTGACAGACACCTATTTTGTTTATCTCCCTCCTTCTCCCCAGTTGCCTGATTGGTCTTTGACAGACACCTATTTTGTTTATCTCCCTCCTTCTCCCCAGCTGCCTGATTGGTCTTTGACAGACACCTTTTTTACATTTTGTTATCTCCCTCCTTCTCGGAAGGGGGCCGGACATCCTGGAAATTCACCCATTGTCTAAGAAGCCCCTATTGTCTGGAGAGTTCTTAATCATTAGCTGGAACAATGTCCCTCGAGTCCCACATTCCCCCCTTTTTCTTGTGACTATTGATTCCAATCATGGAATCTCAACCTTCTGTTCGTAAACTTTGGTACTGTTGTCTTAACATTAGAACTTGTACAGTACTGATACGTTCTCTAATAAGTGCTATCAAGCGATTTAGAACACATGGTCCAAAAGTTAAAATCAACAATAAAACAATAAGAGGTCCCAACAGAGTAGAGATTAAGGTGGTAAACCAGGGGGACTTATCAAACCATGATTGAAACCATCCTTTTTCGTTCTCTCTCTCCCTTTGCCTTTTATCTAAGCGTTCCCTTAGTTTATCCATGGTTTTTGTAATGGTTCCTGAATGATCAATATAAAAGCAACATTCTTCTTTTAGAGCGGCGCATAATCCCCCTTCCTTAAGAAACAGCAAATCTAGGCTGCAACACCATTTCTGAAAGTGAGGTGAGTGATTCCTTTAGTTGAGTTATGGAACTTTCTAATGCTCGAAGGTCGATGTCTACAGCCTGTCTTAAACTTGCATAATACTGGGGTTGTTGTATGAGGGCTGTGGTTCCTGTTCCTATCCCGGCAGATATTCCTAGTCAGTCAGTAAAGGCAGTAAAACCAAAATTATAAGTCTTAGGTTCGTAGAAGCTTGAGTTTGAGCGGGTTGTCGGTTCTTTGGGCCCGCCATCCTGATGATGCCGTCGCTGGTGCAGCCTTCACATGTGAAGCATGGATCCAGGCAGCGATGCCATCCACTTTTATGGCCGTTGGGGTGGTGAGGAGGACAGTGTATGGTCCTTTCCATTGAGGTTTCAACATCTGGGTTCGATGCCGATGGACGTATACGGAGTCTCCGACTTGGAAAGGATGAGTTTCTCCCGGTGTTCCCGGTTGGTAGGCCTTGGCGAGTTGGGACCATATTTCTTTCTGGACCAATTGGAGTCCCAGTAGCCTAGCATATAAGTCAGTGTTATTTTGACAATCAGGTTTTATTTCTTTTCCTAAAGTGAGGAGGGGAGGCGGGGCACCATATAATATTTCAAAAGGAGTAAGATGGTATCGGGAAGGTGTATTTCTAACCCGGAATAGGGCCAAAGGAAGGAGCACCGTCCAATCGGTACCGCCAGTCTCCAAGGACAATTTAGTTAGGGTCTCTTTTAGAGTCCTATTCATTCTTTCTACCTGACCTAAACTTTGGGGTCTATAGGCACAATGTAATTTCCAATCAGTCCCCAAATATCTGGCCACATCCTGACTTACCTGGGCGACGAAGGCTGGACCATTATCAGACCCTATTACCTTTGATGCTCCAAATCGAGGAAAAATTTCTTCTAAAATCTTCTTGGCTACTACAGCAGCTGTTTCTTTTTTTTTGTTGGGAAAGCCTCTATCCATCCTGAAAAAGTGTCTACAAAAACTAAAAGGTATTTATTACCGTTCCTTCCAGGACGCACTTCGGTAAAGTCCACTTCCCAGTAAGTTCCTGGGCGGTCCCCCCTGAGTCTCTTTCCAGTTTCAAGTTTCCCTTTGTGAGCATTTACCTGTTGACATGGGACGCATTCCTGCACAATTTGTTCAGCTAATTTTGTCATTCCAGGGGTTTCGTACCTGGCTTTTTGTAACAAGGCTACCATCTTTTTAGTCCCCAAATGTGTCCATCTGTGCATCTGTTTTAACATGGGTTCTGCTTGCTGAGGGGACAAAGTTCCTTTTGTTGTGGCCGGGATGATTTCTTCATCGCGGCCTGGTTTTTCAGGAACTTTATCTGACAGTCCTAAAATGACTTCTCCCGATGCTATTTCTCGGGCCACTTGGTCAGCCATATTATTTCCCCTAATTATTGGGGCATTTCCTTTTTGATGTCCAGGGCAGTGGATGATACTGACTTTAGTAGGAAGCATGAGTGCAGTCAACAAAGCCACGATTTCGTCTTTGTTTTTAATTTCTTTGCCACCTGAAGTTAGTAGCCCTCTCTGTTCGTAAATGGCACCGTGGATATGAGCGGTAGCAAACGCATATCTACTGTCTGTGTAGATGTTTACTTTTTTATTCTCTGCCATCTCTAATGCCCTCATCAGGGCAATTAATTCAGCTCGTTGGGCTGAGGTCCCTTGTGGTAGTGCCGCTGCCCATATGACTTGTTTTCCGTCTACCACGGCTGCCCCAGTTCGACGCTTACCTTCCTCCAGGAAACTGCTCCCATCCGTGAACCAGGTGAAATCAGCATCAGGGAGGGGCAGGTCCATCAGATCCGGCCTACTGCCGTGTGCTGCGGCTAGTACTTCCTGACAATCATGTATGATGGTGGAGCCTTCCAAGTCAGGATCAGGTAGCAAGGTGGCTGGATTGAGTCCTGTGGCTGGAGCAAACTTGATGCGATCTGAGTTTAGCAACAGGGTTTGGTAATGGGTCATCCTGGCATTAGTTAGCCACCTATCCGGTGGTTGACGGACTACATTTTCCAGGGCATGAGGAGCTGTTATCGTTAGATTTTGTCCTAAAGTTAGTTTGTCAGCATCTTTGACTAGAACGGCCACTGCAGCGATTATCTTTAAACAGGTGGGCCATCCTGATGCCACAGGGTCCAATTTTTTTGACAAATAAGCAACTGGGCGATTCCAGGGACCCAATTTCTGAGTCAATACTCCTTTTGCAATGCCCTTATTTTCGGCCACATATAAATGAAAAGGTTTGGTTACATCTGGTAGTCCTAGGGCTGGAGCTGAAAGTAAAGCTCGTTTGATTTGGTCAAAAGCCCGTTGTTCCTTATCGCCCCAAACGAAAGGAGTGCTGTTTTTGGTTAGGCGGTACAATGGGGCTGCCAGCTCAGCAAACCCTGGAATCCATAGTCTACAGAATCCGGCCATCCCCCAAAATTCTCTAACCTGCCTGGCGTTTTTGGGAGCCGGAATTTGGGCCACCGTATCCTTTCTGCTCTCCGTGAGCCATCTTTGCCCCCCTTTTAATAGATACCCCAGGTAACTGACCTGTTGTTGGCATATTTGTGCTTTCTTGGCTGAGGCTCTATATCCCAGGGTTCCAAGTTCCGTTAACAGTTTTTCAGTACCCTTGATACAATCTTCTTGGGCCTCAGCAGCTAATAAAATATCATCAACGTATTGGAGTAATGTTACCTGGGGATTTGATTCTCTATATAATGCCAAATCCTGATGGAGGGCTTCATCAAAGATGGTCGGGGAGTTCTTAAACCCCTGAGGTAGCCGTGTCCATGTCAGCTGACCAGACATTCCCGATGTTGGATCTTTCCATTCGAAGGCAAAGTAGGGTTGGCTCAGGGGAGACAGTCTTAAACAGAAAAAAACATCTTTAAGGTCCAAAACAGTATACCATGTATGTTGAGGTGGAAGAGTGCTCAGGAGGTTGTAAGGGTTTGGAACTGTGGGGTGGAGGTCTGCCACCCGTTTGTTTACCTCTCGTAGATCCTGCACCGGCCGATAATCATTTGTTCCTGGTTTCTTTACCGGCAGGAGAGGGGTGTTCCATGCTGATTGACATCTTATTAAGATGCCCAAGTCTAGTAGCCTCTGTATATGGGGACGGATACCGTCTTTGGCTTCTCTACTCATGGGGTATTGACGGACCGTTATTGGGGTGGCAGTTGCCTTGAGTTCCACTAGCACCGGGGGCCGATTTTTGGCCATCCCCATTCCGGCAGTTTCTGCTCAGGCTTGAGGGAACCGAGTTACCCAATCAGTAACATTAACTCGTGAGGATGAAGGCTGCTCGTATAATTTATATTCATCTTCTAATTTCATAGTCAATATTTGAAGTAACCTTCCCTTATTATCAGTTATGGTGGGACCTTCTGGCTGAAAGTGGATTTGAGCCCCCCTACTTTGGAGAGTAAATCTCTTCCCAGCAAAGGATAGGGGCATTCCGGAATAATCAAAAATGAATGGGTTACTCCTCCAATCCCAAGATCTACTGTCCTTCGTGTGGTCCATGAATATTGTTTATTCCCAGTGGCTCCTTGTACCCATGACCTTTTAGCTGAGATAGGACCTTTTGAGTGGAGAAGGACGGAGTGCTGGGCTCCGGTATCTACCAAAAATTGAACAGGTTCCCCCTCCACTTTAAGAGTTACCCGGGGCTCGGGGAGAGGGTTCGAGCCCTGACTTTCCTAGTCTTCTTCTTCCAATGTTAAGATTTTGTTTTTGGTTGGCCTTCCTCCATTCTTTTTCTTAGGGCATTCTCTCGCCCAATGTCCTTTTTCTTTACAGTAGGCACATTGGTCCTTGTCTAATGGCCGCCTTCTGTCTGCCGTTCGCCCTTCCTGCCTATTTCTATCCCCTATATTTCTTCCTCCAACCACAGTGGCCAGTATCTTACTTAAATTCCTCTCCTGTCTCTTATCCTGTCTTATTTCACGGGCTTCCTGCTCTTTCTGCTTTCTTTCTTCCTTCTCTTCCTCTGTTTCTCTTTTGTTACATACTTTATCTGCCTCTTTTACTAACTCCTGAAGCGAAAATCCCTGCAAGCCATCTAGCCTCTGTAATTTCTTCTTAATATCAGGGGCCGCTTGATCTATGAAAGCCATTGCTATAGTAGCCCTATGTCCCTCTGAAGTTGGATCATAAGGGGTAAAGCGTCTAAAGGCTTCCATTAAACGTTCCAGGAACACAGTTGGCGATTCCTGGGGCCCCTGAGTTACTTCCCTTACCTTAGCCAAATTAGTGGGCCGTCTGGCCGCTCCATGGAGACCCGCCACCAGAGCCTGGCGATACATTTTCAGGCGCTCCCTACCTTCCGGGGCATTGAAATCCCAGTTTGGCCTGACGAGTGGGAAACCAGCATCAATCTCGTTAGGCAGCTGGGTAGGTTGCCCATTGGCGCCTAATACATTTTTTTCTGGCTTCTAAAAGAACCCGTTGCCTCTCCTCAGTCGTTAGGAGAGTCTGGAGCAGCTGCTGACAATCATCCCATGTGGGCTGGTGGGAGAAAACAAGAGATTCTATTAAAGCGGTAAGGGCCTGTGGATTTTCGGAAAAAGTTGGGTTATGCATTTTCCAATTATAAAGATCTGCAGAGGAAAAGGGCCAATATTGGAGAGGTCTATTCCCTTGGCCATCGGGGGGGCCATATTCTCTAAGAGGTAGGGCAGTGGAGTCCGGGGAGATAGCCCTCCGGCTCCTAGTGCCCACTGAGGGACCCCTTTCTTCTTCCATCATGGATGGTTCCCTTGGTGCCGAGGGCAGTGGAGCTGGGGGTCCTCTAGGTGGTAGGGGATTCGGGGCCGGAGGATTAAGGGGGTGGGGAATCCAAAAGAAGCAAATCGGACTGCGGGTCAGGATAAATCGCCTTCGGTAGATCCGGGGCGTCGGGTAGCTTCTCCGTGTTGGGGTTTTTCTTTAAGGCTAATATCTCCGACGCTGCTGATGTATGCGCGGACGTACCTGTTGAGGAAACAAAGGGCCGGACCCACGGAGGTGGGGAGAGAATTAAATCTTCCCAGACCAAGACATATGGTACTTGGTCTGGATGTCCGTGGGGATCTATATTAAATATCTTAGACTTCAGCAGCTTAATCTTGTCTAATAAAAAGGATCCTTCGGGGGGCCATCCTATCTGAAATGTTGGCCATTCAGAGGCACACAAAGTCTGCCACTTTCCTTTCTTTACCTCTACCGAAAAATTATGGGCTCTGGCCCGAACTTCGGTCCAATAGCTTAGGGTAAGGGAAAGAGGAGTCGTCATAGTTTGTCCCATTGTCGTCCGTCAGAGAAGAAGAATAGACCACAATACAGAAACAGTTAAAACTCCACGAAACACATATACGTATGGGCCACCGCGAGCTCGCTTCAAAACCGAAACTTCTTCAGATGGCAGTTACCACCAAGGGAACTGCCGAAACCGAGTGAAGGGGAGACAGAGTTTGCCTCTCCTTCCAGATGAGCCACTAGGGCGTCCCCTAGGGCTCATGGACGCCGGCTATTAGCACGTCTGCCTAGCCAGAGGTCCGATACAGATTCCATAATAAGCCGATTCTTACGGCTTTCCTCCGATAATGGCCCACAAAGAACAAGGGACAAACAGACAGTCAAGCTCGAGCTTACCTGGTACCTCCAACTCCCGATGTTCTTGTGGTCCGGGGCGAGTGGAATCCCGGACGAGCCCCCAAATGTTAGACCTGCGCGGTCTCCTAGGAGTTTCGACTCGCCCAGGAAACAACAAGAGTCGGAAGTCGATGCAAAACGCAAGAGGTTTATTGAAGGCCGGTGCACCGGGGTTCCTTGGTCCTCACGCAGGAGGTCGAAGAAGGAACCCCTTTTGGGCGCGAATATGTCAGTTTTATAGGTTCCCACTTCCCCGCATGTAAATTATAGATTTGGTTGTGTTCTCCTGCTGATTGGCCCCGGCTTAGGCTCGGACCAGAGAGGGAACTTATCCCCAGCTGTCTGATTGGTCTTTGACAGACACCTATTTTGTTTATCTCCCTCCTTCTCCCCAGTTGCCTGATTGGTCTTTGACAGACACCTATTTTGTTTATCTCCCTCCTTCTCCCCAGCTGCCTGATTGGTCTTTGACAGACACCTTTTTTACATTTTGTTATCTCCCTCCTTCTCGGAAGGGGGCCGGACATCCTGGAAATTCACCCATTGTCTAAGAAGCCCCTATTGTCTGGAGAGTTCTTAATCATTAGCTGGAACAATGTCCCTCGAGTCCCACATTAGACTCCAGCTAGGACCCCCTAATAGAGCACCCTCTATCTGGAACATGGCAAGTCTCACAGCAAAGGGAAAGAGAAGTTAGAAAACCCCATGTGATTTGTGACGACAAGTCATGATGCCAAATGAAATAAGCCAGACAGAGAAAGACAAAGGATGCATGATCTCACATTCATATGTGGAATCTAAAAAAGCCGAGCTCACAGGAACAGAGTAGAATGATTGTTGCCAGGAGCTGGAAAAAGGGGGAGATGTTGATTAAAGGGCACAAACTTTCAGTTATAAGATGAATAGGTTCTGGGGACCTAAAGTACAGAATGGTGACTCTAGTCAACAATACTGTGGTATAACCTCGAAGGTTGCTAAGAGAGTAAATTTTATTTGTTCTCACCGCACACCCACACAGAAAAGAAAAAAGGAAAGAAGAGAAAAAGAAAAAGAAATATTAAGTAAACTGCATAGCAATGTAAAGTGGAGGTTTTAGCAAAGAGTATCCCTGAATTGTTAAATTCTTCACCCTAAAACAGGAATCGATTGTCCTGTGCTTGAAAACTGTGGCTTGTTCTTGAGAGATGCATGTGAATTCTCACCTAAACAATTATTCATGAGAGACTGATGCTGAAACTCAGCCTCTGTGCACCGGTGCCGAATCAAATCTCAGAGACAGAGTTGTGGGTGAAGTAGAAAAGAATAGCTTTATTGCTCTGCTAGGGAAAGAGGGACACAGCGGGCTCATACCCTCATAAACTGTATGTTCCCACCCGGGGGGATTTAGTGAGGAGTTTCATAGCAATGGTTCAAGGGAGAGGTTGCTGATAAGGGTCAGGGTGTGTGCAGGGCCGCACTCCTTTAATCCGGCCTCAGGTGGTCTCTTGATGAGCGCCTGTGGTTCTCGAGGTTATCAAACTGTGACCTTCTCTCTGGAATGAAGAATGCTTCATCAAGTAGTTAACATCTTCCATTTGTTGGGGGTTTTAGTTTTGCAGACGAGCTCAAAGATATTGTTATGTGTATCCCTTGAGGAGGAACCAGGACCCTGCCCCAAGGCTACACTATTGTTTCTTGGTGATCCTCCCTTGTCTCTGCATCCCCTCATTCCCTGATTAGCAAATATTTGGTCCTGCCCTTTGGAACTCAGGGAAGGTCATGGAGGCCGGAGCCTATTTCCTACAAACAAGAAAAGGGGGACAGAGAATGGCTTTCATGCCTAGGAGCCCCACAAGGTCCTGCTCGGTTTCAAGATGAGCACAGAGGCCAGGCTATTTCATGAGATGAGCACAGACATGCTCTCTGCCCTCAGTGCTGGAGGAAACTGGTGATGATGAGGGCTGCACTTGGCACCTTGCTCCTGGGATGGGATTGTGGGTCGCCACACGTTGGGCTGCGTGGCTGAATGAACCAGACTGGAAAGGAATTGTTGGCCAGATTCCATCCCAAGAGTAAGCACGTGATCCGCTTCATCTGACGGTCAAGGATTCTTCCAAGAGGCTAATCCCAGGGCATGAACAAGGTAAGGGCAATCCTCTTCCTCTCCCTTGGATTGCGAATACTTTGAAAGCAGAACCAAGGATCTGTAGCCTAAATTCCAAGAAAAGTTATCTGGAATCTATGGAAGCAAAGACTGGTCCTTCCAGATGCAGTTGTAAGTTTCAGTCTGTGTGGCACTGCTGCTGTCCCCCAGTTCACAGCCAAGTCTACTTAGAAGTCCCACCTGGGGTGTCTCAGGTGTGCTGGGAGGGTTACCAAGAGCACTGCCAGTAATCTCCAAAGACCAGTGGGGATTTCAGCAGCCGTCTCCACCAGAGGAAGCTGTGACCAGCAGAGTAGCCGTCCCAAGAGGGCAGCAGCCACAGAGGCCCCTGGGAGGGGTTGTGCCTTCTTCAAACTCACGCAAAGGTCACGTTAGCGTGGGCCAGCCCCAGCCCTCCCTGCTTTGGTGGGGAGAACCTCTATCCCAATCTTGTCCAAAGATGATCTCGGGGGTCCTTCTATTTCACACCAGGAAAGCAGTCAGCAAACAGTCTACAGCTTACCCTAAGGATGCAAAAAGGACTCAGCTCAGATACTAAGTCTCCCTGGTGGAGGAGAGGGTGGGGAGTCCAGCACAGCCCATCTTTTCTAACCCCAGTGATCTGTAAATCACTCCCGTCCTTTCAGAGTGAATGTCAACCGAACACCCCTCCAAGGAATATACCCGAAAATGCCATCTTTCTGAAAACGCTTCAAATGGCAAAATAAAATTATAGACTCATGTCTCCTGACCTTCACATGACTCGAGATGTCTTTACTAGTTCTTCTTTCTCTTTTTATTCTAAATCAGTGCTTTTTTTTTTTTTTCTTGGTTCTCAGACTTTGCATCCAACAATTTGGCACAAGGTATCTGGACTCCTTTGTTAAATCATAAGTTTCAAGCCAAGCTATTAATAATGTATCATCAGACAAAGCACCAGAACAGAAGCAGCTTGAATGGAACACTTAAATGATCTTCCAGGAAGCAAGATTGTATTTAAAGTGTGAGTTGTATTTGAGACTTTCTACCCATTTCGGCCAATGTGCTTGCTCTTTACTTACAAGCCCTTGTGTGCATCTCTCCACATGCTTTTTTATTCTTTGTTTTTTGTTTTTTTTTTTTCAGTTTTTTGGCCGTAACGCATGTGGCATGCAGGAAACTTATCCTACCAGGGATCGAACCCACACCTCCTGCCGTGGAAGCGAGGCGTGTTAACCACTGGACTACAAGGGAAGTCCCTCTCTGTGTGCTTTTTAACAGACTTAGGTCTGGAGAAGCAAGCAGGCAAGTATAACGGAAGAAACCTTGGTTAAAGATGAGAAAACTTAGACTATTTACACTTTGTTCCGGGGCCTTATTATTGTTTGACTTTGAACATGTCAATTAAAACTCCTACTTTCCATTTCCCCTTACGTAAAAGTAGTATTATTTAAAGATATAAAGGTAATCTGAAAGAACTTTGAAATTATAAAGAGCTTTCCAGTGAAAGACATTAATTCCTTCTTCGTATGGTTTATTTACTATAATCCATGGGAATGCTTCCACTGGCAGGAATCTGGACTTCATTTAAACTGAACTTCCAAAGGATCCCCAAAGCAGTTGGCCTTTCTTTATTCTATTTGGCATCAACATCAAAAAAATGTGCACACAATAAATATTTAACTTTCAAGTCATGTTTTTCTTTTGATGTTTATCATCATTTCTGGGAGGAAACGTTTAGACAATGTTTTATCCTGGGTTCCCAGGTGATAGAGCCGGAGGCAAAACGTATGGACTAATATTTATCAGAGAATACGCTCCCCAGGGAGCAGGAATGGCGGCAAGGGCAGCAGAGTGCGGGGGTGGGGGGGGAGAAGTCACCAAGCCACCAAGCCAGCCGCCACGGGCTCCATCTCAAGGGACACTTTTCTGAGAGGCCTTTTGGAAGACAGACACTCGAGGTGGTTCACTATGTGCGAGAGAGAAGAAGAACTATTGCTTCTTTGCTTCCATTTCTCCTTGGTCAAAAGTTTGCATCTCAGCTTGGCGTTAACTCCACCACCCTGGCAGTCGTGCCTGCCTGAGTGGTCCAAGCATCCTTAGCTCTGCCAGGAGGAAGCCCAGCCCAGGCAGTGCTGTCAGGCTGCACCTGTGTGAATTCAGGCGACAGCAGCCTCTGGGGCCAAACGAGTGCCCCAAAGCCCCAGTGGAAGGCACAGCTTCGAGGATCTTAAAAGGTGCTTAAGAGGTGTCAGCTCAGAACATAATATTGAAGTATTTCAGGGATTACTTTACTTTGCAAAAATATCCATTTGTGTTTATTTTGTCTGTCACTTTTCGTAAGAATAGAGTCAAAAGCAATCCATCAAAATGGCACACTTAGGAATTCTTAGCATCTGTAGATGCTGAACGCTAAAGAAACTACCGTCGACTGAAAAATAAATGCACAACTTAAAAGGGAGAATTATGTTTTATTCGACAGACTCCCTGAGGAGCTAAGCCTGGGAGGCAGCCTCTCAGACAGCTCTGAGGGACTGCTCTGAAGCGGTGGGGGAGAAGCCAGTGTATACAGGAGTTTTTGCAACAAAAACCACGAGGTCAGAACATCAAAACATTACTGTTAGTTAAAGAAAACTAAACTTCTCAGGTTAATGAATTTAGGGCTTTTCTGTGTATGGGAAGATGCAAGAGTCTGGGTTCACTGAAGTCATCCCTTTGAGATGCATCCTAACTATCTAGGGCCAGTGCCCTGCTTTTCTCCATCCTGAATCCCCACAGGGTGCACCACTGGGGGTGGCTGCAGTGGCTGGCTGATGGCTTCATGGCCCCAACATCCTTTGTTTACTGATATGGCAGGTGACATTCTTCATCCATTCCATCCAGCCTTGACTTTTCCGGATTCTGTGCCCACGTTTGTGGACAGTGGCCCTTCTGTCTTGTCATTCCTTCATTCATTCAGCAAATATACTATTGAGCATCTACTCTGTGCCAGGCTCTCTTTTAGGCTCTGGAGATACAGTGATGAACACAGACAACTCCCTAGCTCTTGTGACACTGTATTCTGATGGAGGAAGCTGTTAATAACCAGGTAGGCTAGAAATAAATAAATAACTTCAGATGAAGAGGAGGGATACGAGAGAAATATAACAGGGTGATGAAATAGTCTTGTAGGTTCTGTGACTCTAGATCTGGCTTAATTTTTTCATGGCTGGCCACTGGTTTTAAAGTCTTGCTATAACTACAAGAGTATATGGCCTGTGAACTCCTTCACGCATTGAGGGGAGCTTTTATCTTCTCTTCCTCAGTGTCTTCCTCAGTGCCCGTTTTAAGCATGACTGTTAATAAGAGACACGTCTAAGTCCAACAAACAATGTCTTCTTGAGGATTGGTGAGATGATCGTTTGAGGCATAAGAAGCCTTCTTTCATCCCCACCCCCCTCCCCACATCACATGATGCCTGCAGGTTCTGCCCAGGAATGTTCCCTAGGAGGTGTTCTGTCGTAAAAAGTTCAATGGCTTCTGAAGAAGAATTTGGCCTGTCCATTTTAACCAGAAGTTTGTTCTTGTATTATTAGATCTAGATATATATTTGGAATAAAGACTGTCACAACCCAATTCCAAATAAGCTCCATTTGTAAACCTTGTTATTTTTCACCCCAGTGTATTCCTCACACTCTCAAAGGAAAGAGAACAAAGAGAAAGCAAAGCTATATAACCAAACAAGATTTTTAGAAGCCTTTCTGGTTCTGCTGCATCCGCACATTATTGGTCAGAATAGGCTAGCTTATGCTGCAGTAACAAATAATCTCAAAATCTCAGTAGCTTAACGTACCAGAGGTTTCTTTCTTACTCACAAAACATCTGCTGTGGGTCCATATGACTCTTTAGAGCAAACTTTCCTTCGTGTATGACACAGCAATCCAAGCCGTGCATCTCAACAGGAGTCCTACTCAAGCACCAGGCAGCTTTTCCGTGCCTTGGCCTGGAGATGACACACATCATTCCCAACCACTGCCCATTAGCCGGAACCAATCATATAACCTTGTCTACCAGCGAGGATGCTGGGAAATGTAGGAGAGCAACATGGGAATGTCTGCAGAACCCCACTGTCTCTCCCACACTGGTCACTATGGGTATCAAGGAAAGAACACACAAAGCAGGGAGTGTTCATGGGCCCTTTGCCTGCCTTACTCTCCTACCAGCGTCAGCTTAGGGGGTCCTGTGAGGTTCTTACTCAATTTCACACAACAGGTAGAATTCGTTGGGAAGGACACCTGGCAGAGTATCTCACCCAGATTCTGCCACCACCACCCCCATCCATGGTTATAGTTATTACTTCTCCTTGAAGTTGTGATTTCCACAAGACAGCTCACCCAAAGTACAGATGTTCCCCCGAAACTGTTTAAAATACTTTCATGACAAGTTCTGGAAATAAGGCCAAAAACATGTGTGCCAACAACCCATTTCAGTCATTTTGTGAGATGGTTATAAATGTAAGCACGTCGATTTTTATTTTGTTTTACATTTTGCTCGGATTCAGGGGGGCCAGATACCATGATTTGATATTCACCTTGGGAAGGAGGAGCCTGGCATCTGGCAGGTTCTGCTGTGATAGGAACAGACTGCAAACTACAAAAAACCCTCCTTAGGGTTCTGCTCCTGTAGCTGAGGGAAGAGAATAGAAACTCTGTGTGTGTGTGTGTTTGACAATGTGAACAATTAGCATCCCAGTCTTCTTTTCTTTTGTCAATTCTTCCGACAACATACCTCCAAATTAGGATGGTAAGCCCTAATCAGAAACTTCTGGAAAAGAAGTGGATTGGGTAAGGGAAGAGACGGAGGAGAGAAAGTATGCCCATTCTCGAGTTAGTGCCTGCCAAAATGTTAACAGATCATTTTATTCTCTATTCTCAGGCTCTCTTGAATGTCTTTCATTCATTCATTCAACTAATATTAGGGACCAGTCTTGGTCCCTATGAAAAGCACTGAGGAATCAGTGATGGGAAAAATGAACCCCGCCCTTGCTCAAGGAGGTTCAGTCTAGTGTGGGCACCAAGCAGTGTACAGATCACTACGGAAACAAACCTATAACTTGCCAATTGTGGGTCTGGGCTTGTTTGTTCTCGAAGCTATTTTCTGCTGTTCCCCTGATCTGCTGCATTTCCTCCACCCTCTGGCTTTCTGGTCAGTTCAGCTGACAGAAGGCGCCTGGCAAGACTGGAGGGTGGGAGGAGGGGAAAAGCCACGAGCTTCTCCTCCCTCACCACATTTCCTCCGGACAGCCCTGGCTATGGCTCTAACTCAAACCATGTGGCTTCTCCCCCAAGTTTCCAGTGCCTCCCAGGCCTCCCCAGCTCTTCAGCTCTAATAATATTCTTCTTCATCACCCCTCCAGACCCAAGAGTGGCAGGGGCTTCCAACAGTCGTCTCCCCCGTGTTTAGCATCTCTGGAACCATTCTTCATTAAGTTTCCTCCGGTATGGGTTTACTTCCTGTTTACTATTATTACTTCCATAATAGTAAACACTGTGATGACGGCCCCCCCCAAAAAGGTATACTCTGACAAGAGAATGTATAATGAGGACTCTGTCATCGTCATCATGGACAGAGGAAACTTTTTGGAGGAAGTGACATTTGAGCTGAGATTTGAGGGCTGAATCAGAGTTAAATAGGCAAAGGATGTGGGTAAGAGCGTTCCTAGGAGAGAGAGCAGCCTGGGCAAAGGCCCTGAGGCAGAGGAGCTGAGAGCCATCTAGAAATGGAAATAAGGGTAGTGATACCTGAGTATAGGGGGCAGAGAGAGGGAGTGTCATAGGATGGGGCCGCAGAGTTAGGAACAGACTGGATCACACAAGCCCCACAGTCCATGCTGAGGACTTCATTTGACAATGGGAAGCAACAGAGGGCTTTAAGCAAAAGAAGATGATACGCATTTTTAAAGGACCACTCTGTCTATAGTGCAAAGGGTATGAGGGAAGCGGGTGACAGTGGATTTGAAGAGGCTGCTTAGGAGGTACTGCAACAGCTCAGGCAAAAGGAGATGGCAGCTCTGGCAAAGGATAGGATTAGAAATGGAGAAAAGTGGATGGACTCAAGAGATATTTAGGAGAGCAATCGACAGGACCAGGTGACTGATGAGTTAGGGAGAGGTGATGGAGAGAGGGACACCGAGGATGACTTCTGGGGTTTGGCTTACACAGGTGGGTGGTTGGATGGTGTGCCATTCACCAGGACAGGAAACACGGAGGAGGAATGGGTTGTGTGTGCACGTATGGGGTGAGGAAATGGATCAGGCGTTTGGTTTCGCTCACATTGAATTTAAAGTGCCTTAGCGGTATCCAGAGGCATTTGTCGCTAGTACGCAGCTGGATAGATGGCGCTGGAGCAGCTCCATGGCAGGTTGGATTATTGTTCCTAACTCTTCACTCCCCTGGAATAGGATTTTGCACCCACATCCTTTGCCACGTAACTTCGAAGTGACTCTCACAGTAGCCTTGGCCATGTAACTGTCTATGATCAGTATAATATTGGTGGACGAGATGTAAACAGAGACTTTAAATATGCTTTCATGTTTGGCTTTTGATCTTCCGTGAGCCATTTCAGGGAGCCCCTGGCCCTCCAGCCTAAGCCCCAGCGCGAGGCCGTGTAGAGCTGACCTGAACACAACCTGAAGCCTGGGTCCAGCCTGACCCAGCTAAGCACCGCCTTGCTTAGCTGACCTGAAGAACTGTAAGCATTGCTGGAAAACACTGACCTTTTGAAGTTGTTATGCATCAGAAACCGAAGAATGTTGTTCAAGGGCAAGGACCAGACAGTCCTCCCGGGGATCGCAAACATTATGGAATCTGGGGGCACGTTCATTTCGGATAAAGCTGGACACACTTTTCTTTGACTGTCCCTCTGTCTTCTGGCCCAGGTAGTTCACCTCATCTGAATATCTTTAACCCCTCCTTCTGTTGCACTCCAACTAGGTTGATAATCATGTACTTGGGTTCCAAAACTGTGTCACTGGGTTCGCTCCCAAACCCTACGTTCTCTATCCATCTTTTCTTTAAATATTTATTTATTTTTATTTATTTGTCTGCGCCGGGTCTTAGTTGTGGCATGTGGGATCTAGTTTCCTGACCAGGGGTTGGACCCAGGCCCCCTACGTTGGGAGTGCAGCGTCTTAACCACTGAACCACAAGGGAAGTCCCTCACTATCCATCTGTTGGCATCTATGGTACATTCTGACTCGGTATGTCTTTGAGTGGCAATGGCTATGCCTTTCAAAAATTTGCTCTTTAAATAGGACCTTCAATGCCTTGGGCCAGAGTCAATCAGAATATCCTACTATGGATTTGACATCTTTGCCAAGGGAAGGCTTCGTCTATATCACAAGCGTGACAGACTACATCCATCAGTGTGGAAACCATTCAACTTTTTCCAAATGAGAGTGGAAGGACTTGAAACAGGATCTTTTCTGAAGGCTCAATCCAGGTTTCTTGACAGGAGGAGGAGGAGGTGAACATCTATGTTATGCACGTTGCTTCATTGTTCCTCCAATTGGAATTTGCTCCAGCTTTTTTAGCTCATATTCTCAACCTCTTTCTTTCTCTTCCTCCCTTTCTCATTCCTTTCCTCTCTCTCCACCTATTCTCTGTTCATTAATAAAAGCTCTCTTTACTTAGTTTGGAATAAAGGAAACACCTTAAAATATTTAGGTAAATCTCTTGTCCCGTTCTGTGCTAATTCCTTATATTATTCATTACCATAACAGAAGTTTATATTCATTCCCTTTCATTCTGCCGCTTCTCTTTGTGTTTGAAGAATTCTCTCATATCCATTACATTCTGTAATCTAACTCTATTTCATAAATGACTCCCTTCATCTTTCAGAGGACTGTCTAATGAGTTTTTCCCTTTCTCCACTTTAAATCAACCTGCAATGATGTTTAAGACCCACAATGGTTCTAATGCAAAGGTCAGGAAAGACCTCATGGCATTCACAGCTTCTTCACTGAGTATTTCAAAGAGTCCCCAGGCAGGGCTGGAGGACCTGGGTCTCAGCCCCAGCTTGTGCACTGGGTAGATTTGTCACCCTAGGCAATGTTCTTCTTAGCTTTAAAATAGAGATAATATCATGCTATTTAGTGTATGTGATTGTTGAACTAATTAAACTGAGCAAGAAAAAATTTTGATATGTTAAAATATCAGGAACTGTAGCTGTTAGGAGTGTTTTGGGGGTAAAAGAAGCAAACAACGCAACTCACAGTAACTTTAAGAATTGGGTTTATTTTTCTCGTAGAACAAGCCTAGAGTAGGCAATCACTGGGATTGGTTCAGGGATCAACAGTCTCCTCTGCCCCCTTTATCAGGAGAGCACAGACTTCCCAGAACAGTGCACCCTGTACAGACTTGCACTTATTTCTCATGGGTTAGGCGTGGGTCATATGGTCTCATCTAGCTCAGCGGAGCCTGGACAATTGAGTATTTGGAAGTCAGCAAATGGCAAGAAGAGAGTTGAGAATATTGGGGGCAATGGGGCAGCGTGGGGGAGGGATTATTTAAAGTTATCTGGCACAGAAAGCTTTGAATTACAGCCACATTAATGCACCCACAATTCTGGTACTAGTTCCAGTGTGTGGGTTTTCTCCCCACACCAAGCAATTCTCTGACACCAGTTGGGTGTCCTACAATTCAATTCAATTCTGACACTGTCTACTTGGAGATAGCATCATATCCCACAGGTTAAGGGCTCAGTCCCACGAGACTGTCCCCCAACCCTAGGATGTCAATCACCAAGTCCAGGTTGTCACCTGTGCTTCTGACTGTCTAGCTATAGATTGGAGGTTCCAGTGACCCTCTCCTTGGGTTTGATTAATTTGTTAGAGCAGCTCCTAGAACTCAGAGACACATTTTACTTACAAGATTACAGGTTTGTTATAAAAGGAGCAGCCAGGGCTTCCCTGGTGGCGCAGTGGTTGAGAGTCTGTCTGCCGATGCAGGGAACGCCGGTTCGTGCCACTGTCCGGGAAGATCCCACATGCCGCGGAGCGGCTGGGCCCGTGAGCCATGGCCGCTGAGCCTGCGCGTCCGGAGCCTGTGCTCCGCAACGGGAGAGGCCACAGCAGTGAGAGGCCGGCGTACCACAAAAAAATAATAAAAGGAGCAGCCAGATGGAAGAGATGCAGAATTGCAGAGTATGTGGGGAAGGCGCACAGAGCTTCCATGCCCTCTCCAGGCACGCCGCTCTCCCCAAATCTCCACGTGTTCACCAACCCAGAGCTTCTCTGAACCCCATCCTTTTGGTTTTTTATAGAGGCTTCATTACAGGGGCAAGATTAATTAAATCACTGGACATTGGCAACTGATTCAACCTCCAGTGCCCCTCCCCTTCCCAGAGGTCTGGGGTGGGACTGAACCCTCTAATCACAAGTGGTTGGGTTGGCCCCTCTGGCAACCAACCCCCCCCTCAGGTCCTTTCCAAAAGTCACTTCATTAACATAAATTCAGGTGTGGTTAGAAGGGGTTTGTTATGAATATGAAGACACCTTTATGGCTCTTTTCACATGGGAATTCCAAGAGTTTTAGGAGCTCTGGGCCAGGAAAGGGGGTGAAGGCCAAATACATATTTCTTATTATAGATCACAGTATCACACACCTAAGACTTCCCTTTTGAGAAGGTGCATTGCTTCCATAGGTACAAAACTTCTGTTTATCTAGAGAGAGCAAAAAGCAGAGAGGAGACGTTATGTCAGTCCTGAGAGCCAAGTGCACTCTGTGTTTTCCTCAGGGCTGCCTCTCTCCCCAGATCTAGATTACGGCTCCAAGGAAATCAGGAGACTCAGTCAGCTCCCTAAATAGAAGTTCTCCGTGCAGAGTGTTCTTCTCTGGCTCTAAGTTATTTAACCCAGTGACTCAAAGTCCTGGCTCTAGAGTCAGATGGGCAGAGGTTTAATTCTGACCACCCTTTCTAGTTGCTGATCTTAGGCAAGTTAATGTTTAATACCCTCATGTTACTCACTTGAAACGGGAATAACCATACTACTTACCTCCTTGTACCACTATGAGGATTAAATGGAAAACACTAAATGCAATGGCTGACATATAGTAACCACTCAGTAAAGAGGATCTATCATTAATATTAGAGGGAATAGTAAAAGTTTTCAAATGTACAGATTCCCCAACTCTGTCCCCACTTTACCCCAAAGATCAAAGTTAACAATAAAAATCAGACTGAATAATGATCTTTTATTTGCCTCTAAAATTAAGTCACATGATCTCTTGCTGAAGTCCATCCTAGATTCTCTGTAACTGTTACTGTTAGAATGACAAACCCTCCCATATATTTACTAAGGCTTAGAAAGAAAAAAACGATGCCATTCTCGAGTTTGCTGATCAGTCCTAATAATGTATCCAGTAAGCTCATTGGTTGCCTGAGGTAGTATCTTGCCAAATCCAATTTGCAAAGACAACAGCTTTATAGACATTTCTTTTTATCTTGTTCGTAATATTGCCCATTAAATAGAAGATGTACCGTGCCAGGTCTTGTTCATTTCAAAGCAAATTATAGGAGGTGATTCAACTGTGCACCAGGAGAAAGAGTCCAGTGTTTCACCAGCAGGGCCACAAAATTAGACGTCTGCTTCCTGACAGGATGACAGATCAGAAGAATTGAACACTGATGAATCTTAATGCTGTCATCTACCACAATGTTCTTCAATTATTTCTTTGTGAAAGAGTGACTAATGATAATTCCTACTAGAGGATCATTTGCATATTCAAGCTCAAGTGTTACACGGAAGAGAAGAGAATGTCGATTTGTTGAGAGGACAAACTCCTTCCCTCCAGAGTAAAACGATTCTTTTCTACATTAGGCTTGCTACTGAAACCCAGGGAGACAGAAAATATAATTCAGGAGCTGAGTCCAAATCTATTTTCTCATTTCCAAGAACAAGAAAAAACAGTATCTTTTTCTCCCATTTTAGACTAGATTTTTTTTTTGTTTTTAATGTGCTCCCTAGTTGCCATTGTTCATAGGGGAAACATGATCTGGATACAATTGGCCTAATCAACTCTTAATTCGAGGGCCTAAGGGGATGATTACACCTAGTGTTACCCACACAAGTAGCTGCTGACACCAGGGTCCTTTTGAAAGTGCTGCTCTTGACATCAATGCCAGGTAGGTGGCCCTGGAGACTTCAGACTCCAGGGCCCAGAGAAGCTGAGCCGTTGCATCTGGTAGAACCAATCACGGCAGCGCCAAAAGCCTGTTCTGTCCTCCAGATGAACAAGCATCGAGATATCTGTCCTTCCTAGACCGTGAGCAGATGCTGGCCAAGGTTGCCACCTTCCAAAAGGAGACAGTTGGAAGGAATGAACCCGGGCTATGCCAGTCTGATTTGTTAGACTGTTTGATCCCAGGAACAGATCAGGAGAACTTGCTGCTGCTGCGAGACTGCACATGGTTCTTCCTAATTACAGGAGGAAACGATGAGCCAATGCGAGGCAGAAGAAGCAGCAGCATCCTCTAGCGGGCTGCATTCTACTTTCAGCTCTCCCTTGGCCCTCATGAAGCCAGTCCTCTTCTAGACAGTCAACAAAGTCCACTTGGAAGCAGTGAGTGGAATGTGCAGGATGGATAGGAAGTGTCCACGTGGATATAGAGGAGAGCGTGTTTCTGGTAGAAAGAGTCTCATGAGTCAGGCCCACGGGCTTGAAACACCACGATGCTCGTATCAGTTTCCTAGGGCGGCCATGACAAAGTACTGCGAGCTGGGTGGCTTAAAACAACAGAAATCTGTTGTCTTACATTTTGGGGGGCTAGAAGTCTGAAATCAAGATGTTCTCAGGACCGTGCTCCCTCTGAAGCTTGTAGGGAAGAATCCTTTCTGGCCTCTTCCAGCTTCTGGTGCTTGCTGGTATCCCCTGGCTTCTGTCCGCAACACTCCAATCTATGCCTCCACCGTCATGTGGCGCTCCTCACGTGTCACTCATGGCCTTCTAATAAGGACACCAGTCACCAGATTAGGGCCCACTCTAACTCAATAGACCTCATCTTCCCTTGAGTACATCCACAATGACCTTATTTCCAAGTAAAGTCACATTCACTCATTCCAGACCTCAACATTTCTTTTTTGGAAGACACAATTCAACCACAACACTGGCACATGAAGAACAAATAGGAAGCATCTAAGTGAACACAGAGGAGAAGATATTTCTTTCTTTTTAAAAAATATTTATTTACTTGGTTGCCCAGGGTCTTAGTTGCGGCTGGTGGGCTCCTTAGTTGTGGCATGTGAACTCTTAGTTGCAGCATGCATGTGGGATCTAGTTCCCTGACCAGGGATTGAACCCAGGGCCCCTGCACTGGGAGTGTGGAATCTTACCCACTGCACCACCAGGGAAGTCCCAAGAAGATATTTCTGATAGAAAGACTATCATAAGTCAGGCCCAGAGGGACTTGTAACACCATGATGCTTGTACAGAAAAACAAGCAGTGCAGTAGTCTGGGTTCCCCTCCTTCCCTCTTCACTCTCATCAGCCCCTTTCTTCCCCTGTGCTAAGACCTATAACACTCATGATTACTCACCCAATGCATATATAGGGGTCAGTAATATAATCACAATAGACCAGCCCACCCTTAACATTTGCTGGGCTCAGGATAAGATGGCAAAGTGACCCACATGGCATGTGTCTAATTATTTAAAGTCATACTTCATGCTACAAATTGTCAAATAAGTTATATTCTCCTCTTTTGACAAACACACCTTCATTACTACAAACTTTACAAAGAAATTGGAAAGCTACGGTTTTGATTTAATTGAAAATCGGCAACATATCAAAGGTGATGTGCCTGGGTGTTCTGTAGAAGGGTTGGTGATATTAGGATGAGCAATAAAATAAAAACATATATAATTCATAAATTATCATATTTATTCCATAGAATTTCTTTTTATTGCCTTAATTTCAGAAAATGTACTAATTATGTTGTTGTTATCAAGCTTTTCACATAGTTTGTATTTTATTGACAGTATTGACAAATTAGACTAAATTCCTTGAGTGGTTATTGTTCTTAGGTAGTTTGTATGAATTTTAATCTTGAGAAACTTTGCTGAGGCATGAGCAACTGGAATAGTCAACAAAATGCTTAAAGCACTGCCTACATTCAGATATGAAACATTTTCTGTGTGGTAGGAATACTTAAGATTTACCCTCTTAGCAAATTTCAAGTGTTCAAGACAGTATTATTAACTATAATCAACATTTTATACATTAGATCCCCAGAACTTATTCATCTTTTAGTGAAAAGTTTGTACCCTTTAACCAACATCTCCTAATTTCCCCCACCCCAAGCCCCTGTCAACAACCATTCTATTGTCTGCTTCTATGAGTTCGAGTTTTTTAGACTCTCAAGGGTGTGGAGAAAAGAGAACCCTTGTCACTGTTGGTAGGAATGTAAATTGGTGCAGCCACTATGGAAAACAGTATGGAGGTTCCTCAAAATATTAAAAATAGAACTAACCTATGATACAGCAATCCCACTTCTGGATATATATCCAAAGGAAATGAAATCAGATCTTGAAGAGATATCTGTACTATCTTCACTGAAGCATTATTCACAATAGGCAAGATATGGAATCAACCCAACCCATTCATCAACGGATGAATGGATAAAGAAAATGTGATACACACACACACACACACACACACACACACACACACACACACACAATGGGATATTATTTAACCACCACAAAGAAGGAAATCCTGCCATTTGGGACAACATAGATAAAACTGGGGGACATTATGCTAAGTGAAATTAGCCAGACACAGAAAGACAGATACTGCATCATCTCA
Organism: Stenella coeruleoalba; assembly: GCF_951394435.1. Lineage (NCBI taxonomy): Eukaryota > Metazoa > Chordata > Mammalia > Artiodactyla > Delphinidae > Stenella > Stenella coeruleoalba. The sequence continues at coordinate 37,689,919 of NC_137151.1, read as the reverse complement.
CTTGTCTGTGTTTTATTTATCTTCAAACTACTTTCATATATCTCATTTCCTCCATGAAGTCATAGAGTTTTAAACATTAAAATAATCTTATAAAGTTTTATTGGATTTGGCTGTGTATGTAGCTAGAGCTTCCTCTCGGCTGGACTATAACCTCAAGAGTAGGGACGTTAAGCATTTTACTCATCACAGTCTGCCTTTAGTATTAGATATTTTTGAGGCAAATAGATAAAATAAAAGAGCCCAGTTCAAGTTTTTCTTTGTTAGGCTAGGAGCTCTGGGAACTAGGAGTCCTGCAGCAAAACTACTGACTAAAATAAAGTGCCAGTAATACCCATTAATCCAGAAATTCCACTTTCCATTTTCTACACGGAAAATACACGAAGAGGCAATATGTACGTGATATCCATTGTTTATAACATAGAAAAGTTCAAGAAATCAAATGTATATTTTACCATTCCTTTACTGACAAGCTGCAGTAGAGCCATATTATAGAATTCATCAAGGCAATTTAAAAAGGATGAAGCAGATATATGTACATTCACAATGAAAGATGTTCAATACATGCATTACATAAAATAAAAAGCAAATTGAAATACAATTGATTTTGATTTCAAAGTTGATGTTTGGCTTATTTTACAATTAAATTTTTTGTCTAGGGTATCTGTACTTCCTGTTCCTCTACCCCTTCCTGAACAGTTCAATTCTGAAGTCATTAAGTGGAAGGGAACAAGGTAGGTGCCCACACCAGAGAAAGGGGGAGCTGTAGTGGCCCAGAGTGGGATGTCAGGGTTCAAACCGGGTGAGGAGAATGCCCACGTGAACTTGGGGGGCGGAGACAGGAGGTCGAGTACACTCAAGAAAACCGATCACATAACTAAGTATATTAAAGATAATGGGAGATAGGTTTATCATTAGCTGGAAAAGGGTCTACAACTATGAAAGGGAGAACACTAAAATGAATCCTGTCGTTTACTACTGGATTTAGAAGTATCAATGTGACCTTGTGGTTTTCAAAATACACAGATGGACATATAATAAACATAGGAAAAAGGACGTAAATATATATGCATATATGTACACATATACATGTACATGAACATGTACATGTACATATATTCCCTTGCTCTAGCCCTTAAAAGGATCTGAGAACAGGGATACTCCAGTAGCAATAAGCATGCCAAGTGCTCATATCCTGGCTTCTACATACCATTCTCCACTGAAAGCAACTGGGGTTACTTGAAAAAAACCTGATTCTAGGGCTGAGGCAGAAGTATATGTCTGAAACATCTTGCTATTTCAGGAAGCAAGGAAGTGCTTAAAGAATGTCGAGACATGACGAACACAGAACTCAGCTTGATGAAGCCCTCATTGGCCAAATCAGGGACAATTTGACCATTAAAAGAAATAATGATAGTAAAGGACTGTAACACATTGAATAAATAGAAAATGATGTTCATACAGATATAAATAAATACATAACCAAATAAGTAAAAAAGTTTCATGAAGCTTGGGATACTTACATGGTTTCAAAGTAACTCCTCACAAAAGGCTTATTAATTTCAAAAAGATTAAAAAGTTACATTCTAGTGGAAAAGCCCGGCTGACAGAAACTTAATAATCAAGGTGAATATAATGGGACAAATGGGAGTCATGTGCCACCAGATATGCTACAATGAGAAGAACACAGATTTACTTCTGTGATATTCCTCCGAGTGTATTCCTGCAAGTAACCAGAATTTAATCATGAGAAAAAAAAAAAATCCAAACCAACTCAAATTGAGGGACATTATACAAAATAACTGGCCAAGAATCTTCAAAACTGCAAAGGTCATGGAACTCAAGGAAAGACTGAAGGAGACTCAAGAGCCATTATTACAATTAAATGCAACATACAAAGCTGAACGGGATCCTTTTGTCATAAAGAACATGACTGCAACAACTGGCAAAATGAGAATGCAGTATCAGTTTAGACAGGTTTAATGTACTGATGTTGATCACCTGATTTCAATGGTTCTATTTGGATAACATCCCTGATGTAGGAAATTCACACAAAAGTATTGAGAGTTACGGATTATCAGGTCAGTAACTTCCTCAAAATGATTCAGGAGAATAAATTCTTTGTTCTGTACTCGCAACTTCTAATTTTGCAATTGTTTCAAAAATATTTTCTTGAAGACAACTATACAAAATAATAGTACATAAAGTCTATTCCAAATATGAAAATAGAAAAAACTATGTATAACTTTACATACAGACCTATGCAAATATACAGAAAGAGCTTTAGATGAACAATGGTTATATTTGGGAAAGATGGTTGGTGGGGCAAGTTAGGAAGGATTCTTGTTTGTGATTCAAAATGTTTCTGTATTGTTTAAATTTTTATTCAGTGATAATAGATTCATATATTGCTTGTATAAAATGAGGAGAAGATAAAACTATCATTATTTGCAGATGATATATATTTGCAAAATATATTTTTATATATTTTGTATATTTTTGTATATAAAATATTTTGTATATAAAATATATTTTATATATATATATTTTGTATATATATATTTTGTATATATATATTATATATATTTATATATTTTATATATATATTTTGTATATATATTTTATATATATATTTTGTATATAATATATTTTGTATATAAAATATATTTTATATATTTTATAAATATATAAAAAATTATATTTTTGCAAAATAAAATTGACTTGAAAACTACTTCATGCACGCAGTAAGAAAATTCAATAAGGTAGCAGAGTAGAAAATTAATGTACACAAATCACTGGATTTCATATATACCAGAATCAAGTTACAAAATGTAGTAGAAGAAAAAAATCCCATTTCTAATTGCAACCAAAAAAGATATAATTTCCAGGGGGAAAAAATAACAAGATGTCAGTTCTCAACTACATTAATATAGAAATGTAATATAATCTCAAAAGTGCCAACAGGATACTTTTTAAAAAACTTTAAAAGGTGATTCTAAAGTTTATATGGAAAAATAAACAAGAAAATAATGTGTGAAGACAAGATGAGTTTTTCAATAGGTGATGGTGGAAAAACTAGATAATCGCCTAAAAAAAAAAAGTTGGTTTAAATCTTACATTTTATGATAAATTCCATATGAATCAAATAATTCAATGTTAAAAAAACATATAAAGTTACTAGAGGAAAACTTCAGGAAAATCCTTTGCAAACTTGCAGTGTCCTTTCTACCTGATTCAAAATCTAGAATCTATTAAAGAAAAGATGGATAAATGGGTACATTCATCTCCATAAAAATAAAAACTTCTACTCAGTGAAACACAAAAATACAAGCAATTGGGAGATTGGGATTGACATATATACACTAATATGTATAAAATGGATAACTAATAAGAACCTGCTATTTAAAAAAATCAAAATAAAATTCAAAAATTCAAAATAAATACAGGCAAAGTCAAAATATAAGTGATCAACTGGGAAAAGTATTTATTTACAATTTATATTAGAAGTATAGTGCTAATTTTCCTAATATATAAAAAGCGTCTATACAAATGATGAGATTAAGATCGACAACATCAAAGGGAAAAAGAGATAAATAGGCTAAATGGGCTCTCTATAGGAAAAAATGTTCCTTAAATGAAAAACATTCTAAGATTTATTCATGTATACATAGAAATACAAAATAAGACCATACTAAAATATGACTTTCCTCATGGCAAAAATTCCAACCATTTGACAATGTATCATGCTGGTGAAGCTGTAGGCAAATAGCACTTTCACTCATTGGCAGGAGCACAAATTGCCCCTGTGGAGGTAACCTGGCAGTGAACTATCAGACGTGCAAATACATTTACCATTTGACTCAGGAACTTCATTTCTGAGAATGTGTCTTAACCATATATCTGCACACATAGGACACATGGCAGTGTTATCCATTGTAACATTGTTTATAATAGCAAAAGCTTTGCCTGGTCATATCAGTAGTGATCTTAAAAATATCATCAACCTGAAAAATCCATCAATCGGGGCTGATAAGAGAAGTCATGTTACATTCTTACAGTAAGATACTTACATACTTGTTTTAAAAAAGGAGGGGCGAGGGGGATTTGAAGCTACTGACACTTAAAATATATTTTTTTTAAAAAGCAAGGCCTATAGTGAACTTGGTATACTTTTATTTTGCAAGAATAGAAAAAAAATACATATTTTTATTTGCTTATATTGATATAAAGATATTCTTGAAGGAGACACAAAAATCATTAAAAGGAGCATTCAGTTTGGATGGAGGTAGAAGTGAGAGCAATTTTTCCTTCTATTACTAATCTTAACCCCGCAAGGTATGGGTTTATCTCGTAAGAAATTGGTAATATTTAACTATTTTGACCTACAAAAATGGCAATTTCTAATAGTTACTGTTGCCATGTTACAGATTTTGAATATATGTGAGAGTACAGAAGAACATGGGAGGTGCTAATATTATTGGAAAGTTGTAATCTTATCAATTGCATGAGGTCAAAATTCAGAAAGATGTCATCTGAGGAATGATTATGTTGTCTTCTATGGGATAATGTTAATTCACCAGCTTTTTCTTTGTGCCTTGACCAACTGCAATCTCAAAAATGTTTTGACATTTAATGGTTGTCATGTTTTCTCTTGCTTTTTTTCTTCTTAATTTTTGTGTATGATTTTGAAAAGTGAGGTTTTTTTTGTAAAAGGTATAGTATAAAAATAATTGTAGCTGGTAAAACTGGTGATCCTTCCTGTCTAGGGAAAATGGAAGACCTAAATAGTGGTGGGATATACCCTAATAAATTAAGCCTTGAGTTCACATAGTCACCTAAGAGGTACTGGAGATCACTGAGTATACTGTAATCAAAGAGTCAATAAACACAACATTTTTGCTGTCATTTGGAGCCCTGAAGATGTTACAGTGGTTGCAGGAAAAACAGGAAGATGTATCAGATAAGCTATTAAGGAGAAACCTGGGTGGGGAATTCCCTGGTGGTCCAGTGGTTAGGAGACTTGGCACTGACGAGGGCCCTGGTTCAATCCCTGGTCAGGGAACTAAGATCCCACAAGACGTGTAGCATGGCCAGAAAAAAAAAGTATGGAATGTGAATTAAACCCAAATAAAAATGCAGGTTGGACCTCAGGTTCGGGGGCTGGAGAGACATATGATCTAATCCAGGTTTTTCAAGGTTTTCTGTACCATGAGTATTTTCTCAAAATGACCTCTTATGCAGGATGGGGGTGCTAGCTCTCCTAGAAGCAGAGAGATAAATCTTTTCACAATTCTGAGAAATATTTCCCTCTCTAAGCTGACCATCACTCACTGTGTATTGGAGTATTGTTCTGATTTCACCATTGGTTACAATTCAGTATAAGATCCAAGTGGTCTCTAGGCAGAAGCTGTCTTCTGCCTGATGTCGTCCGTAGTCACCTGGACAAGGTGACTAAGTCCCTTCACGTCCCAGCAGAGAGGATGAGAGCCAGTGAGTAATTTCTCACTCTCCCAGTCTTCCCTGAATGACAATGAAATCAAGGGGAAGGGGCCAGGGAGAGGAAAGGATGGAGGAATGGAGAGAAAAGGAGTAGGAGAGAGTCAGCTAAAAAAATATAGGTCTGAAGACTCTAAGCAGAAGGTCGCTTCACTTGAGACAATTTGGGGAAGAAATTCTCAGCTTCCTTTTCACAAAACAAACTCAAAACCCTAAGAGGTACAAACATTGACCAAGAAGATAGGAAATCACTAAACTTAAATGTAGATGCGAGAGATACATTTTATTACACCAAGAGCTACAAAAGGAATAAATATAGCTATCACTTAAAGGTCTTTCCACAAACCTGAAAATCAAGAAATATTTTGGAGGGCCTCCCTGGTGGCACAGTGGTTGAGAGTCCGTCTGCCGATGCAGGGGACATGGGTTCGTGCCCCGGTCCGGGAGGATCCCACGTGCCGCGGAGCGGCTGGGCCTGTGAGCCATGGCCGCTGAGCCTGTGCGTCCGGAGCCTGTGCTCTGCAACAGGAGAGGCCACAACAGTGAGAGGCCTGCGTACCGCAAAAAAAAAAAAAAAAAAAGAAAAAAGAAGAAACATTTTGGAGAGGAAGGGAAGGGATGAAATGCTGCCCAACTGGAAAACACAAATAAGCAGATGTCTGATCCAGGAGGAAGGAATATGACCACTGGAGGAACGCTGAATTTACGGATTAACAAAACGCTCAGCTTCATCTGTTTGCTCTGCTGGCTTTTCGTTCCTATGGCTTCTAGCTCAGGAAGTTGGTTCATCATGCTTTCTGAGAGTTAAGAAACCAAAGCGTAGGTCTTATTTTAAAAATCCATTGGTTCAGCCTCGATAAAGATAAAAGTCAAGTTTAAAATAAGCAGATCTTGGGACTTCCCTGGTGGTCCAGTGGTTAAGAATCGGTCTTGGGCTTCCCTGGTGGCGCAGTGGTTGAGAGTCCGCCTGCAGATGCTAGGGGACATGGGTTCGTGCCCTGGTCCGGTAAGATCCCACATGCCGCAGAGCGGCTGGGCCCGTGAGCCATGGCCGCTGAGCCTACGCGTCCGGAGCCTGTTGCTCCGCAGCGGGAGAGGCCACAACAGTGAGAGGCCCACGTACCACCAAAAAAAAAAAAAAAAAGAATCGGTCTTGCAATGCAGCAGACACTGGTTAGATCCCTGGTCAGGGAACTAAGATCCCACATGCCGTGGGGCAACTAAGCCCGTGTGCCACAGCTACTGAGCCCCTGCACCACAACTAGAGAGCCTAAGTGCCGCAACTCCAGAGCCCATGTGCTCTGGAGCCCTCGCACCACAACTACTGAGCCCCTGTGCTCTGCAGCCCGTGAGCCACAACTAGAGAGAAGCCTGCACCACAACTAGAGAGGACCCTGTGCACCACAGCGAACAGCCCACGTGCCACAAGAAAGATCCCGCATGCCACAACTAAGACCCGAGGCAGCCAAAATAAATAAATAAAATAAAATAAGCAGATATTCCCTAAATTGATCTGATCCTCTCCATCTCCTTTTTCTATACTATCTATGGTATTGGAAGTCATTTTTCTCCTAGGGAAATGCCAAGGGATTTGCTCCTAGGATATCAGAGATTATAACTGCAAAACTGTGAACAAAGGAGAAGATTACAGAAAACTACACAAGGTAGGATGACAACTGTCCCTTAAGTGAGAACTGATCCTACTATAAATCAGTCTATTGGGCTGTCTTGCTCTTTACAATTCTACGAGAAAAAAAGATCACAGTGGAAACCGTTTGCTTCCTACTTTCAATTTTTAATGTGTAATTAACGACAAGGTCTATAGAAGTTTACAGAGACATTTGAAGGTTAGTAACACAGAGTGAGTTGAACAAATTCTTAATAGCGGTTTGCATTTGAATTACATTGTGAATATCCTCCATATCAATATTTCATTGGTAATCACTGCAACAAAGAGCGCCTGGTTTTAACTCAGAAACAATGCAAGCCCAATTTGGGGTCTAAAACATAAAGAGCATTTCCTAGGTTTGCACTCCATTGAAAAAAAAAAGGAAGAGAGAAATTAGGATAAATTCTTTACTTACAGTACTAACAAAGAGAACATCACAACTTTTCTTTTGGTATCTCAAGGTCCTGTGTCCTGGATGCCCCATGTTGCTGGGAGGAAAACAAGAAAGTTTGAGAGGTCTCATGCTAATTCGAAAGACAAAGTCGTTAAGCACAAGGGTACCCGAAGGTTTTGGCCAACATCTGCTCTAGGATGCAGCTGATCCATTATGGAGAATTAAGAGTCCGTAGCAAGGTACTAAAAGAAAAGTCAATTTCTGAGAATAGTCCAGTCTGTGGAATCACTCATTTGAGTTGAGTGATTAACTGGAAACTCTCAGTGGTGTCAAGAGTGAACTAATGTCCTTTTCTAGAAAAACTGTTCTATCCTGTACTATCTACCTCGTCCAGGGTGGTGTCAGGTTTTGTGAGGCTGAAGTTTATACCACTTTTGGGGGTGCTCTTTAAGAAAAAAAACCTAAATTATTGCAAAATTTGTTAGAAAAGTGAATATTTATTTTGAATAAGAAAAGAAATCACAATAAATTACACACTTTTAAAAGCTGATAAATACAGAATCACAAAATCAATATAACAATGTTTCTATTAATTAATGGTCTGACATACACTATACTTCTCTTTTTCCCTAAAATTTGCATAACCTTTGAACACTTCTTCATATTGACAATTTTGTAATATATTATCTCTAAAGAAGTAACAGAAACATAAATCAGCCTGAAACATGGCGGATGAAATCTGTGTTATAATACTGATAGTTTTTTAAAAAAGGTTCAGTTTCACAACTTGCTGTTGGTAATGAGATGCTGTATGTTGGGATGCATAAAACATGACTTGACACTCAGTTGTACTGCGTCTATAATACTGCTACCGGTTTTGTGCCCTACACACATAGAAATTTTGATAAATTTTACACAAATTCCATCAAGAAATAAAAAATGTGCTTTGATAATTATAGATGGTGCATTATAAGGTACTATATTCTCACAGGACACAACTTCCATCTTTCCTAGGTATTAATGAGAACTGAATTCACCTCTTGCAAATTCGTACATCTGAGGGTTGGAAGACTTTTCCACAGACCACATGGCTCTATACATTTCAAATACTGTTTCTCCTTTATTACCCATATACATAATGCCAGGTGCAGTAGGACACGTTTATATCATGATATAACATCTGGTCCTGAACCTTTTTTTACATTGTTTCAGGAAGTTGGCATGGTAGGCAGAAGGATTATTCCTGGAAGTCATTCCTTCACCAGAACAGCTAGCAATAATTAACTGTACGTGGATGCTGTGATCCACCTCCATAGATCCCACAAAACTCAAACTAAATGTGTTCCCAAACTCAATCTTTCCCTGGTCGTAGCCTCAAAATGCCTAGGGCCACTCCAATACAATACCACACCACCCAGTACAAGAGGAAGAGTGTCAGAGAGAAAGTTGAAGTGAAAAGAGGCAACAGCCTTAGCCAATTGCAGTCCAAACATCTTATTTTGCAAATTTTATGAAAACACAAGAATATGCAATCACATTACCAGAATCTGTCCCAGAGCCTTGGAAGGAGCCCATGTGAGGGGTTCTGAAGCAGAAGCTTTATTCATTTCGTGGGAAACTCACATTCATACACTGGCCACGTAAGCACAGTTTGGAAATGTTGGGTCTTCCCCTACGTTCATGCTCATGGCCATCAATCCCAGTTAAGACCTCGGCATCTTTGTTCTGCAATTGCTCTCATGCTCTTCTTTCGGTCTCCAACCCCCATCTTTCACTTTTCCTAACTTTCCAGATTACTCTCATCTTTCTCCATTTTGTTTTCCCACTTCCCACATCAGAATCTTAAACTAATTGCCAATTGCCTCATTGAAACGTGAAAACTCTTGATCCTCTAAAAAGTAAGTTTCCTCAAATTTAGAAGAGTTAGTGTTCAGTTTAGCTACTGATTGATCCTGCAGTGGTGATGAGAGCTTCTTTCTCCTGTAGCCAAGTATGTGCTTGTATGTATGTCAGTGTGACAGTTGCATTCACATCCACTCTTGTCATTCAATCCTCACAACATTCCTATAAGGTACCAAAGCCGTTAACATTTTTAAAAATGGAGCATTAAGCTCAGCGTTTAAGTCATTTGCCCAAGAACATACAGCTGGTAAGCCGTGGAGGATTCCATTGCAGTGATACTGACTCCCAGCGGCTTAGTTAAATCTGTGTGTACTGAGGGCAGGAAACCACAGCTGGTTGGTGGACCCAAGTTCTAACCATTCAGCTTAGATTGAGTGTCCCTTCAATGTCTATGCAGCTTTCTCCAGTCCCTATTATCAGGTTTACTAAATCTTTTCTCTAGGTCCAGAGCACATCTATCTGGCTCTTTAAGACAGGAAGTTACACACAGGAGACTTTGGGCTATACCCCCATTCGATTTTCAGCTTCCCTAGCCTCTTGACAATATACTTTCCAAAGCATAGTAGTTAAGAAATTACAGGGATGACATGGACATTTATAATTTTTCTTCAGATGCTAACAGCCCTCAAATATTCATAAATAAAGCTTATTTTGCATATTCAAAGAACAGAAAAAGAACATGTCTTCAAAGGACTACAAATGTCTTTCAGGGGAGTAAACCTGAGAACAAGCGGATGAAAAATTATGAAAGGAAATACATATAAAATAAACTAAGAAGTAAAGTATCAGGCTATAAGGATGAACATGACAACAAAAATACGCCCCCAAAATTAATGGAAAATTTTTAAATGACTAACAAAATCCCCTCGTCTTCATCACTGCTAGGCCTCAGGGAAAAGCAGCTGAGACTTCAAAGAAGCTTTTTTTTTTTTTTTTTGCATTACGCGGGCCTCTCACTCTTGCAGCCTCTCCCGTTGTGGAGCGCAGGCTCCGGACGCGCAGGCTCAGCGGCCATGGCTCACGGGCCCAGCCGCTCCACGGCATGTGGGATCTTCCCGGACCGGGGCACGAACCCATGTCCCCTGCATCGGCAGGCGGACTCTCAACCACTGCACCACCAGGGAAGCCCCCAGCTGACACTTCATACTTCCATTTTACTCTCCTGCCAAGTTTTTATAGCAAATAGAACCAGGATGCCCTTCAGTTAGCCAAACACATAGATTTACCATCATCTGCTTTAATCCTATTTCCTCCCCTCTTGTTAACAGACCAGAACAATAGTCTTTTCTTCTATTTAAAGCCACTTATGTTAATGAACATCATCCCAATGTGTGTATTCAGAAATCCTACATAGTCCATTAGCCTGTTTCTTACATACTAGTATCTTCCCTCTCACTGGGATATTCCCATTAGCTTAAGGATTGTTTTTGTTATCAGAGTAGTACAGGTACATAATACAAAAAGACAAACAGTAAAACTAAACCTGTTATCAGAGAGAGCAGCCCCTACTTTACTGCCACTCCTGCTTTTCCCAGAGGCAAACTCAGCCAACTCTCAACTCTTTCCTCTTTCCAAACTCCAAACTTGCTGTTATGGCTATTTACTGTTTCTTTCTTTTTCTTTTTTTTTTGGCCACGTCACAGCAAGTGGGATCTTAGTTCCCCAACCAGGGATCGAACCCATGCCCCCTGCAGTGGAAGCACAGAGCTCTGACCACTGGACTGCCAGGAAATTCCTCTATTATTTCTTATTTATTTAATTTTTTATTTTTACTTTGACATTATCTATCGATTTCCCACTAAGATAGATTAAGAGCATAGAATCCCAGTTTGTGGTTACGGCAATACTCAGTGTTTACATTATTGTGCTAGTATAAAAACACTGTTCCGGGCTTCCCTGGTGGCGCAGTGGTTGAGAGTCCGCCTGCCGATGCAGGGGACATGGGTTCGTGCCCCGGTCCGGGAAGATCCCACATGCCGCGGAGCGGCTAGGCCCGTGAGCCATGGCCTCTGAGCCTGCGCGTCCGGGGCCTGTGCTCCGCAACGGGAGAGGCCACAACAGTGAGAGGCCCGAGTACCGCAAAAAAAAAAAAAAAAAAAAACACTGTTCCCAGTTGAGCCCAATAGTATGACCTGACTGCATTTCCTCTCTGTAGGACTATTTTAGTTCCCTGGAGTTAACAAATGTTTTTGTCTGTATATGTGCTTAGTTTTCTAGTTATCAATCATTAACTTAATTCACAAACTCTCTCCAGAATTCTCTAAATAAGTGCAAAAACAACAGATGAAAATTCAGATCTACATGAATAAGTAAAGAACACTGAAATACTAAATATGTGGGTAAATAGAAAATATTTTCTTTCTTTTAATTTCTTTATGAGATATTGGCTGTTTAGAGCGATAACTATAACATGATAACTGTATGTAGAAGTAAAGCACATGACAAGAATGGTACAAGAGATGGAGGAGGCAATAAATGAAATTAAATAGTTGTACTTTTTTATAACTTACATGAAATGATGCAACATTAAGTATAAGTAGACTGTGATAAGTTAAGGATATACATTATAAGTCTAACACTACTAAAAATGCAAAAAACGTATAGCTTAAAAAGTAAACAGAGGAAATGAAATAGGATTAAAGACATTAAAAAACACACAAGAAGAGCAGGAAAGGAGCAACAGAGGAACAACAACAACAACAAAAAGGAAGAAAAATACAGAAAAGAAATACGAAGATAGTAGATGTAAATTCCAACATATCAGTAATTACATAATGTAATTTATGTAATTTTTTTAAATTGACAAACACCAATTAAAAGGCAGAACTTATTAGACTAAATTAAAAATAAGACAAAACTATATATTGTCTATAAAAGACTCACTTTAGATATAAAAACACAAATAGGATGAAAGTGATGGGGGGAAATATATGTACCATGTTAATATAAGCTTTAAAAAACTGGTGTAGCTATATTAAGATTACTAAAGTAGAGTTCAAGACAAAGTATTATCAGAGATAAAGAGGACTTTTATTATGATAAAAAGATTATCATTAGAAAAACATAAAAATCCTAAGTGTGTGTGTATCTAATAAAAAGAAACTTCAAATACAGTAAGTAAACATCAACAGGACTGAAAGGAGAAATAAACAAATATACAATTATAGTTGGCGAGATTGAGATGAACACCCCTCTCTCAGGATCCTTACCTATTGATAAAAAAGAATGCAAAAAACTAGTAAAGGTATAGAACATTTGAATAGCATTTTCAACCAGTTTGATCTAACAGACATTTATATAGACTGCTACACAACTGAAGAATACATATTCTTTCCCATGCAGGTGAAACATTTACCAAGACAGATTACATGCTGAGTGATAACACAAGTATCAATAAATATCAAAGGCCAGAGCGTATCATCTGGCCACAACAGAACTGAATTAAATTTAAAAAATAAGATATCTAGAAAAATTCCTAACTATTTGGAAATCAAGATAAAACACTTCTAAATAACTCACTGGTCAAAGAAAAATATCACAGGGAAATTAGAAAATGGTCAAATGGAACAATAAAGAAACATAACAAAAAGCAATTTTTGGGCTTCCCTGGTGGCTCAGTGGTTGAGAGTCCGCCTGCCGATGCAGAGGACACGGGTTTGTGCCCCGGTCCGGGAAGATCCCACATGCCGTGGAGTGGCTGGGCCCGAGAGCCATGGCCGATGAGCCTGCACGTCCGGAGCCTGTGCTCCGCAACGGGAGAGGCCACAACAGTGAGAGGTCCGCGTACCGCAAAAAAAAAAAAAAAAAAAAAGCAATTTTTAAGATCACTTTCAAGATTTTTTTAGAGGAAACGTTATGGCTTTAAATGCTTATGATAGGAAAGAAGAAAGGTGTAAAATCCATGATCTAAGATTCGATCTTAAAAAACTAGAAAAAGGGAGGGTCAAAATAGGGGCATGGGATTAAGAGACACAAACTACTATGTATAAAATAAATAGGCAACAAGGATATATTTTACAGCACAGGCAAATATAGCCATTGTTTTGTAATAACTTTAAATGGAGTATAATCTATAAAGACATTGAATCACAATGTTGTACACCTGAAACTAATATAATATTGTAAATCAACTATAATAAAAAATATATAAAATAAAAAAATAAAAAACTAGAAAAAGATGAGGAAATGTAACTTAGAGCAACTAAAAAGAAGGAGGGGCTTCCCTGGTGCTGCAGTGGTGGAGAGTCCGCCTGCCGATGCAGGGGACGCGGGTTCGTGCCCCGGTCTGGGAAGATCCCACATGCCGCAGAGTGGCTGGGCCCGTGAGCCATGGCCGCTGAGCCTGCACGTCTGGAGCCTGTGCTCCACAATGTGAGAGGCCACAACAGCAAGAGGCCCACGTACCGCAAAAAAAAATAAATAAATAAAATAAAAAGAAGGAAATAATTAGACAAGTTGGAAATCAATAAAATAGAAATAACCAACAATAAAAAAAGAAAATTCAAAAGATTAAAAAAAATCTGACCTTTAAAAAAGATTAATTAAAGCTGATAAACTCCTATGAAGCCCAATCAAGAAAATAAAGGAAAAAAAATACCAATATTAGGAATGAAAAATAGGTATCACTACAGATCCACAAACATCAAAAGGATAAAAAAGGGAAATAGTATGAGCAACTTAATTCATGCCAATTAAGTTTGACAACATATATAAGATGGTCATAAGTGGAAAAACATGACTTACCAAAATGTACATGAGAAGTACAAAATCTGAACAGCTTTACATTATTAAATAAATTGCAAAAAAAGAAAATCCGTATAGAGAAAATTTCTGGTCTAGATAACTTCACTGGTGAATTATTTCAAACATTTAAGAAGGCAATAATGCCGTATTATACAATCTCTTTCAGAAAATAGAGGACAAAGAAACATTACCCAACCCATTTTAGAATAATTTATCAAGAATAATTGTAATACCAAAACCTAATACAGCTACTACAAGAAAAAACGAAAGCACACACACACACACACACACACACACACACACACACACAGACCAAAATCCTTCACAAACATATACACAAAAATTCCTTAAACATATATTAGCAAATTTAATCAGTAATATAGAAAAAGAGTAACTCACAGCCAATTTGGGCTTATTCCAGAAATTCAAGATTGTTTTAAAATTTTTTAATTACTCAATGTAATTCACCACATTAAAACAATAAAAGAGAAAAATATGTAACCATCTCCATAGATTAAAAAAAGTGTATTTGACTAAATTTAACACCTATTCATGAGAAAACTTGCAAAGCTGGGTTAGAAGGAAGCTTTCTCAGTCTGTTAAAGGCATCTGTGATAAACTGCAGGTAACACCATACTTAATGGAAAAGTAGTAAACTTTTCATGCTTACTTCAGCAACCTGGGAATGATGTTCATTCTCCTCACTTCTATTCAACATTGCACTGGAGGTACTAGATAATGAAATAAGCCCCCTCCTCAAAACAAAACAAAACAGAAAGTATAAAGAATAAGAAGGAAGAAGTAAAACTTTCTTTTGTTCCAGAGGATAAAAATTTATGTAGAAAATCAGAAGGAATATATAAAAAACAAAACAATAATATACAAAAACCCCTAGTAGAGTTAATAAGTAAATGTAGAAGGCCATACAAGAAAATATAAAAATTGCATATTTATACCTTAGAAACAAATAATGGAAAATAAATTTTTAAAAATACCAGGATTTCTACTTCCAGTTAGTATTAAATGGTTGCAAGAGGTTATCACTTTCACCCTAACAACAAAAATAAACCAGACAAGGCTTAATTTTTCTAAACCCATCAGAGAACTGAGGATGCAAAAAACAAAGAAACAAAACAAAACAAAACAAAAAAAACAAAAACCTTAAGAGAACTCCAGAAAGTGACTAGTTCTTTATAAGGTGGAAGAAATCCATGGCTATTCTCATCTCTGGTGAAACAGCAGGGTAAAGCAGAACCTACCACAGATGTAAGGTGAAACTAACCAAAAAAAAATTTAAACCACTTAATGGCTGTCTGTGGACTGGCATGACAAATTATAATTCTGAAATTCTGAAAAGCCACAGTCACAGAGGAAGTCAGGCACTAACCTGCCAAATCTTTCCTATGGGACTCTACAGAGTGCTTTACAGAGGACTAGGCACAGTACACCACAACTGAGGGCAGAGTAGGGCAGGAAAGACACTCCTATGCCAGAGGAGCCTCTCCCAAATATAAGGCAACCACCCACTGAATTGGATGGGCAAAGGGAATGAGGGAAATCAATTCAAGGTACTCAGGACTTTTACCAGGGAAATATTGAGGGCCAAGCTAAAATGTAGAGAGCCTTTCTCCCCTTTCCCCACACTAGGTATTGCAGGCTCTCATCTTCCAAGGTATGGGGGTGAAGTTGGAGATACCTCTCCAAGGCAGAAAGAGATCTCCCAGGGAACTGAAAGCCTGGAACAAGACTGAAGAGCAAATGACACTTCTCAGCTGGCAGCTTGGCTATAAAACACAAAATACATCTGGAATATTGCCAGTGCTCAGAAGGGAAAATCTTCATTTTGTTTCAAAGTATATGAAGCCAGTGGTAAAATGCATTAATACAAAGTTGTGACAAAACCCAGAACAGAATCACTACAGATATTGACTCAGCCTCACTTTAGTGGTGTGACAAAAAATAGCATGCACTTTTTGGGAAGTACATATTATTTACTTTAGTTTTTATTGCTTTTTTTTCACATGTGGCATAAAATCAAACATTACCAGCAAAATTAAGAAGAAAATGTGATTCATCATCAAGAAAAGAAATAGTCAATAAAAGCAGATCCAGCTATAGCCCAGAAGTTGGAATTAACAGAGAGGGACTTGAAACTATACTAAAAATGCTAAAGGAAATGGAAAGCTAAACAATATACATGAAAAGAATAAGAAACTTCAGAAGAGACACTAAAACATTGAATCAAATGGAAAGTCTCTAAGTGAAAATTACATCATTAGGTGAGATTAGTACCAGAGTAGATTCCACTTAAGAATCTGTGCACTTGAAAATGGGTCAACAGATAGTACACAAACTCAAAAACAAGTAGGATACAGAATGAAAAAACAAGAAAACCAAAACAGAGCATCTGAAATATGTGAGGCAATATTAAATGATCTAACATACACAATTGGAGTCACAGAAGGAGGAGAGAGAGAATGGGAAAGGAGAAATATCTAAAGAAATAATGACTGAGAATTTTTCAAAATTGATGAACAACACCAACCTATATATCAAGAAGCTCAAGAAACCCAAAGAGAAGCAATTCAGAGAAAAACATACCTAGACACTTTACAGCAAACTGCTGGAAACCGAAAACAAAGAATGAATTTTAAAAGCAACCGGAGGGAGAGGCTTCCGGGAAGATGGCGAAAAGAGTAAGATGCAGAGATCACCTTCCTCCCCACAGATACACCAGAAATACATCTACACGTGGAACAACTCCTACAGAACACCTACTGAATGCAGGCAGAAGACCTCAGACCTCCCAAAAGGCAAGAAATCCCCCACGTACCTGGGTAGGGCAAAAGAAAAAAGAATAAACAGAGACAAAAGGATAGGGACGGGACCTGCACCAGTGGGAGGGAGCCGTGAAGGAGGAAAGGTTACCACACACTAGGAAGCCCCTTCGCGGGCGGAGACTGAGGGTGGCGGCAGGGGAAAGCTTCCGAGCCGCGGAGGACAGCGCAGCAACAGGGGTGCGGAGAGCAAAGCAGTGAGATTCCCGCACAGAGTATCAGGGCCGACCGGCACTCACCGGCCTGAGAGGCTTCTCTGCTCACCCGCCGGGGTGGGCGGGGCTGGGAGCTGAGGCTTGGGCTTCGGTCGGAGCGCTGGGAGAGGACTGGGGTTGGCGGCGTGAACACAGCCTGCAGGGGATTAGTGCGTCACGGCTAGCCGGGAGGGAGTCCGGGGAAAAGTCTGGAGCTGCCAAAGAGGCAAGAGACGTTTTCTTCCCTCTTTTGTTTCCCGGTGCGCGAGTAGAGGGGATTAAGAGCGCTGCTTAAAGGAGCTCCAGAGAGGGGCGTGAGCCGTGGCTAAAAGCGTGGACCCCAGTGACAGGCATGAGATGCTAAGGCTGCTGCTGCCGCCACCAAGAAGCCTGTGTGCGAGCACAGGTCACTATCCACACCTCCCCTTCCGGGGAGCCTGTGCAGCCCGCCACTGCCAGGGTCCCGGGATCCAGGGTCAACTCCTCCGGGAGAACTCACGGTGCGCCTCAGGCCGGTGCAACGTCACGCTGGCTTCTGCCGCCACAGGCTCGCCCCGCACTCCGTGCCCCTCCCTCCCCCCGGCCTGAGTGAGCCAGAGCCCCCGAATCAGCGGCTCCTTTAACCCTGTCCTGTCTGAGCGAAGAACAGACGCCCTACAGCGACCTACACGCAGAGGCGGGGCCAAATCCAAAGCTGAGCGCCTGGGAGCTGTGAGAACAAAGAAGAGAAAGGGAAATCTCTCCCAGCAGCCTCAGACAGTGGATTAAAGCTCCACAATCAACTTGCTGTACCTGCATCTGTGGAATACCTGAATAGACAACGAATCATCCCAAATTGAGGAGGTGGACTTTGAGAGCAAGATTTATGATTTTTTCCCCTTTTCCTGTTTTTGAGAGTGTGTATGTGTATGCTTCTGTGTGAGATTTTGTCTGTATAGCTTTGCTTCCACCATTTGTCCTATGGTTCTATCCGTCTGTTTTTTTTGTTGTTTTTTTAAAATTTCTTTTCTCTTAATAATTACTTTTTTTATTTTAATAACTGTATTGTATTTTATCTTACTTTATTTTATTTTACTTTATCTACTTTCTTTTTTTCCTTCCTTCCCTCCTTCCTTCCTTCCTCCCTCCCGCCCTCCTTTCTTTCTTTCTTTCTCTCTTTCTACTTCTACTAATTCTTTCTTTCTACTTTTTCTCCCTTTTATTCTGAGCTGTGTGGATGAAAGGCTCTTGGTGCAGCAGCCAGGAGTCAGTGCTGTGCCTCTGAGGAGGGAGAGCCAACTTCAGGACACTGGTCCACAAGAGACGTCCCAGCTCCACATAATATCAAATGGCGAAAATCTCCCAGAGATCTCCATCTCAACACCAGCACCCAGCTTCACTCAACGACCAGCAAGCTACAGTGCTGGACATCCTATGCCAAACAACTAGCAAGACAGGAACATAACCCCACCCATTAGCAGAGAGGCTGCCTAAAATCATAACAAGTCCACAGACACCTCAAAAAACTCCACCAGACGTGGACCTGCCCACCAGAAAGACAAGATCCAGCCTCATCCACCAGAACACAGGCACTAGTCCCCTCCACCAGGAAGCCTACACAACCCACTGAACCAACCTTAGCCACTGAGGACAGACACCAAAAACAATGGGAACTACGAACCTGCAGCCTGCAAAAAGGAGACCCCAAACACAGTAAGATAAGCAAAATGAGAAGACAGAAAAACACACAGCAGATGAAGGAGCAAGATAAAAACCCACCAGACCTAACAAATGAAGAGGAAATAGGCAGTCTACCTGAAAAAGAATTCAGAATAATGATAGTAAAGATGATCCAAAATCCTGGAAATAGAATAGACAAAATGCAAGAAACATTTAACAAGGACCTAGAAGAACTAAAGATGAAATAAACAACGATGAACAACACAATATGTGAAATTAAAAATACTCTAGATGGGATCAATAGCAAAATAACTGAGGCAGAAGAATGGATAAGTGACCTGGAAGATAAAGTACTGGAAATAACTACTGCAGAGCAGAATAAAGAAAAAAGAATGAAAAGAACTGAGGACAGTCTCAGAGACCTCTGGGACAACATCAAACGCACCAACATTCGAATTATAGGGGTTCCAGAAGAAGAAGAGAAAAAGAAAGGGACTGAGAAAATATTTGAAGAGATTATAGTTGAAAACTTCCCTAATATGGGAAAGGAAATAGTTAATCAAGTCCAGGAAGCACAGAGACTCCCATACAGGATAAATCCAAGGAGAAATACGGCGAGACACATATTAATCAAACTGTCAACAATTAAATCCAAAGAAAACATATTAAAAGCAGCAAGGGAAACACAACAAATAACACACAAGGGAATCCCCATAAGGTTAACAGCTGATCTTTCAGCAGAAACTCTGCAAGCCAGAAGGGAGTGGCAGGACATATTGAAAGTGTTGAAGGAGAAAAACCTGCAACCAAGATTACTCTACCCAGCAAGGATCTCATTCAGATTTGATGGAGAAATTAAAACCTTTACAGACAAGCAAAAGCTGAGAGAGTTCAGCACCACCAAACCAGCTCTACAACAACTGCTAAAGGAACTTCTCTAGGCAAGAAACACAAGAGAAGGAAAAGACCTACAATAACGAACCCAAAACAATTAAGAAAATGGGAATAGGAACATACATATCGATAATTACCTTAAATGTAAATGGACTAAATGCTCCCACCAAAAGACACAGATTGGCTGAATGGATACAAAAACAAGACCCATATATTTGCTGTTTACAAGAGACCCACTTCAGACCTAGAGACACATACAGACTGAAAGTGAGGGGATGGTAAAAGATATTTAATGCAAATGGAAACCAAAAGAAAGCTGGAGTAGCAATTCTCATATCAGACAAAATAGACTTTAAAATAAAGACTATTGGGCTTCCCTGGTGGCGCAGTGGTTGAGAGTCCGCCTGACGATGCAGGGGACACGGGTTCGTGCCCTGGTCGGGGAAGATCCCACATGCCGCGGAGTGGCTGGGCCCGTGAACCATGGCTGCTGAGTCTGCGCATCTGGAGCCTGTGCTCCGCAATGGGAGAGGCCACAACAGTGAGAGGCCCGCGTACCGCAAAAACACAACAACAACAAAATATACAAAAAATTAACAGATAAGGGAGAAGCAGACCAATTCACTGATAAATTTGAAGATTTTAATACTCATTGTTCAGTAATTACTAGAAAAAAGTAGACAAAAACTAGTGAACATATAGATGTGAACAGCACTATCAATCAGCTTGACCTTACTGTCATATATAGCATACAGTACTCAACAATTGCAGAAAATACATTCTTTTCAAGTGCATACAGAAGTTTCAAGATAGATCATATTCTGTGCCATGAAACAAGTATCAATAAATATCAACTTATTGAAAATATATGGGGTCTATTCTCTGACCACTATAGATTTAAATTAGAAATCAGTAAAAATATAATACCTAGAAAAATCCTCCCAAATATAGGAAGTAAGCCCATGGACCAAAGAATAAATCACAAGGGATATTAGAAAATATTTTGAACTGGTGATAATGAACATACAACATACAAAAAATTGTAAGATGTAATTAAGGCAGTGCTTAGAGAAAAATCAGTAGTTTACATGATTAGAAAAGAAGAAATATGTAAAAATTAACAATCTGAGCTTCCATCTTAAGAAACCAAGAAATGATGAAGAAGTAATAAAGTGGGGACATCGATGAAGTAGGAAATGGACTAACAACAGAGAAAATTAAGTCAAAAGTTTGTTTTTTATATTCATATAGCAAGACCGATCATTAATTTTTTTATGGATATTTAAACAACTTTTGTTTTAAACTAATTTTAAACTTACAGATTTATAGATTGTTTTTAAAGGCCTGCTCTTAAATGGTCCTTCTATGATGCTGAGCATGGTGAAGTGGTAATATAAATGTGTGGTAGAAACACGAGGACTGAGCTCCCTGTTTGCTTCTTGCTTATCTTGTAAAACAACTTGCCCACATATATTTATATAGGCTTTACATATTTTAATTTAGAAAATTGCCACCATTTACTGATATACAGTGTACACTCTTTTTTTGTATGCTTCAAAATACGATGCCAGTCAGCTTAGTTGGTGGAGGGACCATGCCGTAGTCACAGTATTTAAATTAAGCCCTAAAACTATACAATTTTAGAACACACTCTGAATATTTACCGCTAAATTTTCCATTAAAACAACTGTTTATAAGGACGGATCATTATTGATCCATGACTGTTCCTCTACTAATCTGTGAGAAGGTGCATGAGAGTAAGAGGTCTGTCTTTGAATTTGTTTTGTTTTGCTTTACCATCACTGCAACTTGTATAGAATAAGGGCTCAACTGTATAATTGAGGAAATACTCCTCCATTCAGCCTCAAACCTGAAAGGTCCGAGATGAATGCATCAGATCAAGACTCCAATGTGCTAGATTCTCCTAAGTTTGAGTGTTACCAGTTCTCATTAAAACAAACAAAAACCAAACAGCATTTAATTATCATTCATTTTATGGAAAAAAAAAACCCAATCCTCATTTCATGGAAAATGTTATGTTTTGAAAATAAGAATTTACATTATTCTAGCAATTGCATGCCACTTTATTTCCATATGATTATCTAATGATGGTCTGCCTAAGAGTTAAGTACAAACTAGCAAAACAGCTTACATGACCATAATTATCTTCCCCAAGCAGAAGCTGTATCAGTAACTTCTGTTCTCAGTGTTACCAAATTTACCATTCTGGATAGCTTAAAAAAAAAATCAATTTATTGACTTTCCCAGAATGTACATTTTTTAATGTTTAATCTTTTTTCTCATTAGTAATGTAAACATATATTTGTTTTATGGAAATTTTGGAAAATGCAGTCCATTGGAACAAATGATTCCCAGTACATAATCCAAAGACAAATGCTCTTATTATATCCTTATATTTCCCTCAAGTGTATTTTTATTAAATATTGGTATATAATAGTATGGTTTATCTAAACAAGATAAAAAAACCAACAGGTTTTTTTTTTTAATTAACTTCACAATTCATTTCTTTCCCTTTCTCATATAATAGGATAGGTTCATTTTGCCCATTGTAGTGCTGTTACATTTCAACCTAAGGTCATTCCTAGGCCTTTTCCATTTTATTTGCTGCTACTGTAATTGGGATCTTATTTCTCATAAATGGTTTCTGCCAGGATATATTATCTTGCAGATTATCTCTACATTTTCCTAGCCAGTTTACTATGAATTTGGGTCTTCTAGGAAAACAACTGTATATAACTTTCAAATATAGGCTTCCTTTCCCATACTTATATTGCTTATTTATTTCACATATATTTCACTAAAATTTCTAGAATAATTTTAAATAAACATATTATCAAACTACCTGTGTTTTGGCTGACTCTAATGGGTCGTCATTATGATGTTTTTGGCTAATGGTGTGAGGGTGGTAGTCTCAATGGTGTTGAATTATCTCCCATACTAGGTTTGTAAGGATATCTTGTGAAAAAAATAAATGTGCAATTTTGCTGAATTCCACTAGATGATCATGGCTTTTACTTTACCTTTTGATGTGGTACAAAACTGTTACCGTAATACTGAACCATCCTCAGAGTCCTAGGCCAACCTTAGGTGACTTGGTTTTTCTTTTTATTACTAAATTCTAGCTATTAGGATTTTATTTAGGATTCTATCACTCATATTTATAATAGAGATGGGTCTGTAAGCCTTCCTTTTTGGGTATTCTCTTAGGAAAATGGGGAAAGGGATTAGGAACCAGCATTTACTAGGCTACTGCTACCTCTAGGACAATGTATTAGTGTCTTACATATATTTCATTTATTTTTTGGCAATTTTCTAAGGTTATCTGGTTTCATACTAGTTTGATTAAAAGTATTGCTTAAATTTATTTTTCAGTATTTTCTTCAATGCACATATCATGGGAATTATCAGTTCCTAGAAAGTTTGAAGAAAGTCAACCTAGTTCCAAGACTTTTCTGGAGGTAATTATTTTATAATTGTTTCCATTTTTCCCGTGATTGTGAATTTGGGTAATTAAGAGCTTAAAAGGCCTTTCCTGACTTAGTCCTATGTACTCACATATTCAGAGTTCTCTCACTTGGATTCATTCTTACCCTCATCAAAAAAAAAAAAAAAAAAAAAAAAGACCTGCACGCACAGAGGTACTACACATCAACAAAAAGCACTACTTTTCAGCTGTACTGAATTTCAGTAAAATCACCAACTCCTCTGACCCCTGAGCCTCCATACTTATTCCCTTATATAAACACTCTCCTCTATGCCTGGCTAGCAGTAATTTACTCTTGAGATGTGCTACACAATACCCTCTATTCCCCTTTCACAGGCTTATATTTTGTTACTGATTTTATTAAATTCCATCAGAACAGGGCATGTCTATTACATACCCACAAAAGAGATCATTACTGAAAAGGTTTTTCTGATAGAACACATGTTTGTCATACTAGTTCTGCTACATCTCTGTAATATTATCTTTGCCTTCTCCCTTTTTGGTATCCTAGTTGATTCTTTCCCCTGACTTTGCCACACACACAGTATTTTGTGCTTTGGAGGATATATAGTCTATTTTAAACTCTACCAGTGGATAGTTAGAGCCTCTTATTTTTTAAAAAATGCTTAAATGTTTATAATTCAAAGTTTAAAATCAGTGAGAAAACATTTTAAATTCTCATTTTATGGAAGAGGAAGAATTTTTGCACTTTTGATTTCCAATGCCAGTTCCCCCCTTCGTCTTGTCTAATTTCCTTTTTACTTACAATAGATGAACACTTTCACATTTTACATTTTACAGTTGTGAACCAGCCAGGGTTCATCAGTGAGGGAAGGGAAGGAGGACCTTCTTCCGGGAGGACGACAGCTATCTCTGAGTATGATCCTGAGGTGGGAGGAGGGGCAAGCAGGTGGGAGTGTGGAAGGTTGGGGAGAGGGGTTGCATTCAAGTTTACAACGTTACAATTAGTCAGTCTTCCCTCTAACAGTTTAATACTTATTGCCAGTCCTTTTAAGCCTCAGCTTCCTATGCTTGGATTACTTTTGATCAATGTTCCCTATGCTTTGGGTACTATGTTAATATACTACCTCTATATAATTTGTGTTAACTTTAGAAATGAATCGCTAAACAGCTAAGAGTTTTGGGGTCAAATTTTTTTTCACTTAAAAGTATTGCCAGAGAAACATGACTTTAAATTTTTTTTTTATTGCTTGGATACTCACACTACTTATCTTTCCAATTTACAAGTCACCCAGTATGTCTAGGTTTGGACATCTGTTCATGAATTCCACCTGGAGCACTATGAATTTTCTTATTTCTAAAACTCTTAATTTTTTTTAAGAAAAATGATTAGTATCTTTAATCACTGATTCTATTCCAATTATCATTATTATTATTTTTTTGCACCAATTATGCAAACACCGAGTCTCCTTAACTCATCCTCTGTAAAGTCATGGCCTCCAATTGCAACTGGGCCATCATGTTTTTTCTTCACGTCTGCTATTCCAAAACTCCTCTGCTCTTCTCAAATCTCTGAAATCAGCAAACTATGGCACCAAAGTTAAATCCTGCCTACTGCCAGCTTTTGTGAACAGTTCTAATGGAAACAGCCACCTCGTGAGCTTACATATTGTCTATGGCTGCTTTCACATTACAATGGCATAGCCGAGTGGGTAAAACGGTTACTACCTAGTCCTTTACAAAGTAAGTTTGCTGACCCCTGATCTAAACCCATCATCCACCCCCTTTACTCTGAATAGATGACTTCACAAGGAATAAAAGACATAAAATGAGTATACCAACTTTCAGGCCAAAAAAAAGAAAAGTATTAAATCTGACTCGACATCCTTTGCATTTCCCCTTCACATGCGTTAGGGGCAGTGTGTCTGGCATCTCATTGCACTCCTCTTCTCTTCAGACTAGGACATCAGTAATCCCTTTTGTATTCTATTTTTCTGACTCCTTATTATGACATCCTAATATACTGACATTTCTCCCACCATAAAGGAAAACAAATCAAAGTAAGAAACTGAACCTAAACCCCATCTTACAGCTACAGTTTCTGCCTTGCCATCTTCGCTGGACACCCCACGGTCTCTACTCAGAGCATACATTTCCTTACTCTAATCCTACTGCTTTCCCCACTCCAAAGACTCCTTTCATTTGCTCCCTCACAAATGGAATTTATATTTTAGTTGCCTATTTGACTGCTCGGTAGCACCTGACACTGTTAACCATCCCTTTTCTTGAAGCATTCTCTTCTCCAACTGCTAGGATGGACAGTCTTCTGGTTCTGACTTTGTGATCATGCATCTTCTTTTGCAAGCTGCTCTCTCTCTCCTCGTCCCTGTCTCTGCCCTGTGCTGCCTTCTCACCTCAGCCCGCATACACTGGTTACCATCTGTAGAATACTAAGGATTCCTGACTTTATAACTGAGATCCCCCTCATGTTTATGATTCACATATCCAACCAGAATGCCCTATAAGAACCTTAAGATCAACAGGCTCCAAATCAAAATAACCTTTTTTTTTTTTTTCTCCACAAACTGCTGCTACTCTTGTGATTACTGTATCAGTGAATGTATCAGTACCATCCTCCACCCAGTTGCTCAAATATCAAACCTGGGAGTCACTCTTGACTCCGCCATCTTCCTTCTACCATATGAATTTCCAAGTCCTCTCAGAATTTCCTCTCCAATCTCTCCATCCCAGGTCTCCTAGCCTAGCACAAAGCACTAGTATTGCTCACCTCTTAAGAGGGTCTCCTTACCCTCTCTCCTCTAGCCCCCTCCAACCCACCTGAAGATTGACAGATTGTTGATGACATACTCAACACTCATAGTTATAAGTTCGACTCTTCTAATAAGATCTTTAAACAATCGTGATCTTTGCTAACTGGTTTACAACATGAGATTTCTCTTCCCTTTATACAATGGGATATAGCCACACCTGTTTTTACCCCCATAAATGTTCCATATGAACCTTGCCAACACACAATCGGTTGGATGATACCACCACTAAACTGCCTAACTCCCACTCAATTTGAGATGAGCATCACTTCCTCAGGAAGGTTTATCAAGTTTAATGCATCTAACTTCACTACTCTTTTTCAACTGCATGCCACTTTCACTTTTCCTCATTTTTGCCCAATTTTCATAATGACCTGCACATTTGGGGGGCATTTATAAAGTATACATTCTAAAAACCTTCTGCTGTGGCAGTTATATCAGAGTCCTCAGGACACTGGTTGCCTTTGTGTGTGTGCGTGCTGCAAATGTTATTCCTAAACCTCACAATTTTTCTTTCTTTGCACTTATCCTGGTTTGAATTTGGACGAAAGGCCTGGTTTGAATTTGGACAAAAGGGTAAGATTAGATACCATAGGAACTGTTTGGCTCTGATGTCACAGACTGAAGCAGGACTACACTTGAATCCTTTACAAAGGAATTAAGGGTGGAGGGCAAGAGATGAGGGAGAGGTGGAAAGGAAGCACTCCTAACGGGAATGACAAACTTTTTTGCCACTAATCATTGCAGACATCTGCATGCAAACCTCCCTGGTACAAAAAATAAGAAGGTAGCAATCATGTAAACATCTCTATCAATGTCTTCTATTTAAAAACAGTGATCAAAAAGCAAATGCCAGTCTTGGCCTTCTCTCAGAAACAAATGATTCTGAGGTGACAGAACAGAGGAAACACAACATTCCAATTTTCTAAAACAAAGTATGAAGGGTGCTGGCTGCTGCAGAGTAAGGGAAAAGGTTATATACAGTTCATTTAGAGTTTAGAATATGACCACTTGTCCTATCTTACTATAGTTGTATAGGTAATATTTTTTAAGTGTTTCAACCCTTCTTTTATTCTTTTAAGGGTAATTCAGTGTGTGTGGACATGTGTATGTGTGTGTTGAGAATATGGAAGGTTTTTCACTGTGCATTTCTGTGACTTTGGCCGTAATTTTTAAGCACTAATTATGTTGCTGTTACTAAGCTGGTGTAGGAATACACTGCCCCAAATTTGCTCTTTTTGAGAGCAGCAAATAATTAGCTGAAATTAAGAAGGGGTAGGAGGACCAGGGAAAGGTGACCTAAATTACATAGCATTAGCATAAGTCACGCAATATTGATGGTATGCATATGTTAAAGTACATATATATGTAACATCTCAGAGTCAAGGAATAAGTTTTTAGTAGGTTCCAAAATAACACTAGTTTCCTTATGTAGAAAAGACAAT
This sequence comes from Stenella coeruleoalba, assembly GCF_951394435.1. Taxonomy (NCBI): domain Eukaryota; kingdom Metazoa; phylum Chordata; class Mammalia; order Artiodactyla; family Delphinidae; genus Stenella; species Stenella coeruleoalba. The sequence goes on along the minus strand of NC_137151.1, from coordinate 37,662,395 downwards.
TACTAAGCATAATTCTAAAAGTTACCATATCAAATACATGGCTCTTTTTGTAAAGCATCACAGTAATCGGATAAAGAACTATTCATAGTTTTCAAATAAACACAAAATAAACCAATTAATTCTGAATAAGTAGTATCAACTTTATTTTAACTCAATGTGCTGAAATGCAAAAAATATTTTCAGCAACAAGATACAAAAAGTATGTATCTCATCATTGACATCAGCTGATTAAAAATGAGGCTGAAAAGTTCAAAATGTCTTTATACATTTGAATCTTGAACATCAATTTGCCCCAGAACTGATTTTTAAATAATTTCAGCAGAATTTTATTTTCAAAAACGGGACTCACTTAAGTCATATCTTCATTCTAAAAAACTGAATGCAAAAATTAACTGGGTTACAGTATACAAGGATAAACCCTTAAAAACAGAAAAAGATTTAAATATAAGAATTCTTTTTCAAACGTGAAGTCCACATACTGCAAACAGAAGACACAGTGTGGTGATTTCATTCCTAGTGAAGAAGTCTCGCATGGTAGGCACTCAATATTCGTTCAACTGGACCTAAAATTTACATCATTCCATTTAACACTTAAATAAACTAGAGCTCATAATCTGTATAAAAGAGGTTTGCAAAATACTCTTATGTGTGTTGAAAGTGCTGTCTTTATAATCTGAAAAACACTAAAACCCAACCACCCACGTTGTTTTGCAAGAAGACATTGAATATTTTCATTTTATCCATCAAAGAGCATGAACATCCAACTCAGAACAATTCACCTCTTCAAGGAGACTTGGCTTTGAGAAAAGCTTGAGTTGGATTTTAACAAAACAACTTACTGAAGTCCCTAGTGTTCTATTTTAGTAACACTGGGTAGCATCTATGATCCACAATTTTATAAACAATTCTGCTTAGGTTTTAAATTTATGCACAAAACAAATGGGTAAATAAATTAATAACTATACTTTTGGCATTTAAGCTCTAACTTAGGTCTCGTTTAAAAATAAACCAATAATGTTCATGACAACTTTTTAAGAGATCTTTGTTAATATTTTAAAACTTAATTTTAAAATTGATGTCCTTAAAAGGCACTGTTTTCACATTTCATCATGCAGTAAATTGGTCACATTTTTGAGAATTATAATTTCCTCTCAATTGTCCCCTCAAAGCACATTTAAATGGAATACACTTCAACTAACCTAAACTTTCAACATTTAACTGAGTTCTATTTTCAGAAATTCACTCTTTTGAACATACCACACACAAGTCCAAGCAAATACAAGTACATGTACACACACACGCGTGCACGCACGCACACACACATGCCCAAATGACCACGGAATACATGCAAGAATCTCCAATTACTATTTCAAGACAATGACACATGAGTATTCAAGGAGGTAACAATGGCAGGCCATAATGTTATGGCACCTTCATATTTGTGCTCCAAATACCGATACACATTAATATTAAAAAATGAAAAAGGCACAAATACAGTGTTTCTGTATCTCAATCTAAAGAACAGTTCTCCAATAGTTACTTTTATAATATGGAACATTTAAGACCAGTTACTACTTTTCTAAGAAAAAGCTCTGTTTAGGTGACAAAAGGGAAACAGGAGCAGGCTTTAGTTCAAAAGTCAACACTGCTCAGGACAAAATCTGTGCCTACCGAAAACAATGTCTGTAGTTTAAAAATGAAAAAAAAAAAAAAAGCTATTACAGCACTCACGTCAGAATACATTAACAGTTTTGTATCATTGTCTCAAGAACCCACAATACCAAAAATATACATAATAAATAAAAAAAATAAATCAACTACCATATGATTCTGTTAGTATAATGGTAGGAATTATATTATCTGAAAAGTGGACATTTCTACAAATGTGGATATTCTTACAGCACAGTGTTGGACGTTTTTGGTACAAAATGTGCTACCAAACTAAAAAAAAAAAAACTTTATAATAAAACCCTTCAGATTTGCAACAAACACTAAAGTAAGTATGTAAGTAAGGGTAAGCTGAAATGTTCATTATAATAGGTGTTATCACTGAAGTCACTATGGTTAGAAATGTAGACCCAAGCAGTGAATTAATTCAGAATGCGCCTGTGTGCATCTGACATAAATGAATACACCAGTATTTTTTTAATATATGACAACAAAATTCTAGGGCCTGAGGGATGAACTTTTGTTTTCTTCTAAGACCCTGGCAAAATCTCAAATTCTTAAAGTGTATATGTATGTGTGTGTGGTTTCTTTTTTAAATTGCACATTTTAAATTTAAAGGGCTCAATCTTATGGTGAAGTTAAGGAAGTGAATTTCTGCTCCCTATAATACTCTTACATAGGATGGAATCCATTCATATGTAAGAATCTTTCTTCTATCCGAAGGGAGTCTTCCAATTTCAAATTTAGGTTAACACAACAAAGACTCAAGCTACACAGCAAGAAATGAAGATATCTGAAAATATGATCTTTTTGAACTCCAGTTTGATGTGGATAACAAATGATTATTTGACAGTGTTTGTTCAATGTAAATATGAATCACTCTTGGTATATTAGGATTGCTTCAGTAAATACCTAACTGACAGATAACAAAAATAAAATCTATTTTAAAACTTCACGCTTCATCTTTTTCTTTTTGTCCTAAATTCAAAAACTAAATAAACGAATTATACAAATTTTAATCTGGAGAATAAAGTTATATATGTAAATATATAGGTATATGCATTTTTTTTTTCCAGTGAAAAAAATTTTTCCCTTGTGGTCAAATGTAAATCTTGCCTAAGAAGCATACTGCCACTGTCACAGGAAATCAGATGCAGTGACTTGACACCGATTGCTCCTGCTTCACCAGGACAATGCACCAGAACAGACTTCTGTTGTAAACAGAGCTATCGAAAACTGAAGATGTGTATGTGTTTAAAGCTAAAATTCATTTATAATAAAGAACTGGCCCGTGAAAAGCAGTTTATGAATAGTTTATCCTGTTCACATTATGCAGAATTTCACTATCATCCACAATGTTGGTACAGTAACTGAGACAGAAAGGAGAAAGCTAGGGAGGAAAAAAGGTTTCAGAGTGTAGCCTGACATATTTCTAAGGGTTCTCTCCTTTAGTCTGCAAATAATAGCAGTTCATTGCTTTTAGAAGGAGAGTAGGCTGTCCAGGATTCATTTACTGTCAGGTGCCTTCTCCAAAGCGTGATAAACAGGCGTGAATTCAATAATGAATATCTGGAAGTCAAACCAATTTAACTATAATCGAGAATATCTTCCTTATCTATTATCACAAACATCCCAGTTGGCTCCATCTGTCTTAAAAATTCTTTCAAAAGTTAAGACAATTAATTATACCTTATCAATTCTCTCAAAAGCAAAAAAAAAAAAAAGTACCATTCAGTATAAAAAAGTTACACATTAAAAGTGCATATATATCTTCTTAATTGGCCCACTCATTAAATTTACATTTGGTCATCCTTACTTTTAACATGTACAGAATTCTTCATATAAATGTAGGTCACTATAAATTAAAAAAAAATTAATTCAGCACAAAACATGCTTTCTTCTTATTGAAATCTTAACCTCAATCAGTTCTCAATCACTGTAAACTTGGATAAACTCACAAAGAAACACAAGCAAAGGTTTGTTATGCTTCTCTTAGTTTGTTGGACCGATAACATAAAAACACTACAAATTTCATTAAAAATTTGGGCCAACTCATTGCATATTTGCCCCCTGAAATGAAAAATAAATTAGAATTGAAGCAGTGTATTGCCATAACTTACCTTGAAGGTAAGCAGGTTCTCCTGTATTTATAGAACTTAGACTGGAGACGTTACCAGTAATCTCCAATAGAAGTGCTTTTTTAAGGAAAGCCTAGTTTTAAACTTTGAGATAGCATAGGACAAACCCTATAATATTCATTTGCCTTTCTCAAACTAATGGAAGATCCTTTTGAAACTTATTATCTTCAGTTATCAATATTACTGCATTATGGAGCTAGTGCAATCCTGCATAGCCTTGGTCACAATGACAAGGCACAATAAAAAAATTAAAGTATATATATGAACAAGAGAAGTCACTGAAGATAATTTAAGGCCTTGAAGTGAATTAGAGTATAATCAGTCTAATTTAAAGCTGAAGAATAAACCATAAATTATCCACCTGAAATTCAAGCAATATGCTTTCTCAGCTTGTGTTCTGTGGACAAGACAACAGAAACAACTCTTGCTTATGGTTTGTGTATTAGAATCCTTCTGGACCTGGAGGAGTAAAAGTCAGTTCCATTTTTCTACAGTTCATGGAAGATTTCAAGACTGTTTTAGCCGTTTTCGTGGAATACCAAACTGTGGACACTGTGCAGATGCTAGTGCTCGGAAGGCTTCTGCTACCAAATGTGGGTGAGACTGAATCATGGACTTCCACCCAGATGTTTCCATTATGTCTGCTGCTTGGCTGAAAAATAAAATTAAAAGATGTTTACTAAAGAATACTTTTCAAAATGCACTGTTGCACTGTCAATTTTTTTTTTTTTAATTTACAGATTTCAAAATGTCTGGAACATTCTGTTTGCCTCTCTATGTATTCTAACCATTTGAATTCATTAAAATATCATCTTTACCTTACTGGTATTTTCTTTTGTAAATGAAACTATTCAATTTTTCTGGAAATTCTACTCTTGGAAGTGTGTGACACTTGTCTGCATAGTTCTACTCCCACTGTTACCATTTCTATACCCGCTCTTTCAAGAGCTCTTTTCCCTGGCTCTTACATGCAGGTTTTCTTTAGAGTTCTAAGTTTTGCCCTCGACTCTTCTCCCTTAACATTCTTTACTTATCTTATCTTATCCACTATTCACAATTTTAACTATCATATTCAGTGATGATAAATAATGATTTGCTAAGTCCTAGGCCTCCCCACAAAGGTTGTTCCCAACCACTTGTTCTCTTTACTTGGATGTGCCTGGAGACCCATAAATTTGGGACTGTCGGAAGGGAACTCAACACGTTTCTCCCAAGGCCCAAATTCTTCCTCTCTCATTTCCCATCAGCGAATGCTTCCACCATCACCCAGTGATTCAAGTCAGGAACCTGGAAGTCACCCTAGATGCCATCCTTTCCAATCAGTCATCAAAGCCCTATTTTAATTCCCAAAGGTATCCTGAATCCCTAGTTAAGGCCCACATCATCTCACATTTGAATTATTATGGGAGTCTCCTAATTTGTCTTCTACTCTCCTATCTTGCTCCTCTCAAACCAGCTTCCATGCTGCCTTAGTAACATAAACACTAACATGAACACATCCTCTTCTACTCTTCTCCATTGCCGGTACCCAAGTTCTTTAGAAAGAGAAAGTTTCCTAGTTCTTCCCCCTAGCCTTCTACCTCCCACTTCCATGCTCTGGCACTCTGTATAATAATACTGAACTGTTTACTGTACCTGATGTACAACATGCTCTGAGTAAACACAATTACCCAAGCAAAAAATCTAGTTATCCCTCCTTGTCTCCTGTCTTCTCTCCTTTGTAACTACCCTCCATCCAAATAATATCCAAGTATTATAGATTGTCCATTCAAAATATTATATCCTTTTATTTCCCTCTGGCCACACTGTCGCCAGTCAAGTCTAATTTTGCCCTCATCTTTTGCCTGAAACACTCCAATAACTTTCCAACTGGCCTACCTATATATAACCTTGCTCCTCAACTACCACCACCAACTCAACCTCCCCACAACCATGCATGTGGAGACATTGCTAAAAACACACACCTGATCACAGCCTACTCTAGGTTAAAACCATTTACTGTATGCCCATTCCTGTTCGAATAATGTCTAAAAGGCCTTCTGTGATCTGATCTTTGCTCTCTTCCCCCAGCTTCTCATGCCCCACCCTCCATACTGTTCTTTCTTATCACCAAAACTTTGCACACCTGAATGTCTTTTTCGGGATATACTTTCCCACCTCTTTGCTCTTCTTCATCAGGTCTTTATTTATACAACAATTCTTCAAAAGGGCTTTCTCTGACCCCTAGATTAGGTTCGGTCCCTTTGCTATATGTTCAGATGGGTATGCTCTACATTACCTATTATTACACTTAACTTCAACTACTTGTTTAATTCTTATACATCTCCTGCTAAAACATGAACTCCATGAAGGCAGGGAAAACATCTGTCATGTTCACCATTATATTCTTTGTACTAAGTAAGCACAGTGCCCTGGGAATTTACTGGATAATAAACATAAATATCTATCAAACGATTGATCAACTACTGCTTCACGCGTCTATACTTTGATTCAAGCTATGCTGTCTGCAATGCTTATTTCCTTCCTAGTTCGCTAATTCCTATTCCTGTTTTAAGACAAGCCTCAGTCATCTTCATCCCTGAACCTCCAGCCTTAGTCAAGTGCCCTGCACATAACCTTCTTTAACACATTACTTACCATATTATAATAAAATGATATATTCATGGATGTGTTCCTGTCATTAGATCAATTTCTCAAGGACAGGATTTTTCCCCATAATTGTTTTTATATGCAGGACCCCAGCATGGTGCTTGAGACACAATAGATGCTACACAAATGTTTGCTTCACTAAATAGCAGCTAATAACAATTTAAAAAAAAATTTGCCTAACATCCAATTACCAGTGTGTCGTCATGTTTATAATTTCAACTCGTTTAGAATCACACAGATACTTCTTAATTTACCTGACATTTTCATTTATTTAATTCAACAAATAGCTATTGAAGGTCTCTATGTACAATACAGCTTCTACACGGGATATAAAATAAGCTTATATTTTTTGACATTGAAAAAGCTATACAAGGCAAAATATTTTCTTAACAGAATAAAACTAGAGCTTGAAAGTGGCAAAGTACAAAGAATCACAAAACAGTCATTTGATTTTTTTCTAGGATCACATACCATGATAACGTATTATCACACACTGACCAATATATAGAATAATCAATATCTTAAAAGTAGCCACTAATTTTTACTTTCATAAAACAGAATTCACAAACTGTTAAGAATTCAGTTAACCAACTTCAAATTCTATCAAAACAGACGAAAGCGAGGGGCCATAAATCAAATATTCATTTTCTTGTCTCTAATGCAATTTATCAAAAGTTGTATCAACTTTTGATAAATTGCAAAAATGTAGTTTAAGGGTTTACAGGCAAAAACTAACCAAAAGCATATGCAAATTCTTCAACCTCCTGACTCCTGATACTGAATAATTGCAAAGAGTAAAAATGTTACTCTAAAAATGAGTGAAGGGCTTCCCTGGTGGCACAGTGGTTAAGAATCCACCTGCCAATGCAGGAGACACGGGTTCGAGCCCTTGTCCGGGAAGATCCCACATGCCGCGGAGCAACTAAGCCTGTGTGCCACAACTACTGAGCCTGCGCTCTAGAGACCACGAGCCACAACTACTGAAGCCTGCGCACCTAGAGCCCGTGCTCCTCAACAAGAGAGGCCACCGCAATGAGAAGCCCGCGCACCGCAACGAAGAGTAGCTCCCGCTCGCTGCAACTTGAGAAAGCCCGTGCACAGCAATAGCAACAAAGACCCAACTCAGCCATAAATAAATAAATAAAATGAGAGAAGAAGAAAAAAAAAAGGGAATAATAAATTCTAATAGTTACATCATATTCCGAAGATCCAGGCTTAGAAAGATGTCACAACTACCCTGCTCATTATAATCTACCAGGGAAAGGAAAGATCAAATTGCTACTATTTCTGGAATGGTAGGCAGTTAGCCTAATATAACATGTGATGCAAGTTATCTGGCTACCTTAAGAAGCAGTGGGTTAGCATTCAAATGTCAAGAGTTTCTAGGCAAATATGGAGGGTACATTTCCTCATAGGATAAAATAAATATTTCCCACATTTTTAGAAATGCTTTCTGAAGGGGCAAGGGCAGGATCTCCAGCCACTGAAATACCTGGACTCAGCTATATACTACATGAACATACGTGCTTAAGACATTAGAGCGTCCATCCCAATTCACATTAGAAGCTGATCTACAACAGAACATAGCCTCAAGAATCCACTAAGTAGTCAAATTATTATTTTTTAAACTGGCAGTTTGCTTCATATAACTAATATCTGGATTCATACTTATTGGAGATGAACAAAAGGCTATGCAAACACTTAATTTCACGTATGCAGATCAACTTTAAGTCAGAAACTGATGTCATCTTACTTGCTGTTCCAGTTTTTCCCATCTTTACACCCAAGCTGTCGAAGTACACTGCACCTGCATTGAAGATTTAAACACACTTAAGAAAAAGGTCGGTGAAGAATTGTTGAAGGTGTCATGTCCACTGAAATACAAGCATAGCTTACCTATTAATAAAGTCTATGGCTTGTGCTTTCAACTGTTCCGCACTGTGCAAATCTGCAAGGACAAGGGTATCAGCAACATTTTCTACTGAGAGGTTACTACACAAAGCTTCTTCACACATGACCTTCAGCCGTTCCAGTGCATACTATCCAAAAGGAAAACATAACATTAAACATTTACTCAAACTAGCAAGTTTTTAAATACACGATATTTGTAACTTAGAAAATGAAGTTTAAGCCCATTACACATTGAACTGAGGGTACTTTAAAAGTCTTTAAATTACTTTAAATATAAAGAAAGTATGAATTAATGCATTCAAGAGAAAGACTAATTTTTCTTAAGAAATTTCTATTTGCATAAGTGCAAGATACAGGATATTTTTTAAATAAGGTTTTATTCTTTAAAAACCCCTTATTACTCAATACTCTTAATGAGTATATTTCTCTTTTCTACTATTTTAAACACCAGTCAGTACACTGCATGTTGTCACTACTTAATTCTGAAAAATAAATTATAAGGCTAAACAAATCATATTCATAACCATTAAAAACTTAGTGTATGTTATCAGAACATCCTTGGCAATTTATTGAGGTAAAATTGACATAAAATAAATAGCACATATTTAAAGTATATACTTTGATAAGTTTATACAGCCATATAACCATCATTAAATCAAGAGAGTGGACATATTCATTACTCCCCAAAGTTTCCTTCTATCTCTCTGTAACCCTTCTTCCTCACCCCACCCCAGGCAATACCTCTGATGTGTTTTCTACTGCTACAGTCTGCATTTTCTGAAGTCTTCTATAAATGGAATCATACAATTTACATTTGTTTTTGTCTGGCTTCCACGCATTATAATTATTTTGAGATTCACGCATGCTGTTGTCTATGTATCAATAGTTCTATGCTTTTTATTGATCAATAGTATTCCACTGATCTACTGACAAACATTTGGGTGTTTCCAGTTTTTAGCCATTACAAATAAAGCTGCTATAAACATTCATATACAAGTCACTGTATGGGCATATGCTTTCTCTTCTCTTGAGCAGAAACCTATAAGTAAACTCGCTGAATAATATGGTATGTGTAAAACTTTAAAAAAATTGCCACATGGTCTTTCAAAGTGGTTGTATCATTTTACATTCCCATTAGCAGTATATGAGAGTCCTAATTTTTCCATATCCTTGACCATACTTCGTATGGTCTTTGTAATTTTAGTTATTATAATATAGTTACAGAAGTATCTCACAGTGGTTTTAATTTACACTACCCTAATGTGGTTGAGCATCTTTTGATATACTTGAATGACACTATTTTAGGAAGTGTCTGTTCAAATATTTTTATTTTTAGAAATAACTTTGTTTACTTATAATTGAGTTTTGAGAGGTCTTTATACAGTCTGAATACAAAAGTCCTTAATCATTTATATTCTGGACAAAAGTTGTTCATCATCAAAACAAAAAACAGGGGCTTCCCTGGTGGTGCAGTGGTTGAGAATCTGCCTGCCAATGCAGGGGACACGGGTTTGAGCCCTGGTCTGGGAAGGTCCCACATGCCGTGGAGCAACTAGGCCCGTGAGCCACACTACTGAGCCTGCGTGTCTGGAGCTTGTGCTCCGCAACAAGAGAGGCCGCAACAGTGAGAGGCCCGCGCACCGCGATGAAGAGTGGCCCCCACTCACTGCAACTAGAGAAAGCCCTTGCATAAAAAAGAAGACCCAACACAGCCAAAAATAAATAAATAAATAAATATACAATTTGCTAAAAAATAAAACAAAACAAAAAACAGAAACAAACCCCAAAGTTGTTCATCAAATATATGCTTTGCAAATATGTTCTCCCAGTCTGCGGCTAGTCTTTATTTTCCTATGTCTTTTGAAGAAAAGAAGTTTTAAATTTCATTGAAGTCCAATTTATCATTTTTCCTTTTACGTATTATGTTTTTGGTGTCATAGCTAAGAAGTCTTTGCCTAATGTAAGATCATGAAGACTTTCTCCTATGTTTTCTTTTAGAAGTTTAAGATTTTTAGGTTTATAATCTATTTTGCGTTACTTTTTGTATATGATGTGAAGTTCGCATACAAAGTTTTTTCAAATGAGTTCAACCACAGTACATCTGTTTGGACATAGGCTATCCAACTCCTATAGCACCATTTATTGAAAAGACTATCCTTTCTCCACTAAACTATCTTTGCACTTTTATAAAAAATTAAGTAGTCATACATGTGAGTCTATTTCTGTACTCTATATTCTGCTTCAATGAGTTATTTGTCTCTCTTGTCACCAATACAATGCTGTCTTAAATACTGAACCTTTATGAGTCCTCCACTTTGATCTTCTTTTTCAAAGTTATCTGACTATTCTAGGTCCTTGCACTTGCATGTCAATTTTTCCCCTGCAAAAAGCATGCTAGGATTTTGATAGTGACATGTTGGTTTTACTAATCAAAGGAGAATTGACATTTTAACAATGTTAAGATTTCTAGTCCATGAACAAGTTTTTTCTCTCCATTTATTGAAGTCTACCTTAATTTCTATTAGCAGTATAATTTTCAGCATACAGGTCTTGAACATATTTTGTCAGATTTATGTCTACATAATTCAAATTTTTGACTCTATTATAATGGCATTTTTACATTTAAATCTTTATTGAGATAGTAATATACACTTGGTCCAGTTTCTCCCAATGGTACCATTTTTCAAAATGAGTATAATTATCACTATATATACATATACATACACACATACACACACACACTTACATACACACACAGACAGAAGTGGCATGGACATTAATACTTTTGGAGAAAGCTCCCAAAGTGCTTTAGTGCTTTGAGGATTGAGAACTACTGGCTTTGAGATTTCCTGAAATTTTTGTAGTTTCCCTACCTTCAGGAAATCACCATTATAAAAGAACATTATAAAATTAACATTGTTTTTTTCTCTATACTCTTATATTAGAAAAGAAATCTATGAATACAAGATTAAGTTAGAAAAAAATACCCAATATTTTTTTCCTTTTTTTAGACAAAGGTCATGCACTGTATCTTAACACTAAGAATATCTCAAAATTGCAATAGACTATATATGCTATTGTGTGTGTGTTCTCATAAAACAGGGTAATGATACACTCAAAACTATTGAGTCTACAGTTAATCTGCCATTTCTGTAAATTGGCTCAAGATACTTTTATGTCTTATTGATTTAAAAAAATTTCATTTCTATATTATCCCACTGTGTGTTATTTCATAATACTCTCAAGAGCCATCCACAAACGGTATAAATTGGTTCAATATTTCAAGTTATTGGGGGTTCTCATTTGATGATAGTTTTCTAGATACATCAAGCTTGAGGACATTTTTCAGCTCTTTAAGACCGAATTACTTACTTTGTCTGCAGCTGCCAACAAGTTGTCAGCCATTTTGTCAAGATTTGGCGCTTTCCCTGTGTAAATGAATCTCATCATTTCTTTAAAAACCTCAGGGTCTACATCATTTATTTCCACTCGATTCTGGTATTGAAAACAACAACAAAAAAGTTATATTTCAAGAACACACACATACACAAATGAACCAAAGCAAAACTGACAGCAACTTAAAAGCCCCAAAGTGTATTTTAAAATTGAGGTAAGTAAATCTTCAGTAGGCTAAGTAAGTAGGCAAAGTGAGGCAGGCAGGTCTAAGAGAAGTACACCAAGTCAAGCACTACCATGGAGGAACATAAACCCCAACTTCTCAGTTAAAAAGAGTTCAAACAGAAACAAAAAAACCTGTAAGGCCAAACTAAATACATCTGAATTCAGTTTCTGACCTCTATCTTAGAAGAAGATGGTTATTAACTTTTTTTGTTGCTGAAAAGAATTAGGTGGTAATACAATGCCTAAGACTCAATAACCACTGGTTCTAGTCCCAGCTTTAAGCAAAGGTAAGGTCAGGTATTTGAGAACATACCAGAGCCCACTACCTCAGAAGTCTCCTACAAAAACGGCATGTAATATTATCTACGGGCACCTCACCTCTTTACTTGAGACATACTCAAGTCCAAAGAGGACCAGTTGCTTTTTTGCTCCTGTATCTTTGTATTTGGTCTCTCTCCTGAGATCAATGAAGCTAAATAGTTAACACTAAACAATACCAAACTTTTCTGACCCTTTGATGACAGTAACATTTGACATCATTGATCAGAAGACTGATCATACTACCTGCCCAGACCAATAATCAAAGGAAAGAAAGAAGCTACTTCGTTGCAGCTTCTAGTTCTGCAGGGAGAATAAAGCTGAGACATATAAATAAACTCAGGAGTTGCCTAGTTGGAGCAATAAGGCTCACGTGTAATGCAACCCGCAAAAATCAACCTCTGGTCTTCAATCTGACTACATTTCAAGATGACAGGTGAAAGAGAAATATCTGAGAAAACCAAATAGGTTGTATCTTGATTACAATTCATGCATACTAATAATGACATAATTTATGTCCTTTATTAAATCTAATAAATATCCTCTTATTATAGTGGCAAAAAGAATGTAGGAATTGTCTTTGTTCTAGAAAACAAGTTCCAAAATCAACTCAAAGTCTAGAAAGAAGGAATATACATCTTAACTGGAGAACTCTCAAATAGTTATGGACCAGTACAGTCCTTTTGGACAGCTATCCTTTTGGATAACAACTACCCACTTATTTTGCTACCAGAAGGGTGCTGAAATAGCTGTTATGTGGAATATTCACCCACAGTAAGCTACATCTATTTTTCTGTGATAGAACATATTTCCCCCCATCCTTCTATTTCTTTCTAAAATCATAATAAGAAAATACACCTTTACTTTTAAAATATACATTCCACTATTCTACATTTGTACAAATATTAGCCCTTTAAACCATGTTTACCTTTTTGCTTTCTTCCATTTCATGTTCAAACATTGCATTAAAAACTGGGGATCGAGCTGTAACAAGATTAAGCATCATTATTTAATGTACAAATTTATGAAAGAAAGGTACTATATTACCCAAAAGTAGAAAGTACCTGCAAGTACAGATTTATGAGCTTTAAATTCTTGTCCTCTCACGAAAAAACTGCAATCTGTAAATCTTGTGTTTTCCCAGAGATTACCTAAATCATCTGCTAGTCGACATTCAGGCACCTTTAAAGTATTTGTATTAGTATGTCCTGATATATTTACTGAATCTTGGACCACACTCACCTAATAAAAAAGGGACAGCAAGAAAAAACACTTTTATAAATTAATATCAATAATAAGCTACTAAGTCTAAACTTAAACTTCTTATCATTAAAATCACGTAGAAAATTCAATGTACTCCTGATCAAAAATAGTAATACTTGGGAACTGAATTTAAGGACACAACTTAAAGGAGAGAAATAATGTAGAAAACAATTGAAACAAACTAGATCATTTTAAAGTGACATTTTATGTAAATAAATGGCTTAATGATTCCTTGGAATGCTCGGCTATTAATCACAAAAAGTATTTCTCAACAAGAAAAAGGTCATAATATGATTCCAAATTCAAACAAGGAGAAGGTATTTTTGTGAGGAGTAAGAAATTTCTTTAATTTTTATTTCCTCACACTACAGACCTATCAACATTTAAAGTTTATTATACATTCAATAAACACAGCATCACTCTTATGACTTTTTAGAGTATTTTAAAATGTTTTTTAAAACTACAGACTACAATATGCAATTTGGGAAGTATTTTAAGTGTTGTCCCTATATGTTTCAACTCTAAACAAATTGATTTAAATATCTAGTAATATTGATTTAAATTTTAAAGTATGAGAATTCTCACAAAACCAATGTAGTTATTAATGTTCAATGAAATCTTTTATTTAAAAAAATCAACAGTAAGAACAATATAAATATAATTTAATTCGATTTGCAGACCTTTTATTTACCTGTAAAATAATCAATAAATAAAACTTGGTATGACTGCAACATTGCTTTTATATGGAGTCCAATATATATGGATTAAATTATCTCTCAGATGACTACATACTGAATGAAGTCTTAAAACACTACTGATTAAGTTTGGCACACTAATTTTTTTAGGAAAAGGAATATACTATTACTAGGAATTTCATATTACATTTAATAAATTGAAGAAAATACTACCTCAACTAGTAAATCAAATGTGTCAAGAGTAAATGAACCATCTTTCACAAAAAGTGCTATATTAGTTATCTACTATTTCAAGTTACTAAGTTTTATGGTTGTTTGTTATGCAGCGATAGATGACTTTTCATTTAAAAACATATTTCATAAGGCTTTTGTTAATTAAAAGTAAGTATAAGTAAGGACAAATACAGTAAACTATGTAGAAATTGTAAATTGGAAATGGATAAATTGGACCAAACTACTAACATGCTAAGAAAGTGTAATGGTCCAATATAAAATGTTTGAAGAATATTAAATCTCATTAGTCCTCACTCATCCAGATGTAATAACATCTATCTCATATGAATGAATAGACGGCTTCTAAAGAAAACTTCATTTTCTGAGGATATTTTTATTAACCATTTTGTTTGTCCGCTTTTATTAACCTTTTGGAATCGCACATTATAGAAATCATCTAATCCAATCACCTCATTTTTAAAAAAAAATTTGAAAAAGTGAGATCCAGAGAAGGTAACTAAAGTGTCCTAAATCCACTGCTAGTCAGTATCAGAGGAAGACTAGACCTACATCCCTTTTTACAGCATTCTTTGTACTAGACAGTATTTCTTTGGATTTTTAAAGAAATTAGTAGTACGTTAATGCAATTATGGTTCTGAAGGGATTTATCACAACAATCTTCTGAGATGTTCTTCCAAATATAGGAGCCAAGACATTGTGCACATAAATAAGTTCATGAATAAAGATTCTTCTATTAAGTTTTTAATTATTCAAATTGTTTCTAAAATTTTACAAACTACAAAACAGAAAAAAAAAAGCTTCACTAATCCTTACCTTATTGCTCTGTTACACCATACATTATTACTTAACGATACATAAATCAAAAATGTTGGTATTAATATTCAGGGTTTAGTTAGGATCACAAAGACAGTGTTTGCTTGTTCACATCAGCACTGCTCTTGAAATTTCTAGAGAGCAGAAACTGGATTAAACTGAACAGTTCAATTACTTGCATAAAGTATGCAGTGGAGTCATGAAAATGTGACCATATTATTTAAATTTAGGAAAAGATTTCTTAAATTCTACTTATTATCTAATTATCTTAATTCAAAACAATATATTTAATGTAAAAATTTTACAAAAATCAGGTGATAGAAGGAAAAAAGTATCAAAAAACAAAGCCATTATTATCGGGCACAGATACTGATGATGATATATTTGTACTTTGTATATATAATCACAATTCAGAAGAATTTATATTATTGGCATACACATCTACATACTATTATCACAGCAACCACAAATTTTAAGTAAGACATAATTAAAATTTCATATTCTGAAGAGTATTCAAGGGACTACTTATAGAGCAGAAATTAATGATCTAATTAAAACTGATATGCAATGAATTCTGATGATTATTTTCTTTGATACCTATAATTAAGAAATTGGTAAAATTTTCATTTTTTCTAGTACATATTCAAATATAGGTAATGAACATTCTTACTGAATGGAAGCTAGAGTAAAAAATTCAGAAGAAAGGCTGAGATTCTTTCCTGAGGTTAAACTGTTGTTCTTTCAAAATAAAACAACAAATGCACAATACTCAAAACTGACAACGTAAAACCTCAAACTCATTTGACAGCTCCTTTTCAAATTTGCTTTTGGATCAACTCTGAGAATATAATTTAGACTAAAGATGAACATGTGCAGGCTCTAATCAGCTGTGACTTCCCTGGAAATCTGGGACTACTGGTTCCTATTTTTAAAACTCTCAATTCTCTAAACTAATTCTGAAGGCTAGCTAGGAATATCCAAAGGTGCATAGTACTACAAATTCTGCCACTCTAATCAACTACCTAACCATCCCCTACACTGGCTCCAAAGTGATAAACTTTTAGTAGTCCAATTTCATATCATCTTCTAGAATACTGGGTCTTAGACTTTCTGGCTTTCATAGACAGGTATCCTTTTTTAGAATGCAGATGATAGAAATCAGGTTGTCAGTTTTCCATTTTGTCATTTTTAGAGAATAAAACCCAACTTCCATCCACTATCAAAAGTATTTTAAAACAGAAAGGTTAACTTAGCAACAGAAAAATAGGAGGGGAAAAAAAGTCCTTCTAAATGAATTAATTTAATTTTATGAACAATTCATTACATATATTCTACCTGTATATATAGTCTTCTGTATACCATAGAATAGCATGGGTCTTTGAACCATAAGATTATTTAAAATCTGCTGGATTCCAAAAGGTAAAGCAATTTAACCAATTTTCTATTTTTCCTACTTATTCCTCAATTCCTGTTTTCTGCATCACTTTGGGAGAGAAGGGGCAGAACTGTTTACACTGCCAGAAATTTCTACCTCTGGCTATTTGACTCATAGTATGGAACTTGCAAGATTATTTACATCTTGCACCAAAGAGTAGCACCAGACTGCCTTACCTGTCTACAGCACCACTTGCAGGGGAGGGGAGGAGGCAGTTCTTTAGGTAGGCCAGTGCAATGCTTCCTCCTCTTCTGCAAGCAGTGCTGGAGATGCTGTAGAAGGAAGGGCATCAGTGAGAGGTACGGAATAAAGAGGGAAAGGGCACAAGGAATGTTTGTTCAAAGCACTTTTTGCCCACCTATGTTAAATACAGTGCCCAGGGTATAAAGGTCTACATCAGTAAAGGTATGTATTACAGCATCCAAAACTGAATTTGATCAATGTCAACTTAAAATACATGTCATGGTGGGTTCGATTTTTAGGAGGTCACTAGCTTGTATAATTTAGCATGTGAATAAAAAGTATACTTCAAAAACTTGTATCAGAAAAAGATCTTAATTTCAGCCTTCATTCTGAACTTTTTGGTTGTCTAGGTTCCAATAAAATATACTTAGGGAAATATACTTAGTAAACAATATTTCAATTCTAAAAAAAGAAATATTTTCTTAAAATGTTTATTCACAAAAAGACTTTTAGCTGCAGTAGTTTTTTTTCTTAACTGGATTACACAACCTTTAAGATCCTTTAAATTCTAAGATCATGTGATTAAAAAAAATTAACATGCTGAAATTTAAGATAACTGCTAAAATTATGAAAAGATTCTACGTTAAGAATGCTTAAATAAATAAATAAAAAAAGAATGCTTAAATAACATAACCTACAATTATTTAAAATACTACTTAGAGCATCTTATCTATTGGCAACAAATGCTTTAGTATGTATTTTTATCAAATTATTTAATGATAAGCTCTGCTCAAGACACTTGCGGTATGTGCTTTATCAACCAAATAATTGTATTCATAACAAATTCATCATACAGTTCATTTAACTTGTCTAAGTGAAAATAAGATGCACTATATTTGCACTATGTAGTCTCTGGGGCCATATTTCAATTAGTTTGTAAATCTTGCCAAGAAATTTTACACATTTTCTATAAAAAGAGTAAAGCTACCTTAGTAGCAGTTAAGGAAGTTATTGTGCTTCCAAGACACTCATCTGTCTACAATAACCTACTGAAATATATTTAATGCTGAGGTTACCTGATCATCTCAACAATTCATATAGATAAAGCTACGTAATAACAATGACAGAACCAAGTTCAAGCCTCAAATTACGACAAATCATAAGTGTAAATTATTAGAAGGGGCAATGCTGGTAAGTTTCAAAAGATGACATTTCATGCATATAATTATATCTTATAAGTCTGTCAACAGACATAGGTATATCTTAAAAATTTTGAGATGCTTTTGCTTATAATGCTAACATCTATTTGAATAAATGAATCTAACTGCTTGAATGAACAAAAAGCTTCCCAGCCTTTTTTCAGGCACTTTCACTTCCGTTCAAGTATGGATTCAAACTGATACACTAGTAATAATGTTTAATATCATCAATCTGAATATGACAGAAAATACTGACCATCTATTTAGAATTATTCAGAATGAAGAAGATATTCAGAAATCTTGATATGAAGCTATATACATCCATAGTCTTCCTATGAGGAAGAAGTATTTAGTATGTGGTAGTATAACTGTATATACAATTTATAGCTTAAAGACATGACAGAATTTTTTCAGACTGGGCTACTACATTGATTTCTAAGAAAATCCAGTCAGCTTTTACATGGTTAAATATTTGCATATAAAATATTACCAATTACACCAGTTACTTAGTGTATATTTTTGCTTCATCACTAAATATAGCCAAACAGTGAGTTCCTTGAATAAAAAATGTACCCACCTCACAAAATAATGTAAGCTTGTCATCTGGTAAAAGACCATTAGCTTCATCAAGCAAAAAATCCCTTCGAATGAATTTTTTAAAACCCCAGTCTTTCCCTTGTACAAATCGATATGCTCTTTGGCTTTCTGGTGGAAAACAGAATAAAAGTTTAAATAAACAAGTATCCAAGAAACATTCTGTTAATGATAACACAGTTAAATGAATGTGAAAAATAGGACTGGGCCAATACATCCATCATAAAAATTACAGATATGTGTGTTCATAGGTAAAATGTCAAAAGAGTTACATTAGGTAGAACCAGATCATTTCACAGCCTACCAAAATTTCTGGCCATTATCAATGAGCTCACTTTCAGATTCCTAGATATCTAAGTAGAAGAAAAGCCAGATCAAATGTCAAGGAGAAGGAAGAGATCTTTCAAACAATCTAAGCCCTTTAACAATGAAGTAGGATTAAAATACATTGGCATAGGCATACTATTCATCATCTAATACCAGAACCAACTTAGAAACATACCTCTCATTTCTTGTTTCTCCCTTTAAAAATGGATGCTCTATATCACCAGGGCATCCTGTAAGCTTTCCTGGGATAAGCATCCCACTGATTTAAGTTGCATTAACTAGAGAAAAATCCATTAACTGGTAAAAAAGCTAAATAAAGTCCCCTATCATTTCTAGGTCTTCAGACATAGTCCCATTACCTCTAAAAACAATTTTCATAAAAGTCCAGAAGACGGTCTTAGTATGATTAGTAAAAGATTTAATAAATGTCTGAAGTAAATGTTTCAAATGCCTAACATACTGATTAACAGCTGTATACTATGAAATAAACAAGGTCCTTTACAGAAAGTATTCATTATCTGTTATACAAGCTGAAGGTAGAAAACCAGTAATAAATTTAACTGAGATACTCCATGTTAAGGACTGAATGTTTGTATCCCCTCAAAAGTTTCATGTTGAAACCCTATCCCCAAAGTGATGGTATTAAGAGGTCAGTGAGTGGGATTAGATGAGGTCATGAGCGTAGATACCCTCATGAATGTAAGGATTAGTGCTTCCTAGCCCTTTCCATCATGTGAAGACACAGTGAAACACTGGCAGTCTATAAGTAAAACAGTCGGACTAGAATCTGACTATGCTGGCACCCTGATCTTGGATTCAAAGTCTCCAGATTTGTGAGAAATAAACGTCTGTTGTTTATACGCCACCCAGTCTATGTTACTTTGTTATAGCAGCCTGAACTAAGACACTCGCCTGTCTTAAATGTCAGACAATGTGAAAACACATGTGAAACTATGTATTACCTTAGCAACAAAATATATTATTAAAGTGTGTATTTGGAGGGTTTTTTGTAGTGAGGTTAGTACTTGATTTTTGTTATTCACTTCCAGAAATCACTTCAAATTTAATGCAGCAGTTCATATTTTCCTACTATGCACACTGTACATTTCCTACAATGATCTTCTGTTATGAAGTGCCAGGCTACATGGTTTCAGCTGGCTATAATTCAGAAGCTTGAATTGAATTTAACAGGTCCTGAGACTAAGAAAAACTGATTTCCTTTCAGTCAGTGTTCAGCCCACTGCTCAAAAAAATTCTAGTGACAAAATATCAGGACATTCAAACTCCTTTCACATTGTTCTTCAGATTTTATTATCTGGCAAAAATGGCAAGGAAGAAAAAGAAATGTTTCCTGAACACCTATTACATATGCCAGGCATTGAACCAGGCATCTTGCTCTGACAGTAGCTGTTTTTACAAGTGAAAAGTGAATGTCATTTTAGGGCATAAAAAATTTAAATTTTAATATGATTTAAAACTAATTTTACATGTCTTAGGAAGTCTAAGACTTAGTAAAACAACTGTAACTGTACACTGGTATTTAAAATTAACAGCCAAAATGAATGTTTTCGGTTAAGCAGATTTTAGGTTTCAGGGAAAAAAAATCCTAAGTTTTTCTAAGTAAAAGTGTGGAAGTCACAGTACATAGTTACACAGAGACTTCTTCAAGTCAGTTTGGAAATCACTTACCCATTGCTTTTGTTTCTTCCCTTTTAGCGTTCAGAAGGGAAAATTTGAATTTTGCTCGAACTTCACTTTTTGGACAGCTGACTAAAAGCAAATATAAGGACAAGTAGTCTTTACTTTCATCATCTAATCCCTTTGGATTTACCCTCAGGCACCTAAAATAAAACAATAGGCTCACAAGGAGGAAAATAATACTTTAAACATTCAAGAGAGAGGATACTGAAATCATTTGTTAAATCTTTTTTTTTTTTAAGAGAACTGGTTTTAATTTAGAAGTGTCTTCAATTATCCACTAATATATATATATTTTTTTACAAAGTAAGTTTATCTTATTTCTTTTTTTTTATGTTAAATCTTAATAATAGAACAGCACTCCTGTCAATATCCTCACAGTTCTTTACAATTCTCTATACTATTAGGAACTTATTATAAATCTAATATAAAATTAGACAAATATCCATTCAGAAACAGTAACAACAAAATTTTAAAGTAGCCGATGATCATATCAAAAACAAATACCCAAAACAAACAAACATCTTACCATTTCATTTTGTCACTGGGGCTCGATGAAAATGTTGAACTTTTTAACACTTCACCCATTTCCTCTCGACAAAAACTGAAGTTATTAATGGTCCACATGTAGGAAAATTTTACAACTTTAACCTAAAACATTCAGAAAAGCACTTTTACAATGATGACTTTTACACTCTTGACCCGTCACATGTTAAACATTCTTTGACCCACTCTTCTAACACTTCTGGTAACAATGCCAAAGTGCTTCACAATATTCTCAAAATACTACACAACTTGTAAGTGACATAAAGGAAGGCATTTTTAATAGCATGTACCTGTGTGTAACACCAGCTTTCTGCTATAGGACCAGTAGACATATCTCCAGAGAGAGGTGGGGTGGGTTCCCGAGACATTGCCACTTTATTGTAGTCTTCTAAGATTTATGCAATATCCCACACAGTTGAGTGCTTTACTACAAAGAAAAGAAGTTTAATTTACTAATCAAAAAGTTTAACTAACTGAATCAAGAGGAAAGAAGTATTTAAACAGTCATAAAACAATTACTTTCTCAAATTACATTATGAGGAAACATGAGGATTTCATTTAAATTGATGAAAATTAATTTTTTAGAAATAAAACCATAGAACTTTATGCCATATAATACTTGAAATCTGAATGAAGTTAATACTTACAGATTTTATTATACAAAGGCATGCTTTCTAAAACTGTCACAAATCAAAAAATAACATATAGCTTAATAGTAAGATCAAAAACATAAAATCAAAAAATAACGTGGAAACTTGTAACAATATTTGATTCACCTTCCTTCACCTTTCCGTTGACATATTTATGAAAATCAAAAGGACGAAGTTAGAACAGCCCTGGAAACTACAAATATTACTCGTCTCTCAGACCCCCAAGTTCTGACCAACTAAAAACACAGAATGAGACACAACAGGCAATGCTGAAGAATTATATTCCACAGAAATCCACCTCTATCTCAGACACACAGGTTCTCAGATAAGACTTTGTCCCTATCAGAGTGTTCCCTACCAGATAATATGTACCGTCTCATAAAATTTCCTCCCAATTGGCTGTTCTTGAACTACATCTATTTGGACACATAATTAATCATCATAACCTGGCCAGGACATTAGTGACTAGATGGTGCTTTGCAACTTGGCAAAGTCTATAAAAGAAAAGAGGCAAAATCCAGAAGAGCTATGTAAGTATTGCACTTTGCAGGGGTATAGGCGGCGGTGTTGAGATTACATTCCAGTACAAGGAATCAAGTCTGGAGAACACTGTTTTCATTTAAGAATAATTAATGAGTGAAGAAAAGCACATGAGTCCTATAAAAAGAAACTACTAAGGGAAAAAAAAGGAAGGACTTCATTCAAAATGTAGAAGAAAATATCTGCTCTGTGTCTACAACCAATGAAACAATAGTATGAAATAAGAAAACAAAGACTGAAGAAAGCTACCTGAAAGATACATAAAAACAAAAAGAGGGCTTCCCTGGTGGCGCACTGGTTGAGAGTCTGCCTGCTGATGCAGGGGACACGGGTTCGTGCCCCGGTCCGGGAAGATCTCACATGCCGCGGAGTGTCTAGGCCTGTGAGCCATGGCCGCTGAGCCTGCGCGTCCAGAGCCTGTGCTCTGCAGCGGGAGAGGCCACAACAGTGAGAGGCCCACGTACCGCAAAAAAACCCCCCAAAAAAACCAAAAACAAAAATCAAAAAAGATATAAAAGGTATAAAAAAATGCCAAACTACAAATGAAGACGCACATTCAAAATCTGTACTAGAAATAAACAATAAGAAACCACCACCAAGGTTAAAAAAAAATCACAAGTATCATGTTTGATTAAAGGAACAAAAATCAAGATGGCCCCATTTTTCTCCTCATTGTTAAATATATATAGAAAACAGGATTAATTACTACAGAGGTCTAAGGGGGAAAGGGCTGTAGCACAAAGATTCTGCACTATATCATGTTTCTACTCCTTTATGATTGGATTGTTTGAGTAATTCTCCCTTTCAATAATGGCATCTATACTAATATACTCACCCAAATGTATTTATGTAGGTTCCTCACATACAAGAGTTCCTGTCACATCATGTACTTGCAGCATGACACAACTAGGCAATCAGCAAAGTAGCCAGGCAAGAAAGTCAGGATGATAACATTGGGAACACTCTATGAGGAGCACTTAAAAGTCACAATCAGCATTAAAGGAGAGGTGAAGAAAAGTGGATGTCCCTTACTTAAGTAAGCTAGAGGAGATAAATGGTTGAAGGAAGGAAGAGTGCCTCAAAGAAAAGTGAATACACAATTTAAGAGCATTGTACACTGTCACTTTAACAAGAATTATTCACTTCTACATAAAAATGAGGTACTGCTTGTAAGTACCTCCAGCTGTTATCTTCAGTTACTTTTATAAACCACAAATGGTTATTTACGTTTGAAAACAGAACAGCAAACAGGTAGTCACAACAGGGAGATCCAGAGCACCATCAAAGATGTTGGTTCCCCCTCCATATTTAACAGCTTTACTGAGGTATAATTTACATATCATGAAATTCACTCATTTTAAATGTACAGATCAATGATTTTTAGTGAATTTATACAGTTGTCCACTCATCAATACAGTATTAGAGTACTTCCAGCATCCCAAAAGGTCCTTCCCACCCCCAAATTTAGGGAACCACTCATGCTTTCCATAGTTTCACCTTATCTAGAAATTCCATGTAAACAGAATTGTACAACATGTAGTTTTATGTGTGGCTTCTGCTCTTTCCCCTGAATATGTATTACAGTTTCCTGTTTCTTTGCATATCTCATAATATTTGGCTGAAAGCTAGACTTGTTAGTCAATACACTGTAGCAACTCTGGATTCTCATTTGTTTTTCTATGGGTGGTTGTTTTCTTTTTAGTAACCTGCTAGGACTTAACTGCAGTATCCATCTCCACCATATTGTATAGCTGCTGATATCTGTTTGGCTTTTTATTTATTTTTTTTTGCGGTACGCCGGCCTCTCACTGTTGTGGCCTCTCCCGTTGTGGAGCACAGGCTCCGGGCGCGCAGGCTCAGCGGCCATGGCTCACGGGCCCAGCCGCTCCGCGGCATGTGGGATCCTCCCGGATCGGGGCACGAACCCGTGTCCCCCTGCATTAGCAGGCGGACTCTCAACCACTGCGCCACCAGGGAAGCCCCTGGCTTTTTATTCTTAACTTTTTTTGCCTGGTTAGCAAAGCTGCAGGCTGTCCCCTTTCTTTCAAACCAAGTTTGCTACTTTTAGCTGACAAAGCCAAGTTCCTCCCACTCCCTCCTTGGCCCCAAATCAAGCCCCGAATCAAGTCCACCTGATCTGGCAGCAAAGCTGCTGGTCTTCCTGGCTAGCCCCAGACTAGTAAAATTACCACTGTTTTCTACTGGGTTGAAGGTGGAAATAGGAGCAGAAACACGAGTTGGATATTTCTCTTAAGCAAATTCACAATTAATAAATGTACCGAAAGGGCAACGATTATCAACTTACCCATTAGGAATATGTGAAAGAGCCTGTCCTAGTCAATACTTTTGCCACTGATTCTGAAGCAAGCTAATAAAATAAACCACAATAACCAACCTTGAAAACAACAAACCAAGAAAAGTATTTGCAATGCATATAGCACACAAAAGGATAATTTCCCTAATATATAAAGAATTCCTAAAAATCAGAAAGAAAAAGTAAAGAATACAAATAATTCATAGAAAAAGAACTTTAATCATAATTAGAGTAGTATAAATTGAAACTAAGTTAAGAAGCAGTTTTTTAACCCAGGACACTAGTGATAATCCAAAAAAAGTGGTGAGACTTTAAGGATAGGCATTCTCATACATTTCTTGTGGGAATGTATATAAATTGTAAAGTTGTTTTAATAACCTCCCTCATTTTTTTTTGCGGTACGCGGGCCTCTCACTGTTGTGGCCTCTCCCATTGCGGAGCACAGGCTCCGGACGCGCAGGCTCAGCGGCCATGGCTCACGGGCCCAGCTGCTCCGCGGCATGTGGGATCTTCCCGGACCAGGGCACGAACCCGCGTCCCCTGCATCGGCAGGCGGACTCTCAACCACTGCGCCACCAGGGAAGCCCCTTCCTCATTTTTTTAATGGTGAAATTTCTGGCAAAAGGGAAAGGAAATGATGCTAATAAATAAACTACTATTTTACAAGTATAAAAATGCTGATGCTTCTCATGGACATCAAATAACACTAATTATATGGTTTCTGTCAACTAAGAATGATTTCAAAAAGATTCAGAAAAAGTTAGTGAGATGAAGAAGCAATTTGCAGGAGAATAGCTAAAAAGGGGAGAGTGGAGTTTAACCTCCTTTATAATCTGTTATAAAAGAATCCATGGGGCTTCCGTGGTGGCGCCGTGGTTGAAAGTCTGCCTGCCGATGCAGGGGACGTGGGTTCGTGTCCCGGTCCGGGAAGATCCCACATGCCACGGAGCGGCTGGGCCCGTGAGCCATGGCCGCTGAGCCTGCATGTCTGGAGCCTGTGCTCTGCAACGGGAGAGGCCACAGCAGTGAGAGGCGCGCGTACTGGAAAAAAAAAAAAAAAAAAAAAAAAAGAATCCATACCATTTTTCACCTATAGTATTTATTTTCAAAGATTATTTTAAACTGTCAATTCCTATAGCCAGGAAAACTGCAGAGAAGCAGATATTACTTTACTGGCAAATCTTTTCTGTAGGACAATCTTACAATTAGTATCAAAAGAAATTTTTTTCTCAGATTCATCCTAGAAATTCATCTTGGGACAAATATCACAACTGTGGGAAAAGATAACTAAGTATAAGTGTAGTATGTTTTTGTGATATATTTATATACACAGAACTATGCAACCATTAAGAATGTACTTAATTTTCTTAATGACAGGTAAGGTATTCAACATATGTTTAAAGTAAAACATTAAACAGAGTATGCCTTAAAGGACCTCACTTTAAATAGCACATACAGGCATAGCTCAAGATACTGAGGGTTCGGTTCCAGACCACCACAGTAAAGCGACTATCACAAAGTGAGTCACATGAAATTTTTGGTTTCCCAATGCATATAAAAGTTATGTTGACACCATGCTGTAGTCTATTAAATGTTCAATAGCATTACGCCTAAAAAATGTACAGACCTTAATTAAAAGATACTTTATTGCTTAAAAATGTAACCATCACCTGAGCTTACAGAGAATCATAATCTTTTTGCAATAGTAACATCAAATATCACTGATCAGATCACCATAACAAATGAAAAGGTTGGAAATATTTTAAGAATTACCAAAATGTGACACAGAGACATGACATTAGTAAATGCTGTTGAAAAAATGGCACTAATAGACTTGTTTGATGCAGGGTTGCCATAAACCCTCAATTTGTAAAAAGTGCAGCATCTGTGAAGCGCAAAAAAGTAAAGCACAATAAAACGAAGTATGCTTGTAGAGTTATTACAAGTTTGGGTGCATAAAGAAAAACAGACTGGCACATAGACACACTGAGTTGAACTTTGGCACTGATAATGCTGCTAAGATATATATCTAAGTATTAACAGAGGCTACCTCTGGGTGGTGAGATTTTTGCTTATTTTTATTTGTTTATATTTTCTAAGTATGTTATATTTTAATTAACAGAGATACAAGTCATTAGTTTTAAAAGAAGTAGAAAATCAGTTATTTGCATGCTTACATTAGCCCACAGAAAGTGTGTTTGTGTGTGTGTGTGTGTGACAGAGAGAGAGAGAGAGAGAGAGAGAGAGAGAGAGAGAGAGAGAGGGAGACTTTTCAAGTAGTAGACATTGAGAGACATTAGGTCAAAGAAGATGGTAAGTCAAAGAAAACTTTAATCATAATCTTTAATACTTAACTTTCTATAAGAAGATGCTAATTTAATACTAATAAAATAAATAAAATGTAAGTTTAAAGAATCTAGAGTAAAAAACAAAAGTTCTTTAATGCCTCTACAAGAGTTTTTACCTTGCTCAAGTGTAACTCACAACATAATCCCCATATATATATATATATGAACCAAGTAAAAGGTTACAAAGATTTTTGTCTTTTTTCCAACTACTTCAAATGATGTAGTTATGTAATGGGGGTATGAAGAATACTGGTGAGCAGACTGCATTTGTGCATACTTACAAGACATTATGTACCTTGTTTATTCCTCCACAACTCTATGAGATGGATGTTAATAACCCCACCTTAACCATGAGAAAATGACTAGACAAGTTAGAAAGCTTACTTTAGACTTTATTAACCAGAAAGTGGCTGAACACAAATTTGCCTGGCTCCAAAGTCTACACTCTTTCCATAGAATAATGCTGCTGCTCCTGATATAATAGAGCTGAAACAGCCCTTAACCTGTCTGGTCCAACTCTTACTTTACAGTTGAGGACCAAGATGAGAGAAATGGACTAGACTAGAAAAATAAACTGCCCACGTTTACATTGCTGGATAAATATCAGAAGAAGGACAAAGACAAAGATCTCCTAATGTCCATTTCAGTGTTATTGCCAGTATTCTATTTTCTTTTTCTTCTCTTCAAACGTTAAAAAAAAAAAAAAAAAGATAGTAGACCATCAGCTACATTCAAGACCTTCAGGACTTCCTATTCTTGTTCTTGCAGAAAGAGCCCAACTAATATAAAATCTAGAGAATAACTGTAGACAATCTACACAAATTAACAAATAAAGGTTTCATCCATATTCTAAATCTGTTTCTTTTAAAAATTTTAAGTGTGATGTTTTATAGCTTTATTTTAAAAAGCAAGACTTATTAGAATAAACACATATGTAATTTTCTACTTAAAAAAAAAATGTTTGAGTGCCAGACTTAATGTTCTATTATAGCAGTCCCCAAGCTTTTTGGCACCAGAGACTGCTTTCATGGAAGACAATTTTCCCACGGACGGGGGTGGGGGGTGGTGACATGGCCCAGGCGTTAATGTGAGCGATGGGGAGCGGCAGATGAAGCTTTGCTCGCTTGCCTGCTGCTCACCTCCTGCTGTGTGGCCCAGTTCCTAACAGGCCATGGACCGGTACTGGTCCACGGCCCGGGGGTCGAGGACCCCTGTTCTATTAGGTATATGTAACAGACACACACTCAGCTACATAAATTCACCATAAAGAATGTCAAATATCCAGAATATATATAAAGAACCGTATGCCAAACAACCATCTTCCTACCACCAAACCTCTTCTTCCTATCAGAAGTTATCTGTATCTTAAAGTTCTAGCATAGCAAAGAATTTCTTCACATTCTTGTGTATCTGTGAATCCCTAAACTATATAGATAGAAATTTACAGATGTAGTAAAGTATATGCATATAGACCTCACTGAAAATGGCAAAGTGGGGTGTGCTTTGTGCAGGCTGGTAACCTTCCTGAAGGATCAGCTTAAGGGCTTGCCTTTGTCTCACCTCTCTTGGAGCTTCTGCAGGGTAGAAGCAGCATTCTGGGTGACAGCATTTGTCAAAACCATTTAAAAGCAAATGTATTACTGTACCTGTCTGGAACAGGGGTAAGTGTTGGGGCAATCATCAGCCAGATAGGAAAGCCTGAGGAGAAAGAAACTGAGAAAGATACTTGGGAGAAAAGGGCTTTTAAAAGCTCTCACACATACAGGGGAAGTTAGAAGGTCATGTGCATAACTGAGTCCAAACATATCCTTGGAAAAAATGTGAGACAACCCTAAGCTATCAACTCTGGCTGACCTTTAGGTGTCACACAAGCAGAAAGTGAAGACTAAGGCAGAGCTGTAAATGGTGAAGCTTTGAAGGAGTGCTCAAAAGAAAAAGCCAATTTCTACAAAACTAGAAAAGTATGTTTTTGGCTCCGTGTATTTATGGAAATCAAAAATAAGTTGAAAGTAAAAAGATGAAAAAAGATATTCCATGTGAAGAACCAAAAGAGAGCTGGGTAGCTATCGTAATAAGACAAATGGACTTTAGTCAAAAGTTATCACAGGAGACAAAGCAGTACAGTACATATTGATAAAAAGGTGACCATGACGAAGACATAACAACTATAAACATATATGCAAACAGAGCTCCAAACTATATCAAGAAAGAACTATTGAAATTGGAAACAGTCAATTGCTCAATAATAGTTGGAAATACCAATACGCAACTTTCAATAATACATAGAACACCCAGGAAGATGATCAATAAAGAAATTGAGGACTTGAACAACATCATAAAACAACTAAACCTAACAGACATTCACATGTCGACAACAGAATACAAATACACATTCTTTTCAAGTGCACATGGAATATTCTCCACTTAGACTGTATGCTATGCCACAAAACAAGTCTCTGACAAATTTTAAAATACTGAAAAAGTATCTTCTCTGATTGTGCTCCCTCTTACCCCCTGGGGCTCAGGTATCCATCTTACTAGGAAGAGCAGGATGTCAACACTTCCCATTCTATTGCTGAAGCTAAGTTCCCAAGTGAATGTGGCCAAGAGATGGCGGGGGTTGGGGGGCGGGGGGGGGAATGTAGGATCTACCTTGGGTGTGGTGCTGTTGTAGCACTGACTGCTACTGTTGCAGCCTGTAAGGTGGGAGTCCCATACTGGGAGGACCAAGCCAGGAAGACCCGAGGGTGCCATTCCCCTCCTCTACCCCCATTCCACCAAGTGCTTAGCTCCTAGAGCAGAGATATCACTGGGAGAGAAATACATCACTGTACTCACTCCAGACTCCAAAGACCTGACCTGGAGATACTGCCTGTGGGGCAACGAGGCCATAAAACTGAGAGCTTCAAATCTTTTCCTAGAGAAATAGTAATTCATTTGCAAGGGAATGAGCAAGGGTGCTCTGAAAAACAGGAGTGGTCCTGGTGAAAGGCAATTGAGAGGAGATTAGAGGAATCTTGGGACATAAAAGCTAAACTGTAGGCTGGTTTGTTTGCTAGGGAGCAATGGAAACAACTAGGAGGAGCCTTCCTGGGGTCAGAACATATCTCAAGCACTGATTTAGGAAACCTTTCCTCCAAAGGAACTCAAATTTGATTAGTACGTGAAGCAATTAATGCCTCAGGCCATTGCTAAAATTATAGTGCAATTAGCCTTAGATTAGTGGACCATAACAGTTCTAAGTTGTCAGGGAAAGGGACAGTCAAGAACTCTGCCAATATCATTGTCATTCCAGTGTTAACCATTGGAAAACGTAGGGCTATAACCCTAGAGAAGTAACATCAGAGGCTGTGTGTGTTCGCGCACGTGTGTGTGTGTGTGTGTGTGTGTGTGTGTGTGTGTGTGTGTGTGTGTACGTGTTGGGGGGTGTGGTGGGGGAGTGGGGTGGATGTAAGGAGAGGAAAACAAACTCCACTAAAATAATCCTGCAAGTCACTGAACAAATAAACAAGCAGGTAACAATAATATGCACTGGAAGGGAGAAACCAACTCCAAGAATTTATAACATTATATAAAATGTCCAGTTTCAAACATAAAATTATGCAGATTTTCTTTGCAAAAAAGAAAGCATGACCCATATAATGGGGAAAAAGTAGGTAATAGAAACTGTCTATGTAGGAGATGTTGTATACACATGTGAAGAACTAAAGGAAACCGTGATTAAATAAGTAGAGTATGTTGACAATGTCACAAAAAATAGAGCATATCAATGTAGAGGTAAAAATTATTATTAATTTTTTAAAGGAAACTCTGGACTTGAAAAGTACAATAATTGAAATGGAAGAATGACATAAGGGGCCATGTTCATATACAGCAGATATGAAGGTAGAAGAATTACTGAACCCGCTGAGAGATCAAGAGATTATGCAATCCACAGATGAAAGAATGAAGAAAAATAAACAGAGCCTAAGAGAAGTGTGGGACCCTATTAAGTACACTGACATACATATAATGGGAAAAAAAAAGACAAAATGGAGCAGAAAAAAAAAATATTCTAAGAAACGTTGAAAACTTCCCAAATTTATTGAAAAACAACAATATATACACATTTAGGGAGCTCAACTAACTCCATGTAGGATACACGCAAAGAGATCCATAGACACATCACAGTAAAAATGATGAAAGCCAAAGACAAGGAAAAAATAGTCACTAGGATGGTTATGCTACAATTAAAAAATGGAAAATTACCAGCATTGGTGAGAATGTGGAGGAATTAGAAACCTTGCATATTGCTGGTGGAAACAAAATGGTTCATTTCAGCTGCTGTGGTATATTTGGCAGTTCCTCAAAAAGTAATTCCATTCCTAATTATACATCCAAAATAACTGAAGACAGGTGTTCGAACAAAAACTTGTACATCGATGTTCACAGCAGCACTATTCACAATAGCCAAAAGTTTATTGGCTAATAATCCAAATCATCAACTGATGAACTGATAAACAAAATGTATAACCACGTGGGGCTTCCCTGGTGGCGCAGTGGTTGGGAGTCTGCCTGCCGATGCAGGGGACATGGGTTCATGCCCCGGTCTGGGAGGATCCCACATGCCGCGGAGCGGCTGGGCCCGTGGGCCATGGCCGCTGAGCCTGCGCTCCGCAGCGGGAGAGGCCACAACAGTGAGAGGCCCACGTAGCGCAAAAAAAAAAAATGTATATCCATGCAATGGAATATCACATAGCCAGACAAAGTAATGAAGTATGTGCTATAACATGGATGAACCTCAAAATATCATGCTAAATGAAAAAAGCCAAACACAAAAGGCCACATGAAATATCCAGAATATGATATGACATATGGACAGAAAGCAGATTAGTGGTTGCCAGGTGCTAGAGGGAGGGTGAGACATGGGGAGTGACTGCTCAGTGGGTATGGGGTTTCCTTCTGGAGTAATAAAGATGTTCTGGAACTAGATAGTGGTGCTGGTTACACAATACTGTGAATGTACTATAAACACCAATGAACTGTATACTTCAAAACTGTTAAGGGAATTCCCTGGTGGTCCAGTGGGTAAGAATCCGCATTCCCAAAGCAGGGGACCTGAGTTCAATCCCTAGTCGGGGAACTAGATCCCACGTGCATGCCACAACTAAGAAGTCTGCATGCTGCAACTAAGAGCCCACATGCTGCAATGAAGATCCTGCGTGCCACAAATAAGACCCAGCACAGCCATAAATAAATAAATAAATATTTTAGGACTTCCCTGGTGGCACAGTGGATAAGACTCCGCACTCCCAATGCAGGGGACCCGGGTTCGATCTCTGGTCAGGGAACTAGATCCCACATGCAGGCTACAACTAAGAGTTCACATGCTGCAACTAAAGAGCCTGTGTGCTGCAACTAAGGAGTTGGCAAGCCACACCTAAGGAGCCCACTTGCTGCAACTAAGGACCCCGCGAGCCACAGCTAAGACCTGGTGCAACCAAATAAATAAATATTAAAAAAAAAACAACTGTTAAAATGGTGAGTTTTATGTTATATGAATTTTACCTCATTTAAAAAATATATGCACATACATGTCCATATCTACATATATACACATATTTCTTTTGTCATTAAAAATAATGGAATTATAAAGTCTCTTCTGTAACTGTTGAGACTAAATTAGCTACTATTAGAGAATAAAGTACTAACGAGATTATTTTTAATAACTCCCAAGAGAGACATTTTCAATAGCTGTGTAGTATTCCTAGTGTGTTAGCTATCAAGCTTCCAGACTAATGGCATATATGAATTATCCAGCAAAGTTCAGGTTTTTTTTTTTTTAAAGCCATACTGTCTGAAGAATATTATCGAAATTCTATCCAGTTATAAAATGTGACTCGTGTATTTACGAGGTACCTCTTTTGTACCGTCATCTGTAATCAGCGCAAGTCTTCTAGGAGCTTTCTTAACCAAATGTGATGTTGATCATAACATTTTTGTGTATTAATTCTTCAACTAACAAAATGTAAATCATGCTGCAACTGTGAAATACTACCATATTTATCCTAAAAGTTATAGAACTGCTTCATGAAGTTATAACTGAAAATACTGTCTGAGGTCAAGGCAATTTTATATATATCAACTATAATTACATAATGAAATAAGTTAGTATGTAACTTAATATATAATAATATATAATGTTCAACAGTTTTGTTAAGACTTATCAGGAAGAATAAAGATAAAATAATAACAATACATGTATCATAAGCTTCTTAAATCTCTTTAAATTAAGCATATGGGGACTTCCCTGGTTGCACAGTGGTAAAGAATCCACCTGTCAATGCAGGGGACATGGGTTCGAGCCCTGGTCCGGGAAGATCCCACATGCCGCGGAGCAACTAAGCCCATGAGCTACAACTACTAAGCCAGTGCATATACAAGTTATGTTTACACTATACTATAGTTTACTAAGTGTGCAGTAGTATTATGTCTAAAAAAATGTACATACATTAATTAAAAAATATTTTCTTGCTAAAAATGCTGACCATCATCTGACAACACAGGGTTGCCACAACCTTCAATTTGTAAAGACACATTATCTGTGAAGCACAATAAAGCAAAATGCAATAAACGTTGTGACTGTATAAGGGTAAAGAAAGGTTTAGGTTAAAAATAATGAGAATAAATATATAACTGACAAATCCTATCCAAAACAAAGCAGGTACAGCTACATTAGCTAAATTTAAAATTTAAAAGAAATTTTAAAGCAAGAAGTATTCAGAGACATAAAAAGGAAAAGAATAAAAGGAGAAAAAAGTCAATCATAAAAACATAATACTAAATGTGTCTGTATGCAATAGGATGATTCCAAAAATCACACTGGGAGACTTTAATTCACTTCTCTCAGTAAGTGAAAGAACAATTGTAATGACATATATAGGTAAATATACATACACATATTCATATATATATATGAGGGGCCAGAGGGAGGGAGAGAGGCAGGAGTTGAGGGGAGAGATATGGCACCCAACAGCAAAAGAATGCAAATTATTTTCAATGGCACAGGAATCATTGGCCAAAACTGACCATATTACTGCAAGATAAAGAAAGCCTTACAAACAAATACTGGTCAATGAAATCAATCAAAGTATAAACCTTAATCACAGTGGGATTAAGTTAAAAATCAATAAGCAAAAAGATAACTAGAAAATACCTAATCTCCAAAAATTAAATAATAGCTTTCTAAATCTATGGGTGAAAAAAGAAATCACAATGAGAATTAGAAAACATTTTGAACTGAATATTAAAGATAAGAAATTTCCAAACTTGTAAGATGTAGTTATATCAATGCTTAGGAAATTTATACCTTTCATGCATATATCAGATAAGGAAGGCTGAAAATCAATGACAAGCTTCTATCTAAGGAAGCTAGAAAAGAGTATGTCAAACCCAAAGAAAGGAGAGTAATAAAAGTATGAGCAGAAAGCAATGACTAGGAAAAAAAGTGTACGACAGACAACAGAAAAAAATGCAAAGCCAAATGCTTTGTATTATTTTTGAAAAAAATAATAAAATCGATAGCTTTAGACTAATCAAGGGAAATGAGAGAGGACACAAATTTACAACACCTAAAATGATGCTCTGAAGGATAATGAGGCTATCATGAAAACGTTACACCAACTTAATTGATAATTTAAGTAAAATGAGAAAATTACCTGAAAAAATCACTTTCCAAAACTGACATACAATATGAAAGAGAAAATTATAAAGTCCTATTTTTATTAAACGTTAATTATTAAAAACCCTCTCACAAGGAAAACTTACAGGAATGGCTTCACTGCACAAGCTCTTCCACAAAATGGAAAACAAACTTCACAGCTTGTCTGATGAAACCAGTGTAACTTTTATACCAAAACCTGTCAAGCACATTACAAGAAGGAAAAATATAGGAAAGTCTGTCTCGTGAACATACATATAAAAATCCTAAGCAAACTAATAGCAAGTCAAACCTAGGACTGCATGAAAAGTATATTTCATGACCAATGAAGTTTTATTTGAGTAATGCAAGGGTGATTAACATCAGAATCTATTAGTTTTTTCTATTAACCAAAAAAGGGGGAAAACAGATCACCCTGACAGATGCAGAAAAAGCATCTGATAAAATTTAATACCCATTTGGGATAAAAACTCTTTAAAAAACTGTGAATAAAAGAGAACTTCCAAAAAAAAAAGAACTTCTTTAATTTTACAAAAAGTGTCTTAAAACACATACCCACACCCCTACAGTAAGAGTTCCAGGTGAGATGAGACAAGAAAGACCACTATCAGCACTTT
Organism: Stenella coeruleoalba; assembly: GCF_951394435.1. Classification (NCBI taxonomy): domain Eukaryota; kingdom Metazoa; phylum Chordata; class Mammalia; order Artiodactyla; family Delphinidae; genus Stenella; species Stenella coeruleoalba. Next base: position 37,626,935 of record NC_137151.1, on the reverse strand, counting down.
CACACAACACTGCACTTGAAGTCCCAGGCAGTACCTTAAAGCAGGAAAAGAATAAAGGCATAAGAATTGGAAAAGAAAAAAGAAAATCATCGTCATTCCCAGATAACGCACATGATTGTGTACAAAGTAACAGAATTAACAAGGAATTTTGTACAAGTTGCTGTATAACATATAAAAATCTATTGTATTTCTATATGTTAGCAACAATTAGAAAATAGAAAAATTTAAAGATACCATTTACAATATATTAAAAAATCCACTTTTCCTAGAAGTAAATCTAATGAAAGATGCTCACAAACTCTATACTGAAAACTACAAAATGGTACTGAGAGAAAAGTAAAGTAAAAAGAAATATGCCACGGTTCATGAAATGTAAAATAAATCTTATAAAGAATTCTCCCCAGATTGACAAAAATTCAGTACAATCACTATCAAAATCCCAATTTTGCTTTTTGTGGAAATTGTCAGATGAATTCTAAAATTTATATGGATATGCAAAAGCATTCTTGAAGAACAACAAAGCTAAAGGACTATAAGTACGTCAAGTGTATGACATCAAGACTTAAGTATAAAAAATAAGTATAAAATTTCAAGACTTAAAATATAGCTACTGAAATTAAGACAGAGTGGTACTGGTGAAAAAATTGGAGAAACTGATCAATGGAAGAAAACAGAATCCGGAAACAGATGTACACATATTTAGCATATTTATGACAAATAACGAAATGCAGTACAGAAATGATGGTCTTTATGGTCCTGGGTCAAATGGACGGTCATAGAGAAAAATAAAATCTTGACTCCTACCTCATGTCATATACAATGATCAATTCCAGATTTAGTTCAGATATAAATATGAAAGTAAAGCAATAAAACTTGGAGGGAGTGGGGAATGGGAGAATATCTTTACAACTCTGGGGTAGGCAAATATTTCTTAAGCAGGACACAGGGTAGAAAAAGATATTTGCAATACAGGGATCTGATACAGGGCTTATATCCAGAGTATACAGAGAATTCCTACAAATTATTATAAAAAGTGCAGGGAATTGAACAGAAAAATTGGCCAAAGACTTAAATACTTCATAGAAAGTGAAAAAAAAAAAAAAGATATCCAAAAGGTCAGTCAACATATGAAAAGGTGTTCAATTTCATTAGTCATCAGACAAATATATTAAGACAACAGTGTGATAACCACTACTCACACAACAGGATGGCTAAAATTAAAATTAAAAAAGATAATACATGTTGCCAGAGAGGGAGAAATGAATCTCTAAAATTACACTGATGGTAAAAGTATAAATTAGTCTAGCCACTTTGGAAAACTGTTTGCAATATCTATTAAAGCCAAACAATTGAATACCTTGAAACCCATCAATTCCACTCCTGGGTATACAGCCAGAAGCATACATTCATATGTTCTTCAAAATATGTGTACAAGATTGCTCATTGATGGGCTCTACATATAAATATAAAAACAAAGCAGTAAAGCTCTTGTGATTGTCAAAAACTGAAAACTACCCAATTATTCCTAAGTAATAGAATGGGTAAACTATGGTACATTCATATAGTGAAATATTATACAGCAATGAGAATGAAGTCAGAAGAGCAGAGGTATAAGTGACAAGGTTTTGAGGAATTATGGATATCAAGGTTTGCAGTTTAGAAAACAGACTTAAGTCAATGATAAAGGTGATTCATGTAAGAGACAATAAGAAGCTGCGTTTCTGGACAATTTAACAGTTTGGGGGTAGGAGAGGAAGTGGAATTATCATCACATTCAAGAAGACCATAAAAATATACATATTTATTATAACTTTACAGAAGTACACACACAGAAAAATGATACAATGAGATGAGTGTTATTTATTAGCTTCCTATGAGTCCAATCATGCAAAGAACCCTATTACTATTCCAGTAGGTGCTTACTAAGAGGGAACAAAAATCTCTAGCAGTTACTGCAAAGTATATTTGCTACTGATTCCAGCAAGTCACCAACAGACTTCATCCAAGGTTTTCAACTCATGGAATTGAGGAAGTTTTCTCTGCAAATGCATCTTCAGTACTACACAAAGAATCATTGTGAAAATTTATTTTATAATAATCAACTTCATAGCCAACTTGAGAGAAACTTATCTGTTCTATAAGGAAAGAGTTATCTAAAATGTGTAACTTTTTCCTGAATAGAAGCAATCTAACAATATGAAGAATAAATATTTTGTAAAGGCTTTCTATATGCCAGGCCTAAGTATTTGTCTAATTTGATTCCCAAAATAACTCTACGAGGAGAGTAATCACTGCTTCTGCCAATGTTATAGGGGAGTAAACTAGAGTGCAAAAAGGCTACATAATCTACCCAGGATTATAATGCTAAAATTTGGCAATGTCTGCCTGCCTGCCTGGATTCAGCCTAAGCTTATAATTCTTAAAGACAACCTTTCTAGCATGTTAGTAACAGAAAAAAACAACAAAAAACAAAACAAACAAACAAAGAGGTTTCATACTCTCTTCCAAACTCATGTGACAGATTATATGGCCTTCCATCAACTTTCTAATTTCTAGATGTCTGGATCAGATATTGTACCCAAGATGGAACTTTGAAAGCAGTAAACAGTTCAAGGCAGTCAAGTGAGCACATTTATCTGTCTTTTTTATTTCTCAACATACCAATGAGATGAAAACAAATTTTTGCAAAAGAATGTAGTCATAACTGGGCTGGAAAATACAAAAGGTTGATATTGGTGGATCAGAAATTTTGAGAAATTTAAGGCAGATAAATGGGAACAAATTAGCAGAGAAATCAATTAGATAGGAACAAATCAGCAGAGAAACTTAAAGGAGAAAATCACAACAGACAATTGGAAAAAGGTCCAAAACTGTAAAATAAAACAAAATAAAACAAAATAACCCTGGTAGAAATGGAGACAATTTAGGGGACAGAATGGTACACTTAAATAAAACAGGAATAAGCTGCTTTGAACAAGTGGTTAGAAAACAAGAATTCTTGTTAAGTAAAAATATAAATGGGGGACTTCCCTGGTGGTCCAGTGGTTAAGAATCCGCCTTCCAACGCAGGGGACGCTGGTTCAATCCCTGGTCAGGGAACTAAGATCCCACATGCTGGGGGGCAACTAAGCCGACGTGTCACAACTAGAGAGCCCAAGCATCGCAACTACTGAGCCCACACACTGTGGAGCCGCGTGCCACAACCAAAGAGAAGCCTGTACTCCACAACTAGAGAAAAGCCTGCACACTGCAACAAAGAGCCCGTGTGCCGCAACTAAGACCTGATGCAGCCCAAAATAATAAATATTAAAAAATATATATATATTTAAATGATAATTCCAATGGGTAAGATAAACAATAAAATGTTTATAATTAATGGAGAATAAAAGATAAAGACTACTTTTGAAGACACAAACTAAATACACAAAGAATATAGGAAATAAGAGAAGTTAGGGACATGGAGGTCAGACAGAAGAGATCCAGTATTCCAACAGGAGAGCCATTAAATGCTCCTGAAGGGGATTAAGACAGAAATAACAGAGATACATCAAGAGAAAAAACCAGAAGACTATTTCCACGATCTGAAGGAAGACACAAGTTCCCAGTCAGGCCTCACCAAGTACCAAGAATGCCTACTGAAAAAAGATCTATACCTAGACACATCCTGGCAAAAATTTCAAAGTTCCACCAAATAAGAGAAAATCTTAAAACTTCTCATGTTATCTACAAAGGAACCAGTCACACTGAAATCTAAATGCTGTTAAGATACAAGGAGAAATGCTTTTAAGGTTTTTAAGAAAAATTTTGAATTTAGAATTTCATACTCAAAATTCTTCAGGAATGCAAGCTGAAGAAAGGACATTTTCAGACAGCAAATACTTGAAAAGTCTGTCATTCTATATTGAAAATTACTCAATGAACCCAATGAACTCCAAACTTTTTTGCATAACGTGCCTTTATGATTAAAAATCATCTGCTCTAAGCATGCATGTCTATTTATAAATTAATGTATTATTATAGTAATATATTTATATATATTATAAAGCATATCAAAATTAAAATTTAAAATAATCAGATAAAAATTAAATAATTTAATTTTTAATATATTCTGACACCCCCCAAAATTATCTTGTGTAACCCGTTTATGTGGATGCTTCGTTTTGAAGACCACAGCTCTAACCAAATGAAAACGAACCCTAAAGAAAGAAACCATGGGCTTGAAAAAACAACAGAATTGAACAGGTCTCAGTAGAGAAGGAAACTAAAAAAGAACTAGGAGAATTCACTATAATTTGACACTTAGAAAATTTTCCACTGGTAAAGTTTTTATGTACATAGGATTACATTTCATTTTCTGTGAGGCCACCCTACTTTGTTCTATAGTAAGTATTTATATAATCACATTATAAATATTTCCAGGTTTAAAATTTTTAGAATTGGTCTGCAAATAAAGCAAAAAAGAAATTAAAATGCAAACACATTGATGATGTAGCCTTAACAACGAATAATAATTGGGAGATTGACGGAGTGAGGAGAGAAACAAGACTATCATTCACAGAGGTAGGCATTACTGTCTAGAACTAAAAGCAGGCACAATTTACAGTGGGAAGTGGAACTGGGGGTGGGAAGGTGACCTCCTATTCTTTTGACTCTTATGTAATATGAATCGCAATATAATTACGAATTCTATTTTTAAGAAGCATTATAAGCAGGAGGGAAAGCAGTACATAACACAGTATGCCCATTTAGAAAACTGAAATTGGTTACTGATTGCCATAGTCAGCTCCCATTAAATACACCTACCACCTCCATCACCCTCCGTTCATTTACTGCCTTTTACTACTGAGTTTTACGTGCACAGAACAGCTGTGTTTTTACCTAAACTATGATCTTCTTGAAGGTTTTTCTGTTTTATTCATTTCTGCAATGCAAAGCCTAGCACAATGCTCAGTGTTTATTTTTTAAAAAGAGGGAAGGGACTAATTAAATGATCTGAGGAAAATAATGGAGAAAAGCCATCTTGTAGTTCCAATCACTTAAAACCAGTTTATCTCAAGTTTACTAAAGTTCACTAAAATGCATATAACACGGAGAGAAAGGCTCCTCTTTGAAACAGAAACAGCTGTGACTCTCAGGAGAGTGATTCAACTCAGTGGCAGCACATCTAGACACAGGTTCTAGTAAAAATCTTAGGGGGCAGGAACAGGAGCTGATGAAGGATATAGCAACGGAAATATTCTGAACCCTCAAGAAAAAAAATGGCTGGGGGTGGGAAGACCATTCCTGCTTCCTGACTATATATACTCCTATAGAAGAGGAAAGCTAAAAGAGCTGCGGGGGAGTGGACGGGCACACAGGAGTCACGGCTTATGATGAAATCACCCACGGCGTGCGCGTCAGCGCGCGCACACACACACACACGTTGCGCAAGTACTTCCATTTACCTTATAGTCTCTTACTGGGGCCCTTAATTTTTCCTACTTTGGTTATTGAGAGGCCTAAGTGAAATAGCAGTTTTACAGTTTGAACTCTCTGCCCAAAATAAAAGGTGACTTTTCTTTAAAACTTGGTAATTTGAAATTTTGGTAAATCAAAAGCAGGAGACTATGGGTAATTTGATATGGTCCAACCAAGTACTGCCAGCCTCTAAGTGATTACAAATGGTAGACTCACAGGTTTATATTTTTCTAGGGCAGTGATTCTCAAATTTAACTGTGCATTAGAATCACCTGGAAGCCTTGTGAAACCAGAATACTGAGCCCCAACCCTAGGATTAATGATTCAGGGGGTCTGGGTTAGGCCCCAGAATTTGCATTTCTAACAAGTCTCAGAGGGTGCTGATGCTGCTCTTCTAGGGATCTCACACTGAGAATCACATTTCTAGTGTGAGGATTAGACCAGAAAGCTATTATTACCAATAATACAAAAATCTCACCATCCCTGCTGCAGCTATCCATCTGTCCTCTACTTATGACTAAGTCTTCCATTTTACCTGAGTATTATCCTGAGAGGTAGATCTCTTGGGCTAGTTTTCAACTTCTTTGTTTCAGGGTCTTATTCCAGTGTTATGGAATCTGTTTTGAAATCTACAACACCCTCTAACACCGATAGTAAGGAGGTAGTTCTAATAACATATATATGGAAACTTTATTAGTAAAGGAAAATACAGACATTTTAAGACGAACTCTTTCTCTATTTGATAAATCCTAAAAGTCATTAATACATGTTGGTGAAGGTTTGTACAGAAGCAGGGATTTAAAGCCTCTGCTTACTGCTGCCTTGTCATTCAATGCCAAGGTTCTCCCTTAAAAAAAACCAAAAAACTAAAAGTCAACTCCCGTGTACACACACTGTAACCCCAAAAAATCACTCCATTTCTGTCGCTTTAATGTATTTTTTTTAAAAAAAGATTAAAACTAAAAGTTATTTAACATTTCTTGACATAGATGCAATGTCATTTTCCTTAACAAAGGTAAAAATGGAAAAAAGCCCTGGGGTCCATGTGTTGGGAGACCTGGATTCTAACCCTGGCCGTTTTTGGTTTCAGAACACATGCCCTTTTGCACATCACTGAGCTGTTGGCTAAACAAAGCATTCAGGGCGAGAATCACTAAATCCTATCCAGTTCTAACATAAGCTTATACAGTAAGACTCATACACTGTAGACTAAAATGTACTCAATATCACTACATGATTTCCTCACAGTGCAATGAACTTGGGGAAAAAAAAATCGACTACAGATCACTTCAGAACCTGACTGCGTTTCCTGTAGCATTACATATTAAGGACAGTCTGGCTCTTTGGCAACCATTTAAAAAAAAAAATTGTCATTTAAAAACAACTAGGGGCTTCCCTGGTGACGCAGTGCTTGAGAGTCCGCCTGCCGATGGAGGGGACATGGGTTTGTGCCCGGGTCCGGGAAGATCCCACATGCCGCGGAGCAGCTGGGCCCGTGAGCCATGGCCGCTGAGCCTGCACGTCCGGAGCCTGTGCTCCGCAACGGGAGAGGACACAACAGTGAGAGGCCCGCGTACCGCAAAAAAAAAAACAAAAAACAAAACTAGATTTATATGTCATGCTAGTTGCTACAAGTTCAATTGTTTTCATATTACTTGTGTAATAACATATACAAGGCACAATAAGAAAATTATAAGCCTATCTGCATCTATATTAATAGTCATATCCCCTTAAAATGTATGAAGCAAATATTTCACTTTTTAAAAGGAGGCTATTTCCAGAGGAGGGTGAAGGAAAAAATATAAGTAAAAGGAGGCTATTTCCAGAAATCTTATAAAGACAGTATTGGGAGTTAAAAATAATCAGCCTTATTTAAATACTCAGCATGGCAGTTTATGACTATGGTCATTAAACTTCATGAGGTAAGATTTTAAATTATAGTGATATATAAACTGTGGTGAACCAAAACAGGGCAAGACTAGCAGTCAGGAGACTACTCACTATGGCCAAGCTGCAAGACCCCACCCCACTCCCCATTCCTTTGGGGTTTTTTTACTCATTCATTTCTTCCTTTATAGTCTCTCTCTCTCTCTTATTCACTGACCTGTTTGAGTATCTTGGGAGGTTCTACGCTGAGCTAAGCCCTGTGGAGACAAGGAAGGATGGCATTATTTGAACTGATCTCAGGGGTCCCTTCAGGTAGAATCTTTATTCAAGATCTAATTTATAAATTATAACAACACACTCTTTATCAAACACAAGAGGAGTAAGTTATCTCAGTCAACAAACAATAGATAACTTAACCTTATTCCTTCTTTAAGCACCAACAGTGTTTTAATCTGTTGATCTTGATTGCCACTTCTTCTGTAAAATGTTTACTAACCAACCGTTTGTTTACTCCCATACCATTTTCTTCAGTAAAATGAATTACTCCTTAGCTACCCAAGCACTTTCATAACCAATGCCTCTTATATAGAATTAATCAAATTTATTGTAATTATTAGTACAATAATCTGTAAGATCTTACTTCACACTTTAGAATTTTACTCCTATACATATTATCTCATTTGATCCTCTAAACAACCCTGTGAAATAGTTACTTCTATTTTACAGAAAGGGAAACTGAAACAGAAGCAATATGATCTAAGGTCATAGAGTTTAAAAAAAAAAAAAAGACAAAAAAATTCAGAAATTGAATCCAGGATTTTTTTTTTTTTTCCACTTTTTGGCCATGCCCCACAGCGTGTGGCATCTTAAGTGCCTTGACCAGGGATTGAACCTGCGCCCCCTACATTGGAAGCACGGAGTCTTAACCATGGGACCACCAGGGAAGTCCCTGAATCCAGGATTTTTAACTGAAAATACTATCGTTTTTTTCAATCCATCAAATATGCTGAACTCCTTGAGATTATATTTTCACCTTTACGTAACCACTGCCTAGTGTATACGATGGCAGATACTAAGCAAAGACATATTGACTAGATTTGAAGTCAACTACTAGAAAGGTATTACATATTTACTAGACAGTACATAATTTATTGCCTCCTGAAAAACAAAGTACCAGATATAATTTAGTATTACAGAATTATCCATGGAACACCATCAGGGTTGAGAATTTGGTTTCTGAATTTAGAGTTAGGTGCAGATCCTGAAGCTGTGTAAGCTCTCTGGGCCTCAATTTCGTTTGTAAAATGGGAATAATAAATGGTAATTATCTCAAATCACTGGTGTACTGAATGGGAATGTATAGAAGACACCTAGTATAGTGTCTGGTACACAGAAAGCACTCAATAAATTAGTTTAATGTGTATGAGTATTAATATGAAACTAAAAAGTAGAACTAGTTTACAAAACAGTAATAATCTCATGAACTATGAAGAAGAACAGAGTTAAATTTGCCTAAGTATGTTGTTGAGGTTTTGTTTTTACTTTTTCAACCTTTATCACTTGGCTCTCCATGAGCTATTTACATGAGCTATGAACACTGCTCTCACGCTGCTGCTCTCATACTGCTTATCTCAAACAACTTCCGTCTCCCTTTTAATGCAAGTAATGTGGAGGTATAGTTGTAAAAAGATAGACTGACATCCAAAGTGTCTCTCAGGAATTGTGTAACCTTCTAGAGAACTTCCTGGAGTAATGGAATTGATCTGTCTCTTGACTGGGCTGTTGTTACACAGGTGAACGTATCTGTCAAAACTCACTGAAATGTACACGTAAGAAAAGATGTGTATATGAAACAATGCAAGTTTAAAAAAAAAGTTTTTTTAGGTTTTATAACCCTTGAACAAGTTACTTTCCCTTTTTGGCCCTTAGATTTCTCAACTTCAGAAAGGGAATAATTTCTCATACAGAAAGAATATAGTGAGTGTTACAGGAGATAAGGTCTATAAAGTACTTAGTTTCTGCACAGTTAGTTGCCAGTTCTGGATCCACTTAACATTAACCCTAGGCATTTTTCAGATTTATTTGAGTCCTAAAACATTCCTCCAAAATAAAACCTACATTCTCTCCCTCTCCCTTCTCCTACTCTTCCCCTCATCTCTTTTATTTTAGAAAAATATGAGTAAACATTTGATTAAAGCTTTTGCCTCCTTAGTTTTTTTTTTTTTAACAAGTCATAATACAGTCTTTTGCCTTCATATTTCTCTTCCTTCTCATTTAATTATAGTCAAACAAGTCAGAATTCCCTGGGGGTCTAGTGATTAAGACTCCGCGCTTTCACTGCCAAGGGCCTGGGTTCGGATCCCTGGTCAGGGAACTAAGATCCCGCAAACCACCCGGTGCTGCCAAAAACAAAACAAAACAAAGTAACAATTCCTGTTACTAGTTTTCAATTTAAAAGTGTCTAAGCAATGTTCTTTGTTCTAGAATTCCAGGACACTGGAACAACTTCACATTCATCTAGCATTTACTGAGCAAACATTTATTAAGAACCTAAATCGGTCAGGCACTGGAGAAACAAAGATAAGGTCAGAGAGGCAAATACCTAACTAAAGCAGATCAAATAGAACTGCTAAAATCATATCCTTTTCTTACACCTGTGAAGGATCTATTGGGTTGGCCAAAAAATTCCTTTGGTTTTTAAGTAAAAATAAAAGACACATTTTTCATTTTCACTAAGAACTTTACTGAACTTAACGTATTCACCATTTTGTTCCACTACTTTCTGCCATTTTTCAGGCAACTTCATAATTCCATATTCGCAAAACTTTTTATCTTTTTGAGCAAAGAACTGTTCCAGGTGCCTTTTGCAGTCTTCCAGGGAATTGAGATTTTTTCCATTAAGAGAATTTTGTAAAGACCGAAATAAATGGAAATCCGAAGGTGCAATGTCTGGTGAATACGGTGGATGATCAGAACTTCCCAGTGAAGTTGAACCAGTTTTTGCCTGGTCATCAAAGAAACGTGCGGTCTTGTGTTACCCTGATGGAAGATTATGTGTTTTCTGTTGACTAATTCCGGACACTTTTCGTTGAGTGATGCTTTCAGTTGGTCTAATTGGGATTCAGTGGAACTTACTACCTAGGATAGCTTGACCAACTACGAAAATAAACTTGAATATATTATGTTAATAACAGAACTTGTTGGAATTAATCATTTAGTTTTCTGGAAGGAGCTCATAATAGAGGACTCCCTTCCAATCCCCCCATATACACAACATCATCTTCTTTGGATAAAGACCGGCCTTTGGTGTGGTTGGTGGTGGTTCATTTCACTTGCCCCACCACCGTTCCACATTATTGTACAGTATCCACTTTTCATTGCCTGTCACAATTTGTTTTAAAAACGGAACAGTTTTGTTACGTTTAAATAAAGAACTGAATGCGGAAATATGGCCAAGAAGGTTTTTTTTCACTTATGTGGAACCCAAACATTAAAGCAATTCACATATCCAAGTTGGTGCCAATAATTTTCAATGCTTGATTTGGACATTTTGAGTATGTCAGCTACCTCCCATGGTATAATGTTGATTGTTCTCAATTAATGTCTCAATTTGATCGTTATCAACTTCAACTGGTCTACCCAACCACGGAGTATCGTCTGCAAGAAATCTCCAGCATGGAACTTCGCAAACCACTTCTGACACGTTTGATCAGTCATGGCACCTTTTCCATACACTGCACAAATCTTTTTTTTCCGTTTCAGTTGTGTTTTTACCTTTCTTGAAATAATAAAGCATACTATGCTGAAAATGTTGTTTTTCTTCCACCTTCAATATTAAAATGGCTACACAAAAATTCACCAATTTGATAAGTTTTTTTTAATGCACGCTGATATGACAGCTGTCACAATACAATCTACAAAATTTGTTTCAAATGAAGTTAAAGACACCTAAGCATCACTAGAGTCATCTTATGGAAAAAACCAAATGAACTTTTTGGCGAACCCCATAGTAAAAGGAGTTGGAGGTAGTTAAAGAGTTCTGCTGACTCACCACTGTTGCTTCCAGACTACTTTTGCAACCTAACAAAACTGTATGGCAACTGCATGAGTCCATTCTTACAAAATTCTCTTACATTCTTCTCTCTTGCAATCACCTACTCATCTCTCTGAGTTAGACTCCTTTATCGAGGACTTCAACCACTGTCTCCATTGTCTTCTTTACTATTCCTGCCACCACCCTGGATGACTGCACTTCAGTGGACTTCTTCCCTACCAGCATCAAAGTTCTTTTACCTTCCTGAATGATCTCACCCACTTAAAATTTTAGCAATCTTTTTCAGAGATTCTGACTTGGAACTTACTACCTAGGATAGCTTGATCAACCATGGAAATAAACTTGAATATATCATTTTAATAACAGAACTTATTCCTATTCTGTCATCAATTTAATCCCCCAACAGCTCTTATTACCAACACTTCACTGAGTCCATACCACTCTTCTTAAGTCATTACCCCCTTATGGCTTCCCTTCCTTCCTTATCAAACTCAAAACCCACAGTGGATCACTTCAAAAACTCTCTAGTAAGCACGCTTAACATTTCACTCCTTTGTTCTTTTATCACAACAATTCTGTAAACCCTCCATTCTGTATCAGTCTAACCACCCACTGTACGCTGTTATTTGGGTTGCTGAGCAATGGTGTAGAAAATCTTTAAAAAGAGCAGAACAGCTTCTGAAGTGTAGACTTTCATTAAATATGTACTTCTGTTTTTAACTAATTGATTTCAAGAGGATTTGTTGCAAAATAAAAGTCTTACCAAATGATGAAATAATTAAACTAGAAATTCAGCTCCTTAGTTGTACTAGACTCATTTTCAGTGCTCAACATACACAGTGGTGAATGGCTACCATAATGGAAAGTGGGAATCATAGAACATTTCTATCATTACACAAAGCTTTACTAAACAGTGCTGCTCACTCATTCTATGGCAGAACTGCTCAACCACTATTTCAGCTTACATAACCTACAATTTCTCACTGACACCACTTATTGCTATCCTTGTGACTTCATGAATCTTGCAAGCTGCATGAACGTGGAACAGGCTGGTACCCAAAGCAGTCAATGAAGGCGGAGGCATCAAATCTCTTACCGTCACCTGAGACCAAGAGGAGTTAGTTACCCCCTAATCATTTATGTCCCAGCCCACTTCTAATCATGGAGATCCTCAGCTTGATACTGTCACTGGTTACACTGTATCGGAGATCGGTTAGGGAAAGAGAGGTGTACTTAAGATTCCTTTCAGATTTTACCACCTGTTAAAGGCAGAACTCATTATTACACATGTCTCTCACCTATCACTAGACTAGACCATGGCAGCAGCTGGAAATAAAAATTCTACCAAACCCACTAAGGCTTATTTTAATGCAACTATTAATAATAGTATTTCAGTAAAAATTAAACAATCATTACAAATGTTAAATTGGACAAGATGCTGGGACAAAAGACATAAACTAGTACTATCCTAGACAAAAGCAGGAAAAACCACCATCCTTGAAAAAGATAAGAGGAACTACCACTTTGGGGAACTCTAAATCATAAAATCTAGGGGAAAGAAATGGGCAAAACAGCATGCCTTAGGATACAGGGTTGTAGGGATCTATATGTCTCTATCATTACACCCTGCATGTCTACAACCATTAAAATGGCTTACTCCTCCTTAAGGAATCACACTTTCTTAAAGAAAAACATTTCATATAGTTACTTAGTTTACAGGGGAAGAAAAGAGGAAAAAAAAGGAAAGAAAGAGAGACGTTGAAAGAGAAAGAAATGAAGCAAAATGATCCATGAAAAGCATTGTGTTAGGACACCCTGGATTTTAATCCAGTCTTTTCTGAAATAATGTAACAAATGGTCAAGCTAGACTAAATCAAAGGAGGCTATTGCCATCCACCTACCAGCCCTGCCTCTCAAGGAAATGCTTTGCAAAAAAATAAACTGAGTTGTTCTTATACCTCAAGAGAACACTTTAAGTACATGAATGCCATCTCAGTTCTTCCGATGATGAGCTAATAATTCCAAGATTCTTATGACTAGCAATAATCAGTAACTACTTATGAATATGTAGAGCACAAGTATTTATCAAACAGCTGTGCTACCCACGAACAGTACTTTGCAGCAGTAAGAAATAAAGTCAGATATTAAAATATTAGCTCTAAAAAGGCATAAGACAACGTTAAAAAGGGAAAACTATGAGCTTATCTGCAGTTATGAGTCTGTATGTGTGACTTAACAGAAGAAATCAACAACTAATTATGATTCACAAAAGGTACAGGAATGGTGCATCCCTACATATGATTCTAACATGATCTACTTGACTGGGGAATGAGAAGAGACTAACCACAATCCTAACCCTGAAAAAGATACACAGGCAAAAGTATTTTTCACATCCTTGGTATTCACTACACAATTGGATAATTTTAAAAAAAAATTAGTAGCAACACTGCCTTCTGTGACACAAGAAAAACTCCATAAATAACAAGAAATTAAGTCTAAAACAATACGTAGCATGCTGTGAGCATTTGGTAAAATTTGCTCAACTTTCAAGTTCTGAAAACTGAGTCAACTCTGCTGGGTAGACAGCACTTCCCTTATTTAAGGGGTAGCAAAACCTCACAAAATAATGAATGAACATAACCTACAATCTGGGTAGATAATCAAATAAGAGCAAGAGCATTCCAGTATTGCATAATTAGAGCTTTGGGGAAATGTTGCAGACTCACTCAATAAAAGGGCCTACAAAACTTTTCACCAGCTTGCAAAATCTTAAAACCTGTCCCATGTTTAGCAATAGTTAGGCAGAAATGCACCATTTGTAAGAAAGTCAGTAAACTATACAGTGAAGTTGTAATTTTCATGACAGTCTCATTTTCCTTAAATTATACTTACATTTGTTTTATATTCTGCATCTTATCAACTGACAAGGCAACCAGAATCATTTGATGGGTTTTATGAAAATATACACGTCTCTATTCCACTTTCCCTTGGTGTGCACATGGGAGGGGTACGTGGGTATGAGTGAAGAAAGGAATCGTGTATATTTTGAAAAACTAGCCATACCACTTTACACCCACCAGAATAGCTAAATAAATGAAACAATATCAAGCAAACGTTGCAGAGTATGTGGGACAAATAAAACTCTCATTCACTACTGAAAAGACACTTTGGAAAACACTGGGTAATGTATACTAAAACTGAACAAAAGCACACACGGTCCAAAAAGTTCTACTACAGCAAGATGTGCAGATGTGCAGCAAAAGATATGTATTGATAAAAGAATATTCTATAAGGGGCACTATTCATTGTGACTCAAAACTGGAAACAACCTATATGTTCATCAACAATAAAATGGATAAATTACGGTACATATACATAGTCACACAATGGGATGGAATACAATAGAATGAGAATGAAGAAGCTACCACTACACACTACATGGATGGATCACATAAAAACTGATGTAAGAAGCCATAAACAAGGGTGTTGATGCTGTACGATGTTACATGCTTGTCTCTGAATGTATGTTATACTCCATAAAAGTTTATGTAAAATAAAAAAGCAAATAAATATTCAATAAATGAGCAACCTTGATGCCTAAATGTTTATAATACAATCCTATTCCCAGTGTCATGTTCCCTCCACCCTAAAATTGGGACAGAACACTTTTAAAAATCTCCCCTCATGCTAATCTAATACATTTTTATATTAAAACAAAGGCGGCTATATTAGGGTAACAGAATGCAAGAGTCATATCCTTTTTAGGAGAGAAAACACTAATCTGAAAAGAATTTTAACACCAAAGCTCTCCCTCTCCACATTATCTTCACCACCCTTCCTTCTACCAAGAGTTCACTCTTCTCTGCCATTTATTTAGTGGAAATATTTTTAAAGTAATGAACACCCTAGAAAGGTAGTTATGAGGAGTGAAACAAAAAGAGCAGATATATGAAGTCTTCAGCACTGTGCCTAAGCACTCAATGACTAAACAGTATTAAAAAATCCCAAATAGTGACTCTAACAGGTCAAGGGCTATTTCCAATTCATCACTGTAAACACAGAACCCAGCATTTAACAGTTGGTCAATTAATGGAGTAAATAAATGATATGAGCTCAAAACAAAAAGAATAAAATAAAAACAAGGCAAAAGTGGGAAAAAGGGAAATATCAAGAAGTTCAAAGGAAGGCCTTATTTTTATATCAGGGTAAATGACAAGATTTTAAATCTCAAATGAAGCAACAGAATCAGGTACATATTAAAACCATTAAAATAAATAAAAACTGCCTCAGTATTACTTTTCCTCCATATACTTCAAAATGAAGAAGTCAGATGTCTTAACTAAAATTTAAACATGGTTCTTTAATACTGAAATCCTTTAAAAATATTTCTTAATGAATTTCCTATGAGTTTGACAGGAATCATAAGTATATAACAGGTTATTTTTAAGTCATCTATCATAGCACATCAATATTCTGACTAAATATGTCATAACAGAAATGAAAGGAAAGCGAATTTCAGTTGAACCTTTATACAGTGGTATTATTTTTATGAATTTAGATATCGAAATCATCAAGATTGCAATCTTACATTAGACTTAAAAGACAAATTAATAAGATACTTTAATCTCCATCGTGTGCACAAAACACCAATGAACCATTAGATAAGGTTCTAATGGTTCCCTTTTTCCCTTCCTTTTAAGAACACTGTCTACTTATTTATCTTAGATCAGAAATAGCATCACTGTTTTAATTAACCGACATTTACACAAAGCAACTTATGTGGAAAGCACTATTCTAAATGTAAATATAACTCATTTGGTTCTTGTAACAACTCTTACAAGGGAAGTAGTTATCCTTTCCATTTTACAGATGAGAACACTGAGGCAGAGATGCTAAGTAACTTACCTAAAGTCACAAAGCTACTAAAAAGCAGACTGGATGCACTCTATTAACCTCTGTGCTATACTGCCCAGAGATCTCTGAAGTTAAGCAAAACTAAATTTATCCTGACTTCACCTGACGCTGGGAGGTTAGCTATTTTGAAGACCTTGCGTGATAACCATAAAATGAAGCAGCACTAATGGCACGGTTAATAAATTCTAGGATACCCATATTTTTTTCATATTTTAACATATCTAAAATTGATGGCATTTTACAATTTTAACTGACGGTGCTGTCTCTCTGTGGCGTACATAAAGCAGTGGTGCATCTGGTAATTGCAGGCAAGTACGATTCAAAAACTTATGGTATGACCCGAAATGGGTTAGTGATAAGAAGTAAATGAGATAAAATATCTAAAGTACTTGACAACTCTGGTACAAATGCTTTAAAAAAGGGCATTTTTCCCCTTTAAACCAAAATGATCTATGAGGATATTCCATTTACACTGTAGTAAGTTGTCAGTTTCTCAGGCCCATGTTCAACTAAACCTGGTTATATTCTACTAGGGAAAAATAACTGGTTTCATTATACAATTTGATGAACAAATAAAGGACTTTGGCTGGGGAGAAGGCAGGCAGACAAAACAACAGTGAAAATGAGACACCTGAGAAAATAAAAATTATCAACAGTAAAGCATAACTCAAGATACCTCCCAAGTACCACTTGATTCAAGCCAGTTCTCAAATGCCACTGATAAAATGCTGACATGAAAAAGTATCTTCACTTTTTAAAAAATACACTTTGAATGCAAATAACTAAATATGCTTGGTGTGTGCCCATGCCCTACTTGAGCTTTTCTAACAAAACTGGACATATTGAACTTAACCACAATGTTAAATAACTGGTTAACAAAGGTTTAAACTGATACTAAGAGTGACCACCAAAAAATTTTAATTAAATAA
The DNA here is from genome assembly GCF_951394435.1 of Stenella coeruleoalba. NCBI lineage: Eukaryota > Metazoa > Chordata > Mammalia > Artiodactyla > Delphinidae > Stenella > Stenella coeruleoalba. Next base: position 37,609,694 of record NC_137151.1, on the reverse strand, counting down.
AATTCAATTCATTTAAATATTCCTGTGTCAATACTTGCCTTGGTAATTTCAGGATGACTTAATTAATATTCAATATTTTGGGGGGGGGTTGCCTTTGTCTTATTGGATGAAAACTACCTTTCAGGGTAATTTCCCACTAAAACACCAAAAATTGCATCCAAATTACAACAACAAAAAACCACCCTGAGCACGCTTTACCTTAAAAATCACTTAATTTTGATGGGGCAAAAGGGAGGGGATTAAAATGCATTTTCACAAGGAAAAACTGAAATTTGCTTAGAAAACATACCCAAACAGGAAACACAGTATCTTCTTTTAACATATCTCAAATAAGATTTTAAAAGCCTCATACTACATTTCAGTTACACTACAACCTTTGAGACTTTGCATTACCTAATATCAGAGTGAAACCTCTTTCTTTTGTATTTGTTACTCCTAAGTATTTTTATTACTATATTACTTTCCCTTCAAGTGTATAAACAACATACCCCAACCAAAGTCTGAGGTAATGCAATTTTATATTTGTAGGTCAAATTTCTTAAAAACTGCTATTTTTTATGTATGTAAAGTGCTGTTTCACAGAGTTATATAATTCAAAATTTAATGCTAATAATTATTCTGTCCTTTAGAACATGTAGGCAAGTCTGAAGAATATCAGAAGAATTCTACTTATGCATATAAACAAAAGGCCTGGGAAAGTATACCTATAAGAACCATAATATATGAAAAATATATAGTTGTCGTACAAGAATTTATTAAGATTTTTAAAAAAACCAGGGAGAAGACAAGAGTAAAAGCCAGTAGGAACTAATAAAAATAAAATTTTTAAGTTACAACTTTCTTAATATAAAATATAAGGAAGACTGCCTTAGCAGATCAGAATAACACAACGATGTTTCTACAAAAACTCAAGAAGGTATTTCAGAAGCAAAAATTTTGATTGACCCTATCTTCCTGTTATTTTTAAAACAGATGTCTTATAGAACCTTTATTTACTGTGTTTTTAAAATCCATTTTAACATCATTTACCCTTCTAATACACTATTTTCTTGTCAATTAAGGTTTTGCCAACTACAGTATTCTTCATAAAGTAATTCCTGAAGATGAACTGTGTTCTACTATGATGTAAGACTTAAGTCTAGGGACATTTAGACAACTACCTAAAATAGCATTTAAGGTATCAGGGGAGTGTTATTATACCACTGAGCCCAAAACACCATCATTGACCATATAACTGATGTTTAGCAGTAAATTCTTAGCAATCCTTACCAAGGCTTTAATTTTAATTTGCTAAATCTGAGAAAAAGTTGTATGTATAAAATTTCTCCCATTCAGAAAAAAAAATCATTAAAGCATAACCAAAATATTTACATTCTACTATTACTTAATTATTCCATAAGTATAGATATAATAAATTATAAAGCTAACCAACAAAAACAAAACACCACCTTTGACAATAACAAACAAAATCTTTAAATCTTTTTTGTTTTTTTTTTTTACATCTTTATTGGAGTATAATTGCTTTACAATGGTGTGTTAGTTTCTGCTTTATAACAAAGTGAATCAGTTATACATATACATATGTTCCCATATCTCTTCCCTCTTGCATCTTCCTCCCTCCCACCCTCTGTATCCCACCCCTCTAGATGATCGCAAAGCACTGAGCTGATCTCCCTGTGCTATGCGGCTGCTTCCCACTAGTTATCTATTTTATGTTTGGTAGTGTATATATGTCCATGCCACTCTCTCGCTTTGTCACAGCTTACACTTCCCCCTCCGCATATACTCAAGCCCATTCTCTAGTAGGTCTGTGTCTTTATTCCTGTCTTACCCCTAGGTTCTTCATGACATTTTTTTTTCTTAAATTCCATATATGTGTTAGCATACAGTATTTGTCTTTCTCTTTCTGACTTACTTCACTCTGTATGACAGACTCTAGGTCCATCCACCTCATTACAAATAGCTCAATTTCGTTTCTTTTTATGGCTGAGTAATATTCAATTGTATATATGTGCCACATCTTCTTTATCCATTCATCCGATGATGGACACTTAGGTTGTTTGCATCTCCGGGCTATTGTAAATAGAGCTGCAATGAACATTTTGGTACATGACTCTTTTTGAATTATGGTTTTCTCAGGGTATATGCCCAGTAGTGGGATTGCTGGGTCATATGGTAGTTCTATTTGTAGTTTTTTAAGGAAACTCCATACTGATCTCCATAGTGGCTGTACCAACTCACATTCCCACCAGCAGTGCAAGAGTGTTCCCTTTTCTCCACACCCTCTCCAGCATTTATTGTTCCTAGATTTTTTGATGATGGCCATTCTGACTGGTGTGAGATGATATCTCATTGTAGTTTTGATTTGCATTTCTCTAATGATTAATGATGTTGAGCATTCTTTCATGTGTTTGTTGGCAATCTGTATATCTCCTTTGGAGAAATGTCTATTTAGGTCTTCTGCCCATTATTGGATTGGGTTGTTTGTTTTTTTGTTATTGAGCTGCATGAGCTGCTTATAAATTTTGGAGATTAATCCTTTGTCAGTTCCTTCATTTGCAAATATTTTCTCCCATTCTGAGGGTTGTCTTTTGGTCTTGTTTATGGTTTGCTTTGCTGTGCAAAAGCTTTGAAGTTTCATTAGGTCCCATTTGTTTATTTTTGTTTTTATTTCCATTTCTCTAGGAGGTGGGTCAAAAAGAGTTTTGCTGTGATTTATGTCATAGAGGGTTCTGCCTATGTTTTCCTCTAAGAGTTTGATAGTTTCTGGCCTTACATTTAGGTCTCTAATCCAATTTGATCTTATTTTTGTGTACGGTGTTAGGGAGTGATCTAATCTCATACTTATACATGTACCTGTCCAGTTTTCCTAGCACCATTTATTGAAGAGGCTGTCCTTTCTCCACTGTACATTCCTGCCTCCTTTATCAAAGATAAGGTGACCATATGTGCATGGGTTTATCTCTGGGCTTTCTATCCTGTTCCACTGATCTATATTTCTGTTTTTGTGCCAGTACCATACTGTCTTGATTAGTGTAGCTTTGTAGTACAGTCTGAAGTCAGGGAGCCTGATTCCTCCAGCTCCATTTTTCGTTCTCAAGATTGCTTTGGCTATTCGGGGTCTTTTGTGTTTCCATACAAATTGTGAAATTTTTTGTTCTAGTTCAGTGAAAAATGCCAGTGGTAGTTTGATAGAGATTGCATTGAATCTGTAGATTGCTTTGGGTAGTAGAGTCATTTTCACAATGTTGATTCTTCCAATCCAAGAACATGGTATATCTCTGCATCTATTTGTATCATCTTTAATTTCTTTCATCAGTGTCTTATAATTTTCTGCATACAGGTCTATTGTCTCCTTAGGTAGGTTTATTCCTAGATATTTTATTCTTTTTGTTGCAGTGGTAAATGGGAGTGTTTTCTTGATTTCACTTTCAGATTTTTTATCATTAGTGTATAGGAATGCCAGAGATTTCTGTGCATTAATTTTGTATCCTGCTACTTTACCAAATTCATTGATTAGCTCTAGTAGTTTTCTGGTAGCATCTTTAGGATTCTCTATGTATAGTATCATGTCATCTGCAAACAGTGACAGCTTTACTTCTTCTTTTCTGATTTGGATCCCTTTTATTTCCTTTTTTTCTCTGATTGCTGTGGCTAAAACTTCCAAAACTATGCTGATTAAGAGTGGTGAGAGTGGGAAACCTTGTCTTGTTCCTGATCTTAGTGGAAATGCTTTCACTTTTTCACCACTGAGAATGATGTTGGCCGTGGGTTTGTCATATATGGCCTTTATTATGTTGAGAAAAGTTCCCTCTATGCCTACTTTCTGCAGGGTTTTTATCATAAATGGGTGTTGAATTTTGTCAATAGCTTTCTCTGCATCTATTGAGATGATCATATGGTTTTTCTCTTTCAATTTGTTAATATGGTGTATCACGTTGATTGATTTGTATATATTGAAGAATCTTTGCGTTCCTGGAATAAACCCCACTTGATCATGGTGTATGATCCGTTTATGTGCTGTTGTATTCTGTTTGCTAGTATGTTGTTGAGGATTTTTGCATCTATGTTCATCAGTGATATTGGCTTGTAGTTTTCTTTCTTTGTGACATCCTTGTCTGGTTTTGGTATCAGGGTGATGGTGGCCTCGTAGAATGAGTTTGGGAGTGTTCCTCCCTCTGCTATATTTTGGAAGAGTTTGAGAAGGACAGGTGTTAGCTCTTCTCTAAATGTTTGATAGAATTCGCCTGTGAAGGCCATCTGGTCCTGGGCTTTTGTTTGTTGGAAGATTTTTAATCACAGTTTCAATTTCAGTGCTTGTGATTGGTCTGTTCATATTTTCTATTTCTTCCTGATTCAGTCTTGGCAAGTTGTGCATTTCTAAGAATTTGTCCATTTCTTCCAGGTTGTCCATTTTATTGGCATTAAGTTGCTTGTAGTAATCTCTCATGATCTTTTGTATTTCTGCAGTGTCAGTTGTTACTTCTCCTTTTTCATTTCTAATTCTATTGGAAAATCTTTAAATCTTGAAGACACTCTGAAGATAACTCCATGTTTGGTGACTAAATGGGTAGTGATGATATTAAGCAAAACAGCAAACTTGCATGCTTTCAAATTAAACTCCTCTACCATTGCATTGCCCTTTCCATCTCTCCACTTGTCCTTCAGAAACACTCTGCCCAACACTCTACTTTCCTTAGAAAGCCTTCCTTAAGGTTCCTTTTCTGTGCTTACAAGGCAACCTGAATAAACTGCTATGACAGCACTAATCACACTGAACAATATTTAATTGTCCATTGCCCCTAGACTCTGAGGTCTAATTGCATTCCTAAAAGTCTAATAGTTACTGCCTAATATACAGTAGTTAAAAAACATATTCTATTTGAGTAGGTTCTGAATGAACAAGTTGTAGAGTCTGAGATGCTTATAGAACACCCAGATGGTGATAAATAGAAACATGGGTCTGAGCTCAGGAAGGAAGACATGGTTCATGTTACAGATAAAATTCTACCCTAAATTTAGAATTGTGGCTTTGGCAGATTAAAACAAAAATCATCTAATAGTTTATGGATGGACTGACGACTGAGACATAAAATTTTCTCCCTGTCACTAAATGCAATGTGTACTCTTTAGTTCCTAACTAAATTGATTTCTCAGCTTCAATCAACATAGCAGATTAGCCACACCCTCCTTTTTTGGTCTATTGCCTTGACTTCAGTGACGCTAAGGAAATTTTCCTCCAACCTCTGGCTATATCTTCTCAGTCTCCTTTGCTCCATTTCTTTTCCTCAACGTTAAATGTTGAAGAATCATAGGGGACCACGTCCCTTTATCTTCTCTCTCTATACTCTCTCCTTAGGCAATCTCATCCCCCACCTTCCATACTGAAACATCCATTATCAGCTATGTACTGATTATTCCCAACTGAATTAGATCAATACTCCCCCGTTTCCATAAACTAACAAAAAACTGCTCCTCCCCCAATATTCCCCCAGGTTAAGCACAAGAACCACTAACCCTGGAAATCGGCCTTCTCCTCTCCGTAGACCCTCAAATCAAATCCATCACCAAATCCTAAACTTTACTTCCCAAGTATTTGTCAAATCCAGCTGCTTTATCTCTATCACCACCAGTCTGGACCGAGATTCTATCATCTCTTGCCTAAATGACTATAATAGGTGAATTCAATACTGCTCAAAGTGTGAGCTGTGGACCAATACTGACCCATGAACTACTGTTATTGGCGTGAGACAAGGTAAATACAGAAACTGAGAGGCAGCATTTAGAAATTTTTATAGCAATTTGACAGACACTGCCACAACATCCATTTTACTGTGTATTACTAAAGTACCAGCACAAACTAGAACGTAAAACAAAACAAAACATGTCCTTCACCACAGATAAGTTTGAGGAGCCCTGGCCTAACTCGTCTCCCTGCTTTTACACTTGCCTCTCCAATCTGTCCTCCACAGAGCAGTCAAGTGATGTTTTTAAAGCAAAAATTTAAGTAACTTACTCAGCTGTTTAACATTGTCCAGTGGCTTCCCACTGCTCTTAGGATTAAGTACAAAGAGCTTAGCAATAATTGACCACTGTGATCTGCTCCTGTCTCATTTCATATCACCCAGCCTTATGTGCTAAGGTCCAGTCTCCACAGGACTTTTCAGTCCTAGAAAGCTGAAATCGCCAGCATTGCTTGGGTAACTCCAGTTCATCCTTCAGACTTCGGCCTGAAAGTCATTTCTTCAGACAAACGTTCTCTGATACATTAGTGAGCTTTTGTTGTTTACAATAATTTTCTTTTGTGGAAGTTATCGTAACTGTAATTATTATTTTTGTAATAATTTGCTTAGTTTCTCTATTCCCCAACAGAGTTTTGCCATCATGAATACAGGTACACTCTTTCCATAACGTGTGTCACCACAGCTTAGTGAGTGCCTGGCACAGATCAGATGTTCAATAAACTTTTGCTAAGTGAATAAACCTAAGTCAGGAAACAAAATGGTGACCAGGACCACCGAAATGCAAATGCCTGCGATATCTAGTCATATATAAGACTTGGGATACATCTGTATACCAGGTGCTTTACAAAGTTAAATCTTCTTTACTCCCCTAAACAACCTAAAAGACAGGGGAATCTCATTGTTGAGATTTTAAAAAAAAAACGATTTTTCAGAAAGGTGAAGAATCTTGTCTAAAGTAACCAACAAAAAATTGGAAGGTTGGAAGGTCTGAGAGGCAACGAAGGGTAGCAGTCTCTACAACCATATTGTCTGGCTCCATTGCTTACTTAGCTGTGTGATTTTGTGGAAGTAATCTGAGTCTCAGGTTCCTCATTTGTGAAATGGAGATATAATAAAGCCTTCTTCAATGGATTGTTGAGAGGTTAAACAAGGTAATATATATAAAAATCATTTGAAAGAGTGGCTGGCATAGTGCTTTATAAGTATTAGCGGTTGTAAGTGTTTTTAACATTATCAGTGCTCTTATAAGATAATTTTATCTTCTTACTTGCTTATTGTCTGCCAGTGCCACACTGATATAAATTACAAAAAAAGCACAGTCTGTGCTATTATTCTCTGGTGGAGCTTTTCTCAAAGACTTAAACCCTACAGAAACTGAGTTAAGTAACTATTTCCTCAGTTCTCTCTCTCAAGAATGGGACATACGACCATTTTAGGTGCACAGGAGAGTAGTTATTACATACCTTGGATACTTTAGAACATTAGGGCTTAATATTTACTGGAACCCCAGTTGGGAAGGGCTGCTCTTGTGTATGCCCAATGCCTGGCATGAAGTAGGTGCTCATTAAATATTTTTGGAAAGAATGAATATTTACAAAACCAAAGGAATAGTGCTCAGCACAGAGCAGATACTAATTATCAATTCTATTCCACCCCTTCAAAGTTTCTACAAACTTTAAAAGTATGATTCTATGGGAGTCATTTTTATTGAACTGGGGCAGTCTGCATTATTCAAAGCCAAATGCAGAATACAGACAGTAGGAAAGCCAAGGAATAGAAACCAATGTTGGCAAGAACTATGAAAATAGTAAGAGGTGAAAGATAAGTAGAACTCGAATATGCAGGGGAAAGAGCAAAGGTTATTCTAGGCCAGGGAATAGCATAAGCAAAGGCAGTGTTACCCAAAGTTTAATGAACATTCCATTGGTGACACACAAAAAATATTTTAAGCTATACACAGGCAAACAACTTTACTTTGATAGTTCCATATGCACACATTTTTATGTGTAATTGGGACAGCAAATTGTGATTTCAAACTTTTACTACTTACAACAACATTAACAGTACCTATTCAGATATTTTTTTTGTGAGGTGTTTAAAAAATGTATCAAAAGAATAATAACGCACAGGAGGTAAGCAAATATGACAGAAATTGTCAGGGTTTTAAAGAGTAAACTTTTGGACACATCAAGGCATGGTCATGTGAATAAAACATAACATGTTAGTAAGAGAAAAGCCACCAGTCTTTGGAATGAAGCCAAAGCTCTTTCCTGAGTAGCAATTCAACATAAAGGACAGGTAGGTGTGAAGTATCCAACCAGGTTTGAGTATTTAATTGTAGTACTAAAATTCTCATTGGCAAAAATCCTCATTTTTCCCTATGATAAATCTGCTACATAATTCAACTTCAGTTATTCCCAAAACAAAGATAAAAATTTCCAAACAGGTACCTGAAAATGGGACTGCATGTAGCCTGGTAACTCACCTGAAAATAGGGAGCTAAAACTGTACTTTTCACACCAGAAGGAACTAATTTATAGAGTAACAAAATATGAATCATAGCTACCTCAAAAGAGGTGTTAAATAAAAAAGAGCAAAAAGACAGTTTTCCATTCCCCCTTCCTCTCTCAAAATTATCCTACCAATAGCCAAACCAAGTCAAGCTAAGAGATGATGATAAAGAACATTTATTGAACTCTTACCAGGCACTGTTGTATTTTACCTGCATTAAGTTATGCAATTATCACCACCATCTTATGAAGTACATCACTAACCCTATTCTACAGCTGTAAGAATACTGAGATTAAATAACTTGCCCAAGGCCAGACCTGGTAGACAGAAAGGCAGGGATTTAGATCCTGGCAGTTCAGCTACAGAGTCTGAGCTCTTAACCACTAGGCACCATTTCTCTCAAGAATAATAGAAGGATAATTTGAAATATTCCACCTTTCCCATTATGGCAGGAGAAATGTAATTTTCCAAGGTATGAACCTTTTATTACTTAAGTTTCCAGTCTAAGAAACAGGAGGTTCAGCTATATGGAAAAACTGGGAAGATGAGTACTACAATAAAACAACCTAGGCCCAGGAGTATTCAAATACAGACAAATCATCAGAAGCCTCAAAAGTATGGCTGAATGGCACTATTCACAGAGAAAGATGCCAAAAGTTGGGCTAAGCAGAAGGTGAATCCTATTTCTACTGGATCTACTGCTTTGAGAGAGGAAATCCCACCCATCTCCTCCCATTTCTGTGATTCAGTACACAAATGCATCAATGCAAGAAGAACTGTAAGGGGAAAGGGCAGCAGAAGGGAGCAGAAAGGGGTAAGTCAGGACTTGGACCCTGAACTGCAGAGTGAGCTTGATGTACCTGGGGAGAGAGAACGGATGAGAGGGCAATGTGTGCCTGGAGGTAGGCAGGTTGAGGGCATGACCACTGGGGTGAAGGCACCGAGTGGCCTGGCTGGAGAGCTGAGAATTCACCCTAAAATGGGCTAGTGGGGACTGTTTCAGGCGTATACGTTTGGGATAAGGAGGGATGGACGTGAACGCGGGGGTGGCCTGCAGTTTCTCGCTTTGGGCAGTACTGCCAAGGGACAAGGTATCAAGGTGCGGGCGAGGAGGTCTACAGGTACAAAGGGGGGAGAATGGAAAAGAAAAAAGGCGCAAGGCTTGTGGAGGAAAGTCGGGGGGATCCTGGTAGACGGAAGCTGGGAGATCAATGGGGGAGGGGTAATTCCCAGGGGAAGTAGAGACGCGCGAGGTTAGGGAGGTCCGGGGGGCGGAGGTGGGGCTGAAGGGCGGGGGCGGAAGGCACGCCTCAGGAGCGGGGGTCCCAGACCGAGAGGGATGGGGGCGCCGAAATGGGAGAGGAGGAGGTCGCTGGGTTTCAGTGCAGGTGAGTCCCAGGAAAGAGGGGGCAGCCAGCGACCAAGGCTGCGGTCGGGACCCCGGAGGGGGAGGGGCACCTACCCGGACGTGCGGGGCTGCGGCGGGCAGCCCCGGCGGCGGCTCCTCTCCGGCTGAGGCGGCTGAGGTGATGGCGGCGAGTCCCTGTGGCGGCCGCCTCCGCCGAACCGCATCCCTCCTCCCCGGCCCGCCCTCCTTCCCTATCTCTCGCTCCTAAACTTCTTCCCCGGGATAAACAAACCCGCCGCCAGGGGCGGCCGTCTCCGGCGCTCCCGCCCCCGCGCAGGCTCCCGCCCCCCCGCCCCGGGCCCGTCTGGGCTCCGGCTTCCGAGTTGCGACTCCAGCCCCCAGCCCGCGACGGCGCGTGCGCGCGGCAGCGTCTGCTCGCAAGGCCCTTCCTCCCTCCCTTCCTCCCTCCGGCGCCGGGCACTTCCGGGCCGGGCCGGATCGGATCAGACTAGGGGTTGAATGTAGCCGCCGCTGTTTGCGCGGGGCCCTGGGCTACTAGCCCGGCGGGCTCCGCATCCCGGGCCGAGTCTCGCCTGGTGAGGACGCCTCCTGCCCCCCGCCCCTCGCCTCCTCGGCCCAACGTCAAACTTTCCTTAACTAAAAACCCCACTGAATAGCTCCTCGTAGCTGGTCTGATTGACCACGTCGGGTGAGAGGCGACTGCCGTTTCTGTGCACGGTTTCTTTAGAGCTGTACCAGGCTAGAAAGCCAAGGTACAACTTGTACCAAGCTCTTGTTGCGAGCCAAGAGCCGTATGAACTGCCCAAACAAAACAGCAGTATACAGTCTCCAAAGAGGGATAAAGATAAAGACAGCAGTGTGGTAGACAAGATGAAGTGCCACGGTGGAGCGGTTTTCGGTTGGAGATGAACCTGAAATCTCAGGCTTAGGAGGGGAGGGGTCTGCCGAGGGGCTGCTGAGGATGCTTGTGAAGCACGGAAGAGCAGGCTCCCGAGACTGGACGTTGGTGGTAAATAGGGCTATGTCTAGGCAGATGTCTTAAGAGATGAGGGGACTGCCTCACGGAGTTCAGAGAAAGGTGACCACGATACTACATTGGCAATCTTATTCACGTGTTTTAACACAGAAAAACGTGCGTGGAATACAAGCAGCTCCCCCTAGATTTTCAGGAAGGAGATAGGATCCGCATAATCGAAGTTGCCTTAGGCCAAGAATTAAAAAAACAGAAGTGGAAGTGAGCATTGATGTGTTGGGGCCTGTGGGGAGAGGAAATTATTAGTGCAGAATTTCTCGTTCTCCAAACATGAACAAAAACCAGTTAATATTAGTTGCTGTACTCATTGTGGGTCTGTGTTAACTTTATGATATGTGACAGAAAGGGTGAAAATTACATGTAATTTTTGCCCAGGCCTTTTAGCTCTGTCAACCCCTTAGCACTCATGCCCTTTCTTTTGCTAATCAACCATTATTAGGCACTAATGAATGTAATAGGCTCAAGGAATCAAACTGCAATAAATCCTTCAAGTAGATTTCCAATTGGGAGTTAAGAAATGAGTGGTACTTGGGGACTCTTGATACTTGACTGAGTTCTAGTTGGGGAGTGGTTCAATAAACTTCCACCACAAGGATGTCAGACTGCTCGTCAAGGTATTATCAGAGTCTTTCCCCTAGGCTTGATCTCTTTGCAGTATTAGGATATATCATTCTTTCCTTGAAGTATTTGGTGACTTTATCCACTGATAATAGTAAATAGTAAGAGGAAATATGGCTTGTAAATAATGCTAACAAAAATGTGATCGTTTGGCAAAGTAAAAGATGGCTCTATGGTCAATAAACCTGGATTAAAGCTTGGTGCTATATTATCAATCCCCTAAAGAACTCCCTTTCTTGATCTGATTTCCTACTAGCTGGATACCTGTTGGAAAACTAGATTATTAAAATAGGTTTTAGTTGGGAATTCCCTGGCAGTCCAGTGATTAGGACACTGCAGGGGACGCGTGTTTGATCCCTGGTCGGGGAACTAAGATCCCGTGTGCCATGTGGCCAAAAAAAAAAGAAAAAGAAAAAGAAAAAATAGATTTTAGTTTATTGCAGCCATAAGTGACTTTTATAGATAGAGAAATAAGTAACAGCTCTATCACTGATGTAGAGCATAGTGTGCTTCCACTCATATTTGCATTGCTAAGGCATTAGCCATTATGACCATCCAACTCCTTAGATGCCAAGAAACTTTATGATACTCATTTTGGTGCTCATTTTCAGTTTTCTGTAGGAAACCATTCAGATTTCTCAATGAATGTGGCTGACTTGGAAGTTCTACTTATTGTAGATAATAGGTCAGCAGCTAGTAAAGATCAGAAGAGCCATTTATTCTCTGACCTTAATGCATGCAGATGAGGACCAGATTTTGAATCTTCTTGACTCAGCCCTATGAGGCTCTGTCTGAGGAGCTATCCAAGCACTCCACTTTGATATTTTAGTGACTGCAGCATCTTATTCCTCTTTTCTAAATTAAACATCACAGCTCCTTCCATTTCATGGCACAATGGACTTGCCACTGCCTTGCATGCCACTACCCTGTTTTGTATTATCATTTTCCAATTCTGTCAAAACCTAAAACATACAGTGGCAAACAATGAACAAATCCATTATTATCTTCAGTTTAGAGAGCAAAAAAAGGTAATAATGTGCTTGTTAGCAAACACTGTATTCTTCATGAATCCTAAGTGGTGTGCTCTCTGAGCTTCCCTGAACATTTTGCTCATACCCCTACCTTTGTTAATGTGGTCCACCAAGCTCTTCTCTCAGTGAGCTGGCTTCCCCATGTTTTTCTAACCATTATCCCTTCCTGTCTTAAATTTTCTTCAAGGGAACCAAACTCAGGTCTTACTTCCCACAAGCTAACACTTGTAATCAGACACTTAACATTTAGTTTTTGGAATTTAGGTGGAAAGAAAAGAACAACTCATTTGTTAATTTTTCATTATAAATATTAGGCCTTTTATTTGGAGGAAAACACTAAAACCCTTGTTGAATAACCTGTAAATTACATGTAAATTACATGTAATTTCATTTTCTGTTCCCTTGTCTCCATTTCTTCTATCTCTGGCTTTTCATCTTGCATATGAATTCCTACTTTTGTAGTACTTTTGCATTATATTATTATTCACTTTTTAAGGATCTAAAAACTTCAGAACACTAGCATTATACCTACAACTCTTGTGTAGTGATGCCTGTAGCAAAAAAAAAAAAAGGGCCAGTAAACTTCATGTACTTATCACTCAAAAACCATTCTCAGAAAACTGAGAACAGGACCTGCCCAGAACTCTGAAAACAGGATCTTATGTCTTTTAAGTCTTTTAAGTCTTAACCCTTATTTTCATGTCCTCAGCCACATTATGTCAAATATTTCAAGTTGCTCCCTTGTTTCAAACACATTCATATATTTAATGCTTTGGTCCTTTGCATAATCTGTCGGGTCTGCTGTAGGAGGGAGGACTTTTGTTGTTCTTCTATCACCACGTGAAGAGTAAGGGTTGAGTTGCAGCAGTTCACTAGTTGGCATACTGTTACATTTTCTAGACATTTAATTAAATACTAAATTTAACCAAGTCTGAAACACTTTGAGGCCCTTAAACCATCAGCAATCCTAGATTCTGGATCAGTAATGCCCAGTTAATGAGAAATAGTGATACCTCTACCTACACAATATATCGTCTTGGAAAAAGCTTGGTCACCCAACTTGCAAGTCCTCTATTCACAGTGTAATAGGAGAAAAACATCCAAAATGTTCTCTTCTACAAGATTACCCAAAGCCCCTACAGCATCGCTCCAGATGTGCCCTGAGAACTCTCATCCAAGGTCACTTACGGTTACTGGAAATATTTTTACTGTGCCAGGATCCAGGTGGTCGCTGCTGCCATGATCTAGCAGTCCCTGATGACCTCTCCCTTCTTCAGCTTGGCCAGCTAAGTTCTCTCTCCTCTGCTGGTGCACTGGCCTTGCCCCTTCTCTGCTTCTCAGGTAACCCAAGAAGTTGCGGTTGATTCTGGACCCTGGAGACAGTCCCAAGGAAAGGCTGGAACTCTCCACTGTGCTCTCCAGCCAGGGTCAGCAGCCTCTGCAGCAGCCCCAAATGGCTCTAGAGGTGTAGCAGCTCTGTTTCCTCCTCTTTTACCTCTGCTCAGTCATCACAATGCCTCCGGGTCAGGGTCTTCAGTCCCCTCCCAGAGAGACACACCCTAATGCCTATCAGGGCAATTTCTGGCTAGAGGAGTTTGTTTAAACATCTGTCCCTGCAACGCCCACGCATCCCTGCCTCTCTGGCCTTCTTCTCCCCGAAAATTGGGGTCACTTCACTCCACTTCCTTCTGACCCTGACTCAAGAAATGGCAGCTGCATGGCGTTTTCTCTGGAAATATTAAGGGGCCCTGCCTCCAGCAGAATCTCGGAAGGGCTTCTGTTTCCCTCAGACTAGGCACTCCTCCTCCAAGGGGAAGCATGTAGAATTGGGCCCTGCTCCCAGACCAGCAATCTAGAAGCCCTATAGGGCCCACTGGGTGAGCTGCAGCGGTGTTCCTGGGACTGTCCTGCGGCCAATCAGACGCTAGGTGAACCCGGGAGCCTTGGAACCTCCGTGCCTCAGTGTTCCCTGACTTGCTGCTTTTCCCCTGCTCTGCAGCCTCAGAAGGACTGAGTTCTCCCACTCTCTTCCCTCCCCTTCTGCCATCTCCCTGCTTTAGAAACTAAGCCCTGCTGTCTAGCTGTTGCCAAATCTGCATCCATACCCCTACACAACACTGAATGGCCACCTGCCTCCAGATGGTTCTCTCTGCTATTCAGAGCCCTTCGCTGCCAGCCTGGCTGCCAAATTGGAAATCCTGGTATGGCCATTTCCAAAATTAGAAACCAGACCATGCCATCTCCGGGGACACTGCGCCTTCACCTCCCAGCAGCCTGTCAAGCCCAACCTCTGCAATGGTGCCAAACATCCTCCCCCCAAGCCTTCCTCCCCCCCTCCCCACCCCTGCATTTCTAGCCTAGGTGGTTTGGTTTTTTTGCCTTCCCCTCCCTGCCTGTCTAACCTTCCCGAAGTTTTAGCACCCTTGACCTTCTCTGCCTGAACTATGCCAGGCTGGAGACGGGCCAACTCAAGGGCTATATAACCCCTGGATTATATAGGCCTCTTAGAGGCCTCATCCCACATTCTGTCAAACACGGAAAAAAATGCAGCCGTGTCTCACATGAAATATACAATGTTTTGTTATGCAAAATGGAAGAGATTCATCTAATTTTCCTTTTGAAATATTTAATAATTTCATTTTGCAGTTTTCTTTGTATTTTAGAGCCCCAAACCGTTTCTTTTCCAGCTCTCAAACCATTTGATAAAACCTGGAAAAGCTTATGGGCCCTGGGCACTTGCCTATAGTGAGAACCTGAGCCTTAAAAGGATTAAAAAAATGGCTCTGGGAGGGAGGGAGGTAAGCCCTTCCACACCTGGCTCCTTCTCAAGGCTTCTCTCCCCAACCTCATCATCACTGAAATCTTTCTCTTCTCCAGTTTTTAATAACTGGGCTTCTCTGTTTGATCCCTGCCTTGGTCACTCACCTTTTACCCATGCTGCTCACATGTGACATTCCCCTTATTCCCAATGCCGGCTGGCCAGTCTGGATTTCACAGCATCACCAGCCCCTAGATTCCCTTTCACAGCGCTCCTTTCACCACTGAGGGCCCTGGGTATTGTCTTGAAGCCCCTTTGCCCTCTGAGGCTGCAGCTTTCAAATATGGCGTTTGTTCGCTTGACCCTGTAGATATGACGATGTTCTCAGACTGGACCTCTGTAAATCTACAGCTCGATCCAGCTCTCTGGAGCTCCACCCGCCACCCCCTGCTGTATGAGACAGTTACCGCCCACGCGTACTGCATTTTGGATGCTTCAGTCTTACCCTGTCTGCTAGGACTGACCAGCAAAGCCCACTTGTGTCTGAAGCAGAATAGCTATCAGAAACCACACGTTACATTTTTCTCCTTACGTGCCTGCTCACATTTCTCTCTGTTTTGAGTGTCTCCTTCCCTGAAGGAAGCACTATGTACGCCTCTGTTACATATGGCATCACTGCTACACTTCTCTGGAAGTTTTCCTGGTTACTCATTCTTGCAGATTGAGCTTATATATAAGAAACCAAGGGACTTCCCTAGTGGCGCAGTGGATAGGACTCTGTGCTCCCAGTGCAGGGGGCACGGGGTTCGATCCCTGGTCAGGGAACTAGATCCCACATGCATGCCCCAACTAAGGAGCCCGTGTGCCACAACTAAGGAGCCTGCCTGCCGCGGCTAAGACCCGGTGCAACCAAATAAATAAATAAATATTTAAAAAAAGAAGAAAAAAAAAAGAAACCAAAATGTCCCCAGCAATGACCCCAGATTACATCTCTTCTAAGTATTAACTGTTAATAAGCTGAAATAGCCATTAGTAGTTTGGCTTTTACTTTCTAGGATTTCTGGATTTTATACTAGTGATTCTATAATTTCAATATACTTCTTAAAATTGAATTATGCATATTCAGTGCATAGAGTGAACCAGTTAAGAGAGAGAGCCTGCAGCAATATACTATTGCCTCTTCAGTTGTCTTTTCTTAATATTTTTTTCCCCAGAAAGAAAATTAGGCTAGCCTTTTAAAAATTGTGTTCTGCTATAGTCTACAATTTTGAGAGGCAAAGTGATGAATGTTTTTATTTTCATGTCAAGAGCTCAGCAAGAATTTGCTTCTATTTTGAATGTGGAGCCTACTGTGTGCAAAACAGGTGTGACAAAAGCCCAGCTTCCTTTCTGAACACCCGTTAGAGCTGTTTTCTTTCTTTTGTTCTGTTTTTTATTTTTCTCAGTTGTAATCACTTAACCATAAAAAGTCTGGATATTTATACAGACTGTTGTGCTTCATTTGTCACGTTCCTTTTCTGAGTTTGATTTTTATTTTACTTGTTTATTTGTTTGGTCCAGGATAGATTCAAGATACGTTTTCCTTGACTTGAAGGAAAACATGATTTAGCTCCTGGAATATTCACCTGATGCCTTACGTTAATTAGTCGTGGTGTCCTTATTTTGGCACAAAGCCTGCAGGACATGCTATGGTTCTGAACCCGTTTGCCATCCCAGCCATCCCTTGCCCTTTCCCTTCTCTGCTCCACATCTCAGCCAGCTCCTGCAGGCTGTTTCCCAGCCTCCTGTGTCAGCGGGCTTCCTGTCGGCTTCGGCCCATAGGAGGCACTGTCGGGATCCTGGAGGGAGGGAGGAACGGAGAAGCCAGTGTATTCCCCCTCTTTTTATGCCTTAGGCACCCTCCCCGGCAGCAACTGTGTTTTCTCCCAGGCTCCAGCTCCTGCTGCACAAGCCTACCACCAAAGCAGCCCTGACAATACTGCCTCCTCCCTCCGGCCTGTTTAAAAGTGTAATGGCTTCCTGTGGTTGTTAATCCCTGAATTCTTCTCAGTTTTTCCGTCAGCTGTACAATGGATGTATCAAATCCTCTGTTGGAAGTAATGAGTGTGGTTTCTTTTTTTCTGGTTGGACTCAGCACATTTGTCCATTTTATGTTTTCATAAGGGTCTTATCCTATTTATAGGGGAAGGAATGATTTTCACAGAGAAGTAGTCATTTTCTTTTCTTTTCTGCAATGCTGTGTGCCTTGTGAGATCTTTGTTCCCTGGCCAGGGATCAAACCCTGAAGTGGAAGCACAGAGTCTTACCTCCAGGGAAGTCCCAAGAAGTCGCCTTTTTAAACTTAGGGATCTACCTGTTCTCCTCCATGTGGCTTGTCTAATGTCATCGTTCTTTTAGCTCCTTACCTTCCATACTTGCTTCCCACCTCTGATAATACCCAACCCAGGCCCAGTCCTTCTCCCATTCTCCACCCTTAAAGCATATGACATATGTCTTCTGTCTTCTGTGCACATAGATACACAACAATTTGCTTTTAAATTTTTCTTTTTTTTGCGGTACGCAGGCCTCTCACTGTTGTGGCCTCTTACGTTGCAGAGCACAGGCTCCGGATGCTCAGGCTCAGCGGCCATGGCTCACGGGCCCAGCCGCTCCGCGGCATGTGGGATCTTCCCGGACTGGGACACGAAGCTGTGTCCCCCACATCGGCAGGCGGACTCTCAACCACTGCGCCACCAGGGAAGACCGGCTTTTAAATTTTTAAAATCCTGTTTTATATAGTGTTCTTAACAAGAGTGTCACAGCTATAGAATAGCAAAAAGGGCACTAGATTATCCACCCAGAATTTGAGTCTTTGTGATCTTGCTTGAATCCCTCAGCCTCTTCCTGCACAACAGTGCCCTTGGTAGTAAAACAGGGGAAAAGATGACTTCTTCATCAGAGCTATGAAGAGCAAATGAGATTAATGAAAGGATTTTGTAAATGATAAAATGTAAGAAGTTATTATTTAAAAACAGTGAATAAGACTATCTTTTCTTGAAACAGGTGTAATTTTATTTTATTTTTTAATATTTATTTATTTGGCTGTGTTGGGTCTTTGAGGCACGAGAGATCTTCGTTGCCATGTGCGAGATCTTCACTGTGGCATGTGGGACCTTTAGTTGATCCATGCAGAATCTTTAGTTGCATCATGTGGACTCTTAGTTGCGGCATGTGGGATCTAGTCCCCTGGCCAGGGATCAAACACATGCCCCTTGCACTGGGAGCGTGGAGTCTTAGCCACTGGACCACGAAGGAAGTCCATGAAACAAACGTAATTTTAAAAGTTAGCACAAAGGTGGTTCTCAATTCAAATTTATAGTGAAGTTTAATAGCATCACACAGCCTTCATCTAACATGGGATTTCTTAGTCATGGTTCTATTGACGTTTGGGACTGGATAATTCTTTGTTGTAGGAGCCTGCTCTGTACATTGTAAAATGTTTAGTGGAATCCCTGCCTCTAGCTGCTAGATGCCAGTAACACCTTCCTCCTCATTTTTGATAATCAAAACATTTCTAAACATCGCCAAACTTCCCTAGGAGGAAGGGTGGAGCAAAAAAACAAACAAACAAACAAAAGCCCAGGTTGAGAACCCCTGATCTAACCAAACCTACTTGGGAAACGTGTCACCTCCTTTTAATTTAAGCTGTTAAAAAAAAAAAGAGTTTGACTTTCAAAGAAGATATCGGAAAAGGACTTTTAAAAATACAGTTCAGGGACTTCCTTGGAGGCGCAGTGGTTAGGAATCCACCTGCCAGTGCAGGGGACATGGGTTCGAGCCCTGGGAAGATGCCCCATGCCGAGGAGCAACTAAGTCCGTGCACCACAACTACTGAGCCTGCCCTCTAGAGCCCGTGTGCCACAACTACTGAAGCCCACACGCCTGGAGCCCGTGCTCCGCAACAAGAGAAGCCACCACAATGAGAAGCCCGCTCCCCGCAACTAGAGAAAAACCCATGCACAGCAACGAAGACCCAACACGGCCAAAAATAAATAAATAAAATAAAAATTAAAATGCAGTTCGGTCATGAAACATACCCTTAGAGATGCATAAACCCTGCAGTGAAAGTCAGTGATCACTATCATAGCAGTCATGTGTCTTACTAAAGTATTTATGTTGGAGAGACTCAAGACTCATCTTCCTGCTGAATATGTGATTGGACTGCCTAATTAAGTGGGTTTCTTCATACAATTAATACCTTTTGTTATTTTTACTAGGTATTAAAAAAACACACTAATACTTTATATCTGACTATCATATGTTGATATCTTTTGATGTCCTTTAAGGCAAGGGAACTCGAATATTAGTAGGAACGTATATTTCAGTCATAATATGACTCATATTCTGGATCTATACTTATACAGGCTACCTTGAGTAGCAGCAGGAGTTAGAATTTTATGAGAATCACTGCTAGGTCATAATCAGTAGAACTTTCCATATTCTTGATTCCTAATGAGATACTGTTTTTGTCATTGGATTTCTAGGACACTGGAAACCCAACTGTAGCTATTTAAAATCAAGAAATTATTGGGAGTTTCCTGGTGGTCCAGCGGTTAGGACCTGGTACTTCCAGTGCTGTGGCCCCGAGTTCAATCCCTGGTTGGGGAACTAAGATCCCATGAGCCTCCCACAAGCTGTACAGTGTGGCCAAAAAAAAAAAAAAAAATCCAGAAATTATTATTTTAAAAATATTGATGCCAGGTCTCTAAAACTGTCTCTTCTAGCTTGTATTGTCAACAGATTTCTAAAACCAGTTTCCCATCTCAACTGTGTCAGTTAGCTTTCTTACTAGCTTAAGAAAATATTGACCAAAGCAGATAGTAAAACAGGAGAAACGGGTTGTAGCAATAGGGCTACTTTTGCTGGGAAGACAGAAAAGCTGTATTATCCTTAACACGAATATACCGCTAAGCTTTGTGGACACACAATGTTTCCAAGATTGGTAAAAAAGGATACTGCATCAGGAGAATTAAATTCATTTCCTCATCTATGATATTTTTTGCATTCTCCTGGTTAATCTTCTTTGGGGGACTATGGACCCTCTTTTTTTTTTTTTTTGTGGTACACGGGCCTCACTATTGTGGCCTCTCCTGTTGCGGAGCACAGGCTCCAGACGCGCAGGCTCATATGGACCCTCTTTGAAGGACTTATCAGCATCAACAATAATATCAGTAAAATGGTTAATACTGTAATAGGGGTGGAGCGGGCACGCAGCTGTTAGCACGCGGCCGTCAGCGCCAGACTGTTATCGCGAGACACGGAGCTCCGTGGTTAGTGGTCCCGCTCAGGCGACAGTGAGCCTCGCGGTGGTGCTCGCGGCAGCGAGTGCAGTGAGGGGCGGATTGTGGCTTTCTCCCTGGAGGCCCTCCAGGTCCTGTGGCCTCGGGCTGGCGGGTGAGCCGGGGGGCCTGGGGACAAGCTGAGAGCTGTGTTCCGCAGAACTCCAGAGCCCTCACCATGGCGGCCCACTGGCGGCGCCCAGGCCTTGAGGCAGCAGTGAGCCTCTCCCCAGTCCCCACTTCCTCCACCTAATGGCGGCGGCAGTCTCTGTGGGTCGCGGTCCATGGAGACCTCAGCAACTGGAGTATATGGACACTGCCGTTAAGGTAACAGTTTCAACCAGCCTTCAGTCTCTCCAAGTTTTAAAAATTGGTCCCCCTTAGATCTGTTGTCTACCGCTAGGTGGTGGCCAGAGGTCAGGGTTAAGTTGCAAGGACACGGCGCAGCATTACTTCAGGTCTACCTGTGTGATTGGGGCTGTTCTCAGAGAAGGGCAGCTGTTGTGACCTGGGAATTCACCTGATTGGTGTTTGCTACAACATGTATTTGATCCTATATAAATGATTCTCTCCAGTTTAAATGAAAAGCCTAAGGGCTGGTTGGGTCCTGGGCGCCTTGCTTGCTCAGCCATGACGGCTGAGCAGGGTCTGCAGACCTGGCCCTCAGGGCGCCGCCAGCTGAGATCTAACTTCAGCCGGGCCTGGGCGAAAGTTGAGCCTTGGGACCTTGCCCTTTCTTGTCAGAACAAAGAATAACATTTGTTTTGGTGGAGGTTTACAGGAACATTGTGACCTGACTGTGACCTAACCTCAAGAACAAAGGATCTGACACCAAGAAGTTTGTGGCAACTAACTACGTCCCTCCCTCACCTTTCCTATAAGAGAGCTTTGCTAAAAGCTTTTGGGGAGTCTGAGGTTTTTAAGGCATGAGCCACCTGTCTCCTTGTATGACCCTGCAATAAACCTTTCTCTGCTCCATACTACTACGTTTTGGTATTGTTTGGCCTCACTGTGCCTCGGGCACACAGACTTGCGTTTGCTTTCAGTATTATATATTGCTCTTAAAGGTTTTTTTCATAAAGTACTTTTAAAAAAACAACCTTATGATTGAGGTAGGTGGTAGGAGTTTAGGATGTAGACAGTGCCATTAAGTTGGTTCGGAAAGTTAGAGTCCTCTTATTTGCTATCCTACTATTGAATTTAGATGACTTTGGACCAGGCCTACCTCTACATTCACTGCCATTTCCCCAGTTTATCACATATGACTTCTGGCCTGCAACTTCGCATCTGTCAGACCCCTGTGGACATGTTTGGATCTGCAAACTCTGCCGGAACAAAGCTTTGGCTAGCATCCCACACTATAAATCAGTATTCCCCAGCGGAAGTCTCTTGTTTCTGGAGAAGGAATCCATTTGAAGTATCAGTGTTTGCCTCATATGTTTTTTGAGATCTGAGAAACGAAAAACTGTAAATATGTATAGAAATGATCTGAGCCAAATTTCCCATTCTCATCATAAACGGGGAATGAAAGATGTTAATGATGGGCCATTTCAGATTCCTCCCTGCTATCTTTGATTAAGAAAAGGTATATGACCAAGAATTAAATTACAGGGATCAGATTTACCTTCCCACTTGTACCAACCAAAACAAAACAAAAAGAAAACAAAACAAAAACAATACATGAAACAGTGGTTTTCAAGATACTGGCTATTAGGCAGTGAATGACAGTTATTCTTGAAAGAAAGGAAACATGAGAGATGAGACCAGCTATTGCCCAGGTGTATTCACTTAAGAGAGTTTTCAGGCCATGACATATGGAACAGGAACCGAGGTGAAGCCCAGTTAGGACCATGAATTGAAGAGACAGAGGTGAGAGTCCAGGGAAATCAAGACAGAGTTGATAGGATGAGTGACAAAGAGGACAGAACTGCACAGAGAGAACATCGGCAGTCTGCAGAGGGACCCCTGTCCAATAGTCAGCAGAGTCCTGATCAACATGTACCAATGAGGAAACTACATGAAGCCCAGGAAAGAATCATCTGGAAGCAATAGAGAGAACCCATGCCATTGCCAGTTCTCACCAGCCAGGCTGGAAAAACTCATAATTCATAAGGTACTGGGTAGATTATTCAAGAAGGTCCTGCTTCATTAGTGGGGAATAATTAGCCTTAGACTGAGAACTGCTCCCAAGCTGTCAAACCATAAAAGCAAAAACTGAAGGGATCAAACTATTTCCAAGTAACTTACCATCATTCCTGAGCGAAGCACAAGAAAAATGTATGAGAATTCAAAAGTATCCAGCACCCAACAAAATAAAATCCACAAAGTATGCATGCAACCAAAGACTACCAGGCATGCAAAGAGATAGGAAAATGCAACCATAATGAAGAGAATAACCAATAAGTCAAAGTTGACCCAAATTGACACAGTTGATGTCATTAGCAGCAAAGAACATTAAAACAATTAGTGTAACTATACTATACATACTCAGAAAGTTAAGCAGAGATTTTACAAGCAGATCCCAATCATATATCTAGAGATGAAAAGTACAGTGTCCAAGATGAGAAATACACTGGATGGGATTAACAGCAGATTACATATAGCAGGAGATAAAGATTAGTGAATTCGAAGGCATAGCAATGGAAACCATCCAAAATGAAACACAGAGAGAAAAAAAGAATCCAAAAAAATTAAAGAGCATCAGTGAGTTGTGGGGCAACTTTAAGCAGCCTAAGGTGTGAGCAGTTAGAGTCTCCACAGGAGAAAAGAAGGTAGGGAAAAAAAAAATGTTTGGGAAAATATGTCCCCAAATTTTCCAAATGATAAAAACTATAAGCCCATAAATCCAAGAGGCTCAATGAAACTCCATCACAAGAAACATGAAGAAAATTACACCTAGGTCTATTATCACAAAATTGTCAAAAAAATGGCGATAAGGAAGAAGAACTAAAAGTATCCAGGATAAAAGACATGTTACATACAGAGCAATAAAAGTAAGAGTGACATGAGATTTTTTTTTATTGGAAACAATCCAAGTGAAAACACAGTGGAGCAACATCTTTAAAGTAATGAAAGGAAAAAACTTGTCAGCCTAGAATTGTATGTCGCACTAAAACATCTTTCAAAAACAATGGTGAAGTAAAGATATTTTCAGACATACAAAACCTGAAAGAATTCATTAGCAGCAGATCCTATAAGACAAGTTACAAGCCATTCCTCAGGCAGAAGGAAATTAAGAATGAAATTAATAAAAGAATTGTGTGCATAGCAGTATCAAAATAATAGTCACATAACATATACAAAAATTAGCTCAAAATAGATCAAAGACAAAATGTAAGAGCTATAACTATAAAACAGTTGAAAGAAAACATGATTGTAAATCTTCATGACCACGGATTAGGCAACAATTTTTTAGATATGACACCAAAAGCACAAACAGCCAAAGAAAATCTAGATACATTTGACTTCAAAATTAAAAACTCATGGACTTCCCTGGTGGCACAGTGGTTGAGAGTCCGCCTGCCGATGCAGGGGACATGGGTTCGTGCCCTGGTCCGGGAAGATCCCACATGCCGCGGAGCGGTTGGGCCCCTGAGCCATGGCCGCTGAGCCTGCGCATCCAGAGCCTGTGCTCTGCGACGGAAGAGGCCACAACAGTGAGAGGCCCGCGTACCACAAAAAGTAAATAAATAAATAAAATTAAAAACTCATGTATTAAAGGACACTATCAAGAAAATGAAAAGACAACCAAAATAATGGGAGAAAATATTTGCAAATTATATATCATGTAAGGAACTTGTATACAGAATATATAAAGAAGTTTTACAACTCAAAAATAAGATGAATAATTCAATTTAAAGTTTATGGTTAATTATATCACAATAAATATGTTTCAAGAATGATTATAATCAGAAGGGAGCCAACTTACCTTCCCACTCTCAAATCAGTTATATAAACTCTCCTCCATTTAACTCCTCTCATTCTCTCCTTAATCCATCCCACAACTCCACTGACACAATCTTCTCAAGGTCATCAATTACCTGCATTTGTCTAATTCATTGTCAACCTGTGTCCTAATTGTATTCACTCTTAGCAACATCAAAAATAGTTTACCACTGCATCCTTTTCAAAATATCATTTTACTTTGTATTGTTCCATGAAATCACACCTAGTTTTCTTTTATCAAATTTATATAACCAGCTGCATATGCATAATCTTCACTTAGATGTCTAATAGGTCCCTAAAACCCAAAATGTACATGACAATTCTTATCTATTCATTGTAACCCCATCCCATATGCACATATCAGACCCATTCTACTACTCTTCCCTTGTCTTTCTTATGAGAGTTAACACACAATCATTTTACCCAAATGCTCAGGCCCAAAACTAAGGAGTCATTTGCCATGTTTGATTGCTCTCTTTCCCTAATCTTACCACATCTAACCCATTGGCAGGTCTTAATAGTTCTAACCCCCAAATATATGCTGAATCTGCCCCACTCTGCAGTTGTGGGCCATTGTAAGGACTTTCACCTTTACTCCAAATGAAATGCAGGAGTTTGAGCAAAGTACTCACGTGATCTAACAAGTCTTTAAAGGTCACACTGATTTTTGTTTTGAAATTGGCCTGGGGAAGGTGGCAAAACTGAACATAGGAAACTCAGAAAACTATTACAATTTTTAAAAAGTGATAGTTTGGACTAGTGCATTGGTAATGGAGGTGTAAGTGGTGGTTGAATTCTATTCTACTAAAGTAGAGGTAGATCATGAGAGAAAAAGAAGAATCAAATGATACCAGCAGTATGGTCTGAGCAACTGGAAGGATGGGTATGCCATTCCCCAAGTTGGAGAAGACCATGGAAGGAGCATGTTTGGGTAGGAAGAGATAAGACATTTGACTTGAACATTTCCATTTAAAACCATTTATCAGGTATCTAGATAGAGATATCAAGTAAAGTTGGATATATGAGTTTGGAATTCAGAGGAGAGGGCTGGAGAAGTAAATCCTGGAGTTGTTCATGTGTATATGGAATTTAAAGCCATGAAACTGGATGAAATCTCTAATGTAGGCAGCATGGATAGAGAAGAGACCATGAACTGAACCTTGGGGCCCTTCCATCGTTAGAAGTCAGGAGAATAAGGCAGAACCAGCAAGGAAGGCTATGATGAAGCAGCCAGTAAAGTAGGACAAAACCCAGGTGAGTGTATTAATATTTTAAGATGGGCAGAATTACAGTGTACTTGAATGCTGAAAGTAGTAACCCAATGGAAAGGGAAAAATTGGTGATGCAGGTGGAGAGATGTGATTTCCTGGAGTCATGTCCTTGAGTAGGCAAGAAAGTATGCAGTTCGGATACTAGAGAACGTGTTGGTCCAGATAGGGGAAGGGACAGGTCATCTGTAGTAACAGAAAGGAAGGCTGTATGTGGCATAGATGCAGAGAAGTAGATAGATGTCGTAGTGGGAACTTCTGGAGGTTCTCTTTTGAAGGACAGGTACAGTCACTGCAAAAGAGAAGAGAGAAGGTCAAGGAACTGAGAGGCCATGGTAAATATTACAGTCACCAAAAATTATTGTAGGAGTAGTGTTGGATAAAATGACAATGAGCTAGGGGCTAAAATCTTCAAGGAGTAAGGAGGAGTCTTCAGGGGGTACCCCTGTGATGAGGGATAACAGTACATATTATGGTGGGAAGGAATGGGATTCAAAGCTGGAGTTGGAGGGGAAGAGTAAGAGAAAATGATCTGGAAGTAGTAAAAAACAGTAAGGAGGATGCCTAGCCCACCACCAGGCCCAGTGGTAAGAGGAACATGAGGGAAGACATTGGTACTCCTTGTGAGGGCTGTGGAGAAGCTTTGTTCCCAGGGAAGAGACAGGGACATGTGGAAACGTAGAAATTCATGGATTAAGTTTTTCATTAAGTAGCTGGAGTGCTATCGAAGTTTAGTGTCCGGGGAAGAGGGATACTAAAAGTCCTCAAAGGTAGGGCCAGGCCTGTACAACATAGACTTACTCTGCCCAAATGCCAGGAGCACCCGCATTGGGAATCTCACCAGAGAAGAGGTTGAGAATTCTCTTATTTGGGTTCCTCCAGAAAGCAACATTGGTTATAAGTAGTTTGTTTAGAGGCACTAGGAAGACTAGTAAAGGAAGGGAAAGTGATCCAGGGAAAAGGAGGCAACCAGTGGTGCACGGTTAAGCCAGGTACCTCAGTGGGTAACTGGAGCTTAACCTCACAGGAAGTTAAAAATAGGGAAATCCGAGAAAGGAGCAAAACACATCCCTTCCGATTACTCAGTCTCGAGAGTGAGAGAGAGGAGGTAAATACACGCCAGCATCTGAGAGTCATTGACTGAGGTCGCAAATCTGAGGGATATGGGCAAAGCACTGACAACATCTGTTACACGGATGTAGAATAAAGGTTCATCTGAGGATAAATTACAATAAGCAGAATTGTAGGGTCAAAGGACAAGTATGTTTGTAATTTCAATACACCTCTCCAAATTGTCTATTACACAGAGTATGCTAATTTACATTCGTACCAGAAATGTATGAGAGTGTCTATTTCTTCATACCATCCCTAAATCTGTGTTCTTTTTTTTACCATCTTTATTGGAGTATAATTGCTTTACAATGGTGTGTTAGTTTCCGCTTTATAACGAAGTGAATCAGTTATACATATACATATGTTCCCATATCTCTTCCCTCTTGAGTATCCCTCCCTCCCACCCTCCCTATCCCACCACTCTAGGTGGTCACAAACCACCTAGCTGATCTCCCTGTCCTATGCGGCTACTTCCCACTAGCTATCTGTTTTATGTTTCGTAGTATATATATGTCCATGCCACTCTCTCACTTTGTCACAGCTTACCCTTCCCCCTCCCCATATCCTCAAGTCCATGCTCTAGTAGGTCTGTGTCTTTATTCCCGTCTTACCCCTAGGTAGGTTCTTCATGACATTTTTTTTTCTTAGATTCCATATATATGTGTTAGCATACGGTATTTGGTTTTCTCTTTCTGACGTACTTCACTCTGTATGACAGACTCTAGGCCCATCCACCTCACTACACATAACTCAATTTCATTTCTTTTTATGGCTGACTAATATTCCATGGTATATATGTGCCACATCTTCTTTATCCATTCATCTGTTGATGGACACTTAGGTTGCTTCCATGTCCTGGCTATTGTAAATAGAGTTGCAATGAACATTGTGGTACATGACTCTTTGAATTATGGTTTTCTCAGGGTATATGCCCAGTAGTGGGATTGCTGGGTCGTATGGTACTTCTATTTGTAGTTTTTTAAGGAACCTTAAAAAACTTTTTAAGGAACCTCCGTACTGTTCTCCATAGTGGCTGTATGAATTTACATTCCCACCAACATTGCAAGAGTGTTCCCTTTTCTCCACACCCTCTCCAGCATTTATTGTTTCTAGATTTTTTGATGATGGCCATTCTGACCTGTGTGAGATGATATCTCATTGTAGTTTTTTTTTTTTTTTTTTTTTTTTTTTTTGCGGTACGCGGGCCTCTCATTGTTGTGGCCTCTCCCATTGCAGAGCACAGGCTCCGGACGTGCAGGCTCAGTGGCCATGGCTCACGGGCCTAGCCACTCCGCGGCATGTGGGATCTTCCCAGACTGGGGCATGAACCCATGTCCCCTGCATCAGCAGGCGGACTCTCAACCACTGAGCCACCAGGGAAACCCTCATTGTAGTTTTTATTTGCATTTCTCTAATGATTAATGATGTTGAGCATTCTTTCATGTGTTTGTTGGCAATCTGTATATCTTCTTTGGAGAAATATCTATTTAGGTCTTCTGCCCATTTTTGGATTGGGTTGATTGTTTTCTTGTTATTGAGCTGCATGAGCTGCTTGTAAACTTTGGAGATTAATCCTTTGTCAGTTGCTTCATTTGCAAATATTTTCTCCCATTCTGAGGGTTGTCTTTTGGTCTTGTTTATGGTTTCCTTTGCTGTGCAAAAGCTTTGAAGTTTCATTAGGTCCCATTTGTTTATTTTTGTTTTTATTTCCATTTCTCTAGGAGATGGGTCAAAAAGAATCTTGCTGTGATTTATGTCATAGAGTATTCTGCCTATGTTTTCCTATCAGAGTTTGATAGTGTCTGGCCTTACATTTAGGTCTGTAATCCATGTTGAGTTTATTTTTGTGTATGGTATTAGGGAGTGTTCTAATTTCATACTTTTATATGTAGCTGTCCACTTTTCCCAGCACCACTTATGGAAGAGGCTGTCTTTTCTCCACTGTATATTCTTGCCTCCTTTATCAAAGATAAGGTGACCATATGTGTGTGGGTTTATCTCTGGGCTTTCTATCCTGTTCCATTGATCTATATTTCTGTTTTTGTGCCAGTACCATACTATCTTGATTACTGTAGCTTTGTACTATAGTCTGAAGTCAGGGAGCCTGATTCTTCCAGCTCCATTTTTCGTTCTCAAGATTGCTTTGGCCACTCGGGGTCTTTTGTGTTTCCGTACAAATTGTGAAATTTTTTGTTCTAGTTTTGTGAAAAATGCCAGTGGTAGTTTGACAGGGATTGCATTGAATCTGTAGATTGCTTTGGGTAGTAGAGTCATTTTCACAATGTTGATTCTTCCAATCCAAGAACATGGTATATCTCTCCATCTATTTGTATCATCTTTAAGTTCTTTCATCAGTGTCTTATAATTTTCTACATACAGGTCTTTTGTCTCCTTAGGTAGGTTTATTCCTAGATATTTTTATTCTTTTTGTTGCAATGGTAAATGGGACTGTTTTCTTAATTTCACTTTCAGATTTTTCATCACTAGTGTATCGGAATGCCAGAGATTTCTGTGCATTAATTTTGTATCCTGCTACTTTACCAAATTCATTTATTAGCTCTAGTAGTTTTCTGGTAGCATCTTTAGGATTCTCTACGTATAGTATCATGTCATCTGCAAACAGTGACAGCTTTACTTCTTCTTTTCTGATTTGGATTCCTTTTATTTCTTTTCTTCTCTGATTGCTGTGGCTAAAACTTCCAGAACTATGTTGAACGACAGTGGTGAGAGTGGGCAACTTTGTCTTGTTCCTGATCTTAGTGGGAATGGTTTCAGTTTTTCACCATTGAGGACAATGTTGGCTGTGGGTTTGTCATATACGGCCTTTACTATGTTGAGAAAAGTTCCCTCTATGCCTACTTTCTGCAGAGTTTTT
Source organism: Stenella coeruleoalba (assembly GCF_951394435.1). Classification (NCBI taxonomy): domain Eukaryota; kingdom Metazoa; phylum Chordata; class Mammalia; order Artiodactyla; family Delphinidae; genus Stenella; species Stenella coeruleoalba. The sequence continues at coordinate 37,580,111 of NC_137151.1, read as the reverse complement.
ATCATAAATGGGTGTTGAATTTTGTCAATAGCTTTCTCTGCATCTATTGAGATGATCATATGGTTTTTCTCCTTCAATTTGTTAATATGGTGTATCACGTTGATTGATTTGCATATATTAAAGAATCTTTGCATTCCCGGAATAAACCCCACTTGGTCATTGTGTATGATCCTTTTAATGTGCTGTTGGATTCTGTTTGCTAGTATTTTGTTGAGGATTTTTGCATCTATGTTCATCAGTGATATTGGCCTGTAGTTGTCTTTCTTTGTGACATCTTTGTCTAGTTTTGGTATCAGGGTGATGGTGGCCTCGTAGAATGAGTTTGGGAGTGTTCCTCCCTCTGCTGTATTTTGGAAGAGTTTGAGAATGATAGGTGTTAGCTCTTCTCTAAATGTTTGATAGAATTCGCCTGTGAAGCCATCTGGTCCTGGGCTTTTTGTTTTTGGAAGATTTTTAATCACAGTTTCAATTTCAGTGTTTGTGATTGGTCTGTTCATATTTTCTATTTCTTCCTGGTTCAGTCTCGGCAGGTTGTGCATTTCTAAGAATTTGTCCATTTCTTCCAGGTTGTCCATTTCATTGGCATAGAGTTGCTTGTAGTAATCTCTCATGATCCTTTATATTTCTGCAGTGTCATTTGTTACTTCTCCTTTTTCATTTCTAATTCTATTGATTTCAGTCTTCTCCCTTTTTTTCTTGATGAGTCCAGCTAATGGTTTATCAATCTTGTTTATCTTCTCAGAGAACCAGCTTTTAGTTTTATTGATCTTTGCTGTCGTTTCCTTCATTTCTTTTTCATTTGTTTCTGTTCTGATCTTTATGATTTCTTTCCTTTTGCTAACTTTGGGGTTTTTTTGTTCTTCTTTCTCTAATTGCTTTAGGTGCAAGTTTAGGTTGTTTATTTGAGATGTTTCCTGTTTCTTAAGGTAGGACTGTATTGCTCTAAACTTCCCTCTTAGAACTGCTTTTGCTGCATCCCATAGGTTTTGGGTTGTTGTGTCTCCATTGTCATTTCTTTCTAGGTATTTTTTAATTTCCACTTTGATTTCTTAAATGATCACTTCATCATTAAGTAGTGTATTGTTTAGCCTCCATGTGTTTGTATTTTTTACAGACCTTTTCCTGTAATTGATATCTAGTCTCATAGCCTTGTGGTTGGAAAGATACTTGATATGATTTCAATTTTCTTAAATGTACCAAGGCTAGATTTGTGACCCAAGATATGATGCATCCTGGAGAATGTTCCATGAGCACTTGAGAAAAATGTGTATTCTGTTGTTTTTGGATGGAATGTCCGATAAATATCAATTAAGTCCATCTTGTTTAATGTATCATTTAAAGCTTGTGTTTCCTTATTTATTTTCATTTTGGATGATCTGTCCATTGGTGAAAGTGGGGTGTTAAAGTCCCCTACTATGAATGTGTTACTGTTGATTTCCCCTTTTATGGCTGTTAGTATTTGCCTTATGTAGTGAGGTGCTCCTATTATGGGTCCATAAACACTTATAATTGTTATATCTTCTTGGATTGATCCTTTGATCATTATGTAGTTTCCTTCTTTGTCTCTTCTAATAGTCTTTATTTTAAAGTCTATTTTGTCTGATATGAGAATTGCTACTCCAGCTTTCTACTGATTTCCATTTGCATGGAATATCTTTTTCCATCCCCCTCACTTTCAGTCTGTATATGTCCCTAGGTCTGAAGTGGGTCTCTCGTAGACAGCAGAAAAACGGGTCTTGTTTTTTTATCCATTCAGCCAGTCTGTGTCTTTTGGTGGGGGCATTTAATCCATTTACATTTAAGGTAATTATCGATATGTATGTTCCTACTCCCATATTCTTAATTGTTTTGGGTTTGTTATTGTAGGTCTTTTCCTTCTCTTGTGTTTCTTGTCTAGAGAAGTTCCTTTAGCATTTGTTGTAAAGCTGGTTTGGTGGTGCTGAACTCTCTCATCTTTTGCTTTTCTGTAAAGGTTTTAATTTCTCCATCAAATCTGAATGAGATCCTTGCTGGGTAGAGTAATCTTGGTTGTAGGTTTTTCTCCTTCATCACTTTAAATATGTCCTGCTAGTCCCTTCTGGCTTGCAGAGTTTCTGCTGAAAGATCAGCTGTTAAGCTTATGGGGATTCCCTTGTGTGTTATTTTTTGTTTTTTTCCTTGCTGCTCTTAATATGTTTTCTTTGTATTTAATTTTTGACAGTTTGATTAATATGTGTCTTGGTGTGTTTCTCCTTGGATTTATCCTGTTTGGGATTTTCTGTGCTTCCTGGACTTGATTAACTATTTCCTTTCCCATATTAGGGAAGTTTTCAACTATAATCTCTTCAAATATTTTCTCAGTCCCTTTCTTTTTCTCTTCTTCTTCTGGAACCCCTATAATTCGAATGTTGGTGCATTTAATGTTGTTCCAGAGGTCTCTGAGACTGTCCTCAGTTCTTTTCATTCTTTTTTCTTTATTCTGCTCTGCAGTAGTTATTTCCACTATTTTATCTTCCAGGTCACTTATCCGTTCTTCTGCCTCAGTTATTCTGCTATTGATCCCATCTAGAGGATTTTTAATTTCATTTATTGTGTTGTTCATCGTTGCTTGTTTCATCTTAGTTCTTCTAGGTCCTTGTTAAATGTTTCTTGCATTTTGTCTATTCTATTTCCAAGATTTTGGATCATCTTTACTATCATTATTCTGAATTCTTTTTCAGGTAGACTGCCTATTTCCTCTTCATTTGTTAGGTCTGGTGGGTTTTTATCTTGCTCCTCCACCTGCTGTGTGTTTTTCTGTCTTCTCATTTTGCTTATCTTACTGTGTTTGGGGTCTCCTTTTTGTAGGCTGCAGGTTTGTAGTTCCCGTTGTTTTTGGTGTCTGTCCCCAGTGGCTATGTTTTGTTCAGTGGGTTGTGTAGCTTTCCTAGTGGAGGGGACTAGTGCCTGTGTTCTGGTGGATGAGGCTGGATCTTGTCTTTCTGGTGGGCAATTCTACGTCTGTTGGTGTGTTTTGAGGTGTCTGTGGCCCTATTATGATTTTAGGCAGCCTCTCTGCTAATGCATGAGGCTGTGTTCCTGTCCTGTTAGTTGATTGGCATAAGATGTCCAGCACTGTAGCTTGCTGGTCGTTGAGTGAAGCTGGGTGCTGGTGTTGAGATGGAGATCTCTGGGAGATTTTCGCCGTTTGATATTACATGGAGCTGGGAGGTCTCTTGTGGACCAGTGTCCTGAGGTTGGCTCTCCCACCTCAGTGGCACAGCCCTGACTCCTGACTCCTGGCTGGCGCACCAAGAGACTGTCCTCCCCACGGCTCAGAATAAAAGGGAGAAAAAATAGGAAGAAAGAAAGAAAGAGGATAAAATAAAGTAAGATAAGATAAAACACTTATTAAAATAAAAAATAATTAAGAAAAAAATTTTTAAAAGTAAGAAAAAAACACAAAAAAGCGGACAGACAGAACCCAGGACAAATGGTGAAAGCAAAGCTATACAGACAAAATCTCACACAAAAGCGTACACATACACACTCATAAAAAGCGGAAAGGGGGAAAAATCATAAATCTTTCTCTAAAAGTCCACCTCCTCAATTTGGGATGATTCGTTGTCTGTTCATGTATTCCACAGATGCAGGGTACATCAAGTTGATTGTGGAGCTTTAATCCGCTGCTTCTGAGGCTGCTGGGAGAGATTTCCCTTTCTCTTCTTTGTTCTCACATTTCCCAGGGGCTCAGCTTTGGATTGGGCCCCGCCTCTGCATGTAGGTCGCCTGAGGGCGTCTGTTTTTCCGCTCAGACAGGACGGGGTTAACGGAGCAGCTGCTTTGGGGACTCTGGCTCACTCAGGCCGGGGGGAGGGAGGGGTACGGATGCGGGGCGAGTCTGCGACAGCAGAGGCCGGCGTGACGTTGAACCACCCTGAGGCGCGCCGTACATTCTCCTGGGGAAGTTGTCCCTGTATCCCGGGACCCTGGCCATGGTGGGCTGCACAGGCTCCCGGGAGGTGGGTGTGGATAGTGACCTGTGCTCGCACACAGGCTTCTTGGTGGCGGCAGCAGCAGCCTTAGCGTCTCATGCCCGTCTCTGGGATCCGCACTGATAGCCGCGGCTCGCGCCCGTCTCTGGAGCCCCTTTAAGCAGCGCGCTGAATCCCCTCTCCTCAGCATCAGGAAACAAAGAGGCAAGAAAACGTCTCTTGCCTCTTTGGCAGCTCCAGACTTTTCCCGGACTCCCTCCCGGCTAGCCGTGGCGCACTAACCCCTTCAGGCTGTGTTCACTCCGCCAACCCTAGTCCTCTCCCTGGGATCTAAGCTCCGAAGCCGGAGCCTCAGCTCCCAGCCCCACCCGCCCCGGCAGGTGAGCAGACAAGCCGCTCAGGCTGGTGAGTGCTGGTCGGGACTGGTCCTCTGTGCAGGAGTCTCTCCGTTTTGCCCTCCGCACCCCTGTTGCTGCGCTCTCCTCCGTGGCACCGAAGCTCCCCCCCTCCGCCACCCGCAGTCTCAGCCCGCGAAGGGGCTTCTAGTGTGTGGACACCTTTCCTCCTTCACAGCTCCCTCCCACTGGTGCAGGTCCCGTCCCTATTCTTTTGTCTCTGTTTTTGCTTTTTCTTTTGCCCTACCCGGGTACGTGGGGAGTTTCTTGCCTTTGGGAGGTCTGAGGTCTTAATGCCAGCATTCAGTGGGTGTTCTATAGGAGCAGTTCCACGTGTAGATGTATTTCTGATGTATCTGTGGGGAGGAAGGTGATCTCCGTGTCCTACTCTTCCGCCATCTTCTGTCTCTCCTGTGTTCTTTTAAACTCTGCTTTTTGCTAGTCTTCTAGTTAAACAAATATTTCAGTGTAATTTTAATTTTCATTTATCTTATTAGGAGTGAGGTTGAGCAACTTAACATATATTTAGAAGCCTTTTTTAATTTCCTTTTTTTAACATGCAAACTGCGTGTTAATATTCTTTGTTCATTTTTCTTTCAGGTTATCTGTCTTCTTATTGATCTGTAGAAAAACAACATTTTGTGATATGAAGTGCAAATATTTCTCCAGTTCATTGTGTGTCTTTGGAATTTCCTATGGAATTCTGTTTCTCTCCTTCTCCACTGCTGGTCCAAACCTCCATCACCTCCCACCTGGACTAGAGACTCGGCCTCCTACCAAGTCTCTGCTTCCACTTCTCTCTCCTGGATCCAATTCTCTGTGTAAGACAGAGTGGCCTTTGTCAAATAGGAACGAGATCATACTACATCCTAAAAATACCCCAAGGGCTACTTCTTAGCACACTTAAATCAAAACTCCACTCCAGGGCCAGTATGACTCTGCATGAGTCACACCTTACCTACTTCTCTCAACTAATCTTCTACAGCTCTCTGTCCAGAGAATGACCTTCTTTCACTTTCAGACTCTGGAACAAACGGAGCTTGTTCATACCTTACGGCTATTGTGTTTTGTGCTTAATACTCCTTCTGGCAGGAATGATCTTCCCCCAGACTTCACATGGTTCACTGTCTACCTCACTTGGCCTTCAGCATGCTTATCACCCCTGAGAGGAGCCTACCCTCCATATCAGAGTCAAAATGGCACATGCACCCGTGCCCACACCCCCAGTTCTCAGGTCCGTCCCTGCCTCTGTGCATTATCTTTGTTTTAGGACTTAGCATAATGCTAAGAATTTAATAGACTTTTAATATTTTACCCAAAAGTATGCCTCAGAATAAAAGGATACTGTCTTACATTCGGAGTCTTGTAAGTCTTTCATATTTTAGGGCATTTTCTAAATTTATTTTAAACAAATACTGTTTGGGGAAAACAATTAAACTGATATGGCCAAAATCAATGCTAGTTTTAAATGCTTATATAAGTCACTTGACTGAACTGTTTTAAAGGGGGAGAAAAAAAGGAGGCACAATAATGTAAACTGCTTTAGTTTTTCTGGCAGGGGTGGGAGGTGATGACGGTATGTGTGACCTTACAAAGATAATCACGTAAGCACGCCTTTCAAGCAATATAGCAAGTATAAATATTGTGACGATAGATAAAAAAAAAAAACCTATGCTAGCATTATATTTATAGAAGATACTATAGCTTAGAATAAAAATTACAGTTGATAGCATCATACAGCACTTAAAGAATGCCCTCACTCAAATAATTTTGATAAAAGTAAAAATGATATCACCATTAGAAGATGGTAAAAGCAGCCTCAATCTCTTGAGTCTTCTAATGAAGGATATTTGCCTGAAGAGCTACCTTGACTCACAACAGACATATAGTAAACAAGAAAACAAATTTTTTATTTTATTAAGCTGCTAAGATTTGGGGTGGTGTTGTTTTTTAACCAAAGCACACTCTAGCCTATACTAACAAATCAACTGTTTACTCTACAATATAACCTTGAATTAATCTAATCATCTAAAGTTAGATTCATATGGGTTATATGTTTTTATTCTCCCCTACATTCTTTCAGGGACATAACAATGTATAAAGTGATATATAAACAAGTAAATCTAGACATCCTGCCTAGAAATACTCTCACCCATAAATAAAAAATACATAAGAATATTGCTTTTAAAAATAATAATTTCATCAATCATATAGAATTTACACGAGATTGTTAAAAAATATAGCCACAATGCTTGAAAAAGAAATTTGTGGATCTTGGTTTTTTTCTTTTTTGCTGTGTTGAGTCTTCGCTGCTGCACGTGGGCTTTCTCCAGTTGCCGCGAGTGAGGGCTACTCTTCGTTGTGGTGCAAGGGCTTCTTATTGCTGTGGCTTCTCTTGTTGTGGAGCACGGGCTCTAGGCACATGGGCTTCAGTAGTTGCAGCACGTGGGCTCAGTAGTTGTGGCGCTTGGGCTTACTTGCTCTGTGGTATATGGGAGCCTCCCAGACCAGGGATTGAACCCATGTCCCCTGCATTGGCAGGCAGATTCTTAACCACTGTGCCACCAGGGAAGTCCCTGTGGATCTTGTTTTTAAAATGTCTGTATTTTTGTGGTAAATATAAAAACCGAAAAATTTTATCTAAAGCAAAAATAAGAATACACGTGGTCACATGCACTTGCGGTTAGGAGTGTTAATTTACCAGATAGAAGTCTTCGTTCTCACTGTTAATGTCAAGAATCAAATGTCCAGTTTCATAAAATATGTTGAAACCATGTCATAGAAATACCTGTTTTAATTACTTTAATAACATTTTATAACAAGATGTATTTTTAATAGTAAACTGTATTTTCCATATCCCTGTTTTTCATTGGACATGAGGATTTCCCAAAGACTGGCTTGAGACACCACCCAAGCTTCTTGAGACTATCTGTGGAAATACCACTTCCCTCTTTTTCGTGCATGTTGCATGGTAATCTGCTTCCTTGGAAAACCAGGGTTTTGAGTGAGCTATGCTTGGTGGGGAGTGAGGGCATTCTCTGGAGCAAGGGAGGAAGAGTGTAAAGCTCATCATCCCCATTTGGAAATGTCTAATCCTAGGTTTCCTGTAACCTTATTTTTATTCATTTAGTTTTTTGCGGTACGCGGGCCTCTCACTGTTGTGGCCTCTCCCGTTGTGGAGCACAGGCTCCGGCCGCGCAGGCTCAGCGGCCATGGCTCACGGGCCCAGCCGCTCCGCGGCATGTGGGATCTTCCCGGACCGGGGCACGTACCTGCATCCCTTGCATCGGCAGGCGGACTCTCAACCACTGCGCCACCAGGGAAGCCCCCCGTATCCTTTTTTATTAACCCCTTCTAGATCCATCTACTAAAGGACACATGAGATCACAGCAAATTTCTTACCATATTTTACCAGCATGTGCTACCACATCTTTCTGTATAGCGATTTTTTGGTTTCTTTCTCTGATTGCAATTCTTGACTCTAGAATCATATCTCAGACAGGAATACATTCACTATGATATGTAGGAATTCTATAATTATATGCATTCATATGGGAATCAAAATAATTAACAATAATGCCTCCTATTATTTACCACTTTATTAAAAAGAAATATATTTTATTGCCCACAATATTCTACAAAACCATTTCTTTTAATTATGAAATTTTTATTGTGAAGACACTCTTGAGTCGTTGTAATTTAGCTCGGAAATTTCACAGGACTCAGTTACTAAGTTAATGTCTATGGCCTGGTTTATAATAATATAGCTTAAATCAGCCAGTGGTCTAGGAGAGAAACAGCATGGTGTAGTGGTAGATCAAGGCCCTCCACAAGAGGCAGTTGTCCTGGATTCTCATGCTCTCTGAGTTGCAGTGAAACCCCAGCATAACATTGAACTTCACTCCATAAAATGAGGACAAGGACATAATTAAATCTTGGTGGTCAGAACATAGGGGGTGAGGCAAGGTGATCTCTTCAGCCCTCTTCTGAACCTAAAACGATCGGCTAACTTAGAATTAGCACCATATTAAGAATTGAAACTTGTAGAAATTATGTAACTCTTTTGGGTGGAATTCCATTTATCCCGAAATACTGTCTGCCTATCTAAAACCCCTAGCTATGTAGAAAACGATTATGTGTCCTTTTTAAAATTTTTTGACATCTTTATTGGAGTATAATTGCTTTACAGTGTTGTGTTAGATTCTGCTGTATAACAAAGAGAATCAGCTATATGTATACATATATCCCCATATCCCCTCCCTCTTGTATCTCCCTCCCTCCCTCCCTATAACACCTCTCTAGGTGGTCACAAAGTACCGAGCTGATCTCCCTGTGCTATGCAGCTGCTTCCCACTAGCTATCTATTTTACATTTGGTAGTGTATATATGTCAATGCTACTCTCTCACTTCGTCCCAGCTTACCCTTCCCCCTCCCCGTGTCCTCAAGTGCATTCTCTACATCTATGTCCTTATTCCTGCCTGCCCCTAGGTTCTTCAGAAACTTTTTTTTTAAGTACCACATATATGTGTTAGCATACGGTATTTGTTTTTCTCTTTCTGACTTACTTCACTCTGTATGACAGTCTCTAGGTCCATTCACCTCACTACAAATAACTCGGTTTCATTTCTTTTTATGGCTGAGTAATATTCCATTGTATATATGTGCCACGTCTTCTTTATCCATTCATCTGTCGATGGACACTTAGATTGCTTCCATGTCCTGGCTATTGTAAATAGTGCTGCAATGAACATTGTAGTACATGACTCTTTGAATTATGGTTTTCTCAGGGTATATGCCCAGTAGTGGGATTGCTGGGTCTTATGGTAGTTATATTTTTAGTTTTTTAAGGAACCTCCATACTCTTCTCCATAGTGGCTGAATCAGTTTGCATTCCCACCAACACTGCAAGAGGGTTCCCTTTTCTCCACACCCTCTCCAGCATTTATTGTTTGTAGATATTTTGATAATGGCCATTCTGACTGGTGTGAGGTGATACCTGACTGTAGTTTTGATTTGCATTTCTCTAACGATTAGTGATGTTGAGCATCCTTTCATGTGTTTGTTGGCAATCTGTATATCTTCTTTGGAGAAATGCCTATTTAGGTCTTCTGCCCATTTTTGGATTGGGTTGTTTGTTTTTTTGATATTGAGCTGCATGAGCTGCTTGTAAATTTTGGAGATTAATCCTTTGTCAGTTGCTTCATTTGCAAATATTTTCTCCCATTCTGAGGGTTGTCTTGTTTATGGTTTGCTTTGTTGTGCAAAAGCTTTGAAGTTTCATTAGGTCCCATTTGTTTATTTTTGTTTTTATTTCCATTTCTCTAAGAGGTGGGGCAAAAAGGATCTTGCTGTGATTTATGTCATAGAGTGTTCTGCCTATGTTTTCCTCTAAGAGTTTGATAGTGTCTGGACTTACATTTAGGTCTTTAATCCATTTTGAGTTTATTTTTGTGTATGGTGTTAGGGAGTGTTCTAATTTCATTCTTTTACATGTAGCTGTCCAGTTTTCCTACACCACTTATTGAAGAGGCTGTCTTTTCTCCGCTGTATATTCTAGCCTCCTTTATCAAAGATAAGGTGACTATAGGTGTGTGGGTTTATCTCTGGGCTTTCTATCCTGTTCCATTGATCTATATTTCTGTCTTTGTGCCAGTACCATACTATCTTGATTACTGTAGCTTTGTAGTACAGTCTGAAGTCCGGGAGCCTGATTCCTCCAGCTCCGTTTTTCTTTCTCAAGATTGCTTTGGCTATTCAGGGTCTTCTGTGTTTCCATACAAACTGTGACATTTTTTGTTCTAGTTCCGTGAAAAATGCCACTGGATGTTTCATAGGGATTGCATTGAATCTGTAGATTGCTTTGGGTAGTATAGTCATTTGCACAATGTTGGTTCTTCCAATCCAAGAACATGGTATATCCATCTCTTTGTTTCGTCTTTAATTTCTTTTATCAGTGTCTCATGGTTTTCTGCATACAGGCAGGTCTTTTGTCTAGTTAGTTAGGTTTATTCCTAGGTATTTTATTCTTTTTGTTGCAGTGGTAAATGGGAGTGTTTCCTTAATTTCTCCTTCAGATTTTTCATCATTAGTATATAGGAAGGCAAGAGATTTCTGTGCGTTAATTTTGTATCCTGCTACTTTACCAAATCATTGATGAGCTCCAGTAGTTTTCTGGTAATATCTTTGGGTTTCTCTATGTATAGTGTCATGTCATCTGCAAACAGTAACAATTTAACTTCTTCTTTTCCAATTTGGATTCCTTTTATTCTTCTTCGTCTCTGATTGCTGTGGATAAAACTTCCAAAACTATGTTGAACGATGGTGGTGAGAGTGGGCCACCTTGTCTTGTTCCTGATCTTAGTGGAAATGGTTTCAGATTTGCACCACTAAGAACAATGTTGGCTGTGGGTTTGTCATATATGGCCTTTTTTATGTTGAAGTAAGTTCCCTCTATGCCTACTTTTTGGAGAGTTTTTATCATAAATTGGTGTTGAATTTTGTCGAAAACTTTTTCTGCATCTATTGAGATGATCATATGGTTTTTATCCTTCAGTTTGTTAATATGGTGTATCACATTGATTGATTTGCATGTATTGTAGAATCCTTGTATTCCTAGGATAAACCCCACTTGATCATGGTGTATGATCCTTTTTATGTGTGGTTGGATGCTGTTTGCTAGTATTTTGTTGAGGATTTTTGCATCTGTGTTCATCAGTGATATTAGTCTGTAGTTTTCTTTTTCTGTGACATCTTCCTCTGGTTTTGGTATCAGGGTGATGATGGCCTCGTAGAATGAGTTTGGGTGTGTTCCTCCCTCTGCTATATTTTGGAAGAATTTGAGAAGGATAGGTGTTAGCTCTTCTCTAAATGTTTGACAGAATTCGCCTGCGAAGCCATCTGGTCCTGGGCTTTTGTTTGTTGGAAGATTTTTAATCACAGTTTCAATTTCAGTGCTTGTGATTGGTCTGTTTATATTTTTTATTTCTTCCTGGTTCAGTGTCAGAATGTTGTGCTTTTCTAAGAATTTGTCCATTTCTTCCATGTTGTTCATTTTGTTAGCATATAGTTGCTTGTAGTAATCTTTCAGGATCCTTTGTATTTCTGCAGGTTCAGTTGTTACTTGTGCTTATTCATTTCTAATTCTGTGGATTTGTGTCTTCTCCCCTTTTTTCTTGATGAGGCTGTCTAGTGGTTTATCAATTTTGTTTATCTTCTCAAAAAAACAGCTTTTAGTTTTATTGATCTTTGCTATTGTTTCCTTCATTTCTTTTTCATTTATTTCTGTTCTGATCTTTATGATTTCTTTCCTTGTGCTAACTTTGGGGTTGTTTTGTTCTTCTTTCTCTAATTGCTTTAGGTGTAGTTACGTTGTTTATTAGAGATTTTTCTTGTGTCTTGAGGTACAATTGTATTGCTGTAAACTTCCCTCTTAGAACTGCTTTTGCTACATCCCATAGATTTTGGGCTATCGTGCTTTCTTTGTCATTCGTTTCTAAGTATGTTTTAATTCCTATTTGATTTCTTCAGTGATCTCTTGGTTATTTAGTAGCGTAGTGTTTAGCCTCCAGGTGTTTGCATTTTTTAGTTTTTTCCCTGTAACTGATATCTAGTCTCATAGCATTGTGGTCAGAAAAGATACTTGATATGATTTCAATTTTCTTAAATTTACCAAGGCTTGATTTGTGACCCACGATAAGATCTATCCTGGAGATGTTCCATGAGTACTTGAGAAGAAAGTGTATCCTGTTGCTTTTGGATGGAATGTCCTGTAAATATCAATTAAGCGCATCCTGTTTAATGTATCATTTAAAGTTTGTGTTTGCCTATTTATTTTCATTTTCGACAATCTGTCCATTGGTAAAAGTGGGGTGTTGAAGTCCCCTACTAATATTGTGTTACTGTCAGTTTCCCCTTTTATGGCTGTTAGCATTTGCCTTATGTATTCAGATGCTCCTATGTTGGTGCATAAATATTTACAATTGTTATATCTTCTTCTTGGATTGATCCCTTAATCATTATGTAATGTCCATCTTTGTGTCTTATAATAGTCTTTCTTTTAAAGTCTATTTTGTGTGATATGAGAATTGCTACTCCAGCTTTCTTTTGATTTCCATTTGCATGGAATATCTTTTTCCATCCCCTCACTTTCAGTCTGTATGTGTCCCGAGGTCTGAAATGGGTCTCTTGTAGACAGCATATATTCGGTTCTTGTTTTTTTATCCATTCAGCCAGTCTATGTCTTTTGCTTGGAGCATTTAATCCATTTACATTTAAGGTAATTATTGATATGTATGTTCCTATTACCATTTTCTTAATTGTTTTGGGTTTGTTATTGTAGGTCTTTTCCTTCTCTTGTGTTTCCTGCCTAGAGAAGTTCCTGTAGCATTTGTTGTAAAGCTGGTTTGGTGGTGCTGAATTCTCTTAACTTTTGCTTGTCTGTAAAGATTTTAATTTCTCTGTCGAATCTGAATGTCGTCCTCACTGGGTAGAGTAATCTTGGTTGTAGGGTTTTCCCTTTCATCGTGCCATTCCCTTCTGTCAGAGTTTCTGCTGAAAGAGCAGCTGTTAATAACCTTATGGGGATTCCCTTGTATGATATTTGTTGCTTTTCCCTTGCTGCTTTTAATATTTTTTCTTTGTATTTATGTATTTATTTATTTATTTTTGCGGTATGCGGGCCTCTCACTGTTGTGGCCTCTCCCGTTGCGGAGAACAGGCTCTGTATGCGCAGGCTCAGCAGCCATGCCTCACTGGCCCAGCCGCTCCGTGGCATGTGGGATCTTCCTGGACCAGGGCACAAACCTGTGTCCCCTGCATCGGCAGGCGGACTCTCAACCACTGAGCCACCAGGGAGGCTCTGTATTTAATTTTTGATAATTTGATTAATATGTGTCTTGCCGTGTGTCTCCTGGGATTTATCCTGTGTGGGCCTCTCTGTGATTCTTGGACTTGACTATTTCCTTTCCTATGTTAGGGAAGTTTTCAACTATAATATCTTCAAATATTTTCTAAGTCCCTTTCTTTTTCTCCTCTTCTTCTGGAACCCCTATAATTCGAATGTTGGTGTTGTTAATGTTGTCCCAGAAATCTCTGAGGCTGTCCTCAATTGTTTTCATTCTTTTTACTTTATTCTCCTCTGTGATAGTTATTTCCACTAATTTATCTTCCAGGTCACCTAGCTGGTCTTCTGCCTCAGTTGTTCTGCTGTTGATTCCTTCTAGAGAATTTTTAATTTCATTGACTATGTTGTTCATCATTATTTGTTTCCTCTTTAGTTCTTCTAGGTCCTTGTTTAACGTTTCTTATATTTTCTCCATTCTATTTCCAAGATTTTGGATCATCTTTACTCTCATTACTTTGAATTCTTTTTCAGGTAGGCTGCCTATTTCCTTTTAATTTGTTTGGTCTGGTGGGTTTTTTCCTTGCTCCTTCATCTGCTGCATATTTCTCTGTCTTCCCATTTTGCTTAAATTACTGTGTTTGGGGTCTCCTTTTCCCAGGCTGCCAGTTTGTAGTTCCCATAGTTTTTGGTGTCTGCCCCAGTGGGTAAGGTTGGTTCAGTGGGTTGTGGTGGAGGGAACTGGTGCCTGTGTTCTGGTGGGTGTGGCTGTATCTTGTGTTTTTGGTGGCCAGCACTACGTCCAGTGGTGTGTTTTGGGGTGTCTGTGAACTTAGTATGATTTTAGGTAGCCTCTCTGCTTATGGGTGGGGTTGTGTTCCTGTCTTGCTAGTTGTTTGGCATTGTACGTCCAACACTGGGTCTTGCTGACTGTTGGGTGGAGCTGGTTTTACTGTTGAGACCGAGGTCTCTGGGACAGCTCTCACTGATTGATATTATGTGGGGCCGGGAGGTCACTGGTGGTCCAATGTCCTGAACTTGGCTCTCCCACCTCTGAGGCTCAGGCTTGACACCAGGCCGGAGCACCAAGACCCTGTCAGCCATACGGCTCAGAAAAAAAGGCAGAAAAATAGAAAGAAAAAAAAATTTAATAAAATAAAATAACTAGATCAGAACCAAGATGGCAGATTAGAAGGACATGTGCTCACTCCCTGTTGCGAGAACACCAGAATCACAACTAGCTGCTGGACAGTCATCAACAGGAAGACACTGGAACTCACCAAAAAAGATACCCCACATCCAAAGACAAAGGAGAAGCCACAATAAGACGGTAGGAGGAGTGCAATCAGAGTAAAATCAAATCCCATAACTGCTGCGTTGGTGACTCACAGACTGGAGAACACTTATGTCACAGAAGTCCACCCACTGGAGTGAAGGTTCTGAGCCCTACGTCAGGCTTCCAACCTGGGGGTCCGGCAATGGGAGGAGGAATTCCTAGAGAATCAGACTTTGAAGGCTAGTGGGATTTGATTGCAGGACTTCGACAGAACTGGGAAAAACAGAGACTCCACTCTTGGAGAGCACACACAAAGTAGTGTGTGCATCGGGACCCAGGTGAAGGCGCTGTGAACCCAGGGCAGACTGAACCAGACCTACCTGCTAGTGTTGGAGGGTCTCCTGCAGAGGTGGGGGTGGCTGCAGCTCACTGTGGGGACAAGGACACTGGAAGCAGAAGTTCTGGGAAGTACTCCTTGGCGTGAGCTCTCCCAGAGTCTGCCATTAGTCCCACCAAAGAGCCCAGGTAGGCTCCAGTGTTGGGTTGCCTCAGTCCAAACAACCAACAGTGAGGGAGGGTACTCAGCCCCACCCACCAGCAGTCAAAGGTATTAAAGTTTTGCTGAGCTCTGCCCACCACAGCAACAGTCAGCTCTACCCAGCACCAGTGCCTCGCATCAGGAAACTTGCACAAGCCTCTTAGATAGCCTCATCCACCAGAGGGCAGGCAGCAGAAGCAAGAAGAACTACAACCCTGCTGCCTGTGGAACAAAAACCACATTCACAGAAAGAGACACAAGATGAAAAGGCAGAGGGCTATGTACCAGATGAAGGAACAAGATAAAACCCCAGAAAAAAAACTAAATGAAGTGGAGGTAGGCAATCTTACAGAAAAAGAATTAGAATAATGATAGTGAAGATGATCCAGGACCTCTGAAAAAGAATGGAGGCAAAGATAGAGAAGATGCAAGAAATGTTTAAAAAAGACTTAGAAGAATTAAAGAACAAACAGACAGAGATGAACAATACAATAACTGAAATGAAAACTACACTTGAAAGAATCAATAGCAGAATAACTGAGGCAGAAGAATGGAGAGGTGACCTGGAAGACAGAATGGTGGAATTCACTGCTGCAGAGCCAAATAAAGACAAAAGAATGAAAAGAAATGAAGACAGCTTAACAGACCGCTGTGACAACATTAAATGCAACAACATTCGCATTATAGGGGTCCCAGAAGGAGAAGAGAGAGAGAAAGGACCAGAGAAAATATTTGAAGAGATTATATCGAAAACTTCCCTAACATGGGAAAGGAAATAGCCACGCAAGTCCAGGAAGCACAGAGTCCCATACAGGAAAAACCCAAGGAGAGACACGCTGAGACACATAGTAATGAAACTGGCAAAAATTAAAGACAAAGAAAAAATATTGAAAGCAGCAAGGAAAAAATGACAGGTAACATACAAGGGAACTCCCATAAGGTTAACAGCTGACTTCTCAGCAGAAACTCTACAAGCCAGAAGGGAGTGGCATGAAATACTTAAAGTGATGAAAGGGAAGAACTAAAACTAAGATTACTCTACCCAGCAAGGATCTCATTCAGATTCGATGGAGAAATCAAAAGCTTTAGAAACAAGCAAAAGCTAAGAGAATTCAGCACCACAAAACCAGCTGTACAACAAATGCTAAAGGAACTTCTGTAAGTGGGAAACACAAGAGAAGAAAAGGACCTACAAAAACAAACCCAAAACAATTAAGAAAATGGTCATAGGAACATACATATCAATAATTACCTTAAACGTGAATGGATTAAATGCTCCAGCCAAAAGAACCGGGCTTGCTGAATAGATAGAAAAACAAGACCCATATATATGCTGTCAACAAGAGACACACTTCAGACCTAGGGACACATACAGACTGAAAGTAAGGGGATGGAAAAAGATATTCCGTGCAAATGGAAACCAAAAGAAAGCTGGAGTAGCAATACTTATACCAGATAAAATAGACTTTACAATAAAGAATGTTACAAGAGACAAGGAAGGACACTACATAATGATCAAAGGATCAATCCAAGAAGAAGATATAACAATTATAAATGTATATGCACCCAACATAGGAGCACCTCAATACATAAGGCAAATGCTAACAGCTATAAAACAGGAAATCGACAGAAACGCAATAATAGTGGGGGACTTTAACACCTCAGTTACACCAATGGACAGATCATCCAAAATGAAAATAAATAAGGAAACACAAGCTTTAAATGACACAATAGACCAGATATTTTTACTGATATTTAGGATATTCCATCCAAAAACAGCAGATTACAATTTCTTCTCAAGTGTGCACGCAACATTCTCTAGGATAGATCACATCCTGGGTCACAAATCAAGCCTCAGTAAATTTTAGAAAATTGAAATCATATAAAGCATGTTTTCTGACCACACACTATGAGATTAAAAATGAATTATAGGGGAAAAAACGTTAAAAACACAAACACATGGAGGCTAAACACTACATTACTAAATAACCAACAGATCACTGAAGAAATCAAAGAGGAAATAAAAATTACCTAGAGACAAATGACAATGAAAACATGATGGTCCAAAACCTATGGGATGCAGCAAAAGCAGTTCTAAGAGGGAAGTTTATAGCTATACAAGCCTACCTCAGGAAACAAAAAAAATCTCAAATAAACAATCTAACCTTACACGTAAAGGGACTAGAGAAAGAAGAACAAAGAAAACCCAATGTTAGCAGAAGGAAAGATATCATCAATATCAGAGCTGAAATAAATGAAATAAAAACAAAGAAAACAATAGCAAAGATAAATAAAACTAAAAGCTGGTTCTTTGAGAAGGTAAACAAAATTAGTAAACCATTAGCAGACTCATCAAGAAAAAGAGGGAGAGGACTCAAATGAATAAAATTAGAAATGGAAAAGAAGTTACAACAGACACCGCAGAAATACAAAGCATCCTAAGAGACTACAACAAGCAACTCTATGCCAATAAAATGGAGAACCTGGAAGAAATGGGCAAATTCTTAGAAAGGTTTAATCTTCAAAGATTGAACCAGGAAGAAACAGAATATATGAACAGACTAATCACAAGTAATGAAATTGAAAGTGTGATTAAAAATCTTCCAACAAGTAAAAGTCAAGGACCAGATGGCTTCACAGGTGAATTCTATCAAACATTTAGAGAAGGGCTAACACCCATCCTGCTGAAACTCTTCCAAAAAATTGCAGAGGAAGGAACACTCCCAAACTCATTCTATGTGGCCACCACCACCCCGATACCAAAACCAGACAAAGATACTACAAAAAAAGAAAATCACAGACCAATATCACTGATGAATATAGATGCAAAGATCCTCAACAAAATACTAGCAAACAGAATCTAACAACACATTAAAAGGATCAGACACCATGATCAAGTGGGATTTAACCTAGCGATGCGAGGATTCTTCAATATATGCAAATCAATCAATATGATACACCATATTAACAAATTGAAAAATAAAAACCATATGATCATCTCAATAGATGCAGAAAAAGCTTTTGACAAAATTCAACACCCATTTATGATAAAAACTCTCCAGAAAGTGGGCATAGAGGGAACCTACCTCAACATAATAAAGGCCATGTACGCCAAACCCACAGCAAACATCATTCTCAATGGTGAAAAACTGACAGCATTTTCTCTAAGATCAGGAATACGACAAGGATGTCCACCATCACCGCTATTATTCAACATAGTTTTGGAAGTCGTACCCACAGCAATTGGAGAAGAAAAAGAAATAAAAGGAATACAAATTGGAAAAGAAGAAGTAAAACTGTCACTGTTTGAAGATGACATGATACTATATATAGAGAACTGTAAAGATGCCACCAGAAAACTACTGGAGCTCATCAATGAATTTGGTAAAGTTGCAGGATACAAAATTAATGCACAGAAATCTCTGGCATTCCTATACACTAATGATGAAAAATCTGAAAGAGAAATTAAGGAAACAGTCCCATTTACCATTGCAACAAAGAGAATAAAATACCTAGGAATAAACCTACCTAGGGAGACATAAGACCTGTATGCAGAAAACTATAAGACACTGATGAATGAAATTAAAGATGATACCAGCAAATGGAGAAGTATACCATGTTCTTGGATTGGAAGAATCAATATTGTGCCAATCACTATACTACCCAAAGCAATCTACAGATTCAATGCAATCACTGTCAAATTACCAATGGCATTTTTTATGGAACTAGAACAAAAAATCTTAAAAGTTTTATGAAGATACAAAAGACCCCAAATAACCAAAGCAGTCTTGAGGGATAAAAATGGAGCTGGAGGAATCAGACTCCCTGACTTCAGACTATACTACAAAGCTACAGTAATCAAGACGATATTGTACTGGCACTAAAACAGAAACATAGATCAATGGAACAAGGTAGAAAGTCCAGAGATAAATGCACACACCTATGGTCAACTAATCTATGACAAAGGAGGCAAGAATATACAATGGAGAAAAGGCAGCCTCTTCAATAAGTGGTGCTGGGAAAACTGGACAGCAACATATAAAGGAATGAAATTAGCACACTCCCTAACACCATACACAAAAATAAACTCAAGATGGATTAGAGACCTAAATGTAAGACTGGACACTATAAAATTCTTAGAGGAAAACATGGAAGAACACTCTTTGACATAAGTCACAGCAAGATCTTTTTTGATCCACCTCCTAGAGTAATGGAAATAAAAACAAAAATAAATGAGGGCTTCCCTGGTGGTGTAGTGGTTGAGAGTCTGCCTGCTGATGCAGGGGACACGGGTTCGTGCCCCGGTCCAGGAAAATCCCACATGCCACGGAGCGGCTAGGCCCGTGAGCCATGGCCGCTGAGCCTGCGCGTCCGGATCCTGTGCTCCGCAACGGGAGAGGCCACAACAGTGAGAGGCCCACGTACCGCAAAAAAAAAAAAAAGCAAATGAGACCTAATGAAACTTCAAAGCTTTTGTGCGGCAAAGGAAACCATAAACAAGACGAAAAGACAACCCTCAGAATGGGAGAAAATATTTGCAAACGAATCAATGGACAAAGGATTAATCTCCAAAATATGGAAACAGCTCATGCAACTCAATATTAAAAAAACAAACAACCCAATCAAAAAATGAGCAGAAGGCCTAAATAGATATTTCTCCAGAGAACACATACAAATGGCCAAAAAGCATGTGAAAAGCTGCTCAACATCACTAATTATTAGAGAAATGCAAATCAAAACTACAGTGACGTATCACCTGACACCAGTTAGAATGGGCATCATTAGAAAATGTACATACAACCAATGCTAGAGAGGGTGTGAAGAAAAGGGAACCCTCTTGCACTGTTCGTGGGAATGTAAATTGATACAGCCACTATGGAGAACAGTATGGAGGTTCCTTAAAAAATAAAAAATAGAATTACCGTATGATCCAGCAATCCCACTACTCGGCTTATACCCAGAGAAACCCATAATTCAAAGAGACACATGCACCCCAGTGTTCATTACAGCACTCTTTAGAATAGCCCGGTTATGGAAGCAACCTAAATGCCCATCGACCGAGGAATGGATAAAGAAGATGTGGTACATATATACAATGGAATATTACTCAGCCATAAAAAGGAATGATATTGGGTCAATTGTTGAGATGTGGATCGATCTAGAGACTGTCATACAGAGTGAAGTAAGTTCGAAAGAGAAAAAGAAATATCATATATTAACACATATATGTGGAACCTAGAATATTACTCAGCCATAAAAAGGAATGATATTGGGTCAATTGTTGAGACGTGGATGGATCTAGATACTGTAATACAGACTGAAGTAAGTTAGAAAGAGAAAAAGAAATATCGTATATTAACTCATATATGTGGAACCTAGAAAAATGGTGCAGATGAACTGGTTTGCAGGGTAGAAATTGAGACACAGATGTAGAGAACAAACGTATGGACACCAAGGGGGGAAAGCCGCAGTGGGGTGGTGGTGGTGGTGGTGTGATGAATTGGGCGATTGGGATTGACATGTATACAGTGATGTGTATAAAATTGATGACTAATAAGAATCTGCTGTATAAAAAAACAAATAAAATAAAATTTAAAAAAACATAAAACCCAAAAAAGATGAAATAAGTAAAATTAAAATTTTTGTAATTATTAAAGTAAAAACAAATAATAAAATAAAAAAAGAAGAGAGCAACCAAACCAATAAACAAATCCAGCAATGATAACAAGTACTAAAAACTATACTAAGATAAACATAAATTTCAGAAACTAGTCAGTCGCAGACAGCAAACCCACAGTCCACAGTTGCTCCCAAAATCCTCTGCCTCAATTTTGAGTTGATTCTTTTTCTATTCAGGTATTCCTCAGATGCAGGGTACCTCAAGTTGATTGTGGGATTTAATCCACTGCTCCTAAGGCTGCGTGGAGAAATTTCCCTTTTCTTTGTTCACACAGCTCCTGGGGTTCAGCTTTGGTTATGGCCACACCTCTGTGTGTAGGTTGCTCTCAGGCTTCCATTCCTTTTGGGAAGTCTGAGGTCTTCTGCCAGCGTTCAGTAGGTGTTCTGTAGGAGTTGTTCCACATGTAGATGTATTTTTGATGTATTTGTGGGAAGGAAGGTGATCCCCACCTCTTACTCCTCCACCATCTTAAAGGTTCCCCTATCTGTCCTTTTAAAAAGAAAAAATAAAGAAGTACCCAAACTACCAAAAGATTTTTAAATTTTGTTGTTAAATACTATGACTCTGGGAAAGAAAGGAAAAAAACAAATGCCAATGAATGAATGAATGAATGTTCTGTGAATCAAGACAGCTCTCATAAGAAGTGACATCATATGCTTCCCTTGCAAGTATAACAGAAGGACAGACAAGGAATTACTCGAAGTTTTCCAGGTCCAGTTGGCTTTACCTGTGGATTAAAAGGAATGGATTGCAGAAGAAAGCTCTTTTGATACTCTAAGGCATACTTTTATCCACTTTTTTTTTAATTTGCCTTAATGTAATTTATTTATTTATTTAATATATTTATTTATTTATGGCTGAGTTAGGTCTTTGTTGCTGCACATGGGCTTTCTCTAGTTGCGGCGAGCAGGGGCTACTCTTCATTGTGGTGCACGGGCTTCTCACTGTGGTGGCTTCTCTTGTTGCGGAGCACAGGCTCTAGTCATGTGGGCTTCAGTAGTTGTGGCTCGCGGGCTCTAGAACACAGGCTCAGTAGTTGTGGCACACGGGCCTTGTTGCTCTGTGGCATGTGGGATCCTCCCGGACCAGGGCTCGAACCCATGTCCCGTACACCGGCAGACGGATTCTCAAGCACTGCGCCACCAGGGAAGCCCCTCATCCACTTTCTTAAGTCTTCTCTTACCAAAGAGAAGTAAAATGACAGCACATTTGGATTTGAAAAAGTGTTCATTGCTAGAACACTCAGCCACCAACACTCTGGGATCAGTTGGGATGGAACAGGGGCCAAAAAACCCCCAAACCTTCAGCCAGATCATTAAAACATACCTGTTTGAAATCTCTTTGCTTTGTGTCTTTTCTTGATGACTTCTCCAGACATCCGCTTTTATTTCCCTACAAGTTATTTCAAAAGATAATGAAAGGTGGGTAAAAGGATTTTTCAGGCTCTATGGGAAAAAGAAAGTATAGGTTATTTTTGTCTTTGCTTTGATCATTCTTTCCATGACTCTCTAGTTGGCTTCATAAACTGTTACTGAGATCAAAACAATAATTCCTATTATCACTCTGAACGGGTGTCTGTCTGAGTAAATGTGCAGAAGTTCCTTTTCATTGGCCTGCTCAGAGCAGAGTTCTTAGAAATATACAGCATAGAACTATAACTCTATTCATTAAAAACTGATTCGTCACTGACAAGGTTTCCTTGGACTCTCAGCAGATATAACAGCTTTGAAATGAGACTCAAGTGTCATTTCATCTTATGTAGCTACAGATATGTACCTGTTATCCTTAATAATCTCATTTTTTCTACTTTTGTTGTCTCCAGTTCTGCCCAGCTGGAGACAATATTGTCCTTCTCATGCTGGACCAGTCTGACCCCAGTTCCCTAGCAGATCATGACCAGGTCAGGAAGTTAAAGCAGTTTTGTTAGCACCACCTGTAGATAGAACCTAGAACTATTCTTCCTGGTTTATAATTGACTGCAGGAAGCTCTTGAATTGGAGCCCATTTTGTTGCAGGATTTTTTCCCCCTTTTACTCACCATATTAATTCGGATTGTGAATTTGCTCTGCTTTCCTTGCTGGACTGGATATACTCCCTGAGCTGGAGCTCACTTGGTTATGACTCCAACTCCCTATTTGGCTTGCACCAAGCCTCTTTCCTATGGACTCTAGCTCCTGGCAAGAGCCTTGCTGTGAAGAGAGTTATAATCAACATCAGATGGATTCCTGATGCTGTTCTCTGCCCAACTGAGAGGGGCCCTTAGTTACTCAGTCTTGAGGCTGCCATGTCCTTTGGTTTATGGACTTTTGATTTCCTGGCTACTCCAGAAGCTAGGTGCTCAAGACTCATTGGTATCCTCATGCCCAGTTTTTAACAGTCTCACCTTCTCTGCCTTTCCTGGTTATACATGTTGCTAAGGTACTAGCATGCGTCATGTCTCAGTCTGCCTAATTTTTTTTTGATTGAAGTATAGTTGATTTACAGTGTTGTGTAGGTTCTGGTATACAGCAAAATAATTCAGTTATACATATATATATATATATATATATATATATGTATATATATACATACATTCTTTTTCATTATGGTTTATTACAGGATATCGAATATAGTTTCCTGTGCTATGCAAGAGGACCTTGTTGTTTATCCATTCTATATATAATAGTTTGCATCTGCTCTTCCCAAACTCTCAATCTAACCTTCCCCCAACCCCCTCCCCCTTGGCAACCGCAAGTCTGTCCTCTATGTCTGTGAGTCTGTTTCTGTTTCGTAGATAAGTTCATTCCTGTCATACTTCAGATTCCACATGTAGGTGATATCTTATGGTATTTGTCTGTCTCTTTCTAACTTATTTCACTTAGTATGATAATCTCTAGATCCATCCATGTTGCTGCAAATGGCATTATTTCTTTCTTTTTTATGGCTGAGTAATATTCCATTGAATATATATACTACATCTCCTTTATCCATTCATCTGTTGATGGACATTTAGGTTATTTCCATGTCTTGGCTATGGTAAATAGTGCTGTTATGAACATAGGGGTGCATGTATCTTTTCAAATTATGGTTTGTCCAGATATGTGCCCAGGAGTGGGATTGCTGGATCATATGGCAACTCTATTTTTAGTTTTTTGAGGAACCTCCATAGTGTTTTCCATAGTGGCTGCACCAATTTACATTCTCACCAAAAGTGTAGGAGGGTTCCCTTTTCTCCACACCCTCTCCAGCATTTATTATCTGCAGATTTTTAATGCTGGCCATTCTGACCAGGGTGAGGTGGTACCTCATTAGTGTTTTGATTTGCATTTCTCTAATAATTAGCAATATTGAGCATCTTTTCATATGCCTATTGGCCATCTGTATGTCTTCTTTGGAGAAATGTCTATTTATGTCTTCTGCCCTTTTTTTGACTGGGTTTTTTATTTTCTTGATACTGAGCTGTATGAGCTGTTTGTATATTTTGGATATTAAGCCCTTGTTGTTAACATTATTTACAAATATTTTCTCCCAGTCTGTATGTTGTCTTTTTGTTTTGTTTATGGTTTCCTTTGCTGTGCAAAACCTTATAAGTTTGATTAGGCCCCATTTGTTTATTTTTGCTTTTATTTCTATTGCCTTGGTAGACTGACCTAAGAAAACATTGATACAATTTATGTCAGAGTATGTTTTGCCTATGTTTTCTTCTAGGAGTTTTATGGTTTCATGTCTTATATTTAAGACTTTAAGCAATCTTGAGTTTATTTTTGTGTATGGTGTGAGGGTGTGTTCTAACTTCATTGATTTACATACGCCAGTCCAACTTTCCCAATACCACTTGCTGAAGTCAGTCTGCCTAATTTATTATACTATGGTATTTATCCCTATATGTACATATGAATGCATTTGTTTTCATTATTTTAAGCTAAACTCACTAAAGATTAAGGCATTGTATCTCCAACTTTCCCTAGAATTCTTAGATGCTGATGTAGAAGAAAGAACTTTTAAAGCCCTTTGATGCCCTTGAAGCCACTACTCAATTGACCCTAGAGCATTGTACTTACTATTTGTAACCTGTCCATCCACTTCAGATCTATGACATACCTGAATGACACTTCACTTATCTACCTGAGCCTAATAGAAATCAATGCTCATAATCCCATTACTTGTTAGTTATTGGACTCTCCAGAACTTCAGAAGGCATTCCTTCACCTAACAATCCAATTTATGCCTAAATTTGCTTTAAATTTAGCTTTTGACACAGTTTAGCATAAAACATGATGCTGATATCTAAATAATGTGATTTTATTTTATAGTCTCTGGCAGCTGAAAGATATCAAAGCTGTTACTCTGACACTGGAGTTTTATTCCCCACACCACGACCTTAGTAGTACTGAGTTTCTTCCCGTCTACTAAAAACATTTTTCTATCAACACAACTTTTTAGTTCTCCTTTTCCTCCTAGAAATCTTTTCCTTCCTGGCATCTTTCCCAGATCATTTCTGCAACCCTATTCAGAAAACTTCATTTTATTTTATTTATTTTTAAAAATATTTATTTATTTATTTGGCTGCTCTGGGTCTTAGTTGCAGCATGAGGGATCTTTTAGTTGAGGCATGTGGGATCTAGTTCCCTGACCAGGGATCGAACCTGGGCCCCCTGCATTGGGAGTACAGAGTCTTAACCACTGGATCGCCCGGAAAGTCCCCAGAAAATTTCATTTTAAGCATTCATTGCTGAGACATTTTTCTTCAGAACACAAAATTGATAATAATCTCAGTCAAAACATAATTATGGGGCTTCCTTGTTGGCACAGTGGTTGAGAGTCCGCCTGCTGATGCAGGGGACACAGGTTCGTGCCCCAGTCCTGGAAAATCCCACATGCCACGGAGCGGCTGGGCCCATGAGCCATGGCCGCTGAGCCTGCGCGTCCAGAGCCTGTGCTCCGCAACGGGAGAGGCCACAACAGTGAGAGGCTCGCGTACGGCCAAAGAAAACCAAAAAACGTAATTATGGCATATCTGCACTGGAAGAGTTTCGCTGGTGTCCCTGCTTCCTATGTTCAGTGAATTGCAAACTTCTGTGGTTCCACCAATAAATGGGCAGGCAAGGCAACATGTACATCTTTGTCTTAGTCACTAAGAACTCCTGTCAATATTGTTTTAAAATACATCTGGCTTTTGTCTTCTCAGCTACTAACCTGTTAATGTGATATGTATTACTAATTTTCAATTTATGAGTATAGTAGTCCCCTCTTATCTGAGAGGGATACATTCCAAGACCCTCAGTGGATGCCTGAAACTTTGGATAGTTCTGAACCCTATATACAGTTGATCCTTGAACAACAGGGGTTAGGGCTGCTGACTCTCAAGCAGTAAAAAATCCAAGTATTAGAGTCTACCCTCCATATCCACAGTTTCTCCGTATCTGAAGTTTCTCCATATTTTTACTTCCTCTGTATCCATGGTTTCTCTATATCAGAGGTTCTGAACCTGTGGATTGAAACAACCTCAGATTGTGTAGTACTACTGTATGATCTACTACTGAAAAAAAATTCATATATAAGTGGACCATGCAGTTCAAACTCCTGTTAAGGGGTCAGCTATATGCTATGTTTTTTCCTATACATACATACCTAAGATAAAACTCAATTTATAAATTAAGCACAATGAGATTAACAACAATAACTAATAATAAAATAAAACAATTGTAACAATATACAGTAGTAAAAGGTTTGTGAATTTAGTATCTCTCTTTAATGCCTTTTGCGTCTTAACTAAGCACATGTCACACACTGGCTGTAACTTTTGGAGTTTGCAAAACAAACAGAAATTTCTTTTTCCTTCTTCACAATTTCATGGATAGAAGATTCGTTCTTACCATAGATCTTAGCAACCTCAGCATACATTGTTTTCCCCTTTCCTTATTGAGAACTTTCACCTTTTCCCTTAAAGGAAGCACTCTTTTGGTATATACAAATCACCACCCTTGTGCTTTGGGGCCATCGTTAAGTAAAATAAGGGTAACTGGAACACAAGCACTGTGATACTGTAACAGTCATTGTGATAACTGAAATGGCTACTAAGTGACTAATGGGCAGGATGCTCTGGACAGTGGGATGATTCGAGTCCTGGAAGGGAAGTTGTGAGATTTCATCACACTACTCAGAAAGGTGTGTGATTTAAAACTTTGTTTATTTCTGGAATTTTTCCATTTAATATTTTCAGGGCACAGTTGACCATGGGTTACTGAAACCAGGGAAGTGAAACTCTAGATAAGAGACAGCTAGTGTATCCCTTTCTATTTTCCTTAGGGATGTTAGACATCCTATCCAACGTGGTCCACAGCTGTTTCCCTGGGAATGTTTAGTCACCATCATCCTGGGATTCCCTTTATCTCTCTTTTAAATTGAATTCCCTGTTTGCTTGATCCTTGTCTTCCTCTTTCTTTATTGATTCTTTCTTTTTGATGACGTATGTTCTCTGTTAGTTGCCTGAGAAAGGTTGTGCAGGAGGATGTCAGTCAGGGTTCAACCAGAAAAAACAGAACCAATAGGAAAGATACAGTAAGGGATTTATTTCGAGGAACTGGCTCAAGTGATTGTGGGAGCTGGTTTGGCAAGTCTAAAATCCATAGGTCAGGCTGTGAGGAAAGGCAGGCCTGAAGTCTCAGACACAGGCTGTAACTGCAGTCCATAGGAGAAATTCTTTTCTTCTTCCAGAAAACCTCAGATCTGCAATTAAAGCATTTCAACTGATTGAATCAGGCCCATCCAGTATATCTAGACTAATCTCTTTTACTTATGGTTGGCTGATTATAGACATCTATTTTCCCTATTCTTTCTTGAGATCCTAAAAGTTGCTTAAAGGCTATAAGAGGACTTCCCTGGTGGCACAGTGGTTAAGAATCCACCTGCCAATGCAGGGGACCACAGGTTCGAGCCCTGGTCCAGGAAGATACCACATACTGTGGAGCAACTAAGCCTGTGCGCCACAACTACTGAGCCTGTGCTCTGGATCCTGCCAGCCACAACTACTGAGCCCATGTGCTGCAACTACTGAAGCCCGTGCCCCTAGAGCCCGTGCTCCGCAGCAAGAGTAGCCACTGCAATGAGAAGCCCTTGCACCGCAACGAAGAGTAGGCCCTGCTCACCGCAACTAGAGAAAGCCCGCGTGCAGCAATGAAGACCCAATGCAGCCAAAAATAAAAATAAATAAGTAAATAAATTTTTTTAAAAAAGGCTATAAGAAAAGCTTGCTAAACCATCCTTATTCAATGAGGGTTTACCTCAGGTCACTTAGATATGGTATCTCTTCTTAGAGAATGTTATGAATTTTTATTTTTGGTTCCTCTTTTCCCAGCCTCAGTTTGAAATACTGTGCTTCCATAAACACGTCCCACCCTTTCTAGAGATAATAAATGGATATAATTGATTGTTACTGCTTTTCTTATTTATGTTTTATTTCTTTCCTGGATTTGGATCTCCTCAGTAAGAAGAAAAGATCTCTTGAATATGGAACTTTTCCAGAAGACTATTTTCATCTATTGTGTTTTAATTCTCATTACTTTCAGTCTCATATTTTGACCTTTTTCTGATCTTGCCTAAGCTTCTGAGGGTTTCTCTTTATAGCTATCCCGTTAATATAAGCCATATATAAATTTGAACTTCTAGTATGAAAATTCTAAGAATATGGACATTCTGTTCTTTAATCATTAGAAAGAAAATTTTAAAGTTTAGCATCCAGTTTCCTACTACTATGACAAATTCCACCCTAAACAGCATGGGAAATATGCATTCTAGCTTCATTTACATTAGCAATGAATTTTAATTCATAACCAGTTGGCTTTAGAAGTACTACCATTCCCTTTCCACATCCTTATCTATAGCTTCAGCCTCCAACCAAGTCCCTGAGACATATGGTTTTGTATTTCTTGGAAGGTTTACAGGAATTCGTTACTACATTCAAAATCCCTTGAGTCCAGCTGCAATGTGGGGTAATTACTCCTATGTGGAGAAGAGTCAAACTGCATGAGAACGTGCTTCTCCAATAATTTCTAATCCAAATATTCAAAGCAACAACACACATCCTTGCTTAGATTTTAGAATTGTAGGGTGGAAGTTCAGTTGAGTGGTGGGCATAATGATACTTTGGACAGTAAGCATTGGGAGTATATGGGCTTTATTAAGCAGTGAACCCTTGGTAAGGATTTAAAAATATTTCTACACCAGAAAAGGGCTTCTCAGCATCACTGCTACTTCCCAATAGTAGTTTTGTCAACAGGCAATTAGATCAATCAAAATGAAATATTCACAGTCAGTCAGTGGGTGAGGCAATATTGCTTATTGTCAAACTATTTTTATGCTATGAAATCCATTTTACAAACAACCTTATTCGGAATTCCAATATATAAAACAGTTAAGGAAAGAACAGCTCAAGGTGAGGAATATGAGATGCACAGAGAGAAGTGAGTTTAGCTTTCTCTTCATATCACAGTGACCAGCAAAGCACATCTGTAAAAACCCAGAGCTCTGCAGATCGTGCTAGGAGAACCTTAAATCTATATTATTTCCAAGAATATTTTGGTTATTTGCTGAATAATATATTGCTTATTTTTGCTGTGTAGGATGTAGCCAGTAAGCACCAGTCTGTGAGCCAACTTTTTGAAGGACTCATTGTACATAGCCTTAAAATAAACATCCAGGGGAAGAAATTGCCATGGAAAATAAAATATTTGAGCCTGGAGAGAATCTGAGATAAAAACATAAGAAGGAAAAACACTTGGAGCACAAATGAGTATAATCATAAGCAAATATTTTAAAACATGCTAAATAGAGCACACCTGATCTTGTTTGATCCAGGAAACTAAATAGAACTAATCTTGGTAAGTAAGTAGATAGAAAATGCTTAGGTTCCTAAGAACTATCTACATACCAAATAGTTCTGGAGTAAAGATGTAGTTGCGCTTACCAGGAATCTACTAAACATAATGTTCTGCTCACCAGCACTTTGGCACAGTTGTTTTGCTTGCTGAGAGCCCAGGTATAACTGAGACACACCAGGATTCTAAAGTGCTTTATGAGTCACTGAGATAAGATTACACTACATCCAGCAGAGGTATAATTATATGATAATGATATAGTATAATGTATTATAATAATAAATATATAATGTAATTATGTATTATTGCTGGATATCTGTTGGAAAACTTATATGGCATGTCAGAAGCTAACTTTCCAGCAACCAGCCTATCTGTAAGGCCTGGATATTGCATTAGTTGACTATGTCATGTAAGAGGAGTTCCTATGTACAAGTGCTGAAAACAGCTAAAGTCATTGAGGGGACCAGAAACAAAGATATGAAACAGGAATGTTTTGAGGACCTTAAAGGTTGAAAGGTTTGTCAGAGAAAAGTAGAAGCGGGCATTAATTACAAGATGAATAAGTTCTGGGGATCTAATGTACAGCATGGTGACTGCAGTTAACAATACTGTATTGTATACTTAACATTTGCTAAAAGAATGTGTCTTAAATGTTCTCACCACATACACACACAGAATGGTAACTATATGATGTGAAGGATGTATCTAACTTATTGTGGTAATCTTCTCACAATATATATGTAGATCAAATCATCACATTGCACACCTTGAATTTACACAAAGTTATTTGTCAATTATATCTCAATAAAGCTGAAAAAAGTAAAAATTAAATTAAAAAAGGAAGAATCTTCTCTTGCTCATATAGGCTTAAATTCACTTTGTTTTTCAACTGGTATATTTATAAGGCATTTGTCTTCCAGAAGTAGATTTGTGTTTCAGTGACAATGGCAATAATGCTTCCTTTGTAGAACCTATCTGTGTGGCCTTGGCCAAATCAGACTGGGTAAAGCACAGAGCACCCATCTGCTTCTTCTGATTGCTGCCTCAGTTCGGTGGCTGTGCCACATGGGTGGCATTCAGAAATAAGAGTTGTATGTCCGTAGAGTAATGAGCCGGTCCTGGTGATTTTAAAGGCTGAAGGTTTTGATTCTGCAACCAAATGAATACTATCATAGATGCTTAGCCTGTCCTGACTAGGTTTCCTTCCTTCCCTTAATTAACATATGTAGTTTTTTATAGGCACTTACTTAGGCACTGTATAGCTGTTATAGGGCATATAAAGTTTAATCCAATACGGCTCTCCCCTCTAAGGATCTTGTTATGGTTATTCTTATATCTTCCCTTCTGCCCATCTCTAAAAATTTCTCACTTTTCTTCTTGGAACACTGCACTAGGATTAGATTTGCTTCCAGGGACTGTCCATGGCTTCGAAAAATGAATCTCTTGCTTGCCAGGATCTCTGTACAGACTCTGCCGAGTCAAATTCAGTGCCAGAGAGAATGTGTGCTTTGTTTGATCAGCACTGATTTCTGAACTGGGCCCTGGAAAAAGAAAACATGGATTTTGTCACTATCTATGGAGCCAGAGAAAAGGGTCCTGATTGCAGTCTGTCCTGATTACAGCTGTGCTGCTACCAAGTGTGGCACTCAGAATGTCTACTGTGGTCTCATGGCAACCAAACTCAGCTTCTGCATGCAGCAAATGTGAGGGCCTGTTAAATAGATGAGCTGTACAACTTGTAAAGTATCCAATTCTTGACTTGGAAGTGACTTTGTCTTTGATAACTTCTCCTTCCTCAAGAAAATCGTCTCCTACTACCCATCCAGAATGTCAAGTTCCTCCCGATCCCCATGATGATCCATAAATATCTACCCTGAACTCATGACGATGATTGGATTCAACATTGTAATTGCATATGCCTGACTTTTCCACTCTGTCAACAGCCTGTTCCCTGGAGTATCTCCCAGTGTGCATGTCATATCCTGTTAGGTAGATTTTGAGCCTATAGGAATGCATCTCATAGCCTTATGAACAAAGATCCCACTTAATTCTCTGTCATTTTTAGCACTTAGCACATTGTTAGTGCTTTAAAAGGATGAAACAATTCCTTGACTATGTAGGTGTAGGGTGTTTATAAATTTAAAAAATACTTCTACATCAGACTTCCCCAGTGGCACAATGGTCAAGAATCTGCCTGCCAATGCAGGGGACATGGGTTTGAACCCTGGTCTGGGAAGATCCCACATGCTGCAGAGCACCTAAGCCTGTGCTCTACAACAAGAGAGCGCACCGCAATGAGAAGCCTGTCACCACAAGGAAGAACAGCCCCCGCTTGCCACAACTAGAGAAACCCCGTATGCAGCAATGAAAGACCCAACGCAGCCAAAAAAAAAAGACAAAAAACACTTCTACATCGATTATCTTCTGCAACTTCCACAATTACCCTGTGAGGGATGGCAAATCTCTTTGACAAATGAGGAAACTGAGACATAAAGGGCTGAAGTCACAGATGGTGACAGTACTAGGTTTAGGATTAAGTTCTCCCGACCTCTGGTCTCAGACATTTCTGGTTAAATATTGTCTCATCACATCATTACTCTCTGAAAGCTATTCCCACCAGAAATCTCATTTTAATTAGATATTTCATCTCTTAAAACTCTATAGGGTGTCTAACATTTACAAAACCATGCTGGGTGGAGGCAGTGAACACTACCTGGGTTGCCAAAAGTAGCTAAAAGGTATAAGGACAAAGCCATCAGACAGATTTTCTTTATGACTCTTTGAGACAGGATAGTGCAACGTCAGATCCACCTTGACACCAAGTTATGTTGAAACTCAGTCTTTATCATGGGGACCACTGGGTGCCTTTCTCACAGCCACTTCAGCTTGGTTTTACAAGTGTTCAAATAGTGAGACTCTGTCCCAGAGCGTCATTGGGCTTCCTGCCATATCTATGGATCTATGATCATGAATTTAATTTTAGAGCATGGAAGGGATCTTAATAAGGATCATGAATCACACTTTACAAATGAGGATAGAGGATGTGAACTTAAGTGACCTGTTCTATCAGGGCCATGGAGCTGGGCAGCCTTCTTTATTCATTAACTGATTCACTTAGAAAACATTCATTTGAAAACATATTTTGTTCCAGGAATTATTCTGGGTACTGGAAATACAGCAGTGGAAAAAAAAAAGACAAAAATCACTGCTTCAATAGAGTTTCTATCCTAGTGGAAGAAGGCAAATAATAAATAAAAACAAAAAATTAAATTGTAGGGTATATTAAATGCAGCAACACATGGAAAAAAAGAAAAAAAAAGCAGGTGTCTTAGTCTGTTTGGGTTGCTATAACAAAATACCACAGACTGGGTAGCTTAAAAATAACAGAAATTTATTTCTTAGAGTTCTAGAGGCTGGAAGTTCAAGTTCAAAGCATGGTCACATTCTGGTGAAGGCCCTCTTCCTGGTTCAGTCAACACCTTTTCATTGTGTCCTCATATTGCTAGAAGGAGCTAGGAGAGCTCTGTGGGATCTTTTTTATAACAGCGCTCTAATTCCATTCATGAGGGCTCCACCCTCATGACCTAAGCACCTCCTGAAGGCTTCTCCTAATACCATCACTTTGGGCATTAAGATTTCAACATTTAAATTAGGGGGTTTGGGGGAGAGGAAAGGACACAAACATTCAAACCATAGCAGCAGGAAAGGAGGGTAAGGTGTTTTGGGGGTACTGGGCAAATTTTAAATAGGGAGGTCAAGGAGGTATTCACTGACAAGGTGACATTTTTGAGCAGCAACATAAAGTAGGTGAAGGAGTAAGTATTGAGAGGACCTGGAGAAGGCCTGTGCAAAGCCCTGAGGCAGGGGTGTGATGACATCTTTGGGAGGCCAGGACCAGGGGCTGGGGCTGAATGAGCAAGGTAGTGGGAGTGAGTACTGGGAATGAAGTCTCAGAGGTCCTGGAGAACCAGATCTATGTGGAGCCTTGTGGGCCTTGGCAAGGACTTTGGTTTTTACTCCAAATGAGTGAAATGAGATATTGAAGAATCCTGAGCAGTGAAGTGATATATTTGTGTTTAGTTTTAAGTGGATTACTCTGGGTTTTTATGTGGAGAATGGATTAGAGTGAGGCCAGGGTAGAACCGGGAAACCAGTTATTAGGAGGCTGTTGTAATAATTCAGGCAAGAGAAAATGGTGGCTCAGACCAGGTGGGAGTGGTAGAAATGGTCCAAGAGGTTGAATTCTAAATTTTGAAGGTGGAGCCTTCAAGAGGATTTACTGAAGGATTGGATTTGGGGTGAAAAAGAGAAAAATTAAAGGCGACTCCAAGGCTTTTAGCCTGAGCAATTGGAAAGATAGTGTTGCACTTACCTAAGGATGGCCGAGGCTGCAAGAGGAGCAGGTTTGGAGGGAGATGAACAGTTCAGTTTTAGAAATGTTTCCTTTGAGATGTCTTTAGATATCTAAGCAGTGATGTCAAATAGGCAGGTGAATATGAATCGAGAATTTAGATAAGACAATTGGACTAGATAATTGAGTGGTCATCAGAGTATTGCTGATATTTAAAGCCACGAGAATGCCAAGAGAGTGAATGTAGATAGAGAAAGAAGAGAGCTCCAGGGATTAAGGTCTCGGATACGTTCAGTATTTCAGTCTAGAACTCAGTCTCCTGATGTCCTTACCAACGTACGCACTGGAACATTGGTTCAAGGCTTGTATAACTGGTTTAATTCTAATGTGGACTACCAAAGCCAACATTTTATAAGGCTGTCTCATATAAAGGCATCTCAGGGATCCAAGTTTGATATAAAACAAGCTTGCCTTAAATTTCAGGTATATGGGGTCTTGTTCATATTCATGAGAGAAGATGAGGGCAATATTTCACAGGGCTGTCTCCACCCGCAACTTCTTGGGTTTGATGCTAGCCTGCCCCTCATTATTTTAGTGCGTTCTCCATGCAGACTACAACCCTTTGAACAATTACCCCCAACAGACTGGGTAAGTACTAAGTACTGGATTCCTACACCTGTGTAAATCTAGTGCTCTGTGGGACTAAAGAGCTTTCAGATATTTTTTTTTTCTTGTGGAATGAGAAGATATTCTGAGAGTAAGTTTAAAGGTGGCTGAATCCACATCAGCCTTTGATCCCTATCCCTTAGGCATTGGATCTCAGATTTAAGTGTGTATAAGAATCAGAAGGAGCTTATTTAAAATGTAGATTCTCTGGTCTTATCTTCAGAGATTCACATTCATTCAGTTTGGAGTGGAGCCTATGACTTTGCACAGCCAGTGATTCTGACACTGATTCAGGATCAGAAGAGACACTTACTTTCGATATGGATGAATGAATCTATTAGACAGCGTCTTTGATTCAGAAAGAAAAATTTGTATTGTTCATGGGAAGTTTATGGACAGATTATGATCTTGAAAGAAATCCTCAAAGTGCATTGTATTATATTAAGTCAAACAAAGTGTATATTATAGAAAAGAGAATGTGAGTCCGTACAAGGGAGGTTTTTCTAATAACTAGCTTTATTAAGTCATGGGAAAGTGGCATGTGAGTAAATGTGGATCTTGTCATTGAAATGAAAACGAAAACAGTTTGAGATGGTGCAGACCTTTTCTCCGGGAAATAAGATTTTGCTAGTTGCTGTCTAAAGTCACCATACATTAGTAGTAGTAGTAATAGTGCAGCTTGTGGGATCTTAGTTTCCAGGCCAGGGATCGAACCTGGGCCCCTGCAGTGGAAGCTCAAAGTCCTAACCACTGGACTGCCAGAGAATTCCTGACCATACACTATTTTTGAAAACAAAGCAAAAAATGAAAAAGAGGTAACTTCTTAGGTCCCTAACCACTCACAGATTCTTTGAGTGTTTTTAATATACTCGAAGGACAGAGGACTGGCCCACATTTTCATCATGATTGTTCCCTACTTTCTTCAACCCAGGGACTTCCTGGTGGGGTAGAGCAATTTGAAACCCTTTCCAGATATTCTAGTAAAAGTTTCCTTCTTTCTGTGGGTAAAACAAGAGTGAATCAGAGTTGATATGACTGGGATTGCTACTAACTTTGAACAAGACGTATAAGCCACAAGAATGACAGGAGAAGCTGTTACATGAAGGATCTGTACTGGGTGATTTCTGACCTCTCTCTCCACTTCTAAGTTCTCTGAGTTCTAAAACTCTGAGTTCACACATAATCCTTATCTACCCCTGTGAAAAAATGTGTCCTGTTTGCTGGAGCACTCACAGAATCACATCTTTATACCTCATTCCCTGAGTAAATTCAGGGGCAACATATCACACATCAATAACCCTAGCTCTTTGTTCCATCTTTTAAATTATTTATAGATATCAAATACTTAATTTTACCAAATGCCTTATTACAATCAAGGAAAACAGTTATGGCAGTTTTCAAGAAAGAAGGTTTAAATTTACGTGTAATATGCCTTCCAAAATTCATTTCAAAATGCACTCACTGTCTTGTTTTGAATTCTTAGTGTCATTTTCCTCCCCTCTGGCTCTTCTGTATGTAATGATTTGTCAGTCAATGGCATTCCTATAGGTACATCTCTGTCAGAATTCCAAAAGCACATTAGCAGAGGTAAAACAAAGCCCTCAGAGGTAGGCATATTTTACTGTAAGATAACATTCCCCTTTTAGGCATTGTTTGCCATGTGTCTTTGAACAACTAGGGATTGTATTATCTCATTGTAGCAGAAGGCTTAGTGTTTTCTAACATAATTATGTGATGAAAGAAAGTGGAGTTTAGAATGGAATATATTGTGCTGCTTATGTTTTTAAATGACAGGCTTAATAACAATAAAACAGGTAACTATAACTAATAAACTAAGAGAATAATATACAACTACATCTAACTGGAGGTACTGAGAACTTCCTAGAATAAGTCTCTGTAATGGTTAAATGGGATAATCTTAAATCAGCTTAATTTATTGGCTTTACCTGCAGCAAATTTTTCCCTATAGAATACAGTAATTCTAAATAAGACATTTGGCATTTTATTTCATTTTATTTTTCACATTCCAGCGTTCTTTCCTTTCTTTTGATTATAGCACCATGGTTTCCTTTGGGGAATTACTTCTTACTCACTCTTTGCAGTCTTGTTAATTGTCAACCAAAATGCCCACCCTCAGCTGGTTATAGTGTGAGTCCATGACCCAATCAGTTGTTTCTTCCCAAGATTAGACTCTGGAAAGGAGTGATAGAAAGATAGAAAAACTAGAGCCCATCCATCCCCAAGGGAACTTGGCAAAACCCCAGACTGGTTCTTGCTACCTGTATCCCTGGAGCTCTTTGCCAAGACAATTTTGCACTTACTCCTTTGGTCTGTGAGTCACTCCATAGCCTTCTAATAAGTCCTTTTTTTATTATTCAAGTCTTCCAGAGCTGGACTTCGTTGTTGCAACTAAAGATCACTGATTGATGCACAAGAACTTGCACTCCTCCTCAATCTGTGTTATCTTTCTGAACGATTATACAGAATTTAACACTTCTTATCAGTATATATATATATATATATATATATATATATGGAATATTTATTTCTTTCCATGGATGTGTGTGTTTGTGTGCATGCTTGTATGAATGTGTTTTGGTATGTGACACATATGGAAATACCAAGATTCCATCAACATCTTTATGAGAACTTGATCTTTTCTAATTAAGGGAAATTGCTGGACTCAAAGCAGAACACAGGTGTATACTAAGGAGTCTCCTTTAACACTTTCTCCAGTTCATTAGTGAATTTGTAAGCCTTATTTTAGTCAAATGAAAAGAGAAATGTTCTTTTAAAGCTGTTACACAATGCTATACACATACTAATCTCATAACAGGTTTGTGCTTAATATCTGGAGAAAGAGCTTAACTAGTTAAATTTTATTAACTACCATGAATTTCCTTCAAGGGAATGTGAAAAAGATTGTACAAGCTTAGCAATGACAACATTTCTGGAATGTCAGCATAGATTCTTTAAAAGGCTGAAGAGAATGTAGAAAAAGATGTTACAGTCTAAAGATCTGAGCCCAGGGAGGACTGAGATTTTGGACTTTGTCTTGCCGCTTTCACTGGATGATGTTTGATGTTTATTTCACCTTTCGTGGTTGTAATTTTCCCAGCAGTGGAGGGAAGATGAAAATTTCTTTAACTGCCTCAGAAGGTTTTATGAAGGTCAAATAAGATGCCCTCCCATTATTCTAAGTGGAATAAGTCAGACAGAGAAAGACAAATACTGTATGACCTCACTTTTATGTGGAATCTAAAAACACTGAACTGGTTTGTTTGCGGGAGCTTGTGGGACTGGAACCCTGTGCTAGACTGAAAACACGAGACACTAAGGCTGAGAGGGGTTTGTGCGTCTGTGCAGGAGCGCTGTCATGGGCGACTCTTTCTGCGGTGGTGTGGGCTTGAGGAGGCAGCTCGCGGGAAGGAGGCATTTAGGGTGAGGTAACGCAGACCGTGGAGCCAGATTTGCTGAGTTTGTACCTCAGCCCCAACATTAAAGCACTCTGTGGCTTTGGGCAACTCAGGTAGCATGAATCTCATCAGCACAGAGAGAAAGCTTCACTGAAAACTCACTGCAGAGCAGCGGGGGAAGCCGGATTCCATGATGGCAGCAGCAGGGTTCATGGCAAGAATCACGGCGTGCAGGCCGCCCCGGGGTGGTCTCGTCTTCCTGCAGCTTGTAGACCCTCAGGCTCAGGAGGTGTTTCAAGCACACAACCTTGAGAGAGTAAGGTGTTCTTGAGACCATCTGTACTGAATCTGTGACTGAACCCAGTGAAGACCTCTATATAAACGTTTAAGATTCTGGCTGCTCATGCAGAGACCTATTTCAGCCATGGGCTGCTGGAGATAGCCTCGTAGACAAATTACTACCAAGTCAGCCTGTTCTAGCTGAACGGCTATTGTAGATCCTCATAATCTGACTTCACAGTGGAGACTGCCACACTCACTGCCATGTGGCTGACAGGGTCTTGGTGCTCCGGCCGGGTATCAGGCCTGAGCCTCTGAGGTGGGAGAGCCGAATTCAGGACATTGGTCCACCAGACAATCCCGGCCCCATGTAATATCAAACAGAGAAAGCTGTCCCAGAGATTTCCATCTCAACACTAAGACCTAGCTCCACTCAACGACCAGCAAGCTACAGTGCTGGACACCCCATGCCAAACAACTATCAAGACAGGAACACAACCGCACCCATGAGCAGAGAGGCTGCCTAAAATCATACTAAGTTCATAGGCACCCCAAAACACAACACTGGATGTGGTCCTGCTCACCAGAAAGACAAGATCTAGCCTTATCTGCCAGAAAACAGGCACCAGTCCCCTGCACCAGGAAGCCTACTCAATCCACTGAACCAAACTTACCCACTGGGGGCAGACACCAAAAACAATGAGAACTATGAACCTGCAGCCTGCAAAAAGGGGACCCCAAACACAGTAAGTTAAGCAAAATGAGAAGACAGAGAAATACGCAGCAGGTGAAGGATCAAGGTACAAACCCAGCAGACCAAACAAATGAAGAGGAAATAGGCAATCTACCTGAAAAAGAATTCAGAATAATGATAGTAAAGATGATCCAAAATCTCGGAAATAGAATGGTGAAAATACAAGAAATGTTTAACAAGGACCTAGAAGAACGAAAGAGCAAACAACAAATGATGAACAACACAATAAATGAAATTGAAAATTCTCCAGAAGGGATCAATAGCAGAATAACTGAGGCAGAAGAACGGATAAGTGACCTGGAAGATAAAATAGTGGAAATAGCTACCGCCAAGCAGAATAAAGAAAAAAGAATGAAAAGAATTGACAGCAGTCTCAGAGACCTCTGGGACAACATTAGATGCACCAACATTCGAATTATAGGGGTCCCAGAAGAAGAAGAGAAAAAGAAATGGACTGAGAAAATATTTGAAGAGATTATAGTTGAAAACTTCCCTAATATGGGAAAGGAAATAGTTAATCAAGTCCAGGAAGCACAGAGAGTCCCATACAGGATAAATCCAAGGAGAAACATGCCAAGACACATATTAATCAAACTAACAAAAATTAAATACAAAGAAATATTAAAAGCAGCAAGGGAAAAGCAAAAAATAACATGCAAGGGAATCCCCATAAGGTTCTCAACAGCTGCTCTTTCAGCAGAAACTCTGTCAAAAGGGAGTGGGAGGACATATTGAAAGCGATGAAAGGGAAAAACCTACAACCAAGATTACTCTACCCAACAAGGATCTCATTGAGATTTGATGGAGAAATTAAAACCTTTACAGACAACAAAAGTTAAGAGAATTCAGCACTACCAAACCAGCTTTACAACAAATGCTAAAGGAACTTTTCTAGGCAGGAAACACAAGAGAAGGAAAAGACCTACAAAAACAAATCCAAAACAAGAATATGGTAATAGGAACATACATATCAATAATTATCTCAGGTTTCCATGGTGGCGCAGTGGTTGAGAGTCCGCCTGCCGATGCAGGGGACACGGGTTCGTGACCCGGTCCAGGAGGATCCCACATACTGTGGAGCAGCTGGGCCCGTGACCCATGGCTGCTGAGCCTGCGCGTCCGGAGCCTGCGCATCCGGAGCCTGTGCTCCGCAACGGGAGAGGCCACAACAGTGAGAGGCCCGCGTACTGAAAAAAAAAAACAAAAAAAAACCCCAAAAACTTAAATGTAAATGGGATAAATGCTCCAACCAAAAGACATAGACTGGCTGAATGGATACAAAAACAAGACCTGTATATATGCTGTCTACAAGAGACCCACTTCAGACCTAGGGACACATACAGACTGAAAGTTAGGGGATGGAAAAAGATATTCCATGCAAATGGAAATCAGAAGAAAGCTGGAGTAGCAATTCTCATATCAGACAAAATAGACTTTAAGTAGAGACTATTACAAGAGACAAAGAAGGACACTATATAATGATCAAGAGATGAATCGAAGAAGAAGATATAACAATTGTAAATATTTATGTACCCAACATAGGAGCACCTCAATACATAAGGCAAATGCTAAGAGCCATAAAAGGGGAAATTGACAGTAACACAATAATAGTAGGGGACTTTAACAACCCACTTTCACCAATGGACAGATCAACCAAAAAGAAAATAAATAAGGAAACACGAACTTTAAATGATACATTAAACAACTGATATTTATAGGACATTCCATCCAAAACCAACAGAATACACTTTCCTGTCTAGTGCTCATGGAACATTCTCCAGGATAGTTCTTATCCTGGGTCACAAATCAAGCCTTGGTAGGATTAAGAAAATTGAAATCATATCAAGTTTCTTTTCTGACCACAATGCTATGAGACTAGATATCAATTAGAGGAAAAAAACTGTAAAAAATGCTAACACATGGAGGCTAGACACTATGCTACTAAATAAGTAAGAGATCACTGAAGAAATCAAGAGGAAATCAAAAAATACATAGAAACAAATGACAATGAAAACACAACAGCCCAAAATCTATGGGATGCAGCAAAAGCATTTCTAAGAGGGAAGTTTATAGCAATACAATCCTACCTTAAGAAACAAGAAACATCTCAAATAAACAACCTAATCTTACACCTAAAGCAGTTAGAGAAAGAAGAACCAAAAAAACCCAAATTTAGCAGAAGGAAAGAAATCATAAAGATCAGATTGGAAATAAATGAAAAAGAAATGAAGGAAACAATAGCCAAGATCAGTAAAACTAAAAGCTGGTTCTTTGAGAAGATAAACAAAATTGATAAACTATTAGCCAGACTCATCAAGAAAAAAAGAGAGAAGTTGCAGATCAACAGAATTAGAAATGAAAAAGGAGAAGTAACAACTAACACTGCAGAAATACAAAGGATCATGAGAGATTACTACAAGCAACTATATGCCAATAAAATGGACAACCTGGAAGAAATGGACAAATTCTTAGAAAAGCACAACCTTCTGAGAATGAACCAGGAAGAAATAGAAAATATAAACAGACCAATCACAAGCACTGAAATTGAAGCTGTGATTAAAAATCTTCCAAAAAACAAAAGCCCAGGACCAGATGGCTTCATATGCGAATTCTGTCAAACATTTAGAGAAGACCTAACACCTATCCTTCTCAAACTGTTCCAAAATATAGCAGAGGGAGGAGCACTCCCACACTCATTCTACGAGGCCACCATCACCCTGATACCCAAACCAGACAAAGATGTCACAATAATAGAAAACTACAGACCAATATCACTGATGAACATAGATGCAAATATCCACATCAAAATACTAGCAAACAGAATCCAGCATCACATTAAAAGGATCATACACCATGATCAAGTGGGGTTTATCCCAGGAATGCAAGGATTCTTCAATATACGCTAATCAATCAATGTGATACACCATATTAACAAATAGAAGGAGAAAAACCATATGATCATCTCAATATATGCACAGAGGGCTTTTGACAAAATTCCACACCCATTTATGATAAAAACTCTCCAGAAAGTAGGCATAGAGGGAACTTACTTCAACGTAATAAAGGCCATATATGATAAACCCACAGCCAACATCATTCTTAGTGGTGCAAAACTGAAACCATTTCCACTAAGATCAGGAACAAGACAAGGTGGCCCACTCTCACCACTCTTATTCAACATAGTTTTGGAAGTTTTATCCATAGCAATCACAGACGAAAAAGGAATAAAAGGAATCCAAATCAGAAAAGAAGTTGAAATATCACTGTTTGCAGATGACATGATACTATACATAGGAAATCCTAAAGATGCTACCAGAAAACTACTGGAGCTCATCAATGAATTTGGTAAAGTAGCAGGATACAAAATTAATGTACAGAAATATCTGGCATTCTGATACACTAGTGATGAAAAATCTGAAAGTGAAATTAAGAAAACACTCCTATTTACCATTGCAACAAAAAGAATAAAATATCTAGGAATAAACCTACCTAAGGAGACAAAAGACCTGTATGTAGAAAATTATAAGACACTGATGAAAGAAATTAAAGATGATACAAATAGATGGAGAGATATACCATGTTCTTGGATTGGAAGAATCAACATTGTGAAAATGACTCTACTACCCAAAGCAATCTACAGATTCAATGCAATCCCTATCAAACTACCACTGGCATTTTTCACAAAACTAGAACAAAAAATTTCACAATTTGTATGGAAACACAAAAGACCCCGAGTGGCCAAAGCAATCTTGAGAACAAAAAATGGAACTGGAGGAATCAGGCTCCCTGACTTCAGACGATACTACAAAGATACACTAATCAAGACAGTATGGTACTGGCACAAAAACAGAAATATAGATCAATAGAACAGGATAGAAAGCCCAGAGATAAACCCACACACATACAACCACCTTATTATCTTTGATAAAAGAGGCAAGAATATACAATGGAGAAAAGACAGCCTCTTCAATAAGTAATGCTGGGAAAACTGGACAGCTACATGTAAAAGAATGAAATTAGAGCACTCCCTAACACTGTACGCAAAAATAAACTCAACATGGATTAAAGACCTAAAGTAAGGCCAGACACTATCAAACTCTTAGAGGAAAACATAGGCAGAACACTCTATGACATAAATCACAGCAAGATCCTTTTTGCCCCACCTCTTAGAGAAATGGAAATAAAAACAAAAATAAACAAATGGGACCTAATGAAACTTCAAAGCTTTTGCACAACAAAGGAAACCATAAACAATACAAGTAGACATCCCTCGGAATGGGAGAAAATATTTGCAAACAAAGCAACTGACAAAGGATTAATCTCACAAATATACAAGCAGCTGATGCAGCTCAATATCAAAAAACAAACAACCCAATCCAAAAATGGGCCGAAGACCTAAATAGACATTTCTCCAAAGAAGATATACAGATTGCCAACAAACTCATGAAAGGATACTCAACATCACTAACCATTAGAGAAATGCAAATCGAAACTACAATGAGATATCATCTCACACCAGTCAGAATGGCCATCATCAAAAATCTACAAAGAATAAATGCTGGAAAAGGTGTGGAGAAAAGGGAACTCCCTTGCACTGTTGGTGGGAATATAAATTGATTCAGCCACTATGGAGAACAGTATTGAGGTTCCTTAGAAACTAAAAATAGACCTATCCCAGCAATCCCAGTACTGGGATACACCCTGAGAAAACCATAATTCGAAAAGAGTCATGTACCACAATGTTCATTGCAGCACTATTTACAATAGCCAGGACATGGAAGCAACTAAGTGTCCATCGACAAATGAATGGATAATGAAGACGTGGAACATATATACAATGGAATATTACTCAGCCATAAAAAGAAACGAAGTTGAGTTATTTGTAGTGAGGTGGATGGACCTAGAGTCTGTCATACAGAGTGAAGTTTCGTCAGAAAGAGAAAAACAAGTACTGTATGCTAACACATATACATGGAATTGAAAAAAAAAAAAAGGTTATGAAGAGCCTAGCGGCATGACAGGAATAAAATAGACGTGGAGAATGGAATTGAGGACACAGGAAGGGGGAAGCGTAAGCTGGTTCAAAGTGAGAGAGTGACATGGACTTATATACACTACCAAACGTCAAATAGATAGCTAGTGCGAAGCAGCTGCATAACACACGGAGATCAGCTCGGTGCTTTGTGACCACCTAGAGAGGTGGTATAGGGAGGGTGGGAGGGAGATGTAAGAAGGAAGGGATATGGGGATATATGTATACGTATAGCTGATTCACTTTGTTATACGGCACCAACTAACACAACAATGTAAAGCAATTATACTCCAATATATTAAAAAAATGAAAATAAAAGTTAAAAAAATGAAAGCAGTGAACTCATACAGGTAGTAAAATTGTGTTTGCCCAATGTCGAGGTGTAGGGGAAATTGAGAGATGTTGATCAAAGGGTACAAACTTTCACTTACAAGATGAATAAAATTCTGAGGATCTAATATACAGCATGGTAACTATAGTTATCAATACTCTATTATACAATTGAAAGTTGCTGTAAGAGCAGAGCTTTAA
Organism: Stenella coeruleoalba; assembly: GCF_951394435.1. NCBI lineage: Eukaryota > Metazoa > Chordata > Mammalia > Artiodactyla > Delphinidae > Stenella > Stenella coeruleoalba. Next base: position 37,535,545 of record NC_137151.1, on the reverse strand, counting down.
TGTTTGATTCCATTCCACCACAATAAAGTGGACATTGCAATGAGGTGAGTCGCACCGATTTTTTGGTTTCTCAGTGCATATAAAAGTTAAGTTTACACCATACTGTAGTTTATTAAGTGTGCAATAGCATTGTCTAAAAAAGCAATGTACATACCTTAGTTAAAAAATATTCTAGGGCTTCCCTGGTGCAGTGGTTGAGGGGGTTGCAGGGGACATGGATTCGTGACCCGGAGTGGCTGGGCCCGTGAGTCATGGCTGCTGAGCCTGCACGTCCGGAGGCTGTGCTCCGCAACGGGAGAGGCCACTACAGTGAGAGGCCCGCGTACTGAAAAAAAAAAAGAAATATTCTATTGCTAAAAGTGTTAACCATCATCTGAGCCTTCAGCAAGTTGTAATCTTTCTGCTGATACAGGGTTTTGCCTTGATGTTGATGGCTACTGGCTGATCAGTATGGTGGTTGCTGAAAGTTGTGGTGGCTGGGGCCATTTATTAAAATAAGACAACAATGAAGTTTGCTGCTTTGACTGACTCTTCTTTTCCTGAACAATTTCTCTGTAGCATGCAATGCTGTTTGATAACATTTTACCCACAGTAGAAATTCTTTCAAATTGGAGACAACTAAGTTTACATAATGTTCTAAATCCTTTGTTGTCATTTCAACAGTCTTCACAGCAGCTTCACCAAGAGTAGTTTCCATCTTAAGAAACCACTTTCTTTGCTCATCCATAAGAAGCAACTCCCCATCTGCTCAATTATTATCATGAGATGACAGCAGTTCAGTTACATTTTCAGTTTCCACTTCTAGTTTTTTTGTTATTTCCACCACATCTGCAGTGCCTTCCTCCACTGAAATCTTGAACCCCTCAAATTCATCCAAGAGGGTTGGAATCAACTTCTTCCAAATTCCTGTTAATGTTGGTATTTTCACCTCTTCCCATGAATCATGAATGTTCTTCATGGCACCTAGAACGGTGAGTCCTTTCCAGAAGGTTTTCAATTTACTTTGCCCAGATCCATTAGAGGAATCACTGCCTATGGCAGCTATAGCCTTACAAAATGTATATCATGGGTAATAAAACTTGAAAGTTGAAATTACTCCTTGATCCCTGGGCTGTAGAGTGGATGTTGTGTTAGCAGGTATGAAAACAACATGAATCTCATACATCTCCATCAGAGCTCTTGGGTGACCAGGTACATTGTCAATAAGCAGTAATATTTTAAAAGGAATCTTTTTTCTCTGAGCAGTAGGTCTCAGTAGTGGGCTTAAAACAATAAACCATGTTGTAAACAGATGTGCTGCCCCCCAGGCTTTGCTGTTCCATTTGTAGGGCACAGGCAGTGTAGATTTAGCATAATTCCTAAGGGCCTTAGGATTTTCAGAATGGTAAGTGAGCATTAGCCCCTAACAAGAGAGTCAGCCTGTCCTCTGAAGTTTTGAAGCCAGGCACTGACTTCTCCTCTCTAGCTATGGAAGTCCTAGATGACATCTTCTTCCAATAGAAGACTGTTTCATCTACACTGAAAATCTGTTGTTTGTTTAGTGTAGCCACCTTCATTAATTTTCTTAGCTAGATATTCTGGATTACTTGCTGCTTCACCTTGGACTTTTATGTTATGGAGGTGGCTTCTTTAAACTTCAGGAACCAACCTCTCTGCTCACTTCATACTTTGTGCAGCTTCCTCACCTCTCTCAGCCTTCATAGATTGAAGAGAGTTACGGCTTTGCTCTGAATTAGGCTTTGGCTTAAGGGAATATTGTGGCAAGAATTACCATAATGTGACACAGAGGCAGAAAGTGAGCAAATGCTGTTGGAATAATCATGCCAATAGGCTTGCTAAACACAGAGTTCTCACAAACCTTCAATTTGTAAAAAACTCCGTATCTGTGAATCAAAACAAAGTGAAGCACAATAAAATGAGGTGTGCCTATATATCATTATATCTCAATAAAGTTGGAAAAAAATGAGATGCCCTTCAGGTAGTTCAAGGGAAATATTCTTTAAATTAGAAGCCTGTAAAAATAAAAGATAAGATGACAAACAAAAGAAATAGAAAATAATGAAATCACTGTATGGAAGGAATTACATGATTTGCATAATGGACCCAAGATAAATAAAACCATTGAAAAGCAGATTTAAAACAATGCTAATCACAACTGTATGAAAATGTGAGGCTTATTCAAAAGCCAATTTGATGAGGTAAGCAACCAATTTTCTTTTTAACAAGAGACACCTTTTGCAGGTGTATAACAAGTGGGAATTAGTATCTGTCAACCACCTACTATTTCTTAGGTTCTTTGTTAGCTATATTTTTATTGTCTCATTTAATCCCCCAAATAATGTGAACCAGATGTTATCTTTATTTTACAGAGGAGGAAACTGAGACATGGAGAAATTAAATTACTTGCCAAAAATGGTAGTTGAGATTCAAATTCCCTGTGTATACATTTCCAAACAGAGTCTGGCTTGACCATGTGCTTGCTTTGGCCAATGGGATATTAGCAAGCGTGACATAAGCAGAGGCTTAATAACAAGTGCTTGTCCTTTGGGGGCTCGTCTTCTTGGCAGTGCTTCCTCTTGGAACCCTGAGACTACCCAAACAGACCATGTGGAGGAGAATGGAGGTGCCCAGAGGAGGATCAGAACCAAGACCCCAGACACATGGCCTCAGTTGGTCACAGATCACCATAACAAATAAAATAGAGTGATTACCTGGTATGTATGATGAAGACATTAGCACATATCACATATCTTCTCTCATCTCATGGTATCCATCTTCCAGGTTTTCTTAAGAATTCTTTTTTAACATACAGAAATACATAATGTACTATAACAATGATTCTCCTTCACTGAGAACTTTGTAGAACCAATCTCTGTTGTAAAGGAGTATGAGGGCAACATGATTTCTTCCCTTGTGATAGTGATTGTTTTTTTCTGTATTATGCTTGAATAGTTTTTCTTTATCCTTGATAATAGCCTAACTAGCATATAAAGAATAGTATACTTAGAATATAAATTGGTGTTGACTGCTTTGCATCGAGTTTACTTCAAGCACAGCATATTCCTTTAGTCTGCAGCATTTATTTTCTTCATTTCTGGGAAACTTTTCTTGTTCTATATTTTCAAATTTGTTTTTTCATTTCTGCTTTATTTGTTTAGTTCCTTACAACCCAATATTTTTATGGTAGATAGTTTTTATCTATCTTTATTATCTATTAGCTTCTCTCTAATCTCTTAGACTTTTCTTTCTTTCTCCTTCTCCTCTTTCTCCTTCACCTTCTTTTTGCATTTATCATTTCTAGCCTTTTCTCTGTGAGAAAAATTCCATATTCAGCAGACTTTTTTCTTTCCTTTGCTTTTTCTAATTTGTTTATTTTTTTCTCAATTTGGCCAAAATCGGTTTCTGTTTTTACAGCTCGGGATCATGGCAGGAAACAGAATTCATCCTCCATGCTTAAAATTTAGAGATATTAAGAAAAGGATTACTGTTGGGATGCGGATGAGGTTAAGAGAAAAAAGTCAAGGAATAGTAAGATCCCAGAGACTAACAACTGCTTAAAGATGCTCCCATCCCTAGGACTACTGCACAAGGGAAGGAAAGAGTGTTCCTGGAGTCCACTGACAGTGAACATGTGGAAGAGGGGATCCCTCCCATGTAAGCTAGAGTTGTGGAGGATCATGCATGGGAACAGGGGAGAGAGGGAAGAAATACCTGGGATTCTCCCTTCTCCCACCCTCTGACTTTCCTGCCCACCTGGAAGCCTGGGGGCATGGGAACAAGTTTCAGGGGTCAGCTTCCCCTGAACCAGAGCAAGGCAGAGAGGGGCAGAGAATGGTGGTACTGACAGTGGTGGGTGGGGAGTTGACCGACCAATGAGAATGACCAGCACGTACTTGCCAATTTATGTTACTTTCTTAAAGGATCACAAAGATTTTAACTCTTCAACAAGTCTCAAATATTTACTCCTTCCCACTGGACCATGTGTGTGTCTGCAAGTGCATGCACACACACACACACACACACACACACGTGTATGTGTGCATATGCACATGTGCGCATTTGCCAAGTTTCCACCTGTATCATCATGAAGCCTCGATCTTTCCAAATTTGAGGGAGGTATAATCTTCAAAGCAGAAAACAGATGGTATCTTAGGGAATCTCTTCAAACAGTGAGTCCATTTCATTTCCAGAGTTCATCAGCTCTATTTTATTTAAAGAAAGAGAGAAGAGCCAAAGAATTTCATAGCCATAGAACAATGTTATCCATCCTCAATTATTTTTCTCAGATTGGCAGGTTTCCTTTTCATCTCATACTGTTGCTTTATTGATTTGTTTTTGAGCCACTAAAAAAAATGAATTTTTATGCTTATGAAATCTGTCTGTAGCCTGAAACAATTGTGAGATACTTCCTTCTCATTTTAAGCTATAATTTATCAAGTGGGGCTCTTTTACTTCATGTTAAATATTTGTTTGTTCTTGCCATGCTATTATTTTCATCTTGATCATGCTCAGGTAATACTCCAGTGGTACAGTGTTGATGCCTTCTTCCTACCATGTGAGGAAGATTTGTTTTCCTCACATTTACAGGTGGTGGGCTGAGTATTTTACATTATATCCACTTTTCTATAGCCTGAGGGAATGTCAGGGTTAAGGGGCCAGCTCAGTGGAGGGGAACGTGTGCAATGTGCATTTTCTTTGAGTTCTTGGACTCTGTTCTCCCTCTTGAGTGTTTCTCACAGCTTGGCACCAGCTTGCTGGAGACAGCCTTCCAGCTCTGTGTTTGGCAACCACTGTTAAAGAATGTTGGCATTGGATGGACCTAGAGATTATCATACTAAGTGAAGTCAGCCAGGCAGAGAAAGACAAATATGTAATATCACTTATATGTGGAATCTAAAAAAATGATACAAATGATCTTATTTACAAGACAGAGAAATACTCACAGACATAGAAAACAAACTTACAGTTACCAAAGGGGATAGAGGGAGAGGGGTGGGGGGAGATAAATTATGAGTCTGGGAGTAACGTACATACTGCTATATATAAAATAGGTAAACAACAAGGACCTACTGTATAGCACAGGGGACTATACTCAATATCTTGTAATAACCTATAGTAGAATAGAAAAGAATCTTAAAAAAATATATATGTCTTACTGAATCACTTTGCTGTAGACTTGAAACTGACACAATATTGTAAATTAACTATACTTTAGTAAAAGTATTAATTAATTAAAAAACGTTAAAAGAATTTTGGCGTAAAGAACAGGTCAAGCATCACGGAATTAAATAAGTCAGCTTTCCTATGTGAAGTCAGAAGATGTTACATCTAGATAGAGTAGCGTGTTTCTTTGAGAAGATAAATCTTACTTGGCTCTCTTTAAATCTATTGTTGATAACTAGCAGCTACAAAATTTCATTCTGATGTTGGCTCTATGAATTAGAAGGAAGGGATGCTAACCAAGAAGTTGGGAAAGCCCATGAGCATCATTGTAAATAGAACCAAAAACCTAAATAAAGGAGTTGGGTGGAGATGTTTCTAAACAGTACAACGAGAAATGGGTCGGTGCAAGGAGCTAAGAAATAGCCTGTTTAAGTCCATTTATTTTTCCATAAATTCCAGAAAGAAGTCCATGAAAAGTATTAAGCTACATAGTTTCTTACCACTACAATTTGGTCATGTTTTGTTCCCAGTTAGTAAAGAATCTTTAGAAAATATTAAAGGAGTTCTGTGTAAAGTGAATATACATTTGTTTCTTCATAGCATCTCTCTGGTGAACAGTCCCTGGAAGTTTTGGGGTAGCTTTATGGAAAGAGAGAATGGGGGGAGGGGAAGTGGGAAGTGGAAGAAGGAGATAGGATTATTAGCTATAAAAATGATGCAATCCTAGAGCTTCTGGTGGCCATCTTTGCCACTTTGAGGGGGAGAATCAACCCAGAGCAAAACAGAGATAGAGTGAGAAAGTCAAATCCTTGAAGACATCATTTGAGCACCAGGATCTAGCCGTGCCTGAAGTTTATTGCTTGAACTTCCCAGTTAGAAAGCTAGACAAGTCTTTCTTTCAACTACTTTGGGTAGGATTTCTGTTACTGAAAGGGTTCCTTTATTAATATATTATGTTCCCCAGGGTTCAGCGGGGAGGCAGAAATAGCTAGGCCTGCACTTTGGAAAAGAGGACCCTGTTGTGGGGGATGAATGTAGGCAATAAAGAAAGGGAGCACTTAGCAGCTGTGTGTGTGGGAAAAAGACAAAGAGCAAGCAATAACAACAAAGCAGGAGAAGAACTTAAGTCCCCAAGTGACCCCACTTGGAGGTAGGGCAATCTGATGATGACATTTTTTGTGCCAGTTGATTTGTCTGGTAAGCCTACATAGGTGACTATTCTTATCTTGTTTTTTGTGTTTTCCCCCCAAAATTCCTTCCTCATCAGTAGAGGACAGTGTCAGCGGATTTCCTGATGGAGGGAGGGACCATTAGGAAGTGAGCATGGGGGGTGTTATTATTATGCTGTTTTTGTTAATTCTTACGAAAATTTGTAGTCATTTACAAATTTTGCTGTGTTGTAGTTTTGTTATTACTCCTGTTTTTCCAGGAGACCAAAAGTTCTTTGGAAATGTGGATTATATCATGTCTTGCTTATCCCAGGACACCCAATGCTTGGTACAGTGCTGGACAACCCCAGCCATGGAACATAGAACATGTTTGTGGCAGAGACCCAAATCTTTATCTCAGGGTCGAAAGCAGTTGCCTTGGTCTGGTGGAAGTATCTTGCTCAGAGGAATGGCACAAGAATAGAAGACTCAGAAAAGTAAGGGACCAAGGGCCAGCTTATGGCTTAAAGGTATCATTAAGCTTACCTGACCTACTTTGACATTGCTAAAAAATTATCTTCAGAGAGAAAAAAAATACTACTGCAGCAATGTAGTATACTTCTGTTTTGTGTCAACATTTAATATTGTGCTGATTTTGTGAATGACAAATGGTCTATTTTACAGTCACAAGTTTTCAAGCCATCACTTTGTGACTATCAATATTTTGCCTTTTAAAATTCTCAATAATAACGTATCAGGGATATTCTAGGAAAATGAGGTCAGAAGAGAAACAACATTACTTCATTCTTTTTCTTGAATGAAAAGTTGTAAAGCATATTTCGAAACATTGTGATAAAAATCCCAAACGCAGTTGTAATTTTGCTTATCTGACTGTTTGGTTTAATGCAATCTTACTGAGCCAGCTGACCAACTATTCAAAATTAGTCAGTAGTTTGGAAAAACATGACATCATCATTTGTGACAGCCTTAGATAAAGTTCTAAAGCAGGTGAATTTAGCCTTCAGAAAATGCCACCTTCTCTTTCTAACCTGATCCCGTTTGAAAGTGCTCTCTTTCTTCCACACTGACCCCATCTAAGGAAATAATCAAAATACTAAGCTGGTCACGTCACCTTTGATTGAAAGTGTTCTAATGGCCTTTGCCTCCTGGTCACATAAAATCCAGCTTCCTCTGTAGGATAAACAAATTTTGTTTTTGTGATCTGGTCCTTCCCTATCTCAGGAATTTGCCAATGTATTTGATCCCTTCCTGAGTTCACTGTTGTTTCTTTTGTCCCACATTGTTGGAGGGCAAGGAGGTCTTTAAATAGCACTTCTTCCTCGCCCAAGTTTTCAGAACCAATTGAGAAATCAGACAAAAGTGTAAGGCATATGGGGACCAAAATATGACCTTTGTTACCAGTAGGATATTAGAAACATTCCCGTTGGTGGACAAGTGGGCTTCCAAATACAAGTTCCCAGAACTACCATCCCAGTAGATGGTCATACTAACTAAGGCATAGGCAGTGCTGGATGAGGGCAGGCCTCCCCACACATGGCCCCTATCTGCCCCACAAGGTACTACCCTGCAGGCAGCCTAGGTCCCAAGCAGAAGGGGAGAAGAAGGGGGTGGCCTACTTACATCCAGTCTTTCTTCTCAATTTTTCCAATCATGTTAGCTCACTCTTCCTTGGAGGAGGACTGAGTGAGGCCAGGATGGGGTCGGGGGAGGAAGGCCAGGATTGTGATGCACATGGAGGACCCTCCATACAGTGTGAAACAAACTAAGTGGAGAAGACGCATCACTCCAGAAAGATGGGCTGATTCCAGCTTCACTTTTCTTATTGCCAAAGCACAGAGTTCCTTTAGTGAGGATTTGTGGATGGTGGAGCCGTTATTGCTTGTAAGTCTGAAAAATCTTTATTTTTCTCTAATTTTTGAAAGATTACCTAGTTTGGTGGTGGTTTAGAAGTTTCACAGATCTTCCTCAGTGGTGGGAAAGGCAAGGAAAAGTGCTAAGCTGGAATGGGGGCTCGGGGGCTCCAGGTGCTACCTTCCAGCCACAGCCATTTGATCTTTACTTCTTTTACATATTGGGTTTCTGCATGATACTATTTTAAACAAAGATCCTGTCAATAGACAAAGTTTGAGAAATGTTATTGTAGACTAATCCTTATAAAAATAATGTAGCAAATATGTAAATAGCACTAATATGCCAGGTACAACATTAAGTGATGTGTGTGTGTGTACAAACATATTAATTTATTTTTCAAAACAACCTGGTGAAATGATTGTGATATCCCTCTTTTATAGATGAGGAAATTGAGGCATTGAGAACTTAAATACCTTTACTGAAGTTACACATCTAATAAGAGGGTTACAGCTGGAATTCGACCCCAGTATTAGAGTGTACATTATATACGATTGCACCATTGTGAGTGGTAGAAAAGTTGGAATGAATCCAACATCTAAATACTGGAAGGGGAGAAAAAGAGCCTCTGTTTCCTTGCTTTCCTGCTCGGCTTTTCCTATCCCACCACACCACAGTTCAGGGTGGCTGCTTACACCTGTGCACAGTTGATGCTGACTCTGGTCAACCCCATGCTCACTGCTGCTGATTTAGTGGAGATGATTCCAGACTCAGATTTTCAACATCCCACTTGACTTTACCAGTTGGATGACTCACAAAGCTTCTTGAACTTAGGAAGTCCCAAACAGACCTTGTGATTCCACACCCCACAAACCTGTTCTCCCTACCCCCATTTGTTTTCAATAAATAGCATCATCTTTTGTCAGTAGCTCAAGCCAGAAACTTATTCGTCATCTTTATTTTTTTTAATCTTTATTGGAGTTTAATTGCTTCACAATTAAACTTTAATTTAATTGCTGCTTTCTGTTGTATACCAAAGTGAATCAGCCGTATGCATACATATGTCCCCATATCCCCTCCCTCTTGAGCCTCGCTCCCATGCTCCCTATCCCACCCCCGCCCCCGCTCTAGGTCATAACAGAGCACCCAGCTGATCTCCCTGTGCTATGCTGCTGCTTCCCACTAGCTATTTTACATTTGGTAGTGTATATATGCCGATGCTACTCTCACTTTGCCCCAGCTTCCCCTCCCACCCCATGTCCTCAAGTCCATTCTCTATGTCTACATCTGTATTCCTGCTCTGAAACTAGGTTCATCAGTACCTTTTTTTTTTTTTCTTAGATTCCATATATATGTGTTAGCATACGGTATTTTTTTTTCTTTCTGATTTACTTCACTCTGTATGACAGATTTTGGGTCCATCCACCTCACTACTAATAACTTAATTTCATTTCTTTTTATGGCTAAGTTTCCATTATATATATGTGTCTCATTTTCTTTATCCATTCATCTGTCCATGGACATTTAGGTTGCTTCCAAGTCCTGGCTATTGTATATGGTGCTGCAATGAACATTGTGGTGCATGTCTTTGTTTTTTTTTCTATTATTAAAAAATTTTTTTTTCTTTTATTTATTTTTTTATACAGCAGGTTCTTATTAGTCATCCATTTTATACACATCAGTGTATGCATGTCAATCCCAATTGCCCAATTCATCACACCCCCACCCCCACCCCCTGCCACTTCCCCCCCTTGGTGTCCATATGTTTGTTCTCTACATGTGTATCTCAGTTTCTGCCCTGCAAACTGGTTCATCTGTACCATTTTTCTAGGTTCCACATATATGCATTAATATACGATATTTGTTTTTCTCTTTCTGACTTACTTCACTCTGTATGACAGTCTCTAGATCCATCCACATCTCTACAAATGACCCAATTTCATTCATTTTTATGGCTGAGTAATATTCCATTGTATATATATACCACATCTTCTTTATCCATTCGTCTGTCAATGGGCATTTAGGTTGCTTCCATGAGGTGGATATTGTAAATAGTGCTGCAAAGAACACTGGGGTGTGTGTGTCTTTTTGAATTATAATTTTCTATGGGTATATGCCCAATAGTGGGATTGCTGGGTCTTATGGTAGTTCTATTTTTAGCTTTTTACAGACACTCCATGTGGTTTTCCATAGTGGCTGTATCAATTTAGATTCCCACCAACAGTGCAAGAGGGTTCCCTTTTCCCTACACCCTCTCAAGCATTTGTTGTTTGTAGATTTTCTGATGATGCCCATTCTGACGGGTGTGAGGTGATACCTCATTGTAGTTCTGATTTGCATTTCTCTGATAATTAGTGATGTTGAGCAGCTTTTCATGTGCTTCTTGGCCACCTGTATGTCTTCTTTGGAGAAATGTCTATTTAGGTCTTCTGCCCATTTTTGGATTGGGTAGTTTGTTTTTTTAATATTGAGCTGCATGAGGTGTTAATATATTTTGGAGATTAATCCTTTGTCTGTTGATTTGTTTGCAAATATTTTCTGCTATTCTGAGGGTTGTCTTTTCGTCTTGTTTATGGTTTCCTTTGCAGTGCAAAAGCTTTTAAGTTTCATTAGGTCCCATTTGTTTATTTTTGTTTTTACTTCCATTACTATAGGAGGTGGATCAAAAAAAGATCTTGCTGTGATTTATGTCAAAAAGTGTTCTTCCTATGTTTTCCTCTAAGAGTTTTATAGTGTCCAGTCTTACGTTTAGGCCTCTAATCTATTTTGAGTTTATTTTTGTGTATGGTGTTAGGGAGTGTTCTAATTTCATTCCTTTATATGTAGCTGTCCAGTTTTCCCAGCACCACTTATTGAAGAGGCTGCCTTTTCTCCATTGTATATTCTTGCCTCCTTTGTCATAGATTAGTTGACCACAGGTGCGTGGGTTTATCTCTGGACTTTCTATCTTGTTCCATTGATCTATATTTCTGATTTTGTGCCAGTACCATATTGTCTTGATTACTGTAGCTTTGTACTATAGTCTGAAGTCAGGGAGTCTGATTCCTCCAGCTCCGTTTTTTTCCCTCAAGACTGCTTTGGCTATTTGGGGTCTTTGTGTCTCCGTACAGATTTTAAGATTTTTTGTTCTAGTTATGTAAAAAATGCCATTGGTTATTTGATAGGGATTGCATTGAATCTGTAGATTGCTTTGGGTAGTATAGTCATTTTCACAATATTGATTGTTCCAATCCAAGAACATGGTATATCTTTCCATCTGTTGGCATCATCTTTAATTCCTTTCATCAGTGTCTTATAGTTTTCTGCATACAGGTCTCTTTTCTCCCTTGGTAGGTTTATTCCTAGGTATTTTATTCTTTTTGTTGCAATGATAAATGGGACTGTTTCCTTAATTTCTGTTTCAGATTTTTCATCATTAGTGTATAGGAATGCCAAAGATTTCTGTGCATTAATTCCGTATCCTGCAACTTTACCAAATTCATTGATTATCTCTAGTAGTTTTCTAGTGGCATCTTTAGGATTCTCTATGTATAGTATCATGTCACCTGCAAACAGTGACAGTTTTATTTCTTCTTTTAAATTTGTATTCCTTTAATTTCTTTTTCTTCTCTGATTGCCATGGCTAGGACTTCCAAAACTATGTTGAATAAGAGTGGTGAGAGTGGATGTCCTTGTCTTGTTCCTGATCTTAGAGGAAATGCTTTCAGTTTTTCACCATTGAGAATGATGTTTGCTGTGGGTTTCTCGTATATGGCCTTTATTATGATGAGGTAGGCTCCCTCTATGCCCACTTTCTGGAGAGTTTTTATCATAAATCTGTGTTGAATTTTGTCAAAAGATTTTTCTGCATCTATTGAGGTGATTATGTGGTTTTTCTTCTTCAACTTGTTAATATGGTGTATCACATTGTTTGATTTGCATACATTGAAGAATTCTTGCATCCCTGGGATAAATCCCACTTGATCATGCTGTATGGTCCTTTTAGTGTGTTGTTGGATTCTGTTTGCTAGCATTTTGTTGAGGATCTTTGCATCTATATTCATCAGTGATATTGGTATGCCATTTTCTTTTTTTGTAATATCTGTGTCTGGTTTTGGTATCAGGGTGATGGTGGCCTCATAGAATGAGTTTGGGAGTGTTCCTTCCTCTGTAATTTTTTGGAAGAATTTGAGAAGGATGGGTGTTAACTCTTCTCTAAATGTTTGATAGAATTCACCTGTGAAGCCATCTGGTCCTTGAGTTTTGTTTGTTGGAAGATTTTTAATCACAGTTTCAATTTCATTACTTGTGATTGGTCTGTTCATATTTTCTGTTTCTTCCTGCTTCAGTCTTGGAAGGTTATACCGTTCTAAGAATTTGTCCACTTCTTCCAGGTTCTCCATTTTATTGGCATAGAGTTGCTTGTAGTAGTCTCTTAGGATGCTTTGTATTTCTGCGGTGTCTGTTGTAACTTCTCCTTTTTCATTTCTAATTTTATTGATTTGAGTCCTCTCCCTCTTTTTCCTGATGAGTCTGGCTAATGGTTTATCAATTTTGTTTAGCTTCTCAAAGAACCAGCTTTTAGTTTTATTGATCTTTGCTATTGTTTTCTTTGTTTCTATTTCATTTATTTCTGCTTTGATCTTTATGATTTCTTTCCTTCTGCTAACTTTGGGTTTTATTTGTTTTTCTTTCTCTAGTTCCTTTAGGTATAAGATTGGATTGTTTATTTGAGATTTTTTTTGTTTCTTGAGGTAGGCTTGTATAGCTATAAACTTCGCTCTTAGAACTGCATTTGCTGCATCCCATAGGTTTTGGATCGTCATGTTTTCATTGTCATTTGTCTCTAGGTATTTTTTCATTTCCTCTTTGATTTCTTCAGTGACCTCGTGGTTATTTAGTAAAGTATTGTTTAGCCTCCATGTGTTTCTGTTTTTTACGGTTTTTTTCCCTGTAATTGATTTCTAATCTCAATAGCATTGTGGTCAGAAAAGATGCTTGGTATGATTTCAATTTTCTTAAATTTACTGAGGCTTGATTTATGACCCAGAGTGTGGTCTATCCTGGAGAATGTTCCGTGCGCACTTGAGAAAAACGTGTAATCTGCTGTTTTTGGATGGAATGTCCTATAAATATCAACTAAATCTATCTGGTCTATTGTGCCATTTAAAGCATGTGTTTCCTTATTAATTTTCTGTTTGGATAATCTGTCCATTGGTGTAAGTGAGGTGTTAAAGTCCCCCACTATTTTTGTGTTCTGTCGATATCCTGTTTTATAGCTCTAAGCATTTGCTTATGTATTGAGTTGCTCCTATGTTGGGTGCATATATACTTATAATTGCTATATTTTCTTCTTGGATTGATCCCTTGATCATTATGTAATGTCCTTCCTTGTCTTTTGTAACATTCTTTATTTTAAAGTGTATTTATTTCTGATATGAGTATTGCTACCCCAGCTTTCTTGTGATTTCCATTTGCATGGAATATCTTTTTCCATCCCCTCACTTTCAGTCTGTATGTGTCCCTAGGTCTGAACTGGGTCTCTTGTTGACAGCATATATATGGGTCTTTTTGTATCCATTCAGCAAGCTTGTGTCTTTTGGTTGGAGCATTTAATCCATTCACATTTAAGGTAATTTTCGATATGTATGTTCCTGTTACCATTTTCTTAATTGTTTTCGGTTTGCTTTTAGAGGTCTTTTCTTCTCTTGTGTTTCCCACTTACAGAAGTTCCTTTAGCATTTGTTGTAGAGCTGGTTTGGTGGTGCTGAATTCTCTTAGCTTTTGCTTGTCTCTAAAGATTTTGATTTCTCCATCAAATCTGAATGAAATCCTTGCTGGGTAGAGTAATCTTAGTTTTAGTTTCTTCCCTTTCAACACTTTAAGTATATCATGACACTCCCTTCTGGCTTGTAGCGTTTCTGCTGAGAAATCAGCTGTTAACCTTATGGGAGTTTCCTTATATATTATTTGTCATTTTTCCCTTGCTGCTTTCAATAATTTTTCTTTGTCTTTAAATTTTGCCAATTTGATTACTATGTGTCTCGGCATGTTTCTTCTTGGGTTTATCTCTGCTCTTCCTGGACTTGGGTGGCTATTTCCTTTCCCATGTTAGGGAAGTTTTCAACTATAATCTCTTCCAATATTTTCTCAGGTCCTTTTTCTCTCTCCTCTCCTTCTGGGACTCCTATAATGCGAATGTTGTTGTGTTTAATGTTGTCCCGGAGGTCTCTTGGGCTGTCTTCATTTCTTTTCATTCTTTTGTCTTTATTCTGTTCTGCAGCAGCGAATTCCACCATTCTGTCTTCCAGGTCACTTATCCGTCCTTCTGCCTCAGTTATTCTGCTATTGATTCCTTCAAGTGTATTTTTCATTTCAGTTATTGTATTGTTCATCTCTGTTTGTTTGTTCTTTAATTCTTCTAGATCTTTGTGAAACATGTCTTGCATCTTCTCGATCTTTGCCTCCATTCTTTTTCCGAGGTCCTGAATCATCTTCAGTATCATTATTCTGAATTCTCTTTCTGGAAGGTTGCCTACTTCCACTTCATTTAGTTGTTTCTCTGGGGATTTATCTTATTTCTTCATCTGGTACATAGTCCTCTGCCTATTCATCTTGTCTCTTTTTCTGTGAATGTGGTTTTTGTTCCACAGGCTGCAGGCTTGTAGTTCTTGCTTCTGCTGTCTGCCCTGTGGTGGATGAGGCTATCTAAGAGGCTTGTGCAAGTTTCCTGATGGGAAGGACTCTGCATGTCTCTTTTGGAATTATGGTTTTCTCAGGATATATGCCCAGTAGTGGGATTGCTGCATCATATGGTAATTGTATTTTAGTTTTTTAAGGAAACTCCATACGGTTTTCCATAGTGGCTGTATCAATTTACATTCCCACCAACAGTGCAGGAGGGTTCCCTTTTCTCCCCACCCTCTCCAGCATTTATTGTTTGTAGATTGTTTTGATAATGGTCATTCTGACCAGAGTGAGGTGATACCTCATTGTAGTTTTGATTTGCATTTCTCTGATAATTAGTGATGTTGAGCATCTTTTCATGTGCCTCTTAGTCATCTGTATGTCTTCCTTGGTGAAATGTCTATTTAGGTCTTCTGCCATTTTTTAATGGAATTCTTTGTGTTTTTGATATTGAGCTCTATTAGCTGTTTGTATGTTTTGGAGATTAATCCTTTGTCTGTTGTTTCATTTGCAAATATTTTCTCCCATTCTGAGGGTTGTCTTTTTGTCTTGTTTATGGTTTTCTTTGCTGTGCAAAAGCTTTTAAGTTTCATGAGGTCCCATTTGTTTATTTTTGTTTTTATTTCTGTTACTCTAGGAGATGGGTCAAAAAAGGTGTTGCTGTGGTTTATGTCAGAGTGTTTTTCCCATGGTTTCCTCTAAGAGTTTTATAGTGTCTGGTCTTACATTTAGTTTTTTAATCCATTTGGAGTTTATTTTTATGTATGGTGTTAGGTAGTGTTCTAATTTCATTCTTTTACATGTAGCTGTCCAGTTTTCCCAACACTAATTATTGAAGAGGTCGTCTTTTCTCCATTGTGTGTTCTTGCCTCCTTTGTCGTAAATTAGGTGACCATATGTGCGTGAGTTTATCTCTGGGCATTCTATCCTGTACCATTGATCTATATTTCTTGATTACTGTAGCCTTGTGGTATAGTTTGAAGTCAGGGAACCTTATTCCTCCAAGTCCTTTTTTCTTTCTCAAGATTGCTTTGCCTTTTCAGGGTCTTTTGTGTTTCCACTAGAATTGTAAAATTTTTTGTTCTAAATCTGTGAAGTATGCCATTGGTAGTTTGATAGGGATTGCATTGAATCTGTGGATTGCGTTGGGTAGTATAGTCATTACACAATATTGATTCTTCCAATCCAAGAACATGGTATATTTCTCCATCTGTTTATGTCTTCTTTGATTTCTTTCATCAATGTTTTATACTTTTCTGAGTACAAGTCTTTCGCCTCCTTAGGCAGATTTATTCCTAGGTATTTTATTCTTTCTGTTGCAGTGGTAAATGGAAGTGTTTTCTTAATTTCTCTTCCTGATCTTTCGTTGTTAGTGTATAGGAATTCCAGAGATTTCTGTGCATTGATTTTGTATCCTGCCACCTTACCAAGTTCATTGATTACTTCTCGTAATTTTCTGGTGGCATCTTTAGGATTTTCTCTGTATTGTATCATGTCATCTGGAAACAGTGACAGTTTTACTTCTTCTTTTCCAATTTGTATTCCTTTTAGTTCTTTTTCTTTTCTGATTGCCATGGCTAGGACTTCCAAAACTATGTTGAATAATAGTGGTGAGAGTGGACATCCTTGTCCTGTTCCTGATCTTAGTGGAAATGCTTTCAGTTTTTCACCACTGAGTATGATGCTTGCTGTGGGTTTGTATATGGCCTTTATTATGTTGATGTAGGTTCCCTCTATGCCCATTTTGTAGGGAGTTTTTATCATAAATGTATGTTGAATTTTGTCAAAAGCTTTTTCTGCATCCATTGAGATGATCACGTGGTTTTTATTCCTTAATTTGTTAATGTTGTGTATCACATTGATTGATTTGTATACACTGAAGATTCCTTGCATCCCTGGGATAAATCCCACTTGATCATGGTGTATGATCCTTTTTATGTGTTGTTGGTTCTGTTTGCTAGTATTCTGTTCAGGATTTTTGCATCTATGTTCATCAGTGATATTGGTGTATAATTTTCTCTTTTTCTGATATCTTTTTCTAGTTTGGTTACCAGGGTGATGGTGGCCTCATAGAATGAATTTGGGAATGATTCTCCTTCTGCAATTTTTTTGAAGAGTTTGAGAAAGATAGGTGTTAGCTCTTCTTTACATGTTTTATAGAATTTGCCTGTGAAGCCATCTTGTTCTGGACTTTTGTTTGTTGGAAGATTTTTAGTTATGGTTTCAATTTCATTACTTGCTGTAGGTCTGTCTTTATATTCTAATTCTTCCTGGTTCAGTATAGGAAAATTGTATGTTTCCAAGAATTTGTCTGTTTCTTCATGGTTGTCCATTTTATTGGCATATAGTTGTTTGTAGTAGTCTCTTATAATCCTTTGTTTCTGTGGTGTCGGTTGTGACTTCTCCTTTTTCATTTCTGATTTTATTGATTTGCGTCCTCTCCCTTTTGTTCTTTATTAGTCTGCTAAGGATTTATCAATTTTGTTTATCTTCTTAAAGAACCAGCTTTTAGTTTTATTTCTTTGCTATTGTTTTCTTTGTTTCTATTTCATTTATTTCTGCTCTGATTTTTATGATTTCTGTCCTTCCACTGATGCTGGGTTTTCTTTGTTCATCTCTCTCTAGTTGTTTTAAGTGTCGAGTTAGATTGTTTATTTGAGATTTTTCTTGTTTCTTGAGGTGAGATTGAATTGCTATAAACGTCCCTCTTAGAACTGCGTTTGGTGCGTCCCATAGGTTTTGGGTTGTCATGTTTTCGCTGTCATTTGTTTCTATGTATTTTAAAATTTCTTCTTTGATTTCTTCAGTGATTTCTTCTTTATTTAGTAGTGCACTGTTTAGCCTCCATGTATTTGTGTTTTTTACAGTTTTTTCCCTATAATTGATTTCCAGTCTCATAGCGTGTGGTCATAAAAGATGCTTGATACGATTCCAGTTTTCTTAAATTTTTCAAAGCTTGATTTGTGGCCCAAGGTGTGATCTATCCTGGAGAATGTTCCATGTGCACTTGAGAAGAAAGTGTATTCTGCCACACTTTTGCGTGGAATGTCCTATAAATATCAGTTAAAGCCATCTGGTCTGTTGTGTCATATAAATATTGTGTCTGCTTATTAATTTTTGGTTTGGATGATCTATCCATTGGTGTAAGTGGGGTGTTAAAGTCCCCTACTATTATTGTGTTACTGTTGATTTCTCTTTCATAGCTGTTAGCATTTGCCTTATGTATTGAGGTGCTCCTATTATGGGTGCATAAACACTTATAATTTTTATATCTTCTTGGATTGATCCTTTGATCGTTATGTAGTGTCCTTCTTTGTCTCTTGTAATAGTCTTTATTTGAAAGTTTATTTTATCTGATATGAGTATTGCTACTCCAGCTTCCTTTTGATTTCCATTTGCATCGAATATCTTTTTCCATCCCCTAACTTTCAGTCTGTATGCGTCCCTGGGTCTGAAGTGGGTCTCTTGTAGACAGCATACATAGGGGTCTTGTTTTTGTGTCCATTCAGCCAGTCTATGTCTTTTGGTTGGGGTATTTAATCCATTTACATTCAAGGTTATTATCGATATGTATGTTCCTATTACCATTTTCTTCATTGTTTTGGGTTTGTTTTTGTGGGACTTTTTCTTCTCTTGTGTTTCTAGCCTAGAGAACTTTCTTTAGCATTTGTTGTAAAGCTGGTTTGGTGGTGCTGAATTCTCTTAGCTTTTGCTTGTCTGAAAAGCTTTTGATTTCTTCATCATATCTGAATGAGATCATTGCTGGGTAGAGTAATCTTGGTTGTCGGTTTTTCTCTTTCATCACTTTAAGTATTTCTTGCCACTTCCTTCTGGCCTGCAGAGTTTCTGCTGAAAAATCAGTTGATAGCCTTCTGGGGATTCCTTTGTATGTTATTTTTTGTTTTTCCCTTGCTGCTTTTAATATTTTTTCTTTGAATTTAATTTTTGTTAGTTTGATTAATATGTGTCTTGGTGTGTTTTTCCTAGGGTTTATCCTGTATCGGACTCTCTATGCTTCCTGGACTTGGATGACAATTTCCTTTCCCATGTTAGGGAAGTTTTGGACTATAATCTCTTCAAATATTTTCTCAGTCCCTTTCTTTTTCTCTTCTTCCTCTGGCACCCCTATAATTCGAATGTTGGTGCATTTAGTGTTGTCCCAGAGGTCTCTGAGATTGTCTTCAATTCTTTTCATTCTTTTTTCTTTATTCGGCTCCTCGGCAGTTGTTTCCACCATTTTGTCTCCCATTCACTTATTTGTTCTTCTGCCTCAGTTATGCTGTTATTGATTCTTTCTAGTGTATTTTTCATTTCAGTTATTGTCTTCGTCACATCTGTTTGTTTGTTCTTTAGTTCTTCTAGATCTTTGATAAACATTTCTTGTATTTTTCACAATTCTTGCCTTCATTCTATCTCCAAGATTCAGGATCATCTTTACTATCATTACTCTGAATTCTTTTTCAGGTAGATTGCCTATTTCCTCTTCATTTATTTGGTCTTATAGGTTTTTACCTTACTCTTTCATCTGTGACATATTATTTTGCTGTCTCTCTCTTTTTTTTTTTTTTTAAATGAGTGGGATTGTGTTCCTCTTTTACTGGTTGTTTGGCCTGGGGCTTCCAACACTGTAGTTTGTAGGCTGTTGGGTAGAGCTGGGTCTTGGTGCTGAGATGAGGACCTATGTGAGACCTCACTACGATGAATATTCCCTGGAGTCTGAGGTTCTCTGTTAGTCCAGTGGTTTGGACTTGGAGCTCCCACCGCAGGAGCTTTAGCCCTATCCCAAGCTCATGAACCAAGATACTGCATGCCGCATGGGGTGGTGGTTCGCTTGGGCGTTCCTCCCCTCACCTTGGGCATCAGGGTCTCCCACCAGCGGCTGGCAGTTGCCATAGTTGTGGAGAGATGCTAACTCGGCATCTTCCCACACCGCCATCTTGACTCTGCCCTCTATTCTTCATTTTTAATTCCACTGCTCACCTCCCACATCCAGCCCAGCAGCAAGTCTTTTTCTTTTTTTTAACATCTTTATTGGAGTATAATTGCTTTCAATGGTTTGTTAGTTTCTGCTTCATAACAAAGTGTATCAGCTATACATATACATATATCCCCATATCTCCTCCCTCTTCCATCTCCCTCCCACCCTACCTTATCCCACTCCTCTACATGGTCACAAAGCACTGAGCTGATCTCCCTGTGCTATGCAGCTGCTTCCCACTAGCTATCTATTTTACATTTGGTAGTATATATAAGTCCATGCCACTTTCTCACTTTGTCCCAGCTTACCCTTCCCCCTCCCCATATCCTCAAGTCCATTCTCTATGTCTGTGTCCTTAGTCCTGTTCTGCCCCTAGGTTCTTCAGAACCTTTTTTTTCTTTTCTTTTTTTTTAGATTCCATATATATGTGTTAGTATACAGTATTTGTTTTTCCCTTTCTCACTTACTTCCCTCTGTATGACAGACTCTAGGTCCATCCACCTTACTATAAATAACTCAATTTCGTTTATTTTTCTGGCTGAGTAATATTCCATTGTATATATGCGCCACATCTTCTTTATCCATTCATCTGTTAATGGACACTTAGGTTGCTTCCATGTCCTGGCTATTGTAAATAGTGCTGCAATGAACATTGTGGTACATGACTCTTTTCGAATTATGGTTTTCTCAGGGTATATGCTTGGTAGTGGGATTGCTGGGTTGTATGGTAGTTCTATTTTTAGTTTTTTAAGGAAACTCCATGCTATTCTCCATAATGGCTGTATCAATTTATATTCCCACAAACAGTGCAACAACAGTGCAAGAGAGTTCCCTTTTCTCCACACCTTTTCCAGCATTTATTGTTTGTAGATTTTTTGATGATGGCCATTCTGACTGGTGTGAGGTGAAACCTCATTGAAGTTTTGAATTGCATTTCTCTAATGGTTAGTGATGTTGAGCATCCTTTCATGCATTTGTTGGCAATCTGTATATCTTCTTTGGAGAAATGTCTATTTAGGTCTTCTGCCCATTTTTGGATTGGGTTGTTTGTTTTTTGATATTGAGCTGCATGAGCTGCTTGTAAATTTTGGAGATTAATCCTTTGTCAGTTGCTTCATCTGCAAATATTTTCTCCCATTCTGAGGGTTGTCTTTTGGTCTTGTTTATGGTTTCCTTTGCTGTGCAAAAGCTTTGAAGTTTCATTAGGTCCCATTTGTTTATTTTTGTTTTTATTTCCATTTCTCTAGGAGGTGGGTCAAAAAGGATCTTGCTGTGATTTATGTCATAGAGTGTTCTGCCTATGTTTTACTCTAAGAATTTTATATTGTCTGACCTTATATTTAGGTCTTTAATCCATTTTGAGTTTATTTTTGTGTGTGGTCTTAGGGAGTGCTCTAATTTCATTCTTTTACATGTAGCTGTCCAGTTTTCTCAGTATCGCTTCTTGAAGAGACTCTCTTTTCTCCATTGTATATTCTTGCCTCCTTTTCAAAAAATAAGCTGACCATATGTGTGTGAGTTTATCTCTGGGCTTTCTATCCTGTTCCATTGATCTATATTTCTGTTTTTGTGCCAGTACCATAGTGTTTTTTTTACTGTAGCCTTGTAGTATAGTCTGAAGTCCGGGAGCCTGATTCCTCCAGCTCCGTTTTTCTTCTCAAGATGCTTTGGCTATTCATTGTCTTTTGTGTTTCCATGCAAATTGTGAAATTTTTGGTTGTAGTTCTGTGAAAAATGCCATTGGTAGTTTGATAGGGATTACCCTGAATCTGTAGGTTGCTTTGGGTAGTATAGTTATTTTCACAATGTTGATTCTTCCAATCCAAGAACATGGTATATCTCTCCTTCTGTTTGTATCATGTTTAATTTCTTTCATCAGTGTCTTATAGTTTTCTCAAATCAATAGAATTAGAAATGAAAAAGGAGAAGTAACAACTGACACTGCAATAATACAAAGGATCAGGAAAGATTACTACAAGCAACTATATGCCAATAAAATGTACAACTTGGAAGAAATGGACAAATTCTTAGAAAAGCACAACCTTCCAATACTGAACCAGGAAGAAATAGAAAATATAAACAGACCAATAACAAGCACTGAAATTGAGACTGTGATTAAAAATCTTCCAGCAGGTCTTTTTTTTACAAACTCCAAATGCGGCTGGAATCTATATAATTCCCTCCAACACCACTGCATCACCCAAAGAAAAACAACCCAGTAGGGACTTCCCTCGTGGCTCAGTGATTAAGAATCTGCCTGCCAATGTGGGGAACATGGGTTTGAGCCCTGGTTTGGGAAGATCCCACATGCTGCAGAGCAAGTAAGCCTGTGCGACACAACTACTGAGCCTGCACTCTGGAGCCTGTGGCTACAATTACTGAAACCTGTGTACCTAGAGCCCATGCTCTGCAACAAGAGAGGCCACTGCCATAAGAAGCCCGCGCACCATAACGAAGAGTATTCCCCGCTCACTAGAACTAGAGAAAGACCACAGTGTGCAGCAACCAAGACCCAATGCGGCCATAAATAAATAAATAAATTTATTACACACACACACACACACACACACACACACACACACACACACACACACACGCAGTAGCTATTATCCCTCATATCTTTTCCTTTATCTCCACAGAATGAGCTACCTCTATGCACCATTTGTTTTTCCAATGTTTACACTTCAGTACACTCAATAACAACACTCTATCCAATCCTTTCTTTCCTGTTTTGTAACCTTATGTTGGGGGAAATAATTGCATTAGAAACATCTCAAAATTTACCCTGAAAAATCACATTTACACAAAGATTTGTTTCAAAAAGCATAAGAAACTATAAACATACATGTACTACAATGGTCTTATACCCAATTTATGTATGCTTGATCTAATTTCTAATTCCTGTGGTTGCAAGTTTGTTATATTTAGAGTAAGCTATTCAGGCATATTTTATGGAAATTTGCCACAAAAATCTTTTGCTATCTGTTTCAGTATTTAACTTTTCAAGATTTGTTATCAAAATATATACTTCAGAAAATTTAATTTCAAACATTGAACTTAAACTGTATTGAACTTGTTTTGTTTGGACATAGTTTACTCTTCTTGTTATTATATTGGCATGTTACAATTAATGGCCTATTTGAAATTCCATTAAATGCTCTAGTATTAGAGGTTCATAACTGCAGCATGAAAAATTTTCTCCAGACTGAAACCTGTTATACAAGTCTCAGCCTAGAACCAATTAAAAACGTTAGTCATTAAATAGCTTGTCTTTGAATGCAGACTTGTCATTTTCAATTCTTTGACTAAGCCGTTTAGACCAGTCTATACTCTTCTGTGCTGATGCTCTAAAAATTGTTTTTGAAGTGTTCATAGGAATAGTGATGAGACACATGAAGAATATTTCTCAGTTTAGTCTGGGGAATGGAGTGGCTTCCCATGCCCTCTTCAATGTCCAGTGTCCTTCAGTCCAAATATCCTTCTGGCTCACGATTTCTATCATGTAGACCTTTATTCCTCTTCCAAGGTTGCCTGTCTATGCAGGATGGAGTGTGGAATCTTAGACGCTCAATGATTTCTCCTGTTTTCAGCCCCACATTAACCTTCCATGTTTAGGGGTACAGATTTGAGTTTCCTTGGGGTTCTGCAATGAAAATCAGGTTGCTTCCTGCTTAGGCAGATGAAATAATACTGAAGAGCATCGTTACTTGAGTCCACATCTTGTGTGCCATTCGCTGTCTTTTTAGTCTTAGATCAGTCACTCCAATTTGAGCCTCAGTCTCCTCATCTATAACAAAGGGATGGCAAACTGCAATAGGGTTTTTGTGAGAATCAAGTGAGTTAATGAGGATAAAGTTAAAAATGTAACAGAAGAATGGATTGGGCAGGACATGATAGGTCACTGTAAAGACTTGGCTTTTACTCTGAGTGAAATGGAGAATCACTGCAAGGTTTTGAGTGGAGGAGTGAAATGATCAGATTTATTAAAAAAAAAAATAGAGGTTTTTGCCATTAGAATTTTCTGGCAGATTGAATGTCTTACAGATTAAAAGGGAAGAGTTAACGTTGATTCAAAGGATTTTAGCCTGAGCAGTGATGGAGTTTCCATCAAGTGAGACAGGGAAAGATATGGGTGGATTGGGTTTGGAGTAAAGGGAGATCAGGAGTTGTGTTTTGGTTTTCTATTGGACATCTAGAAAAAGTGTTGGGGAGCGAGTTGTGGGCAGGAATTGTAAATTTGAGAGTCTTTGTATAGAGGCTGGGCTTAAAGCCATGAGAAGGGATTAGATCAACAATGCAGTGAGTATAAATAGAGTGCCAGGGACTGAGCCTCAGGACAGTCCACCAAGAGCTCAAGGTGAGGGAGAGAATTGAAGACTGAGAAGGGGTGCTCAGTAGAGTGTGAGGAATCCAAAGGAGTTGGTGTCTTGGAAGGCAAATGAAGAAAGTGGTTAGAGGAGAAGGGAGGATTAACCATGTTCAATGTGTCTGATAAGATTAGGACTGAGAATTGACTGTTGGAGTTAAACAGTGAAGGTCCCTGGCAATGACAAGCGTAATTCTCAAGAGGATTTGGGGAAAAGTAAATGAAGTGGTTTTAAATGACAAGAGAAGGAGAGGAATTGGAGACAGCAAGGTAGATAACTCTGTAAAGGAATTTTTCTGAAAAGCAAATAAAAGAAGTGGGGTGGTAGCTTGCAAGTATTGGAGGCAAGAGCTGTATTATTATTTTTTTTTTAAGAAAAGAGAAACAGTGGCTTATTTTTATGCTATGGGAATCAGCCTCCGTGCTCTAGAATGCTATAGTCTAATTCTAGATGCAGACTCTTTACATGCAATAGCTAATAAATGAAATCTGTGCTCACAGCTGTGTTACCGTGTTTGTGAGAGAAAAGCATTTGTAAGCAGAAAGCATAATGGTTAAGTGCATATATAAAGTTTTCTAGTCAAAATGCCTAGCTTCAAGTTCCAACATACATGTACTATATAATATAGCAATTATATAACATATATATATATATATGTAAAATTATTGCCTACTTAAGAGAGTTTTGGTGAGGATGCCTTCAGTCCACTGATATTTATTGAATGCCTGATATATTCTAGGCAACCTTCTAGGTGCTGTGGATATAAGCACTGAACAAAAAAGAGATAATAAATGCCCATGCTTTTTCGTAATGCCTGACACATAGAAAGTATTCAGTAAACATATGTGCTTCTCATTATTATCTTCATTGATATTATCCTCATCATTCTTATCAGCACCAATACCGACTAAGAAATATCTGGAGAGGGACCAAGGTCATGAAATACTTGGAAATATGGAATACAATAAATGCTTGAAAGAACAGTGAAAATATAAAGAGAAAAGGGCACAGAAGGAATCCGTTTTTTGAAGATCAGAACTAGGAACAGAAGGTAGAAGGAGGGATATTATGGCTTGATATAAAAGTTTAGGAGATATAAATCTCCTAAATTCAATAGTATGGCTAACTGTGGGAGGGTGATTAGCTCTCACAGGTGCTATTCAGACAGCAGTCTCAGGAATGTTGTATTGGGTATTTCGACTCGGCTGTGATATGTTAGGCTTGGGAGTTTCTAAGATCACTTATGGATCTAAAATGTAAGAATTCTATAAAAGTTCTATAGATGTAAATAATTTGTCCTGCTTGGAATTTTTTTTTTTTTTTTTTTTTTTTTTTGCGGTACGCAGGCCTCTCAATGTTGTGGCTTCTCCCGTTGCGGAGCACAGGCTCCGGACGCGCAGGCTCAGCGGCCATGGCTCACGGGCCCAGCCACTCCGCGGCATGTGGGATCTTCCCGTACCGGGGCACGAACCTGTGTCCCCTGCATCGGCAGGCTGACTCTCAACCACTGCGCCACCAGGGAAGCCCCCTGCTTGGAATTTTGACTCTTGTGTTCTTAAGTGAGTCATTTAAGCTCTTTGGGTGTTAGTTTTGGGTCTCATCTGTAAAAAGATGAGACCACTGACAATGACCTCTAATACCTTTTTAGCTCTAAAAACACTGAGACTAATGAATGAAAGCCACCTGAGAAACTTTTCCCACTTGTTTTCAGTGTGTGTTTTTCTTGGAGCTAGGAATGTGGAGAATTCTGGTCTATGCATGGTATATAATTCTATAATTCTTTTCTTTTTCCATTTGACTTTAAATATTAAAAAATGCATGAATTATATTGGAAAGAAACTTTGTTTTGCAAACAAGCAGAGATGGCTCAGTAAATAAAAACTTTATTTCAGAGAGAATAACGTGCAGTATAGGTAAAATCACTTATTCTTGGCTCTGAAACCTAAGTTATGAACTGAACAAAATTGCAAACATTTATTGCTGTGAGAAACAGCTCCTGTTTGTAGATCTTAGGATGTTGACTCTGATCTGCACTGAGGGCTGGTTCTGTGGTGCCTGGGAGAAATATTGAGAAGAAGACAACCTTTCCTAGCATTTGTAGTTCTTTCCTTTTACATCTTTTTTTTTCCTCCAGTGCTCCATCTTTCTTCCTCTTTCCTTATTTTCCTGTGCCTTTTTTTTTTTCCTTTCTATATCAGCAGTTATTTGAGTGTCTATTATATGCTCAGCATAACTGATGTAGGATGGAGGCAAGGGAGTACAAGGAAGTGTAAGACTTTGCCCCTCATTTTCAGGCATTTGTAGATTGTTTAAGGAAGGAAGGAAGAAAGGAAAATACAATAAACTAAGCTCTTACAATGACCTTGCATAGTATTAAGTGCTGAGAAGACAAAGATTCATGCTTTCAAATGGTGTATAGTCTGGTGTTTGACAGACATTACTCATTTAATCCCCTCAACACCCCTTTGAGATACTTAGCCTATCCTCATTTTGCATATCAGAAGTTAAGAAATTTGTCTGTGTGTTTGAATCTAAAGCTGTATTTCTTATTCCTACATTGTGCTGCCTTGTAGGAACAACAGAATATAATTGGACCAGGTGCACTGTGGAGTGGAGTTGGCTGTATTTATAACAGGCATCTGAGGAAAGCAAAAGATATTACAGGTTGTTGGAAAGATGATGAAGACTTTATGGAGAGGTGGGGACTTGAGTCATTTTCCCCATTCATTGTTTTTTTTTTGATGTGGACCATTTTTAAAGTCTTCATTGAATTTGTTACAATATTGCTTCTATTTTATGTTTTTAGGTTTTTTGACCACGAAGCATGTGGGATCTTAACTCCCCAGCCAGGGATCGAACCACACCGCCTGCACTGGAAGGTGAAGTCCTAACCACTGTACTGCCAGGGAAGTCCCACCCATTCATTCTTTAATGAAATATTTATTAGGGACTTTATTGCCAATCACAGTGTCACACAGTGTGTGACGCACAAATTTTAAAAAAGGTTGATGACTACAGACAAAATTATAACCAAAATTTTGTGTAATATGTTACATAGGGCACAAAAACCATATTTCATAATATCGAATATTTTTATTTTCCCAAGTTCAACTGACTTAAGTTAATTTCAGTTTTTTGAATGAAGAGAACCTCTAAGATCTTACAAAAAGTCAACCAAGATTGCTGCTTTATATTTGGTTTTCATTTAAAATGAACATTTAACGCAATGTTCCCCAAATTTAGTTGGAGTGAAGTAATCACTTGGGGTACTTCTTAAACTTAGGGATTCCAGAAGAATCTGGAAATCCATATTTTTTAACAATGGCCGCAGTTTATTTTTATCATCAGCAAGTTTGGGAATCACTAATTTAGCCCAAAGCCACTTGAAATTTAACCTTTGATTTCTTGATAATCAGCTCAGACTTGCACAGTCCAAGTTGGTTTGACACACACCTGCAGATGTTTGTCAGATCAGTGGGCCAGAGGGACTTGAAATTGCCCTTAAGTTTTGATGGGAAAAAAGCATTCCAAACCAGAGTTAGGTGAACAGAATTTGAGGTAATTAATTTTTTTTTTTTTTTTTTTCGGTACGTGGGCCTCTCACTGTTGTGGCCTCTCCCATTGTGGAGCACAGGCTCTGGACGCGCAGGCTCAGTGGCCATGGCTCACGGGCCCAGCTGCTCCGTGGCATGTGAGATCTTCCCGGACCGGGACAGGAACCCGTGTCTCCTGCATCGGCAGGCGGACTCTCAACCACTGCGCCACCAGGGAAGCCCGAGGTAATTAATTTTTAACGTATTAATGAAGGGAAAAAATACCCTCAAATCAGTGCCATTTCAAAATTCCTAAGATTAAGCTTTTGAGGGAAGAGAATCAGATGGTGTAGGTAAAAAGATGGTGGCAGTATCATTCATTTTAGTTTTATACACAGATATTTGAAGCAAATCAAATATGATAGGAAAGACGGAATCTGTTTTTTAGGAAAAGGTTATTGTTTTGTTTTCAGTTTTAACAAGAGTTCAAGGTTGAATAGCAAGGGGTGACCAAGAATTTTAGTGACAAAGTTTTCAGATACTGGAGGAGGGATAGTAAGAAAAAGAATCTGTTTTACATGTAAAATGCCTGATAAATATCTCTTAATGGTGATTATGATAAGCTTTCTCAAAACCTGAACTTTTTTTTTTTTGATTAGGCAACTCAGGATTGGCTTGTGGTACAGGGAAAAAAAGGTACTTTAGCTTTTCAGTCCTTAGTGGTAAAGACTAATGTGATCTGTCCCAGATGTTAATCAATATGCTTAAGTTTGGGTTGGTCCAGTACTCAACTTACTGTGTGATTTTGAGAAAATTACTTAACTGTTCTGCTTTTCATTTAATCTCTGTCAAAGGAACCTAACAACACATATTCTATGACTCTTATTAGATTATTGTGAGGGTCAAATAAGATAATGGGTGTAAATACAAAGAGTTACTAAACTCCACTGATAATCAAAAATTCTGTGTACTTTGTCTCAAAATGGTCTGAAAAATCATTACTCTGCACTGTTTAAAAGGAGTATTTGATCAGGGAACCTAAGTCAGCCAAAAGAAAGGCCTTGAGATCCATCCAGTGCCCACATTCTCTCAGGTGACACAGTTGTAAGTTCCCATCATCACCAGAAATCATTTCAACATCAGAGAATACAAGAACAGTGGTACGGGAGCCGCTCGTAAACCTCCTTGTTTCCTGCTGTGCTTGTTGAGCAGGTCAGTAGAGGCTGTCACTATGTCCCGCTGGCCATTTCTCATTGGGCCTGTAACTCAGCAGCCAGCTTGTGTTCCTTCCTCATTTAAATACTGTTACTCACTTGGAATGCCAAGTGGGAAAATGCTGGCAATGCAAAGGTTAATAGAAGCGCTGACAAAACCCTAATTGCCTCGCACAGTATCTCTATAATTGTAGCTAGCACTTATCTCAGTTTCTCATACTCGTTCAGCCCATTGAGATCTGCCTCAAGCTGAGGATGAAAAGGGGGCCTCTGGAGTCGGCTGAATGAGCAGGGTCTGATAGAGTTATCAGGCTTTTGCAGATAGGATGCCCTGCCGCTGTTGGATGCGTTGTCATAACCAGTGTGTAGGCAAAACACCTGGACTTCTGCAAGAACCACCACTCCCCTTCCCACCTTGATTCTGTACTGGTGCCTAGTCCTTTCGTTGACTGGGAGGGACAGATGAAACTGAAAGGAATAAAGGTGCCAGTCTGAACTGGTCCTCAGATGCTTGACTGAACGTTTCCCATTAGGTCATTGTTTACCCTCATTTGAATATATGTTTATTTTCATACGTAGGGAGGCTTGGAAACATGCCCAACTCATCTACAGCAACTGACTGTAGCATTTGAAGCCCAAGCATGCTGAGGCTTGTTGAGTGTAATTGGCCGTGCTACATAGTGATGGCTTTGGGAGGGTGGAGATGCTAATGTTGCAACTTTGGGATATCAAGTCAGCTAATTTAACAGGGACCCAGACTTCTTATTATCAAGAGGCTAATGATATTGACCACCACCATTGTTTATCTCATTGTTAGCACTGAAATTTTACCTAAATATGGTGCTAATTAGACCAAAGTTGTTGGGTCAATTTGTGGAGGTGGAAAGATTGGCCTTGCATTTTTTAATTTTAATTTTCATACTCCGTGTGTTTGGTTCTGGTTAAAGATTTCATGGAGGTACATGTTTGGGAAATTACCTGTCATCTCTCTACCTACCTATCTATCTATCAGTTTATTTGGTTTGCCTAAGCCAGGTATGACACTATAGGTATGACACTACTATGCATACGGTTGGTGATATTTGTACTCAGTATTTTTACCCTGAATCTGGGTAGGTCATGGAGCTAACATTTTTCAGATGAAGCTGTGTATATACATAGACACTTCTGAAACTTTGTATTGATTTCCAAGGCAAAGGCCTTCACCAGCTTTTACAAAGGAATGTCTGAGGCAGAGCACAGAGTTGCTTTTGGTTCCTAGTCACATATTGGAGAACTTTCGGTCCTTTCACTTTGTTTCCCAGCAGAATCCAATACACTCAAGATCCACACTTCTCTCATTCAATCTGACTCTTTACACTGATGGTTGAATACGTTACCCATTTTCAGTAGCATTTTTGTTTGAAAGAGGCGGTATGGAGAGGGACGAGTTGATCTTGACACACTAGAATGAGTACTAAAAATGACAGAATTCCAGTGATTGGTGGCAAGGATACTTTCGGAGAAAGGGCCCTTCATAATGAGCATCAATTCTCTAATCAGCTTTGGGAAAGAGGCCCCTACTCTGGACCATGACTGTAACAACCTGAGTCATGGGAATGAGTGGGTGTATGAGTGTATGGTTTGTGTACTGGGGGAGACGAAGCACATGCAGAAGAAATAGTTACTGAAAATTAGAACAGCTCTATAAAACATTGTGAGGGATGACATAAGTGAAGCAGCCCTCTGAATAAATGAATGATGTGCCAATGGCGGACGTGGAGATCGGCTGTAGCATTCTCACACGGCTAATAATAGCAATAATAAAAATAAAGATAAGCATTTACTGAGCTTTTATTAAGTGCAGGAGCTGTCTTAAGTGCTTCAAGGACTTCATTATAAGTCCTTGAAACCACTCAGTGAAATAGATACAATTCTTATTTCCATTTAAATGGTGAACTGGGGCATAGGGAACCCACATAAAGTGTTTGACTAGTAAGTTGTTCAAGTTGTGTCAAATCCAGCTGATTCTCATGCCCAAACCTGAGTGTTAGATATTATGCTACTTCCAACAAGGCCAGTTCAGAGTGTTCTTTTTTTTTTTTTTTTTTCTTGCGATACGCAGGCCTCTCACTGTCGTGGCCTCTCCCGTTGCGGAGCATAGGCTCCGGACGTGCAGGTCCAGCGGCCATGGCTCACGGGCTCAGCCGCTCTGCAGCATGTGGGATCTTCCCAGACCGGGGCACGAACCCGTGTCCCCTGCATCGGCAGGTGGACTCTCAACCACTGCGCCACCAGGGAAGCCCCAGAGTGTTCTTTAATTTTCATTCTCTTCTCAGAAAATTTTATAGGTCTTTTTAAGTCAAGGAAGGAAAAATGGCTAATGTCAGTATTGGGTAAGATAATGAGAAAAACGTTATTTTTAATACCCCAAAAAAGAAATTTTAAAGAAAGCACTGAATAAAATAAGTATAAGGCTCTACTTAGAAAGTCCTTGTTGATCTCTACATTTCCAGAGCAAAAACCATTACGTGTGTTTTAATCAAGAATATTATATATTTACTTCTTTGAACTTTATGTGTAAACTTATTCTTAAGGGTCTTTAAAATTCTGAGACTGTGAGGCTCTTCTGGGAACTGGATCCTTTTCCCTTACTGAATTTCAGTCTTGTACAGGGCTGGCCTTTTGAGGGAGTGGGAGAATGACTGACTCCCCAGCATGAGGAAGTGGGCTGCAGTGGACAGATTGGCATTGGATGCCTGGGTTCAATTCCCAGCTCTGCCTTTCCCATCTGTGTGTGATCTGGGCAAATCAAATTGCTTAAATTCTCTAAAGCAGTGATTCTCAAACTTTAGCACACTTGTTAAAACTCAAGATTGCTGGGCCTCTCCCCAGAGTATATCTGCAGTGGGGCCACAAATTGGCCCAGGTGCTACTAACACAGTCCAGGACCATACTTTGAGAAACGCCACAGTAATTCTCAGTGTTCTCATCTTTAACGTGGGGACAATAGTATCTCCCTCACTGGACTGTTGTAGGGTTTGAAGACAGAACCTTAAGCTGACTTTCTTACCTGTGCATGTACACCCCACACTATGATCACCAGTTTGTTTAGTGCAGTTTGTTTGTTAAATCCACCATTCAAATTTTCCATTTGGATTGTTAAGAGGACATTGATAATTTAAGGTCTCGTAAAACATTTCAGGTACCAGATTTGTGGAGTTAACCTGAAAAACGATAAGCATTGGGCTTCCCTGGTGGCACAGTGGTTGAGAGTCCGCCTGCCGATGCAGGGGACGCGGGTTCGTGCCCCAGTCCGGGAAGATCCCACGTGCTGCGGAGCGGCTGGGCCCATGAGCCTGCGCGTCCAGAGCCTGTGCTCCACAGCGGGAGAGGCCACAACAGTGAGAGGCCCACGTACCGCAAAAAAAAAAAGAAAAAAAAATGATAAGCATCTGAGGAGGAGGGAGAACAGAATCAGAGATGGGTGCTTATTCAGTGTAGGGTGAAAGCTGGAACAAACCTTCCTCCCCTGCTGCGGACCATTGGGGAAGGTCTCTCCTGATGTTCAGTATATTCTAATGACTTATTAATTCGTTCACTTAGCGCTCACTGACTGTGCATTTCTTTGTCCCTGTGTTGTGCTGGATTCCTAAAATACAAGGATAAGAAAGATAGGATTCCTGGCCTCAAGAAACTTTAAAAACCCTTTGAATCTTTGTTTCCAGGCTAAATCCTGGGTTATCCACCATGATTTTAGCATATTTATTATTTTATAAGATTCACTAAATCAGTCAACTGTCCACATATATTGAACAGCACATTGTTCTCTGCCCTTCATTAGGTTTTGTGGATGGTACAAGGAAAGTACAGTAAGGATCTCTGAGCTCAAAGAGCTGAGAGCTTATTAACCAATGTATATTTAAATATACACTGCCAGTGCTAAATTGCATATATTAACTAAAAGTTAATGAATGGTCAGAGAGGGAAGCCTAAGGAAGATTTCCTTGTGACTGAAAGCGCTTCCATCATGTGATGGGCCCCCTCCGCCCTACAATTCAGAGATGATTTAAGATTGAGTCATTAGAACTATGACTTTTAACCTCAATCCAAACTTGCAGTCTAACTGAAATCTAAAAATTGCTGAAGTATATGGCAAAGAGCAATTTGTTTGGTTTTTCCCCTATGAGTACTATTTTACACTTCTACGTTTATTTTTTGGGTTCTGGAAATTCCAATTCATCATGGCATTTACGGACCATACACATGAGGCTCTCTAAGTTTGTTTCTTGGCTCTGAATTTTAAAAGTGACTCTATCCAAAGTTGGAGAAAATCTTTACTTGTAACTAACACTGCACATCAGAGAAAATGAGTGTACAAAGCTTTTTGTAGAGTTTAATTTTGGTCATAAAATCCTTTCAGTGAATCTCTGGATATTTAATAAAATGTAGCGTCCTTCATAGGTAGTTGTGATATTATTGACATAAATATATCATTAATGTGTTCATTCAATAGATGGGTACTTGACATCTATTATGTTTCAACAGTCATAGAGATGGTTTTGTACTGATTTTTGCACATATTCTAGCTTGATCCCACTGGAATTGAAAGACTCATGCTTTAAATTTTCAGTTGGAACTTAAGAGATGAGCAAAAGGCACAAAACAGGAGATCTATCATAAGTAAAACTAAATCTTCTAGGGACTTCCCTGGCAGTCCACTGGTAAAGACTCTGCACCTCTACTGCAGGGAACACAGGTTCGATCCCGGGTCAGGGAACTAAGATCCCACATGCTGCATGGAGCAGCCTAAAACAAAAAACAGAAAATTAAATCTTCTGTAATAAACTAAATATAATTATATTTAATTATAGAAATATATAATGTATGAATTATATTTATGTACAAATTATATATAACTAATATATTTTAGATTTTAAGAGTAAGAATCATTAAATTTATATAATTTAATATAGTATATTTATATAACGTGATTATAATTTATATATTTATATATTATATATAATATATATGTTTAATCATATGAAATTTATATATCATTATATATTCTATACTACATAATTATATTTATATTGTATAAATTTATATATGATACAAATATAATTTTAATATATTATATAATAATTATATAAATTACAATTACAAATAATGTAAAATATAATGTATTGTATAAGTTATAGTTTATATAATAAATATAAATATGATCATAAATCTGTCAGGCATTTTTGTTAATTGTTGATGTTGGTTTGAAAATTTATATAAATTATATATAATTTATGTCATATATTTTATATTTTAAAATTGACTCATTAAATGTATATAATTTAATATGATATATTTATATAATATATAATTTATATGTGATAATTATAATCATAATATTTATACTGTGGACAAAGAATGTCTCCTGCCATTTCAGTAAACAAAGGATGTTGTGGCCATAAAACTGTCAGCCACTGCAGCCAACCCCAGTGGTGCACCCTGAGGGGAATTCAGGAAGGAGAAAAACAAGATATTGGCCTTAGATAGTTAAGGTGCATCTCAAAGGAATGATTTCAATAAGCCCAGACTCTTGCATCTTCCCATATATAGAAAAGCAGTAAAATCATTAAGATGTTAGTTTTTGTGATTAGCAGTAATCTTTTGATGTTAGACTACATTTGTTTGGTTTTTTTCCAGCAAAAACTCCTCTATATCCCAGCTTCTCCCTTACCTCTTTGGAACAGTCCCTCAGAGGTATCTGAGAGGCTTCCTTCCCGGACTATAATCCTCAGTAATGCCCTGAATAAAACATAATTCTCAATTTTTAGGTTGTGCATTTGTTTTCAGTCAACAATATATAATTATTTACATATTATATACTATTTATATTTATATTACTGGTGCCAGAATCTTGGCTCTCTGTGCATCAATGCCAAATAGAAATACAGAGACAGAGTTATAGAGGAGAAAGAAAGAGTGGCTTTATTTCTTTGCCAGGCAGAGAGGGAACACAGCAGGCTAGCACCTCAAGAACTGTACCCCGTCACTGGGGAATAGGGAGAGGTTATATGGGTAGTGGTCAGAGGTTTGTGATAAGGATCAGGGCAGTAACAAGTCTTGCATTCTTCTTTCTTCTGCAAAGTTTCAAAAGGGTGGGGTTGCTGACAGGATTAGGTTGTGTGCAGGGTCTCAGGTGGTCCGGTTTCCTAATCTTGATGAGCTTCTCTGGTCCCTTTAATCTTGCCTCTGGTGGTTTCCTGGCTGCTCCTCCCTTGATTAGCAATTGTTCAAACCTGCCCTTTGGAACTCAGGGAAGGTCATGGAGGCTGGAGTCTTGCCTGCAAGAAACGGGGGACAATAAAAACCTCCATGTCGGGCTTCCCTGGTGGCGCAGTGGTTGAGAGTCCGCCTGCCGATGCACGGGACGCGGGTTCGTGCCCTGGTCTGGGAAGATCCCACATGCCGCGGAGTGGCTGGGCCCGGGAGCCAGGGCCGCTGAGCCTGTGCGTACGGAGCCTGTGCCCCGCAGCGGGGGAGGCCACAACAGTGAGAGGCCCCAACAGTGAGAGGCCCGCGTACCGCAAAAAAGAAAAAAAACCTCCATGTCCAGGAGCCCCACAGGGCCCTGCTCAGCGTCATTATTTTATGATTTATATTGTTATATATTTAGATATAATTTATCTATGATAAATATAAATATAATCATAAATCTTATGTCAGGCATTTTTTTTTTTTTGGTTAGAATATTCAAACCTGAAAGGGGAAAATAGTCGGGGGAAGAGTTGAGTGAAGCTAGATTATATTCCAGACCTGAAACTCTATGACCCCTTATGGATGGTTAAAAGATTACTAGCTAAGGAAGGAATATCATTTTTGTTAAAGGTCTTAAAAGTCCTTCTGAGTTTGTTTAATTATCACTGCTTCATTCGCACTAGCTTTTTCTTTGTTTTGTTTTGTTTGTTAGTTCCTTTAGAAAACTATATTTACATGCTAGAAGAAATAGTCAGATTATGCTAGAAGTGAGTGCAAAGGTACAGTTCTTACTCTGATACCAGTTCAGTTTCTGATGTCAGATGGGAACCAGGAAGGACAGGAATAAGGAGGAGGTCCAAAATTGGGTGGTCTCCTATTTAGGGGTTCTTTGAGCATAACGGGTCAGTATGATAAATGAAGGTCCTGGGGAAACAGGAGAGTTAAGAAAGGATTACCAATTGTAAAAAGAATTCAGACTAACCCTTTGATAGTTCTGCCTGGGGCGGTTCCTGTTCTCAGTAACTAACTTACCCAGTTGAGTAATAGGTAACACCCTTAAACTTGAGGTCACACATTGTTTTCAAAATATAATTAAGAGCTTTTTAAAGTATTTCTGAAGATTTCACTCTAAAATTTTTGGATAAATTCCATTCAATTAATATTTGACTTATTTACTTTAGAACAAAGGGAGAAAAATAAAGCCAATTTTTCTTTTTCTTAAATTTTATTTATTTATTTTTGGCTGCATTCGGTCTCCATTGCTGCACACATGGGCTTTGTCTAGTTGCAGTGAGCGGGGGCTACTCTTCGTTGCAGTGTGCCGGCTTCTCATTGTGGTGGCTTCTCTTGTTGCGTAGCATGGGCTTTAGGCACGGGCTTCAGTAGTTGCAGCATGTGGGCTCAGTAGTTGTGACCCACAGGCTCTAGAGCGCAGGCTCAGTAGTTGTGGTGCACGGGCTTAGTTGCTCCGTGACACGTGGGATCTTCCCGGACCAGGGATTGAATCCCCTGCATTGGCAGGTGGATTCTTAACCACTGCGCCACCAGGGAAGTCCCACCAACAATTCTTTTTGATATGTGCTTCTTTCCTTAAAGTTAATTCTGGATGCTTTAATCCAATCAGATTTTCATCAGGGAGCCACACCCTAAACCTGTTCTCCCTCTGCCTTATGTCCAACCAAAAGGATTTTTGTTTGCTCTCTTAATTGATTCAGAAGTTTGAAAATGAGGTAACATTGCTTTATAACATGTTTCATGTGTACAACATTATATTTTGACTTCTGTACACATTACAGTGTGCTCACCACCAAAACTCTAGTTTCCATCTGTCATCACACAGTTGATCTCCTTTCCCCACCCCCGGTAACCACTACTCTGTTCTCTGTAGCTACCTGTTTGTTACTGTTTGGTTTATTTATTTTATTTTGTTTGTTTGTTTGTCTTGCCTTGGATTTGCAAATGTAAAAGTATTATTTGCAATAAGTCAGATTGTACTCCATCACTTCAGTAATATGACTTCTATTTGTAGTCTTCATATACATTCTCTCCTTGTGTGTGTGTGTGTGTGTGTGTGTGTGTGTGTGTACGCACATGTGTGTGTATGTTAGGAATACATAGGATGCTCTAAAGTGTGGGACCTAGGACTCTTCGGGGAGGAGAGTGTGAAATAGTAAGGTCCTTTGTAACATTAGTGCCCATTTTGAAGGCATTGGGTGATGGGCCTTTTAGGTGTGACTTTGTGGGGTTTTAGCATGTTAGGGGTAATTAATTGGCCAGAACCATCACTAATGTCTTTAAATTTCAAAAGAAGTATGGCAAGTGCTATAGACTGTGTGCCTCCCAAATTAATATGTTGAAACCTAATCCCCAGTGTCAGGCTGTTTGGAGGTAGAGCCTTTGGGAGGTGATTAGATCATGAGGGCAGAGCCCTTGTGAATGGGATTAGTGCCCTTATGAAGAAGCCTTAGAGAACTTCCTCACCTGTTCTGCCTTGTGAGCACAAGGGCTGTCTATGAACCAGGAAGCAGGTTCTCACCAGACACTGATGTGCTGGTGCCTTGAATCTTGGGCTTCCCAGCCTCCAGAACTATGAGAAATAAATGTCTGTTGTTTATAATCCACCCAGTCTGCGGTATTTTGTTATAGCGGCCCGAATGGACTGAGATAGCAGGTCTAAGGAAAACCCCTTTCCTTACCTAGTAGCCATTCCTCCTCTAATCCGTCCCCCTCACCCCTAACCCTGCACACTGCTGCTTGCCTTGTCATGGCTTCTTTTATCCTTCAAGGTTGTGACCAACGTCTATTCAAGTTTAAATCTAAGTACTGAGTAACAATGCTGAAACCCAGAAGACCTAACAAAAGGTTTGTTCTAGGCTTCAAGTCCTAGGAATTATTTTGAGTTCATTCTTTTGATGGAACCATAACCCACTTAGCTGGATTTTAAGCATCACCTGTTTTTCCAACTAAGTTTCTAATGTTAATGATATTTCCAGAACACCCCAGGTCACATACAGCAAAGGATTAAAAAAAAAAAAAAAAAAGAAAGAAATAAGAGGAACACTTCCACATTGCAAGATGGACCCCTGCTTAATCAAATTCCCAGCTAGGGACTTCCCTGGTGGCGCAGTGGTTAAGAATCCACCTGCCAATGCAGGGGACATGGGTTCAAGCCCTGGTCCGGGAAGATCCTACATGCTGCGGAGCAACTAAGCCCATGTGCCACAACTACTGAGCCTGCACTCTAGAGCCTGTGAGCCACAACTACTGAGCCTGCGTGCCACAACTACTGAAGCCCACACACCTAGAGCCCGTGCTCCACAACAAGAGAAGCCACTGCAATGAGAAGCACGCACACTGCAATGAAGAGTAGCCCCCGCTTGCCGCAACTAGAGAAAGCCTGTGTGCAGCAATGAAGACCCAACACAGCCAAAAATAAATAAATAAATAAATTTATTAAAAAAAAATTCCCAGCTAATCATAAATACCAAGGTCATCTGAACAAGTTATTTGCTTTTGCATACTGAAACTCTGGTTTAAATTCCCAAGCCTCCATAACTTTAAAATCAATAAACACTTATTATTGTTCCTATTTGTACCTCTGAATAAATCACTGTAATTTTACCTCTTAATTCTCAAAGGTATAATATAAAAATATTGATTTTAATAGGTTTTTGTGCTACTAAAAGGATATGTAATTTATACACACACGACCCTTTAGCACAATGCCTAAGGTGTTGATATCACGGCTACAAGTAATGCTTGAAAACTTTTCTTTTTAAAAATCTTTTATTGAAGTACAACAGTCATACAGAAATGTGCACACAAATTATAAGTTTACAACTTGATGGATTTGTGCAAAGTGAACACATCTGTATATTCAGTCTCTGGATTAAGAAATAATAGAATATACCAGCCCCCTGAAAGCTTCCTTCTTCTCCTCTCCCAGTCAGTATCCCCTGAAAAAGATGACCACAATTTGTTTTCTAACACCATCAATTAATTTGGCCTGGGACTGAACTTTACATAAGTTGAATCCACAATCGGAAAATTTCTGTGCCTGCTTTTAAATAAAAATGAGCAAGAAAACCATCAACGTTATCTTTAAGCAATTCATTCACATTTTTGCATTTAGTAATAATTTTTTCATTGCTGTGTAATATGCCTTTGTATGAATGTCACAATGACTTTATTCATTTTCTCTTGATGACATTTGTTTCCAGGTTTTAGCTTTTATGAATAGTGGTTATGAGCATTCTTAGGCATGACTTTTGATGAGGCATGCATGACACATGCCTGCTTTCATAACTGTGAATTGCTGCTAGGTCAGAGTGTGCCTGTGTCCAGCTTTAGCTGATACAGCCAAACTCTTTTCTAAAGTCAGTATCAGTTTTATACTCCTAGTAGCATCTTGTTTACTACCTTAAGCACTTCGTCAACACTTGTTTTTTGCCATCTTTGTAGGTTAAGCCATTCTGGTGTACCTGGTCAAGTCTTCTTCTCATTTTTTCTGTTAGGATGTTTGTCTTTTTTTTTTGGCTGCACTGTGTAGCATGCAGGGTCTCAGTTCCCTGACCAGGGATTGAACCTGTGCCCCCTGCAGTGGAAGCATAGAGTCTTAACCACTGGACCGCCAGGGAAGTCCCAGGATGTTTGTCTTTTAAAAAAAATTGATTTGTACGTTTTTTTTTTTAAATGTCTAGGTTTGAATCTTTTATATATCTTACAAATATTTTCTCCAACTCTGTGGCTTACCTTTTCTCTCTTTTAATGATTGTTTTGATGAAGAGAAATTCTTAATTTTAATATACTGTAATATATCCACTTTTCCTTTACTAGTGGTTTTTTTGTTTTCCTGTTTAAGACATCTTTGCCTGACCCAAGGTGATGAAGATATTCTCTAATATTTTCTTTTAGGTGTGAGATAGTTTTACTTCTTAAAAATAATTTTCTTACTAAGTACAGTAAAAGAATACAGTTAACTGTCATTGCTGTCTTTCATTTTTGTCCTTCTTAAGCAGTTGCAGTTAACTTATATATTTGCATTGTTATGCAATGCAATGTTTCTTGAAATGTTTCTTGAAATGCTGCCTACAGGAGAACAGGGAAGCTGATCTCAAGTAGCTTCACTTCTAAGAGGGAGACAATATGTGTAAGTAAATGACTGTATAAAGTTAGAAAGGGATAAAAGGAATGAAAGATACAGATAAGAAAACATGGGAGATATATATATATATATATATATATATATATATATATATATATATCCCATGGGATAAGAATATATACATGTTCTTTTTTTTAGGTGGGTAGCAAGGAAGGCTGTATGGAAGAGATGGCATTTAAGCCAAACCTGGCAGTATGGATGGAATTTGGACATGATGAGATAGAGTAAAGGTATTTCAGAGAGCAAGCACAGAACGAACAAATGACTAGAATTAAAAAGATGTGTTGGGGCTTCCCTGGTGGCGCGCTGGTTAAGAGTCCGCCTGCCGATGCGGGGTACACGGGTTTGTGCCCCGGTCTGGGAAGATCCCACATGCCGCGGAGCGGCTGGTCCCGTGAACCATGGCCGCTGAGCCTGCGCGTCCGGAGCCTGTGCTCCGCAACGGGAGAGGCCACAGCGGTGAGAGGCCCGCGTACAGCAAAAAAAAAAAAAAAAAGATGTGGTTTATTTGTATATATGTGAAAAGGTAGGGGTAATTTAACCAGATAGTTTATATAAACTATGACTAAAAAAATTACTGACCTTGACTATTGAAAAGCAAATACAACAGAAACCATACATGTAAATGAATGTCATGTCTTACAAAGTAGTTGTATTAATTAGCACATTAAAGTTATATTAACAGAAACCAAATCTAGCCAGTTTAAGCTCAAAGAGAAATAGGGTTAAGTGGGCATTTCATGGAATCTAAAGGTAGGGGAGCAGCTAGGCTTTGGGAACCAGTAGGAGCTAAAGGCTAGAGCACCATAGTAACCCAGGTAATTTTTTCTCTCCTGATTTATCAGTTCGGCCTCTTAGAGCCTACCCGTTTCATTTTGTCCTCTTGCTGAAGAATGGTGTCTTGGTTGGCTCGGACTGCTACAACAAATATACCATAGACTGGGTGGCTTATAAACAACAGAAGTTTATTTCTCACTGTTCTGAGGCTGGAATTCCAGATATGGGTGCTGGCATGGTTGAGTTCTGATGAGGACCCTCTTTCGGTTTTAGACTGCTGACTTCTCATTGTGTCCTCACTTGGCAGAAAGAGAAATGAGAAAGCTCTCTGGAGTGTTTTTTTTTTATAAGGACAATAATCTCATTCATGGAGGCTAAAGCCTTATGATCTAATTACCTCCCAAAGAGTCTACCTCCTAATATCATTACATACTGTATTGGGTTAGGATTTCAACATGTGAATTTGGCGGCGGGGGGGGGGGGGGGGGGGGGTGCGGAACAAACATTCTGTCCATAATAAATGACTTCCCTGCTTCGCAGGACAGATATTAGAAAATAGATTCTAAGAAGTCTGAAGTAGATCTCCTCCATTCAAGAAATCAGACAGAAGTACCTGGAATCTCAATTTCCCTAAAGAAGGGCTCATTGGCTCAGTTTAGGTCAAATGCCCATTCCTGGTCCAATCAGTTATGACCAGGCAGGGCATAGGATGCATGTGGTAGGAAGCATCACATTGGCTACTGTGATTCCCTGGAGTCTTCCCATTATAACTAAAGGGATTTGAGGCTGGGGAGGGAGTTCACAGAAAAGTGGAAAGTGGATTGTTTAATTAGTTCAGGAGGTGTCACCCCAGAAGGCTGTGGTGATAGCTAGCAAGAGGGTAGAATATTGAGGATGATTTATTGAGCATGTATAGCAGGCCAAGTCCTTGTTTTGTTTTTTAACTTTTCTATTTTGCAGTGATTATAGATTTACAGAATAGTTGTACAGATAGTACACAGAACTCCTGAATAATGTTCATCCAGCTTCTCCTAATAGTAACATCTTACATAACCATGGCACATTTACTAAAACTAAGAATGAACATTGTACACTATTATCTAAACTGTAGACTTTACTCAGATTTCACCGGCGTTCCACTAATGTCCTTTTTCTGTTCTAGGATCCAATCCAGATACTAGACATTGCACTTAGTCATCACGTTGTCATAGTCTTTTCCAGCCGATGACAGATTCTTAGTCTTCCCTTATTCTTTGTTATCTTGACACTTTTCAAGTGTACTGGTCAGGTGTTTTTAGAATGTCCTTCAATTTGGGTTTAATCTGATGTTTTCTCATGATTAGGTTGGGGTTATGGGTGGGAAGAATACTACAGAGCTGATATGTCCTTTTTTTTCACGTCATGTCATGTTATCAACGGTACATGATCTCAGCATAACTTACAACTGGGGTGTAAACCTTAATCACTTGGTTAAGGCGGTGTTTACTAGGGTTCTTCACTGAAAAGTTACTATACATTTGTAAACAAGTGTTAAAATCACCCTTGTAATTCATAAATATTTGGGGGGCAATACTTTGTGGGTAAGGAAATATCCGCTTACTCCATCAAGTTTCCCCCATCAGTTTGAGCATTCACCTACAGATCTTGCCTGCAGCAGGTGTTGCTGTGTCTAATGGTGATGTTACATTCCCCTCATTCCTTCTCTATTTATCCGTTGGAATTCTTTTGTAAAGAACATTTCTTCTCCCGAATTTATTTATGGATTCAATCATTTGTGTAAATCATCTTGGGCTCATGGATATTTACTTTATTTTGGGGGGTCATAATCTAATACTAACTTTTTTGTTGTGCTGTTCCAGCTCTGGCCATTTAGAGCTCTTTCAGGTTGGCTTTCGTGTCCTTTTGCCATGTAGTCATCCTTTATTATTTTTTTAAAAAGCGCTTTCACATGGTCAGATTTATCTGTATTTTCCCTGCTCCCATTCTAGTATCTTCCATTTCTTCAGGGAATCTTAATTCCTTTTATTGGAAAATGGTATTTAGAAACTCAGATCTGAACGCTAGGTGTGCTGATGGCTACTAGGAAATATCTGTATGTATGTTAAACTATGTATACACATATTTCTATAGTTATTCTCATATTTATCTGCAAATATATTAAAATAAACATGAATTCATACTGATATCTCTGACTCCAGTCCAGTAACACAAGATTAGTTTTTGCCTTCCCCTCTTACGTATTTGTAATTTCATTCTCCAACAGTGAGGAAAGCCCCACCAGGTGCTTTTTCTGTGATGTTGTATTAAATTGCTCAGCTATGCTATGAGGGTTATCTCAATCTGCAGACAAGTGATTGTCTGCAGGCACAAAGAAAGCAAATGGTGGAGCCAGTGGATTCAAAGTTATCTAAGTGTCATGCTTATACATTGACTTATGGTTAAGCCTATATGCTTAATATGATAAAACTATCCTTGCACAAAGTATTTTTAAAGCTAGTCTATTTTTAATATAGCAGCTTTTTTGAGATAAAATTCAAATCCTATAAAACTCACCAATTTAAACTGTACAATTCATTTCTTTTTAGTATATTCACAGAATTGTGCAACCATCAACACTATCTAATTTTAAAACGTTTTCATCACTCTCCCTCCAAAAAAAATCCATAGCCATTCGCACTAACTGTCCATTACGCCTTAACCTCCAGGCCATGGCAAACACTAATCTACTTTATGCCTCTATAGATTTACCATTTGGGGACATTTCAAATAAATGGAATCATACAATATGTGGTCTTTTGTGACTGGCTTTTTAACTTAGCATAACGTTTTCAAGGTTCATACACATCATAGCAAGTGTCAGTACTTAATTTCTTTTTTTAAAATGTATTTTCTATTTTTAGGTTCACAGAAAAGTTGAATAGAAACTACAGAGAATTCTCATATGCCTCCTACTCCAACACATGCACAGCCTCTGTCACTCTCAACATCCTACATCAGAGTGTTACATTTGTTACAATTTATGAACCTACATTGACATCATTATCATCCAAAGTCTATAGTTTACATTTGGGTTCACTCTTGGTGCTATATACTTTACAGGTTTTGACAAATATATAATGACATGTATCCACCATCATAGTATTATACAGAATGGTTTCACTGCCCTAAAAATCCTCTGTGCTCTGCCTATTCACCTATCGTTCCCCCAGATCTTGGCAACCACAGATCTTTTTACTGTCTCCATAGTTTTGTCTTTTCCAGAATGTCTTATAGTTGGAATTGGGTAACATGAAGTCTTCTCAGATTGGTTTCTTTCATTCAGTAGTGTGCATTTGAGTTTCCTCCATATGTTTTCATGGCCTGATAGCTTATTGCTTTTTTGTGCTGAATAATATTTCATGTCTGGATGTACCACTCACCTACTGAAGGACATTCTGTTTGCTTTCAAGCTTTATCAATTAAGAATAAAGCTGCCATAGAGCACCTAAATATATAAAGCAAATATTAGTGAACATAAGGGGAGAAATTGACAATTATGCAATGTAAGTGGGAGGTTAAAGATGGC
Source organism: Stenella coeruleoalba (assembly GCF_951394435.1). Lineage (NCBI taxonomy): Eukaryota > Metazoa > Chordata > Mammalia > Artiodactyla > Delphinidae > Stenella > Stenella coeruleoalba. Next base: position 37,490,867 of record NC_137151.1, on the reverse strand, counting down.
TGTTCAGAGTCTTTTGTGTTTCTATATAAATTTTAGAATTATTTGCAAGGAACACAACAATGACAGAGAGAGCCAGAATTCTGCCTTCATACACTAATGGAAGAGACCACTGTGTAAACAAGGAAATAAAAATAATTTTGGGGAGTGTTAAGTGCTCAGAAGAAAATCATAGAGCAGTGTAGGGGCATAGGGGATGGTGAGGCCTGGGAACTCAGTTTCGGGTAGGATGGTCAGCAAAGTACTCTCTGGGAGAGATATTAAGCAGAGATTGAAAGAGGGACGGAATGCCCTCAGGAAGAGTTGGGGAAAGACAAGTCCATATAGAAATGCCCAAGTGGGTCGACTTGGCTTTCCTGAGGTACCATTAGAAAGTTGAAGCTGCTAGAGAATAGAGAACAAGAGGAAGAGCTGTGGGAGATGGGGTCAGAGAGGTGATTAGTATCTGTAATTACTTAGGGGGTTTCACCTAAATTTTATACATTCTCACAGTAATGTATATGAATAAGTGAAATCGCTGAACAATTGCATATTTTTGTTTGAGATTAGAGACTCATTTTGAAATCAGCATATCCTTTCTGTTCTTCGTAAACCTGTGTGCCAGTCTCAACTTACTCTTTGCCTTGCATACCTCACTTATTCTCCTGGAGTCTCAGAGACAATTTTCTTTACATTTATGCAGAACTTGATACTATTTGCTCTAAGTTCAAAATTCATTGTAACCCACACATGAAAAAAAGTCTATTTCTAATCCCATAGTTGCTTACACAAAACTGACTGATAGAACTGGAAAGGTCCTCTATGTAGATTGATACAAGTTGTGACTTTCTTACACGATCATCTGCTGTTAAAGTTAGTCTCATTACTTTAAATTTATACATAATAAAAGTGACACACTTTGCTCTCCCCAAAATAGCACCACATTGGGAATTGGAAGATAGTTCCAGTTTACCCGCCACCACAGACTAACTCTGTGGTCTTGAGTATCTCTTAATCTTCTTAGGACTAATTTCTAATAATCGATTAAAAGAAAATGTCAGGAATGATTTTAAAAGGATTAAATTGTCATTATCAGCACCAATTATAATATTTGGCACATGGTAGATAATCAATATTTTAATGAAAGAATGTATTCAATAATATTGCTTCTCAAGGGTGCAGTTAAATGCCTCATTAGACAACGTACTGAGTGATCATGACATTTTCTTCCCTAGGGTGTTTGAAGGAGGAAGGAAGGACCAAAATGGTGTGGTTGACTCAGCAAACATTAATTAAGCCTTCATATGTGCCAAGCTCTATACTAGGTACTGGAATTCCAGCAAGAAGTAAGAAGAATCTTTGCTCACAGGTATTTGTGTTTGGACCCATATATGGAAACCAACTACCTATTTATTGGTAAGTTTTCTGTTCTTCATATATTCTGTAAAATGTTAGGACTATTCGGAATCATCTGTATTACTGGCCTTTGAATTCAGATAAACCGTATAACTCTATGGTCAGTTGGGTTTAGTTTAAAGTATTTCTCTTCTGTTTTTTTTTTTTTTTTTTTTTTTTTTTTTAGTATTTCTCTTCTTAATTCAGTAAAGCCAGATTTGCAATGCATGAAGATCAGGATCTTCATTGGAATTATCTGAGAGTTTTTTTTTTAAAATAAATTTATTTATTTATTGGCTGCATTGGGTCTTCGTTGCTGTGCGTGGGCTTTCTCTAGTTGCAGCGAGCGGGGGCTACTCTACGTTGTGGCATGCGGTTGCGGTGACTTCTCTTATTGCGGAGCACAGGCTCTGGGTGCGTCAGCTTCAGTAGTTCTGCCACGTGGGCTCAGCAGTTGTTGCTCGCAGGCTCTGGAGCGCAGGCTCAGTAGTTGTGGTGCACGGGCTTAGTTGCTCCGCGGCATGTGGGATCTTCCCGGACCAAGACTTGAACCCGTATCCCCTGCATTGGCAGGTGGATTCTTAACCACAGCGCCACCAGGGAAGTCCCTATCTGAGATTTTAAACATCACCAATTCCTGAACCTCCTCCTGAGAGATTCTGATTTAATTGATCTGATATGGGCCTGAGTCTCCAGTAGGATGATCATTGATGATCCTCAACGAGCCCCCGATGTTAAATGCAGCATATTCTACGTAGGTACTTGTGGGTTTCTTGGGGAGGGAAGGTCTCTATTTTAAATCAGATATTCAAAGGGGACCGTGAAATCCTCTAGGAACGTTACAAGAACCACTGCCCAATAGTGTAAAAACACATGGAACACTGTATTTGGATAAGAAAGTGCCGGGTGCTTGGGAAGAAAGTGCTTGATGTCTCTCTAAAAACCAGTCTGATCAGAGTTTGGAAGGTGGTTCTTGACACTCCAGAAGAAATTTGAGAGTGCCTCCTACTTCTTCCCACTATGTTTCTAAGAATGACTCCACGGCAGAGGAAGGTGAATATGAAAGGCTGCAATATATCCAAGCATCTTTCTTTTCTGGAAGTGAGTCATTACAGTTTCTTCTTACTGCACTTTCTGTTCCTTCAGAATTTAAAACTTTTTTTCACTTCCTGTGTTTTGAACGTTTGCCATACACTTATTGTTTGACATTATAGTTACATGTATTTGTTTCTTTGCTTATTGTCTGTTTTACTCAGTAGACAAGCACCATGTAGCCTAGGATGGTATCTTATTACACTTATTTTAGTTTTCACTGGTGCTGCTTAGGACAGTGCCTGACATGTATTAGATGCTCATGAAATGTTTGCCAGATGAACTGTGAATCCTTGTTCAGTGTCATTTGCTGCTCTCCACTTTCTCACTTGGCTCTGGGGAAATTCTTGCAATGTCCTGTCACTGTTCCCACTCATGGATATTTCTGGCTGAGACAATTCCAACAGAAGGGATATTTCAGAATATGGAATAAGCAGATAAATATATATAGCAGCACAACTGGCACATGGTCATGGTTGATTCCAAGGCATATATAGTTAGGTCTGGCATGCTTCCTAAATGATTGATTGCTTGGTTAACTGAATGACAGAGAATGCTTGACTTTTTTCCCGGGAATTTATGTATAATGGCTGGTGGGAAGCACAGGGAAGTTCAGTAGGAAAACCCAAAAATCATTGACATGGGAGTCCACATACTTGAGATCTAGATTTTGCTCTGCTGCTGTGAAACCTGGGAGCAATCAGTCTATCTCTGAGTGAGTGAGTTGAACCAGCTAATTTATAAGATCCTTTCCATATTTAATTTTTTTGTGATTCCAGCCATGTTTGCTTCCCAAAGCAAGGAAAGATACAATAAATACTGGGGATTGACATAGAATTCACATCTTTTGGAAACCTTTATAATAGTAACAAAGAGCAAAGGAATTTAGCTTACTGTGATTGGGCTCATTTATAAGCGGTGTATGAGAGTCTTTTATGATTTAGTCTTTAAACTACACAGCCCTTTTGATAGACTGAGTTTCTATTTTCTTATAATTCCTAAACTATGTCCAGCCCTCTCTGGGATGTTGTGCAAATTAACTCTTTTGTCTTGATACAGTTTGATTCATCCTCCTTGAAAGAGTGGAGCTAGGTGTTCTTTTGCCCTTTCATAGGTTGTCATGCTGCTCTGAGCTTACCCGTATTCTAACACGACCCACAGCACTTTCCACAATGTACTATTTCCCACTGGAGAGACTAGGAGTGCCTAGGGGAATGCATAGTAAGTACTCAGCCCACAGTAGCTGTTCCTTCAGTTTTGGTTAAATGAATGAATAACTGAATGGAGCATTTTTCCTATGGTTACAGTTAAATAAATTAATAAATCAAAATGTCCCTTAATTTATTGATATTGGAATAAAGGTTGATTTTGTAATAACACTATTAACAGTGGGATTATTCTTTCATGTTTGAAACCTCACTCCCCATGATCATCAAAACTTGACACTGGGGCTTCCCTGGTGGCAAAGTGGTTGAGAGTCCGCCTGCTGATGCAGGGGACACGGGTTCGTGCCCCGGTCCGGGAAGATCCCACATGTCACGGAGAGGCTGGGCCCGTGAGCCATGGCTGCTGAGCCTGTGTGTCCGGAGCCTGTGCTCCGCAACGGGAGAGGCCACAGCAGTGAGAGGCCCGCGTACCGCAAAAAAAATAAAAAGAAAAAACAAAACAAAAAAACTTGACACTGAGGTTCAAATGGCAGCTGAACCATATGGTATGATTTTATACTTCCACGTAAAAGCACATTACAGTGTCAGGTAAACATCTCACCAAATGTTAAATAGAAGAAACCTTGACTATAACTTGGTCATTTCGGTGGTAAGGAGACATAAGCCCAGTAATTAAGGTAATTTGCCCAAAGCTCCTGATAGGGAATCCACAAATCTGAGACCATAACCCAAGCTTTCTCATTTCCGTCTTGTCCTTTAACCCTACTGCATGCACAGTATCTACTGCCTGTGCTTGGATTCCAAACGAAATAGGAAATTCCTGTTGCTTTTCCTCGTTCTCTACAGACTGGCCACATGTGGGGAATTTAACACGTTCAAGAGTGTCCTCTCCTTTATGTGCCTCACAGTATTTCAGTGCAGTTCCCTTGCTGCTCTAGGCTTCCTCCCTCACCTCTTGCCCTCTTTGTACAGTCTCCGAATGGACCTGCAATTCAGGAGCTGACAGGGAGTGTGAAAGGAGTGGAAAGGCAGCTGATAGAGTGGAGGACGGAGGGGATCAGGGAGTCTGGAAACCAGCTGGAGGCAGCCACAACCTGGTGGCCTAAGCCTGCAGATGTACATTCTCATGCATATGCTCATATGACAATAATATAGTGGAGTTGCAGAGCCCTTTGCAGTCATCTCACGAGAGATGTATTATAGGGTGCGAGGTAGCCTGGGTTTAAGTGTTGGAATTACTAGTGTAATGATTTATTGTAAGTAATCTACTGTAAAACAATTGTGACTTTTTGACAGGCTATTTAACCTCTCTAAAGTTCAGTTTCTTGATCTATAGAATGAAGTGGATGGGTTTCCTAGAGCTGCTGTAAAAAAGTACCAGAGACTGGGTGGGTTAAACAACAGACATTTATTTTCTCGCAGTTCTGGGAGCTGGAAGTCCAAGATCAATGTGTTGGCAGGGTTGGATTCTTCTCACGAGACCTCTCTCTTTAGCTTGCAGATGGCTGTCTTTTCCCTCTGCCCAGAGATAATTTTTCTGCTGTGTGTGCATGTCTGTGTCCAAATTTCTTCTTCCTACAGGGACACCAGCCATATTAGATTATGAACCACTCTAAAGACCTCATTTTAACTTAATTACCACTTTAAAGACCTTATAACTAAATATTACATTGTGAGGACTTCAACATATAAAATTTGGAGGGACACAGTTCAGCCTATAACAGAGAGTATATCTTATAACCTTCTTAAGGTTGAAGATCCAATGAGTTTTTATATACAGAGTGCTTTTCAAAATGTAATTTTCTGTATAAATGAAGAGCCTGGCATTTGGCAATAGGAATGTTTAAATCCTTATTTTTAGAACTCACAAGCTGGATGGTTCTAGTGGCCATGTAAATGTTCACTTTCATGGATTTGTTACAGGGTGGTGATGTTTAAACATCTATATTAACACACTTCTATATATTATGACATTTATTTTTTCTTTCTCAGTATTTTATACACCTCCTTTTTTTCTCCATCTTTCACCAGTCCAACCTGTCCCCTGATGTGGGTTGCATAAGGTTGACAGAGTAGGAGTGGGAAGTGTGTAGACACAGATGGGATCTCCCTGCATTTTGCAACCCTAGTTGCAGAGAGTGAGTGAGTACACACAAGGTCTAGGCAGACAGCACCTTGACAACCCCACAGACATCTCTGTCCCCAGTGCAGCATGGAAACAGCAGCAGAGAGAGTTAAAGACCTTCAGGGTGAAGTGGACAAACATGAGGGATGTCGCTGCGGAAACCTTGTGGTCTGAATACCAGGAACCAGACAGAATGAAAGGTCTCTCAGAATTGCTATGTGGACAGTGGACATCTAGGACTGTATCACAGCAGGAAACAGCTGGCACTATCACAATAGGATAATTTGAGGAGGGGTTGTTTACAAGACGAGTGATTACAAAGGTGTGGGCACAGGGTAGAGTGCAGGAACCCGGGGCTCACAGCTGCGGAGCTGTTATCACTGCTGGGCCCGATGGGATGAAGAGAGGGCAAGATTCTAGAAACTAGAAGAAAAAAGAGCACAGAAAGAAGGCTGATTCCATCTGGAAGCCAGAGGGAAGAGAACCTTGTTCATGTGCTCCATTCAGTTTAGGCTCCACGGCAGAGTAGAGTGGAGATGGGTCGAGAATGAATCTGGAGGGGGCAAATGGAAGATTTTGGGGAGTGCAACTCCAATTTCTTGGCACTACATGTGACTCTAGAACTTTGCCATAATCCTGGGGAAAGGGAGGAGTGTGGACACACACTGGTTAATGTTGAATTTCCACCGCTATGGCAGGATGCAAACTCGAAATAGAAAGTCAGCTGAATTACAGAAAAAGACATATGTTACACTTCTTGTAAAACATAAGTTTTGGACCGAGAATTGTATTCACCACATAAAATCCATAAGTCCAGTGTTATATATACCATATATATGTGTACACACACACACACACACACACACACACACACACAGAATACATGGGTTTTATCTCCACCAAATGACAATGGAAATAACATTTACACTGGGGTATAAAATAGACGAAAAAGTCTGGCAAAGAGAAAGGAAGACTGAAATGAGTAAGAAATCAGTAGGAGTGCATTAAGTCAGAAATGTCAAGCAAGGAACAAGGAAATGGAATTTGACATGGCAGGAGCCACTGGTATTAGGAGCAGGAGTCTTCCTGATTGACAGCAGGCCTTTCCAGGCAGCAGCAGAGCAGCTCCTCGCCCTCGTCCAGGATGAGGCCAGGAGAGGGTGCAGCACTCAGCCACCCAAGGAGAAGATGAGAAGCGGGGTCTGCGTCTCTCTGAGACAGAGAGAAGCCTCATTTTCCAATTTCTCGTTCTCCCTTCCAGTGACCTCGCAGGCTGGCTGTGCCTTTATTCCTCACAGTAGTCTCCTATTTTAACCTAATTTGAGTGGGGCTCAGTTCCACGAGTGTCTATCATAAATTTTACGATTTTTTTTTTGTAGCTTATTTAAGTTTTTGGAACTTAACCCCCATTCTTCATCATACAGAAAATGAAATCTAAAAATTGAGACAAATTTATCTGACTGATCATTCAGTCACTTCATGTTGGAAACTGTCATAATCAGGATTCTTTTACCTTCTTCTTTCACCTGGGTTGAGGCTCTCAGGGCCTTAAGCTTTGATCACTGGTGGCATTAGTAAAGAGGGAATGTCCATTGTTAGTATTCTGTTTCACATTGAACTTGCATCCTTTAAGTTATAACTAGTATTACCTGGTCCTAATGTTGTCCTCATTAACCCTGGTGATCTGTTGAGATGTCACATCCTCATCTAACCTGTTGTGGGACAGTCACACCCTTTGTTTCAGGGTTCCCTCATCTCAGCCATGAGAGCGTTTCCTTCTCATCACTTCAACTTCACATGCACTTTTATTCTTGAAAAGTATAAAAGCTCCAAGTTATATTCTATGCTCTATGCAGTCTGCAATTATGAAAATAATATTATTCCAGGAAAGGAATGATCAAGAGAGAGAGGGAGAGAAAGAAAGAGAGAGAGATTGATTCTTTCCAACTAAGGGTATTTTTCAACAAACATGATTTTTGATTCAGAGTGACCTAGATTCAAACTCTATCTGTTTTGGCTACTTATCGATTATGCAGTGGTGGGCAGTTTAGTTAAAATTGCCGAACGGGTTTCCATAACTGCAAAGTTAGGAGAGAATGTCTATCTCATGGGGTTTTGAGAGGACAAAAGGACCTGGAACACTGTAAGCCCTTGGTAAATGTTACCTCTCTTCTACCTCATTCCATTAGTGATGTAGGTTTATTGTGGGCAAAGTGAGAGGAAGGGACTGATGGTGAATTAAAATGTGGAAGATTTTTTTTCTGTTACTCTCTATCCTCCTTTGTGCATCCTTCTTTCTTGTCTTGGAAATCTCCACAACCCAGTAGGTAAGGGAGACAGTTTGGGGAGGGTTGCAGAGGGATCTTTTTTTTGTGGTACGCGGGCTTCTCACTGTTGTGGCCTCTCCCGTTGCGGAGCACAGGCTCCAGACGTGCAGGCTCAGAGGCCATGGCTCATGGGCCCAGCCGCTCCGCGGCACGTGGGATCTTCCCGGACCGGGGCACGAACCCGTGTCCCCTGCATCAGCAGGCGGACTCTCAACCACTGCGCCACCAGGGAAGCCCGCAGAGGGATCTTTAATTGTGGCTCTTCTTCCAAAAACAGACCAGGTACAATGGATAACATCTTTTACAAATTTTAGTGCTTTCTAAAATTAAACTTTATTATGTATAAAAGTTTTATACATCATAAAGGAGACACTGTGAGTCGATGAGAAAGAGAACGATCATTTTATAAATCTTATCTGGGCAATTGTTTAGCTACTTGGAGAAAAATTCAACTTGGATTCTCATTGAACAGCATAAACCAAAATATCAGGATTAAAAAGGTAACTGAACAATGTCAAACTTAATAGACTTAAAAGAAATAAAAGGTAATTATTTTCCAATTTCTAGATAAGGGAGGAATAATTCATAAAGAAAAAGAATAATAGTTTTGACTATAGAAAAATATAAAACTTCTCAAAATCAGGAGTATTATGAACAAGTTTAAAACTAGAGAAACTAAGTTATTTAACTACGTATATGACAAATTATTAATAACTTTAATATTTAAAGCAGTTATATAAATTGATAGGACTCCAACATGTACAAAAGACATGGACAGATGATTTATTTAAAAGGTACAAATGGGGCTTCCCTGGTGGCACAGTGGTTGAGAGTTCGCCTGCCGATGCAGGGGACACGGGTTCGTGCCCCGGTCCGGGAAGATCCCACATGCCGCGGAGCAGCCGGGCCCGTGAGCCATGGCCGCTGAGCCTGCGCGTCCGGAGCCTGTGCTCCGCAATGGGAGAGGCCACAGCAGTGAGAGACCCGCGTACCGCAAAAAAAAAAAAAAAAAAAAAAAAAAGGTACAAATGATTAATATATGCTTAAAAATGTATAATGTTACTAAATGCTCAAAAATTAAAGGTAAAATGAGGTAACATTTTCATCTATTGAGTTATAAAATATGAGAGCACCCAGTGTTGCTGAGGATCACTTCTCGTATAACACTGGTGAAAGCTTCCATTGGTGAGCCACTTTGGAGAGTAATTTGACAATATTATGAAAAACCTTATAAATGCTTAGATTGTTTAACTAAGAAACCCAATCCCAGGGCATATATGATAACACAATATTTTGAAATTTAAAAAAACTTTATTATAATAATAGCTTTAATTCATTAATTGCTTACCATGTGACAGGCTTTACTTACGTCGTATAATTCACTTTTCAGCAAAGCTCCTAAGTAGCTGAGCCAGGATTTGAACTTACATCTGTCTGCTTCAAATTCTGCTTGGACTCTTCATTACTATTTTACTCTACTCATAGATATCTTTCATGATATAATTGGAAATACTTTAAATCTATTAATAATGTAATATTGTTAATTTTCTTATTAATTAATTCTAATTAATTTTCATAGTAAAATAAACTATGGTGGACCCACTCTATATATTGCCATGCAACTAGAGATGGCATGGAAACTGCATTTTCTTTTTTCTAAAATTTTTTTATTGAAGTATAGTTGATGTACAATATCGTGTAAGTTTCGGGTGTACAGCACAGCAATTCAGCTATACATATATACTATATATATATATGATATATGTGTGTGTGTATATATATATATATATATATTCTTTTTCAGATTTTTTTCCCTTATAGGTGGAAAGTGCTTATTCTTAATAATTTCAAGTGAAAATAGTGTAAAACAAATTTGTATATTTCTAAGATTGTAACTATTTAAAGAAGATAGATACAAGGAAGGAATACAAGTTAATAGTAGTTGCTTTGATTTGTGAGACTGTACTGGTCCATTTTGTCTCTGAACTTTTTGGGGCTTTTCAAATTTTTGCAATCAGAATCGATTATCTTATGCTCAGGAAAAAGTAAATTTGAGTTAAAACGTTTGTGGAAGCTTTTATGCTCTCAGGACATAATTGGGAATGTATTGTCTTCATTAGGTTAAATTCTTAGCTGTTCGCCAAAAGAAAAATGCTATAGAGATCGACAAATCCAATGAGAAGAGGCAATGGTTCTGAGGTCAGGTTATTATTAAAATGTGTAATTAGACAAAATTTGTTAGTGTCATGTAAATAAACAAGAATATCTGTATCAGTATTACAGAATGAAAACATATGACTTAGCTCTTGAAAATATAGGTAAGGGATTGAGAAACAAGTTATAAATCTAACAGTTAAGTTTCCAACATAATCAGAAAACAGTTTGTCTTAGTAATGACGTGCCCTGTGAGTATATATGATGTCTAGGAAATTAAATATCTCAACAAATTGATTGAGAGTTTCCTTTGTAGACTTACATGGCAAAACAAGGATAAATATTTTTTAGGTGCTATCATTAAAATCTGCTTAACCTGATTTTTTTCGGGAAAAAAATAGAATAAAGTTCTATCTTTTTTGAGCTCCATGTATTAGCTTTAGAAAACAGCTTTACCATAACACATGTAGAACAAAAACAGTGATTTTATAATTATTTTTAACCCATATCCCCTGCACTGGCAGGCTTATTCTTAACCACTGTGCCACAAGGGAAGTCCCAAAAATATATATTATATACCAAAGACTCAGAAATATTGTGCACTAAAGTAATCTATTAACTTAATCATTTAAAGCATATTATAAAGCATATTTTGTTTTATTCTTACATCTTTCTCTCCTTTTGTTTATTTGAGGGTTTTTTGTTTTTTTTTCTTTTTGCTTCTTGAGTTAAGCACTTGATTCATATATTTTATTTTATTTTATTTTTTAATATTTATTTACTTTTTGACTGCGTCAGGTCTTAGTTGCAGCACGTGGGATCTTTCATTGCTGCACCCCGGCTCTTCTTTGCGGTGCGTGGGCTTCTCTCTAGTTGTGGTGTGAGGGCTCCAGAGTAGGTGGGCTCAGTAGTTGCAGCACGTGGGCTTAGTTGCCCTGTGGCATGGGGGAATCTTAGTTCCCTGGCCAGGGGTTGAACCGGTATCCCCTGCATTGCAAGACCAATTCTTAACTGCTGGACCGCCAGGGAAGTCCTGATGCATATATTTTAAATCTTTATTTTTCAATAAATGCCTTAAGGTTATAAATTTCCATCTAAAAAACTTTTGAGTTGTATCCCACAAACTCTAAAATGATGTGATTCATTACCACATAGTTCTAAATATTTTGACTTTTGCATTGGGATTTCATGCTTAATCCAGAAATTGCTGAAGATATTTTAAGAAGTATTGTATGACACTGTGTGTTCCCAAAGGACCATAGCTAATTCATCTCTTAGCTATAACATGTCATGGCACACAATGGTTATTCCATAAAAGCTGGTTTATTAAGTGAACTGAATTTTTTTCAAAATCACTCAGACTATGGCAGAAATGAAGCTAAAATATGTATCTCTTAACTTTCTTAGTCAGGTTTATTGAGATATGATTTATATACAGTAAAATTCACCCTGTTTATGAACTTGATGAGTGTATACAGACGTGTAACTACTGCTACAATTAAGATTTAGAAGAGTTACATTCCCCCAAAATTCCTTTGCGCCTTCTTCTACCTCAAGGCAACCAGTGAGCTCTCTTTTTGTCACTATAATTTTGCCCTTCTAGAATATCATATGAATAGAAGAATATAGTATATAGCCTTTTGTGTCTGCCTTCTTTCACTTACTGCATTTGTGATCCCTTCATGTTGTTGTGCTTAATAGTAGATTATTCCTTTTTATTGGTGAGTAGTATTCCACTGAATGCCTATCATATAGTTTGTCATCCATTCACCAATTGATGGACGTTTAGGTTATTTCCCTCTAAGTTGTTAGCAATTTTATGAATTGCTAGGTTGTTTTAGCAAATTTATGAACAAGGCTGCTATAAACATTTGTGTATAGGTTTTGTGAGGACGTAAGCTTTCATTTCTCTTAGACACATACCTAGGAGTGATATTGCTGGCTGTTCTGATTGTTGTATGTTGTTGGTGGCAGTTAGGGGAGGTAGAGGAGGACAATGTAGTTTCTCTGCTGTCCTGGTGCGAAAGAGAGTTTCCTGGCCCTTCCCAACAGAGACAGCACACCTCTAATGGCATTAATATAGGATTCTGGGGCTGGCTCTCCTCCAGGGGTAGAGGATTTTTTCTTCCACATTCTTCTGTCAGCAATGGGTCTTCACCTCTGCCCTTCTCACAGCAGCTTCAGGCTTTTGCTCTTTGTGAGAGGATGATCTGGGCCAGGTGCCTGGGGTTCATGCTTTCCCTATAGCAGCAGCTGTTTCTCTCCTGCTGGCCTGCACCCCCCAGGACGACTCTCTCAGGGTGTCCACTGTGCCCTCATATTTGTCCTGAGCACCTGCTGGAATTTATGGGAAAGAACCTGGAGTAAGTATTAACACCTCTTGTGTCTGGGGCTGCCAGGGTGCTTCTATCCTGTCATACTACCCACACTTAGCCCTTTACTGGTTCTTTAAAGGGCCAGTTGATTTTTTTCTTACTCAGTTGCATGGCGGCCAGTGCCTTTTCTCCCACGTTCTGTTACCTGTGAGCTAGTCCACTGGTGCTTGATTTAATTCAATTTCTTTCAAATATAAAATTCAATTAAAAGCAATTCCACACAGTTTAATTTCCTGTACGATAATTACTGTGGATTTCCTATTGGGGCATCCATGGAAGAGAAGTTAGATGATAGAAGAGGAGCAAAGTCTGAATCCAAAGAAATGCACTTCTCAAACTAGTCTCCCACACGCCCATAAAACAATGGGGTTTTGCTACAAAATTCCACTAGGTTGGTATGTTCCCAAATACTCAGAAAATAGTTAGATTTGTGAGTAGAATTTTCTGAATTCTAAGTTTTTGCCTCATAATTTGTTATTATGGTAAAACCTTGGCAACTGCTGCTGATTGTTTGCTCAGTGGCTCATGCAGCTGGGTAAACAATGAGCATGAAAATGGCAAATTGGACAGCCAATCAAGCTCTTTCATCACATCATAAAGTAATTGGGTTCATCTTATATGGTTTCAACTTAACAAAATGTTTTCCTGAAAATTTTTGTGTGTTTTGGGAATGCGGAGACCTATATCATTTTAGAGATTAAAAGAATTTGCATTGCCTACAGGAACTCAGAGTAGTCTTGTAGAGAAATACTGCCAAGCAAAGGAGAGGATGTAGCCAAAAATTAGGGTCAGCAAAAGATCTTTGATTCCAATTGCATGTTATTTCTGTTACTGTGTAAATTTTTACTGCATGTTGTTTCACTTCATTTGAAAAGCCAAGATTTCAACCAAATCTGTTTGAAGACCTACAGGGAAGACATGTCAATCCTAAATTACAAACCTTGTACCTAATTGTGAGGGGGTGGGGTGTCACATTTTAATTCATGCTAACTTTTATCTTGGAGAGGGTGTGGGAAGGCTTCCACACTGATTTGAAAACAACTGAAACATATCCAGAAGAATTTTCAACTTTTGTAAAATTCAGTGAGTGAAATACGTAATTCTGCAAGACATCGGGTCTGTAACGTATTAGAGTTGAAGGCATTCTGGGACATAATATCCCTCTCCAAAGCTGGAGTTGATTTATATATTACTTTTATGTTTAAACATATACAATATAAATATAAATTGGTTGGTACCCGTATTATTTTATAGTAATATTTTCTGCTAGAAAATGTTTCTGGTTTATAAAATGGAGCTAAATATATCAATTTTGTGGCATTCCATGAAGAGTGCTATGATTTCCAAGCAATTGCTCACCTGTCTAATGACTTCTAATGACCTCACCTGTTTGAGTTGGCTTTAGGGAGTTTTCACATGACTTACTTTGGATGTTGGGGCATCGTCTTGAATTTGGCCCTGAGAAGTGATCCTGCTTAATTTCTTCATCTGTGAAATGGGAGTGATAATAGTGCCTCGTTTGTAGGATTATTATGAGGATTCAACTTAACTTGTAAACTGCTTGTTTCAATGCCTGACCATAGTAAGCCTTCATTTAGAGTTTAGCTGTTATTAATATCTGAAGCATAGAAGTGGTCATGGGCTTGTTTTGCAGGCCCTGTAAAAAAAGCTATGCATCATTGTAGAGATACCTCCATTTAAACTGGAGGAAACAAGAGTTATAATATTCCATGGCTTATTAACTTACAGCATCTATCGTGAGGACCAACTGAGATAATGCTCATTTTTCTATATTGCAACTTTAAAATACTTTACACACATATTGTTTTCGGGCTGCAAAATTAACATCCATTCACACCAAGGAAGAAACTGACTGTTATTTTATACACTCATTACTGTAAGAGAAACTGTCAAGTTTTATTTTATTATATATTTTTTACTGTTTTATTCTCCTAGGTTTCATTTTTTTTTAAATAATAACTTTTCTAACTTTGAATAAGGTTGGTAAGAGATCTTTTTTCATAATGTCTTTCACATCTGACAAGCATGTGTATTAATGCGGGGTTTTAGGTCAGTTAAGATTGTATAGCAAACTCGGTCATTAGGTAGCATCCCACACCCCAGAATTCCAGAATGGTCCTTCAGGTAGGCAAGCCTCCCTGCCCAGGGTGTGAGCCTGACTCTGCCAAGGATTTTCTGTTGTCATCTTTCTCTGTAGAACCAGAAGAGGGAGCACTGGTCTCTCGCTATCTAAACAATCATAGTAGCTTTTAAACATATGGTGGGCCTTTCATGATTAATTTTTTTTTTTTAAAAGATAGAGTTTGAATAAAGATGTAAAATTCAAAGTATGAATGTCCATTAATTATCTTAATAATTCTGGCAAGTTTAACCAGATTCAAAGTGGAAATGTTCTTTTAAAGACTACACGTTTTCATGGAGTGAATCTGGGTGCTACTGGATAACTTTACCACAATATAATTTAGAATATATTAGTTGTTGGAAGTAGAGGGGAGGAGGAAGCTGACAATGAATGAAATCATTTAATAAATATTTATTGAGTACTTGCTATGTTTTGGATCATGAGCTAAATTATGGCGCTACTTAGATGACTCACTCTGAAGAGGCAGGCAGGGAGGAGAAGTTTGGGAAAAGTCACTTGAAGAAAATATTGTCTAATTTCTAAGTAAGAGGCTTAAAATAGAATGTTTGTTGAATGGATAAAAGAGGGACAATAGTAAGTATATTAATAATACAAAATTTAACATTTTAACATGGTACTCTAGAGTTATGGTGCTTCCACATGCATTACTGATGTAACTAGACTTAGTAGAGGTGTAAAGTTTCGCAAAGAGTAAGTTGCAAGCTAGGTCTCTGATTGCGAATTGTAGATAGACCTTTTCACCATTGCTTTATTCTTACTATATAAGGTTTTTACAATTTGTCTTTTAAAAGTAAAAAATAGGGACTTCCCTGGTGGCACAGTGGTTAAAAATCCACCTGCCAATGCAGGGGACACAGGTTCGAGCCCTGGTCCAGGAAGATCCCACAGGCCATGGAGCAACTAAGCCCACGAGCCACAACTACTGAGCCCATGTGCCGCAACTACTGAAGCCCACATGCCTAGAGCCCGTGCTCCGCAACAAGAGAAGCCACCACAATGAGAAGTTCGCACACCACAAAGAAGAATAGCCCGTGCTCGCTGCAACTAGAGAAAGCCCACATACAGCAACGAAGACCCAATGCAGCCAAAAGTAAATAAATTTATAATAAATAAATAAAAGTAAGGAATATCTGCTTGCAAATTAATTCTTATAAAATGAACATATTGCTTTAGTATTGGACAATAATCTCTTTCAGAAGTTATTTTCCCAATTAGTGGAACCTATTAAGTACTTATGCTTAGAAGATCGAGAAGGTTGACCAGGGGAAATATATCTATTTCCTGTAATAAAAAAGCCTAACAAGAGTTTCCTTATGGTCATTAGACAAATCTTAGTTGAAGGGAGTACAGGGTCATAACATTCAGAAAATTTCATATACTGAGAAGAAATGGTCCAAGAAATTTTAGTAGTAAGACTGATAGTTCAAATGGGATAATATACCATGTATATCTGTGTTCAAAAATTTTTTAAAAATTGGTTAGATTAGGCAGTTTACCCAATATGCAGATCTAAGTTCTGGACCAGAAGAAAGTTACCTAAATAGTTAACTTTGAATTCATTAAACTTTGTGAATAAAGCAAGCTTTGGGATATTAAAGAAGTAAAGTAAATTGATATTATGATACATTTTGGAGGCAATAAATAGGCACCTGGATCTTTCAGACTTACTCTTACCAAGGATGGATAAGAACTCAAGATGGATCAAATGCAACTAAAGCATGTGAGGTTATGAGAATTTGATGTGGCAATAGAAAAACTACAGCTGACCCAGCTTTATGTTATTTTTTTTTAATGCTTTAGTGAATAATCTTTTATTTATTTATTTATTTTTGGCTGCGTTGGGTCTTCATTGCTGCGCATGGGCTTTCTCTATTTGCAGCAAGCAGGGGCTACCCTTTATTGCGGTGCACGGGCTTCTCACTGCGGTGGGTTCTCTTGTTGTGGATCACGGACTCTAGGTGCGTGGGCTTCAGTAGTTGTGGCACACGAGCTCAGTAGTTGTGGCGCAATGGGCTTAGTTGTTCCGTGGCATGACCCAGCTTTATGTTAGATACAGGTTATTTCAATTTTACTTGAGACAGGACATGGACTTTCTTTTCCTTTTTTTTTTTTTTTTTTTGGCATAAAGCAATCATTTTATTATCTCTCTCAGTTCTGTTGGCTGCCTGGGCTCAGTTGGGAGGTTCTTGCTCAGGGTTTCCTTTTATTTTCTTAACATCTTCACCCATTTGTCCCACTCCCCCCCACCTCCGGCCACCTCTGGCAACCACCAATCTGTTCTGTGTCTGTGAATTTGGTCTTTTTAGATTCTGCATAATAAGATCATACAGTATTTGTTTTTTACTGTCTGACTTATTTCACCTAGTATAATGCCCTCAAGGGCCATCTGTCTTGTCATAAACAGCAGGAGTTCCTTCCTTTTTATGGCTAAATTTTATATCTCTGTGTGTGTATCTATCTATCTATCTGTCTGTCTATCTATTTATCTATCTATCTCACATCTTCTTTATCCATTCAACTATCGACAGACACTTATATTGTTTCCATGTCTCAGTTATTGTAAATAATGCTGCAGTGAACACGGGTACACAGATATCTCTTTGAGACAGTGATTTTCATTTCCCTCCAGTATATGCCCAGAAGTGGGATTGCTGGATCATATGGTAATTCTGTTTTTAATTTTTGAGGAATATCCATACTGTTTTCCATAGGGGTTGTACTCATTTACGTTTCCAGACCCTACCAATTTTTAACATACTTCAAACAATTAAAGATTTTCTAAATTGGTATGGGTTATAACATACATGTGTATGATCACATAAGCTAATGTTCAGTAATCCCTGGGTTTCTGGATTATGGCCTTCTCATATGCTTCTGCCCCTCTCTGAGGGGTAGTATAATTCTTGCTTTATTTTTCTGTCCTGTCCCCCAGCTGCAGTGGGTTTTCACCAGGGCCCTAACATTATGGTTTTCATGCTCTTCGTCCTGCAGATTAGGCTTTCGTTTTGTAGGGAGATGGAGGTGATGGGTAGAGCCAGGATTCTGGCAGCAGCTACTGTTTCCTCGCATAGCCAACCTCCTAAGGAAAATTTTCTCAGGATTCTCCCTGATCTTCCCTGTGAGTGCCTGGTGGGGTTCATGGAGTCAAATCCTGCAAGAGGGTATGAAGGCCCCTTGTAGCTGAGATCCTTAGGGACTTGGCATTCTCATGCTAGCTCACCCTTATCCTCTAGCAATTTGTTAAAAAAATTAGCTGCCTCTTCTTTCTGGCTAAGACGGTATCTAGTGTTGTCTGCCTCAGGTAAGCAAATACTTGGTCCTATTTCTCCCCAAAAGCACCCGTGTCTCCCCAGACTTAAGGTTGTTTGGTGGCCCTGCAACCTCAGTTCTTTAATGGGTTCAAGAAAAGTCATCAATTGGCGGTTTGTACAGCTTTGTCCTTGCTACAAAGTTGAAGCAACACACTTCCGCTCTCTTTACGTCTCTGAGCTGAAAATCCTTATCTTGATTTTAATCATCATCTGTGCTGTTTTCTTGCCTTTATTCCCCACTACCATGTTTCTCAGAATTTACTGTGCATAAAAATCAGCTGAGAAGCACATTAATAATACACATTTCTGTGTCCCATCTCTAGAAATTGTGATTCAGTAGTCTGAGGTAGACAAAAGGAACTTGAATGTTGAAAATGCTCCTCAGGGGGTTCCTGTGCTAATAAAGACTTTGAAAGGCAGTATCCTCTCAAAGGTAAACTTTCTCTGATTGTGTCCAGGTTGATGCCTTATATATGTTAGCCTCTCAATAAATATGTAAAACATGCATTGAATGTAAACTAGTTAGATAGGAGCAGAGGTGGGAAGAAACTTCTCTTGAATATCCTATCTTTTTCACATGTTTATGAAACCTAGCCATAATTCAAGGTTCAATTGAAGTTCCAAATCTTCCCACCATCTTCTTGGAGTATATATAACATTGGAGGAGTCTGAGGGCAGTGAATCAATAAAGCTGCTCTTAGCTCCTAGTTTTGTCAGTAACTAGTTGTGTCATTTGGCTAAGGCACTTAAGCTTTTCTGCAATTCATTTTTGTTTTTGTTTTTTGGGTTTTTTTTTTTGAATTTGATTAACAAGATATAAGAATGAAGTCGACTTGGATCATAAACATGAGCAATATAAAAATCCCTTGGAGAGGTGTTTATTTTTACCCATAATGTATGAATACTTGTATATACACAACATACACACATTATACATATATACCTACCTGTATATATATATATATATATATATATATATATATATATATATATATACATACATATAAACCTGTATATATACACATACCTGTGTACATGTATGCACATACAGCACCTATATGTATATATATAAATTGCAGATCCCAGTCCCTTCAACCTTGGAGATGTTGAATCAGTAATCTGAGGTATTTTTTTGTAACCTTCCCTAGATGATTCTAATGATCAGTCATGACTGGAAACCACTGGACTAGATGCTTTCTAAATTCTCAAGTCCAAACAGCTGTCTCCCTCAACGGAACTCCCTCTGATGGTCATATACCACCAGAGAGTTGTGACTAAAAATATAATATATTACATTTCAGTTTTTATTTGTATTATCAAATTAAAAATTCCTAGTACATTAGAATATACTTGATGATAGATACTATGTGTTATCCTTTTCTCTTGAATAGACTTTCTAGTACAGTTTATAGAATACTGCAAGCAAATTAGTAAATTTTTGTTGATTGATTGATTGAAAGTAGCCACAAATCTGAAGTCAGAGAGGGAAGGGTGGGAGACATAGAGATATTGGTAGGAAGACACAGCTGTCTTGGGCTTAGCTGTGTGAATAGCATATCTCGGCAGAAGGGTTTTAAATAGATTGGATAGGTGACAAAGGAGAACTGGCAGAGAAGAAGATGGCAGTAGTCAGGGTAACTAAGCAGTTGATGACACCTTAGTTGGGAGTTTCCAAAATGTGGAGGAGGAAATGACACGTGAGCATGTGAGGGAAGAGCATACAAGAGGAAGGGAGAACTAATGAGGGGAGGCAGCTGCATGTCTAAGGGCTAAGGATAGTTTTCAGACAGAGAGAAAGTCTAAAGTTCAGGAAGGGACAAATATGTGTAGCACAATGGCTTCAGAAAGCTTTAATTCTTGGAGATAAAAAGTCGAGTTTTACATGGAGGGCAGCTGCCCTGGAGATCGGCAGCCATCTTTGTGAAAGTGAGAGATGAACTTCTGTGATTTGGGAATCAATGGCGTAGCCCAATCCTATCCTATTCTCACTGATAAAAAACCTTAATAGAGTTTATATGGGATGTTATTTGATTAATCCTGATGCATGTCAGTTTGAGTTAATAGTAAAATATAACCCCAGATGTCTAAATGGATTTACCTGTTGAGTGAATTTGTGTAATTCTTTGATCGTTAATTATGAAGAACACTTGCTCAGAATGAAAAGGTGAAGTTTTAAATTTTGACTTAGTTATGAGAAGTAAATTCTGTTCTCATCAGGATAGTAAATGTTTACTATCAAGGAAGAAGGTGGGATTTTGATTTACTTCATTGATTCTGTTAGTGGAATAACTTCCAGGAAAGAAGTGTATCCCATTAGATATTTAAAAATATTTGTGACCTAATCCTGAGGTCTCACTGCAAGGACAGGAGTGAGCAAAGATCAACGATTTTGAATGTTCTTGTCCAGAAACTATCATTGTGTCCATGTTTCCTTGCAAAGGAGAATCAGTGTTCAATTGTTATGCCAAAGAGGAGCTGATCCCCCTTTTAAAAGGTATATTGTGTCATATACTTGCAGCCCAAAGATGACTGATCCTCTGAAGAGAAGGTAGTCATCAAAGAAAACACAGCCACAGATTTAGAGAGTGCCTGTCTGAGAGGCAGAGGGCTGCAGTATTATAAAACTGAGTGCAACAAAATACTCAAGGGAAGGCAAACCTTAACAACTATCCACTGATAAAGGTGGTGACTTTATTTTTTAAATTTTTTTCTTTTTAAAAATTAATTAATTAATAATATTATTATTTGTCTGTGTTGAGTCTTCAGTGCTGTGCACCAGCTTTTC
Source organism: Stenella coeruleoalba (assembly GCF_951394435.1). Lineage (NCBI taxonomy): Eukaryota > Metazoa > Chordata > Mammalia > Artiodactyla > Delphinidae > Stenella > Stenella coeruleoalba. The sequence goes on along the minus strand of NC_137151.1, from coordinate 37,469,997 downwards.
TCTAGTTGCATCAAGCGGGGGCTACTCTTCGTTGCAGTGCGCAGGCTTCTCATTGCAGTGGCTTCTCTTTTTGCAGAGCATGGGCTCTAGGTGTGCAGGCTTCAGTAGTTGTGGCACGTGGGTTCAGTAGTTGTGGCTTGTGGGCTCAGTAGTTGTGGCTCGTGGGCTCAGTAGTTGTAGCTCGTGGGCCGTAGAGCGCAGGCTCAGTAGTTGTGGCTCACGAGCTTAGTTGCTCCGCAGCATGTGAGATCTTCCCGGGCCAGGGGATTAAACCTGTGTCCCCTTGCATTGGCAGGCGGATTCTTAACCACTGTGCCACCAGGGAAGCCCCGAAGGTGGTGACTTTAAATAGGTGCAGGAGCAGAGTTGTGGGACCCTTAAGGCAGAAGTACATGTCCCAGCATAGAAAATATGGAGCCTGGAGAGAGATGCTGTTCGGGCCAGACCACTCCCTTAGCCTCCCGGTTCCAGGTTTATCACAAGTTCTATGTGAGATAAATAGGTTGTCAGAACCTCCTACGTATCCTTTCTAGTTCGTTGTATTTTAACATATATCTAGGTAGCATTACCGAGTATGGAATTATTTGATCTCAGTAAATCCTTTTGTCATCTTCGCGATGTTCTGAATAAAAGCGCCTCTCCAGGTGCCATTAAATGTAGATACTGAAACTGGGAATAACACATCGAATACTCATGATCAAGGATGTAGTACTGAAGTCAGTACTGTAGAATAGACCTTGCTGTGTTGTTTGGCTGCCTAACAACCATCAACCATTCTTAATTTTCCTGTGACTTTTGGGGGAATTTCTTCTTTGTATTTGTGGGCAATTTAAGTATGTCAGTCATGTGTCCTGCCCTGTCCTAACTGAAAGCCAGACTAGCTGATTGCTCTTACCTAGAACTTTTGACTGACTGAGTCAAGAAAAAGGTTATTTGAAACTCATTCATTCCAGCATTTGGGCCCAGGAGTCAGTTGAGTCACTGAGCTGTCTTGGTTTGTGATTCTGCCTGTTCTGTCTTGGAGGCTAGTTTCCTTTCCTTCCTCCCTCCATCCCTACTCCCTCCATCCCTATTCCTTCCTTCTTCCCTCCCTCCCTCCCTCCCTCCCTCCCTCCCTTCCTTCCTTCCTTCCTTTTCAAATAAAACTAATATATTTAAGTGTACAGTGTGATTTGATATACGTGTGCATTGTGAAATGATTCCTGCAATTGAGTTAATTAGCACATCCATCACCTCACATAGTGACTTTTTTTTTTTTTGGTGAGAATGCATAAGATCTATTCTCTTAGAAAATTTCAAGTATACTGTACAGTATTACTAACTATAGCCACCTATAGTCACCATGCTATATAATAGATCCTCAGAACTTATTCGTCTTATAACTTAAAGTTTGTATCCTTTTTATCAACCTCAAAGCCTTTTCCAGTTTCCAGTTTCAACACCTGGTATCCCTTCAATAAATTATATTTTTATCAAAATTTATCTTTGATGTTTGAACTCTCTGCAAATATAGTGCAAATTCTTTTAGTAAACACAGTGAGGAAAACCAGATAACTAGCCCCAGAATTCTCAAGAGGAGAATAATTTATCTTAGGCAGTACTTCATATCATAAAAGGTCAACAGGTAAAAAAAAAAAAGGAGGTAAATATTAGAGACAGTTTTGTTACTTGTGGGTCCTCTGGGCACCTGGTAATGTTAGTTCATTCAGGGTCAGCTCGTGTTTGGCCCATCCTTCTATTGTCAGCTTGTGGGATCAAGTGCTGCAAATATTATCTGGGCAGATTCAATGAGCATTAGTTTACCTTTAGTCACACAGGTCATATAGACAAAGATGGAGCCAAGGTAGGTAAAACAAGGAGGAGCAGTCAGGCCCCATAGGCACACAGGCTGCAGAGCTCAGGCAGCAGGGAATACAGACTCAAGATATGAGAGTGGGTATTAAAAAGGGCAGGCACCCAGGTGCACAGGTGATATAGAATGTACTCAAGAGTCTAAGGCAGAGCATCCGAGCACCATGTGTTACACGTCTAGGGAAAGGTGCAGAGGCTGGACTGTCATTTCCTCCATTTGAATCCACATTCCTCTACTTATTAGTTCTGTGACCCAGGCAGGTTATATCAATATAACCTCTCATCTCTCTGTGCCTCTGTTTCTTCATGCATAAAATAGGGACAATTGCAATACCTACCTTACAAGTGTTTACTGAGGATTAAATGAGTTAATACAGATACAGTGCTTAGAATAGTGCTTGGTGCATAATAAGTGTTTAATACGTATCAGCTATTAAAAGGCATTGGTAAATATGATTGGGGTGCAACTGTGAGCTTCTCTTCAGGCACTTGACCCCGAGTGCAGGTAGAAGGAACAAAGAGCACATAGGTGAAATCAGCAGTGAGTGGGTGAGGATCCAGGAATGCTCGTCTCCCAAATTCAAGACTGAATTTGGAGACAAATAAATGTGCCATAGTATACCCAGAAGGAAAACTTGCTAATAAGCCCACTTCAAAAAGACCTAGATATAATTCTCATTCTTTCCCTCCCCTTTTTCTATTAAAAAAATTCTGCTCCACTATAGAGGCAGGCAAATCTTTAACCTTTGTCCCCTCATCCGTAAAATAGGCACTTTCTCTGGGCAAAATGAAATTATCTGTATGAAAGCATTCTGCACAGTTATAGAAAGTTTGTATTATTCAGGATCCTTCCAGTTGCAAGTGATGGAAACTCAACTCAAACTAGCTAAGAAGTTAAGTGGAGTTAATTAGCTGATGAAACTGGACAGGATACTGGGTATTTCATGGACTGAAGGACAAGCTGTAGGAACCTGGTCCTTAGAGACTGGAACAAGGTACTCAGAGTGACCGGGATTTTTTTTTTTTTTTTTCTCTTAGACTACTTTGTGGCACAACTCTAGAGGGCACTGTTCACATGGTATTGCAGGGGAGTGGCACTCCTTCAGGAAGAAGGGCAAGTGAGGGGTAATTGTTCCCTTTGGAGATGTGACATGCTCTCTTCTCTCCTTGATTTTGCTTCTCTTTGCACCTTATTCTCTTCCGCACCAGGTAGGTTTCCTGCTGAAGGCTGGGAAATATGGCCACATGTAACTGTAGCTTGTATCCTTCCAACACTGTAACAGAAAGAAAACCAAACCTTCCTTTCAGTTTCAGTAGGAAGTTGCCAAGGAGGACTCTGATTGGCCCAGACTGAGTCACATGCCTATTCTTGATCCACTGTGGCCTCCAGGATGGAGTCTTCCGATTGTAGGAGCACAGGTCAGGTGCTCACACTTACGAGTATGCACGGAGGGAGATGGGTGTGTGGAGGGAAGGTTTGTGATTGAAAGCCCAAAGAAGGGAAATATGAAAGGCAAGCTAGAGTTACCACAGTCCACCATAAACAAAAGCTTTATTATTTTATGATGTTTGAGGTTACTCCCCACCCTTCCACCCTGCATTAATGTGAAGAATGTGTTGAGCAGTAGTAGTAGTTATATGCCTATGTGATACATATTAAGCCTAGATTTTCCTATTGGGAAAACAGACTTCTTGCTGAATTAAGATATTTCACTACAGCTGTACTATATTTCTTCACCATTACCCTTTTGGAGCACTCTGACACTGACATGAATGAGAAATTATTTTCCATATACTATCATCGTTTTTAACAGTTCTGAAAAGAGCTGGTAACTACCTCTGTTACTATAAGGGCAGTAGGTGAAAGCAGGGATTCAACGGGTTCGTTCACATAGTAAGTCTCCTGAGCGTGCTCACAAATACCAAGAAGTCAGCGTGACTTCGGGAAGACAGCGTGTGTTTATCAGATATTCTTGCCCCGGCACATAAACAAATAGAACTGGGACTATGGAAATGATATGTAGATATGTTTCTGGAAATTTAAACAGAAGTAGTATTCAGTAAGCAAAAGACTTGGGTTGGGAATTGGTAACCCTTTGAGGGTCACTACAAAGATGAATAATAACGTATATAAAAACCAAAGGTGAACTTTGGTAGTCAGTTCAAGTTTAATATAACAATAGAGAGTGCCTCCTCTTTCCCCCCAAATTTCTTTACTCATTCTTTCTAAATTTCTGTCTATTTTAAAGACCATTCTTTCTAGTCTATATATAACCTTATTTATTGATAGAGTTTTAGTCTTCATTTTCTTCACATCCAGAATTTTTGTTGCTAATATGATCCCTGCCTTATACAGAATAAGGAAGCTGATGCACAGAGAGGTTAAGTAACTTGACCAAGCTTGCAAAGCTCCTTAGTGGTAGAGCCAGAATATGGACCAAGGCAGGCTGACTCTAGAGCACATGCTGTTTATTATTCCACTTTGGTGCATTTTCACTAAATTCAAGGTAAATGTTTGAAATCTGGTGTATTGTCAAATTCTCTTGCAGGAGAGTTTTTGTGTCATCAGGATCGTTGTATTCAGCCACTTGTTAAACATAGCAACGAGATTATAATTTTTTTGAACATAGATGGCTCTGAATACAGGGATAATCTGAGTGCTAGAACCGTCTCCTCTTCTTACTAGCTGTGTGAATACAGGTACATTCAGATTCTTCACTTTCAACAAAGGGAACATACTAGCTGCTTGACACTCTTTGAAAATTATTGGGAGAAAATGAGACAGGAAGTGTGAATCGAGGAAGCATGAAGAAAATTGCCACCATGAAAATGAAGCAAACTGAAACCAACACCAGCTTCTCACGATCTTCTGTCATCTCATTTTCCCAGTTTTGTCCTAATTTAGATCATAAACTCTCCAGTCAGAAACCATCACCTCTTTATACAGAGTACTAAGGCTGGTATTACTATTTAATAAAAATACAAGAAGCAGCAGCAAAAGTTTGAAATTAAATCCACAGACCTAAGGTGAAAATTATATTGAGTTCCAACTTTAGTTCGTTGTGGCAAAGTTAAGGGCATGGATTTATTTCCTTAATTTTCCTGTAACTAGTGTAATGTAGCAATTAAGAGAATGTGGTCCAGAGTCATATTTCCTGGGTAACATTCTGGCTTGGCCTCTTAACAATTATATACTGTTTTGAACACACTATATTTTATAGATTCCAAGAAACACAATACTGTAGATTTTCACATCTCAGAAATTGAGATGACTCATACAAAGAACAGTATTTTATGGTCACCATTGGCCTCATGGCAGCTGAGACATAGCTGGCATTGCCTGAGCACAGACACGTACTTGGTCATTGCTGTTCACGTTGTCATCTCTTTACCGGAGTTATGGGCACTGGTGTTATTGCACATGCTGAGTTAATTTGCCATTTAAGTTGTTTTCAGAAAGATTACACAATGCACTTGGCTTTAAGACAAAAAGTTACTGTATACACGAAAACAGAGCAGGGGGCTTAAATTTGATATTTGTGAAGCAAATATTCATCATTAAAGGAATGACCATCTTGCCAGGTTTTCTTCCAAAGAAAAAATGAAGTGCTTTATGATATCCAAAAGAGGAAGGTACCCACATGTAGCTGACACTGTATTTATTATAATGTTGCTGAGGTGCAGCAAAAGGATTACTTATCACACACCAAGTCATGCAACTGAACTGCACACAGGAGAAATTCCAAATCCCTTGGAATACTGGGAAAAAATTGTAAAGCAGTTTTTGGTAGTATGATACAAGAGTGCTTTCAACAAGTATAAAAGACAAATTCCAAGTGACAAGAAAACATTACATCATAGTTTATTTGGCAGCATTTCCCCTAATTTTTATTTGTATATTTTAAAAAATCGTAATGTGCTGATGGCCTCCTTGAGATGATGAAATATAGAATCTATCTCAAAGGCTGTGTGAGGATTCAGTGAAATAACATAGGTAAAGGGTTATTGCTGTGTTTGACACACGATGTGTGTTTGACACACGATGCCATTTTATTAGCATCATCAAATAACAAAGGTCTTCCATTTTCATATCTGCTCTCTAATAGATTAATGGGGATTGGAAACAATTCAAGAGGGATACATTCCATTCGAAAATAAAATATGGTTTTGTGATCTTGGGGAGACTGGGGAAAATTTAAAAGGTGATGTTGGGGGGACTTCCCTGGTGGCGCAGTGGTTGAGAGTCCGCCTGCCGATGCAGGGGACACGGTTCGTGCCCCGGTCCGGGAGGATCCCACATGCCGTGGAGCGGCTGGGCCCGTGAGCCGTGGCCGCTGAGCCTGCGCGTCCGGAGCCTGTGCTCCGCAATGGGAGAGGCCACAGCAGTGAGAGGCCCGCGTACTGCAAAAAAAAAAAAAAAAAAAAAGGTGATGTTGGGAATCCTGCCAGGTGCTTCGCAAGTCACAATGATGAGTGAAGCAGAAGACTTTACAGCATGCCTGACACCGGGTGGCTTTTCTTGTCTTTGGAGGTTACTCCAGTGCTACCTTAAGAAATTGCTACCCAGCATCCTGATAGACACAGCTTCAGCTGTGTTTTCTGAGCCAAGAAAATTGGAGACATTTCTATCTACCACCTTGGTGTTTTTATTCAAAAAGTGTAGTGTTAATTTCAGTGTACCATTTCACACAAAAAATATTCATAGCTTTAGAATTTGTGATTTTAGCAGCTCTTTGGAACTGCAAGCACATTATAAGACTTTATTGAAAAGTCCTCAAGTAAACAAATGTGGGCCTCAGCTCAGTGAATTTACACAATGTTCAAGTACACAGCTGAATTCAACCTCTGAATTATAATTTTCATCTCACTGAAGCTCTTGCATTCCTCAAAACATAAAAGGAAGACTTTATAAAGTCATGAGTGACACTAATTGGGCTGTGATTTTTTTTCAGGATCCATTTCCTGGTTAGAAAAATCAACATTTTGAGAGACTTTTTCCCAAAGTGTCTCTTAGATTGTGTTCAGGCATCTTTATTAAAAGTTAATGCTTTTTTTTTTTTTTTTAACAGAGTCACTTCTGAAGTTGGACATATTTATTTGACTATATTTGACTTTTATTAATCAAGATAACTAAATATAGAAAAATGGAGTAAGTACAAACACACCAAGTTTCTCTCACACACATGTTTAAGTTACTTTTTGTGAAAGACAAGCAAAGATGATGTGTACCTGATCTTTACAACTTTTATTATTTTGAGAGGGCAAGATGATAACATATGATATTTGAGGTCTTAGGAGTGAAAATCTCTCTTATGGCCAGGGAATTATTGACAATTCAGTTCAAAAATAATTCTGGGCTTATTCATTTGGCCAAATTATTTTGTCTTGTTTTTGCATTATAATTGTGATTGCTGCACTCCAGTTTCTTTTTTGGCCCTGAAAACTATCTAGAAATGCTTTGGCTAATGAGTACCATAATAACAGTGTCATGAGATAATTGCTCGAGTAGTCAAGTTACCAATCATGATACAGTGCCTCTGGACAAGTGGACTTTTGTGCATGTGACTGAAAGTTAATTTGGTGTGTTCATTTATTGATATTTTTAACAAAGTTATCCTTTAAAGTGGGAGGGGAGAAAAATGCTGCTCTGAGACTTCTTTGCTGGCTTAAATTTGTTTCTCCATGTCCAAGTAAGAACAGCCTTTTTTAGTAACATATGTACTCAAGAAGAATCTTCCACTTTTCACATTCAGCTTGTTTTCCCCAAAGGGTCAGATAGATGAAAGAGGAATGGACATGATCGCTGAATATGGTTTAGATCTTCGAATTTATAGGGTCGACCAAGATGGAAGAACTTTCTTTTTTTTTTTTTCATTTTTTACTTTTTCTGTATTTCGTTTAAGCAAAAAAAATGGTACAAAACTCTATTCCATGATGGTAAAACTTTCTCCAAAATGTTGCCTTTCACTAATAAATATTTGATATGAAGTACTTTGACTAGTGTTAGATAAATCACAGAATGGAAGGGAATTTTAAGAAAACAACAATTCAAGTGTTATATGGTCTCTCTGTGTTTGATAGTCTACTCTATTTTTGGAAGTCCCTTTTTTTTTTTTTTTTTTTTTTTTTTGCGGTACGTGGGCCTCTCACTGTTGTGACCTCTCCCGTTGCGGAGCACAGGCTCCGGACGCGCAGGCTCAGTGACCATGGCTCACGGGCCTAGCCGCTCCGCGGCATGTGGGATCTTCCCGGACTGGGGCACGAACCCGTGTCCCCTGCATCGGCAGGCGGACTCTCAACCACTGCGCCACCAGGGAAGCCCATGGAAGTCCCTTTTAAGCTCTGGGAACGTAAAACAATTACCTTTCAAACCACTGAAGTGCAACCTGAATATAGTTAACACCTCATCTGGCTTCCAGGGTGTAAATTAACCTTGTCTACAGGCCATCAGGAACATTTAATTATCTTTATTTGTGAATCATCAACTTTCCAAAATTTGAGTAACTGTGATAAAAGCAACGTAATAAAAATTCTTGAATGCAGTTAGGAAGCAAGGTATTATTTTCATGATTTTATTATAATATGCAATACGCTTTTCCTTGATCCCCAAGTTGATTGGTTTCTGCATTAATTCCTCTTTAGAAAAGCATTCTAATAATATAAGGAATTAGTACTCACCCACCTACTGTCACTTCAAATGCACACGCATTGACAGGAAATCTAGGGGCCCCAAAATATTCCCCATCAGCCCATAGGTCTTCTCCTGGGAAGGAGACAGCAGTGGGCACAGAAGAGCACATCTGGAAGGGAGATAGAGTCTCAAAGACTCTGCACAGGAATGTCCCACCAAGATAATTTTCTACTGGAATGCTTGAACAATACATGGATTTGACCTTAGAATAAAGATACGGTTAGCCCTCTCTATTAACTGAAATCAAAAATCTTTTTCTTTCTTTTCCTCCCTCCTCGTGCTTTCCCTTCTTCCTCTTTCTTTTCTCTGTTCATTCCTCGTCTGTCTCTTTCTACTTTTGGTCTCCTTTCCTATCTTGGTCTTCTACTATCCCTCTTCCCCCATCCCCTCTCCATCACTCTCCCTTTGAGAGCACAGATAATCTCTGACACATTAGTGTAGACATAATCCCAGTTCTCCATCTCTAGCCCTGATCTCTTTTCACCTCCAATCCACTATTACCTGCTGCCCACTGGACACTGGCAGCTATGGTCATTTAAATCCTATAGATTCCACTTGTTTTATGTTGAACTCATCTTCCCCTCATTCCTCAACCCAGCTTTTGATCCTCTCTTTCCTATTTCAGTGAATATCCTCACCAACCTTTCAGTTATCTAAGCCTCAATCCTTGCAGTAATCTTGGACTTCTTTGCCTTTTCTTCCTATGTCCAATTAGACATGAGTCCTCCTGACTCTACTTTTGTTACATCTTTAAATCTGTCTTTTCATTTTTATTTCTAATATTAAGTAGTAGACCCTTGTCATCATTCATCTAAATTGGTTTTCACTTCCTTTTTCTGGTCCTTACCAATCCATGCTTCACACCATGTCAAGATATCTATGATACCACAGGATTCCAACATACCACAATGAGCATTTCATCTCCTTACCAAAAACCTTACATTAGGACCTGGAATTGTAAGCCAATCAGAGAGATGAAAACCAAGTTGAGTACATATAATACTACATATCAGTATGGATTAGAAGCGATTTATACTATAAGATATCAAACGTAATTCAGACAGTATGGTACTTGAGCAAGAAGAGACAAATGGACTTGGAATAGATGAAAAAAACTGCAAAGCAGTGAAGTCTGGTATGATGAAAGAACTCTTTCAATAACTGTAGACATAACAGAGATTCCAGAAATGAACTCACACATATATAGCTCCTTGATTAATGAGAAAGATAATGCTAGAGTGCAGTGGGAAAGGATGGTCTTTTCAATAAGTGGTGCTGGGTTAATTGTATATTCATATAGAAAAAAATGAATGTTGACCCCTCTCTCATATATGTAAAAAACAATGGGGCATGGAGCTAAACTTGGAAGCTAAAATAACCAAAGGGACACACACACAAAATCATTAGCTAAAAAGGAAAGTACTAATCAGACTGCATTAAAATTAAGAAACATAAAGAAGTGAAAATGCTTGCCACAGAGTAGAAGATGTTGGCAGTACAGCTGACAAAGGAGTAGTATAGAATACATAACAAACTCCTACGAAATAATAAGACAAAAGCAAGTAGCCTAATAGAGAAATGCACAAAAGACTTTAACAGGTACTTAACAAAAGAGGATCTATACATGGCCAATAAACATATGAAAAGGTGCTAAATCTTATTAGACACTAGGAACTGCAAACTAAAACCTCAGTGAAATACCACTGCATATCCACCAGGATGGCTAACGTTTTTAAATGTGTACAATACCAGTGCTGGGAGGGATGTGGAACAGGTAGAACTTTTATAATCCCTGGCAGAAATGCAGAATTTATATAATTGCTTTGAAAGACTATTTGGTAGTTATCAACTAAAGCTGAGTGTATGCATACCCTCTGATCCAGCAATTCCACTTGTACATAAATACCCAGCAGAAATGGGTAATGAGTGCATTTCAAGATGTGTACAAAATTATTTATAGCAGCACTATTCATAACAGTTCCAAACTGGAAGACCACCTCCATGTCCATCAATAGTAGAGTAATAAATACATTTTGTTTTACTCCTTGATATGCATACATTCTACCGACACATTTTGGAAACCGTTGGCTTCCATACTATACATTGTTTGTACTCACTTTGCATCTCCCTGAACTCCTATGCATGGTGAGCCCAGTGGAATTCCTTGCTCTTAGGGCATCACGAACACTGTATGCAAATGGGGTGGTAAGGAACACTAGACACACATATTTTGTCAGTCTCCTCTGCTTACACACATGCTCCATTGTTCTGTTGGACTCACTGACAAAACACAAGTTCAAAGCTAAAATTATTAAGAATTTAACTGTAGAGCAATAAACTAGGCATGGCCCTTCTGAATGAGGGGCATTCCCATGAAACCAGCCCTTCATGTTAATCATACTTCAATACAAAGTTTATTAAAAGCAAAGTGAACAAATAAATATCCTTTGCTGGCTTCTTCACTGATGAGCAAATAAAGTTAAAATTCCTTAGGCTAAAATAAAGTTAAAAAAAATTTTGTCTCAACTCTCGATTTCTCATCCCTCAGTCCCCTCCCCACAAACCAATTTATCCTTCTCTAATACTGATCCATTTCAAAACCTGAGATTCATCTTACACCACTTTTTCAACTCCTGACAGCAGGTTTGGTTGCCTTACTTTCACAAATGCATCCACTTTCACCTAGAACTTGATCACTCTAATGTAAGCCCCATGGTACCTGAGCTTCTACAATAGGCACCTCATCTAGTAAGCAGCAAAATGCTATAAGCAAAATGAAAGCCAACACCAAACAGCCTGGTGTGGAGGGGAGGGGAGCTTCCAGTCACCCTTCCTCCATGACCCTCCACAGTCATTCCCCAGCCAGCAGTCAGATTACCCTTTACAAAATGTTTGTCACTCCCTCTCAGTTCCTACAGGGGATTCCCACTCTATGGAGAATGAAATCCAGACTTCTTACTCTGAACCCTGCACACCTCTCTGTCCTCATCTCTCTCTCCTCCTCACTCATTTTGCCCCAGCTTTCCTGACCCTCTTAAGATTGATTCATGGCTTTTACATTTGGTAATTTCTCCATCTAGAATGCACATCTTTGCGTGGCTATTCCCTTTCTGTTATTATTCAGATCAAAAGTATTTTCCTCGGAGAAGCCTTTGCCTCCCATTAACTATAAAGCAGCTTTCTCCCACCAGTCCGCATCGTTGTTATCATAGCATCAGACTGACATATGTGCTTGATGTTTAATGTCTGGATCTTCTCTCTAGAATGTAAGCTCTAGGCTGTCTTGTTCATGGTTGTATCGCTGGATCCAAGAACAATGCCTGGTACATAGTATATGCTTAAATGTATTCCATCTCATCACTTGCTTTTGGAAGAGCGATTGAAGGCTCTCATTCCCCAGGTTGGTTTGGCTTTGTTATTTATTTTTCCTCACTGATACTCCTCAGCCAGCCAGCAGGATTTTATTTCAGTGAGGGGATATTAAGAGGCATGTGTGGCAGGAAACCAGGGCTCAGGGTAGTTGGTGGGAAGATAGAGAGGAGATATGCTTATTCTGGAGAGAATTTTTTTCTTTTCTCTGGGAAAGAGAGGAGTAGCTTTTGGAGACTTCTGCTGTCTTGCCATCTAGCTCTTTCTACCTTCTCAGAAAACCATCAGTAAAGTCTGCATGGCTCAAGTGTAGGTTTTGGGGGAGGGGAGGATTGTTCACCATGTGCTGATACGGGGTTCGTATACAAGGCAAGGTAGTGAGCCTCAGCAGCCCGGCCTCCTTCAGTTTACACCTGTTCTTCAACTAACATGGACTGTTAAGTTTGGTAAGAAAAATATTTTACGCTTTCTTTGGCTATTGCTTTTGTTTGTCACATTGTTGCCAACCATCCCTCTCTAGGCATCCTCATATGGAAAGGACCTCGTGGGTAAGAGCAAGGGTACTGGAGACTGACTTCTTTCAAAGCCCGGCTCTGTCCCTTTCTAACTGTGTGAACTTTGGCAGGTTGACTAGCTTCTCTGTAAAATGGTTGTAATACCACCACTTTTCTCATCGTCTGCTGTGGCGGTCAAATAAGGTAACACATTTACACAGTGGCAGGCAACATATGCATACAACAAAGGTTAGTTTTGATTCTCCCTTCTCTGGGAGGCAAACACCTTGAGAACAGGGTAGCTGTGATGGGATTACATCTGTCATGATTTCACGTCTCGTGGAAGAGCCCTGTAAGTCGTTGTATGTGGCCAATTTCAACAAACACTTGTATGAAATCTAGGCTTTTAACATTCAAACTTGAAACAGTCTTGTTCCCTTTTATAACACCCCTTTAAAAGTACCAGTATCCTATTGTCATTTGTTTGAGTTTTATTCTTTTCCCGTGCCTCTCCTCAAAAAGAATGTCTTGGAACACCTAACAAATCAAACAATAGACACATAAAATCTCAAATGAATTAAGATGACTTTGTCTTGAGAATATTAATGATACAAAAATAGCTTTGGAAATAAAATCTTTGGGTGTTATTCTTCCACCTTTCCCTTCTTTTCTCCCTAGGAAAACCACAACCCATTATCATTTACTGCTTAGTACGTGAGGTCTTTCTTTAGTGCCTTATCTCTCTAAGGCTCCATCACAGAGGGTGAAGACATCTTCTACTTAGTATTCCCTACAATTCCTAACTCTATACATTCAGCCCTTTGTATCTGTGGACTCCATATCCATACGTTTAGTCAACTGCAGATTGAAAATACTAAAAAAAAATTTTCCAGAAAGTTCCCAAAAGCAAAACGTGAATTTGCTTTCGCCCAGCAACTATTTACACAGCATTTACTTGCAGTAAATTATTTACACAGCATTTATATCGTATTAGGTATAATAAGTAACTTAGAGATGATCTAAAGTATGGGGGGGATGTACATAGGTTATTCAAATACTACAGCATTTTATACATGGGACTTGAACATTCTTGGAACCAGTCCCCCACAGGTACCCAGGGAGGACTATAGTTTGTACGTGGTGCGTGCTCAAGAAGGGGCTGAGCTGAATTTCATGGTGTTGAAGAGCTAGGAGATCCCAATACCTCAATGTATTGTCATTTAAACACGTTGCACAGACCTCAAAAAAACTTCTGATTATCTTCTGGTTCTCTGAGGAAGAAGGCCCATTAATGAAGACCCCTTGCCTAGTCAATAGGTGTCTGCCTGAGGTCTCCTAGTGGCTGGAGAAAACCTTGCTCACTGTCCTCCCACCAGAGCAACAGGAGGTTTGCCTCTGTGAGTCTCTAAAGAGTCTCATTGTGCATGGACCCCCCAGTGAGCTTTCTCCTGTCTCATCAGCTTCAGAGCTGGTGGGTGTTCATGGAACGCCTCTCCGGAGAGAGCTTCGGGGTCTTGGACTTTTGGCTCTGCCTTATTCACCCATTCATTCTTCCATCCACTCACACATTCCCCACTTTTTACTGAGTGCCTCCTATGTGCAGGACTCTCTTCTAGATGCTGCAGGTAGAGCAGTGAATAAGACACACCAGATGTCCGCTTTCTCTGTAGAGCTTACATTGCAGTGCAGGGAATGGTGGTGGACACAAATGATGACTAGATAAATAAGTCAACAAAAGTTCCAATGGGCTTAGGTTTCATGAAAGCCTTAAATGGAGAAGAATTTAAGGATGTGTCAGTGGCAAACTAGCTTAGGCAAGAAAGAAATACATTAGCTCATTTGACCAAAAACACTACTGGGGAGGGCTCAAAAAATTGAAGGAGGACTTCCCCAGTGGCGCAGTGGATAATAATCCGCCTGCCAATGCAGGGGACACAGGTTCAAGCCCTGGTCCAGGAAGATCCCACGTGCCGCAGAGCAACTAAGACCATGCACCACAACTACTGAGCCCACGTGCTGCAACTACTGAAGCCTGCGCGCTTAAAGCCTGTGTTCCGCAACAAGAGAAGCCACTGCAATGAGAAGCCCGTTCATTGCAACGAAGACCAGCCCCAACTAGAGAAAGCCCGCATGCAGAAATGAAGCCCCAGACAGCCAAAAATTAAAAAAAAAATTGAAGGAAGAGCTGCACCCACAGAGGTCTCAAGCACTTGGATTTCCCCTGCTATCAGCTAGGAACCTGCTGAAAACCTGGAAGATTGAAGACCTCAGGTTCACATCTTCTTATTTTAGAAATCTCACTTGATAGAGAACTTCTTTCTCTTAGTACCTGTGCAGCAAATCCAGGAAAGGATTCTGATTAGCTTCCCTTGGGTAGCTAATCAGAGATGTGCCCATCTCTGAGTTAATCACTGTGTTGAGGGAAATGGATTTTGTAATTGATCAAGTCTGGATCATAGGCTGAATCCAATGGCGCTGAGGTAGAATTTGTTAACAGAAGGCAGGGCTCACAAAAGGTGAAGGGCAATCAAACAATAGATTTCATAATCTCCTAGAGTTCTCTTTGCTGGGTCAGAAGATCTAGCAATCAGGGTACTAATGGGACAGACCACCAAATAATATCTTATCAATAGCCTTCTAAAATTCTTGGAATTCTCAGAACTAACCTTAAGGCATAATTCCAACTTGGGGATGGATTTCCATGTCATGTAGCTATAAGGGACTAGGACAAAGAAGATGCTGAGCACGGCAAGAAAGACCTGGGATCCCGGTTCTTATTTCTACTCTGTGACCTTGTGCAAGTTATGTATATTGGGACCTGAGTCCTCTCATTTGTGAAGGATTTTTGCATGGATGAAGAACTGTAAGTTAAAAAGATTACGCAAATGCGATGTATTAAGTTTCCTTACCCTTGGTCCCCAATCACCAGGCTTAACCTTTCTGAGGCATAACCATTCAGCGTCTCTAGGATCATGGGACTGCAACTCCCAAGGATAAGTTTAGTGCTAAGTGTAGATCTAGACACAGAAAACCAGTCAGTTGGGAATCTTGGGATCCAGAGTGTAAAATAAAGGTGAATTCCCCTATGCCAGCCAGGAAGGAGAAGGATTAGCAGAGCGTTGAGACTACCAAAAGTCAGGATGGGGGCAGCTCCCCTGAACCCCAGGTTGCCTGGGATCTTCTGTAAGCAGATCTTCTGTAAGCTTCTTAAACCCTTTCTGTCTCCGTTTCTTGTTTTGTAGGGCTTGGTTCTCTGGAGGTTTAAAGATAGCTATTGATTTTATAGGATCTTATTTTATGATTACAGTGTTTCTGCCTATCACTGTTCAATAAGATTATCAAATCTTCAAGAATAAAAAATAACTACCATTCATTCATTCATTCACTAAAACTAAATTAGAAACAGTATGTGTAGACTGGAACCAGAGTGCCAGGGTTAAGTGCCATTTTACCACTACACCTGTGTGACCTTAGGCAAGTTACTTATCCTTTCCGTGCCTCAGTCTTTTTCTCTGTAAAATGAGGAGAATCATAATATCTAGCTCACAGCGTTATTTTGAGAGACAAAAGTGTTTGTGTGTTTTTTAACATCTTTATTGGAGTATAATTGCTTTACAATGGTGTGTTAGTTTCTGCTGTATAACAAACTGAATCAGCTATACATATACATATATCCCCATATCCCCTCCCTCTTGCGTCTCCCTCCCACCCTCCCTACCCCACCCCTCTAGGTGGTCACAAAGCACCAAGCTGATCTCCCTGTGCCATGTGGCTGCTTCCCACTACTTACCGGTTTTACATGTGGTAGGAGAGACAAAAGTTTTTTAATAGTAGGTTGTAAGCCCTCAGTACATGCTAGCTATTAATAGGGCAACAATTACAATGTGACAACCGGTACTGTGCTATATTTATATCATCTGAGTTGTTCCTCACAATGGCTCATGATAGCATTATTACTATCCCCATTTTACAGATGACATATCTAAGAGGTGGAGCTCTCTGACCAAGGTGTTATACATCTAGGATACAGTGGATCCAAAGTTGAAATCCTTGTTCATCTAACAAGAGCCCTCGTTTTCAATGACTCCTTACCATTACCTCCTTGCTTGTGGAGTTCCTGCCTTCAGTTCTGGGCACCCAGATGCTCCCTTATAGAACCATGTGTCTGGAGCAGATTGATTCTCCTGGAGTTTCCAGGTTTGCTTTCAGTCTTATCACAAGCCTGGGGATTTTCCCAGAGCTAACTCGCATCGTGGTTTCACAATACAGAGCTGAGGTACAGAGGCTGCGTTGAGGCATTTTTTTTCCTCCTTGTCATTTAAGGTCAGGATTGGGTACAGCATGTTGAAATATATAGTGTTCACAGCCTTTTTCTGTTCACTGAACTTTCCAATTAGTGTCCACTTAAATGGATGCCGGGGAGAATTTGTTACAAGTCATGGTGTCATGTTGAATTGTGGTGATTATGAAGGCTACAGTGACAGGAAAGGCTTAAGATATTTTTTATCTCTCCTCATGTTCCTTGGTTAAAAACTGGCTGTGAAAAATAACCCTTAAGTTAAGAATTCCCTGATAGAAAAGGACATTAAGCCTCTTTTTCTTTTTTTGCCATGTTGTTTTTTAAAAGTCCTTCTAATTTAAATGTTCCATTTCCTTGAGTTTTGTTTTAAAGATTATAGTTGTATATAGCGCCCTCGGGGTAATGTTTTATTGATTATCAAATGTCTCCAGTGCATTTCTGCTCTCTGTCTATTTAAGTAGAGAACAAAATAGTGTGGGTTTTCTGTCTTTCATTCCAAATGTCATTTGCTGTGAGCTATTTTCTTGTACCCGGTTGCTTTCTTTTCCTTTTGTTTATCTTCTTTTGCATACACTTTCACTTTTTACAAAATTGGTTATAATGTGGGATTACGCTGTGTTTCGAGGGTGAATTGGAACATTAGGACTGATATTTTATTTAGTGACAGAAAGATTAGGGTATTTTTTTTCCTCTTTTATTCTCATTCAAAAAAAAAAGAAATGCTCCAGTCAATGAATAATTTAAGTCCTTGAATTCTGAAGAACATATTTGAGTATTTTATGGTACAGGCATCTTTATTTTATGTTTCCTTCCCCAAGGCAGGAGAGGTACAAGGCATTATAATATGAACTCAATCAGTCATGTCCTTTCCCCGGGCTCTGTGGTGATGAGAGTCTCATCTCTAAGAGGATTTAATTCATGGACCGGAAGAGAATTCAAGGAAGCTGCTGTCACCCTTATTTAATCTCCATTGCATTTTAGGTTAGTCTAGGAGTACAGACTTGCAGTTTCCCTTGCACTAAAACCAAAAAGGTGGGTTTTCCTATGAAAATACAGCTGTCTCTGGAGTTTGCTCAAGGATGGCCAGGTTTCGATCAGAGGAGTAGAACAGATTCTCTGTGTAGTTCCCTCCTGGCTCTACTAACAGCTCAGTGGGAGGTATGAGGGGAGAGGGGTGTTTCTAACTGTGCTTCGGTTCTGTTCTCCGGCTCAATTTTATCCAGATCTATTATGGCATTTCTAGCTATCTCAATTTTAAAAAAAGGAGCCTGCAAACATTAAAGAAAAGTGTTGAATTTGCTTATCAGCCATTCAGAACATATTGGTAGCAGAGGACAATTTATGCTGAATTGTATCTGCTCCCAAGTTTCAAGGCCATTTCAGGGTGTGGCAAATCACTAGTATAGCTAGTTTGCCTTTTAGAACTGAATTGGGCTTCTTTGTAAGTTGGTTGTTTGGAATTCAGGAGGATAATAATCTATACAAAGCATTAGTAAGAATACGGGCATAATTCCTAGGCTAGCCCTCCAACATCTATGGAGCTTACAATGCGATTGTAGCGTGATATAATTGTACTGATGAAACCAGCAATCATTTACATTTGGAAATGTGTTCGGAGTTTCAGTTACCTCCATTGTGGCCCTGGTTTTAGGAGCTAATATTTTTCCTCCATCCCCACCAACTCCACCGCTTCCTTGGCTTACCACATAGAGACATGTACGTCTTCATCTCATGCCTTGGAACTCCTACGTTTAATCTTTCTCAGTTCTTTCAGGTGTTCAGTGTGCCATCTTTCTATCAAGTCAAGACCCTCATTTTTGCTAGCCCCTCTACTTAAAATCTCCCCCATTCATTCACCTCTTGACTGACTCCTATTTGTCCTTCAGTGTGTGTGTCACCTCTTTGCCAGAGGTGTCCTCCTTCTCATGCTTCACCTTGTCTTAAGCCTACCCATATTCAAACTGCCCAGGAGTTCTGAGAGTATATATAGGTAACCCAAAGACGAGAAGATGGCCAGACGAGCTTCCATACTTACACGGAAAGACAACTGCTGTTTCCACTGGCCCTTGCTTGTACTTGTTCCTGATGAGCACTGGCCCTCCAGATATGTCAGAAGATGCTCTTCTACTCTCCTGACAATGATGGTGAGATTCCTCCAGGGACTTCCATGTGTCTTTGAAGAAGATGACACCACCAGCACCAGTGCTAAGCTCAGTCACAGCTGCCCCATTCTTGGCTCCCAGGGTTTCAGATCTTCGTGCTCAGCCTTTCAGTTCACATGGATAGTTCCCTCCCAGGGAAACAGGAGGCCCCAGAAACACTGGGTCCTGACTGATTCTTGTCCTACACCCCACAGATCCAGGCTACCCTTTTCTCTTCTTTCCCAGAGATTCATACCTAACACTTGAGCAGTATATTAGTTTCCCAGTGCTGCTATAACAAATGAGCACAAAATGAGTGGCTTAAAAAAGAGAAATGTATTCTCTCACAGTTGTGAAAGATGGAAGTCTGAAACCAAGGTGTTGGCAGCGCTGTGCTCCCGGTTAAGGCTCTAGAGAAGAATGCTTCCTTGCCTCTGGGAGGTTCTGGTTGTTGCTGGCTATGCTTGGCCTTTCTTGGCTTATAGATGCTTTATTCTAGTCTCTGCCACCATCTTCACATTGCTTTCTGCCCTGTGTGTCTGTGTCTTTGTGTCCAAATTTCCCTCTTCTTATAAAGATACTAGTCCTATGGAATTTAGGGCATATCTTAATCCATTATGACCTCATCTTAACTTGATTACATCTGCAAAGACCTTATTTCCAAATAAGGTCACATTTACAGGCTCTTAGTGGACATGAATCTGGGGAGATACTATTCAACTCAGAAAAACAGTTTTCTCTTAAATGTTCAAAATCCAAACAGTCTTATTATGCCTCTTTCCTCACAATATGGGGATCATTTCCCACACTCCTAAGGAAGGTTACTCTTAGTAGTTCTAAGGTGACTCATCCTCATGAAGAAGATTCCCCGACAGACCTGGGAGGTAAGAAGGAAACTAGAGTACAAAATTTAAGGAGGTGCTCATTCTCTGTGTCTTTCAAGTACAGGGTTGTATTTACACGACCCTGAGAGTGGGTGCCTCCTTAAATTTTGGGTAAATGTCTCTTATTGCCTCACCCAAGTTTCAACCCTGTGCCCAAGGTAATATAAGGACTACACCCATGAAAATGGCAGGTGGGATGAGCAACATTCCTGGGCCCTTTGTCAACAGAAAGAGAAGAAAAATCTACAGTTTCATCTGTGGTACCACACCCTGAGACATAATGATAACAAATGATGGAATAGTTCCTTAGCCCTGAGCTAAGGTATCTATCTCATTTATTCCTCATACCGCTAAGAAAGTATTACCATTGTTCCCATTCCATAGATGCAAAAACAGATAACTGCACTTCTCTTTTCATTTCATAACACTTTGACTGCCACAGTTCCTGCCACAGCAAGTGTTCAAAAAATGTTTGAACCAGAAAGCCTGGAATTTTTTGAAGAAATTATTTGTTCATCTGACAACTAATCAGAGTGGTTGTTTTGTGTATGAGTTCACTCAGGCTGCTATAACAACATACCATAGACTGGGTGACTTAAATAACAGAAATGTCCGTTCTCATAGTCTGGAAGCTGGGAAGTCCAAGATCAAGGTGCTGACCAGTTCAGTTTCTGGTGAGAGCTTTCTTCCTGGCTTGCATACAGCTATCTTCTCACTATGTCCTCCTATGGCCTTTCCTTGGTGCATGCACAGAGAGAGAACAAGGTGTCTCTTCTTATAAGGACACTAACCCTGTTGGGTCAGGTCCCCACCCTTATCTCATTTAACTTTAGTTACTTCTTTACTCCAAATACAGCAACTCTGGGGAATAGGGCTTCCACATGTGAATTCTGGGGGGCCACAAACATTGAGTACATAGTACTCTGTGTCAGGTACTCTTATGAACGGTAGCATGCAGAGATGAATTAGACATCACCCTGTCCTTAAGAAGCTTAGGGCCCAGTGTAGCAGATCTCAACTCATCAGTGTGGAAGAGGGAAGGACTGTTAGAGTTACCTGTGGAGCTTCTCCCAAACTAACAGACAACCACTCTAGGAACCCTTAGGTTTCTCACCTTACAATTTGATTACCCTGAGAAGCACTTTATTTTCTGAGCCCCAAATGATCCTAGTGCCCACATGATGAAAATGCTGTTATACAAAACTTCCTCCTTGCTCAGTAATTGAGCTGTGCCTAAGGGTCATGTAACAACTTTGAATTATGCTTTTTCCTTAATAAAAATAAATAAATAAAGAGATTTTAGGACATCCTCCCTCTGAAATCCCTCTGTGTTAATTAGACTAATCATCAATTAGATTTGATGATTAATTTTTAAAAACTAATAAACTATTACTATTCTAATAAATAATAGTATTTAATATATACTAATGAGGGCTCACATTTGTAAACTATTCAATTTTTAACACCACCCCTATAATTTATTACAAAATCTAAGGAAAAACTACTGCTTACAAGAAGCTCCGCACTTGGATCATGGTTCACTGTAGTCTATATACCTGGTTCACTTTTTTGTTGGAAAAGAACTGGTAAGTATATTATATTGAAGAAATCACAGAGAGAGAGAGGAAGTGGAACTTATTTCACATGTTGGAGAATCTTTTCAGGTCTAGGTGGAGTTGGGGGGATCGGTCTTCTTAAGTTACCACTTAGCTTCCTTGAATCACAAACTATTGCTTAGACTGTAAGTTTTCTACATCACAATGTGTCAGTGGCTAGCACACTGCCTGGCGCAGAGGAGATGAGTAACAAATATGTGTTGAATGAAAGAATAAACAGGTTGAGGCTCTGCTACTTAACCCTCTTCTTTCTCTGTCCTGGTATTTCTCCAGTGTTGTTGGCTATGAAATTGGTTGCTCTCCCATCAGGAGAAGTAGAAGGAAATTGTTCAATGGCTTTAGAAAAGTGCCTTAATATGATTCCTTTCATCATATGGGGAGATCTAAAATGTGTGTTAATAAATACATAATATACACACTATAACTTAGATTGAAAATTAAATTTCTTCATGTAGAGTTAATTTTTATTACACTGTAGACTGGTTATCTGTTCATAATATAGTTCTAGAATGCTGTCCCAGCATGTTTTCCCACAAAGATAACTTTTCCCCTAACTACTGGACAGAAATGAAACGTTTTGGCAGAAAATAACATGCAAGAGAAAAGCAAGACTTTTCTCTTTTGGGGGAATGGGGAGAGAATAGACGATAACTGGTTTAGATATTAATATAATGCAATTTGCAAAGAATAAACAATTTTATTTCCTTCCAAAATGTGGTTTTATTACTTGGCAAATTCAACCTGTATTTAATCAGATCACTAAATATTTCTTCTAATAAGGTGTTAGAAAGATAATAATGTCCTTAAGGAATTTTCTTCAGGCAGTAATTATTTGCAGGCAAACATATGTAGTTGCATCATACCTTTTAGTAATGGGATAGGATTTTCCTCCACCCACCCCCAGGATACTAGAAATATTGTAAATAGGGCCATAAGATGGACTTTCCCTTAGACTTAACACCTACTGATGAGAGGACAGGCCAGAAACTAGAAAGGCAAAATTGTTTTGCCAATCAGTGATGTTTCAATTTCAGCTTAAGTTGTTTGGTACAAGAAGTGCCTCAGTTACTGCTAGTGATTGATGGGGGTTGTTTCTCAAGCGCTAAACTGTAAAACTATTTTATATAGCTGAAAGATATGGTAATTTTTTCCCACTGATTTGGGAAAAAGAGAAGTTTAAAAAAATAAAATCTGAACTTGCAGAGTTATTTCTGTGGAAATGAAGAAAACAACTTAGGATATTAAGTATTAAAAAATTCACGCCCTGAATCTTGAAGCAATGATAAAAATGTATTCATATTCCTAGGTGGTGTGTTTTTCTTTCTCTCTCTCTCTTTTTTTTTTCTATAATGAGATGCACCGAGTTTATTTGGGTTAGGTAAAACTCTCCACTTTCAAATGTAGGTTGGAAGGAAGCTCATCTTCTATGTTAATGTTAAAAAAGCGAGCAAATGCAATTCTGTGTTTTGAGAGACCTCTCAGGGCCACTGTGACTGGTTTAAAGAAGAAGAGGAGGATATAGGTGATGATTTGACTGGGGGTGGCCCTAGCTTGCTGGGGAGGCAGTAGGGATCCTTACTCCTTTGTCAAACTGGACAGAATCACATCCTGTTCCCTGTTTCCTGACCTTCTGCTCATTCCCAGGATGCAATGTAGAACTCAGGAAAGCACTTGAACTATTTCAGTATCTAGTATGGTGTACCTTAAAAGAGCTCTACCCTTAAAGACTTACTTTGGAGGAAGCGTTGAAGGGTTTACAGTGTTGAGATCTCCTGTGAACATGCAAGTATTTTAAGAACAATCTCTAAGTCTTTTTTTGAGCCTAGGCTCTAGGTAGGGCCTAAACAGCAAGGAAGGTTGTCCCTCACTTCCCTTTAGTACATACCGAATGCCTATGGTGAACCCAGTGTGGTGTGATGTGCTAGGAAATGAGATTACTAAGACTTGGTGTCTCATCTTCCAGGGAAGGATGGGGCAGGAACTGATCTGTGATATGTATAAAGCAGGAATAAGACCCTAGAGAGAGTTGGGGTTTGAGAAAGTGAAAGATGCCTGCCAAATCCTTCAAATTCATTTGTTTACCAGTATTGCGCTGGCCAAACAAATGAGTCAGTGGCATGATTTTTGACCCCTGGGATGACCCTTTGCAACCTTTGACAGAGGGGCATGGGCTGAACAGTCAAGCCACTAACTCTAATACAGTACAATGTGGTGTGTGTTACAATAAATACAAGTATAAGATTAACTGCTGTGGAAGCAGGGAAGAGACAATGGTTAGTTCTTCCTGGGGATATTTCACATGATCTCAGAAAAAAATGACATATGAACTTTGTTTCTGTTTTGAAACTAGTATTTATTGTGGGCTGACTGTGTTGACACTAGGCACACACTGTCACATATGATCGAAAGGAGGTTATTCAAGAGGCAGGAAAGCCCAAGTAAAAGCTGGGGGATTTCGATGTGTGGAGAACGACATTCTTGGAGGAATACTGCAAAAGTTTTTTATATCATTTGAGGCAGCACTTGGTCACTCAGCAGCCTCGGGAGGTTACGTGGGGAGAGAGTATACAGGAAGAAGACAGTGAGCAGAGGGCAGGACTTTGGGGAGTGGTCACAGGCCTGAGGAAAGGAATCCATTTAAGATGACTGAGAAAGAACAATCAGCAAGGATAGAAGGGAAACCAGGAGACAGTTTGGCTAAGCTAGCTTCCATAGAAAGGCTGCAAAGAGAGAGATGACTGTAAATCCCCCAGCTTTTCTAACCCTCTCTGTCTAAGTACTGGACATGAGAGTAAAAATGCCATCTTGTATTTTCCAGGGTTGGTATGGTGGCTCTGATCCATGAATCATCAAGAACCCAACATCCTTGCCTCACTGCCCTACTGTCCTTAGGGTGTTGCCCTCATCCTTATGGTCCAAGGTAGTGGTATGATGTTCCTGGCAGGAGGATGGGGGAAGGAAGGAAAAAGAAACAAAGGGTATATGTCAGCTGACTCTTAAGGTAGGTTCCTGCAAAGTTGTGGTAGATTCCTATACCAAAATTATATGTAATCATATCTTATTGATCAGAAGTTAGTCACATGACCTTACACTCCTGTAAGGAAGACTGAGAAATGTAATATTTATTCAGAGAAACCATGTATCCAGTAAAAACTTAAATTACTATTAAAGAGATATTACTATCTCTTCTACACCCAAACAATGATATTGGGGAGATCAGGATTTCACTGAAGTTCAAGCATTCATAGAAAAGAGTAAGGGTATAAGGAAATTTTAGCATTTTGTAAATAAAAGACAAAAAAGCACAGTTAGCCATTATCCCAAATTATAAGAATTTGAGTTCCCTGTCCACTTTACTGTAAAGCTTCCTAATATTTCCAGGAGTTTCTCTCCCTAAATATCTCTGAGGGCCCTCGGGTAGTATAAAAATATTCATGAACCATTTCTTACCATCTCTCATGCTCTTCCTGCTAGGGGAGCAGAAACTGATGTTCTTGAGGATGAACACCATGATGACCATCCTTTCTGGTCCTCCATTACCACCATCAGGGGATCCAGAAATCCACCTTGATGGCTCTGTATTCCTTCCTTTCATGGGTGCCAGTTGATTTATTGCAACAACAATATCTTCATGAGTGGTAAAATCTCTTTCAATTCAGAGCCTCTCACTCTGCCGTGGCCCATGAAATACACTCATATTACCAAAATTAATTGTGCTAGTAGTAATTTAGTTTTCAGTGGTGTATGTGGGCGGAATTAGTACTCTCACCTCACCCATAGCTTTGATAGACAGACATATTCATGCTTCCAAACTCCTTCTATCTTCTATGGCAGGGGTCCCCAACCGCCACCCCCCCACCTCTGCCAGGCTGCACAGCAGGAGGTGAGTGGCAGGTGAGCGAGCAAAGCTTCATCTGTATTTACAGCCGCTCCCCATCGCTTGCATTACCTCCTGAGCTCCGCCTCCTGTCAGATCAGCGGAGGCATTAGATTCTCATAGGAGCGTGAACCCTACTGTGAACTGTGCATGTGAGGGATCTAGGTTGCATGCTCCTTATGAGAATCTAATGCCTGATGATCTGAGGTGAAGCTGAGGCAGTGATGCTAGTGCTGGGGAGCGGCTGCAAATGCAGATTATCATTAGCAGAGAGGTTTGCCTGACCAGAAACCATAATAAATCAATTGCTTGCAGACTCATATCAAAACCCTATCAGCGAGTAGCAAGTGAAAACAAGCTCAGGGCTCCCACTGATTCTGCATTATGGTGAGTTGTATAATTATTTCATTATATATTACAATGTAATAATAATAGAAATAAAGTGCACAATAAATGTGATGTGCTTGAATCATCCCGAAACCATATCTCCACTCCCCCACCCCTGCCCCCGTCCGTCCGTGGAAGAATTGTCTTCCACGAAACCGGTTCCTGGTGCCAAAAAGGTTGGGGACTGCTGTTCTGTGGTAAGCTCCGTCCCAGGCATCCCGTTACTCTTAGAATCTGCCTTGGGCCAGACCCTTATCAGCTCACTGACTTATTTTAATATCTTTGAATGTCAATGGAGAGGAGTCATGGACTCATGGATTCAGCCCCCTTTTTCTCATAAACCTTACTTGTCCCTTATTCATTTGATTTCACAAATAGTTACAAAGAAAGCGGCAATTTGCTAGCCTGGCAGCATCCAACTATAAAATGAATGCACGTGAGTCTATTGGGAAAGGCATGATAGAACTTCATGGGTGAGCAGAGTCTAAGCCCTGGATTCAGTCTGTGCCCTGTGACACTAGAGGTAGAAAGAGAATTCCACAGGAGTTAGAGCAAGGGACTAGGAAACAGCAGGCAGCAGGAAGTGGTGTGGCCAGGGAAGGAAAGGTCTGTGACAGGGGCGATGAGACATGATGGATACAGACAATGGACTGGAGAAGTATCCCTGCTGGGTGGTGATTATGCATCACAAAAAAAGGGATAGCATTCATGAACGTGACCAGGGTCACCAGAAATGAGAGAATAAGACTGACAGGAAAATTGGGAGGACTCCTAGGTGATTTCCTTCCTTGGTTTTCCCCAAGGTCAGTAATATGTATGAGCATTTTGAAACTGTTTCCACAAGTATGTTTTGTGGAATGCTTATAATTTATAATTAGTTAAATTTTAATATGAGTTCTAAGGAAATGACAGTTTCCCTGTGGTTTTAAAAAACTATGCTGTTAATCAACTACTTTTGAATATATTTATCTGTATTCTGAAGGGATGTTAGAAATTCTCCCCACTCCCAATTATTTCTTATCTTATCTATTTGTGTATCTTCTGTATTTCTTATCTTCTGTAAGTGTACATTGTGTTTGTCTTGGGTCTTTAGAGTTTTAACCTTTTGACAAGGGTTAGTTAGCAAAGAAATGAATTACATTACATTCTGGAATAAAGGGATTGCATATGATTTCATTACTACATCCACACTTGGTAGAATGGTGGACATCAGAACCTACCGGCCTATTTTGTGGATAGAGAGGAGGGAGAAGGAGTATTAGCAGCAAAACAGGGTGCCCCAAAACTTGATTACTGACAACTTGTTGTCATTGGCAAGATCACTACCACTCATGAGAGGTTTCTCATCAGGTCCGCAGAGCACAGCAACAGGGAATCCAGTATTCCCTTACATGGTATGTCTTGGTCCAGGCAGGTAGAGAAGGGGAGAGCTGGCTCCAAGAAGGGGAACTAAGGATGCAGGTATCAAAACTATAGTCTGTGAGGTGAGCTGGTAAGACCAAGGCAGGAGCCAGTCCTTGAAGGATACTAAAGCAGAGATTCAAGTGTACAAAGTAAAGGGGAAAGGATCTTGATAATTACAACGGAATGATAAAGTCAGGGGTTGAAAGAACCATGAACTGAACTCATCTGTAAACGTTTCCATCAGTTTTAGAGGACTCGTCATCAAGTACAGGGAACTGGAGTGCATTCCGGATCCTAAGCCTTAGGGGATTCCATTTTGCAGGACTGCAGCCACTCCATATTCACTTCTCCTGGACTAAGCACCCTCAGACTGAAAACAGAGAACACACTCTCTAGTGCCTCTTCTCTCGCTACCTGGTTGTGCAGCTGTGATGGAAAAAAAAAAAGACTAATTAGTATAATAATAAGTAATATTTGAATACAAGACTATGCTAAGTGTTTCATATACTTTACCTCATTTAACGCTTAAATCCTAAAACCATTTACCTATTAAGAAACTGAAATAGAGGAACTGGGATTTGGGTTTTTCATGAAGGCTCTTACCACTTGAGGTTTCTATACATAAAAATATCCTGTGCACCCACTGAAAAATCAGGCCACCGGTTTCTTACCCTACCTTCCTCAAAATCATGCAATTAAAAAATTAGTTGACATTTTTGGGACTTCCTTTCATGTTGATTTTAGCTCATTAATAATTTTCAAGGGCAAGTTCCCTTGTATGGCTGTGATTTTGGACATCTCCAGTGGGGAATGTTTGTGGAGGGAATGATACAGTATCGTAAATAACAATATAGCTCTCTGCTTCCAAGAGACCTTGGTTTATATCTAGTTTTTCATCATATCAGGTATGTGTCCTCAGGAAAGACTCATCTTCTCTTAAGTCATATTTTTCTCATCTGTAAAATAGGGAATAATAAATAAAATAGGGATGTTCTGAGTATTGAATGAGATCATGTGCATAAGGAGACATGGTCCCTGATATATGCAGCTTAAAGTCTAGTAAGGGTGGATAAACAGCAAACCAATAAAACCAAAGCAGAAATGGAGGCCACTCATATAAAATATATTAACAAATTATAATGATTTGTGCAAAAACAATGACTTTATTTGAGATGTAAAGGTGGCAAGGGATATGATTCAAATTGTACTCATACTTTATCTTAAATACAGTATCAAGTCTTTGAAGGCTTTTAAGAAAAAGAATATCACGTAATTTTCACTTTAAATTGATCATTTTGGCTGCTCTGTGGAGGATGGATGGAGGGAGGAGGGCAAAAAAGGGCAAAAGCAGGGAGACCAGGTAAGCAATTAGAGTGAAAAGAGAGATGTAGGTGGATTCAGGTAATGTTTTGGAAGTTGAATTGATTGGATTTTATAGCGGACTAGATATAGGAGTTAAGGACAAGTGATAAAATATTAAGGATGATTCTCAGATTTATGGCTTTACCAGTTGAGGTTTGAAAGACTAGCGATGGAACAGATTTGGTGTGGGAGAAGGATGATCAAGAGTTCAATTTTGGAGCTGCTGAATTTTAGGAACATTTGAGATATTTGAGCAGATGTATAGAATAGGCAGCAGGCTACCGCGTCTGAGGTCTGTACTGGACATATACATTCAGGAAGCACCAGAATTTGTATATGGTTTCATAGCCATGAGAAAGGATGAGAGAAGAAATGTGTAGAGAAGCAGGTGGAAAAATGAGCCTAAAGATATCCCATATTAGAAGGTAGAGGAACTATTAAAAACAAAACTTGAGTGACAAAAATAGAAAGAAAGAAAATGAAGATCTATTGTCTGTATGGCACAATTTTATACTTCAGTAGAAAGTTTAATTTTCTACTATTTCTTACCTAGTTTTATCTTATTTGTCTAATAAGGTGAACATTTCTCGATAGGGATTATGATTCTTCTTTCTCTGATGCTTTATATCGTAAAAGTCCAATAAATATTTTTGATTGATTTGAGAAAAAGAGATGATAAACTAAAGATTCTACCTTACATCAGAATACTGAAAGTCATCTTACCTTCCATATCAAATCCTTATAGTCTTTTAATAGACCATTAGGAAGATTTTAGCCCATCTCTTTGAGTAAGAGAGAAGGAAATTTTTCATAGCAAAACCATTTTCTTCTTTGTCTGCTTAAATAAGATATCTTATTTGTTAGTAGATTAAGGCCATTCAATTGCAATAAAGACTCTAAATCAGAGGTTGACAAAATAGGCAAGTATCTGATTATGATTCTGGACCTATTCAATGGCTAATCAAAACTATAATCTTTACTTGATTACATTTAAGAGTGGTAACACTTCAGGTTTGTATCAGTTAATCATGAAACCAAAAAATCTATTAAAATACTTCATAGCCTTTGTACCACCTGCCCACTAGTACAATAATTACTTAAAGGCAAAAAGAAGAGTAGGGAGGAAGATTATTTCTAAGAGGATTTTAGTTTTAATACTTAGTTAAATTATGGCTACATGATTGTTGAGCCAGAGATCTACAGGAAAAATGAGAGATTAGTAGAAGATAACAACTGAAGTTTAAAAGTAAGAAATACAGGCAGTCATGTTTATCACCTGACTGTGGTGATGCTCTCCCCTCAGGTTTTTCACCTATTTTACCTGGGGAACTGGACATTCATGGGATGAGCCTTTTGACCGAAAACAAACAAAAACAGAACAAACAGACAAAAAACAAATCCCCAAACGCCATTCTTTGGATAACATCTATTGTATTGCTCTGGGTTGGTTCAAGTAAACTTCAAGGCATGTGTGTTTTTCCTTTGATTTCTAACATTATAGAAAAAGTAGTCAATAGATAATGTGTTTCTTAATATTTATTAATATTTTAATGTAAGAATGTAAAGCAAGTATGTCCTATAATACTGTTTTCTGGATAATTATGGTTGACATGGAAAAATAAGCAATATATGAATACTGGGAAAAAATGCAAACAATACCAAGAAATATAAAGTGAAAGTAAAAGCCTTCATCCCTCAAACCCAGGCTTTGTATTGAAGGCTTTTTTGAACAGTGCTTGTGTAGCTTTCAAAAGCATATATGTATATATTTCATTCATTCATTCAACGAATACTATCAAAACATTTATTATGTGTTGATACATGCATAAATATATATGTATGTACACATATAATGCAATGTATTATATGTATGACATACATATCTGTGTATACATAATGTATTGCATATATAGTACATGCATATATGTATATGTAATATATCTACGAGATATAAAGATATGTGTGTGTATGTGTGTGTGCATTCCAAAAACTACTAAAAATGATTTTCAGTTACTGAGATTATCTGCACACCAAAGATTTTTCTGTGTAGATAAGCTTATGCATTTTTTTCTCTATTTCAAATACTTTTCTTACCTTCTTTTCCTTTTCCTTTCCAACATTCCTTCCTTCATTTCCATATTTGCAAATGGTACATGATATGATAGACATCATTGTTTTCTAACTAATTTCCTAATGATGCCTCTACTTTTCATCTTAAGTGTGATTTTAAAATATTTTTAATAATATTAATGATATCATAGTGGCTTTGGAGCCAGGATACCTGAGTTCAAGCCTCAGTTTAACGACTTATTAGCTGATAACTTTGAACAAGTTTTTCTGAGTCTTTGTGACTCGGTTTCCTAGTCTATAAAATGGAGATAATAATAGTGCTGATCCCAGAGGATTGTTGTGAAGATTAAATGAGCACATAGAAAATGACTAGAACAAAGTGCTCAGTATGTCAATACAGGTTAGCTAGTGGTATTTTCCTTCCAGTCTCACTTGCTAAAGATCTTTTATGTTGCTGCTTGAAACGATGTAATATGGGTTTGAATTTATTAGTTGCTGTAGTGAATCTCTGCTTCCTTTTTATCTGCTCTGCATTTTTGCTTTTGGAAGAATTCTACCTTAAACAAAGCCAGTTGTCCTACTTATAAATTCATCTAGTCATTACTTTGCCTAAACTAAAACCCCCTTGATATTCTTACTTTTCTATTTTTATTGAGGTAACATTGGTTTGTAACATTATATAAGTTTCATGTGTACAGCATTATATTTCTGTTTCTGTACACACTACAGCATGCTCAACCACCAAAAATTTAGTTTCCGGCTGTCACCATACAGTTGATCCCCTTTACCCATTTCACCCTCTCCCTGCCCCTTCTCCTCTGGTAACCACCAGTCTGTTCTCTGTATCTATGTTTGTTTTTGTTTGGTTTGTTCATTTATTTTATTTTTGTTTGTTTTTATATTCCACATATGAGTGAAATCATATGGAATTTGTCTTTCTCTGTCTGAAATCTTATTTCACTTAGCATAATACCGTCAAAGTCCATTCATCCATTCATGTTGCAAATGGCAAGATTTTATCATTTTTATGACTGACTAGTATTCCTTTGTGTGGGGTGTGTGTGTGTGTGTGTGTGTGTGTGTGTGTGTGTGTGTGTGTTTTGGCATCAGCTTTACATTCCAGCACCATTTTATGTCATACTTATTTTGCTTTCTTCTTTCTAACACACTAATTTATATTATTTTAATAAAATATGCATGTTCTTATAAAGCAAATTTCATCAATTTTGAACAGGGTGAGGTTATCAATTAATTACAGATTAATAAATAAGAATAAATTAAACAATTTAATTTAAAAATTAGGGATAAAGTAAATTAAGACAAATGATTAGGTTATAAATGACTTTGCAGCTGGCAAGAGGGTTTTATCATTATTAAAAAGCAACAAACACCCCATGAAAGATAAAATCCTGTGGGGAGAGAACTTTGTTAAACTGGAAAATATGTCTTCATTTTGTTCATTTGTGGTTCAAACCTGTTCTAATGTGAATGTGGAGAGGAAGGAAAGGCAATGCCAAAGGAATAAATGAATAAATAGGTGGATAGCATTAATATAAGAAAGAGATAAAGATATTCGGGATAGTTTTAGCTGCCCACTGGGTGGTCCCCAGTGCATTCTGAAATCACTTGCATATCCCCAAGGGACTAGCTGACATCAGAATTAGGCATCCTAGGTAACACTTTCCAGGTCGAAAGGAAAGGTGTTGAAAAGTTTTGTCAGAACCACATAATAGCTGAATCCCTCCCCTGTCTGTGATTGTGTCTCATCACGCTGGACTTTAGGTTTCTGAATTCTCACGGAGGTGACTCTTGCGGTCATCTGAAGAGCCCCATTATTCACTCTTTAATTACTTGCCCAAATACCACCTCCCGGAATAGGGGCTCGATCTGAAGACTGCAGCCTGGGCACATCCATGGATACTATGTTAGCCTCATAGCCTGTGTAGGACAGGTGAGGCTGGATATGAGGATTTAGAACAGACCTCAGGATAGTCTGTCTGCCTGAGTCAGCAGATAGGTCAGTCCTTCAGGCCCCAAGGGAAGGCTTAGCCAGGCAGGTGGTAAATGGCCAAGGAGATTTCTGCAGGGCTGTATTTCTTTGGGACTGGGAGGCAGATGACCTTTAGATGCCTGAGAAAGTTCCTCATAAGTAGTATATTATGACTTTACTGCACCAAATTCCCCTTTTCCTCCTAAGCACTCAGCTAGAAACTCCTCCTTTACTGAACTCATAAAATTTTCACTAATGGATGGAACTAATTGTCCCCTAGTTTCCGACCCAGGTTCTGATGCCTCTCTACTTTTTCCTATTACAGGTGAGATTGGGGCCAAATCATTATAGATGGCGCCAAGGTGTCCAGTCACATACTTGAGAGGTCAGGGAGTGTCTCTTTTCCCTTCTGAAACATACAAATCAATTTATATCTTAAAACCACACTTAAAAAGAGGTTTGTTTTGAAGTGCTACAGAAAGCCGCGGTGTTTCCTTTAAACACTGTTTCCTCCCAGTTTTATAAACTCTCTGGTATGAAGCTCTGGTATAATTAAGAAATAATATTGGTTTTATGGTCTTGGAGTCCCTAGCATAGAAAACCATTTCCTTGGATTTCTTCATTTGTTAGGGTTTTTTTTTCCCCTCCTAATTTTAAAGTAGGAAAGAAGGGAAAATCATCAAGAATCTCAGCATTTAAGCACACCATTGCTCAAATTTTGAATTTTGGCATGAGGTCGAGCAGTGTCTTCAGGTAAGGGGGATGAAGGGGGAAGGGTGATATAAACATAATCTGAATTGCTTACGGGAACTTTTAAAAGTGTAATATCCATTTTTTCTATCCCTTATCATTTGAGAAGGAGAAATGAGGAAAAGAATAGTAGTGGTGAACAAGTACTTCTTGTGCACTCCATTTTTCTGGTTAGAAAGCATTTGACACTTTGAGATAAGATATTTGCTGATTTGTAAATATTGTTTGTGTTGGGCTCGTTTGTGTTCAGATGCATTCATGCTTTACTTAATGTCACTGGATGCGGGGGTGGGAGGGGGGAGCAATCTGTGCAGGCTGTGCTTCCCAGGCTCTTGTGTCAGCTGATTCCCACTTGGGCTTGGCCACTGAGAGGCACTGACAGGAGGTCAGAGGAAGGGTGAAGGGGAAAGGCCAGGGTACTTCTCCCCATCTCTCTGACTCAGGCAACATGGCTCTGTCAGTGACTGAGTCTCTTCCACCCCTCTCGTTCTCAATGTATAGCTCTCCCATGGTTTTAAGTTCCTCCAGGTAATGCTGGCTGTTGGGCTTCAGTAACCTTCCTCCTCTAGGCCCCTTGCTGCTAATCATCAGGTTGCCACACCCTCCCCTCCCTGTTTGTCTTTCAGCTCTTTCATCACCTGGGAAACAATTCCCTGTATTGCTTCCACTGTTTTCAATACTTAGTGTCATTTTTAAATTTTCCTGCTTTAAGCTCAATGATATGCCATTATCGTACTTAACTTTTGCATAAAATAAACTGAAAAGTGTAAGTAGACCTTCTGTACTAGTTAATATCCATTCAATCACAAGATGGAGAAAACCAACCAAAACTTCCTTAAGGCAAAATCGTACATTTAATGGCTCTCATAACTAAAAGACCAAGGACTGTAGACTGATTTGGAGGTCCCACAGTGTTACCAGACTTCATCTCGCTGGGTTGATTGCTTGTTTGTCATGTACCCTCTGGATTGACATCATTCTCAGTCTTAGTCTCAGTTGATCATAATACATTCCAAAAGGAGAAAAAATTTACTTTCCCAACAGCTAGCAGCCTCCTGGAGGTGGCCAGTCTCAATGCTGGGTCAGGTCCTCTGGCTCTGCCCACTTCGTTGATGAAACCTCTACCAGTCCCAGATTGCTCCACTTTCTGTCCAGCCCATAGAGCCAGGCTCCATCCTGTCCTGGTCCAGTTTTTCTGCTTATTGACTTCGTCAGAATGATGCTTCTCTTTGAAGGTGTTGACAGAGCTTGTCATGTGATTTGTGAAGTTCAAACAAAGCCTTAGGAAATGAAAAGAACTGCAATTCCTAATGGTCACTAATGGTTTGTAATGGAAACATAACCCATCAGGCAATGAAGTAAGTGAATAACCATTTTGTTTTGAAATGTAAATAGAGGCTTTGGTAATTATCCATCCCTAGTAGGAATCAAAGGTGTATTTAAACCTCAGTGTAATATGAATTTACCAAAAGAAAGTCCACAAATCTGGAAGCAGAAAAACCAGGCAATAAGACTGGTGACATTTTAGGGGGTCTTTAAATAGCACTCTTTGCGTCCTCTCTTGAGTTTTGAATAAATTTATGTAAATAGGCAAAAGAGAAAGACAGAGAATGAAATATTATTTTTATTGTTGGAAAGCCTGGAATGGTCTTTCCAAAACAGACATACTCCCTGAGGACTATTGCTTTATACTTTTGAGTCCCCAGATAGGGAATGAGATGGACCTTCAGAATTGCTTCTAGAAAATAGGTCTTGGTCTGACCCCTTCATGATTGCCCCCTGAAACAAGAACAGAGAAGAATGCTAGTTACCCCAGAGATAGGAGAAAGGTGAGCATACCCAACTGCTTTTCAGTTCCACTAATGAGATATCTATCAATCTTCCCTTCAGGAATGAGTAGAAATTATCAGGTGGGTAGATGCTTATATTTTCTGGGTGCAGGCTGAGATGCTGAGGCACAAATGAAAGGGTCCCTCTCCAAACACCTGTGAAATATGTGTAACATTTTTTGATCTAAGAAAGTTTTACCATTGGATAAAAGCTTCATAAATGTAATACATTAAAATGTGAAACATGCAGCAAACGATTCCCCAAAATTCAGCATAATGACTATCACTTAAGTGAGAATTCAATACCACATCCTTAGTGGACTTAGCACAAAAATGATTGTGGATAATAGACCAAGCCATTAGTATTATTGTCTGGTGATTGTAAGAAGCACAAACAACCCTTTCTTGCAACTTTATTCTAGAAGCACGGTATATCAATCAAAAGAAATTATTTTCACATTAAATGTTATGGTTCTCCCACAGGGAATTTAATGTGATTTTACATGACTAATGAAAGTGAAACCTATATTTATGAAATAGGGGGGCAAAGCTATTGGTCGGGTAAGTACAACAAAAACCAGAGAGGAAGAATCCTTAGGATCCTGCTTTCTTCCGCTGGAATAATGAACAGAGATTAAGTCATTACCCCTTCAACTAAGACACTTCATTTCTTCTCAGATTTCTGAAATGTGTTTTAATCCCTAGGAATGTTTGCCATAAAATTAAATATGTTGGGTGGAGAAGTAAGGTGTATTTTGCAATGAGCATGCCACATTTTCAACATGGCTCAGATCTCATTGCTTACAAAGCCTTGTCTACATTTAAGAATAGCTCTAGTTTGTGTTAGCCTTTCCGTTGTTGGCAGTCTTTTTAGAATAACTTTTTATTTTGAAATAACCTCAAACTTAGAGAAAATTTTAAAATAATATAGAGAACTGCTGTATAACGTTTACCCATATGCTTTGATTGTTAACTTTATTTTATAAATTTATTTTATTTATTTATTTTTGGCTGTGCTCAGTCTTTGTTGCTGTGCGCGGGTATTTTTCTCGTTGTGGCGAGCAGGGGCTTCTCACTGTGGTGGCTTCTCTTGTTGCGGAGCACAGGCTCTAGGCGTGTGGGCTTCAGCAGTTGTGGCATGTGGGCTCAGTAGATGTGGCTCGCGGGCTCTAGAGCGCAGGCTTGGTTGTTGTGGCTCGCGGACTCTAGAGTGCAGGCTTGGTAGTTGTGGCATGCGGGCTTAGTTGCTCTGCACATGTGGGATCTTCCTGGACCAGGGCTTGAACCCGTGTCCCCTGAGTTGGCAGGTGGATTCTTAACCACTGCGCCACCAGGGAAACCCTGATTTTTAGTATTTTGTTGCATTTGTTTTATCATTCCTTCTCTCTCTCTCTCTCTCTCTTCCCCATCTCTTCATATTTCTTTACATATACCTATATTTCTATGTAAATTTTTCTGGGCCATTTGAAATTTGCAAAATATGATGCCTCTTTATCCTAAATATTTCAGTGCACATTCCTTAAGAACAAGAACATTCTCTTACATACCCATAGTGCAATTATCAAAATTGGAAAATTAACTTTGATACAATATTATTATCTAATCTATGGATCTTATTCAAATTTTGCTAATTGTCCAACTACTGTCTTTTACATTGTTAGACTTTTTGTTCTGACTCTCCCAGACTTTAGACAAAGTGTAGGTACAGAAAGCAAGAGGCACCACCTAGTGAGACATCGATAGCCTTTCCTGTGTTTGAATTGCTTGTTCTCTTGTGTAAATACAAACTTTGACTTGCAAAGGAAGTCTCCTAAGCCTTGCTTTCAGAGATGCTTTCCTAGCACCTCTTCTAAGTCACAGCTAATGTTAAATAGCAGACCAAGACCTCCAGTTTCCTTAAAGAGTTTCCACCAATTTCTGACCTCCCCCACGCATGGTCCTGCAAGTACTTCCTAGCAATCACTCCATCCTTGTGTGAGGATTCTGCCATTATTCTTTTCTAATCATCTCTGGTTCCCCGGTGGTATCAGCCCTTCAACCTGCAACATCTTACTGCCGATGTTGGTCCTTAGATTTTGTTGCCTCCTATTAATGATGTTGAGAGATTTCACTGGGATGTGTGATCTCACAGAATTTGGATAAAACCTGATGTTGTGATGTCCTCAAATTCTCTTTCCAATATACAGTAAGTTTCCACAGTCTTTTGTCTTCCCAGTCAATCCGCCATCTCTCCCAAGGCCTTGCCATCCCATTAGAGCTCTAAGCCAGTCCTTTGGGCCCAAGCCTCCTAATTCACTCTCAGCTTTCACCATCTCACCTTATCCTACCAGGATGAGGCTGGTCTCTTTCATCTTCTCAGGCTTGTGATGCTGATCATGGGAGAATGGCCTATGTGTCTGCACATTGTAGAAAATACATAAAAACTCATGTGTATACACGCACACACACATATGCCATGTGAATAGACTTAACTGAGACTCATATTGCTAGCATCAGAACCTATCTTATATTTCATGTGAGGCAGGAGTTGGAGTCAAGATCAGACAGCTGGTCTAATCTTCTTGCAGATAGCCACCCCCAATCTCATGATACATATATAAAATTAAGCTATCATTTGACAGCAAGATAGAGTGAGTCGGCTGTTAGCAGGACAGGCAGAAGATTAGCTTGCGGGTCACAGAGCTTGGAAACTAGGTCCTCAATGCTTCTCTGGTGAATAAATGATAGATAGGATAAAAAGCACTTAACTTAAATATGATAGGGCTAGCTCCAAGAAATTAGTTAGAGCATCTCAAACAAAATGCCTGCCTGAAACTTTAGTAAGATTCTTCTGAATGACCCTTGTTAGGTTAGCAGAAGTCCAGGAGATAAACAGAGAGTAAAGCTTTCAAATTACAGTATTTTTTTTAAAGTCATATATTTATAACTATTAAAAAACTAGATACATATTGACCACTAATTACCTATATTCACATGCTTAGAAAGGGATTTTTAATTGAGTACTACAACTTGGCCTAGATAAACACACTCATTTCCATATACTTATTTTAAATTGCTACTTAAATTCCACTCAGTCTGGTTTTCTTCCTAGAAGTCAGAGGTCTTACCTGTCATTCTTTTTCTCCCCCCCGCAAGGGTAACTATTTACACTTATTTTTATTTCTTAATTTTTGTATTATATAAGTTTCAAGTGTATAGCATCATAATTTGACATCTGTATACACTATGAAATGATCACCATCACAAGTGTAGTTTCCATCCATCACCATACAACTGACTCCTTCACCCATTTCACCCACCCCCAACCCCTATACCCTCTGGTAACCACTAGTCTGTTCCCTCTATCTATGAGTTTGTTATTGTTTTATTTTGTTTGTTTCTTTGTTTTGTTTGTTTTAGATTCCACCTATGAGTGATATAATATAATATTTGTCTTTCTCCATTTGACTTATTTCACTTAGCATACTACCTTTAAGGTCCATCCACGTTGTCACAAATGGCAGGATTTCATTCTCTTTTATGGCTGAGTAGTACTCCGTTGTGTGTACCACATCTTCCTTATCCTTTCGTCCATCAATGGACACTTAGGTTGTTTCCATATCTTGGCTATTATCAATAAAACTGAAATGAACATAGGGGTGTATATATCTTTACGAATTAGTGTTTTGTGTTTTTCAGATTTCTTTTTCAAATACCCAGAAGTGGAATAGCTGAGTCATATGGTTTCCCTGTCATTCTTGTAGTAGGCAGCAATGCTAC
The DNA here is from genome assembly GCF_951394435.1 of Stenella coeruleoalba. Classification (NCBI taxonomy): domain Eukaryota; kingdom Metazoa; phylum Chordata; class Mammalia; order Artiodactyla; family Delphinidae; genus Stenella; species Stenella coeruleoalba. The sequence goes on along the minus strand of NC_137151.1, from coordinate 37,431,223 downwards.
AGAGCTTTCTACATGAATGACCGTGCTATCTGTTTGGCCTTATCTATATCACTGTGTCTGGCCTATTTGGTGCTTCTCATGCTTCTGACTACTGGATTTCTTAGAAATTTTCTCTCTTTAACTTTCCACTTGACTTTACAGAAGGAACCACAGATCTCCTGATGTGGACTCTCTGGTTCTCTTTGATTGATTGATTTGACTTTTTTTTTTTTAATTAGTAAGATTTATTTATTTATTTAAAATATTTATTTATTTATTTATCTGATTGCACCGGATCTTAGTTGCAGCAGTGGGCTCCTTAGTTGTGGCATGCGAATTCTTAGTTGCATAATGCGTGTGGGATCTAGTTCCCTGACCAGGGATCGAACCCCGGCACCCTGCATTGGGAGCACATAGTCTTAACCACTGTACCACCAGGGAAGTCCCCAAGATTTATTTTTTAGAGCGATTCTAGGTTCACAAAAAATTGAGGGAAAAGTAGAGAGAGTTCCAACACCCCCCCATCATCCCCACCACCAATATTCCAGATCAGTGTGGTACATTTATTACCATCCATGAAACAGCACATATACAACATTATCAAACAATGCCCATAGTTTACATTAGGGTTCATTCTTGCTGTTGTTCATTGTACGGATGTTGACAAGTGTGTAATACATATACCTACTATTTTAGTATCCTACAGAGTAGTTTCACTTCCCTAAAAATTCCCTGTTCCCCACCTATTCATCCTTCCCTACCCCTACCCCCTGGCAATTACTCAACTTTTTACTCTTTCCATAGTTTTGCCTTTTCTAGAATGTCTTATAATTGAAATCATACAGTATGTAGTACTTTCAGATTGCGTTCTTTCACTCAGTAGTATACATTTTAGGTTCTGTCATGTCTTTTTTTTTTTTTTTTTTAAACATCTTTATTGGAGCATAATTGCTTTACAATGGTATGTTAGTTTCAGCTTCACAACAAAATGAATCAGTTATATATATACATATGTTCCCATATCTCTTCCCGCTTGCGTGACCCTCCCTCCCACCCTCCCTATCCCACCCCTCCAGGCGGTCACACAGCACCGAGCTGATCTCCCTGTGCTGTCATGTCTTTTCATGCCTTGATAGCTCATTTCTTTTTAGTGCTGAATAACAGTCCATTGTCTGAGTGTACCACAGTTTCTTTATCCATTCACCTACTGAGGGACACTTTGGGTGCTTCCAAGTTCTGACAATTATGAATAAAGCTGCTATAAACGTTCCTGTTCAGGTTTTTGTGGATATAATTTTTCAACTCAATTTGGGTAGATACCAAGGAGCACAATTGCTGGACTGTGTGTTAAGAATAGGTTTGGTTTGGTAAGGAACCGCCAAACTTTCTTGCAAAGTGGCTGTATCATTTTGCACTCCCACCAACAATGAATGAGAGTTCCTGTTACTTCATATCCTCACTAGCATTTGGTGTTGTCTGCGGCTTGGATTTTAGCTATTGTTATTTTAATGTGCAATTCCTTAATGAACTATGATGTTGAACATTTTTTCATATGTTTATTTGTCATCTGTACTTCATCTTGGTTGAGGTGACTGTTCAGAACTTTTGCCCATTATTAAACTAGGTTGTTCATTTTCTTACTGTTGAGTTTTGAGTTTATTGTATATTTTGAATAACATTTCTTTATCAAATATGTCTTCTGCAAATTTTTTTTCCCAGTCTGTGTTGTGTCTTCTCATTCTCTTAACAGTGTCTTTCACAAAATGGAAGTTTTTAATTTTAATGATGTACAACTTGACAATTTTTTCTTTCATGGATTAAGACTTTTGTGTACTATCTAAAAAGTCTTTGCCAAACCTAAGGTCATCTAGATTTTCTTTTATGTTATTTTCTGGGAGTTTTATAGTTTTGTGATTTACATTTAAGGCTGTGACCCATTTTGAGTTAATTTTTGTGAAGGGTGAATGGTGTAACGTCTGTGTCTATATCCGTTTTTTTCTTTTTTGGTATGTGGATGTTGAGTTGTTCCACCAGTATTTATTGAAAAGACTGTCCTTTCTCCATTGAATTGCTTTTGATCCTTTGTCAAAATCAGTTGACTATATTTGCGTGGTCTATTTTTGGGCTGTTTATGCTGTTCCATTGATCTGTTTATTTATCCTTTACCAGTACCCCACTGTCTTTGATTACCGTAGCTTTACAGTAAATTTTGAAGTTGGGTAGTATAGTGCCTCAGCTTCGTTCTTTTCCTTCAATATTTTGTTGACTATTCTGGGTCTTTTGTCTCTCAATGTAAACTTTAGAATCAGGGAGCACCCTAGTGGCCTATGGGTTAGGATTCCAGGCTTTCACTGCCAGGGCCCAGTTTCCCTGGTCAGGAAACTGAGATCCCACAAGCCACACAGTGAGGCCAAAAAAGAAAAAAAACACTTTAGAATCAGTTTGTCAATCAATCCCAAAATAACCGTCTGGGATTTTTATTGAGGTTACGTTGAACGCTTATATCAATTTGGGAAGAACTGATATCCTAACAATATTGAAACTTCCTTTCCATGAACATAGAATATATCTCCATTTTTAAAGTTCTTCTTTGATTTATTTTATTAGAGTTTGGTAGTTTTCCTCATCTAGATCTTGTATATATATTTTGTTAAATTTATACCCAAGTATTTTTTTTTCTCTCTAATGTAAATGATATTGTTATTTTAATTTCAAATTTCAATTGTTCATTGCTGGTATATAGGAAAGCAATTAATTTGCATATTAGCTTGGTATCCTGCAACCTTGCTAGAATTGCTTATTAGTTTCTGGAGAGTTTTCGGTTGTTGTTGTTCTTTGAAATTTTCTACATAGATAATCATGTCATCTGCAAACAAAGCCAATTTTATTTCCTTCTTCCAAATCTGTATACCTTTTATTTCCCTTTCTTGTCTTACTGCTTCAGCTTGGATTTCCAATACAATGTTGAATAGGAGTGGTGTGGGGACAGCCTTGCCTTGATCTGACCTTAGTAGGAAAGCATCTAATTTCTTATCATGTACAATGAGATGTTAGCTGTTAGTTTTTTGTAGATATTCTTTATCAGGTCAGGGAAGTTCCCCTCTTTTTATAGTTTGCTGAGAGGTTTGTTGTTGTTGTTGTTGTTGTTGTTGCGGTACGCGCGCCTCTCACTGTTGTGGCCTCTCCCGTTGTGGAGCACAGGCTCCGGACGCACAGGCTCAGCGGCCATGGCTCACGGGCCCAGCCGCTCCGCGGCATGTGGGATCTTCCCGGACCGGGACACGAACCCGCATCCCCTGCATCGGCAGGCGGACTCTCAACCACTGCGCCACCAGGGAAGCCCTGCTGAGAGTTTTTATCATGAATAGATGTTAGATTTTGCCAAATGGTTTCTCTGCATCTATTGACAAGATCATGTGATTTTTCTGCTTTAACTTGTAGATGTGATGAATTATATTATTTGATTTTTGAATGTTGAACCAGGCTGGCATACCTGGAATAAATTTCATTTGATCATAGTGTAAAATTCTTTTTATATATGTTGGATTCAATTTGCTAATACTTTGTCGAGGATTTTTGCATGTATGTTCATGAGAGAGATTGATCTGTAGTTTCCTTTCTTGTAATATCTTTGTAAGGTTTTGGTGTTAGGACAGTGTTGGCTTTACAGAATGACTTAAGAAGTATGTCCTCTCCTTCTATCTTCTGGAGGAGATGGCAGAGAATTGGTATAATTTTTCCTTGAATGTTTGGTAAAATTCATCAGTGAACCCATCTGGGCTTTGTTTCTTTTCTTCTTATAGTTTAGAATATTCTTGAAGAGAGAGAAGAAGGCCATCAATTTAGGGGTTCAGTCCTCTTCCAATTAATATCAATGTTGAACTTTGTTACGTTTAGTGGCAATCTACTGATATGTCACATGCAGCTCTAAAATCTATCTTAAAAAAGAAAAAACCCTACATCTTTTGCAATTAAGTTCCCCCTCTCCTCTCATCTAAATGGACTTAAGATTTCTGTTTCAGGTTTCTGATCAAAATGTTTACTTTTGGTTCATTCTGGACCTGAGTTTTTGAAGATGGAAGTTATTTATTTATTCTTCCAGTTTTATTAAAATATAATTGACATATAGCACTGTATAAGTTTAAGATGTACAACATAATGATTTGAGTTACATACATCATGAAATGATTATCAAAATAATTTTAGTGAACATTCATCATCTCACATAGATACAAAATTAAAGAAATAGAAACAAATTATTTTCTTGTGATGAGGACTCTTAGGATTTATTCTCTTACTAACTTTCATATATAACATATAACAATGTTAATGATATTTATCGATTGTACATTACATCCCTAAGTACTTATTTATCTTATAACTGAGAATTTATATCTTTTGACTGCCTTCGTCCTATTCCCTCTTACCAAGAGACAGACAGAGGCTCAGCAATATTTTTTAAACCAATTGCTAATGAAGCCATGATGGTTGTAAGTTCAGACTCCTTTGGGTGAGCTATCCTTTGTACCAGGATAAATCCAGCCTATGACTGCATATGAGTGCTTACTGCACTGTAATTTAGGACTAATATGGTAGTTTCCTATTTACTGTATCCTTACGACATATAAGGTGTGTTATATACAACATCTCATTTACCCTTACAGCAATGCTGTATTCTTCATTGTGCAAATGAGGAAAATAAGGTTGTGGTTACAAAGCTTGCCTCACATCACACGATGACAAAGTCAGAATTTAAACTCAAGTCTGTCTGACTCAAGCTCATGTTTCTAATGACTATGGTATATAACCTCATTTAGTAAGTAAGTATCAGGCACCTCAAATGCCAGATACTACTATGGTATGATACAAAGTTTTGCTAACTTTGTATCTATTCTTTTATGGATCTATTCTTTTATGATACTTATAATTTAATTAGAGATTTGGAGAGATACAAATGAAGTACTGTAAAACACAAGGAAGGAAAAAAGGAGAAGTCTGCAATGGTTAAAGAAGACATCATGGAGATCGTGATGCCTGGTCAAATGTTTGTATGGAGGACAGAGACATGGATATGGAAGGCCGTTGCAGGATGGCACAGAATGAGCAAAGATGAAAGTAAATGAGCAAAATGTGCGTTCAGCTGTATGTAGCTTCACGAGAGAAAGGTCTGTATTTTATTTCTGAATACAAAGTACCTGATGTAATGCGTAATAATCAGGTATCCAATGAATGTTTGTGGGTTGAGACATTGAGGAATTGTGCCTAAAGGAGAAGGGGTTTGAGTTGAAGGGTGAAAAGAGAGAAGGTTGTAAAGGTAATTGGAATTAGACTCTAAACAGCTCTGAAGGTCCTTCCTAGCCCTAAAAAGTATGCTTCTCTGAATTGTCAGCTTATAGCATAAGAATTGACTGGTTATGAAATACAGAACCATTGACTATTTTGGAGGAGGGCATAATGAAATAGGCATTGGAAAAAATAGACTGAGATGGGAGAGAGGAAGACGACAAGGAAACTAATTAGTAAGACAATTGCAAAAATCTAGTTATGAGGCAAAAAGAGTATCTCCCAGCTTAACAACAAGAAAAAGCCAGACAGACTACAAGATCTTAAATTTGTTAATGCCATCAGAGTGGTGAGTTCACAGGGTAGCTAATTAGTCTGAAATCTAAGAAAATACAGGTGTCTCCAAGAAGCTGGAAAGTGAGCATTGGCTTACCTGTGGCAAAGTGTGGGCAGAATTGGGGCTGCCATACAAGTGAGTAAGAAGCATTCAGCTAAAATTTTAAGGAATTGCTAAATAGACCCCTCTGAGCTACAGACACAGGGGTGCTGGCCCTCACTTGTAGGCTCTTCTCCGTGACTCTCCATGGGGTGCTCTAGAGAAAGATTGGAAGAAAGATGAGAGATCTGGGAAAGACTCCCAGGAAAGGGTTGAATCCTGGATGAGACCTTTGTCTCCCATGGAACAAAAGCCTGAGGCCACTGGGGGAAAGGCAGCAAACCTTGCTATCCTGGATAGGAGAAGACCCACTGCTGCTTGGAGGAATGTAAAAGAAAAGCCTGTCCCTGGGGGAAGGACAGAAAACTTTGCTGGGCCAAGGACATTTGAGACCTCCTTCTACTGGGGGAGGGCAGGAAACACTGTTCTGCAGAAGGACAGCCTGAGACACAGGGCAGAGTTTAGCTGCTATAGGTAAGAGATAGTATCACTAAGCCCCACCACCAAGACCCAGTGACACAGGACTTACCTGAGACTGAGGCTGGACCAGGACAACAGTGAGCCTCCTGGGCCTCTGTCCCCAGGTAAAAATCAGCCTCTGTGCACCACAGGGAGAGAGGAGCAATGTGGAGAGAGACACTCTCTGAGGTACAGGCAGGGATGGCTGAAGGCTGAGCGTAGAGTGGGAAGAGAAACCTTCTCCAGCAGCCCATGATTTTGTGTGCTGAGTGGAGGATAAACTGTAAGGAGGTGAGAATCTTGGCAGAGAGATCAGGTAAGCAGCTCTCGCAATAATCCAGCTGAGAAAGGATGGCGGCTTGGCTAGTGTGGCAGCAGCTGAGTGAGTGTGAAGTGATGTGGTTCTGATTATGTTTCCAAGCTAGAGCCTGCAGGGAGGGCTTGTTGATATATCAGATATGAGATGTGAGAAAATAATAGGAATCAAGGATGACTGAGGCTTTTGGACTGAGCTACTGGAAGGTAGTATTATCATTTACTAAGTTTGGGAGGACTGTGGTTTGGGGATAAATGAAGAGTTCCCATTATTTACTCTAGACAGCTATTTGTAGTCATTTAGAAGCTTCATTATTATCTCCACATTGCCCATCATATCCTGTGTATATGGGAGGCCAGCCCTGCATATGAGGTGCAGAAGAACTGCAGGCAGCTTCCTTCTCAGGAAGGTGCTTCCTCCATGGAGAACGGAAGTTTTTCCTCGTCCTTTTATATCAGCTGCCCTTGCTTTCTTGATTTGCAAGATGAGGAGCTTTTCTCTTTATCCATAGTCTTGATTGCCCCTTTCATAGGGTAGAAAATGTAACCTGAGACTTTAGAGATGATATTTACTATTGCGCTTTGCTTCCAACCTTGTTAACTAGATTTGTAAATTTCATGGTTCCTTAGTCTTTTTATTCCATCCTCCCTTCTCCTCAATCTTACAGAGTCAGCAGTGCCTGCTGATTCATATGCTAACATGTCTTTGCAAGTAGGAATTACAAACTTTATTGGAGGAAAGTGGAGAATTTGAGGATCCTGTGAAGCAGTTGCATTATTTGGTCCCTCAGAACCCTTTAAGATGCACACAGTTGTGTTCCAAAATATAACAGGTCTGCCAATGTTATTTCTCATTGGTTTAAAATGGAAGGAACAAACTGCCCTTTCTCAAGCTAAATTTTCATGGTGTTCTGGCTAAGCATAGGAAATAAAGTAGCGCTTAGTTGCTGGGGGTTGGGAGAGTGGTAGAAAGACTTTCTTCAAAGTGGGGACTGTTTAGGAGCATGGAAACTCACATACAGCAGCCTTCTAACCACCGGGACTGGGGTCTTGAAGGCTGAGCATCTGCAAGTGAGGGTTTGCTGGCAATACTCATGAAAAACCTGAAATGCATGTTAAATATTCAGCTTTTTGGGCCCCATCCTAGATCTCCTGCTTCAGAGTTCTGGTACTAGGAGAGGACTTGGTATTTTTAAAAAGTCCAGGTGGGCTTCCCTGGTGGTGCAGTGGTTGAGAGTCCGCCTGCCGATGCAGGGGACATGGGTTCGTGCCCTGGTCCGGGAGGATCCCTCGGGCCGCGGAGCAGCTGGGCCCGTGGACCGTGGCCACTGAGCCTGCGCGTCCGGAGCCTGTGTTCCGCGGCGGGGGAGGCCACAGCAGTGAGAGGCCCACGTACCGCCAAAAAAAAAAAAGTCCAGGTGATGACCCCAAGATCAGGTCTCTGCAGTGTGTCCTGCAGCTTCTGGTTTTCTATTTATGTCTCCCCCAAATAGTCATATTTGCCAGGCATTGAATGTTAACTGCGTATCAAGCACCTTGCAAATATTATATCTGAAATTTCACCCTGAGATAAGTGTATATTCACACTTTTCAGATAGGAATCTGACTTAGAGAGGTTGAGTAGCTTGCTTGAGTTGACACAACTGATGAGTAATAAAGTCCCCACAGTACATGTAAAATACCAACTTCCAAAAACTAGAATACATTTAGAACATAAAATAGTACTGAATGAGTTTAATCTTTCTTTGATAATGCCAGAGGTACTTGTAGTACCTTAAGGTTATTATTGTAAACCTCAGTTATCATTAAATGGTATTGAACAAAGGAATTCTATTCATTTTAGTGTTCCTGTTCTTTGGATAATTAATAACAGACAATACATAGAGTTGGGTATGACAAAATTGAGTGTTATGTTCTTCTGTAGATTCAGAGAACATTCAAATCTTCCATCAGATTTAGAGAATTCCCTGGCAGTCCAGTGATTAGGATTCTGCGCTTTCACTGCCAAGGGCACGGGTTCAATCCCTGGTCGGGGAACTAAAATTCCACAAGCCCCACGGTGTGGCAAAAAAATAAATAAGTAAATAAAATAAAAAATAAAATAAAATAAATTAAAAAATCTTCCATCAAATCTAGTCATTGTACAAGTAAGGACACCTTATTTTTCACAGGCTTTATGCTACCTGATGTTAGTGGTTTCCAAATCTGGCTTTAAAGCAGAATCACTCAAATGGATCATAGGTTTTAAAAGGCTGAAAAATTCTTGAAAATACAGATTCCTGGGTTTTACTGCTAAGGATTTTGATTTGGTGGGTCTTAGGTGGAGCCAGAGAATCACTGTTTAGAAATCTTCCAAGTGATGCTCGTGGAAGCCACGTGTGAAGTACCTGGTTCATGAAGAAATTTGAAGATGATACTAGGAGTATATAGTCACTCAAAATGCCTTCCATTTGTAAGTTCTAGAACTCTAAAAATTTTTTTTGGGGGGAACAGCTACTCATTTGGATTCTTCCCTTTAAAAATGGCTTTTACAAGGATCTCGACTTTGTGAATACGTGAAACTAGGGCATAAGGTATTGGTGGCTTCTGGTGCTTTCTGTCTGACGGGAGTGAGAATGCATAAAAGAGCTTGTGAGAGATTAAGGAAGTAGAAGACAGCAGGCATGTGGAAGGGTTCCGAAAATCAAATGAGGACTACCCCAAACCAAACTGGCCCATTTCGTGTATGTAACTAAGGTTGGTGTTGTCTCCACATCAGTATTTGCTGTTTCCAAGTTAATCCACATATTTCCAGGATCCTTTGAGGGTAACTCCTTTCTTAATGTTCTTGGAAAGAAGGGGGAACACTGCTTCCTGCTATTACCTTAAACCATTTCCAGTGACTTGGAATTATGAGACTTGGCATCCTGTTTTGTGGTATCAATAACTCCTACTCATTACTTTTCAACTTCAAGGAGAACATGATTTAGGGACTTTGAGAAAATAGAAAAAAAAAAAAGAGAGAGAGAAATTACGTTCACTAGTGAATGTCTCCCTGGTGTGATCTGAAATGAAGAGGCACTCCAGACCACTGATGAGGATACGTTTTTAGAGGGGGAAGAGTCTTAAACTCCATAATATTCCAAGCCAATAGCATTTTTTTATGTGTTGTATGGTACCCTGAATATTTTTTATCATGAATCCTATAGGTATATTTTTTCTGAATTCTTAATCAATGACTCTGTTATTCTTATGTCATATCCCAGAAATAAAAATGTTTACATATATATTAGTCAACACACAAACCATTTTCCCCAATCTGATGGAAGTACTTTATCCTGATGAAAATTAATTTAATCAGTTTTTTTTACCAAAGGATAGAGGGAAGTACTGGTGATCTGCAGCTTGGGGACTGTTGCTAGTTTCCAGTTTACCAATATGACTTAGAGACAGGTTCCGTCTGCTTATCAGATATCGCGTGAGGGAGAGCCAGCAGAATCCAGGTCCACCAATGGCCCCAAAGCATCTGGATTCAGAAAGACTGACTTGGGAAGAAAGAAACATTAGGGACAACAGCAGGAATATTCTGAAAGGTACAGTTGTTTCAGGGCTGGTTTTTAAATATTTTGATAAAGAATGCTGCTCTTTCCTTTTTCCTTAGTATTTAGATTCTCAAGTAACAGGGGACATGGGAATAAAGAATAAAGTCTACACATCCCAGACTCCATTATGATCATGTGACTAAGTTCTGGCCAGTGGGGTATATGCAGAGTTACTTGTGAAGCTTCTGAGAAGAGTCCTTCAAAGAAAAGAGCTTGTCTCCTTTTTTTTTTTTTCCCATCTTCTGGCTGACCGGAGTGGTTGGTGCTAAAGCAGCCATTTTGGAATATGATTAGAAGTTGTATATAGAAAATAGTGGAACAACAAGACAAAGGAATCTTTGGACTTGGTAATTGTGTATTCACATGTCAGTTTGGCTGGTCCTACATACCTGGAATTGTACGTGGAACAGACTACACTCTTATTTAGTTGAGGGAAATTTAGCATCATGGTAAAGAATAAAGGCTGAGAGACCAGATTGGGTTTGATTGAGTTTTGGGTCTATTTTTTACTAGCTATGTGACTTTGAGCAAATTAAAGGAATGAATTGTGCCTCTATATCCTCATTTATAAAATGGGCTACTGATAACACTTAACCCATAAGATTGCTATAAGAATTCAATGAAATAGTGTATATAAAATGCTTAGAACAGTGTCTGGCACATGGATTGCACTATATACATAATAACTGTTATTATTATTTGAGCCACCATTATTTTCACAGTTTTGAGATCACAGAATAAGCTAATACTAGTGAATGCAAATGTTTGGTACATATAAATAGTGCCTGGTAAAAAGTGGGTGCTTAATTGATATTTTGAATGAATGAGTGAACTATTTCTATTTACCTTTAAGTTCACATACTATAATAACCTGAAAAGTGACCTTAAGAACACTGCAGCTTTCATTCACCCTTGAATTATGAGCAAAGCAATTAGAGATTAAAGAGGATTATTAACCTTGTGTTCTGGTGACATCTAGATACAATAGTGTCCTTTTGGTATACAGCCCCAGGACTCAATAGTCATTCACCACTCTCTAGTTCATCAACTTCTCCAGAGGGTCACTGCTTTCAGTTCTCAGTCCTCTGCATCTGTCACAGCATCAGGCTATTAACCCATTGCAGGCTCCTCTGCTACTGGCATGTATGGCAGGCTATCCATGTGCCGCCAGCCATTGGCATACACTCAGAAAAGACCAATCTATTTAATATTACCCAAACAAAGACCACGGTTAGGAAGAAAGCCCACCTCCAAGAAAATGCCATAGTGTACTGAATTAAAAGAAGTACTTACTGGATTATTCAATAATTGAGGAAAAGGCTGCTTAGCCATCCTATATCTTTCCAAGCACCAATAATTTGGGGTCAGCCAAACTTTAAGAATGAGTTCTATTTTGTTAGCTCTGCCTATGTTTATACTCCATATGTATGACATACTTTTTCAAGTAGTGTTGAAAGGGACATATGATTTCCATTCTATTATTTCCCTAAGTGAAGAACATGCCAAACTTCAGGGAAAGCATGTGATATCTGCAATATTTATAGATTCCTATGAAAAGCTTTGCTACTATATAGAGCATACAGTTAGTTTCAAGTTGCTCTTTTCTAACCGGTCCATATATTTCCTTTAAAGTTAACATAAATTTAGACATTATGCTACCTGTAATTCGAATGCATCATAAAGAAGATGGAAGACTTTATAGTAAAGGTATAAAATTGATAAAGAAATACATCTGATGCAACAGTAGTATCTTCTTATACACACAGTTTAAAAAATTTCATTACTCATTGGCCCAATTCTGCATTTAAATATGAATTCATTTAATTTTACTTTGCAATCAGGTAAATTAGTGAGAAGGAATCTAAACAATATGCTTTAATTGCGTTTATAAATTATTCTCTCTGTACTTCATGAGCATTCTTTCTTTTTTAGATATTGAAATGTAGTGTCTAAATATAAAGAGCAGTAACATCTGGTTCTAATTGCTGGTTTGAATAATACAGACAGACCTTCAACATTTCATGCTTTTGAAAGGATGTGTTTAGTAGGAGGTACCAAGTCAAAGGTTGTAAAAATTTTATGCCACTAAAAATAGTTGAAATCTCAGATGCATTTACAATGGAAATTACCACTTTTTGAGCAAATAGTTCCTCTCTGTGAAAGCTGTATATACACTAGAAATGGTTCATCAAAAGAAACTTTTTGCCTTTTTTTATATCCCATATACCATCATTCTTGTAATCACAGTACTTTTATTTTTCACAGATTCCATGTCTTATTCACATCCTGAAGTAAACATTCAATAGTCACTGAACCCACATGTTGTGTAAGTTTTTATATTTAGGGTTGTCTTTTAGACCTGTTCTACCATAATAAGCTGCAGTGGAAGAGTTCAGTTGTCCTCATGGGTGACAGGCAGATGGGTTATTGTACTGCTAGAAGTGTGTGTGTGTGTGTGTGTGTGTGTGTGTATCTTAGGTGTTATGTGTGACAGAATACTGTGTCTCACCAGAAAGTCCTGAGGAGTGTATGTGTATGTTAAAGGCTTTCTTCCTTCCCCTGACCATAAAGATCCTTCCCCCAATACTTGTCTGACTCACAATTCTTTTCTGAGTTCTGATTTTGTGCCTTTATTGGTTTTAACACGCTTGAGAAAAAAATATAAAAGCAAACAGACTTTTATCCGGTGGAGCTCAGTAAATAACTGTTGTCTTAATGCTTAAATCAATGGAAAAGTCGTGTGTCTTAGAACATTATACAATTATTCCATTTAGAATAAAATCTAATATATATCTGGATTCAAGATCTCCTTACAAAGATAAGCACTGCTCCCTTTCTTGAAAGCCAGTATCCCTGAGAAGGTCAGTGCTCTTGAGTTCTCAGAAAAGGTCTTTCCATAGTTTGTTGGGCACCTGAGACCATCTGGGCCATGAATATTCTGGGAAGTTGAAAGTTACCACTTCTGAAATAGTATTTTACAATTCATCTCGGCAGATTCCTGTTTTTAAATTATCAGTTGAACTGAAATGTTGAGCTGATAGTTATGGACCATTTGAAATGGACCATCCTCTCTCTGCATGGCAGAACAGCAATAGTGGGTGCTTAGTGCTTAGTGGGTGGAGGACGCACGTTTAAGCACACAGGCTGTGGAACCAGACTTCGTGGGCTCACACCCATGTTTTGCTATTTATTAGATGTGTTGCCTTAAGCAACTGAATGAGCTTCTTTGGACCTCAGTTTTCTCATCTGTAAAATGAGGATAATAATAGTACCCACTTCATAGGTGGTAGTGATGCCTAAATTAGTTAAATTACATTAACTGCTTATTATTACTGAGATTGTTTGGGACTCTTTTTTCATGACTTTATTGGAAGATAGGATCAAAGTAATCTCTCCACAGGCATAATCTAAGAAGAAAGCTTGGTCAGGAAGTCAAGTGTGAAGGCAGAGAATTCAGGGAAGATTTTCGAGCCAACTCCAAGCCAGCACCGGCAATGACTCCCCGTGGGCCTTTTTTAGAAATAGGCCAAAGGCAACTAGTCATAGCTCAGACATTTGACCCTCTGGACCCAAAAAGAGTGTGGATCTGCTCCAATGTCTAGAGGGAAAAAGAGTTTTCACCCACCAAGACCTCTTAGGAGCCATGTCTGCTAATAAGAGGTGAGCACAGGTTTTGTTTTCCCTTAAGGTTTCCGTGGACTCTGGACCCTGGGTTAGAGGAATACTCAGATTCTTCCCACCATATTAATCTTTCTTCTTAACTCAGTTTCTTCCAGAACCAGAGACAGTGATCTTGATTGGAAGAACTTCACAGTAGTCAGTGTTTATATAGCACTCAAATTAGTACCTTATGTACTGTGAAAATACCCCAAAATATGACAGTTAAAAATACTGCCCCCGATAATCTCAGCTATGGTTAGCTTAAATAAAATTTGTTGAGCATATAACTAAAATGAACTGTTATCACACTTTGTTAATTGTGATCAATGGCAACTTTAAGGAATTAACATATCTATTAAAGTTTTGGTCGATTATTGTTACTAACATCATCCTTCTGGAAAAGTTCACTTAGAGGGAAGCCTTTGTCTTGGTAATGATTTGCAGGTCATGCCACTGCCTTGCTCAGGCCCTAATTATTTCTTAACTAAATTTGGAAAAAACAGCTTCTGCCTTTGGGGCTCTTCATCCAAACTTCCAATCAGATCCTTTATCACTGCCAAAGTTGTTGTTTTAAAAATAAAACTCAAATCTGTTCCTATGACTCATTCACTTAAAACTCTTCAATAATTCTCCCATAATCTCAGAAGAGAGCCCAAACCTTTATCGTCTGCATTTGGTCCTTTATGATCTGATCCTGCTTTTCTCCAGTCTCATCTCCTACTACACCTCAGCAAAAAACTCGGTTCAGCTAACACCCAACTTTTTGCTATGTCCTAATCTCGTTCTCATTTCTATCTGGTTGACATGCTATCTCTCTATGTGGAATGCCTCCCCCTACGTTGTCTATTTGGTGATCTTCTACTCATCCATCTTGCCTTCTCCGTGAGGCTTACATAAGCATCTGTGGTCTAGGCTAGATGATTCTTATTTTGGGTTCCCATAACAACGTTTCCATATCTCAATTATAGCTCTTATCATCTTGTGCTAAAATGGCCATTGCATGGCCAGTGTAATGATTAATAGCCATTAAAATTACATACGTAAGATTATTTACTTACAAGGAAAGATGTTAATAACACATTGTTGACTGAAAACAAGGTTAAAATGTATGTACCCTATGACTCCAATTTTTGTTAAAAAAATATATATATATATCTACATATATGGATAAAAATCTCATGTGTATTCCCAGCCTAGATCTGTACTTAGCTTATAAGCAATATTTAAATAACATTGAATGAACCTAGCAGAGAGGTTTGCCATTAAAGACAGTTAGGTGATGTGCTCACTGACACTGTGTCTTGGCCCATGAAGGAGACATGACTACATGAGTAGGACTAGTTGTTGCTTAACCAAGGTGAAAGTTTAGATAAGCCAAAGGGCTATCTGCCCATCCTGTTCAGTCTGACATTTCTTTATGCCTGTTTCCCTAAGTATATTCTGTTGAATCCTAGTCCTACATTATACTTCAAAAAAAGTATATAAACTTGTTCATAAACTTGACAAATGCCACAAACTCTGTCTCCCTCTTAAGGCTCCACATGCACAAAAACATCTTAAAGTATCTGAAAAGTCATGCAATGCAGAAGTGCATTTAACTTTGCTTAACTAATAATTTCCTAGACTTACATGACCACAGGACTCTTGTGTTTCATAACTTTCTTCAACATTTTGTGGAAAGACTGTCCTATGGAACACGTGTTAGGAAACACTATTCAGTATCAAGACATTTAAGTGTAGAAGCCATGGGCTCAACATTTACCATCATTCTAATTTCTCCAACTCTGACACTGCACCCCTTTCTTCCATATGTTTTTCAACTCTTCTAAATACAGCTGCATAGAACTGCAGAGATGAAAGTTACCATCTTGTCTACCTTTGTATTAGAAATGAGAAGATGGAGTTCCAGACACCTTCACTGGCTTGCTTAATGCTAATGAGCCTGGTACATGAAGGAGCCTGGTTGCTTGTCTACCAGTCTCACCATGTTCCAGTGTATCCAGTCCCTCCCTCTCCATGCCCAGTGAACTGCCTCAGCACTCAATGCACTTCAGCTGTATGTCAACTTATGTATGTCCTGAACGTTTACAGTATTAACTTGGGTATGAGTAATCTTTGCTTTGTTTGCATGTTTGTTTCTTAAACTCTACAGTGATTTTTTAATTCCCCGATCAGGTACTAGTTTCTCAAAGGAAATAATTTTCAATTCCTTATCTGAAGCATTTTTTTTTTTTTTTTTTTTGGCCACGCCGTGCAGCATGTGGGAATCTTACTTAGTTCCCCCACCAGGGATCGAACCCGCACCCCCTGCATTGGAAGCATGGAGTCTTAACCATTGGACCACCAGGGAAGTCCCTATCTGAAGCATTCTGATGGAAACAACTAAAAGTTTCCTAAGAAGTGGCCACTAACAATTTACATGAGAACATAGAGAAAATCATTAGCAAATAGAAAAAAAAAATACAAATAGTGAATATACTTAGGAAACTATTTAATTCAATTAATAAGCAAAGAAAGGTAAAATATAACCAAACCAGATAGTATCTTTTCATAACATTTGTCAAAAGAATTTTTTATTGTTATCCAAGATTGTCAAGACTGAGGTGAAACAGGCACTTTCGTATTTATCCTAGGAATTATGCAGCTTGGAAAATATTTTTGTATGGAAATTAGGAGCCTGTCTAAAACCTTAAAACCCTGCCTGACGTGTTTTTGACCCATTCTGTTGATACCTAAAACTTATATTTGATTATTTACCCAGTGTAATGTGAACAAATAGTATCACACAGATATTCATCAGGGTATTTTTAATGGAGTAAATTGGAAAATAGCTAAAAGGCAAAAAGAAGCATACTTTGACCTCAGGTCAAACAAACTACAAATACAATGTGTATTCCCAGCTTAGATCTATACTTAGCTTATAGGCAATATTTAAATAACATTGAATGAATACATTGAAACAAATCTGGAAGTACATACGGCAAAATGGTAACACTGATTGATTGGTGGTGTGACAGATCATGTTTTTCTTTGTTTGTTTTTTATATTTCTTTTATAAAATAAACGCACGTAAGCTTTGTAATAAGATTTTTTTTTTTTTTTTTTGCGGTACGCGGGCCTCTCACTGTTGTGGCCTCTCCTGTTGCGGAGCACAGGCTCTGGACGCGCAGGCTCAGCGGCCATGGCTCACGGGCCTAGCCGCTCCGTGGCATGTGGGATCTTCCCGGACCGGGGCACGAACTCATGTCCCCTGCATCGGCAGGCGGACTCTCAACCACTGCGCCACCAGGGAAGCCCAAGATTTTTTTTTTCTTTTAGTAATAAAACCAGGGACTTCCCTGGTGGTGCAGTGGTTAAGAATCCACCTGCCAATGCAAGGGACATGGGTTCGAGCCCTGGTCCGGGAAGATCCACATGAAATGGAGCAACAAAGCCTGTGCACCACAACTACTGAGCCTGTGCTCTAGAGCCCGTGAACCACAACTACTGAGCCCGCATGCCACAACTACTGAAGCCTGCACACCTAGAGCCCGTGCTCCGCAACAAGAGAAGCCACCGCAATACGAAGCCCGCGCACCACAACGAAGAGTAGCTCCCACTTGCCGCAATTAGAGAAAGCCCATGCGCAGCAACGAAGACCCAATGCAGCCAAAAATAAATAAATAAATTTTTAAAAAATAAATAAGAACACAGTTGCTCAGTTAAAATCATTTCCTAGCAAAGCAATAATCACCATTTAACCCACTTGGTCTGAGGTGCCTCTAATGTTTAAATGAAGATGCTCACATCTCATTCCTTGTTTCCTCAGGGCTGCTGTGGAATTCTACCCGTACCAGGCCCCCACCGACAGCCAGGCTTGTATTATTGACTGTCATTTTTAAGTAGCTCAGAGTCTATGCTCAGAATTTCCTGAATGCCTAAAGAATAACTGCTCACCTGCAAACCCCATCGTGCTCAGCTTGGCAGGGCTCCCTTGTCACATATCGTATTTTCCAGGAACATTTCTGTAGAGAAAAATGGCCCCCAAGGAGCAACTGAAGCGTGTGTGTAGGCACTTAGAATTGACACACTGTGGAATGACTGGGAATTTATTTGGATAAATAGCCTGTAATATAGTCAGGAACTTCCCATAATTCTGAAGTCAATGAGGCCCTTGGTGGTTTTATTTCCTTCACTTCTGAGACAATGGGATTCACATAGACTATGGATTTATTCATTAAATGCTGAGTGTAAGAACTTGTTGTCACCATCTTCTTTTGGGACAACTGAGCATGGTTCCTCTTGGTAAGTGATATGAACACAAAATAAACATTGCCAGCTATCTGTGTTCCAATCTTCCCTGTGAGCAACTGTAAGTTTAGCTGCTGCTGTATTCAAGTAAGCTTCTGCTCAGAAAGTAGTAAGATGCTTGGGCTGCAGTATTTCACTGTAGGATGCTGTAATGTCAGGAACCCGTACCAACACATTCCAGAACTCCTATACTATGTGCTCCAGAAAAAGAGGCACAAATTTCCTTCCAGAGTGTGAACTCTGGACCTAGAGAATTTTGGTTTTGATAATTGATAACTTTTTATCTTGAGTAAGTACCTTAACCTCTCTGAGCCTTGTTTTCCCATCTGTAAAAAAGGGAAACTATCAGTAGCCATCTCATAGGGTTGTTGTGAGGAATAAATTCTATCATGTTTGAAATGTGCTTAAACGTGACTAGGAAAAAGAAACTTTCAAAAAAAGTGACCAGCATATCTTAAGTGCTCAAAATGTGAATTCCTTTTATTATCACAACCGTCATCATTATCATGATGATCACCCCAGAGAAGGGGATCTAGTTTTACTGTCTCAGCTGTGTTTCAGTGGACATTTCCAGCCTCAGTTAAATGCTGTAGGAAAAAAGAAACAAACCTAGAGAGAGGCAAAGCAAGGTAGAAGGAGGAAGTGAGAGGAGAGCTATGGGGAGGAAAGGACAGAAACAAAAAGAGAAATATCAACGCCATTGAAGTTGTATCAGGTCCTTGGGTAGCTGACACCTACCTTAAATAAGTCAAAGGGCAGAATTTGGAGGGAGGGTGTTAACCAGCTAAACATTAGCCAGATGGCTACACCAAGTTATTTTGAAGTAAGTGGGACGTATTCTTGCAGCGACGCATACCTCTTCAGCTGTGCAAGATGATTGTTAATCACGTAGCCACGATTCTCAGTAGCTCCACACTGTAAGCTCATCTTCACTGGTGGTGGGTGATGGTGATGTTGGTGATGATGGTGGTGATAGCAGTAGTAGCTGTCAGTTACTGAGCCTCTATGTTGAGCCACACACCACATTTTACAGGCGAAGACATTAAATATCAGATGGGAAAACCAGGAATTAGACGGCCTCTGGAGATACCACACAATGGATGTACACGTGTGCCTGTGTGCTTCCAGTCCTTGGATCTTTCTGCCATAGCACTCTGTCTCTCTTTTCTTCCCTGCAGGTTAAAAAAGTAGTTGGTTTTATGGTCCTCAGAATTTGGTAGATTGTTCTGCTGTCAAGTGCATGAGAGCAGGGGAATGGGGCAATGAGGATCAGATTACTTTGATCTTAGAGGGCATGCAGGTTTCTTACCAGAAACTTTTCACTTATGCAGGACACAAACACTGGATTTTCCTGCTACTTCAGTTTCCCAAATATTAGGAGTTCAGTGGGGATCCTTTCAATGAGAAGCTTCTTACTGCCTCTACCAGGTCAATTCTCTAGAGATTCATATAACCCAAGCTAATTTGTCTAAAACAAATACAATAAAAAGTCAGTGTGCCTAAGAGCATTTTTGGTTATAATAATTTTTACTGAATAATATTAATCACTTTCAGTATATTTCTCATATGATATGAGGTATGGAACCCCTTTTACATATTCTTCCCTTTTTAAAGTACTTCTCTGTTTTTCTTTTTTTCTTTATTTTTTTTTTTTTTTTTGCGGTACGCGGGCCTCTCACTGCCGTGGCCCCTCCCGCCGCGGAGCACAGGCTCCGGACGCGCAGGCCCAGCGGCCATGGCCCACGGGCCCAGCCGCTCCGCGGCACGTGGGATCCTCCCGGACCGGGACACGAACCCGTGTCCCCTGCATCGGCAGGCGGACTCCCAACCGCTGCGCCACCAGGGAAGCCCACTTTTCTGTTTTTCTTATCAAGGATCCCAAGCTTTAGCCCAACTTATACACATTTCTGGGATTTAGATGTCTGCACATGTCTTGCAAATAGGTTGAGAAGTACAAATCATATTATTTGCTTAAATCTTGAAGATGTTTCCTGGGAGAAAATTTATCCTGAAAAAAAAAGAAAGTAGCATGATTCAGGGACAAAAGTACTAGACACTGGGGGAAAGGACTGGCTGTTTTTCCACTTTGAAACCCAAATTATAAATCATTGCTTATTTAATTAGTGCTAGATAAAATTGTTTCTAAAGGTCAATCAGTCAAACAAGTATTTATTGCATAATTACGTGCTCAGTATGTAATTAGTGCTGTAATTGGGTATGTGTAAAACGTGATAGCTAGCTACTCCATTTGTTCTTGGTTTTTGTATACCCAGAATCCAGAATAGTGCCTGATTTATGTACATGATCAGTAACTAATTGATGGATAAGTTAGTGAGTGAACAAATGGATGAATCATACCCTCGTTGTGGAGACAACACAAATGAAAAAGAGCAGCAGTCTTTAGAGAAGAGAGAATGCAATTTAGTAGTGAATTATGCATAGTGTGGTGGACTGAGCTAATACTTGGGTTCCATTCCTACTCTGTCTTGACTTATTCAGTGACCGTGGATGTTACTAAAATATGTGACGCCTAACAGATTTCTAAGATATTTTCAAGTTGTAATATTTTTTGATTTCATAAAAATACGTTCTGAAATATCCAAGATTTCTCAGGTAGGAGGAGACAGTGAAGATTGGAACGATAGGGGAAGTCTTCCGTGAAGAGATAATATTTGATTTGGGTAGGGTTTTGGTTGGGTGGAAGAACAAGAAACTAGTAGGTTTCCTTCTGTGTAGCAGGTGCTTATACAAATATCACGATGTCAAGAGGTAGCTTAAGCACCATTTTTGTAGACAAGAGAAGAAACCAGTATCTCCAGTTGAGTTAGAGAAATAAGGATTGGAGCCAGGACAGTCACACACTAAATCCTTTGCTCTTTCCTGTGCACCCCATTAAGGAGACCAGGTGAGGGTTTGTTATATAAGCAGATCCTAGAAATTTGGTTTTGTATTTGCATTGCTTTTGCAAATTAACTCTTAGCTAGGGAAGGTTTCTCACCAAAATGAAGTTTTGTCGAAATTTCCATCTGTGGCGGACAGTGTTAGTTGCTTCTTCAATATCTGTTCTCTCTTTCTGTTTTACTAGAGGAAGTAAATATGCCAAGTTAATAATATATGATTCCCTAGGCTCACTTGTAGCTAGGGGTGGCCGCCTGGCACATTTTCCCCAGTGTGCTCTAAGTGGATGTATACTAGTTGGAATGTCTGGGAAAGCAATTATTTTCCACAGGGATGAATTCACCTCGAATATTCTTTTTGTGATTTGTACTTTATACCTCTTACTACTTGAAATTCAGATATTACCTAGAGGTAGAGCAGACATACTGTACGCATGGTGACAAAAGCCACATGCCGAGAATTACAGTACAGAGTGATAGAGATTTAGATCGTTAGCAGCGTTGTGAAACCTCTGTCCCAGCCTTGAACTACCAACTGCAATGCTTCATGTTTTTGTTTTTGTTTTTGTTTTGTTTTTGTGGTACGCGGGCCTCTCACTGTTGTGGCCTCTCCCGTTGCAGAGCACAGGCTCCGGACGCGCAGGCTCAGCGGCCATGGCTCACGGGCCCAGCCGCTCCGCGGCATGTGGGATCTTCCCAGACCGGGGCACGAACCCGTGTCCCCTGCATCGGCCGGCGGACTCTCAATCACTGTGCCACCAGGGAAGCCCGCAATGCTTCATGTTACATGAGAAAACTAAGTAAGGATTCAGTAGCTTGCCGCTAACTGTTATGCCAGAGTGGAAGATAGTATATTCAGTCAATACAAGTTTCTGGTTATCTCCTCCAAATATAACTCTGGAGATACTAAAGGAGTTGAAGAATTTTAGACTTTAACAAAAGAAAAGGGGCTGGGTACCTGTGTTAGGGCTGCCATAAAAAATTTCCACAAACTTGGTGGCTTAAAACAACAGATATTCATTCTCTCAGTGTTCTGGAAACTGGTATGGGAAGGACCGTGCTCCCACTGAAAGGCTCTAGGAAAGAATTCTTTCTTACCTCTTTCTAGCTTGATAGCACCCAGCTGTCCTTGGCATGTGTTTGGCTTGTAGCTGCGTCACTCTAATCTCTGCCTGGGTCTTCACATGGCCTTCTTCCCTGTGTCTCCTGTGACTCTGTGTTGCTCTGTTCTTTCCTCTTTTATAAGGATACCAGTCATTGGATTGGTGTCCTTATAAAAGGACAAAGGATTGGTGTCCACTTGGTGGACACCAGTCACCCATCCTATTCCATATGATTTCATATTAACTTACTCATTAAATTAAGGCCCTCTGCAAAGAATCTGTTTCCCAATAAGTTCATATTCTAATGCCCTGGGTGGACATTATCTTTTAGAGGACACAATTCAGCTTATTACAGTCCTGATGAAGAATAAATGCTTAATTTAGAATGGGAGAAAGGCAGACACCACAGATAGGAGGTAGGTTGGGGGTGGGAGAGCTTTCTAGTTATGGCCCCCTACTTTCTCCGTACTATCCCAAGTACAACATCGTCAGCCCTACCACTCTGGAAGGGCATGAAAAGGGCAGTGCCTACAGCATCAGAGGTGTCGTAGAGCAGCAGAGCAATCCTGGAACCTAGGTTAAATGCGGAGCCCATCACAGCAAATGGTGGTGGGCTGGATGGGCCTCGGGGCTGCCTCTTCTCCCCCCCATCAATTCTTTGAGCCAGTGAATATGACACAGGTAGGAACTCTTCAAAATGAGCGGTTCCAGGGCAGAGGTATTGGGAGGTGCCTTAAGGGTCAAGGTCATCTGAAGTATTGGGCAAATGAAGACTCACCCAAGACTGTAACATAAGAGGCTCTCTCTGGGACTTCCCTGGCGGTCCAGTGGTTAAGACTCCCCACTTCCAAAGCAGGGGACACAGGTTCGATCCCCGGTCAGGGAACTAAGATCCTACATGCTGCGGGGCATGGCCAAAAAAAAAAAGAGGCTCTCTGACAGGCACAACACCACGCCTGACGCCATAAATTCACCTAGAAGAGCATTAACTGGGGCCTAGACTTTGCCCTTCTTCATCATGTAAAGCAAAACTAGCTTGTAACCCCTTTGTCTATAAACTCTTGAGGACAATAATGAAGAGGGTACAAACTATGAGAAGAAGAAAACAAGATATTAATCTATGCAGGAGAGCACAGAACTAGTAAGCCAGAGCAAACAAGACTCTTCTCAGGGAGAAAAAACTGATGATTATTGTAAAGAGAAAGAGTATGAAGATTTTGTGAAGAGGAACCATTAGGAGAAAATGGGTATAAAACCTATAATTATTAAAATAAAGAAGTCAGTGCATGGATTGAATCCTAGATCAAATACAGCTGAAAGATATAGCAAATTGGAATATCAAGTTCGGTATCTCTCCTGGAAGATACAGGGAAGAAATAAAGATTTGGAAAAAATGAGAGGGAGGAGATACAAAGGAGTGAAATGTGTCACTATCTTTCTAAAAAAGCCCCAGAATGAAGAAAAAGTAGTTAAAAGGAAAGAATGCCTGAACTTTTCCTTAAATCATCAAGAGATGTAAGAGCTTATTGAAGGGGCTTATTGAGACACCAAGAAAAAACAAATCTGGACACATCATAGTGAAATATTTGGAGGAAGTACTCTTGGCACGTGTTTTGATTGGCTAAATTTATCCCTTTCCTCCCTCTTGTCAGTAGCAAACTATATATATTACAGAATTCGGCAAAGCAAAATATTCACCCTACCAACCTCTCTTGCAGCTAGGAGTGGCCATATAAGGGAGTTCTATATCGTACTCTAAATGGCTGCTGTGGCAGCAACCATCCTGTACAGCCTAGGAAGATAGTCAATAATACTGTAATATGTTTGTATGGAGACAGATGGTAAGTAGACTTATTGTGGTAATCATTTCTGCTGTATAAAAATATTGAATCTACAGTTTACACCTGAAACTAATATAATATGGATGTCAATTATAATTTTTAAAAACTTCGGCTCTAAAAGAAAAAAATGATAAATCGGACTTCATCAAAATATAAAAAGCCTGTTCTTCCAAAGACACAATTAAGAATTTGAAAAGTCAAACCACTGATTGGAAAAGAAAATACTCTCCATGCATCTGTCTCAGAAAGATTTGTAACCAGGTTATAAAGAACTCTTAAAACTCAGTAAAAAGACAAGCAACTCAGTTAAAAACATGGTCAAAAGATCCGAACAAAAACTTTCCAAAAGACACACAAATAGCCAATACGCATGTGAAAACGTGTCACATGATTGGTCCTTAGGAAAGTGCAAGGTAAAACCATAGTGAAGTAACTAGTTATTTTTAACTAAAGTTAAAAATATTTGAAATCTCAAGTGCTGGCAAGAACGCCCAGCAGCTGGACCATGGATGCATCACTGGTTAGAACATAAAATGGTAAGAGCACTTTGTAAAACTGGCAGATTCTTTTTTTTTTTTTTAATTTATTTATTTTTGGCTGCATTGGGTCTTTCTTGCTGCACACGTGCTTTCTCTAGTTGTGGTGAGCGAGGGCTACTCTTCGTTGCGGTGTGTGGTCTTCTCATTGTGGTGGCTTGTCTTGTTGCAGAGCACGGGCTCTAGGCACATGGGCTTCAGTAGTTGTGGCACGTGGGCTCAGTAGTTCTGGCTCGCGGGCTCTAGAGCACAGGCTCAGTAGTTGTGGCGCACGGGCTTAGTTGCTCCATGGCATGTGGGATCTTTCCGGACCAGGGCTTGAACCCGTGTCCCCTGCATTGGCAGGTGGATTCTTAACCACTGCGCCACCAGGGAAACCCAAAACTGGCAGATTCTTAAAAGGTAAAATATACCTTTAACCATGTAATCCAGAAAGTCTACTTTGAGGTATTTACCCAAGGAAAACGAAAACCAAAACTCGTACACAAATGCTCATGGCAGCTTTATCTGTTAAAGCCCCCAGAGGGGAAGAAATCTGAATGCTTGTCAGTGGGTGAGTTGATGATCGCTACGGTGTATTCATTCAGTGATACACTACTCAGTGATAAAAAACAAACTACTGATACACACAGCAACACGGATGTCTCTAAAATATCCTGTGCAGAAGAAGCCAAACGCTACAGAGTATACAGAGTGTGTTTCCATTTATATGAAACTCTAGAAGAGACAAACCTAATTTGCAGTGTCAGAGAGCACATCATTGGTTGTCTGGGGCTTACTCTGAGCCAACCCCTGATGGTACAGTGGGACACCAGAGATGAGCTTGACCAAAGCTGTTAGGTTTCCATTAATTTTGGGGCAGTTTCTCCCTTCACCCACGTCTCTGCTATAAAATGGGTAATGTTCTAATTCAGTGGGTCCCAACTCTTGGTCCATGAACTAGTGTGCTATGAAATGAGGAAAAAAAAAAATCAGACAGGTGGGAAGTTTTTCAAAGTGCTAAGTTTATTCAATTGTAAGTGACTATTCATTATTGTGAAATTACCTCTTTGTAATTTGGTGTTAAAATACCTATTTATTTATGCAATGGTGACAGTCAGTGATGAAGTTGAATTTTTAATTGTCCTTGTTTGGTAAAACAGATACTTAACAAGTTTGGATATTAAAAAAAAAAGGAGAAAGATGAAGATGAAGGAATGTAGGAGAATGTCATGTTCTATCTTGATTTAGGGAAAGATATCTATTTTTAAAAATCCATAAAAGGACAGGCATAAAAATAATAAGAACAACAGCAACAGAGAAACAAAATAACAAAAACTAGAATTTTTAGCTACAATCAAAATAAAAGTTTTATGCTCAGTTAGACATATTATAGGAAATTTTAGCATATGGAATTTACAACAGTGAGAACTTTAATATTTAAAACATTTAAAAAAATACAAGCTATTCAGCAAAATAAGTGACAACTATGAAGACGAATATAGTATTTGAAAGAACAGTTCACATAAGTGTATAATAAACATGTGAATTGATTCTCAAACCCACTACTAATTACAGAAATGAAAATTAAAACAACAATAAAATACTACTTTATAATCACCAAATTAGCCCAAGTTAGAAGGCAGGTAGAGGTGAGGATAGGTGGTAGAGACATCTTTCTGCATGGACAGCTAATGGGAAGGTGAAATGTTCCAATACTGGAGAGAAGCTGATAGTACCTAGTGAAATAAGTGTTACTGGACCCTATGGCCCAGCTTATGAAAATCACAAGGCATGGTGGAGTAGTTTCATAGCATCACTGCTGTATTAACAGGGAATGATAGGCAACCTGAGAAAATAGCCAAGTAAAATGAGGCTTATGCATATGTGGGAAAACAGTCAGCAACCATGAGCTAGATTTACACTGGACTACATGGAATGATCTCACAAATAGTGAGAAGAAAATGGCAAGAAATGTGATATGTAACAACAGTATTTATGCAAATTAAAAGCACGTGTTATTAGAGAAATGCAAATCAAAACTACAATGAGGTATCGCCTCATACCGGTCAGAATGGCCCATCATCAAAAAATCTACAAACAACAAATGCTGGAGAGCATGTGGAGAAAAGGGAACCCTCTTGCACTGTTGGTAGGAATATAAATTGATACAGCCACTATGGAGAACAGTATGGAGGTTCCTTAAAAAACTAAAAATAGAACTACCATATGACCCAGCGATCCCACTAAAACCGTAATTCAAAAGGACACATGTATCCCAATGTTCATTGCAGCACTATTTACAATAGCCAGGACATGGAAACAACCTAAATGTCCAATGATAGACGAATGGATAAAGAAGAGGTGGTACATATATACAATGGAATATTACTTAGCCATAAAAAGGAATGAAATTGGGTCATTTGTAGAGATGTGGATGGACCTAGAGTCTGTCATACAGAGTGAAGTAAGCCAGAAAGAGAAAAACATTTCACATACATGTGGAATCCAGAAAAATGGTACAGATGACCTATTTGCAGGGTAGGAATAAAGACGTAGATGTAGAGAATGGACATGTGGACATGGGGGGGGAAGGGGAGGGTGGGACGAATTGGGAGATTAGGTTTGACATAAATACACTACCATGTGTAAAATAGCTAGCTAGTGGGAACCTGCTGTATAGCACAGGGAGCTCAGCTTGGTGCTCTGTGATGACCTAGATGGGTGGGATATGGCGGGGGAGGGAGGTCCAAGAGGGAGGGGATATAGGTATACATATAGCTGACTCACTTCATTGTACAGCAGAAACTAACACAACACTGTAAAGCAATTTTACTCCAATTAAAAAAAAGAAAATAGCACATGTGAAAAACATTCTTCAATTTCCAAGGATGCAATGTATCTAAATAACCACTTGGATGGAAGGTTGGAAGGATGGAAAAGGGGAAGGAGTGATAAAAGGGAAAATAAAATAAGAATGATATGAAATAGAACCAAAAATGATCTTTAACATGATGATAAAAGTATGATGAATTGAAAAATATGATTAATCTTATATATATTTTAAAAATTAATTGAAGAAACCACAATAAATCAGTACCTTAGGGTTCATGTGGGAAAGAGAGAGCGTGAACTATGACCAAGAGCGACCCAAATCAATCCAGTGCTGTTGTAGATCACGACACAGTGCTGTGTATTTTTGTATATTGCTTACCATTAAAGTATGCAGTGATTTTTTCTAACACCTTCTTCAGCTAATAAACTCCCGCAAGGTAGATTCTCTGGTTCAACTTTCTCCATGACGCTTGACCCATAATGTTGCAAATATTAGGCACTCAGTAATATTTCACTCTTTTGATTAATAGAACCAAAAAGTTGGAATTCTGCAGAATATGGCTTCCTTGGATCCATCCTTAAGCGATTGCCCCAGATGTGTTGAAACTGCTGTATCTGCTATCATCCTTATAAAATAAATATTCTCACCCCCTTATATGTTGTTGCCAGTTTATTTTGCATTTTGCTGGCGAGAGGATATTTCCTGTGCTAGGTGTTTTGTAGCACTTCTGCAGCTTTGTTGTGTAGTGATACATTTAGGCTCTAGTAAATTTTCTCATAATAAGAGTTTCAATTATTTTTGGAACATGAGAAAAAAAATTGTGGACTGTTTCTCTCACAGACCTCTTATCCGTCACCCCCCCACACACTCTGACTTTCATTTTTCTACTATGTCCTGCATGTTTTACTTCTGTGCTTCCTCTCTCTGTTCCAGCAGTGGTCATTCGAGTAGTTGGTGCCATGTAATGAAGCAGAAAAGTTAGGCAGCCGGGCTTGCACAGAGTCAAATCCTGCCTGAGCCAGTTATTAGCTGTGTGACCTTGGGCAAGTCATTTAGCTTCTCCAGCTCAGCGTTATCACTTCTAATGTAAAGAAAATGACATTTTGTTGATATAGTTTTTGTGGGAATTAAATAATAATGTTAATGTGGAAAGTTTACACTCTGTGGGTCAACTTTATTTTTAAGATTTTTTTTTGATGTGGACCATTTTTAAAGTCTTTATTGAATTTATGGCAGCTCAACTTTTTGATGTACCCATTTTAACACTATGAAAAAGTTGATAGTCTCACGTATTTAGTGTCCTCTCCCAAAGAAATCATTAGTTTAAAAATATTTTAAAAATAAGCAGACAGACTTAC
Organism: Stenella coeruleoalba; assembly: GCF_951394435.1. NCBI lineage: Eukaryota > Metazoa > Chordata > Mammalia > Artiodactyla > Delphinidae > Stenella > Stenella coeruleoalba. The sequence goes on along the minus strand of NC_137151.1, from coordinate 37,402,670 downwards.
CCTAATCCCCAGCTTATCCAATTATAAAGTCATACCATGCCTTGAGACTTGCCCCATTATTGATACCTCAATCTGTAATTTTTACTCAGATTTCTGAAGTAAGTTTGAAAGTAAGGTGAGGCTTTTGGAGAGGATGATGATATAGTTGGGCACTTTAGTGGGTAGTAAAACAAAGCTGAAAACAGAATTTATCTTTAGGATGTACTACAGTGTCTCCTGAGCTAAATAAAATAGTGAAAGCTCTCGGTACAATTTCTGTTCAAAATGGCAGAGAGAGAATGAGAAACTCACTCATAAAAATGCTGAAACTAAAGGGAGGTAGTGACAAAGTATACCAAAGATTTTGATAAACTTTTGGAAGACAGAAGGTGTGTAGAACCATATTGACAGATGAATCACAGAGGAGAGAACCGCTATTGACAGCAGGCACATGAGAAAATTCTCAGTTGAGGAGGAAGTTGTTCTTCATGGTGGAGGCTCCTGGATTTAGCTTGTGCAGAGTTCATATGAGAAAAGGAAATGAAGTTGAGGCTCTTGTTTAAAGAGCTATTTAACAGAATGTACCTAGGGACCTCATCTCCTCCTTGAAATGGTCCTTGCCCAGCGCTGCTTGTGTTGTCAGGGTCTGCAACAGGCCAGAAGCTAGAGAGATGCTCTATGCAGGATATTGAGCCTTCCTTCTGTCCGGGAATGGCTGACCGAAGCCCCATTGGAAAATGAACTCGAAATGTGTGTTGGTTTCTGCTATTTAGAAGTAAAGCAAGTGTAATTAAAACTAACATCACCACCGCCAACATTACTTTGCCTTTGCCTTTAATTCAGTCCTTAAAGAGACATGAAGGGGCTTCCCTGGTGGTCCAGTGGTTAAGACTTTGCCTTCCAATGCTGGGGGTGCGGGTTCAATCCCTGGTCAGGGAGCTAAGATCCCACATGCCTAATGGCCAAAAAAACCAAAAAACACCCCATAAAACAGAAGCAATATTGTAGCAATAAACACTTTAAAAATGGTCCACATCAAAAAAAATCTTTAAGAAAAAGTGAGACATGAAAAACAAGAAAGAAAAATTGCTCCCTCAACAAGACATATTCATCCCTTTCTCCTTCCTAACCACTAGCAACAACTGACCTTCTTACTCTCTCCATAGTTTTGTCTTTTCCAGAATGTCATATACTTGGAATCACACAGTATATAGACTTTTTAGAATGGCTTCTTTCACTTTGTAATATGCATTTAAGATTCCTCCATGTGTTGTCATGGCTTGATAGCTCATTTTTTCTTAGAGATAAATAATATTCCCTTGTCTGAATGTGCCAAAGTTAATTTATCTATTCACTTATTGGAGGACATCTTGGTTGCTTTCAGGTTTTGGCAACTATGAATAAACCACCTATAATTACTATTATGCAGGTTTTTGTGTAGACATAAGTTTTCCATTCAATTGGATAAATACCAAAGAGCACAACTGCTGAATTATATGGTAAGAGTATGCTTGATTTTGTAAGAAACTACCAAACTGTCTTCCAAAGGGAGCGATGAATGAGAGTTCCTATTCCTCTAATCCTCACCAGCTTTCCGTGTTTCTGATTTTCACCATCCTAATAGATGTGTAGTGGTATCTCATTGTTGTTTTAATTTGCAATTCCCACAATTCCATTTACCATCATATCAAAAAGAATAAAATACCTAGGAATAAACCTACCTAAGGAGGCAAAAGACCTGTACTACAAAAACTATAAGACGCTGATGAAAGAAATTGAAGATGACACAAACAGATGGAAAGATATACTGTGTTCTTGGACTGGAAGAATCAATACTGTTAGAATGACTATACTACCCAAGGCAATCTACAGATTCAATGCAATCCCTATCAAATTATCAATGGCATTTTTCACAGAACTAGAACAAAAAATTTTAAATTTGTATGGAAACACAAAAGACCCTGAATAGCCAAAGCAATTGAGAGAGAAAAACAGAGCTGGAGGAATCAGGCTCCCTGACTTTAGACTATACTACAAAGCTGCAGTAATCAAGACAGTATAGTACTGGCACAAAAACAAATATATAGATCAATGGAACATGATAGAAAGCTCAGAAATAAAACCACACACCTGTGGTCAACTAATCGACAGCAAAGGAGGCAAGAATATACAATGGAGAAAAGATAGTCTCTTCAGTACGTGGTGCTGGGGAAACTGGACAGCTACATGTAAAAGAAACTAGAACATTCTCTAACACCATATACAAAAATAAACTCAAAATGGATTAAAGACCTAAATGTAAGACAGAATACTATAAAACTCTTAGGGGAAAACATAGGCAGAACACTCTTTGACATAAATCACAGGAATGTCTTTTTGGATCCACCTGCTAGAGTAATGAATATAAAAAGATAAGCAAATGGGACCTAATTAAACTCAAAAGCTTTTGCACAGCAAAGAAAACCATAAACAAAGTGAAAAGACAACCTACAGAATGGGAGAAAATATTTGAAAACAATGTGACAAATAAGGGATTAATTTCCAAAATATACAAATAACTCATACAACTCACTCTCAAAAAACAAACAACCCAATCAAAAAATGGAAGAAGACCTAAATAGACATTTCTCCAAAGAAGACATACAGATGGCCAATAGGCACATGAAAAATGCTCAACATTGCTAATTATTAGAGAAATGCAAATCAAAACTACAAGGAGGGATCACCTCACACCAGTCAGAATGCCCATCATTAAAAAATCTATAGGGACTTCCCTGGTAGTCCAGTGGGTAAGACTCCATGCTCCCAATGCAGGGGGCCCAGGCTTGATCCCTGGTCAGGGAACTAGGTCCCATATGCATGCCACAACTAAGAAGTCTGCATGCAACAACTAAGAAGACTGTATGCCACAACTAAGAAGGCTGCATGCCTCAACTAAAGATCCCGCATGCTGCAACTAAGACCCGGTGCAGCCAAAATAAATAAATAAATATTTTAAAAAATAAAAATTCTATAAATAACAAATGCTGGAAAGGGTGTGGAGAAAAGGGAACCCTCCTACACTTTTGGTAAGAATGTAAATTGGTGCAGCCACAATGGACAACAGTATGGAGGTTCCTCAAAAAACTAAAAATAGAGTTGTCATATGATCCAGCAATTCCACTCCTGGGCATATATCTGGACAGAACTATAATTTGAAAAGATACATTCACTCATATGTTCATAGTAGCACTGTTTACAATAGTCAAGACATGGAAATAACCTAAATGTCCCTCAACAGATGAATGGATAAAGAAGATGTAGTATATATAAGCAATGGAATATTACTCAGCCTAAAAAGAATGAAATAATGCCATTTGCAGTTACATGTATGGACCTAGAGATTATCATACTAAGTGAAGTAAGTCAGAAAGAGAAAGACAAATACCATATGATATCACTTATATGTGGAATCTAAAATGTGACATAAATGAACATATCTATGAAACAAACAGACTCACAGACACAGAGAACAGACTTGTGGTGCCCAGTGGGAGGGGGTGGGGAAGGGTTGGATTGAGAGTTTGGGATTAGCAGATGCAAACTATTATATATAGAATGGATACACAACAAGGTCCTACTGTATAGCACAGGGAACTATATTCAGTATCCTGTGATAAACCATAATGGAAAAGAATATGAAAAAGAATATATATATATAACTGAATCACTTTGCTGTACAACAGAAACTAACATGACAGTGTAAATCAACTACACTTCAATAAAAAAATTTCACCCCCTCCAATTTTCAATTCCCTAATGACATGTGCTGATGAACAACTGTTCACATGCTTTCTTGCCATCTGTATATCTTCTTTGATGAGGTGACTATTCAGGTCTTTTGGCCATTTTTTTAATAAAAATAATTTATTTTTTCATTTTCCACAGTTACTTAAATTTACATTTTTATGAAAATATATTTAAATTTTATAGACTGAATACAGTTACATTTCACTTTTAAATTACTGTCAACAGAACAGAGTGTTTGTGAAAAGTCTTGATTAAAATAATTAATGATTTTACTAAACTAAAGGCAAGTAAAATAAATTTTATGAAAAAATATGTAATAGTTTATAAGTTATGTGAACCCGTATTTTATTATTAATCCAAATATCAGTGGTACATGAATAGAACAACCAGATGTGCACAAAAACTATGCAATTGTCTTTGATATTTTGCAAATATTCAGTCACTTAAAAATGATAACTTTAGGGAGTTCCCTGGTGGTCCAGTGGTTAAGACTGCGAGCTTCCAATGCAGGGGATACAGGTTCGATCCCTGGTCGGGGAACTCTCATACTGTGCAGTGTGGCCAAAAAAAAAAAAAAAAGATGACTTTACACACAGTTGTCATCGTAAAGGTACATTTTCAAAGCAGGACAATAAAATGTTTGTTGAACAGTTTGATAGCTTTAGTTATAATGTTTGTATATTTCTACGTATGGTATGGAGGCTTCCATTTCTACTCTGTCCTGGGCTCCCTGAGTGTTATGGGCAGAACTAAACCCTATTCTTTCCCACTGGCTGACAATTTGTTGTGCACCAGATTCTCCCACCCCAGGGGCTTTGAAAAGAAAATTCCATAAGACTGCTCCCTGCCCCCCCGCCGCTACACTGTTTTCCCCCCATTACACTCCTCTGCTGAGGCTGTGGGCACAGAGACCAACATCTGCTTGAATAGAGAGGAAAGGAACAGGAAGAATATAGAACTACAAAGTTGTTTTTAAGAAGGGTTACTATTTACAAACACTACCTTACCACACCTGGATAAAGGTGTGAACAATATTCCCCCGGAGCACAGAGGAGTCGAAGTGGTGAACACTCCATACACAGGCAGTTTAAGGACAGCCTCCCTGTTGTGCCTTGAAGTTTTTAAGTGAACTTCTAGATTATGGGTTGTGGGTCCTGAATCCTGTGATGGCCTTGCACCAAAGAGGACGAAAGATCAATCAGTTATGATTCAATAATAAAATAATAAAGTGAAATATATCTATATGTATATAGACATGTTTCAATTATAAATATTCATATTTTTGAAGGTGTCTCCTTAAGCATATTTTACCTCTCCGGTTGTAAAATTAAAAGAGTTTGGAAATCACTGCAGTGAGGCAGTGTGTCAGTATGTGGCCTACAGACCACCTGGTGCCGAATGGAGGTCCTAGGGCATGCCGCAGCAGTGTGTGAAGGTGTGTCTTGGGAGTTTTTCTGTAACAAGCTGCCGAGTTCTTGTGCACACTAGTGTTGGAAAACCATTGTGCATAAGGGCTAAGGAAGACTGTCCTGCTGCACTGTGGAGAAAGGAAAAGAGGGTCAAGAAAGTGAAGTTAAGAACAGGTACTGTGGTTTTATTTTTAAAATTTTTTTTCACATTTTAAAAAAATTGAAGTATAGTTGATTACAAAGCTGTGTTTCAGGTGTACAGCAATGTGATTTAGTTATATATATATATATCTGTTCTTTTTCTGATTCTTTTCCCTTATAGGCTATTACCAGATATTGAATATAGTCGCTGTGCTATACATTAGGTCCTTGTTGGTTATCTATTTTATACATAGTAGTGTGTATATGTTAATCCCAGACTCCCAATTTACCCCTCTTCCTACTGCAGTTTATTAATTCAAAACTTAGATGGTGATGGGCTTCCCTGGTGGCGCAGTGGTTGAGAGTCCGCCTGCCGATGCAGGGGACACGGGTTCGTGCCCCGGTCCGGGAAGATCCCACATGCTGCGGAGCGGCTGGGCCCGTGAGCCATGGCCGCTGAGCCTGCGCGTCCGGAGCCTGTGCTCCGCAACGGGGGAGGCCAAAACAGTGAGAGGCCCGCAAAACTTAGATGGTGAAAGCCAGCTCTAAGGGGAGTGGCAGTGGGAACAGGGAAGAAAGTATGGACCCGAAGAACATCTTGAAGGTAAATTATATAAACTTTATTGTCTAGATATAGGGAGTTTAGGAAGAGAATAAATCTTAGATTTCACATTTTCTAAATTAATTAATTTTATTTTTGGCTGCGTTGCATCTTTGTTGCTGTGCACGGGTTTTCTCTAGTTGTGGCAAGCGGGGACTACTCTTTGTTGTGGTGCGTGGGCTTCTCATTGCAGTGGCTTCTCTCGTTTTGGAGCACAGGCTCTAGGCACGTGGGCTTCAGTAGTTGTGGCACGCGGGCTCAGTAGTTGTGGCACACAGTCTTAATTGCTCCACGGCATGTGGGATCTTCCCAGACCACGGCTCAAACCCCTGTCCCCTGCATTGGCAGGTGGATTCTTAACCACTGTGCCACCAGGGAAGCCCAGAGTTCACATTTTAAAGAATTATTTCTCCCAATAAACTATCTAGTTGCCCATTCCTCTCCCACCCTCCCACCTCCCAATTTGTAGGCCCGTTGAGAATAAGCGATTTGCCCAAGGTCACACATCTACATAGTGACAAACTTTGAATAGAGACCAAACCTTTAGGCACTAAGGCCAATAGTCTTGCCACCAAACCATGAGTCACACATGTTTCCAGGTATTGAGAAAATGGGTCTGCCATTCAGTATTTTGTTTAAGATCATCTACATGTTGAGCAATGGGCACTGTGCTAAGGGCTGGGATTAGAATGGTGAATAAATATGTTACCTGCTCCCCATTTAACTCACTGTCTGGTTGATAACACAGTGATACTTTTGCCAGAGAAGGTTCAGGATGGGAGGCTGATGCAGTGATGGGGATGTGATGAGTTATTTTAATGTACGTTAGTTTGGGGCATGCTGGATTTGATGTCTACATTTCATGTACATACAAATTGCCTCATTCTCCCTGCAAAATACATGGACGTATTTATTTATGTATATGTGTAGGTTAAGCAAACCTTCCCTAGGTGTCTCTTGGGATAAGGGAGAGAAGTGTAAATAGTGAGGAGAAGGTTTATCACATCCGTTAAAAATACCCTTCCTGAGTTTGTAGCAATGCGACCTCTGGCTTGTGGAAAAGAATATGAGGTTGTTTTACCAGATAGAACAAAGTTGCAGGTTTTTGATGTGATTTTTCTTATCATTACTGAGATATATCTTTCTTCTGTAAAGTGTGTCTTGCCTCCAGGGTGGGTTATTTTTTTAGATTCTTCTATCCTTTGGAAAGAGACAAAGCACAAAGGCAGTATTAGCTGTTTGCAGCCTATACTCTGTAAATTGGCTCTTAGCCAGGTTTCTTCACAGAGATGGGCAGCGTGCCTTTGCCCTACCTTGCGTTGGGAACAGGAAAATGAATTAACTTGGACATACTTTGGATGATTTGCAGCATGAAAACTGATATCCATAGGTTTAAAATGAATGTACTCTCTAAATACTTGGACTCAGAAAAGTTTAGATGAAAATACTCTGTGACGATTCAAAGACAGAACATTGAGAAATAATAAAATTATAATCACTTCAGAGAATTTAAAGAGACACATTGAACAAAGTACCTGTGGATGGAAGTGGACACAGCTCTGAATGTGACTGCTTGAATATACTTCTGAGAGATTTTTCTAGCTGTTAAAGAAAATTTTTATGTTGAGGAAGAGGTCTTGGGTTTTTTATATGCTCACGTGATACAATCTACTTCTTTTCTTCTTCCCTCAAGTAAGGAAGCATAAACATCAAGGAAAAATTTGAAAACTGTAATATTTAATAATTTACTAATAGCAAAATGTCTTCATACCTTATACCATTTTGAGTATTGAATAATAAAAAATAGAATAGAGCCACGAAATCAAGTTCTATGTGATTACAGAGAAGTAGAAATATTTTTATTTCTTTTGGTTTATAACTTGAATTTAAAATGAAAAAAGAAGAAACAGAAGAGGAAGAGGAGAAAAGGGAAAGGGGAATATTTTGATAGATTTTAAAAATTCTTTTGAAGACTTTTTGTTTGTTTGTTTAGAGAAACAGGCACAATTTATCCTGATTTTGCGTACACCATATCAATTATTGTTAATATGATCTAGAAGGCTTTCTTTTCCATATTTAGACATTATGTTGGTATAGCTAATAATTACCATAAAAGAAAAAAGTACCCTCATATTAAATGGGGTGGAAGTAACTTAACGAACGCTTACACAGTCACAAGTGGAACAGTTTGAAAAACGCTGCTTCTATTTCTTAATTATCGATATTTATTTATGAGCGTAATTCTCTGTTTACCAATCGTCATTAATCCTTACAGCTTTATGGTTTAGGTGCTCCCTTAGGCATGAGGTAATGACTTTGGTTAACAAATTTTACTATTCTTACCGTTTTCTGGATTTACCTTAGCAACTTGGCATTCTACAAAGTCATGAACTGAAGGAAAGGATTTTCCTGAGAAGAGAACTTACAACAGCCTAACAGAAGCATGAGCACACGGTACGTGATCAAAGACCCCAAAGAGTTTCTGTCAATAACTAGGTAAATGGGAATCTCAGTGGTACAACTTAAGGGTAAGAAGTTCTGAGCAGACTCAGTGAGGGCTTTATTGTCTGAGAGTTTGCAGTTCCAAGGGGAAATGAATATATCTCTTCATTTCACTGTTCCCGGAGCCCTAATCACTGGTGAAAATAGTATATTCCATGAATTTATCAATATTTAACAATATTTCTCAAAGCAAGTTCACGTGTTTAACAAGAAATACCCCTGAGTGCTGCTTAAACGTACTTATAGTTCTCTTATGAAGACAATTGGCAAAGACTTGTTATGCTCTGATTAGTTTATTAGTTCATTCTGGATCTGATAGAGAGTTTTGAGGCATTGTCTGTCAACTTGCAAGAAATTAGGACAGGAAATGCCTTTGAATTGTCTTTGTTCATTTAACCATGTCTCTGCAGATGTTCACTATTTTAATATGTCTTTTATTTGGAAAGTGCACTATTTGTGTAATCAATTAGAGATGTACAATTCTGAATAAATGGAGAAGTTTATAAGTAGATTAAAATGCTAAAGAGACATACTTCCCCTTCAAATGAGTGCCAACCTGCACATCAACATATGATTAATTCTGAGTGTCAAAAGATCATTTCAGGCTCCCTAGTTAGTTCATGCAGTGATAATAAAAAATTACACAGTATAATGTTTACAAAGGCAGCCCATAATGATAGTTTAGCTTGTACTTAGGTTATTTACAAATGATCATAAATTACTTTTTCTGTAAGAATGGAAATATGAAAGAGTTGTTGCTTTAAGGATCAAATTACTTAAAATAATTCTGTAGAAATATTAGTGGTGTTTTCAAGAAGTGCAGTGCAAAACTCAACTCTCACTGTTTTTTCTTTCCCCAACTCCTGTTTAATCTTGTTATTTTAATATGAATGAGTTAGTGAGATGGAAATACAGCGCAGTAAAGAGAGATTAGACTTTTGAGCTAGATACAGGGCTGTGGCACTGGATAGCTCCAAGGGGTACCATTCATATAATAGGCTCTGTGAATGGCATTCCTGGAGTTGTGCAGTATACACCATGGCTCACCATACACAGTGGCCTTGTGGTAGAATAATGTTGGAGACTTGATTAAATAGTGTTGGGCAAAATTCTTGACTCTCTTTGCACCTTCGTTTCCTTGTCTATAAACTGCAGATGATTTTACCTACCAGATGTGGTTCTTTTGTGAAGATGGGGTTTTACAAGGGTTTATTTCCATAACAGCACTTAACATAGTACCAAGCACATGGTAAGTGCTTAATAACTTAGCCCTGAAAGTAGGTAAATGAGATGAAATCTGACAAGTTGATTAAAAGAGGGGAAAAGATGATATTCACTTAGGGTCTACAACTTAAAAGAAAGGAAAAATGAAATCAGTCTGGAAAGGCGGCCTAAGCCTTTATGTGGCACCTGAGGTTTGCTCCTTGTACTGAATGCAGGCCTTAAGAGGGCAGGTGACACAGAATGGATATATGCATATTATCAGAAGTTTGAAACCTTCAAATATTTAAAAGTAGCCCTGCTTATGTATCATGACAAACAGCAAAACTAAATCAGAGAGTTGGTGGTGCTTTCCATCTCAGTTTTAAAATTCTTTCAAAGTAATTCATTTCACTATTTCTGTTCCAACCCATTTTTTCTAAGTGCTTTAGCAAAGACTTTATTAGCAATGCTACACACATGTGTATGCATGCACACACACAAATAAGTGCACACACACCCCCTATAGATTTTGGATACTGAATTTTAAAATGGTAATTTCTATCATATAAACTTTAGACTTTTACAACAAAATATAAAGCAGACATTGGAAATTGTATTTCAGAAAAAGACATTACAACAAAGAAAAAAGATAGAAGAGAGTTTGTATAATTCAATATAATAAAAATAAAAGTGTAATAACAATTACTATAGCTATCAATCTTCAATAATTTGTGAAAAATCTAGCGTCAAATGCAATGAAGCTTTATAAGATTTGTGATTACAGAGTGTAAAATATAACAGATGCTACAATATTTAGATGCCTGCTGGCATTTACCTTTTTCTCTGCACAGTTCATTTCAACTATATGAAAATTTTATGTGCTATATAAAAGTAGAGAAAAAGAAATTTATTTGTAAAATAACCACAGGAGAATTGATGGTGCTTCAGCGATGTGGTATTTGATTCTCTTTGACCAGATGAACTATGTGAGAAAGTGGAGAATTTGATGATACAGTATTACTTTCAGTTTTCATATGGTAGGAGATGCACAGGGCAAAAAATAACACTGGTGTTGAATTCAATTACTTTCTCTGTGGTGTTCAGAGCTGACTTTTTAAGATAGGAGCCCTATTGTCCACAGGAGAAATGGTTTTGCTTTGAGGATTGCAATGGAAATGTATTGGCTTTGGTGACTTTGGAGAAATGGCCAATGTTATATTTCAGAGGCAAGATACTGGGGGTGCAACATCTCATTTTTTAAAAACACATTTTACAGGTTATTAAATATTAGTCGTCTTCTTTTAAAAAAATCCTTTTGCTATCTTACCTATGTTCACATTGTAAACATGATTTTAAATTCCAGATCCCCTAAAAAAAACAAAACCCTAAACTGTCTACTTTTGAAGATTTATGTTCCCTCTTTTAAAAGGTTTATTTTAAAATTTCCCATTATATCTTTTTTTTTTCAGAAAAACCTTTTTATTGAGAAAATAATGAAAAAAAATTCTAGATCTGCAAACTAGAAACCTAGAAGTCATTCTTGGATACCTTTACCTCCATCTTCCCCCCATCCCCAAATCACTAACTTCTATCAATTTTTATCTTCTAGTATCCATTAAATCTGTCTGCTTTTCTCTGTTACCACTTGTACTACTCTGCCTGGAACGATGGAAACATATCTTATTCTCCCTGCATCTACATTTCTAAAGCAAATTCATTTTCCATAATGTTTCAAAATGTAAATCTGACCTTGTTCTACCTATATTTACTTCAAGGAATTCCCACTGATCTTAGAACGGAGACCAACATTCTCAGTAGGGCCCACAAGCACTGAGTTGGCTTTGAAACAGCCGACTCTCAGCTGCATCTCCCCTGGCTCTCTGCAGTCTCCAGTCCTCTTCTACATTTCTAGGATCTGAAAGCCTTTATTATTATTTTTCAAAATTAGGAACTTCCCCCCTGCCAGCAGTACTTCAGTTGAAATTCATGCAACCTTGGATGTGCATGAAGGTGTACCATGCACAATGGTAGTTTTATTTTTTATTTTTATTTTTTAAATAAATGTATTTATTTTATTTATTTTTAATTTTGGCTGCATTGGGTCTTTGTTGCTGCACGCGGGCTTTCTCTAGTTGTGGCGAGCGGGGGCTACTCTTCGCTGTGGTGCGCGGGCTTCTCACCGCAGTGGCTTCTCTTGTTGCGGAGCATGGGCTCTAGGCACGTGGGCTTCAGTAGTTGTGGCACGCAGGCTCAGTAGTTGTGGCTCGTGGGCTCTAGAGCGCAGGCTCAGTAGTTGTGGCACATGGGCTTAGTTACTCCATTGCATGTGGGATCTTCCCGGACCAGGGCTCGAACCCGTGTCCCCTGCACTGGCAGGCGGATTCTTAACCACTGGGCCCCCAGGGAAGACCCCACACTGGTAGTTTTAAAAGAGTCGGTTTCCAGGTCCACAACATCCACATGTATTTTTCTCCTATGAACCATCTGCCTCAAGAACATCTGCAGGTGAGGCGTCCAGCTGCTTCCCCCCTCCATTCTCACTTTCACAGTCACTCTTTTGCTTTACAAACAAACAAAAGAAGGTGGACCTTTCATTCATTCTGATTCTTATTGTGGAACACTGCATCTCACTGTAGTTTTGATTTGCATTTCCCGTATGATTAGTGATGTTGAGCATCCTTTCAAATGCGTATAGGCCACGTATTGGTTTGCCTTTTTTGGAGAAATGTCTATTCAGATCCTTTGCCCATTTTTTAAATGGGTTATTTTTTTTTTTTTTTTACTATTGAGTTGTAGGAGTTCCTTATAAATAAGGATAACAACCCCTTATCAGATGTATGGTTTGCAAAATTTTTCTCCCATTCCATAGGCTGTCTTTTCTCTCTGTTCGATTGTTGCCTTTGCCACACAGCAAAGTTTGATATAGCCCCACTTACATATTTTTGCGTTCGTTGCCTGTGCTTTTGATGTTGTATCCATCTCTGAGAATATTGATAGTAGTATGTGTTTGTTTACATTTTTAGTTCTTTGCATGGTCTACTGCTTCCAACTTGTTTTTGTTCAGTTCTTTCATTTCAGTCTTTCTTTTTCCTCTCAAAGTCTTCCTCCACTGTTTTGTAACCCTTGATTGTCTCTCGCTACAGGAGAATGTGGTTTGGCTGCTTTCTTTTTTTTTTTTTTTTTTTGGCCCTGCCGTCCGGCAGGCAGGATGTTAGTTTCCCGACCAGGGATCAAACCTATGCCCTCTGCAGTGGAAGTGCGAAGTCCTAACCACTGGACCGCCAGGGAATTCCCCATGGTTTGGCTACTGTATTGAGGAGCCCCTTATATTCATCTCTTTAGGACTTTTTTCTTGTGCTGGTCACATTCCCCAGGGAAGATCCATCCAGTCTCCTGCCTACAGGATAAAGTCATGGCTGCCAACGTTCCAGGAGCTGATGAAAAAAGAAGAGAGCTAAGGGGATGTCAGCCTTCAGTAAAAATTCATCCCTTTAATATCCGTTTCCAGTACTCTACCTTAGAATGCATGGTGACACAGAGACCCTCTGTTCAAGGCAAAAGCAAACTTCCAGCCCTCTGCCGGGGTAGGGATGAGGCCAAGTGGAAGAGGGGATCAGCTTCTGCTTCTTATGGAATTTTGGAACAGTTCTCCTTATTTTAGTTCCCGCTCATTCACTTCCACAATTGGAAGTACCTGATGCCACTAATTCCTGAGACTTTGGAGGTCGTGTCATTTAAAACATTGCCTTAATTTTTAGCTTTCAAATTTAGCAACCAGTTTTTTGTTTTGGCATGTTTGTTTTCTGCTTCCGTTCTCACGCTCATTCTTCTGATTTCTAGACTGAAGACGTGTATTGCCAGTTCCCCTTCTCTGTCACCCTCCTCATCCTTATGAAATTAAACATGTTAAAATATATCTTTATGGTACTCTGTTGACGTTTCAGGAGATAGTGCATTTATATATGTATGTATTCAATCTCCTGACTATTTGGAACCTTGCTTGTTTTTAAAATCCTTGTTTTTGTTGTCTTTCAGGGAACAAAAGTGTGTGTGTGCATCCGAATCTGTCCATTTTTTTCAATATGTTTCTGAATTTTTTTTGAGAAGGGCTTCCTTATATCGAGGTTAAAACAACTCTTTTCTTAAGCTTTTACTCCTTCTGGAGCTTATTTTCGTCTATGAAATGAGGTAGAATCCAATTTTATTATTTTCAAAATGTCTCAATTCTGTTTTTCAAGCAGCTAATAATTTCCCAACTGATATATAATGACATCTTTACCTTTAGAAAATTTTTATACAGTTTACAGATCCAGTTTTTGCTTTTTCTCTTTCACTTTCTCTTCTTCTGCCCAAATTGGATTTTTTTTTTTTTTTTTTTTTTTTTGGCCTCGCCACATCTTGCAGGATGTTTGTTTCCCAACCAGGGATCAAACCCGGGCCCTTGCAGTGTAAATGCGGAGTCCTAACCACTAACCACCAGTCCTAACCACCAGGGAATTGCCTGGAATATTTTGAATTATTATGGTCTTATGACATATTTTGACATCTGAAAGATTATTCCCCACATTTTCCTTTTTCAAAAAATTTATTTGGTCTTGCTTATTTCCATTAGTTGCATAGTTATGTATTTCCATTATTTAAAAAGTCATGCTATACTGTCTTTGAAATCAAAGATTATTTGGTCAAACAAGGAAATTAATAATCCAGAAGTATTGTGAGTTTTCTCTATTTATTGTAATCTCCTTTCATGTCTTGTTTGGCTGTATAAGACCCTCTATTTCTTTTTGTTTATTTTATACTTTCATTGCTATTGTGAACATGCCAGAATATGGCATAGAAGGAGACAGAACCTTGCTTTGACTTTTCTTCAAAGCCTGGGCTCTAACATACTTCCCAGCCTCGTCTATACTGGGGTTTCTCAAACTTGACTCTTCATAAAAATCATAAGGCATGCTTTTAAAATACCTTTATACCTAGTCCCACTCCCTTGAAGTTCTGATTTGATTAGCCTAGTCTGGGTCTGGAGTATTAGTATATTTTTAAAACTCCCTTGCAATGTCTAATGTTTGAACAAGCTTGAGAATCACTCCTCTGTACCAGTAACTCTCAAACTTTGCATACATTAGAATCATCTGAAAAGCTTTTAAAAAAGCAACGAAACAACAACAGCAATAACAAAACAGATGCACACACTGCACACCACAAAAATTAGTTTAGAATTTTTGGGGTGGGTCCTAGGCAGCAGGATTTTAAAAAATCTCCAGTTGATCCCAATGGGCAGCCAGGTGTGAGAACTGCTGCCCACCTCTTGCAACTCAAATGGTTGTCCAAGGACCAGTAAAATCGGCATCACCTATGAGCCTGTTAGATGTATAACATCTGAGTCCCAACCCCAGACCTATGGAATCAAAATCTGAGCGTGAATAAGATGCACCAGGTGATTTGTATGCACCTTCAAGTTTGAGGCACACTGCCACATACAATACTATCAATAAATGTGTTCCCAAACTTGCCTGAACATTCCACTCAATTCAGGAGTTTTTAAAAATGCTGTTGCAAGGCCTTAGACTAGATTAATTGGATCAGTACCTTCAGGAGACGGGCCGTAGGCATAAAATATTTTTAAAAAAATTCTTCAGGTGATTATGAGGTGAAGCCAAATTATACCCGTGGACCTATGTATTAAGGCTACCACGTTTGATGTCATTTATCATTTAATAAAAGTAACATGTATGTGACTCTTGTCTGCACAGTCATTAAAATAGGTGTTTCTGGAGACTGCAGCCAAGAGAGCGCACCTCCTCTCATGAGCACACCAAAAGCACAACTATCTGCAGAACGGCCGTTGATGAAAAAGACTGGAACATACCAGAAGAGATCTTCTACAGCTAAAGACATAAAGAAGGAACCAAAATGAGACAGGTAGGAGGGGTAGACTCGTGATATCCTCAAATCCCATACCCCTCCAGGTGGCTGACCCACAAATGGGAGAAAAATTCTATTGCAGAATTTCTCCCACAGGAGCGCAAGTTCTGAGCCCCACGTCAGGCTCTCCAGCCTGGGGGCACAGCACCAGGAAGAGGAGCCCCCAGAGCACGTGGCTTTGAAGGCCAGCAGGGCTTAACTGCAGGAGCCCCACAGGCCTGGGAAGAACAGAGACTTCACTCTTAAAGGGTGCACAC
This sequence comes from Stenella coeruleoalba, assembly GCF_951394435.1. Classification (NCBI taxonomy): domain Eukaryota; kingdom Metazoa; phylum Chordata; class Mammalia; order Artiodactyla; family Delphinidae; genus Stenella; species Stenella coeruleoalba. Next base: position 37,386,864 of record NC_137151.1, on the reverse strand, counting down.
AAAATCTCACGTGCACTGGGACCCAGGGCAAAAGGAGTAATTTGATGGGAGCCTGGGCTGGGCCTACCTGCTGGTCTTGGAGGGTCTCCTGGGAAGGTGAGGGGGTGAGGGAGGCTGCAGCTCACTCTGGGGATGAAGACACTGGTGTTGGACATATTGGGGAGTATTCAGCCACGTGAACACTGCTGCTGACATCTTGGATCGTTAGCTCCAAGACCTGGCCCTACCCAACAGCCTGCAAATGATAGTGCTGGGACGCCTCAGGCCCAACAACTACCTGGGCAGGGACACAGCCCCACCCATCAGCAGACAGGCTGCCTAAAGACTAAAGACCCCGTAACCACCTCTGGGCTCTACCCCAGACACAGCCCAGCCCACCAGAGGGCCAAGACCCAGCTCCACTCACCAGTAGACAGGCACCGGCCCCTCCCACCAGGAAGCCAGACTCTAGACCAGCCTCATCCACCAGGGAGCAGACACCAGAAGCAAGAAAACTACAATCCCACAATGCAGGCCAGACCCTAGCCTAGGACCAGTTGGGCCCTGGCCCAGCCCACTAACAGGCCAAGGCAGCCTGTGGGACACCCCAGACCCCAGACCCAGCTATATCAGGAACCGGCCCCTCCCCCCATCCCCCCTGCAACAAGCTGAAGTGAGCTCTGGATCCCTGGGCCCTGCAGCCAGACTCTAGGAACCAGCAGTCTCCACTAACCCCAGGATCTGCCTTCACCAGCTAGTGAGTGGGCGACAGCCCCAGACTCTTCGGGGCCCTGACTCTGCTCACCAGTGAGCCGGCACCGGCCCCTGGGTCCCCTAGGATTCTGCAACCAGCCACCTCGTGACCAGGCCCCACTAAACATCAGCCAGAAGCATCCGTACAAGTCAGGGCCTGGCAGCCAACCAGGCCAGGGGCTTACCAGCCTGACCAGTTAGCCCGCTACAACAGAAGGACCCACGTAGCTCTCTTAGGGGGAACCCCCAGAGCATGTAACTTGGGGAACGAAAGGGGAGTGCACTGCTGGGATGCAGAGGATGCCTCCTCCAGAGGGCCACTCCTCCAAGGTGGAGAAACGTAACTGACCTACCACATACCTAAAAATACAGATAGAAATCTAGACAGAATGAGGCCTCAGAGGAATATGTTTCAGCCAAAGGAACAAGATAAAACCTCAGAAGAACTCAGTGAAGTGGAGAGAAGCAGTCTACCAGAGAAAGAGTTCAGAGTGCTGGTCATAAAGATGATCAAGGAAAGTGGGAGGAGAATGGATACAGAGCGAGAAGTTAGAAGTTTTGAATAAAGAGAAGATATAAAGAACAGCCTAACAGAAATGAAGAATACAATAACTGAAATAAAAAATACTCTGGAAGGAATAAATAGTAGACTAAATGATTCAGAAGAATGGATCAGTGAGCAGGAAGACAGAGTAGTGGAAATCACTGCTGCAGAACAGAAAAAAGAATGAAAAGAAATGAGGACAGCATGAGACCTCTGGGACGACATCAAGTGCACTAATACTTGCATTATAAGGGTCCCAGAAAAAGAGAGAGAAAGGGCCCGAGAAAAATATTTGAAGAGACGATAGCTGTAAACCTCCCTAACCTGAGAAAGGAAATAATCACCCGAGTCTGGGAAGCAGGGAGAGTCCCATACAGGCTCAACCCAAAGAGGAACACACCAAGACACGCTGTAATCAAAATGACAAAAATTAAAGAAGAAATACTAAAAGCAGCAAGTGAAAACAACAAATAACGTACAAGGGAACTCCCATGAGACTATCAGTTGATTTCTCAGCAGAAACTCTGCAGGCCAGAAGGGAGTGGCACAACATATCTAAAGTGATGAAAGGGAAAAAGCTACAACCAAAAATACTCTACCCAGCGAGACTCTCATTCAGATTTAATGGAGAAATCAAAAGCTTTACAGACAAGCAAAAGCTAAAAGAATTCAGCACCACCAAACCTTCTTTGCAAGAAATGTTAAAGGAACTTCTCTAGGCAACAAAGAAAAGACCACAACTAGAATTAAGAAAATTGCAGAATGAAAAAGCAGAAAAGGCAAACATATAGCAAAAGTAGGTAATCATCCACAAACAAAGCTAGTAGGTTAAAAGACAAAAGTAGTAAAAATCATCTATATCCACAATAAGCAGTTAGGGGATACACGAAACAAACAATTAGATGTAAAATATGATATCAAAAACAGTAACCACGAGGGGAGGAGAGTACAGATGCAGGGTATTTAAAATGCGTTTGAAATTAAGAGATCAGCAACTTAAAACAATCACGTATGCATATAGACTGCTATACAAAAACCTCAAGGTAACTGCAAACCAAAAATCTGTAATAGATATAAAAAAGGTGTTTCTGTACTCTTGGCATCGTTTCAAATTATTTTGAACAATATATATTTAAAAAACAAAAAAGGATAGCCTTATCTAGCACACATGCCAAAAGCAGGCTTGCTTTACTTGTAAGAGACACAGGCAAATTGAAGTGCTCTAGAGTACACGTGACACACATGGAAATAATGAATGAAAATAGCATTTGAAGCTCTAATGAATGCTGAGATGATCTGCATTTTAAAAGAGTCTACAGGCCACCTTATGGACCCACACGACCTACCAGAAGTCTCATTTTGAGGCCCCCTGTGCTAGATTATAGATGCTTCACTTGCAGGAGTACTTACTTGATTGCTGTATTTTAATTCATAGAATGGCATTGTTGATTGAGTACCCTGAGCCAAATAAATGAGCCACTTATGTTAGGCACTTGTTCACATTCATAAAAACAGCAAATAATATTATCTTCATCAAGCCCTTCCTAAGAAATAGTGATTGAATGATATCTGGTGTTTTCTTTGTGTGCAATTCCTTTCCAAGAGGTGGAGGAAACTGATTTGCTTTTGATGAACCTGTGTTGCCTCCAAACTGATGTCCACAGATTTCCTACTTCGTTAATTGTCCCAGCAATTTAGCAAGCAGTGATTTATATGAAATATTCCCTCTTGTTGCAGGCTCTACAGTCAGCTAATTGATTGCTGTATGAATTATGCATCCTAAACCGAATGCAAGGGTGCATGAAAGATGCAGCCAAGGTCATTTCCACCAAAGAGAACTACGGTGACTAAATGCCTTTTTAAGACAGGCTTTATTACTTTAATTTTGCTGCTTTCTTCATGTATACATCGAGTCCAGAGTAGTGAGCAGACTCTAAAATCGTACCTTTAATTTATAAAAAGATGCATGCACCCACAGTTCAGTGTTCTGCTGCCTGACAAAGGCTATCACTGAATTAATTTGGTAGCACTAAGGAAAGAACCAGAAATGGCATACAGGTGCTTTTTATCTAATTCCAAAATATGCCAAATCCCATCAAATTTGCCTATAGTTTATTAACATTCAAAAGTGCCTGCTCCCAAAAGAAGCACTTTGATTAGATGAAGGCCATGTTGGGACTAAATACAGATGATTTGGCATTTCGGCAGGTGATGGACAGTTTTGAAAAGATATTCATACTAAGAGAAGTGAATGATTTGTACATTCGAGACGCTGTATAAAGGAGAAGAATGATGCTTTACTAAAGCTTTCAGGATTAAAGAAATCAAATTGGAATAATGAAAAGATCTTCATTTTCGCTGTCTCCGTGGCTTGGTTTGAATTATCACTTAGCCGTTTATTAGTTGAGTGACTTTAGGCGATTTAACCCTTCTGGACTTCAGTTGCCTTCTGCAAAAATGGTCATAATAATACTTTACTTACATAGTTATTGTAAAGATAAACATGACTGTAAGAGTCATTAAAATCAATAACTTAACCTTAGACAGTACCTTGTTGCTTATACAACAGAGCATACTACCAGGTATAGTGTTCCTCGAATTACAAGTTGCGTGTGAGGTCTGTAAAGAAAACTTCCAATTTGCTCTTAAAATCACCCCCAGAATGGCCATGAGACCATATCAGTATATGCCCCCTAAACCAAACAAGCATCTTCTGATGTGAATGTTTCCGTATGCTCAAAGAACTCTTCTCGGGCATTAATCCACATAAAAGTACATGTTTCAGGACAAACTACAGATACCTGAGGCATACCAAATCACACTCAGGCTGTGCTGGATAATGTATGTGCTATGATTTCACATTAGGAGAACAGACACCTCACAAGAGAGGAATCAATCACAAACCCTTCAGACCAGCACTTCACGCTTTAATGCACTTAGCAATCAGCTGCGGGTCTTGTTAAAATGCTGATTGTGGTTCAGCAAGCTTGGGTTGGGGCCTGAGATTCTGTAGTTCTAACAAACTTCCTGATGACGTGATGCATCTGGTCCATGAGCCACAATTTGAGTTGCAAGGCTGAGTGCTTTTCAAACCCAGCTGCATGTGAGATTTGCCTGAAGATCTCCTTAAAAATAATGATGCCTGGGCTCTTCCTCAGATTAGCTGAATCTCTGGAATTCAATCCCTGGCTTAGGTACGTTTTTAAAGCTCCCTGAGTGATCTTTATTTGTAGAGCCATGGCTGAGAACCAGTGTTTTAGACGTAAAGGCAAGTACTTCCATCACCTCATATCATGTGATCTTTCTAAAATCATTTATTAGCAAAGCCCAGACTGTGTAACATAGAGAGCCCAGGACTTGGGCTTCAGAACGCGACAGTAAGTGTAGCAGGGCTTCTGCTTCTCACAAGGGCCTCGAGGAGGGCTCCACCCGTGTTCCACTTCCCTAATCTGGAATAGAGCTGTCAGGATAGCTTTTCACCAGGCCCTGGGACAGGATCAACACCTCATCGCTTCCCAGTAAGAAGGATCATCCCTATCAGTGATTCTGGAGCTTTGACTTGAACCCGGAGTGGAAGGAAATGCCATATAGCATTGAAGGACCATAAGATTCACGGATTATACTTACAGAGTAGAAAATGCACATGATGGGGAAGTTTTGCTGCTATGGAAGATATCGGTTCTACTTCCAACTACCAGTGACCTCATGCCTTTAAAATTAGCATGCATAATATGCTGTCTGTAAGTTAACTCTACTTTTTCTAAGTTCCCACAGTAGGTTTTTCTTCTTGCTTGTTACATTCCCAACATTGTAATTTTAATTCAATACCTGGTTTCTCCGTTTCAGTGGCATCTGCATCCGATGACCTGGAGCCTTTTAAGGCCATACTGGTGTGCCCATCTACTATAGTTCCTGGTTCAGTAGGTCTGGGGTCAGGACCGAGAAATGGCATTTCTAACAAATTCCTATGAGATGCTCTTAGATATTGGGCCAGGAACTACCCCCTCCCCCATCCTTTGAGAACTACTCCTTTATCATTTCATGAGCTTCATGGGAAGAGGTATTGTGCTTTTATATTCTCCATGCACCACCAGTGCCTAGTATGTAGATGGCATGAACAAATATGGTTTGAATAAAAAGTGATCACCAAGCCCCATCTTATTCATAGTGAAAACACTTATGGAATGTTGGACATTTCATCCAGCCTGTTAAGGATAATGCTTTCCAAAGAAACTCAAAAAATAACATTGACTTAGGGATTTCTGCTACTGTGGAATCTAGAGCATCTGGAGTCACTTTCTAGGAAAGCTTTTTTTTTTTTTCTCAGCCACTAAGGTATGGTAATGAAATCAGCATGACACACAGGTGTGTTGACTGTTTAGGCTTCCATTCAAGGTGCTTTGAAAGCAGAAGCAACAGAATCCCCTCCTGTAGGGCCATCTGCTTTCAATTTTTCAGCTGAACCTCCTGAAGACTCACCAGGTGCTAATTTTGTATATGACTCCATTGGAATTCTATCACTTTTCTTTAGATTTTAATTCCCAAAGGAAGGGAAAGATTCACTGAAGCAGAAAAGCTCCCTGACATAGAGAAGATCGGGAATGATCTCTAGCTGAACAAAGGCCAATTCTACAAATAGTTGACAAATTGTCTGAGTTTTAGTCAACTCATTTTTTAAAGTCACCTCCTGAACGTGTAGGCTTTTGCAATCACTGGATCAGCCGTGCAGTCAATCCAATTCAGTCTCAGAAGGAGGAAATAGATTGTTTTTAAACCTATAGTTTTTACTTTCCTAACTCGGGCAGTCGATACTTGGGACAATTTCGAACACAGAAACCATAACTTTATGAAAATCTGCTGCGTGATTTCCTTTTCACATTCAAGTACTTAGAAATCTCTTGCCCTTGTTACTAGAAAAACTAATGTTGGGCAAGTGATTAGAATCTCTTCTAATCCTCATGTTTCCTGAATTCATATTAACCGAAAGGAGAGAGACCAACAACCTAATCTGCAGTCATTCCAAATAAAGTCTGAGCTTCATCTTCACATTTGAGCACTAAATTTAAGAGCAAAACTCATGACAGAGCAGAGAAAAGGGGCACATTTTAGCAGTTAAGCTTTAGGCCGGCTTGATCCGAACTAAATGCTTTGTAATCTCTCTTTAAACAAAAGCTTTAGCTTCTGTAATCCTCCTTTTTATCTATCCCTATGAAGCCTCCTGAGGTTAAAGCTGCTGCTCATGTAATTTTTTATAAACAGCCTAGATCTTTGCCCACAAATTGCTTTCCAAGGGTGATGGCAGCAGTGTCAACTTAGCTCAAGTGTCATGAGTCATGTTCCCCTCCCTTTGGAGACACCTGCCCAAGCAAAGCCCGAGCATCCTTTGCTGGTATTCTCACTGCACAGACGTCCTGCTACTGAGCATCCCCAGCCGAGGGCCCTGGCTCAATAAAGCATGGCTGAGAGACTATTGTGTCTATCTGCACCTTCTGTTCTTGAAATCCCAAGGAAAGCGTCCATTTGTCACATTGAACCATGCCCCGTTATACTCTGGCTCCACCCAAAGTCTGGTGTCTTTGATGGGGTTCTTCAGTGCCTGTGAACTTCCACTGCCTTTCCTGAGGGGAAACAGCAAGGAAGCTGAGGCTCCATGACAGACTGATGCCCTAATGAAGCAGCCCAGCCAGGACTGAAACGTCTCACGCTTGCCATTGTGTGGTCACTGTAACTTTCCAACAGGCATCTTTAACGCTGCTTGTGAAAGCCTGCATGTAGAGACAACGAAAAGCTGAACTTCATATAAATGCCAAAAAATAAAAATACATCACTATGCAGAAACATCAGAGAGAGCATACAACTTTTGCTGCACCTATTATAGTAGGACCATGTGTTCACATGTGAGTATAGGCGCACATGCGTGTGCACACACACACACACACACACACACACAGACTCCTCCACAAGAGAGCAGCTGTCTTATCTTCTCACAAGCCCAAGCTCTAGCTATGTAAGAGAAACAATCTCTAGATAAATCCTCATAAGATAAAGACCAATTTTGACTTTCCCTTTGACTTAGAAATCTAGGCTCAGACTCCTTGATAAGAAAGTTGCTATAACTGGGAATTTAAAAATAATCCTGGATTCTCAAGAAGTGGCCTAGTTTAATGGAAGGACTATGGGCTTTAGAGTTAAACAGACCTGGCTTTAAATCCCTCATATTCCATTTATTAATGGTGCAGCTATGAGCAAATACCTTAAACTCTCTGAGCTTTGGTTTCCTTAAATGCATAAAGCTTCTCAGAAGCATTAAAGATGATATGTGTGATGTGGCTAGAAGAGAGTGAAACCTCAGGAATGGTAGGTAGCTTCTACCACTGGCCAACTCATTCTTATTGGACAAGATGCGTTACCTTTTGGGGCCCTGGTTTCTTCCTCAAAGAATCAATTCTAGTGCTCCAAGATTCAAAACTTAGTGCTTATACTTTACTTAGGGAAGGAGGACAGATGTAAAGAATCAGGATTTTCTCAACAAAAGCTGATGAATCTCCTTCTCCTTGGTGTTCCTGGGTGGGTGGTGGATGGGCAAAAGTTCGGTCTCCACATATGTACAGGTGTTAATAAAATGGGGCAAGATGATGATAAATCCTTAGGGAAGAAAGTGTAAAGCCTCCACTTTCATCTTGTCATCTTGGCTTTCTCTCTCTTTCTCTCTCTCTCCTCCCCTGCTTCTCTCTCTCTCTCTATTTCTCTTTCTCTCCCTCTCTCCAAATGAAAATAATGTAATATCTTAGCCTTACATGTCAAAGGTCATTAACACAAACACACTTATAAAACTATATATAAGCATCAGTTATTATTGCTAGCTATGTAATCATCACTGCAGATATTTAACTCTAAATCACAATGTCTCCAGCTTTCCTTGGCTATGAATTATGTTCAACTCTGGACTGTCCTAGAAAGTACTATCTGAAGAAAAGTTAATGTTCCTAAAGTTCTCTACATAGAGAATACTAGGTAAAAGTATCACACCTTCTTGCATTTGGTGAGTTTTCTAAGAGTTCTCTTTTCTACACCCCGTATTTGATTTCTATTAAGCAATGTCATCTGTCATCCAGGACTGCCACTTATTCCCTACAAAGGGAACTCACGCAGCTAGACTCAGTATCATCATTTCAAAGATGTGTGCACATACAAGGACTCTCTTGATCCTTTATTTAAAAGGTAGGTAACAAAATTTAGATGGGATTAATCAGTGTGCATAGATGATAGATATTATTTTGAGTTGACTAACTGGCATTTTTCACTTGTTTTTTTCAGGCGATCAATCTATTTTAAAATTGCCTTCAAAAGACATGAACTAGTCCGGCTCCAACACTTGAATTTTCATGCTGTCTCATATTGACTATAGTAACTACAGTAACAAACCAACATCCACAGGGTGAAGCTACCCTCTCTCATGCTGGTGAACAGGTGATGAATTCCACTGACCCATTTTTCTTGAATGAAGTAAAGTATGTTTACTCTTTAGAGGTGCCGTCATATTGCCTGAATCCCACTTGTTTTTCAGCTTGGAGGGGCTCTTATAAGTTAGTGATAACTCCCACAGACCAAACCTTTTATAAATGACTTGCTGAAAGCCATAAGCCCCGACCACAGAGCAAATGCTACAGATAAGATGGAGTGTTACAACTTACACCTAGTCCCAACTTGACTCATCTTTATCGTCATTCTGATTTGTGTTTCTGGATAGATGTAATAGTTTTCTCTTGCTGTGTAACAAATGATCACAAATCTAGGAGCTTAAAACAACACACGTTTACTATCTCATAGTTTTAGTTTGGGCACCTCTTTACTGGGTCCTTTGCTTAGGGTCTCACAAGGCTTCAATCAAAATGTTAGCTAGGCTGAGTTCTCAGCTGAAGGCTTTATTGGGAAACCTTTCACTTCCAAACTCACTCTGATGGTTGGCAGAATTCACTTCTTTGTGGTTGTAGGGCTGAGAGCCCCAACTTCTTACTGGTTAGAGGCTGGAGGCTGCCCTCAGCTCCTACACACTTCCTGCAGTTCCTCGCCATGTGGACTTCCCAACATGGCTGCTCAGTTTAGCAAGGCAAGTCTCTAGAGTAGGTCTGCTACCAAGTCATAGTCTTATTACATGTGAATGTTATTGCATTAACAATGTAATCATGGGGGTGACATCCTTTACTTTTGCCATATTGTATTGGTTAGAAGTAAGTCACAGGTCCCACCCACACACAAGAGAAGGGATTATACAAGAGCATAAAAACCAGGAGACAGGAAGCATGGCAGGATGAACCCACCTTAGAATCTGTCCAACACAGCAGGTAAAGAAGGCAAAATCTTGGGAATGGGCTAAAGGAGCATTCAGGGGCAACCCACATGCTTCAAGAAGGTAAGATTCAAGGCAGAGATGGAAATGAAAGTGTCGCCAGCCCAGGAAGACTAACATTTGACACATTTCTAAGCTCGTGTTTTAAAAACATTTACTCCGTGTTTATAGAGAGAAGAAATAAAGAGCTGTGAGGAGGGGAAAGAGATAAAAGAATGTCGAAGACAACAGTCTAGTTTGGAAACTCACTCATTAACATCAATTCTTGCATTGAGCTGCCAGCATCTTCTTTACAAGGTGGTCTCCTGACCGTCTGTTGTCACTCAGTTATGCTCTCCATGCCTTCTCATCCCCAAATAGACATGACAATATTTCTTTAACTACAAGTAATCGTCATCTTAAGATGAATTTTGGTAAATTCAATTTCCTGTAACTCTCTTCAATTTCCTGTCATTCCCAATGATATTATATCAGAGTCTAACAGATCAGCTCCCAAGTAAAAGACCGTACTCTTAACTGAGCTCTGCTTTTATGCTTACATAGCAGAGTCTTTAAACTTGGCAATGCAAAGAACCAGGATGGGTAGTAGCCTTGACTACTATTAGGTTTTTTGCAAATACTACCTGGAACGGCTTCTAACAATACACGTGTCTCTTTCTAATTCCTTGATTTAGGATTCTGGAGACCTCATTTTGGTAGAATTCAGGGTTGGGGAATTTACCAGCCTTTATGGAAATTAGGGTGGGACATTAACATTATGCAAGTGAAACTATAGAAGGACTTATAAATATTTTCATATTCTTTGAAACAAAACAATACAGATGAAACAACAAAGAGAATACCCATTATGGTATATTATGATCAAGCTACTTAAATTAGGTAAAAAAAAAAAAAAGTACAGAAAAAGAAACATACAATCTTTCACTTACTATCACTTTCTCATAGGGTACTTTTTGGAAGTCAGCACTTTGGCCAACAGAGCTTCTGAGGTAAGGGCCCTACATAAGGGGAGCCTCTGGGCCTTCCCATGCCCAATAAGTAGTTTTACCACTTGTGCTACCTACCTGGCCTCTGTATGCATTGAATGGTAACCCTAGGTTTCGTACCTCATTTAATTACGTTAGTGCTTTCTCTCCTTTAGGAGAGACCCGTGAGGAAAACAAACAAACATAAAAAACACCTCTTGGCCAAAACTTTGTCTTTTATTTTCAATTTCCGAATCCCCTGTTTCCCTTATTTCTAGATATCACCAAAAGAATTACTTCAAAACTCACTGAAATTAAAATATTCATTGTTCCCCAAAAGCTATCCAAAGAAACCTTCATGAACTAAAGCAGAACTTAAAGGAAGGGTGTTTGTGGTGGAGGAATTCCTATACTCCCAAACCAGCCCCAGCCTCTACCTCTACCTTCCCAACAAGGAGGCACTAGCTTAGGTCAGGCCCTCTCCTCACAGCCCAATCTGGGGCCATTCTCAAGTTCAGCTGTTTGTTCTCACACCAGTCTCAAGCCAGGTTGCCATTTTTACTCCTCCCATGTATGGAAATCGGGGCAAGGCTTCAGGGTTCATCTTCAGTCCCTGGGACTCTCTTCCTCTGCTCCAGTAGTTCTCACCCCTGGCTGTGTAACAGAATCTCCTGGGAGATTTAAATGGAAAAACAAATGCCCATGTCCAGATCCCAAGCACGCTTATTTCCTTGGTCCAGGTTGGAGCATGGTCATTGGAATGTTTGAAGAGGTCCCCAGGTGATTCTAATGTGCAGCAGGCTTATACTTAGTTCCACTCAACTTGAATCATCACATTCCATTTCATAATTTAATTACATTTCCCATCTATGTATGTTTAAATGTCTCAGCTTTGAATGAAAAAAGTCTATTGCTCCTCCAGTTGTGGTTCTTTCTTTGCTCATCTAGTCAAGAAGTCCTTATCTTTAAAATATAAAACAGACTCTAGTTGTCTTGAGCTTATAAGAAAGGAGGAAGAGTGCCACTTTGGAGCATGGGGTTGAGAACATCCCTGTTTCACAGTTACCACGTGCAAAGAATATCAAAGTCTCGGTTTCGGGCAGAATAGGAGTTAACCGTGTGCTGGGATTTGAGGGGTTCTTCGCCTGGCTTTTGAGTTAAATATCTGTTTTACTCTCGGTGCCACAAGAGAACTTCTGCCATTAGAGATTCACTTACGTGGATTGAGCTTTCACCTTTTTAGGAGTTTTTCATTACGGATGAATAATCCTAGGAGGATTCATTAAGACCTTTGTGTGAAATAGCTCATGGGGTCACTGTTGCTTGTGACAAAAGGAGGCACATAATTACCTTTTGTAGTAGCCTTTAGTCTGCTTCCTTCTCTAGGCTGTACTCTCCATAAACGTAGGGCTGTGCCTCTATTATTTCCTAGCACCTAGCTCAGTATCTGGCACAAAGCAGATTCACGGTACATATCTTTTTGAATGAATGAACGGTGGATGAATAAAACAATGAACGAATAAACACACTTGAGCAAAGCAGTGGCCATAATTAGTCATGAATCCTGGAAGAAGGAAAAGAAACAAAAAGAGAAAAAAAAATAGAATTCTTAGAGGAAAAACATTACCATGTCATAGTTTTCTTGGAGGTCTGAGGCTTTGCACACATCATAGAGAAAGTGCATTAAAGACAACTCACTAATAGTTCCATTTTGAGTCTGTTGACTTATTTGCTGGAATTTCCCCCTCATCTTTCTTCTTCAATAACAATAATAAGAACAATGAGAGCTACCATTTATTAAGCTTTTACTGAGAACCAGACATCATACTAATTGTTTCAGTGTTTTTACTGATCCTCCCAATAACTCTTGGAAGTGGGTATTTTCATTTACCAATTTACAGATGAGGAAACCTAAGCTTACAGAGGATGTAAATTGTAAATGTAATGTAAATGTAAGTTGTGACAATCAGATGGCAGACATGGGATTTGAGCCACAATCTGTCTGATGCCATGTGGTTTCATTGGCTCCTGGTGTGCCTCCTTCCATCTGTTTGCCCTGCCCCAGCACACACTCTCTCTCTCCTCTGTTCTCTTTCACGTGGCCACCGATAAACATTGGGGATGAGGATGCAGTTGACCCGGTCTGAATGTATGGTGGCATAGAGAGGTTTGAGTTAAGAGGATGAAAGCAATACTCCAACAATAAGGATCAGCGCAGCTTCTGGAATTAAACATAAAACTCACAAACTTTCTCAGGTGCCAATATGCAGAGGAAAATATGGTGAGATCTTAATATATTTTGTTCCTCAAGGAGACAAAGTTTTTCTTCCTATCAAACTTGGGAAGAGATTTCCTGCATTGAAAAGGGGACATATATGGTCTAAAAGTAAAAATTCTCAGCCCCTATGTCACATCAAATGCAGAAGAATCGTATGACAGTGCTTACAGAGACCTTTGATAACAAAGTGCAATTTAGTAGCTCTGATTCAGATGGTAGGGTGTACATCGGGGTGGTCTCATATGGTAGCACTTGCTGAGGAAAGAAAAAGCATAAGTAAGCCTCTGTGAACAAAGCTTGCTTGAAAGTCCATGGAGAAAGTGGAGTATGAGGGTCCAAATACTTAGAATATAGAGTACACGCTTTTAATATGATCATCTCTAAATATCACTTTGTACAATTAGATTTCGTAAAGAAGAGGTGTCTCTTAGATGAAGATTTTATTTTCTATTCAGTGACTGGAGGGGTAGTATTCTGGGGCCCAGATTCTGGAGATTTTCTTTCTTTTTTTTTTTTTATAAATTTATTTATTTTATTTATTTATTTTTGGCTGTGTTGGGTCTTCATTGCCGCGCGTGGGCTTTCTCTAGTTGCGGTGAGCGGGGGCTACTCTTCGTTGCAGTGCACGGGCTTCTCATTGCAGTGGCTTCTCTTGTTGCAGAGCACGGGCTCTAGGCGCGTGGGCTTCAGTAGTTGTGGCACATGGGCTCTGTAGTTGTGGCGCATGGGCTTAGTTGCTCTGTGGCATGTGGGATCTTCCCCGACCAGGGCTCAAACCCGCGTCCCGTGCATTGGCAGGTGGATTCTCAACCACTGTGCCACCAGGGAAGCCCTGGAGATTTTCTGAAGTTTGGCAAACCATATAAGTACTTGCTGAAGTAACGTTCTCTTGTGGCTTAAACAATTTTAACCAACATTTTTACACAGATGGGAAGATCAGGCCCCTTCTCAGGACGAGGCCCTGCCTGGATGGAGTACCTGCAAGACAGAGCAAGTATTTCATCTTCGAGTACTTAGGAGAGAGGCCCCATTTCACTTTACTGAGGAGGGCAAAATTAGTCTGGAAAGTTCTCAGAAGTAGTATTCTACCTGCTCTTTCTGTTGACCATGCTTATCCTCACAGAAGGACCCAGGCTGATGGATTCACCACTGTCTGGATCTTACCAGTCCCTGTGGCAGTGGGAAGAGTATACTCGGGAGGGTCTTGTAACAGCAATTACATGCTCCAACTCGATGCAGCTGTAATTTTTGCTTACACCCTACTGGCCACAACAAGCCGTAGGAGCCACGCACCCACCAAAAGGCATACCTTCGAGGTCAGAGGGCGCTGCGAGCTCAGCGCTGAGTCCTTCACCAGCTGTCCCGCATCGCGCTCACGCACCACGTGGAGAAGCGCTGGAGGCCCCACCGAGTGTTCAGCCCGCAGTACTTCTGCCGCCAGGCCACCGCCTCCCGCATCCCTGCGCACCGCCTTGACCAGCTCCCGCGGCCCGCCGCCATCAAAAGCCTCGCCGAGTCCTTCTCCGTGGCCAGCGGCGTTCATGACGCACGGGCGCGCCTACTCGCGGGCCAGTGGGAACGGGGACGGCGGCAGCAAGGGCGGCAGCCTCCAAAACGTCCGAGCCGACCCGGCCCCGCCCCGAGCACGCCCTATCCCCGCCCCCCATCCAGGCCACGCTCCTTTCCAGAGGGCTCGCGCTGGGGGACCGCTCCCGGCCCGGCACTGAGGCCGGCTCTGGATGCGGGGAAGACTTTGGCCACAGAGCCCCTCCTGCGAAGCGTGGGGACGCACCTCGGTGGCCGCAGCCAGAGTGATGTCCACGGAAGGACAGTGGGCCGCGTGGGGTACTGCGGCGGTCTTGGCAGGACAAGGGCGGACCCCGTGGTGCGTGAAAAGCCGTCCGGGGGTGCTCTGCCTGGCCCGAGCCCCCGGCCTCTCGGGAGCCGTCCCTGGGTAGCTGAGAGGCCTGGCTCCCTTTTAATTTGTAACCGAAGACTTTTCACCCCTTTGGTGCACTTCTCTGGGGCCATCCGGGAAGCCTCCAGACGGCCAAGCGGTGAGCCGACATCAACTGTGGGGACGAACTTGAGCCCTTTGGAGAGGGAGGGAGTTTAAGGCAAAGATGGGAGAGAATTCGCCTTCAGAGTTGACTCTCTCACCGTGTTGGTTTTGTTTTGTTTTAATTGTATCTCATTTTAAGCTTAAGCAAACACAATTTCGGTGATGGATTGGGAAAGAGAAGTTTCAAGGCTGAGTGCTAAGTTTTGGCCTGCTCACCTGAGTGAATTAAGCTGTTTATTGCTAAGTAGAATATTAGTGGTAACAGCTGGGTTAGAGACGAGAATCGAGAGGTTTCCTTTTTTTTGACATGTTAATTGTCAATGCCTAGGTTTACCAGACTGAAGCCCAGGGGAAAGATTTAGGAGTCATCACCTTAGAGATGATGTGTATCTCCGCGAAATCACCACGAGACCTTCTAAGAAGTGGGTTTCGTAGAGAACTTAAGAAGTCAAAGGACTGAACCCTTGAGTAATGTGAGTAAACGGTGTGTTTTATTATTTTTTAATCTTGGAGACTAACAATGCATTGGTATTATGATGGGAAATTGGTGAAGCAGGGAAGATGTGGAGTGACTGCAGGAGCAAATTCCTCAAGAGGGAGAGAGGAATTAGGACACAGTGAACGCAGACTCACTCTGAAAAGCGTAAAGTACTAATTCAGGGAAGTTCTATTAGTAAACTGTGTCCTCTAGAAAGAAAAACTCAGTTCTGACTTTAAATTGTCAATGATAAACGCTAAGGGGGAAAAAACCCCCATAGAAGTGCATTAAAAAAGCTGAGCGATGACTTAAGCTTTCTACAGCTTGAGAGGCATAGCACCAACACCATATAATTTAGGTTAGGAGGTCCAGCTGATTTAGAGAACCTAAAATCACACCAAAAGAGTGCAGACTTCATTGGTAATGTTCTTGTAAGGTTCTCCTGCCTGCTTCAAATTAAAAACTCTCCCAAGACTTCCTTCAGTTACAAAACAAAAAAATATGCTCTCATCAATATGCATAATTTTACATATTATATTCTGTACTGTATTATAGTATGAAGATGATCAGCTTGTCTCTTGGAAAGTTGTGGTAACCACATTTTAGTAGTGCTGTCCTGGGGTTTCGAGAGAGCCCCTCTGGCTCCTGGGCTATTTCTCTCCTCCCACATAGCTACAATTCTATACAAATGGGACTGTACTCACCCTCCATACCTCATTTCACTCTCAACCCTCCTGCTCTATGGTATCAGCCTTTACTACTTCTGAAAATGTTGTTATTCCAGTGCCAGTAATGACCACTGCATTCATCTGGTACGGCTGTCATAGCAAAATGCCACAGTCTGGGTGGCTCAAACAACAGAAATTTATTTCTCACAATTCTGGAGGCTGGAAGTCCAAGATCAAAGTGTCAGCAGGGTTGGTTTCTCCTGAGGCCTCTCTCCTTGGCTTGAGGATGGCTGCCTTCTCTCTGTGTCCTCCCGTGGCTTTTCCTCTGTAAGGTTGCAACCTTGGTGTCTCTCTCTCTTTTTACGGGGACACCAGTCCTATTGAATTAGCTCCCCCCACCGCCACGAGCTTATTTAACCTAGGTTACCTCTGTAAAGGTCCTTTCTCCAAATACAGTCACGTCAGGGGTTAGGCCTTTGATGCATGAATCTTAGGCCCACAGCATTTCGTAACAACTATCTTTCTAGTAAACTTGATGGCAATTCTGGCTTTACTTGAATAATGTGGTTTACTTCATGCTTTTGACAGTTCCCTCCTTAAAAAGATTTTTGCTTAATCTCCCTTATTTTCCATGACACTACTCTTTCTTGTTTCTGCCTATTGCATTTATTTTATTGGCCACACCTACCTTGGTTTCCATCCAAATTCTTCTTCCCACATCTTCCCCTAATTGTTCTTAATCTCTAGGCTTTGTCCTGAACCCTCTTCTTACCTCACTTAAAATGATTTCACTAAGGGGTATTAATCATGCCATAGCTCAAACATGATATGCTTACTACTGACGCATCCTTTTACAACTCTAGTCCAGACCCTCTCTTGAGGTTTGGAATCATGTGTGTTCACTTTCTATTGAACATCCTGGAATTTATTGAACATCTCTGACTAAGATAGATGCATGAGCTCAAAAAGCAATAGGCACTCAATACATATTTGTTGAGCTCATTCAGAACACTCATTCATTCAGCAATATTTGTTGATCACCTACTAAATAGCAGACACTGTTGTAGGTGGTTGGAATACATCAGCGAACAGAAGAGACCAAGGTCTTTGTCTGCAAGGAGATTCCATCATAGCAGATTACTGGCAATGACAAATAAATGCTAAATAAATTATACAGTATGACGGATGATGTTAAGTAGTTAGATTAAAGAAAAAGTAGACCAGGGTAGGAGGGATCAGGGGTGGGTCAAGGAGCGGGTTGAAGAATTAAATTAGGTGGTCAGGTGAACCTCATTGAAAAAGAGCGATTTAAACAGGTTTGAAGAAGGTAAGTGAATAAATACAGTTTACGAAAGGCATCTCAAATATAATACGTCCAAAACTCCACTGAACAAGTCTCTTCCCTAGAATTCTCAGTGTGGTTGCCATTCATTCTTCTGCTAGAGTGATCATATAAATCTATCTGCCAAACTAGGACACAATGGAGAATAAAGGATGGTACTACAGGCATTAACCAGCACATCCCCAGGCAAACTTGGGTGTATGGATGCATGGATGTATTGATGCCTAGCTGTCACCCCAGGCAGAAACATATGTCATTCTTGTCTTCTCTCACTCCCTCGTCCCTCCCTTCCCCCTTATCTTCTCCGAGTAGATGATCAAGTTCTTTTGATATTACCCAGAATATATCTCTTCTATTTCTAATACTGCTGTCTTAATTCCAGATATCTCAGGATCTCTGACTAGCATAGAGACAGGAGCTCAAAAATGTTCTAACTCTGAGTCTGTTCCTCCTCAAATCCCTTCCCTAGATCTCAGACGGACTCTTCCTAAACACTCTAATCCTGACACTCTCATTTAAAAAATGAGGAGTGAGGGAGTTCCGTGTCAGCCCAGTGGTTAGGACTCCACACTTTCACTGCCGAGGGCGTGGCTTTAATCCCTGGTCAGAGAACTAGGATCCCTGCAAACCGCATGGCGTGGCCAAAAACAAAGTGAAAGGTTTGGGTAGAAAGCACGTAAAGCACATACAGAGGCTGACAAGGCCCTTGCTGGTCCCAGGCCCCCTCCTCTGTTGCCCGTCTCCTACTCATGACTTGTATGTAGGCCAGCCCTGTCTGAGTGCCTGTTACAATCTAGCCCTGCCAAATGCCTTCCCTGTAAGGTAAGAACATGGGGGTATCAAGCAGTTTATCTTCAAAACCCACAGTTTGTGTAATTTTAAGTCTAAAACTCGGTGTCTCACAAAGATTAAATGCCCCTTATTGCCCTTAAGTTGTGGGGAATTAAAAATATATCAGATCTCTCTCTAGCTCCTATTTCAGCTCAAATGAATCCAATTAGGTTTCACTGCAAACTATGAAATACGGTAGGCCTATTTCCTCTTTAAATTGATTATAAATGTTGATGCTCTTCAGTATAAGTGCAAATTAATCTAGGGAATTCCATGAAATTTTATTTCTTAATTAAGCAGGTTAGACTAAATTACTTAACTGCAGTGACTACTCTGGCTCCTAAGGTTGTTCAAGGTCAGACACATGTCATCAAATGTAACACAATGATTTTCTGCTTGGCACAGACGTTTTCGTCAAACTCATTTCATTGCTTTGGGCTGGAGAGGAGAGGTTGCAGTCTTGAGCCGGGTGATCTCTAGAGACTGGGACCAGGATTATAGGAGGCAACACCAGGTGATGACACTCAGGCCAATTGAAGGAGTTTCTGGAAAATAGAAACGTGGCTTCCATTAAACTAAGAAAAGAACTGGGGCCTTAGACGGTCCAGAAATTAAACTTTCTACTGATATACATCTGGCAATGCTTCAGTGAGCGCAATCCATTTGGTCAGCCAGATGGACCAGTCCTAGCAGCTTTTCAGTCTCATGCACAAAGCACTTCAGCCTGGGGAAGAAAAAAAATCCCCAAACAAAAATATAAATAGAGAAGACCCTAGCATTGTGGCTAAACAATGGGGAAGACTCTTATAAATGAGGTTTCCACAACACTGTGCATTTCAGACATGACAGCTGTTACCTTTTTTCTTTCTTGATTTTTAATAGCTTATTTATCATGGGTGAAGGATGCGATTACTTATCGGAGGCTCCATGCTCTTGGCAGAAAACCTTTACAATGCTCAGTTACTCTCTCCCGGAGGAAAGAAGGCAAATTTCTAGCCTCTTTCTGAGAAAATATACTAAATAATACCAACAAAGAACAGTGATAAGAATCTAAACTGAAAAAAATCTTTTGAAAATGCAAACTTCAATATCATGGACTATCAAAGGAACTCCGGCTAAAAGGATGGGCTCACCAAAGAGATTCTCTTTTCCTCATTTAGGAAGCCTTACTCTTTTCTCATTTTCTAACACCATGAATCTAATTCAAGTTCGCCATTACCTTGAATGAGAATTATCTTCTGTCACTCAAACTATGTGTCTGCGCTGAAGTTCATTGATCATCCTTCAGCTGAACTGCCATGGCTACTCAATAACCATGGCCCATTTCCTACTCCTGAAGTCAAATGCTTAGATGTGACAGCATGCCGTGCACTGAGGAGTCTATGTATGTTTCCTCCTTCCTCGCCCAGAGTTTGCTGAGAGAAGAATAGAGACATAGAAATCCATTCCAAGCAGCCATCCCAATTTATGCCATTTGTAATTATGGACTTCTGAAGTTACTCTTAATAAACATTTTAACTCACTAATCAATAGGTTACTTGGGGGGAGTTAGAGAGTGTAAAGTAAATGAAAAATGTCAATGTCTTTTACTTATTGAACTTTTGATCAAATACGTTTCTTTTTGTCTTTAGATAAATACATCCTGCTAAAACTTAAAATACGGTCCTCCCTTCCCTCTCTTTCCCCCTCTTCTTTCTAGCAAAGATTTACTTAGCTCTCACTCTGTGCCAGGTAACACACTGAGAGATCTGTGTGCATTATCAAGAAAATAAAGCATTTTTGGTGAATTCCAGATTTATACACAAGCTGCCTACATTAGCTAATCTTCAAGTTTCCTCCATTATTTGCATGTTGATGAGATGTCAAGTTCCAGATCAAATATCGCGAATGAAAGTTCCCAGGTGGAGTATCCCATTTTACATTTTGGTTTTAGTGGGGTTCTTTTGTGGTGTTTGGGTGTTTTTTGTGGTGTTCTGGCTTGTTTAGTGGACTAGATTCCTTAACCCAATCTCAACTCTTCATTCAAAAATATTGGGAATTTTCTTTCTTTATTTCAAGTGAAGAGTAATATGATTTTCTGTCCATTTATACCAGCTACTTTTCAGAATCAGTCCGTTCTTTCATGTTTTTCTATCACTTCTGCATCCAGTCCTTTGCCACGACTGACCTAAGTTCATGATAAAATCCTTAGAATTATGGCATGCTAAAGTCTTTTTGGAGAGTCACTTTCAATGTTTTCCACCATGATGTGAGATTTTTACGTTTCTTATGTTGCTTTCTTGTACTGTCTTAGAGAAACAAATCCAGAATGCTGTGATTGGAATTCTTCAGGTTTGGGTCTTGTCAACTATCCCATAGCTGATATGTTCAGGGAAAACGAGGAATCTTGCAACCGTCAAGCCCTCAGCGCATTTTTCAAAGTGGACCTAATTTCACCTTATCCCTTTATCCAGTACTTTGCTTTCTCAAAGCCTTCATGCTGTTATTCATCCTTTTGTTGGCCAAAGCAAAGCCAATTTAAAAAATCAAGTATATGGTCTAAAGCATTTTGACAAACATATACATTTGTATAACATTCACCACTACAATCAAGATGTAGAACATTTTCATCACCCCCAAAATCTCCCTGTGTCTCTTAAGGTCAGTTCCCCAACCACTCCACATCCTGCCCTCAGGCAGCCGTTGATCTACTCTCTGTCTCTATAGATTAGTTTGGCTATAAAACTACAGTTCTAGACTATTATACAAATTGAACCACACACACTGTGTTCTTTTGTGTCAGGCTTCTTTCACTCATCATATTGTTTTAAAGATTCATCCACATTCTTGCATGTATTGGTAGTTCATTTTAGTGCTACTAATTTCCATCTTATGGATCTACCACAATGTTTTTACACGTTCACTTGTTAAGGGACATATGGGTTGTTTCTGTTTTTTCTGTTTTGTTTTGCTACTCAAGTAAAGCTGCTATAAACTCACCTGTACAGACTTTGTGTGGATATATCAGAGCTCTTCTGCAAGGAGAGATATTAAAGATATATTCAAGGGCCAAAGTTTAAATGCCAAAGGGAGGAAATAGGTAATATAAATGAAAGAAGCAGAATAATGTAAGAGAAAAGGGGGTGAGGACTGTAGCGATTTGCCACAGATCCAATGTTTAATTCTGTTTCATAATGAAACAATGTTAAGAAAACTGCAGTGATAATGTACCACAGCATCAAAAGAAAAGGTCAGCTCCTATAGGTCAGCTCCTTCCTTGGATCAGGTAACAAACAGCCCTTTTAAGACTTTTTCCTTGCCACAGGCTAAAGTATCATTAAGAATGCATTGTTAAGAAAAATTTAGTTTTAGACAGTCTTGGGTTTGAATTCATAATCTATACATGCTAACTGCATGACCTTAATCAAGCTTCTCCAAATATCTGAACCTTAGTTTTTTATTAGCAAAATGGGGATAATAGTGTTACCCATTTTATAGAATGGAGGTAAAGCATAAAAAAATTAAAGTGTATCTGGAATTAGCCTAAATATTCTTTCTCTCACTTTGGCATAAGCTACAACTTGATTGTCTTCCACATGTCAGGCCCTGTGTGATGTACAGTACTCCATCATCTCTTTTTTTTTAAATTAATTATTTAATTTTGGCTGTGTTGGGTCTGTTGCTGCGCGTGGGCTTTCTTTAGTTGCGGTGAGCAGGGGCTACTCTTCGTCGCCGTGCGCGGGCTTCTCATTGCAGTGGCTTCTCTTGTTGCAGAGCATGGGCTCTAGAGCACAGGCTCAGTAGTTGTGGCACACGGGCTTAGTTGCTCTGCAGCATGTGGGATCTTCCCAGACCAGGGCTCGAACCTGTGTCCCCTGCATTGGCAAGTGGATTCTTAACCTCTGCACCACTCGGGAAGTCCCTCATCATCTCGTTTTATTAAATCTTCACCTCATTAGCTAGACAAGAAACTGAGGTTGAGTGAGGTTGAAGCCATGTGATGAAAGCAGAAAACGAGAACCACTAGCTGTGACTGGAATTTGCTTCCTCGAAGCATGAGTCAATAGCTGACAGGTTTCATTGACTGGGGTCCACCTCTACATTTGCAAAAGGCTGGAGCTCACTTCTTTGCAACCATGTCACTTATGCTACTCGTCCATAACCTGCAGGTCTGATGTCCTCATAACAAGTTGGAGGCCAGGCTTTTCTGAGAGCTTGTCTTTGGCCAACTGTAACCATATTGTCAAAAATATGTGTCTGCCACTGGACTGGGAGCTCCATTCTGAGGACCTGGCAGAGGGCCTCGAACACTGGAGTCAGATCATTTTATGGAGCACAACTTGAACATAGTTTTCCTTCCATTGAATTCAGCAACCAGAATCTTTAGATAAAGAACAAGTGTTTACCTCTTAACACCATCGTGCATGTTACTTTGATCTTTGTGTCATCTTTAATAGCTGAGACAACCACTTAGGTGGTCTCAGTTGGCCTTATGACCAATTATGTATCTCTCTGGGTATAACATCGAGCCATCTATTTTTAAAATGATGTCACTCCACCTCACTGGATCCCTGTTGTTTCTTTGTTTATAAAATGAAGGTATGGACTAGATGCTCTATAAGATCCTTCACATCGTTAACTTCTCTATGATTCAAATAACACCCCCTGGTTCCTGTCCCAGTTCTAATAATTTTGGGGTAACCTGGCATTTTTCTGGGATCAGGTTCCTATAGTGCAGTGGCTCTTCAGACCAGAAACATCAGCAACAACTGGTCCACTGAGTCTCAGAACCACCCCTGCTGAAAGGGGGACCAGCACCCCTCTCCATCTAGTCTGAGTCTTTCCTCAAACATCCAACGCTGGCTCCGACTCCACAGCACCTGCCCGCTGACACCTCCCTGCGTTCTGCAGAGGGGAGACAGCCTGGAGAGTGGCTGGAGGAGGTTATGGAGGGGACGTGACCTCCAGTTGACCTGCGAGCTGGACCCGGGCAATCAGAGGTTCCTCATCCCCTCTCCTGTCCTTAGAAGGCACGTTCTGCCCACCATCCCCACATTTGGAAGGAGCCTTGAGAGAGCAATGGATGTTGAGACCATGGATGGCATACATGGCGGAACCCACTTAAGGCCTCTATATCAGCTTTTAAATTTCTGGCAGGCAGGTATGGAGATCTCCTGGTCTCACAGCTGCCCAAGACATGCCTCATATGTAAGTTCCCTGGCATATTAATCCTGCCACCTACCTATCTGGAGTGGTCTGCCCCTTTCTTCTGTCTCTTCTTACCCCTGTATGGGGGGCGGGGAGGCCACTTTCAGATTTCACCTGGGCAACCCCTGAGGTTGCAAACCAGCTAGGGTTCTTCAAATTCCACTCCCCCTGCCCTGATGACCCAACATAACATCTTTGTTGGCTTCATTAATGAGTTACGAGGATAATTTCACTTTCCTTAGAAACACATGGCATCCTTCCAAAACTGAGTTTCAGTTTATGAGCAAAGGCTATAAAATGGCTTCTTCCTGGCTGAGGGAGGAAAGGAAAGTGTTAGTTGTATGTGTATGTGTGTGGTTGAGGATCAGATCAGGGACTGGCAGTCAAGAAGAGCTTCTGCCTGCGCATCATACCCATGAAAGGGCTTGAACTTAGACTCTTGTTGTAATTTCTAAATTGAATTACGTGTAACCTCACAGCGGCGCACTTGAAAAATAGTCATTATTTCACTTGTGGTCCATATCTGGATTATATCAAGACTTTCTGTAGTGTATTGTGAATTATTTTATAAACAAATGCTGTACTTAACCTTATAGACAACATAATTGTGTTGCATTGGGTTTTCATAAAAGTAATTTGTCACTATATTAAATTCTTGTGCCCTAGTCTTGCAATTATTCAGGATAATGGCCTAAGAGCCTCAATATATCAACTTGCCCTGACCTCTCTCTCCCTTATGAGAAGCTCTGGGAAGATACTCAGTGTCTAGATGAGGTGTTAGGAGGGTCTAACATGAGGCCCCAAATGGATACAATGCAACCTATGCTAATAACTTCCCCTTAACATTGAACTCCGTGAAGCATTCAAAGTACTCCCTAATTTCATATCTTACCTAATTTATATCAAAAGTCAACAAACATTTATCAAGTGCTTACTGTGTGCCAGATACTGTATTAATACTGAGGACGCAAAGATGAAAAGAACAGCCAGTGTTCTCAAAATGCTTGCAGCCTACTGAGGGAAAAATCTTGAATCATGGGTACAATTCATCACACAAAACACTGTGAGGGAAGTACGTACATGATACAAAAATTCCTTTTAACTGGGGAGAAGAGAAAGTGTTCTGGGGAAGACACCCCCAGTAATGGTTATGAATGTGCTATACTACTTCCCAGCACAGGAACGACTGGGGCAGAGGCTAGAGTGTCTGAAATAAGAGTGTGATTATAAAGAGCTAAAGCAACTCTCTGGGTTTTGCTGTGGGCTAAAGGCAGTTTAAGGGGAGTGTGGGCAGGTGGGCCCCATCTCCTGCCCTCAGGCGTTCTTTAAATCTCTAAATCATTTGGTCTAGGTCTGTTGAGAGCTTTTTGCCTAAAAAATTCAGGATTCGGAAGACAGGGACTGGTGAGCTGCTCCCTCCAGGTCTGTCTGGGCACCCAGAAGCTGGCAAAACTGCTAAACAGCTAGGTTGCAGCCGGCCACCACCAGGCTCCAAGTGCTCCTCCCTGGAAAGTGTAGAAGACTGGAAGGATTTGAAGGAAAAAGAAAAGTTCTATGTTAGTGCAGAGAGATCCGTTTATCAGCAGAGAGTTATCAAGGTTAATGAGAAAAATTATCTCATCAGAACAATCCCCGGGTGGAGGCGCGTGCGGGAGCCGTCTCCCACTCTAATCTGCAAGCCTGGGGCCTCCCCGAGCAATACGATCCATCAAAGTCACTTCCTCTGCCTTCCCAGGGGAGCGAGCCCCCTCCTGCCACTGAGGAGGAAGCCGGTGGGAGGGTCCCGCAGATGGCCAGTGGGCGCAAGGGCGATGCCAGGTGTGCCTGGAAGTAGAAAAAGGAGCAGGGGACTGCACCCCAAACCTCCTTCTGGCTTTTAGGGAGCCAGGAACTGAGGACTGAGCAGGTGCCAAGGGAGGGAAGGAAACGTGTGCCCTACACACACACACACACACACACACATACACACACACACGCACGCACCAGCACACACACCACACCCTGTACTCACGTACACACGTAGTACACACAATATGGACATATGCCGTACACATGCACACTCAGTCACATCCACCACACACATCATGCAAGAACACTCCACACGGTGCACACACACACACACACACAGAGGCATGCTGTGTGTCCTGCTGTCATTTGTTTTCAATCTTTCATCCTTTATGGGAAATAACAACCGTTTAGTCAGATGCATTTTCATAAATGCTTGTCCTTATGGTTCCTTTGGCAGGAGCCTGCAGTTTCCACCTGCTGCCAGCCCTGGGGGTAGAGAGTTTTTTGTTTCGTTTGTTGCAGTTATTGTGGTGGTGTTGGTTTAGTTTTGCATCGTTCCAGGGAAGGCAGGAAGCAGCAGAGAAGTAGCTAGAAAGCCACAACATTTGCAGGTAGGCCGTTCAATATACAGTGCAGTTAGCCAGACTGTGGCTGGCTGGCTCAGGGTCCCGGGACTGCAGTAACTGCCCACTTCCAGTGCCTCCTTCCCATCATTGCCGTACTCCCTTTATGCGAAGGGCAAGCCTTCCACCAGCAGGGGGTGCTACTCTTCGATAAGACCCCCTTCTCTTGGCCACAGCTCCCTTGTTCCCGACACTTCAAATCTTTCCTCAAGCCACGTCCCCTTTGGGAAGCTTTCAGCCTTCACAGATCTTCCCTCTCCTCGGGCATTCTGTAATAAAGTTACGATACTTTAGTAGTACTCCTCTGTAAAGCACAGTTTAGTCCATGATTTATATCAACTTGTATTCTCACTAGATTTCAAGGATGTCAGTCTCGACTTCTCCAGCCAGCTTGTAAGTGACTGCAGGGCATGATCAGTGTTTTAACACATTCTGGCACGCTCCCTCAGCTCTGAGCAAATGTGGGGAGCTGGGTTGCGATTCTTTTTTTTTTTTTTTTTAAACCCACTTTTGTTTATTTATTTATTTTTGGCTGTGTTGGGTCTTCGTTTCTGTGTGAGGGCTTTCTCTAGTTGTGGCGAGCGGGCCTCTCACTGTCGCAGCCTCTCTTATTGCGGAGCACAGGCTCCAGATGTGCAGGCTCAGTAGTTGTGGCTCACGGGCCTAGTTGCTCCACGGCATGTGGGATCTTCCCAGACCAGGGCTCGAACCCGTGTCCCCTGCATTAGCGGGCAGATTCTCAACCACTGCGCCACCAGGGAAGCCCCTGAGTTGCGATTCTTATCTTAAGGCATGGCCAGTAGATTTTATATTCATTACATTTCTTTCTTTGACAGAGGCTTCATTTGAGAAACAACCTATTTTTCTGGATATTCTCTGTGTCTATCCATTGCTAAGAACGTTTGAAGGCTTACAAATTGTTCTGCAAGCACAGAACCGCCTTTGACATAACTGCCAGCATTCTTCAGTGGTGAAGCCTTTGCCAGTGGGGAGACAGAGGGGATGATGTCTCAGAAACCATGACCCCTAGCACCTGGAGCTGACCGCATTTGATGACAAGCATGATCTCCTCACATTAGGTAGGCAGAGACACAGTTTCTAGGCATCTCACTGACGTTAACTCCCCAAAGATCCTATACACATTGGTTGGCCAGTATGATCAGAATATAGTGTGATTTATCCATTCATCAGATATTTATTGATTACTTATCAATTATGCTCTACACTCTGGGCAAGGCACTGGAGGTATACCTCTGAACAAGCCAATTATAAGACTTGTACTCCAGGGTTACAAATGGTGGTCAGTACCATGAAGGAACTGGAGAATTATGATGACAGAGGAGCTGGAGAGGGAGAGTGGGGCAGGTGTAGCGAGAACTCATCTAGATGGAGTAAGCGGAGAAGGTGAGGACGTTTAGACTAAGACCCTCAGGGGGAGAAGCAGCAGATTTCAGAGCGTAGGGGAAGAGGTCGTTTGTCACGTGGAACGGTTGGTTTGGTTCAGCTCTAACCACGCCTGATTCAGGGCAGCTGCCTCAACAATGAGAGTCCCAGGTCCCAATGATAATAGCTACCTGGTATTTATTGTTCAGTTACAAAATGCCATCCTTACAGGATTGCTCCAGGTAAGCTTATTGCAAGTGAGGAAATGGAGACTCAAAGAGGTAAAGAGAGGGAGTGCGTATCCAGCCTGATCTAACGGCCTCCAGAGTGAGTGCCTCTCCCCTCCTTTCCACCATGGTAATGGTAGGTAAGAGAGAGCGTGACCCAGAGCCGCCTAACTCTAGGATCTGAAAAGCTGTTCAGAGAGTGTGTTCTGTTGATGGCCTGTCTGCAAATCAAATCTGAAATAAATTACAGCTGTTTTACTTGTAAAATTTTTCTTGTAAATACCATAAAGTACATTTAGGAGTAGCGAAGAGTCAAAGAATTAAGCAAATAATCCAAAAAGGATAACAATGGCTGCCTTGAAGCTTCCTGATCTATATTATATGTTAACATTCACTGGCCCCTGCCTGTATAGACGATAGGCAACCATTATTGACTCTAATTTTTCCTTCTTTCATTCCACAGACACTTTTTGAGCACCTGTTGTATGGCAGACACTGTGGTAGTAGCTCAGGATACGGATAAATATCATGCTCTGTCCTAGATTTACATACAATACTTTGAGAACAAAGAGAAGAAACAATTACAATACAGTGTGGGAAGTGCTGTGATTGAGGGACACAGGGGCATAGAACACAGCCTGAGAGGAGGCACTGTTAGGATTTCAGAAAATGCTCCTTGAAGGAGGTGATTTCTGAACTGAGTCCCTAAAACCTTAGTAGGAGGTAATCAGCTTAAGGCTATAATCCAAAAGTGCTAGCAGGGGACCATTATGGGAACAGCCAGGTATCTGTTGTGGCTGGCCCTAGCATGTGGCCCATGAGAGTAAACACAACAGATGAGGTTGAAATCTAAGCGGAGACCAGACTATGAAGAGCTTCTGCACTGTGGTAAAAAGCTAAGACCTTACTCTGAGTTCTGTGGGATGCCATGGTGTGAAAATGTAAGCAGAGGAATGACATTGTTTTTAGAGTAATCTCTCCGACAGCTAAATGGAGAATGAATGGGAGGGAGGAGAGGCTAGAGGGCTGGCAGAGTGGGGTGGGATCCCTGCTGCGTGCCAGGCGCTGTCCTAGTCACCCGGGCTCCAATTGTGAACAAGGCAAACGTGGAGCAATAGGCTAGTGAGAGAGACACCAAGTTTCACCCATAGATCTCATTTTATATTCATGACCAGCAACCTCCTCTGGGTCCTTTGTGCTGCCCAGCAATCATGCTTTAAGTCCATTCACTCCTCCACTTCCCTAGACACTATTTCATCACTTCTCTTCCCTCAAACTGCTACTTCCTCCCAGAAACTCATACTTCATTGTGGACCTTGCTTCCCACTCAGTGAGAAGATGCAAGCCGCCAGAAGAGACCATCCAGTAGACGCTCAACACCACATCTACCCGCCTTTGGCGTCTGTGCATCCTGACACCTCCTGCCTGGCACCACACAGAGTCCCTGGACTCCCATCTAAAACCAGTCCCTCCCATTCCCAGATCCCATTCCCTCTGGCCTACCCGAAGCAATTCTTTTGCTCTCCAAAGACATTTTTTCCCCCCACCCATGGATCATTCCATCAGCATACAATATGCTGTTATTCTTCCCATCTTAAAATTCTTTTGCCCACTTTCCCCACCAACTACTGCCATGTTTCTCTGCTTCTGTTCATAGCACAACTCAGAAGAGTCGTCTCTACTCACTGACCCAATTCCTCTCCTTCCAGTTTCTTTCTGTAAACCTACTATGATTGGGCTTTAAGCCCCACCACTCCACAGAAATTATTTTGCTAAATCCAGTTCTCAGTCCTCATCCCAAGTGGCACTGGTACTGATACAGGGGCATAAATCCTCTTCTTAGATCTCCTCTGTTAACCTTTCCTCCAGGGCACACATTTTCTTGGTTTCTCTTTCACCGGCACTACTTTTTGGTATCTTTTGCTGATTCCACCTCTTCTCCCCAGCTGTTTATGTTAGGGTGCCCTGGAACACCACTCCTGATCCTCTTTTCTTTTTTAATAAATTTATTTATTTTATTTTTGGCAGCGTTGGGTCTTCGTTGCTGTGTGCGGGCTTTCTCTAGTTGCGGTGAGCGGGGGCTACTCTTCGTCGCAGTGCGCAGGCTTCTCATTGCGGTGGCTTCTCTTGTTGCGGAGCACGGGCTCTAGGCGCAAGGGCTCCAGTAGTTGTGACACGTGGGCTCAGTTGTGGCTTGCAGGCTCTTGAGCGCAGGCCCCGTAGTTGTGGCACACGGGCTTACTTGCTCCACGGCATGTGGGATCTTCCCGGACCGGGGCTCAAACCTGTGTCCCCTGCATTGGCAGACGGATTCTTAACCACTGCGCCACCAGGGAAGTCCCGATCCTCTTTTCTATTTACTTTATACTCTTACCACCTATATGCTGACATCTCACTAATATGTATAAACCTCAGCTCATTCCTCCACACTTTAGGCTCACATATGCATCTGCCTTCTCAAGACCTCCACTAGGACAACTGATAGACACTCAGACTCAGCATGTCCAAAATGGAACTACTGATTCTCCCCTACAAAGCCTGCTCCTTTTCAGGGGGAAGCATCTCCATGTTTCTAGTTGTTCAGGCCAAAAATCTTGAGGACCACCTGGCTTCTGTGTCTTTCACACCCTGCATCCAATACATAAGTAGATCCTATAGCTCTACGGTCATGATGCGGCTAGAATCTTATCGCTTCTGGCCAGCTTCACTGCTACCACTTGATCAGAGTCATCATCTCCTGTTTCAGAAGCCTCCTAATGGGTCTCTCTGCTTTTACTCTTGCCCTTTAAGAAGTCTGCATTCAGCACTAGAACAGTTCTCTTTAAACTTATCACTCTTTGCTCAAAACCCTGAGTAACAGCCAGGGAACCTAAAGTCCCTAAAATGTGCTACATAACTTGTCCTCCCCATCACCTCTCTAACCTCACATGCTTTCTCTCCTTTGCTCACTCTCTTCCAGTCATTTTGACCTCTTTCCTGATCAGTCCTTAAATTCTCCAGACGTTCTTCCTCTTAAAGAATTCTGTTTCTCTTTCTGAGAATGTTTTTCCTCTAGATATTCCCATGGTTTGCTCTAGATACACCCTCACCTCGTTTAAATCTTTGTCCAAATGGAACCCTTTTACAAGGCCCACCGTGCGCACCCTATTTTATTTAATTTTTAAAAGATTTTTTTGATGTGGACCATTTTTAAAGTCTTTATTGAGTTTGTCACAATATTGCTTCTGTTTTATGCTTTGGTTTTTTGGCCGCGAGGTATGTGGGATCTTAGCTCCCCGACCAGGGATCGAACCCGTACCCCCTGCATTGGAAGGCGAAGTCTTAACCAACTGGGCCACCAGGGAAGTCCTGAGCACCCTATTTTAAATAGCACGCCCCTACCCCTCCAGCATTCTTGATCTTCCTTACCCTGTTTTATTCTGTAGCAATCACTACCTTTTAATTTACCATCTAATAATATGCTTACTTATTATCTTTTATGTTTGTGTCATACTCTGCTTGCCAGAATGTAGGCTTCTCCAGACCAGATCTTTGTACGTTTTGTTCCGTTATGTATCACATGTACCTAGAACAGAGTCTGTCCTATCATAGGCATTTGATGAATACTTGCTGAGTGAATGAATAGCAATGTGTTAAGAAAGAACTGAAAAATGTGCACCCAAGTGAGACAATGTCTATGGAGCAAAGAGAAGAGATACAAGAGATTAAGAAGGTAAAAGAGAGCTCTTTGAATTCAGGGGTAGAAGAAACGAGTAAAAGATGATTCCCAGATTTTAGGCTCAGGTGTCTCTGTGGAGAGTGGTACCATTCAGTGAGATAAGAAATGGGAATTCAGTTTGGTACCTGGATGTGGGACACCACGGTAGAAAGTTCTGTTTGTCAAGGTTTTTTCTTTTAAATTTATTAAGATATAATGCCCATTTAATAAACTTGATCCTTTTAAAGTGTACAATTCAGTAGTTTTTAGTATATTCACAAAGCTGTGTAACCACTGCCACCACCCAATTCCAGAAGATTTTCGTTGTTCCACAGAGAAATCTCAGACATATTAGCAGTCACTCCCCATTCCTCCCTACCTGGAGCCCCTGGAAAACAACTAATAGACTCCCAGTCTCTATGAATTCGGTTACTGTGGATATTTAAAATAAATAGAATCATATATTACATAGCCTTTGTGTATGGCTTCTTTCACTTGGTATAATGTTTTCAAGGTTCATCCATATTGCAGCATATATCAGTACTTCATTACTTTTTATGGCTGAATAATATCCCATTGTCTGAATATACGACATTTTTTTCAGACATTGCTTTTTATTTTTTTTAATTTTTATTTTATATTGGAGTATAGTTGATTTACAATGTTGGGTTAGTTTCAGGTATACAGCAAAGTGATTCAGTTAAACATATACACGTATCCATTCTTATTCAAATTTTTTCCCCATGTAGGTTACTACAAAATATTGAGTAGAGTTCCCTGTGCTATACAGTGGGTTCTTGTTGATTATCTGTTTTATATATAGTAGTGTGTATATGTTAATCCCAAACTCCTAATTTATCCCTTCCCCCACAAAGTCTATGAGTCTGTCTCTGTTTTGTAAATAAGTTCATTTGTCTCATTTTCTTAGATTCCTCATATAACTGATATCATACGGTATTTGTCTTTCTCTTTCTGACTTACTTTGCTTAGTGTGATAATCTCTAGGTCTATCCATGTTGCTGCAAATGGCATTATTTCATTCTTTTTTATGGCTGAGTAATATTCCATTGAATGTATGTACCACATCTTCTTTATCCATTCCTCTGTTGATGGATATGTAGGTTGCTTCCATGCTACGATGAACATTGGTGTGCAAGTAACTTTTTGAACTATGGTTTTCTTCAGGTATATGTTCAGGAGTGGGATTGCTAGATCATATGGTAGTTCTATTTTTAGTTTTTTAAGGAACCTCCATACTGTTCTCCATAGTGGCTGTACCAATTTACATTCCTACCAAGAGTTTAGGAGGGTTCCCTTTTCTCCACACCCTCTGCAGCATTTATTGTTTGTGGACTTTCTGATGATGGCCATTCTGACTGGTGTGAGGTGATATCTCATTGTAGTTTTGATTTGCATTTCTTTAATAATTAGCAATGTTGAGCATCTTTTCATGTGCCTATTGGTCATCTGTATGTCTTCTTTGGAGAAATGTCTGTTTAGGTCTTCTGCGCATTTTTTGACTGGGTCTTTTTGTTTTTGATATTTAGCTGCATGAACTGTTTGTATATTTTGGAGATTACTCCCTTGTTGGTAGCATTGTTTGCAAATATTTTCTCCCATTTCTGTGAGTTGTGTTTTCATTTTGTTTATGGTTTCCTTTACTATGCAAAAGTTTTTGAGTTTAATTAGGTCCCGTTTGTTGGGTTTTGTTTTTATTTCCATTACTTAGGAGACAGATTAAAAAAGATATTGCTGCAATTTATGTCAAAGAGCATTCTGCCTATGTTTTCCTCTAAGAGGTTTATAGTATCTGGTCTTACATATAGGTCTTTAATCCATTTTGAGTTTATTTTTGTGTATGGTGTTAGGGGGTGTTCTAATTTCATTCTTTTACATGTAGGTGTCCAGTTTTCCCAGCACCACTTATTGAAGAGGCTGTCTTTTCTCCATTGTATATTCTTGCCTTCTTTGTCATAGACTAATTGACCATAGGTGTGTGGATTTATTTCTGGGCTTTCTGTCCTATTCCATTGGTCTATATTTCTGTTTTTTTGCCAATACCATACTGTTTTGATGACTGTAGCTTTGTAGTACAGTCTGAAGTCGGGGAGCCTGATTCCTCCAGCTCTGTTTTTCTTTCTCAGGATTGCTTTGGCTACTTGGGGTCTTTTGTGTCTCCATACAAATTTAAAAATTTTTTGTTCTAGTTCTGTGAAAAATGCCACTGGTAATTTGATAGGGATTATGTTGAATCTGTAGATTACCTTGGGTAGTATAGTTATTTTGATGATATTGATTCCTCCAATCCAAGAGCATGGTATATCTTTCCACTTGTTTGTGTCATCTTTGATTTTTTTCATCAGTGTCTTACAGTTTTCAGGGTATAGGTCTTTTGTCTCTGTAGGTAGGTTTATTCCTAGGTATTTTACTCTTTTTGATGCGATGGTAAATGGGATTGTTTCCTTAATTTCTCTTCTGATCTTTGGTTGTTAGTGTACAGAAATGCAAGAGATTTTTGTGTATTAATTTTGTATCCTACAACTTTATGATAAAGTTGCAGGATACCACATTTTGTTTATTCACTCATCAGTTGATGCACATCAAAGTGGGTTGTTTCCACTCTTGGACTATTATGAAAAATGCTGCTGTAAATTTTTATGTGAAGGTATGTTTTTAATTCTCTTGGGTGTATACCTGGGAGTGGCATTGTTGGGTCCTATGATATATCTCTGTGTCATTTTTTAAGAATGTCAGTTGATTTTTAGTAGCATGACCATGTACTTTGGTCTGCCAAGGTGAATCCCAGTCTCTGCCTGCTATCATGGTGAAGTTTTAGTTAGTGCTCCTTTTCACTCTCAAAATAGCCCAGATCAGGGCATGAAATCCCATGATCACCCTAGTTGTAAGGGTCTAGAACTGAAGAGGGCAGCAGGACTGTGAATAGTAATTGGAAGGAACAGGCCAAGTGCTACATGAAAGCAGAGAGTCACCCAGAGAGTTTGTAAAATGTAAAGAGAAGGGGGCTAAAGGCAGACATCTGAGATATATGGACATTTAAAGAGTTAAGGAGGAATATGAGCCTATAAAGGTGTAGAGAAAGATCTCCCGGGGTAGGAGGCAAGCCATGGAACAGTATTATGTAAAACTCAAGGGGGAAAATGTGTCAGCAAAGAGAACACGAGCAATAGGATCCATGGCTGCAAAATGGTGTTTTTTTTATTTTATTTAAAAATGAATTGGGACCTGTTCAATGAGATAGCATTGATGACCCTGGCAGGAGCAATTTTCATGAAATTTTGAGGAAAATTCCAGACAACAGTACGTAGAACAAGCCTGAAGTCTGCAAAGAGAGGCAATGGAGATAATCAACATGGGTTTCTCTTCTAAGAAGTGTGGCTGTGAAGAAGAGAGATTTAGTTGGTTAATGTTGAGGGAAGGTATATATTTGGGTTTTTGTTGGTGGTGTCTAGTTTTTCTTAAGTAAAGGAGATTTAAATATGTTCAGGGAAGTGGTTGAAGAAAAAGAGAAAAAGGAGATAACCAGGAAAGCACATCTGCTTAGACCTAGCTAGGCAGGCAGGTAACAGGTGCAAGGGCCGAGGTGGGGAGAGCAGTTCACATGAGACCAGAACCCCTTCTACACTGGGGTTTGGGGTGTGGCAGGAATGGGAGGCTGTGGGGATAATTTAATGACAAGACCAGACTAGGTAAGGGGAAATTTTTAGAATATTAAGGAAACCGTTAGGAAGACACCTGTTTTCTGTGACAAAGGCAGAGTAGCGTTGAAAGGTGTTTACTAAGTGTGAGGCAGAATGTTGAGCAGGTGTCTTGAGGGGAATAGTGAAGGCATGGGAAAGGCAAGAGGCTGATGAGGGAAATTCAGGTTTATGGGCAGCACTGGAAGCGTATCAGAGGTTGAAGATGCTGAATTTGTGTTACTTGGGGTATCTTTAAATAGCAGACTGGGAGAGATGCAGAGAGAGCAACTACTGAGCTGGTCCAGCACTGGATTTCTGCAAGGTGGTCAATCCAGATGTTAAGGGGAAAAGAGGTAGAAAGAGCTGTGATGGTTGAATGTGGGACATATGTGAGTTGAATAGGAAATAACTGATTCCAAACTTCCCAAAGTTTTTTCTCCCTCCAGCCTTATATAAAGAGACATTAAGAGAAAGCAAAAAAGCAAAACCCAAGAAAGGCACAACAGAGAGCCTGTCTTTTTTCTTCTGCAGGTTATTCAGCTTTACCTATCTCAAAATAAATAAATAAAAAGCATTTTCAGATGTTTTCTTTACACTGAACTATGAATAGTTATAAAATGTCACAAATATCTGTTTATGTTCCAATCTGCTCACGGGGAAGAGATGAGTTTAGCTGCACTAAAATTAAATTGACCAAGTATTGAAATCTAACAGATTTTTTTGTTCATTTATGTTGCAGTGCTGAGGTTTAAGATGTGCGTTTACTCTTTCACAATAAATATTTTATTTTTCTTACACTTATGATCAGTTGCATTCATCATAGCCTCACATGACTGATACGATTGGACAGTATTGCCCATTTGCCTTTTATTGTTAAACTTTTGATTGTTAATTTTAATAACCTATACAAAGTGTGAACAATTTTTGATACTTTTTATTTAGATGGTGTGTCCATTATCTGGAACTGTTCCTGAGTTCTTCATACCATAAAACATAAGGTAGTATAATAAAGGAAAAACATGGATTCTAAAAATGAGCTTAACATTGATTATATCTAAACTTTCTTAAAATGTTAATTAAAATACAAGCACTATTGGCAAAAGTTAGTTCAGCCCCACTTCCTCTCCAATGAATGCAATAACTGAAGGAATGACAGGCCTTTCATATCAGACAATCATAATATAAATCTGCTTTACACCATGATCTTATTGTTCTAGTTGATACTATGCCCTTCCCCACCTTGCTAATAAATCCTACATATTCTAAGCAGTCAGTCAGTTTTAGTTCTGCTTCCTCTGAATGCCTTCCAGTGGAGGGACACGGTTTCCATGTTATTTATGGTCTATTCTATGCTGTTCCTATACAGCCCAGAATCATCTGACCCAAGCATTCTTTTTCAAACTTATCTCACACCATCTCCCCCTTGCTCATCATACTGCAGCCTCACTGGGTCTGATGGTTAATTTCATGCATCATCAACTTGACTGGGCCACAGGGTGCCCAGGCATTTGGTCAAACATTATTCTGGGTGTATCTGTGAGGGTGTTCCTGGATGAGATTAATATCTGACTCTCCTGGGTTTCCAGCTTGCCAACTGCACATCTTGGGACTTCTCAGCTCCCATAAGTACATGAGCCAGTTCCTTATAAAGTATAATATATATACAGATATATGTGTGTGTGTGTGTGTATCCATCCTATTGGTTTGTTTCTCTGGAGAACCCATATCAATACACTGGGTTTCTCATTAAGCTCTTTCCTGCCTCAGGGCCCTCCTATGTGCTGTTCCCTTTGCCAGGAACTTCCTTTCCGCCGATCTTTCCATGGCTAATTTTCGTCATTCAGGTCTCTGCTTAAGTTGTTACCTCCCCCTGGAAGTCTTCCCTGAACACTCGAATAAAACCCCTGCTCCCATCACTCCACAAACTCTGATTTTCCATCAAGACACTCTGTTTATTTTCTTCTTATGACTTTGAGGTCTGGAATGATACTTATATGTGTATGTGGTTTTTGGTCTTCCTATTCCTTTACTTGGTTTTACATTACAAGAGAAGCAAACCTCTCATTATTGTTCACCAGTGTATCTCTGTGCCCAGGGAAAAGCCTGGCTCATATTAGCTACTCAAAAAATATACTACCTCTTATTTAATGGTATGAGGAACTCAAGCACAGTTTCAGAAAATTGAAATATCCTATAATTACTTTAAGTATTGTAAGAACACAGGCTACGATGATAAAACCTCAGCTTTGAATCTATATCTTCATCAACCCAAGAAAGCAAGTAATGCTTCCCCTTCCTTCCAACCAAATAAGAACCAAATGGGTGATGTACATGGAAGTGCCCTGAGTACACAAACTGTGGTTTATACTATTATATAATAGCTATATATTTTAATAGTTTCATAATATAATAGCTTAACATTAAACTATTCTATAACTATTACGATACCTTGTTATCCCACTTTGTATCGTGTTTGATTTCCCTTTGACACTTTATGAGCACTTTTGCATGTTATCAAACATTCTTTGCAAACATGATTTAGTGACACTATATGATGCTTCGTGCGGATGTATAATAACTGTAAATCTCCTGATTGCTGGACTTTGAGAGTTTTTTATTTATATTAAACTTACACTGTGATATGCCATAGTAAATCTATATCTGATTATAGTTTCAGGATGGGACTTCAGACATAGAATTAATAGAGCCAAAGAAAGGAATTTTTGTGGCACTGTGAGAATAATGGCAGTTTGTTTTCCATTAGAGATTGTACCAGTTTTCACACTTAACATCTTCCAAGTATTGAATGAGAATTTTTTTTTACTTCCAGCACTCATGGGTTTTCTACTGTTTAATGCATATTTATTGCGTTATTGGTGAAGCTGAGCATTTTTGTATATATACTGGACATTTGTATTTCTTTTTCTCAGAATTGCTTGCTGTTATTTTGACCATTTTCCTATTGAATTTAAGGATTTTTTTCATTTAATCAATTTGTATCAGCATATTATAGATTGATGGCTCCTGTCATTTATCATGAATGTTTAAAATATTTTTCCCAATGTGTCCTTTGTCTTAAATTTATATATGACACAGAACTTTTCATTTTCAGGTAGTCAGATTTATTGACAGTTCTTCTGGCTATGATTTCTTTCAGCACTTTTTTAAAAAAAAAGTAGTTATTTAATTTTGGCTGCGTTGGGTCTTCGTTGCTGTGCGTGGGCTTTCTCTAGTTGTGGCAAACGGGGGCTATTCTTCGTTTTGCAGTGCGCGGGCTTCACATTGCTGTGGCTTCTCTTGTTGCAGAGCACGGGCTCTAGGCTTCAGTAGTTGTGGTACATGGGCTCAGTAGTTGTGGCTTGCAGGCTCTAGAGCACAGGCTCAGTAGTCGTGGTACACGGGCTTAGTTGCTCCCCGGGCTGTGGGATCTTCCGACACCAGGGATCAAACCATGTCCCCTGCAGTGGCAGGTGGATTCTTAACCACTGTACCACCTGGGAAGCTCTTTCATCACTTTCATGCTTAGAAAGTTTTTCCTTAATTTTAGGTCAGATAATTATTGATATTCTTTTTTTTTCCTGGTTCTGATAGAATTTCATTATTTACTTGAACTCCTAATCCACCTGGAATTTGGGGGTACCTAAATGGGGATTTTACTTGTTCCCCATGCCCGTGTGTAACCAAGCATTGTTCATTCATGTTATCAGTCCCTATAATATATGTCAGTCAGTGTTCACTTTGTTCTGTTCTGATCTATTGGTTGAATTTTGCACTGACACCATTCTGTGTAAAATTTAGACTCTTTAAGTTATGAAAACTCAAACTTACATATTTTGTTGGAATTATACCAAGCGTACAAATTAATTTAGTAGAATTTTATTTTATATTTTTACAATTTCAGGGTTATGTC
Source organism: Stenella coeruleoalba (assembly GCF_951394435.1). Classification (NCBI taxonomy): domain Eukaryota; kingdom Metazoa; phylum Chordata; class Mammalia; order Artiodactyla; family Delphinidae; genus Stenella; species Stenella coeruleoalba. Next base: position 37,348,101 of record NC_137151.1, on the reverse strand, counting down.
CCAGCATTAAGACTCTGTTCTTTTCCATTTATTTCAAGAATTGTTTCAGGCTCTACAGTGAAGATTTCTAGTTTTCTTATAGGTCTCTTAAGGTTTTCATTAAGATTATAACTAAATATTGTATATTTGATTTCAGTTCTTATTTAGGTAGCTTTAGTGTTATTATAATATTTCCAAGGAAGTAAATGTTGCTCATGTGTGTCCTCAGTTTGTCTCATACATTGAGAGAAGAGCTGAGGGGAAACAAGTCCAGGAAATAAGAATTGGAAAGAGAGGACAGAGGATTCAGGTGAGGAGCCATTTCCTCGTGTAGTTTGTAGTTTTGACTTGGTTCCCATCGTGCCTGATTTTTCACTTTTAGACAGTCATTCCTTTGATTTAAAGTATATATACAGGAGTTTATTGTAAAAATGCACACCATTATTATCCTCCAGTACCAGACCATTAAATATTTTAGTAGGTAAAGGAGCAAAAATAAGAGTTGATAATGGTTGAGCAATATCAGAGCAGAAATAATGTAGATATGGTAGAGGAAGAGGATCAAGCTGGTGCTAATGAATATAACCCCTGTGCTGATCATGCTTTACAAGTAGTGTGTGTCCAAAACCAACATGCCAGCAAAATAGTTGTCAGAAATAGAAGCTAGGGCCCCAGAGGTAGAAATGTAGTCATTAGTTTCTGGGTGAAAGGGCTAAACAGAGGAATTCAAGCATGGAAGACTTGATTCAAGGTATTAAGGCAATTTCAAAGAATCTAAGACAGAGAAAGGGGGTGATAAGGTAGCATAAAGGTTAGGCTTCAGTCAGAAAATAAGAAAGTACTATACTAGAAATAACAGAGTAGTCCCAGAAAAATAATAGTATTTGTTTTTTAAAATTTTTTTATTTTATACTGGAGTACAGTTGATTTACAGTGTTGTGTTAGTTTCAGGTGTACAGCAAGGTGATTCAGTTGTGCATTTATCTATTCTTTTTCAAATTCTTTTTCCATTTAGGTTATTACAGATTACTGAGCAAAGTTCCCTGTGCTATGCAGTAGGTCCTTGTTGGTTATCTATTTTAAGTATAGTAGTGTGTATATGTCAATCTCAATCTCCCAGTTTATCCCTCCCTCCCCCCACCTTTCCCCTTTAATAACCATAAGTTTGTTTTCTAAGTCTGCAAGTCTGTTTCTGTCTTGTAAATAAGTTGATTTGTACCCTTCCTTTAGATTCTTCATATAAGTGATATCATATGATGTTTGTCTTTCTCTGTCTGACTTAGTATGATAATCTCTAGGTCCATCCATGTTGCTGCAAATGGCATTATTTCATTCTTTTTAATGGCTGAGTAATATTCCATTGTATATATGTACCACATCTTCTCTATGCATTCATCTGTTGATGGACATTTAGGTTGCTTCCATGTCTTGGCTACTGTAAACAGCGCTGCAGTGAACATTGGGCTGCACCTATCCATTCAAACCATGTTTTTCTCCAGATATAGGCCCAGGAGTGGGATTGCTGAATTATATGGTAGCTCTATTTTTAGGTTTTTAAAGAATCTCCATACTGTTCTCCATAGCAGCTGTACCAATTTACATTTCCATCAACAGTGCAAGAGGGTTCCCTTTTCTCCACACCCTCTCCAGCATTTATTGTTTGTAGACTTTTTGATGATGGCCATTCTGACTGGTGTGAGTTTTGATTTGTGTTTCTCTAATAATTAGCAACGTTGAGCAACTGTTCATTTGCCTCTTGGCCATGTCTTCTTTGGAGAAATGTCTATTTAGGTTTTCTGCCCATTTTTTGATTGTTTATATATATATATATATATATATATATATATATATATATATATATATATATATATATATAGCTGCATGAGCTATTTGTAAATTTTGGAGATTAACCCCTTGTCACTTGAATAATTTGCAAGTATTTTCTCCCATTCTGTGAGTTGTCTTTTGTTTTTGTTTATGGTTTCCTTTGCTGTGCAAAAGCTTTTGAGTTTCATTAGGTCCCATTTGTTTATTTTTTTTTTTACTTCCATTACTCTGGGAAATGGATTGAAAAAGATAGTGCTGCAATTTATGTCAGAGAGTGTTCTGCCTGTGTTTTCCTCTAAGAGTTTTAAAGTATCCAGTCTAACACTTAGGTCTTTAATCTATTTTGAGTTTATTTTTGTGTATGGCGTTAGGGAGTGTTCTAATTTCATTCATTTACGTGTAGCTGTCCCGTTTTCCCAGCACCAATTATTAAAGAGACTATCTTTTCTCCATTTGTATTCTTGCCTCCTTTGTCATAGAATAGGTAACCAGAGGTGTGTGGGTTTATCTCTGGGCTTTCTATCCTGTTCCATTGATGTATATTTCTGTTTTTGTGCCAGTGCCATACTATTTTGATTATTGTGCTTTGTAGTATAGTCTGAAGTCAGGGAGCCTGGTTCCTCCAGCTCCGGTCTTCTTTCTCAAGATTGCTTTGGCTATTCAGCGTCTTTTGTGTCTCCATACAAATTAAAAAAAATTTTTGTTCTAGTTCTGTGAAAAATGTCATTTGTAATTTGATAGGGGTTGCATTCAATTTGTAGATTGCCTTGGATGGTGTAGTCATTTTGACAATATTGATTCTTCTAATCCAAGAACATGGTTTATCTTTCCATCTGTTTGTGTCATCTTCTATTTCTTTCATGAGCTTCTTATAGTTTTTGGAGTACAGGTCTTTTGTCTCCTTAGGTAGGTTTATTCCTAGGTATTTTATTCTTTTTGATGTAGCCGTAAATGGGATTGTTTCTTTAATTTCTCTTTCTGCTCTTTCATTGTTAGTGTATACTAGGCAACAGATTTCTGTGTATTAATTTTGTATCCTGCAACTTTACCAAATATGTTGATGAACTCTAGTAGTTTTCTGGTAGCACCTTTAGGACTTTCTATGTATAGTATCATGTCATCTGCAGACAGTGACAGTTTTACTTCTTCTTTCCAATTTGTATTCTTTTTATTTCTTTTTCTTCTCTGATTGCGTGGCTAGGACTTACAAAACTGTGTTGAATAAAAGTGGTGAGAGTGGACATCCTCGTCTTGTTCCTGATCTTAGAAGAAATGGTTTCAGCTTTTCACCTTTGAGTATGATGTTAGCTGTAGGTTTGTCATATATGGCCTTTATTATTTTGAGGTATGTTCCCTTTTTGCCCACTTTCTGGAGTTGTTTTTAATCATAAATGGGTTTTGAATTTTGTCAAGAGCTTTTTCTACATCTATTGAGATGATCATATGGTTTTTATCCTTCAATTTGTTAATGTGGTATATCACACTGATTTGCAAATATTGAAAAATCCTTGCATCTGTGGGGTAACTCCCACTTAATCATGGTGTATAATTCCTGCATTTGGTTTGCTGGTATTTTGTTGAGGATTTTTGCATGTATATTCATCAGTGATATTGACCTGTACTTTTCTTCCTTCCTTCCTTCCTTCCTTCCTTTATTTCTCTTTCTCTTTCTTTCTTTCTTTCTTTCTTTCCTTCCTTCCTTCCTTCTTTCTTTTCTTTTCTTTTCCTCTCTTTTTTTTCTTTCTTGCCTTTCTTTTTTCTTTCTTTCTTTCTTTCTTTCTTTCCTTTCTTTCCTTTCTTTCTTTCTTCCTTTCTTCCTTTCTTCCTTTCTTCCTTTCTTCCTTTCTTTCTTTCCTTTCTTTCTTTCTTTCTTTCTTTCTTCCTTTCTTCCTTTCTTCCTTTCTTCCTTTCTTTCTTTCCTTTCTTTCCTTTCTCTGGTTTTGGTATCAGGGTGATGGTGGCCTCATAGAATGAGTTTGGGAGTGTTCCTTCCTCTGCAATTTTTTGGAAGAGTTTCAGAAGGATAGGTGTTAACTCTTCTCTAAATGTTTGATAGAATTCTCCTGTGAACCCATCTGGTCCTGGACTTTTGTTTGTTGGGAGTTTTTTAATCACAGTTTCAATTTCATTACTTGTGATTGGTCTGTTCATATTTTCTATTTCTTCCTGGTCTAGTCCTGGGAGATTTTACCTTTCTGAGAATTTGTCCATTTCTACCTGGTTGTCAAATTCATTGGCAGATAGTTGCTTGTAGTAGTCTTTTATGATCCTTTGTTTTTCTGTGGTGTCCTTTGTAACTTCTCCTTTTTTATTTTTAATTTCACTGATTTGAGCCCTCTCCCTTTTTTCTTGATGAGTCTGGCCAAAGGTTTATCAATCTTGTTTATCTTTTCAGAGAACCAGATTTTAGTTTCATTGATGTTTTCTATTGTTTTCTTCGTCTCTATTTCATTTATTTCTGAGCTGATCTTTATGATTTCTTTCCTTCTACTAACTTTGTGTTTTGTTCATTCTTCTTTCTCTAGTTGCTTTAGGTGTAAGGTTAGGTTGTTTATTTGGGATTTTTCTTGTTTCTTGAGGTAGGAGTGTATTGCTATAATCTTCCCTCTTAGAACTGCTTTTGCTGCATCCCATAGATTTTGGATTGTCATGCTTTTGTTTTCATTTATTTCTAGGTATCTTTTGATTTCTTCAGTGATCCATTGGTTGTTTAGTAACATGCTGTTTAACCTCCACATTTTTGTGTTTTTTATCATTTTGTTTCCTTATAGTTGATTTCTAATCTCATAGCGTTGTGGTCAGAAAAGATGCTTGATATGATTTCAATTTTCTTAAATTTAACTGAGGCTTGCTTTGTGGCCCAGCATGTGATCAGTCCTGGAGAATGTTCCACGTGCACTTGAGAAGAATGTGTATTCTGCTACTTTTGGATGGAATGCTCTATAAATGTCAGTTATGTGCCTGTGGCCCAATGTGTCATTTAAGGCCTGTGTTTCCCTTTTGATTTTCGGTCTGGATCATCTGTCCATTGACGAAAGTGGGGTGTTCAAGTCCCCCACTATTGTGTTACTGTCTATTTCTCCTTTTATGGTTAATATTTGCCTTATATATTGAGGTGGTCCTATGTTGGGTGCATATATATTTACAATTGTTATATCTTCTTGGATTGACCCCTGATATTATGTAGTGTCTTTCTTTGTCTCTTGTAACAGTCTTAATTTTAATGTCTATTTTGTCTGATATGAGTATTGCTACCCCAGCTTTGTTTTGATTTCCATTTGCATGGAATACCTTTTTCCACCCCCTCACTTTCAGTCTGTATGTATCCCTAGATCTGAAGTGGGTCTCTTGTAGACAGCATATATTTGGGTCTTTTCTTTGTATCCATTCAGCTAGTTTGTGTCTTTTGGTTGGAGCATTTAATTCGTTTACATTTAAGGTAATTATGGATATGTATGTTCTTATTTCCATCTTGTTAATTGTTTTGGATTTGTTTTTGTAAGTCTTTTTTTCTTCCCTTCCTCTTTTGTTCTCGTCTCTTGTGATTTGATGACTAATTTCAGTGTTGTGTTTGGATTGCTTTTCCTTTTTTGCCTGTGTATCTATTGTAGATGTTTGGTTTGTAGTTACCATGAGGTTTTGATATAGCAGTCTATATATACACAAGATTGTTTTAAGTTTCTGGGCTTCTAATTTCAAATGCATTCCCAATATCCTGCATTTGTACTCTCCTGTTCACATGATTGCTGGTTTTGATATTATATTTGTGTGTGGATGATCTCCTACCTTCACTGTATGTTTGCCTTTACTGGTGAGTTTTTCCTTTTGTAGTTTTCTTGTATCTAGTTTTGGCCTTTTCTTTTCCACCTAGAGAACGTCCTTTAGCATTTGTTTCAAAGCTGGTTTGGTGGTGCTGAATTCTCTTAGCTTTTGCTAATCTGTAAAGCCTTTGATTTCTCTGTCAAATCTGAATGAGAGCATTGCTGTGTAGAGTATTCTTGGTTGTAGCTTCTTCGCTTTCATCACTTTAACTATATCGTGCCACTCCCTTCTGGCCTGCAGAGTTTCTGCTAAAGAATTAGCTGATAACCTTATGGGAATTCCCTTGTATGTTATTGGTTGCTTTTTTTCTTGTTGCTTTTAATGTTTTTTCTGTCTTTAATTTTGTCATTTTGATAACTATGTGTCTCGGCCTGTTCCTCCTTGAGTTTATCCTGCCTGGGACTCTCTGCACTTCCTGGACTTGGATAACTGTTTCCTTTCCCATGTGAGGGAAGTTTTCAGCTATAATCTCTTCAAATATTTTCTCAGGTCCTTTCTCTCTCTCTTCTCCTTCTGGGATGCCTATAATGTGAATGTTGGTGTGTTTAATGTTGTCCCAGTGGCCTCTTAGACTTTTCATTTCTTTTCATTCTTTTTTCTTTATTCTGTTCCGCAGAAGTGATTTCCACCATTCTGTCTTCTAGCTAACTTATGTGTTCTTCTGCTTCAGTTATTCTGCTATTGATTGCTTCTAGTGTATTTTTCATTTCAGTTATTGTATTGTTCATCTCTGTTTGTTTGTTCTTTAGATCCTCTGGCTCTTTGTTAAACATTTCCTGTATCTTCTTGATCTGTGCCTCCATTTTTTTCCTGAGATCTTGGATCATCCTTACTATCATACTATGAATTCTTTTTCAGGTAGATTGCCTATCTCCACCTCACTTAGTTGTTCTTCTGGGGTTTTATCTTGTTCCTTTGTCTGGGACATAGTCCTCTGCCATCTCTCTTTATCTAACTTTCTGTGGTTGTGGTTTCCATTTTGCAGGCTGCAGGATTGTAGTTCTTCTTTCTTTTGCTGTCTGCCCCCTGGTGGATGAGGCTGGTCTAAGACGCTTGTGCAGGCTTCCTGGTGGGAGGGACTGGTTTCTGCCCACTGGTGGGTGGTGCTGGGTCTTGTCTCTCAGGTGGGCAGGGCCGTGTCAAGGGGTGTGTTTAGCAGGCAGCTGTGAGCTTACGAAGACTTCAGACAACCTGTCTGCAGATGGGTGGGGCTGTGTTTCCACCCTTTTGGTTGTTTGGCCTGAGGTATCCCAACACTGGAGACTACAAGCTGTTGGGTGAAGCCAGGTCTTGGTGAGAAAATGGTGGCCTTGAGGAGGGCTCATGCCAGTGAACCCAGAACTACCACCACCAGTGTTTTTGTCCCTGCTATGAGCTACAGTTGCCCCCTCCCACCACTGGAGACCCTCCAATGCCAGCCGGTAGGTCTGGACCTGGCTCTCATGAGGTCACTGCTTTTTCCCTTGGGTCCTGGTATGCATAAGACCCTGTGTGCGGCCTCCAAGTGTGGATTTTCTGTTTCCCCCAGTCCTGTGGAAGTCCTGTGATCAAACCCTGCTGGCCTTCAAAGCCAGATGCTCTGGGGGCTCCTCCTCCCATTGCCAGAATCCCAGGATGGGGAGCCTGACATGGGACTCAGAACTTTCACTCTTGTGGGTGAACCTCTGCGATGTAACTATTTTTCAGTTTGTGGGTTGCCCACCTAGTGGGTATGGGATTTGATTTTATTGCAGTTGTGCCCCTCCTACCATCTTGTTATGGCTTCTTCTTTGTCTTTGGATGTAGGGTATCTTTTTTGGTAGGTTCTTGTGTTTTGTAGTTGATAGTTTTTCAGCAGTTCGTTGTGATTTTGGTGTTTCCTCGTGAAAGGAAACATCTTATCTCCCCCAAATAACCGTATTTGGTTCCTTGAAATCCTAGTTAATCATGGTATACTTTTCTATTCAGCAAATCCTGGCTCAAAGCTTAGCCCTTGGATGCCCAAGTCACCTTTTTCCTTTCACCAACTGAAAATGCTGAAAGCAGAGCAAGATGGCTGCCATGGCTGCAGTCCTGGACAGTTGGTGAACATCATGGAGACAGTAAAAATCAATTCATAAATACTGAGAGAGGAGAGAGTGGCCAAAAATGTAGTTGAGGAGAATGTGCTAGTCACCATATTCGTGTAGCTTACAAGTTTGCCAGTGGTGGTTGAATGAGATGAGAGATTAGAGATTCTGAAAATCTGCCCTGTCATCATATGATGTTCTATTAATAACACTTCACGGGCTTCCCTGGTGGCGCAGTGGTTGAGAGTCCGCCTGCCGATGCAGGGGACACGGGTTCATGCCCCAGTCCGGGAAGATCCCACATGCCGTGGAGCAGCTGGGCCCGTGAGCCATGGCTGCTGAGCCTGTGCGTCCGGAGCCTGTGCTCTGCAAGGGGAGAGGCCACAACAGTGAGAGGACCGCATACCGCAAAACAAAAACAAAAAAAACACTTCACATACAAATTGTATGTTATAGTCTACAAAATGCACCCCAAACCACCCATCCATGGTCTCCTAAATTTTCCTCAGAATCCTGAGGGCTTGTCTGGGAAGTTATAATTAACTCCAATTTATAATTAATAAAAACGAGGTTGTGAGAGATGTAGTGACAAAGCTAGTGAGGTACAGAGATCCTGAATGCAGTCCCTCTGACAGGCCACCTAATTCCCTTTCCATAACCTGCTTTGTTTCTGCTGCTTCTTTAACTCAGCCACTGGTCCTCAAACTTGGTTGCATCCTGAAATCATCTGGGAAGCTTTAAAAATACTGATGCTTGAGTCTTACTCCTTGAAATTTGGATTTAATTGGTGTGACAGGCAACCTGGACTTTGGGATTTTTGAAAGCTCCAAGATGATTCTAATGGAGCAAGGTTTGCGAACCCACTAATTAATTCTCTGATGATAAATGCTTCATTCAGAAAGGTAGCTGGGGATTCAGTGATCCCAGTATCAGCCAAAGTATCCCATTTCAAATCAGCTGGCTGAGTTGGTAGGGGAGGGTGGGTGGTCTGACTCGGGTAACTTTCTTAATTGTAGAGCTAATAAAAGTTAACTGGAGTTGATAAATAGCTCCCTTTTCTCATCTTCATATTATGCATTGGAGTATTTTCTCTTCACTTTTGTTACCAAGGAGTGCATATGGGCGTCAAGGAGGGTAGTTGGTGGATAATTACTGTCAGGCAGGACATATCAAAGAAAATGCCTCAGCCAGGGTAAACTAAGGTGAGTAAAAGCAGGTTCATAGCAACTGGGTGTTCTGAGTAAGAGTCAGCCAGAGAGGAAGAGCTGAGACAGCAAGGGGAGGTGAGTCAAGTGTAGAAACCAGGCTGGGCTGGAGGGAGTGGGGCGTGGTCCCACATGGAAAATGACATCTATGTAAAATTCCATGTGCTCTCAAAACTGGTCAGGGTGGGTGAACCAGTAGGGCGTGGACAGAACAAAGAAACTGTCCATAGCAGTGGCGGTGAGATGTCATCAGACAGAGTCCGAGCTGGCATTGTCAGGTGCTCATGCAAGCAGTGAGGGGTCACTTTTAACATCTCTGCGGGAAGGGAGCCTTCTGCCCTCTAACTCTCCCGGGCTCTTCTCCCTTTTCAGATGACTTAGCACCAGGAAAGTCAGGTATTTGAATGGATTCTTTCAGAAAAGTATTTCTTATATCCTAGACTGATGCTCAAAATATGTTTCCCACCATAGGAAAAAAAAAAAAAAACTGCTAGTGAAAGAAGAGTTGAAATAACCCTGTTGGAATAATATGCCAAGAACAAAGCAATTGGGAACTGAAAACCAACTGCTATATTGAACATAATCTCTATGGAGAAGGCATTATAAATTTCAAACCAACTTCCAAATAAACTGGTTTCCACTGCAGCAAGTTTCTTGAGAGCAGGGTCTGTGTCTTCATCATTGCATCCCTGGGGCTTAGCACAGAGCACACTAATGTTGAATTGTTCAAACATGGGCCCATTGTAAGTTGCAAACTGCATCTACTTAATACAGGAATAAGTAATGCCTCAAACATTTTCATGCACCCTTTTCCCTTCTCTCTTATTTTGATGTGAGGTAAATTGAAGACTGAGTGTTTTATTTATCAAATATAAATTGTAGTACTGGAAGGCAAGTCTAAAGACTTCTTGCCTTGCTGACATTCTAATTTGTGGATGGGAAGAGGTCTTCATCCACCTCCAGTCCAAGGTACCCATGAACATTAACCTGAGAATCTCCCTCCTATTTAGCTTACTGCTCCATTGGTCCTTGTACTGGTTTTGTCTGAGACAGATTGCCCATCACATGATTTCCCTCTCTCCTTTTTCCTCACTGTGGTTTACCAAGATGCAGCCCTTTTTATCTGCTCACAGACGTGAACTTCTGAGTGCTGGTTTGTGATCAAGAAGCCACAAAGCTGTCATCTCCCTAAACATATTTTTATATTTTGCTTGGTGTTGTCACTATAAGTAAGAGAAAGTATTGCTGGTGGCGTTTTTCATGTGTTGTGCTCTCTTTCTCTCTTCTTCTTTGTCCACGTCATCATCGCCAGGCCCCCAGAGCTGTGTCACCACCCTGAAACGAATGGGGGAAAGCAACCAATGACATTAAAACGCAATATAAATAGAGGGAATAGGCAATTTTTAACTTGGGTTTATTAAAAAACTGTTCACATTCTGGTGGCTAGTCAAGGGGAGGGAACAAACAGAGGTTATTTGGCTGTCATTTCATTTGAACTATTACAGGGATCTAAGTGGCCTGGGGAAATAGTCCCACAGAGACCTCTCTGTCTTACAGACAGTTTAGTTTTTGTCTATGTCACTCATTTGGGAGAATACTGAGATACAAGGCATTTCTGTCAGTCTTAGAGAAATTATTCTGGGAACAGGACCTGTGAAGAGGATTGTGAGAATAATGAACATGGAGACTCGAATTCCTCATGTCTTCTAGAAATGGAAAGACAGGAAAAGATAGAAACACTCTGCCAGGTATTGTCATACACATGCCACTCTCTCTTACAGCAGGCAATGCCACCAAGCATCAAGGTGACCTTAGATCCTGAGAATGTGGAAGGAAGAGCTAGTCACACATTTAGCAGGCTACTTGGAAGCATGTGGAGCAGGGGTGGTCAGCGTGTCACACACGTGTTGCAGTCTCCCTTGTCATGCCCATGACCGACAGTGTAAACGAATGAAGACCTTCTCCCCCCACAACCCAAATTTAGCCTCGAAATCTATCTCAACTCAGAATGTCGGCTACATTAACCGTCTCCTGGTGACAGCATACCAGGAGAATCTACTTGCTATCGGTGATCTGGAGTGACCTGAAACACCTGCCTGTGAAGTCCGGTGGGAGGAAATGTGATCTGGGCTTTTGATTTAAGTTAGCAAGCACCTGCCCCCTCAACCTGAGCTCCCTGCTCGTACTCCAGGTACCGTCACACCCCTCACCATGATTGCCCCACGATGAGCTTCTACAAATACATTTCTCTCACCATCGTATCCACTTAACTTTGCTTTCTATTCTACCCTGTTACCTCCTGCCTCCTTACTATCCAGGCAAGATCCCAGGGGGCTGCTTTGTGGAGGATGTGGCTGGAATGGAGTTGAAGATGATGATGAGGGAGATGGTACAGGTTTTCTCTCCATCTCTGTCTACCCTCAGATGTACAGTGTATCTCGAGATGTTCCATTCTGTTCATTGAGGTCTGCAACAGAGTCTCCAGATGCCTCCACTGGCGTTCTGTTCAGCTGCTATGATGCCCCTTTCTCATTTGTAGGTTATCTGGGAAATCACTGGGCTAATGATGACCATTATAATGATACCTATAAGTAATTTTCCCACAAATAGATTGCTAAGGCACTACAGAGATGACGCTTGAGCTTCATCATTTTTAGACAAAGCTCCCACGCCTGCTTTCATATCAAATGTAGCTGTAATACTGACTTCGGCATACTTTTTATGAAGCTTTCTGGTGCATTCTACCTCCTTCAATTCAAACAATATCACTGAAGTTTGGTAACAGTCTCTGAAAACTCATTTCTGAGGGCCATCGAATCATACTTGTCTACAGTCATGTAGATAAATTTCAACATTTATGATTTATGATTAAAAATTATTTTAATTATAAAACCTTTCAGTCATACTTATCTTCATAATGAGTGTTGTGTTTCTGGAGCTTGAGAGGTGTTTTCTGAGATTCTCATTCTTCAGAGGCTTCTTTCTTCCAAACGTGATTTTTATTTTATTTTTAACATCTTTATTGGAGTATAATTGCTTTACAATGGTGTGTTAGCTTCTGCTTTATAACAAAGTGAATCAGCTATACATATACGTATGTTCCCATATCTCTTCCCTCTTGCATCTCCCTCCCACCCTCCCTATCCCACCCCTCTAGGTGGTCACAGAGCACTGAACTGATCTCCCTGTGCTATGCAGCTGCTTCCCACTAGCTAACTATCTTACATTTGATAGTGTATATATGTCCATGCCACTCTCTCACTTTGTACCAGCTTACCCTTCCCAAATTGAGGAAAATGGTTCAACCTTCAGATCAGGCAGTTGCCTCAGAGTGAGTGGGGTTAGTGGCTGTTCTCAGCTGTGAGGAATTCTGAAATTCTTGCCCACCTCAAATCTGCCTCTTAAATTTCCAACTTTAAGTGTACCCCACTGAGTTAAGACAAGTCTCTTCTTCTTGCTGAGAGAAGTCACTCATGAAACAGTTATTGTTTTATTATCTTTTGATGTAAAGCAGGATGGGAGGGAATGCTCATGCCTTGGAGATCTTGAATAAGACAGAAGCATTAGGCCTTTGGGTCACATCCTCCCCTCTAGCTGGAGTGGCTTTATAGACACTTTGGGGACGTCTTGAAGTCATGGGAGTCACCTTTTTCTTTGACCAGTTTTATGCTACCAGAACATTTTCACAAACTAGACTTCTAACGTAGCTATGGCCTTTGTGGCAGCTCAGCTCCTTAACTCATCACCCCCCTAACATCCTTCATTTGCCACCAAGTGCTAAGCTAGACCCCACCCCTGGTCTCCGCCAGCGTCCAGTTTTCCTTGGAAGCTACTTTTACGCCATCTCTTTTTTTCCCCATGGCCTTTATAGGCAGCAGTTCTCTTCCTATTTCATAGCTCATGGTCCCTGTTGGGATGCTCACTACATTCCCATCTTCTAGAAAAAGGACATCCTCTCAGCTTTCTCACAGCAGTGCTGACAAATGCAACTTGATGACATCAACATATTAAACCCCTCTCATTTTAAGTAGCCTGAGGGAAAGCATACAGAATATTGGCTCTGGCTTGAGCTACACAGAGCAGGGCAAGAGGCTCCCAGTGGACTAACTGATTCACATACATTTGTGAAAAACGCTTTGATGGTTTCAGAAACACTGGTAGGGTGGGAGAAGTGCAGGACCAGAAGAAGGTATGCTGAGGTTCTGAAGTAGGCAAGAGAGGCTAAATGAACCTGGTAGTGCCTTAAAGTTCATTTGTCCTCCCTAGGACTAGGTTGCTGATACCTGGGAATATTTGATTTACCACAGCTACATGATTTCTGTGGGTGTAGGATCAATTGTTCTTAGAAAATATGAGACTCCCATGAGCCGGTGAAGTCACTTTAATTTCTGTAATTGTCCATAAGAAGATAATTTGGACAAAAGGTCTTGCAGGTTTATTTTAATAAGCCAATCAACTCAATACTATCTGAAGACCTATCTCTGTGAGTATAAATCTTGTTGATGTTTGGCTTCATAGAGGATGGCTGGATTTCCATATCTGCTTCTGCATTCAATCTGTTTTATGTTGTTTTTGCAGAAATATATGAAGAAATTCTGTGCTCAGACAGACATATAGTTGGAAAAGTAAGGAGAATTCTGCCTTTCTAGATTATTGTAAAACGTACTCTTTTTTTTTGATGGTACACCAAAACTCAACAAGTAGTAGTTTCTTAAAGGCTAGCTGTGTGTGGAAGCTGAATCCATATCAATGGACTTTTCTTATTCTCTTCTGTTACAATCCATTAACTCATCTTGCACTTTGATGACTGTAGCTTTGTAGTATAGTCAAGTCAGGGAGCCTGATTCCTACAGCTCCATTTTCCTTTCTCATCATCTCGTACTTTGAATGGATCTTTTCACTATGCATCATTCTGTAACATCAGGTATTGATAACTTGGAAAATATTGGTTCACTGAGTTACACAGATCTTTCAAATGTTCACGAATTTCATCATACAGTATCAAAAAATGACGTTTATTTGTAATACCACCAAACTCATTAGAAAAATATTTGGAAGCTGGCAAGCTCATGGAGATGGATACAGGTTTTCCAAAATTCAGATTTTCACTTGAAAGCCTGAATTTTATCACTGGCAAAAAATATCCTTGCAGTGATAGGTTTAATTCATTTTCATGATGTTTCCCAAATACCCAGATCTGAATAACCATAGTTTGTCTTTCTTTCATACTTCCAAGTAAAAATGGCATTCATGAATGAAATGAGTAGTTCAGCTTGCAACTCAAACAGTTGCACAAGTGCTTTGTTTCAGGATAACCACCGTCCTTCAGGGCGTGGCAGAAATGCAGTTTTTTATGCATACTTCCCATGTTATTTGTGATGGTTAATTCTGTGTGTCAACTTGGAGGGTGTTTTTGGATGACTTCACTCTTCCTCATCTCTCCTGAAAAGTAAGAAAAGCAAAGAGGTTTCTATAAACTGACAACCAAATGAACGATGTTAAAATCATTCCATAAGGCAATCCCTCCCTGCAACCCTTAGAGTAGCTGCGTGGGTACAAGTGCCTCTCCAGGTTTGATCTCTGTTGGTGCCACGGCCGGTAAGGGGTCAGCACCATCACTCACCCTACTCAGTTTGCTTCAACCCAGTGAGCCCTCTTTAAATAAGAGTACGCATGTCTGCAGTTCCGGACCTCATTTCATGCATCATTGATAGTTCATAAGAAACGATCGTATTCCAAAATATTTTTTAAAAAAATTGATGAGGTTGAGGTCGTTTATGGTTGTTGTGTATTCACATCAGGGAGAGGAACTCTTTAAGGAGAAGAATATGGTATTTAAATTTGCATAAAGGCAATAAAACTCTTTCAGCAGCAGTTTCCCCATATATAAAAAGTGAGAACATAGCACCTCAGTGACACAGACATCTGTTACTTAAACAGATGCCACCTTCTAAACTCACTCAAGCAACCCTCTGCTCCAACCAGAGACCCCTAAACCAAAATTCAATGTGCGGATAGAGCTTAAAAGGAGGACTTTGAATAATGATTGATTTTACTTCCCAGCTTTTTTATGAATTTGCTTTGACTTTTGTTTTCAATTTAGCAAAATCTCCATCATCTCTCTCAGTAATTCCTTGCTTCTGACTTAATCTCCACAGTCTGCAAAATCCAGTGCTTCTGTCTTAGGTTCATTGTGATTAACATGAGCCCTCCCGAGGACCGGATAGATCATGTTTTTTGTTTGTTTGTTTGTTTCTTCTTGCAAATGTACTTTAAAGACTTCACAGGGCAGGGCTGCTAGCATCATCTAAAAGAGAAATGAAACTTGGTTTCTTTTTTCTAAATAGCACAAAGAGTCCCAGACTGATTTTTACCAGTTAAGCAATACTTCCCCAGCCTGAGACTGATAAGCGCCTTCAGAAGTTAGGCTTACACTTCTAAATCAGCAGTTCATGAAAGGCATTACGAAAAACTATTATACTGCTATAATGGATGACAGCACAGTTGTATATGTTACACCTTGAAGTAAGCAGTAGGATTTTCAATCACCTGATAACCTTGAAACTGCTAAGGTATCAAATTGCTATCATGAATATTGTGCAGGAGCAGAAATAACTCAGGAAGGTGCCTTTGTGAATAATAGAAAACTGCAACATTTTTACCGAGAAAATGGATTTGAGGCACTGGTGTATTGACAAACTCTCCAATGGAAACCTAAGGTAGACATTACAAGTACATTTGCATTGGGCTGTGCATCAATCCATCATAAATTCCAACAGCATTGGGTTTGTAAGATCTAGTCAGTAAAAATTTATTAGCAAAGAATCATGTTGTTTGTTAAAACTTCAAGGATGAAGGACAAGGAGAGGCCAGTTATTTTAGAACCGGACACAAGAAACAAAAATATTCGTTTAGTATTTAAACTTTTCAATGTACTCTTAAATCTAATTCATTTCAATAGAGCATAGACAAGAAGAGATTTGCAAAGTGAGGATTTGCTTAATAGGCATTTAAAACAATTACTACCTGAAGGCATGGTAAAAATTAGACAGTAAATATTTATTACCTATCTCTTTTCTCTAAAATGCGTCGGTTTAATTTTTGCCAAGTCCCAGCTTTGTTCCTGAGCAGAGCACCCAGTGCTGGTCTGTGGCATTTCCAGACACCGGAGTCTCCTGAGAAGCTTCAAGAGCCATATGAAAACTCAGTGTCTGGAGTGATTCATCATCGTGTCAAATTGGCCAGCACTTTGTCACAGTGACTGACAATGGGAGAAACTTGGAAAGAATACAGAGATTCTCTGCTCACTGATAGTGTCTGCACTGTGGTTAGAGAAGAAAGCTTTGAGACTGTGAGGAGAATCTTAATTTTCCTCCAAAATTAATTTTGATGTTTTAACCCTTTGTAGGTCAAACCCCACCTAATATCTCCCATTGTGTCTTACTCAAAAGGAGGCATTTTCATTTAAAGTAGTTCCTGGAACTTGAAATCACCACACACTCTACAGCTTATTGGGTAGGGTGAACAATTTTTCACTACTGTTAAGCTAACTGTACCTGCTTTAGACAAGGCCACTGTATCCACTTGAAAAAGCTAAGTGAAGACAATCTTCAGTAAAAGATTGTCTGGACTGACTGGATGCTACTGATGGTGGTACCAATGCAACCTAAATTTACTCATGCTTAACCCTTTTCTTGGTGTCTGGAATCATTCTATCTATTCAATTTGGCAAAATCCTAAAAGGTTAATTATATTAATTGCTGATGTCAGGTAAACTGTTGCTGGATAAAGTATTGGAGAGCATGGGCGCTATTTGTAGAGGTCCTGAGACGCAAATGTAAATGACTTGATGCAAATCCATCCCTTCTCCCTTCTTTAGGAAATAAATGAAATAGAATCTTCCACTGATAGCAGATCAATAATGTCACCTTCTTATTAAAAAGAAGAAAAAGCTAAAAATGTATCCTATCCAAATAGTGTGATTCCAAGAGGAGTAAGTTATCACAGGGTAAACGATCGATCGATACTAGCATTTATTGAATTAAAAGCCAGAAATGATATCTCATTTATTCATAGGAACTCTATGAGAAACGAATTATCATCATCATTTTATAGATTAGAAAATGGAGACTTAGAGAAGGGTAAATACCTTCTGCAAGATTATGCAATTTGGAAATGGGGGAATTTGAATTTAAGTTTAAATATGCCAAATATTTTAAGTTCCAAGGATATTAGTCATCCCACCAGAGTATACAGAAGGATTTGAGGTGAGAGCCATGAAAGATAAAATCAAGGAATAAAAATTAAAAAAAGAAGAAATTCAGTCAAATATCTATAAGAGGGATGGTCTCAGCCACATGCAAATCAATGAGGTTAGAACATGCTCTCTCACCATACACAAACATAAACTCAAAATGGCTTAAAGACTTAAATATAAGACATGATACCATAAAACTCCTAGAAGAGATCATAGGCAAAACATTCTCTGACATAAATTGTACCAATGTTTTCTTAGGTCAGTCTCCCAAGACAATAGAAATAAAAGCAAAACTAAACAGATGGGACCTAATCAAACTTATAAGCTTTTGCCCAGCAAAGGAAACCACAAACAAAATGAAAAGACAACCTACAGACTATGAGAAAATATTTGTGAATGATGTGACCGACAAGGGCTTAATTTCCAAAATATACAACTCAATAACAAAGAAACAACCCAATCGAAAAATGGGCAGAAGACCTAAATAGACATTTCTCCAAAGAGGACATCCAGATGGCCAATAGGCACATGAAAAGATGCTCATCATCACTAATTATTAGAGAAATGCAAATCAAAACTACAATGAGGTACTGCTTCACACTGGTCAGAATGGCCATCATTAAAAAGTCTACAAATAACAAATGCTGGAGAGGGTGTGGAGAAAAGGGAACAGTTCTACACTGTTGGTGAGAATGTAAGTTGGTGCAGCCACTATGGAAAACAGTATGGAGGTTCCTTAGATAACTAAAAATAGAGTAGCCATATGATCCAGCACTCCCACTCCTGGGCATATGCCTGGACAAAACTACAATTCAAAAAGATACATGCGCCCCATTGTTCATAGCAGCACTATTTACAATAGCCAAGACACGGAAGCAGCCTAAATGTCCACTGACAGATGAATGGATAAGGAAGATGTGGTATATATACCTAATGGAATACTACTCAACCATAAAAACGAATGAGATAATACCATTTGCAGCAACATGGATGGAACTAGAGATTATCATACTAAGTGAAGTAAGTCAGAAAGAGAATGACAAATACCATATGATATCACTTATATGTGGAATCTAAAGTATGACAAAAATGAACATATCTATGTCTCACAGATATAGAGAACAGACTTGTGGTTGCCAAGGGGAGGTCAGTGTGGGAGGGAAGGATTGGGAGCTTGGGATTAGCAGAGGTAAACTATTATATATAGAATGGATAAACAACAAGGTCCTTCTGTATAGCACAGGGAACTATACCCAATATCTTGTGGTAAACCATAATGGAAGAGAATATGAAAAAGAATGTATATATGTATAACTGAATCACTTTGCTGTAGAACAGAAGTTAACACAACATTGTAAATCAACTATATATCAATAAAATTTTTTTTAAAAAGAGGGAAGGTCTCAAAATGCAAATCTGATCATACGTCATTCCTCCCTCCCTCTCTCATCTCACCTAAAACTTCACTGCTCTTAAGATTAAAGCCAGACTCCTTATCATGATCAACAAAGCAACGTGTGATCTGGTGCATCCCTGCCTTCCAAACCTCATCTTCCACTACCTCGTCCTTCTCTCCATTGCAGCCATGCTGGCTTGTTGGTGGTCCTTTATATCTGTCATGCTCTCTCCTGAGTTAAGCTGTTTTTAGTCACTGAGATTCTCTTGCTTATCCTCTACCTGGTTAAATTCTTTTCATTCTATGTAGTTCAGTTAAGTGACACCATAAGGAGGTTAGATCCCCCATATCATATAAACCATGTATGTCTTTATTGCCTTTGTCAGAATTGTAACTTATATTTGTCAGAATGATTATTTCTGGATTAATAGTTCTTATCTGTACTTTTTATAGTTTGTATTTAGAGCTTCATTTGGTGTTTTATTGCAACTCAAGGACTAAATAAGCTAGGTATCAGTTTCCGTTTTACGGAAGAAGAAATTGATGCCCAGGGAAGTTTAATGCTCATCTAAATTTACACTGATAATGGCAGAGCCTGCTTAAACCCAAGCCTTCTGAATCCCAGTTTACTGTCGATTACACCAAAGCCTTATTGTGTCATCAGTGGAAATGCAAATTCCTGCTGTCTGTCCATAACAGAAGCCAGAAAAAGGAGAGAAAACACACAGAATGTGGTCCTCAGGAACCAAAGAGAAAGCATGAATTTGGGCAGGAATCCTGCAGATACCAGCACTGCTTTCCCAGGTGGGGCTGCCAGAGCCAGCTCAGGGTGCTGGGCAAGCTCACAGACTCTCATAGAGACCCTGGAGGACGAATCCAAAAACTCGAGTGAGGAGTGATCTCTCTAGTCAAGGAGCTGATTGTGAACTCTGAGTGAGTGGGGGAAAGTGGCCAAAGTTCAACAGCATAGGAGGACACACCTCTGGCCAAGCCTCTGTTTACAGGGAGGCAGCAGGTTCCACTGAGTATTGTGGACATGCCTCCAGCTTTGGACCAGAGCAGAGCAGCTCTTTGTAGGGAAAGGTTGGGGTGGGAGCCCTTGGGACCAAACAGATCCAAGGCCCATTGACGCATTTATTCCCCAAAGACACACAGGCCAGCCCCAACCAACTAAAAAACAAACTAACCAAAACTCCCAAACCAACCAACCAACCAATAAACAAAAACATGCTTTAACTTGCAGACTCCAGCCCAACCAATTTTTGAGCCAGTTTTGACCAGCATAAACAGGCGAGTCTGGGCTGAGCTGTGCAATCAGAGCAGCTGACTGCTATTCCCGGAACAAGCATGCCACAAAGTGTAGAAGTTCCTCTCACCTCAGCTGCATTGCTCAGCCTGAATAACTGTTCTTCAGTTTAATTTTCCCGATTGGTATGACTTCTCTGAAGAAGAGAACATTGCTAGTGACTGTAATCCAATTGGCTGGTTTCCTGCCCAGGACTTCCTATGTCCTTTGCCCCAGAACTTGTCCTTTTCCAGCCCTCCCAGATATTGGTTAGGATCTACTTAAATAGAATAGACCTCTTCACCACATAAAACCATGAAAACCATTACTTTGATTCTCGTGATACCTTGACCTAAGAGAAGACCTGGGTCAGTTCTGGCTCCTGAGCTCCATTGGATAATATCTAGTGGTCTTATCCTCCTCTCAGGAGCTGAATCTAACCCCTAGCTCTAGCTTGGTCTTTCACAAAAGGTCAACCTAGGAAAACTTTGAATGTTATGGTGTACTCATGAGTTTTAACAAATTTTGTCTCAGATTTCTGCATTGCAGATATTTCCTGGTGAATATAGGAATTGCTCAATGCCACTGTTCAAACCAGCACTAGGGTTCTGTTTCCATGTGGCAGGCAATAGCCTTGGACAAGTCTAAGACTTCATGAGAAGCACCTTCCCAGAAGTGTCCACTATACTCATTGCAAAGTTAATCTTTGCTCACCCACTGACCCTGGACTTCTGCACCAAGTCCAGCTTCTCTCCTCAAATTTAATTGACCTTCTTGTGGTTTTCCTTCTGTTGTTTGGACATCTGACTCCCATATGAAATCTTCTCAGGCCTCTGGATACTTCGTTACCAGTTGCCTCTTACCTGCCTGAGCCAATTTCTTAACTCCAAAGGTCTCCCACAGCCTCTCTAAATGTCACCAGAGATTTTTAAAAAATGAGTAGTACTGCTCAGGGAATTATTGCCTTGTAAACTAGCATGGTGGGAATAATCAAATGGGTGGTTTCAGTGTACAGTCAAGGTAAAGAGCTACTGCTATATTTTCTTAGATTTCAGTGGAAATAGTATTGGAGAGAGAAGGGCAGATGTGAGGGAGAATAGGTTCAAGGCAGAGAAAATAAGTGGGGAAGGTGAGAGCTTAATAGGGGAAGTGTCAGTTGAGAGGTGGGGAGAGATTGAATAAAAGAGAGAATCTGTGCCCTAGGGCCACATAGAAAATGCACTCAGGAGGCAAACAGGAGTGAATCTAACCTAGACTCCTGGTTGTAAACCATTGATAGGAGCAGCACTTACTGGACCTGGTGAAGTCACACTTAGTTCATACAGCTGGAGCACCTAGGCTTGTAAATATCCTTAGAGTCCACACAATCTACCTTCCCACCTTCTCATGGCTTCTGTGAGCATCAAGAATTACTGCATAGGATGGGAATGGGGACGTGGCCGTGGAGAGTGGACTTGGGGACATGGGGAGGGGGAAGGGTAAGCTGGGACGAAGTGAGAGAGTGGCATGGACATATATACACTAGCAAATGTAGGGTGGATAGGATAGCTGGTGGGAAGCAGCTGCATAGTACAGGGAGATCAGCTCAGTGCTTTGTCAGCACCTAGAGGGGTGGGATACAGAGGGTGGGAGGGAGACGCAAGAGGGAGGGGATATGGGGATATATGTATATGTATAGCTGATTCAGTTTGTTATACAGCAGAAACTAACACACCATTGTAAAGCAGTTATACTCCAATAAAGATGTTAAAAAAAAAAAAAGAATTACTGCATAGTTCTAACAACCAACTAGAGGACAAAATCAAATCACATGTTGATTTTGATTTTCTTGGCAATCCTGTGAGGTAGGCAAGACAGTTACTATTTTTACCTCAGTTTTATTAGACTCAGAATGGAGGAGTGATTTGCCCAGGGTCACATAGGTACTGAATTCAAGGCAGAACCAAGATTGAAGCTTGGATCGTTTCACTCCAAATGTATATCTTCCTTCACTTCACCACTCTGTCACAAAGGACTGAGAATTCTCTCAAAATACAGAGGTCAGTTTAGGTTGTAATGCCCTGCTTTGCAGCTCTGGGTGGATTGCTGTCATTAAATTAGTGGGAAGGCTGTTTGTTTCCTCATCAGCTGGATCAGTGGTCCTTAAGGGAAATGGTGCCACTTCTTTGGATGCATTTGGAAATCTATAGGGAGTGGGTTTTGGTTGTCACAATGATGAGTCCCTACTGGCATTTAGTGGGTGGGGTCCAAAGATTCTGTAAAAGTCTCATATTACGTTCTCACACAGTAAAGAATTCTAGCATCACAAGTGATGCTGAGAGCCCAGTGGATATCATGTGGGTAAAAAACTTTTGTATAATTATCCAAGTTAAGAAAACTCAATTTTGCATCTACACACAAAATAAGTTACATGGTTTTAATTGTTACTGAATTTTCAGAAACGTGACTCCCAAATAAGTCCAGGGAAAAAATTGTTTATGTTTTTGTCAGAACTTTACAAAGAATTGCTCACCATTTTTAGAAAATCACAATGCATGTGATTTTACCTTAACTTCACTTACTGACTTTATAGTCTTGCCCCAGAGTAGGGGTGGAGGTGGGGGACTTTCACTGTATAGTTGCCAGAAACGGACTTGCACTTTTCTTTAACTTGCTAATTTGTTGATGCTCGACAAACCAGGGCCATAAATTGTAACATATTGAAATTCGTTCTGGGAAAAGCAACTGATTTAATAACCTCATGCTCCACTAATAAAAAGCCTGGATTTTGGCTGAAACAGTGGGTGAGCCAGCTCTTGTCACTGGATCATCCAGAAGCTTATGTGACAAATTTGAATTTGAAATGGAAATGCCTGAATTTGAAAACATTCCACAGAACAGTTTGTTCTATCTTTTCTAGGAGAAGGGATGTTGAGTCTGGATAAGGCATTCTGTCACAGATGCATTTCAGCCTCATGTCATAGCTTGTGTATTATTTAGAGGTAATTTAAGATTCCTGTATATGGTAACAAATACTGAAACTTTCATTTCACCTACTGCACTCTCTCCCTGAACTTTCTAATTCCAGTCTTTGTTTTGGAATGAAACTATTAAGCTGCAATATGAAGTTAAACACACTCAACAGGGAAAGGTGTGTGAGTCAGCAGTTTGTAGATGCCGAGAAAGGAATGAGAGGGCTTTCAAACTCGTGTTATTAATGTGAATTATTTTGAAGACTGTATGGTTGGCGGTTTCACCGAACTTCGGCAGGGATCAGCAATTTGCTGATGATGAAAGTAACGTAACAAACAACATTACATTCTCCAAGAAGGTTGCAAAGCTGATCATTTGGTAATCAAAAGTTAAAGAGACAAAGCTGTAGGTGATAGTTTCAGAGTGACCCGTGGAGAAGTCCCCTGACCTCAGCTCATTATTTCGAATGGTCACATCTCAGGTTCACCGTGAATGACAAATCTGCCCCAAATCACATCTGGGCTGTAACTTCTTAGAGCCTTCAGCTCCTCTGTGACAACTGCTTTGGAATCACTTCTAAATATTATGTTCACAGCAATTGTGGGAATACCCAAAGCCCCATTCTGGGAAATCTGATCCAGGTCAATTGCATCAAAATCTTCTGGGGAAAGTAAACAAAACAAAACAAAATAAAAACACAATTCCCAAACACAACCCCCAGCTGCCTGATTTGGTAGTGCTGGTGTGACACCTGGGAATCTGTGTATCAAAGCAATCTACAGATTCAGTGCAATCCCTATTAAACTACCAGTGGCATTTTTCACAGAACTAGAACAAAAAATTTCACAATTTGTATGGAAACACAAAAGACCCCGAGTGGCCAAAGGAATCTTGAGAACAAAAAATGGAGCTGGAGGAATCAGGCTCTCTGACTTCAGACTATACTACAAAACTGCAGTAATCAAGACAGTATGGTACTGGCACAAAAACAGAAATATAGATCAATAGAACAGGATAGAAAGCCCAGAGATAAACCCACGCACATATGGTCACCTTATCTTTGATAAAGGAGGCAGGAATGTACAGTGGAGAAAGGCCAGCCTCTTCAATAAGTGGTGCTGGGAAAACTGGACAGCTACATGTGAAAGTATGAGATTAGAACACTCCCTAACACCATACACAAAAATAAGCTCAAAATGGATTAAAGACCTAAATGTAAGGCCAGAAACTATCAAACTCTTAGAAGAAAACATAGGCAGAACACTCTATGACATAAATCACAGTAAGATCCTTTTTGACCCACCTCCTAGAGAAATGGAAATAAAAACAAAAATAAACAAATGGGACCTAATGAAACTTCAAAGCTTTTGCACAGCAAAGGAAACCATAAACAAGAACAAAAGACAACCCTCAGAATGAGAGAAAATATTTGCAAATGAAGCAACTGACAAAGGATTAATCTCCAAAATTTACAAGCAGCTCATGCAGCTCAATAACAAAAAAAAACCCAATCCAAAAATGGGCAGAAGACCTAAATAGACATTTCTCCAAAGAAGATATACAGATTGCCAACACACACATGAAAGAATCCTCAACATCATTAATTATTAGAGAAATGCAAATCAAAACTACAATGAGATATCATCTCACACCAGTCAGAATGGCCATCATCAAAAAATCTATAAACAATAAATGCTGGAGAGGGTGTGGAGAAAAGGGAACACTCTTGCACTGCTGGTGGAAATGTGAATTGGTACAGCCACTATGGAGAACAGTATGGAGGTTCCTTAGAAAACTACAAATAGAACTACCATATGACCCAGCAATCCCACTGCTGGGCATATACCCTGAGAAAACCATAATTCAAAAAGAGTCATGTACCAAAATGTCCATTGCAGCTCTATTTACAATAGCCAGGAGATGGAAGCAACCTAAGTGTCCATCATCGGATGAATGGATAAAGAAGATGTGGCACATATATACAATGGAATATTACTCAGCCATAAAAAGAAACGAAATTGAGTTATTTGTAGTGAGGTGCATGGACCTAGAGTCTGTCATACAGAGTGAAGTAAGTCAGAAAGAGAAAGACAAATACCGTATGCTAACACATATATATGGAATCTAAGAAAAAAAAATGTCATGAAGAACCTAGGGGTAAGACAGGAATAAAGACACAGACCTACTAGAGAATGGACTTGAGGATATGGGGAGGGGGAGGGGTAAGCTGGGACGAAGTGAGAAAGTGGCATGGACATATATACACTACCAAACGTAAAATAGACAGCTAGTGGGAAGCAGCCGCATAGCATAGGGAGATCAGCTCGTGCTTTGTGACCACCTAGAGGGGTGGGATAGGGAGGGTGGGAGGGAGGGAGACACAAGAGGGAAGAGATATGGAAACATATGTATATGTATAACTGATTCACTTTGTTATAAAGCAGAAACTAACACCATTGTAAAGCAATTATACTCCTATAAAGATGTTAAAAAAAAAAAAAGAATTTCCTGGTAGTTTCCAATGTGCCAACAGGTGTGTTACCTACTGCTTTTGACCACTTATCTATTTAAAAACAGAGTAAATAAGGACAACGTAGAATATCTGTGGGTTCATTTGAATAATTTAGAGTAAATTCTAATTCTCTTCAGCAATTTTACATATTTGATCTGAATATAAAACATTTAATGGTGAAAATGTTAAAAATAAAAGAAGCCCACTTACTGTGGACAAGGCCAGAAAGAAATAGAAAGAATGTTATAGCCCATCTCTTCTTCTGGCCCAGTGTGGAATAATGATCTATGAGCCGCTGGGAACATTTTCTCTATGCATAGCTGTAGCTGGTGGCTTGATGCTAATGGTTGCTCCTGGACTGTGGCTCAGCTTTTTGGGGTCACAGTATTTCAGAGGAAAACTGGTGAAGGAAGATTTGGTTTCAGAGCATCTAAGGACATGGACACAACACTTCTCCTCAGAGAGTTTCCAGACTCCAATGGCAGACAGAATCTCCATTCCTTTTGCCTATAACACTAGAAAGAACCGTTTTCCCTCCAGTGGTTCTTCATTCCTTCTTAAAAAGCAAAGGCTTATGGTTTAATAAGTTTTGACTAAAATATTGTATTATCCCAAGTGAGGCAAGGCTAATAGCTTAGCATTGCTTCTGACTTTGTCTGATGCCTAGTACAATAATATTTGTTGATCATACATTTTGAGCCAATGTACGTTCCCACAATGCTGGCCTTGGCCTCTGCTTTTCCAAAGGGAGAAAAACTCTGCAGCAGTAAATTCTGAAACCCAGGGTGAAAACTGCTTTACCTATTTTATCCCAAACACCAAGTTTTGAGGATCACAAACAATTAGGATGCATCCTCTATAATCAGAGAATCATAAAAGATTATGTTGAGGAGAGATCTTAGGTATGATCTGGTCTACCCCCAACTTGGAGTCATCCCTGATCCCTCTCTATTACACTTTCCATATCTACTAGACAATCCATGGGCAAACTTTTTAGCCTCTATTTTAAATATATCTAGAATAAGACCACTTTTCACCATGTCCTCTGGAGTGACCTTGGGCAGATCCACCATTAGGTCTCACTTGGATTACCAAAATCCCTTCCTACCTGCTATCTCCACTTCTTTCCTGGCCCCCTATGGACTTCCCATCACAGCAGAGAGGTACTTTCTTTTTTGTTGTTTTTAATTTGTATTGGAGTATAGTTGGTTAACAATGTTGTGTTAGTTTCAGGTGTACAGCAAAGTGAATCAGTTATACATGTACATATATCCATTCTTTTTTCGATTCTTTTCCCATATAGGTCATTATAGAGTACTGAGTAGAGTTTGCTGTGCTATACAGTAGGTCCTTATTAGTTATCTATTTTATATATAGTAGTGTGTATATGTCAATCCCAATCTCCCAATTTATCCCTCCCACCTCCTTTCTTCCCTGGTGACCATAGTTTGATTTCTACATCTGTGACTCTATTTCTGTTTTGTAAATAAGTTCATTTGTATCATGTTTTTAGATTCCACATATAAGTGCTATCATATGATATTTGTCTTTCTGGGTCCCAGTTACTTCACTTAGTATGATAATCTCCAGGTCCATCCAGGCTGCTGCAAATGACATTATTTCATTCTTTTTTTATGGCTGAGTAATATTCCATATATATATATATATATATGTACCACATCTTCTTTATTCGTTCCTCTGTTGATGGACATTTAGGTTGCTTCCATGTCTTGGCTATTGTAAATAGTGCTACTGTGAACATTGGGGTGCATGTATCTTTTCTAATTAGAGTTTTCTCCAGATATGTATATCTGGAGATATACATATGTATAAGGAAAATTATATAAAGATAAGAGAGTTTAAGAAGAAAAAAAATTGTTTTAAGAATAATTTTAAATTTGTTAAAGTTGTAAATCTCCAAATCAGCTTTTCTTTAGCTTTTAAGTTCAATTTACTAAACTTAATATTCCTTCTGCAGACATAGCAATTATTTATCATCACTGTTGAGGGTGCCTTTGATTATTTTTTGGTCCCAATTATAATATAGTTTAACTTCTTCAAACATTTTAAACCACATTTATAAGTTTAATATTTTTAGTTTCTCCTTTGAGTACTTCAACTCTCTGACATATGCTTATGTAATTTTTAATATAGCAAGTCAATAAAACACGTAGTTATACTTAGATTCCCTAATATATCTCAATATTGTTTATAGATTGAGGAATATTTAAACTTAAAATTCTAAGTCTAAATCTGTTATTCAAATATATATTTTATATTGAAATTACAAATTTCACTTGTTATTCAGTAGGCCAAGTTCTCTTGAACATTATACATATATAAAATTCCAAATGTGCTCTGATTATTTAGCTTAAAAATGCCATAAGTTTGATTCTTTGAATAGCCCTTGCTTGATTCTAAATGTTTTTGTAAGAAAATATGTGTATCATGCCAGTCAGTTTTGGGGAATAGTTTCTCAACCAATTGAGACTGGAAAATAACAGGGCTTTTGTTCATAAATTTAACACAGTATGTGTTAATCACATATATATAGGTAGAACATACAATTAGTATATTCTTACTGTAGACCTTATCGAGACATCCTGAGCATTATTTGTAGTTTATAATGGCAGAGTCAGTACTTAAAGAAAGTTAGGCTTTTAGTATGTGTCTCTGTCTACTTAATGTTTGCAACTCTACTAAACAAGTTTACTTTAGTGGATTTTTGCATTTCTTTGCATTCTTTGGCTTTAAAGTGTGTTCTTCAATTTAAAGTCAAAGACTTTGAATAAATAATTTTGGTATTTTTTTTATATATAGTCTTACTTAGAACTTAGAAGTTATGAGAAGACTTAAAATAACAATAATTTGGTAGCAGGTAAATGAATAATCCATGTTTCATCATGCTACCAAAGTTTTGATTTTGGGAGTATCTCTCACCTGTCTGATGCTGGATGAGGTAAAGGAGGTTTTCCAGTTAGGCTTCTTCAATGCAGTAGATCACTTCCTAATTTCACTACAACTCCCCAGGGTGGCTCTGCTCCCCATTCTTCGATACCCATGCTGTCCAATATGGTACGTCTAGTCACACGTAGCTACTGAACTTTGAAATGCAGCTAATGTGACCGAGTGACTGAACTTTTAAGTATGCTCAATTTTAGTTAATTGAAATAAAACTATAAAGACTCAGTTATGGGAAAATTTTTAAGAATATTTGGAACAAGTTAGGAATGTGAAACTACTTTTTCTACTGTAAATTTTATGAAATCTAAATAAAGATCAAAATGTAGATTTAAAGGATGAAAAACTGTAATTGAGATGTGTTCTAAGTGTAAAGGACACACTGGCTTTTGAGGCTTAGCATGAAAAAGAATGCAAACTATTTCACTAATCACTTTTGAAGTTGTTTGCATGTTAAAATCATAGTATTTTGGATATGTGAGATTGCATAAAATATAGTCTTGAAGTCAATTTCACCTTAATTTTACTATTTTTCAGTGTAGCTACTAGAAAGTTTTGAATTGCATCTGTGGCTTGCATTTATGTCTGTTAGACCATGAGTTTCCCAGCTGTACCTGCATCTATCCAGCATAGTTTTAGCCCTCATCTCCCCGCATATTTCTGAATATTAACTGTTTTACAAAGGGGAGAGGGAATTATTTTCTTTCCCTGGAGGACCCTGGGATTCCCACTCTTTCCTTACCGGGTATTTCCAATTTTACAACATTCTTCATCAAACAAATGTCTGTATCCATTCTTTATGGCATCTTCTTCAACTATGAGCTTTCCATTGACAATTTAGTATTGTGTTACAGCTTTATCAAATCATTTTCTGAACAGATCATGAAGGGAAAACTGAGAGGATCCAGGCACCTCTACCGGGGAGATTTTATGAGAGTGGCAAGGTATTGTCTAACCTTGGCATTCTCAGAACATCTCTGAGCGTCAGATTCATATTCTACACCCTGGAAATAATGATACCTGCTTCATAGATTAGATATGAGAATGAAAAGGTATGGAAACTGGGAAAGCACCCAGCACAGTACGTATTTTGGGATTGTTTTTGTTTATTCTGTTTCTAAATTGGCACTTTTATTCAAGTAAAACAATCATCCAGAAAGATGCATGCATCATAAAGGCACAGTTGATGAGCTAGCATAAAGTGAGGGTACCTGTTACCACTACTCAGGTGAAGAAATAGATAACCAGCACCCCAGAAGGTCTCTTCAGGCTCCCTTCAGTGACAATCCACCGGATTTGTTTGGTCTGTTTTCAAACATTATATCCATATAGTCATGTCGTATGCATTCTTTTGTGTTTTGCTTTTCATTTCACATTATATTTCTGAGATATGTCAGTGTTATTGGCATGTAACAATACTTTGTGTTTTGGTGTTACTGCTGTGTACTTCCCACTTTATACCATGATCAATCTGTTCTTCTCTTGATTGATAAATGAATTGTTTTCACCATGAGGATAGTAAAAATCATGTTGCTATAAACATTTTTGTACATGGTTTCTGGTACTCATAAGTATTTATTTTTGTTAGGTCTGTGATGTGCAGTATTAATAGCTGAGTCACAGGGTGTGTATATGTTAACTTTAGCTGGTACTGCCAATTCCTTTTCAAAGGTGGTTATACCAAATTGATCTTCATACTAGCTATTTATGGAAACTCCAGTTACTCCATATCTTTGATAGCACTTGGTATCTCATTGTGATTTTAATTTGCCTGTCTCTAATCACTAAAGAAATTAAGCTTTTTTTTTAACATCTTTATTGGCATATAATTGCTTTACAATGGTGTGTTAGTTTCTGCTTTGTAACAAAGTGAATCAGCTATACATATACATATATCCCCGTATCTCTTCACTCTTGCGTCTCCCTCCCTCCCACCCTCCCTATCTCACCCCTCCAGGCAGTCACAAAGCACCAGCTGGTCTCCCTGTGCTATGCAGCTGCTTCCCACTAGCTAGCTACTTTACATTTGATAGTGTATATATGTCCATGCCACTCTCTCACTTTGTCACAGTTTACCCTTCCCCCTCCCTGTGTCCTCAAGTCCGTTTGCTAATAGGTCTGCATCTTTTTTCCTGTCTTGCCCCTAGGTTCCTCATGACCTTTTTTTTTGATTCTATATATATGTGTTGGCATACAATATTTGTTTTTCTCTTTCTGACTGACCTCACTCTGTATGACAGACTCTAGGTCCATCCACCTCACTACAAATAACTCAATTTTGTTTCTTTTTATGGCTGAGTAATATTCCATTGTATATGTGTGTCACATCTTCTTTATCCATTCATCTGTCAATGGGCACTAGGTTGCTTCCATGCCCTGGCTATTGTAAGTAGAGCTGCATTGAACATTGTGGTACATGACTCTTTTTGAATTATGGTTTTCTCAGCGTATATGCCCAGTAGTGGGATTGCTGGGTCATATGGTAGTTCTATTTTTAGTTCTTTAAGGAACCTCCATACTGTTCTCCATAGTGGCTGTACCAATTTACATTCCCACCAACAGTGCAAGAGGGTTCCCTTTTCTCCACACCCTCTCCAGCATTTCCTGTTTGTAGACTTTTTGATGCTGGCCATTCTGACCTGTGTGAGATGAAATCTCATTGTAGTTTTGATTTGCATTTCTCTAATGATTAATGATGTTGAGCATCCTTTCATGTGTTTGCTGGCAATTTGTATCTTCTTTGGAGAAATGTCTATTTAGGTCTTCTGCCCATTTTTGGATTGGGTTGTTTGTTTTGTTGATATTGAGCTGCATGAGCTGCTTGTAAATTTTGGAGATTAATCCTTTGTCAGTTGCTTCATTTGCAAATATTTTCTCCCATTCTGAGGGTTGTCTTTTTGTCTTCTTTATGGTTTCGTTTGCTATGCAAAAGCTTTGAAGTTTCATTAGGTCCCATTTGTTTATTTTTATTTCCATTTCTCTAGGAGATGGGTCAAAAAGGATCTTGCTGTGATTTATGTCATAGAGTGTTCTGCCTATGTTTTCCTCTAAGAGTTTGATAGTTTCTGGCCTTACATTTAGGTCTTTAATCCATTTTGAGTTTATTTTTGTGTATGGTGTTAGGGGGTGTTCTAATTTCATTCTTTTACATGTAGCTGTCCAGTTTCCCCAGCACCATTTAGTGAAGAGACTGTCTTTTCTCCACTGTATTCTTGTTTCCTTTATCAAAGATAAGGTGACCATATGTGTGTGGGTTTATCTCTGGGCTTTCTATCCTGTTCCATTGATCTATATTTCTGTTTTTGTGCCAGTAACATACTGTCTTGATTACTATAGCTTTGTAGTATAGTCAGAAGTCAGGGAGCCTGATTCCTCCAGCTCTGTTTTTCTTTCTCAAGATTGCTTTGGCTATTCGGGGTCTTTTGTGTTTCCATACAGATTGTGAAATTTTTGCGTTTAGTTCTGTGAAGAATGCCATTGGTAGTTTGATAGGGATTGCACTGAATCTGTAGATTGCTTTGGGTAGTATAGTCATTTTCACAATGTTGATTCTTCCAATCCAAGAACATGATATATCTCTCCATCTGTTTGTATCGTCTTTAATTTCTTTCATCAGTGTCTTATAATTTTTTGCATACAGGTCTTTTGTCTCATTAGGTAGGTTTATTGCTACATATTTTATTCTTTTGTGGCAGTGGTGAATGGGAGTGTTCCCTTAATTTCTCTTTCTGATCTTTCATCATTAATGTATAGGAATGCAAGAGATTTCTATGCATTAATTTTGTATCCTGCTACTTTACCAAATTCATTGATTAGCTCTAGTAGTTTTCTGGTAGCATCTTTAGGATTCTCTATGTATAGTATCATGTCATCTGCAAACAGTGACAGCTTTACTTCTTCTTTTCCGAGTTGGATTCTTTTTATTTCTTCTCTGATTGCTGTGGCTAAAACTTCCAAAACTATGTTGAATAATAGTGGTGAGAGTGGGCAACCTTGTCTTGTTCCTGATCTTAATGGAAATGGTTTCAGGTTTTCACCATTGAAGATGATGCTGGTTGTGGACTTGTCATACATGGTCTTTATTATGTTGAGCTAAGCTCCCTCTATGCCTACTTTCTGGAGGGTTTTTATCATAAACGGGTGTTGAATTTTGTTGAAAACTTCCTCTGCATCTATTGAAATGATCATATGGTTTTTCTCCTTCAGTTTGTTAATATGGTGTATCACATTGATTGATTTGCATATATTTATCAATCCTTGCATTCCTAGCATAGACCCCACTTGAACATGGTGTATGATCCTTTTAATGTGCTGTTGGATTCTGTTTGCTAGTATTTTGTTGAGGATTTTTGTATCTATGTTTATCAGTGACATTGTCCTCTAGTTTTCTTTCTTTGTGACATCTTTGTCTAGTTTTGGTATCAGGGTGATGGTGGCCTCATACAATGAGTTTGGAAGTGTTCCACCATCTGCTATATTTTGGAAGAGTTTGAGAAGGATAAGGTGTTAGCTCTTCTCTAAATGTTTGATAGAATTCGCCTGTGAAGCCATCTGGTCCTGGGCTTTTGTTTATTGGAAGATTTTTAATCGCAGTTTCAATTACAGTGCTGTGATTTGTCTGTTCATATTTTCTATTTCTTCCTGGTTCAGTCTCGGAAGGTTGTACTTTTCTAAGAATTTGTCTGCTTCTTCCAGGTTGTCCATTTTATTGGCATAGATTTGCTTGTAGTAATCTCTCATGGTCCTTTGTATTTCTGCAGTGTCAGTTGTTACTTCTTTTTCATTTCTAATTCTATTGATTTGAGTCTTCTCCCTTTTTCTCTTGATGAGTCTGCCTAACGGTTTATCAATTTTGTTTATCTTCTCAAGGAACCAGCTTTTAGTTTTATTGATCTTTGCTCTTGCTTCCCTCATTTCTTTTTCATTTATTTCTGATCTGATATTTATGATTTCTTTCCTTCTGCTAACTTTGGGGATTTTTGTTCTCTTTTCACTAATTGTTTTAGGTGTAAGGTTAGGTTGTTTATTTGAGATGTTTCTGGTTTCTTAAGGTAGGATTTTACTGCTATAAACTTCCCTCTTAGAACTGCTTTTGCTGCATCCCATAGGTTGGGTCATCGTGTTTTCATTTTCATTTTTTTCTAGGTAGTTTTTGATTTCCTCTTTGATTTCTTCAGTGATCTCTTGGTTATTAAGTAGTATATTGTTTAGCCTCTATGTGTTTGTATTTTTTACAGATTTTTTCCTGTAATTGATATCTAGTGTCATAGCATTGTGGTCAGAAAAGGTAC
This sequence comes from Stenella coeruleoalba, assembly GCF_951394435.1. Taxonomy (NCBI): domain Eukaryota; kingdom Metazoa; phylum Chordata; class Mammalia; order Artiodactyla; family Delphinidae; genus Stenella; species Stenella coeruleoalba. The sequence goes on along the minus strand of NC_137151.1, from coordinate 37,314,566 downwards.
TTCATATGATTTCAGTTTTCTTAAATTTACCAAGGCTTGTCTTGACTTGTGACCCAAGATATGATCTATCCTGGAGAATGATCCATGAGCACTTGAGAAGAAAGTCTATTCTGTTGTTTTTGGATGGAATGTCCTGTAAATATCAGTTAAGTCCATCTTGTTTAATGTATCATTTCAAGCTTGTATTTCCTTATTCATTTTCATTTTGGATGATCTGTCCATTGGTGAAAGTGGGGTGTTAAAGTCCCCTACTATGATTGTGTTACTGTCGATTTCCCCTTTTATGGCTGTTAGTATTTGCCTTATGTATTGAGGTGCTCCTCTGTTGTGTGCATAAATATTTACAATTGTTATATCTTCTTCTTGGATCGATCCCTTGATCATTATGTAGTGTCCTTCTTTGTCTCTTGTAATAGTCCTTATTTTAAAGTCTATTTTGTGTGATATGAGAATTGCTACTCCAGCTTTGTTTTGATTTCCATTTGCATGGAATATCTTTTTCCATCCCTTCACTTTCAGTCTGTGTGTGTCCCTAGGTCTGAAGTGGGTCTCTTGTAGACAGCATATATATGGATCTTGTTTTTGTATCCATTCAGCCAGTCTATGTGTTTTGATTGGAGCATTTAATCCATTTACATTTAAGGTAGTTATCGATATGTATGTTCCTATTACTGTGTTCTTAATTGTTTTGTGTTTGTTATTGTAGGTCTTTTCCTTCTCTTATGTTTCCTGCCTAGAGAAGTTCCTTTAGCATTTGTTGTAAAGCTGATTTCATGGTGCTGAATTCTCTTAGCTTTTGCTTGTCTGTAAAGGCTTTAATTTCTCTATCAAATCTGAATGAGATCCTTGCTGGGTAGAGTAATCTTGGTTGTAGGTTTTTCCCTTTCATCACTTTAAATATGTCCTGCCACTCCCTTCTGGCTTGCAGAGGTTCTGCTGAAAGATCAGCTGTTAACCTTATGGGGATTCCTTGTATGTTATTTTTCCCTTGCTGCTTTTAATATTTTTTCTTTGTATTTAATTTTTGATACTTTGATTAATATGTGTCTTGGCATGTTTCTACTTGGATTTATCCTGTATGGGACTCTGTGTGCTTCCTGGACTTGATTAACTATTTCCTTTCCCATATTAGGGAAGTTTTCAACTATAATCTCTTCAAATATTTTCTCAGTCCCTTTCTTTTTCTCTGCTTCTCCTGGGACCCCTATAATTTGAATTTTAGTGCATTTAATGTTGTCCCAGAGGTCTCTGAGACTGTCCTCAATTCTTTTCATTCTTGTTTCTTTATTCTGCTGTGCGGTAGTTATTTCCACTGTTTTATCTTCCAGGTCACTTATCCATTCTTCTGCCTCAGTTATTCTGCTATTGATCCCTTCTAGAGAATTTTTAATTTCATTTATTTTGTTGTTAATCAGTGTTTGTTTCCTCTTTAGTTCTTCTCAGTCCTTGTTAAACGTTTCTTGTATTTTCTCTATTCTATTTCCAAGATTTTGGATCATCTTTACTATCATTACTCTTAATTCTTTTTCAGGTAGACTGCCTATTTCCTCTTCATTTGTTAGGTCTGGTGGGTTTTTATCTTGTTCCTTCATCTGCTGTGTGTTTTTCCGTCTTCTCATTTTGCTTATCTTACTGTGTTTGGGGTCTCCTTTTAACAGGCTGCAGATTCGTAGTTCCCGTTGTTTTTCGTGTCTGCCCCAAGTCGCTAAGGTTGGTTCAGTGGGTTGTGTAGGCTTCCTGGTGGAGGGGACTAGTGCCTGTGTTCTGGTGGATCAGGCTAGATCTTGTCTTTCTGGTGGTCAGGTCTGCGTCCGGTGGTGTGTTTTGCAGTGACCTTATTATGATTTAAAGCAGCCTCTCTGCTAATGGGTGGGGTTGTGTTTCTGTCTTGCTAGTTGTTTGGCATAGGGTGTCAAGCACTGTAGTTGCTGGTCATTGAGTGGAGCTGGGTCTTGGCGTTGAGATGGAGATCTCTGGGAGATTTTCGCCATTTGGTATTACGTGGAGCTGGGAGGTCTCTGGTGGACCAGTGTCCTGAAGTTGGCTCTCCCACCTCAGAGGCACAGTGCTGACGCCTGGCCGAGCAACAAGAGGCTGTTATCCACACGGCTCAGAATACAAGGGAGAAAGAAAGAAAGAAAGAAAAAGATAAAATAAAATAAAGTTATTAAAATAAAAAATAATTATTGAAAAAATTTAAAAAGTAATTTAAAAAAGAAAGAAGGAAAGAAGTGAGCAACCAAACGAAAAAACAAATCCACCAATGATAACAAGCGCTAAAAACTATACTAAAAAAAAAAAAAAACAAAACCCAAAATGAACAGACCAGTACCCTAGGACAAATGAGAGAAGCAAAGCTCTACGGATAAAATCACACACAGAAGCATACACATACACACTCACAAAAAGAGAAAAAGGGAAAAAATATATATATATATCGTTGCTCCCAAGGTCCACCTCCTCAATTTGGTTTGATTCGTTGTCTATTCAGGTATTCCACAGATGCAGGGTACATCACGTTGATTGTGGAGATTTAATCCGCTGCTCCTGAGGCTGCTGGAAGAGATTTCCCTTTCTCTTCTTTGTTCTCACAGCTTCCAGGGGCTCAGCTTTGGATTTGGCTCCGCCTCTGCGTGTAGGTCGCCTGAGGGCGTCTTTTCTTAGCTCAGACAGGATGGGGTTAAAGGAGCAGCTGCTTCGGGGACTCTGGCTCACTCAGGCTGGGGGGAGGGAGGGGCACGGAGTGCAGGGCGAGCCTGCGGCTGCAGAGGCTGGCGTGACGTTGCACCAGCCTGAGGCGCACCGTGTGTTCTCCCGGGGAATTTGTCCCTGGATCATGGGACCGTGGCAGTGGCGGGGTGCACAGGCTCCCGGGAGGGGAGGTGTGGAGAGTGACCTGTGCTTGCACACAGGCTTCCTGGTGGTGGCAGCAGCAGCCTTAGCGTCTCATGCCCATCTCTGGGGTCCACGCTTTTAGCCGTGGCTCGTGCCCGTTTCTGGAACTCCTTTAAGCGGCGCTCTTAATCCTCTCTCCTCGCGCACCAGGAAACAAAGAGGGAAGAAAAAGTCTCTTGCCTCTTCAGTAGCTCCAGACTTTTTCCCGGACTCCCTCCCATCTAGCCGTGGTGCACTAGCCCCCTTTAGGCTGTGTTCACGCTGCCAACCCCAGTCCTCTCCCTGGGATCTGACCGAAGCCCGAGCCTCAGCTCCCAGCCCTGCCCGCCCCGGCGTGTGAGCAGACAAGCCTTTCGGGCTGGTGAGTGCTGGCCGGCACCAATCCTCTGTGCGGGAATCTCTCCGCTTTGCCCTCCGCACCCCTGTGGCTATGCTCTCCTCCGCGCCTCCGAAGCTCCCCGCCTCCGCCACCCGCAGTGTCCACCCCCGAAGGGGCTTCCTAGTGTGTGGAAACCTTTCCTCCTTCACAGCTCCCTCCCACTGGTATGGGTCCCGTCCCTATTCTTTTGTCCGTTGTTTCTTTTTTCTTTTGCCCTACCCAGGTATGTGGGGAGTTTCTTGCCTTTTGGGAGGTCTGAGGTCTTTTGCCAGCATTCAGTATGTGTTCTGTAGGTGTTGTTCCATGTAGATGTATTTCTGATGTATTTGTGGGGAGGAGGGTGATCTCCACGCCTCACTCTTCCACCCTCTTGAATCCCCTCCAAGCTCTTTTTAATTCCAATGCTGCTTTGTCAGAATTGACCTTTTTTTTTTTTTTTTGGTGGTACACGGGCCTCTCACTGTTGTGGCCTCTCCTGTTGCAGAGCACAGGCTCTGGACGCGCAGGCTCAGCAGCCATGGCTCATGGGCCCAGCCGCTCTGCGACATGTGGGATCTTACCGGACCGGGGCACGAACCCGTGTCCCCTGCATCGGCAGGCGGACTCTCAACCACTGCGCCATCAGGGAAGCCCAGAATTGACCTTTTTTAAAAAAAATATTTACTTTTTGGCTGCGCCGGGTCTTCGTTGCGGCACGTGGGATCTTTAGTTGAGGCATGTGGGGTCTTTAGTCGAGGCATGCAAACTCATAGTTACAGCATGCAAACTCTTAGATGCGGCATGTGGGATCTAGTTCCCTGACCAGGGATCGAACCTGGCTCCTCTGCATTGGGAATGCAGAATGTTAGCCACTGGACCACCAGGGAAGTCCCAGAATTGACCTTCTGATGTGTTAGATTTATCTTGGCCTGGAACTGCTCTTCATGGTCGACAACTGACTAGTCAGTGCTCTTAATAGGTTTTCTTAGCGAATACAGATTCCTATTCTAAAAATTAGCAAGTGTGTTATGTGGATATTTTCCTCATAGACCAGCACAGTTAAAAATCAACACCTTTTCTAAATATAGTGTTTAAAATATTTCCTTCATTTCTATACCCTGATAAGTACTTGGCAAAGGGTAGAGTAATTTTATTGGTCTAAATGGATATCTTATGATTATCAACAAATAGAATGGATTCCAACTGTGATATTCAGATATCTTTTGAATCAGAAGCTACCGTGAATGCATGTACAATGATAATATCTGCTTATTTTTTAGCCATTAAAAACCATCCCTGCTACCACTCACCCTCATCACAGAGAAGGGCAGAAACAAATTCAGCTACATGAAGGTGACAAATATGTACAAAGGGGAGTCTGTGAGAGGAGATGGATTTAGGTTTTTTGGTTCATGTTCAGGCTTGATATTTTGTAATCTAGTACTGATTTTTTTAATCTCCTTTCTATATTCTGATTAGATAGATCAAACACATGCCTACAAAGAATAAATATATGATGTTATTTCAGATCACACAATTATATGAAGACCCAGGTAACATGTTTGATTTTTTAAGTCTCTGTGTGCTCTGAGAAAAATCTCTCTTTTCATCACTTCACTAGCATGCCAAGTAGTCCCCCATGAAAAAACTGGAAATTGAGAACTGAAACAATGCCAAGAGCGTTACTATATCAGGGACATTGGATTTTGTCTATTTTTACAGTAGAGAAAGCTCAGTATCTATTCTTGCCAGTGTTCTTTAGCAGGATTTGTGATGGTTTAGATTATTGTTCAGCAAATAAATATTAAATCCCTTGCCACTCCTGCTGTGGGGAGAGTCAACTTCCTTGCCTTGTTGATGTTGGGCTTGGAAACTTAGTAGATGTGACACAAGCAGAGTCCTTAATTCTGCTTGTGTGGTTTGGATTGGCTTTTGGACTCCTGGCATTCATCAGGAGAAGAAAATGGCCAGGTGGCCACTGGCCCAAAGAGTGTGAAAATTACGTGTAGAACATCAGAACCCACCCTGGATCCTAGAGTCCAACCTAGCCAAGCTGAGCTGAAGCTGACCAGCCAACTGATCGAGGAGAAATAAGGTCTTGATGTTTGAAGCCACTTAGTTTTGGTGTGGTTTGTTAAGCAGCATTATTATGGAGAAAGCTGACTGCGATAGTTTCTGAGTTTAATGTTTAAGAATATTGACATTGAAGTCCTCAAATATAAGACTTCACTGAATAAATTAGTCAAAAAATATATATGTTTTTGAATATTTATAATGTGTCAGGCACTTTGCTACATTCTAGGGAAAGATGGTGAAGAAAATCAACCTGGGGAAACTTAACAAGGTAATTACAATACAAGATGATCTGTTTCTGAAAGGAATACGCACCTATTACAGGGTGATTTAGAAGGGGGACTGGAACTGGTCTGGACGACTCAAGGAAGTTTTGTCAGAGATGAAGTTTGAGTAGGAATTATCCACGTTATTGTAGGTGGAGGCAATAACATGCTCAAAAACTTAAAAACAGGAAGATACGGTCATTTGGTAGATTACAAGGAATGTTGTAAGGCGGGACTGGATGGAGTACAAAGGACAATGTAAGTCTGAGGGGTAAATAGTTTGAAGGGGCTACGCAGGTAGAAAGGGTATCTGGAGCTTCTGGCAGCTATCTTGTACACTAAATATAAAGGATGATAAAGCTCATGATATCACTGGTTTTTAAGATTCAGTTATGCATGGAACCAAGGCTAGGTCTCTGAGTAACTCCTACATTTATGAGACAGAAAAAAGCAATGGGTTCATTAATTTAACAGCTATTTTCTGAGTCCTGTGAATGTGGCGGCAAATGAAAATAATACAGTCACTTCCCTCTGAGAGGTTACCATTGGTTAGAAATACAGAGGTAGTAAGAGGCGATTCTAACACATAACGTTAAGGGTTATAATATGGAAATATACGGGACAAAGTGGGGAGAGGACAAGAAAGATTTCAGAGAAAGCAACACCTAAGCTGAGTACATAAAGGAGGAGTAAGAATGACTCAAGTCAAGAGTAAGAAATATATCATTCAGGTAGAGTGGATGGAATGTTTCAGATTCTCAAGGACAGGAGAAAAGATGATGAGTCTATGTAGAGCAGGGGTCCCCAAACCCCGGGCCAAGGACTGGTACCGGTCCACGGACTGTTAGGAACCAGGCCGTGCAGCAGGAGGTGAGCGGCAGGCGAGCCAGTGAAGCTTCATCTGCCGCTCCCCGTGGCTCCCCATCGCTCACATTACTTCCTGAACCATCCCCCCACCCCACCCCCTTCAGTGGAAAAATTGTCTTCCACGAAACTGGTCCCTGGTGCCAAAAATGTTGGGGACCGCCGGTGTAGAGGGATGACTGCTTTTAAAAGACAAACTGAGAAAGGTAAATGGGGCCAGACCATAAGTCATGTTATGGATGTTGGATTTTAATTAAGAACAAGGAGAAACCATCGAGGGATTTTAAGGAGGACTGAGAAACATCCATGGCATAGAACAGGCAACACTTGGTGACTGATTACGCAGCTGGGTTAAAGAAGAGGGAGACACGGAGGACACTCAGCTAATGGACTTGGGCACATCACTGAAGGGTGATGCCATTGGGAGCAAAGATGTGGCGCAGGTCTAGAGGGTTGGTGATGAGAATTTAAAGGTAATGTTAAAAAAAAATTAAAGGAAGTGGACAAATAGCCATTAGGGGCAAAGAGAATCAGTGTAGTGCTTATTCACCAGTATAGGGGAAAGACCTAGTTTTAAGAAAGAGGAGATGTTCATCAGTGCCAGTGTGGCAACGAATATGAGAATACGGAGGAGGAAACCATGTTCAGATTGAGATATGGGGGTCTGTGAGTGACTTTCGTGGAAGCAGTTGTAGTAAATTGGTGTGTGCAGAGACCAGATGATAAGAAGCTTAGGAGGAAGTGAGTGAAGAAATGAAGAAACTGTGGAAGAAATAATGGAATGGCAGCTTAGAGAAGTAGCTGTGTTGAGTCACAGGAGTATTAGGAGAAGGAATTCAAGCCAGTCTGTGTGCTGAGAAGAAAGATCCAGGGGAAAGGAAGAGACCTAAGATATAAGGTGTGTGGGGTCGTGGGGAGACGCTTATAGATCATGTTCTGAGGGAGACAGTTCCACCTCAGGGCTGAAGAACTTATCCCTGAGAAGGAGCGCAGACACTTCATCCTCAGGACGGAAGAACAGAGAAGGGAAGGCTGATGAAAATAAGAAATCTTAAGGTATGGAAAGCACGACTTAAGCCGTTATGTATTGACTGTTACTCCAAAAAGTAGAAGAGGAGGTCGTTGGCTAGCTGCGTTTGAGAAAAGTACAAAAGATTGTAACTGTCCTTCTGAGGAAATCGCTAAGGAGATGGTTCTTAGCTGAAAATCATAGACTTCACTCTAGTTAGTTTTGGTAGAAGTGGAATTTATCCAGGGCTGTTAGGTAGTTCACAGGATTATCAGGAGGTCCAGTGAGCCGCAGCCAGGGACAATGCTCAGCGCGTGATGATCGCTCGTAAGAAGCCCCCGCTGTCAGTACGTGGCGCCTACACCTCAGTCATCAAAATACCGTAGCTCGCGCCTGCCGAGCTTAAGATAGGACGTTAGATGTCTCTGAGGGGCCAAGCGCTGGGAGCCGCTGGGAACCACCGGGTGCCAGAAGATGGGCTCAGTGAGTATGTATGTCGTCACATTGCTGCCTTCTGTAGGAGACACTGCCGTTTGGACCCCAGTATATACTCTGTTCTTCTCCCATTGTGATAGAACGTTTAGTCAGTCACATAGCCAGCTGCTCAGAGTAAAAACTACATTTCTCAGCCTCTTTTGAAGCTGAATGTGGCCCTGTGACTAAGTTTTGGCCAATGGGAGATAGAAGTATCGTATAGCAGCGATAGTCAGAAGTACTGTTTAGCAGCTTCTGACAGAGAAGATGAGCCACTCCCTGGGGTTGGTTAAGTAATCAGCCGAAAGGAGCCTGTGTCCTGTGGGCTTCTTAGAGTAGAGCCATCAGACCAGTCCAGGATGGTCGATTTTTCACTTTTGCATAAGAGAAAAGTAATCTTCTATCTCATTTTCCAAATTCAAAAGCAGTTTTTCATGGGTATGTCTGATGTGTAGCCCAGATCCCTTGCCTCGATCCCGGGATCCAAGGAGTTTGAAGGAAAAGAGTTCAGGTTCTCCCTCTGGCAGCCAGGACTCATAAGGAAGGGAATGTCCCTCAGAAAGGGGAGGCGTTCGAAAGATGTTAGGCAACAGCAATAATCAGTAATAAAACAGATGTTTGTAACAGGGATAAGCAAGGGAGGAGAGGAAGGAAGGAAAAAATGAGTGGCAGAGGGGCCCCAAAGAGCATGAATTCACCAAGATCTGGTATCATGGCTTTAAAAGCAAAACAAACCAGAACAAAACAAAGCAAACCTTTGACACCGTGGGGGGAAAGAGAAACTAGTCTGAGCCTAGTGAAAAGTGTTGTGGGATCGTCAGACTGTAGAATTCAAATTTGATATAGAAACAACCAGAGATGGAAGAGAGTGAGCGACAGAAAGGCTTTCCCTCCCTCGTGCTTCATCCCAGGGCCTGGTCGGGGGATGGGTATAGGCGGTAGTATGTAGGGTTGAGTGCTGGCAGAAACAGGCAGAGCTTTGGAGTCAGATGTGGATGAGACCCTAACTCTGCCTGACATGCTTACTGTAGAAACTTAGGCAAATTACTTGCCTCTTCAAGTTCATTTCCTCGTCAGTAAAATGGAAAGAATGATAGTACCAGCAAACTTGCACCACAGATAGAGTGTGCTCAGCACCTAACACTGTGTCTGGCACCTTGTAAGCCCTCAAAGTCAAGGTGAACACTTTTTAGTAAAGCTGGAGGGCTCCATTTACTCTTCCACTCTCATCCCCTTGCCCCGTGCCGTCATTCTGAGGCGAATAAAAATATCTAGTTCTATCTGGGGCTGAAAACCACGTGGCATAATTCATGCCCTTCTCAGAAATAGTGTTTGAACCTAGGAAAAAAAGTCAAGACTCACAATTAGAGAATGGAATCCTCAGGAAAAACCGGCATCTAAACAAGAAAATGAGCTTATTGACATTGAAAAATGTTATTACGTTTTCAATTTCATTAAAGTTTCCAACAGACAAACACATTTATTTCTGTGCTATGTGTCTGATAGCAAAAATGGGCAAAAACATCAGTCTACAAGCTCTGGGACTCTAGACTGTGACAGCACTGATGAAGTATATGTTTCCTGAAGAGACATGCAATCCTCACTATCTGTGACCATTGAAATATTAAGGAAATTACTTATAAAACAGATAAAAATCCATTATGAGAGCATAGCCTAGAAACTGCACAGGAAGATGGGAAGGAGTAATTTCCAATCTTCCTTGGAAATTAAAGAAAAGAATTTTTTTATCTTGTTATTATCCTGGTGAAATTAAATTTCATTGTGTGTTTCTCATCTTCATAATTACCAGGTTGCTTTGAGAATTAGATATAAAAAACCACCTAATTTAAAGGTAGCAGCTGATTTTTCTAAATATTATATTTTTTAAATGATAAAAGAGGAATAACGTTGCAAACGATCATTTTAATCACCATGCTTGTTCTGTGTCAGCCCACCCACCTTTCTCAACACGCTCATTTGCAGCATTGAGGCAGAATAACTATAGGGACATCTACCCAGACCCTAAAACCATCTGGGTCAGTACAGGAATAGGATCCCAAAGAATATGTACTTGGGTTTCTGGAGAAAGTTCCAGAGGCTGGGAGGTATGGTAGGCTAAATGATTGCCCCCAAAGATGTCCACACTCTACTCATCTGGTACCTGTAAATATGCTACCTTACATGACGAAAGGCACTTTGCAGATGTAAGGTTATGGACCACAGAGAGAGTAGCCTGGATTATCCATGTGGGCCCAATCTAATCACAGGGGTCCATAAAAGCAGAGGACCTTTCCCAGCTGTAGCTCATCAGAGAGATTGCTGTGACCTTGGAAGAGAACCAGAGAGATGGCAACATGAGGAGGACTCAGCCGGCTGTCGTTGGCTTTGAAGATGGGAAGGGTCATGAGCAAAGGAATGTGGGCAGCCTCTAGATGCTGGGAAAATGAGGAAGTGGATTCTCTCCTAGAGCCTCCAGGAGCAAATGTGGTCTTGCCCACACTTTGACTTCAGCCAAGTGAGACCTTGTTAGACTTTTGACCCACAAATTTGTAAGATATTAAATTTGGATGTTGTTTTAAGACCCTCAGTTTGTGGTATGTGTTGTAGCAGCATAGAAAACAAATACAGGAGGGAACCTATTAATTAACTTGGCACGTTCGCCCAGTTCTTACTGTGTTTGATCTATGACTTTGCTTTTTCGGTATCTCTGCTGAATGTGCCTGTGTGCACATTGGACCTGGGACTGGGCTCTTGTCCCCAGCTCTTTAGACTGAGGTCCTGACAATGTGCCTGCCTCTTAGTAGCTTTTATTTGGGCTCTAGACTCTATTCCAGTGAAAGCAGCAGCCAGCTGGTGTACAGCTCCAATGAGTCATATGCTGCAACCAGTCCTGAAGATTCATTCCTGCTACAGTTCTCGTTTCACCATGTAAGACACATTTGAACATCAGGCATGACCAGGACCTAGTCCTACTCATCAAATATTCCTCCCTCCCTCCCTCCCTCCCTCCCTCCCTTCCTTCCTTCCTCCCCCCTCCTCCCCTCCTCCCCCTCCCTCTTCCTCCCCTCCTCCCCCCTCCTCCCCTCCTCCCCCCTCCCCTTCCCCCTCCTCCCCCCTCCTCCCCCTCTCTTCTTCCCTTCCTTCCTCATGATGATGCCCTTTTCTCAAACATCTTAACAAGTAGTACTTATAAAATATTTTTTAAATGTTATTTAATGTTATTAAATGTTATTTTTTAAAAGCTTTCACTGTTATCATCAGCACCATTGTCCTCTTTGTTGACGTCATCACCGTCAGTTAAACACATGCACACATGAAAAAAATCAAATGGTAAGAAAAGCATAAAATAAAAACTATTAACCTGCCTTATCACCAGTCACCTTATCACCATACTTCCCGAGATACTAGTGCTTTCATCAACTTCTGCTTTTTATTTACATAATTTAAAAAATTTGGACTAAATGTATATTTACAGAAACGTTGCAAAGGTAGTATAGAGAGTTCTCATGTACCCTTCACTGAGCTTCCCCTAATGTTAACAGCTTATATAATCATGGGTACGTTCATTTAAATTTTTTTTCTGCTTTTAATTCTTCTGGTTATTTCTTTCATATTTCTAAATAATATGCTTATAGCTTTATTAATTAATTTATCAAATTTAGAGAGTATCTATTGTCTGTCCCTGTGAAGAAAAAAAATTAGCTTGCATGCACTGTACTCTATTACCCTCCCCCTCGTCTTAATGCATATTAGTTTTATTATATTTTTAGTATCTTATTGGTAAATTTTTTACTTTAAATAACACAACTCAGAAACTATATTGTTTTCAATCATCACTATATCTCTTGTAAGGGAGGAAAAATAATTTTCCCTCTACATTTCTTGGTTCTCAGCTAAGACCCCCCCTGTAATAAGAGACAGATTAACAGAAAACAATTGATTATGTACATATATATGTACAGGAGCCCCACAAAGATATGAGACTCAAAAGACAGTTAGCCAATTGAGACATATACTATCCAGACCTAAGAAGAGAGATAGGGGTCTGGGGCTTCAAAGAAGGTACAAAAGGGTAACTTCTACTGTTTCCAGAGCTTCTCTAGTCTCTGCTTTTTCTCGGTCTAATCAGCTCGAAAATAATCCTTATGCCAAAGAAGCATATCTTGGGGTGCACTTTCTGTTAGCCTCCACTCTTAAAACTCTACTTTTAAATTCCAGAAACCGGCATGTCTCATTTCCCTCCATTCTGCTCTCCCTGCTTTCTACAACTCAACTTTCATTCAGTTATTGATTTGATAACTTTTTGAGCGTGTACTTCTTCCCAGAATTTCCCCAGGATCCATGGATAGAATAATTATAGGTACGAGTAGATGAGATCCCTGGACTGACAAAGCTTGCAGTTTAGAATTTTGGTCTTGTAAGATCAAAAAATAAACAACAATTTAAAAACTCAGAAAAAACAGTGGTGCAGATAAAAAAAAAAAAAAGCCTGAAGTGACAGACTAGTCGAGTGTCAGGGAAGACCCCTCTGAGGAGATGACTTTTAAGTTAAGAGGAAATGATTAGTGTCATGACCCAAAGGTGAGAGTGAGAAAGGAAGGGACAGGCAAACAGGAAAGAGAGGGTGATAAGAGGTGAGGTCAGTATGGTGGGCAGGAGTGAGACTATAATGCAGGTATTTTAAGCAGGGTAAAGAGTTCAGATTTTATTCTAAGCATAATGGGAAGGCTTTGGAAGGCTTTGGGCATGGTGTGGATGTACAGGAACATGGTCTGATGCACAGTTCTAGGAGTTGATTTCAACTGTGTGGAGAATGGATGGCAGGGGTGGGAGGGGCAGGCGTTGCATCAGAGACCAGTTGGGAGATTTTTGCTCTAAAGTGAAAAATCATGATGATTAGACCAATTTGGGATATGTTTTAAAGATAGAGCTCACAGTACTTGCAGATGAATTGGATGCCAGATGTAAATAACAGAATACAGATAAGTCCTATAAGCTGGACAGTGGGTGGTGCTCTTTACTGAGACGGGAAAGCTCAGTGGAAGCCAGTTTAGACGAAAATTGAGATAATCAGTGGTAGCATGATGGTGATGCCAAGAGGCATCTAACTGCTGCCGGTAAGCAGGCAGTAAAATATGCAGGAGGCGGTAAGATAGTCCAGAAGGCGTCATACCTGAGATACACGTTTATAAATTAGTCATAAATAGTTTGCATGTAAAGCACTGAGACTGAATGAGGTCATCTAAGGAGAGACTGGGTGGATGAAGAAGAGAAATGATTTAAGAAGGAGGCTTGGCATGCTCTTACATTTCGATTTCAAGCTGAGAACGAGCCAGCAACAGATTCCGAGAAGTGGCCGATAAGAAGGGAGGAAAACCCGGGGGGAGCACAAGGGAACCCAAGGAGAAAGTGTTTCAGGAAAAAGTGTATATGGTGAACAGTACCCAAAGCTGCTGAGAAGTCAAGTGAGAAAAGGGACTACTGGCCTGGCCATGTTCAGGTCACTGACAATACTCACAAGTGCATTCTCAGAGAAGTGAGAAATAGGAGTTGTCTCCGAGTGGGCTGGAGAAGGGATGGAAGTAAATGGAAACAGGAACTATAGAGAACAACTTTAGGAGGTTTAGCTGGGAAGAAGAGTGAAGAAGTAACATACTCGCTGGAGAGGTGATATTAGAACATATTTGCATCTTTTGGGAAATGATTCAGTGGAGGGGGAGAAAATGAGGATGTAGGGTAGAGAGGACAAAACTCAAGTAGCTCTTACACCTGATATGACAAGAGGGGATGAGATGCAGAACAAAAGTACAGGAATGGCCTGGAGCGCACAGGTAAGGTAAGGGCCTTTATTCATGGCAGTGGAGGAAAGGCAGAACATATGGGCACGTATGCATATAAATTAGTAGATTTGGAGGAGGGATGATAAAGTAGCTACTCTCTGATTATATTCATTTATCACAGAAGTATTGAGCAAGGCCATCAGTTGAGAGAAAGTGGTCATGGGGGCGAGTTGATAATTTGAGGAGAAATAAGTTATGAGGAAGTCATTTTGGAGAGTGTGACAGCAAACAAACTAGAGAAATGCAGTAGGATTTCCCAGAATTTTAATTGCTAACCGAGTCAGTATTGTTTGACAGTTCTGTTCCCAGCTTCTTGGTTGTAGGACAGGAAATGGCACACGGTTGAGTATCACTACTAAGACTGAGAGTTTGCTAGGCGAGTACAGTGGAAGGAAAGAGGAGTAGAGAGTAAAAAGGTATCATCAGGGGAAGATGACAATGGACTTTGGAAGCCGAGCTGCTTATGGATGGTAGGAATACAGCTGTGGGGGACAGTGAGAAATGAACTAGAGTCAGTGGTTTTGAAATTTTGGTACAGAGTGTTGAGGATACTAAAGACTGTAATATGGAAGGATGTGGTCAGAGAATGAGACACTGGAAGTTATGATTTTAGAGGAGGAGCGGTTCTCAGGGGAACCATACATCAGAAGAACGTAGAGTGTGAGAGAAAAAATTTAATCCCAGTATGAGAAAGCTGAATGGTTAGCACTTACATTATCTTCTCTAACTGAAGTCTTCTGTGCTTTTAAGAATGATTCTAAAAATTAAAAGGACAAATTATCAAATTTGCATTATTGTGACTTTGTCAATAGTGCTTATGTGAAATTTGGTAGCATGATTGAACAAGTAGAGAAGGAAATATAGGAAATTTATATAGGAAATATAAATCTATCCTAACCTGGGGGTACTCAAAGAATAATGTTTCAACTGTCAAAATCAAAGACTTAACTTTTATAACCACTCCATCAAGTGGAAAATCCTGCCACATGCTTTATATTTCAGTCTCTTTATATTTCTTTTTCATTAAATCCTGAGAGAGTTCCTTAACTCTGTTTTATTTTTACTTTTTCTATTGATTTTTTAAAAAATTTCAGCAATCACATTTTTACTTTTCAAGGACTACATTCTGTTCTTTGTTTTCTGTCTTTTTTTTTTTTTTTTTTTTTTTTTCGCAGTACGCGGGCCTCTCACTGTTGTGGCCTCTCCCATCGCGGAGCACAGGCTCCGGACATGCAGGCTCACGGGCCTAGCCGCTCCGTGGGATCTTCCCAGACCAGAGCACGAACCCGTGTCCCCTG
The DNA here is from genome assembly GCF_951394435.1 of Stenella coeruleoalba. NCBI lineage: Eukaryota > Metazoa > Chordata > Mammalia > Artiodactyla > Delphinidae > Stenella > Stenella coeruleoalba. The sequence goes on along the minus strand of NC_137151.1, from coordinate 37,299,489 downwards.
CATCGGCAGGCGGACTCTCAACCACTGCGCCACCAGGGAAGCCCTGTTTTCTGTCTTTATATACCAGCCTTTTCTCCTTTTAAATCCCTCTGAATTTTCTAGTTTGAAATTTTTGAAAGTTACCTCTATTCTCTAAATTATATATATTTCTTCTTGAGCCAGTGTCTGCTCATCTCAGACCTTTTAGTTTATACCATTAGTTTTCCTCAAATGTCTGCTGAACCTTGGCCATCTGAACATTGCTAATATTAATGACATTATTAGTGTCATAAAGTTGGATTATTATTGGAAGCTGATATGAATTTCCTTTGCCATTGATTGTGAACTGTCCTTAAACATTGGGTACATTTTTGGAGAGGCCTCCACACTGAATGAGGAAGTTACTTAGAGCTCTGTGTGCTTGGCAGGATTCTCTCTAGGGTGCATAGGCGAGGAAAATGGCAGATCAAACTTCCATACTTGTACTAGTTTGCTACTGCTACATGGCAAATTACTACAGATTTAGCGGTTTGAAGCAACACAAATTTATTATCTCATAGTTTCCATGGATCAGAGTCAGTCCTGACATGACTGGGGTCTCTGCTGTAGGACTCACAGGCCAAAATCAAGGGATTGGCCAGACTGAGCTCTTGTTTAGAGGCTTTGAGGAAAAATCCACTTTCGAGTTCTTTCAGGTTGTTGGTTGAATTCAGTTCCTTGTGGCTGTAGGACTGAGGTCCCTGTTTCCTTCCACAATGTCAGCTAGGGCTGCTTTCAGCTCCTAAAGGCTGCCTGCATTCCTTAGTGTGTATATCCATCCAGAAATGGAGAATCCCTCTCACATCAAATGCTTCTCATACTTTGAATCTCTCTAACTTCTCTTGCTCTGAGTTTTAGACAAAGATTTAAGCACCTCAAGTGATTAGGTCAAGCCCACCTGAATAATCTCTTTTTATTAACTCCAAAGCAACTGATTAACCATAATTACATCTGCAAAATCTCTTTTGTCATATAATGTAACCTAATTATGGGCATAACACTAGGAGGCAGAAGTCATGAGGGCAATCTTAGAATTCTATGATACTCCTCCAGAAGAGATTAGAATATGGGACCTTGTCCTGGTACATTAATATTCCCACTAGAAGCCCTAATTATCCTTAAGCAGATCTTTCCATTTCTTTGAAAAACCGTCCTGCTTAATCCCTGCCATTAAGGCTAAATTCAAGACATTGACCTACATGCATGGGGATAAGTCAGGACACCTGGCACAGTTCTTCAGAAGATAAATGCCTGTCTGTGCACTCCAAATGCTATGTTTCCTACTTGAGTTTGGAGTCCCTCCAGGGCTCTCCCAGTACATTGGCCTCTACTTCCACTGAAGGCTTTCTCAGGTCTCCTTTATTAAAAAAATAAGTATTTTCTGTCTTCTAGAAATGTGTTAATAACCAAATTTTATCCAAACTCAAATAGGAAGTATGCACATTTTTCTTAAGGATAGATTGCTGTATGTGTAATTGCTTAAACTAAGAGTAGGAGTTTCTAAGGGTGAAACCCTCTAATTAAGTTGACCTAAGGTCACATAACTTGTCCCTTTGTAGAATTAGAAGAACAACAGTTTCTCTTCCCCCAGATTAAGCAATTACAATGGGCTGTGGCAAAGTTGCCGCCTTAGTGTCCAGAAAAATGAGAGGACTAAGAGCAGGCTAGGAATGTGGTTTTTCTAGTGAAGCCTAGTGGTTTAAATTCTTTTAAGTAGCTGTCAGTAATCAAAGTTTAGAGAATAGCTAGGGTATATGGGCCAGAAAGTAAATGATGAGAATCTACAGGTGAGGTATAGGTGAGATCTTTGACTCTGGTTACTTGCTCAAGGAATTCACTGGAAGTAAATAGATGGATACCTACCTAGTTTCTGAGGAAACTCGACGTCCAAAGACCTAGACCTGACATGGCCAACAATAGCTTTTGTTCAAATCTAAGGCTATCTCTCTCACACACACACACACACACACACACACACACACACACACCCCTCATCCTGCACCTTCAGACTCACAGTGAAATAGGGTAGGCTGTAAAAGTCATGCATACCCTAGGAGGGACATCAATCTGAATTTAAACATCGAGATGATCCCCCCCAGAGAGCAAATTTATAAGCATGAGTGCGATGGACAAAGAAGGAGATCTTCCCAGAGAGCTACCGTATTGACTAACCAACCAGTTGACTCTGCAGTCAGAGCAGGGCATCTACTGTTCCCATACAGCAGGAGTCGATGTTTGCTACTGATTAGTGACTGCTGGGTAATTCCCATTCTCTCTTGTCCTGAGGAGCAGGTCTTATTATGATTATTCTAGTCCTTGTCCCCCATTGTGTGTAGGATGTGTTATGGGAAGATAACTTTTTAAAAATTCAGAGATCACTGAAACCATGAGAAGCCACATCTGGCTCTCACAGAGAGGAGTGCACATCACCCACTACAGAAGGTGGAAAAGGCTAGTCTGTCACTCTATTGTGTGTTTCAGGGATCCTAAGGAAACTCTTCCGATGGAACTTGAGCATCCTCCCAGCTACCCTTTAGCAATCTTTTCTTCTTTCTTAGGAAAATAGAGAAAAGTAATATATTGTGACATTTTGGTAAGCAAAGTATGGTGATCAAGGCCACTGTGACTTTTCCTTTAAGATATGTTCACTTTTGTTCCAAGAAGAATGAATTACACTTGCACATCTGTGTGTGCCCTTTCATTTCCAAATAACAAAGGAAAAATCATAGTACTTCTTAACATGGGCAGAAGTCTACTGGGTTTTTACTACCAGTTATACCTAGGATACAGTCTTGCCAGAGGGTTGGAATAAAACGGTATACAACATCAGCAGTCTGGAGGGACCTGGAGAAACTTAGAGCAGGAACAACCAATGTGTCATCATCAGGGTCCAAATACCAAAGACTACTGTCATTTCTGGAGCCCAGCATCCTTCAGATGCATTAAAGTTTACCACCACCAGGCAGATAAATGACCGCAGTGTCGGTAGCGTACAAATATCTTTCAGACGTAGCATAGTGAAGAAAGAGCCTGTGAAGCCCCATGGCCAGTCTCTGGTGTCCTTTGCCATCTGGTGTCCTAAAATTCACACGTATTTGATTAAAAGAATTAAAATACAATCTAGTCCAAGGAAGGGCTACCCTATAACTTCAAATACCCTACTACACCGTTGCAATATGTTACAAATGAGACCTAAAAGTATCTATCTGTTTACTTATGTGTATAGTCTAGGAGCCAACAACCCTTTGAAAGATGTAATTTTTCATTGCATCATTTATGCATTTCACAAATATTTATAGACTATTAACTATGTAATATCGAGTAATTTTTAGATAACTAGGAACTGTATATTAAGCAATATGCTGGATTCTCTGAAAGGACTACAAATGAATTAAGCCCCCTTCAGTGGATGTCATCAAGGAATACAGTATGCAGAGTGAAAACATTAGAATTTTCATTTCTTTTTTTTTGGCGGAGCCATGCTGTGGGGCATGTGGGATCTTAGTTCCCCGACCAGGGAGCGAACCTGCACCCCCTGCATTGGAAGCGCAGAGTCTTAACCACTGAACCACCAGGGAAGTCCCTCATTTCTTTTTTTTCCCAGATTTTTTTTTTTTTTTTTTTTTTTGTGGTTCGCGGGCCTCTCACTGTTGTGGCCTCTCCCGTTGCAGAGCACAGGCTCCAGACGCTCAGGCTCAGTGGCCATGGCTCACGGGCCCAGTTCCCCGACCAGGGCACAAACCCGTGTCCCCCGCATCGGCAGGTGGACTCTTAACCACTGCACCACCAGGGAAGCCCCTCATTTCTTTTTTTTAATTGGATACATTTTAATTTAGATTTTAATATATTTTAGTGTATGTTATAAAATTAAAATATGTTAATATAAAAATAGATGTAATATGTACATAAATTTAATGTGTATGTTAAATTTTACTTTCTTTTTTAACGGCTGGTGGTATAATCAAAAATATTTGGAGAGCACTTGTCGATAGACTGCTGCAGTGTGAGTTGAGATTGCTTTCTATATAATACTGCTAATAGTATTACATAAATTGTAATTACATAAAAATAATTATATAAATGAGCACTTACTATATGCATTACTCTGTCCTTTAGAATTAGTATAAGTATAAATGTTTCTTAAAATAATCCAATAAGTAGGAGTACTTTTTGGCATATTATGAATAGAGGAAATGATGCCTATGGGTTTAAATTATTTGCTCAAGGTTGATTGTCTTAATCAAATATATTGCTCCCAGTTGAAGGAATCAGGGCTCTTTCAGCCCTGTTATTAGGGAGCAGAATGAAAAGGACCAGTATAGATAACCGCGTGTGATGTTTCATGCTGGTGAATCCCCTGAGTGTCTCTTTTAAGCCAGTTTGATCATTTCAAGCCATCTCTGAACCCTGGCTGCTGTAAGAAACGGAACCTAAAAATCACAGACCTGAAGCTAATGGCCTAGGAACAGGCTTTAAGTTTCTGGCATCTAAGCTGGCACTCATTTTTCTTCTCTTGACTCACTCTTCAATTTCAGAAATTCCTTAATATATGGTGAGCAGATCAGCTCTGCTTACCCATCTCCCAATATAAATGAATGAATATGGTAATTCAATCTAGCCAATAAACATGAATGGGGGAGAGAAATGAATATGAAATAATTGTGAAGATTCTGTGCTCTTTCCTCAATTCTCCTACTAAGCTTTTAGATCTTGGTTTAGATAGCCGTCTCCACTGAGAAGCCTTCCGGACCTCCCAAGCTAAAGTTAAATGACTTCTTCTTCTTTTGTGCTGCCATGCCTCCCCACACTTTGTTTGCCGTGGCTCATGAAAGACTGAGTTTAAACTGTCATCTACTAAATTGTTAGCTTGTTGAGTGTAGACATAGGTTATCATTCATGGCTATATCCTCAGTGTTTCCATAGCTCCTAACATATTATGTAAACAAAATAAACTCACATACTATGATAAATGAATGCATACAAATGAATGAAGAAATAGCAAGTTGTTAAACTGACCAACAGGTTAAAAGAAGGGAGATTAAACATGGTACAGGGAATCAGCAAAGTAGGGCCATCAGGACTGTGAGAAAAGTTCTGCTTCAGCAAAATCTTACAGACTTTTACAAAAGCTGGAAAATCTAGAAAGAAACTACTCAGTTTCAGCATACATGTAAGTTGTGGATGCACTTGGCCTTGATGATAGCTGGTCACTTATAGAAAGTCCATACAAAAAGCTCCGCTAGTGAAAGGGAGTAGAATATGCCACTCTAAAATATGCCACTTTGTTATATTGATTATTTTGAATTAAAGGTACTTCAGAACATCCAGTGTGAGAAGTACACTCTGACCCTCCTTTGTTCCCTGAAAACAGGAGGTAAGTCGCCCATGTGAAAGGTACCCTCCCTGTACCAGGAGGGTAGAAGGCATCCTTATCACCAAAGATAGGAAATTTAGGGCCAAGGAGGCTCTATAAACAAACCTTGTTGCTTCACCAATTTACTACCCCAAGGCGAAACGCCTTGATCTTGTCAATTCTTCAAAAATTTATTGTTTCTTTGCCTAAAAGGTGTAAAAGCTGCTTTCTTCGGTCACTTTCTTGAGTCTCATGTTTTTATGGGGCTCTCTTACATAGGAAATTAAATTTGGTTTTCTCCTGTTAATGTCTTATGTCAATTTAATTATTAGCCATCCAAAGAACTTAGAAGGGAAGAAGGGAATTTTTTCTACTCAACACTGGTGACCTGTAAAGACAGCTGAATGCAGAACTGAGGCCTTCTGGCTTCACATAAACCACCCTATACCTTTGGTTCCCACAATATCCCATCTCCTGTGTGTGTTTAATTCAAACATGAAGATCTGAAGAGAGGCTGAGGAAAACCAATCAGTTCTTGACCCCTTTCTCCTAGAAATCATAAATCATCCCATGGTCCAGTGGCCACTCTAGACAGAAGATGTACCTCGTTCCTCCTCCTCTCGATCCCCCAAAGGTTAAAGGCATTGTTCCCAGTCAGAAATCTTGTCAAATCTCCTCCAACTTTAAATGACCAAGTGTAGCTCAGGTACTTGAGGAAAAGCTGAGGAGGCAGTGTCCCAAATTGCTAATTGGTCTCACATGGCAAGAGTTGGCAAATCAGCAGCAGAAGTAGAAGACTGGTACTGAGTGGATGATGAAGTATTTGTGAAACCTCCCATTCCGTTCATCTAATAATTTAACACTATGATAGGATAACATCAAGAATGATTTTCCAAACCTGCTTTCTATTTGTTTGTGTTAGAATCCTGTACCTCCCTGGTCATTTTAGTGATTTTTACTTTTTAAGGTTTTTAAGAAGCTGGGCAAATGGTTTTAAGTAAAGAATGGCGTCAGAGCTCATTGTGCTTAAATTGCCCATTATTAGCATGGTTCCTAATAGAGTTTAAACAGCTAGCTATTGACAATCATCTGTGTTTAGACTTCTTTTCTAAGGAGGCCCATAATGTCTGTGTAGCTAAAAGCCCTGGATATCCTCTAGCGATTAATACAGAAGTCATAATAACATAAATCTACATGGTGATCTCTAACATAGACAAATGCCTTTGTCCATATTGGATATAGCAATGAGATTTCTTTAACCCTGGGTGAAAACATAGGCTTTCACAACATACAAAGTTCCTAGGGCCTCTCTAGAAATGCATAGAAGAGCTAATCAAATCAATGGGTTAAAAGCAAAAGTACTTCACCATTAAATGAGAAAAAACTTAGCAAAGCAAAAATGGAACTGTGTTTAACACTGGATAGAAACAACAGAAATGAGAATTTCTAACCTCTTTGGAGAAAGAAATGGTAAGGACAGGAAATGCACATGCATCTCTGTTAGTGAGAGGATGGAACTGAGTGGAAGAAGTAGGAAACAAATGAATTGTCAGTTGAGTGATATTCTGTGCAGTAATCTGAGCCATGTGATAGGCTTATCACCAATTGAGCTAAGGTAGTGAGAGGCTGTTATAAAGACCAGATTGGAAGCAGTGTGGAAACAGAGCAAAGTATTTCTACTAAAAAAAAGTACTAGAGAGGACTAGAAAGGAAATTAGAAGAATTGGGTTTTGGTGTTGCCAGTGACATTTCCTTGTTTGGAGTCCTTGTGTCCGTCCTTGTGAAGGTTATTCAAGGAATGGTATTTTGTACCTTTTCCGGTTTCCAAACTCACTTGTCCAAGTGAAGTGTATTATTTGTCTGCTCTCAAGAACAGCATGGTTTTTAGTAAAAGGGAGGATCAGGAATAACCACCACCACCAATAATGATAGCCTTAGTATTTACTGAGGACATTCTATGTGCCAGAAACTTCACTAGATGCTACACGTGCACACCCTCATTTAATCAGCACAGCATCCCAATGATGTAGGTTCCACAGGCAAGGACCACCTTATACAGAACTAGGTCCTAAAATTGACCCTTAACTATTTAGTAAGTATCATTAATGTAACTAGAAAACCCCTAGAGACAAATGTGGGATGGATAGATAATTCCTAGAGTCCCTGCTTTCCTAAAGAGTTTACATCTTTCTCTCTTACCGTTAAATCCCAATGACCTTAATATATGTGATTTAAACTAATTACATATAGTGAAATCCCAAGAGAAGAATTAAAATATTTAGAGTAACCCCAGGGGAAGGATGAGTTATTGAAGTAGCACACTCAAATGAATCACAACAGATTCCTGTATTTAATGTTTGAGGAAATTAAAGCTGGAGAGGATAAGTACATTTTCCAAGGTCAAGAAGGTAGTAAGTGATGGAGTTGGGATGACCAATGTGCAATTTACAAGGCCAATGGAGGTAGCATTGTGTACACATTTCAAAAAGATAAAATTTCCTTTGTTGGAAAAGAGTCTAGAAACAGAATATTTATAAAATAGATAATAATCATCTATGTTGAAGCTAAAACATAAACAGAGAAAATGTACACAGCAGGGAAAGAACATTGGCAAATTCATCAATACTCTGGAAGGATAATTTTGTGGACTTACATTTAAAAAAACATGCTTTGATGAATAAGTGAAAACAGCTAATTCCAATGTACCAGAGTTTTAAAATGCTAAAATTTTAAGGTATTTGTGAAAAAAATAATGATTTAGTGACAAATCACAATAAAGCCTGAAGAATTTGGTACAAAAGACACTGAAGTGTAACTCCTCAATTATCTTTTCAACCGGATAGTCACACATTCCCTGCCTAACCAGAACCTTTGTCTGCTTCAAATGGAAATTGGTTTTTACCTTTACTGAAAAATCCAGAGTGGAGCCAGCCGCCTCAGTCAGCAAATCTTTGGGTGTTCGACCATGTAGGATCACACACATTTCCCCAGAGCTGGCATAAGCTTCTTTTCATTAAAAAAAATAATGTAATTCATTTCGCTTTACTTTTTTTCCCCCATTAATTACTAATCATCAAGGCCAGGGACATTTCTGCTTTTAAGTATTGTATATTTAGTAAATCCGACTGGAATCTGAATCTAAATTCATTGCTTTCTCTCTGTTTTGAAGAGCAAAAGTCTTTGCTTCTCGCAGACACCACCCCATCTTTTCACATGGACAGCATCCCTTTGGTGCTGTTCAAGGGTTTTGTTCCTTTCTCTCTCTTTGTCCTTCTTAGTCACTGGTACTGTTCTCATCAAGATACAAACAAATTCTATCAACCAGCTTTTAAAAATCTTTCCTTGAGACCAAATATCTCTATTGGTCCTTGCTCCATTTCTCAGTCCCTAATTTGTAGCACAAGTTGAAAAGATCATGGTCAATATTTATTTATTTATTGTCTTCACTTATTTCCTATTCCTTCTTCTTTTTTTTTCTTTTTTTTCTTTTTTTTTTTTTTTGCGGTATGCGGGCCTCTCACTGTGTGGCCTCTCCCGTTGTGGAGCACAGGCTCCGGAAGCGCCGGCTCAGCGGCCATGGCTCACAGGCTCAGCGGCCACGGCTCACGCACCCAGCCACTCCGCGGCATGTGGGATCCTCCCAGACCGGGGCACGAACCAGTGTCCCTTGCATCGGCAGGCGGACTCTCAACCACTGTGCCACCAGGGAAGCCCCTTCTTTCTTTTATAATTTACTTTGAAGCAATTTTAAACTAATAAAAATTTTGCAAAAGCAGTCCAAAGAACTCCCAAATCTCCTTCACCTAGCTTCCCCAATTGTTCATATTTTACCACATTTGTTCCATCTCCCGGAGAATACTTATAATATGTATCCCATTATCATTATTATATTTCTGGATGACTTACGGGCAACTTGCAGGTATGGTGTCCCTTCCTCTTTAAATACTCCAGTGTGGTTTTCCAAAACTAGGACACTCTCCAACACAACTGCCGTATAATCATCCCAAACAGGAAATCTACATTGATAGAGCACTACAACTAAACCTGAAATCCATTCACATTTTCTGACTACCTCAGTTAGGTCTCTTCCCTTCTGGTCCAAGATGCCATCCAGGATTTTGCTTTACATTTGGTTCTTACGTCTCTTTAAATCTGGAACAGTTCTTCAGCCTTTCCCAGCCTTCTATGTTCTTGGTATTTTTAAAGAGTACAGATCTTTCATTCTGTAGGATGTTACTCAGCCTGGTTTCCTTGGGTCTAGACAGGGCTCATGCGTTCTTGGTAGGAATACCAGAGAAGTGATGCTGGGTCCTTCTCTGAAGAGGTGATATCAACCTTCTTGAAGTTGGTGTCTGCCAGATTTTTCGTTTTCCCCTTTGTAAATGATGAGTATTTTGTGGCATGACACACCAAGTCTAAACCTATATCCCACTGTCTTTGGAGTGTGTCAGTCTGGCTGGGCTGAATTACTCTTTCCAGAATGTTTCTGGTTAGGCTGGGCCACACAAGATTCACTATGGGCCATTTTGATGGTGGAAGTGAAGCAGTGGCCATCCTATAGTCTCACACCTGGTCACTTACCTATCGGCTTACCTCACTGGTACGCGGGGCCAGATCTGCAATTGTTCCCCTCTCTCTGGTTCCCTTTTCACCTTCTGTGACTCCTGGGCCAGGTCGAAGGGCACTGACATCTGCAGGTCACACATCATCAACATCAGAAGCAATAAGAATGGACCCAGGTTTCAGTCCATCTTCATGTCTGCAGCTTTTGCTTGTGTTGCAGCTCATTCTTGCTTCCCCCCAGCCCCCAACTATTTTCCATCCATTTTTCCCTTGCTTACTGCCTGCTTTTTGGACTTAAAGCTTCAGCATCACACTGAGACAGCAGCCCACTTAACCTGTTTAACTGACTTCCACAACTGCAGAAGGCCAAATTCTTCTGCAAGGGTATGATTTATATAGAGTGTATCTCAACATTATTTCTTATAATTACACTAATTATAAATTATTGTGTAAATAAATATACAATATAAAATATATTATCATATATAATGGAATAATTATAAACTATTATATATTAAAATGATATATAAATCATATATCTATAAATCATATCCATATAAAATCTCTGCCTGGATTCTGATTGAGCTGTTCTCCTCCAGCCAGCAGCCTTAGCATCCTTTCATACCTCCCAGTTGAATCAATCATGATTATGATGTTTATCAAATGCTGAGCTGAGTTTATATATCCATAATTCCTCCTAGATTTATTAGTTAGCATTATGCTCTAAGGAAGAACTTTTCCTTCTCCCTGATTTACCTCTTCATTTATTTTTATGTCATGGACCTATGAATTGTTATTTCTTTTAATGGGTTGTAAACCATTACTTCATCATTCATTTGGATGCTCAGGGGGTCTTAGAGTTGGCCACTGGGAATCCTCTTTAATCTGGTCCCATGTCCCCAGCCCTGCTTTTTTTTTTTTTTCTTTTTTTTAATCTTTATTGGAGTGTGATTGCTTTACAGTGGTGTGCTAGTTTCTGCTTTATAACAAAGTGAATCATCTATACATATACATATATCCCCATATCTCTTCCCTCTTGCGTCTCCCTCCCACCCTTCTATCCCACCCCTCTAGGTGGTCACAAAGCACCGAGCTGATCTCCCTGTGCTATGCGGCTGCTTCCCACTAGCTATCTATTTTCATTTGATAATGTATATATGTCCATGCCACTCTCTCACTTTCTCCCAGCTTACCCTTCCCCCTCCCCGTGTCCTCAAGTCCATTCTCTAGTAGGTCTGCGTCTTTATTCCTATCCTGCCTCTAGGTTCTTCCTGACCTTTTTTTTCTTTTTTTAGATTCCATATATATGTATTAGCATGCGGTATTTGTTTTTCTGTTTCTGACTTACTTCACTCTGTATGACAGTCTCTGGGTCCATCCACCTCACTACAAATAACTCAATTTTGTTTATTTTTATGGCTGAGTGATATTCCATTGTGTATATGTGCCACATCTTCTTTATCCATTCATCTGTCGATGGACACTTAGGTTGCTTCCACGTCCTGGCTATTGTAAATAGAGCTGCAATGAACATTGTGGTACATGACTCTTTTTGAATTATGGTTTTCTCGGGGTATATGCCCAGTAGTGGGATTGCTGGGTCATATGGTAGTTCTATTTTTAGTTTTTTAAGGAACCTCCATACTGTTCTCCACAGTGGCTGTATCAGTTTACATTCCCACCAACAGTGCAAGAGGGTTCCCTTTTTCTCCACACCCTCTCCAGCATTTATTGTTTGTAGATTTTTTGATGATGGCCATTCTGACTGGTGTGAGATGATATCTCATTGTAGTTTTGATTTGCATTTCTCTAATGATTAATGGTTCTGCTTTTTTTTTTCTATTGATAGTGATGTTTGTTTATTGTTTATTGGAGTACAATTGCTTTACAACAGTGTGTTATTTTTGGCTGTATAGCAAAGTGAGTCAGTTATACATATACATATATTCCTTCATTTTTAGATTTCCTTCCCATTTAAGTCACCACAGAGCATTGAGTAGAGTTCCCTGTGCTATACAGTAGGTTCTCATTAGTCATTTTATACATAGTAGTGTATATATGGCAATCCCAATCTCCCAGTTCATCCCATCCCCCCTTTCCCGTTGGTATTCGTAAGTTCTCTCCATCTGTGTCTTTATTTCTGCTTTGCAAATAAGTTCATCTATACCATTTTTCTAGATTCTACAGATAAGCGATATTATATGATATTTGTTTTTCTCTTTCTGACTTACTTCACTCTATAACAGTCTCTACGTCTATCCATGTTCTGCAAATGGCCGTATTTCATTCCTTTTTATGACTGAGTAATAGTCCATTGCATATATGTACCACATCTTCTTTATCCATTCCTCTGTTGATGGACATAAGTTGCTTCCATGTCCTGGCTATTGTAAATAGTGCTGCAATGAACATTGGGGTGAATGTTTCTTTTTGAATTATGGTTTTCTCCAGATATATGCCCAGGAGTGGGATTGCTGGTAGTTCTATTTTTAGTTTTTTAAGGAACCTCCATACTGTTCTCCATAGTGGCTGTACCAATTTACATTCCCACCAACAGTACAAGAGGGTTCCCTTTTCTCCACACCCTCTCCAGCATTTGTTGTTTGTAGATTTTCTGATGATGCCCATTCTAACCAGTGTGAGGTGATACCTCATTGTAGTTTTGATTTGCATTTCTATAATAATTAGTGATGTTGAGCATCTTTTTATGTGTTTCTTGGCCATCTGCATGTCAGATAGACATTTAGATCTCCCCCCCCCATTTTTTGATTGGGTTATTTTTTTGATACTGAGCTGCATGAGCTGTTGTATATTTTGGAGGTTAATCCTTTGTTGGTTGCTTCATTTGCAAATATTTTCTCCCATTCTGAGGGTTGTCTTTTTGTTTTGTTTATGGTTTCCTTTGCTGTACAAAAGCTTTTAAGTTTCATTAGGTCCCATTTGTTTATTTTTGTTTTAATTTTCATTACTCTAGGAGGTGGGTCCTCCAAGTCCCTTTTGACACATCCCTTTCATTCTTTGAGTACTTCCTTCCTTTCTGGCAGAAAAACATACTTGTGGCTCCTTTTGTTTGTTCCTTGATTTAGCCCCAGAATCAGCTATTTTTCTAAGGGAATCTGTTCTTTTAGTGGAGGATGGTATTTGGAAAACAAGCCAAAAATGTTGAACTTCTTGTTTTACACCTTTCTTTTGTCCTCTCCATTATAAACCATGTATTTGTTTTGCATTGCTGCATAACAAATTACAATAAACTTAGTGGATTAAAACAACACAATGTATTTTTCCCTAAGTTTCCATGGATCAGGAGTCCAGGGACTGGTTAGCCACTCAGGGACTCACAGGCTGTAATCAAAGTGTCAGCCGGGCTGTGATGTCATCCAAGGCTTGGGGTCCTCTTCCAAGCTTATCAGGTTGTTGATAGAATTCAGATCCTTGTGGTTGTGGGGCTAACATCCCCTGTCAGTTGGGGGGTCACTTTCAGTACCCAGAGGCTGCTCTCAGGCCCTAGCCACCTGGCCCTCTCCCAGCATGGCAGCTTACTTCTTCAAAGCCAGCAGAAAAATTTCACTCCAGCGTGCCGTGAGGAAATCTCAATCAACATAATATAATCATGGGAGTGACTATCCCATTATATTCACAGGTCCTGTTCACACTCAAGGGAAGGAGATTATACAGGGCATGTACACCAGGGGGCGGAATCTTACGGGTCATCTTAGAATTCTGTCTGCCACAAACCATCAGCAATTTCTAAGAGTTCTACTTCTAATATACACCCAAATCTGGCCTCTTCTCTCCATTTCCCCTGCCACCATCCTAGCCATGACACTGCCATCTCTTTCCTTTGTTCTAATAGTTTTATGATCTTTCTTGCACTTTTGCCTCTCTGTACCATTATCCAAGACTAGACAAAGTGACCTTTCAAAAACGTACATAAGACAATGCTATTAACCTCTTTTAAATTATCAGCAATGTCCCGTTGCTTTCAGAGCAGCATCCACACTTTTTCACGCAGCGCACAAGCTGTCAGTCCCTGCCTACCTATTGCATCATCTTCCTTTTGTTCCCAGGAACTCAGCTCCCATAGCCTCTTTCCCCTATTTCTCAAATCAGCCAAAGTCGTTCCCTCCCTCTGCCTTTGCACTTAATCCGAACAAATTTCTTTGACTATTTGCATCTCAGTACTTCTCTAGAGAAGTCTTTCTGATGCTGTAAAGCAACAACATTCAAGATCAGTCACTCTGAATTACATCAGCTTGTCATTTTCTTCATACTGTTTATCACCATCAGAAGGTATATTTATTTCTCTTTACTTATGTATTATCTGCTACCCCAAGTAGAAGTTTAGCTCCATGAGGCCAGGGACCATGTCTATTTCATTCACTGGTATATCAGCCGTATCTGATATAGTGCCATGCTTCACACTAAGTAGGCACTTGATTTGTATTATGAAATACATAGAATAATCAGAAGTTTGAGAAGTTACTTAAAAGCACTCAGGCTCTAAGGTCATTTTGTAATGTGAAAATCTATACATACCTACGTACATACGTATATACATACATATTCTCTCAATTGTCTGAAAGTAGGGAATTTAAGAATTACTTTCAAACTATCCTGTTTGATGATATTAAAATCCCCCTTGGACCCTGGAAGGAAAGCATCACTACAGAAACAACCTCTTCACTGCTTCTCCCGTTAGTGCCCTGATATTTTGCAGTGGGCATTTGGCAATGTTCTCCTACAGCAAATTAACATCCTGCTGCAGAATTTCAGTTTATCCCCATTAGCAATAATAATAAAGATCCTTATTCCAGAGACTCTACAGGTGGGAGACTCCTTGACAACATTAATTCTTCAGCCACTAACCATGAGCAACCCACATCCTGCCAAAGCGATCCCTCTCTATCCTGTTGGGAGCATCTCAGTAGAGAAGGTGCAGTGGGCCTGTTGTTGGCTGGCTCTAGGGTGAGGCCACAGTCTCAAGGGTCCTGCCCCAAGCTGGCAAGAGGGAGGAGCATGGTTAATTGATCTTGGATATGCTCAGTGAGAGCTCTACCTGGGTGACTTCTGGTGTTCCAAATGATTCCACAGCCCTCCAGGTCTTTCCAGGGTGTAGTCCTTAAGAACCTGACTGAAAATAATATGCACTGATGACATTTTCTGTGGTCAGTTTGCTAAGTTAAACTACTATATACAGCTTATGAAATTTAAGAGCCTCTGGCTAAAGGGCTAAATGTAACAGGAATGCTTAGGAACTGTTTATATGCTTGATTTGTTTTACAGTGTTTTTGGTCTTTAGTTTTGATTGGATTGTTTTACTGAAACATGAAGGGCATTTAGAAGGCAAGAAACTGAATAGGATACATTTGCAACAATATGCCCTAAAGCAACATCTTAATGTCAGAAGTAAATAATAACAACTTACATTACTGATGACATACATTATAATTCAAAGCCAGGGGAACTACATCAAGGTTGTTCTCACCAAGATTTAAAAAGGGTTTTCTTTGTACCTTTTGCAACTAGATGAAGACGTTTATTGATGAAAATGGTATCAACAAAAGGTAATAGAAGAAAAAAACATATCTCCTGTGATGCACAAAAACATTTTTTTTCCTGAAGCTTCCCAAAGCCTTTGCATCTATTTCACTGAAAATATTCTTTATTTCATAGACAGCATGGAATGAGTTGCTTTCAGTGTTATATATGTAACTCCCGTGATGTCAAGAGCAAGTATATGTAGAGTTTGATTGGATCCATTTCTGATCTGAGTATTTAATTGATAATAGCACAAGCTGTAAGTGATGACACTCATAGGATAATGCTTGTGGACAAACTATTAAAACTATTAGGAGCCTAAGTAATTTAGATATATTTGCCTACACAGTCTTTAGTTCCTTCAAACAAACAAACAAACTCTTGCATGCTCTTCTTGGTTAACTTTTGTTATTGTTTATTTGAAGAATGTTTGTTTATATCCATATTCAGATCTTTAAAAAATCTAAATTTAGGCCTGAATTAGCTCTCAAATTATTAACAGAGTAGTCAGATACTTCATGAAAGTTTACGTCATTATTACTGTAAAGATCTTAACATGAGATGAAGACACATGTATAAAGGATAAACATAGAGACAGCACAGGAATATTGTCCAACGAAAACAGTAGATCTTATATTCTTTGATTACAGAAGATATAGAGTCTAAAGAGCATACCTTTAATAAGTGTAAGGTCCAATGAGGTATTTCACATCAGTCAAAATATATTTAGTGATTGTCAAATCTCAGTTACTGCCTGTGCCTTATTCTTCATGTGTGTGTGCACACGTGTATGTGTGTGTCTGCAGATGCAGCTGAATTAGACCTGGGTCTCTGGCACAACTCAACTGCTGACAGGTGCCCAGCGAAGCATTCAGTCAAGAGAGATTCAGCCATTCTTTGCGGCCCAGGCCCCAGTAGCTGAATGCAATAACTTGAAAGCCTAAGGAAAACCTCTCCCTTTCTTTTAGTTTGGTTGTACTATTTCAACCGTCCTGTGGGCTTGCCAGCTTCCTCTGCTGGTATTCCAGGACCTGGCTAAGAATCCTGAAAGGAATTTGGAGATCATCTGAAACGTCAGTGGCAGACACGGCAGAGCACCCTCAGGCCTTCCTTCAGGAGAGAACCAACTAATAATATTCATATACTCATATATTATGACCGTAGATAATAATGACTCTTGAATTATGTCTGTGGGTACGTTGGCACCATGGTTCCCTGAAAACCTAGAGGAGGGAATAAGCTCTTTTGCTTGTTTTCTTTCTCATCTAAAGACAGCCTCACTTAGAGGGGCTCCTATACTAGTCCCCAGTGAGGGGCTAAGAGAGGTGAAGTCCTTCACCATGTGGAACGATGTCTGAATATAAACTGATTCACAGCCCTCCTCGGGAATGAGGTGCAACTGTTGGAAAGGAATGACTGTTGGAAAGGAATGTGTTGTCCAGGGCCTATTGCCCATCTCATGAAATGTCAGGGTGCTCAGAATGCTTTGAAATAATACTATGTCAGACAGCATTACCTGAAAGAAGAGTGCAGGTGAGAGTCAGGAGGCTGGAGTTCTAACACTGAATTTACTAAGACTACCTACTATTTGTAGAATACTCCTACCTTCACATAATAGATTTATGAGATAGGAAGGACTCAATAGAAATTTTTCCAATGAGGAACCTGAGGCCCAAATTACTGACTTAAGGTAATACGGTGTGTAGAAAAGAATTTCTTATTATATGGATAGCCTTGTACATTCTTAGAAAATTCATCATCTCTAAACTGGAGCCATTTACAATGTAAGGCAAGGCATAACACTAGAGGTTTGAAAGGGATTATGAAACTGTCTGGGCCAATGTGTCCAACTGGGTTATCAGTCTGTGGTTAGACATGGGAGCTCAGGTTGCTGGAATGTTGTTTTTGACATTGAGCCCCAGTAGGGCGCATGCAGTCTGGACCTTCATTCCACTGCTAAGCAGCCTGGTGCAGTGACTATGGTCCCAGGCCTTCCTGTCAGAGGTTCTTTTCTTGAAATCTGCGCCATAGGCAAGTACCGTCATCATTGTTGTAAAACTTGCTACACTGGGTTGTGTAAATATTAAATGAAGTCATGGAATAGAGATTGCTTGATTAATTCTAAAATTCTAGATGGATGTTTGTGATTATAATTATTTATGTTAAAGCACATACACTGAGGCCATCAAGAAAAATATGACAGTGAAAATTCCAAACTAGGATTGTTTGATATTTCAACATTTCTCAGATCTGTAATTCTCTGTAGATCAAAGGTGGTCTTTGATCTGTACTTACAGCATAATTCTTAAAAGCCGTGTAAAAAATACTGATTGTATCTTAAATAAGAAGAAATATCTATTATGCGTGTAATATAATGCCTCCTATTTGGCCTTAGTCTTTCTCTACTCTTTAAAAGTTGGTCTCGCCACCAAACCAAAAGGGTGAAGATAGAATCTTAAAGTCAGTTCTCCTAGAAATTGGATCTCTGCATAGCCATTGACAAAATCTAATCAGATTGGGTCTTATTCAGAACATCATTATAAAAGAAATGTTCAATGACAGTAAATGCAATTTGCTTTTCCATAGTGACTAACACAGCAGGATCTTATTACACCTGCTTAGAGTTTAAAAGTTTCCAGATGATCCTATAATTGAGCTTTTTTTCAGTTTTATCCATGAAAGAAAAAATAATGCATTATGCTTGTATGCTTTACAAAGCATGATAGTTTTACATGTTATCTTATTTGATCTCTGGGAAGGCATGGCAGGCATGCTGATGCCCAGGCTTCAGCTAGAGAAGCGTGTCAAGAGGTGTGCCCCGGGTTGCTCAGTTACTGAGCCAGTGGCAGGGCTTCTACTTAAAACAAGCAGTTCTGACCTCAGATTCTATGCTCATCATCTCCCAACATGATCAGTGCCTCTCACACACCATGTTCCTGCCATTGTACCCGAGGTTTTCCTTGTTTAGAAGATTTTGTTCAGGAGTTAGTTTCATATTACATGGTTTTGAACGTACTGTAGGTCACTCGTGCTTTCTATAACTTCACTGACTTTAATTGTAAAATGCCAGGTGCCATATCAGCCTTATTATCATTAGCCCTATCCTTCCAAACCAGTGAAATAAAAGCATTTTTCTGTGTTTCAAACATACATAAAATGCAGAAGACCATCAAGGACTCAGTAGTGTTGGAGCTTGTTGGTTACAAGCAAATCCAATAGAAAATGACTATAACTTGAAATTAATGAGTAATAATATTTCTTTAATTGCTCTGGTTTTTGTTTATAAATGTTAAAACACAGTGCCTGACTATTTATTTTCTGTTTAGCTAGTAAGGACTTGGAACTTCTGCTTTCTTTAAGTACTAATATAGACTGACATATTATAATCCATGTTTATAGCCAGTCACCTGAAAAGGTTATGATATTTTCAAGTCCTTGACTTCCTCTTCTAGAACCCACGTTCCCTCCTATCACACCCCACCAAAAAGAAAAAAAGCCAGTGAAGATTCAGGTATATGAGGTTTTGTGCTCCCCCTCCTATCTTTTGTCATTGATTTTTATGTCAGTAATAATCAAAGGTATCTGTATTCTGGAAACTGCTTATCTCTTCTTTGTGCAACAAATGGCTGTTGAAAATGAACAAGCATTAAGTTTAATAATGAATCTTCTTAGCTTTCATTTCCATCTGTCTGTGTTTGTGTGTGGTGGAGGGTGACAGGGGAGGGTAAAGTTTTTTTAAGGGGATGCTGATAGAGAAAGGTGAAGATGATTCATTTAGCCAGATTTGATTCCACATGTTGATTCAGTCAACTTTCTGATAGACATCTCCATGTGCACAGTTTTAATTCTTATTTGTATTAGATTTTTTCAAGCAGTGCTCTGGTCTGAATGTTTGTATTCCCTCCAGATTCATAAATTGAAATACTAACCCCCAAGGTAAGGGTATTAGGATGTTAGGCCTTTAGGAGGTGATTATGGGATGAGGCTGGAGCCCTCATGGATGGGATTAGTGCCCTTATAAAAGGGATCCCAGAGAGCTTTCTGGTTTCCTTCCACCACATGAGGACAGAAGGAAAAAAAAAAAAGGCATCAGTTATGAACCAGAAAGTGGGCCTTCACCAGACACTGCATCTACCAACAACTTGATCTTGGACTTCTCAGTCTCTAGAACTATGAGAAATACATTTTCGTTTATAAACCACCCAGTTTATGATATTTTGTTATAGCAGTTCAAACAGACTAAGACAAGCAGTATGGGTCCCTTCAATCCTAAGCAAAGTACCAAAGTGTTTTGAAAAATGGTTGTGAGTAATAAAATATTGAGTTGTATAGCTTTGTAGTGATTGGGCAAAAAAAAACCTGTGAACTCATTAGGAAGTATTTGTAAGACAGGCAGGAAGTTTCCCATTCATGGTCTGATGACTTTGAGAGGAGCACAGTCTATTCCTCTAAAGCAATAAAGTCATCAAGTCCAGATGGCTGATTTTTTTTTTGTTATTTTAAATAGCCTTTAAGAGTCTTTCCACACAGGGAAGGCTCATATAATAGAGTTACTTAACAAGCCATTTACATTTTTAATATGTTGCTGATAAATTTTATTATCAAAATCAAACTCAGAAGTAATGCTACAATGGTCAAGATTATGACCAAGTTTTTGAAGTTCTTTAAAGTTATTATGAAGTGTACTATTCTGAATATTCACCATTAGACCCCATGGCACAGTTATAGAGCCCACATATAGTTAATCATAAATTACCACTATACCAGTTTTATTATTTATAAAGAGCTTTCTTACACGTGTCTCAGTTCATAGTCATAACAATCTAAGAAAACTTGTGGCACAAAGTTGAATGCACAATGTGACCAGCACATCACCTGCACTAGCATTAGCTGTGCTCTATTTCCCTTACTTACATGTTATGGTTTAACTACTGTCCTATTATGGATAAAGTGTTGGTTATTGTTCATATATGTACTCTTATAAATATGCATTATGAAAGCAAGATTTTTTTTCCTGAAATCTGTACCTTTAATCTCACTCATGCTCTTTGATAATGTGGATACACTCAGGACATAGTAGCTCAATCATCATGCATATTGAAGGGAGTCCCTTTCACCACAGAAAGGTCCCAGACCTATAATGACTGACCACAGGAAAACTCAGACGCAAGTCTTCCAATCTTTGGAGAACTGGTTTGAGACTAGTTAAAGGTTGTATCAGATTTATTTCCTCAATTCTTCCAAGCCACTCTTTCTTAGAGTCTATAGCGTTCTCATCTTTGTAGTTGAGTGGCAATCTAGGGAAGATTATAATCAAAGATAGATAAATTTAGAAGGCTAGTAAGGATTTTCCTCCTACACCTCTACTTTCAGTTGCCTAAAAATGAGCGCTTGTCATCACTTTCCTAAATATTTATTCAGTGGCAATAACTGGACACAAAAGTCAACTTTTATAAAAATAGCAGCTTCATGTGGTTCAATCAATCTATCTGTACTACATTTTTGTACACACAAAGAAATACACACACATTTCTCTTCTCTGAATTGTCTGTTTTCTCTGAGTTTTTAGTGTTTATTGACTGTGAGCCCTATCTTTGATGCTAGAAGTTCTCCTAAATGTCTAGAGATCCTACACTGAACAACCACATTAAAGGATGAAGCTCCTAGAAACTAAGTGTATGCTCCATGTGCTTGGAAATGACTTATGGGTGGGTGGGCTTCATTGTAAGTGGATGATGTGTGAATACAGCAATTTCATTGGTAAAACCCTAAATGTTAGCCTCAGTTAACATCTGACGCTGTTCAGAAAAGGGGCTTTTGGTTTCTTCTTCAGTGTATAGACCTGGCTGTTGGACCTCTGAGAAAGAGCTTGAGATCTTACTATTCTATATTTTCTGCACATTTTTACTCAACTCCCCTGTTTCTAATCCAGATCTATCCTCTTGTTCTCTACAGTGTCAAGTGTCCCATATCCAGAGCCTGGTTTATTTGATTTATGCAGAGAATCAACCTCTGTTCTCCTGTTGGAGGAGAAGATGTAGTCCCTGGGCTCTCAGGAGTGGGACTGGGATCCTCGAAGTCCAGCTGTCCCTGGGCAGACTTTGACCCTGAGCTGGGTCATGACTAAGCCTGCCGTACGTTCTTACAGAACTCAAAAGGATAGAATTGTTGCATAGCCAGAATTTCTTCATAAGGTATATGTTAGTTATGGCCCTCCAGAGAAACAGAACCAATAGGAGATGTAGAGAGATATATATAAAGACACTTATTATAAGGATGGTTTATGTGATTAGGAAGGCTGAGAAGTCTCACAGTCTGCCATCTTCAAGCTAGAAAACCAGGAAAGCTGGTGGTGTAATTCAGTCTGAGTCCAAAGGCCCAAGAACCAGCAGCGCTCAGGAGCAGATGGACTTCCCAGCTCAGGCAGAAAAATAGTAATGCATCCTACCTCTGCCTTTTTGTCTATTTAGCTTCTCAGTGGATTGAATGATGCCCAGCCACATTGGTGAGGGTGATCTTTTTTACTCTAATTCCAATGCTAATCTCTTTTGGAGATACCCTCACAGACATATCTAGAAATGTTTTACCAAATATCTGGACATCCCTTAACCCAGTCAAGTTGACACTTAAAATTAACCATTTCAGGGTACTAGCCAGATCTTTAAGGAATAATAGGGTCTATTACCTTTTATAACAGCATAAAAGGCATAAGCCTGTGGCTTCAGGACCTTCTGATTTGTGGATTTCTTGCACATGAAAGAAGAATTTACTACTATTTGAGGATGCTGTTGTGAGAGAAATACAGACACACTGGCAGCTGGGGTACTCTCCAGTATCTTTGTTTTGGGATTATCTTGATAATGCTTACTAATTTATTAATACCAGTGGGAAAGCAATCTTGAACCAAGTCTGAGTTGTCATTCTTACCAGTCTTCAAAGCCCGGCTGACCCTTTTTGGCCTGACTTTATCATTCCATTTTTAGCTCTGTACTCTAGTTACCCCAATTTCTGAGACCTTCTGTCATTTTTTCTGAGGGCCTATAGTTGATCACTTGTTTGTGCTCCCTTCTGCAGGCATTTAGGATTTAGTTTACATTTTGTCATTCTAAATTCTATTGACATTTATTCTCCGTTAACTGTTTTTTCCACTCCTGACTGCTTTGCTCTTATTGATTTATAACTTCTTTTGTTTCTTTACTTTGGTAGGATTTAAAGTGGAAGGAGATATTATAAATGCATGGGCTCTCTGTCATGTTTATTCAGCTTACACCTTATATTTTAAAAATATATATTTTTATTAAAGTATTATTTACATACAATAAAATCCACCCATTTTAAACTGTAAAATTTGATAACATTTGTAGACCTTAGATGTTTGATATGCCCTACTTAATAGTGAAATGCAGAATCATCATACTTGCTTATGTTATTTTCTACCTTAAACCTTATATAGATAAATATATGCCTTTCTCCTGGAGGAGGCTGTTTGTAGCAGATGCTCTTTTAATGGCTGCTGGTAAAGCATGACAGGCACTTTGAGAGCATCTGATACATTTTTCCCAAGTAGCCCACTGTTCTCTTTGGAAATATTGGAGGGGAGCATGCAATGTATCTCTCAAAATGTCTGAACAGGTGTGTTTTCATATTGTTTTTAACTTTAAGGCATACGTAAATGCAAAGACCTGTATTTATTTTCAGTGATAAAGTCTTTAGTAATGTGTCTTCTAGTTGGAACCACAAACTTCCAACATCTACAGAAGTCAGGCAGGTGTATAAACACAGATGTAGGAAAATAAGGAGTGGTGAATCGCAGCAGGGCGATTCCTCCTGAAGACACTTAAAATAGATTAACCCAAGTCTTTAGGTGTCTATAGACTGCAGGCTACCAGGTTAACCCCTAGTATAGGAAATGGTGAGTTCTCAGAAGCTAACAGCTTCAAGAAAGAGCACATGATATCCTGCACCTAATTCTCAACTCAAAACTTGCTTAAATTTCCTATTTAATCTTGTTCTTGCTTTTTCCCTCCCTACTTCTCTAGTGCTCTCTCCTATGCCTTTGTCCCTTTCTTGTTTCCTCTTTCTCTTACCTCTCCCCTCCTTAACTCACCAAGATGTGAATGAAATGATGTGTGTTGTATATAACTGTTCTTATAAAGGTTGAATCAAGTGTAATCTCCCTATTTGGCTCATTTCCCTCATGAGAAAACCTCTGATAACGTCTCCTTGCCTGCAGCACAAAGACAACAAATGCCTACGCTGCCATTCAAGGTCTTCTTTTTTTTAATTTTTAATTAATTTTTATTGATATATAGTTGATTTACAATGTTGTGTTAGTTTCAGGAGTACAGCAAAGTGAATCAGTTGTACATATACATATATCCACTCTTTTTTAGATTCTGTTCCCTTATAGGTCATTACAGAGTATTGAATAGAGTTCCCTGTGCTATACGGTAGGTCCTTATTAGTTATCTATTTTATATATAGTTGTGTGTATATTTAACTGACCGCTACTTACTTTGGCAGCCTTATCTCTTAGGACAGTAGCTCTTCCAGTATCAGAAACCCACAAAGCCACAGCAGCCAGTGAGCATGCAACGCATACTACTTCTTCTCTGCTAGTCAGCTGTATTCCTTCATTTTGCCTGCAACACGCCATGAATATTGTAGGTGCTTAATAAACGAGTTGAACTGGAATTTTCCGTTATCACTTTGAACACGCATGAGTCGCACTATTACTATTTTTCAACTTAAAAATTTAAAAGCCAATTAAATTAAGTCACATTTGGCCTCTGACTCATTTTGTATTCCTTAACATCAAAATAAAGCTGTTAAAAGTACAAAAGGCATCCTGGTCTGCATTTCCATGCCTTGTTGTCTTCCTTGTTGGATGAGACAGATGGCACTAGGTTGTTTGACTCTGGCATGTGCTTGATGAGCGTGGACAAAAAAACAAGAAAGCAAGATAGATTTCCAAGCTCAGAAATTGTTGACTAGTAGACCATAGTTCACCTTCACTGTGGAGAGCTTTTGCTGCCAACGTGTTAGTCATTTCTGGGCTCTTTTCCATTTCACACATTTGCTGTATGATTTCTTATGCTTTCATTCACACAGTGCACCCTTTCTTTCCTCAGTGCTCTGGATGGAATCTTGAGAGAGTAAACAGACATTTCTTTGCCATTTACAAAGGGCTTTGTTTGCTCAGAAAGTCCACAATTTAGACACTAATGAAATATGAAATATGCCATATTATACTTTGAAAATGACCTTGTGTCAATGTCAAATATGGAGGATGAGTGTTCTAAGAATTTCATGGTTCCTATCCAAATTTTATGGCTACTTTATAGAACCTTTTACATGCTTATGTGCCCTGATGTTTTTATAGACATTAATACACAAAGAACAATTCAGATTGTTTTAAAAAATCTAAAATCTGATTTATCTATGAGACACACTTCAGAACACAAACCAATTTTGCTATAGTAATACTGTGTCAATATTTCCTGACAGAAGACAAATGTTATTATTTCACCATTTTTACCTTTGTAAAAGTTTAGAATTTTACAAAATGACTCTTCTTTACATGTCAAAGTAGTAAGTTGATGAAAAGAAAAAAAGAACTGCAGCAATTTTTGTATCCGGTGGCAATGACGGGTAATCCACGTGTGTTGGGTTATAAATGGGGCACATACCATATTGACAACTGAAAAAACAGTGAATATGACTTTAATGGAGAAATGTATCTTTTCATCAAAATCACAGATTTTTTTTTTAAAAGCTTACCTTGACTTGTTTCACTTCTTATTTAATTGGATATTCTCCATGACAGAAGGTTGAAATTAGAACGATCTAAAAGTCATCAGTCTCCCTCTAGTAATTTATTAACTGAAACATAGACTAAATAGCTGGGGAGTTAGTTAGTACTCAGCAAAATTGGGAAAGAGAAAAAAATTATGCTCCAGGTTTTCCACCTTTTGTAAGCCCTTTTCTAGATCTCCTTTCCTATTGGCCACTCCCCCCCCCGCCCCCCAGAGTCACTCCATATACTCATACTGTCTGAGCCCTTTTCATAGAGGAATCTGATAAATTCCTTCAGGCTAGGCGCTTAGGAATTTAATATGCTATTGTGGTCAGGAGAATTAGAAATTAACAAAAGAACCCAAGAGGAAAAATAATGAAGACAATTCATAAGTCAGTAATTGTGGGATTTAAAGAAACAATTTAGGGAGAACTTTAATATCAAGATACAAATGACAGGTCTTTCTCTGCGATGGTGTCCATAACCTTATGAAGAAACAATAGTGTTGGACTTATGTTTTATGTGTGAGCTGGAGCTTGTGATCAACTGGCACAGCTTTGGTTTTCTGGGTGTTTTAGCTTGTGTGTTCCCAGTAATTATTCACTGTTTCTAAGAGGATGCTATACCTAACAGTTCTGCTCTACTTCCTGCTGTGCACCATTCCTAGTGCTAGCCACCTTATTATCTTCCAAAGGCAAGAGCATATTCCATAGAATCTTTCTTCACTTATCCCCATATGAGCAATTTTCCAAAATAACTGACCCTCTCAACTCCTCCTGGGAAGTAAACTGATTCCCATGGGACACTTAATTCCCTGGCTAATCCCTAAAATGACCAAAATATATTTTTTTTCTATCAATTTAGTTGTTTGTTCCCAAACCTTTTATGACAGTTAGACTTGTTATTGTAATTTTATAATTTAATTCAATCATATGCAAACTATGAAAAATATCTGAAATAGTATACAAATATGAGAGTAAAAAAGAGTTTTGTTAGCCTATAAAAAACAAATTGAATGCTTTGCACAGACCCAATAACTGTTAGTCAGAAAAAATTGAGTTAGAATATATAGGGCAAAAATAAATTACCAAAATTAAAGGAATTCTGGAATCAGATTGCTTTGTAAATTTCTTTAGGGTTTTTTTTTTCATTTTAAAAAAATGAAACTGGAAATTATGGGCAATATATTATGGATATGGTTTATGCAAGAAATAGAATTCTAATGGACCCACAGTCAAAGAAAAGCATTGGTCCTACATCAAAGAATTGCCATATGGATGTGCATTTATATGTTAAATGTTTAAAATTATTTAAAGTATATTTGTAACATTTTTAAGAGCTCAATTTAATCTTTTATTATTATTACCTAAATGGCCCCTTCTGATGCAGTCACCTCGGAGGAACAGGCTTCTATGAAATGTCAGTGGAGGGGAGGTCCTTTGGCTGACAAACCGATGTCACATGAAGTCGGAGCATATGCTCTGAAGTGAGTGAAGAGAAGGCTGCCGATTTAAGAAAGGAGTCCCCACTTACTGGATAAATAATTCCTGAAATCCCTTCTGTACAGCATGACTAGTTTTAGAGAAAACTTAATATGTAAATATCTCTAGGAAATATATCTAGGAAAGAGATTATCTCTAGGAAATATATCTAAGGAAGAGTATATACAAAGCAGTAAGTGATTGAGATCAGATTTTAAAAGTAAGGAAGAGAGGAAGCACTCTGGTATCTGTGGTATCCCAAGGGGAGTGTAAAAAGTAAAAATTCAGAATGGGAGGTTGGTTGTCTTTGCTGTGATTGGGCTGAATCCAAACCTTGCTAGATGAAGTAAGAATAGTCAGCATTTATACTGCATTTCATCAAGAGTCAAACCATGAAATATGTGCTTGGAAGACCAAGCAACAAGCAGCAGCGGAGGAAACAAGCTCCCGCCAGGTGCAAATATCTTCTTCTTCCTTTGACAATGGTTTGGTAGTTCTTGCTTTTCTCTTCCAAGTAAAATATAAACTCCATGGACAGGAAGCACATTCCCCATGGCTAGAAGAAAGCCTGACATATTGATGATACTCCAAATTTTTTATTGAATCATGGCTTGAACTTTTTCTCTACTTTATTAATTCATCCCCCCTTTGTCTTTTCCCTACCTTTTGGTTCTGACAGTGGTCCTCAGACCCTCCCATGGTCAATGAAGACAGTCACAATACCAATTAGCACCCTGCATGATATTTAAAATTATTTTTTGGATCCTTGAATAGAATGCATTAGACGAGTAGGAATGAATATACCACAATTATTTTAGATCAGGGTTCCGGGAAGCAGATGCCTAGACAAGGATTTGTATACAGATGATTTGGGAGAATGCTCCCAGGAGAAACAGGTAAGGGAGTGGGAGAAGGAAGAAACTAAGCAAAGAGCAATTTCAGGTGTTATCCTAGCCTCAGCCTGATCCCGTGAACTCTACAGTTGAAAGACTGCAGTGTATTTTCCTCCTCCAGGCAAGGGAAGGCTCTTATACCCTGTCTTCAGTCACTTATTGGCTACCAGTCTCCCAGGGGCTATGCAAACTTTAAGGTTCTTCCAGGAAAGTGGTTTCTAGAAGTCCACAGCAATCCTCTGAAGAATGTTGCTGGGATGAGCTGTTAACAGGTGACATAAAGAGGCTGCAGTGAGGATACACAAGACCAGTAAAAGGGGTCCAGGGGAGCTGGGCAGAGTGTAAGGCATCCCCTAATGCCTAAAGCTTTGGTGAGCAAAAGACTCCTATGTCACCTTCTGGTCTGGTTGGTAAGGTGGATACATGAGCACACAGTGTTCTTTGGAGTTCCTGATGCTGTCACCTGTACCATGTGGAAATCTGCTAGTGACTCACACCAAAATGCTTTCAGGTTTGGATTCTGCATCCATAGGTCTATTTTACTGTAGGTCACCACCATTCTAGGAGAGAATATCCACCTAATTACACTCAATTAATCTACACTTTTCTTAGATTGGGCGAGGAACATTTTTGTTTCCCAAAATAAGTTCCATTTGGTAAGTTGTGAAAATTAAGATGACCCACTGTCAACTTGAATGTGCACTGAAGTTTGGTTTCCTACTAATTACTGTAATCCATCTCCCAGCTCCCCACAGACAACATAAATGAGAAAAATGATTATTTTTATGTTATTTAAGTTATAAATATTCTCTAGAACCTAATATATAGTTCAAGATAGACTTCTAAAAATGATGTGGTAAGGATGCCAATCTTTTTTTTTAAAGGATAAAACACTTTTTTTTAATATTGTTTTAAGTGCCTAAAACAAATGGCTTCCCATTGCTCTTAGAGAAACACCAAAATTCTTAATATGACCCCCCCGCATCCTCTCCTACAACATCTAATACTTCTCCCTTGCTAGGTCTACCTGCTGCAGCCACAGCCTCCTTTTAGTAAGGATGCCAATCTTACCATGAGTATATTAACATCTGTTCTACTTTTTCTTTAATCCTTTTGCCATTCTTATTACTATTTATAAAAAAGTAACTTTTTTTTGAGAAATATAACTCTAGTTTATTTTTCACTTAGATGTAAACAAAATGGTCATGTAATTATAACCTCTTTACATATAATATATAGAATACATATATATAAGTATATGCGTCTGGAGGTCAGCATTATAGCAAACAATCAAAGCACAAACATGCTTTATCAAGAAATAATTGTTTTACAAACACATAGATACAGAGAAAAGAGTAGTGGTTACCGGGGCGAAGGAGTAGGAGTGACGGCAAAATGGATAAAGGGATAAACCGTATGGTGACAAATGGAAACTAAATATTTGGTGGTGAGCCCACTGAGGTGTGTACAAAAGTCAAAATATAATGTTTACACTTGAAACTCGTATAATGTTATAAACCAATGTTGCCTCAATAAAAAAAGAAATAATTGTTTTAAATGTTATACTGTACAGTGAACAAAAAAGTCACAAAGCTCATGTACCTTCACTATTCTGTTATCTTTGTACGATTATAAAATCAAAGTATTTATTCATTTTTTTTCTTAGCAAACTAATATTGTTGCCAAGCAAACTCCGAGAGATTATTCACAAGTTGGGTATGGGAAGGAAATTCTTTTCTTGGGCTGCACTGCGTGGCTTGCAGGATCTTAGTTCCCTGACCAGGGATTGAACCTGTGTCCCCTGCAGTGGAGTCCCAACCCCTGGACCACCAGAGAATTCCCAAGGGAGGAACTTCTATAAACTAATATATCTATAGGTAGAAAAAAGGAGGTGTTAGAAGGCAGCAGAAGTATCAACAACTAAGCATACCTGATGAACCGCTGGTCTTGTTGTAATCTTTAATATAAAACAGTGAAACAATCAATGAGTCAGTAAAGTATGATGTATTCATGGCACTGTTTATTCAAATATAATTTTGATAGATATCCTTCAACAGTAGTTAATTATTTTCAATCCGTATTTTGATAAATAGCAGTTATTTGGAAATTACACTAATGGAGAAGTATTTCATTTCTGAAAATAGTAGAAAAATGAAACACTTATCTGTCTGTCTTGAAGTAGCACAAGATTGCTTTGGTGTTAATGTGCACATATGCCACAAATCACTAGAATATTTTAGGTGTATTTCTGATCAGCAGGGTGAAGACGTAACATGTCTTAAGAAAGTTTTCAGTTTGGGTAACATCCAAACTTTTAAATTCAAGCAGAGTGTGAGGGAGCACAGTATCCCCTCGGAGTGTTACCAATAGTAGATACAAGTGTCCACTCTGCTGGACATGTAACACACCTCCGCACATTTCAAAACATGTACTGTGTGACCACAGAACAACCGAGGTTTCTGTCAGGCCAGGAGCGCTGCTGAATGTGTTTATCAAGGTGGTTAATTAGAATAAAAACACATAAAGAGGACTCATAGAGTGGAAGGTACTTACCACCGACATTGGTTTTCTGATGAAGCCTACACCTCAAGGAGGCAAGAAAGTAAATAATAATTCTGCTGCAGGTTCCCCAGTGAAGAAATTCCTCTCTAGCACTCATCATTAGTCTTCCCACTTGATACAATTCACAGCGGTGTGGTTTCTGAGTTAGGGTGATTCCAGTAGATTGTGAATTCCAGAACAGAAGGGAATCTGACTTTGCGTTCACTGCTCAGTCTCCAACATTTAGGTGAGTGGCTGGAAGATACCCATCTTATGATATGATTAGTTGAATGAACAAATTATTTAGTATCATTCTCCATGAAATAAGAAAATGACAGTGAAATCAACTATTGGGTAGTGGACCCAGGAATAAACAGAAATGGTATTCTGTGGAGCAGAAACAAAGAAGAAAGCCAGGAGCAGAGGATGATCATGCTGAAGCATGATGAGAGCTGTAAGAACCAACTACACACAAAACCAGTCTGCAGACCTGGAGTTTGCAGGTTCTTAGTTTATTGGTCTCCTAGGAGTCAGCTTCTCTGATATGCAGTAAATGAAATAGGAAAGATGTAAATTTGTCTCCCGAGTTGCATGTATTGTGGTAGCACTTAATCCCTGAAAAGTTACACAGAACTCAAAATAAGCAATTGCAGAAGAAACACTGGAACTGCAATAGGGGGATAATAACATTATTATTAAATAGCGTATCTCTAACGTTCCTACAGGTAACTTAGGATGTGTTCTGGGGAAGGGGAACACTCTGGCTCCCTCTGGAGGAACAGCTCTCAACCTTCTCTTCATAACCCATGTAACAGATGACACTCATCGGCAGGACACACTCTCGAAGGTATGTCCATGGTTATTCATAGTATTATACCATTTATAACTGAATCTGATGCACTGAAAATTCATGTTCACATTTTAAAAAGTGACCTTATTATGTGGATAATTTTGAATTTAAAAAAGTAAATCACTGGGAATTGTGTTTCCAGCTATAGTGGAGTATCTGTTACTAGACTCACCTTCTTACAGTAAATTACTGTAAGATTGAACAAAATATGTAAGACAACTATGTCTAGAACTGAACAACAGGAGAGGGAGACCGTGATCCTTGAGAAAAAACAAACACGTGAGGCTTGTCCCACATTGTCTCACACTTTCTACCACATTAAGGAGGTAGAAGCCAAGAAGAGTAGTGAAGAAACTGAACTGAGAGTGCAGACATGGGAGATAGGGGTTGCTGAAACATCTGGAATTTGTGAAGGATGTTACCAGAGAACAGGAAGCCAGGTGTGGAGGTAAGGGAGGAGGACAAAAGTCTGTGTGAGCCTTCAGTGTAGTTCATCAGGGGCTGAGATGTGCATTCACAAAGCAAGATCTGTAAGGCTAAGCCAAGAATCATTGCTTTGGGTCAAAGAGCTAAACAGAAGTACCGAAGGTTTCAGAGGACTGTAAGATACTAGAGTTCTGTCCCAGGCAGAGCCTTAAGAGTAAAGACCATACACTAAAATAAGAACTGCCCTTTAGACTAAAGAACACATTCTAAAGTGAGGGATACACCCTGGGACTAGGAGCAAAACAAACAGCCTCCGTCTCGCAACAGAAGGAAACTCAGTTCTACAGAAAAGCATAGGAAAAGGTGAAAATGTAGATAAATAAAAGACTACCTTTTTATTCCTTCTATTAATTTTATGTAAAATATTAACTATAAGAAGACTATAATAAATTAGGATGCATAAAAAGTTAATAAATGAATTGATGTGGAAGGTTAGAATATTCACTTAACATAAAATAAATCAGAAAAAGAGAAAGAGAGGAACAAAAGCCAGATGGGACTATGAGAACATAAATATCAAAATAGTAGACATAAACACAGCTAGGTCAAAAATTATGATACATGTATATGGAGTGAACACTCCGATTATAAGATTGGATGGAAAAGAAAACCCAACTCTTTGCTGGCTACAAAAGATTCGTTTTAATGATAAAGACACAGAGAAGAAGAAAGTAAGAGAATGGAAAAAAGATTTACCATGCAAATAGTACATATAAAAGCAACGGGGAGTGTGTTACTATCAGACAAAGTAATCTTCAAGACTAGGAGTATCAGCAGAAATGGGGAAGACTAATTCATAATGATAAAACAGCTAATTAATCAAGAACACATAATAGTTGTAAATGTATATCTACATTTACTACGTATCTACAAAATACAAAAACTGGCAGAACTAATGGGAAAAATACATAGATCCATAATTGTAACTGGAGATAACAATACCCTTCTCTCAGTAGTTAAGAAATAAAAATATAGAAGATTTGAACAATATATAACTAACATGACCTAATTGAAATTTATAAACAATAGATCCAACAACTGCAGAAAAGACCTTATTTTCAAGTACATGTGGAAGAATCTTTAAGAGGGATAATATGCTGGGCCATAAACGGAAGTCTCAATGCCTTCTAAAAAATGGAAATTATAGAGCATATATTCTCTGAACACAACTGAATTCTTAGAAGTAAAACAAAAATATATATGAAAAATCCTCAAATATTTGGAAATTGAACAGCATTCTTCTACATAAACCATGGCTCAAAGAAGAATCATAAGGAAATAAAGAATTTCAAACTGAATGTTAAGGTGTTAGGGAAAATAAAATATGTCAATATCGGTTGAGTGCTGTTAAAGCAATACTTAAAAGAAGATGTATAGCTTTACATGCTATGCTATACATTAAAAAGGAAAAAATGGCTTAAAATGAATGGTTTAATCTCCCAACTTAATAAGCTTGTGAGAGAAGAGTAAATTAAAACCAAAGTAAGTAAATGAGAAGAAAAAAGCAAAGATAAAGGCAGAAAATAATGAAATTAAAAACAAAAAAATAAATAACAAAGTAAAAAGTTGCATTTAAAAAAATGTAAACTCTAGCAAGAATAATCAAAAATAAAAACATTAAAAAAATCTTACCAATTACCAAAATTATCAGAATTAGGAATGAAAGATAGGATATCACTAGAGAGTCTATAGATATTGCAAGGAATATTATACACAAATTTATCCAAATAAATTCAACAAACTTAAATGACCTACTCGAATATCTTTAAAAACACAACTTACTAATACTTAAATGTGATGAAATATAAAATCTAAATTGTCCGATATTTGTTGAAATAATTAAATTTTAAAATCAAAATCTTCTAGAAAGAAAATCCATCCCGGAGAGTTTCATTGATTAATTTTATCATATATTTAAGGAACATATAAACCAATCTCATGTACAATATATCAGAAAATAAGAGGAGAGGGGAAGACTTCCCAATACATTTTGTGAAGCCAGCCTAACCCTGATGCCAAAATCTGACATCAATATTGAAAGAAAGGAAGACACCAATGACTCTGATGAATGTAGAACCAAAACTTAGCAAAATAAGTTAGTTAATAAATTAAATATAGCAATACATTATTAAGAAGGTTTATCTCAGGAATGCTACTTTTGTTGTTTTTCAAAATTGAATCAGTGAGATCCACAACATTGACAAAATTATAAAGGAAGAGGATTGTGTCAACAATAAAAAGCATTTGGCAAAATCCAATATTCAATCATTTTAAAGCTCTTGGCAGAGTAGAAATAGAATTTATTTTTTTCAATCTTATTAATAACAATTTAAAAAATTCTATAACTAGCATAATACTTATTTGTGAAATTTTTATACTTCTCTCTTAAGACTGTGAACAAGCAAGTACGTACACTCTCTCCACTTCTATTCAACATTTTACTGAACGTTCTAGCCAATGCAATAAAGTAAGGAAAAAAATGGCATAATAATTAAATGGAAGATAGGAGGTGAACTGTCTTTATTTGTGGACAACAAGATTTTGTACGTAGATTGGGAAACTACAAAAAAATTACTACAAATAATAAGTTACAATTTAGCATTGTAACAGTATAAAGGGTTAATATACAAAAGTTGTATTTTTGTATGTTTTGTGTATTAGTATATAAAATCTTTGTATTTCTAATGTTACCAAGCAATTGAAAAACTATAAAAAATATTCCATTTTAGTAACATCAAGAAACAAAAAATGCTTAAAATCAATTTAATGAAAGATGTGTAA
The DNA here is from genome assembly GCF_951394435.1 of Stenella coeruleoalba. Classification (NCBI taxonomy): domain Eukaryota; kingdom Metazoa; phylum Chordata; class Mammalia; order Artiodactyla; family Delphinidae; genus Stenella; species Stenella coeruleoalba. The sequence goes on along the minus strand of NC_137151.1, from coordinate 37,265,189 downwards.
GACTTCTTAACTAAAAACTGCAAATTATTACTGAGAGAAATTAATGAAAATGAAAAATTAATAATCAGTAATGAAAAATTCATGAAATGGAGAGAAACGCTGTTTTTATACATTATGAAAATTCAACAGTATTAAAATACCTTATTTTCCTCAAGTCAATCTGTAGACTTAATGCAGTCCCAATTAAAAGCTCATCAAATATTTTGTATAAATTGACCACATGATTTTAAAATTTGTAGGAAAACAGAACTCTACAATAGTGAATCTTTAAAAAATATAAATTTGGAGGATTAAAACATGAGACTTTTAAGAATTTAGCAGAAAATATGGGAGCATATATTAAAGCATATTAGGGGAGGAAAAGATTACTTTTGACCCAGAAAGCACTAATCATAAATCAGTACCAACAACAAAGATAATTAATTGGACTTTATCAAAATTAAAAACTTCTGTTGCCAAAAAACCCATTAGGAAAATATAAGCGCAAGACATAAACTGAAAAAAAAATTATTTTACATATATCTGACAAAGGTTCTGTATCCACAGATGTTTTGGTGAAAACCTGCTTTCTGTTCTAAGGTTTGTTGGATTTGCTGGTGAACTAACCACTCGTCTCACACAAATAAACAGCTTTAATCATTCTTTAATGAAAGGTGATTTAACTTAATTTTAATATAGAATCATTAGAAGGAAAAGAATCCAAATATTAGAAAAACGTAACAGGGTATGTACATCACCGAATTGGGCCGACACCTACTTCCAGATGCAAACAGCAGCTGTGAAGTCCCGAGTAACAGCAATCTGGAATCAAAATTGGGAAGGGTCCCGGGCAGTGCGTCCAACCCACAGGTGAGACTTCTGATTGGAGTTCTGGGGGCTTCTGTTTATAATTCCAGGCCACAAACTGATATTATCAGTTTGCGCCAAAAAATGCAGCTCTGGTTCAATTACAACAATGGTGTTGATTTCATCATGTGAGTCACAAGATTTTCCAGACCCCGGGGAGCCGGCTAGGTCCCCAGGGCTCAAGAAATTCCAAGACCCACTCCCTTTCTTCTCGTAAGCGCCGTTTGACTTGCTAGCAGCAATTGTTAGGTGTGTAAGCAGGTGTGCAGTCCAGGCAAAGTCACACGTCGGTCAGAGGCCTGCTTCTTCTGCCTCTGAAGCCTGAGCGAGACTACTTTATTAATTTTCCCATCAACATGCAAATCAACAATTAAAAGTCAAACACCCGATAAAACGTGGGCAAAACACTTAGAGAGACACCTCACAAGAGAAGATGTAGCCATAGCCAATAAAGGCATTAAATGATTCCTCACATTATTAGTCATCTGGAAAACACAAATTAAAGCAACAGAACATGAGATACCATATCACACTCAATAGAATGGCTACTACTACTAACTGACAATACCAATTATTGGCAAGGCTGTAGAGCAACTAAGATTTTCACCTGTGTTGATGAGAGCGTAAAAACGATTACTATGGACAGATATCTGGCAGCTTTGTTAATGATATTAAACACGTACTTACCCTATTACTCAGAAATCCCACTCCTAGGTATTTATATGAGAGAAATGAAAACATATGTCCACAAAAATACTCGATAAATAATGTTCATTGAAGCTTAATTCATAGTTGCCCCAAATTGAAAACAACCCAATCAATGTTCCTCTACAAGAGAATTAGTAAACAAAATGAATTATATTCATATAGTGGAATACTATTCAGCAATAAAAACGAATAAACTACTGAAACACTCAATGTGGATAAACCTCAAAATTTTTACATTGAAGAGTTAAAGTTATATATCAAAGATCACTGTGCTTTTATACAGTTCGGGTTCCATCCCGAAAGCATGTTTGTAACTCCGATTTGTTCCTAAGTCCAACAAAGTTAGCCTAGGTACCCAACTAACACAGTCGGCTATATAGTACTGTAATAGGTTTATAATACTTTTCACGCAAATAATACATAAAAAATAAACACAAAAAAATAAAACATTTTTAACCTTACAGTACAGAACCTTGAAAAGTGCAGTAGTACAGTACAACAACTGGCATACAGGGGCTGGCATCGAGGAAACAGGCGAGAAGAGTTACTGACTGGAGGAGGGAGAGGAGTGGGAGATGGTAGAGCTGAAGGATCGTCAGCGATAGGAGACGGAGGGCAAGCCGCAATTTCACTCACGCCTGACGCTGATGGCACGGGTTCTGGTTCCTTGCTGGATTCAATTCTATCTACCCTCTTGAAAAAACGATCCAGTGATGTCTGGGTAGTTTTTTTTTTCCCCCATCATAGATGACACGGTAGCACTGGATTGCATTCTGAATGGCTGCTGCAACCTTCCTGTACCATTCTACGTTCGAGTCCTGTGCCTCAGAAACTAACAGTGCTTCCTCAAGTAAAGAAAATCCCCTTGCCATTTCCTGCGTCGTGAATCTCTTTGGTTCTTCAGTTACTTCTTCTTCCTCTTGTCTCTCTTTGTCCTTTCTCTGGGCCTCCAGTTCCATCAGGTCTTCATTTGTAAGCTCCACATTCGCATCTTTGAAATTTCACAACTTGAAGGTTCCTATGTAGGGGACTTCCTGTACAGTTCAAAAACAGGCAAATCGATCTGTGGTGTTAGAAATGAGAACTGAAGTCATGTTAGCATCATGGAAGCATAAAATGGCCCTAATTTTATCCCTACCGCCAAGAAGAATTCAGCATCCATCCTCAGACAAAAGTGCTATTGAGGCAGCTGTGGAATCCAGCCCCAAACGCCAAGGGACCCAGGAGGAGTCTCACATGTGTGATAGGCAGACAGACCTCCCAGCAATGGACACTGCCATAGCCCATGAACTAGTTCCAGCCCCTCATGGCGATGGGCCAGGATCCCCTGGAAAACATTGTCTTAGGTAATCGCCAGAGATGAAAGAGGCTTTGTGGAAGTCCAGGTTTTCAGAGGAGAATTTGCAACACTCTTCAAAAAATTACAAATTTGGACATGTTGGAGTGGAAGGCAGTTATGAAGCCTAGAGGAGGTGAATGCTACTTTAAAAATGAAGAGAGCAACACAAAACTTCAAGGAACATGAAAAAAATCAAGATAACATGATACCATCAAAGGATCACAATAATCTCCCAGTAACCAAACCCAAAGACAGGCAGATCTGCCCTTTCCCCGATAAAGAATTTTAAAAAGGTGTTTCAATGAAACTCAGTGAGCTACCAGAAAACAAGAATTCAAGAAATCAGGAAAACAATACACAAACCAAATGAATTTAACAAAGAGACAGAATTTTAAAAAAGAGAACCAAACAGAAATTCTGGAACTAAAAAATACTATGAATACAATGGAAAATATAATAGAGAGCATCACGAGTAGAATGGATCAAGCAGAAGACAGAATCTGTGCATTAGAAGACAGGAACTTTGAAATTTTCCATTCAGAGGAGAACACGTTTTTTAAAATGAAAAAAGAGTGAAGAAAACCAATGCAACATATGGGATACTATCCCAAGAACCAATGCGTGAATAATTAGAGTTCCAAAAGGAGAAGGTTGGGAGAGGGAACAGAAATATAACTTAAAGAAATAATGATAGAAATAATGGCAAATCTGGGGAGAGATTTGGATATCCAAATTTATGAAGCTCATAGGTCACCAAACAAAATCAGCTTCAAGAGATCCTCTCCAAGATACATTATCATAGATATGTTATATGATATATGTTATATGTTATATATAACTGTCAAAAATCAAAGACAAAGAGAGAATCTTAAAATCTGTAAGAGAAAAAAAAGCTTGTAACTTACAAAGGAACCCCCTCCCCCCATAAGGCTCTCAACAGATTTCTTAGCCAAAGCTTTGCAGGTCAGGAAAGAAAGGGATGATATATTCACAGCGTTGAAAGAAAAAAATTGTCAACCAAGAACACTCAATCTGACAAAACTGTCCTTCAGAAATGGAGAGATAAAGACTTTCCCAGACAAATAGAAGCTGAGGGAATTCATCAGTGCTAGACGTGCCTCACAAGAAACAGACAAATAAAAGCTGAGGGAAGTAAAAGCTGAGGGAATTCATCAGTGCTAGACATGCCTTGCAAGAAACACTGGAAGTTCTTCCAGCTGAAATGAAAGGATGCTAATTCGCAACAGGAAATCATGAAAATATACAGCACACTGGTAATGTAAGTATATAGTCAAATTCAGAATACCCTGATACTGTAATATGGTGAAGTGTTGACCACTTAACTCTAGTATAAAAGCTAAAAAAACAAGTGTATTAAAAATCACTATGGCTACAATAATTTATTGATGAATACACCATATTAAAAGAGGTAAATGGTGAAATCAAACACATGGGGGGGTGGAGTCAAAGGACAGAGTTATTGTATGTGATGAGAGTTAAGTTGTTACAAGTGTAAAATAGAGTATTTTATCTGGAGATGTTTTATGTAAACAGCCTGGTAACTACAAAGCAAAAACCTACAGTAGATACACAAAGGAAATGAAAATAGGCTCTTAAAAATATAGCTGCAGCCTCACGTTCATTGCAGCATTATTCAGAATAGCCAAGGTATGGAAACAACCTAAGCGTCCATCAGTAGATGAATGGATAAAGAAGATGCGGCATACACACATAAACACACACACACTGTAATATTATTAAGCCATGAGAAAGAAGGAAATCCTTCCATTTTTGGCAACATGGATGGACCTTGGTGGCGTTAGGCTTAGTGAAATAAGTCAGGCAGAGAAAGACAAATGATGGATGATATCACTTATATGTAGAATCTTAAAAAACCAAATAATAGAAAGAGAAAGTAGAATGGTGGTTACCAGGGGTTGGGGGATGGGGGAAATGGGGAGATGCTGTTCAAAGAGTGCAAACTTCCAGTTACAAGTTGAATAAGTTTGGGGAATCTAATGTAAAGTATATGGGGATTATAGTTAATAATACTGTATTATATACTTGAAAGTTGCTAAGAGAGTAGATCTTAAACATTTGTATCACAAAAAGAAATGGTAATTATATGATATGATGGCATTAGCTAACACCGTGGTGATAATCATTTTGCAATATACAAGTGTATCAAATCAACACGTTGTACACTTCACACTTAATGTTATATGTAAATTATATCTCAGTGATGGTGGGGAGAAAATCAGAACAGAGATTGTCTGTGGGAGTTGTGGGTTGACCAAATATAGGTAAGAGGCAGTTTTCTGGGGTGATGGAAATATACTGTTTATTCGCGTGGTAGTCAAGCGGGTACGCGTTTGTGAGATCTCAAGAAGTGTGCATTTCACTGTTTATAAACTTTACCTTAATAAGTAAAAATAGCATGTCTTTTGCAAACTTTGGTCTTTCTACCATTATCAGTAACAAATTACTTAGAAAACTTTTCAGCGCACTACATACCAGAGTTGAGAATTGCTGTTCTCAGGTGTATACCAGAAAGCCATGCCCAGAGTCATTCAGAAGTAATTTGGAGACCCTAATATCTAAGACGTGTAGGTAATGAGAAGCACTGAGTGAACAATTGTGAAAAGTTAGGGTAGAAATGGCTGTCATTGCCCACAGTATAAGAAGTTGTAAGCTGCCACCTACAGAAGCCACTATTCATTCATTCATTTATTCAATCAAATACTTAATTAGTGTCTAGTATGAATTAGTACTGTCCTAGGTCCTGGAGATCCAGTGGTAAACTCCCTAACATCATGGGACTTATATTGTAGTGGGAGAGAACGATATCTATCAAATAGTCATAGCAACATATAAACTAATTAGTACTAAAAGTACTAATACGAAAAGATCAGTGAAGTACACAGGGCTATGAGAGCTTTATAACAATAATAGAAACTCCTTATATTTACTTCCTACAACCCTACAAAGTATAATTGCAATAGTTATAATTTCCATTGGATAGCTGAAGAACTTGAGGCAATGGAAGGATTACTAACTTGCGGAAGGTCACAGAGCTGGCCACTGGCCAAGTCAGTTTTCATCTAGATTCTGTGTCCTGTCTCTAGAGTCTGTGTTCTTAGCTACAGTGATATAGTGTATATCCACCTGGTCTGGGTGTTCAGGAAAATGTCCCTGAAAAAAAAAAGATTAAAAAACATTTAAGCTGAGGTCTGAGAGTTGGGTAGGTATTACGTACCTGTGAGCAGGGAGAGCACAGTGTGAGCAAATCCCCTGATATGGTTGGGAACACAGCATAGTTGATGGATGAGAAAGTTGTGCATATCTTTTTTTTTTTTTAATTTATTTATTTACTTTTGGCTGTGTTGGGTCTTCATTGCTGCACGCGGGCTTTCTCTGGTTGAGGTGAGTGGGGGCTACTCTTCGATGCCGTGCACGGGCTTCTCATTGTGGTGGCTTCTCTTGTTGCGGAGCATGGGCTCTAGGCGTGGTCTCAGTAGTTGTGGCTCGTGGGCTCTGGAGCGCAGGCTCAGTAGCTGTGGTGCACGGGCTTAGTTGCTCCGCGGTATGCGGGATCTTCCCAGACCAGGGCTCGAACCCACGTCCCCTGCAGTGGCAGGCGGATTCTTAACCACTGCGTCACCAGGGAAATCCGTGCATATCTATTTGTTCTACAAAAATTAGAGAAGCTTCTAAGAATGACTGAACAAGTCAGAAAAGAGAGAGAATGTTGACTTTGAAGCTTCATTAGTCATTATACCTACCCTTCCTAAATTAAAAAAGTCAAAATTAAGAATTAAACTATATTCCCAACATCAGCTGAATCTCTCTCTTGTTCTGACCTCAGTGGGGGTAAAGAATGGGCCACGCTTCACAATTCTGAGACCCTTTCAAACTTAGATACCAGTGTTGTACACTGATGTTTAAGCACTGTGATTGCGGTAGCAGAGAAACCTTTAGCTGCAATTCTTTTTTTCTAATCCAGCTGAGGAAAAAAGTTCTTTTCCCGACAACTGTAGCGCATTGTTCCACAAAGACTCTTCTCTAAGAAACATGAAGCAGTTAATTCACCGTGCCAAACACAGCAAGAAGGTGATACTTTTTGCAAGTATCAAATCAGTCCAATTTCATTTAGACTTAAATGATTTTTCTGGCCCTTCTTCATGTAGATACCTCCGCAGTCAATTAGCATTGTCACTTTTAATCTTCTGTAGTCAGATCCTGGTCATTTCCCATTAGCATTCCATTAAACAGATTCTTATGGCCTGGCTGAACTCACTGCAGTATGTGTAGAAAGTGTGCTAGCCATCATTATGCAGCTGGCATTTACTAAAGGTTAGATATTACTGATAACCTTAATCACGAATTATGATGCATTGCCTGAAAATTCACTCCTGGATTCCTTTGCCACCAAACCCAAATGCTCCTGGAATACTCGGCTATTCCTAGATGGAATGACACCTTGAACTATGCATCTCAGCTCAAACCACTTTAAGCTCCATGCACTTTGTCTCAAGATCCAAAGCTCCTGGAGCTTCAGGGGCAGAAGCACCTACATCTAACTGTGATGCCAGCTACACTCTAACTAAAGAGGAAGGAGGGATACATTTTCCTCAAGGAAAGAGAGCTCTGTCCTACTGTGGTTTTACTGAGTTCATCAGGTCCTGCAAATAAAATAACAATGGAACTGTAGAAGATTGAAGGACAGATATAACTTATAGAAAATGTATATCTTCTAAGTGAAAAGACAGGGCCAAGTAACTCAAAACATAGCATATATTAAATAGCCTCCTCTAACAGAAAGTGCAACAAACCAGGTGTCAGAAAACATGGCTTTCACCTACCCAGTATTAACTGCTCCTGTGACCTTGAGAGAGCCAAATGATTCCACGGGGCCTTTTGATCTGGAAGTCGCTGCATAAATATAAATTGGGTGACTGACAAGTGACATTAGCTGATTAGCATATGGTATCTCATTGGCAGAGTGGGGACAGAGGAGATAAGCAGGGCCAGCCCACTACACTCCTTCTGGGCTGTTCTCTCTATAGAACAGTTTCAGGCAGACAGGTCTGTGTCCTAGGGGCAGAAAGACGGGAAAGGCAGCACTGAAAGACAACTATGTTGAACTGACTACCATGGTTTTGTTGGCAGACAGTCCTAGGGGATAGAGATCCCTTAGATACAGCAGTACAAATAGATACAGCAGTGCAAACCGTCTTGTGGCCTGCTGGCTCCTTTTATCCATCCATCCATAGGCCCATTCAATAAGTTTCTTAAACACTTATTAGATAGGGTCCGTGCTCTTCAAGGGCTATGGTTTAATAGGGAAAAAGTCAGGCTGGCTTTGGACAGATGGCCCCCAAGAGAATCATGAAACTTGTTTTTCTTTTAGACCAAAGGTCCTGGGTCCTAGTCTAGATTTGATTTCTCCCCAGTTGTCCTCTTACAAAGCTTCATCACTGTCTTCTTTATCTGCCTCAAAGACATTCATCATGCGTAAACATGTAGAGTCCCACAGCAAATAGGACTAATTGGTGGATATCTGAGTACCTGCCAATACACGGCATGCTACTGTTCCCAAAGAAATGCAGTTTCTTTGGTTTACCATACCCAGAAACTCACTCAAGACCATAAAAATGTTCCCCAGTAGGATTCCTGCTAAATTTACTTTAATAAATGGCTAAGGGTCATTTGTTAGCAAATTCTTGCTAAAGGGCTTGAAAAATATTTTCTGAAGTATTTTTAAGCACAATTTCTGAAAATGCCTCTGCCCTGTAGCCTCTCTCATCAAGTTATTATTTTTTTTTCACACAGCCAAGGTATTTCAGTTTAACAAAGCCAAGTTGTGATCACTTTAATGTATTAAAGCAGATGGTAGAAGTGAAAAACCAGTGTGGTTTTGGAATTGTCTGAGAAGGTTTACTAGAGGATGCCTGAGTTGGTGAGGGTAGGGCAGAGTCAAATTAAATGAAAGGAAAAGGACAATAATTTCCAGGATTGAAATGACACGAGGGAAATTTAGAGGCAGAACCCATTCTGGTGACATTGGCCAGAGGGGTCCTGATCCGCCTGCCTTTTATAATGTCCAATGCAGGAGCGATTGCAAAAAAAGGCAATTTTCCCACCATTTAAAATGTAAAATAGCTTCACTGAGTACCAGAGAGGAAAGGTATATGTTCTTATATCTACCGTACTAAATAGAAAAATATAAATAAAAACAAGTGGCATTGTTTTTTAGCCACAACACTATCAATACCTATGCATGTCTGAGAAACAGTGATACCCTCACAGTATTCTAATATTTTATCCTTGTGTTCATTTGGGTCCTTTGAGAAGCAGATGCTAAAATGTGATTAGACATGCAAAAAATGTATTAGGGAAGATACCTGGGAGGGAAGAGGGAGGGAGCTGAGAGAGGCTGGGAGCACTGTCAGACTGGGATCCAATCTGACCCTGAGTGAAGGAGAGCGAGAAGGGGAAGGAAGCTGGGGAAAGCCCAGCAGGCTGCAGTGCGGGTCTAAGGAAAGTTTGGTGAGGCTCTCAAAGATCCCTCAAGCTAAGGTCAGCTTCAGAGAAGTCCCATGTCTCCCAGGCACAGGGCTGCCTCAGTGTACCCTTGCGCTCCATGACTGTCTGGGAGCAGCCCACAGGAGGCGTGGCCTCCATCAGACACAGCAGCAGCCACGGCCCTTAAACAATCACATTCCCCGCAGTCAGAAATCTGAAAGGCACGTGCTCTTGGTCGCCATAATCCTGAAATTAGACCTTGGGTCGTATGGCAAAATGTGGGTCACATGCGGCTCAGCCTGAATTCTAATAATTTTAATTCAAAGGGTTAATAATAATAATACCTAACACTGGTAAGGTGCCTTATATACTCACAATAGCACCTCCAAGAAAATATTACCGAGCTAATTTTATAAATGAAGAAACCTAGTTGATACAGTAGGATATGAACAGTGAACTCAGAGCCAGATCTTTTAACTCCATATTCCAGTACTCGTGCTGATTGTAATAGCGAGCAAACTACCTATTCTCTGAGGGAATGAACAGTATTGTGAATAGTGCATGACTAGGGCAGCAGTAGAAATTATCAACAACACTGGGAAAGGGGGCACCTAATAATTCCATCAGGGGAGCGATGCTTTCTTCACTGGCATCTTCCTCACTTCAGTTTATAGTCCCAAAACATCCTCCATGGACAGGCATATAATATCAATCCTATTCAAAGCATGGACAGATTTAGGTAATCCTTAGCAGGATGACCATCTCTAAGAATGACCCCCAGCTCCCTTCTCACATCTGCTTCTTTTTCCAGGGAAAATATTCCCCTTCAGATCCTCTGTGCCAGTCCTCCAGTTCCGTCAAAGTACCTGGAACCTCTGGCCCTATATTTAGAGGGTTTGTTTTGGATTGTAATTACAGACTAAATTTCACATGTATTCAGCATCTTTTACCCCCAACCCTGCATTTCATTTGCAGATGGCTATTTGCCTACAGTATCTTATTTGTTTAATTGATTGACTGTCCCTGTTTTCAGAGTAATTGTTTATCTCAAGTGGCCTAACAGCATGCTCTGTTCCTATGCCATTCTCAGGAAGAGAGTGCTGGCTGCTTGGAATAATTCAATGTCTCATTAAAGAAAAGAGAACGAAACGTAGCTCCCAAACTTCTCAGCCGAGGTACCTCTTCCTCATAGCTTTGCAGGTTTCATCTTTTCCCGATAAATTTGCACACAGGAAAAGTGCTTGCTCAACTCTAAGTCAGTCCAATATTTTAGGGAAAACGTGGACTTCACAATTCTGTCTTCCAGTCTGTTGTGCCTCTTTCCCTTTCTACACAGATCATGATTTTTTTCTGCTTGCTGTTAATGATTTCACAAAGCCTAGGAGTTTCTACCCTGTGGCTGCATGAGATAAGGGTCTTTTAAAACACAGTCAAAGATACATTCTGGCTTTCATATCATGCTTCTGAATTGGTAGTTGGCTAACTGGAGCCAGTCATTTTCAGTCATCATAGCATTAACGGCACCAGCGTAATCCGTGGTCCTTTTAATTATGACTGCAGCCATATTTCTCAACCACTTCTACCTCCATTCCATCCCAGTTCACTACAGCTGAGCTATAACTGTGATGTTATAGCATTGCAAGGTTATCACCAGGGCACTTCTACCAGCAATGGTTGCTTTGTGGCATCTGGCCAGCAAATGATTCCATTTTAGAATCCCTTCCTAAGGAACTTCTTAGGAAAACTGGTATAAAAACTTCTGGTAGAAGTTCTCCTGATTTGGCTGGTCCCAGGAAAATTTAAGTGTAAGAGGAAGTGCAAGGAACATCACTAGGAAAATGGGAAAGTGATACAGAGAAAGGAAGGCAGCCCCAAAGGGTGCATTACGGAGCCTGCCACCAGAAGTGGAAAACTGGGTCTTAATCCTGTGGGAAAAGTTTGGGGACAAATATAAAACACACCTCAGAATCATCTCACGTGAGTGGTAGGGGAACCGGGCCATTGTTATACCGATTCCTAAGAGTCATTGATTGAAGGCTTTTTTTCAAAAGGATGTTGATTTTCTGGTACTAATGGCTTGTCACACACAAGGGCAGCATGGACTTCTGCACTTCTGGTGTAGACACTGGGAACTGAAAATCAGCTAGAGCACCTTGAAGTGGTAGAGTCTAAGGGCTGTGGATGGGAGCCCAGGCAACATCTACTGCATTCATACTTGGAAGGATGAAAATGTTAAATTCCTTTGGTTTAGCTAAATAGTATAACTCAGTCCGGCCTCAAATTCCGTTGCTTTCTCTGAGTATTAACCTTATATACAAGGCCTGGATTTCCCACAAGCACTTTCTTAGGTTGTTGCTTCATTCAGCCTGCAGTAAACTGTAAGATGAGGGAGAGTCTAGCTTTGGAGTCAGCCAGGCTGAACTTCGAACATAAGCTCTCCTGCTTGTTATCCACAGCCTTTGACAAGCTTCTGAGAGTTAGACAACTCAGTTTCTTGCCTGTAAAATAGGAATGACAGTACCTACCTCATAAGAGTTACGATGATGAAGGAAGTTATGGTGTATTTAAAGAGTTTGACACAGTGCTTCACAAACAGTAAGCCTTCATTAAATAGTAATCCAAGAGGATTCAGAGGTAAGTTAGAATTTGATAAGGCCCTTCTAACAATTCTCAGATACGCCAATCTATATACCTAACTAGACGTCTTCTATGTGGCCTGCTAGATTCGCCCTCTACATTTTTTCACTCTTCTTTGTGTCCTTAAAAGCTGACCCACATCTCCTGCTTTAGTGGACTCTTGTGTCCCATTGGGTTGGCCAATGGGATGCAGGGGGAAGGAAATCAGAAGACAGGAGAAATTGAGGTCATGGTATCTATCCACCCCCTCTTCCCACCCCATAACCTCCCTTCTGGGTCATCATGGGTTGGCCACATCCCTCTATTAAAGGTCACAACGACTGGTAGGTGACTCTCTTTTTTTTTAATTTAACTTTTTTAAATTGAAGTATAGTTGATTTACAGTGTTGTGTCAATCTCTGCTGTATAACAAAGTGATTCAGTTATACACATGTAGACATTCTTTTTTAATATTCTTTTCCATTATGGCTTATCACAGGATATTGAATATAGTTCCCTGTGCTGTATAGTAGCACCTTGTTGTTTATCCATCCTATATATGATAGCTTACATCTGCTAATCCCAAACTCCCAGTCCTTTCCTCTCCCACCCCCCTCCCCCTTGGCAACCACAAGTCTGTTCTCTATGTCTGTGAGTCTGTTTCTGTTTCGTAGATAAGTTCATTTGTGCCCTATTTTAGATTCCACATATAAGTGATATCATATGGCATTTGTCTTTCTCTTTCTGACTTACTTTACTTAGTATAATCTCTTCATACAGTGTCTCTCTGGATGCTAATAAGTTCTCAGTCCCCTTGTTCCTTCGTACTTGGGAGTGATATGCTATGCTTTATGGTACTGCCCTATACTCGACTGGATTCCTAACCACAGCTTCGTAAATAATCCCTCCTCATTTAGTCCCATTTCGAGTGTGCCAACTGTTCCCTACCAGGATCTTCACTTCAAGTGAGGAAATGCCCTCACTTGGGCCTTATAGGTATGATGGGGGTGTGTGTTAGGGGGAGAGGGGAATAAGAATGTGTGCATGTACCTGTGCGTAAAGATGTATATTTGCATTAATTATAATTAATATGTGAATTAATTAAATAATTCCAGTGTTTTTTCAAGGCACTGCATTCACTGCATTAGGTACACTCGTGCACACGCACACAGGCACACAGAGTCGTGCACTGTGCATGGAAACGGTTTTGTATAAGGAGATACCAAGATCAGGAGTTCTCAGTCTTTTGGCTGCTAAGGGGTAGTTGATCCTTCCACGAGTAATTCTCTTTCACTGTGCCCGTGCTTCTCAGGTGTGCAGGGGAAGTATTTTGGAGTTAATGGGTCTTAAAGAGAGATGTTTGAGATTTTCCAGGAGATTCTGACGTGGCCCTTATCTTAAATATCACTCCTCAAGAAGCTCTCCTTCTCCTGACTAGCATTTCAAAAGTTAAAGTTTTCACCTGGTGTCCTTTTTCTTTCCTGAGCAAAAGGAAGAAAATGAAGTATAGTAAAAATATCTGGGGCTTTTGAGTCTTACGTACTTGAATTTGAATCTCAAATTAGTCACCATTTGGAGTATTTTTCACGTGTCAAATTAGAATATTGGAGCATTTTTATAAGAATAAAGAGATGTTATGTGCATTATTTATTTTACATGTATGTATCAATACGTTTAAAATGAGATTTTTAAGTGCTCAGTATATCAGTGAAAGGTAGCTATCAGTACTGCTGGGACAGAAGCAGTATATATGCAGAAGCAGGGGGTAGGCGACTTGTAGGTTTACCTCCTATTCTAAGGAGCCTGGAATACAGGCAAGTTTGAAGGGACAGTATTCTCTTTCGACAGCTCCTTTCAGTCCTGGTATTCCTCAACACATCAGGGCTCTGCCCCTTTTCCATGGAGGTTATATACCTCCATGGCCTGTCACTGAGAGCCACACATAGGAAGCAAGGAAAAACCTTGGTGACAAAAGTATCAATTACATGGGAGGTTATATAACTGAGAACCAAGTCCAAGAAGAGAAAACAGGACCTGAGAAGATGACTACAGTTAGGAAATCGAACTCACACTTGGCGTATTCCTGTATTAAACACAATCTGTAGCTCCAGTGCTCAAAAAAGGATGGCTTTATGGGCTTGGCAAGTATATAATCACATTAAATAGTGGAAAACCATGTTATACAATTTCAAGTATATCAATAGTATGAAGTGGCTGCCTCAGAACAAGGTTAATCCAACCCAAAGGAAGTTTCTCGGATTATTTCCCAGCCCCGGGAGTCTGTAAAGGAGGGCACTGTGTGGGAGCCTCTGCCGCGTGTTGCCCCTGCTCTGAAATTGTCTTGGACCCTTTTGCTTTACTTCATTCTTCCTCTCACTCCATACTCCATTGCAACTTTCTCTCCATTGAGGCAGCACATTTGACTGTACTGAAGAAGACAGGGGGCTTCCCTGGTGGCGCAGTGGTTGGGAGTCCGCCTGCCGATGCAGGGGACATGGGTTCGTGCCCCAGTCCGGGGGGGATCCCGCATGCCGCGGAGCGGCTGGGCCTGTGAGCCATGGCCGCTGAGCCTGCGCGTCCGGAGCCTGTGCTCCACATCGGGAGAGGCCACAACAGTGAGAGGCCCGCATACCTCAAAAAAAAAAAAAAGAAGACATGATTGACCTTGGTGATCCTCAGATCAAAGGGCCCTGGGCCCATGCAAACACAAACAGCATCACAACAGAGAGATTCTAGTGAATGCAAATGTAGGATGCAGATGCAGTACGTAGGAAAGGGGGCAACATTCATTGCACGTTCTTATATCTACAATAACATGGTAACAAATACCAACCACCAGGCCAGGAGAACTATGTTAGAGTTCTCAGGCATCTTTGCTTTTAATCATCTCTTTCTGTTTTTTTTTTTGTCAATATGGCCCAAGGTCCTACTTCTTTCTCCCCATTGAGGCCTGAAGGACGAGAGTGTTTGCAAATAAATAAAGGAGAGCTCTATCAAAATGGAAGGTAGAGCTGAAAGGGATGCAAACTGTAGAAAATAGAAGCTTCCCTCACAACAGTGTCAGGCACAGCGCAAGAAAAGAATTGTGAATCCTCCTTTTTTCAAATTTAGAATTAAGCAAGCACCAAAGAAAATGTGGGAATTGGCCTCGGCGATGGCCTAGCTCTGCAGACCGGCTGGTTTAGAATATTCTAAGAGGGAGGGTGATGACAAACAGATACTCTTTCCAAAGAATGTCATCAGCAAATGAAAGCGCTGCAGGTAGTTGGATGAGCATGAAGGTAGGATTCTATTAGTGACCAAGCAACAAGAATTCCTGCAGAGAGCCTGCAACAAAAGAGACGCCCAACTTTACCCTGACACCTCACATTACATTTTTTTTATTCAGAGAGCTTCAGAAAAAAAATGTTTAAGTTTGTTACAGCTGCTCTCTCAGGAACTTACCAAGCGCTACAGCCGTCGGAGCAATTAAAAAAAATTGCACAGAAGGTAATTAAAAGCCTTACTGGTTCTTGCGATTAGACTGACATTTTAAATGCCTCTGGATGTTTTATTGTGCCAATAACCTATTTCCCTCGTCTCCGAGAGAAATACAAGTGACATCAGTAATTTACCCAAATGCTCTACAGGTAACACGTGCCAAATACAAACCTGCACTAAATTAGGGCCAGAATTTTCCTCTGTGCGGTCGGTATGATACATCTTAATGGGAAACCTGCTGTTTGCAAATTCCTTCTATATGTTTGTGTTTTCAGTGTTCACCATCCTGTTTGCTTGGCTCTGAGAGCACAACCTAATGATGACTGCTGGCTGGAATATGCCAGACCTATGGGCAGGGTAATCATTTCCAATTTACATGTGGTTATACAAGGACAAAGCTCACGGCTTTGGAGGACAGGGCCTGATTTTGTCATCATTACTGAATGATGATGATGTGTCGGAGAAGGTGGATCCCTTAATAGACTACTTCTGCCAAGGGAATTCCGCCCCTCTCCGTCCCCTAACCCTTGATTCGGAATTAGAATACGGGTTTATAATTTTGGTAGAAACCTAATAAAAGGTTTACCATATGAGTGAATTTAAAAAAAACTGTCCTGACTCAGGGACTGGGAACTTGAGGATGTTTCCTAACCTGCAGCTTAGTTCCTCTTGGTTTTCTGTTCTCTGAGGGAAGGGCCCCAAGGGGAGTTTTGGGTTCCCTACCGTAGCAGGACCCACGCCGGGCCGATCTTTCCTCAGGAACGCAAGAAACGAAACGAAAGCCAACAGCACCAACAGCAACAGAAAAGAAGAGAAATGGAATAGAACGTGGGCCAAATTGTTTTCTCGTGATGGAATATTATGATAAAATAAAAGTTAAAGTCACTCTTAAAAATCAAAATTAGGGGGCTTCCCTGGTGGCGCAGTGGTTGAGAGTCTGCCTGCCGATGCAGGGGACACGGGTTCGTGCCCCGGTCCGAGAGGTTCCCACATGCCGCGGAGCAGCTGGGCCCGTGAGCCATGGCCGCTGAACCTGCGCGTCCGGAGCCTGTGCTCCGCAACGGGAGAGACCACAACAGTGAGAGGCCCGCGTACCGCAAAAAAAAAAAAAAAAAAAAAATCAAAATTAGGCAAAAAGGAAAAAAAAACAACCAACCTTGTAAAGTGCCCTATCTTTTCCTCATAGGCGGTACTAAAGACTAAAGGTAAACTAATCTGTAAGCACCTCTCTTTAGACTTTCTAGGAGAAACAACATTTTAATTTGCTCTCTTAATTTCTTTCTGTGTGATTTATCCTTTCTGGTGTGCAGAGTGATCTATAACCACCGTAAATGGCTCTCAACTCTGTCACTGTCCGTTTTGAGCAACTTTTGTACTGGTAAGTGACAACACTACCAGCTCTTCCTAACTCTTGCCAGGGCCCTTGATCTATCTGCATGTGAATGACACACACAGCAGCTTACATCTTTAATCCTTTGGGCTCACAGACCGTGTCACAGCAAAACTGAAGATGGTTGAACATCAAATAAGAATTTGTATAAAGAGAAAATTGATTTCTTAGAGTTAGCTAGATAAGTACCAGATTTAATCAGATTAGGTGCTGAGATTTTATGAACCTATTAGGGAACTTCATAGGAAGAAGGGGTGAAGAATCAGAGTGAGGAGTCCTTGGGCCCATTAAGCACCTCCCTTCACCATGCCACATACTTGAGTTTTTATTTACATATTTTTAATACATCTCACAACTGTCCTGGAGACCCTGGCCACTCACTTGCATATCCATTAGATGCAGATAACTAGTAACATCTAAGGATATTCTTAGCTTTGAAAGTGTGAATTCTTCATACAGAGGTTAGTAGCAAGGGAAAGTGATGAAATCTAGTCCTCTAAACATTTCAAAAGAGGATAAATTCCAGTGGACCTAAGATGATTAAGGAGGGATACATACAAAATCTTCTTTCACTTTCAGTGAAAAAAAATAAATAAAAGTGGATTTCATTCAGTGAAATAATCTTTGAGATAAGCATTTGGCCATTATCTAATGATAAAAAAAGGTTAAGTGAATTTTAATTTTTTACTTGCTTAGTGTTGTAAAAAAGGTGTAAGTCATTTAAGCTAAATATAAGAAAACCAAAATGGTCTCTCAAGGTACTGAATGGCCCAACGATGACATAATATCTCAAATATATTAGCTGAGTTTATTTGCTTATGCAGGTCAACATGGGGAATTGGTGACACTTTCACCATGTCATCTAAAATTTAAATTAGTTCATTAAATCCTTTTTTGTCAGGTGTGAAAACATGTAGATATGCTTTAAGTGAAAAAAAATAAACTTCACAAATGATATGTCAAAAATTCTGAAAGAGTTTGGTTTATATTATTGTATTATGTATGTGGGATATTGAAGCCATTTAATTCCTTTAAGTTCACTAAGAAAAAAAATCCCCCAGATTATATTTTCAAGTGTTTAATTTCAGACATGTAAATTCCCTACACATGCAAACCTTTTAGAAAATAAGCAACTGAATTCTGACAAAAATTACCATTTTTAGGGTAACTACAAAATATTAATAGCTGATAAGCATTACAGGCATAAAATGTGGAAAGTGCTAGAACCTGGGAGGGATGGAATTCAGCCACACTGAGAAGACATGTAAATTCATGCCCTTCTGACACCAAACCATCTGTACCTCCTAAAGTAGACCGGAAACTTGTAAATGCATTAACCTATCTTAATGAAATGATTAGAAACTAAGAAAAAGAGTTATATGCCCAGATACTTGGAACACGTCCTTGTACTTACAGTCTAATCATACTGAACTATGTGTCCCAAAATATGGGAATAGTGAAATACTCTATAGTTCATTATGAGATCAAATGTGATATATTCATTAGACATCATGTTTTTTGAAGAATTCTTAATAATATGAGAGATATTTCCTTGACATTATATTAAGTGAGAAAAGCAAGACACAATATTTTTTTAAATTGATGTGGTTTCAAGTGTCAGAAGCACCTACAGGTGTACTAAAGTGTTACCAATAGTTTATCTCTAGGAAGTGGGATTCTGAGTGACTTTTCTTTTAATTGTTGTCCTTTTTCACTTATTCCAACTTCTCTACCAAAATTATTCTTGTTCCTTTAATAAAAAGTGCTATTGAAATATTTTCAACTACATGTAATAATACTTCAGTAGCTCTGTTCCCACTTGTAAACTTCAGGTTGGCTGTTTCTAAAATCCCTTTCTTCTTTGCCCTCGATTCATTATGTACCTGCTCCCAGGGCCATGCTGGAATGTATGCCTCTTCTTTGCCCCCCTTACCCACACAGCTGAGTTAGTTGATGTTCAGTGTCTCAGGAATTTACCCTTCTACCTCCTTTGCCTCCACCTTAGTTCATGTCTTAATCACTTTTTTCTGCTCACAGATCTTTCTGGATCCCGTCTCATCATGGTCCAATACTTCCTCCACTCAACATACACAGTGATCTGTCCAAAATGCACAACTACCTAAAAGCTCCAACACTTTCATCATCGGACGGGACTCCTTAGCATGAGGCACAAAGCCACTTATAACCCAGCCTCTGTCTGTCTGGCCAGCCTCAGCTCCTGCCTCTTATCTCCCATGGCCTTGCACTTCACAGTAGAGCCATTCTGTACCACTGGTGATGTTCCTCTCACTGTAGCTCTTTTTCTCCTCTGTCCCTTTGCAAGTTCTGTTTCCTCTGCCTAATCCCTTCTTCATCTCCATTTCCCACTTCTCCATCTTTTCTGCCTCACCAAATCCTGTGCTTCTCCTCAGCCTGTGTGAAGCCTTTTCCAGCTACCCCCAGAGAGAAGTATGTTTTTTCCATAATACTTCTCAATCTCTCTATATAAGTGTATCACTACAAAGAGGAAAATATATTTCATCTATGTATTTACATGTCTTTTGCTTCTAATAAGATGTAAGATCCCAGGGGGCAGTGACCATGTGATCCATCATTACATTCCTAGAATGTAAATTCATTGTAAACTCTAGTAATCAGCATAGAGTATTACATATGTCAATATCTGTGATTTTGTGGACCTTAAAAATAATTCCAGCTAATTTGACATGGCCATATTGTGTGCCATTTGGTTAAAATGTGAACCCTTAAGTATAACAACTTTTTTTTCCTTCCAAAAGATTCTTTTTTTACAGAATTTTCCCCCTGAATCAAATATTTGTTTGACTAAAGATGTTAATTTCAACTGCTGGATTTAGTTAATTCAATGAAAGAAAAAAAATCAATGAACTAGTTGTTTCTAATGAATGGCTCATCAGTCCATGTCAGATACATGTACTTGCAGATTTCTACAAGCCAACCAAACCTACCTTGCAAGCCCAGTCCTGAATAGCTCAGCCCTCTTACTTCTGCCTTACTTATTTTCCTACAACTACAGTAAAAATATCCAGTCCCAATGTTGCACACACTCAAGAAGTAGCATAAACCAAGTGCAACAGCCTCATCCCTGAAATCTCAGCTCACCTTTTCTACCACTCAGTTGTACCACTCTTTGACTCCCTAACTGTGCCAGGACTGAGAGGACTTTCAGCACTTCCCTGTTTTATTTGACTTTCCTGGACTCAAGTTTTGCCAGTTTTTTTTTCTCTTTTTCTTAGGCATCTCCTCAGTCATCTGGGCTCTGGTCTTGGTCCCATTTTGCAAGCCTACTCTGTCTACACATGCTTGCCTACATAAGAGAGGGATGCAGAATGGTGTAGAACAGGGATAGGACACTGGTCTTACCTCTTAAGTATTCCCTGACCGATTGGTAGTGGATCCCTATAATATGCTGAGAAGGATTCTGAAACTCTGTACAGTGGGAAGGAGATCTGTGACTGATCAGTCATGTCTGAAATGGGCACAGGGAGAAAGAAGACAGGGAGTGGCTCTCCTTGGTATAATAGCACTAGAGCCAGAAGGTATGAGTCTGTGTTTACAACTAAGACAAGTATGACCTAGGGCAAGTTACTTAACTCTATGAAATATAGTTTCCTCATCAATAAAATGAGGACAGAGAGGCCACTCTACAGGCTTGTTATTAAGATTAAATTAGATACACGGCATAAAGTGTTTTTCATAGAACATGTAGTAGGTGCTCAATAGCTGGAAGATGAAGATAATGATGCTGGCAGACGCTCTTCAGAATTAGATTGTGACCTTTGCTCTCTTCCCAGAATTGTCTACTCAGTCAAATTAAATAAAACTTTCCATGGAGTTTCAAAGTGGTGACAGTGTAAAAGGTGCTAATTTTCCCTGCTAGGTAACAACCCTCACTGGATGTCTCTCTATGCCTGTCAGAGCCATCACACCCTCTGAAAAATATGCCATGGCTGTGTTTGGGTCTCATGGACGTTTTCCAGAATGTAAGCACCGTCTTCCATTTTGAACCCTCCCATTCTCTCCTGTTTTCTCCCCAGTTATCTTGCACTTGGACTTTTGCTCCATTCCTAGTGCCCTTTGGGGATGCCTCCTTCTTTTGATGCTCTGACTTGCTTTGGTGTGGATTTCTCTCCAGGAAGTTGCTTCTCAGATTACCGACGTCACTTTCACGCACTGATGCCCAGTAGTTCTCCTGTCTCCTGTATGCTTACCCCCAAATTCTGTTTTTCTGAACTACAGTATAAATTTCAAGAGGTAACTAGACAATGATGACCCAGATCTTAGATTAAAAAATAAATCCACAAAGCAAAACTTAATTTCCCAGCTCAAAGTATCATCTTCCACTTGGCACAGAGATATATCCTCAGAAGTAAAGATTGCAGTTGGTGCAGGGGATGTAGCAGTGGGGAGTCAAGGCAAGACACAGATGAGCCAGAGGCTACTTTATAACACAGAGAGAAGGATTAAGATATTTCTGTGAGCTTGACCCCTATCTGAGAAGTTTTTCCCAGTATCTGGAGATTGTGCTAAATGAGTATCACCTGGGTCTTTATCTTCCTTCGCTTCTAAATCTATTTCTCACCCTTCTCATTCGAAAATGAAAGTCCTGAGGGCCTGTCATGATAACAGATGTTTCATTCCTTTACATTTTAAAATTAACATAGCACTTGAGTCATAGCCTCTGAGGGCTTTGGGAAAGAAACATGAGCTTGGTACACATGAAAACAATGAAACTGGATGAAAGTTTTTTTTAAAAACAAACAAACAAATTTGTTTAGTGCTGTAAAAACCCAACAGTTAGCACCCCCAGCCAGACTGTGTCTGAGAAAAGTAAAAAAATAGTGTTTTGTGGGTGAAAATGGCCACTCTCCATAGTCTTATATCCATAAAATAATCATAATAATTTGGGAAAAAGAGCAACTGAACTGAGTGTCAGAAGACCTGGATTCTAAGTGAAATCTGCTTATGTCTGAGATGAGCCTTATTTGGCCATCACCATGTCTCCTGAAGTGTAGGCACAGAGGCTAACCTTTTTGAAATTCCCTAAGAAAAATAAAGGCACAGTGTTTGGGAAATGGTATATTGTATAGCTCCCAACTTGGAGAGTCATGATTCCTGATAGCATACTAAAGGCACTGAGAAAACCTGGAATAGAGAGACCTGACTGATTTGTTTATCTCGGTGTCATTTCCAGAACATTTTTGACAATCTGATATTTGTATTTAGTAGCGATTGGTTGATTGATTGATTGATTGATTGCCAGGCCATGTCACTTGTTTCCACAGGGTATTCCAAGAGTCCCCATGATCTGTGGCAGTGTCTGGGGGCCGGGTGGAGAGGTGAAGAATCTGAAGCAAGCCCAGGCCAAAAGGCTGCTTTAATCTGTCTTTCAAGTTAGGTTTCTGGGTAGCGTTTTATTTAGAATTAAAGGAAAGTTTCAAAAAATAAGTCAAACAGACTAGACCAAGCATTGCATTCCCTGCCTTTCTTGCCTTTATGGAAAACTGCTCCTTCCTCTTCCTGGCCTTTAAGATACAGCTCAAATGTAACCTACTTGGAGAAGCCTTCCTTAGTTCTCTCAGGATCAATTTTCTGTGTTCTCAGAGCTCTTTATTACTGTTCCTGAAATAGCTCTTGTCACATAATAAGTTATATGGCTCTGTCTCCCCCAATAGGAAAAAAAACATGCTTTCTTTATCTTGCTATCCCCAGAGCCTAGCACCATCCTGGTTACACAGTAGGTGCTCAACAAATATTTGCATGAAGAATGCATGACTCATCCAATACGTAAAGTTGAGAGGATTGCCCTTAAATCTAACATACTACCTTACATGTTCTGAAAGTGAAGCTCAGTCACTGTTTTTCAGCTTACTGCCTTAGTCTGCTCAGACTGCTGTAAGAAAATACCATAGACTGGGTGGCGTAAACAACAGACATTTGTTTCTCACAAATCTGGAAGCTAGAAAGTCCAAGATCAAGGAGCCTGCCAAGTCTGTTCCCCATGGGGGTTCTTTTTCTGTCTTGCAGACAGCTGCCTTCTCCCTGTGTCCTCTCATTGCAGAGAGAGGGAGTGAGCTCTTGTCTCTCTTCCGCTTCTTTTAAGAATACTAATCCCATCTTGAGGGTCCAACCTCATGACCTCATCTAAATCTAATCACCTCCCTAAAGCCCCATCTCCAGATACCATCACATTAGAGGTTAGGGCTTCAACATTGAATGAGGGTGTGGAGGGACAAAAACATTCAGTCCATAACATTATGGTTGTTTGCATGGAGAATAAATGAGTCATTCAATAATAAAGTTTAGAGTATTTTCCCCAAATCTAGCACACTTCCTTACACTTTCTGAAACTGAAGCTCAGTTACTACTTTTTGGCTTACTCCTCCAGTCTCTCAAGATATCCCTGCAATTTATTCATGTCACCCTGGCATTTCACTATCAGGAAGAGCTGGTGTCATCAGCAAATTTGGAGATGTCACTGTGCACTCCATCTCCCAGATTACATCTAAAAATGTTCTCCGAGACCAGTCCTTAAAGGATTTCTCAGTTTGCACTTCCTCTATCTAGACCTGCTTATTCTTTTTCATTTTTTCATGGATGGAAACTCAGTCCACAGGGATATGTGATGACGTTATTTTCAAATCTGACTTAATTTTTAAAAATGACTGTTGGAGCTGGTCAAAGGCTTTTACAAAATTTATTTATTTTTTTGGCTGTGTTGGGCCTTAGCTGCAGCATGCAAGCTTAGTAGTTGCGGCATGCAGGCCCTAGAGCATGCGGGCTTCAGTAGCTGCGGTGCACGGGCTCAGTAGTTGTGGCTCGCAGGCTCTAGGGCGCAGGCTTAGTAGTTGTGGCGCATGGGCTTAGTGGCTCTGTGGCATGTGGGATCTTCCTGGACCAGGGATTGAACCCGTGTCCCCTGCATTGACAGGCAGATTCTTAACCACTGTGCCACCAGGGAAGTCCCTCAAAGTCTTTTTGAAGGTCAAGTAATTTGCATTCTTTCTGCTCCAAAACATGGAGAGTACTAGAGGAATTTAGAACTTGAATGTTTTGTATTCACCTAGTGCTTCTGTATAGAGTCACAAACACCAGGGTACTTTGGGAGGCAATGAAGTGGTCAGTAATCTCATGAGTAATCTCTGGAGGTGTTATCTGACTGTTTGATCACATGCCAGACTAACTGTTCTCCACTTGAATATGTGTTGAAAATGGTAATGTCAAATTGTGTATAGTTCTTTGGAAGCCTGCAGGATCTTAGTTCCCCCACCAGAGATTGAACCCATGCCCCCTGCCGTAGAAGTACAGAATCTTAACCACTGGACCACTAGGGAAGCCCCTCTTTTGATACTTTCTAATAACTACTTTAATCTCTTGGTTTAATAATAACTTTCAATTACAATTTTCCTGTGCAACCTAAGGTATCAACTAGAATTCAAATTTAGTATATTTTTTAACTATCTCCAAACACACACACACTCAAAGCATATAATGATAATTTGATCTTTAGTCATCATATTTGTTTTCTATTAAGAAAAAAATTAACCCTGTTTCACATTCATCTCATCAGAATTTATACCTGTAATTTGATTTTTAAAATATCGGTACAATATTATTATTCAAGTAACCTATGACTGGTATAGATTGTCAACTATCAAACTACAGAATGAGAGGTTTTTTTTAATTAATTAATTTATTTTGGCTGCATTGGGTCTTCATTGCTGCACGTGGGCTTTCTCTAGTTGCAGTGAGCAGGGGCTACTCTTCGTTGCAGTGCGTGGGCTTCTCGTTGCGGAGATGGGCTCTAGGCGTGCAGGCTTCAGTAGTTGTGGCATACAGGCTCAGTAGCTGTGGCTCACGGGCTCTAGAGTGCAGGCTCAGTAGTTGTGGCACACGGGCTTAGTTGCTCCACGGCATGTGGGATCTTCCCGGACCAGGGCTCAAACCCTTGTCCCTGGCATTGACAGGCAGATTCTTAACCACTGTGCCACCAGGGAAGTCCCCAGAATGAGTTTGATAATACTTCTCATCTGGAACTATAGACTATAATTTCCTGCCTAAGATTTTTGATTTTTTTAAATTGCCATTATACAATGAGTAAAGATTCCAGACTTTTCAAAACTTAATAATTCTCAAATTGCATTGATTGTCTCTGGGGTATCTTTCTTTTTCCATTTATCCTTTTTTTTTGAATTTTATTTTATTCTTTATATAGCAGGTTCTTATCAGTTATCTATTTTATATATATTAGTGTATATATAATGTCAATCGCAATCTCTCAGTTCATCCCACCACCACCCCACCCCCTGCTTTCCCCCCTTGGTGTCCATATGTTTGTTCTTTACATCTGTGTCTCTATTTCTGCCTTGCAAACTGGTTCATCTGTACTATTTTTCTAGATTCCATATATATGCGTTAATATATTTGTTTTTCTCTTTCTGACTTACTTCACTCTGTATGACAGTCTCTAGGTCCATCCACATCTCTACAAATGACCCAATTTCGTTCCTTTTTATGGCTGAGTAATATTCCATTGTACGTATATGTACCACATCTTCCTTATCTATTCATCTGTCGATGGGCATTTAGGTTGCTTCCATGACCTGGCTGTTGTAAATAGTGCTGCAGTGAACATTGGGGTGCATGTGTCTTTTTGAATTATGGTTTTCTCTGGGTATATGCCCAGTAGTGGGATTGCTGGGTCATATGGTAATTCTATTTCTAGTTTTTTAAGGAACCTCCATACTGTTCTCCATAGTCATTCATTTATCTTTTATTTCAGTTATTTATTCTAGTGTTCACTATTGTTGACTTACTGGTGAATTTGAATTTACTTTTGATAACCTCAACTTAAATTTACTTTTCCCCTCTCTCTATAACAAGTTCATTGTTTATTTGGGGAAACGTACATAATATTGCACGCATATCTATTTCTCCTTACATGTTTTCGAAACTACCATGAAGACAAGTTACTGGTAAAATTTTAATATGCTTTTCAGGGACACAGCTTGCTAACGACAAGAGAAAACATTTCAAATAATTTTCAGGAGTATCAATTTAAATTCTTTTTGCACTGTCAACTCGATTAATTCAATAGTTCTATATTTTGAGAACCTCAGTCTGTGTCTGCACAATTTCTACTTCCCTATAAAAATTAGCACATTATATACATCACACTGGAGTCTCTATTACAGAAATATTTCTAGGGGAAGTCGTAAAAACTCCTGTCCCTAGTGCACTTATTCCAGAAAATGTCAATATAAAATTCTTGAGCAATAACAAAATGTAAACACACCTTAGAGTTTTTTGATAGAAGAATTGGTTATGTATACATATTCATTTCATACTCTAATAATTCGCAAATGCCTGGCTTTTATAGTACAAAACTGGAGATAATGTATAACCACCTTTACAATAATCATAAGCCCTGAGCTTTTCCACAACGAAACCATGTGGATCATCTTGATTTCTCATGAATTTGAGTTTCATATCTGAAAAAAGATTGCATGGGGAATGTGTAATTTATAAATTGCAAGACCTCCTAATTAAACTGTTTCAGCCTTGATTATAGTCCTTACTCTACAAATAACTAGAAATGTGGATAAGTCCTTTAACTTTCCTGTCCTCAATTTCTCTATCTAGAGCAGTAATCTTTGCGTATTGGGGTACGTGAAAACTTTCCAAGAGTCATGTGAATGTGGATGGTTTTAAGCAAAGCAATGTCTCATCCTCAGTTTCCATATGCATCTGTTCCTAAGGTTAACAGGCCCAGGAAAGTGACTGCTTTCAAAGCATCATGCAAGTTCTCTTTCCATCTTCCCTCTCACATTGCTGTTTTCCAGTTTTTCTGAGAGAAGAATCAGATTTCACCAACCCCCAATCTTGGTATGCTGAAAGTAGAAAACCTCCCGAGGAACCAAATTTCAATATAAAATCCCAGTTTTAGGAAAGCAAACCCAGAGGGAGGTTTCCCATCTCCCATCCTTCCTCATTTAAAGTATTTCCTTCAGAGGCAACATAGCTTTAGAAATATTAGTCCGTGTTGGTATATTTTGAAGTCAGGTATATGTAGAGCGGGAGAGAGGGAAGGGTTTGGGGAATGATGATACTATTCTTTTAACAACCTTACCTTTTCCTTACCTAACTATTGTCAAGTAATGCATCACACCTGAAGGTGGATCTCAGGCGAACAAAGCACAGATGCTCAGATAAAGGTACTAAGGGCAGCAGCACCTTGTTTCATCCAAGCAAGACTCCATGGCTCATTCATCATCTGTCTGTCTGTCTGTCTATCTATCTATATGTTTAGAATTCAAGATTTAGAAATAGCATAATAAAAAACATCAATCTTCTATGAAATGAGAAATGAGTCCTCTATACATTTTTAGCATTCTTAATAATGAGAATGGCTTGGTGAACAATTTCCCCCCATGTATCAGTCTATGATTTCATTTGGCATCATTTCAAAGAGAAGAGGTGAAAAGTTTGTTTACCTACACTAGATCAACATTACATCTTTGAATAAAAGGGACAGTGTCAAAGTAAATGATTGATATTTTCCAGGACAGATATTCAGCCTTGGAGGAGAAATATGTTAGTTTTCCCAAAATAATCATTGAACATTACAAATACATGTTTGTATTTTATCTTGGGATGAGTGTCCTGCCTTCTCTCACTCATCATCCACTTTTCTGCTCATGTATTCATCCCCACCTTGCAGTTATTTGGTTTATATTAAATTAATGGGGTCATATTATGGATTGAATGCTAAATAATGCATTTAACAATTGTCATTAATACATTATCAATGAGCTTGTGCTTACTAGTGGCCCAGTCACATTCTTTTCTTTTTTTAAATTGAAGTATAGTTAATTTACAATGTTGTGCTAATTTCTGCTGTACAGCAAAGTGATTCAGTTATACATGTATATACATTTTAAAAATATTCTTTTCCATTATGGTTTATCTCAGGATATTGAATATATTTCCCTGTGTTACACAGTAAAACCTTGTTGTTATCCATTACATATGTAATAGATTGCATCTGCTAACCCCAAACTCCCAGGCCATCCCTCCCTGACGGCAACCACAAGTCTGTCCTCTGTGTGAGTCTATTTCTGTTTCGTAGATAGGTTCATTTGTGTCATACTTTAGATTCCACATATAAGTAATATCATATGGTATTTGTCTTTCTCTTTCTGACTTACTTCACTTAGTATGATCATCTCTAGTTCCATCCATGTTGCTGCAAATGGCATTATATCATTCTTTTTTTATGGCTGAGTAGTATTCCATTGCATATACATACCACATCTTCTTTATCCATTCAACTGTCAATGGACATTTAGGTTGTTTCCATATTTCAGCTGTTGTCAATAGTGCTGCTATGAATATAGGGTTGCATGTATCTTTTCTAATTATAGTTTTGTCTGGACATACGCCCAGGAGTGGGATTGCTAGATCATATGGTAATTCTGTTTTTAGTTTTTTGAGGAACTGTTTTCCATAGTGGCTGCACCAACTTACATTCTCACAAAGAGTGTAAGAGGGCTCCCTTTTCTCCACACCCTCTCCAGCATTTGTTATTTGTAGACTTTTTTTAATGATGGCCATTCTGACCATTGTGAGGTGATACCTCATTGTAGTTTTGATTTGCATTTCTCTAATAATTAGCAATGTTGAGCATCTTTTCATGTGCCTGTTGGCCATCTGTGTGTCTTCTTTAGAGAAATGTCTCTTTAGATCTTCTGTGCATTTTTTGATTGGGTTCTTTTTTTTAATTGTGTGAGCTGTTTGTATATTTTGGAAATTAAGCCCTTGCTGGTCACATCAGTTGCAAATATTTTCTCCCATTCTGTAGGTTGTCTTTTCATTTTGTTTATGGTTTCCTTTGCTGTGCAAAAGCATGTAAGTTTGATTAGGTCCCATGTATTTATTTTTGTTTCTATTTCTTTTGCCTTGGGAGACTGACCTAAGAAAACATTGGTACGATTTATGTCAGAGAATGTTTTGCCTATGATCTCTTCTAGGAGTTTTAAGGTATCATGTCTTATGTTTAAGTCTTTAAGCCATTTTGAGTTTACTTTTGTGTATGGTGAGAGAGTGTGTTCTAACTTCATTGATTTACCTGGAGCTGTCCAGCTTTCCCAGCACCACTTGCTGAAGAGACTTTTTCCCACCATATATCTTGCCTCCTTTGTCGAAGAATAATTGATCATAGGTGTGTGGGTTTATTTCTGGGCTCTCTATTCTGTTCCAGTGATCTATACATCTGTCTTTACGCCAATACCAGGATGTTTTGATTACTGTAGCCTTGTAGTATTGTCTGAAGTCTGGCAGGTTATGCTTCGTGCTTTGTTCTTTTTCCTCAGGATTACTTTGGCAATTCTGGGTCTTTTATGGTTCCATATAAATTTTAGTATTATTTGTTCTAGTTCTATGAAAAATGTCATGGGGAATTTGATAGGAATCGCAGTAAATCTGTAGATTGCTTTGGGTAGTATGGCCATTTAAACAATATTAGTTCTTTACATTCTTTTCTTTTGACTTATAATTTCTCCAAAGAAAATTAACTGTAGTCTTTAAAACAGTATCTTCTGTCTAGTTTAAGAACAAAACACTCTCAAAATGCAATTGGGGACATAATATCTTGAACTTTAAGTTTAATTAAGATTGCTCAGATGTTAATATATTGTTTTAATTCTACCAAATATATAAATGATAAATTTTACATCACTCAACCAATGAAATAAGATCACTTATCTATTTTTAATATTTCTTAAGTGTCCTCTTTTCTGTCAATCTTTTACACTTTTTTAAAAGCACTAAAAATGTAACTGAAAACCAGTTAATCATAAAACATAAGTCTTCACAGTCGATGGGGGAAAAGAAGCCTCCTAAATGAACAATATCCAATCTTTTATACTGTTTATATAAATAAGTTTGATCATTACCTAAAATGAAAGGATTCATCACCTATAAAGTAAAAACTGGGAATAGAATTTATACTGAACTCTATTCAACTCCAGCAATAAAGAATATTTATTGATGAATACATTAACTAATTGAAAGAATCCCACACATTACACTGATATGCACTTCTAAAAATGTTTACTTTTTATATTAAATAACTATTTATAAAATTATAAATATACTTGTTATTTTGATTAGCAGTGTACCTATTACAGTTGTTATGGTACTTCAATCCAGAATTTTAAATGTTGATATCCCAAAAACCCAGGGAATTTTTTTTAATGGTAATAATTTTTAATTCATTTAATTTCAGAGAATCATAGAAGTTAACCAGTAAAAAACTTTCAAGCATAAAATATATTGAATTACAGTAAAATTATCTGAGAGAAGTGGGTTAAAAATACACGTTCAGGGCTTCCCTGATGGCGCAGTGGTTGAGAGTCCGCCTGCCGATGCAGGAGACACGGGTTCGTGCCTCGGTCCGGGAAGATCCCACATGCCGCGGAGCGACTAGGCCCGTGAGCCATGGCCGCTGAGCCTGCGCGTCCCGCAACGGGAGAGGCCCGCGTACCACCAAAAAAAAAATACACGTTCAAGGGAAAAAGGAACAACCTAACATTTCTGCTCTCATAGAAGAACTTGTCTGTTTTGATGGATGATTTGCATATCTAGTTGTTATCATATTTAGACACTTTTAAAGTAAAAGTCTTAAAGTAAAAGCTTTGTTTTTAAATTTCATTATACACAATAGGCCAAAAATTATATTATTTAAATTCAAGAGAGAAAATTTTAAGTGTTACCTTAAAAATGTACAAGGGAAGTACATATTGTCCAAAATTCTTTTAGGGGACAGAAACGTGCACACTATTGACAGAGAAGATGGACATAATAACATTTGACCTGTTTTCTTCAAATGACTTCACCAGTGACCTAATGTATGAAATGCAAAATACTATGATGACTATGATATCCGTATTATTTTAAGTTTTTGAATTTTAATTGGTGGTGTCATATTTTATATGATATTGAGCAACACTAACTGCAGAGGTAATCAATCAAGGGATTGTAGATGGCAATGACCAAAACTTGACACAACTCTGTTTTACATTTGAGTAGG
The DNA here is from genome assembly GCF_951394435.1 of Stenella coeruleoalba. Taxonomy (NCBI): domain Eukaryota; kingdom Metazoa; phylum Chordata; class Mammalia; order Artiodactyla; family Delphinidae; genus Stenella; species Stenella coeruleoalba. The sequence goes on along the minus strand of NC_137151.1, from coordinate 37,234,178 downwards.
TTTTATGCCAGATCTTACTAGACCAAACTGCTTTCATTTTAGGAAACATTTCATTCACATTTTTTCTCAGGGAAACTTGGGTTTAATTACCCCTTGTTTCTTTTTCTACTAGACTGCGTACCAAGTTTATGTATCTTGAGCTTAAGGTGTATATTAAAAATTAAGGTATTCGACTGTATGAAATTTAAAGTCCTTTTTAGACTTAGTGTTTTATGATTCAAGGAATGTAAACTTTAATGTTAAATAAATGAGAATGAAGAAAGCATTATTTTGAATGAAAATACAGTTTCTCCAAGTCCCAGCTTAGTTATTCACTCCCAACAGATTTAATTACGTGAACATTTATTTCTTGTGCACCAAAAAATATGCCACATGACAGCAGGTAGCATATCAGGTACCGAATAGTACCTAGATATATGAGTAAAATATTATAAAATGTTTACACACCAGTGGATTTTTATTTACACCCATTCTTTTAAATCATTCACTTCACAGTTGGGGTTTAATTTTTATTCTTTATCAATACAGCCAGCCATATGTTCATTTTTTTCATTTTACTGAATTATCACTGACTGACTATAATTCTACCATTAATATCCTTTCAAAGAATCCAAGATCTTAATCACTGCTATGTTAAGCTCTCATTAATTTTAATTCCGGTTTTTAAATTACAGTACAATCTACATGATCACTTTTTTCAGATATGTGTGACTGGTATTGGGTTTCATTCCCCTTCTTCAACAAACTACAAAACAAAATGGTACAGCAGTATCCCTGCAAACATGTATTTTTCCTTAGTCATTCTGCAATTCTCAATCTAGTCAATGTCAGAGTATTTAATATGACCCATTTTTCATAGAGAATGGTAGTCGCATTTACGGTACTGAGATTGATAGCATACCGTGCTATCAATCCCCAAAGCTCTGATGCAGGCCATGGACCTCTACCAGAAGATTCCTTTCTGGGCTATCAATCTCACTGCTCCCCACTGTCTCTGAGCCCTAAATCAGACTGCTTGATACCTCTCCGGTTTTGTATTCCTGCATCAGCAGACTGCCTAAGCACAGCCATCACTCACTAGCACTGTTAACTGCACTTGCTACAAACACCAGACCACTTCCCTCAGCCTAAGGCCAAGTGCAAAATCCCTGCTACATGACATCACTTATGAATTCCTCCACTAGAAGAAACCATTTTGTTTCCTGGATTTTGAACACTTGGAAATATAATGTGATCGTTATTTTATTATTTATTTTGGTAATGGGAATTTTGAACATGACAGGTAGTCAGTGCTGAAGCAAGGATACTTTGAAAAGCAAAGTGTAAAAAGACTCCATCAGTAAATCTGCACTTTCTTATTCTATCTAGAAGTATTTTGGCCTAGAACTGCTAAGATTTTGTTCAGTAAAATTTATAAAGCCAATTTCATCATTCTTTTTACATGTGTCTACTTAAAGCCAGTGAAATCTTACTGAGGGTCTGCTGTAGGTGAAACAATTTTATAGACAGTGGCTAAACCAGTCAAGGGAGCTCTCCCTGCTCAGATGCCTGAAAGCATATTTAATCCCATCCATTTTCCCGTCTTCACAAATCAGTTTTTGCATCAGTTCAACTGAGAGTCATTTCTGCCAAAGCAAGTCACATGGCCATGCCTCACTTCAAAGTGCAGTCCCTCCATGTTCATGGAAGGAGAAGAGAACTGGAAGACAAAGATGACCAGACAGGCAGTAGTGAGAATTACCTCTAATAAATGCCAAGCAACTAGTACTACTCCTGCATATAGACACTGTTCAATAAATGATAACTTTTTATTAGAGTACGGTTTTTTTCCAGTCAGTTGGCTTCAGTATTTGAAATTAACCCAATTGCTAGTCTTTGAAAAAATTATGTTCCCATAATAATTAGGATCTACTAGTAGACAGGTAGAAGGATTCTCTATGACTGAAGGAAGGAAATACATATTTCTTGCACATTAGACAGTGCTCTGTCTCCCAGTAAAAGTGATTATCACAGTCTGTTCCTTCCACATCAGGACTATATTTCAACAATCTGAGAAGCATCAGACTCTTACTTTACTGGTCCAGTTGTTTGAGGTATCTAATTATAGCACATATCATTGTCAGATGCACATACATAAAATCTACACCATATTACTTCTACTCTAAAGAAAGAAAGTCTTTTTCATTTTATGAAAGAAGATATATCTAAAGAGGTATAGCACAAGCTGATTCATGCTACTAGGAATCGTTCTTGCATTTATCCCAATGACTCTTATGTGTGTGTATGAGATCTAGTTAGATTTCATATGTCCTTATTTTATGGAAAATAATGGTCCTCAAACCCCTAGCACCTTGAAAACTACCCAAATTTTTAAAAGGAAAAGAGTTATTCTCTACTTTTCCTTATCATATCCTCTTTGTTTCAAATAAAAGAACGGCACTCTTTTTCTTTCTGAACTTTTCCTCTTTCCCACTTATCTGTCCTGGGTTCTATTTATTTAGAACTTGTTTTCTCTGTATGAAAACTAGGTACTTAACCCATAACAAGAATCATAATTCTACCTAGTTATTATATATTTGCCTTTATTGGGGCTGTTGTAGAAAACTTCTCCTCATTACATGCATGTGGGCTGTATGTACTCAACTAGAGTTAGGAATCCAAGTTTCTGCTTTAGGTGTGTCACCAAAATGGTTATAACCTTGACAGCTCATAACTCCTGGACCTCAATTTTCCATTCAGAGAAAAAAAGGATGAGCAAGCCCCATGCTATCATCATAACTTTATACATGTGTTCTCTCTGTGAAATGCTCCCTAACTTCTCCCCATCCCCTAGCCACATATTTATGGCTCATTTCTATTATTTGAAGCTCTATTTCTGGTATTACTTCCTAAAAGAAGTTTCCCTACTCTCAATCCAGAAAGGATTATATGATACTTCCCGGGCCTCACAAAATAACTACATGGCTCCATCATTGTACTTAAAACATTATTAGTTTTATATGCATGTATTTATATATCCCTCTTACTCCACTAACATATATACTCCTAAAGAGACAAGTCAATGTCTAATTCACCTTTGAGGTGCTTGGAAACAGGCACTAAATAAATATATGTGAGATAGATGCATGCATTGATGGATGGATGGATGGATGGAAGGAAGGAAGGAAGAATGAATGAATGAATGAATAAATAAATAAAGTAGATGATACTCCCAAATTCCTTCTAGCTCAAAATTCATATTATTCCAAAAAATATATTGGGTTGGGCAGAAAGTTTGCTTGGTTAATGAATATGTTGTTCAATAAAGTTCTTGGTGAAAATGAAAAACGTGTCTTATTTTTACTTAAAACCGAACGAACTTTTTGGCCAACCCCATAAATGCACGACAGAGATATTTGCAAAATTGGCAGCATTTCGAATCACTGTGGCTAGGAAGCTACTTCTGCTCCTTCAGCCTCTGCTTTCTATGTTCTCGTGATGGCCTTTCTCTTCATTCTCTCCAGTAAATTTATAATTTACAATAAAATTAATTGAAGTGTTGGTTAAATGTCTGTTTTTTCTTTCATGCTCCCTAGCATTTGATCAAGGGATCTCTGCTCATTTCATCTTCGGAGAGGGACTTTCTGGTCACCAGTCAGACAACAACTGCTAGTACTTCTCTGTCGGAAGGCAGGACCGTTGGTAGGTAGGACAAAGGCTGAGAGTTGGGACTGATGAAGAGCATTGATCCAGTGGGCATGAGAGGATTCCATGAGGACTCTAAAATTTTATGATTGCTCTCATAGCTAGACACAAGGGGAAAGAGTGTGGTAGACACAGAGTGCCTAACCCCTGCTCAAGAATAAATTCATCCTCCTGTCCATAAATGTCTCCTCTAGGCAAACAGGCTGATTGATCATTAGCAATATAAATCTCATACTTTGTTTTCTTACCTCTCATGCTGATTTCTTTGCCTTTTCACACATTTCAGTTCCACCTTTCTCCATGGCAGAAATCCAGAGATCTCCCCCATCCGTCATCCAAGACGCCTCCCTTTTCTGAACTCGGCATATATATTCTTCCATTTGGTACTCAAACTTGAGCTGTTTTAGGAAAGCATGTAATTTTTAATATTTAAAATTTTTAATTCATGTTTTTTCTTGAACTTTGTGTGTGTTTATGCCTAGCCTCTTCAACTACAGTGTAACCTCTTGGAGGGAAGTGACTATATCTTACACCTCTTTGAATAACCCTAGCAAGGCACTCAGTAACTATTTAATAATTGACTATAGATCAATTATTTCAGCCACTAGGACAAGAAAATCCATCTTGTTTTCTCAGTGATCCAAGTTTATAAAGTGTGTATGTTATATTTATAGCATATTTTAAAGCCTTTTGAAAAATTTTCACATTTATGAGCTAATTTTTTTCCAGAACCTTTCTGTGAGTTATATAGTACAGAGAAGAGGAGTACTTTTTAGGTGAAGAATTTACACCCTAAGAATTAAGATTCTAGCAGTAATAAGAGCATCAAGGCTAGACTTAGTTCTCCTAACTACTAGTATTTCATTGCTTTTTCTGGCAAAACACATCAAATTCAGGTTCCAAAAATATAGTTCCTTGCACACACCTCTACTACTGATAAAAGGGGACTGTTAGCCAGGGACATAGAAGAGTTCTAGAACTTCATAACCTTCTTTGTGCCAAATTATTAGAAATTTACCTCCAAAGAAAGAAAGAAATGCTAATTCTGAAAGCATTCTCGTAAATCTTCAGTAGCATTATAGAAAGGCTTAGCGTACTTGTTGTTTGCTGAGAAGCAGGAGGAAAATAATCATATAAGCTCCAGAGTACATAGCCTCATATTTGGCTCTGGAATATATAGAACAGATTAGAAAACACGAATTCAATTTTATCTCTACCTCTGTAAGATTAAAGCAAAAAACAAATCCAAACCCCAAAGATTTTTTTTTTTTTTAATACAGCAAAGGCTTCTTAACTGCCTGAACCATATAGATTGGATTTGCTTAGTGAAAATATGTATTCATCTATCAGATATGCAGTCATTCTTTTATCCTGATAGAAATGATTATTCATGCAAAATACATTGATTCTACTTTAATTGTCTACCGGCTGTGACTATAAAGCAACTATGTGAGACTTACAATTGAATCTTTACCACAGGTGAAAATGAGGATATAAACCTCTAAAATACAGTTCATTTGGGTCATCGCTTAAGAGCTCATATCCTGTCCAGTACTTCAGAGTAAATTATATTATGTTTATGATGCTATTAATCACATCATATCTTCTATACATCCAAAAGAAAAATATCATTTCTCTTTATATTTTTTACTCAATGAAAATTGCTCAATTATTCTTTATATTGAAGAAAAATGACAGAAAGAAGTTAATTGCTTACCTACATGGTACTTTATTTCTGAAGCCAAAACATTAACATATGCAACAACAATAAAAGTGGAGAAGAGTAAATTATATAAAATAAAACTATGCTTTGATTTATGGGCTGTAAAACAAACAAAGCCTGACTTTAAAAGCTGTTAATATGTATAAATTAAAGTACAGAAGGTCATAATTTGTATAAATTAAAGTACAGAAAGGTCACAAAAATAAGGAATGTATTTCTTTAAAGAAAAAAATGAAACAAAGAATCTTCATCACATACAAGACAGTTGTATGACATTTATTATGGCAACGTATTTTTTTTAATGTATTATGAGTTGAAATTTTGAAATGCAGCCAAAGAATTACAGAAAATTGATGCTAAATTAGCAGTCAACAATCTCTGTTTTCAAAAATATTTTCTTATTGGTAAAGTTTTTGTTTACTTTGATTATCAAGATCTATATTTTATATATATACATATTTATAGGTTTTTTTTTTCATTTCCTGGCAAGTGAATGAGTCAAAATTTAGCTTGAAAAGATGAAGCTTACACAGTCTTATTGTACCTTTATATTTAGTGAATGAAGAAGGTCGCAAATGTTTTTAAGTAATTCCTGTATATTAACTTGCCTTCTGTTAATTAAATATTAACTTTTTAAAGAATTTAAATTGAACTAAATCTCACTGTACACACTCTATGCTCATGGCATATGCACGCACATAGCTTCACTTTCCCAGTGAAGACACTCACTTCACAGGCTTTCATTGTGGAAAAATATTGAATTTGGGGTCCGATATTCTGGATTTTGGTTTGGCTGTCTACCAAGTAAAACCTTATCTTGGGACAAATCAATCAATTGTTCTTTATTTGTGGAATGGGGAAAATTAATAGCTTCCCCTTTTAACCCAGGAATTGTGAGGATCATATGAAATTTTATGACAAACAATATAAATGTAAGAGGTTATCACTTAAGAAATATAAAATCCATTCATCTATTTACCATTTCAAAATACTTAAAAAAATTTTTTTTATTGGAGTATAGTTGGTTTACAGTGTTGTGTTAGTTTCAGGTGTATAGCAAAGTGAATCAGTTATACATATACATGTATCTACTCTTTTTTAGATTCCTTTCCCATATAGGTCATTATAGAGTATTGAGTAGAGTTCCCTGTGCTATACAATAGGTTCTTATAGTTATCTATTTTATATATAGCAGTGTTAAAATACACTTATTAAAAGCTTACAATGAATTGACAAACCAAAATTCTCCCTGTCTTCAGAAGAGACAAATGTCAGGGTTTCAGGAAATCTCTCCTTTGTCTGGACACAGGCTATGCTGGCAGCATTTATCTCCCAACACACACTTTAGCTAAGGTTACTGTGTTGTTTCTGTGTGATTCCCTCTTCTACAGGAATCATTTATTTTAGTTTTGACAGTTCAACTATAAGCTTCTAGGGGTGATGACTGTATACTGTTTGCCCCTCAGTAGCTGCTGGAGTGGACACATACCAGGAGCACGTTCTTTCTTGTTTGGTGATTGCAAGTGGCTGAGAAACTCGCTTGTGAAATGTGTCCAGATGGATGGAAGTAATATACTCTGTTCCCAGCCTGTCTGTGTGCACATTTGATATGCAAATCAAATAATGAGTGCTGCCTCGGCCACTGGCCACCTGATTGGCTATGGGACAGACAAATGGATCTGATTAACATCCGTAGAGATTCACAAAGGCCTGCTATTAATAAAATGTGGTGTTTCCAGGTGAGTGCCCCTGAACATGTTCTGTGTATCTTGCTGTTCTTATAAAAATGTGTGCTAAAATGTATTTTTAAATACTATAATGTAATCACTTAACAGATTAAAATGAGTCACATTCTTTGGAAAACATTTGATATTTCAGAAATAGATGCATTCTTTAGCATCTAAAAGGTTTCCAATGATTTCATAGAATTAATCAATTCCAGGACAGTGATTTAAAAGGTTAGAGACTATGGGTGGATAGAGGTGAGTTACCAAGTTGACAAGTGGTCACTGCAGTTGAATCCCAGCGATGTGTGTTTAGGCTAAGGGTTGGCAATAGAAGGTAGAGAGGCAGAGGCAGAATGGGGAGAGGAGAATGTGGAAGCTAAAGGAGAAAAGGATAAGAATATAATAGAAAAAAGAAAGAAGTAAATTCAGAAAAGACAAGGAAGAAGAGATCACTGCAAAAGAAAACAGAAGGAAAAATAGTGAAAGAAGCTACCATCTGAGTAACTACTTTTTCCCAGCATTATCCAGGAAAATCTTTTTCCATGGTTCAGATAGGTTTCTTCCACATCTGCCTTCTTCTCAAAAGGTTATCCATCTTTTCCTCAAGATGAGAAATCTATCTGTATATGAGTGTACATTCCAAAGTTGCTTTGTTTGACTAAGTTTGATTTTCCTTTGTGCGTTAGAAGCTATAGTGCAGTGAATCACTTCCCTGTACATCAAAAAGCAGTCTCTGTCACCATAAGCACACACATGGAATTGATTATGCTCCTTCGGGTGGCTATCTACATGGGTTTTGAACACTGGTACTCCAGGTGGCAGCCCCTCTTTCTTACTGTTGATGAGGGCATAAGAAGAGGAGTGTATCTAGTGAACAGTGGGATTATAGCATGAACACCTGTAATGAATTTCATTTTATTTCTGTTCCTCCAGCATTTTATGACTTCCAATGGGACTGTGAGTACTTCTTTCTGATCATATAAATATTTGGGGAAGGGGGCCTTGGGCTTCCTGGAAGGCACTATACACTTCCACATATAATGAAACTTATACAATAAAAAGGATTGAATTGCTGAAGAGTAATGTGGACCATGGGAAAAATGTACATTCCCAATGTTCTGTGGCAAGGTTATATTTTTAAGATATTAACTCTAAGTAGCTTCCCCCGCTCCTACAGTTGGCTAAAAGGAGAAAGAAAAAACAGAATATTGCTTAATTTTCTCTTTGGTTTCCAAAAGAATGTGGCAGTTAAAGGGATTATGCCCAGGGTCTCTGAATTGAGCTTTAAAGTTGAAGGAGAGCTTGAGGACTGAGGAACATGCAGAGGGAGAGATGAAGGGATTTCATCTGGTGAATAGGAAATGTCCAAGCGAATGTGTACGAAAACAGACGTAAGTGGGTGATTTGGCTACTCCCTCTGTGCATGAGGGCCCTGAGAAACAGAGTGAGTGACAACTCAGTAAAGGGGCAGTTCAAGAGGTATTGTTCCTGCCAATGGAAGCTGAGTTCCTGTGCACAGCTGTCTTGGTTTCCATGCAAGAGCACCGGCCGTTCTTCCCATAGCAGTCCAGAACAGAACTCTCCTGTTAGCCTCCAGGGAGCTACACAATACAAGTGGTGACCATCACTTGGGACAATCAGTGATCAAGGCTCCTAGGATTCCATTTGACTTCTTGTAGATGACCTTTCCCCAACAGCCAGATACACATCTGAATAAACTCTTACACACACATACAATGTCCCATAAGAGCAATGAGCACAAGAAAAGCTGAGCTAAGGCTGAGGACCTTTAATTAGTCTGGTGGGAGAAAGTCCCTTCCATCTGAATTTGGGGATGGGTGGTAAACAGAACCAACTTCCAACTCCCCTATTTTAATCCAGCACAGTTGTTCAACACTTATCCAGGACACTACAACTTTTGGACTAAGTTTTCCTAATTCAACAGAGGTATTTAACACTTGGGTAACTCATTGAGTTCAAGTCAGTGGAAGATAGAAGGGACATGGAGATCCTAGTAATTCATTTAATATCCTTTAAATATAAGTAATGATTTTTGCATACTCATTCATACACTTAACCACTTGGAACACAGACACACATACATATACACACTCACATACGTGCACATCCCACTGGCCCAGGCAGTCATGCCTTCCTGGTTACACTGACAGTCTAGCCCTCTATTCAGTACTGTGGGGTCAAACTAACGCCTGGAAGAAAGGAGACATGGATCCCCATGGACAGATAATTAATTAATCCAATTAGTATTTATTGAGTCTACAACATGCAAGTTCCTGTACTGGCTTTGGGGGCTGACACATCGATGCATTAGAGGCAACCCTTGTTTTTTAAGAAACTTAGAATCCAGTAAGAGCGTAGAGTAAAGCACAGCACTGTACCTGACCTAGTGGCTAATTTGCATATATGAATGGATAAATGAGACATAAACATATACGAAAATGTAATAGGATGAATTATTAAAATGTAAACAAAAGCTGTGATAAGGGAAATTATTTAAAAAATAGGATTCTCTAACCATACACAGGAAAACGAGGGTACCATTTATGCTGTCTTAATCCTCATCACGTGAGGAGAAATAAAGAGCTTTTAAAATTCAAGTCTGTTTAGGGAAGAATTAGGACAAGATAGAGCAGAAAGCTTTGAGAAAGAGGGGTTCAAAGGCGTGGAGAGGGGTATATGTATTGAAAGTTCCCTAAGCCTGAAGAGAGAGATCTGTATTGGAATAGTTTCTGCAACTGGAGAATTGACTAGGTGGGTGATTTCTTCACCATGCACGTAGAGGCTGTTAGTGAGTACAAGGGCCTTAAAACCAGTGGCTAAGATCTCTGCAAATGAGTAGATGGCCAGAGGACTGGAACTTCCTCAGGGGTATCTCTGAATCTGTCCCAAGCAGCATGGGCAGTGGATGATCCACATTAAGGGCTGCACTGGGTAACACAGAGAGCAGTGGTAAGGATGCCTCCACTGTGAACTGAAGATCTGGCTATTTCCTGATTTTCTAGCACTGTAAAAGGCCCCAAATTCTCAGTGGCATGGTGGGTTTCCTGAGTTAAGGAGCACCTTGCCAATCCAGTATGCTACAGAAGAGGTTCCTCCTTTGGTCTTCAGGTAGACTGCATGAAGTTCCTTTCTGTCCCATTGAAGTGGGGAGGGATACCCGAAACTCGACTAAATTTGAACATCCCCCCAAGCAGATAGCTGGGGGTTCAGAAGAGACTTATATGATGTAGAAAATTTTTTTAATGTGATAGATCTTATTATTAATGTTGAGTTTATAACTAAGTTCTACCACAAACTAAAAGATAAGGCATGTGTGATAAAGGCCATAAGCTTAATTCAAAATGTTAGGATAATTTAGTCTCAATGAAAATACAAAGTAGGGCAGATGGTTAAATTGGGAATTGGGGATTAACAGATGCACACTACTGTATATAAAATTGATAAACAAGGACCTACTATATAGTTAGCATAGGGAACTATAGTCAACATCGTATAATGACCTATAATGGAAAAGAATCTGAAAAAGAATATATATATATGTGTGTGTGTGTGTGTGTGTGTGTGTGTATATATATATATATATATATATATAACTGAATCACTTTGCTGTACACCTGAAACATTGTAAATGAACTATACTTCAATTTAAGAAAATACAAAATAAAAGATTCTTTACATCCTCCACAGACTAAATATCTGATAAAGGTTAAACTAAGTCGATATATAGGGTAATTTCTACAAAAACTAACAATTACTATTCACTGTTCTATCTGAAGCCATTCAAGTCTCTTCTCTATGAAGAAGAAAACTAGCAAAAAAGAAGATGGAATCTTACAATAATAAGTCCCCAAGCTACAATTTAACACCAATTTAGCAATTCCGTTAGAGAGCATCCAGCTCATTAAAAACAGCACGCTAACCTGTCTATAAATTGCTTCACTATAATCAAATATTGGCAAAATAACTAGACAGGAAATATAGTGCCTGTCTGAAGTATAGGCAATTAATTGTAAAATAGCCAGTTTTTCTAACATGTCATGCATTTTACCATACACTAATGTTCCTTAAGTTGAATTGAAAAAAATTGTTTTTGACTTTTTAACTTGTATTTTCTTTTTTTTCAAATACATTCAGAAGTTATCTATCTCCACAAATGTGGATTCAATCCATATAAAAACTGAACTTTTTCAATTATGCAAACAAATTTGGAATTATAGGAGGACAACCTTTGAGGTATTAGCCAGAGCCCTAGATGGCTGTTCCCTTCTATAATCCCAAGCCAGGGAGGAGCCTTTCTGCAGACAGCCCAGAGCCTGACATAGGAATCTATTCTCAGTATCTCTGATTGGGCGAGATATTCCTTAACTCAGGACATGGCCCCTTTCACTGCTGAGCATACGTTGCATTATGTTAGAAAGCTCTTTTTTATTGGATTGAAACCTAGATGAATATAATTTTTGCCCCTTCATCCTAGTTTTGCCTTTCAGTCAAACAAAACTACTGCCTCTTCTACCCCAGAGCATCATGAGCATTTGAAGACTGCCCCATACCTTTGATTGATCCTATCGCCTCAGGTCCTTCAGCCACTTCCCAGGAGGACATGGTTTCTAGCTCCCTTCACTCTTGAAGCATGAATAACTTTAGAGATATGCTTATGGGTTAAAATTTAAAATTTCATGTTTTTATGTCATTAAAGGAAAAACCAAGGTTATGGAAGCATTTTGGCTGTATCCAAATTGAACTGTTGACTTGAATATTTGGGGGAAAATCTCCTCTTTTTAGATAAAAGGGCATCCATTTACTTGAAAGAAGATTCTTAAAATGTGCTAGTAGTCAGTAATGGGCTCTTGTATGTGCTGAAAGTGTTTGTTAGCAGGCTTATTTTCTAAACTTGAGAACTATCTATGAAAACAGAAATTTTCACTGTAAACATCTAACGAATCAGCTGATTTACCTAGAATGTTGAATTCATTCAACAGGTATTTATTGACTGTGAACAGGTCATTGTGCTAGACATTGTGACAGTGAACAAGCACAGCCTCAGGCCTTGACCTTGCAGAAAGGAACCACTGATGGAGTAGTCACACACAGTATCAACTGTGGTAGGTGTTATGAAGAAAATCCACTAAAAGCCGAGAGACAACAGAGGAGGGACATCTAGTCCAACTTGGGGGCTCAAGGAAGCTCTGAGTCAACTCAGTCTGCTGTAACAAAATGCCCATAGTCTGGGTGGCTTAAAGAGCAGACATTTATTTCTCACAGTTCTGGAGGCCGGGAAGTCCAAAATCAAGGAGGCAGCACATCTGGTTCCTGGTGAGAGCTCTCTTCCTGGCTTGCAGATGGCCACCTTCTGGCTTTGTCCCCACAAGGCTGAGAGAGGAAGTTCAGGTGTCTTTTCTTCTTCTTATAAAAACACAAATCCCATCATGGGGGCTTCACCTTTATGTCCTCATCTAAACCAAACTACCTCCCAAAGGCCCCACCTCTGACTACCGACATGTTGAAGGTTAGAGCTTCAAATATGAATTTTAGGGACACACAAACATTCAGTCCATAACAGAAGGCTTCCCCATGGAAGTGACATTGGAGTTCCACTTATGAAAAATAAGTGGAAATTAACCAGGCAAAGACGTGGGAGAGAAAATTGTGGCAAGGAGGCAACCATGGGTTGAGGCTCTTAAGCAAAAGGGAGCAAGGAATGACTAAGAAGCTTAATTGTCCCATTGTGGCTGGGACACTGCAGCAGAGGCTCTAGGAGAGTGTTGTCAGGTGAATCTGGAGAGCTTGGCCTAGGCCAAACCATGCAGGACCTTGTGGGCCATGGTAGACATTGTCTTCCTTATCCTGGGATTAATGGAAGGTCTTTAATGACTTTTTATCAGAGTAGTTTTATTGTTAAAAAGCTCAGTCTAGAAGCGGAGTGAAGAATGAACCTGGTGGGGTGCCAGGGGGGCACAAGAGTCATCCAAGTGAGACCTGATAGTGGGTGTGTGAGAGTGGTATCTACAGAGATGGAAAGAAGGTGACAGATTTGAGAGACATGTAGGGAGGAAAATTAAAGGAACTTGAAGGATGGGATGCAGGGGCTGAAGGAGGGCAACGTGTCAAGGGTGATCTCTTGAATTCTACTTTGTGCATCTGATTGGCCAGCAATACAATTGAATGTGACTGGTACACACAGGAAGAAGCAAGTGTGGGAAGAAAGAAAAGGAGTTTTATTCAGGATATGTTGAGTTAAAATGTCATCTAAAGGTGCTAGTAGACCTGGATTCAAGAGTGTCGAGCAATAGATGGTAATCAGAACAAAAACTCCCCCTTTACTGTTCCTTGTGGGTGGCAACACCTAGGGATAGCACAAGGTGTGTGTGCTTGGGGTACCACCACCAGCCACTGCACAAACACATGCATCACTACCAATAAAACTAGAAAATAGCCAGGCTCTAATGATATTTGGAATCTTTACATATGTCTCAGTCCCAAGCAGAGCTACTCCCCACCATAGTCCTTGTTAAACATGGAGATCCCTTCAGCAAACCAGAGAGCTCTGAATTAGAGCAATTAGGTTAAGGTAAAACTACCCTTGGCAAGCTTTTCTTTGCGGGCTGAAATGTGGGTCTAATACTTGCCTTCTCCTTATCATTTGAAAAAACATTTCCCAGGAATTCCCTTCTAAGAGTTGACTCCAGTCCACTCCTTTGCTACCTCAATTAGGAACCAAGTGCAAAAAGAACACTGAAGTTGAAATGGATTTTTGAGATCATCCTCATTTCCACAGATGAAGACATGGGCTCAAAACAAAGACATATTTAGGCAATGCTTGGAGCAGTTTCCTCCTCCCGTCCTAGGTCTTTTTGTTTCTTTTTTGGATATTTCTAAAGTGAGAACAGAACATACCAATATCTTTATCTGCATCCCAGCTTCTGAGAAGAACAATCTAGGGGACCGAAGGAGAAGACATTGTGTTCCTGGCCTCTCTGTTTTCTGACAGTGCTGCCTGGCAATTATTCAAGGTGTTTTAATACCCACTGAGAGTGTCAGGCTGGTCACTGGGATGGAGTTTCCAAATTAGTGAGGGGGGCTAAGTTGCTAATCCTGTGAAAGAACATCGATTTATTTTCAAATTGTAAAGAAATTCAAAAGATGTCTGGCTCAACTTCCAACCCAATGGATTGCTCTGAGAACACAGCTATCAGGGAGGCCTTTATTAAGACTGTGGGCTCACAGCTTAGCAAGGGCTTTGTCGTCCTCACCATCTTAACTGGTGGTAAAGAATGAAATATTATGAATAAAAACAACCTAGCAGCTTGGTTCTGCTTATTCTGCTTATTTTAAATCAAAATCAATGTGACTTTTAAAAGGAAACCCCAGGTAGAGTTTAAAATGCTGAATGCGCCTGAATTATGCATACATACAAGGTCTACGGCCTCAGGAGCATTGTTAGTATACCATAAATATCAATCCATTCCAGTAGCTGATTTGAGAAGACTGGGGCTGCTGGCCCATGCAACACATTATTAACATGGTGGAAAAGAAGAGCACTGCTCATATGGAGGGATGTTGGTAAGTGTAGGTGTTGGAAGTCGGCCGGTGACAATGCGGTTAATAAAAGCTAAAGTAATGATGATTGAGGACTTTTCTAAGCTGTTGAACAGTTTGGCCACACAGTTCTGTTGAATGCCAGTTATGTGCAAGTTCCCACTTTTGGATTCACAAATAAAAAAGATTGGATTCTGTCCTTCTAGTAAATCATAATCCACCTGGTGTTTACACAGCTAATTAGAACAACACAAAACAAACAAGGAGCAGTGGGAGAGGTCAGAAGCTCAGTTCAGATTGGCCTGTTTAATTTTCTTTCCAGGTTCCAGAGAAAATGTTTGTGATGGAGTTGCTATGCTGTTTGGTGTCCTCCAAATTTGTTTGTTGGAGAGCTTACTCAACCACTGTATAATGAACTTTTGGCCTGAAGTTATTGATTATAAAATTTAAGACCTGGAATGGTTATCTAGTCTAAACTGGTTTTTTCAAATTGTGAAAACCAAGGGTAAAAGAGTTTAATGTTATAGGGTAATTTATCATGTTATTAATCTTATATATGTGTACATGTATATATTTGTGAATATTTATATACTTATATATAATATGAAATGCATACTTACATATGATTTTGCAGGTATATGTATGTGTACATATATATGTGTGAGTAGATAGGTAGACATATAGCTATAGATATACAATTGTTCACAGATTATTTTCAGAACCATCAGTCAATTGTATTATATTAGAACCAACTACAGTTTGGATTTGCCAATAAGAGCTGCTTAACCTAATTTTGTATCTCTTCTTCCTTGAACCCCATGAGCAAAATGAATTCTCTTGAAAAGTCTGGGAAGAGTAAACAATGATAAAACTTCCATGGTCCTCGAAAAGTAGCATCACCCAGACTAAGCAGTATTTATTACCAAACCATGGCTTCCCCTGGAGCACATATCAAAGTAATTAGCTTAAGAAACTCAGCTTTCTGTAATGCAGGGAATGGACTGGTAGAGCGCCTTCATCTTCTATCTCATTTGAAACAGACTCCAAAGAAATAGTGACAAAGGGAAATTTAATTTGTAACTGAGGAGGGAAGAGATTAGATAGCCCTGGTGGAATGAGCTCTGAGACTTGCTGGAACTTAAATATGAGTCTTTTATAGCAAGGATTTATTAAACTCAACCACCTCTGTGGACTATCTCTTGGCCCAAATCAATCCCCATTCTGATATTTCCCTATGGGCCACACGAATGATAACAGAAAAGGCTTTGGCTCTGTCACTGTAAAAACTGTAGGCTTGTTTCATATTTCGTTTGTATAGTAGGCTGTCCCAGGGAGGGAGACATGAGGCTGCAGGAAAAGGGAGAGAATCAAATTGATTTCTTAGACGGGGACATGGAGACCACTTCCAGAGGCCTCACAAGGTGAGAACAAAGCACTGACTCGTCCTTATAGAAAACCATAAGGTTGATGGGTCTGAACTAAAGCCAGAGCAGAAAAGGTAAGGAGAAGAAATCATTCTTAGAAAGCAAAAAAATAATTACACCTTAGGCTTTTACTAGAATTCTTGCTTCTTAAAGTCTCAAAGCATTTCCCTTCTCTCCTCTCCTTTTATCATTGCTGAATTTTTCTGTGGTAGAGACAGATGAGATAGCCCTTTATTTTATCAGTAGGGCAAGAAAAGCCTTAAGTAGTGATATAAGGTTGCTAAGAAATAGACTGTTATCTGAGTGGTGAGAGTGGTCCAAGGCCTTCCACTTTTGGATTCACGTTCTTGAGAACTTTGAGCTCAACCTCTCGCTCCCCACCTACCCCCACTCTCACCTCTACTCAGGCGACTTCCTCTGTTCGGAGGCAGCTATTTGAGTTTTCTACTGTCTTTTTGTCTCCACATCTACCAGGAAACATCTGAAGCAAATTTCACTATATGTAGTGACCAATAGGCTTCAGTTAATTGAGTGACTATGCCTGTCATATTCATGCATGCGGTAGAATTTTCTGGTAAATAATACATGGCATGTGTCAAAAGTCATTCTGTGCTAGAGCTACCTCACTCCTCCCCACCTTGATCCAGTACTCGCAGAGTTGCATAAACTATGCTCTATTCGTATCTATTAAAAGGATCACTTTACCTTTTCAGAGCTGCGACGTTTCTTGTGCTTTTTGTTAACATTCTTTTCACTCAAGATTCTTCTCTTTTGAATTCAGCTCAGTAAAACAAGTTGTTTACTATGACCCTGCCTATAAAATTCCACATTGCTTCCATCATAGGATCTAAGAGATTTCATTAGGCCTCCCTTTGTTGATCTTTCTTTAGAATTTAGTTCAAAAGAGCCTCAACTTAATGAAGAGTTATCAAATTCTCTAACTCTTCATGGGACAAAAATAACATGATATATATATATATATATATATATATATATATATATATATAAATTCTGATGTGATTACCCATAAATTTCGATATAGTAGGCAATAAAATAAATTTCCTTGGTTCATTTTCCAAATTTACTGTGTTATTTGAGGTAGTTCTTCATATAAACAACTATTTGGTTAGATTTTGTCCTCTTATCTTACAGGTAACACACCTATAAGAAATAAGCTTCATGACCATCACTCTCTTGAAGAGAAATGGTCTATTTTGTCTCATTCTCTGCATGCCAAAATCTCTCGGTTGTACTTGTCACCTGTGTCCATGCATTACAGAAAATAGCAATCATAGTAATGGTGAACATGCATTGACTAGTTCCAACGAGCCACTGTTCTTAGAGCTTTACATACATAAACGCACTTAGTTTTGATGACAGCTCCACACGAGACTATTATTGGCCCCATTTACATTTAAAGAAACTAGCAAAAAAAAAAAAAGTTAACTGATGCCGAGGAAGGCAAATCCAAGCCCTTGCCCTTAGCCTCTAAACTCTATTGTCTTTACCTGTTCTTTCTGTCTTTGACAATATCAGGTACGGGAGTCAAGTAACGAACTTAGTTTTTCAGAAAAAAACACAAAGGGTTTATTGTAAATGTATAAACTTGCCCTAAAATAAAATCGTAGGCAATTTATTCCACTGGTATTCTAAGCATGAATGTATGCATAAAAATACAAATACTATATAGTGGAAAGGACCCTGTCTATAAAGTTACAAAGTCCTATTCTTAAAGATAGTTCCCAGCCCTAGAACCCTAACCCTAACCCTAATTTTATCCATTGTTCTTTCTGCTCACCTGGCCTTTCCACTCACATCTTGGAAAGCCAGCAATGGCCATAGTCTCTGTACCTTGAACTTGCCCAGTAACTTCTCTAACATGTAACCATTCCATTTTTTTGCTCCACGATCTTGCCTGTGACTCAATTTGTACATCTTATATCTGCTTCTGATTCTCCTCCTCACTTTGCCAACTTTTTCAGACCTTTTCCTCTGGCCTACGAATATTTCAGTCCTTTTCCTCTGGCCTGTGCACCCGTCATTACCCCTCACCTCTGCACGTTTGTAGATCCGAACAGTCTCTCTAGCTTTGAGGAAGAGACTCCATTAGCCTTCCTCTTGCAGAGCTGCTGAACTCACATGCTGCTCCAGGTTTCCTGCCATAGAACGTATCCTTGCACTAGGCTGGAGTAGGTAGCCTGTGTTCTTATAATAGCCTGCACAGGCTTCTATAATTTCTCTGTGAAAATCGTGTTTGTCTTCTGCCAGAACACAGAATCTCTGAGTAGAGGAGCTGTGTCTTCTTTGGGTCACCTGTGCTTTGCACAGTGCCTGGCATATTGATGGTGTGTGATGAAAGGTTCTCTGAACTGAAATAAAATTTACCTCTCTGTTCTGCAAGGTGGGTGAGGGAGAGGCTGGGTTGTGGGAGAGAGAAACCCAGGAATAAGGCTTAGGAATAAACCAGACAAACACATTAAAATACAGGACGGAAAGTTCAAGAGGGAGGAATAGGGATGGTGGAAGTCCATTACCAGAGATAAAGGAATATTTAAAAACAGTAATGACACAGTTTAAGTTCAGGAGAAACTAAATGTTTAGCGATGCAGCTCAACTAAAGGATTAAGCAAGCTGTAAAACTACTCAAAGATGTTTTGATGTTGACAACAATGTGTAATTAATCAGCCGTCATCTCCTAAGCACCTAGCATGGTCATAGCATTATACTATCCACAGAAAAAATATGGATGAAAAAAAATTGGCCTCTAGGAGATTAAAACCCTCCTTGGCAAATGAAATCAATGTATAAGAAATCATTAGAAAATCATAAAATGTAGTATCCAATTAACTACTAAATTATCTAGTGTGAATTAATTGCTTCAGTTACTTATTCAGTTATATCGAGAGAATCCTATGTGCATTTTCTTGTGTCAGATACTCACTTAGGAAGGGAGATTTGGTGAACTCAGTGTGATGTTGTAAAGCATTTCTATTTTGTTAGTGTTAATGTCTGTTTAGCCCTATTAGAGGGGAGCTGTAACACCTACAACTGCCAAGAAAGAGCCAGACATAAGGTCCAGATGGGTTTTGTTGGATACACACTACAGAATGCATCTCAATTACCACGAGCATCTGAAGAGTTAGGAATTGTAGAATCCTGGGATTTTTTGCTCTTTACATCAAAGTGTTCCTAAACAATTTTATTGATCATGAATATTTGTCATCCAGCATAAACTGACAATTCAGTCCTATAGCAATATCTTCAATCCATCAACTCTCTTAGAAACCCCTGGTTTCAAACTGCTGAATCCAAGGTATTTGTTACCGGGATCATTTGAGATCTGGGGCATCCATCTCAATTCAAGAGATTTATCCAGTTCATTTCTGAACTGATTTTCCCCAATGTTTCATTTGGGAAAAGTACATAAGAATTGTTGTGCTGTGATGACTCTAAACGTATGATCTAATCCAGCTCCAGGGCTGTGCTAAGTCACTGCTCGGTGGGACACTGCAACTGAGTGGAATGCCAATGGGATGAAACACTGGTTACAAGAAATAAATTTTAGAGGCTCTACATTTCTAAATCAGGAGGAGCCACTTTTACTGCTCTCAATGTTCCTCCAGATGACAATCTATGGGATTCCAGAAATGAAGTGACAAACGACTTCACTTTGGAATTCTGTAGATTGAATCATGATTTACAGAATGGTCCATCTTTTTGAAGAGAAGAAAGTAAATCCAGCTTTGTAGTTTATAGCCACAAACTTTTCCCCCAAAGTAATGTAATTGTTGTTTTGAAGAAATCAGGGAGCCAAGGAATGGATTAAACAGAGTCTTGCTATTTAGCTTCCTCTGAAGTCCACCTACTACCCTCATTCAGGAATAGATTTGGTTCAAACCTTCCCAATTCTCCTCTCTTAACCCCTGTCCAAGAGGTCAGATAAAAGAAATTTCTTGAGTCCTGTGAGCAGAGAATTGTAAAGCCAACAGTGTTTGCAGATTAAGCTCAACTATTCATTAGAGTTTGTTCAATAAAAAAATTACAACAGTGTAATTATCAAGACCTCATAATTTCTGCCGTAATAGTTTTCAAAACGTCTCAACTTAATTCAACCTGGGAGCTTTGCTACAATCCAAGGTCAACTAACAGAATGTGAAACCGAGAGTAAAGCGCAGTCAGGGCAAATAAAATGATCAATCAAAAAAGTTTGAGCCTTGCAGACAGCTCTGAGATAGCATGCAAAGCTTATTTCTGTATCACGCAGTTCTAAGCTCTCTATCAAAGGGGAAAATGACAGTTAGAAACCTTACATTCCAAATTTATGTGCAGATGGAACACAAGTTTGCTTTTTTTCCTGTTATTTTTGTCATTTTTAATTAAGGTATAACTTATGCAATAAAGGCACAGATCTAAAGTATATAGATTGTAAGTTTCAGGTTTTTACATTTTGACAGTTTTTACGACCATATAACAATACCACCCAAATCAAGATACAGGACATTTACATTCCATTATTCTAGAAAGCTCTATTATGCTCTTTTGATTTAATCCTCCCCCAGCCCCCGGCATTGTGTATGTGTGTGTATCCTTTATATATTCTGGATATAAGTCCTTTGTCACATACATGTATTGCAATTATTTTCTCCCAGTTTGTGGCTTAGGTATTTATTTTTGTAATGGTGGCTTTCAAAAAAATGTTTAATTTTGATAATGTCCAAATTTGGGGACTTCAGGTTTTCTTTTCTGTTGCATGCTTCTTATGTCCAAGTTAAGAAATCTTCACCTATCACAAGGCCGTGAAGACTGTTCCTGTGTTCTCCTCCAGATGTTTTAGAGTATCTTTACGTTTGCTTCTACGACCCACTCCAAGTAAATTTTGTGTATCATGTGAGGTAAGGGTCGAGGTTTATTATTTTTTTTTCCATATCAATACCAAGTTGTTCAAGACCATTTACTGCAAAGCCTCTCCTTTGCACATTGAGTTATCTTTATGCTTTTGTCAAACGTCAGTTGATTATGTATGTGTCGGTATACCTGTGAACTCTCTAGTTCCATTATTTGTTGGCCTTTACCACAATACCGCTCTAGCTTGATCAGCTTAGGTTTATAATGAGTCTCAAAATCAGCTAATGTAAGGTCTCCAACTTTGTTACTCTTTTTCCAGTTGTTTTGTGTATTCCAGGTCCTTTGTATTTCCATATGAATTTCATAATCAATTTGTGTGTTTCTATAAATAGCCTGCTGAGTTTTGACTAGGACCACATTTGAATCTATGGATCAATTTGGGGAGAATGGACACCTTAAAAATAGTGAATTTTCCGGTTCACAAGTGGCCGAATCTCTTCATTTATTTAAGTCTATTACACTTTCCTAGGCAGTATTTGGTAGTTTTCTGTGTAGAGTTCTTGCAGTCACACGTTAGATTCATTCTTTGACATTTGAAATATTTTTATCCTAGTAAAAAAGTTTTAAATTTTCCTTTATTTACTTATTTATTTTTTAAATTGAAGTATAGTTGATTTACATTGTTGTGTTAATTTCTGCTGTACAGCAAAGTGATTCAATTATACATATATATGTATATATATATGCGTTTTTTAAATATTCTTTTCCATTATGGTTTATCATGGGATATTGAATATAGTTCCCTGTGCTATACAGTAGGACCTTGTTGTGTATCCATTCTATATATAAAATCTTACATCTGCTAACCCCAGCCTCCCACTCCATCCCTCCCCCAACCCCCTCCCCCTTGGCAACCACCAGTCTGTTCTCTATGTCCATGAGTCTGTTTCTGTTTCGTAGCTAGGTTCATTTGTGTCACATTTTAGATTCCACATATAAGTGATATCATATATGGTATGTTTCTTTCCGACTTACTTCACTTAGTATGATAATCTCTAGTTGCATCTTTGTTGCTGCAAATGGCATTATTTCATTCTTTTTTATGGCTGAGTAGTATTCCATTGTATATAGGTACCACATCTTCTTTATCCATTCATCTGTCGATGGGCATTTAGGTTGCTTCCATGTCTTGGCTGTTGTGAATAGTGCTGCTATGAACATGGTGCACATATCTTTTTGAATTATAGTTTTGTCCAGATATAGGCACAGGGGTGGGATTGCTAGATCATATGGTAATTCTATTTTTAGCTTTCTGAGGAACCTCCATACTGTTTTCCACAGTGGCTGCACCAACTTACGTTCTCACCAACAGTGTGGGAGAGTTCTGTTTTCTCCACACCCTCTCCAGTATTTATTGTTTGTAGATTTTTTGTTGATGGCCATTCTGACTGGTGTGAAGTGGTACCTCATTGTAGTTTTGATTTGCATTTCTCAACATCCAATGATGTTGAGCATCTTTTCATGTGCTTATTGGCCAACTGTATGTCTTCTTTGGGGAAATATCTGTTTAGATCTTCTGCCCATTTTTTGATTGGGTTTGTTTTCTTGTTATTGAGT
The DNA here is from genome assembly GCF_951394435.1 of Stenella coeruleoalba. Taxonomy (NCBI): domain Eukaryota; kingdom Metazoa; phylum Chordata; class Mammalia; order Artiodactyla; family Delphinidae; genus Stenella; species Stenella coeruleoalba. Next base: position 37,211,601 of record NC_137151.1, on the reverse strand, counting down.
TGTATGAGCTATTTGTATATTTTGGAAATTAAGCCCTTATCGATCACATCGTTTGCAAATATTTTCTCCCATTCTATAGGTTGTCTTTTTGTTCTGGTTATGGTGTCCTTTGCTGTGCAAAAGCTTGAGTCTGATCAGGTCCCATTTGTTTATCTTTATTTCTATTGCCTTGAGAGACTGACCTAAGAAGACATTGGTACTGTTTATGTCAGAGACTGTTTTGCCTATCATCTCTTCTAGGAGTTTTATGGTGTCATGTCTTATGTTTAAGTCTTTAAGCCATTTTGAGTTTATTTTTGTGTATGGTGAGAGGGTGTGTTCTAACTTCATTGATTTATATGTGGCTGTCCAACTTTCCCAGCACCACTTGCTGAAGAGACTATCTTTTTCCTATTGTATATTTTTTCCTATTGTATATTCTTGCCTCCTTTGTTGAAGATTAATGGGGGAAAATCCCTGGTGGTCCAGTGGTTAGGACTCCACACTCTCACGACCGAGGGAGTGTGTTCAATCCTGGGTCGGGAACTAAGATCCCACAAGCCATGTGGAGAGGCCAAAAAAATATATATATATCATATATAATGGTGGGGGGAAAAAGAGATTAATTGACCATAGGTGTGTGGGTTTATTTCTGGGCTGTCTACTCTGTTCCACTGATCCATATGTCTGTTTTTGTGCCAGTATCATGCCATTTTGATTATTGTAGCTTTGTAGTATTATCTGAAGTGTGGGAGGGTTATACCTCCTGCTTTGTTCTTTTTCCTCAGGATTGCTTTGGCAATCCTGGCTCTTTTATGGTTCCATATAAATTTTAGGATTATTTGTTCTAGTTCTGTGAAAAATGTCATGGGTAGGGATTGCATTAAATCTACAGATGGCTTTGGGTAGTATTGCCATTTAACAATTCAAATTTCATTTTCAGTGCTTAATTGCTAGTTAATATTCTGTGTATTCTGTATGTCATGTGACCTTGCTGAATATAGTTACTAGTTTTAGTATATTTTTGTAAATTCTTTAAGATTTTCTATGTAAAAAAGTACTGTCTATAAATGAAGATTATTTTTTTCTTTTCAACTTTTATGCCACTTTTTTCTTGCTTTATTGAACTGGCTTGGACTTTGAACACAACAATAAGAGTAGCATCCCGTAATTTAATTTTTAATTTCGATAACTAAAGCCAGAGCAATCTTGAGTAATTCATAATACTTCCAACAATATATAATAGTGCCTGTTTCCTTAAATACTCCCTAGAACTGAATGTTATCATTACTTAAGGCTTTTATCAATCTTATGAATGAGAAATGATACTTATTATGCTTTAAATTCACATTAATATGGTATAAAATAAGGATTTAAAAACATGATTTTACTAATATATCATAAATATAGAAAATTCGGTAGCTTTTCTCTTTATTACTAGTACTCAGAAATGGAAAAATGGGCAGCTCAATAATAATTGCTAGCCCCTTCATTGTTTAGAAATACATTTAATAGAGCCTATATAAGGGAAATTATTAAATATAAACAAATACAAAATAAGGTAATATTAAGTGGAATGCAGTTCCACTGTGAATCTTAATGCATTTTGTTTGGAGAACTAGATTAAATTATTTTAAAGTTAAGATGATGGAATAAGCCTCTGAGAATAAGAAAAGCAATGAATAAAAAAGAATACTTAGGGCTTCCCTGGTGGCGCAGTGGTTGAGAGTCCGCCTGCCGATGCAGGAGACACGGGTTCGTGCCCCGGTCCGGGAACATCCCGCATGCCGTGGAGCGGCTGGGCCCGTGAGCCATGGCCGCTGAGCCTGCGTGTCCATAGCCTGTGCTCCTCAACGGGAGAAGCCACAACAGTGAGAGGCCCGTGTACCGCAAAAAAAAAAAAAAAAAAGAATACTTAAAAGAGGAGCTTATTTATTTTCACTTTTATTGCCATCTATTTTGTTCCTTGCTGTTTCTCTTTTAATGAATTTTTCTACATCAGTATTTGTTCTTTCTGACTGCAATCCCCCTTAATAATCTCATGTTGTTTGTTTTTTTAAACTGGACCCCCATCCATAGTAAGATGATCTATAGATTGAAATTCGTGGGAGGAATTTTCTTCTGTTCCTTTGGATATTTTCTTCTAGGCTAGGATTTTGTTTATTTCATGTTGTGTTCCTTCCTTTCTGTCATTTTTCTCCTGGAGTATTTTGCATATTTGATATGCCTTCCCGCCAGCTGTCTTTGAAGTCGAGTTGTTTTTCCAGAATAGCTAACTTTGGATGTTGGAGCAGGGTGGGGAGGGTTAAACAGACTATCATGACATTCTTTCGTTCTGTCATGTCCATTGCAGGAATATCTGTAAAGATAAATTTTATTACTTCCTCACTTAATGTTGAAAATTTTCAGAAAGTACAACTTCTCAGCAGACACAGATAATTGCTAATTTCCCTCAGATAGTAAAGCCCAACTTGATTCATCAAAAACAAGCAAGGCCATAGTTTGATTGGTAGAGGGGAAATGACAGGTTTTGAATCAAGACTTGGGATTAAATTCTCTTGATGCCATATGACCTTGGACACGTTAATTAACCTCTCTGAGCCTCAATTTTCTGAACCATAAAATGGGGATAAGAAAACTACTTCAAAACTTTTTTCAAAGATTAAATGGGATAAAATGCCTGGAACATATTCAATAAAAATGAATTCCCAGGCTTCCCTGGTGGCGCAATGGTTGGAGAGTCCGCCTGCCGATGCAGGGGACATGGGTGCGTGCCCCGGTGCAGAAAGATCCCACATGCCACGGAGCGGCTGGGCCCGTGAGCCATGGCCACTGAGCCTGCGTGTCCAGAGCCTGTGCTCCGCAACGGGAGAGGCCACAACAGTGAGAGGCCCGTGTACTGCAAAAAAAAAAAAAATTCCCTCTCCCTTCACAAACCACCATTAGTTCAATAATTTAATCAACTGACATTTATTGAGCCTAGTACTTCATACCAGGAACTCTGCTTGACACTGAAGATGTAGTGACGGAAAAGAGGAACATAACCCCGGTCTCATGGAGCTTGTGGTCTAGGAGGAAAGAATGACAGTTAAGGAGTGATTAAGTAAGAAGATTGCTATAAAGGAAACATAAATTGGTGGCATGATGGCATGTTATGAAACAAATACAAAAAACTTTAAGTAGAATGTAGAGGTCTTTTTTTGTTTTAAAATGTCTTATGTGAAGAGGAAGCATTGTATAACCAAATGGAATCATCCACCGATTAATATGTTCCGTATCATGTATCAAATTAATGTTGAATATCTTCTTTTCCGACTGCCAAAGCTCTATGAAAACATTTACCTTTGGTTTTCCCCTATGGCACATTTGAAGCTGTGTGCACACTACCAAAATACAGGGAAATGTTTTTTTTTCATTTTTTTCTTCTCTATTGTTGTTTTCCTAGACATACCCTTTTTAGAGCTAAAATCTACTACTGCTCTTTAAGTACTAATAATATGCCAGACACTTTTTAAATTAATTAATTAAGTTAGTTTTATTGATGTAACATTGGTTTATAACATTGTAAAAGTTTCATGTGTGCAAAATTGTATTTCAGCTTCTGTGTACAGTACAGTGTGTTCATCACCAAAAGTTTAGTTTTTATCTGTCACCATACAGTTGACCCCGTTTGCCCTCCCCCTAACCTCTTTCTTTCTGGTAACCACTACTCTGTTCTCTGTATCTATGTGTTTGTTTTTGTTTGGTTTGTTCATTTACTTTTTTTTTAATATTCCACATATGAGTAAAATCATATAGTACTTGTCTTTCTTCATGTGACTTGTTTCACTTAACATACTACCCTCAAGGTCCATCCATGTCATCACAAATGGCAAGATTCCATCTTTTTATGGCTGAGTAGTATTCCATTGTCTCTCTATATAAAACACATCTTCTTTATCTACTCGTCCATCAATGGACACTTAGGTTGTTTCTATATCTTGGCTATTGCAAACAATGCTGTGATGAAAGGAGTACATATATCTTTTCAGATTAGTGTTTTCATATTCTTCAGATAAATACCCAGAAGTGGAATAGCTGGATAATATGGTAGCTCTATTCTTAATTTTTTTAAGGAATCACCATACTATTTTCCATAGAGGCTGCACCAATTTATATTCCCATCAACGATGTACAAGGGTTCCCTTTTCCAATGCTTGTTATTTCTTGCCATTTTGATAATAGTGGATTCTTAACCACTGCGCCACCAGGGAAGTCCCTTAAATGCCTTTTTTGATTTACGATATTTTCAACTTAACGATTGGTTTATCAGGATATAATCCCATTGTAAATTGAGGAAGATTTGTAATTACATTCCAATTTTATTTCTTTTTTAAGATTTTTTTTTTTTTTTTTGCGGTACGCGGGCCTCTCACTGCTGTGGCCTCTCCCGCCGCAGAGCACAGGCTCCGGACACGCAGGCCCAGCGGCCACGACCCACGGGCCCTGCCTCTCCGTGGCACGCGGGACCCCCCCCAGACCGGGGCACGAACCCACGTCTCCTGCATCGGGGGGAAGCCCCGATGCAATAAAGACTTTTTAAAGTCTTTATTGAATTTGTTACAATATTGCTTCTGTTTTATGTTTTGGTTTTTTGGCCGAAAGGCATGTGGGATCTTAGCTCCCTGACCAGGGACTGAACCCGCAGCCCCTGTGTTGGAAGGCAAAGTCTTAACCACTGGACCACCAGGGAAGTCCCTGCATTCCAGTTTTAGAACTCAAATTTTGCAGAAAACATTTCTTAACAGTTTTATATAGGTGTAGTGATTCAATCTATGGGGGGCGGCTATAGGTGGTGTTGAAGTGATGGTGGGGATGATGGTGGTGGTGTGTGTTTATGTGTGTATACACACCAGAAAAAGAGGAGATTAGCATTGACTGACTGACTGATTCATGGGCTAAGAAAGAAGGGAGAAACAGATGACTCCTGGAAGTACAACCACAAAGAACAGAAATGAGCAGGCTTCCTTCCACATAATTTCTGTTCTTGTATATCCTTATTACTCTGTCATCTACTAATCTCTCTCTAGGTTCCCAGATTCTTTCCTATTATAGGTTTACAGGTATGTATGCATCATAGGGATACAAGAGCAAGGTTATAATCCTTATCACTTAAATAAATCAGAGAAGAACAAATAGGACAAGTGAGGGCATAGAGAAAATACAGGAGTTGAGAGAAATGATACATATTCTATAGAACTCTTTTGAGGATTCAAGAGATTATATATCTGTATGTATATAACTATATATAACTGAAGATGAATTAAGTTAGTGATTACTTGACTTGTTTTTCTTCTTTCATTCTTATTCCAACATCCGAAAAACTTTCAAGTGAAAGAATAAGCCAAAATGTATAGATTTAGTGGTGGCTGACCATAGCTAAATCGAACACAAGGAAGCTATTCAGAAATTATTTCTTTCCGGTACCCCCTCCTCTATTCTCCCATGTACATTGTCCAAACCTCTGTTAGACTATCATCATGACAATTATAATCTTGTCACCATTGTGCTATTAATATTCTCATTTTCCCTTTTAATTGAATGCATTTAAAATCTCCATCTTATTACCTCTGTAGGGTGCTTGCTTCTAAAACAGAGCTGGAAAAGTAAAGGTGCATAGTAAATGTTTGGTTAATTGACTTAAATTTCTAGAAAGTAATTTATACCCTGAATATGCTATCCTTCAGAGCATAAGAAATTTATTCTACTGTTATACGGTGCAGCATATATAATTTTATTAAGTAATAACAGTGAGATACACAGTATTTAATACATTTCTTAAACAATTTATGATTTACCATTTCTTGGGAGATGTGTTATTAATAGATTTGTCACACTCAGAAGATCAGGAGAAAAAGTTGGGTGAAGAGACTTGAAGGAGAAAAGAGAAGTTACAGGACTAAAATTGTGGCTATTATTGGCATATGGACTCTCACCTCTTCACTGAACTCAAAGGACACTCCATTCTCCTGGAGAGTTATATGTAACTCTGGATGGTCAGATAATTACCTGTTAAATAGTGAATGAAAATTGTCAGGGGGTGACTGAAAATGCAAGTCATTTACATTCCTCAGGAGAATTTGCAAAGTAGTTCTGCAGCTCAAAGTAGTTTAAAGGAAAGTGGGTTGAAGGGTCATTGAAGAGAGATGCAACTGATAAAGGTTGATTGGAATTTCTTGTCATATTAGCCAGCTAATGATGTATTTAAATTATCCTGAAGGCTTTTTCATTATACTTTACTGTTCAGAATTTAACTCTTTTCGTTTGAAAGTCCTAGATAAATTTTTCAGACTCAAAGATGAATAATTCAAATGCTTAGACCTACATACAAGATGAAAAGAGAAGGGTGCTATATTGGCCACAAACTGAGGAAGTCAGTAAGATAAGCCCTTTCTTACAGAAAACTGCTTCAGTAGTTATCATTGGGAAAGAGCATAGCATTTGGGTTGAGGGGAGTAAGGGGGCTTTATCACTTTACATTAAATTTTTGGAAAGATTTTAGAAGAAATATAGATTATCTTGTAATAAAACATTTTTGAATAATTTGTTGATGTTTATTATTGCTTAGTAATTTGGGGCTTAGAGTTAGAAGTCATAAAATTTATAGGATATATCCTCTAAAAAATTAATCCTGAGACTATCCTGCAAGACATGAAATAAAATTCAGGTAAGTATTTTTATTCAACGTTCCACAGATCTTCTAACATGTATTTCCCATTCCTTATTAATATAGACAATTATTTAAGATTAAGAACATGTTACCAATTCATTTAAAATCATATTTTAGAGCAACTTTTAAATAACCTCTGTTACGTTCCTCACCAATCCATAACTATTACTTTGTTATAGCATCCTACTTATAATTTAAAAAAATGCATCCTGGTAGACTGTGTCCTACATTGGGACCAGCTACTTGGCACTTAATGAGCTACCATAAATAATACCTCCTAGAAATTATGTGTGTGACTGCCAACTTTTGCAAGATGCTGATTCCATGCTTCCCCTTGGGTTTTATCTTCTTTCACTTAAAGATGTTCTTTCCTTCCAGGTAGATTAGAAGAGATAGAAAGCATGTGTGTGTTTGGAAGTAGAGTATATGGTCTCCGGACCCATAGCATTACCTGGAAACGTATTAGAACTGTCAGTCCTCAGGCCCCACCCCAGACCTGCTGAAAACCTTGGGGGCGGCCCCAGCAATCTGTGTTATCAAGCTTTTCAGGGAATTTTGATGCACACTGGAGTTTGAGAACCGCTGAATTATATTCCATGCTTAGCTTTTCTTTTTCTTTTCCTTTTCTTAAAGAAGATGGCCCTTCTCCACTCATCTTAATTTTTTTTCTTCTTTTTTTTTTTTTTTTTTAGTTAATTTTGGGGTGGCTGCATTGGGTCTTTGTTGCTGCGTGCGGGCTTCCTCTAGTTGCGGCGAGCGGGGGCTACTCTTCATTGTAGTGCACAGGCTTCTCATTGCGTTGGCTTCTCTTGTTCTGGAGCACGGGCTGTAGGCACACAGGCTTCAGTAGTCGTGGCACACGGGCTTAGTTGCTCTGTGGCATGTGGGATCTTCCCGGACCAGGGCTCGAACCCGTGTCCCCTGCATCGGCAGGTGGATTCTTAACCACTGCGCCACCAGGGAAATCCTTCTTCTTTTAACAGTTATTAAAAGTCCCAGAGCTACACATAAAACCATTCTCCTCAAATTGATTGTTCATTCAGCCTCAGCCCCTAAGTGCCTCTGTTCTAGAGCCTCAAGAGTCATTTTCTTGAATAGCCTACATCCCTAATGAGGAGAACATTTTGCAAAGTATAGAAATAAAAGATTTCAAAGGTTTAAGCAGCCCTCATTACAGTATGCATAGTTAACAATACATATCTCATTTTCTGTTTTGAACAGAAAATTAAACTTGAGAGGCTTCAAAAAAGAAGGAGAAGAAATGAAAGGAAGGGGAAGGAGAAAGAGGAGGTAGAGAAGAAGGAGAAGAGGAAGAAGAGGAAGAGGTATTAAAAGAGAAACACTTCCATCTTACTTGAAAAGATTGAAGGAATCAGAATGTTTACTCTAGATTTTAAAAATTAAAATGGTTCAATTGCTTTTTCTCTAAATCTGGAGAAATTGAATAAAATAAATTTAAATCTAGATTTCAAAAGCATGATCAAATGAGTTTTTTTAACAAATATTCTTATAGAAATAACTTTTTACTAGTACAGCTTACAGAGTCAGTTTGTAATTGTTACAAATTTTTGAGAAGTGGCTGGAGAGAATCACTTTAATTTTCAAGTAACACACAGCCAGCAAACACCCCTGGAAATATAACTTGGGAGGAAGGAATGCTACCTCTTTAAGAGCACAATGGAAAGTTAGCACCTGCTGAGTGGGAAAAGTTAATCACTGAACTTTTTTAATTCATTTTTTTCTTTCTCTATAGAAAGAGCCTAAGTAGCTTTCTGCTTCTTCCTTCAGCTTATTGCTTGGAAAGGAAAATGTAGACTCCAAAAAAACCTGCCAACTTTGGGGAATGATTTCAGCAATGGATCCTGAAAGGGCAGCCACAGGTAAGATTCCTCATCTGAGTTCTCGGGCTTTAGTGTAGGTAAGAATCCAACTTTGGACAGTATCAAAATTCTGATTCCAGGTCCCCCCTCCCATTAGACTTGCAAGGTATACCAATTCAGCAAGTCTGGGGCATGGCCCAGTAATTTGCATTTTTAACAAATATACTGAGATGGTTCTGATAAGATGGTAAAAAGTCTACACTTTGAGAAAAACTGGCCATCATCTGATGTTTTCATAGGTCACAGAAATAAGATGTAAGTGTAATTAGATGTAGTAGATGGTGGGTTCGAAATGCTTGAGCCAGGATTTTCAAAAAAATATTTTTCTTAGAACATTAGTTCTGGAATGTCCTGGGATTGGTGCTCTAAAAACAAAGCATTCCATGGTCACATATGTTAAGAAAATGCTGCATTTTAAATCCTCCCTTTGGAAATTTGATTCACGAAGTCCATTAGAACACTAAAATCCCCTGAGAAATTTCTCAATTTACAAACAAGGTTTAGAGCTTACTTAATAGTTAAACAAACTTTTTTACAAGAGATTTTTTTTTTTTCTCTATAAAATTTGTGACATTTCTCCAGAAGAGTTTTTCAATCACACTTGTTTGGAACAGGCTGCGTCAAACTGTAAAATTCTATTCTGTTCTGTTGGAAATAGAAAAAATATTTTTTGGTGTTGGATAGTGTCAAAGATAAGCAAAGCTGGACACTAGTTATAGTGGTAAGGACAGATTTTAATCAGTAACATAGTTTTGCAATAGGAGAAAGGATCCAGCAGGAACAAAATTCAACTTTGATTTGTACAGAGGTGACTGAGCATTTTTTTTAAGATTTATTATTTATTTATTTATTTATTTAATTTATTATTTTTGGCTCCATTGTAGTCTTAGTTGCCGCCTGCAGGATCTTCGTTGAGGCATGCGGGCTTCTCTCTAGTTGTGGCGTACAAGCTCAGTAGTTGTGGTGTGTGGGCATAGTTGCCCTGTGGCATCTTAGTTCCCCAACCAGGGATCGAACACACGTCCCCTTTATTGTAAGGCAGATTCTTTACTACTGGACCACCAGGGAAGTCCTGTGACCGAGCATTTTAAAGGGGAGATGAGGGAATAAGGGGGTGGGCATGCAGTCAGTGAAGTTTAGAAGTGAAAAATTACAAAATGCTGGGAGGGGTTGGTCCATGAGAAGCCCATCTGGGTTTGCTACCTGGTGCTTATTGAAGTTGGGCTCCCACCCACCACAGAGACTGGGAGACAGGAACCCTATCTTCAGGTATTGTCTGGAACAAAAAGTAAATTAGTTTAGTAGTTGAGTTTTCTCAGGTAAGCATTTCAAGGAGGGCTAGGGATCATCCTAGGGATACAGTCACGAGCTGTTAGAAATTAAATTAGTATTTGTTCAAGTGTTTGTGTTTATTTACATGTTTGTTCAAGGCCAAGTTTGAGGCCTAGTGGAGGAGTGGGCTCAGAGGAGCCTGGCTAGATCAAGGAATAAGTCTTTGTCAGAAGTAAGTGGGAAGAAAGTAGAACAATTTTAGGCTCAAAGCCAAATCAGGAAGTTTTCTAACCTCCCCATCAAAAACAGAGTCGGATAAGTTCTCCCCACGACATCATCTTGGAGTACCACATAATGCAAAACAGTGGGCACTCTGATGAAAGAACAAAGCTGCATAGTCAGGAAAACATTAACAAAAGCTAATTATAGATTAAGAACAGTAACAGTAATAACTGGTATTTTGAGCAAACACAACTCATAGTGTGTAATCAGAATACTTTTATTGACTGTAATGTTCCATTGACAGTTTATGCAGTTGGGTAAGATTTAACCTGTGCAACTGGAAGACTCTGGAAAGCCTCATGCCTTTTCTGATCACTCTTTAATAGTAGAAGTATTAGACACAGTCACAATTCATTCATTTGCAAATGATATATCTGAGAAGTGGTTAATATCCAAAGTATCAAAGAACTCATACAGCTCAATATCAAAAAATGCAGCAACCCCATTAAAAAATGGGCACAGGACCTGAATAGACACCTCCCCCACACACACCAAGAAGACATACAGATGGCCAACAGGTACATGAAAAGATGCTTAACACCACTAATCATCAGGGAAATGCAAATCAAAATCACAATGAATGGCATCAAAAAGACAGTAAATAGCAAGTATTGGCAAGGATGTGGAGAAAAGGTAACCCTCCTGCACTGTTGGTGGGAATCTAAATTGATACAGCCACGATGGAAAACAGTATGGCAGTCCCCCCCCAAATTAAAAATAGAACTATGACATGATCCATCAATTCCATTACTATGTATTTATCCAAAGAAAATGAAGACACTAGTTCAAAAAAATATAGGCATCCCTATGTTCACTGCAGCATTATTTATAATCGCCAACACATGGAAGCAATGTAAGTGTCCATCAGTGGATGAATGGATAAAGAAGAGGTGGTATACACACACACACACACACACACACACACACACACACAACACATATACAGGAATATTATTCAGCCATAAAAAGAGTAAAATGTTGCCATTTGAGACCACATGGATGGACCTCAAGGGCATTATTACGCTAAGTGAAACAAATCAGACAGAGAAAAACCAATATGATATGACCTCTCTTAAATTAAAAAACAAAACAAAACTAAATACCAAGCTCCCATATACAGAGAACAGATTGGTGGTTGCCCCCAGGTGAGGTGAGAGATATGGGGGAAGGGGGTCAAAAGATAAAAAGAAGAAGTTAAAAACAACAGTTGTCGCTTGGGCAGCACATATACTGAAATTGGAGCAGCACGGAGCAGGTTAGCATGGGCCCCACACAAGCATGGCGTGCAGATTTGTGAAGTATTACACGTTGAAAAGAAAGGAACAGTGGTTTCCAGGAATTGGAGGAAAAGAGAAATGGGGAGTTATGATTTAATGGGTGTAGAGTTTCAGTTTTGCAAGATGGAAGGAGCTCTGGAGATGGATGGTGGTGGTGATGGTCGCACAGCAATATGAATGTTTTTATATTGCTGACCTGTACATTTAAAAATGGTGAAAATGATAAATTTTGTTACATATATTTTACCACAATAAAAAAATAACACCAGCAATTTAAAAAAGAAACAGAGAACCAAGTATATAGATATTTGTTTTAGCCTCTTTGTCTTGTGGGTGCTTCTCTCGGTTTGTTGGGGCGCACCTGAGTGACCCCTCTCTGACTGGGGCTTTCAGTCACTTGGCAGTGCTTTCTTTCCCTTTGGTCTTGGTCCTCCTTGGCCCAGCCCCTCTAAGACTTGCTCTGTTGGATTCCCATTGACCTCCCAAGTGAATCCCTTGGATAAAAATCAAAACCACTCTGGTCTTAGTTTCTCCCCCATTTGGCCCACATCAAGTTCACAGAAGTACTCTCTTGTCCTTTAGCTTGTTAAGTTCTGGGGGTGGAGACAGATCTCGAAACAACTACTGCTTTGCTGCCAAAGCAGCTTTCTGGTTTCTCAGGACCCCTAGATTTCCTGGGCACTTGTCAACCAGTCCACTCTGTCTGCCCTTCTTCTAACAAGTTTTCCATTTGGCCCTGCAGAAGCTCTGCTTTTTAAACTTGAAATACGGTAGGTGGTACCTCCCTTCCCTTTGGGTGGGTAGGTGGCAGAACTTAAAGCACAGGGCGTGCTCTCTCCCAAGTGGAATTGCCAGATAAAATACAGGATGCCCAGTTACATTTGAATTTCAGATAAACAACAAATACTGTTTTAGTACAGGTATGTCCCATGAAGTATTTCAGACATAGTTCTATGAAAAAGTTATTTGTTTTTTATCTGAAATTCAAAGGTAACTGAGTAACCTGTATTTTCACTTGCTAATTCTGACCACCCTACACCCAAGAAACCTCTTCTCAAATCTTTCCCTTCCATATCACTCTCCAGTGTTAATATCCTCTAAGAGTGGGTGATAGGTTTTAAAAGATGTGAAACTCATTCTCTGGATTTCTTGACTCGCTTTCGTTGAGTACCTTACTAGAGAATTCTCAGTCAATCGCGTGCTGGTGCATCAGCTGGAAGATAATTTAACAGCTTCGCACATTATTAGCAGCAGGCATTTTGCAGAGCTTTGGAGATGGCAAACCTTTGTAGAAATACTCTGGATATTCTCAGTAAACTGAGCAGTCACACAGAGAGACTATTTGAAATAGTCACAGGGCTCTGACACAAAGAATTAGTGTCCAAGTAACAGCAGCCTAGCATAAGGACAGCATGGTACGCAAAGAAGTAAATCAGCAGATGTTAAAATGAAGAAAAAAAAAAAAAAGATGAGGATTATAGAGCACACAGGAGCAGAGAGCTCTGTAAGCTAAAAGTTGCTACCATTTCCTTAAGGATAGGAAAATTAAAATTAGTATAAGAACCTTGAACATCTACAATTTTTTCATATTAAGGTAATTTAATTTTATTTCCATTATGAATTATCAGTCATTTCTAATAGATCCTTTTTGTTGTTTCATAAAAAAACAAGTTAAAAAGCTCCTGCAGGTACTATTACGGATCTATATCTGGACCTGAACAGCAGTCTACACCTTACGGACTGTAGTGTTATATGGGCTCGTTTCAGTTGGTGAAATTGTTTAAGGACCTCTGATACCAAATTGAGGTAATATGCTTAGTATGAACTCGCAGAAAGGATCTGACTCCAAGAAAGAATTCTAGTTTTGTTAGAAAATAAGACTCTTTGGGGGATTATGAAAAGATGGTGACCTATACACATAGGTCATTTAATACATTTACCAGTTCTTTGGGGATGGTTTTCTAGAGGTACGATTGCTGGGTGAAAGGGTACATGCATGTGAAATTTTACTAAATGTTGTCAAATTCTACTCCATAGCTGTTGAAATGTATGAGTGCCTGTTTTCCTATTCTCACAACACAGCATATGGTAAGACTTTGGATTTTAGTCGGTCTTACAATTTGTTCGAGTCTACTTTTGTATATTTATGCTTAAATTATTTATTTTATCTTTTTCCATTTTAATGGAATTTTCTCTTCCTTTGTGTCTTCGAACTTTTATTTACATATATGAAGTTTCCAATTTTTCAATGTTAGTTTAATATATTGCCATCTTACTAAATTCACTTATTATTTGCAGTGGTTTTCCTTTGACTCTTAGGACTTTTCCAGATATTCAGTCATAATAGAGAATTTTTACTCTTCTATTGCAATTCAAATTTCCAAATATTTTATTTTGTCTAATTACATTAGCTAATATCTTCACTGCATTATTACATAGTAGTGCAGATAACGGGGAAATTTGACTTGTTATTTAGTGGGACTGTCTTTACTATTTCCCTATTAGTTGACTTTCAAAATGAGGTACATATTAAGAAAGGATCCATCATTTACTATTTACTGTATGTTTTTGTCAAAGATGGGTGTTGCAGCTTGTCAAATGCCAGGTATCAAAATCAGACAGTGTATTACTAACACTGAACTACTCTTGCATGCCGAAAAATATTTCCACTTAGTCGTGGTATATTCTTTCTATTTAAATATAATTTTTATTGAAAAGTGAACAATTTATTAGGCACAGCTGATTGAGTTTTCACAAAGTAAACATTCATGTAACAGTATACCTATCAGGAAACAAAAATTACAAAACACCAGAAACTTCCTGCCACCTTCTAGTCACTACGGATCCACAACAGAATAACCATCATCATTCCTTCCAACACCATGGATTTGTTTATTATGCTCTTACTCCCTGGAGGCCCCCAGATTCAAGCCGTCAATGGCTCAGCAATGTTGCTTTCATCTAAGCTGCACTGGCAACACTAGTAGCCACTAGCCACACAGAGCTATTTAAATTTAATTTAATTAGAACGAAAAACCAAATAAACTCAGAGAATAAGACTAATTAAAGCAAAATCAGGAATAAATAGTTAAGAAAAAGGCAATAATAATAACATCAATTAACAAACTGGTTGTTTGTGAAGAGTAATGAATTAGATGAATTATTGGCTAACCAATTCAAAGCAAAAAAGAAAGAAAAAAACAACACAAATACCTCACCATAGAAATAATGGGAAAATATCCACAAATACAGAGGAAAATAAAGGAATCACAGATTACTATTTTGTTCTTTTTTTTTTTTTTTTTTTTTTTTTAACAAGTAAGCTTGAATGTGTGGATCAAATAGAGGAGCTGTCTAGTAGAATTTAAATTACCAAAAACGATCTTATGTGGAAATAGAAAATGTAAAACCTTAAAATTTTGCTCAAGCTTGATTAAAATATTAATTGAAACCATAGGACAGAAGTCACAGTTTTATTCAGTAAAAAACCTTAGGAAGGAAAAGAAATAGCTAACCTAGTTGCTTCATAGAATATGAGGTCTAGGATAGTCTTTACTTTTTATTATAAATATAATAAACACATAAAATCAACAGTAATCACAGAGAAAAATGAGTGTGTGTTTGAAAAAGAAAAGGGAACATTCTACTTAAGTTATATTTCTACATAGTCCGTATCTTGGCAATAAAAGATTGAGTTCCTGTGTAGCTTAGTTTATTATAAGAGCAAGGCCTTGATATTCTGCTCTTTAACTCAAAGTAATTTATTGCCATGACTTTAGTATGTGATCCTTAACTGAGGGGCTGTCATTACTGTAATTCTTTTCCTTCTTGTTAGAATAAATTGTATTTGTTTTGAAAATGATGATTGTAGGAAATTTAATGTTGCCACCTGTAGTGTAGGGTTGAATGGAGTCCCCCTGAAAGATGTGTTCTCATTGTGACACCCAGAACCTGTCTATGTGACCTTAGTTGGAAAAAGGGTCTTTACAGGTGCAGTGAAATTGAAGATTCTGAGGCGAGATCATCCTGGCTTATCTGCCCTAAATTCAATGACAAGTGTCCTTACAAGAAACTGTAGGAACAGGGAAGGTTTTTCTCCTAACAGCTTTCAGAGGGAGCACAACCTTGTCAATACCTTAACTGTGGACTTCTGAGCTCCAGGACTGTGAGAGAATTATTGTTTTTTTTTCTTTTCAAGCCACTAATTTTGTAGTGGTTTGTTACGGCAGCCCTTGGGAACTAATACATCACCCCTGTTGTAATGTTCATACTAATACTGTAATGATTACCTTGATATCTGTCAGTTCATTTTATTTGTAACTCTCCACGATAGGTGTGGTATAAATTTACTTCCTTAAGAGAAAGGTTTAAAATATTTTGTCTTGGATTTCCTAGTAGAGGTCTATTTGAGAAAAAGAAATTAGTCATTCTAACAGATTCATTTTACACCCAAATGCAAAGCCTGTATTTAAAATTTTATTTTATTTATTTATTTCCAGTTTTATTGAGCTGTAACTGACATACAGCACATGTGTAAGTTTAAGGTGTACAACATAATGACTTGACTTACATACATCATGAAATGATTACATCGTCTCATGTAGGTACAACAAAGCTTGTATTTTTGACAAGTGAGATAAATTTGAAAACATTAGCACAGCAGCAGCCATGGAAGAAACGTGCCCACTCCCTGTGCCTCTTGCCATAATGTTGGGTTCAGAAAAGTTTACATTTAAAATTTTTAGACCTTCAGGTGATACTAATTCCACAACTGAATTATGTGATAGTAAAATTTGGTAGAGATAGAAGAAATATTTTTAATTATTATGATAAAAATAATCTAACATTAAAGTAATAATAGTAGAAAGGACAATGATATAAATGCTTGTGAAATTTATAATTTTATAAATGCTTATGAAAATTTTAGAGACTATAAAAGTAGGACATGTATAAAAAGAGTCCTTGTCCAAATTGTTTTAATAGTAGAACGTTTCAATACAAGCAAATACAAGAAAGCACTATTACTAGTTCAAAGGATACAATAAAATACTGAGTACCTCAATTGAAGCCAAAACTGTGTTTATCAAATGTTAACATCCTACCATAATTTTAAACTTTCAAAGTAGAAGTAAATGGTAATAGTAGCATCATGCCTTAGGATACGGTAGTGGAGTCATTCCCACTAAAGTCATCACAATAATCTAGAAATTCTATCCAAAGTGATTAGATGACACAAAGAAATGAGAAGTGTAAATGCTTGTGAGAAAATAAGAATATTTTAAGATTATACAGTTTATATACAGATTATACAGTTCATTACATATAACATCAAGATAATCACTAATTTCCAAAAATGCCAATAGGTTTCCTACATATAAAATATATATATATATATACACATATATAATATATATAATAAAGAAAAGTATACATTATTAAAGCAAAAAAGTAGTTGAAATGCATTGACAAAAGATCAGCATTTAATGTACAGAAATTCTATATTGAAGAAATACTCAAATTATAGTGAGGGATATCAATATATACTTTA
The DNA here is from genome assembly GCF_951394435.1 of Stenella coeruleoalba. Classification (NCBI taxonomy): domain Eukaryota; kingdom Metazoa; phylum Chordata; class Mammalia; order Artiodactyla; family Delphinidae; genus Stenella; species Stenella coeruleoalba. The sequence goes on along the minus strand of NC_137151.1, from coordinate 37,194,654 downwards.
ATAAATGGGAAAAGATTTCCATTTATGGCAATATGGTAGATCAGATTGATTATCTTGTTTAAAACATTTTTTCTAAAAGTTTGCTTTTAAATGAATAACCTGGTTTTTAAAAAATGATCAGAAGAAAGACTTCAAAAAAGACTGAAAATAGAATTTGGTAGTATTGAACGTAGCTTTTGCTCCAAGGGAAGCTGTTGAATAGTAGTTACCCTGAGCTTCTGTTTTGATGGTCACACAAGATACCGAAGAAGGCATTTGGTGCCTAAGACTTGTGAAAGGTGGGGAATGCAATAGGCCTCTGTATAAAGCTGAAAATCTAAATGGATCTCTTGGGATCAAGAAATCAACTTACCTCACAGAAAGAGACGGCAAGAAAACGTGCCTGAGTTGACATTGGTACTAATGGAAAAAGAAAAACATCTTCCCTGAGATGTTTTATTTGCTCACATCATTTTATGGCTTAAATTCACACTACCTGTTTCATCTGAGAGGCGTCAAGTGGAAAATTAAAAGCGGTTGAAGTCATTAGGGCCCCAAGCTAACTGGCAGAAGCAAATGAAAATCTTTTTTGAAAAAAAAGAAAAAAGAAACCAAAGGTGTCCAATAATTCTCTCAGATAAAATTCTAAACAGTATACATTCACAGTCTATGGCCATAAAATAGTGAGTCCTCAGGGGGAGGTATCAATAAATTAAAGTCACAGTAACATACTCCACACCCACTAAAACGGCTAAAATTTAAGAGATTGACAATACCAAGTACTGATGAAAATGTAGAGTGACAAGAACTCTCATGGATTACTTGGATACAATAGTATACTTGCTTTGGTGAAATGCTTAACAATTTATTATAAAGTTAATATACACTTACTCTACAGCTGAGTAATTATTTGCCAAGACAGTTACCTAAGTGAAACATAAATATATGTCCACCAAAAAGAGACATATGTGAATGTTCATTTCAACTTGATTCATATTAGCCAAAACATGCAAAGAACCCAAATGTCTATCATCTGCTGAATGGATAAGCCATTTGTTGTACATTCGTAGAATGAAATAATGCTTGACAATCAAAAGGAACAAACTATTGATACAAGTAAGAACATGGGCTAAATAAATCTTGAGGTACCCAGGCAATTACTGCTAGGCAGTGGATATATTGGAGAGACTAAAAACAAACAACAAGTTATGAGTTCACTTGGAAAGGTAATCAAAGCATATTTTACACTAAAAATAATTATACAAATAAACAATTTGCTAAACAGTGTATTTTCCATCTCATTTCTGATTTCAAAGAATAACTTCAAATATGTGCAACTATAAATAGAAAGATGGATGGATAGATGGATAAATGGCTAGATAGATATGTTTAAAAATTGACAAAAGTCTGGAAAGATAAGTATCAAGCAGGAGATGTCTACTCTGGTTATGGGATTGTATAGAATTGATGAAGGAGTATATAAAAAGAGAACTTGCACTGTTAAATGTATAAGTAAGAAGAAAGTCTTCCAGTTCTGGATAATTGGTTTCCTTTGGTGTGAAATCTGAGTTGAGAGGCTGGCAGATATTCACACTGAAGTCAGGAAACAGGCTGCCTACGCAGGGAGCTCTACTCAGTATTCTGTAATAACCTATATGGGTAAAGAATGTGAAAAAGAATGACTGTATCCTTGTGTATGACTGAATCACTTTGCTGTACACCTGAAACTAACACAACATTGTAAATCAACTATAATCCAATAAAAAATTTTTAAGTGCTTGAAATAAATATGACAAAATTAATAGTTGATGATTCTGAGTTGTGAGAATATAGGTTTTCTATGTGTAATGTTTTAAATATCTAAAATAAAGAATAACAAAGAAGAAAAAAAGAAACAGGCTGCCTGTACCGTAGGCAATATGATCAACATTATAGAGACTCAGAAGGGCCTGCAGTCAGCAAGAGCCAAGGGGTGCCCAGTTATCAGAAGAACCGAGGACATCGGCAGAAAATGCTATCAGAATACCTGAGATAGAACTGGGTCAATCAGTCATACCCCCAGAGATGCTAGATATTAAACTTTCAAACAATTCTAGTTGTATAAAAATCATCACATCAGGACCAAGTGGGTTTATCTCAGGAGCGCAAAGTTAGTTTAACATTCAAAAAAAATAAGTGTTATGTGGCCATGTTAACAACAACAAAAAAAGGAGAATTATAGATGCAGAAAATGAATTTGATAAAATCTAACATGCAAACATTATAGAAACCTGAGGAAACTAGGAATATAAGAGAATTACCTCGGGCTTCCCTGGTGGTGCAGTGGTTGAGAGTCTGCCTGCTAATGCAGGGGACACGGGTTCAAGCCCTGGTCTGGGAAGATCCCACATGCTGCGGAGCAACTAGGCCCGTGAGCCACAACTACTGAACCTGCACGTCTGGAGCCTGTGCTCCGCAACAAGAGAGGCCACGATAGTGAGACGCCCACGCACCACGATGAAGAGTGGCCTCTGCTTGCCGCAGCTAGAGAAAGCCCACGCACAGAAATGAAGACCCAACACAGCCAAAAATAAATAAATAAAATTAAAAAAAAAAAAAAAGAATTACCTCAATCTGATAAAGGGTATCTACCCCAAAAACCTACAGCTAACATGGAAGACTAGGGTGAAAGACTGAAGACTTTTGACTTTTTTTTGTTAAATGTTTTAAATTTTTATTTGGAGGTCTAAAAAGAAGCCTAGCAACCTTCTTCTCGTTTTTTAATCCACTATAATTCCTATTTGTCATTTATTTCAGGAAAAACATCAGAGAATGAAAGATCATATTTCATCTAATCTAAGACACAATCATTTTGTGTCATACCATTATTTATTGTGCAATTGATAAAAAATTGCCAACTAATTGTCAGATGCCAACAATTAGGAGAAACATTTTAATTTTTGAAATCTTAAAATGTGAAATAAAATTTCATCTCAGAGTTAATGAAGTGAGATACTTAGCAGAGAACATGTAAGATGCAATAAACATATTATGGAAATATAATACAAAAAGAATGAAAAAATACTTACTAGAACGGAAAATTTTTGAGGACTTTGCCCTTAAGGTCAGGAGTAAGACAAGATGTCTATCCTTGCCACTTCCATTTAACATTGTACTGAAGGCTCTAGCCAGGGCAGTATGGCAAGGGGGAGAAAATAAAAGGTATTTAGATTGGGAAGGAATAGGTAAAACTATCTTTATTTGCATATGACGTTATCATATAAATTCTAATGAACCTACACACGAAAAAACTATTAGAAATAATGAATTATGTAAGGTCACAGGAACAATGCCCATGTAGGAAAATTAATGCATTTTCTTATACTACAAAGAACAATTGAAACTAGAAATTCCCCTTTTTACATCTTGAGCAAATATTGAACTTTTCTGAGTCAAGTTTCCTGACCTATGAAATGAAGGAGTCGGAGAAGATGGGATGACCTTCTTTTCACTTGATTCTCTAGTGTTTCACTACTCTGTAACTTCGTGAGATCAGAGATTCTGTTTTGATCATCATGTTATTTCACAGAGCCCAGAACTGTAGGTATAAATACATTGTCTGTTGAATAATAAAAGAACGACATGCTGGAATAGGCCACCAAGGAACAGGAATGAGACTCCACTTGTGCAGATATTTTATGAAATAAGAGCTGCCGTCTGAAGAGCCTTGTAATTCGCAAGTCAGAGACTAAACTCAGTGGTCTCTTTTAAGGTTTCCTTTGGCTCTAGGAGTATGTAATTCTTCCCATCTGAGAATATCCATCGTGATAATGAACTGCCAATCAGAAAGCTGTTACTTACACTACCTTGAACGTCGCACTGCGCTAGGCACTGTGCGGGAAGAACAGTAGACCATTCCCTGCCAGAGACCAAGAGTCAGAGGCAGAAACCAGAATGGAAATTATGTTCCATCTCCAACAGAAGCTCAAGTGTTTGTAAAATTACCCTCTAACTTCTCTCTCTTCCCTAAAATTATGGGGAGCCAAGACCTTTGGCTGTAATAACTTCAAATCACAGAATACTTAACCTAGTTTAATATGCAATTGGCTTTGAATGTATCTGAGCTCTGCATGCTTCATTATTCTTTTGGCAACCAGGCTGTAAAAAAGTTTGCGTGTGTAAACCTACAGAATGATCCCTGTTGGAATGTGTATTTTACCAAGGTTAGTTCTGCTTCATATCGCCCCTGGGAGGCAGGTCAAAATTAAACTTGATCTTGGAAGCAAACACACACACACAGACACACACACCCAGTGAACTAAAACCAAGAATCTAAATAGTAGGCGACTGAGATTATTTCCCCTGAGCCAACATAGACTGAACTCAGAGCCAGGCAGCTCCAAAGAATCAGGTGTCAGGTGACCTCCGAATGAGTCAGTGAATGTGTGAGTGCTAAGAACACATGCAGAGTTGGTGACCAGGACTCATTTCAGAGAGAGAACAAGGAACCAGGGGGAGTAACAAACATGAAATTTCAGACAAAAACTAATGGCCCCTAGATTCCAAATGTACTCACATAGTCAAAAGCACTTTTTAGGGTAAAAAGATATTAAAATGGAGATATTTTAAAAGATGAAGAGTATGATCGTAAAGCAGCCTAATTCTTTTTCCTCCCACTGTCCATTTAAACCCCTCTGAATGTGAATGAAAAAAAGGGGAAAATATATATATAGAGAGAAGGAAGAGTTGGAGGAGGAGGGGAAGGTGGGGAGGTGGATTTATTTTAAGGCACTGACTCACATGATTGTGCCGGCTGGCAAGTCCAAGATCGAGAACAAGCCAGCAGGCTGGAATTCAGGTAAGACTCCTGAGTCTGAAATCCTTCAGACAGGCCAGACAGGCTCAAAATACAGGCAGTATTTCTGTGTTGGAACATTGGAGCCAAATTCCTTCTTCAGATAACCTGTCTTTGCTCTTAAGGCCTTTAACTGATTGGATGAGGCCCACACACATGATGAAGGAGAGTCTGCTTTACTCAGAGTCCACTGATTTCAATGTTAGTCCCATCAAAAAATACCTTCACAGCAACATCCAGACTGGTGTTTGGCCAAACAACTGGGCACCAGAGCCTAGCCAAGTTGACACATAAAATTAACTATCACAGTAGGTAATTCTGCCCCAGCCCCTTGGATGAAAATAAGAGTAGTAATTATGATTCTCTGCTTCCTCCTAGGAAATGAACAGTTCTCAAGTCATTTCAAGCCACAAAACGGTCTCAATTCAAGATTTCAAATAGTCTAAACATCCAGGTCCATATAAGGTTAATGCTTCATCCCTCCATCAGCTCGGGTCTGCTTTGGGCAGGCTGCCTGTATTAGTGGTGGGAGAGGGAGTGTCTGCTTCCACAGATCCTAGCCTAGTACCTCGATTTTTCCTCCCTCATGCACTAGGCAGACTCTAGTTCTTCCAGGGTTGATATCAAAATGAACAAGAGTCATTGATGCTGTCATGAGCTGTTTGGTATTAGCACTCTCTGGGCTTCAGAGAAATTTAAAGGTGACCTTTCTCTCAAGGGATGTTTTTGTCTGCTTTCATAGACACATCTCACCCCCATCTTGGGATGTCTCACTTGTCTTCCCTTGATGCAAGTACATAAATGTCTTTCCTCTGACTTAACACTGGTATCCCTTTCTCCGCTCCTGGGAACAAGCTGGTCCATTATCTTTATGTTGGTCACCCCATTCTTCCAGGCAGTCATGTTCTTTCTTTCCCAGGAGTCTCAGGTATGGATCTTGGTAAATACACAGGCATCAAGACCCGGATAAACTGGGATCCTGCACAAAATGCTGTACTAACTGTGCTCTCTTTTTAGAGCAGCTCATCAGGGATAGCTTCAGTCCACCAGATTTCAGAGACCTAAGTTGGCTGTCAGTCTCCTTCACCCTCTAAGCTGTCAGGGACAGAAACTGAGGTCCTGGAATTGACCCATGAGGTCCCCTTCTCTTGTACAGTTGACCCTTGGACAATATGGGTTTGAACTGCTTGGGTCCACTTATACATGGAGTTTCTCCAATAAATATGTACTGTGGTACTACATGATCCATTGTTGGTTGAACCCCTGGATGCAGCGCCACGAGTACAGTGGGAGGATTGTCAAGTCGTAGGTGGATTTTCGACTGCTCCAAGGATCTAAGTCCCTAATCCTCACATTGTTCAAGAGTCAACAGGGTTGAATTTAGGGAAAACTCTGCCACCACTCCCTAAGGAAGGTGAGTTTCCTCTAAGGCTCCCCAAGTACTGCCAGACCTGGGCTTTAAGCTTTCTCCCATTTGTCCCCAAAGCTATCAAACTCAATTTAGGAGATATGTACATATAGGTCAGAGGCAAGTTTGGTGTTCCCTTATGTCTCTTCTATGCATATAAAAATATTTTATGCAGGGTTTTTAGTTAGTTTCTGAAGGAGGAATTCTTCAAATAACCTAGCCTAACATCATTTCTAGAAGCTAAATTTGAAATTTTCCGATTCTCCAATATAACACGCCACCTTGGAATAGAACTGCTTACTTATCCAAATATAATTAAAGTAGTAACAACTGATGAAAATGATTATTTTAACTAAAAACCTTCTTAATCTTGTTCTACAGAATGACAATAGATGTGAAAGAAAAAAGGAGCGTGGTTTGTGGTCAAATAAATTTTGCAGATGCTGTAATAAACACTTTCTGGACAGGTTTCCTCTGAACGTTAATATGCATACTTATGTAAAGGAGAGGTGTATGTGTTGCTGTCCTTTCCGAACCTATTTTAACACAAAATTTCTTTTATACTGTAGCATCTCCAAGGACTAGTGTTCCACAGCATGCACTTCAGAAAAATAAAAGAATCCTAAAAACTAATAGCTGCAGATTTGGGAAGATATGGTCATATATGTGTATGCTAATTTATTGTTCCCAATGTTTATGCACCTAACTTTGCCTATCTTCAGCTTTTATAAAACCACTTTGTATCTTTTGCATATTGCAAAATGCTACTTGTTCAAAGATCAAAAAAAAAGACAATAACTATTATATTATTGGCTGTAAACTGATTTTTCTGTTTTCAGGTTGATATTTAAGGACTTAAGAAATCTTGAGTAGATATGATTTCAAGATAAACCTTGGCACACAGGATCTCTTAATGATTTTCTGATGAGTCCCTATGGATTCTTTCAGGACCCCTATTTTTGTATTCAGTTCTCTCAAAGGTGGTAGTAGCATACAAATATTTGCCCTGGCTGCGGGGGCTGGGGGGGGGGGAATTGTGAGGTAATTCTGAGTTTAGAGAAGATAAATGTGAAGGAATACAAAAAATCAATGAGTTTTCGTAAGTTGAATTCTATGTGAACTTTGTGAATCATTTGGATTGAAAGTGTGGCCCCCCTTCACTCTAGAATCAGCCCCAAGACATATTACTAGCACTGCTTGACACTTTGTTAAGTATTCGCCATAAATTCCTACTTTCATAGACAGTTTTAGTTTTAATTAGTTTACACTGGTGTAGCGTTCCTTACAGAAGGAACGTCATTGTGGTGGGGATTATGGATGGATTTCTTGAGTAATGATGAAGGTTACTAACAAAAGACCATGCAAACTCACATCATCTCCTCCCATACTCCTAATATAGAACAGCAAAGAAGTTTAACTTCCCCATCTTATTTGCAGTTATTTTCTTAAATTGTATTATATTCAAAGAAAAAGCTATAAATTATTCATATATCTCTTACCTAATCCTGGATTACATTTCAAAATGATGATAATCAACAGGCTATAGAAAATGGTACGATATTTATAGCAACATGGTAACCAACTTAATTAAGTAATATCAAAGACAAATTGAAATCTCTATGTTCTTTCTCTTGATTCAGACAATTTTCTTCATGATATGATAACTCAGATGGAATTACATGGCTTGATTACTTTTTAAAGTGATTATTGAGTTCTCCAGATACTTATTGGTTCCTCAGGATCAGTTATCCACATTTATTAAGTGCTATATCTAATTGGCAAATCTATTCCACTTACACTTTTTAAATTGCTCCATTGTTGGTCAAATTGTGTTTGATGGTACCAGACTCCATTATACAAAGTAATTTAGTTATAAATACGATTTTAGGTTTCCCTAATGTTGTTTCTCTGATTATACATGACAACTTGGATAGACTAGAGCCATTGTAAAGACTGGAGCTGCCATATCATTTTCCATATTATGGAATCAGTCTATATTCTTTATAAATTTGGATCCCAGCAGCAGGTTTAAACTTGATTTGCTGCATCATCGTTTATATTATAGGCAAACTCAAGTGAGTAGCAGTACAATAATATCCATAGTTCAATAGATGAAGACAGCCCATAAAATCCAGATTGTTTGATGATAGAATCTAAGAGTTAAAAGAGACATCGATGATGTAGTACAACTTCTAACTAAGGCAGAAATATCCTCTGCTATGTACCAGATAGGGGATAGTTATTTTTTTATTTATACAAGTTCAACAATTAAAAAAAAGAAAATCACTTGCTAACAGGGAATCCCATTACAGTTCAAAGCATCAGAGAAGTATCACATCCTTGTGGTTAAGCCTATAGCCTATAGAGCCAGATTGTGTGTTCAAATACCATTTCTACTATCCTTACTGGGAAGCTAAGTACATTTCATCACATCCCTGTACTTCAGATCTGTGATGTGGAAAATAGATTTCTATAAAGATTACATTCATTGAGACATACAAAGACACAGAGTTAATAATGTATAAACATACCTAGAAGAACTATTGGCATGAAAACAATAATATTTTTTAGAAAATGATTCCACATATTAAACTAAACCTGTCTCCCAGTACCTTCCACTCATCAGTTCTAGCTCTGACTCTAAAAGTGCACATTGGGAAACATTCCCTCTTCTACATTTCCAGTCTTGGTCTTCCAGACTTCTTTTCTTCAGGCAGAGAGTTACCAAGTCTCTAATATACATGAGTACTGTCTTCAAGCCAGTGGAGGCCTAGGCTAAGATGCATGTGTTTCTTGATTTCTTTGCTGATTCACGGCACTCTACAATGATTTTTAAATTTTTTTTTTTCAGTACACGGGCCTCTCACTGCTGTGGCCTCACCCATTGCGGAGCACAGGCTCCGGACGCACAGGCTCAGCAGCCATGGCTCACGGGCCCAGCCGCTCCGCGGCATGTGGGATCTTCCCAGACTGGGGCACGAACCCGTGTCCCCTGCATCGGCAGGTGGACTCTCAACCACTGCGCCACCAGGGAAGCCCTAATTTTGTTTTCTGAAATTGAGATGTAATTGACATATAACACTATATTAGTTTCGGGTATAAAACATAATGATTTGATATTTGTATATATTGCAAAATGATCACCACAAAAGGTATAGTTAACAGCCATCACCATACATAGTTACAATGTTTTTTTCTTGGGATGAGCACTTTTAAGATCTACTCTCTCAGCAATGTTTTTTGTAATTAATTCTTTTTTATTGGAGTGTAGTCGATTTACAATGTTGTGTTTCTGCTGTACAGCAAAGTGAGTCAGTTAATATATATGCACTCTTTTTTCAGATGCTATTCCCATATAGGTCATTACAGAGTATTGAATAGAGTTCCCTGTGCTATATAGTAGGTTCTTATTCTCAGCAACTTTTAAATACATAATACAGTATTATTAACTATAGTCACCATGCTGTACGTTACATCCTCATGTCTTATTTACTTTATAAATTGGAGTTTTTACCTTTTGACCTCCTTCACCCACTTTGCCCACCCCTTACTGCTGCCGCCTGCTTCGGGCAACCACAGAATCTGTTCTTTATATCTGTAAGCTCACTTTGTTTTTGTTTAGATTCTATGTGCGTGTAATATCGTACAGTGTTTTTCTCTGACTTATTTCACTTACGGTGCCCTTAAGGTCCACTCATTTGTTGCAAATAGCAAGATTTCCTTCTTTTTGATAATGCTGGATAATACTCATATATATATTATGTGTTCTTTATCTATTCATCCACTGACGAACGCTTAGGATGCCACCATGTCTTTACCTTTGTAAAGAATGCAGCAATGAAATGGGGGCATAATGACTGCTTTTAAAGAACGTCAGCGTGCCTCATATCCCCTCACAAACTTCACATTCATTTTAGCAAAAACGTGACCACTAAATTTAGAACGAGGAAAGTATGTCACACGCCAAATAGAGGCACACACAATGTGTGCTTTGTTGCTGTGGGTGCTGGGACTAGAGACAGAGCACATCCTTCCGGAGTACCACTTCCCTCTGTGGGGCGTCCTAAGGCTGTGGAAGAGCAACTGGATCAAAATACACAGTAAATATTTAGTCATTGTTTCGCGTTCAGAAGACAGAATCTTTTCCATTTCCTCATGTACTTTTTTTTTTTTTTTTTTTTTTTTTTTGCGGTACGCGGGCCTCTCTCTGTTGTGGCCTCTCCTGTTGCGGAGCACAGGCTCTGGACGTGCAGGCTTAGCGGCCATGGCTCACGGGCCCAGCCGCTCCGCGGCATGTGGGATCTTCCTGGACCAGGGCACGAACCCGTGTCCCCTGCAGCGGCAGGCGGACTCTCAACCACTGCGCCACCAGGGAAACCCTTCTCCATGTTTTTCTTTGCCTTTAGAAGTCTTTTTCCAAAATTCATCTCTAGTTTCCTTAGTAACTCAGTCTTTACAGAAACTCTTGTTATGTTTGATGCTGGATATTACTCGCCATCTAATTCATGGGGCTTCCTCATCCTACAACTATTAGATTTCTGATTTCAAAGGGCAAGTGGCTAGCAATATGCATGATGGCCTCTTCAGTTCTCATTAAAATATGATTGTAAATATATGAAGCAAAAAATATGGAAACAGCAGAAGATGAAAACTCAGAATAAAGAAACGAAAATTGGAAAATAACCTAATGTCAAAATCAAAGAAAAATTGTAATTATTTATATTGCAGATGGAGCCAGCTGGGAAGATGCTCCGTATTCCATTCTTCTATTCCAAGACCTGGACGATTAAGGAAATAAGCAGTTTTTCTATGATGTCAGGTATGATGTTTACCTTATTTGAGTGGTGGAATTGTGAGTGATTTTGACATATTTTCCAATATTTATTTCTTTCTAATTTTTAAAATCTAAATAGCTTTAAGAAGAGAGCATCTATCTATCAGCAAAGATAATCTCAAATGTGAAGTGGTTGTTTTGGGGATTGGAAGTTTGGGTGATGATTTTGTCCTTTTATTTTATTATATTTCCAAATATTTTTTTTACTATATTTATATGTTATATATAATTATAGAATAGAATATAGTTTTTAAAAGACAATACAATAGAGGACTCCGAGAACATTGGTTTTATTGCCTCTTATTTCAGGTCAGGTTTGCAACAAAATATTTTCTTTCCTACTTGATATTTTTTATCACCAAAGTGAGAAAGATTATCTTTTTTATGAGAAAGACTTGTTTATATGTATATACAAGAAATTCAAATGGTTGTCTGGATTCTTACCCAAAATGGAGGGTGTGTTTGAGTGGTCTGCCTTAAAATATAGTCTAGGTAGCACTCAGAACTTACAATGGTTATTCCAGAGCTAGATTGTGTAGAAGCTAAAACTGAGGATGACTTTTTAATAATAATCATTTTAACAATGTGGAGAGAATTATTGAGATAATCTGTGTCATTAATATAATATCTTTGGATGCATAAGGGGCTGTGGCATATCTTAAAAGATATAGGAGTCATCCTCAGAAGCAACTAAAACTGAGGTATGATAAGAGACTCTTGTAACTGCTTTAGACTTTATTGTTTTATTATTGTTATTATGATTAAGACATAATTTACATACATTGAATGTACAAATTTTAAGTGTACAGTTCTATCACTTTTAACAGATCCATATAACCTGTATAATCTGCATCTATATGAAGGTATAGAACATTTCTATCACTACAGAAAGTTCTGTTAGGCTTCTTACCAGACCATTTGGTTTCTTTCCAGTTTAGGGCTTTTGTGAATAAGGATACTATGAATGTTCTTGTCCATTATAGTAGATACACTCATTTCTGTTGGGCATATGTACAGGAGTGAGGTCGCTAGGTTATGGGGTATGTGTATGTTGAGATTTAGTAAGTACCTTAAAACATTTTTCTATGTGACTGGACCAATTTACACTCATCCCGCTAAGTAAGAAATTCACAGTTGCTCCATATACTTACTAACACTTAGTATTGTTCATATTTTAATTTTACTCATCCTGGTATGTAATGACAACTCTTTTGGGTTTTAATTTGCATTTTTCTGGTGAGTAACGGTGTGAGCCTTTTTTCATATGTTTATTGGGTGTTTCGATGTCTTCTATTATGAAGAGCCTGCCTATCACAGTAAATGTAAATGTCTATTTGCTTGTCTATAATTATGTTCTCACAACTGGTCTGTGAGTTCCCTAAAGGTAAGGAATGTTTTTAATAGACCTTTCTTTTCCTGATACTTAGCACACTGCACTAGCCCATTGAAGATTCTAAAAAATATTAGTTTGACCAAAAAAGGGATAATAATTAAATAGCTCCTTGTATGTGTCAGGTGCTCTTGTGTATTACCTCAGTTAATTCCCACAGCAAATCCACTTACCGATGAGGAACTTGAAGCTCAGAGAGCTTTAAATATTTGCAGTGGCCATAGAGCTGGTGAGTGGCTTGCATTGCTATAGACTAAAACCAAGACTTTCTCCTTTGAAAAGTGTTTCCATTGTTCCTTCTAATCCACTACAATGGCTTCAAATTAGAAAGCAGTCTTTCATTGTATTCCTTTTGCACCCATGTTTACTGCTCATGATGGCAGAGGACGGTGTGCTCATATCCAAGTTTCTCTTCTTTTCTCTGGGCACACAGCTAAATTACCTTTCCCAGGCCCCTTGAAGTTGGGTAGGGTCTGTGGCCAAGTTACAGCAATAGAATGTGATCTAATATTGTGTATACCACTTCCAGGTTTCACCTATAAAAATCTCCCACACGCAATCGCCCACTTGCTGCCTACATCTTGAAGATGGTGGCAACATGAGCTATAAGGAGGCTGGGTCCCTGAGTGACTGTGTGGAACAGAAACTCCTCCCCTCCCCCCACCACACTGGTCTGTCATGAGTGAACTTGAAGCTGTCATCATGATAGACCACAGAGATGTCAAAGTTTGTTATAGAAGCCCAGTCACCTAAGTCTCTCTCTAGATATTGGTGATGTAGAGATGATGGACTTTGAGAACTTCAGTTTGGTAAATAAAGAATTCTAACACATGGCAAATGTTGTAATAAAGGTACAAACTAAGTTCTCTGGCAAATGATGGAGACAGATCAGTTCTGCCTTGTAAACTTAAAGAATATCTCACTGAGGGAATAATATTTTTTTACCTTGTCCTTGGAAGATCAGATCGAAGTGATGGGCATTTCAGGTTGTAGAAACAGCATGAGGAAATGTGTGGAAAGCTAAAAAGCATGGTGTACCGCTTTTGCCTGGAGATTTGTGAAGTTCAGTGTGGCTAGATTACAACTCATATGAGGAGAATGGTAAGAGAGAAATTTAAAAAAAAGAAAAAAAGTTTGGTGGCCACAATTGAAGCATCTACTCTACCATGAAAAGGAATTAGAACTTGGTGTTATGATCAATGGGGAGCCATTTTTTATGAATCGAAGGGAAAGAAACTGGACCAGGAAAATCATTTAAAGGCATTGCAATTATCCAGATGAAAAATAATGAGGATCAGAACTAAAACATTGTCAGTGGGTATTAAGAGGAGGTAGATTTTTAAAATTAATGTGGCTGTGGAGACAAAACGAATGGCATTTAGACTGTTTCTTTTGTTGAATGTCACCCACTATTAGAAAAGTATTACATAAATCAAGTCCAAATGAATCTTTGGTATTTTCAGGTCTTCTAGAGTCTCTGTTTCTTGTTAAAATGTCAATTGTTGATTTCTTTCTCTGACTTCTCAGAACTTCTGGCAGCCTTGTTCTACTTAAAATGTGCTCAACAATAATATTCCGTCAATGAAAAAAACCAAGTTAAGATTTCTGTAATTGTTCCTTGCATGCTGTTCCCCAACATTTCAGTTTGTTTTCTGTTTTAGATGGAAGATAAACACTTTAACTCCACAAATAGTTATTGAGCTCCTATTATGTTCTCAGCATAGCAGTAGTCAATAATGATAAAGAGAGTATAATCCTCAATTTTCAGCCTTTATGAAATTCCTGGTCTAGAGTCAGTAGGGAAAAGGAAATCAAGAAGGATAACAACTCCAAATGGCAACGATACAGTCTAAAGCTGCTACCAAAATGAAGTATTATGAGGGTTCAAATTGCTAAGAAGATTCAAAGGAGTGATGTTAGGTATTTGGAATGGTAGGTGTGGTTTTGTGCAGACTTCACGCAATGTGGTATAGGTTTCAATGATGAAGGTGATGATGATGGTGATGATAATGATGATGATGGTGGAGGACAAGTTCCTTTTAGCATCTGTAATTAGATGACACTGGAGTTACTACTGACATGCCTGTGGGCATATGACCAGGAAGGCTGTTCTTCCACATGCATGCCTGGTCTCCTGCATTAATGATTCAAATCACTGATTATGTAATAATAATAATGAGAATTGCTAGCCAAAGAGTCAATTTTCACTGTTTGTTTTGCTTCTCAGGAGAATAAAGGCAGTTTTAGAAAGGCTCCCGTGAATTAACAGAATAAAGCAAACACACAGGAGGAAAAGTATCACCTAGGATTAAGGAAGCTCACGTTAGAATCAGAGTAGGAGACACACAGAAGCTTAGCAAAAGGAATTAAGGAGCAGTTTCTTTTCTTCTGCCTCTGAAAATTTACTTGCAAACTGAATCACAAGCAGAGGAGGAAAAGGTAGGCCATTGTATGATGAGAGGAGAAAGGAAAAAAAAAGCAGCAAGTAGGATTTTAGTTTGTTTTTTAGAGGATTAAATAAGGCTGATGCCAGGAACATGCTGAAGTAAATTTCCCAAAGGGGTAAGATTTTGGCGGAAAATCAGAATCATGTATTCAGAAATGAGCATTATTCTTTAACTATACCAACAAAAACTCTAAAGTATTCAGCCTGGAAATGAATTTGGAAAGAATATAATAGATGTATTCATTCATTCATTCATTTATTCTGCAAACATATATTGAATGGCTATTATAGAACAGACACTCTGTGAGGCATTGGTAGGAAACAAAGGCTGAGACAGTCAGGCCTCCCTCAAGAAGTTCATGCAGGGTGACTCACAGAAAAACAAAAACAGAAAAGCAATAAACATGGTGGTGCGTATTGTGAAGCTAGGTATGAGCTAGCTGCTAAGGAAGTGTGGAGAAAGAAATTCTTCATCCGGCTGGGGCAGTCAGGAAAGGCATCCCAGAGGAATAACTCTCTTGAATTAGGATGTGCAGATGAATAGAAATTGGCCAAGGGGAAAAAGCGGGATAGATACTTAAGGCAAAGAGAAACAGAAGAGAAACAGATCACGCACCAGTGATAATTGCTGCACGTAAGACTCACTGTTGGATGCTAAAATTAGTGGGTAAAAGCTTTTGCGTAAACAAAATTTACACAGTCTCAAAGTATCTCCCCCAAGGTATGTATTAACTACAAAGACAAAGAGAGTAATTTTACAGTAGAAAAATTCAGCAGAAACCACCTTCTAGTAGCTAGAGATCAGCATCATCAGTGAAAAGCCATAAGCATTATGAACCCAGTGATACGATGCACTGAGGAGAACACAGCACTTCTGTATTGTTCTTGCCCAAAAGGCATAACTTCAGTCCAATCATGAGAAGACATCAGACAAAAGAAAACTGAGGGACATTCAGCAAAACAACTGATCAATGCCCTTCGAAGGTGTCAAGGTCATGAAAGATAAGGAAAGACTGAGGAACTGTTACAGACTGTAGGAGACTAAGGAGAAGTAAGAACTGAATGCAAGGTGGGATCCTGGTTAGGATATGGAACAGGAACAAAGTTAGTGAAAAAACTGGTGAAATTTGAGTAAGGCTGTTAGCTTTGTTAATAATATTGTCCCAATGTGAATTTCTTTTACTCGATAAATGGACTGCTGTTACGTAAGACATTAGGGGGAGTGAAGGATATATGGAAAGTCTCTGCACTGCTTTTCCATTTTTTCTGTAAGTCTACAGTTCAGAATTTAAAAAAAAATTTAAAGACACTCAAGTTTAAGATAACAGAATGTACACATGGGAGGATGAGCACATTGATAGAATCTTCATGTTGGATATTTGTGGGAGGTGAGGTTGGCCGAGTCCTTCCAAAGGAGTTTGGGTGTAGGTGACAACAGGCCATTGAGGAAGTTAAGCAGCAGAGCATCATAATCAGGTTTGCGTTTCATGCACATCCTTCTGGTGACAGCATGGACATGAAGGTAAGGACTCTGGAGTTGGGGACAGCGTTAAAGTAGCTATAGGTCCAGAGAAAGATGGTAAAACCTTGTACCATGGCAGTGGTACAGGCGATGGAATGGAATTCTAGAGTTGCACAACAGGCTTCTAAGAGATTCATCATCATTCCCGTATTAAAAATCATATGTAGAGCTTCCCTGGTGGCGCAGTGGTTGAGAGTCTACCTGCTGATGCAGGGGACACGGGTTTGTGCCCTGGTCCAGGAGGATCCCACATGCCGCGGAGCGGCTGGGCCCGTGAGCCATGGCCGCTGATCCTGCGTGTCCGGAGCCTGTCCTCCGCAATGGGGGAGGCCACAACAGTGAGAGGCCCGTGTACTGCAAAAAAAAAAAAAAAAAAAAAAAAAATCATATGTAAAAGTTTCCTAAGCTGATTTTCTATACTTATCACCCATATACCTATGTATGTAGCCTACACTGTTGGCCATTTTATCCTAATTCGGAATTTACTTATCCTCCATCCCATATGTGCTGCTGCTTCCTGACTTCCAGCCTGCAGTTTGATGTCATTACCTGAAGATCAGCTACTCCTTATATACAACAGGCCAGATTGCTTTCAGTAGACCATGCAACCTGGCGATGGGCTTTTCCATTCCCAGAACACTCTGCATGTAGGCAGCAATAAACAGATAAGGAACTTCCTCTCTTTCCCTTTGCTAAAGTTGCCAATCCATCTAGCTGATCAAGACCACTTGAATCCAAGATCAAATAAGCTGTTAGCCATTACTCCTTTGTTAAAGAAACAGAAAAGCGAGAAAAAAAAATAAGTGAGATTGTCAACGAGAATATTTCTTTAATCTCAAAACCAAACAATACAACCCACTTTCCAAACTATTTCTCTTCTTTGAATCTTGTCACCACTTTACAGCGTTTTGCCACTGCCTCCAAAATTCACTACCCGGGCTTCCACTTGAGGCTGCTTAGTTCTGCATTGTATTGGTAACTTACCCTGGAGTTTTGATTTTAAAAGACCCAGAAAGGGGAAAGGCTTCAAATAGGATAAAAAGGCTGACAAATGTATCCTTCAAAACCTCTACTCCATCCTGCACCCTCTACTAGTTTCTTGAATGCTTCCCTGTAAAGGGAGCCCAGGTGACCATCAGGTGGCTTCATAATAAAGCAGATTTGAGGTTTTTTTTTTTTTTTTTTTTTTTTGCGGTACGCGGGCCTCTCACTGTTGTGGCCTCTCCCGTTGCGGAGCACAGGCTCCGGCCGCTCGGGATCCTCCCGGACCGCGGCACGAACCCGCGTCTCCTGTATCGGCAGGCGGACTCTCAACCACTGCACCACCAGGGAAGCCCGCAGATTTGATTTGATAAGTAAAGGAAATAAGTTGCCCTCCCCAATGATATTTTATCTGCATTATTCTGTTAAGGACTTACTCCTTTTTAATTAAGCATAGCTTCCTAAATCTTTTTTTTTTTCAGTATTCTTTTTTTTTGCGGTACGCGGGCCTCTCACTGTTGTGGCCCCTCCCGTTGCGGAGCACAGGCTCGGGATGCACAGGCTCAGCGGCCATGGCTCATGGGCCCAGCCGGTCCGTGGCATGTGGGATCTTCCCGGACCGGGGCACGACCCCGTATCCCCTGCATCGGCAGGCGGACTCTCAACCACTGTGCCACCAGGGAAGCCCTCAGTATTCTTTTTAAAAAATTTTTTTATTGAAGTATAGTTGATTTACAACGTTGTGTTAATTTCTGCTGTGATTCAGCAGAGTGCAAAGTGATTCAGTTATAAATACATATGCATTCTTTTTTTATATTCTTTTCCATTATGATTTATCATAGGATACTGAATATAGTTCTCTGTGCTGTGTACAGTAGGACCTTGTTGTTAATCCATTCCATGTATAGTAGCTTACTTCTGCTAACCTCAACCTCCCACTCCATCCCTTCCCCAGCCCCTCCCTCTTGGCAACCACAAGTCTGTTCTCTACGTCCGTGAGTCTGTTTCATAGCTAGGTTCATTTGTGTCATATTTTAGATTCCACATATAAGTGATATCATGATACTTGTCTTTCTCTTTCTGACTTACTTCACTTAGCATGATAATCTCTAGTTGCATTCATGTTGCTGCAAATGGCATTATTTCATTCTTTTTTATGACTGAGTAGTATCCCATTGTATATATGTACCACATCTTCCTTATCCATTCATCTGTTGATGGACATTTAGGTTGTTTACACATCTTGGCTATTGTGAATAGTACTGCTGTGAACATAGGGGTGCATGTATCTTTTTTGATTAAAGTTTTGTCTGGATATATGCCCAGGAGTGGGAGTGCTGGATCATGTGGTAATTCTATTTTTAGTTTTTTGAGGAACCTCCATACTGTTTTCCACAGTGGCTGTACCAACTTACATTCCCACCGACAGCATAGGAAGGTTCCCGTTTTTCCACACCGTCTCCAGCATTTCTTACTAAGTCATTTTCTAACAAAGCAAAGACTTCTGATAGGAAGCCTCTGCCACGGCCATGTAGTGTGTTCAGTGTTATCGGATCTCTATCCTCCTTGAGTAAAGCAGGTGGAAAGGCTGAATATGCTGGACACTTTAAGAGGAACAGTGGCAGAGGGTGAGGGTTAAGAAGATATAGCAGAGATTCTGGCCTTCCGAGGATGCCACACCTCCAGGTATTAGCAGAATACCTGATTTATTCCGACGTTTGCCCCATTGCTTTGCATTATGTATGGGATTGCCTAAGACATTATTTTAAATACAGAGCCACCGAGCACTTTGAACATTGGAGTAGGTAAGGAGTAGCTTGGTCTTAGGTGAGAGAGATTAGAAAAGGATTTCTGAAAAAGATCTTGAGAGAAGGAGGGAAGAGACTGAACTCACAAGAAGAGCTGGAATTAATTTTTTTAAGTTAAGACACACTAAAAATCAGCTAAATGCCCAAGCTGAGACTGGGAACACAAAATAGAGGAACCAGGGTTTGTAACCAGGACGGGGCAGAGCCGGGTGGCAGGGAAAGATGAATTAGAGAGAGAGTGTAGACATAGAAGCATTTGCCTGAATCATTTGTCTGTTTGCCTGAATATCTTGGGTCTAGTTACCTGGGATGTAACTTTGCTCCCATCAACTGATGTAGAAAAACGTGATAAATGTTGTCAAGTCTAACAAGTTTAGTATTAAGGTTATTGAATCCTTGGCCTATTTTGTGACCCTGTGACAGGGTGGAGGAAGCCAGTGTAGATGAGAAATCCAGTAACAAAACCATCCCAGGGAGAAATTGTAGGTGTGTTTCTATTTTAGGGAATTTTTTGTGCAGATATTATGGGAGATTCCCAACTCCTTCTCAGGCTCCGAATTAATTGCTTCTTCTTATAAGACAATAAGGAGAATTCAGAAAATATAAGGGAAACTTTAGACAGAAAGGTTTTCAGTAAACTCCTTTTATTTTCTGCTCAAAATGACATTAATAATTAAATATTACCCACATTGGTTTCTCAGCTTGGTGTGAATGAGTTCTTTTGCCTTTAATTTTTCAAATGCCAGAGCACAGATTCAAGGTCTCTTCTGTTTCAGGGAGAGGAAACAAAAAGAGATTCTTCTGCCGTCAAGCTTGTGGACAATGCTTCTCCCCTCTTTGGGGACCTGTCCTCTGTTACACCAAGACCAATAACAGACACAATTACTTGTTACATCCTTCCCTTTCTCATTTGAATGTAAGAGGTAGGCTCTTTTCTGCTACCACGCTTTTACAAAGTAACAAGCAGGCAGAATTCTTGTGATATATAAGATGCAAAGCTCAAAGAACATGCTACATTCACTTCCCATTCCCTTGTTGTAAATCGTGCACTGGAGTGCACCGTGCTGTTCTAGGGACAGTATTATCAGTTCCTTATACTCATAGATGAAGAAAGTACTGTCACATGAAAAGTGGTCAAGAAGAATTATTCATGGGACATGTGATACAGTTCCAAAGATAAAACCTCACCTAGCTCATAATTTTACCCTGAGCGAGCCCTGAGTTCAGGGAAGAGTCCTAACAGCAATATGGGAGTGGCCTCTCTCCATCATAATCCCACCACTCAGGACTCTGGGACAGTAGAGCATCATCCCTCTATGTACTTAGTCTCCATCAGTGGTACGAATGCTGCTGTTGGGATGCAGAGGTTGTCTATGGGGATTGGTGGGATTTTATAACAATTACCAAAAACTAATCTTCATTCAACCTCCATTAAGCATGATGTGCTATATATTAAAAATATTACTTACCAGGGGTAACTTATCCATGACCTTTTGCGGCATGAGGAATTATCTTGTCATGTATTATCATAGTAAATCCTCTTTCTCCTTTATCTAATAGCAAACATTTTTAATAGGTCTCTGAGGATCTATTTTAAATATTCAACCTAATACAGAATGCTGTAAACATATATCTTTTGCAGATAAAGAGAGCTGCTTTTCTTTTTCATTGGAGATCCTGGGCTTTAGATAGAGGGACTGCTGGGGAAGGGTGAAATGTCGAAAGCTATGTATCTGATTCAACCCCCTCACTTTGAAGCAGAAAGCTAAGAGGTTAGCCGATAGTCCAAATTCAAGGGCAAATCACACGCAAACCTAGACTCACGCTGAGTTTCCTTCATTCTCTGTCCAGCACTTTATCCTGCACATTGACTGAGAACAGGGTTTAGAAGCAGCTGCTGTCCAGCAAGCCAAGAGAGGAAAATTCATGCAAGAGTGAGAGGAAGGACTTGGTAACATATATGGTGAATTGTGTTGCTGTCTGTTACTATGCTGCTAGGAGGCGAAGTTGGTTCTGTGGGGAATAAAGAGGTCTCCCTGGAATTCGAACATAGGCCAAGTTATATGTGCAGGAGTCATGGACGTTTGTTCTTTAAACACATATTTATGAAATACCTCTGCACACCAGACATTGTGGTAATTGTTGGCCAGGGATCTCGAGGGCTGAGGTAGGCATCTCCCTTCCCCAGCTTCACGGGTCTATGAGAAGAGACATCACTTGATGTCTCTAACTCCCCCCCACCACGCACCACCACACACATCCTCCCCAGTTAGGTAGTAGAGGTGGGCAGTGACCTACCTTATTGAAGAGTTTCAAAGAGGAACCTGGCGTGACTCAGCCCCCTTTTATCCTCTTTCTCTTGGGAATCTGTCTGGTCAGCTCTTGGTCGTGTGTTCAGCGTAACAGCAAAAGTTCTGTTCTAATGGGGATGAATCCGTGGTTTCCCCTCCATGTTTATGACAGGAGCTGTCAATCTATCTAATACAAAGCCTTAGTTTTATGAAACCAAATTTGCCTCACACTTACGTGAAGTATTCCATCAGCTTTGTTAGTAATAAAGTTGGCTGAAGTCAGACAAAGTGGTGTTGGGTCTACAAGCAGCATTTGGGCCACTGCAGTGCAGGGCTGGGGTCATGGGTGTACGACCAGTGCAGTCATACAGGGTCCTCTACTTGAAGGGCCCACGCTAGGCGTAATGCTTTGCTGTCATTGTCTTGAAATTCTGAATTTTTGAATGAGGGGCCCACATTTTTAGTTTTTTACTTGGCCTTACAAATTCTGTAGCCAGTCCTGCCAGGGTTCTTAGTTCAACAGTGGGGACTTAGACCATGGGCTGTGTTGGCTGAATCTTAAGCTACTCAACATGACCTTGGCCTGGTATTGCAATATCATTTTAGTCATTCGTGGATAGAACATGTGCCACGTCTAAACCTTAAGGTGGCTGGGATCTGCGTACAGAGCACTGGGAAGACTCTAGCAGTAAAACGTTAGGTTGATCTGCATTTGCTACCCCCAAATTACGTTCCATATTCAGGGCTACGGAAGGGATTCTGTATTTCTGAGGCTTTTCGAAAGCCTGGAGTATCACTACCCTCACCCCCTCCCAAACATACAAACTGGCTTCAGAGTGATTCAGGACTAGTTAATAACTAAGCTCTTCCTGCGTGTTTCTGTATTGGAAGAGCACGTGTCAGAGATTTGGGTCTTCACAGGACCCCTACGTACAAGTTTCAGAAGCGATAAAGGCTTCAGCTCCAGAGTACCGCTCCCGCTAAAACCCAGGTAAAGAAAGTGAGAGGCTCTCTAGGAGGCAATTTCCTAGGCCTAATCAATTCCATAACAAGGGACTTTGTTAATAGACACTGAGGCATAGGAGTAAGAATGCCTACCAGAATTCTTACCGTAAAAATGTGCTTCTAGAACAAGCTCTACTCAGTAGAAAACTGGGGTGCCAGGGACTCAGGGATTAAGGGAGAAATGGAAATTAGTAAAATTTAAATACACTGAATGGGGAAGATTGATACCTCGAAAAAGACTTGTTGATTGGACTGCTACGTTGCAAATTTCGAAACCCCCGAAGGTACACTATCTCAAATGACACTTTCTGGGTGACAGAACCCCAGGCAGAATCCTCTCAGATACGATAAAGGCACCATGCCCAAAGAAGCTTTCTTTAAAAAGATCTCCCAACTGAGTTTAAATTTAAAGATCTTGGTCTTCTTAAACAGGCACGGCCTAATTGACATTCTCCGGAGCGAAAATAAAAAATTTCCGCACTTCTTTCAAACACCATCAAATCTTTGCTATATCCTTTGGCAGCCCTAAATTCTGGGTTTCTTTGCCTGAGATGAGGACTTGAGGACTGAAAATTACCTTTGTTTCTATGTTTGCTAGGTTTGCAGCAGTTCTGAAATAATACCTTGTATTCTACTATACCTTTGAACTCTTTAAAGAGTGAGGTACATTCAAGATTTTATGTGGAACTAATTCAACTCTTGAGGTCCAAAGGAACTGCCTGTATTCTAGTGATGGACAACACAGGCTGTGGCTTCTAAAGGAACCCAGCTCCATTTGATCACTGAGAGAGCACCTTCAACTAATACAGAATACAAAAAAACTTCACTTTCTTTGGGCTTTTCATACCCAAGAACAATATCTGATTTTGGACTTTAATTACTTTCAACTTCGATGTATTTGAACTTGAACTTTCAAGGGACTCTAATCTATGGGTTTATTTTCTCTCAAGGAATTTGATCCTGAAAGGGAGTTTATATTCAGGTATTGGGAATTTTACTATTGAATTAACTTTAAGTTTCCCAGTGAGTTATATTAGGCAGTGTACTTGAACATAATTTAGAACTGGGCGAAAATAGGCAGACAAATTTCACCTGGCTGCCGTGGTTTTAGAATTAGTTTAATTAATGACCCATTTCAGTGGGGAACAATCTACACTGTCATCTGCAACCTCAGGAGGGTCCTCAATGAAGGAGTGATGGGTATGGGGGAGAGCTTTATGAAGATAGAATCAAACCACCCTAATGGGCTGCCACTCTCCTCCTCCAATGAGATAATCATTCTGGTGTTGACCGTATATTTAGGGTTAAGCCAAAGGAGTTAAGAGAACCACAGTCTTGGGAATGTTGATTGGAAAGCATCCTTTACCTTGGTTCCTGTTTCCTGTTTCCAAGGGAAGAGACATCAATCAGTAACCTCTTGGCTTCTCTCCTCCTATCTTATTTTTTCCTCGCTAAGGCAGATAGAATGAATTATCAGATTGGTGTGACAGGGAGAGGGACCGGGGATTCTCAGTCCCTTGCTGTCTTTTTTTGCGCTCTCTCTGCCTTCAGAGAACGTGTGCTCTTGCCTGCTCTTGGCCTTGTGCTAACTTTGCGCTTGAGGCTTCCTTTGGGGAGACCTATAGTTTTCTTATGCTCTTTGAGATTATGTATTATGAAGTACACCGTTGCTTTTCACTTAAACTACGATCTCTTTCAGCTGTATAATGGCAAGTTAATGTTTTAACTCTCATTGCCTTGTTGTAGACACTGGAAAGACTTCTATTGTATAAGCTAGGTGATCTTTCTCTAACTAGTTAATCTATTTCTCAGTTTCCCCATGTGTAAAATGAGATAATACCTCTACCTACTTTTGCAGGATTGTTAGAGATGGAAAGAGTTACGGGCAGGTGCTTAGGGAAATGCTATAGCAGTGTTTGCTATTACTGTGTTACCTTATCTACCACTCTGTACAGAATTTGAGGAATGAGAATGAGAGACGCATTTTATTGGGTTTCCCATGCAGTCCAACAACATGTACTAGGTACACAAAAAACAGTGTCATGGTCCTGGCTTCAGTCTCGGGGTAGAAACAGACAAGTGAATCAATAATAATTGTAGCATAGCATGTGAATGTTATAATAAAGACCTGTGCTCTGTGCCATGGGAATTTGGAGATGGGACCAGCTGACAATTTAAATGTTACTGCGGCTGTACTCAACACTAGTCCAAGGCAAATCGTGAATTGGAGCCTCATATTTTTCAGCCACAGAGTTACACCTTCATTTTAGTGCCTTCTGTCCCCGTTTTTCTGCCACGCCATGATCTATGCTCTCTCACCACCCCCCGGCTTGCCCTCCTGGAGTTGCTCCCTCTAACATTCAGTTGCAGACTCAGTCGCACGTTGGGACAACAGCTGCCTGAGGCACCCATCCATGTCAGCTGCCACACCGTCAGTTGAGGGTTGAAAACATCACTGGATATGTAACAAGACGGAGAAAACTGAGCTTATGAGAAAGGAAAGGAAATTGGGTACCAGATGAGGATTATAGTTCTAAGCAACAGAAGCTAGCTCAGAAAGATTGAGCAGACAAGGAATTTATTTAAAAGACATTTAGCGGATCACAGAACCATTGAAAGCAGGCTGGAGACTATTATGTTCACGGCAGTGCTTTAAAGCCACATTGTAACACTGGTCCGGGGAGGAAACTGTACACTAGATGACAAAATGGGTACCAGTCACTAGTGCATCAGGACCTCTGCTCCTGCAGCCACTGTTGCTGCCTGCATGACGCCTCTTCTGTACAAAGCAACTTCACATCTCCTGCAGCCACCACAGATCCCAAATGATGGACGCCTTCTTAAATCTTGCAGAACAACAACAGTGGCGACAACAACAGGACTGAATTCTGTGCAGTTCTTGCTTTTGCCACTGCTTACTTTCTACCAGTTTTGCAAAGGTGCATCCAGTTGGTAGAGTCCAGGTCATATGCCTGGATTCCAGTGGCAAGGCAGCTGGCAAAGCCAGTTTTCTGGCTTCTCCCTTGGGGTGGTGTTGGGAAAGTATCAGACAGCCAGAAAACATGACAAATGTCTAGTATACTACCAAGAGCCTTGGAGGAGGAAGGAGACCCTTTAAAGACTTGATTGAATAATGATTGATGCCAATAAGTATCTTATAAGGTTTTTTCTTCTTTCTTTTTTAAAGGAATGGAAAGGTTTTATTTTTCTTTTCAATATTAGCCATTATTATTATTATTCATTTTTCCTTTATTTCTCTCGCTGTTGAGGTTCTACCCAGCCTCCAAGTCAAAGTGAAATCCAGACTTTCCTAAAGAACCCCATCCCAGCACCTCTCTCCCCTCAAACACAACTGTGCTTTGCTCTTCTTTTATAACTCATCACAGTTTCAAAGACTTTTATTTGAGTCATATATTGTCTTTTGCCACTGCCATCACCTCCTTTGTGACCTTTCTAGAAGCCGGAATTGGCTTCATCTTGGGTTCTCCCATACATAGGTAAGTTGCTCATATAAAGCAGAATTTCAGCAAATATTTGTTGGATCGAGCTAAATATTAATTCTTATTTTGTCTCATACCCCTGCCTTTTGTTAATTAGGCATAGAGGATAAAGTATTTTAATAGGACACTGAGTTGTCCCTTCATATAACTCATTTTAAATTTTTAAAAATTTTAATTCATTTATTTTTATTGATGTAGAGTTGATTTACAATATTATGTTAGTTGCACGTGTACAGCAAAGTGATTGTTATATATATGTTATTATTTTCATATTATTTTCCACTATAGGCTATTACAAGATATTGGATATTGTTCCCTGTGTTATACAGTAAATCCTTGTTGCTTATCTATTTTATATATGGTAGTGTGTATCTGTTAATGCTATACTCCTAACTTATCCCTCCCCACTCCCTTTCCCCTTTGGTAACCATAAGTTTGTTTGCAATGTCTATGCGTCTGTTTCTGTTTTGTAACTAGATCATCTGTATTATATAATGTAATATTTGTTTTTCTCTGACTTAACTTACTATGATACGCTCTAGGTCCATCCATGTTACTGCAAATGGCAATATTTCATTGTTTTTTTTATAGTTGGGTGGTATTCCATTGTGTATACATGTACCACATCTTTATCCATTCATCTGTCGATGGACACTTAGGCTGCTTCCACATCTTGGCTATTGTAAATAGTGAACATTGGGGTGCATGTATCTTTTTGAATTAGAGTTTTCGTCTTTTCCGGACATATGCCCAGGAGTGGGATTGCTGGATCACATGGTAGCTCTATTTTTAGTTTTTAAGTAACTCATGTATTTTTATAAGGGCCTTCTGGAACCACTTTGAAAACTTCTTAGGTGTAGGGGTTCCCTAAAAACAATACAGGTAACCACCCTTGGGAAAGGTAAAGTAAAACCTCACGATACAGAGGAGAGGTATATCCAGAATAACCCCCTGTATTTCACAGGGAAAAAAGGAAACTTTCCTGATCCTTCAGAGAAAGAGTGACAGTAAACTGAGAGAGCTGGCTTCAGGAACCAAATAGGGTATGTGTGGGTTGAATTCAGCACCAAAAAATAGTCACTTTCGGGCTTCCCTGATGGTGCAGTGGTTGAGAGTCCGCCTGCCGACGCAGGGGATACGGGTTCATGCCCTGGTCCGGGAAGATGCCACATGCCGCGGAGCGGCTGGGCCCGTGAGCCACGGCCGCTGAGCCTGCGCGTCCGGAGCCTGTGCTTCGCAATGGGAGAGGCCACGACAGTGAGAGGCCCACATACCGCAAAAAAAGAAAAAAATAGAGTCACTTTCAATCTCTTCTTCCCTTGAAAAATCATTGCTGGAAGCTAGTCGAGTGAAAACCTGTAGTGCTGGACATTATCAGCCAGATTCTTCAGTGACACTTTCTGGTAGTAAAAAACCATGGGGTCAGAAGCTGCAGCAGACTGATTAAAAAACCAGCCTCTCCTTCTTTGGACATGGAAGTCAAAGAAGAGGGTGGGCAACTCTTTTCTAAAGTTTCTCTGGGAGTTTGATCTGCTTTTATTTTAATTTGGAGAAATAAATTGTCATCAAACTTACAGGCTGAATTACAGTACTTGAAACCAAAATTATGTTTTTACTGCTATAGTTGGAAAAGACATGGGGAAGACTGGGAAGCTGGATGGAAAATGTATGACAGTATAAAATACAAGTGTAAGTGATTTAACGTGATCACAGATAACAGCTTTTCTTCAGAGTAAGTTCTATTTGCTATTTATTCTTCTGCTGCCTTGCTAAGACCTTTTGAGGGAAGGATTACAGAAGGTTTGTAGAAGAAACTTGGAAATTGTCTAGTCATTTCATCTGACAAAGAAGTACCCCAGGGCTTCCCTGGTGGCGCAGTGGTTGAGAGTCCGCCTGCCGATGCAGGGGACACAGGTTCGTGCCCCGGTCTGGGAAGATCCCACATGCCACGGAGCAGCTGGGCCCGTGAGCCATGGCCGCTGAGCCTGTGCGTCCGGAGCCTGTGCTCCGCAACGGGAGAGGTCACAGCAGTGAGGGGCCTGCGTACCGCAAAAAAAAAAAAAAAAAAAAAAGTGCCCCGAAGGCCCTTGAGGAAGTGAGACCTAATAAAGGTCACACAGAGTAAACAGCAGAAGTGGGACTGGAATCAGATCTCTTTTGGTACCACCTGGCCCTGATCAAAAACTATCTAAGAAATACTCAAAGACCGCATCCTTTACTTTTCCCCTAGGCATCAGGCAGACTTTGTTTCTAGCTCTCATTTTCAAAATGATTACTTTGTAAATTTTAACAACCATGTTGGAAAACAACAGAATTCCAATGTTAATTGTTATTTGAAAGGGGAGGGGGACTTTGCAAATATTTTACCCCACCCATCAGCAAACCCAGCTATGAGCCTGATCTTTTCTTTCTGACCTTCCTCCCCAATCCCAGTGTAAAAATATTTGCTGATGAAAAATCTATTCCAGCTAGTCCATTTTTCAGAATATGAACACTTCTCTTTGCCTCTCTTTTAACGCTGGGCATCTGTGCGTCCTGTTTTGGCTCTGTTCCTAATTACTATGCTATTAGCTCACTCTTCATCTGTTCTTGGCCATTTAGTCTGCGTGGACTTGTTTTCTCTGCCCTACTGATTATGAGGTGGGCCGTGGGATAACTGAAATAACTGAAACAACCCCACCCAGTAGATAACGTTGTCCAAGATTAATTGTCTCTTTTGACCAAATTATCACTAGCCATCCCCCTAAAGCCTTCCTTTTGAAATCCATTAGTTAATGAAGTTCCCAAATTACCAGTCAGGAGTCCATGTGGCTCAGGCAGACAAATCCTAGGAGTTAATCCTATTAATCCAATCTGGGGCACAGTTTAGACCCAGGGTGCTTCTTGAGAAGTTATATCTAGTTTTAAGGCTGTATTTGGTAGCTTCATTTGGGGGAAGTTTACTAAACAACCTGGTATATAGTTTTCTCTGGCAACCTCTGTGTGTGCTTACGTTTTGCACACCATAACAAAGTGAGACTGGTTGATAACCTAGCTGTAGTCACCTAAATGGAAAGCACGCCCGTGGTTTGACCAATGGAAAGACATCTGAGACTCTCATTCAGATAAATCTGAAAAGTCCCAGTTAATTCATTCTACTTAATGGTCTCCATTTCCAGCCATTCACTGCTTATTACGGAACAGTGAGAGCAGGCCCTCAGAAGAACCCCACACTTCGTTTAATGCTCTACTGTAGTTTAATGCTCTACTGTAGTCTAATGCTCTACTGTTGCTGTCTTGAAACTTAATCATTTAATCTTTGAATGTGTGTTTGGTAAATGAAGCCTCATGGGACAATGGAGCACGTACTTGAGCAAAGGACATACGCAGAAGAAAGGTAATTACCTTTCATTTCGGTACTTTTGATGGTACTTTTTTTCTGATTTTTGAGCAAGGAATCTCATTTTCATTTCTGTTCTGAGTGAGAGTGGCATATATCCCAGAGTGCACACTTCCGCTTATATTTCCACAGGGCCTTATCACCTTCTGTCCTGGCTTACATTGTACCCACACACCTACATCACCTCAGTGACTAAGGTTCACTTTATCTCGTTTTTCCTAACAATGACTTAAACTATTTTTTAAGCACTTACTCTGTGCCCTTCACTTAACTCACATTCTCCATGTAATCACCATGGTACCTCTCTGGGACCACTGTTCTCAGTAGTCCCATTTTACAGAGGAGGCAATTGAAATGTAGCTTCAGAAACTTGCCTAAAGTCACATGGTAAGTGTTGGGGTCAGCGTTTGAACTCTGGCAGACTAAAGCCGGAGCCAGTGCACTGCATTCATAAGCATAAGTGAGAAATGTCTTTAAAATGCTCAGTCCAAGAATATGATGGGACTTGTTGGACTTTTAACCCTTTATTGATTTATGTTGCCTTTTAAAAAATATAGTCCTACATTATAGTAAGTTTATGGCCCACTAAAATCTGTCTTAATGAGGCATTAATGAGGTGATAGTAGACCAGTAATCACCTGCCTTCTCTCACTTCATTTTCTTTATTGAAAGTGAGGAATATTTGAGTGAACTGTTGTTCGGCTTAAGGTCCTCAGGTCAATATTGCACCTTAATTCACTTCATCCTCTCTATTTCCTGGTCACTCCTTCTGTCTCTGAGACTCAGTTTAGAAAAGTGTGTGCAGTATAGATAGTAAGTTCAAAATCTGTAGAACTGGATTTCTAGAACCTGATTCCAAGAAAGCATACACGGTCTCCATACCGATCTTGCAAATGCATCTGAAAACTGTTCTTTTCTGTCCCATTCACCCTTTAACTCCGGGAACAATCCAAAGGCCCCTCTTCCAGGCATTCACCCTCTCTCCCTTGACTACTACACCAGTCATTCCAAATTCAAAACTTAGACGATATTTCAGTCTGTGAATGCAAGGGGATGAAAAGTTTCCTTTTCGTTTCGTTTCTCATCTTTCCCCGCTGCTGTTAAGTCTGAATCTAAATGTTGCACATTCTGTAGGGCTCCCGTTAAACGGGCCTGTGGGGAGCTGGCAGCTGAGGTAGAGAACATGTCGATCTTATGCTGAGCGTTCCCTGTCCTGCCTAGAGGCTGCTGTATTGCTGGCACTGGACTGTCCAGGGTAGAGAGGGTCGGGGAGGCGCTTTCCCTCTTGCCGTCACTGGAGCGGGCAACCCTGGTTAGGATGCATACATCAGTCTGCCTCTCCCAGGGATGAACACAGTTTCGTCTTATGATCTTTGATCCGGGAAGTACGAAATGCAGCTGTTTTCAGGAGAACAGATTTTCCTACGGAGCTATGTTCTGTTCCTCGTGAGTTTTCCTAAGATGCTCTTGACGAGCAAGGAGAGGGAAAGCGGCAGCAGCAGGAGACTGCAGAGAAGGGTACATTACAAGTTACCGGAACATCCGTCATCATCAAGAGGGCCTAGGCTGTGACCTCTGTGGCAGAAAGCAGTTCCAAAGAGAAGAAGCTCCTTTTTGCCACTTTACTGCTTATAGCAGCCTCTGTGCTGTTAGCCTGACAATATTTCTTGAAGTTAGAGTGATTTCGTGATAGTTTTTATCTGAGGGCCTCATTTTCCGTGATCATTCCCAACTGGACTGGGAAGAAGAAGCTGCAGCTCTAGCTGTGACCAAGAGACAAACGCGCCCCCAGGGCTTCCCTGGTGGCTCAGGGGTTGAGAGTCCGCCTGTCGATGCAGGGGACACGGGTTCGTGCCCCGGTCCGGGAAGATCCCACATGCCGCGGAGCGGCTGACCCCGTGAGCCATGGCCGCTGATCCTGCGCGTCCGGAGCCTGTGCTCCGCAGCGGGAGAGGCCACAACAGTGAGAGGCCCGCATACCACAAAAAAACCACAAAATGCGCCCCCAGTAAAGAACCACCTGTTTTGAGCTCTCCCATTGCTGCCAGACATAATTACACTCACCGAAGCTTCCAAAATCAGCAAGCTGGGAAGTAAGGGAGGAGCTGTCTGGGCCTTACCTCCCGGCCACAGACAGATCCTTTCAGGCCTAATGAACACTGTCCTCTGTCAGCAGGAGACTCATGCCATCATATGCTGAAGTATAAGCATCGCCGGTCACCAATCACACTCAGCTGTCACACCCACTTCACTCCCCAAACCCTTCCACC
This sequence comes from Stenella coeruleoalba, assembly GCF_951394435.1. NCBI lineage: Eukaryota > Metazoa > Chordata > Mammalia > Artiodactyla > Delphinidae > Stenella > Stenella coeruleoalba. The sequence goes on along the minus strand of NC_137151.1, from coordinate 37,163,007 downwards.
GGTCCTCTGGAAACATGACCGCATGGGCAAATTCCCCTAATCCTCAGCCTATCTTACAGAGGTCCCTCTATCCCTTTGTTTTATCCAAACCCCATTTCCTGTAGCCCACTGAAAAGGAGGGTTTATCTAGTAATAGGAATAGTAGGTGGGGTTGTCTCCCTTTCTCCTTGGGGCTAATTCCAAGCCATTCCATACGCCTTTGAGAAGGACAGACTCCTTCTATATCATCCTACTGATCCTTTACCAACACTGAGACATCGCCTCTCACTCGCTGAATATTGTATCCCTTGTTCACTCTCTTAACATCCACCTCAACTTTGACCCCTCTTCCAGAAGACTTCAAAGACAATGTCTACAATTTGTTCAGCCCACGGGTCTCTCATTTCCTTGAATTAACTCTTCCTTTCAAATGGCCTTCGCCTCCATTTAACTTCAGCCACCCATTTCCACATGCCCGTGTGAAAGTGTGATTATAAATCTATGACCTGTAAATTTCAACTGAGCTTTCAAAAGTGCTTAACGTTCTAACTTGACTATGCTACTATTACGCAGAGTTTACTCCATGCTTTAAAATATCGTTTGTAGGGCTTCCCTGGTGGCGCAGTGGTTGAGAGTCCGCCTGCCGATGCAGGGGACGTGGGTTCGTGCCCCGGTCTGAGAGGATCCCACATGCCACGGAGCGGCTGGGCCCGTGAGCCATGGCCGCTGAGCCTGCACATCTGGAGCCTGTGCTCCACAATGGGAGAGGTCACAGCAGTGAAAGGCCCGGGTAACACACACACAAAAAAAAATATATCATTTGTATATTCTTCACTGAACTTCTTCATAACACCTAAAGTTCCCCTCTACTCAGTTTCACTAACTATCGAAGACTGCCTCATACCACAAAACAGAAACTATGAGATGGGACCTCCATTTCATCCAGATTAATTTTCCTACATAAAACCCATCCTCCTCTTTTCCGTCTTACTTTAAGGAAAAAATATCCTTTACAGATATTAAGGCTCCAGATATCCAGGTCTTCTCTCGCCTTCCCAGAGACCTCTCCATATCAGTTATATCTTTTTTCTCTTAAATTTGAAGTATTCTTCCTTAGCGGATTCTTCTCCTTAGCATTCAGACATATTCTTGAACCACCAGCTTGACCAACCCCATGCAGGCACTGCCCAATATTTTCCACTGGTCTTCACCGTTAACTTCTTAAATCATCTTCCTGGGCATCCTTAACGTCTCTCTTTCACTCATCTGTAGCATCCAATTTAATAGCAAATTAAATCCGTTGTAGCTTCAGAATATTTCCATAAATCTGCCTTTTCTCATCATGTCGACCACTAGCACCTGGCCCAAGCTGCTCTCATCCCTCACCTGTCCACTCCAGTGGCCAGCTGTGTGCTCCCCCTGCTTCCTCTACCTTGCCTCCTGCAGTGGCCTCTGCTGAGAAACCCCCAGGGGCTTCCCATCTCAGAGGAAAAGCCTGAGTCTTGAAAACAGACTTTCAAGGCCTGACACGATCTGCTCCAGCCCCCGCCCCGTCCCCACTCTGACCTCACCTCCAACCCTTTTTCGCTTTATGTACTTCCTTCAGCCAACCCGGCTTTGCTGTTATTTCTCAAAAATGCCCTGTGCTGTGCTCAGTATTCTGTAACATCCTAATGGGGAAAAGAGTTTGAAAAAGAATAGAGGCATGTATAACTGAAAAAAATAAATGTTTCTGCTTTTAAGAACATAAAGGCATTTATCCCAAGGTCCTCAATAAAGGGGATTTTTTTTTCTTTGTAATAATAATGAAAAAGGGCACTTAGAGCAGGCTTCTCTCTCCTACCCACCAAACCACGTAATGACCCTCCTTTATTTTGAAGAGACCTTGGAATATTTAACACTGTGTATTAAGATTATAAAGCAGGAAGATATTCTTCGAAAGAGAATGTATATGAGAAGTAAAGTTGACCTTTGCCAACCTGGTAAAAAATAATGCCCTGTGTGCAGCTGCCTCAGGTGTTTTGTATGTGATGCTCCTTCTGCCTGGAATGTGCTCGCATAGAAATTCTCATGACACATGCTCTCTCTCTTACTTCCTGTAGGTCTGGGCTGCAGTATTACCCTGGAGAGAGAACTTCCCTAGATAAAACCACGGCCGCCTCCACTCAGTAGTTCCTCTCCCCCTTAATAGCACTTTATTCTTTCCACCTGACGTATTGCATATTTAATTATTTGTATGCTTCTTGTCTGTCTCTCCTCTATAACAAAAGTGCCTTCAGGCATGTTATTTTGTTTTTGATTTACATTTACTACTCTAGCTCCAGCATCTAGAACAGAACCTGGCATGTAGTAGGTCTCAATAATTATTTCCTGAAAATGTCCCATCTTATTATTTCCACTTTATTCTCATGGTCCTTCCAAACTGGTCTGCTTCTTTGACTTCTACATGTGCTCTTATTAAGGTCTTCAGCGACCTCCTTTGCTAAATCCTCATCTAACGTTACCTCACAGCAGGTTTTGATAGAATAGGTAACTCCTTTCCTCTTGGATCATTCCTCATGGCTTTTGTGATTTTCCTTCTGGGTCCCTGGGCCTCAGTCGCATCCCAGCTGACTCTTATGCAGCCCTTAAGCTGTGGAATTCTTCAGAGACCTCTCTTCTCATGCTGCACTTGCTTTCCCGGTGATCTCATTTCCTCCCATGGCTTTATAAATACCATCTATTATTACTGGTCTCAAACTTATTTTCCTGCCCAGCATTATCTTCTGAGCTTCACTAAGAATCATTAAGAATCTCAATATGATGTATGAAAAACTAAAGGCCAAACTTATTATCCTTGAGAGTTACTTCCCTCAGAAAATGGTATCATTGCCTAACTCAGAAAACTGTCTCTTCCCTTTCCCTTATTTCCTATGTTCTGTTCCCCACCAAGTCCTGTCCATGCTGCTGTCACACCATACCTTGTGTCTGCTGCCTTCTCTTCATCCTTTGTCATACCTAAACCACCATCACTTCCCACCTGCAGCACTGCGACAGTCATCTAAATGGTCCTTCTACCTCTGCTCTGGTCTCCTTTCCATCTGTCCACTACACACTCTCTAGTATGATCGTGCCCCTTCTGGCTTAGAACACTTCAAGCAGTCTTCAGCACAGTTAGGTTATAAAGTCCATCACGATCTGGTCTGTAGCTGTTTCTTTTGCATGATATCTTACATCTCTCCTCCATCCTCAGTCTCTGCCTACACACAGCAGTGCTCACGAATGGCCTTTCTTAGGGCACCTATTATGTGTATTATGGTAGTAATGTAACCTATATTATATCCTATCACAGCTTTCATGCAAATGAACATTAATGTCATTAATCTTTAGATGAGAAAGGACTTTTTAGTTGAATTCCAGGGAAATTGATCCTGGCCCTGAAATCATATTTATGGAATGAATGAGTGAATGAATTTGCCCAAGACCACATTTCTAAACATTGCATAGCTTCTCTACCACGCAGGGTTGTTGGAATGATATATGTGTTAATTTTTTGAAAAGCATAAAGTACTAAAATGTAAATTTAAAAAAATCGTGGCACATTTTGGAAGTTTGGGTTACCCTGTATTACACAGGCATTCCTGCTGAGTGGAAAATAAATAACTAAAAGGCTGAGTCCCCACCTTTAAGGAGCTTATCTCCTCACTAGGCAGGCAAGACTTACATATAGTAGAACTCATAGAGAACAGTATAATATGACACTAATAAATGCTGGGGAGAATAATTGGGGCAAGTCCTCTTCTGCATTCTGTTGAGGAAGGATACAAATAAAGGGACCCCGCCCAATCAACCTAATCTACTGAGTGAACCAAAGGAGTGTCATCAATTATAGCCAGATCTCCAGTGTCCTATGTGAAAGTCCCCAGCACTGGACTTAGCCCAGCATACATAAGCCACAAGAATGTGTTACCTCTGATCCTGCAAAATAGTATCTAACAAAAGAGGTTCTCTCTGACACCATGTCCACCCAACCCTGCAACTCCCCACCCCTTTAACCTGGCTTCCCTTTAACATGATCTGTTTCCTTTCTTCTCACCACCCGACACCATATATTTATTTGCTTGTTGTCTGCTTCTTTTTGTTTATTCTGTCTCCCCCAACTAAAATGTAAGCTTGGGGCTTCCCTGGTGGTGCAGTGGTTGAGAGTCTGCCTGCTGATGCAGGGGACACGGGTTCGTGCCCCGGTCCGGGAAAATCCCACATGCTGCGGAGCGGCTGGGCCCGTGAGCCATGGCCGCTGAGCCTGCGCGTCCGGAGCCTGTGCTCCGCAACAGGAGAGGCCACAACAATGAGAGGCCCACGTACAGCAAAAAAAAAAAAAAAGTAAGCTTGAAGAAAGCAGAGACTTGTGTTTCGTTTGCTGTTGTGTCCCTGGTCAGTAACGGGGCTCACAATTGGCCGTCACTGAATAAATAACGTGTTAAATGCATGAAAATTGAGGCACTAGGTTGAATAGAGTCCATTCTTTAACTAAGGGACTCAGGGATTGGGATCATCATTTTTTTTTTTTTTACATCTTTCTTGGAGTATAATTGCTTTACAGTGGTGTGTTAGTTTCTGCTTTATAACAAAGTGAATCAGTAATACATATACATATGTTCCCATATCTCTTCCCTCTTGCATCTCCCTCCCTCCCACCCTCCCTATCCCACCGCTCTAGGTGGTCACAAACCACCGAGATGATCTCCCTGTGCTATGCGGCTGCTTCCCACTAGCTATCTACCTTACGTTTGGTAGTGTATATATGTCCATGCCTCTCTCTCGCTTTGTCACAGCTTACCCTTCCCCCTCCCCATGTCCTCAAGTCCATTCTTTAGTAGGTCTGTGTCTTTATTACTGTCTTACCCCTAGGTTCTTCATGACATTTTTTTCCTTAAATTCCATATATATGTGTTAGCATACGGTATTTGTCTTTCTCTTTCTGACTTACTTCACTCCATATGACAGACTCTAGGTCTATCCACCTCATTACAAATAGCTCAATTTCATTTCTTTTTATGGCTGAGTAATATTCCATTGTATATATGTGCCACATCTTCTTTATCCATTCATCCGATGATGGACACTTAGGTTGTTTCCATCTCCGGGCTATTGTAAATAGAGCTGCAGTGAACATTTTGGTACACGACTCTTTTAGGATCATCATTTTAACAATGCTCTAATATTATCCTTTCTTGACTGGAAAATACCACCTGCTTCTCCGCTCTCAATTTCCAAGACTGGCTTTTTTTGCTCTTTTACCAAATCTCACAGTAGGAGAAACTGCAGCCCAGCCACCCAGTGTTGCCAGGAATATGACCAGAGGCCTGGGCCATGCCCTCTTCAGAGGCCCTCTGAGACCCTCCACAGGCAGCTGTCTGGCGTCTCAGTGGGCCTCTCTTTGGGCATGGCTCCAGTCCAGAGGATCACCAGCTCATCTCCAAATGTGCTGTTTATGAGGATTGATCCAGATACTGCCCTCCAGAACCCAAGAGGCCCCATGCTGGCTCCATTCAGCTATGACAGTGTGTGCAAAAGCTACCGCAGGTTTCACTAAATTACGGAGCAAGTGTCAGACTTCCTTTGCGTTATCAGACACATATTACATGGCATCTTTATTGGGTTTTTATATCTTGAGGGGGTCCTGATAGGATGAAAGGGAGGCTTGCTAGGTGCAGATGAGTGCCATTTGACTATTTAAAGGCACATTTAATTAAACTGGATTCATTGCCTGCATGGGGCAAGTTAAATGAAAAGTAAATAGATGGAGTATGATTACATATTATTAAGAGGAGAGGCAGCTCTGGAGACCAAATTCTTTTAACAACATTAAGCTGAGCTCATTTCATATGCACAGTTTAGCACTGGCCTATAAGGAGAATGTGTTTTGAGAAAGTCAGAATGGTTATGAGCTCTAAACAGCTTTTAATAAAATGCAGTGTTTCAGGGAAGGAGCAACTTCTAAGCTTCACTTAAATATGCTAATTAAAGAAAATGAAGTTTCCCACTGCTCCCAGGTTCGCTTTGTTTCCCCTCTATTTTTTACGTTCATCTCAACCAGGCTGCTTTCCGCTTTAGCTTATATAAACTCCTAGAAACGCTCCAGATTCCTTATTTACAAGATGTCAGGATTTTCTGTGAGCTGATCAGAAGAAGAAAGCCCAAGTCTGTCAAATCAATGACTTTACTCAAATTGGCTATCTGGGTCTGATTGTCCCTAGACTAACCCTAAGCTTCTAGCTGGTTTCTAGACCATTGTAACCAAATGGGCCCACCATCCCCCTAAAATAATAGTAAAAATAGCTGTGATCTGTTGACTGTCTGTAGTTGGGCAGGTGGTTTACATACATCATCTAATTTGATGCCCACCATCCCCCTAAAAGATAGGTATTGATAGTCTCACATTCTCACAGAAACAGATCGAACAAGGCAAATAGATGTTGGTGCAGCTGGGATTCAGACTCAGGTCTGAGTGACTCCAAAATCCCTTCCCTCTCACGGGCAGCACCTGCCCTGACCCCATCCGGGAAATCACAGCTCTGGGGGATGGGGAAATATTTGAAAAGCATGTGAAATAGTGTGATTTGATATTACAAAATAGAACCAAAAAAATCTTCCAGTAACTTTCAAAGTGTGAACCCCTGTAGAGGAAGTTTTGCACAGTTCTCTTGGCTGCTGGTCCACAGGTTAAAAAACAAAGTTGAGAAGCGCTCATCTGATTTATCCACCCCGGACGTACAACCTTCCGATTTTGCCTCACCAGTTCCCCCTTCTTCTGATAGCAACACCTTGATGTAACTTCTAAGAGTCCGCTCTCCTCCATTTTCAGTCCATGTGGCCTGAGCTGTGTGTACCCTGCCCTGTAGTTTCATGTGTTTGCACACATCCTTGGTCTGGTCAACAGGGTCCCAGATTGATTCATGAGACCCACTCCAGGAAAGGAGCTCCAGCCCTCATACTTCTTCTGCTGACTATTGAAAAAGTGATACCCTCTAAGCTGGTAGGATACATACCTGGCATTGTTCATGGTCCTCTTGTCATCAAGAGGGAGAGCCTGCCTGAAAAGAAGCCATACCCAGAGATGGAAAGACTCAGAATCCCCGATGACATTGTTTGAGAACCTGCGTCCAGCCGTGCACCTGGAAAAGTATGCTTTCCCCATCCCCACCAATTTTATAGTTGTAGAACCTGAAGCTCAGAGAGGGAGAATGATTTTCTCAATTTTGTTACTCCTAGTTAGGGACATAGTTAGGTCTAGAATCTAGGACCCCTTCTTTCCAAGTTAGTTTTATCTCCCCGGACCGTTGATTCTCAAAGTGTGATCGCTGGACCAGTGGTACTAGCATCATCTGGCACTTGTTAGTAATGAAAATTCTCCAGACCCTTTCCAGATCTACTGAATCAGAAACTTTGGGGGTTGGACTAACAAATTCCTTTAGGTGGCTCGGATGCCTGCCCAAGTTTGAGAACCACTGCTTTGGATCAGTGTTTTCCAAATTTTTGAAATGGCAGAAACATTTTTTAAAATAGAATATTGCATAGGAGCTCAATATATTGATAAATACCGATAAGGGCAACTTACTTTTCTTGAAGTGGAGGCAAGGAGCCCAGAAACCCGCTTGTTCCTGAAGACACATGACAGCGCTTGAGAACATTTCCAAGGAAGCTCTAGGACCCCATGAGTCACAATTCAGACAGAGAAAGATTGGAGAGATGCTATGTTACATCCACCCCAATTCTCATCACTTTAGGGTACTGCCCCATTACCATTTATGCTCAAATTTTCTATAATCCCTGAAGTGCTGTCTTAGGGTGAGCTATTCAAAATCTCTACATAAAAAAAGGGCTTTTTGAATATTTACAGAATCAGAGGGGAAAGCTCTGATTGAATATCCCTGATATTCAATTGAATATCCCCTGATCTCTACATAAAAAAAGGGCTTTGTGAATATTTACAGAATCAGAGGGGATTGGGGAGTTCACAGTAACAAAGATCTGCCTTGGGAAGTCCCAGGTCCTGTCCCAGCTCACCCCAAATCCAAATGTGGATGTAGGAAGTGAAGAGGCAGCAGCTTCTTTTCAAAGAGCTAAATATCCAAACCTTTGGTGTCTGGAAATGGTGTAGGAAGTGATTTATATTCCCCTCAATCCATCCTCAACATGGATTGCTGTAAACCTCGCAAATTCAGTAGGGCTACTCCTTGACAAATTTATGAAAAACGGAAATGTGTTATGGAACCTGGCACTCCTTGCCCTGTGCTCACGCAGCATTGCCTGGAGGGACTTGGTCTCTTCCAAAGAAAACTGTCTAATCACCCGTGTGTGCTGTGGCCTCAGACACCTGGTGCCCTGCCTCCCAGGGACGTTTGCAGGAGACAGGGCAGTGTTAAACAGAAAGGCAAGCATCTGCCGGTAAATATTTGGGGACGAGGAGATATTACAGCCCTCCTAGGAACACTGGTAACCGTTTCCGTGTCTTAGCAATGGTTGGTCATTATCTCTAAAATGCCCTGTGATCTTCAACTCAGCCCATTTCCAAAAATTCTTCTTCTTATTATTATTTTTTTGCGGTACACAGGCCTCTCCCTCTCACTGCTGTGGCCTCTCCCGTTGCGGAGCACAGGCTCCGGACGTGCAGGCTCAGCGGCCATGGCTCACGGGCCCAGCCACTCCGCGGCATGTGGGATCTTCCCGGACCGGGGCACGAACCTGTGTGCCCTGCATCGGCAGGCAGACTCCCAACCACTGCGCCACCAGGGAAGCCCTCTTATTATTTTATAAGTTCAATTATAATAAGTTCAATGACCATCTCCCTTATAAACCTATACATGGCTCCCTATCTCCCTGTCTTCCTGACATTCCTTTTTCAGTGTTCCCATTGATTCTTGTACATGGCTCTGTTATAACATCCATCATATTATTTTAACACCAACAGCATTTGTTTTGGTAATAATAGAAACACGTTTTATATTTATTACTGCCATTTTGGGGATACGCCGCTTCATGATGTGGTAAGCGTAGGGACCATATGGTTCATCTGTGTGTCTCGAGAGCTGGGCACAGCATCTGTCACACCATAGGTGCTCAAAAATATTTCTCCTGTGAAAAAAATAAATTTCTTGCTAGACTTGTTCTACCAAGGTCAGCTATGGAGTTCACCAGCTTGAGAACTTAATAACAGCCAGTGTGAATCTAATGCTGAATATACGCCAGGCCCAGTGCCTGGTGAGCTTCAGATGAGGAAACTTGTGAACTTGTCCAAGATCCAGTGGCTCGGGAGTGATGGAGGAGTGACTTAATCCCAGTCTTGTTTGATTCCAAAAGCTTTGCTCTTATCATTATATCTGTCTCGCCCTCTCATTCATCATTCATTCATTTAACTCACACTTAGGAGAGCTGGATATGTGGATATCCTGAGAGGCTGTCCTCATCCTCAAGGGCCCAGACTTCCATGAGCTCATAGAATGGTGGAGAGAAAGTCCCCAGAACTGCAACAAATAGATGGACAAATACAATCCTGTTTGATAAGGGCTCTTGTCTGGGACATACATCGTACTTTTCTTCTGAAGAATATAAAACTCTGAGTACATAAGCAGTGAGATCATAAAGAGATTGACCTCATTTCAGTCCTTTCCCCCTATAGAAATGAAGCCCATTTCTGTACAACATCCTGAGGCTTACAGGCAGATCAGATTAAGCAGGTAATCTTGGTAATGTTCATTATCCCAGGCCTGCCTGCCTATCCTCTGCTCTAATTGCTAGCTTTCCTGGGCAGAAATATTTCCAAGCTACGTGCTCTGCACTTTCTCCTCCTTTTTAATATCATCAGATTTGAAACAGACATACACTGCAGTAGGGTTGCTGGAAATATTATAGAAGCCCAGTAGGAGATATTTGCATATTTATGAAAATAGTTTACCTTCTGCTTTGACAGTAACAAATGCTCACAGTCTCAGCGGTTTGTTCACTTTGTGCAAGGAAAGAACCAGGAGTATATTAACAATTTGAGAAGAACTTTTGGGGTATGGTTACAAATGATTTTATTTTCCTTAATGTTACTATTCCAAGAAGTTTCTGTTTTGGCATAATTTCTCATGCCAGGTACAACCTTCTTCTGGCCATGATAGACATGGAAACTTTTGGAATTCTCCCCAGAATGTGCCAAGAGTTTAGGTCAGACTTTGCCAAACTTACTAACCAGTCTACACTCATTGGTCATCTTTGACAAATATAATTTTGTCAATTTTTATCAGTTTTCTGGATAACTACTTAAGATGGATCTGTTTCGTGAGTCACTTTCACTTTTCTGAAAATCTTTCTGAAGCCATTAAGCAAAGGAGAATGCAAATCTGACTCACTGATAGCTAGTTTTTAGCCTTTTTTCTAAGGAGAGAAGATTCCAGAAGAAATGTTTGAAAACAGAGAGATGAAAATTACAGTGCTTTTAATGACACTGCATCTCTGGCAACCAGTGTTTGTGTTAGACTATCCCCAGATACACCACCAGTTTACTGTAATTTTGAAATAGTTTAAAAGAAATGAGCCCCCTGTGGAATAGGCTGAATGACATATTGGAAAGACAAACGTTTTGACGTTAGACAGACCTGGACACAAATCCCCACTCTCTCACCTACTTGCAGGGCTCTTCAGGGAAAATCGTAACCTTTTTGAGATGAAGTTTCATCAGCTGTATTATGGGGCTGGTCTTGCCCACCTGCATGGTTGGTTCTATAAGTTTTCAATGACAAAGAAATATGGGAGAATTCTGAGTACGAAAAGCTCCAAAAATATTAGTAGGTGTTCAGTAAGCTTACTCTTCTTCAATAACCGTATTCTTGGAGTATGTATTCCATCTTTTACGGTACTTGTGTTAGAGCTATTGTGTAGTTTCAGTGCCATTACCAATTACTTTTGTTTCCTGTGGCTACTGTGACAGACTACAACAAACTGGGTGGTTTATAACGATAAAAAATGATCGTCTCACAGTTCTGGAGGCCAGCAGTGTCAAATCAAGATGTTGGCAGGGCTGTGCTCTCTTAAGGCTTGAGGGGAAAAGCCTTCCTTGCCTTCTCCGAATTCTGCCAGCTCTGTGTGTTCCTCGGCTTACGGCTGCATAACTCCAGTCTCCATCTGTCTTCATACGGCCTTCTTCTCTTGTCTTCTCCTATTTTGACTGCTATAAGGACACTTGTCCTTGGATTTAAGGTGTACGCAGATAATCCAGGATAACATCATCTTGAGATGCAAAGACCTTTTTTCAGAGTCAGGTCCCGTTCACAGGTTCTGGAGATTAAGACACGGCTGTATCTTTGTAGGGACCACCGTTCAGCCCACTACACTAGGACACTGAATCTACGGTGAGGCAACTTAAAAGGTAACTTCCCTTAGTTGCATAAGAGGGCGGAGCAAAGCCTTTAAGTAAACTACAACCTGAGTGGACCCATGAAAGGTAATGGATGTGACGAGATGATAATACTGAAAAGTTAGGCAGGAAGACAGAAGAGAATGAATTTAGATGAGACGGTCCCAGTTGTGAAAACCCAAGTCTGGCTACCCCGAATGACTCTCTAACTTATCTGCAGTAAGCTCAGTCTTTCTAGAAGCTCCCTGGCTCAAATATTTCTGAAATCCCAGAGTAGGAGTAGGGCCAGGGCAGTGAGTTAACTTACACAGTGAATCAGTCTTGCACTTTTTAAAGAACTGCTAGGGAATTTCCCTGGTGGTCCAGTGGTTAAGACTCCTCGCTTCCACTGCTGGAATCAGGGCTTTGATCCCTGGTTGGGGCACTAAGATCCCACGTACTGTGTGGCCCAAATAAATAAATAAACTGTTTGGATCTTAAAAGAGACAGAGAAATTTATAAAAAGATACAAAAAATAAAGAACTGCTAGTTAAGCAGGAAATCAGACCCTCTTGAGACTCATTTTCATATAGTCCCAAGCAACTAGCAGCTGAACTTCATAAATATTGGCCTCCGTTATAGTTCCTTGGGGAAATTGCTAAAACACAATTCCTGTACTCAGACAGTCTGTTACATCTCTCGATATACAGCTCTGGTGATCTGATTCCTTTTTGACCAAATCTTTTTCACCCCTTATGCAAAAAGAGGATACAAATAGACATAGAAAAGTTAAATGCCCATGTCTACCCACCAGTATTATCCAAGCTCCAGACATGACCCAGACATGTTATTAGGACTTTACACCTGAATTTTGGAGCAAGGGGTTTATACCTTCATTTAATGTCATTCTCCCGACCACACGCCCCCCACACACTTTTTATAAATTCCTTAGAAAAATATGTCTAAGCAAACTATGCTTAAAGACAAAGAAAGGTGGAATATTTACATTATAGGGACAAAAAGAAGTACAAGGATCAATGGGTGAGGAACCAGTGGGGAGGTGTACTCAGGGAGAGAGTCAGAGCCCAGGCATACAGCCATCACTTCTCCCCTAAATGTTACCTTCCGGAGACCTTTTCTGTTGCAATACTGAAGAAGCTGGGTCTCTGTGATTGTTGTTAGTATACAGGGGAAACTTATAAACGTTGGAATCAGAGGACCTTGGATAAGAATCCTAATCTACCTCTTAATTAGCTTTGCTTTCTCAAACAAGTTGTTTAGCTCTTTTAATCATTTGTACCGTTATTAAGTCGAAGAAAATACCACCTAATTTAAAGCATTGCAGGGGAGATTAAATGAGAATTGAGAGCTTTGAGCTTTGTCATCACAAAAACCCATTACTTTATAATTTATATAAGCTTTAGTAATTTACAGATTAACTGTCCATGATACCTTTAACTCAGAGCATCTTTGCTGCTGGACCTACCTCTTTGGCTTGTTTTCTTTTCATCTTCAGATTCTCAGGCCTGCTGTAAACTTTGCTCCCTGATAAGTTAACTGATGGGCGCTGAAGATTTAGATGAAAGTACTGTCATTTTCAGAAATCTCTCCTTAAATAAATACATGAAATTCATATTCTTATCTTTCATTTGCCTTTAAAAATAAACTAATATAGGGACTTCCCTGGTGGCGCGGTGCTCAAGAATCCGCCTGCCAATGCAGAGGACACAGGTTCGAGCCCTGGTCTGGGAAGATTCCACATGCCGCAGAGCAACTAAGCCTGTGCGCCGCAACTACTGAGCCTGTGCTCTAGCGCCCGTGAGCCACAGCTAGTGAGCCCGCATGAGAAGAACCTGTGCTCTGCAACAAGAGAAGCCACCGCAATGAAAAGCCCTCACACTGCAACAAAGAGTAGCCCCTGCTCGCCACAACTAGAGAAAGCCCACACACAGCAACAAAGACCCAACCAAAAATAAATAAATAAATAAATGTATTAAAAAAACAACTAATATAGATAGAACTTTCTGGTACACTTAAATGCTAGTTTGAAATCACTCAGCTCATTTGCATGGATGACCTCTACTTGAGTTCATTTCTCTGGAAATAAAAGTTTAGTGCACTACTCATTCAACTTAGTAATTGGAAGACTTCGGCAAATGAGGAAAATTCTAATTTTATAGGGACTGGGGACTTCATTCAAATGAAAAAAGCTTCACTGATGACATGAGTTAATTGTGCAGTTAACATGAAATAACCTTACCTAGCATTACAGAGATTTTAAGAGAATCAGTTTGCAGGTATCAATGATTAAAAGATTCTTTAACGGGAAATGACATTTCCTGAATTTTCTCCGTGTTGTGTATTAAAAGAGACAATCACCGGTCACTCGAGAGTCTCATACTCTCCATAATGTTATATAGTAGAGCCCTATTATGTCCCCAGATCTAGGCCTAAAGATAGGAGTTCTTCAGATTCCAAGGTACCATACTCTTTCTTTTGCGGAATCCTTACCTTCTACCTCTAAATGTTGGCGATCTCAGGGCTCAGTTCCAGACCCTGTTATCTAATTACATGCCTGCTTGGAGATTTCATCCATCCCTCTGGCTATGAATACCATTCATATGCTACTGATGCCCAGATTCTCCATCTCTCTGAGGTAGAGTCATATATCAACCTGCCTACTTAACATCACCACTTGGATGCCTCATAGTCATGTCAGATGTAACATGTTCAAAATTAAATTCTGTCTCAGGTTGGGTTCCTTAGAAGCAGAGCCTCAGGCAGGAATTCTCAAGTGATTTATTATATTGATATCGATTTAGCGATATTCAGGTGATTTATTTGGTCAGTGCTCTCAGGAGAACGGGGCGGGCGGGGGGGAATAGGAGAGGGCTGGAGAAAAGAGCTAAGTGAGACTAGCTTCAGTATCACCCCACAGGGAAGCTCTGGAATGCAAAGTGTGCACTACGTTGGTCTCACCTTGAGGCAAGGAAGCTGGCCTTTTATAACCACGTGTCAGGTTTCTGGCTCCCTAGGAGTGGGAGGTTGGAGGACATAAGTTCCCAAGCACCGTTTTACTGGGAAAATTCTCCAGAAAAGGTGGCAGCGGTGAGCAATTAGCATCCAGCACTCATGGCAGCTGGGGAATGGGTGTATCTGCCAATGGAGAGGGGAAGAACCGGGTAGCAGTAGCATCCACTAAAGATTCTTAATGGACCCCTCAGTATGTGGCTCAAATTCTACCTACAACTTTTATCTGAGCTGCACCCACTTCTCTTCAACTCTACGTCTAATACCGAGGCCACGCTACTATCATGTCTCACCTATCTGGCACCCCTGGGTTGACTCTTACTCACCAGCAATACATTGTCCTCGTAGAAGCCAGAGTTGTTTTCTTTGTTTGTGTGTTTGTTTAAAACACCAGTCTGATCACCTTCAAATCCTTTAATGGATTCTTATTGCCTTTGTAATTAATCTTGAACTCAAGGTCAAGATCCAGATTCACCAGAGAGTCAGGCCCCCGCCCCCAATGCCAACCTCAGCAGCGGCCTCTCTCCCTCTGCTGCTTCTGCTGCTGCCCTTTGGTCAACTCCTCGATCATTAAAAGCTTCTTCTGCCTTGTGGCCTTCCCTTTTGTTGTCTCCTCTGGTGAGAAAGCTCTTTCCTCATCTCTTTGTTTGCTTGGCTTCTCATCATTCAGGTCTCTCAAGTGTTCGAGGACACTTGTCTGAGAGAGGCCTCTCCTGACCTGTTAGCTCATTCACAGCACTAATCTCAGTCTGCGGGGTTATTTATTTGTTCTCTGCAAACCTGACTATTGAATGAGCCAGACTGACGTATGGAGGCAGAAAACAACTTTCTATTAGCCTTGATCTCTTAACTCATTATCCTCCACAATAGATAATCCCATAGTGTCTCCTCGATTCCTCTCAGGTATTAAAATTCTAATCGAGGGAGACATCTACACTTTAATTCCTTAGACTTATACTATTTAAAGCTTTTTAGCTTCCCCAACTTGGGCCTGCCTCAGGCTGGAGAGACTGCATTGGGCAAAGAGGACAAGATCAGCCTTTTTACTATTTCCCATAGTTTACATCCCCCTCCCGCCCTCACTGAAGGGTGTAGGCTTCCTGTGTCTTCTTCAGGATTGAAGCAAGGGCAGAGCCAGGTGGGGCGTAAAAGGACTTACTTCACTTGGATAATTGTAACCTGGCATCAGGGCTGTCTATGAGTTGTAGGCCTGACTACTGATTCTCCAGCTGAGACTCCCCCTCTGCAATTTTCTGATATGGTAAATGTCTTAGGTGCTGGTTGATCACACCTCCTTCAATTCCTGGCTTCCTGTGGCCTATTCCCCCAGACAGCCATGTTGGTGTCTCCTCACTCCTTTGACCAATCCACTTTTGAGATAACCCAAGTACAGTTCCCTTTTGCAAAGACCATATCTGGAGCAGAGGAAATAATTCAGCTTTGTGCTGCCCACCTCAGGGCATGCAAGACTGTCTCAGTCCATTCAGGCTGCTACAACAAAAATACCATAAACTGGGTATCTTATGAACAACAAACATTTATTTCTCAGTTTTAGAAGCTGGGAAGTCCAAGATCATGGGGCTGGCAGATGCTGTGTCTGATGAGAGCCCACTTCCTCACTGATGGCCATCATCTCACTGTAACCTTATGTGGCAGAAGGGGTGAGGAATCTCTCTGGGAACTCTTTTATGAGGGCACTAATCCCATTCATGAGGGCTCCACCCTCATGACCTGGTCACCTCGTAAAGGTTCCATTTCCAAATACCACCACACTGAGGATTAGGTTTCAACATATGAATTTTGTGGGGACACGTTGAGTTCATAGCAAAGACTTTTCAATGAAACCTGCTACCAAAGGTTACACAGGGTTGGCTAGCGACATTCAGCTATGAGTAGTAAGACATCAGAACCTATATCTCCCAGACTTCTGCTTTCTGAGGATTAAACTTTCTGAGGATGAAGGAATCTGCTCCCCTACCCTGGGCTGTACTCTGACAACACCCTGTTCGTTACTCCTTACTCCCAGGCTTCTCTTATTTCCTGTTCTTTATAGCCAGGAGGTGAGTGTTAAAACAGTTGGCAGAAGTGATTCTATCCAATCTTCTTGTATAGCCAACATAGAAGATCTAACCCTACATTTAGAGTTTGGAGTACATTACACCTACTATTCTCAGCTTTAAGGCCAGTTAAAACTCCAAGATAGGGAAAGCCCCATTTAACACCCTGTTATTTATTTCCCTTTTGTCTGTAACCCTCACTAGAATATATATACAAGAAAGCTGGTATCCTGTCCATCTGGTACTCTGATGATTCCTCACCACCTAGCCCAGTTCCTGGCACATAGTTTGTGCCCAGTAAATACTTGGTGAGTAAACTAACAGTGCTGTATATATAAACCTTTTTTTTCTTAGTTCCTTTATCTGTAAAATCTGTTTAAAATTCAACTCTCAGGAAAAAAAGAGACAAGAGAAAAAATTATGCAGCACACACAGAAAAAGTAGGACACTGATGTTCAGATTATAAACTTTATTTAGGATTTGAAGGGCCCCAGAAGTCAGTATCAGGAATTTACAACCCCTGATGGATTCCCCAGGGGTCTTTTGTTTAAAATGTAGTATTCAAACTGTTTACTACTGTTTTCCTACCCTAGTTCTTGGTAAATTCTTCGCATCACTCATCTCCACACCTGCTCTCCCTAGAAGGGCTCTTCAACAACAGTTAGTCTGCGTAGTTTCGCAAGGTAAGAGGCCCTTTCTCCTGCCACGGAGGCATCAGTCTCACCAACCCTGTCCCACTTCATCTGCTCTTGCCTCCTTCCCAAGAGTTCAGAGATCCACAGTGAGAGCCCTCTGTCTTTATATGAGGCAGGAAAAAGAGAGTTACCTGGAAAATTTTCTCTATCATTGGGTGATCAACAAATCACAGTTATTGTAATAATTATCACATCATTATTATTATGATATGTTAGTAAGCCATCCTGCCAGAGTCTTTTATGTAGTGAAAGTAATGAACTTCCTTTCATCACCACTTTCCTTTGTCAACATGTATTGTTTCTGCAGCTAATTAAGCAAACCAGTATGCATTTTCATGGTCAGAGTGAGCAATAAATTCTGCAAAAAAATGTTCAAAAGGAGGGGGTGGCTGTCAAGGAGACCTGAGGATTCCACCCTGGAAGGGCAGTTGTCTAATGAGAGGGCTTCTAGCTCCCTAAGGGGCTCCTTGTGTGTCAGGTAATGATTTCGCAGGGTCAGTGCAGGTGAAAATGCCATGAAAGTGAATGGTAAGTGTTGAGAGCAGAGGGTTGCAATTTTAAACAGGAAAGTCAGGGAAGGCCTAATGTAGAATGGACTTTACGTAAAGACCTGAAGGAGATAAAAGAGTCATGGGTCTTCTGAGTAAAGAACATTCAGGCAGAGAGATGTAAAGGACTAATAGCATTACATTGGGGTGAGGCGTGATTAAGGAGGGACTCAAGAAGGAATATAAAGTTTCTGGCCAGAACTTCTAGAAGGATGGCATTCGTATTCATTGAAATGCAGCAAAGATGAGATGGAGAAGGTTGAGATGGAGAAGGTTTGCTTGGGGAGATTAGGAGCTTAATGTTTACGTGTATTAAATTTGTGTAAAGCCTATTACACGCTTAAGAAGAGATTCCACAAAGGCAGTTGTGTCTATAAATCTAGAACTCAGAGAGAGAGAAATCTAAGAGCTGTCTGCCTATCAAGAGTACTTAAATAAATTAAATGAACAGCCCCAAGGTAATAAGAGTAAGCATAGATTAAAAAAATAAAAGACCCAAGATTGAGTCTTTGCCACTCCAAAAGTAAGAGGTCAGGGAGATGAGGAGGACCTCAGAAAGAAGCTGTAGGGCTTCCCTGGTGGCGCGGTGGTTGAGAGTCCGCCTGCCGATGCAGGGGACGTGGGTTCGTGCCCCGGTCCGGGAAGATCCCACGTGCCGCGGAGTGGCTGCGCCCGTGAGCCATGGCCGCTGAGCCAGCGCATCTGGAGCCTGTGCTCTGCAACGGGAGAGGCCACAGCAGTGAGAGGCCCGCGTACAGCAAAAAAAAAAAAGAAAAAAAAGGAAAAAAAAAAAGAAGCTGTATTAGTCAGGGCTCCCCAGAGAAACAAAACCAACAGGATTTATGTAGCAATATAGAGATATATAGAAAGAGATACATTATGAGGAACTGGCTCACATAATTATCGTGGCTAAGAAGTCCCATGATCTGCCATCTGTAACCTGGAGGCCCAGGAAAGCTGGTGGTGTAGTTCCAGTCCAAACCCGAAGGCCTGAGAAACCAGGGGAGCCAATGGTGCAAGTCTTAGTCTGAGTCTGAAGACCAGGAGCATGGATGTCTCAGGGTGGGAGAAGATGGATGTCCCCGCTCAAGCAGAGAGTAAATTTGCCCTTCATCTGCCTTTTTGTTCTCTTCAGACACTCGGTAGATTGGATGATGTCCACCTACATTGATGAGGTGATGATCTTCTTTACTCAGTCTACCAATTCAAATGCTAATCTCTTCCAAAAACAGCCTCATAGAAATAAAGCTTTGCCATCTATCTGTGAATCCCTTAGCCCAGTTATCTGTGAATCCCTTAGCACATCTATCTGTGAATCCCTCAGTCAGTTGACATGTAAAACTAACCATCACAAAAGCCTTAGAAGGACTTCCTTGGTGGCGCAGTGGTTAAGAATCCGCTTGCCAGTGCAGGGGACACAGGTCTGAGCTCTGGTCCAGGAAGATCCCACATGCCATGGAGCATCTAAGCCCAGGCACCACAACTTCTGAGCCTGTGCTCTAGAGCCCGTGAGCCACAACTACTGAGCCCACATGCCACAACTACTGAAGCCTGCTCGTCTAGAGCCCGTGCTCTACAACAAGAGAAGCCACCGCAATAAGAAGCCGGTGCACCGCAGTGAAGAGTAGCCCCTGCTCGCCATAACTAGAGAAAGCCCGTGCGCAGCAACAAAGACCCAACACAGCCATAAATAAACAAACAAATAAATATTTTTAAAAGGCTTATACTTCCTTCCTATTAAAAAAAAAAAAAAAAGCCTTAGAAGTAGTGGCAAATGAGGTGTGAGGCAAAACCTGAGACGGGGTGTCCTGAAAGTCACAGGACTGCGTTTCAAGATAGAATGTGACAAATGCTGCTAATAGATGGAATAAGGTGAGGGCTAAGGGTGTCCCATTGGATCCAGTCACCTGGAGATCACTGGAGATGCTGAAAAGAGCAGGATCAGTGGAGTAGCATGAAGTAAACAGAATGGGCTCCAGGGAGAATGAAGTAACATGAAAATGCATGACAGTGAGTATAGAGAACACTTTTTTTTTTTCTTTTTTTTTTTTTTTGCGGTACGCGGGCCTCTCACTGCTGTGGCCTCTCCCATTGCGGAGCACAGGCTCCGGATGCGCGGGCTCAGCAGCCATGGCCCACGGGCCCAGCCGCTCCGTGACATGTGGGATCCTCCCAGACCGGGGCACGAACCCGCGTCCCCTGCATCGGCAGGCAGACTCTCAACCACTGCACCACCAGAGAAGCCCTAGAGAACACTTTTGAGGAGAGTTTCTGTAAAGGGAAAGACAGAAATAACTGGTAGCTAGAGGAGGAAGTAGAATTAGTTAAGCAATTTTTTATGTAGGAGAATAAACAGTAAATTATGATGTTGATGAGAAAGATCTAAGAGAGAAAGGAAAATCATGGTTCAGGAAAAAGAGGGGATAATTGCAATATCTTTGAGCAGACTGGAGGAATTGGCACCCAGGGTACAATGGGAGACATTGGCGTTAGCTAAGAGCATGGACAGTGCATCCAAAGTACCAGGAGAGAAGGTGGAGTGTACAGGGACAGATGCAGGTAGGTCAGCAGATGTGGGGGGAGTTTGCAGAAGTTCTTTTGGTTGCCTGTACTTTCTCAGTAAAATATAAAGTTGAGGAGGACGAACCAAGTCATCAACTAAGAAAGGAGGATGGGGGAAGAGGTAATTGGCGATTTCAAGTATGAAATAGTCCACTGTTAGAGTGGGAGAGAAACAGATATGGACATATAATTGCCAGTTAACATGAAGAGCCCATTTGAGATGAGTGGTCATGAATTGAAAGTGAGGCCATTTATCATAGTTTATGCTTTTCTTTAATCATGTTGAGTTGCACAGTAGCAGGCATGGAGTAGACGATTGAATTTAACTAGGGCTGTGCTTTTCCCTATGATGAAGCTAGAGAGGGGCAGAGAAATCATGAATACCTGCAAGGGAAGGCTTATAATTCTTGGTCACAGAATTAAGTCTGGATGAGAAAGGGAGTGAATCCAGAATGGTCAGGAAAAGTGAAACATTGCTATCATTGATAGATTTTAGGTTCTGATGGGTTCAAAGGGAGGTTGGAGAGAAGATACTGGAAGGAGTGGGCTGGAAATATAGCAGGTAGTCATCAGAGAGTGCATTGCTAGAAACAGAGAATATGGAGGGGGCGTAGTTCAGATAATGACAAGGTCTGTGATATATTCATGAGAGCAAATGGCTGAGGAACACAGAGGAACAGATCCTAGGAAGAGAGGAGCTTTGGGACTGAGAAGCCAGGTTGGACTAGAAGGGCGTTGATATCACCAAGAAGCAGGAGTGGTGCTAAAGAAAGTGACAATGAGCCAGGATCAAAAATCTTCCAAAATTCAGAAGTAGCCTGAGTCTGAGTTGACGACTAGTACAGCACCTGATCCTCTGAGAGTCAAAGTGTTTTTGTGGAGAAGGAAGAGAAAATTCAAAGGAAGGAGCGACGAGGGGGTAAGAGGACACCCATCCCTCCTGCAAGCCCAGTGTAGGAGACTGCAGAAGGGCTAACAGTTATCATCTGAAAGGGCTTTCTCGAGAGAGAGTCAGGGTCTGAAACATAAGGAGTCTTTAATGATAATAGACCAGGAGTCCTATAAGTCACAGTGGAAAAGTCTTAGGAATTGGGTACAGTTAGAAGATGTGATCAGAAAACGATTTCATGGGGTTTAGCATATGGAGTATAGAGAATGAAAAGTTCTGTGTGATCTCTTTAACAATGGAGACCAGGACTTCTGGGGTGGCTTTCTTTTGCTGAAACTTTGCGTTTCTTTAACTACTGACTGATAGTTTTGTCTCATTATGGAGGGACTAATTTCTTCTCATGGGGCAAGATGCACAGGCATGAATACATATGTACTGGGCTGTGTTTAAGAGATAATTGTCCCTGTGCTGTGATGCACTGTGCCTAAGAGATAACATATGGAAATTGGGCAGAAAGCAGAGTTTGGCTCAGGGTAGCAAGATCTCTACAGATTAGGAGAAATTCGCATGGCAGTGGGAAGAAGGGGTTATTAGAGTGTAAAACAACATATCTGAAATCAACCTATCTTATTGTTATGGGAATGTTCCTTCCGCTGTCAACAGTATGTCATGCCCTGGTATCGGTAATATAGATTTCAAAGGTGGAAGGACGAAGAAACTGACTGACATAGATTTTGAGTCCTTACGTGAGTGATAGATTACATATTTCAAAAGTTACAAAAGCAGAATTTTAATTTATTTTTTCACAAATTGGACTTGGTTTTTGTTGCTTTCAATTTCATTTCCATCCAGTGGTGGAAAATATAATCGAATGACTTTTAGGTAAATTCAGACAAATAATGGATTACTTAGCCATTTTGAGGAAAAGTTCAAATTCAGAAAGTCTTCCTCTACCCATCCTTCTCTATATGTTTCGGGTAGGGAGAGTTTGGCTGTCACTCTAAGGGAGAGCCAGCACTTACATCTGGTCTGTATAGTGAGAGGAAAGTGAACAAACATGGTGCCACGGCCTGTCAGCAACGAACGCTACGCGACCACTGGCATCCACTGTGCTCTCAGTGTCTTCCAGCCCCCCTGCCCAAGAAACCCTCTCTGATTGCATCTCCTTATCGTGTATAAAATATCTGATGAGGACCAGTGGCCATTTCTTGACCCTTGCACGCTCATTTGGGTATTAGAGGGCAGAGAGAATAGGGATCTCAGGAATGCTTTTTTGTGTCACTCTGGAGCTTATGAGAACATATCCTGGGGTATGGTGTCCTCTGTTTCCCTTTCTTATTTTTTATTTATTTATTTATTTATTTTGCGGTACGCGGGCCTCTCACTGTTGTGGCCTCTCGCGTTGCGGAGCACAGGCTCCAGACGCGCAGGCTCAGCGGCCATGGCTCACGGGCCCAGCCGCTCCGCGGCATGTGGGATCTTCCCGGACCAGGGCAAGAACCCGTGTCCCCTGCATCGGCAGGCGGACTCCCAACCACTGCACCACCAGGGAAGCCCTGTTTCCCTCTCTTGCCCTTACAGGTTTAGCCATGCTATGCTAGAAGTGACAGTTTTACTTTGCAGTACCTCCTCATCATTAAAGAAAGATTGCTCTATGAGGTTTTCTGTCTCCCTTGCCGTGACCCAGGATGGAAGACCCAGATACACTATACTATCCGATCTCCAAATTTTAAATGTATTTTTTGTGTTGTCTCACATATTCAACGTGGAGTCGTGCATATGTGTTTCTTCTCCATCCCCCAATAACAAGAATTCTCTCTTATGTCTAACATTCCTTTTTTTCCAATAACCATATTTGCTATTCTGGGTTTAAACCATCTTTAGCTTATGAAGACATGGGAATTTGGTCAGGGCAGAGAGGAAATCATTCCTTACTGAAGTCATATGCTTTATCCTTGGAGTAAGACATTTGATGTCCTTGTTCTTTGGTTCCCCGTGAAGAGAAAACTTTGGGCATATCATTGGATATGACACATAGTAGGTTTTTACATTCTCCTGAAATATCCATTTTTTTTTTAGTGAGAAGCTTGGGTTGATAATTGAAATAATACACCTGGAAACTGGCAAACTCTTTGCAAGAAAGGTGCTATAGGAATGGGAATAATTGTTTCAAATTCTTGGGCATGGTAAAGAGAGAATGAGCAGGTGGCTCATCATGTTTTCATTGGCTTCCAGTTTGGTTCCAAATGGCAAACTATTGCCTGGGCAAATATTTGGAATCGAAATGACCCTACTCCATTTGTTCAGAATATTTCAGTACTCTGTGTACTATGTAAGTCACGTTCACCATTATAAAAGGACATAAAACTCGCTAGGGGGAAAAAAATGTGATTTATTAGAACACTAGGATGGAGTTTGAAAGGGAAGCAAGTGAAAGAACAGATATCTATCACCAAATGACAAAGATGCTCACAGAGGAAGTAGAGTCTGAGCACATTGAGAAATTTGAAGTTAAGATGGCAGAACCTTTCTCTAGGGGTGGGCAAACTCTATGTGCTTCATTGTTATAGAGACCAAAAGCATTTTCAAATGAAAAGTAGAACTTGAATTGTGGATTTTGTTCTAAAAAAGTCAAAGACAATATTGTGTAATTTTGATAGAACCAATCATTTTTATTGAGGAGATAGCAGTATTTATTTATTTATTGCCTTTAGTTAAACATGAAATCACTATATTTTGGAATAGCTCTTGAGAATAAAAGTAGAGCAGAATGATACCATGACTGAGGGCATCAATCAAACTAAGAGAGAGGGAGGAAGGAAGGAAAGAAAGAGAGAGAGAGGGAGAGAGAAAGAAAGGAAGGGAGGAAGGGAGAGCAAAGCATAGTTATTAAGTAACATGAATTAAGGTTTGGCGGGTGGAAACTGGCTCTCTCTTGAGCTCTCTCTAGTTTATTTCATGAGATTAGTTTCAAAAACAACAATATGGGTGGTATAGAGCTGGCATGTGGCACAGTTTATGCTATCAGATAGGCCTGAATCTGAATTCCCACTGTACCACTTAATAGCTGTTTGATATTAGGCAAATCTTAACCTGCCTTAGTTTGCCCAACTTGCCAAAGTATCAAGTTTTTCCCTCTGTAAAATGGAAACATTAAAACCTACTTCATGATTTGCAGGAACGCAGTGAAATACATTGATTTCTTAGCATAGTATCTGGGACATGGGTTTAGGATTTTGCATTTAGTCCTTCTTAGTGAATTTGCTATGCAGAAGACTGCACTGATACCGTCAGAACTATTTGACTTTTCTTTCAAAGACATTTGGGAATAAATTCAATAAAAGAGCCCATTTGCTCTGCTTTTTCCCACTTAATGACTGACTAGAACTGAAGGTCCAATGTCCCATTGAAAGAGGCTAGAAGGACCTAGATATTAGCGTTTCCTCGGAATAAAAAAGATTTTTATTCCTTCTGGCTACAGTTTAGTTGCTCCCCTGCCCCCCACCCCCAGCAATTAGTACATTCTGGCTCCGAGTTCTACAAGCATAAATTAGCCCGCCCCACCCCAAGCTAATGGTCATTCCTGAAATAGGAATCTATTATTCTCCTCTTGTGTGACTTATCCCAGAAAAGAACATTGCACTGGGGGATGGGCTGGGGGAGGAGTCTCTAAAGAAAAGGAGAAAAAAAAAAAAAAAGATGTAATTCTTTAAGATCCTGCTCAAAAGGGTCCTGTCCATGAAATCTGTTTCTTTAATCCTCTAGTGAGAATGAATTGTGTTACATTCCCCCAAGTACTGAGAGTTTCTACAGCTCAATTTTGCATTTCTGGCTCACTTTATCATGTATTATATTTTTCTTACTTGTCAGTTCACTGGAGCAGTCAGTAACAGCTGTCAGGGCCAGGCTGAGCTTCTCCTTTTCCGTCACTTTCCCATCCTACCTAACTTCCAGTCTTGCGCACAAGTGTCCAAAGCCAGCCCCTATCAATCACTCCCTCTCTGCAGAACCCCAAGACGTGAGTTTCTTGGTTACTGTGATCGTAGTCATGGAAATGCATGTTCTTAATTTGGGAATTGGGGAGATTTTTCAAGTAACCGTAATTATCTAATACCCCATTTTAAGGTAAGAAAGATCAAAGTTTGTGGAACCAGTTGCCCTTGGAATGCAGAAAGCCCTATTCTGGTCCTGCGGGCTTCCATCTCCTTGGCTGAGAAATATCACAGACTGGTAAAGTTCACCTCCAAGCCAAAGGCACATCTGTTTACACAGTTGTAGCTATTTCTGTTTCAATATTACATTTGCTTCTCCCATGCTCCTCTCCCTTCTCAGTAATGTTTTCTCACTGCTCCTTATAAATTCTTCTATTTTTCAAGTTATTAGTATGAAAGGGGCAGGAGTGGCGGCCCTTGCATGAAAGGAAGAATCACTTGGTATATGTCGTTAACGTGAATGCCTGATATTTGAGTTTAATTGTCACCCTCCTAAAAATTAAATAATGTCTTTTTAAGGCACACACTTGGGACTGCTATAAAGTTTGATCTTAAACAGCCTTAGGTATCTGGGCCAGGTCTAAACATATTTTTCTTGGTGGGAAATGATTACGTCTCACAGGTCCCTTCAATACTGTCGTGCACAGGCCAGCAGACCACCGTTGTTTTTAATTGGAAAATGTAAATCATACTTAAGAATTGTCCCAAAAAGACTCTTGAGCTGAGTCCTTGGAGGCAGAGTTGCAGCTCACTGCAGATTCTGATAGTTGAGTTACAACTCACTGAAAATCAGCGTTTTAAAGTGGAGGCACTGACAAACCTTCAAGCCAGGGCAGCACAAATGGCGCCTTGATAATTTATAATCTACAGGTTTATTATTACAATGACAAATGCACTGTCATCGTTAATAGGATATTTCCCAGCAAGGACTTCTTGTTATGCAAGCCAGGTTCGGTATGTCATGCAGCGCGATGGCAATAAAGTCTACAAGAATTTGTAATGAACTTCAATTACTAATAGATTATGGTTAATGGGAAATATGTGCAGTAAAGATATGGGTTTTTATATGCGCCTTCTGGTATGCTACAAGGCAATGATTTATGCAACAATTTATGTTAACATTTTCTACTATGAAAAGGCCCAATTTGGTAGAAAGCCACTTCATCCATAACAAATATTTAAGATAATTTTGCACATAATATAAATGAAGGTATAAAATTAGATATTAATCTATTTAATTTTAGCATTTTTATTTTTGTTGAAAATGGAGACTTTTTTCTCTCCTGAGAAGTATTGTTGGTTAAAAACTCTTCCTATAAAACAGAAGCATGAGATTTATTGATGTCTTTGAGTTAAATGTAACATTTTGTATGTTAATTTCTTTTTTTAACTTCCTGCTGTTAGAGACCCACTTAAGATTTGATATATTCTGGTGTCTTACTTATGTAAGTATTATTTTAAATTAAGAAAACCCACAAGCATACATGTTAAATTAACATGAATTTGTAATCCACATCATGATTCCTCTTTCTACAGAGATTGATAGCTGTAATATGTAGACGTGCATATATAAATGATTTATGTTTGTGTGTATATGGGCGGGGTGGCATACACACAAACACACACACACGTACAGTTTATATACATGTATATACACTGTGACAAAAACTGACAAAACTGAAAAATGCTAACCACAGCTTAGTCAAGTATAGACCAAAAAATATATATATATATAATTAAATTTCAAAAAATGAAACAATTCACTAAAAGATTTTGAGTTAAATGATAGTGAATTTAAAATTATGAAAATAGAGCAGGCACAATCTTGGGAAATCACTGAAAGCATTTTTATATCTATCAAATGTGTGTGTAAGTGTGTTAACAGCTAAGATGGTTTATAAAAAGCTTGGTGTTTAAAATTAGCAAAATTGTGTTAATGCTCTTCCTTTTCTTTTAATTCCTGAATTCTTTTCTTTCGTGAGTCCTATATGATATCTTGCAAATAGCGTTGTAGGCTAATGAACACCGAGGCACTTACTACTGTCCTTACTTGAATAACCTTTGAAACATGTTTTTTTCTCCCTGATTGATGATAGTGCTAAGAATGAGGAAAGGCCTTAGCATCTCAGAGTTACACTCTTGGACTTTGGAGCAGAGACCCAGCTCTGCCATGTCTTAGCTTAGAAACTGTGCAAGTCTATCTAAACTTATCAAACAGCATTGTCTTCATCTATAAAATAAGAAAAATTAGTAAAAAATGCCTTTTTATTTTGAAAATTAAATGAAATAACGTCAAAAATTGTATATAGTGCCTGACACATAATTAGTTCTCACTTCATTTAGATATTATTAAATAATAATGCAAATGCAACGTTCAGAGGATACCGGTTCAGATATGTCAGTGAATGATGCAATATTTCTATAATTATTCCTATTATTTTTACCAATATTCCATACAAGTTTCCGTATCTGGTGAGCCAGAGAATCACCTGGTTGATTCGTACAAAGACAGGTTCCTGGGCCTCACACATGGTTCAGATCGAGGGTAGAACCAAGAAATTTGCATGCCTAATAAGGTTCCCAGGTGAGTCGTCTGCCCATTGAAAATTTACAAGTAGTGAGTGACTATGATTTACAGAATTTGTTGAGGTTCATGTCTCCATAACTTGTTGAAACAGAATTAAATACTATGATGAATGACTAATCTGCTAGGTGGATATGTGACATCATGCAGATTAAGCATCTAGAATTCAGGTGATTGATAAAATAGGTACACTTATCTTGATATTTTAGCACTATTTGGGGAAAAAAAGTTTTTTTCTCAGAAATAGTCACCTACTCTCCTAGACCCAGTATAACATGTGTTGTATTCTTCAAAGTTTTTTCTTACTTTCTCAGTGTTCCTTTTGGCCTACTTTATAGATTAGAAGAAAAAAAAAGATTCTGAAAACGATGGGAAGGACTTGGTTAAGATTAACCTACTTGTGGTAGGTAGGGCATGGATTCAGCCACTGCTACTTCAAATAAGTCAACATTGTACATGGAAGGTAGAAAGTTATTTCTGTCTCTTGTAACAGTCTGAAGGTAAGCAGTCCACCCCTAATGTGGCAACTCTGCTTCACCAGGTCTAGGGACCCAACTCCTGTTGGTTTGCATTTCCTAGGGCATTGCCACTCTTGTCTGCCTGGTCTGAGATTAGCTCACTGTCACATCCACATTCCAGCCATCTAGAAGGAAGAAAAGCAGATGAAGAGAACATATGTCTTCCTTTGTTGGCATATCCCACAGTGTTACTTCTCACATCCCATTGGCTAGAACTTAGTCATGTGACTATATCTGGCACAAAGGGAGTATGGGAAATGTAGTCTTCATCTGGGCAGCCGTATACCTAATTAAAAATTAGATATTACATTGTCACAGAAGAAGGGGAGAATTGCTACTAGGAAACAGTCTCTGCCATATTACCTTCAACTCTCTGGCCAGTGGGAGCTACACAGGCTTTATGATTTGCCATTTCAAAGTCTCTTGTGTTATGGATACTCACTAAGTGAAAATATAGGTACACAAGATTAAAATAATAAATCATTTCACTGGGATTGTCCTTCTCTGCCCAAGAGGGCAGGCCAGTCATACAGGAGCTGCCGTTTGAAGGTAATACATTGTTGGATCAAAGTTGATTAAGTCAAACAGATGTTCTCTTTGTACCAGAGTCAACAGTTGAGATCAGTCCCCAGGAAGTAGAATGAAAATTCGAAGCTAGGACATAATTCCTATAAGGAAGCTTGGATAGTTAGGATAGAAAGGAACAGAATCAACAAGGGTCACCCTTAGGCAGCGAGATGTGATGGTTAAGAAGATGGTGTCTGTGGTTTATCGCTGTGGATTGGCATTCGCTGTGAGAATGTGGGGAAAGTTCCATAAGCAACTTAAACCTCAGTTTCCTTCTTTGTGAAATTGGGATAAAAATAATGACTATCCCATAAGCTTGTTACAAGGATTAGACTAAATCATGTGACACAATACCTAACACATCATAAACACTCAATAAATATGAACTATTATTAAAGTTGAGTCCTTAAAATTCCTTAATGTCTGTTATTTAGCAAAGAATCTCCACGATCAACTATTTTTCAGGCTGGAAATCTATAAACTAGAGAGACCAAAGAAAACACAGGGAGAACAGCTAAGCCTGGAAGCTAATATTTACTTCCCCATTCTGAGGACACACAGATGGGAAACCCATGGGTCGCCAACCTTGCCCAAATCAATCCCTCTCATGAGGTGTCTCCTGAAGCAGTAAGCCCTAGCTAATTTGCTTGTCCCATTTTCTAGGTGTCTTTTATAAAATGAGAAAGAAGTCCAAACTCTTCTCCCAGTCAGACCTGGAGAAATAAAAAACCTAATAGATAATAATAAACAAACCACAAAGACTGTTATACTTCTCCCATTAAAAGCTACTGTGGGATAGATGAAGCCACTTGGAAAATGTGCAGAATAGTAGCAATCTCTTGATAAATAAGCCACGGTTGCAATGTGTTTGTGCTGATAATAGGTAGCATGGAACAACTGCCTCTTCTACAAAACCCTGGGATTTATGTCCAGTCCGCCTGCAACGGGGACTAGAGAATTAACTCATGAAATCCATCCATCAACATGTAGAATAAGGAATCACAGTATAGAAATGAAATTAGCATAAAATTAGTTAGCTGTAGGACATAAATAGAGGTACTGACATTTTCCTGCCTCTTTTGTATCAAATGTCTTTGGAGAATTCACGAAGCTTGGACTGTAGTTGATAGCCCCTGTGATTTATTTCAACATTTTCTACTGTAGGCAGGTTGTTTGCAAAGTCCTTCAAGTATCATTAAGACAAATCAGGAAACACAGATAATTCTTCAGGAGAAGAATCTGATCATGGGAAGACACTGATTATATAGGATAGCCTCCAGAACCGCACATCACTGTATTTATTAAACCATAGCTGCAGAGATTACGGCAATCTGACATGGAGTCCTAATGAATTTTTGGCACACTTGGAAATTGTGACTGTTGTTGCCCAGGGAGCCTCTTAAATCAACCCCCCTTTTACTGCAGTTGCCTTTTTACAGCGTATATCACGTTGAGAAATGGATTACATGATCCATAGCTTTAACTACCCTGCATTTGTTGATCGCATACTATGAAGGCATGTTGCACAGTGTATGAATCGGGGGGACCTAGGATAGGGGTGACAGATAATTTAAACATGAAATGGGTGATGCTTGGGACCTGGTAGGAATAGAGGTAGAGAAATAAAAGCAAAAGTCAAGGCAAATGGATGAGAGAACCCAGGTATTTGGCAATAGATTAAAACTACCTTATTATTGAAGTACAGTGTTCAGAAAGAGTGCCATTTCACCATTCAGTGAGGTGATTCTTTTTTATACTACCCTTTGACCATCCTATTGTTTTTTCTTTTCTGCAATCAGATCCCTTCAATTTGCAGATGGGCATTTGGGGGCAAAGGCAATTTAGTCTGATGCAGTGTTACTCTTTAAGATAACCTACATCTGTGATGACAGAGGATCATAAACTTAATTTTCCCAATGTACAGAGGCACAGTGTGAAGTCAGAATGTGTAAGGGCTAGCTTACCTTCTTTTCCAAACTTATTTTGAGAGCGGAGCAAGTCATTTAACTTAGTATCTCAGCTTCATCACCTCCTAAATGGGATAGTAATAATCAGTCTTTCAAATTCATTAAGTAAGAATCAAGTGAGATCTTACACGTTATTCTAACAATGACATCTGGGAGGCAAGAGGCAGACACCCACACAAACACCTTGGGGAAAGGGGTACTTGTTTTCCAGCTAAACATAAACAGGAATTGGAAATGGTAAGGAACATTGTGCAAGACAACCAAAGCACATCTCCTGTTCCAAGGCCGTATGGTCTTATTCTCTCTGTAGGTCTGCTCCATTCTTCCCTTTCTAACTGTGGCATCCTAGTGAGGTCCTCCCACGTATAGCCACTATGGTGGCTACTCTGGACTAGAATTCATCTCATGACTTTTCAGCCCACCTACTGTAGAAAGCCACCTAACCTCCTGACGGTCCTTCAAGTGTGTCAAGCTCATTCCCACATCAGGGACTTTGTACTTGCACTTCCTTCTTTCTGAAATGCTCTTCTCCCAACTCTTTGCATGGTTGCCCCTTCACTTCATTTAAATCTCTGTTCGAATTTTACCCTTTTTCTAAAAAAAAAAAAGGCCTTCCTTGACCATTCCAACCACTCTTATTTTCCCCTCCAGTACTCTTTTCTCCTTATCTACTTTTGTTTTCTTAATCATGCCTATCATTATCTGACCAATATTGATTTTTCGGTCCACCCTCCCACTAGAAATCAGGTCACTGACGTTGGGAACTTTGTTTTCTTTACTACTTTATCACCTTTGCTTAGAACAATCAGTAGTGATGAAATGTATATTTCATGAATGAATGAAAAGATGAAAGCCTAATTTTCCCAGGTTTGGAATTCTAAATTAGTAAGAGAATTAAAGGGATGCCTTTTATATTTTGTGAAGAGAAACGACTCCAGTCAATCTCTGGCCAGCCTATGTATTGCCATCCTTGTGTCAGCTGCCCACCCTTTCTTTGGTCTACTCAGACAGGGTTGAGATGGGGCCACTATTCATAGTATGGAGCGCTGGTACTTATAGCATCAGGCAAGCAGATGCCCTCAGGTGGGATTTGAGTGGCTCAGCCCTGGTGGCACTTGGGCTTCGTGAAGCACCAGTTCAGCAATAACAGAGAGGCCATCTTCCTTTAGCTAGAAATGTCAAGGTCAGGAAATAGGTTGCTTCTTCCGGGTATTATCTCTCTCTCTGGCCTCAGTCATAATTTTCCTTAATTTTAATTTTTTTAAATGTGTTCTACATTTTATACTGAATTTTTTGAGCAGTTAATAATAATTATAGTTAGTATTTTTGAAATTCCCTATAAGCCTGTCACTTTATGAGCATATTTCTGTACCTTGACTCCTAGAATCCTCATGACCACCCTCTAAGGTCGGTGCTGTGATTGTCATCTTCATTTTGAAGATGAAGAAACCTGATAATAGAGAAAATGAATTGCCTGAGATCTCTCAGTGAGTAATTAATAGAACCAGGATTTGAACCCAGGAAATCTCGTTCAAGCTGTCCATCTAACAAGACTATTTTAGGTAATCAGTCCCTTGTGGGGCTTATCAAGAAGTCCTTATTTTCTTAGAAATAACATTCTGATGGGGTAAATATACGTAAATATGCTTTTAAAATGACAAAACACTCTGTGTAAGCTATTTTTATTAAGCAAACATTTTAAGTACATTAAATATACATTTGCGTCTGTGCAATGTCACAGACTTAAGATCTAGTATTTTCTGTGATCTTTGCATCTGTTTTTTATGGATACACACCAGAAATTTAAATTTTTTCTTTTGCCCAGATTGGCAGAGTTTTCTTTTTTTATTTTGTTTTCTTTTTTATATTTTTTATTGAAGTATAGTTGATTTATAATGTTGTGGTACTTTTTGGTGAACAGGAAAGTGATTCAGTTATATGTATTTTTTTATTTTTCATATTCTTTTCCATTATGGTTTATTACAGGATATTGAATATAGTTCCCTGTGCTATACAGTAGGACCTTGTTGTTTACCTATTACGTACATAGTAGTTTGTATTTGCTAACCCCAAACTCCCAATCCACCCCTCCCCCATCCCTCTCCCCCTTTGCAACCACAAGTCTGTTCTCTACGTCTGTGAGTCTGTTTCTGTTTCGTAGATAAGTTCATTTGTGTCATATTATGGTTCCACAGATAAGTGATATCATATGGTATTTGTTATTTTCTTTCTGACTTCACTTAGTATGATAATCTCTAGGTCCATTCGTGTAGCTGCAAATGGCATTATTTCATTCTTTTTTATGGCTGCATAGTATTTCATTGTATATATGTACCACATCTTCTTTATCCATTTATCTGTCAATGGACGTTTTGGTTGCTTCCCTGTCTTGACTATTGTAAATATTGCTGCTATGAACATAGGGGTGCATTTATCTTTTTGAATAATAGTTGTGTCCAGATATATGTCCAGGAGTGGGATTGCTGGATCATATGGTAGTTCTGTTTTTATTTTTCTGAGGAATCTCCGTATTGTCTTCCGTAGTGGCTGCACCAACTTATATTCCCACCAACAGTGTAGGAGGGTTCCCTTTTCTCCACACCCTCCCTAGCATTTGTTATTTGTAGACTTTTAATGGTGACCATTCTGACTGTTGTGAGGTTGGTACCTCATTGTAGTTTTGATTTGCATTTCTCTAATAATTAGCGACGTTGAGCATCTTTTCATGTGCCTGTTGGCAATCTTTGTGTTATCTTTGGAGAAATGTCTATTTAGGTCTACTGCCCATTTCTTGATTGGGTTTTTGGTTGTTGTTGTTATTGAGTTGTATGAGCTGTTTGTATATTTTGGAAATTAAGCCATTGTCGGTCGCTTTGTTTGCAAATACTTGCTCCCATTCCATAGGTTGTCTTTTCATTCTGTTTATGGTTTCCTTTGCCGTGCAAAAGCTTGTAAGTTCGATTAGGTCTCATTTGTTTATTTTTGCTTTTATTTCTATTGCCTTGGGAGACTGACCTAAGAAAACATTGCTATCTATGAATTATGTCAGAGAATGTTTTGTCTATGTTCTCTTCTAGGAGTTTTATATGTCATGTCTTATATTTGTCTTTAAGCCATTTTGAGTCTGTTTTTGTGTATGGCATGAGGGAGTGTTCTAACTTCATTGATTTACATGAGACAGTCCAGCTTTCCCGATACCACTCCCTGAAGAGACTGTCTTTTCTCCATTTTATATCCTTGGCAGAGTTTTCAATTAAGAAAGTTGCCAATTTTTACAATAAGCAAGAATCAAGGCCCTAAAATACTTTGCTCCACTTAATACTTTGGATTTGGCAGGACTCTCTAACAAATGCAGAAAAGTGTCAGAAACACTTTAAATAAGTTAAGGTTTATACTAAGGGCAACAAACAATTTTGTTGGGTTTCTTGAGCTGTGGTTACAACAAGAATATAAACACATAGGTATAAGATAGGTGCTTGAGAAAGAAAGTAATCCATTACTTAGCATCTTCTCTATGCATGGCCCCATGTTAAGTACTGGGAGATGTACGATGATGTATAAAACAACATTCTAAATTCATGTTGTGGGCTTTTTTTCTGAACCACAAAAACAGACTTGAATATTCCATATGTGACTGCCTCAAGTCCTTTGTAATATCATGCAGTGCAGGCAGAAGCCAATAGTCCCATCCCTCGCACCTGTTGTACCCTTGTATCTTTCCACCACTGACTGGTAGGTAACTCCTAAGGATTTTCTCTTAAAAAAGGCTTGACTGTTCACATTACATTAAATTGAAGCAGGTGAGAATTTATTTATCCTCGTATTTTATAGTAAGGGCTGTATGAGGAAAAGGCCATATTTACAAACATCTGTCTCTAGACGGCTAGTCTTCTTCATCTTTAAGCAGCATGGTAGTTCTATTCTTGTTTTGTTTTGCACATGTGCTTTTTAGAAAAGACCGTAATTTGCTCTGTAGTCTTGATTTCCATTTTTTTTGGTGAAGTTGTTCAAGGTCGTCATGGCCCATATCCATCAATCGTGCCTGCTTCACAGATTTCCTTTGTCAGTAGCACGTATCAGTATGATGAATGGTTCAGGGTTCATATTCAGGAATCTGATTGGATAGCTGTCATTTCATTTGTTGCAACTGACAATTCAAAAAAATATTGATAAAGTTGTCCATGAAAAGAGAGTAATGCAAGTCAGTTTTACTTATTATGAACGATAAAGTTTGGTAATTTGTGGGTAGAAATAGGTTCTATACTCCAGTGTATTTCCTGGGCCTGAGGGAAGGCATTAACCCTTTTTAAGTGACTATACCACAGCATTAAGTGGTAGCTCTGTGATGTGAAAGAGTGAATATCATACTATGTTGAATGTTTCATCACTGGTGAATCAGGGTCCATGACCTCTTTAGTAAAACCTTACTTTTGTTCTGTTTCTAACAGGGAGTAGTAATTATTTACTTATATTTTTAAAATATATGTATTTATTAATTATAAAATTACTTAATTAAGAGGTGTGCTTTTTTTAAGAATGATAGATGCTTATTATTAAAGATAATATAAAGATTATCAAAAACTTTTCAAAAATCCTCTGAAATACTACTGTTAAAGATGATTTTTTAAAAAATATATTTATTTATTTTATTTTATTTTTGGCTGTGTTGGGTCTTCATTGCTGTGAGCGTGCTTTCTCTAGTTGTGGCGAGCGGGGGCTACGCTTCGTTGTGGTGGCTTCTCCTGCTGCGGAGCACAGGCTCCAGGCGCGTGGGCTTCAGTAGTTGTGGCTCGCAGGCTCCAGAGCGCAGGCTCAGCAGCTGTACCACACGGGCCCAGCTGCTCCGTAGCATGTGGGATCCTCCCAGACCAAAGCTCAAACACATGTCCCCTGCATTGGCAGGTGGATTCTTAACCACTGTGCCACCAGGGAAGCCCTAAAGATGATCCTTGATCTTAGAGGAGATCTTAAGACAGAGGGGCATAGGGATGATGGAGTATTGAAATAGACTCAAGTGTTTTCAAGAAATTTAGTGAATGATAAAAGGTGTATTTTAAGTCAGTGGTTTTTTTTTTTTGTCAGTTGTGTTGATATAGATGGGTTGGTTTTTTTTTTTGAGGAAAATCAGCTTGTTCTCAACTCACTCTTGATAGTTATGTAAACTTCAAACATATCAAAGATTTTTTACAGTGAAATTATAAAATTATTATGATTAAATATGTTAATATTTGAAAACCTTGGTTTTAGGAAGTCTTTTAAAATTTGTCAGAAGTCCAGAAATTAAAAAAGGAAAAAAAACTAAATTTGACTGAATAAAGTAGAAAAACTTCAGTATAGCAGAAAACAAACAAAACACTACAAAATCATAGACAAAATTAAAAGAGAAAACAAAGTGGGAGGAAATGACAGCACATAACAAAGTTAATTAGAGTAATCTATAAAAATAAGAAACTACAATAAAGAAATGCACATAGAGAAATACTTCTTCACAGAAGAGGAAAAATCAATAAACATATGCTTTCTTAATGTCCAAGGTATCAATAAGCATATACTTTATTAGTATTTTAAAAATCCATAGCACATATTTTATTAGTATTCCAGGAAATTCCATTATAATCAACAAATGGAAAGGGTTTTATTGTCAATAAGCCCGTGAAACTTAGTTGTCTCATTTTTCCAGATTATGTGGTGTGTAGACAGCATGTAGTCTCTTTACCGATAGAAGGGATGGGATAAGACCAGCAGTGTCATATATGATTCCACATGGAAGTCCAAGAATATCTTGGGATTTTCTAGATTTTACATATCAGAGAAAATGCTCTGTTTATATTGTGAGATATATTTATAATTTTACTGCACAAATAAGTGAATGATCAAAATTGTTCAAACTATAGTTTTTGAATACATTCTCATGGTGGACATTTATGCCTCAGCCACTATGAAACTCAGACTGTTATTGAAAAGAACCTTTCCCTCTTTCTTTACACTGAATTCAGGCTCTTGTAGATCTTTCATAATTTCTGCTTTGAGATCAGGTGGTGCTGTTGTACTAAAGTTCCAGGTTTCTGTCAAAAAATCCCAAAGCAGGTCTCCATTTTCATTGCCATCGATAAAACAGTCAGATATGTCCATGGTAGACAGAAGGTCATAACACTCATACTTAATCCCCAACTTGTCCAGCATCTGCATGAGGTCAGATGACGTGACACACTGGCAGAGGTCATCCCGGGGTAAGTGAGATCCGTACTTTTTCCATAGCTTGTCCCAGCCACTGGTTCCTGTGCAACAGAACAAAATTCATGCTTTCAGCTATTCTTCTTTTCCTTTACCTACTCTGCCAACCAGTACACTAGATGCTTGGAATAGAGCAGTCAATTTAAAAGAAAGAAATTCTTGCCTTTGTGTAGCTCAGTTCAAGGAGTGAAGGGGGTGGGAGGAGAGAAAGTTAAATAAGTAAATAAATCATATATCAGATGGTGCAGAGTGCTAATGAAAAACAAATCAGAGCAAGGAATAAGGGGGATCAAAGAGTTGGATGGGTTGCTGTTTTATATCAGGTGGTCGCAGATAGTCTCTCTAATAATGTGACATTTGAGCAGAGACATGACAGCAATCCACACAGATATCAGAGAGAAGATTACTCCAGGTAGAGAGAAGAGCAACTGCAAGGGACCTGAAGCAGGAACAGGTTTGGCATGTTAAGAACTAGCCAGGAAGCCAGTGAGATTGGAATTGAGTGAACACAGGGGAGCGTGGAAGGAAAGGAGGTTGTATGGGTGATGGTGAGGAGTAGACTGGGTGCTAAATCATATGGAAAAAGATGAGAAGCCATTGTAGTGTGGTCTAATAGAACTTTCTGGACTCTTGGACATGTTCCATATTTGCGTTGTCCAGTATCGTAGCCAGTAACCACTTTATGGTTATGGAACATGTAAACTGTGGCTAGTGTGACTAAGGGAGTGAATTTTAAGTGTTACTTCATCTTAATTCATTTCACTTTCAGTAGCCAACTGTGGCTTCCATATTGGACAACACAATATTAGAGTGACTTAACCTGATTTGCATTTTCATAAGGTCACTCTGGCCACACAGATGGACTATTCTGTATTGAGAATAGACTATAGGGGCGTAAGGACAGATCAGGAAGAACAGTAAGAAAGCTACTGCAATAATCTGGGTGTTAGATGATGTTACGTTGCACCAGCAAGATTGGAGGTGATGAGAAGTGGTTGAATTTTTTATATATTACACTCCTAGATCCAATGCCATTTGCTAATGATTTGGATATTGTTAACAATAATAATTTGGATAGTGAAAGAAAGAAAAGAATCAGTGATGATCCCAGTCGTTTTGGCCCAAGCATCTGAAAAGAGAAAATTGCCATTATTGGAAATGGGAAGAATGAGGGAGGAACATGTTTAAATGTGTTATCAGGCATCTGGTTTCGGAGACATAAGGTTGAGGTCCCCGTTGGACATTCAGGTGGTGATAGGAGGAAGGCAGTTGTTTATGTTAGTCTGGTTCAGAGGAAAGGGTCTAAGAGTAAAAATTGAAATAGAAAGAAAGAGCACAGCAAATACAATGATAGTTTACCCAGACCAAAGATGGGGTGGCCTCTCATGTCTATACAATTACAGGATGCTGCCTTGGACAGCAACAACTAGGTTGAGTCCTAAAAATGTTGTCCCCAGCTTTAGAAGATATATCAGCAGTGTATGTTGTATTTAGTTGAAAACCTGGCCCAGTGTAGAAGCTAAGAGATACAGCATCTGTGGGAGAGATAGGTTGGACTGTTCTGACACTTCATGAATGAGATGAGGTTTGGTATTTAGTCTCCCAGAACCTCAGTTTTCTCATCTATAAGATAGAGATAACCATACTTACCCCAAATGCAACTGCAAGTATTAAATGAGATAATTGAAGTGAATCATTGCTCAATGGTAAGCACATGGCAGATGTGTAATAAGTGCTTACAAAATAAATGAATATTATATGGAATTACTTTGATAATGTATTTCCACAGGTTGTAATCTTGAGAATGTAAAAAGACAAATTTACTTTTCAGAAATCTGTAATAATACTAATAAATCAAAACAAAAGAACGGCTATTTATGGACTTTCTAATATACGCATCTAATAGTGGGCTGTTACAGAGATAGTGGATATGTGCAGCATTTAAGAGTGGTCTCTAAAGCCTGACTTTCTGAGTGTGAAGTCTGGCTTCTCCTCACTAGCTTTATGAACCTGTGCCTCAGTTTTGTCATCTATAAATCAGGGATAATAATAGAATATCTTCATACGATTGTTCCAAGGATCACCAAGTTGATAAAGTAAGGCACTTAGAACCATGACTGGCACATAGTAAACACTGCTGAAGCGTTACGAAATTAAGTTGGACTTGGCCAAAGCAATACAAGAGAGAACTTACAACTCTATGAGTTTCCAGGATTAAAAATTAAGATTTCAAAGGCGTGAACTCTTCTGGTTCCGAAAGCTCCTTTATGATGTAATCAAAGTAATCGGACTCTCCAGAAAAGTATACAAACACTATATAGCCACACAATTCTACATATAATTATAGGAGGTTGGCCTCATCCATGGGCTTGGCTAAAGTCTCCTGATTTAACTCAACAAAAGAGAATAACCAAGGCAGAAAGTGGTAAATAATAAATAGCCTAGATAATTGATGTTCCACTAACATTTCAGAAGAGGGAACGATAACTACAGGATAAGCTCTAGAAGAAGGTGGAATTGGAATGAAGCAGAAAAAAATAAAACCTCAGTTTAGTGGGAAAAAAAATGAGGGTCATGAGCATGTACTACAAAAATCTTTCATTCCAAAGACGGTGACTGCCTAAATAAGAATTTGCCTGCAAACAAGACTACAAGAAAATAAATATTTCGGTGGTTGAGGAAAGGCTCTGTTATCATTTTTTTTTTTCACCCTGCCAGAGAAAAAAGAACCAAACACTAATTGCAGAGAATTCGCTGGTGTCAGTGTTCTGTGACTCAGTGCCATTTCTGAGCTGAGCAATTAGAAACTTTCTGACTGATACATTATCATAATGGCTCTCGGTGGGCACAATATATGGTGTTACTTTTGTTTTCAACATGATATAAACCAGGTCCCTCACCCCCACCCCCCTTATTAAAAATAACACACCATGATTTGCCTCCTTCCTTAGATAAGGAGAGGGCAAGACAGAAAATGTCACTGATCTCCTGGCTAGTCTCCTGTAACCAGATAAGTTGCATTTTAATTAGCAACTCTCTCAACGAATGCCTGGCTACTACATTTGCAGAAAAACATGCCACTAACATTATTTTAGTGTGGGATACTCCTCATTTTAAAAATCCACCTCTTCTTATTTCTCTTCTTTTTCATCCCAAATCAAATCTTTTATCATTATAATCAGGAACTTCTGATTGTTATAAATAAATAAATATTTACTGAGCTGGGCTAACTCTTTAATGGATACTTAGGAACTGGAGAAAAGCCTCTGTTCTGCCTATTTCGGTGTGCACTGTGTGCGTGTGAATATGTGTATCTTCTTTATTGAGTCTTTTATTCCTGTTTATTAAATCCATCTTCAAATCTCCAGAACTTTCTGTATTCTCTGATTCCATGTCTATCATGTTAGCTAAAACATGGTATCTTTTTTTGAATGGACATTCAGAACTAGCTGTTGTTGGGATAGTATAAGGCAGAAATAATAAACAATTATTCAGTTCAATTCAAACACATTCACTGGGTGTCTTCTTCTAGTTGCCAAGGGTTTTGCAAAGATCTGGGACTAGAGATAAGAGGCAGAGCCTCTTGCTCTCCGGGAACTCTCCTTAAAC
Source organism: Stenella coeruleoalba (assembly GCF_951394435.1). Taxonomy (NCBI): domain Eukaryota; kingdom Metazoa; phylum Chordata; class Mammalia; order Artiodactyla; family Delphinidae; genus Stenella; species Stenella coeruleoalba. Next base: position 37,122,417 of record NC_137151.1, on the reverse strand, counting down.
TCCCTATCTGCCTCTGATCAGAACTTAGCACCTTTTTGAAAGTATGTACACGTCTGAATCCTCCATTAGATTAGGAGCCTTTCAAAGGCAGAGGAGTAACAGTCATCTTTGCAACCCCGGAGCCTAGCAGTGACCAACTAGAGGAGCTCAATAAAAGCTGAATGAACCAAATCTACACGACTGTCCTATGCAGTCAACTTGGGACCAAGAGTGTAGGCTGTGTTTGAATATGCTGAATACACCTGTCACCTTAACCAAGCTAGGTGCCCTGCATAATTAAATCTAGAAACTGACCCCGTATTTCATTATCTTAGAATCTAATAAACTGCAAACAATGGGTGTCCATATGGTGCTCAAGTAACTGAGCACTTCAGTTTATTCACAGAGAGAACGCATCAGTTCGGTAACAGGTCAGTGTCTGACTCGGATGAACAGGCAGAAGCCTTAGCTGTGGGGCATATTTAAGATGACCTTTTAGAGCAAGATGTTAATCCAGGCATACCATTATGTGCTTAGGTGAGATACTGGCTTGATGAGCGTTCTTAGAAATTTAATTTAGTGACTAGATCTAGGCTTGTCTGACTCTGTTGGCGTCGAGTACTCAGTTTGCTGTATTGCAGTGAGGCTGTGGATGAGAATATTGCCCCCAAAGAAAGGAAATACACAAACAGGCTTCTTCACTTCTGGGTAATTATGAAGCAAATTCCATTTAGAAAGTGACTGCAACAAATGTGATATAAACAGAGCCTAGTGTGAACCATTTTGGTGTAGGTGTTTCAAGTTTTAGGGTAACATTCAAGTTTAAGGAATGTTTTCATTGGGCAAGTATGAAGAATGGGGGTTCAAGTTGGGGCTGAGAAGGTAGTTTAGGGTAATGGTTTTTCTACAGCGGTAAGGTAGGAAGTTGATCAGGCACCTCAGCAGACCTGGGGAGCTTTCCCAAACCTGTCTGCTATCCAAAGACTGGTCAGGCAGATAGGGATTTGCAGTGATATCATCAAATGAAAAAGTGACTAATAAAAATGTGGATCAATTCTATACATGTTAATTGACAACGATATAAAACAAATCTGATTGGAAAGTTCTTGCGATTAACTTTGTTTTCACTGTTGGAAATTGACTATGCTCTATTTTCCTGAAAGTTGACCCATATGTTTATATCAGCTTTATTAATACGACAAAGCAGTTCTTGCTATTTTTAAAAAAGAAGACCATAGGCACTTCCACACACCGAGGGGCCAACAGAATTTATCTCAGAGAAATACACTGTTGTTAAGATGGGTTTATAGGTGCACAGGTTTATCTAGGTCAGAGAGGCAGAGCAAAAGGGAGTTAAACTGCTCTAGGTAACACATAAGAGGGGTAGAAGGGGGAAGTAAGGAGCTGGTATCTTAGGAAGAGCACGGAGTTAAGAGGGTTGTGTGTTACCAGTGTTTTCCTCTTTGGGATACCTGCCTCCCACTGCTGTGTGCAGTAATGAAAAATTGTAAGCTATGTGCTGAAAAAGTTAGTAAAACATCTCCACCGTCAAACTACAGAATGAATAAGTTTTGACTCAAAATACCTTTTTTTATGAAAGCTAACTGGTTTTTGCACTTTTACTCCCTTTCTTTGATTTGTTTTTCCCCATGAGTGTATATAGACATAGTACCTGTGAACTAAATGTATGCATAGATGCCGTATTATGTAGGTATGATTATCTGGAAATAGGCCTTGCACGAACTAAGACTCACAGACCAAGTTCACACAGCTAGGAAGCGCCTCAGCATTCTTGATTTTATGTCTCATCCTGCATTTCACTGGACCTGTTTTGGTTTGCGCGTATCCTGATGCCAATTAACCACGGATTCTATTAACGTATTCATGATGTAGCCAGCAGAATACTGTATCCATAAGGGCACTTAGTCCATTCTCAGTTGCTTGTAGACTGCTCATTCCACTTCCTAAACCTTAGGCTGGCTTTTTCTTATTGGTAGGCATAGACTCATAGAGAGCTGCCTTCTGACACTCCAATACTTGACTTCTGAAAATATTTAAGCATAAACCAAATATATATAACAGTAGATCTTCATTTGATATGAAATATATCCTAAAATCAAACATATATGACTACTGGATGAATTGCTATTTCTGTCTGCAACACCGTTTCTTTATTATTGACACAGATTATCAAGAATAGACTGCCCTCAGTGTTGATAACTAAATTGACTTCTGTATTCCTAAATGCAGTACAAAGTGCTTTACCCAAGTGTCCTAATTTAGAGAGAGGTTGGTGGGAAACATCCAGTTTACAGAAGCCCTTCTAAATGGTAAGATAGAACTCTCCCACACAAATGAGTATTTTTAACTAACCTGAGATAAAAATAGTATATCAAATGTTCCCTTAGAGAAGAGGTTGTGTACAGGAACTCTCATTTGCCAAACTCCCACATGAGTTCAAACCCAGGATTATAGGCAACAGCTATGTTTGCCATCCTTAAAGCCATTCCTCATATTTAAGAATACATGGGAACTTCCCTGGTGGCGCAGTGGTTGAGAATCCACCTGCCAGTACAGGGGACACAGGTTCGAGCCCTGGTCCGGGAAGATCCCACATGCTGGGGAGCAACTAAGCCCATGCACCACAACTACTGAGCCTGTACTCTAGAGCCCGTGAGCCACAACTACTGAGCTCTGGCGCCACAACTACTGAAGCCCGCGCACCACAGCGAAGAGTAACCCCCGCTCGTAGCAATTAGAGAAAGCCCACGGCCAGCAACGAAGACCCAATGCAGCCAAAAATAAATAAATTTATAAAGAAAAGAATAAATGCATTTTGCGACCTATGGTTTCTGAGTACAGGGTCTGGTATAAGCTTAGGGAGATAGAGGCTGCTGTGTACGTGCAGTGAACCTGCCTAGCACTGTGTGGACAATCCACAAAGACTGCTGAATGAAAGAAGTAATGAATTAATGCACGCAACAATGTCAGTGTTTCATTTGCTAATCTGTTTACTTATGTTCTCTGTGTGGTACTTATTGTATCATTGGAAACAACATGACATGATCAAATGCCTTCTTTGGAAAATAACACGACAACACAAAACAAAACAAGGGGACCATTTTGGATACTTATTTGAGAAAACCTAAATGAACATTGATAATGGCTCTAGAAATGCAAATTAATCAAATAGGATAGTGTCCCAAATATTTAAACCTTTATTTTATTGATATTTATTAATAAACATCACAGAAGAGAAAGACATTCAAGAGACAAAAAGGAGGTAAATAGAAATATTTACTATTTTTAGTCTCATTAAAAACATTCCTATCCGTTGTATTTGCTGTATGTTAAATGAATATTTTTTATATAGAGACAACAAGGATATATTTGCTCGAGAGAAAGAAGTAAACAGACATTCAGTTCCACTGGAAATCCTAAATGGAAAGCTGTTGAGAAGGATTTTCCTAATACTGTGTTAATTAATTGACTCTGATCAGAAGCCAAATCAGGAATTTCATAATGAAGATGAAATATACCAGCTGCCTGCAAACACATGTATCCATGCGCTATCACTGTTTCAAAATTCAGGCTGAAGGAAAATAACTTACCGGACACAAGAGTAATGAGAATCTTAGCACCGGTAGCTAAGAGACTATGGAAGAATTTCAGGGTGCCTGGGATGTCTTTTACATAATACAGCATCTAGAAGTGAAGGAAGAGAGAAACGAGATGCTTTTCTATGTCAATGTCTTTGTCGCTTGGACTAAATACTCACTAGAAGGTTTGATGTTCAAGTTGAGTGGATTTTTATTCAACAAAACACTTAAGAAATTTAAAAATTAAAGATGTTATATATAGACATAGAATAATAGTGTGAGAAAATATTTGGGGAGAGGGGAAACTATGGTATTTACTCAACTAGAGTCAAACAGCTTAAACTTTACTCTTTCTGGCTTCATTAACACAGACATTTATAGCTCGAGACAGTCTGCATTCCACATGGGGGCACTGAATTCTAATGCTCACTTTATATTTTGTGAGTTTTAGTAGTTCTGGGCAAAAATGGTGCTGGCACCGTAGAAACATTCCATTTCATGGAGCGTTGCTTTAAAATTAAGCCCTTTGCACTAGCTTCACCGTAGGCTCACAGATGATTTTTTTAAAATCATGGAAAATGTGACAGGTTTTGATGTTGACAGATTCTCTAGGGAAATGGACTGGATAAAGCCTAAAGTTACATGCATGGTTCCAGGGTGCTAGGAGTCAGCCCACCCTTTTTTTTTTTTTAATAGATCTTTATTGGAGTATAATTGCTTCACAATACCGTGTTAGTTTCTGTTGCACAGCAAAGCGAATCAGCCATAAGCCTACCTATGTCCCCATATCCCCTCCCTCCCATCCTCCCTATCCCACCCCTCTAGATGGTCACAAAGCACCCAGCTGATCTCCCTGTGCTATGCGGCTGCTTCCCACCAGCCAACTATTTTACATTCGGTAGTGTATATATGTCGATGCTACTCTCACTTTGCCCCAGCTTTGCCCTCCCACCCTGTGTCCTCAAGTCCATTCTCTATGTCTACCTCTTTATTCCTACCCTGCAACTAGGTTCACCAGTAGCTTTTTTTTTTTAATATTCCATATATATGTGTTAGCATACGGTATTTGTTTTTCTCTTTCTGACCCAGAGTGAAGTAAGCCCACCCATTTTTAATAACTGAACCATCTCTGGTGAAGGTGAAGTGCAGGGAGAGAGAGGTCTTTCCACTCAACACGATAGAGCTTGGAATTAAAGATTGGCAGTAGAAAATTTTCCCTAAAGACTTACATCCCTGGAACCTACCCCCATAGACACTTCTTACCTCTCATCTTCAGCTCTCTTAAACAAGAATTCAATGCTTTATGTAGATGCCATGATAGAATTTATTGCGTAAAGCATAAACAACCTAAACTATGCCCCTCTCACACAAATGAATGAAATACAGTGGAGCTGCACACAGCTTGTGCAGCGTCACAGGCCGTATTTAGTATCATGTCACTCCATGCTGTTCATCACAGGGACCATACATAGACAGGCACCCAGATGCAGCCACAAGATGGCTAACCATCCCTGACATGACCTGGCTGAAAAGAGGAGGCGAGTCATAGCAGATGCTCTGAAATTTGATCTCATAGACACAGAAGCTCTGCAGTTGATTATGAATATCAAGTTGAAGGATGTCATGAGAATGCTAGGACCGCAAGGAGCAATAGAGAGACAGAGAAATAGCACAGAAAAATGCAGAGTAGATGGAGAGGGACAGAGGAGTAATGCAGAGGAAGCAGAGTTGCTGTAAGAAAGAAAGAACAGACGTGGAGCTTTTGAGAGAAACTGGTGAATGATCTCTGAAGCTGCAACATTATATAAGAATTTTATATAGATATAAATATAGATATAGATATAAATATAGTTATAGATATAGATCTATTTAAGTAGCTAGATAGTGCAGCAGCTGCCATGAATTCTGTACACTAAAGAGAACAGTCTCACATATATTTTTCATTTTGTTTTATGTCATATTCCCTTATTTATAGCATTCACTGGTATGTTTGTAGAATACAGATCTTTTTAAATGCTAAAAAAAAAAAGAGGAATTTTATAAGAATGGGATCCAGAGCATATGTGGAGGGACTGGCTTTTGATAAAGGGAGGCTTTTGTAATAAGGGGAAAGAAAGACATGGTGCGTACAGGTGCAGCTATGTTTGTAGATTTGGAGAGTGAAAGATGATTTTCTACCTGATGGTTTCTCTTTTTGCTACAGAATAGGACGTGAGGTCATCAGTTGGAAATGAGTGGTGGAGGAGGGATTACAGGAGGTATAAGGAGAGAGAGGGAGGTATGAGATAGTTATACAGGTGACCCTTGAACAAGGCAGGGGTTAGGAACACCAACGCTCTGTGCACAAATATTTACACATAACACAGAGTTGGCCCTCCCTGTATGCAGTTTCTCTGTTTCTGGGGTTCTGCGTCCAGTCATGTAGCATTTATTATTGAAAAAATCCACATATAAGTGGACCCACGCAGTTCGAACCCGTGTTGTTCAAGGGCCAGCTGTTTGAGAAGGTGGGAAAGTAAGTCTAGTAGAGAAACATAGGTTTGCTGAGCAATGTTAGGACTCCCTTATAGGTAAAAGATTTTGTCCGCTAAGAAAGCAAAGATGTAGGATTGCCTGGATATTGCTGATCTTGGAGTCATTTCTTCCTATGATTTTAAAAACTTTATTCCTTTGGGATGACTGTGCTTGTGGACTATAGAAAGCAAAAAGCATCTTGTTGTTCATCGTGGTATTTCTAAAATATACACATCTTTTAATGGTAGCCAACACCCAAAGCCTATACACCTATATGCTATCCAGATATGTCAGTGACCTCTGGAAGTATGTCCCCATACCACCTACTGAATTGTCTCCCCCTTTCCAAGAAATACACTATCGTATTTCTAAGAAATACACTATCATATTTCTAAGAAATACACTATAAGTGCTGGACCATGGAAATAAATTCCTATGTAATGACTGACTAATGTCAGTAACACTTTGTTGACCTGAGAAATCATCTAGCCTGCCCTTCTGTCATGTGCACACGAGCCAGGTCATCAAAAGAAGGGAAAAACAAGAGGATTCAGAAAAACTCTGGGATGTTGGTCCATCCAGACCATTAGAGTTACTGGAGAATTGTGTTAGGATGTGTTACACTCTACTATCTATGAACTTTCAATCCCACAAAAGTTAAGCCAGCATTGAAAAAAAATCAGTAACTATGGGGGTATTTTGCATAGAGAAAACTGGGTTTTTAAATGTTACAGAGAATCTCTTAGTATTGTCAACATCTTTAACTTCAATTTGGACAGATAATGGTCACTTGTAAAATCAGAAATCAGATTTTCATTTTTCTTTTTAAAGTTAAAATATTAGGTACTCTGAAATATTTCTGAAAAATCTTTCTTCTGAGAGTGTATAACAATAAATATTTCTTACCTGAATCATATGAATAAAGTCCCACTTCTGAAGTTCTTTTTTCTCCATCATTCTATTTTGATATTCAGATGATGTCTCCTTATGCCAAGTAAACTTTATGTTCTCGAGGTTTGATGTCTTGGCTACAAGCTCTAAAATACGGAGAAGAGGTGGCACACCATCAATTTTAACTGCAAATTCGGAACCCATTTCCATTTAGAATTTTAATGCAATCAGTGTTATATACATAGCAGATAGAAAGCACATTTTTCTTTTTTATAAATCTCCAGAAGACCAAAGAGTTCATCCTCATTTTTCCTCTAGTGTTAAATGAAATTAGAGAATGGAGTCAATAAGAAATAATTATGAGAATCCTGATCAGACGTAGGTACTATTATCTTGGTGTTAATGGGAAATCAACTGGTGAATTTTATCAATGGAAAATTGATGTAAGACAGGTGATATGATTCTGTAAGTCAGGAATCAGCAAACCATGGCATGGGCCATATCTTCCCACCACCTATTTTTAAATAGACTGCAAGCTAAAAATATACACTACTTTCTGATTTCATGCTTCTTTCATATCTTGTGCCATTACACTTTTAAATGGTTGAACAAAATCAAAAGAAGAAGAATACTTCATGATAGGTAAAAATGATATAAAATGCAGATTTTAGTGTTTATAAAGTTTTACTGCAACATACCCACACTCATTAGTGTATGTATTGTCTGTGGCTGCTTTGGGGCTCCAGTGGCAGAGCTGATTAGTTGTGACAGAGACCATCTAAGTCTAAAATACTTACTCTATGGCCCTTTTTAAAGAAAAGTTTCCTGATTCCTGCTGTAAGCAATGAAACGTAAGCTCTTTAAGGGCAAGGATTCTGTTTAAATACCTCTGAATGAATTAATGACTCTGTCTCTAAGAATAAATATCAAAAATAATAGTTGACGACCAGGGGAGGGATGGAGAGTCAGTTAAAAAAAAAAGGGGGGGGGGATTCTCATCACTATTTATATTCTGAGATGTTTCGTCATTCCTGCCAAGAAAACAAATTCATCAGGTTCTTCTCTCAATAAGTTTACAAAGAACATACCACAGCAGCTGTGTTGTTAATGATTGAAGGGCCGCATTTGGGATGACAGGCCTTTCAGAACAGAATTTGATCTACAGCACCATGGATTACAAGTACCTTTGTACTTGGAGATCTGTTCAGCACTTGGTTCAACCACTTCAGTGTTGATACTAACTCCTGGGTATTGAGCCTGCACTTTGGAGAGGATATGAAGATCAATTTCACCTGAAAGAAAAGCATAGGGAACAGATCACCTCAGTCCAGAAAGAAATGAGTCAGAATAATTTGAACGAGTTTATTATCTCTAGGAAAGCCCAGCATAAATAAAGAATAATACTCAGCTGTTGCCCTGCCACCATGTCTATGATGCAGAACAGCTAAGTTGTAAGTAGGAAGAATAATGTGATTTGAGGAGGGCTATGATTGCTATTCATTCATTCATTCATTCATATAGCCTTCATTTAATATGAATTATTATATTACAGTAAGCCTGAGATGCCCTTCATTATAGGATGCAAACAGCCCTTCTTCTTATATCACTAAATCAGAAAAAACACTGTCAATTATAATTTTAAGATTTCATCAACTGGAAGATGTATATCAATTTCAGAGATGTTAAGTATGAAAAAAACATGCCATAGAATTGATAAATTAGGCTAGGCCAGATGCATACAAAATATATGTCACATACAAAATATGTCAGGTATAAAAAAGGATAAAAAAGTATATCAGACATGTGCCCTCAAAAACACCATGGTCTAGTGGTATAGACAGACATGGAAAGAACTCTGGCTGGGTTGGACCAAGGTGGGAAGGAGAAAGGAGACAGTGAGGGAGAGGATGGGAGGAGAGGCCAGAGAGAGGGAAAGCTTCATGGCAGATCACTCCTGAGTTCCCTGTTACAGGGTAAGTGGAAGTTAGCCCAGGGACTTCTGGGGAAATGGGAATTGCAGGTAGAGAGGACAGGAAGTCAGGAAACAGAATCGTATATGTGGGACTACTGGCAATTCAGAGTTTTGGAATGTTAGGCAAGGCAGTGTCTCCATGCAAGAGGTGATCCCAGAGAGGTAAATGGAGAGGAAGTTATGGCAGAATTGATATTTATGCATTAGTTCATGCACCAATGATTGATTATTTACTATGTGCCAGGCACTACACCAGGCTTTAGCAAATGATGATAAGAGGAGCAAATAGATACCTGCCCTGATGAAAATTTAGCCTGTAGGTGACTATGTAAGAGAGACAGATGACGGTAAGTTGGATAGACTTGAGTTCCAAACCTGTCTGACCCGCTTACTTGGTATCATGACCTTTGGAAATTTGCTTTATCTCTCCAAGGTGCATTTTCCTCATGAGAAAAACAGCAATATTAATAGTACATAGTTTATTGGGTGAGGGGATTAAATGAGGCAATGCTTATAAAGCACGGTGCAAAATAGAGTTGGCACCTAATAAATGTTAGCTGTTCGTTATTTTTATCGTTATCATTGAGTCCTTCTCTTTAAAAATCTCTCTTCTTTCCCTATTACTGATGCCTCCAAATTAAGTTTGCACTTTTATTCACTTAGTTATCATGTTGACTTTCACTAAAACAGACTTATGTGCTGGCAAGACTAGCATATGAAAATGACATTAACAGAACCTTTACAAGGTTAGATATGGCGGGCGGAAAAAGCATAGGTCATAAGCCTGAGAGGTCTGAAAAGAAGGAGACGAGGAAGATAAATCAGGAACAAAAGATGCTAGACTTGGAAAAGAGGGCCGTCTAATGGTATAATGAGAGTCCCAAGTACTGGTAATGGGAGACAGTGGGGATTGGGGGGAGAAGATATGGGAAAGAAGTTGCAACAGAGGATGAAGAAGCCTATGTGACAGTTTTCTCCATAGCTGGACCTGACACCTTTTAGTCCTTCCTTAATCATTATTCTAGCCGTCATTTATTGGCCACCTATTATTTGTCAAACACTGTGCTAGGCACTTGACTTGAAACATCTCACTTAATCCTGACCACAATGCTATCACAAACGCCACAGTATTGTTCCCAACTAGATAAGGTGATTTGAGTAATTTGACACCGAGGGGACATTAATGTGCCTAAAGTTTACGGCATACTTGTCTGACTCCGAAGTGTTTGTTTTTCTAACAGCTTCATACTAAGAAATAGGAAAACACCAAATACTAAAAGGACATAGGAAGTTTTTCTCTACAGTAATTATTTTTGGAGGGTACAAAAGATAACTAAGGCAAAAGGCTGATAGGAAAATCTGTGGGCTAATGAGAAATAGAGAGATTCCAGCTTGCCCCAAAGGCCCAGAGGCCAAAAGTTCTGTTCTTGCCTCTATCAGCCTAGCCATATATTTTATTTAATTTTTTCTATTAACATGCAATGATTTTATTATTGTTATTTTTTAACATCTTTATTGGAGTATAACTGCTTTACAATGGTGTGTTAGTTTCTGCTTTATATCAAAGTGAATCAGTTATACATACACATATGTCCCCATATCTCTTCCCTCTTGCATCTCCCTCCCTCCCACCCTCCCTATCCCACCCCTCTAGGTGGTCACAAAGCACCGAGCTGATCTCCCTGTGCTATGTGCCTAGCCATATATTTTAGATTAAAAAAATCATTAATTCTGAGGCTCCCAAACCCAACATTTTAAAATTCAGATAGTGGGATCTACCCAAATGGAAGAATGTATCTAGCACATCCCCAGGGCTCGTTCCAATCTTGTCCCTTTCCCGACCTGCAGAATGTTCTACCATAGAGCCACCCAGTCCTGCCTCCTATGGCAATGACAGAGGACACAATGCCAGAATTGCAATGGAGACTCGGAACCCGTAGGTTCATGTAACAACCTCTATAGAGCGTGAGCCCACGTGTGGACACGAACCTTCTGTGCGTTCACTGCTGGGTCCCTAGAAGAAATGAATGAACAACAAGAGGAGATAATGAAATTATTTCCTCAGCGGGTAGCACGTAAAATGCAGTTCTGACTTCATAAGTCAGGTGACCACACTTCTTGTTTGCCAGGGACAGTTGTACTTGCTCCTGGTGCTAATGTCCCATCTGGTTTTGCTTCCCAAGTTTCTTTAATTTCTAACAAAATATTATCACTGCAATTTTATTTTTGAAAATACTTTTTAAAAAATAACTATATTTTAAAGTTTTTTGTATTGAGATATGGTTGATTTACAATATTATATTAGTTTTCAGGTGTACAACAGAATGATTCAAAATGTTTATAGATAAGACTTCATATGTAGTTATTATAAAATATTGGCTATATTCCCTGTGCTGTTGTATAGCTTATTTACTTCATACATAGTAGTTTGTACTTCTTAATCCCCTACGTCTATCTTGCGCCTGCCCCCTTTTCTCTCCTCACTGGTAACCACTAGTTTGTTCCCTTGGAGTCTGTTTCTGTTTTGTTATATTCATTCTTTCATTTTATTTTTTAGATTGCACATATAGGTGATAACCAAGTATTTGTCTCTCTCTGTCTGACTTATTTCACTTAGCACAAATACCTTCTAGGTCCATCCATGTTGTTGCAAATGGCAGAAGTTCATTCTTTTTTATGGCTGAGTAATATTCCATGGTGATATATGTATCACATCTTATTTATCCATTCAACTGTTGATGAACACTTAGGTTGCTTTCGTATCTTGGCTATTGTAAGTAATACTGCTGTGAACATTGCGGTGCATGTATCTTTTCGAATTAGTGTTTTTGTTTTCTTTGGCTATATACCCAGGAGTGGAATTTCTGAATCGTTTGATCTTTCTAGTTTTAGTTTTTTGAGGAATCTCCATACTGTTTTCCATAGCGGCTGCACCAATTTACATTCCTACCAACAGTGTACTAGGGTTCCCTTTTCTCCACATCCTTGCCAACATTTGTTATTCATAAACTTTTTGATGACATAAAAGAACTATTTTATAAATTGACCGATATAATAAAAACAATTTGTTCAATAAATAAATATTTCAAAAAACTGTAATAATTTTACTCCTTTTACTCTCTCCCACTCTCAGTCTTAAAAGTATCCTGGGTTTGACAATAAACAATGTCACCATGCTCGTAAGGCACTTATTTTCTGTGTTATGTTTGTTATTTATAACAGACTCTATTATTTCTTATTGTGAGATTATATATATATATATATAGAGAGAGAGAGAGAGAGAGAGAGAGAGGGAAAGAGAGAGAGATCTCCCATAAGACAATATATTCCTTGATCTCATACCATATGTAGTTTGTATTCTTGTATCCCTCAGAAATAAGAGAAATGCATTTTAAAAAAATATATGAACCTCTTTCCCCCATAAAAGAGAGTCAGTAGAGAGGTAGTTCAGATGTTCTGTAGTATTATAGTCTAAACATGTAGCATTCAGTTCTAAATAAATTTAGTTACAAATATTTTCTTGATACATCACCTATCCTGTTTACTTTCCATCCAGACATCCAAGCTTTGCTCTTTTCTTCATCTTCCCTCCCTGGCCACCTGTAAGTTTTCCTGCTAAATGTTTCTTTACTTTCTCTTTTCCATCCATACTAGCAATGTCCTTGTTTAGGCCCAAATTACCTATCTCTTGGAATACTAAAATAATAACCTAAAAGTTCAGCCTGTCTCTGCTGAACTTTGTCTCCCTCAAAGCCATCACTACAACAACCATTTAAAACCCTGAGCTAATAAGCAAGCCCAGTATTTCTGAGGTTAAACCTTCTAATGACTAATCAACTGGATTAAGTCCAAACTCCTTAACTGAGCACAGACCACCTTGCCTGCTTTCTTATTCTCATCTCTCACAACTTCATGTTTTGAAACTCGTGTCTCTAGGAACCCTGAATTTCTTGTATTTCTACGCTTCGCTCTCCCCCGCGCCCCCCCCCGCCCCCGGCATCGACATCATGACTCTTCGCTACATTTTGCCTGTGCTCTCTCCTCTGCCAGGAAGACTCTCCCCTCACTGCCTCACTTCATCCGACTGACTCTTAGGCGTGAACTCTTCCACACATCGCTAACTACAGGCTTTCTCACAGAGCCTAGCAGTAGCATCAGAATCCTTCAGACAGAAGCTGCCAGTTGGGCTTCCCTGGTGGCGCAGTGGTTGGGAGTTCGCCTGCCGATGTAGGGGACGCGAGTTCGTGCCCCGTCCGGGAAGATCCCACATGCCGCGGAGCGGCTGGGCCCCTGAGCCATGGCCGCTGAGCCTGCGCGTCCGGAGCCTGTGCTCCGCAACGGGAGAGGCTGCAGCGGTGAGAGGCCCGCGTATCGCAAAAAAAAAAAAAAAAAAAAAAAAAGCTGCCAGTTATTTGATTGCAGTTGGCAACACAGATAAAACCTTGTGTTCCCTGATCTGAATTATTGCTTTAATGCACTTATTTTATTCACTAGCAAAGGCTTGATTCCAATGAGTTTGTTAAAAAGTATCAAGGACTCTAAAATGCTAGATTAAGCAACTGAGCAGGTTGATCATTAATCACTGAAAAGCATGTGAGGGGTTATCAGACCCTATAGTACCACGAGCCAGCAGTAAAGAGATTCAAACAACGAAAAAAAAAAAAAGAAAGAAAGAAAGAAAGAAGATCATTTGTTCTTTCCCGGCTGGATCCTTCTGAATAGGAGCCATAACATTATGAATGTGTTCCAGTATCAGACGTTAAATGCCCTGTAAAGGCTTTTAAAGAGCTCCCAAGCCAAACTAATACGCCAAAAGAGTGGGGAAAGTAAACTAGAAATGAATCAGTCAAATAATTCAGAAATTCTCCACAAATTCAGGGGTAAACAAAAGAAACGTGGAAGCCAGCAGTCTGCTGCTTTTATTGTGCATCGCAGAGCCTTCTGGAAATCTTAACTTTCAGGTCCAGAAAACAATATTTAAGAGGAGTAAGGGAGTACTTATTCATTTTATAGTCAGTCTCCTTTCATATATGATCTCTGGTTAGGCACTGCTTGATCATGGTTCTGGCAATTGTAGACTACTTATTGATAACATCCTAAGCCTTTAGGCCAGCAGCTGTTTGAGTTAACTAAAGCCTTATTATTGCATGTTTCCCCCTAAAGCTTTGGAACAAAATCTGCAAAGTTTCCTGTGACAAATGGAAAAATTATAGGGATTAAGCAAACTCTTTCCAATATACCATCCTTCTTTTTTTTTTTTTCTTTTCTTTCCTTCCCTCCCACACCCCCTTTTGTGACTAGCAAAGCAAATTAATGATTTTGGAGTCTGGGCATTTTATGATGATGTAACTGATTTTCTCAGTTGATCAATACGTGGAGCTTGAGCAAAGTTAGGAAAATCCAAACATGTGTCAGCATGAATCAAAAATTATTTTCTATTAGGCTGAGTTGTGGGTTGTTTTTTGTTTTGTGTTTTTTTTCTATTAGGCTGGGTTGTGGGTGTTTTGTTTTGTTTTTTCTGTTCTGTTCACTCCTGTATTATTTTCTATCCTGACTTTTTGATTTGGGAAGTTAAATGAAAACTAAATTTTTAAAATCTCCTTCCTTGCAAATCTCTTTCCTTTGTACTACTCCGTCCCTCAAATCAGCTACACCTGTAGTATGACTTCCCATGTCTCCTTTCTGACCTAAGTTGAATGTTTTACTTAATTTCACAGTCAGATATTTTTGTGGTTATAATATCTTGCTTTCATATGGGCCATATTTTAAATGCATCATACCTATATTTGAAGAACAACATATAATTGAAACCTGACAGTGGAACTTAAAAAAGTTCAAAAATAGGGAAAAGGTGGGGATATTATCTTCCAGACAACTTTTCTCCACTCCCTGAACTTCAAGGATATATTTCATGAGACAGCAGAGGAATGTTGCCTTTTTGCTTGAAATCCAAGGTCATTTGATTAAAAAGGAAAACAAAAATATGAAAAGGAAAAGTTAGAGGCTATAGAGAAAATTGAACTCAAATTTAGTATTCACTAGAAATACCTTATACAAATTTGTTACTATCTCTGCCCTTCAAATTGCATATCTGTAAATTAGGGATAATATGGTCTACTCTGCAGGGTCACTCTGAATGTTAAAGACATTATATGGAGATAATTTACCACAGTTCATGATATATAGTCATAATTCAATAAATTGAAGTTATTATACATTAACTCAACAAATATTTTTAAGCACCTACTAAATGCTAGGTTCTAATCACTGGAGATACAGCAATGAATAAAATAGACAAAAACATCCAACCGTTATGTATGATGATAAGTCCCGTGGAGAAAACCAAGGCAAAAAATAGCAAGGGGAAGCCATGAGGGGAAGCTCTGTGATTTTCAGTTGGGTGGTCATGTAAGCCTCCAGGAAAAGGTGACATTTAAGAGAAGGCTGAAGGAGACTGGGAAAGAAGGAAATGAAGATTTGCCTTTCTAAATGGGCAGTTCCATAATAAAATGACACTGTGAAAGAGCACTCATCATGTATTCGTGATGGCTTGTCTTTCTGACTGAGCTACATTCAATGAAACACAAAGCCCAGCTTGAGAACCCTGGGGCTGCCCCAAATAAGAACATCCTCCATACCAAGAAAATGGAGGATTAAAGACTGGTCAAGTTATCTCCAGCCATTTGATTTCCGTCTATTCTTGCTTCATTTCTAATATCAAAATATATGTGAAGGGCTTCCCTGGTGGCGCAGTGGTTGAAAGTCTGCCTGCCGATGCAGGGGACGCGGGTTCGTGCCCCAGTTTGGGAAGATCCCACATGCCACGGAGCAGCTGGGCCCGTGAGCCATGGCCGCTGAACCTACGCGTCCGGAGCCTGTGCCCCGCAACGGGAGAGGCCACAACAGTGAGAGGCCTGCGTATCGCAAAAAAAAAAAAAAAAAAGTGAATTCTTTAGAGTATCAGCAGGAAAAATTTTATTCTATTACAGTTGCATTAAGATTACAATCTTCCTTTTTCCCTCTACTAGAGTATCAGGTACAAAAAAATTGTTTCTAGGGAGAAAAATTGCCCAGATAACTCTCTGCTTAGCGATGAAAAATAATTTCAGCTATGGGTTTGCAACCAGAACAAGAACAATCTGATTCTGAGCTGCAGTGTAAAAGATAAAAGATTCTTGACGAGATCCCTTCTCTTTTCTTTCTCTGTCTCTCTCTGTCTCTGTCTCTCTCTGTCTCTCTCTCTCTCTCTTTCTCTCTCTCTCTCTCTTTTGTCCCATGGGAGCCTCAGTATGGAGGCAGTTCTGTCAGTATGGAAAGACAAGAGTAGAATATTAAAATAGCTGGAGAGTCTCAGGAAGGGGATTATAAATATAAATTCTGAGCCAAAAGGGCATTGCCATTTACTTTCGTGTGTCTTCCGGCTGTTGGCCCAGGAACAATACTGCCTGATTGCTTTGCAACTTCAGAAGAAAAGCCATGCTACCAAAATGTTCTATGAAACACAAACATAGAGAAAATGTCCCAAAGGGTGATGAACAGTGAAGTGTAGAGATATTTCATAAACAACTCAAAAAAGACTGCGTTTTGCCTTACCTTTCAATTTATACATTTTAAACATAAAGATATTTGCTACTTCATCACATACATAGAGAGGTAAATTCTATACCTACCATATTATGATGTTTATAAGTTATATTGAATTACCCTTAATAAAGTACCAACTTTCTTCTACCTTCTTCATGCCCAAAGACAGGATTTATAAGATGAAACTACCTGAGCTGACAAAGGTAGTCCAAGATAATCACGTAGTTGGTGTGATTTCATCAATATCAGCTTGCATCCGTGTTCTTACGCGCTCTTAACCTTCACGATCTCTCATTTGACCCTTACGCCATTGGCCTGCCACATTAATAGTGGTTAAAACACAAATGTTGCCAAGGAAAATTTTCAGCCCTAGCGTGTGTACAGTCTGAGAGCCTGTTGCCCTTGTAGAAAAAAAAGCAAGAAATAATCAACAGAAAACATCAAGGACCTGAAGGACCAGAGAGCCGACAGCCACCATCCTCTTGATCCACATCACCCTCACTCTCATCATCATGGCCACCATGTCCTCGCCGCAGCCACGGGAGAACAGATGGGCTCTGAAGAAAAGATCTGCTAAGCTACAACACAAGCGAGATTGTTCTTAAAGTATTCGTATGGGTGCAATATTATTACCGGTGAGTCAGAAATAACCAAAGGAAAATTGTCATGAAAACGTGTGTCAGAACAGTGCTTTGGGCGCCAGCCAAATAGCTGAAGGAGCTGTCAGAAGTCAGTGAGTCTATTCTTTACCATCATCTCTCGTCAACTATAAAATTATAATTTAAATTGGGTTTATTTTTCCTGTCCCTGGCTGTAAAATTAATACTATAGAAAACTCAAGACATAGAAGTGTAAAGTAAAAATAAAATAAATATCTCACTACGGGAGAAAGCAAAGGTTAATGTTTTGGTTTATTTTCTCCTAAGTTGTTTTTGTCCCCTTTGAGCAGATAATTTTCTTTAGTTTACCCATTATGATTATTATGTATATGAATTATTTTGACTTTCCCACTTGAGAGTTAAACCATGAATATATCAAAATTTATTTGAAAGTGCTATTCGTATTCTCAAAGATGGATATGTGGGATAATCAATTTCATTATTAACCTTTCATATATAATATAAATAAAAGTATCTAAAAATATATAAATGTGTGCATTTATATGTGGAAATATATATGAATATGTATTTATACATAGAAATACATTTTTATGTACAGTTTTATATGTATAGTTATACTTAGTTTTAAGTTTTTTTGCTATTCTGAGGCATCTGACAATGAACCGTGAATATTTGTGCAAAAATCTTTTTTGCAGATTAATTCCAAGAACCAGAATTAATGATTAGAATGAGATCCTTGATCTTTGGTGATATAAAACAAAACAAAACAAACAAAAAAACAGGTGTCAGACGCTAGCTGCTGAGAAAGGATGCAGGCTAAAGAACTAAAGAACATTTTCAGAGGCTCTGGGTAGGCAAGACCAGTCCAATTGTTGGAACGCTTGGAGGTGGGGGGCTGAGGTACAGGGTGGGTGGAGGATGTACAGAATCTATGAGGAGCGGCTGAAGCAGCAGCGGGGCCTGTGTTGGGACATCAGGGATTGGCTATTTACCAAGTATGTCAGTATTTTAACAACGAGCATCACAAGGGCCTTGTGTGATAGATGAATATCAGAACTGATCTTGATATATGACGCCACGCTACTTTCAGGAAAACTTCGTTTCATTTCAAACTCTTACCTTTTGTACATGAAGGCTTTCATGTCACTGTAACCTCATCACTATTGCATGTTTGCTTTTTAAATCTTCTCAAATTGTTCTCAGTAAAAATTTGAACTTTTCTTCAAATAGGTTTCTTATATTTTGTACTGAATATATTAGTAGCTCAGCAATCCAGTATTTTTTTTTACCACTCCTATCAGTTTGTTATTGTTAATAGAGACAAAGCCTCAGAAGACCTTGGGCATTGACCCCAATCTCTAGGACCCCCAATCCCCTTGTGGCATATATGATTAGGTTCACCATGTATAAAATGAAGATGACAGCAGGCACCCTACACCAGGGTTATGTGACTGTGTGTCTTAAATCGCAAAGTTGTATTCAATAGTGTATGTCAGGTAGAAGCATATTCATCGACTAAGAGACTGTGTCCCAAACTGGCACAAGAACTGGGAAGATACAAACTTGTCCTTCAGCAAAATTACACATAACCACATGCCACAGACTTTCTAGTACATTGTAAAATAATCAAAACTGTAAATGAAAAACACGCAGATGTTGACAAAAAAAGAAAGGTGGATCTACCATATTGCTTTCTTCCTATTTTACCTTTATCAGGCCATTACTGCATTCTTATTAATTTTAAGGCTATACAACTGAGTTTATTTGCTTTTCTAAGTATACAGTCATTTAATCTGCAGATAATGATAGTTTTGTCTTCACTCTGCTCATTATCCCCATTTTCCTGTTTCAGGCCTTATTGAATTAGCCAAAACAATCTTGTTTATTTCGGTTTTAATGACAGTGGCTCCAGTGTTGTAGCATTATGTTCACGACTCTCCATTCTGTACTGTGTCTGTCTTTAACAGTACTTTCATGTTCACTGAAAGTTTTAAATACAATACAATGAGGTAAACTATTTCGGTAAATTTATATATGTAGAATAGTTTTTTTTCAAAATAACATAATTATGAATGCCTTTAACAATACTTTGTATCTGATGCCCCAAATTATCTGAAGTAGACAGTCCTAAATCCTACAGATTAATAATTGACTAGAGTCCATATCCTTCCAGTTATGGAATAAGTGCTAGCATGCTGCACATAAGTAAAACAGTTCTTACTCATGTCAAGTTATAAAGCAATTAGAATCCAGACAAAAATCGTCTGCATGTCTAGAAGTCCTATTTAAACTCTACTTCTTCAATATAACAAAACATGGTGTTAGCCACACCGCTCTGAAGAAATGCCTACCTCTTTCTAGAAGGTTACTCATAAGATCATAGATTTTCTGGACTGAAAGCACCTTCAGTGGCCCAAACACCCAAGAAATCAGTGCCTGATTCCTTTCCATAGCACATGTGCAAAGTGTTTTTCCAGCCTAAGCTAGTACTCCTAGAGTGACTGCTCTTTATAACCCAAGATGTGTGCTTTCATTTCTGAACAGGTTTGATCATTAGTAAATTCTAATACCGAACAAAGAAATCTCTCTCTTTTAACCACTGGCCCTTTAGGGGCAAATATTCTGTGGTTTGCTCAATAGGAAATATCTGCAGATGGCAATAAGCACATTCAAATTCTTTTTTTCTAGGCAAAAAAAATCCCCCAATTCCCTATATTTCCCCAGTCATTCCTTAGTTGCTGATACAGACTGTTGGCTTACTCTGGACCATTGGAAACATTAACCTTTGCTTGCTACCAGCTCCTGCTTCTAAACTGGGTACACTGGCTCTTCCAGTTCTTGCCTTAATTACATTTTTCTATTTCTATCCACCTAGCTTAAACTTCAGGGTCACCTTAACATGCCATTTATGAAAGGAAACAAGATTAATAATCTGATAAAATTAGATTTTCAAATAGCTGGTCATTACTAAATACCGAATCTCTCTTTTGCCAAGTCGACAGTTAACTTTTATATCTGTTTAGTACAGCTTGTTGGACTAGACTACAATCAAGAGACCTGGGTTTTATTCTGCCTTGATGGTTCTCAGGCTTCTTGTTTGTAGAATGAGGGTATTGATGGTCTCTAAATTTTCTTCTATTGTTTAATCTCTGTAGTAATGTTGGTGTCTATACGTTACAGAATAAGAAAACAACCTAACTCAACATATATCAGCATAATTATTTTCCAAAAAATGTTATAAAAGGGTTTATACCACCTGTGTTTCATATGTGAATTGCTTCAGTGGATTAAAAATTTATCTATATATACACTATTATATAAGTTATGACACCTGAGTTGGTACATAATAGGTTAATAAAAATAAAAGTAGAGAGCTGGATAAAATGAGATTATTTGAGTCCTGTCTAAACCTTATAAAATTTTCTGGCATTTGAACATAAGAACTGAACAACGCAGCAGATAAAGTGATTCTCCTTGAAGCAAAGCCCAGAGCAAGGAGAAAACATTGCCCATTACTGCCTTCTGGAACCTTTTTCCATGTATAAATGTGCACTGTAAATTAACAGCATTCTCCCTTACCAAAAAGAGTCTGGGTTTCTTTTTCTTCATGTACCATCAAACATAAAGACAACACTCATTTAAAGTTGAGTAATGAAGAAGTTCCATTGGGTGGTTTAATTTTAGGAAGCATCAGTGTTGAAGATGGACCGAAAAAGCATGTTCTATGAGACTTGGAATACAATGCAGTTGCTCTCAATAGCTAAAAACAATTGGGAATTCCCCGGCGGTCCAGTGCTTTTACTGCCGAGGACACGGGTTCGATCCCTGGTCAGGGAACTAAGATCCCGCAAGCCGCGCAGCCAAAAAAAAAAAAAAAAAAAAATTGTTGAAATAAGCATGATCTGAATACTCTGAGACCTCGAATGAAGCATTCCCATTGCTCACTTTGTTTCATGAAAGTATACAAACTTATGCACATACACATACAGCGTTACACTTCTCTATTTGGCCTTTGTAAAAACTATATGGTCTATATTTCTGTACATGATTTGTTTTTCTCCTGATTTCCTCTCTTTCTTTTGTGGATACACATAATATTTATTTCAAACATTCTCCTAACATCGAATATATCATCTATGAATAACAATGCTGCTTATCAATTGTATTTCACTGATGTAGTAGATCACTTACAGAAGACATGGAAAAGTTTTCCATCAGTTTCCTTTCTTTTGAACTGCTCAGAGCCCTAATAATTGCTTGGCTTCTGAACTGAATTGCCAAACGCCTTTTTCTAAAACCTTACATTCTCTCTTAAATTATGAAATCCCTCTGCACCCAAATACCAACCTCTATAGAAGAGACAGAAGACAGATAGGGTACATAGCAGTCCCTGCTCATGCTTCTGAGAAGAAAATCAAACAGGCCCCCATAGGATATGAACATTAAGTGATATAAATGCAGCAATTTGATTTAGGGAAGTTTTTAGTTTGTTTGCTTTTGGAGTGTTTTTTCATCATGATGGTGAGAATGGTATCACCATTACAAATACAGAGAGAGTATTTGCACCAAAGATATGCAGAATAGGATCTGTAGGTATATGGACATCCAAAAGAAAACATCTAGGAAGTGAAACCAGAGAGGCCCATAAGCTAAGGCCAGAGTAGAACCCTGTAAGATGCATTATGGGAGCTGAGCACAAGGTGTCACACGGGGCCAATGGCCTCATTTGCCAGGGACTGGAGTTCAGACACTGATTTGGAAGGATACCTAAGCTGCAGGATAATGCAAAAGTCTCAGGCACACTGTAGATTGTGAAACATGCGGCGAACCCATTTCTCTAAGGCAAGTACAGGAAGTTCCTCATTATATATTTTTCTTCTGCGCATGCAGTCCTTGCAGTTAGGCAATGACAGATTATTAGATAAGCATCTCCCAGTTGGTATATAAGCACTCAGACTAACTGAGTGAGGTGTCCTTTCCCCCCAAACACTACTCTTTCATGCCAAGAACCTCTAGACCTAGGGGTTTTAAGTGCCTTGCTTTTGATTTCATGTAACTTACTTGAGCAGTGAAGACTAAGTACAGTTTGAATTTCTCTTGCAGTTCTTATGTTTCTGAGCAGTTGCTTATGAAGAATGAGCTTAAAGGGCACCCATATTCTCTCCAAGGCAGAGCTTGTTATTAATACAATGTTAGGGCTCAGTCAGAAGAACACCAAGTACTGCTCCCTCTGTTTGGAAAAGTTCTCTATATTAGCCCCTATGTGCACCTTTATGTAAGGAATCACTGTGTGGGGCAAATATTCCTTTCTCTAGATAGCTTATAAGCATCTTGCTTGATACATTTACATTAGAAATTCAATTAACTTTATATTAAGAGGTCAATTAACTTGGCCACGGTAGAGATTGTTTTTAATTACTTTTCCTTGTAGGGCTTCTTTTCTTGTCCAAGAACAAGTGACACTATCAAATGATAGTCTCATTGCCTGTGGTTGCCTGAAATTCATTTGCAAAACGCACTGGAAATGACTGTCTTGGTTAAATGAATTAATAGGACACTCTTTGGGCAATTCATCACTCTTATAAACCTTAAGACATAAAATATCACAAGCAATAATAGAGTATTTTAGCTTAAACACACTGTATTAGATCATTCATGACAGTATCTTTCATTACCTGTCCTTGTTGGTTTCTGTTTTCTTGGTGAAAGATGATAATAACGTAAAATTATTTTAAGAGTCAGTCCTTATTACATTATATTCCAGTGTATTTTATGAAAAATGAGCAAATGATGACATCAAAAACTAGCCATCCTATTCCATTAGAGGGCTCTTGGTTATCTTTGTGTTAAGATGGGCACAATTCAACTCATTCATGTAGGATTAGAACATTACACTTAGAAGACTCAAGAGATTACCATTTGGCACTATGTGACAAGTGGTAATGTAGTGTCCACTTGTTACCAAGTTGTAACCTATACTAACCATCACTCCGTGGTTATTTCAAATGAAAACAATAATAAGGATATAAACATATGAATAATATGTTTAAACATTATATATGACTATATATTATTATATATGGATATATTATAAATAATATATGACTATATTATAGTATTAACATATCATATATATTATATAATATATATATTATTATTATGTTAACTCAGACCTCCAGATGACTAGCAGCTTAAAAGTAAAGCAAACACTACTCAGGAGTTTGATATGAGGCAAAGTCTGGAGATGAATTTTCTTGTTTTATTTTTGCAGAAAGGACCTACCTCCACCTTATAGAAGCACTTTAGAAACTAATCTATATAAATCTCACTACAAACCTATGAGACAATTCACTGTTCCCATTTTACTGATGAGCAAACTGAAGCTTATGTTTCAGCCAAGTTCACACAGTTCATTAGTGGCAGAGTCAGAAACTACACCCACATTAACCTGTCTTTCCAGACTTCCCATTTCCCCTAAGATAAAAGCACTGGCTCTAAGTAATGAGAACATGAACTGCTTACGAAAGGGAGCTGGGGAGTGTGCTGAATTCTTAGCGGGCAGCTTTAGAACTGAGCCAGAGGAAGGGAATGGTTTAGGCCAGTGCAACTCAAAAAGAGTGGGGTCACAAGAGTGTAAATTAGCTATGTCATTAAGCATATTTTTCCCCATAGCAATGCTTTCTCAATGAAAGGAGCTGTGCATTGATTTACGTTCCAGTGCACACTTATCTTCTCATGCACCAGTAATAGTTTGCAAACCATTAACCAGTCTATGGACTTTGCTTTAAGTGGCACAAGCTTAAGGAATGTCTTATGAAATTTCCCTTTTCTGTGAACAGTTAAATCATTTTGGATCAAAGGTATCCTCAAAGTTATCCTATATTTTTTCCAGTTATATAAAAAAAATAAGAAAGCCACACGTATCCATATCACAGATAATAATGAAGGCCGATGTCCTAAACGCTATAAATCTATGCGGACATTAATCTTAGTTGAAGTGGTATGTCTCTTACTAGTTTTAATAAACTAATCTCTGCCAAAAGCAAAGGAAAATGGCTTTCCTAAAGAATGAACAATATTGCTGTCAGACAGCATGATGTTTGGAGTGAAATACAAATTTTAAAATGTGTTATTCATACCTGCACCTCCACCAATGCTTAGAATCTTAATTTCAGATTTTGTGTCTCCAATCCTGAAAAAAAAAAAATTATGTAGTTTAAGAAAAATGTGCCAGGTGGTTTGTAAAATCTGATTATCAAGTCTAGTTGAAGAGAACAGACTAAAATTACAGTGAACAAAAACTAGGCCAACAAGAAAGGCCTCGATCATTTCAGTGGCTATATTGCTGTCTTCAGAAATCTTTAGAAGTAAAGGTTCCACTTATTACCAACCTTGAACTGGGAGACTTTTAGAAACAGCACTATAAACATCTCAGACGTGGGAAATAGCATTTGTTTGAAGATTGTTTGGAGAACAAAAACAGAAAAAGTGGGCCTTTGAGTCTGGTAATATAATAAGCCATTCATTGTAGATGGGAGAAAGGCTAAGGTGATTCATACTCTCTCTGATATTTGCCTTGTTTCCTTCTTCTTGCTAATTTCAATAAACAAATGTTTATTAAACATTTATTATGTGCCTATCCTAAGCACTGATACATAAAAATGAAGAGACCACTTGGCTCTCAAGTTGAAATGTGAGACAATAAAGCCCAGTATTATGGCTCTATACAGAAATAGAGTGGAATTGATGGACTGGGATGCAACAGTAGGACTTTCTTTAAACTGATGTAAAAAAAAAAAATAAGGGGTCAGAAAAAGGACGAGGTGCACGATGACTGCCACGTTGTGAATTTGGATGACTGGGTGAAGGGTGGTATCGAAAAGGAAGCTGGACAGTATGATTTTATGGCAAGTTTATGTTTTTTCAGTGTTTTTTTTTTTTTTTTTTGATCTGAATTCAACAGACATTTGGATATGCAAGCTTGAAGCTGGGTAGGAGAGAGATCAGGACTGATGATGTATTCTGGAGAATTATCATATAGTAATGGTCGAAAGTAGGAGAATAGATTCTATCACCCAAGGGTATTGCAAAGAGAAGAGCAGTGGGATTATGACAAGATACCAACTTTTAAAAAGTCATGGGATAATGGGGGAACACACAAAGAAGACAGAGAGGAAAGCAGTAAAGCTCAGAGAGATGATAAGAGAATTAGAGAAGGAAAAGGCCATTGTACATGGCAGACTGTACTACTAAAACATAAAAAGAGGGCAACTCTCCATTGAATTTGGCAATATGAATATCTTTGATAATAGCAGCTTTAAAAGGTGGTTAAGGGCAGGAGTCAGATGGCAGTGGGATTAAAAGTGAACTCAATAAAGAAGAAGAAGATCTAGAGATTTTTGAAAAAGGATGAAAGAGTGAGAACGAAAAAGGGAGACTGCTAGAGAGGAAACATGAACTGAAAGAACGGTGCTTGTTTGTTTGTGCTTCAGGATGGTAAACAAGCCTAGTTTTTGGCTAAAGTGAAGAGCCTGCCCAGAGTAATAGGAAGAAGACAGATTGAAGCAGAGTTCTTAAGGACACTGGGAAACACAGAGTCAAGGACACCTGTGAATGAGTTGCCTTCCTCAGTTCTAATTATCTTCCAATTCATAATCATGAGTCCTCATACACCCATCCCTGTCTGTGCCCTTGGTTAATTCTTAAAAATGCCTCTATCATTAGCTGGCATAGTGAGGTTACGGAGCAGAGCACCTAGGTTGAAATCCTAGCTTACTAATACGTAACCTTGAGCAAGTTATTGAACTTCTCTGTGCCTTTATTATTGATTCTAAGAAATAGGATAATAATACCACCTGCCTTATAGGGTTATAATTATAGTGTCTGCCTTATGGAGGAGTTGTGAGGATTAAATGATGTAACTGATGTAAATCTTTTAGAAATGTGTCTGCACATGACAAGCACTCAACTTATTATTATTATTCCAGGCACAGCTAAGTGATTTATATGACTTAACTCTTTTTTTAAAAAAAATTTTTACTGAAGTATAGTTGATTTACAATGTTGTGGTAATTACTGCTGTACAGCAAAGTGACTCAATTATACATATATATATACTTTTTTTATATTCTTTTCCATTATGGGTTATCATAGGATACTGAATATAGTTCTCTGTGCTATACAGTAGGACCTTGTTGTTTATTCACTCTGTATGTAAAAGCTCACATCTGGGACTTCCCTGGTGGTGCATTGGTTGGGGGTCCGCCTGCCGATGCAGAGGACACAGGTTCGATCCCTGGTCCGGGAGGATCCCACGTGCCACGGAGTGGCTGGTCCCATGTGCCACAACTAATGAGCCTGCGCTCTAGATCCCACAAGCCACAAGTACTGAGCCCGTGTGCCACAACTGCTGGGCCTGCATGCCTAGAGCCTGTGCTCCACAGCGGGAGAGGCCACCGTGATGCGAAGCCTGTGCACCACAATGAAGAGTAGCCCCTGCTCGCCTCAACTAGAGAAAGCCCACGTGCAGCAACGAAGACCCACGGCAGCCAAAAATAAATACATAGATAAATAAGTAAATTTATAAAAAAAAAAAAAAAGCTCACATCTGCTCACCCCAACTCCCACTCCATCCCTCCCCCAACCCCCTCCTCCTTGGAAACCATCAGTCTGTTCTCTGTGTCCGTGATTCTGTTTCTGTTTCCTAGGTAGGTTCATTTGTGTCACATTGTAGATTCCACATATAAGTGATATCATATGGCATTTGTCTTTCTCTTTCTGATTTATTTCACTTAGTGTGATAATCTCTAGTTGCATCCATGTTGCTGCAAATGGCGTTATTTCTTTTTTTTTGGCTGCATTGGGTCTCCATTGCTGCATGCAGGTTTTCTCTAATTACTCTTTGTTGCAGTGCACAGCTTCTCACTGCAGTGGCTTCTCTTGTTGCTGAGCATGGGCTCTAGGAGTGCAGGCTTCAGTAGCTGCAGCACGTGGTCTCAGTAGTTGCAGCACGTGGGCCCTAGAGTGTGCAGGCTTCAGCAGTTGTGGCTTGCGGGCTCTAGAACACAGGCTCAGTAGTTGTGGCGCACAGGCGTAGTTGCTCCGCGGCTTGTGGGATCTTCTGGACCAGGGATCAAACCCATGTCCCCTGCATTGGCAGGCAGATTCTTAACCACTGCGCCACCAGGGAAGTCCCACGAATGGCATGGCTGAGTAGTATTCCATTGTGTATATGTACTACATCTTCTTTATCCATTCATTTGTTGATGGACATTTAGGTTGTTTCCATGTCTTGGCTATTGTGAATAGTGCTGCTAGGAACATAGGGGTGCATAGGGGTGTATATTTTTGAATTATATTTTTGCCTGAATATATGCCCAGGAGTGGGATTGCTGGATCATATGGTAGTTCTATTTTTAGTGTTCTGAGGAACCTCCATACTGTTTTCCATAGTGGCTGCACCAACTTACATTCCCACCAACAGTGTAGGAGGGTTCCCTTTTCTCTACACCTTCTCCAGCATTTGTTATTTGTAGACTTTTTAATGATGGTCAGTCTGACCAGTGTGAGGTGGTACCTCATTGTAGTTTTGATTTGCATTTCTCTAAGAATTAGCAATGTTGGGCATCTTTTTATGTGCCTGTTGGTCATCTGTAGTGAATTAACTCTTTGAATTCTTACAACTCCTCTATGATTAGACACTATTATCATCCTATTTCATATATTATGATGATAACTAAGAATTACTGAAAACTTGCTATTTTCCGGGCAAGGATCTAAATGCATTATATGTGACAACAACAAACTTTACTATTTACAGCTGTATGCTATAACCATCCTCGCCCTGTTTACCACTTCCAGATAGTGGATTGAATAATTCCTCTGTGAAAAAATAATCCACTTCACTAAATAAACTTATCTATATTGGCATCTGAGAATCTCCCATCAAGTGCAAAATCTACATCGAATTACTTTAGTGAGCCAACTGCTCAACAGGCTGTTCCTGTACATACACAAAGAGGACCTGAACTAATTTTTACTGCCTCATTATTTGATTGGATGGACAACCAAAACTCATCTGTAGTTGGGGAGCTCCCCTAACATGAGAGAGACCAAAAGAAACAGAAAAGGAGAATTCAGAAGAAACATGCACAGAGCAGAGGAAAATTTTATAATAGATAAAAGTCGGTATTATATCTATGAAAGATGAACAGGATGCTATAAAGAAGCAACATTCTTGGAAATTAAAAATACAATAGCAAACAATAGAGGGCTGAAAGATAAAATTGTGAAAACTGGAAATATAAGAAAATTAGAGAATCAACTGAGAAAGTCTTCTGTTTGATGAATAGAAATTCCAGAAAGAAAGAAAGAAAGAAAGAAAGAAAGAAAAAAGAGGGCAGGAATGATTAAATAATACCAAAGCTTCCCTAAACTGAAGGATCTGAATCTTAATTGAAATGGCCCAGGGACTACTCACAAAAATGGGTGAGAAAGACCCACACCATAGCTCATCATCTTAAAATTTCAGAATACTAGATATAAGAGAAGATCCTAAAAAACAAAGAACAACAAAAAGGTCACAAACCAAAGATGAAGAATTTGAATGGCATTAGATTTCTCAACAGTAACTGCAAGACCATGGAAAAATATCTTTAAATTTCTGATATAAAATCATTTTCATTGTAGAGTTTTATACCCAAACTATCTAACTATCTAACAATGATGAGCAAGGAGTGAAAGCATTTTTAAACACACAAAGTCTCAAAAAATTTACCTCCCATGCACTCTTTCTTAGAAAGCTCTTAAAGGATTAGCAGGGAAGAAAAAAAAAAGACTAAAGAAACCAAGAAAGAAACAGCATCAGATCCAGAAGCTGGGAATTCAGTACTGGAGAGAGAAGGGAATTTCTAGAAGATGAAATAAATTCCTCATCAATACTTGTATAGCAGGCCAAAAGCAAATCAACCCAGACTGGAAAAAAAAGAACAGAGAACTCCAGAAAAGATGTTCCCATGAGGAAAAATCAGCAGGTTACTTGATCTGTTGGAATATATTGAGAGGAGATTAATACTTCTGCTTGGGGTATAAGTAGTGATAGGTACATAGGAAGCTAAGTAAATAAACTAAAATCAAGACAGTAGTTAACTCTAGGAAAAACAAAAGGCTGTACATGAAAGGAAATATAATGATAGTAGTAACGATAGTATAAATGCATTGTTCAATTATGAAAAATATTTACACAGGCAAAATGATATGATATAAACAAATTAACCAAAATTTAGACATATATATGTATATATTCATATATATATACATACACGTATGTATTATATATACCCACTCTATATAGCTATGTTGTATTGACATGATGGGGAGAGGGATGTGCATGTTTATTTAGCTACTTTAATACATCAAAATTAAGAAAGAGAATAACATGTTATTTAGAATTAGGAAAGAAAATTCCATAAGCAACAACTAAATGTTTTCAGAGTGTTGAAAGTGGTTGTCTCCGGAGAGCCCGAATCAGGAATGGAAGTGGGTAAGGCAAGGAACCACTATCTTTGTTGTAGTTACTCTAGGCATCCATAGTATGTCTTCAAACCAAACGGAAGGCGGAAGTAAACCAAGGATCTGCATAAGCCACAGACATGAACACAGATGCTTAGCATTGCAAAAGAACTCAGAAATTAACTCATTACCTTTCATTTTAGAAATGAACCAAAAGACTCAAAGAAGTAAACTATAATTAGTTCCTAGATAAGAAACTGTATTTGCTGTCTGCTTTGATTTTTGCACTGTTATCCTATTACTTATTACTTAATATATGATACTCAATTTTAAAAAAAACACATTTAAAAACTGAACCATGAAAAATAGAAGATAGAAAGGGCAATAAAATTCCATATACATCCAACAGTGCTTTCTCTGGTCAGGTGGAGTTAACTGTCCTGGTGAAAGAATTACAGGCCTACAATAGAAAAATCCAGCAAAAGATAAAAATATCAGTTTCCTTTGCTGATAGGAAACTTTCCTTTCCAGTTGCAAATTGGATCCCCAGCCATTTTCCCCAGTTTTCCATCATTACTTCCTGAAGCGCAAAGTTCCCGCAATCCACCCCCAGATAAGTGATTTGATTATCACTGCCATGTGAAATCTGTTACTCTCATAATGCTTATCAGCTCTGGCACAAATTGAACACATTAATCACCAAAAAGAAAAAAGAAGGAGTCTGCGAGAAGGGTAGACACTAGTGAGTTTCACTGATAATGGGAAAATGCTTTTTTAGGGCCACATTGCTAATATTAAGTTGAAAGTAAAAGACAATTATTATTATTATTTTGGAGAGTGGTAACTATAATAATGGATAAGGAGAATAAATTTAAATGGGTATTAAGAGAATTGAGAGGCACCCACTCAATCCTCAGGGGTGAATAGTATTTGGTAATTATTTGATTCTAATGCAAAAATACTAGACTTCGTTGGGGATTTTTTTTTTTTTTTTTTTTTTGGAAGGTAAAATTTGGAGGAGGGCTGAAAAATTTGAGCTCAAAGATTGGGATCTTATCTTTTCCCAAAGGAACGTGGATTTGTGCCTTCAGATGGTTAACGCTTATCTCTGAGCAGCTGGAAATCCAGCACAAATCAGAGCCTTTGAACGTTTCAAGCGAGCGTCTAACTGAAACGCGGCAGGAGAAGGGGCACCGGAGGGTCGAGCGGGGCGGCTGTCAGTACCTCGTTCTTATCCCCGCGCCCAGCCTCCCGGGATGGCCTTGACCCATCTATCACTGCACAGAACGAGACCGAGGCTTGTCCATGGGACAAAAACGGCCTTTTTTTTTTTTTTTTTGGTTACCTTGCTATTATGCCCGGCAGCTTCTCGTCCATGAATTGCTGCATGCACTGATGCTCCGTGGAATTGTTGAGAAACCTCCGGAAAGATTCAACATATCTGCTGTGGTCAGAAAACAAGCTCTTCATGGAAGATGCCATGTTTGGTTTTCTGAGAAAGACAAGGAGGGAAGGGAGGTCTCTTCCCTTCCTTCTCTTCCCTGTTCCTTCTTTCTCTCTTCACCCGCACCAGTTTCTATCCACAAAAAAGCCCTGCTTTGAATTTAATGTGCTGGAGAGGCTGAGTTTGCAAAGCTCGTTACTAAGTGACTATTTGTACAGGACTTTGCCCCTGAGAGTTTAACCCTGGCACGGGCGTTTTAGAAGAAATGAGTAGTAAAGCAAAGCAGTAAATCCACTGCTGAAATTTGTTTTAAAACTCTTGAAGTTCAGAAAGTCCTAAAAACAGACGACATTCAAATCACTTCCTGTTTTGGCAGCAGGGGCCAGCCAGTAAGTTCCCAGTGGGAACGTGGCTGCTTTCAGCGCCAAAGGCAGCAAAGGCAGGAATAAACAGGCCAGCTGCAAGGTTACAAACCACTTCCAGAAATCTACAGCTGCTGAATCTTTGACAAAAGATTGTCATCTGCCTCCAGGCTTTCTGTTAGGAGAGTTTCATGCCTTCACATCCCTAAACACTTGAACTTTAAACTCTGCTGCATTTCTTCATATGCTGATTGATTTGTTGTGATGCAGGAACAGAGCTATTAACTGAAAGGTCTGAGAAGCCTAGTTGGGAGGTGAAGATGGGGGAGAGGAGGAGGGGGCGGAGAAAGAAGTCTCAGGGAAGAATGCAGGACACTGGAATCCTTCAATCCATAGGAAACCTTCCCTAAGTGCTTCTGAACGTGGGATCCTAAAACGTAGGATTGGATGAGCCTTTGGAGGCCCAGTGGTGTCACCCATCAAAAGAGCCAAAGCGGGGCTTCCCTGGTGGCACAGTGGTTGAGAGTCCGCCTGCCGATGCAGGGGACACGGGTTCATGCCCCGGTCCAGGAAGATCCCACATGCCGCGGAGCGGCTGGGCCCGTGAGCCATGGCCGCTGAGCCTGCGCGTCCGGAGCCTATGCGTACAGCAGAAAAAAAAAAAAAAAAGAGCCAAAGCGTCCACATGCTGGGCCTTTTACCTGGGAAATGGTCTTTAAGAAATCCACCCCTTATCCAACATGGGATGTTAATAATAGTATCCAAATGATGAAGGAGTTATGAGAATTAAATCCATATACCTCTCTTATAAATGTGTCTGCCTAAACCATTCTCTTCCTCTGATTCAGGTCCAAAGCGGCCCTCTAAGCATTCAGCACACTCCTCACCCCTGTTTAATAAACATCTCATGGTCTCACTACTCTTAGAGCCAGTGCTTTCATCCTAGGAGGAAATGGAAACTCTGGAAAGTCAAATTACTGTGGATGTATTGATAGTTTCTGACTCTGCCACTAATCAGCTGTGTGAACTTGGCTGAAACATAAGTTTCAGTTTGCTCATCAGTAAAATGGGAACAGTGAATTATATCTCACAGGTTGTAGTGAGAATTATATAAATAACATTTATAAAGTGCTTTAGCACATTATTACTGCTTAATAACTGGCTCCTTCTGCAACAGTAGAACAACAAAAAAGCAGTGGTTTTATGTATGGACACTGAAAATTGAATTTTATATTATTTTCACATGTCACAAAACATTACTCTTCTTTGGATTTTTTTCAATCATTTAAAAATGTAAAAGGTATTCTTAGCTCGTGGGCTGCACAAAATCAAGTGCTGGCCTGGATTTGGCCCAGTGGCCCTGGTTGGTCGACCCCTAGGCCTCTATACATGTGCTATTTAACTCCCATCTCTATGCAAAGAGCCTCGCCTTCTTCATACTGACTCTCACGTTTTTAATTCTTATATTACCATTTTCCACCCTTCTCTTTAGAACTTAATCCAAATCATTCATTCATGTATTCATCTACTGAACAAATATTTAGTAAGGGTCTACTGTGTGCCATTCTGCTGAGAAGAAATAACCTTAACCTCTGTCTTCCTACTAAAAACTACCTTTAACTAAAACTCAATCTTCACCTGAGGCCCTCAGCTGCCTCACTCGTTCACACATCTTTCCCAACAATCTGCTCTTCATGTGTGACTCATCAAGGATTTCCTCTCCATCCTTGTTGCTTTCATGATACTGAGATTCTCTTTTTTTTTTCTCACCCACTTTCCTGCATTAGGAGTCACACTTTCAGCATGACTTGCACTTGACTAAATGCTGGTTTTAGCAATCACAACTACCTTTTAAAATTGCATTTAGAATATCCATTTCGTAATCCATAATGCATCTGGAATGTCCCTGGCGATTAAAACATCTAGCTGGCTGGTTGGGATGACTAAGTTTTCCCCTCTTTTTTGAAAACTGGGGCAAACAGTCCAGCACATCTATCATTTGCCATGACTTCTCGAAGGTTACTGGCCATAGCATCATTATTGCTTTTATAAATTATTTTAGTACATTGGGGTACGATTCTTCTAGGCCTTGAAAGATTGTCAAGTTTAGAATTCTTAGATATTCTCTTACCTACTTTGGGCTCCTGTTCCCTGTTACCTACCACTTATTAGGCTGTTACTGTGTCAAAGTGCCTTCCATGAATTATCTCCTTCAATACTCCTAACCCTCCAGGGATGAAACTATTGATATCATCAAGCAAGACTCAGAGCAAATAAGTTGTACAAGATCATATAACTCATGAGAGAAGAGTCTGGATCCAAATTCATGTTGTTGAACTCCATGGACCGATTTTTAAAAATTACATCCTATTACCTCTCACCACTTTGTAGCTTTCCAACATAAGGATTATTTTCCATGGTAGAGAAGACTAGAACAAAGCAAAAGTGGAGTAGTTCTGTATTGATCCAATCACCTAGTAATATAATACTACTGTGCTAGGTCAAAAAGCAAAGGGTTTCCCTTGTTTATTCTTATTGCTCTTATATTCTTATTCCATTGCTTTATTCTTATTAGGCTTATGTGCTATTCCAAAAAAAACAAACAAATGAACCAAAGAGAAAAATATGCATTAGCAGAATTCTAAGGACGCATCTTCATTGTACATAGCATTTTTTGGCTCTCTCATTCACCCTGGTATATAGTCTTCTGAATACAGTTCTTATTGGACTGGCTTTTTATCCTTAGTAATATGCCCCATAGCATAGCATATATGTATATGACAATGGTAATATTGTTAAATTATCATAATCAAATAGTTAGAAGAGTTCATTTTATTTTCTCTCAACAAGAAAAGAGAAGGAAGATGTTTTTATACAAATTGATTGGCTCACTTGGTGTGTTGGTTTGTTTGAAATTTAGCAAGTAGGTGACCACAGTAGTCTTGAAGGGAGGTTTGAAATCATAGTACGTAAGATTGTAGAGCTCAATTAGACTGGCAATTTCAGGCAAATATAATAGATATCAGGAATCTTAGTTTCAACAGGACCATTGGCTAAGTTTCTCATGAGTGTAGAAACAAGCCAAGAAGCAAGAGACCTGAGTGCTATACAAGCTTAGCCTCTTACTAACCAAACAACATTGGATAAACAGCGTAAGTGCTCTATGCTTCCTTCCCCCGCATCCCTGTTATATGTAAATATGGGAAAAGAAGGTAGACTAGATGATCTTTAACGTTCCTTGAAGTTCTGATTAGTCTTCATCTTTTAAAAAAATAAATTACTGTGAGCTTGTGAAACTGAAAAATAGATAGATTCATACCTAGGAGAGCCACTGTATCCAAAGACTGTAGATAATTGATAACCTAAAGATAGTCTCTGGATAGGCAGCCCCTTGACTCTATATGAAATGTCACTGTTTAAGCTCACATAGGTGATGATACGCCATGTTTCTTGTTTTTAATGGCATAGCTGTTTCAATTGCACTTTATTGACATGCAGTTTATAATGGTTTTGTTTTAATTAACTTATAACCGGAAAAAAAAGGCCCAAAATATGCAGAGAGGAAACAAACCAAACAAAATATAATGCAGAAGAAATATTTGGGGAATCATTAGTTAAGAGGGAGAGGGGTGGATGGGTAGACAAATAATGTTAAAAGCTGTAGAAAACAGTGATATTCTAGAGATGTAAAGCTTATATGAAATGTTTAAGGGTGATTATGAGACAAGACAAGGAAGAAATAGTCTAAGAACTTAGTTCCTATTTAATAAGCCAAAAATTTAAAAAGTCACCTGCAAAAGTCTAGAATCCCTTGCAAAGATAGAGGTTGGTAAGTACTTAGAACCTGGTAAATTATCAGGAACTGGACAATTGTCAAAAAAAGAAAGAAAGAGAGAGAGAGAGAGAGAGAAAGAAAGAAAAGAAAAGAAAAACATAAAATAATACAATTCATCAAATAACCTTTGCCTGAGTCTGTGGTACAGATCATCTCGGTTACTGACTCAGTGACCCTAAGGAGTAGGTCTCATGTTGAATTAGGGATCTGGTGAAGGTTAAGCGTTCATGTAAGAGAAACTTTTTTTTTTTTTTAAATACATGGACTCCCGTATTTTTTTTTCTGAATTAATTAATTAATTTATTTTTGGCTGTGTTGGGTCTTCGTTTCTGTGTGAGGGCTTTCTCTAGTTGCGGTGAGCGGGGGCCACTCTTCATCGCAGTGCGCGGGCCTCTCACTGTCGCGGCCTCTCTTGTTGCGGAGCACAGGCTCCAGACGCGCAGGCTCAGTAGTTGTGTCTCATGGGCCCAGTTGCTCCGCGGCATGTGGGATCCTCCCAGACCAGGGCTCGAACCCACGTGCCCTGTGTTGGCAGGCAGATTCTTAACCACTGTGCCACCAGGGAAGTCCAAGAGAAGCTTTTATAAACAGAGTGGTCATGGTAAATAAACTTCTCTGGCATTTGGTACAGGGGCATGTGCTCAAGAACGTGCCGGGCTAAAACATCCTTCCACCTGGGACCTTGCCTGTGAATGATCCAGAGAATGAAAGGATACACACGCCCAAGAGGTCCCAAAATTACTTTTGTTAAAAAAAAATCAAAGCATAATTTACATACAATAAAATACATAAATCTCAAGTGTACAGATTGAGGAAACCTTGCACATGTATACATCCTAGAAGATTAACTCATGTCTGTAGTCAATAATACTGGCTGCCCGCCACTCCAGAGAGCCACCGTTCTGACTTTTATCCCCATAGATTAGTTTTTCCTGTTCTCGAACTTCATGTGAAAGCTCCACACAGTACGTTCTTTTGTGTCTGACTACTTTTGCTCATCATCATATTTTTGAGATTCACCCATATTCTTTTGGGGGGGAGGCATCAGCAGTTCATTCTTTTTTATTGCTAGACATTATATTTTATAAATATTTCATAATTTTTAAACCACTTTTCTCTTAATGGATATTTGGGCTCTTCCAGGTTGGGGCTATTATGAAGAAAGCTGGTAGAAACATTTTTGTACATATCTTTCGGTGGATATAGGCACTTATTTTTGTTACCATGAGTAAAATGTCATAGGATAAGCAAATATTTAACTGTAGAAGGCATCGCAAAAATGTTTTGCAGGGCTTCCCTGGTGGCGCAGTGGTTGAGAGTCCGCCTTCCGATGCAGGGGACACGGGTTCGTGCCCTGGTCTGGGAAGATCCCACATGCCGCGGAGCAGCTGGGTCTGTGAGCCATGGCCGCTGAGCCTACGCATCCGGAGCCTGTGCTCCGCAATGGGAGAGGCCATAACAGTGAGAGGCCCGTGTACCGCAAAAAAAAAAAAAAAAAAAAAAAAGTTTTGCAAATGTCCACAATCACCAGCAAAATATAAGGATATTAATTTCTCCATATCCTCAGCAATTCTGGTATTGCCAGTCACCTTTGCTTTAACTCTTCTGGGGGTTATATAGCAGTATCTCTTTGTGGTTTGCATTTGAGTAATGATTTTTTCCAATACTTGTGGGCCATAAAAGTTATGTAATGTTTTATGAAGGGCCTGTTAAAATCTTTTGTCCGTTTTTTAAACTGTATCATTTGCCTCTTTTCTTATTGATTTATGTAAGATTAATTTTTATATTCTAGATATCCTGTTATATATGTGTAAATGTATGTGTATGTATGAAATATCTTCTCCCAGTCTGTGATGTGCTGTTCATTTTTTGATGATTTTTTTGAAGAATAGAAATTCATCAACTTATCCTTTTTAAATCCCGACTTAATCTGGAAATATATGTGTTTAATAGAACCAAGACAACTAAAACTACCCTCGTGCCTTTTATACCTTTAGCCATTGGTGTGATGGAGCTGATTGTTAGAGTTTCAGGAATCTCATGAGCTGGTTGATATCACGTTAGTAGCTTAAAATCACCCATAGTGGGAATATTTACACCATGGAAATTGGCAAAAGAAAGGAATCTAGACTTCTTTTTCCTGGAGGGCAGATTGTTAAACCATTAGCAGCACCCCACTGCTTTTAGCCCTGTGATTATTTGCAAAGCAGCTGTGGAGAGCCTTCTGGTAAACTGCCTGAGTTGTGGTAATGCGGCAGAGGCCTCCTTTTCCAGTCTCTAGCATGCCCTTCCTGAAGAGTTTGACCAATCAAACTCTGGAAGAGGTGGTACCATCTTCCAGCATCTCTTAATTAATTGGTTGTACCCTCACTGTGATCTAGAATGTCTAGAATGTTACCAAATGCAAATTTGTGTGCCCTATGCACAGTGAGGCCGAACAATACCAAAAGTCAGAGTTTGGAGCAGAGAAAGGTTTATTACAGGGCCACGCAAGGAGACGGGTGGCTCAGGCACAAAAGACTCCGAACTCCCCGAAGGGTTTCAGCAAAGCATTTTTGAAGGCCAGGTGAGGGAGGAGGGTCGCAGGGTTTGTGAGCAGCTCATGCACAATTCTCCGATTGGTTGATGGTGAGGTAGCAGGGCAGTTAACATTATCCATCCTTAGGCGCCAGTAGGTCTGGGGGCTATGTGCTCACGCTTGTGATCGTCAAGTAGTTAATTTCTTTCATTTGGTGGTGATTTTCAGCATCTGAAAACCTCAGGAAATATGCCTGAGATACTATTATTTGGGCACTTCAGAGAGGAGCTACAGCAGAGGATATGACGGAGGGGGTCTGTGCCAGGCAGACCCCATAGGGTCGTGCTTGGTTATAAGCATAGCTCCTAGGTCTGCCACTAACTATTATGATGTTGGGTGGGTTATTTATGTTCCCTGAGCCTTACTTTCTTGTCTGTGAAATAGGAATGATCACATCTACCTCATAATACTTTTGTG
Organism: Stenella coeruleoalba; assembly: GCF_951394435.1. Classification (NCBI taxonomy): domain Eukaryota; kingdom Metazoa; phylum Chordata; class Mammalia; order Artiodactyla; family Delphinidae; genus Stenella; species Stenella coeruleoalba. The sequence goes on along the minus strand of NC_137151.1, from coordinate 37,084,112 downwards.
AGGATTACCTGAAATACTGTGTAAAAGTGCTCGGCATAGTGTCTAACACATAGTACTCTCTCTGGTGTGAGACAGGCCTCTCTAACCTTCATGGCCTTCATTTATAGGATGAGGGCAATCGTGAGATTCAAGTCCAAATGGCAGAATCCATGTCAAGTGGTCCGGAGGGCATTTTTCATAGCGGGAACTAGTCGTAAAGGTACTGGGAGAGCTGAAGGGGCCAACCGAGATGGTAAGGCAACCCACCAGGAAGCTCCTACCACCTGTAGGGCTGTTACCAAACCCCTGGAGTCTGGGCTACGCAGTAAGAGCCAGAACAATGAAGGGGACTCAGCCACTCCTGGAGATGCTCCCTGAAACCCAAGGAAATGGGCAGAAATGTCCAGTGTCTCTCCGCTTCCTACCTTCTCATCTTCGTCACTTTCCCTCTTTCCTAAAGCTTCCTACCTTCTCATCTTCGTCACTTTCCCTCTTTCCTAAAACTAACTGAAAACCAGTTGGCAAGAAAGCTCGGGTGACGTAACTTGCAGGGTTCAGCCCCCTTCAGTATGGCACAGAGCAGGGGAAAAACCAGAAGCGGCTCTGACGAAAATAGGCAAAAACCAGCACAAGTGCCTACTGGATTAATTTGTTGTGAGAGTTAATTTTTTTTAAAAAAGTGTAAAGCGGAACACCTAGAACATATTAAATGCTCAATGAAAATCAATGATACTTCAATAAAATAGTTTTTAAAATGCTCAATGAATGCCAGATAATCACAGTAAAATAGTGAAAAGAAAAGCTGTTTTCATTGTATGATGCTATTGTTGTAGCTATTATGGTATTATCATATATGTTATATATTATGTTGTTATTATAGTTATGATGATAGCTGCAGGGTCAGAGGAAGGCTGACATTTATAAAATCTTAAAAATGAGGAGCTGAGGTATGATCATTAATTCCCTCAGGTCAGCAGGAAGATCGGCTGTGTTTTAGGAGGTGGGTATTGGGTTGGTGTTTCTTGGGAATCTGTCAGGGTTCAGTAAGCTCATCACAAAGAACCATCGGTGGGCACCGGGGGCCGCTCTAACCTCTGAATGTTTCAGAGCCGGCCAGGAGCAGGGTCGGGTAAGTCCCCTCCTCTCTATGCAGATGGGGTGAGTAAGCAGAGCAGCCTGTGACTCCTGGTTCTACTTCTCGCCACTCTGCTTACTATCTCCATGTGTGACTTTGAGCAAGTATTTAAATCAGTTGGCCTTGAGTTTCTTCAAATGTAAACCGCTAGATTCCATCTTCCATTTCCGGTTCTAAAATTCTAAGATTACTTGGGTATAAACCTGTTATTCAGAGCCAGTGGCTAGGATTTCAGGTAGGAAAACAGGATGCCACTTCTCAGAAGCGTATACCTCGTTGTCCTCTGACTCTTTGGTGTTCCTCCTTCACTAAATTCAAAGCTATTTTCCATTTGTAAGCATAAATGATATCTTCATAATGCACTAATTATTTGGTAAACATAAGGAGAGTATAGTAATTACCCATGTGCTCTCAGGCAATAGAAGATAATTAAGATCTGTTTATCAATATGGCTACTTAAAAGCAAAAAGCATGTATATATATCAAAGTCTGTTTTTATTATTTCTTATGTAGGCCTCTAAGAGTTGTTGATACCTGCAGAACTTGAAGAACTAACTCTTTTCCCAGGATGTTCTGTAATCAGACATTAGACATGGAGTGTTAGCTAGTTTCAATAGCTAGAAGATGGTCTCCCATAAACACAATTGCTGTTACATTTCAGAGTTATCAATTCTGAATGCATTTTGTGCAGTCAAGTGAAATTTGCAGTCAATAAACACATGATTTAAGGAAGCAACATCGAGTGTACGAAGTGCATATGAAATCTCTCTATTCTGCTAGTCCAAAGAAATACTTCCACCTGGGACAGTTCTAGCAGCAGCGAAATGCATATTGGGTCAAAGATGGTGAGAGTATGTGGAATTAACTCAGTCAATTTTGAAAATTTGCTTTGGGGAATTCTGAATACATGTGTGGGCTACCTTGCCTCCGAAACATCATATCACTCCCTCCTACCCCCCAAAAAAGGTCACAGAGTGATTTTTGCCTTCCACAAACGCCTGCTCTTTTTTATAGTCTGCCTTTAGTTAGTCTGCCAACACTGGTTGGAATTCCAAAGTTGATTAGAACTTTTCACGGTATTTGGTCTTTCGCTGGCCAGAGAAACACCGAAAAGCTCATCTGTTTTTCATAATATTGCTGCTAGAATCATTTTCTTAAGTTTCATTTTATCACCTTTTTATCTCCAGTCAGGATAAGACGTGAATGCATACTGGAATTTAATTTGTGTAGGGAATTCATTTTGTTTCATTTGGTTTTAAAATACTAGCTGTAATCCAGTATTGAGAAGAGATAGCTTACACTCCTTAAGAGCTTTATCCAGAGAGATTTTCATAGTGAAAATGGAGGGAGAGGGAGAGATAGATATTAATGATATTCAAACAAATAATTTTAGAAAACCCATGGAATGAACCAAAATTATGTATAAAGACTCACATTGGAATTAGAATTCAAAGCAAGGTCTTGGTGAATATGGGGCCCTGCACACTGCTGCTAGATGGTAGACAGAGGGAAGAATAAATGAGCTCTAGCTTTTGAGAAACTTAATTAAAAGTTGTATCAAACCTGGGATTCTCCTGAAAGAATTTGTACTTTCTTTAATAAAGGCTGTTTCTCACTGAGAAGCAATTCTAATTTTATACCAGGCTTGCAATTCTATGCTGAAAATGGCCCTTCTATGAGATCTTGTTCATTTTTTCAAAAAAAACAGTATATCGCCGCCCCCAGGACCTTCCTCTGGCACCCAGACAGGAGAGCATTTGCCAAAACAATGATAGGAATGCTTGGAAGATAATAGTTCTTCTCTGAACTTTATTCCTGTGAGCTACAGTACAACCAAAAATCCAGACCAAGGGCAATGCCAAGATAAAAAGGGAACCACATTTACCATCCACATGAGAAATTTTCATTTCCACATTTAAAATTCTGGTAGAGCCAGAGAACAGATGGGTGATGGCCAGGGGTTAAAGGTCAGGGGGAGGGTTTGGACTATGAAGAAACAACAAGAGAGAGTATTTTTGGAGTTAATGGGACTATTCTGTAGCCTGAGCGTGGTCATGGCATTTGTCAAGACGTCTAGAACTGTACGCCCCAAATGAGGACATTTTACCATATGTAAATTTAAAAATAAATAAACAAGCAAACGGTAGCAACTTTGACATTTTAAAAAAGTGTGTCAGTTTAGCTTTCTGTTACATAAGTCCATCAATAGACTTGACATCTTACTGGTACTTCTCCGCCTCCCTAATTACGATTTCAAAGGCCCCCTCCCTCTCACCTCTCCTCAGTTTCACCTCTTCCTCAGAGCTTGCTATGATTTCCTGATTTCTCTTCTTGTGCACAAAAACCTTTGAGAACCAAGGCATCAAATTAATGATGATGAAAAGAATTCAGACCTGGGATAGAGCATCAGGGGAGAAAATGTGCTGATGGAAAAGCTTCGCACAGAAAGTTGGTGGGGAGGCGAGGGGTTCCTTTTTCTGCAGGACTTCTGAAAGTGGGGGACTAGGGAAGGAATGACGAGAAAGATAGAATAATCCTACCTTGTTGTAAAGCGTGTTATAGTTTATAATAATCTTAAACGAGCTCCTGTAATATTCCATCTATCTGCTCGTGTAGGTAGGGTTCATTGCACCCCCATTTTACAGATGAGAAAACAGAGCTAGTACGTGAAAAAGCTCGTATGTGAGCTAGGATTCCTGTGCTGAATGAAATGAAAGCATACAACATGAGAGTTGTGAGTTTCAGTTTTATTTGGATACTGTAGTCCCAGGAGACAGTTTCTCGGGTAGCTCTGAGGAACTGCTCTGAAGAGGTAGGGGGAGAGACCAAAATATATATGTGATTTTGGCGAAGGTGTATGTACAATCAAGCAAACATCTTGGTAGAAGATCACTGCTAGTCACATATCTCAGTTAAATGATTTTAGTGCTTCTCTAAGTATGGGAAGATGCAAGAACCTAGGTTCATAAAAAATTTCTCCTGAAATATTTCTAACTGTCTAAGGGCTTGTTTTGCCTGTTTTTCCAGAGCACAGACTGCCTCATCCTGATCGTCACCCTGGATTCCTTTCAGGGTGTACTGTAGGTCAGTGACTGTAGTGGCTAATGACTTGATTCACGTAGGACTGGATGGCGGGCAACGTTCTTTGTTTTACATCGGGTTCTAAGCACTGGCTTCAATCTAGAACCCCATGTAGCCTTTGCCCAAATGCTATGAGTCCAGAGCCACTGACAGGGATGTCACCCCCAGTGAAATCCTTCTGGACAGTGGTCAAAGGGTGTGGGTGGGAATGAGTCTGCAACCTCCACTTTGGGTACATCTTTTAGTGATGACGTTGCAGCCAATGCTGTGTTGATGGGTTTGCTCTTACTATTTTAATTTGGTCTAGAAAAGCCATAGAAATAGGTAGCTCAGGCTGGGGGACAGTGTTCTCTCAGTCAAAGGCCATCTGCACAACAGGCAGCGTCAATTTGAAAATCCAAACCCCGAAAAGAGTGCCTGAGATCTCCTCTCCCATGCGGTATTTGACCAAAAGGAGAGGGATTTGACCAATTCAAAGAGTGTGTCAGGCAGGTTTTCCCTCATGAGGCAGGAAGTAATTAACTAGAGATTAATATCTTTGTTTATGCTGTGCCTTGTTCCGCAAACGATTTGAGAAGGCTAGCTAGGAAATCCCAGATCTAGTCCTGTTAAGGAAACATAGTTCAAGGAAGATGGGCCCCAGCACTTCCTGAGACATTTCCTCAAGAGGCTTTGGTTTGCCCAAATGTTGTCTGTTTTGCTCTCTGTAATGGATTCAGTATTTCTCAATATATTTCACAGTATAAATAGGAAACCAGTTGAGCAAATGCCTATCTGATTGTCGAAGCTCCTCTTTTTAAACAGAGGAAAAGAAATTTGCCTTTGACTTAAAAACTTGGAAGAGAGTTGGTGGCTCTATTTCACATCTGATCTGGCCACATTAACTCATACCTGAAAGTCATCTCATCAGAGGGACAATCCCTGACCCCTCCACCCCCCTTTCCAATCCCCTTCCTGGCCTCCTCCAACCTGTTATTCTCCAATATAACTTAGATCTTTCCCTTCAAAGAAAAAGATCGAAGATCCCTTAGATCTTCATTAGGCTGAAATACCAGAAGGGCCAGGAACTGTGTGTTTGAGCCATGGGTGGATCTCTGTCTATTCCTAGTGCCTCTCACAGTCCTTGGCACATGAGGTAGGTTAGATTAATAAATGGAGCACACGGCTATGAAGTGCCCATAACTATGGGCCAGAAACGCTGGGGAGAGGAAGACTTTTCCTCCCTCCCTGTCATTCCTCCCTTTACATGGTAGGAAAAATGTGTCTCATGTCAGATGCTTCTGGATACATGGGCAGCCCCCCAGGGGTGCATGCAACTGTGGGAGAATATAAAACCACTCTTCTACCTTCAGGGTCTCTTCTTGTGAAGGTTGGACAGGCTAGAAGGCAAAAATTAGGATGATTATTGCCGGGGTTTGCTCCATTTTGGCGTGAGAAACTCAGTTTCTTAAAATGTAGAATGTGCAAAAACTTGTGGAACGAGCACTGGACTTGCTGTATTGAAATCCTAAAAATAGAGCTGGAACTACTTCAGAAACCATCCTGGCTGTTGGTTTGCAACCCTCACTGTGTGTTAGAATTGTTACTGAAAGCTTGGCCTCTCTGTACACAGGTGCCGAATCAAATCCTAGAGACAGAGTTTTGGGTGAAGTTTTGCTTTGCCAGGCAAACGGGGACACGCTGGGCTTCTGCCTCGAGAAACTATGTGTCTCAACCCCGGAGGATTCGATGATGGGTTCATAACAGTGGTTCAGGGTAGGGTCTCTGACAAGATTAGGGTCTATGGAGGGCTTACACTCCCTTCATCTCATCTTGATGAGCTTCTCTGGTCCCTTTAATCTGGCCTCAGGTGGCCCTTTGCTGTTCCTCCCTTGATTAGCAACTGTTTGATAATCTGCCCTTTGGAACTCAGGGAAGGTCATGGAGGCTGGGGTCTTGCCTCCAAGAAATGGTGGACAAAAGTGCTTCCATGCCTGGGAGCCACCCAGGGCCCCACTTGGTTTCAGAATCCCCAGTAGAGACAGAAATAAATGTATGGAAGCCTGGGCCCCATGGTTTAGGGATTCAGATTCACTTGGTCTCCTTGGTATTTTGTCATTTAATTTGTCCTCAAAGCCCTCCCCACCCCCCCTCCCCTCCCACCAGGTGATTCGGCTGTGCAGCCAGGTTTGAGAATGATGCCTGTGAACCAAAGGTTTGAGATACTCTGGTCACCTGCTTTGGCTGCCCAGTAGCATCTGATCCCGGGCTCTGTGTTCAGGGAATTCCCCACCTCATGAGTTGTGGTGGTGGCAGCAACTTTTCCCAGGTCCCCAGCCTCCCTTGCAGCTAGAAGGTCATGAGGGCCTGAGAGTGAAACCCTTTCAATCAGACACACCAGCCTTGGATTTTGGGAACTGGAATGGGAATTGGAGATCCCAGGACACTAAGGTCACAGCAGGTCTCTCTGCTGGCAGTGGCTGTGACACCAAGAATGAATTTCTTGGGCAACAGTGGAAGCAGGTCCATCCCAGCATCGGTTGCAGCAGCAGCAGTATCCTTAGCGCATCAGTTCTGGCTTGTTTCTGGCAAGCAGCCCTCAGATCCGCTTCTCTAGGCCTCCCTGTGAGAGACTCAAAACCCTTCAGAATATTCAAGTAAATAAATGCCTTCTCTGCCCAGATCAGCTAGACTCAGGTTCTGTTGCTTGTAAAGTGGGATCTTGAATACTGCAAATGCTTTTTTTTTTTTTTTTCCTGACTATATTTCTTGGAATCTTGTGGTTCTGTGGGTACCCCAGGAGCAATGTGGAGAAGACAAAGTACGCCAAGCCTGCATTTCTCTGGGTTCACCGTCCCCTTCAACCAGAACAGTTCCATTTAATGTTTTCTTACGAAAAAGGGTTTCTACTGCCAAGAAAAAAGTTTGGAACCCACATTTGGGTAGCAGGGAAGATGTTCTTTAGTCTCTACCAAATTCCATTAATTTTTCTGGACTTTCCCTGAATACCAAGACAGAGCTGTTCTTCCAGACTTGGGTGAAATATTCTGGTAGTGAAGTAAGCCACAGTGGCCACCTGGCCACCTGTTCCTTTTCCAACATTCAGAGTTTGTCCAGCTTATATTTTAACTGGGGGTCTGGAGACCCAGTGGAGATCATATTTCTTAGCCATGTCACCATGGAAAAATACTTTATTTCCACTAAAATTACATTCCCCTTTCGGTAAAATAGAACAACTAATACTCTTCTGTCAACTTCATATGAGACCTGTACGGCTCAAATGATATCATAACTTCAAATGATATAATAAGTAAAGATATGTCATGCACTTATAAACTATTCTGTGCGTGCAAGATGAAATTATTATTACCGTTACTGTCAGCATGAAATCTTAAATCAGTTGGTGAGTTTATTTCCTGGATGTAAGTGAACTAAACTAGTTAACCCAAATGGAAGAAAAAGCTCGTTCTTGTCACAGAAAGATGTGTAGTGTTCTACTGTGGCTCTGTAGTTAAATTCTGAGGTGACACTGACATTTACAGTATACAGTCTTTATACTTCAAGGGCCTATAGGCTCTGAATGACTTATTTGCTTTTGGTATATTATTTGCAGAGAGAGCTAGCAGTAATACAAATGGTTGAAAGACAGTATCCCTTATATTTTCATTTATATAAATTTGTATAATTATATACAAATGTCAATCAAAGAACAAATTTTATTAAGCACCTTCAAAGTATAACACAGTGTGATTCTATGTTTATATAAAGGCAAGGTTAGGAACGAAATTGGGTCATTTGTAGAGACGTGGATGAATCTAGGGACTGTCATACAGAGTGAAGTAAGTCAGAAAGAGAAAACCAAATATCGTATGTCAACGCATATATGTGGAACCTAGAAAAATGGTACAGATGAACCGGTTTGCAGGGCAGAAACTGAGACACAGATGTAGAGAACAAATGTATAGATACCAAGGGGGGAAAGCGGCAGGGGGTGGTGGTGGTGTGATGAATTGGGCGACTGGGATTGACATGTATACACTGATGTGTATAAAGTGGATAACTAATAAGAACCTGCTGTATAAAAAATAAATAAAATAAAATTCAAAAGTTCAAAAAAAAATAAAGGCAAGGTTATATAAAGGCAAGGGTTGTTAGAACTCTGGTTATTAGTCTGAAGTGCTTAGATTCTGCTCAGTAGTTAAGCCATTAGAAGTATGTGAGAAGATTCAGACAACAGCACCGTTTTAGTAAGAAGTAAAGATTAATTGGATAATGATTAAGGCCTTAGAAGGGTGAAATATAATTCAGATTTCCTAACTTGAGAAATTGAGAGCATGGCATCGCCCCTAGAAAAGAAATATCTGGCTCGGTGTTTTAGATGAACCTTTAGAATGTGTAAAAGTCTTTAAATATGGCCAGAATGAAAAGAAGAACAATGAGTACAGATTGCATCCACCTTTAACAACCACTGCCACCTGGTGGCTTGTGACCCTGTTTCCACTGAAAGAAGAAATCTTGTTGATTCTTGATCCTGTGGACCTAGGCAGGCTTGACGCAGAATAGAAAGAACACTGAGCTGGTATACCAGAGGTCTAAGTTTTTGGAGCACTGAGATTAAGAGCCATGTCACCTTGTGCAACATTATAACATGTCTAGTCTGTAAAGGTCCTCCAGCCATAAATATCTATACTTTAATGATTTCTTATGAAACTCACAGCCAGAGCTGGAATCCACAAGGTTTCTGATAGCAGTAGATGTGATGGGAATTAAAACTGCAAATCCCATCACATATGTTCGAATTACCCCCTTCTGTTTCCTTTTGCTTCAATAAGCCTCAGATCTCTCTTAAATTACTGAGTAATAGAAGACATGAGAACCACAGTAGTTTAGGAAAGGAGTAATACGTGGACAAAATCACAGTGAGAAAGACAGTGAAAATGAGCAGCCCAAAACATTTCAAGGAATAAGGTAACAATTGAATTTTACTGAAGTAATATCACAGCATAGGTGCATAGCTGCTGATAATCTTGATCTCTGAGAGTGAATATTTACTCTCAGGGCCAACATTCCATCACCCGTAACTCCTTATGATTTTCCAAAAATAACAGGGCATTTTAAGATTTCTTGGTACCTTTCTTTCTTTTTTTTTTTTTTTTCGCTGTACGTGGGCCTCTGACTGTTGTGGCCTCTCCCGTTGCGGAGCACAGGCTCCGGACGCACAGGCTCAGCGGCCATGGCTCACGGGCCCCAGCCGCTCCGCGGCATGTGGGATCTTCCCAGACCGGGGCAGGAACCCGTGTCCCCCGCATCTGCAGGCGGACTCTCAACCACTGCACCACCAGGGAAGCCCCTCTTGGTACCTTTCTTAATGCCTCCTGCTGCTTGGAAATTCCACCCTACTGTCTACACATTTCTTTCAGAAACTTCTTGTTCAAAGGCTTTCCTCATCCTGGAAAGCCTTCTAAAACTTTCCCCAAGCAGAGACAACACTTCTTGCCTCTGTGACATCACTGATTGCATTTTGTTTTCATCTTACAATGTTCTTATCAACTCCTCATTATACTTCTATCAAAGCAATGTATATTAGATCAGTTTAAATGCATATCAGTGTCACCACACTTTGGCCTTCTTCAGATCAGACACTTTGTCTTTCAGTTCTATATTCCACATATTCTTTTGGTTGACAGCTGCTAGAATAGATAACACCCCTCTCTCACATCCTAGGAGGATCATTCTGGGGAGAAATTTGATAAGCCTGTGATAGACCTGGATACCACTTTCTATGAGGGTTAGGGAATGAATACAGTTTATGTAAACATCTACATGCTTGCACCCACAGACCTGAGCTTCTAAATACTTTTCTAAGGGCTCACTCAGGATGCATAGGGAGAGTTTGCCAGCAAGTAGATTTTATCATGGAGGTTTACCAAATTTTGGCTTTTTTTTTTTTTTTTTTAAACCAAAGATCCTTTTCCTGACAATATGTAGACATCGTTTCTGGGGCTCTTCCATTTCTCTAGAGAGGACCCCTCTGCCTTTGCCCAGGGGTATAGCTCCTGACTGCCAGTTAGTGCTCTGGAAGCAAGACGAGAGAGAATGTCCAGGAAACCTAAGTTAAATATGCAGAACATGGAGGAAACAGAGATCATCAGAGAGAAGAAACAAGATTATAAAGCAAAAATAATGCTATCATTAACAATCTCAAATAGGTAAGAGAAGCTGATATATCCAAGACTAAGGTGCTATGAAAAATGAAATTAAGTATACAATAGCCAAGATAAATGCAATAGAAAGGTTAGAAGATAAAGTTCAGGATAACTCCTCAAAAACAGAGCAAAAAGGGAAAAAGAAGTAAAGAAGGAGGCAGAAGAGGTAGAACCAGAGAAATGACATCATGAGAAAGATTTGATGGAAGGGGGCCATGAACCAAGGAATGCAGGCAGCCTCCAGAAGCTGGAGAAGGCAAGAAGAAGGACTCTCCCCTAGTCCTCCAGAAAGCAAGGCAGCCTGGTCAACACCTTGATTTTAGCCCAGTGAGATGCATTTTGGACTTCTGGCCTCCAAAGCTAGAAGATTAAAAAAATCCATGTTGTTTTAAGCCCCTAAGTTTGTAGTAATTTGTTACAGCAGCAATAGAAAATGAAAAAAAGACCATATTGCATTTGTTATTTATTCCCTTTCTTGGTTGCTTTAGGACACTCACCCCAGTCCTGCTGTCCCTGTCCATAATCCTTGATACCCAGAAGTCCATCCTTCCCACAGGATATGGTCTCTGCTTTGCTAGGACACCCAGCAACCTGTACTCACTGCACTGGGACCAGTCCTAACTCCTCGTTGGCTTTGAAACCCAGTACTGCAGAGTGTCACTGAGTTAGCTCAGACTCTGGCTGTCCTCACTCACGGCCACCCCAAGCCCCTAATGAAAAGAGCATCGACAAGGATAACAACCCCCCTGGGATTCTTTGGCATCATCACATGGACAAAGCGGGTTCCATCCTGTGTCTTCTTTTCCCCCTCTCAGGCCTCAAATGCACTTCTATGACTGCTTTCCACACATGGGTGAGTCTTAGTTGTCTTGACTGAACTCTCCATGCATGGTTTTTAAGCAAAAACGCCTTTAATTACCCAGCTCATCTCTGACTCCCAGCTCATCTCTGACTGAATCCTTCATGTCAGTCAGAAAAACTATCCTACTGGGATCTAGCTCTTGGCAATCCACAAATAATTATTAAGTTGAGTGTTTCTTTTAGAGTTGCAAAGGATTGCAAAGACTGCTGAAAACTGGGATCCTTAGTCAGAGATCTAAGGGGATAAGAGTCAGTGAACCTTATCAATAACGTAAATAATGACTGAGAGATCCTGAAGAGGACTGCTTAGTGAAAAGGGCCACTAGTAGTGGGGGAGCCACCAGGAATGGCAGGAGAGATCCCACAGAAGCAGAAATCCGCAAGAGAGGCCGAGCTCGTTTGAGTTCAGAACCGAAGTCACACGCCAAGTGCCTGGCTTGACAACATTTTGCCCCAATTACCCTTTTCCTTCTGACCTCAGACTAAAATCTAATTATAGTCAGCATGAAAGAGGTCTAGTGGGAGTTGACTACCCACAACCTCTCTCCCGTCTCTTTTATAGGGGACTAAGAGGGGGCCGGCAAATGTGAACAGAGCTAGCAGCCAGGATTTCGCATCAGGCTAGCAGAACCTCATTGTGAGAGACAACCAGTGTCAGGGAGAGAGAACAGATTCTCCTGTCGCCTGTGATTCTCCAAGGTTGTTTTTTATTAAAATGGAAATATCCAAGGCTTTATGCAGGGCTCACATGTCGACGAAAGAGCTGCCTCACCAACAGCTGAGCTCTAATTGTCTTCGCATTCCTGAACTCAGCACTTGGCCGTTCGTTAATTAACGGCACACTCACGAGCGTAGCGTTTCCAAACCGTGGGTTGCCGAGCAGTTCCTCAGCAAACACTGTGTTGCCTGCATTAGTGTCGCCATTCCTTGATGTTATGGACTTCTAATTATAATTTTATTCCTTTTTCATTTCGCATGTTAGTGTTGAACTTCTATGTAATAAGCCACTTTATGAGCTGTTGTGGAGGATATAGAGATAAATAAGACGGAATCGATGCCTCAAGGTACTGAAAGCTGGCAGCTGGGCTGACCCCCCAGAAGAAACATAGAGCGGGTGGCCACCACCTCGGAGTAAGAGTACAAAGCCCAGATTACTTCCCTGTACCCTAAGCCTTCTATTTTTACTATCAACAACATTTTTTTCTTAATAATTTTAGTTGTAAAATAGATTTAAGAAAAGTTGGGGCACTGTATATTTTAAATATGCGCACCTTATCGTCAATTATATCTCAATAAATCTGCAAAAAGTGAAAAGAAGGGAAACGTTTAGGCATTGAGATTAGGTTCTATTGGATGCTCATAATAACCTTACTGAGGAAAATGATATACTTTCCCATTATACATAAGCTGCATTTCCCAAGTTTCTATGAAACTGGCACAGGTGAGGTCAAATCATTGGCTGTAACCTAAGTTTTACTTGATTTTGCCAACATTCACCAATGAAGGACCCCCAGGAACATGTGTGTTTTGAGTCAAACAAAGCATCGTTCATGCAAAATGAACTCAAGCCTGTCCACTCCTGGTCAGCTCACACCACTGAGCTAGCAAAGCCTATACTACTTTTGGGATCCCTGCTCTGCAAAGATGAGGAAACTGGGGCTCTGAGTCCGTGAGTTGTGTGAAGGCACGCGCTTGTAAAAGACAGACCCGGACGGACTGTACTTTGCACTCCAACTCCAAGTGCAGTATCTTCTCTCTGCGTTAGAGCTGATCGATCTCTTGTCGAAAGGCGGAGCCCTCACACATGATCCCAGTACTACAGACTTTCACAGTCGCACAGATGAGTTTCCTTTGGCAGACACACTGGAATTGCAGCAATTGCCAGGCTACGAGTGTAGGTGGGGGCCAAGGAGTCACGTCCTGAAAGAGGCCTCATGAAACGAAAGGGCAGGTATCCCTGAGGACAGCGAACCACAGGGACTCCGTGTGCAGACCTGAGGAAGAGGCAGTGCCAAGTCCAGGCCTCGCTCTTCGTCCAGGCTGAGCATAGATTAGATGATACCATGTACCTAACACCTAGGACGATCTAGCAGCTAGACTGCATGCTTTATCACTGAGCAGAAACCCCTATAAGCATTTACCTATCGCCCATTCTGTGCCAAATGTATACACCATGGTTTGCTGACTTTCATCTATTTATACAATCTTCTCTAAAGTCCCGACGGTCCTTCAGGACAGAGAATGTCTCTCGCTGCTTGTACTCCCTTACTACCCTGCTAACAATGCATGAGTAATAGATTTTGTTGTTTCAAATGCCAAAGGGAGGGGAAATTCAACCAGTGTTACCCAAATTAATCTTCCTTGAACAGGGCCAGTGCCCTTCCTTGGGATGCAAATCCCATGTACCCCTGCAAATCCTGTGAACAACTCTGCAGTCATTGATGTGGTCATTTCTGGCTTCCCTCCCCCTCTTTGAACATCAGTGGCTGCATTTGCTTTTTCTTTTCTTTTTGCAAGATTAAGGAAGCCAAACCCGCAGCTTCTTGGAGAAAGTGCTCATCTCGTGCAGCTCACATATCTCTTCTTGGAAGGCCAGGTCCTCAGAAAGGTGAGCACTTGACTTTTCCTAAAGCAGTGAACATTTTGTCTCCCTTCCTTTAGACAAGCACCGAGTCACGTATTATTGCTGCTTGATGCCCCAGCCTGTTCACTCTTAGCTCTTTCATCCTCTCTCCCCTTCAGGCTTGAGCTCCGGACTATTCAGGGATTCTAACTGCATCACCCCTCTTCCTCTTGACATTTCTCTGAGCTTCAAGTACTCAGGGAAGATTCTGTTTCTCTGTGTTTACCAACTGCATTGCTGTGGACAGAAGGGTACATCCCACACACCATTTGCAGCAACTGTTTCTTAGGATCAGTCATTTTAAAGCAATACACCTCCTCAGTCTCTCAAATATGTCACGGCAGGAACTGCTGCGCCCTTTCCCCATCTTCTCCATCATGCATATGTCAGACATGCCTTAGGTCTGCTGGGCATCTGCTCTTCACCAGTGGGCCCCTCTCCACCCCCAGGCCCTTGGTAAAGTCCTCTGAGGAGTGACTTATGGAAAACACAGCAGCCTATGGGGAATATACTCCAAAATGTTTTAGTTCCCAGCTTGGCAAAAAATACATAGGGAATTAACTGAAGGTTTGCCCACTGCAGGCTCTGTTCATAAGCGTAAGATTTATTTATTTATTTATTTATTTATTTATATTCAAACAGAAAGTCACAAAAATTATCATCATCCTCATCAGTTCACTCAGTCCCATGTAACTAATTTTTTTTTCATCTTGATCTTTTGTTAGCACTTTTATGAGTTCACCAGTTTTCCATCAGAGTTCTGAAAATGCTTATTCATTCAGTTCAGCAGTATAGTCAGTTACCAGAAACCTGTACTTGTCAGTCTTTTCCATGAATTCTTTGAAGATGAAACGCTTTTATAGGAACATTTTTGCAAAAGCATCAGAGTACACCCAGAACTGTCTGTAAATGACAAAAGACTTAAAAATGACCACGGTGAAAGATTTGATGAAAGTTCATAATAATGCAATTGACAAGGAAATTTAGTTATTTCTGAGATATACATTTTAAAGTAACAACTAGAATTATGGCTTATAACATTATACCAGAACATGTAAGATTTTTAGAAATTTCATGTAATGTCGGAAACATTTGTATTAACATATTTCCATACAAATAACCCAAAGAAAGTTTAGTATTAGTTTTTTTGTTTGTTTTTTTATACAGCAGGTTCTTATTAGTCATCAATTTTATACACGTCAGTGTATACATGTCAATACCAATCTCCCAATTCATCACACCACCATCCCCACCCCACCGTGGTTTTCCCCGCTTAGTGTCCTTAAGTTTGTTCTCTGCATCTGTGTCTCACCTTCTGCCCTGCAAACCGGTTCGTCTGTACCATTTTTCTAGGTTCCACATACATGCGTTTATATACGATATTTGTTTCTCTCTTTCTGACTTACTTCACTCTGTATGACAGTCTCTAGATCCATCCACATCTCAACAAAATAAGCATAATATTGAAAAGTTAAAAAGAAATAACCCCTTCTGCCCCTCTGTTTTCTAAAGTGCTCTGGGTAGTTCAAAATGGTGATACTGTACATTTCATTTCACCAGTCAGTTTTTGGAGAGAACTGTAGACTGGGCATTTTATATAATTCTGGTAATACCTTGATGAATAAGGCATGGGCAAGACCGTAGACTTATTGGGGGAGACAAACACCTAATGAAGTCATTAGAGCAGACGGTGGTTAGAACAATGGCAATGCTGTTTACCGGTAGGAATGCAGAGGAGGGTCACTTAATGTAGCCTAATACAGGGCAGAAAAGGAAGACTGAGAAATTCTCTGGAGAGAAGAGGCACCTACATGGAGAGTTAAAGACTGAAGAGTTAGAAAGGGAGGAGATTGGTAGAAAGGAGGGAAAAAAAGAATTCTTAATTCTGTTGTCCCCTAACTTGTGTGTATTATTAGCAAACCCTGGGAAATCTATAGCTACTGCTTCTTCAGAATTCTTTACACCTGGTGAATTCCATGGCCTTCTGCTCCCATGTAATTTCTGTGCATTTGCTTAAATAAGACACTGTGATAGACTGGGCAGACATTTCCTGGCAATTAATAATCAGCTGGAGAAGTTTAAGTCTTGAAGCAAAGCTGTGAAAATATGCATGTATATTGGTATAAAAAGTATTCAAATTATTACCTTTTCATGTCTTGATCAGCCAAAAGTTGAAAAGGCACATTGTTGTGGTCGACAAGCTGCATGTATGGTTGGTTCTTTTCCTAATCTCTAAAAGCCAAATAAACAGGAAGAGAGAAGCACACACTCTTTTGCATTAGGTGTTTGGAATCCGAGTTACCATGGAGAACTTTCCTAAAAGTAGCTGCTAAGTAATACTGGGATTAATTACTTAGAGAGATTTGTGGTACAACCATCATAAAGTCAGCTGTAAATGTCTTTTTTTAATCAAGGTAGGTTTGACAGAGTCCTGCCTAGAGATGGTGGAGTGGGCAAAATGAATCTGGTGATTGGCTTATAAAATGTATAAAATGTTTCGGGTTGATACATTCAAAGTGTATTACTGGAATTATGCACAGAAATGACATATAGTATGGGTTATTTCTATTTCTATGAATTCATAGAAAATTGGGCAGTTCAGTGCAACAGATATTTATTAAGCTCATACTGTATACATGGCACAATGTGAGAATAAGATGATGCAGGGACCATAACAGGGTGCTCCAGGATATAGTACAAGCCAGTGCCCCGAAACTGATGTTTTCCCTCTGTTTTTAAAGCAGCTTCTTTCTTGCTCTAATCTTTGTAAAACTAAAGGCAAAATCTGCACCTGTGCAAAGGAGATATGGGAGAGAGCTCTCAGGAAGGCCTGAGCTACTTAATAAACGTGCAGCTTCTTTTCACCTTGTCACAATCTTGCTCTCCCTCCTCCCAGTATCTGTGGCCTCTATCACATATTATGCTGCTTTTATTTTCTTTATTCTCTTATCCCGTTCAGCTTTGTTTGTCGGCTCTTATACAACCTACACAAGTGGAATTCTCCTCGGACTCTTCTGTCTCAAACATGATTTGAAATACAGCAACTTTGGCAATGGCCCTTTGGACACATTTCAGTGCACTCATATCTCAATGAACTGAGTCAAAGAGGCCGGCTTGTTTTTACTGACAACCTAAGGACAAAAGCATTTCAGGGTGATGAGGAAGGCTTACTTTGAAAGTACAGTAAAGAGGATTGTATGGGGAAAAAAAATGGATGGCGATGAAATTTTACTGTTTTCAGGAAACAAAACATTAAAACGTTTAGACTATTATACCCAGATTGCTGGGGGAAAAAATTGGGTCTTCATTTGTACCCTTTAAAGAATAGCAAAAAAGGGCTTCCCAGGTGGCGCAGTGGTTGGGAGTCCGCCTGCTGACGCAGGGGACATGGGTTCGTGCCCTGGTCTGGGAAGATCCCACATGCCGCGGAGCCACTGGGCACGTGAGCCATGGCCGCTGAGCCTGCGTGTCCGGAGCCTGTGCTCCGCAACGGGAGAGGCCACAGCAGTGAGATGCCCGCGAACTGCAAAAAAAAAAAAAAAAAAAAGAATAGCAAAAAAAGAATAGCAAAAGATACTGAGTTTCCTAGGAGAATTAACTGGAAGGGGAGGTGTGTCTGAGGAATTTCTCACAAAGGAACGAACGGCACACACAGCCCTCCCTGCCAGCTGGACCAGCCTGCTTCCTCGGCTGGGAGACCAGGATCATCACCTCATCTCAGTGGCACTAGGAGATCCCCTACATACTCGATCCAACCAATAGCTTATGCTGAGAGTGGTGCCCTGAAAGGGCCCCAGTGGCATTGGGGAAGGGCTTGGACTTTGATACTGGGGAGATAAACGTGTCTAAGCCAGGGCTTTGCAGCGTGCTTAAGGTTTACATGGGATTTCTTGGAAAGATAGTAGAAGGGATGACAGAAGGTATCTGTGCTCTGCTGCTGCCTCTTTTTCTAGGGTCTTATTCTAGCTCTCTCCTACCGCTTCCCACCATGACAGAAAACATGGAGTGCACACAGGGACTTGCTTCTCTTTTCTTGTGTACACAGAGATACTGTACACAAATCTGGTGTCTCTGCGTGTGCAGTGTGAGGGCTTCAAGACTTCTCAGATTGCAAGTGGATGAAGCACAACAAAGTCCTACTGTATAACACAGGGAACTATATTCAATATCCTATGCTAAACCATAATGGAAAGGAATATTAAAAAAAGAGTGTGTATATATGTATAACTGAATCACTTTGCTGTACAGCAGAAAGTAACAGAACATTGTAAATCAACTATCCTTCAATTAAAAAAGAAAAAAAAAGGAAGTGGATGAAGTTCTTCACTACAATTGCACATACATCCTCAGACTGACATCTTTTGTCATTCTCTAGATCTAAAACATAAGCTGTATGTGGGCTTACACTCCCTTTTTCCTACATGAACACATTGCCCATGCACTTCCTGAGTCCCATAGCTCTGTAGACAAAAGCAGGTGGAAAATTTGGGGAAAAGAACTTGAAAGTAACATGAGCTAGAGAACGCTCTGAGAGAGCTGATAAAAAGTACACTTTTCCCTTTCTTCTCTTTTCTTTTTAACCATGTCTAGGAGTACCAAGGGCTGGAGTAGAGAGTTCTTCTGCCCTAGGCACACACTAGACAACATTTCTCAATCTCCCTTGCAGTTAGGTGACATGACTGCATCTGGCCAGTAGGATGCAGGCAAAAGTGATCACTACTCTTAGCCCCTTACCCTCCTGTGCTCAGTCCTTTCTCTTCACTTGTTACTGTTGGATATTGACACTCAGGGAGACCTTGGAAGCTCTGCACTGAAGATGTTGGATTCTCTTTCAGCCTGAATCTCTGAGAGACTGTGTACATCACAGTTATGGACTGAATTGTGGCCTCTCCCCTCAAAAAAATATTTTATATTTTGAAGGCTTAACTCTTAGTGTGACTTTATTTGGAGGTAGGTCCTTTAAGGAGGGAATTAAGGTTAAATGAAGTCATATGGGTAGGGCTCTAATTCAATAGGACTGGTCCTCATAAGAAGAGGGACCGCAGAGCTCGTGCTTTCTCTTTTTGTGCACACACAGAGAAAAGGCCATGTGAGGACAGAGCCAGAAGGCGGCCATCTGCAAACCAGAGAGGTCACCCCAGAAACCAACCCTGTGGACATGTTGATCTTGTACTTCCAGCCTCCAGAACTATGAGACAATAAATTTCTGTTGTTTAAGCCACTCAGTCTGTGGTGTTTTGTTATGGTGGCCTGAGCTGATAAATCCAACATAGATCCCACTCCCATCCCCACCCCTGTTGCATATTGGATTTTACATGATGAAAAATAAACCTCTTTTTTTTTTGTTAATCCACTGAGATTTCAGGCTTTATCTCTGAAAACAGCTGGTGTTTTTTTTTTCCTAATGCAAAGACCAAGCAGAGCTAATCAAGTTTGTGATATCCCTTTTCTCATAGTGTATAGGTTGGAATTTATGCAAACTTTACCTCAGTGCAAAAGGTTCCTTGGGGTCAACTCCACAGATGATTTTTTAAACAAAGAAAGAAAAGCTAACACCTCTTTATTTAGTTTTGTTTTGCTTTGTTTACAGTGTACAACATGATGATTTAATATACATACACATTGTGAAACGATTACCACAGTCAA
Organism: Stenella coeruleoalba; assembly: GCF_951394435.1. Taxonomy (NCBI): domain Eukaryota; kingdom Metazoa; phylum Chordata; class Mammalia; order Artiodactyla; family Delphinidae; genus Stenella; species Stenella coeruleoalba. The sequence goes on along the minus strand of NC_137151.1, from coordinate 37,064,602 downwards.
GTTAATTAACACATCTGTTATGTCACAGTTACCTTTTTAGTTGTTGTTGTGTTGGTGATGGGAGAAATCCCAAGAAACTTCCATCTTATGAATGAAAATGTGTACCATTTTGTCAACATCTCCCCATTTTCCCACCACCTGACAACCACCATTCTACTCTCTAGTTCTATGGGTTTGACTTTTTTAGATTCCACATATAAGTAAGATCATACAGTACTTGTTTTTCTATGTCTGGCTTATTTCACTTAGTATAATGCCCTCCAGCTTTATCCATTTTGTCACAAATGGCAGGATTTCCTTCTTTTTAAGGTTAAATAACATTGTGTGTGTGTGTGTGTGTGTGTGTGTGTGTGTGTGTGTGTGTGTGTACGTACATATACCACATTTTCTTTATCCATTTAGTTGTTGATAGAAACTCAAGTCGTTTCCATATCTTAGCTATTGTGAATAATGCTGCAATGAACATGGAAGGACAGATATTTCTTTGAGAAATTGATTTCACTTCCTCTGGATATATACCCAGAGATGGGATTGGTAGATAATGTGGTAGTTCTATTTTTAATTTTATGAGGAACCTCTATACTATTTTCCACAATGACTATACCAATTACAGTCCCACCAACAGTGCACAAGGGTTCCCTTTTCTCCACACCCTTGCCAGTACTTGTGATCTCTTCCTTTTTTTGTTAATAGCTATTCTAACAAGTGTGAGATGGTGATATTGTGGTTTTGACTTGTATTTCCCTGGCGACTAATGATGCTGAGTGCCTTTTGATATACTTGTTGGCTATTTGTAAGTCTTCTTTGGAAAAGGGTCTATTCAAGTCCTTTGCCTAATCTTTAATTGGGTTTTTTTTTTCTATTGAGTTGTATGAGTTTCTTATATATTTTTGGATATTAACACCTTATCAAATACATGGTTTGCAGATATTTTCTCCCATTCCATAGGTTGCCGTTTCACTGTGTTGATTGTTTCCTTTACTATATATAAGCTTTTTTTTTTTTTTTTTTTTTTTGCGATATGCGGGACTCTCACTGTTGTGGCCTCTCCTGTTGCAGAGCACAGGCTCAGCGGCCATGGCTCACGGGCCCAGCCGCTCCGCGGCATGTGGGATCTTCCCAGACTGGGGCACGAACCCGTGTCCCCTGCATCAGCAGGCGGACTCTCAACCACTGCGCCACCAGGGAAGCCCTATATATAAGCTTTGATATAGCTTCTTTGCTATTGACCGATGTAGTTCCACTTGTTTATTTTTGCTTTTATTGCCTGTGCTGTTGGTGTCATATCCAAAGTCATCATTGCCAAGGTCAATGTCAAGGAGGTTTTCTCTATTTATTTTAATAGGAGTTTTCCAGTTCCAGTTCTTCATTTAAGTCTTTAATCCATTTTGAGCTTTTGTGTGTTTGTGTGTATTATGTAAGATAAAGGTCCAGTTTCTTTTCTTTTTTTTCTTTTCTTTTCTTTTTTTTTTTTGTATGTGGCTACCAGTTGTCCCAGTACCATTTGTTGAAGATATTACCCTGTCTCCACTGTGTATTCCTCATGCCCTTGCCAAATATGAGTTGGCCATATATGTGAGGGTTTATTTCTGGGCTTTCTATTCTGTTCCATTGGTCTATGTGTCTGTTTTTATGCCAGTATTCGTACTGTTTTCACTACTATAGTTTTGTAATATAATATGAAATCAGGAAGTCAAGAGACAAAGAAAGTCACTGCCTAATGATAAAGGGGTCAGTTCATCAAGAGTATGTAAAAAGAGTAAATATATATGCACTCGACATCGGAGCACCTAAATATAAACAGCAAATATTAACAGAACTGTAGGGAGGCACATATAGTGGTAAAGGGCTTCGGTACCACACTTTCAACAATGGGTAGATCATCCAGACAAAAAAGCAATATGGAAATATTGGTATTGAATAACAATATATACCAAATAGCCCTAAGAGACATATATAGAGATTCCATTCAATGGTAGTGAAATACACATTTTTCTCAAGTGCACATGGAACGTTCTCCAGGACAGATCATCTGATAGGTCACAAAACAAGTCTTATCAAATCTAAGATGATTGAAATCATATCAAGTATCTTTTACTACCATAATGGTATGAAAGTAGAAATCAATAGCAGGAAGAAAATTGGAAAATTTAAAAATATGTGGAAATTAAACAACACACTTCTGAACAACTGTTTTAAAGGCCTAATGTTAGCTTGGCTTACTCTGAAGAGGCTTCCAGCACAGGGCTGGATTAGGGACAGATGTAAATGAAGAACCAAAAGGTAGAGCTAAGGTATTTAAAAAGTTCACACATGTTTGTAACATTCTTCAGAGGTTGTCTGTACAAGTTGGAGACTCACCTCAACATTTATAAATAAAAAGCATGTTTTAAGTGTAACCAAAGAACTTTGTAATTAAAATGCTACCATTCTTTTTTTTTTTTTGGCTGTGCTACATGGACTGTGGGATCTTCGTTCCCCAACCAGGGATCGAACCTGCACCTGCTGCAGTGGAAGTACAGAGTCTTAACCACTGGACTTCCAGGGAGGTCCCCAAATGATACCATTCTTAACTCATGTTTTGAGGGTAATGGAGCAAGGATCAGGGTAGAATATATAAATTCGAAAATAAATCTCTTTTTCAACCACAGAAAAATAAAAGCTCAATCTGACTAGTGTACACAGAAAATAAGCCATCTTCTAAGTATACCAGTGACTGTAAAGGAGCTGAAGTGTGGGGGAAGGGAGAGGAACTGTCTATAATAAACCCCTTGCAACTTCACAAAACTTTTATGTTTATCCGAAGGGAGTATTAGTTTTAAAAGCCTGAGGAACAAGAGCTTAAGGTATTCTGTTAAGCTCTTCATTAATGCTAAAGGCATTAATGAACTGTGTAGGCATAACCCACCTGAGCTTCAGTTTGCCCATCTGTTAAGTGAAGATATATTGAAATAATTATGTGTAAGATATGTGTATGTGTGCTTATGAGCAAGAACATATATTTGCAAATGTCAGGGTTTCTCAGTTGTGGTATAAATGTGATAAAACAAAGAAAATAAATTATTTTGTTTTCGTGACAACTAGCCCATCTCATCAGGTAATTCAGGTCTTAGGACAATTTTGGCTCCAGTTTCCAAAGCCTAGATCTTATGTCTCAAAAATAAAAGTACTTAACTAGAAACACTTTTTGTATTCACCTTGTAATTATAAAAAAAAAAAAAAGAATCAGCTCATAAGATTAACTATAGTTGACAGCCATGTCCCTCGAAAGGCCACATTTTCTGAACATCAATTTTATCTCCTGGAGGAGTAAGACACAACACATGTATCTAGTCCTCCCCACCTAAAGCCTCCACCACCACAGTGAAATCAAATCATACCTAAGAAGGGCAGTCATTCTAAAGTCATTACAATTCAGCAGGAGCAAAGGGAAGACTTAATCAGAAAATTTGATTCCTGAGACATAATAAAGTGGGTTAATTTAGGAATGAGAAGTGACACTGTGAGGGACATTTAGCGTCATCATCCTCGAGAAGCATGTCAGAAAAACCCAGAACATTATTCTCTGGGTGGTACAGATTTGGAAAGGGGGCATCTACTTCAGCTGTCCTTTCCCTCCCTGGGACACTGATACTACCTAGCATATAACTCAATTCAAACCAGGAACAAAGTCTGGAATTTCATCTAACACTTCTAAAGGATTGAAAAGTCTGAATAAAAATGAAATATTGGTGGTAGTAGAGGAGGGTGATGGGGCATTTCTTGGGCAGGAAGTATTTATGTAGAGACAAACCAAGCAGTCACACTTTTTCAACTCCTGTATCACCTCTGTCTTCACATGGCCTTCTCTCTTATGTCTCTGTGCCCTTCCCTTGCTTTTTAAGGACACCTGTCTTAGATTTAGGATTAAAATCCAGGTAACCTCGCCTCCAACGGAAGCTCGAGCGTCCTCAGAAACGACCCTGGCCAGTGTCACCGCAGAGCAGAGACGGTGTTGTCGGGGCTAATGTGAAATCTCTTCCTGTGGCGCCGATCCCCTGGCTCGGCAGCACCAGCTCGGACAGACTGAGGTCTCTGTGGCTTTGGTGACGCTGCTTAAGCATTCCCACCGTGTCCCAGCTCTGCTGTCAGCCTGTCGCCCGCTGCAACCCCTCTCACCTGACCTTGGGGCTTGAGGAGGGGGCCAGTGCCCCCGAGGCCAGGGGCTTTTGCTTAGGAGAGAGGTCAGGCTTCTTGAGGGCTTTGAGCCCTACCGGGGTTCACCTGACCTGGGGGACCAGGTGTCGCCCAGAGATGCGTCTCATCCTGTGCCTCAGGAAGGGCTAAGGAACAATTTTGTTATTGTACTAACTTTACTCACTTAACTCACTTGAGAAACTAAGCAATTTTTATTTTCTGTTTAGAATGATGTATGTGTAGGAGAGTAGCCGTCATGCTCCCAAAGTGCCTTGTTTTCTCTGATATAAATATATTTGTAAGGACCAGGTCCAGTGGATTCTTGGGTGTGTTTGCCATATGAAGACTTTAGGGACCGGGCTTGTTGTGTAGTGGGGTTACAGTCTGAAAATGAGTCTCCTCCCCCTGAAGACGGAAAAGGAGCTTGAGGTGGAGCTCTGAGCGGTGGACTTAAGCCAGACCCCTGAAATGCCCTTTCCTCTTCACCGTACTCCTCTCAGGTCCTTAGAAGCACGTCCAGTTTTTCAAAGCCCCGTGCCTCCAAGCCTGGTCTCACTTGAGTCCCTGCCAGGCTCATGTGTGTACCACATTAGCACCCCAGTGACCTGAAGATTCTATGTAATTGTTTTATGTATACATGCGAATACATAAATGCCAACATTTGAAATAGTTTGATAAAGTCTTTGTAACCACGCAAAAAAAAAAAAAAAAAAAAATCCAGGGCGATTTCACCTCAAGATTCTTTTTTACTTCCTAATTACATCCACAAAGACTCTATTTTTAAATAAGGTCACATTCTGATGTTCAGGGTGCACATACATTTTGGGAGGACACTTTATTCTACTACACTGCCTTCCTTTTTATAATTTATATTTGTTTAATGATAAGCAAGGTTTATTTAGTGACAAGAACATCTATGGTTAATTGCTGAGTTTCTGATTAGAAAAGAAAGTATGGTCCTCAGCAGCCAACAGAAAATGCGGGCCATAGAAATCCTACCTCGTTCTCCATGTTAAAGAGAAAAAAAAATCACGATATGGAGACAAGAAATATGCTTTGTGGGTCTATGTCTTTCTGTAGCTTTTAATCTTTTACTTTGAGCTTTCTTTTATTAAATTTTAGCATAAGTGAATGTTTTATTGCCTTTGATTTACCATTATTATTAATTTTTATTTTTACAAAAACGTGTGTGTGTGTGTGTGTATAAGTCTTTTTCCTAAGGAGGAAAAATATAGACATTTAAAAATTAGGTCATAGGGCTTCCCTGGTGACGCAGTGGTTGAGAGTCCGCCTGCCAATGCAGGGGACACGGGTTCGTGCCCCGGTCCGGGAAGATCCCACATGCCGCGGAGCGGCTGGGCCCGTGGGCCATGGCCGCTGAGCCTGCACGTCCGGAGCCTGTGCTCCGCAACAGGAGAGGCCACAACAGTGAGAGGCCCGCGTACCGCAAAAAAAATAAAATAAAATAAAAATTAGGTCATAATTAGGGGCATAAATTAGGAATAAGGAATTTGGGATTAACAGATACACACTCCTATATATTAAATAGATAAACAAGACATACTGTATAGCACAGAGAACTATATTCAATATCTTGTAATAACCTGTAATGAAAAAGAATCTGAAAAAGAATAGATATATATGCATATGTATAACTGAATACTTTGCTGTACACCAGAGACATTGTAAACCAACTATATTTCAATTTAAAAAGAGGAATAAGAGAGAGAGAAAAAAATTAGGTCAACAGAACTGACTTTATTAAATGCCTGCTGTGTGTCCAGGTACAAAGCTAAGGAATAAAGAACAATGATGAGTAAAGGCTGTCCCTGCTCTCAGGGTGCTCATAGGCTACAAAGGAGCCTGCAACCTTGCAGCAAAACAAATACAAACCTTCAGAGGTCATCTTCACCACCTGTGAAGGCTCTGGGAGGTGACTGGAATTTTCTAGGAGAAAATGCAAGATCGTTGCTGCTGCATCTGTGGGGCACCATGACTTCCCAGCACCCTGAGAGACAAGGGTCCCCTCTCAAAGCAGACTCTGACCACAAAGAGCCTCTGTCCATCCTTCTCTGCTCTAAACTTTCCTCAAAATAAACTTGTCTCCTTTGTGAATTTGTGCTTTTGAAAAGTCTCTCCAACTTGGGGGCGTGTCTATTTGTAAGAAATAAGATTTTTGTAATTTTGTATATATTCTTTCCTTTTTGTTACCCTGTCATTAAATAAAGCTTCTGTCTTCCTTGGCCGTTCCAAGTCAGTGTTTAGCCTGCATGCAAATACTTCGTTGTGTTAGATTCTTCCCACAAACCACACTGCTCATTTCTCCTGCATATCGGATCTTCTGTGATTCTTCACATAAATGGACGATGCAGAACTGAAAGCAGCTCTCTCTCTCAGCAGGACTTGGCTGGCCCAATTTTCCTTCTTGCTTTGCTGAGCTGAATCCCAGTGTGTCAAATCTCAGATGCATTTTTCTTTCCTGCCTATGCCTTTAATTGCAGTTTACTCCTGCTATGATTTTCCATTTAATTTCTTAAGCTTCTTAATTTCATAATGCATTTTTGTGCATCATTTGGGTAAGGAGATATCATGGAAAGGAAGTGAGAAGGGAATGAACTTTAGCACCCTGGATCATCTGTGTTTGTTTACCCTTACACATTTGCTTTTGTGCCTTCCAAACACTGTATGTCTGGAAGCCCTGGACAACAAGCCAGGGCTTGGGCACTTATATTGCTGAATTATACTTCCATGAATTTGGTGCTGGAGCAAGTTTTATGGTAAAGAATTAAAAGTAATCATGTAACTTAAAAAAAAATGTTTACATTTATAGCTGAGGATCACTGAGGGTGCCTCTCATGAATCCTGTACCCATTGCCGACCTTCCTCAAAGGACTGAGGTTCATTGAGACCAAGTTTCCAACGGACCCCTATTTTCCTCCACACAAAACTACATATTTCCCCCAAGATAAGACCGAGAATTTTACTCTTTCATGAGTTAATTCGCAATTTACTCTCAGAAATGTATAAGGAGAGGGGGGGAATTATAACTGCAAAACTTACGCTTTGTACAGACTTACAAAGGTCCCAGATCTCCACGGACGATGAGAACTTGAGCACGTGTACAACCAAAATAAAAAAGCCAAACTGGGTTCATCAACCATCATGAGTGGTAGGTGGGGTGATATTCTCCATTGTATTCCCTTTTGCCCTTTAACATATGAGCCATTTTGGCTGTAGGAACCAAAAGCTCTGTCTGCCGGGTCCATCCTATTTGTATAGTCAGAACAGGTGAATGACAATGAGGTATGTGCTCTAGGGTTTATGTATCTGTCAAAAGGAGAGAAATTGTTATTTTAGAATCCAGACTTTGAAGGTAGACAAAGTCTCCCGGGATTAAAGCTGGAGTTTCAGTTTTAATCCCGGCCACTCCTATCTGTGTAATCTTCAGCAAGCTTCTGAAAATATTGAAGCTTTGGATTCCTCAGCTATGATGTAGAAATAATAATTTCACCAGCAAGATCCCTGCTGGGGGCAGTTGGCATGCTAGAAAGAGTAACTGCTTAAAATTCAACAGTAAGAAAACAACACATGGGCCAAAGACCTTAATTGACACCTCACCAAAGAAGATATACAGATAGCATATAAGCATATGAGAAGATGTTCTACCTCATATGTTATCAGGGAAGTGCAAATTAAAACAAGAAGAAGATATGACTACACACCTATTAGATACTGGAACCTTGACAACACCAAATGCTGGTGAGAAAGTGGAGTGACAGAACTCTCATTCATTGCCAGTGGGAATGAAAAATGGTACAGCGATTTTGGGAGACAGTTTGTCAGTTTCTTACAAAACTAAACATATTCTTTCCCTATGATCCAGCAACCACATTTCTTGGTATTCACTCAATGGAGCCGAAAATGTGTGTCCACACAAAAACCTGCAAACGGACGTTGATAGCAGCTTATTCATAATTGCCCAAACTTGGAAGCAACCAAGATGTCCTTCAGTAGGTGAATGGATAAATAGACTATGGGATATCTCAACAAAGGAATACTATTCAGTGCTGAAAAGAAATGAGCTATCAAGCTGTGAAAAGACATGGAAGAAACTTAAGTGTATGTTGGTAAGTGAAAGAAATCACAATGAATAGACTACACATTGTATGATTCTGAATATATGGCCTTCTGGAAAAGGCAAACTATTTAGATAGTAGAAAGATCAGCTGTTTCCAGGGGTGAGGGTTGGATAGAAGGATGAATAGGCGGGGCCCAGAGGATTTTAGGGCAGTGAAGATAGTCTGTGTGATAATACAATTGTAGGTACCTGTCATTACATATTTGTCCAAACCCCATAGAATGTACAACACCAAGAGTGAACCCTGATGTACACTGTGGACTTTGGGTGATGATGACGTGTCAATGTAGGTTCATCAACTGTAACAAATGTACTACTCTGGGGTGATGTTGATAATGGGGGGGAGGTCTATGCATGAGTGAGGACAGGGGGTATATGAGAAGTCTCTGTACCTCCCTCTTTATTTTGCTGTGAATATAAAACTGCTCTTTAAAAAAGTCTTTTTTTTTTCTTTTTTAAAGAGTAATTGAAGGGAGTTTAAAGAAGAGGCCATTTAGTGTGTGGACAGAGTTAAGGGAACCCACCAGGAGTAGTGAGGCACCCAGAGACTAACAGTGGTGAAAGCCATTACCACCCTAATGAAGGCAGGACACTGGCAGCTCTTGGGAGAACACTGTAGAACATGTGAGTAGGAGAGACTGCCCAATAAAGAGCTGTTGTAGTGAGGGATGTGGCCACCTGCAGATCACTGCCTGGCAGGGTGGGGTGAAATACACACCCTGAAGGCTCTTTCCTTTTGCTTTCCCATCACCTGGCAATGTGCTCCATTGGCAGCAGTCAACAGAAAGCCAGAGGACGAAGGAGGACAGGGGATAGAGGTCAAAGAGATCAGGTTCCTGGACATAAATTTGGGTCAGAAAGGATGAAGAATGGATATGGAAGGGCAAATGGAGAACATTCAGCATCTCCCAACATTCGGTGCTTGTTGTTTGTCTAAAGTGCCTTAACTTTCGAGTTACCAGTACTCCTCATTCAGTGAACCTCTGATGAGGCTGGAATAGCAACCCTCTACACCCCATGACCAAGACCAATCAGAGAACTGAATTCTCTTGAGCTCCAGTAAATCAGTCAGACTCAACCTTGACATTTAATACAGAGTTTTTGGAAAAGGGAATCTCTTTTTCATTTGGATTATGAACTGCAAGGGTGTAGACTTAGGCCAACCAACAATCAGCTTTCTGGCTGTGTAGAAAGACCTAGCCTGATGGTGAAGACAATGCAAACAGAGCACAGCAGGGTCCAGAAATGGGGAGAAAGAGACAGATCCGTGATGACTTTGTTGGAAGCCCCGTTTCTAATTATATCTCAAGACAGTTTCCGTTTTAAATAGTCCAGTGATGTGAATCTTTCATCTCCTGTGCTGGAAGAGTTGAAAGGGTAAAACAAGGAACTGTGAAGCATCCAGAGATTAGCATCATCGGGGAGTCTTGTTTTGTGCCAGAATTGGGGCCCAAAGGAAGGCTTTGGTACTACCAGATTCCAAGCGCTAGGGGTGCCCAGCAGGACCTGGGACCATGGAGAAGGAGCTGCCTGGAAAGTGCCGAGTCGGCCAGGTTCGAACTGGAACCATGACAGAGATGGCACAAGAGCTGAAACCAAAGGGGAGATGTGACCCCTATGGAGCTACTGCCTTAAGCACAGAGCGATAGGAAATTTCCTGACTTTTCTTCTCCTTCCACCCTTTGACGCGAGTGCCCTCTCCTGCCCCCATTAACTGAACCTAACTGGTAACCATTTAATAAAGGGAGCCTGGGGCATCTGTGGAGGTAAGACTCTGCAATTCACAGCAGAGCAGGAGAGGGGGAGGGGGTGACTTTGAGAGCCAACAAACAAATGACCAGTGGTTGGGGTACATCAGTTCTCTTTTCCTCTTTCCTTTCAGGATGCATTGTAAAGTTCGATAAAGAATGCACAGCTTGTTTTTGTTCTCCAAGCCCAGAGTATGGTGAACAAGTTATTTGCGGCTTAGAGACTTCAGTGAGCTATTTGGTCTGATATTTAAGTTCCTTTAAAATATGGTCATAATTTATGGGCATGAAATAACATGACAGGAAAATGTGAAGGTAGATGATAATCCAGTCACGTTAGGTGACTTGCCCTTCTTCATCACCGTGTACTTTCCCATCCTTGCTAATGATAATCCCTCTGCCAGGCTCGCCAACCTCTTCCCCGTCTCTCTTTGATGAAACCTTAGCTTCGCATCACAAGTTGAGTGCCGTTCTTTGAAGGAAACTTCATCTTCTCTTTCCCTTCTTAAACCTTTATATCTCTCTCAACAAAATGAATCGTGTATTTTAGATATTGAAATTTCTATCTTATTCTTTGATAATAGACTATGAGTTCTCCAAGGGCAAAGAGTGTTTTCCCCAAGTTTGTATCCTTCAGAGAAGGTTTGGATGACTCTTGTACCTGCTAAGTGCTTGACAGATATATGTTGTAGTAGATGGACACCTGGAACACTTGTTGGTTGGATCAGTATCCCTCCAGGTTGATACTGGAACCGTATCAGAAACCTAGGTTCCATTATTTTCTATGTCACGTTAGGGTGACCTGCAGAATAACACTGCTCAGCTTTCTTACCTGCACAGTGAGATCAGATGACATGAATTCAGAGGTCCCTCCTGGCCCTTCCATAATTCCCTCATTTCAATCAGAAGGTAGATAATTAAATTTGTAAGCAGCAATTTTATAATTCTGTTCCAGAATTTTTACTTGAGGAAAGCTAACCTTCCACGATCTCACTCCTTCTGGATTCTTTCTGAAGAGTTTCTATGGGGCTAAAATCTACCCACACTTTAAAAGTAAGTGGAAGTACCCCATGATCCTCACTCGACTTTCTCTTCTCTTATGCCTCTACCCTGCTGATTGCCCATTTTGCCCCAAAACAAGAAATAAAGCATTTGCACCATAACAGGAAATAAAGCAGTTTTGCACCAAAACAAGAAGTAAAGCAATAAGAGATCAGAAAATGTTACATTCTATAAAGGGATACGACTCCTAACGCATCCACAAAGAACCAAGTTTATAAATGCTAGTATGTCAATTATGATGGTAACATATGCATCTCTATAATACATGTGATAAGGTGGATGGTATTGGAGTGGCTTTGGCATATTTATTCAAATGTATTTTTTATGGAATTGATAGAAAACCAAAGTGTCCACTCTAAGCAGTCACGTGAAAATGGATAAATACAAAAGCAAGCATAAGAGTATTCGGCAGAGAATTTTGAGCCTGAACAATCAAGTTTCAGGCAAATCGTATGTGGTCCATAATTTTAGCCCTTTATTATGCAAAGCTGCCAATTCAATTTTACAGTGCAAAGAAATGCTTGGCGTGATTATCAAGTTATATTTACTGTTCTGTGGTTCTACCGAAAGATGCACTATCTTGAAAGAGTCTGTTCAGATTACCTCTGAACACACTTTCAGATGCTCCGTGGCAAGCAGAAGTTGGCAGAGTAAAATGTATTAGTCTTAACTAGCATCAGCATGTGAGACTTTAAAAAAAAAACTGGTAAATGATGATTCAGTTGCAGAGCCAGACAAATGATTTCCAAATCAACAAATTCAGAGAAAAAGTTGCTGATCCTAGTTGAATTGCCGCATGTTGCGGCTTCCTGTTACATGTGTCTTGCTGGAAAAAAATCTCTTGTAGAACTTTTCTCACCCATCAGAATAAAGTGTTTGTTATTTCGAATCCCTACCTGCTGAAAACTCAGGATCTCAGAGGACCTGTCGGAAAACCCAGACTCGAGAGGTTGGGAAGTTTGAGAAACTGGGCGAGCACTAAACTCTGTGCTCTGTTCCCCCTCTGGATTCTCCTGTCCCTCTTCCTTGAAACAGTTGTCTATACTTGCTAAATTCAGTTCCCCTTCTCCTTCTCCTCTCTCTGATCAATGTACTCTGTTCACGCTTTTGTTCCCATCTCTCCACCAAAACTGTTTTTAGTCAGTGTCATCAGTGACCCCCATGCTCTGGACACCAGTGTTCCAGTCTCAATCCTTATCTAACCTGATACAGCAACATGAAACACGATTGGTTATTCCCTACTCCTTGAAGCATTTTCTTCACTTGTCTCCCAGGACTCCGCACTCCTAGTTTTCCTTCTCTCACTGGCTCCTCTTTTTCTAGACCCTTTGCTGGGTGTCTCCGACAAATTAAAGTATTTCCTAGCTCACTCCTTGAACCTCTTATCTGTCTGTCTATACTCACTGCCTTCATGAATTCATCTAGTCTTGTGTCACCACCCTGATGTATAACTTTCGTCTAGACCTCTCTCATGAGATATAGAATCAGTGATCCCGCTGACCACTTGCTGCCTCTACTTGAATGTTCAAGAGCCATCTTGAAGTCAACATGTCTAGAATCAGACTTCTCTTCACTGCACTCTCACCAAACCTGCTTCTGCACAGCCTACCCCAACTCAGTTCATGGTGACACCATTCTTCCAGTCAGGACTGGGACCAAGGTGAAGCAAGTGAGTTGCTTAGGCACGAAATTTAGGACAGAGTATTAGGCAGGTGCCAACACTGCTTTTGCATGATTCTGAAAATTTGCCTCCTGAAATTTTATGTTCTCAATACCTCACTCGCCTCACCCTAGTCCCACCCTGCCTTCACCTGCTCAAGCCAAAAAGCTCAGCATCATCCTTTATGCCTCTGTTTCTCTGACATCCGTGTCCCATCTATGAGGAAATCCTGTTGGCTCTACCATCAGAAAGATAGAGTAATGCCCTAAGTCTGCACTTCAAGGGAAAGGCTTGAGGAACAGGCAGCAATGATCTCTGGGGGTGAATGTTAGCTCTCAACTGCTGGAAGGCATAGCTGGCCCCAAGGTGTGCAATGGAACAGTGTGTCTGGGTTGCTGTGGCCTTGGACCTTGGCAGACGTAGGATTAGTGCCCCAGGTTTCCACACTAGAAGCCTGTGTGCTGCCTCTAGGCCCTTTGGGGTCCTGAAAGGCTATAGATTTGCCACTCACACATGTGCAGTTCTTTCCCCTGTTCTGGCATCAGGGCGGTAGGCAGTCTCTCCCCTGCGCAGCCTTTGGGCCAGAGCCTCCACCCTCCCTCCGCCTGGAGCCCTTTGAGGCAAGTGGAGGTGAAGGTGAGGTATCCACAAGTACTGGGGTTTGCATGATAGGTGGTATGAGCCAGATTCCTTACCCACGAGTTTGAAATGAGGGGCTCCAGCACCAAGGCAGCCCAGGTCCATCCCAGGACTCCCCTGCAGGTCCTGAGATCCCTAGAAACTGAGCTTCCTCTGGGAAGAGTGGTCATGGCTGCAGCTCCTCAGGACTGATTCCACCATTCTCTGAGCCCCTGCCCCCCGCCATATTCAGTATATCCCATCCCATCCTCTTCCTGCCCCTCCGTCAGGACCGTCACTTATTCTGCCACACACCCAAAGTCACACAGCGCACACTGTGGGCTCCAACTGCGCCTTTTGCCTTCCTGACAAACCCCACACTCCATCCAGCCGGACCAGACCCTGGCCACAGCCCACGAGCATCCCCACCCCCTCAAAATTTATTTCTAACCCACTTTCCTCCAGGCATTTGTAAGATTTGCTTCTCCTCACCCTTGAAATTAGGCATGGTTATGTGACTCATTCTAGGCAATGGATTACAGCTGGATATGACATGTGCCATTTCTGGCCCACATTTGTCAGTTGAGATGTTCTAGAACCTTCTTCCCCTACTGCCACAATTGGAGATGCTCCAGATGGTAGAACTTCCATTAGCCTGAGCCCTAGAATAAGGATAATACAGAGCAAAGCCCCCAGACACACAATTTCCATATAGTATGATTTAGAAATAACCCTCGGTGCTTTAAAGCCACTGAGCTTTGAGGATTTGTTACCATAGCATAGCATAACCTGTCCAGATTAATATAACCAGGTTACCTCTTGCTTGAAGGCAATCTGATTAAATAACAAATTATATAAAATAGAATCAATGATAAAAAAAGCTCTCTAAACTTCTTGTGAAATATCCAAAGTTTGAGAAACAAGCTTTCAGTTCCTTAGAGGGAAACACACACGCACACACACACACACACTCCTCATAGGCCTCAGAAGCTTCATTCTAGATGTAGCAAATGGTCTGGTGGTTTTGCCTAGACAATTCTAATGATGTCTGTAGTTACACACCTACCTGTATGAGCCTCATCGTGCTTGTTGCTTCCTGGCAGCATGAGCAGTACCTATCTCTTCGCCAAGTATTGACCTTTAAGGATAAGCCAGAGTAAAGGGTAGTGTGTATAAAATGGGGATAGCCAAGCATTTGGTCTAATTTATGAAGAAATCATTACAAATGTCAAAAATAATGGAGTAAATTTTTTTAATATATTTAAAGATTATGCTTCTCCTAAAGGGAGGAAATCAAAATTCTGAGATTATTTTTACAAAGGCAGGGAACTAATAGAAGCTAGATGGATTGTTTCTTTCTTTTAAAAAAAATTATGTTATTGACGTATAGTTGATTTACATTGTGTTAATTTCTGCTATACAACAAAGTGATTCAGTTTTTTATATATACATATTTATTATGTATATAATATATATATAATATTTATTTTATATATATATATACATTCTTTTCCATATTCTTTTCTATTATGGTTTATTAGAGGGTAGTGAATATAGTTCCCTGTGCTATATAGTAGCACCTTGTTGTTTATCCATCCATCCTATATATACTAGTTTGCATCTGCTAACCGCAAACTCCCACTCCATCCTTCCCTTCCACCCCCTCCCACCTTGGCAACCACCAGTCTGTTCTCTATGTCTGTGAGTCCATTTCTGTTTTGTAGTTAAGTTCATTTGTGTCATATTTTAGATTCCACATGTAAGTGATATCATATGGTATTTGTCTTTCTCTTTCTGACTTACTTCACTTAGTATGATAATCTCTGGGTCCATCCATGTTGCTGCAAATGGCATTACTTCATTCTTTCTTATTCCATTGTTTCAGGGGCACTTTCTTCCCCTCAAGCAGCAGTGACATATTTAGGTACAAGTGAAAACCACTTTATTACAACTTTATTACTACTGAGGGCAGTAGTAATAGTAATAGTAGTATAGACACTGAGGGCAGAACGACATCACTTGCCCTCCAGGTTGCAGCCTGTGTTTGATGCAGTCAGAACCCAGGGCCCATCTGTCCATGTGCCCCAATAACCTTCTCCCACACTCAAAAGGAATGACCTTCCAGACATATCATAAGTACTGTCTCCTCTGTAGAGCTGTCTTGATTTCTCCTAGCAAAATTAGTTGCTCAGTTTTCTTTCTCCTGCTAATGATATTAGATACATAATTACAGCACTCATCAGGCTGTCTAATTCTTTATTTACATGTCTGTCGCCCTGACTAAACTGTGGTGTTTTCAAGGGCAAGAGCTCCATCTTAGTCATCTTCAAGACCTATAGTTGTCATTTGGTTGGTACACATTTGATAATGTGGGAAAAATTTGGGGGCTGAACAGGGGTGGAAGGAAAGAGGAATGAATAAGTGGAAAATAAGGAAAGCAGGGAAAAAGTTGAAGTTTATGAGTTATTAAATTGAAGATTCCAAATTGTTCCTATACCTGAGAATATTAATTATGGTTTTAATATTCATGTCCTTGGATCTAATAATACCATTTCCAAAAATTTATCCTACAGAAACACTGAAACGTGCACAAAGTTACAGCAAAAAAAACATGCGTGGCAAAATTATTTGCAGTCATGCAAAATTTGAAACAATGCAAATGGTTTTAATGGAGGATTAGGTAACTGTATTTAATGGAGAGTATGTAGTAGGTTAAAAAAAGGATTATTTTGAATAACTAAAAAATAAAGATTCTAAGATACATATTCATTGAAAAAAGTTTAGGACCACATGTATACTATCATTCCGTCTTTGCAAAATGAAACAAACAAAAAATAAAAACAAAAGCCTTATATAGGACCACATGTATACTCTCATTCCATCTTTGCCAAACAAACAAAAAAGAATAAAAGCAAAAGCTTTATGCATATATACATATGCACGCACACACACACACATCAGGACACTGTCCACTTTTGTGAACTAAAGGGGGAACTGTTAATATTTATATCTGAACCTGATATAATGACAAAGGAGTATCTAGAAGAGACAGGGTGTATAACCACCTTAATTTAAGGGACTTTATTTTCTTGATTATACATTTTTGTAAGTTTATTTAAATAGTAAACAACACTAGTAATCATAATAAAATTAATTTTTCCATACTTAAAAAGTATCTGTGAGAAGAGCATTGAGTTAATCCACTTGGATCTCAAGTCCGGTACCTCCAGTTCACTCAGAACTACCTCCCTTTGTTCCCATGCCCATAGGTTGATCTGTCTTCTTCAGAATGCTCCACGGTATTTCAAGTTCATGTATCACCAGGACATTCTTTTCTCCTGTTCTTTTATTGTCAGAACACACTGTTAATTCTTCCTGATAGTCTGACCATTGCAAAGCTCCCAGCCTTGTCAATTTTATCTTTTATCATTCAAGTATCCAGAGCAGCAGACTTATGGTAGTATATAGTCTTTATTTTTGTCCTTTGGATTTTTCTGAAGATAAAGTATCTAGTTAAATGGTTGATGGGTGATCACCCATTTTGCTTGTTCCTGTTGCTAGTGAGGCCAAAGGGCCTTTGCTGAATTCCCACATCAGCTTGGTTGATCAGTCCTATATTTGGTATAAGTTGCAAGCCACACTCACATCATGCAGATCATGCTATTGGTCACACAAAGACTGAAAAATAAACTGTAGTGATAGGGATCAATACAAACTATTCCTCTAGCAAAACACAACAACTCAAGGAATATGCACTATGAATACTGGGTCAGAGGTATTATCTTCATATTCAAAGGCTAGCATATAATTATTAAGAACAGACATGTAAAGAACATGAACAACTTGATGATAGAATTGGTTCACATTTATTATTAGAAATCTTATTTGAAATCTGGAGAACAACTGAGTATATAAAAACATGTCAGACAGTAGATGACAAAGAATATGAGAAAATTATAGAATTTTTTCCCCACTAAATTTAATAATGTTTTGTCCCAGATCCCTCACTTGCTTGGCTGAGTACTTTGGCTCTGCAAGGATATGGACTCAGGGAGATATTCTTTCTGGTATTATTTCAATCTGTGATGCAGCTGGTCTGGGATTTGTGTGCTGTACTGGTCAGCGTGACTCCAGAAATGCTCATCAGAACACAGACACATATTCTCTCTTTCAACAAATACCAATTGAACATGAAATCAGACTTCTCCTGGTAGTGAGGGTATAATTCAGAATAAGTCAAAGATTATGGAGTTTGCATTTAAGTGTATAAAAAGGAAAAGCTTTTGTGTGTAAAAATTGCCATGCTGATGATCAAACACATGAGATAATGTCATTGTGAAATCTGATTCAAAATCATCAGCTTCTTCAGTATTGTCCTGTGCCTCACTTGGAACATGTTTAAAAGCTAACAAAGCAGAAGATGGCAGAATGAGAAACACCAGGAATTTGTCTCCCTACCTAGACAGCATGTGTACTGGCAGAATCTGTCTGATGTAACTATTTTGGAACTCTTGAGTCTATTGAAGACAACTTCCAGGAGAATACCTGGATAGTCAATTGCAGTTAATTACAGTTATCAGCACTTAGGACAGTAGCACCTACCCATCCCCACAACGTGGCAGGCAACAGCACACAGTACCTTGTACACAGCTGGTTGGAGGCAGGGTAGACAAAGAGGACCCTGTCTTCCAAATGTCAAAGATCTGTACTCAGATTACTGATTGCTGCTTCTGATCCCGCAGTGTATACAAAGGGGTGAGCAGCCATTGATTTTGCACCCACTCCTTTGTTTCAAGCCCCTCCCTATCTGTTGAAGTTACTTCCAAGGTATTTAAAGGGCTAATGCCATTTTATGCTTCCCTTCGTTTTCCCTCCACCCCCCCCACCCCTGTTTTGGGAGCCAGACATTAAAGAAAAGGACATTCAAAAACAACTGCACATACTGGGAAAATTAGAAAGTGACCACACATGCCCAAGAAAAGGCTCAGAAAAGACTTTAAGTTCATACCTGATCTGCAGCACAGAGACTACCTAAACAATCAGAAAATAAAAACAATAAACAAAAACATAAAACAACAGACCCTGGAAGGGGGAGAATCTGATTTCCAGAGTTACCATGTTGTTAGAGTCAAATGGTCAGTTTTCAGCAAAAACATCACAAAGCATACAAAGAAACAGGAAAATATGTCCCTTTCAATGAAAAAATAAACAGAAACTGTTGCTGAGATAGACCTGATGACAGATATACTAGACAAAGACTTTAAAATAACTGTCTTTAAAACACTCTAAGAACTAAAGGCAGATGTGGAGAAAGAAAATAACAAAAGAAACAAACAAAAAGCGAACAGACAAATGAAAAACAATGTATGAGATAAATATGCATCCTCCCGGCAGAAAAGTATGAAAGTCATGTAGCAGTCATGGTTACAGTGATTAAACAAAGAAACACATTCTTTGCTTTATGTCCCATTCTGTACAGTTGATTTAACAACTCTGCCCAGTGGTAATATTCCTCGTAATATTACCAGTCATGATACTGTTATTGTGGTTAAATGGAAAGTTATAAAAGGGGTAAAAAAAAATATAAAAGTATGAGTAAAATGGGAATATCAAGGAAGAGATAGAAAATCTAAAATAAAACAAAAAGAAATTCTGGAACTGAAAAGCATGCTGACTGAAATGAAAAATTTACTAGAGAGATTCAAAGGTAGATTTGAGCAGGCAGAAGAAAGAATCAATGAACTTGAAGCTAGGACAATGAAAATTATTAAGTCTGAGGAACAGGAAAAAAAAGATTGAAGAAAGGTAAACAGAGCCTAATATATGCATTGTGGGAGTTCCAGAGGAGAGGAGAGAGAAAAAGGAAAACAGAGAATGTGTGAAGAAGTAATGCCTAAAAACTTCTCAAATTTGATGAAAAACATGAATATAAACATACAAGAAGACCAATGAACTCTAAGTAAGATGAACTCAGAGAGACCCATATGGAGACACATTATCAAACTTTTGAAAGATCAAGACAAAGAGCAAATCTTGAAAGCAGGAAGAGAGAAACAAATCATCACATGCATGGGATCCTCAATAAGATTATCAGCAGATTTCTCATCAGAAATTTTGGAGACTAGAAGGCAGTGAGCCAATATAAAAGGAAAAAACCCTGTCAACCAAGACAGGTTTTTTTACCTGTCTATACCCAGCTAAACTGTGCTTCAAAAGCAAGGAAGAAATTAAGACACTCATAGATAAACAGAAGTTGAAGGAGTTCCTTACCACTTGATGTGCCCTGCAAGAAATGCTCAAGGGAGTACTGCAAGGTGAAATGAAAGGACACTAGACAGAAACTCAAAGTTGCATTGAGAAATAAAGATCTCAACAATAGTAAATACGTGGGTGATTATAAAAGCTTTATCATATAATTATATTATATATGTAATATAATAATATTGTAAAAACACATTTTATAATAAAAATTTTATTATTGTAACATTGGTTTGTAACTGCACTGTTTGTTTTCTACATGATTTAAGAGATCTATACACTGAAAAAAAAAAGTATTAGTCTGAAAGCTAGTATTATTGTAATTTTGCTTTGTAACTCTTTGTAACTCAGAGCTGTAAAGAAAGAGTGTATGCTACTGAAATTAAACTGGTATAAATTCACATTATAGTGTTATAAGTTTAAGTGCTAAATGTAATCTCCATGGTAATCCCAAGGAAAATACCTATAGAATACACATAAAAGAAAATGACAAAGGAACTTAAAAATATCACTATAAAAAATCAACTAAACATGAAAAAAGACAGTAATGCAGGAAATGAGGGCTTAAAAAGTAATAAGGCATATAGAAAACAAATACCAAAATGACAAAAGTAAGTCCATCCTTATTAGTAAATACTTTAAATGTAAATGAATCTGTATAGACCTATATAGACCTAAAGCTAGTAAGGAAATTGAATCAGTAATCAAAAACCTCCCAACAAAGAAAAGCCCTGTACCCGATGACTTTGCTGGTAAAATCTACCAGTTAAAGAAAAACTAATACCAAGCCTTCTCAAACTTTTCCCAAAAATTGGGTAGGAGGAAGCACTTCCTAACTCATCCCATGAGGCAAGTATTACCCTGATACTAAAGCCAAAGACACTACAAGAAAAGAAAACTATAGATCAATACCCTTTATGAACATTGATGCAAAAAATCCTCAACAAAATACTAGCAAACCAAATTCAGCAGCATTTTAAAAGGATTATTACATCATGACCAATTTGGATGATCCCTGAATACAAGGATGGTTCAACATATGGAGATCAATCAATGTAATACACCACATTAACAGAATAAAGGAAAAACACCACATGATCATCTCAATTGATGCAGAAAAAGCATTTAACAAAATTCAATACCCTTTCATGATAAAAACACTAATAAGCTAGGAATAGAAGAAAATTACCTCAATATAATAAAAGCCATATATGGAAAACCCACAGTGAACATCACACTCTGGTGAAAGACTGAGAGAAAGCTTTTCCTATAGGAAGAGGAACAAGGCTAGGATGATCTCTTCTATTTGACACACTACTGGAAGTTCTAGACAGGTATGAAAAAGGAATAAAAGGCATCCAACTTGGAAAGTAAGAAGTAAAATTATCTCTGTTTACAGATGATATGATCGTATACATATGGGGTTGACCAAAAAGTTCATTTGGGTTCTTTGTAAGATGTTACGGAAGACCCGAACGAACTTTTTGGCCAACCCAATAGAAAACCCTAAAAATCTCACAAAAAAACTATTAGAGCTAATAAATGAATTCAGTAAAGTAGCAGGATACAGTCAACACATAAAAATCAGTTGCATTTTTATATACTAACAATGAACAATCTGAAAAAGAAATTATAAACACAATTTCATTTATGATAGCATCAAAAAGAATAAAATACTTAGGAATCAGCATAAGGAAATGAAAGATTCATATAATAAAAACTATAAAACGTTGCTGAATGAAATTAAAGAAGACATAAATAAATGGAAGCACATCCCATGTTCATCAACTAGCAGACTTAATATTGTTAAAATGTCAGTACTATCCAAAGCAATCTACAGAATCATTGTAAACCCTTTCAGAATCCAAATGACTTTTTTTTTGCAGAAATAGAAAAAATGATCCTAAAATTAATATGGAATATTAGTGGACTTTGAATAGCCAAAACAATTTTGAACAGAACAAAACTGGAAGACTCACACTTCCTAATTTCAACAATTAGTACAAAGCTACAGTAATCAGAAGAGTGTGGTACTGGCACAAAGGCAGACATGTAGACCGATGAGATAGAACAGAGAGCCCAGAAATAAACCCTCACATATATGGTCAAATAATTTTTGACAAGGGTGTGAAGAGCTTGAGGTCCCCATTCAGTGGGAAAGGACACTGTTTTCAACAAATAGTGCTGGAAAAGCTGAATATCCCCATGCAAAAGAATGAAGGTTGACTTTTACCTAACATTATATACAAAAATTAAGTCAAAATAGATTAAAAACATAAATGTAAAACCTAAAACAATAAAATTCTTTGAAGAAAACATAGGAGAAAAGATTTATAACATTTGATTTGGCAATTTCTTGGATATGACACCAAAGGCAAATAACAAAAGAAAATATAGACAAATTGGACTCCATGAAAATTTAAAAATTTTGTGCATCAAAATATGCTATTAACAGAGTAGAAATACAAACCCCAGAATGGGAAAAAAATATTTGCAAATCATATATCTGATAGGTGGTTAGTATCCAATACATAGAGAACTCCTAAAACTAGAACTCCTAAAACCCAATTCAAAAATGGGCCAAGGATTTGAATAGACATTTCTCCAAAGAAGATATCCAAATGACCAATAAGCACATGCCTCTCATTAAAAGATGCTCAACATCACTAATCATTAGGGAAATGCAAATCAAAACTACAATGAGATACTACCTCACACCTATTAGGATGGCTACTATCAAAAAATCAGATAACAACAAGCATTGGTAAGGATGTAGAGAAATAGGAACGCTTGTACATTATTGGTAGAAATGTAAAATGGTACAGCCATTGTGAAAAACAGTATGGCAGTTCCTCAAATAATTACAAATAGAATTACCATGTGATCCAGCTATTCTACTCCTAGATATATACCCCCCAAATTAAAAGCAGGGTCTCTAGGACATATCTGTACACCCATGTTCATAGCAGCCTTTTTCACAACAGCTAAAATGTGAAAGTAAAATAAGGATTCACTGATGAATGAATGAATAAGCAAAGTGTTTACATATATAATGGAATATTATTCAACCTTAAAAAGGAAATTCTTCAATATGCTATGCAGTGGACGAACATAAAGGACATTATGTTAAGTGAAATAATCTGTTCACAGAAAGGCACATACTGTATGATTCCACTTAGAGTATTCAGAATTATGGAGACAGAAAGTGGAATGGTGGTTGCCAAGGGCTGGAGTTTGGGGGGATGTGGAGTTATTGTTTAATGGATACAGAGTTTAAGTTGTATGAGATGGAAAACTATGGAGGTAATATGGTGGTGATGGTTGCACAACATTATGAATGTGTCTAATACCACTGAACTGTGTGCTTAAGAATGATTAAGAAAGTAAATTTTATGTTATATATATTTACCCCAATATTTTTTTAAAAAAATAATGCACATTATGTTTTAAAGAGGACAAATAGAATAATATGACACGTTTCTAGCAACTTCAGATATTCAAAGGAGTAAATATTTCATATATATCTCAGTTTGCTTTATTATTTTTGAAACATTTATTATTTTCATTTTGATGAAAATATCTCCAAAATGCCTTAATAATTTATTCTTTGATCAGAGGAATTTGGATGTAGTGAACGTGAGTTAATTCTCTCTTTGTGACTAAGGATCATCACTGGCAATCATCAGTTTTGTGGGTGATGCTCGTGTTTTTTTTTTTTCTTGTTGCATTTTTAAAAACCTTTATTGGAGTATAATTGCTTTACAATGTTGTGTTAGTTTCTGCTGTATAACAAAGTAAATCAGCTACATGTGTACATATATCTCTATATCTCCTCCCTCTTGAGTCTCCCTCCCACCCTCCCTATCCCACCCCTCTAGGTGGTCACAAAGCACCGAGCTGATCTCCCTGTGCTACGCGGCTGCTTCCCACTAGCTATCTGTTTTACATTTGGTAGCGTATATATGTCAATGCTACTCTTCATCAGAACTTTTTTTTTTTAGATTCCATATATATGTGTTAGTATATGGTATTTGTTTTTCTCTTTCTGACTTACTTCACTCTGTATAACAGACTCTGGGTCCATCCACCTCACTGCAAATAACTCAATTTCATTTCTTTTTATGGCTAATGTTCCATTGTATATATGTGCCACATCTTCAGGAATAATGCCTGCCTACCTCTGAACTTAATGACTGCAACTGTTTTATAGTTGTTGATTTTACTACCAGTATTGTCTCTTTCTTCACTCCCATTTTGTGTTTCAGTGTATCAAATTCTAAATGTTTTTGTTGCCAACTGAAAGATCAAAAGTTACCAAGATACCTATAAAGAGTAAATGCAGTAATATGTTTTTGCCAGAGCATGGATGGATAAACTTGCTGTATAGAAGCAGCTTTCAACCTGGAACATACCTCAGAATCATCTGGAGGGCTTGTTAAAATACAGGTTGCTGCGCCCCACCCCAAATTTTCTGATGCAGTAGGTCCAGAGTGGGACCTGGGAATTTGCATTTCTAATAATTTTCCAGCCGATTCTGCTGCTCTGGGAGCCATACATGGAGAACTACTACTGCAGAGCAAAGAGGGTTGGGGACAGTTTGAAATATCAGTAAGAATTTGGGGGTTTAGGAAATAGTGGAAACGTCTAGACGTCTGAAAGTAGAAAAAGGGGAATGAAACTTGAATCACAAAGGAGGAAAATAGAAATAAAAATAAAATTCAGGTGTTTGCATAAAATGGTAGATTAGAGTTACAGGTTGGTTCACAAAGAGATTTTAGGAAGATACATTAAATACTTCCATCATTATAAACGGATACTTCACCAGACAGCCTGGATCTCCAAAAAACATCTTATGGTGCCTCTGTAATAGGCTGGCCTGGATGGACCATTGGTTTGACCCCGTGCAGCATTCGTAATGTCTCTATATTCTAATTCGTTGGATGCTACTAAAGTGCTTTGCCAACACAATTTATTCTCAGATACTGCACAGCACTGAAAAGAAAATCACTTTGCAAATCCAGTGATTTCATGGGCACTAGGCTCTCTGCATTCTCTATTACCCAGTTTATCTTTTGTTCATTTAATGCATACCAACAACACTGAATTAGTTTGTTGGACAATTAGGTAAGATATTAAACTAAAGATGTACATATAAATATGTCAAGTAATCATTTTAAGAATACATATGTAAGGAGTAGCTGGAGAAGGCACTTGGTGAAGACATTTCCTCCTGCTTTCTCTAGCAGAGAAAGCCCCAACTTTGTGTAAGTAATACACCTTTTTCTAAAGTGTGCACAGTGAAATAACTTTCTATAATTAATGTTTAAAAATCACTTCCAAGGAAATTAGGTTTTGTAAACATCCTGGAAAATCAGGAAATTAAATTGGTGTTTGTTAGAACAAACATCGCAAATCAAATCCATTATTGCAGATGTTGGCTCAGGCCTGGTTTCTATTCTCTCTAAGACTCATCCTTCCTGAGCTGTGGCTGCATAAAGCCCTCCTGCAGTTTTACCACTGCCTGGACTTTCAACACTAATCCTGAAATGTTGCTGGGGAGATTTACATGGCTGCATATCTGGAAGCTGTGTTTTGATCCTGTTTCCTTTGCCTCTGCTCTAAAGTCATAACTTAGTTTTGCTAAATGGATCTCAGTCTCATACTAAGTCTTATTTGCCTGTTCTCTAGACGTTTAAGTTTGGTGACTAAGCTTCAGCTAGATCCCTGTTCCCAAGCTCTCTTTTGTTACCTGCTATCACCCATCTCAGGAAGGGGTAATGCAGTCCCAGATCCTGGACCTTTGGCTTGGACCCTTGTCTGTAATGACAGATGCCCCTCATTCCGATTTGCTTGTACTTCCTGTAAGAATGAATTGTCTCATAAGCCACTCATCTGTTTGGATAGGCCAACATTTCATTTGTAACCCTTTGTTGATATTTACTTACCAGGATTATTACCTGCTATCATGCTGTTCTATTGGGCATGCTGCTTTGGTCTCTGTTTACATCTGTTATGGGATCCATTCACCCAGATCCAATGTAGTGATTGAGTCTTTTTCCAAATCCTGGCCCTTCCTCGGACCTGAGCTATAGGACACTGAGTAACTAGATTTACCTGGTTTGTTCATTCTGAAAACACTGAGTGCTTATTGGATGCCTGGAACGATATTGGCCACTGGGAGGTGGACCTGAACAAGACCTCGTTTCCTTTTTGAAGAGCTCATTCTGGATGACAGAATAAATAAGCAAACAATTGAAATATGTTTTAACAGTAAGTTCTAAGAACCTTTCTCAATAAGGTATCATAGGTCAGACAATTGTCCTTCCATAAACATTCATTCTACTAATATTTGCTAAAAACCTATGCTATGCCAGTATTTTGTTAACACATTGGGACTGGAGCCAGAGGTCCCTTCTGAGAATTGTGAGTCACACCTAGACATTCACCCTGGCCTGGAGTGCCCAGACCTTTCACCTCCCAGACACAAATACTATGCATCTTCTGGCCCTAAGAAGTCGATAGGAGCCCTTTATAACAGATAATCTGTGAACCTGACTCCTGCCCCCTCAATCTGCAGGTGATCTACCTTGAACCTGATGCCTACAGGATGGGGAATTGTAAATTCAGTCACTCTGTTGACAAATCGACTTTCTTCCCCCAAACCTCCGAATCGAGGGCCACCTTGTTTCATTTCACCCTTCCGGATTAGCTGGAGCTGGATATCTTGAAGGGATGAAAGTTTTCCGATCTGATTGCAGTGCTTGTTGGAACAAGTAGAAGGAGACCCTGGTGATAAACCTACTGTCACTTTCAAAAGTCAGCATTAACCTCTGAGTAGCAGGGGGCTGATGTTGTGTTCCTAATGGAAATGCCTACCAGGATGTCCCTACTGCCTCCTAACTTCTTGAGGAAACAGCTGAGAAATCCCTGGAACTCCCTGACTGCCCAAGGGCTTCTAAAATATTCCTTACTCCGAGTGGTTAAGAATGGCCATGGCCTTTGGCTGATGGAATGATATTTGGGCCTGAGATAGATATATCAGGGATTTTAGGACATCCTAGGGAAAGGTGAGATTGCCCCGGTGCCTCTAACCCAAACTCTGGAACAGATATTCACTCTCCCATGCCCTTTTGCTCCTCTCCCCCAATTCTAAAGCAGCCCTAGCCCACTGCAGCATAATTATGAAACAAGCCTCGAAATAACTTCCCTACCTATCAATGTCCTGAAGTTTCCTGAGGGTTCTGAAGAGAGGAGACAGGTGTTTGGCATAGAGAAGGTAGGAAGGCCAAGGTGAGGAGAGGGCTTAGGGGTGGTGTGATCAGTGTTGGGTACCCTGGAGACTTGCAGCAAATAGGACTAAAGCAATGAATGGCCCCAGACACAAAGGACAATCCAACGTAGTTACTTCAGCTGTGGAAATACAAGATCAGTTATTTAACTCCTTTCACATCAGTTTACTCATCTGTAAAACATATATCTTCTACCTCACAACATTCTTCACATAATCTAATAAGAAAAAGCATGTTAAACAACAGATTCCTGGGACTTCTATGGAGTTCAGTGGTTAAGACTCCACACTTCCAATGCAGGGGGCGCAGTTCGATCCCTGGTCGGGCAACTAAGATCCCACACGCCACGTAGGCGTGGCCAGAAAGTAAAACAAAACAAGATCCTACTGTATAGCACAGGGAACTATATTCAGTATCCTGTGACAGATCATAATGGAAAAGAATATGAAAAAGAATATATATATATGTATAACTGATTCACTTTGCTGTGCAGTAGAAATTAATACAACATTGTAAATCAACTATACTTCAATAAAATTTAAAAAAAAGCATGTTAAAGTGCTGGAAATATTTGAAGGGGTTATGTAAATATAATATACTATAGGGTAGATTATAAATGATGCTTCTATCATTTCTCTCTTTCCTGTCTGCATAGTCCCTGAGAAGCTTTTATGAACTTTCAGTTCATTATTTTTCCTCCCCCACTTATATATGAGCATGCATGTCTTAAATTTAAGTTTTGAAGTTAGTAAGGTGTTTCAAAAGCCACGTCCTTTATTTGCTTACAATATTTTGTCTGGAAAAGTTATTCTTAAAAAAAAATATAAAAGGTTCATAAAATTGTGATGTGATCAAAGCCAACTCTAAACAAATGCTCACAAGCTAACAGAACAAGTAGGTCGTGCAATGTGGGTGACTTTCCTAGCGTACCATAATCGTTCCTTAAAGTTGTTATGAATTATTCCAGAAACCCATCTTAGAGTCTTTTAAAAATGCAGCTGATTGGCCTGAGAAACCATTTTGTCTCCAAAGGAACATTTGCAGGCTGTCCTGCAAATCTGTATTTGAGCTACTTTCACATTATGATCTTAGTGCATTCTTGACCAGATGCACTTGAACAGCTGCCACCCATGCCGGGTAAGTCCCTTTGTTTGAGAAAACAAAATAGCTCATTTGTTTGCAGTTTCTTCCCGAAAGCACACAGGGGCAGTTTTCTACATTAGGAATTACTTCTGTGAGAGCAACATTTTCCCTGAAAGACCATAGCTCCTTATGCTATTTAGAAGCAAACAAAAAATATGCACAAACACTTTTTTTCAGGAGTCTCGTAATGTGCACCCAGAAGCGACAAGTTCCTTTTTCAGATGAAGTTTTTTAAAGACGCAGACGTAGAGAATGGACTTGAGGACACGGGGAGGGGGAAGGGTAAGCTGAGATGAAGTGGGAGAGTGGCATGGACATATATACACTACCAAACGTAAAATAGATAGCTAGTGGGAAGCAGCCACATAGCACAGGGAGATCAGCTTGGTGCTTTGTGACCACCTAGAGGGGTGGGATAGGGAGGGTGGGAGGGAGGGAGACACAACAGGGAGGGGATATGGGGATATATGTATATGTATAGCTGATTCACTTTGTTATACAGCAGAAACTAACACACCATTGTAAAGCAATAAAGATGTTAAAAAAAAAGGGAAATAAAATAAAATAAAAATGTTCCTTAGTTTGCCATTATGTTCAGGCTGACATGGAAGGTTATAAATGAGAGAACCCCCTTGGAAATAATAATGCCTTCCATTTGTATAACGGTTTATACTTTTCAAAGTGCTTTCAGACACATTATCTCATTTGATCCTCAAAGCAGCACAGAGAGGCAGGGAAAGTGGGTGTTTGTTACTTTGTTACTTTGTAGATAAATCTATTCACTCCACAAATACTATCTGAATATCTACTAAATCCATTGTATTGTAGTAAGTATTATAGAGGATAAAATAACATGTATTCCTAAAAGAGGAATCTATTTTGTAGATAGGACATAGAAACACAAAGCTGAATAATATAAAAATGTACAATATGTTTCAAAAGATGACAAAAAGCAATATATGGTTAAAATATGAGAAGTATTTATGGTGAGCAAACTGTGTTCTGGAGGATATGGGGAGACTTTTTAAAGCAGGTGGCCCCTAGAATTATATATGCCTGGAAGGAGGCTTAGAATTTGTGGAATCTCCAAGAATGTTTACTCTTTGGCATCACAATTATATACTCATATAACCTTCGAAAATGTAAAGATTTTGGCATCTAGATTCTCCTGATAGACCATGCTGGAACTGTTTCTATAGCACCCTGGGCAAAAGTGTTGGAACAGCTATAGTTTTTAGAAAAGTCTAGCTCAAATGAAGTTGCAGTCTCTATCCCTATAATTCCACCCCTTGCTGACTGAAGCAACATAACACAAATCTATTTTGTCTTCTTGTGGAAAGCCTTGAATACCTCTGTAGACTGCTATCGGATCTGTCTTTAGTCTTTTCTTCTTTCCATTAAATCTTTTTAACTTCTGTAGGTACCACAATCATTATTATACTGCTGGACCCCTGTCTTATTTGTCCACATTATCTGTGACTGATATGCTATTGTAGGTATGCAGAGTTAAATAAGATTCTTACTTCCTGGCTCTAAACACTAGAGGGTTAAGTGTTTAGACTCTGTAGTTACGTTTCCAATACCCTTTCAGTATGTAAGTTAATATTGTTAGCTACAAACATTTCTCACACATAAGGGTAACTGTCATGTGAAGGGTACTTAATTAATATGCCTGGAATGAGTTATGAACATTTTCCTAAAGACCAAAGGCCACTTTCATTGCATGGCTTTTCCCCTGCCCCTTTTTTCTTTTCCTTCTTGTTCTTAAGCCATTCATGATCTATGCATATCCACCTATATGATGCTTGCTTAAGGGATGTTTTTTTTTTTTCTTTTTTTTTTTTAAGGGATGTTTTAAAAGTACCAAAGTTCCAATATAACAGTGGTCCTTGGTATTTTGTTTCTTATTGTTATTAACAGAAAATAAAAATTAATAGCTCATGTAAATTAATAAGCCAATACTGACCTCTGGTGTGTAGTGAAGAAATTGCTTACTGGATGAACTAGTGGACACTTGGGAAAAGCTTTATGTTTTAATGTTTCTTCATCTTTGTCCAAGCGAAGAAGTTTGCTGAGTTATAATTACAAATGTGGAAACTGGGGAATGTAAAACTAACTAATTGAATGGAGAGAATTTCTCTGTGTTAGCCCCCTGTGGTAGGTAAGTAAAAAGAAAAAGAGAGAATTACTAACACTAGAACAGCCCCATTAGATGATGTTTTTGCTTGATTCAGTCAGTTGTTTTTTTTTTTTTTTTTTTTTTTTTGCGGTACGCGGGCCTCTCACTGTTGTGGCCTCTCCCGTTGCGGAGCGCAGGCTCCGGTCACGCAGGCTCAGCGGCCATGGCTCACGGGCCCAGCCACTCCGCGGCACGCGGGATCCTCCCGGACCGGGGCACGAACCCGTGTCCCCCTCAGCGGCAGGCGGACTCTCAACCACTGCGCCAGCAGGGAAGCCCACCTCAGTCAGTTTTTAAGCAACTGTAAACACAGTGAATTGAGAAATGATCTACTCTTCCCCACTTGACTCCATATAAACTGGATTTTATTTTTAAGACCTGTCGTGAATTTGTCTAGGTTCGTCCTCAGATGGTAGATGTGTATTCATTGCCTGCTATGCCCCCAAATACCTCTCCACTTGTTTCAGACACAAGGCCCCAAAATCATCTTTTTCTAGTCTTATTTGCTCTTGTTCATTCTGTAATTTTCCAAAGCTATACCATATACCTGGGATACACCATTGCAAGTTCAGGCTTCAATCGCCACCAGCAATTCTGTTGCTGCCTTACTTTCTTCTATAGGAATGCTCACAAGATCTTAGAAACTCACGTATTGGAGGAGTATAACTGGACTTGTAGCCAGTGGACCAGATTCTGATTTAATACTGGCATTGCCACTGACTTGGTATGAGACCTTCTACAACTCAGTTCAACTCTTAGACTGCTAGACTTCTATTTCCTAATCTGTAACAGGGGGTGATTAGACTAGGATCACTAACATCCCTTGCGGTGCTCTAATTCTATAGTTCTATAAATCTGGACTCAGGAAACCAGCTTAGAACCTTGGGTTCTTTACTGCCTGCAGTGTTTCCTCCCACCCTCTATTTGTTTAGATGTTTCTGCTGTATACTTCCTATGGTCACTAAACCGTTATACTGATTACACTATCTTGTAACTTGCTTTTTTCTTTTTTTATTTATTTGTTTGGCTGTGCCAGGTCTTAGTTTCGGCATGCAGGATCTTCGTTGCTACGTGCAGATCTTTAGTTGCAACAAGCGGGATCTTTTAGTTGCAGATTGCGGGACCTTTTAGTTGCAGCATGCAGGCTCTTAGTTGCGGCATGCAGGCTCTTATTTGCAGCATGTGGGATCTAGTTGCCTGACCAGGGATGGAACCTCGGCCCCCTGCATTGGGAGTGCAAAGTCTTAACCGCTGGACCAACAGGGAAGTCCCCACTATCTTGTAACTTCTGTCTTTTTTCCTTCATTGGCTTAACATATGGCAGGCTGTTACTACGTGTTGAGTGAATGAAAAAAGAATAAAGATATTATGTTCATCCTGCAAGTCTGTATCTGTCATGTATTCCTAGAAGCTTCTGGACCCTGGAAGCTGTGGAGTCAGATCAACCTTTTGTCCTGATTCTACAGACCAGATAATATGCAAGAATGTTGCCTCTTGAAAACTCTCAAAGGTGATAAACAGCTATAGTCCACACTAGAGGAAAATGGGAGGACACCAGATCATTATTGGGAGCTAATTCACAGTGCATAATAGAATGAGAAGTTTCACTTCCTAGAGTCAGGGAGACTAGGAAGACGTGGGTAAGAAGAAGCAATTAAGTCAAGGGGAAAGTGGAGTTAGTGAAATGGTTTGAAGTTGGAGATAATAATATGGGCCGAAGACCCAGTGAATGTTTCTTGCTGTTGGGGCGGCCGCAGGAAATTTTTAAAACTAGGGATGAAATTTGATTTGACTGAATTTGTTTGCCTGTTCAACTCGCAATTTCCAACTTTCAGTAAACTCTTCGAAGCTCACAAATGCCTTGCCTGGACAGCTTTTTGTGGAAAACAATGAGGGGAATGAGTAGTACATCTGGGCCTGTGTTTCTCAACCTTTAGAATCACTTAGGGAACTTTGAAACTCTGGAGGCTGACATCATACTCCAGAACAATTACAGCAGAATCTCTGGGGGTGGGGCCCAGCAATCAGCATTTCTTCAGAGATGCCTGGGTGAATCTAATGTGCAGTCAGTAATCAACCATGGGCCAAGGTGTATAGGAGAGAGCTGGAAAGCATTAGAGCACAGCCTGCTTTGGAGTGAGTTGTTACGCAAGAATAGATTATGGCGAGTTATTAATGTAAACTCATTCAAGAAACGACTCAGCAACCATGCATGCTCTGTTTTCTAATCAACTCTATTTTCCATTATTTGCAATAGCTATTTAATTTTGTAAACCTTCACTCCCACCAATTCTATTGTTACTTTCCATAAATGACGTATCTTCCACTTTTTAGAGATAATTGGTGCCTCAAATGAAAAATTCCTCCATTTTTTGCCACCAAAGCTGTAAGTCTGTTTTTTTTCTGTATTCTTCTTTTACTAGTGCCTTTCCACCAATGTTTAACAATCCAAAGTCATCCCTGTCTTTAAAGCAAAGATTCAGAAACACAGGTGTGTGTGTGTGTGTGTGTGTGTGTGTGTGTGTGTGTGTTGAAGGAAGTAAAATGATCCTGCCAACAAAAGACCCCTCTGAACCGATATAGAAGAGTGGACAGTTTATTACTAAGTAAACATTATCAGATTTACATGAATGTAAGGTAGCAGAAAAAGTGACTAAAAAGTCTGGACATATTTTCACATAATTTATTTAGCAAAGTAGAAACAAAAATAACTTATTTAATTTCCTCAAAAGACAGAGGGCTACACCTGGTGATAGTCTCCTTGTGAAAGTCTCCTGAGTTAATTTTGGAGGTGTGTATTTATAGTTCCAAGATGAGAATGTCACCAAACTTGCACTGTTTGGTGACATTTAGACATTTATTTGAATTTGGTGAAATTTGGACATCTTATTGGGCATATTAAGATTTCAAGGAGCAGAGTGTGAAGAGATAGCCAGCTCCGCCCCAAAGTTTCATCATTTTAGCCCTATAGTATGCACTGGGAAGTATATACATTGATGTTTCCTACCTTTGTCCAGTGAGAGAGCCTAGGAGCAATGACACTCAAGTGGAACATCTAGCACTAGATCTCGGCGTCTAAACACTATTTTTCAATAAAAGGTGTCAGTGCTCATTTGAAAAATGATGATTCCTGGACTGGGTAGGGAAAATACAAGAAGAGCCTGGAATATCTCGTGGTCCCAGAAAATAAGGGAGTGCTAAAAATAATTAAATAAAAAATAAAATAAAAAGATAGGTACTTATTGAAAGAACAGAATGGACACCCCAAAGGGGCTCCTAAAGGCCAAAGCTCAAGCAGTTTGAGCAATAATATAAATAGTGATATTATTGGATTTTGTTCCATAGCATAGAATATTTGTGAGTCTATACCCATATAAATAATTGAATAAATAAATAAATGGAGGGGGGTAAGAGAGCTCTTGCTTAAGAAAAATTCTGAATAATAAATGTAGACAGAAAGGAGATGGATGATCCCCATTAGGCAGCCCCTACAATAATAGTCATTAGTGACAAGATCCACCAACGGATGCTCAAGTTAGCGGACAAAAGTTGGAGGTAAAAGGACATTTGCTCTGTCTCAAAATATCTCAAGAGATTTATTAGCTACAATGGGAAAGATAGTACCTTTAAACAGTCGACAAATCTAGCAGACACAACCTTAGCCCTTGGCTAAGGTAAATGACATCAATAATAAGACATACCATCACCATCATAATCCTTGCTATGATGTACTGAGAACGGGACATCACTTTTGATTATTCTTGCGCGAAATGCATATCCTCAATCCAATCGTGAGGAAACATCAGACAAACCCAAATTGAGGGGCAGCCTACAAAATAACTAACTAATACTCTTCAAAGGTGGCAAGGTTCTAAAAGACAAAGAAAGATTAAGGAAATGTCATAGATTAGAAGAGACTAAGGAGACATGACAACTAAATGAAAGGTGGGATCCTGAATAGAATTCTTGAACATGGAAAGGATGTTAGTAGAGAAACAGATGAAATTTGAGTAAGGTCTGCAGCTTAATTAACAGTATTTTACCAATGCTGGTTTCCTAGTTTGGATGATTGTACTATGGTTATATAAGATAAAAACATTCAGGAAAGCTTGGTGTGGGGCATACAGAAACTCTGGGGTATACAGAAATTTTCACAACTTTTCTATAAGTCTAAACTTAGTTCAGAATTAAAGTTCAATTCCTCCTTCCCTCATGAAAAGCTCCAGGGGTAAAGATAGTATGGTATTGGACAATAGGAAAATAGCCAAAGGAACAGAACTAAGCAGAGATCAACACATATATGGATATGTAATTTATAACCAAGTGGACACTGTAGAGCAGTGGAAAATGAAGGTATTTTATTTAAAAAATAGTTTTGGGTGAAATACTTAATCATATGTGGAGAAAAAAAAGAAAATTGACTGGTATCTCACATCATATGCAACAATTAATTTGAGGTGAATTCTAGATCTAAATATGAAAGGGAAATAGTATTTTAGAATGTAATATATGAGAATATCTTTGTGATTTTTATATAAATAAGATATCTAAAACCAAGCAAACAAGCAAATAAAAACAACAAAGAAAACACTGACCACAAAGGCAAAGATGTAATTTGGACTATATTAAAATTAAGAGGGAGGAGATATGGGGATATATGTATATGTATAGCTAATTCACTTTGTTATAAAGCAGAAACTAACACACCATTGCAAAGCAATTATACTCCAATAAAGATGTTAAAAAAAATTAAGAGCCTCTTTAAAAAATATATATGATTAGGTACCTGAAAAGTCAAGCCACATATTGGAAGAAGATATATGTAATACATATAACTGTAAAAGTCTCATATCCAAAATATATAAAGAATTCCTACAGATCAATCAAACATTTTTGACAATTGGGCAAAAGACTTTTAACAGGCACTGCACTGAAACAGGTACCAAGTGGTCAATAAACTCAGGATATGTGCTTGACCTAATAAGTAATCAGGAAATTGCAAATTAAAACCAAAACGAGCTTTTTCTCTTCCTCTTCCTCTTCCCCTTCCCCATGCCTTCCGTTTCCTTCTTTTTCTTTCCCTTCCCTTTTTTTCCCTTCCCTTCTTGCACAATTCAGTCCTAAAATCATTAAGTGGGACAGAATAAGGAATGCATGGTATCCACATATGAAGGATGTCTAGTGTGGGTTGAAGCTGGAGCTAGATGAGGGCTTCAGTGCCTGTAGGTGACCCCATATGGGGTGTCAGAATCCAAACAGGGAAGGAGACCATCCAGATAGAAGTATTTTCTAGCATTTGTTTTTAAGTCCCAGGGGCTAGTGGGAGAAGAGCCCCATTCAGGGCAGTGGCACAGAGTGGAGCTTCAGAAAGAGAAACAGGAATAAAAAAGGTGTCCCTGTGGAAGAAGAAGTTCAATGTGGAGTTTCAAGGTCCAAGCAGGGTGAGGAGGGCATCGGTATTGGAGGGCTGTACATGGTGCAGGCTACTGAAGCCAAGGAAAGGGAAAAGGAAGGGGTCCATGTAGAAGTGGAGGCAGGCCAGCGAGGGATGCTGGAGCCGAAGCAAGATGAAAAGGGCATTGCCCCCACAGTGTGGCATGCTGTGGAGTGTCAAAGCTGGAGCAGCATGGAACAGGCCCCCACATGAGTTTAGCTCAGGAAGGACGAGAAGAGTATTACAACAAAACACTGCAGGAGGTAGTGACTGACAGAGCAGATCAGAGCCTGAGTAGGACACTCAAGTGGTGTTGGAGTCACAGTAGTGTAAGAAGGGTGAGTGTATACAGGGGCAGCTTAGTGTAGAATGCCAGGGCCTTGAATGGGGTCTGAGGGTTAGATAGTAGTGGGGTATTAGTGACAATACAACCTATGCTGTTTGTTGTGGATATGTAGGAGAAGTCTTTATTTTGTAAGAAGTATACCCCAAAGTATTTAGGGGCTATTGGGCTTCAGGTCAGCAACTTACTCTCAAATGGCTGAAGAAAAGATTTCTTTATATTTTACTTTCCACTTACTTTTGTCTAAGTTTGAAATTATTTCTGAATTAAAAAAATTTAAAGAGCTACCACTGGATAATGAAAAAGAGAGAGAGAGACATACACACAGACTATACCAAGTAATGACAAGAATGCGGAGAAATTGGAACATTAACACATTGCTGATAGGGCAAATTAGTACAACATTTGGAAACCTATGCTGTATCTTCTAAAACTCCATATATGTGTACATTATGAACCAGTAAATTCATTCCTAAATATATATATAGGGAGGTATATACATTGCAAAGTTTCCCAAAGTTTGGATACTTGAAAGGAACCATTACATTCCACAGAACCTACTTATATAAGGTTTTCATTTAGATGCAGCAGATCTAGTGTACCAAGTGAAAGATAGTGCAGGCAAGCACTGAGGGTCTGAAAGACATCCCACAGGCAAGCTTTCCAGGGCTGTCTTTATTCACACACACAGACTGTACTCTATCACCAGTTTGAACCACCAAGATCTGAGCTAGGAATCCTGCTTTCTGGGGAACTCAAAGGAGAAACACTAAGCAAGCCGTTTATATGACCTTGTAATCAAGCTAGGTTGTTAAACCAATTAGACCAGTTATAAACCATCAGTAAAATCAAAACCAAATAAACAAAAATACCTGAGCCTGCAGGTCACCAGAAGATGCTTATTGACTTTAAATTGCACATTATAAATCTCATTGCTGTTATCTTGGCTAAGAGTTGAAAATCCAGATATCCAGTTTCCCCCAGAGGTAAAGACAGAGCTTTTTCTGCTTCAGCTGTAAATCCATTCATATTTTCACATAAAAATAAAGGATTAGAATATTTAAAGCATCATATTCATAATAACCCAAAATTGAAAGCAGTACAAATATCCATTAGAAAGAAAAACAATAAATTGTTGGTTTGCACATGAAATACTATAGAACAATGAATAAATATGCATTACTGCTATGTAAAACAGCATAGATGGATATCAAAAATAATGTACTAAGTGAAGATATCTGAAAGAAAAAATATATGTAGATAGGTAGATAGATAGATAATTCTATTTATATAAAGTTCAGTACCCAGGCAAAATGAATCTTTTGTGTGAGAAGTGAGGATAATAGTTGCCTTTGGGAAAGAGAGGACTAATAATTGATAGTGAACATGAAACATGAAATAGTGTAAAAGTTGCCGGTTAAGTGTTATTTCCTGACTTGACAGATAGTTAAATGGCTGTGTTCACTTTGTAAAAAATTATCAAGCTTAAAATTTGTCCTTATATGTACATGTGTGATATTTGAATAAAAGTAATTTTTAAACTGTTATATGTACACACACACATACATGTGCACACACATATACTCCAAAGCTATACCTGTTTTTAGGGTCATCTTACTTAGTACTGAGTTGGTAGTGACTCATTGTTTCTTTATTGTTATAGGATGTATTTCTTTATTATTCTACCTTTTAAAGTTTTCCTCTATTACTTCTTTGAGTGTTTCTTTTCATTTTCCGTGTTCTATCCCTTGGTGACTCCTTTAGGTGGGTATATAATTTATGGATTTAATTTCCATGTCATTTAACTGTTCTTTAATATT
Source organism: Stenella coeruleoalba (assembly GCF_951394435.1). Lineage (NCBI taxonomy): Eukaryota > Metazoa > Chordata > Mammalia > Artiodactyla > Delphinidae > Stenella > Stenella coeruleoalba. The sequence goes on along the minus strand of NC_137151.1, from coordinate 37,026,734 downwards.
TTTTTAATCTTTTTATATATTTTAAAATTTATTTTGGAATAATAGGTCACTGAGGTTGATCTTCTAGATTACTAATTGCATACAAAGGCATAGTATACTCATGCATAGAATACTAGGTAGCTGCTTTTTAAAAAATTAAACAGGTGTTGGTCTTACAGTATATAGGTGCTATAGTATAGGAATATCCTTTCACACTTTTACATGAAAAATAGTACAATTTATGGAGTATGTTACTTTAATAAAAATTTCCATGTGTATGTGGTCTGAGTTTCTTGGCATATTGTTAGAAATATATAGTATTAGTTGAGTGATTTGGTTGCATGTAACAGAAGAGGTACTAATTCTGGCTTAAGAAATTAAGTCTTTCGATTTTTCTATATAACAAGACCCCTGGAATTGGCACATTTTCTGCAGCATTTCAATGTTATCAAACACCTAGCTTTTCTTTGTCTTTCTGCTTTGCTGTCCTTAGCATGTTTGCTTTTCATCCTATGTAATTTTTTTAAACATCTTTATTGGAGTATAATTGCTTTACAATGGTGTGTTAGTTTCTGCTTTATAACAAAGTGAATCAGTTATACATACACATATGTTCCCATATCTCTTCCCTCTTGCGTGTCCCTGCCTCCCACCCTCCCTATCCCACCCCTCCAGGCGATCACAAAGCACCGAGCTGATCTCCCTGTGCTATGCGGCTGCTTCCCACTAGCTATCTACCTTACATTTTGTAGTGTATATATGTCCATGCCTCTCTCTCGCTTTGTCACAGCTTACCCTTCCCCCTCCCCATATCCTCAAGTCCATTCTCTAGTAGGTCTGTGTCTTTATTCCTGTCTTAACCCTAGGTTCTTCATGATATTTTTTTTCTTAAATTCCATATATATGTGTTAGCATACAGTATTTGTCTTCCTCTTTCTGACTTACTTCACTCTGTATGACAGACTCTAGGTCTATGACCTCATTATAAATAGCTCAATTTCGTTTCTTTTTATGGCTGAGTAATATTCCATTGTATATATGTGCCACATCTTCTTTACCCATTCTACGATGATGGACACTTAGGTTGTTTCTGTCTCCAGGCTATTGTAAATAGAGCTGCAATGAACATTTCGGTACATGACTCTTTTTGAATTATGGTTTTCTCAGGGTATATGCCCAGTAGTGGGATTGCTGGGTCATATGGTAGTTCTATTTGTAATTTTTTAAGGAACCTCCATACTGTTCTCCACAGTGGCTGTATCAATTTACATTCCCACCAACAGTGCAAGAGGGTTCCCTTTTCTCCACACCCTCTCCAGCATTTATTGTTTCTAGATTTTTTGATGATGGCCATTCTGACTGGTGTGAGATGATATCTCATTGTAGTTTTGATTTGCATTTCTCTAATGAATAATGATGTTGAGCATTCTTTCATGTGTTTGTTGGCAGTCTGTATATCTTCTTTGGAGAAATGTCTATTTAGGTCTTCTGCCCATTTTTGGATTAGGTTGTCTGTTTTTTTGTTATTGAGCTGTATGAGCTGCTTATAAATTTTGGAGATTAATCCTTTGTCAGTTGCTTCATTTGCAAATATTTTCTCCCATTCTGAGGGTTGTCTTTTGGTCTTGTTTATGGTTTCCTTTGCTGTGCAAAAGCTTTGAAGTTTCATTAGGTCCCATTTGTTTAGTTTTGTTTTTATTTCCATTCCCCTAGGAGGTGGGTCAAAAAGGATCTTGCTGTGATTTATGTCATAGAGTGTTCTGCCTATGTTTTCCTCTAAGAGTTTGATAGTTTCTGGCCTTACATTTAGGTCTTTAATCCATTTTGAGCTTATTTTTGTGTATGGTGTTAGGGAGTGATCTAATCTCATACTTTTACATGTACCTGTCCAGTTTTCCCAGCACCACTTATTGAAGAGGCTGTCCTTTCTCCACTGTACATTCCTGCCTCCTTTATCAAGGATAAGGTGACCGTAGGTGCGTGGGTTTATCTCTGGGCTTTCTATCCTGTTCCATTGATCTATCTTTCTCTTTTTGTGCCAGTACCATACTGTCTTGATTACTGTAGCTTTGTAGTATAGTCTGAAGTCAGGGAGCCTGATTCCTTCAACTCCGTTTTTCGTTCTCAAGATTGCTTTGGCTATTTGGGGTCTTTTGTGTTTCCATACAAATTGTGAAATTTTTTGTTCTAGTTCTGTGAAAAGTGCCAGTGGTAGTTTGATAGGGATTGCATTGAATCTGTAGATTGCTTTGGGTAGTAGAGTCATTTTCACAATGTTGATTCTTCCAATCCAAGAACATGGTATATCTCTGCATCTATTTGTATCATCTTTAATTTCTTTCATCAGTGTCTTATAATTTTCTGCATACAAGTCTTTTGTCTCCTTAGGTAGGTTTATTCCTAGATATTTTATTCTTTTTGTTGCAGTGGTAAATGGGGGTGTTTTCTTGATTTCACTTTCAGATTTTTCATCATTAGTGTATAGGAATGCCAGAGATTTCTGTGCATTAATTTTGTATCCTGCTACTTTACCAAATTCATTGTTGAGCTCTAGTAGTTTTCTGGTAGCATATTCAGGATTGTCTATGTATAGTATCATGTCATCTGCAAACAGTGACAGCTTTACTTCTTCTTTTCTGATTTGGATTCCTTTTATTTCCTTTTCTTCTCTGATTGCTGTGGCTAAAACTTCCAAAACTATGTTGAATAAGAGTGGTGAGAGTGGGCAACCTTGTCTTTCCCTGATCTTAGTGGAAATGCTTTCAGTTTTTCACCATTGAGAGCAATGTTGGCTGTGGGTTTGTCATATATGGCCTTTATTATGTTGAGGAAAGTTCCCTCTATGCCTACTTTCTGCAGGTTTTTTATCATAAATGGGTGTTGAATTTTGTTGAAAGCTTTCTCTGCATCTATTGAGATGATCATATTGTTTTTCTACTTCAGTTTGTTAATATGGTGTATCACGTTGATTGATTTGCGTATATTGAAGAATCCTTGCATTCCTGGAATAAACCCCACTTGATCATGATGGATGATCCATTTAATGTGCTGTTGGATTCTGTTTGCTAGTATTTTGTTGAGGATTTTTGCATCTATGTTCATCAGTGATATTGGCCTGTAGTTTTCCATCTTTGTGACATCCTTGTCTGGTTTTGGTATCAGGGTGTTGGTGGCCTCATAGAATGAGTTTGGGAGTGTTCCTCCCTCTGCTATATTCTGGAAGAGTTTGAGAAGGACAGGTGTTAGGTCTTCTCTAAATGTGTGATAGAATTCGCCTGTGAAGCCATCTGGTCCTGGGCTTTTGTTTGTTGGAAGATTTTTAATCACAGTTTCAATTTCAGTGCTTGTGATTGGTCTGTTCATATTTTCTATTTCTTCCTGATTCAGCCTTGGCAGGTTGTTGTTTCTAAGAATTTGTCCATTTCTTCCAGGTTGTCCATTTTATTGGCATAGAGTTGCTTGTAGTAATCTCTCATGATCTTTTGTATTTCTGCAGTGTCTGTTGTTACTTCTCCCTTTTCATTTCTAATTCTATTGATTTGAGTCTTCTCCCTTTTTTTCTTGATGAGTCTGGCTAATGGTTTTTCAATTTTGTTTATCTTCTCAAAGAACCAGCTTTTAGTTTTATTGATCTTGGATATCGCGTCCTTCATTTCTTTTTCAATTATTTCTGATCTGATTTTTATGATTTCTTTCCTTCTGCTAACTTTGGGGTTTTTTTTGTTCTTCTTTCTCTAATTGCTTTAGGTGCAAGGTTAGGTTTTTTATTCGAGATGTTTCCTGTTTTTTAAGGTAGGATTGTATTGCTATAAACTTCCCACTTAGAACTGCTTTTGCTGCATCCCATAGATTTTGGGTTGTCATGTCTCCATTGTCATTTGTTTCTAGGTAGTTTTTGATTTCCTCTTTGATTTCTTCAGTGATCACTTCGTTATTAAGTAGTGTATTGTTTAGCCTCCATGTGTTTGTTTTTTTTACAGATCTTTTCATGTAATTGATATCTAGTCTCGTAGCATTGTGGTCGGAAAAGATACTTGATACAATTTCAATTTTCTTAAATTTACCAAGGCTTGATTTGTGACCCAAGATATGATCTATCCTGGAGAATGTTCCATGAGCACTTGAGGAAAATGTGTATTCTGTTGTGTTTGGAAGGAATGTCCTATAAATATCAACTAAGTCCATCTTGTTTAATGTATCATTTAAAGCTTGTGCCTCCTTATTTATTTTCCTTTTGGATGATCTATCCATTGGTTAAAGTGGGGTGTTAAAGTCCCCTACTATGAATGTGTTACTGTCGATTTCCCCTTTTATGGTTGTTAGTATTTGCCTTATGTATTGAGGTGCTCCTATGTTGGGTGCATAAATATTTACAATTGTTATATCTTCTTCTTGGATCGATCCCTTGATCATTATGTAGTGTCCTTCTTTGTCTCTTCTAATAGTCTTTATTTTAAAGTCTATTTTGTCTGATATGAGAATTGCTACTCCAGCTTTCTTTTGGTTTCCATTTGCATGAAATATCTTTTTCCATCCCCTTACTTTCAGTCTGTATGTGTCTCTAGGTCTGAAGTGGGTCTCTTGTAGACAGTATATGTATGGGTCTTGGTTTTGTATCCATTCAGCCAATCTGTGTCTTTTGGTGGGAGCATTTAGTCCATTTACATTTAAGGTAATTATTGATATGTATGTTCCTATTCCCATTTTCTTAATTGTTTTGGGTTCGTTATTGTAGGTCTTTTCCTTCTCTTGTGTTTCTTGCCTAGAGAAGTTCCTTTAGCCTTTGTTGTAAAGCTGGTTTGGTGGTGCTGAACTCTCTCAGCTTTTGCTTGTCTATAAAGGTTTTAATTTCTCCATCAAATCTGAATGAGATCCTTGCTGGGTAGAGTAATCTTGGTTGCAGGTTTTTCTTCTTCATCACTTTAAATATGTCCTACCAGTCCCTTCTGGCTTGCAAAGTTTCTGCTGAAAGATGAGCTGTTAACCTTATGGGGATTCCCTTGTGTGTTATTTGTTGTTTTTCCCTTGCTGCTTTTAATATGTTTTGTTTATATTTAATTTTTGACAGTTTGATTAATATGTGTCTTGGCGTGTTTCTCTTTGGATTTATCCTGTTTGGGACTCTCTGTGCTTCCTGGACTTTATTAACTATTTCCTTTCCCATATTAGGGAAGTTTTCAACTATAATCTCTTCAGATATTTTCTCAGTCCCTTTTTTTTTCTCTTCTTCTTCTGGAACCCCTATAATTTGAATATTGGTGCATTTAATGTTGTCCCAGAGGTCTCTGAGACTGTCCTCAGTTCTTTTCATTCTTTTTTTCTTTATTCTGCTCTGCAGTAGTTATTTCCACTATTTTATCTTCCAGGTCACTTATCCGTTCTTCTGCCTCAGTTATTCTGCTATTCATCCCATCTGGTGTATTTTATTTTTCATTTATTGTGTTGTTCATTGTTGTTTGTTTCATCTTTAGTTCTTCTAGGTCCTTGTTCAATGTTTCTTGCATTTTTTCTATTCTATTTCCAAGATTTTGGATCATGTTTACTATCAGTATTCTGAATTCTTTTTCAGGTAGACTGCCTATTTTCTCTTCATTTGTTAGGTCTGGTGGGTTTTTATCTTGCTCTTTCATCTGCTGTGTGTTTTTCTGTCTTCTCATTTTGTTTATCTTACTGTGTTTGGGGTCTCCTTTTTGCAGTCTGCAGGTTGGTAGTTCCCGTTGTGTTTGGTGTCTGTCCCCAGTGGCTAAGGTTGGTTCAGTTGGTTGTGTAGGCTTCCTTGTGGAGGGGAGTAGTGCCTGTGTTCTGGTGGATGAGGCTGGATCTTGTCTTTCTGGTGGGCAGGTCCACATCTGGTCGTGTGTTTTGGGGTGTCTGTGGACTTATTATGATTTTAAGCAGCCTCTCTGCTAATGGGGGGGGGTTTTGTTCCTGTTTTGCTAGTTGTTTGGCATAGAATGTCCAGCACTGTAGCTTTCTGGTCATTGAGTGAAGCTGGGTGCTGGTGTTGAGATGGAGATCTCTGGGAGATTTTCGCCGTATGATATTACGTGGAGCTGGGAGCTCTCTTGTGGACCAGTGTTCTGAAGTTGGCTCTCCCACGTCAGAGGCACAGCACTGACTCCTGGCTGCAGCACCAAGAGCCTTTCATCCACACGGCTCAGAGTAAAAGGGAGAAAAAGTAGAAAGAAGGAATTAGTAGAAGTAGAAAGAAAGAAAGGAGGGAGGAAGGGAGGGAGGAAGGATGGAAGGAAGGAGGGAAGAAAGGGAAAAAAGAAGATAAAGTGAAATGAAATAAAGATTAAATATAATAAAGTTATTAATATAAAAAATAATTATTAAGAGAAAAAAAGAGATTTTAAAAACAGGACGGATAGAACCGTAGGACAAATGGTGGAAACAAAGCTATACAGACAAAATCTCACACAGAAGCATACACATACACACTCACAAAAAGAGGAAAAGGGGAAAAAAATCATAAATTTTGCTCTCAAAGTCCACCTCCTCAATTTGGGATGATTCGTTGTTAAAGGAGGGAAGGAGGGAAAGAAAGCAAGCAAGAAAAAAGGTAAAATAAAATAAAGTTATTAAAATAAAAAATAATTATTAAGAAAAAAATTAAAAAAAAACAAAAACGGACGGATAGAACCCTAGGACAAATGGTGGAAGCAAAGCTATATAGACAAAATCTCACACAGAAGCATACACATACACACTCACAAAAACAGGAAAAGGGGAATAAATCATAAATCTTGCTCTCAAAGTCCACCTCCTTAATTTGGGATGATTCGTTGTCTATTCATGTATTCCACAGATGCAGGTACATCAAGTTGATTGTGGAGCTTTAATCGGCTGCTTCTGAGGCTGCTGGGAGAGATTTCCCTTTCTCTTCTTCATTCTCACAGCTCCCAGGGGCTCAGCTTTGGATTTGGCCCCGCCTGTGCATGTAGGTCGCCGGAGGGCATCTGTTCTTCGCTCAGACAGGACAGGGATAAAGGAGCCGCTGACTCGGGGGCTCTGGCTCACTCAGGCTGCGGGGAGGGAGGGGCAAGGAGTGTGGGGCAGGCCTGCGGCGGCAGAGGACAGCGTGACGTTGCACCAGCCTGAGGCGCGCCATGCGTTCTCCCAGGGGAGTTGTCCCTGGATCCCGGGACCCTGGCAGTGGTGGGCTGGGCAGGCTTCCCGGGATGGGGGTGTGGATAGTGACCTGTGCCGCTCACAGGCTTCTTCGTGGCTGCAGCAGCAGCCTTAGCGTCTCATGCCTGTCTCTGGGGTCCGCGATTTTAGCCGCGCCTCGCGCCCATCTCTGGAGCTCCTTTAAGCAGTGCTCTTAATCCCCTCTCCTCATGCACCAGGAAACAGAGAGGGAAGCAAAAGTCTCTTGCCTCTTCGGCAGCTCCAGACTTTTCCCCGGACTCCCTCCCAGCTAGCTGTGGCACACTAACTCTCTGCAAGCTGTGTTCACGCCGCCAACCCCAGTCCTCTCCCTGCGCTCCGACCGAAGCCCGAGCCTCAACTCCCAGCCCCGCCCGCCCCGGCGGGTGAGCAGACAAGCCTCTCGGCCTGGTGAGTGCCGGTCGGCACTGATCCTCTGTGCGGGAATCTATCCGCTTTGCCCTCCACACCCCTGTTGCTGTGCTCCCCGCCGCGGCCCCTAAGCTTACCCCTCTGCCACCCGCAGTCTCTGCCCGCAAAGGGGCTTCCTAGTGTGTGGAAACCTTTCCTCCTTCACGGCTCCCTCCCACTGGTGCAGGTCCCGTCCCTATCCTTTTGTCTCTGTTTATTCTTTTTTCTTTTGCCCTCCCCAGGTATGTGGGGGGTTTCTTGCCTTTTGGGAGGTCTGGGGTCTTCTGCCAGCGTTCAGTAGGTGTTCTGTAGGAGTTGTTCCACGTGTAGATGTATTTTTGGTGTATCTGTGGGGAGGAAGGTGATCTCCGCGTCTTACTCTTCCGCCATCTTCCCATAGCCTGTAATTTTTTATAGTTCTAAAATTGCTACCACAACTCCAATGATCATGTCCTTAAACAATAAACCAAATAAAAATTTTACAGGTTTTTTTTTTTTTAACCATTTGCTTTTATTTTCATCAGAGGTCAAAATCCTACTCATAAGCTCCCTCCCACAGCATACTTCATAACACATCTGATTAGTTAGAACAGGGTCAAATGTTCATCTCTAAACCAATTGCAGAAAAAGGAGGAATTAACTCAACATTTGTATTAGTCAGTTTTTGCTGCAATAATGCAGCTAAAGGAACACACTAATGTGTCAAGAAACATATATTTGTTGTTTCTTGCTCTTGAGTTTGTGGATTAGTTGCAGCAGTTCTACATCAGACCATGGGTGAGGTTCAGGTGTGGTTCATGAGTCCTTCAGTCTGGACCCACATTGATGTACAGAGACTACCTGGGACATATGATTTTTATAATTCAGTGCAGGAGTGCAAGAGGAAAAGCAGAAGCATACGATGCGTCTTAAAAGTTCTGCTTAAAATAGCACTCTCTCACTTCTACCTGCATTTACTTGGGTAAAGCAATCATATAACCAAGCTGAAGTCAATGAGACAAGGAAGTGTTCTTTTCCCTCATCAAAGCATGGCCATTGTGGGGAGGGAACAACTAATCATAAACCAACAAGACAATCTACCACAGCAGTCATGACTTAGACCAATCATGGTTCATCCCTTCAGATTGGGAGAGGAATCCAAGTTCTGTAAACTTGTTGCAACATGCACAAAATACAGTTATTATAAACTATGGGAATAAGGGATTGTAGTTATTGAGTAGACAATCAACATTATCTGACATAATTCACATCAACATCATGATGGGTATGTCCTGGGTAGAGAAGAGAGTGGGATGGGCAGAGACCAGTGTGAGGCAAGAATGAAACAGTTCCACGTTGACTTCTCACTATTTATACAACCAGAAGTCTCCTCTAATTGGGAAAATGCACCAAGATGGAAAAGCAACTCAAATATTGGTGAAAAGATCAGTGGTTTATTTATTGATTAAGCATTTTAATTCAACAAGTTGGAAAGAGACTCTCTGTCTTCCAGAAGCCATTCTGCCTTATTTCAAAAAGGCTGAAATCTATATTTTGAGTCTTAATTTCACATTATATGCAACAACTCTCTGACACTTTGGGTGAGAAGCTCCCAACTGGTCTTACCTTCAGCACAGCAATATTTTTACCATTTTCATTCTGGCCCAGCCACTGGTACAGGCTGTTCACTTATGTTACTGTCATGAGCAAGCGATGCAGGGAGAGAAACATTGCTGATCTGTGAAATTAGACAGTACATTAAATCTGTCTTGGTATTTAAGCCACAGTAAGTACCATGTTTAATTAGGTTTATGAAATGACATCTTGTTCAGGGCAAGGATCAGTACAGTAGAGAAGCTATAATGGATGCGAAATTAAATGCCTAAGTTGGAGCTAAACTGTTACATGCACAAGTCAGTAATTTCAGGACTATGCCTCCCAAGTGAATCACAAACTGACCTCTTTGAGCATGCCGTAGGACATAGTTTGTGTAACATTATATGGCATTAATTTTAAAAGCCCAATCTGACTTCTTTCCAATTATATGCCCCAAAACATAACTGGGAATGCTTTCTTTTTCTGCATTTCCTGACATTTCTTCCACAGTACTAAGTTAATGGATGGCTTTAAAGCTAAAATCATGGGAAATGCAAGAGCCTACCCAATTGTTAATATCTGAATCTTAGGATTTATCAACTGTAGCGTATCTAAAGATACAAAACCCACCTTTTCTGGAACCCCTTAGATGTGGAAATAAAGACCTCATTGCATGTGGAAGTGTGCTACGAGGCACAATTTTCATAAAGGGAATTTAAATGACTGCTTTAATTTGTAGACCAGACTGTGTGTGCCTGAAGTCTAAGATTAATGAGACACTTTTTCAGAGAATTGTCTCTTCTAAATAAACAAGGCCTTTTGTGCTGACCCAGGAATCTGAGTTGTAGCTGAAAGACTAATTATACCAATATTATAATGGGCACATCTACAACAGTGAAAGGAATAGTCTCTCTGTCTTCAAAGTTAGATGCTCATTCAAATGAAATCCAATTTATCTGGATTGTCTTTCATGTTTTCCTTTGCACCTAGAAAGAAACTGAAAGACTTTTCCTTTTAAGGAGCATTTTGAAAATTCATTATTTTTACTTTTCTTCAATATATATATAAAAACTCCTCTACAAATGAATTCCCAAACTAAATTTTTCTCTTGGTAATTTGATTTAAAAGAAAATTAGAACAAGTCATTATGAGCAGAATGCTTTCAATTAAGACATAATTAATTTAAATGTGCAAATGCAGAATACATTTGGATGTGCAATTAGGTGACTGATTATACTGGAAATCTAATTTCATACTTAAATTGCCAGCCACACCCCCATCTTGAGCTACTGACCCACCACAGTTGACCACAAGGTTGGCTCTTACCCCCGGAGGAAGTGACCTCAGTGAATAGTGTTTTTGCAGTGATTCTATAATCATCTGTTGGTATCTGTCTTTAGACAGTACTTAGAGACAACACCCATGAAGGAGCTTCCTTCCTACCATTCTCCTTATTTTTCAACAAGCATCTTGTTTTATTTTAAATAATTGATGTGTAACTTGGCAAATTGTGAAAGGCCTCTTTTATGCCCTTGTACTTAGTAGCTCTTTTCTATTCAGGTACTCTTTAAAAGTGAGCTGATAATCAAAATGTTAAACATGTATGAAAAGTTACTGAGCGTTGAATTTTTTACTTCGAAATTATTTAGTATGGCATTGCAAATTGTTTGTTATAGATACGAATGTGTGGAAGCTATAGTTTGGTGTTGGCACTTATGGGTCTGGAATGTCCTCAAACTAATCGAGACAATGAATTTTAGTGCCATAAGAGGTAGAGGGGGGTGATTTAGCAAGGTTTGGGCCTGATATGTTTCAGTGTTGCTCTAAAAATTGAAGAGATTCCCCAATCATATGAAAAACTATTTATAATTCCAGAAATTAGCCAAAGTCAATATCTGTCCTCTAAATCAGACATTGTTTTAAATTCCCTGAGTAGTTGAAAAATTTGTAAAATGTTTTCAAGGATTCTAAAAAATCATAATTGGGAAAGGAGGAAAACGTTTATGAAAGTGAGGACATTGTTGAATGTCTACTGTGTGCCAGGACATGAGCTAGATATTCTCTTGTATCATGTCTGTATGTGTCAGTTATTAATGTATCATCTCTCAGCTCCAAGCCCTTACTTCATATCTTTTCCTGAGATGCTGGGCCTGGAAATCTGCAACCTATCTTTCCCAGAGCCAACACACAGAGCATTGTGGGAATATCTCTTGGATCAAAGAAGTCTCCCTAGCCTGAATCATAGACATTAGCATTTCAGCTCATTGAGTTAGATGTTTTCCTCTTCAGATAACTTTTGAAAATGCAAATGTCCATCAAAGAGAACAGTAGTCCCCTTTTGGGTCACTGAAACTTCAATATTAGCAGGTCGTCCCATAGTTTTCTTCAACAGTAGTGGATACTTTGTCACAAAGGCAGAGTGGGGATCCTGGGTAGATAGGACCAAAAAAAACAGGTGTAAACAAAGGGAGATAGCATCAGAGCTTATTGATCTTGTAATTGTGTCTTGTTTTGGTCCTAGAGCTATTGACGGATGACTCAGTTTTCCTTTTTTGTGTGGTTCTTGATCAAGCTGTGGTCTGACCTTTGGGAGCTGACTGTAAGAAGAAGAACATTGAGAAATAGGCAAAAATACCCAATAGTTAACAATCCTTAACTAGGAAATCCAAAACAGTGGTTCTCAACCTTAGCTACTCATTGGTACCACCTGGGACATTTAAGTCACTGATACCTGGGTACCATGCCCAGAGATTAAAAAATAAAATCTCCCAGTGATTCTGGCATCCTAGTCAAGGTGAAGATTCACTGCTCCAAAGAGCTGATTTATCATGTGCCCACAGGATTTATGATTCAGGAAGGCCTAGCACAAAGAAAAGATTAGAAAAATTCAGTATCTCCTACTTTGACAATCAGCGTCCAATTCAAAATCCATACTTTTCCTTACTTCCAACTCCCATTCCTCACCCCCCGGTAACTTATACCTCCTGCTGCTGCAAGGAGCTAGCAGTTAAGGGACTGTCCCACTGGATGGATAAAAACTATGGTAGTAATAGAAATGTGAGATATCAGAAAGCCCCACCTTTAGTGAAGAGGTGCAAAGAGAAGCAGATTTTGCTGGAGAACTCTGTGAATGATACAAGATTCCCTGTAAATTTTGCTTATAGTTGGTTTTCTGTGGAGCGATAAACTGAAATACGAATAAAGGATGGAAAGTTAAAGATGATTTTTTTTTTTTTTAGGACCTGTATGTAACCTTGCAGAAGGCAACCAGGAGAGTCAGAGAGGTATGTGGAATCACATAGCCTGGATGAGACAAGGTAGGAAAACAAACTTGAGATAAGAAACAGGTATGTTATATACAACATAATGATTCAATATTTGTATATGTTGCAAAATGATCACCACAATCCGTCTAATTAACATCTCTCACCATACAAAGTTAGAGAATTTTTTTCTTGGGATGAGAATTTTTTTTTTGGCGGTACGCGGGCCTCTCACTTCTGTGGCCTCTCCCGTTGCGGAGCACAGACTCAGCGGTCATGGCCCATGGGCCCAGCCACTCTGCAGCATGTGGGATCTTCCCGGACCAGGGCACGAGCCTGTGTCCCCTGCATCGGCAGGTGAACTCTCAACCACTGCGCCACCAGGGAAGCCCTTGGGATGAGAACTTTTAAGATCTATATGTTCGTAGTTTTAATAGCATTGTCAAGTGTCTGTTTCTTTTTGAAGACTTAGCTCCCTCTCTGAGCCTAAAGTTCTGACTGCATTCTTTGTGTCTTTTTCCAATTTTTTGCCTAGAATTGTGGGGTTCCCTTAATTTTTTTTTTTTTTTTACTTTGGCTGCGTTGGGTCTTCATTGATGCGTGCAGGCTTTCTCTAGTTGCAGTGAGTGGGGGCTACTCTTCATTGCGGTGCATGGGCTTCTCATCACGATGGCTTCTCTTGTTGCAGAGTATGGGCTCTAGACACGCGGGCTTCAGTAGTTGTGGTACGTGGGCTCAGTAGTTGTGGCTCACTGGCTCTAGAGCACAGGCTCAGTAGTTGTGGCACACGGGCTTAGTTGTTCCCCGTTATGTGGGATCTTCCCAGACCAGGGCTTGAACCTGTGTCCCCTGCATTGGCAGGTGGATTCTTAACCACTGTGCCACCAGGGAAGTCCCTGTTCCCTTAATTTTAACTTTAGCTCGAGAAGAAGGATTGGAAGGGTCAACCTTACAGACATTTGCTGAGATACTACCCCGGAGCAATACCCCAGGTAACTGGTTGTCAAATTTGAGTATGTGGTTAGAAACACCTGGAGGGCTTGTTTAAACAGACTTCTGGGCGCCACCCCCAGAGTTTCTGATCCAGCAGGTCTGAGCTGGGGCTTGAGAATGTGCATTTCTCAAGAGAAATGCATTTCCCAGCCCCTGGGAATGTGCAAATTCCCAGGTGATGCTCCTACTGCAAGGTGTATGAGGGTCACTCAAAGCCCCTAGTCGTTAATCAGCTTCAGCTAATTAGGACCCGTTGTAATGAAACATGACACTTGATTTTGTTATCTCTTAGGCAAGTGCAAAAAATTCATTTTATAGAAGAGAATACCTGGAGGGGGCATCCAGAGTCAGGTCTCAAAAGCAATGCTGGACAGGGATTGACGGAGTGTTGAGGAGGGTCATTTGGCCCCAGGATTATTTGTGACATACAAAGTACCCTGAAGTTGGAGATATCAAGACCCTTGGAGAATTGCTGAGCAGATTGGGTTGGCTTCAGTGAAGGGACCATATGGGTCTAAAAGAATAAAGATATTTATGTGTCTGTGCAGCATTAAAAGGTGTGACCATAAGGTAGCAAGTGTAATCCCTCCAAAATGACAGTTGTATCCCCAGTGAGTGGCGCGCTTCAATGTAGTTACCTAGAAACATTAAATATTTAGAATTATGTTGAAAATGAATTTGAGACACCTAAGAAACCTGAACTTATTACTTTGTTACAGGTACATGTGGGTGCACACAGAGTATTATTCAGGGAGTTTCCCCAACTGTATTCTATATAACTATATATACTTTTCCCGTCTTAGCCTATATATGACTATGCAGGTATTACTCTGTATGAGTTTGGCTGTTTTCAGATTGCACATTTAGCTTCAAAGTGTCACTTAACAGATTTAAAGAATCTTTGACAGGATCTAAGGAAAATTCTGAGAAAAGAGCAACAAACCTATTATTAGTCACAACAATGGCAATGTCATGGGAAGCTTTGGAAAGGCAGCACTTATTTGAGTATATAAATTCTGGTGTGTTTCCTAAAGAAAAACATTCCTTAATAACATAATTCTGAGCATCTACATTTACGCCATTGTAAAGTGTTTATAAATGTTTAAGTATGAGAAGAAATTAGACCCAAAGCATGCGTGGGTATCCAATATGGATGCGCTGTGTAATCAAGGTCAGTATAATTTCCCACAGGCTGTTCTGCTGGGTTAGTCAATATACTGAAGCCAATTTACCATAGAGATTTCCTAATTTAGCCAAATTAACTTCTGGACCAACTAAACAGCTTAAGATAGCAAATGCTTTTCTTTCAATTGAAGAGTCAAAGAGAAAATCTATTTCTAGAAGTAGGAAAAATAAAGGACAAAGTAACCCTTTTTCTTCTAGTCCTGATGAAGCCAGTCATGTGATAAATTTTAGACTCAAAGTGGTCTTCACATCCTGATGCTTCAGTGTGTGGGGAGGGTATCTGGAAAGGTGCTGCATATGAATGACCATTGTAGGCTCTGTTTACCTTTTACTGTGTACATAAAGTCTCTGGTAGAAGAGCAGATGGTAAGAATTTCTAAATAATTGAATGGAGCAGGATGCTGTTGGAGATATAGGTTTGTGTGCCTGAAAAGGATAAAGGAGAAGGGGAAAAATTGAGATAATTGCTAGAGAAAAATAGAGAAGGGAAGCCGTCTTGGTTAAGAAGGTCTCACCATCCCTATTTTTAACATGAAGTCCCCTAGAAAGTCTACATATGTATGTATACATTTATTAATTATTTTATTGCACATTTAAAATGATAAATAATTTTGGGTTTACTGGTAAACATTAAAAGATGGAGGACTTTTCCAGGTGTACATCTAGTTGTATCAGTACTATTTATTAAATAATCCATCATTAACTCATGTAATTGAACTACCACATAGATCTTCTGATACTTCTCTTACGTATTGGATACCATTTCTGGATTTTCTGTTCTGTGCCACTGATCTGTGTGTCCTGTCTTATACAAATAACAATCATGAATTAATTATTCATAGTATTTTCTAATAACTGGTAAAATCATCATGGTCTTTTTCTTGGCTCTTCCTTGGTAATGGTTATCATCTTTAATGTAAACATTAGATTTAAAAGAGTTGAAAAGAGTTGTTGAGTTTCTGATTGGAGTTTCATTAAATTTATGTATTAATTCAGGAGAATGAACAATGCCATGAAATTAAGCTTTCTCATCAAAAAGATTGTGTGTTCCTTTCAGACTTTGCCTGATATCTTTTAATACAATTTTACAGTTTTCTTCATGTAGACCAGTGACTCTTGAACTCAATAGCACACCGGAATTACTTACAAGCTTTAAAAAATGTCAGTGCATGGGGTTCACACCTAGAAATTATGATTTGTTTTGTCTGAGAACATCAGGATATTTTAAAGCTCCCCAAGGTAATTTTATTTAAAGCCAAGGTTGAGAATCATAAATATAGATCTTGTGCCATTCATGTCAAATTTATTCCTAAATATTTTGTAGTTTTCTTGGAGCCTTTTCCAATAATATATCTTTAATAAACTTTAACTCTCTTCTATTGGGTTTGGTCCACCCAAGTCTCCCGCTTAATTTGGTAATGGGTACTTTGTTAGGAATTCATTAATTTACTCTAGGTTTTCAAATATATTCCTGTAGAGTTCCATATTCTCTTTTTGTAGTTTTTTGGTGTTGCACTTGAATCTCCTTATATACTTTTTCGTTATAGGTTTCCTTCTTTTCCTCTAGCGGTTTTATTTTGTCGGGTGTGTATTAAACTTGTTCTGCCATAAAACTTGCTCTGCCTGATCTTCCTGTCCCTTGCTTTTCGCCCTACTTTTCTTTGTCATCTCCCAGGGACCCGTTTCTGATTATTGGAAAAATACAGATGATGCAAGAAAGGGACTTTGTCCCTGTAGGCCTGCTCTTGCAGGTTTCTTCCAAGGTACCTGGAGAAAGGCTCTTGGCTCTTTATATATCAGGAAATCTAGCACCTTGTAGGAGGCCCATGTTGCCATTCTCCCAGACGTGCACTCAGATCTTTGAAAGCCAACCTCTTCCCTGGATAGGCCACTTTCTTGTCAGTGTTCGTACCTAGGCTCTGACGCTCCTCTCTTGTCCTTTGGTCCCTTGCCTACCCATGAGGGAGAAATCTGCACATCAGTGTTTTCTACTGAAGCCTGACCAGAGGCTTAGGTGAGCCTGATCCCTTCCTGCTGGGGTGAAGAGAAAGCTAGCTGTGTGTAGGATGCCACATTCCCTTTAGTGGTAGGATAGCGTATCACTTATAACATACTTCACATGATTTCACTGAATCTTTCAACTTGCCTGTCTTTGGCAAACATTCAACTTCACCCTCCCCTGAACTATGTTGTCCAAACTCATATCACAAAGATATTCTTCTCAAATTTATAGGTATCTCTAGTTGGCTTCCCACATTTATTTACCTAGTGTTGTGTAAGGTGAGAAATTTTAAAAACTCAGGCATGTGAGTACATATTAGGGAAACACGGTGCTTAACGGGCATCTAAAATCTTCTGTATATTAACTATAAATACACTGCATAAAATTTGATCCTTAAAAAAATTTATTTCAGTGTGGATTACAAACCAGTGCCCTATGTCAGGGGGAGTGTTTTATAGTTATAAGCATTAAAGGAGCATCATGAGGTTAATTGGGGAGCCTTGTATAAACAGCCATTTACTGTACTGAAGTTATTTTGGTAGTGAATGATTTGTAATAGATGGTGGAACAGTTATTTGTAAATTACTGTGGCTGCATAAATGTCTGAGCTGGTATTGGATTTCTTGATAGAACTTGAACACCCTAGGTCAGCTACCAATAAAAATACATGAAAAATGGGGATGGGGATGGAAATGTAATATTACATTTCTTCTCCTAATATTTCTGCTTTACCTTACAGACAAGTGGATTTTTGCTTCTCTTCCAATTCAGGAAGTGTGAAGAGAACTATTTTAGTCTCTTTTTATCTCCACACTGAATAGTTACCTATTTTGTGAGGCTGGTGTTTGTACGCCTGAAAAATGCTCTGTCATATTATTTGTAGAAAAGGTAACTAGGCCAAAAATAAAATAACTTCTCCCAGGTTTTTAAATCTAGTTTCTTTCCTTTTGCTCTGTCTGGACTCAGACATAACAGGTCATAGCAGAAGTTTAAACTTCTGGTCCCATATTGCAAGCCACTAGGGGGGGGGAAGCTACAACATTTTGCAACTTTTCTGCCTGCGTTTTGATGGGTAAGTCATATCAGCTCTGCCTCCTAGGATCATCTCTCTTTATTCTTATGTCTCATTTTGATCAGAAGTGTTTCCAATTAAGCAGTAACAGAGAAGCCTATCCAATGGGATAGCCAATCTTGCTTGACTCTCTCTCTTCCCTACCCTTCTTCCTCCATCCCTTTCCTGATTTCCTCTGAAATCACTTTCTTAATAAATCACTTCCACCTGAATCCTCATCTCAAGGTCATCTTGAGGAGAATCTGACCTAAGAAACATGGTAACAAAGAGCTTTATAATAAAATAACAATAACCAGAATATGATCAGGGTTCTTCATGGAACAGACAACTATATACAGATTTCATCTTAAACCAACAGCCGTGCAATACTCATTAGGGATCCCTCAGAAATATTTGGGTAAGATTAGAAAGGAAATGAGGGCTTCACACTGAATAGGTAACATGAGACCAGTTCAACAGGTGAAGGAAATTGGCAACCTATTTTATATCTAAATTTGTAATGCAACACCAGAAATCTGTTTTATATGTATATTTGGAACATAATGCCAGAAGGTACCTCCTTTAGGGGTTTTTCACAGAACTTGAAATATAATTATAGGTATTTATTGAATTTAAGATACAGTTTTGTTCACGAGAACTGAAGCAATGGAGCATGGGGAAGATAGATCTGGAAAAGGTCAAAGATGGCAGAAGGCTTCTGGAAGCTAGAAAACAAGTGTTAAAAGTGATTGCCTTACTAAGAAAAGAAATGGAAAGAAAATTTGTTTATAATTTTCTTTATTTTCCATGTTTTCCACAATAACATGTATTAATTTTATAATCTATAAAAGAAAATTAAATTTTGATTACTGCATAACTTTATAGTTATAAGATACCTAAAAATAAAATAAAATTCCCATTATTAAGGAATTGTTAGTAATTGTGAACATTCATAAAGGGAACATTTTACAATCATTAAAAATGTTTATAAAGTATTTTGAATGACATTGAAAAATATTATGAAATAATATCAAATAACAAAGGCAGGATTCAAAACTTTATATACTATTTGATATCCTCTGTGTTAACATATATGAAAAATATACTAAAAAGAGTTATCCTGTACCATGAGTTAATTTTTACTAGAATATGAGTTATGAATTTTTCTTATCATTTACACTTTATAATTTTTCTGTATTGAATTTTTATAATCAGACAAGAGTAAACTTAGTACAATTTGGAAGTGTGTGCTTAGATACTGCTAGGTCTGAAATGCTATCATCCTGAGGTAGAACTCCTTACTTAACAGGCCTAGGAATAATTAGTTCTATCTAAAACATTTGAAGTAATTTATGCTTTTAAATTGATCACATTTTTCTCTGTTACACTTCCCCATTTTCCTCTCAGCATCTATCTTCCTTTGAATGCCTGCCACTTCTTTGTCTCTGGAAAGCTTAAATTTATTTCTAGCAGTTTCCCTCACATTTACATGAAAAATACACATCTGCTTGTGTGAGTGTGTGTTTTCTTTTTTTGTGCATATCTCACTGAGAATATGCTAGCATCTTTCTGATGATTTATGGAAAAGTAAATATAGTTTTCCAGTGCTATTCACCCCATGTAAATGTCTAATGATCCCAAATGTGAGGGTGTGTATGACAATGATGCCTTGGTAAAAAGCCAGCTGCTCTTTTCATTTGAGCAATAGTTTGATATTATTCAACTCACTAAGTGAGCTTGTTTGTTTCAACAGCTGTTGACTTCATCTCCCTCTCAATGGATGAAAAGAAAAACACAAAAGGAAAAGTTTCCCTCCATATTCTTTGCCTGACTACCTTTCAGCAGGGCTCTTTACTAGGTATTAGACATCTTACTCATTATTAGAGTCAGGGGCATTTGGAGCTGGAAAGAATCTAATATATTATAACTGTCAAGCTTCCTCTTTGTGAAGTAATTCTACATTGCATACATTGTGGTGTCATTAACCACTTTCCATCAGATAAGAAAATTGAGGCTCAAATCCATTAAGTAGCTTGCCTATGGTCACAAATCTTGTGGAGTGAGAATTTGAATCACTCTCTCTTCTTTCTCACATAGATGGAGCTGCAAGGTCTAATAAACTTATTAGACTTAGGGTCTAATAAAGGATTACAAGCCAATTTCATTACTGGTAATTGATCTATTCATATTTTCTATTTCTTCCTGATTCGTTGTTGGGAGATTGTATGTTTCTAGGAATTTATCCATTTCTTCTAGGTTGTCCATTTTATTGGAATATAATTGTTTGTAGTAATCTCTTATGATCCTTTGTATTTCTTATGATCCTTTGTATTTCTGTGTTGTTTGTTGTAAGTTTTCCTCTTTCATTTCTGAGTTTATTTATTTGGGCCTCTCTTTTTCCTTGATGAGTCTGGCTAAAGGTGTATCAAAATTTTTTTCTTTTTAAAGAACCAGCTCTTAGTTCCATTGATTTTTTTTTCAGTCCCTGTGTCATTTATTTCTGCTCTTTACTATCTTTATGATCTTTCTGCTCTTTATGATCATTATTATCTCTTCACATCTACCAACGTTGGGTTGTGTTTGTTCTTCTTTTCTAGTTCCTTTAGCTGTAAAGTTAGATTGTTTATTTGAGATTTTTCTTGTTTCCTGAGGGAGGTTTGTATTGCTATAAACTTCCCCCTAGAACTGTTTTTCGGCACCCCATAGACATTGGATCATTGTGTTTCCATTTTCATTTGTCTCCAGGTACTTTTATATTTCCTCTTAGATTTCTTCAGTGACCCATTGGTTGTTTAGTAGCATATTGTTTAGCCTCCACATGTTTGTGTTTTTTGCAGATTTTTTTTTCTTATAGTTGATTTCTAGTCTCATAGCATTATAGTCGGAAAAGATGCTTGATGACTACAGTCTTCTTAAGTTTATTGAGATTTGTGGCATAGCATGAGATCTATCCTGAAGAATGTTCCATGTACACTTGAAAAGAATGTGTATTCTGCTGCTTTTGGATGGAATGTCCTAGATATATGTATTAAGTCCATTTGATACAATGTGTCATTTAAGGCCAGTGTTTCCTCATTGATTTTCTGTCTGCATGATCTGTCCATTGATATAAGAGGGATGTTAAAGTGCCCTACTATTATTGTGTTGCTGTCAATTTCTCCCTTTATGTTTGTTAATATTTGCTTTATATATTTAGGTATTCCTATGTTGGGTGCATATATATTTACAATTGTTATCTCTTCTAGTTGGATTAATTCCTTTATTATTATGAAATGTCCTTCTTTGTCTTTTGTAATAGTCTTTATTTTAAAGTCTATTTTGTCTGATATGAGAATTGCTACTCCAGCTTTATTTTTATTTACATTTGCATGGAATACCTTTTTCCATCCCCTCACTTTCAGTCTGTGTGTGTCTTTAGATCTGAAATGAGTCTCTTGTAGGCAGCATATATATGGGTCTTGTTTTTGTATTCATTCAGACACACTGTGTCTTTTTTTTTTTTTTTTTTTTGCGGTACCTAGGCCTCTCAATGTTGTGGCCTCTCCCATTGCGGAGCACAGGCTCCGGACGCGCAGGCTCAGCGGCCATGGCTTATGGGCCCAGCCACTCCACAGCATGTGGGATCCTCCCAGACCGGGGTACGAACCCATGTCCCCTGCATCAGCAGGTGGACTCTCAACCACGGCGCCACCAGGGAAGCCCCACACTGTGTCTTTTGATTGGAGCATTTAGTCCATTTACATTTAAGTAATTATTGATAGGTATGTACTTATGGCCATTTTGTTAATTGTTTTGGGGTTGTTTTTGCAGTTCTTTTTTTTTAACTTTCTCTTTCTTTTGCTCTCTTCCCTTGTGATTTGATGATTATATTTAGTGTCATGTTTGTATTCCTTTCTCTTTCTTGTGTGTATCTGTAATAGATTTTTGGTTTCTAATTACCATAAAGTCATATAAAATGACATATATAATCATATATATATATTAGTTATTTTAAGTTGATGATCTCTTAAGTTTGAACAAATTCTAACAACCCTGCATTTTTACTCCCCCACACACACACTTAATGTTTTTGACATCATATTTTACATCTTTTATGTATCCCTCAACTTCTTATTGTGGGTAGTAGTTGCCTTTACCAGTAGTTTGCCTTTACCAATGAGATTTTTTTCTTTTGTAATTTTTATATTTCTAGTTGTGGACTTTTCCACTTAGAGAAGTTCCATTAACATTTCTTGTGAAGCCAGTTTAGTGATGCTGAACTCTTTTGGGTTTTGCTTGTCTGTAAAAATCTTTATCTTTCCTGCAAATCTGAATAATACCCTTGTTGGATGGAGTTTTCTTGTTTTGGGTTTTTTTTTTTCTTTCATCATTTTGAATATATTGTGCCACTCCTTTCTGGACTGCAGGAAAGTCTGCTGAAAAGTCAGCTGCTAGCCTCATGGGAGTTCCCTTGTACCTAACTAGTTGCTTTTCTCTTGTTGCTTTTAGGAGTCTCTCTTTATCTTTAATTTTTCCATTTTAACTATAATATGTCTTGGGGTGGACCTCTTTGAGTTGATCCTGTTTGAGACTCTCTGTGCTTCCTGGACCTGAATGTCTGTTTCCTTCCCAGGTTAGGGAAGATTTCAGATATTATTTCTCCAAATCAGGTTAGTGAACTTTTCAGCTATTATTTCTTCAAATAAGTTCTTTGCTTTTTTCTCTTTTCTCTCTCTCTTAACCTTCTGGGACTCCTGTAATGTGAGTGGTAGTACGTTTGATATTTTCCCAGGGGCCTATTAAGCTATCCTCATTTTTTAATTCTTTTTTTTTTTTTTTTTTCTATTCAGCTTGGGTCATTTCCACTATTCTATCTTTTAGGTTGTTTAACTGTTCCTCTTTATTATCTAATCCATTGTTGATTCCTTCTAGTGTACTTTTTATTTCAGTTATTATATTCTTCATCTCTGTTTGGTTCTTCTTTATATTTTCTAACCCTTTGTTAAATTTCTCACTGTGTTCATCCATTCTTCTCCCGTTTGTTGAGCATCCTTATAATTTTTACCTTGAACTCTTTATTAGGTAGATTGCTTATCTCCACTTTGCTTAGTTCTTCTGGGATTTTGTCTTATTCCCTTATTGGAACGTATTCCTTTGTCTCCTCATTTTACCTAATTCTCTGTGTTTATTTCTATGTATTAGGTAGGTTGGTTACATTCCACAGTCTTGGAGAGATGGCCTTATATAGGAGTTGTCCTTGGGGCCCAGTCTTTCTGGCCTGGGGCTTGATGACAGGTGTCCAAGGTCTGAATCTTTCGGATATGTAGGGAGAAAAAATAAGTTTTCCTCTACCCTCCTAAATTCAGTGTTTGGGGCCCTACAAACAAAACTGACAAGACACATATTAGCAGGAGAAAAAAAGACAGAGTTTATTTACATATGTAATGTGTATACCCACGAGAGAAACTCAGTGATGAGTAACTTTAAGGGATGGTGAGAGCTTAGGGTTTATATATTTAGTTAATAGATGATGGGGAGGGGAGAAAGGGCACTTATGGGAAAACAAATGACTCTTTGGAAAGATAAATGAATTTTCAGGAGAACAAAACAGGAAATTAGAAAGTTTGTGATAATGTTTGTCTATACAGGTCTACAGGTCGGAGTGATCTTTCTGTCTCCTTTGAGGCCATAAAATTCTGGTAGATTTATTTGTGTTCTCCCTTCTTGGAGTAGATCTGCCCTGAAGAGGAATTTATGGCAGCCCTATTTCCCAGACGTGGCTGCTTTTTGTCAGGTAGTGGAAGCCCTTAGAAGGCTGGTTGGTGTTTTTGTTTGGGGGTGTTTTTTTTGGCATCTGTTGACTCTCAGATGTCTTCAATTTAAAATAATCTTTATACCAAAGTGACATGTTTGGGGTGGGGGCCATATTTGGAACACTTTCAGGTGCTACTGTCTGTTCTTTGGGGAGGGTCCACTTCAGCGGGCACCCCCCCATGGCACCAGTGGTTTGCAGGATCAGTGCGTCCCCTGGCAGACTCTGAGTCACTTCATCCCGGCAGGCCCCCCTCTGGCACTGGGGTCTTTTAAGATGACTACAGTTCTGTCACCTCCCATGAAATGAACTTTTCCCACCTGAAAATCTCACTTTTCTTATCTTTCTGTATTCTAGAACTACAGAATTTAGTAGAATTTATGTTGTTTTTTCCTCTCTCCACAACACAAGACACTTTGGCCAGCTTCTCACCGAGAGGTTTTCTGGAAAGAGTCAAGCAATGATTGCTATCCTTTCAGACTCCAGGGGTTCCTTCCTTTAAAGTGGTCTTTGGGGGCAGCCCTCACGTTTCTTGAGGTGGTAGGGGAGGGATTTGAGGGAAAGCCTCACCAATCTCTTCTCCTCAATTTTCTGGCCTGTCTTTACACATACTCTTGTTTAGAGGTGTGTGATGGGCTGAAGACTGCAGAGCCAGCTTGGGGACCGCCCAACAGAGAAGCCTCGTAGATGACCTATCCTCTTCACCCAGCAGCCATTGTTCTTACCGCTGAATCTCAGGAAAATATACGAGGCCTTTGGGGAAAATGCAATTAATATCCTGTTATACAATATATTTTTGATTTACTAATTTGTGCACAGAACTACTCCTCAACCCCAACACACACACACACACACACACACACACACACACACACACACACACACACGTACAATCACACATGCATTACCCACACATTGAGAACAGAGATGGAACGTATTTCTTTGTATCCAAAGTGCCTAACTCAAACTTGACATGGCTTGATACTTAAACAGGTTTACGTGAGAGTTGTGTTTGTTTAGGAACAACACACCAGTCTCACATTTATTACAATTTAAACATTTATAAAAGTGCAATCTCAGTACCTTTGCATCTGTCAGAACAAGCTGGGTTATGCTACAAGAGTAAATAAAACAAAAGTCTCCGTGACTTAGACATAAAAATCTTATTTCTCACTCATGCTACATATCCATTGCAGATTTGCAAGGGGGGGTTTCACATCGTAGTGGCTCAGGGTCCCAGGATGATGGGGGCTCCATCTCCTTGTGTTTTCATCATCACAGATATAGGGGAAAAGGGAAGAAATGTGAATCACATACTAGTTTTTCAAGATTTTGCTCAGAAGACTCATGTTAATTTCCCTCTCATTTCATGGACCAAAGCAAATTGCAAGGTGAAGATACATGTCAACGAGACGGAGGAGTCCAATTCTTTCCTAGAGAAGGGCAATGAGTTGAGTATTTGTGAACAATAATTCAAGTTAGCATAAGTCATGTTTCACAAACTAGAATTAACCATTATTCATATTTACTATATTTGCCTTCAGTGTTTTTCTTCTGTTTATAACATGATGATGATATTTCATATCTATGGACTGCTATATTGCCTTCACTGTTCTAAACGTTTAAATATATAAATTAATTTAATACTCACAATAAACCTATGAGGTTAGTATTAATATCATCAGAGTTTTAAAATGAGGAAATAGTTTAGAGCAGTAAGGTCCCTTGCTCAAAACCGCACAGCTAAAAATAGGATTCAAACGCAACAAGTTTGGTGCAGAGACAATAACCTTAATCATATCTATCTACCTCTCTATATCTACCTGAAATGTACTAGATAATTACTACATTAATTTTATATAGTATATACCGGAACACACATATGTATTGATATACCTACATGTATGATATATGCCCCTTTTAAATTTAGAATATTATAAAATGTTGTAACCTTTTATAATGTTATAAACCTTTCTACATTTCTGTCTTCATTGGGATTCTATCTTGTCCGAGTATTATGAACTTGGCGAATGTGCTTACAGTCTTGTTCTACATACTTTCATATAAAGTTATCCATAAAAAATAAAATATTGTTTTGTGCTTCATGAATGATAAATATTTTTACCGCTTGTTTTTTTTACTCAAATATATACATATTTGTGTGTGTGTGTGTGTGTGTGTGTGTGTGTGTATTTATCAGTCCCTCCCCCGTTTTCCCCTTTGGTAACCATAAGTTAGTTTTCAATGTCTGTGAGTCTATTTCTGTTTTGTAAATAAGTTCATTTATATCATTTTTTTAGACTCCACATTTAAATGACATATATTTGTCTTTCTCTGTCACTTAGCATGATAATCTCTAGGTCCATCCATAATGCTGCAAATGGCATTATTTCATTTTTATGGCTGAGTAATATTCCATTATATATATATATGTGTGTGTGTGTGTGTGTGTGTGTGTATGTGTATGTGTATGTGTATATATCACGTCTTTATCCATTCATCTGTCAGTGGACATTTAGGTTGCTTCCATGTCTTGGCTATTGTAAATAGTGCTGCAGTGAACATTGGGGTGCATGTATCTTTCTGAATTAGTTTTCGTCTTTTCTGGTTACACACCCAGGAGTGGAATTGCAGGATCATATGATAATTCTGTTTTCTGTTTTTTAAGGAACCTCCATCCTGTTATCTATAGTGGCTGCACCAATTTACTTTCCAGCAGTGTGGGAGGGTTTCCTTTCCTCCACACCCTCTCCAGCATTTATTATTTGTAGACATTTTGATGATGGCCATTCTGACCAGTGTGAGGTGATACCTCATTGTAGTTTTGATTTGCATTTCTCTAATTAGTGATGTTGAGCATCTTTTCATATGCCTGTTGTCCATCTGTATATCTTCCTTGGAAAAATGTCTATTTAGGTCTTCTGCCCATTTTTTGATTGGGTTGGTTGTTTTTTTTAGTATTGAGTTATATGAGCTGTTTGTATATTTTGGAAATTAAGCCCTGTCAGTTGTATCATTTGCAAATATTTTCTCCCATTCTGTCAGTTGCCTTTTTGTTTTATTTATGGTTTCCTTTGCTGTGCAAAAGCTTTTAAGTTTAATTAGGTTCCATTTATTTATTTTTGCTTTTGTTTCCATTACTCTAGGACACATATACAAAAAAATATTGCTGCAATTTTTGTCAAAGACTATCCTGCCTATGTTTTCCTCTAGGAGTTTTATAGTATCTGATCTTACATTTAGGTCTTTAATGCATTTTGAGTTTATTTTTGTATATGATATTAGAGAATGTTCTAATTTCATTTTTTTTTACATGTAGCTGCCCAGTTTTCCCAGCACCACTGGTTGAAGAGACTGTCTTTTCTCCATTGTATATTATTGCCTCCTTTGTCATATAATAATTGACCATAAGTACATAGGTGTATTTCTGGGTTTTCTATCCTGTTATGTTGATCTATGTGTCTGTTTTTGGGAAGTACCATACTGTTTGATTACTGTAGCTTTGTAGTATAGTCTGAAGTCAGGAAGCATGATTCTTCCAGTGCTGTT
Source organism: Stenella coeruleoalba (assembly GCF_951394435.1). Taxonomy (NCBI): domain Eukaryota; kingdom Metazoa; phylum Chordata; class Mammalia; order Artiodactyla; family Delphinidae; genus Stenella; species Stenella coeruleoalba. The sequence goes on along the minus strand of NC_137151.1, from coordinate 36,999,783 downwards.
CTTCTTTCTTAAGATTGCTTTGGCTACTTGAGGCCTTTTGTGTTTCCATATGAATTTTAAAATTATTTGTTCTAGTTTTGTGAAAAGTGCAATTGGTAATTTGATAGGGATTGCATTAAATCTGTAGATTGCCTTCGGTAATATGGTCATTTTAACAAGGTCCTGGAGCTACACCCACTGTGTGCAGCACATGGCAGTCAGTATATGGCAGCAGTCTTCACTCACAACATTATATCAATATTTTTGAACTGTATCCTTCATTGCTACATACAGACCTAATTCATTTCTTTCAAGTTCAGTTAACTCAGTATTTTCCAGTCACACCTTATAGTCACTTGATCCTATACTTGCTTTCTCAAGAGTGAAAGGTTTGGGGTTTGGTTGTATTTTTGTTTGTTTGTTTATGTTGCTTTTTTGGGGAGGTTGTTTTTTTCCTTTAAGATTTCTTTTTTTAAAAAAAATTAGGCTCAACAGATACCAAGGAAAATAGGTTCTGTGTCTTCTTTCAATTTTGTCAGTGGGGTCATAAGGAGGGCTTAACCTGAGAAAAAAATCAAAAGCTCCACATATCACAACAAATCCAGCAATTTGGAAAATACCCCATATCATGACATATCCAAACATGTCCCAATATATGACATCACAGAGACTAAACACCTGTTTATTTGTCAGTTATCAGGTTATCTTCTGGATGGTATATATGATATAAATAGCTGATATCAATTCTATAGACAAGAATTTCAAGGGTTCAGATCTATGGGGTTTTTTTTTTTCAACAAAAGTTTAAATCTAAAATAGTCATTGATCTCTGATACAAAATATCCCTGTTAGAAAATACATGGTCAAATGACATTTCAAAGGCACAGGTGAAAATATGATTTTATACATCATAGAATAAAAGTTTGAGAGGAGGATGGTAAATATTTTAAGATTTATGTTTTCTTTTTTTGTGTGTGTGGTATGCGGGCCTCTCACTGCTGTGGCCTCTCCCGCCACGGAGCACAGGCTCCAGACACGCAGGCCCAGCAGCCATGGCTCACGGGCCTAGCCGCTCCGCAGCATGTGGGATCCTCCTGGACCAGGGCACGAACCTGCGTCCCCTGCATTGGCAGGCGGACTCTCAACCACTGTGCCACCAGGGAAGCCCAAGATTTATGTTTTCTTTTAACATTGGAGATAAAATGTTTCTCCCTTGAGCAGAAACATTTGGTTTCTTGAAACATGTTTAGATTTGACACCTTTACTTTTCCTGTTTTATGACCTAATTTTAATTTGCTCAACTATGTCACACATGTTGGACAATATATTTTACAATTAGGTCAAAACCTGACAGATTTCTCATTCAGTTTCCAATGATTGGACAGGGGCTGTAGAATGCTGTAACTCACTCTTTCAGGTAGATTAGTGATTATCCATTTTGCAACAGGTATTAATAAAACAGTCAGTTTGATTATTACAAACTTATGCATTTCTTGGAAATATTGATTTTGTAGCTTAAAATGTTGGTAAAGGACCTCTTCTCTTGTTAACAAGAAAAGGTATGGAAGGAAATTTCACCTTCAGTAATTTCTACCTCCTCAGGCCACTTTTATATTTGAATGCAGAAGGAGGTTCAGAAATTATACACACACACACACACACACACACACACATTCTGGAGGTATTTCTTTTGCAAATGGTTATAAACTTATCTTTCTGTGATTAACTGAAAAAAGCATTGTATTCATGGACAAGATTTTAACAAGTTATAAATAGTATGTTATCAAATCTAAGACACTGTCAAATATACTACTCTTCCTTCTCTTCCTCCTATGCCTTCTTATTTCTTTTCTCAGAAAAGTAAGAGCAGATATATGAAAGCCTCTTCTTTTTCTCCAATGTGTGCAATATTGGCTGGTTTGAGTCATGCATTCTTTGCTATTTTAGGGAAGTATTCTGTTTATTAAAAAGTTTATTTTTGTATTTCATATCAAGAATGGATTTAAATGTGGGGCCTCTGACTTACTGATATGATGAAAAATATGATGACAATATTGAATTATTCTTATAGTTCTAGAGTAAATTGCTTGATCCTTCATATTTCTTTTGGCATCATACTCAATTCAATTGCTAATAGTTATGTACAGTTTTTGGTTTTCAGCCATGTTTTATTTTTTAATTTTTCTTTTTGTTGATCTGAGCTTCTCAGAAAGAATTTGTTAGCTTTTAATTTATTTTTTAATATATACACTGGAAATGTTTAAATAGCGTAGAATTTGTTCTTTAGTTTAAATCCCCTTGGTAAAGCATTCTGGGTCTTGTGCAAATCAGGGGAATAAAGTTTTAGATCTTTCTTCAAAGAATAGAGTCGTTTAAAGTTATAGAGTATTATTCTGAGTTTAATTTGGCTGTTCACAAGTTTTGATAAGAATAATTTTGTTACTGTTTTTATTTTCAAAGTAGTGTGCCATTGTAGTTTTTATTTCTTATTTGATATGAGTTATTTGAGATTTTAAATTTTCCAGTAAGATACTTTGGGGAACTTACTCTCCATTTGTTATTATTTCTCAATTTATTGCAATGTGTCCAGAGGATATTGGCACTGAAATTACATGATTAGGTGTTTCTCTGTAGCCTAAGTATGTTCAATTTGTATAAAAGTGCCGTGGATATTAGAAAAGAATATCTGTACATTTTTTGTGAAGTTTCATATAAGATATGTATTATTGATTATATTGGGTTGGCCAAAAAGTTCATTTGGTTTTAAGTAAAAATAAAAGACATTTTTCATTTTCGCAAAGAACTTTATTGAACAACGTGTTCACTAACCGAAGGAAATTTTTGGCCAGCCCAATATAATCACATATGCTATATCTGTATTTTCTTTTTGTTTAACTTGCAAATGACTGAAGGATGTGTGTTAATGACATTTCCTAGTTTGTCTTTTTGCTTTACATATTGCAATGCTATGTTATTATATGCGTGTTCATAAACAATACAGTAATCCATAAGAAACCTTTTTATCCTATTTATTTTGGCTTTAAGTCTTCTTTATCATACAAAAATACTGATGCTTATTCATTCTTTACTGATGCATGTTTGTAAGTATGACGCTCATCCCTTTCTCCTCACACCAGCCCATAAAATCAGAAAGTCATATTACAGCTTTGTAACCAAATGTAAAACTAAACACTTGTAGGATGTGAGTGGGCTACTTCTTTTCACTACAAGCAAAGCTACAGTTATGATGAGAGGTTTGATTGTGAGTATGGAGTCAAGTAAGGGGAATTAATTAGGTGACCATATACCTAACTGATCATCTAATTATTCTAGTTAATAATAGTTAATAACTGGTCATTTAGTATTCTATTAAGAGAAGCAGTATATCCATCTTTATATTGAATGACTCTGAAAAAGGGAGAATCTTTAAAATTATAGGCTGAAGTTTCCTTGTTTTATCCCTTTGTATTTAATTTTCTCTTTTTATCATTTTAAAAGTTTGATTCTTAAAAATAACGTACTATAAGTTTCTGACTCAATACAAAATAGATTCTCGTGGGGTAGACCATAGACTCTGCTCCCTGTGTCCTGAGGATTGACCACCTGAATTACAAGACTGGGTTCCAATTTCCACTGGCCATAAAATATAACAGACCTCAATGCATGTTCCAACTGGGGACATTCACATTCTTTTCCTTGAAATACAGACGTTTAAAATTTTACTTTAATAATTATTATTCTGTAATTATTCCAAAATAGGTGATAGCTACATAGAGTGTAAGTTTCTTACTTTGAATGATACAGTATCTTCACGTTTATGGTTATGACATGGTTTCTGTCAGGTTGTTCTGGATATCTGTTCAAACACTTGGGTCCCAGGAAGTAAGAGAATGGAAACACTTGGATTATAGTATTATGATGTCAGATGACAAATCCATTTTTTAATTATCAGTAAAGAATGAGACTTGGTCGGAGGAAGCGTTGTGACACTGTGCTGAAGTTGCCCTGTCCATGGCAGTTGTTACAAACCAAATTAGCTGGAGTACTGCTTTTCTGCTACAAGACTATGGATGACAGTGGCTAGCCCCCAACTCCAGCCCCCATATTCACAGAGAGCCCTGCACCCCACAGTAAAGGCAAGCTAGACGTGGGTACTTTGGCTGACATTGTGTGTACCAGTTCTGAAATGCTCCTCTCAGAAGAACTGGAAAGATTGTTTACTTCTCATCTACTAGCCTTTGCCCTAGCACTTAGCTTTGAATTTGGTGGCATTTGGTTCTGCTGGCCTCGACCTTGACTTTACCCTTTGTGTCTTAACTGTTGGTCAGCCTTCCCTTGTTCTGTTCTCACCTGTACTATATCTTGCAAAGATTCCACAAAATTTCTGGCATGTGGCTGGCACCCTTCCTCTATTTCCAATGTGGTATAAATATTTCTCTATGGATTGGGGGAGTTAGAAAGGTAGTAGGGAAAGCAGTTAAATGTGCAAGGCCAGTTTGCCATGTTATACTGAAATATGTCATTTAGTTAATTTAGACTGTTTAATTAACCGTATCAATATTTTAATGAATTTCTATGTAATAGTTGCAGGTGTATTGGCCTGAGATTAAGGGCAAATAGGCCTGTTAATAACTTACTACATGACCTTAGGCAAGCCACTTAATCAATCTGGGCTTTAGGTTTCTTACCTGAAATACAAAATAAAAAGGTTGATCTCTAAAATTCCTCTCACCTATCTTATTTTTATGACTCTCATGTTTTTAACAGTGCATTTAACTAAAGCATTCCACCAGGACTATAATTCACTGCAGTTTGATTGTTATGAGGTAACCCTCGCATGTATATAAAAGTCTATTCTTTCATAAAAAGGAGTGTCATTCTGTTTAAATTTTGAGCAGATCACAGTAATAACAACCTGTGTGCTCACACTTGGCTTATCTGTCACATAGTAATTGTTCATTTACAATACTTGATACTGTAGATATTTTAAGGACCATTTCTCCTGGATGTTCTTGATGAAACATGTTATGCTCCGTTACTCAGCGTTTAGAACTAATGACTGTTACTCTCAGCTTGTTGTCAGCCAGCTCCCACTTTTCTCTCCAGAACACTTACGATGGCAAAGGGCATCTTCTGAGATCTTTTGAAAGATTTTAAGGTCCAGAAAGCTCATGCCCATGAAGTCCTTGGTCCCTGTCAATTCAAAAAAATATTTAGTCATGTGTCAGCTGATAGGAAGGCAAGCAAGACTATTGCCTGCAAAAGGGATGTAGCACTTATGCTTTCCTAACAGTGTAGTTAATTCATTGCTTTATGCCATGGTAAGTTATGCAGAAATGTCAGATGCAGAAAATGTTCTTTTGAATTGGAATACAAGATGACAGAATCAATTATATTAACTAAATTGGCCAGATAATTTTTTCAAACATCTTAATTATTCATTTTCCAAAGAGGTTTCTAAAAATTGTGCTTTGAAATACATTTGACTATTAGAAGGATCATAGATGTCACCTTGAACACCCTCCCAGCCAGTGCAGTGAGTCCTTCTAATATTGCCATCGCTGTGGTGGGGGCCATCTAACCTTTATTGAACATGTCCCATTCCAAAGAAATTTCTATTACGAATATAGATATTTTTTACATTTTTAATGGAAGTATAGTTGATTTACAATGTTGTGTTAATTTCTGTTATACAGAAAAGGGATTCATTTACACACATATATACATTCTTTTAAAAATATTTTTTCCATTATGGTTTAGCATAGATATTTCTATTTTTCAACAAGTTTTTAAAAATTTAGATTTACTAATTTTCTCTTAGCTCTACCAGTTGGTCCTAATTTTTCACCTATACCCTTAACTCCAACCTTTTCCTCCACCCCTATATCTGCATAGAAAAGGAAAGGTTTTCCTCTTTCATTCATACATGTAGTCATCTGACAAGTCAACTATTGTGTATATAAGGTGTGTGTTTGTGTATTTAGTGCCTACTATATATTAGGCACCATGCCAGATACTAGAATAAAACAATGATTAAGGTAAAAAGTGCAGCAGCCCTCAGAGAATTTACTGGCTAGGAGTAACATGGACAAATGAACTGTCCATTTCAATATATGGTCAGTAGTTCAAATCTTTGCATACAAGTTTTGGGAAATAACTTTGTATTGAATAACCTTATCTGTGTTTGAACCTTCCCACTTTTCAAATTATTAATATTAACAATATATTATATTTGTACAGTACTTAAGATATAATATTGCTTACACCTGTACCATACTTAATAGAATAATAATTACAGACCTTGTTTATAATAATTGAGAGTGCCGTTTCAACAGTAGTTTAATGTGTATTGTTACCCTGACCTCATTAAGTATGAGGAGACTGAGATTCATCCAAAGGACTTATTCAAAGTCATAGAATTAGTGAGTAGAAGAAAGAGATTCAATATTCACTTCTCCAACTCTTAGGCCTCTGCTGAATATCAGCTATGGAGAAAGAATCTTTGCTTTTGCATGGGGAAGCGGGATTCTCCACTTTTGAAACAATCCAATAAAGCGATAGTAAACAGTACAAATGGCAAGCAGCTCTATCAGTGAAACAGACATTTAAAAAGGACTTCTTATATATATGTATTTAAAATAGGAATCTTTATAAAAATGGTTTTAATTGATGCTCAAATAATAATGATATGGTGATAAGAAATACAGCACTGCAATTTTAGAACTGAATAATTTTAAATATGTTTGTAAGAAACAAAGACACTACTTTAAGCAGCCCTGGGAAAAAGTATTGAGGTTGTCTCCATTTACTATCCCAGGGGACTTCAGGATTCACCCAGTCAATTAAACCTACTGTAAATAAACTACAAAAATAGTTATAAATACCAAGGGGCATCACAGAACATTTGGACTTCACAACTCTCAGTATGTTATCTTGAGTAATTTTGAGAGTGATGTCTGGTAAATACACATTGTCCTGAAATGTTAAGGACAGAAGAGGCAGGGTAACTAGTTATCCCTGGGACATTTTTCAGACATTACCCCAAATTTAATGTAAAATATTAATTTCGCTCACTTCCCACCCCCGCCTATGATAAGCACCAATCTGTACCTATGAGTTTAGTTAGGTTTCTTAATTTGTAGATCTTTTACGTTTTAATCATTTAAGTTTAGATGATTAGTTTAGTTCATTAGTTTAGATCATTAAGTTTTAATGATGATTGTGGTAGAAAAAATTTTGCCCTCCATCCCCATGTTCTTGAACTTCTATTTAATATCTGTCTCATTAATAACAACTCTATTATCATGTCAAGATGCCCTATTGTCTCTGGCAGCTCGATCATACTTTTCTTTTTTTTTACATCTTTATTGGAGTATAATTGCTTTACAATGGTGTGTTAGTTTCTGCTGTATAACAAAGTGAATCAGTTATACATATACATATGTTCCCATATCTCTTCCCTCTTGCATCTCCCTCCCTCCCACCCTCCGTATCCCACCCCTCTAGATGATCGCAAAGCACTGAGCTGATCTCCCTGTGCTATGCGGCTGCTTCCCACTAGCTAGCTATTTTATGTTTGGTAGTGTATATATATGTCCATGCCACTCTCTCGCTTTGTCACAGCTTACCCTTCCCCCTCCCCATATACTCAAGTCCATTCTCTACTAGGTCTGTGTCTTTATTCCTGTCTTACCCCTAGGTTCTTCATGACATTTTTTTTTCTTAAATTCCATATATGTGTTAGCATACAGTATTTGTCTTTCTCTTTCTGACTTACTTCACTCTGTATGACAGACTCTAGGTCCATCCACCTCATTACAAATAGCTCAATTTTGTTTCTTTTTATGGCTGAGTAATATTCCATTGTATATATGTGCCACATCTTCTTTATCCATTCATCCGATGATGGGCATTTAGGTTCCCTTCTGTATTTATTATATGCCAGGGTTTGCTAGTGATAAGTTCTCTAAGATTTTTCTTATCTGGGAAACTCTTAATTTCTACTCCATTATGAGGGATAGTTTTACTCGATTTATAATTCTTGATTGACAGTCTTTTTCAGCACTCTGAATATGTTATTCCCACTGCCTTCTATCTTCCATTAGTTTCTGATGAGAAATTAGATGCTTATGTTATTGAGGGTCCCTCGTACAAGATGAGTTGCTTCTTTACTGCTGCTTTTAACATTCTCTGTCGTTAACTTTTGATAATTTGATTATGATGTGTCTAGATGTGGGTATCCCTAGGTTTATCCTATTTGGTGTTTGTTAAGCTTCTTAGATGTCTAAATTTATCTTTTTCATCAAATCTGGGACATGTTTGGATGTTAGCTCATCAAATATTCTGTCTACCTCTTTTCCTCTCCATTCCTATCTGGAGTCCCACTATGCATATGTTGGTATGCTTGATTGTGTCCCAAGGTTTCTGAGGCTCTGTTCATTTGACTCCACTCATTTTTCATTCCTGTCTTCAGACTGAATCATCTCAATTGATCTATTTTCAATTTCATGCATTTTTTTCTTCTGCCTGCTTAAATCTGCTGTTGAGTTCCTATAGTGAATTTTCCATTTTATTTGTTATACTTTCCAACTCCAGAATTTCTGTTTGGTTCTTTTTCATAATTTCTACATATTGCTATTCTCTATTTAGTGAGACATTATTTTTACTTTCTTTAATTCTTTAGACATGGTTTCTTTTAGTTCTTTGAACATATTTAAACTGGTTGATATAAAATCTTTGTTAAATCCCATGTCTGGCTTCTTCAGAGATAGTTTTATTTCTTTATTTTTTTCCCTGTGTATGGGTAATACTTTCTTGTTTCTTTGCATATCTCATAACTTTTCATTGAAAACTGGACATGTCAAATAATATAATATGGCAACTCTGGAAATCAGATTCTCTCCTATCCCCCAGGCTTACTCTAGTTGCTTTTTGTTATTTGTTTAGTAATTTTTTTTCTAAACTAATTTTGTAAGGTATGCACTCTTTGTTGTGTATGGCCACTCAAGTCTCTGCTCAGTTAGCTTAGTGGTCAGCTAATGATTGGATAGAAAGTTTCTTAAATGCCTGCAACCAATATGTCTCCCTGTCTTTGTCAAGGGGTTCTGTGTGTGTGTTCAGGTATGCCTTCAACACCAAACCAGGTAGGTGACAACTCTACCTTAGCATTCACTTCCTGCTTTTACAGAGCCTCAAGTTCAGCCAGAGTGAGAGGCTGGACACGGGCATGTCCTGTTACATTCCAAGGAAAATGTCAGGGCTTTTCAAAGTCCCTATGGACATCTTATTCCCCCACTTTTCCTTTGTAGCTTTTTGGTTAACCTCTTGTTTGTACCTCTGTTATCTACCACCTCATGCAGTTTGAAGTTAAGTAATTGTCTCTAAATATTTTCATCACCTGTGGGAGAAAGGCTGTTCATATTGTGTGAGCTCTGAGGCAGGTAAAATAAAGACAGCCTGTGTGTGGGGTCTTCCAGGGAACCACCAGATGAATAAAATAAGGACAATTCTCTGAGAAAAGTAATTTCAAGGAGCTTTAACCCATTATGCCCTTTACAGTGGCTACCAGGCTGCTGTTTTTCACTGAGATTGCAGGCTGTTTTGCAAGCCATAGCAAATTTGGAGGGGTGGATTTGGAATAGAGCAGGTAAAAGAGTCACAAAACTAAATGTTTTTATTGATATTCTGCCATTTCTTTGCATAGCTGCAAATCTTATTTAATTTTTAGAGTTCTGAAAACATTGATTTTGATAATCTTTGCCAGTTTTCTCATTGCTTTTATAGAAATGGGAATTTTGGAAGGTCCTTACTCTGCTGTTTTTATTGCCACCACCCCTGAAAAAAAATCTCCCGAATGTAATTGATAATGGTGTGTCTGTTATAATGAAAAGTATTTTATAATAATAAACTACATATGCTTTGCACAATGAAGGATACTGTTTTAGTATGAATTATGAGAAATGTTTTAGTAATACATGTCCAATGATTTTGGATTTTTTTTTAGCAAAATCCATCACAAAGGTAATGAATTTCTGAGGCAAGCAAGAGTGCATCAGCCTATCCTGGATTAAGCTGTAGGTAATCTCATGGCACAGACAATAGCAACCAACCAACCAGTTTATGTACCCCAAACAAAAAGAGGGTGCCCATTTTAAGCAAAGTCTCCAAAGCATGTCCAAGACAAACAAGAAGTAGGTTATAAAAATAGCAGAGGCTATGTTTGCCAATAGAAAACCATCCCTAGATGAAAAAGCTTCAGTAATACACTGAAGCTCTTAGACACATCTGTGAGCACAGCTGTGTCAGTTTGAAAAGTCACATTAAAATAGGAAGGCCAAACATCAACTATTACAGGAGGATTCTAATAGCCAAATATTCTGAGGAGCTGTTCTTGTGTTTGAGATTTCAGGTAACATTTTGGGAATTGTCTTTTATAGACTTATGAAAAACACAAGGTTGCTCAAAAGGATAATCCTATATTGTAAGCATTTTTCAGTCTTCATATTTGAGAATGCTATTTGGAACTAAACTAAACATTCTACCACTGCAATATTTAGCTATCTAGTCATTTTTCTAATTTGGATTTAATATGAATGTGACCTAACAGTGATTAGTATGCTTTGTTGTTTGAAAAAGTTCCAAAATAATGCAGTTAGATCAATATTTAATAGAAGCTTCCCTGAAAATCAGTCTAGTTTACCAGTGGAAAAATGTTGAATAGATCATTTTACTTTGTTTCATTGTGAAATATATGTATAGGAATGTGTATACAATTATATGACTTATATGTAAAGTCTAAAAAATATTTATGTAATATCTTGCAATCAAATATAATTATTGCAATCATGGTAATGCTGCTGCTGCTGGATGCCCAAATTATACAAAACTGATGAGTGGGAATCCTTCAGGGTATCTCCTATATCCTTTTAAGATGTCCAATTCATTTTTTTTAAACACAACTTAAGATATCCAGACTCACCTTATATTTTCCTTGCCTCAAGCATGGAATTAGCCAGTAGCTCTGATTGTTTTTAGTGAACAGTGATATATAGAAACCAAATAAGGGTGCCAGTTATACCCATTGCCACTAGCATGAGATTGCTCCCTGAAATGTTCAGTGAACTGAGATAGAAGTATACTCATACACACATACATATTTAAATATCATAAGTTAGTTCTGATATTTTCAATTCAATTTTAACATGACATTTATGTTTATATTTTTATTCACTGAATAATACTATTTCTAACAGCATTAAAAAATTTACTTTATCCTTCCTATAACACAGGATTTTCAAATGTTAAAAATGGTTTTAAAATTATAGTATCATTATTTCTGTTAACAATAACAACACTTAATGAAATTTCAAATATCTTTGCACTTTTTTTATAATTAGACAGTTTTGGGTCCTTTTAATTTGTTTTATTTGTTTTCACTGTGTAAAATATTACATGATTCAGAAGCCAAAATTAATATAAAATGGCAGACTCCACATTCTCACTTCAATCCCCCATACTGTGAACTCCCCACTCTCACTTTTTTAAAATAAAATTTTACTATTAAAACAGTTTTAGCTTTATGAAAAAAAGCCCAAAGATAGTAGAGAGTTCCCATGTGTCCTAAACCTAATATCCCTTACTGTAACACCTTACATTAGTATGACACATTTATTTCAATTAATATATTACTACTAACTAAAGACCATAGTTTTTTCAGATGTTCTTTGATTTTTATCTGATTTCCTTTTCCTGTCCCAGGATCCTGTCCAGGACACTACATTATATTTAGATGTTATATATCCTTTGGCTCCTCTTGACTGAGAAAGTCCTTCAGACTTTGCTTGCTTTTGATGACGTTGACAGTTTTGAGGAATACTGCTCAGATGTATTATAGAGTGTCCTGCAATTGGGATTTGTCTCTAATCCATTTTGAGTTTATTTTTGTATATGGTGTGAGAAAATGTTCTAATTTCATTCCTTTACATGTAGATGTCCAGTTTTCCCAATACCGTTTATTGGAGAGACTGTCTTTTTCCCATTGTATATATTCTTGCCTCCTTTGTCATGGGTTAGTTGACCATATAAGTGTGTGTTCATTTTGGGGCTTTTGTGTCTGTTTTTGTGTCAGTACCATACTGCTTTGATTACTGTAGCTTTGTAGTATAGTTTGAAATCAGGGAGTATGATACCTGCAGTTTTGTTCTTTATCAAGATTGTTTTGGGTATTTGGGGTCTTTTGAGTTTCCATACAAAGTTTTAAATTATTTGTTCTAGTTCTGTGAAAAATGCCATTAAATTTTGTTAGGGGTTGTATTGAATCTGTAGATTGCTTTGGGTAGTACTGTCATTTTAACAATATTAATTCTTCCTGTCTATGTGCCCAGAATATCTTTTGATCTGTTTGTGTCATCTTCATTTTCTTTCATCGGTGTCTTACAGTTTTCGGAGTATAAGTTTTTACCTTCTTAGGTAGGTTTATTTTAAGTATTTTATTCTTGATGTGATTGTAATTGGGATTCTTTTCTTAATATCTCTTTTTGATAGTTAATTGTTAGTCCATGGAAATTCAATAGATTTATGTATATTAATTTATCTGTTTTGTTTATCTTTTCCAAAAACTATCTTTTAGTTTCATTGATCTTTTCTAGTCTCTATTTCATTTATTTTTGCTCTGATTTTTATGATCTCTTTACTTCTACTAACATTAGGTTTTGTTTGTTCTGCTTTTTCTAGTTCCTGGTTGGTGAGTCTGGGTCATGGGCCCTCTGGTGGGGTGGGGCCATGTGCCAGGGCTCCTAGGGGCTCAGTGGGTATTAAGGCAGCAGCCTGCTGCTGGGCAGGTCCCAGCACTAATAAGCTTTGGAGGGTTCCAAAATGGCGTTTACCAACACTAGTGTCCTCATGGCAGAATGACCTCCCCAAAACGGCTGCTGCCAGTGTCTTATCCTCAGGGTGAGCTTCAGTTGCCTACTGCCTCTCTGAGAGGCTCTCCAAGCTCAGCAGGTGGGTCTCACCCAGGTTCCTTTCAAATTACTGCTTCTGCCTTGGGTGTCAGAGTGTGTGAAATTTTGTGTGCACCCTTTAAGAACAGAGTCTATTTCCGACAGCCCTCTGGCTCTCCTGAAAGTAAGCCCCACTGGCCCTCAGAATCTAACTTTCTGAGGGCTTATCTTCCCAGTACATGACCTCCAGGCTGGGGAGCCCAATGTGGAGCTCAGATTCCTTGAGACTTGGGGAGAGTCTTGACAATCTTCTATCTCTGCCCCTCCTACCCATCTTGTTGTATTTTCTTCTTTATATCCTTAGTTGTAGAAGATCTTTTCTGGTAGTCTTCAAGTCTTCCTCATCAATAGTTACTCTGCAAATAGTTGTAATTTTGGAGTACCCATGGGAGGAGGTGAGCTCAGGGTCTTCCTACTCTCCCATTATGGTCACTCCTGTACTTTACAGTATTTCTTTACATTACACTTTGCACATTACAATACACTTACATGTTTATTTAAAGTCCTATAGGATGATATTTGGATTTACAATGGAATGGGTGCTTTTTTGATTAATCAATAAAATGCATTACTGTTCAAATTTTTACTTTACTCATATTCAAAGGAAATTACATGTATATAGTATCTTCCTAACTAATATTTAGGATTCCTAAAGAGCAGCTATTGGTTTATTCTAGAGATATCATTTGAATTCAAATCTACCACTGTCTTGCTACAAAAAACAAAGCAAAACAAAAAAGCCCAAACAACAACAACAAAAACCTTACAAAATATAACCATGGCTTACATATTGTCTTCTTTCCGATGAGGAATAATGGGACAGCTGAAAATTGTCTCAGCCTCATGACAAAGATGGGAGAATTACTTTGTGGTTTCTAATTATACTAGCTAGAACGAACATGTGAATTGTCCCTGTAATATTCTAGCTTTTGCAGAGCCTATGCTAGCATCTTTTAAACACATTTCCATTGTGGTTGAGTAATTAAGTGCACTTCATTTTGCATTTTTATTCCTGTGATATTTACATGACAATGGCAAAGTAAGATAGGACCAGAATAGCACAGTGATGTCCCAATATCAGTTCATTTGAAAAGAACAAGTACCTTATAGTTAAAGTAGGCGATAGCACTGGTTATTAATCCCCTTTCAACCCTTTTTCATCCTGTTCCTGTGTCATTTGCCCTTTGGATATGACTAAAGAGGGCATTGGCAGATGGTCAGAGGGCAGGAGGGGAAAAAGTTCTATATTCCTCAGATTGCCTCTCACCAGTTAACAGTAGTTGTGCTGCTCCAACTACACCCAAGGCTCCTGTTGGGCAACCCCTCTGTTACAGCTGTAGCTCTCACAGGTTCTGGCAACCACTCACCCTCTTCGCTTCAGGCCTTGCAGCGGTAATGGCTTTATACTTCTTGTTTTCCTGTTGGTTCCCTTAACCTGGCCTCCTGCTTTCTAAATAGTCCCCTCATTAAACTCTTTCAATAGCCATGCTCTCTACACCGTTTGTTTCCTGTCCAGGTCCATGATTCATACAGTCATCTATTATGTACTGCATCCTACAAAAATGGTAAGGATGAGAATAAGTTATAGTTTTCCAACTGGCAAGTCTTGTTAAAATCATAAAAATGAGAATCAATTAATCTAGCCTCTCTTTCTAATACATTTCTTTTGACACGTTCTTTTTGCGGTACGCGGGCCTCTCACTGTTGTGGCCTCTCCCGTTGCGGAGCACAGGCTCTGGACGCGCAGGCTAAGCGGCCATGGCTCATGGGCCCAGCCGCTCCGCGGCATGTGGGATCTTCTCAGACCGGGGCACGACCCCGTGTCGCCTGCATTGGCAGGCGGACTCTCAACCACTGTGCCACCAGGGAAGCCCTGACACGTTCTTTTGACAACTGGGTTGACTTTAGTTTTCTAATCCTCTTCCTCAGTCTAGGTCCCAAATACTTTGACTCCCCAAACCTGTTGGGACCTGATGTCTATTGAGGGAAACCAGGTGGTTTACCTGATTACTTGGATTTTTTTAGTATATTGGGATAATTTATTCACTTAAGAGAATCCTTTTGTGTGGGAAAAAGATTTTTGCTGTGGTTATTTAAAAATATTAGTCCTTCTTTCTAATGACATGAATAATACATGAATATATTTTAATATGAAAGTGGTATTTCAAATATCAATATAAAGCATATAGAGTAACATATAAAAAACCCTCTTGGTTACCTCCCAATCTTCAGTCCCCAGAAATAACTGCTCTTTGACAGTCAGTTAAATCTCCTTTCAGTCTGTGTCTATGTACTGAGATGCATAACTTATTTTTGTCCTTAACATCAGTGGAATCATATTATATGTATAACTATGTGGCATATGCATTATATATATATGATATATCTTATATACGATATATGTATGTTGTATAAATGCATATCTTGACATGTATATTGCTATATGCCATATACATATTATCATATAAAAGGCATATCTCTATATCTCAATTTGTATAGTCTATCTATATATGGCTTTGGTCTCTTTCCAAGTCTGTACATATTATTATAATTTGTAAGTGCTGCATAATATTCCACAGAATTAATATATTTTCTCACTGTTGCAAACAATGTGTTAATAAACAATTTTCTCATAACATGTTTAATTGCTTACTTTCTTTGTACACTTTAGATCTCTGAAAGTAGATTGCTGACTCAAAAATTAAGTTCTGTAAAATTTTTGATAGCTACTCTCACATTGCCATACCCTTTAGCAGTCACTCCCCATTCTCCCTCAGCTCTGGACAACCACTAATCTACTCTCTGTCTCTGTAGATTTGCCTATTCTGGGTGTTTCGTATGAATGGAATCATACACATAGCCTAATGTTTTTAAGGTTCATTGTATAGCATGTGTCAGTATTTCATTCCTTTTATTTTACCAAATAATATTTCATTATATGGATATACTACGTTTTTATTTATTCATCAGTTGGTAGAAATGTAGGTAGTTTCTGCTTTTTGACTATTATGAATAATGCTGCTATGTCCATCCATGTACAAGTTTTTGTGCAGACATATGTTTATACTTCTCTTGGGTATATAAGACTGGACATGCTGGGCCATATGGTAACTCTAACGTTTAACATTTTAAGGAATTTTGCTAAGAATATTCAACAATACATTTGGTTGTAATTCTGTTGGTGACATTTGCAGTAGCATCACTGTGTCTATAAGATAAAGTTTTATGAATATCATAAATATTTTGTCTGTATAATTAATCAAGAGATATTATAATTTTGCTCAAAATTAGATTTGCTATTCCAAAAATACTCATAGAAACTATAAAGAGAACACTAAAAAAAATAAATTCTGTTTTGAACTAATTCAATTTAGATTATGGTCTAGGTTGAATGATTATTAGAAATGTTTAGAGTTTCAATTCCAGAGCATTATAGATCTTAGAAGTCATTATTTCAGATTTTTAAATTTTACATTAGAGGAAAAAGTAATTATTGTTCACATATGACAGAATTGGGGATGAAACTTGGGTTTTACATTATTAAAACCCCATTTTTTATCGTGAGGGTCATATGATGTTATGTTGTATATTTGTTTTTGTTTGTTTGGGGGTTGTTTGCTCAGAATTAATATCCGTCTCTCTCTAAATGGTTTGGAGTAGACAGAGATTTTTCAATAAAGCCTGACTTGTTTGGTTAGATAAAATATTGTATGTACATAGTGGATGACTTCTTGACAGTGTTAAGGGTTAAAAATCATTATATATAATTTTATGTGGAAGTTTTAGTTTATGTCTATGTAAAAAGGGTATGTTCAATCTAATAATTTCTATATGCTAATCACCATGATAAGTACTTTAAAATATTTAATTAATTATTTTTTTAGCAAGTTATGCTACAAAGATATTATTGTGTTCATGTTTTAGGTAGAAACCAAATACTGAGAGTGGTCATTGATTTTTTAAAAGTCAAATGGTAAGCAGCTGTAATTTTAATCCCCTTCTAATTCCGTATGTAGATTTTTATATCACAGCTACAAAGATTTGAAGATATAAAAGAAATTCACTTTCTGGATTAATTACCCATGACAGGTGACTTTCAGTGAACTGTGAACGCTTCAGGAGAATATTATTTAAACCTTATTATACTGCTACAGGCTGCCTAGGAAGAACTTTGGTGAGATGTGGTGTTTCTAAGAGATACCTGCTAGGATCACAGAATATATTTTAGGCCTTCTCAAAGAGTTCATAGGGGTAACTTTACTTTAATTGCAACCTTAGTTGAAGGATATGTAATTTGTGATAAAGAAAAATGCTTTAAATCAAAACTGTCTTGCATTGTTGTGTCACAGCTATAGTTATTCAATGATATTTTCTAAAAAGGTACTGACAATTAATACTGACATTTTCATGTCAAAAGCTCTCAGGCCTGTAGGATTCATCCAAACATTTTTCTTTGTAACAAACAATATCAACAAAAGACATTAGAAGTGATGACTTCTAAGGTGTATAATGCTGCTTTGATAAATTCAATATATTCTGGACTCTCTATAGGTAGTAATCAATATTATTTTTTCTTAATTATTATTTTATTTCCTACTCTTGGAATTAACTACTTTCTATGTTCACCCTTTTGACCTTCCTTCCTTTGTATTTTTATTTGCTTTTTGTCTTCCTATTGTCAACTTTTCTTGTATGCCTATAGATTCTTGGGTTTCTATTCATATTTAAGAACAAGGCAGTTGAAAAGTTGATGGAGGCTTTGGTTTACACGAATGGGCATTGTTAGTTGGCAGGGATAACTAAGGGAGAAGTAGATAAACTATCCCATTAGTTGGGCAAATTTTAAATGATTGAAGCCAGATATCTTTTGAGTCAGGGCACCAATCCCCATAGTAGTTGAACTACTTCATCAAACGGTGTGTTTAGTTATTGCTGTGTATTCTTATCTTAGGAAGAAGAGAAGATAAGCACTGTGCTCAAGCTACCGTCTAGGAGCAATTTATATAACACCTATTAACATTATTTTGGGGATTGCTAGGCTCAAAGGATATAATTCTAAAACTTGGATTTGGCCTAAAATGAGCCCATACTGTTTTCTTGTTGTTAAACCAAAACTTATTTTATTACTGGAAACCAGCTTGTTCTCTAGTTTTTATAATACTATTTCCATTAGTGGCCCTACTCTATCCCATATTCAAACACTTGAAGCTGTCCTTGGATCCTCATCTCTCTTCTAGAATTCAGTTTAGTGATTTAGCTTGCATCCGTTCGTCATCTCTGTTTCTCCTGGAGCCACCCTTTGCCTGGACTTCTTTTTTTTTTTTCTTTCGGTACGCGGGCCTCTCACTGTTGTGGCCTCTCCCGTTGTGGAGCACAGGCTCCAGACGCACAGGCTCAGCGGCCATGGCTCACGGGCCCAGCTGCTCCGCGGCATGTGGGATCTTCCCGGACCGGGGCACGAACCCGTGTCCCCTGCATTGGCAGGCGGACTCTCAACCACTGCGCCACCAGGGAAGCCCTGCCTGGGCTTCTATAAAGTTCTTTTAATAAATAAATTATACTCGTCATGAATGTGTCCACATTTGAAGGAAGATAGTGTATATACTCTAGAGCCAGGTAGAACTGGGTCAAATCCTGGTTTTGTCACTCATTATCAGCATGAAATAAGGAACTTATCCTCTGTAAACTGCTATTTCCTCTTTTATGAAGTTGAGATAATCATAATTCCTACCATAAAAGGTTTTGGGGAAGATTAAACAAGATAAAGAACATAAAATACTTCATTCAGTGCCTGACACATAACAAGCACTAAAAATGTTATGTATGGTTATTTTTAATTATATTATCTGTCAAAATTTAAATATTATAATTAATCCAACATTCTTAACACATAAAAGAAGAACTATAACTATTTCTTTCAAGTACTTTCTCTTTTCTATAGCAAACCCCTTCTAGATTCTTAATGACAAATCAATGACTTCTAGCATTTTGCTTTCTTAAACCACTTACAATCTATACCCTACTTGGAATCTAAAAATCACAGATTCCTATAATGACTTGTTGCATGTCCACCTCATACTGAGAAATCTTGACTTTTCTTCAAATTGCCTGGATAATAAAGCTAAGATGTCTTAGCTGATATTCAAGGTGCTTTCCTATCTGGTCTCTACCTACTTTTGATACCCTGCTATTTCTGTATAGGAATGAACCATTCATTCCAGCAAAATTCATTTGTTTATTTTATGCAAGTATACTGTTATATATTCCTATCATTTTTTCTGATGAAATGATCTAAATTATTCCTTGAATTCACAATTCCAGATTCAGTTCCTATTTTAAGTCTGAAATTTTGGTCCTTAGTTTCTGCATCATAGTTTTTTCACATTTTTGACATGCTATGTAGTACTTTTGTTAATCTTTTTTACAAATATGACAAATCTCTAAACATAAAGTCAGGCACCAGATATAGTTCACTATTATCAGTTAGTAGATGGTAAATAAGGAGAGGAAGGCTATTTGTAATAGAGTGTTTAAAAAGTATACCCCTTAGGCTTCCCTGGTGGCGCAGTGGTTGAGAGTCCGCCTGCCAATGCAGGGGACATGGGTTTGTGCCATGGTCCGGGAAGATCCCACATGCCGCGGAGCGGCTGGGCCCGTGAGCCATGGCCGCTGAGCCTGCGCGTCCGGAGCCTGTGCTCCGCAACAGGAGAGACCACAACAGTGAGAGGCCCAAGTACCGCCAAAAAAAAAAAAAAAAAGTATACCCCTTAAATGCAGCCAATCCAGTTGGCAAAATCTAGAATGAAGAATAACGCAAAATGCAGAAGCAGTGTTATGTGTACAGATGTTCATGATGAGTTTGTTTACAATTGCAAAAATTTCAAAATAACCTAAATGGCTAACTATAATTAGGCCATTAAAAACATCCCAGTGCATTCATTTGGTGAAGAAATATTAATATATATTGTTAAAAATTAAGTAGCAATCTGTCTGAAAAACAGGGAAATACTACTCATATTCTTTACCACTTATTGAATACTTACCCTATGCCAGAGTTGGGTTAAGAGGTTATACATCCATTAATTTCATTCTCCCTATATCACCTGATGAGGTTGGTATTACTACCCTTTTGCTGTTTACCTATTTACAGCACTGTAGCCACTGCATTTGCAAATACTCTGGAAAGCTTGCTGACAGTATTCATAATAATCACAGGACCTGTCTATCAAACAAAATATGGAAAAGTAGAGCTCTACCACCATTTTGCATTTTGATCAATTTTGGAGGGTCTTGTCTTCATGGGTTTAGGCTGTTACAGTCATAGATAGAAGTAAGGTTGAGCTTCCATATCATTGCCAAGATAGGTGGCCTGGAGTAATTATCTTGTTATGGGTTCTAGCTTTCTCTAAGGGTAGTCATCCATCTGCAGAACAGATGATCTTCATAATGTTTACAAACTAAAACAGCATGGACATTGACCAATCAGAACAATGCCACAGCCAATCAGAATGTATACCTGCACAAGTAAGCAATAAGACTATACCTGTGCATACTAGGTGAATATCTGCCCTGGTGGTCAGAAATTAGAGAGTTACTTACGCTATCCTGTGCCCTTTCAGTCATACTTCACCAGCAAACCCAAAACCATTAGGCTCATAGGAATCAACTTGTGCTTCCACAGACGGCTGAGCAAAGTTTTAATGAGATGCTCCTCTAAGACATTGAAAGCAGTTTCCTCATGAAATGGCAATAACCAAGATACATAGTGTTTCCAAAAAGTTATCCTGGGAAATCTGTACAGAGTTCTTAATGATGTGGCAAAGATAATTACAGACTTCTAATTAACTACTTAATTGCTATGAATTAGTAAATCTCCCAGGTTGGATCACTTTTACCCAGTTTTGTAGTTGAAAAAATACATTCTCTTCGATGTTCTTCTTCTTATTCTTTCAGTGTAATTAACTATTTCCTTGAGCCACTGACCTTTCTAAGAGACACTTAATTATTGTTAATCCATAGCTCTTATTTTTAATCATCCAAAAAATTAATGGCTTTAACAGCAGTAAGCACCTTAGCTTAGAACTGGGTCTATGTAAATTATAGAACGTTGAGTCACATGACTTTGGGACTAATACAGCCTATTTCTTAAATAGATAAGAAGCTATCCCAAACATCAATTACCAGGAAAAGGAAAGCATTAGCTAATATTTTATGATACATTCTGGGCCTTATTATGTGTTAATGCATTTCTATTCATCATCACCTTTTCATTATAAGATAAGGAAGTGCATTGTAATGAGACAGTTGAGTTTCACCTTTAATTCAGGCCGATGAAGGGGAAACGTTAAGTATCTACTTCAAAACAATCCTTTTCACTTACTGGACTTATTCACAGAAGCTTGACACAGGTACCTATTGACCCTTTCTGCTGATTGTAGAAATAAAGAATCATACAGCAGCAATGAAATTTTAATTCAATGTGCTGATAGAGGAAACCAAGAACTTTTGTCGTATTTAATATATACCATGTAATGTATCTTATCACACAACTGTCCTTCCTTTATCTTATAGCTGGGACAAAACATTCTATTGACTTCCACTTTCTCCCACCGGTTACTCTTAATAATTATTGTACCAATCTGCTTATCTATTCTTATACGATTTTATTTGTTTAAAAATTATTTTTATTATTAATTTTTTTTATTTTAAAGTAAATAATTTAAAATAATTAAGATATATTTATTTTTTAATTTTTATTATTTATTTATTTTATGTAATAATCCTGTTATCGCCTGGATTATCATGTGTCCAAAGGGGAAATGATAGTTCTTAACCCATTATGAATGCGCTCAATGAAAATCCATCCCATAAACAATCCAAATGAGATAGACCCCTCTCGGACTCACTTTAATATGATGTAGCAGGGAGGGTATAGAGGCGACCAAAGTTGAAGAGGGGACAAAGATAAATTGTGTCTGAGGAGACCAGTTAAATAAAAATTAGGAAAGTCAATTAAATATGTTTAAGACTGATTCGTTTTTTGGTTTATATATATATATATATATATATATATATATATATATATATATATATTAGCTGCTGTGTTCTTAGGCAACATAGAGGAAATCAAAGGGGTTAAAGATGTGAGGGAAATATCAACATTCATCTTTACTCTCAGTGTGAACTTGGGAAAATCATTTGCCTTCTTTAGACCTCAGTTTCATCAGTGATTAATTCTGCCCGCCTAATAGTGTGGTTAATAAATAATGCATATATGTATGTATGTTTAGTAGAGTGCTCACCATTTATAAGGAACTAAATAGATATTATCAGCCAGTTTGATCCAAGTTCTGAATTGAACTAGCTGCTTCTTTCTAAAAGCTACACTCCACAAAACTTCAGGGTTCAAAAAATTCCCAGTGAGGCAGAGAGGAACAAAATACGTTGGAGTTTTGGGTGAACCCTTTCCATCGTGCCTCTAACAGAGCTCACCAACTCCCAGGTCTGCTGCAATGTGGCCTTAGCTACCACCTACTGGACTGAGCTGGCAGTCTTGCCACACTGAATTAGTGTGCTGCCTGTCATTTACATTGAGCTGAGGGTTGGAGACTTCTCAAATATAAAGCTCCGTGACTTTCTCTGAGGGAGAAAGGTGCTTGGCATATTCACAGCAGCGCCATGGGATGTTCTTTCCAAGGTACAGCTGACTACGTACTCTGCAGTAGCCTCGTTACCTAAGCCATGACCACCTCCCCCGCAAGTCAGCCTCAGCCTCAGCTGTGTAAAGTCAAGATAGAGGTCTGGTTTGTCAAGCCGCATGCGATATCCTCATGCTGAAGTCCCCGGGATTTAACAAACGTTAAGCTTATGCAAACCCGAGAAATACGATCTTGTTGTAGGTTCTAGGTTTTCCAGTTGCCATGTAGTCCTCCATCTCCTGAGGTTTAGAGATGCCATCAGGAGTAGAACTGTAGCCACATCCAAAATGCAGAGACCCTTCTCAACGCTGCCACCTAAGTGAGAGGGTTGACAGAAAGTCAGGAAGGACTGGTCATGGCCAAACTCTCCCTTTTTGTTCCAGGAAGCTCTAATAGGCCTGGAGGGAAGTGTTCTGTTTTCTGATCCTCTTGGGGGAATCAAAAAGGCCATAGGGATAAAAGAAAAACTTAAATTTTGGGCGTCCTTTTTTATATTTCTAATGTGCAAAATAACTTTTTTTTTTTTCTTTGTTTGTTTTTTTGTGGTACGCGGGCCTCTCACTGCTGTGGCCTCTCCCGTTGCGGAGCACAGGCTCCGGACGCTCAGGCTCAGCGGCCTTGAGCTCAGGGGCCCAGCCGCTCCGCGGTATGTGGGATCCTCCCGCACCGGGGCATGAACCCGTGTCCCCTGCATCGGCAGGCGGACTCTCAACCACTGCACCACCAGGGAAGCCCAAAAATAACTTTTAACTCCATAAGTTTCTATATTCAAAAAATTCATACACGGGCTTCCCTGGTGGCGCAGTGGTTGAGAGTCCGCCTGCCGATGCAGGGCACATGAGTTCGCGCCCCGGTCCGGGAAGATCCCACATGCCGCGGAGCGGCTGGGCCCGTGAGCCATGGCCGCTGAGCCTGCGCGTCCGGAGCCTGTGCTCCGCAACGGGAGAGGCCACAACAGTGAGAGGCCCATGTACCGCAAAAAAAAAAAAAAAAAAAAATCATACACTATAGGCGTGAAAGAATTATATAAAATCCTAAAATAAAATATGCATTAAAAACAGTGTATGCTACAAATTCAGAAATTTTTACAAGTTGCAGAAGTTACCTTCTCGAATGAACATGTTCCTAAATAAGCTTATTATTGAAATAGCATTCTAGGAAACACATAGATTTAGCCTATGTAAAAGCATATTTTTTTTCATAATTTGAGTACACTATATATGGATGGCTTATAACCAATGAACTTTTTCATTCATTATTCAGAACTTCCACTTGAAAATAAATTTTAGTATCCTAAGAATTTTTTTGTTTTTGCTTTTTAACATTTAACTTCATTGCCCAAAATTTCTTATTAGGGTTAAAAGAGATTTGGGTATAATTTGATGGCATATATATGTGTATGGTAGCTATCAACATACATGCATATATATGATGTTGCTGCCCTCAGTTAGCTTTAGGAAACAAGTCAGGATGACCATCTTTCTGTGTGTACCCTTATGCAATATATAAATAGTCACTGAAGTGTTGACATAGGTATGCATGTTCTAGAAAATGAAGA
The DNA here is from genome assembly GCF_951394435.1 of Stenella coeruleoalba. Lineage (NCBI taxonomy): Eukaryota > Metazoa > Chordata > Mammalia > Artiodactyla > Delphinidae > Stenella > Stenella coeruleoalba. The sequence continues at coordinate 36,975,547 of NC_137151.1, read as the reverse complement.
CTAGGCAAGAATGAAGGAAACAGCGTGTTTCCCTTCTATGGCGTCTTCAAATGCACCCACGTAAAGGCGTCTGACTGGGCAAATGCTATACCTACACATAAGGTACAACAGAAGCCTTCATTTACTCATTTCAGAAGAAGAACCTCACGGTACCACAAGTTTTGGTCTCCAGTTTCACATATGAAATCTCATCCCATCCGCTGGAAGTTAACTCAGTGAGGATAGGCACTGTCCTTTCCTTGTTCCCCAAGCAGCCAATGCAGTGGTTAGTTAGGTGTTTAGTTAACCTCTCTTTGAAGATTGAATGGAAAAATCCTCATTCTCAGAAATTGTTCCTTAGGACAATCTGAGATCATCACATAGTGCCATGTGCTCTTTGGAGGTTCTTTTATTTAAGCCTTACAGTGATACTATGAGGAAGATATAATGCCCATTTTAAGGATGAAGAAACTGAGCTTAGAAATGCTAAGTGAGGGCTTCCCTGGTGGCGCAGTGGTTGAGAGTCCGCTTGCCGATGCAGGGGCCGCAGGTTCGTGGCCCGGTCCGGGAAGATCCCACATGCCGCGGAGCGGGCCTGTGAGCCATGGCCGCTGAGCCTGCACGTCCAGAGCCTGTGCTCCGCAACGGGAGAGGCCACAGCAGTGAGAGGCCCGCGTAACGCAAAAAATAAAAAATAAAAAAATAAAAAAGTGCTAAGTGAAATACTCAGTAATGTATTCAAGCTTTCACGTGTGGGGATGAATCTTAAACTTAAGTCTATCTGAATCTATGCTCTTATCTACTATTAAAGGTGACTTGGAAAAAGTGAAGGTAGAATTTCAGGGTGGATATGTCCTCATGCATGCCTGCAAGGCTCCTTGCAGTTTGCGAAAGTGGGGAGTGGGTGGGAGGGGAAAGAAAGGACTCTGGATGGTGACTGGCTCTCCCAATGCCACCACGACCCACAGTATGAAACATTCCAGTCAAGACTTCTCTTCTCTTGGATGTTGGAGGGGAAGAATCCCTCCACCGCCACTCCCCTGCCAATGCCAAAGATGTCCATACCTTAATTCCTGGAACCTGAGGATATATTACATTATATGGCAAAGGAGAATTAAGTAGCAGATGGAATTAAGGTTGCTAGTCAGTTGCCCTTGAAATGGGGATATTGGCTATTATCCTAGATTATTGTAGTGGGTCCAGTGTAATCATAGAGTCCTTTAAGGTGGAAGAAGGAGACGAAACAGTGAGAACCAGAGAGGTGGAAGTGTGAGTAGGTCTGGGACCCACGTTGCTGATTTTACAGACAGAAGAGACCCGATCCTGCAGGTAGTCCGTAGAGGCTGTAATAGGCTAGGGATCGAATTCTCTCTTGGAGCCTACAGAAGGAATACAGACCTGCTGACATCTTGATTTTAGCCCGTTGACACCCATTTCAGTTTGTTGACCTCCTGAACTGTCAGATAATAAACATGTATGGTTTTGAGCTAGTAAGTTTGTGGTAATTTGTTACAGCAGCAGCAGCAGGAGACTACTGCTAATACTAAAAGACGTCTTAGGGGCCTTAGAATGTATATTTTATAGTGGGGTGATCAGAGCTGCACCTTCCTGTTCTGCGTTTACACAGAGGCATTTATCATTGCATTACCTATGTTGAGGAGGAAAAAATTCTCCTCTGCCCTTTTTGGTTCTTCTGGCTGGTCTAAGAATTAAATTGACGTGAGACAGATTAACAGGAGAAAATCGGACCAAAGTCTAATAACATGTATACATGGGAGAGACTCAGAAAAGTAACTCCCCCAAATGGCTGAAACCCTCACCTTAAGTATCATCTTCAGCTAAAGACAAAAGAGGATGTTGGGGGTAGTGGTTTGGGACTCCAAATGGGGAAGAAGGTAATTCCCATGGAGATGGAAAAGCAAATGTTTGGTAACTAAATGTTTGCTGGGTTGGGCAGAGACAAAGGGACAGAGAGAGGAATTTTAACAGACTTTGCTAGGTTTCTCCCTGCCTACTCACTTAGTTCGTACCGTAATTATATATGGTGATAGCTCCCTTCCTGGAATAGGTCCTCTATCTATCGACAGGTTCATATAAGCAGTTAGGGGGAAGGTCGAAGTTTTCTTCCTGAGTCTTTTGGGCCTTAATTGTCTTCAGCTCAAAATAATCGGCATGCCAAAGAGACGCTTCGAGGCGGCAGGATTTTTTTTTTTTCATTTTAACATCTTTATTGGAGTATAATTGCTTTACAATGGTATGTTAGTTTCAGCTTCACAACAGAATGAATCAGTTATATATATACGTATGTTCCCATATCTCTTCCCGCTTGCGTCTCCCTCCCTCCCTCCCACCCTCCCTATCCCACCCCTCCAGGCAGTCACAAAGCACCGAGCTGATCTCCCTGTGCTATGAGGCGGCAGGATTTTGTTCACCTACAGCTGAAGGTTGTCTTACTCCAGGGACCAACTCACATCCATGTGTCCTGAGTACTATTAGTACCAGAATCAGCTCTGCCGTCGGCTTAGCGTAGAAGCTATTTTTGATGGACAGAAATTGTGTTTTCAGGTATGAAAAATGAGGAAAAGCAAATCTGTTAGTCATTTTTGTCTGAACTCCTCCCTAAAATTGTCGTCAAATTAGAGTCAGAGGGTCACAGTTTAGTTAATGGGACGTCAGGAGAGCACTGGTTTTTTGCTTGTGATTTTAACTGTTGCACAACTGCAGTCTTAGTCTGAGTGTTGAAGGCGAGCCTAATTCTTTCTCTCTCTGTTACAGGTGGGGTACATTTATGTGAGACTGGTGTACAGAAAAAGTGTGCGTGTGCGTGTAGAGGCAGGGGCAGGAATTTGATGTGGATTTTGATTGGGTCACAATTTCAAGAGCAAAATTTAAATACAGATGAACGAAGATGCCAGAAATGGCCTATTCTGCCATTAATTATTTTCCCACTAGATGGCAGTGCAGTGTAAGCAAAAAGAAAACCAGGCTCCTTACCCTTGGCTTCTCTTGTTACTGGTAGCGATGCTTAATTGCCGTTTCAGGAGAAGAGGAAAATCAGCCAGGTCAAGGCAATCAACGTAGAAGTGTAGGGCTAATCTAGACTGATTCCAGGGCAGTGGAGTCATAGAAAGAGCATGGACTTTGTGGGTCTCAGCACCTGTAATTCCTAGCTGTAGGATCCCAGCAGATTACTTAACAGCTCATGGCCTCAGTTTCCACATTTGTATAATGGGTGTGAATATTAATATCTTCCTTGTAGGGCTATTATAAAGAGAAAATGAAGCAATATCATTACAAATCTTAGGACATGATAGGCAGTCACATACTAATAGTTCTTTCTCTCCCCTGCTTAGAGGAAAAAAATAAATAGCATTTAAATTTTGGATCTTAAGCTCATATAATCTCCAGGTACGGTTGTGAGAAGATGAAGGGTCTTGTAAAATAAGGAGAGATGATTTATTCTTTACTCTGCTTCAGTTTGGCGAAAACTTTCCAGAAATCAATGTCATAACCTTTGCTTCATGCTCTCAAGTGCTGTAGCTCTATCTCATCTCTCCCTTACAGTTGAGGTTCATCTCCTGTGAGAAGGTCTGTCAACTTTCCCTGAGGTCTACAAGGCTGGACTAACATTTCCTTCTTCCTGTGCCTGCAGCAGGTTGGCCTTTAGTGTGTGGGGCTGCAAGAATGATGTCCACAGAGCAGAATTGGATGGTGTAGTGAGTTGAATGGTGACTCCCAAAAGATATGTCTACCTGAAACCTGGGAATGTGACCTTAATTAGAAACAGGATCTTTGCAGATGTAATCAAGTTAAGGTTCCTGAGATGGAGCATCCTGGATTATCCAGGTGGGCCCTAAATCCAATGATAAGTGCCTTCAAAAAGGCAGAGGGAGGTAGATGTATGAGAGAGAGAGAGAGAGAGACAGAGAGGAGGAGGCCGTGTGAGATTGTTACCGAACTAAAGTTGGTCCGCTCCGGTTTCAGGAAAGCATTTTTAAAGGCCAGGGGAAGGAGGGGAGTCGCGAGGTATGTGATCGGCTCGTGTGCAGTAACAGGGTGGTGTCCATCGTTAACATTATCAATTAACATTATCAATCCTGGCGAAGGGAGTTAACATTATCATTCCTCAGGCTCTAGTAGGTCTGGGGGCTACATGCTCAGGGTCATCAAGTAGTTAATGTCTTCCATTTGGCGGGAGTTTTAGCATCTATAAAACAACTCAGGAAACGTGCATCAGATACTGTTGTCTCTGTAATTAAGGGAGGAACTAAAGATTCTGTGACTGCCATATGGCTAATTTACTGCTTAAATTGTTGCCAGTTCTTCTGGCCCAACTGCCATTTTTGTCACTACATGTTCACATCCTTTCTTTTTTTTTTTTTTTTAACATCTTTACTGGAGTATAATTGCTTTACAATGGTGTGTTAGTTTCTGCTTTATAACAAAGTGAATCAGTTATACATATACATATATTCCCATATCTCTTCCCTCTTGCATCTCCCTCCCTCCCACCCTCCCTATCCCACCCCTCTAGGTGGTCACAAAGCACCGAGCTGATCTCCCTGTGCTATGCGGCTGCTTCCCACTAGCTATCTATTTTACGTTTGGTAGTATATATATGTCCATGCCACGCTCTCACGTTGTCACAGTTTACCCTTCCGCCTCCCCATATCCTCAAGTCCATTCTCTAGTAGGTCTGTGTCTTTATTCCCGTCTTAACCATAGGTTCTTCATGACATTTTTTTTTTTTTAGATTCCATATATATCTGTTAGCATACGGTATTTGTTTTTCTCTTTCTGACTTACTTCACTCTGTGTGACAGACTCTAGGTACATCCACCTCACTACAAATAACTCAATTTCATTTCTTTTTATGGCTGAGTAATATTCCATTGTATATATGTGCCACATCTTCTTTATCCATTCATCTGTTGATGGACACTTAGGTTGCTTCCATGTCCTGGCTATTGTAAATAGAGCTGCAATGAACATTTTGGTACATGACTCTTTTTGAATTATGGTTTTCTAAGGGTATATGCCCAGTAATGGGATTGCTGGGTCATATGGTAGTTCTACTTGTAGTTTTTTAAGGAACCTCCATACTGTTCTCCACAGTGGCTGTATCAATTTACATTCCCACCAACAGTGCAAGAATGTTCCCTTTTCTCCACACCCTCTCCAGCATTTATTGTTTCTAAATTTTTTGATGATGGCCATTCTGACCGGTGTGAGATGGTATCTCATTGTAGTTTTGATTTACATTTCTCTAATGATTAATGATGTTGAGCATTCTTTCATGTGTTTGTTGGCAATCTGTATATCTTCTTTGGAGAAATGTTTATTTAGGTCTTCTGCCCATTTTTGGATTGGGTTTGTCTGTTTGTTATTGAACTGCATGAGCTGCTCGTAAATTTTGCAGATTAATCCTTTGTAAGTTGCTTCACTTGCAAATATTTTCTCTCATTCTGAGGGTTGTCTTTTGCTCTTATTTATGGTTTGCTTTGCTGTGCAAAAGCTTTGAAGTTTCATTAGGTCCCATTTGTTTATTTTTGTTTTTATTTCCCTTTCTCTAGGAGGCGGGTCAAAAAGGATCTTGCTGTGATTTATGTCATAGAGTGTTCTGCCTATGATTTCCTCTAAGAGTTTGATAGTTTCTGGCCTTATGTTTAGGTCTTTAATCCATTTTGAGTTTATTTTTGTGTATGGTGTTAGGGAGTGTTCTAATTTCATACTTTTACATGTAGCTGTCCAGTTTTCCCAGCACCACTTATTGAAGAGGCTGTCTTTTCTCCACTGTATATTCTTGCCACCTTTATCAAAGATAAGGTGACCATACGTGCATGGGTTTATCTCTGGGCTTTCTATCCTGTTCCATTGATCTTTCTGTTCTTGTACCAGTACCATACTGTATTGATTACTGTAGCTTTGTAGTATAGTCTGAAGTCAGGGAGCCTGATTCCTCCAGCTCCATTTTTTGTTCTCAAGATTGCTTTGGCTATTCGGGGTCTTCTGTGTTTCCATACAAATTGTGAAATTTTTTGTTCTAGTTCTGTGGAAAATGCCAGTGGTAGTTTGATAGGGATTGCATTGAATCTGTAGATTGCTTTGGGTAGTAGAGTAATTTTCACAATGTTGATTCTTCCAGTCCAAGAACATGGTATATCTCTCCAGCTGTTTGTATCATTTTTAATTTCTTTCATCAGTGTCTTATAATTTTCTGCATACAGGTCTTTTGTCTCCTTAGGTAGTTTTATTCCTAGATATTTTATTCTTTTTGTTGCAATGGTAAATGGAAGTGTTTTCCTAATTTCACGTTCAGATTTTTCATCATTAGTGTATAGGAATGCCAGAGATTTCTGTGCATTAATTTTGTATCCTGCTACTTTACCAAATTCATTGACTAGCTCTAGTAGTTTTCTGGTAGCATCTTTAGGATTCTCTATGTATAGTATCATGTCATCTGCAAACAGTGACAGCTTTACTTCTTCTTTTCTGATTTGGATTCCTTTTATTTCTTTTTCTTCTCTGATTGCTGTGGCTAAAACTTCCAAAACAATGTTGAATAAGAGTGGTAAGAGTGTGCAACCTTGTCTTGTTCCTGATCTTAGTGGAAATGGTTTCAGTTTCTCACCATTGAGGACGATGTTGGCTGTGGGTTTGTCATATATGGCCTTTATTATGTTGAGGAAAGTTCCCTCTATGCCTACTTTCTGCAGGGTTTTTCTCATAAATGGTTGTGGAATTTTGTCGAAAGCTCTTTCTGCATCTATCGAGATGATCATATGGTTTTTCTCCTTCAATTTGTTAATATGGTGTATCACATTGATTGATTTGCATATATGGAAGAATCCTTGCATTCCTGGGATAAACCCCACTTGATCATGGTGTATGATCCTTTCAATGTGCTGTTGGATTCAGTTTGCTAGTATTTTGTTGAGGATTTCTGCAACTATGTTCATCAGCGATACTGGCCTGTAGTTTTCTTTTTTTGTGATATCTTTGTCTGGTTTTAGTATCAGGGTGATGGTGGCCTCATAGAATGAGTTTGGGAGTGTTCCTCCATCTGCTATATTTTGGAAGCGTTTGAGAAGGATAGGTGTTAGCTCTTCTCTAAATGTTTGATAGAATTCGCCTGTGAAGCCATCTGGTCTTGGGCTTTTGTTTGTTGGAAGATTTTTAATCACAGTTTCAATGTCAGTGCTTGTGATTTGGTCTGTTCATATTTTCTATTTCTTCCTGATTCACTCTCTGCACCTTGTGCTTTTGTAAGAATTTGTCCATTTCTTCCAGGTTGTCCATTTTATTGCCATAGAGTTGCTTGTAGTAATCTCTCATGATCCTTTGTATTTCTGCAGTGTCAGCTGTTACTTCTCCTTTTTCATTTCTAATTCTGTTGATTTGAGTCTTCTCCCTTTTTTTCTTGATGAGTCTGGCTAATGGTTTATCAATTTTGTTTATCTTCTCAAAGAACCAGCTTTTAGTTTTATTGATCTTTGCTATTGTTTCATTTTTTTCATTTATTTCTGATCTGATCTTTATCAGTTCTTTCCTTCTGCTAACTATGGGGTTTTGTTGTTCTTCTTTCTCTAATTGCTTTAGGTGCAAGTTTAGGTTGTTTATTTGAGATGTTTCCTTTTTCTTAAGGTAGGATTGTATTGCTATAAACTTCCCTCTTAGAACTGCTTTTGCTGCATCCCATAGGTTTTGGGTCATCGTGTCTCCATTGTCATATGTTTCTAGGTATTTTTTGATTTCCTCTTGGATTTATTCAGTGACCTCTTGGTTATTAAGTAGTGTATTCTTTAGCCTCCATGTGTTTATATTTTTTACACATCTTTTCCTGTAATTGATATCTAGTCTCATAGTGTTGTGGTCAGAAAAGATACTTGATACAATTTCAATTTTCTTAAATTTACAAAGGCTTGATTTGTGACCGAAGATATGATCTATCCTGGAGAATGTTCCTTGAGCACTTGAGAAAAATATGTATTCTGTTGTTTTTGGATAGACTGTCCTATAAATATCAATTAAGTCCATCTTGTTTAATGTATCATTTAAAGCTTGTGTCTCCTTATTTATTTTCATTTTGGATGATCTGTCCATTGGTGAAAGTGGGGTGTTAAAATCCCCTACTATGATTGTGTTACTGTCGATTTCCCCTTTTATGGCTGTTAGTATTTGCCTTATGTATTGAGGTGCTCCTATGTTGGGTGTATAAATATTTACAATTGTTATATCATCTTCTTGGATCGACCCCTTGATCATTATGTAGTGTCCTTCTTTGTCTCTTGTAATAATCTTTATTTTAAAGTCTATTTTGAGACTTTTGATATGAGAATTGCTACTCCAGCTTTCTTCTGACTTCCATTTGCATGGAATATCTTTTTCCATCCCCCTCACTTTCAGTCTGTATATGTCCCTAGGTCTGAAGTGGGTCTCTTGTAGACAGCATATATACGGGTGTTGTTTTTGTATCCATTCAGCCAGTCTGTGTCTTTTGGTGGGAGCATTTAATCCATTTACATTTAAGGTAATTATCAATATGTATGTTCCTATTCCCATTTTCTTAATTGTTTTGGGTTTGTTATTGTAGGTCTTTTCCTTCTCTTGTGTTTCTTGCCTAGAGAAGTTCCTTTAGCATTTGTTGTAAAGCTGGTTTGTTGGTGCTGAACTCTCTCAGCTTTTGCTTGTCTATAAAGGTTTTAATGTCTCCATCAAATCTGAATGAGATCCTTGCTGGGTAGAGTAATCTTGGTTGCAGGTCTTTCTCCTTCATCACTTTAAATATGTCCTGCCACTCCCTTCTGGGTTGCAGAGTTTCTGCTGAAAGATGAGCTGTTAACCTTATGGGGATTCCCTTGTGTGTTATTTGTTGTTTTTCCCTTGCTGCTTTTAATATGTTTTCTTTGTATTTAATTTTTGATAGTTTGATTAATATGTGTCTTGGCGTGTTTCTCCTTGGATTTATTCTGTATGGGACTCTCTGTGCTTTCTGGACTTGATTAACTATTTCCTTTCCCAAATTAGGGAAGTTTTCAACTATAATCTCTTCAAATATTTTCTCAGTCCCTGTCTTTTTCTCTTCTTCTTCTGGGACCCCAAATTCCAAATGTTGGTGCGTTTAATGTTGTCCCAGAGGTCTCTGAGACTGTCCTCAGTTCTTTTCATTCTTTTTTCTTTATTCTGCTCTGCAGTAGTTATTTCCACTCTTTTATCTTCCAGGTCACTTTTCTGTTTTTCTGCCTCAGTTATTCTGCTATTGATCCCTTCTAGAGTATTTTAAATTTCATATATTGTGTTGTTCATCATTGCTTGTTTCCTCTTTAGTTCTTCCAGGTCTCTGTTAAATGTTTCTTGCATTTTCTCTATTCTATTTCCAAGATTTTGGATCATCTTTTCTATCATTACTCTGAATTCTTTTTCAGGTAAACTGCCTATTTCCTCTTCACTTGTTAGGTCTGGTGGGTTTTTACCTTGCTCCTTCATCTGCTGTGTGTTTTTCTGTCTTCTCATTTTCCTTATCTTACTGTGTTTGGGGTCTCCTTTTCGCAGGCTGCAGGTTCAAGGTTCTTGTTGTTTTTGGTGTCTGTCCCCAGTGGCTAAGGTTATTGGTTAGTGGGTTGTATAGGCTTCTTGGTGGAGGGGCCTAGTGCCTGTGTTCTGGTGGATGAGGCTGGATCTTGTCTTTCTTGTGGGCAGGTCCACGTCTGGTGGTGTGCTTTGGGGTGTCTGTGGCCTTATTATGATTTTAGGCAGCCTTTCTGCTAATTGATGGGGCTGTGTTCCTGTCTTGGTAGTTGGTTGGCGTAGGGTGTCCAGCATTGTAGCTTGTTGGTCATTGAGTGAAGCTGGGTCTTGGTGTTGAGATGGAGATCTCTGGGAGATTTTCGCCATTTGATATTACGTGGCGCTGGGAGCTCTCTTGTGGACCAGTGTCCTGAAGTTGGCTCTCCCACCTCAGAGGTACAGCACTGACTCCTGGCTGGAGCACCAAGAGCCTTTCAACCACATGGCTCAGAATAAAAGGGAGAAAAAATAAGAAAGACAGAAAGAGAAAGAGAGAGAGAGAGAGAGAGAGAGGGAGGGAGGGAATAAGGATGGAAGGAAGAGAGGAAGGAAGAAGATAAAATAAAATAAAGTAATATAAAATAAAGGTATTAAAATAAAAAATTATTATGAAAAAAATTTTTAAGTAAAAAAATAAAAGGACGGACAGAACCCTAGGACAAATGGTGAAAGCAAAGCTATACAGACAAAATCTCACACAGAAGCATACACATACACACTCACAAAAAGAGGAAAAGGGGAAAAAATAATCTATCTTGCTCCCAAAGTCCACCTCCTCAATTTGGGATGATTCGTTGTCTATTCAGGTATTCCACCGGTGCAGGTACATCAAGTTGATTGTGGAGATTTAATCTGCTGCTCCTGAGGCTGCTGGGAGAGATTTCCCTTTCTCTTCTTTGTTCGCACAGCTCCCGGGGCTCAGCTTTGGATTTGGTCCTGCCTCTGCGTGTAGGTCACCGAGGGCGTCTGTTCTTCGCTCAGACAGGACGGGGTTAAAGGAGCCGCTGATTCGGGGGCTCTGCCTCACTGAGGCCGGGGGAAGGGAGTGGCACGGAGTGTGGGGTGAGCCTGCGGCATCAGAGGCCAGTGTGACGTTGCACCAGCCTGAGGCGCGCCGTGCGTTCTCCCGGGGAAGTTGTCCCTGGATACAGGGACCCTGGCAGTGGCGGGCTGCACAGGCTCGCCGGAAGGGGGGTGTGGATAGTGACCTGTGCTCACACACAGGCTTCTTGGTGGCGGCAGCGGCGGCCTTGGCGTCTCATGCCCGTTTCTGGGGTCCGCGCTTTTAGCCACGGCTCGCGCCCGTCTCTGGAGGTCCTTTAAGCAGCGCTCTTAATTCCCTCTCCTCGCGCACCCGGAAACAAAGAGGGAAGAAAGAGTCTCTTGCCTCTTTGGCAGCTCCAGACTTTTTCCCGGACTCCCTTCCGGCTTGCCGTGGCGCACTAACCCCTTCAGGCTGTGTTCACGCTGCCACGCCCACTCCTCTCCCTGCGCTCCAATGGAAGCACGAGCCTCAGCTCCCAGCCCCGCCCGCCCCGGCGGGTGACCTCTGCATCCCTGTTGCTGCGCTCTCCTCCGCGGCTCCGAAGCTTTCCCCCTCCGCCACCTGCAGTCTCCGCCTGCGAAGGGGCTTCTAGTGTGTGGACACCTTTCCTCCGTCACAGCTCCCTCCCACTGGTGCAGGTCCCGTCCCTATTCTTTTGTCTCTGTTTATTCTTTTTTCTTTTGCCCTACCCAGGTACATGGGGGGGGGGTTCTTGCCTTTTGGGAGGTCTGAGGTCTTCTGCCAGCGTTCAGTAGGTGTTCTGTAGGAGTTGTTCCACGTGTAGATGTATTTCTGGTGTATCTGTTGGGAGGAAGGTGATCTCCACGTCTTACTCTTCTGCCATCTTCCTGGAGCTCCTCCTCACATCCTTTCAATCATTAATTCTTGAGCCAGGCTTTTGTGACTCAGGGGAGGCCTGGGAAATTACAGCTTTTCCTCAAACAAGAGTCAGGCAGAGGACATGGAGGGAGGAATCTGTCCCAGGAAGGCCCCATAGGGTCCTGCTCAGTTACAGGATGGAGGTAGAGATTGGGGTGATGCAGCCACAAACCAGGGAACAATTGGAGTCGCCAGAGGCTGGACGAGGCAGGAAAGGAATCTTCCCTAGACTCTTCAGAGGAAGCACAGTTCTGCTGACAGCTTGATTTCAGACTTTTGGTCTCCACCACAGTGAGCAAATTAATTTCTGTCGTTGGAAGCCACCAAGTTTGTGTTAATTCATTATGGCAACCCTAGGAAATGAACATAGATTTATAGCAAGAAAATTCCTGTCTGCAAGTACATTTCCGCTATTGTTAAAAAATCTATTAGCAAATTTATTCCTTTGGTTTAAATAGCAGCCTCTTTTAAAACAAAATTCATAAGGTCCCTTAGGAAAAGTAACATATTTCAGAGAATGAATTTTCACATTATGTCCTCCGTGAATGGAAAGCTTGGCTCTGCAGAAAAGCCTTGAGTACTTGGAAGGAAGTGATTCTAAAGAGGTGAAGGAAATTGGCTTTAAAAGACCAGCTTGACTCGCAAAGCCACTTCTCTGGCGTTTGGCCCAGTGATTCCTCATTATTTCAATGGTTCTGAATGAGAGAAGCCAGGATTTGGAGAAATCTCAAGCAATATTGCCATGTAAGAAGATCCCACTCTGTACTAATTGCAGTGCATGCTTTGCTGCAAGGTAAGGTCCCCGTGAGGCCAGTGCAACATGCCCTCAGAACGGGCACCTGCCCCTCCCAGACCATCATCCAGGTGCCCAGAATCTCAGAATTCATTGCCCAAATGGCCCCCAAGCCCTTTTCCAAGGCCCACACAGCCTTCTTCTCTAGGTCTGCTCTCTCTAGGGTGGATCACACCATAGGCATGCACAGTCCTAGGCCCAGGGTGGTGAACATGAGAGGCCCTTCTCAGCACAGAATGGAGCCAGAAGTGGAGAGAAGAGGCTTACTGGGGCCCAGGGCCTGTCTCTTTTTTTTTATTTTGCGGTACGCTGGGCTCTCGCTGTGTGGCCTCTCCCGTTGTGGAGCACAGGCTCCGGACGCGCAGGCTCAGCGGCCATGGCTCACGGACCCAGCCACTCCGTGGCATGTGGGATCCTCTCAGACCGGGGCACGAACCCGTCTCCCCCGCATCGGCAGGCGGACTCTCAACCACTGCGCCACCAGGGAAGCCCAAGGGCCTGTCTCTTTCGGCATCACCACATTATCAAGGAATCTGATCATTCTAAACTCAAACGTAGCCTTCCTGTTTATTGTAAAGGTATGCTTGTCAAGGTAGAAGGACTGAACTTGTTTTATTAAACAGTTTGTTATCTTGGTCTATAAATTAAATATTTCGACACATGGAATGTGGGCCTGCATTGATACTCTTTCCCGTGCCAGCAGAAGCCAGGGGTGGCCCTGACTCGAGATAGGCAGGCTTTAAGAGCCCTCTGGGAAGGCAGAGTAGGCAGCTAGCAGCAGTCCATAAAAGGCAGGGCGTTCAAAACAGAATCATGGTGCTGGAAGCGCCACAAGGAAAAACAAAACAAAACAAAAAAGGAAAGGAACGGGTAGTAAAACCTAAGAATTGTACCAGGCATGCAAATAACTCCACGGTAGGAAGCAGATACAGCCTCCCCTGTCTCTCAGGTATTTGACTTTATAAAAGACTCTTAAAGGCTTTGAACTGCAGTTTCTTCAAATATAAAATTGGAATGATTAGACCTATGCCAGAGAGTTTCTATGAGAATTCAGAAAGGAATAAACAAAAGTCATTGCTTTAATTGAGGACACATACTGAGTGCCATATAAATCGTAACTATCCTTATGATATTGATGATTTCTCTCATGACATCACTGGGGCTTGGTAGGATGAGACGTGGCATGCGACGCAGAACTAGAATGGACACCCTGCTCCAGACATCATATATGAGGCAAACTCTGCTATCCACCATTGAGTTTTATATGGACGTCAACCTATGTACGGTGAAAGTCAGCTGCATAAGACAACATTGCAAAAGGGATTGCTTATCCGCTCTGCTCACTATAAGCCCCAGAGTCATAAGTGTGAGTCTTACATGTGCTTTTCAGTTTGGGTTAGCTCAGATCAGACCTCTCTCTGACATGAGACAGGGAGAGTAATTATTGTTCATTTTTAATAATAGGGTACTTTATGAGAAAATAGATGGGCTCTTGCGAAATGAAAACTATACGTAGGTTATCAAGAAGTAACTTGAGAATAGTTACATATAGTAAACTAAAACTTACAAATGGTACACTCTTACATTTCATTCTCTCTTTAGTCATATCTGGTGAATCTTTGGTCAGCTGGGAACGCCGATGGGCATGGCTTCTGGCTTGGTTTAGCTCAGAGTTCCTTATTTTCCTTCTCTGAGCAGAACTTAATTTCCTTTGTGGGTTGCATCCCTCTGGGTCCCAGGCTGCTGGGATGATGGCATCCTTGTATCACAATGTTTATTGTAATTTCTGAGATATTTCCTCCCTATAGCTACAACCAGCGAAAGATTTTAAGTAACAAAGCCTTCACCAGGTGTTTCTAAGGGGCACTCTTTCTCCACTAGAGTCTGCAGAAGGCCAGCCTGCCTGCTGTGGGTTATTCAATGGCCAGGAGTGAATGGCCTCTTTTTCTGCTTTCTTGGGTCCGTGTACTCATTCTGTCTCGGCCTCATGTACTTGCTCGGTGTTCTGCCCAGTTGACTCCATGTTGTTCTTAAAGCTGTGGCAGTGGGTAGGCTTTTAAGATCCAAGAAACGTTGTTTTCTTTTGGTATGCAAGAGGAACTTTCCAATGAGGTCATCACTAAATATCGATTCTCCACTAAGCAGAAACATAAATACCACTTCATTTCCTTTGTTAACACCATTAAATGTCCTCCCTGGCTGTAGTAGTCCAAATTTTATGATGTTTATTATTTATTACCCAGTGGCCATTTGGCTGCTGAAGCACCCAGGATAGAGAAGAGTGAGAAAAAGAAGAGACTGGCCCATGTTCTATCCCTAGGCATGAATACTGTAGCTTAGTGGTGATCGATGATTTCAATTCTAATTTTTAGGCATGATCCAGTAAGACCTTTCTTAGGAGCCTGTCAATAGCTTGATTAAAGATCTTGTTAAATGTGGAAAGCTGGAAAAGGTAGCTAATACACAAAAAGTCAGAATCAGGAGACAAAAATATCTTGATGTTGGAATGATGAGGGGAAACCAAGAATGTCAAATGCAGGATGGATATGTGTAAATTCCTGCACTGAAGTTAGAAAACCTGCCATCCAGGTGCAGGATGGGGAGATGTGTCTTCACAGCTGGGCGTTTCCTGTGTCTCCCCGTCAGCATTAGAAGCTGGTGTGGTCTTTAAAGCACTACACACTCTGGTCTTTACCTTCCCGTCAGCCTCATATCTAATGACCTTTTCTCCCAATCCCACTCCCTTCACACAGGTAATGGGGAGGTAGATTTTTAGCTCAATATAAGGAAGAATTTTCTAACAACAGAGCTGTCCAAAAATAGAATGAACTTTCTCCAGAAGCAGCCAATCCCCCTGGCAGTAACAGGGGTTCCAGCTGAGGCTTAATAACCTTTTGTAAGGTAATTGGAAAGGGGATTGAAACAGTGTAATTAGGAAAATAGACTTTGGAATTAAAAAGTTCAAAGGCTGTCTCTAAATAGATGCATTATTTGGGGCAGAGTGGTGGTTTCTAGAGCTTGTTGGCCTCTTTTCAATACAGGTCTGCCACTTACTAGCTGTGTGACCTTGGCAGGTCATTAGAACTCTCCTGGTCTCAGTTATCTTATCTATAAAGTGTAGACAAGAGTACCTCCTTCCCAAGGACTGTGCTCAGTGTTGTGTGAAAACTAAGAAGCCAACATAATGTAAAACTCTTGGAATACCATCTGGCATATAATAAGCACTTAATAAATGTTAATAATGATTATTATTATTTAACTACTTAAACCTGTGTTTTCTCGTTGGTAAAAATAAAGATAATATTTATCTCATAGATTTCTTTTGAAAAAGAAGTGATGTATGATTAACATAATTCTTAACACACTGAACAGCTATGGTTATTAGTTTGCTGAAATGTTTTGCAGTATATAATATCTAACATTTCTTATAAACCTGAGATCCTGTGATTAAATGACTCACCAATGGCCAGATGACAGGAATTTTCCCGGCATACTCTGTGGAGGCAGATGCCTACAACTTGTGTATAGAAACAAAACATTCCATCATTCCATCCAATACATGAATGATGAAAGAGGAAGAGAGGGAGAGAGAGAGAATATGAATGAATGAGGGAGAGGAAGAAAGAAAATGAAAACTCAAAGATTATAATCCTTATTCCCAATATTCCATGAAACAATATATGGACAAATTGGTACCAAAAGAGAGATTTAAAAAAACTGCACTGGTATCATAATCTTTCTGATATGCAAGGTATTTATTTTTCCTCATTATCATTGTATTTTTATTGGGTTTGCAGAGTATGCATTTTTTAGGCTGAAGGATGGAAACTGGTTTTAAAATTCCAACATGATTTTTCAATTATATTCTAAAAACTATGAATTCCTTCTCAGTTTAATCACTTACACTGAACTGTCAGTATCAAGACACATGTGAATTGTGCTTCTCTGTGAAAAATATTTTTAGTATATAGTTTTTGTCATTGTGGATTTAAAGATATTTCTATCTTTTAACTTAGCTCTTCTATTCTGGTATTAAAAAGTTAGAATAGAAACACCCATTTTCATGGGTTGCAAGCTCCTATGAATTGCAATTGAGCTCTTTCTCCAGCTGCTTTCAGTGGACAAAGGGAGTGTAAGATCTCATCCCAGATTCTAGTTTAATATAGGGTGGAGCTAGGGTGGAGCAAGGGGGGAGGAAATAAGAAGTGTGTCTACAAAATAGTTAAGTAACAGCACAAGCAGTTGGCTGTTTACAAGGTGGGCACTGTCAGTACTTTGGGGTTCAGAGATATTGCTGGGCGGGTGTGGGGAGGAGTTATCATTTTTAAGAGGTGCTTCTGCAGGGCAAGAGAAAATGCTGGCTCCTGACACCTGTGCTCTGTGATCGTGGGCAAAGTAACCTCCCAAAGCTTCCGCTGCTTCATCTATGGAATGAGCATAATGATGTCTCCCTCTTCTGGTGGTGTAAGAACTAAAGATAATATACATATACACTACACACTACACACACACACACACACACACGCGCACACACACACACACACACACACACAGGAATACTACTCAGCCATAAAAAAGAATGAAATAATGCCATTTGCAGCAACACGGATGGACCTAGAGATTATCATACTAAGTGAAGTAAGCCAGATAGAGAAAGACAAATACCATATGCTATCACTTATAGGTGGAATCTAAAATATGACACAAATGAACTTATTTATGAAACAGAAACAGACTCACAGACATACAGAACAAATTTATGGTTACCAAAGGGGAAAAGGGGGTGGTGGAGGGATAAATTAGGAGAATGGGATTAGCAGACACAAATTACTATATATAAAATAGATAAACAACAAGGTCCTACTGTATAGCACAGGAAACTATATTCAATATTTTGTAATAAACCATAATGGAAAAGAATATGAAAAAATATATATATATAATTGTATATATGATACACATATACATTTGAATCACTTTGCTGTACACCAGAAACTAACACAACATTGTAAATCAACTATACTTCAATTAAAGAAAAGGAACTAAAGACAATGTATGGACGATGCCTATCACATGAAAATAACCAATAACTATGAGTTTGCTATCTTTATCTTTGACATGCAGTGTGGCTAGGGTGCCAAAGGATAGGTAGAATTCAGACACATACCCAAAGGTTTGAGGGGAAAAGGAGTAAACAACAGGAGTAGAAGTTCCTTGCTGACAGTCATGGGGTTGGGGAAATTTGGAATAAATATGAACATCCCAGGAGAGAGGGCACTGAATCCCAAACTAGTCGTATTTAAAAAACACACATAATATAAGCAGGAGTGGATCTTTTTTTTTTTAATCTTGAAGCTTATATAATTGGGTACCCTCATAAGAATTTTCATACAAAATTAAGTACGAATGTGCATTTCAAGTGGGGAAATAAATCACATGTAACAAATTTTTAAAGGCTGACAGATTTCAGAAACATTACAAAATTTAGGAAAATAACACAATGTGATTGTGAACCAAAGAGGATATATAGCAGTAAATGGGACTGAAGTGTATTCTCTAACTAAAATTCCCGTTATACAGATCCAAAATTGTCCCACTACATCACCTCCTGACAAAAGGGGGTGTGTCAACAAGGGGAAGCCAAAGCAGAAAGACATGGCAGTCTTAATGGATGTGGATTAAAATATCTTACTTTTCCTAATTTTACAATAGCGTATGACCACGTGAACATGATGCTGGATTCCCTGCCGGGGAGTACCCTCAGCGTTACGCCTCATTAACATTGTGGCAAATTCACCTCTGCCTAAGGAAAATGGGAAAAAAACTGGAGTAAGTCGTCAGGATTACCATTTAAGGAAGATGAATCTAGTGTTGTCTTAGCTAGAAAAACAACTGAGTATGGAGAGAGCAACACTTAGAAGTCAAAAAGTGAGAGACATCAAAGAGAATATCAACACTTCCTAGATGTCTGACAAGATACAGACAGTGACAGAGAAGGAGGTGCCCAAAGTGACAGGAGGGTTGAGCTCACATGACCGAGAGAATATACACTAGAGGGTTTAGCAAGGAAACAGCTATTGCTTGTAAGAAAGTCTGTCCACTTTATATTGGCCATGGACCTCAGGAGGTAAGAACACCCAGTGGTTGAAGAAAAAGAAAAAAATGCCCCTTTTCTGGCCTGAATGACCACATCAAACATGGAAATAATATGACTAGTCATTCCAGTTCTTACAGTGGTTAGCAATCATGAGAAGTATGCCATTCTCCTGTGGCGGTACTATTTCCAGAGTCTAGGGGTACCCAACATAACCGAGACCCGGTTTTTAGAAGATTGCAAAGGAAAATACTCATAGCAAATAGAAGGTACAGTATTCTTGGCTACTGTGGGTATTCTTCGCCAGTCACTGAAAGAGAACTGTAGAAACTGGGATCCAGCATGTGCAGAACTCCTTTTGCTCAGGTTAGAAGCCTTCTCCTTAAGTCTGATCCTGAATCCCAATCCCAACCGTGATGGGGGGGGAAGCTGAGACAGCAAGAGAAAAAGTGTTTGCCCCTAGTGCCTCTGCTGAGCTAGCCCGTGCAGGAGCCTGGGTACTAGCCCCACCTGGCTTCCAGGTGAGATGAAGAGTGAACATCCAAATTAAGAGCGGGTAGCTGGCCAAACCCAGGTAAGATGACCCCTCCAGCCATGGAAAGGAGAAGCAAGAAGGGGACCACATCCATGTTCTGTCTCTAGTTGGCAGCTGGACTCCATTTGCCATCTTCCTGGGCAACGACTAACCTAGAGAATGATTCCAACTCCTTGAGAGCAAGTTTATTTTTTCATCTAATCATCACATTCACTAACAGGCAAACATTGTTATTCTACTTCACAGAAGACCTAACAGGCTCCAAGGTCAGCTGCTTTATCCAAGACTATGTAGCTACAAAGACAGCACCAAGCTAATAATAATCGTAAGTAGTTACGCTGTGTTAGCTCAGTTAATCATCACCACAACCCTCTGAGGTGTTGCTATTATTACGTAAGCCCGTTTCCACAGGTGAGGCAGCTGAGGCATAGTGATGTCAGGTAGCTTGTCTGAGGTCACCAGCTTATGAGAGATGAGGCTGGCATTTGAATCAATTCTTTAGGTTCCAGAACATATGATATTCACCATGTGCTATTCTGCCTCTCCAAGATTGCAAACTGTGACTTCTGATTCCACAGCCATCCTTCTTCAGCTCATTCCATCACCCTGTCCTTCATTCACCTAAAGACAGAGAGGATAAATCTGTCCCAAGAATCAATAGAAATGGTAGGAAGAGGAAGAAGCATTTGGAGGGAAGGTGATCAGTCCATTTTTGGAAATGTAAAATGGAGATTGGTGAATGTCCCCAAGGAAAAGGGGCCTTTAGGGATTTGTCCTAGAAATGCAGATTTGAGAGTCAGCAGCAGGAGGTAGTAGTCAGAGCCTTGAGATAGAATCTGCTCGTGTATAATTATGTAATTAAAATAATGATACCTTAGAGTCATTTGGTATTTGATAATTTTCGAAACACTTTTATATATACCATTACATTGAATCACCTGCAATATTTTTAAATGTGATTCGGAGCCTGCTGCATATTACAAAAATGTTTGAATATGTTTCTATTCCAGAGATAAAAGAACAGAATGATACAGGAAGGTGAGGAAAGCAGCGTGTGTTGAACTCATGCTGTGTGCCAGGAAATGGGCAAGGCGTTTATGCCATTATCTTACTTAATCCAGCAACAGATGAATGAGAGCGAATCATGTCCTCACTTTACAGACGAGGAGACAAAGGCTCAGAACATTTAGGTCACTTGCCCAGCATCACACAACTAGCAAGTGTTGGGCCAGGCTCTTTCAGGACTGTCATCTAGCAGATGACACTGCCCAAATATATATTCCCACTTTTGGTACTTCATAGTGTTCATTTATGAAGTTCTCTTTGTTCTGGACACATGTCATTCACACATTCATACAAAGTAAATAGAATGAAGATTAGAAAATCTGTTCATCTGCTTGAAATTGTCTTCCACATGGACAGCCTTGTCTCTGGAATCAAGCAGTATCCCCATCGTCGTTGCTATTTCTCATGTACCAAGACTTGCTGAATTAACCCATTTTTATTTTCCTCTTCCTTTCCTCCCATATTCTTTACTGTTTCCCAGGATTTCTGTTGACCTTTAGCACTCATCAGTTTTGACCCTGACACCTGCTATGTCTCCTGTAAGCTCAGTCCCCAGTTGACCAAGCCAGATTGTTGACCACTGTTGCTAAGAGATTTAGGGGTCAGGAAGATCACTCAAACAGCATGACATAGTAGATCCAGATAGAAAAAGACCACCATGCCAACTTGAATAAATGTGTTTGTTGGACCCAGTCTTCCCCGGGCCAAACCCTTTTCTGGGCCGTCTCTAGGCTGCATGTTCAAAGCTACTTGTCAAGCACCTAGAGCAAGGAGTCCTGGGTAGGGGCAGTATGATATCGTGGTTAAGACTAACAGCTTTGGGGTGAATCTTGTGTTCAGATCCTGCCCCCATTCATTACCTACCTTGTAAGTTTGAATCATGTTTTTTAAGATATTTGAGACTCAGATTCCCCATTTATAAAATTGAGGAATAATATCTACCTCAGGGTTGTTACATGAATGAATGAATGTGAAACACTTGTTACCTATGAAGCACTCCGTGAGGCTGCTACCGCTACCATTACTTTTATCACTGAGAGTTACAGGCATAACATTTTTGAAAATTTATGGCCTGTTCGTAATGTTACTGTAGCTGCCTAAGGGGCTAAGTGTGACGTAGACCAGTGGTCCCCAAACTTGGCTGCATATTAGAATCACCTGGGGAACTTTTCAAAATTCAGGTGCCCGTCTCACCCTAGTTTAATCAGAATGTCTGGATAAGGGAACTAGGCATCCATCGTTTTCAAACACGCACAGGTGATTCCAATGTGCAGCAAAGTTTGGGAACCACTGATGCAGACAGAGTTGCTTTCAGTTCTTCCAACACCAATTTCAAGGACCAATGTCTCTCCATGCTCACCTCCACGGCCCAGCAAGAAAGGGCAGTGACCCCGGCTCCGCTGCTCTGGTCTGCTTTCTTCCCCTCCGTACATGTCCTCCATCAATGGAACCATTGCTGAGCCGATGGCAGAAGAATGTGACATATTAAACAAAAAGCAGGTGGGGAGGTGTGGAGGCCACAAGTTCAACAAAATCACAGATGAGGAATTTAGGGCTTTGGGGCTCCAAGATGATAAGAGCAGTTATTTAAATCCTAGTCTGTCCCTCTCTGGAGCCAGAGCCCTTTCAGTGCCCCCAGGATAATTTCACTCCCCCTTTTGCTCCTGCTAATGGGCTAACATGGAAAAATGCAGAGGAACTCATGAATAGGGAAATTAAAGGCTCTAGAGAGGGTATTTCTGTGGAGATTGTCAAAGAGAAAGCCAGACACTAGTTAGAAGTGTAGGGATAGCTTTTAATCTGTAGTAACTGTTGCAAAAGCAGAGTCCAGCATGAACCGAACTCAACTTCTGACTTGTGACTGGGTGTCTGAAGGGGAGGATGAAGGATTAGCAGGGGGTGAGGGGGGGCTCAGTAGAGTCAGTGGAAAATGACAACAAGCTAGAAGGGGCTGGTCCACGTGAAACCCAACTGGGTTTGCTAACTGGAGCTTGAAGTTGGATTCCTGCAGTCCCACAGAGCCCAGGAGGCAGGGGCCAAACCTTCAGGGCTGGAATGAACAGTAAATTCTTTTAGCAGCCTTGAGTTTTCTTAGGCAGGCACTTGAATGGGAGCTAAGGTCACACTAGGGATGTGGCCTTGAGCTATTACAACCATGTTAGTGCTTGTTCAAGTCTTCATAGGCCAAGGTTGAGGTCTCGTGGAGAAGACGGCTCGGAGGAGCCTGGCTGGCGTTTGGTCAAGGAGGGTCTTTGGCAAGACAGAGGATTGGTGAGTGTTGTTTACAATCTTTCCTTCCCTTTGGTGCCTTTCTGCCGTTCTGCACAAGTAAGGTTCAACATGTATGTAGCATGAGCTGTGTAACCCAAGCAAAACAAGGAGCAAGGGCCTGACACCTAATGAAAGAGGTTTGATGTCAGGACCTCCTCTTGTTCAGCACTGACTCAGACCCCTTGCTCTTCTCCACTGTCCTCTCTGCTTCTTCTTATCAAACACATGGTTCCACTTGGCTTCTCTGCTCTTTTGGGGAGAATAGGCCAAAAGGAAAGTGGCAGATAGTCAAAGAAGCCCTCACAGTAGTGATGGTCCTGGCCTTTGAGGTCTCAGCCCATTTGTCAAGATCTAGCAGCCCCAGGGCCACAGAAGATGCACGTTGCCATGGCAACACAAATACACTGACCTTTCCTGGACTCCTGGAAGTATTTTTTTAGGATTGGAAAGGAAAAAATGCAGAAAAGGAAGAATGCAAGCCAGGTTATTCCGTAAACCACCACTACACATCCAGATGGGAAAAGCTTAACCATTTGTTTTAAGCATGCTATAGTCTGGTCAGCGTGAGTGCCATTCTCCTGAAACTGTGGCCTGATGGAGAAGGATGTACGTGCTTGTACCAGACTCTGTGGGTGGCATTGCAGCCCCGACACTTACTAGTTGGCTGACTTTGGTGAATGCTTCTCTCTGCATCAGCTTTCGATCTGTAAAATGGGATAATAAGCTTGTGATTATTATACAATTAATATGGATAAAGTAGTTAAAACAGTTCCTGACCTATCATAAGCACCTTTAAGTATTTGTCATTGTTATCCCAAAGTTTCCAATACCCTTCCACTTGTTTTTCTCCCTGGCAAGAATTCACACTGTGAATTATGGATTTTTCTTGAAATTTATTTCTGTGACTCAGACCCACTTCTGTCTTCTGGTTTCCTCTCCTTCTCCATGTTCTTACTCTTTCCTCCTTCCCACTATCCACCCAAATTCGACTATCTCAACATTTTGTTCATGGCCATCTTTCTCTTGATTACTATATGTTCCCTTCAAACAACTTCAGTTTCTCCCTGTAGTTTCTCTCATGATAGGGTAGGCAGGGTTTCTCTCTGTCCGTGCCTTCAGATGGAGCTTGAGATCTGGTCTTTTGTTTGGAACTTGTGTATTTATTTATTTAGTGGTTGATTAGCTTTGGCGTCAGAAAGACTTTGTTGTTTGGGGTTTGCTAGATGAACGGTATAATTAGCAAATCACTTTAATTTCTCTAAGTCTTCATTTTCCTCCCAATAAAACAGGAGGTAATAATAATAGTTTCTAGTGCATAGAATAATTGTAAGCACTAACTGGATATTTTATAGCCGTTGCTTGGCAGAGTGCCTGGTGTACAGAACGTGTTCTAGGTATTCTGACTGACTCCTCAAATCTCACGTGTCTAAAGCCCAGATTATTGCCCACTTCTCACAAAACCAGCTCTTCTAAATTTCTTAATACTCTTAATGATACTGTCATGTTCTTAGTCACCTGTTTTCATGAGTTGAGTCATCCTTGACTCTTCCCTCTTTTTCACTCCTCTGATGGGTCAGCAAATTCTGTTGACCTTTGCTATTCAGGTTCTTGGCTAATATCTACACTCCCTCCCCCATTTTCATTGTCACTGTCCTATATCTTGTTTGGTGTAATTCAGTAGTCTCCTGAATTATCTCTTTGATTTCAGAGCCCCACTACTTATATTAGTATCAGCAATTGCTACTGGCAAAATCAGGAGTGTTAAAGGCCTGAACAGGATGAATATATGTGTGTGTGTGTGTGTGTGTGTGTGTGTGTGCGCGCGCGCGCGCGCATGTGTTTACAGTTTTAACACTGAATGTTCTTTCTCTTTCCATTATGTCACAAACCCCATTACTTCCTTTACTCTTTTATTCTGTTTGGCGCTTGAAGATTTTTGGACTTGTAACATCTGTTAACCCGCTTCATTCCAAACCTTTGATGAGATAATAAGCAGAATTGCCCCCAAAGTAACCCTGGCAGCTAGCTGGGACTTGCGACCTCCATCGAAACTCAGCCTCCCATGTGGTTTCCTCTTCCCACAGAGGATACGGCAACACCTCATAGGTCCCAAGGGCTCCAAATCCCGGCTGTCTGCCTTCCCCAGATGCTTCCTATAAATACCTGGCACCACAAATTCAGACTCAATATGACTAGGCAGTCTGAGCATTTACCCACTGTGATGCTTAATTTTATATGTCAGCTTGACTGGGCCCTGAGGTACCCAGATTAAAGTTAGTTCTGGGTGTGTGTGTGAGGGTGCTTCCGACTGAGAAGAATATTTGAATCAGTGGACTCAGTAAAGCAAATGGCCCTCCCCAACATGGAGGTATCACCCATTCTGTCAAGGGCCTGGAGAGAACAAAAAGGCCGAGAAAGTAGGAATCCGTCCTTTTTGCTTCCTGCCTGGTTGCTTGAGCTGGGACATCAGTCTTCTCCTGCCCTTGGACCGGGGTTACACCACTGATTTTCCTGGGTCTCCAGCTCGCAGATGGCAGATAATGGGATTCTCAGCCTCTGTAATCACATGAGTCAATTCTTCATACTGAATCTTTATATATATATCTATATATATATCCTATGGATTCTGTTTCTCTGGAGAACCCTGACTAATACATCCACTGACGGGCTAGTTTCCCATACTTATCCTGTAAGAAGTGAGAGTAACAGAGGAAAGTAATCTGATGACTGGTGCATAGAAACTGGGCAAGTTCAGCACTGCCTTGACCCCAGTACAGTTCTCTGCGGCATGAAGGGAGTACTAGGGACTCCCTGGCCTCTTTTCCCTTGCTTACCTTTGGCTTATTGAAGCTTCCCAGTGACTCCTGTTCCTTAATCCATACCACATGAGACTGTGAACTTGGTCCTGAACCCGGATGTATTAGAAGAGGGAACGCAGAGGTGCCCTAGCTTGCCACAGCTACCTTTTAGTCTATCATGTAGAGTTCATTATAACCCTGTGACCAGCTTTTCTCTCCACATGTTTCCGCCATTAGTCCTTCGGGTTGACCTTCTATGTACACCGAGGGACTTGCCCTTTTAAATCACCACCTTATGGTTTGCTGCCTCTACCCTTAGTAAGTTCCCACTCCACTCCTAACTCCTCCTACAGAAATCCTGCCCACATCTAATTTAAAGGCTACCTCCTCTACGAAAGCTTCCCCTACAGACTAGTTCAGAGCTGTCTTCCCTTATACATTCTTTTTCAGACCATTCTTGCGGGATATAACCCACAGTGCCTTGGGTTGTAAATATTTGGACATACTGTTTTAAACCTCCTTATCCATCAGATATAGGCCTGCTGTTGCTTCTCATTGTACATCCCATCATCAGCGCACACTGCTTGGCTTGAAGTAGTCAGTAAATGTGTGGTAAAACAGGACTTCTGTGTCATAGCATACACGAAGAAAAAGATGGGCCTTTGAAATGTTGGGGGCTTTCAAAACTAACACAGAGGTTTTCTTGAATTGTGAAGGCTGCACAGGCCACTGATTTACTGAATGCAAACTACAACTACAGCCTTTCCCTGCTATTCTGACTCACTGGAGATATGTCTTCCAGGTCTGAATGCCTGAGAAGTACTCTGAAATTAGTTTTTATTTGTTGTCTTTCTTAGCTGTACACAGTGAATAGCCCTGATATTTTTATTTGATTGTGTTTGGCCTTTAAATTACTCTCAAGAAATTTGGCTGGACGTGGGACCTCATTTCCTGACCAGCCTGCTTATCAATAAGGCAGCTGTTTTCTGTGTGTAGACCACCACACCTCTTTTACTGTGTGACTGTCTTTTTTATTCAAATATATTTCAAATATGAGTGAATACTTGAGAAGAAATCTGCACGATAAAATATCTTTCATCTTATTTAAGTAAGCCTTTATCAAAAGGGTGTAAAACTTCTGGGTGTGATGTCAAAAGAATATAGGTGTTTGACATAAGCCCTACATCCTCTAAGTATTGGCTTTTTTCTCCCACAAGATGTTCCAGATCCTTTCAAATACATTTTTAAAATTTGTGATCTTTGGACTGATTTATTGTGGCCTAAAATAGGGATGAATGGAAAGCAAAGCTATCTATACTTATGTTCTGACCAACAGCTAGTTTTTGACCAAAACCAAGTGGACATAACGTAACTAAAAATTGCAGAGGAACAACGTCCACTCCCAATCAAGAGTAGCAACATTGAATTTCTCTCTATATGGACTGAACGTATGTGTTTCACTAAAATTCATATGTTTAAGCCCTAACCCTCAATGTGATGGTATTAGGAGGTGGGACCTTTTTAAATGAGGTCATAAGAATAGGGACCCCCTGATGGGATCAATGTCTGTTGTAGGGCAGAGATATTGAATAATATTCTCCATACTGAGAAGGAACTTTAAGACTGAAAAAATGAAGCAGGCAACTCTGTAAAATGCAATTCTGAAGTTTATCGTGGGTAACTCACATACAGGCAGGATCAGTTGGACTGCAATCTAGAAGCATTTACAGCTGCATTCTACACCACCAAAAGGGGTACAAGGGGATTTAAAGGGGCCAAAGCTAAAGACAGGATCTGACTACTAAGGGAGAATCATATTCACACCAATGGGAACCAGGGGTTTTTCCTCCCCCGAGGTAACCATCTGCATCAGCAAAAGGCATTCTTCCAGCTTTCATATCAACTGAAGGCTCATTCCTTGTGAGTAGCTCAGTCATGCAGAAAGGGCAGGAGATAGGGCTGTGGGACCTAAGATGGAGCTAACAAAATGGAGTCAGTGAGGTTCAGCCACACAGTGTCCTTATAGGAAAAGGAAGAAAGACCAGAGCTTGCTTACTCTCTCTATCCCCACTATGTGAGAACAAAGCAAGGAGGCAGCTGTCTGCAAGCTAGGAAGAGAGTCCAAGCTAGGAAGGAGAAAAGGGAACCCTCATATACTGTTGGTGGGAATGTAAATTGGTGCAGCCACTGTGGAAAACAGTATGGAGGCATCTCAAAAAACTACAAATTGAACTACCATATGACCCAGAAATTCCACTCCTGGGTATATATCTGAAGAAAACAAAAACACTAATTCAAAAAGATATATATACCCCAGTCTTCGTAGCAACATTATTTATAATTGCCAGTATATGGAAGCAACCTAAGTGTCCATCAACAGATGAATGGATAAAGAAGATGTGTGTATACACACACACACATACACATACAATGGAATACTATTCAGCCATAAAAAAAATTTTGCCATTTGCAACAACATGGATGGACTTGGATGGTATTACACCAAGTAAAATAAGTCAGATAGAGAAAGACAAATACTGTCTGATATCACATATATGTGGAATCGAAAAACATAAACCACTGAATATAACACAAAAGAAACAGACTCACAGATACAGAGAACAAACTAGTTGTTACCAGTGGGGAGAAGGAAGAGGGGAGGGGCAATATAGAGGTATAGGATTAAGAGGTACAAGCTGTTTTGTATAAAATAAGGTACAAGGATATATTGTACAACACAGGGAATACAACCAATATTTTATAATAGCTATAAATGGAATATGACTTAAAATTGTGAATCACTATATTGTATATGTGTAACTTACATGATTTTGTACATCAGTTACACTTCAATTTAAAAAAGAAAAAAGAAGAAAGAAGGGAAATTAAGGAGGAAAATTAATTAATGAAGAAGGAGGAAGATAAGAAAATTTATTGGAACTAGAGGGAATCAGAAATGTTTAATTGAAGTATGAATGAAACAAGGTTGATACCTAGACACATTCTTGTGAAAGTTCAGAACACCAAAGATAAAGATAAGATCTTAAATTTTCTTGAGAAAATATCTCAATAGCAAATAAATGATAGTTAAATTGGTATCACACCTTTCCTCAAAAGTATTAGATGCTGGAATAGTAATTCAAAATTACTTTAAAAAAATCTCAGCCATGCATATCAAGCCCATATCAGTCAGAATGGGCTACATAATGCTGAGATAACAAATGATGCCACATGCTTAAGTTACAGGTTAAAGAGCTGACTGTTCCACAATGTCTTCACCCCAGGATCCAGGCCTTTTTCTGGGTTATGGCTGTTCTGGGGAGAGCCATCTCTCCCCATCTCCCCTTCCATCTTTTAGTCAGTGGCCTTATTCATCAAATATTACTACTTAAAATTTGGGAGATTTCAGTGATGCTATAAAGAAAACATGATTTCTTTTAATCAAGAGAAGAGACATGGGACTTTTCCCTGGTGGTCCAGTGGTAAAGAATCCACCCTACAATGCAGGGGATGCGGGTTCGATCCCTGGTCAGGGAACTAACATCCCACATGCCGCAGGGCAATTAAGCCCGCGTGCCACAACTACTGAGCCCATGTGCCAAAACTAGTGAGCTCGCACGCCTCAACTGGAGAGCCCGCGTGCCGCAAACTACAGAGCCCACGCGCCCTGGAGCCTGCACACCACAACTAGAGAAGAGAAAAACCGCCCACCACAGCTAGAGAGAAGCCCACGCACCACAACAAAAGGTCCCGCAAGCCTCAACAAAGATCGTGCGTGCCGCAACTAAGACCTGACACAGCCAAAAATAACATGAATAAAATAACAGATAAATCTTTAAAAAAAAGAGAAGAGGCGTGATTGCAAACCATCAGACAAACAAAGGTCTGTACAAGAAGGTCATGCTTGAAATATACAGCAAAGCAAAATGTGGCATGCTTTGAACAATTGATAGAAAATTGTAAAAGAGAATTATTTTGATTAATGAGAGGCACATTCTCTTTTCATCAACATATTCTACATGATGTTGAATTATATTTCTTTCTGTGGGTTCAAGCACACTACTTGGTTCTAAAAGGAGTAGTATTCAGTCAAAATATTAATACTGTTTATTGGCATTCTGATTTTTAGAATCTCAAACTGTGAGGTATCTGAATTTTGGTTTTATACTATAAAGTAAATTTCGTAAGTCTTGAAACTCCAATAATGGTACAGGAGGAAAGAGGGTGTGGAGAGAGTAGAGTAGATTGGTGTGTGAATTTTCTTCTCTTTTTTAGGTTTAAAGTTGATGGAACAAAAATACTGGCCCAGGTATTTTATTTATACTTTAACGAAATGTGTAGAACTAAAATAATCTCTCTCAAAACTTAGAATAAAGGGAAAGACTTGGTGGGTGGTGAACTGAATTTTTAGTCTTCAATAGCTGAATAAAAGAACACTATCCTAAGATGGTAAATCGAGCAATGGACTCGTATCCATATTATGAAAATATGGTTAACCGCTAGAAATCTAAAAATGCAAATAGTTACAAGTGTGAGGTTAGCTGTGAAGTGAGTGAGAATAGCAATCATGTCATGGCTTTTTTCACTGCATTTTATACCGTTATGTGTACGTATTGTTTTATAATGAAAATATCGATCAAATTCGACCGAATATGATAGAATTTAGACAATTTTACAGTAGAAAGTGTAACCCATCATAATACTTACACGGCAAAGTTATTTGAGGAGTAAATGGGTTACTGAATTCAGGAATGATTAGCAGATAGTACCTACGTATCCAAAAAATTACGTTGTATATCGTTTTTTCACAATTTATATGTGTCATCCTAGTTTTTCCATGGAACCTAGTTTCATTTATTTATTATAATCACATTTATCTCCTCACAGGCCCTAAAGGAAACCATACTGCTTTTGACTATCATGTCTTTTGTTCACTTTTCGGAAACGATTGACAAGTTGATGTCCCATTTAACTAGAATATTCTTCTTAGCATTCCACCATGTGATAATTTTTTGGAGTACCCTCGAGGTGCCAAGCATCATTCTAGGGGCTGGTGATGGAGCCCATTTATATACCAAGGATATGCTGCCTTTGATGAGCTTGCAGACCGTCAGGGAGAAGGCAATTTCAGGACATTGTGGTAACTTCTAGGACAGAGGTGAAGGAAGATATCTTAACAACACACAAAAGGGGTTTCCCGATCCAGCCAAGTGGGGTCTGAGGAGCATCCCAGAGTAAATGATGTTTGAGTTGCTTTTGAACGGCTAGACATTTGCAGTCAATACAGGGTGAAGAGTTGGGTACAGCTTTCTAGGCAGAAGGAGTAGCAAGTGCAAATCATGGAGGCATCAAACCAAATGGGGTTTGGGGGTAACATTAAGTAGCCTGGAGCCTAATCCAGAAGTTTCCTATGAGGGAATGGATGAGGATTAAGCCAGAGATGGAAATGGCTCAATCACGGCAGAGTTTACTCTGGAGCATTCACTGCTTCCTGGAATAATAACTGGATCTTATAGGCCAGAGTAATCACTCCTGCTCAAGCCTTTCTCTGCCACTTATTCAGGCTTTTATTCAGCTTGGCTTGCACTCATCAAAAATGTCATGCATTTCACTTTTCCTCTGCACGATTATATTCCAGGAGGCATAGACTGTGCTTCATTTGTATCTTCTATTGATGTTAGTATTGTTCTAGGTATACAGTGGCCCTAACTATATAGTTGTTGCATTAAAATGTATTTATTAAATACAGTGTGATCGATCTGTGACAGTCTTCTTCTGAGGGTGTCAGATAAACACAGTGTCATTGTAGAAGTTTTTATTTCTTCCACATGAATTTTGGCACATCTGATTTTAGAATATTTCTCTTTTTTGGGTTGCTGAGATTGAATGAGAAATACAAATGAAATGCGACACTATTTACTCAATTTATTTCTACACTCAAGACTTTCCCTAAGTTTAAAATGGAAATGCTCTCATCAGAATATGTCTACATATTCAAGAATAACATCACCATAAAATGAATGTTAAAAATAGCTTTTTGTTCTCCTGTCAGTCCAGACTGCCATAGTATTGTGGCATTTTTAGCAAAGTCTAGATCCTCATTTTCAAATGAGAGCTTGATTTTGTCATCTAAATTCTGGGCAGTGTATCAGCCAGACACCTCATTAAAGCCCAGCTTTACTGAAATAGAGGAAATAGCAACTCCTAGCATTGCTTCTATAATGTGCACTATCTATAACAAGCCCAACAAATAAAACTTGAACGGCTGTAGAGTAAGGAAATAACTGATTAGTGAGATGCATTATAATGAACTATGAGAAGTTAGAATATACAACCTGAATAATATAAAGCCAGAATGTTTTATGTATAATCACAAGGGAACTCTAGGAACATATCATAACTATTTCCAGGGCTTCCCTGGTGGCGCAGTGGTTGGGACTCCGCCTGCTGATGCAGGGGCTGCGGGGTTCGTGCCCCGGTCCGGGAAGATCCCACATGCCGCGGAGCGGCTGGGCCCGTGAGCCATGGCCACTGAGCCTGCGTGTCCGGAGCCTGTGCTCCTCAATGGGAGAGGCCACAACAGTGAGAGGCCCGCGTACCTGAAAAAAAAAAAAAAAAAACACCAAAACTAAAACAAAATATCATACTATTTCCAAATAATGTAAAACATTATTATTATCCCTATGGGAGAGCAGATAATTAAAGCTATCCCTTTTACTTTTGATTTAATTATCTCTTTTTATGCCATGGTAAATGAAACTATTGTGTTTTCTTGAATTTTATTTTATTTTTTATACATAAATGAAACTATTGTTTATTTTATAATACAAAATAATCTCCCTCTATGACCACATCTTTACTATCCAGACCATAGAAGAATATTCTAGTTAAATGGGATATCAACTTGTCAATCATTTCAGAAGAGGGAACAAAAGACATGATAGTCAAAAGCAGTATGGTTTCCTTCAGGGCCTGGGAGGAGATAAATGTGATTATAATAAAGAAATAAAACTAGGTTATATAACAAGTGCTCGGTAAATGTTGTTTGGATCGAATTGAACTCCCAGATCCCCCATTTTTTCTATGTATTTAAAAAAAGTTTTGCTGACGTATAGTTGATTTACAATGTTGTATTAATTGCTGCTATACAGCAAAGTGATTCAGTTATACATATATATTCTTTTTCATATTCTTTTCCATTATGGTTTATCACAGAATATTGAATAGACTTTCCTGTGCTATACAGTAGGACCTCGTTGTTTATCCATCCTATATATGATAGTTTGCATCTGCTCGTCCCCAACTACCAATCCTCCCCTCCCTCCACCACCTTTTTCTGAGATGAAAGACAAGAAAGCCAAGTCAGAATAAACCCTCTTTTAAATTTTTTAAAAGATTTACCTCCCTGCTTCCCATCTTAACCTTTTCAGAGCTACTTTGGGTCCACATCTGTTAACTTTTCTAAGTGCCACATCTTCATATGGTTTCCTAAGTGGAATTATAGCCTATCCCCACTACAAACCTCTTCCCTCTCAATTTTCTCAGAAGAAGTCCTCCAACTAGGCATCCACTGCAGTTAGAAATTTGTGGTCACAAACCTTAACCAGACTGTCACTTCTACTGTGTTTCTGTACTCAACTCTCCCACTTTCTTTAATCTTCCAGCACTTACCTCTGTGGGACTCACAGCAGAAAATCTAGTCTTCTATCTCTTTGAGTAAACAAATGCTAACAGAAGCAAACTATGTCAACTTCTTAGGAAAACCTCAAATCTTCCTGCTCCTAAACCCACCTGTTCTGCCTTGCCTTTTGTCAAAGTGAAAGCAAAGCCCCTCCTCCGGTCTAAGGCCAGTCTTCCCGCTGGTACACTGATGCCTCCTCAGAACTGTCGTTCATTTGATTATCTTCTTTCTTTTTGGTACCTTTAACCTCTCCTTCTCTACCAACTTGTACATACTATGTTTGCAATATGCTGCAGACTTCCTTGTTTAAAACAAACACATGACTACGCTCTCCGTGCTCCCCTTCACAGCCAAATCTTTTGGAAAGTTTTCTACACTGACTATTTTCAATTATTTAACCCTTGCTTATGCCTCAACCCATGGCAAACTGGCTTACCCTACCCTATGCAGAGACCACTTTCCATCACCAGTAAGAGCCTTGTCACGTTATTTCATCAGGCTCTTAGCTCCCTCTAGCTTTAACCCTCATAAACAACATCTTACCCTTTGACGCTGTGCAGAAAAGAGTTAACAAAACGGGTCTGACTGCTTATCCTTAGGAAGGCCTGTTTGCAAGGTCGGCCCTTGGGAAGCATCTGGGGAACTTGGATTTCAGGAGGGTTCCTACCACTCCCAGAACTAATACGAGTGGCTCCCTATACCTAAGCTGTCTGTGCAGACAGCAGGATTTACGCTGAACACCTGCTTTCCTGCAAGGACCCTGGCATTTTGATTGCACTATGCAGAGGGTGCCTACCTGACCAGCCTCCAAGAAAACCTCTGGCCGTGGAGTCTCTAATGAGCTACGCTGGTTGGCGCATTTCACTAGTGTTGTCACAACTTCTGGGGGAATTAGGCATGTCCTGTGTGACTGCTCCCAGGAGAGAACCCTGGGAAGCTTGTGCCTAGTTTCCTTTAAATTTCATTCACGTGCCTTTTCCCTTTGCTGATTTTGTTTCGTGTCCTTTCACTGTAATAAGTCATGGTCGTGAGTACAGCTCTATGCTGAGTCCTGTGAATCCTTCTAGAGAATTATTGAACCTGGGGATGGTCTTGGGTGCTCCAACACAGATACATACCCCTTTTAAAAACTCTCTCCACCTCTGGAAACGCACTTTTCTGGTTTTATTCTTGCCTCTCTGTCTCTTTCTTAATTCAATTTTTAGATGCCCCTTTCTCTCCCAATCCATTAAACGTTACTGTGCGGTGGGCTTTCTCTTTTGGAGATATTTCATTCACTACAGCACCGTCAGTGACAGTTTTTAGGCCAGCGATTCCCAAATTTGTATCTTCTCTCCAAGTCTCTCTTCTGAGTTCCAGTCTTTATATCTAACTGTCAAACATCTCCACTTTAGTGGCTCACAGATTTGTCAGATATAACGATTCCAACACTGTACACTTGCTTTCCTCTTCCAAGTCTTTCCTCTCCTTGGCTTTTCCACCTTAGCAGTGGCATCACCTCCCACATCCAAACCATTTACAAGTTCTAATGTTTCTACGTCTAAGCATTTCTTGAGTTCTTCTACTTTTCTCTAACACGCTAGCATGAATTGCTCCAAGTCACAGTCATGCTCCTAACATACTTGTGTCTTTCCATTTCTGTTCTTGATCTCTAATCTTGTTATGGGCTGAATTGTGTCCCCTAAATTCGTATGTTGGAGTCCCAACCCCCAACATGACTGTATTTGGACATGAGGCCTTTAAGGAGATAATTAAGGTTAAATGAGGTCGTAAGGCTGAGGTCCTAATCCAACAAGACTAGTGTTGTTACAAGAAGGGGAAGAGATACCAAATTTCTCCCTCTCCGCACATGCAGAAGGAAAGAAATGAGAGGACACAGCAAGAAGGTGGCCATCTGCAAGCTAGAAAGAGGGGCCTCACCAGAACCCCACCCTCTGACACCTTGGTCTTGGACTTCCAGCCTCCAGAACTGTGAGAAAATAAATGTCTGTTGTTTAAGCCCCCCAGTCTGTGGTATCTTGTTATACCAGCCTGAGCTGTCTATTGGAAATCAATTCCCCATACAGCAGTTAGAATAATCTTTAAAAACCTAAAGCATAAAGGTAATATAGCAGGTCATGTTACTTTCTGTTTAAACTTTCAATAACTTCTCATTGCTCTTCAAATGAAATCTAAAGCCTTACTGTTGCCTGAAAGTCATCTATGACCTGGTAAACCTTCAAGTTCACCTCCAATCACTCTCCCTTCCTTTTACACTCCAACCACAGTGGCTGTCTTTCATTTCCTCATATTTCCCAACATATTTCTCTCCTCTGGCCTGTACACATATTGTTCCTTTACCTAGAATCTTCTTCATCCCACTCTTCATGTAGCTGCCTTCCTTCTTATCCTTCACTTATTAGCGTAAGTTATAATTCCTCAGAGAAATCTCCTACGCCACCTTACCTAGGTGGGTTACCTGTTATTAATCGCTACCACTATAAGAAGGTTTGTTTCTTCATTATACTGATAGCAGTATTGCATATTTGTTTCTTTACTTATTTATTGTCCATTTCTCAACCTTCTTCGTAAATTTCACAGACAGGCAGTGTGTCTCTTCTCTCATACAAAGCTAGTTCCTGCTACAGTGCCTGCCACATAATAGACACTTAATAAGTATTTGTTAAATAAGTATATATATATATACACATATATATGTATATATATACATATATATATGTGTGTATATATATAATGTGTATATATATATATATATATATATGCTTGTTTAAGCATATATAGGATAGATGAATGGGTGGAGAGCTATCTTAAATTTCAAACACAAAATCTAAATTCTTTAAAATAATTTGTAAGACTCTCCACAACCTGGCTCCTAGTGACTAGTCAATGAGTGGCTGAACAAGAAAGCCTTGGTGTTGGAATTGGACTCTTCTGAGAGGTCACTGATCTGATCCATGGATACATTCACTGATCGATATTTTTTGAATAATTATTTACGCTAGTTGCTATGCTAGCGCCATCTCTCCCCAGTCTCCCTTTACCCTACACTTACGTGCAAATCATAGCGAACTCATTGTATGTCCACCAGGGTCAATGCTCCCTTTGTGTTGCTTATCCTTCACATATACTATTCTTGCTGCCGAACACGCTTTCTACAGCCACTTTCACTTGGATCATCCTGTTCATCCCTGTGGTTTTGGCTTTGATAAAAGAAAATTTCACATATTGAGATATAGGGAAGTCATTCTGGCTTATACGTGAATTAACTTGAATTTTATGCTAACTAAAACAGCCTGTTTGTGACCTATCACACATACATTGTACATCTGCTTTAATTATTAGAGAAAAGGGCACACCAGAAGTAAAGAATGTCCATGTTAAAAATAAAGATGAAATGCCCCTCTTCTTGGGACACCAGTGCTGGTCGTCCTTCAGTGATAAGACTCCCTTTCCAGATGCCGAGGCTGTACTGACTTGGTGTATATGTGCTGATCTGGTTTTTTTTTTTTTTTGAAATCTTCAAGGAATGTATCCCTGACTTGTTTGATATTCTTTGTTCTGAAAATATATAAAACTGTGCTGAAAACTCTGCTTCTCTGGAGCAGTTTCTAAGAGTTATCTGGAAAGCAGGCTTCCAGGCTAGTCCTCAGTTTGGCTCAAATAAAACTCTTTTCTACTCTTATTATTGATTGTTTATTAATTATTTTCATCAACAGCTTAAACATCAATTTTGAAAGGAAGGCTTTCTACGCTCCTAGATTAGTCAGGCCTCCTGCTGTAACTTTCCCCAACCCCTTGAACTTTTCCACAACTCTCTTCTCAAAATGTCATTATTACTTTTCTTAACTGTCTGCCCTCCCCTTAGACCAACAGCTGTATGACATAATGGACTGGTACACACACTTGTGCCCGGCCAACCTCTAGGAGGTAGCACAGTGACTAGCAAAAACTGCCTGTGGGATTAGCTCCGTGTTCTCTAAGTTAGCAAAGTTAGATTCCAACTCTAGGCTTTCTGGATCAACCATCCATCAACTGGTGGTTGTTAATATGAAGACCCTACTTACCAAATTAACTTCAGAACTAACAGGTTATAAAACTCTGCCTTTAAACAATGTGTCACAATGTTTTGTGACCGGGCAGGCTTTGTACCAAGGTACTTGACTCTCTACCCTTCATTCAGTCCTTCTTAAGTCAATGGTTCTGAAACCGTGGGTAATCAGTCAAACCCATTTCACCTGCCTTTAATAATCAAGGTCGTTTTAATTGTTGCCACAAAAGATTTGCATGTCTTCTGACCACTGGTGCCTGAGTTGTTTTCCAGGAACTTGGAGTCAGCTGTGTCTAGTTCAAGCTGAGCTGGTTAAGACTGGATAGGACCAGTGACCCTTTAACTGGGCATGCGCGAGTGTCTGCTTGGTGACCTTTTGAATGTGCAGAGGCCTGTAGCTTAGTTACACCTACGCAGAACGATGATTATCACACGTTTTTCCACTCACATTTCCCCATGCTCCCCAGCCGCAGACCACCCTGCTCCTTTATTCTTTACCCCATAAATACCCCAATCCCCTTGCCTTTGGGGAGGTAGATCTGAGGCTTGCTCTTTTGTCTCCTCACTTGGCTGCCTTGCAAATAAATCCTTTCTGCTGCCAACCTCGGTGTCTCAGCATTTTGGCTTGCTGTGTGTCAGGCAAAACGAACCTGCTTCGGTAACAGTTCTACTTCAGAGGCAGTGATCCTTCGGCAACCAAGAGGTTTTGTGAATGCTTAAATGAGCACAAAATGGAATAATCCCCATTTTTCTCTGTGTTTTAATTTCTTGGCTCCTTAAATAGGATTTAAATAAGCCCAGTGCTTCCCAGAGAAAGCAGGCTTCTGCTGGCTCTGGATTTTCACATAATTGCAGTGTTAAAGAAGACTGGTTGGTACCCTTGTCCAAAGACAGACATTTTACTAGCAAACCAAGCATTGCAGTGGTTCACTGAGGCTGGTTGGTGGAGACCAACATGCAGGAGTATACGATCAAGAGGCAGAGACCTTGGTTACTGGGAACATGTGGGCTAGTACAACCTGCAAGACATCCCCTGATTCGCTGGATGCATTGGGCGAGTGAACCAAGTTGTGTGCCTTAGACTATTTCTTGACCTGTGACCTATCCTCAAATCGTGGATGCTGACACATGTCTCATGTTCCATACCAGCCTTATCTTCCTCTGCTCCGTTTCTTCTACCTGTCCCACACGTCCTTTAGGCACTCTTCTTTGACACAGAACCTTGATTACACTCTAGCAATGCTTTCTTCATCTCCTAGCTAATTCCACTCGTTTAGTCCCTATTTTTTATTTTACGTTTTGTACAATTTTAAAGGTTACTTTCCATTTACAGTTATTACAAAATATTGTCTATATGTGTACAGGATGTTTTGAGCCTCTCTCGCACCCAATGGTTTGTACCTCCCACGCCCCGACCCCTATGTTGCCCCTCTCCCCGACACTGGTACCCACTAGTTCTCTAGATCTGTGAGTCTGCTTCTTTTAGGTCATATTCAACAGTTTGTTTTATTCCTTAGATTCCACATAAAAGCGATATATTACAGTATTTATCTTACTCTGTCTGACTTATTTCACTTAGCTAAATGCCCTCCGAGTCCATCCACATTGCTGCAAATGCAAACTTTAATTCTTTTTATGGCTGAGTAGTATTCCATTGTGTGTGTGTGTGTATATGTGTATATATATATGTATGTATATATATATATATATCACATTTTTTTTAACATCTTTATTGGAGTATAATTGCTTTACAATGTTGTCTTAGTTTCTGCTGTATAACAAAGTGAATCAACTATATGCATACGTATATCCCCATATCCCCTCCCTCTTACGTCTCCCTCCCACCCTTCCTATCCCACTGCTCTAGGTGGTCACAAAGCACCGAGCTGATCTCCCTGTGCGATGTGGCTGCTTCTTCCCACTAGCTAGCTATTTTACGTTTGGTAGTATCACATCTCCTTTATCCATTAATCTGTTGATGGACACTTAGGTTGTTTTCACATCTTGGAAACTGTGAATAATGCTGCTATGAACATTAGGGTGCATGTATCTTTTCGAATTAGTGGTTTTGTTTTTTTTTGGGTATATACCCAGGAGTGGAATTGCTGGGTCATATGGTAGTTCTAATTTTAGTTTTTTGAGAAACCTCCATACTGTTTTCCACAGTGGCTGCACCAATTTACATTCCCACCAACAGTGTAGGAAGGTTCCCTTTTCTCCACATCCTCGCTAACATTTGTTATATGTGTTTTTAAAAAAAATTCATTAATTTATTTATTTTTGGCTGCATTGGGTCTTCGTTGCTACGTGTCAGCTTTCTCTCGTTGTGGAGAGTGGGGGTTACTCTTCATTGCGATGCACAGGCTTCTCATTGAGGTGGCTTCTGTTGCGGAGCACGGGCTCTAGGCATGCAGGCTTCAGTAGTTGTGGCGCCCAGGCTTAGTTGCTCCGCGGCATGTGGTATCTTCCCAGACCAGGGCGCGAACCCGT
Organism: Stenella coeruleoalba; assembly: GCF_951394435.1. Classification (NCBI taxonomy): domain Eukaryota; kingdom Metazoa; phylum Chordata; class Mammalia; order Artiodactyla; family Delphinidae; genus Stenella; species Stenella coeruleoalba. The sequence goes on along the minus strand of NC_137151.1, from coordinate 36,936,302 downwards.
GTCCCCTTCATTGGCAGGTGGATTCTCAACCACTGTGCCACCAGGGAAGCCCCATGTGTGTTCTTTTTGATGATAGCCATTCTGACAGGCGTGAGGTGATATTTCATTGTGGTTTTGATTTGCATTTCCCTGATGATTAGTTATGTTGAGCATCTTTTCATGTGCCTGTTGACCATCTGCATTTCCTCTTTGGAAAAATGTCTATTCAGTTTTTCTGCCCATTTTTTTTAATTGGGTTGTTTTTTTGATGTTGAGTTGTATGAGCTGTTTACATATGTTAGATATTAATGCCTTATCAGTCTTAACATTTGCAAATATTTTCTCCCATTCAGTAGGTTGTCTTTTCATTTTGTCGATGGTTTCCTTTGCTGTGCAAAAGCTTTTAATTAGGTCCCATTTGTTTATTTTTGCTTTTATTTCCTTTTGTACTCTGAGTAAAAGATGATTTATCATTTTACCTTATTATATTTTAATACATCAAATATTGCAAGGGAGAACAATACAATCTGAAGCATCTTAAACAAACTAATAAAATAGAAGGCATTTATTGGCTTAGGAAGCTAGAAAGGATACCAAGATTTGAGGAAGAGCTGGAAGAACCAAGGCCTCACCCCACAGAATAACCCTGGGATTCAAGTCCCATTTCTGGTTTTTGTTTTTAACCTTCACTTTGAAAGTATCCCTCTAAGTGGATGGAAGACACCTTCCAACAGCTCCAGATTCATACCACCAGTTTATTAATTCCTGTGCAAGGATGGCTTCATTTTCTCAGCATCTGCATATGCAAAAAAACAAACAAAAACAAAAGCTAAAAGTCAAAAAGCAAAAAAGGAATGTCTATCTCTTGGACCAAATACTTGTTCAGTTAGAAGGTATATAAAAATTGGCCAGACTTAGAACATGTGCCCATTCCTATATCCTAAGGAAAGTAGATTAAGGAAGTGTGGTTCTCTGGAAGGAGTGGGAGAGACCTACATTGGGCATATCTGCTGATGTGCATATCTGCTGTGTAAGAATCCTGTGATAGTAAAGAGCTCATGGACTGACTCAGCCAATAACTGGCTGAGTGGCTTACCTTCCCTGTGTCTCAGTGTTCTCTTTTTCCATCCCACCCAATAGATTTATTGCATTATGAGTGCAAGGACATAACAAACTATTTGAAAACTTTTTAGAATGCTGTACATAATTAAGGGGTTGACATCTTTCAAATTTTTTGTGATAACTTTTAGCTTTTGATGGTTATCATTTTTTTTTTTCCCTCTTTACCATGGCAAATCCTGGCTTAGATGACTTCTGGGGTCATATCACATCTGACCAATTTGAGTTTCAAAATAGGACAATTTCTGCTATGTTGTTGTAACAAAGTTGTATCATAGATGCATTAAGCCCCAAGTAGGCCTGGAGGACTGTCACTCTCTGCATGTCCCAGGAGAGGGCTGCAGATGTGTTCACCTGCCCTGGCTAGATAGTCTGCCGCCTGGTGGCTGTCTTGTAAGTTACTCTATCTTAAATCTGAGAGGTGCCCTGCATCCTGGAGGCTAGAGCATATCCCCAAATAAGACTAGGGATAGCAGTCATTATTCCACAAAGCAAGTGCACTGAGACACCTACAGATACAAGATGACGCAAACTGAAAGTTCAGGGTCACATCACTCAGGTGTCAAACGAGACAGCCAAGGAGGTTGAGAGAATATATTTCAGAACATGATCTTCCTGTTCCTGTTCCTCACTTGTTCTGACACAATGATATCTCACTTTGAACTCAATCCATTTATCCACATCTGTATCTGAATTTCTTTGTTTTTTTTTTTAAGGTTGCAAGCAGGAGGTGTAAACATGTTTCATTTGGTAACACAGCTCTTTCAAAGACACAGAGATATGAAGGGCAGCAAGGAACTTCAGTACTTCATCCAGATAATTTTTCAGGCTTCCAGTATTTCTAAGACTGGGAGGGAGGCAGGTCCTATGGAAAACTACAGAAATGTCTCAGAATTCTTCAGGGATCACACCACAGGCATATGTATTGCCTCATCTTTGCACCTATGATTTTATTTCCACAAGAGTGGAACTGATAGGCTCTTTGGCTACCATACAAAAGAGCAACCCTACTGGGTAGAATTTTGCCCCAATATATTTTACAGGCTGCCTTTCCTTCAAGCGCTAATCCATGACCTAATGAGTTAAGACTAAGAGAAAAAGTTTGCGATTATACAATACATGAACCACAGTTATTCCTGCAACTTCTTTTCTGCAAAAGTAGCTGGGCTTATGGCAGGAACGTGAGGCTTCATTGTCTGGTGAACACCCTTTCCCTAATCTAGAAATTCAGACCTAATTTCCAAAGGGAATAGACCCAAGAATTTATGCATGAAATTCACTCCTTCTTTCACTCATCGAATGAATAGCACTTAAACATTGCAGGTGCTGTTACACTCTGGAAATTGAAAGATAAATAAACCAATGTCCTTAGATCTGGAGGAGCTTACAATCAAGTGAAAGAGACAGATATGTAAATTGTCATTGTAATGTAATATGCTAAGTTCTGTGAAAGATATACAAATAGAATGTTGTGGAAACACAGAGAGATGAGTTGAGAACCCTGGAGTCACTTCTGGAGTGACTAGAATACTCCAGTTATCTGTCTCCTAGAAGACTGCAAGAAGAGGAAGTGAAGGACTATTTAGAACTGTTGGCTCTAAACTAACTCTTGAAATACAGGTAATATTTTCTGCAGTTGAGTCCAACAATGATACATCCTGATATATAATGGCAAGGATGACTATCAGCTATCTATCTATCCACCCATAAGGTGAGAAACCTGAGACAAAGAAGGCTCTTTTCAAAATTACCCAAGGACAGCAAGCACGTCTCAGGGTTTCTTCCACCAGATGCAGAAATGGAGACAAGTATTTGAAAATAAGCCACTTATTTGGGAGGTTCCAGGGAGCAGCAGTGGGACATGGAAGAACTAAGACAAGGACAGGAGGGAGGCCAGTCATAGATACACATCAAGTCAATTACCATTATGGTCATCAGGGGCCCAATCCCTCTGAGAAGCTCTAAAAAATCACTTTAGAATATACCTCAGAGTTATCCCCCAAGGTAAAAAGTGTTTATTCTTCATCTTCCATCTTTCATTGTCTGAGGCTCAGTCTCAGAAGCATAAACAACTATACACTCTGGCTCGCCTCTATTTTGAGCCAAGAGAAAGCCCTTATAGAGGAGAGTCCCAGGTGCCTACACTGGGACACCTTAGACACGGACTTGAATGTGACCCCAAGGTGTTATAGGTGAAAACCAATAGCATCTTCTATGTTAACTGAGATTGTCCCAGGCAAACTGGGACATATGGTCTCCATACTGTTGGCCTCATATATTAGGAATATGTTTGTCTTTCCCTCCTTGAGTATGAATCTGAAGAGTTCAAAACAATTAAATTTGGGGGAGGCAAATAAAAACTTCCATTATTAGATTTCCACTAAGATCCTCTCCTGATATCGTGCTCATACAATCCACAACTATATAAAAACTCAGTGGCTTGCATTGCTGTTTCTTCATTCAGTTACGTTTGCTCCATCTGTACTTGCTTGTGGAAATTCTCTAATTATCAAGCACACATTTAATTAAGCACCTTTTTAGTCACTTAGCATGAAGTTGTGAAAGTTGAAAAAGTGAGAGTCATATGAGGCGAATAGCAAAAAGCATAGTAGACCCACCTGTTCAAATTGGTGGGACAAAATGAGTGTGTAGAGTATTAAATATTCCCAGGAGCAACTTCCACTTTATTGTTTTGCAAGATGGCTTTTGAATCATCATTAATGTTCTTAGTAATGAATGAACACCAGATGGAATATGCACGACGGGACCACATCCATCCAGAGGTGTTTTCTCAGAGTTAAATGAGGCAGATCTTGGAAAGTTTCCTCCTCCCTTAGTCTTGGATCAAGAAAGGTCCTTAGATACATTTTTACATACTTTGGAGGAAACCTAAATGCATGCCTTGGCCTCTCTGATACCCAGATGTGAGACACTGCACTTCCCTGCCACCCATCTATTTCTAATACAGAATTCTGCGATCTGACTCCAAATGTCTTCAAGCAATTTTCCTTCTTTCCCACTAGGTAGAAAGAACAGTTCTGAGAAACTACAAATGGGTGAAAAGAGGAATAAAGCAAGCCGTATCATTCCATGTGGCTGGATCATGGAAGTGAATGAGCCAGTTGTTACTCCATGACTTGGGAAAGCAGGTGTACATCCACAGCTAAAGCATATTAGTATTAGTACTTCCAAACAGTAATAGAAACACAAGTTTTGAGGTTCTCTATGGTCCTGAAGGAAAGGGTATCAGGGGCATAATTTAGGGAACTTCAACGTGCAGAGGACTGATTGAAGATGAGATATGGTGGGATTAGGTAGTAAATCAAGGTGCAGTGACTATGCACCATAATACAAGAATGAGAAGATGATCTGTTCTTTAGACTTTTCTATAGTTTTTCTTTTATCTGAAACTTGGAGAAGTCTCAGAGAATGGAATGAACTCTTTAGTTCTAAAACTAAAAATTATTAGAAGAGGTGGAAAAGAATCAGAGATGAAGCAAGGGAGGATGAGCTATAATGTAGGGAAGTTCTCCTAAGAAGTGAATAACACACAAATGTATATGGATAGCTTTGTTGATTATACTCCAGGTCCTGAGTTTGCTTCTTATCCAAACCATTTAGAAAGTTGGAAATAGGTGTTATGTGAGTTGGAAATAGGGGTTAAAAATGAACAAATTTCTACCTTTCGAGAATCATGATATATTGAGCTGTTTCCTTGTTTGACCTTACCATGCTCACTCTCAAATCTGGGCCCCTGGTCATGTAGTCCCCATTAATTGAATTACTGTCACCCATTATCTTTGCCCTTCCATCTATCTATATGATGGAACTACCTACCTTAAAGGCCCAACAAAAGTCTAACCCTCTCTGGGAAGATTTTCTTTATCCTTCGAGTCCACCCTGATCTCTCCCTCTTCTGAAATATTTTGACACTCATGATCTGTTCCACCCAATTCATGACTGAAATATAGTCTGTTCTATAATGGTTGCTATTACCTTATGTGAATAGCCTTATATCTCCAACTAGACTATAGGTTCCTTGAGTCATGACTGTGATTTATACTTCTTCTGTATACCCATAGCACTGAACGTAGAACAACATGGATTCATGGACTGTTTGAGCTGAAATAGATTTAAGTTAAAGTCCTGTATTTAAGGATAAGGCAAGTGAGACCCATAAAAGGAAAAATACTTTTCCAATGTCTTTTAAAGAGTAAGAGTGTCAAAACTTGGGTATAAAATTCTGACCCAAGTCTAATGCTTTTTCTTTTATACCAGATAGCCTCCAACATCTGATATGTATTGGGACAAATTTAATTACTTTAAAGACCTGCAAATGCTTAGGGGCATTCTCCAAAACACATGGATCGGAACCCACCACTTCTTTTGTAGGGGGAGCATTTTTCAAAGTTGGCAAACTGAAGAGTTTCCATTGAAAGGACATTTAATCCATTTTGGTTGGAGCAGAGAGCTTTGGCTTTTCTCACCACTGTCTCTGCTTTTTGGTTCTATCTAATAATCAGTAAGGAGAGTTAATATCATTTAAAGTAAATCATCTACATGACTATGAGAGCTTCTTTCTGTCTTCTCTAGCAGTTAGGAAGTCTGAATTTGGTGCCACGTGACAAGTGGAAAAGGTCTAGCTCGAATTTAAGACTTCATCAGAACCCCGCCTGTCCCTTCCAGCTGTAGATCTCCCACCATTTTCCCAGCAGCATATGAACTTTCTTCCAAACAAAAAGGAACAAACATGCAGTAAGAGAAGGAAGGAAAAGGGCAGACAAAAAGCAAAAGTGACAGAAAACACCAGACAGGGCTCTCTCTTGCAGAGATTATACTACCTGACCCCCATCCCAAACCTTACCCGCAGACAAGTATGTGGCAGCTGCCAGCCTGCAGACACAGGTGTGAGCTGCCAGAAAATGTACACTAGTTGGGTTTCTGAAAACCTGAAAGCAAAGATTAGCCTGATGGCGTTTTATAGGGACAGTGCACATTGAGCGTAAGGACACAAGTTGCTTGAAAGCAGCAACGATGGGGATGTACATAGCGCTCTGTGAAAGGAACAATCAGTATACATTTCCCTTGAATCCTGAGCAAAAGAGCTGAGCCTTAATCTTAGCGGAAAATGTTGGCCAAATAATTAGTCCTAGGCTTGGAAACCTGAAGTGTTGCTAATCAACTTCTTGATTTTTACATTTAGTTTGGACTAATTTTTTTTTTTTCTCTCTGCTGGGCTAGGAAGCTATCAGAGGTGCCTGAAAATCCTCTCTCACGTTTCTTTCTCTTTTCAAATGCGTTCGCAAAGTTGGATTTCTCAAATATGCCAATTTATAAAAATTAATTCACACAGGAGAGAAAACACCAGGTATCTTTTACGTTCTGAATATCTCAGAAAAATAATTGAGGCTGTACTGGACAACTAAAGCAAATTAGAAAACATTTTATGCTTACGCCTCTTTGAAAACCACTCCTTCACCATACCTATGATTTTCTTTCTGTTGTACTGAACCACAGTGGTTCCTGGAACCAAAGATAGTAAAGGCATGTCCTACATGGTGTTGATTAATTATAAAATAGTTTGTTACTGAAATATATTTGTGTATGGTGTACACAGTTTAGCACTGACTTATAGTATAGTTCACTACAAGTTAAAGCTGATTTTTTTTTGTTTTTGTTTTTGTTTTTTTTTTTGCGGCACGCGGGCCTCTCCCTGTCGTGGCCTCTCCTGTTGCAGAGCACAGGCTCCGGACGCGCAGGCTCAGCGGCCATGGCTCACGGGCCTAGTTGCTCCACGGCATGTGGGATCTTCCCAGACCAGGGCACGAGCCCGTGTCCCCTGCATCGGCAGGCGGACTCTCAATCACTGCGCCACCAGGGAAGCCCAAAGCTGGTATTTTTTCCAAGCTTCAAATGCTATTATACGTTTATAGCCAAATGTGATGATACTGTCGCAGTTCAGGGCCAGGACTAGGGTGAAATTCAGGAGACACTCTCAGAGCTGACACTGTATTTACACGACTCTCTGAGTGAGCACCTTCTTAAATTTTGCACCCTAGGAGTTTCACTGGCCTCACCTTGGTTCCAGCCCTAGTTGCAAATTGTGTTCTTCACTCTTTGCTAATCAATGATCTGCCATATTATCTTGAACTGAGTATTGCAGTGTTGTCTTCCCTGATAGTCTCTCTTCTTATCACCTCTTTGTGTTCTAGTAAAGAATTTAGACCTATAAGTGTCTGATTAAATGTGTACAAGGGATAGGCATGGATCAAAGGCCCAAAAGAGAATATCGCACTAGAAGCTAAAATGCCAACTTCATGGTGACTGAAAGAAATGGAGGAAACCGTGGTCAAATTCCAGAAAGTAACTGGGATGGGGGAAGAGTTTCGGAATTATTATTTTTTTTTGTAGACTTTTTTTTTTGATCTTTCAGATGTGCTGTGCTTTATTAATTGTGTTATTGAAACCCCATTGCACTTTATATTTTCCTAGGTTGAGTTTGGGAATTATAAGGAGCATTATAAATTTCTCCATCTGGGATTATTTACCAACAGTTATTTCAAGTGTAGGTAGAAGAAACTGTGGGTGGGAACATGTTCAAACATCAGGGGATTTGAAGAGAACAGAAGAAAAATTGCCAGTTTATGGATCTGACAACCATCTCCTCAGAGACTCACCTACAGAAGCTCAGCATAGCCGTGATTCAGCTATCTCTGGAGCTCACCATTTTGGGAGCGTTACTGACCTTGTTCCAGATATTTTGCTAGATATCCATCTAATTTGCACAGCAACCCGTTTTACAGATGATATTACTAAGTATCAGAGTGATTGGAGTAATTGTTTGCACCCAGAAAGCTAACATTAGTGTCAGAACCTACATTTTAAGCCAAGTTCATCAACCTCCAAAGCCTTCAGTGTAAACCACTGTTTGTGTTACGTGATTGTAAAATGTAAACAAACAAACACTACCATAATTAAGAAGCCAGGATGATGTTATAACCCATTAGAATATATTGTGATTAGGCTTATGACTTGGTCGATATTTAAGCATCTCACCCTAAAACCGTTGCTGACACTTTGGCCTCTGTTCACTGGTGCTGAATAGAAATGTGGAGGCAGAGTTTTGGGTGAAGTAGAAAAGAATAGCTTTACTGCTTTGCCAGGCAAAGGGGGCCACAGTGGGCTAATGCCCTCAAAACTGTGTGTCCCACCCTGGGGGCGGCTAGTGAGGAGACTTATCGTGTTCAAGGAGCAGGGCCTGATCAGCTTGTGGGCCTTCTTCTGATTGGTTGGAGGTGAGGTAATTGGGAGTCAGCGTCATCAACCCTCTGGTTCCAGCCGGTCTGGGGTCTGCATGCTTGTGGGCCGCATACGGTTAACTTCTTCCACCTGCTGGGGGTTTCAGTAGCTGCAAAACAGTCCAAAGGAGGTGGCTCAGAATATTATCTATAGCCCTTAAGGAGGAACTAAAGGTCCTTGGCTTTGTTTAATGGCTAAAGTATTATTATTTTGTCTTGCTTGACTGTTTTCCTTTCTTTCTGCATTTTCTCATTTCTCTGATTAAATTTATTATTTGACTCAAGTTTTTCTACAGACGGAAGGCAGGCAGAGGACATGGGTGGGGATCTATTCTGGGAAGGCCTCATAGATCCTGCTCGGTTCCAAAACCAGATCACTAGACTCTCTTTATTGGATGTATTCTCACTGGGTTTCCCAGTAGAAACACTGAACTACACTGGAACACAGACTCAAACAGAAACGTGTTTCTCTCATCTCAGTACGCAGAATTAAAGATCATCTTACTTCCTCAGTGCTTTCTGGGTTAGTATAACCTTGCAAATAATCAGCTTCCCTATAAACTTTTAGCAAAGCAAATATCTCAGCCAACTGGCAATCACAGCAATGTTGCATGGGTTCAAGAAGATTAAAGTTCCTCATATTTTAGCATTATGAGCCTTATTTATCAATAGGAAAATTTGCATTTGCATTTGCTTTTCATGTATTTGAAGAGGAGCTGCTATATCTAGTATTTACAGAAAGTGAGAAAAATAACACTCTCCTTTACAAAGAACACATGTGCCTGACCCCAAAGTTATTAAGATATATTTTTCTAAGTTGTTCCCTTCTGATTTGGAGGATACATTTGAATTACTGCATCTGTTCTCATACATGTATCACTATTTGTGTTAGAACAGGAAGTGTGTATGGGGGAGGGTGGGAATCTGTTAAACATCTTACATGTGACCTGTTCAGCTCTTTACGTTGTTTTTCATTTCACAGTCACAAAATTTGATGATGCTCTATATATTTCAGAACTTACAAGTGACAGAAATACAACTCAACATGGCTTAGGCAAAAACAATGGTTTATAAAACAGGCCTGTATAACCACAAATTCAGGGGCAGCCTGGCTGCAGTCACAGGTGAATTCCAGGGGCTCATATAATATCATCAAAATGCATTCATACTCTCCAGCTCTGAAGTCTAAACAGTGTCATCTTGGCTCAGTTGTCCAGGAATCTCAAATCATATTAGCAAAATGGTTGCCAGCAGCTTCTGGCTTTTATCTGTACCGCATCAGCCCCAAGAGAAAGCAAATTCATCTTTCAGAGTTACTTCATTGTGTCCCAGGATTGAGTCCAGCTGGACCTCTTTGGGTCACATGACCAGCTTTGAGCAAGAAACAGTGACAAGGAGACTTTTAGTGCCTGATTAGCCAGACCTGTGTTCTATTGCCTGTTTAGTACTGAGGCAAGAAACTCTCTACCAGAAACACATGGGCTTACTTTGAGGGTTGGGTAGTTTCCCAGGGAAAATCAGGAATTCTCAGAGAATAGGGGGATGGGCGAAGCATAGGGTTGCTGGATAAAATGACAGGATTCTCATTTAAATTTGAATTTCAGACAAACAACGAATGTTTTTAGTATAGGTATGTCCCCAATGTTGCATCAGTTTTAGTATAAATAAGTCCCATGCAGTATTTGAGACATTCTTACACTGAGAAATTATTCATGTTTCCTTGAAATTCAAATTTAAATGGATGTCCTCTATTTTTATTTGCTAAGTCTGGCAACCCTAAATGAGCAGAAGCAGCAGAGGTCCACTACAGAGATCGTATTATTTACATGTTTCACATGAAAATATTTTAGCCCAGAGCAATTTCATAACAAGCCCCCAAATCATACACATATCACAGATCTTGACAGGATATTATCTCACGGCTACCTGGTTATAAAGCCCCTGTTTATTCTACTCCCAACCTTACCGATCCCAAACCCCTTAAAATGAGAGGTACCAGGCATTCCCTGGAACTAAGGAACTAATCTTGGCATTCAGCTTAGTAGTGCTTACCTGAGGTTCATTGAGATTATTAGCTCCTGACTCATCAACACTAACTTCAGGAAGATCAGCAAACATTTGCAAGCTTCACTTTTTTCTAAGAATTCAAATTAGCCAATGTTGTATAAAACGTGCCTTTTCCCACTGGGTCCCTTGAAGAGAAAGATAATCTGGGAAGGAACACAGAGATTACACAGAAACTGACCTCCATCACACACAGCTTACTGAAAAAGCAATAAGAAAGAAAGGGTTTTTTCTAGTGTTGGAGCCAGAGGGTTCCTCGTGACAAGAAGAGCTGACAACTTGGATTTTACAGCAGATCAGGAAGGTAAAAACCTAACAGAGGGCTTAAAAAGAAGAAAAATCTTGTTTCATTGGCTTTAAGTACATAGAGTAAACACCTAATTTTAGACTCAGTTTTATCACACCAGTGTCACCTGCTTTGCTGTCATTTCAGGAAGAAAAATGCAACTGGTTCCATTTCGTTTCCTGATACAGCAGATCCACAGTTTTCTTTAATCACCTCACACAAATTGTATATTAAGGTTAAATGAACCTTTATTTTAACTACCGATCTTCTCACTGTGCTTACGAACGTCCCTCTGGAGACGAAGTACAAAGAATTGAGAATGTAGACAGGGAAAGGGCCAAGAGAATGCCTGCTTAGCTGGATTTATTAGCTCATTCGGATGAAGATTAGCCCGTCAGTTACGGACACTCCGTCTAGATGAAACCAAAACAAGAGGTTGCTTCAGACAAAATAGTAAGGCGTAGTAATGAAATCAATAATTGGATTCAGTTAAGGAATAATAATCGGAGTCAGTTAATGATGACTGAACAGGTCATCCTGTTCAGTCCATCCATGTTTCAAGAATTGAGACAGGCTGGTACCTGGAACCCTTTCCCAGAGTGCTTGCACTTGCACCTGGACAGATGTCTCCTCCAGCAACAGCATACAAAGAAACTAGAAGGGACTAAAAGTAACTACACAAATATTATAACTACAGGCATGGGAGGGGGGAGCAATTATGAACAATAAGATACAAAAAGGGCACAAACTAACTGCCGCTTCTGAAGTCCTGGGAGCAAAAGCAGGGTACTCTGCACACATAGCACCACCAAGGGGGTGGGCAGCCCACCTAAGCCACTCTCCAGCCCGACCCACCAGCCCACCTACCCTCACCCCATTTAAGGACCAGGGCACCAGTTTCTTGTTTTTGCTCCCTCCTGCTGCCACACAAGCCCCAATGAAGCCTTGCCTGAATTCCTCCTGTGGTGTCCTATCAATTTCTATCGATTAAAGGGTCCAAGGACCCTAGTTGGTAACAGAACGATCCAGCACCACCAAGTTGAGATAATCAGGAAGAAAACAATCATAACCATGACAACAACACCACTTTCAATGATGTAGACTCTAAATACTTGTATTAGCTTATTTAACATTTGCAACAATTACATGAGGTAGGTTTTCTTTTCACATTTTACAGATCAGGAGCCTGGGGTTGCAGGATTTGTAATGAAACTTGCTCAGTGGCAGAGCTGGGGTTTTAACACAAATCTATTCAGTTTCAAAATCCATGCCGTTTACCACTGCACCATACTGCATCTCTGGGTTGCAAAATAAGTATGAAAGCAAGGTCAGAAAAAGCTTTAAAAAACCTTTTAACGATGTTCGAAAGCATCTTTATTCACACACTGGCTACTCATCAAAATAATGTAAGTAGATGCCCTCTAAGATTCTTTTCAGGAAAATAATCAGGGAATCTGTCTTAACTGTGGGACGCAGAGCTTTTACCGGTGCTCTGATGCTCAGGGCTCTCATCTCAGGGCCTGACCTAGCACTTCCTTCCCTGTTTGGCGCCTGAAGGTCCCAGCAGAATTCCCCCACCTGGAATGGGCACTGCGGCTCTTATTATGTGGAGAATCTCGGGTGGCTCACACCCCAAGCAGAAGCTAGCACCCCAAGCAGAAGGGGATGAGACACCCTCATCAGACACCACATCCTGGGTGCTGTATTCTCAGCCCTGCTGCTCCTCTCTGTACCCCCTTTTATTTCCAGTCCAGGATGATCCACCAACCAGTTAATTTAAAAACTACTATTCTTCAGGATACAATTAAAGCACCATCCAGACATATATTTTGGAGGTAAAACTCATATAGGGGCTGGTATTCATTTTTCCTGATGCCCCCAAATTCCCAACCTGACCCCCCACCACTTACTCAGCCGTTCAGACCACCAATCCTCATGGATTGGTCAGATAACTAATCACCTATGGCTGTGGGGTTGATAGGGTGCGTGTTAGGGTGAAAAATAAACCACAGCCATCTGGCTGAGGACTCACAACGTGTTTAACTCTCTGATCAGTTTTGTGCGTGGTGTTACCTCTCAGATTAACTGCGTGCTCTTTAACAAGGACAATACGGAGTGACCTTAAACCCAGGAGAGTGAGTCCCCAGTCCCAAGTGATGAGTACAGAAAGTTATATAAGGAGAACTGTTATTTTTTTCATACCTCAAGTCATACTTTCACATTTCATGTTTATCCAAAGCCAACCTTAGCGAGGTTGAAGGAAAGAGCCTGTACTGGGAACTGAATCCAGAGAACCCTGTTATTATATTGGCTGCCACTAAAAAGGGGGGGATTTGGGGGAAAAAACCTTTTAATCCCTTTAAGACTGATTACAGAATTGTAGAAGTTCTCTAGAACTTTGTCCAGATTGCTATGCTTTTATGATTCTATATAATCTAGTAAGAGGAATCTTTTTACCTAGAAGCATCTGAGTACTTGACTCCGTTCAGGCTGCTGTAACAGAATGCTTTGGTGGGATTGGGTGAGACCGTGTCTCTGGTTTGCAGATGGCTGTGTTCTTGTTAGGACCTCATGGAGGCTGTGTGGAGTGGGTCTAGGTCTAGTGTCTCTTCTTTTTATAAAGGCATCACTCCCATCATAAAGGCCCCATTCTCATGGCACACTGGCATCAGGGCTTCAACATATAAATTTTCGGGAGACAAACATTTAGTCCATAATAATACTTTCTGTCTAAACATTATTATCATTATACTCATTAAAAAGTATTTAAGTGTCTGCTAATGTTTCTGTGCCCACAAGAATTCCACAGACAGGGAACTTTCCTGGGTAATTCTTTTTTTTTTTTTTTTTTTTTGCAGTATGTGGGCCTCTCACTGCTGTGGCCTCTCCCGTTGCGGAGCACAGGCTCCGGACGCGCAGGCTCAGCGGCCATGGCTCACGGGCCCAGCGGCTCCGCGGCATGTGGGATCCTCCCAGACCAGGGCACGAACCCATGTCCCCTGCATCGGCAAGCGGACTCCCAACCACTGCGCCACCAGGGAAGCCCCTGGGTAATTCTTAAATAGTGCTTATTAAGCACTTGCTATGCTCCAAAAAGTGTGCCAATACATGTTCTAATCTTTAAAATAACTCTTTAGGGTAAACATTATTACTCCCTCTTTGCAGGTAAGAAGACTAAAGCTCAGTGAAGTTTGTAACTTACCTAAGGTTAAAAAAAGCTAGTTGGTAGATGCAGTAAGATTTAACTCTAAAGAACTAGATTCTGCTTCTGGTCATAGGTATGAACAGAAAATTAGTATCCTTTCTGTATTACTTTGTTGATGAAAGTAATAAACAATCTAAAATGGGAATAGAAAAGATTTTTTTTGAGCCAAACTGAGGACTGTAGCCCAGAAACTAGCTTCCCAGATTACTCTGAGAAACTGATCCAGAGAAGCATGGTTTTCAGCACAGTTTTATGTCTTGTCAGAACAAAGAACAACATCAAACGAGTCAGGGATATATTCCTTCAAGGTTTCAAAAAAAACAAAAAACAAAAACAGGTCAGCATGTACACAGCGAGTCAGTATGGCCTTGGCACCTGGGAAGGGAGTCTTATTGAAGGAGGACCAGCATTGGCGTCCCAGGAAGGGAGGCATTTAATCTTTATTTTTAACACGATATTCTTTACATCTGGTCCGTGTGCCCTTTAATAATTAAAGCAGATCTACAATGTTCGATAGACCACAAACAGGCAGTTTTCATTAGCGTAAAATTCAAGTTAACTCATGTATAAGCCGGAATGATTTCCCCATACCTCAATATGTGAAAATTTCTTTTATCAACTGCTAAGTGGAGTAAACTGGACAGAAAATGCAAGAGATGGAGGAATATCATGTCATTCCTCTGATGAAGTATAGCAGAGTTATTAAGGGATTGATAGTTCCGTAGCCAGGGTTCAAATTCTGCTTCTGTTACTAGCTTTGTGACCTTGAGTGTTACCATGTGTTTCTGATGTTCTGACATCTGAGACCCCTGGAGAGGCTGCCCCTCCCAGGCTTAGCCTATTTCTAGAAATATTAAAGGACTCACCTGGAAGTTCACCTTTTCCCTGCAAACCGACCAATCCAGAGCCTGTATCCTCAACAGCCTCCATTAGGGGACTCCTACACACCAGGCCACAATCCGCCTGCCTTAATCACCCCTACCAGACAGCTAGGGGCAGCCCTTACACCCTAGAGCCAGCTGAAATTGTTCAAACTAGCCAACCAATCCTAAGCCTGTTTACCCTGCCACGCCCATTCCTTGTCCTGGAAGGAGAATAAAGGCTCTGGCCGTGTCTTCCTCCTGCTACTTCTGCCTGCTGACCAACCCTGGTGCTTCTCTGCGTGGCCTTCCGTGGCGTGGCGTCATCAGTGTGGTGTATCTCCTCCGCCCGGTAACGGTAAGAAGCTCTTTTTTAAATTACAGTTGTTTCCTGATCTGTTGGCTTTTCCATACCTGAAAGTTAATGAAATCTATGTTTTGAAACACCTTGGGAAATTCATTTAGCCTCTTTGAGCCTCATTTTTTTTCTTTTTCTATGAAATTGTTGCTCACGGGTTTCTATATGAAAATGTGCATGAAAGGCTCAGTACAGAGCCAGGCTTGCGGGAAGAATTCAACTGGTAGTATTGATATTATCCTTAATCGGATTATTAGTATTGTTACATAGCATGCCTCTGGAAAGCATAGGCCAAATCTGGTTCACCTCTGCATGCATCTCTAGTAGTTGACAGAGAGAAGACACTCAAAAAAATTTGTTGAATTTTAAGTAAGTTAAGGCGTTTATTCTTCTCAGAGGTCCCTGTGACTGAAATTAAAGACCTAATTAAGCAACCTGCCTTTATGAGCAGAGTGCCGTGAATTAGCTGCACCTTTGCAGGATGGCTGAGCAAAACCATTCGTTCTTGGGTATATGTATTTTAATTTATTTTCTAGGTCAACACATGAACATAGCTAAACACTCAAAAACAATGAAGTGACGGGACAGTTCTTCCACGTACACTTTTCTCAGTCCTGCACTATAAACTATTAAGAGTTTGGAATTTGGGATATATCCTTTGAGGAAAAGAATTTTTAAAAATGCAATAAATAATAGATGTTCTTCCCTCAGAGCCTGGTGTCTGCCGGGGACGAATCATTGCCACATTAAGTGGAAACTGTGCATCCTTTATTAACAGGGCTCTTCTAAAATTGCTGCATCTTCCTTATTTTATTCTGATTGTGAATTCCAGTGGCATAGCGTAGCAGTGAGTCCTGGTAAGTGAAGTGGAGCCACTCTCAGGAAGGCTTTGGACTCAAATGACAATTAGTGAGGAATGAGATGGTCTGAATTTCTGTCCCATATGTGCAGGCTCTGATCTGCCTCCAACATGGATTTCTTTGCTCTGCTGGGGAAACGTTACCCAGTGCGCCAAGCAGGAAGTGTTAAGAGCAGATACTGTTGTGTCTGGGCAATCATTTCTTGGAACCTAAAATTCTCTATAATAATTTCAGAACTTATGGTGGCTATGGGGGAACAGGATATGAGAGAGAAAAAATGTGGTGCTGTGGGAAACTCCTAAATACCATCGGCGCTGATGCTGACTGACAAGGTGATTAAGCGGTAATGGCTACAGAATTGCGCACGGATCCCCTTCTCTCCTTAATCTTGCCTCTCAGGTTGCCCTCTCTGTGGGCTGATGTGGATTGGTTTCAAAAGGAACAGAAGTTCTCTTTTTCCAGGTCATAGTCTCCCTTCTTTTCTTGCTGTTTGTCTTTTCACTTGTGTTGCGACATTTAGCCCTTATTTCAATATATATTAGGGCAATAGACAAGTTTGGACCCATATCAAGAACACATACCTTCTTGAGAATTTATGATTTTCTTTTTTTTAGAATTTATGATTTTTTTAAAGGACTTTTAAACACTGATTTTACATGGCCAAAATTGCTTGTTTTTTTCTAACAATGGCTAACTATTAGGGTTGGCCTGAAAAAATAATCTATAAATAATATTAAAATCATTACTGTGTGCTAGAAACTGTGCCAAGTTTATTGCATTTATTACTTCTTATCATTACAAAAGTTCTCCAGGTTATACATACGTATGTTACAAATGAGGAAACTGAGACTCAGGTTCAGGTGGGCAGCGAAAGTCACTCAGGTGTAAGTAGTGGCTTATAAACCCTACAACTGAGGTATTTTTCTATCTGCTCCATTTTAGTGCTTCAAATCACTATCATTTTCAGTGAATTCCTAAAGTATGAAAAAAGCATTTATTTGGTTATTTAACATAGACATTCACATTATTTGTGTCCCTGGGTAGATTAAGAAACAGGAAAAAAGGATAGATTTTCTGGTTGATTCAGATATGTCTAATTCCATAGCATTTCTGAGGAAAGCTGATCTTTTCAGTCTTGTCCAGGCTCCAAATTGCGTGTCTGTAACTGGATGCTTTTTCATTTCCTGTGGAAACTTTCTCCTCAATTGTGAGGAGTCCCAGGAACGCACCAGGCCCCCTCCTGATGTCACAGTCCCCAAAGCTGAGCTAGGGTGGCAGACATGACAGGATTTCATGAAGACCTGGGATTAGGTGGGCCTTTTGATGAGGCATTTAATTTGGAGTTTAGCTTTAGCACTCTTTCACACAGCAGTTACCGCTGAGTGGTGGATAATGCCTGGGGCCTAGGCCTTTAATCACCGGGATGTTTGTTCTGTCTAGCTAGAGTGATGTCTTCAGCTTAGCATAGAAAACAATACAAGTTATCAAACAAAGCTGCTAGAATGCCAGCGAACAAGCACGTGTCTGAAAAGTTTAATAAAAGTCGCCCACAAAAGGCTCATCCTAGGGATAAACAGTGAAATACAGAGGAAGGAGAGGGCTGAGTTTCTCCCCTCCCCCTGCCCAGGACCCAGGGAACCAGAGGGCAGCCAGCTTTCTGGTTTGTTCCCTCTCTTAGCACCCACAGGAACCAAAGGCCATTGTGGCTGTGATTTTTTTTTTCCCCCATCTCTTTTTCCTTCCTTTGTTTTTGCTTCTCAAGTGTTCAAGGCTTAAAGCAGAGGGGGTTTGCTTGTTGTTTTCCCCTAGCCTTATCATAAAGTGTTAATGCTGAGAAACTGGAAACCTCTCAGGACTCATGCCCCTCTGTGGCTTCAGCTGTTCAGTGGTGACAATCCCCAAAGGCTACATACCGTACAATTCCAACTATATCGCATTCTAGAAGAGGCAAAAATATGGAGACAGTAAAATGATCAGTGGTTGACAGGGTATGAGGGAAGAGAAGAGTACATAGCTGGAGCACAGAGGACTTTTAGGGCAGTAAAACTATCTGTATGATACTATAATGGTGGCTATATGTCATTAAATACGTGTCAGTACTCATAGAATATACAAGTCCAAGGGTAAACCCTATTGTAACTATGGATTTGAGGTGATAATGATGGGGCAATGAAAATTCATCAGTTGTAACAAATGTGCCACTCTGGTGTGGAATGGTGATAGCAGGGGAGCTTCGCGTGTGTGGAGAGGTGGACAGGGCAGATGGGGCATATATGAGAACTCTCCCTGTACTTTCCACTCCGTTATGCTGTGAATCTAGAACTGCTCTAAAATATTAAAAATACACACAAAGATGAAGTGTTAACAAAAATATAATGAGAATTTTTTTTAATCAACATAGTTCGATGTTATTTTCTAGATATCAAGATAGGTTGAATGATTTATAAATAGATGGATAAGATAAATAGATATAAGTAGTTGTATAAAATTATAAAGTACATGTTATTTTAATAACAAGGTGTTGACTATTCTGGGTCTTTTGCCTCTCCATATATACTTTAGAACCAGTTTGAGGTAGCTATAAAATAACTCGCTGTTAATTTGACTGGGATTGCATTGAATCTATAGCTCAAGCTGGGAAGAACTGACATCTTGACAATATTGAGTCTTCCTATTCATGAACATGGAATATCTCCCTCTTTTTTAGTTCTTTGATTTTTTTTTTTTTTTTTTTTTGCAGTACGCGGGCCTCTCACTGCTGTGGCCTCTCCCATTGCGGAGCACAGGCTCCAGACGCGCAGGCTCAGCGGCCATGGCCCACGGGCCCAGCTGCTCCGCAGCACGTGGGATCCTCCCGGACCGGGGCACGAACCCGTGTCCCCTGCATCGGCAGGCGGACTCTCAACCACTGCGCCACCAGGGAAGCCCAGTTCTTTGATTTTGTTCATTGAATTTTATAGTTTTCTTCATATAAATCTTGTATGTGTTTTGTTTGATTTATATCCAAGTATTTCATTTTGAGGGGAGGTACTAATGTAAATGGTCCTGTGTTTTTAATTTCAAATTCAACTTGTTTATTGCTAGGAAAGCAGTTGACTTTTGTACTCAAGCTTTGTATCCTGCAGCCTTGGTGTAATCACTTATTAGTTCCAGAAGATGTTTGGTCAGTTCTTTCAGGTTTTCTGCCTAGATGATCATGATATCCATAAATAAAGACAGCTATATTTCTTCCTTCCTAATCTGTGTCTCTTTTATTTCCCTTTCTTGTTTTATTGTATTGACTATGACTTCCAGTATGATATTGAAAAGGAGTGGTGAATGGGGACATCCTGTCTTCTTCCTGATCTTAGTGGGAAAACATCTAGTTTCTCACCACTAAGTATGATGTTAACTATAGGGCTTTTGAAGATGTTCTTTATCAAATTGAGGAAGCTCCTATCTATCCCAAGTTTGCTAAGAGTTTTTATTATGAATGAGTGGATTTTGTCAAAGGCTTTTTTCTGCATCTGTTGATATGATCATGTAGTGTTACTGACTTCCATATATTATATATTTTTTGGAATTGATACTTTTACAGTCAATTTCTCTCTGACTGATTTAATCTTCAGCCCACCCCTCCTAAAGATTGACTTTGCTTCTGTTATGGGGTTAGGCTAGGGCAGATTAATCCAGTCAGGAATTGAGCTAATTTGAAATTGGGTTTCTGTCTTTGAAAACTCCCTGTTTCCAGTTTACCTTTATTTCCAGTGTGTGACCCCTATTGTGTGGTCCTTTAAGGTTGGTTACAACTGGAAATCTGGAATACTTGACAAGGCGCTTTCTCCCTAGTGGTTCCTGAGCTCTAAGTTTTGTTGTTCATTCCTGTGAAATAGCCCAAATCCCTGCTCAGATTCTCAGTTTCTCTACCCTCTGCTCACATTCTCAAACGCTGTGCCGCAACTTTGAACTAGCAAAGTTTAAAGTGAAAAAGTGGCACAAATATGGGCTTCACCTCTCTGTGATTCCCCTCACTCTATGCTTTTAGCCCTGGACTAACTTTTTGCTTTGTTTCTTTTTTAATCTCCAGTAGTGAATTTAAATATATTTAATAATATATTCGTGTTTTTATTTACTGAAGGAGAATTGGTCTGAATTGTTTGTCCACCAGTGCCAGAAATGGGATTTTTGTTCTTTGTTTTTGAAAGATATTTTAGCTAGGCAAAATTTTTTTGACTGTCTTTTTTCTCAGAACTTTGAAGTCACTGCTGTTGTCTCTGACATTGAATAATGCTGGGAGAAATCTCAGTCTCACCTTGACAATGGATTTGAGTCTTCTGCTTAGGTACCTAGCCTAGGTATCTAAAAATAACTTTTCTGTTCCTGACCTTTTACAGATTGCCTAGTGTATGTCTTTGTATAAAGCTTTCAGGATATATTTTTCTTAAAAATGAAGTAGAAATTTTTTGATATACAAATTTTTGTCTTTAGAAATTAAAGTATTCTTGCATTATATTTTTCCTATTTCTTGTAGTATTCTCTACCAGTTAACATTGTGGTATACTGTTGTCTGTTGAATTTCTTAAACTTATTTTTACTGTCTTTGTCTTTTTTATTTTCTGTGTTTATATTATGTTTTACATCTATGTCAGTAATTTGAATAACAGAAATATTCTGTTACTTTCTAATTTATTTAAATGCATAATGTTTTTGGTTTTCTTTCTCATAACAATGGTTTTTGTACTAGTTCCCTTCTTATGCATCATTTTGTTTTAATGTGTTGTCTTTTGAGTTCTTTTTGCACTAAGATTGTATAATTTGAAACAATGAGAGACATTTACTTCTAATCTTTGAATTTTATTTTCATCTATCATGGACTTGTTTTCTATTATTTGCTTACACAGTGCATTTGTTAAGGTAATGCTAGCTGCCATAACAAAGAAATAAAAAATATCTATAATGTTTCATATGCAATATAAGTTTATCTCTTATATGGACATTCCTGAGAGTAGACGGCTCTGACAGGTTTCCTCCCAAGAACCCAAGCTCTTTCTCTGTTGTGGCTTTACCATTTTCAACACGTAATTTTCAGAGTCAACATATTTGTCTGTATCAAGCTGGTAAAATGCAAGCAGCCATATTGTATCTAATGTGGAATTTTTCAATGGGCCAGTTCGTTCTTCCTTCTTCCTTTGACCCTCCCTTCTCTTTCTTTCTTTCTTTCTTCTTTCATCCTTTCTTTTCCTTTTATTTTTTCTTTAGACTAGCCTAGTAGCCAAGGTTGCTTTATTTTCTATTTTGCTCCTTTTTGGGAGTCTGAATCTACACATTCTATTTCTTCTGATACATTGTGGTTAACCTTCAGACACGCCCCATAGAAGTATATCTTTGCTTTATTATTTTATTTTTATTTTTCATCATGAGCTCTAGTGAGAGCTGAATACTTTGTATTATTTCCATTTTTCTGCGGCCTGAGGAAATGGCAAAGAAATGGGTAAAACTTAGCTGAGGTGGTGTGTATTCTTAGTTGGAACAGCTTTAATCTGTTCTCTCTCCTGAAACTTTCATAATGGAAATAATGAAGTAGTAACATTTATTACTGTGGCTAGGGTGAACTGGTTACACCATTCTGATGAGAATAGACCAGAGAGATTGCTTTTCCAGGACTCATTGCACTTAATCTAGGTGGGGGAGGGAGGGATGCACTCTTTCCTTGGCAACACACCTTTATATAGCCCTCAGGCTTTTCCATCTCTACGAGAAGGTTAGTTCCCTACTTCACTTTTTTCAATTACCTATTATAGGGATTTACAGTCTTCTTTCCAGTGTTCTTGTCATTATAATCCAGAATTTCCAAAGTGTTCTCAAGTATGCAAGTTGTTCAGTTCCTCTGGATCCTTAGAAGCTAGAGTAAATATCCGTTACCATACAGTCACACAAAGCAAAATAAACATGTCACCTCATGTCCCCTGACTATAAACAGGGCAACAAATAATAGATTCCTGATAGATAAGAAGCCACCCTACTGTAAAAATAAATGGTCTGCCTACATCTCTAATAAAGGAAAAGGGGTTCCTAAATCTTATTTCCTTTAATGAGGCTTTTAAATTATTTCCTTTTGCCAAAGCCACACAGAAAACTTAGGGCTCCCCTAAAGAAAAGCTTGCCTTGGATAAACTGGATCTAGCCTGGCATTAAGTGAGGGTTTCTACCTCAAAACTCTCCTTTTGGCAACCCAAATAATATATTGAAGGGTAAGACATTTATAGTCAATTTAGATTTATTAATGAAAGAAAAAGAAACAACTTTTATGTTCCCAAATAGAGAAACAATTATGTACACAATTGTAGTTCTCAATCGTGGAAGGATTGTGATGCCTAAAAATGCTTAAATAGTTGTAAATGACATAGCAAACACTGTGATAAAATGTCATACCAAGTTGTCAACTCTGCAAAGTCAGATACCATGTCTGCTCTTCACCATTTTATCCCTATGCCTATTACAGTGTCTGGCTGTATAGATGGACTGGAGGAGCAAATAAATGAAAGGTCAGATCTGACCATAGTTGACCCTTGAACACGTGGGGGTGGTGGCGCTGACCCCCTCACAGTCAAGAATCTGCATATAACTTTAGAGTCAGCCCTCCATATCCAAGATTTCACATCTGCAGATTCAACCACCCACAGATCATGTAGCACTACAGTACGTTTTTTTTTTTTTTTGGATTTGCTTTTGTGTATTGTGTTAACTTTTTCTGTGTAACAAATTTCCCTAGAACTTCGTGGTAAAATTTATTATCACACTTTCTGTGGGTCAGGAACCTGGGCATAGGTTTAGCATGTGCCTCTGACTCAAGGTCTCTTAAAGGGTTGCAGACACACTGTCAGCTGGGCTGGAGGTCTTATCTGAAGTCTTCACTGGTGAAAGATTCATTTCCAAGCTCACTCATGTTCTTGGTAGGATTCAGTTCCTTCCAGGTGGTTGACGAACTGAGGGCCTCAGTTCCTCACTGGCTATTGGCCAGAGATGCCTTTAATTCCTTGATACATGGGCTCCTCCATTGCGTACAGTACGTATTTATTGAAAAAAATCCACATATAAGCAGATCCATGTAGTTCAAACCCATGTTCAAGGTCAACTGTACTTTCCTTCAAGAAAAGGCAGATCAGGTGATAGGTGCTCAATGTAATCAATTCCAAGACACCACTTCCAAACAGAGGTACATATCTAAAGGATACTACCTAAGATACTACACAAGTTAACTTTTTTTTCTCCAAATGGAATTTGAAGTTTTTGAGTCTTCTTAATGAATTCAGTCCATTTAAAAATCTCAAAAGAAATATACATCACATTGAAATTCTACCAAGTTCTAAGCAGCCACATTCTTTTTTTCTTAGCTCAGCTCCTAATTACTATAAAATTTTAACAAGTAGTTCACACATTCAAAATTCTGTGCTCTGCTCTTCAGATACCCCAAATCCTTTAATCAGCTCAGCACTGCCAGCTGTGTCAGCACAGAACCAGGGAGGAGTACCATAGCCAGTGAGGAGTGGAGTGGCCCAGGGCTTCCTTCTTTCAAGCCTAGAGTAGCAGACAGGATGCAAAGTAAAGCACAGTCACAAAGCTTGGGTGTGTTTTTCAAAGACCAACTGAATATTTAATGAAAGGGGAAAGTTTTCATTAAGCTGAAGAATCAGAGAAACCAAAAAAGTTTGAGACATTTCTCTTTTAGAAGAGTCAGGAAATAGCAACTTTGAAATCAAAGAATGTTTAGCGTTTTGAATACATGGTCAGGTATTTTTAAAATACCGACTCTGCAAAGTTACCTGTAAGCGTACAAAGGAGAACAGTATGACAGTTGTCATTTCTCAGCACTTCAAAGTTTATTCATCTGATCATCACAATTTTGTGAATTACTTGACTTATACTCAATGAGCTAATAATTCATAAAAGAGATACGTTGTCCATTCATTCGTTTATTTATTCATTCAGCAGATGAGTGTAGAGTTGTTTTCTAAGCACAGGAGAAAAATACACATCCAGACCGTGTTGTGCAGAGGCAGACAAATGAACAGATAAGTGCAGTAAAATTCTGGCTGGCTGTCAGGAAAAGACACATAGTTTCATCCCTACCTCATTCTGTGAAGTAAAATAAATCCAAAATATTCATGTGGCATTGCTTAAAATGCATACAGAAAGACT
The DNA here is from genome assembly GCF_951394435.1 of Stenella coeruleoalba. Lineage (NCBI taxonomy): Eukaryota > Metazoa > Chordata > Mammalia > Artiodactyla > Delphinidae > Stenella > Stenella coeruleoalba. Next base: position 36,912,095 of record NC_137151.1, on the reverse strand, counting down.
CAGCTTAAATGTTTATGCCTCACCTTTTGAATGGTGGGAACAGATAAAAATAGTTAAGCAGGAAACATGCTGTTATATGTAAAGACTTCAAGTTCTTCCAGGTTTTCTAGGGGCCAGCCAGCCAGCAGAGGGAGAAGAGTGTGATTACCTGTGTTTGCATCCCAGCTCTGCTTCTTTCCAGCTGGGCGAACTTGGCTAAATTATTTAATTCCACATACCTCATCGTCCTGAAATTTGAACAGTAATAGCACTTAGAGGGTTTGTGTGGGAAGTACATCAAGTTAAGACACCTAAAGAACTTAGACTGTTGCCTGGCCCATAAAAAGTGGTATATGAGTAAAAGCTATTATTACTCGAGATAATGTCATTTCATAAATGAAACACACAGTCTGAGCACAATAATGTAAAGTCTATATATATTCATATATATAAGTAAATGCACATATAAAACCATTTCTGAAGCATATAAATTCAACTGTTAACAATAATTAACCTTTAAGTGAAGACTAGGAATGTGAGGAATTTTTTTGACAATGAGAAGCTTTCCAATTGTCCCAGCAACATGTATTGAAAAGACTTATTTCCCCCACTGAATGTTCATGGCACTCTTGCTGAAAATAAGTTGACCACAGACACATGGGTTTATTTCTGGACTCTTGCTTCTATTCTGCTGATCTTTATGTCCTTATGCCAGTATCACACTGTCTTGATTACTCCAGCTTTGTAGTAAGTTTTGGAATGGGGAAGAGTGAATCTTCCGATTTTGTTCTTTTTAAAGACTATTTTGGCTACTCTGAATCACTTCCAATTCCATATGAATGTTAAAATCAGCTTGACAGTTTCTTCAAGAAATCATCTAAGATTCTAATAGGGATTACCTTGAATCTCTAGGTCAATTTGAGGAATATTGTCGCCTTAATAATATTAAGTCTTCCAACCCATGAACATGAGATGTTTTTTCCTTTTTATTTAGATCTTTAATTTCTATCAACATTATTTTGTATATATTGTGAGTATATATTATGCACTTCTTTTGTTAAACTTATACCTGAGTATTCTTTGTAATGCTATTGTAAATAGAATTGTTTTATTTGATTGTTCATTGCAAGTATATAAAAATCCAATGGCTTTTTTGTATATTGATCTTGTATCCTGCAGTCTAGTCAAACTCACTTATTCTAATAGTTTTCAAGTGGATTCTTTAAGAATTTCTGTGTATATAGTCATGTCATCTACAAGTAGATACAACTTTACTTCTTCCTTTCCAATTTAGATGCCATTTATTTTGTGCCTAATTTTCCTGGCTCGAACCTCCATCACAATGGAGGCAAGAGTGGACATCCTTGTCTAATTCCTGGTCTTAGGGGGAAGAAACCAGTCTTTCATCATTTCGTATGATGACAGCCTTATATTTTTCATAGATGCGGTGGATCAGGTTGAAGTTCCCTTCTATTCCTACTTTTCTGCATGTTTCTTTAATCTTAAAAGAGGGTTGGGTTTTGTCAAATTCTTCTTCAGTATTGATTGAGATGATCATGTGGGGTTTCTTTGTTTATGCTTTTTTATTGATAATAGTGTGTTAATTTTCAAATGATAAATCAACCTTGCATTTCTGGGACAAATCCCACTTAGTCATGGTGTATAATTCTTTTCATATGTTGCAATTTGGTTTGCTTGTATTTTGTTGAGAATTTTGATGTCCATATTCATGAGAAATGTATTTGTAATATTCTTTATCTGTTTTTGGAATCAGGGTAATATCAACCACATAAAACAAATTGAAGAGTGTTCTTTTCTATATTTTGGTATACTTCATGAAGAATTGGTATTAATTCTTTAAATGTTTGGTAAAATTCAGCCATGAAGCCATCTGTTCCTGGGCTTTAATTTGTTGATAATTTTTCAATTACTAATTGAATCTATTTAATTACTGTAGATTTACTTAGATTGTCTCTTTTTTCTTGCATCAGTTTTAGGAGTTTCTGGCTTTTTAGAAAATGTGTTCATTTCATCTTAGTTATTTAAAAATAACTATACAACTTTTCATAGTATTTAATTTTTTGTGTTTCTGTAAGATCAGTCATAATATTCCCTCTTTCATTTCTAATACTAGTAATTTGAGTCTTCTGGGGTTTTTTCCTTAGTTAATCTAGCTAAAGGTTTGTGAATTCTATTGATCTTTTCAAAGAATCTGCTATTGGTTTCATCAATTTTTTTCTATTTTGCTATTTTCTACTTCATTAGCACCTACTCTAATCTTTAGTATTTACTTCTTTCAGCTTGGTTTAGGTTTAGATTTCTTTTTTTTTTTTTTGATCAGTTGCTAAAGTGAAGGGTTATGCTATTAGGCTGAGATGTTTCTTATTTTTTAAAATAGAATTTCCCCTAAAGATTGCTTTAGCTGCATCCCATAAGTGTTGGTATGTTGTGTCTTCACTTTCATTAATCTCAAAGTATCTTCTAACTTCTTTGTATTCCTGTGACCCACTGGTTGTTTAGGAGTGTGTTTTTAAATTTTCACATATTTTTGATTGATCCAGTTTCCTTTCTGTTATTTCTAAATTATGCATGTTTTAACACAAAACCAATAGATAAGATGGGATGAAATACTGAAAATATCCTATTAACTAAAAGACAACAGTAGTCAAATAGTGACATGTTAGACTTACACCCAATCATAGCAATAATTACATTAAATATAAATCAACAAAACACTTCAATTAAAAAGCAGAGATTATCAGATTAGATAAAAAGCAAGATACAACTTTATGATGTTGATATTAGGTACTATAAGTATAGATACTGTAGGTATCATTAAATATAAAGACATTAAAAGTAAAGAACAAAAAATATATATTATGCAAATATCAAGCATAATACAGCCAGTATGACTGCATTAATATCATACAAACTAAACTTCAAGACAAGGGATATAACCATGGAAAAATAAGGCAGTGTTATAACTATAAAAGGGAAAATCCTTTATATAAACATGTATGCATTTAATAGAATTTCAAAATATATAAAGCCAAAAAAATAAAAGTTAGAACTAAAAAGAAAATAAGCAGGTCCACAAATACCTTTGGATATTTTAACACTTCTTGCTAATTGATAGCAAAATCCAATAAATGATTAAGTGTACAGAAGATCTGAGTAACACTTGGATTTTTCTAAGGTTAGGTTTCCTGAGAAACAGACTCAGACAGATGTTAGTGCACAAAAATGTAATGAAGACTACTTTTGTAAACAACTTTAAAAAAGTGGAAGAAGCAGAATTGAACAGAGAACTAAACTGCTATGATATAAAATCAAGTATGGTCTTGGTGTAAGGGTAGACAAATATTACAGTCAGAAATGACCAATACATATACAGTTCAATAGGTAGCGGATGATGCCGGGATAACTCAATGAGAAAAGAATGGTCTGGCTGACAAATGTGACTTGAAAAGCTGGTTATCCATATAGAAAAAAATGAGCATAGATAAATATAGCATATTTTTATATCTATCATGACAAAGGACTTTTGTCCAGCATATCAAAACTATTATGAATCAATTCTAAGAAGAAAATAAATTTAAAATGATAAAAGTTTTGAACAGCACTTTTCAAAATATAAGAATGGCTTATAGGCACATATTGTTCAACTTTATTGTCAGGAAAATGCACACTGAAATCATAATGAAAAATGGAATCAAAATCAAAAAGAAATTTAATACTTTTTAATTCTTGAAAAAGAAAATTAAAGATGAAATCTAAAATCAGAAATTGAAGCTAAGACACCATGGATGAAGTCATGGTTTTAAAAAAATGAATTTTTTAAAATATAGAATTAAAATTAAATGATTATAGAAATTATGGTCATGGTATAGAACATAAATTTTTAAGTTTGATCATGAAAATATCATGTGCATATTAGGATCAGAAGTGGGAAGAGAACATTAAACACTTTAATTTCATCAACTTTTATATAAATGATGTTCTAGCTATTGTAGGTAAATTTTTGCTACAGATGTCAACTAGATGCTTATAGATATACAAGTAAAATACTTTCTGGTCAAAATTTTCAAAATAATTATTTTTCTATACGTATATGAAATAACTGTAAATGTGATGAGGTAGCCCAAGGATGCATTTATGTTGAAGTACCATGCTCAAAATCATCGTCAGGCTCAATGATGAAAGGTGTGCATTAGAGTCTATAGAGGTTTTTCATGTACCTACATACAAACAAGTTCTGTTAACGAGAGAGCATTTGTAAGTCCAACAAAATTAGCCTAGGTACCCAACTAACACAATCAGCTATATAGTACTGTACTGTAATAGGTTTATAATACTTGTCACACAAATAATACATAAAAAATAAAGAAAACATTTTAAATCTTACAGTGCAGTACCTTAAAGTACAGTAGTACAGTACAACAGCTGGCATACAGGGGCTGGCATCGAGTGAACAGGCAAGAAGAGTTACTGACTGGAGGAGGGAGAGGAGATGGGAGATGGTAGAGCTGAAGGATCATTAGTAATAGGAGACAGAGGGCAAGCTGCAATTTCACTCACGCCTGACGTTGACAGAAAGCACGTTCACATCTTTGAAAGTGTGGAACTTTGAAGGTTCGTATGTAGGGGACTTACTGTATACGCAAAAGGAATATTTAAATAAAGTAGTGAAACAAAGGTAGAAAAAAAATCCCCAGAAAGCCGAGATACCAACAACAGGGTTACAGGAATATATCATGTATTTGAAATAAGCTTGGAACTGGCAGAAACTAAAGAATTTCTGCTCAACTCAGCAACATAAGTATATGTGAATATTCTGAGAGTTTTGCCATCATCAGTATGACTCGGCTCCAAACTCCCAATCTCTATATGCTTCTATTACAAGTTACATATTCCCTGAAGGAAAACGCTAATGGGCCCATCTTGGATCAGGATATCTGGCTGTGGACAAGAGGAGAGGGTGATATTAAGCAGACCTGGGCTAGTAGCACCCTCTCCAGTACTCTCAGAGAAGAGGAAATAGTTTTGAGCTAGGAAGACACACCAAGATATTTATACTACATCAAATGTCCAGTTTTCTTTTATTCTCCATCTTTTATTCCCAACTTAGAACATTTGTTATTTCTTTTGTTGAAATTACCTTCTTGCATGTATCTCAGGAAAAGCCAGACAGGATTTATCTAGTTCCATGCAAGTCATTTTTCTCCAGTTGTTTTAATGGTGATAAGTTTTCTTAAAACATTTATTTGAAGAATCATCTAGATCAATTAAGTAAAAAACTAACAATGAGATTTTTCACATTGTTTCTCTATGAGTCTTATACCATTAAATTAAAAAGCAGTTCTAGGCTTACATTGAGTAAGCCCAGTTTAGCTCTCAAATAATTACTAGGTAGGTCATGTGAAATTAATTTTTTAAAAGTTACATTATGAGGCAATTAATTTTATCTCAGTTACCTAGATTTGTCCAAAGAAATTCTTGAACCTTAATTATTTGCCACATACTGTCAAATTCAACAATTCTATAGCATTGAATCAAGAAAGTAAACAACTTTAAAGATATACATATTAGGAGTAAAAATATTAATTGCAATTTATCAGTTTCTCATTGTTAATATTTCATTGCTGGCTTCATGAGGAAATTAGATTTAATAATACATATAGTTTTCTCATGCTACCATTTATAAAAATGGTACAGTAGAAGGATCATTGGCTTTAGGAGTAGACAAACTGAATTCAAATCTTAATTCTCTTTTAGCAGGCATATAATTGTCTTCAATTTCCTTAACCACGGTGATCTCATTTGAGTCACATATAATAGAAAAATGATGTATAACATTATTTGTTATGAAATAAATTGATAATGAAAACATTAGGCAGAACCTCACACATAGTGGTTGTTACATAAATGGTTACACTTATAAGTTTTTCTTATAAGATATGAGAAGGAATGAACAGAGAAATGCTGACATATGGCTGAACATAAAGGATAGTGAATGAATCCTTGCTGAAGAAGGGGGAGGGGAGAGAATGAGAATGAATAGAGAGAATTTTATGATTAGTATCAGGAGACATCAACAAAGGTATGGAATAGACAATCTTAAAAACAGTAAATGGAAAACAAGAAGAAAAGCTAATAGTTTTCTATTTCCAGAAGCTGTATTCTTCTTCAAATATACAGAATCTGTGGTGCTTTAGAAATAACAAAATGCTCTTTGATAATTTTATCTACGTTCTGTGGTGATAAATAACCTTTCTTACGGCCCCTATGTCAGATAACTTAGACTAAGTATCAAATAACTCCCTAAATCTCAGTGACTTCAACAGAAGTTTCATTTTTGCTCAAGCTATATGTTCATTTGGGGTTAAATTTAACTCCTTTTCTTCATTCTGGGACACAGGATGAAGGAATGACCCCCATTTGGGACATTTCCAATCTCATGGCAGAAGAAGAAGGGAACAGTGACAGAAGGACATGATAGTTCCAAAAGCTTCTACTCATCAATAATGCCCATCACTTCCGCTCACATTTATTGGGCAAAACAAGTTATGGATAAGACCGAAATTTGTAATTTGGGATATTCAGTCTTCCCACAGGAAAAGTAGAGAATATGTTGTGTAGTAATATAATAATCTAAAAGAGGCTCCATCCCTTTCTTCTCTTCCAAAAAAATATCTTACGGATTAGATAAGTACTTAAATACTGCTATGGCCGTAATTTGATACTTTGCTTTTCCTTAGCAGTAGAATGCAGGATCCTTTCACTGTATGTCAGGTATATCCCAAACAAACAAGAATTCTCTCACATGTCTGGGGATGATCTCAAGATATATAAAGGGTTGAACACTGGCCTTTATCATGCTATCAAAATATTATCTTTAGCTGACATGAATTGTTATACTACCAAAATATTTGGAGAACGATTGAAACCCAATTCTGAGGAAAATTTCTGAAGTCTAAAACATGTAAGAGTTAGAAAAAAAAAAAACTTTAGTAGGAAATAGAGGAAACTAGCCTTGTTAGTTCAGCAAGTTCATCGCTGATATCTGCTGGATAGAAAATTAAGCAAAAAATTGAGTCAGCTTAGGAGAACTGTTGTTCTGATTGGCATGTGTTGCATTAAAAAAAATTCTAGAATTGGCTATTAATTTTTTGGGGGGGACCCATCCAATTACACTTGGAAGTCACTCTTTTATGGTATTATGATAGTAGCTATGGCCAACCCCCCCCCCACTATTTCACAGTAATAGTTTATTGAAAAATTTGACCAATTGCTCTGTCAGTATACATTAAGCTTTCCTGTGTGCTAAGCATTGTGATATGCATGGGAATGATCTCTAACAGCTTCCAGTATTAAGGTTACTCACTGTATTAGAAACTTGATTAGCTACCTATGTATAACGTTTCACCTTGCCTTATTGTCGTGAATTCTGAAGGTTCTGAGATTTTACTCTTCTTGCAGACTAGCAAGTTAACCTGCCACAGTTTTATGGATGCTGGTAGATTACAGAGACTCCTGGTTCAGAAAAGGACTATTTATTACTCATAGTAATAGTGAGAGCTAGAGTAGTTCCCTTTTTTTTTTTTTTTTTTGCATTGTGAGTCCAAATCCCAATTCCTATGTGGTTACGTGAAGAGGAACAGAAAGCCCTTGCACATGTTCTACAGGAGAGAAACTGTGATTAGAACTCTAATATTTTGTAATAGGAACTAAGCACGCCTGTCCTTTGCTCCAGTGGGAAATGTCACTGTCATTATATTTGAGAGTAAACATGTTTTCTCTTACCTCTGGTGTGTGGAGGGGAACACTGTATTTTCAATGCTGTTGTCTCTACAAACATCTTTAAAAGGATCAGAATAAATGACTGTAAATTCCTCCTTTTATAAGACATTTAAAAATATGAGAGATCCCTGGAGAATTCTTTCCCAACAGTATCTGCTCATTGGTACTCATCTTGTCTTCTGGCGAATTTCCCCATGAGTACGCCACTGTTTTTCATACTTATTGATCTGAACAATGTAGTCCATTGATTTGCTTTATATGCCTTAGCTATTTACTGTAGTTACAGTTGATTTTACGTCTTTTTGTCTTTTAACCTTCATACTAGCTTTTTAAGTGGTTGATCCACTGTGCTTACCATATATTTGCCTTTAGTAGTAAGATTTTTTTTAAATATATTTTCTTATTTCTAGTATGGCCTTTTTTTGCTTAAAGAAGCCCTTTTAATATTTCTTGTACGGCTGGTTTAGTGGTGATGAACTCCTTCAGGTTTTGCTTGTCCTGGAATTCTCTCTCTCCAATTCTGAATGATAACCTGACCAGGCTGAGTATCCTAGATTGTAGCTTTTTTCCTTTCAGCACTTTAAATGTTATCACACTGAATGAAGGAGGTGGAGAGTTGGGTGAAATAGGTCAAGACGATTAGGAGGTACAAACTACCAGTTATAAAATTATAAAATAAGTCACAGGGGATGTAATGTACAGCTCTGGGAAAATAGTCAATAATATTATAATAGCTTTGTATGGTGTGTAACATATAAAAATATCACTATGTTGTACATCTGAAATTAATGTAATGTTGTAAGTCAACTATACTTCAATAAAAGAAAAGAAAAAGAATGCATCAGCAGGACTCCAACTAGCAGGAGGCAGCCAGTCTGCAATATTGACCATTCCCCACAGCTGGACGCAGCCAACCGAATGAATTCCGTAAATCTTCAGGGTCTATTACAGAAATACAAGTGACTTTCTTAAAAATTTGCACTGACCTTTCTACGTGGTCCAAAATCGTAATCCAGGTACAATAAGGGGCATCAGTGATTTCAAGTTTCATCTTGTCCCACAAAGAGGAAGTCTGTGGCAATTCTATCCCATATCACAGCTCTGACCATTGAGTTGTTGCTTACCTGAATGGATTTTAGAGCTGAGATGGTATGATTGATCATGTCAGCCAAGTTAAGGGCCAATTTCATACAATCTTTCCTAACTGTGTATCTCCCATTATAAGAATAACTGCCCACAGGGTGTGTATAAATAATGAGCCATTTATCTCTCAAGAAATCTCCTGAGTAAGTAAGGGTGACCAGAGTTGGGGGAGATTTCCACAGTCATCTGAGGGTTATATGGTCTACTGATAGTGTTTTCTTAAATGCTTGAAGGACTTAAATGCTTGAAGGTCTTCTGAGGTCAAGTCATCGTGCTTTCAGGAGGAAGTCAAGTTAAAGCCTGACTTACACACAAGAAGCAAATGGACATGGTACCCTTGGGAATAAAGTGCTATTTACAATCGTTGGTGACCCCAAAGTAAAACCTCCATTGGTCAGGGTCACAGGTTAACAGGGCATCCAACATGCTCATTTGTTTAGTCGATAGATCTTAGGATCCCCAGCTCAGTTAGATGAGAACTTGTCTCAATTATATTTGGAGAAACTGTTTGAGGGAAGCCTGTCCCATTTGTCTGTGCTACCAGTTGGGAGGAATTAACCTCATGGGACTGAGGAAGGGCTTTAAGAATGGAGGTGGGAAAAAGATCCAGATGTGTTGACAGATGTACTAAATGGGAGATATAGGAGATGCTTTTTCCAATAGACTTCTCTGTGAGGTTAAGAAAGATGGTGATCAAATCATGGTCACAGATACCTGGTGGGGGACGGAGGATGGTACCTCAAGTGGTCAGTTCAATTTAAAGCTCTTACAGCATTTTTGGAGGACAAAATCAGGAAATTTTCCTTTGTGAAAAGGCTCTAGAGGTAGTTCTGAAAAACAAAGATTGTTAACATTCCTCCCTTCTGGTGTCTGAGCCGTTTCTCGCTCTGGTGCCAGGATGTTGTTCTCTCTCCACTGCCGCAAAATCAGTGTGCCCCATTTCATTATCAGTAACTTCACTTTTTTTTTTTTTTTTTACGATCATCCCCTACTCACAGCTAGACTTCTCATTGAGAAAGGCCATGTATGAGAAAAAAGGGCATTTTTACAAAATTACAGAAACCTATCATGTTCCCCAGTTTGGCCTGGATGGGCCACTGCAGGGGGACTCAGTGAGCAATGTAGTCAACCATTATCCTGATAAAGGACAATGTCAATCCAACAAGAGAACTCAAGTGGTTGAACCAGAATTAAGTTTATGTCCTTTATGTCCCCTTTTGGCTGCCATCCAAAGAGTATACCAACCAAGCTGGCCTGGGGTTTCCCTTAGGGGAAGGTAAAAAGCTTCATGCCCAGGAATGGTAAGGGAGGAATCCTGAATTTTTAAAATAGGTTTGTATAACCTTCTACCCCATTGATTTTGATCATTACCCAAGAAACAGCTGAAAGGAGATGATACTTTTCTGGGGATAGTTGCATCCAGTGTCCAAACTGCCTTACTCTAAGGTAGGTTGGAGCAGGAAGAAATGAGAAAGGTAGAATTAAAAACTGACAAACAATTTCAGGGAATGATTTCACAATGCACAATATCAGATATATGTGGATGGAAGGAAACATTGAAATTTCATCAAATATCTTGATAATCAACTCATTAAGTGATTTTTTTGTGATAAAAAACTTACTAGACTGCAAATAATTTGGAAGGCCAAATACATGACAAGGATTAGTTTCAAAGGACACAACTGTGGCCAGATACAGCTGATCATACAGGAACATCATGACAAAAAGTGTAAAGAGTACTGAAACACCGCTGTTAGCCTTCAGAAGGAGTCAAAGCTTTGATCTAGTCAAGCTATATGAGTGGGTAAGAGCTATGCCTTGTCCAGTGTGGTTTCCCACGCTACAAGACAAATGGGTCAACTTTTGTCATGAGTAACAAATCTGGCAAGTGGTGGTAACAGAAATGGTACATGGGACTTCCCTTGTGGCACAGTGGTTAAGAATCCACCTGCCAATGCAGGGGTTGTGGGTTCGAGCCCTGGTCTGGGGAGATCCCACATGCTGTGGAACAACTAAGCCCGTGTGCCACAACTACTGAGCCTGCACTCTAGGGCCCGTGAGCCACAACTACTGAGCCCGTGTGCCACAACTACTGAAGCCCACTTGCCTAGAGCCTGTGCTCCGCAACGAGAGAAACCACTGCAATGAGAAGCCCACACACTGCAACGAAGAGTAGCCCCCGCTCGCCACAACTAGAGAAAGCCCGTGCACAGCAACGAAGACCCAACGCAGCCAAAAATAAATAAATAAATTTATATATATAAAAAGTGGTACATAAAAAATGGAGTCCTTGAAATTGTGTCCAGCCTATGATGGTGGCTGTGTTGCCCTATCTGGTATGATGCTGAATTCAGGCAGCAGTGATGGCAATCTGAATAGCACAGGCTCTAGCCGTCAGTCTTATCAAAGAATGGACCCTGACCATGGTCATCTACATGAGTAACCAAGATGGCTCCATTAATAGCCATGATTTGTTTTCACAGTTTGTGGCCCCAAAGAGGGTTTACTTTAGTCTGCCAGTATGTAATAAGTGGTAGACCAAACAGCTAGGCCATTGGCAAGAGCCCTATAGCCAGTAAAAAATAAGAAGGTTCACCAAGGCAAGTATTACCCGCCAAAGAGAGCGATCGCATCCATTTTGGTTCTTCATAGCTGGTGCTGAGGTTGAACAGCACCATTGGGTTTCAGCTTAGGCGTGCCATCACACCAAAGACGCACAGCCCAGGCAGTGTATTGAGAGGACAACTGCACCAGTTATGCTCTCAATACACTGCCTGGGCTGTGTGTGTTTGCTGTGATGGTTGCTTCAGACAGTGGAGTTGCTGAAGCAACTTCAGACAGTGGAGTAAAGTATAAAGATTCCCCCAAAGGCATAATTGTCAGGTTAATAGAAGGCCAAGTTGCTGCCTGGGACAGGCTTACCGATTCCATTTGGCAAGTGAGACTTGATGGGCCCTTTCACAACCTGTTAGCCATTGAGTCTAAACCGACCCATGCCAAGATGGGACTATCGGGCTGGAGAGTCATTAAAGAGTCTAAACTGACCCATGCCAAAATGGGACTATCGGGCTGGAGAGTCATTAAAGCCGCCATAGGGCCAACGTTCAGTATCAGCAAGAACCCGATAGCAAGCCAATAGCTGCTTTTCCTTAAGAATGTTCCTGGTAGCCGTGGGAAGAAGTGGCAAGTCCAAAACCCAAGGGAATGCCTGCAGATGGAGGCTGTCTCTCTTTGCAAGGGGACCCAATCGACAGAATCATCAGTTACAGAGATGTGTAGCTTAAAGGGTCATTAGAGAAATCCAAGCAAGATGAATATAATGAAAGCTATACCCAGGCACAAACATAACCAACCTGCTGAAATCTAGGGATTAAAAAGAAATTCTTTCAAGAAGTAAAAGAAAAAGTGATACATTACATAAAAAATAATAACCATAATAGCCAACTTCGTGTCAGAAAAAGGTCAGCAGAAAATGGAAGGGCATCTTTAAATTGCTGAAAGAAAAAAAAAATTCTTTATCTAGAAGAGCTATCCTTCAAACCAGAGGGCAAAATAAAAATATTTTTAGATTAAAAAAAAAAAGAATTCATCTCAAGCACCTTGTGTTGTAAGAAATGCTAGAAAAAAATCCTTCAGTCTAAAGGAAAATGATACCAGATGATAACCTGAATCTCCAGAAACAAAAATCATGGGCAACAGTAAATACAGAATACTATATATATAAAATACCAATTTCTTCTCTTAATTAAAAAAACCCATATATTTAAAACAAAAATTTAACACTGTATATGTTAATATATATGGATATGAATATATGATAGCACAAAAGGCAGGGTGTTAAATGAAAATATTGTTACAAGGTTCTTATACTTTACACAAAATATATATTTTAAGTAGAGTGTGATAACTTAATGATTTATACTGTAACCCCTAGAGCAACCACTAAAAAAAGCAATGCAAGGAAGTACAGCAAAAAAAAGCCGAAAGATGACTCAAAATGGAATACTAAAAGTATATTTGTTTAACCTAAAACTGGAAAGGAAAGAAGGAACAGAGTGACAAACTGATGATCCAAGTAGAAAAATATTAAATGGCAAATTTAACACATGCATATTAATATATAGGTGGGTATCAGCTCGGTGCTTTGTCATCACCTAGAAGGTGGGATAGGAAGCGTGGGAGGGAGACGCAAGAGGGAGGAGATATGGGGATATATGTATACGTATAGCTGATTCACTTTGTTATACAGTAGAAACTAACACAATAATGTAAAGCAATTATACTCCAATAAAGATGTTAAAAAATAAAATTTTAAAAAAATGTGAAAGAACTTTAAAAAAAGGCAGACATCAGACTAGATAAAAAGCAAGATGCAACTATTCTCACAGAGATGCATTTTAAATACAGAGTAATTTGTACTTGATATTCTCATTGACAATAGTCACACTATCTGAGCTAAACTTAAGTCTATAGTTTGCAAATATATAGGTAAAAAGTGTAGAGATTGAGAGAATCAGACTGGAATTTATTATTGTTATTCTCACAGGAGAGCAGTCCTAAGTCCTACAGAGAAAAACGTGAAAATCTGAAAGACAAAAGAAGAAAAAACTGGAATGGGGGACAAATTGGATACAAAATGGGATGAAAGCGTGAGAAACGACTTAGGACTTATTACAGAGGCATTTTGAAATTAACATTGAGCAGCGTTTTTCTGCCCAGTGATTTTAGCTGTTAGCATAAAGAGAGTAAATATAGTTTTGTGCATTTGATTTCTTCTCCCTCTTTCCCCCCCTTTTGACCTCAATTAGTGACAAATATGTTCCAGAATGGGGAGAAGCTACCGTCCAGAGCCTTAAATTGTAAGAAATGGCAGAATTGAAGCAATTCATGAGAGAAGAGAAATTTTCTACCAATTTTGTTCATAAAGGTGTTTTTTTTTCCTCCCATTCCTTAGTTAAATTTCCCCTTCTAATACTGTCAAAATGCTCAGCTGTCTTTTTCTCCTTACTAATTCTTATATATAATCTTACATGTAATGGATAAAACTTATCATCCCCAGGAAGTAAAACTCCAGGTACAAAATTTAGTCATAGTACAAAGAATCCATCGTGTGTTCGCCATCTCAACTCAGTATACAGAGACATGCACGTTATCACATTATGAGAATCCGAAGTGAATTCCACACATACAAACCTATTCAATTTCAGTATCTCTACCTTTTGAATAAATGATACCTAAAATCAAATCTGCTTTGGTTTTTCCGTGAAGCAAAAATAGGATTCATCCTATAGGATGAATCCTATTTTTGATCCTATTATAGGATTCATCCTATAGTCATTCTAGGGACCCGCCTGGAGGGTTGAATTGATTGGAGACAATGTTGTGTTCATTACCCTTTATATTTGTTATTTTTTGGCCAAGTCTCATGGAGATGTTTTCTGAACAGATTTTTTGATTTTTTTTTTTAATGTCAGTGGTGCCCCTATGTTCAGATTAGTTTTATAAGCTCACAGCAGGATAAAAAATAACCTCATGGGGAGAATATCCCTGAAAAAGAGACATTAATAATCCAAATAAACCCACTGTCCTGAAGAGATAAGATATGAAGAAATGAGTAGAAGGCTGAATGTAAATTGAACAAGAGACATCAGGTACACAAAAGACTATTCTAGGAAGGAACCTACCTAGTATTCTCCATTTGAATACACACAGTGTTAGACACTGATGTAGTGATTTACTAGAGTAAGCATTGCAAGGCTGATAAGAGTTCCTGTATCTTCCAAAAGCACATATCCTAAGTCTTCAAACATACTGCATTACAAAGTCAGTTGAGAGAGCACCATCTAAAGTAATTCTACAGTTTTCTTCCCTTCCCAGTCCTGCTGAGATGTCATCAGCTAAAGCAAGGAGACTTCACATTCAATGGTAAATAGAAAGTATTTTGGAATGTAAATCTGTTTCCATAGTGTTAAAAAGTACAGTCTTGGATAAAATATATACTTTTGGAATAGTTATTGATTGTGTCTTGGGCTATATATTATTCATTTGTGTGGAGTGTATGGGACAGAAGCCTTATTAGGACTGTGTTCTATACACACAACTGCTTACCTGTTCCATCCACTCAGGGCACCAGAATTTTGACTCTAATTTTATAAGATGGTTTCCATTCAATCCTGTATCACAACAGGGAGGGCTCTTTAATTTGGTAGTGTATGAGAGGACAAAAAAGGACCATAAGAACTACATAACATTTCATGTGCTCACATATAATGAACTCTAAAGTAATTCAATGGCTTTTGGTGTTTATTTGCTGTTCTTATTACCAAGGAGCAGATAATTTCTAACCGTGTAATAAGGGTCTAGTTCTGCTCTTCTCTGTGTTCTCTTTTTGGCTATGCTCAAAAAGAGAAGTCTGCTTCTTTCTTTAGGTTCTAATGCCTTATTTTGTTTTCACTTTTGCTCATGGGACAGCCTTTAGCAGTTGATTTCCATAGAAGCTGTATTTTACTCCCGTGAGTTCTGCTCAATGCTAGCTTCCAATTTTTCACATTATCAAAAATAGCTGTGGGGGGCTTCCCTGGTGGCGCAGTGGTTGAGAGTCCGCCTGCCGATGCAGGGGACACGGGTTCATGCCCCAGTCCGGGAAGATCCCACATGCCGCGCAGAGCGGCTGTCCTGAGCCTGTGCTCCGCAATGGGAGGGGTCACAACAGTGAGAGGCCCACGTACCAAAAAAAAAAAAAAAAAAAAAAATAGCTGTGGGCTCTTGCAAGCTCCTCCCCTCTCTCTGAGGCCTGTGGCTGTGCTCTCTGTCATCTGTGTCCTCTCTGTGAAGTCAGTATTATCCTGGGTGCTGTTGAGATGGGAGGGGCATTTCAAAACCTCTTCAGTGGAGAAAGTCATTTTCTGCCCAGAGACTTTATAGAAAAGGCACTGCACTCTAAGCCAATGTAATATGATGTTTCAAAATTGTGAGACTCTCTTTTGGTTGATACTGGGAAGTCTCCAGTACCTTGGAGGTGGTTGAGAGCTATAGGTATTTCCCTTACAGACTCACTATGAGGTAGTAGGTTACAGTGAAAACAGATTCTGTTACGCATATCAGGATTTGTTAGCAAGCGTGCACAAAAATAATCATGGAACATGTTTGCTAATATTGATGTGGTCCCAGGTCTCTGTCCATTTCACTGTTCCAACATCACCGTATGTGATGACTAAAGGCAGATGTGACATCATTCTAGAGGCAGCACTGACAATGTTATAGTTGGGGCAGATGTCAAATTCTCTGATAGGCGATTATGATGGTTAATTTCTTATGTCAATTTGACTGGGCCATGGGGTGCCCAGATACTTGGTCAAACATTATTCTGAGTGTCTCTGTGAGGGTGTTTTTGGATGTGTTTAACACTTAAGTCAGTAGACTGAGTAAAGCAGATTGCTCTCCCTAATGTGGGTGGGCCTCAGCCAATCAATTGAAGGCCTGATAGAACAAAACAGCTGCAGTTCCCCCAAATAAGAGGGGAATTCCTTCTGCCTAAATGCCTGTGAGCTGAGACATGGGTTTTATCTTGACTTTGGACTCAGACTGAAACATCAGCTCTTCCTGGGTCTCAGGCCTGCCTGCCTTCAAACTGGAGTTTTCACCATCAGCTCTCCTACGTCCAGCTTGCCTCCTGCAGATCTTGGATCTTGTCAATCTCTGTAATTGCTTTCACCTGTTCCTTATAACAACATAATCTCCTATTGGTTCTGTCTCTCTGGAGAATGCTAATATAGTGATAAAATACAGGTCTCATTACAGAATCCTAAGAGAACATTCTGTAGGACTGGGTTTGCTGTCTCTTACTCTCTGTTCTTACAAAGGTCCCGGAGTGGGCCCTGCTGCCATGAGCAATAACTCTCCTCTGCACTCATATTAAATGCCACTCAGTTCACTGATGAAAACACATTGTATCACCCAGTATGTTAACTTTGAAGGGCCCTGATGGTGATTGGAGATAAAGACAGCTAAAGCCTCTGGACAGGAGAATACAGAGTTATAGGCTGGTGTATTCCCAGTCAAGGCACTTTAAATGTTCACGCAGTGCCCCTAAGTTATAGATTAAAAATAACACACACACATATATTGTCTGTACTGAGGTATTTTAAAAGTAAGTACAGACAATATAACAAAACAGGCTCCTTATTGCCGGTACATGGGCAGCAGAACCCTTTCTACATAAGCTAGGAATTTCCTCTCAGCAGTGTAACTTGAGCCCTTCCTGTTTTAGTCTACATTCTATATTATGGGGCTTTGTGAGAAATATGGCATTTCCTATTTTGTACAAGACCAAATCTTCAGATTCAGGCTTTCTTATCAACTTTTAAGAGCAGTTAGAGACAGGTGTCTTCACGTGACACATTCTCACAGGCTTGTATTCAG
Source organism: Stenella coeruleoalba (assembly GCF_951394435.1). Classification (NCBI taxonomy): domain Eukaryota; kingdom Metazoa; phylum Chordata; class Mammalia; order Artiodactyla; family Delphinidae; genus Stenella; species Stenella coeruleoalba. The sequence goes on along the minus strand of NC_137151.1, from coordinate 36,894,752 downwards.
AATCTTAGCACACAGGTTTTTCTGAAGATAGGACATTTCATTTTCCAAGTATAAATGCATCTTGCAGCATTTTATGGAAGCAAATTGCATGGCTTCTGGGTTCTTTTGAGTACGTGAATTCACAGACACAAAACAGATATTCACTCCATATTATCCCAGCCTCTCAGTTGGATAGCTCTTTCTTTAAAATGATTCCAGTTCCTACACACTTTCCTTCATATTCATGTTCAGTTCCTTGGAATAAGAAAATAATATATACTTTCCTGTCTTTTTACAATGTTTTAAAAAAGAATACCTTAGGATATGGGGCTGGTCCTCACTACCCCCCTGTGAAACCCTGGCATATAGATGGAATTATCCAGGGACTAAAACCTCTTCTCTTTCGATAATAACCTTCGTACTTTAACATCGCCATTGCTGGTCACCTTCCAGTGTTGACTCAGCTTAGCAATGCCACCAACGCACTGATTATCGATAACCGCTAGCTAACCCTGCTAACTGTGCTGGTTTTCAGCCTCAAATGCAGTGACCAATTTAAATTCCACATATATGAAAAATATGTGGAAATATCAAGCCAAAGGCGATATCAAATAAAATGTCTCTCCCATCAATTTGGTACTCAACACAAGAGAGCAACACGTTGAGGGAACTTCTGCGTCTAACCTGAGTGCTTCTGGGGAAACAGTTGGTTCCTTTCCCCTGGATCCTTCTCGAGTCTCATCAGGCCATCAGGAAAGCTTCAGCTCCATTTTGGGTTTTTCGGTATCATAACAACATACTCCTTAATTAAGCTCACAGCTTATTATTGGGGAAAAATGTGGGCTGTTTCCCTTGGATACAATCTGAAATGGAGGCATCGGGCCTGGTCCCCAGGTTCCGCCAACTAATGTGCAAAAATAGTTTTCACGATTCCTTAATAACAGGCCAATTAGCTAAAAGCAATAGGCCAGTGAGTTATTTGACTGAGTTACCCTGTTAATTGGCTGAATTTAGCAGCCTGTTTAGTTAAAATAAGTAACCTGGAAATATCAAGTTAATTAAGTGGGGTCCCTTCTTCCTAGTATGTTAAAACTACTAGCAATCTCTATGGCCTGATTGGATGGATTGTTGCAGCACTTTCTAAATTCGATGACACAACCAGTGGGAGAGGAAACAGTGATTTTATGATTAATTTTGCTCTTGCATCCTCCTTCCCATCTCCAGAGTGATTTTGGAAGCCCCTGTGAAGTCCAGAGAGGCCGCTAGAGGCTACGAATGTCAGATAGTTTTATTTTGGCAAGTTTTAGTTTTACTCCATGGATCTGAATGCCGGGAGGGTATGGGAGGGTACAGGGCTGCAGCTTCAGACTGCCTTTGGGTCTCAGGTAGAAAAAGTATCCTGAAACAAGATTTCAAGGGAAGAAAAAGAAGAGCATAGTAGAAGCTTATGTGGGTGACAGGGAAGAAGTACAGTGCAGAAAGCAGAGAACGTAATGACCTGGCGTGACTGGGCATCACCCCAGTCACCCCCAAAAGTGACACAGCTGAATTGGTTTGGAGGGATTAGAGCACCTCAATGGGCTGGGGCAGCAGAGTGAAGTGCCTATTCAATAATCAGATCAGGGGCTCCCCTGGTGGCTCAGTGGTTGAGAGTCCGCCTGCCGATGCAGGGGACACAGGTTTGTGCCCCGCTCCGGGAAGATCCCACATGCCGCGGAGCGGCTGGGCCCGTGAGCCATGGCCGCTGAGCCCGCGCGTCCAGAGCCTGTGCTCCGCAACGGGAGAGGCCACAACAGTGAGAGGCCGCCTGTGCACTGCGATAAGGAAATGCAAATGTGACAGAGTTCAAGTAGGGGGGATAACGCACCATGTCTTCAATTGACAAGTTCTAATTGTCCTGTAGGGCTGGGAAAGGCTCAGCTTTCTAAGGAATGCACTTCTAAAAATACCAGGCAGAAACCTCAGGCCTTTCAGGCTGCTTAGAAATCTGCGTGCCCTTTCAGTATCTCTCATTTAAGAGAGCACCCAGCCTTGCAGTGTTCAGCTGGTGTTAAAGCCACCGAAGGGGAGGAGCTGAACAAATGGGCGTGTAGCAGGCTGAATTTCCAGGTCAGCATTTTGGAAGCCAGGGTTAAGACTGTTTTTGGTTTTTTGTTTTGTTTTTCCTTAAAGCAGTGTTGGTAACTGTTCAGAAGAAAAGTTCTGGAGTCTCATGGCTTCACATTCTGAGAGCTCTGCCACCTGTTCTGCGACCCTGAGTCGCTTAATTTCTGTGCCTTGCTTTACTCAACCTGTAAAATGAGGAGACTCATGTTGTTGGGAGGATAAAAGGGACGATGGGTATGGAGGGCTTCAGGGAACTTGGCACAAAAGGATTGATCAACCAGTGTTCGCTGTGATTTCTCTTGGAGCCCACATCCTGTATGTGCCTCGGCTGAAAGAAAGCCTTTAGAATTCCATGCCTATCTATGAAACAGAAACAGAATCATGGGCATAGAGAACAGATTGGTGGTTGCCAGGGGGAGAGGGTTGGGGGAGGGATGGAGTGGGAGGCTGGGGTTAGCCGATGTAAGCTTTTTTATATAGAATGGATAAACAAGGTCCTACTGTATAGCACAGAGAACTACATTCAATATCCTATGATAAACCATAATAGGAAAAAAAAATAGAATTCCATGCTTTCTCTTGACAATGAGAATGTGCATGGTGGCGTGGTCCCTTTCTGTGTGCCTTTTTAAGGGAGGGATTTGGGTGGTGATTAAAGGAAGGAAGCTGACAAAGAGACCTCCAGGGAATGGGGGTCTCCCTCAGAAGTGTGCTCAGAGGAGAGTGCCGGGCTCCCACACACAGACAAGATTGGGGGATCATTGCTGTTTTAGTCTTCTTTTCTTTCCATATTTAACTGAAGCAACAAAGCTTCTTCATGTCCATTCTTGGCATTTTCATCACATGCCTTTGTCTGGTCCCTGGTTTCACAGTGGGATAGCTTGGTGGTGCTAAGCTATTTCCAAAAATCTGTTGGAAAACAGCTTTTGAAAGAAAGAGGCCAAGCACCTTACCCAGCTAAACTACATCACATACTGTGAGGAACCAAAACCGTTTGCTCAGTTAATGAAATAACAGTCTTTCACCTACGGCTTACATCACCTTGTCAGTTCAATTTACCTTCTTGCCCATTTTCCCTTCAGAATGCAAGGCTTTCGGAACTGAGCTTCATTTCTTTCTGTGGAGACACTTTTTATATTCATTTAGTTACTGTGTGGCATTTTTCTGTCAGAAAGACCGCATTTGCTGTCATGAAATGACCCTAACATAATAAACCATGAATTATCTTTAAAACCTGGTAAAGGATTTTGAAGTTATAAACAAGTAATAAAATAATTTGCAGGCACTGTTATTTCCCCACCAGATTTCCCTAAAGAGACTATTCTGTGGCAAGATCGATTTATTATACAAATCATTGTAACGCTGGTTAATGGCTATTCCGATTTTCATTTACTTTACTTTCAAATTGAGAGAGAGCTACGGGTGGAAGGTGTGAGGGAAAGTTCCAGTATCAGGTTCACTGAAGAATTAGAGAAAGAATTTTAAAGTGAGTAAGCACTTTTAAGATCTCACATCATGTTTAATGTAAGTATAAGAAAGGGGGGAAATTGCTTTGAATCTGGTATGGAATAAAATTTTAAATGTTCTTGTATATGCATACACGTTGACATTTTATGACAGCAAGTGGTATGTCATGCTATGAAAATTGCTAGGATCAAAGATGTACCAAGAGGACTGTTCTTTTTCTTTTTTTTTTTTTTTTTTTGCCAGTAATATGTGTTATCATTTTATAACAAAAGCTCTCTCCAAAGAACACTGACCAAGTGTGTGTATAACACACGTGTGTGTGTGTATGTGTGTGTGTAGCTAGTTCACTGACACTGTTAGTCATTGTGTTTGCCTGCTAAATTATCTCCTCTTTTTATTTTCCAAAATTTCAGTATCTCAGGCATTTGGGACGGTGAGAGAGAGAATCAAATATTAACTGATTTTTCATAGTTGTATATTTTAAAATGCCTAAAATGGAAAAATAGATTAAAGAAGAAAAGAAATGGAGGTGAGGAAGAAACGATAAGAGAAAAAAGACAAAGGAGAAAGGTAGAACAAGAAGGAAAGTGATGGGATATTGAAGAAAAAGAACTGGAAATCAGGGAAAGGAAGTGAAAAAGAAAGAACGAGGAGACACTGTCTCTCAATTTTCCACAAGTAAGGGGCTCAGAAATAGTTCCTTGAGGGAAGAACATCTTTATTAAAGAATGGGAGAAAAAGACAAGAAGGAAATGACTACTGCCTGTCTCATGATTGAAGAGATAATGGGAAAAGGAAATCTTGCCAACCATTTACTAAAAGGACAGAAAGCAGACCTGAAAACAGTTTTGAAAAATCATCATCTCTTATACTCCACCTCCTCCAATACACATAATTCGCTCCCATTTTATTTATTTTTCCCTGAGCCCTGTAACTATTGGGGGTTGAATTTGTTTGCCTGGCTTCCTGTCATTTAAACAAATTGGGGATTTATAGTCCACTCACACAAGAAGTCTGAAGCCAGGTGCCTGCAGACATTAGTCCTGCTGCTAAAAGGTCTCCACACCAGGTTTCTGTGTCTCTCTTGGCTTTTCATGAATAGTTTTAAGAGGACTGTTGCAGCACCAGCTCTCATTCTGGCAGCAGGCAGGAGGGAAGGTGATGGCAAAGGGTAAAAGGGTGTGAATCCATTGAGACTATTCCCTTTAAAGAGGCTTTTAAGGAAGATCTGTTAATTACTTGGACTTAGATGTAGTTGGTCAGAATTGCTCACTTGGCCATCACTGTTTGAGAGAGGGACAAGCTAAAGCAGGGGTTTTGGTTGTCTGTTTAAGCTTAGCCCTTTGTTGCTGCCCTTAAAATTGGGATGCCAGTAAAGAAGGAAGGAATGAAAGCTAGGTAGACAGCTCTTTTCAAACTATATACATTAAATATACTGATGTTAAAATAATAGATGGGACTGGCCTTACTATTTTGTTGCTGATGATATAAAAGTATTGTATATTTCAGTGACTACTTACATCTTAGAAAAAATGATTCATCCTAAAACAGAACTAAATGTTTACCAGTGGCTGCATTTTCTTTCCTTTTTTAATATACTCCAGATAATCACTGGGTGAAGTTGAAAAATTGACTTAAATAAATAAAGAATGAACTACCTACATGAATGAAATCAACAGGAATAAAAAATGTGAAAGTACTTGTGTCCATGACATGGATGTCCGCAAATCTCTGGGAATCGTTTGTAAGCAAGATTCCTTATTTTAAAAATAATAACAAGCATGTTTGGCACTTTCTCATGGGGTTTTATGATAAAATAAGTTAGGATTAGTTTGTCTGCATGAAAGAAAAAAATAACAATGAGATAAAAACACATAAAAGGAAGCTAATCCAGTCTCATCTGGTGATTTCACGAATGACTCAGCCACCTCCTAGTTTTCTGCTCAAATATCTTCTCTACAGGGCTTCTATTTTCAAGTTTGCTTCATGAACAAAGATGACTTCAAGGGTTAAGTCATCTTTATCTTTAATACAGACAATACACAAGTAGAAGGAAGGACAGAGAGGCTGTGGAGCTGAGTCAACTTCCCCCTAAGTAACTTTTGTGGATGTCCCATACTGCACCGCTGTATATGTCTTACGGGCTGTAATGTAGTCTCATGCCCACACCTTGTGGAAAAGAAGGCTGGAAAAAGCAGTAGAAGGTTGATTATACTGTCACTCTAAATAAAAATTGAGTTCTGTTTTTATGGAAGAAGTAGAGAATGGATATTGGGTGGCAATTCTCAGCATCTCTACTTCCAGCAGTTAGCAGGGTTCTTGACACACTGTGTACCTCAGTAAATAGGGCAGTGGCCACCCAGCCCAGTGCATGCTTAGAAATAGTTACTTCATGCCGTACATAATGCAACAATTACAGCAAAGCCAAAAGGTTTTGGTTGCTAGTGGTAACATGTGTACCTCTGCAGCCTCTGCCCTGCTCGTGCTCATGGTCAGGCTAGTCTTAGCTTTTGATAGCCAAACCCCCAAATCCCAAATATCCGACCTTGAAAGCTTTGCTAAATAATAAAGATATCAAGGAAGCTTTGTGTGGGGAAAGAGATGTTGATCACTGCACGTCCTGCAGGAAATGTCCCTGGATGACACTTTAAACCACTTGGTCTTCCTTCATGGGTGTTTCCCTCTGGTAACATCTCCCCTCTCTTCCAATCCTTTCTTCAGAAGTTTCTCCTGCCTTCTGTTCAGGCCAAACTCTTACTCAAATTCCCAAAGCCTTCGTATCTCATTTATGGTAACACCAACAGCCCGGAAGTCCTTGAAACAAGGACCAGTGTCCCTTAGTTAACCTTATTACTTATTCAACAGTTGTTAGCTAATAGATACGATAAGGTTCTGGATTCTTAGCAGAGTACAAACATGTATAAAGCATGGTCACAGGCTCCAGAAGTTAACTTTGGTATAATGTAGAATGTCAGTTCCATGGGGACAAAGCTTGTTCTGCTTGGTTACCAGTGAGTGCTGTGAGCATCAGTGAGAAAACTCGTCAACAAGGCTTCATTTCTAATGGGGCCCAACATACCTTTTCTGCAGCTCCTTGATTCGAGAGATTTGATTTATTTGTAACAGTAGAAGAAGGTGTGCTCCCCACAGGGCTAATAAACATAGCTATATTTATTACACTTTAATGTGTGCCAAGCACAGTGCTAGGTACCTTACAGATGTAATTTCATTTCATCCTCTAAACAGTACATTGAGCTAAGTATTTCAAGCAGAGCATAACTAAAATACTTGAGGGAGACAGGGGTCTTGACTAAAATTGGATAGTGTTTTCACCAAAACAGAAAAAAACTATAAATTGTGTTTCATAATTTATGTGGATGTTTTCTACTTTTGACGGTTTTATTATAATCTCAGTGATTAAGATATTTCCTACCCAGCAATCCCTGACCTGCATTTTGGAGGTTGAGAGCAAGGTACCTGTCTCTGTTCTCTGTACCTGGACCACATATACCTTACCTAAGATAATTAACATATCTATGAAGTATAGGTGAGGAAGCTGAAGCCTAGAGACATGAAATAACTTGCCCAAGGTTATGTAACTAGTAGCAGGACAGGCATTTAAAGCAAGAAGTGACCAACCAGAAAGTTCATTCTCTTAACCATTATGCTGTTCAGTTTTTTAGGTTCTTAATATTAGGGGGGGGCTTTCCCATAAACAAAGAATTAAACTTTTGGGGGTCAAACCTTGAAGGACCAGATCACTCATTAAAAAGAATATTCTGGTAAATGTTTAATGACTGGCTGTCAAAGAAAGAAAACCAGCCCCGATTTTTAGCATTTGCCAATTCTGTGCCATAAATACCCCTCTCCTGGCTGGTTTCAAGCAACCAAGGTGACAACATCCAAAGAGGGGCTGGGAAAGGATGTACACGAGAGGCTCTTGTTAGCCACTGTGAGCCCACGTGTCACTGATCTATGATCATTAGTAACAATACCTGTGCTCTGCGTTAACAGTTAATTAGATCACTAACCAATCTGTGAACTAACAAAGGTAGTATGTTGTGTGGCAAAGGCTTAAACGGTTTAGCCAAGTCAGTCAGAATTGAATCCTGGCCACACTACCAAATAGCTACGTGCCCATGTGATTGTGGGCAATTTACCCACCCTCTTGGAGCTGCAATTGCTTTATCTCTTACATGGAGGTTAACACCACCTACCTCAGGAGATTTGGTGAGTTTTTAATGTAATAACATATGGAAATTGCCTGATAAGGGTGAGTGTCAAGTATATTTAGTTGCCTGTATACTAACACTTATTTCTCTTCACTCATTTCATTGACAAGCACTAATTGATTACTAAATATAAAAGAATAATATTTACTGGCTTTATGAAATATTTTTGTTTTCTTAATCATAATCTTATCTTACCTTTTGTTTTCCAACTTTTCAAAGAGATGCTAATGTAAGAAGTATTTTAGTTTCCTCTAATGCTACTATTAAACAAACAACAAACAAAACAATACACAAAACTAGCACAGGTTAAATAGTGACTATTACCTTGGTCTCAGTAGGGAGTAGTGGGATTTCCTCCATCTAAATAAAGCAGCAAATACTCAGATCCTGCCAATTATTCAATACTATGAGACGGGCTTCCCTGGTGGCGCAGTGGTTAAGAATCTGCCTGCCAATGCAGGGGACACGGGTTCAAACCCTGGTCCAGGAAGATCCCACATGCCGCGGAGCAACTAAGCCTGTGTGCCACAACTACTGAGTCTGCGCTCTAGAGCCCGCGAGCCACAACTACTGAGCCCTCATGCCGCAGCTGCTGAAGCCCACGTGCCTAGAGCCCGTGCTCCACAATAAGAGAAGCCACTGCAATAAGAAGCCCGTGCACCGCAACGAAGAGTAGCCCCCCACTCACGGCAGCTAGAGAAAGCCCACGTGCAGCAACGAAGACCCAACACAGCCACAAATAAAATAAATAAATTTAAAGAAACTACTATGAGACAACATGCAGGCTCAGTGTTGCCAGATCGTTGCATTTTGCTGAAGAACCAGGAATCAATCTTCTGGTGAAACCTCCTAATTTTTAAACATCTTCTTTTAAGACACTATAAAACCAGTACTCTGTAAGCCAGATCTGACAGATCAGCTACCAGTTTGCAGCTTCTGAATTAATGGATAAGGAGGGCTTGGGTAGTAGAAAAAGTGGAGAGAGAAGCCTGAACTAGGCAGAGAGGCAGGGATGATGAAGGGAGGGGCATACTCAGGCAGAGTAGGGAGCCTGCCATGCTGGAGAGAAGCACTCTTGCATAGATAAGCTAGGACCAGTACCTTTGGGAGAAATTGAGCCTGGTCTATCTAGTAGTCCAAGAAATAGGATTTTTCTTCCATTAAAAAATGGAGCATTTTTTTTGTCACCGAACGTGACATAATTAATCTGATAGTAGTTGGAGATGAATTCAAGAATGGGAAGCGGAACGTGTGTTTTCAGAGCCTCATCCTTGGTGCCAAACTCGGTGCCAAGTTTATATCTGGCTTAGCACTTTATACTTCTGCTGCAAATGGGGAAGATATTTTATCCCTCTGGGTCTCACAGTAATAAGACTGTTATGAAGATTAAATGAATTACTGATTCTGAAGTGTTGAGGCAGTGCCTAACACATAGGAAGCATTCAAAACAAACTTAGCTGTTACTGTCAGTGTTCAAATAAAGGAAATGAGCAGCGTGAACATTAGTTAAGAGGTTGCTGTAAATTGCAGGTGTAAATGGTTCGATGAAAGGAAGTCATTTATGGCCATAGATAAAGAAATGAAAGTGTAAAAGTAAAGACAGTGTTTTTCCATTTTTAAAAACATGGCTAATAAAAATGTCCTACCTTGACAAATATAAGGACTTGTTAAAGAGAAATCTTATGATCATGGGAAGATGAGTTCAACTTGAGATGTGAGTAGAATTCGAGATAAAATATATATAAGGTGCTGTCATCAGTTGTGTAGAGCAAGATAGATTGCACTTTAGATACGACACATTTACTGAAAAGGGAATGGTGTGCAGCACCTTGTGTTCAGTGCTTTAGAAGAAAACCAGATATGTGAAATGCAATCTAAGTCCTTCATCAAACGATATGCGTTTTATTTAACATGGCAAATTGGACAAGGACACACATGGCCATTCCACCAGTAAACGCTGGACAAATGGCGGCCACGAGTGCTCTGAGTGTTCACAGGACAGAAGGATAAAGTAAGTTGGAGATGGAGGAGCGTGGGGGACTAAGTCTTCCTATGGGATGTGTGACAATGCGGTGCAGAATCTGGAGGGAAGAAAGTAAGCTTGAGAAAAGATACACTGGGGAATGTATAGGTACGTTGGTTGGGGATCAAGAATCAAGTTAGTTTGGCTGGAATGTGGAGTTTTTTGGGTGTGTGTACACATTGTTGAAGCAGGAAAGATTGGGTAGGGGCCTATTAAAGAGGGTTCTACTGTCAGGATGAGGACTTTCCCTGTATAAGGTGAGGAGTTTGCACTGTGCACTTTGGCAATGCAGTAATACAAGGAATCTCTGCTTTTGAAACATGGCCATTTGTCTACGGGACTGAGTCGACAGATGAGGCAAGTACATGAGGTACGATCTGCATGATTTTGTTCTATATGAGGGTACTTGGAGGAGGAGATTAGATATGCCTTTAAGAAAAGCAGCAAAATTCTGCAAAGCAGCTGGTGCCCAGGAAAACATCTGTAATTCAGGAAAGAGAATGGGATTTAAATTGCAAATTTAATAATCACCTAGAAAGCATTGTTGAAAGCAGAAATTAAACGAGATTTTCAAAGGAGCATATTCAGAAAAAAAGAGATTCTGTGTTAGAGCCTTGGGTGATACCCACATGGAAGGAATGGGAAGAAGAAGAAAACTTAGTGAAAAGGACAGAGAAAAAGGGTCATTGAGGTGGAGGAAAAGCTGAGACAGGGCCCTGTTGTGGAAAACAAAGATGCCAGAGTGCTGGGCAGCAGAGAGCCAAAATCATGCTTGGAGGTGAGTTCCTGGGGCACCTCCACTCTTTTCCCCCAAAGAAAAGAGGACCTGTGGAAAAAGGATAAGGGACCCCTGAGCTCACCCAACTCTGCAGAAGTCCGTAGTATTCCAAATTATAACTACAACTGCAATTGGATATATTGGAAATTCATCTATGTGATATATGCCTATATAAATTAAACTTATTTAGATTTTATAAAGTTGCTTACTTTTAATGGAAATGTCTGTTTCTATGTAGACATATCTTGATAATGAAACCCCATAGCACTAAGGTAATAATTCTGTAGTTGAAGATTTATCAAACTTGGCACTAGTGACATTTTGGACTGGATATTTTGTGGTGTAGGACTGTCCTGGGACTTGTAGGATGTTCAGCAGTATCCCTAGCCTCTGCCCACTAGATGCTAGAAGCACCTCTCAACAGTTGTGACAACCCAAAATTTCTTCAGTAGCCAAATATCCTTGGGAGGGCAAGATTGCCTCTTCCCCCTGCATTGGGAAGCACTGCTATGGTGTAACAGTAGCCAAGGAAAGTTTTTTCTTTCTTTCTTTCTTTCCTTCTGCAAGGGGAGAGAAAACATACCTAGGCAATGAAGTTCTTGGAGTAATAAAATTAATAGTTACCATATTTGTGACATCCAGATCTTTATATGACATAAACATAGACATAGACATATTCATATATTTGCAAAGAGAAGGTTACACTTTCGACCATGGAGAGGAAGAGGCTGAAGTTATAAAACCACAGAATAAATTATTATATCTAAACAGATATGCCAGAGGGTAGTATTTTCATTTAGTGGCAAATACAATTAAACAGACATTCAGTTTGAAGCAAATAAAATCCTCCACGTATCTGGTGGCATCTTTATACTGATATAAATTGCAATGAGAAGCAATTTGTATAAATCACTATTATTCCAGAGAGAGAGATATAGACCAAGCAAATCTAATGTGACAGATGTTATAAATGTCATCATTATGGTTTTTCATTTCAATTCAAACAGTTCATAGACTTCTGATGGTATCAAATAGGGGATTGGAGCTTCTACTGTCCAAAAAGACAGTAGGCTTGTCACATAGCAACTTTGCGCAGGTTGAGCATTTTTACCTTTTTGTGGATAAAATGGGCTCCATTATATGGTCTTCAAAGCAAATATCTTAGAGTCTCAGCCTATTCCTGATCCATCTGAAATAACAGATTAAGACGGAACAAGAAAGAAAATAATTCTAGTCAGTGTGTAAACAATTTTTGATGTCTATGTAAAACAATAGTGGATTTTATATTTTTCATATCAAAAAATATTAAAATGCACGATACAGGGCCATATCAGTAGTTCACAGAGGTCTCAGTTCTCATATGCAGAGAACATAAAACTGTCCTGTGCAGAAGTTGGCAATTTCATTTTCCTCCCTCAAATGCAGTGGATGATGTAGGGGAGAATTTATGTGTCTATAAATGTAGGTTTGTAAGGCTATTTCATGAGAAATAGTATTTCCCCTGAAGATCTTCCCTAAAACAGCAATATATGGCTATCTACTGGCTAGAGAGTCCATCTTCCATATTTGTGGGTTTCTCATCTGCTGATTCAACCAACGGCAGATCCAAACGTGGTTCGTTGAACTTGTAGATGCAAAACCAGTGGATACAGAGGGCTGAGGGTCAAGCGTATTCTTTGCACTATACCATTTTATGTAAGGGACTTGAGCATCAGGAGATTTTGGTATCCAGAGGGACTCCTGGAACCAATCCTCTGTGGATACAGAGGGAGGACTGTATATTCTTTTTTTGTGTGTGTGTGTGGGGGGGGAAAGTTTAAGGAGTTTATTTTAGGTTAATACAATTTAAATTATGTGACAGCATGATTTAAAATATGTGACAGCATGATTTACTGTTCTTTTTTAAAATTAACTGTAGTTGACTTACAATATTAGTTTTAGGTGTACAACATAGTGATTTGATGTTTTTATACATTACAAAATAATCACTAGTGATTTAGTTACTCTGAGTCTAGTCACCACCTAACAGCAAAGTTATTACATTAGTATTGACTACATTGCCTATGCTGTACATTATATCACAGTGACTTATTTATTTTGTAACTGGAGGTTTGTATCTCTTAATCTCCTTAACCTATTTCACTTATCCCTCTGCCCCTCTCCCCTTTAGCAACCCCTAGTTTGTTCTCTGTATTTATGAGTCTGTTTATGTTTTGTTATGTTTGTCCAATTGTTTTGTGGATTCCACATATAAGTGATATCACACAGTATTTGTCTTTCTGACTTATTTCATTAGCATAATGCCCTATAAGTCCATCCATCCCTTATTGGACATATCATGTGCAAATATCTTCTTCCATTCAGTAGGTGGCCTTTTCATTTTGTTGATGGTTTCCTTTGCTGTGTAAAAGCTTTTAGTTGAATGTGGTTCCATTTGTTTATTTTTGCTTTTGTTGCCCTTGTCTGAGGAGACAGATCGAAAAATTACTGCTAAGACGGATGTCAAAGAGCATACTACTTATGTTTTCTTCTAGGAGTTAATGGTTTCAGATCTTACATTTGAGTCTTTAATCCATTTTGAGTTTATTTTTGCATACAGTGTAAGAAAGTGGTCTAGTGGCCATTTTTTTTACATGTCCAGTTTTCCCATAAACATTTATAAAAGACTGTCTTTTCCCCATGGTATATTCCTGCCACCTTTGCCATAGATTAATTGACCATATAAGCATGGGTTTCTTTCTGGGCTCTCTATTCTGTTTCATTGATCTATGTGTCTATTTTTCTGCCAGTACCATACTGCTTTGATTACTGTATCTTGGTAGTATAGTTTGAAATTAGGAAGCATGATACCTCCAGTTGTGTTCTTCTTTCTCAAGATTGTGTTGACTTTTCAGGGTCTTTCATAGTTCAGTACAAATTTTAAGACTATTTGTTTTCATTCTATGAAAAATCCCATGGGTATTTTGATAAGAGTTGCACTGAAACTGTACTTTGCTTTGGATAGTATGGACATTTTAACAATATTCTTCTAATCCATGAACACGTTACATCTTTCCGTTTATTTGTGTCATCTTTAGTTTCTTTAACATCTTGTAGTTTTCAGAGTACATGTCTTTCACCTACCTGGTTAAATTTATTCTTATGTATTTTATTCTTTTTGATGCAATTGTAAACGGGATTGTTTTCTTAATTTCTTATTCTGATAGTTCATTATTAGTCTATAGAAATGAAACAGATTTCTTCACATTTATTTTGCATCCTGCAACTTCACTGAACTCATTTATTCTAGTAGTTTTGGGGTAGAGTCTTTAGGGTTTTCTAGATATAGTATCATGTCGTCTGAAAATGGTTGATAGTTTTACTTCTTCCCTTCCAATTTAAATGCCTTTTATTTCTTGTCTGATTGCTGTGACTGGACTTCTAATACTATTGTACATTGAATAAAAGTGATAAGAGTGGGCATCCTTGTTCCTGATCTTAGAGGTAAAACGTTCAGTTTTTACTGCTGAGTATGATGTTAACTGTTGGCTTGTCATATATGGCCTTTATTATATTGAGGTATGTTCCCTCTATACCCACTTTGTTGAGAGTTTTTTTTTTAAACCATAAATGGATGTTGAATTTTGTCAAATGCTTTTTTTGCATCTATTGAGATGACTGATCACGTGATTTTTATCCTTCGTTTTGTTAATGTGGTATATCATATTGATTGATTTGTGGATATTGAACCATCCATGTATCCCTGGAATAAATCCCACATGATCATGGTGTATGCTCCTTTTAATGGATCGTTGCATTCAGTTTGCTAATATTTTGTTTAGAAGTTTTGCATCCATGTTCATTAAAGATATTGGACTGTAATTTTCTTCTTTTGTAGTGTCTTTGTCTGGTTTTGGTATTAGGTTAAGGCAGGTCTTGTAGAATAAGTTCAGAAGCTTTCCTTCCTCTTCAATTTTTGGAATAATTTGAGAAAAACAGGCATTAACTTTTCTTTAAATGTTCGGTAGAATTCACCAGTGAAACTGTCTGGTCATGGGCTTTTATTTTGAGGGGAGTTTTTTGATTACTGAATCAATTTTACTGATAATTGGTCTGTTCAGATTTTTAAATTTCTTCCCGATTCAGCCTTGGAAGATTGTATGTTTCTAGGAATTTTTCATTTCTTCTACAAGGGCTATCCAATATTTTGATGTATAATTTGTATTTTTGTGGTATTGATTGTAAATTCTTTCATTTCTGATTTTATTTATTTGAGCCCTCTCTCTCTTTTTCTTGATGAGTCTGACTAAGGGTTTGCCAATTTTGTCTTTACAGAGAATCAGCCCTTAGTTTCATTGATCTTTTCTATTTTTTTTAGACTTTATTTCATTTTTTCTGCTCTAATTTTTTTTCTTTCTTTTACTAATTTTAAGCTTTGTATTTTTCTTCTTCTTCTTCTTCTTTTTTTAGTACATTTAGATATAAAGTTAGGTTGTTTATTTGAGATTTTTCTTGTTTCTTGAGGTAGGCCTGTATTTCTATAAACTTCCCTCTTAGAACTGCTGTTCCTGCATCCCACTGATTTTGGAACATTGTTACCATTTTCACTTGTTTCCAGGTATTTTTGGATTTTCTCTTTGATTTATTTGTTGACACTTTGGTTTTCAGTCACATGTTGTTTAGTCTCCACATGCTTATATTTTTTCCAATTTCTTCCTATAATTCATTTCTAGCATACTGTTGTAGCCAGAAAAGATGATTAATATGACTTCAATCTTCTTACATTTACTAAGACTTGTTTTGTAGCCTAGCACGTGATCTATCCTGCAGAATGTTCTATGTGCACTTGATAAAAATGTGTATTCACAGTTTTGGGGTAGAATGTTTTGTAGATATCTATTAGGTCATCTAGTTTAATGGTGTCATTTAAGGCCAGTGTTTCCTTATTGATTTTCTGTCTGCATGATCTATCTATTCATGTAAATGGAGTATTAAAACCCCCTATGATCATTGTATTGGTGTCTGTTCTCTCTTTAAGTCTATTAATATTTGCTTTATATATTTAGGTGCTTCTATGTTGAGTGTATATATCCTTACAAATATTATGCCATCTTCTTTGATTGGCTCTTTTATCATTATTTAATGCTCTTTGTTCTAGTCTTTGTTTTAAACTCTATTTTGTCTGACATGCATATTGCTACCCCAGTTTTTTTTTTTAACATCTTTATTGGAGTATAATTGCTTTATAATGATGTGTTAGTTTCTGCTTTATAACAAAGTGAATCAGTTATACATATACATATGTTCCCATATCTCTTCCCTCTTGCGTCTCCCTCCCTCCCACCCTCCCTATCCCACCCCTCTAGGTGGTCACAAAGCACTGAGCTGATCTCCCTGTGCTATGCAGCTGCTTCCCACTAGCTATCTATTTTACGTTTGGTAGTGTATATATGTCCATGCCACTCTCTTACTTTGTCACAGCTTACCCTTCCCCCTCCCCATATCCTCAAGTCTATTCTCTAGTAGGTCTGTGTCTTTATTCCCATCTTACCCCTAGGTTCTTCATGACCTTTTCTTTTTTTCTTAGATTCCATATATATGTGTTAGCATACGGTATTTGTTTTTCTCTTTCTGACTTACTTCACTCTGTATGACAGACTTTAGGTCCATCCACCTCATTACAAATATCTCAATTTCGTTTCTTTTTATGGCACTACCCCAGTTTTTTTGTTGTTTTGTTTCCATTTCCATGAAATATCTTTTCCCATCCTTTCACTTTTAGTCTTGGTGTGTTTTTAGATCAGAAGTGAGTCTCTTGTAGGAGGCCTATACAAGGGTCTCATTTTTAAAATCCATTCAGCTACCATATGTGTGTGTGTGTGTGTGTGTGTGTGTGTGTGTATTTTAATTGAAGTACAGTTGATTTATAATGTTGTGTTAACTTCTGCTCTACCTCAATGTGATTCAGTTATACATATACATACATTCTTTTTTATATTCTTTTCCATTGTGGTTTATCTCAGGATATTGAATATAGTTCCCTGTTCTACACAGTAGGACTTTGTTGTTGATTCTGTATGTAATAGTTTGCATCTACTAACCCCAAACTCCCAGTCCATCCCACCCCCAGCCCCCACTTGGCAACCACAAGTCCGTTCTCTATGTCTGGAACTCTGTTTCTGTTTTGTAGATAGATTCATTTTTGTCATATTGTAGGTTTCACATATAAGTGATATCATATTTGTCTTTCTCTTTCTGACTGACTTCATTTAGTATGATAATCTCTAGTTGCATCCATGTTGCTGCATATGGCATTATTTCATTCTTTTTTATGGCTGAGTAGTATTCCATTGTATATACGTACCACATCTTCTTTATCCATTCATCTGTTAATGGACATTTAGGTTGTTTCCATGTCTTGGCTATTGTGAATAGTGCTGCTGTGAACATATGGGTGCATGTATCTTTCTGAGTTTTAGTTTTGTCCAGGAGTGGGATTGCTGGATTGTATGGTAATTCTATTTTTAGTTTTCTGAGGAACCACCATACTGTTTTCCACGGTGGCTGTACCAACTTACATTCCCACCAACAGTATAGGAGGGTTCCCATTTCTCCACACCCTCTCCAGCATTTGTTATTTGTAGGCTTTTTTTTTTTTTTTTTGCGGTACGCGGGCCTCTCACTGCCATGGCCTCTCCCGTTGCAGAGCACAGGCTCCGGACATGCAGGCCCAGCGGCCGTGGCTCACAGGCCCAGCCGCTCCATGGCACATGGGATCTCCCCGGACCGGGGCACGAACCCATGTCCCCTGCATTGGCAGGTGGACTCTCCACCACTGAGCCACCAGGGAAGCCCATTTGTAGGCTTTTTAATAGTGGACATTCTGACTGGTACCTCATGGTACTTTTGATTTTCATTTCTCTAATAATTAGTGATGTTGAGCGTCTTTTCATGTGCCTACTGGCCATCTGTATTTCTTCTCTTGATAAGTGTCTATATAGGTCTTCTGTTCATTTTTGTATTGGGTGGTTTTTTGTTTCCAGCTTTCTAATTGTTGCCTCTGCACTTGGACTTGGAGTGAGTTTGTGCATGAGCCCTTTAAGAGCAGAGTCTCAATTTAGTACAGCCCTCTGGATCTCCCAAACTGAAGCCCCATTGGATTTCAAAGCCAGTTATGGGAACTTATCTTCCATGTGCCTATAGTCAGACCTGGGGTGTTTGATGTGGGGGTTCAAACCCCTTGCTCCTTGGGGAGGACCTCGATGGTTGTGATGTCCCCTCCTGTTTGTAGGTCACCACACTGGGGTTTGGGTCCTGACTAGATGGTGTCTCTGCTCCCTTTATCCATCTCAATGTGTTTTTTTCCTTTATATCCTTAATTGTAGAGGAGACGTTTGGCTACTCTTTAGGTTGTTCTGAGAGTGAGTTGCTCTATATATTGTGGCTTTTGTGTGTTCGTGCAGGAGATGAGCTTAGGATCTTCCTACTTCACCATCTTTTTTTTTAATTTAATTTTTTATTGGAGTATAGTTGATTTACAATACTGTATTAGTTTCAAGTGTACAGCAGTGATTCAGTTATACATATACATATATCAATTCTTTTTCAGATTCTTTTCCCATATATAGAATACTGAGTAGAGTTCCCTGTGCTATACAGTATGTCCTTGTTGAATATTTATTTTATATATAGTAGTGTGTATATGTTAATTCCAAACTCCTATTTAATCCCCTGCCTCAGCATTTCCCCTTTGGTAACCATAAGTTTGTTTTTGAAGTCTGTGAGTCTGTTTCTGTTTTATAAATAAGTTCATTTGTATCATTTTTTAGATTCCACATATATGATATCATATGATATTTGTCTTTCTCTGTGTAACTCACTTAGTATGATAATCTCTAGATCCATTCATGTTGCTGCAAATGGCATTATTTCACTTTCTTTATGGCTGAGTAATATTATTGGGTTGACCAAAAAATTCATTTGGTTTTAAGTAACAATAAAAGACACATTTTTCATTTTCACAAAGAACTTTATTGAACAGTGTATTCACTAACCAAACAAACTTTTTGGCCAACCGAAAACATCATATATATGTACCGCATCTTTATCCATTCCTCTGTTGATGGGCATTTAAGTTGCTTCTATGTCTTGGCTCTTGGGAATAGTGCTGGGATGAGCATAGAGGTGCATGTATCTTTTCGAATTATAGTTTTCTCTAGATATATGCCCAGGAGTAGGATTGCTGGGTCACACTGATAGTTCTATTTTTAGTTTTTTAAGAAACCTCCATACTTTTCTCCATAGTGGTGGTACCAGTTTACATTCCAACCAACATTGTAGGAGGATTCCCTTTTCTCCACACCCTTGCCAGCATTTATTGTTTATAGACTTTTTGATGATGGCCATTCTGACCAGTGTGAGGTGATACCTCATTGTAGTTTTGATTTGCCTTCTTCTAATAATTAGCGATGTTGAGCATCTTTTCATGCTATCTCACTGTCTTGATCCCATCTCTTGACCATGTAATCTTAACAGCAAAATGAAGACTTTATTTTGAGAATCTTTTCAGAATTTTAAGTGTAATACTCATTATATGCATAAATATGTATTATATAATAATCTTTATATGATTTATTTTATATCAGAATGCAGCAACAGTAAAGATTATTCCTTTGACAGGGCAGATACCCATTATATCCAAGAATCCCGAGTTTTACTAGATCTCATGGGCTGGATTGTGTCCCTCCCAAATTCATGTATAGAAGAAGCCCTAACCCCCCACTGTGACTGTATTTGGATATAGGGCCTATAAGGAATTAATTAAGGTTAAATGATGTCCTAAGGGTGATGCCCTAATTCAATATAATTAGTGTCCTTATAAGAGGAAGCGACATCAGGGTTGCACATGCTCAGAGAAATGGCCATGTGAGCACACAGTAAGAAGTTGCCATCTGGAAGCTGGGAAGAGAGACCTCAGGAGAAACTTAATCTTTTGACACCTTGATCTTGGACTTCGAGCCTCCAGAAATGTGAGAAAAGTAAATGTTTGTTGTTTAAGACACTCAGTTTGTGACTGTGATATTTTGTTATGGCAGTCGTAGCAGATAAACACACCGAAGAAGGTCACCTTTGCCTGAATTTCCCAAAAGTCCTATGCTCACTGCTATCATCTCTTAGACTTACAGGAACATACAGACTTTGAAAGATTCTGCCTCTTCAAACATCTCCAAAATTCCCTAGGAATGCATATGTTTATATCCACAACTGAGAATTTAGTGAGACTTGCTATTCTCTCCCAGTAGAATAGCAATGCATGTGTGCCTTTCAAGAGAGGATTCTACAAACCTTTGACTTAATGATGTTACCCAGGAAAATTTGGACTACTACCATCTTCTCCATTGCTCCACAAAGATAATCATATAAAATCTGACATAAATGCTACTGTTCTTGACAGATTATCTTGGAAATTTCATTGCTGCCATGATATTCTAGATGTCATTTCTACAGAAGTGAATGGGGCTGCTGCTACCACCTCTGTGGTATTTTGTGGGCACAGATTTAAGAGCAGCAAGGGCAAAGCCCCTAGTCACATGAAGCTTGTAATATTGTGGGAGAAGCAGCGATTAAGTTATCTTGTAATTAAAATGAGAGCATTTTCATGTAACTGAAGTACCTAATCTTGGAAGTTGGGGAAATTTTCTCTGAAGAAGCACCTTTAAGGCTGAGGCCAGAATGATGAATAGGGGTCAGCTACTTGAAGAGTTAACCAATGAAGAGAATTAATGAAGACGTGAGGAAGCACAGAGCTGGGGAAACCCAGGCAACAGAATATCCATATGCTAGACCATAGTGAGCGTGCTCAATGGGGCTGGGTTAGCAGTGGGAGAAAAGCCTGGTAAGAATACACACTAGAGGAGGATGGGGAGAGTCCATGTGACATGATACCTTGGAAACCACATTTTGTGTCTGGCAAAAAGTGAAATCTACTTTGTAATACTTCCAGGTGATTAATTTTACTACGCCAAGTAATCATAAAACAAATTACCTTGAAGTGATATTTAACATGTGTATTGGCAGTAACTGAGTGGTCAAGTGAGATTAATTCAATTGATTTCGTTATGTGAGAGTATTTCTTTGGAGCTCGTGCAGAGACCACCTGTGTTGGATCTGTTGCTTGAAATATATTCCTGTGGGAAGCATTTAAGGTGTTGGAGACAGAGCTAGAGAGTGTGTTCACAGTATGTAAAAACTCTGACTCTTGATAAGAGTCTCCGCTTGCCAAAAAAAGAATGGGGTTGTCTCTTAGTTTGTGGCAGCCCCAGAAGTCAGCTGCCTGAAGACCTCTGAGACTAATTGTTTGCCAAACCAGAGAGTTGCCCAGACTCTGAGAATTGATACTGCTAGGAACAGAACTCCACCTTTCTGCCATATGCTGTGTCTCCAGCAGGAAGGCAGAAGTGTGGGTTCCTCCTGCTGTGTTAAATGCCTCACTTAGTCTTAGATACAAGAACATTATCTTTTATGACAGGTCAACAGAGCTAGTAAGTTTATCCTCAGTTTACAATGTTAGTAGAGAAATACTCCTGCTTACTTTAGAAATCATTTCTAAGTCAAAGTAGTTTTTGAAAGTCTTAAGCAGCAGGTGCCTCAGCCACAATCTGTTATAACGCAGCCTGATAATTCCAGCAAATGAGTCTTAAATGCAAATGGCTCAACAATGCCTTTAGCTTATAATTTATTTCTAAGACACTTACTATTGTCTACCCCAGAGCTGTTGAAATTGTTTAAGCTAGAAAAATAGTGATGGCTTTAAAAATGAAAACTAAGTAATTAGGGATGGCCCTCACAATATCCCCTGGGTAATCACTGGATCCATAAAGCAAAGATAATTGGTGAAATAAGACTTTGTTTTAAGTGTGTATCATTGTGGAACTAGTTGGTAGTCTCTACAGTAAAGATTGGGACATTGTAGGTAAAAGAAATCTTGGTTTGCCCAAACTTTATTTTCACCTATTTCTCATTCAACCACGCACTGAATTCTTTTTTTTTTAATCAATTGCTCCTGGGTCACATGGAGGCACAACCTAGCAACTTATTACTGAGCACTGGCTGTACACCAGACATGTACTAGGGGCTGCCTGGGTATGATGGGGAAGACGAAGATAAATAAGAGCAACACTTTTTTTCCTCAGGAGAATAACACTTAATGGAAGACAGAGAAAGATACATTAATAAATATAATACTGTGAAATGACAGGTACTAAAAGTGAAGAATGAAACGTGCCATCAGACCAGGGCTTTGGTGCCAGTTGATCATGAAATAAGGAAAATGTATAGAAATTTTTCATAAAGTTAAATATTTAATTGAAAGGACTTAATTCTAAGGTAAATGTCCTTCCTGATTTTTTTGAGGTGAACATGATTCTTTTATGAAAAGATGGTGATATAGACGGTAACATGGGAAATTCTGTGATGGACTCAATCTCTTTCCTTTAATGGATAGAACAGCTAAATATCTGAGATCCACTGTTTCGAGAGCTGAAGAGGAACCATTCTGTGACTGTATTTAAGGATGTCTTCAGGAAGGAGGTAGCTTTGAGGTGGGTTTGCCTTGAATGAACTACTCAGCATTCTATCTGATTTTGTTCTCTGCTGCCCACAATTCAAAACTAAAATGTTGTTGATAGAAGAATAAATGTTGAACAGATCAATCTAGTCACCTTAGCATTCTGAAAATAGTGAAAACGTTCTTTACAATCAAGAGATGTAACTCATACATATTGTATTAGTAAAGTCTCTTTCCTTGAAAGAAAAAGAAATCAGGTCAAGGAAAAATGTAAACACTAAATATAAAAACCCATAAGTATTCCCTAAAAGTCAAGAGAGAACTACAGCTGGGCCTCAACAACAACAGCAAAATTAAGCATAGCCACAACCACAACTCCTAAGTTCACTTGTTCCAATTCAAGTTATGAACAGACACTAACCTGTTCTCTCAGTATAAATTCCATATTCCCAGGAGATCATCTGCTTAACTCAGCATGAAACAGTCAAATTAATTCCATCCTGGGATGAAGATGGGGAAATGGACCCATGGGTTTCTGTAAAGTAATAATCATATGTCAGATACTCTCTTAAAAGCAGTACTTGTATCAATATTATTTAGGTACATTAGAGAATCAGTATTGTATTTATTATTTAGTCCACCGAGCAATTCAGTGAGGAAGTATTATAATCATCATCCTCAATTTGGAGAAAGGGAACTAAGGCCCAGTAAGGTTAAGATCTTTGTTCAAGACTATATAACACTTAAGTAGAGGAGCTGGTATGAAAACTTATGTAACTTGGCTGTGGAGCCAGAGATTATGTGACATAACCCCTAGGCTCTCATGCCTGTGGATGAGAGAGCAATTCCCTCAAAAAGGGGGATCATTGTGAGCTGCAGGGTAAATATATGAGAGCTATTCTAACTGCAATCACTGAAGGATTCAATCATTCAAATTGCAGGAAGAGCTTTATTTTTTAAGATAACTACAAATGGAAAGTTAATTTTTAGAATGTGCAATTAGGATATGACCACAGATATAGCATATTATTAATCTTGTTCTCATTTCGATACAGTTACGTAAATATGTTCTACCTGACAGAGAAAAATCAATTACACTGTATTAAAATAGGGGTAAGATAATTGTCATGCTGAATTCTTTCTTATTGAAATTACAGTATTATATAATCTTAAAATTAAGAGAGAGAAGAACAACTTATGGATATTTTAGTATCCACACATTAATGAATATACTGCTTTGGACATTAGAATATAACTTGACCATAACAGTTATAAATATCAAGTCATTTTAAGTACCATAAGACAATGCAGGGTTATCACTGTGATAAAACACGACATCCAAGATGAGATGGGGAAATGTTATTTAAAAGATAAATTTGTGCAGTCCCTCCCATTAGGAAACTTGCACAAGCCTCTTAGATAGCCTCATCCACCAGAGGGCAGATAGCAGAAGCAAGAAGAACTACAATCCTGCAGCTTGTGGAACAAAAACCACATTCAAGAAAGATAGATAAGATGCAATGGCAGAAGGCTAGGTACCAGATAAAGGAACAAGATAAAACCCTAGAAAAACAACTAAATGAAGTGGAGATAGGCAACATTCCAGAAAAAGAATTCAGAATAATGATAGGGAAGATGATCCAAGACCTCAGAAAAAGAATGGAGGCAAAGATTGAGAAGATGAAAGAAATGTTTAACAAAAGACCTAGAAGAATTAACAAACAAGGGCTTCCCTGGTGGCGCAGTGGTTGAGAATCTGCCTGCTAATGCAGGGGACATGGGTTCAAGCCCTGGTCGTGGAGGATCCCACATGTCGCAGAGCAACTAGGCCTGTGAGCCACAACTACTGAGCCTGTGCGTCTGGAGCCTGTGCTCCACAACAAGATAGGCCGTGACAGTGGGAGACCTGTGCACCGCGATGAAGAGTGGCCCCCGCTTGCCACAACTAGAGAAAGCCCTCACACAGAAATGAAGACCCAACACAGCCAAAAATAAATTAATAAACTACCCCAACATCTTCTAAAAAAATAATAAATAAAGAAAGAACAAACAAACAGATGAACAATACAATAACTAAAATGAAAAATACACAAGAAGGAATCAATAGCAGAATAAGTGAGGCAGAAGAATGGATAAGTGCACTGGAAGACAGAATGGTAGAATTCACTGCCATGGAAGAAAATAAACAAAAAGGAATGAAGAGAAATGAAAACAGCCTAAGAGACCTCTGGGACACATTAAATGCAAAAACATTCACATTATAGGGGTCCAAGAAGAAGAAGAAAAGAGAGAGAGAAAGGACCCATGAAAATACTTGAAGAGATATAGTCGAAAACTTCCCTTACATGGGAAAGGAAATAGCCCCTAAGTCCAGGAAGTACAGAGAGTCCCGGGCAGGATAAACCCAAGAAGAAACACTCTGAGACACATAGTAATCAAATTGGCAAAAATTAAAGGCAAGAAAAAATTATTGAAAGCAACAAGGGAAAAACGACGAATAATATAAAAGGGAACTCCCATAAGATTAACAGCTGATTTCTCAGCAGAAACTCTAAAACCCTGAAGGGAGTGGCATGATATATTTAAAGTGATGAAAGGGAAGAAGCTAAAATCAAGATTCCTATACCCGGCAAGGATCTCATTCAGATTCGATGGAGAAATCAAAAGCCTTACAGACAAGCAAAAGGTAAGAGGATTCAGCACCACCAAACCAGCTCTACAACAAATGCTAAAGGAACCTATCTAAGTGGGAAACACAAGAGAAGAAAAGGACCTACAAAAACAAACACAAAACAATTAAGAAAATGGTAATAGGAACATACATATCAATAATTACGTTAAACATGAATCGATTAAATGCTCCAACCAAAAGACACAGGCTCACTGAATGGATACAAAAATGAGACCTATATATGTGCTATCTAAAGAGACTCACTTCAGACCTAGGGACACATACAGACTGAAAGTGAGGGGATGGAAAAAGATATTCCATGCAAATGGACATCAGAAGAAAGCTGGAGTAGCAATACTCATATCAGATAAAATAGACTTTAAAATAAAGAATGTTACAAGAGATAAGGACACTACATAATGATCAAGGGATCAATCCAAGAAAAAGATATAACGATTATAAATATATATGCATCCAACATAAGAACACCTCAATACATAAGGAAACTGCTAACAGCTATAAAAGAGGAATCAACAGTAACACACAAGTAGTGGGGGACTTTAACACCTCACCTACACCAATGGACAGATCATCCATACAGAAAATCAATAAAGAAACACAAGCTTTAAATGACACAAGAGACCAGAAAGATTTAATTGATATTTATAGGACATTCCATCCAAAAAGAGCTGATTACACTTTCTTCTCAAGTTCACATGGAACATTCTCCAGGATAGATCACATCTTGGGTCAGAAATCAAGCCTCAGTAGATTTAAGAAAATTGAAATCATATCAAGCATGTTTTCTGACCACAGTGCTATGAGATTAGAAATCAATTAGAAGGAAAAAATGTAAAAAACACCAACACATGGGGCCTAAGCAATACACTACTAAATAACCAAGAGATCACTAAAGAAATCAAAGAGGAAATTAAAAAATACCTAGAGACAAATGACTCTGAAAACACGACCATCCAAAACCTATTGGATGCAGCAAAAGCAGTTCTAAGAGGGAAGTTTATAGCAATAAAGCCTACTTCAAGAAACAAGAAAAATCTCAAACAATCTAACCTTACACCTAAATGAACTAGAGAAAGAAAACAAAACCCAAAGTTGGTAGAGGGAAAGAATTCATAAAGGTCAAAGCAGAAATACATGAACTAGAAACTAAGAAAACAATAGCAGAGACCAATAAAACTAAAAGCTGGTTCTTTGAGAAGATAAACAAAATTGATAACCATTAGCCAGACTCGTCAAGAAAAAGAGGGAGAGGGCTCGAATCAATAAAATTAGAAATGAAAAAGGAGAAGTTACAACAGACACCGCAGAAATACAAAGCATCCTAAGAAACTACTACAGGCAACTCTATGTCAATAAAATGGACAACCTGGAAGAAATGGACAAATTCTTAGAAAGGTATAGCCTTCCAAGAATGAACCAGGAAGAAATAGAAAATATAAACAGACCAATCACAAGTAATGGAACTGTGATTAAAAATCTTCCAACAAACAACAGTCCAGGACCAGATGGCTTCATAGGTGAATTCGATTAAACATTTAGAGAAGAGCTACACCCATCCTTCTCAAACTCTTCCAAAAAATTGCAGGGGAAGGAACACTCCCAAACTCATTCTATGAGGCCACCATCACCCTGATAACAAAACCAGACAAATATACTACAAAAAAAGAAAATTAGAGAACAGTATCACTGATGAATATAGATGCAAATATCATCAACAAAATACTAACAAACAGAATCTGACAACACATTAGAAGGTTCATACACCATGATCAAGTGGGATTTATCCCAGGAATGCAAGGATTCTTCAATATATGCAAATCAATCAATGTGATACACCGTATTAACAAATAGAAGAAAAAAACCATATGATCATCTCAATAGATACAGAAAAAGCTTTTGACAATATTCAAAACCCATTTATGATAAAAACTCTCCAGTAAGTGGGCATAGAGGGAGACTACCTCACCATAATAAAGACCATATACGACAAACCCACAGCAAACATCATTCTCAATGGTGAAAAACTGAAAGTATTTCCTCTAAGATCAGGAACAAGACATGGATGGCCACTTTCACCACTATTATTCAACATAATTTTGGAAATTCTAGCCAAGGCAATCAGAGAAGAAAAAAAACTAAAAGGAACACAAATTGGAAAAGAAGAAGTAAAATTGTAACTATTTGCAGATGACATGATACTATACATAGAGAATCCTAAAGATGCCACAAGAAAACTATTAGAGCTAATCAGTGAATTTGGTAAAGTTGCAGGATACAAAGTTAATGCACAGAAATCTCTGGCATTTCTATACACTAATGATGAAAAATCTGAAAGAGAAGTTTAGGAAACACTCCCATTTACCATTGCAACAATAAGAATAAAATACCTAGGAATAAACCTACCTATGGAGACAAAATACCTGTATGCAGAAAACTGTAAGACACTGATGAAAGAAATTAAAGACGATACAAACAGATGGAAAGATATACCATGTTCTTGGATTGGAAGAATCAATATTGTGAAAATGACTATACTACCCAAAGCAATCTACAGATTCAATGCAATCCCTATCAAATTACCAATGGCATGTTTTACATAACCTGAAAAACAAAAATTAAAATTTGTATAGAGACACAAAAGACCCCCAGTAGCCAAAGCAGTCTTGAGAGGAAAAAACGGGACTGGAGGAATCAGACTCCCTGACTTCAGACTATACTACAGAGCTATAGTAATAAAGATAGTATGACAACTGGCACAAAAACAGAAATATAGATCAATGGAATAGGATAGAAAGCCCAGAAATAAACCCACGCACCTATGGTCAACTAATCTATGACAGAGGAGGCAAGCATATACAATGGAGAAAAGACAGTCTCTTCAATAAGTGGTGCTGGGAAAAGTGGACAGCTACATGTAAAAGAATGAAAGTAGAACACTCCATAACACCATATACAAGAATAAACTCAAAATGGATTAGAGACCTAAATGCAAGACTGGATACTATAAAACTCTTAGAGGAAAACATAGGAAGAACACTCTTTGACATAAATCACAGCAAGATCTTTTTTGATCCACCTATAGAGTAATTGAAATAAAAACAAAAATAAACAAATGGCACCTAGTGAAACTTATAAGCTTTTGCACAGCAAAGGAAACCATAAACAAGACAAAAAGACAACCCTCAAAATGGGAGAAAATATTTGCAAGTGAATCAACTGACAAAGGATTAATCTCCAAAATATATAAACAGCTCATGCAGCTCAATATTTAGAAAAGAAACAACCCACTCCAAAAATGGGCAGAAGACCTAAATAGACACCCCCAAAGAAGACATACAGATGGCCAAGAGGCACATGAAAAGCTGCTCAACATCATTAATTATTAGAGAAATGCAAATCAAAACTACAATGAGGTATCACCTCACACCAATTAGAATGGGCATCATCAGAAAATCTACAAACAACAAATGCTGGAGAGGGTGTGGAGAAAAGGGAACCCTCTTGTACTGTTGGTGGGAATGTAAATTGATATAGCCACTATGGAGAACAGTATGGAGGTTCCTTAAATAACTAAAAATAGAATTACCATATGACTCAGCAATCCCACTACTGGGCATATTTCCAGAGAAAACCATAATTCAAAAAGACACATGCACCCCAATGTTCATTGCAGCAGTATTTACAATAGCCAGGTCATGGAAGCAACCTAAATGCCCATTGACAGATGAATGGATAAAGAAGATGTGGTACATATATAGAATGGAATATTACTCAGCCATAAAAAGGAATGAAATTGGGTCATTTGCAGAATTTGGGTGGATCTAGAGAGTGTCCTACAGAGTGAAGTAAGTCAGAAAGAGAGAAACAAATATTGTATATTAACATATATGAGGAACCTAGAAAAATGGTACAGATGAACCAGTTTGCAGGGCAGAAATAGAGACACAGATGTAAAGAACAAACGTATGGACACCAGTGGGGGAAGTGGTGGGCAGGGCATGTTGATGGAATGAATTGGGAGATTGGGATTTACATATATACACTAATATGTATAAAATGGATAAGTAATAAGAACCTGCTCTATAAAATAATAAATTTCAAAAATCCAAAAAAATTTTAAAAACAGAATAAATAAAAAGATAAATTTGTGTGTGTGTGTGTATGGTAAATTTTCTTGATCCAGGAGAATAATATGACAAACTAGAATTTGCTATGGAAAAACTATGATGTATCTCAATGTCTTAAAGGAATATTCAAGAAAAATTAATCAACTGAAGGGTGGAAGAGGCCAATTATTCTTTTATATAAACATAAAAGTAGGTTGAAAAGTAGATTAAATATACACGAATCATATAAAACAGCAATTTTTATTAAATATTTGCCATAAAAAGATGAAGAAGAATAAAAATATATTCATAAGGAAGAAAAAAATCAACGTTAGAAAAGGGAAGCGTGGAATCCTCTATGTAATTATTAACTATTCAAATAAACATATATTGAGTATTTCAGATGCAAGGTAGCTGAATGGAAAATACAATTTCATTAAATTAGTAGGTAAATGTTTTGGTTTAAAAATTCTATCATGAAAATGCTATTTTTATAAATGTATTAAAAGTCTTGCATAAACAAATAGTATGAAAAGTACACTTATTTTTAGTCAATCTAAAGTGAACATGAAGATGTGTTTAACCCTTAGGAAGCTGGAAATAGGAAAAAACAGCCCTAATTTTTCAGCCTAAAAAAGAGCTGGATTCCCCCTTTTCCTGTAATGCAGGTTTAAAATCTAGGCCAGCTGATCCTACAGGTACCTCAGATTAGATGTGTCCCCAAATCATCTCATCATGTTTTTCCTCAAACAAGACACACATAACTTTTCAGTTCATCTCCTTTTCATTTCCATAGCAACTTCCTCCTTGCCTCTGTTACCCTGCCCCTATTCCATGTTACTAAAATACAGATCAGAGTTGTGTTCTGCTTAAATATATTGAATGGATCTCTAGGCCTTTGGATAATATGCACGCTGCTTATTATGCTATGGATAACTCTCTAGAATTCAACTCTCCTCTACTTCTCAAGAATTCATTCCATATTCCCACTTATACCTGTGCTCCTGTAATTATGGTCTAATTATAGTTTCTGAATATTTCAGGTATCCTATACCTCCATGATATCCTGCCTCTGTTTTATTTGCCTGGAATACCATTCCCCAGTCTATCCCAAAACTTAGTTCTAAATCCTTTGAGAAGACTTCTCCCGATCATTCCAGGCAAATTTAGTATCTTTGGGCCTCTAATATATTCTGAACATGCTTTTTATAATGCCAAATATTTTATTGCTAAATGTTTTATTGTACCATACCATTCATGAGTCTTTCTTCCCCATAATAAACCATAAGTTTCTTGAGCATAGCATGCATATCTATTTCATCTTTCTGTCCCCCAACCCCTAATGTTGAGTAGGTGTGGTTACATACTAGTATCCTAGCAGTTGTGGCTACACAATGTCCTAGATAAACTAGAAAAGACAAAGACATCCTGGATTGTAGTGACTTATGAGATTTTATTATCTTTCTGAAATCAGGACTATCAAAGCAGGTAGCAAACAGAACTCCCATGGCTATCTCAAAGGCATATATTTTGACATATGTTTATATCAGAAAAAATATTTCTTCTCTCTTTTTAGTTATAATTTGCTTATGGATTTTGGCCTTTATATGTTAACAGTGGCGTCATTTTGAATAATGATAGTGCCTTTCCATTATTTGTCTTACCTTACCACACACGATAGGACGTTTAAAATAATATTGAATAGTAGCAGTCATACTGTGCACCCTTGAGTTACTCCTAATTTTCAGAAGAATACCTCTGACATCTTCATTAGCAATGATAAGTTATGTAGATGACTCACATTAGGCTACGGGAGTTCCCATTTATTGTTAGTTTGCTAGAAGTTGTTATCATTAATGAGTATTGAATTTAATCAAATGCTTTTCATAATTTTGAGATAATTATTTCTCTTTAATTTCTAAATGTAGATAGTTACACATATAAATTCATTTTTAAATGTTCACCATCATTCTTGGGAAAAACTGATAGAGTCATGACATTTAAAAAAAATTTATTTTGTATTGGAGTATAGTTGATTAACAATGTTGTGTTAGTTTCAGGTGTACAGCCAAGTGATTCAGTTATACATATACATGTATCTATTTTTTTTCAAATTCTTTTCCATTTAGGTTATTACAGAATATTGGGTAGAGTTCCCTGTCCTATACAGTAGGTCCTTGATGGTTAATTTTTAAAATATAGTAGTGTGTATATGTCAATCCCAAACTCCCAATTTATCCCTCCCTCCCCACCTTTCCCCTTTGGTAACCATAAGTTTGTTTTCAAAGTCTGTGAGTCTATTTTTGTTTTGTAAGTAAGTTCATTTGTATCATTTTTTTTTAGATACTGCATATAAGCAGTATCATATGATATTTGTCTTTCTATGCCTGACTTACTTCACTTAGTATGATATTCTCCAGGTCCATCCATGTTGCTACAAATGGCATTATTTCATTCTTTTTAATGGCTGAGTAATAGTCCATCGTATGTATGTACCATATCTTCTTTATTCATTCATCTGTTGATGGACATTTAGGTTGCTTCTCTGTCTTGGCTGTTGTAAACAGTGCTGCAATGAACACTGGGTGCATGCACGTTTTGAACCATGGTTTTCTCCAGGTTTACACCCAAGAGTTGGATTGCAGGGTCATATGGTAGTTCTACTTTTAGTTTCTTAAGGAACCTCCATACTGTTCTCCATAGTAGCTGTACCAATGTACATTCCCACCAACAGTGTAGGAGGGTTCCCTTTTCTCCACACTCTTGTCAGCATTTATTGTTTGTAGACTTTTATGATTGCCATTCTGACTGGTGTGCAGTGATATCTCATTGAACTTTTGATTTGCATTTCTCTAATAATTAGTGATGTTAAGTATCTTTCTATGTGCTCTTGGCCATCTGTATGTCTTCTTTGAAGAAATGTCTGTTTAGGTCTTCTGTGCATTTTTTGATTGGGTTGCTTTTTGATATTGAGCTGCATTGGCTGTTTGTAGATTTTGGAGATTAATCTTTTGTCGGTCGCACCGTTTGCAAATATTTCCTCCCATTCAGTGGGTTGTCTTTTCATTTTGTTTATGATTTCCTTTGGTGTGCAAAAGTTTTTGAGTTTAATTAGGTCCCATTTGTTTATTTTTGTTTTTATATTCATTACTCCAGGAAGTGGATCAAAAAAAGATATTGTTGTGATTTATGTCAGAGTGTTCTGCCTATGTTTTCCTCTAAGAGTTTTATAATATCCAGTCTTACATTTAGGTCTTGAACCCAGTTTGAGTTTATTTTTGTGTATGGTGTTTAAAAATGTTCTAATTTCATTCTTTTACGTGTAGCTGTCCAGTTTTCCCAGCATTACTTATTGAAGATACTGTCTTTTCTCCATTGTATAGTCTTGCTTCCTTTGTCATAGATTAGTTGACCACAGGTGTGTGGATATATTTCTGAGCTTTCTTTCCTATTCCATGATCTGTATTTCTGTTTTTGTGCCAGTACTGTGTTGTTTTGTTGACTGTAGCTTTGTAGAACAGTCTGAAGTCAGGGAGCCTGATTCCTCCGGCTCATTTTTTCTTGCTCAAGATTGCTTTGGCTATTGGGAGTCTTTTGTGTGTCCATACAAATTTTAAGATTTTTTTTTTCTGGTTCTGTAAAAAATGCCATTGGTAATTTGATAGGGATTGCATCAAATCTGTAGATTTCCTTGGGTAGTATAGTCATTTTGACAATATTGATTCTTCCAATCCAAGAACATCTTATAACTTTCCATCTGTTTGTGTCATCTTTGACTTCTTTCATCAGTGTCTTACAGTTTTCTGGGTACAGGTCTTTTGCCTCCTTAGGTAGGTTTATTCCTAGGTACTTTATGCTTTTTGATGCAATGGTGAATGGAACTGTTTCCTTAATTTCTGTTTCTGATCTTTCATTTTTAGTATATAGAAATGCAAGTGATTTCTGTGTATTAATTTTGTGTCCTGCAACTTTACCAAATTCATTGATGAGTTCTAGTAGTTTTCTGGTAGCCTCTGTAGGGTTTTCTATGTAAACAGTGACAGTTTTACTTCTTGTTTTCCAATTTGGATTCCTTTTATTTCTTTTTCTTCTTTGATTGCCATGACTAGGACTTACAAACTTATGCTGAATAAAAGTGATGAGAATGGAAATCCTTGTCTTGTTCCTGATCTTAGAGGAAATGCTTTCAGTTTTTCACCCTTGAGTATGATGTTAACTGTAGGTTTCTCATATATGTCCTTTATTATGTTGAGGTGGGTTCCCTCTATACTCACTTTCTGGGGAGTTTTTTTTTTTTTTAATCATAAATGGGTATTGACTTTTTTCAAAAGCTTTATCTGCATCTATTGAGATGATCGTATGGTTTTCATTTTTCAATTTGTTGTTGTGGTGTATCATACTGATTGATTTGCAAATATTGAAAAATCCTTGCATCCCTGGGATAAATCCTGATCTAGTCATGACATATCTTTTTAAAGTAAATGTTTGGATTTGGTATGCTAATATTTTTAAAAAGATTTTTGCATCTATGGTCAAAGTTGGCCTGTAATTTTCACTTTACTTATTTTTGGTCTTTTATACTTTCTTTTAGGGCCTTAATAATTACATTTTCTATTGTTTATCTTGTATTTACACTACTGTTCATTAACTGTAAATGTGGTCATATTATTAGGGTTGTATTTTTCTTTTTAAATGTGCCTAATTCTGTTGTTCTCGTCTTTCCTTGTGTATCAATTCTAACCTTCTATCTAAGAATGTAAGCACTATTGAGAATTTCTCCAAGATCTCACAATAATGTATAAATAGGAATATGAATATAAAAGATATATTAATACGCATTCAAACATATAGATGATTTTATAAAAATTGAAAACCCTACACCATTTTCTTACTTTTCAGCACTTTGCTTTATTCACTTGATATTTCACAGAAATATTTCCAAGTTAAATGATAACTCTAATTTCTTCTAATGGCTGCATATCGTTACTTATTAAACAGTCCTTACTGAAAGCCATTTACCTCTATTTTTTTTACTATGAAAAATGCTGTAATTAACATTATTGTATACATGTTGTTATACACTGGTGGTCTAATTTTATTATATCCTAGGAAATAGGTTCCTGGAAACATGTAAATGTATATTTGATTCTTTCTCAGTAAACTTTTAATAACATACACCATACGTACTGAATGGTGCACAAATCATAAATGCACATCACATAGTTTAAGATATAGAAGATTATTAGTACTCTATAGTTGAACATTACATAGACTCAGACAGTATACACTCTTTTTTTTTTCCTCTATTTGGGGTTTTTTTGTTTTTAATTTTTTTTGCCTATCTTTAATATTTTAACAAACATTTAAATGTATACATTTATTGGCAAATCTTTTAATGTGGAGCCAAGGCCTTTCCTTTGACTAGGATCCAGTGATGGAGCTTCTCACTGTCTTCTAGGCATAAATAACACCCATGATACAATGTCAAAGATTCCCAGGTTTGTTTTCTTTAACAAAGAGTGAAAATTTAAAGACACTTGTGAAGCAGTATGAAAACAGAATCTGGAAGCTGCCCATATTTTTATGATTTTTCCCTAATCTTTTATAATTGACTCATCTTTATCCATCTGATAGTAATTTGTCTTTATGGAGTCTTTCCAAAGGTTTTCACGGAAATGACGGCTTTCTCTATTTTAGCACGCACATTTCATCAGTTTTCATTCCATTTAATTAAATTATGCCAATCACAGTAACAAGAAGACCACATATAAACAGATTTGGGAACAGAGTGCCTCTTGGTAAGCACTTAACTCAGTGAGTGGGCATCTTCCCCTTAACTCAGTGAGTGGGCATCATTTTCTTTACATCTGTGTCTCTATTTCTGACCTAAAAACTGGTTCATCTGTACCATTTTTCTAGGTTCCACATATATGTGTTAATATACGATATTTGTTTTTCTCTTTCTGACTTACTCCACTCTGTAGGACAGTCTCTAGATACATCCATGACTCTACAAATGACCCAATTTCGTTCCTTTTTATGGCTGAGTAATATTCCATTGTATATATGTACCACATCTTCTTTATCCATTCATTTGTCGATGGACATTTAGGTTGCTTCCATGACCTGGCTATTGTAAATAGTGCTGCAGTGAACATTGGGGTGCATGTGTCTTTTTGAATTATGGTTTTCTCTGGGTATATGCCCAGTAGTGGGATTGCTGGGTCATATAGTAATTCTATTTTTAGTTCTTTAAGGAACCTCCATACTGTTCTCCATAGTGGCTGTATCAATTTACATTCCCACCAACAGTGCAAGAGGGTGCCCTTTTCTCCACACTCTCTCCAGCATTTGTTGTTTGTAGATTTTTTCTGATGATGCCCATTCTAACTGGTGTGAGGTGTTACCTCATTGGAGTTTTGATTTGCATTTCTCTAATAATTAGTGATGTTGAACAGCTTTTCATGTGCCTCTTGGCCACCTGTATGTCTTCTTTGGAGAAATTTCTATTTAAGTCTTCTGCCCATTTTTTGATTGGGTTGTTTGTTTTTTTTAAATATTGAGCTGCATGAGCTGTTTATATATTTTAGAGATTAATCCTTTGTCCATTGATTCATTTGCAAATATTTTCTCCCATTCTGAGGGTTCTCTTCTCTTATTTGTAATTTCCTTTGCTTTGCAAAAACTTTTACGTTTCACTAGGTCCTATTTGTTTATTTTTGTTTTTATTTCCATTACTCTAGGAGGTGGATTAAAAAAGATCTTGCTGTGATTTATGTCAGAGTGTTCTTCCTATGTTTTCCTCTAAGAGTTTTATAGTGTTTGGTCTTACATTTAGGTCTCTAATCCACTTTGAGTTTATTTTTGTGTATGATGTTAGGGAGTGTTCTACTTTCATTCTTTTACATGTAGCTGTCCAGTTTTCCCAGCACTACTTATTGAAGAGACTGTCTTTTCTCCATTGTATATGCTTGCCTCCTCTGTCATAGATTAGTTGACCATAGGTGTGTGGGTTTATCTCTGGGCTTTCTATCCTGTTCCATTGATCTATATTTCTGTTTTTGTGCCAGTACCATATTATCTTGATTACTGTAGCTTTGAGGTATAGTCTGAAGTCAGGGAGTCTGATTCCTCCAGCTCCATTTTTTTTTCCCTCAAGACTGCTTTGCTATTCAGGGTCTTTTGCATCTCCATACAAATTTTAAGATTTTTTTGTTCTAGTTCTGTAAAAAATGCCATTGGTAATTTGATAGGGATTGCACTGAATCTGTAGATTGCTTTGGGTAGTATAGTCATTTTCACAATATTGATTCATCCAATCCAGGAACATCGTATATCTCTCCATCTGTTTGTATCGTCTTTAATTTCTTTCATCAGTGTCTTACAGTTTTCTGCATAAAGATATTTTGTCTCCCTAGATAGGTTTATTACTAGGTATTTTATTCTTTTTATTGCATGGTAAATGGGAGTGTTTCCTTAATTTCTCTTTCAGATATTTCATCATTAGTGTATAGGAATGCAAGAGATTCATGTGCCATAACTTTGTATCCTGCAACTTGACTAATTCATTGATTAGCTGTAGTAGTTTTCTGGTGGCATCTTTAGGATTCTCTATGTATAGTAGCATGTCATCTGTAAACAGTGACAGTTTTACTTCTTCTTTTCCAATTTGTATTCCTTTTATTTCTTTTTCTTCTCTGATTGCCCTGGATAGGACTTCCAAAAGTATGTTGAATAATAGTGGTGAGAGTGGCCATCCATGTCTTGTTCCTGCTCTTAGAGGAAATGCTTTCAGTTGTTCACCATTGAGAATGATGTTTGCTGTCGGTTTGTCGTATATGGCCTTTATTATGTTGAGGTAGGTTCCCCCTGTGCCTACTTTCTGGAGAACTTCTATCATAAACGCATTTTGAATTTTGTCAAAGGCTTTTTCTGCATCTACTGAGATGATCATATGGGTTTTTTTCTTCTATTTGTTAATGTAGTGTATCACATTGATTGATTTGTGTATATTGAAGAATCCTTGCATCCCTGGGATAAATCCCACTTGGTCATGGTGTATGACCCTTTAATGTGTTGCTGGATTCTGTTTGCTAGTATTTTGTTGAGGATTTTTGCATCTATTTTCATCAGTGATATTGGTCTGTAATTTTTTTTTTTTTTGTAGTATCTTTGTCTGGTTTTGGTATCAGGGTGATGGTGGCCTCATAGAATGAGTTTGGGCATGTTCCTTCCTCTGCAATTTTTGGAAGAGTTTGAGAAGGGCAGGTGTTTGCTCTTCTCTAAATGTTTGATAGAATTCACCTGTGAAGCCATCTTGTCCTGGTCTTTTGTTTGTTAGAAGATTTTTAAACACAGTTTCAATTTCATTACTTATGATTGGTCTGTTCATATTTTCTATTTCTTCCTGGTTCAGTCTTGGAAGGTTATACCCTTCTAAGTGTTTGTCAGTTTCTTCCAGGTTGTCCATTTTATTGGCATAGAGTTGCTTGTAGTAGTCTCTTAAGATGCTTTTTATTTCTGCAGTGTCTGTTATAACTTCTTTTTCATTTCTAATTTTATTGATTTGAGTCCTCTCCCTCTTTTTCTTGTTGAGTCAGGCTAAATGTTTATCAATTTTATCTTCTCAAAGAACCAGCTGTTAGTTTTTCTGATATATGGTGTTGTTTTCTTTGTTTCTATTTCATTTATTTCTGCTCTGATCTTTATGAATTCTTTCCTTCTACTAACTTTGGGTTTTGTTTGTTCTTCTTTCTCTAGTCCCTTTAGGTGTAAGGTTAGATTGTTTGTTTGAGATTTTTCTTGTTTCTTGAGGTAGGCTTTTATTACTATAAACTTCTCTCTTAGAACTGCCTTTGCTGCATCCCATAGGTTTTGGATCATCGTGTTTTCAATGTCATTTATCTCTAGGTATTTTTTGATTTCCTCTTTTATTTCTTCAATGATCTCTTGGTTATTTAGTAATGTGTTGTTTAGCCTCCATGTGTTTGTGTTTTTTACGTTGTTTTCCCTGTAATTGATCTCTAATATAATAGCATTGTGGTCAGAAAAGATGCTTGATATGATTTCAGTTTTCTTATATTTACTGAGGTTTGATTTGTGACCCAAGATGTGATCTATCCTGGAGAATGTTCCATGCGCACTTGAGAAGAAAGTGTAATCTGCTGTTTTTGGATGGAATGTCCTATAAATATCAATTAAATCTATCTGGTCTCTTGTGTCATGTAAAGCTTGTGTTTCCTTACTAATTTTCTGTTTGGATGATCTGTCCATTGGTGTAAGTGAGGTGTTGAAGTCCCCCACTATTATTGTGTTACTGTTGATTTCCTCTTTTATAGCTGTTAGCAGTTGCCTTATGTATTGAGGTGCTCCTATGTTGGGTGCATATATATTTATAATTATTATATCTTCTTCTTGGATTGATTCCTTGATCATTATGTAGTGTCCTTCCTTGTCTCTTGTAACATTCTTTACTTTAAAGTCTATTTTATCTGATATGAGTATTGCTACTCCAGCTTTCTTTTGATGTCCATTTGCATGGAATATCTTTTCCATCCCCTCACTTTCAGTCTGTATGTATCCCTAGGCTGAAGTGGGTCTCTTGGAGACAGTATTTAAATGGGTCTTGGTTTTGTATCCATTCAGTGAGCCTGTGTCTTTTGGTTGGAGCATTTAATCCATTTATGTTTAAGGTAATTATTGATATGTATGTTCCTATT
This sequence comes from Stenella coeruleoalba, assembly GCF_951394435.1. Taxonomy (NCBI): domain Eukaryota; kingdom Metazoa; phylum Chordata; class Mammalia; order Artiodactyla; family Delphinidae; genus Stenella; species Stenella coeruleoalba. Next base: position 36,856,105 of record NC_137151.1, on the reverse strand, counting down.
AGCATTTTCTTAATTGTTTTGGGTTTGTATTTCTAGGTCCTTTTCTTCTGTTGTGTTTTCCACTTAGAGAAGTTCCTTTAGCATTTGCTGTGGAGCTGTTTTGCTGGTGCTGAATTCTCTTACTTTTTGCTTGACTGTAAAGCTTTTGATTTCTCCGTCAAATCTGAATGAGATCCTTGCTGGGTAGAGTTATCTTGGTTGTAGGTTCTTCCCCTTCATCACTTTAAATACGTCATGCCACTCCCTTCTGGTTTGTAGAGTTTCTTCTGAGAAATCAGCTGTTAACCTTATGGGAGTTCCCTGTATGTTATTTGTCATTTTTCCCTTGCTGCTTTCAATAAATTTTCTTTGTCTCTACCTTTTGTCAATTTGATTCTATGTGTCTCGGCATATTTCTCCTTGGATTTATCCTGCCTAGGAGTCTCTATGCTTCCTGGACTGGGCGGCTATTTCCTTTCCCATGTTAAGAAAGTTTTCGACTATAATCTCTTCACATATTTTCTTGGGTACTTTCTCTCTCTCTCCTCCTTCTGGGATCCCTATAATGCGAACGCTGTTGCGCTTAATGTTGTCCCAGAGGTCTCTTAGGCTGTCGTCATTTCTGTCCATTCTTTTTTCTTTATTCTGTTCCATGGCAGTGAATTCCACCATTGTGTCTTCCAGGTCACTTATCCATTCTTCTGCCTTAGTTATTCTGCTACTGATTCCTTCTAGTTTATTCTTTATTTCAGTTATTGTTCATCTCTGTTTGTTCTTTAATTCTTCTAGGTGATTGTTATTTAATTGTTCTAGGTCTTTGTTAAACATTTCTTGCATCTCCTCGATCTTTGCCTCCATTCTATTTCCGAGGTCCTGGATCATCTTCCCTATCATTATTCTGAACTCTTTTTCTGGAAGGTTGCCTATCTCTACTTTATTTAGTTGTGTTTCTGGGGTTTTATCTTGTTCCTTCATCTGGTACATAGCCCTCTGGCTTTTCATCTTGTCTATCTTTCTTGAATGTGGTTTTTGTTCCCAGGCTGCAGGATTGTAATTCTTCTTCCTTCTGCTATCTGCCCTCTGGTGGATGAGGCTATCTAAGAGGCTTGTGCAAGCTTCCTGATGGGAGGGATTGGTGGTGGGTAGAGCTGGGTTTTGCTCTGGTGGCCAGAGCTCAGTAAAACTTTAATCCACTTGACTGCTGATGGGTGGGGCTGGGTTCCCTCCCTGTTGGTTGTTTGGCCTCAGGCGACCTAACACTGGAGCCTACCTGGTCTCTTTGGTGGGGCTAATTGCGGACTCTAGGAGGGCTCATGCCAAGAACTTCCCAGAACTTATGCTGCCAGTGTCCTTGTCCCCATGGTGAGCCACAGCCACCCCCCCTCCCGCCTCTGCAGGAGACCCTCCAACACTAGCAGGTAGGTCTGCTTCAGTCTCCTATGGCATGACTGCTCCTTCCCCTGGGCCCTGATGCACACACTATTTTGTGTGTGCCCTCCAAGAGTGGAGTCTCTGTTTCCTCCAGTCCTGTGGAAGTCCTGTAATCAAATCCCACTAGCCTTCAAAGTCTGATTCTCTGGGTATTCCTCCTCCCGTTGCCAGACCCCCAGGTTGGGAAGCCTGACATGGGGCTCAGAACCTTCACTCCAGTGGGTAGACTTCTGTGGTATAAGTGTTCTCCAGTTTGTGAGTCATCCACCCAGTAGTTATGGGATTTGATTTTGTTTTTGTTTTTGTTTTTGTTCTGTGGTACGCGGGCCTCTCACTGTTGTGGCCTCTCCCGTTGCGGAGCACACAGGCTCTGGACGCACAGGCTCTGGACACACAAGCTCAGTGGCCATGGCTCACGGGCCCAGCTGCTCTGCAGCATGTGGGATCTTCCCAGACCGGGGCACGAACCCGTGTCCCCTGCATCGGCAGGCGGACTCTCAACCACTGCGCCACCAGGGAAGCCCTATGGGATTTGATTTTATTGTGATTGTGCCCCTCCTACCATCTCATTGTGGCGTCTCCTTTATATTTGGATGTGGGGTATCTTTTCTGGTGAGTTCCAGTGTCTTCCAGCTGATGCCTGTTCGGCAGTTAGTTCTTTGTTCCCCTTCTGATGAGAGGTCTGTTAGAGGCAGTCAGCCATCTAGTGCCTAGCTGGTTTCCTTGGAAATGGTGCCATTTGGATCTCAATGTTGGTCTCTGTTATTAACAGGTTTTGCACACAATAAGTTTGAGCTTTGGTGAGAGAAATTTCAGGCTGCTGAGCTTTGTAGAGCCTCTACCGCTCTATCAGGGGTTCATTGAACATGAGCTCATTGAGCAAACATCAGAGTGCCTGGAGAGAGAGGCTGACTTCGGAGAATGAATGTTGTGCATCTAATTATTGAGAGTGTCTGATGTGGATAACCTCTGGTGGGTATTTATGTAGAACATTTTTATACTCTGTGCCAAGATATACATCAACTTACTTCACTCTCAGACCTCACTGTCAACTTTTTTCAAGTCTGTAATTTATCAGCCAGCATATAGTGTCACCTAGGAATTGGTGTCAGTTTTTACTATGAGCCATCTCCATCTTATGTAAAGTGGAAAACCAACCCACTGGGAAGATACCCCATCACCACTCTCTTTCTCTTTTCTCCATTTCCACCTAGGACAGCACACTGTGTGTGTACAATTAATAATGCAGATCTTTCCTTTTTTCTTTTTCCATTAACGGGTCTTACAGTATTTTCTGTGAGGCTGTAAGTCGGATGAGGAAGAGACAGTGAAGCAGAAGGTGTAGGCACTGAAATCTGAACCACTTTGTGCATTTTACCCACACACTCTGGATTGCTAGTGTTGGATTGTGTGCAATTTGCACTTTACAGTGCAGTGACTGCTAAAAATGTCCCAATTTTATGATTGGTAAATGTACAACACCAAGTACATAATAAGTGATTTAGATTGCATAGATACTTGGTACCCTGTAGTCATGTATTCAGTTTCTTCTTGTGCCCAGTCAGCAAAGCAGAGGCTGCTTTCCAACTTGAGTATAGTTGTCAGATAAAGAAGGCCAGCAGGACATAACCCAGCTCCAGAGTGCTCAGGGTCTGCAGTGTGGTTCTTCTATGGGAGTTTGCTAGATGTTTTATTCAGCATCTCTCTAGCACAGATATTTCCAAAACAGTATGTCCACAAGTCCCTAGTCCCAAATGACAGGGAAGCATGCACTGCATTCTATACTTGCTGCAGAGCCTTTTTGCTTCAAGCCCTCACTCAAAATCAGGAGGCTTTCAATTAACACAGTAAATACCTTGAAACAGTGTGCTGGAATAAATGATAGTTACCCCCAAATTTAGAGTACCACTACCATTGGGTCTCTTTCTTCATTGGTGAGCCGCCATCCTATTCACGGACTCTGCTCTCACAGAATCCTCTGTGAGAACCCATGCAGAACCCATGGATACGGAGGGCTGACTGCACTACACCATTTTATGTAAGGGACTTGAGCATCCACAGATCTCGGTATCTGTGGAGATCCTGGAACCAATCCCCCGCCCATATCGATGGACGGCTGTGTAGCAGGGTTTTTTTTGGTGGTGGTGGTGGTTGGGTTTTTGTTGTTATTGTTTTGTGGTGTTGTTTTTTTGTTTGTTTATTTTATAGAAGATACTCCAGAGTGTTACAGATCAGTGGGTCCAGAAGCCTCACTGTGGCAGGCCTCTAAATGTTCATGGGTATTTGGTGCCCACCTTTGGCACACATTTGTTAGTTCTTACTCATTAGGTTCAAAGAGGAAAATATTATCAATATAAGGAGCCAGAATAATATTTTTTTTGGCTATCAGGAAAATCAAGCTCCCTTTGGAATATATTACGGACAGAGAATAGGAGGGTTAGTATAGTTCAGTGACAAGATAATAATAGCATACTGTTGTCCCAAAGATGTGAGGACAAACAGCTTCTAACTAACTTTGCACATAGTAATAAGGGAAGAAGTCGTCAAGTTAATATCTGTATACTGGGTGCCAAGGAATGTGTTGTTTTGTTCCTGAAAACTACCACATTCACGAAGACCACTGTAATTGACATCATTGCCTCATTAAGTTTGTGCTGATGTATATTAGAAAACATGATGGCTTTTGCACTGTTCAGACAAGATAAAAGGGGATGAATGGCTCTCATTACGAGGGTCAGAAGATCATTTTTTGAGGACTGCTGACTTAGAACACCAGTTGGTTACCTGAACCAAAGAACAAGGGCTATTATGATAGGTAGGGTTCTCAAAATATGATGCCCAGACTAGAAGCATTGCTATCACTTAGAAACTTAGACATGCAGATTGATGGGCTCCATCAAAGCCCTACTGAGACAGAGACTTTGGAGGTGGTACCCAGCAATCTGTGTTTTAACAAATCCTCCAGAAGACTGTGATGTATGATAATATTTGAAAACTACTGTTCTCTACTATTTAAATCTATACCAAGTCTTAATTCTTGGACAGCGTAAATCATCACAGGATGTCTTTGAGCTTTTGAGATGGATTGGAGTAATAAGTCTACCTATCACCTGACCTCTGTAAGTCCCCTCTGTGATTTGTGAAACATATTAATATTTTCAGTACCTAGGGATTAGCATTAGTGACTAGCCAGTACCTAATTTTATCCAGAAGGTCTGTGCATTTTCACTTGTGTAATGCACAGAAATGGTGGGAAATGGCCACAGGCATCTCTGGGTAAGGTTTGATCTATGATTTTTAGTATACTGCTCTGGTTACATTGTAAGGTCTGCTTTTCTATCAAGGAATTCTAGGTCCCTTAAATTAGTTTAAGTCTGGGCATTTTATAAGAGGCCACAATCCTCTACTGTAGTTAGTCAGATCTGTGCCACCAGACATTGACTCTTTCTCCCTATATATGTAAAGCACTACCTTAATAAATTTTAATCTATTTTTAAATTGAAGTTTAGTTGATTTACAATATTTGTTAGTTCCAGGTATACAGCAAAGTGATTCAGTATTTTTACAGATTATATTCCATTATAGGTTATTACAAGATATTGGGTATAATTCCCTGTGCTATACAGTCAATCCTTGTTGCTAATCTATTTTATGTATAGTAGTTTATATCTGTTACTCCCATAGCCATACTTTGTCCACCCCGCCCTTTGGTAACCACAAGTTTGTTTTCTGTGTCTGTGAGTCTGTTTCATTTGTATATACATTCATTTGTATTGTTTTTTAGTTTCCACACATAAATTATATCATATAGTATTTGTCTTTATCTGACTTATTTCACTAAGCATAATATTCTCTAGATCCATACACATTGCTGAAATTGGCAATATTTCATTCTTTTTTATGACTGAGTAATAATTTATGGAGATTTTATATATATATATATATATATATATATATATATATATATAAAATCTCCACATCATCTTAAGCCAGTAACTTGTTGATGAGCACTTGAGTTGCTTCCGTGTCTTGGCTATTGTAAATAGTGCTGCTGTGAGCATTGAGGTGCATGTATCTTTTGGAATTAGTGTTTTCATTTTTCCAGGATATACACCCAGGAGTGGAATTGCTGGATCATATGGTAGCTCTATTTTTACTTTTTTTGAAGAACCTCCATACTCTTTTCCACAGTGGCTGCACCAATTTACATTCCCACCAACAATGTATGAGGTTCACTTTTCCCCACATCCTCTCCAACATTTGTTATCTGTAGACTTTGATTCTGACAGGTGTAAGGTGATATCTCATTGTGGTTTTGATTTGCATTTCTCTAATAAATAGCAATGTTGAGCTTTTTTTGTGTGTGCCTGTTAGTCATCTGGATGTCTTCTCTGGAGAGATGTCTATTCAGGTCTTCTGCGCATTTTCTGATTGGGTTATTTTTTTTGATACTGTGTTGTATGTATATGTTGGTTGCATTGTTGGCAAGTATTTTCTTTCATTCCATAGGTTGTCTTTTTATTCTGTTGATGGCTTCCTTTGCTGTGCAAAAGCTTTTAAGTTTAATTAGTTCTCATTAGTTTATTTTTACTTTTATTTCTTTTGTCTTAGGAGACTGATCCAAGAAAATATTACTATGATTTATGTTAAAGAGTGTTGCACCTGTGTTCTCTTCTAGGAGTTTTATGGTTTCAGGTCTTACATTTAGGTCTTTAATCCACATTGAGTTTATTTTTGTATATGGTGTGAGGGAATGTTCTAATCTCATTGGTTTACACGTGGCTGTCTAGCTTTCCCAGAACCACTTGTTGAAGGGACTGTCTTTTCTCCATTGTATAATCTTGCTTCCTTTGTCATAAATTAATTTTAGGTGCAAACGTATATTTCTGGGCTCTCTATTCTGTTCCATTGATCTGTGTGTCTGCTTTTAGCCAATATCATGCTGTTTTGATTACTGTAGCTTTGTAATATAGTCTGAAGTCTGGGAGGGTTAAACCTCCAGCTTTTTTCTTTTTTCTCAGATTACTTTGGCAATTCAGGGTCTTTCATGGGTCCATATACATTTTAGGATTATTTGTTCTAATTCTGTGAAAAATGTCCTGGGTATTTTGATAGGGATTACACTAAATCTGTAGATTGTTTTGGGTAGGTTGACCATTTTATTGATAATAATATTGATTTTTCCAATCCAAGAGCATGGGGTATCTTTCCATTTCTTTGAATCATCTTCATTTTCCTTCATCAGTATTTTATAGTTTTCAGAGTATAGGTCTTTCACCACCCTAGTTAAGTTTATTTCTAGGCTTTTTTATTCTTTTTGATGTAATTTTAAACAGGATTTTTAAAAACTTTCTCTTTCCTATAGTTCATTATTAGTGTATAGAAATGCAACAGATTTTTGTATGTTAATCTTTTTTTTTTTTTTTTTTTTTGCGGTACGCAGGCCTCTCACTGTTGTGGCCTCTCCCATTGCGGAGCACAGGCTCTGGACGCACAGGCTCAGCGGCCATGGCTCACGGGCCTAGCCGCTCTGCAGCATGTGGGATCTTCCGGGACCGGGGCACAAACCTGTGTTCCCTGCATTGGCAGGCGGACTCTCAACCACTGCGCCACCAGGGAAGCCCTGTATGTTAATCTTATATGCTGTAACTTTGCTGAATTCATTTATTAATTCTAATAGTTTTTAGGTGGAGATTTTAGCGTTCTCTATACACGGTATCATGTCATCTGCCAAGAGTGACTGTTTTACCTCTTCCTTTTCAATTTGGATACAGTCTATTTCTTCTTCTTGCCTGATTGCTGGGGCTAGGACTTCCAAAAAATATATTAAATAGAAGCAGCAGGAATGAGTATCCTTGTTCCCGGTTTGGAGTGCTAAAGCCTGTGCCGGGCTTAAGGCAGGACTTCCTCTCTGCACCAGGGCTGTCAGGGGCAGGGTCTGCTCCCCAGGTGCTGGAGCAGAAGCCCTGAGGGTCAAGTTTGAGCAGGCTCTGTTCCCTTAGAGTGCATGTTTTGCCCCAAAGGAGGGGAGTGCTGAAATAAGTGAGGGTTGTGCACTCACTAAGGTTCAACATGCTGCCTGTGCAGCTGTTCACTGCTCTGCTTTGATGAAGGCCAAGGTTGTGTCCCTTCCCTGTTGTGGTTGTCCCAGGTCTAGTACCAGACTGTGGCATAGGGTAGGTGGGGCTGACACATTCGCTAGGCTGGGGCTGGGGTTCGGGCCATCGTGCCTGCAGGAATTGAAGGGGTGGCACTGCTATCAGAAGTTTGTGTTGCTTCTGTGGTGCTGATTGAGTATCAACACTGGCTGCTGCTGGCCCTCCTGGACCACACCCCAGGCCCCTGAGCCTCCTCTGCATCCCTGGATCAAGTCTTCTCCCAGGACCTGTCTGCCCCAGATCCCTCACCAAGCAGTGGTGTGGAGTGAGTAGAGCAGGGCTGTTCACCCAGCTTGGACTGGGGAGTGCAGCAGGGTGACAGCTGCCAGTGCAGAGCTCTTTCTGCCCTGTTTGCTAGATGGCACCCACACACTCCTGGCAAGTGGAGTCTAGGCTTCTCCACCCCTTTTATCTATCCTAGTGGTTTTCCCAGCAACCAAGGGGGCTTGTCTCCTCTGCAGGGGACCCCAGGACTGGGCCTCCCAGTTTGAGGCTCAACCTGCTGACTCCCCAGGGCGAGGATCTGCCCTTGCTGCCCTTCTTTTCCTTTCATATCCCTCCCAGGGTCACTGGTCCCAACCTGATACCCCTTTTCCATCTACCTGGTTATGTGGAAATCCCTTGATTATATAGGAGTTCTGCTGGCTTCCAGTTAGTTTTCTGTAAGAATTGTTCTACATGTAGATGTAGCTTTGGTGAGTTTGTGGGGAAAGGTGTGCTCCATGTCCTCCCACTCCACCATCTTGGTCCGACTTCTCAATCTGTTTTATTTCTAGGGAACTTGTGATCAATTAACAGTCACCACAGACCCCTATGGGTCGGAATATTCTGATTATCACACTGTTCCTGTGAATTTTGGTGAAAATTGTGCTGAAGTTTTGTTGCTAACTTTTCAGTATAACAACCTGCCCCTTCCCATGTAGAGTCTTATTATTCTCTTTAAAAACAGGGATCTCAATTCCATTGCAGCATCCTCCAGCATTATCTCTGACCTGCAGAAGTTAGCTACCAGAGAACTTGTTTTGGAAGCTGGTGCTCTTTTGTCAATGTATTTTTTTAAAATTTTTCTTTCGGTTTTATTGAGATATAATTGACATAGAACACTGTACAAGGTTAAGGTGTACAGCATAACGACTCGACTTACATATATTGTGAAATGATTACCACAATAAGTTTAGTTAACAGCCAGCTGGGGGAGCCAGATGTCCACCCCGGGTTCTCTTTATCCCACCGGAGGAACTACCTGTAGGCTCAGGGGAGTCCTCTAGGTTTGGTGCTTTTCCAGCCTGGGGGAACGGCGAGGTGGTCAGTGTGTAGCCATTACTGTTACCCTTCTAATGCCGTCCATCTCTGTCTCTGAGGTGCAGGGTGTGCTTCAGCCACACCCCCATGTGCTAGGATTTTCAGTGTCCATAAATAGTTCTTAGTTGTTCTTGGAAGGGGAAGTGAGGTCAGGAACAACCTCTGACGCCATCTTGGTGACATCACTCTCCCAATTTACTAATGTATTTCTTAATGCGTTTCTGAGTCTTCCATGAAGATAAACTTAGTGGGTGGCTGAGCAGCTTCAAAGTAGTTCCATTCAGACATCTCCGTCTCCTTGAGCTTTTGTTCTCTTCTTCTAGAGCAGGTTTAATCCACCATTGAATCCAGGCTTAAATTAGCCAACCTAGATGTCTATTAATATGACTCCTAGATGCTCAAGGTAACACATTAAATCATGAATTCTTGGTGACAATATAAACTCAGGTTAATAAAGTCTTATATTGTTTTGCATTTTTGGTCTAACATCCCTAGAATCTACTCACATGAATGCTCCTCAGATTCCTGCCTAAACAAAGTTGATGAATATTTTCGTTTTTCTCACCAGGTCTGTACTTGATATTGTGATCTAATTCTCCTGTGAGCCTCTAGGAAGTAAGTAGTGATGGTAATTGGTCCTGAGAAGAGTTGGCATCTTCTGTGATAACAACTTCCAAATGTTTCTATGCAGGGAGAAAGCTAGTTCCATTAAAAAAAATAAAATGGGGAGAGGAGATGTCTGTTTGGTAAAGGAGTCCTAGGGATATTTGATGGTTTAAAGCAGCAGTCCCCAACCTTTTTGGCACCAGGGACCGGTTTCATGGAAGACAGTTTTTCCATGGATTGGGCGAATGGTTTAGGTGGTAATGTGAGCAATGGGGAGTGGCAGAGGAAGCTTTGCTCGCTCCTCCACTACTCACCTCCTGCTGTGTGGCAGGGGTTGAGGACCCCTGGTTTAAAGTTCACAAGATTATTTGTGTCTGCTTAAATGCCTGGCCCCATTTCTCAGAGTCCCATGATTATAATCAAGACTTGGGCTTATGTTTCAGCCATAATTGTCTGGATCCACCAGCTGGCATATAGGTGTTCTAATTTTTCACCTAAGTTCTAAATTGGCATTCAGAGCCTTTGATTTCTTTCTTTTCCTTGTTTGTACTCTCCTGCATCTTTTTAATCACTTTTGTCATCATAACAATGAAGAGTCATACATGATCTCTCAACTTGTTACATTTTATTTTCATTCCATGACACTTTACCACAAATGTTAATCTGGGTATTTGTGAATCCATTACATTGTCACCAATTACTAGAGCAAGAAAGTAATTTGTGTTCTTCTTAAACATATGAGCAATGCAATACTAGAGTCCCATTTCCTAGGGTCACTTGTACAAATTACTTGATCCCTCAGAATTTAAGCAGAAAAGAAGTAACTTACTCAGTTGATTAATTTGAGTTTAATAAAAATATTTTAAAGTAAGTGAGCAGGATTAAGGGAAACCAACAGTCACGGGCAAGTATCTCTCATCTCTGAAGGGGCAAAGGACAGGAGACACAGTGAGTGGGAACCAGAACCAGGAGGGAGAATCTCTAGTCTTATGAGAGAGTCACTTGACAGAAGCTGTAACCTTCGCTAGAGGGATGTAATCAATCCATTGCAATCCAGCAGGGACGTGGGTGGATGAATAAATACAGTCTATTTGCTCTCTCATCTCCTGCAATTACCTCTTATTGGCTGATGTCTAACAGAATCCAGAGTTCAAGGGAGCCCATTATGTAGTCCATAAATTCAGTCTTCCAGAATTGGAGAAGAATTGAGAGTAGGTCTGGAGAAGTCATGGAAAACATCTAAGACAGACTCCCATTTATTTGAGTTTTCTTTATTGCCTCTAAATAAACTATTATCCTACAGAAAGGTCTTATTTGGAGGGGCTTACTATTTAAAATGGCATTTTAAAAATTGCATTTCTAACTATATTTCTGTTGGTATAAGGAACTGCAGTGGACATCGATATATTTTTGGTTTCAGGTATACAACATAATGATTTGCTGTTTGTACGTATTACAAGATAATCACCATAATAAATCTACTTGACATCTGCCACCATACATAGTTACAAATTTTTTCTTATGATGGGAACATTTAAGATTTACTCTATTAGTAACTTTTAAATATACAATAATATATTATTAACTATAGTCACCATGCTGTACATTACATCCCCAGATCTTATTTGTTTTATAACTGTAAGTTTTGACCTTTTGACCTCCTTCACACATTTTACACACCCCCAAAACCCTACCTCTGACAGCCACCAAACTATTCTCAGAAGCTATGAGCTTGTTTATATTTTATTTTGTTTTTAAGATTCCATATATGAGAGATCATTGGTATTTGTCCTCTGACTTATTTCACTTAGCATAATGCCCTCAAGATCCACCCATGTTATCACAAATGGCAAGATTTTATTCTTTTTTATGGCCAAATAATATTCCATTACATAGATATACCATAATTTCTTTACCCATTCATTCATGGATGGACATCTAGGTTGTTTCCATTTCTTGGCTATTATAAATAATGCTACAATGAACATGGGGGTGCAGATATGTTTTCAACTTAGTGTTTTCCTTTTCTTTGAATAAATGCCCAGTAGTGGATTGCTGGAATATGGTAGTCTTATTTTAAATTTTTTGAGGAGCCTCCATACTGTTTTCCATAGTGGCTGCACCAATTTACATTCCCACCAACAGTGCACAAGTGTTCACTTTTATCCGTGTCCTTGCAAACACTCGTTATTATTATTTTATTGAAAATGGTTATTCTAGTGGGTATGTGATATCTCATTGTGGTTTTGATTTGCATTTCCCAGATGATTGATTAGTGATGTTGAGCATCTTTTCACATACCTGTTGGCCATCTGTAGGTGATCTTTGGGAAAAAAGATCTATTCAGATGTTCTGCCTAATTTTTAATTGGATTTTGTTTGTTGTTTGTTATTCAGTTATATCTATTCTTTATGTATTTGGATGTTAGCTCATTATCAGCTATATGATTTGCAAATATTTTGTCCCATTTGGTAGGTTGTCTTTACACTTTGTTGATGGCTTCCTTTGTTGCTCAGAAGCTTTTTACTTTGATAGGGTCCCCCTTGTTTATTTTTGCTTCTATTTCTTTTGCTTTGATGAGAGATCCAAAAAAATTATCAGCAAGACCAATGTCAAGGAGCTTACCGCCTATATTTTCTTCTAGGAGTTTCATGGTTTTAGAGTTCCATGGCTACATTCAAGACTTTAATCCATTTTGAGTTGATTTTTGTGTAAGGTGTAAGATAGGGATCCAGTTTCATCATTTTGCATGTAGCTATCTGGTCTTCCCAACCCACTTATTGAAGAGACTTTCCCCATTGTATATTCTTGGCTCCTTTGTCATAAATTAATTTGCCATATAGGCATGGGTTTACTTCTGGTCCCATTGATCTATGTGTATGTTTTTATGCCAATATCATACTGTTGTGATTACTATAACCTTGTAATATAGTTTGAAATCAGGGAACATGATGCCTCCAGCTTTGTTCTTCTTTATCAAGATCGCTTTGGTTTTTTGGGTCTTTTTTGGTTCCATACAAATTTTGAGATTGTTTGTTCTGTTTCTGTGAGAAATGCCATTGGAATTTTGATAGGAATTGCATTGAATCTGTAGATTGCTTTGAGCAGTATGGGCAATTTAACAATACTAATTTTTCCCATCTATGAGCATAGAATATCTTTCCACTTGCTTGTGTCTTCTTCAGTTTCTTTCACTAATGTTTTATAGATTTCAGTATACAGGTCTTTTACCTCCTTAATTCAATTTATTCCTAGGTTGTTGTTTTTTTCTTTTTGATTGATTTGTGGGACATATGTTTGGCCATAATTTTTTTAACATCTTTATTGGAGTATAATTGCTTTACAATGTTGTGTTAGTTTCTGCTGTATAACAAAGTGAATCAGCTATACATATACATATATCCCCATATCCCCTCCCTCTTGCGTCTCCCTCCCACCCTCCCTATTCCACCCCTCTAGGTGGTCACAAAGCACTGAGCTGATCTCCCTGTGCTACATGGCTGCTTCCCACTAGCTATTCCTAGGTATTTTATTCTTTTTGATGCAGTTGTAAATGGGATTGTTTTCTTAATTTGTCTTTCTGGTTTTTCCTTGTTAGTGTATTGAAATGCAGCTAATTTTTGTATATTGATTTTGTGTCCTGTAACTTTACTGAATTATTTTGTTAGTTCTAACAGTTATTTTGGTGGAGACTTTAGGGTTTTTTATATATAATATGTCATCCACAAAAATGAAAGTTTTACTTCTCTTTCCAATTTGGATGACTTTTATTTCTTTTTCTTGTCTAATTATTTTGGATAGAACTTCCAATATTATGTTGAATAAAACTGATGAGAGTGGGCATCCTTGTCTTGTTCCTGATCTTAAGGGAAAAGCTTTCAGCTTTTCACTGCTGATAATGAAATGATGCTAGCTGTGGCCTTGTTATATATGACCTTTATTATGTTGAGTTATGTTCCCTCAATAGCCAGTTTGTTGAGAGTTCAGTATCCATAAATGGATATTGAATTTTGACAAATGCTTTTCCTCCCTCTATTGAGATGATGATATAATTTTTTTATCCTTCATTTTGCTAATGTGGTGCATCACATTTATTGATTTTGTAGATGTTGAATCATCCTTGCATCTCTAGAATAAATCCAGCTTGATCATACTGTGAATTTGGGTTGCTAATATTTTGTTGAGGATTTTTGTATTATGTTAATCAGGGATATTGGACAGTAATTTTTTTTTCTTTTGAATTCCTTGTCTGATTTGATATGAGGGTAATGCTGGCCTTGTAAAATGAGTTAGGAAGTGTTCCCTTCTTTTCTAATTTTTTGGAGACTTTGAGAAGGGGGTGGTATTAATTCTTTGAATGCTTGGTAAAATTCACCAGTGAAGCCATCTTGTCCTGGACTTTTCTTTGTTGGGAGGTATTTGTTTACTGATTTCTCTCCTTACTAGTAATCAGTCTGTTCAAATTTTCTATTTCTTCATGAATCAGTCTTGGTGGGTTGTATATGTTTCTAGAAACTGATCCATTTCTTCTAGATTGTTGAATTTATTGACGTATAATTGTTCATAGTAGTCTCTTATCCTTTATATTTCTGTGGCATCAGTGATAACATCTGTTTCATTTCTGATTTTATTTATTTGGGCCCTCTTTTTTTCTTCGTGAGTCTGGACAAAGGTTTGTTGATTTTGCTTATCTTTTCAAAGAACCAGCTGTTAGTTTCATTGATCTTTTCTATTTTTTTTAATCTCAATTTTATTTATTTCTCCTCTGATCTTTATTATTTTCTTTCTTCTACAAACTTTGGTCTTTGTTCTTCTGTTTCCCTGAGGTGTCATGTTAGGTTGATTATTTGAGGTTTTTCATGTTTACTGTTGTAAGCATGTTTTCCTATAAACTTCCCTCTTAGAACTGCTTTTGCTGCATTCCCTGTTTTGGTATGTTGTATTTCCATTATTATTTCTCTCAAGGTATTTTTTTAAATTTCTCTTTTGATTTCTACTTTGACCCATTGGTTGTTTAGTAGCATGTTATTTAATCTTCACAATTTGTGAATTTTTTCAGTTTGTTTCTTGTAATTGATCTCTAGTTTCTTGCCATTGTGGTTGGAACAGATGTTTTATATGATTTCAGTCTTCTTAAATTCATTAAGACTTCTCTTGTGGCCTAATATATGATCTATCCTGGAGAATGTTCCATGTGCACTTGAAAAGAATGTGCTTTTGATGGAATGTTCTGTATACGTCAAGTTCATCTGGTCTAACCTGTCATTTAAGGCCAATGTTTCCTTACTGATTTTCTGTTTGGATGATCTAGCCATTGATGTAAGTGGCACATTAAAGTCCTTTACTATTATTGTATTGCTGTCTGTTTCTCTCTTTAGGTCTGGTAAATTTTGCTTTATATATTTAGGTGTTCCTGTGCTGGATGAATAAATATTGACAAATGTCATACAGTTGATCCTTGAACAATGCAGGGGTTAGTGGTGTTGACATCCCATGAAATCAGAAATTTGCATGTAACTTGATAGTCAGCCCCTTGTATAGATGGTTCTACATCTGTGAATTCAGCCATGGATTGTGGAGTACTATAGTATTTTTTGAAAAAATCAACATAAAAATGGACCTTTGTAGCGCTCTCTCTCTCTCTCTCTCTCTCTCTCTCTCTCTCTCTCTCTCTCTCTCTCCCCCCCTCCCTCTCTCTCTCTCTACCCCCACCCCTCCCTCCCTCCCTCCTTCTCTCCTTTTGGGATCCCTATAATGTGAATGTTAGTCTCCTTGATATTTTCTCATTAGTCTCTTAAGCTATTTTTACTTTTATTTTTAATCTTTTTTATTTTTCCTGCTCTGATTAGATGAGTTCAAATGCCACGTCTTCAAGTTCACTGATTCTTCTGCTTCGTCTCGTCTGTTGTTGAACCCCTTTGGTGTAATTTTAGTTCGGTAGTTATATTCGTCAGCTCTGTGACTTCTATTTGACTTTCTTATATTTTCTGTCTCATTGTTGAAGTTCTCACCATATTTATCTGTTCTTCTGAGTTCAGTGAGCATCCTTATGACCATTACTTTTAACTCTTTATCAGGTGAATTACTTATCTATGTCTCATTACGTTTTTTTCTTTTGTTTCTTTCTGAGTTTTATCTTGTCATTTTGTTTGGGACATTTCCTTTGTTTCTTCATTTTACTTGACTCTTCGTGTTAGTTTCTATGTATTAGATGAAACGACTCTCCCAGCCTTGAAGAAGTGGCCTTGCGTAGGAGATTAACCTTATTGTTCAACTCTTCCCTAGCTCTCGGTTATCTTTCAAACCTTTATGATTGTCCCAGCAGCCTATTTTATTTCTAATAGCTTCCAGTAGTTGAGTATTTGCCAGGACCTGTCAGTATCCCACAGGGGAGGATCTCAGTCAGCACCTAGATGCAGGCTGATGCAAGCCAGATCCTAAGGCAGCAGCTTTTAAAATGATCAAATGTATATAGTCCTGTGGGACCACAAGTGTATGACCTACTGGTCACCAGAGCCAGGCCATCTGGAGTCGTCACCTGGGTGTCAGTTGCAAAACTCCATGCTCCAAGCAGGTGTATAAACTCCTATCTGGGTGATACTGGGGAACTGTAGCAAGGCAGAGGGAGAGTGTAAACATAGCATCCATTGGCCTACATTCCCTGAGAGCACCTCCATAGGCCTCTCAGTGTGTGCCCGAACCTGAAGCCTGGCCCTCGGGCTGAAACTCCAGAACAAGCAAATAGGCCTCTTTCGTAGAAGGACTTGGGGTGCGTTTCAGTCTGCTACCTGTGCAGTGCCCTGGGGGTGTAGCCTGCCGAGAACTGCAGGGGTGTTGCAGTCCCTGGGACCCAGTAATGCAAGCCACTTGACCACCAGACCCCTGGGTGGCAGTCATAGAAACTGGGGTGCCAGATGTGTGTCAGAGCTCCCCTCTGGGAGACACTGGCACTCAAGAGCACTGCAGAGGGAGAGCACACGTATAATGCTGGCCCTCCAAGTTCTCTGGAAAGCGTTATACTCAGCCCTTAGGTGTGTGTTTAATTAGAATTCTGCTCCTCAGGCTGAAGCTATGATGAGAAACTAATAGGTCTCTTTCACAGAAAGATTGAGCTCCTGGGTCTGTTGCCTTTTGCTGAGCCCTAGGAGTGGTCGCCCTTTAAGAATTATTTGTCGGTTGCTTTTAGTCCTGTGGGACCTGTGAGCATAAACCCCGCTGGCCACCAGGGCCAGGTGATGTAGAGCTGTCCCCTGGTAGCAGCCAGTAAAATTGGGGCACCAGACAAGGGTATAAGTTCCTTTCTAGGGAATACTGGCAAGCTAGAGTAAGGCAGAGGGAGAGTGCAAAGATTGTCTCGACTGGCCTCTGTTTTCCGATAGCCCCTATGCATGCCCCTAGGTGTGTACTAAACCAAAAGCCTGACCCTCAGACCAAAGCTCCAGGATAAGCAAGTAGGCCTCTTTCTCAGAAAGATTGGGAGTGTGTTTCATTCTGCTGTCTGTGCAGTGCCCTGGGGGTGGTAAACTGCCAAGAGCCATCCCTCCCATCGTTCTAGTCCCGCAGGACTGGCCCCCTGACCTCCGGAGCCAGGTGATCAAGGCACATGCCCAGGGTGGGCCCCACAAAAACCAGAGAACCAGAGAAGAAACCCAGAGCACTAGACACATGTAAAACTTCCCCTCTGAGAGATCCTGGCACACTGGAGTGTGGCAGAGGGAGAGTGTGCAGATGGTAACTGCTGGCTGGAGCGAGGCAGAGGGGGAGAAGAAGGATAGTGCCGCTGGAAAGAAAAAGAAGATGGTAAGTGCAGATGGTGCCCACCAGCCCCTGACCCCAGAGATGATCCCAGCAGACTTCTAGGTATGTGGTAATGTAGATGCCTGCCCCTCAGGCTGATGCTTTAAGAGTAGCAAGTCAGCTTCTTTTATATGAAGTCTGGGCAAGATCAGCTGTTTCCCTGGGGCGAGTGAGTACGAGTGTGTGAGCGCTTTAAAAGCTGTTTCTCACATTGCTATTGCCTTGTGGGTCTCGTGGTCATGACCCCCAGTGGTTTTCAAAGCTAGGTGTTTGGAGGCTCATATCTCAGGTGCAGGTCTTAAAAGTTGGGGTGCCCAATGTGAGGCTCAAACCCTTCACTCTACAGGGAGAAGCTCCTGATGGGGGTCATTACTCCAGGGGCGGGCCTTATGGCAAGATTGCGTCTCAGCTTCTCCTACCCACTTCATTGTGGGTTTTTTTTGTAGTTCACTTGATGTGTAGTCATTGTTTAGCTAGTTCTTAGGTTTTTCTCAGAGGAAATTGTTCCATATGTAGCTGTAGATCCAGTGTGTCTGTGAGACGAGGTGAGTTCAGGATCTTTCTATGTTGCCATCTTGAGCCAATGACATCAATATTTTGATTTCCTATCTGTCTAACTTACTAAATTCTCTTACTTACAATTTTAAGTGTGTCTGTATATTCCTTTGCATTATCTACTGAGACAGCTTTTTATCTGTAAATAATTTTTTTTTTCTGATTTCACAATCTTTGTAACTTTTCCTCCCATCTTTTCTGGTTTGTTTCTCACTGCCTCTTTGATCAGATCTTTATTCCAAATGAGCTGTCCAAAATGATTTGACCTTTATGGAATAAATAAATTTAAGTTTATATGCAGCCGCCTTGTGTGGATTTCTTTTCTGCTGGCTTTTCAGCTGGCGGTTTCTTGGTAGCAACAGCCTTTTTTTCTTTCCCTCCAAAGCTTTCAAACACCAACAGTCTTCTTTTCTTTCTACACTACCACTGGCTTCTTGCCTGGAGCCCCCTTCTCATCTGATTTGGCTTCTAGTGCTGTGTTGTCTACCTGGACTTTGTGATTCTTGGCCTGGTGAGGAGTGATGTTCCAGTGCACGGTTTTTGCGTATGGGTTTAGCTTCAACATGATTCTCAGGTTTTTAAGTGGATTCTTCTGTAGGAGTCTGTGATGAGTCTTCTTGCGTGGTTCTTGGAAGGATCTTTGGATCTCTGGGCTTTTCAAGATTCTGCTAAGGTCTGTATTGAGCATTTTATGCATGGGAAGGTCGCAGTCATTCTTGAGGGAGGCAGCTTTGCACCAAGTGCCGTGCACATCACATCCTTTTGTGGAAAAGCGCTTTCAGTCCAAATGCAGGAACGTCCCACACGCCCACCAGGAGCAAGTTTCAACACGTTCGCTTTGCTTATTTTAAGCTGAGTGATTTTAGGAATGTTTCTGAAGTCCTTGATAATGCAGGGCCCCCTGTGCTGGATACAGTGATAGCTTCTCATTTTGCTTTGCCAGCTCTCATTGGCTGAGAGGCATAGACCTTTTTGATATCATTCCAGGCCCTAAGCTTCCTAAGAAGCAAGATAACCTCCTTGGTCTTCTGGTAGCCTTCCGCTTTATCTTCAGCCACCAAAGGAAGTTCAGAAACTTCCTCAGTATGATGAGCTTTAGACAGGACCAGCACGGGCAAGGCTGAGACAGGGCACAGCAAATGGTACATCACTTCTGTGTTGCGTTCATGCTGTGGGTGCCAGTTGTGCCAGTGTTTCTGGTTGATGCCAACATGCAGCCCACAGTACGTATTTCCAAAAGCACCCTGGCCGTAATCATGGGCTAAATACTGACTACCTCGTAAATAAAACGGTAGGTCACTTTCTGGCATCCCTTGTGCTTTCTTTCTAAGACACACACGCTTATTGGACATCTCACTCTTCAAAGCAAGGAACGGACTTACTGGGTGCGGATTGTGGAGGTACCAGCAAGGTCATGCTAGTCTAAAGAAGAGTGAATTCGTTGGCAGTTCCAACCCAGAATTCTTGATGGCTATCTGGGGGACAGGTACCAACACTAGAACAAAAACAAAGGTTCCTCAAAATTTGGGAACTGGACCAATGACCAGATGAAAAGCAAGCTGGGTGTGCACATGTTCTGGGATGGCTGCCTGAAGCCCAGAGGATTTCTGATGCACTGTCTTTATGGACAGGCGTTGCTTGCTGTGTGTATTGAGCTGGCATGAAAGTATAGCAGCAACTGGGACACACTGGCTTTTGTCTCTTAATCTGCAAGCCCGTGGTTTTCTAGTGGGTGACAGTGTGATGATGATTCTCAGCTCATATGAAAAAGCTAATTCTTTATGGTAATATAAATCCATCAACCATGAGCTGAGCATAGCTGTGAAGAAAATTTGTCAGGTTAAGCAATTGTAGCACCTTGGTGACACAATATTTGACAGAAACCACATTTCTGTTACATTAAGGCATCCAAGTTGATCTTTTAAAGCATGACTTTCTCTTTTTTTTTAAACTGTATTATTGTAACACGTCACTTTTGAGCATCTAGCAATATACCATCCTGCCCTATTGCTCTTGAATTTGATATGAGTGAATGTCTGCCTTAAAATGCTCACAGTAACACGTTCTTTGCTCCCCAGCCCCCAGGGAACAATATGTTTTAATTAACATATACATTATACAAATATCTGCTCATCTTGGTTTTCTGCATGAAAGGGATTGAAACTTATTCCACCAAAGAAGCAAAATCAACACACTCAAAGGCTGGGTACGGGTGTATTAGCATTTCAGAGGCTCAAGTGTCATAACTGGTTTAACTAAACAAAGCTGTAATGTACATTTCAGAAAACTGCCAGGAAGGAAGATCCATTCTGGATTTGAATTGAATTCAAATAAATCCAGCACCATGTATCCGCGCTCAGCATATCCCTACTAGGGTTTCTACAGTTTATTTGCAATGAAAATCTTAAACTTGTTTGAAAAGAGACAAAACTGAAAGGTTTGTCCTCACAGAGTCATGGAAATATTTTGTGTCCTTAAGAGTGGTTAATGGTGACAAGCTATTTTTCAATTTCTACCTTGGTATAATTATTAAAATTTTAATCTTTAATTATAAATGTATTCATTTTGTTTGGGAGGTGGACTAAGTGAATAGATGGTGTATAATGCCTAGAGTCAGATTGATCAATGGTAGTGAAGAAGGCACACCAGCTATTATGTGTACATTTATACGTTTCTGCAAATTGATAGGAAATCGGTCTTTTAAAGGAAATCTAGGAAGCTAAGGAATTGGGATTACTCTTTAGTACTTAAAAATTATTTTTCATCTATTCTGAATCTTCGGATGAGGCAAGATGCTGGTGTAGTGTTATAATATTTCAAAGATACAGTGCAGATGGAAAGCTAACAACTTTAAGATCTGTTGAAAGAATAAAATCAACAGAACACAGTTTTTCAGGTTAAAAATAAATTTATAGGATTTCTTTTTTCCTTCAAGTCTCTGTTTATTTGTCACTCTAGTTTGTGTGAAACATTGTATCTTATTCTTCAGTTAAAATATAAAATATGAAAAGTTTCTTTTAGAAATACTAAAATGAGAGGCAATTATTCCACATTATGAAGCCCACCAGAGCTGCAGCATTGCACAACTGCAGTTGGAATTGTTCATATAGAAAACGGCAGCGCCGCTGTGCAACTACTTGTGAATGGAACTTGCCGGTGCTGAGCAATGCCCGGCAGCCTCCATGAGGGCTGTGAATGTTTCTTATCTCTTGTATCAAGTACATAAAGAGGAGGACTTGAAACTCTTCACTAGTTTTCCACTCTCTGTCTCTCCCCCACTACTGACAGCTCTTTAAATTACCTGAGTATCTTCTCCATTCCCCTGGAGGTGATTAGCCTCATTGGCTTGTCCTGTTATTGTGTCCAAGGGAGATGCAATACAGAGCCCTTAAGAGAGTACTAGCTTCTTTTTCTGTGAAAGATAAAAGAATAGGAACAATAAACCAGGATTCTTCAGTGACCCTATGTAGAGCACAGCCACACCTTCTTGCTTGACATCACAGACAAATCTGTATGAAGATCTTAGTTTGCAATGTGATACCAGCCATTCTTAACATTGGTTAGGCTGGGAGATTGCAGATCATAGCCTGTCTTGGTTAAAAGATTAATACCGTAAGTACTTGCAGGCCTATTCTAGTGGATTCGTTACAACTTATTGATGGAATCATGTTTCAAAGTACTTACCTCATCTGTAAAATGAGGACAATTCTTTCTTGGCTAATGTAGTGACTCTACAATGTATTAATATATTAACTCTTGAATGGTCTCAGGTCTCCTCTTGTTGGTCTTAAATTTGGGTCCCCCGAGGAAATGCATACACACCTATGTATATGTGTGTGTGTGTGTGTGTGTATGTATATACATACATGTGTATCTATGTATACACATCTCTATATGTATTCTCAGACAATTTGAGTTATGAACAAACTTCCGTAAGTTGTTTTCTTGTGGCAATGGCTTTGGATCCTTTCAATTTATGATGCAATATTTAGTGATTGAAGATTTCTGTACATTTTTACCTCTTTTTATTCAATATCTCTGCCACTTTTTGCTATCTCCTGCCTGTGTTCCAATTGCGTGTTTCATGGTAACTTTTTTTGTTATATATAAGTACGATGATGTTAGCTAGGTATTAAGCAGAGATATTTGGGTAAAGGGTCTGATAATAGAAAACTTGGGGGAAAGTGCCTATTACTCCATTTTAAAGACACCCTCTATAAAAATAATGTCTGTACTGATCATATGTACTAGGAGTGAGTGATCACACACAAAAAGTCCTTTGACTGCTCCCCTTGTGCTTTTAAGTATGCAGCAAATCAATAGTGTTTGGTAGGACTTCCCTGGTGGCGCAGTGGTTGAGAGTCCGCCTGCCGATGCAGGGGACACGGGTTCGTGCCCCGGTCCGGGAGGATCCCGCGTGCCGCGGAGCGGCTGGGCCCGTGAGCCATGGCCGCTGAGCCTGCGCGTCCGGAGCCTGTGCTCCGCAACGGGAGAGGCCACAACAGTGAGAGGCCCGCGTACTGCCAAAAAAAAAAAAAAAAAAAAATCGTGTTTGGTAGAAAGATATTTGGGAGATTTGAGAAATAAATTGAAGCTGTATTTTTAGTATCCAAAACAACAACAAAACGAGGCTCAAGTGGTTATTTATCCCGGAAATGAAAACCAAGCCCATGGAAAATAAACATGCATATCTAAAACTCTAATGTATTCATGGCCCTTCAGAAACACAATTCTGATTGGCTGTGTATCAAAATCTCTTTGGGATTACATTCTCCGGATTTTAAATTTATAAGGGAAACACTGCAAAACACAGCATCTGTCAGATATGATGTGAACTACTAGCTTAAGGCAGTTAATATTTCTACATTAGTTTGCACTCCATTTCTTTCGATGATGTCATATCTTTAAGAAGCTGGGTTTTCATTGATTGTTCTGACAAAAAATAAATACTGAACAAAAATCAACATGGAATGGGAAAGGAGGCTGGCAGCATCCAATCTGATGCCTTGATCTGATAAGTTCCAAGAGTTGGGGACTTCCCTGGTGGTGCAGTGATTAAGAATCTGCCTGCCAGTGCAAGGGACATGTGTTTGATCCCTAGTCTGGGAAGATCCCACATGCCGTGGAGCAAGTAAGCCTGTGCACCACAACTACTGAGCCTGTGCTTTAGAGCCTGCGAGCCACAACTACTGAGTCCACATGCCACAACTACTGAAGACCACGTGACTAGAGCCCGTACTCCGCAACAAAGAGAAGCCACTGCAATGAGAAGCCCGCGCACCGCAACGAAGAGTATCCCCCGCTCGCCACAACTAGAGAAGAGCCTGCATGCAGCAACGAAGACCCAATGCAGCCAAAAATAAATAAATTTATTAAAAAAAAAAAGTTCCAGGAGCACAAATCCATTTAGTGTGTAACTGTGGCTATTTAAAAATGAAACATATTCTTTTTCTCTTTTAATTTATATGTATTGTTTATTCAAAAGTTACTAAGTTGTTAAGACATAAATTATTAAGTTGTCTGAACCTAACTACTTCATAAACAGGATGATTAGGTTTTTGTCCTATCGAATGTCGTGGAAATATTACTGAGACACTAAGTGTCCTGTAAACCAAGGGAATCTGGGAACCTCTGAATTACACAGTTTTGTTGTTTGACACTTGAAAACTTTGGATCTGTTGTTTTTCTTTGAAAATAATCGACAAAGGCCAAGCGATACCCTAGGAAGTTTTTTTGGCGGGTGTGCGTATGATTTCTAGACTATGGCTAAATGTTCCCCAGATCACCAGTCTCTAACTCCCAATGAATTGAACTGGCGTTTTCTTATTTAGATAGTTTAGTTTAGTTTAGTTCTACTTTCCACAACGCTCACTTCTGGTGTGAGACCGATGAGGCGGCTCCACGGTAGACAAAGAAGTTCTTTACTAGGGGGACTCCTAGTGATTTGGTTCTGAGAAGCCCAGCCATAAGGAGGTGTAAGTGGGAAACCATTGCACACTGCTTGATGAAGGAATTGTTACATCCAGGTTTGGGATTCATTCTTGGACCAACCTGAGAAAGTGAAAATTATTCTCACCTTGGTCCTCATTCCAAAGGACGTGAAAATTATTTTAAATCTCCAGGGCAGCAATACGGAGCCAATTAGCCGTCACCTTTCCTCTACCTCATCAAAAAGTCTTCACTCTTCAGTGTTTAGCTCAAATTCCATTTTCTTCCTGAGTCTCGCCTTAATCCCCCAAATGAAGTTAGTCCGAGGCTTCCTTGGGTACTCATTTATATCAGTGTTCCTTATTGTTTATTTGTGCTTCCCCTAGTTTGTAAATTCATGAAAAATATAAATATATTTAGGAAATCTTTGTCCAGTTGTCCTAATGAGCTTCATAATCTCAGCAGTAGCCACAGACTCAATGACTTTTTTTGTCTTTTGGAAAACAAGTATCATTAACAAATTATTACTATTGTCCATTGCAAGACTCCTTAACCTTCTGACACTCATATAAAATGATAATAATTCTATAACATATCAGGATAAATGGATAAGGGGCATGACTGACTGAGGGGGAAGGCTCTGGTCACCCCCACTGTTGTGAGGCATTGATATCTCAGCGCACCTGTAACCCATGGGTGGCACACCAGTGCACTCTGATATATCGATTGGTAAGCTGGGTTTTATTGTACTTTGGTTACAATAACATTTTTGTGTATTCTCAGAAGACAACTTATAAACATTATAACAAATGTAATGTGTAAATCTTACAAAACTCCCATAAAATCTCTCTGTTCCAAAATCACTGAGCTTGCTATTTAACATTGTTACTGAAGTACTGTGCAGAGCTTGCCAGGAAACCCATCTCTCCCTGGGGCTTCTGCCCACAGAGGGATGTTCTGGGGTCGAGTCATTGAACAGTAGTCTTTTGAGATTCCATTACTGTAATCGTTTCTCATTCATGGACTATTTGCTGGACTGAGATCTGGAGTGTAAGTCAGGGAAGTAACACAGATGCATAGGCCTGAGTCAGTGCAGGGTAAGGAATGTAAAAAGTCATCAGACCATAGTCGTCTGGATCCATCATGTAACTCCACTGTTTAAAACCTTACAGTTGGGCTTCCCTGGTGGCGCAGTGGTTGGGAGTCCGCCTGCCGATGCAGGGGACATGTGTTTGTGCCCCGGTCCGGGAAGATCCCACATGCCGCGGAGCGGCTGGGCCCGTGAGCCATGGCCGCTGAGCCTGCGCATCCGGAGCCTGTGCTCCGCAATGGGAGAGGCCACAGCAGTGAGAGGCCCGCGTAACGCAAAAAAAAAAAAACAAAAAAAAAACCTTACAGTGACTGTCCCAAAATTTGGAATATAATCCAAATTCTTCACCATGATTTCCATGGTTGTACGCTGTACACTGCTTATTTCTCTAGCCTTTCAATCATTCCACAAATAGTCATTGAGTACCTACCATATTCCAATCACGTGGGATATGTATGTGAACAAAATTAAGATTTTTGCTCTCATGGTGTTAACATCTGAATGTAAAGAAAAAATAGATGATAAGCCATAAAATAAACATGTAAATAGAATTTTAGAGGTGACAGGGCTGTGAGAAAAATAGCTGGGGAAATTATAGGGGATTGAGAGTACCAACAGGAATGGAGTCAGCAATTTTTTGTGTGTGTAAAGGGCCAGATCATATTTTAGACTTTGCAGACTGTAGGGTCTCTGCTTATAACTCTTTGCAGACTGTAGGGTCTCTGCTTATAAAGACAGCTACAGATAAGATGTCAACGAATGGGTATGGCTATGCTCCAATAAAGCTTTACAGAAACAAGCAGTTGGCCTGATTAAATTGATGGGCTGTAATCTGAAGACTCCTAGATTACAGGATTAAATCATCACTCAGGAATGCATCATTGAGAAGGTAGAATTTGGGCAAAGTTACTTTCTGTCCCATTGTCCTATATCATTTTAATCAGAGCATTTATCACGTTAACATGTTTTACTAGGATGTTTGTTGGCAAGCTTTGTTTCTGTCTCTCCTAATGAGTATGTAGGTACCATGAGAGCAGTGAGCTGATTTCCTTTTTGCTCAGCACCTAGAAGAGTGATGGTACATAGGAGATAGTCAGCAAGTATTCGTTAAGTGAATGAGTGCAGAGTGAATGTCATTCTAAAGAGAGCAGCCTATATTTAGTTCCAGCAAATTATAATCATGAGAGATTGAGGTGTTTGTCACTAGATCTTCTGAGTTTGCAAGAGATTCTAGAGATCCAAATTTATATGTAAAATCTCTCAATTTCAAATGACTGCAACTAATAGAAAATATAAAAACATTTGCGTGTCAAACTAAATATTTGTGCAAATATTTATCCAGGACTTCTATATTCATTTATGGGGTGAATCAGTTGGTGTTTTTACTTGAGTATCTTTTCTACACTGTGTGGTATGAAAGGTGATTTAAGTGACTTGTGTAGGTCAATGGGTAGTTAGTAGCAGTATAAATTGCACTCACTTCTTATGACTTCCTACCAAATATATTCTCTGCCGGTAAGAACTGCACATGTTAAAATCCCATAGATTTTGGTTTGTTGTGTATTCCTTGTCATTTGTCTCTAGGTATTTTTTAATTTCCTCTTTGATTTCTTCACTGATCCATTGGTTGTTTAGTAACATATTGTTTAATCTCCATGTTTGTGTTTTTACAGTTTTACTTTTGCCTGTAATTTATTTCTAATCTCATAGCATCGTGGTTGGAAAAGATGCTTGATATAATTTCAATTTTCTTAAATTTACTGAGGCTTGATTTGTGGCCCAATATATATCCTGGAGAATATCCCATGTGCACTTGTGAAGAAAGTGTATGCTTTCTTGCTGCTTTCAGATGGAATTCCCTGTCAATATCAGTTAAATCCATCTGGTCTAACCTGTCATTTAAGGCCTGTGTTTCCTTATTGATTTTCTGTCTGGGTGATCTGTCCATTGGTGTTAAGTGGGGTGTTAAAATCCCCCGCCAGTATTGTGTTACCGTCATTCCCCTTTTATAGCTGCTAGTATTTGGCTTATATGTTGAGGTGCTCCTATGTGGGGTGCATATATATTTACAATTGTTATATCTTCTTGGATTGATCCCTACATCATTATGAAGTGTCCTTCTTGTCTCTTGTAACAGTCTCTATTTTAAAGTCTTTTTTTCTGGTATGAGTATTGCTACTCCAGCTTTCTTCTGATTTCCATTTGCATGGAATATCTTTTTCCAATCCCTCACTTTCAGTCTGTATGTGTCCCTAGGTCTCAAGTGGGTCTTTTGTAGGCAGCATATATACGGGTCTTGTTTTTGTATCCATTCAGCCAGTCTATGTCTTTTGGTTGGAGCATTTAATCCATGTACATTTAAGGTAATTATTGATATGTATGTTCCTACTAACATTTTCTTAACTGTTTTGGGTTTGTTTTTGTAGGTCTTTTTTCTTCCCTTCCTCTTTTGTTATCTTCTCCTGTGATTTGCTGACTATCTTTGGTGTTGTGTTTGGGTTGCTTTTTCTTTTTTGTGTGTGTATCTCTTGTAGTTTTTTGGTTTGCTATTCCCTTGAGGTTTTGATATAGCAGTCTATATATGTACAAGGTTGTTTTAAGCTGCTAGTCACTTTCCCACCTAGAGAAGTTCCTTTAGCATTTGTGGCAAAGCTGGCTTAGTGGTGCTGAATTCTCTTAGCTTTTGCTTGTCTGTAAAGCTTTTAATTTCTTGGTTGAATCTGAATGAGAGCCTTGCTGGGTAGAGTATTCTTGGTTGTAGGTTTTTCCCTTTCATCATTTTAAATATATTATGTCACTCCCTTCTGACCTGCAGAGTTTCTGCTGAAAAATCAACTGACAACCTTATGGGGATTCCCTTGTACGTTATTTGTTGCTTTTAATATTTTTTCTTTGTCTTTAATTTTTGTCAGTTAGATTAATATGTATCTTGGCATGTTCCTCCTTGGGTTCATCCTGTATGGGACTCTGCACTTCCTGGATTTGAGTGTTTCCTTTCCCATGTTAGAGAAGTTTTCGGCTGTAATATCTTCAGATATTTTCTCAGGCCC
Organism: Stenella coeruleoalba; assembly: GCF_951394435.1. Taxonomy (NCBI): domain Eukaryota; kingdom Metazoa; phylum Chordata; class Mammalia; order Artiodactyla; family Delphinidae; genus Stenella; species Stenella coeruleoalba. Next base: position 36,828,209 of record NC_137151.1, on the reverse strand, counting down.
TTTCTCTTTCTCTTCTCCTTCTGGGACCCCTGTAATGTGGATGTTGGTGAACTTAATATTGTCTCAGAGGTCTCTGAGATTGTCCTCATTTCTTTTCATTATTTTTTCTTTTCTCTGTTCTGTGGCAGTGATTTGCACCACTCCATCTTCCAGCTCACTTATTCATTCTTCTGCCTCAGTTATTCTGCTATTGATCCCTTCTGGTGTATTTTTCATTTCAGTTATTGTATTGTTCATCTCTGTTTGTTCTTTAAATCTTCTAGCTCCTTGTTAAACATTTCTTGTATCTTTTAGATCTGTGCCTCCATTCTTTTTCTGAGATTTTGGATCACCTTTACCATCATTACTCTGAATTCTTTTTCAGGTAGATTGCCTATCTCCTCTTCATTTAGTTGTTCTTGTGGGTTTTTATCTTGTTCCTTCATTTGCAGCATATTTCTCTGTCATCTCATTTTGTCTAACTTTCTGTGTTTGTGTTCTCCTTTCCACAGGCTGCAGGATCGTAGTTCTTCTTGCTTCTGGTGTCTGCCCCCTGGTGGGTGAGGTTGGTCCAGGGGCTTGTGCAGGCTTCCTAGTAGGAGGGACTGGCACCTGCCCTCTCCTGGGTAGAGCTGTGTCTTGCCCCTCTGATGGGTGGGGCTGTGTAAATGGGTGTTTTTTGAGGTAGCTGTGAGCTCAGTATGACTTTAGGCAGTCTGTCTGCTGATAGGTGGAGCTGTATTCCTGTCTCGCTGGCCTGGGCATTCCAGCTCTGGAGCCTATAGGCTGTTGGGTGGGGCCTGGTCTTGGTCCAAAATGGGGACCTCCAGGAGAGTTCACGCTGATCAGTATTCTCTGGGGCCTCTGCCACCAGTGTCCTTCCCCCACAGTGAGTTATGGCCAACTCCTGCCTCCCCAGCAGACCCTCCCAGACTTCTAGTCAGGTCTAGCCCCAGTTCACATGGACGTCTTGCTTTGTGGTGGGTCCCAGTGCAGGTGAGGTCTTGTGTGCACACTCTAAGGGTGGAGTCTCTGTTTCTCCCTGAGTGTGGAGCTCCTGGACTCAGGCCCCACTGGCCTTCAAAGCCAAATGCTCTAGGGGTTCTTCCTCCTGATGCCTGACCCTCAGACTGTCTTGGAGGGCTATTTTAATGTGGAAACATCCCTGTATAGCCTCTGCATGTTTAATATTTTTTGATGCAAGGGCTGTTTTTATTTTTATTTATTTATTATTATTTTTTAAAATTTATTTATTTTACTTATTTTTGGGTGCACTGGGTCTTTGCTGCTGCACGCAGGCCTTCTCTAATTGCGGTGAGTGGGGGCTACTCTTAGTTGTGGTGAGCGAGCTTCTCGCTGCGGTAGTTTCTCTTATTGCAGAGCACAGGCTCTAGGCACGCAGGCTTCAGCAGCTGTGGTGCACGGGCTCAGTTGCTCTGCGGCACATGGGATCCTCCCAGACCGGGGCTCGAACCCATGTCCCCTGCATTGGCAGGCAGATTCTCAACCACTGCGCCACCAGGGAGGCCTAACAAGGGCTGTTTTTAGAATGGGTGTCTGCTACCTCTTCCCTCAGTGTATGCTGGCCATTATCCCCTTGATAGGAGGTGTGACAGTTGTTGTGGTGACCTAAGCCTGCAGTGGATATTAAGCGGGGCCTCCCCTTTGCTCGGTGGCTGTTACTGCTCTGTCAGGGGCAGGGTCTACTCCCTAGTTGGTGGAGTAGAAGCCCCCAGATCTGTTTCTGAGCTGTGTTTCTGATCTGTGGTGTGAGCTAGGTGGGATTGGAGCACTCCCACTGGGAGAGAAACCACTGAGTTTTCCTCCTCTGGAGGTGTTCACCTGTGAGTATACTCTGTTGTGTCACTTTTCACTCATTGTGCTGGCTCACAAATTACACTGTTGTTGGAACTGCTCTCAGCCCCACCTTAAACATGGGTATGAATTGATGAATTGGCCCTGGTGTCTCTCGGGCATTGTTTTCACCAGGCCACCAGCACAGATCCACCAAAGGCAGGTCCCAGAACTGCAGGAATTGTGTACGTGGACCTGCTGTGGGAGCTATGGAGGCAACTCAGATTCTGGCCTGGTCCAATCCCTGCATGTACATGCCCACAAAGCCCACAGCTGCTAAAGCTAGACCCATCTCAGCTGTGGGAGCACTCGTCCGTTCAGATACTCCACAAGCACTGAATTTACAAAGCAGCATCAGGGGTGTATATTGGTGGTTTCTGCAGCCACGAGGAGAGATTTCAGCTTTTCTTCCTTCATTACATGGCCCCTGGTTTTCAGCTGTGGTTTCAGCCCCACCTCTGCCTGTGTTCCTCCCATGAGCATCTGCGTCTCTAGAGTATCTGCTTCCCTAGAGCATCTGCTTCTCTAGGCTGCCCTAGAGCACACACAGCTGCCCAGGCAGGCAGGGGCGGCGGCAGTGATGGGTGGTGGTGGAGGGGATGATGGGCGAGGCGCATGAGCCCACTGGGCCTGGTGGGTCCAGAGGAGGCATTGGTGGGCAGGGCAGGTGAACCTGCTCAGGCACATGTCCCTCCTAGTGCCCACGGAGGTAGGAGCTGGTGCATGGGGAAGGGGGCTGCAATGGCAGCCCCGCCTCTTATGCACCACTCAACAATTACACCCTGCTTCTATGGTGGCCTGGGCTTCTTCCACTAACATTCCCAGTTGTGGAGCTCCTTACTCCCATCCCTTCACTATGTCTCTTCACAGCCAACAGCTGTCCCCTTCCTGGGTCTGCTCTCCAAACCCCATGTTCCAGCACCCAGCCCCCTTCTGCACCAGCAGACACATGACTCAGGCTGGGGCATGCAGGGTTGCAGCATGTACCATCTGTGTAGGTTTTTTTCTGTCCTGCCTGCCACAGACCAGATGCTGTGCTCTCCTTTGAGCCCCCAAAACTTCCTTTCTGTCCCAGTTGATCTCCCTGCCACTGAGGGGGCTTCCCTCAGAGGGGGAATCTCTCCTCTCCTTCAGCTCCCCACACCCGGGGTGCAGGTCCTGTCCCATTTCCTTTTTTCTTCTTTTCTTCCTTTCATCCTAGCAGGTTGTGTGGGGATTTTTCTTGTCCATTTAGGTGTCCAAGGTCCTCTGCTAGTGTTCAGCAGGTGCTCTGTGAGAACTGTTCAATTTGTACATGTATTCTTGATGTAACTGTGGGGAGAGGCGAACTCCACGTCATCCTATTCCACCATCTTGACTCTGCCCCCTAAAATCACATTATTAATCTTATACTTAGTAAATGGTAACAGAACTATTAGTACATACTAGTAATTTTAGTTTTTCCTACATTTTTCTTTATTTTTCTTAATTGAGATAAAATTCACAGATAACATTAAGTTAACTTCAGGTATACAACATAATGATTCAATATATGTATATATTGTGAAGTGATCACGGCAATAAGTTTAGTTATTATCCACTACCAAATATAGTTACAAGTTATTTTCTTGTGATGAGAACTTTTTTTTAAATACTGCAGGTATTAGTCATCAATTTTATACACATCAGTGTATACATGTCAATCCCAATCGCCCAATTTGTCACACCACCACCCCTATCCCCCCGCGGCTTTCACCCCTTGGTGTCATACGTTTGTTCTCTACATCTGTGTCTCAATTCTGCCCTGCAAACCGGTTCATCTGTAACATTTTGCTAGGTTCCACATATATGCGTTAATATACGATATTTGTTTTTCTCTTTCTGACTTACTTCACTCTGTATGGCAGTCTCTAGATCCATCGACGTCTCAAAAAATGACCCAATTTCATTCCTTTTTATGGCTGAGTAATATTCCATTGTATATATGTACTACATCTTCTTTATCCATTCGTCTATCGATGGGCATTTCAGTTGCTTCTATGACCTGGCTATTGTAAATAGTGCTGCAGTGAACATTGGGGTACATGTGTCTTTTTGAATTGTGGTTTTCTCTGGGTATATGCCCAGTAGTGGGATTGCTGGATCATATGGTAATTCTATTTTTAGTTTTTCAAGGAACTTCCATACTGTTCTCCATAGTGGCTGTATCAGTTTACATTCCCACCAACAGTGCAAGAGGGTTCCCTTTTATCTACACCCTCTCCAGCATTTGTTGGCTGTAGATTTTCTGATGATGCCCATTCTAACTGGTGTGAGGTGATACCTCATTGTAGTTTTGATTTGCATTTCTCTAATAATTAGTGATGTTGAGCAGCTTTTCATGTGCTTCTTGGCCATCTGTATGTCTTCTTTGGAGAAACGTCTAATTAGGTCTTCTGCCCATTTTTGGATTGGGTTGTTTGTTTTTTTGATATTGAGCTGCATGAGCTATTTATATATTTTGGAGATTAATCCTTTGTCCGTTAATTCATTTGCAAATATTTTCTTCCATTCTGAGGGTTGGCTTTTCGTCTTGTTCATGGTTTCCTTTGCTGTGCAAAAGCTTTGAAGTTTCATTAGGTCCCATTTGTGTATTTTTGTTTTTATTTCCATTACTCTAGGAGGTGGATCAAAAAAGATCTTGCTGTGATTTATGTCCAAGAGTGTTCTTCCTATGTTTTCCTCTAAGAGCTTTATAGGGTCCAGTCTTACATTTAGGTCTCTAATCCATTTTGAGTTTATTTTTGTGTATGCTGTTAGGGAGTGTTCTACTTTCATTCTTTTACATGTAGCTCTCCAGTTTTCCCAGCACCACTTATTGAAGAGACTGTCTTTTCTCCATTCTATATCCTTGCCTCCTCTGTCATAGATTAGTTGACCATAGGTGCGTGAGTTTATCTCTGGGCTTTCTATCCTGTTCCATTGATCTATATTTCTGTTTTTGTGGCAGTACCATACTATCTTGATTACTGTACCTTTGTAGTATAGTCTGAAGTCAGGGAGTCTGATTCCTCCAGCTCCATTTTTTTCCCTCAAGAATGCCTCGGCTATTCGGGGTCTTTTGTGTCTCCATACAAATTTTAAGATTTTTTGTTCTAGTTCCGTAAAAAATGCCATTGGTAATTTGATAGGGATTGCACTGAATCTGTAGATTGCTTTGGGCAGTATAGTCATTTTCACAATATTGATTCTTCCAATCCAAGAACATGGTATATCTCTCCATCTGTTGGTATCATCTTTTGTTTTTTTTTTTTTCCAGTACGTGGGCCTCTCACTGTTGTGGCCTCTCTCCTTGTGGAGCACAGGCTCAGTGGCCATGGCTCATGGGCCCAGCCACTCCGCGGCATGCGGGATCTTCCCGGACCAGGGCACGAACCCGTGTCCCATGCATCAGCAGGCGGACTCTCAACCACTGGGCCACCAGGGAAGCCCTGTTGGTATCATCTTTAACTTCTTTCATCAGTGTCTTGCAGTTTTCTGCATAGAGGTCTTTGGTCTCCCTAGGTAGGTTTATTCCTAGGTATTTTATTCTTTTTATTGCAGTGGTAAATGGGAATATTTCCTTAATTTCTCTTTCAGATTTTTCATCATTAGTGTATAGGACTGCAAGAGATTTGTGCATTAACTTTGTGTCCTGCAACTTTAGCAGATTCATTGATTAGCTCTAGTAGTTTTCTGGTGGCATCTTTAGGATTCTCTATGTATAGTATCATGTCACCTGTGAACAGTGACAGTTTTACTTCTTCTTTTCAAATTTGTATTCCTTTTATTTCCTTTTCTTCTCTCATTGCCATGGCTAGGACTTCCAAAACTATGTTGAATAATAGTGGTGAGAGTGGCCATCCATGTCTTGTTCCTGATCTTAGAGGAAATGCTTTCAGTTTTTCACCATTGAGAATGATGTTTGCTTTGGTTTGTCATATATGGCCTTTATTATGTTGAGGTAGGCTCCCCTCTATGCCCACTTTCTGGAGAGCTTTTATCATAAATCGGTGTTTAATTTTGTCAAAAGCTTTTTCTGCATCTATTGAGATGATCATATGGTTTTTATTCTTCAATTTGTTAATATGGAGTATCACATTGATTGACTTGTGTATATTGAAGAATCCTTGCATCCCTGGGATAAATCCCACTTGATCGTGGTCATGGTGTATGATCCTTTTAATGTGTTGTTGGATTCTGTTTGCTAATATTTTGTTGAGGATTTTTGCATCTATATTCATCAGTGATATTTTTCTGTAATTTTCTTTTTTTGTAGTATCTTGTCTGGTTTTGTTATCAGGGTGGTAGTGGCCTCATAGAATGAGTTTGGGAGTGTTCCTTCCTCTACAAGTTTCTAGAAGAGTTTGAGAAGGATGGGTGTTAGCTGTCTTCTAAATGTTTGATAGAATTCACCTGTGAAGCCATCTGGTCTTGGACTTTTGTTTGTTGGAAGATTTTTAATCACAGTTTCAATTTCATTACTTGTGATTGGTCTGTTCATATTTTCTATTTCTTCCTGGTTCAGTCTTGGAAGGTTATACCTTTCTAAGAATTTGTCCATTTCTTCCAGGTTGTCCATTTATTGGCATAGAGTTTCTTGTAGTAGTCTCCTAGGATGCTTTGTATTTCTGTGGTGTCTGTTGTAACTTCTCCTTTTTCATTTCTAATTTTATTGATTTGAGTCCTTTCCCTCTTTTTCCTGGTGAGTCTGGCTAATGGTTTATCAATTTTGTTTATCTTAGCAAAGAACCAGCTGTTAGTTTTACTGATGTTTGCTATTGTTTTCTTTCTTTCTATTTCATTTATTTCTGCTCTGATCTTTATGACTTCTATCCTTCTGCTAACTTTGGGTTTTGTTTGTTTTTCTTTCTCTAGTTCATTTAGGTGTAAGGTTAGATTATTTATTTGAGATGTTTCTTGTTTCGTGAGGTAGGCTTGTATAGCTATTAACTTCCCTCTTAGAACTGCTTTTGCTGCATCCAATAAGTTTCATTTGTCTCTAGTTATTTTTTGATTTCTTCAGTGATCTCTTGGTTTTTTAGTAACATTGTTTAGCCTCCACGTGTTTGTGTTTTTTACCTTTTTTTCGCCTGTAATTCATTTCTAATCTCATAGCATTGTGGTCAGAAAAGATGCTTGATATGATTTCAATTTTCTTAAATTTACTGAGGCTTGGTTTGTGACCAAAATGTGATCTGTCCTGGAGAATGTTCTGTGTGCACTTGAGAAGAAAGTGTAATCTGCTGTTTTTGGATGGAATGTCCTATAAATATCAATTAAGTCTATCTGGTCTACTGTGTCATTTAAAGCTTGTGTTTCCTTATTTATTTTCATTTTGGATGATCTGTGCATTGGTGTAAGTGAGGTGTTAAAGTCCCCCACTATTTTTGTGTTACTGTCGATTTCCTCTTTTACAGCTGTTAACAGTTGCCTTATGTATTGAGGTGCTCCTGTGTTGGGTGCATATATATTTATAATTGTTATATCTTTTTCTTGGATTGATCCCTTGATCATTACATAGTGTCCTTCCTTGTCTCTTGTAACATTCTTTATTTTAAAGTCTATTTTATCTGATATGAGTATTGCTACTGCAGCTTTCTTTTGATGTCCATTTGCATGGAATATCTTTTTCCATCCCCTCACTTTCAGTCTGTATGTATCCCTAGGTCTGAAGTGGGTCTCTTGTAGACAGCATATATATGGGTCTTGTTTTTGTATCCATTCAGCAAGCCTGTGTCTTTTTGTTGGAGCATTTAATCCATTCACATTTAAGGTAATTATCGATATGTATGTTCCTATGACCATTTTCTTAATTGTTTTTGGGTTTGTTTTTGTAGGTCCTTTTCTTCTCTTGTGTTTTCCACTTATTGAAGTTCCATTAGCATTTGTTGTAGAGTTGTTTTGGTGGTGCTGAATTCTCTTAGCTTTTGCTTGTCTGTAAAGCTTTTGAATTCTACATCAAATCTGAATGAGATCCTTGCTGGGTAGAGTAATCTTGGTTGTAGGTTATTCGGTTTCATCAGTTTATCATGCCACTCCCTTCTGGCTTGTAGAGTTTCTGCTGAGAAATCAGCTGTTAACCTTATGGGCTTTCCCTTGTATGTTATTTGTCATTTTCCCTTGCTGCTTTCAGTAATATTTGTTTGTGTTTAATTTGTCCCATGTTTATTACTATGTGTCTCAGTGTGTTTCTCCTTGGGTTTATCCTGTATGGGACTTTCTGCACTTCCTGGACTTGGGTGGCTATTTCATTTCTCATGTTAAGGAAGTTTCGACTATAATCTCTTCCAATATTTTTCTCGGGTCCTTTCTCTCTCTCTCCTCCTTCTGGGACCCCTATAATGCAAATGTTGTTGCATTTAATGTTGTCCCAGAGGTCTCTTAGGCTCTCTTCATTTCTCTTCATTCTTTTTTCTTCATTCTGTTCCGCAGCAGTGAATTCCACCATTCTGTCTTCCAGGTCACTTACCCGTTCTTCTGCCTCAGTTATTCTGCTATTGATTCCTTCTAGTGTAGTTTTCATTTCAGTTATTGTATTGTTCATCTCTGTTTGTTTGTTCTTTAATTCTTCTAGGTCTTTGTTAAACATTTCTTGCATCTTCTCGATCTTTGCCTCCATTGTTTTTCCGAGGTCCTGGATCATCTTCACTATCATTATTCTGAATTCTTTTTCTGGAACGTTGCCTATCTCCACTTCATTTAGTTGTTTTTCTGGGATTTTATCTTTTTCCTTCATCTGGTACATAGCCCTCTGCCTTTTCATCTTGTCTGTTTTTTTGTGAATTTGGTTTTTGTTCCACTGGCTGCAGGATTGTAGTTCTTCTTGCTTCTGCTGTCTGCCCTCTTGTGATGAGAACTTTTAATAATTTAATCTCTTAACAAATTTATATATATAATAGTATATTATTAACTATGGTCACCATGCTCTGGATTACATCTCTAGGACTTATTTATTTTCTAACTTGAAGTTTGTAACTTTTGATGTTTTTACCCATTTTACTGACCCTTACAATCCCTACCTCCCAACTCTGGTAACCACCAAGCTGTTCTATGATTTTTTTTTAAGATTACACATATGAGATCATATGGTATTTGTCCTTCTCTGATTTATTTCACTTAGCAAAATGCCCTCAAGGTCCATCCATGCTCTCATAAATGGCAGAATTTCCTTCTATTTTATGGCAGAATAATATTCCATTTTATAGATATCACATTTTCTTGATCCATTGATCTGTTGATGGAGGGAACAACTTAGGTTGGTTCCATGTCTTGGCTATTATAAATAGTACTGCAGTAAAAATGGGGTACAGATAGGTTTTTTAGTTAGTGTCTCATTTCCTTCAGATAAATGCCCAGCTATTGAATTTCTGGATCATATGGTAGTTCTATTTTTAATTTTTTGAAGAACCTCATACTCTTTTCCATAGTGGCTGCACCAGTTTACATTCCCACCAACAGTGCACAAGGGTTCCCTTTTTTCCCACATCCTCACTAACACTTGCTATTTCTTGTCTTTTTAATAAAAGCCATTCTAATAGGCATGAGATGATATGTCATTGTGGTTTTGATTTGCATTTCCCTGTTGATTAGTGATATTGAACACATTTCATGTACCTGTATGTCTTCTTTGGAAAAAAAAATTTCAGATCCTCTCCACATTTTTTAATAGAATTGTTTGGATTTTTGCCATTGGGTTGTATGAATTCCTTAAATATATTAGATTTTAGTTGCTTATCAGTTATATGATTTGCAAATATTTTCTCCTGCTTTTTCATTTTGTTGATGGTTTCCTTTGCTGTGCAGAAGCTTTGTAATTTGATACAGTTCCACTTGTTTATTTTTTGCTCTTGTTGCCTTTGCTTTTTTTTTTTAACATCTTTATTGGGGTATAATTGCTTTACAATGGTGTGTTAGTTTCTGCTTTATAACAAAGTGAATCAGTCATACATAAACATATGTTCCCATATGTCTTCCCTCTTGCATCTCCCTCCCTCCCACCCTCCCTATCCCACCCCTCCAGGCTGTCACAAAGCACCGAGCCAATATCCCTGTGCCATGTGGCTGCTTCCCACTAGCTATCTACCTTACTACGTTTGTTAGTGTGTATATGTCCATGACTCTCTCTCGCCCTGTCACAGCTCACCCTTCCCCCTCCCCATAACCTCAAGTCCATTCTCTAGGAGGTCTGCGTCTTTATTCCTGCCTTACCCCTAGGTTCTTCATGACATTTTTTTTCCCTTAAATTCCATATATATGTGTTAGCATACGGTATTTGTCTTTTTCTTTCTGACTTATTTCACTCTGTATGACAGACTCTAGGTCTATCCACCTCATTACAAATAGCTCAATTTCGTTTCTTTTTATGGCTGAGTAATATTACATTGTATATATATGCCACATCTTCTTTATCCATTCATCTGATGATGGGCACTTAGGTTGTTTCCATCTCCGGGCTATTGTAAATAGAGCTGCAATGAACATTTTGGTACATGACTCTTTTTGAATTTTGGTTTTCTCAGGGTATATGCCCAGTAGTGGGATTGCTGGGTCATATGGTAGTTCTATTTGTAGTTTTTTAAGGAACCTCCATACTGTTCTCCATAGTGGCTGAACCAATTCACATTCCCACCAGCAGTGCAAGAGTGTTCCCTTTTCTCCACACTCTCTCCAGCATTTATTGTTTCTAGATTTTTTGATGATGGCCATTCTGAGTGGTGTGAGATGATATCTCATTGTAGTTTTGATTTGCATTTCTCTAATGATTAATGATGTTGAGCATTCTTTCATGTGTTTGTTGGCAGTCTGTATATCTTCTTTGGAGAAATGTCTATTTAGGTCTTCTGCCCATTTTTGGATTGGGTTGTTTGTTTTTTTGTTATTGAGCTGCATGAGCTGCTTGTAAATTTTGGAGATTAATCCTTTGTCAGTTTCTTCATTTGCAAATATTTTCTCCCATTCTGAGGGTTGTCTTTTGGTCTTGTTTATGGTTTCCTTTGCTGTGCAAAAGCTTTTGAGTTTCATTAGGTCCCATTTGTTTATTTTTGTTTTTATTTCCATTACTCTAGGAGGTGGGTCAGAAAGGATCTTGCTGTGATTTATGTCATAGAGTGTTCTGCCTATGTTTTCCTCTAAGAGTTTGATAGTTTCTGGCCTTATTGTTGCCTTTGCTTTTGATGTGAGATCCAAAACTATCACCAAGAGCAATGTCAAGAAGCTTATCACCTTTGTTTTCTCCTAGGAGTCTTATCGTTTCAGGTCTGTGTCCAAGTCTTTAATCCAATTTGAGTTAATTTTTGTGTATGATATAACATGGGGGCTCAATTTAAATCTTTTGTATGTGGCTGTCCAGTTTCCCAGCACCATTTATTTGAAGAGACTATCCTTTTCCCCACTGTATATTTTTGGCTCCTTCATAATCAATTAATTGCCCATATATGTGTGGGTTATTTCTGCATTCTCTATTTGTTTCCGTTGATGTATATGTTTATTCCATACCAATACCATACTTTTTTGATTACTAAAGCTTTGTAATATAGTTTGAAATCAGAAAGTATGATGTCATCAACTTCATTGTCCTTTTTCAAGATTCCTTTGGCTATTTGAGGTCTTTTGTCATTGCATAAAAATTTTAGGATTGTTGTTTTATTTCTGTGAAAAATGCCATTGGAATTTTGATGGGAATTGCACTGAGTCTGTATATTTCTTTAGGTAGTATGCACAATCTAACAATATTCATTCTTCCAATCCATGAGCATGGAATATTTTTGCATTTATTTTTCTTGTCTTCAGTTTCTTTCATCAGTGTCACGTTATTCAGTGTAAATATCTTTCACTTCCTTGTTTAAATTTATTACTAGGTATTTTATTTTTTTTTGCAATTGAAAATTGGATTATTCTCTTAATGTCTCTTTCTGATAGTTTGTTATTAGGGTATGGAAACACAACCCATTTTTAAAATATATTCATACTGCATTCTCTAAATTAATTTATTAATTCTAACAGTTTTTTGGCATAGTCTTTAGGGTTTTCTATATATAATATCATGTCATCTGTAAATAGTGAATTTTTATTTCTTCCTTTCCAATTTGGATGGCTTTTTTTTCCCCCCTTTTTTTCCCCTAATTTCTCTGGCTAGGACTTCCAATGCTATGTGGAATAAAAGTGGCCAGAGTAGACATCCTTGTCTGTTTCCTGATCATAGAAGAGAAGCTTTCAGTTTTTAATATTAAGTAAGATGTTAGCTGTGGCCTTCTCAAATATGTCTGTATTATGTTGAGGTACAATCCTTCTATACCCAGTTTTTTGAGAGTTTTTATCATAAATGGAGGTTGAATTTTGCCAAATGCTTTTTCTGCTTCTATTGAGATGATCATATGTATTTTTATCCTTTGTTTTGATAATGTGGTATATCACATTGATTGATTTATGGATGTTGAACCAACCTTGCATCCCTTGGATAAATCCACTTGATGATGGTGTATTATCCATTTTAATGTATTTGAAAGTTCAGCTTGCTAATATTTTATTGAGGATTTTTGCATCGCCATTAATCAGGGATATTTACCTGTAATTTTCTTTTCTTGTAGTGTTCTTGGTTTAGTACCAGGCTAGTCCTGCCTCATCAAATGAGTTTAGAAGTTTCTTCTCCTTTTCTATTTTTTGGAAGAGTTTGAGAAGGATTGGCATCAGTTCTTTAAATTTTTGATAGAATTCCCCAGATGAAGCCATTTGGTCCTGGACTTTAGTGTGTTGGGAGGATTTTGATTATTGATTCAATCTCCTTACTAGTAATTGGTCTGTTCAGATTTTCTGTTAACTGTTGTCTTTTAAGACTCCATTTCATTTAATTCCATTCTGACCTTTATTATTTCCTTCCTTCTACTGACTTTGAGCTTTATTTGATCCTCTTTTCTGTTTCCTTGAGGTGTAAATTTAGGTTGTTTGAGCTCTTTCTTGTTTACTAATCTGGGTGTTTATTGTTATAAACTTCCCTCTTAGAACTGCTTTTGCTGAATCCCATGAGTTTGATACGTTGTATTTCCATTTTCATTTGTCTCAAGATACTTTATTATTATTTTTTTTTTGCGGTACACGGGCCTCTCACTGTTGTGGCCTCTCCCGTTATGGAGCATAGGCTCTGGACGTGCAGGCTCAGCAGCCATGGCTCACGGGCCCAGCCGCTCCGCGGCATGTGGGATCCTTCTGGATCGGGGCACGAACCCACATCCCCTGCATCGGCAGGCAGACTCTCAACCACTGCACCACCAGGGCAGCCCTCAAGATACTTTTTGATCTCTTTCAATTTCTTCTTTGACCCTTTGGTTGTTCAGTATCATGTTGTTTAATTTCCACATATTTGTGACTTTTCCAGTTTTCTCTATAATTGGTTCCTGTCAAAGACACCTGATATGATTTCAATCTATTTAAATTTATTAAGATTTATTTTGTGGCCTAATATCTGATTTATCCAGGAGAATGTTCCTTGTGTGCTTGAGAAGAATGTATATTCTGTTGCTTTTGGATGGAACGTTCTTTATATGCCTGTGATGTTCATCTGCTCTCATGTGTCTCATAAGGCTAATGCTTCTGTATTGATTTTCTATTTGGATGACCTATATATTGATGTAAGAGGGGTATTAAAGTCCCCCTACTATTATTGTATTATTCTTGATTTCTTACTTTGGGTCTTTAATATTTGCTTTATATATTTAGGTGCTCCTATGGTGGGTGCGTAAATATTTACAAATGTATCCTCTTGTTGAATTGACATCTTTATTATTGTACAATGACCTTCTTTGTCTCTTATTAAAGTTCTTTGCTTAAAGTCTATTTTGTCTAATATAACTAAAGCTACCCTAGATCTCCTTTGGTTTTCATTTCCGTGGAATATCTTTTCACTTTTAGTCTGTGTGTCCTAACATTTGAAGTGAGTCTCTCATAGGCAGCATATAGGCAAGCTTAAAAAAAAAAAAAATCCATATAGCCACTCTGTCTTTTGACTGGAGAATTTAGTCCATAGACATTAATGTAATTTTTGATATAGACTTATTGCCATTTTGTTAATTGTTTTCTGCCTGTTTTCTAATTCATTTCTTTCTTCTACTCTTGCTCTGTTTCCTTGTGATTGGCTGATTTCTCTAGTGGTATGCTTAAATTTCTTTCTCTTTAGTATATCTGCTGTTGGGTTTTGCTCTGTGGTTAGCATGAGGCTTACATATAACAACTTATATTTATAACAGTCTATTTTAGTTCATATATCATCAGTTTGAACACATTCTAGAGCTCTACATAGTTACTCCTCCTCCCACATCTTATGTTTTTGAATTCACAATTTACATCCTTTTTATCTTGCATATCCATTAACAAACTGTTATATTTCTACTACTCTTGTCTTTTAACCTTCATACTACATTTTTAAGTGATTAACTCACCAACTTTACCACATTAGATTATTCTCACTTTTACTATGTATTTGCCTCTACCAGTAAGATTTACATTTGTATACATTTTCCTGTTACTAATTAATGTCCTTTTGTTTCAGCTTAAGAAATTTCCTTAACATTTCCTGTAAGGCCTGTCTCATGGCTTTTTGCTTCCAGACAGATGTTGCTTGTCTGGAAATCCTTTATCTTTCTTTTAATTCTGAAGAACAACTTTGCTGGGTAGAGTATTCTTTCTTGGCAGTTCTTTTCTTTCAGTACTTTGAATATATCATGCCACTCCCTTCTGGCCTGCAAAGTTTCTGCTGAAAATTGCTGATATTCTTATGGGGTTCCTGTAGGTAACGAATTGTTTTTCTTGTGTTGCTTTTAAGATTCTTCCTTGTCTTTAACTTTTGAAAATTTAAATATAATGTGTCCTGGTTTGGGTCTCTCTGTGTTCATCTTATTTGGAACACTCTGGACTTCCTGAATCTACACATCTGTTTCCTTCCTCAGGTTAGGGAAGTTTTCAGCCATTACTTATTTAAATAAGTTTCCTGCCCTTTTCTCCATCTCTTCTTTTGGAAATCCTATAATGAAAATCTTGCTCCACTTAATTTTGTCCTGTAAGTCCCTTAGGTTTTCTTCACTCTTTTTCATTATTTTTCTTTTTGCTGCTCTGATTGAATAAATTTGTCTTGTCTTCAAGTTTGCTGATCTATTCTTCCATTTCATCTCATCCATTGTTGAACTCCTCCTTTAGTCTGTTTTCTAGTGCAGTTATTGTATTCATCAGCTCTGTGACTTCTGTTTATATGGTCTTATATTTTCTGTCTCTTGTTGGAACTCTCAGTTTGTTCATGCATTCTCTTGACCTTGATAAGCATCTTTATGATGATTATTTTGAACTCTTTATCAGGTAAATAATTTATCTCCCATTTCATTAGGGTCTTTTCCTGAGGGGTTTTCTTGTTCTTTCATTTGGAACACATTGCTCTGTTTTTTCATTTTCTTTGACTCTCTTTGCTGGTTTCTATGGAGTAGATAAAACAGCCATCTCTCCCAGTCTTGAAAAAGTGGCTTTTTGTAGGACATGAACCTTTGCATTCAATCCTGACCTTTCTTGGTTCTCTCTCAAACCTCTTTGATTGTCCAATTAGCTTACTTTGTTCTTAGTGGCTACCAGTAGTTGAGGGTTTGCCAAGACTCGTCAGTGTTCCAAATGAGAGGATTTCTGGTAATAACACCTAGATTCAGGCTGAATGGATGCTGGGTCCTCAGGCAGCAGCTTTTAAACTCTGCAGATATACTTTTTCCAGAAAAAGACTGGGAGATGGACATTTCTGTCTGTCCCTTCTGCACCTAGCCCTGGGGTAACAGACAGTTAAGAACTGTCTCTTTGTTTGCTATCATGTTGAGCCCATGAACAGACTGCACTGGCCAGAGCCAGGCTCAAAGGGATGTGTCCACTAGGCAGCAGCCACAAAAGCTGGGGTGCCAGACATGTGTACGAGCTCCTTTTTGGAGATACCAGTGACCTGGGGTGAGGTAGAGAGACAGCCCAAAGATAGCACTCACCAGCCTTTCTGGTTTCCAGAGAGGATTGCAGTTGGCTCCTAAATGTGTGCCTGTGCTTCAGACGACAGCTATAAAGAAAAGCTAATAGTCCCCTTTCATGGAATGACTGGGCATTTCCGTCTGTTGCCACCTTGCTGTGCCCTGGCTGGGGGGAAGCTGGTTAAGAAATGTTTCTCTTATAGCCCTGTGGGACTAATAATGTGTGGGCTAATGTAAGCCCCACTGGCTACCAGAGTTAGATGTTCAGGATGCCCAGATGCCTGGCTGGCAGCTGTAAAAACTAGGGCACTAGACGTGTGAACAAGCTCCTTTCCCGGAGATGCTGGGGACCTGGGGTAAGACAGAAGGAGAGCTCCAAGATGGTTCCCACCAGCCTCCATGGCCTTGGGAGAGTATTTCAGTTAGCCCCTAGATGTGGATTAAATTAGATATCTGCCCTTCAGGCCAAAGCTTTAAGATATGCAAAGAGGCTCTTTCACAGAAATTCTGGACACTTTTCAGTTGGGTGGCTCTGTGTTGGGCCCTGGAAGGTGCCCACAATGAGTCCATGCAAGCTTTTTAAGAAGTTTCTTTGTTCACTATGGCCTTGTGGGTCTTGTGGTCACAAGCCCTGTTGGTTTTCACAGCTAGATGTTTTGAACGCCTGTCTCTCAGGTGCAGGTCTTAAAAACTGGGGTGCCAAATGTGGGGTTCAAACCTTTTACTTCTCAGAGAGAAGCTGGGGATTGTGTCTCCTGATGAGGGTCATTGCACCAGGGGTGGGGCTTACGGGTGTCTCAGCCTCTCCTACCCATTTTGATGTGGGTTTTTTCTTGTGTGCCTGATGTGTAGGAGTCACTCGGCTAGTTTCTGGATTTCTTTTGGAGGACTGTTCCAGAGGTAGCTGTAGATTTGGCATGTCTGTGTTCAGAATTCTTCTGTGTCGCCATCTTGAACCAGAACCCCCTTTTACATTTATTGTTAATGTCTACCTAAGGAGGAAAGTGATTTCATTATCTCACTTTGTGAGTCAAACAACTGAGGCAGAGACAATTTGTCATCCTTGCATAGGCTCATACAGGCAGTAAAGGGCACAGCTAGGATTCGATCTCCGAAGCAGGGTCTCTTGAACTACCATGAAGACTACTGAAACTTTAGCTAAAGTGAACTAATGAAAGGACAATTCTAGGAGCTGTTTCCTCAACCACAGTATTGACATAAGCTATTCTCTTTTCATGTACTTTTTTCCTTTAAAACCATGGTACCATTGAAGAAAATCAAATAGTGTTAAAATGGTTAACAAAAGTCCTAGTATAAATGAAAACATCCTCTATCTTGCTCATCGTATCACATTTCTAACAAACAGTTCCATTTTCTCGGGCCTCTCAGTTTATTTACATGTCAGTGTTTGCATTATTATTAGAGCGGTTTGTTCTAATGTTAGCTAAGCTTTAAATATTCCTTCAAAGCTACTCTGTGTAATCATGCTTGGCTCCATTTCATAGCATAACCATTAGTGCTGAGAATGTGGGGTAAGAGTCCTTTTTCTCTGTCAGTGATTTCAGCTGTCAACCTCTAAAACAGTGACACAGGGAATCTGTTAGCAAAGCTGTTTTCGTCGAAGCATGGGCTGTTCAGGAGGGAATAAGAAGTCTGCAACAGTTAACATTTCAGTCTCGTGAGCACTTTATTGGCTATAAATACAAGTCAATACCACAAGAGGGCACCGTCTTACTTTCCAACATCTACAATTACAAACATCGATCTTCATAAAATGGTTTCAGCTTTTTCATGTGTTGTTTTAGATTTTGAAACCTTATAAAAGCAAGACTTGCTACAAACAGGATCAGCGTTCGATATATATTAAATGAGGTCAGATAATTAAATTCAGAAAAAGAATTTATAAATAGTCAATAAGAAAATTGAAATTACAAAAGCAGCGTTGTTCATCCTTAAACTGAATTACAACTGTGTGTGGTTAATGCTATATCTACATGGCTAAGTTTTTGTTCAAATACACAGTTTTAGTGATGAAATAATTAATTTACCTCTTTCTCCAATATAACCACCTATTACTTCATTTGTACACCCTAACATTCAATACACATTTCATTCAAAACCACCTAGCTTTCATCTAGTCCAGCAATTACACACGTTCCATTTGTTTTCAATAGATGCAACCCATGAAGTACCATCATCCCCCTGGCTACAAAACAAAATACAATTTGTAAAGGTAAAAACTCAGAGAATTTCTGAAATGGTAACCCATTCTCTCTATGTTCATGAAAAAAGGTAAAAACTCAGAGAATTTCTGAAATGGTAACCCATTCTCTCTATGTTCATGAAAATAAGCAATCCAATTTGAAAGTCTTTGAACTGATGTAAGCTCTAGAAAACTCAGTGTTGAAGTATGGGAAGAATAAGGATTTGCACTAACATAGTGCATAACAATGCAGTGTCAGGCGACTCATCATTTACAGTAAATGCCTTGGTTGGACTTTCCTCTGGATTGTCATCATGCTGCTAAGGATAAAGTTTATACTCGAGTCTGTGGGAATTCCATCATGTTTTCTTCTTCCCATTTCCAAGCAGGAAGAGAAGGGTTTTCAGGTCCCTTGGGGAAATCAAAGAATTAAACACACCCACAAACAACTTGAAAGCAAAATGGCAGACAAAATAATCCTTGACTCCGTGTCCAAATGAAGTTGAGTCAATATTACTTTCACAATATTTGTATCCTGCCTCGTATAACGCATCATGAGATTCCTCAAAAAACTGAGAATTCTGAGAGCTACAAAAGAGAAAGCAGTTAAGGCAGTTGATGTCTACATTTGGATTTCTTCTTCAGGTTACATGTCTAAGTCTCCGTCGTAGGCTAAGGTCAGAGGCTTCTGTTGGGGAAGTGTGCTTTGATGTGGTTTTGGCTTCTTGCTGTAAAGGGAAAAGAATTCCTGAGATAAAGAAAGTTCACAGAGCTCTGTTTCACGTGCCAGACACAATTGTGGGGTACAGAAATTCAAGTGGTTAGACAAAAGATTGATTTCTCTGGACTGGTGGGTTCCTTTTTGGAATATTGGTGTACTTTGACCCTTAAACCAGGAGAAGCGTTTGGTTGTTTTTTTTTCAAAATCTTAAAAATGGTTTAGCGGAAACAATGAATTTGGTAAAGGCTACTTTCCTTTATTTATATGCAGTAATGCGAATATCTGTTGCTAATTCCTGAACTACTACGACCTCCACGGCACAGATGTTTAACATCATAAGTAGCCAGCACAGCCAGACTCCCACGCCTTACTCTGCTCTTGTTTTCGAGTAAACACGCTTCTGCTCTGGCCTGAATCCTGACATCTAGCTGCTGAGTCACCAGAGCCTGTCAGGAAAATTTCACTGGTTCTGCACCAGTCAAAGCTATTCTCCCCTGGTCTCTGTTCTCTTTGAGGTCTACCACGTTGCCAGATCAGGGGGGGGCTGCCATTCCTTCTCACAGAGAGAGAAGCTGAACTTGAGTTACATTCCTAAATCACACAGTGATGCCCCAGATCTGGGCGAAACATGCTGCATTACGCTCTTTGATTCTCAGTGTGCGTGAATCTCAGTTGAGGAGTATTTATAGTTTGAATTCTACCACGCAGTGCCCCACCTCCCACGGTTCTGTTTCCCTTCCCTCCTCAGTGCCTTGGCTTTGCTGTGACTTCAGAGCTCAGCTCTCTTCGGGTTGTCCTCAACAGCAGGGGAACCATCAAGTGTCAAGCCCTGTGCTGAGGATTTACAGAAGGTATCTCAATAAAGCCCAGGACAGCACTGAGAGGGAGGCATTAGGATGACTGCTACTTGACAGTGAAGGACTAGAGAAGTTATTTACCTTCCCTCAAGTCACTGAGTGAGTGGCACAGCCTGGAATCTAAGTGCATCTAAAACACACAGGACAAATGCCTTTAACCCTTCAGTGCATCCTCCCTCTATCTAATTCATTAATTAGGCACTTGGTGGAAACTTTTTTGTCTGTATGTATTTTTATACTTCGAGTGAATGTAAATTAAAAACAAACATTTCAGTGTGTACAACTGGCTGGCATTTCGAACACTGTGTTAGAGTGTTGCATAACCATCACCCTAAAGGGAAACTGGTCCCATTAAGCAGTGTCTCTCCGTTCTCTTACTCTGTCCCTGGCAACCACATATCAACTTTCTGCCTCTGTAAATTTGCCTATTCTCGATATTTCATATGGAATCATACTATATGTGTGGCCTTTGGGGTCTGGCATCTTTCACTTAATGGTTAAATTAGAGAATCGTTTGATATGTGAAGTTTACCACAAAAGAAAAAGATGTTTGATAACATGGTTGTAGGGAGAATCTCCTAGGTTAAAATACTCAGGTTCTCATTCAGGAGAAATTGTTTTTTGATGTTTGAAGCGATTTATAGATGCTAAAGAGGTAAATTACAACTACAAGGAACCAGAGATCCTACTGTGTCCCTACCCGGCACCCAGCGTGTAGCAGGTGCTCAGTGTATGACTTGCTGAGTGCTGGCTGCAGGCAAACACCTGCCTCTCAGCAGAGGGGAGGAAGAAATATGCTTTAAATTTGCTGTGGAGGCGTCCTTGGCCTATGATTTCCCGTTTCCCAGGTCTGTTCCACTTCTCAAGAGCAGTTACTGCATAATTATCTGAATAACATTCAACTTTTCTATATTAAATATATGTATATTCCAGTGTCTCTAGTCATATTGCCAGGCCCAGGCTCCTGATCAGTTATCTATTTTATATATAGTAGTGTGTATATGCGAATCCCAATCTCCCAATTTATCCCCCTCTCTTTCCCCCCTGGTAGCCATAAGCTTGTTTTCTACATTTGTGACTCTATTTCTGTTTTGTAAATAAGTTCATTTGTACCATTTTTTAGATTCCACCTATGAGCAATATCATATGATATTTGCCTTCCTCTGTCATACTGAGCGAAGTAAATCAGACAATCTCTAGGTCCATCCGTTTGCTGCAAATGGCATTATTTTGTTCTATTTGGCATTTGCTAAGGGCTGTTTGACAGAGAAATGGGAGAGCTGAGTCCTGGGGCGTGGGGAGGAGGGATAGAGATGGCTGGATCTTTACAGAGACAATAATATTTGGTTACCAAAGTGGATGGGGGGATGAGAGATAAATTAGGAGTTTGGGATTAATATATACACACTACTCTATATGAACTAGGTAAACAACCAGGACCTACTACATAGCACAGGTAACTCTCCTCGGCATCTTGTAATAGCCTATAATGGAAAAGAAAGAATCTGAAAAAGAACTGATGTGTGTGTGAGTGTACAACTGAATCACTTTGCTGTACACTTGAAACTAATACAACATTGTAAACGAAGAATTCCATAAAAAGAGACAATAATAAAGTTGGCCAGCCTCTAGGACTGTGCCTGGAAAATTCTGCTCAAATATGAGACAGATTTTTATAGCAGCTTCCAGGTATGGAATTATTATGAACACTGTGTTCATCACCTCTAGGAAAAAAAAAAGAGAAAGGGGGCTCCCAGTATCTAGGTCTTGGATTTTTGTGGCTCGTGGTGTGTGTTGGGATGGTTGTGATGAAGGCTTCATTTCATATGCATCTTTTCATACTGTGTAAGCTCTCAATAGACAGATACTAAAGTCACGTCTATGAATGTGTGAGATCCGAGAACTTTTAGAGAGTTTAAAAGTTAGCAAGCACTGAATAAGGCGGTGATTTTGCTGGGGAGCTGTGGCTTTACAAAGCTTCCTGGCTGGTTAAAAAGAGCCCTAAGAGGAAGAGCTGAGTGGGAGGCTGCCCTCTGCACAGGAAGCAAATAGGAGACTTGTCCTTCGAAGTCCCTGCTCCCTTTCCTTTATTAGGCAACTCATTTAGGAGCCATTTTGTAAGTCACTTTCTCTCCTCAACTCTGGTATCGGGGAAGGTGTGACCACCTCACTCCTACTAAATCAGGAGCCACCAATGCCTGGCCCATGGACCGCCGCCACCCCTAGGCATCCTGTACCCGCGGTGGACGTCTCCTATCCATCATATTATTGTTTACTGCTGAGCCCAGGAATAGCCTCATAACTCTTCTTGACAGCCACCATCACTTTCAGAGTTGGCCCAAGGGAGAAAACCAGTATGCAGCCCCGGCTGTAAGAGATCATTGATGGACACGTTTTAAAGTCACCTCTTCCATGACCATTTGCGTTTTAGCAAAGGATCAACCCATTAAGCCAGAAACGTGAGCTCATTGTAAACGGGCAGGCAAGTGCTGGCACTTCTCAGCGCTCTTGAAGTCAAGCCACAAGGACCCATCCCCAGACCAGAAGACATTAACAGGCAGCTACTCAGGAGGGCCGAGCCCCGGAAGTGGCGACACCACCTTCAAACTTTCAAATTTGAGAGCCCCTTTCCTGCGTTGTGCTGAGCAAGGTAGAATAGCTGCAGTTCTCTGAGTGATTTCCAGACACTATGTCTAGATTACCTACAAGCTCACCCAGTGGTCGTCTCCACTAAATTACCTCATGAGTCTTTATTGCCAGGGGAGCTGGGCATCAGTAATATTATTTCAAAAACTCCAAATGCTAATGGCAGACGTGCAAACGGTCATATCTGAACGAAGCAGTCCTTGAGAAGACTGTTTTTCTCCAAACATGTCCAAGTTTTTATCATAAATTGCCTTCATCTAAATGTACACCTAACACCTGGCATATTTACTAGAGCAGCTCTCTTGTCCCAAGCTTTTTATGTTGGGGGAGAAAATATAAAATCTCCAAAACTGTCATCCTCTAACTAACTCTTCTGCAAGCTATTTAATAGAAATAGATGGTGTGAAAATACCTATTTGGATTCTTTAGGCAGCTCCTATATATCACAGTAAATGTTTTGATATCAATAGGTCTGTACCCAGGTCTGTAGCTTACTTGGGAAATGAAGAGCCCCTAAAAAATGTGAAAGGTGTAGACACTACCTCGAGTCTAAAGAGTTTTTAGGATTACTCAAGGGAAAGAAACTACAGAGACTGCAAGTCCAGTGGAAAGAGTGTACATTTGGGGGTTAAGACAAACGTGGAGCTGATTTCACCAGGCTGATGTCCTTATATAAGTTATTCAACTTTTCTGAGGATTACTTACTCCCCCTTTAAAAGGAAGGTGATACTAGCAACGCCTCATTGGATTATTATGAAGACTGAATAAGGCAATCTATGCAAAGCACTTTGTTTGATGTATGAATATTAGTTGTTTGATGTATGAATATTAGATTTTTTTTTCCTGGCAGCCCGGGTGTGATCCCTGGTCAGGGAGCTTGATCCTACGTGCAATAACTAAAAAAATCCCACATGCCACAACTAAGAGCCAGCACAGCTAAATAAATAAATAGGCCTATCAACACACCAGGGTATAAGGAAACAGTAGAAAATGAAGTTGAAATTGTTGTTTGGGCTCAAATAGTGGAAGACTTTAATTGACTGGTAAGGCAGCCAGAACATGACTTTCATTTTGCTGTCAATGGGTGTCTGTCTGAGGAGGAAAGGGGCTGATCACTTGGCTAAGTTTTAGGAAGATTAATCTGGCTACAGACTGCTGAAGGCAGCATTTGTAAAGAATCCAAATATGGAAGTAACTGTGCTACTTCCAACAGGGGATAATTAAGGCTGGGCATTGAGGATGAAAAAAATAAATAGGTATGAGAAATACTGTACATAAATATTTATATAATTTGGGCACAAAAAAGTAAGGGGCAATTCCATTGATCTTTTATAATAAAAATTTTCCAGAATATTCTGTTTGTCATCAGAATTCAGTGAGGCACCTAATTAATCCCTAGCACCTAGAGTTATACAGAAAGGGCTGCAATAAATATTTATTGTTGAAGGAATGGATTAAGGGTAACACAATTTTAAGTTGAAGGAGATGGAGAAATGTAAAAGGGTGAAATTTACGACTTATTAAATTTTAATTTTTAATCTTTTAGATATTCTAGGGAAGAAGGAACCATAGAATCTGGAATTGGGGATGTGGCTATGAAGTAGAACACATCCAAGCTTTCACAGACTAATAGACTAGCCGATTAGCTTACACTGTATTGGGCCATTGCTTTGAGAGCAGTGTCTCTTCTGTCAACCCCTTATGTTCTTTGTTGCAATTTAAGACCTTTTCCTTCTTCTAATCTTTTTTAGTGGTGAATGCTTCCTATCACTCTCAACCTCATATAGGCCTTTCCACTTCACATTTGTCCATTAAGACAGGACCTAGACAATACTCACAAAACTTACCAATTCAAACATAATTGGTCAAATCATTTGATTTTAGCGTAAACGACTAACTGAAGGTGTTCCTTTTTACTACAACACTGTGGAAATGTTAGTTGGATAGAAAGCCAACTTCTAGAAATTCAATTTCAATCACTATAGGTGGCAGAAAAAAATGAAAGTCACTTAATTTTCTTCACTAACCTTCACTGACCAAGAGCAAAGATTTAAAAACCTGTGTAACCTTGGAAGTACAAGCTAGAAATACAAAGAGTGGATTTGAGTTGCAATTAAAACTTGGGTGAAAATTCTCAAGGAAATACTTTGAGACAGATGATGAATATAAATATCTTGATTTAGAGAAAAAAAGGAATACTTTGATCTCATGAAAATTAAAATCCTTTGAAAATTCTTCTTAGGAAGCTAATAAAATATTCTCAACACACTTGAAAACATTCAAATGTATTTACTTCTGTCTGGTTTCAAGACCAGCTCATCAAATAAAATATATTCTATACAATAACTAATCATCATTTTCTGAGAATAACATATTTTTAGGAACTAGTCACTTACAAATTGGGGTTCCTGGAATGGACAGTTAAATTTTCTCTCATGGCTGGTCAATGTAGATAAACAGCTGGCTCTACTATTCAAAATTTACTACTAGGTTGTTTGAACCAACTGGTCAATTTAACATAACTGGTCAAAATTGGTCAGTTTGAGAAGAAAATTTAAGAACTAGAATTATCTAGAGTGATGGTTCTCAGCCTTGCCTGGATATTAGAAATACCTGGGGCGCTTTTAATTATTCCTGCATGTGGTCAGGTTGTTCGGAGGCTTAAATCAGATTCCCTGGGGCTAGAAATATCAAAAAGGGAATGTAAAGATACAATACCTTTTAAAATCGCACCTCCAAAATAAAATACTTAGGAATAAACCTGATCAAGAAGGTGAAAGACTTATATGCTGAGAACTATAAAACATTAATAAAGGAAAGTGAAGATGATTCAAAGAAATGGAAAGATATCCCATGCTCTTGGGTGGGAAGAATTAATATTGTTAAAATGGCCATACTGCCTAAAGCAATACACAGATTTAATGTGATCCCTATCAAATTACCCATGACATTTTTCACAGAACTAGAATAATCCTAAAATTCATATGCAACCATAGAAGACCGAGAATTGCCAAAGTAATCCTGAAGAAAAGGAACAAAGCAGGAGGCATAACCCTCCCAGACTTCAGACAATACTAAAAAGGCACAGTAATCAAAACAGCATGGTATTGGCACAAAAACAGACATATGGATCAATGGAACAGAATAGAGAGCCCAGAAATAATCTTCAACAAAGGAGGCAAGAATATACAATAGCAAAAAGACAGTCTCTTCAGCAAGTGGCATTGGGAAAGTTGGACAGCTGCATATAAATCAATGAAGTTAGTTAGAACATGCTCTCTCACCATACACAAAAAAGACTTAAGACATGACACCATAAAACTACTAGAAGAGAGCATAGGCAAAACATTCTCTGACATAAATCGTACCAATGTTTTCTTAGGACAGCCTCCCAATGCAATAGAAATAAAAACAAAAATAAACACATGGGATCTAATCGAACTTACAAGCTTTTGCACAGCAAAGGAAACCATAAACAAAAGGAAAAGACAACCTATGGAAGAGGAGAAAATATTTGCAAATGATGCAACCAACAAGGGCTTAATTTCCAAAATATACAAATAGCTCATACAGCTCAACAACAAGAAAACAACCCAATCAAAAAATGGGCAGAAGACCTAAATAGACATTTCTCTAATGTACAGATGGCCAATAGCGCACATGAAAAGATGCTCAACATTGCTAATTATTAGAGAAATGCAAATTGAAACTACAATGAGGTACTACCTCACACCAGTCAGGATTGCCATCATTAAAAACTCTACAAATAACAAATGTTGGAGAGAGTGTGGGGAAAATTACACTGTTGGTGGGAATGTAAGTTGGTGCAGCCACTATGGAAAACAGTATGGGAAACTCTTTCTCAGAAAACTAAAAATAGAATTACCATATAAAACAGCAATCCCACTCCTGGGCATATATCCAGACAAATTCTAATTCAAAAAGATACATGCACCCCTATGTTCACAGCAGCACTATTCATAGTAGCCAAGGCAGGGAAACAACCTAAATGTCCATCGACAGAGGAATGGATAAAGAAGTTGTGGTACATATATACAGTGGAATACTACTCAGTCACAAAAGAGAATGAAATAATGCCATTTGCAGCAACATAGATGGACCTAGAGATTATCATACTAAGTGAAGTCAGAAAGAGAAAGACAAATACCATATGCTATCTCTTATATGTGGAATCTAAAATATGATGCAAATTAACCTATCTATGAAACAGAAACAGACTCATGGACATATAGAACAGCCTTGTGGTTGCCAAGGGGGAGGGGGAGGGATGGAGTGGGAGGTTGGGGGTGAGCAGATGTGAGCTTTTATATACAAAATGGATAACCAACAAGGTCCTACTGTATAGCACAGAGAACTATATTCAATATCCTGTGATAAACCATAATGGAAAAGAATATAAAAAAGAATATATGTATGTGTAACTGAATTGCTTCTGTACAGCAAAATTAACACAACACTGTAAGTCAACTATACTTCAATAAGCAAAATTTAAAAGAAAAAAAGAATCAAAGCTAAAAAGTACTGATCTAAATCAAAATTCTAAAATGGGAAAGCCCTGACTAATGACTCGCCCCTTATACCTTCTGATAGTATTTGAAAACCAAATAAAAGAATGTTATTTCAAACAAGGACAATAAAGATAATGATTTCCCATTTCAACTATTCACCAATTCTACTGTTGATGATTATTTGTGAGTTCAAGGGTCCTGTTATAATGGCCAATGATCTTAAGTTTTCTTTTAGTATAACATGCCACCCATGAAAATATGGAATATTAACTTTTTACTAGTTAGTACTTACCAAACAAAGTAGGAAGTAAATACGAGGAAAATCACGATAAGAAAACCACCACCTGAAACGCCATAAACCCAGATTTTCACTCGGCCATCTGTTTAAAATAGAAAATAACAAACTTATCAACAAAAGCTTTATTTCTTATCTAAATTAGTGTATTATTTATTTCTCAGCTGAATTCTGAGATTTGCGTAAGTCAGAAGCATAGGTGGAAACACCCACATGTGACAGCTATCAAATGTCAAAAAAAAAGGTGAAAATATAAAATGTAAGATAGTCTATCATTTTTTCACAATGCCAAACAAAGACCAGAAATCAGTACTTCATAAAATCTAACAACTGGCAGGATAGTTTGAATTTATTTTCATTTGTATATACTTCTAATACAAAAGTACTACAAAACATATACATATGTGTACAAGTATATATTATTTTGGACTTGTTATCTGCTGGAGTTAATAAAATAGAACCAAACAGTCTGATCTATTTTGTGATTTTTACTGTGTGAGGTATACCCTGACTGTATGTATGGTGTGCGTGTGTGTAGAAATTTGAGTTGTTTCTGGAAATCTCATGGTTTTTGCTCTGTTTTACATGAGCGCACAGTTAACTAAACTTAGAATTGCACTGATAGTAGCAGTGCCTTAGCATCTCAAAGGAACTATGTTCCTTTCTGAAAGATATACACACAAAAGGTTCATTATACTACATGAATGTAATTACTGTGGGTCCAAAGAACATATCAAACTCTTATGCTAAAGACTTTCGACTTCTGGGAAGATGGCGGAAGAGTAAGATGCGGAGATCACCTTCCTCCCCACAGATACACCAGAAATACATCTACACGTGGAACAACTCCTACAGAACACCAACTGAATGCTGGCAGAAGACCTCCGACCTCCCAAAAGGCAAGAAACCCCCCACGTACCTGGTTAGGGAAAAAGAAAAAAATAAACAGAGACAAAAGGATAGGGACAGGTCCTGCACCAGCGGGAGGGAGCTGTGAAGGAGGAAAAGTGTCCACACACTAGGAAGCCCCTTCGCGTGCCGAGACTGCGGGTAGCGGAGTGGGAGAGCTTTGGAGCCGCGGAGGAGAGCACAGCAACAGGAGTGCGGAGGGCAAAGCGGAGAGATTCCAGTGCAGTGGATCAGGGCCGACCGGCACTCACCAGCTGAGAGGCTTGTCTGCTCACCTGCCGGGGCGGGCGGGGCTGGGAGCTGAGGCTCCGGCTTCAGTCGGATCTCTGGGAGAGGACTGGGGTTGGCGGCGAGAACACAGCCTGCAGGGCGTTAGTGCACTGCGGCTAGCCGGGAGGGAGTCTGGGGAAAGTCTGGACCTGCCGAAGAGGCAAGAGACTTTTTCTTCCCTCTTTATTTCCTGGTGCGCGAGGAGAGGGGATTAAGAACGCTGCTTAAAAGAGCTCCAGAGACGGCGCGAGCCAAGGCTAAAAGTGCGGACCCCAGAGACAGACATGAGATGCTAAGGCCGCTGCTGCTGCCACCAAGAAGCCTGTGTGCGAGCACAGGTCACTATCCACACCCCCCTTCCGGGGAGCCTGTGCAGTCCGCCACTGCAGAGTCCCAGGATCCAGGGCCAGCTCCCCCGGGAGAACGCACAGCACGCCTCAGGCTGGTGCAACGTCACGCCGCCCTCTGCCGCTGCAGGCCTGCCCCGCACTCCGTGACCCTCCCTACGCCCCCCTGGCCTGAGTGAGCCAAAGCCTCCAAATCAGCGGCTCCTTTAACCCCGTCCAGTCTGAGCAAAGAACAGACGCCCTCCGGCGACCTACACGCACAGGCGGGGCCAAATCCAAAGCTGAGCCCCTGGGAGCTGTGAGAACAAAGAAGACAAAGGGAAATCTCTCGCAGCAGCCTCAGAAGCAGTAGATTAAAGCTCCACAATCAACTTGATGTACCCTGCATCTGTGGAATACATGAATAAAAAATGAATCATCCCAAATTAAGGAGCCGTGTGGATGAAAGGGTCTTGGTGCTGCAGCCAGGAGTTAGTGCTGTGCCTCTGAGGTGGGAGAGCCAACTTCAGGACACTGGTCCACAAGAGAGCTCCCGGCTCCACATAATATGAAACGGCAAAAATCTCCCAGAGATATCCATCTCAACGCCAGCACCCAGCTTCACTCAACGACCAGCAAGCTACAGTGCTGGACATCCTATGCCAAACAACTAGCAAGACAGGAACACAACCCCACCCATTAGCAGAGAGGCTGCCCAAAATCATAATAAGGCCACAGACACCCAAAAACACACCACCAGACGTGGACCTGCCCACCAGAAAGACA
The DNA here is from genome assembly GCF_951394435.1 of Stenella coeruleoalba. Classification (NCBI taxonomy): domain Eukaryota; kingdom Metazoa; phylum Chordata; class Mammalia; order Artiodactyla; family Delphinidae; genus Stenella; species Stenella coeruleoalba. Next base: position 36,798,855 of record NC_137151.1, on the reverse strand, counting down.
AGATCCAGCCTGATCCACCAGAACACAGGCACTAGGCCCCTCCACCAGGAAGCCTACACAACCCACTGAACCAACCTTAGCCACTGGGGGCAGACACCAAAAACAACAGGAACTATGAACCTTCAGCCTGCAAAAAGCAGACCCCAAACACAGTAAGATAAGCAAAATGAAAAGACAGAAAAACACACAGCAGATGAAGGAGCAAGATAAAAACCCACCAGACCTAACAAATGAAGAGGAAATAGGCAGTCAACCTGAAAAAGAATTCAGAATAATGATAGTAAAGATGATCCAAATTCTTGGAAATAGAATAGACAAAATGCAAGAAACAGTTAACAAGGACCTAGAAGAACTAAAGATGAAACAAACACTGATGAACAACACAATAAATAAAATGAAAAATACTCTAGATGGGATCAGTAGCAGAATAACTGAGGCAAAAGAACGGATAAGTGACCTGGAAGATAAAATAGTGGAAATAACTACTGCAGAGCAGAATAAAGAAAAAAAGAATGAAAAGAACTGAGGACAGTCTCAGAGACCTCTGGGACAACATTAAACGCACCAACATTCGAATTATAGGGGTTCCAGAAGAAGAAGAGAAAAAGAAAGGGACTGAGAAAATATTTGAAGAGATTATAGTTGAAAACTTCCCTAATATGAGAAAGGAAATAGTTAATCAAGTCCAGGAAGCACAGAGAGTCCCATACAGGATAAATCCAAGGAGAAATATGCCAAGGCACATATTAATCAAAGTGTCAAAAATTAAATAGAAAGCATATTAAAAGCAGCAAGGGAAACACAACAAATAACACACGAGGGAATCCCCATAAGGTTAACAGCAGATCTTTCAGCAGAAACTCTGCAAGCCAGAAGGGAGTGGCAGGATATATTGAAAGTGTTGAAGGAGAAAAACCTGCAACCAAGATTACTCTACCCAGCAAGGATCGCATACAGATTTGATGGAGAAATTAAAACCTTTACAGACAAGCAAAAGCTGAGAGTTCAGCACCACCAAACCAGCTCTACAACAACTGCTAAAGGAACTTCTCTAGGCAAGAAACACAAAAGAAGGAAAAGACCTACAATAACGAACCCAAAACAATTAAGAAAATGGAAAGGGGAACATACATATTGATAATTACCTTAAATGTAAATGGACTAAATGCTCCCACCAAAAGACACAGACTGGCTGAATGGATACAAAAACAAGACACATATATTTGCTGTCTACAAGAGACCCACTTCAGACCCACATACAGACTGAAAGTAAGGGGATGGAAAAAGGTATTTCATGCAAATGGAAACCAAAAGAAAGCTGGAGTAGCAATTCTCATATCAGACAAAATAGACTTTAAAATAAAGACTATTAGAAGAGACAAAGAAGGACACTACATAATGATCAAGGAATCAATCCAAGAAGAAGATATAACAATTGTAAATATTTATGCACCCAACATAGGAGCACCTCAATACATAAGGCAAATACTAACAGCCATAAAAGGGGAAATCGACAGTAACACATTCATAGTAGGGGACTTTAACACCCCACTTTCAACAATGGACAGATCATCCAAAATGAAAATAAATATGGAAACACAAGCTTTAAATGATACATTAAACAAGATGGACTTAATTGATATTTATAGGACATTCCATCCAAAAACAACAGAATACACATTTTTGTCAAGTGCTCATGGAACATTCTCAAGGATAGATCATATCTTGAGTCACAAATCAAGCCTTGGTAAATTTAAGAAAATTGAAATTGTATCAAGTATCTTTCCTGACCACAAAGCTATGAGACTAGATATCAATTACAGGAAACGATCTGTAAAAAATACAAACACATGGAGGCTAAACAATACACTACTTAATAATGAAGTGATCACTGAGGAAATCAAAGAGGAAATCAAGAAATACGTAGAAACAAATGACAATGGAGACACGACTCAAAATCTATGGGATGCAGCAAAAGCAGTTCTAAGAGGGAAGTTTATAGCAATACAATCCTACCTTAACAAACAGGAAACATCTCGAATAAACAACCTAACCTTGCACCTAAAGCAATTAGAGAAAGAAGAACAAAAAAACCTCAAAGTTAGCAGAAGGGAAGAAATCAGAAATAAATGAAAAAGAAATGAAGGAAATGATAGCAAAGATCAATAAAACTAAAAGCTGGTTCTTTGAAAGGATAAACAAAATTGATAAACCATTAGCGAGACTCATCAAGAAAAAAAGGGAGAAGACTGAAATCAATAGAATTAGACATGAAAAAGGAGAAGTAACAACTGACACTGCAGAAATACAAAAGCTCATGAGAGATTACTACAAGCAACTCTATGCCAATAAAATGGACAACCTGGAAGAAATGGACAAATTCTTAGAAAGGCACAATCTGCCAATACTGAACCAGGAAGAAATAGAAAACATGAACAGACCAATCACAAGCACTGAAATTGAAACTGTGATTAAAAATCTTCCAACAAGCAAAAGCCCAGGACCAGATGGCTTCACAGGCGAATTCTATCAAACATTTAGAGAAGAGCTAACACCTATCCTTCTCAAAGTCTTCCAAAATATAGCAGAGGGAGGAACACTCCCCAACTCATTCTACGAGGCCACCATCACCCTGATACCAAAACCAGACAAGGATGTCACAAAGAAAGAAAACTACAGGCCAATATCACTGATGAACATAGATGCAAAAATCCTCAACAAAATACTAGCAAACAGAATCCAACCGCACATTAAACGGATCACACACCATGATCAAGTGGCGTTTATTCCAGGAATGCAAGGATTCTTCAATATATGCAAATCAATCAACGTGATATACCATATTAACAAATTGAAGGAGAAAAACCATATGATCATCTCAATAGATGGAGAAAGCTTTTGACAAAATTCAACACCCATTTATGATAAAAACCCTGCAGAAAGTAGGCATAGAGGGAACTTTCCTCAACATAATAAAGGCCATATATGACAAACCCACAGCCAATATCGTCCTCAATGGTGAAAAACTGAAAGCATTTCCACTAAGATCAGGAACAAGACAAGGTTGCCCACTCTCACCACTCTTATTCAACATAGTTTTGGAACTTTTAGCCACAGCAATCAGACGAGAAAAAAAAGAATCCAAATCAGAAAAGAAGAAGTAAAGCTGTCACTGTTTGCAGATGACATGATACATACATAGAGAATCCTAAAGATGCTACCAGAAAACTACTAGTGCTAATCAATGAATTTGGTAAAGTAGCAGGATACAAAATTAATGCACAGAAATCTCTGGCATTCCTATACACTAAGGATGAAAAATCTGAAAGTGAAATCAAAAAAACACTCCCATTTACCATTGCAACAAAAAGAATAAAATATCTAGGAATAAACCTACCTAAGGAGACAAAAGACCTGTATGCAGAAAATTATAAGACACTGATGAAAGAAATTAAAGATGATACAAATAGATGGAGAGATATACCATGTTCTTGGATTGGAAGAATCAACATTGTGAAAATGACTCTACTACCCAAAGCAATCTACAGATTCAATGCAATCCCTATCAAACTACCACTGGCACTTTTCACAGAACTAGAACAAAAAATTTCACAATTTGTATGGAAACACAAAAGACCCCGAATAGCCAAAGCAATCTTGAGAACAAAAAAAGACCCTGAATAGCCAAAGCAATCTTGAGAACAAAAAACGGAGCTGGAGGAATCAGGCTTCCTGACTTCAGACTATACTATAAAGCTACAGTAATCAAGACAGTACGGTACTGGCACAAAAACAGAAATATAGATCAATGGAACAGGATAGAAAGCCCAGAGATAAACCCATGCACATATGGTCACCTTATCTTTGATAAAGGAGGCAGGAATGTACAGTGGAGAAAGGACAGCCTCTTCAATAAGTGGTGCTGGGAAAACTGGACAGGTACATGTAAAAGTATGAGATTAGATCACTCCCTAACACCATACACAAAAATAAGCTCAAAATGGATTAAAGAACTAAATGTAAGGCCAGAAACTATCAAACTCTTAGAAGAAAACATAGGCAGAACACTCTTCAGACATAAATCACAGCAAGGTCCTTTTTGACCCACCTCCCAGAGAAATGGAAATAAAAACAAAAATAAACAAATGGGACCTAATGAAACTTCAAAGCTTTTGCACAGCAAAGGAAACCATAAACATGACCAAACGACAACCCTCAGAATGGGAGAAATATTTGCAAATGAAGCAACTGACAAAGGATTAATCTCCAAAATTTATAAGCAGCTCATGCAGCTTAATAACAAAAAAACAAACAACCCAATCCAAAAATGGGCAGAAGACCTAAATAGACATTTCTCCAAAGAATATATACAGACTGCCAACAAACACATGAAAGAATGCCCAACATCACTAATCATTAGAGAAATGCAAATCAAAACTACAATGAGATATCATCTCACACCACTCAGAATGGCCATCATCAAAAAATCTAGAAACAATAAATGCTGGAGAGGGGGTGGAGAAAAGGGAACCCTCTTGCACTGCTGGTGGGAATGTGAATTGGTACAGCCACTATGGAGAACAGTATGGAGGTTCCTTAAAAAACTACAAATAGAACTACCATATGACCCAGCAATCCCACTACTGGGCATATACCCTGAGCAAACCATAATTCAAAAAGAGTCATATACCAAAATGTTCACTGCAGCTCTATTTACAATAGCCCAGAGATGGAAACAACCTAAATGTCCATCATCAGATGAATGGATAAAGAAGATGTGGCACATATATACAGTGGAATATTACTCAGCCATAAAAGAAATGAAATTGAGCTATTTGTAATGAGGTGGATAGACCTAGAGTCTGTCATACAGAGTGAAGTAAGTCAGAAAGAGAGAGACAAATACCGTATGCTAACACATATATATGGAATTTAAGAAAAAAAATGTCATGAAAAACCTAGGCGTGAAACAGGAATAAAGACACAGACTTACTAGAGAATGGACTTGAGGCTATGGGGAGGGGGAAGGGTAAACGGTGACAAAGCGAGAGAGAGGCATGGACATATATACACTACCAAACGTAAGGTAGATAGCTAGTGGGAAGCAGCCGCAGAGCACAGGGAGATCAGCTCGGTGCTTTGTGACCGCCTGGAGGGGTGGAATAGGGAGGGTGGGAGGTAGGGAGACGCAAGAGGGAAGAGATATGGGAACATATGTATATATATAACTGCATTTTGTTGTGAAGCTGAAACTAACATGCCATTGTAAAGCAATTATACTCCAATAAAGATGTTAAAATGCAAAAAAAAAAAAAAAACCTTCGTGAGATGAAAAACAATCAAAATCTATTGTAAACAACACGTGTTTGGAGGAAAATCACAATTACTTTCCATTGTATTATGACTACCTATTACAATTTTTGCTTACAAGACACTTTCAAGCCTCAATCAGGTTTTAGAATGAGGTTTCAATGTAGTAATGATGTATTTCTATGGTCATACAACTTTTAACAAAGCTTTGATTCTTGTCTCTTTGTACTAATGATGAAATCCCCTATTCTGAATTTTTTACATTTGCAATAAGAAAAAAAAGTCTTTCCTGAGTGAGAATGCATTTGTCATCTTATTACCCCTTAACCTCATAGAGCTGAAGTATTGGAAGGTACAGTGTTTTTCAATCCCTAGTACAGAGGTATGTGGTCCATGACCTTTAAGCCATGTTACTTAAGAAGAATCAATATAGCTTTTTATAACAGCATAATGGATAGGATCAACGTTCAAACTATTAAAAAAAGATAATGTAGTAAAAAGTCAGTCTTCCTGCCACCCTCTCTGAGCGCCCTACACAGCCACTACCACTGTAACCAGTTTGCTTGCGAACCATCTTACAGTTTTCTCTGCACATGCAAGCAAATGAGTACAAACACAAAATACCTGCACTTTTTAAAAAAGACGCAAATGGTGCGTATCACTCACTTTGGTACTTCTTTTCTACGTCACAATATATATTGGAAATATTTCCATGCTAGTTCATAAAGACAGGTCTGTCTCATTCTTTTGAATACCTCTATGAGACATATTGCATAGTTGTATCTATTTTTGTTTTTCTGTTATTCTACTTATAGACTTTTAGGTTATTTCCACTCACTTGCTATGTAATAAGCAGTCATATAATGAATATCATTTACATACTTCTCTTAGTATACGTGTGTGTATATTTGTATGATGAATTCCTAGGAGGAAAATTTTAGGCCGAAATGTATGATAGATTTTTGCCCAATTGCCCTCCTGAGAGGCTGCTCAAGTTTACAATCTCATCATGAGAACCTCATGAAAGTTATTAACTCTCCCCAGACTAAATATATATTTTACATATATACTTGCACACATACACATATGTATACAATAGTGTATATGTGAATATACATATGTGTATATGTGTCTTTGTGTGTGTATCCGTATATATATACACACACACACACGCACATACACGTATACTCACATACGTGCTATTGATGCTTTAGTGAGACCTCCTAAGGTTAAGGACCTCAAGTGTGGATCTGGATACTCATTTCCCTGGAACTTCACCCTAATTCTCTTCCTGAAATAGGGTCTACAAGCAGTGGGTGAACCTACTAGCTACATTTCATATCATGCTTCCCTCAAATTTAAGTCTATTGCTATAAATTAGCTAAATGTCCCTAAACGTCACAAACTGAATAAGATATTTTTGAATACCTGTGGCATGTGCCCCGACATACACAGGAATCAAAGCTTGAGTAAGATATTGTGGCCATCCTTAAAAGTTAGTTAAGGAGTGTACATCTTGTTTCTTCCTCTAGATGTAGGGTCCTTTGTGCCTGGGCTCTGGTTTTGCTTCATTTAAGCGTGTCATCGAGGCACTTTGGTATGGCCAACGCCTAGGGTCTGGGAGGAAAGTTTCCAAGGTATACATTGGCTGAGCTTTCTGTGTCTCTTCCCTCTCAATGCTCCCTTCCCTCAGTCATTCACAGCATTTTATTTTCTAGAAGAGGTACGTACAGTAGGCACGGAGAATTTTGCTTTCATTTTCTGCCCACTTCACAGAGTGCGAAGTAGAGACCAGTGCTTTGTAACGACCTTATTGGCCTGCCTTTCAAACCTTCCTGTCACTTACTGGTGGTGTGTCCTTGGTCAAGTTAGTTTGCCAATTTCAGCATCCTAATCACTAAAATGGGGATAATGGCGTCTCATTCTGTGCAAGAACATAATGAGTCATGCACCACAACCAGCATGGAACCACAGGGTACACAGAAAGCATCTAAAAAATGTTCATTCTTGTCCTTAATACCCACTAATTTTTGAGTCCTGCAGGCCTGACAATGTGCTAATAGTCATGACAGTCGTGCAGGGCGGGTGCCCCTAGACTGATTCGTAGATGAGGAAACTGTTCCGGAGAGGTGAAGACACTACAGTCAGTCACAAAATCCGTACCTTCTGAGCTATGATGCCAGTTAAGGTCTGTTGGCCTCTGAAATTGATGCCCTTTACTATTTCACTGGTGTTTCTCAAACCAGATAGGGTCCCTGGACATTCCCCTAGGTACCTACCTGCATGTTCCTGAGAATCTATTCCAATTTTTGCTTTTAATTTCAATTATATACACAAATTCACAGTTATAAAAATAAAGTCTTTGGCAGAGATAATTTACAATTCAAATATTTTTAAAGATTAATATTTTGGGGCTTCCCTGGTGGCACAGTGGTTGAGAGTCCACCTGCCGATGCAGGGGACACGGGTTCGTGCCCCGGTCTGGGAAGATCCCACATGCCGTGGAGCGGCTGGGCCCGTGAGCCATGGCCGCTGAGCCTGCGCGTCCGGAGCCTGTGCTCCGCAGCGGGAGGGGCCCCAACAGTGAGAGGCCCGCATACCACAAAAAAAAAAAAAAAAAGATTAATATTTTGGTTCCTTAAGTCAGTGTCTCTTAAACTGGGATTGACAGACTTATCTTCAACCACCCCATGAGAACATTTTACACCACACAACACTCAAATTTGAGAAACCTTGAACTAGACCATGTTGGTTTTTTCCTTCTCTCCTCTTTTCCTTCTTCCCTCCATCATGAGCCGTGGTCACAATCTGAACCCCAATCCCCCATGAGAGAATTTACATTTCTGACTCATAACCGATATGTACCTGGATCAAGGGGTTGAAGAGACCATCCTTTAAAAATATCATGTATTTTTGAATTCACAGGTCTGTTTTTCCCAGCAAGATTTTTCACATCAGCTTTTTTGTCCTCTGAGCCAGGTACTTTCATGCAGTAATCCAGGAAACCATTGGATCTCATGATCTCTGTATAGCCCTTCTCACAGCCGCACACTCCACCCTATAGCAGAAAAAAATGTTGACGGTTACACAGTTGTGTAGATGAAACAAGAACGCTTTAACTGCTGGGCACCTAACATTCGCATGGTATGTCATGGCAATTTAGGGTTTTCCAGCACCAGACTTGCCAAAGAGGTGAAAATTCAATAAATAGTTCATCTTTTTGAATTCCGATGTCAACCCTTAAATAAATCATCAGTTCTTTCTGGTGGTTTATAATTCTTATACCTTCCAAATATGAAATCACAATTCTTTGTCGATAGTGGGCATTAACTACAACCTTTTCTCTCTTACAGAGATGTTTAAAGCATCTAATTAAAAATTAGCCTCAACTCTTCCCCCAGCTGTTTCAGATTCCTGCCCACTCACTCCAACCTGCCCTTGACACTGAGAAGCAAAGCAACAGGAGTTATGTACATATCTTCTTTGAGGTCTATTTCTGCCTCTATCACTTTCTGCCATTGATCACTAACTAGTCTGAACTGCCTCTCCACTCAAAGGCTTAGTTCTTCACTCAGAGGAGACAGCCCAAGACTGTGGAGAAAAAAAGACTTCACCAAAGGCACATGTCCAAGAGAGGGAGGAGAGAGAGAGAGAGAGAGAGATAGAGACATTGATATCTTGTAGTAATCCGAGTGTCACATCACATCATCACATTCCTAGTTGGCGTAATGACAATATGACCTTCATATTTGTGGATTCTTGGTAATTTTCATGTACAATAAACCTTTCCAAGAAACTGATTATGATAAAGTATAATGGACAAGGATTTCTATCTGTCTCTGGAAGTGAAACTGAAAATAACTGCTCTTCCTTCCTTCAGCAAACATAAAAGCAAGAGAAAAGAATAGAAAATAAGCATACGATTATGAATCTCTATAACTCTGCTATTAAGGCTCCTCACATAAAACTATATCTGGAATTTTCTGAACAGCTTTAATAGCCACTCACATCAGTCCTTATGCATCAGCCAGATTTACTTAGGTCATCAACTCTTGAACACATGATCTTGAGAAGCAACAGATACTAAAACTAAAAATAGGGTACCACAATCTTCCACAAAAAGTAAAAGAGACTTCCCTGGTGGCGCAGTGGTTAAGAATCCGCCTGCCAATGCAGGGGACACGGGTTCAAGCCCTGGTCCGGGAAGATCCCACATGCTGCAGAGCAACTAAGCCGGTGTGCCACAAGTACTGAGCCCACGCACTGCAACTACTGACGCCCACGCGCCTAGAGCCCGTGCTCCGCAACCAGAGAAGCCGACGTAATGAGAATCCCACGCACTGCAATGAAGAGTAGCCCCCACTCACTGCAACTAGAGAAAGCCCGCGTGCAGCAACGAAGACCCAACACAGCCATACATACATACATACATACATATTTATTTTTAAAGTAAAAGTCAGAAAAGCATATAATTAATAAATGCCTACAGTTTAGGTAGCACTGATATAATAATGCCAATTATTATAGTATTTCCAGTGGTTTTAATTGAAGACATTATTCAGTGTTCAATGGGGAGAACTAATTACGAAAAATTGGTATATGCTCAGCTATGAAAGCCATCTTTTCAAGATGCATCTCTATTTAGTTTGAGTGAAAAGTTGTAACCAGTCACATGCCAAAGTTTCGAGGGAAATGGTAATTTATGTTTTATTAAAGAGGGTATCCAGAGAGTTGGGGGAAAGCCACACCTTCTACTTAGCAACAGCCTTAGCCCATGAAGTTGCTGCTGATCTCTTTTTTTCCAAACTGGAAGCTTGATCACTCACTCGCTTTTCTGTGGTAAAGAATTAACCTAACTTGAAGTAGAAGAGCCATATTAACAGGATGGAGCGCTTGAATCATTTTTAACCAAATCATTTTTGGAAAGAACACACTATAAGAAGAAACTCATTTCTTTGAAAGACAGGGAACACCTTTCTTCTATGCGCACCGCACACAATGAGTGCCACTGTTGAGAATACATGGCACATTTTGCATTAATTCCTGAGCAGTGGTTGATGGGAATTAAGGCAGAGAAAGGGGAAGAAAAAGTTCTGCTTTAAAAAAATGTATACACACACACACATATAATTATTACCCATAACCACATATTCAGCTTATGTAAAATCAACTAAAATTTAGACACAGTACAGTAATCATAGTGTAATCAATTTTAATACATAATATTTAGCAAATATGAACATGCCCTTTTTAATATCTTTCAAAATAGTTTAGGTATATGAAAGGCTAAGAAGGAGGAAATAAATCAACTGAGAACACGTTGATAAACAGAGGATAAACAGAGCTAAGATAGATTAGATATCTGAAAGACGGGGTCGGCTATAGGTGGATTTAGAGAAAAAAAGGCTGCTTTCTTGAACACATGCCCTGGAGAGAAATTCTTAATAGCTGTGATTACTCCTGCAAATGCCTCTCTGTGGTATCGTGGGCCCATGGAATTGCTACTTGGGCTGCAGGAGACTGGAAAACATCAGACAGCATACATATAACACAGCGATTACCATACTCGTCCAAGCCTCCAGCACATGACTCACCTGTGTACAGTAGGAGAAAGGTTTTCTGCAGGCCGGGTTACACTGCCGAATAGCAGCAGGGCGTGCCTGAGGGGAACAGCCTCCTACAAAGGAAATCCCACCGTCATTTACAGATTTTTCTATGATGAACACTCATTTCTTTTCCTCTCTGGCACTGGCTACCTTGTAACAGTATTATCTTTAAAAAATCTGTTTGCTGACAGTGTGGCCCAGTTTTATATGATTGATTACAGTACTCCAGGAAGGGCTGTTTGAGATGGGAAACTCTGCTACAGTAGAGAAGCTGTTTACAGTAGAGATTTTATACCTGTGCATTGGCAATGTGATTCTATCATATGGCCATGCTTCAGGGCAAAGCCTGTGCGTGTCAGGATCAGTAAAAGAATTGATGAAATCTCAAGTGAAGTTCAGGAGCAGAAAATACATATGCGCGAAGATCTTTCTACATGTTTTTTTTCCATCTCCCGCATACCCCAACTAGGCACTAGACCAATTCCCAATAACCAAACGGTAAAAGAATGCCACTAATCAATTCATGGGACCACAATATCAAACATTTTGGTAACATTTTAAATGTATTTCAACCCGAATACACACACACACAGTCACATACATACTCCCACACCTATTTTTAACAGCAAATGTATACACTCCAGGAGGGATAATCATAGATCTGACATAGTACTTGCAGGTCCTTATTAAATATTTTTGGGTAAATGGATGGAATAATGTCTCTATAATCTGAAAATCACTGAAAATTAGTCATGCCTTCCTGGATTCAAGGTACTCAGCAAAGGAGTTGGCATATTACTCAAGGGCAATATTTAAACTATATTTATATACTACTGGTTGCATTTATAGATTCTAGCCTCTGCATTACTATAATTGTCAAACAATTATAGTTTATGATTTTGTAACTAGCGAAAAGCTTTGGGCTTAAGGCTGTGTAGGGACTAGATCTACATTTACCCTAAGAATGAAACAGCTAAACTCTCACTGTTACTTGAAAAAATAAAACAAATAATCCTCACAGGAAAAACAAAACAAAACAAAACAAAACAAACCACCACCAGGATCCGGAATGAGCAGGTAGGTGTGAAATTGATCATGTGGGTGTTCGTGCTGCCAACACAGCCCCGTTGCTGCCAGCAGAGTTTGGAGGGGGTGTTTTGCACTCAAACCAGGGATCGCCACCATGCAGTGTGTGAACCCCATGGGGAGAGGATCTCCTGGGAGTCGGGAAGAACATGTGAGAATCTGTACAGTTTATCTAACATGTTAAATTTTAAGAATGAAATTAAGCTCTAATAATACTTAGCAGGTGACACTGGTAGCCTGAACTCTTTCATCAGAGGGCCCCGTGATGTACACTGGGCACTCCATACAGAGAATTTGATAGTGGAACCCGTACCAGTCCATTAACTCTCAGCATATTGCAGCGTGTGATGCTTTCTGTGTTCCTGGTTAGGTAGATTTACAGTATATTAAGTTTTAACAGTAACTTACAAAATGGACGAGCAGCTTCAAATAAATTATTGTACGGAAAAACTGTGGATTAAAGGGACAACCACTAATGCAAAAACAGGTAAACTAGAAAAAGGTGACGCTAACAATCTTGCTATTCCAATAGAAAAATCAAAATTCTCCTATTCTGATGAGCTCTTAATCAGCCACAGGACTAAGTAAAAAGAATGACAATTTAATTTTCTTTGATAAGAAGGCATGAAAAAAAAAGCCCTTTAAAATGACTGAGAAGACCATTTGTAGAATCAAATTGCATTCACTGTCATAAATGAAGACACCTTCCCTCAATCTACAGTCAGATATTAAATAACAGTCATGACTAACACATTGTTAAAAAGTGAAGCTTTCAGTACCTGAACATAAGCATCTATAATTTAAAGCAAAATGTTTTTTACATCATTAATGTATTTTAATTTTTATTATATCCTTATCAACCCTTTTAATTTCACTTTCTGTACATGTTTCATATCATGATACATTAGCACAGTAGTGAAGGATTTTAGAATATGTTGAGATCTGTTCTCAAATACTTTTTACTGAAAAGGTACATCTTTAAAACTTTTAGAGACCATTGTTTTAAACTACCATCTGTCTCTTTCAGTCTTTGTCTCAGATCATGATATTTAAGGAAATTTTATTGTGTTTCAGCTTATTTCTTTAAGTTGTCTGATATATGGGACTTCAAATAGAAGTGTTTGCTTTCTAAGATGCAAAGGTCTAATGGCAACTTGTCGTGAAGCTCATCTAAGGCCACTGCCCAGTCCTCCTTTGCTTATAATTTGTACGCTAATTCTTCTCACCACCAGCAACACTCAGAGATCTTTTTGAAGTGCCCACGGGAACCTCAGGCAGGAATACCTGTGACGTTAATGCCATCTGAACGTTGGCACCATACAGTTCGTTCATTATTGTTCCAAAGACTTGCTTTCCATGTGTAGTGATAACATTTACCTCCTGCAAGTAAGTATGAGAACAGCGGTTCTATTATACGTCACATCAAAGCAGAATAAGCATTGATCAATCAAGGCTAAGAGTTGAAAAGTGCTCTTGGTACCTGTACAAGGGCGTGTTTCTACAACCTGCTGGGGGCAACTGTCTTGGTTCTCAAAAGACTGAATTATAAATGTCCTTGACCTAGACTGGCGACCCATAGTCTCGAAGCTTCTTCCCTCGATGCAGGTCAGTTCACACGTGCTCCACTCTGACCATTCCGTTAAATGGCAGTCTCCTGGAGGATTGCACAGCACAGAGCAGAGGAAAGAACGTGAAAACTGGCCCTTAACACCATTTACATGCACAGGTTCACGGTGACATTTGTGTGGGGGTGCAGTGATGGGGTGGGTTCCAGAAACTATGCATTCCACACTGATAAATTTTCTAATTAGAAAATACTAAGAATGAGGAAGTAATCTATGGTTTAATCTAGTTGAGCAAAAGAGCATCAAACACTAGACTACCATCATTTTGCTTCCAATCATGGCAGTTTTATCTAGAGAACACTGTGACTACTAGTGATAATAAAATTTTTAAAAGGAAGTGTAAAGATTACATCAACTCAGTTTTTAAAGAGCAGCGTAACATCATAAAATAGATGTTCACAGAAATCATATAAAGGGAATAAGTCAGTTACTGAAGTGGAATATCTTTGAACTTAAAGAATGTTTAATTTAATAATCTAAACATACACACATTTATGTGTATACATATATGTCCATATGTAGGTATGTGTTTTTACACACATATATGTTACATGCCATGTTATAAGGATATATAAGGATATATTAAGCCACCTTAAACTCATGTCATATAAGCTAAGCTGTGTTATTAGGATTAAGATAAACTCATAAATCTTCTGTAACTAATAATGACCTTCACGATTACATAGAACTTGCCTGTTTAACAGAGTGTTTCTGTGCACTTATAGCCTTACTTGTCCCCACCCATGTCATCACCCAGGGGTTCATCCACTCATGGATTCCGTCAATATTTTTTGAGCGCTGGCCAATGTGCTCTCAGGTCAGGTGTTATTAACACATTTTCCAGATGAGGCAACCTCTGCTCAAAGGGACCAGACTGTATGTCCCAGGTAAAACACCAGTGAAGTGATACTGACAAGATTCTAACTTAGCTCTTAAATTTCCAAGTCCAGTGCTTTTTTTCCCCCCTCTGGCCTACTTTGCCTCTGTTGAAGCGGTGAGGTATATTCCAAAGTGATAACCACAATGACAAATGAATTAAAGTTAGTTAAAAACTTCAACTTGGACGAGAGAGAACTCAGGAAATTAATAGAAAAGAAAGAAATAAAAAGGTCACCGTGGAAGGCACTCCCGATCATTTAAAATTGCCTACCTGGGCAAGGCACAGAACATGGCTGCTTCAGGATGCCGTCTTGAAAGGGCATCTCTCCACACAGTGCCTTGTCTACAGGTACAGTCCAGTGAGACATTGAACCACTGTGGACCACACAGGAGAGGCTGCGGGTCTGGACTCCTTCCCCACAGTCTCCACCCTGTCAGAGGAAAGGATGCTGTCAGCATTACCCAAATCATGATCATCTCAAAGTTTGGGCTCCTGCCATCTCTTGCTCAAATAAACCCTAGTTGCATATTTCGGCAGCTTCCTCCTCTTGAGAGTTATCTTTCAATTGTTGACAATAAGGCATCCCTGAGCAATTCTCCTAGAGCTGATAGAGCAACTAAAAGTACAAATGCAAATCTATGCCTTGGAACTTATGCACTCAGAATATGATGATTCATTTTGGAACTCAGCCAGGATTGACTGAAAAAGAAAAACAATACCTAATTTGTCTAGGTGTATGTGATAAGATGGCCCAGTCCATAATCACTCCCCCAAGACAGCGTGTACAGCCACAGAGCATACGTTTCTCGTTTGCTTTGCTTGTTTTTCTTTTGTAGGGAATTCAGTAGTTTCTCACATGGATTAGGTGTGGGTTTCCAGTAAAACGCTGATTTTCTCTATTGCCACGAGAAGTTGTTTTCCCAGAATGCCTTCTTGTGCTGAATACTATTCTTTGAAGATATTTCATACAAGTCCCGCTTATATTATTCTTGGCGACTAGAAAAAAATTGTGCAGTGTCTCACAGAAACAGAAGCTTAGAATTGGAAGGCACTTAGTGGTTAACTAGTGCAACTGTCTGCCTGATGAAAGATTTCCTAACGTAACATTTTTAGCAGATACTCGTGAGATGAGTATTATCTCCTCCGTTTTAGTCAGGTGCTCATACTTCAAAAAAAGTCCACTGGCTATTTGGGTAACTGTAGAGGGGTAGCTCTGTTTTTGCATAAATGCCTTAGAAAACAGAGCCTAAGACAAAGCTTCTATACTAAGGAGGTGAAATCCCGGGATAGCAAGAGTGAGGGTGAAAGAGCCATCGCAGGTATGGAGGAAAAGGAAATATAAGGTAGTGTGTTGTCAACTGGCCTAAACTTCCGAGCAAACACAGCTGGTTTCTTGGTCAACCACATCTTCTAGACAGGCTGTAGGACCATCCATGAGGTGGGGAGGGAGGAAAAAGGGGGAGGCATTACATGCAGATCCTCCTTGGATTCAGTCCTCACTGATCAACCTTCACCCCATGGAGTATTAACTCCTCTGTACTTCCAACGTATGTTACTCAGTTCCCACTAAGTCCAGAAATTGATGGAAGAGCTAGAGCTTTCATGACTACTACTGGTATGGATGGAGAGAGAGAGAGAGAGAGAAGGAGAGAGAGGATAACCCTCTGCACGGGCTCTGTTGCTGCAGATAAGGATGCTCCACGTTACAAATCATTATTAGGTGACGGTCAGACAACTGGGCTCTGTACTGGGAAACTGAGTTTCAGCTCCTTCTTATTTCCCACCCCCCTCCCACCCCAACAGAACCCAGAAACTGCATTGTTAGGCCTGGGAGCTTCTGTGGCCGTGGCAGCAGCAGGAGTGAAGAGGGACGGGGTGGGCAGCGAAAGCAGCCATGACGGTGCTTCTGGGCGTGCAGCAGGGGACCCAGGGGTTGACGGGCCTGCTGAGCACCAGCCAGGTCAAGGCACTGCGGCAGCGGCGGCTGAGCGTCAAGGGCAGGTTGTGGATGGACTGCCGGATGTGCAGGATGGTACAGAGTGGCTGCTGAGAAAAATTCTTTACAGAAGGAAGTTCGGATTCAAAGCCACCCTGGCAGAAAGGAAAAGGGGAGACTTGGAGGAGACTTTTCCTCTCCTCCTCCTGAGTTGCGGCAACGTAGGGCCTGATGAAACTGAGTAGACACACACAGAGGAACGACCACCTCCTTTTCTAGAGCCGTCTTAACAAGAATTATGATTTGTTTATCTAACAAGGGCAAGCCCCGCACTGGATCTATCAATACCTCATAGCTGCTCTAATCATCTCTACGGTCATTGTGAAATTGTTTAAAACAGGCACCCTAATTTTGAACCTAAGTGTGCTTTTTTTTTTGGAGAAGTAGAAGTTCAATACCAATTCACAGTATATTCATTCAAACCAAATGTTCTGGTCAATGTTCACTCCCTAAAGTGGAAAATACCTAGTGTAAGTTAAATTTCTGTTTGGGGGAGGATTCTCTCTATCACTTATTATTCCAGATGATGGATCCATGGCAGAATTGTCTAAGGTGTATGTTTCGCTATAGAGTGTCGGAATTCGTGAACTTGGAGTCTGAAGATACTGCAGCATGTCTGCAATTTGAAGTTACTGCTCTCTGGAACCTCAGGTAACAAGGAGATGCAATTGATTAGAGCTTTGTTTGACATTCCAGGAGATGGGGTTTGCAGAAATGACAGGAAACAAGTCTACATCAGGGATCACTTTAAAAACCAAGACGAACAATAATATGCTCCTAGTATGTATCCACGATCAACCTTAATCTCATACCTTGACAACAACAGCTACTATAGGAAGAGAAATCACCATCAGCATGATAGCTTCATTCATAAAGCAAGCATTCATTCAATCTCACTCACGAGACTTCACACGCTAGGGCTTGAAAACAGAGCCAGGTTTCTTGAGCCAGATGGTCAACAGCAAGGATTCTGTCACTGACTCTCTCCTGTCCAGATCATTAAGGGACTTTATACTCTGAATCGGCATCACCAGATGTGGATCAGCAGATGGTGCTAATAATCATAATCAGAGCTGTAATCAAACCTGTAACAACAGCCTCAATTTATTGAGCTCTGAACTTACGTCAGATACTATGCTAAGCACGACATATTAGTTTGTCTACCCCTACCAAAACCCCCTAGCAAAACAGCTACTCTTGCTACCCCCCATGATACACATAAGAAAACAGAGGTTTGGAGAGTTTGAGAACTTGACACAAACTGCAGAGCGAGGAACTGGAACAAGTTTTGACCAAAATGAGGCCCTGCTGGACTCCAGAGTCTGAGCTCTGAAACGGGTTTTGCAGCGTACGTGTGGATGCGTGGTAGCAGCTGGGGAACTTGGAAAGAGTTAGGAAACCCTGAAAAAAAGTGAAGCCTGAGGATAAAGATTTCCATTTGCAAATCCCTTTCCACATAAGGTGGAAGCAGGATTGGCATATCCACTGAGCCCTGTGCGAGCTCCTCTTATTAGGGTTCGGTACATTTGACGGCAATCGGCCACTTCAACATCTCTACCACCTCCAGTGAATGAGCTTTCAACCTGCATTTGGCAGGTCAGGATATTACAGAACGAGGAGAAGCAGGACAGCTGTGGGAGAAGTGCGCTTCCTTTGTGTGTGGAGGCCCACGTGTATTTTAATCAGGAATTCCCCAAACTCAGCTTACATAAATGTTTAAGAAAAGGCAACTCGTTGAAAAGATACTGTGTTAATTTACCTCACAAAGCATTCACAAGTAGGCTTTGAAGAGCGGGAGTACAGTTCAAGCTCAGGAAAAACTCAACTCAGATATCATCAAGATTCACTTTCTCTTTTGCCTCTGCTTTTTAGTGTCACCTTCTTTGTTCTTCTTGCTTCTAAGTGACTAACTTTACCTACAAGGTGGGAAAATGTGGCAGCTAAGAGTTCCTGAAGATAGTATCTTTGAACAGCTTCAATGCCATTCCAAATTCTTGGGGAAGAATGCTGACTGGCCTCCTTTGGGTAAGGTGCCCACACAGGAATAATTACTACAGACTTGGTTTTTGAGAGCTTTGCCTGGATTGAGTCCAACTCCAGTTGCCTCCCGAGTGGAAGTGTCAGTGAGGGAATAACCTCATCTAGAAATCTGAGACACTTCTCAAATTTCTAGATACACCTGCTCTCGTGGTCTCCAGGGCCTCTGTGCCCAGGTATCTCCGATAGATGCCACAACGCCCCCTCTCTATCCCCACCAGCACTGCTACAGAGAATGTTCGCAACCCACCACTCCGGCCCCTGTGGTTCTGGCTAAAGCTCAATACGTGACAGCAAATTGAAACATTACATTCGACATTTCCCCTTAATGTTCCTATGGGACAAATCGGCAGACATGTCTATTAGAAAAAAAAAGGTTCCTGATACCTGAGAAGGTAAAAGGGAAAGCACAAAAGAACATGTGAGGTACAGTAGCAGTTGTATGGCTGGTAAGACATGGAGTGTGGAGTTTGTCCCCCATCCTTCCCCTCCCCTTCCTGTGTTTTCTCTCCTTTCCCCTGCAATAGGTTCCTGAATTCTTTGAATTTATTTTCTCTACTTTCTCAACAACTATCAGGAGCCATCTTCCTTCCATTTTCTTAATTGTAATTCCAAGCAGCACTTAAAAAATTGCTGAAGGTTCAGGAAAGAGGGTTTTAGACTAAGTAGACAAAGTATTCATATTTAAAGCTATTAGGTTACTATTTAATTAATCAGCATGGTTACCTTATTTTCTGTAAAAAGGAGACTGAACAAATGTACCCCGCATTTTTGTTCCTCTGGGACTTATTAAAATACATGGGCATTTAACTTCTGCAAGATAATAATACTGCATGACAATGTCATCCTGACAGGAACGCTAAACATCTCCATGAGAATACTCTGCAGATTTCTTAATGCATAATCAAAATTATTGTTACCTAATTAAAATCTGCTTTGGAATATGAACTGAAGGATAAACCAGTAAAATAAGAATAGAGAAAATCAACGTGCTTTTTCTTATACAAGAAGCCAGAGAGAAAAATGCCGTAGAGGATCTTTGCTGACCCAGCAAAAGTTCTGGGTATGTGATATATTATGATGTTACTAGGCATTTATATTTCAGGTCAATAAAAAGCAATCATTGAGGAAAATGTAGTAACCTTGGTTCGTGTAATAATGTTAAAATATAACTTTCATACACTTTTGGTTTTCTGCCCACATGCAAGATTTTGTCTAAGCCTAAAAGTGCTTTTTTAGGAAATAGAGTCTACAGCAAGCTGTGCATTTCCATAGCATCAGGGTTTTGCCTAATTGCATAATGCTTTGATATTTCCAACAAGCCAAGAAGATAGAGAATTTTTGAGGATGCCAAAGAGACTGGAGGTCCCCTGAACCAGCTTATTATAAATAGTGCCTAATGAACGGCTATTTATTTTCCTAGCAATATCACTCTGTGTGAGGTTAAGTCATTTGGTTCTTTTTTCCATGTTCTCCATTGCATAAAAATACACCATGCCAGGCCCCTGGTATTGTGAAATTTGCTCCATCAGCACATAGGTTTGACTAGACAAGTGCTTTGGACATACTGAGAAGCATTTCTCTGTCATTCCGTGACCTACCTCCAATTTACATGCAGACCAGTTGCTGAGGACCCAGCTGTAGCAGGGGGTCACTGGGCAGGTTTTATGCTGGGTAAGCTCTGTGGGGCATGGCCGTCCTTCTCCTTGGGTTGGCATAATGATAAATCGAGTCCGGCTCATTCGACCTAAAACGATAAGGAAGATGTCAGCTTTTCCCTTAGAGTTTGGCTTGGAAAGGGAATTAAAGGACAGAATGTTGCCTTACATACAAAAGGCTTCATTAAAACACACTGAACTTTGTCATGTCCAGGTTTCAGTTTTTCTGCCATTTTAATTGAGGTTTCTATGGAGACACAAGTTATCTGAGGTGTGCATCACGCTTAAGGATCTGAAATTCTGTCTGTCTTCACTTTAGCCGGCTTAAGTCCAAACTCTGTATTGTTGCCAAATAGACTGATCCCCATAAACACTGGCTGAATGTTAACAAATATTTATCTATTAAGCTTTAAAATAATCCAAGCATCCTGCCTTGGGCTAGGGATATAGTGGTGAAAACGCCAGATGTACCTTCTACCTTCACAGACTTTATATTCCATGCTAGGATTACAAATATTAAACAAAAATAGAGTTGTATCTTCTTCGTTAGGTTCTAAATCAGAAAGTAAGGTAAAAATGGCATATAATCCAAATTACCCTGGAAAATTCCCTAGGAAGGTGCCACCCTGAGGTTCCAATAGTGTCTCTCCATTAATTCAACATGGCCAATTTTCCTAGATTTTAGGACCAATTTCTTTTTTCACTGAGTACAAGATAAAATTGTTGACTTGTGGGAAGAAGCCATGTTGTTTGAAACACATATGTTCAAATGCTGGTACTCCATTTCCTAATGAAAGGAAATCGGTTAATAAGAATAGCTCAAGAAAGAGTAGGGCTCCCATGTCATCTTATACCCACTCCTAGGCATCAGGTCACAAGCTCATTAAGTGGAAGAGTGGATGGAATTTAAGTGTCTTTGTTTCTCTCTCTTGCTCTCCCTCCTGCTCCCTCTTGTCCTTGGTCCTTTTTTACTGATGAGGTATGATGTGCATATAGTTTCATTACTATTAGCTATCTGTGAATTATCTGTGAATCCATGCCCTTCCATTGGTGTTATAAAGTTAATTATGTAATTGTATCTGTGATAAATGTTAAAGGAAAAACAGAAGGTTCTATGAGAGCATGTTATGGGGATGCCGCCCAGTCTGGGAAGGAATCAGTTGAGCAGTTGAGCTTTAGGCAGAAATCTGAAGGAGCAGAACAGGTTTGAGGGCCTGACAGGCCAGTGTGGCTGGACAGAAAGAGCTAAGAAGAGAATAGGTTGAGGGAATACTGTTAAAGCTATTAAAAGTGGGGTCTTTTAGTTGATGTCAAAAGATTCTACATTTACCTCGTAAGAGAAATGGAAAGAGAGTAATGACTTCACTTCTGCATAGAATTCACTTGAAAACCTTGGCTAAGAATTCCCACATGCCCTCAAGTTCAGGGAGAAGTAAGGGTAACTCACACCTTCAGTGAACTAGACCTCTTAGTGACCACCAGAATATTATCATAGATTTGGTGGTAAACTAATTCTCTCTGAGAAGACCCTTTAGGAAAACTAGGAAGTTGTAGTCATTGGATTCTAAATTCCCTGAGGCCTGGGATTCTGTCCCTAACATGGTACTCCATATGTATTAAACACTAATGGAATATTTGTTTCATTCATATTTTTATTAATTGTCTATATGATATTATCTGGTATCTGAAAATGTGTGATGATATATCACCATAATTATTTGGAAGATACCATGTGGTAAGCAATTTTCTAAATACTTTAAATATACTGACTCACTGAATAATCGTAACAACCCTGGAGGAAAATGCTATTATGTTTCCATATTATAGATACCACAGGCTTTGCGAATAACAGAATCTACCCATTCTGCCCCCTGGGCACTGAGGAGAACATATGCTTTGGACAGATGTTCCTTCCCAGCACCACTCAAATCAAATCATACAGGTTGGACGTCACCTTATTCATATGAAACACTGTCCCTGCTTGATGAACACATTTGGCTCAAGACTTCACATTAATTCTTGTTTCAATACTCTTCAGTTTTATGATAATCTTTATGTTTATTCTCTTGAACTAAGTATCTATTACCCAAATGTCATTATCATTGCACTCTGTTCTCTATCCATCTGTGTAAGAATAATGACAATGTAGTATCACTTTTATCACAGCTAAAGAGGTTCTATTTCATTAAAACCAAATAACTTCAAGCTTGTTCTTGAATTGATGGCATGCATCACGGCCATTGCTTTAGGACTATTTTATTTATTTCCATTAAAGTGACAGATATTTTCTGCTGGACATCAAGGTGGGGGGAACCTAATGAAGTCAATGGAAAAAAAAATGATGCCATTACGTTTTGAAATAATGAAGTCTTACAACCACTCATTGAAAGCACATCCATATGATTTCTCTGCCTGTTGCTATCCAAACACCAAGATACGATTTTCAAACGATGCCAGCTTCTATCAAGAAGCATATGACCTTGGTCTAGTTGGTTTGCATATCAATAAATTGATTTTTTAATTAAATAAGATAAAAAAAAAGAAGCATATGATCATTCTACATTTTGAAGTATATTATCATGTTTAATTGGCTAATATTAAAGTTCGTAAGAAAAATATTGCTAATGAAGGCACGAGGGTATAAAAGGTAACTAGTGCACCTCAAGTTTCTTTGGGTTACTTGATATCTTTTAACAAGTTCCTTTTTCTAAGTCAGGGGTATTTGGCTGTATAAGTTAAATAATCAGAGAAAGTATCCCTTAAATTAGGCACTTTCCCCACAATTCCTGAAGTTGTAAATATAAAATCTAGCTACATGGAATACAGATGGTATAGAAAAGGAGGCCCACCATTTCCAGTGGTCCCTGGAATTCTAAACATCACACTGGATGTAATATTCAACCTTGCACCTATCTCTCGGCAGTAATTATTCTATTATAAAAGGGACCTCTAATGGCAGGAGACTTAAGGAATTGTTTTGTGACAGTGATTTTTCATGAGAGGAGAAAGCAGGGGAGGATGTGGGCAAATGCAAGATATATAAAGTTATGATCTGATATAGAATATGAGAAAAAGAACATTTTAAAATAGCTGATGAATGGCGCAAAGAAACCTGGACTTGGCATCAAAATTCTCTAGTTGGAAACAGTTCTCTCAAATTAACAGCTAGTAAATGATGTGACTGTATGAAAGTACTTTAACTCCTCTGAGCATAAATTTCCTCTCCTGTAAAATAAAATTAAGTATACGGAGAGTCATTATCTGAGGATAATTCATGCTGGGGAAAATGCCACTTAAAAATGAATGTATTTCAAATAGGAATTCAATTATTTTTAATAAATAATGAAAGATGTCTAAATGGGACTTTTTCTGCAAGTAAAAAGTATGCAAGTGGGTTTATTTTATCTAATATCAACTACCATGCAGGTAATTGCAACTATGCAGTTATTATTAGGACAAAGAATAAATCAACCATTGATATTTTTTACATAATTTTATGATGACCCTATGAAAGTTTTATTCTATTGTGACTGGCTTTTGCAGTTTGATCCTAGAAGCTTTGAGTCACTTTTCATCCATTTTCTCAAGAGCTCTGCTTAATCTTTGGTGTACAGATTGCTCCATTTTGTGCCCCTTTTTTGTGGGTAAACATTCCATTTGCAGCTAGAGATGGACCAACAAATACCTTGATGCAATGACAGGGCATGTGCGTTAATCCAGGAGACTCGTTGACTGGGGGACGGCTTTATAAGTGGTCAGTTCAACAGCAAATATTTTGATAGTATGAGGGGTTCTGCTTCCTATAGATCTCACAATTATGCTGATTCGGGTGAAGAATACTGAGATGATGAGGACTCCTTGGACTAATCTCATGTTGCATATGAATTTAAAAATACCCTATATGAACTACCTTAACAACGTAACTAAAATAGAGTAGGTGCTGGCTAAATCTTAATATTTTTAGTCATTTATTTTGACAACTACTATTTCATATCAATTCCTAGACCTGGCCCTGGAACAAACCTGTAATGGGTATATAAAGCATGCTACTTGTATTCTATTGGGCTTTTTCACATTAAATGCACACAGCTGCGAAGTCCACAATGATTTAGCCTGGTCCCACCCAACCTCTTACACCCTAGCCTACACTCCTTTTGCCCTCAGAGTAAGAGTGAAGGTGGCTGCCGTCCACATCCTCATGCTTCCAATCTAAGAATAAGAGAAATTTCTTGGACGCTCTCCAGACAACTCGTTTGGGTTTATGAATCTATTTGAAACCTGAATTCAATAGTTGATATAGACAATATGTTTAATGGGTAATACCAATGAGATATAGAAACTGATTCTCTTATTCATCTGCACTTCAGAGAGAAAAGTACTAGCTCCAAAATGTTTCCACTTGAATAAAAACCCAGATTACAGTAGGTTAAGTTTGCTAGCAATTCTCTCTGAAACTTTTCCTCCCCTCCTTTTAGGAATATTGGGAACTCATTATAAGCAACAGTGATACTAGGCCTACTGTTAAATTAGCAATAATTTCTGGCATTGAAGGAAAAAGGATTGCACGGTAAGACTTCCAGAAGAAAATAGATAGTGGGGCACACTAGTCGTAACACCCCCCCCCCCAAAGAAAGGCCAATACTGGTATCTGCATACAGGTTTAAAGCATATTGGACCAGATCACACTCCCATTGAACTCAGCAGCGGTCAGGCTTCACTCTGAGGTTCCACTGACAAAGGGGATGTGGGAAATTTTAAGCAGTAAAAAAAAAAAAAACCCTCAAAACTCGTTACATAGGGCTTCCCTGATGGCACAGTGGTTGGGAGTCCGCCTGCCGATGCAGGGGACACAGGTTCGTGCCCCGGTCCAGGAAGATCCCACATGCCGCGGAGTGGCTGGGCCCGTGAGCCATGGCCACCGAGCCTACGCGTCCGGAGCCTGTGCTCTGCAACAGGAGAGGCCACAGCAGTGAGAGGCCCGCGTACCGCAAAAAAACCCCAAAACAACAAAAAACTCTTTATATGTTTGTCAATGTATACATTCATAAAAAAGAGATGGAGTCAAACACAATGGTTCTCTGTTCTGACCATACACTCAGATCCAGGGAGCCAGCCACCAACACTGTTACAGTGATAGGCTCTACACAATGGTTCTTCTGTGGCCCTGACAGATGCTCATTGAATTAACTGAAAATCATGGTTTTGATAGCTCTGGACAATTTGAATACGACCCAGGCACACAATGCAAAGTACGTTTGAATGGGAAATTGGAAAAGGAAATATAAGAATAGAGCAATGACGAACTTACCTGTTTAATCTTAAATAGTTCATTAAATATCTGAGCAATTTATATGAACATACCTATAAACTCCAACGTACCGTAGCCATGTAAATACGAAGACAGTGGTATATGAAGTCACTTTGAGCTTACAGAATGGTATTTGAATATTACTATTACTGGTTCGCTTTCCACCTGGGAACTATTTTTTTTTTAACATGAGTTACATTTTCAAGGCATGTGCGCAACCGTTGGCAGGGAATGGTCTTCCTGAGCTGACATCTGTAAGGGTTGGCCAACCTACACCACAAAGAATGATGTTCAGTGTCACTAACCTCAAGGTGATGATGGTCCTTCCTGATATGCACCAAAAAATTAGGTTACTGAATAAAATGTTTCCACTTTTAAGTATTTGCTACTTTGAATTTACTCTTAAGCCTTTGGTGGCTGTTGCCTAGTATTAGTCAGTTGAAAATACTAGCAGATTACAAAATAAATGAAAACAGAAGCAAAGGGATACTAACAACCACCTCGTTAATAGCTGGTCAGGTCAATCTATTAATCAATTTTCATCACATATGTCTCTGTGGTTAAGGCAATTTATTGTATAATACCTTTTGTCATTATAAAAGTATTCCTCATTATGGAGGGAGGGTCTAAATTAATTGAGTGAATACAATGTTCTAGGATATAGAGACGATATAGCATATTCTTGCTTAGTTCTGTTCCCTTCCTTATCCTGCTTTCTTTGTTTTCTTTCCCCTGAGAGCACCTGTTCTCCCCACCCGCCTCAAATCTATCGCTTCAACAAGAATCCCAGTCTCATTTCCTATGTGATAAACTGAAGCCCAGAGAAATTAAATAATTTTTGCAAAGTCACACAGCTAGAAGGATGGGAACAAAAATTGCTTTTACTCCAAAAGCATCTGCTTTCCAACAAATCTCACCTGGTCCAAGTCAGGTATCAGATGCTATGCTGAGGTCATTAGGCCACTTGAACAAGTTTGAGAAGTACACTTAGGCCTCCCCTCTGCAATAAATGGGTTACCTGTATTCATACATTTCATATTTTCCTTTAGAAGAAACTACTTACAATTATGGTATTAACACCTTACTCTGTGATAACTCTTTATTTGCTTTGGGGTACTTGTCAGAGTAAATTTCTGAAAGCAGAAGTAAGTTAGATTGTCTATAAAATGCTCAGTTAATTTCATGCAGTTCTTTATGCCGGACATCTGGTTTTTACTTCTCTTAACACACATCATCTGGAATTTTTATCCAAGTTTATTTTTTAAGTGCCAAGTTTGTTGTAAATATACAGCCTGGATTGACATGGATTGGGGATCAAGGTTATTTTCTAATATGACGGAGTGGAGAAAAACTACGATCTCGATCTGCAGCCTCAAGATAGATCTTCAGCATGTGTCTGGCATGGCTGAAGACGGAAGGTGCAGTAATGATTCTGCCTTCAGAGCTACAGTCCATGAGTTTCCCCTATAGAGGGACTCCTTGGCTTGTCTAAAAATGGCTTCAGGCATCCAGACACCTTTCATCATAGAGAACACTCAAGTTAGGCAAGGCAAAGAGTCCATGAGTTTTTCAGAGTAAAATAGATGAGCCCCAGCCATAACCATCTATTTGGGGGTGGGGTTAGCGAAGTAAGGAAGTAACAAGACCACAGTTTTAGAGGTCAAGATAGACCATGGTATCACGGGAGTGAGCTAGGTCTTTTAAAGGCAGAAGATTAGGCACCGTTGCCTTTGCTTGGAGATAGAGCTCCAGATTTCTCTGTGACAGTGCGTATGCATTCTAGCTGCTTATTTTCAGTTCTATTCCCAATAATCACATTTCAGACCCATTAAGAGGTATCAAAACTTGACAGACCACTGTTAAGTATACAGCAGAAATACCCCCAATGAGGCTCTCTCCATGAGATGCAAGATGACAAAGTCACAGAGAGTGATTTTAGCAATCCTGGAGCTATTCTATCAGTCTCACACATTCCCTATCTGGAAGACTGGCTCCCTGCAGCTATATTCCAATCAGATGGAAGAGATAATAATATGCAACACTGCTAATTATGAGACAAGTATACATTTAGGAGGCTTAAAATTCAGAGAGACTTAAAGCCCTCACTGTCCTTTATGTTCCAATCTGAGATCCATTTCCTCTGCTTATTCTTAAATACACCTAAAAATTATGAGAATTTTTATAAAGTGACATAGCACCCAACCCAGGACCAAGTACATAACATGAACATTTACATATACAGTGTCAGATGTAAAGGGGCACAGTGGAGAAAATGGGGCTTAGAAGACACCTGAACTTGGGTTCAAATCTTTCCTCTACAACTGACAAGCTGTGTGACCTTGAACAGGTTACTTATTTGCCTGTCCCCATACCTGTAAAGTTATGCCTATAATTTCATACTACTCTTGTAAAGAGCTAAAATACTCCTGGTACCAATAATTGTGCCTTTGACCAATAGATATTAAAAAGTAATTATTCTAATATTTCGTCTTTTTACCGATAAAAGATAGTGGAATAAAAGGCTGGCTCAGTCTTACAACTGGCCATTGGAAAAGCCAGCTTTAAAACTGGATATTCTTCTCTAGTCTTTCTTTTTTCCCATTCTACAATTCAGCTGCTTGTTCTCTGTCATAGGAACTAATTACTTGATATAGTCAATAAGTTTGAGCTGTTATAACTATTGGACTGTGTGTGATCAAGGATATGACACTGATCATGTTTTATTCAGACACAAACTGAAGGTTACTGGCTTACCTTTTAAAATCTTTAAACAAAAAGAGAAAGAAAAAAGCTGGAAAGCACAAACTTGTGGTGCTTTGGAGTTAATACAAAATTATTATTTTCATTATGGACTAGAGTGGACAGAAAAATCATATGCCGTCTGTGAAACACAAGAGGCAGGCTGGATTACATAGTATAGAAAAATATTATAAACTCATACACCCTGAATTAAAAAATATGAAAGAGGAACAAATCATAATCTGGGATTAACAACCTTCTTGGAACGTTTTGCTTAAATAATAATTATGAATAATTCATGATATGCTAAATTTAGGGAGTTCTACATTCCACTGAACTGATGAAAATTCAACAGACAAAGATCATGACTAATCCAAATATTAAGCTCTTCTATTACATGCTTTGATCTTTGAAATCTATCTAAAAAGATCCCTTAGTGGAAGTCTAGAATCAGTCTCTCTTTAACGTGAAATAAATTGGATTCAAGCTGTTCTAACCTTGAAATCTTTAACACAATTAGAAAGTATATGCCAAGCATCGGGTGTACATTAAAGAGACAACCCAGACGCTTGGAAATAAAAAAGAGCTCCCTTCAAAGTTTCCCCTCAGATCAATATAGTTCTGTGGGTTTGATGGGGAAGTGTGGCTATGGGGAAGCATCCAGGACACCCAGCTTGCCAGGATTTGCCCGACAGCCCGGTGATTTCCTAAACGGAGACAACGGTGTGCAGTTTGCTCTTGGTAGAGAAGTCAGCGGAGAGCCGCAGGTGCTGAAGTCAGACTCCCTTGCAACTTGCTTGCGCACTTTCATGTGGCTAAATAAACTGTCTCCTCTTGTGGTCCCTGCCCCATTGCCGTCACCACTTGGAAAAAAGAAAGCAGCTAGTACAAAAGACAGCTGCGGGCCGCATAGCACAGGGAGATCAACTTGGTGCTTTGTGACCAGCTAGAGGGGTGGGATAGGGAGTGTGGGAGGGAGACGCAAGAGGGAAGACATATGGGGATATGTGTGTGTGTATAGTTGATTCACTTTGTTATACAGCAGAAACTAACACAATAATGTAAAGCAATTATACTCCAATAAAGATGTTAAAAAAAAGAATAATAAAAGGTGGCAAACTTATATTAATATAAACTGACTATGGAAAGGCCCTAAATAAATATATTCTGAATTGGAAAAATAAAATAAAATAAAGTGATTATTGAAAAAAAAATTTAAAAGGACAGCTGCGGGCACACCGTTTTAGAAGAGACAAGGCGCAGATGTTTTTCAAGGGTAGTTTCCAACCTTTTCGGCGCCAGAGTTTGGTCTCTTTTAAGAAACAAGTTCATCTGTGCCACACATCGCTGCATTTGATTATTTGCTGTTTGTCCGTCACTTTTAGCTTGTGCTGCATGAGGATTAAGGCATGATTTAAATGCAGAGTTGTCTCATTTTGGAAACGGTACTATCTGCCAGGGGGCTGGTGATCAGAAAAGAGAGGTGCTGGAAGAGTACTGATAGTTTGAGGGCTGGTAGAATAGAATAGAATAGAATAGAATAGAGCAGAACAGAACCACAAAGGCTGTCTCCGCAGTGTCCTGACGGTAGCTGCCTAAAAATTCAAGGACTATGTGTCCTATTCTTTGTACTGGTCATTTTATTTATTTTTTTTAAGATGAAGATTGGGCCCAAATATAATGTATAAATAGTCCTTTTTATATTTTTGTTTGTAGGTTCTGATATAGAGCCTTGAATGCAACAGGTAGTCAAAAAATGCCTGTGAGATTGAACCCTGAGAAGCCTAGCAAAGAAAACGCCAGTTACAAGAACTACGGCACCTTGTCATTCAATTCTGACATAAATATCACCTCCTCAGTGGCCTCTCTTCCCACATCCCTCACTCCCCTGCAAGACACTTGTTATTGTCCATCACATAACTTGTTTTTTGTTTCGACACAGCACTCATCAGTGTCTGTTACTTTTGTGTGTATTCACTTGTCTATTTGCCGTCTCCCTGTCTTGTCATCACCATCTAGTTTCCTACTAGAATGTTAGTTTTATGAAGTCAGGGGACTTTGTTTCCCTGGGATCTTGTCCTTTCTATACATGGTGTATCCTCAGCTCCTGGGAGAATGCCTGGCTTTGGGGAAACTTCCAGTGAGGATTTGTGAAATATATGAGTAAATGTCTCTACAGCCCTGACTTAAGAATAGAAGTCAAAATAGCAGGATGACCATATAATGTATTTTCTGCACTGCCACTTTTGACAATGAAAGAGTGCACCAATAGGTGTCAGGATAAGGATAATAGATGTAAACTTTATAAATCCTGGTTCAATGTATAAAGGAAAAATGGAATACATATACATTTAGATTCCTGGAAGGTTTGCCAGGAGTATCAGGATTATGGAATATTTTTTAAAAGGCATTATTACATCTTAATTCAGGAGATCAAGGCATCTAAACGTCAAGAAAGGATTCTCAAGAACTTATCCTAGCAGACCCTTAGAAGCTAGCTAGAAGTGATTTAAAACTAGTGCTATATTTATGTGCCAATGGAAACTATCAAATGACTTCCAAGTGCTTTACACAATTCGATTTCTCTAGGTAGTTAACATCCCTTCTTTAGTCCTTCTGTGCCTTAGGTCACACGATGACTTTCCTTAGGAAATTTTCCATCGTTTGTCTTTGTTTATTATTCTAAGGATTAGAAAAGGTGAATTTAAGTTCAAACTCAAATTGCCTAGAAATCTCTAATAGTGGGATTCAGATTTGGAAAGTAATTTTCCTTGTTTGTTTTTGTTTTTCAAGTAGACTAACGAGGTCTCATGAGCCCACAGCACTAACAGAACTGCTTGAAAAATTAAAGTCATATTTTATAATACTAAACTTACAATTGGGGGTCTTAGTTTCAAAGGTAGTGTATTAGCATAACATGGAGATCTGTTACGTTTCACTGACTTTGTACAGTGGCAGAATTAGGATATTTGGGGCAAAAATAATGTTAAACAGATCTTCTGTCTCCTTGCATTGAACATATTCTTGAGTAATGATACTTGACTTGTGAGTTTAATTAGAGAGAGAAGAAAATAGCCCCTGGCAGGGGTTGGCTGCCTTTGGGCTTATGATCCAGTCTGCAAGCTTTTCCCCTTCAAACTTTCCCCTATAGTCCAGAACCACCTGGGCAGTGACAAACGTTAACTGAGATTTCCCCCATGTGCCAGGTACTGTGCTTCATGGGAACTAGAGGGGTTCACCCATGAAGAACCCAAACAAGGTCATTGATTCCTTAGACAGACAGATATTAAAATTGATTCAGGGACTTCCCCGGTGGTCCAGTGGGTAAGACTCCACACTCCCAATCCCCGGTTGGGGAACTAGATATTTGCATGCATGCCGCAACAAAGATCCCGTGTGCCGCAACTATGACCCGGTGCAGACTAAATAAATATATAAATAAATAAATAAATATTTTTTTTAAAAAATGCCATTTGAAACATTGTAAATGTTCATTCTAATATATCTATATTGACATGATGACAAAATAAAAATTATAAAAAAAACTGATTCAATTTATACATAATTAAAGTATTAGAAGGTGATAGTGGGGGTGATGGTGAGATATTCCACAGGAGGCAAGGAATCAAGGTGGAAGGGAGCATACACTCAAGATCGTGACTGAAATATACTATATCACAGCAGAGAGATCCAACATGATAGTGGAGGGTGATGGGGATAGAGAGGCAGGCATGCGGGAGATCCTGCAGGTCCTCGTGGACCATGCTCACAATACAGGACTTCATCCCTTCTCTACTTTTCCATGCTACCCTTTACGGCTGTTCTCATAGCCGTAGGAGAGTCACACCTCCTAGCAGAGGCCCATGAGGACAAGACTGCAGTGCTTCTGGCTGTGGGATAACCAGGGTAGCTCACGCTGGACAGGGAAGCAACCAGTTATTCACATCACTAATGCAAATAACACCTCTAGTTTAATGAACTCATCTACATGTAATATTACCTATTTGTTTACTGTGTACTGTCCCTCAACTAGATTGTAAGCATCATGAGAAGAGGGAAATTGTCTTCCCGACCCCCTCACTGCTTCATGTCCAACACATTGTACTATGACTGGCACATTAGTATTTGTTTAATGGATAAATGACTCTTAAGTCAATAGGAAAACAACTGTTCGGATTTGCATTTTCAAAATATTACTTAGGCTGTGATTTTAATGTATGGACTTTGAGTGGGGTAAAAGGATGAGATGTGAGAGTGGACCATGAGAGGAACTGAGTCTATGGGAAAATCTTTACAAGACCCTAGGGAGTCTCTGATAACACTCTTTCCTGCTGGTGCGTAGGAAGGTGGAGATGGAAATTAACACATAATAAACACCAATGCTGTGTCAGGTACTGTGCTACACGCCTACATATACTTCATAGCATTTAATTCTCAAACCCCAAACAAAGCCTCTAACATGTGCATGAATTCCATTTTAGAGATGAAGAAGCTGAGACTCAGAGTAAGTCATTTGCCTAAAGAGCTGCAATTTGAAACTCGATTTACCCAACTTTAAAGTTGATGCCCAGCTGGGAACTATACATGCTGCCCAGTCAGAATATTTGAGAAACTAATATAGGTCAATCAATCACTGAAATCTTGGTTCTAAGATTTGCCATTTGGTTTCCTGAGGTGCTTTGCAGGCTCTCGATTGTGCAGGAAATGGCATGCTGTTATTTCTGGACATTGTGATTCCCAGATTTTCATTTTGAGTGATGCTCTTTATGGAAATAAATTTCAGCTTCCTTAGCTGTGTTTTTCTAAGGCATATCCTGAGTACTGTTGTCAGCTCTGCCCTCTCCAGGATCTTGGAGTTGACTTCGCAGGTGAGCCCCTTTTCCTGCTACATCCTGCGTTTGCTCCTCAGACAATCCCAACTAAGGCAGAGAAGTATTGATAGCCCCAGTATGCTCATTTGTGAATAGCTTAGCAATGAGCCCATATCCTAGTTCCAGTGGTCCAGTCACAGAGCTTCTAAAAACCTCCTTCCAAATATCTTTGTTTGGTGATCAGATCCAGGTCTTTTAACCCCTTTCCCCATCAGATTCCATGATTCCTCCAACATGCAATTCTTCTTCCCTCTTCCTCCCCTACTTAATGACTAACCATATAGCAGGATTTTCCCTAGGTCCCTATTCCAAATTTCTGACATTTACCTTGTGATAAACTGTAACTCTTTTTCAGGATGAGAACCCTATCCTGAACCACAGCTCTGTGCTTGCCTGTTACGCTCTCCTCGTTCTCTTTACATGGACACATGTTTTGGTCCCTATTTTAGCCTGACGGCTGGAGTGCCATCTATGGCTGCCATTTGCCTAGCTCGCGAGTATCAGCTGAATTCCTTGCCATTGTTCACTATTTACCCAGGAACTTATAGTATTAATAGCTATCTGTTCAGCAAAGATTTATACTCCCTTTCCTCCACAGGAACTGTTTCCTCCATAACACTGTTGCTAAGAAGTGACTGGCCATCCAGAAACTACATTTCCTACTCTGCTGTCTTGCACTGAGCTGGAGAAGTGCAACCAAATTTTATCCGATGGAATATAGATAGTAGAGATATATGCAACTTCCAATCTGGTCCATAAAAACCTCCACAGGACGAGCTGGATAGCACCCTCCAGAGAGACTTGATTATGTTTAAGCGGTAAGGCCTCCATCAAGCTGTGTCCGTGGTTGACTTCGTGAAGCAGAAACTACCCCTTCCTTTATGGGAGTGAAAAATTAGTTTCTAACCTATGATATGAAGCCACTGTGACTGGGGGGTTTTACCTGATACAGGAACTAATTTTACTTATAGGATACATCTTCTAAAAGCCACAGAGGCTAACATTTTTTGAATTGGTTGAACTTAGGACCTTTAAAATAAACACCATCCCATGGGGTCAGTGGCCCCTCTGGGGTCTGTTACTGTTACTAGGCCAGTTCTTCACCCTCTGCCTCATTATAAAGGACTGATACTACTCAGCCAGAAAAAAAGAACGAAATAATGCCATTTGCAGCAACGTGGATGCAACTAGAGATTATCATGCTAAGTGAAGTAAGTCAGACAGAGAAAGACAAATACCATCTGGAATCTAAAATATGGCACAAATGAACCTATCTATGAAACAGAAACAGACTCACAGACATAGAGAACAGACTTGTGGTTGGTTGCCAAGGGGGAAGGGTGTGAGGGAGGGAAGGTCTGGGAGTTTGGGATGAGCAGATGTAAACTAATATATAGGAAGGGAAAACAACAGGTCCTACTGTGTAGCATGAGGAACTATAGGCAATATCCTGTGATAAACCATAATGGAAAAGAATATTTAAAAAAAGAACGTCTACTATGTGCATAACTGAGTCACTTTGCTGACAGCAGAGACTGGCACAGTATTATAAGTCTACTATACTTCAACAACAAAAAAGAAACATTAAAAAATAAAAAAGGACTGATAGGAGGCCAGGCTCGTTCCCTCTGCTCCCCTGGGTCAGCCTCATGTGATGTCCAGCTTGGCCAACATGCCTTATCCCGTGTGTCAAGCTATGGCATACGGAGAGATACTTAAAGACTAAATTGTTTTGTGGGAACCAACACAGGGAAGCCACATACCTCCATGGCCACAAGTCTGTGAGCACTCTGTCCAAGCCGTCCACCCCGAGAGCTGACAGTTGACCACGCATTCCACCAGGCAGTGAAGGCTCATCCTCTGAGGCTTCTCCAAGTTATGCTGCAGATGGGAGGGAAATGTGATTGTACTGGAGAATTCACAGCAACATCCAATCAAATCACTATCCTTTTATGGGATAATAATCTTTATTCTATGAGAATAACCTTTCTACATTTTTGTGGGGAAAAATATCCTGGCTTGTAGAAACTGATGGCAAGCCTAGAAAATGATGGTCCTTACTTCACAAAATAGAAACTTGTCAGCCCCAATTTTTTTTTGATAAAATCCTCAACTTTAGAAGTAGATTGGCAGTTAAGGTACCGGGAAAGCAGGCAGTTATGTGACACAGAGATCTGTCCTGTCACTCAGCCAGCAAGGAACCAGGAGGATGCCTCACTGTTAAATCTAGGCTCCTTGCCCTCTAGATGGGCCAACAGTACATAGAGAGCTCAAATTAATAGCTACCTAGGCTAAAATAATAAATAGAAAAAGAATAAAACTCAAATCTACAAACCATCTAAAGTTTGTAAAAAAGACCAATTAGCTAAAAACAATCACGGTCTTAATCAAGGGAAAAGTTGATGATACTGTTTCTTTTCCTCTTATCCTCTCTGAAATCCACATCTAGGCAAAATTACACATTTTCTAATGGCCAAGGTAGAAGAGGTCTTAGTGAAAGAATAAATCATCCAAGAAACACAGAAAGAATAATAAAAAAAATTCTGTTTTAGGAATCACACACTGTGTGATCGGGGAAAATGCTAACACTCAATACAAGTTAAATATTAGCAATGTCCACACTGAGATAAAATTCATGATTATAGCATGATTACTTGCTAAGTGGGCAAAATAGAAATGACCACATGGGATCTAGGACCCATTTGAGATATATAGGTATTCTAGTTAGGTTAATTTGGGACTTTAACGTTCTTTAAATATTTGCTGGATATATGGGAATTTAGAAAGCAGAGAAACTGATTTTTCTATTAATGAATAGTTTATATCGCTCTTTGTATCAAAAGGAAAGATTTATTATGTACACTAAATGTAAGATTTTCACTTATTTGGAGTTGTTGTAGATTGGTGATTTATTTGTCTTGAAGCAGACAACATCTTGAGAGGGAGATGAAATTAAACAAAATGTTAAAATAAATCACTGACACTTGGTAGACGGAACTCTGCCCTGTATTAGCCAGTCTCAGCATTTCATGAAATGGGATGTTCAATTTCAGATGGTCTCGTCTCAGGGCTGGTGTTGGTCCATGGTGATACTGTTGGTTTAAAGAGATGTTATGGCGGTACTTAACAAGGCTGAATCAGGATCGGTGAGGAGGGTTTTGTTCTGATTTTAATTTCCACTTGTGGACTCTTCTTACTTAAGGAGAAATGGGACAACTTTTATTTTGCTGGTTTCCGTGGAAACCTGAGCTAACTGGCCCCACCTATTTCCAATTATTCCAAAGACTGTTTTAGTGATTCTTATAATGGGACAGCATACGGTCATCTTTATTTCTATTAAACTGCCCCCATCGTGCGTTTCACTTATACGTTGGGAAGGAAACGCCAACTTTCTTGGAACAGGTTTGATTACGGTTTTTGTCCAAACTCCACATATTTTGTCATTGGGAAAAAAAGGGAGCAATAAAATGACAAAAATTCAAAAGCCACTAATTTGAAACTTGGTAGGCAGGCATTTTGACTTACCTTGCAAAGAAAAATGCAACTGCGCTAATTACCTAGCAATCATTTGCTCAGCAAATTAGCAAAGTATTCTAATAGCAAGTGTCAGTATTCATCTTATATGCAAGGAACAGTGTTTCCTATTTAGGCAAATGAATCACCCGCCCGATACAAAGAGTCATATTTAAATATTAGAGTCACCTGATGTCAATAGTTTGTTGGCAAATAAGATCTTTAAAATAATGGAAAAAACTATATTTTTAATGAATCCATTTCCCCAATGCAAAATGACCTTTCCTGGTCATTTTAACTAAGTTCAAACTAGTGAGATATAACTGTATGATACTAGTACCTCTACTCTAACTGAACCTAAGCTGTGATGAGAAGAAATCAGACTGTCATTTATATCAAGCATTGTGGAGGTTGCAGACCAATATTCAAAAAAATAAACAAACAAACAAAGCCGTGGGTGCGGGATACAAGTATACACAACTCACCTGCTCACACTGGTCCACACTAACAGGCTTGCCATCACTGCGCACACAGCTCAGAAGGCGGGTCCTGACGCCTTGCCCACAGGTCGCATTTTCACTCAGCTGGCACGTGCTCCACTCTACAGGCACAGGGTCACCACACTGAGTTTCCAAGTTATGACCATGTGAGCAAAATACAACACACCTTTGATCCTCTGCATTGGTGGAGGAGAGTGTGCACAGAATCCTGAAACCACTTTCAAGTGGCTTCTAAAAGCATCCTGCAATTCTTTTATTGAAAAACAATCAATCAGATCACCAGATAACAATGTGGGCTACCTTCCTAAGTTTGGTTTCTTGAGGTCAAAAGCCAAGTAATTTTTAGAAACCATCTCATAGTTGGCTGAGGTAGGAAAAGAGAAACACTAAGCACAAGGGCAAGGAAAACCAGTTGGGAATCATCTATTTGCTGGGGATAATTGAGAGAGGAAAACACCAACAACAACAACCACCAGAAATGATGCTAGTCTTTGATGTAAACTTGAAGATGTTTTCAAGGAATAAACATAATTTTCTAAATCATTTGGTATATTTGGTACATTGGAGCCAAGAGAGGTACCCCAGAAGGGAAAGGGGGCAAGATATATGCACTATTTCAGGAACTCTCGTTTTAAGAAAATTATTCTCTCATGAGAGAAGCTTTTGTCAGTTTGGCTAATTGTATTACAAACTGGACACCAGGAGTTAGAATAAACCATCCCATGACTAATTCTTTTTAAAAAATCTTATTTTGTTGTTGTGGGTAGAAAAAAAAAAAGATCCTAGATCATATACAGTAAGACCCTATCTAAGGAGATTTTTCATATGTGGTAGATGATCTAAGAGTTTAATAGGAAGAGCAAAGCCGTATATAGTAAAATCAGCATTTTAAAGACATGCTCTTCCAGTAAAAGGAAATTTTACCGTATTTCTCAAAAATTATTATGAAAACTAATGATCCGAAGGACCTTTAACTAAAGAAAAAGGGAACATACGCCAGGTCAATGTTTACCTATAAAGACAATCAGACAGCCCCATAGAATTCCCTAGGAGGTTCTCTACACGAGAAATCTCGGTAGTGCCGCTGTGTCCTCCTGGGGAATTAGTTTCAGGAAAAGGCTATTGTTTTGCCTCTGCAGGCATGTGGCCATTTGGTCATCAGTACTGAATTCTATGCTGAGACAACCGCTTCCACATTTCGTGGCATTCTGTGTGTCTGCCGCTCCAGGGAATGGCAGGGAGCAGATCAGCGTGACTACACAGTCCTCTGGTATCAGACACTGAGCCCTGTGGTGCCCAAGAGAAACCCGAGCTGTGTCTGAATGAGGCCGTGGTGATTTTCAGTGCCTCTAAAGCATCCCTATCCAGTCAGGTCCCCCATTCATCCTGCGTGAGCCCCACAGAGCAAGTACAGCACGAGCTTGGCTTTCTTGAAATGACAAAAGCCATGGACCAGCTCCATTCTATGACAGCTTGGTTCCTTGCTTCGTGGTTTTCAACCGTACCTGTTAGATTGTACTGGAACTGGAAGCAATTTTCGTTGAGGAGGCAGGGCCGCACCTGTGAGTCTTCAGCGCACATCCTTGAGCTCAGTGACGGCCTCAGCAGATGGCGGGTTCTTCTCTGCGTTGTGTGTGGATCACACGACTGTGAAGATCAAAGAGCAGGCAGAGTTAGAAAGGACCCCGTGTTTGTTGATAAATTCTGTGTGCTTATCTGTATACACGGAGACACACGTACAGCAGCCACAGGGTAGAGACTGTTGAGAGTATGAAACAGAATATTTAGAAAATAAAACCATTATGGGATTCAATGTAAATAGTTTGGGGGGTTTTCACCTGACAGCTCTTTCTTGTTCTACATTACGATGAAGCCTACATTTCTATCTCCCATGTATAGGTAGGCACATGAGACTATTTTCATCCATTAAACACTCTCTATTCTAAAATTC
Organism: Stenella coeruleoalba; assembly: GCF_951394435.1. Lineage (NCBI taxonomy): Eukaryota > Metazoa > Chordata > Mammalia > Artiodactyla > Delphinidae > Stenella > Stenella coeruleoalba. The sequence goes on along the minus strand of NC_137151.1, from coordinate 36,759,775 downwards.
GTCTGCCACGTAGCAAGAGACGCATGCATTTTGATGTTTCAATGAATGAAGAAAAGGAAGATAATGTCCCTTGTGCCCTCAGATAGTCTAGCCGAATAGAAATAATCACACAGAACATTTTAATGAGAAAATCATTTAAAAAAAAACAGAGAGAGGGAATTATGAAATCAATATTGCTGGTGTACCAAAACTTTTCTCTTATTTGGGAGGACCTCTGATCCACAGAAGATGAGCCACTGCATGCTCTTGCCATTTCAGCAAAATAAATGTACAGATATGAACTTCAAAGATCTCCTGCAAAAATCAAAATCTACCCAGGGGTCTCACATGTCCTCTTATAGCCTCAACTCATATGACATTCTTGAGCCAGGTAAAGCTACCTGCTACCTGTCATCCATCTGCTCTACTCACAGAGGACCTTCAGAAGTTCCCCCCTACTGGAATAATCTCCTTTCACGTGTCCTAAATCCTATACTTCTTCTTCTTTAGAACACTAACCAAGGCTTCATCGTTGACAGTCTTTCTCTTAAGAATGACAGATCCTTCTCTACCTTCCTAAGCAACCCATGCTGAAGAGCACAGGCTTTGATTCTAAACATATACATATATGTTCCACCTGCCCTTACATGATCATTCTTTGTTTCTTTATTACTCTGTCTCCTTTTCTTTATAAACTCTTTGAAGGCATGATGGATCATGATTTCTACTTCCCATATCACTCCCTGAAAATCTTGGTATACATTTTACCCACAGTGGTTGTTCAATAAACACCATTAAATATGGTCACGACAACGTAATTCCAGACCCAGAAACCTCGGGCACATAGATGTTTAAGCCACAGGAAAAAGAAAAGTCTCTGAAGTGATGTCATCAAATCATCATTTCCATATTTGGGATGTTTTGTTTATTTTTTTATTCCTTTACCTTTTCAGATATTGTAGCAAGAACAACCTGTAAACTTAATCTTGGCTGTTAATCAAAATGATAATGTTGGATGGCACTGAAATATGCAGAAAAATGCCACAAAAGTCTCTTCTAATTTTAAATGTTTAGAGCCACTGAAACACATTTACTATCCATGTGGCTTTATAGTTAAATCGTCTGTCAATACTTTTAAAGTCATTTTATGTTTTAATTGTATCAGATTGTCTCTAGATGATCAAGAAGAGCCATTGAAATCAGGTAATTATTCTGCATTATCTGAAAAGGAATCCCATGCTAAATGCTTACAAATAATTTCTTATTAGTTCACCAATTTGTTCTCATGGGAAGGAATAATAACTTAAATGATTTACCAATGAAAGAAAATGAAAGTATCTTAAAAGATACTCCTGATTAGTGTTCCACTACTTTTCTACCTTATTAAAATCAATTAATGTTTGAACCAAAGGAGCATGTGTAAGAATTATGAACCTGTTTAGCCTAAACCATCAAATAAAGCAAAAGAGAAAATAACACACACAAACATGAACACACAATTGAAATTACTATGTAACCTTGAACAATTCACTTACATATTCTGTATCTTAGTTCTTCATCTAGACCTGGGTGAGAAAGGGGTTTGAAGAAGACAGGGGCATCATTTGATAGTCTTTAAGAATACCTTCCCTCAGACCTCATATGCGTATCAGTCTCTAGTCCGCTGGATATGCTTTTAAGATGATACCCTCTCTCTGCCTGTCATTCATAGCCATGTAGACTTTAATGATCACTTTCTAGAAATTAATATATTGAAAACCAACACTGCAGCTAACCGTCTTACTAACGCTATCCATAGAAACAGGCAAAGAAGAGGTGCAGATGACTGAAATCCACAAACACAATCCAACCTAATCTCAGGTGATATTTGTACATTCCACCTTTTAAAATTGCCCTAGTGCTGCTAACAGGTCATAGATTGACTTGGTGGGTCTCCTCACTCCTTTCTCTTCATTAGCTATTTATTGGAAGTTCATAAGATAATGAATAGGTCACTAGGGAGATGAGGGTGGGCTAAGAAAAAAAGAATGACAGAGGCAGCTTACACCCAGATGATTTCTTTATTGGATCAAGACTCTTCAGATATAAACTGGGATCTTTTCTCCCCTACAGTATTTATACAAAGACATACTGTCAACTTCCTGAATAGAGAAGTGAGAAACTGATGTGTTGATAACTAACTGAAAGTCAACTTTGGACCAGTCTCATTATAAAGGACAAAGTTATATAGCTAAAGTTTATTTGCTAGGGAAGGAGATGACCAATAAGAACCAGTAGAATCTGGTACATAAGCCCTTTTATGAGACTAGATTTTTGAACTCTGAAAACCAGCACTTACCTTAAAGTTCAATCCTTCATTACGACATTGCGCCTTCACACCTTTTGTTCTCTCTAGCAACAAGGCCTTTACCCCTGGACCTGACCTAAATATTTGTATTCATCTGTCAAAATTAAATCAGATATTCCCTCTGAGAGCCTCCACTGACTTCCCTGTACTCTTATAAATGGAATCACCACGTGTAGTAAACATTTGCACTGCACTAGTATTGATATGTGTGTATTCCTTCCCATGGGCTATTTGGAGAGCATGTGTCTTAATTTTCTTAGACATTGAGAGCCTTGTCCTGTGTCTGGCATACAGTATGTAAATAATAAATATTTGGTGGTGTAGGATAATTTGGTTCTTTCTGGGCGATAAGACCGGATTTTTGTAAGCTGCCATTAGCAGACAAAATGTCAACCCTCGACCATGATCACACTGTCTAAATGTAAGGGTTCCCCATAGGTCTGTATGTCTGATAAAATGAGAATATAATATTTTCTCTCCTCCCCATACTTTTTCTATAAAATCCAAATGGTATTTCCCAGAATTACAGTCTATCATTAAACTAATAAATTATATCAGTAAATGAGTTTTTAATTTACTCATATAAAATAACAATTTAGATGATTTATCTTCAATAAATCCAACTAAGAATGTATAATTTGATACTTTTCTCACAACACTGAACTATTAACAATGACAGTTTAATAAAACCTGGCATAAATCCAGGTACCTGTGAATTGAAGTCGCTCTGTAAATTTCTTGTCTTGAGATAAGCATGACTCCCTTAAGGCCTGGCCTTGTCAGCGCCCATCAGATATTGAAACCCAAGGCCTTTACTCTGTTACAGGGTATCTCTGATAATTCTGAGAGTGTCTCTCCCTCATTTAGCCAATTAGCCCTATTGTCAGTCAGTAGTTCTGCGTTCTGTCTTTCATGAGGCAAAAAATAAAAAAAAAACCATTGCGATGCTTTGTAAGGAAATTTTTGAATGAAACTAAACCCTGATTCTCAAAGGTTGATAAGAGAAAACCTCTAGGATAGAAAAATTGCCTGAAAAATGTTACTCATGCCTCTCTTGTTTAAAATATTTCTCAGAGATTCTGAGAAACCCATTACAGGCATGAAAAATAAACGTTCTTTGTCTATCATAATGCAACAAAGAGAGCAAAGTCAAAACCATACAGACTATATGCTCAGTAAAATGAAGTGACAAGTTGTCTCCACAAACCTCAAACTATGAACAGGTGGGGACCAATGACTGAAGTTACGGAACTGTGTGAAATCAGCATCCAGCAGGAGAAAGAAGAAGGTAAAAATGGGCATCTGACATACCCAAGAATACCAAACTGGAAGACTAAACCTGGGAGTAGGAGATTTTTACATTCTCCAAAAGCAGGTGACTATAAGGGATCCGTGGAGAGATCAGTAGGTGATTATCAATTTGGGCAAAGTTTCTCCTTACAGTAGTACTTCCACAAGTAAATGAGAAAGGATGAAAGAATTGGAAGGTTGCCATTTTGTGTTTCCTAAATGATAAAGAGTTTAGGCTTTGACCATCAGTGATAGCCAAGCACATAAAAAGGGATAACCACACCTCGCGTCCCTCCTCAAGAAGAGCACATCTTCTATGGAGGAGTCTTGCCAAAGACCCGAATCTGATTAACTCTCTGCATCCAACTTCCAATTTATGGGAAATTCCAGGACAGGTGAACATGTTAAACTTCACCACGGGGATGCAATTTAAGAGACAGACTGGGAAATTCAATACGAAAGGTGACCTGTTTCCTTGCCAATAAATTGCTGGAAGTAAAAAAAGAAAGAAATGGAAGAAGCTAGATTAAAAGAGATTTGAAGACATACATAAAAACAAGCTTGAACTTAATGGCTAGCCCACACAGATTACAGATCTAAAGAAAAAGTAAGAAAAAAGATTATCATAGAAGTCTGTGCAGAGTTGCCTTTTGAGGGAAGTGAGGAGGTTATAAGCTACGAAGCTTTTTGTACGTCACTGGCAAGTTTCTATCTCCTAACCTGGGTGGCTACTTCAAGAGTGTTTACCTGATCATTAAACTGTACAGTTTGTTTTACATGGTTTTCTGTATTTGTGTTAAAATTAATATTTTAAAACATTTTAAAAAGTTATCTCTCCTATCATCCTTGGAAAATTTAGGTTTCTTTTCATTATGGGATTTGATATTCTCCTGATAGCAGTCTTTCCCGAAGTATGTCGTTTTCTACAGTGTGTTAACAGGAGCCGAGAGACAAGAGTTTCACAGTCAAACGCATTTAGGAAATACTGAGCTAAATAGTGCTAAACAAGGATCTTTGTAATAGATCTTTACTATGTTTTTACAGAGTCTTCTATTAAGGCATCAAAATCTGTTTTCTCCTCTCTTCCAGGGCACGGGAGTAGACCATATATCCCAGCCTTCCTTGCAGGTGGGCGTGACCAGGTAACTGAGTTTTGACAAATGAAAGGTAAGTAGGAGGCTATGTGTGACATCCCACCTCTCACCCTAAAACCTCCCACAGGCTTTCCTCTGTGCTCTTCACCCTCTCCAGGGATCTGGAACGGTGATAACTGGAATGGCTTTGAAAGCCAAGCTTGAAGATGACAGACGCTCCATTAGCCTGGATCCCAGGATGACTGTGTCGGGCAGAGTGTCCTATCGCTACCATGAAATCCCACCTAGGACTGTTTGCTGGGAGATAAATAAAATTTTATTCCATTTCAACAGTTACAATTTGGGGTTGTTTTTGCAAATAATCTATTATTATACTATATACTGTGATTCTCTCAGAGTCTCAAACTTTTATGTATCCATTTAGCATTCCACATAACACATTTTGGGAAGCATGGACTTGCAGATTTTAAGATATAAATGAACAGGAAATTCTTCATAAATTACAAATTTATTAATTTATTATCTATATGAATCAATTGCTCTCCTTAAGAACTCTTCTAGTAAGGTTTCCTTTCACTATTTTTTTTTTTGGCCATGCCATGCAGCTGTGGGATCTTAGTTCCCTGACCAGGGATTGAAGCCAGGCCCTCGGCAGTGAAAGTGCAGAGTCCTAACCACTGGACCCCCAGGGAATTCCCTCCATTTACTTTAAACAAATAGTTTTTGAGAAAACATTAAATGCAAGGCACTGTACCAATGAATAAAACATCATCTCAGGGAGGATTTTCCTTTTATGCTTTGGATTTCCAAGAGATCATGCCTTGTCTCCCCCATAGATTTACATTTTAGAAGCACATTTTAAGGGTTTAGAAGGAAATACAGTTTTTTCATCTTCCCTATAAAACAAAGGTGTTTACTAAATTTGCCTGAGGAAGTTAAGTTTAGTTTACTAATTTGTGTCTGTTGTAAGGTAAGGTAGCAGGTGAGATTGATCTAGGTCATCTGAAGAGGTGGTTTTTGCAAACTTCAAGTTATGACAGATCAGCGGGTTGTGAACACACTTTTAATAACTAATAATTTTATAGTGCTTACTATGTGCTGGTCACTGTTCTAAGTTCTCTAACTCATTTCATCCTCATAACAGCCTTGTAAGGTAGATATATTATTTTCCCCATTTTACTGATAGCACAGAATAGTTTAGTCATTTCATCAATATCACACAGCTAGAAAAGGGAAAAGCCAAGATTTCAACACCATCAGTCCAATACTACAGTCCATGTGGACTATGTTCTCAGTTTAGTGAGTAAAAATCAGCACTTTAAAAACTGATAGAGCATAGCATGGAATATGTCTGTCATATATTCAGGGTGAGAATTATTTCATGAAACTGTTATTTCTGAGAGATATATATATATATATATACACATGTATGTATATATGTATATATATATATATATATATATATATACACACACACACACATATATACATATCTCCAGAAGTAAGTGATGACGTATGTGATCATTTGTGATATAAAATGGATTTCTTACAGTGTGTCATGGCCGAAAATGTTTAAAAGCCACCAATCTAATAAAAAATGCTTATCAAAAGAACTTTTCCATTAGACTGTCATGATCATTGTTGCAAAACTGCTTTTTCCATTATGTAGGTATGTGGTTTTTATTTTCCAAGTATAAACTATTACTCTATTTAAGAGGTAGATGTTCATCCTATTTTTCATTCTACAGTATTTCTATCAAAAAACCTCTTTTATTCTTTAAATACCAGGATTAATTTCAGGATAGAACAATTATTAAGTTTTTATCTATAAAACCCACATTTGGGCTTCCCTGGTGGCGCAGTGGTTGAGAGTCCGCCTGCCGATGCAGGGGACACGGGTTCGTGCCCCGGTCCGGGAGGATCCCACGTGCCCCGGAGCGGCTGGGCCCGTGAGCCATGGCCACTGAGCCTGCGCATCCGGAGCCTGTGCTCCGCAACGGGAGAGGCCACAACAGTGACAGGCCCGCGTACCACAAAAAAAAAAAAAAAAAAAAAACCTCAGAAAAAAACAAAAATCAAACAAAACTCAGAAACCACTGTTCCCCATTTAGGCATGAGCTAATACACAGTGATCTTAGCCCTAAGGGGGTTCTCCCACAGTAAGGCACAAAGAACATTCCAGCACCTGTGATTTCACTCCTCTCATCTAACGATCTGGGCATTCTCTTAACCTTAGCCAACCTCTTCGGCAGATACACCCAGTACTAGAGTAGTGGTTCTCCAAATGTAGTCCCAGTACCGTACCAGCTGCATCAACATCACCTGAGCACTTGTTATAAAGGCAAATTATGGATCCCATTCCAGACCCACTGAATCAAATCTCTGGGTGGGGGAACCCCCAGCAACACCAGGGGTGGGGTTCAGCAACCTGTGTTTTAAGAAGCCCTCCAGGTGATTCTGATATACTCTGTAGTTTGAAAGCCACTGTCTTTGAACCACTGTTTGAACTTTCTATGTACGGTAACAAACTCCTAATTTTCCATACCCCAGCATCTTCCTCTAGTCTTTCCTACCTTTTTCAATGGCAACTCCAGCCATCCAGAGGCTCGGGTCAAAAACTCCGGAGTCAGCTTTGATTCTTATTTACCTTACACCTTGTAACCATACCCTGAGTAGATCCTTTCAGCTCTAACTTCAAAGTAAAATCCATGATCCAGCTGCTTCTCATCCCCTGCACCAATCCTACCCTGGTCAAAGTCACCACCACCTTTCACTTAGATTATAACAATAAGCTCCTATCTGATTCTGCCCTTCCCTTTCGATGATTATGTTGAACTATGGCACCAGAATTATCCTTTTAAAATAATGCAAGTTAGATCACTCCTCTCTGCCACACTCTTCAGTGATTTCCCAACTTAGCCTGAAAACCAAGTCCTTTCCTCGGGCCTACAAAGTCCTGCCCAGTCTGGCGCAGCACTGCGTGTGAATGCTCACGGCATTCTATGCTCCCTGTACGTGGCTTCATAAACCACTTCCTAGTTGTTCCTGGACAGCTGCAAGCACTCCTTGTCTCAGGGCTTTTGTTCTTGCTGTTCCCTCTGCCTGCAATGCTCTTCCTCCCACACCTGCATGATTTGCCCCCTTACTTCTTTCAGGCTCCTGCACAAATGTTCTGCTACTTGAGAGGCTTTCTTTGAGCAGGCTGTATAAAAACATCAGTAACTCTTCCATATCACTTTGTTTCCCTATAGATTTTTTCTTCTCCATATCACTTACTACTACCTGATATGCTATATACTAAGTGGGTGTTTCCTGATGTGTTTTGTTTGTTTTTAATTATCTCTCTCCCCTGTATCAGAATGTAAGCTCTGTGAGGCCTGGAACTCCTAGAGGAAAACATAGGCAGAACACTCTTTGACATAAATTGCAGTAATATTTTTTGGACCCATCTCCTTAAATAAAGGAAATAAAAACGAAAATAAACAAATGGGACCTGATTAAACTTAAAAGCTTTTGCACAGCAGAGGAAACTATTGACAAAATGAAAAGACAGCCTACTGAATGGGAGAAAATATTTGCAAATGATATGACCAATAAGGCATTAATATTCAACATATGTAAACAGCTCATACAATTTAACATCAAAAAAACAAACAAAAAAACAATTAAAAAATGGGCAGAAGAACTGAACAGACATTTTGCCACAGAGGAAATGCAGATGGCCAACAGGCCTATGAAAAGATGCTCAACATGACTCATCATCATGGAAATGCAAATCAAAACCACAAGATATTCTCATTGATTCCTGATATTTCCAGTACCTGGAATATGCCCAGGCCCATGAAAAATACTCAATAAATAGATTTTCACAAACAGTGTATTAGTGAGTGACAACCCACACCTTGCAAGGGCACTCTGGCCTTCTCATTGGCTCAAACAGAAAAAGCATTTATCACTTAGTCTCTCCAGGACTTTGGGATATGTAATGAGTCAGATGAGATTAATGAATGTAAGCATTCTGAGTTCTGGAAATTTTGGATTTTGCAAGTGCAGGGTACTCTTATTATTACTGTAGTTTGCACAGGTCAAAAGATAGCATACAACAAAGGAATATTTACTATGACATCATAGCAAACATGATCACAAATTAAAATACTGTAAACTAAAATTACCGGTCAATCAGAAGGGCCACAGGTTAAATTCCTGGGTCCTACAATGATTGGCTCTGTTTCTTCTGATACTTTACCCTAGATGTGAGGGGTCCAAAAAGATATGCAAACCTATGTATAGCAGAATAGCCTCTTAGAGCTTCTGCTTGTCTTTCGAGAGATTAAATGGATAATAACAATAGAGACTGAGACTATATTCTGGATGTGGCCCTATCCCCCAAATAATAGCAAAAGGCAACATTTATAGTATGAAGACATACCTAGCATTGTGTGGTGAACATTCCGTGAGATTATCTCCTTAAAGCCCTTCAACCTCCCAGTGATCTAGGTGTATTTTGAAGATCCTTGTTTTTACAGATGATAAGATTGAAGGTCAAAGAATAAAACAACTTTATAGTAGGTGCTCCAATCAGGATTTATATCTGGCAGGGCCCTTTGTCCCTCAGTACCTTCAACTGTTCTGCTTGAAAAGTAGCAGTATTTGTGGACCATGTTGAGGTGGGGACAGTGGCTAAAACAAGGCATCACAGTTTCACTGTGGTTATAGTGACTGTGGTTGTTGTGACTGCTATTTATTTTAACCTGGAAAACATTTAGTATGGACAATGGTAATGAGAGATGGAAAGGAGAGAGAGAACAGACACAAGGAACTATGGCTTATAAACCAACCAAAAAGCCAGGCAAATCACAGACTGAAGAATGGGAGAGTCAAGCTAAGGTTAGGACAACAAATAAGGCTTCCTGCCTGCCTTTGAGGAGCCTGCAGTTCATGAAAGATATTCCCAGTCTAGAGGCTGGCTCGTCAGATTTAGGGAGTTAATTGGAAGGAGTACCAGACACGTGTCTTAGTATAATGGGACTGACAAGAGCAGGGGCAGAAGCTACGATATCATCAAGATGATATAATGTTCCCGGTAAGGCTTTGCCGGACCATTGGAAAGAGGAAGTTAGGATGACACATAAATATCAGGAGATTTTTGCTTAGCTAAGATGTTTGGGTAAAAATTTTATAATGGTCAGGGACAACCCCACATAGTTCTTTCGGCTGGTATTTTATGACACCAAGGAGTTGTGAAGGTACATATTTATAACCCAATCAGAGGCCTTGGAACAGATGAGTGATGTATGGCATATCCAATCAGAGAATCCTACTGTCACCTATTTATATTATTGCTGGGGCTTGGGAATGAAGAAAGGAGAATGGCCTAAACACAAGCCAAAATACTTTCAAAGTCATGAAAGAGAAAGAAAGATGGAAGAGACTTAAATATGCTTAGTGAATGCAGTATGGTTTGGAGCCTGTAATGAAAGGAATGGAAATGCTACAGAGGGCATTATTTTGACCACTGAGAACATGGGAATATGGCCTACAGTTAGCTATAAGTATTGTGTCAATATGGCCTACAGATTAGCTATAAGTATTGTGTCAATAGTCAAGAATTCCTTGACTATTCTGTGATTATGTTAGAAAATATCCTTGTACTTAGGAAATGCATACTGAATTAACAATATTATGGTGCAAAGGGGCATGATGCCTTCCTCATATGCTTAAATGGTTCAGAAGTAATAATAGGGTGTGTATGTACGTACACACATACCATTATGTTTTCATGTGTGTGTGTGTAGGGGAGCAGAGAGAGTTAATAAAGCTTAGGTGGCTAACTTCAAGATTGAGGTTATGAAGTTTTTATAAATTTGAAATATTTCTAAATAATTTTTGTTCAGTAAGAGAACTATAAATGACACTGGCACACCAATGTTCAGGAGACACTAATGAATGTCATAAATGAAGCTCAATTCATAGCCATCTCTTTGGCACCCAGAGGATCCTAGGCAACTCCTACTTGAATTGAGGGCAGATAAACTCCTAATCTCAATCTCAATCACTCTCCCTCTCCTTGCTTTCCTTCTCTCCTTCTCCTTCTTCCTTTTTAAAAAATGTCCCATGTGATGCTTACCTCTCTTTCTTTACTCTAAACTCCAACCATTCAAGGACCAAATAAAAAGACAAGCCAGACTAAGCAATAAACTGCACTGGGGCTCCTGGCCTATAATGGGCCCCAGGATGCCATCTGGAATGAGAATCCCAGGATAAAAGGTTTGGTCTCTGTCAGCAGTGTAGGAGTGCCGGACCCCTCTTTTGACCCCAGAGAGACTGAATGGAAGTCAATTCTCTGATATTTTTGTGCCCCATTCCATTTCCAGTCCCCACCATAAACTAAAGAAAAGGGGTCCATCACTGCATCAACAGAATGTGTCAGGGATCTCATTCTCCACTTTTGCCTTTCCTCTCCCACCGAAGAGTACTGGGCCCCTTTCCTCTCAGAAGTATCTTATCCTCTGGTAGCCAAAGTCATTTGACCTGCTAGAGGAAGAAGTGTTATCAAGTTCTGTACACGGGGCTAACAACATAGAGGGCGCCCGCACGGCACTCTGATCTGGGTTCATTCTTCCTAGTCATACCATTGCTCTAGGCTCTCACTCACACTGAATCTTTTCTTCCTTTTTTCCCCTCCTTCCCCATCACTCCTCTCCTCTCCTTTGCCGAACTAAACCTTACCCATCTCTGAGGTTTCCTAAGAATGTTCTCTCCCTGGAAAACTTCCCTGATCCTCCCAGAGGTTAGAAAATGTGCCAACGTATGCTCTCATTACACCCTTCGTTTTTTCCCTATTAACAGCTTCTACTCTGTTGAAATGGATTAGGAATTTTCTGCATTCCCCATTAGACTGGAGGTTCCATGAGGACACGGAATCTTCACTGCCACAGCCCCAATGCTTAATATAGCATTTATCACAGAGGAGGCACTTAATATTGGTATTCACATAATACTTACAATTTATTTTTGTACTTATATGCTAGACACTGTGTTAAATGATTTACACATATCAGTCACCACTCTAACTTCTGAGATGTGCATTACGATTCCAACTATTTAACTTCCTGAGGTTAAATAACTTGCCTGAAGTGCCAGTACTAAGAAGGGAAACAAGGAGGAAAGAAAATACAGTGCATTGGGGATGCTTCTAAGGCTCAGACTTATTTCCCACAACTGTTATTCAGCATTGCTCTGTACCTAATGCTTGCCTCTCAACATGGAAATGAGGATCTCCAAAATAGACATGCAACCAAATTGCATTTTATCTGGGCACCTCCTGGAATGGGGGAAAAATCTGCAGGAGGAGACTATGGTCTCCATAAAATCTGTAATTATAAACTAATTTTAAGGTTAAAAACGCCCACAGTATTTCTACCTGCAAGTACTATTATTTTTCTCTATTACTACCATGTAGCGAATATAGTATTTTAAAACTTAAAAAAAAAAACCCTGCAAATATGAAAACCTAAGGAATACTAATAGGATATGATGAATCTAATATAGTCAAACACATTACATCCTTCTTTAAGAAACCATAGTTCACTTGAAATTATTCATAGGGAGTTTTCAAGGTAATATGTATATTGTGACCAAAATGGAAAGGAAGTTAAGACTTGGAGAGGAACACGTAAATTTTAAAAAGCTGAAGTGTGTACAAAAATCAGCAAGAGAGCTCTCTGTCCATTAAGACCCGTCAGACATAACCATTTTACGGAGAGGTTCCCTGGCAATCAATGGTGTAGTGCACCATAAGAGAAATTATTTTTTCACATTTTTTTCCCATGTAACCAACCTGGGGGATTGAAACGATGCAAAGGAGGACCTGTAGGATAACCCTCTGGTTCTATAAACACATGTTTAAAATTCAAAGTGAAAACCTGGCCTTTTCTTCTTGGACATGAAACATACATTTGGGATGGGATAGAAATCACAAGTAAAATGGAATACGGATCACAAACCTGAGTTCAAAACCATTAATACATAGTAGTTTCACAGGAAAGTTAATAAAAGCCATCATAATAATGAAATATCATTGACAGTGAAGACAGATCTCACATAGATCAAAGAGGAATTGAGTCATTTCAGAAAATTAAATTTTATAGTTCACTATTTAAAAAAGTTGAAATAGTTGCTCTTTTCATACTTTTTGAAGAAAACTTTGTACCTACTTTCAGAAAGCTATGAGCAGGGCTTCCCTGGTGGCGCAGTGGTTGAGAATCTGCCTGCCAATGCAGGGGACACAGGTTCGAGCCCTGGTCTGGGAAGATTCCACATGCCTTGGAGCAGCTAGGCCCGTGAGCCACAGCTACTGAGCCTGCGCGTCTGGAGCCTGTGCTCCACAAGAGAGGCCACAATAGTGAGAGGCCCGCGCACTGCGATGAAGAGTGGCCCCCGCTTGCCACAACTGGAGAAAGCCCTTGCACAGAAACAAAGACCCAACACAGCCATAAATAAATAAATAAATAAATAAATAAATAAAAGAAAGCTATGAGCAATTACGAATATTTATTATAAGTGAATTTGGGCTCTGCCTCTGATGTTTTTAAACATTACTAATGCTTTTAAATATTACTAATTTTTGATGTACTTGTAATGCCAATAAAATCATATTTGATACTCCAGAAAGCAGTTATTATACACACTTTTACAGACTAGTAAACAGAGCTTCAAAGAGTGTCAGCAGCCTGTCAAAGTGACACAACATAAAAAGCAGAACAGAAATCAGAATCTCAATGTCCCCTCTTTGCTGTCTTCCTGAATGTCAAGAACTGCATCAAGTACTTTGTTTAAATTTGCTAACACCAACATACTCATTTATTAAACAAATTATTTTCATCCAGTACTATCTTTATATGTCTGCTTTATGAACAATGTTTTACCAATATTCATTCAATACCAAGAAGACTAATATTATTATTCTAACAGTGGCTAATTAGTCTTCATTTCCCCGTTTTAAATTATATGGGTGACTAAAATCCTCCAAGTATACTTCAATGATCTGGATGCTCCTATATCAAAACTGTCCTATAAAGAAAGAGATTTTTCAGAACCTATGTTAGCACATGGTGATTATGAAGCAGGAACTGGCAGAAGTCAATTTCCTTAAAAACCTGAAGTCATTGCCTCCATAAATAAATAAATGTCATTTTCCTGTGTCTTTGTTTCTTCACTCATTGATTTACCCTATGTGTAATTCACAATGAAGTCAAGACAGTGAAATGAGATCAGATTGAGAGTACTGTGAAGAACAAAAAGCATTCTACAGATACAAAGGAGTGCTGTCCGCACTGCAACTGGGGGGGCACTCAAGTGAGGGGGGAGCTCATTCTGGGCTGTGCCGAGAGACAGCAGTTCAGCAAAGCATCATCTGAATGAAAACCAAGAGCTAGCAAGTTCCAACTCATCACCAATTACCTGAAGGTTGGAGCCACTCAATCAAGTGCCAACAGAAACAAATTGAAAACTGGTGGAGCACAAAACAGATGGCAGTCAGACAGACCCTGGAATGTGAGTTAGTGAGCATGAGAAGGGCTGATGTCCGTTGAAGCAGCGTCTTTGGGGAGGGTAGACGCACATGTGTGGTGTGGCACTAACAGCCCCATTGCAAGGAATCTCTCTACTCCCTATTGCCACAGACTCAGAAATAAGTAATATTTTTTTAACATCTTTATTGGAGTATAATTTCTTTACAATGGTGTGTTAGTTTCTGATTTATAACAAAGTGAATCAGTTACACATATACATATGTTCCCATATCTCTTCCCTCTTGCGTCTCCCTCCCTCCCACCCTCCCTATCCCACCCCTCTAGGTGGTCAACAACTACCTAGCTGATCTCCCTGTGCTACGTGGCTGCTTCCCACTAGCTATCTATTTTACATTTGGTAGTGTATATATGTCCATGCCTCTCTCTCACTTTGTCACAGCTTACGCTTCCCCCTCCCCATATCCTCAAGTCCATGCTCTAGTAGGTCTGTGTCTTTATTCCCGTCTTACCCCTAGGTTCTTCATGACCTATTTTTTTTTTTCTTCTTAGATTCCATATGTATGTGTTAGCATACAGTAACTGAAACCATTTCCACTAAGATCAGGAAGAAGACAAGGCTGCCCACTCTCACCACTCTTATTCAACATAGTTTTGGAAGTTTTAGCCACAGCAATCAGAGAAGAAAAAGAAATAAAAGGAATCCAAATCGGAAAAGAAGAAGTAAAGCTGTCACTGTTTGCAGATGACATGATACTATACATAGAGGATCCTAAAGATGCTGCCAGAAAACTACTAGAGCTAATCAATGAATTTGGTAAAGTAGCAGGATACAAAATTAATGCACAGAAATCTCTGGTGTCCTTATACACTAGTGATGAAAAATCTGAAAGTGAAATTAAGAAAACACTCCCATTTACCACTGCAACAAAAAGAATAAAATATCTAGGAATAAACCTACCTAAGGAGACAAAAGGCCTGTATGCAGAAACTTATAAGACACTGATGAAAGAAATTAAAGATGATACAAATAGATGGAGAGATATACCATGTTCTTGGACTGGAAAAATCAACATTGTGAAAATGACTCTACTACCCAATGCAATCTACAGATTCAATGCAATCCCTATCAAACTACTACTGGTATTTTTCACAGAACTAAATTTCACAATTTGTAATGGAAACACAAAAGACCCCAAATAGCCAAAGCAATCTTGAGAAAGAAAAACGGAGCTGGAGGAATCAGGCTCCCGGACTTCAGACTTTGTAGCTATACTACAAAGCTACAGTCATCAAGACAGTATGGTAGTGGCACAAAAACAGAAACATAGATCAATGGAACAGGACAGAAAGCCCAGAGATAAACCCACGCACATATGGTCACCTTATCTTTGATAAAGGAGGCAAGAATATACAGTGGAGAAAAGACAGCCTCTTCAATAAGTGATGCTGGGAAAACTGGACACTTACATTTAAAAGTATGAAATTAGAACACTCCCTAACACCATACAAAAAAATAAACTCAAAATGGATTAAAGACCTAAATGTAAGGCCAGACACTATCAAACTCTTAGAGGAAAACATAGGCAGAAAACTCTATGACATAAATCACAGCAAGATACTTTTTGACCCACTTCCTAGAGAAATGGAAATAAAAACAGAAAGAAATAAGCAATACTTTTAAAGGATAATTTGAAGTGTATGCCGTCAAGAAGCCTGGTGTGCTCTCTTAGCCTGGAGGCCCAATGCAACCAGAAAGAGGCAAAGGAAAGCAACAGCGGTAAACGTGTGAGGGAGCAGATCACTGCAAGTTTGGAAACTCAAGCACGTTAACGGAGGCACAGTTTCAGAGCATTCTACTGAACAGACATGATGAATTTTCATAAGAATAGAAGAGCTTACCATAGTTATGAACAAATAGGTCAAGTTGAAAGAACACAGATGCTGGCTTTTGAAATAGGCTCAATTTCAAATTCGGACTCTGCAACCTCAGGTAGTATGAGTATAATTATTTATTCTACTTCTGTATCTTTCACTTTCATCCCTAATAAAAGAAGGCTATATTATGAGTATTAAATGATATAATGCTTACCAAATGCCTAGCACAGAGAAACACTTTTTTTTCGCCCTTATTTACAGGAGTGGTTCCAAGGATATAATTGAAATCAGTGGGCTATATTGTTTCCAAAGCTGAATGCCCATTTTACTTCTGATGTGTCCTAAATTCTAATAAAATTGATGGCGTCCAGAGGAGACAAAATGTGTCTGCACTGGTTCCCATATGATAATGTGGGGGGGGGGGGCGGGAAGAAGGAGGAGGAGGGAGGAGAAGAAGAAAGGGGAGAAGAGAGAGCACAAAGGAAGCTTAAAGGCATTGGAAAATGGTTACCCCCTGTGACTACAAGCCTACAGGGAATTCCTGAGTCTTCCAAGAAGGATGGCTTTGTAGGGAAAGGGCAAAAGGCTACCTGAGTGAGTGACCCAGCTGTGAACAGGGAGTGACTCCATATGCTTCTGGTGGATTCTTTCCTATTATATATTAAACCCTCTACCTTCTATTAAAAAGTAAAGCTTTATAAAAGCATTCAAAATGAATTTCTTTGAGCTAGATGTTTGCCGATCTAGCTCATATGAGAAGGGAGAATAAAAAAAACAAGAGAAAAATCTCCAAGGTTTTCTTTGGAGAGTTGCAAATCATTGAATTATGAATTACACAGGTATTTACAAGCTTGGCCTACGTAGAGTATAGTAATCTATAAATGCTGTGCAAGTGATTTATGGCACAACTGTTCTAACACACTAACAATAGCAGGAAATAGATTTAATTTGTTCTCAGGGAGGCATATTTACATTATTCACAACAAGCCATTTACAGGGAAATGTGCAACCCTTAAAGTAAAGTGCATGCATCTCTAGTGGGCTTTGAACAGTAATAACTGTCTAATAAATGCTTGTAACCTAACTTACTGTACAGCCAATGTAAATGTTCACTAGCTATCCTGTAAGCACTTTATTCTCTGAATTAGCAAACAGCTGTGGGACGCATGGCAGAATCTGTAATCTGACGAAGTTCTCTGAGTACTGAATGATAAAGAACCTACTTTCCTTGCTGAGATTTTGCTAAAGTGTGCAAAAGAAAACAGTCTTTTATTCCTGATCCTATATTCTAGATTTTTCAGATGTAGCAGAATGATATATTTCAAGATTCTGAAGATCTCTAAGCATATGTGGCAACTGTCTGAAAATGTACCACCTGGCAGACTACCATGGCATTGGACTAATTTGCATTCTACTGCACCAAGACAAAAAAGCTGTCATAAAATTTATCCTGTTTTTATAGCTCCCATATATCTTACTTTTTCAAAGTTGTGCTGAGATTTACTCTTAAACTACCCCTAACATTAGGTACTTCCAATATACTAATCTCCATTCTACCAAATTTCAAAACCACACAACACATTACCTCATACCCATGATTCTGGAACCTGGACTACCAGAAATACTAGTTTCAAACGTTTTTTAACTTTTTGTGTGTGTGAAATACCATATAACAGCTTAAATATTTATGAAAGCAACAAACGTTATAATTCTTATATTCTATTGTTTCTATGGCAATGCACGTTCTGTAGCATCTCTGAAACTTATACATGCTCATCTTGCTTTTATGATTATTACCTCACTTCAAACCTTTATAAATAATGTCAAATATATAGTAATGGGGGAGTAAATGTATTGATCAAAACACTGTTACTGGACCATAGAAAACACCACACACTGCTACCAATTGTGAAGAGAAATGAAGAAGAAGGTTCTTTAAAAAACTAAAAATAGAAGTACCATATGATCGAGCAATCTCACTCCTGGGCATATATCCAGAGAAAACCATAGTTCAAAAAGATACATGCACCCCTATGTTCATAGCAGCATTATTCACAATAGCCAAGACGTGGAAGCACCCTAATTTTCCATTGACAGATGAATGGATAAAGAAGATGTGGTACATATATACAATGGAGTATTAATCAGTCATAAAAAAGGATGAAATAATGCCATTTGCAGCAACATGGATGCAACTAGAGATTATCATACTAAGAGAAGTGAGTCAGGCAGAGAAAGACATATATCATAGGATATCACTCATATGTGAAATCTAATTTTAAAAAAGATACAAATAAACTTATTTACAGAACAGAAACAGACTTACAGATATTGAAAACAAACTTATGGTTACCAAAGGTGAAACATGGGTGGGGAGGGATAAATCAGGAGCTTTGGATTAACACACACACAACATTGTATACAAGATAGATAACCAACAAGGACCTACTATCTAACACAGGGAACTCTACTCACTATTCTGTGATAACCTATATGAGAAAAGAATCTGAAAATGAACGTATCTTTATGTATAACTGAATCATTTTGCTGTACACCTGAAACTAACACAACGTTGGAAATCAACTATACTCCAATAATATTTAAAAAGAAAAAGAGAAAAAAAAGAAGAAAGAGGAAGAAGAATAATATGAAGAGGAAAAGGAAAGGAAGGAAGAGAAGGGGAAAGAAGAAGGGGGGAGGGGAGAAGTCAGAAGAGGAGGAACAAGATGAAAAGGGGGATGGGAAGGGAAGGGGAGAGAACAAAGAGAGAAGGAAGAAAAGAAGAAAAATAAAAGAAGCTATACATGTTAGAAACTCATAGCACAACTCTAACATTAACTCAATTTGTGTGCACTTTGATTAATGTGATTGAAGTCAGTTAATTTTATTTCAATGTAAGATAAGTACAAGTTGAGATACAGCTAGGAACTGTTTGATACCTGATCAGAGTCTGTTTAACTATGAGGATAAGATTTTGGTTTCAGGAGCATTACCTGCTCATCTGAGCAATCAGAAAATGATGTCGGAACACAGCTAAATGACGTGCCATTAAAGGAATATTTTTAATGGAAGTCTTTAAGAAGTGTGCAGTTTTCAAAACATACTAATTCTATATGCTGGCAATTTAAAAATAATTCCTTAACTTGCCATGCAAAACCTTTGTTCTCTGTTCCCATTTAGATGAATCCCTGCAGTTTGTTAATAGTTACACCGTACTTGAGGTAAGACACATTCTGCCCTGTCCATGGAGGATGCTATATCATACAGTATGTATTCTTGCTTTTTGCCCATGTTTGATGACGTTATCATCTTTCTCAGCTTCTTGGGTTTACAATGATCTCATGACCCCACAATAAGATTTAAAGGCTGAAATATATTTGACTATTTTGTATTGCTCTCTGTTTTTGCCACTTGTACCATTATTCAATACTTAATAATTTGAACTTAAATATTAAATAGACATCTAATATAACCTTCCCCTAAAGGAGTTTGTAATAAATTACATTATTTTAAGAAGTTTTGTGTGACTAATACATCATTCATGATGCATCTATACCTATGTTCATTACCGTATGTGTAAATGTGTGTATGTGTATTTTTAAAATCAGATTCCTCATAAAGGACAATCAGCAAAAAGGGATATTAGCTTATATATAAAAGATCGTTCATTCTGATCAAAGTGAAAGTTGAGTTCTCCCAAACCAAGCCAATATAGTAAATATTTACTTAAATTGCTCTGGATCAATATTTGAAAAAGTTTTAAGCTAAACTGATTTGGAAATATACAAACAAGACAACAAAAGTGTTAGGAATCAGAAAGGTGTTTTTTTTTTTTTTTTTTTTTTTTTTTTTTTTTGGCAGTACGCGGGCCTCTCACTGTTGTGGCCTCTCCCGTTGCGGAGCACAGGCTCCGGACGCGCAGGCTCAGCGGCCATGGCTCACGGGCCCAGCTGCTCCGTGGCATGTGGGATATTCCCGGACCGGGGCACGAACCCACGTCCCCTGCATCGGCAGGCAGGCTCTCAACCACTGCACCACCAGGGAAGCCCAGAAAGTATTTTTATGTATTATACAAACAAGACAACAAAAGTGTTAGGAATCAGAAAGCATTTTTATGTATTACATCACTCTCAGCCTTTTGAGAATGTGTGTGTCTCTTGGTTTTTAGGATGTGTTTCCTTTAGGGCTGCTTAGTTGGCCATATGCTATATATATGATATAAAGCATGCCAAGACTTATGAAATGCTCCACAACAATCTTCTCATACTACTTTCCATGAGAAGATATGAACAGACTGACAAATAAAAGGAGCAGGTGTGACATTTTCATATCTTTTCATATCTCCTTTTAATTAAATATTGTCATTTGGAATAGATAAAGCAGTACAGGAAATGCATCAAAGAGGAGGATTTAGGTTTTGGAGACCATGATATATACTATGGTGATGACATATAAGGAAAGGAGTCCATCTCATGAAGACTGGAAAGACTGTGTTTTCTACAGAAAAAACAGTGCTTTTAGCACTAGTGATTCTAGCATAGTAATGACATATAAGGTCAATTTTTGAAAATTAATGAACATCAATCAACAATGGGAAAGTGAAAATAGCAATTTCATTTATAGTACTGAATAACATCAAAAATACAAAAACAGAAGCAATAAGTTAACATATGCAAGACGTCTATATTGAAAACTATAAAACATTGCTGAAAGGAACTAAAGAAGATCTTAAAATGGAGAGATATACCAGATATTAATCCTCTCCAAATTGATCTACAGATTCCATGCAATATCAATCAAAAGCACAGCAGCGTTGCTGGAAGAAATTGCTGATTCAATTTTAAAATTTATATGGAAATGCAAGAGACACAATACGTATGACACTCTTGAAAATATTAAAAATGGAAGATTTTACTTACCAGATTTTAATTCTTACTTTAAATCTATAGTAATTAAGACTGTGATATTGGTGTGTGGATACACAGATCAATGAAATAGAATAGACAGTCTAGAAATAGAAACATACATAACTGTCCACTTGATGGTATACAAAGAGAGGAAAAGAAGATCTCTTCAACAACTGATGCTGGAGAAATGAGCTATCTGTATGGACGAGGGGAGCATTCATTCTACAGTATATACTCTTGGTGCACTATTTAGATTACTTTGCATATTTTTAACAGTTCTGAGTACCCTTTGTCTCTGTTTCTGCATGCTTTGCTGCTAAGGACTTATAACCGAGACTCTCAGATGATTGCACTTGGACACTTATCCTACCTTTCTGAAACCTTAAGGAGAATCAAAAGTGCCTATAAGATTTAATACTCAACCCAGAAAGGCATCTTATAGTGGATGAATGACTAGTAGCAGGATACATGAACCTAGTTCTTTTGTCTCAAGAAGGGAAAACTCTGTAGTGTAATTATGCTCCAGATCTGTTTTCAAAATCAGGCTGAATCGTGGACTTCATTTGAAATGGCACCCTTGCTTGGCTTCTTTACCTTTTCAATTCTGCTTCCCCACTACCTTATTGGTTTCTCCTTGGAATATTTCCTTAATAAATCATTTGTACTGAATTATTGGCTTAGGCTCCAACTTTGGAAGAACCCAACCTGATACACACCTAAACCATGCTACACACATACAAAAAATTTTGAGGTGGGCCACAGATCTAAGTGTGAAAATGAAACCTATAAACTTTTTAGAAAAAAATATAGGAGAATGCTTTTATGGCCCTGGGTTAGGCAACGATTTCTTAGGACAAAATAGATATGAAACATAAAACAATAAATTGGATGACATCAAACTAAAATCCTCTGCTAAAACAAAACAAAAAAACCTATGGTAATGAAGGTAAAAAAGATAAACTAGAGATTGGGAGAAAATATAACATATCTATCTGACAAAGGATTTATATCCAGAATGTATAAAGAACTTCTTTAAATCAATAATAAAAATAGGAGAGTGATGTGTGCAAGATGGTGAAACAGGTGGTTCCCAACTTCAATCCCCCTCATGGAAAGGCCGAATAGCAACTATCCACGGACAAGATGCCTTTGTAAAAATCCCAGAACCTGGAACTAAGACTGAAGCAACCCCTTGGACTGCAAAAACTGAGAAAAACAAACTACATTAGAAGGTAAGACAAATGGTTTCACTTTGACTGCAATGCCCCAGCCCCATCTAAGCTAGCACACTGCTGCCTCCAGAGGGTCCCCCTGGGCCTACAGTTTCTCCAGTGGGAAAAAGAGAGCTCAAGATGGGCATCTAGCTTCCCCAGTGTTGCAGGACACTTCCCAGAAGGCCCACCTAGGTCTTGCCTCATGGGGATCACTAGGAGAATAGGCAAGCTAGACTACTGTGGGTAACCTGGAGATAGAAAAGTGGGAGGGGGCTCACAGCAACCAGCACATAGATCTTGGCTGACTATGTTTCTGCTGCTGGTGGCACCCAATATACTTTGCCCATGTGCATAGCTGAGCTGGTCGCTCTCTGTGGCCAGAGATCTCGATCAGCTGATCTGTCTGATTTGGGTCCCCAGCAAATGGGCCATCCTGGCCATGGACCCCATTTTAGAGCCCAACCAGGACAATGAAGCACATCAGCAGCCCTGCTCAACTACTGAGCATAGCCTCTAGTCCCATCTAACCAGGAAGCTTTGCCAGAGACCACAGTCAGCCATGGAGTTCAGCCAATGGCCAGCCTTAGTCAGCCAATGACCAAGCCAGCAGCCCTCCACAACTGTTAGGGAGAGCTTCTAGTCATGCCTGACCAGGGGGTCCAGCCAAAGACCCTAGGCAACCATGGAGGTCATCCTACAGCCCTGCTTAGGCAGACAGCCAAGCCAGCAGCTTGGCCCAAATGCAAAGCATAACCTCCAGCCCTGCCTAAGCAGGGAGCCTGACAGTGATCATGGGCAGGCTTGTGGCCCAGCCTACAGTACCATCCCACTTTGCAGCTCAGCATACCACCCCACCAAGCGAAAGAACCTGTCCTGTGGTCCTTCCCAATTGCTGAGCACAGCTTGTGGCCTCACCCAGGCAGGGAACACTGCCAGCAACACTGCCCAATTATGGAGTCTACCAAGTGGCATTGCCCTATCATAGAACACCGCCTATGATCCTGTCCGACCAATGGTGGTTGCTGAGGCCAGGTAGTGGCTCCATCTGATGCCAGAGCCCAACCAGCAGCCCAGCTTCACCAGTGAGCCCAGCCAGTGGTCCCACTTGAATGTGGAGCCTAGCCAGCATTCCCATGACCTCAGAGCCTGGGCAACGGCCTGACCCAACTAGAGATCACAACAGCAAGTCTCATCTGCCTGCATACGTTACCAGATAACCCATCCAAAACCCCAAACTGAGCTGACGGGTGAGGTCTTTCCTTGCTGAAGGGAAACTATAAAGCCTGGAAGAAGAGGCTGCTTCCTCAGATGCACAGATAACAATGCAAGGACACGAAGACCACAAAAATATAAGGTAAACATGACTATATAAAAGAATAAAGATCCAATAACTGATTCTAAATAAATGAAGATCTATGTACTGTCTGTGAAGAGTTCAGAATGATCTTCTTAAAAATTTCAGTGAACATACAAACAGTTAAACAAATTTAGCAAACACTGCATGAATAAAATGAGAAGTTCAACAAAGATATAGAAACCATCAAAAAAACAAGCAGAAAAACAAACCAAGAGCTGACACATACAATGACTGCACCAAAAACATTCAACAGAGTTTTAACAGCAGACTTGACAAAGGAGGAGGAAAAATTAGTGAACTCAAAGACAAGTCATTTGACATTAACCAGTTAGAGCAAAAAGAAAAATGAAAGAGTGAAAAAAGCCTTTGGTGCTTATGAGACAACATCAAACAAAACAATATATATGTTATGGGAATCCCAGAAGAAAAGGGAGAGAAAGGGATAGGAAGTCTATTTAAAAAATAATGGTAGAAGGCTTCCCTGGTGGCGCAGTGGTTGAGAGCCCGCCTGGCGATGCAGCGGACGCGGGTTCGTGCCCCGGTCCGGGAGGATCCCACATGCCGCGGAGCGGCTGGGCCCGTGAGCCATGGCCGCTGAGCCTGCGCGTCCGGAGCCTGTGCTCCGCAGCGGGAGGGGCCACAACAGTGAGAGGCCCACGTAACACACACACACAAAAAAATGGTAGAAAATTTTCCAAATGTGGGGAGAAAAATGAACATCCAGATTCATGAAGCCCCAAATCCCCAACAGGTTGAAACTAAAAAGAGTTAGAGCAAGACACATAAATAAATTGTCAAAAGTCAAATACAAAGAGAGAATTCTGCAATCACAACACAAAATATACATAGAAACATATGAATGTATAAAACTCACAAGTAAATATATAGTCAAGGTCAGATTCTCTAGTATGTATTGATGGTGCATAAACTGAAATGGAGCAGGACCCTACGGTCCTTCCCCCACCACGTCCTCTGCCTGCCTTTTGCCTGTGGAAAAACTTTAGCCAAAGAATAAGTTTAATCAGAGAAGTAAGAAGATGCTGAAGCCAAGGAAGGCAGTCAAACAAGACAAAATAATAATAGTTTAGTCATTAAGCAAAGTCAAGGACCTTTAGTTCCTCCTCAAGGGCTATACATAGTATTCTGAGCCATATCCTGTGAGCTGTGTTATAGATACTGAAAGCCCCACCAGGTGGCAGGAGTTAACTACAGGATGACCAGGCTGTAGCCATAACATAAGCTGCCACCATTCCGAGAACTGGCCTCAAAGAAATGGGAACAAACTGACCCTGGAACTGAAGATTAACTGTACCTAAAACGATCAAGATGACACTGATCAGACCACCAGATGACCAATTTCAAGGTGACTGTCAGAGCTCACTGTGCTGTTTCTATATGTAGCCCCCTCCCTTGTCTATAAAAGCTCTTGCCCTCGGATTGTCATTGGGGGGGAGTTGGCCTTTTGACAGCAGTCTGCCCTCCCTGCCCCCCACCCAGGTTGCCAGCATCCAAAATAAAACAAACTTTCCTTTCCACCAACCTTGCCTCTTTATTGGATTCAGAGCGGTGAGAAGCCAGATACCCACTTTTGGTAAGAAAATCACTTTCAACTCTAGTTTAAAAGGTAAAATAAAAGGTATTAAAAGTAACTATAATTACAATAATTTGTTATTGTTTATACAATATTAAAAAAGATGCCAATTGTGACAGCAATAGCCTAGAATGTGAGGTGAGGGAAGAAAAAGTATAGACTTTCTCTATACTATCAAAGTTAAGTTATCAGCTTAAAATAAGATATTACCACTATAAGGTATTTTATGCAAGCCCCATAGTAACCACAAAGGAAAAATCTGTAGCAGATACACAAAAGATTAAGATAAAGGAATTAAAGCATATCACCCCAAAAACTTCTCAAGCCACAAAAGAGGACAAGCAAGAGAGGAGGAAACTAAGGAAACTAAGGAACAGAACACAATTAACAAAATGGCAATAAGACAACATAACGATAATTACTTGAAACATAAATGGATTAAATTCTCTAATCAAAAAACACAGAATGGTATAATGGATTTTTTAAAAAATCCAACAATATGCTGCCTACAAGAGAGTCATTTTAGCTTTAAGCACGCATAAATTGAAAGTGAAAGGAGGGAAAAAGATTCCAAGCAAATGGAAACCAAAAGAGAGCAGTAGTGGCTATACTTATGGCAGGCAAAATAGACTTTAAGTTAAAAATAGTCACAAGAGACAAAGAAGGTCATTATATAAAGATAAATGGATCAATTCATCAAGAAGATGTAACAGTTGTTAAGTATGCACCCAACACTGCAGTGCCTGAATATATAAAGCAAATACCTACAGAACTAAAAAGAAAAATAAATAGCAAATAACAATAGTAGGGGACTTTAATACCCTATTATCAACAGTGGATAGATCATCCAGACAGATAATCAAAATGTAAACAGTGGATTTGAACAATACCGTAGACAAAATGGACCTAACAGACATTTATGAACATTTCATTCAGCAGCAGTAGAATACACATTATTCTCAAGAGTACACAGAAAATTCTTTAGGAGAGATCATACGTTAGGCCATAAAACAAGTCTTAACAAATTCAAGAAAATTCAAATTATATCAAGTATCTTTTCCTACCACAATAGTATGAAACTAAAAATCAATAACAGGAGAAAAGTTGGAAAATTCACAAATACGTGGAAATGAAACAACACACTCCTGAATAACCAACTGGTCAAAGAAGAAATCAAAAGGGAAATTAAAAAATATTTTGAGACAAGTAAAAATGGAAACACAACCTACCAAAATTTATGGGATTCAACAAAAACAGTTCTAAGATGACATACAGATGGCCAACAGGTACAGGAAAAGATGCTCAACATCTGTAGAGATGTTGCATCAGGAAAGTGCAAATCAAGATCACAATGAAATATCACTTCTTAACTGCTAGAATGGTTATCATCCAAAATACAAGAGATAACAACTGTTGGCAAGGATGTGGAGAAAACCACTGTGCACTGTCACTGTGAATGTAAACTGGTATAGCTATCATGGAAAATAGTATAGAGGTATCTCAAACAATTAAAAATAGTATTACTGGGCTTCCCTGGTGGCTCAGTGGTTTAGGGTCCGCCTGCCGATGCAGGGGACATGGGTTCGTGCCCCGGTCCGGGAAGATCCCACATGCTGTGGAGCGGCTGGGCCCGTGAGCCATGGCCGCTGAGCCTGCACGTCCAGAGCCTGTGCTCCACAACAGGAGAGGCCACAACAGTGAGAGGCCTGCGTACCGCAAAAAAAAAAAAAAAAAAAAAAGTAGTACTACCATAATATTCAGCCATCCCATATCTAGGTATATATCCAAAGGAAGTGAAATCACCATCTTGAAGAGGTATCTGCACCTCAATTTTCATTGTAGCATTATTCATAATAGCCAAGACATGGAAACAGCCAAAGTGTCAGTCAACAAATGAATAGATAAAGAAAATGTGGCATATATATATATATGTACATATATAGACACACATATATAAATGTAATATTATTCAGCCTTTAAAAAGAAAATCCTGCCATTTGCGACAACATGGATGAACCTTGAGGGCATTACGCTAAGTGAAATAAGTCATACAGAGAAAGAAAAATACTGTTATGATCTCACTTATATGTGGAATCACACATGTCAAATTCATAAAAACAGAGTTGAATCGTGGTTGCCATGGGCTAGGGAGTACGGAAAACGGTGAAATGTTGGTCAAAGGTACAAACTTTCACTTACAAGATGAATAAGTTCTGGGGATCTAACATATGGCCTGATAACTATAGTTAACAATACTGTACTGCATACTTGAAATTTGCTAAGAGAGTAGATGTTAAATGTTCTCACCACAAAACTTTTACAAAAGGCATTTGTATGAGTTGATGGATGTGTTAACTGACCTTATTGTGGAAATCATTTCACAATACATATACATATCAAAATATTACATTATATACCTTTAAACTTACACAATGATATGTGTTAATTATTTCTCAATAAATATGGGGGGGAGAAGAAAACCACCTCTTCTCCCCCCAAAATAAATCGATGCATTTAAAAAACAAACAGGTAAATGATTTGAACAGGCATTTTACAAATAAGATACCTAAACGGCGAGAAGCCTATAAAAAGTTATTCAATATTATTAGTCATCAGGGAAATGCAAATTAAAATAACAATGAGATATTACTACAAACCCAATGGAATGTCTAAAATTTAAGAAGGAAAAATAAGAGAAAAAACCCCAAACTCCAAATGTAGGTGAGGTTGTATTGGAACTGAAACTTTCATATATTGCTAAAAGTAGTATAAAATAGTTCTGTAACTTTGAAAATTGCCTGAACGTTTCTAATAATAAATATACTCCTATTTTATGACCTAGCTCTTTCACTCTTAAATATGCACTGAAGAGAAATGAGTGCATATATCCACAAAATAACTCAGAATGTTCACAGTAGCTATATTCATAATAGCCCTAAACTGAAAATGACTCAAATGCCCCCTAACAAGAGAATACGTAAATAAATGATGCCTACAATGAAATACTATTTAGTAACAAAAAAGGACAAACTACTGACCTTCTCAACAACACTCATAAATCTCAAAAACATTATATTGAGCAAAATAAGCTAGACACACAAAAACATACTGTGTGATTCCATTTCTATAATGTAAAAGACAAAATATTAAGCTAATGATTTCAGACATAAAAGAGTACATATTGCATTATTCCAACTATGTGAAGTTCAAGGCAGGCAAAAGGAATAGGTGTGAAAGAAGTACAGAGAGTGACTAACTTGGGGCAGGGAACTAGGCATATAAACTGAAAAGCGGCATTAAGGCACCCATAGGGTACTAAAATTAGCCTATATTTTGATGTGTTTGGTGCTTAATCAGATGTATAAAAAGTAAAAATGCATCAAGTTGTAACCTTAAGATTTGTGCATTTTAATGTATTACACTTATACCTCATCAGAAGATTATTAAAAATTTCCTAGAATTGGAAAGGGAAAATGCAGATATAAAGACCTAAGCCATACAACAGTGGATAATAGAATAATGCAACACGGATAAAGAAGCATCTAGTAATAGGTGAAAATGAGAGGTAGTGTAGGAAAAATGGTTATGGGCTTAGAATACACTAAAACACTTGAACTTGAAATTTTGTTAAAATGAAGTAAAGAGAAACATGAGGTTTCATTTCAACTTACTTGAGGTGATATAATTAAAACACAACAATTAGAGTGTAACGTGCTCTTAAAAGCAAAAATGGTCTAATAGGAAAAGAGAAAAAGATTAACATTTCCTATGTTGAAATCTACAAATAATATGTGATTATGTAAGACACAGAAACTGACAAAAAAATCACCTACCTATAATACCAGATTATATTGACAAAGATAGGAAGTTTTGGAAAGAAATAAAACAAGCTAAATATCTTTGATATACAGGGTTCATAATTTAATATTTTTCATAAGTTTGAAACAGAGATATATATTCAATATTGTTTATAAAAATGAAAGAAAGTAGTAATGTTAAATTATGCAAGTGCATAGAAAAATGAAAGCAAATGGAAACAGTCAAAACTTCAAGGATCCTTCTTTTAAAGCATAAAACACAACAGATGCCAGTTTTAAAAATTAGAATAAATTTTAAACGGTCCTATGAAAAGCCAAAGAAAATGAAGGTATACTTGTAATAGAAGTCTTTTTCAAAAGAAAATAGCATAGAAAATATTGAGTGAAGATAACACAAATAAAAAGAAAGTAAAGCAGAAGGAAGACAAAATAGAATAAAAAGGCAAAGTTTTGATGAAAAAAGATCCATTGAAGCAAACATTTATGAAGTTTATTGTGCTAAATACCATGGTATCAAACTATAGAAATGAAACACAATTATAAAAGCAAGGAGAATCTGACAGAAATACAATCATAATAGCATGCTCTAGTAGACCACTGTCAGTCTATAACTTTTCAAATGGCTAATGACAAATATGGACACAAGAATATTGAAAACTACTATAAATAGAGCTGAATTTTTCCATATATGTGCATGCATCCTAAGAAAGGCAATAACTCATTTTTTTCAAGCATAGCATATTGTTGAAAAAAGCATATGTCAATATTTGTTGACATCAACAAATATCACACGCAAGTCTCCTAAGCAAACCACATTTTTTTTACCATCTTTCTTGGAGTATAATTGCTTTACAATGTTAGTTTCTGCTTTATAACAAAGTGAATCAGCTATACATATATATACATATCCCCATATCTCCTCCCTGTTGCATCTCCCTCCCACCCTCCCTATCCCACCCCTCTAGGTGGTCACAAAGCACTGAGCTGATCTCCCTGTGCTATGTGCCTGCTTCCCACTAGCTATCTAGTTTACATTTGCAAACCACTTTTTTTAAAATGGAAATAGAAATAAATAAAAAAAGATTAAATAAGTAGGAAAAGCTTTGAAATTTAAAAACGTAAACAGCTGTTTTACAAAGTGTATGTAAGACACAGAGCATCTGTATTTTGATGAGCTTTTTAGATAACACTGAAAATGGGAATACTTCATATCAAACTTAAGGTCAGAGCAAAACTCTTAATATTCCAGTTGGTCTCACCCTGCCCAATTCTATTATAAATAAATCCTATAATATCCTTGATATTAACATCCTTGAATGTTTTCATTACTACAAAATGCAGTATTAACACACATTAACAAGTGCTTTATTCTAGTTGGAAAAATATGCACCTTAAACCCCCCCCCAAACAGATTAAGTACAACAAACAAAAATAAACTAGAAAATAGAAAGACTAGAATTGAGAGAAAAAAATTAAAACTAAAATAGACAAACTTCTGGCATATCTAGCCAAAATAAATGAAGAGAAAAAAAATAAATGAGATGAAAATGAAAGGAGATACAATAACAGAAACAGAAAGCCTCCTCCCCAAGGGAAACTTTAAAACTTACTGAAATATATGTATATTATTCTCACAATTAACTCAAGGGATAATATGGAGTGGAGACAAGCCCCCTTGGCTGGTTGGACGACAACCCGGAATAAAAGAAGGGCTGTTAGAAGCCTGGACTCTGCTCATGAGGAATGTGTGGGGCTGGCTAGCCCCCAAGGCAGGATGGAGAGGGGTCTGGCTTTAGCAGCTGCTGGTTTCCCTGGGCTGCCCTGACACATGCCCCAGCCTGAGACAAATGAACACTCCAGCTCCACTCACTCCATGCTGTGACACTGGATTTGGAGTGGCCACAAGCAGGGAAAGGACTAGACCATAGGACGCAGAGGCGACCTGATCCCAGGGAGGAGCCCGGGTGGGGAGGCGGTGGCCATTGGTGGTGTTTACACAAGCAGTGCCTCAGCAGGAGCCCAGATCTCTGATGGCAGCTGCTCCACCACAGCTCACCTCCTGATATAAGCCAAGAGTCTACAGGGGCCCTGCCTACCCTGTGGAGCAGTTCCACAAAAGGGCAGGGGCAACAGAGGCTGGGGGCAGTGATTAGCTCTGAAGGACCAAGGGGACTTGCACCTAAGGCTGCATCTGAATGGAGCCATGAGCACCTGTACAGGCAGTGTGTCTAACCTCTGTCTGCTGCTGATATGAGCCAAGAGCCTGCATGGGCCCCTCTTGCTTCAACACTCTGCCCCTCTGAGGTAAGGGTCCTGGTACAGGGAGAGGGAAAAACATACATTTAAAGGGAACAGGACCACCTTGGGGCCAACTCTCAGAGCTTCTGCTCTAGAAACTTGGGATCAGACCCCACCCTTGACAGTGCAGTGATGGCCCTTGAACAGAGGGGAAGTCCTGCCCAACATCTGGCACAGCTCTAGCATCTAGCCCCTACCAGGCAAAAGCTGCCAGCAACCCTGAGGAAAGATGTGACTTGCATCCACATCAAATCCAGCTCTCCCATCAATGACACTGGGCACATGCAGTCTGTACAGGTGTGCTCCCACATAAGAACACCTTTCAAGACTGCTATATTCATGAAAGGCAGAGAAAGTTAAGCCAAATGAAAAGGCAGAGGAACTAGTCTCAACTGAAAGAGCAAGAGAAAACCCCTGAAAAAATACATAATGATACAGAAATAAACATTTTACCAGATAAAGAATCCAAGGCATTGGTAATAAAAATGTTAACTGAATTAAGGAAAAGAACTGATGTCCACAATGAATGTGTTAATAAGAAAGGAAATAGAAAATATAAAAAAGACAAAATCATAAATGAAGAATTCAATAGCTGAAATAAAAAACACACAGGAAGGAATGAATAGCAGACTAAGCAATAAAGAAGGCATAAAGTGATCTGGAAGCAGAATGATGGAAATCATCCAATCAGAACAGCAAAAAGAAAACAAATTAAAAAAATAAAAACAGGACTTCCCTGGTAGAGCAGTGGTTAAGAATCTGCCTGCCAATGCAGGGGACACGGGTTCGATCCCTGGTCTGGGAATATCCCACATGCAGTGGAGCAACTAAGCTCATGTGCCACAACTACTGAGCCTACACTCTAGAGCCCGCGAGCCACAACTACTGAGCCCGCACGCCACAACTACTGAAGCCGCATGCCTAGAGCCCATACTCTGCAACAAAGAGAAGCCACCGCCATGAGAAGCCCGCGTACCACAGTGAAGAGTAGCCTCCACTCACTGCAACTAGAGAAAGCCCGCACACAGCAATGAAGGCCCAACACAGCAAAAATAAATAAATAAATATATTAAAGGAAAATAAATTTAAAAAACAATTTAAGAGATCTATGAGATAACATTAAGCATACCAAAATTCACATTATAGGGGTCCAGGAGGAGAAGAGAGAGAGAAGGGGATCAAAAATGTATTTGAGGAAATTATGGCTGAAAACTTCCCAAAACTGAAGAAAATAGATATCTGGGTACAGGGAGCACAGATGACCCCCAACAAGATGAACCAAAACAGACAAACAGAAAGACATATCA
Source organism: Stenella coeruleoalba (assembly GCF_951394435.1). NCBI lineage: Eukaryota > Metazoa > Chordata > Mammalia > Artiodactyla > Delphinidae > Stenella > Stenella coeruleoalba. Next base: position 36,727,165 of record NC_137151.1, on the reverse strand, counting down.
TAATTAAAATGGCAAAAGTTAAAGGTAAAGAGAGAATTCTAAAGGTAGCAAGAAGAAAAACAAAGTGTCACATACAAGGGTATCCCCATAAAGTTATCAGCTGATTTCTCCACAGAAACTTTGGAGGCCAGAAAGGAGTGTCATGAAATATTCAAAGTGCTGAAAAGGAAAATCCTGCACCTAGGGTACCCTACTCAGCAAGATTATCAGTTAGAATAGAAAGAGAGATAAAGAATATCTCAGATAAGTAAAAACTAAGAGTTCATCGATCCTAACCTTGCCTAAAAGAAATGTTAGAAGGTCTTCCCTAAGTAGGAAAAAAGTAAGAATCTACAGGAAAGGGAAAATTCCACTGGGAAAGGCAAATTTATAGTAGTGATTGAGGATCAACCACTTAAGTAAGCCATTATGAAGATTAAAAGACAAAAAAAGTTGTAAAAGCAACTATACAAGAGACAGTTAAGGGATAAGCATGAAGCTGTGAAACATGACATCAAAACCACAAAATGTGGGGGAGGGGAGTAAAAAATGTAGACCTTTTAGAATCTGTTTGAACTTAAATGATTACCAATTTGAAACAAGTAGATATAGTTAGAGGTCAACGTATATGAACTCCATGGTAACCACAACTCAAAACCTACAACAGTTAAACAAAAACAAAGGAACACAAACATATTGCTAAAGAAAATTATCAATCAACAAGGGAAGAAACAAAAAGAAGACATGAACAGGAAGAGCTACAAAAACAACCAGAAAACAAATAATGAAATGGCAAAAGTACATACCTATCAATAATTACTTTAAATGTCAATGGACTATATCTTCCAATCAAAAGACACTGGGTGGCTGATTGGATAAATAAAAAAGACCATTCAATATGCTGCCTAAAAGAGACTCACTTTAGAGATAAAGAAACAGACAGACTGAAAGTGAAAATGAAAAGAAAAGATGAAAAGAAAAGTGAAAATGTGAAAGTGAAAAGTGAAAATGAAAAGAAAAGAAAGCAGGGGTAGCAATACTCATATCAGACAAAACAGACTTTAAAACAAAGGCTATTACAAAAGACAAAGAAGGGCATTATATAATGATAAAGGGACAAATACAAGAAGAGGGTATTACACTCATTAAAATATATGCACCAAGTATGGGAGTACCTAAATATATAAAGCAAATAGTCATAAAAGGAGAAATTCACAATAATACAAAAAATAGAAAAATAGTCGGGAATTTTAACACCACACTTACATCAATGGAGAGATCATCCAGACTGAAAAAAATAAAATAAAACAAAACAAAACAAAAAAAACGGCAATAGGACAACAGCAGTCTTAAATGACACATTAGACCATAGGACTTAATGGACATCTACAAGACATTACACCCAAAAACAACAGAATACACGTTCTTTTCAAGTGCACGTGGGATACTCTACAGGATAGAATACATGCTAAACCACAAAACAAATCTCAACAAATTTAAGAGGATAGAAATTATATCAAGCCTCTTTCTGACAACAGTTATGAAACTAGAAATCAATTAGAGGAAGAAAAATGGGAAAATAACAAAAACATGGTGTCCAAACAACATGCTACTAAAGAACCAATGGGTTAATGAAAAAAACCGAAGAAGAAATCAGAAAATACCTCAAGACAAACGAAAATGGAAACACAATACTCCAAAACCTATGGGATGCAGCATAAGTCGTTCTAAGAAGGAAGTTTATAGCAATGCAGGCCTTCCTCAAGAAACAAGAAAAGTCCCAAATAAACAACCTAACTTACTACCTAAAAGAACCAGAAAAAGAACAAACAAATCCCAAAGTCAGCAGAAGGAAGAAAATAATAAAGATAAGAGAAGAAATAAAATAATGATTAAAAAAATAGAAAAGATCAGTGAAACCAAGAGCAGGTTTTTTTTTTAAAAGATAAACAGTATTAATAAACCTTTTGCCAGGCTCACCAAGAAGAAAAGAGAAGGGGACAAATAAACAAAATAAGAAATGAAAGAGAAGGAATGAAAAATGATACAACAGAAATACAACAAATCATAAGACAATACTACAAACAGTTATTATGTCAACAAACTGGGCAACCTAGAAGAAATGGACAAATTTCGAGAAAGCCACAGCCTGACAAGACTGAATCAAGAAGAAACAGATCATTTGAAGAGACTGATCACTAGTAATGAAAGTGAATACAAAAATTCCTAGCAAACAAAAGTCCAGGACTGACCAGAAGGCTCCACAGGGGAATTGTACTAAACATACAAAGAAGAACTAATACTTATCCTTCTCAAACTATTTCAAAAAATTGAAGAGGCTGGAACATTCCCAAATTCATTCTACAAGGCCATCCTTGCCATGATACCAAAACCAGACAAACACACTACAAAAAAAATAAAATTACAGGCCAATTATTCTGATGAATATGGATGCAAAAAATCCTCAACAAAATATTAGCAAACCAAATCCAACAATATGTAAAAAGGATCATACAACATGATCAAGTGGGATTTATTTCAGAGTTATAAAGATAGATCAAGATTCACAAATCAACTAATGTGATACACTACATTAACAAAAGGAAGGATAAATATCACAAGATCATCTCAATAGATGCAGGAAAAGCATTTGACAAAATTCAATATTTATTCATGATAAAAACTCTCATCAAAGTTGGTATAGAGGGAATTTATCTCAACATAATAAAAGCCATTTATGACACGGCTAACATCATCCTCAGCAGTGAAAAACTGAAAGCCTTTCGTCTACATTCAGGAATAAGACAAAGATACCCATTCTCACCTCTCCCCCACTACCATTTAACATAGTATTGGAAATCCTAGACACAGCAACCATACAAGAAAAAAAGAAAATAAAAGGCATTCAAATTGGAAAAGAAGAAGTAAAACTGTCACTATTAGCAGATGACATGATACTTTATACAGAAAACTCTAAAATCTCTACCCCAAAACTATTCAAATTAATAAATGAATTCAGCAAGGTTGCAGGATTCAATATTAATATACAGAAGTTTGTTGCTTTTCTATATGCTAATAATGAACTATCAGAATAAGAAAGTAAAAAAAAAAAATCCCATTTAAAATCACATCAAAAAGAATAAAATACCTATGAATAAACTTAACCAAGAGATGAAAGGCCTGTACTCTGAAAACTATAAAACATTGATAAAGGAAATTGAAGATGATATAAAGAAATGGAGAGAGATCCTCGTGCTCTTGGATTGGAAGAATTAATATTAAAATGGCTATACTGCCCAAAGCAATCTACAGATTTAATGCAATACCAATCAAAGTACCCATGACGTTTTTTACAGAACTAGCACAAATAATCCTAAAATTCATATGGAATCACAAAAGACCTCTCATTGCCAAAGTAATCTTGAGAAAGAAGAACAAAGCTGGAGGTATCACCCTCCCTGACTTCAGATTGTACTGCAAAGTTACGGGAATAAAAACATCATGGTGCTGGCACAAAAACAGAGATCAACGGAACAAAATAGAGAGCCCAGAAATAAACCCATGCACCTACAGTCAATTAATCTACAGCAAAGGAGGCCAGAATATACAAGAGAGAAAAGACAATCTCTTCAATAAGTGGTGCTGGGAAAACTGGACAGCTACATGCATAACAATGAGATTGGAACATTACCTCACACCATATACAAAAATAAACTCAAAATGGATTAAAGATCTAAATGTAAGATCTGAAACCATAAAACTCATAGAAGTGAACATAGGCAAGAACACTCTTTGACATAAATCATAGCAATATTTTTTGGATGTATCTCCTAAAGCAAAAGAAATGAAAGCAAAGATAAACAAATGGGACAAACTGAAAAGTTTTTACATAACAGTGGAAACCACTGACAAAACAAAAAGACAACCTGTAGAATGGGAGAAAATACATGTAAATGATACGACCAACAAGGGGTTAATATCCAAAATATATAAACAGTTCATAGAACACAATATCAACAAAACAAACAACCCAATCAAAAAGATGGGCAAAAGAACTGAATAGATGTTTTTCCAAAGAAGACATACAGATGGCTAAGAGGCGCATGAAAAGATTCTCAATGTCACTATTAGAGAAATGTGAATCAAAACCACAATGAGATATCACTTCACACCTGTAGCATGGCTATCATCAAAATGTCTGCAAATAACAAATGTTGGCAAGGATATGGAGAAAAGGAAACCTTTGTACACTGTTGCTGGGAATGTAAATTAGTGCAGCCACTATCAAAAACAGTATGCAGATTCCTCAAAAAACTAAAAGTAGAACTACCATACAAACCAGCAATTCCACTCCTGGCTATATATCCAGAAGAAAACCCAACTAAAACAGTAATTCAAAAAGATGAATGCACCCCAATGTTCATATCAACACTATTTACAATATCCAAGATAAAGAAACAACCCAAATGTCCATCAACAGACGAATGGATAAAGAAGATGTATTTTATATATACAATGAAATATTACTCAGCCATAAAAAAGAATGAATGAAATTCTGCCATTTGTAGCAATGTGGATGAACCTAGAGAATATTATGCTTAGTTAAATAAGTCAGAGAAAGACAAATAATGTAAGATATCACTTACATATGGAATCTAAAAAATGATGCAAATGAATGTACTTAGCAAAAGAGAAAAGACTCACAAATACAGAAGACGAACTAGTGGTTACCAATGGAGAGAAGGAAGTAGAGAGGGGCACGTTAGGGGTATGAGATTAAGAGATACAAACTACTATGTATAAAATAGATAAGTAATAAGGATATATGGTATAGTATAGGGAATTACAGCCATTATCTTATAATAACTTTCAATGGAGTATAATCTAGAAAAATACTGAATCACTATGCTGTACACCTGAAACTAATATAATGTAAATCAACTAAACTTCTATTTAAAAGAATGGCTCAAGCATCACATTATGATTGAAACCAGTAAAAAACTGAAATAATTTTTATTTGATTTTTAGCATTATTTAGAAAGTTCCTGCTAATAAAATATGTCCAGAATAAAATGATATAAATATCAAAAAGCTAGATAAAAATAGTTATTTTCAGATTATATGATTATATATAGGTTGTATGATTATATGATGAGGAAAACCTAAATACATGAACCAATAAAGAAAGCTACCAGAATTAATAAGAAAATTTAGAAAACATGCTGAATGCGAGATATATATATATATATATATATATATATAAACATTCAATAGTTTAATTAGACATCAGATCAGAGCTCAAAAAACAAAATATTATTAGCAGTGCCTAAGCCCAGATCATGCCTTCTTCTAGTCACAAATCACTCTTAGACATTGTGAATGTTACACTGTTCAATTTTTATTTTTTTTAATTAAAACAAATTTTGTCTTCCATTTAAGTGTGCTGAAGTTTGTTCTGGAAGGCAGTAAAGTTACTGGTGGATCTCCTTGATCCTTCTAAGGTTTGTCTAAATTTCATTAGGGTAATTGTAGAGTAGACTTTACACAAGGGCTAATTTAGCCCTTCTTCTAGGGCATAACCCTTGTCAGGTCATTGTCAAACGGCCTGAGGGCTTGAAGAGGTATCTCTGAACTGGCTCGGTAGAATTGAAATATCTCCCAGACTTATGTGACCTTCGGAATGTGTACACCTTGCAGCTTCCCAGGAGTCATTCTTTGTCTGAACTCATGGAGCTTCACTCCATGCATGTGCAAATTAGTTTTAACCAAAGACTTAAAGGGACCCCTATATGGAGATCTAGATTTCTTTCTTTGCCTAGCTCTACTCTCTTCAATATTTTGCCCTTCAGATTTCAGCCTCCTCTACCTCTCAGACCTCTGATTTCTGCCGTTTCACTATATTCTTGTTGGGGTATCATTCCTGGCACCATAATCCAGAAAATTCTCTATCCAGAAAGCCATGGTGATTGTAAGGCTCACCTCATTTGGTTTTCTTCCCTTAGGATCATGGTTCCATGCTACCTATTGACCAATGTCTAAAAACTGTTGTTTTATATATTTTGCTTTTCTTTTAGTTGTTTACAATGGGAGCATGAATTGAATCTAATCCAAATAAAACAACTGATATTCCGTCCTTGCTAGAAGTTCTCTGTCCTCTCCAATTCTCCTTGAACCTTACAATCATGCTGCTTTAATCATAAATGAGTTAATTAATTTTTGACACTTTGTATGAGAGTCATGTTTTTAATTTTTTGAAAATCATCCTCCTTCAAGGTGTAAAAAATACTGCGGTTTTTCTGTTGTCATTGTAATTAGTCTTATTTCTTAGGAAGATATATAAAAGTATTTATGGATGAAATGATACAAAGTGTGGGATATACTTTTATAAAGTCATTTATAGGAGAAGGGATAAGAACTGGGGAAGAAGAAATGAGTAAAACTGTCATATGTAGATAACTACTGAAGCTGGGCGATCAATATTGAAGTTGGGTGATTAATTTATGGGGCTTATTACATAATTTTTTCTGAGAATTTATATTATAAAGTAGAGATAAAGACAGGTAGAGAGGGTGGGAGGGAGGGAGACGCAAGAGGGAAGAGATATGGGAACATATGTATATGTATAACTGATTCACTTTGTTATAAAGCAGAAACTAACACACCATTGTAAAGCAATTATACCCCAATAAAGATGTTTAAAAAAAAAAAAAAGACAGGTAGAGAGAGAGAGGGAGAGAGAAAGACAAGCATAGACAGAGACATTGAGAGCAATGGAACCCTTATTTTGTATTTCAGATTGGTGTTAGTGAGAGTCAGAAATTGTACTGCATAAAAAAGAACGATAACAAACATTAAATTTTAAAAAGTGGAGCAGCTCAAAGACTGCTTCTATAGGATTGTCATTTGCTGCTAACCTGAATGAAATGAGATACCTTCTGTTATAGGACCTAATGTGGTTGTGGAAATCAGAATGGTTCTGAGTGATATGAAAGCTCACTGCACACAGGGGTGAAATACTCCACAAGTCCCTGAGTAATGAATTACTGGCTTCTGACAAGAGCCAGTATCAATTTAACAGAAGCAACCAGAATTTGCAATCCAGAATATAGGAAGTTATCATCTTTCTCCTCTGGCTTTCAGTTGTGAGTCAAAGGAAAGCACTGGGCAGCCTCAGGGTCGTGATCATTACACATGCCCTCCAGAGACAAATAGAGGTTGTCATGTGCATGTTACAGACTGTGAGGAAAGGCTGATGAAGCACTTGGAGCTGAGGACAAGTCGTAAACATTGGGGTAAATTGCTTTCCTGGAAACGAAACTTTCAGAGGTAATGCCAAGGTACTGAAAATGCTGAGTCATCAGCAATAGAAGGTCACTGTTGATAGCCCTTACCAAAAATAACACAGGAGCACCATGAAAATGAAAAAAAAAAAAAAGAAAAAGTTATTTTTCTTAACTTCAAATGTTTAATTCTGGAGCACTTATCAGAAAACTGGCATGAATTTCTCCTTCTCTTTTAAAGCAGTGTCTGTGTCTTTGCCTGCAGGAGTAATAGCAGTGTGTACATGCTGGTATATATCTGCACTGGCTTTCATTAGTGTATGCTGCATAGATAGAGAATTAGAGAAAAGAGTAAAGTCTAGAAAAAATATGTATTTCGGAAGTACACTAAGACTATGATAGAATCTAGATTTGATGACACTTAAGCCCTATATAGTTTCTTTGCAAAGTTTCCCTTTATGATCTTTCTCCAGAGGTTGTTCTGGTGATAATGCAAAGGTTTGAATCACTGTTTGATCGTGAGGTTGCATTCGGACCACTGTTTAATGAGCCTCCAATTTCCACAGTGTGAGAAGATGCCCAGCTGCAGCTCTAGCCAGCCTTTGATGCATTCAGCTGAGAGTGAATCAACTGAAGTTCAAATACGTTTGCTAAACTTAAGTCATCTTTCTGGAGAGGGTTTGTGCAGGCTTCCTTCTGTAAAGTATACAGCAGCTTGGAAATTCATCTCCAAGACCCTCCTCGCTGCTTCTTATCAATACAATTGTTTAAGAAATTTCTTTGTCAAGCCTCCAAGGAGAATCATAAATAGGAACTCTTTAATTCTCAATGGAGATTTTCTGTTGGGGTTGGTATCATAAATGAAGAGAACCATGTATCCCTTCAGGTGTGTCAGGGTCTGAGAAGTTTGTGAATTCAGTAATTTATAAACCTCTCCTGAAGATTCTGTGAATACTCATCAGCATAATTTTGAAGTATGAAGGATAAGGAATAAAAACTGGAAAACATTAAGTAGATTAAAGAGCAATATTGGGTAATAAACAATGAACTATTAAATATATACATATATGTACTTATACATATATGTAGATACATACACACATGCCTGTAGAGAGTGAACACTATTTCAAAAGGTTTTAGATGTATAATTCCAGAAGCTTCCTTTCACATTAAAGCATTCTACAGAAGTGAGCATATTGGAGTCAAAAAATATACATATATGTTGATGTGTGTGTGTATCTTATGGGAACAAGAAAAAAAACAGAACATGAAAATAAGTGAAACACATAGTTTTCCATTTTCTTCAAATTCTGCTTTGAATTGTGTTTGTTTCTGCTTGATCCATTTATAGTCTCCAGTTCTTCCCAGGACAGTTAAAATGGTCCCATTCCAATTTTTACTGCCTCTGTCTTGTTTCCTTTTCGTTATAATTGGCAGTTGGCAGTTACTGTACGTGCAGTAACCCATCCATTCAGAGTTGTCATTCGGATGCCTTGCTTTTGGGGACCACTATTAAATTAGGCATAAGTCATTTTTCAGCAAAGAAGGTGACATTTTATTTCTGTAAGACCAAGCGTTAACTCATTTTGTGTGGGGGGAAGGGATATTTCCCGTATGTCTTAGAAAATGTACAGCTGTCTTCTGTTTCCTGACATTACGAACAATATAAGGGGGAACTGTGATTTGCTTCTTCTTCTTCCTCCTTCACCTCCTGCCCCCTCTTTTTTTTTTTTAAACAAACCTGCATTTGGTAATATCCTGTGCTATTCATTTTACAGATATTATCTCTAATCCTTAAGCAATCTGGAAAAACAGTTGTAATTATCCTTATTTTTCTGATAAGGAACCTACAACTCAGAAGTGTAAGTAACTTGGCCACAATCACATAGCCAGCAAGTATTTCAGGGCATTAGCTCGGACCCTCTGTCATGACTCCCTTCTCTTCCTTCTTTGGCAAACTATTCAAATGAAGTAGACTGTTCAATTTAGAAATATCTTCCTTCACAAATATAATAACCACGTAAACCAGAAAAGGAGACTACAAGTTTACAGGAAGTGTGGCTTCTATTTCTTTTGCAGGGGGTAGGAGGGTATATGGTCTCCTGTGCTTATATAGTCACTGTGCCTCTTCCTGCTCTTTAAAAGCAAGAGGTTACTCATTTCTCTGAGACTCAGTTTCCTCATCTATACATTGTGGGGATAACAGTATCTATTTCATACTCACATTATGCAGATTAAGTGAAATAATAAAGTGCTAAGTACATTGTCTGGCAGGTGGAAAGCATCTATAAATATAAGCTAAGTTTCCACATAATGCTAGGTGCTTATTCAAGTATTCAACTGAAGCATGTTGTGTGACAGGAACTTACAAAGTGTTGTAGGTCAATTATACTTCAAAAACAAACAAACTCATAGAGAAAGAGATCAGCTTTGTGGTTAGCAGAGGCGGAGGTGGGGGGAGAGGGAACTGGAGGAAGGCAGTCAAGAGGTACAAACTTCCAGTTATAAGGTAAGTATGTACCAGGGATGTAATGTACAACATGATGCATGTAATTAACATGGCTGTCTGTTACATAGGAAAGTTGTTAAGAGAGTAATCCTAAGAGTTCTCATCACAAGAAGAAATATTTTTCTATTTCTTTAATGTTCTATGTAGATGAGATGATGGATGTTCACTAAACATACTGCGGTAATCATTTCATGATGCATATAAGTCGAATCATTATGCTGTATACCCTAAACTTATACAGCGTTGTATGCCCATTATACCTCAATAAACGTGGAAGAAAATAAATTTTAAAAATGCCAGTTCCCCCAAAAATGAATAAGTAGGATTATGTAAAAAACTGCAATTCAAATGAGATTGAAAAAGAACATGACTTAGAGGTAATGACCAAGAGCCTTGTGAGCGGAAAGGTGTTTCCAGAATAGCAGAATCAGCATCACCTGGAAAGTTGTTAGACATGGAAATTCATGGGAACCACCCCAGGCATACTGACTCGGAATTTCCGGGCTGGGGCAGAGGATCTGTGTGAAGATCACTGACCCAGAGGTTAGAAAAGTCTATTTTTAATTATTTTGTATAGTGCCTACCATCTTATCAGGGAACACTGTGTGACTACTGAATCCTTTGCTGCACCTATACAGTACGTATTTATAAAAGATACTGAGAGCTGTAAACTCCTCGACACACTGATAGTCTGGTAGACATGTTTGGCCTCAGAGGGTAGGACACATACAGGAATTCAAGAAATAGTTTTAATTAGTTAATTGGTTTCGCTGAGTTTCTTTTCATTAACTGCCAAATCTATTACTTAACCATGTTTAAACACATTAGTAAGCTTATTTCACAATAAATAACGTTTTTATAGCTAAATCAAAATATAAATTTCAGAGCATTTTGTGGATATATAACAGAAACATATTTTTGTCTCAGAAATACTGGTGGGTTTTTTGGGAACTTATTTTTTTGTTTGTTTATGCGTTTGGCTCTAAAGAACTGTCCTGGGAAGAAAAAGAAGAAGAAAAAATAACAGTGAATTGGTTCTATTAACATATGTCACACTGCAGACTATCAAGGAGAACTTGGTAAAATAATGGCCAATATTTAGAATCCATGAATCCGCACAATTATACAATAATGGTTTCCTTTTTTCTCAGGAAATGCACACTGAAGTGCTAATTAAACTTCAGGCACGCAGATCCAGCTTGCTAACTTTGCTATAATCATGACCATGATCACCATCAAGCACCACTTAAGTACCCGTGATGTTGGGGCATTATGCCAAGATGCTGCAATTTATTAAAATGATGCAACGTATCTGGAGATAGAGAAAACACTCAGGCATGAGTCCTGATTACCTTTTTTTGTTTCCCCCATTCTAAAGTCTTTATTTACACTTGAGAGCAGGGTGCCTCTGAGAAAGGACGAGGCCATTGTGGTCGGATAGACCTGAGTGACCGTGGATAAGTGTTCTAACATCTTAGCAAAGTGCAGTTATGAAACTTCAGCACGGTGTCAGTTCCCTAAGATGTGCTCAATGACAGTATTGTTGTTGTTGTCCGAGCTATTATTATTACTATGTAACGAAGAAGGAATAGAAGCAGTTTAAAAAACAACCTTCTCACTTCATGCTGACAGGCAAGTGACTGTCTGTGTCATCTTCCACAGACACATGAAAGGAAGTTAAAATATTCTCTCTAGCTCCAATTTCTAAACACTCCAAAAATAAAGTGATTATGTTTAGAGAAGCAGACCTTAAAGGAAATTGCCTCCAAGAAACCTGAAGAAGCAAATACAGAATGCCAGGGCCATCACAACATTGTATAAAATGCTCCCAAGACAAATATGTTAGCTCAGTGGCCAGATGCCTTGACTTAAGGGGGCAACGTTTTCATGGCAAAGTGATTACAGCTTGATGGAGTCTTCTGTGAGCAAATTAGAAAAAAAGAAGTGAGGAAGATAATGACCTCTGCAATTAATTAAACTTCTTCAGGTTGCTAATTCTTCTGCAGGTGGATTAATAAAGAGTATATGCTGCCACACTTTCTAAAGTGTGAATGTATGTCCTCAGTCATGGAATAATCATACAGACAGCTCAAACAACTAGCTTTGTTCTTAAAATAAATGTTGCAACTTAAAGAAAGAGAAGTAGTGAGTCTAAATCTACCTTAATTCTTCTAAGATAAGTGAGCCAAGAATGTGAGATCAAAGGCACTGGCTCCGTCAGACAGAATACAGCTCATCCCCAGCTCCGTCACTTAGTAAATGTGAAACTTTCTGAAAGCTACTTAGCCTTTCTGAGAATCAGTGTCTTCGGCTGTCCAATGGGACTGGTAACAGGAGGTACTTAGCAGGATTATTGGAAGAGCTAAAGGGAATCACTCTTACACATGTCTTGCACAAAGTAAGTCCTCATGAAATGTGAACTCTCATTATATTCAAGTTATACACAAAATAAGTGTATAACTTAGTAGGACGAGCATTCCACTCCTACAAATTATCCTTTATTGGTGCCTCTTCATCTTTTTTTTTTTTTTTTTTTTTTGCGGTACGCGGGCCTCTCACTGTCGTGGCCTCTCCCGTTGTGGAGCACAGGCTCCGGATGCACACACAGGCTCAGTGGCCATGGCTCACGGGCCCAGCCGCTCCGTGGCATGTGGGATCTTCCCGGACCGGGGCACGAACCCGTGTCCCCTGCATCGGCAGGCGGACTCTCAACCACTGCACCACCAGGGAAGCCCCCTCTTTATCTTAATACTGTATTGTCCTATCCCCAAAGAACAAGGAGAATCCCTTTCAGGAATAGAATTATAGAAACATCAAAGATAAATTTTCAATAATTAATAAGGAATCAACAATTAAAAACTGCTAATATAAGGTATTAACTAACTTCAAAAATATTTTCCAGGCAAAACATTCTCTGACGTAAATCATGCCGAAGTTTTATTAGGTTACTCTCCCAAGGCAATAGAAATAAAAACAAAAATAAACAAATGGGACCCAATCAAACTTACAAGCTTTTGCACAGCAAAGGTAACCATAAACAAAGTGAAAAGACAACCGACAGAATGTGGAATGGGAGACAATATTTGCAAACAATGCAACTGACAAGGGCTTAATTTCCAAAATATACTAATGGCTCATACAACTCAACAACAACAAAACGAACAACCTAATAATGGGCAGAAGACCTAGACATTTCTCCAAAGAAGACATACAGGTGGCAAATAGGCACATGAAAAGATGCTCAACACCACTAATCATTACAGAAATGAACATCAAAACTACAATGAGTTACCACCTCACACCGGTCAGAATGGCTACCATTAAAAAGTCTACAAATAACAAATGCTGGAGAGGGTGTGGAGAAAAGGGAACTCACCTACACTGTTGGTGGGAATGTAAATTGGTGCAGCTACTGTGGAAAACAGTATGGAGGTTCCTCAAAAAACTAAGAATATGGAGTTGCCATATGATCCAAAAATCCCACTCCTGGGCATATACCCAGATAAAACTATAATTTGAAAAGATACATGCACCCCTATGTTCATAGCAGCACTATTTACAATAGCCAAGACATGGAAACAATCTACATGTCCATCAACAGAAGAATGGATAAAGAAGGTATGGTGTGTGTGTATATATATATATATATATATATATATATATATATATATATATATATATATATAATAGAATATTACTCAGCCATCAAAAAGAATGAAATAATGCCATTTGTAGCAACATGGATGCAACTAGAGATGATCATACTAAGCGAAGTAAGTCAGAAAGAGAAAGACAAATACCATATTGTCACTTATATGTGGAATCTAAAATATGATACAAATCAACATATCTGTGAAACAAAAACAGATTCACAGATATAGAGAACAGACCTGTGGTTGCCAAGGGGGAGGGGGACAGGGGAGGGATGGATTGGGAGTTTGGGATTAGCAAAGGCAAACTGTTAGATACAGGATGAATAAACAACAAGGTTCTACCGTATAGCATAGGGAACTATATTCAATATCCTGTGACAAACCATAATGGAAAAGGATATGAAAAAATATATATGTATAAATGAGTCACTTTTCTGTACAGAAGAAATTAACACAACATTGTAAATCAACTACACTGCAATAAAATTTAAAAAAATATTTTCCATTTTCATACAAAGATTTCCACAATCTTTCCATAAATTGTCAGTATCACCACTGAAATCAAAGTATCCTAATTCTTTCCTTCCCAACATTTGGAGCCATAAAATATGCTCCTCATCCTCATTTTGATTTTTAGCTTTTTAGGCAGAAAGGTTAAGTCTAAAATATCCAACGTTATCTTCTGAGATTATTAAGTCGAACCACGCTACGTGAAGAATATTTTGTCATACTCCTCTTATGCTTCCATTTTTTTTTTTGAAAAAAAAAAAAGAGGAAAAAGGCAAGTGCTTTAGACTTTTAAAAAAAAAGTGTTTTTTTGGTCAGCTTTGGAAGAAGACCATGGCAAAAGAACACCTTATTTTGGGAAAATAGCACAAGGCAAAAACAGATCATCACTAACGGAAGCTAAATCACACAGTGGAGTTAAGCTACTTAGATATATTGGTTCTGCAAGGGTAACAATGGATTAGAACCAACAGATTATAATGAGGATCATTTTGGTACCAAAGAAGCCCCTTTAACAATGGGCGTGCATTCGAATCCTAGTGTGATCATTACAGGCTCATTTTCCTTGCTCGTGTTCCCAGGATAAAGGCCTTAAAGGAAGCACTGGCATTTTAAATTGCTCAGTTTCACTTGTTGAAATTTTTTTTTTTTCTTTCTTGGGCAAAATTATTTTCCCATGTTATGAGAAGAAGGCTTTGGAGAGCAGCACTGTGAAAGTGCAGAGAACAAAAGGGATGGCAGCCCTGGAGGATTAGGCCACTGACAAGGGAAAAGAAATTACCTGTGGGCATTTGCTCCAAGGTCCCCACTCAGACATGACACATTCGCTGGGACACAGAAGAGAGCAAGACTGGGTTTCTGAGGGAATTTCATCCTGGTCGCAAAGGCTGTTATCCACTGCTCCCCCTTCACCATCGGCAGCATTCACGCATCTGCAAAGCAAGATCACGAGATAGCTTGATCGTTTAAAACAGTGGGGAGTAAATTTAAAATAGCTGTGATGTATCGTAATTACTTACCCCTCAGAGATAGTTAAACATAAAATAAGACCAGCAGAGAAACCAGGAAAAAAAAATCCTTTCTCAGCCAGTCCAGCTTTACTGAGTGATAACTCAGGGCAGAGCGCTTTATTCGGCAAAGCAGAAGGGACAATTGTCATCTTTGAAGAACTCTCCATCTAAATAGAACTATCTACAATATATTTACTCAGGTCTCAGTACAGAGAGAATTTTTTTTTTTTTTGCGGTACGCGGGCCTCTCACTGCTGTGGCCTCTCCCATTGCGGAGCACAGGCTCCGGACGTGCAGGCTCAGCGGCCATGGCTCACGGGCCCCGCCACTCCGCGGCATGCGGGATCTTCCCAGACCGGGGCACGAAACCCGTGTCCCCTGCATCGGCAGGCGGACTCTCAACCACTGCGCCACCAGGGAAGCCCTTTTTTTTTTTTTTAATTGTAACAAATCTTGAAGACTCTCCTCTGAATAAATCCATCACTTTGTAATAACTAGACCTTTCACAGTTCCCGTGACTCTCTCAGACCTTTCCTAGACTTCTCTTTCAGAGCATCTAAGCTTCCCTAGTTTTTGTTTAGTACAATTAAGGTCATAGCAAAGTTATGCAAAAAATAATTGAACATATTTTTCTTTCAGGTATTTTCTGCATTTCAGTAAGGAATTTTCGTATCATAAACCAAAGGGCAATTAGCAAGCATTTTCATGCAGCAATTGAGCACATGCTATATAGATGCACATATTGTAATTGCTCTGAGATAAGTGCTGATGAAGATGAGATAAATAATCATGTTATTGATTCAATCAAATTAAAACCAAAGTGTTACCCGCCAGAACGGCTTAAATCAAAACCATGGTAAATATCAAGGGCTGGCAAGAATGTGGAGCAATTGTAGCTCTTCTCACTCTGCTGGTTGGAGCATAAATGCTTTGGCAAACTAGTTGGCAGTATCTACTAAATCTAAACATATATATACTATGTAACCCAACAATTTCACTTCTATTTATATACACAAGAGAAATGTGTACAAATGTGGACCACCCCCCCAAAAATAAAACCTGCCTGAAAATGTTCATAGCACCACTATTTATAATCAACCGAACTAGAATCAACAGTAGAATATCTACAATATTTATTCAGCCACAGTAAAACAGAGAAATATATTGTGATAAACTCATTGAATTAAATGCTATAAAGTAATGAGAATTCATAAACTACTGTTGCATGAATGGAGCTCACAACCATAAGGTTGAACAAAAGAAGCTGGACACAAAAGAGTATAGTCTGCATGGTTCCATTCACAGAAAGTTAAGAAATAGGCAATACTCATCTATGGTGTCAGAAGACAGAATAGCAGTTACGCTTGGTGGACTGGTTGATACCCAGGGGCTTAGGTAGTCCTGGTAATACTTTGTGTTTTGGCCTCTGGGTTGGTTACACAGATGAGTTTATATTGTGAAAATTCATGGAGCTGCCCCCTATGCTGTGGGCATTTCTCTGCATTTATATCATATCCCAATTAGAAGTTCATATTTAAATTATTTTCTCAAAAATGTTTAATAAAGACTCGCTATATATAAGCCTCTTTTGCTAGGTGTTGGGATACAAAGATATTTATTACTAATGATTCATTTCATAAATATTTTGAGCGGCTTACTCTGCACCATGCCCTTACTTGGGTGCTGGGGTACAGAACTGAAAAAAAAAAATAGGGACAAGATCCCTTCTTCTTCCAGTGATAATGATCAAGGTAAAGGTGAAAACGACAACGATGATGAGCTAAATGATGCCATGTGCTGATCTGGTAATTTCCGACACAAAGCCACAACCAAGGAATAAGCATTTTAAGAGGGCTGCGCTGGAGAGCTTTTGGTGCTCCCCAAATCACGCTATGCTGGAATGAATTACCCTATACATTCTGAGTTTCTTTTCTGCAAACAATATATTTTTTTTTTGATTCAGGAAAACTGCAAAGTAGTCTATCAGCTGGTGCAAAATAAAATAAACTTTATGAGGTGCTAAGTAATACAAACTTAGATATTGTATAAAGCAGGTTAACAGAGGACGGTAAAAGGAGAGAAGATGTCGTGCCTTCTAATATAGGGAGGCAAGGTACAGAGTCATCTACGGACTTTAATTTCTTTTGTGGTAATAGTCAATAGTGGAAGGAGGGACCACGAAATGGCTTTAATGTCTTTCCCTGGGCAAACTTAAAAGCTGAAAATTGCTTTCCTTCTTGCCTGCACACTCTCAGCTGATGTTCTTTTATGATTTCACTGAAAAAGAAGAGGTAATACTTCTGGTCAGTGGTGTCCAGTTGAACACATGCATTAGTCTTTGTTCACTCCCGGTAAGCCACAAAAACAATAGTAAAGGAATTTGTTACAAAAAGACTAACAAAACAAAACAAAGGAGGGAGGGTAAGGCAGTATCCTACAAGGACAAAGAACATGGGAGAGGACAAAGGCAAAAATGGAAAATAGATGGGCTAGTGGTAACTGACTTAGCACACCCAGAAAACTGATCACTAAGCCTTCAAGGGAAAAGAAAGTCACTCCATTTACACATCAGAACACATGGAAAATTCAGGCATTTACCTTTGGAAATGTGAATGAAGGTGAGGTAGAAAAACTGGAGGATTTATTGAGAGTGTGTTTAAGAAGTACCTAAGCTCTCAAATCCCAATTCCCCAATTCCCAGAGCTAGGTGATGGCCCCAGCCCTGCCCCTGCAGGTAACTGAAGGTTTATTATCTGGAGAGGTTCACAAAACAGGTCTTTGGATTAGAGAACACATGGCCCAATTAAGGATGGGAACATCATATTGAAAACAGGGTTTAAGGAGAAGTTAACATATTGAAAAGAATGACTACTACCTTAGTGACTTAAACAATGCACATTTATTACTTTTCAGTTCTGTAGTATAGAAATCCAACATGGAACTCACTAGGCTAACGTCAGTGCTCTGGCGGAGCTGCATTCCTTTCTGGAGGTTCTAGAGGAGAATCGTCTCCTCACCTCTTTCATGTTCTAGAAGCCACACACATGCCTTGGGGCCATGGCCCCTTTCTCTGTGTTCAAGGTCAGCAGCCTTGTATCTCTCTGTGTCTTGCTCCTTTAGTCACATTTTCTGTTTTTCCTTTCCCATCTCCTCATCCACTTTGAAGGACGCTGGTGAATAAAATGTTCCCATCCAGAGGATCCAGGACAATCTAATCTTTCCATCTCAAGATCTTTAACTTAATCACAACTGTGAAGAATCTTTTGCTATTTAAGGTAACATATTCACAGATTTCAGGGGTTAGAATGTGGATATCTTTGGGAGCCATCATTGTGTCTACCACATCAGCCTTTTTTCATTGGGTTTCCCAAATACTGGTTGCTAGGATTATCTGTTTCACATGTGATTTAAGAAGAGCGTCTTCTAGGGGTCCTGACAAGCACAAGAGTAAAGACTTAGAAGACTGAAATTGAAGGTGTTCCCAAATGAAAATGCCCCTGTAGTTACATATCCTGCATCACCGATTTCCTTGCCATATCTCCCTTTGATCATCACCTTCATTTCCACTCAGGCTCATTACAAAACTGCTTTAAAGCGTGTCTATATTTGCTATCTCCACATCCTCTCTCCTCTTCCTCCATTATTACCTCTTGGACTTACTTTAATCACACTTTTACTACCATTCCAGAGAAAACTCATATCAAGATCATCAACAGAGTCCCCTTTGCCAAACTCAATAGCCAATTCTTATCTTAGTAAACTTCTCAGAACCATTTGAAACAACTGATTACTCTTTCTTTTTTGAAAAACTCTCTTCTTCCCATTTTCTTGGTCTTCCTTCTAGTTGACTGGCTCTTTCCCAGTCTCATTTGTAAGATCTTTCCCTTTGCTCTAATCTATGAATATCTGTGTTCCCCAGGGCGCAATTTCTTTCTTTCTTATCGATATATTTCAGATTTATAGCTGACGCCTAATTTACTCCCCCATTACTCTCTGAACTCCAATCTGTCACTCCAAGCCTTCTCAGTTGGAAAGCCAATATCTCAAATTTATTGTGTTCCAAAGCTAGCTTTTGATTTTCTCTCTCAAATTTGCTTCTAATATTTCTCATCTCAACAAATGACACCACCATTCTCATGATTGCTCAGGCCCTGAAACCTAGCAATCATCTTCGATACTTCTCTTTCTTCCACATTCTACAATCACTGTATAAGCAAATCCTGTCATCTGTACCTTCCAGATACAGTCCAAATGTGACCACCTCACCACCTTCCCTAGTACAAAGCCCGTCTAACCATCAGCCTCTCTCACCTGGAATTCTGGGATGTCATTCAAACCTTCATCCCTGCTGCTGCTTACACACCCCAAAATTCCTTCTCTATACTCCACCTAGCAAGGTCCTTTTCAAACGTAAATAAGAGCACGTCATTCACTCTGTCTCAGACCTCCCATAGCTTCATGATGCTGTTAGAAAAATATATTTTAACCTTATTTTAGAAGACTATACAATTTGAGTACTGACACCAGCCATACGGGACGTGGTGTAATCCATCTTGTTATAACAAGCCGAGAAGGTTCCTGCTTTGGAACTCCTTCCCCTTGGAATTCTCTTAATATAGATCTTTACATTCATTTAAGTCTCTCACATTTTTCGGGTCTCTGCTTAAATATTTTGCTGACCAGCCTCTCCAAAACAGTAGCCTCCATCACACCAATCCAATTTTATTTTTTTCTTGGCATTTCATAGCAAAGACATTCCATTATATAGTATTTTATGCATTTATTTTTTTCCCTGCTGCTCTAAGTTCTTTGAGGACAGTAACTTGTTTTGTTCACTTTTGCATCCCCAGCGCCTGATACATAGAAGGCAAATATTCATAAATATTTTTTGAATTCATAAATGATTGCTGTCATGTATGAACCATGAAGATGTCCTCTAGTTTGGAGGTTTCACCAAAGATAAACGGATAAACTGTTTCACTCATTATAACACCATTTTATTAAGGTCAATAATGGTTTGGAAAGCAATATGGCTGGAAAACCTGCTTCACATATATATAAAGTATGTAACACAGTGAGTCTGCGTTAGTTAGCTAGGGCTGCCATAACAAAGTATCGCACACTGTGTGGCTTAAACAACATACGTGTAAGGCTTGAGGCTGAAAGTCTGAGATCAAGGTGTTGGCAGGGTTGGTTTCTTCTGAGGGCTCTCTCCTTTGACTTGTAGATAGCCACCTTCTACCTGTATTTTCACAAGGTTTTTTCCTCTGTGTGTGTCTATGTCCTAATCTACTCCTCTTATAAGGACATCAGTCAGATTGGATTAGAGCCTGCCCCAATGATCTCATTTAACATTAACTACCTCTTTAAAGACCCTGTCTCCAAATACAGCCACATTTTGAGGTACTGGGGGTTAGGACTTCAATACATAGATTTGGGTCAGGGGGACACAATTCAGCCCATAACACATATCTAGTGGTTGTGTTATTTTTATTATATCAGGCTTCATCCATTTGAGCTGAGAGGCATGGCTTAAAGGCCCTCTTGTTCAAGTGTGTTTTTCCTCAATCAACCTGCCACAATTCTGCCACGAGCAATTTATTCTCTTAAAGCTTTCCTTTCTCTCCTGAGACTTTGCTTTAATACTGCTAAGAGGCCAGGCTGGGATGAGAGTGAGAAGTACCACAGCTCATTTACACATATTACTTGATAAGCTAGCCTGGTCAATCATTTCTCAAAGCCATGAGAAAATAGGACGGAAGAGGCACAGATTTACCATATGCTAACACATATATACGGAATCTAAGGAAAAAAATGTCATGAAGAGCCTAGGGGTAAGACCGGAATAAAGACACAGACCTCCTAGAGAACGGACTTGAGGATATGGGGAGGGGGCAGGGTAAGCTGTGACAAAGCAAGAGAGAGGCATGGACATATATACACTACCAAACGTAAAACAGATAGCTAGTGGGAAGCAGCCGCATAGCACAGGGAGATCAGCTCGGTGCTTTGGGACCGCCTAGAGGGGTGGGATAGGGAGGGTGGGAGGGAGGGAGACGCAAGAGGGAAGAGATATGGGAACTTATGTATATGTATAACTGATTCACTTTGTTATACAGCAGAAACTAACACACCATTGTAAAGCAATTATACTCCAATAAAGATGTCAAAAAAAAAAAAGACACACAGACTTTGAAGAAAAAGAGGTAGACGCCCAAGTTTGGCAGCCTGAGCAACTAGCCCCCAGGGGAACAGGCAGTGAACAAAGGGAAGGAAAGACAATTTGTCTATTAACCCTTTGCCTGGGTTGGTGATCAGGAGCACGTCTATGATTGTGGTAGCAGCTATTTCTTCCAACAGGCTTACCAGTGATTTTGCAACATTGGGACTAGGTAAGACTCAGAATTGGTGGGTATTGAATTACTGAATCAAGTAAGTTCACTGGTGTTGAATAACAATAAACACATAGAAGTAAGCTCTGCTTTGGCAACTGACTTCATAGATAACTTGATAGGGAGTTACCTGCTTTGGGCACCGTGTGTCTACTTGAAATGGAACTTCCTAAATCTAGCAAAATGATACACTACGCTCATGCAACTGAATAGTTGACCACACTGGGTTTTCTTCTTGATTTTACATACTAAATCATTGTTTACGATTAATATTTTGGCTTTTGCTTATTCATTCTCTAACATTTATTGCTATTTTCCTCAGTTGGTAATAAAATTATCCTTCTTTCTTCCCAAATCATTTCTAAATAGACTTTTTTGATGAACTCAGGCCAGCTGTTTCCTTTGCACCACTGCTGTATTTACCAAACAAAAATGTTAAACAAACTCCCTCAGTAAATAACTGAGTATTCACTAAATTCTTTCAGAGCTGTGTTCTTTTTATATTAAAATATATCATTACTGTTCATAGGTATTCTCATATTAGTTTCCAAGGCTAACAGTGGAAATTATTAAAGGCCTTAAATTGACCTTTCAATGTACTGACATCCAAAATTAAGACAATGTCCATCAATTTTACTAACACAGCACAAAAGAGAGACATGGCATCACAGTCAGAATCACCTAATTTGTTAGCAGTGGTGGCCACATATCACTGCAGGGATGTGGGCGTACTCCATGCAGTTGGTTTTTCCACTGCTATCATTTGCAGGAAATGTTAAGGATTGTGGCTGCGATGCAGACGGAATCCCACAATATACATGGCAGCTCAAGGCACATATACTTCCAGGGATACTTAAAGATGACCCAAAGCCAGAGGATATTGTGTGAAAATCAGAGTGTACCTGGATAAGCAACACTGTTGTTTTTATAAAAATATATAAATTCCACTGCCACATTTCCCCAGTGTCTCCATTTCCACACACCTGATTTTCCTAGATTGCATTCCTCCTCCACAGCGCAGGGACCTCAGCTCATTGTGGATTTTGCATGGAGACCAGTGTTCTACAACCCAGGAATACTGATTGCACTCACTGTAACACGGGACTGCCTCGTGTACCTGTCAAGAATAGGAAAGGAAAAGAAAATTATGTGGCACTATCCAAGTTATGGAAAAATAGCCTATCTTTTAGTAAAGTCGGCTGAACAGAACCCAAGAACTCTACTCTGGCCCCAAGAGCCAAACTGCATTCCCCAAAAGCAAGATATATTTGGCTTCTCTGAAATTACTGACTTACCTAAAGAAACATACAGGGGAAATCAACTAGAATATGATGGCATGCCTTTGTAGAAGAGAACAAAGGACAGTCCTTACCTACCGCCAAGAACAGGAATTCCATTACCTTTTCATTTCCTCAAAGAGCTCACACAGCATCTATTAAGATGGTCCAGCTCTCAATTATATGGTATACTGTATTCTCAGATGTACTTTACAATGTCAATTGACACAAATAGAGGTAAGGCAAATTTACTCTTGAATATAAGGTTCTTAGAAAGCAAAAGGAAAGTGGTACTATTTGCACCAGAAATTTCTTTTTATGTCCCCAAATGATCAATGCTAATAGGCAATCATTTAGCCTTCTGGGCATTGTGGTTTTATATGAATTTAGAGATGTGTAGGGTGTTTTCAGAGCATAGCTAGAACACACAGACACACACATACACAAGACAAACACACACGTTAGAGGCTGTGCATGATTACTGACTGTGAATATATAGAGATTTATAGTAGAAACAATAAATACAGTCAATGAATTCTTAGGTTACTTCCTATGCATTTATTTGTGATGATTTTCTCCTGAAATTTTATACCATTGGGTGGTCAATTGAATTTGCCTCTTCAAGACTGAATTTAAAAGGCGTTACTCCTCAATAGTGAACACAGCGTTCTCCCTTGGTAAGAAAAAAAATTGTTGTGTCATATGATATGTTACTCTAGATCACAAAGATGGCTCTAGCGTAGCATGCCGATGAGTAGTGATTCAACCTATTACCAAAATAGTTAATTAGTGCTTTTCCTTTTAAACAAGGACTTAAGCCCCATGCCTTTCCTCCCCTTTGCCTTTCCAATTCCATAAAATTGCAAATGATGACTAGGCTGTGCTATCCAAACAGAACCATTACTTGCAAGTTTCCACTAAATGCAAGGGAAAGCACTATGTAATGGGATAACCAGAAAACAAGATTGGAGCACTGTCAGCAGGTGAGATGGAAATCAGATGAGAAAAGGTTATTGGCGAGACTACATCTTAGGAATCACAAATAATGTCAGAAACTATTTTTAACTGTGGGGTTCGATTTGGCTCTCATGTAGAGCATACAACAATAAGGGAAACCGCAAAGTGAAAAATGTGTGAGGGCAAAATGAAAAGAGATGGGAAAACAGAAGTGGAAATGGATGTGAGGAAAGGAAGGAATTAAGTAATAAAAGAATCACATTTCATGCTGTGAATGCTGACAAGAATGGAATGAGAGGGTCAGCAGCAGTGCCTACATTAGAATAAGGAAGTAATAACTTGGAAAGGAAAAAAGTCTGCCCCCTAAAACTCATAAAGGTAAGGGAAAAAAATCTATGAAAATGAAAAGACGTGACCCGAATCTAAGAGACACCAGGGAACGAAGCTCATGACAGTTGAGGGTTTAGCTGACCCAGCTTCACCATGGAAATTAAGCTGTCACTGAATTTACAGGTTTGTTCTATAAACACTTCAATATGTATCAGACAATTTAAAGAAAGCTTTTTGGCTTTCCTATGAGATATAAGAAAGTCTGCTAAAGCACTTTGCACAAATGGGGGAGATGAAGAAATTAATTAAAAAAGTAATTTTTCCCACAGCTCATGCATGAATCTGAGAGCAAGCGGATAGGATAGACTCTGAGATGGACCTATTTTTCTAAAGCTCTCGATACTAAGCAGAGCTTACACTTTCCCCCTCCCTCCCGTATAAAGCCCCAAGGTCAGATGGAAAATGAAAAACTGTTTAGTTGCATGTACCTTTGATACACACATTTGAACACCTGGTCAGGTACTGGCTTACTGTTTTTATTCTCTATGCCCCAGTGATCTACATCTGTAGCAGAGTCGCTAACCTCATCGCCAGGCTACTGGAAGGCAGGGAGCAGGTCTGCGTAGGGAGATGTTGACCCACCTTCTTGAATAACGGTGTAAAAACGGGACCTCTTGAAGGAGATTCTCCATCACATGGATTTACCTGATTTTTTCCCCAATGTGTCTGCCATTTTAATATTGCTTATACTGTCACTTCTGGCTGACAAATCCCTACCTTCATCCAAAGTCCAAGTGACTCCCACCACTTCCACAACGCCTTTCCCATGACTCCATTGGGTATGTCTTTGTTACTCAGTGAGAGTTTCCGTTTTAAGCAGATTTGTAGCCAGATGTAGTCAGGTGTCATGTGCAAGGCTGGGCCAGTGGTGGCAATTAGGGCCACACTGTGTGGAGCTTGGGGAGGAAACACATTCAAGGAAGTCATCACCTTGACTCCTCTCTATGTGTCTCCTATTCTCTCATCTACTTGAGCTTTTCTGCTAACTTTAGTCTTAATGTCTCCTTTGTACTATAAATCATACTGAAAGAATATGCCAAGAGAAAAACAATGTGAACCCTCTACTCATAAATACGCTTCCGGTTTTAACCAAAGCCAGACCCGGACTCTCAGTGTTTGTTTATATGACTACCTGAACAAAACTTGTGAGTCTTAGGAAGCCAGGGACTATGCTTCTACGATGTCTGCATTTTGTAAAACATTCAGAGGAGGGGGCGATGCCCAATCAGTATTTGTTGAATTGAAACCAATTTTTGAAGGGGCACAGATTGCTAAATGAGCCTCACTTAATTTTCTAGAGAAAACAGGCTCATAAATGGAATGTAGAAGGGGTGTTTTACAAAGCTCAAAGGACAATAAGAGGGAACAAAAATGAAACCCTTTTCTTTCCATTACGGGGCTTTGGTGAAGAACAGCCATCATTACATTAGCAAAAGGTGCTGCCTGACGATTTCTGTTATGGGAAAGAAAGGCTGTCCCTAAAGAAGTGTGAGAGCTGTTCGTTTAGAGATCTTGTTCATCAGGCAAGGAATCTTACCTAGAGGATCAAAAACACCCACAAGAGGCAAAAAGGCAGCAGGCCATCAAGAATAAACATTTACTACCCAGATGCCCAATTTCTTCTCATGTCAGTCCTTTATGTGCTGGCTATTTCATACTGGTATCTGGTTGGCACTTATTATAGTTTCATAATGGAAATGTGTTAAAGCATGGACTTTATCGGGGAATCATGCGGAAATGTTCTGAAGGAGAAAAATGAGCCATGGGAAAGTTAAATGAAAATCATTTCTAAATGGCACAAATTAGGAAGAAAATAACAGGGTTTAAGAGGGCCACCGATGCTAAGAAATGCCACTGAAAAATCTAAATCCTCTGAGAGAAGTAACATTTCATTCTCCTGGTAATGAGTCCTATTTATTACTTCTTTATTGGGGAATTGTTTTTTTAACATCTTTATTGGAGTATAATTGCTTTACAATGCTGTGTTAGTTTCTGCTTTATAACAAAGTGAATCAGCTATACATATACATATATCCCCATATGTCCTCCCTCTTGCGTCTCCTTCCCACCTGTCTAGGTGGTCACAGAGCACTGAGCTGATCTCCCTGTGCTATGCGGCTGCTTCCCACTAGCTAGCTATTTATCTATTTTACACTTGGTAGTATATATAAGTCCATGCCACTTTCTCACTTCGTCCCAGCTTACCCTTCCCCCTCCCCGTGTCTCAAGTCCATTCTCTACATCTGCGTCTTTATTCTTGTCTTGCTCCTAGGTTCTTCAGAATCATTTTTTTTTTTTTAGATTCCATATATATGTGTTAGCGTACAGTATTTGTTTTTCTCTTCCTGACTTACTTCACTCTGTATGACAGACTCTAGGTCCATCCACCTCACTACAAATAACTCAATTTTGTTTCTTTTTATAGCTGAGTAATATTCCATTGTATATATGTGCCACATCTTCTTTATCCATTCATCTGTCGATGGACACTTAGGTTGCTTCCATGTCCTGGTTATTGTAAATAGAGCTGCAATGAACATTGTGGTACCTGACTCTTTTTGAATTATGGTTTTCTCAGGGTATATGCCCAGTAGTGGGATTGCTGGGTCGTATGGTAGTTCTATTTTTAGTTTTCTAAGGAACCTCCGTACTGTTTCTCCATAGTGGCTGTATCAGTTTACATTCCCACCAACAGTGCAAGAGGGTTCCCTTTTCTCCACACCCTCTCTAGCATTTATTATTTGTAGATTTTGTGATGATGGCCATTGTGACTGGTGTGAGGTGATACCTCATTGTAGTTTTGATTTGCATTTCTCTAATGATTGATGTTGAGCATTCTTTCATGTGTTTGTTGGCAATCTGTATATCTTCTTTGGAGAAATGTCTATTTAGGTCTTCTGCCCATTTTTGGATTGGGTTGTTTGTTTTTTTTGATATTGAGCTGCATGAGCTGCTTGTAAATTTTGGAGATTAATCCTTTGTCAGTTGCTTCATTTGCAAATATTTTCTCCCATTCTGAGGGTTGTCTTTTTGTCTTGTTTATGGTTTCCTTTGCTGTGCAAAAGGTTTTAAGTTTCATTAGGTCCCGTTTGTTTATTTTTGTTTTTATTTCCATTTCTCTAGGAGGTGGGTCAAAAAGGATCTTGCTGTGATTTATGTCATAAAGTGTTCTACCTATGTTTTCCTCTAAGAGTTTTATAATGTCTGGCTTTACATTTAGTTCTTTAATCCATCTTGAGTTTATTTTTGTGTATGGTGTTAGGGAGTGTTCTAATTTCATTCTTCATGCCTGTGCCCATGGCAGACATTACTAGTCATGTATAGTGTTCTTTTTCAGCATCTTTTCCTACACTGAAGGCCAGGCAGCCACTACCAATGGATTGCAGTATGTGTGTGCAATCCTGATTGATGTATATTAGAGAGAGTGGGCAGCTGGACCAGCAAGACATCCCTATGACACCAGATGGGGGAAGGGGTGTATTGCTACAGACCCAAGGAAATAAAATTTTATAACATCAACTTAGGTTTCCACACCTTCCAAGAGAAATTAAGGAAACACTCCCATTTACCATTGCAGCAAAAACAATAAAATACCTAGGAATAAATCTACCTAAGGAGACAAAAGACCTGTATGCAGAAAACTATAAGACACTGATGAAAGAAATTAAAGATGATAGAAACAGATGGAGAGATATACCATGTTCTTGGATTGGAAGAAACAACATTGTGAAAATGACTCTACTACCCAAAGCAATCTACAGATTCAATGCAATCCCTATCAAACTACCAATGGCATTCTTCACAGAACTAGAACAAAAAATTTTACAATTTGTATGGAAACACAAAAGACCCCAAATAGCTAAAGCAATCTTGAGAAAGAAAAACAGAGCTGGAGGAATCAGGCTCCCTGACTTCAGATTATACTACAAAGCTCCAGTAATCAAGACAGTATGGTACTGGCACAAAAACTGAAATATAGATCAATGGAACAGGATAGAAAGCCCAGAGAAAAACCCACACACATATGGTCACCTTATTTTTGATAAAGGAGGGAACTGTGTTTTTATAATTTTGTAGTTCTAGAGTCATATCATAAACTCATTCATTTAGTCAGTCTTTTAATATTTATTAAATAAGCCTTTGCTCACTGTAACTGATCAATTTAACTAAGGACTGTTTTCTGAAATTACCCTCCATCTATGGACTGACTGGTATAAACTTGGAAGTAGGGTCTCATTGGGGTTCAGCAGGTATCATTATTGTACATCTGAGTCTTAGGGTTCAAGGGCTCAAATAAAGCAAATAATCCAACAACAACCAGAATTAAAGAAGAAAAAAAAAAGAAAGAAAGGAAAAGTCATGGCCTCCAATTTTCTATAGAATAAATTTTTGCTCCAGTGAAGTTGCCAGTCAAGACCCAGGTAGAAAACTTCAGGCTTGAGACCTCCATGCTGGGCACTGTGCTGCTTGGAACTTGAACATGAGTTCAAAGGTCCAATTGGGACTAGAGATTCCTGCAAGGCAGAGCCAGGGTCTGTCCCATTGGAATGTGAGAGGAAATGGTCTCTAGGAGTGGTAAGATCGGTAAAGCACTACGGGCTTCCTTCTCCTGCAAAAGGTTGTGAGTTCTCAGCCAAAAGTGCACAAATTTGCCTCTGATTAGGTCTACGATTCTCATCCCTTAATTCAAAGAACTTCCCCGCTAGCCATTTTCTGCTGGTCTATACTTTCTTTCTTCCTCTAGGGCTTACTCTTTCCTTTCAGAAGGGTCCTCTAGGCTACACCTTCCTTCAACTTACCAAATTCTGTCCCTTTTCTTATTCAGTCAGCCGTGAAGTTATGCTCTCCTCCATTACGACTTGTCTTACTGGCTGGAAATTATCACATTTACACAAATAATCTTTGGTTTCCATTTTTGTTCATCATGCATTTATAATTTGCTTGTGTACAACGTAGTGTATATATGCAATGCTAAAAAGTTCAGTTCTAATGCAACTGCAGCCGCATGCTTTACAATGAGCCCACCCATCACTAGTCCTTGGTCATCAGTGGTTACACAGTAACACTCTGTGGATCTTTATGGCTTATACAAGACATTCCATGTCTTAGGTCTTGATCACCACAATCATTTGAGTTAGAAAATGTTGGTGTGATCCCTATTTACAGGTAAAAATAACTGAAATTTGAAGAAGCTAAGTGAGTCATTTATGGCTTATAAATGACGAGGCTGGTGCTTAAACTGAGATTATTTGAGAATCCCACCCTGGTGATGCCAAGAGTTCACCGGCTCTGCCTGTTTAGCTTGTACAAGCACATCACCATGCTTCGAGAGCCAGTCACTATCTTTTCAATGATGAAGATAATGCTAACATTTATAAATTCCTGAAAAAGGAAGACCAAGAGCTGAATATTCAAAGATGTCTATACAGTAAATGATGCATTTAACTTTATGTAGAAAGGAATATTGCCTAAGCGATTCATTCCTAGTCTTTAGGTATGGAATATCTTTTCACAATTTCAAAAATCCAAAAAATGTCTCAGAAAACTTGCAAATTTAAAGCAAGATTAGGCCTGTGTCTTTTGAAAGGTTGCAACCCTTTGTGTGAAGATGCTGGGTTAAAACAATAGTCCACGAATGGTTTTAAATTGGTATCTGTGGGAAAATCATTATGCCTGTCATTTTGTGCTATGAGTTGCTCAAAAGGGCAGCACCTGGAGTCAGGATTTTATGGAGATCTGGAGTCTGGTGATCCACAATATAAGGTGTGGGTAACTGTCAGTTTTAGCCTAGACGTTCAAGTCTGAGGCCCTGACTAACCTCCTCTTCCCAGATGTTTGCCCACACTACCTCCTTAGCTTCTTGAGAATTCTCTGAGCTTACCATCATCCCTGGTATGTTAGATTCACCGTTGGTTTTATTTCTTTCTTTCTTTATTTATTTAATATATTTGGCTGCGTTGGGCCTTCGTTGCAGCGAGCAGGGGCTTCTCACTGCGGTGGCTTCTCTTGTTGCAGAGCACGGGCTCTAGGCACATGGGCTTTAGTACTTGTGGCTCACGGGCTCTGGAGCGCAGGCTCAGTAGTTGTGGCGCACGGGCTTAGTTGCTCCGTGGCATGCAGGATCTTCCCGGACCAGGGCTCGAACCCATGTTCCCTGCCTTGGCAGGTGGATTCTTAACCACTGCGCCACCCGGGAAGCCCTCACCATTGATTTTAAACATGCATTATATATTTTCTTTTCAATTTTGATGTTAAAAAAATCTAAAAATGAACTTAATAATGCTGAATGAGTTTTATTTGCAAGATTTATTGACAAAGTGTTGAACTTTAAAGCCAATGGGAAGTTTATTAAAATAATGACCATGGTAGTTTCATTCCCTATCTCCTAAGTATAGTGGTTTCCAAGCTTGCAGATCCGAAGAACTGTCACATTGTTGCAAGGGGCCCGTGAGTGCATTCTCGTTCCAAACCTTGTCTGTAGTCTCAATGAATAAATAATCTCATAAATGTTAGTCCCACCACTTGTCAAATGAAGGCAGGGAATGTGATTTTAAAGTTTTAATTTCATTTGAAGGAACTGCTGAATTTGAAATCACTCATTAGGAATTTTCTCAACCCAGGCTAACTAAGAGCACAAGGTCCTCGTATCAAACACCCAGGGAACCACTGCCTTTACATGTAAAGAAGAGAATAAATAAACTGAAAAGGAGGCTATGCCCTACATTGTTTATATTTTGATAAGATGTTCTACAGAGAAGCCCTCTTTCTAAAAGTGAATATTGAAATAAAATTTTCCTGAGAAGTTCTAACCTCTAGATTCTGTACTTTTTATTTTCCAGTGGTCTATAACACTTAACCCCTTCCCTCTGGTCTGAATATCACTGCTGACCTTTTAAGCACAGGGTCCTCATTATCAAGACCGACACCCATGCACGGCTAAACTGTCTCTACCATCCACATAGTCTTATTTTCCTCCCCCCATGGCAGGGGGTGGAGGGATGGGAGATGGGAGAGCTGGGTACTGAGATTGAGTAAATGTGGCCTCAAGCCATGCATGTACTTCTTCCCCTTCCTCATGTTTCCTTCCCATTCAAGGATGTCACACACGGGCCACCCATTACAGAGGGTATTTAAAAGAGAAGAACCACAAAGCCCTCATCCAAAAGGCCATGGTTAAGCTCAGTAATCTGTGCTGATGTAACGTAGATTATTTATAAT
This sequence comes from Stenella coeruleoalba, assembly GCF_951394435.1. Lineage (NCBI taxonomy): Eukaryota > Metazoa > Chordata > Mammalia > Artiodactyla > Delphinidae > Stenella > Stenella coeruleoalba. The sequence continues at coordinate 36,695,993 of NC_137151.1, read as the reverse complement.
GGTGAATAAGCAGAAATGCCTTAGTTTTTTTTTACTGCATAGCATTATATTTCTCCTTTGGCAGATTTACATTTCTTATTTGTGACATTTAAGCGACTATAAAAATAAACTATGGTCTTAAAGTGGACTACATGGTAAGGGACATTAGCAACAAAAGCTGTTGTTGTGCAGATCCCATAAAGCACAGGATATTCTACAGTAAAGTGTGTGTGCGCGCGCACACGAGCACTAAGCAGGATCCCTCTGTGCCTGGTATGTGATACAGAACTGGCAGAGCACACTGACACAGGCAACTTGGGGCAAGCTGAACTAAAGCCCACTCTCTGTACCACAGCAGTGTAAGCAATCATAACCCATAGAATGAGAGAGGGAAACTCACTCCAGAGTCTGGATTGCCTTCTCCAGTCCCCTGGGAGATGCTGCCCACTGCCATGCTGTGATATGAGAGCAGATGGAATTTTGTAGATTGCTCACAGTATACCAGGGACTACTGTCACAGTGGCCCTTTGGATTTTCATAGAACAGATTGCAGTTATCAGTCAAGCTGAAGTGGAAAAAAAAAACCCGAAAGAAACAAAAAGCAATCCCATGCCAGCTATGATCGATACTTCCAGAAAACTTTGGAAGAGCTGAACACGTAACCCTTCAGAAAAGAGGTTATGGATGAATCTTGAGGACATTATGTAAAATAAGCCAATCTCATAAGGATAAATACTGTATGAATATACATATATGAGGTATATCCGATAGTCAAACTCACTGAAGCAAAGAATAGAATCGTGGTTGCCAGGGGCCGCAGGGAGGGACAAACAGGGAATTGCCAATCAATGGGCAAAAAATTTCACATGAAAAGTTCTGGAGATCTGCTGTAAAGTACTGCCTATGGATAACAATACTGTATTATTGACTTAAAATTTGTTAAGGGGGTAGGGCTATCTTATGTTAAGTGTTCTTACCACCATAAAACTAAAAAGAGTTACATGTCTCAGAGGGGGTTGGATTGTACCATGGAAACCTGACCAGTGAAAGAACCTTTCTGCTCTTAGCATCTATAAGATGCTGTCTAGGGGTCTAGTGTACAGATTAGATAGATAGATAGAGAGACAGATACAGACAAAGTAAGTCTGGGTCCAGAATATGACCACCAGAAATCAGGTGAGAAAGAAAAACTTTCTTTCTCTGTTGCAATACAAAAGAGAGTCTGAAACAGAGACCACTTTGGCTTCTGGCAGGTAACAAAAATTTTACAAGTTATAGGTATAAGGCAGTGCTAAAGCAGAGATTAGCGGATCTCAGTTCTCACAAACAGATGCCCAAAGGATAAGTCAGAAAGGTATATGGTATTGTTTGAGGTTTATCAAGAAAGGGAGGAGAAGGGATTTAAGCCCGAGACTTGCAACTCATTATGTAAGTGTCCAACACAAGTAAAGGCTTTGGGGAAAACCGTTACCTTCCTTTGCTGGGAAGCTCTCACTCATTCTCAGTAGTTGAGAGCATCATGCTATCCTTACTCTAGGATACAGGCAACTGTCTCTGCACTCAAATGTAAGAAGCCTATTGGAGCACGCCTAGGAAATCAATGTAATTTGAGTTATAAAAAATGTATTTGTGTAAAGAAGCAGTATGATCTAAGTTGCACATTCCTTGGGCAAAGAAATCCTATGTGTGTGTGGCTGAACTATCAGATACAAATGGACAAGGATGGGTAGCCCTAGTTGGGATTAATCTACTAGGACCTACTTCAGATGAGAGATTTGTCAATCAAGCAAACAAACCAAAATCTAAATCTAATTCTCATAAACTGTACACAAGGCCCTGATACATACAGGATGAAGCTTGAAGACTGCAGCCACCTGGGGTAAGGAAATGGGAAATTTGATGAGGGAGAATTTAATTGGTAGATAATGGGCACACGCCACTAAAACGTCTGAGATTTATATCAAGAGAGATATTCCAAATGAAGTTCAGGACACGTAAGTCATCTTTAATGTGAGGAAGAGGAGATGGGAACGTGTGAGAGCACTGAGAAAGGTGAAGTGGACCCAATATGAGGTTACGGTTATGAAAAAATAATCAGCATATTTACTATTTTCACAAAGCTTCCAACATAACAAGGAAGAAGAGATACCAAGATTTGGTGGTGAACATGAAAGAGACAAGTAAAACCTTAATGCTACTTTTTGAACTCATTTAAGATTAGCATATTCTAGAACCTAGTGACGCATTCAAGTTTCCTCTTTTTTACCAACAGAATTGGAAGAAAGAAGACAAGGCATCAGCTTCCCCAGTGCCCTGAATCCCAGGGGGTATTGCTAATGAGCAGAGCGGCAGAAACTTGGATGTTTGCCAAGAAAACTTCTTCACATAATGCTTTTACCATCTTATTTCATCTTTTCTTGGCTTAGTTGGGCTAAATCTGAGATCATGTGTGACCTGAAAAGCAATCTAGTCTTTGGGAGGTTTGCTCAGAACTTCCCAATATTCACAGTAGGCAAGCATAAAACTGGCTTCTAGGACCAAGTCCCAAAGGAAAGGCCCAAATTGGCAAGAAACGACTTTTCACGTGTTTCCTATCGTGCAGTGAGAACTCTGGGCCCACCATGTTACCGTCTCTTAATCATTGCAACAAACAAATCTTTCCTACTCTAAAATGCATTGGTTCTCATCTGTCACTTACTCCAAAGTCTATCAGGGAGTTAGAGAGAACAGAACAAAAGAAGGAGCCCTCAGAAATGGCCTTCCTTCTGCCTAGTAGAAGGAAAGAGATAAGAATTGCAGCCTGCAAACTCCATTCCTAATGTGGCTAATTTCTAAATGCTCCCGCTATCACAAAAGGCAGGAGAGGACAGTATATTTTTCACCCAAGAAAAAAACCAGATAATTATTATTTTCATATAGTTTGGGGCAAGAAAGAAAGAAAATAAAAAAATATCATAAAGAGACTTTTGCACAAAGATATTATGTGTCACACACACAAAGTAGTCTTTTTCTTCTGCAGATAAATGCACGAGGAAACAGTTCTAAGGCTGCATTGTGCCCTAACAGTTCTCCCAGTTAAAATACAAGGCCAGGTACAGCACAAAATGGCTTTTAAAAATATGAACTCTTAGTGTGAGTCCTTCCATAACAAACCTGAGGTGTCTAAGACAAAGTTAAAGTGAAACAGAGCCACAAGTGATGCTTTATAACCAAGGGTGGCATAGCCTGACCTTTGCAGAAATGAGAGGCAAGATTGATTGGCTAATGGAATCCCTGCCATTCACTTACATGGTGATAAATTGCGATCCTGGCTCTGATTTCCACCCTAATTTCATCAGTTGGAGACTCTTATTAGGGACTAATTGAAAGCTGCTTCTTTACGGAATAAAGAGTATTTTGTTGGAAACAGGCTTCCCCTGAGGCAGAAAGTGAAGAAGAGACAAAGATTGATACAGACCTTTTAGGCCCTTCACAAGATAAAACCAGAAGATGACTGCTGAAGGAAAATGCTAGTTTAAGGCAGAGCTGTTCCTGACCTCCATTTGAGTAAATTTTGTTTTGACCAAAGGAAAGACAGATGATGGTAAAGTAGAAGTCATGTCTGACAAGCAAATATCACTATACACAACATAAATGATGAACCTATTCCTGGGTACTTGCAAAACACAGATTATTTGAAAAACGTAACAAAGAAGTTCTTAAAATGTGTTACAGGGTGATCAATTAACCCATTTACATATAAAGTGGGCAATGTTCTACAAACCTGGACTCAATTAAAAACTAAAACATGAATACATAGCACGTGTGCAACCAGTGACAGCTTTTCTGAGACATTTACTGAGAACTAAGATTTCCAGATACCATATTTTCTATAAACAATCCTTCCTCCACCTCCACCCCCCTAATAAGAGAACTTATACACTGTGTCCCTGGGTTATACTCTGTGCTCAATAGATATATATTGGTATAAAAATGAACAAATGACTACAGAAATATTCTCCTAAGCATGTTCTTAAAAAATGTACATAGACCAAACCATGATGCTGGTATGACTTGGAGTTAAAAGTTGTGCCCTCTTTGCAATTAACTTTACAGGAACATTAGTATTATGTGTCAATTATTCAAATCTAATTGCTTGTAGCTGTACTCTGGTCCCAACATTTCAAAGCAGATATCCAAATGAATTCAGAGATTTAGATTTTATTATTTCAAAATTCTCTCATCTCTGATTTCATTTTTGATTTCTCTGAATATAGATGATGGTAATTGGACAGTGTAACCCCAGTTCCCCATCCCAATCGTGGATGCCTTGAATTAATTATGAAAAATACAAGCTCCTGAAAGGACTTTTTCTTTCCCTGAAGGCAGGTAATATTCGAGGCGTCCAGGACTCAACATGTCTGCTAACTAAAAGCAGTATGAGGGAGCCAGGTCACAGTGACCACTGGATCTCTCTGAAGATAGGGACCATCTCTTGCACATCTCTTATGTTGCACTTAGCATCTGACATGTGCAGGGCCCATAATAGGCTCACGATAAATGCATGTTGAACTGAATGCTAGGAAGTATAGGGCTTATGGTTCTAGACCTGAGCTGGCATCTCACTTGGTGTGTGTGTGTAGGTCTGTTAAAATAGTCTTCCTTAGCAGGAACCTCACTGCTTTGGACTAATGACATGGCATCCGTAGAGCGATTTAGGAGATGGGCGGCATCAAGTACTTTACTTGGATTGAATTCCTGCCCTCCATTATTGGATTCCTTGGTTGGATCCTATTACGTTGATAATGAGTTCCTCTGCGGGGGTGGCTTCATTTCAGTGATGGGTGACGTGATCCTTTATACTGTGTTAAAGATTATCTGTGGTCTAGTGAGCAGAGGAGTATGAAGAGAGCCATGAGAAAGGGGTTATGATTCAGGTTCCGCCATTGATTCCTGGCAGCTAACTTAAGGGTCTCTTGGGGTCTAGCTTTTCTCTTCATAACCTGACATTAATACTTATTCTCAAGAGAAGTACAGTCATGGTATATGAGCTTTAGAAAGTCTGAGAGAGTTCACTATAAGAAGTAATGTTTCTTTGAGTAAGATTAGCACTGAGGCATGGAGTGGAAGAAATTTTGGAGCTGGAAGTAAACTGTATGATCATCTCTTCCAACTGTGTTATTTTCTTCATCAAAAATACACCTGCACTCTCATCTACATTAACCTCATTAACTTTGAACATTAACTTTGCACCCTCAAAACTTGGGAGATGTGATACACTGAAAGAGACAAATGTCTTGGATTTTTATCCTTCCTCATCCTCCGTATCACCTAATATATTAAAGAGAAAAAGAGATGCCCAATCAGTAACAGCTAAGCCAGCAAAACAACCTGGATCATTCTAGACATATTATTATTTCTGATAAAGATACAAAAGACTATTTACAATTCCATAGTCACATCAATTTTTGACATTTCTCTTGAGCACGAAATGATTCCTTCTAAAAAGGAAAAGTCTTTAATTTTATAGCTGAGACATAAAAAGTGCCCTATGCTGAAAGTTTTAATTTAAAACTATTAACAATTTAGGGATCAGTTACTACATACAAGGTAGAGATTAAGTTATTGATTAGGAATAGAAAAGAGTATGAATATCATGAAAATTATTCTTCATTAAAGATAAATGTCATGTGATAACAACAGTTAAGGATCTTTTAACAGTTGGAGCTTTTAACAGTTGCAGGCAGACCTCTTGTACTTAGTTTTTTGCTAATGCTTTAATTCACCAGGCCTTTACTGATTTTCTACTGTGTAAAACCCAGAATCTCCTTAGACACTGGATAAAGAACACACAAATTGTTTTCTCTTGTGTTGGTGTTGGAAAATTATGTCCATGGGTCAAATGTGGCTTACCACCTACTACTTTCCTTCTTCATTAAAAAAATGGTATATAATTTATATCCCATAAAATTCACTCTTTTAAAGTATACAATTCTGTTTTTAATATATTTACAAAGTTGTGCAACCATCATCATTATCTCTAACTTTATAATATTTTATTCACCTCAGAAAGAAACCCTTTATCTGTTAGCAGTCACTACCCATTCTCTCTTTCCCCGTCCCCCTGGCAACCAACCACTCATCTGCTTTTTGCCTCTATACGGATTGGCCTATTTGGACATTTCATATAAATGAAATCATAATACATGGCCTTTTGTGTCTTTTTACTTTGACTTAGCATAATTTTTTCAAAGTTCACCCATGTCATAGCATGAATAAATATTTCATTATTGTTTATGAATGAGTAACATTCAATTTTGTGGATATACCAGATTTGTTTATCCATTCTTCAAGTTGATTAACATTTGTGTTGTTTCCATCTTTTGGCTCTTATGAATAATGCTGCTACGGACATTTGTGTACAAGTATCTGTGTGGATATATATTTTCAGTTCTCTTGGTTATTTACCTAGGAGTGCAACTCCTGTGTCATGTGGAAACTATGTTTGCCTTTCTGAGGAGCTGTCCATGAGTTTTCCAAAATAGCTACAACATTTTACATTTCCACCAACAATGCATGAGGGTTACAATTACTCTCTCTACAAGGCAGAGGTTTCTTATCAACCCTTATTATTGTCAGTTTTTTGTTTTGTTTTGTTTTGTTTAAGGCCAGACACTATAAAACTCTTAGGGGAAAACATAGGCAGAACACTCTATGACATAAATCACAGCAAGATCTTTTTTGACCCACCTCCTAGAGTAATGGAAGTAAAATAAAAAATAAACAAATGGGACCTAATGAAACTTAAAAGCTTTTGCACAGCAAAGGAAACCATAAACAAGACGAAAAGACAACCCACAGAAGGGGAGAAAATATTATCAGTTTTTTGATTATAGGCATCTTAGTGGGTGTGGAGTGCCATCTCATTGAGGTTGCATTTTGTACTTCCCTAATGAATACTGATGTTCAGCATTTGAGCATCTTTTCATGTGCTTACTGGTCATTTGTATATCTTCTTTGGAGAAATGTCTATTCAAGTCCTGTGCCCATCGATTAATTAGGTTGTTTGTCTTCTTAATTTTGAGTCATAAGATTTCTTTATATATCCTGGATACTAGATCCTTATAAAATATATGATTTCCGAATATTTTCTCCTGCTCTGTGGGTTGTGTTTGCACTTTCTTGGTTACGTCCTTTGAATTGCACAAGTTTTAAATTTTGTTGAAATCCAAATTACCTTTTTTTCCCTTCGGTTACTTGAACTTCAGGAATCCACTGCCTGATCTAAGATTACGAATATTTATACTGGTGTTTTTAAGAGTTTTATAGTTTTAGCTCTTACATTTGGTCTTTGATCTATTTTGAGTTAATTTTTGTATATGCTGTGAGAGTAGTACAGATTCATTCTCTGCATGTGGATATCCAGCCGTCGAAGCACCATTTGTTGAAAAGACTATTTTCTCTTCATTAAATTGCGCTGCCATCTGTGTTACGCTGAACAATAGCTTCACCATGTCCTAGTCCCTGAGGCTAGTGAAAGTTACTTCATATAGTAAAAGGGACTCTGCAGATGTGGTTAAGTACCTTGTGATAGAGAGATAATCCTGGATTATGAGGTGGTCAAGATGTAATTAAAAGGGTCCTTATAAGAGAATCACAGAATGGCCCAATACAGAGGGCGATATGAAAATGAAGCAGAGGTTAGACTGACGTAGCCACGAATACCAGCAGCCTCTAGAAACTGGAAGAGGAAAGAAACAGAATATCGCTTGGAGCTTCCAGTAGGAACTAGTCCGGCTGACACCTGTGAGACTTATTTTGGACTTTTCACCTCCTGCACTGTAAGACAATTTATGTTGTTTTAAATTTTATCACTAACTTTGTGGTCATTTCTTATAGCAGCAATAGGACACTAATGCAACATCTTCATCAAAAATCAACTATCATATCATGGTACATGTTTAGTATATGATTATTTTACAAGATGTGACAGATCCATATTTTCTGGCATAAAAAATGTCCAAGGTATACTGTTGAATGAAAATATAGTCACAGAAAAATATATTGTATAACATCCATGTTAAAAAATATATACACACTTAACTATGTCCTGAATATAAATACCAGTAACTGCGATAAAACATTCTGAAGTGATAGCTATAAAACTTTAGGGACGCCCCCCCAAAAAAAATCAGCTATCATAAATGTGTGGTTTATTTCCAGATTCTTGGTTCTATTCCATTGATCTATAGGCCTGTCCTTAGGTATAATACAATATACTGTTAATTATTGTAGCTTTGTAGTAACTTTTGAAAATGTGAAGAGTTCTCAGACTTTGTTCTAAGATCGTTTTGGCTATTCTGATCCCCTTGCACACTTTGTATGATTTCAATGCACTTAAATTTACCGAGACTGTTATAGGCCCTAACATAAGCCTATCCTGAAGAATGTTCCATGTGTAATTGAGAAAAACACATATTCCAATATTATTGGCTACAGTGTTCTGTACTTATATGGTTTTCCTTTACCTTTACCAGTACTCTTTATTTCTTCATGTAGATTTGAATTACTGCCTAGTGTCCTTTCATTGTGACATGAAGTACTCCCTTTAGCATTTTGTGTAGGGCCAGTCTGCTAGCAATGAATTCTTTCTGCTTTAGTTTATCTGGGAGTTTTTAAAGTTTTCCTTCATTTTTGAAGAATGATTTGACTGGATATAGAATTCCTGGGTGAATCTTTTCTTCCCCTCCTAAATGTTGACTATGTCTTCCCACTGCCTTCTGGCCTTAATGGTATCTGATGAGAACTTAGCTGTGGGTCCTGACACTGATGATCACGTGAATATGATGAGTCACTTCTCTCTCGTTGTTTCAAGATTCTCTTTGTGTTTTGACAGCTTTTATTATGATGTATCTATGTGTAGATCTCTTTGACTTGATCCTACCTGGAGTTTGTTGAGTTTTGGAATGTGTAGATTAGTGTTTTTTTCACCAAGTTTAGGAAGTTTTGACCCTTATTTCTTTAAAAATTCTTTCTGTTCCATCTTTCTTCTTGCCCTGGGACTCCCATCATGCATATGTCTGTATGCTTGTTAATGTCTCACAGATTTCTGAGGCTCTATACATTTCCCTTCATTATTTTATTTTCTTTTTTCTTCAGACTGGATAATCTCAATTGACATATCTTCCAATCAAATGATTCTCTTTTCCACCTGCCCAGATATACTGTTTGGTCCCTCTAGTTAATTGTTTAATTTCAGCTTTTGTACTTTTAACCTTCAGATTATCTATCTGATTCTTCCTTATAATGTCTATTTTGTTACTGATATTCTCTATTTAGTTTGACATCATGCTTGGACCTTCCTTTAGTTCCTTAAATATATTTAATTAAAATAACCAATTCAAAATCTTTGTCGAATAAGACCAATTTCTCAGTCTCCTCAGAAACTGTTTCTATTGCCTGCTTGCTACGTATGGACCATACTTTTTCCTTTTCATGCCTCATATTTTTGGCTGAAAACTGAACACTGAAAATAACATAATATGGCAACCCTGGAGACCAGATTTCCCCCTCTCTCTAGTGTTTGTTGCCGTTGCTATTTATTATTGCTACTGTTTGTTTGTTTAGTAGCTTTTTTGAAGTCATTATGAGAAGTCTGTGCTGTTTGTCATGTCTAATGATGTTTCTGTCTGACAGAGATTCCCTTTAATGGCTGGCACCAGTGAATCTCCTAGTCTTTGCTGAGGGGCTCTACGTGTTGGGGCACACATTCAACACTCAGCTAGGCTGTTTACAGCTTCACGTTTGTCCTCACTTTCTGCTTGCACAGAGACTCAAGGTTAGCCTGAGGAGAGAGGGTCTTGCCAGAGCTCTCCTAAATATGTGCACTGCCCCATGCTTGTGCACGGCCTTTTACTTTCCAGGAATACATCGCAGTTTTTCAAAACCCCTACGGACATCTCATCCCCTAGCCTTTCCTTTTGAGCACTTTTTAAAAATTGAAGTATAACTAGCATATAGTGTTATACTAGTTTCAGGTGTACAACATAGTGATTCAACGTCTATATATATTTCTAAATAACCACAGCAATAAGTCTAGTTACCATCAGTCACCAAAGTTAATCCAATATTATTGACTATATTCCCCATGGTTTATATTATATCCCCATGACATTTGAGCATTGAGACGAAGCTTAGCCACAACAGGAGTTATGACATCACAAAAGTCTTTGGATTTGCTACCTAGCCCCCAATCAACAAAAGACTGGGTAGGTCTGGAGTTGCACATTTTATACCCTCCCCAGTACATGGAATCCAAACTACTTAGCCATTTTAGTTTTCCTTAGTCCTTGTAAAACTTTGCACACGAAAAAAATCTGGATTCTCCTGTGACTGACAAACTCAGTTTAGCTGCACTTAGCTCCAGGTCCCTAAGGCATCATAAACATTACTTCAGTCTACTACACAGGTAGCCTCTGAAAATATTACTGAGTTTTGGGGTTTTTTTATTACTGATGTTTTTGTTCATTATATGACCAACAATATTTCAAATAAAATTGTGGTGGACGGAAATAGCATGTGGATTTATTAAAACTATAAAAGTAAAGAACCTGAGATTTATATGAGATATTGATGTAATCTTGAAAAAAGATTAACACCTTTAAAAAACAAGAAGAGACAGAGATTGAGAGAGAGAAATCTACTGATATTCTGAAGACTATTTGTTAAGAATTTGGTGATCCTAGAATCAGCATCTTGATAGGAGGCTACGTATGGAATTCTCCATACTAAGTCTGGAGCTGCAGAGATCGTGCACAATGCCATCTAATATTACTCTGACAGTAGAAGGTTAATATCAGAAACCTTTTCAGTCTGGTATATTCTGCGGATTCTAAAATCTCAGAGCATTGTTTTCTTTATATCATAAAATAAGCCAGGCATGGCCAATTCAAGAAGACATAAATCCGTTTTCTGGATTTCTGAAATAGTCACTTTGCTGATGTAAAGGAATTCATTCAACAGCAACATACACGTAACTAACTCTCCTATGGGAGGATTTTTTTCTTCCATGTGTGAACAATGTTTTGATCAGGATTTACAAAGAGAAAAAAAGCTGATTTGTGAAAGAAAACATCAAAGCTTCTTTTCACTAAATGAAAACAGTAAAGATCAAAACAGATTGCAACACCAACCTGAGCCTTTGTAGAAATCCATGTTGGCAGTGCATGACAAGCAAAAGGGAAAGAAAATTATATATGCATTAGTTGAGCTGCTATTATAATGCAAATTAGAAAAAAAGTAGAAATTCTTTCCCTTCGTTATTCAAAATTAACAGCTTACACTTTAGCTCGAATGTGAATGTTTCCCTCCCATTTTTCAAGCAAAATACCCCCTCTAAGTGGAAATCAAACGTATGGGTGTGTGGAAAAATAAAGAACACGTGGATCTGAGAAGGTTGGGCAGACTTCCTCCAGCTGTCCTCTGGTTATGATAGCTGATTCCTAAGACCAAGGCTTAAGGAAATACAATAAAGCTCTGAAGCTTATCCCAAACTCCCTAAGAAGTAGCACAAGTATCACAGTCACAGCTTATTAATCATGGCAAAGAAAGAAAAGAAAAAAATACATAAGACTTATTATTTTTGAAGGTTATAGCACACACAGACCAGACTAAATCTTAGAATATGGATTCCTTGACACTTGGTTCTACTGCCCACTCACCCCCACCATGTATTTTTACTCCTCAATCTTACCACAATTATAATTTTTAATTTACTTAAGTGGTTATCTAATTACTGTCATCTCTACAAATAGACTGTATGCTCCCTGAGAGCAGGGCTAGTATCATTTTGTTGTTGTTGTTCATCAGTGTATTCTCAATACTTATCCAGTGCTTGGCATTGAGTAGATACTTCAAAAATATTTTGGAAAGGTGAATGAATGAATGTAGTCCCAAGGCAATATAAATTATAAATATTTAGATTTATCTAATAATTATAAACCAAATCAAAAATTCATGTTCAATTTGAATTCAAGTTTTACTCTTTTATGTAATAGATGGAAATCTTAATTTACAGAATATTTCCACAGGAACTAGGTTGGGTAAATTGATCAAACATCCATTTACCTGCATCTTGGGAATTCTAATCACATTGAAATCAACCCACCATCATCACAATGTATAACTAATGATTGTTTACACCTAGAAGCCACTGAACCCAAAGGGCTTCACAAACTTAGCAGGAGGCCAGACTTAACTATCACTACTTCAAAAATAATATTAAAATTGATATATTTGCCAGCTATAAATTATATAGGTTAATCAAAAGAAGAATATCTTTGGCTTTAGGTAGAGATATTAAAAGGCTTAAAAGTCCTTAAAGATAAGAAGCTCAGGAAAATCTCTGACCTGAGAAAATGTCTGTTTTCAGGATAATAGCTAGATATAATTAACTCAGTTAAGTGCTCAATGAACAATCTTCACAGGATTATTTTACTGCACATTAGTATCACATCTTATGGAAATGATTTATGGGCTCTTTTAATATAACTGTCAAATCTTGATGACTATTGCCCATGGATGGATTTAAATCAATGAACCAGGAAACTTGGGTGTATCGTCTCTTTCACTCCTGTTTCTGTGTAGACCTCCTACACATTTTGGACTGTCCAGAACTTAGAGTTCTAGGTATACAGCTCCATGGTTCAGTGATTGCTACAACTATTTAATTTCAGTTCACTGCACTTCTAGAGCAAATATGTACAAATATGTGTAAAAAAAACAAACATATTATTAACATTAAAGGCCAAGAATTCTCTCCATGAATAATAGTAGGTAATTTCCTTGATACAGATGGTTAAATTTCTACAAGGCAATAAATAAAGGCAATCAAAAGTACCTCTTTTGTTATTCCCCAGGATACATACTGAAGAAGCTTTCCAAAGCACTGGTGAACATGTTGGATATGGGAATCTGACTGTACTTTGAAGAACTAAGCTCTCCAGAAATTACATTTATTACTTTCCCTTTTGCTGCCTTTTAAAAAATTTGGTGCCATAATTATTTAATTTCTGGTTAAAATATATACATTTGAGATAAAGATTAATCCTCTATCCTCCTGGCTCAAAAGTCTGAGATGTTTCAACGTGCAGCTTCCATTTTTCACTTTGGCTTTAGTCAAACTGCTTTTTGGCTATTTCTACTTTAAATACTACTATCATATAAATATAGGTGCTTAAATAGACCCTGCTTAACATTTCCTACTGGGCCTCCATTTCTACATGTCTAAATACTATTCTTTCTTTAAGATCAATTCAGGTCTTAATTTCTCTTACCTTAAATTTTCCCAAACCTGGGCTTCCATACTCCCCTAATTTCCTGAGGCTCAACAGATAGTTCCACAGATGTGGTTTTTTATACATATGTTCTATCTCACTAGATGAAGCTCAGGTGTGTTTTGAGACTGGGCTCCATAGCACATCCATTAGACAAGTTCAGACCAATTCACTTGACTACTCAAAACACTGCAGGGCTATCACACTTAGAAACATACCTGTGGTTCTCTTCCTCATGGCCCACTGAACTTTAAGTGATCCCACCCTGCCATTTGCCTAAAAGTATCTCCGACTCTTTCCCTCTAGCTCATTTTCTCCAGCCACACCACCCTTCATGCACATAAAATTTCCCCAGAAGTTATGCATTTATTTGGTATTTAGTGGATGGTGGTAAGAATGAATTAGGTATTATATACATTTTCCAATTAAAGATAGAAAAGTTGAACAACAGACACAACTCAAACATGCTTCCTCTTTCCTTAGAGCACCTGTTTTTTGCTGTCTCCTCAAAGACGAAATGAGGAAAAAAAAAAAAAATGCATTGTCCCGGAATCTCATCAATGTTATTTTCAAAAAGTACAACTGCTAGTTGGTCATAATATGCCATTCTATGCCCACAATCACATAAAAGGGATTGCTACACTATTTAATAGCCTACAATGACTTCTAAAAAATAGATGTACTGCTGCTAGAACCCTGGTTCTCATTAATCCTCTGAAATCCTCCAAAAATAGGCAGGAAGGCAGAAAAAGAAATGACTTTCTATTTGATGGTACAGAAACTAAAAATGGAGGAATAAACCTGGATCAAAGGCAAAAGGGGAAATGGAAGGATTAGGAAAATAATCAGTGTTTCAAACTCTGTGGAAAATCAAAGTTGGAACAAAACAAGCTCCTTTGCTAACACCGTTAACTGTGGGGGGTGTGTGTGTGTGTGTGTATGCAAGCACACGCATGCCCATGGGCACGTGTGCGAACATGTGTGCATGGCAGAGTTATTTAACATATACTTTAAAAAAATAAATTTATTCATTATTTATTTATGGCTGTGTTGGGTCTTTGTTGCTGTGCGTGGGCTTTCTCTAGCTGTGGCCAGCGGGGGCTACTCTTCGTGGTGGTGCGCAGGCTTCTCATTGCGGCGGCTTCTCTTGTTGCGGAGCACGGGCTCTAGGCACTCGGGCTTCAGCAGTTGTGGCTCGTGGGCTCTAGAGCACAGGCTCGGTAGTTGTGGTGCATGGGCTTCGCTGCTCCGCCACATGTGGGATCTTCCCGGCCCAGGGCTCGGACCCGTGTCCCCTGTATTGGCAGGCGGATTCTTAACCACTGTGCCACCAGGGAAGCCCTAACGTACACTTTTACAATATTTGAATAAACAAGAGTGATACTGGAGAGAGAAAGCTCCTAAGACTGGAGCTGACAAATCAAGTGTTTAGTCAAAATTTTCATTGTGATTCCATCTAATAAGAGAACCAATCAGGCAGTCAAACAAACAACATTATCAGAGGCAAATTGCTGGGTCTAAGAGTCCTTTAATCAGATGCAACTTGCTGAAATCTCAATAACCTAGAAAGTCCAGTGGCAGCCAAGGCTAAGGGCATGCATGTTATGACTACATTAAGACAAATATATTAATCTATCTAGGGAATCATTACTTTCTTCTTTTGCAGAGAGCTATTTACATAACATTTGAAATATGCTGCTTTGCCTATCGCTGGACTAGGTCACTAAACAAAGCCTTTGTTGGAATGGGAGATCCAAAACAAACAAGGCAAAATCCAAAACAACAACAACGAATGCTCCCACAGCTTTGCTTAACTTCTTGCTATCTATCAGAATAGCAAGAATCTTTTTTTTAAAGTAGGGAGTTGAGATGAAGGATGGGTAATAGAGTTACTGGGTTAAGGTAAGTCTGATAGCTATAAAGTAACATGACAGAGGAGTTTTTATTCATGTGCATATAGAGAGGAGAGGTAGGTTTAACCAGTGTAGGAATAACAGGTTTTACTCTGTATTTTACTTATTTTCTATGAGACAAAACTCTGGACAGTCATGTTATAGGGAATTGGAACATTCCCAATACTAAAGGAATGAGTTAGGAATAATGCATTCTGAAGAAACTAAATTAGCAATAGGGAGTCATTTATACACAAAGCAATTTCATGAGTTAAAATAAAACAAATATATTTTGTCTTCTCCATCTAATATTTCTAAGCTACACTGTTAAAATTATGCTATTTCACTATGCATTTCTGTATCACTATGTGTTTATATATAAATATTATGTATTGTGTCTATTACATAAGATACATTCAGTATTGCATAGATACGTATATATACCTAGATATATACCAGAGATATACCAGATATCTATACCATATAACTATATCTATCTTATCTGAGCAAACAATGTGTGGGTCAGATACTCACTGCCCCATTTTTCTAATCCAAATACTTTAAGATATATGAATTAAAATTTTAATATCAAAACCATGGCTTATCCACTATTTTGATTCATTATTTGTCATAAAACTTATTTGTCCTAATGACTGTGATTTTATTCCTACAGTCACTAACAAGTTTATGGACTTGTTTTCATCATGATCAGTTATTGTAAAATTTCTAAATCACTCATCATTTAAAAAGAAACCAGAAGTGAGATCATAAAACCCTGCAGATAAGAGGAGAGTCAGAATAAGAAACAGAAACGAGGATACAAGGAAAAAGCCAGCCATACTCTGTATCTGGAGACAAACTCTGAGGGATATGAAAAATGTATTTAGTCTAAATTCCATAACCAAGCAGTTCAATTGTTTATAGCAAAGCATTTAATTTCTTGCACTCTCTAATAAGAAAATCTTACCTCTGAGATGTTAATTTTTCCCCAAAGGCTGTGATCTCATCAAATTAAATCTAAATTAAATGTGTTTTATATAGGAATTCAGTAAGTTGTAAAACAAATAGAATCAGAATAATCTAGAATAATTCTATTTTTTCCTTAATCTAAAAGTTTTACATTTCTATAATTAGATTATCTCTAGTTTCTTCAGTGATTAGTAATAGCAAAGATCTAAGAATTTCTCTTTTAGACGCTAAGTCAGTAATAGCTTCATCTGTTTAGAAAAACATCCTTTACTGGCATTTAATATGCACAGAAACTAGCAAAATACATTTGATCAAGATGGTTCTAATGATACCCCAAGATGCAGATTCAAAATGGTCCTAAAGTAATTGCATTCGCCAAACATTTATCGACACCTACTGTGTTCTCAATATTATGCTAAACAATTACCTTGGTAAATCAGAGCTTCTAAACTCACTTCTTGAAGATTCAACTCCAAAAATACAATTAAAATGAGTTCTTCCTTTCAAGTACACCTTGCTCTGTCAAATACACTCCCTCTGTTTACTTTATAGAAGTTTAATCATCTCTATTTGGCTCTGAGCCCTAGATTAGGGCTCATTTCTTTGCCCTAGATCAGGGCTCAAGAAAACACTGCTTCACATTCTGTGAGCAAAATACTGCAACTCACCCAAAGTCTCCACGTCACTCCAGGAAGACACTTTACCTACTGAGAATTTAAAATAATGCTAAATTAAGCATAAGATCCTAGGTAGTGACAGAAAGCACACAAGCACTGAGGGGAAAGTCACCCAGGCTTCTTTTCCTTACGTGCACCTTTAGCCCTTGCACGTAACTGCAGGGGTACAGAATTGCATGCAGATATAACTGCACCTGAAATTAGCTGACTGCAGGTGTAACTGGTCAGTTGTACCCTCCCAAGTGAGTCTTTGGTTAATTATGCCAATTATTAGCTAATTATAGGTATAATTATATGAAGTTCCATGTAAGTTTATTGCTTAAAAAACCCTACTGCAGAAACTCGGATATGAACATAAGCTTTCATAAAGTTTTTCATTAAGTGAGAGCGCTTCTGGGTTTGAAGTGCTTAAGCACTGAATTTCCCACCAACAGTTCTTAGCCTGGGGGCCTGCCTGTGTAGGCAATTGTTGTTTACTTGAATCATACCCATAGGTTTTCCAACAAAGTGATATGTCAAGGGCATCCGTGACAGGAGATTTTCTTGGGCTCAGTGCCTAATGGGCTCTTGCCTAAATGCCATCATTCATTGTAGAAAACATTATAGTCTGATAAGACTGCTTTACTGATCTTCAGAAACCAAGCAATGTAAATACTGTATAGTCCAGTGCTGTTGTCAGAAGAAAGCAGGGTATGTACCTCACCAGGTCAGGCCTTACTGCTGTGAGATAGAATGCCTAAACTCCCCTAGTAGACTGGGCTTGCTCATTGTGATTTTATTTTCTGGCAGTGGAAACAATGAGGTTGCAATCTTTAAACCCACCTTTTAAGAATAAGATCCAGGCTACAAAAATGCTCAGTACTGGGACTCCCCTGGTGGCGCAGTGGTTGAGAATCCGCCCACCAGTGCAGGGGACACAGGTTCGATCCCTGGTCCGGGAAGATCCCACATGCCTTGGAGCAACTAAGCCCTCAAGCCACAACTACTGAGCCCGTGTGCTGCAACCACTAAAGCCGGGGCGCCTAGAGCCCGCGCTCTGCAACGAGAGAAGCCACCGCAATGAGAAGCCTGCACACTGCAACAAAGAGTAGCCCCTGCTCGCTGCAACCAGAGAAAGCCTGTACGTGGCAACGAAGACCCAATGCAGCTAAAAGTAAATAAATAAAGTTAAAATAAAAGAAAAATGCTCAGTACTGATAGAAAATCTAACCCAGTTTGAGAATGGATAAATCTAGCTGGTTATACAGCAAAATTCAAAGACCAGAGGTGCCTCTCCTCCTGTGTGTTCTGATTCCAGCTACTAAGTCCTTGCCATATTTCTCGTGGGACCATACCCTATCACTGATCACAATTCTAATCAGAGGTCCTATTCTTGTTCCTATATGCTTTAGTCTACTCTGTGCTTTACACAACCCTGTTTGCTCTTTGCAGGCCTCCTGGAGTCCTGCTACTGCACTCTGGCCCCCAAAAGCAGACCTATAATATCGATCACCAGGACTCTCCTTCATGCTGCCTCTTTGGACTTTCCAATTTTGCCCGCAGCGGTGTAACTCATCTTCCTGTGTGAGTAAATGAAAGAGCCTAGTGCTAAAACAGCATCATTAACCAACCAAGGCCAGCGATCAAGCTGACTTGAAGCTCTATCTTGTCATCATTGTAGGGATCATCTGACAAGTCCAAGAAACACCACTTCTTTTACAATTCAGTCCCATTTCAGTTGTGCTCCAACAACAGCATTTGCAGGGACGACAATATAGATAGTGCACCTTGTCACTGAGAAACACGGTGAGGCCTGGCAGGTCTTTTGGCCACGTGCAGCAACACCCCATGCAAATCTCACAGATGGCTTAATAGATCGGATTGCAGCATCTTTGTGGTCAAAGAAAAAGCTGTACATCTGTGAAACATCCACAGTCTCTGAAAAGGTATGCAGTCAAAAATATTTGTGAGACATTGCATTATACATGTATGTCACCTTTCTTTCACAATGCATATTTATATATCAGAAGTTCTGAGACTACCAGAGAGAAGCAGTTTTGAATTTGTTAAAATTCATGTTTTTCAAACTTACTTTAATACAGAATCCTTTTGCGAGCAGAATATCTGATAATAGCCTTTATCACATCCCTGGGACATGCTCTGAGAAACACTGTTCAAAAGTTCCTTTTGTAAACATGGCTCACTCATTTTGGATCCTTAGAGCTTCTTTACTCACAGTTTAGTCAACTGACTACTGCAAAGGGTAGAAGAGATAGACGCATCTCTATGCTAATTGCAAGAGCAAAGGTAGGATGCTAATTTTTTCCTACAGATTCGCACAACTTTTAAGCTCTAATCCTTCCAGGTGTACTACAGAACACACTGCATTATTAACAGTAACTTTTTCAGTTAACAGTCAATATTTAGAGGGAGTAGTAAAAAAATTTTAAAAGGCTCCTTTCCGCTTAATTTTCCCATGTACTACTTAAAAGGCACTTTCTTCCCTTTTAATGTTAATTGACTGATCACCCACTTGTCACTCAAATTTCAGTTGCATGCAGGACACTTCTCTAAGGGCTGCCATGTACTTATACGGCCACACTCTAAACCCACGTCTCTATTCTCACCTCTCGTCTCAATCACAGCAAGAAAAGTGTGATATCTAAAGGACAGTGTCATTCTCCTGATGGTTAAAAACATCCCTCTCTAAAAGCTTCAACTTTCTATTTGAATTTTTGAGGTCTCCTATGGTTTCTCTCAGCACAGATGAACTTAAGATGAGAACAGACTTGTGTTTGCCCAGGGAGGGGCGAGGGAGAGGGATGCACAGGGAGTTTGGGGTTAGTAGATGCAAATTATTACATTTAGAATGGATAAACAGTAAGGTCCTACCGTATAGCACAGGGACCTATATCCAGTCTCCTGGGATAAACCAGAAAAGAATATAAAAAGTGAACGCATATATGTGTATAACTGAGTCACTTTGCTGTACAGTAGAAATTAGCACGTCACTGTAAATCAACTATACTTCAGTAAAAGAAAATTGGGGGGAGGATTCTAAGTTCCTTTTTAAAAAATTTTTAAAAAAATTTTTGTCTGCATTGGGTCTTTGTTGCTGTGCGCGGGCTTTCTCTAGTTGCGGCGAGCGTGGGCTACTGTTCGTGTGGTGCGTGGGCTTCTCATTGTGGTGGCTTCCTTTGTTGCGGAGCATGGGCTCTAGGCGTGAGGGCTGCAGTAGCTGTGGCTCGCGGGCTCTAGAGCGCAGGCTCAGTAGTTGTGGCTCACGGGCTTAGTTGCTCTGCAGCATGTGGGATCTTCCCAGACGAGGGATCGAACCTGTGTCCTCTGCATTGGCAGCTGTATTCTTAACCACTGCGCCACCAGGGGAGTCCCTATATTCCTTAAAATATCCAGACTCCTTAGACATTCTACATTACACTTGCCTGTTTTTACTGCTTGTTTATTCTTCTCCTTCAAGGCTCAAGTCCTACTTCACCTTCTTTATGAGGCCTCCCTAAGCACAGTGAAATTATTTAGCCTTTATCTTTCAAACAATAGTTAGTCCCTTAGCACGTGCAGGCCTTATCTTGTTAAATAAACCTTAGGTGAAAGAGCTAATTCCCCAATTGCACTGAAAATCCTCACTTTGCCTGTATGTCATTGTATTTCTAATGCCTGCTACAACGAATCATTCATTCTGTCTTTCATTCATTTATTCAACACACATCTATAGAGGACCTCATTACATAATAGTGATCATATCTCAATTACTCATAGTCCCGTGGAGAAAATAAGGGAGGGGAGGTGACAGTCATGTAAAAACAAATAATTCATAAAAGTGAAAAGGGTCTTAGAAAGAAAAAGGACTATCTCTGTCAAAGTGGGGGAACCCTGAAAGATTTCACTTAACCTCTCTCACTAGAGATAAGTAGGAATTTGCTAAAGAGTGAAGGGAAAGATTTTTCAGGTGAAAATGATCCAAGTATGAAAATTTAATGACTAAAGATAATTGTATGCTCAAGGAATGCCAAGAATTTTTGGTGTGGCTGGAATGTAGAGGATGGAGGAAGAACTAAGTGGTAGAAAGATGAGTCTGCAAAGTGCCAGACAGCTGAGAGCTTTGTGTACCATCCCAAGCAATGTGACCTTTACCCTGTGGGCCAATAGGTCTTGAACTTTGGCGTGTACTTCAGAAACTCCTAAGGATTCTAATGGAGGAGGTCTACAGTGGAGTCGAGGAATATGTATTTGTAACATCTCTGGTGATCCTGATACAAGTTGTCCACAGATGACACCTTGAGAAAGGCCATGTGTGTGCAATAGGAAACCTAAGGGGGTTATGAAACAGGCAATGTGGAGGCCAGGTTACACTGGGGAGTTTAAGTCTCCATTACTTCGAGGCTTTGGCATTAGATCAGGCAAGAGGTGTCAATTTTAATGATATTGATTATAAACAGATTTATTTAGTTAACTCCTTGCTACTATTCTTGCATAAAACAAGATTGTACCTGAATGATCTACAAGTAAAGGCACTGAAATATCTTTCGTTTGATTCACAATATTCCAGCATCTATCACTCTTCTCTTGTTATACAATATGCTATCCCACTGAAGCCTCATAAAAACCCTACGAGGTAGTCATTGCTGTGTCTGACAGATGAGAAAACAAGGGCTCAGAGAGTTGAAATGACAGGCTCAGTGTTACACAATACATACATAATAGGAATGTGAATTAAAATCTAGGTCTGTCTGACTCCTTTTCCTAGCCATGTTGCCTTCCCAAATAACTGCAAAGTAACTTCCAAAGTATGCCATGAAATGCAACAGACATCAATTCTGTGCACGACAAAACTGAATTTGATATTACTACAGGTTAAAAATGTAGGTATCCAGGGAATTCCCAGGTGGCCCAGTAGTTAGGACTCAGCACTTTCACTGCTGGGGCCTGCGTGGGATCCCTGGCCAGGGAACTAAGATCCCACAAGCTGCACAGCACGGCCGGAAAAAAAAAAAAGAACAGAAAAGAAAAAAAATATAGGTATCCAATTAGCTTGTAACAGGATTGTCCTTACTGCAAACGGCAAAAACTTAAGCCCAAAGGGTTTAAGCAAAATGGGAATGCATTGATACTTAGGGCTGAAAAGCCCACGGTAGGCTCTAGGTATTACTTGATTCAGGACACCAAAAAAGTGACTCTAGAAAGCAGTTTCTCCCTCCGCATCTTTCGAGCGCTTTTCCTGTTATCTCCGTGTCCTGTTCCACTGATCCTGGCAAGATGGCTTCCTCCAGAGCTCCAGCCTCAAATCCTCCAAAGTTCAAGTCTAATGGAATACAGTGCATTTTTTCCCCAGCAATCTCTGTCAAAGGTCAATCGCAGCTCTTATTGGGTCACATGTCCACTCCTCAGTCAACCCCACACCCAGGGCCACTCAGTGCTCTGACTCTCCATGTGGGAGTCTCCCGTTTACCTGTGGATCCAGCATAGAGTCAGTACCACCCAAACAACACAGACTACATGTGGGGGAAAGTGGTTCTTCAAAGTAAAGTTGGGGTTTCAACCTGGGGACGGCAACACTAGCAAATATCCACCGCGTTCAGCTAAAGAGAAGAGCAAGATAACTGACCACGGTTTTATAGTTTTATGACAGAATCAATTAAACTCATTGATGAATTAGATAATACTTCCCTAGATTGCCCTATTTCCCTAGGATAACACACCACCAAAATAAAAACAAAGAATATGCTTATTTTATTTTATTATTTTTTCACACACACTGTATTTTATTTTTACAAGAGATGAATCAACTGACACCAAGCATTGTAAATGGATGACCACAACAGAAGCAACAATGACTGCAATTACCAAACACGAAACACACTCACACTATGTCATAATACTGATATTCAGTCCAGGAATCCTCCACTGTAACAGCTCCTTTATATCAAAGAATATGTTTTAGATGGTCTCTACACACACACACACACACACACACACACACACACACACACAGATTTCTACAAGACTCCACTGTTGATATGAATTGAATCCATAAATAAGATTACTCTGTAAACAACTGACTGAATTCTGTCATTTCGCTTTCAAAATAACCCACTGATCGATCTAATTCAAGCACTTAAAAAGAAAACACTTTAATTTGTGTGCACACAGAGCTAGCATCATTCCTCAGTCAAAATACATTCGTTCTTTTAATCCTTTAATCAATACTTCCTTCCAGCAATTCATATTTCTTTACTCCCTTTCCAAAACCATTCACTTCTCTAAAGAAAGTAGAAGGTTTTTACTGATCCGTCTCTTTGGTGGTTTGTTTCAGATTGGAGAAGCAGTACAAAATTCCTGGCCGATTTCCTGTTTGGTGATATTTTATGTACCTTTGAGTGTATGTGTTAATTTTCAACCTGCTAATTCTTCAAACCACAGTTCAAGCCTCTAAGACACCACTCCTCTATACTGATGCCCCCTTATTTCAAACATTTAGCACAGTGGGTCACAATTATTAAGTATTCATACCATCATAATAAAATTAATTACACAAATAAAAGTAATTTAATTAAACTAAAAAACATCAGTTTATTCCTGCATCAACTGAAAGCTCATTGAGGTCACAGCCCTGATTTTTCAGCCTCCAGCGTGGTGTCTTGTAAATAATGATGGTTGGTTGAATGAATGAAGATATTCTACGCAGTTATATGGTAACAGTATTTTGTATTTTCAAAAAGCTGATTTTGCTCCATCCTCCTGGATGAAAAGGTTAGAAATGGAATATACCCAGGAGCCAGGAATGCTATTCTTGCAAGGCAGAGGCTGGTAGGGGACATAGGTCTATCCCTCCCTCTCTCTAGGCAGTAAGTGTACTGACACTGGGGAAAGGAGAGAGAAGTGAGTCAGAGAAAACAGGTCAAATAGCTGTCAGATTGGGAGGAACTGGCTCCGTGCAAGTATCTGGAGCTGAAATGTCAGACGGAGCTGGCAAGCAAAGACCCAGGGGCAAGAGAGGAGATACTTACAGACTAAGGAGGAAAGGGGCTGGCTGGCACTCCAACTGTGACAGGCTGGGTGAAGCTGGCTCTTATGTGATCCATAAACCGGGATGTATGACTATATTATGAGCTAGAAACAGAGGGAGTCATTTGGTTACAGACACTTATCCAGCCCCCGCTGACTCATTAGGTACTTATAAATGTGTGAACGCACCAGCAGCGCTTTACTCTTCAGCTTTGCTTGCCATTAGTTGCTCCTTTCCGACTGTAAGATTTCCACTTGTAAGCAGGGCACATCATGAGATACTGGTATTAATGATATTTAAACAAGTTAAACTGCACTATTATTTTTGCCAAGTGTGGCCCACATCGATCAACACAACAAATTACAAATGTGAAATGCTACTTAGGCTGCATAATGACAGCATATTTTAAAATCTGTCCCTGAGCGGCAGAGAGGAGTTTCAGGAGAAGAGAGAAGAATTGTAACATGGCTGGGAAATGGATAAATAAGTAACCTGTTCTTGCACAAGGGTTTGCCTCATGCAATGTGTGCTCCAAAGGCATGCCAGTAAGCTGCCTGCAAAGTGAGGAGGCATCTGCTGCTATCAAAGAAGTGAAAGTTCCCACCCCAGCCATCATCTGGGGCGGTGGTTCTCTTTTTCAATGTTAAGAATTAGAACAAACTGAGATGTCTGGGGTCAGTCAGAATGAGTGCCAGAAATTGTGCATGGTATGTATTTTATTGTCTCTTTAGCAGTTCACGCTCTGGAACTATCGACTGGAGAAAAATGCACAACCTAAAAATCGCCAGTTAGGGGACCTTACAGAGGACTAGAGCCTGGGAGACAGCCTCTCAGATGCTCTGAGGAACTGCTCCAAAGAGGTACGGAAGGAGCCAGGACACATAGGAGTTTTTAGCTGGAAAAAACCAAAACAAAACATGTAGTCGAACATCAGAAGATTACTGCTAATCACGAAAACAGACATCTCAAGTTAATGATTTTAGCACTTTTCTATGTATGGTAAAATGCAAGAATCTGAGCTCAATGAAATTATTCTTTAGATATGCAACTTAACTTTCTAGGGCCAGTATCCAAAGCGCATAATAGGTCCAGTTTTCCTCTATCCTGAATTCCCCTAGGGCACACTGTAAAGGGGGGTAGCTGATGGCTCGATCCTTTACTGGAATGGCAGGCAACATCGCTTGTCCACAAAGCCATCCGTTGTATTGCTCGAGTGAACAGAACAGGCATGAATGATCCCACTGCTCTTGGTACTGTGAACCTCCTAACCAAAAAATAAATATTTATTTCATACTAAGTACCAAGGATGTGCCAAGCATATGGGAAATATAAATCAAACTCAAGCCAAGGAACAAACAAAAAGTCACACCAACAACAACCCCACAAAACATGCAGTGCAAACTCCTCTCTGTCTTCAGTCCCGGTTGTTGTCACTCATGAAAAAGAGGAAGCAGCAAAATACCAAAAAATACTATCAATAAGTCAAGTGAATAAAAGTTCTAGAGCAGTGCTGATATTCAAAATACTTCAACCTGTTTGGCTGTGTGACATAAGAAGAAATATATATTTAGTCTGTCCCCTGTCCCTGACCCAGAGCTCCTAAATCCTAAACCCCTTGGAGTTCCCTGGGTGATAAGAGCATCCTTTGTTCTAATGAGGCAACTCTTGATGGTCTCCCAGATAGCTTCAAGATGTGGACTGGTCACCAGGGAGACCAAGCCATGATTAGGAGCCTGGATCTTTCAGCCCCAACCTTTGACTTTCAAGGTGGAGAGAGGGGCTAGAGATTGAGTTAATCACCAATGACTTATGATTCAATCAACCATGCCTATGTAATGGAACGTCCATAAACTCTAAACAAAGGGGATTCAGAGAGCTTCTGGGTTGGGGAACACATCCATGTGCCAGAGGATGACACATCCCGCCTCCGAGAAGAAGAAGTTCCTTCATACGGGACCCTTCAGGACCACACGCTAAGTACCTCTTCAACTGGCTGTTCATCTGTATCCTTTATAGTAATACCCTTCATAATAAATCAGTGAATGTAATAAACAAATAACTGTTTCCCTGAGTTTTGTGAGGTGTTCTAGCAAATTATAAAACCTGAGTTGGGGAGGACTGTGGGAACCCTTGACTTTATAGTCAAGTCAGACAGAGATGTGTGGTACCTTGGGGGCCCAATACTTGTGACTGGCATCTGAAGTGAGGACAGTGAACCCTGAAGCCTGTGGGATCTGAAACTAACTCTGAGTAGTTAGTATCAGAACTGAATTTAGTTATAGGATATCCAGTTGGTGTCCAGAGAACATGTCTGTCCTAAGAGGATGGGCTGCCCCACTTAGGAACGACCTAAGATTGGAAGCTCACCTCAAACCACTGCACGTGGACTTCGTGACCTTATGAACGCATATTCTTTTCCTGCACACTCAAGGCCTAAAGAGCAGAATCTAAGCTCTTTGTGAATTGGCACTGTTTCCTATTCAACATTTAATGCATGGCGGGTGACTCTCTAACACTGGTTTGGCGAACAGAAACAAGGAAACTGGAGACACCTATTCGAACTGGAGATACTCCTGTTCTTGATTGTGTGGGAAGCTGAAGAGGCACACTGTGCTCCAGAATACCCTGGACCCAAAAATGGTAGTGAGCAGGAAAGACAGCAAAATCTCCCGTGAGCTCTAACAAGCATGGGCCCCACCGTGCTGCCCACCAAGCAGCAAATTCCAGTAGCCAATGGCAGGGATGGGGAGGAGGGGGTTCCACACAACAAACTCCTTCATGAGTTGGAAAATGTCTCTTAGGCGAACTGCACAGCCTCCCCAAGCTGGGCTGGGATTTTCCAGTGGCTTACCGAACCTCAAGGCATTCTTTTAAAAATGAGCTTTTGATGTCAAGTCTTTTGATATTTTGACAGGTTACAAAACTCAAAGCAGCAGGAATTTCCGTTTGTTGCTGTTGTTTGGGTTTCAAGGCAGTAAACATACATGCAGTTTCACTCAGCAGACTGTAAATAGAGCTGGATGAAATCCAGACATTGATTAGTAGACTATTTTAATCGGGGAAGAAATCCATAAAGAAAGTACCTGGATATAAATTAAATCCCCTCAATGTGTTTTTTAACTAAGAGGCATGTGTTGAGAATGTATTTGTTCAAATGTGCTACAGCAGTGGTTTTCCACCATGGCTTCACATTTAGAACATAAAATAATTTTTAAAAAATGATGGTACCCTATGCCAAACAACTAGCAAGACAGGAGCACAACCTACTCATTAGGAGAAAGGCTGCCTAAAAGCATAATAAGTTCAAAGACACCCCAAAACACACTACCAGACATGGTCCTGCCCACCAGAACGACAAGAACCAGCCTCATCCACCAGAACACAGGTACCAGTCCCCTCCACCAGGAAGCCTACAAAACTCATAGAACCAACATTACCCACTGGGGCAGACACCAAAACCAACAGGAACTATGAACCTGCAGCATGTGAAAAGGAGACCTCAAACACAGTAAGTTAGGCAAAATGAGAAGACAGAGAAATACACAGCAGATGAAGGAGGAAGGTAAAAACCCACCAGAACAAACAAATGAAGAGGAAACAGGAAGTCCACCTGAAAAAGGATTCAGAGTAATGACAGTAAAGATGATCCAAAATCCTGGAAATAGAATGGAGAAAATACAAGAAACATTTAACAAGGACCTAGAAGAACTAAAGAGCAAACAAACAATGATGAACAACACAATAAATGAAATTAAAAATTCTCTAGAAGGAATCAATAGCAGAATAACTGAGGCAGAAGAATGGGTAAGTGACCTGGAAGATAAAATAGTGGAAATAACTACCACAGGGCAAAATAAAGAAAAAAAGAATGAAAAGAATTGAGGACAGTCTCAGACCTCTGGGATAACATTAAACACACCAACATTCGAATTATAGAAGAAGAACAGAAAAAGAAAGGGACTGAGAAAATATTTGAAGAGATTATAGTTGAAAACTTCCCTAATATGGGAAAGGAAAGAGTCAATCAAGTCCAGGAAGCACAGAGAGAATCATACAGGATAAAACCAGGGAGAAACATGCCAAGACACATATTAAGCAAAATATCAAAAATTAAATAAAAAGAAAAAATATTAAAAGCAACAAATAACATACAAGGGAATCCCCATACAGTTAACAGCTGATCTTTCAGCAGAAACTCTGAAAGCCAGAAGGGAGTGGCAGGGCATATTTAAGTGATAAAAGGGAAAAACCTACAACCAAGATTACTCTACCCAGCAAGGATCTCATTTAGATTCAACGGAGAAATTAAGACCTTTACAGACAAGCAAAAGCTAAGAGAATTCAGCACCACCAAACCAGAGTTAAAACAAATTCTAAAGGAACTTCTCTAGGCAGGGAACAAAAGAGAAGGATGATGGGCTTCCCTGGTGGCGCAGTGGTTGAGAATCCGCCTGCCGATGCAAGGGACATGGGTTTGTGCCCTGGTCCAGGAAGACCCCACATGCCGCGGAGAGGCTAGGCCCGTGAGCCATGGCTGCTGAGCCTGCGCGTCTGGAGCCTGCGCTCCACAACAGGAGAGGCCACAACAGTGAGAGGCCTGCGTACCGCAAAAAAAAGAAAGAAAGAAAGAAAGAAGGATAAGACCTACCATAGCAAACCCAAAACAATTAAGAAAATGGTAATAGGAACATATATATCAATAATTACCTTAAATGTAAATGGATTAAATGCTCCCACCAAAAGACACAGACTGGCTGAATGTATACAAAAACAACACCCGTATATACGCTGTCTACAAGAGACCCACTTCAGACCTAGGGACATACACAGACTGAAAGTGAGGGGATGGAAAAAGATATTCCATGCAAATGGAAATCAAAAGAAAGCTGGAGTAGCAATTCTCATATCAGACAAAATAGACTTTAAAATAAAGACTATTACGAGAGACAAAGAAGGACATTAAAATAATGATCAAGGGATCAATCTAAGACTAAGATATAACAACTGTAAATGTTTATGCACCCAATAGGAGCACTTCAATACATAAGGCAAATGCTAACAGCCATAAAAGGGGAAATCGACACTCACACAATCATAGTAGGGGACATTAACTCCCCACTTTCACCAATGGACAGATCATCCAAAATAAAAATAAATAAGGAAACACAATCTTTAAATGATACATTGAACAAAGTGGACTTAATTGATATTTATAGGACATTCCATCCAAAAACAACAGAATATACTTTCTCCTCAAGTGCTCATGGAACATTCTCCAGGATACATCATACCTTGGGTAACAAATGAAGCCTTGGTAAATTTAAGAAAATTGAAATCATATCAAGTATCCTTTCCAACCACAGCACTATGGGACTAGATATCAATTACAGGAAAAAAATCTGTAAAAAATACAAACACATGGAGGCTAAATAATACACTACTAAATAACCAAGAGATCACTGAAGAAATCAAAGAGGGATCAAAAAATACCTAGAAGCAAATGACACTGAAAACACGATGACCCAAAACCTATGGGATGCAGCAAAAGCAGTTCTAAGAGAGAAGTTTATACCAATACAATACTATCTCAAGAAACAAGAAAAATCTCAAATAAACAACCTAACCTTACACCTAAAGCAATTAGAGAAAGAAGAAAAAAAAAAACGCCCAAAGTTAGCAGAAGGAAAGAACTCACAAAGATCAGATCAGAAATAAATGAAAAAGAAATGAAGGAAACGATAGCAAAGATCAATAAAACTAAAAGCTGGTTCTTTGAGAAGATAAAGAAAATTGATAAACCATTAGCCAGACTCATCAAGAAAAAAAGGGAGAAGACTCAAATCACCACAATTAGCAATGAAAAAGGAGAAGTAATAACTGACCCTGCAGAAATACAAAGGATTATGAGTGATCACAACAAGCAACTATATGCCAATAAAATGGACAACCTGGAAGAAATGGACAAATTCTTAGAAAAGTACAACATTCTGAGACTGAACCAGGAAGAAATCGAAAATATAAACAGACCAATCACAAGCACTGAAATTCAAACTGTGATTAAAAATCTTGCAATAAACAGAAGTCCAGGACCAGATGGCTTCACAGGCAAATTCTATCAAACATTTAGAGAAGAGCTAACCTATCCTTCTTAAACTCTTTCAAAATATAGCAGAAGGAGGAACACTCCCAAACTCATTCTACGAGGCCACCACCACCCTGATACCAAAACCAGATAAAGATGTCACAAAAAAAGAAAACTACAGGTCAAGATCACTGATGAACATACATGCAAAAATCCTCAACAAAATACTAGCAAACAGAATCCAACAGCACATTAAAAGGGTCATACACCATGATGGAGTGGGGTTTATCTCAGGAATGCAAGGATTCTTCAATATACTCAAATCAATCAATGTGATAAACCGTACTAATAAATTGAAGGAGAAAAACCATATGATCATCTCAATAGATGCAGAGAAAGCTTTCGAAAAAAGTCAACACCCATTTCTGATAAAAACCCTCCACAAAGGGCTTCCCTGGTGGCGCAGTGGTTGAGAGTCCGCCTGCCGATGCAGGGGACATGGGTTCGTGCCCCGGTCCGGGAAGATCCCACATGCCGCGAAGCGGCTGGTCCCGGGAGCCATGGCCGCTGAGCCTGCGCATCCGGAGCCTGTGCTCCGCAACGGGAGAGGCCACAACAGTGAGAGGCCCGTGTACCGCAAAAACAAACAAACAAACAAAAAACCTCTGCAAAGTAGGCACTGAGGGAACTTACCTCAACATAATAAAGCCCATATATGACACACCCACAGCCAACATCATTCTCAATGGTGAAAAACTGAAACCACTTCCACTAAGATCAGGAACAAGATAAGGTTGCGCACTCTCACCACTGTAATTCAACATAGTTTTGGAAGTTTTAGACACAGCAACCCGAGAAGAAAAAGAAATAAAAGGAATACAAATTGGAAAAGAAATAAAACTGTCACTGTTTGCAGATGACGTGATACTCTACATAGAGAATCCTAAAGATGCTACCTGAGAACTACTAGAGCTAATCAATGAATTTGGTAAAGTAGCAGGATACAATATTAATACACAGAAATCTTTTGCATTCCTATACACTAATGACGAAAAATCTGAAAGAGAAATTAAGGAAACACTCCCATTTACCATTGCAACAAAAACAATAAAATACCTAGGAATAAACCTACCTAGGGAGACAAAAGACCTGTATGCAGACAACTCTAAGACACCGATGAAAGAAATTAACGATGATACAAGGAGATGGTGAGATATACCATGGATTGGATATCTTGGATTGGAAGAATCAACATTGTGAAAATGACTCTACTACCCAAAGCAATCTACAGATTCAATGCAATCCCTATCAAACTACCAATGGCATTTTTTACAGAACTAGAACAAAAAGTTTACAATTTGTATGTAAACACAAATGACCCTGAATAGCCAAAGCAATCTTGAGAAAGAAAAATGGAGTTGGAGGAATCAGGCTCCCTGAGCTCAGACTATACTACCAAGTTACAGTAATCAAGACAGTACAGCACTGGCACAAACACAGAAATATAGATCAATGGAAAAGGATAGAACGCCCAGAGATAAACCCACACACATATGGTCATCTTATCTTTGATAAAGGAGGCAAGAAGATACAATGGAGAAAAGACAGTCTCTTCAATAAGTGGTGCTGGGAAAACTAGACCAATACATATAGAAGAATGAAATTAGAACACCCCCTAACACCATACACAAAAATAAACTCAAAATGGATTAAAGACCTAAATGTAAGGCCAGACACTATAAAACTCTTAGAGGAAAACACAGGCAGAACACTCTATGACATAAATCACAGCAAGATCTTTTTTGACCCACATCCTTAGCAAAATGGAAATAAAAACACAACTAAACAAATGGAACCTAATGAAACTTAAAAGCTTTTGCACAGCAAAGGAAACTATAAAGAAGACAAAAAGACAACCCTCAGAATGGGAGAAAATATTTGCAAATGAAGCAATTGACAAATGATTAATCTCCAAAATATACAACCAGCTCATGCAGCTCAATATCTAAAAAACTAACAACCCAATCGAAAAATGAGCAGAAGACCTAAATAGACATTTCTCCAAAGAAGATACACAGATTGCCAACAAACACATGAAAGGATGCTCAACATCACTAATCATTAGAGAAATGCAAATCAAAACTACAATGAGGTATCATCTCACACCGGTCAGAATGGCCATCATCAAAAAATCTACAAACAATAAATGCTGGAGAGGGTGTGGAGAAAAGGGAACCCTCTTGCTCTGTTGGTGAATGTATATTGACACAGCCACTAAGGAGAACAGTATGGAGGTTCCTTAAAAAACTAAAAATAGAACTACCATATGACCCAGCAATCCCACTACTGGGCATATACGCTGAGAAAGCCATAATTCAAAAAGAGTCATGTACCAAAATGTTCATTGCAGCTCTATTTACAATAGCCAGGACATGGAAGCAAGCTAAGTGTCCATCGACTGATGAATGGATAAAGAAGATGTGGCTCATATATACAAAGGAATATTACTCAGCCATAAAAAGAAATGAAATTGAGTTATCTGTAGTGAGGTGGATGGACCCAGAGACTGTCTTACAGAGTGAAGTTAGTCAGAAAGAGAAAAACAGTACTGTACGCTAACACATATATATACGGAATCTAAAAAAAAAAAATGTTTCTGAAGAACCTGGGGGCAAGACAGGAATAAGGACACAGACGTAGAGAATGGACTTGAGGACACGGGGTGGGGGAAGGGTAAGCTGGGACGAAGTGAGAGAGTGGCATGGACATATACACACTACCAAATGTAATATAGATAGCTAGCTGGAAGCAGCCGTATAGCACAGGGAGATCCGCTCAGTGCTTTGTGACCATCTAGAGGGGTGGGATAGGGAGGGTGGGAGGGAGACGCAAGAGGGAGGATATATGGGTGTATATGTATATGTACAGCTGATTCACTTTGTTATACAGCAGAAACTAGCACACCTTTGTAAAGCAATTATACTCCAATAGAGATGTTAATAAAAAAAGAAAAAATGATGGTGCCTGAGTCCCACCCTTGAGCTTACAAAGAGATCTATAACTAGAGATTGTAAGAACTGGGTCATGGGCTGACTAAAGCAGCATCATGGAATAACCATGGCTCGCTTAGACCATCTTGATAAACTCATTGGAGCTGAATGTGTAATTGACTGAACACATTTGGGTTCTACGAGCATGAAGAAAGGAATGGAAAGAAGAACTGCTATTGGCAGTTAATCGTTGGGTGGGCAACCGACTGTGTCTGTCATATAATCTAAGTATCTCAAATGGTTCTTAGAAATTTTCAGAGCGAGATGAGAAACTTACCAGAGCACAGTTTGAAAATAAAGTAGTTATCGTATCAACTCTTCTAGTACCCTTCCTGTTCTGTGTGAGGGCACAAAGTAATTGACAGTGGCTCAGGAAACGATGGATTGGATTCAATAATTTCTAAGCTTCTTCTTACCTCTAAAAGCCCATGATTCAAGACACTATGGGAAATTCCAAATGTGAGAAGAACCAGGGCTTTCTGGCATTGAAAATACGATGATCTCTTATGGAGACGTAACATGGACACATGGAAAACATTTGAAGACTATACTGACAAATGAAATTAATGGAGCAAAACTTGAACTTTGAATTAATGAAAGCAAAAGCGATTAAGATAACGAACACAACCTATAATCAGAGCACTGACTATCCTCACAGTCCATTTCTGTATCCGTGAATCTGATCTGATATTTATAGCATTACATTGGCCTAAAGAAAGTACATCACTCCTTGCAGATTTGTAGATTGTGGCATTTACAATGTCAAACACTCATCCTCCAGCATATTCACTCAACACACATGTCTGTTTAGTAACTGCGATGTGGAACATCCTCCACCACGTGTTAGGGATATTTAAAGATGAGTAAGATGTGATCCTTGCCATCAGACAGACACACAACTAGTTTGAATGCAATCACCCAGCACAACTGGTAGTAACTGGCAGAGTTTTAAATGCAGAAATGATCTATCTGGAGTAAATATATATTGTATCACAACGAATAATTCTAAGTGCTCCATTCTGCTCTGCTCAGAGATTTCTAATCAAAATCTGCTTTGTTCTCATTCAAGCAGCAGGTGGGTTTACTGCAAAACTTTGCCGTCATGAAGCTGGGTTTATAACGTCAATGAAATAACACAAAGGAAAAGAAAGTGCAGAGCCAAAGGAGTTGCAACTAAGGTTTCTGACTGCTAAGGAATTTCATTGTTACCCCATCCTTATTCTTTCCTCATTTATTAAAAAAAAGCCACTTGGAATTGCTTCCTTTCCCTCTCCTGAAATTCATTCAACAAACATTCATCAAGTCATTCCTACGTGGCCGGAAATATGCGAACCACAGAGAAGAAAAGTAAACATGAAAGGCAGTCACAACACTGTGGGATTTCTGGGTTATCATTCTGCTTTTGAGGTGAAGAAACTGAGACACAAACCGACCTACGTTACAAAAGAAACATGCACCAACTGAGGAATTAAGCTTAGGATTTTGACACCTAGATGCTATTTATTCAGAGCATCCATGGGGATGCTGTGGTTACTGCACCAAGAGAAGGTTATCTGAGCTGGTCCAAACCTCAGAAAAAGATGGCCCAGCCTATACAGTCCTCAGGCTGAGTTCAGGAGAAAGGGACATTTATCTCCTTGTAGGAGGCTGTACAGGTTGACGGAGGGCAGGGCCAAGGAGGACTGGGACTGTGCTTTATAACCTCCCCAGGGTGTGGGGGTGAGGTGGGATTCAAGCACTGGGTATCTCATGATCAAAAGTAACACAGGAGGACATGGGCTGAGGTTACTTAACAGACCAGGGATACCCGCCAGGGACACATGCCTGCTCGGCTGTGTGGATGCCCTATAACTGACAGGCCCTCCAATGCTCTGCCGTTCGACACGGTGGCCACATGCTAAGGAGCACTCCTGCTGTACGGGAAGCCAAATTGTCAGAGAAGTCTCAACAGCCAGGCCGATGCCAGCATCCCTCTACTGTCCCTGATCTTCCAACAACAGCCTTGCCAGCTGGCATCTCCGCCCCCTCCAACCATGCTCTGATCACAGACAACAAACAGGGCTGAGACACTAACAGCTCGATTCCCCCGTATCAGGACAGCCCTGCCGGTGAGGGATGAATGCATGGGCCAGGGAAGGGGTCCAAAGAGAGGGCAGAGAGGCAAGGGGTGAGTCTGACTGTGCCTTCCTCTGGGCTTCTTTTCCTTAGACAAGCCTGCATTGCACTTTGCATGACCCATTCTAATTTATCTCTTGAGTAGTCTCCCCTACCCATCAGAGTCCCAGCTTCTTGGTGACAGGGATGGTCTCACAGTCCTCAGTGGTCACAGCTCCTACCTTGCACGATGGCTGGGACAGAGTGAAAGTTCAATAAATATGTTTTGGGTTTTTTTGGTCAAGAATGATGCTGTGGTGATGAATTGAGATAGATTTCCTTCCAAACAAGGACTGTGACATTTCCATAAGGTGGGACCCTGAGATCCCAGGAACAGCTCCTTCTCACCCAGAGATCCCTACAAATTACATGTCGTTCCACACACTATGCCCAAATGGCTAATTGCCTCTATAGCAATTTCATCCCTGTGCCAGCTATACCGCCAGGCGGCAGAAACAACCACCACCACCACAACCCCACTCCAGGTCAGAGAAATGACTGGAAATCAGGGGTGCTAATATTAACTTCTGTCTGACCACTGAGTTCACCCACAACAGTTCACTAGACATAGCTTTCAAACAATCTGGAGATGTGTTCAAAGCCCAAGTGCTGATGACTTCTAAGCACTAATCATGACTCATCGAGGACATTAAATTATCAAATGTAATTCTGTAGAAATTACATCACCCTCAAGCATTATGAAAGCAATAATATATACTTGCAATTCAATGTGAAGCATTGCCCTATTTATTGGTTTCCTAACATCAATACATATAGTGTGCTGAAGTATAAGACACAAAGATGCTGAAGATAAAGTACCTTATACCAAAGAACAGCACGTGACTGGACTGGTAAAAAGGAATCAAGCGTTAAATGACCTTACCATTCTCCCAGGTGCTCCTGCCGTAACAGTGCCTACCTAGGAGCCTTCGGATGTAAAACACATCTAGTTAGTTACAGGCATCTTTCTCCTACACATTCAATGCTTTTATCGGAGAGTTGAAAATTAGTTTCAGTTCTGGATTCAGCTGTCTTCACATAAGCAGGGTAACTAGTTCACTTCCTTACGCCTAATTTGCTCCTCTGTTAAATAGGGGTGCTTCAAATATATTAATTAGGATGATTATTTTATGTACAGAGTGTAGAGTCTAGTGTCTGGCATGTGGTTAGCTAGTTCAAAACAATTAGATTCTATTAGTTATAGAGTTTGTCCTCATCATCATCTTTGATGAAACAGAACAAAAAAGCTGGACAAGACCTTAAGAGACCTAACTAATCCAAGCTCTCTTTTTTCTCCAGAGAACAGAAAGCACACCGTGTTAACCAATATCGTACACCAAAATCATCCAACAAAGCAGGGAGAAAAATGAAAACAGGAGTGCATCCTAACTCCAAGTCTAGAGCTTTTTCATACAACTGTTAAATGACATGTTTTTAGGTTGCTAAGGGCGTTGGAACAGGAGGTCTCTATCTGTTAGCATATCTTTTGCCAAGTTCCTGTGACGATGCTTCCCATACCTCAGGGCTCTCTGTCAGAAAGGAAATGGCAACAGGTATTGAAAACTTTTTATAGTTTTTTGCTAACATTCATTCATTCTTTGACGTGTATGTTTCCTTTTAAACGTCTCAGTGACCAAGTAAAGTTATTGTTTCTGCATTTTAAGTATTATAAACTGTTTCTAAGAAACCATTTTTAAAGAAGACTTGAAAGACATTATAAAAAGGTCTAAATGTATAAAAATAGGACCCCTAAAACTCCTACCTTACGACAGATGCTTTAGCTTTTGTTTCCTTTTAATCTGTGAGACATTTACCTATTACTTTTCAGGCCCAAACTTGTCCTTCTAGGTTGCCCTTAAACCTGCTAGGGCAATTTGCAGGCTTCCTTGCTGGCAAGTGTCTGGTTATATTCTGTCACTTAGAATTACTCCTGCCAAAATGGAAATCAGTAAAAAGTCAGACATTCTGTTTCTGGCGGACAATCTCAGAAGTGGTAGCGACAGCAGCAGGATCAGCAGCTCAAGTTCCACTAATGAAGCATTTGAGAAGCAGGAGCTCCGTCAAATGAAGAGACAACGGCTCCCGCTCACAGCTACCTGCTGCGGTTTCAGCAGCACCGAACGTGGCAGTTCTAACAATTTGGGGGGCAAGAATGCTCTTATGGGTATGGGCCTGCAGATGGTGGTGTCTACCTGACATCTGGGTAAGGTCTTCTCCTTTCACTTCTCCAGCTCTTCGGACTCTTTCATAAGCTTTTCTATGAAAAAAGTCCTTCTCTGACTTAAATATCAGATTGGTGTTGATTTCCTGACTGGACAATGATACTGGATTAAGATACACTTAATGTTTACAATGACTTTTACAAATTTAGAATGACTCTTCAAGTCCGTATTTTTATCTCCACTTTACAGATGAAAAAAATAATTCTTAGAAAATTTAAGTGATGTGCCCAGGGTAAGCTGGCTAACAAGTAAAAGAATTAGAATTGGAACTATAGTTTTACTGGGCTCAGATACCCTCATTCTTCAATGTTAAGTACTACCTATTTAAGCAGGTTATGAACACTTTAAGTGTGTTTTATTCTAATTTTAAAACAGTCCACGGTAAATTTTAAAAACTTGGGAGTAAAGAAGAAATAAACATTGCCTTTTAAGTCTCCCAATGAACTGAGCAGCTCTCTGATCATTTCCCACGGGCCTTTCATTGATGTGATATACAGTATAGTATATTTCACATACCTGTCATATATATCAGCAGTAAGGGAGGGTACAAGGTCAATTTTAAGGCATTCATCAATTTTCAGTTGCTGTCCAGTGAAAAAACACTATCAATAATGAAAAGAGACCATCATCAGAGAAAGGGGGAGAAAAAGAGAAATACAGTGAGGTATAGAGGTTGAAAACAACTGAATTACTACTTTGAGACACATAAAAATTATATTTAACAAAGGTAAATGGAATGGTATAGTCAAGCTCTGCGTCTGACACAATTCACGTGCCCTCTCAGAGCCTCTGGATATGACGTGTCTCCTAGTACTCGGGCTTTGTCCATAAAGACTCCCACCTTCCACCACTGCCCCATCTGCAAACTCTACTTGTCGCCTGGACAACCCCTGATTAAGCATTTGGTTCCAGAACACCCCTCACCATGCTTCCTCTAGATCTGTGCCAGTCTCTGTTTCCTAGGGTACCTTGAATAAGACAGAAGGCAAAGAAAATCATTCTTAATGAAAAGTTTACCTATTTGAGTTAAATTACAATATTTTTGGCCAAATTCATACTACAAGATTCTTATTGGGTTTAGTATGTGACTATATACACTATAAGTTATTAAAAGTTTGAAGTTATCAATGCACACAATGTATTTATGCCTACCTGCAATATTTGGATCATAGTTTTCTGACTATAAATTAAAGGATTTTATTTTCGCTTTTCTGCTCTATTGATCAAGTCTAGAATTTTAAGTGAAGCTGAATCCTATACTCTCCATTTCCTCCCTCTCCAATTAAAACATCAATGCTATAGAGAGGTCATGAATTTTTCAACAATTCACTTTATTATGCCCTTTCAGATACATGTTGCAGCAAAACCTCCTATCTTCCCCAAATTCTTGACCTCAAAAAATTCATGCAGAATGGCAATGCATATTATTATTTCACTGGTTGACAGTACTAAGTATGGGGTGCTAGAGAAATAAACACCATTGTTAAAAATATGATGAATACGTCCCAATGGCTTAAAGAACCTTGAATTTTTCTATGTGGGAAAGCTTTCGGGAAATATCAGAAATCTATACTTTTACCCTTCTGAGGTTTTCAGTGGTGTTGCTTGGACATTTTCAGCTTTTTTTTTTTTTTTTTTTTTTTGGTTAATTCAGCCAATGTCAGAAGGTGAATAACAGTCTTCGAGAACTTCTGATATGATGTCAGGTTTGTTTCTCTAATATTATGAAAGAAGAGATCGCGTATGACAGTGATTGTCCCAGAATGCCTGAATTTGAACTCTGTCTCTGTCATTTAGTAGCTGGGTGGTCTTAGGCAAGTCATTTATTCTGTTTGTGCTTAGTTTACTCATTGAAAATAAGGATAATAATAATACTCCCTCATAGGAGTGCTGTGAGGATAAAATGAATTATTATAGGTAATGAATTTAGAATTGTGCCTGAATTAAGTTAATCTGTAGGAAGACTGGGATTGACATATATATACTAATATGTATAAAATAGATAACTAATAAAAACCTGCTGTATAGCACAGGGAAATCCACTTCGCTGTACAGTAGAAACTAATCCAACATTGTAAAACGACTATACCCCAATAAAAAATAAAAAAATAAAAGTTAACCTTTAAATATATGACATCTTTTATCATAGGCTTTTCAAGGACCTTTAAAAGTCTCTAATGCTGTTTGAAAAGAAAATAAAACTTATATACATATTCTATGAATGATTTAAATAATCTATGGAAACATTTAAAATAAAGTTAAAAAATTTTAATTGGTCAAAATTATTAAAAATAATCATTTCAGGACATTGAAATATGACCAAAGGTAAGTGATTTGAAAATTGTTTATTTGTGAAACACTGTTAACTCATTCATAAGACTAGTGATTTTGTGGCCATAGTGCTGGACACATTTCCTTTCCCTCACCTCAGGTGGCACAATCCTGTAGCTTTACCAATTGGTGTTTGCAGACTCAGTTCAGGGCAGGTGGCAAAGCAACTAGAAATTTCAGTGAGGAACTTTGGAAGTGAGGAAGATATAGAAAGCCTGGAAAAATAAACTCTCCACACATCCCTGGCTTATTCTTAAACTATACATGCAAGTAGGACACACCAGGGATCCAGGTACAAACTGAACATCTGGGGAGAACTGAGCATTTGTCATGCCTTTGAGACCATCTGTCAAGCAACACATAGTTCAGGTGACAGAGGATGGAAATCTTACTGGAGCATAACGTCTGCATATATCACTGGTTGACCATGAACTCTACAAGGGATCCAAGCTATCAAACACTGAGCACACACATTAGAACTGTACACTGTAGGGCATACAGATATTGCAGCTTAAATCCAGGAAATCTAACTGCCTGTTAAAACAGCACAACAACCCTCAGAATAAAAGGACACTGACATAAAAGGAATGAAAACATATCATCTACATGGTTCAGTTTCTCACAAAGTAAATTACTAGACATGTAAAGAAACAAGAAAGTTACCAATGCCCAGGGAAAAAAGACAGTCAATAGAAATTGACTTGAAGTGAATTTAGCAGACAAAGACTTCAAAGTAGGTATTCTAAATGTGCTCAAACTTAAGGAAAATATATACAAAGAACTAGAGGAAAATACATTCCATATTTGAAAATATGGAAATAATAAAGAAATAAAACTGAGGACAGATCAATATCTCATTAAAAGAACAGAGAGAAAAAGTGCTTAAGAGAAATGAACTAGAGTCTCAGAAATATGTAATACAGTATCAAGCATTCCAACACTCATATAATTGGAGCCCCAGAAGACAGTGAAAGCAGGAAAGGGGAAGAAAAATATTTTAACACTGATGGCCAAAAAATTCCCAAATTGGTAAAAAATATTAACTTATGAACCCAGGAAACTCAGCAAAACTCCAAGAGATTGCACCAATATACATGATAGTGTACTGCTGATATAGACTATCTTAAAAGTAGCAAGAGAA
Source organism: Stenella coeruleoalba (assembly GCF_951394435.1). Taxonomy (NCBI): domain Eukaryota; kingdom Metazoa; phylum Chordata; class Mammalia; order Artiodactyla; family Delphinidae; genus Stenella; species Stenella coeruleoalba. The sequence continues at coordinate 36,655,180 of NC_137151.1, read as the reverse complement.
AAATGACAAATCACATACAAAGGAAAAACTATACAATTGATGGCAGAATTTTCTTCAGAAACAGTGGAAGCTAGAGACATTGGGATGCCATTCAAAGAGCTAAAAAAAATCAGAAAAAAAAAATCAATGAAGAATTCTATATCCAGCAAAATCATTCTTAACTTCTTTAAGACTTAGAATTGTATAAAGCAGAATTTATATTATATTTGGGGGCTTATAATAATACAGACGTAGCATACTTAACAGTGCAAGGATGGGGGAAATGGAGCTACACCTGTGCAAAGTTCCTATACTTTATCAGAAGTCAGTGTTATTTTATGTTAGATTATAATAAGCTAAAGATGGTATTATAATCCCTAGAGCAATCACTTTAAAAAAGTAAAGGAATACAGCTAAAAAGTCAATAGAGGGTGAAATTATTAACGTATATAAATGAGGATAGAAAGGAAAAAATAGAGGAATGAAAAATAAAGGAAAGAAATAGAAAACTAGTCAAATACCATATGTAAATCCAGCCATATCAATTATTATATTAAATGTGAATTTACTAAACATATAAAATGGTAGAGATTTTCAGACTGGATAAAAACCAAACTCCAACTATATAATGTCTCTAGGAAACATGCTTTAAATTCTAAGACATAAATAGGATAAAGGGTTAGAAAAAGTTAAACTAAATAAATAATAAATAGGAAAGAGATGGGATTGCTATACTAATACCAGACAAAACAGACTTCAAGAGAAGAAATATTAGAGAAAGTATTAGAGAAATACTAGAGAAAGGAATTTCATATTTAATGATAAAAAGAATAATAAATCATAAGCCTATAACAGTTACAAAAGTACAAGTATCTAACCAGAGGAGTAAATGCAAAAGGGCAAGAGGGAAATTTAAGGGATAATGGAAATGTTCTAAAACTTGATTCTGGGAGTGGCCAAAACTCTTCTCACAGTATAGTTAGAATGGCTGGATTTTATTGTACATAAAGAAAGCTAAAGAAAATAAAGAAAAAATGACACACACACACACACACACACACACACACATACAGAGGAGGGTGACCTTAGACTACATAGGGCTGTCATAGGGGTTGCAAGTCTCTGGGCAATTATTTTTGATGGCCCTCCTGTCTCCATAAATGAGTCCTCCAAAATGAATGTCAGCACTCTTCTGGAAGCCTGATCTCATATGATGCTGAAAAAGAAATATTGCTCTGGTGGGCAAGAATAATTCCCTTGCCAGGTTTTCCTTTAAAAACCAGAACTTGGCCATCATACACTAAGACAGTGGTGAGTCTTGGGAATTCTTGGTTAACCCTGCATTTCTCTGAGGCAGAAAACAAAACAAAACCCCAAGTAGGTCAGGTCTAGTTCTGGCTCAGGACCCGACCCAGACAGCACTGCTGATCCTGGATGATTCTAGGCTCAGGATATTTTCTATCAAGGAGGGCATTCCAAAAACTCAAAGTCCTTGAGAAGGTACAGAGGCCCTGCTTTCCCAGGTATAAGGGCAGTACTGAGACTACACTTTCGCACATAAATTCACTGAAACTAATTCACTTTCAAAATTATTTCCTTCAAACCACTGAAATCTAAACTCAGGTCAACTCAGCTTTTCACTTTTCAAATAATACTTTAGGCATCTTTTCATTTAACAAATACAGTGATGATCATATGCCAGTCAATATTTTAACTGTTTTGCAAATATTAACTTATGGTATTATCACAATCTCATGAAGTAGATACTATTTTTTTCCCACTTTAAAGATGACAAAACTGATGCAGAGAGAAGTTGAGTAACCTATTCATATTTACACAGCCAGTTAGTGGGAACAGGATTTAATCCCAAGGAGCCTGGTTCCATAATACCTGCTCTTAATTACTATGGTACGTTAAAGCCTATATATGCAGAAAACCTATTGTTTGGGGTAATGCTTTCAGCCCAAAACATCTTTCTAAAAAAAATCTATTTCATGCAACATAATTTTTTTTTTTTAAAGGACGGAAAGAAGGAAGGGAGGAGAAAAGAAAAGAAAATGGATCTGAATGTAGCAAGAAGGATTCAGGTTTGATATTAATCTACTATTTGGAGAGAAATTACAACTTTTCAAGGAGCTTGGTTTCCCTTTATTACCTATTTCAGGCCTTTATTAAAGTCAAGAGGGAGGAAGTGGGGATTTATGACTTCATGGAGGTTAAGCCACCTACCCAAAGTGGCAAAATAGCTAGTAACAGAGCAGAGCTGATTCTGACCCTACCGAGTTTATTCCATCAAACGGCACTCCAGAATTTTTAAATCACAAAACTCCAAAGTCAGGGGAATTTGTTGCTGAGGACTTTCTCGTATGATTTATATTCTGAAAATCCCAAATTTACAACGCGTGATTGCTGTTTGACCTCCCCTGGGGCTGGCCATTCTTGGACTTCGTGTTGAGGTGGCCCTATTTCAGCGGTTTGAAGAGACACCTGAAGGTAGAGCGTTACCCACTTGTAACTTCCCTCCTACTGCTGTCACTGTAAGATGATGGTTGAGACGCCAGATTTTGGATGAATGAGAATACTCCATTCCTGGAGGGATTATCTATTTCCTTTACAAGGATATAATTATGCACTGTGTTGCACTCCCAAATATCTTCAAGCACCTCCAGTCTGCCAGCTGAGCTTCTACTGTTATTCTAAAGTAAACGCTACTTTCTTCAGAGAACACCGATTACGATTACATGATTGTTATGTTTTGCAAGCCTCTGGGAATGAGTGTGTTTGCTTAGTTGAAGGTTGCCAACTCACCTTTCTTTAAATGTGCTGTGCAGGACTCCTTTCTGATGCAGAGATTTTTACTATTTGCTGCCTCCTGAGCCCAAGAGACCAGGCAAGTCGCCGCAGCTTCCAGGACATTCCCAGACAACAAAGGCTTCAAGTGCATTACCACTGAATTGGGTTTTCCTCAGGAGGTCATCACAAAACTTGAAAGGACATTGTAAAAGAGCTAGTTCTGGAGAGAAAGATGCCACTCTGAAGCTTTATTTTGTGGTAAATGCTAATGTATGAGTCTCCTTGTGGGCCTTCCTGACCCCCCTCCTGAGTGTTTACCTTCCACTTCCCCTTTGTTCTCCACAAAGCAATGTTTGAAACTCAGAACTACCGGAAGTCACAGGAAGGTAGATTCAGCCTTCTTAGAGAAACAAAAGGGTTATTTTAATTGACATTAACTGGTATTTGTACAGAAGGAAGGATTCGCTTAAGTTTTCATCCAGGAGTATTAAAGAAATCAAGAGGAGGGGTAGAAAATGCTTATTCTGACTAGAAAGTAGTTCTCCCAAGGGCATAACAAACCTCTAGAGCAAATCCCCCCCTGGGTATAAGTGAAAATGCTTAGGATGAAGAGGCATCTAAGGGCTTTTTCTGCCCACAAGTCACTTCTGAAACAAAGCCCCTGGCTGTATTAACCACAGTTCTAGCTTATGTAAATTTGATACTTCAACATCTAACCTACATGCATATGCCAGACATCCCTAGTTCTGGACAATCTGACAACATGCCAGAGCCACCTTGCCGTGGCCTCTTGACTCCCTCATCCAGCCCCACCACTCCTCAGGAGGAATCCTTTTTCCTGGGGATGCCCTTTTCAAACACAAACCAATCAATCCAGAGCCCACATTCAACCATCTCCGTTATTGGGCTCTCACACTCTGGGCTACTATACACCTGCCCTCATCACCCTAGGGTCAGATATCAGACAGCTAGAGACAGTGCCTATGTCCAAGAGCCTGCTGGAATCATTCAAGCCAGTCCATCCTACGCATGCTTACCCTGCCTTGCCTGTTGCTCCCTGTGGCAACCACAATAAAGACCCTTGCCCACCATCCCCCCCACCCCTTCCCTCTACCTCCTGCCAACCCTCGTGCTATCTAGTGTGCTTCCCCATGGCGTGATATGCCCCGTCCTTTTGGGATCAGTGAAACCATCTTTTCCAAAGCAGGCATTTTCCTGATCTATAGGCCTTCTAGACATCCAATTTTCTATTCATTCACTGAGGGCTCTCTACCACTGCAACCCAATGGTGGGCCTTGAACCAGTGGGTTAAGCAGTTCCTGGGGGCTAGTAAGAGCTGCAGAATCTCAGTTCCCTCCAAAGACCTCCTGAAACAGAACGTGCACTGTAATGGAAATCCCTAAGTGGTTTGTATGCTCATTAAAGTTTGAAAAGGACCACGTGTGGTAGTCATGAGACTGAGTCGCTCAGTACCCCAAGCTGCTGAACTCTGAAATCCTTCACTGTGTTTGCACGGAGGCCAAGCTTCCCATGGGCTGCTCCCAATCTATTACTGATTGCAACAGGAATACTATGCAGGCCCGTTCTTGGGAAATGTGGGCCTCCCCTGACAGGTAAATTTGGCTCAAGGACTCTGATGGCCTTGGTAAATTTTCCTTAGAACGGCATTCTAAGATGTTTGCCCCATCCTTCCTTCCTTCGCTCTATCCTTCATCCAGGGTCAGACCTGCATGGTGGTCCAATGGCTCTCTCAACACACTGCCATTCCTTCTCACTGCCATTGCCCCCAATAAATTGCTCAAGACTTTAATTCTGTCTTGGAGTCTGCCTTTAGGATTAACACGCAGGTCTATACCATTTCAAGTGGTAGCTTTCCAGATCTTCAGAGGTTACAAAACTGACATAAAGGAAGAAACTCGTTGGAGTTGCAGTTACATGATTAAGGCGATATATATATATCCCTAATGATGCCTCACTAACCATGCAACCGTCTTATATATCCCTTCCTGAGTTTATGACCCAAGATTGAATATTGGATAGATGTTGGACCCAAGATGACTATGCAGAAATGAGCAAAACACCTTGTTAGATCCAAGATGACTATGTAGAAATGAGCAAAAAATGAGCAAGATGACTGTGCAGAAATGAGCAAAATATGTAGTAAGACTCCTACATATGAACGAGCTCCATTCCAAAAGTGTGTTCATAAGTCCAATTTGTTTTTAAGTCCAACAAAGTTAGCCTAGGTACCCAAATAACACAATCGGCTATACAGTACTATACTGTAATAGGTTTATAATACTTTTCACACAAATAATACAAAAGAAAATAAAAAATAAACATTTTTAATTTTACAGTACTGTACCTTGCAAAGTACAGTAGTACAACAGCTGGCATACAGGGGCTGGCATCGAGTGAACAGGTAAGAAGAGTTACTGACTGGAGGAAGGAGAGGAGGTGGGAGATAGTAGAGCTGAAGGATCATTAGTAATAGGAGACAGAGGGCAAGCTGCAATTTCACTCAAGCCTGATGTTGATGGAACGCACGTTCGCGTCTTTGAAAATTTGCAACTTGAAGGTTCGTATGTAGGGAACTTACTGTACCAAATCTGCAATGAGGATCTAATTTTTGTTTGACTCAATTGTATTTGTATTACATCAACAGCCATTTTTTGTTTGTTTGTTTGTTTGGCGGTACGCAGGCCTCTCATTGTTGTGGCCTCTCCCATTGCGGAGCACAGGCTCTGGACGCGCAGGCTCAGCAGCCATGGCTCATGGGCCCAGCCGCTCCATGGCATGTGGGATCTTCCCGGACCGGGGCACGAACCCGTGTCCCCTGCATCGGCAGGCAAACTCTCAACCACTGCGCCACCAGGGAAGCCCACATCAATAGCCATTTTAAGTAAAGAGAGTAGTAAGTATCCTTGTTTAAAGAATAGGTGTACCATGGAGAACAGTATAGAGGTTCTTTAAAAAGTAAAAATAGAGCTACCATATGATCTGGCAATCCCAGGCCTAGACATATATCTGGAGAAAACCATAATTCAAAAAGATACATGCACTTCAGTATTCGTTGCAGCACTATTTACAATAGCCAAGACATAGAGGCTACCTAAGTGTCCATCAACAGATGAATAGATAAAGAAGATGTGGTATATTTATACAATGAAATAGTATTCAGCCATAAGAAAGAATGAAATAATGCCATTTGCAGTAATATGGATGGACCTAGAGATTATCATACTAAGTGAAGTAAGTCAGACAGAGAAAGACAAATATCATATGATATCATTTATATGTGGAATCTAAAAAAATGATACAAAGGAACTTATATACAAAACATAGACAGACTCACAGACATAGAAAACAAACTTATGGTTACCAAAGGGGAAGGGGGTGTTAAATTAGGAGTTTGGGATTAATATATGCACACTACTATATATAAAATAGATAACGGAAAAAAAAAAAGATAACCAACAAGGACCTACTGTATAGCACAGTGAACTACACTCAATAGTTTACAATAACCTAAAATGGAAAAGGATCTGAAAAAAATAGATATATGTATATGCATAACTGAATCACTTTGCTATACACCTGAAACTAACACAACATTGTAAATCAACTATACTTCAATAAAATAAATAAATAAATAATTAAAGGACAGGTGTTGGAGTTGCTGCTGTTATTTTGGGTTAGCTCATAAAGAAAAAAAGTAGTCAGTCTATGTGGATTAGATGAGAGGGAAATAATCCAACACCAACCTTAGACCCTGATCTCTCAACAGCACAATAGGAGTTAAGGGAGAATGGCTAGGACATACTTAGATTAGATGGATGTAAGAAAGACTATCTTCTTAAAAACACACAGGGAAAGGCTTTTTCCTATTACACTGTATTCCATGTATGAACATATATACTTCCCATGAATTTCTGAAGTATTCTAAGAATGCTAGAAATTCAATTCATCATCCTGAACGTAAACATTACAAACCATAACCCATGGAGTTAGAGATACTGTCCAGGGTTAAGACAGACCAGAAGTGGTCTTCAGAGTAAAAGGAATTTGAGGATAAGGTATGGCTTAGGACCTTAGAGGTGACAGTCACTGCACTGAGTGAATCATCCATGGGATCTCATTTACTCTGTTGTATTCTCTATAAGTAGATGTCCTCTCCATTTAACAGGAGAGGAAACCAGGCTTCACAGAGGTTACGTAACTTGAATAAGAAGGAGGCATCAAGCAAGTAAGTAATCTGGAACTTGAAAGCACTGAAGCCCAGTACTGTTTTTATTACTCTCCATCTGCTTTGGGTAATATTCTCCCCATGAGAACGGTATAAACATAAAATTTAAAAAACTGTAGTGTTTACATGTACAATTTTGAAAATATTTTCATATGTCTCTGTCCCCTAACACATAGCTTGTTTATTAGTACTGAATATGAAGACAAGCTTAAAATGGGGAATATCTCTGATTTTCAACCATACCATAGAAACTGAAGCAAGAGTGATGGTGACTGAATAAAGGGCATGAGGAAACCTTTCTGGGGAGGAATGTTCTATATATTGAGTGGGGTGGTAGAAGTAGTTTGCATTTCAACTGGGTGGCAGTTACACAAGTGTATACGTTGGTCACAACTCACTGAGCTGTACTGTACACTTAGGAATGAATTTCATTATATATAAATTAAATCTCTAAAGTTGATAATATGAGTAAAAAAAAAAAGTCCCAGGGTTACAATAATGGTATGCTTACAGATTATATGTTCTTTTTGGATATGTGATTCTCTGCAAATAGCAATGACAGAATGAAAGTTTTACTTAAAAATATGCATTTTCCCCTGCTACTACTTTGAAAAGATTTCTTACTGTTTATAGCCTGCTATTATGGAAAATATATAATATATAGTAATGACTATCATCTTCTAAAAATGACACAGAGAAAAATTTTTTTCCAATTGCCTTGTATTCTACGAACATATGCACTTTGCATGATTTTCTTCAGTATTCTAAGAACATAAATTCTTCAGCCTGAAAATAAACATTCCAAACCATGACCAATGTAGTCAGAGACATCACACAGGGCTGACATTCACTAGAAGTCTTCAAAGTAAGGGTAATTTGAGGACAAGGTGTGTCAGTGAAACCGAGCAGGACCCTGTGGGGCTCCTGGTACAAATCCTTTCTGTCCCCCATTTCCTGTTTGTAGGAAATGGGCTTCAGTCAGCCTCTGTGACCTTCCCGGAGTTCCAAAGGGCAGGTTCAAACAGCTGCTAATCAGGGAAGGGAGGGGATGCAGAAACAAGGGAGGAGCAGTCAAGAAACAATAGTGCAGCCTTGGGGCAGGGTCCTGTTTCCTCCTCAAGGGACATATAGAACAGTACCTTTGAGCTCTTCTGCAGAACTCAGGCCCCAACCCAGGTGGAGGATGGCAACTTCAGGCTGAGCACAAGATTCCTGGAGCACTGCCTTGCTACCTCACCACCAGCCAATGAGAAGAAAGTCACACACCCTGCAGCCCTCACCCCAGATATTGCCTATGAAAACTTTTCCCCATAAACCACTGGGGAGTTCAGGGTTTTTGAGCATAAGCCACCCATTCTCCTTCCTTGGCCCTTGGAATAACCCTTTCTCTGCTCCGGACACTGACGTTTCGGTTTGTTCGGCCTCACGGTGCACAGGGTACACCAATTTCATTTGGCAGCATCAGCTCCGGATTAAATACAGTGGGGTTGTCCCAAGGTGTAAAAATCCCAATTCATTTACATTTATCCAGCTAATATTTATTGCAGCCATGATGAAAATTTTAGCTTGACAGTCAGCTGGTTTCACCACATTTTAGTCTTAATCCTCAAGAAAGGTAGTGCTTTGGAAGTGTTTACTTAGTGCCAAGGGTCAAGTTTAGCAAGAAGCTAGATTGTATTATTTTGCCCTTGAAGTGTTATTAACAGAGTCAGTGCACTCCCTTTCAAATGTCAGAGTTGTTTCCTCTCTTTCTCTGGGTCTCTGTCTCTCTTTCTCTAGATGTATGTACATATGTACACTAATACGTATACACAAATACATGTATGTATGCATGTATCTAGTTCCCTATCATTAGGATTTATGTTGCATAGTGAACTGCTAATCTGATTTATTCTCTGACTTAGTAAAAGAACTGCTAAAGTGCAAAATCATTATGATGAAAGAACATTAATGTTGGAAGAATAATAAATACAAGGATCCTATCCTTAATGCACAGAACCTGACTTCATCATTCTTGGTTTTATTAGCTAACATATTTTCAGATTACGCTAAAACGTTTCACTATGCATCATTCATTGGTTTATGAGTTTCTTGTATTTAGGATTAGGATAAGCACTGAGAGCTGACAAATCAACACTTTTATCTTATGCATTGATCATCAGTGCCCATTTAATCCTTTCCTGTTTAAAACTACTCAATTCATTAGCCAAACCACAGTCACCAAGACACTTCCACTTGCATTCAGGGGAAACTCAATGTTCTTCATTGAGGGAGAGCCCAGTTTAGATTTCTATAACAAATTCCCTTACAATTAGCTGGTGATTTTAACTTACCTCTGCTCTTCTGTGGTTTCAGAGATGTTAATTTCCTTACTAACTCACAATTAGGGGAGTAAAGCATAGGCAATTTTCTTGAAGAAATCCTGAGTGAAATGCAAATTACTTGAGTGATTCCTATAAGTAAAATCAAATTGCTAATGCACTGATGACCCTTTGTGTGTGTTTGGAGGGGGAGGTTAGGGTGCGGAGGATAGGGACCGTATGTCTATTTTATTCTACTTTAAGGAAAGTTTCCCATCTCTGAAGCAATCTAAAGAGGCATCAACCAATATGAGAAAAGCAAAATAAACGGAGGAATGGATTAATTTTCACAATGTCATAGAGTAAAACCCAATCAAAAACTTTTTTTTGAGATTACGTATGTTGACCTCTGATAAAATACGTTTATCAAATATATTATTTTCTTTTAAAAGAGAGATGCAGAACACCTCCATGTAGTACTGACGTGATCCTAACATTAGGAATAAATTCATTCAGCATTCCACACATATTGGGCTAGCATTTTATTACTTTGTGGGGAGAGATATACCCACATATTCTATTGTAGGTGAACAAAATTCTGCCACCTCCAAGTGTCTCTTTGGCATGCTGATTATTTTCAGCTAAAAACAATCAAGGACAAAAAGACTCAGGAAGAAACTTTGACCTTCTCTCTAACTGCCTAAAGAATGTAGACAGAGGACCTGTTCCAGGAAGGGAGCTATCACCATAGATAAAACAGTATGAACTAGGTGTATAGACAGGGAGGAACCTAGGAAAGTCTGTCTGTCAAAATTCCTCTCTGTGTCCCATTATCTCTTCATGCCCCAGCAAACTTTTGTTTATGAAACATTTGCTTTTCCATCTCCATGTGAATTGCCTTCTTCCCCTTTGAAGTCCCAAATCACTACCCCCAACATCCTCTTTTGTCTTTAGCTGAAGATGGTATTTAAGGTGAAGGTTTCAGCCATTTTGGCAAGTTACTCAGTTTTCCTGGGTCTCTCCCACGTATATATGTTACTAAACTTTTGCTTGATTTTCTCCTGTTAATCTGTCTCATGTCAACTTAATTCTTAAACCAGCCAGAAGAACCTAGGAGGGTAAAGGAAATTTCTTCCTTTCCCTCACGCTATTCTATCAAGAGAGGTACTTCTATTAGGAGAGGTAATCTGTCCCCCACCCTTTTGCTAGATTGTGGAATCTCTTCTTTTCAGTATATGAATACCCTTCAATGTTGATTCCTGTTGCCAACTAAAAATTGTCACTTGCCATCTGGTTCTACAAGAATGAAGTCACTAGCCACTGCAGTTACTGACCTTCAACACACCCTGAAAGGAGTTCAGGGCAGAGATCAGGATTGAGGCACTCTGTGCTCTGGGAAAAACTGGCAGAACAGACCTTCAGATAGTTAGATATTTTCAGAAGAAGATTTTATGAGCCCAATTTTTTGCATCTTCTCATATCTAGAAAGGCACTAAAATCATTAATGGAGACATCTGCTCCTCGTGACTGGCCGCAACCTTCTTGAGACTAGCAGCCAGCCTCTGCCAAAATGTGTACTTGACTGCACGTACCCCCTTCACCCAAATCACGTATATACTGACCTCCTCCCTTGCTTCTTTAGATCAGCTCCTCAGAGCTCTCTGAGATGCCATTATCTGGGCTATAGTCCTAATTTTGCCCCAAATAAAACTTAACTCACAACTCTCATGACGTGCATTTTTTTTTTCAGTTGACACTGTTTCCCTATATCAATGGCATCTAATTCCAAAAGGAAGGAGGTCTTAGTTCTATGACTTTAGAAAAGGTAAAGCCCTACAAGAACTGCCCTTTTAAAGTAAATGTCACAATTCAGGCAGTTGATTTTACTCTTGTGTGAGGCACTAGAATGTTTAATCTTACAAATCTAACAAAATTGGAAGATGTTCCTGTTTTTCTTTACTTTTTTTTTTCCTTCATAAGATAAGAAGCCACAAAATCTATAAGGTCTGAAGGTCAAAGTCACAGTGCTCATTTTCAGTAATTCTTTCTTGTGTAACTGCCATGATCTAGGCTGTAGGTGAGGCTGCAACAAGGCACCACGTGATAGACTTAGTGGATATATAGCATCCACTTCTCACGTGTACTATAGTACTTAGAAATGTCCCAAATACGTTTTACGAATGTGTGTATAAACAAAATGATACACATTACTGAATGCTTGCTGAATGGCAGATTCCATGTTAGAAAATGTACACACATCATTTTGCTTAATCCTCATGGAAAACCTCGGAAACACAGGACATGTATGCCTGTTTTACAGATTTAAAGAATAGCTTCAGAGAGTGTAAGTGACTCTCAGGGTTGCACTGTTAGTAAGTGATTGAGCTGTAAAGCAAACAAAAGTGAGCCGGACTTACAACTTAGATCTTTTTCTCATTTGCTTCCTTTGCTTTGTTGGTGAGTCAACTCTATAGGCCCTGGAAACTTGACAGAACTGTGGCACATACTGAGCTGAAATGAGGACTGAGCCATCAGCCTAAATATGCACACCTGCACTATCTAGATCTTTGTTATTGAGTCAAAAAGACGTGTCTCTCAATTATCCACAGAATTGCTTTAATGTATAATTCCTATGGGAGATCTAAACGTAGAGTCAAAGTTTATACTTCTGTTAGGTGGTTATGATATTATCTTATGCACTCACCTAAGTTTTGTTATTCAACATTCAATTCTTTATTCTGAGATTTCAAAATGGATATCTTAATTAGGTCAGGATTTCGCTAGTGAGTGATGAAAGAATGGGTTTTTCAAAGAATAGGGAGACTCTAATTGGAATGGAGAGTTTTTGTCTCAACTCTGTGCTGAAACAGCGGGTGTCTTGAAATCTACATGCTTTTGTTAACGTTTCTCTATATTATCAGGGATGAGACACCACTACAATTTTTTATTATCCTAATTTTCTTCATAATCTGCCTTTTTTTTTCCTTAGAAGATTTTACCCTCATCTTTTCCCCTAGGATTTGTATAGTTTCAGTATCCTCCTCATTGATTCTAGATCATACTATATTGCCTGATCTCTTGCAATGTACTCCTTCTCCGAGAATATGACAGTCTTCAAGGTGTGGAGCCACATCTAGCCACTTTCTTGTCATTCAGCTACAATCACCGCATGGTATTTCTCAATCAGTCAGTCCTCTCCTGGCCCAGCTCATGTTCCCCATTGCCGCTGTGCTCTGTTCGTGAGGCCACTTGAAGGAGCTTCAATTGTCATGGCTCATGGTGCAGCTGGAGAGAACACTATTATCCATTGATGGACATTGGTAAGAACTTAAGCAATTTAATACTTTTCATATGTAAATAACATTTGGAACATATGAAAACCCTTTGGTGCTGTTGGCTGGTAATCTTTGCTACAAAATGTTGAAAGAACATAAGAAGAAGATGAGATGGATCCTCCAATGCAAAATTGGGAATGAGTGTAAAATTAGAGAATTTGTGAGAACATGATGAATGTTGCAATGAGGAAATTTTGTTGTTGCTTATGCAAGCATTCATTAGAATATACTTGTGCCTTTGCCAGGCTGAAAATATCCATATGCTTTTTTTCCCCAAGATATATTCAAAATTTCTCAAAATTCTGCAGGTTGGACAGGTCCCTGCAATCTCTATTTTACCTTATGTTTACAATAAACAATTGAGTCTAAAAGAGAAATTGGATCCTGGAATAGAATCGTTTGAAGCAGTAAATACTCACTGTATCCTACTATTACAGACATATAATTGGTCCCATTATACTAATTACTGAGATTTCCTGATCTTGCCTCATTTGCTCCCAACATACCTCCACATTTACCCCTCTCCTAGAAGAGGTTCCCCAGCTACCCCAAGTTTCCTATAGTTCTGAACAGGAGTCTACAGATGCTTGTGAGTCAGACTCTCAATCACGATGATATGCAAGAGCTTCAGAACCTCCTTGCCCATATTCTGTGCCCAGGAAGCCACCAGAGATAGGCTCAGTACTGCCCCTACTGGTGGTCACGGTCATGCTCACATCCATGTCAAATGTTCACTCTGTCTTGATCCCTCAGAGGTAGAACACCACTGTATTCTCGGCAGAAGTGGGGAGTATATCCCTTTCTCCAACGTAGCACAGCTCAGTCTCATTTGGGCCCTGGGATAGTTTTGCTCTCTCCTAGAGTTTCACAAAGGCTACCATGAAGATCATTTTCTTCAGGTTATAATACTCATCTCTCTACGTTCTTACTCACATCTAATCCAGGTGGCCAATTCCTACCCTTTCCCTTTGTGTCTCCCTTTGTCTCTGAATGATTTCTATAGGTGACTACAAAATATCCAACAAACCATTAAAAGCCTCCTTCTTCCACCTTTGACTTCTCTCCTCAAAAATAAAATACCCCCATAGAATATATCCAATGAAGGTCACTGGCCAGTAAACTTTATAAACTCTGAGCTTAGTTTGAGATTGGTAGGATATCTGTTCTAGATTACTCAACTTGAGAAGATACATACGATCACCTGGTCTGATGCTTTCATTTAAGGATAAGAGACTGAGACCTCAGAGGCATACCCAGTGTCTTAGAGCTACTTGGTGATGAACTCAATTAAAATAATCCAAATCATGATAATAAACTCTGCACGTAAACCAAGACTTCACTCTCCCTTTACAGAGATGTGATATACTAAACTCAATAGTCTTAATTTTTTTTTTGATGTGGAGCACTTTTAAAGTCTTTATTGAATTTCTTACAATATTGCTTCTGTTTTATATTTTGTTTTTTTGGCCACAAGGCATGTGGGATCTTAGCTCCCTGACCAGGGATCAAACCTGCACCCCCTGCATTGGAAGGCGAAGTCTTAACCATTGGACCACTAGGCAAGTCCCTTAAATTATCTTTTTATTCCCTGTGCCTAACAAAATACCTTGGCATACAGGGAGTGGGGTGGCTCAAAAAATACCAGTGGTGGGGGGGCAATATAGGGGTGGCGGAGTGGGAGGGTCAAACTATTTGGGTTTAAGATAGGATACAAGGATGTATTGTACAACATGGGCAATACAGCCAATATTTTGTAATAACTGTAAATGGAGTGTAACCTTTAAAAATTATATTAAAATACATTAAAAAAGAATGAAATCACAATAAAAACTATGTTCTCAATGAAGTCAGAGAAGGTAGTATAATCTCTAAATTCATTTCATTTCATATTTACCTGAAAATATTTAACAAATCACAAGAAACATTAGTTATCATACTACCATTTTATATCTGGCTAAGTTCTTTATGCCTTAGATATTCAGATTGCAGTGGTAGTGAAGCCAGTATTCTGTGGTACAGTGAGTTCTCCTATGATGCTTCGCATCCAGGATTACAAGAAAAATAAATGACCCTCGAATCAATACTCTCGACAAGAAGGTTACATGTTGTCTCATCTTGGTAGAAAATATTCCCTTGAGATTTTTGATCCTTAAAATGAAACCAGCTTTCCGTGAAAACTAATATTAGTTTACTCTTTTAAAGTTGAGCATGTGTGACTTTAAAAATGGGAGCCATTGAAGGAGTCACGAAACCTTCCTGCTATTTAATAATGCCTTTATTTCATAAGGGTAATTTTAGTCGGCAGCCTCTAGCAGTCGGAATTAAGTTATACTGCTGTTAGAGATTTTTTGAAGTAGTCAACAATTTTTCCTCAAATTTCCAAGGGAAATTCTTCATTCAGGTAATTTTTTTTTTTTTTGCTATATTCTATCACAGAAAGATTATATGCAATTGGCACATTTGGAAATGAATCTAGTCTCAAAACAAGGCTAAAATAACCATGGTTAATAATATGTTGATCATGGATATGATATAGTTTACCAAAAAGTTGAAAAAACTTTTAGGATCTCAGGTTCTTTTGCCAGGAAGTTGAAAGAGAAGCTAATTATATTAAAAGTAATTGTATCATCAATGTTAATAAACAGGCCTTTAGGCAAGGGTTGGCTTGAATTAGTATTTCTTAACTTTTTTTTTTTTTTTTAATGAACCTTTGAAGAACCAAATGAAAATTATGGCGATTTTCTGCAGGAAAAAAAAAGAATAAACAATCACATAGAATTTTTCCTACAATTTCAGGTGGTTCACTGATCCCAGAAGAACAATAATTGGAACCTCTCAAGGGCAACCACTGAGTGTATTAATTTTTAAATCCTTAAGGTCAGGTACATTGTAGACACTCAAAAATTGTAACTAGATTGAAAAATTATCTTTATGAAAAAAATTAATGAGAAGTCACAACTCTATGTCTATAAATTATATCCAATTTTTTAAACTGTCCCTACTCAGAGTATTTACAACATAATAATAAGTAATTCTAATCACTTTAGAATTCTTCCAATTATAAGAGTTTATCTTATAAATAAGTGGATCAGAGATTTATGCTGCCAGAAAGATCAAATACTGCCCATGGTTGTTTAAAAGTACAGTTGAAAGAGAGAAGTTATTGATGTAATGGTAATTATAACTAGTAATAACTTAAAAGAGCTGGCTACATGAAAGAAATCTGTATATAATAAAAGCTGGCCATATTTTTGGGAGTGAAAAAAAATTGTAAAACAAAGAGGACTCAAAGAGGTAAGAAATGGGCCTATGGGTGGGAGGGAACAAAATTTTGACAGAGAGCCTGATTAATACACCTAGACTTAAATCTTTAAAATGTAAGAGGAGACAGACCTAGATTAGCTAGGGTGGTAAGTGTACTGATTTGGTTGTCAGGAGACCAACAAATCAGTCACTCTTTGGCTACAGAAGGAGACCTCACGAAAGTCACCTAAGAGCGTTGGGTCTGGAATCTATCCATTACTTGTAAAATGAGGGGGCTCATTACCCGAGCTTGAAAGTCTTTGGTAGCTTTAAAAATTAACTTTCCTTTTTTTTTTTGTTTTTTTTTTTGGCCATGCTGTGCAGCTTGAGGGATCTGATGGATCTTAGTTCCCCAACCAGGGATGGAACCTGGGTCCCCTGCAGTGGGAGCACAGAATCCTAACCACTGGACTGCCAGGGAATTCCCCCAAATTAACTTTCTTTGACACCTCTTTACTTACAGAATTTCAAAGGATGGCTTAAACTACAACTCACCAATTTCTTTTGTACAAAAATTATTTAGGAAGCAAAATACATCTTAAGACAAAAGTAGATACAAGGTAGGAAAAATATGCAGGAAGAGTAAAAAGCGTAGTGAGGAGGGATGGTCAAGTGCTGTTTAATAAATGCATGTGCTTCCTAAGGAAGATGAGATTTCTATTTTGCTTTTATCTGCTAAACTAGATCCTTAAAAAGGGCAGAAGAATAAGTAGACAGATTGTATTCCCTGTCCATATATCACATGATCATTTCTGGTTAGGGTACAGAATGAAACCAGAATGTATAGGATCTCAACTAAATACTATCCTCATTTTTGTTTTTTTTTCTGTACTTAACTTCCAGAAATAAAGACATATGAAGAAAAACTAGCAATAAGTACCAATTGATTTTTTTTAACAGAGTAAATTACAAGGAATATATTATAGTTGATACAAGATACTACTTACTTGCCTATATCTTATGAATTATCATCTACTGTACTCTTAGGTACAAAATGATGATATTAAGGAAATATAGGGATACAATCATCAGAGAATATTCTATTCATTATATCCAGCATACATCAGAGAATATTTTATTCATTACATCCAGCATACTATTTAATAAGGCTATGAAGTAGAATAATAATTTTTAAGCTATTCAACAGTAAAGATTAAATTAGTACCTTTCTGTTAACCACAGCTTTAAAATATAATAATGAATGAACTCTCCTCACGCATCTTGGTTAATCAAGAGGCAGGAAGATTGACTTCTCTTGGGAAAATGATATGCTATTCTTCAATTTACTAGTAAAAATGTATAGTCAAAAACAGCGTGCATCAAATTTAATTACTAAGCAGATCATTCCATATAAAAAAGCATAAAGTAATATGAAGTGTGAAGATTTAAGTTGAACTTTTAACACTATCATTTTCCAAAATGATGCAGAGAGTATAACATCCAATGGTAGGTAGATTTTTATGAGTATTCATATCACTCTTCTTAAAATACATCTTGATCAAAATGAAAAATTAAAAAAGTAAAGTAGGAGCAGGGGATAACACTTCCATGATGTTACTATACTTTGCCTTTTAGAAAATTTCAGATTTTAAAGGTTGTCAGCATATTGCCTTACATTTGTGTGGCTTTGTTTCTCTATGATCCAGAAACCAAAGGTAAAATTGGACTCATGAGCTGACCTTTACCACCAGCCATTCTATTATTTGAAGATGATAATGGATTTTCCTTATGGTGGAAGTTGTGAGCCAAGAGTGCCCTCACTTAACTTACTGTTCAGGCGTGTGAAGTGGTGATAGCAGTGGGGAGCAAGAGGAAGCAGCTCTTAGGACAACAGAAGCCAGGCATAGCTGCATCACGGTTTATTAGCCTCAGAATGTTCTCTGATTACATATAATAAAGTTAATCTCCTGCTGACATTTAACCTGCATCTTTGTGGCCAAAATAATAAGACCCATTCTACAAGCTGTTAGAGAAAGCAATTGTTAAAACTATAAAGGAAAGGCCTCTGTGAATTTGGCTCCTAGCTTCCTATAAATCTCTATCCAGAAAAACAAGAAAGATTCAAAGAATACTATGGATATAACATTAAGAAAACAAAAAAAAAGAACTGCTGTCCAAAAATATCTTCCTTAGTTTATTGCCACAGTACTTAAAATTGCACCATTTCTAAGTGCTAATTTTTTGTATTATTTATTAACTGCAAACTTATATCAGATGCTATGCTTGGTACTTCAGATACATCACCTAATTTAATCATAGCAAGATTCCCGAAAAGTAGCCATCGTTAAACCTTTTTACAAAGGAAGCTGAGCAATAAATGCGGCTGGAATGACTACTCAAGTGTTCTGGACTCCAAATCTCAAATTCTTTCCATTAAGCCCTTTCTACCACCTCTTTACTTAGCTTGAATTGGGAATTTTTCTTTTGCAAGGCAAATTATATTGGGAAGATGACAATACTATGCCTATCAGCCACTTACTCAGTTATACTATAGGGTGACTTGTTTCATGTTAGATGATTTCCCCCCTAGAGTTGGTTTAGTTGATGTAAGAGTGGGAGCAGGGAGGCACCTAAATAGAGAGAGATGATAAGAGGCTCCTAGCAGGCACAGGGAGACAATGGATATTTGGTAGACAGGAACACTGAATCCTGGAAAATAGGCGTAAGATGGAATGAAAAGGAAGATTTAAAAATTAATCATTTTGGTGTTAGCCAGCCCTACTTAACTAGGGTTAAAATCTGTTCTGAAAGTTGGAAGATAAAGTCTCGTAGATAAGAAGAACAAAGAGTGTCACTCATCATTCTGTTATATAAAGGGTTGTTACAACCCACTGAAGTTGTCCAATGACAGTGCACCCTGAGGGGAATTTGGGAGGGGAAAAACAGGATGATGGCTATATGGGCCCCTACATAATGAAGATACATATCTAAGGAAGAATTTCAATGATCCCAGATTCTTACATCTTCCCATACATAGGAAAGCAGTAAAATCATTAACTTGAGTCATTTTTTCCTTTAGCAGTAATCTTTCACCAGGGTGTACCCTTGACAACATGTATTTCCCAGGGAAAAAATTCATATATATGTACTGGCTCCTCCCCTACCTCTTTGGAGCTACTGAGAGGCTGTTTCCAGTGCTATAGTCCTTAGTAAGGTCCCTGAATAAAACTTAACGCATAACTTTTCCATGGTGCATTTTGCTTTCATTCAACAGTTTTGGCAACCACGAAGGGACCCAAAGCAGACTTTTCTCCCTCACTTGAACTCCACAAGGATCTGGAGTTTTGTTACCAGCAAGGGCCCCTTGAGCCCATTCAGCATCTTGGTGAGTATGTCGTAGGCTGGCCTGACATTTTTCCTTGAATTGACTACTCTGAGTTTGTTGGAATAAAAGTGAAAATACCATATGAAAGCTCTCAGCTCCAAAAGTAAGGGATACAGCTCCTCCTGGCTGGTTATGGCTTTCTCAGGCAACTGTGAAAATTACAGGAGTGGTAGAGGCAAGCCTTCACACTATGCAACAGTCCCATAGAGAAATCCACTCATTAATTTAAAGAAACTTGCTCATCCAGAAGCACATACACAAGGATTGGCCATCCAGTGTTCCAAGTGCCCGAGGTGGTTTTAGACTGCCAGAGGGAGAAACCAACACACGTCAAAGAGCTAAAATGACTCTAGGGTGCCACCTAGAGGAGTGAAGCTCACAAACAGCACACCAGCCCACCACACAGTCTTCAACAGTAACTTTATCCTGACAAACTGACCCTGATATGGAAAACAAAGCTTTCAAAACAGAAGAAAGAGGGATGCTAGAAAACTAACCTCCAACTAACAGGCTGGCCTGGTTTATGTACATATAGACATTATACTTGCAAGTACTTATTTATTTGGGGACTAAGAAAATCTTGCCCTTGAAATGGCCAAATGGGGCACTTTTGACATTCCCAAACTGGAGAGAACAAAAGTCCTTCTAGGAAGATCTTGCATTTCTCTCCCTGTGCCTTTGAGATGTAAATATTCTACTAGGTCAGGGAACACTTATCTAGATCATCTCCAATTCCAGAGATTAAGGGGAAAAAAGTGAAAAGAGTCCTTTTTAAACTCAAGCAAGGAAACTTAACTTATTCCAACTGTTACTTATAAACTAGTGAGTTTTATATTGTAATACCTGATTCCTAATAAGTTTTAACATAAAGCTATGAGGTCTGTGGTTATGACTGCTCTGCTTTTATGTCTGTGTGTACATTATAGATATGTTATATCTCTACCTTCAGATGGTATTATCTACACTAATTTGTAAAAGAGCTCTATTTAATTAACTTAAAAGTTCTTATAGGGCTTCCCTGGTGGCGCAGTGGTTGAGAGTCCGCCTGCCGATGCAGGGGACACGGGTTCGTGCCCCGGTCCGGGAAGATCCCACATGCCGCGGAGCGGCTGGGACCCCTGAGCCATGGCCGCTGAGCCTGCGTGTCTGGAGCCTGTGCTCCGCAACGGGAGAGGCCACAACAGTGAGAGGCCCGCGTACCGTGCAAAAAAAAAAAAAAAAAAAGTTCTTATAAATTATTTCTAAATATAGTAGAAACTAATCCAAATGAACTTCAAGTTCACATGATCTGGGAAATGTTCAGTATTAAATTAACATGTGATATTAAAGTCTGTTGGTTTAATTAGTATAGACATGTTTTACTTCTATTGCATATAGGTTTACTAAAAGTCAAATAAGATCATATTACCTCTGTTACAAAATATATCAGCAAGAAAAATAGCTTGGGGTGATAGCTGACTTGGTCTAATGTCTCATGAAGTTTTCGTGGGTAATCTAAACATAATTGTTGGGAACAAGTGAAGTAAATAAATACAAATGGGGTAAGAGCTTTGAAGTGAATATTTTAAGAATAATCATGCTTTATGATATTCTACTTCAAAATAGTTTCTTCAGATTTTTGGTAACTTGAAACTTTAGAGTTTTGCTAAATTAAGTTAAATGATAAAAAATTTTTGACTATGTCATTTCCAAATAAGATAAAATACTGAACCACTAATTATGAAACAGACTTCCTTTTACAGAGAAACTAAAGATATTAGTATTACGTATGTTTGGTGCCACACTAAGAGATTTTCTATAAGAAAGCACATGTTTTTAGAAACTATAAACAGTATTTATAAGTTTGCCAATATATTGGGCTGGCCAAAAAGTTTGTTCAGGTTTTTCCGTAACATCTCCTGAATGAACTTTTTGGCCAACCCAAACCCAATACAAATGTTAATGTAAAAGAGAGCTCATAATTGCGTACTTAATAGTTTTCACTAGAAAATAAGGTTTTTAAAGGTTAAGGCGTCTAATTAAAGTATATAATTAAAACCACTAAAATTAATAAGGAAAACATCTTGTATGCACGGGAAAAGAAGGTATAAGGAATTGAAATGCATTTTGTTAAGGGAAAAGAAGGTACTTTTGTCCAAGAGAGAGGTTAAGAGAGAGGGAGGGAGGGAGGGAAGGAAGGAGGAGGGGGAGGGAGAGGGGGAGAGAGAGAGAGAGAAAAGAAAGTCATAGGACAAAATCTGAAGTTAAGGAATTTATAGAAGGTTATGGAAAAGGAATCCTGGGGAAAGAGCTTAATGGGTGGTCAGGACTGGCTAAAAGTAGAATAAATTTAATTGAGTAGATAAATTTTTAATATTAAAGGTAAGGTAATACAAAATAGAATTAGGTTTTCTTTCTCTGTTAAGAGGACAAACTTTTCTTGATATATTGATCTGCTTCTGATAACAGATTGTAAAGTTCTTTACCTTTTAAACAATCTTGTTATAACTGTAAATAATTTGCTTTTAAAATCTTTTACTGTCACTTTGGTTAAGTGAATAAGTGTTGTTTCACAGTGACCTATGATCCTATTTGACAAAGTGTTTTAAAACCTTTTGACAGCTTTGAAAAACTTCCTCAAATCAAATTCTGAATGAAGTTCTTTTGATCTCTAGCTAACTTTGGGATGCTCCAGAGGGCCCATGAAACATCTCAAAGAGAGATATTAAACTAATTAGGCTTATTTGGTATGTTAAATTACATGGTAAACATGGTCAAATGAGTGATGATAAACCTTCTCAGGTTATACTGTACAGCTAAATGTTATTATAAAAATTACTAAAATTTGGATATTACTAACATATGTCCTGGTATGTTATCAGTCATATTTCTAGTTATTATCTTAAAATGTTGTATGTCACAGAAATAACCAAAATTCCTTGTCAGTTATATTGTAATCAGATCTTTAACCATGCCACTTAAAGCCTTTTGTCATTTCTAGACAGGTATTATTTTACTCTAATACTTTTATAAAAATGGTTCATCTTCAAGAAGTTTCATAGAAAGGACTTTTTGACATGTATAGATTTCCAGAAACATTCAGATCACACCACTGAACTGGGTAAGAAATTAGAGAATTCTAATGGAAAACCTGATGGCTTCATAAAACTGTTAACAGAAGATCAAGATTCACAAAAATTAGTTACATAGGGTTGAATTATAATATTTATGGCTTTTTGTCTGAAATATTTCTGGCTTTAGATCTTTGTTTTCAAGATATGAGAAAAACCTTTCTCCCTGGAGCTAAGTATAACTTACAGCAATTAGGCAGATTATACCTTTGTAAACAGAATTGAAACATTTACCTTTGCTCGCTACCTGATCCCTCCAGAATTTGGAGACTTTTAGTGAATATTCTTATTTTCATGGCAATAGTTATTTGCATAAGTTCAATAAGAATCTGTTCTCCTTATAACAGGACATAGTTGTTATATGACCATGGCTTTGACTAGAATGTCATATTTGAGACTAGGCATAGAATCAGATATGACCAGACAGCTTCAAAGAACTAAGATAGACTTTATGAAGCAGTAAAGTCCCTTGGAAAAACAGCCGAGTACTTTGCTTAAAGGTCTCCCGAGCAGCTTTATCAAGTGAATAAGGAAGGATACTTCCTGGCAGGTGCAGAAATGTCAAGATATATTGGGGACCTCAAGAAGAGAGGAATCCACCCAAATCTGTATGTATTACAGGCAGAATGTGATGACAAGTCCTTGGCATGGCTTTCCTGGCCTTGAGAGGCCTTCTATAGCTCAATCTGAGATACCTTATGAAAAGGTCCACCAAAGTTAATTAAAAAGAGCTTATCTGATCAATTACAACTACGTAAATAATCAGGCCAAGTTTATTGAAGCCAGACTTATTTTGCAAACACATTAGTCTTAATTTGCCTATATTTGGTAAAAATGAGGGTAATTTTAGAGAGAAAAATTATGTTTCAGTGGATATTAAGTTCTAGTATTGTTAACTGTATTTGAGGTTTGGTGTTTACTACCTAAGACTCACTTCCTAGATGGTTCCTTGTTACTATTTTGCATTATTGTAAGGTTTAATTGAATTATTAAAAGGACATCCTAAGCTTGTTTCTGGAGCTTATCTCTGTAATCTATCTTTGGATGAAGATCAGATGTCCTACAACCAGGAGATTATGTATACTGGAAAAGACACCGTTTAAAGGACTCTCTCCAACCTAGATGGAAGGATGCTTATTAGGTACTCAACCAGCTCAAGTGCAGCAAAACTGTAAGAATTGACTCTTGGGACTCATATTTCACACTTAAAAACACGAGTCACTTACAGAGAGGACTGCTGACCACAAACTCACCTTAAAACAATGCTCTAACAGAGAGGAAATGGCACCTATGCCAAGACAAGAAGACAGCATCACAAGTAGACAACTATCTTAAAAGGCTAGACCTTACGCGTATGATTATTCATAGTGTTTTCGTGAATTCTTGAACTTCTGCACAGGAATCAAATGTTTTACTGTCATAAGCACAATCTTAACGCAGATTTTATACATCAGTCCAATTGTTGGGTTTATGGTCAATTACCTACATCTAGTACTTCTGGTTTACCCTGGTGGATTTCTCTTCTCCAAGGCTCTGATGGGATGGCCCTTAAAATTTTTATTTTAGAAGAAAAAAGTGGTAGTTCTTTTCAGGCCACTACTGATATAACTCGATGGGATCCCCTCACTTTGCCAATAGATCATATTTGCTCTGACCCTGGCCCTAAATATGAATTTTCTTTCAAAGTTACTCAAGCTCAATGAGATCAGTGAGCTGAACTTCAGTCAAAGAATATAAATTCCTGATTATTAAGAGGGACCTTTCCTCAGTTACAGGGTAGATTTTTATGACTAACACCAGGCTATTGTCATTTAAGTTTAAAGTCCTCCTCTATGTTGGGAACAATTAAATTATACTAAAGATAAATAGCCTAATAGCACTTGGAAACTAGGCTGGGTGCCTTATGGAAAATGTCAACGTCTCATTTCCCTTAAAGAGAGCAATTGGTATGAAACAGACAGGATTAGGCAATCAGGAATTTACTGGGTCCTAATGGAACTCAGTAGGTTTGCAGCACCAATCTGTGGCCCTGGCTTCTATCAAGATGGATAAGAAGATGGTCCCTAGGATTATCTTGAGTCAAGATCACATGGATACCAGTTTGGATCACATGTATGCCAGCAAATTTATCATCAGTGCAAGCCCAATGGATCAAGAGATCTGTATTTCACTGGTATAATCATTTAGCAGCCATTTTTGTGCCTTTGCTAGGATTGGAAGATGTAATCGCCCACATGGAGGCCTTAACAAAATTCACCTAACGGGCCTTAAAAGATAGAATCAGGCTTTTAGCTTACCGATAAAAGACGTATTACAAAATCACGTGACCCTCAATATCCTTACAGCATCTCAAGGAAGTGTCTGCAACATAATTCAAAATGAATGCTGTCTTTTTATACCAGATGAATCCTCTAATGTAAGACATTTTAAAATGAAAAATCAGATTTCTGCCTTAAGTGATCCACTTTCTAGTCTTGGTTATCTTTTAAAGAGCCAGCTTGATTCTGGAAACTCATGGTTTAAATCCATATTTATGATCTTATTACTGTTACTAGCTATATTACCTATATCCTGTCTATTTTATAAGATTGCTGTTTCTTGCTTTACCCAATGGGTAACCAGATCTCCAACAAAATTAATGATTCTTAAACATCCTGAAGCAGTTTATCACATATATAGCTCTATATAAAGTTAAATGGAATAGTGCAACTCTAGATATGGGAAGAAGCAACAAGGGAACACATTCCCCGGATCATAATAGACTAGTAAAACAGATAACCCAGAGAATTTTGAGGTTATTAACAGGGCCTAATCCAGATATAGCACATGAACGGCCTATCATTGAAATCCTGACTTGACCTAGGCGTGAGCCTTCCTAGCACCGTGGGAAAACTGGTCATGTAATGCCTCCCAAACCTTTGTCAAATTGATGTCTAAAAGGGAGAAGCTCTAAACAAAACAAAGAATGTCACTCATCATCCCGTTATACAAAGGGTTAAGTCACAATCCACTGCAGTGGCCCACAGAAAGTGCACCCTGAGGGGAATTCAGGAGGAGCAAAACAGGATGAAGCATTCCATGCTTTGGACATATGGGCCCCTAGAGAGTTAAGATGCATATCTAAGGACAAATTTCAATGACCCTAATTCTTGCAGCTTCCCATAAATAGAAAAGCATTAAAATCATTAACTTGAGATATCTATTCTTTGTGATTATCAGTAATCTTTTCCCATGATGTATGCTTGACAACGTGTATTTCCCAGCCTATATATATATATATATATATATATATATGAATATATAAAAATATATAAAAAAATATAGGTGTATATGTGTCTGTGTGTGTATGGCTCCTCCCCTGCCTCTTTGGGCAGTCTCCTTAGAGCTACTGAGAGGCTGTTTCCTGGGCTACAGTCCTCAGAAAGTCCTCAACAACACAACTCACAACTTTTATATTGTGCATTTTTATTTCAGTTGATAGTCTCATTTCCCTTCCATTGCAATACTGGGTATGTACTTGTATCCCAAAGTAGCAGAAAAGGAATTCAGGGTTAAATGTAAAACTATAAAGGATGGATACATTTGAAAATAGAGCTAATCAAGAAATTGAAATGCAAAGATTAGCTCAGACCAAGACTAGATTAGAAGTAGTACTCTTAAAAAAAAAGAAAAATAACAGCTTTAAATTTTGAAAAGATCAAACAGCACTGATTGCTTAATAAAATCAGGTAATAATCACAGCACATAGAATACCGGAAACAATCTGGAAATTAATAGAGTTGTACACTAATCTTCTAGGAATAACGTAATTCATTTCCTTCAAAGAATTTTCCCCCAACTTGTAACTTTTAAATAGTTTAGCTTTCTTTCAGTTGACACTGAAATTAGGAAAGGCAAAATCTTTCAAAAAGGAACTGGAATATAATTTCAACCAGAGTAGCATGAAACAGGTTTCAGCTCAAAGTTGTGCTGGCTTTCAGCAGGCTGGGGTGAATGAAGCTTGTCAACAGCTAAACCTATTGGCAGTCCTGCATCCAAACTTGTACTCATCTGACAGTAAAGAAATAGTCCATTTAGATAAAAATATTGAGGATGGGGAATAAAAGTCAGCAATCAATAGATTGCTTGGTATTATGTAAATAGAACTGAGCAGTTCACTTGACTTTATACATTTCCTTTGGTTCCCAGCTGTTACATAAGCCCAGATTAATGGACAAAGTCAGAAATATTGATAGTGCAAATGAAAAAAGTTGGTCACACCTATAATTCCTGATAGTCCTTTTCAGTAGTTAATTCAGGAAAAAAAAGATGAATGTGTTTTCTCTCTCTCTTCACCCTTCTCTCTTCTCTTTTCACTTTAAATCTGGTTAAGGGTGAAAAAAAATCAGTATTTCTGGTGTGTGTGTATGGGCTGCATGTGTATTTCCTTCAATGATCAACTGAAAAGTTCATCTTTGTTTTGAGAGTTCCTAGCTTTATTACACAGTGTTTTTTTTTTTTTTTCACATAGTAAGTACTCAAATTGAAAACAGCCTATCTGCTGGAGAATACATCCTTGTAATAATCTGGAACAATGTGTCTCTAACTTAAAAATACAGGGACACACAGAAAAACTCTGATCCTACGTTGACTGCAGCATTATTTACAATAGCCAAGATGCAGAAATAAGCTAAATGCCCGTTGACAGATGAATGGATAAAGAAAATGCAGTATATACATACAATGGAATATTATTCAGCTTTAAAAAAGAAAGAAATCCTGCCATATGTGACAACATGGATGAACCTTAAGGACATTATGCTAAGTGAAAAAATCCAGTCACAGAAAGACAAATATGGTATGATTCCACTTGTATGAGGTCTTTAAAATAGTAAAACTCATAGAAGCAGAGAGTAGAATGGTCATTGCCAGCAACTGGAGGGAGGGGGAAATGGAGAGTTGCTATTCAACAAGCATAAAGTTTCAGCTATACAAGATGAATAAGTTCTAGAGATCTGCTCTATTACATTTTACATTGTGCCTTTAGCTAACAATACTGTCTTGTACACTGAAAAATTTGCTAAGGGGGTAGATCTCATGTTAAGTGTTCTTACCACAATAAAACAAACAAAAAAAGAGAGTCAGCTGTCACTGTCACTAGTCTGTGGATCTCAAATTAAGATTTAAGGTAAACCATTTAATTAATTACTTGTTATTAGTGTGACTAGAAACAGAAATGTGAAAAAGGTTCAACTAATCATATCACTTGTTTGCCTATAAAGCATTTATTTGGATAATCCAGAATAAGTAATACATAAATTTCTTTTCACAAGAATTATCTTTGTAATTAAAACAATCATAAATACATGCATGCACAGTTCTCGCCAACAATTTATGGGCTGTCTAGACTATGTCCATTATCCTCTGGGGATACTTGGACCCCAAAGGGATAAACTTTCATATAGAAGATTAGCATATTCATCACTTTCTTAACAACAGTGCTTCTGTTAGAATCTTGTGAGGGACCACAAAAATTTTTTTTAATTTAAAAAGCTCTAGCATCCTATTAAAATCTTTAACTTACTTTAATTTCTAACATCATTAGGAATGAATTTTTAAAAATATGGTCTTGTGTATTTAAACTGTGAATTATCAACATGAAACAATTAAAATTTACACTTTGAATTCTGTAACATCTAGCAAAAATAAATTTCTGAAAAGTCACCGTCCTATCAGTTACCAACTGCACTTAGTTGGTACTTAATGAGTATCTTTTGAATGTTCATAAACAAATGCTAATTAATGGTGAGGAAATATACACATTTTAGCTGTACTCACTTTACCACTCTTGATAACATCATCGTCCATGCTAGCTTGGTGATTACTCTGATTTTATGTTCTGTTCCGTGGTGAAACTCAAATTACCATGGTTTCTTTGATGGGTTTTTCTAATGAATATCTATTGTTCTTGAGTTGCTCAACTGTTTTTTCTACATGATAACCACACAGAAAAAAAAAAATGCCCTTCCATGGACTTCACAATCAGTGGTGTTTGTGTAGCAACTGGGGAGGGAGACAATGAAGGAAGGAGAGGTTTTCTCTTCAAACTCTGAGTGGTTTGAGATATGATCAGTGATTTTAGGATGGCAACACACAAAAACATTCTATATTGAGGATGTATTTAGGAGGTGTGTGTGTGTGTGTGTGTGTGTGTGTGTGTATGTGTGCGTGTACATGTGTATTATTAGGAATAATACTGGGTTCCAATTCAGGATTTCCTTTTTATTTATTTTTTCATTTAAAAAAATTTATTGATTGAAGTATAGTTGATTTACAATATTTCAGATGTACAGCAAAGTGATTCAGTTATATATATATATATATTCCTTTTCAGATTCTTTTCCATTATAGGTTATTACAAGATATTGAATATAATAGTTCCCTGTACTCTACAGTAGGTTCTTGTTGTTTATCTGTTTTACATACAGTAGTGTGTATTTGTTAATCCCATATTCCTAATTTATCCCTCGTCTCCCCTTTCCCCTTTGGTAACCATAAGTTTGTTTTCTACATCTGTGAGTCTATTTCTGTTTTGTAAATAAGTTCATTTATATCATTTTTTTAGATTCCACACATAAGTGATATCATATGATATTTGTCTTTCTCTGTCTCACTTATATCACTTGTATGAAAATCTCTAGGTCCATCCATATTACTGCAAATGGCATTACTTCATTCTTTTTTACAGCTGAGTAATATTTTATTGTGTGTGTGTGTGTGTGTGTGTGTATGCACCACATCTTCTTTACAGGATTTCCTTTTTTTTTTTTTAACAGCTTTATTGAGGTATAACTGATAGAGTAAAAGTTGTACATGTTTGATATACACAGTTTGGTAAGTTTGGCATGTGCATGTTATGAGCTTGACATGTGCGTTATCAACCCATGATATCATAAGCACAATCAAGGGAATAAACATATATATCATCTCCGAAAGCTTCCTTGCGTCCCTTTCTTTGTAAGAACCCTTAAGATGAGATCTACTCTCTTAAATTCTTAAGCGCACAACACTGTATTGTTAACTATAGGCCCTATGTCAGGATTTCCTATTTTCAACCATTCAAATCATGATTAATCTGGATCATATCCTCTACAGAGTGACTCAACCATGATTTTTAAAGCTATGGTAAAATTTTTCAAATATATATTTGATTTTAAATCAATGAATGCACTTCTTAAAAACAAAGCAACTTATGGTCACTAAGACTAAATTGGTAAACACTATTAAGAAAAAAAACCTAATTATATCTATTCTAGCTGTTATGGGATTGAATGGGTTAATGTTTTCTTGAGAAGAGGCGATATATAAGACCAAATCATCAGTTGCTATGTCTTTTCTCTTTGTTAGCATTATAATTATACCCATTGTAAATTATGAGTAGGTCCAGTCCAAAACAGTCCCACCCCCAAATCTACTTCTTGATAAATGCTTTGAAACTCAAAGTGCTTTTTCTCATAGAATTTTATATATATAGTATATAATATATATATAGGTATAAACGCATATAATATGTATGTGTATACATACATAGGTGAGAAGACCTTACCTAGTTATTAAGTATTATTTATTTCATAACATTTTTTAAGTATAAGAAGTTACTTCTGATTTTATTACAAAAGTTACTCTCAGTTGAAATATTTCACCCTTTTAGTTACACCTCAGTGTGTCCCGTATTGAGCATTTTCCTACACTTCAGATCTAATATCCATCTATTGATTGGAAATCCACACCTAACTACCTTAAGGAACCTCAAGCTAAGCATGTCTGGAAGTAATCACATCACATCCAGCCCTCAAGGTGTTCTCTGTCTATTAATATTGTTAGCATCTCACCATCCATCCAAGCTTGAAAGATGATTCTTCCTTAGCCCTCTCTGCCTCAAGTTCCAATCCATCAACATGTCTTATAAATTCTGTCTCTGAAATGATGCCATGAGCTATAACCAGCTGTACCTGACATCTCACTGTTCCCCGCCTACACCAGGGGCTGTGGGCATTTGTGTTTTCTCCTGCTCAGAACGACTTCCTTCTGCTTTCTGTTTGTTAAAATCCTCCTACAGACTCAGCTCCATGTCACTTCTATGGAACCTTCCCTAACTTCATTAACTAGAATTAATTGCTCCTCCCTCAGTGCTTCTGAAAATCCATCTATAAAACAATAAAAGCAAATACACAGTAACTAGTGAAGCAATGCCGTGGGTAAGGACCTTCAGGGAAAATGGTGGATCATATTCACTTCTGAGTGTCCTGCTTCTGACGCAGTGCCCAGCACATTCAGTGATCACTAAAAGGCTTCAGCTGGGATTAGGGGTGTCTGCTCCCTTATGCACTGGGTCATTAGAGACAGGCATTAGCTAGGACTCTGGAGACAAGTTCCCCGGGGTTTCAGTCCTAGATCTACGACATACTAGCTATGCAACTTCGGGCAGTAACTTAGACCTTTTTCCTCATCTATAGAAACAGCATGATAGTAGTACCTTCTCCTCAGGGGATTAATCCAGCAAGTAAAACAGATGATAGAGGTAAAACATTCTGCTTATTAGTTGGAACTCTTACTTTTATAATTCCGTGGAGCAGGAGAGCCACTAAAACACCAGAAAAAAATGACAGCTGGTGGGCTTCCCTGGTGGCGCAGTGGTTGAGAGTCTGCCTGCCAATGCAGGGGACACGGGTTCGTGCCCCAGTCTGGGAAGATCCCACATGCCGCGGAGCGGCTGGGCCCGTGAGCCATGGCCGCTGAGCCTGCGCGTCCAGAGCCTGTGCTCCGCAACGGGATAGGCCACAGCAGTGAGAGGCCCGCGTACCGCAAAAAAAAAAAAAAAAAAAGACAGCTGGTGCAGAAGAGGGTAACGGGATGAAGAGTGGTAAGTTCCAAGGCATCTTTGTGGGGACACTTCTCAGTTCCACGTAGGACAAAACATACTCTCATAGCTTTTACCCATGGCTTCTGTCACTTGCTAACTCCCTATTCTTTCCCCCTCATTAAACTGTTTGTTAGAACCAGAGCACTGCGTGTTTATATATCCAGAGGTCTTAAGTATATTTTATCTCTATTTTAGAGAACGTAGGTTGTTTCAGGCATAAGGATATCCCCCAGCTTTACTTTTTTTTTTTTTTTTGCGGTACGTGGGCCTCTCACTGTTGTGGCCTCTCCCGTTGAGGAGCACAGGCTCCGGACGTGCAGGTCCAGCGGCCATGGCTCACGGGCCCAGCCGCTCCGTGGCACGTGGGATCTTCCTGGACCGGGGCACGAACCCGTGTCCCCTGCATCGGCAGGCGGACTCTCAACCACTGCGCCACCAGGGAAGCCCCGCCCCAACCTTCTTTTTTTTCTCCTCACCCTCGTCCGTTCTTCCTGTTCTGGAGCAAGGGGAGAGTTTGGAACACAAAGTGGAAAAGGTGGTCTGAGAGTACAAGCTGAGGAGAGATAGCCCTAAATGGAGGCTGACGAGATACCCAAGTCAGGACTACCTAGACTAGCATTTCTCAAACTATGTTCCATGAATCTCCCATGATTACTCCATGGGGGTTCTATGATTAAATAAGATTGGGAAACATATCATCTCCACACTGTCACCCGGAGATTTACAGTGTATCACAGTATATTAAAAGTTTTATAAATAAAAACTGTAAATAAACACATTTGATTTTGTTCAATTCCGTGTTTCTGCAAATTATTTGGACATGAGAATTTACATAACCATCTCTACCCTTATTATTAATTTCTTAGTGACCATGCAGATTATAGATGAAAAGTTGCCCTATACTAAGAGCTAAAGTAGCCAACAATTTTGTATGCAAAAATGAACCTTTGGCTAAGCATTTATAGAATGCAGTTTCCACTAGCCCAAAGGAGCCACAGCATCTAATTTTACAGGCACTGTGCCTGAGAGTCCTTGGATGTGTGAAGGGGCTCTGCTATCTATGTGATTTCTGATTTTTAATATCGTTGCTAACTCCAGATGTTCTGAAAAACTCTTCATTTATAGGGGTGAGGGTTGGTAAACTGTAGTCCACAGACCCAATCCAGTCCACTGCCTGTTTGTGTAAAATTTTTTGTGGAATCCGGACATGTCCACTCGTCTACGTATCGTTTATGGCTGTCTTTGCCATACATCAGCAGAGCTGAGTGGTCCTGGCAGAGAGAACATGGCCTGCAGAGCCTAAAATATTTACTAACTGGTCCTTTATAGAAGAAGGTTGCTGACACTGATTTCTCAATTATTTTTGATTTAGAATTAGACATCTTTCTAAAACTAATCTTACAGAATTTGTTGTCCACATTATTTCAATCTGCAAAATGTCTAGTTAATAATCTCCTCTAGTGCCAGGACAAAACCTTACAAGTGTCACAGAGGTAAAACTATAACATCAAAAACTGGTATTTCTATATGAGCTGCAAAAGTCATGGCATGAAGAAAGTCTCAGAGTTTTGAGAGGTAACTAACATTTGGACATACAGTACTTCTGGGAGAATTTTTTTCCCCAAAATTCTGACTTCATTTTTCAAAAAGATAAATCTATTTATTTATTTTTGGCTGCGTTGGGTCTTTATTGCTGCGTGCAGGCTTTCCTCTAGTTGCGGCGAGCGGGGGCTACTCTTCGTTGCAGTGCACGGGCTTCTCACTGCAGTGGCTTCTCTTGTTGTGGAGCACGGGCTGTAGGCGTGTGGGCTTCAGTAGTTGTGGCATGTGGGCTCAGTAGTTGTGGCTCGTGAGCTCTAGAGCACAGGCTCAGTAGTTGTGGTGCACGGGCTTAGTTGTTCCGCAGCATGTGGGATCTTCCCGGACCAGGGCTCAAACCCGTGTCCCCTGCACTGGCAGGCTGATTCTTAACCACTGAGCCACCAGGGAAGTCCTGACTTCATTTTTAAAACTTTATAAAGTTGCCTTTTTAAAAATCTAGATGCTTCCCACAGTCCTTCACACGGTTAAAATTTTAATATTGTTAATTCATTACTGAATGCACTTAAATGTAGCCTCTTCTGAACACTAATGAACATCTCTATTTGAATTATAATTAATTAGAAAGTTCTTGAAACGTGCAATTTAGGTTAATCAAAAGCGAAAATTTTCATCTTTTCTCAATAAAGAGAACTCCAGAGTAATTGCTCAGTATGTAGAACACTCTACATGCGAAGTTAATAAAATAATCCAATACTTAGAGCTAGGTTTTTGTTGAATTGCAGAATTTGATGAGAACTACGTGAGTATTATGATAAATATCTTGTGTTGGTATTTTAAATTAGTGTAATATACTATAAATCAAAATGAGTTTCTGAAAACTCTATAAGATAGCATGGGCACAGACTTTTTGTAAACACGGAGATGATAGCTATGATTTTAAACTGTAGATGAAAGAATACCCTGAGCATATTCTTTTTAGAATTGCAAATGGTAGTCTAATCCTATATTCTTATCCCAAATGTTAAAGAACATTCCAGAAGTACTTCAGAAGTGATAAAGTCCAACGACCTTAACATTCGTTAAGGTTAAATACATAAGAACAAAGACTCCAACATGATGGATAGAAATACATATATAAAAATAAATGACATCACTCAAGCGCATTGAGGACATTGGCCTTTCTGAAAAGAGTTTCTTTCTTTCTTAGAGTCCCTGAAAAAAGAATACCCAGTCCTGGGCTTCCCTGGTGGCGCAGTGGTTGAGAGTCCTCCTGCCGATGCAGGGGACATGGGTTCGTGCCCCGGTCCGGGAAGATCCCACATGCCGCGGAGCGGCTGGGCCCGTGAGCCATGGCCGCTGATCCTGCGGGTCCAGAGCCCGTGCTCCGCAACGGGAGAGGCCACAACAGTGAGAGGCCCGCGTACCGAAAAAAAAAAAAAAAAGAATACCCAGTCCTGGTGAGCCTTACACTTGGACAGAATTACATAGAGCTAAGAGGAAAAGTGAGTAGAAATGGGAGATAAGCTTTTAGAATGACTTATTAACATTAGCAATGACAGCTATCATTTACTGAGGATTAATATAGCCACAGACTGTGGCATCTTTATATTATTTTTATGTGCTAATAATGTAAATACTATTATCACCATTTATAATCAGGACACTGGGATTCTGAGAATTTAATCTTGCTGGAGATCAAACAATAAATAAATGACTACAAATTTTAAGACATGTTTACCAGACTCCAAGGCCCAGGCCCTTCTAACTGTGTCCTAAGACACTAAAGAGAGGTTCTCTAATTAGAGCAGATCAAAAGATGGGCCAAGAAAATACAGCTAACACTTTAAAAAATCTTAATTGTCTAAGGTGTATGTCTTTTGATCAGAGTTTTGAACTAACGCCAAGCTTACAGGGGTATACAAAGGAATACTTCAAGACTTCCCTGGTGGTGCAGTGGCTAAGAATCCGCCTGCCAATGCAGGGGACACAGGCTCGGTCCCTGGTCTGGGAAGATCCCACATGCTGCGGAGCAACTAAGCCTGTGCACCACAAATACTGAGCCTGCACTCTAGAGCCTGCGAGCTACAACTACTGAGCCCACACGCCACAACTACTGAAGCCTGTGTGCTCTAGGGTCCGTGTGCTGCAACTACTGAAGCCCATGTGCCTAGAGCCCATGCTCCACAACAAGAGAAGCCACCACAATGAGAAGCCCGCACACCGCAACGAAGAGTAGCCCCTGCTCGCCACAACTAGAGAAAGCCCATGTGCAGCAATGAAGACCCAACACAGCCAAAAAAAAGAAAAAAAAAAAAAAAGTGTACTTCTTGAGAAATATCTGGCAGTCCCATACATCTTTGTCAAGTTCAGCTGACTCTGTAGTCTCTATCTTGGGAGGCTGGAGAAAGAAAGTGGAAAAAAAAAAAAAGAGAAAAGCCTCAGACTTTGACAAGTAAACCTGAAGCCATTCCACTTCTTCCTTCCAGGTCTGATGACTTAAATGAGACCTGGAATAAGAAGAAAAGAATCCAAGGGGAAAGACTGATCGATGACTTACAGAAGTTTTTAAAAAGCTGAAAGTTACCAAAAACAAAAATACAGAAGATCGAGGAGCAATTTAAGAGCAGTATTTACAGAGAGGAATTATAAGTGACGTGGGAAGACTCTGTACTAACACAATGAAAACTTCAGTAGGAAGGATTTTGGTCATCAGTGAAAATAGCTTTCTGAAAGTGAGCAGCATAAGAATTGCAATGTCTTGGAAGAAGAGGTTAGGCAGCATTCTTAAAAAAAAAAACACCTCAAGTTGTTTTATAATGGGTTTAATATGACTAAGTGGGAAATATAAGAGGAAAATGCAGTTTTCTCCTCCTTTATCTTTCAGAAGGTTCTATACTCATCCTTCTACTTATAAGGTAGTGGTTTTCAAAGTGTGGTTTGTGGATACCTAGGGAGTGCTTGAGACACTTCCAGAGAGTCTATAGGTCAAAATTATCTTCATAATAATACAGATGTCATGTTTTAAAACTCTTAAGACATTTGTAACAATTCAAAAGCAATGGTGGGTAAAAATGCTGGTCCCTAAAATGAACCAAGGAGTGGCACAAAACTGTACTAGCTGTCATTGTATTCCTCACCACTACATACTGATTACACATCTTTATAATATTCTGCCTAATTTTAAATGCGTAAAGCACTTCTACTGCATACTGAATTCTGCTGGTTCCGTCGAGAAAACACACTTGTGAGACTGAGGCGCAGGCTGAACTAGTTCCTTTGACCATAGAATAACACTTTTACTTAAAAGAATGTTTTGCAGACAAACTCTGGTTATACAGAGAGACGTTAATATTTAGCAGACGATTTCTCAATAAGTGGAGTCTGTCATTTTAAGTAAAACAGCTAAGTGTATTTGTTTGCAATGATAAAATTCAAGCTGTTAAGTGAAATTAAAATTTTGGAAAACTTGATTCTGTCACCATAAGCTTGGGAGCTTCCCAATACTTAAAGACTTTTCTGATAAGTGGCGATATTAATAAATATGAATTTTTGATACTATGTAGTGAAATAGGTCAACATTTCAGAATAACTCAATAGACAAATAAATTCCAAATGACCCATGCATGATGTTCCAAAATCATGCATGGATTAAAGATTTATTCAAAGTGCCAGGTAGCCCAATGGATTTTAATGTAACAGAGTAGAAAAAGTGGACTGTTATGATTTCAGATTTCACACTGCAATTAAACTTCAAAAAAAACTACCACCTGTCAAGTTTGTGTATATTATCAAACACTATCCAAAGTTACCTAAAAAAGGTCTACTAAAATACTTTTCCTTTTTCTATCTGCATATCTGCGTTAAGTCTGGAATTTCTTCATATACTTCACTAAAGCAACCTATTACAAAAGGCTGAATGCAGAAGCAGATTGAGAATTCAGCTAAATTCTGTGATGCCAGATATCAAAGAAATTTGCAAAAATCTAAAACAGTGCCTCTTTTTACAACTATTTGCTTTGAAATATAGTTATTTTTAATAAATGTTAGCATGTAAGGGATTTCATTTTAATTACTTCTAAATAAAATAATACTTTTTCAGTATCTTATTTGAAATTTAGAGAACAGTAAACATAAGAAGACACAACCCATATAAACAAAAGCTCTTTGAGATCCTCATTCCTTCTTGAGAGTCTAAAGGTTACTAAAACCAGAAAAGCTGAGAATCACTGGTTTAAGGACACTTTCCTAAAAGGCATTTTAGATGAACCTCTCCTAATTTCTTTCTTACTTCGACTGAAATAATTTAATAAGTGTTCCACAAATCTCACACTCTGGCATCGTAACAAGCAATTAATAATCGTTAGCAGCCACTATATCATAAGCAAGACACTACAGCCTAGGTAGGAAGAAGATGAT
This sequence comes from Stenella coeruleoalba, assembly GCF_951394435.1. Classification (NCBI taxonomy): domain Eukaryota; kingdom Metazoa; phylum Chordata; class Mammalia; order Artiodactyla; family Delphinidae; genus Stenella; species Stenella coeruleoalba. The sequence continues at coordinate 36,617,929 of NC_137151.1, read as the reverse complement.
TAAACCAAGGGCCTCAAACTCAAACACCTGCAGGCAAATACAAGGCATATGATATGAGTAATCTCCATCTGAAAACTAAGCCCTTTCCATTTTCTTGAAACTCTCTAAGTTATTTTTCTATCATTTATGTTGTTTTATGATAGAGACTTGAATTCCAAAATTAACGTTGTCATCTTAAAGGTACCCTAAGAAAGCAGTAGTGCAAGTCTCATCATAAATGGTCACTGACGGTACTGCCTTTTGGCTTTCCCCTCAGCACAGAGAAAGCTTCTCTGCCCTCCTCCAGCTGTACCCCTTCCGGATGGGTGAAGAGCCTGCGGAGACAGGCCCCCGGCAGCCTTCTCTCTGCCTCCTTCTAGAGTCTGTTAGATCACATTCCACAAACCCTGGATCCCAGAATTCTCTGCCAAATGAGTCTGAGCCGCCTTCATGCCCCAGATCTGTCCTCCTGAGGAGTGGGGCTGCATCCCCACGTGAGGATCCCTAGGCCTGGGCATGGGGTGTCTATCTGCAGCTTGTCCGAGGAACTAGGCTGTCTGGACAGAGTCGAGGCTGCCAGCCCAGAAGCACAAAGCACAGGCTGAAAATTGGATCTCCCAATGGCATCACATTCCACCTCAGAATTGTGAGAATCTCAAATCTGAACTTAGCCTTCTGGGCTGTGATGAAGGTATATTTGGTAAGGTCGGATGATAAAACATGTTTTAAAGAACAGTTCTCTGCCTTGGTTTGTAACTTAATTATGGAAACAGAGGAAATGTGGGTGTCTTTTTGTCTTCTCTCCCCAGCTCACAGATATTTAGAGATGAACCTGGCTACTGATGCTTGGCCTAGGTGTAGGGGAGCACTGTGGGGAGAGAGAAGGAAGGTAGTCATTATACTGATAGAGTCTGTTTAAAGAGGACAGGCATTCTCAGATTCAGCTGAAACTGGCTAGATATTCTGATTTTAAAAAAGATTTTAGAAATCCAAATTTTCATGCAAATTTTTCTATTTTAAAAGTCTTGACAACTAATCAAAAGTATTAACACCTGGTAGCAAACACTGAACAGTCCACATAACACTCTGGCATCTAGAGCTTGCCAACAGACCACCAGATTAGAAAGTCTGGGCTTGAAGAAAGTTTGTAAGATGGTGGGGTTTCCAAAGACTTTCTCCCAGAATCCTCACCAGACTCATGATTAATAATGATGTGACTAATAACAGCTACTACTTAGAGAATGCCCAGTACAAAGCCAGGCATTATATTAGGACCACTGAACACATTATGTCAACAGCATTCATACTTTCGAATGTTTTTTCATCTATGAAAAAATGTTTTGGAGTTCAGCCATCAATTTTCACCTAGCCAGTCTCCTTTATAATGAGTCTTATCAAGAAATCTGTTTATGCTTTTGCATGGTGCCTTGACTGTAGCAGGGATAAAGTATGTGCATATAAGTTAGAACAATTTACTTGGTCTGTGGAGGGATTAAACTTTGGCACAAATTGTAATTAAGTGGATTAACCTGCTTCCCATATCGATTCCAAGCCTGTTATTCAGTAACAGATTCTGGGCAAGTGAAACCTGAACCCCTCTGAGCAAAAACTCTTCTGCTTCTGTGCCAATCAAGTGTCATCTCTTGATTATGACTTCGTTTACAGCCTTTCCATAACTCCTTCAAATGTCATTCTGGATGGGCTATAAAGTAGTTAGTCAGAATAAATTAAAATTTGTACTTAGCACTAAAATGTAAATTAATTGTATGTTTTCTCCCAAATCTAACCATTTTAAACATCTGGTATATATATTTTAGTGATTCATTCACTCTAATGGTGATAATTTTAGCAAGTTGTTAAAACTGCTTTTCACTTCCCCATCATAGCAGTCCAAGGGATGCAGCTAATGTGTCAGCATTGAAGCATCTCTTACAAACTCATTAGAAAAACAACTGGCCCACTTTGGTTCATCATAAAGTAAAATAGAGCAGAACGTTATCATCTGCCCACTGCCAACCACACAATGAAACCACTGGCCTTACTGTGAAGAAAGCTTAACGTTTTCACCAATCAAGGGCATTGAGTACAGAAAATTAATCTTTCCACTGTCATGTTTTATACTTTTGAATATCAATTTTCACCAGCTGTGAGAGCTTTTGTAGCATCTGCTAGAAAGTAGAAAAAAATGTACAGCGATTGTACGTAAGCACAGCAATAGTTTTTTTGATGATTAAGGCCAACAGAATTATGGGAAATTCATGACTTGTAAAAAGATACAAACTATATAAAGATTGAATATGCTCATAACTTACTTTTAATTAATAAGCCAGAACAGATTTTTCTATAGTTTTGATTAATGTGCATTTCAAATGACAGGCAATAATTCATGCAAAGACTATCCTATATTGAGTTCAAGATGTCCATATTTCACTTTTACGTTCCAAAGCTGTTTCAGTTCCTCTCTCTTAGTTCTTTGCTATTCCTATTTAGCATTAAATAGCTAACTTGACCAATTGTTCCCCCAGAATTATTCAGCATTTTAACTCAATTATCCTTCTGGTTTGATTTCCTAGACATAGAGGGCTTTAATTCCAATGCTTAAAATTCCAAGGAGGATAAAAAAAACAGAACGCAGATAGGTTTATATTCAGGTCACCAAATGTTCCATTTTCATGGATTCTTTTCCCTTGACTTGACTGAATTTGTCATTTGTTTCAGCTTCATATAGACATGGCTTCAGTGATTACACGTAGAAAAATCACCATTTTTTAAAAAGTGGACAAAGTTAGCAATTCAGATTTTAACAAAAAGCTGCAATCTCTTTTAACCAAAAAGAGGAGAAGGAACCATTCTGATAGAGCAAAATGACTCAATTAAACTTTGCTTCTTACTCTAGATCCCAGTGCTTGATTCTGCTTGTCTAATTGCTAGTTCTGAGTGATAAATTCAAACACCGTACTGAATCCATAAGGGCAGTAAATAATAAGGCTAAACATGGAATCTGAACATAAAGTGTCTAAATAGTTTAGTTGGGGCTTCTATAACAGAAATACCACAGACTGGGTGGCTTATAAACAACAGAGACTTATGTCTCACAGTTTTGGGGGCTGGGAAGTCCAAGATCAAGGTGGTGGCAAGTTCAGTGTCTGGTGAGAGCCTACTTCCTGGTCCACAGACAGCCATCTCTTCTGTTTCCTCACTTGGAGAAAGGGTTTAGGGAGCTCTCTGGGGTGTCTTTTATAAGGGCACTAATTCCATTCATGAGAGTTCCACCCTCATGATCTAATCACCTTCCAAAGGCCCCATCTCCAAATGCTATCACATTGGGATTTAGATGTCAAAATATGTATGCTGGGTAGAAACAAACATTAAGCCTACAGCACTCGGCCTATTCTCCAATGACTCATAATTTACTCAGAGCAAAGAATATTACACTTTCATCATGTCAGAAATTCTATACACATATAAAAAATCCATTTGCCTCTAAAATATTTTTCTTTCCTTCTTTTTTTAATTGTTAGGGGAGCACATGGAATTTACTGACATGGTTGTGAGTGCTCAGTCCTTGGAAGAATTATGATGGCAGTAGAAAACAAGATGTTTACCTTCTAGCAGCCTAAAGGTCTCAGCATGAACTAGGACAGACACACAAATAAGAAGAACATTACAGATAACTACATGGGTATGTACATATGAAACCACGCTCTAAGTGTCTGATGTCTCATTGTTTTGTATTTTCTAAGATTCCACCTGTACCTATTCTGAACGTATCATCCCTCAGGGTCTGTTAAAATGTTTTCTAGCAGCTATATATCTAAATCTAAATATATAAATCTCTTTAAATGAACAATTTCACTGAGATTTCTTGTCCATAAATATGAGCTCTTATTTCACCTTCATACAAAATGATATTCAGCTCTACTTATTCCTGCCATCTGCTATTGTTACCCACAAAACCAAATGGCGCTGCAACACTGAATAGTCTATAGAAGGTTTACTTGGATCGAAACACTCTGGAGAAATCCAAAGGAGATATTAGACTTGGCTTCCTTCATTAGTGTTGTTGAGCCCTCCCCAGTACATGCATAATTCCAATATGACTTAAATTATTGATAAATAACCCAAGAAAATGTTGCATGGGCTACATAGAGTAGGGAAAACAGGAGAGACACATGGTGTATGAATGTATTACTTATCTGATATTTAAGTCTGCTTGTTTATCATTTAGAGTGAGGCACTGGTAGGTTGGTTATGCCAAATAACTTGCAAAATGGAGCGATGTCCTTATCAAAAAAAAAAAAAAGTGTCACGGAAGAGCCCTAGTCAAGGCAATTCATATCCTCATAGGGAAAGTATTAGGTCATATTTCTTAACACAATAGACTTTCAGATATTCAATTAAAAACACTACTTAATTTTTCCACCTTGATATAAGGCTGAAAATGTTACTTAAAACTAATTATACTCAACAAATTGAATGCCAAAAAGAGTTAAAATTAAGAGTATATAGTGGACATTTAGGTTGCTTCCATTAGGAAAATGTGTATGTATGCACATAGATTAGAAAGAAATAATTAGAAAGAAATAAGAATTGAGACTCTTGATATTCATTTCCATATATTTACTGTAATTATTTGAAGAGCATGAGGTTATCAATGCATTTCTTTTTCACATACATAAAATTAATAAATTTTCCAAAATTAAAAAAAAAGAGTATATAATGGATATTTTCATTCACTCTTCAACATGCATTCCACCCCAGGTAATGTCTAGGAGAGAGCTCCCAGCTGGTACACGTTAGCATCTCAAGGAATAATGTGTATACCAGCAATTTTGCCACCACCTGGAAGCTTGTTAAAATTACAGTCTCTTTGTCTGTCCCCGCAGACCTACTGAATCAGAGTCTGCATTTTAGCAAGCTCTGTTATGTAATTCATATGCACAAGAAATTTCAAGAAGCAGGGCCCTACCATACCAGGGTCTCCTGTGTGGATTTCAGGGGAGCCTGAGACATTGCTAGCATCATCCCATGGAGACTAGGGTCGCAGACCAGTCACTCCTGACATAAGTAGCTTTGAATACATTTTCCACTTTGCCAGATGAATATTAAAGTTTTATATGTCATGAAGTTTAGAAAAGTTTTGGTTGGAAAATACTTGTTTGAGCTAACAAGTTTATCCCATGACTCGTTCCAGAGATTAGTTTAGGAATGGACACAAAATCCAACTTCAGTCATTGAGGTGTGAGGTGAAGTCCTTCCCGGGAGTGGGGGAAGTTCTGGGAAAACCGTACTGTTCCTAGGATTCCCAAAAGAGAGACACTCTCTTACTCTTTTGGTCACTGCTGCACCAGGAGGCTATGCCTGGCACTGCTGATTGTGTTAACACCCTGAGTTTCATCCTTCATTCTTCAGTTGGCTTCATGCCAACACTGATGACGGCAAAGCAGAGACTGAAAAAAACTATGTCCTTGATGACACTGCTGACAGGACCAACCAACCCTGGAGCCCACATGATCACTGTGTTTCTTGTTATATGAGGTACCATTAATACTTCCAACCTACCCAATCCCTCACTCAAGTTTCCGGGAACGCAAGTTCCCAATGGAAACTCTCGGAGGAGTGGCGTTGAAATGAGCTTCGGTAACTCCTCCTGGCACATCATTCATTCTTAGAAGTGTTGGCTGGATGAATGAATAATGGCACAGATGCAGAGAATTACAGTTTTCTTCCAAAACATTTACAATTACCCTAAATTCAATTTTGTTTTTACCTCTTCTCTTTTTGAAAGCTACCAAAGCTCATTAATAAATTACTGTTGCTTAGAAGTCCATGTCATACACTCACATAATTTACCTGCCACATTAATTTTTTATATGTCTCCCCCCAATGTCCCTAATTATACAGCATGAAGACATACATGTGAGATTTGTTGAATAACACAAAGAAAAATACATCCACTACCGTATCATACCACTCCAAACCACGGATCTATGCAGTATATTTTTCCACCTTTTCAGGGGTATTTGCTCAGCCACCAGGTAAGTTCCCTCATACAGGAAAAGGAAGTTGTTGGAGGCCTTATGATCAGTTAAATCATCTCCCAAAAGAGGTCCCCTGCTCATGGTAAAGGCCATTTGCCTTTAGTGGGCAGAGAGGTGAGCGGGGAGGATGTTGCAGGATGAGGTCAGAGGGCCCCCTACTTGTTTTCCTAAGTGAATAATACAGGGATAGAGCACATTCACATCACTGACATTTCTTACTGCACTTGTGTTCATTCGGACGGAAGAGGTGTTCAGATAGGAAAGGAACGACAGACAGGCAGGGTCCCCGTTCCAGGTGGTAATTAGGTGTCAAGTCACCTCCCTGAGCTCCAGTTACATCATTTACAAGATGCTGCATTCAACAGTTCTCAGCCCTAGCTGCACATCAGAATCACCTGAGGATTTTAAAAAAGATTGTTGGATACCATCAGCAAAAATTCTGATTTAGTTGGTCTGGGTGGGAGGTAGGGAATGTAACACTTCTCTCTAGTAAATCAAATGGGCAGCCATGACTGAGAACTGGGAGACTAGATACTTTTAGGTTTCTTCCTAACCTGAACTATGATTGTCCTGGAACTCCTTAGTTGTGTTCAGACAGATACTCTTTTCTCATGCATGGAGAATGCTGCCTAAGTCTCACATGCCAGTCCCAGCCTGCTCTGCCTCCTCTTATATCTATTTTCAGGCGAACAAAACAGTATTTGGTAGTAGCCATAGAGAAAGGGATATAATATGCTGTACAGCACCTAAAGGAAAAAAGGAGGATATATGTAGGGTGGTTCTGAAGCCCATTGAATTATCTTATTTCCAGCTCATGAATCGGGACGTGGTTTGGTCTCCGTACCCAGATTTCCTCTTTCCCATCACCTTGGTCCAGCATCCACAAAGGGCATGGGACCAGTTTCGAGAGAACAGATGAGACTGCACAGCCAGATAAAGATAAATCTACTTTTACCCCAAATGCAAACTACTCAAAATACACATTCCACCGGCCACTGGGCTGTAGTAAAGTATAATTTTATTGGAAAAAAGTGGACTTCTGGTTATGACATGGATTATACAGACTACATATAACCCCAGTTAAAAAAACAAAAAATACTAACCAAGCAACTTCAATGCATCTTGGTACTGTAAACCACAGAGGGATGACACCAGTAGCAACCTTTCACTGTGCCCTGGTTAAACTACAGCTGCCAGTACCTGGATCTCTGTGCCTATGAGCTTTTTCCAAAATAGAAGACTGCCTATGCTTAGCCCAAAGTGCATAGACTGAACATTCTCCTCAACGAGGGACTCTCAGAAATTTCCATACAAATAATCCAGTTTCCTGGCTCTTGGGGTCTGATCAAACCATGTGTTCTGCACAGTCTCCCAGAGTTTAGGCTTCCACAAGCTTAGGCTTCAGTGGCCGCTATGGTACCTGGCTTCGTAACACAGGTACCATATTGTTTCTTCCCTTCCCTGTGACACTTCTTATTCTACCCTAATGGTGTGCCCTGCACTTGATAAACACAATTCTTGCTCTTGAATCCTATCTCAGGCTCTGCTTCTGGGAGAATCCAACCTAAGACAACACTATTGTCAGCTTTCAAGGTGCTCAACGAGAACTGGCCAGTATATCTGTTTTGGGGGGTGCTGTGGAGAGACAGCCAAAAAATAAAAGCAAGAGTAAATGAGGAAATCATATAGTAGGAAAAGTAGAGCTAAGTAAGTGTGAATGGAAGGAGTGAGGGTGGTCAGGGAGACAGAATACAGTACAGATGGTCCCTGACTGTAAACATAAAATAAAAATAAACATTTAATGCATCTGTATGGCTTTCACACCTCTTTTCATGGTGTCAGGTCACATTTCAAGTCATTATCTAGAATTATGTACTAGCTATGTTTAGAAAGATCTGTGATAGTTTACAAGTGAAAATGAAATGCCAATTATCTATTGAAGTTGAATATATGCATAGCCTATGACCTAGGAATTCAACTCTTAGGTCTGTATGCAACAGAAATGCACACATGTGAGCACCAAAGACACAGACAAGAATGGTTGCAGCAGGGTTACTTGTAATAACCCCAAACTGGAAACAACCCAAATGTCCATCCATTAATGAGAACAGACAAAATGTTGTATATATAATCTAAAAATGTGATATATACAAGGACACAACATAAAGCAATGGAAATGAACAAAATATTGCTATGCATCGCAACATGGATAAATCTCACAAACATCATGCAGAGGAGAAAAAGGCAGACACAAAAGATTATCGTGCAGAATCCATTTATGTAAAGGTTTTTTTAAAATGATAAAACGAATTTATCTGTTAGAAGTCTGAAGAGTAGTTCTATTTGGTGAGAGGAAGGTGGTAGAGAAGGAGCTGGAGCTCAAAAGGAGGCACGTGAGATACCGATAAAGTATTATTTCTTGATGTGGGTAGTAATCGAATGGGAAGATGCGATTTGTGAGAAGTCATAGAGCTCTACCCATAATGATTTGTGTATCTTTCTGTTACACACCTTAATAAAAACATTTATATCCAAAGAATCACAAGTTGATAGAAAATTAGTTATAAACATGTAAACAGTTACATCCCTTTTTGCCACCAGGAAAAAAAATGCAATGCCAAATAAGATATTTAGAAATAAAATAAAGCAGACTTCCCATACAGGAAGCAGTGACAGTAGCTTTTCCTATATATATAAGCTGAGTGATTACATCTAAAATATTTAACTTCAAATATTGCAGTAGCTAAATATGAAAAGAAAAGCAATCTGTATAACTTATGTCTAAAAGGTAATATAGATGAAAACAAACTGAACTGGAAACAGAAATTATGTGTTAGAGACCACGGAAACATAATCCTAACATTTATCAAGTACTTAACTATTTGCCAAACAACATTATTTTCATTTTATATTAATTAATACAATAATTTTATAAGGTAGTTGTTATCGTTATACCCATTTGACAGAACATGAAACTGAGACTCAATTTGACAGAACATGAAACTGAGACTCAATAAGGTTAAATAATTTTCTCATGTTCTCACAGCTAGAAGACGGTAGGGTAGCATTTGACCTCAGACCTGAATGACTCTTAACCCATTATACACATCAGTGGGTAAAGTTGGTCAAGTAATTACACCCTTCTAAGCCTTAGTCTCCTCCTCTATGAAATGGGAGGTTCCTCCCAGATTTGCTTTGAGTAGCAAAGAACTAGTGGTTGTATTCATCGTTGATATTAGTAAGGGCAGGTTAAGTCAACTGCAGAGAAATTCTTTCCCAGAGCTGACTTCAGCAAAAATGGTAGCCTCAGTGACAAGACTCTCAAATCAGCAGTGTTCCTCAATTTGCCTGATCAGAAAAAGGAGCAAAGACAAAGCTTTGTTAACAAATACACTTTCCTGAACTTACTCTGAACTTACTCAGAGCAGGAGCCTGGGAAACTGTTTTTATACCAATTTTTCCCCCACCCATATGGTGATTTTTCTACTCTTATGATCAGTAAAGGTTATGAAGCAATACTCTATATCCCAAAAGATTTAGATAAGCTTCTCAAGGAGACTCTTTTTATATGGACTCTTAAGTCATACAGAAAAATTAAATCATGATTCAACAAGTGCTTTTCTGCAGGGATCTATCACAGGACCTAGTCAGGACCTAGGTAACTTGCTTTCTGGTAATTTAATAGTGGGATAAAGCTTGAAAAATCTAAAGGGTATAACTTGCAATTAGTAGAGAAATAAGTCCTGGAGATCTAACGCACAGCACAGTGATTATAGTCAACAATACTGTAGTATAAATTTCCAAGCGGCTAAGAGACTAGGTCTTAATTATTATCACCACAAAAAGGAAATGATGATTATGTGATGTGAGAGGTGTTTTAACTAATGCTATGGTGGTACTCATATTACAATATATAAATGTATAAAAATCCACACAGTGTACATCTTAAACATACACAGTGTTATATGTCAATTATATCTCAATAAAAAAAGATCTAGAGAATGAACATGCCATTTAGAATCTTTCTTTCAAAGGAGTCTTAAGCAAGTTATTTTTAGAAGGTGCTACACTCCCATCAATACATGGTTTAACATTCTAAATGCTTGTGGTTAAAGTCAGAGCCCTATTTTTTTAATGCATGAGAGGAGGAAGGAAGTTTCCATTTTGCATTCAAAGGTTAAAAGACAGGATTATTCAGGAAAGATCTGAAAAGTAGGTTCTGTCAATATTTTTTTCTAGAAAAGTACATAAACACTTCTACTTGAAGTCCCTGGTTAAGAAGATAGTTTTGCAAAATTTCCAATACATATGATGTGATTTCCTGCTGAGGCTGATGTTATCTAATATAATATTTCAGAACTTCAGGAGTTCAGAGGCTAGGGATAATATGAGGTATGACAGCACATTGAAAGGGTTCCAAAGACAAAATTTGACAAAATTTGCCTGTTTCACAATTTTATAGCTGTCTCCTGCCAATCCTGGAAACCCTGCCTAGGGACAGCATTAGGGAAATTTGCCAAGCCAGCTTAGTAGAGAACGTTCTAGAGGTACCTCTTGCATAACAACTAAAAATGAGTTTGAATATGTGCAGAGTAGCAATACCCAGTATAAAAAAAAAAAAACACAGTAAAAGACAAGAGAGAGTGGACAACAGGTAGAGGAAAACTGGTTCTCATGAGTGACTCTGGTAGTTCTCAAGAAAAATGATCAAAGTTGCAAAAGATTTCAACAAGCATGAGGGGTAGTCCTATGATCAAGAATAGGGTATGTGTAGACACAGGTGTGGCGGAGAGGAATCTCTTGAGAAGAAAACATAATTTGTTTGCTTGGAAATGGTGACAGGGCAGGAACAAAAAAGAAAAACTGCCTCTCCTGCAGGCTCTACGCAGCTCAGTTAGTGCAATGTCACAACTTGAGAGCACAGTGTTTGCGTTGGCAGACAGGCATAAAGGGTATGAATGGATGAACACCAGCCTTTAGAAGTCATTTCACTCTGCCTCTGAGATGGGGTGTGGTGTATAATAATCAGTATAATAATTTGCTATCATAATTAGTATGTTGGCGAGAAGTAAAACGTTTTAGGAGTATCTGCCTTTATTAAATCCTCCCAAGTAACCCTGAAGAATAAATCACTCTGCATCTCTTAATTTTATGACATATGATATTTCACAATTAAAACAAGTTCTTCTCAAAGGTGCAGTCACCAACCCCTACTTCCCGACACAAGAACGGTACACCTGAATGTGCTTCATCATGGATGACTGTGGGCTTTCCGTATTAACGCCCAAGATGATGACCTCTAGCTCCATTATGGTCTGGAGCTCCTGCCAAAGTGCTAAGTCCAAGGTGAGCAGGACTCTGCCAGGAATGATTTGGACTAGGTTTAGGACGAGTGGAAGTCGGGCAGGTCCAAAAGAAGCAAGAGGCCAAAATTGGTTAAATCAAATTAAACCTTTTTTTTTTTTTTTTGCGGTACGCGGACCTCTCACTGTTGTGGCCTCTCCCGTTGCGGAGCACGGGCTCCGGACGCGCAGGCTCAGTGGCCATGGCTCACGGGCCCAGCCGCTCTGCGGCATGTGGGATCTTCCCGCACCGGAGCACGAACCCGTGTCCCCTGCATCGGCAGGCGGACTCTCAACCACTGTGCCACCAGGGAAGCCTCAAATTAAACTTTAAGTGAGCCATATTGTTCCGGGTAAACAAACATTCAGTTTGAATGACAGTTATCCTCTTTCCACATCCTAAAATGCTATTAATAATTAATGAAGCAGTATCAAAATGAGCATAAAATACTTCTCTATAGAAAATTTTCTCATCCAAAGCCACCTTATAAGGGAGAAATGATCTTGCGAAAATATACCTGTTTATCTTTGGAAAGAAAGTATTCTTTAAAATAGTATTACCCTGCTATGGAAAAGAAAAAGCACTATACTCGTTATTTCCAAATTCAGGCCACTTCTCTTTGTAGAGAAGACACACCTTTAAAAGAGCAGGTGTTTCTAGAAAACCCATATATTTAATTTATATCCACTCGTTCAGTTGCAAGCACAATCAAAACTCTTTCAAAATTGTGTTTAAATAGATGCATTTTAAAAAGCACAGAGAATGAATCTCACTGCCAGATTTTTATTCCAGTACATGGGACACACAAATGTGCAACATATAAACAACATAGAATTTCCTGGCACTCCCTTGCCTTCAATTGTGTAAAGAACTCATAAAGGGAAATGTAAGTCCAATGGAGCTTTAATGTCCCTGTATTTAATCTTCTATTAAGCAGAACTCCACAAGGAAAAAGAGAGCAAAAAGATACAGTACAAGTGCACTTAAATCCACTCACCACATCATAGACTATAAAAAATTAAAATACATTATGTATTAGATTATGCACAGCATAGTCAAGGGTATCAGTCAACTGACCTGATAATTCAATAAACTATTTAGCAGTTTTCCAACTAAATAAACGCTTTGGGTCAGCTGCATGCTCGAGCTATTTATCATCACAAATCCACTTAGCAGAAAGCCACCAAAGGACTGCTGTCACTTTGGCACTTCTGGAGGAAGAGCTATCATGTTGATAGGTTTTCGTTTAAAAGGGAGGTTTTTTTTATGAGATTATAAATATTGATTTCACAAACAGATTCAGAGCAGTTTATGAGCTTGTGTAGGTAATACCAACCTTTTCATTTATATCACTGAGTTAGATTTCAGTGGGGATGCAGACACCCAGGATTTTTCAGGCAAATCATGAAAAACTCTTTGGGCAGTAATAATGTGGAGGTTCTTTTTTCTTTCTTCTAGAAGAGCTCATGTGTTTTGACAATTCGAATGACAAATCGCAGCTTAAGAGACCAGAGTTCTAAAATATCTTTTCTTTCTATGGAGCTAGGCACACACTAATCCAGAGAGGTTTCTTTTCAGCTAAAGCATCCAATGAATACAACTTGACAATCCACAGGAGGGTGTACCAGGGGCTAGAATGAGTTACAAAAGTACAAAGACACCCTTTGCCCTCAGAAAGACCTCATGTTCTAAAGAGACGCAAAGGAGGAGAATGAGTAAGTACATGCAGGTATACTAACATTTACATAGTATATGCATAATATATATATACACATAAGAAAGTTCTTTTTCTTTTTCTTTTTTTTACAAAAAGTATGTTAGACTCAATATGCCATATACTGAATTTTCCTCATGCACAGGTATTAAAGATATGTACCTCTCTTACTGCTATAATTTGGTTACATTTTTTGTAAGCTCTTACTTATGGGTGAATGGATGAGAGAGGATTAATCTGGTTCCAAAAAGAGAAAAATAAATCTAGACCTAAAAACCAATTGGAAAGGAGACCAATAACCTAAGGCCAGTAGTAAAATTGAACTTTAAAAAACAGCCTCAGTGGGTGTAGCTCTCACTAGATCGTATTTCCAGCTTAGGGAAACAAATAGTGAGCTCCTCTAAAGAAGAACTACCATAAATAATAGAAGCTGAGGAATATTTCCTAAATCACGAAGATTCCTGACAACCCAATTTATATTCAGATGAATTAAAAAAATATGGATATCTTCAACAATTTCAATATATAACACACACACACAAAGGGGATTCTACCATGTATAAGAGCAAATACATAATGAAGTCCACAGATAGCTTTCCACAAATATACTTACAGGTAAAAGTGTGCTTTCTTTAGAAAAGGAAGGGCTCTGGGGACAATTTCCTTTAAATTTAGGATTTTTTACGATAGCATTTTTCCTTGACATTCACAGACTTACAAGTGAGACGGAGGGCTTATGATTTACTGTCTTGATCAATTAACTTATGTTAAAATGTAAAGTATGGATTGGGGTGAAGTTTTCCAATTCAAGTTTAAGCCACATACATTCTAGATACCTGAAACCTCTTTACATCAGAATATATGCTACACTAAATTTGATTTCTGATAATTAAATCCCAGGATTCACTTCTGAGCATCACAACACATGTCTTTGGAATGCTACAATTTCCTTCCCGAACTCAAAAGCTAGAAACAGCTCCTGCAGACAAACCCACCCTTGCTTAGTTTTCACATATGGGATTTATCTAAATTAGTCTTGAACTTGGGCTTAATTTCCAGCATGTACTACTTCTTAAGGTTACAAGTTTTATATGTCAATTAAGTGTTTAGAACAAGTTTTCTTTAAGTCATAACAGGCTTACAAGTACCCTTATCTTACGCATACTCTCAAATTTGATAGACACATTTCCATGCATTTGCCTATACACACTGAGAATACAGTTTTAGCGTCTGTGCTCCAATGAAGTCCTTTTACTCACTTGATAATTTCCTAGTTCATAAAATTAGCATATTAAAATTAGTGTTTAACGCTAGTGCTATAAAGGCTTAGGTTTCATTGGTGTTGAGGAGAGAGAAGAATTTTCATACATTATTTATAACTATAAATGCTTAGTAGTCATTTCCCTTTTGAAATGCCTGGAAAATCCTCTAGGGAAGGTCAAATAGCCTTCATACCTTCATATGAGTATTCATTTGAAAGTTCTTCTCCTGACCATCAACCTGTATTATTCCTTTCTTCATACTGAAGAGGCTTCTCTCCTCAGACTCTCTCTGCTCTGATTACTTCCCTCCTGTTTTCATTAATCATATCCCACTTTTCCCTTCCCCAAACTACTGTGATGTTGATTTTACAATCCTCTGCCTCATTTTTTTTTCCCAAAATGCTTTATATCTGCTTTGAAGGAAGAAACCAGGGTCATCACTTTATCCCACGTAACCTTAAAAAACAAGACCTGCCTAATACTATGCCCTGCCTTGGAACATAAATATTTTTTGCCAGTATGATAATTTTTCATTTTCAGTGAGTTATGTGTCTTTTATCAAAATTTAGGGAAAAAAACAGCTAGAGATGTCAGTCTTGAAATGACAAATGGTATCTACATACAAGCAGTACTAGATAGGCTATTCAAATTAATTAACAACAGATGCGTGGATTTCCCTTCCATTAAACAACCTGTATAGAAAGGCTAATCAAAATGGAGTTAAGAGGGCAGAAATGAACACAATAGAATTAGGAATAGAAGCCTGTGTAGCTATTTTCTTAAAAGTTTCGGAGTCACAAAGGATCTACAGACCCATATAAGACACAATTCACCTCTCTAAGAATAAAGAACTTTTCACAATCGTCATCTTGTACTCCACCTATTGAATTGATTAAAATGTATATATCAGTCCTAATATAATAACAGTATGCAATCATGGGAGAAATTTTAGTTCTTTATTATAATTCTTAATTAAATCTCAGACTCCATTATGTAGGTAAGGCCAACTGAAATACTCTAATCAACTTTGATTGCTTAAGATAGAAATTTTATTAGATATCTACATGGAAGAGTATCCTTTAGGGTTCCATTTATGAAAACAGCTTTGATCTTGGGGGAAAAGGTAGAGAAATAGCTCAGAAGAGACATGAAGAGCTGTGGAAACACTGATAAGATTAGGAACAAAGAAAATTAGTATGAAGAGTTAGGTGTGGGAAAATTAGAACACCAGTTTTGGAGTATGTGGATGAGACCCCTAATTGTATCTATAGCCATAAAGTAATTGACATTCTCCCAACATTATGACACACACACACACACACACACACACACCTTTCATAATATCATGATTAATCAAATGACATTTCAAGTCATTTGATTAATGGATTTAAAAAAATGGATTTAAAACCACCTGGATTTAATTTTTGTAAACATTATTATTTCTAATATTACCAAGTCGTTCTCGGCATTGCCTGGAAGTGGGCAAGGCTTCTCTTCCTAATTCTATTATATTCATTTGTACCCTCTTATCCACTCTTCTGAGCTTGTATTAACTTTTTGCGAGCGACTTATAACAAGATGATGACTTCAATTTCAACAGGAAATAATAAAGGAGATACTTTGTCAGCTTTGTATTTGTTGCTTCATGCACTTTACCTGATTCTTGAGATCCAGTTTGGGACATGGGCGACCTCCATTGTACGGTTTTTCTTTCAGCCATTTGGATCGAATTCTCACTCCAACACAAGATGAACTGCAAGACCCCCAACTAGACCAATCACTTAACTTGCAATCAAATGGACAGGGGATGACACATTCTTCTTGAATGTAACCTGAAAGAAAAAGATTTAAAAGAATGGAGGAAAGGGTGATCAAAATATACTAATCAAGCTTACTTTCTGTTTCTATTATCACAGATCAGACTGCCTAACGATACTGCTGCAGAAGTTTCAATAAACAGACAAAAGATGTCAGAGACAGATACATATGATTATTTCTGCATTCCAAATCTGTGCCATCTTTCTCCTTCACAGACAATTCTGGGATTGAGGAAGCAGGGAAAAGTGCACAGTAAGTCCTGCTTTCTAATAAAAAGAAATTAAGAAAGAAGAAATGACGCAGCTCAGGGCTAATGGTGATACCATCTCCCTCCAATGGACCTACAATTCCCTGTCTGGGAATAGAGAGCATAATAGAGTCAATCTCAGTGCCTGTGATCTGCAAGGCTTTCACAAAGATTCCTTTTTTAAAATAAAGCAAGATTATTTTCTTTAATTGAAGTATAGTTGATTTACAATGTTGTACGGCAAAGTGACTGAGTTATACATATATGTATATATATACACACATTCTTTTTTAAATATTCTTTTCCATTATGGTTTATCTCAGGAGATAGGATACAGTTTCCTGTGCTATACAGTAGGACCTTGTTGTTTATCCATTCTGAATGTAATAGTTTGCATGTACCAACTGTAAACTCCCTGTACATCCCTCTCCCCCTCCCCCTTGGCAACCACAAGTCTGATCTCTATGTCTGTGAGTCTGTTTCTGTTTTGTAGATAGGTTCATTTGTGCCATATTTTAGATTCCACAGATAAGTGATACCATATGGTATTTCTCTTTCTGTCTGAGTTACTTCACTTAGTATGAAAATCTCTAGTTGCATCCATGTTGCTGCAAATGGCATTATTTCATTCTTTTTTATGGCTGAGCTGTATTCTATTGTATATATGTACCACATCTTCTTTATCCATTCATCTGTTGATGGACATTTAGGTTGTTTCCATGTCTTGGCTACTGTAAATAGTGCAGCAATGAACACTGGGGTACACGTATCTTTTCGAAGTATGGATTTCTCCACATATATGCCCAAAAGTGGGATTGCTGGATCATACGGTAGTTCTATATTTAGTTTTCTGAGGAACCTCCATACTGTTTTCCATAGTGACTGCACCAACTTACATTCCCACTAACAGTGTAGGAGGTTTCCCTTTTCTCCGCACCCTCTCTAGCATTTGTTACTTGTAGACTTTTTAATGATGGTCATTCTGACCAGCGTGAAGTGGTACCTCTTTAGAGTTTTGATTTGCATTTCTCTAATCATTAGTGATGTTGAGCATATTTTTATGTGCCTACTGGCCATCTGTATGGGTTCTTTGGACATCACAAAGGAAGATCTTGATTCTCACTTCTGTGTAGTGTGACTTAGAGGTGGGAGGAGGACAAAGAGTGGACCACAGACTAGGAAGAGCAGGATATTATCGAAAGAAGAAAGAGGAATCGTGAAAAGTTGTATATGAGATATTGGACTGGAATCAAGAGGTGTGGGTTGAAATACAGATGTAGATGTTCTGGCTTTGCTAGCTCTTGCTCCTGTCCTCAGCCCACTTCTTGCTACAGTCTTTCTCTGGATGGTTAACTGTCACCTCCACCGATCACTACCAAACACGTATTTCCAATTCCCATCTCTTTACTAATTTCTATGCCACCTACTGATCCACTCTAATTGGGTGCCCAAATACCCCCAAATTCAACATGCCTAAAACTGAGGCCACCAGTTTCCTCCTAAAACATTCTGATTCTCTTATATTCCTCATCTTAATTAACTGCAACATATCTGACTCCTGTATGCTGGTGTATACGAGTGTATAATCTCTTCCCTTTGAGTTTGGGCAAGACCTGTGAATATGATAGGAAGTCAGCCCCATGATTAGGTTATGGTATGTGGCAAAGGGGAAGGGAATGCACAGATACTATTAACATGCCAAATCATTGATTGTGAGTTAATCAAAAGGGAGATGGCCCTGGCTGGGCCTGAATTAATCAGGTAAAAACCCTTAAAGAGAGACTGGGCCCTTTTTGTGGAGAAGGAACCTCTCCTGCTGGCCTTGAAGAAGCAAACAGCCATGCCATAAAATGCCTATGGTGTGGCCACAGGGTAGGGGACTGCAAGCAGCCTCTAGGGCCTGAGGGCAGCCCTTGGCTGTTAGCTAGTAAGAAAACAGGGGTCTCAGCCTTATAGGTGCATGAAGAGGAATTCTGCCAACAATTCCAAGGGAGATTGGAAGAGGAGCTTTCCCCAGTCACACCTCTGCTGAGACCTGACTCTTGGTTCACGTCTTGGTTATAGCCTGGTGAGACTCTTAAGCAGAGAATTTAGAGAGGCCATGGCTGTACTCTTGACTCATGGAAACAGTGAGATAATAAATGTTTTGAATGGCTAGGTCGACAGTAATTTGTTATGCAGCAATTTAAAACTAGCAAATTATTCAAAGTAAAAAAAAAATCTCACAGTTATCTTAGACCAGCCTTCATCATTTTACACATATATTAATGGGTGTAATAAGCTCTTATGCGGAAGCATCACTCTATAATTCTTTTGCTCGTCCCTGGTTCGAGATCATACTCTTTCTGGCCCAGAATACTGAAATATTCTCCCCACTAGGCTCCCTTTCTCCTAATCATTCTCTTTTGGTATTGGTTAGTCACTCTGAGGAAAAAGTTACTTTTCTAGAATAAACGATAATTTACACTATCCCTTTTAAACCCTTTGCTGATTCTCCATTGCCTTGAAAATAAAGTGACCACCACTTTGCAAAAACTGTAAGATTCTTTATAAGAGGCTCTAAACAAGGGTTTTCAACTTTGGCTGTAAAATATGTTCCCATTGCCCAGGATATACTATGGACTAATTCAACCAAATCTCAGAGGACGGGACCTAGGCGATGGTAGTTTTCAAAGATCCCCAGAGAATTCTAATGTGTAATCAAGTCCAAGAACCACCTCCCTAACTTGTTTTCCTCCTTCCCTTCCCCCTCCTATATCTTGAAATCTTTGCACATAGACTACTTCATCTTCTGCAATAATATTTATGCCTTTCCTCATGAAAAACTCTGCCCTTTCTCTATCCAGTTTAGCCTTCATTACTACAATGACTCTCTGGCCAGTAGACCATCTGGCCCCGTTGCTCCTTCTGCCATGACGGTCTGGCAAAACTTCGGAGCTAGATTGGTCCAGCTGTTTCCCTACTCTGTTCTGAATGCTGGACATCAAGTGGAGACTAAGGCACTGCTAATGCCACACACTGTCTGGTGATTCTTCTGAGCTTTCTTCTCACTCCCATTCCACTTCACAGCTTTTTCAAACCTTCTCTACCTATCTTCAAACTTCTTAGATCTCACCTCTTCTTTCCCAGAAAAAAATAGAAAGAAATGAATAAGAAGAACTCCTTCAATTTCCTATGAATATATCTGTATGAATTTCCATATTCTTCTTCTATCTTCATATCATGATGGAAAAGGCACTCATTTTCTTATATAAGGCCCATTTTCACCACTTGCTATCTCTCCAAGCTCTCTCACTCTCTCTCATTTTATAGTTATATTTCTCTTACATTAATAGTAGAATGACTTTACAGTATCTAAATAATACTCATTGACAAGAGAGAGTACATCAAACACCTAAGTCACCAGGAAGGATCTTTCTAAGGTTGAAAAAAAAAAGGTCTATTTGAGATTGTTAAAAATTCTCTATTGTTTACCATAGTTACAATTCTACAGTCCTTTCTAAGGAGGTTTGACAGTTAATTCAGTATTAGGCATATAATAAATGCTAACTATAGGATTAAATATAGGCCACAGGCATTACTTAGTTTTACAGAGAAACTGAGTCACAAAATGATTCCATTTGCTACTGAATGAAAACAGCAGGACTAGTAATTAAGCAGAATTAACTCTCACGGTGTAAATGCTTCAAATATGAAATT
Organism: Stenella coeruleoalba; assembly: GCF_951394435.1. Classification (NCBI taxonomy): domain Eukaryota; kingdom Metazoa; phylum Chordata; class Mammalia; order Artiodactyla; family Delphinidae; genus Stenella; species Stenella coeruleoalba. The sequence continues at coordinate 36,597,826 of NC_137151.1, read as the reverse complement.
TCAGGAGACTTCATATAAATAACTTGTAAATATCTGAGGGCCTATTTAGATCCTATTTTAAAGCAGATTTTGAATCAGATGGCCTTTTAATTTAATGAGATTTTAAATCATTTTCATATATACTTGCATACTGATGGATTTTAATTAGAGAGCCTCTTAGCAATACTGTTTTCTTTTTATTCCCTATGATAAGACATAAACCCAGAGGATCTCTATGAAAGTCAAGGTCATAAATTCAGTGAGTATAATTCTGAAATTCAACAGGTCCAAGCAACAGTGACATTTATTTTTCAGAAAAGTTATTTTCATGCTAGCGTATACCCCAAAGGAAAGCCCATAGTGAGAACCATTAATAACTGCATATTCTTATACCTATCTCATAATGGAAAGGATCAGTTCTACCCACATACTTAATACTTACAACTGTTGGAAGCAGAGTATGACCAAATGTGACTACCTACAAGGTTAACCTCCCATAAGAGAATTCCAATTCCTGACTATGGAAACTTCACTAATGTTTTAAAAACTCATTTACATAAAATATACCACAGACTAGCTGAACTGGCAACATTCAGAAATCTAAATCTAGCTTCAATGAAAGAAGCAATTTTCCTACTGAAAATATTTGATGCTATAATTTATATGCAGAATACACTGCTTGGACCATCATATTACTTAGCCTGGGGATGCTTTCATGTTCTATTTTAGTTATCTGTATGCATATGAAATTCAGTAGGAAGTAGTCATTACAGAATTATCAATAAAGAATGCATCCACCATGGTGATTCTGTAAGCCATATACATTGTACATAGTAGGTGTTCAAAAAGGATCTGTTGATATTATAGATGAAGATGAACTAAATAGAATCCACTAATAGAGTCTCTATGTTATAACTGGAGGAATTTATTGAATGACTTACACCCAATAGGGCTGAAGCCCAGGAACCTGGCTTCAGTCTATATAACTAACCCCCAAATATTGCTCCAATAGACGTAGGTGAAAACACTGCTCTCTTAACACAGTGGTCTCATTGCTAAAACCACTTCCCAGGATAGTACCTGCTGTGCATTTTTTTCTCTGGCATTCAAGTACTAACATCTCCCCTGCTCCTCCCCCTGCCCCAGTAAGATCTTGTTTTGGAAGACGTGAAAAGAGATATTGATGACATTAAGCCTGAGGAAATAACCTAGGTTAATTTACTTATATTTTCCTACTGTGTAAAGTAATGGCAAACATCCTCCTAGACAGTGAATGTTCTATTTACTGACACTTCGCTGAAATAATGGAAACATACTACCAAAAATAAAATCAGGAAAAGATAAAGAAAATGCTGATCACCTCCTTCCCTAGTTCAAAGTGAAGATCTGGGAGAACTTTGTGAGTTAAAATGATATCATGTCTTCATTTGTCAATATTTAAAGATTTATTATTTTAATTTATACATTTTAGTTCTACTATTTATCTAGTAACATGTACTATACTTAAAAGTATCTGATGACTTAAGTCAGAGTGGTTTAAAGTAGATGTCCTTTAGGAGAGGTGGGGAAAGTATGGGGGCCAATGTTTTGATATTGTCACAAGAAAGAATTTGAGAAATTAGACCAATACTTTGCCATTGTTCTCAAGGGAAACACTAACTGTTAAATATTTATTTAAAATCTCAATCCATTAGTGTGTGGCTATGTAGTGCAAACTCAATAAGGTTGCCAGCTTGCTTTGGTGAATTTATATTTTGGCCTGGGAATACCGCTTATGAACAGCAGTTACATTCTTTCAAAGATACAGTCTTTCAAAGATGGGTCCAACCTTATTTAGGCTTCTGTGGGGCCTGAGAGGGGAGAGCTAGAAAGCACCTTAGTTATCATTATCTCTTCCTTTAAAATTTTGAATTAAAAGAATATTTTTGAAAACACTCCCTACTCGTAGAAAAATACCTTTACTACATATATGAGAACGCATCAGCAAAGACTCTCTAATATTAACCATTATAAAATGATGGTTATGGTATTGCAGATAACAAAATACCTTATTTGGGACCCACAACCTAATCAGATACCTGAATACAGCTGAATGAGAAGTTACACAAAGTTCAAATAGTCACATTAAGGAGAAAGTTTTCCTGGATTCCTTAAAGCTCAAATATTTCACAGCATAATTATGTATTAAAGTTTATTACATCTACCAGAAAAAATCATCTAAGTGTCAACCGGTTTTCTTAATTAACAATATAATTTACTGGTGAACTTTTAGATGATGAGCTATTCAACGTCATCAAGGCCAAAAGCTTCATTTTATAGACTGGTCAGAATTAGAAAGGGATCTTGAATCCAGACTTGACGGAGATAAAGAGCTCACTATCAAGTAGAAAAAAATCATTATTATGACCTCAGAATGTTCTCTTTGGTGCTGGAGTGACAAAGTTGATAATCAACCCTGGCCTTAAAGAAATTCATATTTTGCTAGAGAGCAGTCTTATAAATAAGAAAAAAAACATGGTATATAATAAATGACATATTAAATGATACAAATACTATATACAAATTACACAACAATTTGAGGTAACAAATGGATTCTGGCTTCAATTTTCTAAGTATTTCATGTGAAAATATTGGCAAATTTTTGCAGTAGACACAGGCTTTTGACTAATTGCTTAACCTGGTTCACTTGCTCTAACTAAATGTATCAGTGTCAATTTAATCAATCAACCAAATCATATAAAGAACTGATCTTTTAAATTGAATTGGCCAGGCAATTTAATCAAGAAGGTATCTGCAGCTGTTCATCCAGACAGAGTTTCAGCATTTACAGCCTCGTGTCTGGTTCCTCCAGGCAGACAAAAGAGATATTTTGCTCTTAGAAGATATTAAGGATGTTAGGGACAAATGAGATGCTAGACACAGAATCATTTGAATCGTTCAATTAGGACTGTATGTATCAATTTTTAGCATTACTGCAAATAAATGCTGTTAAAATTTAAGTGACTGAACGCTTTAAGCACATAATAAACTTGGCATTTGAAACACTACAAAGATACAGATTGTTGACAACATAATATTACTGGGTAATTTGTATAACTGTGGCTGCAAGAGCCTGTATTAAGTTCTCTCATGATATCTCCTTGCCCTGAGAAAATCTTGACTTAAATTACAACAGACATTCTATAGTTTACATTTCCTTCCAAAGTTCTGAAAGCTGATCTCAGAGCATGTCTGAGTCAGCACTATTCTCCTCACGTTGTCAGTGCTATTCTCCAAATATTTTAGGTTTACTCCTGAACACGTGGTATGACTACACTTCCCTGCCCCTGGAAATTAGGTGTGATCTTCTTACTTGCTTTAGCCAATGAAATGTGAGCAGAAGTGAAGTGTGTCACTTCTAGGTGGCAGCTTTAAGAGCCTGAGTGTAACTTGCCCCCCTCTTTCTTTCTCTGTACCACAGGGTACAAAACTGTGTCAGATAGTGGCTGCCCCATCCTGGAGTGAAGAAGAAACCCAGCCAACGCAGGATGGACATGGATACTGAATGATCTTGCTGGCTTTCAACAGCTGAGATTTTGAAGTTGTTTGTTTCATTTGTTCCCATACTACAACCTATCTTATGCTAATGCATCAACCTTGGCGTAGGAAAGTGTATCTTCAGAAGACAAAGTAAAAAGCCGCATGGAACAAATATTTAGAATACTTTGAGAATCTATATATAATGTCCTGAGAAAACAAGATTAAGCTATATAAGCAGTTAGCACAGTCTGAATGGCAGCACTAACCATTGAGAATGTGACTTTGCAAAAGTTAAACCTATATATATTTCAGGAAAATGTATACTTTATTATTTTAAAAAAAACTAGCGATATGAATTATAAATCAAGGTCTGAACTTATGTGATCTGAAATAAAATATTAAACCTCAATTGTTCTGTTTACTCATGTGAAAATAAAAATGTATAATACGTGTCCTTTTTAACTCCCTTTAATACTGTAAGGTCAAAAATTATAGTAAGTAGGAGTCTGTGGAAAAATTAACATACAATGTAAGTGGCATACTAGTATTTTACCACTACTAAAAGCTATATAACAAGGTAAAAATGCTTTTTCTTAGTCTGTTTTTCATGCTAGTGATAGAAAATATAATTCTGTAAAGATGCTTAAGCAGAAAAATTATAGGGTAATAATTTTCAAATTTGGGTGCCATTTCTCATTCCAGATTATTTCCATGATAATTAAAGGCTAGGATGACATTGACAAAATGAGTGATTCTGTATTGGATCGGTAAATCAGTTGTGTTTTGAGTCCATCTCTGTCTTTCCAAGTCTTTCCAGCCAAGGCCAGATGCTCATTATCTTTCACCTGGACTATTAGAATGGCCCCTTAACTGGACTCCAGGTGTCCAGTCCCTTCTAATCCATTACATGTCTGATCAGCTGCCATATTAATGGTCCATAAGTACAGCTCTAAATAGATCATGGCCTAACTTAAAATAAATAATCTCTAAAGCATGGCAGAATTATGATAAAACGAAAGACATGCAGAAGGCAATCTAGGCAGGAGAGATCCTACAAATTAAATTAAGAAGACGAGCGTGAACCCCAAATGTTCACAAGTCAACAGAGGAATCTTCTGTGCAGGAATTGAGGTTGGGGAGAAGTAAAAAATTGGCTGTTGGGTGGATCCACATTGGGAGGTCATGCTGGAGGGCTTAAAGAGTTAAGAATTCTGATCATTAATTCAGGTGTGCTATTGGATTGAAGAAAAGACAGCATGAAAACAGGGCACCTTCTCAAGAGATGACTGGAAAATTCACATGTAAAGTAACAAAAGCCTTAGGCTAAAAGACCACTAAGTGTAATTTTATATATATATATAGAATATTTATAAATATATAAATATTATATATAAATATATTAAATGTAATATATATTGTTAACATAATGAAACATGGTAGAATATTACTTATAATTAACTAGCTCTGACAGGTACACATGGCTAATATACTGTCTAAATAAAATAGACTATTCAAAATGACCAATGAAGCAGCTCTTTAAATAGCAGCTTCATTTCCTGTTAAGACAGGTTTAATATAACTAATTCTAACAACCAGCAATGGCCAGTTTATGAGTAGATAGATACTTCTAAGTATCCCATGGGATTCAGAAATATATGCACTTAGAAGAAAAGTGTTTGTCCTTTTGCTCCATCTCAAAGGTCCCTAGAGGAAGCTCTGACCTGAATCCAGACATTATATTGGAATAAAATGGATTTATTATCTACCTGCTTATTTACTTTCTTGTTTATATATTTCTTTTGAGACCCAAAGTTCAAAATTGGGGGATTTCATATAAAAATAAAGATTTCTGGCTTCTCTTGAAAAGTGGAGCATCTGTGAACACTGGGTCCTCATTCTAGCCTGTCAACCATTGGCTAGAACCAAGAAGTCAGGCCTCTTCAGATAAAATATGCCTTTGCCGTCCACTGCAGTCTCTTAGGTGATCATTTAAATTTCTAAACTAAGTATTTCTCCCCCAACTAAAGCAAAGCAAAAACCCAATTCATAATTCCAATATAAAGCGAGGCCTCTTGTATTGTAGGAAAAGGCGGAAGATACAGAGATCTGCCAGTCAGGGCTCCCCCGCTACTCATCACATGAAGGGAGCCAGGAGGAGTCTATCTAGAAAGCTCCACCTTAGAAGACGCCCATGCAAGAGACAGGTCCTGAAGTTTAAGCTTCATTGTGTGGATTGAGTTCTATTGCCATCAGTACCCTGAATATTACGAACACCAGCATTTAAACATAATTCCTAAAGGTGGCAACAAGAGACATCAAAAATACCTACAACAGCAAGAATACCTAGAAAGAGGTAGACGAAGGCATCCTCCATTCAGAGACAACCTCCTCCAAGCCCTGGAGCACAGAACAAAGCTCATCAAGTGATAAGGTGTGCACGGAACAAACTGCAGGATGAAACTCCAATTATTATTTCTTTTTAAATATTAAATCTTGTCTTCTTGGTCAGTACATTAGTCCTTATACCTTACATTTTTATGTAGGAGCCATATTCTTTTTTTTTTAACTTTTTATTTTATGTTGGAGTATAGTTGATTAACAATGTTGCGTTAGCTTCAGGTGTACAGCAAAGTGATTCAGTTTTATTTATTTATTTATATTTTAGTTTTTTGGCCACACCATGCAGCATGCGGGATCTTAGTTCCCCGACCAGGGATCGAACCCATGCCCCCTGCACTGGGAGCACAGAGTCTTAACCACTGGACCACCAGGGAAGTTCCGAAACTCCAATTATTTTTTATTTGCTGGAATGTTGGGTCATCCAGACAATAATTTGTATTCATGAACAACGAAATAAGTTGTTACTATAAATTCTGAATTATGGATTACGTGACCAAGCAAATTTACCTCCAAAAGTTTGCTTTCACCAAAGAACTGCATCTTTCACTGAGCTAATGCAGAAATCAATGTACTGGAATGAATGCACAGCACATTAACTCCTTGCAAGTTACTGTAAAAACCTTTGAAATATCACCAAGGTGTAAAATTAAATAGGGCTCCCAGCCTTGATTTATACTGCATGCTGCTGCTAACGGTGAACTTGTTTCACTTACCAATAAATTCGTTTCCTCATGGATTGTGCATCAGCCAATCCAGAGGTTTACATTTAGGCTTCTCTTGTCTTCTGTAGACAAACGGATAACTTATGATTTAATTTAATTATATTTAATGATATAACTGCTAAATGAACAAAAGAAGAGGCAGGGGAGGGGGAGATGTTTAATTTTCATTAATTTTCTGAAATTGAAATAGTCAACAATCTTCTAGCTGAAGTAATCATGTCAAGGAACTGTGGATAATTCCAATTCACAAAGAGAGAGGATCTTTTAAATCAGGAAAAAGTCTGAAGAGCGACCAGAAGTATCTCTCGGACGAGAGAACAAAAAGCGACAGAAGAAGAGCGTTTATTCGTTTCCTGGGGCTGTCATAACAAATTGTCACAAACATGGTGGCTTAAAACAGCAAAAAGTATTCTCTCATAGTTCTGGAGGTTGGAAGTATGAAATTAAGCTATTGGTAGGGCTGTGTTCCCTTCGAAGTCTATGGGAGAAAATCCTTCCTTGTCCTTCCAGTTTCTGGTGGTTCCTCACGTTCCTTGGCTTATGGGAGCGCACCTCCAACTGCTGTCTTCTCTTCACAAGGTAGTCTTTCCTGTGTGCCTCTGTGTCTCAAATCTCCCTCTCCTTTCTCTTACAAGGACACCAGTCATTGGATTTAGAGCCCACTCTAAATCCAGGACAATCAAATCCTAAGTTCCCTAACTTAATTATATCTGCAAACACCTTGTTTGAAAATAAGGTCACATTCACAGGTACTGGAGGACTTTAACATATCTTTTGGGGGCAAAATTCAACCTACTAGAGAGAGGAATGAAGTCTATGATAAGGAAGATGATATAACATGTGGATGAGAATTTGGCCTTTGATATCATGCCTTCCTAGGCTCATACCCCATTTTAACAAGAGCTACCTAAATCCTCTAAGCTTCACTTTCATCATCTATAACAAAGATTGGCCAGCTGTGGCTTTCAGGTCAAATCCAAATGGCCTCTTTTTGTAAATACAGTTTTGTTGGAATAAAGTCGCAGTCATTTGTTCAAGTGTTGTCTACGGCGACTTTTCCACTGAAACAGCAGAGGTGACTAGCTGTGACACAGACAGTATGACCCACAAAGTTGAAAACATTTATCATCTGGACCTTCATAAAAATGTTTGCAACATCTGATTTATAAAATGGTAATAGTAATAGTACCCACTGCATAAGATTATTATGAGGATCAAATGAGAGCACCAAACAGTGCTGACCACACAGCAAGCACTCAGTTTCTATAAGATAGGAACAGTGCCATGTTGGATAACAGCATGGGCTTAAAAAATGAGAAAGAATTAATTTCAAAATCAACCAGGACACTTCTATTAGTGGCTTTCATTTGCAGCTGTCACTGAACCCCTTCAAGCCTCAACTTTTTCGTCTGCAAAATGGTGGTAACTATTACACCTACTTCAGAGAATTGCTTTGTGCATTAGAGGGTCTGGAACAAGGGGTTAACCATTGCTGCTGCTATTCTTATTTGCAAAGAAAAGGTATAACATCATCTTCAGCCCATCAAATGGGGATGGGTGGTAGGAAGATAGTCCCAGCTTGAGAAATCCCCTATAGGAGAAGATCCAACATCTTGAGTCTTCGCACGAATGCTGCTTTCACATCAAGACCCAGACCTCTATTGCATAGAGGGATGGGGAGAGTGCGCATGTGAATTTTTGTCTATTTGTTGATCAAATAAATCGAATAGGTAATGATTATCTTTTGGTACATGTCAATAGTTCCATGCTAATTATAATAGGCATATTTAAAATACTGAACAAACACAGCTTGAAGGCTACTAGAGACTGAGGCAACGTTACAAGACCTTAAGGAAAAACACATTGAACTCATTACCATCTCCAGTCCTAACCAATCATGTTCCTCCTTCTGAGTTCCCCATCCTACTCCTATATTAAAGTCCTATCTCTTGAAATGACTTAGAGGGACTTCCATAAACTGTTGCTTCCACGTCTCTCCATTATGAAACTCTGTCCATTTACAATGTTCAACATGTGGTAATAATTTCAAAAAGTAGAGATATAATTCAGGAAACACGGAAAACGGCTTCTTTTGTTTTATTTCATGCTCTACACAACCATCTTAGCTTTATATGGATGTCTTTACAATCATCAACATATCAACAGAGACTATGGCTGTGTATCTTTAGAATATAACTCTGGTCCAGGAAAGGGCTGAATTATTCCATCTGGAGTTAAAAGGCACTGCACTCATCCTTCTAATGCCCCAAAAGATGATTCAGAAAAAGAGATAAGATAAAATCCTCAAGTCTTATCATTTAAGAGAATTGAGATAGTACCAGCTAAGGTATTTTAAGGTGTGAAGTTTTGTTTTGGAGCTGTTGGAAATACTCAGGGGACACCAACCCATACCTAGATTAAGCAAAACTTCAGGGACACAATATACAGACCACACACCTAAAAATTTGTCTCTAGCTTTGATTTCATATATGAGACTCAAAATCTGAGGGTTGTCAATGGTACAATTCTAAATGTAGAGATACAGAAATGGAAAGCAAAGAGAAGAAACAGTTGGAGGAAGAAAACATTCTCAGATTTCAAATGCTCTCAACTATTATCATTTTGGTATATTTCTCCTTATTTTGTTAACTTTCTTATTTTGTTTTTCTGGTAAATTATACTTATACTATCTTACTAGCTACCTAATGATCAGACTGTAGTACAGGTGCCATAATAGGGCTGTTCACATCAGTAGTTGATTGGCTAAGACTGGAATGAAGCGTGGATAATTTATCACTATTGGAAAAGAAGTATAAAATGATAAGTATGTGTAAAAGATAGAATACTACGCAGTGCCTGCAAAAGAATAAATAAATCTACATACAGAAGAATGAACAGAGGTAGTGAATATACTAATTGAGAGACACACTCTGGAACCATATTGCCTGGATGAGGAAACAAGCTCTGACATTCCTAGTTGAGCAAGCTTATAGAAGCTCCTTTACCTCTCTACTCCTTGATTTCCTTATCTGTAATTTCTTTTATCTGCAATAAAATTAACATCTAATTTAGACTGTTGATAGAAGAATAAAAAGAGTTAATAGAGAACATTTAGAGACAGGTACAGCCTGCTGTAAATGTTCAATAAACGTTAGCTATAATTATTTATCAGGGAAAAACTAAAGAAATAAAATAGCACTACCCTGTGATTCAGCAATCCCACTACCAGGTATAGATTCAAAGAAATTAAATCAATGTCTCAAAGAGCTATCTATACTCCCATGTTCACTGCCGCATTATTCACAGTAGCCGAGATACGGAAACAATCTAACTGTCCACGGATGAACAGATAAAGAAAATGTGGTGTATACATACAATGAAACATCACTCAGCCTTATGAAGGAAATCCTGCCATTTGTGATAACATGGATGAACCTGGAAGACATTATGCTAAGTGAAATAAGCCAGACACAGAAAGAAAAATACTGCATGATTTCACTCATATGGGGAATCTACAATAATGGAACTCATAAAACCACAGAGTAGAACCGTGGTTGCCAGAGGTTGGGGGGTGTGGGAGCAATGGGGAGATGCTGGTCAAAGGGTACAAAGTTTCATTTGTACAAGATGAATAAGTTCTGGAGATCTAACGTACAGCATGGTAGTAACAATACTGCATTATATACTTCAAATTTGCTAGGTGGGTAGACCTCAATTGCTCTTACCATACACACAAGAAATGGTAACTATGTGAGGTGAAGTACATGTTAACTCTCTCGATTATGGGGATTATTTCACTATGTAGATCAAAACATCAAGTTGTATACTTTAACTATATACGACTTTTATTTGTCAATTATATTCCAATAAAGGTGAAAAAAGAAGATGGATATATACTCTGAATATACATTAAAACACAAGCTAAATAATTATGTTTATACTTCAGGAATACAAAGGCTTTAATATAAGCAGATGCAGAGAGGATTGGAAGGTTATAAATTAAATATGAGGGAAGCTAATAGGATTGGAGATATAGAGTAATAGGGGAAATTATGAAACCAAATTAAAAATAAAAGAAGGATGTGCATGGACTGAAGATGAGAGCACACAGCAGCTCAGTCTAGGCTGTCAAGAAAGACTCAGGAGACCAAAGGCACAGTCACAAGAATGAGAGAGTCATACCGTGGGGAGTAGAAGCAAAGAGCAGAACCAGGAAGCACCGTGTTCCCTCCCGAGATGGAGAAGGTTCTTTTTGCTCCCTTAGCTCCCCATGTACCCAGCAACGGGCCCTAATACATGAGATTACTTCAGTCTGTCCTCATACTTTGAAATTAAAAATAGCCTAATACTACGTCTGTTTGATGGGGCACTCCACAGAGAAAATTTCCCTAGGACATACATGATAAAGTGCTTTAGTTCAACTTCAGACATAAAATACAAGGACGTAGAAAACTATTACAATGACCTTCAAGATAACTGTTGTTATTTTTGTCCTGCTCAAACCCCAGCAGGGGACATGCTGTGGGACAGCAATGGGAAAAAACAGTGTACTTAAGATCCCTGTGCACGGTGACCCATTGTCCCACTCCTTTGTATCATGTCAAGAGCTTGAAAAGATGTTAAATATTTTAGTTTCTTCCAATGAGATACCATATTGAGAGGGAGCTGTGTGGGCCTTGAGATTTTATTGCTGTTAAACAGATGTTATAAAAAAAAATAAAAGAAAAGCCCCTGGCAGAGTGCCTGACACACAGCATACATTCAAAAAGCTAAGATTTTAACCCTAACCTTCCCCAACTATGGCTCCAATCTCCAAGAAAAACCTGTCAAGCTTGTAAAATTAATTGATTGCAACTTACATAGATGATATAAGTGGAAAGGAATATGACTACTGATGAGAAATCTGGAATGAAGTTCCTGGGACTTAATAGTCTTAGATATGAGGATAAGGAACTTTGTGGGGAGAGGTAGATACAGCTGGTATTAATAGTTTTTTCCCCTAGAAGAAGCCTTTGAGAAAGAAGAGGAAGAAGGACATAGAAAGTAAAGTGCTTGTAGTATAGATAATACTGAAGATCATAATTAAGTATTTTAGGCTAAGAAATAAAATGGACCTCTTGGCAAACAAGTACCAAGAGGGGAATCAAAAAATGTTTTGCCACTGACATGAACCATAGGGATTTAAGCCAAATGTGAAGGAGAGGAAAAACAAATGGACAGGAGAAATTATAAAACTGAGAACAAGACTACAGTCAAGAGTAGGGGAGGTCCAAGTTCCTGTAAAGAAAATAACAGGGTAGGAACTGAAGAATAATAGTTGTAGCCACTGCTATCTTTAGACCAACACACAGAATATGGAAAATAAATACAGGAAAACCAAGACTGGGGTTAAATCAAGGTAAGAAATATATTCTGCAGTTATATCCCCACATTTCTTGCCTGCCTACTGAATAGCATCACTACCTGAAAGGAACTATGAACTGTTAAGAGACCCATACTCAGTGGATGCAGCAGCTTGGCCTGGGCTTCAAGCCACTAAGACATTACCTTGGCCCAGTGGGGCTAGGCCTAGCCCAAGGGGATAGAACTATAGGTGGTTACCATAAAGCTACGGCAGCGCCCAAATCTGACAAAAGTCCATAAATCTACTATTACAGAGCTTTTCAATACTTCAATATAGAAGTAGTGGGCGTTGGACATCAAAATGAGCTCACTGAGGTCAATTCAGAGAAAGGGATCTAATTTTTGATTATTATTTTTTGATCTAATTTATTTTTGATAGATTTAGAGTTCTCTAGACAAGTAAAGAAGAAAGAAGAAGATGCTATAGGTAGAAAGTAACATACGAAAAAAAATCTCTCCTGACACCCTCATAAACAATTTTAAGGAGCTGGATGAATTTCTGTAGTTACCCAATGCTGATTAGCAGATCAGGGCCATCAGGAGGGCTGGCTCCCTGTAGCTGGATGCTGAGAGGGAAATGCTTTGTTCTTTTTTGGTTAATATTTTGATTTACAACTTAAAGACACAGATGGCATGCTTATCAAATTTGGGGATGATATAAAGCTGAGAGTTATAGCTAATACGTTGGATGTCAGAATCAAGATTTAGAGAGCTTAACAAGCGGGGATAATGAACCACAACTACGACTATGAATGGCAACACAGGGAAAAGCACGGTTTTGCATTATGGTATCCAACAGACAACTGAACACATATACTCAGAATGGGGGTTCAAAACTTTATAGTTGTTCCTGAAAAACAGACTTCAGGATTTTTTTTTTAAATGCAAACTGAAAATACATCAATAGTCAATAAATTAAAAATTTAATTAGATTTTAATGTAAAATTTCATCTACCAAGAAGTATTTGAGATGGTTTACAAAACAAAACCTGACAAAAGTACTATGAAAATGGTCCAAAGAATGTATAAAAATACAATACAATGTTGGGAAAATTGTACTTCTATTTATTCAAAAGACATTATTTGAGCATGTACTCTGGCTGAAAGAGTATTCTTTGCCTATTATACACTCATTCTTCACATTTTAGATCCTATTTTCTTCCCTAGAGTGGCCTTCTCTGATTCCCCAATTTAGATAATGCTCCCTTATACTATTCTATCACAGTACCCCCATCAAGTTTGTCATAGCACTTAGGACAAATTGAACTTACATATTCTGTGTCTATATTTTCTTAATCTCTCTCAAACACTAGACCGCAAGCTCATTGAAGGCAATGGCCACGTATTTTGTCTAACACTATGTAACCAAGATGCAGCACAGTACTTGTTTGGAAGGTAAGACGTGTAAAGACATGCAAAGAGGTAAAGTCTAATATAAATCATGTCCTACATGAAAGTATGGCTATATTTCTGTGAAAATACAGAATTGGTCTAGCAAAGTTAGGGAAGAGGCTCTTTGAAGAAATCAACGTGATTTCTGGCTCAAAAGATGAGCAGGAGTTCACTTTGAAAAGAAAAAGACACCTGACAAAGGAAGGAACATGGGCAAAGGAATGAAGTGACACAAGGACAGAAGGTGTGTGGGGAACAATGGGAGGAAGTCCAGTATGGATGCAGCATATGGTACATGAAACATGGGGTTGAAAGTGACACTGGGACACCTTGTTCCCTTAACTATCACTTAAGGTTTTATTGCCAAATGGAAACATACTGGAGAAAAATAAGCACAATAATGAAGGAACTAGAAATTGTACACGAGTCAGAGTACAAAGCACCCTGGATATTTAATCTGGAAAATAATTTATATATTTATTAATATGTCATTACATATATTTTCAGATTTTGGGAATGTTCTTAGGTAGATAATATTTTAGATTTTTAATTGAATAAAGTTAATTTGGAACCAACGAGTGGAGGAAGTTGCATTTCGATTTAAAAAATAAAGATCTTTCACATTTTAGAGCTGTTCAGTTGACTGTGATAGTAATAAACTTCTAGTCGGCGAGAAGGTTTAAGTCGAAGGAAGATGACTCTTCTATTATCATCTCAAAGAAAAATATTTCTTAGAGTTCTGTCTGGGGTCATCTCTTCCAACTGTCAACATCATTTGTATCATCTACCTTGCCACCTATAAGCTATTCTAAAATCTCTATTCCAAAATCTGTAATTACAGAAGTTTCTCTCTTGACTTCAAATATTCTCAGTTGTGTGGGGTTTTGTTTTTACATCTCTAATAATTGTTCTGCTCAGTCCTCAAACTGTCCAAAACTGAGTTTTCTATTTTCTACTCTTTTGAGTTTGTACCTTACCCTTGTTAATGTCACCATCCATCACTGACCCAGTTTTCAAAAGTCTTCCCAATTCTGCCCTGTTTCTCTACTTTTAATAAGTGTTACCCCTCCTGACTTTCAAATACTTTCTTCTCTCCCCATCCCCATGGACTCTGCCTTGTTTCATTCTCACAGGTGTCACTGCAACCCTCTTCTGAGGATTTCTCTACCTTTCTCTTTTATCTAATCCAACTTCAACCCTGAAGCCAGAAATACCTTGCTAAAATAAACACAGAATCCTATCACAGCCCTGTTTAACAGCCTTACTTTCTAAAGCAGCAATGTCTTGACAGTTTGGGATTTGAAGAATCAGTGGGAGAGAGAAAGGTAGTTAGGACAAGGACTTCTGGGTTTCTCATACCCTCAGGCAGTCTTATCTATGAGGCAGCCTGTAGGAACTATCCACTTCCAATGAGTATCTCCTAGGTATCGATACTTCATTCTTCTAATTGTCAAGATAATTTGCATTATATATGCTACATTTTATTTATCCACTTATCAGTAGATGAAAATATGGGATGTTTCCGCACTTCGGCTTTCATGAGTAATGCTGTGACATATTTGTGGGTTTTATGTGAATACATGCTTTCACTTTTCTTGGGTGTATATTTCATTACTGTTGGGTCATATGGCAACTCTGTGTTTATCTTTTTAAGGAACTGCCAAACGTTTTCAAAGCAGTCCCATCATTTTACATTCCAACCAGCATGTATGAGGATTCCAATTTTTTCACATCTTCACCAACACACTGTCGTTTTGACTGTAGCCATCCTAGTGTATATGAAGTGATATATCATTATAGTTTTGATTTCCATTTCCCTAATGACTAATGATATTGAGCATCTTGTCAGGTGCTTATAAGTCATTTGTATCTCTTCTCTGGAGAAATGTCTATTTAAATCCTTTGATCATTTTTCAACTGGGTTGTCTTTCTTTTTGTTGACTTTTAAAAGACTTTATTCTGGATACAAGTCTCTTCTTATCAGATATATCATTTGCAAATATTTTCTTCCATCCTGTGAGTCTTTATACATTCTTGATGGTGTCTTTTGCAGTATATACATTTTTAATTTGGATGAAGTCCAACTTATCTCTTCTTTTGTCACTGGTGCTTTTGGTGTTGTATCTAAGACAACTTTGCCTAGCCGAAATCACAAAGATTTACTGCTGTTTTTCTTCTAAGAGTTTTATACTTTTAGTTACCACGCTTAGGTCTATCAACCACTTTGTGTCCATTTTTTGTGCATGGTATAAGGGAGTGGCCAAACTCTGTTCATTTACGTGTGGATATTTAGTTGTTCAGATATCATCTGTTGAAGAGAATATTCTTTCTCCATTGAATAGTCTTGGCAGACTTCTTAAAAATCAGTTGAGCATAAATGTAAGGGGTTTATTCATGGACTTTCAATTCTGTTCCAAGGATCTATATGTCTATCCTTATGTCACTGTCTTGATATCCACAGCTTTGTAGTAAGTTTTGAAATTGGAAAGTGAGTCCTCCAACTTTGTTTTTTTTCTTTCAAGATGTTTAATTATTCTTGGTCTCTTGAATTTTAATATCAGTTTGCCAATTTCTATAAAAAAGCCAGCTGGGTGCTTCCCACTAGCAATCTACCTTACGTTTGGTAGTGTATATATGTCCATGCCTCTCTCTCGCCCTGTCACAGCTCACCCTTCCCCCTCCCCATATCCTCAAGTCCGTTCTCCAGTAGGTCTGTGTCTTTATTCCTGTCTTACCCCTAGGTTCTTCATGACATTTTTTTTTCTTAAATTCCATATATATGTGTTAGCATATGGTATTTGTCTTTCTCTTTCTGACTTACTTCACTCTGTATGACAGACTCTAGGTGGGAGGGAGGGAGACGCAAGAGGGAAGAGATATGGGAACATATGTATAACTGATTCACTTTGTTATAAAGCAGAAGCTAACACACTATTGTAAAGCAATTATACCCCAATAAAGATGTTAAAAAAAAAAAAAGCCAGCTGGGATTTTGATAGGGATTGTGTTGAATCTGTAGTTGAATATGAGAAGTAGTGGCATTTCAACAATATTAAGTCTTCTGGCCCATGAAGATGGTATATCTTGCCATTTATTTCTTCAATTTCTTTTAACAGTGTTTTATAGTTTTTAGAGTACATACTTTTTACTTATCTTGTTGAAATTATTCTTAATTATTTTTCTCCTTTTGTGCTATTATAAATGAAATTGTTTTACTTTCATTTTCTTATTATTTATTGCTAGTGTATAGAACTGCAACTGGTTTGATATATTGATCTTTTACTTTTTCCAGCTTTGAGATATAAGTGATGGTATATTGATTTTGTACCCTGAAGATCTGATGAATATCTTTATAAGCTCTAATAGCTTTATAGGAAAATTCTTCAGGATTTTCTATTTACAAGGTCATGTTGTCTGTCAGTAGATACAGTTTTACTTCTCTCTTTTTAATCTCGATGCTTTTTAATTTGTTTTTCTTGCTTAATTGCCCTCACTAGAACCTCCATTAGAGTGCTTTAGAAGTTAAAAGTGGACATCCTTGTTTTATTCCTGATTTTAGGGAGGTTTTTTCTTTTTTTTTTAAGGCAATGTAGGCAGAGAATCACTTTGCACTTCATAAGATATCTAGTTGTTTGCCTCAAAGGAAAAAAGAATAATAGATATTGATTTCTTGGAGAAAAACAGTTTAGACGTCCTGGTTATTTCTGATTTAGAATAAGCTATGCTGCTTTTTATCTCAATTAGGTTAAAAGAACGTTGTACAAGGATTTCATCATGGGCCCACAGTTTCTCCAGAGGAAGATTACAACACACACTACATTTTCTAGAAAGGTAGTCCAATCAAATCCACAGATACTAGGCTATAAGGCCCTAGTCAAATCTTCTCTCATTGTCTACCTCTAGTCACCCAGAGAGAAACCTTTATTCCATATCTGGACATAATTCTGGATAAGAAATATAAGGTACATGAAACTGTTTGACTGGTTGATGTAGTGAAATTTTTGTTTCATTTTAATTCCAAAAACTAAAGTATGCTCTGACTCAGAGACGGAAAACAATCTCAAATTTGGAAATCCCTAAAACAGTCCTGCATTAGACTATAGATATCTCCAATGAGCATTACTTACTTATCTTTATACACTGTTATGTTGAAAAGAACATGATGAAAACCAGATGTTCCTTTGATGTTAAAAAGAATAAATGAATATATAAACAAATGAACCACTGTTTCCAATGTATCCTTTCATTAGGTGAGTTCTTGAAACATTTTCAGTAACAGAACCAATCCTCTCTTCAAATGAGATCTTATCAGTAAATCGTTATCTCTAGTAATTATTAAATAGGTCAAAATTAAAACACAAAATGTAAGAAACAAATAAGGTAAAGCTAATATATGACCTGGAGACAAGGGTGTAGCCCATACCCTATTAAAAAAAAAGTGAAAAGAAATACTGATTCCATATATTGTTCAAGGAAATAACCAAAAGCTGCATTTGCTTTCTTCACATTTTAGCCATTATATTTTGCCTAATAATTTTCCAGATGATGGTATCAACTGTTCACATAAATCCCCTTGTGTAGACACTACACACATGAAGAAATAAAGAAGATAACACTACATGAGTGTTTCCAACACTTGAGAGAAGTTTCCAATTCTTTTTCATTTGCACATCTTTAAAAGGTTTAGCTTCAAAAATACAATAGCCTTAACATATTGTGGTATGCTAAATAATGGCTCCCCAAAATATCCGGGTTCTAATCTCTGGAACCTCTGAATGTTACCTTATATGTAAAAAGAGACTTTGCAATTGTGATTAAGTTAAGGATATTGAGATAGGAAGATTATCCTGGAATATCAGTGCAGGACAGGCAATCCTAAGTGTCCTTATAAGAGGGGGGGAGATTTGGCACAGAACTGACACCAAAGAAAGTGATAAGACACTGAAGCAAGATGTTATGCCACTGGCTCATGGAAGAGGCCATGAGCCAAGGAATGCAGCTCTAGAATCTGGACAAAGGCCAGGAAACAGATTACCCTCTAGAGCTTCTGAAGGGAGTGAGACTGACTACATCTTGATTTTGACCCAATGAAACTGATTTTGGACTTCTGACCTTTAGAAGTGTGAAAGAGTAAACAAGTTATTTTAAGCCACCAAGTTTGTGGTTTTGTTATAGTAGTCATAAAAAAAAAAAAGAAAAAACGAATACCTATATATATGTACATGAAAATTCTTTACACAGAGCACAGATTTATATTGTTTTGTTAACAATTATTGAGTATGTATGATGTGCTGACACTTTGCCAGATGTTTGTGATGACACAGTGATGAAGTAGACACAGTCCTTCCCTCAAGAACCCCACACCCATCTGTGGCAGGACAGACTAGCTGTATAGTAGGTAAAATATGAGAAGCACTAGGATTGGGGACCTGCATCTAGGGGTTGGGGAAGAGCAGACTGGCAAGATTGCCTGGTGTTTCCCAGAAAAGGTGAAACCTAAGTTTGTAACCTAAGTCCTGAAAGGTTATTAGGAGTCTACTAGAGAATTAGGCTGTAAGGAGGAAAAATTAAAGTCATAGCAGAATTGATGTGTGTAAGTAGAGAAAGCAAAAGTCCCATGAGAGAGAATGGTATGGATTGAGATATGCGAGATTCCAAGATGGCTGAGGTTCAGCATGGGAAAGAAGAAGGATGAGGTTTCAGGGGTTAACAAAGGGTAAAATCATGAAGAGACTTGTACGCCATACTAAGGGGCCTGGGCAGTTGGTTGACAGTGAGAGTGATCATCATATTGGCCTGGGGGAAAGATTCTTCTCATTGAAATGGGACAAAAGGGCGGTGGAAGGAAGGACTGAGTCCCCACTGCAGTGGATCTAATGGAAAGGTGAGAGAAGTCTAAGCAAGTAAGGGAGAGCCACTTAGATGGAGAAACATGGATAGAGGAGAAAAGCATCTCTAAAGTAGTGATTTCATATGAATTTTTATAGCAACATTCACATGAAAAAAGAAAAAGGAAGCAAAAATCTCAACATGAAAAACATAGAAACATATTCATCTTCTCAAACCTAAATTTCTTTGCCCCAGAGTAGGCACTATTATTCCTCCTTGAGTGGTGATTTGAAGAGCTTTTCAACATCTCAAAAAACATACAGGTGTAGAAGATTTAGGAAACAGGTCACTTGGCAAAAATTGCGGATGACTAAAGAGTTTCTATTTCTTTCTGCAAGAAACATAATTATTCAGTCCCTCTGCCTGGTAGATTCATAAAGGAGAGCTCACAATAGTTTTAAAAGTTTGTCCCATCTTTGACACAAACAAGTCTTTGCCAGGACGCTTTATAAAATGCTCTCTTAGCCAACTCAGTTAATAAAGATGTAAATTTCAGTCTCCTATCTTGGCCGAAATAAACTTGTCCATGTGTAGTTGTGATAAATCTTTCAATAATACAAATTCAATACATACACAGAAACTAAACTTTCTAAAGATATTAAGATTACATTCACATTTTTGCCAGTAACTTCGAATACATGAAATATTATTCTTTAAATCACAAAGATTTTATAGATTATTTTGCTTTGTCTGCTATCCATACCTCCTTATATATGACAGCAAATTACTGAAATTGCTGTACTAGAGTTAACCTGCAAATGCCAAGTTATTTCTGGATGAAATATTAATGATAATTAATTGCCTATCAAAATCAATCATAATTTACCTAGAATCAGATATGAAATAGTTTACATTTTCACTTTATAATCGGATGAGTTAAAGTTTTTTTTGTGTTGTGGTACACGGGCCTCTCACTGTTGTGGCCTCTCCCGTTGCGGAGCACAGGCTCTGGACATGCAGGCTCAGCGGCCATGGCTCATGGGCCCAGCCACTCCGTGGCATGTGGGATCTTCCCAGACCGGGGCACAAACCCGTGTCCCCTGCATCGGCAGGTGGACTCTCAACCACTGCGCCACCAGGGAAGCCCAAGTTAGTTTTATTCACATAGTTATCACTGGATCCCTAGGAAAATTGTTTTTCTGCAGTTTTTCATTCTTTCAAAAACATTCCTTGTCCACTGGTTGCAGAGCAATTTCATTTCTTCTAACCCCAAACTGTATATAAAGGGCAAAATAGAACCAAATATTCTAGTGTTTGTCTGACAACTTCTCTATGGCTCTGTGTTTATTATACATAGCTATTCTACCCAAACATCTCTTCACACACACACACACACACACACACACACACACACACAATGCAGAACTTTTATCTGGGCATGCGTGTCTGAGGCAAGAGGCAGATGGGCTCCAGGTTAGAATTTACAGCCAGCATCTTGTTTACACTTCCAGACAGAAATAACAACAGGAGAAGATTGGTTCAAGATGGCAGAGTAGAAGAACATGCTCTCACTCCCTCTTTCGAGAACACAAGAATCACAACTAACTGCTGAACAATCATCGACAGGAAGATAGTGGAACTCACCAAAAAAGATACCCCACATCCAAAGACAAAGGAGAAGTCACAATGAGATGGTAGGAGGGGTGCTATCACAATAAAATCAAATCCCATAACTGCTGGGTGGGTGACTCACAAACTGTAGAACACTTATACCACAGAAGTCCACCCACTGGAGTGAACGTTCGGAGCCACATGTCAGGCTTCCCAACGTGGGGGGCTGGGCAACGGGAGGAGAAAT
Organism: Stenella coeruleoalba; assembly: GCF_951394435.1. Lineage (NCBI taxonomy): Eukaryota > Metazoa > Chordata > Mammalia > Artiodactyla > Delphinidae > Stenella > Stenella coeruleoalba. Next base: position 36,576,724 of record NC_137151.1, on the reverse strand, counting down.
TCCTAGAGAATGAGACTTCAAAGGCTAACGGGATATGACTGCAGGACTTCGGCAGGACTGGGGGAAACAGAGACTCCATTCTTGGAGGGAACACACAAAATAGTGTGTGCATCGGGACCCAGGGGAAGGAGCAGTGACCCATAGAAGACTGAACCAGACCTACCTGCTAGTGTTGGAGGGTCTCCTGCAGAGGCGGGGGTGGGGGGGCTGTGGCTCACCAAGGGACAAGGACACTGGCAGCAGAAGTTCTCGGAAGTACTCCTTGGCGTGAGCCTTCCCAGGGTCTGCCATTACCCCATGAAAAAGCCCTGGTAGTCTCCAGTGTTGGGTCGCCTCAGGCCAAACAACCAACAGGGAGGAAACCCCGCCCCGCCCATCACCAGACAAGCGGGTTTAAGTTTTACTGAGCTCTGCCCACCAGAGCAACAGCCAGCTCTACCCACCACCAGTCCCTCCCATCAGGAAACTTCCACAAGCCTCTTAGATAGCCTCATCCACCAGAGGGTAGACAGCTGAAGCAAGAAGAAATACAATCCAGCAGCCTGTGGAACAAAAACTACATTCACAGATAGTCAAGATGAAAAGGCAGAGGGCTATGTACCAGATGAAGGAACAAGATAAAACCTCAGAAAAACAACTAAATGAAGGGGAGATAGGCAACCTTCCAGAAAAAGAATTCAGAATAATGATAGTGAAGATGATGCAGGACCTCAGAAAAAGAATGGAGGGAAAGATCGAGAAGCTGCAAGAAATGCTTAACAAAGACCTAGAAGAATTAAAGAACAAACAATCAGAGATGAACAATAAGAAAACTGAAATAAAAAATACACTAGAAGGAATCAATAGCAGAATAACTGAGGCAGAAGAACGGATAAGTGACCCAGAAGACAGAACAGTGGAATTCACTACCGTCAAACAGAATAAAGAAAAAAGAATGAAAAGAAATGAAGAGAGCCTAAGAGACCTCTGGGACAACATTAAATGCAACAACATTCGCATTACAGGTGTCCCAGAAAGAGGAGAGAGAGAGAAAGGACCCAAGAAAATATCTGAAGACATTATAGTCAAAAACTTCCCTACCATGAGAAAGGAAATAGCCACCCAAGTCCAGGAAGCACAGCAAGTCCCATACAGGACAAAAAGAAAGAGAAACACGCCGAGGCAACTGTAATCAAATTGGCAAAAATTAAAGACAAAGAAAAATTATTGAAAGCAACAAGAGAAAAATGACAAATAACATACAAGGGAACTCCCATAAGGTTAACAGCTGATTTCTCAGCAGAAACTCTACAGGACAGAAGGGAGTGGCATGATATACTTAACGTGATGAAAGGGAAGAACCTACAACCAAGATTACTCTACCCAGCAAGGATATCATTCAAATTTGATGGAGAAACCAAAAGCTTTACAGACAAGCAAAAGCTAAGAGAATTCAGCATCACCAAACTAGCTCTACAACAAATACAAAGGAACTTCTCTAAGTGGGAAACACAAGAGAAGAAAAGGAGCTACAAAAACAACCCAAAACAATTAAGAAAATGGTAACAGGAACATACATATCAATAATTACCTTAAACCTGAATGGATTAAATGCTCCAACCAAAAGACACAGGCTCACTGAATGGATACAAAAACAAGAGCCATATATATGCTGTCCACAAGAGACCCACTTCAGACCTAGGGACACATACAGACTGAAAGTGAGGGGATAGAAAAAGATATTCCATGCAAAAGGAAATCAAAAGAAAGCTGCAGTAGCAATACTCATATCAGATAAAATAGACTTTAAAATAAAGAATATTACAAGAGACAAGGAAGGATACTACATAATGACCAAGGGATCAATCCAAGAAGAAGATATAACAAATATAAATATATATGCACTCAACATAGGAGCACCTCAATACATAAGGCAACTGCTAACAGCTGTAAAAGAGGAAATCGACAGTAACACAATAATAGTGGGGGACTTTAACACCTCATTTACTCCAATGGACAGATCATCCAAACAGAAAATTAATACAGAAACACAAGCTTTAAATGACACAATAGCCCAGATAGACTTAATTGATATTTATAGGACATTCCATCCAGAAACAGCAGATTACACTTTCTTCTCAAGTGCACACAGAACATTCTCCAGGAGAGATCACATCTTGGGTCACAAATCAAGCCTCAGTAAATTTAAGAAAATTGAAATCATATCAAGCATCTTTTCTGACCACAACGCTATGAGATTAGCAATGAATTACAGGGAAAAAAATGTAAAAAGTACAAACACATGGAGGCTAAACAATATGTTACTAAATAACCAAGAGATCACTGAAGAAATCAAAGAGAAAGTCAAAAAATACCTAGAGACAAATGACAATGAAAACATGATGATCTGAAACCTATGGGATGCAGCAAAAGCAGTTCTAAGAGGGAATTTTATAGCTATACAAGCCTACCTCAAGAAACAAGAAAAATTTCCAACAATCTAAGGTTACACCTAAAGGAACTAGAGAAAGAAGACCAAACCAAACCCAATGTTAGCAGAAGGAAAGAAATCATAAAGATCAGAGCAGAAATAAATGAAATAGAAACAAAGAAAACAATAGCAAAGATCAATAAAACTAAAAGCTGGTTCTTTGAGAAGATAAACAAAATTGATAAACCATTAGCCAGACTCATCAACAAAAACAGGGACAGGACTCAAATCAGTAATATTAGAAATGAAAAAGGAGAAGTTACAGCAGACACTGCAGAAATACAAAGCATACTAAGAGACTACTACAAGCAACTCCATGCCAATAAAATGCACAACCTGGAAGAAATGGACAAATTCTTAGAAAGGTATAACCTTCCAAGACTGACCCAGGAAGAAATAGAAAATATGAACAGACCAATCACACATAATGAAATTGAAACTGTGATTAAAAATGTTCCAACAAACAAAAGTCCAGGACCAGAGACATCACAGGTGAATTCTATCAAACATTTAGAGAAGAGCTAAAACCCATCCTTCTCAAACTCTTCCAAAAATTGCAGAGGAAGGAACACTCCCAAACTCATTCTATGAGGCCACCATCAGCCTGATACCAAAACCAGACAAAGATACTACAAAAAAGGAAAATTACAGACCAATATCACTGATGAATATAGATGCAAAAATCCTCAACATAATACTAGCAAACAGAATCCAACAATACATTATAAGTATCAGATACCATGATCAACTGGGATTTATCCCAGCGATGCAAGGATTCTTCAATATATGCAAATCAATCAATGTGATACACCATATTAACAAACTGAAGAATAAAAACCATATGATCATCTCAATAGATGCAGAACAAGCTTTTGACAAAATTCAACACCCTTTTATGATAAAAACTCTCCAGAAAGTGGACATAGACGGAACCTACCTCAACATAATAAAGGCCATATATGACAAACCCACAGCAAACATCATTCTCAATGGTGAAAAACTGAAAGCATTTCCTCTAAGATCAGGAACAAGACCAGGATGTCCACTCTCACCACGATTATTCAACATATTTTTGGAAGTCTTAGACACAGCAATCAGAGAAGAAAAATAAAAGGAATACAAATTGGAAAAGAAGAAGTAAAACTGTCACTGTTTGCAGATGACATGATACTATACATAGAGAATCCTAAAGATGCCACCACAAAACTACTACAGCTAATCAATGAATTTGGTGAAGTTGCAGGATACAAAATTAATGCACAGAAATCTCTTGCATTCCTATACACTAATGATGAAAAATCTGAAAGAGAAATTAAGGAAACACTCCCATTTACCACTGCAACAAAAAGAATAAAATACCTAGGAATAAACCTACCTAGGGAGACAAAAGACTGGTATGCAGAAAACTATAAGACACTGATGAAAGAAATTAAAGACGATACCAACAGATGGAGAGATATACCATGTTCTTGGATTGGGAGAATCAATATTGTGAAAATGACTACACTACCCAAAGCAATCTACAGATTGAATGCAATGCCTATCAAATTACCAATGGCATTTTTTACAGAACTAGAACAAAAAATCTTAAAATTTGTATGGAGACACAAAAGACCCACATTAGCCAAAGCAGTCTTGAGGGAAAAAAGCGGAGCTGGAGGAATCAGACTCCCTGACTTCAGACTATACTACAAAGCTACAGTAATCAAGACAATATGGTACTGGCACAAAAACAGAAATATAGATCAATGAAACAGGATAGAAAGCCCAGAGATAAATACACGTACCTATGGTCAACTAATCTATGACAAAGGAGGCAAGTATATACAATGGAGAAAAGACAGTCTCTTCAATAAGTGGTGCCGGGAAAACTGGAGAGCTACATGTAAAAGAATGAAATTAGAACACTCCCTAACAGCATACACAAAAATAAACTCAAAATGGATTAAAGACCTAAATCTAAGACTGGACACTATAAAACTCTTATAGGGAAACATAGGAAGAACACTCTTTGACATAAATTACAGCAAGATCTTTTTTGAGCCACCTCCTAGAGTAATGGAAATAAAAACAAAAATAAACAACTGGGATCTAATGAAACTTAAAAGCTTTTGCACAGCAATTAAACCATAAACAACACAAAAAGACAACCCTCAGAATGGGAGAAAATATTTGCAAATGAATCATCAGACAAAGGATTAATCTCCAAAATATATAAATAGCTCATGTAGCTCAATATTAAAAAAACAAACAACCCAAACCAAAAATGGGCAGAAGACCTAAATAGACATTTATCCAAAGAAGACATACAGATGGCCAAGAAGCACATGAAAAGCTGCTTAATATCACTAATTATTAGAGAAATTCAAATCAAAACTACAATGAGGTATCACCTCACACCGTTAGAATGGGCATATCAGAAAATCTAGCACCAACAAATGCTGGAGAGGGTGTGGAGAAAAGGGAACCCTCTTGCACTGTTGGTGGGGATGTAAAGTGATACAGCCACTATGGAGAACAATATGGAGGTTCCTTAAAGAACTAAAAATAGAATTAGCAGATGACCCAGCAATCCCACTACTGGGCATATGCCCAGAGAAAACCATAATTCAAAAAGACACATGCACCCCAATGTTCATTGCAGCACTATTTACAATAGCCAGGTCATGGAAGCAATCTAAATGCCCACTGACAGACGAATTGATAAAGAAGATGTGGTACATATATACAATGGAATACTACTCAGCCATAAAAAGGAACAAAATTGGGTCATTTGTAGAGACGTGGATGCATCTAGAGACTGTCATACAGAGTGAAGTAAGTCAGAAAGATCAAAACAAGTATCGTATATTAACGCATATATGTGGAACCTGGAAAATGGTACAGATGAACCAGTTTGCAGGGCAGAAACTGAGATACAGACGTAGAGAACAAACGTATGGACACCAAGGGTGGAAAGCCATGGGGGGTGGGGGGTGATGAATTGGGAGATTTGGATTGACATGTATACACTGATGTGTATAAAATGGATGACTAATAAGAAAAAAATTAATTAAAAAAAAAAGAAACAAGAACAGAAACATGGTATATAGCTGGACTTTGCCTCCGGTGAACACTTCAAGATAATAGTAATGGCAAAGGCAGAGAGGAGCTGAGTCTTGCCCAGACAAAAGATAAAGAGACCACATATTTCTCATTCTTAAGGTCAAGGAGACCTCCCCAACTACACATGTGCAGAAAGGCTCTTGGGGGTCAAAAAGGAGAGGGCACCACCCTATAATAGGTAATGCCAGCCCTCCCATAGGCCTGTGGGCTAGACTCTATCTTTGAAAAAAGTTGTGCACACATGTTGGGGCGGATCTTAGGGCGGGTCAGGTGTGGAAAAAGAAACAAGATAATTGGCCAAAGGTAAACAGAGAGGTGGAAGAAAAACCCTATATAAATGACTTAACTGCCTCTTTACTGCACTCCTTCTCATTAGGGGGGATGCCCACACCCTTTTCTCTCCAGATGTGTATCTCTGCCTTGCTTCTCTCTTAAATAAACTGTATCTCTGCGTGCTCTCCCACTTCTTGTTCTGTGTTTCTAATAATAAACTTTGTTCCAGTTTTTTACAGTTTTTGCCTCCTTGAGAAATGCATTTTTCAGTGGGGGCAAAAGCCAGGGGAACTTTGCTTCTATCCTCTAGCCTCTGGTGGTCTAGTGACTAGGATTCCTGGTTTTCATCCAGACTACCCAGGTCCAATTCCTGGGCAGAGAACTAAGGTCTCGATTCAAGCCACCACTTGAATCTGAGATCATATTGACTCTTGTCATATCTAAACTCATCTTTTCATTCATTCAGCCAACATACACTCAGAGCCTGTGATGAGCCAGACCCCGTGTTAGGCACTGGGCATGGAGAAATGAACCCGCTTCAGTACACCTGAAAGGAGCCTGATTCAATAAACAATCAGGTTAGTAACAGAAATAGAAATATACATGGGGATTTAAAAAAATAAAACTAAATATATTGATAAAGAAAAGCATAGGACTCATTGGAATCCTCAAGGATGATCCCCTCACACACCCTGGTATAGGAAGTAGGAAAAATGCTTCCTGGACTAGGCATCACTTGGTCTTATCCCAAAGAAGGAGGAATCTCACGAAAGGAGGATAAAGAGCATGCCAGGCAGACTACATAGTCATGGAATTCCTTTGATGTCCTGTCAAGGGGCTGGTATGTGAAGAAGAGACGGGGAGAAACTGACAGCAGAGCACGGGCATGGCAACATTTGCCTTTTCCTGTGATGGCTGATGGCTCTTGGCATAATAAATATCAGGTGTGAAAACAAGATTGTAACATCTGTCACTGGGTGTAGTAGATCGCAAGAGAAAAGGAAAAGTTTGAGAAATGCTTACGAGGTACAATTATTAAGACCTGATGGTACAGTCATGTACTCAAAAATACATTTTAAATACCTACTAACTTTCAGGTACCATTCTAGGTGCCATGGATACAGTTGGAAAAAAAAAAAAACCTAAAAAGCAGTTCGTTCTTTCTTGGAATTTTACCACCCAATCATAGGAGACAGTGTTTTGTTTTTTTGTTGTTGTTGTTTTTTTTCCAGTACGCGGGCCTCTCACTGTTGTGGCCTCTCCCGCTGCGGAGCACAGGCTCCGGACATGCAGGCTCAGCGGCCATGGCTCACGGGCCCAGCCGCTCTGCGGCATGTGGGATCTTCCTGGACCGGGGCACGAACCTGTGTCCCCTGCATCGGCAGGTGGACTCTCAACCACTGTGCCACCAGGGAAGCCCAAGAGACAGTATTTTTAAAATGTAAATGAATAATATTTTAGTTGGTGATTAAGTACTATGAAGAAAGATGAAAACTGGTAAGGGGACTAGGAAGTGATAAGGTAGATTGATTTATTAGAGGAGTTAGGCAAAGACTTGCTATGAACAGAGACTGCAGTGAAGGGAGGGCTGAAGGCAGGGAAAGGGAGAGAGAAGAATGAAGTGTGTTGAGGTGTGGGGTGCTTTTATGTCCTATTCTTTGTCCAAAAAAATCACTGGGATAAGAGACATAGTTGGAAGTAATTCACCTCAAGTATCTTTATTTTGGCACACGCTATTCTGTTGACTGAATTAGGTAATCAGAGTCAACATCTGCCCTGTTGTCACACACAGTTGGGAACTACATGCAACACTTTAACATTAGGCAGTGATGGAACGCAGTAGGAGCAAACAATTGCTGACAGGATATAGATACAAATTCTACTCTGAAGTTTTTTTGTTTGTTTGTTTGTTTGTTTTAATGAAGTATAATTTTACTACTGGTCTCCTCAGTGATATTCCTCAAGACAAAGAGACCTGGCTAGTATTATCTGTGGTTTGAATCTTCCATGAAATCCATCAGCATAGATAATTCGGAATTTAGTGAACTGTGTTGCCCACAGCTATATGTACCAGCAGGGGCCACCTAGGGCACCTCAGCATGAGGAATAATTATCCTCATGAGGAAATTTCTCTGATATTATCTTGGGGAATCCCATTTGTGTCTTCCAGAGGCAGATGGAAGACAAACCTATGTTGAAGCTTAAAAGGGCAAAGCATTTACTGTTCTTATTAGGAAAGCCAGATTGAGGTCACTGCTCTCTGCTTCAGTTTGTCTGGGATGAAAATAGAATTCTTAATAGTGAGTTAGTACTCAAGGATATTAAAAAAAAACGTCTATTAGTGACCATTAAACGTTTTCTTTTCCCTTGATAGATGGATATGTCTCTTACCCTTAGAAGTGACCCATTGGGAGTATTTTCATTTACTATTCTTAAAAATCTTTTTTTTGAAAAATGTAATGTAAAAATATCAACACAAATATCATAAAAGTTACAAGTCTCTGGTAAATCCTGATCAACGCACTGTTTTCATTCAGTGAAAATCTTTTAGATCCTCTAACAGCTTTTGCTATTGCTCTGTAAATTGGTTCCATTTTCAATGCCTCCTCTTCCTTGAGGACATGTTCTTTTCTAATATGAAATGATTATTTCTAAATTAAACACCACATACACACATATAAACCCTTGAAAAATTAGAGATGAATGATAGATAATATATTTTTAAAAAGATGACTGGCATTTGGAATAATCTTAATTCTATCTTTGAATTTTATCTTAACACTATATTTGCTCTATTACTGTCATCTTAAGTCTTACCTAAAATCATGTATTACATTGACTATTGCAATAGTCTCCTAATGGCATCCTTGCTTCATTGAAGCCAATCTATACACACTAGTCAAAAGTAATTTTTTTAAACACCTAACTTGCATCACATCATCTACCACTCTTCCCACCGAATGACTTCACTTGAATTATATCCAGACTCCTTGCTTTATCCCACAAGATTCTGCCTACTTCTTCCACAGCATTTCAAAACAACTCTCCTCATTCCTGAGGGCTTCCTTTGTGTTTTTTTGCTGGTACTTCATTTCTGCCTTATATGCTCTGGACATGCTTACCCCACTAACTGAAATTAACTTGTATGTATTTTTCACATGGTTGTCATCTCACTCTTCACATCTCAAGTGTATGTCACTTCAGTGAGGACTTCCCTAAAGTCTCAAGATTTTCTGTTCGGCATCATAAGGGCTAATCAAGACTTGAAATTCCTTTATTAATTTGTTTTTTCTCTATCCTCCACTAGACAATAAGCTGCACAAGTCCTTGATTTCCCCATAATTGTATACCCAAATCATACAAGAAGACTAGGTACATAGCAGGTGATCAGTATACAGGTTTTGATCAAACGACTAATAAACCAATATGTAGGTGACATCAGCATCATGGTGGTGTCTCTCTTCTCTCCTCTTTCCTCTTCGTAACAACTAATTAGACATTTATTACCAAACAAAAGTGCTTCTGCATATTTCACAAAGGGATGTGGAGGTTTCTAGTCCACCTGTGCATCCAAAAATAAACAAGGGGGATCTCAGTGAGGGTTGCTGATACAAGGGAATTGGCAAACTGGCCCCAGTCCCACTCACTGAGATTAGAAAAGAAAGAACCTGGAGAGTGCAAAACTGGGCAGATAACCATGGAGAAGAGAATGATTGGAAGTCCAGCCTGCCTAAAGGGAGATTCCAGAATGCCACTGGAGTGAGAAAGAGAAGAGTTTGGAAGCAGAGAAGAGGTAGAAAATTTCCAAGGTGGCCTCCCCTCCCCACAGATGAACAACAAGGGGCTGGGCTTTTGGAAGCAGCACTGGCTACCCCTCTGGCAGAAGAGGTAGACAGTGGTGACCTCTTTCATAGAAGAGGTGATAACCACAAAGCAAAAATCTAGGGTAGATTCACAAAACGTAAAAAGGGGGAGACAGAGCATACCACTATAGAACACCACTGCTTTGCAAAGGCAGGGAGAAACAGGGGGAAGAAATAATGAACATACAAAACAACCAGAAAGCAGACAATAAGATGGCAGCAGTAAGCCCTTACATATCAATAATCACTCGAAACATAAATGGACTGAAGTCACCAATCAAAAGGCAAAGGGTGGCTGGGCGGATAAAAAACAACAGCCATGAAAACATACAGAGAACAAACACACAAACAAAAAACAACCAAAACAGAAAAACAAGATCCAACTATATGCTGCCTACAAGAAACTTCTTTCAGTTCTAAAAACACACAGAGGCTCAAAGTGAAGAGACAGCACATATTCCATGCAAGTGGAAACCAAAAGTACGTGGGCATAGCCATACTTATCAAACAAAATAGACTTCAAGCCAAAAACTGTAACAAGACACAAAGAAGGTCATTTTATAATGATAAAGGGGTCAATATACATAGAAGATAGAACAATCATGAATATATATACACACCCAACATTGAAGCACCTAAATATATTAAGCAAATACTAACAGATATGAAGGGAGAAATATACAACAATACAGTAATAGTAGGAGACTTCAATACCTCAGTGTCAGCAGTGGATAGATCATCCAGACAGAAAATCAACACGGAAATGTGGGAATTGAACCATACTTTAGACCAAATGGACTTAACAGACATATATAGAACATTCCAACCAACAGCAGCAGAATATACATTCTTCTCACGTGCATACAGGATATTAGATCATGAGAGGACCAAGATAAATCTTAGCTAATTTGAGGAGACTGAAATACTATCTTTTCTGACCACAATGGTATAAAACTAGAAATCAACAAGAAGAAAGCTGGAAAATCTACAAATATGTGGAAACCAAACAATACACTTCTGAAAACCAATGGATCAAAGAATCAAAAAGGAAAAAAAAATCTTGAAGCAAATGAAAATGGAGAGAAAACATATCAAATCCTAGGGGATGCTGCAAAAAGCAGTTCTGAGAGGAAAGTTTATAGTGATAAATGGATGTATTAAGAAATTAGAAAGATCTCAAGTAAATAACTTTACATCTCCAGTACCCAGAAGGAAAAATTAAGCCCAAAGTTAGCAGAAGAAAGGAAATACAGATTGGAGAGAAAACAAATGAAATAGAGACCAGAAAAACAATAGAAAGAATCAATGAAAGAGCTGGATTTTCCAAAAGATAAAGTTGACAAACCTTTAGCTAGACTAAGAAAACAACAGAAGACTCAAAATTAGAAATAAAAGAGAAGACACTACAACTGATACTACAGAAATAAGAGAGTACTATGACCTGCTATATGCAACAAATTAGACAACCTAGAAGAAATAGATAAATTTCTAGAAACTTATAACCTACCAAGACTGAATCTGGAAGAACAGAAAATCTGAACAGACCAATAATGAGGAAGGAGACTGAAACAGTAACCAAAAATCTCCCAATACAGAAAACCACAGGACTAGACGGTTTCACATGTGAATTCTACCAAACATTTAAAGAATAATTAATGCCAATCCTTCCCAAACTCTTCTAAAAAATTGAAGAGGAGGGAACACTTCCTAACTCATTCTACAAGGCCAGTATTACCCTAATACCAAAGCCAGATATAGCCACTATAAGAAAACTATAGACCAATATTATTAATGAATACAGATACAAAATTTTTCAACAAAATATTAGCAAACTGAATTGAGCACACTAAAAGGATTATATACCATGAGCCTGGGATGCAAAGATGGTTCAAACTGATAAACGTATTACATCACATTAACAGAATGAAAGAAAATAATCACATGATCATCACAATAGATACAGAAAAGGATTTGACAAAATACGACATCCTTCCATGATAAAAACCTCAAAAGAGGTACTTCCCTGGTGATGCAGTGGTTAAGAATCCACCTGCCAGTGCAGGGGACACGGGTTCGAGCCCTGGTCTGGGAAGATCCCTCCCACATGCCGCAGAGCAGCTAAGCCCGTGCGCCACAACTACTGAGTCTGCACTCTAGAGCCGGCGAGCCACAACTACTGAGCCTGTGTGCCACAACTACTGAAGCCCATGTGCCTAGAGCCCATGCTCCACAAGAGAAGCCACTGCAGTGAGAAGCCTGTGCACCACAACAAGAGTAGCCCCCACTTGCCACAACCAGAGAAAGCCCGCGAGCAGCAGTGAAGACCCAACACAGCCAAAAATAAACAAATAAATAAATTTATTTAAAAAATAAACTCAAAAGATTGTGTATAGAAGGAACATACCTCAACATAACAAAAGCCATCTATGACAAACCCAGAGCTAACGTTATACTCAGTAAAAAAAAAAAAAAAATTGAAAGCTTTTCCTCTAAGATTAGAAACAAGACATGGTTGCCTACTCTTACCATTCTTATTCAGTATAGTATCAGAAGTCTAGCCAGAGCAATTAGGCAAAACAAAAAAAAATAAAAGATACCCAAATCAGAATGGAAAAAGTACAGCTGTCACTATTTACAGATGATATTATTTTGTATATAGATAATTGCAAGATTCAACTAAAAACTGTTGGAACTAATCAATGACTTCAGTAAAGTTGGAGGATATAAAAATCAAAATAAAGAAATCAGTGTTGTTTCCATTTGCTAATAATGAAACATCTGAAAAATAAATAATCCCATTCACAATAGCATCAAAAATAAAAAAATACCTAGGAATAAATGTAACTGAGGAAGTGACAGATCTGTACAATGAAAATTATGACTTCATTGAAAGAAACTGAAGAAGGCATAAGAAATGGAAAGACATCCTTTACTCATGGATAAGAATATTGTTAAAATGTCCATACTACCCCAAATCATATATAGATTCAACACAATCTCTATCAAAATTCCAGTGGCATTCTTCACAGAAATAGAAAAAGAAAACTCCTAAAATTTTTAAGGAACCACAAATAACCCAAAGGAGCCAAATAAATCCTGAGAAAGAACAAAACTGGAGGTATCACACTTCCTGATTTTAAACTATACTACAAAGCTACAGTAATTAAAACAATGTGATACAAGCATAAAAATAGACACAGACAAATGGAATAGATTAGAGAGCCCAGAAGTAAACCCCCACATATTCAGTTAACTAATATTTGGTAAGGGAGTTAACTAATATTTGGTAAGGGAGCCAGGACCACCTGATGGAGAAGTGATCGTCTCTTCAAAAAAATGGTGCTGGGCGCATAGCACAGGGAGATCAGCTTGGTGCTTTGTGATCACCTAGGAGGGTGGGATAGGGAGGGTGGTAGGGAGGGAGATGCAAGAGGGAAGAGATATGGGGACATATGTATATGTATAACTGATTCAGTTTGTTATAAAGCAGAAACTGACATACCATTGTAAAGTAATTATACTCTAATAAAGATGTTAAAAAATAAAATGGTGTTGGGAAATCTGGATAAACACATGTAGAACAATGAAATTGGACCCTTATCTTACACAACTCACAAATATTAACTTGAAATGGATAAAAGACTTAAACATAAGACCTGATACCATAAAACTCCTAGAAGAAAATGTAGAAAAGAAGCTCCTCAATAGCGGTCCTGGCAATGATTTTCTGGATATGACACCAAAAGCATAAACAATAAAAGTAAAAGTGAACAAATAGAATCACAACAAACTTAAAAGATTTTGCACAGAAACAGAAACAACTAACATAATGAAAAGACAACCTACAGAATGGGAGGAAATTTTCAAACCATATATTGGATAAGGGGTTAATATCCAAAAATATATAAAGTATCTTACAAAACTTAATAGCAAAAAACAAACAACCCAGTTAAACACTAGGCAGAGAACCTAAATAGACTTTTTCCAAAGAAAACAACCAAATGGCCAAGAGGTACATGAAAAGATGCTCAACATCACTAATCATCAGGGAAATGCAAATCAAAACCATATGTGCTATCTCTTGACACCTTTTAGAATAGCAACAAGACAAGAGATAATAAGTGTTAATGAGGATGTAAAGAAAGGGATACTTGCACACTGTTGGTGAAAATGTAAATTGGTGCAGCTACTATGTAAAACAATATAGAGGTTCCTTAAAAAATTAATAGAACTACCATATGATCCAACAATTTCACTTCTGGGTATATACCCACAGGAAATAAAAACAGGATATCAAAGAGATGTATGCACGCCCACGTATATTACAGCACTATTTACAATAGCCGAGATTTAGAAATAATCTATGCACCCATAAGCAGATGAATGGATTAAGAATTTGTAGTGTATACACATAATGGACTATTATTCAGCCATGAGAAAAACATCTTCCATTTGTAACAATCTGAATGGACCTTGAGGATATTATACTAAGTGAGATGAGTCAGACAGAGAAAGAAAAATACCGTGTTATATCACTTATACGTGGAATCTAAAACAGCCAAACTCACAAAAGCAGAGTAAAATGGTGATTCCCAGGGCATGGGAACAGAGGGATAGACAGGGATAGAATAGTTTGTTTAGTGGTACAAACTTGGAATGAGTAGTAGATAAGTCCTAGAGATCTAATGCACAATACAGTGAATATGGACAACAATATTGTGTTATAATCAAACTTGCTGAGACTAGATTATTCCAACCACTAAAAAGAAATGATAATTATATAATGTTATAGGTATTAATTATCACTATAATTACAATCATACTACAACCTATAAATGTCTTGAATTAATATGTTATAGCATTGCATAAATTCAAGGTATATATGTCAAATATATTTCAAGAAAAAAATTTAAAAATAAACCATTATGTATATTAAAGGTGAAAAACAAAGACCAGAGCAAACCAACTTTGGCCTCTGTAAAATGGGTCCATTACTTGCTTGTGATGTGTTTAATGTTTCTGAAAGTAAAATCACTGAATGCAATTCTGTAGACTAACCTAGGAAGTAGAGCAATGATGACACTAATTAAAAATCGTTAAACCTTAAACTGCATTCCTATAATGATCCAGGTATATCCTAACTAAAATGAACTGATACATCGGAAATAAAGAATAAGGATGAACTATGATTTACTTGTGTGTTAAAAGTGAATTCAATTTGCCATTTCTGGTATTATTAGGAAGCTTATTAGGATATAAGACCTCGATGACAGAGACAAAAATCTTTCATCTTTTTTCAGAGTCTGCCATTCCAGCATAAATTCTCTCTATCCATACCTTCTGTAAAATCCCTAACTTCAGTTTCTTAAGGTAAATTAAAAACCGAAAAATAGAGCAGGAAATTCATAAGTTCCATTGTAATCATTAGTCTCAGCCTCTTCCATCAATGTGTACCCCAGCTGTATTTAATCATCATTCCTTTCTCTGTTCCCCATATCTTTTAAATTATCCCAATGTTCAAAGATAAATAAAAATACAGTCTTCTCCTTGATTAACAACTCAAAAATTCTGCCAGATTGCCTCATTCCTTTTCTACAGTTTTCGTCTATAAATTTGGATATACTTACACATTGTACCATAAAACATTTAAAATTAACTTTTTCATTGGTATTTTGTCAACATCCTTATAAGAAATTCAAGGACTGATGCCTTCTATATATATATGATCAGAGTACCAATAAACACTGTAAAATATATTCATTTGCATTGGGCTTTGGCTTTCTTAGAGGAAGAGCAACTGAGCTCACCGCCAGGAAACAATGGCCAGAGGTGAAGTATAGAGTGAGGTGAGTCAAAGATCCCAAACGATCACGTTCCAGATAATCAGTGTGATATGGATATGTGCATTTCATATGTCCATATTTTACGAGAGGTGGTGTGTTTTTGACAAAGAAGAACTGAAGTAATTACTAAGGAACGAGGCTACCAATTCTAGACCTGGGATGGCCCTCCCAGGCTGTATGTCAATGTCCTCATCTGTTACTCCTCACCCATCTCCTTACCAGAGCTGTTGCAGTGGGTGGGGTCAACAGGTCTTCCGTTTTTATCAGAGCAGGCTATTGCTCGAAAACGCATGCCTTCTCCACATTCTTTGCTGTCTTCTTGTCCCCGCAATCCTCTCTGAGGCTCCCTTCTGCCTTCAGGAAGAATGCAGTCTGACCAATTTCCGTAAGGATGAGATGTAAACACATCACAAGGACATGGTTCTGTTTCCACTAGAGGGTACAGGTCAGCATCCTGGCATTTCTCCTTCTTCCTGCTTTTCCCTGTTCCAATGAGAGACATTGATGTATTAATTTCACATCTGCTATTGTGTTAAAAGTCGCTCACATTTTATGTAAAAGCTCTTAGACTATTAAGTCTTAAATAAAATAAAGCCTTTCTTTTTTACACTCTTTTTTTTAAACACAGAAGGAAATCCTAGGACAATGAAAGCAATTCCCACAGCAACTGTGAAATTTAAGTTAATTTGAAAAAAAGAGGTCTCATATTAGAGAGAGGCAAAAAATACTTAGAAGATGTTTGCTACAGTGGCTCAACAGATAGAAAAGTCCTTGATGTATTTAATATTGGTTTCCCTATAATTTGTTGATAAAAAACAGATAGATTACCTTGTCTCCATTTTCCGTGAAATTATGGTTACCAGGGAAATGAACAAAACGGTGTAAGTATTAAGTCCTTCCTTTTTTTTCAAGTAACTTTTTAAAAGCAGTTTATTTATTCAAGGAACAAAATGATATCCTCCCAGACAATGGCCCTGGCGTGAGCCTGGGTGTCACTTGGTGTGTGGTGGACAAACTGGAACTTATTTTGGTTCCTCTCATCAGGCAGCTCACAAATGCTGACAGAAACAATAGATTGAAACAAATGCTCAATTCATTTTGGATAATTTAATCTGAGAAAAAGGTATGACTTGCACTTTGAGAGACCTTTTTAGGTTATGTATTTTAGAATATGACCTTACCTGACCAATTGACTTTGATGGACATTTGAGGTGTAATCCCAACTTTGAGTAATGACAAGGCAGAGTCATTTTTCAAAGCTGTGAGTACTTGATCATTGTGGTTAATGGATTCCAAGATGGCCTGAAACTTGACTCAACTTTGCTACCAACACACTTCCTCTAGATTTTTAAACGTATTCCTAGATCTAATAATTCCACTTTGTTGCCTTATTAATGGGTCATTAGTGAGAGTCTTGGCTGGTTATATATATATATATATATATATAAAATAGGCAGCTTTATTAGTTTATCTCCAGTCCTTATGGCTGTTTTGGAAACGCTTGCAGTAAGCTGATGCACAGACTACTTTCTTATTGTCAGTTAGTTTACTTTACACACAGCAATTCTACAGTTGTCACCTGGACGATTGGCTTTATGCCTTCTGTGATGCTTATGGCCACAAGAAATAAGGATTCCTGCAGGATCTGAAACGATCTTGTAGAAGCTTCGGCCACACCACTGTCCCTCTGGGAGGAAGTATTCACTTGCCTCTACCATTAGGGGCACGTCCTGAGAATACGTTTGCGGAGCAGAGCATCTATCACCACTGTGAGAATTTACTGCATGAGAGATACATCAGTGGATGAGGAGGACTGGCGCCTTCTTATCAGTGTTTAACACGTAACCCAAGTCTCTGGTGCTTTTCAAATGCCCACAAAGTACCGTTGTCTCCATCGCTTATATTTCCATTCTATTCTCAACACACTTAACCCTAGATCTTGACTCTACCTATTCCTTAAAAGTACTTACTCTTGCCAAAGTAATAAAGTCATGAATTTTACGTCTTATCTTTCAGACCTGATCATTCAACAATAGTTCTGAGTGTTGACTATGTCATCATTCTTGAAATATCTTTCCCAAGTTTCATCACACCTTACCTTTATGTCCCTCACCCCTACTCCACACCCTCACCATCTCTCTGGGCACACCTTTTTTGTTTGTTTGTTGAATTCTTCTCCCTCTGTACCTCTCTTAACTGATAGCTTTCCTCAGGGCACTGCCCTAGATTCTCTTTTCTGATCCTACACCTTCACCACCCAAAGAGTTTAAATAATCATCTACAAACTTTAAATCCCTAATTAGTATCTTCAGCCCAGATTTCTTATTCAAGCTTCTGAGCCATAGACTGGAAATCTACACCTAAAGAACCAGTCAAACTCAACGTGGCAAAAGCTATACTCACCTTCTGACCATCACAACCATCCTTTCTCCTGCATTTCCCAGTTCTACCAATATGACTGAGTCAAAAACTGGAGTGTCACATTTGAATCATTCTGTTGTGCTACCTGTATCTGTTTAATGACAAAGATCTATCATTTCAAATACCTAAATATCTCTTGAATCAGTCTGCTGTATCCATTCTGACTGATACCACCCATATTTAGCCCTCCTCCAAATCTCCTGCTTAAATCACCACAATGACACCTTTCAAGATCTTACTGCCACCATAACTCACTTCCTTCAATCTATTCCCTGCACTGCAGCCAGGACCAACTTACAAATCTGGAAATCTGATCACATGACTCATCTATTTAAAACTCTCCAGTGACTTACCACAGCTCACGGAATGAAGTCTAGACTCCTCACCTTGGTCATCAAGGTTCCATAGGATCTGGGTCTATTAGTGTTTGCCTCCGACTGTGTTGCATCACTCTGCCTCTGGCACGTTATAAGTAATACTGAACATTTTTTAGTTCCTAGAAGCTACTCATTTAACTGCTGGCCTTTGCACGTTCTACACCAGAAATTGTCACCAGTTCTACCTTCCCATTTCCTAGCTAATGACTATTTGTCTTTAGGTCCAAACTGATAGATCACTCCCTCCGGAAAGTCATCCTTGAATACACTCTTCATCTCAGTTCTAGCAGAGGTGTTCTTATGTACTTGTGTAGCATGTGGTAGGCAGAATGATGGCTCTGCAAGAATTTTTTACATCCTAATCCCTAGAACATGTGAACACGCTACTTCAGATGGCAAAATGAACTTTGTAGATATGACTAAGCTTGCGGATCTTGGGATAAGGAGATTATCTTCCTGGGTTCAACATAATCACATGATTTTAAATTCAGAGAACCTTTCCTGGCTGAGGAAAGAATCAGAGGCAAAATAACTATGAAAGAATGATCAAAAGATGATGTAATGTTTCTGAATTTCAAGACTTTGGAGGAAGGGAGCCATGAGCCAGCGCCTAGAAGCTGGAAAAGAAAACATTTTCCCCTAAACCTTCCAGAAAAAAATGCTACCCTGCCAACATCTTGCTTATAGCCACGTAAAATCTATGTCTGACTTCAGACCTATAGAACTGTAAGAGAATAAATTTGTTGTTTTAAGCTATCAAATCTGTGGCAATTTGTTAAAGAAGCAATAATAAAAAACGAATACAGCACCCTATATGACAGCTATTGTAACAGGTACTATACTGTGTTGTAACTGTCTGTAGCAAAACTCTATCTCTCATTAGACTGGAAGCTCTTAAATTAGGGTCATGTCTATCTATTCCCTTACAGTGTCCCCAAGGCCTAGCACACATAAATGGTAAACAAGAATTGTCCCTTGAATAATTGAGCAAAGTTTTTTAAAAAAAGGAAAAAAAAAGTAAGGAAGAAATGAGAGAGAGAGAATAGGAATAAATAATAAAATGTTCATGTACAAAGTAACCAAAAGTTACTGGCAGAACAAATATTTTGTACAAATATATGCTGTCTCTATATTTGTGATATCCTTCTTAATTACATGGCATCACTGTTTGAAGAAGGCTTTGAGCAAGTTAGTTAATGTAGAGATGGTTTTCACAATAAGAAACCGATTACCAGTGGTCCTTAACTTTGATTACATTCTAGTCATAATCAGTATTAAACCTTGGATTCAGGACCAGCCAGTACTTTAAAAATTTTAAAAATCAATCTCTACTACAACTCTAAAGACATTTTTTCCTCTTAAGTCAGAGAGAAATTTGTAACTGATTCCACAAAAACACAAAACTACAATATTTAATAGGTATTAGTTACCCAGTTTTTTTTTTGTTTTGTTTTGTTTTTTGCGGTACGCGGGCCTCTCACTCTTGTGGCCTCTCTTGTTGCAGAGCACAGGCTCTGGACGCGCAGGCTCAGCGGTCATGGCTCACGGGCCCAGCCGCTCCGCGGCATGTGGGATCCTCCCGGACCGGGGCACGAACCCACGTCCCCTGCATCGGCAGGCGGACTCTCAACCACTGCGCCACCAGGGAAGCCCTACCCAGTTATTTTGAATATATAGATACATATGAATAACCTAGATAGATTATACTATTTGAAGGATTATTTACAGCATTGGGTAAACAACTGCTTTAATTATCACTAAATCTGAAACCTGTGATTATCTAGTTTGCATACAACAAACACCCAGATATTAAATTAAGGTTTCTGGTTAAAAAAATGGAAAAAGAAAAATAAACACTGTAGATGGTCCCCTATACAATGAAGATGCTTGTACTTGTGTCTGTATGCTCCTGTGTGTGTGTCTGGGTTAGAGAATCATACTGCTTTAGTCTAAGCCCATCCCTTTTTACTATCATTCATGTTAGAAATTGCTTATTAAGTTTAATACTAAATTACAGGGGAAAAACCAAAACACAAGCATTAGTATCACAATAAAAATAAAGCTTGAGAACTGCTGATTTTTCACTACTTGTTTTTCTACCAATGATACTGCAAACAAAAGAAGAGTGAAGAGTATTTTGCTCTCCATCTATGTCTACAAAGATTAAGCCATTGAACTTGCTGACTGACAGTGATCTCAGTGTTTCACACAGAGGAAATTAAAGACGATAACAGGATGCTCTGTGCTTGGACAGACAGACCCTTAGATAGTTAGATGCATTTCAGGAAGAATTTAAATAAACCCTACTTCTTGTACCTTCCCATATACAGAAAAGCATTATGATCATTACCTTGAGATTGCTGTTCTTTGTGACTAGCTGTAAGTTTCTACCAAGATGTATGCTGACTGCATGTATTCCCTAACAGCTACAAAATCACATATAAACTAGCCTTCCCTCCCTACCTCTCTGGAGCACTTCCTCAGAGCTATCTGAGAGGCTGTCTCCTGTGCTAGAGTCCTCAGTAAGACCCCGGATAAACCTTAACTCACGACTCTCATGTTGTGCATTTTTCTTTCAGTTGAATGTTTTGGTGACCACAAAGGGACCAAGAGCTGCCTTCTCTCCTTTGCCTGAACTCTACAAGTATCTGGAGCCTTGGGCCCAACATGGGCTCCTTGTGCTGGTCCACTTCCTTGGGGAGTCCAGACAACTGGGTATGTCTCTCCTGGGTCTTGGATCTCACATCTTGATTGATGATTCTGAGTTTTATTTGGTGGTTGTTAAACTCCTTGCCATGAGGGGTAGGTTTTCCTTGAACTTAGGTTCAAGAAGAGGTAGCTGCATTACCAAGTCGAAAGACACTGGGAAAAGTTTGCTCAGTTGAAAGATACTGAGTGGGTTACCCCCGCTGAGAGACAGCAGGAGGTTGCTCAGTTGAAAGACACCAAGTGGTCTGGACTAGGTGATTAGGTAGGGGGCTAGCCTGGTGTCTTTCTTGAATACCTTAACAGAGTTTGTCTGAATAAAAGTCAAGATACCATGTGAGAGCTTTCAGCTCCGAAGATTAGGGACACAGCTCCTCCCAACCAGTTGCAGTTTTCTCAGTCAACTGGGAAATTTATGGGAGTGGCAGAGGCAAGCCCTCACACCATTCAGTGTGAGTAACCCACTCATTAAAGAAATTTGCTCTCGGGACGCACACATAACATTGGCCAACCAGTGCTCCAGTCTCCACGGAGATTTTATACAGCCAGGGGGAGAAACTGAGACCTGTGAAAGCCCTGAGATGACTCTAGGGTGCCACCCAGAGGAGTGACATCAGCCCACCAGTCTTCAATAGTAATTTTATCCTGACAAACCAACACTAAAATGGGAAACAAAGCCTTCAGATCAGAAGAAAGCGGTACCAGATAAACCCGGCAGGGTATGAGCCAGAGGTTTATGTTTATAAGGAGCTTATACATGCAAGTAGTTAATTGGGAAATGGAGGAAATGTCATCCTGAAAAAGGTCAAGATGGGACTCTCTTGACATTCCAAAACTGGCTTTTACATATGCAGTCAGAGGAAGCTGGCTTTATAAAACATCTTTTCAAAATTCTGACCCAAAGGGAACAGAAGTCCTTCTAGGAGGAGCTTACAATTATCTCCCTGAGCCTTTGAGATGTAAATGTTTTACCAGGTCCTCTCAGGAAACTCTTATCTAGACTATCTCCAATTTCTGAGATTAAAAAAAAAAAGGTGTGTGTGTGGGGGCGGGGGGAAGAAGCCTTTTAAAACCCAAGTGAGTTAACTTATTCCAACTGTTATTATAAACTAGCAAGTTTTATATTGTAATACCTGATTCTTGACTTAAGTTTTAAAATGAGGCTATGCGATCTCTGGTTGGGCCTATTTATATGTCTGTGTGTACATTGTAGATATATGTTTCTACCTTTGGTGATGGTATTATCAAAATTAAACTGTAAAAAAGAACTATTTAATTGGCTTAAAGAAAATTAAATGCTTGTATACATTCTCAGAAATACAATACAAATTAACCCAAATGGTTTTTTTTAAGATCACGATTGCCAACTGGAAAAAAAAAAAAAAGCACAACCTGAGAGTTGTGAGTGAAGTTTTATTTGGGGCAAAATGAGGACTATCGCTCGGGAGACAGCATTTCAGACAGCTCTGAGAAACTGCTCCAAAGAGGTAATGGGGAAGGTGAGTATATATATGATTTTGGTGATGGTGTTTCAGCTAGTCTCATGAAGGTTACTGCTAGTCACAAGGAGCAGATATCACCATGAAGGATTTTAGTGCTTTTCTAGATATGAGGAGATACAAGAATTGGGTTCATAAAATCATCTCCTGAAAATATCTAACTATCTGAAGACCTGTTTTTCCCAGAGCACACAATGCTTCATTCCTCATCTCCACCCTGAACACCTTTCAGTGGGTGTTGAAGGTCAGCAGCTGCAGCAGCTCCTGATTTAATCCTTGTAGAGGTCGATGGCAAGTGCCAATGCCGAGTGCCAGTTCGTAGTTGACATGATCTACGATTAATCTTTACCCCATAAAAACAAGTTTGTTGGTTTAACTAAAAGAGTCCTATCTTTAGAATTAAGAACATTATACGTACAACTGTTACTGTGTCCGTTTACTAAACGTCAAATAAGATCATGTTATCTCTAACAATTTGTCAGCAAGAAAACTAATGATATTTTCATAAAGAAATTTAGATCCAAATGGGCTAAGACTTTTTTAGATGAATGCTTTAAGAACAATTATGTCTTATTGTATGTCTACTTAAAAATAGTTTCTCCAGATCTTTCAGTAACTTGAAATTTTAGAGTTTTACTAAGTTAAATGATGGGAATTCATTGAATGTCTAGATCATTTCCAAATAATAGAAAATACTGGGAAATTAATTGCTAAGCAAGTCTAAATTTATCTACTTTTGTTTTCCTATTTAAAAAAAATGCCTAAAGATATTTGGTTTATTGGTCACTTGTCTCATACCACAGTGAGGAAAAATTACACTGTGAAAAAATGTGTTTCTAGAGGTAATGGAATATGTTCGTAAGTTTGCCAATCAGGCACGCTCATGTGACAAACAGTTCGTAACTGCTGACTTCTTGGTTTTTGCTAGAGATTGGGGTTTTTAAGAGTTGAGAATTCTGATTAATATGTGTAATTAGAACCACTAAAATAAATAAAACATCTTTGTATGCAAGAATACTTTTTAAAAGGGTAAACGAAAAGGAAATGCATTCTGTTAAGGGAAAACAAAGTAATTTTGTCCTAAAGAGAGGTTAAGAGAAAAAGAAAAAAAGAGCAAGGGAAAGCATAGGACACAATCTGGAAGAAAAAAGGCAAATTACAGGGTTATGAAAAGAAACCCTGAGAAAGAATTTGATGTATGACCAGGGCTGGCAAAGATTAAAATGAACTTAACTGGCTGAAAGAATTCTAAGGATATTAAATTAAGCTGGTGCAAAACTAGAATTTGAATTTCTCTCTGTTATGTCCTCTAGCTAATGTTGGCATGTCTCCAGGGGACCCTGAAACATCTCAAAGAAAGATATTAAACTAATTAGGTTTATTTGTTATATTAAATTACATGATTAACATTGTTAAATGATGATAAACCTTAGATAATATTGTATGAGTAAATGTTATCAATATAAATATTCTAGAAGTTCTAGGAAATTCCTAAAATTCAGATGTCCTACTCTAATGTTATCATAGTCCAATTATCTTAAAATGTGTGCAACAGAAATAACCAAATTTCTCTGTCAATTGTAATCGTATCTTTAACCATGCCATTTTAAGTCTTTTGTCATGTATAGATAGTATTATTTTACTCTGTCGCTTTTATTAAAATTTTTCATCTTCAAGAAGAGTCACAAAAGGACTTTTTTTTTTGACAATTACAGGTTTCTGATAGCTTTCAGATTATACTGCTGAACTGGGTATGAAATTAAAGAATTCTCGTGAAAAATCTGATGATTTCATAAAACTTAACAAGAGATCAAGATCAACAACACTTAATTGCATATGACTGAATGAACTGATGAATATGGTTATAATTGTTATGACCTTTTGTCTAAAATATTACTGTTTATCTTTGTTTTCTTGATATAAGGAAATCTTTCCTCTTATGCTATGACTAACACCAATTTGATCAATTATACCTTTGTAAGCAGAATTGAAACATTTATCTTTTTCTCTCTTCCATCCCTCTAGAAGTGGAAACTCCTTATTCTTATTTTCATGGAAATATAGTTATTTGCGAAAGTTCAATAAAAATCTCTTCTCTGTTTGACAGGTTACAATGGCAACGCTGGTTATATTAACATAGCTTTGACTGGAATGCCTTATTTGAGAATATGCATAGAATCGGATATAACAAGTCAGCTTTAAAGAACTAAGATGGGCTTTATGGAACCATAAAGCCCCTTAGAGAAACAGCCTAGTGCCTTATTTGCAGGGTTCCCAGCATCCTTATCAGGTGAATAATAAAGGACCCTCAAGGGCTTCCCTGGTGGCGCAGTGGTTGAGAGTCCGCTTGCCGATGCAGGGGACACAGGTTCGTGCCCCGGTTCGGGAGGATCCCGCATGCCACGAAGCGGCTGGGCCCGTGAGCCATGGCCGCTGAGCCTGCGCGTCCGGAGCCTGTGCTCCGCAACGGGAGAAGCCACAACAGTGAGAGGCCCGCGTACCGTAAAAAAAGAAAGGACCCTCAAGATATTTTGGGAACCTTGAGAAGGGAGGAATTCACCCAAACCTATACAGGGAAATCTGATGGCAAGTCCTAGGCATAATTTTCGTGGCCTTGAGAAGCCTTAATGAAGTTCAGTCAGGGACTGTTTATGACAAGCTTCAAAAAACACAAATTTAAAAGAGCCTATATAATCAACTGCTATTCTTGGTACACTTATGTAAATAATCAGGCCTAGTTTATTGAAACCAGACTTACTTTGTAAACAAGTTAGTCTTAGTTTGGCTGTATTTGGTGGAAATGAGGATGACTTTAGAGAAAATATATGTTTCAGTAATATACGTTTATAGATATCAAGTTCTTGTGCTATTAATTATCTACAAGGTTTTGGTATTTACTGCCTGAAACTCACTTCCTAGACGGCTCCTGTTGCTATGTTACATTATCACAAAAGTTTAAGTCACTTGTTAAAAGAACGTTTTTAGCTTGTTTCTGAAGTTTCTCACAGTAATCTATGTTTGGATAAAGATCGGATACCCTATGACTACAACCAGAAGAATATATACTGGAAAAGACATCATTTAAAGGACTCTCTTCAGCTTAGATGGAAAGG
The DNA here is from genome assembly GCF_951394435.1 of Stenella coeruleoalba. Taxonomy (NCBI): domain Eukaryota; kingdom Metazoa; phylum Chordata; class Mammalia; order Artiodactyla; family Delphinidae; genus Stenella; species Stenella coeruleoalba. The sequence continues at coordinate 36,551,054 of NC_137151.1, read as the reverse complement.
CCCTTATCAGGTACTCTTAACTAGCTCATGCACAACAAGACTAAAGGGAATTGACTCTTAGATTCATATTTCCCATTTAAAAAGGGCCCTGCACTGGACTGGTATATAGAGAGGATTGCTAACCTCAAACTCACCTTGACACAATACTCAAACAGAGAAGAAGCCATACCCACAGCAGGAAGAGATGAGGGCATCAGAAGCAGATAGCTATTCCAAGATGCCACACCGGACCTTGATTTCTTGGATTTTTACATGTGAACCAAATGTTTTTGTATCATGGGCACAACCCTATGCAAATTTTTAAAAATCTATCTCATTTTTTGGTTTATGGTCAATTACCTACATCCAGTACTTCTGGTTCACCCTGGTGGATTTCTCTTCTCCAAGGATGTGATTGGATGGTCCCTTAGAAAATTTATCTTAACCTAAATATGAATTTTCTATCAGAGTTACTCAAGCTCAATCAGAGCAATGAGCTAAATTTAATTCAAAAAACATAACCTCCCACTTATCAGGAGGGACTCTTCCTCAGTTATGGAATGGATTTATATGGGTAACACCAGGCAACAGTCGTTAAAGTCTAATGACTCTGTTGGGCTTGTAATAGAACACATTTAATGACTCACATAAAAAAAATCAGATTTGTGCCTTAAACAATCTGCTCCCTAGTCTTGGTGATCTCAAGAACTGGTTTGATGCTGGAAGTTCATGGCATAAATCCTTACTATGACCGTATTAATACTTCTAGCTGTAGAACTTGTGTTCTGCTTACAAGATAGTTGTAGATTTGGTAATGCAAGAATAAACAGCGTCTCCAACGAAAGCAGTAATGACTAAGAGATTTGAAATGTTTGATCGAATATATAGTTCTATATAGAATTAAAATGATTATAATAGTGTAACTCTAGATATGGGAAGAAACAATCGGGGAGAATCATTTCCTGGACCGTAAGAGACTAGTAAGACAGGTGGTCCAGAGACCTTTATGGTAACCATTAGAAGGGCCCAATTCAGTCATAGCACATTGGGTGGTCTTTCAACGAAATCCTATGAAATCCTTGACGTAGGGCCCTAGGACAAATTGGTAATGAAAGGGCTCTCAAACTTTGGTTGAATTTATGACCAAAATGGGGGAACTTCCAACAAAAGAAGAGCAAAGAGTATGTCATTCTCCATCCAGGTCTACAAAGATTAACCCATTGCAGTCACTGACTGACCGTACACTCAGTGCTTCTAACAGAGGAAATGAAAGACAATAAAAGGATACTCTGCTTTGAACAAATAGACCCTTAGATAGTCAGACGCACTTCAGGAAGAATTTTAATAAACTTCACTTCTTGCGTCTTCCCATACACAGAAAGTGCTATGATCATTACCTTGAGATTGCTGTTGTGACTAGCAGTAAGTTTCTACGAAGATGTATGCTGACTGCATACATTTCTTAACAACAACAAAATCACATAGAAACTAGCCTTCTCCCCTACCTCTTGGGAGCAGTCCCTCAGAGCTATCAGACGCTGTCTCCGGGGCAACAGTCCTCAGTAAGCCCCTGGATAAACCTTAACTCATAACTCTCACGCTGTGCATTTTTCTTTCAGTTGACACTACTGTATAATTCATTTGGTTGATTTTAACAACTCATGTATTTCATGAAATTAGCCAGTTGTTTAGGTGTCATCTAGACACTGAAATATACAAAGATCAACCAGCTAGGCAAAAGCATAGCAGTTAATAATTTAGAAAAGAAATTCTAAATATTAATGTAATTCTTAGGATAGAGTTTGCAAGCAAAAATATAACAGTTTTTCAGTATTTACCTTAAAAGTATATATTAAATAAAAGTCAAATTCATCAAAATTTTGACAATTGATAACACAAACTGTACTGGTTGCAAAATGAATAAGTATCCTAGGATTTTCAATTATTTCATTCTCAGTTTACAGATAAAAAACATCATTAGCAAACCTTCAAGACAAAGAAAAAAATTGGCCATTAATTAAAAACTTTCTTTCCCTCTCAAGGAAATTCTCTCTCATCTCAAAGATATAGACAGAGTTGCTAGGATAATGGCTTCTGAAGGATTATGTAGGAACATGCAAACCAAGTTCCATTAAATTGCCCCTGAACTTGGAATTATTCCTGTCATATACATTCTATCCCATCATATTGTTAGAGAATAAGAAATTTGTTTTATCTTAGAAACATAAGCAATGTTACATAAAATTATATATGAACAAATTTTTATAGAATAAAGTATAACATTTAATTTGATATTTCTATTTGTGAGTATACGTTTCACCTGGACTTACAAATGGGCTTCTGATTTGTGCGCAGAAATCCTGTTAAGCGCTCTCATGGATTTTGTCAATCCATTAGAGTGAGCTAAATGTAAAACAATCTGGTATGCAATGCTTTCAAACAAAGGTCTTGAAACTGAGAGAATTAGCACTTGAATTGCTCATGAGAAAAAATGGTCATCTGTGCTTAATTCTTCAATGTCAACACCAATTTTATTAACCCAATTATTTTGGCATTTTCCTTTCATTCTTCATTCCCTGACTTAAGTTTTCTGCAAATATGAAAAAAACATTCAATGAAGAGATGTTCTGCCATATTTATCTAGATAAGAAGTAGGATATATATTACTACATCAATTATTTGTATATTACAGGCAAAAATTGCTCTAAGACCTTGATTAAACTATTCACTGCTTTAATTTCCATTAAATTTCAAGGATGTAAATAGAACCAATAATTAGCATATGCCACAAAAGCAGAATCTATGTATGTAATTCGATTTGAGTTTTCTATTTTTGGCTGCACTGGGTCTTCCTTGCTGCACACGGGCTTTCTCTACTGAGGTGAGCAGGGGCTACTCTTAGCTGCCGTGTGCAGGCTTCTCATTCTGGTGGCTTCTCTTCTTGCAGAGCATGGGCTCTAGGTGCAGGGGCTTCAGTAGTTGCAGCACGTGGGCTCTAGGGCATGTGAGCTTCAGTAGTTGTGGCGTGCGGCTCTGTAGCTGTGGCTTGTGGGCTCTAGAGCGCAGGCTTAGTAGTTGCGGCACGCAGGCTTAGTTGCTCCGCGGCACATGGGATCTTCCCAGACCAGGGATCGAACCTGTGTCCCCTGCACTCACTGGCAGGCGGATTCTTAACCACTGCACCACCAGGGAAGTCCCTGTAATTCAATTTTTGCCTTCCACCACTAAAATTTTAAAATATCAAGTTACTTATAAGGTAATGGCAAAAGATAATGACATAGGTGAGATCTGCCTTTGATGTTCTTTACAAATCAGAGACTGCTTTCAAACTTGCTGAGATCCTGGCATGGAAAACATCAGAAACTCTGCCATTAACTACTCCAGGAAGTTGGTGGATATATTGCCATTTATGACTACAAAGATTATAAGCTGTATAGAGAAGAACTTCATAGCTTTGGAATGGTTCACATCTTTCATTTGTTTCACAAGTATTAATTGAGTATCCATTATGTGCCAAGCTTTGGCACTGAGGATGCATAATGGCAGGGAGGGAAAGGGAGGTGAGAGACCTGATACAATTTCCCATCCTTCTGGAACATATATTCTCCTTGATCAGTTTCAGGAGAGCATCACTTGCCTGAAGCTAAAGAATGAAAAGCACACCCTACCTGTGAGCTGTCGCCGTCTACTTCGAGTTGTTTCACAATTCGTGGAGCAGGGCGTAAACTTGGACCAAGCAGTGAAGGTGCAGTCATCATGACAGGGTACTGTACATTCTTGAACAACGGGAGGCATGCCATTTGTCTGCTTGAGGCATTCCGTCATTTCTGCCGACTGGTTATTACCAGAGATGCACGAGACAGCTAAAAAAACATGGATTCTTTTGTTATTATTTTAATTAAATCAAGCTGCTGGTTCTTGGACGAAATTGCAGAATTCCCCAATGTCTGAAAAGTTTGGTTATCACTGTGATTGCAAAAGGTGTTCAACATAGCTAACCTTATTTCTCTCTGGAAATTAAACATTTATTGTTGTCAGTGGAGGTATTTGAGAATTTAATTGGTTTCGTTATTAATCCGAACCCAGCATTGACAGCAACCAAAATAACATTCAGTAATTTTCTGTATGTCCTGCCTGTGAACATTTGATCTCTAGAGATGATACAAAACTAGAAAAGAGAATCTGTAAAAGAATAATAATAGGAGGTCCACCCACATCTCTACAAATGACCCAGTTTCATTCCTGGATGGACCTAGAGTCTGTCATACAGAGTGAAGTAAGCCAGAAAGAGAAAAACAAATATCGTATATTAATGCATATATGTGGAATCTAGAAAAATGGTACAGATGAACCGATGTGCAGGGCAGGAATAGAGATGCAGACATAGAGAACGGACATGTGGACACAGGAGGGGAAGGGGAGGGTGGAACGAATTGGGAGATTAGGATTGACATATATACACTATCATGCATAAAATAAATAGCTAGCGGGAACATCCTATAAAGCACAGGAAGCTCAGCTCGGTGCTCTGTGACGACCGACCTAGATGGGCGGGATGGTGGGGAGGGGTGGTGGGAGAGAAGTCCTAGAGGGAGGGGATATAGGTATACATATAGCTGATTCACTTCACTGTATAGCAGAAACTAACACAACGTTGTAAAGCAATTATACTCCAAAAAAAAAAAAAAAAAATCAACAACTAGAAAAGAAGAGTAATAGGAGGACAAAAAAGGACAAAACCACCAAAAGATCATCTGAACTCTTCCTAGATTTGATTTTTGTTTACTTGTTTAAATGGCACTTATGTAAAATGGACCTATTTTTCACTTCAGTCAGTATTTTAAAAGGAATTTCTGCTTTCTACAAGTAAGCTTTTTTTCCCTTGCTAACATTTCAGGATCAGTTAAAATTTTTATTTTTTTTACATACAGGCATAATCTATCCAGATAATCCCCAATACAAATATCCTACCAGTTGCAGATGTTTCTCACATAATTTTTCAGCTGGAATGTCTCCAGTCATACCATGAACTGATAATCTCAAGATAAGACATTTTTGAGATTTTGCTTAATTTTTTGAGTCTTTGGACTAATGCCATTTATTTTATTAAGAATGAATGATATTTTTGTGCATCTTTTCTTCACCCTAATTATGGACTCTAAGGATATATCTTTATTTTCTAGACCAGCATGTCTCAACCTTGGCACCACTGACGATTTAGATTGGATAATTTCATTTTGTGGGTACACAAGTGTGTCCTGTGCATTGTAAGAGACTTAGCAGCATTCCTGGCCTCAACCCACTAGATGCCAATAGCACACACACCCTCCCAGTTTTGAAAACCAAAAATGACTTCACACAGTGCCAAATGTCACCCCCTGTTGAAAACTATACTTCTCAACTGATTCCTAATCACCGATGTCTTTGAGAACATAGAGATCTGATGGCATAACTTCAGACCTACTAAACCAGCATCTCTGGGGGAGAAGTCCAGGAATATTTTTGTCTTTAAGTGTCCCAAGTGGTTCTGATCCAGCCTGTCCACTGACCACCCACTTTTAGCGTGATGCCTTTGGACATGGTATTTGTTAATGGATATCTGCTGCGTTCATCATCCTAAAGAAACTACGGTTTAGGATCATTTTTATTACAGCTCTTTAAAATCTACCAAGTCACAAGGAATAAAGAGACCACAGCCTAGGAACAATGTTGTTAAGAACTTTTTATATACACTTCTTTTACACAGGGTAAGTATACACAGGGGCTTTCGGTGGCCCATTTCTCTTATATTCTGAATTCCTTTCTTTATTCTGAGCACAGCAGAGAACAAGTCAATCTGAACACCATTTATCCAACTATCTATCTATCTATCTATTTACTGGTGAAAGCCAAACCTAGTTAATGCTTTAGGACAAAGGAATCAGCCAAGATGACAATGGATACACGCACAACACTTCCCAGTTTGTACATCTGCTCCGCAGCAGGTGGGGCTATTCATTAATTTTGAATAGTTTTTGCTCTTGTTTTTATCCACATCCTAGGAACAAAATCCATGGCACATCAAACCAACATCACCTGCATTTTCTTTGTTGGGACTGTTATAGCCATGAATGATGAATAAAATAAGATACTTTCTTAAGTAGTGTACAAGCAAATGTTACTTGAATTTCATGTTTAGATAAATAATTTGGAGTTAATTTAGGGGATTTTTATCATGCCAAGTTTTCTTTTCCAAGATGACAATGCACTGAATAATATGAAGAGGAATTTTAAATACTTTCAAAAAGTACTGCTATTTGAAAATTAAACCTCTATGAATATACAAATGAAGAGTTTTTCCAATGATAATACATTATTTTAAAATATTCACTTTCTAGGACTTCCCTCATGGCACAGTGGTTAAGAATCTGCCTGCCAATGCAGGGGACACGGGTTCGAGCCCTGGTCCGGGAAGATCCCACATGCCGAGAAGCAACTAAGCCCATGTGCCACAGCTACCGAGCCTGTGCTCTACAGCCCGCGAGCCACAACTACTGAGCCCACGCACTGCAACTACTGAAGCCCACGCACCTAGAGCCCATGCTCCGCAGCAAGAGAAGCCACCTCAATGAGAAGTCCGCGCCCCACAATGAAGAGTAGCCCCCGCTTGCCGCAACTAGAGAAAGCCCATGCACAGCAACGAAGACCCAACTCAGCCTAAAATAAATAAATAAATTTATCAAATATTCACTTTCTATATTTCATGTCAATAAGTTTAAAATTTGAAAGCTATGATAAACATTCAATGATATTTTTAAGTTCTACAAACTGTCTCAATTAGAATACACTGGATTTATGAACGTCTGTATTGAACCCTTTGCACAAGAAACTAAGAAAGAATAGCTTTAGCGTATGACAGAATTCACAGACACTGTTGTTAAGTGCCATGAATGCAAATTCCATCCCCAAACACCTGGGTGTTACGTGAACTGAGATGAGTTATTTAAATTGTTTATGCTTTGGTCTCCTCATCTTTAAAATGAGTATTATAAGAGCACATAAACAAAGGGCTGTGAGAATCCTCAAAGCCGTGTGTCACACCCACCAAGAGCCAAATAAAGGCTATTATTATTATCCTTTATATTCGTTTTAAATCAAGCAGGCTGATAGTTCTAGCAAGCATACATGCACACACTCTCGCTCACCACACCTCATTTCTTCCTTGGCCATCCTCCGATTAAGGTGAAGAGAAAACTGGGTGAATCTTCACCTGATTCTGTACTACACTTATAATCACCATTAGTCAACCGGTATACTAGATATGCCCTTAACACATTCAATGCATTCACAGGACTACGTAGAATAAATCAGATCCGTCACTCCTGCACCAATTGACCCAGTAGTCTAACGGAGGCTTTGGAGGATCCTAAGGGCCACAGAATGCATTCAGAGTTGTAGTATGAACTTGACCCACATTAGACTGAAGACCATTGCTCTAGGTTATCACTGATGATCAGCTCAGGGGTGAGTGGCAATCGATATGCTACATGGCATGCAATCATCCGTTTAGGCCAGGCATTATGGTTCTCAGATTTCTTCAGGTTCAAGATGCTAATTTACTTTCAAGTGTGAAAAGAACCACTAGAAATAAAAACATGAACAAGTTGAATAGAACAATTTACTTCTTGGGCATGTTCTAGTATAAAAGGAATCATTTAGTAAACATTTATCAAATGACGGGGCATTGAATGATACTAGAGGGCAGGCAGAAAATGAAGAAATAGCGGGCGAGAAGTATGCAGGACTGGAAACCCAACAAAGGAAAGATGACAGATACATACAAAGGAAATGAAAAGGGAAGACATTTAGAGTAAGCGGGGATAACTAGTAGCTAGAGGTACAACCCAATTCAGAGGCCCCTTCCACTGGGCAACTCATGGGCAAAGGATATTTTTTTAAATTTCTATCTTATATTGGAGCATAGTTGATTAACAATGTTGTGTTAGTTTCAAGTGTACAGCAAAGTGATTCAGTTATACATACAGATGTATCTAGTCAAAGGATATTTTTAAACTATGTTATTTTTAACCTACAATATAGTTCTGTGGCCAATATTAAGTGTATATGGACTCCTTAAGTCAAATAATTTCTTTGAGGACTAAATCAGAGGTGGTAAGTAGAGTGTACTTATCAAATTGCGGGCCTTGGTGTTTAACAGAACTAAAGAGACTTTTTTTTTTTTTTTAACTGTTACCTTGGACAAATTATGTAAATTCGACTAAAACAATTAACCCATCCATACAACGGGAATGATAACACCTACATCTTATGATAAATTGATGCAGATGAAGTGTTTAGCACAGAACTAAGCACTCGGTACATCTGCCTAGAGAGTTTCTATTATCATGAGGAAGGCTATTGGAAATGAAATTTAAGGCATGGCCGCAAAGAAGATTCCACCATCTCTTGCCTTGGCTCAGGAAGAATTTTCCAAATCCTACCAAACCCTCTTGACCCCTAAGAAATGTGACTGGAGCCTCCCTTCAATTATAATATTGAAGTCAGTAGGCTCTTCCAAGGACTGCATGGCCCTCCCAAGGATACTGTGTTATATTTCCAAGTGATGCTCTTGCACTATGCTTAGTGTCTATAAAAATGGGGCTACAGTAAAAGCTACCATATAAGACCACAACTCCAGGGAGTCAGAAACTGGAATCTAAGGTCTGCTGGGAATTCTTTCCAGAAGCACCAAGCTCAAAATCCCTAGTACTTAGAAGAGTCTAATGAGAAAAGCGTGAGTATTTGCACACAAGAGCGCTGGCCATATTTTCACCTCCCTTACGGAGGTGGTCATCTCCAACAAAAACAGTGCCACGCCCCTCTGCTATTTGTGCTAATGCTGAATTCATGAGCTAATGCTGAATTCATGAGAATTTTAACATCTAAGTAATACTTAGGGGCATATATTGTAGCAACGCTTTTCAGACCATTAGGAGCATTTGAGCTTCATTACTGATCACAAGAAGAATAAACATAAGGCAGAAAAAATAGCTCATGCCCTGGGATCAGGAATAAACCTTCTTAAGGCCACTTTCTCTACCCCCATGGCAGACTAGACACTAGGCTGCTTATACACCTGTATCTTTATTACCTATACCTTCTTCCCTAATAGACCTTACTGAAATTGACCCGTTTATTCATCCATCCATCCAATCACTTGGTCACAAAATATAAGGAACTATGAATATTTACAAAAGTATTTTCTGTGTGTGTATGCAGATACACATGTACATATAAATAATCTAGCTTTTGGGAGGCTACAGTAGTGGCAGTGACAGGCAGGTAGACAGAGAATAGGAGCACAGTAATGTAGTTTCCCTAAAGGCAATAACCCATGGGGAAATCCTGGTAAACAAGAGAAAAGTAGGTACTTGCCTTGAATGGAAAGGATGTGCTCAGGGCAGGCATGAAACAAACAGGCCATTACAGAGAATGGACCTGTCAGACACCTGCTATTTAGGTGAACTCTGAGTTCTGGGACTTGTGGATCACAGCACATCACTTGCAGGTCACAATCTAGAGAAAAGATGTCTCTTTTGATGGTTTTTAAGTCTTTAAAATACTGTACTATACTAGGGGGAAAGGTCTTTCCATCAGGCAAGGAAGAGGTATTCACTAGTGACCATTCCTGTCATATATTTCTACCTGCAATGAATCATTTAAGCAGAGTGGCAATTTGATGCTTAATTATATTTTATTTATTAAACTTGAAATACTGCTGTCTTTACTGGAGGAAAATTGTACTCCCAGGTAAAATGAGCTCAAATAGCCGCAGAACAATCTCATTGTGCATTGTTTGAAATTTAGCTATCTTAAGCTTTGAGCAGAAAGCTCTCAGAGTAGCTGCCGGGGACAGATGGGTATTCTCATTAAGGAATGATGGAGAAGCAGGTGGCTGAGCTAAGCTATCGAGACAAGAGCTCTCAGACAAGAACAGTCACCTGGTAAGTGGATATGGTCGGGTGACCTGGAACCTTCCAAACATCTCTGTGATGCCTGAGGTCACATTTTCCTATTCACAGTGTCTAGCAATGTACATAACACATAGAATTGAGTTCAGCTTGATCTTTCTCTTAATCACCACACAGCCTGAGCCTCGGGAGAAAAAAATCACCAAAAAGGGGAAAAAAGTTACTAATTGCTTTCCACTGTTATCTAATTATTTTCAATTCTAGCAACATGAAAAGGAATGGCTTAGCAGGAAATGTAAAATTATCAGAGAATTTAGCTAAAGAAATAAAGCAAGGACCTGTATGAATTCTCAGTGTGTCTCGTAGTTCACTTTTTGAAGACGCTGGCTGTCAATGTGGAACGGTTAGGTGGCCTCCTTAGGCTTTAATAGTGACTGAAATCAGCAGATTATTAACTACTACTAAATGGCTAGTCTTTCCGTCCCCTATCACCTCTAAACTCTGATAGTCAGACATGGATAAGTTTGTCTTCTTTTCAATTATGGTATGAAGAGGGCAGGGGCTGCTGGCCTTATAATAGGAAATGATAATGTTCTACCTGGAAAGACTAAGTAAGCAATGGAATCTGCTACTTCAGATCTATTCACATTCATCATCTTCACCAAGCACACCCACATTACTTCCCCAAAGTTGCTCCTGACCAGAGTTCAACTCTAACAGTTGACAAGGAAGAGTAGGAAGAATTTGTTTCAAAAGGTCATGATTTCCAGGAAATGATGGTGACATGCTAGAAAAATAGAAGAGCTGTGAGCTTGCTGTCCTGCAATCATGAACAGCTTCAATCAGGTACAGAACCCAGTTTACATGCACATCCAGGAGAGGAGGGGAGGGGGCGGGCAGCCACTGCTCAGCTAACACGACATTCGAACAACGTGTTCTATAGGGCAGACCCTGCACTGGTGGCCTGGGATACACAGATGAAAGACACATGGAAATGAAAGTTCACTATGCCCAGGGTCCTGCAAGAGCATGGCTCTGGGGCCTCAGGCACTGCACAGTCAGGAGCCTTCCTGGATGGAGGGGACGCACGAAGGATGAGTAGGATACACCTAGTGAAGACAGGAGCCTGGCACACCTTATGCCTGTGCAGACGAACAAGCGATATAACAGGCCAGCTTCCTGCCCTTGCTATGCACGTTCTAAGACCCTTGACCTCTCCTTTGATAAGGCTCGTAACATTTGTAATGACACGTTCCACGTCTGTGTAGCAAGGTCCCTTAACTTAATGAAGCAATGCCAGGTTGCCCCTAACACACGTGGGGACCAGCATTGGAATGTAAGAGGAGGTCACAAACCACAAGACTAAAGAGTTAGAAGTTATCTTTGAAATTTACAAACCTGTAATAGATCAGTTCTATTCTCCTACTTAACATGTATGTCTTCATGACTTGGAACGTGAGGGTTCAATAAAAATCCTGGAATGACTTGGAGTTTCAGGCTGGAATGTGGCAGCACAGGGACTGTGGGCCCAGCCCTGGGTGTCTGGCCAGCCCTCTTCTCCTTTCACTCCCAGCTGGATTCTACCCCCGGAGGGACCGTCTTACACTTGTGAGTGGGCACTACAGTCAACCCCCCGAAGCTCAATTCACAAATCAGCCACCCCTGTCCACCCATCAGATCTAGGCTGTAGAGTGACTCAGAGAAGAGGCCCCGTAAGTTCTTGAAGCTGGTTCAGGGCAATTAGGACAGGGAATTCCAAGGTCCTGACACCTGAGCAGGGTTTAGATAAGGGGATGGATGGGGCAGCATGGGCTCCAGTGAGGCTCCTTGCCTGTGGGAAAGAACAGGCTAGAAGGTCAGAGAAGGACCCTCTAAGGCACGGGGAGGCCAGGGCAGGCCAGCTCTTGCTGAGTCTAAGGACAGAAATGCACCCCACTCCAATGATTTCATTATAGACTGATGCAATCTTTCTTAAGAACTCCCTTCCTAGCAGGTAATCAGGAAAGGTACAAATGCCAATTAAAGCTCTCTCAGCTTTGGCCATTTTAATTAGCCTCCTTCCTATTTGAAATAATTATTTTCAGGTAAATGTGCAGTTTTTCTTCTGGCCATTTCCCTTTCCCCCCTCCAGGATGGTATCTGGGTGCCTGACAGCCAGCAAAGGTCTCAGATCTGCATGAAAAAGGGCTCTGCCAGCGTCTGCAATAAGAGTGGCCCTCGTCCACCGGCTGGCTGCTCACCCGGGTGACATCCACCAGGAAAGTCTCACTTCAGGGTGAAAATCTCACAAACCATTCCCTCTCGGCCTGATGAGGGGCTGTTGTCATCTAAGCTGATGAGAACTCAGCCCACCTGGCTGCCTCCTGGTGTGGCATATCCGGCTGGGGCCCCGTGATCAGTGCTCTGGGAGAGTCAGAGCAGGTTCTCCTGTGAAGCCTGCCGGCACCAGCAACTATCCCACCCTTCCCCGGGGCATGAAGGCATTTCTGCAGAACTCTCTGTAGCACGGGAAACCCAGGGAGCTTCTGGGGCGGCAATAAGGCCCTACTTCTGGAGCGGCGCCTCGTAGGGCATCTCTTCCCAGAGTTCTTTTTTTGTTACTTTTTATTGTGGTAAAAGTCACTTAATATGAAACACACTATTTTAACCATATTTAACTGACAGTTCAGTGGAACAAAGTACATTCACATTGTTGCGCAACTCTCACCATCATCTCCTGAATTTTTTACCTTCCTAAACTGAAACTGTCTCCATTAAACACTAACTCCTCATTCCCCCTCCCCACCCCCTCACCCCCTGGCCCCTGGCATCTACGGGTGTACTTTCTGACTCTATGAATCTGACTATTCTAGGTACCTTGTATAAGTGGAATCCAACAGTATTTGTCTGCACCTCATGCGTACTGGAATGCATTTTTAAGGTTAACTCAATATATGTCCTGCAAAGAGATTGCACCTTTTTTTCCTGTGCTATATACAGCAGGCATTCACCAGCCATCTACTTCATACATAGTAGTGTACGTACATCAATTCCAGCCTCCCAATCCATCCCAGAGTTCTTCCCAGAGTTCTAAACAAGACACATTGCAGAAAACCTTCAGCTTTCTTGTTTCCTTAGCCAAACTCTCACCTCTAAAACATCAGCCCTGAGTTAGGGAAAACCACGACACACGTTTCTTCTGCTCTGCTTCCCCACCCTGCAAGCCCCCCTTCTCTTTTACTACCAATCACCCACCCTGGCAAGAAGGAGGGCTTTTCCTTCTCCCTGTTTGAGAGACACATCCGCCTCCCATCTGACGTGGCCTTTATCCTGTCCCTTTCCCTGAAGCCGTAATGGCAGACAGGAGGCAGAGAGAGAAATCTGATTGGATTAAGGACACAAATTTAAAAGCATTTAAAAAATATTGATGTGAAGCCTGCTATACATATGCTTCACCACCAGATGCTGAGGCCCTGGAGAGCTGAGCCTGAACTGACGTGTCTCCTGAAAAGGGAGCACACACATTAAGGCACCCCTAAATACAGCAGACAGATTCTCTGAAGCCCCACAATGAGGTAGGAGGCAGGGGTTGTTGGGCAACCCGCCTCTGGAGAGCTAGGTGTCGGTGCTGAGGACTTAGATGCTCTCCTGGACAGTTCAACATCATTGGTCCTTTACTTTCAGGAAAAGTTCTTTTTTTTGTTTTTTTTTTTTGTTTTTTTGCGGTACGCAGGCCTCTCCCATTGCGGAGCACAGGCTCCGGACGCGCAGGCTCAGCGGCCATGGCTCACGGGCCCAGCCGCTCCGCGGCATGTGGGATCCCCCCTAAACCGGGGCACGAACCCGTGTCCCCTGCATCGGCAGGCGGACTCTCAACCACTGTGCCACCATGGAAGCCCCGGAAAGATGTTTTTTAATGTTAATTTGTTTCCAGGGTATTACTGTTTTCTGTTGCCACTGTAACAAATTACCAAAAATTTAGCCTCTTAAAAGAACAGAAAATTTTTTTCTTACAATTCTAGGAGTCAGAAGCCCCAAATCAGTTTCCTCAGGCTAAAGTCAAGATGTCAGCAGGACTGCTTCCTCCTCGAGGCTCTACGGAGAAACAGGTACCTTGCCCTTTCCAGCTTGAGTGGCTGCCTACACCCTTCACTCCTAGCCCCTTCCTCAAACTTCAAAGCCAAGAGTACGACATGAGCACGGCCGCTTCTTCTCTGTCTCTTTGCTTGCGTCATCATGCTGCTTCCTGCCTCCCTCTTATAGGGTCTTTTGTGATTGCATTGGACCCACCTGAGTAATCCAGCCTGTTCTCCCCACAAGATGCTTAACTTAATTAGTCACATCTGCAAGGTCCCCTTTGCCACTTAAGGTAAGATATTCACAGGTTCTGGGGATTAGGGCCTGGTCATTTTGGGGGCTGTTAGCCAGCCTACAACATAGGGCAAAGGTATTTCTTCCTAGCTCTGAGGCACTGCGTCATCCACTGGAGTAAGAACCAAGCCTACCCCGTCGACTTCCAAAAATAAGAAGAAAAACAGAGTTGACACAATCAGGTTTACCGTGCCTTCCCCAGTCATTGTTTTCACAACAGGTTGGTTTTGTTTTGTTTTAATTCTCTGGTTTTTCAGTCACCCTGCCCGGCTTCCCTCAGCCACTCAGGCTACCTTTAGAATTACTCTGTTGGGTATCCTCAGGGAAAAGAAACAGGCAGACTTATTTCTTATTCAAGACGAAGCATAAGTAAGAATGTACATCTATATCAAACAAAAGTGCATTCCAACGTCAAATACCAGGATTTGGGTGAGTCTGAGCCACGTGAAATGCAAAGCCACTTTCTCCCATCCAACTATAACGCTTCGATTGCTGGCTTCATGAGTGAATGGAGGGACAATCTCTGCAGAGAACTATTGAAATTGAGAAGGGAGTGAGAACAGCTAGAAAGAAAAGGAAGTTCTAGGTCCTGGAAAAGAAGGCTACGTCCGTCTAAGCTGTCATTCACAGCAAGCGTGTCTTGTTGACCCTGCTCTGAACTGTCCACTGTGAATGATACAGTCCACTCCACGCTTGAGAGCCAAGAGCTGGCCAGGGTTGGGATGGACATCAATATGAGCTTTCAGACGCTGTGTGGAATCGTCTTGCCAGCTTGCCTGTGCCTAGTTAGTCTGGCCTCAGGGAGAGGGAAGGGCTGCTCTAATCCTTCCCCTAGGTGGCCAGCACTGGTGTGGGGCATGGCCAGGAGCGTGGGTAGCATAAGTGGGAACTGACAAGGAGGCCCCCTAGCATTGCATCTCCCAGGACAGAGACGGGGGTCACCCTGGCCTGACCAAGCCAACTTCACTCAAGGACCAAACCCAGGCCCTCCCCCTTCAGACGTCAATCACCTGAGCTCAATCTACCGGCCATTCCACTTAGTGTAATTCTCCCAGTGGATGTCCTAGCGATTCCATTTCTGTGCCAACTGTATGTAGTAGAGAAGACATTTTCACTTGCTGTTATCCAAATGAGGCAATTTGGAATTAAAAGCCAGTTCTTGCCATATTCCAAGGGTTTTCATTTTCCCCTTGTGCTTTTTCTCTGTGCAGAGCACAGTGGGTTAAAGCACAGTATTTGGAGATCCCATTCTTCAAAAACTACATTTGAATAAAATGTGTGATTATTACATGCTAAATGACATAACATGCAACTTTTGAGTGGAACACTGTGAGCTGTGGAAATTGAATTAAACAGTAAACCCGTAATTGCTTGTTAGGGTGCTTTAATTGACTCATAAGTACCATATGGGAAGCTGTGTGCCTGCAGGAGCCCAATTATAAGCTTGCTTATGGAAAGATACAACTCACTTTGCATGTTGGAAACATATTCCTCAGTTATTGCTGCCCTCTCAGGAAAAAAAAAAAGAATTTTCAAATAAATAAGAAATGCTTAATAAGCTAATAATGTAAACATAGTCCCTTGGTAACTTTGAAGCATTGTATTCAGGTTCTAATACAAGATCAGGAAATGAACAGTTAAAAATGCCCATTCATTTTATTCTAAGGGATTTTTAAGTCCTGAATCTCTCTGTGTTCACAGCTAACCAAGGAAATATACACAGGTAGGGCTCTTGGCTTCAAGGGATTTGTCCCCTAATTGAAAAACACTGGCAAGAATGAAACACTTCAGGAAAAAAGGGAACAAAATAAAATTACAAATGATTCATAAATTATATCAAAAACAAACAGAAAGGATAGCTAATACAGGTGAGAGTAACAAAGGAGGAAGGGAGATCTTAAACTCTGACAGCTAATCTGCTGCGGCAGATTCCAGAAGGGAACGCTAGGACTTGTGGTCAAGTTACCCAGCCATGGTTGGAAGCAAAATGATCAGGATCATCTGTGGGCCTTGGGGAGTGGGAAACACAAGTCCAAGTTGACTACCAAGTAAAATCAGGAAATCAGAGTTTCCAGACAAGCAGGGTGGGCACCTTCAAAAACTCGAGTTGAGGGCTTCCCTGGTGGCGCAGTGGTTAAGAGTCCGCCTGCCGATGCAGGGGACGCGGGTTCGTGCCCCGGTCCGGGAAGATCCCACATGCCGCGGAGCGGCTGGGCCCGTGAGCCATGGCCGCTGAGCCTGCGCGTCCGGAGCCTGTGCTCCACAACGGGGGAGGCCACAACAGTGAGAGGCCCGCGTTCCGCAAAAAAAAAAAAACCCTCGAGTTGAGAAAGAGTAGTCGTTAAGAATCCTAAATCCAAGGGAAAAAAGCATGAAATTGTCCTTCTCTAGGACACAGTGTAGCCTGACAACTATGTCTGCATGCACACAAGTGGTCCTGGAGTAGCTTCAGACCCCCAACGATCTCCATTAGCCACAATGAAACCATCCAAAATATATATTTAAGTACAAAGAGTAGCTTGCTTGTTGATGAAGCTGCAAGACAAGGCTCTTAATTCATCTCCAACCACTCCCTCCCCTAAGCCAGACCAAAAAAATATATACTCAGAATAGACAGGACAGGTTATGCAAACTCAGCTTTAAAAGTTCTCAGCCTCTCCTTCCATTTGAACTGCCTCTCTGAGTCCTTCCTCCTATGGAGAAATAGTAAAACCTGTCTGGAAGAAGACCATTTATAAATGCATATAAATCATCACATTCAGTAAGACATTTGGTAGCCATCACTCTAAATTAAATCATGACACTGAATAGGAAGGAGCCGTCACCACAACCAAGCTTTTTATACATCAGTGACTCTCCCCGATTTTACAGCACCTTAGAGTAGCTCCATTTATCTCAGTTGACTTTCTTTCATTAAAAATAATTCAGTGGGAATGACTGCTCATGGTAGAGTGCTGCTTTTGGGGGGTGATGAAAATGTGCTGGAATTAGATTGTGGTGATCATTGCACAACTTTGTAAATACACTAGAAACTACCAAATTGTACACTTTAAAGAGTGAATTTTCTCTCAATGAAGCTACTAGAAAAACTTCATCATTTAAATATTCTGAATCTCAAATAAATCAATATAATTTTAGAAAAAGAGCTCAGAAGTCCTATCACAAAATTGTCAATTAGATGCTGCATTTCCGGAAATCCTGGGAATTAGAATTCTTTACCAGCCAGCCAAGAAATTATTCTCGCAAAACTTACGCTCAACACCGTTTATATTAACTTTCATAAACAATTAGTAATAAAGTTAAGATTTTACTATTAATGCAGTTCTTTTCTCATGTTTCTAACCTGCCAGGTTTTATTTTTAATTTTTTTCCTTCATTAAGAAAAAAAGACACTTGCCTAGACTTTCTGAGGCGCCATGTTTACCAAGTTAGAATCCTGCAGAACCCTATTTGGAGGATATAACCTAACAGTTTAATAGAAGACAGAATTTCTGCCCTATGAGGGCTCATAAAACGCAACAGAATACTCAGCTTCCAGCAGGTGAGGAGCAAAGGCTCACTAATCAATATCTATGAATCACCTGCCTTTAAATGTGTTTAGAATATATGAGCATCGCATGGTGGTTAATTTCTCACCATGTGATAAAAATCTGTCAGGTAAGAAATCACCTAACTCCCCTTATAAACGTGTGTTCTTTTTCTTTCCTTCCTTCTATATCATGGGCTCATTAGAGGTGTAAACTAATGATGAGATGCTTTCTAGTGTTTCCAAGTCATTTTTCTCACAGCCACGAAAAAGACATCAGATGAGATTTCTTCAGAAATATCTTCCACGTCTAAATTCTGTGTTCTTCTGTCGAATGAAGCCCTCAAGTCAAACTGTATGAAAGTGTTTTGAAATTTCTTTCATGTGTCTGGAAAAAATTCATACACACTTTGTTCTACAGAATATTGTCTATAAGCATGCAATATGCTAGAAGCTTTATGCTTCTCCGGTCCCTATTTTATGTACACGTATAAGGGAAATGTATATTTGGCAGGTGTGAAAGAATGAATATGCTAATTCACACACTGCATGTGGAAAGTGGTTTATTCCATCTTTAAAGGAATATGGCAGTATTTACATAAGATTCACCTGTATCTCTGCAAACAGCTGTTGTGGAACCAACGACTAAATCAGGAGGAAAAATGGGCTGGGTATTTTTTAACAGTTGCTCTAAGTTTGACAGATGGATGGTGCTTTAGTTACCTGCTGCACTTCACAGAAAGGCACAGGGAAGAGTTGGGCCAAATCACTGCAGCAAATAATTATAGATTTAAAAAAAAAAAACCTACTTCCTCTTGGAGCATAAGATTCTTCAAAGCCTTTGTAAAACAGAAATTTTAACTATATCTGCCACGAAATAAGCTATCTTGATAATGAGTGCTATATTATTACTCAGAAAGCTAAACTTCATGTCATATAATCATTCCAGTACCAGTAACTAAGTAACCAATGAGATGTGAAACTCGAATTTAGAAATAATTTGGTGTTCTCTATTGCAAAGCAACTTCAAACACCCAGGATATTAATTGTTGCATTGCTACAGAGAAACGATAAATCAGCCCTGTATCCACATTTATCTTCCCCCCACCCCCTTACTAAAGCATACTACATTTTCTTGTGGATCTGTTTACTTAAAACATCTAAGGAACTCTCCTTTTTCTACAAATGATTTCCTCTTTGTAGATCACTATGGGTACTCACGCTTTACATGGAACCATAATCACTGCCATTATAATAAAGTGTCTGTCATGTGCAAAGCTGATGTCATGTCAAGAAGACATTCGTTTTCATTTTCTTGTCTCCTTCTCCATAGACTGCCAAGATGCTGCTGAAATTATGTTTATCCTTTCCCATTTCCTCTTTGGTCCTCTGGAGACCATGCATTTGCTACATCCTTTACGATAAGCAAATTTGTTACACTTTTTAATTCTGTTCTAGAATCTCAAACTTAATAAAACCCCATAATAAAAGTCTGAATAATGGTGTACTCAGAGGATCATACGCACTATATATATTCACTGGTCATACAATTTTGTTTCTCTCTCAAGACTTTTTAATGAAGAACAATTCACTTCCCGTAATATGTAGATGGATTCTTGAAAAGTTGTATGCAAGAAATGTGAGGGAAATGAATCTATTTTAATGCAACAGGGAAGCCTGCTATGGAAAGGTCTTCTATCCAGAATAATGGTATTTAACCTCAAAGGTGCATTTTTTTAATGTAAACAGCCAATATTGTGCTTATTGTGTGAAACTGAATTTGTTTAAAGTGATATATATCTCAAAACCAAATGCCTCCAATTTCTTTTTCTAGATTTTTTTTTTTTTTTGATGTGGACCCTTTTCAAAGTCTTCATTGAATTTGTTACAACATTGCTTCTGTTCTATGTCTTGGTCCTTTGGCCGCAAGGCATGTGGGATCCCAGCTCCCCGACCAGGGATCGAACCCGCACCCCCCATATCCGAAGGCTTAGTCCCAACCACTGGACTGCCAGGGAAGTCCCTCCACTTTCTTATGTGTAATTTTTTACCAGCTAAAATTAGCTGAATTAAGGTTCGAACTGTCTGCCAATGTCTTACCAGTTATGAGTGAAGTTGGGAACTTGATCTAATTTTACTTTTAAGCACTGAGAAATAATGAATCTTAATGTGACTAACAATATTCAATCCATACATTTAACTACTTTGAGGAAGTACTGGCCACTTGCGTGATTGTAATCAGATCTTCTCCTAATAACACGTTTTACACATTTGTTTCAAATCTTCACAGCACCCAAGTGAAACTTGCTTTACAGCCAGAGTTCATGACAACAACCCAGACCCAAGGACAATCTGAAGAGGCAACATGACCAGTCAGGAGAATGAGTCTGGCTCTGGCTTTTCCTATAATAGCTGCATGACCCACTGGGCTAGGCTCATTGAGACTTAAGTGTATTTATATGCAAAATGAAGGAGATGGACCAGGATAATACTCCTTGATTATATTATGGGTACACGCACGTACAAAGCATTTTGTTGTGTATTGTTACCATCCAGTGTTCTACTGAGAATGTGCAAGATTAGCACAGTCAGCCGGTACTAAAGCATTTATGCATAATTGTTTTTATTTCACTTAGTGACATATTGTTAAGTACACACAGCATGCTAACATACGATAGAAAACATTCTACAATTTTGGTAAAAACAAATTCCATGCTTCTTTTAAGAAGGCATTTTAGATAACAACTATAAATTAATTAGACTTCCAGGTAAAGCTGGCAGAGTGGGAACTTGCATACACTTCTGATTCCTGCTTAAACTTCATTCAAATTTTGTGAGTCCTTAACACACTAAAAGAATGGGACAGAACAGAATGGTGTCATGGTTCTGGAAGCTGTAAGTCAGGGGACAAGAGGTAAAGGATTAAACAGACTGAAGAAAATATTAAATTCTAAAGTGTAAACTGCAAAAGCCAAAGATTAAGCTGTCTTACATCACAGAATCTCTAGAAGTGGGGTTGAATGGGGGGAAACAGGGGTGTTTAAAAGAGCAGAAATTGCCCAGAGTGTTTATAAAGCAATCAGATGCCCAGCTCACTCCTCATGACACATTGCAAGAATATTGACTCCCCTCCACCCAGCCCCTTTGCAAAAGACTGGAGGCTAAAATGACCATATCATAGGCTCACTGAACTGGAAGCAGCCAAAGACCTAGTTGAGAAGATTTAAGATTACTTGATCATGGTCATACTGAACACTGAAACCTCTGACCTTCTTCCCTAACTCAGCTCCCAGAAACTGACAACGAAGTCTACCTCCTCAAGGCACCCAATGTGGAAGTCTTCTTTAGGAAATACAAAGTACAAGAGGAAAGACCTAACTCTGTTGACATGAAAAGTTTCCCAACTGAACAGCCCAGCTGGATCATGCTATTCTTAAGCTAGCAGGGGCAGCCGAGTTCATGTGACTCAACTTTGCGACTCGTAAAGAGAAGCAGAAAAACAAGGATTATCAGGTATCTGAGGAAGATGTCGGCATAAAAGAAAGAGTAACCAATACAAACCATGAGATAAAAAGTTGAAACACATTGAAATCTTGTAAGGGGAAGAAAATTGAGAACAAAAGGACTAACACTAAAACAATATATATATAAATATTTCAACCATGACTCTGGAACTGAATGATCTGGAAGAGGAATGTTGAGCAAATAAAGATCCTTTAGAAATTAAAAGAAAGTAGCAGAAACTAAAAAAGAAACTCAACAGAGTGTAGGATTAAGTTGAGAAAATCTTTTTGAAAAGCAGAGTGAAAAGACAAACAGATGGAAATTAGGAGAGGAAAAGATTTAGAAAATCTATCCAGGAGGTCTAACATCTGGATTTTAGGAGTTCCGGAGCTAGAGAACAAAAACGTTTACGGGGAGAGAAATCATTAAAAAAATAGTTCATGAGAATGTAAAGGGTATATATTTCCAAATTAAAAGGTAGTTCTGAATGCTTAATAAACACAATATAGATCTATTGAGGGTACATCTTAGTGAAATTTTCGAACAATGTAGACAAAGATCTCAAATGCTTCTAATGTCTCACCCCTACTAAAATCCAGAAGGAAAATATCTACAAAATTCTGTTTCCAGCTTAAAATTTTATACCTCATCTAATTATCATTCAAATGTGAGAACAGAATGAAGGTGTTTTCAGACATTCATGGTTATGAAAACTTTACCTCCAAATCCTTTCTCAGGAAACTACAGAAGGATGAATTTCACTAAAAGAAGAGAGTAAATCAACAAAGAGCAGAAGACAGAATGAGAAGAGAGGATGATGTTGGAGAGAGGTCCCAGAAGGACAGATATGAATATAGCAATTGAGCCGAGATTGAATAGGTCAGAAAGATCCATGAGAGTTTTTCTGAAATATGAAACTGATGGATCTGATCATCTTAAGAAGACATTTACTCAATCAGCAAAGTTGGCGGTTTTTTTCAGGGCTGAGAAGATGAAAAACAAAGTAAAGAAAAAAATCTAGAAAATGATTAACTCCAGGCATAATAAAATGTTACATGAAAATAATGATTACCATAGTTTACTTACACATGTTAAGGCTTTCAAAAACACTGATACAGTTACGCTAATATAAACATTGAATATATTGATCTAATAAAATTACATAATTACTGTACGGGGTAATGGGAATTGTGCCTGCCTAGTTAGGGCAGGGTGAGACAAGAAAGCTACATCTTTATAATTCGTAGTGGGAAGGCAATAGTTAATGGTTAAATTTGAAAATAGAAGAAGCCACAAACCAAACACAGTTTTTGGAGACATGGCTCAAAAAACAACTTAATTAGTTAGAATAAATGACAGTAGTTGACTCTGGGGAGGGGCAAATGGAGGCAAACATCACAGATTATTTAAATTTTTTTAGTTTTGTTGTAGAACTATTTGACCCTCCAAATTATGGACATGTATACATCTGATAAAAATAAAAATTAAAATGAATGAGGGAGTGATTAAAACAGATTAAATCTAACACTTAAAAATACTCTCACAAGTATATATAATAGTATATTGAATCAAATGTATAATATACTGGAATATGTATCATAAATACATACAAAGCCTTTCAATTTTCCTCCTTTGGCCAATATAATACAAGGGAGCACAATTCTGTATTTTGGTACTCTAGTATTCCACCTATTTATTTCTTATCTTTCTCAACAAAACCAACAGAACAAAAAGTGGCAGGTTTCTTTTTTCTTCTGACTTTGTGAAAAGAGCAGAAACAGCTAGTCCTGCATTTCATTTATTAATGGCTTACTATGTGCCAGTTATTCTATTTAGCATTATGAACTAAAAACACAAAAAAAGAAGTCCAGTCCTCGGCTTTTGACAGCTTACGTGGTTGGTTGAAAAGGAGGTTGGTTAGATGTAATTTACTTTCAACCTCCAAAGGAGAAACTAGAACAGGATGCAGAGAAAACTGCTGATAACAGAAGTCAAACTTACGAAGATGAAATGCAACGGTTATCAGCTCATAATGAGACAGGAACTAGCAGGAACACCAGGGCTTCCAAGAGAGAATAGTTATTACTGATGTGTGAGGAAAGGTAAAGGTAGCTGTTTACTTAGAAGTTCTTGGTTCACTTCCTTATTTAGAACTATTCTGCCTTTTTCAGGACATTCAACCCCCAGTGGTTACTGGTTAAAAATCACATAATCTCAGGGTTTTTTTCTCCCTGTTTCTATTTCTCCATTTCTAAGAAAGTAGCTTTAATTTCTGTATCTCTGATTTCACAAGTCACAAAAAAATAGTCCAGTGCAAATCCGAGACACTGGACATGAATTCTATTATTGAGGGCATGTCTATTCCTCCAACCTGCTGCTTGCTAAAGCAAATAATGCCAGAAGTCAATTTGAGAGACTGCTGACTACAGTTAACAAAACCAAGTCGAAATAATCTCATTTTCTTCTCATCCAAGACAAACTCATTAGTGACTGTGAGGGATCTGCTTCTGTCCAAACTGTGCAACCTTTTGGGGAAAAGAGATGCAAAGGTACATTATCTGAAGTTGTTTCAAAATAAAACAAAACAAAAACCAGGAAGGATAGTGGGCAAGTACAACCCAAAACATCCAAGAAAATGGTTGGTGGTCTGGGTGCGAAAATGATAAAAATATTCTTGAAGTACTTGGCTTTAACACGTTTAAGTACTGCTAACATTCAACTTTCCCAGTAGCCTGTTTTCTCAGAAAAGTTGAACCAACGAAACCAAGAAGACTCAGTAATCTACATCAAAGTGAGAGTGAGTGTGAAAAATTCTAAGCAGAGTTAAAAGACTGCTATTTAAATATGATTGAAGATTCCAAATGTCATATTTGTCTTTCTCTCTCTGACTTACTTCGTTTAATACAATAATCTCAAGTCCCTCCATGTTGCTGCAAATGGCATTATTTCATTCATTTGGGATTGACATATACACAGTACTATATATAAAATGAATAACCAACAAGGACTTACTGTATAGCACAGGGAACTATACTGAACATTTGGTAATAACCTATAAGGGAAAAGAATCTGAAAAAATAGATATATATGTATGCATAACTGAATCACTGTGCTGTATATTTGAAACGAACACAACGTTGTAAATCAACTATACTTCAATAATAAACAAATAAAAAAATAAATACAACTGAAGATTCTGAAAATTACACAATGGAGTTTTTTGTGGTCAGGATTTCAAATGCAAATAACATAATGAACACATTTTCTGGGTAAGTAAGCATTAGGAATTAATGAACCAGGATAGAGTTAAAACACGCAGTCTTCAACCTAATGGGTTGTTATGAAAATTTAGTTTCCTTTTAAGTTACTTTCCGAATGGTGGAAACTTTCATTACATCTGTTTTTTTAACTGTGAAATGCTCTTGGCTCTATAATGTTCAGTTCTGATTGTCCAAATTAGCACAGTAAAAATATGTCTGGAATGAAACACAGACATTTGAATAGGACATCATGGACAGAATGAGTTTGCGCTAAAATCAATTGAATTTGTATGTTACCCTTTTACAAACACTTGAATGGAAGCTAGCAGAAGAATCCAGTATTAATTTACCTAATACCCCCTTTACTGATAACTTAATTTTCATATGGCTAGGAGAAACCTAAAAGGTTAAATAAATGCCTAAATATAGTGATAAATGCCTAAAAAAAGTGATCCACACTTTTTTTTTTTTATTTTAAGAGAAAAAAAATGAGGGAGAAAAGAGGAGAACAAATAGCTTAGTCTTTTGGTAAGGAATCTTAGCACAAAGTTTTCTAACTTTTTTGTAATCTGGAGATTTGGTTGACTTTCAGATAATGTTTATTTTATATATCCTAAATTCATCCCTCTTTAATTTTGGGGAGATAGTTCCTTTTTCTTTCATTAACAGCAAAAGAAAACAATGCGCTCACATTCTCTGCATAATCCTCAGATATAGGAAAGCTTTTCTTCCTTCTCAATCATCTACCATCAAAGGAAAATAGCCTTGAGTCCTTTAGAACCTTTAACTACATAACCAACCCTTTCCAATATTTTCAGGCAGACACACTAAAAGGGTTATGTTATGGACTGAATATTTGTGTTCCCTAAAATTCAACATGAAGACCTCACCCCCAATATGATGGTATTTGGTAATGAGGTCTTTGGGGGATAACTGGGATTAGATTAGGTCATAAGGATGCACCTTCATGATAGAATTAACGGTCTTAAAAGAAAAGGAAGAAAGAGAGATATCTCTCTACGTGTCCACAACCACGAAAGACCATGTGAGGACACAGGTAGAAGGCAGCCATCTGCACGCCAGAAAGAGACTTCTCACCAGACCCTGATCCTACTGGCATCCTGATCTTGTACTTCCAGTCTCCAGAACTGTGAGAAGATAAATTTCTGTTGTTTAAGCCACCCAGTCTGTGGCATTTTGTTATGACAGCCTGAGTTGGCTAATACAGGTTATAAATATTACAGAATTTTAAAGCTGGAAAGGTATTCAGAGATGACTCATACCAAGGATTAAAAATTGGTGGCCTTTTGAACTAGCCTATAGATTTGCTTTGTAGGTGTCCACAGAATTTAAAAATACCTAAAAACATACCTTAGGGGTGATACCTCTGTAATTTTACACAAGCCCCGTCATTGTCAATTGCATTGTCCCGCCCTAATAACACATTTGTGTTAACTTGATTTACGCTCGCGACTCTGGTTACTGCTGATCTTCTCCTTTTATACATGGGGAAAATAAAGTCCCGAGATGTAAGGTGACTGCCCAAGCTGAGACAAGTAATCAAAATGAAAAATGGGTCTAGGATCCAGATCTCTTGATAACCTATCTGTTTTATTCTACACAGCCTGCCTAAGGGATATATCAGTGAACCATAGCACAAGGATATGAGGCTAGCAAATAATCTGATTACCTGAAGCGAGGATATCAGGGAAAAATATCAAGCAAAAAGGAAAAAAAAAAGGTCATTTTTACAAGATTTTATCTATTCATCCATCCAGATGGATTAATTCTGAAATAGTACACAGTAACTTTGAAGATGAAATATCCTCACTTCGGTAGCAAAGGCAAAACAAAAATTCTCATACTCTATTCGTACTTTGAGTTCTGTTACTGTTGACTTCAGAAAGAATTTAAAGTGCTTTTGGTAGGAAAATATAATAGAGATTATATCAAAGGAAATAACATAAAAAGTAAAAATAATTATGGAAATTCTATATTCTATTATTGTAATAGAGTAAGTAAATCTATTAAAATGTCTGCTTTTTAGTCTAATTACATCATGTAATTCTCCATGAAATATTAAAGAATTATTACAATTGGTAATGCAAAAGTTTCCCTTTCCAACACAACCTGTGTGCTACATCCCCTTATGATATTTCTTCCCTTCAAAATGTCCTACTGATATACAATCAGCAAGATAAAACTAGGCATTGATAGGACTTTCTTTCAAATCTTGCAAAGACCTGAAAAAGGCCAAAAATCAAAGGCTCATTCCCTAGATAGCAGGCCCTTGAACTCCTCTCGCTGTAAATGTGTAAAAGTGAAATGTAACATTTGTATGATGTGATAGTTTACCAAGAAATGTCCATAGGTATTATTTCATTTGATCCCACCCCAAATTCTGGGAAACAGATAAGGCAAGGAATTATCTCCATTCAGAGAAGAGGGAAATGAGGCTCAGAAGTGCTAGACCTCATGTCCAACAGTCAGCCACAGATCCACATTTTCTGCAGCCTTACAATTCCACATGTCACGTGTTAGGAGGTAATGTTTCTGAGGACATTGCTATATTCATGTGAACTTCAAAAAGGTTCACAGAATTCAACATGTCCTTGTTGGGCAGGGTAACTTTTAGCATTATCTAAGCCTAAAATATTTGCAGTTACTCACTTCACGTAGCCCTGCCAGACATATTTTAAGCCTGCTTTTATATTTCGTACTGGACTTCATGTTAAGAGTCCTATATTACAAGTGAATCACCTATTCATTAATTTATTCATTATTTCAATAAAAATAGTTTGAGTACCAACTGTCTTGGGGACTTGTATGTGTTTGTGATTGTGGAGTCCGAGGGTTGTGGGGAGGATAGAAAGATAAATCTAGAACAAACCCCAGAATCTACACAGGACCTTACAGTAGAGCAGGAGAGATATATCACACATACAACTCAAGAGTACCTGGCATACGGCTTGTTTTCCTAGAAGTTCATGGATCCCCAGAGGGGACTGAATGTTCTTCCAAGTGTCCAAAGTTACAAGAGCCCATAGGTTATCATTCCTCTTCAAATGGTAGGTCTGGAGTAAATCCAGACCAGATAAAGGCCAGAGGCCTGTTGTAGCATCCTGCGCCTCTGTCCTACTGCCCACCTTCAATGAGAACCTATCTTGAAAACACCCACCCGCCTCTCGGTGGCCTTCCTTGGTTGTGACAGAGTTTAAACTTCCACGTAATCCCTCTAGATTTCACCTCTTTTTCCTCTGCTCTGATGCCTTGACACTGACTCCCCTTTGCTTTCATTTAACCCGCATGCCATTTTTATGTAAAGCAGTTATTTTCTGTATCCTGGTGCTAAGCCCCATCAGGTCTCTCTTTTAAATACAACCTGTCAAAGTCCCAGTCCATCCCCCTCTGCAGGTCCCCCCACCTCTGGACAGAGTTGTGGCTGAAATGCCTGGAGGAATCCCCTTCCGAGGACCAGGAAGGATGCATACAATTTTGCCTGATAACATGGGGAAGAGAGAGATCCTACAGAGAAGGAATGGCATGGCTAATTAGCCCTCCTCTGACTAAAACCTTAAGTTTCTGTAGGAAACAAGACTATAAAAGTAAGTACATGCAAAATTGTGGAAGGCCCTGAATGCCCTATTAAGGGCTTTGGTCCCTACAGGTAATGGGAATCTGTGGAATTTTTTTGTCTACTTTCAGCAAAGGAATGTGTGTTTTAGGATATGAGATGAATGTCCGTAAGTAAAAACCTTCTTTGAAAATAGCTGCAGGCACCCAGAGAACCCACAAGTCCATGAATTTACAACCAAAGACATTGATATAAATGGTTTACGAAAGCTGATCGTGTTAAGATGTCTGAGAAAAGTTACCAAAACCCCGTTGAAATAGTCACCCTCTGAATAAGTATTTACTAAGCACCTTCTAAATTCGAGATACTGCATCTGGCACCGAAGGTATCTGAAGTATAACATATGGCTTCTGCTCTCAATAGGTCTACAAGCAACTCCCGAGAGCTCTCACTTCCCTCAAAGCTCTGTGTGGTGACAAGTGACACCACAAGCAGAATGCTGAAAGTCACTAAAGCTGCCAGCAGGGCTGCTCATTGGAGAGCTGCTCTCCAGAACATATTCCCTTTGTTTCCTGGGATGTTAGCTTTCATAAACCAATAACATGTTTGGCACTGTTTAAGATATTTTTCAAATTAATTTAGGATAGTTATATCTACTCTTAAATAAACATTTTTTTTTGTAGTTGTAGTAAGTTTACATCAAAGTCATTTACTGACTGCAAATTAAATCAGACCTTGGGGCTTCCCTGGTGACGCAGTGGTTAAGAATCCGCCTGCCAATGCAGGGGAAACGGGTTCGAGCCCTGGTCTGGGAAGATCCCACATGCCTCAGAGCAACTAAGCCCGTGAGCCACAACTACTGGGCCCACGTGCCGCAGCTACTGAGGCCTGTCTGCCTAGAGCCTTTGCACCACAACAAGAGAAGCCACCACAATGAGAAGCCCATGCACTGCAACGAACAGTAGCCCCCACTCACCACAACTAGAGAAATCCTGCGTGCTGTAACACAGACCCAATGCAGCCAAAAATAAAATAAATGAAATAAATTAAAAAAAAAATAAATCAGACCTTAATTGTGACCAAAAATACTATCGCAGATGCTATTACATGAGATTGAAAGGTTAGGTCTATTTGAACCATTTCATAAAATAAGATAAAGAGGAATAAGGTTCTCACTAGAATCTTGGCTAGCAATTTAAAAGATGTGTCTTTTCAGGGAACATGTCCTTGAGGAAATTTCAGTAGGAATCTCAGAATTCCTTTTAGGTTAAAAAAAAAAAAACTGAGTAAAGAGACTTCTACCCTGCACAAGAAGCTTGCTTTACTTGTTCTCTGATATTTGAAATAGGCAGCATCTCAGGATTGGTACCCGAGGGCACAAATGCTCACTTATGCCAGGAAAACAAACAAACAAAGAAAAAACATTAAGAAAAAGAAAGTATCGGGGCAAAGGCACAAGGGAATAAATGGAGAAATACTCTGCTCTGAAATGTGAAAAAGTGGTAAGATTAAAATGCACACTTAGAAGGGAAGTATTTGAAGCACAGGCTAAAACCTCACCATCTGAAATATTCTAACAGGTGCGAATAGAGTGAGCTGCAGAGTGAATTATAGCTCTTCCAACAGTTACTACAGGGGCTACTGCACTTTCATCACTATTATCTGTCTCATCCTATAGCACTGTTGATCAATGTCTTGATTAGAAAGATTAGAGAGTGGGGTAGCAGCACTGGAGCTGCACTAGTGCTCAAAAGAGAGACAAATTAGAATACCCATTTTCTCCAAATATAGTTTTCAAACAGGAATTATTTCCAGTGGTTTCATTTAAAGTATGTCCAGATGTCCTCAACACTAGCAAATAGAAATAGGAAGAAGAGAGAACTTACTAAACAACTACTAAGACATTGAAGGCCCAGTATTTTTTTTTGAGGAATAATTGATATACAATATTAAATAAGTTTCAGGTGTACAACATAGTGATTCACAATTTTTAAAGTTTATACTCTATTCATGGTTATCAAATATTGGCTATATTCCCTGTGTTGTACTATATGTCCTTGTAGCTTATTATTTTTTTACATAGTAGTTTGTCTGTCTTAATCCTTTTGTCCTTCCCTCATTCCCTCTCCTGACTGGAAACCACTAGTTTGTTCGCTATATCTGTGAGTCTGTTTCTTTTTTTTTTTAACATCTTTATTTTTTTTTTTTTGATAAATACCCAGTAGTGGAATTGCTGAGTCATATCGTAGTTATATTTTCAGTTTTCTGAGAAACTTCCATACTGTTTTCAATAGTGGCTGCACCAGTTTACCTTCCCACCAACAGTGTCAAGGGATCCCTTTTCTCTACATCCTCGCCAACATTTGTTATTTGTGGTCCTTTTAATGATAGCCATTCTGACAGGTGTGAGGTGATAGCTCACTGTCGTTATGATTTGCATTTCTTTGATGATTAATGAGGTTGAGGATCTTTTCATGTGCCTGTTGGCCACCTGTATATCTTCTTTGGAAAAATGTCTATTACAGTCTTCTGCCCATTTTTCAATCATGTTATTTGTTTTTTTGATGTTGAGTTGTATAAGCTGTTTGTATATTTTGGATATTAACCCTGTTGATCATATCATTTGCAGATATTTTCTACCATTCAGTACGTTGTCTTTTTGTTTTGTCAATGGTTTCCTTTGCTGCGTAAAAGCTTTTAAGTTTAATTAGGTCCCATTTATTTATTTTTGCTTCTATTTCCTTTGCTTCAGGAGGCATATATCCAAAAAAAAAATATTGCTACAATTTATGTCAAAGAGTGTTCTGCCTATGTTTTCTTCTAGGAGTTTTATGGTTTCTGGTTTTACCTTTAGATCTTTAATCCATTTTGAGTTTACTTTTGTATATGGTGTTAGAGAATGTTCTAATTTCATTATTTTACATGTAGCTGTCCAGTTTTCCCAGTACCACTTACAGAAGAGGCTGTCTTGTTTCCATTGTATATTCTTGCCTCCTTTGTTTGGATTAATTGACTATGTGTGTGGGTTTATTTCTGGTCTCTCTATTCTGTTCCATTGATAGATGTGTCTGTTTTTGTGCCAGTACCATACGGTTTTGATTACTGTAACTTTGTAGTATAGTCTGAAGTCAGGAAGCATGACTCCCCCAGCTCTGTTCTTCATTCTGAAGATTCTGTTGGCTATTCAGGGTCTTTTGTGTATCCATACAAATTTTAAAATTATCTGTTCTAGTTCTGTGAAAAATGCCCTGGGTATTTTGATAGGGATTGCACTGAATCTGGGGATTGCTTGGGTAGTATGGTCATTTTAACAATATTAATTCTTCCAATCCATGAACACACTATATCTTTCCATTTGTGTTGTCTTCAATTCCTTTCATCAATGTCTTACAGTTTTTGGATTTATAGGTCTTTTACCTCCTTTGGTGGGTTTATTCCTAGGTCTTTTATTTTGATTGTAAATGGGAATATTTCCTTAATTTCTCTTTCTGATAGTTTGTTGTTAGTGTATAGAAATGCATCCGATTTCTGTATATTAATTTTGTATCCTGCAAGTTTACCAAATTAATTGATGGGCTAGAGTAGTTTTCTGGCGGTGTCTTCAGGATTTTCTATGTATAGTGTCATGTCATTTGCAAACGGTGACAGTTTTACTTCTTCTTTTCCAATTTGGATTGTTTTTATTTCTTTTTCTTCTCTGATTGCTGTGGCTAGGATTTCCAACACCACTTTATTTTTTATTTTTATTTTAAACTTATTTATTTATTTTTGGCTGCGTTGGGTCTTCTGTTGCTGCATGTGGGCTTTCTCTAGTTGCGGTGAGTGGGGGCTACTCTGTGTTGCGGCGCGTGGGCTTCTCACTGCGGTGGCTTCTCTTGTTGAGGAGCACGGGTCCTAGGCACGCAGGCTTCAGTAGTTGTGGCACACAGGCTCAGTGGTTGTGGCTAGCAGGCTCTAGAGCGCAGGCTCAGTAGTTGTGGTGCATGGGCTTAGCTGCTTTGCAGCATGTGGGATCTTCCCGGACCAGGAATCAAACCCGTGTCCCCTGCCTTGGCAGGTGGATTCTTAACCACTACGCCACCAGGGGAGCCCTCCAACACCACTTTAAATAAAAGTGGCAAGAGTGGGCATTCTTGTCTTGTTCCTGAGCTTAGAGGAAACACTTTCAGCTTTTCACTGTTGAGTATGATGTTAACTGTGTGTTGTCATATATGGCCTTTCTTATGTTGAAGTATGTTCCCTCTATGCCCAATTTCTGCAGAATTTTTATCACAGATGGATGTTGAACTGTGTCAAAAGCTTTTTCTTCATCTACTGAGATGATCATATGGTTTTAATCCTTCAATTTGTTAATGTGGTGTATCACATTGATTGATTTACAGCCTTTGAAAAATTCTTGTATTCCTGGGATAAATCCCACTTGATCATAGCGTATGAGTGTTTTGATGTATTGTTTAATTCGGCTTTCTAATATTCTGTTGAGGATTTTTGCATCTATGCTAATCAACGATATTGGCCTCTAATTTTTTCTGTGTGTGTGATATCTTTTTCTGGTTTTGGTATCAGGGTGACACTGGCCTTGTAAAATGAGTTTGGAACCATTCCTTCCTTTGCAATTTTTTGGGAATAGTTTGAGGATAGGTGTTAACTCATCTCTATATGTTTGGAAGGATTCACCTGTGAAGTCATCTGGTCTTGGACTTTTGTTTGTTGGGAGTTTTTTTTTTTTAAATTACTGATTCAATGTCATTACTGGTAATTGGTCTGTTCATATTTTCTATTTCTTCCTGGCTCAGTTTTGGGAGATTGTACATTTCTAAGAACTTGATATTTTTTCTAGGTTGTCCATTTATTTGGGCATATAATTGTTCATAGCAGACAAGGGCTCAACATTTTGCTACATGCCTTAGGAAATCGCTGTCTAGCACTTGCAACAATCCTTTAGATAATATAGTGTTTGGTTTGTAGGCAAACAAACTAAAGCTCAGAAAAGTCTATTATTTTTCCCCAAATCAAAACCTAGTAAATGGAACTTCCAAGATTCATACCTATGGCCACCAAGCTTCACAGCATGTGGTCATTTGCTTCTAAATGGGGAAATAGATATTTTTGAAGTATAAGCACATTAAACAATGTTTAATTGTCAATTTTTTAATATTTTTTTTTCTCTTCACATTTTTTTTAAGGGTTACTTTTCTTAATACCCAGTAAAATCTTTTCCTGGGCATTTACTAAGTCTTACATTTAGTGAATCATGTACATATAATGTCAATAATATGTTTTGACAGTATAATTAAAAAACACATTTCTTAAAAACACATAATGTATTTGCAAGACAATTTTAACAATGTCTTCTACTCCAGAATAAAAGTGTGCGTGTGTGTGTCTTAACTAGGGAGAGAAGTATTTGAAAGTACTGTAGCTTGAATAGGAGGCATTGACACTGTATCCATTACCTATTTCTGCATACAAACTACCCCAAAACAATGGCTCACAACTATGGGTTGCATGGGAAGTCTCCTGGTTTTGCCTGGGCTCACTCATGGGATTGCTTTCAGCTGGAGGGTCAGCTAGAGGCTGAGCTGAGCTGTCACAAATGGGAGAGCTGGGCTTCTTTTCCATGTGATTTTGCACCCTGAAGGAAATACAAGACTTCCTCAAGTGATGATGGTAGCTATCTAAGAGGGCAAGTCCCAATGGGCAAGCTCTTACAAAATCTATGCTTCTGTCATCTTTACAGATATCCTATTAGCCACAGCAAGTCACATGCATAAGCACAGAATCAATGTTGGAGGGGACTATACCAAGGACATAGATTATTAGGCTATAAGACCCACTAGGAGCTATTAATGTAATACTCTACTACTGATACCTTTTTGGACTTGAAAATAGCTTTCCTTTGGAAGGGAAGCCTTGTTGTTCAGGATCATAAAGAAATGTCATCAGATGATTGCTGTTTGACGATTTAGGAGGAAAGATGTCTAACCTCTAACGTTGATTCCTATAGAGATAAGAGGGGAAGTTTTAACCCATGAATTGCTGGTTCAGGTACTCAGTCCTGAATGGACACTGTAGGCCTGGTATAGCCCTCAGATGTGGATATGTGTGAGAAATAAAAGTATTGAGCATAAAGATATGCAAAACTGGTAACCCACTACAGTGCTCCCTTGGGTCAGAGTTCACCCTAGGGACTGCAGAACTGTCTTCACACTAAGAACCCCGGTGGCCCAGTGATACTCAGTGAGGATTAACATGACAGGATCACCACAGTAGACTAGCTTTCAACAGCAAGTCCCTGCATCACTGAGAAGCCATGCCTGCAGTGGACTTCACAGATGCCCATTCTTTCCCTGTTTGGATGTGCATGACAGACTACCACCTCTATAATTTTCAGAAAAAAATAAGATAAAACAGGTGGGCAAAGAGCATAGTGTTAACTTTACAGAGTGCTTACCATGTGCCAGGTACTATTCTAAACACTACAGTTGGATGCTATTATCATTTCCATTTTATAGAGAAGAAAACAGAGGCAACAAAAAAGTTATTTAACTTTCCAAGGTATTGTTATGGGGCAGAGCTAGGACTCAAAGCCTGGAAGTCTGACTCCAGAGCTTGGGTTCTGAACCACTGGTCATTCTGCCTTTGTAGGGGACCAGTTAATTAAAAAATTAATCGTGTGACTATAGTTGCCACTCTTTGGAAAGTCCATGCTGATTTTAAAAAGCATTCATGAATTGGGAATTGTCTATTAGTATGTTTTAACCTTAACCATACTTCTACTCCCTTCCCAGATACGTGTGTCTGAGAAAACATATATTTATTTTTCTTGATAGTGAACTGATATTTCGTACACTTTTCATCTTGTCTTGAGAAGATTTTACTTTTAGAAGAATATATTGGTGTTAAAATATATCCTTACAAAAGAAATCCTTTATTCTTATGGAAATCTTCCTGCTTATGAGTGTGTCGTTCAGTTCATGTAAAATAAATATCAATCACACAATATTACTTTTTTTGTAACACAACTTCCATGGACCATTCTGATCTTTGGGCCTCGTGGTACTTAAATGACCATCCACGTTTCAATGTTAGAGCTGATGGCAACTGGTTTATTTTTATTGCTTTGGCTCCAGCAAAAATAAAACCTACCCTAAGAACATGAGGCACCTAAAAAGCTTTAAAGTTTGTGGCTCTTCTTAAAAACCATAAATATTTGAGGTCTGAAATTCATTCATGATTACTCCTTTCACAAACCATCAAAAACTCGAATCATTCCAAATAAATCTATTAAAGATACTTACAGTGACTGCTTACTAATTTTTTTTTTATTTGGTTGTTTACTTTGCCATTTCCTTGCTAGACTGCAGTAGTCCCTTGTTATTCTTTTTATTTAACAGTTATTTCCTGTCTCTCATAACATCTGCTTGAAGCCTCACTGTTAATTTCAGGCAAAATGAAAATGCATTTAGAATATTCCCTTTTGATTAGATGATCAAGGCACAGAAAAAATGACTGCTCAGATACCCAGAGGGACCCGAAATTCAAACATCAATCAAAATAGGATAGAGTTTATGAGCTGTTTTTTGAACAAAAATAGTCCCACCTTGATTCTAAATTTCACAGCTACCAAAAATATGCAAGATTACCATAGATTTCGTAATAGAATATATAACCATAAAGGCAACCACCAAACAACTCAGTCACAAGCAATGATAAAACCTGATACAAAACTCTTAACTTGAGGCTATTTCCTACCTGCCAGATGTACCCTATGTTATTGAAAAGCAGAAAAGTATAAAACTAATTAATTATAGTAAAATATATAACAGAAAGAATCTAAATGTAACAATATGTGATTTTTATATTGCTGAGCAGAGGATTTGAATATATGAATATTAAAGAAAAATCCATCCATTTGGTCAAACTATGAATATGATTATAAGTTATTGGTTCTTCCCAACAGTCTACGTGTAGGGTATTTAATCAATTTCCTTTTCTTCTTAAAAGAGAGATTTTTCAAAGGTAACGTGCCATGCATTACACAGTTATCAGAATTAAGATATCCAGAGTAAGGAGTTCTTTTCTGACTGTATTAATTATATTCATGCATTCAACATCCAAGATCTACGAAGCCGTGGGAATGGCAAAGGCAAGTAAGACACTACACCAGCCCTTAAGAAGCTCATCATCTCATGGGAAAGATAAATATATAAACAAATAACTATAATGACAATGTAACGAAATATTTCAGTGGAGGGATGCACATAGTTGTCTGGAAGCGGAAGGGAAAGAAATACTAGCTTTGCCTTTAGGACCAGCCATGTAGCTACAAACACGATTAGTCTGAGACAGAGAAGAAAGATCAGACATCAGACCCAGTTGGGGGGCTGGAAAAGCAGACCATATGGCTGGAAGATTGCCCTTCTCTAATAAAAAGTGACGCAGAAATTGATTTAAATGTGTTGTATTTTTTTTCTTGTAGCTACAGCCTACTAATTCGTCCAAAATATACTCTACCTCTTTTGCAACCGTATGTGGAATCTCCTGCAGTATGTAAAATAAGGATTCTGAAAAGTTTGAAGGAAGGCTTCTATGTGGTTGAAGCCTCTATTTTATTTGGCAGAAGTAAGTATATAAGATCCTTTCTATTCATATGTATTTTTTTCATATTTTTAGTTTCACATGATTCTTTTTTAAAAATTTATTTTATATTATAGTTGTGAATGGATATATGTATATGTATTCATATGTATTTACTTACCTTTATCTAGAAAAGCCTTTATCTAGAAAAGCCTTTATCTAGAAAAATGAAGAGGAAGAATCCAGATGGATTCTCGCTGATAAAGAGTGCCAGGCCTGAAGACAAACTACCTCATCTACAATGGGCTCTAGGAAGTCTGGAAGAATAGACTTGTCACTCCAGTGATTCTCTGGGGGAAATCCAGGCCCTTGTCCAGGATACCATATAGAGTCACCTCCTGCTCTGGACACACTCCAGCTTTTTAGGAAAAGGAGCCTGGTTGGTTAGGGCAGTGAAGGATACACAGGGAAGCCGGGATGCATAGACCACTCACTGTTCATAGCCAAACACTTGGACTTGTGGAGAATTAGGACAAAGCTTCACCATCAACCAGATGCCAACAGCAACAGGAACCATCTAACAGTAACTCTGGTAACTGACACAAGCTGCTAAACTCTCAGATGAGGCTGCTTGTGTCTCCCTAAGTTAGCATTCCACTGTTATCACTCAGTTTTTTCTGACCATTCTTCTAACTATCCGCATCTCCACATACTCCTGACTTCCTTCCAACTCTGCATCTCTGTCTTTCCAAAAATGAGAGTCTGACATTAGTCACTGACTAACACAGAACATCTAAATTGAACAGAATTCCAGACCTAGGCCAATTCATAGGTACCTAGTCCTTTTTATGGATAACTCAACATTTGTATTGTATTCCAGGGGACAATGATTCTAGGAGATGTTAATCAGAGTTTATTCTGCCTTCAAAAGAGCTACAGAAAATTCATACCAAATCTACCTGTTGGAAACTCACAATACAGACTTATATACTGAAGGCTCTAAAATGTTACAGCATAAAAAAAGCCTGTTTAACTCTATTGAATTGTTTAAGGAATCTCTTTTAAAGACAAGACCTTATTTTTGTCTTGAACACTTTTTATTGCTCTGAACATTTTAAAGCATTGCCACAAAGAGCTTAACCTTTAGCCTAGTTTGAGAAGCACTGCTTTAGTTGGCTTCAAATAGGATGCCGAGATCTGCTTCCATGAGCTGTGGGCGGAGGGTCAGAGACACATGGCACATACTCAGCAATTTACATGTCAGGACCCACTGGTGGACATTTGCCTCAAACGAGGCCTGCAGTGATGGCAGGAATTTTGAATCCTGTCAATCCCACTCTAGGTAAACCCCATAAACCATGAGACAATGACTTTAAGAACAAGACTGGTTAAAAGAGTCTCTAAGGCTGAGAGGATTAAGTTATTCAACGCATGAGCCAGCTCAGGTTCCTGAAATCCCAACAGAACCAAACTGTTTTTGAGTGGGAAGGGAAAAAAGTTTTTGTCCCTCCTTAAAAAGAGACACATTCAAACATGCAGACTTTCAGAAGCAACTACGGTTCATCTCATATGATTCATCTGTCCATTAACTTCATCTGGATCAGGCAGGCAGATGAGAAAAGAGAGCAGAGGCTCTGTTTTGTCCTGACTAGCATTCAGAATCCATCTTTCCCTTATAATTATATAAAATGCTTTTTTTCCCCCTTCTCTTTTCCTTTCCCTTTTTAGGCAAAGTGCTGCTTTGAAGATAGAATAAATAATGCAACTCTTTGGTGCTTTGTGGTTTCTAGGGAGGATTAAAAGAAAACTATCAGTATGATTAAAGGGCCATCCTTAAAATAAACTTGCAGTTGGCAACATTTATGTCCATGCTTTCCCATCTCCTAGTTGTCTTAGCTACATCTGGGTCTCCCCTCTACCTCCCTTGTGTTCAGGGTCCTTACGCTGCAAGTCACCTAGAGTCCCATACTCTTAATCTTCTACATTTTGTCTATTTCCTAACCTCTATCAAGACTCACTCATCCAATGCCTCATTCTATCAGAACTGTTTTCTATTTAGCTGGAAAGAAATCATCCCTAGTAAAAATGTCTGCGAAAGTGATAATCTACTCTGCTTATGCACAGTTGGGTAGCCTTTAATTTTACCACAAATAAACTGAAGTTTTAGAGGCCATGACTTGCCTGTAGTCTCAGAAATACTGTATGTGTCCTGCTGAAAATACAGTACTTCACTGGATGGCAGTTAAAATATATATATCACGGAAACAAACTTATGGTTCCCAAAGGGGAAAGGGGGGAGGGATAAATTAGGAGTTTGGTGTTAACATATATACATTACTACATATAAAATAGATAAGCAACAAGGACCTACTGTATAGCACAAGGAACTCTACTCAACATTTTGTAATAACCTATATAAGGGAAAATAATCTGAAAAAATATATATAACTGAATCACTGTGCTGTACACCTGAAACTAACACAATATGGTAAATCAACTGTACTTCAATACAGAAAAGAAAAAAAACCAAAAAATACCAAATATATGACTTTGATGTTCAATGTTAAGCATACCTTGCTAGTTACTTAAGTTATTAAGTGACACCTAAACTCATACGATGTTCTGCCACTTGCCCTTTAAATGCTGGAGTTCCTCAGGGCTTGGTCTTGAGCTTTCATCTCTTCTCACTTGATATACTCTCTCTCTCTCTCTCTCTCTCTCCTCTCTCTCTCTCTCTCTCTTTGAGACTAGCAGATCGCATCCAATCCCAAGGATTCAATTACCAATAGTGACACCACTGACTACCAGGTTTGAATCTGCAGCTCAGACCTTTCCATTTAGCCCTAGCTATCTACCAGGCACCTCCTCTGGGGTATTTTTTCAGGCTATGCAAACACGACATGTTCACAGTTCTATTAAAGATCTTCTCTGCGTCTTGCTCCACTCTAAAGGTTAACTCACTAGTGGCCATCACCATCAATGCTGTCCTTGCTCAAGCTGGAAACCTGAGTGTTGTCCTGAATACTTCTCTCCTTTTTACTCCCCTATTTGATTAATCTTGGGTATTCTACTTTTTAAATATCTCTTCAGCACATCCTTTTCTCTCCATCTCCCTGGCATCTTGATAATCAAAGCCACTCTCCTGTCTTTACTGGATTATGAAAATAGCTTCTTACCTGGCCTCTCTCCCTCTAGCCTTCCTTCCTCCCAACTCATTCTCCACATTGCTGCCAGAGTAGTCTTTTTAAAACAGAAATCTAATTACGCCACTCTTGAGCCCGACACTCTACACTGGTTTCATTGCTTTCATCACAAAGCCTAAGTACATTACTGTGGCTTATGTGCTTCTGTATGATCCTCCTTCCCTACCCGCTGATGTAGCTTTACTTCAAACACTCTAACTCTATTTCCAGCTATAGTCACCACAGTTCTATTTCAATTATTCCAAATGAACTGAACAACGTCCTTACGTACAAATTAACACATAACATTCCCTTTGTTGGAAATATCCTGTCTCTTCTTCTCGACCAATCAAGTTCCCTTTATCCAGTCTCAACATTATTAAACTCACTTATTTTACTCTGAACAGTTCA
The DNA here is from genome assembly GCF_951394435.1 of Stenella coeruleoalba. Taxonomy (NCBI): domain Eukaryota; kingdom Metazoa; phylum Chordata; class Mammalia; order Artiodactyla; family Delphinidae; genus Stenella; species Stenella coeruleoalba. The sequence continues at coordinate 36,510,738 of NC_137151.1, read as the reverse complement.
TGTATAACACAGAATAATAATTGCTAAAAATATATTTGTGAGAGGGAGATCAGCTCGGTGCTTTGTGACCACCTAGAGGGGTGGGGTAGGGAGGGTGGGAGGGAGGCACAAGAGGGAGGAGATATGGAGATATATGTATATGTATAGCTGATTCACTTTGTTACAAAGCAGAAACTAACACACCATTGTAAAGCAATTATACTCCAATAAAGACGTTAAAAAATAAATAATTAAATATGTTAAAAAAAAGGAAAAAATATATATATATTTGTTTAATACATAATCACATCATTAAAAGACCCACAAGGGTAACATTGCATGTGTCCTGTTCTCCATTCTATCCCTGGTACCTTGGTACATAGCAGGCTATCAAATAGTACTTCTTTTTGTAAATAATTCATAAGAAACACCTAATATTTAAGAGACATTTTTAGTGACATTTGATAGCAATATCACTCTTTCCAGCCCCTAACTGTGTGTGTCATAGTAGAAGCATGAGAAACTTAGTCTAGTAAAAATTGATTAACAACTGCCACGCCTTATGATTTATCTCAGAGTTAGCAGAGAAGAAAGATACTTTTAAAAAGACATTTCTGCCTCCTAATCGCTGGTGTTTTTTTTTTTTTTTTTTTGCTGTACGCGGGCCTCTCACTGTTGTGGCCTCTCCTGTTGCGGAGCACAGGCTCAGGACGCACAAACTCAGCGGCCACGGCTCACGGGCCCAGCCGCTCCGCAGAATGTGGGATCTTCCCGGACTGGGGCACGAACCCGCGTCCCCTGCATCGGCAGGTGGACTCTCAACCACTGTGCCACCAGGGAAGCCCTCTGGTGTTTTTTTTGATGTTATACCTTTAGCATATTTTAATTCTCGTTGGCTGATCAGTGAGCAAGGTTTTGAAAAAGCATGGGCTCATTTTTAAAATGAGAGAATAGAAATTTGAAAGAACTATCACAAGTAACTACCTGGGTATTCAAGAGTCAAAGAAAAACGGTCTCAATAAAATGTTGAACACAGCAGGCAATGGCAACAGCCTACTTTGAAACTGTAACTGGAAACAGAGTTTGCAATAACTATAAGTGGGTCAGACAATGTTGCCCCCATGGCATAAGTTTTTAAGGTAATTGAAAGATTCATGAATTAAAGATAGACCTCTCTAAAATATTACAAATCTATTGCTATCACCTGGCACATTATTTAACAAATTGCTAAGGATTTTCATGAACTCTGCACACGCCAGGCATGATTCTTACAAACAGCGTTGGGGTACTGCGTCCCAGCTGGCTTTAATCAGCTGAAATGGAATGCAATCAGCATCACAAATTAATAATATTCCTTTTCATGGTCATTTTGTTCCATAAAGAAATGACAAATGGGTATAAACGCTGTTAGAAAAACATCACAAAATAATGTCTCCACAGGAAACATAAGTCAGTGTGATTTGAAGATTCCCATGATTGCTCATACATGACTTCCCAAAGCAATAGACTTGAATGGCTACTTCTGAAGCCATTTTCCTTTTTGATCATAGAGTCAAATAGAGAGCTTTGCTACAGGACAAAATGTATCACCAGCCTTATCTAAATGTATAACAGACTGTGGAAATAGTTACACACACGCAATACAGTTACACACACACACAGGCGGACATATCCACATTCAGGAAATCACCGTTTTAGATGGCCAGAAAACTATTATTTCATAATTATTTTATACTGTTATTGATTTTTCAAAACTTTCAGATTTATTATCACTTTTTAAAACCTCAAGAAAAGTAAAGAACAATATTTTGTAGCCAGCGATATTCTATGTACATGCACAAATTTCTAAACTTTCAAGACAACAGGAATGAAAAACACAGCATTTAGATTCCAGCGCCTTGACTTTGACCTTAAGTTAAACTTTTGTGCTCCACCACTCCCTAAATAAAACTGGAAAGGTAAAAAGGAAAAAAAAGACAAAAAGGCGTTCTTAGAGATAGGATAACAAACTATTCTACCCAGCTCATGAAATACGACCACTGTTTCAGATAGACACTTTGATTGAATGTGCATTGGCAGACAACTCAAAAATTATGACTGGGTTCTTACGTAACAAACGTACTCGCTACAAAGCTTGAATTACTCATTTGTTTATCTCATAAAGCACAGGCTGGTGCAACATAAGGGCATTTCTAGCATACTCCATGGAGACATAATCTGTAACTGTTTAAAATGATAAAAGGCTAACAGAACGGATTGAACATGGCGTATCGAGGGCATATGATTAACAGCACTCAGGAAATCAAAAACCAGAGAAAATGTCAAGAAAAAGCATGAGTCTGAACGTCTGGCCTTGCAGTTATGGATATTGTCACTAGGCATTCAGTGGCAAACAACTGCTTTTTAGTTACTAAATCACGCTTGGCTTTTGACATCACTTTGTATAACCTGAATTCAGATCGTCTACTGGTGACATTTTAATCATATCTTTTGCTGAGTGTCTACAGCAATTGGATATCCATGAAATGTTGCACTTGGTTCTTTCACAGAATCTTTCTTCACACAAGAGCCTTTAAGATGGATCAAATGCCTCCATCTAGACTTTTCCACAATGCTGAATTAACACAAACAAAATGATTAATGGTCCAGTTTAAGTGCAGCTACTGTGAAACTGTGGTCTAGATTCTCCAAGTAATGCCACTTTTTTTTTTTTTTTTTGGAAAATGAATCTCCTACAAGTCAACAACAAAAAGAACAAATCACTTGATTAAAAATGGGCAAAGGACTTGAAGAGCCATTTCTCTAAAGAAGATGTATAAATGGCCAACAAGAATATCAAAAGAGGTTCAACATCACTAGTGATCAGGGAAATGGACATAAAAGACCACAATGAGATTCGCCTCACACCCATTAGGATGGCCACTATCAGAAAAACAAAACAAAACAAAACGAAAAACATAAAGTGAAAACAAGGTTGGTGAGGTTGTAGAGAAACCAGAACCCTTGTGTACTCTTGGTAGGGATGTAAAATGGTACAGCCACTGTGGAAAACAGTAACAGTAAGATGATTCCTCAGAAAGTTAAAAATAGAATTACCATATGATCTAGCAATCCCAAAGAACTGAAAATATATATCCAAAAGAATGGAAAGTAGGATCTTGAAGAGATTTTTTCATACCTACTTTCACTGTAGAATTATTCACAATAGCCACGCTGTAGAAACAACCTAAACGTTCATTGGCAGATGAATAAAGAAAATGTGGTATGTACACACAGTATTATTCAGCCTTAAAAAAAGAAGGAAATCCTGTCACATGCTGTAACATGAATGAACTTTGAGGACATTATGCTAAGTGAAATAAGTCAGTCACAAAAAGACAAACGTTACATGATTCCACTTCAGTGAGATTTCTAAAATAGTCAAATATGGGAACAGAAAGTAGAATGGTGGTTGCCGGGGGCTGAGGGGAGCAGATGGGAGGAGTTGTTTTTGAATTTTGAATGGGTATAACGTTTCAGATTGGCAGGAAGAAAAAGTTCTAGAGATCAGCCGTACGACAATATACATATAGTTAACGTTTCTATACTGTGCACTTAAAAATAGTTAAGGTGCAAATTTTATGTTACGTGTTTTTTACCACAGTAAAAAAGAAGAGGCCCTCAAAACAAAAGTAAAGGGTTACGGAAGGTACATGAAGCCGAGAAGCAGCTGGCTGGACCTCAGCCTTACACAGAAACAAAGGGGCAAGTTCTCTGCCCCATTCTCCCCACCACAACAAGCATCCCAGACACTTCATCAAAGGGGGGTGGGGCACAGGTGTTCACTAAATTAAAAAAAAAAAAAGAATATATCTTGTTTAGATTTCTTATACTGTTTCTTACTTTTCCCTTTTATCATTTATTTATTTATTTTGCATCAGCTGAATTGCTTACATCCCAGATTTAGTTCCTAATCTCACAGGCTACCAAGTCCATGATATCTGCATGTCCCCGTCTTCCTCCTGTTCTAATCTAGGTTAACTGCTCTCTAGGCCTGATGCACTGCTGAGTTCCCTTGTCTTTGTTTAACTGATCTTCTTGGTCACAGTCACTACGTCTTGGACCCCATATTCCTTCCTTCCTTCCTCCCTTCATTTATTCATATTCTCTCTCTCTCTCTCACTCTTTCCTCCCCTTTCAATTTTTATCTCTAATCTTGATTGCAGGTATCCTTAAGTATCTAAGTAGCATTCTTATATTTCATTATTTTCCTAAATTATTTTTCTTGTTTCTGAGACCCATCTTTACTTTTCCTCAGAGAGGTCTGTGTCTGGAAAGTCTAATTTTTTTAAAGTTTTATTTTCTCTTCTCACATGAATAGAACAGTGGGGCTTGGCGTGACATTCTAGGTGGCAAGTTGTTTTCCCTTAGTTCTCTAAGATATTGTTCCATTATCTTTGTGTAGCCAGAATGCGGAACCAAAAAAACCAATAATCACAATCCGCTTTATTCTACATGTGCTTCCTCAATCAACTCTTTTTTTGTAGGAGATTCTTCCATTCATTCAGTTTTCTTCCTTGCTTTGGTGATGGTGTCTTTCCTTAAATGTTTGAAGACTAATAGCTATTTGGATTAGTTTATAGTTTTCTGTAAGACAACTGGATGTATCAGTACATACAGCCTATCTGAGGGTGGAGGTTAGGAAAGTCAAGAAATGACTTCTTTGGTTTGTATTCACATTTGTTTTCAGAAGGAGCGAATAGGGGGCTGAATATGTAGTCAATGAAGACCCTGGCGTCAGTCTCTGCATGGGATACTCCCTCTTCCACTTGGATATCACCAACTTGTCTTTCCCATATAAGCTACCACGTATCAGCCTCCATCTTATAACAAGTCTCCCCACCACTGATGTTCGACCCAGGTTGGAGTAGGGAGATATGCAAGGGTCCACCCGTTTCTCTTCTGTTAATGATATAACTACCCATTCTTTCATTTGCCCTTGGACCACCCTCATGCTCTTTATATCCACTCATTCCAGGCATGGTGCCCTCTTGCCTTTGCAACAGTTAATTCTTATGTAATCATTAGAGAAAAATGATTCTTCCCAACTTGTGATCTTTCCTCCACATGAAGGAAGCTTCGCTAGTTCTAACACTCCTGGTCTGTCCCATCCTTTTCAATATCCCTCTCCTAGAGGGGAGGAAATTGACTGAGGTATTCGGAATAATGTGGGCAACCCAAACCCAGTGCCTTCCTTTTTCTTCTCACCCCAAAATGGCTCTGCCTGTGGAAATCATGGGGTCCTCTCCACTCAGCCATATTATGGATGCTACGAGGGCATCAACCACATTTTTCAATGTAGGAAGGTCTGCCCCAGTCCGGTGTTGCCACAACTGGCTGGTAAGTCTGTTTCATTCGCATATTCAGAAACTCATTTGTCCCTAAGCCACATTCTCCAATATCAGTTTAACAAGTGAAATATTTAATTTCGAGTCTTAGCCCATTGACTTTATTCTCAATTGATTCAGAACTCAAGGAGCAAAGAGGACCACTATTTATTAGGCACCTCACAGCTGAACGTGTGTATCTGAGACCATCGCTTTCATCGCCTATCTAATCTTCCATTTTAGCAATTTCTGGTCCACCAAGGAGTCAATGTATTGCAAAAGAAAGAAGTTATGCATTAGTTAAATTACTTTTTCTATCATTTCTAAGGATTAAGTGTGGGAGTTGTGCACTATAGTATGTGCTCAGTCTAATATCTGGAAATATATCCCTTCTTATGAAAGAAATAAATACCTAGTCTAGTCCAGAGGTTTTCAACTGGGGGTTAACAGTGCTCCTCTAGGTAGAATTTAAAACTGAGGAGCACTGTGGCTGTCACAATGACGAGGAGGCATTTGGTATCTAGCGACAGAAAGGCTAAACATTTTGCATTTTCCATGTCAAAAGAATCCTATGACGTAATCACTAAATCACCACCCTAGAGAAAAGAAAACTAGGGTATCAGAAGATTCAGCGACTTGCCAAATATCACCTGGTTGGTAAGTAGAGAAACTGGGATAGTCTCAGGTCTATCTGATACAGGAAAAAGCCCCATTATTTTCCTAAACTATTTCTCTTCTTTCTGAGGTACATCTTTCCATATTTTCAGAGCAGCCTGTGCCTAGAACAATGCATGCTGCTTCCTCCACAGGTTGGCCCCTTCTCCTAGAGTCACATCACAATAATCACTTGGCTCAAAGCACTTGCCTTTATTCCTCTCACTGAGAGACCAAGTTATTAACAATAACTGCCTAATAAATTTCCCCCAAACCTCAAACCACAAGTGGAGAGTCTTTCTTTCTTTTTATAATTCGATTTAGAAATGAGGGCATCCACGTTAATAACCCCAGTTCCCAATGCCTCCCTTCACAGCCCTGTGCTTTCCCCCTGCTTTACCCCCTCCCCTATTCACAAGTATGGCGAGAAAGACTTTCTCTGGCTATTTTTATTTTCCCTTCTTTCCCAGCACTCAGGAGAGCATTAAGGAACTTGTGCTCATTTGCTCTTCTCTAGTTATTTTTGAGTCTACCACAATCACACATGCTCCAGTGATTTCTGGATGCACTGGACGCCCGCCATCTGACAGGAACAGTTGTGCTTATTTGTTTGAGCAGAAGGACTGCGTTGTTCACAGCACAGGACTCTGACTGATGACACCGTTCGTGGAAGACAAGGACCAGAGGTCAGTCCTTAATTTGTCTTAAAAAAATTTTTATTCAGAAAAAAAAAAAAAGTTTGTCCTTTGTCAGATTTTAAAAGAAAGTTCAGGCTGGTAGTACCTTACGTTACAGAGAAATAGTTTGTAAGTTCCTTGACAGTGGAGACCTGTATTTATTATATATGCTACCTGTGACTACATGCAACTAGTCAGTTACAGAATCACAAAAAGAATAAATTCCTGATGCTGAGGGACCTTCATAAAATCTCTAAAGAATAATTCACAACCACAGACATGAGCTTTACTATTTTTTCTGTCCTCGACCCCATCCATCTCCCTCCATCAGTAAATGATTTCATGATGTGCAGTATACCTAGAGGCTTTGTAATTAATTAAACGATGAGGTTTTGGTGTGTCAGATTCAAAACCTCCTTCTCTGCAGCACTCAGGACCACCTCCTAAGCAGAAGTTTGGTTTCAGTGAGGCAACATCAACTATCATGTTAAATTAATATTTGTTAATCAAAAATACATGGAAATTTTTCCTTGCATTTAACTTGTATTACTGTACAATTCATAAGCCCTGTAAGCATAAAGAATATTTCTTAGTTTTATGTATTTAAACATAAAAAGGACGTTAAAATTTAATTTAAATCAAAACTAGGTGTGTATAGCGGTTAGTCTCTAAGATGTCATCATCAATTTCTTCTCTCCATTTTGTGCAGCCCATTCCCCCATTGAGAGGAGGAGGCCAGGCCCCCAACTTCCCAAACTTGAATCCACTGACCTATAACTGCTCTCATCAACAGAATACAGCAGAAGTAATGACGTATGACTTCTGAGGCTAGGTTTTCCAGAGCCTTGTAGCTTCCACTTGAATCCCTTGGGACATTTGCCCTGGCAGAAACTACCTACCATGTGAGATGTCCACCTATTTTGAGACGGCCATAATGTGAGGAAGTCTAACTAGCCATGTGAAGGAACAACATGGAGAAAGAAGTACCTGATGAGCCCTCATGTTTTCCAAATTCTTGGCCAGTCTTCAAACACGTAAGGACAGAGGCCTTCAGCAGTCTTAGCAGCTGTTTGACTGCAGCTATTTGAGGGGTTCCAAGTGAAAAACACCTAACTCGGTGTATCCCCAGAAGCACAGAAAACAATAATATAATGTCATTTTGAGCCACTGAGTTTTGGGTTTGTTACATAGCATTAAATAAGCAGAATGGTGTCCATATTCTTTTTCCTCTTTAGAAAAATGTTAATACGCAGAACCAACTTGAATGAGCTCCCAATGGCCAAATTTGGAACAATCTGAACTACAAAATAATGATAGTAATGGATTATAACTCACTGACTAAAATAACTATCCCTGAGTCCATACTGTTATAAATAATTGAATAATTAAATTGATGGGGAAGAAGAGACAATTTTCCTGCCAGTGGTATTCAAATGAATAAATATAGTTAGAATGATGGAAAATCACCACTTGACAAATATTACATTTATAATTTTTCCTGATAAGAATCATTGATGGCTGCTAAAATCCACAGGCAAAAGAATGATGAGAAACAGGATATTTGTAGAGCCTCAAAGTAACTTTCCAGAAAAACACTATCACAGAGAAAAATAGCTACTTTACAGTGGAGAAACTTACCAGATACCACATTAGCAAAGTGCTCAAAATGAATCTATAATAAGACATGCTGATATCATGTAACTTTCATGCTATTCCTGCCTAAAACTGTATAACCTCAATCTAGGCACGAGAAAAAAAATCAGACAAACCCAATCCGGGAAACACACTGTAAAAATAAATGATGATCTTAACGATGGTCAGTGTCACCAGAAAGACTGGCAAACTATCTCAGATGGTGGGAAATGAAAGATGCATGAAAACGAAATGCAGTGTGGAATCCGGGATTGGCTCTTAAACCAGAAAAACAAAAACAAACCAAAAAAAAAGAAAGTCATGGGATAAGTGGTGAAATTTGAGTAAGGTCTGAAGATTCCTAATAGTATTACATCTATACTACTTTCCTGGTTTAGATAACTATATTACTACTGTTATCATGTAAGATGTTAACAGCAGGGAAAGCTGGCATACGAAAAATTCCATGTGTTACTTTGCAACGTTTTTGTAAGTCAAAATTATATTAAATGGAAAGTAAATATCAATACATCACAGGATTACGTTGGAGGAAGACTGGGTGTGACCTCAAAGTTGCTTCATTTTATCCTTGAAGAAGAGACATTTAAATGGTTATTTTAAAAGACATTTAAAAGAAAATAATGGAGAACTTTAGTGCATGTCATGTTTTAATAAACAATTCACAAAAAAGTTGGTCTGTTACTCAAGGTTGACAAACACAATTGTGTGGACTTCTGTCCAAAAACACAGTTTCATAACTTAATTGCCTGTCCTGTGGTCTCATTGCTGCATTTCAGGTTCCCAGCACAGAGAACAAGACCGTGATAAGAGCTGCCATCTCGCAACTGTAATTGATCTGCTGACAGTTTTACACGTCTTGATTTTGGTTTGATGTGCGACCCATTCTGGAGGTGGACATGGAAGGGAAGGAGGTGCGGGCTCTCTAACACCATCTTTGTAGAGAATTTTCTGATGCACAGGGTAGAGCCTTGGCTGGCAACTGAATACTGCAAAACCCTGCCCCACTGGCCATAGCAGGTTGAACCAAGAGTTGAAAGATGAAAACAAAACTTTTGTGGGTTGAAGTGGAGTCAGACAGAGGCCATCATCCAGTTCCAGAAGAGTTTCCACAGATTATAAAAGTAGAGGGTGGGAAGGAGGCACGTCACTTACTAGCTTCTCCTGCTTCAGCTCTTTATACTTCAGACTTGGCAGGCAGTTTTCTCAACATCAGACATAAAGAGTAAACTATTAATAGTCCCCAAATATTGAAAGTCACCTTGAATATTTTGGATAATCTAATCCTCATGATTAACTGCTCCCCTGACGCATTAGTATTGATAATTGAGAACTTTCTTCTACTGTCTCAAGAAAGCAACACTTAACTTTTAATGACCAACAAACCTTGATACTTTATACTTTTTTTCATACTCCTCTAATTAGTAAGCATCTGTGTTCTTTGAAAATTAAGGCTATTAAATAATATTCATTAACGGTTCACTAGTGGAATATCTTACCACCAGAATGAAGTCCCAAGTAGACCAAGAAAATATATAAATAAAAATAAAGCAGCAGAAAGAAACAAACCACTAAAAAGTTAAAAAGGAAAGAAAAACAATATGGGAACATATGTATATGTATAACTGATTCACTTTGTTATAAAGCAGAAACTAACACATCATTGTAAAGCAATTATACTCCAATAAAGATGTTAAAGAAAACAAACAAACAAACAAACAAAAATACTTCATTTCAAGCTTGACAGGGCAATATTCTTCACTTAAAACCCAAGAAAGTTTCCTCTGAAGGTGTTACAGCTGAATCCTAATCACCATTCTCTGTGCAGGTGAAATCACCTAAAATCAATATTCTGGCCTTTCTTAGGCTTTTGTTATCTTCCAAACCAGCATTTGGCCTATTTACACAAAGTACACTGAAGGGCAATAACTACTCAAAATCACCTTACTACCCCCTCTGTCCTTAATCTGGTTCTAATCTGTCCAACTAATGTAATACACGTCAAGCATTATTTCTCTTCCAAAACTAATATTATCACCAACTGTTGCCGATTTATTTAGAGGCTGTGAGGATGGGTTACTCCCTTTGGAAGGAAAATTCAATGTGGATGAGAGAGAACTCTTTGCAAGAGGGGAGGATAAAAGAAAGGCTAAAATAAAACTCCTTCCAAGAGGAGAGAAAGAAAACAAGCAAGAATTGATGTGTCAGTTGCTAATCTGTTCTGTGTTGTTCTATGAACACTTTACGGAAACAGCAGAAGGATGAAGATCAGAGACTGTTTCCAGAACCTATGGAGAGCACTCCCCCCTTGGCCATCTATGGCTCACAGCCAGTGCTCTGGTTACCTTATCTGTGAGCATTCAAAAAATCCCAACACTAAGCAATTCTTGGCTAAAATAGGATGAAGAGGTAGTTTCTAATTTATGAATGGTGGTATTCTAAAAGTTCAAATGTTATGACTAACTCAATTTGAATCTCCAAATAACTACTGTATTTGCCTATATAAAGAAAAATTTCCTGGGATACATTATAGAAATCTAGTTAACCCAATTCTAAGCATATTCAACTGTCTTCTATAACATAATCTATATGGGAAAAACACACTCAGAAGTACATGTCTTTGGAAGGCCAGGGGTAGATGTCCTGCTGGGTCAGTCACTGGCACTGACCTGCTGGGGCAGAGGTCACAGGAGAGGGTGCCCGGGGGGATGGGGGGATGGAAGCATTTGTGGGAGGCATGATGAGGAGTTAATACTGGGCTGAAGGGTCAGGAAGAATTTGGCACAAGACATGGGGTATGACAGAAGGGCTTGGGTGTGGAATCAGGGTGTGGAGAAAAAGACAGGCAGGGTTTATCTTCCCCCTCCCATCACTTCCCTTCTCTCTCCCCAACCACATCCTAGCTCTAGTGGAGCTGATACTGGGCTGGATAAGCTGAGAAGGGAAGGAAAAATGGTGGAATAAAATGTATCAAATGTTCTTCTGGCTTTCTCTCCTCCTTCTTTGGCCACTAGCATTGAGGTAGAAAAGGGATGATGTAGCTATGAATCAGATTTGGACTGCTGCCTGTTTGTAAATAAACAACAAGGTCCTACTATATAGCACAGGGAACTATATTCAATATCTTGTAATAAATTATAATGGAAAAAATATGAAAAAGTATATATATACATATAACTGAATCACTTTGCTGGAAAGCAGAAATGAACAAAACACTGTAGATCAACTAACCTTCAATAAAATTTCTTAAAAAAGAAGAAATAAAGTTTGACTGGATTGCAGCCACACCCATATGTCCACGTACCATCTATGGTTGTTTCTTTGTTTAATAGCAAAGTTGAGTAGTTAGGAGAGACATCATACGGTCCACAAAACCAAAAATATCGACCCTCTGGAGCTTCACAGAAAACGTTTGCTGACTCCTAGTTCAGATTCATACTGAAGAATGGGTTGAGATATGGATTAAGAAAAATCGTATTGAGAGAGAGCTTTTCCATCCTACCCTCTCTACCCTATCCTACCCTTGATACAGGCTACTGTGACACTGGAATCATGCAAAAGAAGGAGACCAGGGATGATACGGAAGGATACCAGGGAGACTAGGGGATCAGGGATAATAAAGGATGATAAGTGGTCCAAAGTGCAGAATTAAGGAGAGGAAGTATAGAGAAAGTACCTGGGAAATCAGAAGGAAATGAATATCTTTAGCTATCCAAGGAAAGCCACCTTTCTCACCAAAGGTTAAAAGGAGGCTCTTTGGGATTCTCTTTTATCTAGTTGTCTATGCTTTAAAATTTTGGATTTCATCTTCTTTCTGGCTCTCTTTTTAATCCACATGCAGATCTTATTTTCCCAACCAGGCAATATCTTCTTTATGTGCAAGAGCTATATGTCTTTTATGTCTTCCATGGTGTCTGGCACAGTCCAGGTACAGGCTGAGTAACATAATCAAGAGTGCCTGATTGATGGATTAGGTACAGAAGCTATTTAGTCGTGTAGAACTGCTCAGAAACAAGAAAATACAAGATTTACTTTAGTCCGGTGAGCATCCCTGAAAATTCTCTGAATGGACTGATTAAAGTACTACTATTTTTACATATCTTCCCTAAATTTTCCTGAATTTCAAGAAGTTGCAACTGGAAAATAAATGTATTTGTATTAAAGATTTTTGTTTCTTATCCATTTCAGGAAATTGCATCCTGAAAAGGCTGTCATTTTATCATTATTATTTTTTTCTTTCAGTATTGGCTCTCCATTGCATGCTTGTTATGCCAACATTCATGAGACGCTGAGTGGTTACATGCTGAAGAAAGACACTACAGAGACATTCCAATGACGAAAGAAAGCCAGTTAAAAGAGATCCAGATGTTAACAAAATCCAAAATTTTATAGCACAGACAACTAGAAAAAAGGAGACAAAATCTATAACCTAGAATTTTTATAGCATAGACAACTAAAGAAAAGAGATCCAGAAATAATGTTCAATTCCTAATGTCTGATGGCTCAAAAGAACTTCAAAGAAATACCAATAAAAGACTGCATTTTTAGCATCATACTAACCATGCAATTTGGCTAGCTTGCTATAAATTGCCCTTAAGGGAAATTAGAATGTTGATTAATGCAATATTAACATAGAGCTAAATATAATAGCAATGCATAATAGTAATGGCATAACATTCCTGGCAATAATTTTATTGAGACATTATCTAATTTAATCTTTACAATCACCATGTGTCACATTATTAGCCCTGTGGGAAACTGAGTCTATGAATGATTATGTAAGTTGACCAAAGTAAGTGCTTTGTAGTAAGTGCTAGACGACATGAGGCATCATAGAAAGATGTCAGCAGTCTAGGGGACAGAGAAGTTTTCACCAGTTGAGGAAAGGATCTCAGAAAGAAGGGAGAGGTCTGCAAAGGACTGGAAGTGGAAGAGAGCAATATCTGTGCTAGGATCTGAGAGGGGACTGGTGTGGCTAGAGCACGGAGTCTGAGGTGTTTTTTTTTTTTTTTTTTTTTTGGTACGCAGGCCTCTCCCCTTGCGGAGCAACAGGCTCCGGACGCGCAGGCTCAGCGGCCATGGCTCACGGGCGCAGCCGCTCCGCGGCATGTGGGATCCTCCCGGACCAGGGCACGAACCTGTGTCCCCTGCATCTGCAGGCGGACTCTCAACCACTGCGCCACCAAGGAAGCCCACTGAAAGGTATTAAGCAAGCAAATGGTATCATTTAAGACACCACCTGGGCAGCAGAGGAGAGCATGGATTGAAATGCTACTCTGAACTAGGGTAGTGGTGGTGGAGACAGGGAACTCTTAGAAGGTAGATGTGTGAGAACTTGGTGCTGGGCTGGAGGTGAAGGGGGAGAGATGTCCAGGATGACCTCTAAACTGCCAGCATGGGCTACCTTCTTCTCCACTTGTATAACTGTTTCCTCAACCGCACAGACCCTCCCAATATTTCTCTGGGCAACTTACGGTGAATTGATGCCCTTGGTTTCTTTAGTTCTTGGATACATATGATTATGTGAACACCTAACTCATTCTATGGCTCACTAAACCTTTCTGTGTGAAGAGGATTTGGGAAGGTATGTTGGAGAACAGGAAAACTACTCAGGCATCCCTGGACAGTAACTTTCGAATGCCTCCTTTCAAAGGAAGAAATATAATCACTACTAGTATATATTCTGCTACTATGTTTTCTTTCTTTTTTCTTATTGAAGTATAGTTGATTTACAATGTTGTGTTTGTTTCAGGTGTACAGCACAGTGATTCAGTTATATATATATGTTCTTTTTTACATTCCTTTCCCTTATAGGTTATTATAAAATATTGGGTATAGTTCCCTGTGCTATACAGTAGGTCCTTATTGTTATTTATTTTATATATAGTAGTGTGTATATGTTAATCCCAAGCTCCTAATTTATCCCTCCCCCCCTTTCCCTTTGGTAACCAAAAGTTTGTTTTCTATGTCTGTGGGTCTATATCTGTTTTGTAAATAAGTTCATTTGTATCTTTTCTGTTTCCTTCATTCACATTTTAGATTGATAATAAAAAAGATTTTGGTTTTGTTTGTCATAGTAAAATAAAAATAATGGGATAATTTTTTAATGGGATAATTAACAGTGTCCTGTTTAACACTGAATTGTTTTTAATGAAATTTCAGAAGTGTTCTCCATGAAATTCAATACAATCAAGCCTTAGAGTAAGGGGACAACCTGTTGCTACTGGAAACTGCCTACTGTATTTGTTCGTGAACACTTTTCTGTATAATTTTTAGTAGAGAAACTCTTATGGGGTAAAATAAATTCAGTGGAAAAAATCAGATATTTTTTCAAATGTATTTTCTAAAATTATGTGTTTTCTTTATCTAATTGATTAGATCCATACATGTTTTTCTAAGGATAAGATGTCAAATCTTACAGAAGCATGTCCCACTTACAAAGAGGAAGCAGTGAAAAATGCCAATTATTTCTAAATAGCTAACTAGGAAGCAAGAATCCCCGTATGAATACGGGAAAGACATTGCAAGAACTTTGTAATTTTTCGCCTTAGTGTTGTCTTGAAAATTCATCCAGCTGAGGAAAAATGTCAACTTGGACTATGTGCTTTTCAAAATGTCAGCCTACCTTTCACAAAAAGGTCCCTGAAGAATAATCGGGGAAACTCCGAAGGCCACATCAGTAAAATCTGACAGCTTTTATTTAAAATAAATAATGCCGTTTAGCTATTGTGCTATAAAGAAATACACGTTTAGGACTAGAAATTCGAATTATTTTCAATCTAACAATTCTGAAACTGTTGCTGGAAAACATCTTTTTACTATATCGAGCTCTACATATTTCAAAGTCAGAGCTCACTTAAAATTACACGCTATAAATCATGGTCTCACTCATGTTTACTGATCTATCAGTAGATAGATCAGTAGATCTATAGATCTGTAGATAGATCACTCAAGTTTACTGATCTATCTACAATAAGCTTGCAATAAATATTTAATGAGGGAGAAAGGTAGAGGAGAAAGGAAGGAGATGGAGGGAGGAAGTACAAAGGGAGTAAAGAAACGTAAGAAGAGAAGAGGGTAGGTAGAAGGGAAGGAAAAATGGAGGAGACTAGAGGTTGTGAAGAAGAAGAGCAAATGAAGAAGGAGGAGAGTCAATAGAAAGAAGAGGAGAAAGGCATTATTGGAAAAGCATCAGCCAGAGGTCAGATTACCTAATCATAGTAAGACAATGTGAGTTTCCCCTCCTTGGTATCATAGGATAAGTTAAAAAGAAAAGAAAAAACACTATAATGAAGTACTTCTAATATTAACAAATCAAAACGAACCAGTTAAATCCTGAATCCACTGGCTAGTTGGTAGGGACCAACACGCTTGGGCAAGATCAATAAGGAGGTCCACTTGGATACACAGCAAGGCCCTGCTGTGTAGCACAGGGAACTATATTCAATATCCTGTGATAAACCATACTGGAAAAGAGTATGAAAAAGTACGTATAACTGAATCACTTTGCTGCACAGCAGAAATTGACACAACACTGTAAAGCAACTATACTTCTATAAAATTAATTAAAAAAAAAATAAGGTCCACAGTATTCAGCCTGTGTCACTGAATGTCTCAGGCTTGGCAGTGGCCTGGCCTGGCCAGACCCTTGCCTGGCCAGATTGCCCAGCTCTCTCTAATGCTTGCCCGCTCTTTAAAACAGGGACCTCAGACTTCTCTGGTGGTCCAGTGGTTAAGACTCTGCACCCCCAACGCAGAGGGCACAGGTTCGATCCCTGGTCAGGGAACTAAGATCCCACATGCCGCCTGGTGCGGCCAAAAATATAAAGAAAGAAAGGTAAAGTAAGAGCAAACATTAAAATACATACATACATACATAAAATGAAACAGGAACCTCAGTGGGAAACAGGCAAATCCTGCAAAAAGTAGACTCAGCTTTCATTTGGAAATGACAAATAACTCACTAGCCACTAAAGGAAGGAAGGATGACTTAGTCAAGTAGGAGTAAAACCACTAAATGTGTGGATAAATGTGCTTTCCAGGAAAGAATCAACAAATTAAGTGTTCTAGCATTGACCCACAGAGAGATTTTATGCACTTGTTATATTCATACGTGAACATTTATCACAAAACACATTTCAGCATCCCTGCTGTGTGTAGGAATTTGCTCTCCAGCTTACACTCTCAGAAAGTCTAGTGTTTACAAAGCAAAAGGACACATAATAGACATACAAGTTAACAGGTTGACAAACAGCCTTTGAAACTACTATTTTTCAACTGCATATATCAAGGGCGGGGGGTGCTTTCTTGTGACATCCTTATATTGATTTGTGCTGGTTTACTTGCTATCTTGTGAAGACTCAAGTCATTTTCCCCTGTGTACATCTAGTTTCATCAAGTATTTTGTTTCCAAAGAAAGTTCATTCCAGTGTCTTCTATTTATTTTGATATCTCCAAACAGCTCTGCATTTCATAGGCCTGAAATCAATGCCTTGGACTGACAACTTTTCTTACTAAGAAGGGCAGTACGGGAGAACCTGCAGGCATGATTTTGGGTGGATATATATCGTGATTAAAAAAAAAAAAATAGAGTACCGTTGCCTGTCAATCATTTGCCTACCACTTTTAGGAATCTAAGTGGCCTTGTATAATCTGCTATGAAGTTTCACTGGTTAAGTGTACACTGAGCAACTACATGCCTGGCAAAGATAAAGCATGTTCACATATTGTTGAAATGCTGTTTGATGTTTATGCATCACGTATTCACTCTTCCCCTTCTCTTCCTGATGGAAACCTCACTTTCCTTTGAGTATCTACTCCCCACCACTATGATCATGTACCTCAATAGAAGTTAAGGCCCTCACCAGTGCCAAAGCTAGGCTTGAGGAGTCTAAAGGTAATACTTCTGGAACTACTGATTGGATCAAGAACTCAAGCAAATCCATTCTTGATATTCCCTTATTAAAAAGATTGGTTCTGGAATGGGCTTGCCACCCAAACCAAGTCAGTGATACACGAGGAAATTTCCAAGGGCTTCTAGGGAAAATGCTCCCTCTCACTTAAGAGAGGACCCTGGAAAGATATGTTTCCTCTCCTCTGGATGTCGTGGCAACATACGGATGTTAAGTCTAGAATCGTCTAGCATGTAGAAGCCACTAAATGAAGGCTGCAATGAACAGAGTCAAGACAATCAGAAAAAAAATGAGGCAGACACAAATCTCGACATCTGGGTAGTAGGAGAATATGAAGAGAGTTGGCAGCCACAAACATCCTTCCAAACACAGTCATTGCATCTCATTCTATCAAACATAAGAAATAGGTATTATTCCCATTTTACAGATATTAAGCTTAGCTAACATGTGTTCAGTGCCAGACACGGCACTACATTTTTTTTGCAGATAATCTCATTAAGCTCTGAAGCAATCATCTGAAATTGTGTCTCCTCATGTTAAAGATCATGAAACTGACGAAGGATGTGTAATTCCACCATCATCAGGCAACTAATGCATGAAAAAAACTAGTGCAGGTCCGGTAAACCCCATCAACAGGTTTCCTTCTGAAAAATCATTTTGTTGGGCACAGGGATTTTCAACCTGATTTCACTCCTGCCCTTGCTTTTTTCCAAAAAAAAAAAAAAAG
The DNA here is from genome assembly GCF_951394435.1 of Stenella coeruleoalba. Lineage (NCBI taxonomy): Eukaryota > Metazoa > Chordata > Mammalia > Artiodactyla > Delphinidae > Stenella > Stenella coeruleoalba. The sequence goes on along the minus strand of NC_137151.1, from coordinate 36,492,773 downwards.
AGAGAGAAATTAAAAAAAAAAAAAAAAAGCCATGAACGAAAAGCAAGCCAAAGTACAGGTTAACTGCTTGCTTTCTCTTTGGTTTAGAGATTTCCTTCTCCCTGCTCCAGGTGTGGACTTCCTGTCTTAAGTCCAGCATTCTTTTAAAAAAGAGGAGGTGGGGAAGACAGCTAGAAATCAGAGATGACTTCTCATTAACCTACAACTGCTTGTCTAGTGACTACTTCTTTCTACAGCAACAAAATCCCTAACAGACCTCCCCACTTAATGCCAAAACCTATGGCAAAATTGCAGACTGGATTAGAAATAAAAACCACTGCATTTGAGTAAATCTGTCACATCATATAATAAAAACCAAACAACCAGTTGATGCAGTTAACTATGAAATGGAGTTGGCTGACCTCTCTTCGTAAGGAAGAAGGCTGTATTGATCAAGCTGACTCAGGTCTCAGGCTTTCTTCCTCCTGGGAGAAAGCTCCTCAGAAAAGGGTCAGTCATATGGAGTTTCGATTTTGCTCGGACTCCATTTTAATTTGTCTTCTTGGTTCTTTCTTTGAACTAATCCCCTTCTGTTTTTAAACTGTTGATTTTATTAGTATTTCCCTTGGTTTATACAAAACAATAATTTTTGAATTTTTCTTTTTCTACAGGAATACACATTTGTTTGCTTAAATTGTCCACTCTTAACAAAGGGAGAAAAACTTTGCTTTACGAATCAATGAGTAAGTAGCAATCCCTCCAAAAAGTATGTCTGTTAGAAATCATGTCATTTAGTTCCTTATTAACTATAACCATTTTGAGGGTAGGAACTATAGAGGTGATTTTCTTTTTTTGTTATTTCAAAAGGTGTCTAATAAAATTCAAAGCAATGAATGAGTGGGTTCTAAAATATTTAGTAATTTCTCATTGAGTGGAAGAAACATGATAGATTTCATTAATTATTGGCTGACTACATTTTTCTCCACAGGAATATTAATTCTAGCATTGTAAATACAACCCTGCACACATAACTCATTAAGGATGAGATATAACATCAATTAGCTTACATTTTTGTCCATTAAATGTACAAACATTTATTGAGCACCAATTGTGTGTCCAGCTACTCAAGGCTTCAAGGCTATAGATGTTAAAGGGTTTGATCTCTGCCTTAGGGTGTTTAGGACACAGAGAAGTAATTACAAATTGCAAAACAGTGTGACAAGTGAAAGAAAAATGGCACTATGTGTCAACTTCCCAGTGTAACCTCTCACTGTTACTTCTGAAACACATTCTATCCCTAAGAGTTTTGACAACAGGGGAAAAGATAACCAAAGTCTAAAATGATGATATCTCTTTGGGTCATTCATTGCTGTGAGCCTCAAAGAGTGATGTATTTTCCTATTTAAAATTCACTTGCAAAATGATTACAACCTAGGGAAAACATGGAAATAAATGAAAGGCATTACTGCTGACAATACTGCAGCATTTTGCTTTGCCAGGACGGCACCCTTTATTCTTGTCAAAAACAATCTCATTCATCTTCCTAAATTTTCTTATGTCAAATGATGAATATTCATCTGTGAAATTTATGGAATTAATATCTTAAAAAATTACCAATTCACGGCAGTTTGTTTCCAATGTGGCTTGGAGACCAATTTGTCATCAAGTTTCCAGTCAAATTCATTCATATAAGCAAGAGATGAAACACTCAGTCACTTAGTCACTACTACTTCATCAAAACAGCTTCCTTCACTCCCTCAGTAGCTAATAAGTGTCAGAGAAGAGGTTCCAGCCCAGAGCTCTGTGTAGTCAAAATTCTTTCCTTAATGCCACACACTACCTTCCAGCATAGTCAGTAAAGAAAAGACGCTTTCATTGTTTTGATTGAAAATGAGAGGTACTTACAATATTTCAGTGGAGAGTGGGAGAGTGCTGGCAGGTTATTCTGTCAGGCAAGAAAAGAGGAGGACTTCACGGGAATACAAGCGGACACTTTGAACACCAAGCTCCCAGTGTGAGAAAGACACTAGGGTCCACAGCAACTAGAAGGTTAAGCTACTTGTTCCCTTGCTCATGGGCTGGACGGTGATTCTATTATGCCATCTCTACCTCTACGTTAATATTTGCTCCACTCTCTCTGTCAGCTCTGCTCTGTTTTATTTTTATTTTATTTATTTATTTATTTTTGGGGGCCTCTCCTGTTGCGGAGCACAGGCTCCGGACGCGCAGGCTCAGCGGCCATGGCTCACGGGCCCAGCCGCTCCGCGGCATGTGGGATCTTCCCGGACTGGGGCATGAACCCATGACCCCTGCATCAGCAGGCGGACTCTCAACCACTGCGCCACCAGGGAAGCCCTGCTCTGTTTTATTGATTGATTGATTGATTGATTTGCTCTTCTATTTTGTAGATTATTTTTAATCCCATGGTTTCTGCTCACATACAGTTTTTCCCATTCAAAATTTCATATTGAACATGAGCCATCATGGCCTTTTCGGCTTCTTTATCATCACATTCCTTGAGAGTCCACTAAACTATGTGTATAATTATGCGTTAACTGGCTTAGGTCAATGAGCTTTATCCAGGAGCTGGGAATGTGACGCCAAATTGTAACAACAGTGGTTGGGTAAGGGCTGCCCTTTCAGCAGGAGCTTTGGAATGACTCTCCTCTACAGAAGTTGAGTGTCAGCCAATATTATCGATGTGTTTTGTGACAGAGGTAACAAAACATCCTCTTCTACGTGTCCAACTCCCACACCAGCTACGATTAGGTTTCTGTACCTTCAAGACAACAAGGTGAAGGGCTGTGACATACAGAGATGTTCCAAGTCTGGAAATCAGAATGGATCAAAGGCTATTCTTGGAAATTTCTCATATCCATCTAAATTTATCACAACCATTCCTAAGACTATGGGTAATGTCTGATGACATCTCAACTCAAGGTCTAAGTGATTTTTTTTATCAGCTTTAGTGAAAGATTTACCAGCTAACACTCATGAAAAAGAGCACAGTTCAGGATGCCAGCTCTGGAGTAAAACTGCACGAGACTGAATCCCGCTTCCACACTTTCTTAAGGAATGAGCCTGGCAGTTAACTTCTCTTGAGATTTAGTTTCCTCAAACATAAAGTGGGTACAAAAATAGTACCCACCTAATAGGATTTCCTAAGTACTAAATACAACAGTCCATATAGTTAGAGCTGAAAAGTCACTTTAATTAGTTATTGTTATTACTACATGCCAGGCTCCCTGCTACATGCTCTCCTCCTGTAATTGCACATTAATCATCGTAACATCTCTACTGGGAAAGTGTTATCACCTGTCTTTGACAAGAGAAGGTGATTGATCTGGGACTGGAATTAACGTTTTCACAGGAACTTCCAGTCCAGCGATTTGCAACTTTATAAAAGCATCTACTCAAAATCAAGATTAGGGTTGAAATTATGATGCCACACCAGGGAGGAAAAGGGAACGGAGTTTTGGAATGAGCAAATGACTTTTTCAAGTTTCAAAATTATATTTCCACTGTTATTAACACTTGACAACCTTCATGCTCTGCAACCTCAAAACCCTGCTTAACTCAACATATGAGGAGTAATGGCAACGCATAGGCAGCCACAATGCAGAAGCTTGGAGTGCAGAAAAAGCATCTGCTTCTCCATAATGTCTCAATGAATCATTATGACAAACAGAAATAAAGCCCAGGCATCTCACTGTAGAGCTGATCCTGCTTTTCTGCTCAAAAGGCACAGGAGTTAATTATTGTGAACAGATTGTGCTTAGACTGGACAAGAATTTATACTCCATGAAATTCAGCCTGGACTATGTGGTTGGTATATCTGTATTTCTTGGTGGTTGCTAAAAGTGACACTCACCATCCCTGAGTGTAGATTGGAACGCCCTTGTGGGCTGGATTTTCCTGTTGCCAACCACTTCACATACACCTCACTCCAGAAGAATCCACTTTATGCATTGCCATACTGCTTCACTCTTAAGGTGTCTGTAATTGGTTGGCTCAGTTGTTGACGTGCCAGACTGAAGAAGCTAGGAATATGGGTATCTTTCACATCTGGGGTGTCAATTTTATTCAGTATCTCACCCCTTTCTCACACCTTATGATCAGATAAGAATACATGGATTCAGTAGCACAAACAAAATACTTCTCCTATAATAGCTCAGAATGCATATGCATATCTCTATATACAAAGTACAAAGCACACAAACTCAATTATTAATTAATCCATTCATTCAAAAGATACTTGTTCTAGATTTATCCTCTTCAATAAATGTGTTACTTACCATTTAGGTCGAGGCTACTCAAGGACAAATAAGAAACTTTTCCTTTTCTACACTGTACAGAATTTAGCCTCTAAGAGACACAATGCTCTAAACCAATGGCCTAAATACATAGAGATGAACTCAAAATGAAGGACAAATTCTTCGTCTAATGTTTTTTCCTTAATCAAAGACTGATAAACATTACTGAAGTTACATGATTTCAAAATAGTTATACTTTCCAATAAACTTGGAAGATTCTTTTTGGAGAAAAAGGGCACATTTTTTCCTACTCTAAGTATTGTACAGTAAGCTAAAAATATTCAACAGCACTGTACTATGTAACAAAATACACCGATACATATAGAAAAATATATAATATCAGAATATATGATGGGCTACAATGTAACATAATTAGATTTAGACTTGTATGAGATCATACGCATATGACAAGAACAAACAAAAAGGGAAAGTCTATATGGGAGTCTATCAGTTAGGAATTATATTCAGCTGCAAATAACAGAAATCCAGCTATTGTGATTTGAAGACATTAAATTCTCTTCCAATTTTATTCTCTCGTATAAAACGAATCCAGTGATAAGTGGTCCAAGATTGCTAGAGCAGCTCCCCTGGGCTCTTTCTGTCTTTGTGCTCTATAATCCTTGGTGCATGCCTACCATCCTCAAGGGCACAAGATGGCAGCTGGAGCTCCAACAGTCTCATCCACAAGCCAGGCCAGAACAAGCTGAGTGGCAAGCTGAGTCAGCCCCATTTAAGAATATTTCCCAGAAGCCCTACCCAGTAATTTCTGCTTATCATTTACTTGCTAACTCTAGCTTTGAAGCTTCCTTGAGGAAGCCTGGGAAGTGATGATTTTTTTTAAAGCTGGGAACCACTAAAAACATCAAAATCTGTTATTAGGGGAAAAGGAGAGAATTAAAACTGTGTAGACAACTAGAAGTCTCCACCATAGTGTCTGATGAATAATCCAAACTGTTAAATAAGTTGAAAAAATGGCAGTGAGAGTAATGATGACATCTTTGTAGTGCTTTACACTTTATAAAGTGCTTTTGCAGTCCACACAATATTGAACATGAAGCGATTAAACAGCAATTACCCAGATTAAACAGACTTGAGCATGCAGATACTAAGATACAGAAAGTGTCACTGAGGGATTCCTAATGAGAAGTAATTCTTTCAGTCAAGGGCATTCTAAAGCACTCCTCTGTGGCCATCACAGACCAAATGGCAGGTGAACATAGATACATTGTCCTCAGGTGAGAATTATAGCTGTAGGTAGCAACATGCAGCCGTGTTCATTATCATATGGAAAAGGAAGTCAGCAGCCGGCAGAGAACACTGGAGGCAAGAAAAATCTTCCAGGGAAACGAACAGATGAGCACTCATTCCCTAAGCTTTGAACGAGGGCACAGTGAATAAGTACTCTGTATATGAGAAAAACAAGACTAGCACCCCTCTGAAGAGAGTAGTAAGAACCTTGAAGCTGGAGGCAGACATCACGAAACAGGTCATTTGCAATAAAATGAAGGAGACCTACCAGCACTCCCAAAGACATGGAAGAAGAGTACAGAAAGGAACGTCTCCAAAACCCAATGTGAGACACATTACGCTCAGCACCTTAGTGAGGATGAGCTGGCTCTCAGGACACACTACAAGTGCGTCACCGAAATATACACATACACAACTAGTAAGATCCAGCTGCATAAAAAAATAAAATTCAAAAAAAAAAAGAAATATACACATACAGAGTAGTCACTTTAACAAAGCGTTTTTTTTGTTTGTTTTTGGTTTTTTTTGCTTCAAAAAGCCCCAAGTTTAAGAACACTCTGTTCTTCATGTGATTATAGAGTAGAGAGAGATACCTTGTAGGAGGTATTATACTCTAACAGAGTAAAGGTTTTAGGGTCAGAAAGAGTAAGACAGAAAGGCAACTTCCATTCCAAAATCCTGCTTAATGAGTCTTATTCCTAGTTTTGCTGAACATGACACCTTTCCAAATTTGATGCAATTCAATATTCATCCTTTGAGAGAAATTCTTCCCATTTTAGAGATGGGCAAACTGAGGGACGGGGGGTTAGAAGGTTAAAATCAAGGTTACACAGCTACTAACTGTAGAGACATAATTCAAATACACATAATTAGATTCCAAATTCTATCCTGCTTCCACCAGAAAGGGATAGAGAAATGATGTAGGGCCATGGCTTTCCAAAGTTACTGTCACCCAGCGGACACTCCTCTCCATCCTATTCTGTCAGCAGCCTGCTTTTTCCTTGGAGGGGGACTAGCTTTTAGTAAATGTGTTTGTGATACTCAACCCCATCTCACACCTCCTGGGGTGGGTACCAGTCTTAGGACTGGCATAGGAAAGTAATGGTGATTGGTTTGAAGACATGACCCCAAATCAGGGCATTAAGCCTCAATTTGCTGCATTCTTTGGAAAGGCAAAAGTTCTCACTGTCCTATGGTTATTAAGTCTGAACCAAAGAGGTACTTCCTCATGGCTTGGGGCAGCCAGAGAATGTAAGAGAAAACTCAAGTCCTGATGACATCATTTGATTCCTCAAATTCACTCATGCTTGACACAAGATCTAGATTCTAGTTTTCAACTATGTGAGACAATAAATTCCTTTTTTAAAATTAGCATAGTTTGCTATATTTTCTGTTATAATAAGTAAAACAATCTCAACTAATGAAGTTTATAAAAGATAAAAAATATGATGTAACTATAGGATGTAATTAATATTGATTATTTAGAACTTAATCAGGAAATACTACATGTAACCTAGGATCAATACTTTTTATTTTTATTTATTTTTTTAAGCATTTCTGGCCCATCCTGACATAGACAGATAGACATATACACATATATATTTATATATACATACACACATGCTTATTATATACACATAATTTATTTTATATGTAAATTTATTACATATGCATTTATGAAATTTAATTACAGGTAGGCATAACTCATTTTATTGCATTTCACTTTCTTGTGCTCCACAGATACTATGTTTTTTTAAAAATTTACTTTATTTTTTTATACAGCAGGTTCTTATTAGTCATCCATTTTATACACATCAGTGTATATATGTCAATCCCAATAGCCCAATTCATCACACCACCACCACCACCACCCCCCGCCGCTTTTCCCCCTTGGTGTACATACGTTTGTTCTCTACATCTGTGTCTCAATTTCTGCCCTGCAAACCGGTTCATTTGTACCATTTTTCTAGGTTCCACATACATGCATTAATATATAATATTTGTTTTTCTCTTTCTGACTTACTTCACTCTATACGACAGTCTTTAGATCCATCCACATCTCTACAAATGACCCAATTTCGTTCCTTTTTAAGGCTGAGTAATATTCCATTGTATATATCTACCACTTCTTCTTTATCCATTCATCTGTCGATGGGCATTTAGGTTGCTTCCATGACCTGACTATTGTAAATAATGCTGCAGTGATCATTGTTGTACATGACTTTTTTTTTTTTTTTTTTTTTTGCAGTACGCGGGCTTCTCACTATTGTGGCCTCTCCTGCCGCGGAGCACAGGCTCTGGACGTGCAGGCCCAGCGGCCATGGCTCATGGGCCCAGCCGCTCCACAGCATGTGGGATCCTCCCGGACCGCGGCACGAACCCGTGTCCCCTGCATTGGCAGGCGGACTCTCAACCACTGCGCCACCAGGGAAGCCCAGTACATGACTTTTTGAATTATGGTTTTCTCTGGATATATGCCCAGTAGTGGGATTGCTGCGTCACATGGTAGTTCTATTTTTAGTTCTTTAAGGAACCTCCATACTATCCTCCATAGTGGCTGTATCAATTTACATTCCCACCAGCAGGGCAAGAGGGTTCCCTTTTCTCCACAACCTCTCCAGCACTTATTGTTTGTAGATTTTCTGATGATGCCCATTCTAACGGGTGTGAGGTGATACCTCATTGTAGTTTTGATTTGCATTTCTCTAATAATAAGTCATGTTGAGAAGCTTTCATGTGCCTCTTGGCCATCTGTATGCCTTCTTTGGAGAAATGTCTATTTAGGACTTCTGCCCATTTTTGGATTGGGTTGCTTGTGTTTTTAATATTGAGCTGCATGAGCTGTTTATATATTTTGGAGATTAATCCTTTGTCTGATGATTGGTTTGCAAATATTTTCTCCCATTCTGAGGGTTGTCTTTTCATCTTGTTTGCAGTCTCCTTTGCTGTGCAAAAGCTTTTAAGTTTCATTAGGTCCCATTTGTTTACTTTTGTTTTTATTTTCATTACTCTAAGAGGCGGATCAAAAAAGATCTTGCTAAAAAAAAAAAAAAAAGATCTTGCTGTGATTTATGTCAAAGAGTGTTCATCCTAAGTTTTCCTCTAAGACTTTTATAGTGTCCGGTCTTACATTTAGGTTTCTAATCCATTTTGAGTTCATTTTTGTGTATGGTTTTAGGGAGTTTATTAATTTCATTTTTTTACATGTAGCTGTCTAGTTTAACCACCACTTGAAGAGACTGTCTTTTCTCCATTGTATATCCTTGCCTCCTTTGTCATAGATTAGGTGATCATAGGTGCATGGGTTTATCTCTGGGCTTTCTATCCTTTTTCAATGATCTATATTTCTGTTTTTGTGCCAGTACCATATTGTCTTGATTACCGTAGCTTTGTAGTATAGTCCGAAGTCAGGGAGTCTGAATCCTCCAGTTCCTCTTTTTTTCCCTCAAGACTGCTTTGGCTATTCGGGGTCTTTTGTGTCTCCATACAAATTTTAAGATTTTTCCTTCTAGTTCTGTAAAAAATGCCATTGGAAATTTGATAGGGATTGCCTTGAATCTGTAGAATGCTTAGGGTAGTATAGTCATTTTCATAATACTGAGCCTTCCAATACAATAACATGGTATATCTCTCCATCTGTTGGTATCATCTTTAATTTCTTTCATCAGTTTCTTATAGTTTTCTGCATACAGGTCTTTTCTTTCCCTAGGTAGGTTTATTCTTAGGTATTTTACTCTTTTTGTTGCAGTGGTAAATGGGAGTGTTTCCTTAATTCCTCATTCAGGTTTTTCATCATTAGTGTATAGGAATGCAAGAGATTTCTGTGCATTAATTTTGTATCCTGCAACTTTACCGAATTCATTGATTAGCTCTAGTAGTTTTCTGGTGGCATGTTTAGGATAGTACCATGTCATCTGCAAACAGTGACAGTTTTACTTCTTCTGTTTCAGTTTGTATTCCTTTTATTTCTTTTTCTTCTCTGATTGCCATGGCTAGGACTTGCAAAACTATGTTGAATAATAGTGGTGAGAGTTGATATTCTTGTCTTGTTCCTGATCTTAGAGGAAATGCTTTCAGTTTTTCACCGTTGAGAGTGACGTTTGCTGTAGGGTTTGTCATATATGGCCTTTATTATGTTGAGGTAGGTTCCCTCTATGCCCACTTTCTGGAGAGTTTTTATCATAAATGGGTGTTGAATTTTGTCAAAAGCTTTTTCTGCATCTACTGAGACGATCATATGGTTTTTATTCCTCAATTTGTTAATATGCTGTATCACATTGATTGATTTGCATATATTGAAGAATCCTTTCATCCCTGGGATAAATCCCACTTGATCATGGTATATGACCCTTTTAATGTGTTGTTGGATTCTATCTGCTATTATTTTGTTGGGGATTTTTGCATCTATATTCATCAGTAATATTCATCTGTAATTTTCTTTTTTTGTAGTATTTTTGTCTGGTTTTGGTATCAGGGTGATGGTGGCCTTATAGAATGAGTTTGGGAGTGTTCCCTCCTCTGCAATTTTTTGCAAGAGTTTGAAAAGAATGGGAGTTAGCTCTTCTCTAAATGTTTGATAGAATTCACCTGTGAAACCATCTGGTCTTGGACTTTTGTTTGTTGGAAGATTTTTAATCACAGTTTCTATTTCAGTGCTTGTGACTGGTCTATTCATATTTTCTATTTCTTCCTGGTTCAGTCTTGGAAGGTTATATCTTTCTAAGAATTTGTCCATTTCTTCCAGGTTGTCCATTTTTTTTTGGCATAGAGTTGCTTGTCATAGTGTCTTAGGATGCTCTGTATTTCTGCGGTGTCTGTTGTAACTTCTCCTTTTTCATTTCTAATTTTACTGATTTGAGTCCTCTCCCTCTTCTTCTTGATGAGTCTGGCTAATGAGTTATCAATTTTGTTTATCTTCTCAAAGAACCAGCTTTTAGTTTTACTGATCTATGCTATTCTTTCCTTTGTTTCTATTTCATTTATTTCTGCTCTGATCTTTATGATTTCTTTCCTTCTACTAACTTTGGGTTTTGTTTGTTCTTCTTTCTCTAGTTCCTTTAGGTGTAAGGTTAGATTGTTTATTTGAGAAGTTTCCTTGTTTCTTGAGGTAGGATTGTATTGCTATAAACTTCCCTCTTAGAAATGCTTTTGCTGCATCCCATAGGTTTTAGGTCATCATGTTTTCATTGTCATTTGTCTCTAGGTATTTTTTGATTTCCTCTTTGATTTCTTCAGTGATCTCTTGGTTATTTAGTAATGTATTGTTTAGCCTCCATGTGTTTGTGGTTTTTACATTTTTTCCCCTGTAATTGATTTCTAATCTCATAGCATTGTGGTCAGAAAAGATGCTTGATATGATTTCATTTTTCTTAAATTTACTGAGGCTTTATTTGTGACCCAAGATATGATCTATCCTGGAGAATGTTCTGTGTGCACTTGAGAAGAAAAAGTGTAATCTGCTGTTTTTGGATGGAATGTCCAATAAATATCAATTAAGTCTATCTGGTCTACTGTGTCATTTAAAGTTCTGTTTCCTTATTAATTTTCTGTTTGGATGGTCTGTCCATTGGTGTAAGTGAGGTGTTAAAGTCCCCCACTATTATTGTGTTACTGTCGATTTCCTCTTTTAGAGCTGTTAGCAGTTGCCTTATGTATTGAGATGCTCCTATGTTGAGTGCATATATATTTATATTTGTTATATCTTCATCTTGGATTGATCCCTTGATCATTATGTAGTATCCTTCCTTGTCTCTTGTAACATTCTTTATTTTAAAGTCTATTTTATCTGATATGAGTATTGCTACTCCAGCTTTCTTTTGATTTCCGTTTGCATGGAATATCTTTTTCCATCCTCTCACTTTCAGTTTGTATGTGTCCCTAGGTCTGAAGTGGGTCTCTTGTAGACAGCATATATATGGGTCTTGGTTTTGTATCCATTCAGTGAGCCTGTGTCTTTTGGTTGGAGCATTTAATCCATTCATGTTTAAGGTAATTATCGATATGTATGTTCCTATGACCACTTTCTTAATTGTTTTGGGTTGTTTTTGTAGGTCGTTTTCTTCTCTTGTGTTTCCCACTTAGAGCAGTTCCTTTAGCATTTGTTGTAGAGCTGGTTTAGTGGTTCTGAATTCTCTTACCTTTTGCTTGTCTGTAAAGCTTTTGATTTCTCTGTTGAATCTGAACGAGATCCTTGCCGGGTTGAGTAATGTTGGTTGTAGGTTCTTTCCTTTCATCACTTTAAATATATCATGCCACCCCCTTCTGGTTTTTAGAGTTTCTGCGGAGAAATCAGCTGTTAACCTTATGGGAGTTCCCTTGTATGTTATTTGTCATTTTTCTCTTGTTGCTTTCAATAATTTTTCTTTGTCTTTAATTTTTGTCAATTTGATTACTATGTGTCTCAGCATGTTTCTCCTTGGGTTTATCCTGCCTGCGCTTCGTGGACTTGGGTGGCTAATTCCTTTCCCATGTTAGGGAAGTTTTCAACTATAATCTTTCATAGCTATCTGAGAGGCTGCCTCCTGAGCTTGAATCCTCAGAAAATCTGCCAAATAAAACATAATTCTCAACCCTTGGGTTTTGCATTTTTTCAGTTGACATAGGGAAAGACAAAAAGCTATTATAAAAATAGACAAAAACATTTGAGAGGCAGTGTTTACAAAGAAATATAATTGACTAAGAAATACTAGCAATCAAAGAAATAAAGTAGAAAAACAAGTTATCACTTATCCATTTTGACTGACAAATACTAAAATTCTTGACTAGACCTAGCTTTAGCTAAAGGAGTGAAGAATAGGCACAGTCCTATGTTTCTATGTTGAGAGAATAAAATGATACATTTCTAGAAGCCAATTTGGAAATATTTAGTGAAATTTTAAAGACACATGTTCTCTCACTCAGCACTTCTAGAGGTAAATTCTAAAGTTAAAAGTGGACAAAGTTGTCGTGAGTTCTATTTCTAATAAACACCTTCACATCTGTCAGTCACAGGTTGGTTACCATAGAATGGAACATTCATGTAATGAGTAGCTTTGTATCAATAATAAAGGGACTCTTAGAAAGGTCTATTTGTATTAGGAAGTATTAAGAAGGAAAAAAGTAGGTATGTTTCTACATATATATGTATAAAAAGCTGTTTGGAATGTTGCTAACTAACATGTAAATAGTGGTTTCCTCAGGCTGGTGAAATTTCTGGTGATTTTTATGATATTATTTTCCTACAGAATTCTGTGAAACAAGGGGAGTTTTTTTTCAAATATATATAACATTTTTCAAATATATATAACATTTTTATCATGATAAAGTAAATTTTATTTTGGAAACTAAGAAAATTATATAACTACATAAACCAAGCCAAAAAAAAAAAAGAAGTGGCTTGTCTGAAACCTGTAACTTGACAATTATGTGTTAATGTGTGGTAATGGACAATTTAGGGCTAGGATACATCAAATACGTGTAATGATTCTGAATGAAATCTAAAATAGGTCTTCTGAAATGTGGCATATGATATCTAATGGTACTCCATCACTTAGAAAGCCCGTACATAACTTCAAAGTAGAAAATTGGTTTTGCTGGATCTCTATTCACAGATGAAAGAAGCTTAAAGGGAAAATAACCTGCTCTGGAACCTGGTCAGGAAACTCAGAGCCATTAAAATGAATCATCACACACTGTTTGAAAAGGCTCGGTCTTTTCCTCCTGGTGATCTTTTCTGCTTGAAGCTCAAATAGAGCAGGGCCATCTTCATCACAGCTGGGGTTGTGGCTTGAGTTTGTGTGAGTGTGACGTGTGCAACGTTGTAGGGGTAAGTGGAAGAAACGAGAAGGTGTTCATGGAACACCTGGAGGAAAGGATAATGGGGAGCCTCCATATTCTCCCCTCTGGTGCATCACAAATGCTTATCAGATGAGACAGCAGGGACAGAATGATAAAGAGCTCGTATGACAGGAAATATTGCCCTACTTGCATCCCTACCTCCCAGAAGAATTCTTACCTCCTGCTGGCAGGTGATAGCTGCTTCTGTGCATGAGCTCTAAGACTTCCTCTGTCAACAGAAAAAAGTCCCCAGAGAGGGATATCCCTGCTGGTCAGATTTTGGAGTCCTCTGACTAACAAAGGCACCAAAGCCAAGAATGAGAAATCCTACAATACATGCTAATCCTACAATTCATTCTGAGAAGAATTTAACTGACGTTTGTGCAACATATATCCAATTGATGCCTAACAGTGTCCAAATTGCACACAGAATAGTAATTTTCAGTGGTATATGACCATTGTTTTTTACCTTTCATGAAGATATCTGGATGGTCTCCTAGGAATGGAAGGGTGATAGGATTTTTAGGGACACGGTTCACATTTGGCATTTGAGCTTCCCATGTCCACACTTTGATAAATAACACTGCAGTTTATCCAGAGCATTCTCATGATTTTTCTAACATTATTCATCAGGAGGTAAGTGAACACCACCTTTGAATTCAGGATGAAGTAGAAATTGCTGCTGACTCAGAGCTTCCTCTTATTTTGTCATCACACATTCCTGGAAAGTTTAGTGTCTCTTTTGTTCTTTACATGCCTATGGTCACCTCATGCTCCCTGTCATAGTGGGGTTCTGGAAGTTACCTTGACTGAAGGTGGTCTCTGCTAGGAGGGCTAAAAAAGGAGCCTCTCTCAGGTCTGCTGGGAGCACCGGCACCAAAGGTTATTAGTAGCAAAAAGTCAACCTGACCTCTTCTTCCATTAAAAAACTGCATGTGTTGTTAAACATGAAAGAAAGGCTAATCCCCAAATAATCCTTCTCTTCCAAGGGAATATGCCAATTTGTAAAGCTGCTGCAGAAGCCCATGTTTCAAACTAGTCCTTCAAAGCAAATATAAGTGAACAATGAAGAATCCCAAGACATATGAGGAAAACTAAGGCTTAACGGCCAAGATGAACAGAGATAATGCAGATTACAGAAGAGAATTTAAAACAAGCCTCTTCTCAAAGATTTAAAAGGACCTTGCATCATTTATTTTAAAAGGCTGTTACTTGAAAATATTGTTATGTTCTATGTATCATTTATCTATCTATCTATCTAATCTATCTAGCTACATCTTTCTTATACTTTTTGAAAAAAGCAATCAGAAAATAAGAAAAAAATAAATTAAAAAATAACATGATTGATATTTACAAACAATAATGTTAACAATGTTAAAAATAGAATAGACATGGCTGAAAACCATACCAGAAATCTGGATGATAATTTTTTTTTTTAATTCAAGGGGAAAAAGAAAGAGATAGACAATAAGAGAAAAATTAAGCTATAGACGATAGAGATAGAAGTTATTCATCAGTCTAAAGATATAGAAAAAAGAATAGAAATTATTGACACCATAAAATAGAATTCTTTACTACAGAGATGTAAATTTTCAAATTTTGCCTACAAACTATAGAGAAAGACTACAATAACAGTATCTTATTAAAACAATAAATAATATAGATGAGGATGAGAATAAAGATAATGGTGATGACAAACACATTGGCAAGTTCTGGTAAAATTTTAGAAGTCCAGGGTAAAAAGAAAAGAAGTTTGGAAAAAAGAAAGAATAAAAGGACACAAAAAAAGGCTACCTAAAAGGCCTGTGATAGTTTTGAATCATGTCAACTTGGCTAGTTTCCCAGAAACTTGGCTCCTTTTCACAGAAAACCCTTACTGGTATATTTCAGGTTACACTGACCCATAAGGGAGATTTTTAGGGATTTGGAAGGAGGAAAAGAAGCTGTAGCCATTTCGTAGCTCTTATGCATTGTTGCTGATCTGCTGACTTGCTTCCTTGGCATGAAGCAGTAGCTAATCCTACAACTGTTCTACTTTCTGGGTCCTCTTTTAGCTTCTCCCACTCCTGGGCTAGGTTGTGTATTTAACTCTGACAACAAACAAACAAACAAACAAAACCAAAAAAACCTAGCTTCTGCAGGATACCCTCATGACTAAGGTCAGAGACAGACCAGAGTTTCAGTTCATCCTCCAAACAGTGCTGATGAGTTTAGGCTACTCGTGATTTCTTCTTCCTGAGTGCGTAGCCTGTAGACTTCAAGCTTCAGTATCAGATTCTACAGAGACTTGCTTAACTAGTTTCCACAATTCTGTAAACCAAGTCCCTTAATAAATCCACATCCCCTACTGGTTCTGCTTTTCTGGTTGATCCCAGACTGATACAGTGAATGTCTGATTGGCATAAGATTTCTGACCTGCAACACGGGAAAAACTATTTCAAGCCAGAAATCTTGTACTCAGTCAAACTGTCACTTCAGTTTGAGGGGAAAATAAAATCATTTTTGAACACACAGGATCTCAGAAAATTTACCACCTCAGGACTCCCAAAAAGTAAGCCAAGCAAAATTAAATATAAATCCAAGAGAAAAGGGACTTCTCCGGTGGAACAGTGGTGAAGAATCCGCCTGCCAATGCAGGGGACACAGGTTCGATCCCTGGTCTGGGAAGACCCCACATGCCGCAGAATAACTAAGCCCGTGTGCTGCAACTACTGAGCCTGCGCTCTAGAGCCCGTGAGCCACAACTACTGAGCCTACACGCCATAACTACTGAAGCCCACACGCCTAGAGCCCATGCTCCGCAACAAGAGAAGCCACCGCAATGACAAGCCCGCACACCTCAACGAAGAGTAGCCCCCGCTCGCCGCAACTAGAGAAAGCCCACACACAGCAATGAAGACCCAACACAGCCAAAGATAAATAAATAAAATAAATAATTTCTTTAAAAATCCAAGAAAAAAGAAGTAGAACTAAATCTAAGTTCAAGCCTTAGTTTTATAATCATGTAATAGGTCCAGAAAGTTCCACGGATATGTGCTCAAGAAGACGGTATACACCATTAAGTAGACTGTATAATCAAAATCCGGAAAGTACAGTTATGATGCACAGTTGCTAAGAAAAATGCATAACATCTTTTTTTAAACACGTAAACAAACAAAAAAGGAAATTTTAGGGGAAAAATGTCCTAAGGAGAGCCATGGTTCAGAGACGAAATAAGCTAAATGTGGTGTGACTTGAAGCAATTAACAGCACATACCAGAATTTTCCAGAAAAAACAACATCATACACATACCAGTGAAGAAACTGCAGAGATTTGGGGGCCTACTGAGAATATGAAGTTATGTGATTTATCATTTTATATAATTTATAAGTATTATTATAATAATTATCTAACGATGTACTACTTTTTCTTTAAAAATCTTGTATCACTTATAAGAATTTTGCCTTTAAGTTAACCTTTCCTTATTACTATTTCTAAAAATAGATTTATATCTGAAAATGTATTCTTGTTTTTAAAATAAATGTAAGTTTCAGAGGCAAGGCTTCTACCTGCACTGAAATTATTGCATTTGCATTTTCTAAAATAATGCCTAGCACAGAGTACTTGATAGATATTTCCTGAATTAGTTAATTTTTAAAACTTAGGAAGATATAGTTTGCTGCTTAGACATCAGTGGCACATTCTAATTTTTAGGATACAATTGACTAAGTGTTATTACTGAAAATAAACATAAGACCACTAAGAAACACACAAGTAAGATTACAATAACTCCAACTTATTAATGTTTCTCAATTAAATAAAATTGCAAAGGTTGTTATACAGTATGAACTTGTATTTTTAAAGTGCGTCTCTGTGTGTGTGGCTATGTGCACATATATTTCTGGAGAGATACACACCAATAATTACTTCTGAGTTTATTTGAGAGGTAAAATTGTGGTTGGAGGAATGAAGGGTAAGGATTGCATTTATAATATATTGTTTTTCTTTTCTTTTTTAATGGTTATAACTTCATTTTTTAATACATAAAAGAATAAAAAAGTAAAACTCATCCCTTCTTGCCTTTATTTAAGGACATCCTTCCAGCAATTCTCTTCTCTTTGTCCCTCCTGAGTTTCTCTCTCCACTGAATCATTCCCTTCATCTATTATGTTTCCAATATTAGAAACAAGATCAATGAACAAAGCCCCTTCTTTATTTCCAGCACATCAAAAGTTGTTACAAGGTTTTCATTTTACTTTATTTTCCAGGTCACTGTCTCTAGCTATCTCTTGACCCCCTGTAATCATGGTCTTGCAGTCCTCTCCACACCTCTGTGTAACTTTTCCTGTCAAGATCAACAAGGACCTCCACCTTGCTACATTTTATGGACAATTCTCCAACCCACCTTACTTGTTCTTTCAGCAACATTTAGCCAGTCAATCCTTCCTCCTCCTAAAATATTTCCTTCTCTTCATGCTCAAGACTCCACACTCTCCTGGTTTTCTCCTATACCCCTGGTCTTGTTTCCTGTCTCCTTTACTGGTTACTCCTTATTTCCCTAATCTCTTAGCCTTGGCTCAGTCCTTGGACCCTTCCCCAGCTACATGGAATCCCCAGGTGATCTCATCTAGTCCCATGGTTTAAATATCAACTATGTGCTCATGACTCTCAAAACTGTATCTCTAGTCATCCTTGGATAACCTTTCTCTCGTAACATTTATCCAATCCTTTTTACAAACCCCCAACAACCCTGCTTGCAAAACATATTCAAAATCTGACCATGTGACCATTTCATACCTCTAATCATTGTGTCTCGGTCAAAATCATCACCTCCATTCCTCATATCATTCTAGTAGCCTCCTAATTGGATTCTTGCTTGGATCCTTCCACTTATAGTTCACTATCCACTCAACAGACATGTAAGTCAGATCGTATCAGTCTCCTGCACGATGCCTTCAATGGCTGCCCATTTCACGTAGAATAAAAATCAAAAGTCCTTATAGAGCTGTTCACAATTTGTTCCCTCTCCTTCAACTTTCTGGCCTCCTCACTCTCTTTTCTCCTCCTAGGTTTTCTGCTCAACCTTCACTGTCTTTAGCTGTTCCTTGAATGCAACAAGTTCTTTACTATCCCTGGACTTTTGTATTTCCCTGATATAAGCATCATTCACTCTGTCCCCTCCTCCAAATCTTTGCTCAAATACCACTTTCTTAGCAAAAGCTTCCCTGATCAACATATTTAAAATTACATCATTTTTCTTCTGCGTTCATTATCCCTCTTTCCTGATTCATATTTCTCCAGCACTTATCACCATGCAACACACATAACATTCCTTTATTTTGCTGACAATTGATTTCTCTTCATGATAAATAAGTTCTAGGAGGTAAGAGATTTTTATTTTGCTTATTATTATATTCTACCATCTAGAACTGGTTGGTGCTCATGATACAGTAGGTGTGAATATTAATAAATTAAAAAATAAATAAGTGAATGAATTAATAAACAATAATGTCTGAAAGAGTCACAAGTAAGTATTGACAACTGGGGTCCACAGTCAGTTACTTGAGAGTCAGGAAGGGAAAAGCAAGAGCAGCAGTTCCAAAGGAAGCTGAGAGCAGTTGGGTTAATGCCCATAATAAACATTGATGGGCCAGCTGTGATGCAATGCCGGGTGTAGTAATTTCTGTAAAGAGCCAGTGGGAGGGAGGTTTTTATATTGTTTTATGAATTATAAGAAAGGTTATAAATTACAATTATAAAAAGACTTTAATTCTTTTGTCAGTGATGAGAATTGTAATAAAACACTTCATACCTAGCACCGCTACCTATACTCTATTCTCCACACTCCCTCCAGTGTGGTTTGTAGAGCTTCAATGCTTTTTTCCCAGATATTCTCTGCTGTCTCTGTCCTCACTGGCCTGGTTGTCTTCTACTCTCCTTAGTCACTGCAAAAGCCTTTTCAATTTTTCTTCCCATACACATTTGTTCCATCATCTCTTACTTTTGCCATATTCCAGTATCAAATCCACCATCATCATAAGTATGAATGTTTCTTCTTGACTGATTTCACTTTTCCTTTTTCCAGATTGTGCCTTCAATTACTGCTATCCTCTCATGAATTCTTATAAGTTTCCCATCTCTAGATTTTCAGGCAGTATATATTACATGTTGAGGACAACTTATTCCTTCTGTTCCACATAGAGTTGTTAATAAATTTTGAAATTTAATTTTCCACATGGAAATGTCCTAATGAACAGCAGTTGGATAGGCACACACACGTACACACACGGACGCACACATACACACACACACACAAACTTATCCTATAATTCTGGACCAAGTTGTGTCACTAAAAAGATAGATGAAATGCAGATGACATAAAATACCATTATTATTCAAAGAAAGGAAGGAGGGAAGGCAAGCTTCGAAATTTTCATAACCTTGTATAATTACAAAATAAGTTGCCCAGGTTAAGTTGGTCATTATAGCCTTTAAATGATATTGCAATAATCATTATGGGTATTTTGGCTGGAATAGTTTTTTTTGTTTTTCTTTTGGTTTGGAAACATGAAGAAGGCAGGGGCGTGTAGGAAAAAGAAGCAATAAAAATAGAATTAAATTTTATAAATACTAAGTATGAGATTCATATGTGATTTCCCTTAGCACATAAAATGTAGAGGAACAATTTCATCCATGAAAGAGACTTCTGAGAAATCATAATCAACCTTCATCTATTCCTATTCATTCCATAAAGTAGATAAAATATCTTTCACCAAGCACGTAACAGACAGACATAGCAATGTTCCTGTAAGGAACATTGTTTAATACTTTATTGCCCAATTGAGAGAACAGATGTAAAAGACTGCATATAATATCATGTTTTATGGTAAAGACAATTTCTCAACAATATAAATCTATAGAGAAAGTTTAAAGATCATATCTATCATTCACTGGTGGCAAATCAATTTCCTATACTGAATAGAGAAAAACCCATGATATAATAGCAACAATTCAAAGTTAAAAATATCTAAAATGTTTATGTTTAATAGCCAGTTAAGCACAGAAGTTTAGATACTTTTAAAAGTGTATTGAGAGTGTAATGTTGTTTTTCAATCAAAGATGTTTCCCAAAGTCTTTCTATATCTTAATAAAGTGGCTGATAGTTGCACTAAAATTTTGCTGTTTTGTAACCTTGCCTTCTGACATTTCTTGATCTGAAAAATCTAAATGCAACGTTTCAATAGCACAAAATAAAATCAATAGCTCTTGTAGCTCATCATATATTTATACATGTTTAAATAAAGACTACTACAAATTAGTTTAGTAAAACTGCACTAGAATATTGTTTGTGCTATAGAAGTTAGGCACTTTGGATTCAGTCCAAGAGTAGGAGAGGAGAAAATGATGTACAATACCAACTTCAAGGTCATGTAATGAGTCATGATGGAACTTGGCTTTAAATATTTAAATTGCCACACTTATGGAAACACCTTTTGGTGATAAATTGATCCCCTTTTAAATATCTGAGTATTTCTGGAATTTGTCGCTTTAAAAGAATTTCAAATATGACCAAGTTGAACTTAGTATATTTACCTGTAAAATATGTGGAAAGGCTTGGGAAAGGATGGTACAACAGTGGGGTCACCCTACCAGCTATCTTCTGAGATCCCCTCCAGTGCTCACATCTATAATGCTTTGGAAAAGACAACAAATCTAAACAAAAGTGCACAAGTCTCAGCATTCAAATAATAATAATAAAACCATTCACTGGAGACAAAAACAGAAAAGGCAAAGCAGTACATGAGCCAAGTAATGTGCTATGCCAATTATAGGGAAGTAGGTTTGAAGAAGATAGGTTGTTTTTTTGATTTTTGTGTGTACGTGTGTTTTGTTTTGTTTTTTGGGGGGCGGGGGTGGGCAGGAGCAGCTGAGTGCATTAGAATGGCCCAAGAAACCAGCAAGGAAGTCACAACATCCACGAATTCCTAGTCACTGTGAAAGCAGCTCTTTTGCCCCTTGCCTGTTTGCCTATTTCTGTCCCCCTCTAACCTTGAAAGAATGTAATTAACCTGTTGATTCCCTAGATAAAAAGAAGAATGAAGAATTAAGTAGCTGAAGAATGACTAGCTCTCTACTCCCAACAGTCCCCTTAGTAATCCTGCAGGCAGATCACGTGGCAAGATAACAGCTGAAGAAAGAGTCAGCCAGCCTGCATGCAATGGAGACTGATGCAGAACCCAACCTCCTGCCTCCGTGATTCACTGAGATTCTTCCCCCTTTTTCCCCTTTAAAAACTGTCATGGCTGAGAAGAATTTTCGGAGTTGGTCTCAGGACATGAGTCCACCTTCTCCCCAGATTGCCAGCTTTTTTGATTAAAGCACATTTCCTTCCTATTGACACTTGCCTCTCGAATTATTGGCTTTTGAGCGGTGAGCAGCTGAACTTGATTTTGGCAATAACAGGAGCTTGCCCCTAAGGACCAGATACTGGTGAAGGTTAATTTTGTATGTCAACTTAACTCAGGTGCCCCGATATTTGCTCAAACATTACTCTGGGTGTGTATGTGAAGGTGTTTCTGGATGAGACTGACGTTTGTACTGGTAGACTGAGTAAAGCAGATTGCCCTTGTGGATGTGAATACACTTCATCCAATCAGTTGAAAGCCTGAATAAAACAAAAAGACTGAGTCAGTGGGAATTTCTCCTACCTGACTGTTTGAGCTAGAACAGTGTTTCTTTCTGGTTCTTCCTGGGTCTCAAGCTGCTGACATTCACACGCGAATTTACACCATGGGTTCTTCTGGGTCTCCAGGTTGCCCACTGCAGATCATGGCTTTTCAGCCTCCATAATTATGTGAGTTAATTCCTCATAACCAATCATTTTCTCTCTCTCTCTCTCTCTTTCTCTTTCTCATTCTCTCTATTTTTCTCTCTGTCTCTGTTTCTGCCTATCTATATGGTTTTGTTTCCCCAGAGAAGTTTCTGGTTTGGTAACCAAACCAAATGGAGGCCCAGGAGATACGAGCTTTATTCTGCACCTGACGGGTCCTGCTTCTACGCATTTATTGCCAACGATCACGATGGTTAGGGAATTAGGGAGGTCCTTCAAGACATCTTCAATTTATCTGTCCGTGTACGTGCCGAGTATTTGCTTGTCAAAACTGTCATTTAGCATTCAATTGTCGTATTGGTGTTAGTCATTGCTAAGTATGAGCTACACAAAATGATTTTAAATCCTCTCTGGCATCATAGGTGTAGAGTCTAAGGCAGCTACATTGCTCCCAATCGCAAAATCTGAAAGGGACAAGGAATCCCTTCTACAGCATTCCTAAGAGATAATCACTTAGCATCAACAGCTCCATGAATGCTGCCTTATTAACTCACATTTTAGAGCCGCATATTGTGGAATATCTCTATTTCATAGAAAGGTCTGTGTTAGCTGGGTAGCAGACTGAGTCACTGCAACCAAGAAAGTAACACCAGATAATTTTTAAGAAATAGGTGAAAGAAAGAAAGATAATCTTTAAGTGGAATAAGGGTAAAACTGAAGAAAATCGGTGAAAAAATTCTAGTTAAACATAATATAAATGACAATAAATTTGCAAATAATACGGCATGAATTCCCTTCATAAGTCTAGGAGCTCATGGGTCAATAGAGAATGTTTGGAAGAAATCTGTTATATGGAGTATATGAAGAAAAAAGTCATTTTCAACCCAAATGGATTTTCCCCCAAAGAATCCTGATCCACTTACAACAGGAGAATAATGGTATTTGATTTTTTTGGGTTTTTTTTGCAGTATGTGGGCCTCTCACTGTTGTGGCCTCTCCCGTTGCAGAGCACAGGCTCCGGACGCGCAGGCTCAACAGCCATGGCTCACGGGCCCAGCCACTCCGCGGCATGTGGGATCTTCCCGGACCGGGGCACGAACCCATGTCCCCTGCATCGGCAGGTGGACTCTCAACCACTGCGCCACCAGGGAAGCCCTGGTATTTGATTTTTGATGTTCTGGGTTAACATGCTATACTGTGACTTACTCGTAGCCATAAAACGTATCAGCAAAAAAAAAAAAAAATCAAAGGAAGAACTCAATCTTTAGTGAGTGAAAGAGGTCAGGTCACGAAGGACATGGATTTACATAGCTTAATCTCGCTTGGCCAACAGAAGATAACGTACTTTGGGACTCCAGATATAATGGAAACAAATCAGTCACCAAGAACCTGACCATTTAAAGATGCAGAAGCCTGGAAATTCTACAAACTAAAAGGACATTTTCATTTCACTACGGTAAGATGTTCTATTTAATACTGATAACATTTTTCATTGTCTGTTTGGCATCTGTGCTCTGTTTGAGGGGTGGGAACATGATATATAGCAAAGTTCAAAATCCCCAAGGGAATCATATAAAGGGAATAGATACAGAGGGGAAAAAAAGACAGGTGTACTGTATGTGTATATTAAATATATTTTAGAGAAAATGGCAAAGAATCTGTCATTCCAATACAGTATTATAAACTAGATAAAACAGAAACATAAATATTTATTCAATTGACAGTTTGTGTCATTTATTCACATTATTTCTTTAGCATTTGTTGTTATGATATTGCTGGCTGTGCTAGTATTTTAATTGGTACAGACTTTGTCATTTTTCTTTAGTGACTCTGATGAGAAAATGTGCAGAAAATGGAGATAATTACAAGGTCACCTAAGAAATTACAACTGAGAGGAGTGAGCAAATATCAGCAGTGATGCTAGGAGAAGAAGGGGTGGGGAAGGAAACATGAAAGTAGTATATTAATAATTAGGTAGTATGGGTATGAGTTGTAGTTTTGAAACTTTTTCCATAACAACAAGTAAAATGTCAGTATTAGTTAGAATTCCATGACAGTAAGAAAAGATAAGCAACAAATTATCAATTTTCTAGATACTTATTGGAGACCTAGAATGTGCCAGACACAATGTACAGGGGATACAGAGATGAATAAAGCACAATTTGGCCCACTGCTAGGACACAGATAAGTAAACCAACAATTACAACTAGCACTAAATGAACCTAAAAGAAGGATACTATGGAAGAAGAGAATCTCCCATCCTGAAGAGCACAGTAAAGACTTTGAGCAAACAAAAGAGAATGGACAAACAATCCAGGGAAAATTCTGTGTTAAAATAACAAACAACCCAATCAAAACAATGGGTGGAAGACCTAAACAGACATTTCTTCAAAGAAGACATACAGATGGCCAAGAAGCACATGAAAAGCTGCTCAACATCACTAATTATTGGAGAAATGCAAATCAGAACTACAATGAGGTATCACCTCACACCAGTCAGAATGGGCATCATCAAAAAATCTACAAACAATACATGCTGGAGAGGGTGTGGAGAAAAGGGAACCCTCTTGCACTGTAAATTGATACAGCCACTATGGAGAACAGTATGGAGGTCCCTTAAAAAACTACAAATAGAATTACCATATGACCCAGCAATCCCACTACTGGGCATATGCCCAGAGAAAACCATAATTCAAAAAGACACATGCACCCCAATGCTCATTGCAGCACTATTTACAATAGCCAGGTCATGGAAGCAACCTAAATGCCCATCAACAGATGAATGGATAAAGAAGATGTGGTATATATATACAATGGAATATTATTCAGCCATAAAAAGGAACGAAATTGGGTCATTTGCAGAGACGTGGATGGATCTAGAGACTGTCGTACAGAGTGAAGTAAGTCAGAAAGAGAACAACGAATATCGTATATTAATGCATATATGTGGAACCTAGAAAAATGGTACAGATGAACCTGTCTGCAGGGCAGAAATAGAGACACAGATGTAGAGAACAAACGTATGGACACCAAGGGGGGAAAGTGGCGGGGGGGTGGTGGTGGGATGAACTGGGAGATTGGGATTGACATGTATACACTCACGTGTATAAAATGGATAACTAATAAGAACCTACTGTATAAAAAAAAATTGAATTAAAAATTAAAAAAAAGAATTTAGCACTACTCCAGCTTAAAATGCATTTATAATGAATTTACAGATATGCATGCAATTAACCAATTATTAACAATGAGCTCGTTGTAAGAAATATTATTTATATGCGAAGCATTCTGATTAGTCCTTTAAATGAAAGGTATTTTTAAATTAGATGTGTTTAATCATGAGGAAGTGAAGCTAACACTACACTTCTGGTGCTAGAGGCAGGATTTCTTGACCTCAGCACTACTGCTATGCCAGAGCTACATACGTCAGTTGTACCTCATGCTCCCCAGTCATGACCATGAAAAATGTCTCCAGATGTTGGCAAATGTCCCATGGGGAGAAGATTCACCGATGGTGGAAAACCACTATTTTGTAGAAAGTGAAGCAACATCTTTTGTCCACTCTGCTATAGGTAAGGGATAAAATCCTCCCACTTTCACATGCATTCATGGAAAGACACCTACCTGATAACTATACAAGTTCAGTTCATGAACCTGACATCAGAGAATTAGCTTGTATGGTATTTTATCATCACCTTTGAATCCTTCACTAGAAATACACTTTTGAAGCAATTTGTAAAATATACACACTATAGAGTAAAGCTGATACAGCCCTACCCTCTAAGAGGCTGAACTCTCATAAGTTCCTTTTTCCATTACTTGATCTAAGCATAGATAAAATATTTTATAATAGTAATTTTAATGTCATAATTTCTGTTTCTCCCTTTACAGAATAAAACTATACGTGCATTACAGGTACCTTTATTCATCATATTTGGCCAAAGTTCTGAACTTCCTATTCTAGTACACAGAGTAATAATTATTGAGCAAACACGTATTGAGCAACTACTATGTATATAGTATGGGGATATTTGGGAGCATCGGTGATATGAAGGTGAATACGGTACATTCTCTGCATTTTGGAAGTTAAAAGATATAATAGGGCTTCCTTGGTGGCACAGTGGTTGAGTGTCCGCCTGCTGATGCAGGGGACACAGTTTCATGCCCCAGTCCGGGAAGCTCCCACATGCCGTGGAGCGGCTGGGCCTGTGAGCCATGGCCGCTGAGGCTATGCATCCAGAGCCTGTGCTCTGCAACGGGAGAGGCCACAGCAGTGAGAGGCCTGCGTACCACAAAAAAAAAAAAAAAAAAAAAGTGCACTTAAAAGCAAGGATTATGGGAAAAAAAACCCAACAATGATTATGCAGACGACTCCAAAAGTTTTCAAAATTCCAAAATAGCTTCACTGCAAGATTAACTGTAAAAGGCTAATGAAAAACAAGAAATAAAAGGTGCCTAAAACAAAAGATGGTAAGACTGACATGTAAGACTGACATTATTTCAATGGTTCGTCTCTATCCTCCTTTATTTGGGTACTATGCATTTTAAAATAAGACCACCTGAGACTACAGGAGATCCTATTTCAATATCTTTTACTCTTAGATCAAAGGTCAATCTAAGGGTCATAGTGAATTTCTTAAACCCAGCAAGGATCCTCAAAAGTTTCTGTAAATGGATTACTTCCTAAAATTCATGAATAAATAAAAAGATGAAAAATAAAATGGGAGGCCACCAGTCTGACTGAACTTTGATCACGGCTGGTTAACAGTGCCTGCCAAGGATCTTTCTTTCTTTTTTTTGGCCTTCTTCTAAGGTAGATGTACCCAGATGGAAAGAAATAGTTCAATAATACATGAATTGAGTGTGTCAGTCTTTTTGCCAATTCCAAAACCTCCCCTATTTATCTCCAGATACTTGTAGATATTGGGACCTTAGAAACAGAAATGTCCCACAAATATGGCCTCCAAAACTCCATGTTGAAGGAATCTTGAATACCTTCACTGTGCCTTTGTGATATAGATTTTCTACCTCCATCTTCTCTAGGAGTTAAGAACCATTCTTTGAAGTGCAAATGTTTCTCACCAGAAGGGAAAAAAGGAAGCACTTGGAAATTGGGCCAAAGAGAAGTCTCACAAATCTTCTCAACAGATATTAGAAACTATACGGTCGCTGGGTCTTTGTGCCTGTCTGTATGTCCATATATATGTATGTTGCAGACAGGTGGTATTTTTCTCCCTCTAGATGGTATTACCAAAATTAATTTGTAATGAAGTTCTATTTAACCGGGTTGAAAGTCAAGCATTTGTAAGGACTATTTTAAAACTCTCATCAGAAATATAGAAACTAACCCAAATGATTATTTCAACTTCATGCGATCTAAGATCATCCTTAGTAAATAAAAGCCAGTTTACTTTGTTAGTTTACTAAAACAGACATGTCTTTAGAGTTATCAGCATTCAATATAATAATTTTATTCTACCTAGGCTTACAAATTTGTCAGCAAGAAAAATAGCTCAGTATGATGAAGTTTTCGTAGGTAATCTAAACCTAATTTGGGGGATCAAATGACTCAGATATATGTAATTGGGATAAGAGATATTGGAAAACTTTTTAGTAATAATTACATTTTACAGTATATGTACTTAAAAAACAGCTCCCCAAATGTTTTTTGTTAACTTAGAGTTTTGCTAAGTTAAATGATGAGAATTCCTTGAGTATCTAGGGTATTTCCAAATAAGAAAAAAGAAATACTGAAACATTAATGAGCACAGGTTTTTCCACTTTGGGCTTCTTATACAGAAATACTAAAGATAAATTTGGTTCTATTAGTAAACACGTTTAGTGCCATGCTAAGAAATTTAGATGTCTCTAGAGATTATAAAAAACATTTCTTATTTTGTCAATATAAAAAGTGGTAGTTTAAGAGAAAGTCCATGATTCTTTACTTCCTAAATTCTCACTAGAAATTGAAGTGTCTAAGGGTTAAGAATTCTAATGTAATTAAAGCTACTAAAAACAAAAGAAGGAAACGTCTCCTCGTGCAAGAAAAGTAGGACGTGTTTTTAACTAAGGAAAAGGATGAGAAATAAAGATGCATTTGCGTTTTGGGAAATGAGAGTAATTTTGTTTAAACTAGAACTTCTGCACATAAAGGACAAACTAAAAGTATATAAAAGGTTGAAGAGAGAAAGAGAATTTTTCCTTGTGTAATCAGGCAAAAATTAACTTATTATTATAAGGGGCTTTTAATTAAGCTTTAATATCAACACTGTACTTATGCAAAACAACAGTGAACTTAATGCAAAAAGCTTTAATATCAACAGTGTACTTATGCAAAACTAGAACCTAATTTTCTTTCAACTGCTAAATAGGTAACTATTGTTTCATATCTATCCGTGATCCTATTCAGTCAAATGTCCAAACCTTTTGATATCTTTGACAAACTTCCCCAAAGCAAATTCTAAAAATAAAGTCTTTATGACCCTGAAGAAACTGGGATTTTTCCAGAGAACCCCTGGAACATTCCAAAAGATGTGTTAAGCTAATTAGGCTAATTGATACGTTAAAGTACATGGGAAACATTGTCAAATGAGAAGTTGTGATGTTGTGTCTGTTTAGGAATATGTGAAATTATGTGAAATTCCTAGAAATCTGATATGTCCTGGCATTAACTGTTGCTAGTCATCAAAATTGATGCTCACACTAAGAAGACTGAACCTGAGAATCAGGGAAGTACCCTAGCTGACTTTCAAATAAAGGCAGCAACAACAGAATCTATAAAGATTGTGGCACATGTGGATAAAGTCCATTCTACTTCTGCAAAAACTAACCTCTCATTGCCAGACTTTTGCCGTCCTGATGTCCTTGTGACATGGCAACAGTCTGCTCCTGAATCAGAGAAATTAAGATGGGTAAACAACGGCTGTAAATGAGACAGACAGCTGGGGCCACGGGGAAGAAAACCCAAGACAGCTGCTTGGTTACTCCTGGCTCTCTGGCAAACTCCAATTTAGGGCTTTGCATTTCTTCACCCATCATAGTGCATTTACGCAAAACTATTTTCATCCTTAGAGGCCTTAGACCTCCTCCCTCTGGACCCCTTGAACACATACAGTGGGACTTTTTTCAACTGCCACTTAGTACGAGTTGTCAGTATGTTCTTAGTGTATGTATGTTTTCCAGGAGGGTCAAAGCCATCCCCTCTCACAGGCTGGTGCCCTCACAGTGGCAAAGAAACTGTTAGAAAATGCTTCCCACTTGAGGTACACCTTCCACAATCTTCAGTGATCAAGACACCCCTTCACTGGGCAAATCATACCACTCTTTATGAAAACCTTGCAAACTTCTTGGAATTATCACTGTCCCTATCACCCTCAATCACGATTGAGAGAACAAATGGGAAAACTGGATTCAAGCAGAACAAGTATTATTTACATGGAACTACATAAACTGAGGAGGACGCTCTAATGTTTTGTTTTTCCAGATTTAAGGAGACCTTTTCTCTTAAGCTATCTATGACATACAGCAACTTGGTAAAGTATACCTTTGTGAACAAAGATGAAACATTTTCTTTTTCTCCTTACCTGATCCCTCCAGAATTCAGAAACGCTCAGTGAATATTCTTATTTTCATGACAATATATTTGTCTGCATAAGTTCAGTAAGAATCTGTTCTCCTAGTAACAGGACGCAATTGGAAGCAGTGGCTATATCACCATGGCTTTGACTGCAATGTCATATTTGAGAGAGATGATCATAGACTCAGATATGACTAGACAGCTTCAAGCAACTACTTGGAAAAAATGAACCTGGTACCTTGCTTACAAGGTTTCAGCAAAGGTGTCTTAAAAAATACTTTATAGGGCTTCCCTGGTGGCACAGTGGTTGAGAGTCCGCCTGCCGATGCAGGGGACACAGGTTCGTGCCCCGGTCCGGGAAGATCCCACATGCTGCGGAGCGGCTAGGCCCGTGAGCCATGGCCGCTGAGCCTGCGCGTCCGGAGCCTGTGCTCCGCAACGGGAGAGGCCACAACAGTGAGAGGCCCGCGTACCGAAAAATAAATAAATAAATAAAATAATAATTTATATGGTCAATCATTACTCTTGCTTCACTTTCATAAATAACTAGGCCAAGTCATATATTTTTTATAGAACTAGAACAAAAAAATCTTAAAATTTGTATGGAGACACAAAAGACTCCGAATAGCCAAAGCAATCTTGAGGGAATAAAACGGAGCTGGAGGAATCAGACTCCCTGACTTCAGACTATACTACAAGGCTACAGTCATCAAGACTATATGGGACTGGCACAAAAACAGAAATAAAGATCAATGGACAGGATAGAAAGCCCAGAGATAAACCCACGCACCTATGGTCAACTAATAAGGGAGGCAAGGATATACAATGGAGAAACGACAGTCTCTTCAATGAGTGGTGCTGGGAAAACTGGACAGCTATATGTAAAAGAATGAAATTAGAACACTCCCTAACACCATACAAAAAAATAAACTCAAAATTGATTAAAGACCCAAATGTAAGACTGGCCACTATAAAACTCTTAGAGAAAAACATAGGAAGAACACTCTTTAACATAAATCACAGCAAGTTCTTTTTTGACCCACCTCCTAGAGTAATGGAAATAAAACCAAAAAAAAAAAAAAAGGAACTTAATGAAACTTGAAAGCTTTTGCACAGCAAAGGAAACTGCAAACAAGATGAAAAGACAACCCTCAGAAAGGTAGAAAACATTTGCAAATGAATCAACAAAGGATTAATCTCCAAAATATATAAACAGCTCATGCAGCTCTGTATTAAAAAAACAAACAACCCAATCCAAAAATAGGCAGAAGACCTAAACAGACATTTCTCCAAAGAAGACATACAGATGGCCAAGAAGCACATGAAAAGCTGCTCAACATCACTAATTATTAGAGAAATGCAAATCAAAACTACAATGAGGTATCACCTCACACCAGTTAGAATGGGCATCATCAGAAAATCTACAAACAACAAATGCTGGAGAGGATGTGGAGAAAAGGGGACCCTCGTGCACTGTTGGTGGGAATGTAAATTGATACAGCCACTATGGAGAACAGTACGGAGATTACTTAAAAAACTAAAAATAGAATTACCATATGACCTAGCAATTCCACTACTGGACATATGCCCAGAGAAAACCATAATACAAAAAGAGTCATGTACTACAATGATCATTGCACCACTATTTACAATAGCCAGGACATGGAAGCAACCTAAGTGTTCATCGACAGACGAATGGATAAAGAAGATGTGGCACATATATACAATGGAATATTACTGAGCCATAAAAAGGAATGAAATTGAGTTATTTGTAGTGAGGTGGATGGATCTAGAGTCTGTCATACAGAGTGAAGTAAGTCAGAAAGAGAAAAATAAACATCGTATGTTAATGCATATATGTGGAATCTAGAAAAATGGTACAGATGAACCGGTTTGCAAGGCAGAAATAGAGTCACATATGTAGAGAACAAATATATGGACACCAAGGGGGGAAAGTGGGAGGGGGCTGTAGTGGTGTGAATTGGGAGATTTGGATTGACATATATACAGTAATAGGTATAAAATAGATAAGTAATAAAAAAAAAAAACAAGGTCCTACTGTATAGCACAGGGAACTATATTCAATATTCTGTGATAAACCATATGGAAAAGAATATGAAAAATAATGTATATATATGTATAACTGAATCACTGTGCTGTACAACAGAAATTAACACAACATTGTAAATCAACTATACTTTGATTAAAAAAAAGACTGAATGCACAAAAAAAAGAAAGAAAAGATATACACACCCCAGTGTTCATAGCAGCATTATTTACAATAGCCCAGATATGCAAACAATCTAAGTTTCCATCAACAGACGAATGGATAAAGAAGATGTGGTATAAAAGGGGAAACATGGCAGAGACGGATAAATTAGGAGCTTGGGATTAACATACACACACTACCACATATAAAAGAGATAACCAACAAGGACCTACTATATAGCACAGGGAACTATACTCAATATTTTCTAATAACCTATATGGAAAATGAATCGGAAAAAGAATGAATATATGTGTATGTATAACTGAATCACTATGCTGTACACCTGAAATTAACACAACATTGTAAATCAACTATACTACAATAAAATTTTTAAAAAAACAAAACAAAATTGTGGATCTGAAATTTTGGCCTGTGAATATCACCAGGGTTTAGCAAAAACATCATGACCTATGATTATCCCACCAAAGATCAGCAAAGCTGCAAAGCAATAGCTGAGAGTAATGCTAACGCCTTAAATTTTGATCGTATTTCTCAGTTAGGCTGATATCCGATCAAAATGGGGTAATTGTTAAAGAGAAAAAACACAGTCCCAAAATGGTGTTACATGTGCAAACTTGGTAGCAAACGCAGATTTAATACCTAACCTAATTGCAGTTCAATCTTCTCCAGAAATGTACCAGTCTAGAATTTGCTGGTCTGCACCAGTGAGGTACTTTGCCATACAGGCCCTCTGCAACCCCTGAGGAAGAAGGGAAAATATGCATGATCAACCCTAATATCATCACCCTTCCCACAAAAAAAGGAAGTCCTGGCTTCAAAATCCTTTCTTTTCTTTTGTTAACAGCTCACTTACCCCATCCTTCTTCCTATATAAACCTTCCATTTTGTACAACCCCTTGGGGCATCCTTCTAGTTGCTAGACGGGATGCTGCCCAATTCATGAATCACCTAACAAAGCCAATTAGATTCTCAAATTTACTAGGTTGAATTTTTTAACAATACTCAAATATTGTATCTCTCTCTCTCTCTTCCCATTTTTATGTTGGTTATTTATGTCAATTATATCAATTTTTTGTGACAATATTGTCCATTTTCATTGACCTAAAACCACTGAATCTTTCAAATTCTTCACTATCCTTTACTCTGTATATAAATGTAGCTAAACATTCTGATTTTTCCATAACATGCCTTTTATGCATATTCCTTGTAATCCATTCCCTAAGTCGCTACTGTGGTACAGGCTTTCAAAACCCTTTGCAGTGTAATTACAAAGCCTTAGTGACTCCCAACCCAGTCTTCCTACTTTCAGTTCCTACTTTCAATATCTTATTAAGAGGTTAATCATCTTATAAACGTACTGAGTTTAATTGACTATAATAGATTTTTAATTCTCATTCTTCATGTGTCTGGGTTAAAAGATTGCTTTGTGTCCCACTATGTGAATCCTTCAAAACATGGTTGGCCTAAAAGAATCATCTGTTTTGCAACTTCTGAATCTACAGTCAGCCCTTGGTGTATGAAGGGCTTTGGTTCCAGGACCCCCATTCGGATGCCAAAGTCCATGGATGCTCAAGTCACTTATATAAAATGGCATAGTACAATCGGCCCTCTATATCCACTGGTTAAACCAATGCCTAATCTGTGGATTCAAACAACCACGGATTGAAATTTGATCTGCAGTTGGTTGAATCCTTGGATATAAAACTCATAGAAATGGAGGGCCACCTGCATACTTACTGAAAAATATCTGCATATAAGTGGCCCCATGCAGTTCAAACCCATGTTGTTCAGGGGTCAGCTATATTCAAATCCAGAGCAAAGGTGTGTCTGAATTTTGATGCTCCTCTGTTAATTTTTAGGGCGTCTCTAAAGTGGGGGGCTCCTTCACGTCTTGCTGCTACTAGAGGAATGTTGAAGC
The DNA here is from genome assembly GCF_951394435.1 of Stenella coeruleoalba. Lineage (NCBI taxonomy): Eukaryota > Metazoa > Chordata > Mammalia > Artiodactyla > Delphinidae > Stenella > Stenella coeruleoalba. The sequence continues at coordinate 36,458,884 of NC_137151.1, read as the reverse complement.
TTCTGTTTTCTTTAGAAATGAAAATTAAAATGTAAAAACATAACCTCCTTTTGATACAATCCTAAGATTGCCCCTGGGCCAAACAGAAATGAATACCTTGACCTTAGTAACCTGAGAGCTAAGGGAAGCTAGGAGATTCACATCTATCTGAAGATACTGAATTCTGGTTCTGAACAAGAGAAGGATAATCCTATTACATTTACACAGTTTGCAGTAGACTTTGAAATTCATATTAACATTCCTGAAGGGGAAGATAGTTCTGTAACTAAGAGCCATGCAGTCAGAAGAGAAAATTATTGCTCCTAGTTTAGCAAATAACTGCATTCCTCAAACAAACAAACAAAAAAAAACCCCTTCCCATCCCCACTCCTCATCAGGGAAATACCTGCTGGTGATGTGGGTAGCAGGGAGGCGGACAGAGGAGTTACTCTGTGGTTTGCATTATAACTTACTATGTTAAAAACGGAGAGGCTGGCATGAGACAACATCTCTGAACCTTAGTTCACATTATGTCACTAAAGCATCATGCCTTAGGTCACTCACTTCCTTTAATATTTATTTCTAATTTATTGCCAATTTTTGAAAAATGTACAGATTTTACCTGCAGCAACCATGAAAGCCACGAAGCTAATCCTACCCTAAAACATGCAAAGGAGATGAAAAATAACTCTCAGAATCATTATTCACTTATTAAAATGCAATCTGTGCTATAAGTCCCGCACTTTACTCTCTAAACCAATGCCTATGGTATTGTAAAACCTATTCTTTTGTTAAAATCTAAGGATATTTTCACTTAGAGAGTTGCCCTACGTTGTTAATTTAATTTCTACACTCTAACCTGATCTTTCTTTTATTTTCACACTTTAAAAAATTATATTTAGAAGAGATTTTTTAAAGTTCCTTAAAATATTTATAATGAATCATTTTGGTATCAGGGACTGACTAATAAGATAAATTAGCAAAGAACATTATGTCCTCCAATTGGTTTTTCTAATGTTTAAGTCAGAACTGGTTAGAAATCCCTCCAAGAATGATATTTGATACAAAGAATAATGGGGTCTGATCTTTTTTCCTATGAGATGAGCACTCAGTTATCAAAAATGAAAACACAAAAGTTATTGATAATAGTGTTTCTCATTGCCTAGATTGTAAACCCTAGTACTTTGATTTGGGGTCACAAATGGTGTCATGCACTCCCTTCTTGAAATAGACTGGAAAGATATCACCAAATATATTTACTCATTTAAGAAACAGTTACAGGGCTTTCCTGGTGGCAGAGTGGGTAAGAATCCGCCTGCCAAGGCGGCATACACGGGTTCGAGCCCTGGTCCAGGAAGATCTCACATGCACAGAGCAACTAAGCCCGTGTGCCACAACTACTGGGCCTGCGCTCCAGAGCCTACAAGCCACAACTACTGAGCTCGCGGGCCACAACTACTGAAGCCTGCATGCCTAGAACCCATGCTCTGCAACAAGAGAAGCCACCGCAGTGAGAAGCCCGTGCACCGCAATGAAGAGTAGCCCCTGCTTGCTGCAGCTAGAGAAAGCCCGCGGCCTGCAACGAAGACCCAATGCAGCCATAAATAAATAAACAAATAAATAAAAATTTATTAAAAGAAAGAAAGGAACAGTTACATCTATGGACGGAGTTCTGGAGGTAGCTAGAGTTACTCCCGATTCTCCTGGAAATGCCCACAGTTCATAGCTATGTAACTCATTTTTGTTCAAATCTTGAAGCAAATGGAAGAAGTTACCTTTCCCCTCTCCCTCCCTCACCAAATATGGAGATGACAGTGACTGTCTTCGTCTTAGACTATTGCTCAGTCTAGTTGAATCCTGTATGTTTTTTTCCCTCTCTGAATCCACTGAAAAGACTTCTTGCTGGATCTATGTAGATGAATATGACAGAAAATAAACTTGTGCAACTTCTAAGGTTAAATGACTATGACTGCCTCCATGTGGAGAATAAAAAGTCCAATCTTCCAGACTCTTAAAATGCAAGGATACGGGCTTCCCTGGTGGCGCAGTGGTTGAGAGTCCGCCTGCCAACGCAGGGGATACGGGTTCGTGCCCCGGTCCGGGAGGATCCCACATGCCGCGGAGTGGCTGGGCCCGTGGGCCATGGATGCTGGGCCTGTGCGTCCGGAGCCTGTTGCTCCACAGCAGGAGAGGCCACAACGGTGAGAGGCCCGCGTACCGCAAAAAAAAAAAAATAAAAAAAAAAAAATGCAAAGATACTTGTAAACTTAACTTCTTCCTATTTCTAACTCCCTGCCTTTTAAAAATAAAAGTAATCCAGAACTTATTCTGAAAGTGGATGACTTTGCCCAATTTTTTTTTTTCTGGAAGAGCACCTTTTAAAGAGATCTCTTGATTAAGAGGTACAGACTGCCATCTATAAAGTAAATAAGTCATGGGGATGTAATGTACACATAGGGAATATAGTCAATAATATTGTAACAACTTTGTATGGTGATGGATGGTAACTGGTCTTATTGCTGCGATCATTTCATAGTGAATAAAAATATTTGAATAAATATTGTGAATATTTATAGTGAATAAAAATAAAATTTTTATTTTATAAATAAATAAATATTGTGAATATTTATAGTGAATAAAAATAAAATTTAGTGAATAAAAATATTTCATAGTGAATAAAAATAAAAAAAAAATAAAAAATATGTTGTACACCTGAGACATACAATACTGTATGTTAATTATAACTCAACTTAAAAGATAAAGCGATCCTTTGAATGAAAAGAAACACACAGATTCCATCAAAACTATTGTGGAAGAAGCCTGTGCCTCTCACAGTAACAAAAACCAGTTTAAGGAAGAACGAAAAGATTTGACAGAAGATTTGAGATCTTCCTCCTTTGGTCCACATAAACATTGTTCAGTGAGAACAGACCAAAAAAAGAATGCAGGTACTTCATGGAAGTCAAGGATATCTAAGGCAGCACAATTTTGATCTCCGGCACCTACTCTGTATCCATTACAGTGTCATAGATGTCAAGTCTCTCTGCTAGGATAGAGTATACGCATAGACTTTTGAATGAGAGGAAAGCACTACCCTAAAGAAAATTACTGGCAAGTCCATTAAGTCAGTTTTAAAGTAGCCACTGTTGAGTAGCAAAACAAGAATCAGATCATATTCATAGACAAATTCACTCCCCCCGCATCCTCACTTTGTCTTGTTTTAGTACTGATAGTCTACCCTATGAAGGGCAGCTACATCAAAGTATGTTGCAATATTTAAGTTTCTTACTCTTATATTTTCATTTGCCATAGAAGCTGAGCTATCATCCCTTCTTAATTCAGATAAAGTACAAGAAGCTGTGCAGAGAGAATACCCAGCTCTCCCGGAAGGATTGTACAGCTAGGACGATGGAACCCAAATTCCCATTTCCTTGAAGATGGTATAAATGCTTAGTGACAGCTGTAATTCTACCTGCCCTTCTGTGTTCTTTTCTTTTTCTTCTTTTTTGATTAGAAAAGTATTAAAGTATTATATAAATGTATTCTTACTGTAAGTCAATTAACCAGGTCAGCAATATAAACACAATGAGATAAAACAAGGAGCACTTCTGTCTGGGGCAGTTTAATGGCTTAGAAATTATAAAAGACCTTTCTAATGAAAAAGGAAAAAAAAAAACTGGATCAAATATATATCTTCTAAATGGATTGCTGGGCTGGCCCACAGGAAAGGAACCCATAAAGCACAAAACGAAGTAAGAACTTGGGATGCAAGGTAAGCAAGAGAGACAACCTTTATCCTCAGGGTTTCTATTAAATTTTGGAGAACCAAGTTTCCACTTTCATGACTTCAAGAACTGTTATGGAGAACCTCATAAAATACCCCATACTAGAAGTGATGACCACAAAGGCTGGTCCTTAGCATAAGGGTAGACTGGAAATAGACAGGCCAAGTAACATGTCTTGGCAAGACCACTTACATGTCTACAATTTAACATTGGGTAGTGAGAGGACCAAAATCTCTTGTGAGAATTTATAATCCCAAACTGGCCTGAATTCATGCCTCCCTCTGTGATTTAAAAAATCCTGGGGCTTCCCTGGTGGCACAGTGGTTGAGAGTCCGCCTGCCAATGCAGGGGAAACGGGTTCGTGCCCCAGTCCAGGAGGATCCCACATGCCGCGGAGCAGCTGGGCCCGTGAACCATGGCTGCTGAGCCTGCGCATCCAGAGCCTGTGCTCTGCAGCGGGAGAGGCCACAACAGTGAGTGGCCCGCGTACCGCAAAAAAAAAAAAAAAAAAAAAAATCCTGAAATAGAAATTTAAATGGAAAGTGTTTCCAGCTTGTTCAGGCTTCCATGGGACTGAAGGGTGTGAAAGCTGCCTGACCGGAATGCCCAAGCAGGGGGAGGAAGGGACTGAGGGTCTCCTAATTCCTTCTTCAGACTTTCCTTTGATCCTCCTGACTTCAGTATAGCCCCTTGCCTCCACTCTCCTCTGCCTGTTTTCCTAAGTCCACAACCTCTCTGATTCTAACATCCACAGAGAATAAACCTCCAGGCTCCCACAAAAATAGCAATAGGTCGGAGCCTGACTCTGCAAGGTGAAGGGCTGGGTGTGGAGAGTGTTCACTGCTCTTTAGTCAGACCCTCAAAAGCTCCTGATTTTTCTCCCATCCCCTATACACGTGCGCGCTCACACGCGCGCACACACACAGCCCGCACACACACACAGCCCGCACACACACACAGCCTTGCCCACTTCCTTTTGCAGAGGTGGTGCCTTCCCAGAGTTGTCCAGGCCAAATCATCTTGTTTCTCTTCAGCCTCTACACCTTCAACTGCGCCAACACTTAGGCATAATCCTGCTCTGCAAAGTACTTTCCCTATATCTCCATCCACTTTCTACATCATACAGTATGGTTGAGGTTACAGATGGCCCTAATTTACTTGAAGGTGAGCTTATTGCGCTCCTTGTTTTTAGGAACAATTTTATAAAGGGGATCTCATTGAAGGTTACTTTTTTGTTACTCTTTCATGTTTTCCGTGCTGGTTTTGAAGTAATTTTAGAGAAAAGATGGGAGTAGAAATATCTTGGCTCCACTGTCTTAAAATTGGAGACCCATCCTACTGCTTTAAAAGTGTAAATTTCCCAACAAGTAAACACAAGGAATTCTCTAATGGTGGAGTCTAACTTGGGGAAAACTCAGGTATCTACTTTGCCTACTTTAAAGGATGATCTGGCCTCCAGCCGGAATCCATTTAAAATACTTCTAAGACAGATAGAATAAGTTACCGTTATAGGATAAGATTCCACACAGTTGAGGAGCAATGTCTCTGCAGAAGGTACTAAATGGCTTTGCAGTGAAAACAAACCGTAATGATACTCTAGTATCACAGAGCATCAGAGTCCAGGTCAACATATAGAGTTAAGTTGTGCCCTGCACAAAGGTACCATTTTTAAAAGACTATTTATGTAGATTTTGCTGATCTAGATATTTTATAGCAACTCTGCAGCAGAAAGCAAGCACAAGTCTTGTAATAACAAGATTATATTATTATAATTTTCTGACATATGGAAGTAAAACGTTTTCAGGAAGTGGTCCCTTCTTGTAAATTACAGAATCACTATATAGCCTCCTAGCAGCCCTGAATCAAACTACCTTGCAAATCAAATTTACATTTGCAAATGTTCCCACAGGGACATCATTTCCAAGGCGTAACTATTATGGACTGAATTCTAACCCCAAAAATTCATATGCTGGAACCCTGACCCCAAATATTAATGTACTTGGAGAAAATAAAGACGGCAGAAGCAGTCTGCTCTAACCTGGCAAGGCCAGCAATATACTCTCACTGTCCTTCCTCGGGGGCCTATCAACTTCTAGCCCTATTTCATATATTAGTTTGCAGGGATCTGATCACTTTTCCTTCAACAACATATCACATTGGCCTTTACGCTGGTGACTATCTTGATGGGACCTAGTGAGCAAGAAGAAACAACTACCCTGGACTCATTGGTAAGACATCTTCATGTCAGAGAGCGGGAAATAAAAAACTTGAGAAAATTCAGTAGCCTTCAACCCCAGTGACATGTCTAAAGGTCCAGTGGTGTGAGGCATGTTGAGATATCCCTTCTAAGGAGAAGACAGGTTGTTACATCTGGCCCCTCCTACAACCAAAATAAAGACACAACATCTATCGTGCCTCTTCGGATTCCAGGCAACATAGTCCTCATTTGGGTGTGTATTCACTCTAGCCCATTTGCCAGGGGATCTGAAAAGCTGCTAGTATTGAGTGGGATCCAGAAAAGAAAAGGCTCTGTAACAGCTCCAGACTGCTCTGCCACTGGGGCACAGGATCCAGCATATTCAATGGTGCTTAAAGTGTCAGTGGCAGACAGGGATGCTGCCTGGAGCCCTTGGCGGGTTCCTATAGGTCAATTGCAGTTTAGGTCCTTAGGACTGTGGAGCAAAGCCCTGCCATCCTCTGCAGGTAGCTTTACTCCATTTGAGGGACAGCTACAGCCTTAGTAGAGGCTGAATGCTTAACCATGGGCCACCAGAGTTACCATGCAAACTCGATATTATCTGACCCTTCAAGCCACAAGGTAGGGCATACACGGCAGCACTCCATCATCAAATGGAAGTGGTATATGTGTGACTGAACCCAAGTAGGCCCTGAAGGCATAATAAGTTACATGAAGAAGTAGCCCAACTGCCCATGGTCCCCACTCCTGCTAAGCTACCTCCTCTCTCCCAGCCTGCACATATGTCCTCTTAGGGAGTCTCCCACAATCAGCTGACAGAGGCAAAGAAGACTTGGGCCTGGTTTACGGATGGTTTTGCATGGTATGTGCGCACAACCCCTAAATGGGCAGCTGCAACACTATAGCCCTTTTCTGAGATATCCCTGAAATACAGAGGGGAAGGGAAGCCTTCCCAGTGAATAGAACTTCAAGCAGTAAACCTGGTTGTTCACTTTGTTAAGAAGGAGAAATGGCCAGATGCGGGATCATGTACAGATCCACAGGCTGCGGCCAGTGATTTTGCTGGCTGGTCAAGGACTTAGAAGGAACATGATTGGAAAACTGGTGACAAGGAAATTTAGGGAAGTGGTACGTGGCAAGACTTTTCTGAATGGCCAAAAATGTGAACATATTTGGGTCCCACGTGAATGCTCCCTAAAATGTGACCTGGATTGAGGAGGATTTTAATAATCCAGTGGATAGGATGACCCATTCTGTGGATACCAGTCAGCCTCTGTCCTCAGCTACCCCTGGCATTGTCCAATAAGTTCATGCACAAAGTGGCCATGGTGGTAGGAAGGAAGGTTATGCATGGGCTCAGCACCGTGGACTTCCATTTATCCAGGGCGACCTGGCTGCAACCACATGTGAGTGCCCGGTCTGCCAGCAGCTGGGGCCAATGCTGAGTCCCCAGTATGGCGTCATTCCTCGTGGTGATCAGCCAGCTACACGGTGGCAGATTGATTACATTGGACGACTTCCATCATGAAGGTGCAGTGTTCTGTTCTTACCAGAATAGGTACTTACTCAAATAGGATAAGGATTTGCCTTTCCTGCACACGATGCTTCTAGCAAAATTACCTACCATCCATGGACTTACATAATGCCTTGTCCATAGTCATGGTATTCCACACAACACTGCTTCTGATAAAGGAACTCAGTTCACAGCAAGTGACATGTGGCAATGGACCCATGCTCATTGAATTCATGGTCTTACCATGTTCCCCACCATCCTGAAGCAGCTGGTTTGATAAGATGGTGAAAAGGTCTTCTGAAGACTCATTTATAGTACCAATTAGGTGGCAATACCTAGAAGGGCTGGGAAAAAGTTTTCCAGAAGCAACCAATATATGGTGTTTTCCCTCCCATAGCCAGGACTCACAGGTCCCGGAGTCAAGGGTGGGAATGAGAATGGCACAACTTCTTATTACCCATAGTGATCCACTAGTAAAATGTTTGCTTTCTTTTCCTCTGCAGTCTTATGCTCTGCTACCCTATAAGCCCTTATTTCCAAAGGGAGGAATGCTTCCACTAAAAACACAGCAATGATTCCACTGAACTAGAAGTTAAAACTGCCACCCGCCCACACTGCGCTTCTTATGCCTGTGAATCAACAAAGAAGGGAGTTACTGTGCTCGCTGGGATGACTGATCCTGATTAATACAATAACCTATCCAACAGGAAGCAAAACAATTCTCAATATGCCTTTTAGTTGAATTATGAGACCAGTGACATGCAGTTGGTCCTACAAGGTCTGATTTTGCTACATACATCCCTTTAGTAACAGAGTGGTCAGATTTTTAAGAATAAAGCACTTCTTCTCATTCCGCACTTTGGTCTGAGTGCTCCCTGGTTGCAAACTGTCTTTTTGGTGTGTGCACAATAAACTTCTACTAATTAAAAAAAAGAATAAATAAAATGAAAAAAAAAGAATAAAGCACTTTTTATCAAACCTCAAATCATTGGCATCTAGATTATGAATGAAACAAAACAGTGAGCAATCTGATGAGTTTCTGAGTGGTTTTCAGAGATTTCAAAATGCCACACCTTCTAGACATTGATGATAAACGGCACTTTTACTCAGATCCAGAAGCCTATGCACAGCATCTTCCAGAAATTTTAATGGTTCCTTTCTATGTATATTACATATAAAACATACTCTAAGTATGTGTATAACAACCAGGTTTAAGTCATGATTATTATGATTAGTTAATTCATTCAACAAATATTTAATGAGCAGCTAAAAAGTACAATATGTACTATTGGGTCCAATCTTGACACATCCTTCATTCCTTGACTAATATCCAACATGCATTTGGACCACCAGCACTGGCGTATGCTAATGGCTGAGAACAGATATTTGCTTACATTGCATTAGTCCTTAGGTGCACTAGCTAGTTATGGTTAAAATATCACCATTAACTAATGCCAAACTTAAACTCAAACAGTAATAAATATAAATAATCCAAGCCAGTAAGATCACAACTTATTCAAATATAAAAATAGGCAACAGTTTATAAGAGCAACATAATTTTGAATTGCATTTGAATAGAAAAACTGTTTTAAAGTTCCCTTACCTCTTGTTTGCACCCCCTTTCCGCAGGCTTCACTGGTGCCCATTATTCCCTGCCTGACAGACTCTGGCACTAAGATACAGGAGCTCCATTTCTGTGGCCTCCACCTGTGATGACAAAGAATAGCAGACTAGAAATTTCACCATGACAAACATACAAAAGAAATATCTGAAACAGGTGAATTTGAAATCCAGAAACATAAAGGTAGTAATTCAATAAAAATGGATTTGAAACCAATGTCATAAAAGGGAGCTCTGGCACACACTAGGGATGGTAACAGTCCCTCTGCCCCAGATCCATGGTTAATGCAATAATTCCACTTTTTAAAATGTGGACGTTCTGCACACAAAGTGGCCATAAAAAGCATTAGAAGCATAGAACAAATCTAGAAGGCTTAGCTCTTTACGAACTAAAAATTGTTTAAAGAAAAACAGTAAAAGAAAATAAAAGAGAGAAAATCCCTATGTCCCACTGGAGCATTAGAGAATCAAGGTTTGAACACCTGAAAATTTTGGGTGCAAGCTTTCACACTTGATCTTCTGCTTCAAATTTTTCACAAGGTGTTTCCTAGGACTTTGGCGTAGCTCAAATGTCTCAGTAGGTTATAGAGTAAAAGGGAGGTGGGGGGCCATGGGGACTTACCTTATGTGATCGTTCCTCTCAGGGAAGAGGAATGGATCTGTCTCTGAAGAATTACCAATATTTCTTCTCCACAGAGGAAACAGGATCTAAGGAAACCTTCTGGCTTTCTTTTAAGGTGAACAAAACTCTACTTTTATGACCCACAGGACAGACTATGATTTAAGTCCCTAAACCTGTGTCTTCAGAATAGTCCAAAAAACCCAAACTCTAAATGTAACCATAGAGTCTCCTCTTTCACCAGGTATATTTTTACCCTTTTTCACATGGGCCAATACCTCTGATAACAGATGCTACTTCAAAAAATGAAACACAAACATGAAGTAAAAATATTACACACCAGTCTTGCAAGATGAAACAATTCAGAGATCTGTTGCACATCAACATGCGTGTAATTAACGCTACTACCTTGTATACTTAAAAATGTTTAAGATGGCAATCTCTGCTCGACAGCAAAGTGACTCAGTTTTACACATGTACACATTCTGTTTTTTAATATTCTTTTCCATTATGGATTGGCAAAACATTGTAAATCAACTATACTTCAATTTAAAAAAAAGTGAATTTAGCAAAAAAAAAAGTTTCAGATGGTAAGTTTTATGTTATATGATTTTACCGCAATAAAAAAGAAGTCCCAGCAAAAGAAAAAATAATGTATATCAGAACATGGAGCAGACTTTCTTTGCTCAGGAAAAGTCACTTCAAAGGATTCTCTTAGTCATGTGAATATAGATTCATATAGCGTGTGGAGATCACTTAACATAGCCCGGCTTTAATCTCTGCACTCACCACCACCTCTCCCCCATTTAGACTAGGTGAGTCTCAGGTGTCTTGAACAACTGGAGGTAAGTGAGGCAGTGGTGGTGTTAAGGGAGAGATAACAGACCATCTTTCAGAATCAAGCAAAGTACATTAAAATATAAAAGTAAAAAGTACATATCATTGAACTCATTCAAGTGGCCTCCATAATGAGAATAACTGAAGAGATAGGGAGAAATCAGGAAACAGGTAAATAGAAAAACCTGTCACATTTAAAGAAATCACCTATTACTTTTAAGTAGTAGAAATTTACTTTGTAGATGCATAGACGCATTAAGCATAGTTCCAAAACACAGAAACTGAAATGGTAGGGGGTTTAATTTAGCTTTTCAACTAGGACATGTCATTCACTCAGATCCCTCAAGTTCACAAAAGACTTTCTAATGTGAGATCAAGGGATTCAATCTAGCTTAGCATGCTAAATAAAAGGAAGACATGTCCAGGACTCTCTTGCTAGACTCTTAGTTTTAGAAGGATAAGCCTGGGCTCAGAGATGTTAAGCGACATGTCTGAGATCGCACTCGTCAGGGCAGGCCAGCTGTCAGTCCTAAAGCCCTCAATGCTAAGCCACAAACTCCCGCGGACGCCCCACTGCCAATTCTATACAGGGGCACATCGCCCATGCTGTCTTCCCTTTTGCTTATACTGCTGGCCACTCCAAAATGTGCCTCAATTGCATATTGATTATTTTGAATTAAAGTTACTTTAAAAATGGTTAATGTAAGAAGGACACTCTGACCCTCCCTTCTGTCTCCCTGAAAGCAGGAAATAGATCTCTCCTGTGAAAGGTGCCCTCCCTACATCTGGAGGTGGAAGGACACCCTTATCACCAGAGATAGGGAATTCCGGGCTATATAAACAAACCTGTTACCATTTAAACTTACTACCCCAAGCCCAAACTCTTTCATGTCAAGATTGAGCACCCAAACCCTACGTTTCTTCGTCCTGTCAATTCTTCACAGATTTATCGTTGCTCTGTCTAAAAAGTATAAAAGTTGCCTGTTTTGGCCACTTCTAAGGTACAATTTCTATGGGACCTCCATGCATATGAATTAAAATTTGTTTCATTTTCTCCTGCTAATCTGTCTCATGTCAATTGTATTATTAGGCCAGCCACAAGAACTCAAGAAACGTAGAGGAGGAAATTTCCCCTCTCCGACACTTACTAAATTAACATGGTGGGAAATGCTCAAACTTACAGAAAAATTTCTATAGGCATTTTGATTCTGTTTTAATTTGGTAAACGTGAGAATGTCTCACCTTAATGGAATTAGAAAAAGAAGAATCAGAAGAAAATGATAAAGGTCTACATTAACTTGCCTCCCTAAGAAACCAATGAGGGGAAAGCAAAATCTAAATTGGAAACATATTGCTCAAAATTCAAGGATGTTTGACTAAAGGGCATAGACTCACACTGGCAACTTGGACACATGTTAAACAACGCATCAGGAGACATGATACAATCATCCCATCCATGTACAGTGGAACTGATTTCTGGGGAAAATGGCAGGAGGTCACTGATGGAAACTAGTTCAAACATGAGTGACTAAATTGAAGTGCAACACGAGAGTAAAGAGAGTGGACAATAGGAAGGAGAGCCCACTAACAGTTTCCAGGATTTTCTCTGATTATAATAGCACTGGGCTCATAAAATGTCTAAAAATATTTGATTTGGCTAATTTTTTCAATTGGCTACCTTCCCTGAGAGCTTTTCTTGCTGAGCTCAGAAGTCTCCATATTTATATGTGGCACAAAAGGAAGGATATTGACAGTGTTCCACAATGGCCCTGTGGATGATGAGCAAAAACTGGTAGTCTGGGCTTGTTCCAGTGTTTTTTTTTTGTTTTTTTTTTTTTGTTTTGCGGTACCTGGGCCTCTCACTGTTGTGGCCTAACCCATTGCAGAGCACAGGTTCCGGACGCACAGGCTCAGCGGCCATGGCTCACGGGCCCAGCCGCTCCGTGGCATGTGGGATCCTCCTGGACCGGGGCACGAACCCGTGTCCCCTGCATCGGCAGGCGGACTCTCAACCACTGCGCCACCAGGGAAGCCCGCTAAAGGCATTTTTAAGTGTGCTGATAACAGCACAATTTTTAAGACCATGGTCTTGTTTTCACAAATAAGTAAAACTCAACAGTGATTGAATTTAATCCAGAAGTCCTTTAAAGAAGTGTTTCAATCCAATGTTAAAAGAATGGAAGTTTATGACTAAACACACAAACCTCAGGTGTTGTTTTTATAAACAGTAATCACCAACTTGCCAAGGGGCACATATAGGTAACATATAAAGTTGAAAAGGTACTCATTTTCTTTTCTAAAAACAAAAATTTCTCCATAGGTTAAACCTTTTTCTAAGATTTCTTAAAATGTGTATATGACAAAAATTGCGAACCAGAACCATTTTTGAACTACAATACACAATTATTATAGAAGTACACATTTGTTCTTAGTTCTTGATTAAAGGCTTTAGGATGAGAACAATAGAATGAGGTAAGTTGTGTGTGTGTGTTTGCAAGGACCTCCTTCTGAATCTCTCTGGATCCTGATCCTGAAAATTGATTGCCTGGGTGGCGGAGCTCCAGCAGCTCACTTACCATCAAAACATGATTGTTTCTTTTTTTCTTCCTGTTAATTAGACTTTGATATTCTTTACTTTCAAAATCTATTCCAGATAAGAGGGGAAAAACAGTGAGATATCTGAAGATAAACAATGCTACTACCTCTTTGTATTTCTCACTACAAATATTTCATATAATAATCATGTATTATATGTAAGGAAATGGGTCATGACTTATTCTAAGGTCTAATGATTATTTTAAAAGGTAATTAATTACCGATATATGGGGCACAATGACACATCTTCACACTCTCGCTCTTCAAATAAGGTATCTGGGCATTCTTGGCCTCCGTTGGCTGCTTCTTGGATGATAATCCTGTATCGAGACTGTTTTATTGTGGCATTTCCTGAAGTAAAGAAAAAATAAAATTATAGTGCCCGTCTATGTGGATGCAGAAAATAGTCCAGGGTTAGGGAGCAACTGATAAAAGACAAAAAGAAAGAGAAGAAATAAGAACCTGTGGAAAGACTACTTGGGAAACGAGAATAACAAGCAAAGACCAGGGATTAATACACAATCTTACTTCTATGAGGAAGACACGTCACACTTAATAATTGTAATTTCAAATCTATATGTTCTAATATGCGAAGACTGTTTCCCACTGTCTTAATATATTTTAAATTAATCAGAATCTATATTACGTTTGGCATAAAAGTTCTATGGCATAATCTGAGAAACTTCAGAAATGCTCTTTAATCTCAAAACAACAGCTCAGGGGGCTAATATTTTACTATTAGCGATTCACTCCCTCAGGAGGGACACTTCCTTCTCTAGGCTACTTTTTACTCTGCAAATACTCTTATTAAAATTAATACATTAGTAGCATATTTATTTATAGGTATTAGTTTATTTGATTTCTTATTCCTCATAACCTGAGATAATATGGGTATAACTGGAATTTAGAGAAGAGGCACTAAAATTATGACAGAACGAAACACAGACATATGTCTTGCTGGTGATTCTGCTGAGCTGCAGAAGTGGTAACAGGCGCCTCGATAAAAAGACAGCTGATGTTCACTTTAACACGGGAGGGCATTCATTTCATAATCTGTAGATGCCTTCTAGTCAACAGCAACTACCAAAATCAATGATGCTGTTTAGCAGCTACTTCCATTACCGTGTGTAAGATATTGCACTTGATACGCAGATACAAATTCTTGAACTTACAGTTAAACAGAAAGAAGAGGGGGGCAGATAGATATGCAACTACTTATGAGACGTTGTAGAGTAAAAAGCTTCAGACGGTGGACACTGTCAGGAGAGTATAAAAGGAAACGTAATCATTTTTAACTCTGGAAATCTAAGGCAGCTCCTTGGAGAGGGCAGATTTTATCCTGGCACTTGAGGGCTAAGTAGAAAAAAATTTTGTTTTCAGAAAGAGAAGGACAAATACCGCATGATATCACTTTATGTGGAATATAAAATATGACACAAATGAACTTTTATGAAACAGAAACAGACTCACAGACATAGAGAACAGACTTGTGGTTACTAAGGGGGGACTGGGGGGAGGGAAGGATTGGGAGTTTGGGATTAGCAGATGTAAGCTCTTATATAGAGAATGGATAAACAAGGTCCTACTGTATAGCATAGGGAACTATATTCAATATTCTGTGATAAACCATAATGGAAAAGAACATATTAAAAAAAAGAATGTGTATATATGTACAACTGAATCATGTTGCTGTATAGCAGAAATTAACACAACCATATTTCAATTAAAAAAAGAAATAACAGTTTTAAAGCCTGAAGCCATTTCAGGTCAAGGGAACAGTTTGAGAATAGGCACTAAGATGTAAGGGTGCATGGACTTAATTGCATTCAAAAGGAAGATGGGTGTGTGTGTGTGTGTGTGTGTGTGTGTGTGTGTGTGTGTGTGTGTAGGCCTTGTGGGCCAGTGCTTCTAGGGGCTTGGGGAGAAGCACAGAGAGGATTATAAAGCATGGAGAGAAGGGGAAGCATAGGAGAAAACTGAAAAAATTTTTAGGTTTAAGACAGATAATGGGGACTTCCCTGGTTGCACAGTGGTTAAGAATCCACCTAGGGGACACAGGTTCGATCCCTGGTCTGGGGAGATCCCACATGCCAAGCAGCAACTAAACCCACGAGCCACAACTACTGAAGCCTGTGTGCCTAGAGCCTGTGCTCCACAACAAGAGAAGCCACCGCAATGAGAAGCCCGCGCACCACAACGAAGAGTAGCCCCTGCTTGCCACAGATAGAGAAAGCCCGCGCACAGCAACAAAGACCCAATGCAGCCAAAAATAAACAAAAATAAATTAATTAAAAAAAAAAACGAACCTAGGAGACTTATACCAAAAAAAAAAAAAAGACAGATAATGGACATAACCATATAAAGAAGAAAATTTCTAGAAAGCCAGTACACTAAGCGGAGCAAAACAAAAGGACAAAAAAGGAGCTTTCATTAATATTATATATTCACATGGTTTCTAAAAAATTGTAGCACAAAAAGACTTACTATATAAGTATAGTGAGAAGCAACTGACCTAAAACCCTTTCTCTGTCCTCCTCCTCCCAGAACACTCTGAACTCTTTCTGTATTTAGTTCTTCTGTGGTTACCTCCAAATCTATAAATAATATGTTCATGTCATCGCTTCTCATTTTATTAACTTTAGACATCATCTATTGATTTTCTGCTATAACTGATGAGTATTTACTCTGCACCATCTTTCAATTTTTTATAATTGTATCACTATTTTTATGCCTCTCCCAGTTATTTAAAGGCTTTAAATAACCTGTATTTTTTTCCATCCCATCCTCATTCCCGTCCTCCATCAGATCAGCCACCAGGGTTCTAAAGGGTCTTCCTGGGTAGACGAGCTTCCTCGTCTATTGCCACCCACTTCCTGCTAAGTTAGGTCCTGGCTTCCTGTGCTGCATCGCCAGTTTCTCTGCTCTTCACTCTGTCCACTGAACCTTTCATAAATGAGTTTAGATCTCTCACCCATTGGTGGTCCTCTCCTTCTGTTTTTGACAAGGAACTGGATCTTTTAAAATTCATTTCCACCACTTTAAGAGATTATGAAAAGGGGAGACCAACGCACTTGTATATTTCATGATCCTGAACTGAGTTAAGGAGATGCATGGGGTCTTTTCCATGTACTCCATTTTTTTGGCTCTTCTTTAACCTGCTTTGTCCTGAGAGATCTGACTATAGAAGGTATGTATTAGTGGCCACCTTGTGCATTGGCTTCTGGTTGGCTTTGGCCCTAAGTGATTTGAGGCACACAGTGGAAGGAAAAAAATGTTGATAAAAGGAGGGAAAAGGAGAGAGGGAGAGAGAGAGAGAGAGAGAGAGAGGGAGGGAGGGAGGGAGGGAGGGAGGGAGGGGGGGAGAGAGAGAGAGAGAGAGAGAGAGAGAGAGAGAGAGAGAGAGAGAGGGATCAGCGTATTTATTCCTCCAGATTTCATTCTCTGAATCAACTCACAAAGCCACAGTTCCTATGGAGTGGTGCTCTCCTGCAGCTACTTTCTCTGAGTTCTTCTAACTGCTCCTACCCATATCAACTTTCAGCCTCCCAACTTTCCCTAGCCAGGTACTGTCAGTTTACATTAACCCTGTCCACTCCTTTGTAAACAGTTCCTTCATTGAATTTTCCCCAGTTACCTGATATGAGTGGGCCACCTATTTCCTACCAGGACATGCTTATAAAATCAAAGGAAAGTTGCTACTATTTGACAGAGAGGAATGGTATAAGTGGCCCCTTTATAATGTAGTTAAAGCTCAGTGAGGAGTATGGGAAAAGAAGCTTAAGAAGAAAAAAAAGTGCAATTAAAACAGTTCTGTATAATAATATATTAATACAATCTATCTCCATTGGGGTGCGGACAATCCAGATAAATAATTGTACCTTTAGGAAAAAGAAAAAGTCTCTTCCACCACTGTCAATTAATTCCAATTACACTGTACTTACTCTGATAATTATCGTTTACCTTTAGGATGCACACATGAATATGTGTGTATGTGTGTGTTTTGTCCAAGTGTTATCTTAGGAGACCGGAAATAAAGATTGAAGACAATAGGAAAAATTAAAGGGTTGACTTTACGCCACATTGAGAGAGAGCATGGATCAATGCCTCTCCCTTCATAGGGCATGCACAAGCGTGCACACACACACACCACACACAGTGAACACTCACACATAGAGGTATTCTACTTTATGGTGTAATCCCAGATCAAATAATTTGCAGTTTGGGAAAAATAGCTGCATTGATTATCATGCCCTGTAGATGTTCAGGTGAAGGCTGAGAAGGGTGGGTTCTATGGGCAAAACAAACTTTTAGAATTGAGTTCAGGTTTTTTAAAGAGAAAACCAACTGGCACTGTACAGAAATTAAGAAATATTTATATGTCTTTGAAGAGAGAGAGAACCAAGGGAGGATCCTGATGAAGGGAAACGCCACCAGGATCTGGGAGACACCTGTTAAGAGTTTCTAAGTGAACATGTGTGTTTCTTTTGCCTTGAACATTGGAATGGTCACATTCAGCATTCAGTTTTTTGTTTGTTTTTAACATATTTATTGGAGTATAATTGCTTTACAATGCTATGTTTCTGCTTTATAACAAACTGAATCAGTTATACATATACATATGTTCCCATAACTCTCCCCTCTTGCGTCTCCCTCTCTCCCACCCTCCCTATCCCACCCCTCTAGGTGGTCACAAACCACGGAGCTGATCTCCCTGTGCTATGCGGCTGCTTCCCACTAGCTATCTATTTTACGTTTGGTAGTGTATATATGTCCATGCCACTCTCTCACTTTGTGACAGCTTACCGTTCCCCCTCCCCATATCCTCAAGTCCATTCTCTAGTAGGTCTGTGTCTTTATTCCCATCTGACCCCTAGGTTCTTCATTATCATTTTTTTTTCTTAGATTCCATATATATGTGTTAGCATACAGTATTTGTTTTTCTCTTTCTGACTAATTTCACTCTGTATGACAGACTCTAGGTCCATCCACATCACTACAAATAACTCAATTTCGTTTCTTTTTATGGCTGAGTAATATTCCATTGTATATATGTAACACATATTCTTTATCCATTCATCTGTCGATGAACACTTAGGATGCTTCCATGTCCTGGCTATTGTAAACAGAGCTGCAATGAACATTGTGGTACATGACTCTTTTTGAATTATGGTTTTCTCAGTGTATACGCCCAGTAGTGGGATTGCTGGGTCGCATGGCAGTTCTATGTGTAGTTTCTTAAGGAACCTCCATACTGTTCTCCATAGTGGCTGTATCAATTTACATTCCCACCAACAGTGCAAGAGGGTTCCCATTTCTCCACACCCTCTCCAGCATTTACTGTTTCTAGAATTTCTTTTTTTTTTTTTGCGGAACGCGGGCCTCTCACTGTTGTGGCCTCTCCTGTTGCGGAGCACAGGCTCCGGAGGCGCAGGCTCAGCGGCCATGGCTCACGGGCCTAGCCACTCCGTGGCATATGGGGTCTTCCCGGACCAGGGCACGAACCTGTGTCCCCTGCATCAGCAGGCAGGCTCTCAACCACTGCGCCACCAGGGAAGCCCCTGTTTCTAGATTTTTTGATGATGGCCATTCAGACTGGTGTGAGATGATATCACATTGTAGTTTTGATTTGCATTTCTCTAATGATTAATGATGTTGAGCATTCTTTCATATCTTTTTTGGTAATCTGTATATCTTCTTTGGAGAAATGTCTATTTAGGTCTTCTGCCCATTTTTGGATTGGGTTGTTTGTTTTTTTGGTTATTGAGCTGCATGAGCTGCTTGTAAATTTTGGACATTAATCCTTTGTCAGTTGCTTCATTTACAAATATTTTCTCCCATGCTGAGGGTTGTCTTTTGCTCTTGTTTATGGTTTCCTTTGCTGTGCAAAAGCTTTGAAGTTTCATTAGGTCCCATTTGTTTAGTTTTGTTTTTATTTCCATTTCTCTAGGAGGTGGGTCAAAAAGGATCTTGCTGTGATTTATGTCATAGAGTGTTCTGCCTATGTTTTCCTCTAAGAGTTTGATAATGTCTGGCCTTACATTTAGGTCTTTAATCCATTTTGAGTTTATTTTTGTGTATGGTGTTAGGGAGTGTTCCAATTTCATACTTTTACATGTACCTGTCCAGTTTTCCCAGCACCACTTATTGAAGAGGCTGTCTTTTCTCCACTGTATATTTTTCCTCCTTTATCAAAGATAAGGTGACCATATGTGCGTGGGTTGATCTCTGGGCTTTTTATCCTGTTCCATTGATCTATCTTTCTGTTTTTGTGCCACTACCATACTGTCTTGATTACTGTAGCTTTGTAGTATAGTCTGAAGTCAGGAAGCCTCATTCCTCCAGCTCCATTTTTCGTTCTCAAGATTGCTTTGGCTATTTGGGGTCTTTTGTGTTTCCATACAAATTGTGAAATTTTTTGTTCTAGTTCTGTGAAAAATGCCAGTGGTAGTTTGATAGGGATTGCATTGAATCTGTACATTGCTTTGGGTAGTAGAGTCATTTTCACAATGTTGATTTTTCCAATCCAAGAACATGGTATAACTCTCCATCTATTTGTGTCATCTTTAATTTCTTTCATCAGTGTCTTATAATTTTCTGCATACAGGTCTTTTGTCTCCTTAGGTAGGTTTATTCCTAGATATTATATTCTTTTTGTTGCAATGGTAAATGGGAGTGTTTTCTTAATGTCACTTTCAGATTTTTCATCATTAGTGTATAGGAATACCAGAAATTTCTGTGCATTGCTTTTCTATCCTGTTACTTTACCAAATTCATTGATTAGCTCTAGTAGTTTTCTAGTAGCATCTTTAGGATTCTCTATGTATAGTATTATGTCATCTGCAAAGAGTGACAGCTTCACTTCTTCTTTTCCAATTTGGATCCCTTTCATTTCCTTTTCTTCTCTGATTGCTGTGGCAAAAAATTCCAAAACTATGTTGAATAAGAGTGGTGAGAGTGGGCAACCTTGTCTTGTTCCTGATCTTAGTGGAAATGGTTTCAGTTTTTCACCATAGCGGATGATGTTGGCTGTGGGTTTGTTACATATGGCCTTTATTATGTTGAGGAAAGTTCCCTCTATGCCTACTTTCTGCAGGGTTTTTATCATAAATGGGTGTTGAATTTTGTCGAAAGCTTTCTCTGCATCTATTGAGATGATCATATGGTTTTTCTCCTTCAGCTTGTTAATACGGTGTATCACGTTGATTGATTTGCGTATATTGAAGAATCTTTGCATTCCTGGAACAAACCCCACTTGATCATGGTGTATGAGCCTTTTTATGTGCTGTTGGATTCTGTTTGCTAGTATTTTGTTGAGGATTTTTGCATCTATGTTCATCAGTGATATTGGCCTTGGTTTTCTTTCTTTGTTACATCCTTGTCTGGTTTTGGTATCAGGGTGAAGGTGGCCTCATAGAATGAGTTTGGGAGTGTTTCTCCCTCTGCTATATTTTGGAAGAGTTTGAGAAGGATAGGTGTTAGCTCTTCTCTAAATGTTTGATAGAATTCGCCTGTGAAGCCATCTGGTCCTGGGCTTTTGTTTGTTGGAACATTTTTAATCACCGTTTCAATTTCAGTGCTTAATTGGTCTGTTCATATTTTCTATTTCTTCCTGGTTCAGTCTCAGCAGGTTGTGCATTTCTAACAATTTGTCCATTTCTTCCAAGTTGTCCATTTTATTGGCATAGAGTTGCTTGTAGTAATCTCTTATGATACTTTGTATTTCTGCAGTGTCAGTTGTTACTTATCCTTTTTCATTTCAATTCTATTGATTTGAGTCTTCTCCCTTTTTTTCTTCATGAGTCTGGCTAATGGGTTACCAATTCTGTTTATCTTCTCAGAGAACCAGCTTTTAGTTTTATTGATCTTAGCTATCGTTTCCTTCATTTCTTTTTCATTTATTTCTGATCTGATCTTTATGGTTTCTTTCCTTCTGCTAAGTTTGGGGTTTTTTCGTTCTTCTTTCTCTGATTGCTGTAGGAGCAAGGTTAGGTTATTCGTTTCCTGTTTCTTGTGGTGGGATTGTATTGCTATAAACTTCCCTCTTAGAACTGCTTTTGCTGTATCCCATATGTTTTGGGTCGTCGTGTCTCCATTGTCATATGTTTCTAGGTATTTTTTGATCCCTCTTTGATTTCTTCAGTGATCTCTTGGTTATTAAGTAGTGTATTGTTTAGCCTCCATGTGTTTTTATTTTTTACAGATCTCTTCCTGTAATTGATATCTAGTCTCATAGCGTTGTGGTCGGAAAAGATACCTGATACGATTTCAATTTCCTTAAATTTACCAAGGTTTCATTTGTGACCCAAGATATGATCTATCCTGGAGAATGTTCCATGAGCACTTGAGAAAAATGTGCATTCTGTTGTTTTTGGATGGAGTGTCCTATAAATATCAATTAAGTCCATCTTGTTTAAAGTATCATTTAAAGCTTGTTTCTCCTTATTAATTTTCATTTTGGATGATCTGTCCATGGGTGAAAGTGGGGTGTTAAAGTCCCCTACTGTGATTCTGTTACTGTCGATTTCCCCTTTTATGGCTGTTAGTATTTGCCTTATGTATTGAGGTGCTCTTATGTCGGGTGTGTAAATATTTACAATTGTTATATCTTCTTCTTGGGTCGATTCCTTGATCATTATGTAGTGTCCTTCTTTGTCTCTTCTAATAGTCTTTACTTTAAAGTCTATTTTGTCTGATATGAGAATTGCTACTCCAGCTTTCTTTTGGCTTCCATTTGCGTGGAATATCTTTTTCCATCCTCTCACTTTCAGTCTGTATGTGTCTCTAGGTCTGATGTGGGTCTCCTGTAGACAGCATATATACGGGTCTTGTTTTTGTATCCATTCAGCCAGTCTGTGTCTTTTGGTGGGAGCATTTAATCCATTTACATTTAAGGTAATTATCGATATGTATGTTCCTATTCCTATTTTCTTAATTGTTTTGGGTTCGTTACTGTAGGTCTTTTCCTTCTCTTGTGTTTTTTGCCTAGAGAAGTTCCTTTAGCATTTGTTGTAAAGCTGGTTTGGTGGTGCTGAACTCTCTCAGCTTTTGCTTGTCTATAAAGGTTTTAATTTCTCCATCAAATCTGAATGAGATCCTTGCTGGGTAGAGTAATCTTGGTTGTAGGTTTTTCTCCTTCATCATTTTAAGTATGTCCTGCCACTCCCTTCTGGCTTGAAGAGTTTCTCCTGAAAGGTCAGCTGTTAACCTTATGGGGATTCACTTGTGTGTTATTTTTCCCTTGCTGCTTTTAATATGTTTTCTTTGTATTTAATTTTTGATACTTTGATTATTATGTGTCTTGGCATGTTTCTCCTTGGATTTATGCTGTATGGGACTCTCTGTTCTTCCTGGACTTGATTAACTATTTCCTTTCCCATATTAGGGAAGTTTTCAACTATAATCTCTTCAAATTTTTTCTCAGTCCCTTTCTTTTCTATTCTTCTTCCGGAACCCCTATAATTCGAATGTTGATGCATTTAATCTTGTCCCAGAGGTCTCTGAGACTGTCCTCAGTTCTTTTCATTCTTTTTTCTTTATTCTGCTCTGCAGTAGTTATTTCTACTATTTTATCTTCCAGGTCACTTATCCGTTCTTCTGCCTCACTTATTCTGCTACTGACCCCTTCTCGAGTATTTTTAATTTCATTTATTGTGTTGTTCATCATTGCTTGTTTCCTCTTTAGTTCTCCTAGGTCCTTGTTAAGTGTTTCTTGCATTTTCTCTATACTATTTCCAAGATTTTGGATCATCTTTACTATCATTATTCTGAATTCTTTTTCAGGTAGACTGCCTATTTCCTCTTCATTTGTTAGGTCTGGTGGGTTTTTACCTTGGTCCTTCATCTGCTGTGTGTTTTTCTGTCTTCTCATTTTGCTTATCTTACTGTGTTTGGGGTCTCCTTTTTGAAGGCTACAGGTTTGTAGTTCCCGTTGTGTTTGGTGTCTGTCCCCAGTGGCTAAGGTTGGTTCAGTGGGTTGTGTAGGCTTCCTGGTGGAGGGGACTAGTGCCTGTGTTCTGGTGGATGAGGCTGGATCTTGTCTTTCTGGTGGGCAGGTCCACGTCTGGTGGTGTGTTTTGGGGTGTCTGTGGCCTTAGTATGAAATTAGGCAGCCTCTTTGCTAAGAGTGGAGTTGTGTTCCTGTCTTGCTAGTTGTTTGGCATAGGGTGTCCAGCACTGTAGCTTGCTGGTCGTTGAGTGAAGCTGGGTGCTGGTGTTGAGATGGAAATTTTCACCGTTTGATATTACGTGGAGCTGGGAGCTCTCTTGTGGACCAGTGTCCTGAAGTTGGCTCTCCCACCTCAGAGGCACAGCAGTGACTCCTGGCTGGAGCACCAGGAGCCTTTCATCCACACGGCTCATAATAAAAGGGAGAAAAATAGAAAGAAAGAAAGAGGATAAAATAAAATGAAATAAAGTTATTAAAATAAAAAATAATTATTAAGAAAAATTTTTTAAAAAGTAAAAAAACAAACAAAAAAAATGGACAGACTAACCCCTAGGGCAAATGGTGGAAGCAAAGCTATACAGACAAAATCTCACACAGAAGCATACACATACACACTCACAAAAAGAGGAAAAGGGGAAAAAATAATATATCTTTGCTCCCAAAGTCCACCTCCTCAATTTGGGATGATTCGTTGTTTATTCAGGTATTCCACAGATGCAGGTACAGCAAGTTGATTGTGGAGCTTTAATCCGCTGCTTCTGAGGCTGCTGGGAGAGATTTCCCTTTCTCTTTCTTCTCACAGCTCCCGGGGCTCAGCTTTGGATTTGGCCCCGCCTCTGCGTGTAGGTCCCCTGAGGGTGTCTGTTCTTTGCTCAGACAGGACACGGTTGAAGGAGCTGCTGATTCGGGGACTCTGGCTCACTCAGGTGGGGGGGGGGTGGGGGGGTAGGGAGGGGCATCGAGTGCGGGGCGGGCCTACAGCGGCAGAGGCCGGCGTGACGTTGCACGAGCCTCAGGCGCGCCGTGTGTTCTTCTGGAGAAGCTGACCCTGGCAGTGGCGGGCTGCACAGGCTCCCCGGTAGGGGGGTGTGGATAGTGACCTGTGCTCGCACACAGAATTCTTGGTGGCGGCAGCAGCAGCCGTAGCGTCTCTGCCGGTCTCTGGGGTCTGCGCTGATAGCCGCGGCTCACGCCCATCTCTGGAGCTCCTTTAAGCAGCGCTCTTAATCCCCTCTCCTCATGCACCAGGCAACGAAAAGGGAAGAAAAAGTCTCTTGCCTCTTCGGCAGGACCAGACTTTTCCCGGACTCCCTCCCGGCTAGCCGTGGCGCACTAACCCCTTGCAGGCTGTGTTCATGCCGCCAACCCCAGTCCTCTCCCGGTGCTCCGACCGAAACCGAAACCCGAGCCTCAGCTCGCAGCCCCGCCCGCCCCGGCGGGTGAGCAGACAAGCCTCTCGGTCTGGTGAGTGCCGGTCGGCCCTGAGCCTCTGTGCGGGAATCTCTCCGCTCTGCCCTCCGCACCCCTGTTGCTGCGCTCTCCTCCATGGCTCTGAAGCTCCCCACTCCGCCACCCGCAGTCTCCGGCCGCGAAGGGGCTTATAGGTGTGTGGACACCTTTCCTCCTTCACAGCTCTCTCCCAGAGGTGCAGGTCCCGTCCCTATTCTTTTGTCTCTGTTTATTCTTTTTTCTTTTGCCCTACCCAGTTACGTGGGGGGTTTCTTGCCTTTTGGGAGGTCTGAGGTCTTCTGCCAGCGTTCAGTGGGTGTTCTGTAGGAGTTGTTCCACGTGTAGATGTATTTCTGATGTATCTGTGGGGAGGAATGTGATCTCCGCGTCTTACTCTTCCGCCATCTTCTCAACTCTCCCAGCATTCAGTTTTAAAGGGATTTTCCCCCTCCCTATGATGTAAAGTGCCTCAAATTATGACCAAACCTATAGCAGAGTTGGTTACGCAGAACAGACATGGTTTAGCAGGTGTAATAGGAAACTCAAGGGCACGCATCCTCTACATTTGGGATGAAGTAGCCAATATAGTCTTCTCACATTGTATTGTTGTTTTAATTTTTTTGGCTGCACTGCATGGCATGTGGCATCATAGTTCCCCGACCAGGGATCGAACCCATGCCCCCCGAATTGGAAGTGTGCATTCTTAACCACTAGGGAAGTCCACTAGGACCGCCAGGAAAGTCCCTTCACACACCTGTATTTTGAAGCCAGCACGAGGGCAGCAGTTTTGTATCAACGTAGGACAATCATTCCAGAAATCTGAGAATTAGCAAGAAAGGAAGTGGATGCCCCTGATAGCACCCAACATCGTGGTTTGAAGCAAACAAGAGAGGATGAGCAAAAGGCCAAGTAAAAGCTCTCAGGAAGTGATGTCAATGTCTCCCTTTCCTTTGAATACACAAGAAGAAAATGATTTCTGGGAAGTAATAGAGAGAGGCAAAGACCGTGGCTTTGCAGGTGGAAAACATTTGTATTACATATGTATCTAAAAAGTACTAGAAATTTCCTGGGATTATCACCTTAATCTATATCAGATCCACTTCTAGGCATTTTGCATATACTCTCTCATTTTATTATTACAACACTTTATGAGGTTGGTATTATTACTATTATTGTTTTTATTATTATCATTATTATTGTCACGATACCCATTTTGCAGCTATGAAAATAGAGGGTAGAAGAGGTAAATAATTTCCACAAAATCACCTACCTAGGATTAAAGTCTCAGCTAAATAGACATCAAAACCCATGATTATTTTTATAGAAGACTTTGTAGTAAGATGAAGAGAAATAAAAGGGCATTCCAAGTCGTAGTTCACACTGCAGGTTCTTTGTTATTCCCAAGGGATACCTTTTCTTTCTAATCGATTCTTCAACAGTACCCTGTTGGCAGAAGGCTTCAAGTATCAATAAAAGCAATGTTTGTAGGGCTTTGTGAGTGATGCTTTCAACCTCATTATGAAAAGTAACAATAAATTGAAGTGCCTGTTCCCAAACATAAACAGCCGCTCAAGCATGATTATGTCTAATAAACCACTAGTCTACATTCAATTTTAATTTATGCATATTTATCATTAATAAGTCATCAGGCATAATTAAACTGAAGTTATTAATTATAGTCAAACGAAGTTAACATTTAGAAAAGATGGCAACTTAAAGATCAAGAGCCATATTTCAGAAAGGGAATATATAAGTGGGCTCCAAACGTTGAGGGATATTTATAGATTCTCTGTGAAGTTTTTCCCAGAAAGATGGTAGCCAAGGTGGAGGAAACGGTGCATAAAGAGTACCTCTGGGTATTCACAGCCAGGTAAGCTGGAACACATTACACTGAATTGAAGAGTCATGGGTGTTGAGCCCTGATACCAGGGTTATTCAGTCAATGATTTAAAGTAAAGAACTGGACCTCTAAATTTCCAGTTGATTTGAAATGTGAGAGTAGGGAGCAAGTAGAGCCTGGCAGAGCACAGTGAGTATAAGCAGTGTCTGACAGGAGTTGGAGATTCTCCTAAAGGCAAGGGGATGTGCAAAGTAGATACAGGATGGATAGGTAACAGCAATGCACAGAAGTCATTCCAACACCCATCTGCGGAATTCTCATGGTACGTTTATAAAAAATGACCTCTCTGGCTTTCCCTTGTTTCTCAATTGTCTCAATTACTAATAGGTCTAATTACAATTGTCTCTAATTACTAATAGGATTTCAGTAACCCACTCTGCTTCTAGGCACCAATATCCTTCCAGGCTTATCGCCTTGTAACTCTTGATTCCCACCTGACACCCTTTTCTCCTCCCCACTTACACGTCCTGTTTACCATTAAACAAACAAAACCAAAATTCTATTGATCATTCCTCCCTAATCAATCGATCTGGAAGCAAAAGGATGGCACCAGTGATATTTTAAGATCCATATCATGTAAACCACCACACGTTAAATACTTCCTGGGGTGGAGTTACAACTCTAGTGCCTATTAGATTTCAGACAGTTCCTTTAAACACGCTAAGCCTCAGCTTCCTTGGCTATAAAACAGGCCAAAGATAAGTTTTTATTTCATGTGATTTCTTTGAGGATTAAATGAGATACTGCATGTAAAGCATGTCCACGCTGTGTGGTACGGGGAGTCTTTTCCAGCATAGTAAAAGTTCATGAGAGAAGGTGAGAAGAAAGGTTTTGAAAAATAGTAGGAGAAAAGCTTCAATAGTTGAGGCTCTTTCTAATTAAAAGAAAGATGTGAAAAACTGGTCTTCTATTCAGTTCTGGGTCGCATTCATGTTCTGAGCATCTAAAGGTAGACCATGAGTGGCTTGAAATCCTTCCACGTTTCTGGTAAATTAAACTCCAACTGCAAGGCAGTTAACACCAGCCAACTTCTGATAACACTGGAGAGGGATGGGTAGGTTGATCAAACAACCCGGTTGCTCAGGGTAATCCTAGTTAATGCCTGTTATCCTGACTTAAATATTAATAGCTCATCTACTCACTTTCAGAAAGGCCTCATTTTGTATAAAAAATTACGTGATCACTCAGAAAGAGACCATCACTCCCATATGAATGCAAGGAACAAGCACATTTTGCTTCTCACTGCACCAAAGGGTTGCATTTCAAATGTGTGGAAAAAGCAGACTGCACTGCTGTTCTTATCAATTCAATCTGATCACTGGACCTTATTGCTTCTTGCCACAGAATTCTGCTTGAGACAGCAGTTCATGCAGCCCAAGAAAACTGCTTTGTGCCCCAAACACACTTGCTTATGAATCATTAAATTAAAAATTAAAGGGAAAGTAGAGTATAAGGCTTACCTCAAAATCATCGACTAGAGCTACGATATGTGTTGTTATGATAGAAACATCACACAGAGATGCTATGCAACTAAAGAGAACTGGCATTGAATCAAACTGTGCAAGAATATGAGGAGAAAACAAGTTTCACTTGGCAAAAATTCCAAATGGTCATTAAGAAGTCTGTTTCCAAGTCGATTCTACAGACAAACAGAGATTAAAGTAGGATGTTAGGCAGCCCGAGCTTCTTGAACCTCAAATCCCCTAAAAAGTAGATTCTATCTACTGATTCATCATACACAAGAGAATATCCCTTTCTAGCTTATTCACAACCATTTTTGAGATTCAGAGCTCATTTCCTTTTTAGAAAAAGTACCAAACCAGGATTCACCAACCCAACTGTCTCCCACTTAAATTTGGAGAAATACTGTGACATCTGAGTTCTCAGAAGGAAACACTTACCACATACAGTGTTGTCATCACTGATAAATATTTATCAGGTATCTGCCATATATGGAGGAGACACATGTCGGTGCTGTGTGTTATACTGAAGTATACATACATGCATTATTAAAGCTCCCCAGGGGAAGCCTCCTGCACTGTTGGTGGGAATGTAAACTGATACAGCCACTATGGAGAACAGTATGGAGGTTCCTTTAAAAACTAAAAATAGAACTACCATAGGACCCAGCAATCCCACTACTGGGCATATACCCAGAGAAAACCATAATTCAAAAGGTCATGTACCACAATGATCACTGCAGCATTATTTACAATAGCCAGGACATGGAAGCAACCTAAGTGTCCATCTACAGATGAATGGATAAAGAAGATGTGGCACATATATACAATGGAATATTACTCAGCCATAAAAAGGAGTGAAATTGAGTTATTTGTAGTGAGGTGGATGGACCTAGAGTCTGTCATACAGAGTGAAGTAAGTCAGAAAGAGAAAAACGAATACCGTATGCTAACGCACATATATGGAAACTAAAAAAAAGGTACTGATGAACCTAGTGGCAGGGCAGGAATAAAGACACAGATGTAGAGAACCAACTTGAGGACACAGGGGGTAAGTGGGAGCTGGATGAAGTGAGAGAGTAGCATTGACATATATACACTACCAAATGTAAAATCGATGGCTAGTGGGAAGCGGCCGCACAGCACAGGGAGATCAACTCCATGCTTTGTGACAACCTAGAAGGACGGGATAGGGATGGGGGGAGGGAGGCTCAAGAGGGAAGGGATATGGGGATATATGTATACATATAGCTGATTCACTTTATTGTACAGCAGAAACTAACACAATATTATAAAGCAATTATACTCCAATAGAGATGTGGAAAAAAAAAATCTCCCCAGTGAAGCAGAAGTGAAACATGATGGATGGATAATAATGTAGAAGTTCTCTATAGTTTTATAAGCATTCAGAAATGATAGTATAAACGTTGTATTTACTATCCAAAGGCATTAATCTGGTATGTTCTCTCTTTGCTCAAGGAGGAATGGAGGGCTGAAGTGGTGAAAATGCAATGCCCTAGAAGAACTATGAATAGGAAGTTTTCATCTACGTCCTTCCTATCCATCTTGGTCTTCTATATATAGAGCAAATACATCAAGAGCAGCCTCCTCCCCCAGAATTCCCTCCCAGCTGAGACCTCCAAGTACTTCAAAATGAACACTGAGCCTGTCTATATATGGATGAAATTAAACAAAATCGCAAAGCTTTTCTGCTAAACTTCCCAGGAATGTTAAAAAAAAAAAAGGTTCCAGGATACTCATATACGTCTTTCATTTTGAAATGTTGCCTGAAAAAATGTATTCTATATCCTTAAATTTTCATAATCATCATTCACTTTGCAACAGAGGCCAAATTCAATGGCTCTGGAAATAGACAAGTCCTCCAAGGCTCTGATTTCTAAGCCCAGCTCATTACCAAATTGCTGTATGACCTCGGGCACTGCACTTAACCTTTTAGAGCTTCAGTTTTCTTGCTTGTCCCATGTGGGTAATACCGTTGAGCCAACTCACAGGATAGTTGCTAGGAATGCCTAATTGAATGAGATTTAAAGCATTTTGTAAATTTTATATATATACACACACACACATACAGATATATATGTGGCCACTAAGCTCAATGCAAGCCTTTAACACAGATTTCAAAAGGAGCAACTCATGTTTGTATCTGCATAAACCATCAGGATGACAGTCAAGGCAAGTAGACATTTTCCTTCTATGGCAGGCACTCACGGAAGCCTATAGGCAATAGTTCTCATTTCTAGGGACTATCTCCAGTGTCCTCTACTTCCTATCCTCAACCACCAATGCACTTAAAACATCTCCAATTTGGAGAGCTAACCTTACAAATAGTGACTGGCCCTTCCTCTCTCTAAATATCGAAACTAACGCTTACACAGTTAATCTAGCTGTCAGTTTAGTCCATGTGGTCCTTAACCCTGGCTGCATATTAGAATCTGAAAGGGTGCTTTTATAGACTCCTAACAGCCCTCAATCCAAACCATTTAAATCAGAATATCTCATGGGCGGAGCCCAAGCAACCGTCTATTTAAAAAAAATCTCCAGGGCAGAGAACCATTGATTTAGCTCTTGGAGAGCTTGCATCTCCTATTCGTCCAATATGTAAAATAGGAAAGATAACGCAGCATGCTTAACCAAGCAACAGAAAACAAACGAGCACCAGCTAAATCATTACCGCTCTCAGCACATTTAAAAAATGCAACCTGCCCTCTAGCTAAGTATGTCGTAATGGGTATAATTGGAAATGTGTGCTATAAAGGAGGAGGGCTAACAACACTATAATGACGCGTTGCACTTGTCTTTTCTTTTTGCCAGTGTGTGAGGGAATGACGGGGATTTATTTTCCCCTCAACCTGACCCCTTTTCATTTTAGCAGATGAAATGTCTAGAGGCTGCCTGCCACAGGGCTACCTAATGTGTTCCACTCCCTCAGCATTAAGACTAAACTACACTGCAACGCCATATTGCACTGTATCCAGGCAGGCTTTTGGGGGGCACAGATGTCATCTAAGATACAAGCTCAAGGTGTTGCTATCATTATTAGGCATGGATCCAGATTTCTATATTAGAAAAATACTTTTAGATAAATACATGCTGCCCTATCCCGTTAATGCTTTACGCTTTCATGGGCATGAAAGGATGATATTCACGCCCAGTATTGTGCTGACAGCTAAAGGACAGAAGGGTTTCCAGGTCAAGCTCATGTTTCCTAGCATAGTAAGAACACAACTCAGGGGCACAAACTTCAGAGGCTTCAGAGATAGAAACTTCAGAACCTCAGATCCTCCAAACTTCTTACAAGAGTGAAATGTATCACTTGGCCACTTGCTGTATGGATGGAGTCTGCTATGTTGTAAATGCACCATCGCTCGTGACGGCTCAACCACATAAATCCTGGTTTCTGCAACTTTCTGCAACACCCTTTCCAGGATGTGTCTACACGTAAAAATTAATTTACCTGAAATGTAACCTGTGGGGAGTCAATCACACATTAATATCAGTTATGATAGTAAACTTTTTGGTTTGGGAATCATGGTAAAACAAGTTAAAGAAAAATAAGTGTGAAGGCAAACCGACTGAAATAAAGTTTTTCATTCAACTATAAATATTAACCCTAATTATCCCTTTTATGCATGAGGTACACGCTATCACCCGTCTTGCTGTTTTGTTTTGCAGTGTCAACCTAAAGTCACTACGTTTCGAAATTCCTTTTTTGGCTAAGTGTGGATGGAATAACAACACTAACTTTAGAATCAGGGAATCTAGAATCCCAGGTTTGTGAACTTGGGAAAATTATTTATCTCCTGGTGTCACAAAGGGAAATAATTAGAATACCTTCTTTGGGACTTTGAAGAAGAAGAATTAGATAAAGCGATGGATGTAAAGGCGTTAGTTCAGCGTTTGGCATCCGGTAAGTACATAAAATTGTTCATTGGTAGACAGGTTAGTGTGGTAGACAGGTTAGTGTGGAGGATAGGGTAAGTGCATTTCCTCTCCCTCTTCGTCTATATAACCCCTCAGCTTTCTTTGAGACCCAACAGAGGATCATCTCTTTCGAGTCTTTCCCACCCAACTCTCACCCAAGGGGCCCTCCCGCCATGCTTCCTTCCCTCTGCTTCTATAAAATCTGCGCTGTATCCTATTGTCTTCTTGCCTCTTTCTGCCTCCAAACAGTAAGCCTCCTCAGGTCTTGTTGTAGCATGTAAAACCTGGTAGACAACTAATGAATGATTGCTGAATAAATAAAAGGATGAATGAGTGACAGTCATGCCTGCATGAACATATAAACATCGACCAAATATTTATTTTCTTAAAAGGGAAGTCGGAGATATTAGTTTCTACCCATAAGGCAGAGAACATGTCTGGAGAAACTCTGCTGGCATCGGAAAAAACAGATTGCTGGAGAAGTTTGTTTTTTAATTTATTTGAAAATGCTTATCTTTTTAAATTTTGGAAATTTTCAAACATATTAAGTACACCCAATGTATCCATCCATCAGCTGCAATAATTACATGCCAAGCTTGTTTCATCTATACCCCTACTCGCTCATTCACACCCAAATTATTTCAGAGAACATTCTGACATCATATAATTTCATCTGTAAATATTTCAGGATAGATTTATAAAAGATAAGGGCTCTTTTATAAACAAAACCATAGGAACACTATCATACATAGAAATATCAATACCAATTACCCTAAAATACTTATAAACACCCAACTGTCATTGAGCTGCAATTTGGGTCCAGTTGTTAACTGGGCTACAATTGGCTGATATGTCCTATAGGAGCCTCCTCCTTTTCTTTTTGTTTCCTTTGCAATTCTCTTTGAAATGAGTTAAAAATATTTTATGAATGCATTGTTTAAAAATTGGACATTAAGGAAAAATTTTGGAGTACTGGCTTTTGGGAAAATTTCTCCATTGCTGATGGTAAGAGCTGGCTTTTAATGGATGTCATAAATCAGGGAACAAGAGACAAAGCCTGTGGCCAGAGTATTCTCCCCTACACACACACACACACAAACACGCGCGCGCGCGTGCGTGCAAAAAGCCTGAATCCCTTAGTGTGTGGACTGGGAAATCACCTGTTTTGACAGAGAGAAAAGTGGGGTGCTTGTCTGTCTTGGCCTTGGTTCTAGAAGGAATAGAAAAAAAAGAAGTCACCCAGAGATTTGCTAATCAGATGCCTACGATTAATATACGTGTGGAGCTGGAATTTTCACTATTCTCTCTGGAAGCAGAATACATAAGACATAACTGTTCATAAGGTGTTCTGGATTATTCTGGAAGTGGAATACTGAAATCCTCTAGGGAGGAGATACTGTCCTAGAAATTGAGAATACAGCAAAAGAAAAACATTATTCCTGTACTCATAGACTTTACGTTCTAGTGGAGGGAGACAAATACAAAATAAGTGTCACATTATTTAGTGTTTCATACGGCAATTAAATGATGTGCAAAAAGCCAAAAAACAAAACAGAACAAAGCAAAATGTAGAAGGGAGTGCTGGGGAATGTGTGTGTGTGTTAGGGGGTAATTTTAAACTTAAAAGCCTCAATGAAAAGGGAATATTTGAGCTGGAACATGAAGGAGGTTGCGGGGGGGGGGGGTCATCTGTATAATATGTAAGGAAAGAGAAGTCTAGGTGGAATAAATAATATTTGCAAAGGCCCAGAGTCAAATTCCAGAAAGAGCAAGGGAAACAAGAGTGGCTGGATCACTGGGTATACTGGGGTGTAAAGGGAAGATAGAAAAGGTCAGTGCCTCCACATGGAAAAAGAAATTGGCTTCTTATCTAATATCATACATAAAATGAATTATTACAGACATATGTAAAATTTTCCAAAGGTAAAGATAGGGAAAAGCTTTATGTCTTTGGGATAGGAAAAAATATCTTAAAACACAAAAATGAAAATCATAAAGTAAATGATTGGTAAATTTAACTGCGTTGAAATTAAGTATTTCTGCTCACTGAATGACAAACCGTACCCTGAATGGTAATATGCGCATTACACGGAACCAAGTAAGCTTCATTCTCCGGAATACAATCTCCAAAATAATAAGAAAAAAGACCCAAGCCCTTACCATGTCTCATTCACTTGCCAAGTGTTTTACATGAATCAACTCAATCCTCGTAACAACCCTAAACCACAGTTACTCTCATCATTCCCATTTTTCAGGTCAGAGAACGGAGGCACCGAGAGGTTTGGTACCTTGTCCAAGGTGCCAGTAAAGTGATAGAGAGAAGACGTGAAACCCAAGCGGTCTGGGTCCTGAGCCTGTGTTCTTACCTGCTTTGCTTTGCTGTCACCCTCCCCCACTTCGTTGCAAATCCCTCTGCCCCTTCAACATTCTCAGCCACCTGCAAGAATTGCAATCCAATACAACGGTAATCCAATAATCTGGGTTAATGTCGTAGTCATGGGGTATGACAACTGTTCCCAGGAATCAAAACTCCAAGTCAGTTAGGATCCTTGGCCCCTAGAGGAAGCCTATGAGCGCCAGGACCAGCATCATGGGCATATGATCCGTGCGGGTTCACACGGGCTCAGTGGGGCTCTTGGTTTAATGCTCTCCCGCAGCTAAAAAGTGCTAGTAATTTTTGAGCAAGGCACTCACGTTTTCATTTTGCACTGGGCCCTGCAAATTATATTGCTGGTCCCTGCTAAGAACAGATGATGGTAATGTGGTGAATTAGTGAGAACCTCTCTGTCTTTGGGCTCATTATCCTCCTTGGAAGTACATACTCAGAGAGGTGACTAGGAAGGGTTTGCTCCATCCTGGAGTTGACAGTTGCTTACTGTGTGTTTCTCTCTTAGCACTGAAATATCTCGAGCCAGAAAGGATTTACATAATAATCCAGTTACGTGAACTCCACAGGATGGGCGAAGAACTCAGTACACACCGGGTCATGAAGACATGCTATTAAACAATGTTGAGTTATGGAAACTTATATGCTTACCTACACATTTTATTTTTATTCAAGAAAACAGATTCTCCTCATTTCTTGGCCAGATAATTGAATAGCCTCATACTTTTCCCAATGGTTTCCAATGCTGTTTAACTTCATTATTTTCTGTACTATTTTTTTTCCCCTAAAACACGAGTCTGATTTTATCACACCCATGCTTAAAATTTAACTTGTCTCTCAGAATTCCAGGTAATGTCCATACTTCTAAGAAAGGCACCAATCTCTTCATGAGCTGGCTCCCGCATGTCTCTCTAGCCCTATTTCTTATCACTCTCCCATATGAACTATGCAACTGAAGCATCACAAGCTACCTGTAACTCATTTAATTAAAATGGATTTTCATGCTGCCAAGCCTCTTCACACACATCCCCTCTTCTATCTTTAAGATACTTGTAGTCCATGTTAACCTGGAAACTCCTGATCTACCAAATCTTGTCTCCTCTAACCACTTAGCTAAAGCAAGACACCCTCCTCCTGGCTACTTAATACCCCGTGCTCATTCTTCTTATAAAAGAATATGTTTACATACTTGAATCCCCGAATAAAAAGCCCCCCGATTAAAGTAAACTCATCTTATTCATCTTAATGCTACTAGCAGTTGGCACAAAACTTGGTATAGTCAGCCCTATGCAAAGCTTCCCTGAATGAATGATACCTTCATCCATTATCATTCATTCAATAACCCTTTAGGCACTTACTTTGTGGCAGCGTTTCAGTGTTTCTAAACAGTGAACAAGACAAAGGGCTTATGAGTTTCTAAACAGTGAACAAGACAAAGAGTTTATGTGTTTCTAAACAATGAACAAGACATAGAGCTTATGTTCTAGCTGGGAGACTGGGCAGTGCAGTGAGGAAACTAACACGGGGTGATGAACAAGAAAGAGAAGGGGAAGAAGGTGATTTCTAAGGTAGTCAGACGAAGACTCTCTGAGATATGGCATTTGAACTGAAAACAAAGCGTTGATCAAAAGGCACCCATGCTAAAAGCTGGGAGAAGAACACTTTAGGGAGAAGGAATAGCAAATGAAAGTCTGAGCAAGATAGAACAAGCTTGGTCAGAAAGGAGGCCAGGGAATTCCCTGGGGGTCCAGGGGTTAGGACTGCACGCTTTCACTGCTGAGGGTCCGGGTTCAATCCTTAGTTGAGGAACTAAGATCCAACAAGGGGCACGGCACGGCCAAAAGAAAATTTTTTTTTAAAAAGAAAGGAGGCGAGCATAACCACAGGAATTTAAACAGTGGAAGGTAGGGCTTGAGTTCACAAAGTCGCCTATTAGAAAGAGACAGTGAGGGTGGGGCCTCCTGATGATTTTGACCATGTGAGGGGAGGTCCACTTCCACAGCCCTCATCATCCCTGGACCCTCTCTACCTCCCGTACTTACGTCTCCTTTGGGAAGGATAAGTGGCCCCTAAATCATGACTTTGCGAGAAAGAAGTGTACAGACATGGCTCTTCTTTCTCTCGCCTTCTCTTTCTTCGGGATACATATGCTCGGAGGAGGCACATATTCGGATCTGTTTTTAACCAGACTCATTCAAGTTTTTAGGTGTCCAGCAGGGGCTGTGATCTGGTAGTTAAGTCTGTCTAATTCTTTTTTTTTTCTTTTTTTTTTTTTTGCGGTATGCAGGCCTCTTACTATTGTGTGGCCTCTCCCGTTGCAGAGCACAGGCTCCGGACGCGCAGGCTCAGCGGCCATGGCTCACGGACGCAGCCGCTCCGCGGCATGTGGGATCTTCCCGGACCGGGGCACGAACCCGTGTCCCCTGCATCGGCAGGTGGACTCTCAACCACTGCGCCACCAGGGAAGCCCAAGTCTGTCTAATTCTAGGGTTGAGAATGAGCTAATATTTTGATCTCCCTCTGCTTTGACGAACTCAATTGTTACTGAATTTGGGAGGGGGGAAATAGGTGAGAAAAGATAGACACCCCCCCTCAAAGTCTAAAACCCCATGTGAGCTTGTTGGTCACATAAAATGTTATTTCATGTTCCATGCAATGTAATACAATATATATTTACTAAACTCTATTATTGTCCTGCTAGAAGAGTGTGTCTCTCTTTCTCCCTCTCTCTCATTTTCTCCTCACACATATGTGCGCACACACACACACACACACACACATACACACCACTAAGTATCTTCTGTTTATAAAATTAACAATTTTTGTGGCTTGAGCTTGAATACTCACAAATCCTACAATTTACCCAGGGAAGGCAAAGTATGACTCAGAGGACAACGTGGGTATTCTCAACTGAGCAACTATTGCTGAGGTAGCCTCTTCACATAGGATAAGAAAACCCTAGGGAGCAAGCTGACTTATAAACTCTGTAGTTCCAAGTTGACATATTAAGATCACAACATTTAACTCTAACTCTAGGCTTTGTTTTAGTAATACAAATTAAATCATTCATAAATCTACCACCAGGAGTCAAAAACCAATGAGTCAAAACCTCCTGAAACCACGCTTTCATTGAAAGTTATCTTAAAATTGGACCAAAGCCAAGGAAGTGAAAAATAATTAATTCATTCTTTTTAACTGTAGAAAACTATTTAATAAACTGAAAGTAACACTCCAGCTAAAGCAAAACTAATTTATTCTATTTCTTTGTAGAAAGTACACTGAAAGTCTAAAAATAAACTTCTAATTAGAATGGGTACCTTGATTTCTAAAAGGCAACTCACTCACCTCTATAGGGAAATAAGGATTACATTGTGTTGCACTGTATTGTCTGAAGAGAATTCTAGAGATATGAGAAAGAAGCCAGCCGGAAGTAAAAACATTTTGACAACAAAGAGCATTCACATTCAAGGAAACACAGACTTTTGCTAACAATAAACCATTATGAACATCCATGTAAGCCACAGGATTTATTTATGGTAATGTAGCTTGACTGTTGAATGAAGAGAAATAGTGTTTGAAAGCAACTTTTAGATGCAGACTAGAAGGCATAACAGTGGATTCCAGGTGTAAAAGACAGAACCTCATGCATCAAATCTACATTCGATTCTTTTGTTTGCTTTTTTATTGATTTGATTTTGTTTGGTATGTTAGCTTTTTTTTTTTTTTTTTTTTTTACAGTACGCGTACCTCTCACTGCTGTGGCCTCTCCCGTTGCGGAGCATAAGCTCCGGACGCGCAGGCTCAGCGGCCATGGCTCACGGGCCCAGCCGCTCCGCGGCACGTGGGATCCTCCCGGACCGGGGCACAAACCTGTGTCCCCTGCATCGGCAGGCGGACTCTCAACCACTGTGCCACCAGGGAAGCCCCGCTTTTCTTTTAAAGACAGCCAAGACAACACTGTTTACGATAGACAATGGATAGGAACAATAGCATACGTATTTTGATACGAATTCAAAGTACATGGAGACTCCATATTTTGTTTGTTTGAAGTAAACTTTCTGGCTCAGATCACGCCCAGGGTGAGTGCCTTCTCCCTCCTCCCCGTTTCTGTTCTACATGAAGCTGTCATTCGACTGCATTTATAACCCCTGGAGCTTCATTTTCCTTTTCTAGATTTCTACTTAATTTACGGCAGCTCTCTTCCTGAG
Organism: Stenella coeruleoalba; assembly: GCF_951394435.1. NCBI lineage: Eukaryota > Metazoa > Chordata > Mammalia > Artiodactyla > Delphinidae > Stenella > Stenella coeruleoalba. Next base: position 36,420,448 of record NC_137151.1, on the reverse strand, counting down.
CTGAAGCTTTGAAGTGAAAAGAGGATGATGTTTGTGGTGGAAGCAGGCGGGCAGGTTCTGCACTCCTCTGCCTATATAGTTCAGCACTGAGAGGGATGGACAGAAACCTAAGGAAGTGAAGGGAGTCAGGGTCTGAGTTCTCTCCCAAAGGGCTGAGCATAGGTGTCCTGGAGAGGCTGGGCTCAGCGGTGAACAATCAGTGTCCCTATCGGTTCCTGCTGCCTTCCAGCACCACTGTCCCCTTCCCCTTCTAGATGGCTCCTGACCTGAAGGGGGCTGATGAATCCACGGGCTGCTGCGTGACTGAAGGACCAATCTGATACAAACTGGGCCATCAGACTCTCTTACTTGGTAACCCGAATAAAGACCCTGAAGGGAAGGAAGCTTCTATGGGTGCTGGGTTCTTGACTTCCCTGGTGTTTTGTAGAGTAAGGACTAGAGAGCCATTCTTGGGCTCTATAACCGCTACTTATGCGAGTAGAGATTCAAAGGAAGCGTGTTAGAAGGGGCAGGACAGCAGGTATCCACAGAGAAGCAGAGATGGAAGAATCACACTGATTCTGACCGTCGAAGAGAGAACCCTCAGCTCCTGTTTGCATTTCTAGTTATTATATGTCCATAAATGTTCTTTTTCTTATTTTCGGACATCTGTGAGGTTTCCTGTTCTAACTTCCCAATAAGCCTCTTTTTACTTACTGTAGATTGGAAAGCTTCACAGAAAAACCTTTGATTCTTGAAAACCAAAATAGACTTGATTAGAACAATATTGTAGAGGGAAGTTACATCTTTTTTAAAGAATCCATTGGCTCATAGTTAAATTAAATATTTCTACAGGTCAGTGGTCCTCAAAGGTTAATGTTTCTTAAAATGACTAAGGCAGCTGGTTTGAAAATGCTGATCTGGGGGCCCCAATCCTGACTTCAAAATCAGAATCTCTTAGGGTTTTAACAAGCATTCCAGGTAATTCTGAGCTAGAATTCCATGGGCCACACTTTTAGAAACGTGTTCAAACTATTCTAAGTTTTATCCCTTAAACAATCCAGGCCACTGAAAGACTGCACATGACCATAATTCTGCATTTCAACATTATACCCTTCAGTCATATATTAAAAAGACTCTATGACTTTAATGCACTTCCTATAGACATATTGCCTCAGTTGATGACCTCAGTTAAAATGTGGAGTTCCAGTAGGAAATTACTTTTAGGAATTAGCAATCAAATAGCCTTTGCTTCCCTTAAGATACTCATACGACTTCATTGAAATATTAATAACCAAAAGAACAGACTGCACAAAAGAATGACTGACTGGATGAGTGAGTGAATGAATGAATGAATGAATACAAGGGATGGAATGTGTTTCCACTTTAACCACATTTGCCAGGAAACCAGAGACAGATTTGATTCCCGAAATCCCACATCTTCTATTGCCGCCATCATCACGTGTTACAAAAGATATTCAGTTGTAAAGGCAGATCACCTTTCCTTTTAGCAGTCTGTTAGGTTTTGCTTAAGCACGTACGTTCTAACTAGCATCCATTTATTTGACACAGATATACTGAATTCTATTCTGTTTTAAGTTTCTTATGAGGCATTTTGGGAGAGAAAACTGAAAACGGTTTAGCTCTCAAAGACTTCGTGTCTCTTCGGAGGGACCCAAAACACGTTTACCGAGAGTGAGAATGCAAGCCGTTCAGACAGCGTTATGAGACTCAGGAGTGAGAAGTGGTTATTTCCAGCAGAAGGATCAGGGCAAGTCCTCTGGAGAAGGTAGGGCTTTACATCTGGTAAGACAGGCAATGAGTAGAGATGAGAAAGATACTCTAGGCAGAGTGGAATTCTGATTTTCCTTACTACCTTTTCTCACAGCTCCTTGAATCTCTGCAGAGCGCATACTATATTTTGTAACTGCATATTCATTTAGGCAATTATATATTCGATGCCTCCATCTTCCGTCACTAGACAGCACTCACCACAGCAGAGGGCTGTGTGTGTTTTCCTCACCACTTTACACCTATACTTACAGTACTTAGCACAGCGTCTAGAACACAGTGATGGTTCAGCAAATATCTGCTACCGAATGAGTGGTTAAGAGCCTAGGCTTCCTCGTGCTTTTGCCATTTATTCGTTTTGCAATCTTGGGACCCATAGCTAAGCCTCTATGTCCTCCTATGTAAGATGGGGTCGTAATAGTCCTTTCCATATAGACATGAGGTAACAAATAGGACAATGTATGTCAATAAATTATAGCTATTATCACTTTGATAGGAAGAGGCAGTGATGTGAAGCAAAGTAGAAGTTACAGGCTTTTAGCAATAAGCGTTTGAACTTGCCTGGATTTTTTTCCCTGTAACTTTACAGGCTCACCAGGCAAAACAGTGTAGCAAGTTTAATTTAAACTGGGTATTTGGACCTGGTCTTTGCTCCTGTTGGACGAGGTGGCCAGGAGGACTTCCCTTGAAGATCGCGTTCTTCTTTTATGGAATAGGACTAACAGAACGGCTGTTCCTTTATCACGAAACTGCCCTGATGGTCAATGAGAGAGCACACGTGAAAGCTCTGTGTGACCGATCTGTGCTGTACAGAGCCTGTGCCTCAGGTTTGAGAGCACCTGGCTCTGAATCCTTGAATTGCTAGTAAACAAGCAAGATGAGCTGTGCCTCTGTGAAAACAGGGCTTGTTGTGGCATGAAAACAGGCTGTCCCTCAGGTCAGAGAAATCTGGATTCCAACCCTGGCTCTAGATCTACCACCTGGGGCCACTGGAGGAAGTAAAGAAAAATCCCAGCTGGCGATACTGTGAACTCCAGGTCCCTGTAAATACACATCAATCTCTGGTCCAGAAAGAAGGGGGGCTAGAGGGTAGGAGGAAGAGTGTGGACTGAGAAGGCGACCCAGTCAGCTATTAAGTGGACTAACATTCGCTCTGAGCGAGGGGTGTAGGTAATGCCCATTAAGAGCCCCGCCCTCTGAGCAGCAGCTCCCCTCATAACCCAGTGGTGTTCTGAGTACTGGGGCTATGTAGTGATCTCTAGGCTTTAAATTATAGACTAAAGGGGGCACATCCTCCCCAATGGAGCCTATAAAAACAAAGGCACCTATACTCTGTGTATTGGGGTTGTGGCTTGGGATGTATACGTAAGATACACATCTTATTTTATTTAGTTTTTCAAAAACACTTGGGAATAGAAAACATCCAAAATTTATAGAGGTTGTAACTTAGATTTAAATTAAGTCACTTTCTCAAGGAAAGTCATTAGATGATTATATTGCCTTCAACACTATTTTGGGGGCTGGTGTTCCAGGACCCAAATCTTCATTACTCAAACACAATAGACTCTTCATTCTTTTTTTTTTTTAAACAATTCCTAAGATTTTTAAAAATTAATTAATTAATTTATTTTTGGCTGCGTTGAGTCTTCGTTGCTGCACGTGGGCTTTCTCTAGTTGTGGCGAGTGGGGGCTACTCTTAGTTGCGATGTGCAGGCTTCTCATTATGGTGGCTTCTCTTGTTGCGGAGCACAGGCTCTAGGCAGGCAGGCTTCAGTAGTTGTGGCGTGCAGGCTCAGTAGTTGTGGCTTGCGGGCTCTAGAGTGCAGGCTCAGTAGTTGTGGTGCAGGGGCTTAGTTGCTCCGCAGCATGTGGGATCTTCCTGGACCAGGGCTCGAACCTGTGTCCCTGCACTGGCAGGCAGATTCTTAACCACTGCGCCACCAGGGAAGTCCTGACTCTTCATTCTTTGGGTGTAAATTAGTACTCCATCCTCTATTTCCCAGGTGGAGAAAAGTATAGATGATGGGCCTTAGGGGGGAAGGAAGGGACCATATGTACTTGAAAGGAGTAAGTAAAGAGAGAGGCTGATGCTAGTATGCCTTTGAGTGGGAGAAAGGTGGTTTTTGACCTATTTGACATTCTGAATGACCAATACCTTTTCCCCTAACTGGCCTGGACGCACTGAACACTCTGTTAATGCTTTGATTTCATCTAAATGGAAGCAAAATCTTTAGGAATTAGAGCTGGTAGTAGGACAGATATGGAGTTCATTTAGTCATTCATTCAACAACAATTACTAAACACCCATCATGAGCCTTCTAGATTTTATAATCTAAGAAAAATACAGACATGGAAACAAGTGCATTATACCAGCACATGGATGACTAGATAATGCAGGATAGCAACAAAATAAAAGACAAGTTCCCCAGTCTTAAGGAACTTACATCATCATCATCATCATCATCAAAATTGCTGCCACGTGTCCTATTCTCATTTAATCCTATGAATTGGGTGCCAATATTATCTCATTTTAGAAAGGAGAAAACTGAAACACAACAAAGTTTAAAGTGCATCTAATACGACTTGTACAGCAAAGATCGGATTTGAACCAAGGAAGTCTAACTTGAGGTGCCGTGTTCTTAACCACTAAATAGTACACCACCTGGACATTAAAAAAACATGACTGTCTTTGACACTGGAAACTCAAGACGTAACTCCAGGAGGTTTGATGCAGGAGCAAAGGATCCCACCAAATAAAGTTGCCTAGCAATTCCCAGCAGTAGTTTGCCTTCGGCCTTCCTATTACCATGACACTGCTCGCTAGCAGGCCTCTTAGAGATGAAAGTTAAAGGAGCTCCCTCAGCCTTAAATTATTAAGACTGATAAATAATTAATCATTAGCTCCATGGTTTCTAGGAATTTACAGGAAGACCTATTTTGAATATGCCACATTTTATCTACTCAAGTGTCTAATAACTTTACCTCTTACATATTTTTCCCTTCCATGGAAGTGATATACACATCTGGGCATCATGACAAAATTAGCCACTGGCAGTAAAAAGGGGGATAACAGTAAAACAAGGGTGGCCATGAGCTGATGGTAATTTTTACTTGGTGACGGTTGCATTCTATTAATCAGTAATATTTTATATTAGCATTATATTAATTTATGTAGATGTCTGAAATTTGTATTATTAAATGTTGAAAATATAAAGTGAGCCCCTTTAAAGGTAGCTTGAGAGAAATCTTGGAAAATCAGTACTGATTTGTGACTTTAAAGTAAAAACATTAAATGGGATAGTTATGAGATCAGTGGCCAAGATAATTAATTTCCAATACTACCCAGGCAAACAATTATCAATGATAATTGATAAATGTATTTGAAGATACCCTGAAAGGATAAAGCACTAAATGAGCGTGTCTCATCCCTGCCCACGTATAAGAGTCACTTATGGTGAGTTTTAATACTGCAAAGTTCCCTTCAACGTGAAGAGATTCTAACATGGGATGAGGTGAGGCATCTGTGTATTGAAAAAACTCCATGGGGCTACCTCTACAATGAACAAACTGTAGTTATTATTAGGCAAACGGTACTGAGTAGTTATGCAAATATTTGCGTTATAGGCTGAAGGAAGAATAGAGAAATTAGTAAGAACATCACCAAAGAATGGTTCTTGATCATTTGGCTAATTTTTTGCTGGGACTTAAAATGTGGAGAGTCCACAGGAGCGCCACAGCTTGATAGTTATTTGATTTGCTTCGAAGAATGTGGGACCACCATTCATCCTTTAAGGAGAGACTCAGATGAACAGGAACAAGAAGACAGGAAGCAAGGCTAGCCACTAGCTAGAGATTGTTCATGGCTTGAGAATACTTTTAAGTTGTAAGGATATTTAGATCATGAACACAGCCAGAAGCAAATAAAACCTCATGGAACTCACCCATTACTGACACACAAATCACTCCTGGTACACTCCGCCCCTGGGAAACCACCTTGGCTTTCTGAGAGGTTTAGAATGGATTTGGTTTGGGATTCACATAATCAAGTGATTCTCTGGTCATACCAAAAACCTATTAAATCGTAATACCTTGGAGTAGGCCCCATGCATTGGGATATTTAAGAAATCTCTAGGTGATTCCATTGTGCTGCCAAATTTAGGGACTAGGAGTCTAAGCTCTTCTCCACTTTGATGACTCAACCTGAAACCACGGGTGCAAAAGAGTTCCCCCATCCTCATTAGTGGAGGTTGCCACCTACTCAGGCCCATCCTTCTCTTGATCTCTCAGCTTAGGTTAAGCCACTGCACTCCACCCCACACCCCAATCTACCTGTGTCCCCACCTGTTGGTCTGTCCCTAGTCCACTCTTTTCACTTTATAACTTTAACCATGTCATTGCCTTGCTAAAAAATGCCTAACCCCACCTCTACCTGGAGCTTTGTAATCAACATACAGGTTATCACCTTGGAGCTTGTAGAAAGGTCTAATTCCAGGTCCAGGTATACTGAATTAGAACGTACATGTTAATTAGATCCCCCAGGGACTTGTAAAAGCATTTCATTTTGACAACTACTGCTTTAAAACACTATTTCCCAAAGTATCTTTTGAAGGATGTTCCCGAGAACAGAGAATCTACTGCCTGGATTCAAAACCACACTCTTCTCTCTCTTCACAGGACATCTGTCCATTCAAAAAATATTAATTGAGTGACAACTATACCTTTTACTATGCTGGGTTTAGAGGATCTAGTGGTGAAGATGACAGAAGTGGTCCCTGCACTTGTGGACGTACACGCTAGCAAAGGCAACAGGATGCTGTGGGATGACCTACTTAGTAAGGTGCATGGGGAGGGTCTACTGCGGTCTAGGAGATGAACACAACGTTCCTGGGGAAAGGCTGCTATAGCAGGTCCCTGCTGATCTAGAGGTCGGAGGACCAAGAAGGAAGTGCAGCTGAACACAGCTCCAGCACCACACAGGGCAGGTGCAAAGGCTTGGAACGACGATAGAATTGCCTGCCCCATGCCTACCCCACAAGGCACTGAGGGCTCTAAGTACTTTCCTTATATGTAGGTGTGGTTATTAACTCTGTTTCACAGCTGAGGAAACTGAGGCACAGAGAGATTAAGTAATGCAGCCACTGTCACAGAGCTAAACTTGGGACTCAAAATCCTGGCCATCTGGCTCCAGCACCTCTGTGCTTAGCCATCATACTCTACCATGCTTGAGCCGGGAAGAATATGAGGCATTCAAGAAGCTGAAAAACAGGCTGTATGCCCAGAGTTCAAGTAGCACTTGTTCACGGATCGATGATCCTTTTCTATCTTCAGGGAGGAAATACATCACCATTCAGTGGCAGCTTCTTACAACGCAAATTTTTGGAAACGTCCCATAGTTACTGAGTCAGAATATCTAGTCATGGAGCTGAACATCTGCATTTTAATAATGCTTCCAGGTGATTCAGACTCAGTAAAGTTTGAGAACCATAGATTTAGCGGTACCATTTCCTCCTATAATCTCCTCCCTAACACCACCTCCCCTAATTAACGCATAGTTATTTAAAAAAATATTGGTCCCAAAGTATAAACTAAACACGAGGGTAAACAGTATTGAAGCAGAAAGCTGGAAGAAATCTGAAAACAGAATCAGTGCTCCTCCCGGTTGCTGGCTGCCAGGCTGGGAAAAGAATTATCTAGGCTTAAACAACTGGAGGTAAAAAGAGACCACAGAGGCTTAAAACTATTTTCATTACAATGCTAACCATGTAAATAACTAGCTGAATCCCTGGAAGTTGTAGTAAAATCTAAAATTGCTGGAAGAGCAATTCTTTCACATGCCCTATGATTCCTCCATCCTTAGGCAGCACTAGGAGAAGATGCTCATGCAGCAGAGAGAATTTTCTCGAATATAGAATGCATGCAATAGCAGTAGCTGAAGTAATCTCTGGCCACTGGGGCATATGGGCTCAACAGAACTAATATGCCTCCTTAAGTGTCAGGGGACCCTGACAGCTCTAACACCAATATCTGGCTGCCAGTAGGGTATTCTTTTTAATTCAGCCTTTTCCTTTCTTAAAACCATTTAACAGAAGAATTATGTTAATCTCTTATGAGGACGAAACTAAAAGAAATAGCTGAACTTCAATAAACCTCCATCATCATAGCTTATTTTATCTTCTTGCATTTTCCCAATGTTTATCTTTAAGAGCTTGAATGTTTTGCGGGTACATTACTATTAAAATTTCAAAAGCCAACCTGCTAGATGTTACCTTTCAAATGGTTCAGAATAGAGGTCACAGCTTTTCTGTCCTACTCTGTCTGGAAATGACATTCCCCTGGCTACTCTACAAACCCTGTTTATCCAGATCAATCAGTTTGAATTTTCATTTAAGAAAATAAGTTTTGGAGCACCTCTGGAAGAGACTGCTATCTCCACCCCTCAAAAGATCAGATAAATATTCCACTGTATTTTCAAAGCTCTTTTGTATTCCACACATTTAGTTCTGATTCTATCCAGAAGCAAAGTTTACTGGATGCTACTCGGTTAACACTGACAAAGGACAGTTGAAATGGCAGTTAGAAAACCTTATGCAGGTGCCTCATCACGGAAATACAAGATACCGATGATGATCATCTCCAAGAGCTGTCATAACCCCCTTGCCAATCACTGAGAGGTGGTTTGAAGTGGCAGGCAGATCTGTGTCAATAGTGGCTATCTTGTCATGCCACCGCCACGAAGATATGGGAGTCAAAGAGCAGCTGGGGGATCCTAGAGGCCCAGGGCTGGAATTTTCCGAGGAAAAGTGTTAGTAATCTCAATCTTTGTGGCAGGTTGTCTCTTCGCAGAACTGCATGCTTCCCTCTCCCTTCTTGCAGGAGGCTAGTGCAGAGATACAGTGAGAGCCAGGCCATGCTTGAGAGGACGTGACAGCCAAGACAAGGCCAGGGAGGTGTGGATGAGACCCATTTTACTCTGAGCACTAGGGTCGATATTCTTCCATCCTTCCTCTTCCTGGATGTGCCTTTTCTTGCTATGGCAGTGGTATGAGCCATAGGACCAAGGCTAGGGTGTCAGACTAGGGGAAACGGACCAAGTTATGAAGTTTAGGTCTTAGGCCAGAACGGAACTTCGGGACTAGGAGTTTTGGGATCTCCACATGGACTAGCTCCATCACGGGACTGAAATAAGTGTAGGGGAAAAGACCTGTTCTAAGAAAGGCAGTAATTTTACAAAGGTTCTCCTGTGTGTTTATTAGGACTTAGCTATTAAGTATCCTGGATCACAGCACTCCAAATACACCCAGATGTATAAAACATCACCGTTAAGAGTAAAGAAATAGAAATCATATATTGCCAATGTCTGTACCTGTTCAACACTTTTTAATGTATTGGCCCCTATTCTTCTATAGGCTTATATAATTTATCAGTGATGTGCATATAGCATTTAAGGCCCTACATTCTAATGAAGATGCCTGGAGTCAGGCTTAAGCACACAGGAGCCACAAAGGAACTGTGATGGTATTCATGCTTTATAAGGAACCACGTTTGAATGGCTGTTCAAAATGCCACAACAGGGTTAATAGAACATGAGGACCCCTACAACGCACACCTGTAAAATAATGGCATGTAATATGTTTTCCCTGCCAAATCTTAATGGATCTGGAAATCCAAGACTTCATTTACAAATGTTACAAACTTTGCTCCCAGGGTGACACACAAATGGAAAACAAGGGAGCCCCCGTACCACCATCTCTCGCTTATTTAGCAGGGGGAGAGGCGTTCAGGAGATCAGGAAGGAAAGAAAACGCTAAGAAAATAGCATCCACCTACCTGGTTGGCACAGCCTCGGGCAGGGCGTCCACTCGCTGAAGGCGGTCACAAGACAGTCTTTTTTGCACGGGAGCTGGCAAGGGCGTACTGTTTCCGGCCGAGTAGATTCCGGACATCTGCCAATGTGAAGAGACCAGATCAACATTTCCTGGAGAAGGTAAGTGGTTTAGCCTAGAACCATAGGATGTCAGAACTGAAAACACTGAGACCCTGTTGTTCCTTTTATAGACGTGGGAAGAAAGACCCAGGAGGAGAAGCTACTTGCCCAAGGGCTCAGAGCCAGAGGCAGAGCACAAAACAGACTTCATCTCTCTTGATCCAGAGACCAAAATAGTTTTCACTAGACCAGGAAAGGAATAGCAATCGCTGAAACCAACGAAAGACAAATCCTAAGTGAATTTCTCCCCATTGCATGAATTCAAATAACATTTGATTTTTTTCAGAGTGGACAAATCTGATATATTTTTTGAAAAGTGTTTTATCCAGGGTAATACATCAATTCAGTGATATTGTACAAGGCAACATATGGATATACTGGGAAACAAAAAACAGTGAAGACCACTGAAAATAATATACATATTTGATAATTAGCATGATTTTAGAATACTGAAGTATTGGCAGGTGTCTTTTTAGAACATGTAAATTGATGAGTTAGAATAAGCAAGACATGAGAATAGTATGTTTGTTTGCAAATAACAAACACACTAACAAGCATTAACAAGAGAAACATTTCAATTCTGCTATTTTGCTGATAATGTAATGTTCAGACTTGGGAGGAAAGTAGTCAGTGGATTCATAATCACTTGGAAGAACTAAAGTCTCAGAAAATGGCAAGCAAGTTTTTGTTTTTGTTTTTTGCGGTATACGGGCCTCTCACTGCTGTGGCCTCTCCCGTTGTGGAGCACAGGCTCGCGACGCACAGGCTCAGCGGCCATGGCTCACGGGCCCAGCCGCTCCGCGGCACATGGGATCTTCTCGGATCGGGGCACGAACCCGCGTCCCCTGCATCGGCAGGCGCCCTCCCAACCACTGCGCCACCAGGGAAGCCCAAGTTTTTGTTTTCATATGCATGCTTATCTGCTTATTTTTATGAGTGCAGGGGGCTAAAATCCACATTTATTATCTTATAAAACAGTGATATGCTAAGAGGAAAAACAGGAAAGCACTCTACAACTTATATTTGCATTTTAAAATTCTGTTTCCTATAAATTTCTTATAAAGTACAGAGATACAGTGTGTACAAAGCCTGATAGCATGAACTTTGGTAATGGATAGTCAGTGGTGAGTGAAGTGCTTTTCCCACATTCTTTCATTTATTCCTAAGGACCGCAGTGAAAGGCATTATAATCTTCATTTTCAGATGATAAACTGAGGTGCTGAAAGAATAAGTAATGGATCCAAAATCACATGGATTAAATAAATTAAATTATTAGTAATTTAATAAAGTATTGATTATCAATAAATTATTAGTGGCATTATTATTAATCATCCTTAATACATACAAAAAATTGTCTATCAAATAGATGAATTCAATGAACCTAAAAATAGAAAGAAAAAAGAGTGTCTTTAGAGGAAATAGGATTATTTAAAAAAGATAATCTGGTAAGGAAAATTTATGTCATACTTTAGTAGAACTAGCAAAAAACACTAAACTCATTCCCAAGTCCTTTGTTCGTACCCTGAAAGCTCCTGAAATTAAATTGAACTGCTATTTATTCTATCTCCTCTCCAATCTCTCCTGGTATCTAGCTGGAAATGAAAGTACAACGTGAGGAATGTCATTTTCCTGTGTGCTCAGCGGGGCAGCAGGGCTTGGGGGTGCAGGGACCCAGCTAGGACACACTCACTCAGACATCCACAAATAGCTCAGAAATGCTTGCGGTGCTGGTTTGGTTTCAGGTGTTCTGGGAGGGTGGCTTTTTCTGCAGGGACTTTGTTCGTTTCAATTAGCAGTAGGTGTTAATCTCTTTTTTTAAAAATGTTTTAGATATACCTTGAGGTAGAACTGATACAGAAAGAACTGCACCTATTTAATGTGCATAATTTGATGAATTTGGACATATGCAAACACCTGTGATACCATCTCCACAATCAAGGTAATAGACATATCCAACACCTCCCAAAGTGTTCTTGTGTCTCTTGGTTTTTGTTGTGTGTGTGTGTGTGTGTGTGGTGTTAATCTCTTTTGGGGAACTGATATTGCCTACTTTTCAATTTATACTTTATTAACAGCACTCACAATAAATATTCACTGGGCACAATGTCAACTCTTCGTGACATGGTGCCCTGTCTCTACCTGTGTTCTTCTAGATCGACAAGTGAGAAACGGTACCATACCCTCAATGGCAAAGGTCAAGCTCAGGTTACACTGCTTTTATAGAGACCAGGAACTGAGGGCTTTCCTGAAATGTGATCCTGGTCTGATAGGTGCCAAATATTCTCTTAGGAGTGAAACTGTCTTTTTGTTCATTTCTTTCCCAATAATGTTGACCTTTTCATTAGAGGTTCAACTTCCTCCTCCCTTCTATTTACATGCTGTCTACCTCTCCCAGGATCATCACATTTCTTTGTTTTTCTTTTTTTTATGATTCAATTAAAATATATCTGCATACAACGTTTCAAAATTACATTTATTTTTTGTATATAGTCCTATCTATACTCCTGAGATAACGTACATGCCAATAAAAGATAAATTAAAAAATGAGAATCAGAACTGTAGGGTTAAAATTGGTTTGAAAAGTCATTTACCCCAACCTCTCATCTGACTTTTCTTTTTTTTTGAATTTTATTTATTTTTTTATACAGCAGGTTCTTATCAGTCATCAATTCTATACACATCAGTATATACATGTCAATCCCAATCGCCCAATTCATCACACCACCATCCCCACCGCCCCGCCGCTTTCCCCCCTTGGCGTCCATACGTTTGTTCTCTACATCTGTGTCTCAACTTCTGCCCTGCAAACCAGTTCACCTGTACCATTTTTCTAGGCTCCACATATATGAGTTAATATATGATACTTGTTTTTCTCTTTCTGACTTACTTCACTCTGTATGAGAGTCTCTAGATCCATCCACGTCTCAACAAATGACCCAATTTCATTCCTTTTAATGGCTGAGTAATATTCCATTGTATATCTGTATCACAACTTCTCTATCCATTCGTCGGTCAATGGGCATTTAGGTTGCTTCCATGACCTGGCTATTGTAAATAGTGCTGCAATGAACATTGGGGTGCATGTGTCTTTTTGAATTATGGTTTTCTTTGGGTATATGCCCAGTAGTGGGATTGCTGGATCATATGGTAATTCTATTTTTATTTTTTTAAGTAACCTCCATACTGTTCTCCATAGTGGCTGTGTCAATTAACATTCCCACCAACAGTGCAAGAGGGTTCCCTTTTCTCCACACCCTCTCCAGCATTTGTTGTTTGTAGATTTTCTGATGATGCCCATTCTAACTGGTGTGAAGTGATACCTCATTGTTGTCCCAGAGGTCTCTTAGGCTGTCTTCATTTCTTTTCATTCTTCTATCTTTATTCTGTTCCGCAGCAGTGAATTCCACCATTCTGTCTTCCAGGTCACTTATCCATTCTTCTGCCTCAGCTATTCTGCCATTGATTCCTTTTAGTGTAGTTTTCATTTCAGTCATTGTATTGTTCATCTCTGTTTGTTTGTTCTTTAATTCTTCTAGGTCTTTGTTAAACATTTCTTGCATCTTCTCGATCTTTGCCTCCATTGTTTTTCCGAGGTCCTGGATCATCTTCACTACCATTATTCTGAATTCTTTTTCTGGAAGTTTGCCTATCTCCACTTCATTTAGTTGTTTTTCTGGGGTTTTATCTTGTTCCCTCATCTGGTACATAGCCCTCTGCCTTTTCATCTTGTCTGTCTTTCTGTGAATGTGGTTTTTGTTCCACAGGCTGCAGCATTGTAGTTCTTCTTGCTTCTGCTGTCTGCTCTCTGGTGGATGAGGCTATCTAAGAGGCTTGTGGAAGTCTCCTGATGGGAGGGACTGGTGGGGGGTAGAGCTGGCTGTTGCTCTGGTGGGCAGAGCTCAGTAAAACTTTAATTCTCTTGACTACTGATGGGTGGGGCTGGGCTCCCTCCCTGTTGGGTGTTTGGCCTGAGGTGACCCAACACTGGAGCCTACCCGGGCTCTTTGGTGTGGCTAATGGCAGACTCTGGGAGGGCTCACGCCAAGGAGTACTTCCCAGAACTTCTGCTGCCAGTGTCCTTGTTCTCACGGTGAGACAGAGCCACCCCCCGCCTCTGTAGAAGACCCTCCAACACTAGCAGGTAGGTCTGGTTCAGTCTCCTATGGGGTCACTGCTCCTTCCCCTGGGTCCCGATGTGCACACTACTTTGTGTGTGCCCTCCAAGAGTGGAGTCTCTGTTTCCCCCAGTCCTGTGGAAGTCCTGCAATCAAATCCCACTAGCCTTCAAAGTCTGATTCTCTAGAAATTCCTCCTCCTGTTGCTGGACCCCCAGGTTGGGAAGCCTGACGTGGGGCTCAGAACCTTCACTCCAGTGGGCGGATTTCTGTGGTAAAATTGTTCTCCAGTCTGTGAGTCACTCACCCAGCAGTTATGGGATTTGATTTTACTGTGATTGAGCCCCTCCTGCCGTCTCACTGTGGCTTCTCCTTTGTCTTTGGATGTGGGGTATCTTTTTTGGTGAGTTCCAGTGTCTTCCTGTTGATGACTGTCCAGCAGCTAGTTGTGATTCTGGTGTTCTCAGAAGAGGGGGTGAGAACACGTCCTTCTACTCTGCCATCTTGGTTGGGATCATCACATTTCTAATTTTCCTAAATTTACTCTTAATCTCCAAAAATACTCTCCTTGACTATTAGCAACTTATGTGTCCTCCACTTCTAAACACTATAATGTTTATTTTCTGTATTGTTTATTGTCACTGACTAAAAAAAAAAAAAAAAACCTTTTGATATCTTCTGCGTTGCTGGTTTTCTGTGTGTGTGTGTGTTCGTGTGTGTGTGCATGCACATGGGCATGCGTTATACATACACTAATTTTGAATGCCTTGATGGTAGAATTCCATCTCATACCATATCTTAAAAATACCAGATCTTAATGCTGTGTAAGTATTTAGTAACAGTAAGTGAATGATTGACAAGTATTCTATGCTGTGGAGGCTGAAGACAGATCTCTGGGAATATTAGGCAAATTTATCCAGCCATTTTCAAAACAAAATTGAAGCCTTGAAAAGCAGGGTAACATACGGATTCATGTTTTAGTGAGTAAACACAGTATGGCTTCTTGCCTTTTGTTATAATTTATACTTCCTGCTCTCGTGCAACACTCTGATTCTAGATTGGCAATGCTCTTGTTAAAAGGGTGAATACACTTCATTTCAACACATATATTTTCCTGGACTTGCAGTGGAGTATTTCATAATGACTGCCTCTTGGTCACGCTGTAGGTTTTAGTTCCTGTGCTGAAATGCATCATACTGAGCTACAAAGATCTGCCATTTCTCAGTTATGTGTCCATAATCATGAGGCAGACACTGTGCTCCATCTCCGGGAGCAGTCCTCCAACCCAGGGACTGAGGGACCATCTCAACCTGCCAACTTTTTCAACATTAAATGTGTAAACGGAGCTCGCCATTACTATATCTCACCAAATGCCCAGCGTTTTCCCATGAAAGGCAGAAAGTGTTTTACATGACCTTTGGATGGCTTTGAGTTGTGTGATTTAAATCTTTATTATTATGTTTTGCACACTACAACTGAAAAAATCTACATTGGGTAGTGAAACAAAACCAAACAAAATCCCCCAAATATCCCAACAAGCTCTCACTTCTGTTTGAGTTGTGTCCTAGCTAGTCCTCATTTTCTGATATGATCAGTTCTATTACTCATGCTATGGTAACATTCTCACCTATACAATTACGTGGAAACCAGAACACCAACCCTGGGAAGCAAGACCTTGCAAGGAATTCTGTGCCTCCCCGTGCAGTGGGTTTAGAGATAAAACATATCACGACAGCCCATCCAATCCATGGAGACATGCTTCTTTTTTTCTACTGTGAAGGCCCCTCTTTCTTTAGGATATTTTCTTTTTCTTTCCTCTTTCTATTGCCATTACCCTCACCCCAAGGATTTCACAAATGGAGGGAAATTTTTTCCACTGCAATAGCTTTCACATAAAAAAGAGCAAGAGCATATTATTCTGAAAGGGCAAGGCAAAGGAGACTTTCTCTTGCTGATTATCTCACTATTTCACTGTGTGCTTCACTGGACACTAGGTATTATTTTCTTAGCTCAATTAATCTCATTGACCTCAAGAATTTTAATTAACTTTACTTAAGTCAATGCAGGTTCCTCTTGTTTAGCAGGATCCTTTGGAGACATACAGTAAGAATTAAAACTAGGTTGTTAAGTCTCCAGCCTCATTAAAAGTGCAAAAAGTAATCAGCAATGTCTTTCTCGTGTGTGTGTGTGTGTGTGTGTGTGTGTGTGTGTGTGTGTGTTAGGGAAAACATCTGCGCAATTCATTTTTCTATGTTGGAAAACCGAGTAAAACTGGAGGTTATTCACTGTAATAATATTTTAGTCTGACTTATGTAGATTATCGAATAAAAGCATATGCATTTGTGAATTATGCTTTAAACTATCGACTTTTGGCCCTGTGGTTTTTCTGGTCACAAAATATCATTAAGTTAACATCTGTATAAGCTGATGGGCTCAGAGACTTTAATAAAAAATTGTCATTCAATATAATCATGAGGCTAGACGAGGAGGTACAGGGCTATTTGAACACACAACCCATCCCCTCATGTCCAAATAGCCTTTAAAGTGTGATGATAATGTATTTGGTAGTTGTCAGTCTCAATTCTAATGCTTCTTTACTAAGGAAAAAACCAAATTACATTCATATCAAGTGGAATTTTCCTGTTGTGGTTCAGAGGTAAAAGTTTTGTGGAAGGGAGAAGATCAGACTTCAGGAATGCTAAGTTTTCTCATCACTCTAAAGAATAATAATTTGCTGCATTTCACATAGCATTTATTCCTATACCTAAGCTATATTTATTTCTATTTGTATATTCAAGCTAATATTTCATGCATCTTTTTTTAAGCAGTTGAAAATTTACATCATAAAAATGAACATTATCAGGGCTGCAGTACTTTTCAAGATAAAAGGAGTTCTCTTGTCTGCATAGTATCTTTGTAAGCCTTTTAGGATTGTACCATAACCCCACGAATTAGATTATCATCTGATCCAAGTGATACGCAAACATTATTGTCCATGTTTGGCTATATCGGCCCATTGACCCAATCGGTCCACATGGTATTGTGGATACCAGGTAAGTTGAAACACACAAGTGATATAAATTGATGCTCCAAAAATATCACAAGCAATTTAGAGTTGGATGCTAACGCAGAAATAACGTTTATGAGTTAATAAGAGCAGAAGGTCATACGTATTATCTGTTCATTACTCTTCAAGGCAGTCCCCTTTGGCAAACTTTATCATGGTAGATAAAATATTTTTTCTTAAAGCAAAGGATAAACGTCAGCTTCTCAAACTTCTGCAATTCATATCCATTCCCCGTCAACCCCTTTTACTTTCCTACACACAGGTCTAATTAATTCATGACTTCTAAAAATGTTTATGGACAATAGCTACATGCCAGATACCGTTCTAAAATCTGCAGTGTCAACAATGAAGACTATCCAGCCCCAGCCCTCTGGAAGCCACATTGAGGAGGAGAAAAAGAGGAAGTCTTACTGACTGTGCTTCACTTCAAGTCATAGTCATCCTCCCTTGCATTTTCATAGCCACCTGCTCATCAAATGCTCCGAAACCAGCAGTATCTAGCCAGTCTGCCCTATATTTGCCGTTAGCAGTTCATTTCCTTAACTGAGCTTCTATGACTTTCCTTACACACAGCTGAAGCGGCTTCCATAGCAGTGTGGATGAGGCCCAGAGCCCGTCATCATGGGGCCCCCAAGATGAAATTAATCAGGTGTTTGAGTTGCCCATGACAGCAACACAAATTGGACTGAATTAGGCAGAAGAGCAAATGTAGTTGCCTATGTTGCCAGGAAAGGCAGGAGTGTACTTAGGGGGGCTGGGACCAGGGCTTGATGCTGCCAGCATTTGTTCTGCTTCAGTTTCTGCCTCTTTCTGAGCATCAGCTTTACTCTCTCCTCCTGCTTTTTCCACCAGGCATGACCGTGGCTATGGCAACCCTCCATCCATATACTTAGAACATCATGAATAGAAAGAAGAGAGGGTTTCATTTTCCCAACTTAAAGATCCCTGGGAAACAGCTCTAAGTTGCCTAGCTTGTGACACTAGCCCAAAGCTTGCACCAGCCCATCCTGTTGACCCACCACTACTGTGGCCGGAGTAGGGGTCTTTCATCACTTGAAGGGAACTAGTTCAAACATGGCCACTTGGAAATCTCTATGGACAGGCCAGTTACCCAGTCTCTGTATATGACTTAGGTGCCTTACATTTTCTTTTCCATGAGCCTTCCTGCAGGGACTTGAGGCAGAGTTATGTCTTCTCATTTGGTCTATGTGGGAGAAGAAACTCCCACAGCTGAGTTCTCCAGTCAATTACTCTTCTTCCTCTATCTCTTGCAATTGTTCCTGACCCCTTTTGATATCTATATCCTAGTCCTCATGTCCAAATTCTCCTACAGTTTTTTAAAAATTTCCATCTCCATGTGCAGAGTATAGCAGGTATGAGATTGTAAACCTACTTGAGGGCCTGGATTAGTCTATTCAAAATACCTATATGGATTTATCACTCACTGCAGACAAGGTCCATGAGATCTAAAGAACAGTATATAACACGGCCCCATAGTTTCAAAGTGCATGACCTACCTTCTTGTGGACCTAGTCTTTATGTAATTGAAAAAGAGCCCAAAATATTGATATCAGCTCTAGAAAGTTTGATGACTCAAGCAGATTCAATATTTGTGGGCATTATATTTACTGTTCTCCATTAATTAATGCATACATAACAAAAAAGTGTCTACCTTTGGTGGAGGCACATTTTTTAGTCTTTAAGAGTCAAAACAAAAATCTCTTACTCTAGCACAGACTGAGACATATTCAGCGCATGAAAAATGTTTCTGACTAAAAATACTCAACTATGCAATAGTCCTATGCACTTTCGATTAATTCTTGATAATACCTTTTTGTCATCACTTGTCCCACGTGACTCTTGACACAGAAGACCCTCCGCATCTGAATGCCCACACCACATGTAGCTTCTCCATTCCAGCCAATGGTTGCATTAAGGGCCGTTACCAATGTGTCTTCAGAACAGGGGCCCCAAGCTGATGTCTCCCAGTAGAGTTGCATACAGGAATGGTCATTGCACGAACGATATTCTTGGAGGGCCTGACTAGGGGGGCATGGTTTTCCACCTGCAAAAATCAAAATAAAAAATAATACAGAGTTGTTGCTGTTATCACCATGTTGCTGTTGCTGTTGTTACTGCCGTTCTTATTTTTTGTTGTTTTTACTGTTTTAATGGTCTAGAAAGACAGCATTTTGATACAATCTTCCAAAGGCCTGGGCCACCGCACCCCATTTCTGATGCTATGGTCATGGTTCTTTTATTCTGAGGACAATACATTGCACCCTTCTCTCCTCAATAACAGGCAACGGTGTGCAATCAGATTTTAAAAATCAATTGATTCTACTGCTCACCTCCGCGTCATGTATCTCTGAGATAAACTCCAAAGAAATCTGCTTTTATTCTAATATGATTATGCCTACATAAATTAGTCAGTTAGATATAATAGCCCATGACCTTGAAGTGATATAAGATCAAACACAAATACTCACACACACACATTACCTACATATGGTCTCTCTTTCCTAAGACAGTATTATGTTTCTCAGAGAACCACTTTAAGACAGCCATCCTCCCTCAAGCAGTGCATTTTACTGCAGTTTGAGAAATCCAGAAATCTCTCTTAAAGTTTGGCAGGAGAGAGCCCATCCTTAAACTCTGAAATAATATCTGACAATGTGTTATACACTGGCAGGGAGACCAGACAAATGTGCAGCCTTATACTCTTGGGTGAGTCAGACAATCAGATTTCATTACTATCTTTTCTTTCACAATTTTATATCCATGTCAAAACTGGTATTTATCTAAAGTATTGATTTTTTCCCTACTCTCCCACACTACAATGTTTTATTCAGTGGGCCAAATGCTCGGGAAGACTTGTGACCTTAGTTTTGTTATTCTTGTTATTTTTTTCCCCATTATATTGACTTTTTTCTCCTTCCAGAAATATAACAGACAAGAGGGGGAGGCCGCTGCACTTTAAGAATATGAAAATGTTCATTCCTCTTGACCCTGGCCCCATTTCTTAGGACCACAGACAGAATCTTGTCTAACAAGGAGTCCCTCAAAGCCAGTGGCCATATTGCTCTGCTGTCCCAGCTGAGCTGTTGGCAGATGAAGCCAAGGGAGGGCCTGAAAGAAATGAAATGACGTATGTGTCTGGGGACAGGGACCATTGCTTTAAATGACAGGAACAGCTGCTCCTCTAATTTGTTCTGAAGTCACCCGTTTATATCCCCATAGCACATTTTAGCTTCTTGAAAGCCGTTTTCACAGCCTTCATCTTTTTCCCTCTCACCACATGCCAGCCTGACAGAGCAGGAAATGAGGACATACAGATCAGGTAGTCTGCCAATGTTAGTGGCAGCTCCCAGTCCAGAAGCCATGTCTCTTGATTCCTAATTTAGAACTCGTTTTACCAGACATTTTCCAATTATGTTCCCAACTGCATGAGCAATCTGAAGCTGGATGCGTATCAACCAAGCCTTGTTTCCTTCTCTACAAAGGTATAATGAAAACTGACATCCACCTGATTGCCATGGCCTGTACATAGTATGGGCTAAAACAAGTCATATACGTATGGGAAGCCAGCATAGGTAAACTAGAGGATTAGAGAGGAAAGGCATGCATGGAAAGCACACTGTTCACTTGGATTTAGGGAACAGAAACCTTTCCTATTACTCACCTTCTCCAGCCAACGCCAGGATAGTCCTTGACCTGGTCTGTTTCCCATTGGCGTTTTTATTTGAACAAGACTGGGAGCAAGATGACCACTCTGTCCACTCGCTTACCACACAATCCATCCGGCAGGGAATTTCACACACCATCTCTTCAGGAGGAGGAGATGCTGGGCAGAGAGTCCCTGATACATCTTCTCCTGTAGTCAACCAGAGCAAGACAGATGTCGATTAATGCAAGATCGAGGCAAATCCCAGGAACATTTAGGTTCGTCTATTACTTCAGTTTAGCTTAGAAGACTTCACCTGGTGTCTCTAAACCAATAACGTGCAAAAAACTGATTTTTTTTTCAGCCGTTCATAATATTTATTTCAAGAAAAACTGTCAGGAGGTCATTTGGCATTTAGAAAGGTAGATACAGCATCAAAACTGCCATTTGTCATCCTTCCCAGGGATGAGTGGGCTTCCTTCAGGAACAATTTAGCCATGGATGGCTGGAGACAGACAGGATTGACATGCTATGGACACCATGTGTAACAGGTGCATGTATTTCTGCAAAATGGGAGTCAGAGGAGTCTTTTGGCCTGAAAACCACAATTTATGTTGAGCAATCTATTCAGCAGCCCCCCTCAAATTATCACTCTAATTTTTTATTGGGTGCTTTCACCTCCAAATATGTAACCTTAAGCGAGATTATCACACAGTGATACTTTTATTCTGTTTTTTCTGTTCAGTGGTAAATGTACACAATAGAAATGAATCTGTGGCTAAAATTATATAATGTGTTGAGATAAAAGTTGAAAGCAAGTCCAAAATTTTCCCTAATTTATTCCCTCTTTGAATGATGTGATGATTTAGTCCAACCAAAATACATACACACACACACACACACACACACACACACACACGTGTATATGATAAAGGGGGATGGAGTTTTACAATTATCAATGACAGACAAGACTAAGGGGATCATTTCTAAGTTGCTTTTCCATATCTCAAATGATTACAATGAATTTTTTCTAAGCTCTCTTTTAGGTTACTTATTCACCATTTTTAGAATTCAAATATTTTTCTTTATAGATAACAATTCAACTCTTACTATGCCCCCCCCCCCATTCACAGTCACCTCATAAATACAGAAGACATGAAGAATAGTAAAACCATTTATGGTTTGAAGCAACACATGGAATGTGGAATGGCAACTCTAGGAGACAGGTAGTTTTGTCTTTGTGACTTATGCCCATGGAATTCTCCTGTCAATCTGTCTGACACAAAAAATAACTAATATTTATGCAGTATCTCCCTTGTGCCAGGCACTGTCCTTATAAGATGCTCTTACAGACAGGGTTGACCCATCTTCTTTTATAGATGAGAAGTCAGTGGCTCTGGAAGGAAAACTCGCTCAGGGTCACACAGGCCTGAGTTGGGAAGCAAATGAAAACTTTCTGACTCCAAAAATTCTGGTTTCCCCATTAGACATATTGTATCTAATTCCGAGATGGATATTCCTTTTCAGAGGAAGTAAATAAAACAAGCTGACAGTAAGCAAGACTGCCTGGAGGAGAAGCTAGTGCCCTCCTAAGATCTGCATTCATATTTGTAAATGAGGCCAGGCTCATTGCCCTTGAGGTACAAATAAAATTTTTCAAGCTATTACGAGAAGTAATGGAGATTCTAGTAGAAAATCGAGCTGAAAGACCAGTTCCAATCACTCTCTTTTCAGTCTCAATCTATTTTCAGGTTGAGTCCACACTGTATAGTACATGCAAACATGCACACGGACGTGCATGGACGCGCGCGTGCGTGCGCACACACGCGCACACACACACACACACACACACACACACACACAATACAGCAGCTTAGGGGGAGTGCCTTCCCAAGTACAGAAGTAGGCAGGTCAAACTAAACATACAAACTACATCTAATCAAAATTCAATTTCCACATCTGTGAATATTATGAGGATAATTTTTTATAGAAAAACACTTTAAAGCAGTGTCTTGCAAAGAACATTTTGATGAATAAGAGATATTTGAAGAGCTCTTACTTTAAACAGTGGGGGGGAAAGCTGAGACGTCCTAGATTAAAATAGTAAAATTGGTCTCACCGCTGGAGAGTAGTGTGTGTTGAAAATGCCAACTGCCATGTAAACTTCCTTCGATGGAAATGGTATGTAGTATTTTTCAGTCTTATTTGACTAAAGGCCATCCTTTTTTAGGCAGCACCTCTCCCAGGAATGGTATTTTTACTAACATGTTTTGAGAAAACCCTGCCTTCAAGAGTTACAAAATTATCAACTACTATTTGATGAGCATACACCATGTCCAAGGCATATAATGGGATAAATATATAAGTGAAGATACTACAATTTATCCCCCTAGAACTCATGATTAATAACAGAGATGAGCTATAAATACATAAAGAGAAAACCTAGTCCAAAAGTAAATGTCAAGTTGCAAATGTGTGTTTTAAATAAAGAAGTACTGTAGTGATTTAGGGAAGAGAAGGACCTCTGGGGAACTAGTCTGAGAACAGAAGGCTTTCAACAAGGAGAAAGAGACAGGGTGAGAATTGGTGGAAATCAGGGAGGGCATGCCAGTCAATGCAACTGTCAACAAAGGTATAATGATGGGAAAATACAAGGTATGTGGAAGACAGTTAATCCTGAAGCTGCCTGAGGAGAAGAGGAAGCCCGTGTTGGAAGAGTTGTTTGACATCAAATTCTGAATAACTTAGACTGACACACCAATTTTGTTCTATTTCCGCCTTCCTGCAATTCCCAAATGCTCAGGTTTCCCGTGACCTAAATTTAACTTCCTCCCCAGTCATCCATCATTCAGCACCCTTAGTATTCACTTCTGGTGCTGGGATGCTTTTTAAGACCTAAGCTTTCCCATAAACTGATATATCCATTTCCACAGTGCAGTGAAATGTCAATACTCCCACCAACACTTTGATAGCTTGTCGATATGGACTAATTTGGAAATGTGAGCAATCAGGTAAGTCATTCTTTAGCGAAGCCAAGCGAATAGTCATGGGCAGGCTCTTCAATTCTTGTGTGAGCTATTTTATAAGAAATCTTGCCAAAGAAAAGCTGCACGATGGGATCCTAGTCACAGGTGGCCTAGCCAGACACAGTTAAGTATCTGAAGGTGAAGCCCAGCACCACTTATCCTCTGGAGCATATCACTTAGCTTCTTTGAATCTCAGTTATCTCATCTGCAATAATGAAATAATAACACTTACTTTTCAAAGACAGTGTGAGGATTAGAAATCACTTATACAGCAAACACAGCAGGGTGTCCAACAACAGAGGGAGGATTCAATATAGAGGAACCTTTAAAACCTTTTAAAAAATGTTGTTTGGGGCTTTCCTGGTGGCGCAGTGGTTAAGAATCCACCTGCCAATGCAGGGGACACGGGTTCAGGCCCTGGTCCGGGAGGATGCCACATGCCACGGAGCAACTAAGCCCGTGAGCCACAACTACTGAGCCTGCGCTCTAGAGTCTGCAAGCCACAACTACTGAGCCTGCGTGCTGCAACTACTGAAGCCTGCGTGCCTAGAGCCCATGCTCCACAACAAGAGAAGCCACTGCAATGAGAAGCCTGTGCACCACAACGAAGAGCAGCCCCACTCACTGCAACTACAGAAAGCCCACGTGCAGCAATGAAGGCCCAACACAGAGAAAGAAAGGAAGGAAGGAAGGAAGGAAGGAAGGAAAGAAAGAAAGAAAAAAAAATGTTGTTTGCAAAGATGTACACCGCCAAAACCCAATGGCATTCTTGATCTAAAAAATCTAGATACTTATGCCATAACCATGGAAAGCACTTGCTGTACTGTGCATATATGGGTACACATAACCACCAACAACTTCACAGACGAGTTCATATGATATATAAAGACTGCTTATAATTATTCAGATCACTTTATTTATCTGTGGCTCATCTAAACCATTTAAGAGCCAAAAATACAGCACTTGAGCCTGAATAACCTCATCTGCCCATCTACGCTGGTAATAATGATCTTCCTATTGCACAGAGAGAACTCATTTCAAAAGAAGAGCATTTATACTTTCTTGTTTTCATTTTCATGGATGGATCAATGAGACCAACTGAAATCTCAGGCAAGTGTGGAAAATAAAGCAGCATGTGGGACAGAAACTTAGTCATTAAAAGTGATTTTCACAAGCTCTTAAAATCTAATATTACAAAAAATTGAGTATATTTAAGAGGGAAATTGAATTCATTTTTCAAGAAGACTCTAAAATTACTCCAGTTCTCATCACACTCCCTGGGACCAATAATGACAAACTCCACATTCTCTCCTCATAGAGTAGACTTATTTAAACCAGTTGTGATTCTGAAAATATGGGATATGGTGCTGCTCCAACCTTGTCACTCACGATTTTTTAATAATTTAATATGGTGAAATCCACATTACATAAAATTAAACATTTTATTTATTATTATTTTTTGGCCGCGAGGCATACGGGATCTTAGTTCCCCGACCAGATATCGAACCCGTGCCCCCTGCAGTGGAAGTGCGGAGTCCTAATCACTGGACCGTCAGGGAAGTCCAAAGTTAACCATTTTAGAGTAAACACTTCAGCGACATTTAGTAAATCACGATGTTTTGGCAACTACCACCTCTAACTAGTTTCAAAACGTTTCATTACTCCAAAGTAAAACCCTTTACCCATTAAGCAGTTTCTCCCCATTACTTCCTCCCTCAGACCCTGGCAGCCACCAATTACTGTTCTATCGCTACAGATTTATCTATTCTGAATAGTTTATGTCAGTGGAATCATATAAGTTGTGATTTTTTGCATCTGGGTTCTTTTACTTCGCATAATATTCTGGAAGCTCATGCAGGTTGCAGTATATATCACTACTTTGTTCCATTTTATGATGGAATAATGTTCCGTTGTATATATATACCAAGATTTGTTTATCCATTCATCCAAGCTCATACTTGTTTGAGTCTCTGAGTTCAATTATTTTCAGTATGTACCTAGGGATGGAATTCCAGGGTCACATTCGTCACTCAGTTTTGTTTGTCTGTGATTCTGGAGACCTTGGCATACATGACCAGACTGGGGCCTGGCCCTAGTTCATACTACTGTTCTCATGCTTGGCAATTCCTGGCTAAAGACAACAGTTCTTAGATGAGAGAAAGAAAGATTCTTTTCTTTTTTTTAAAAGTATAGTTTATTTACAATGTTGTGGAAGTTTCAGGTACAGCAAAGTGATTCAATTATATATATATATATATATATATATATATATATATATATATATATATATATTCTTTTCCAGAATCTTTTCCATTATAGGTTATTACAAGATATTGAATATAGCTCCCTGTGCTATACAGTAGGTCCTTGTTATCTATTTTATATATAGTAGTGCGTATCTGTTAATACCAAACTCCTAATTTATCCCTCCCCCTGCCTTTTCCCTTTTGGTAACCATAAGTGTGTTTTCTATGTCTGTGAGCCTATTTCTGTTTTGTAAATAAGCTCATTCATATCATTTTTTTTTAGATTCCAAATATAACTGATATCATATGACGTCTCTCTTTCTCTGTCTGACTTACTTCACTTAGTATGATAATCTCTAGGTCCACCTGAGAGAAACCTTCTTGAACATATGAATAAACTCAGGATTCCCTAAAAAATGCTTCTTTTTCTGGTTCAAATGTATACGGTACTTAAAGTATAAATAGCTCATGACAGACTCTCTTTGGCTACTGGTCAAGCAACCATGTAAATTTAACACTAATGTAGCTTTCAGATTCTGGGCTTTCCACATCAACTAATGTTTAAACCATACCTATGCTATATACTATATCCTGTGGCTTTCTTTGTTTTATAATCCTAAGGAACTAGAATTTAGTATTATGAGCTACCATCTCTCTTTTGTAATGATAGAACAAACAGCTATAATTCTTAGTTTTCTAACCTATACTGTAAGTGTCCAAAATTAGAAAAGTTATAGACAAAATAGAAAGAGAAACCCAGATATCCACAAATCTACAGTCATATTTTTAAAGTAGACCAGCATTTTATCATTATACACACTTCAAACTACCTTATCTTTCAAAAATAATGCAATTTGGGTCCTTTGTCGATATTTCTCTTGTGTGTTATTACACTCTCTATGGAAAATAATGAAGCAGTTATCAGAAATACATGTCATAAAATTTTATGTCCTATTTCAATCTCAGAAAAGAATGCCAATAAACGTTGATTAAACACCTGCCGACAGCTGAGTAAGATGTCAATGGATGGCACATAGCAAATTTACTGGAATTCATATGTACTTAATTCCGTTTTTTAAATTTAAATATCTCCCTAAATGCAAGTAGCTTCTGGCCACTTCTGGACTGGGACCCTAATCATCTAAGGACATGTTTATATTTCAAACCAATAAAATATGAAAGAAAGCTAAGGGCTAAACAGAAGCCATGTGCAACTATGCAATGCCAGCAATTCATTTAATGTTTCTGCTTGCTGATTTCACCATTTGAAGTGTATTTGTCTATCTAGTTTGCACATATAGGAAGGCAAATTTTAGAACTCTGACGTTAAGTATTATCATATTTATAATAACAGAAACAACAACTGCAATAACAAAATGGCATGGGGGCTTCCCTGGTGGCGCAGTGGTTGAGAATCTGCCTGCTAATGCAGGGGACACAGGTTCGAGCCCTGGTCCGGGAAGACCCCACATGCCGCGGAGCAACTGGGCCCGTGAGCCACAATTACTGAGCCTGCGCGTCTGGAGCCTGTGCTCCACAAAAAGAGAGGCCGCGACAGTGAGAGGCCCGCGCACCGCGATGAAGAGTGGCCCCCGCTTGCCACAACTAGAGAAAGCCCTCGCACAGAAACGAAGACCCAACACAGCAAAAATAAATAAGTAAATAAACTCCTACCCCCAACATCTTCTTTAAAAAAAAAAAAAGCCCGATCACACTTGATGTCTCAACTATTCCTTTATAGAAATCTACCTGCTTTAGTTTTATTCTAAAAAAAAAAAACAGTCACATGGCTTGTACGTGTCTGAGCTAGAACTAGAAAACATACCTGTTAGACATTACAAGCTATATTCTTAACTGTTTTGCTGTATTGCATCCTGGTTCATATCTCACATATGTCTTTCTCATTACACTACTTTTAGCTGATGCCGAACCACAAAGAAGGGATTCTATACAATTCACTGGCAGCTAGCCAGTAAATTTAGTATTGGAAAAAATAAGCCGAAAGGAGTGAGCAGTTCCTTGATTATTTAGGAACTGCATCATAAGATGAGGCGGAATAGAGCAATACTTTTCAAAAATAGAAAAGATAAGCAGATGAAGAGAGTTCAGAATGGAGAGATGGAAGATTAAGATAGAATGCAAGACCAAATAGGAACAGGTATGGACATTCAGCAAAAACAGTACAATGTATGAGTAGATAAATGACACAAACACAAGCAAACACTATAATAATGATGTAAGGATGCTCACAAAGTGAAAAAAAAGAGAGAACGTAAGTGCAAAGGCTAAAATAAACATAGTGGAAAATTCAAATGTTAAAAGGAAAAGACTTTAGGAAAGCAATAATAACAGCTAAAAATAAGAAAACAATATTTCCAAGGTTAAGGTGTTTACAAAAGCCAGAAGTTAGCTGAAATTGCACCTAATGGCAGATGAGTTGTTTGTTCAGAAGCCTAACTGACCAGCTATATGAAGTTCCTCAGCATACAAGAATATAATAGCAGCTCACACTTTGATCACTTAGAATGTACCCAGCATAATGTTACATTTTACACCTATTTATTGACTCATTTAAACATCGACAGTAGTAAACAAAAAAGCATCAATAATAGTAAACATGTATATTGTACATAATAGATGTTAGTGATTAAGTGAACTACATGTATCGACTCATTTAGACGTCACAACAAAACTATGAGGTAAGAATTACCGTTATGTTCATTATCTAGATGAGAATATTGAGTCTTAGATAAATTAAAATTACCTGCCCAAAGCCAAACACAAGTAAAATGCTGGAGCTTGAATTTGGACCTGGGCAACGTGGCTCTAGAGTCCATTTCTTAAATACAATGCTTTATTGACATGCACTGCTTCTACTCACCGTCAGGACAATATATGTACCCGGCTACACAAAACCCGATCTAGCGGAGAATCAGTCAAGTGTAAAGCAACCCAATACCTTTGGCTCATGAATCCTGTGTGTTACGCAGGGTGAGAGAAGATGCAAAACAGCAGAAACAGTATATGATTTAGGAGCAAACTACAATTGCTCAAAAAAAAAAAAATCCAGGTAAAATCTAATAAAATGTCTCAGTGGGGAAATGTCACATTTTCTTGGTCTCAGTCACACATTCCAGGGGGAAGTAACCACTATTTTATGTGTGTGGGAAAGGTCTGAAAATTACGCACTTAGGTTTACGAAAAAATAACTATGCAGTTCTGTTTTTGACACCTACCAAAATGGGACCTTGAAAAAAAAATTCTTTTTTTCTAACAATGACATCAATTTGCTCACAAGCCCTAATTTCTGGTTGGTAGCCAGGGCCAGATGGGAGTTGGGGAAGGAGGTGGGGAACAGAAATATATCCATTTAAAGTAACTTAACACTTCATGATCAAACTAAATCTTTTCAAAGTTAACTCAGTCTCTTAACGTTTCTTCCTCTCCCTTCCTCCCTTCTCTTTGGGTAGCAGCTGAGTGTAAGAGGAATGTCTGTTCCAAAGTTGCACATTCTCCTTTGAATTCAGCTGGTTCCCTACTGAGCTATTTCCATCGACTTGGTCTTTGCGTATCATTACCTAGTCTTTGAAGGTGAATCTGCATCCTCTGCTAATTTCTAGGGTCCCTGTCGCAGCTTCTGATTTTCTAATCCACACACTTTATACTCACCTAGGCCTGACTCCAAGCTAGTCCCAGTTTCCTGGGGCAGTCAACACCTCCACTTCCCACAGTGGGGCATGATTTCAGGATCACCCCCATGTTATAAATAAACTGGGGAGACCAGGTTGGGAGGGTGATAAGCAGCTGGCTTACATCCACTCTGTGACTCAACACACCACATCACTGTTTCACTACAGCAATACCATCACTTTACGTTGGGATGCAAGGAACCCTGTGCGCAGAGGCTCTTCCTACAGTCTCAAACCTGGGAATGAGGCACCGGCCCCTCTGCTTTTGCTTTCCCTTTAACCTATCTGAAATGTCCATAGTTTTCATTTCCTCAGCCCAACATTTCATGTGCAGATTGAGATGGGGCCAAGGACCCTCATGTCCATGTACCTCTTCTCAACATCCTCCCTAGATTCCTCCTTTCTGATCCAGAAAACTGGCCAGTGCAGGATTCTGGCTTATGCTAAATCTGTATTCTGAGTCTTCTGGCCTCTCATCTTGATATCTGGAGGGAGCTCTTTGGAATTTACAAGACACTTGTCTTTCCCATGCCTGGCTCTTGCACGCAAATGCCTGTTTTTCAGGATTATTGTCTCCGAAAAGAGCTTCAAGATTTCATTTTTGGGCACTAACTTGTTCTGTCTGTTTGCATTTGAGATATAATAATCCTAACTTTTTTGGACACAGTAGGTAGCTCAGAAATTTGGTGAGGTTGCACCGGGGTGGGGTGGTGATAGGGTGGGGAGGTCCTGTCCGAGAAGGCACAGAAGCAGACACCAAAAGAAAAGCACGCTGATATATCTCAGAACAAAATTTGAGGACACGCGCTTAGTGTGGAAACCCTGCTTCTCATGAGAATTTTAGAGAGAGACTCTGTATAATTTTTTAAAAGATGAATGCAGAATGACAATAATGGAATAAGTGCCCTTAGTAATGCAAGACATGTTTCTTCAAAAGGGAAAATCTTGGAGTAAATAAACAGCACATTATAAAGGGTAGAATATTTGATGAGGAGTTGTGACATCTGGATTTCAGTTCTGCCTTGAATACTTACCAAAATGTGACCCTAGAAAACGGTTAAGCATTTTTAGCCTTCAGATGCCTTGTGTAAGTAGGAGGTGGGGGACTGCTATCATCCTTGATTGTATTATCAGGTCTGATAATAGATCAAAGAGGCTAATGTAAAATAATACTTTGGAAATTGCAAAGCACCATGGATATATAATGTAGCTTTTAATTACTGGTGAAAATGGGGCTAAAGGACATTCCAAGTAGGAAAATGATTGGAGTCAAAGATACTATCCTTCTTCTCCATCCCAATTTTGTCTTAGCTAAAGAAATAAGAGGAACTGAAATGATTATAAAGGCAGAAATAATATGACTCATGTCATCTACCTACTTGTCTAGCTATATATATAGCTATTAAGAAAAAGGATTTGGACCAGCTTGAATATGTGGTATACCTTTAGAAAGCACTGCAAGTTGTCTAAAAGTTTTCAAATGTTTGAAAATCAATATTTTTAAGTTAAACTGGGGAAGTCAACAGAGTAAACTGACATATCAGTAAAGCGTGATCTCTCTGTAATTAACCTACAGGAACATAAGTTTAATGCCTATAAGTGGGAAATATATTATGATTTATTTAACTACCTCACTTTAATTGCACAATTAAGATGTTTTCAATTTCTCTGTGATAAGTAATACTGCAAAGAACATTCTTCACCGTATCACTGACTGCTTTCCTAAGAATACATTTCTAGAAATGGAAAAACAAAGTCCAGGAATGTGAACTTCATTAATGTCCATGCATGAAAAATACTGCCAGTTTCCTTTCTTTCCATTATTTATCATCACCCTTCATTTTTAAATTTATATACAATAAAATTCACTCTTTGTGCTATACAGTGCTATGGGTTTTGACAAAATGCATAGAACCTTCCATCCACTACCAAAACCAAGAGACAAAACAACTCTATCACCACAAAAACTTCCTTGTGATGCCCCTTTGGTGTCAACCCCTGCCCCTGATCTTAATGCTCAGGAAACGCCGATCTGTTCTCTGTCCCTATAGTTTTGCTTTTGTCCCCCAGAATGTCATAAAAATGGAATTCCACAGCATGTAGCTTTTGTAGCAAAGTACATTTGAGATGGATGCATCCACGTTGCTGCATGTATGAAGAATAATTCACTCTTTTTTGTTGCTAAGTAGTATTCCATTGCATGGAGATAGCATGTTTTGTTTATCTATTCTGCTGAAGGACATCTGGGTTGTTTCCACAGTTTGGTGATTATGAATAAAGCTGATATACAGGGTCTTGTGTAAATACAAATTTCCATTTCTTTGGGGTAAATGGTTAGGAGGATAATTGTTGGGTCATATGTAAGTGTAGATTTTTTTTTTTTTTTCCAGTACACGGGCCCCTCACTTCTGTGGTCTCTCCCATTGCGGAGCACAGGCTCCGGACGCGCAGGCTCAGCGGCCACGGCTCACGGGCCCAGCCGCTCCGCGGCATGTGAGATCTTCCTGGACCAGGGCACGAACCCGTGTCCCCTGCATCGGCAGGCGGACTCTCAACCACTGTGCCACCAGGAAAGCCCAAAGTGTAGATTTTATAAGACACTGTCAAACTGTTTTCCAAAGTGGCCATACCATTTTTCATTTGATCAACAGTGTATGGACTTTCTGGTTGCTCTTTTTTCTTATCAGCACTTGACATGACAACTTCTTTGTTGCTTGTTTAATTTTCATCATTCTTACAGCAGTATAGTGGTAATGCACTGTAAAATTGGTTTGCATTTTCCTCATCACTAATGACGTTGAACATCCTTTTATGTCCTAATATGCCATTTCTACATCTTCACTGGTGAAGTGTCTATTCAAATCTTTGACTCATTTTTTAAATTAGATTGGGTTACGGATTGAATGTTTGTATCACTCCAAAATTCATATATTGAAGCTCCAACCCCCAATGGGATGGTATTTGGAGGTGGGGCCTTTGGGAGGTGATTAGTTTTCAATGAGGTCATGAGAGTGGGACTCTCATTATGAGATTAGTGTCCTTATAAGAAAATGAAGAAAGGGCACACAGCGAGAAAGTGCCTGTCTACAAGCCAAGAAGCAGGCCCTCACCAGACATCAATCTGTCTGACATCAACCTTGATTTTGGACTTCAAGGACCGTTCGAAATAAATGTCAGTTTTTAAGTCACCCAGTCTATGGTATTTTGTTACAGAAGCCGGAGCTAAGACAGGTTGTTGGTTCTCATATTATTGTTTTGAGAGTTCTGTATATATTCTCGATACAAGTTCTTCATCAGACTTGCGATATGCAATTATATGCTCACTGTCTGTGGTTCTTCTTTTCATTTTCTTAAGAGTATCTCTTGCAAAGCAAAGTTTTTCATTTTTAACTAAACTTTTAACTTAAGTCCCATTTGTCAACTTTTTCTTTATGGGCTGTGCTTTGATGCCATATCCAGTTTGCTTTTAAAAAGACAAATTTTCAGGAAGGAACAGAGAGTGGATTGTCTGCTGCAAACAATGAGTTGAAACTTACATATTAGGACCTAAAATTTCATAATGTTGGATATAGTGACCTCTCTAAATAGTGTATCCTAGTATCTAATGCTAACGTAAGTTTTTCAAATATGGTGTGAAAGCCTAGTTTTTCCATGGAAATTATTTCCTGATGTAACAGCTGAGAGTCCAGCATTATAACATACTGACAATATGTGTGATGCAATGATAATTAGCTTCTGGGTAAAACCCTTATGTAGTATCCAAGCAGTATAATGCACAATCTATGAAGATGGGACTTTGCCTTTTATAAAACTGCATCAAACGTATGGTACAATGTCTGGTACATAGTAGATCTCAACAAATTTGGGCTGAAGGAATGAATGAGAAGGGAAGGTATTTAGTCTATTTAAGATATGAACTGTAGCTTATGCTTCTGTAGTATGCATCCCAACCCCAGTGGAGTATGCACTGAGATACCTGTGATGAATTCATATGAGGATGTCAGGCACTAACTGGGAAATAGGTCAGATTTCTAACCCCAACATTAACTGAGAGATAGTACAGCGTAATGGATTCTGGAGTCAGACTGCCTGGGTTCCAATCCTACCTCTGACACTTATTTCCTAATACTTAGCTGCTCTGTGTCTCAGTGTCCTCATCTGTACAATGGGGAGTTCTATTTCATAGGGGACTGTGCTGAAAAGAGTACCTTTTTCCTAGCACTCCTATTCTCCTAGGTTATCGTAAAGATACAATCAGTTGATATATGTAAAGTCCTAAGATGGGAGTCTGCAACCTAGTAGTTAATATTATAGTTATATATTTGTGGTAGTAAGTTACTGAAAGTTACAGACCATGGCAAACTATTTTCATCCCAACAATTTTTTAAGCTTAAGCCTCTGGGAAGCTTGTCTTTGAACAAAGCACAAGAAAATAAGCCTGCTTTATTCTTGAGTTGGTACATCCTCTTCATTTCTGTCTAAATCACATGCCTGCAACTGTGGGAACTATAATATTGCCAGTTCTTCCCTTCAGACTCTGCACCATTTGAGATCCAAGAAGGATATGTAGAGTTCACGAGCATCTTCTAAGGATTTTTGTATTGGGGAAGAATTCTACAAAAGCAGAACTTTTTAAAGAAGTCAGGGCTTCCCTGGTGGCGCAGTGGTTGAGAGTCCGCCTGCCGATGCAGGGGACACAGGTTCGTGCCCCGGTCCGGGAAGATCCCACATGCCGCGGAGCGGCTGGGCCCGTGAGCCATGGCCGCTGAGCCTGCGCGTCTGGAGCCTGTGCTTCACAACGGGAGAGGCCACAACAGTGAGAGGCCCGGGTACCGCAAAAAAAAAAAAAAAAAAAGCAGTCAAATAACCCGGATTGTGTAATTCTCAGGGGAAAACCATACTATTTCCTTTTAAAAGTGTTGTTGATGCCTTTTTTCTATGAATGATCCCCTGGCTATTAAACTGTTCCTATGCAATTTTGCAGAACATGGCAGGGGTCTAATGATTACTTTTTGTACCACGTTAAAGAAGTATAATAAAAACACCAAACCACAAATCTACATTGAAGGTTTGCAGTGTTGAACTAGTGGAGAATCATGCTTGAATATCATTTTCTTATTGAACTGTTGCAAACTAATTAAGACTCTAAAATCATGATTGGATACTAGTTTTACAATTTGTTTCACGAACTTATTTCAGATACAGGATTACAGTGCCACAGACCAGAGAACACATAAACTGATTCTCAGAATATGTTTCATCATCCAGCAGAATTTGAGATCAAAACAGAAAACAAATAGCTTTTAAAAACTTAGTTTGGTCTTTTATAAACCAGACAGATGAAAAAACTAAAATCTCCAAATGAAAATTAGGTAGGCAATAATTAAAAAACAGGATGGTGAAAGAATGCACACTGAAGGTTTATTAAAGTTCTTATTCAAGTCAAGCTGATGTCAGGTGGAAATCTGTATGTATAATAAGTAAAAATGTTTTCACCTAGATTAATTATGTGGTTGGTAGGAGGTCCAAGAATACAACGATTTCCACTATAATAATTTTTACCTACTATACCTCACTAGTATTTCTTAAGACTGATATTGATATCTTCCAGCAATTGAATGAATTCTAAAGTAGAATAAACCCTATCTCTATTTGTCTATCTTCCCCAAACTGATCTACAATTATAATGATAATTCAATTGGCACTGCCGTTTTTCCAGCCAATCTCAAGTAGCCCCAAAAAATCAATAAATAAACTTAAGTAAAGTTTAAAAGATTAAAATAAAATGTATGCTGAGAGACTTCAAAATACAAGGTTCAAAGTCAAGCAAATATTTCAAACCTCACTTTATACCATTGCCAAATTTGCCTCGATACTTCATCAGAGTAATTGTAACATTTGATTCAAGCTGTACGCTCAGAGTAATAAAAGATAAATACAGACACTTGAAATCTGTGTACTCCTTTTTCTCCTGCACTGAGTCCAAGAAGAAATATGTTCTTATTTCATGAAATAAATATTATTTTATTGGATGTCTGCTTTCCTTAAGAGGTCAAATCCTTAATTACATCATTAATAATTATGTAGACATTTACTGCCTGCAAGCCATGGTTTCTTTGGAAGCAATTTAAGAACACTAGATATTTCAGATCATTTATCTTATTCTAACTGCCCACTGGTTAGAAGAATAATTTTCTAATCCTTCCAGGCAGTTAACATAGCACTTACTAGGTTATTTGTAAACAGGCACTTTTTCCTGAGATGTAATAAATGGAAAGAAACGTCTGCTTAATAGATTTAAGGTTGCATAATGTCTTAAGTCTTTAGCCCATTACACTGATTGCTTGGCCAGAGAAAATGGTGTGTCTTATGTATTTCTGAATGCCCAGTGCCTAGAACGGTACATCATTCATAATAAGTATTCAATAAATGCTAATTGAACTGAAGTGTAATTGAGCTGAACAGATGTTTTATTAGAGTCTGAGACATTTCTGGCACCCATAGGGGTAGCACAAATTGAGGAAATTTTTAAATGCCTAGGAATGTACTAACACAAATATATCTGATCAAGGTCCTACTGCTATGAGTAATTTAGAAGCAGAAAGGCCTGGGTTTGGATTCTAGCCTGTCCTTAATAGTTGGGTGTCACTGGGTAAGTTATTTCAATTCTCTATATTGGCTTCCTTATCTAAATACACGAATAACGATTCCTACCAATACATCACAGAGTTACGTGATAATTAAATGAGTTACGATTAAAGTAACAGGTGCACAATAAGTGTTCAGTATGTCTTGGTGGTGACGGTGATGATCGTGACAATGACAATGCTGATGACGTATGTCTACAAACCTTTATTAATGCCTTTAGATTTTGCGTAAATTCACTGTAGATACAAGCGGATGTGTGAAAGACTATTCTAGCACAGGAGAGGAGTTAGGAAGGATGTAGAAAATAATGAATACACCAAAAGGCATTTATGCAAAGATATGCAAGGCACCACCTGATCTGTCAGTTTGCTTGCTTAGGCAGTGGGTTTACCTATCCATGGCTTTTATTTTGCTTGGGGTAATATTCCATTAGCATACATTTCCTTAGGGGGAGATGCTGAGAAACAATGCTGGCTGGCAAGAGGAACGTGTCAAAAGGAAAAGTTTGCAACAGGGGTTGCCTTTAGGGAATCAAAAATAACTGAAAGCGCCAAGGGGGAAGACAGCAGAATATTCAAAAAAGAGTCAAATTCCCATTATATTTACCTCTCAGAAGATACAGGAGCAAACTTGCTCCGAGGCAATCAGGGGAGGTAAATCAGTGCTACTGAGCAGCCTTAAAACAGGAACGCTGGCATTGGCCGCCTGAGCATCTGATGCGTTCCTCTGCTTACAGACCTGGCGTCCTGTGATTTTCCAATCTAGTTTGCGCAGATCAGCCAAAGCTCAGGAAACCCCATTTTTTTCTTTCCCGGTGAAATTTCACCAACTGTGAAAGCTTCATCACCAGTCTGTTTCATACAGCAAGCGAAAGCCTGGCTGACTTACGAGATCTGCACTAGGCCTATCAAATCCATCCCTGGACATCTGGGTACCACGGGGCACTTGTGTTCAACTCAGAAGTAATTGTACATTGTTTACCATCAGGCTTGACAGAGGTTCCAGTAATGTCATACAGATGAAATTTCAGCAACATAGAAAGGGAAATCTATTCTGTTTCCCTCAATAATTGCTTTACCTGAAATCTCAAGTCGGTAGGGAATAATTTGGACCCACTCTTCCAAACTGAGATGTGCAAATGCAAGAGGAATATGTGTGATAATTTGCCTCAAAATACAAAACCTCCAAAGTTAGAGAAAGAAATATTGTTTCTCTAACTTAGAAAACGCTCTTCAATTCTCTTCATTGTTCAGTTATAATAGAAGAGGATATCCTGACAACTGACTTTGGCAGAAGTTGTTATGTGTGCAAAGGAAGAAGTATGTAAACGGAGAAAAATATAAAACTTTCAATGTTAATCTATATTTTAATACCCAAGCATATCTTGACAAACTTTCAAATACAGAATGCATGAAATCCATAAAATATTTATGAGCATGATTGCATTACTGTTTCTAATTTATTTTCCCCCTCAACAAAATTCTGCCTTTGAATTCTTATTTATTATGCCTTTTATTCAACTGAGTACCCAGGCAAAAAATACAATAAAGCTTTGCTAATTTCATAAAATACTGAAACTGCAAATAGAATTCCACTATCTTTATGTACTCCTGGTCCTATCTCACAGCTTAACCTAAAAACCTAGTTAAGGAAGGCATGATTTCTTAGACCCTTATCCTGATAAATTACTTTCAGCACCTCAGAGAAGAAATTTTCAGACAAAACTCAGAAATAACATTTCCACTTGTTCAAAAGAAGTCAAAGGGCTAATTCACAAAGATCAAGAGATTAAAGAAGACAACAAATGTGGCCAATGTCTTGACACAATCCTTCCAAAGCAAGTATGTCTCCTACCCTCTTGCAAGGTCTAGAACTGAATCAAAATCTTGCGGGAAAGTTAAAACTACTTCTAGGTGGTCATCTTTATTAGGTCAACATTTTAAAACGTACTGTACTGTCCTAATTTCCTAATCTATATATCTCCTTCTGCTGAAGGCATATGGCACTCTCCAAGCCACCATTCTCCTCCGTACATTACAGAAAACAAACGCTTTATTCCAAATGACTCCTCTCTCTATAAGGACTTTGACTATCGGTTTTAAGAATTTGTATAACCTGCCTCGGAATCTGCGGTGCCTGTAGGAGAAGTTGAGAGCAGTCTCTGTTAAAATGCTTATATCTCTCTTTACCTTCTACCAAAGGCATGACTTTCAAAACTTGAATATTCATTATAAACCATGCTAGAGATTCTTATTAGAGTTCACATTCTTATTTTAATAGGTCCATTTCCATTTGTTCCCTAGTCCTTAATGTCAGCAACCTTATATGCTAAACACAGGAAAGACAGTAAACAGAAGGAAAATCCAGATAAAAAGTATATAAATAGACATAGTAACAATGTTAAGTGTGTCTTATTTCCTAAAAATGGCTTATATGGGAAAAGCACACATACTACCATTACTACAGAAAGTCTATGGCATAGGTTATCATCTAGAATCAGAGCTTTCAACTTACTAGTTTATTTCTTTTTCTCCCACTTGAAACATACTGGCATGTAAATTCTCATAATAAAGTTCAACATTATTACCATTATTTTTATTCTTATTCTTACATGAGACTCTGAATTTTACTACAAAGGAAACATTTTTAAAAGTCTTCTAGTTTTCATTGTTAGATTCTTGTCAGTATTCTTTCCTCTTTCTCTATTATGTTAACTTGATTCTCCATATATTCTAGGAAGTAAAATAGAGTCATCCTATTAAAAACAAAGGTTTATGTCATAATCTAAAGGGCATGTGTATTATAATATATAATATGCACGTGCTTGCTTACGTGTATATCTCACATATCCACATTTACGTCAATCGTAATAACTGCGCACAACAAGAATAACTTTTTTTTAAAGCTATGTTTGTATATCATTTGTTTAATTGAGACACTATACTTTCATGGCAAGTGTGAGCAAATAAAACTGGCTGAGAACAGACCAATCACAAGCACTGAAATTGAAACCGTGATTAAAAATCTTCCAACAAAGAAAAGCCCAGGACCAGATGGCTTCACAGGCGAATTCTATCAAACATTTAGAGAAGAGCTAACACCTATCCTTCTCAAACTCTTCCAAAATATAGCAGAGGGAGGAACACTCCCAAACTCATTCTACGAGGCCACCATCACCTTGATACCAAAACCAGGCAAGGATGTCACAAAGAAAGAAAACTACAGACCAATATCACTGATGAACATAGATGCAAAAATCCTCAACAAAATACTAGCAAACAGAATCCAACAGCACATTAAAAGGATCATACACCATGATCAGGTGGGGTTTGTTCCAGGAATGCAAGGATTCTTCAATATACGCAAATCTATCAATGTGATAAACCATATTAACAAACTGAAGGAGAAAAACCATATGATCATCTCAATAGATGCAGAGAAAGCTTTTGACAAAATTCAACACCCATTTATGATAAAAACCCTGCAGAAAGTAGGCATAGAGGGAACTTTCCTCAACATAATAAAGGCCATATACGACAAGCCCACAGCAAACATCATCCTCAATGGTGAAAAACTGAAAGCATTTCCACTAAGATCAGGAACAAGACAAGGTTGCCCACTCTCACCACTCTTATTCAACATAGTTTTGGAAGTTTTAGCCACAGCAATCAGAGAAGAAACGGAAATAAAAGGAATACAAATCGGAAAAGAAGAAGTAAAGCTGTCACTGTTTGCAGATGACATGATCCTATACATAGAGAATCCTAAAGATGCTACCAGAAAACTACTAGAGCTAATCAATGAATTTGGTAAAGTAGCAGGATACAAAATTAATGCACAGAAATCTCTGGCATTCCTATATACTAAAGATGAAAAATCTGAAAGTGAAATCAAGAAAACACTCCCATTTACCATTGCAACAAAAAGAATAAAATATCTAGGAATAAACCTACCTAAGGAGACAAAAGACCTGTATGCAGAAAACTATAAGACACTGATGAAAGAAATTAAAGATGATACAAATAGATGGAGACATATACCATGTTCTTGGATTGGAAGAATCAACATTGTGAAAATGACTCTACTACCCAAAGCAATCTATAGATTCAATGCAATCCCTATCAAACTACCACTGGCATTTTTCACAGAACTAGAACAAAAAATTTCGCAATTTGTATGGAAACACAAAAGACCCCGAATAGCCAAAGCAATCTTGAGAACAAAAAAAGGAACTGGAGGAATCAGGCTCCCTGACTTCAGACTATACTACAAAGCTACAGTTATCAAGACAGTATGGTACTGGCACAAAAACAGAAAGATAGATCAATGGAACAGGATAGAAAGCCCAGAGATAAACCCATGCACATATGGACACCTTATCTTTGATAAAGGTGGCAGGAATGTACAGTGGAAAAAGGACAGCCTCTTCAATAAATGGTGCTGGGAAAACTGGACAGGTACATGTAAAAGAATGAAATTAGAACACTCCCTAACACCATACACAAAAATAAGCTCAAAATGGATTAAAGACCTAAATATAAGGCCAGAAACTATCAAACTATTAGAGGAAAACATAGGCAGAACACTCTATGACATAAATCACAGCAAGATTCTTTCTGACCCACCCCCTAGGGTAATGGAAATAAAAACAAAAATAAACAAATGGGACCTAATGAAACTTCAAAGCTTTTGCACAGCAAAGGAAACCATAAACAAGACCAAAAGACAACCCTCAGAATGGGAGAAAATATTTGCAAATGAAGCAACTGACAAAGGATTAATCTCCAAAATTTACAAGCAGCTCATGCAGCTCAACAACAAAAAAACAAACAACCCAATCCAAAAATGGGCAGAAGACCTAAATAGACATTTCTCCAAAGAAGATATACAGACTGCCAACAAACACATGAAAGAATGCTCAACATCATTAATCATTAGAGAAATGCAAATCAAAACTACAATGAGATATCATCTCACACCAGTCAGAATGGCCATCATCAATAAATCTAGAAACAATAAATGCTGGAGAGGGTGTGGAGAAAAGGGAACCCTCTTGCACTGCTGGTGGGAATGTGAATTGGTTCAGCCACTATGGAGAACAGTATGGAGGTTCCTTAAAAAACTACAAATAGAACTACCATATGACCCAGCAATCCCACTACTGGGCATATACCCTGAGAAAACCGAAATTCAAAAAGAGTCATGTACCAAAATGTTCATCGCAGCTCTATTTACAATAGCCCGGAGATGGAAACAACCTAAGTGCCCATCATCGGATGAATGGATAAAGAAGATGTGGCACATATATACAATGGAATATTACTCAGCCATAAAAAGAAACGAAATTGAGCTATTTGTAATGAGGTGGATAGACCTAGAGTCTGTCATACAGAGTGAAGTAAGTCAGAACGAAAAAGACAAATACAGTATGCTAACACATATATATGGAATTTAAGAAAAAAAAATGTCATGAAGAACCTAGGGGTAAGGCAGGAATAAAGACGCAGACCTCCTAGAGAACGGACTTGAGGTTATGGGGAGGGGGAAGGGTGAGCTGTGACGGGGCGAGAGAGAGTCATGGACATATACACACTAACAAACGTAGTAAGGTAGATAGCTAGAGGGAAGCAGCCGCATGGCACGGGGATATTGGCTCGGTGCTCTGTGACAGCCTGGAGGGGTGGGATAGGGAGGGTGGGAGGGAGGGAGACGCAAGAGGGAAGAGATATGGGAACATATGTATATGTATAACTGATTCACTTTGTTATAAAGCAGAAACTAACACACCATTGTAAAGTAATTATACCCCAATAAAGATGTTAAAAAAAAAAACAAAAAAAAAACTGGCTGAGGTCTTTGGTTTAACTTTGGTCATTAACTTTTCCTTCTTTATTTGAAAAGAAGATGAGACTTTTGTCCATACTTTTAGAGGTTAAAAAGGCAATCTTATTTAATTTTAAACAGCGCAGAATTTAATTTTATACACATTAAAACATAAACAGAACTTGAATTCATGACTTCAGCATATTAAAACTCCACCCTAATGCA
Source organism: Stenella coeruleoalba (assembly GCF_951394435.1). NCBI lineage: Eukaryota > Metazoa > Chordata > Mammalia > Artiodactyla > Delphinidae > Stenella > Stenella coeruleoalba. The sequence continues at coordinate 36,378,191 of NC_137151.1, read as the reverse complement.
ATAAAAATTTTAATTGCATAAAATATAGAATTGCATTTTTGTGAGGTTAAAGGAATGCCTGGGATGAGCCTGAGTAGTTAGCTGGGTGTTCCTGGATCTGACTGTGACCCAGTCCCGCCTGCCACTTGTCATCACCTGGTGGCTGGTGGTTTAAATGAGAACGGGAACAATTCCAGGTCCTAAGACTGGCTGAGAATTCCAGGATCAAGATCAAGATTCCAAACCGAGTTTGTCAGTATTGGTTTTATCAGCTCAATTTGTCTAAGGAGAATACTGGGGATGAAGGGGGCAACTCTCTGCTTGTCCACTTGAATTTTGTTTCAGCATTAGTAGATAATGATATATGTTATGTATAATAATTAATAGTATGATATGGCATATATAATGGCAGATAATCACATAGATAATCAATAGATCAACTGTTAACATATATGCCATACCATGCTATTATATGTGATCATCTGCTATTATATATGCCATATCATACTATTAATTGCATTATGGTATAATATAATTATATTATATACTATATATAAGCTAATATTAACTTAATGTTATAACCTAAAAATATTGTATCATATATTACCTTTATATTATATAGATTAGACAAACAGTATCAACTAAGATCAGAGGTATTATATATTATATGTACCACATATTATATATTATACTCTATATTATATTATAATTATATATATATAATTATCTGCTAATTTAGTAAAAAAATTTAAGTGGAGAGAGTTGGTGTTATGTAATACCAGATATACTGAAGATGTGTCAGATATATACAGTATCTGATAACTGATATCTATTTATCTGCATCTATATATATCATTGGAATATAAATTTTAAAAGTAGTCACAGAAAATTTTGACAGAGATTATGTGCTCTGTCAAAGAAAAACCAGAGATGGATAGTAGTCAAAGCGGTAAAAACAGATTCTATTCAGGAATCTTGCAACTGGGGAAAAGAGACCTCAGTATAGAACTGGGCTCAATTCTGAACACAATAAGGAAAAGTGGGGCTTTATAGCCAATGAGCACAGCAGTGGGTCGGTGGATGGAAATTTACTAAGAGCGTGGTATAATCCTTGCTAAAATGACCTAAGAGTATTCTTGCTGAAGCCTGGCCAGGATGATCAGATATCACCTGGGGGTGACAAAGGATGAGGAATTTGGTCAGGTATTGAGGGTGATCAGATCAGATATCATTGGGGCTTCTGTCTAACCTGACTTAGCAGGGATTCTTCTAAACATGGACACTACAAGGACAGAGATGAAAGCCCAAGGTGTGGCCTAGTTAAGGAGAGGGTTCAGAGGAGTTTGACTAAAGTTTGGTCAAGGAGAGAATCTTTGTCAGCCCCAAGTATGCTACTATTTCTCGGTGTATTTTGAAATAACTCACAGCCTTCTTCAAATGCAAGTTTTCAAAGATACTACATATCTGATAAGGGTTCCCTGTAACATTTTTTTAGCATACAGATATTAGCTTATAGAATTTAGGACAATTTCTGTTTAGGCAGATTCCATAAATCGGGGCCTGAGTTGAACTACATTCCTGTCCTTGAAACTTTATTCAGTTACCAACTATCAAGAAAAGTAGTCTAGTTCTTATTTTGATTCCTAAGCCATAATTTTATATAATTTGCTCTTCATTCCCAGGCCTTCTCTTCCTAGCATTTTAGTTTTGTCCCTGGAGCTGTCCTCAAGACTTAGTGCATCATTTTACATATTAAACATACTCAGAACTCATCGTAAAAGTGCTTTATGTTCATGACTGACTAGAGACTGCCTTCAGCTACATAGTTTCTGAACTAAAAGTCACAGGACAAAAATGGCACTCTTTGTATAGTAAAGAAAATGCCAACTTAACGATGGGGCCTGCCTTAAAGCACTTGGTATTACCGTATCAGCTCTCAGTATCGTCCACTTTCAAAGCCACTGGCCTCAATTCAGATCACGTTTTAATTTGCCTTAAAATTATACTACATATTATTTCTCTTGGGCACATTTTCAATTACCCAGTTTGACAAAATTTCTTGACAAATCAAATCAGCTCTGAATAATTTTCAAGCATTCTCAAATCTTTCCAAATATGGGTAAAGAGTTTCCTTGTGAAGGTTTCTTATACTTCTCACATGAATAGCTGCTTCCGTACCATTTCAATGGCCCTCAAATGCTAGTGGAGACACAGCCTTTGAAAATAAAACCAAAAGTTCATTCATGACAAATGAATCCAGGAAAAGACATCGACAAAACTATGGTATCTGCCAAAAACAAACAAAAGGTAAAAACTGACGAGAATCAAAGGGTAGTAAATCCAAAATCCAAAAGTGACATAGTTTTATACAAAATATAGCTTTTAAAGATATGTAATGAAAGAAATATTTAACAAAATTGTTGACTTTTCAAGCACATATTAGAAAGCATCATTACAAGTACTATTGTGGTTTTATATTTGTGTGATTTTTTTTTAAATGCTTGGATTAATGTTAGAATGCCCCTTTCCTTTATTAAGCTCCAAGGTGAGTCTATTCCTATTTTTCTCAGCATGGTATCTTCATTCCCACCATTGAACCTAGCACAGAATATGAACTTAATAAATACATCTTCAATGAATGAATGTAGGCCTAACAGGAAAGACTGATTTATTTTCCCCCCACCTTTACTGAGGTATAATCGAGATAAACATTGTGTTAGTCTAAGGTGTACAATGGGATGATTTGATACACATGTATACTACAAAGCGATCACCACAATATGGTTAGTTAACACATCCTTCAGCTTATATAATCACCATTTTTTTCTGTTTGGTGGTGGTAAGAACATGTAAGACTTACTATCGTACACACTATGATACACAGAAGATAACTGACAAGAGCTTGCTGTATAGCACAGGAAGGCCTATTCGGTGCTCCGTAATGACCTCTATGGGAGTGGAGTCTAGAAGAGAGGGGATATATGCATATCTACAGCTGAGTCACTGTGCTGCACAGCAGAAATGGACACAGCATTGTCAGTCAACTCTACTCCAATAAAAATACTTAACAAAATAAAGACTGACTCTCTTAGCAACTTGCAAATATACAAGAGTGTTGTTAACTGTAGCCACCATGCTGCACATTAAGTCACCAGAACTTATTCATGTTATAACTGAAAGTTTGCACCCTTTGACCAACGTCTCACTTCTCCCACCCTCCAGCCCCTGTCAACCACCATTCTACTCTATGCTACTACACGTTTGGCTTTTCTAGAATCCACATATAAGTGAAATCATACTGTATTTGTCTTTCTCTTATTTCACTTAGCATAATAACCTCCAAATCCATCAGTGTTGTCATAGATGGCAGGATTTCCTTCCTTTTGTGGTTAAAATAATATTCCATTGTATGAATATACCACATTTTCTTTCTCTGTCAACAGACAGGTTGTTTCCATGTCTCGACTACTGTGAGTAATGCGGCAATGAACATGGGAGTGCAGATATCTCTTTGAGATAGTAGCTTCATTTCTTTTGGACATATACCCAGAAGAGGGATCTTATGGTAGTTCTACTTCTAATTTTTTGAGAAGTCTTCATACTGCTTTTCAATATTGGCTGTACCAATTTACATTCCCACCAACAGTGGACAGGGTTCCCATTTCTCCACATCCTCACTGATACTTGTTATCTCTTGTCTTTTAGATGTTAGCCATTTTATCAGGTGTGGGGTGATATGTCCTTGTGGTTTTAATTTACATTTACCTGATAATTAGTGAAGTTGAGCATCTTTTCGTGTATTTGTTGGCCATTTGTATGTCTTCTTTGGAAAAATGTCTATTTAAGTTCTTTACCCATTTTTCAGTTGGGCTATTTGATTTTTGTTTGTTTTTGCTATTGAGTTGTGTGAATTTCTAATATATCTTGGATATTGACCTCTTGTCAGATATAAGGTTTGCAAATATTTTATCCCATTCCATATGTTGCCTTTTCATTTTGTTGATTGTTTCTTTTTCTGGGCAGAAGCTTTTTAGTTTCATGTAGTCTCTCACTTGTTGATTTTTGCTTTTGTTGCTTGTGCTTTTTGTGTGATATTCAAAAAATCACTGCTAAGACCCATGTCAAAGAGCTTCTTCCCTATGTTTTCTTCTAGCTTTAGGGTTTCAGGTCTTACTTTTAAGTCCTTAATCCACATTGAGTAACTTTTTGTGAGTGGTATAAGATAAGCATCCTGTTTCCTTCTGTCAGGTGTGAATATCCAGTTTTCCCAACACCATTTATTGAAAAGACTCTTTTCCTCACTGAGTCTTCTTGGGTTTCTTGTCAAATACTAGTTGACCATATATGGGCTTATTTCTTGGCTCTCAATTCTGTTCTCTTGTTCTACGTGTCTGTTTTCATGCTAGTATCATACCGTTTTGATTATTAGAGCTTTGTAATATAGTTTGAAATCAGGAAGTGTGATGCCTTCATCATTGTTGTTTCTCAAGATTGCTTTGGCTATTTGAGGTCTTGTTTGGTTCCATACAAATTTTAGGATCGTTTTTCCAATGAAATTTTACTAGGAATTACATTAAATCTATAGGTGGCTTTGGGTAGTATGGACATTTTAATATTAACTCTTCTGATCCACAAACACAGGATATCTTTTCATTTCTTTCGTCAATGTCTTAAATATTTCATTTTTGTTTTGTTTTTGTTTTTTTTTAATTTTCATTTTATTTTTGGCTGCACTGGATCTTCATTAGCTGTGCACAGACTTTCTCTAGTTGCAGCAAGTGGGGGCTGCTCTTCGTTGCAGTGCAGGGGCTTCTCATTGCAGTGGCTTCTCTTGTTATAGAGCACGGGCCCTAGAGCGTGTGGGCTTCAGTAGTTGCGGCATGCGGGCTCAGTAGTTGTGGCACACAGGCTTAGCTGCTCTGAGGCATGTGGGATCTTCCCAGACCAGGGATCAAACCCATGCCCCCTGCATTGGCAGGCGGATTCTTAACCACCACGCCACCAGGGAAGTCCCCATCAATGTCTTATAGTTTCAGTGTATGGATCTTTCTCCTCCTTGGTTAAATTTATTCCTAAGTATTTTATTGTTTTTGATGTTGTTTGAACAAAATTGTTTTCTTTATTTCTTTTTCAGATAGTTCATTGTTAGTGTATAGGAATAGAACTGACTTTTGTATGTTGATTTTGTATCCTGAAACTCCACTGATTTTGTGTGTTATTCCTAAGAATTTTTTTTTTTTGGTGGAGTCTTTTAACGATTTTCTACCTATAAGAGCATGTCATCTGCAGAAAGAGACAGTTTTACTTTTTCTTTTCCAATTTGGATGCCTTAAGGCTGCTTTTCAATCCTCGATTTTCTTTTTGTTATCTGATAATAGGCAGGTACTCATGTAAATTCCATGAAAAACTCTTTGAAATAATAACCATTATTTCAATGACAAAAATAACAACAAATAAATTCATGGAGCACTTAACTACCTATTAGTTAATTTCCCACATTGTGAGTTATATAATCATCACCATAGGTATTAGTAGAGATCCTAGCACTAGTCTTATTTTCACAAGGAATCTGAGGTAAAAGAGGATTAACTGGGTTGCGCCAAGTCAGCTAATGCATGGTAGAGCCATATCTTAAACGTCTTTCTATTAATATCGTTTATAAATTCTATGCTAAAAGTTCATCTAAATAATTAAGTAATTATAATATTAGAATACACGATTTGAAATAAAAATTACATAATGTACGTATGCTTCCCAAGTAATTTAGTGTTTTGCATTACTTTTTATATAAAATGCTGGCTTTATTGAGAAAATCTTGAGTTGGAGACATGAAGACCACAGTTATGGCATAACCTTGTATGCGTGTATGTGTCTCTGTGTGTGCTGTGAATGTAGGATGGGTAGAGTCTGGGTGAAGTCACAGACAGGCAAGATGGGTTAATAGTTTTATATGGGCTATGTCCCATTGTTCAATGTCAAATTTTATGAACAAAAATATCAAACAGTTGGACCATAAAATACACTTTCTTATGGCCAGTATCGATTTCTGTTTATGCAAATCTCACCTCCTGAGAGGATGTGAAGGATATTTGAGATCACTTGCTACCTTTGAAACATTAAATGCCTGGGAAGTACCTTGCCATATAATAGGTTCTCAATGAATGTTCACCTTCATAAGCTGCTGAACTCCAGACAAAAAAAGAAAAAACAAAGCCAAAAAATACAGCTAAGAAAGAATAGCTAATATTCCTGCAATCAACAGGATCAAAGTTTGAAAGAAACAACTATAATATGAATAAATTCTCTTTTCTCTCCCAAATGAATTATTCTAAAAACACTTCAAAATAAATGAGAGATACATAAAGAGTTCAAAAGCTGTATGACATCCCAAAGCCTGATGTACCTAAAAGGCTAAGTTCTATCTTCTGAAATAACTATTTTAAAACTCTAACTAGAACATAATCTCATTAAATGACATAATGCAAAAGTGAACATAAAAACTGTACAAGAGAAACATTAAACACTTTTCAGAAGAAGTTAATGTTTATTACCATAGTCTTTGATATACCTCTCATCTCTAGGTTAAACGCTGTGTAAATGTAGTGCTGTGCACCAAACTAAGTCAGCCTAGTAATTTCTTATAAAATCCCCCCACTCATAGTTTATAAAGTTTGGCAATGACTTATAGGTATTTTAGAGAGAGATTTATCCTGGAATGTTTTCAATGTTTAAACTTGAAAAGAAAACAATAGAGGTTCCTACCCGACTATAACAGCAAATACTTGAATCCGCTTCGGTAGGTAATTTAAAATAAATGCATATATTTTAACATCACTTTACAGAGTGCTTCATGTCCTCATATATCTCTGCACCAATTATGCAAATGTCTTCCAACTACATGTGGCAGAACTTGTTAATATTGTATGCCTACATGCTTAGGCATGAGCTACTTATGCTTATTGATTACTTAGTGGTAACAGCTACTTAAATGTCAAAAAGTGGAAGCTTGATCGGCTATGAGGAACTTAGATGATGTAGCATCATTGAGGAAAAATACACAGCATGCTGTCTTAGTTTGCTCAGGCTGCCGAAACAAAATAGCACAGCCTGGGTGGCTTTAAACAACAGAAATGCATTTTCTCACAGTTCTGGAGGCTGGAAGGCCAAGTCAAGGTGTCAGCAGTTTGCGTTTCTTCCGAGGCCTCTCCCCTCATCTGGAGAATGGCGGCCTCCTCGCTGTGTCCTCACATGGTCTTTCATCTGTGAATGCACCTCCCTGGTGTCACTCAGTGCACCTGAATTTCCTCTTTGTATATGGATTCTGGTCACGTTAGATTAGGGCCCTAACTCTAACTGCCTCATTTTAACTTAATCACTTCTTTGAAGGTCCTGGCTCCACATAGAGTCACATTCTGAGGTCCTGAGGGTTTGGACTCAACATATGAGTTTTGAGGGGACACAATTCAGACCATAACACACACCAAGTAACTGTAACTCTCAGGTTTCTTAAATTCAGATAATATTTGGTAACTTGCTCTCTACCTCCATGTACTTAGAATTGCCAGTACATTAAATAATTATTTGGGCATTATTGTAGGGATTTAATCATTTGCAGAATCTAGCAGTACCTAGTTCCTGTTCTTACATTTAAATGTGAAACAAGTTAAGTTTCCAGATATGACCAGATTTTTAAAACAGGTAAAAGGTATAGCAGTAATTACATTACTTCCAGGTAAGCAATGTAGTCACAATTTCATTCGAAATAATTTAATTACCGCTGTACCTCTTAACTGTGTCTGACCACAAATCAGGCACAATGCGGGAACTAGTAATAGTCACTAGTGAAGAGATAAAACTCAGTCCATTCACTCACACGTGTATTTTTTCTTATCCATTTATTTTTTATGAAAGAAAACTTCCTGTGCCAGAGTTACGGATTCAAGAAGAATTAAAGCCTAATTCCCGCCTTCAAAAGGATCAGACCCCAGTGGAGTCAGCCATGTAGGTAAAGACCTATTTGATCAGTGTTAGAGGTATTTGAGAACAGCAAGGATGGCACATAGGAGGTCATGATCGATCACAGGTGCCGAGGTCAGAGAAGGCTTCACCGAAGTGGTGGCAAAGGGACTGAGGCTTGAATGAACATGAAGTCACTGAACTCCAGGAGGAAAGCACGTAGCCCAGGTTTCCGTCCTTGTGTGCTTGTCCCATCCCCGACTTCTTGAGTCCCCACCCACCACTGTGTATAAAATATTCAATTCGATGCCATCTCATAACATCTAAAGCCACAATGGCTGCCCATCCTACTGCTCACTTCATTTGTCCTTTTTTCTCTTTCCACCTGTTTCCATGTTGCATGATTTGTTGATGTTTTTCTTCTTGTAAATGATTTGCCTCCTGCTCTGGTGGCCAGAAGGTGAAGAGCCAAACACTATGTAGAAATTTGTCATCACCTGCTGCCTCATATGCATTAATTCAATAGATCTTGATTAACTGAGGGTTCTTTATAATATGTATCCATTCTAGGGCAGTGGGGTTTGGTAGAAAAGTGATGTAGTAAAAGGAGCCAAGCTCTGGACCAGAAAGACCTAGATTTCTAATCTTCTGGGCGTGAACAAATAATTTCAATTTGCTGAGCTCAACTTCCTCATTTGTAGTAAAAAAAAAAAAAAATGTTGATTATAAACTCTACTTGGTTTAGTTGTTAACATATGAAAGCACCAAAACACAGTAGGTACCTCACTAGTAGATGCATTACCACCATCTTCCTCCTCTTTTACACCTTGCTTTATCTCTTCATTCCTTCTGACACTGTCCTAAATTACCTATTTAGATATCTCTTTCTTTCTAACATCAGCATCCTCTTTCCCTCTAAACTTTCCTTTCTAGAAAAACAGTGATAACTTTCCTCAAGCATCACCTGATCCACTCCCACCCCTTCCGTGAACAGTAGACACTTCTGCTCTAATTAGATCAAATCCTTGTTTATTTAATTGCTTTTATTTCTCTCAATATATTAATTTGTATTCACAGCTCCAGCCATGAAATTGCATCTATTACTCTTCTCCCATTCAACTTCAAGTACTGCGTCTCTGCAAACAATGTGCCCATGAATAGTGACTGCCTAATAAAGTTCAACAAAATGTACCCCTGCCCTTACGCTGATACATTACCACAAAACATACCTCTTCCCCCTACCCAGAATGCCTCCTGCACAGAACTCTCCAAGAGTTTATTTTGTTCCAAACATGAGCCCTGTTCAATTCTTCAGTAGAGAACAGTGATTCTCAGCCTTGTTTGCATATTAGCATCACGTGGGAATTTTTAAAATATATATTGATGCTAGGGTTCAAACGAAATTCAATTAAATCAGTGTGTTCGAGGATGCAGCGCACTGATATTTTTTTAAAAGTTCAGCAGGTAATTCAAATGTGCAATCAGGGATGAGAACCTGTGAGTGGCAAGCGGCTACACAGGACTGTGTCTTTGGGGCTTTAAGTACTTTCATTTATGCTCATCCTATCTCCTTCATTAATTTTATTGTTGAATGCAAAGACCATTTCCCTGTTAAGTTTGCCCAGGTACTAGATGCATGTCCTTAGGCAAGTCATCTAACCTCCCATAACCAGTGTCCTGATTCTCAGAACTTAATGGGGCCTCCTACTCCCAGGGAGTGTCAAGAATTAAATGAGAGTGCAGTTGTAAGGTAAATATAGAGTATTCAACACCTGCTTAAGAATCACCCACTAAAAATAAAATGCCCCGCCTCCACAATCACCCTCCCCAATCCGCCCCCTTTAAAAAAAAAGGAAATATGAAAGACATGCAGATGGAAAAAAAGCAAAAGGAGACTCTTTGCTGAAAACATAAACTACTTTCTTTGTCAGAAGAGGCACAGATTTGGGACCTCCCTGGTGGTCCAGTGGTTAAGACTTCACCTTCCAATGCAGAGGGTGCGGGTTCGATCCCTGGTCAGGGAGCTAAGGTCCCAGATGGCTCGCAGCCAAAATACCAAAACAGAAGCAATATTATAACAAATTCAATAAAGACTTTAAAAATGGTCCACATCAAAAACGTCTTAAAAAAAAAAAGAAAAGGCACAGATTTGTATTGTAAATGAAGTTCAGTAATATAAGAAAATAAGTTAGTAAATGCTATTAATGTGGACAAATGTGCTGACAACAAGCTGCTGCTGACATTATTCTGAACACAAGGATAACTAATGTATTAGAAGAGCAAATAGGGTCTGAATTAATGCAAACTACTATAAAATAAATGTACAGCTGTTGCAGAATCACTTCCCTGGGATTTAAGATGCACATAATGTTAAAAGTAAAAATATTTAAATTCAAAAGTAGCGCTCTCCGGGACCCTAGAACCTGAAAAGATGGAACCATTTCTATCTGTCTGCATTTTTGCAAAAAGGAACGAATTTGGATATAAAGAACTTCCAGAGTTGAGAGTGATGGTCAAAGTCATCCAAAACCATAATGCTGTAGAGGTCTCATATCTACTGAACTCAGAGATAACAGTGAGAAACAGCATTTGCCTCTATTGTACTATAACCAAACAAACAAGAACTAAAAATTACATAACTAAAAAACAGAATCAGCATCAAAGGACTGGGTTTAACTATCCAATTTCTTTAATTTCCTGAGAAAATTTTCAGTAAGTGGTCCATCATTACTTGAATTTTTCCAGTAGCAATAAACTTAAAATCTTCCTGATATTGGCTGAAAAGATTTCTTACAAATTCCATTCATTTGTGGTAGAAGAATCTTTGTGATTCTCTGGAGTCCCATCGAGACCAAATAAAACAAGTTTAACACATGTTCTACGTGGCAGACTTTTAGATGCCTGATGACAACTTTTACAAATCCCAGGAATCTTTTCTCAAAAACTTATGGTTTTCCCACTGTCAACACTCTATTCAGCAATAAAACTGGCATTAGAAAAATGGTACCCTGTGGCATCCTGCCATCTTCCTTCCTTCCTTGGACCATAGGGGGATCTGAACCTGGTTTACACAGAGACAACAAAGAAACTGATGATAGTAGTAGATCAAAGACCCTATTTTAGATCATCCACTTGTGGTGTACCCTGACCTTCTCGCTTCTTATAGAGTAATTGGGCATTATATTCAGATCCAGTATTCCGTGATGATGATGATTTTTATCATGCATTAGTGATGCCTCTTGACTCCAATTTTTGTTAATCATTTCACAGTCTTACAAATGCCAATGTTTTAGTGGTTTTTTTTCTTTTTGGTAAATTTGCTAAAATTCTCTATAAAATCACTACATCATCAACTATGAAAACTGCTACATATCATAACTCACACTTTTCAAGTATAACTTCTTAAGATTTTCCGTTGATTCTTGGTTTCCTGATATATTTAATGTAGGTAATATGCCTGAACAAAGCCACATTTATACTAAATAAATGTATGTGCATACAAATAAAAATTGTATATGTATTTCTAAAAGAAAGTCTTATTTTTGAAATGGTTTCCTTTGAAAAAAACATCAACTGTAGAATGTCAATTTTAATTTCTCTTTTACCTCAGATCTCAATCACACATAGACAACTGAACACTAGAGCCGCTGACATGCAAAAGGTTGCTAATAAAAATTCACAGCTGATATTGCAGCACAAAAAGTATGGAAATCTGAAGAACACAGCACCAAGGGAAAATAAGACGCACCATGGGCCTCCTGACCATTACCAGGCATTTTCTACTGGAAGTCAAGTAAGTAAGCCAGAGAGCCAATGTCTCTCTTTGTCTCTTCATTAGAATTTGGGTGTATTCATATCTTAAGTTTATTTAGGGAAGGAGTAAAGCAACTTTTTAAAAATGGGCTTTTCTTTGAAAAAAAAGTTGCAACTTTAACAGATTGGAATGTTATTTTCATGGTGCCCATCCCAGGTGCCATGTAACAGACTGTCTTTTACTTAGAAACCTCAGAGGACTCAACAGCACACCTCTTATCTGTCATTCTATTCCAATTATCATCACATCAATACTCAGAAAAAACATTTGATGTTAATTCCCTTGCTCTAAATTGTTCCTTTTCCCTTGAAATTGTCTATGGTAATCTTTCTTTTACACACTTCTATTTCTCATTTAATGGCCTCCATGCTCCCACCAGACTCTATTTTCTGAAGTTCGAAGACCCTACTTTTTAACACACACACACACACACACACACACACACACACACACACCACTTACTCTTTGTTGATATGATTTAAAGTTCCCAGTGTCAAGAAGGCAAACAGATGACCAAGAAGCACATGAAAAGATGCTCAACATCACTAATTATTAGAGAAATGCCAATCAAAACTACAATGAGGTATCATCTCACACCAGTTAGAATGGCTATCATCAAAAAAAATCTACAAAAGTGAGAGAGAGAGAGAGAGTGGCATGGACATATATGCACTACCAAAGATAAAACAGATAGCTAGTGGGAAGCAGCCGCATAGCACAGGGAGATCAGCTAGGTGGTCTGTGACCACCTAGAGGGGTGGGATAGGGAGGGTGGGAGGGAGGGAGACGCAAGAGGGAAGAGGTATGGGAACATATGTATATGTATAACTGATTCACTTTGTTATAAAGCAGAAACTAACGCACCATTGTAAAGCAATTATACTCCAATAAAGATGTTAAAAAAAATCTACAAACAATAAATGCTGGAGAGGGTGTGGAGAAAAGAGAACCCTCCTACACTGTTGGTGGGAATGTAAATTAGCACAGCCATTATGGAGAACAGAATGGAGAGTCCTTAAAAAACTAAAAATAGAACTACCATATGGCCAAGCAATCCCACTACTGGGTATATACCCTGAGAAAACCATAATTCGAAAGGATACATGCACCCCAATATTCACTGAAGCACTATTTACAATAGCCAGGGTGAGGAAGCAACCTAAATGCCCATCAACAGAGGAATGGATAAAGAAGATGTGGTAAATATATACAACGGAATATTACACAGCCACAAAAAAGAACAAAATAATGCCATTTTCAGTGACATGGATGGACCTAGAGATTGTCATACTGACTGAAGTAAGTCAGACAGAGAAAGACAAATATATGATATGGCTTATGTGAAATCTAAAAAATGGTACAAATGAACCTATTTATAAAACAGAAGTTGAGTCACAGATGTAGAAAACAAACTTGTGGTTACCAAGGGGGAAAGGCGAGGGGAAGGATAAACTGGGAGATTGGGGTTGACATATACACACTACTGTATATAGAATAGATAACTAATAAGACCTACTGAATAGCACAGGGAACTCTGTTCAATTCTCTATAATGACCTATATGGGAATAGAACCTAAATAAGAGTGGATATATGTGTATGTATAACTGACTCACTTTGCTGTAGAGCAGAAACTAACATTGTAAATCAAATATACTCCAGTTAAAAAAAAAAAAATTAAAGTTCCCAGTGTTATTATCAGCCATATCAGTTCTTAAACGTCTTAAGCAACCTGTGTACCTACTAGTAAATTACACTTTTAATTACTAACAAATTAATTAAAAATCTTTTAGTTCTTCCCTCATCTCATCTCTCAGTGCAAAAGAAAGATGGAGTATTGGGCTATAACGGGAAGCGTGACCAAGGTCCAGTACACTTGTAAAGTAATTAAATTATTTATTAACACATAAAATTAGATACTCTTTATTTTCCATTCCACTACTGAGAACCAGAGAAATGTACCTTATTAAAATTTAAATGATCTGTCTTTACTCCCTTACACTCATACCACTGTGAGAAAATTGAATGTAATTACTATTTTCCTATCCAGGCAAGAAGAAATCAGGAAACAGCTTTATTTCAGGCATTTGAAATAGTAATACCAATAAGGAAGACAGGAGTTCTTGTTCTATTCACTGCTTGTTACCTTAGATCAGGGAATACCTTATTCAAGAATTAGATACAGTTATTTTTCTTTCTAGAGAACAAAGTATATTCAGGAAAAAAGTAGGAAGAGTTCCAATTTTTAAAAAAGTTTACATAAGGGCTTCCCTGGTGGCGCAGTGGTTGAGAGTCCACCTGCCGATGCAGGGGACACGGGTTCATGCCCTGGTCCAGGAAGATCCCACATGCCGAGGAGCGGCTGGGCCCGTGAGCCATGGCCGCTGAGCCTGCGCGTCTGGAGCCTGTGCTCCGCAACGGGAGAGGCCACAACAGTGAGAGGCCCGCGTACCGCAAAAAAAAAAAAAAAAAAGTTTACATAAGACTTCTGTTTTGGGCTATGATGGAATAGCTCAATACACACCGACAATCACACAGAGAACAAAGTAGAAAAGTCAAATAAAACACTGTTTGTCTATCTGTCTATCAATCCATTGAGTGATTGCCATAGAACTGCTGAGTCATAGAGAAATCTGCAGGTCAGGATTTCAAAAAGATGGAAGCACAGGGACTAGACTAGAATCTGCAATCTCTGCCCTTAGCACATTTGACAATTCCTGGAGTGAACCTGGGCTAAATTCATGCAGTCATAAACATAAGAAGCCCTATGAAGCCTGTATTAGTTTCCTAGGGCTGCTGCAACAAGTGACTATTAACTTGGTGCTTAAGACAACAGAGATCTAGTCTCTCATGGTTCTGAAGACTGGAAGTCCAAAATCAAGGTATCAGTGGTGCTGATCTCTCTACAGAAGCTGTAGGGCAGAATTTGTTCCTTTATTTTTCTAGCGACCGGTAGGCAGCTTTTGCCAGTCCCTGGCTTACAGTCACAAAAGAACCTGCTTCTGTCTTTTTACTTTGCTTTTTCTCTGTGTTTTCTCCAGTGTCTTCTCTTCTGTCTTATAAGGATCCTTGGAATGACATTTAGGGCTCACCTGAGATAATCCAGGATTATCTCTTCATCTAAAGATCCTTAAACTTAATCATATCTGAAAACATCTTTTTTTCCAAATAAAGTAACATTCACAGTTTCCAGGGATTTGATGCAGGGATCCTTCTGGGAAGCACTGTTCGGCCTACTATAAACCCAAGGAAGATAATAAAAAGAAAATCATACATGAGCTCATTCAGAAAAGCAGAATCATTAAAAGAAAATTGTAATAAATTTGTTACGTGGAAACGAAAAACTTCTCTTCAGAAGACACTGTGACGAATGTGAAATTGCACAGTACACAATGGAGGGAATGATTGTGTGAAACAAAGAACCCATCATCAGAATATGTTGACAACCAAGTACTCTTAGAGATTAACAAGAAAAAGGCAGAGTGACCACCGGGAAAATGGACAAAGACCTGAAAAGGAATTTCACAGAATAGGTATACAAGTGGCTGACAAAGATATGAAAAATCATCTTTTGCATTTAATACAAATTAAACGACACATGAGACACAGCTACTCTCCCACCTAAGTGGCTAAAAGGAAAAAAAACAATGGCACCAAAAGTGACACAGGTGTGTAGAACCTAGCATTCTCCACTGACACTGGGGTCCCAAGTGGTACAGCCACATTGGAAAACTGTCAGACAGCTTTGACTAAAAGTGAATATATATGAACACCATATGACATAACAATTCTGCACTGATCTTTTAATGCAACAAAGTCACTCACAGAAATGACTGTCGACATAGAATGGATAAATAAATCTATCATAGCCAAAGGATGGAATGCTTTTTAGTAATGAAAGACAATAAACTATGTGTATATTTGTCAGTAATATTCAACGTGGATGAATCTTACAAACACAATGTGGACTGAAAATATGTTATTTCTGCATAAAGTTCAAAAACAGGCAAAACTAGAGTATGATGTTAAAGTCAGAATATTAGCTACTTGCAGAGTGTATATAACTGAGATGGGGCATAAACAGGTATTCCGGGGCTTTAGGAATGTTCTATTTCTTAATATGAGTCCTGTGTAGATATGGGATTATATTTTAAGGCTTCATACAGGGAACAGCAATTTATGCTGATTTCCATATATATATTATAGTTTATAAAAATTTACTTTAAAAATAAATAGGATAAACTCATTTAAAAAAATCAGTTCCTAAAAAACCAAGAAAGAATAAAACTGTGAAGAGTAGTCTAAACCAACTTGAACACTCAAGTTAAAGTTTCTACATAAATTTTACGTATATTATGCCACAATAGCATAGGTTCAAATGGAAATTTAAATTCAAACTGATGATTTAGTTCCCTCACTAATTCTTCAAGCACATATACATGTCATACCCAAATTAGGGTGGGACTGAGTAAAATATACAGGAATATACAAGATGAAAAAGGCACTCCCATGATCTTGAATATTTTATAGCCATCACAGAGAAAAGATATATATGTCTAAAATATCTAAGGGAGAATGCAGTGGTACAGATGTAACGATTTGAGTAAGAGGAGGATCATTAAAGATTAAAAAATATTCAAGTTTCCAATGTTCCTTGTAGAAGTAAAAGAGGGTAATTATGTAAAGATTCTGCAACAGTCAGGTCAGATTCTGAGGCTATTTCTTTCCAAATATCAGATATGTCTCTAGAAATATCTGGCCACCAGCATTGTTTTCTCATTAATCACTCTGGACACCTGGCCGTTGGAAAATATTTTACACTCGCTTCATAGTTCTCATTTTCTGTATAAAACCTATTTCCAAGTAAAGTTCAAAAGTGTAATGCAAGGTTCTCATCTTTGCATATTTCCCTTAGTTAAGCAGAAGATAAAGAGGAATTTTCAGAAATCTGAGATAGGGAAACAAATTACCCTCACTTATCAAAAGCAAAGATGCAATGTGGTATGTTTATTTTCAAAATTCTTTTAGGGATATTCGTCACAGAATGATTTTTTTTTTCCTTCACTGCATGAAATGAGGACTGGAATTAGCTTTCACAATCCTTTTGGGATGCTCACCACTGAAACCAAATATTTAGGATCCTTAGAGATCAACTAAAAGGAACTAGCCAATAAGTCTGCATTTTAATCCATGACAAATATAAACATATATTTACAGGTATGTATATGGAAATATTTTTTAAAAACATTAAGTTACTATGCCAAGTCTTATCAATCATTGGGGCTAGAGGGAGGGGGTAACTGGGGAAGGGGCTTTGATAAGGGCAACATGCGTTTTCAATGTTATATACAGTCTTATTTATAAAGTATTTATAATGTGCATAAATCTGTATATTGCATATTCTTAAAGTTCTAAAATATTAGGCACATCATGTTCTCTTTCAATATATTTTCTAGGGCAGAAAGAGAAATGAAAATGAAAGACTGAGAAGAGCATTGTTCTTAAAGCATGTTCACCATTGCCAGTGAAGAGCTAGACATAGAAGGTTCTGGAATATAACTCACTTGCAGAATGGCAGGGTACAGCCGTTACTCATCCAATCACACTGCAGGTCACACAAGACTCTGCTGGGGATGCTGCATAACTCACCTCTGCCCCCAGTTGGAATGGTGAAGGACCTTAGAATTATCCATTCTTCCCATTGTTCATTTCAAATAAATAATGCAAACCTAGGACATTCAAATTCCCCTACTCAAAATTCTTAAGTGAAACCATAGATATCCTCTCCAGAGGTATCCTAA
Organism: Stenella coeruleoalba; assembly: GCF_951394435.1. Classification (NCBI taxonomy): domain Eukaryota; kingdom Metazoa; phylum Chordata; class Mammalia; order Artiodactyla; family Delphinidae; genus Stenella; species Stenella coeruleoalba. Next base: position 36,360,643 of record NC_137151.1, on the reverse strand, counting down.
TATTCAAATAATAAGAGTAAAAAAATAACAGTAAAGTAATTTAAATTCTTCATCTAGAAAACAAAAATGCCTTCCAAAAGATTTTTCATGTATAACTGCTCAGTTACCAATCTATCTCAGAGTAAAAGTTTGTTTTGAGAGATATAACCATTTAATGAGAGTCCACGGAAATCAGGAGTTAATCAAGATATGTGTTCCCATTATATGTATAAAGCCCCTCCCTTCAGCCTCTTTCTAAACACATTTTTACCACTCAAGGAGCACATACACAGTGGAGGGGAAAGGGGAACACCCTCCCTCAGATGTTGCAGGCTAGCGGAGGAGACCCTGAGTCTCTTTTCCTCAGAAGGTTAAGTGGTAGCAGTAGTAGCAATGGCAGCAGAATGGTCTTGTCAGTGTAGCTTCTAAAAGCTTTGGAGGAACTGCAGAGGAAATGTAAATTTTTCCCTTTACTCTCAGTGAGCAGATTTTAGTTAAATAGAAGTCATCCCTCTCCAAGTGTCCAAGCCTCCCTTCAGAGGTTTAGGGATGTTGAAACAGGTTACACCACTGAAAGATTACAAGGAGAAAATACCACTTCTCATATTCTCCTTTCAGAATCAGGGGAGAGGGACAGGCAGCAGGGAGAGGAATCCCAGAAGGAGGAAAACAAATGAGGATGAGAGAAATCCACTCATCCCGTTGATTTCTGTACCCATAACGCCTCTGAAGAATTTCTGATAAATGACCATATAGACTCAGTATCTCTGCTTCACTTTTTCCCCTTTGGTAAAGAAGTAAGGAAAAGTAGGAACTAAATAATTGAAGAGCAGGCAAGCAGAAAGATGGAGTATAAACAGAGGCACAAAGGATGTACGTGGTAGTCCTTGGACATAAAAACTAAACTTACCCACCGCCCGACCCCTCCTCCCTCACACCCACCCCATGCATGTGCCTACACGCGTGCCTGAGTGTGTGTTGCAAAGGAAATGGCCCAGGTCATTTGATTTGATACAGGACTCAGTGGACTATCAATGACCCTGTAGATATGATCTTACTCTCATTAATATAATGGGAACCTCCTACACTGAAGGGAATCATGCATTCTCAGCTTTTACAAACAGTGTGTACTAAACTCTGAAAAAATGTCAATGCCCTAAGATTATGGCAAGGTAATGCTGAGGCTGTTTCAGCGATGTTCCTATGCACCCTTTAGCCGAGAACAAAGATTCCTCCTGCCCCTCCTGACTAGAGCATTTCTGAGCTGCCAACTGTGCTCTATGCATCCCCAATTCATCTTCATAAAACGACTTACTCTGACGTCGCCTACTCAAACCTTCAATAGCTCCCCTTTTCATAATGTCCAAATTTCTCTCTATATATAGTCTGGTATCTCCATTTACCCTGCCAAATGCTTTTTAACTGACACATATTTTGGTCAATTAATCTTTTTTATTTTTTAATTGGGGTATAGTTGTTTTACAATGTTGTGTTAGTTTCCACTGTACAGCGAAGTGGAGTTCCCTGTGCTATACAGCAGGTTCTCATTAGTTAGTGTATATATGTCAATCCCAATCTCCCAGGTCATCCCACCCCCTCTTCCCCCCCCACCCTGGTGTTCATATGTTTGTTCTCTACATCCGTGTCTCTATTTCTGCCTTGCAAACAGGTTCATCTGTACCACTTCTCTAGATTCCATATATATGTGTTAGTACACGATATTTGTTTTTCTCTTTCTGACTTACTTCACTCTGTATGACAGTCTCTAGGTCCATTCACGTCTCTACAAATGACCCAATTTCATTCCACTTTATGGGTGAGTAATATTTCATTATATGTATGTACCACATCTTCTTTACCCATTTGTCTGTCAATGGGCATTTAGGTTGCTTCCATGACCTGGCTACTGTAAATAGTACTGCAATGAACATTGGGGTGCATGTGTCTTTTTGAGTTCATTTAATCTTTATTTTTAAATTTTTACATGATTTCATACTACTACAGACTGTGCCCCCAGATTCATGTGTTAAAGCCCAATCCCCAATGTGATGGTACCTGAAGGTGGGGCTTTGGGGAGGTGATTAGGTCATGAGGGTGGAACCCTTATGAATAGGATTTGCACTCTTATGAAAGAGCTCCCTGGCTCCTTCCTGCATGTCACAGATAGCAAGAAAATGGCTGTTTATGAACTAGGAAGCCAGTCCTCAGCAGACCCCCAATCTGCAGGCGCCTTGATCTTGGACTTCCCAGTCTGTCTGTAGTATTCTGTTATAGCAGCCTGGATGGACTAAGACACAGACTTACATAAAAGTTACAAGAATAAACCAAAGTATTCCTGCAAATCATTCAACAAGGCTGCCTGAAAGTTATATTTTACTATACACTACACTGGATTATTTTTCTCTCTCTCTCTGCATTTCCGACCTCTTCCTTCCTCCCTCTCTCTCTTCTGCATTTCATGAACAATGTAACTTAACACTGAAAATAATATCCTCATCTAATTTCCAGGCCTTTTTGAGATTTTGCTACCTATACCAATAATGCAAATCCAAATTCATACCATATTTTGCATTCAGTTATTATGACTCTTTTTCTCCTTTAATCTGAAAGAATTCCTCAGTCTTTTTCTGTATTTCATTACTGACCTTTTTGAGGTTATTTTGCAGAATGCTTTAAATTTGTGTCTGTCCCAAGTTTCTTCTTGATTCCATTAGATAATCCCTCAGGATTAGATTCAGGGTACACAGCTTTGGCAGGCAGGGATACCATAGAAGTGATGCTGAGTTCTTCCTAGGGTATCATAACAGGAGGCGCACGCTGTCCATTAGCCTCATTACCGCTGATATTTGACTGTTTAGAGTGATATCTGCCAGTTCTTTTCATATGTAAAGTTACCATTTTACCCTTTGTAATTAAAATGTATTTTGTGGGCATAGACCTTCAGATTATGTAAATATCCTGTGCCTCCTCAAATATTCATCCACTAGTCTCAAAATTCATCGATATTCTTGCCTGACTAAATTATTATGATGATGATTTCAAATGTGATTTTCAAATTCCATCATTCATCGTATATTTATTAGTTAGCTCTTTTCTGCAAGGAAGAGCTTTCCCTTCTCATTCATTCATTCATTCAATCACTCAAAGCAGATTTATACTTTATCTAATAGATTCTAATACTTAACTATAATTTATTTGAAGTTCCAATCGTCCAAGATTTGTCTAGTAGGAACCACTTCAAAATGGCCCCTGCATTCTTTTGCAGTAACCGTACCATTCTTTGAGTATTTTCTTACTTTCGGCACAAGAAGATGTTCCAGTCTCATCTTGTCCTTTTCCTAACCCAATCCCAGAATCAGCTGTTTTTCCAAGGAGCCCAGGGTCATTTCAGTGGAGAATGATATTTAGAAACCAAAATCTTCGATCTAGGCGTATTCATTGCTACTGAGGCATCACTGCTTCTAGACCCTCTTCAGGAAAAGTTGAAAAATCAATGTATGTTTACATACAGACACACACATATACACATGCACACATATACAAATATGCATGCATTCCTTTATATACAGTGCTTTTTCCAGCTTTTAAATAAACATTTTATATTTATAGAAAAGTTGTGAATATATTTAGTACAAAGAGTTCCCATATATTCCACATCCCACTTCCCATATTATTTACATCTTACATTGGTATGATATATTTATCACAACTTAATGAACAAATATTGATACCTTACTACTTAGTAAATTCCATACTTTTCCAGATTTCCTTATTTTTTTATCTAATGACTTTTTGTTATCCAGAATCCCATCCAAGGTACCACATTACATTTAGTCATTATGTCTCCTTTAGTGCCTGTTGGCTATGACAGTTTTTCACCTTTTCTGTCTTTCTGATACCCTTGACAGTTTTTTTTTTCTTTTCTTTTTTTTTTTTTTTTGCGGTACGCGGGCCTCTCACCGCTGTAGCCTCTCCCGTTGCGGAGTACAGGCTCCAGACACGCAGGCTCAGCGGCCATGGCTCACGGGCCCAGCCGCTCCACGGCATGTGGGATCTTCCCGGACCAGGGCACGAACCCGTGTCCCCTGCATTGGCAGGCGGACTCTCAACCACTGCGCCACCAGGGAAGCCCCCCCTGACAGTTTTGATGAGTATCAGTCAGGTATGTTATAGAATACTTTTCAGTTGGGGATTTTCTGATTTATTTTCATGGTTGGACAGAGGTTATGGATCTTGGAGGAGAAGACAGAGATAAAGTTCATTCTGATTACCTCGTACCAAGGGCATATACTGTCAAGGTGATTTAACACTGTTGTCAACCATGGCCTCTTGGTGGAAGAACTGAAGTCATGTTGGTCTGGCTTCTCCATTGAAAAGTTATTATTTTCCCCCCATACTACAATCTGGAAGAAAATCCACACGTGCAGCCACATGTAAAGGTCGGGAAGTTATACTATACCCACTTGAGGGCGGAGTATCTAGATAAATTATTTAGAATTCTTCTACTTGTGAAATTTGTTTCTTCTTCCCTATCGATCAATCTAGTCAATCCTTTATTTATATCAGTATAGACTAACGGATATTTATTTTATATTTTGGGTTATAATGCATACTACTTTATTTTCTTGCTCAAATTGTTGCAGCTTTGGCCATTGGGAGCCATTTCAGGTACGTCTGAGTCCCTCTGACATACCCACATCCTTGTGTGTGTATACGTGCATGTGTGCGTGTGTGTAAAAAATGTTTAGCACTTCCTCATTTTTTTTTCTTTTTGGCATTACAAGATACTCCAGGCTCATTACACCTCAGTCTTAGGCCTTATTATTCTTCTTTTCTCCAAGAATCGCTGGTTCCTTTTATTGGAGAATGGTATTAGAAACCAGTGTCTGGGTTCTAGGTGTGCTTATTGCTACTGTGATGTCATTGCTTCTAAGCCCTTTCAGCTGACAGAGTAAGGAAATGTATGTTTATATAGAGCAACCCATGTAGACAGACATATCTATATATATTTCTGTACATATCCATCTGTAGCTACATTAAGCAAAACTGAATTCCTCCTGATGTCTCAAACCTATTACCACGTGGATCATTCTAGCCTTTTTCTCTTCTTTATCTGCAAACCTTCCATTCCAACAGTGAGAAACCTGGCTCCCATCATCCACCATCTATTTATTTAATTCTTCAATTCCAGTATACATGTATAATGGTTTCAGAGTTGTTAACGTACACCCCTCCATGTGGGAAACAATCTAATCACCTGGAGTTGCTTATGTATAGCTCCTTTTGCCCTTACTCTTATACTTTCCAGTCATTTCCAAAGTTACTTAGGTAACTGCCCACACTCTTCAGTGAAGTAATTTCATACAGTTTAACACAGATGGATTATTTTGTCACAGTATGAATTCCATCCTAGGATCCTAAATTATTTAAAAAAAAATAATTTTCCTTATGGCTTTCCTGAAGATTTTCTCTTTATCTTGTTTTCTGAAGTTTCAATAAGATATACCTAGGTGTTTTTGATGCTGTTTTTGGTATTTATCCTATTCTTGAGCTTCCTAAACTGCTCCATTTCCCCCTTCTTCTCCATCTGTCAATTACATCATGTTATACCTTTTGAAATTGTCCCATGGATCTTGCATGTTCTATTCTATCTTTTTCATTCTCTCTTCATTTCATGTTGGGACCTTTCTATTGATCTGTATTCCAGTTAACTGATTCTTTCCTCACTGTGTCCAGTCTATGGATGGAACCATCAAAGGGCTCATTCTTTCTGTTACAGTAATTTTTATTTCCAGCACATCCTTTGATTGTTTCTTATATTACTCATCTATTTTTGCATGTTGCTACTTTTCCCACTAGAGCCCTTAACAGTTTAATCATTATTTTAAATTCCCTCTCGATAATTCCAACATCTATGTCATAGGTGAGTCTGGTTCTAATGACTGCATTTTCTTTTCAGAGCGTGTTTTTCTTCTTGCTTTTGGCATGCCTTGTGATTTTTTGTTGAAAGTTCGACATGCTGTACCGGGTGGTAAGAACTGAGGTAAACAGAACTTTATTGTGTGGATTTATGCTAATCTGAATAAAAGGTGTGCTGTGTTTAATTTTGCTTCTAAGTATAAATATCAAAGGCTTCCAAATTCTTTAGTGACCTTGTTTTTGTCTTCCCTCTTGACTTTGGCTTGCTTATATATTCCTGCTTGGAGAGGGTCTGTGCTTTGCAGCATTTTCAGCTGTAATCTACTGTTATTATAATGGAGCCCTGGTGGTGGGTGCTAATGTCCAAGAAAGGAGGAGCATTCTACAATCTCATGATTAAACCTCAGTCTTTTAGTGGCCCTGTGTCTTGGGACTGTGACTTTAACAGTATTTCTATGATACTATACCTTTTTCTGTCCCCTATTCTGTTCTCTGGCTGCCGCATTCTTAATGAATTCTCTCTGTTGACTTAATCCCACCCCCACTTAAATGAGAGGAGGGCTGGAGGAGGGAAGAATTCCCTTCTCCTGGCTAGGAGAAAGCTTTAGTCTTGAGCTCTGTAAAGTTCTTTCTCAGGAAGAGTAGGCGTTTGTGATGGAGGAAAAATGGCATATTTCGCAAATGTTACTCTTCCTCTCCCGCTGCCAGTGCCAGAAGGGGATCCTCTGATATCTTCAACATAAGAACCTGATGGGGTTCCTGAAGGGAGAGCCCATAAAAGTGTGGGCCCAGCCCTCAAGCCTGAAATCCTAGGAGTTGCTCATTAGCCCACATTCCACCTCTAATAATTAGTCACAATTACTATTTATGTGTTCCTGTTTGTTTACAGTTCCAGCTGTTTCTGCTCAATATACACAGATCTCAGGTGCTGTATTTCTGTGGATGCACCTGTCTCTCCAGATGTTAGAATGACATTTTGCTGAAACCTTAGTTCTCTAATGGGTCCAAAAAACTAGTTAATTTTCCGTTTTTCCAGCTTGTCCTTGTTTTACATATGGAAGCAAAGACTTTCAAGATTTTTACATGCTAGAATTGAAGCTGAAAGTCTCTATCGCATTTTTATCTATCTATACCTATCTATGTATCTATGTATCCACCTATCTATCTATCTATCATTTATCACATAGTGAAGGCCATGATTTCATAGTGATATTGTCAATTCTAAACCAAAACCAGGGTTTATTCCATGATTTCCCCTTTCCAGGTTTGAAACTCATTTCTCCAACAGTGCAAAACCTGGCTCACAGAATGAATAAAAAGTAGTTTCGGAATTGCTAAACGATACTTCTGCAAAGAAAACTTTTTATTAGACAATTAGAGTTCAATATGTCTTTATAGTTATTTAGTTTTCTGTTTGTTTTTTTTTTTTTTTTTTTGGTCTTTTGATCAAAAGCATATGATCCAAATACTCTGTTTGAAAGTTACTTGAGTAAATGCTGGAGAGGGTGTGGAGAAAAGGGAACACTCTTGCACTGCTGGTGGGAATGTGAATTGGTACAGCCACTATGGAGAACAGTATGGAGGTTCCTTAAAAAACTACAAATAGAAGTACCATATGACCCAGCAATCCCACTACTGGGCATATACCCTGAGAAAACCATAATTCATAAAGAGACATGTACCAAAATGTTCATTGCAGCTCTATTTACAATAGCCCGGAGATGGAAACAACCTAAGTGCCCATCATCGGACGAATGGATAAAGAAGATGTGGCACATATATACAATGGCATATTTCTCAGCCATAAAAGGAAACGAAATTGAGCTATTTGTAATGAGGTGGATAGACCTAGAGTCTGTCATACAGAGTGAAGTAAGTCAGAAAGAGAAAGACAAATACCATATGCTAACACATATATATGGAATTTAAGAAAAAAAAATGTCATGAAGAACCTAGGGGTAAGAGAGGAATAAAACCACAGACCTACTAGAGAACGGACTTGAGGATATGGGGAGGGGGAAGGGTGAGCTGTGACAAAGCGAGAGAGAGGCATGGACATATATACACTACCAAACGTAAGGTAGATAGCTAGTGGGAAGCAGCCGCATAGCACAGGGAGATCAGCTCGGTGCTTTGTGACCGCCTGGAGGGGTGGGGTAGGGAGGGTGGGAGACGCAAGAGGGAAGAGATATGGGAACATGTGTATATGTATAACTGATTCACTTTGTTATAAAGCAGAAACTAATACACCATTGTAAAGCAATTATACCCCAATAAAGATCTTTAAAAAAATAAAATAAAATATAGGTTTTAAGAGAAAAAAAAAAAGAAAGTTACTTGAGTTAGTTCTTCTCCCCCCTCCCCCCACTCCACTTCATTGTGACTATGTTTATTCATTTTAAACAGAGTTCAGTTCATTTATTTCAATTTGTTTTTGCTTTAACTCCACCTCCCCCTTAGTCTTATGAACTTCATTTATTTTTTATTATTTTTCTATTTTTAATATGTGAAACATTGACATGGTTCTAAAACTCAGGTCTGTAAAAAAGATGTATTCACAAAAGTGTCATTCTGTATCTACCACCACCACCCCCAATTCCTTCTATCCTTTCCACTCAATTCCTACTCACACACTGTAGGTAAACAATCTTAATCTCTGGGTTTCTTTTCTATGTTTCTTACACAAAAGGTAGCATAGTACAGTAATTTTTTTGTACTCTGTATCTTTAATTTAACAATATGTCCTAGAAATTAGTCTACATCAGTTCATGAAACCTTCCTCATTCTTTGTTTACAGCTGCATATGACTTCAGTAGGTGGATATATCTTAGTTTATTCGCCGTTGTCCATTCAACACCTCTCCTATGTATGGGCATTTTGATCTTTACCAGAATTTTTCAATCACAAACAATGGCACAATGAATAACCTTGTGATGTATTTTTTTTTTTTTTTGTACTGTGGGAGGTGCATTTTCTGGGTAAATACCTGTAAGTGGGAATGCCAAACCAAAATATAAAAGCATATATAATTTCAGTAGGTATTTCCAAATTTCACTTCATAAGGGTCAATACTAATTTTTATTCCAACCAGCAATATGTAGAAATGCCTGTTTCCCCACAGTTTCACCAACAGACTGTGTTATAATTTTCTTAACACATGACAATCTGATAAGTGAGATATCACATCTCAGTGTAGTTTTCGGTTGCACCTTCATGAGTGAAGGTGTATTTTTATAGGTATAAAGGTCATTGATGTATGTGTTTTTTGTGAATTGTCTATCATGCTTTTTCAAAATTTTATATTGATGTTCTTACCTTTTCCCCTCATTTTTAGAAGAATTCATTATATAGAAGGAGTGTTGACCTTTTAGCTATGATATACAAAATAAGCAATGACAAGGAAAAAATAACTTCAATCAGAAGAGATTTAAAAAACACCACGGGAAACTACTTCAGTTAACTTTCATGCAAATAAATTTGAAAATCAAATGAAATGCATAATTTCCTAGAGAAACACCGTTTACCAATATTCACTTCATTGAATATAGAAAGCTGAAACAGATGAATTTTCTTAGAATAAACAGAGAACGTAATCATAGAACCACACCACACCAGGCCCACATAGTTTCACACAGGAATTCTTTCAACCTTCAAAAACCAGACAGCCCTCATGCGCTATACTGTACACTGTTAAAGAAAAGAGCATTGATAACTTAACCTAATAAAGACTATTTAAAATGATACAGAATATAAAAATATGCCTAAATGTTAATGTAAATATTCTAAATAAAATATTAGTGAACACAATTATAATAATATGATTATTATTAATAATATCATACCAAGAAAATAATATACTATGGCCAAGTGGGACTTATCCAAGGAAAGCAAGGTTGGTTCAACATATTCCTAATTTATATAACACAACATTTGACAAAATTCCACATGCATTCCCAATTAAAAAATATATAAGAAAATAGAAACTGATGGATACATTCTTAAAATATATTTACTGTAGTCCTAAAGCCAGCATCTTTCTTAATTGGGAGACACTAAATATATCTCTACTAAGATTAGGTAAGAGCAAAATTTCTCACTGTCTCTATCACTATTCATCATGTATTAATCAATGAATTTAGACAACAGAAATTAATCACTTGGATAAAACCTGAACTAAAATAAAGTAAAATAATATTTTTGTACAGATATAGTTATGTATTTGGAAAACCCTGGAGAATCAATGGTAAAATTAACCCAAATAGCAAAAGAATTTAATAAATAGCAGGCTATAAAATTAAATCAATAGTCTTCAGTTACACAAATAATAATTAGAAGACACAAAGAGAGGAAAATACACCATTTACAACAGCAACAAAAGGATGAAATATTTAGGAATCACTTGAATATGAAATTTACAAAACCTATGTAAGGAAAATATTAAAACAGTCCTGAAAAACACAAAGGTTGACTTGAGCATAGGTAAAGACACCCTCGCTCTCTGACAGGAAGAATCACCATTAAAGACGGAACTTCTCCCTAGGTTAATTTATAAAGTGAATGCAATCCAAATAAAAATACGAACATACTTCTTTCTCCCTGAGGAGTATTATCTTTCCAGGACCGCCTGGTCAGATCAGGCATGCACTTTTAAGTCTCTTCCCAAAAGTGAGAGCTCTGAACTGGAGTGCATTATTTTAATATTTTCATATGTAGGGTGATTTTTTTCCGTGGTGACTTTAGGTCAATTTTAGGTCTGCTGTTGGCTCGCCTGTTCTCTCTTTCCTACAGTGCACCCTCCTCTCCCCAACATCAGATACCCTTGTACTCCCTGAAGGCAGGGGTGCTGGAGACAGCCCACTGGATTTGGTGGTAATTTTTCTACTTGATGTAATTGTAAGTTTGGTTCTTCTCTGTCTTCTAGTTATACTTACGTTGTGAATTGTGTGTACTTTTATTTGTTACTCTCACTATTCCCTACTGTTTTCAGAGGAGAGGTTGGGAATATCGATTTTACGTGGCCTGCATTGACTTGGCTAGTACCTCATTTAATCTTTACAGGAATACTGTGAGATTAGACTGTCAACTCAATTTCCAGATAAGAGAGCTGAAACTGAAAATTCACACTCTCATCCAGTGTCAAAGAGCTAAAGAGATAAGGAGCTAAAAACTACAGCGTCTGGAGTATTATCTAGGATGCACAAGTTTATTTCTATGATTTGCCATCTAGGCCTAAGAGAAGGCTGATGCTTCCAGACATGCAGGTCAGAAGTTCTGTGTGCATCCCCTATCCTAGGGCTTCTGGCTTTCATAACCCAGTTTATATAACTAGCATCCCTTAAAAGACAAGTTCTTCATTTTATAAGATTCCGCTCTTTCTGTTTACGGAAAGTCCAATGGCACGCTTATTACTGGGGGTATCAACAAGGTAGGACCCCTTACTGCCAAAAGCAACTGCAGCATTCTCTCCCTCAAAATCTGGGTCTACTGCCTCGAGAGGCTTTCTTATCAATCAGATTTGTCCTGTCACTTCTTGTTTCCATCTTCACAGTCCTCTCCAAAATAAGCTAACGTACAGTCACGTACAACCCAGCTTATACATATACATTAACACTCAGGGGTGTGCATGTACACAGGCACACACACACACACACACACATACACACACACAGCTACTGGTGTGGCACGGTACCCACCAGGCTGCTGGACTGTGAAGTCTGGTAAGTCTTTGGAGAAGGGCTGGGCTGTGGAGGGGTACAGTACCCCATCCACCTAGGAGTAGGTGGGTGAGCAACCATTTACCAAGGGTGCTAAACTACTTTAATATCTCCACAACTAGTACATATCCTCTGAATGTCAGCCAAGCAAACGCATACAAACACACACACCCTCACATACATACACACACACTGACAAGCTTTCCTTTGTAGGTTATGGAAAAACACATCAAGATCAGACTTCAAAATAACATGTCCAATAACTTAGCTTAATATAAAAACCTCATCAAGCATTTTCTATGGCTCCCCTTCCTTTGTCCCAGGTTTTCCAAAAATTAAGGTGAACAAGGTTAAGGTTTCCTTTTAAGGAGAAATCGTTTTCTTTTTTATACAGTTATTTACTTAACAAGCCTTTTTAATTTCAAAATATATATGACATGAACAAAGCATGCAGTTATAGCAAGAAGCATAAAGGTGGTGTACAACTGACAAGAGTTTAGAAAATAAGCACGGATTTTTCTTATTCATATGGCAATTGGAAGCTCTCACTATTCTGGAAAAAAAATGCCAATTGATTTTCTGCTTCCCAGCTTTGCTTTCACAATTCTTTCTACTTAGAATTTTCTCTCCAACTCCCAGTTCTCTCCTCCAGTATATCACGCCAATGCTTTGAGTCTCATTTCAAATGCCACCTTATCCAGAAAGCTCCTCTAACCCCAATCACTGTGGTCAGAAAAGATATTTGTGATTGATACCAACAGCACTTTAACTACTCTTCCCTTATGAGTTTTTCCCTGCTTCTACCATTTCTGAATGCATCTTGTTCACCTCATTTACTATAAAATGCTTAGCGACTATTTTACACATCTTCCCAAATCCTAGAACTCATATACATGCCCTCACCCTGTTCTGTTGAATAAACACATACTGTATAATAGCATATTCTTTGTGATACGCCTGTGATCAAACTGGAATAAAGTTACACAGTCACAGGACTCTGTGTAAGAAGGAGGACCCCACCTCCTTCTTTTCTCCCACTCTGAGGTTAACTCTCCAATCCCAATAACAACACAGGAGATAAAAACTCACAAAACACAAGTGGTAACAGCAGTAATTCTTCCTCTAACAACTCATCCTAAGGAAAGCACAAACATTCAGTTTTACACATATTCATCTCAGCATTGTTTATGATAACCCCAAAATGGAAACATCCCAAATATCTAACAATAGGTGAGTCTTAAATAAACCATGGTACATTTATCCTATGATATACAATGAAGCTATGAAAATGATGTAGGAAACCATATAAATGATACATAAAGTGCTCTTAACACAGTGGCAGGACATTATTCAGTATATATACTATAATCTATATCTGCAGAACTAGGGCTGTAAGACTGTACCCACGTTGCAATGGGAGGAATAAATGGGGGTCCTGAACCAAATGGGGGACGAGAGACAGCATCTCACAGGAGACAACACCTAAACTGAGATGACGGATTGAGTGATGATGGGAGGGCAGTGATGGGGGAGTGGTATAGAACACACTCCAGGAAGATGCAATGGTGTGAATAAAATCCCAGAGGCAAGAAGAAGCCTAAGTTTGGGGAACCCCACGTAGTTTACTAAACATGCACAGACACCTCGTAAAAAAAAGGCAGAAGTATGACAAGCACAAGGTTCCCTACTTCTGTGCTAGGCTGGATGAAAGCAGAGGCAAGTCCTCATTCCAACCTAAGCCGCAGACTTAGTTCCCAGCTGAGCCTTGAGGCTGCAACGAAGGAACAATGAAAAAACAAGTGATAATGAGAGAATTCATTGTAAATATTTGAAAACTAATTATATCTGGACTATAGAAAACCACAATGATATTTTGTAATAACAAACTAATGTGGAGAGGATGAAGTTGAGGAGGAAATCATAAACCCTGCTGCTAATGGACAATGTCTTTTATTGAATAAATACTTGGCAGGCCAGTAGTGAAGGGCACTAGGGCGGCAAAATACGTGCCTTTAAACCTGCCTCCCATTCTCGAGAAGACTGATTTCATCTGCCAAGGTTATCACCAGCATCTCTGCAGGCTGAGATTAACAGTAGCCCCTCCTGGTCCCCAAGACCTTTTGTAAGGTCAACAGCACACTGCAGTGGGCAGCTTGGCTTGCGTGATCCCCTCTCAGCAGCGGAGTGGCTGTGAAATGCAGCAGCTCTCAACCCTAGCTTAGCCCCTCGATAAGCGGTCTGCCCCGAGGAGACACACAGCAAGTCGCTGCCAGCTAACAGCGGGCAGCCGTCTCCCAGAGGACCAGCAACAGCAGATGGGGCATGTGCCCATTGACTCTCCATGGGAGGGAAAAGGTGCAATCCCTTAAAGTCCCTGAAAAAAAGCTGACCATTTTCAGAAATGTGATTTCCCGACACTGTGAACGGCAACTCTTTTCCTCTATGAATTCAAGCGGTAGATATGCACATGTGCTTTAACCGGCCCTGGGGAGCCTTGTCCAGTATTTAGTGCTGAAGTTGTCACTCTGACTCATGAAAGCCCAGGAAAGGATAACCAGAAAAGTCACGCAGTACAAAAATCAAATCGGGGCCACAAACACCCAAGGAGACTTTTGCCAAGTGTCGTCAAAGTCAATGGGTTCAGAAAAAGAGCAAGCTCCCTTGCTGCAGGAGGGTCTGGCAGAATCTTTGTCACCATGGCAACCCCACACTCCTCACCCTCCTTGGAGACGGCTGGGAGCAGATGTTCTCATGTTGATGCCTCATCATATGCTGCCCCAACTCAGGCAACTTGCTCCAGTTCTTTAAGCAATTTAAACACAGAAGAATTGGAAACTGGTAATACAACAATTGATATGAACTGTAATATATTAAATGCCTGATATGTCCCAGATTCTGAATAATATATGACATGGACACTGTCTCACGTAACCCTCACCTCGAGCCTTCAGATTTCGTGAAACCACTCCATGCTATTGATGACGGGAAATACTGAAGACACAAAAAAGGGCAAATTCCCTAGTCGGTCAAAGCCAGAACAAGGCTTCAACCATCCAGACGTTCAGAGTCTTAACTGTGGGCTACTCCCCTCTTATGAATCAACAAATTTTCCTGGCAACCTGGATTGACCTTCCACACATAGGTGACCTCATGCAAGTTGCTGGAAATGTTTAAGAGCTGAATGAGATGATGTCTAAAACACCTTCTATAGTTGAAACTCCCTGATTCATTTGAGCCTTACCATATGTGAGGCAAGGCAGGCAATTTAGAATCATTAAGACAGTCTCTATTTTCGAGAAGTATGTATTATAGGAAAGAAGCTCAAATTAAAATGTACAGTTGAGCAATTAAGTGTAAAGCTGTGTAGTAATAACTACACAGAAATAGGAGAAGTAGGGGAAGAAATAAGGAAGTAGTCAATTAAGGTAACATAGTCAGAGCAGGCTCCACCTGCAATGCAGAGAAAGGTACCATGACCAGTAGAGAAAGGGAGTCGATTGACCAGAAGACCCAAGTGAAGAATCAGGAGGCTCCTGTGGATGGAGCAGACTTGAACCTGCAAGCGTCATGAGAAAGGGCAGGGCCTATAGTGGACACCAGGATGGGTATGGACAGCACAGGACCTCAGCTGGACACTATGTTACATGGCCCATTTATGTACAGTCGTCTTGTTGGTTTTAATTTTCTGATTATTTCCCTTAAAGGTTCTTAGCAACAAACATGAAAATTCTTAGGTGGGGAGAAACCAGATTCCATGTCAAGAATTTTGAGAACCTCCCTTCTGGTGAAAAGAGCTGGCCCCCAGATTTCACAAAGCTAGCAGGTGACTCTGCATAATATAGCAGCAATAGGGGAAGCAGCGAGAACTGAACATGTTGTGGAGGAAGGTCAAAGAGGAAGATGAGATGGGAACTAGCTGACAAAGGAGAGAATGAGTTGAAGAGAAATGGTGGCTAATGTGGTGGGGCTGAACTTGGGAAGATTACTATGTGTCCAAACCAGGACACTTCGGAGACTGAAAAGGGGTGAGATGTGTGATTACGGAAGGACGATGGAATAAACTGGGTTTACTGAGCAAATCAGGGTGGACGGTCACTCTATGCAAAACCCTTCTTCTGTCCTTCCTACTCCCAAATGCTTGGGTGTGACTAGTATCTTTCAGGGAAAACAGTTCAGTTCTGCCTTCAGATTATCACACTGCAAAAAAAAACAGGACAGAAAACAGGCTGCTCCAAAGGACTGCAAAGCACTGGGTAACTTGGTCAGCCCTGGAAGTTAGATGCCAGCAATCCCCAAAATGTCATCCCTGGGAACACTGTTCTACAAAGTGTCAGTATGCACATAACAACTAAAGTGTTCAATGCTCCAACAATTTTAGGAAAGTCCCAAGGAAACACAATTAAGTAGGTTTCTTCAAAGGTGTTCTTCTTGGAACCCTTTCTATGGCAATGTGCATTATGAGTTTCCGTAAGAGAGAGAACGTGTGCAGCATTTTCCACTTTTAT
The DNA here is from genome assembly GCF_951394435.1 of Stenella coeruleoalba. Taxonomy (NCBI): domain Eukaryota; kingdom Metazoa; phylum Chordata; class Mammalia; order Artiodactyla; family Delphinidae; genus Stenella; species Stenella coeruleoalba. The sequence goes on along the minus strand of NC_137151.1, from coordinate 36,344,526 downwards.
TTAATCAGAAAATTAATTTTTCCAGCTTGCTCACTGGAAAACCCTGAAACTAATGTCCCATGGTACATAATTTGGAAAATACTCTGTAAAAGGGATAAGTGAGATTTCCAGATATAATATCTACCCACGATGTCCCAACTCATAAAATCAGGGACATCAAAGTAGCTCTGCTTTGAGAAATGGAATATCCATGTGTTGATAAACGGAGTGGGAGAAAGAGGACTTGGCAGGCTGCTAGGTGACTGGATTCCAATCTCAACTCTACAACCTCTTTGAAAAATCAAGCTTTTTTGGATCTCAATATAATGGCAGGATTGAATTCAACGTCTAAGAGTCTTTCGGTTCGTAAATCTTATGATCTCTATGTGCCAATCTAGCATTCCTTTAACTCGTCCAACAAATCCTGAGTGCCTAACAGGTGTCAGGTACTGTACTAAGTTTGAAAGCTACAGGATGAGCAATGAGACCTACTTTGCAGTGTCTGGAGCTGGTATCTTTATCCCGTGGTGATTCCCCACGAGAAGCAAACAGATTGCTTTTTAAAATTGGGCATTAAAACCGTAGATCTTAAATAAATACACTGTTAGGAAAGGGTGTGGATGGAGGGTACCATTGACAGAAAATTAAATATAGTTAAAATCAATTACCCAAATTGAAAAACACTGAACCATATATAGAAACATACATCAGAGGAAATGCCGGTTGAACGTTCTACTCTAATCAGCACAAGATATTATTTCACGCAAAATAAATACTAATATACTTCTCAGCTCAGGCCCCTCTCTCAGGATTCTCATGCTTGGTCTGGGGTGGCAGCAGTGCTGGTTGTTACTCGGCATTTATTTCAGGCCTCCCAAATCATATCTCCAAATCTTGGATTTCTAGCCTCTCAAAAACTGAGGGATCAGGAATGTGCCTGCTAAGCTGTGCACTGGCCTGTCACCTTTATTCAAGATTATTAACACCCTTTCATTTTTAAAAAAATTTATTTTATTGATGTAGAGTTGATTTTACTGTACAGGAAAGTGATTCATATGTACATGCTCTTTTTCATATTCTTTTCATTATGGTTTATTACAGGGTAATGAATACAGTTCCCTGTGCTATACAGTAGGACCTTGTTGTTTATCCGTCCTATATATAACGGTTTGCACGATACCCCTTCAGAGCAGAACTTCCGACAACATCAAGGAATCTAGATTCCAAAACACTCCCTGCCCTCTAAGCCATAAAAAGGCAGTCCTGGTCTTCTTGAGCTTTGTGTAAAACTGGCACACTGTTTGGTGGGTCACTGTGTACAGTGCACAGATTTCCTAAGCAACAGACACTTCATCCCTTCCTGACATGCATCCACACTCCGGTTGGTTCACACACCAACCGGTCATCCTAATCCTTGAGAAGACACCCCGCCATTCCCCGATGCCTGCCTGTCTCTTCACAAAGCAGTTCGGAAGAGCAGTAGCTACTCAGTATGAAAGATTAGGCAATGGTCTACGTTTTCACAGACACAAAAATGCCTTCAAATGTCATCCGTTAGTGAAAGAATCAGATTACGGCATAGGATAAAGAGAGTGTGGGCTGGGCTTCCCTATCGCTTAAGCCACTTGGTTTTCCGGAGCAGAGTTTTTATAAAGCACCAGGGATAAAACTTCACGGCTAGCCCTGTGGCCAGAAAGTCCCCACAGATTTTCTTCCTTAACGAGCGTTGGTTTCGTTTCGTTTTTAATATGTCGGTTGTATTATGGGGAGTTTATTGTTTTCCGAGTTGGCATTTGCCACTCCTGGGGTTCTTTTGGGGGGATATTCTAACATTTGATCAAGCAGGTCCTTTTTATTCTCCAGAATGTAATTCTACACTATCTGTTGTAGTACATTAGTCACTGGGGAAATGACGAAATAAAACAGAAAGCTAAAAGGTGGTCATCTGTGACTATAAACAAGTATATATGATTAAAGACAGAGTACAGAACTCCTCCCAATAATTTCACTTGGGGTGAGTGAAATGAAGCCTCATATCCCGAAAAACCTATCATCACCTCCAACCATATTTCAAATTAGCTTTGGCCCATCTATGCCTTATGAATAGATTTCTAGAACAGTGGACACTATTATTTTTCCTTACCTCTGGCTCCCTAATTCTTTTTCCTCCTCTTCCCAAAAATATGGTCTAGGGAATCAGGATTTTAGATGTAGCTAGGTATAGATATAGAGTTAAAGATATAGATATAGACATAGGTGATATAGAGATGTGGATTTTTAAACATTTCCCCTAGATTACATAAGGGATATAAATATTAGTCAATGTCTCATGTATATTTCATTATTTAGTAATAGCTCTCTCAACTCTGTTTTCCTATATAGAATCCCAGGATTCAGTAGCCAGACCTTGGAAACATACCAGTTCAGGAGTAAGAGGGCAGCACAAGCGTTATGCCTGTGACCTCAGACAAGTTACCTAACCTCTCTTGTCTTCAATCTCCACTGTTGTAAAATGAGGGTAAGCCACTAGTTCCTGACTACCACACAGGGCTGTCCTGAAGGGTGAAATGAAATAATGTAGGTGAAAGAAAGGGTTTTGGAAAGTGCAAAGTACTCTATAAACGGAAGGGGCCATTATCTTTCATCAAAAGTGCGGGAAAACATATGCATTTTTCATCCTTATTGCATACCATAAACAAATTTGAACTCTACAAATGAAATCAGCCCAAAGTAAACTGTTAGAAATGACAACGAGTCATTTTTCAACAACAAAGAAATTGATTTTCCATAGATGCTCTTTCCTGTTGCATGTAAAGTTCCAGATCCACCAATGCCTAGGTCCCCTGTTTTGACCTGGATATAATTATGGCTGATCACATCGTCACTTGGCTCAGTATACTATCAGAGCTTGAGGCCACTAAGTTTCCTCCCTATTACCACAGGAATATGACAGGATTTATAGTAAAGTGTGCTGTTACCGAGGCATTTTCTTTAATTAATTTGAAAAACAAAAATAATTCTTTTCAAGAATACGATCTAAGTCTGAAGCTTCAGCTAAGCATATACCTTCCAGTTTAAAAGTTCTATATCTTTTACGATCGTTTTCTTTTTTTTGGTACGCGGGCCTCTCACTGTTGTGGCCTCTCCCGTTGCGGAGCACAGGCTCCGGACGCGCAGGCTCAGCGGCCATGGCTCACGGGCCCAGCCGCTCCGCGGCATGTGGGATCTTCCTGGACCGGGGCACGAACCGTGTCCCCTGCATCGGCAGGCGGACTCTCAACCACTGCGCACCTGGGAAGCCCCACGATCGTCCTTTTTAAGTGATGCTTTCAAACATCTAAATTGAAGAGTACCAGACACCCTACTTTTGCAGACAAGATCCACTTCTAGAAAAATCAAAATAGCCGCCAGATCCTCCATTAAGCCTTTTTATTATTTTATTTAGTCCCCAAAACCAGCTATATTGTACCAGTTAATTATTGGTTTTTAATAATAGAACTATGGTCATGTGAGATGTTAACAATGGGAGAAGTGGGTGACAGATATAAGGGAACTCTTTGTACTGTTTTGCAACTCTTCAATTTTTCTAAAATTGGTTCAAAATAACAGGCAAAAAATAAAATAAAAAATATCACAAAATAGCATCCTATTCCCAAGAGTCTGGATACTAGGCCTCAGAGAGTAATCATTTGCCTAAAGTCAATTATCATTTCCATTACCTTATGCAAACAATTCATTCTATAAAGTATTTAAGGCAGTTTGCTTACACAAAATACAAGTTAATAATTGTAATAAAAAAGATAGCTAACATTTTTGTAGCAGTAAGCACATGCCAGAAACTGTCTTGGAACTTGACATAGATCAAATCAATACCTACATCAACCGTAAGATGTAGGTCCCATTCTAATTTCTATGGCACAGGAGAAAATGGAGATGCCAAGGAGATTGGTAACTTGCTCAAGGTCACATATCTAGCAACTGGGGAAATGAGGATGATACCCAGGATAGAGGACGACATTCAAATGGCAGGGAAGAAAGGCAGAAACTAAGAGAGAACATGAAGTGAATCAGGAGGGAGGCAATATGGGTGTTGGGTCAACGGTACAGTTTTCTGAGTACATTCAACAAAAGCCGACCGTATGATCAGGTCGTATCTAGGACCAGCCAGTGCTTCTTCTAGGGATCCTCATACAGGACGCTGATACATATAATTTAAAGGACCTAACTCTCATAGCTTTTGAGGAAATGACAGTGAGTTTTGTGGGAAAGAGTCTTATAACCCGACACACTATGGGCAAATGATGTCAGCGATTCTGTAAAAACAATTTGTAGGTTGTCAATATTACATGCTCCAGGCACATAGCTCTCCTCTTCCCTGACGTAATTCAGGGAAAGATTTCAGAATATCTGTACTAATATTGTTTCTCTCGGCTGCATTGGTGAGAAGTATTGGATGGAAATGAGTCTGAGATTGTGCTCCTAAAGTTCAGGGTTCTACTTTTCTCAATAAACTCACTCCCACTTGCCTTACTATTCTTCTAAACAGGAAGACACACTTCCCCTCACATCATTCTCCCACCCTCCTGGAACATCCTACAACATGAGGAACCTTATTTACATATCAGGAAACTGGCCCTTCTAGGGAAGTAAAATTCCCATTTACTTGAAATCTAAAATTTTAACTTGCAGCCTGATCTTATTTTAGCAGGTGCTTTGAATTGCAATTCATTCAAAATATGCTGCAACATTCCTTGTCTTAATTTTTATTAAGTATTTAAAATCGATGAATTAATTAAAATTCATTATTTATTTAAGCATAACCTTTTCTTGGTGACTTTGGAAGGCCTCTGGGCATCTGCCTGTCCGTAGTCTTCCATCAGGAGAAATTCTCCTGGGGGTGACTGGAAATATGTGAGGCCTGATATGGGCTGACACGATGGCTAGAGAACACGACTGGCATTTTATGGGGAGAAATGGAGATGATAATTATCCTCAAGTACAGGAAAATTAAGAATAATGCAGAACTCTCCTGTCCAAAATAGTAATGAAAGCTCCACAGAGCAACCCTCTCTTGCAGAATAGTGAGGAGATTCCCACCACAGTAACCCTGAGAGGAGGTCTCCAGCCTCTGTGTAAACGTCTTCAGTGACAGTGAACTTGTTTTGCTAATCACCATTGCTAGATACCTGTGGGACACGTATTCAGCTGTTTAGCCAAAATTTCATTTCTACCTATTTCTTTTTGGAATAATATGTCATAGAGAAATTATATGCTTTTCTCAATGAATCATGATTCAAGTATATTTTAATAAATGTTGATGTAACCTGAAAAACCACTTTTGTGTGTAGAAATTGTTTACTTTTTACCAAACTCCCTAAAACTTCATGACACCATGTTATTAGTGGTTCTGTTACTGCCTCTCTGTGTCATTCCTCTACTATGAAGCAGTGAAAAGCTGGTTGTCCCTGAAGAGCTGTCTTCTACTTTCTCCTTTATGGTTTCGCATATCTCCTTTTTCAGAGAATCTGCTTCTCTCTGTACTCTCAGTCTAGTCTGATGAATAACTTCTACTCTGCTTAGCTGTCTGAATACAATCAGGATTAGAACTAAAGTTACCAGGGAAAACCAGGTAACTAAGTCCTATATATCAAACTCCAAGACAATTTGTGCCAGATGAAAACAGGAAACGTGTGTCGGCTTTACATTTTCATTGTACCCAGTGATCTCTCTCTTGCTGTTAGCTCACACCAGGGGAGAGAGTCAATATGCTTAGTGTGCATATAGAAATGGGTTTCATGTTGTGGACCTACACCTGTCAGCGGGCAGTGGTTGCCTTTACTGCTGCCTTGAGAATGAATTTCAGCCCAAGCCTCACTTAACAAAAAATAACATCTTAACCAATGAAAATTATTGGGTGGGTCTGAGACATGGCAACGTCAGTGTTGTTGGTACATGTGATATGTATTTGCTGACACTGATACAGTAGAACAACTACTGGTTAGGAGTTCTAGATGTGGAATTCAAAATTCTGGTGTTAGAACTGACTAGTTGAGTGACACTGGGCTATCAACATCTCTGGGCTAAAACATCCTCATCAATAAAATTGAAATAATAATTATAATTCCCAATTGGGCTGCTGTGCAAATCAACTGAAGTAACTAAGTTCTATAAATATTTATTGAGTACATTCTAATATGCCAGACACTCTGGCATCATGCCAAGAGTAACACAAGGAACGAGTCAAGGTCTCTGCACTTGAGAAGTTAAGAATCAAGTGGGAAAAACAGATAAGTAAGCTGATAATTTCTTTTTTTTTTAATTAATTAATTAATTTTTATTTTTGGCTGCATTGTGTCTTTGTTGCTGTGTGCAGGCTTTCTCTAGTTTTGGCGAGTGGGGGCTACTCTTAGTTGCGGTGCGTGGGCTTCTCATTCTCTTGTTGCGGAGCATGGGCTCTAGGCATGCGGGCTTCAGTAGTTGTGGCTCGCGGGCTCAGTAGTTGTGGCTCGCGGGCTCTAGAGCGCAGGCTCAGTAGTTGTGGAGCACGGGCTTAGTTGCTCCGCGGCATGTGGGATCTTCCCAGACCAGGGCTTGAACCCGTGTCCCCTGCATTGGCAGGCGGATTCTTAACCACTGCACCACCAAGGAAGCCCAGATAATTTCAATATAATGTAGTAAAGACACTGATAACTGAATAACAAAGTGTTAACGAGAACACAGAAGACAGTCACCCCATCAAGTAGGATGATTTCTGCAACAGCTGATACAAACTCTGATAGAAACTGGCTTTATAAAAAGGAAATCTATTGACTAACATTACAGCCAGGGCTCAGACTGTTGATTCAGCAGCTCAGCAATGTCTTCCAGGACTCAGAGTATCTTTACATCTCTACCCTACTGTACGCAGCAGTGCCTTCATCCTGAAGCCAGACCATACAATGGATCGTGGCAGCAAGTGAAATACCTTGCCTTAGCTGTGTCCCTCTTCTCACATCTCATTGGTCCAAACAGATTTAAATTGACACATTTCTGAACCAATCACCTATAAAGGAAATGGAATTATCATAATTGACTGTGACAAGAATCTGAGGTAGATGGTAACTATAATGTTCACTTGAGGTTCTAGACCAGCTTAAGGAGGTAGAGTGGGAGTGGAGAGATGGTTTCCTGTAAGACATCAATTGAAGTTGTTAAAGGATGAGTAAGAATTAGCCAAAGGAAGAAGAAGCGGATGAGCATCTCAGACAGGGGAATAACATGATCATGACTGTGGAGGCAAATTACCATGGAGGTAACAGATAGAGGCAGCACTTACGGTGAGCTATGGATTTCCTAGATGCTTGTTGTTGACTGAAATCTACCAATGGAATAAGAGAAGTATCATGGTCTTAAGATATTCCTAAATTAACTTTCAAACTATTTTTTCTTTAGTTTGTTTCTTTGATACAAAATGTATGATTTCTCTAAACATTTTTTTATTTCTACTTCTTAGATATCTCTCCACGGAAAATTATGTCATTCTTTGGGCATGGCATACAACTAAGTGCATACAGCTCACTAAGTATGGAATGAACAACACAGCACAAAGGGTTATACACTATGAATTCTTAATTTTGAATCATCAATCAGTTAAAGTATACGTATAAATTATTTTAATTTAGAAATACAAAACTTTCTTAAGTAAAATGTTCTTCTAATTGGTTTTGTGTGGGGTGGATTAGCCTATCCAGGAAAGTTTTGCTTCATTATATTTTCCTGAAAACACTCAAATGGGTACAGACTGCACAGGTTATCCTCTGATTGCATTTACTAATTGAGTCATATTGGCTATCTTATCAGTGGAAATTACTCCATCATACTAGAAGTGTGTTTTAATCCACGTTCTTTACTTTTCCTATGTCTACATAGAGGAGAAAGTAGAGAGATGGTATGTCAGGAGTAACCAGTCAAAGGCCATTTGAAACATCCATATACCACTTTAAAATGCATTTCAGAATGAGAAAGCAAAATTATATCCCTGTGACTAATGTTACAACTAATCCCTGTTAGTAATACTAGTGGAATGCACAGCGGAAGAGGGAAACTCAGAGCATGTCCAGAAAGTTGAAAGTAATGGGAAGGGTGACAATCTCACATTAATTCCCACTGAAAGGTCGGAATGACCTTTTAATCATGCGAACTACATTTTGAAGTATCAGTACAATTTAAGATTTATTTTGCTTTTTGACACAAGGAATGGGAACAGAAAGTAGACTGCCTAGTGAGAATTTCAGAAGAGACAGAAAAAGGAGACAGTCTTTCTATGAGAGACTTAGGCACACTCAGGAAGCAATTTACTCTAAGCTATTTCTAAGTATTATAAATCTGGAGAAATCAGACTGTATTTAGTCTGATTGTAGAATACTGCTGGGTAGTGATGTGAACACAGTCATTTCTTTAGGCATCTCAGCAAAAGAGAAAAGAGACAAAAGCTCTCTTGCCATGTCTAGGTAGGTAACAGAGTGGAAAGAGGATATAATTTAAAATACAATACCTGTTTATCGACATACAACATACAGTAGACATATTTAAAACTACACTGCAGCTCCTCTCTCTTTAGCATTTAAATTGATTCACCAGCTTACATCTACTACCCACCTTCCCGTCAAACATGGATGGGAAAAGTCTGATTAGAATGAGTCTATTTTTCTCTTTTGGATCCCCTCATTGTCACACATTATTAAAGTTTCACCATTAATTTCACTGCAAGACATCTAAATGAAAGGGAATGACGAACTTGGCTACAGGAACTCTCAAACTTACTCTCCTTTACAGTCTGATTCCTGCAGTGTGAATAGCAGCCTGATCTTATTGGCACTTTCAACTGCAATGTCAGGTTCATTTCAAAATTTAATACAACGTATTTGTCATCACCACACTTCCTTCGGTAAGGACACTGACACCAAACTGCTATCAGTTGGTGGTCGGAGAAAGATAGCTTGCTGAAAATGAAAATTCTCTCCTCTAAGCCTAAATAACTCATCTCACATATTATTTGTCTTCTGTTTCTGCAAGAGTACACTATTGCTTTCCACTATTTGATCTTCTAGTAATCCATCTAGGTAACAATAAAGAAATAAAAGAATATTTACTCACTGCTTCCTTCTGGAAAGACAGTAATCTATTTCATGGATTTCAAGAATAATTTCCCCAGTAGGAAAGAAGAAACGACAGATTAGAATCAATACCACTGCTGATTATGATGAAGTGTAAGATATGCCTTTCACTGTTCCAGCCTACCTCCGTTATGTAGTAATGTGATGAGGCTGCCCACAGGCCCCTTTCTGCCTGGAACAGTGTTTCGCAAATTATGGTCCCTGGACCAGCATCGTCAGCATCCCTTGGGAACTTGTTAGAAATATCAGTTCTTGAGCCCCATCTCAGATGTACTGAGTCAGAAACTCTAGAGTGCGGGGTGGGTGGCAGACTTTTGTGCTTTTATAACCTCTCTGAGTGATTCTGATACACACCAGCATTTTAGAACCACTGATCTAGAAGAGAGGAGATAAAGCCACATGTCCCCCAACACAAATAAGTCTGTTAACATCCGAAAAAGTCTGATTGTCTCGTTGTTATTCAGAAACATTCCAATACCCTCTGGAATCACTACAAAATGAAAATAGGAATAACCTAGTCCTCCCCTGAGAGTCATAAAATGACTCGACTGTTGGAAAACAAGACTCAGGAGGATGGTATAAGTTACTAGCATTGCCTAACTGGGAAAGAAATAGGATTCAACGGTGTTTTTTTGTTTTGTTTTGTTTTTTGTTTCTTTACGTTTTCAAAGGGAAGAAAGAAGCAGTATATTGAAGCCCTTCAGATATTACCCAACAATTGATAAACAGTCAGAGTTTCTCAAAATATTGAATGAAATCTCATGAGAGACTATATCATTTCTTCCTTGTAAGGTGAGTTTTAAATATCATCAGCACTCTGGTATGATTTGAATTGAACCCTGTATCTCCTACAATAGTGGATCCACTAAGTATCTTTCCAAGCATCCTTGCCTTCGTTTGAGATGTACCATAACCAAACTCTGTGATAAAGATTTATCGGCACGTATTTATTGTATTTATTGGGGAATAATGCCAGGGAACCAGTGCAAGAGTAGGGGAGTGAGACAGGAAAGGGAAGGAGGCTGATAAAGTGTGTATAATTTAAAAATTCAGACCATCAGTAAGTGGTGTTTCATCTCACTGGGAGCTCTATGACACAGCATAGAATATATACCTCAAGGTTATTCCATCTGAGGGGCAAGGGAGTTGGTATTTATACATCAACTCTCAATCACTGCTTGAAGCTTGCTCCCTGGCATTGTTAACTCCCTGGCACTTCTAACTGCATATATGGACAAAGAAGGCTCCAGTGACTGAAGAAATTCCTTAGGCAAAGAGATGCAGGTGGTGTCAGTTGAATTTCTGGCTGGCATGCACAGATATGGTAAATTGCCAATAGGATCTGGGCAGGACACAGTAGTACTTGCTAAGTCTGAGTACTCTAAAAAGCCATTTCTCTGAATTTACATTGCTAATATAAAATGCATGTCCATGTTCATTCTCCTCTCTTTTGAATTCCTCTGAACACCTGGCAGCATAGGGCAAAGATTCCCAAACCTTAGGCAAAGGTTAAGTGTTTTGTTGTGGGTTTTTTTTAACTAAAAATTGAAACAAAAAATTAAGAGATTAAGAAGAAAATGATAGTTACTTTTTTAAAAATAAAATCCCAATTACTATTATCGTTTCCAAAATGCACATCCTAATGAACTGTATACTTATTTGAACGAAGCTGCCATTGTTCAAAACTTTTAGAAGACCCATATTTGAAATTTAATTTAGAGGCACTGTATTCTCTATCATAGCTCTCATTGTTTGGTGTCTCTTAAATAGGTTGATTTATTGCAGGAATATACTTGAATGGCAAATACATCAAATACCTGATGAATATCCCTTGTTCTTCCTAAAATACAAGAAAATAAATACTGTGCTGAAACAGTAGTTAGAAAGTCTTGTTAAAAAAAGAAAAATATATACAGAGAAGTAAAGCAGTACTCATTGACCAACATGAGATACAACATGATCAAAAGGTTTAAAAAATAATGAGTTGAAAACACAACAGGGGTTCTATTTATTGTTCTGGTGAATCACAAACTATTCCGACCAACAATTTCCCATATGAATGGAGTCTGACCTTATTCTCACAGGTCAGCCCAAGAACATTTCTTGAGATTTAAAGATAAAAATAAACAAAACAAAACTTCCAACTCCAATCACAGACTTAAAAACATGTTTAAACATTTTAATCCAACTCAGGTAAACGATTATTCTAGCATGCTTTCCACCAATTAAATTCATCCCAGAAAAGGCATTTATGGTTGTTAAGGATTGCAAACAAATGTCATTTTAGCTAAGATTAAAGATCACATTTTTGGATTGTTCAAGGTTAATGATACAAGGCAAGAACTCAAAAAAAAAAAATGCCTCTAAAAGGAAAAGCCAAGTCCCCCTTAATGATGGAAAATCATTCCTCATGCTTTCTGTGCAAATATATATACCACTTAAGGAAAATATTTGCATGGAGAAGGTCAGTGGAACTGTGAAAATAATAAACCTTGCATGCAAGGGAGTGGTGAAGAGGTACCAGAGAACTCTTAACTCCTTGTACCTGTCAGCGTGTGAACCTTGTTCTTCCTGATGTATTACACTCTTCTCCAGCAGGGGTATTAGCTTTCTACAAGTGCAGAATGTACACTGCATTATCTCTGAATAAAGATGCTTGATGAAATATACAGACGCTTTTTAAAGACAGCTTATTTGGTAACTTATGGAGCAAAATACGTGGCGAGTACTCAGGGTCCGACCACACCAGTGGGCAGTCTGGTGTTTATCCAATGACTCTGCGGTGTCTACCCACTTTGCATCCTGGAGACATGAACAGTGATAAATAGTGGTCACCTGCCAGCCACTGGGAATGCTGTCCACTGCCCTGGCATTATGGGGATCTTCCCAACCTGCTCTGGGAAGATGTCACCTGATGCTAAACCTTTATCTATTGCCAGTGAAACCTAGCAACAATAAACCAGTTACATGTCAGAGAAACAAAGTTGAAAACAGTGAATTAACTTGAAAATCTAAGGGAAAAATATGTCAGCATGCAGTTTGGATCACACTCCATTTACTTTCAAATGCCCGCCTTTTTATTGAAGTATAATTGATTTAATATGTTGTGTTAGTTTCCAGTGTACAGCAAAGTGATTCAGTTACACATATATGTGTATGTATGTAACTGAATGTGCTATACAGTAGGACCTTGTTGTTTATCTATTTTACATATAGTAGTGTTATCTGTTAATCCCAAACTCCTAATTTATCCTTCCCTCCCTCCCCCCCTCACTCCCCTTTCCCATTTAGTAACCATAAATTTGTTTTCTCTGTCTGTGAGTCTATTTCTATTTCATTAGTAAGTTCTTTTGTATCATTTTTTTTTAGATTTCACATATAAGTTGTATCATATGATATTTGTCTTTCTTTGTTTGACTTCTTCACTTAGTATGAAAATCTCTAGGACTGGAAGAATCAATACTGCTAAAATGACCATACCACCCAAGGCAATCTAAAGATTCAATGCAATCTCTATCAAATTACCAATGGCAGTTTTTGCAGAACTAGAACAAAAAATTTTTAAACTTCTGTAGAGCTGGAGAGGGTGTGGAGAAAAGGGAACCCTCTTGCACTGTTGGTGGGAATGTAAATTGATACAGACACTAAGGAGAACAGTATGGAGGTTCCTTAAAAAACTACAAATAGAATTACCATACAACCCAGCAATCCCACTGCTGGGCATATACCCTGAGAAAACCATAATTCAAAAAGAGTCATGTACCACAATGTTCATTGCAACTCTATTTACAATAGCCAGGACATGGAAGCAACCTAAGTGTCCGTCGACAGATAAATGGATAAAGAAGATGTGGCACATATATACAATGGAATATTACTCAGCCATAAAAAGAAATGAAATTGAGTTATTTGTAGTGTGGTGGGTGGACCTAGAGTCTGTCATACAGAGTGAAGTAAGTCAGAAAGAGGAAAACAAATACCGTATGCTCACACATATATATGGAATCAAAAAAAAATGATTATGAAGAACCTAGGGGCAGGACAGGAATAAAGATGCAGATGTACAGAATGGACTTGAGGACACAAGGAGGGGGAAGGGTAAGCTGGGACAAAATGAGAGAGTGGCATGGACATATATACACTACCAAATGTAAAATAGATAGCTAGTGGGAAGCAGCCGCATAGCACAGGGAGATCAGCTTGGTGCTTTATGACCACCTAGAGGGGTGGGATAGGGAGGGTGGGAGGGAAGGAGATGCAAGAGGGAGGCGATATGGGGATATATGTATATGTATAGCTGATTCACTTTGTTATAAAGCAGAAACTAACATACCATTGTAAAGCAATTATACTCCAATAAAGCTGTTTTAAAAAAATTAAAAAATAAAGTTTTTTTCCTCAAAAAAAAAAAATTTCTATAGAAACTCAAATGCCCCCTTTGAAATGTAGAAAACCTACTTGTCAATGAGACAAGAAAAACCTATATGTACTCTATACTTAGTAGACTTCTTTTGACCCATACTAATGATTAGATGTGCAGAGGAGAGAAATCAAAGCTAATTCACCAATCAAAGTACTGGAAATCAGATTCCAAACCAGAATACTCATTCATGTAATCTATAATATAATTTTCTTAATGAAAATAAATATTACTAACAGAATATTTGCTACAATCACAGGCTGGGTGAGAAATAGCAACTTTAGTGAGACTGATTGAAGAGTATCACTAATAAATCAAATAGAGAATGGGTCAAAGTACTATATATCAACAGAGATAGCTGTAGAAATTCATAGATGACTACTTGAATTTTAAGTAGTCTGAAGTAGATCACATTCTTAAACTAACCCACAAGATTTACGGATATCAAAACTGCTATTTCCAGTTACTTACTAGCTTCAATGTGGCATAGATTGTGTAATTTTTAAGTTCCCAAGCTAGTGGTATAAAGGAGCTTCTGAGGAACAGAAACATGTCTTTCCAGTGGCAGGAGTTATGCTCCACAAGACACTGTCAAGAGTCCTACAGAATCTTGGGACTTCCCCGGTGGTCCAGTGGTAAAAGAATCCACCTTGCAATTCATGGGACGCAGGCTTGATCCCCGGTCAGGGAACCAAGATCCTACATGCCATGGGGCAACTAAGCCCGCATGCCACAACTACTGAGCTTGCGCACCTCAACTAGAGAGCCCACATGCTGCAAACTACAGATCCCACATGCTCTGGAGCCCACGTGCCACAACTACAGAGCCCATGCGCCTTGGAGCCCACATGCTACAACTAGAGAGAGAAAACCCGCACGCCACAACTAGAGAGAAGCCCATGAACCCCAATGAAAGATCCCGCATGCTGCAACTAAGACCTGACGCAGACAAAATAATAAAGAAAATAAGTAATTTTTTTTTTTAAGAGTCATACAGAATCTTGATCACGGCTGTGTGAGAATCTCTTGGCTCCGCTATCTGAATGGGTTGTAGACATTTTGCAAGGATACTGAATGTTCCTTTTGGCATAAGGGATACGTGGAGTGAGTCAATATGGACAAGCCTTTAAATAAAGGACACAGCAAGTAACCTTGGAAATTATAGCAAGCCTCAAGTCCAATTAGATCTAGTATGAGTTTGTTTGATTTTTTTAATCAAAAAACATTTATTTCTTTTGGTCTCATTCATTTACGGATGAATAAACTCTGAAATAAAAGGCCTATGAAACAATTAATAAACTCAGAGTGATGAAAAGGAAAGTATCAAAAGTTACAAGAAAAAATCACAGGAGATTCATTAAATAGATCTCAGTCCTTTTTTTCTCACCAAGCATTTAAATGTGTCAACAATTCTGTCAATTCCTATCACTAAGGAAATGCTATGATGATATGTAGAGGGTCAAACGGGAGCATTTCTCCGGCAAACTTTGATCATCAATCATCCACAACCTCATTGAAGCTGAACTTCAAAAAGTGCAACCAGATCACATTTTCAATTTTTCACTGGACAAAAGACTGCTTCAGTCATCAGGAGGCCAGTATGTTCTTGTAACCACAGCTGTGGCTGTTATCCCACAAAACCCACAAAGATTTCATGAAACCGATCTGAACCAGTAGTAATTCCTACTTATGCCATAAAAATTGAGAGGGTAGGTCAATGCTGAAAACTAGTTATTTCACATGAATAGCAATAAAACTGTAGAATTTCTATAAAATGGTAGAGTTGACAGCTCTGTAAAGAAGTGTTCTACGTTCAGTCACAATGTGTGCGTATGTTGGGGGGGGGTTATTTCCCCACCCTACACTAAGAGAATTCTCCAATACCAGCTGGTTATCCTACTATTCAACTCAATTCTGACACTATCTATCTGGAGGTAGCATCCTATTCCACAGGTAAAGGGCTCAGTCCCATAAGGCCGCCCTCCGCTTAAGACACCGATCTCAAGCCCCGGTTACCTGTGCTTCTGACCAACTGGCTACAAATTGGGGGTTCCAATGACCTCCTCCAACTCAGGATGCCAATCACAAGTCCAAGTTGTTCCCTGTAGTTCTGACCAACTGGCTATAAATCAGAAGTTCCCATGACCCCCTTCTTGAGTTTCATTAATTGGCTAGAGAGGCTCACAGAACTCAGGAAATCCACTTTGCTTACTAGATAACCAGTTTATTATAAGAGGATAAAACTTGGGAACAATCCGATGGAAGACATGCACAGGGCAAGGTATGGGAAAGGGCAAGGAGCCTCCCTGCGCTGCTCTTCCCAAATCTCCATGCATTCACCAACCCGGAAGCTCTCTGAACAGTGTCCTTTGGGTTTTTATGGAGGCTTCATTACGTAGGCATGATTGATTAACTCACTAGCCATTAGTGGTTGATTCCGCCTCTCGCCCCTCCCCCTCCCCCCGATATCAGGGGGTAGGGTTGAAAGTTCCAACCCTCTATTCACAGTTGGTTCCTGCGCAACCAGCCCCACCTTTAGGTACTTTCCAAAAGTCATCTCATTCATATAAACCCAGTTGTGGTAGAAAGGGGCTTGATGTGAGTAACAAGACACCAATTTCACCTTCATGGAAGTCATTTCAGGAACGGAGGGCCGGAGACCAAACATTATAACAAAACCTACTCCCACTGTTCTGACTCCTCAGGAAATTCCCGTGGTTTTAGAAGCTGTGTGCCAGAACACGGACCAAATATATATTTCTAGCTATAAATCAGAATCTCACACTCTGCAGTACTGTAGAAGGGACAGTACACATCGTGAAAGAAGTTCCTGGCCCTGTGGCCATAGTATGACAGCCTTGTAAAGTCTCCAGTTCCTGCTATGGGATGACAAATCCTTACAGTCATTTGTCATTGGGTCTCAACCCAACAAATGATTATGTTTCCACAGCTGGAGGTTGGGGAGACGAACTAGTATGGTTATTCTAATCCTCATTATTATTTTCATTTATTTCATTTTTTAAAAGAATGCTCTTTGCACAAATCCCCCAGGACAGAGAACAGTAATAAATGTGCATTACAACTAAGTGAGCTCATAGCTTATTTTGAATGGTTATGTGCCAGACACTTCACTAATCACTTTTATGTAAGTAATTTAATTCTCACAAGCTGAGAGTGAGAGGTAGGTTTTATTATCCCCGCTTTACAGCTGAAGGAAAGGATGCCTCCACAGTTAAATAATTTTCCTGATATTATCTAGCAGAAGAGTAGCAGACTGGAAATTCCAACCTGTCTGCCACTAGAGCCCAGGTTTTAAACATCTATACTACTTTTCTTGAATTCAAAAAGTGATCTTATGGGCTGCTGGTAATAAATTTCACACATGTCACCGCGATTCAAAAATTATTCAGTAATATTAGAAGCCACTGTGTTAACTATTTTAGTCAAAAAGGACTGTAGCTAATATAATCTGGTGTGGCCCTACTTAATTAAACAACTACCTGGCTTCATGAGGTAATCAATTACATCACCTGATAAAATGTATATTTGTCTAAGTAAGGTAATGATTAAAAAAAATGAAGGAACAATGGATGGAGGGAGAGAGGGAGGGATAAAAAGAAGAGGGAAGAAGGAAAGAAAGAAGGAAGTGATGGGGGGGTGGGGAAGGAGAGAGACGGGGTGGGGAGAGAGAGAGAGAGAAGGGGAGAGAGGAAGGAAGGGAACAGGAAATTCACTGCTGAATGTCAACCCTGTGTGGATGCTAATATCCGTTCTGAATCCACTTGGAAATTTCCTTCTGTTCTATAGATTTCTTTACTCCATAAGTCAAAACATTTCACTCCACACGCCAAGAGCATTATAAATTCTGACTTCTCATGGCAGAACTGATTAATACACATACTCGATACTCTTCCAAAAGACCGAATTTTTTTAACTCTATTTAAATGTCACTTTTCTCATCTCCATGGGACTTACATATTTTCTCAATCACCCTTCATTTCACACAACCATCACACCAGAAGCTTGGTGATGAAGGAAAGACACCACTGTTAATAGTTTTGTAAATCTTGACAACTTATACTTTAAAATGGTTCTTTAGAGATGTAAGCATTATGTCTAGAACTGATTCTAATCTAATGTTATATAATTGAAAAGATACAGCTTAGTACTTTTTTTTTTTTTCTTTTTAACTCGGAGGGAGCTGCAGCCCTGGAATCTTTACCAGGCAGTATTTGTTAATAATATATAAAAGCATATTACATATCAACGTCAATAAAGGCAAATCAAACTTGTTTTGTACTGATAAGTTGAAGAATCTCCAGCCAATTTCTGTATTCTGTTTGTCTTAGTGAATTAAAAACTCCAGAGAATGCTCTGGGTTCACTGTATTACATTTAGGTATAATCAGACAGTGTTCTTTTGTCATGGAGTACTTGGCCCCGTATTAAGTCAAAGCAGCTTACTCTGCAGCAATAGGTCACTTGACTTAAACGTGAGTATTCAAGAATAGGAAAGACTGTGTTTCTCTCCCTGGGGAAGATGGCCTGAGAGTGGTGACACAATCCTCGTGTTTCTTTGAGTCATACCTTGCTCATTCTGGCAGACAGCCTTCAGGATGCGATGTCCGGGGCCACACTTGCCATGATCAGGGATACAGATCCCTTCAGATGTCAGCCACTGATAACACACCGGATCCTCACAAGGGACAGATTCCACCAAGTGAGGGCAGTGCCCTGCAGGCCCTGTGGACTCCATGAGGACGTGGCGCTGTCTCATTCTAAATCCTAAAATGAGAAAGAATAAAAGGTTCATGGGATTCCATCCTGATCCAGCAAAGGAAAAGCAGCAGCAGCTAGGAAACTGATGGAACTTTTATTTGTGTACCTACAGCTAACTCTAAAGCATGTATTATTTTTATGTGTTTTATGTTATGGGAAATGGGGAGATGAGAAGAGGAAAGGAAAGACAAAAGGGAAAAGAACTGGAACAGAAAATCTGTCTTCTAAGGGTTTACAGCTTAGGAGTTAGAGTGGCCAGGCATAATCAAATGGAGTAATAAACAGCGTACGTCCAATGGTATCAGTAAACCAGAACAAATAAACGAAGACTCACGGAAACAGCCTAAACATAGATAAATCCCCATTTTCTTTTTGTTGTTGTTTTTGACATTCTTGTTACTCTGTATTAAGCTGAAATGCATCTATGCTTTGACATATCCCAGGTCACTGTTTCAGGCCCTGAGATCTCCCTGTATCACTCTCCTGAGATTTCCAGGTCAGCCTGCCCTGTGAAGACGGGACATCTTTGGGCTGTACTCCCCACCCTGGCTAGACATGGGTCCCTAGACAATTACTCAGTTTTTAAAAATGTACTGTGGGACTAGGCCCAAAGTTATACCATAATAAGGACGTGAATGGGTCTTACATGCTACAAGCCTACAGAGTCACAAACTCAATGTCAAGCAGGAGTCAAGCAGGTACAAATTGAGGGATGGGATATGGGTCAACCACAAGACTGTAGGGAGTGGTGGGGTCTGTGGTAAAACGGAAGATGTGTGCTTGCTTTAAAGTGTTTGACTATTATTCAGTTTCCATTGACTGTTACCACAAGGAAATGTGAACCCTATGTTGTCAAATCTTCCAATTTTGACTAAGAAGCCAGAAATGCAAGTTATGCTTGTTTTTTATACGACATCTCTCTATTTTTAAATGATGGGAATTAATTTACATTTTAAAAAGCCATGTAAGCTTTAAAAAGCCACTGAGAACGAGATGCAACCCTTTTGTTTGTGAGTTTTCCACCTCTGGCCCTCAGGTCACTTCTAAAAACTAGGCCTACCTTCCATGGATCTCATATCTTACCGTCCATCCTTTTATTTATTTTTTAAAAGAAGATGTTGCGGGTAGGAGTTTATTAATTAATTAATTTATTTTTGCTGTGTTGCGTCTTTGTTTCTGTGCGAGGGCTTTCTCTAGTTGTGGCAAGCGGGGGCCGCTCTTCATCGCGGTGCGCGGGCCTCTCACTATGGCGGCCTCTCTTGTTGCGGAGCACAGGCTCCAGACGCGCAGGCTCAGTAATTGTGGCTCACGGGCTTAGTCGCTCCGCAGCATGTGGGATCCTCCCAGACCAGGGCCCGAACCCGTGTCCCCTGCATTAGCAGGCAGATTCTCAACCACTGTGTCACCAGGGAAGCCCCCGTCCATCCTTTAATTCTCCAAATTCAGTCAACGGATTTAATTCCTTTTTCTTTTTTTTAAATGAAACCAATCTTATTACATAATAGCATCTTAAGAAATGACCATTTATTCCTTGGGACAGGTAAAAATAAATAAATAAATAAGAGACTTTTAGGAAGATAGCATGAGAACACTGAATTCACAGCAGAAGACTGTGGTACCCCACCACTCTTCCCACAAGAGGAGGGGAGAGAGATAAGTTTGGGAGCATGAGAGGTAACAAAGCCAGGTGTACTCCTCTCAGTTTGCTAGGGCCATGCCTATTTCCCCACAAATAGTAGTGAGACAAAAAGAATACAAGGCTGAAGGTGTAGTTGGCAAAAGACTGTCTCCTCTTAAGTAGCCAAGAAGGATGGAACAAATGGACACTTGGTTTTAGGCCACAAGATGGAGCCGAACTCCCTTAGAATATTGCAGGGCTGGGCAAGTATTTTAGATACAAAGTTGCAAGGGCTTTATCGGTTTTTTTTTTTTTTTTTTTTTTGGTTCAGGGTTAACCCACGAGCTCCTTTTAAAAGACAGACTCTTACGTTATGGATTGACCACCTGTGGGCAGGCATCATTTGGCCAGTCAGAGAACATATCCTCATGGCATTGAAAATATTAAGGTCAGAAGCAATTAAAACAATAGATGGCTTCTGCTGCGCCTCATACCTCCAAGTTTATGTCATTTATTAGTCAAAATAAAACCTGCAGGAAAATTCAGCTCCTTTCCCGGGCCGCCTTGAGAAGAGCGGCAGGAAACACACAGAGCTCTAAACTACACTCGACGGCCATCAAACTACAATGACCTCTGAGGCCTCATTGCCACACAGCATGGATGACCCCTGAGCCCTCATTGACACACAACTTGGATGACCTCTATTCTTACATGTAATGTCCATATGCTGCTTATTTATTGTCTTCTGCTTGTGCTTGTTTAGTTTATATCTTTGAGCAAGACACGGCATGGGGCTCCATGATTTACAATGTTTGACAACCGGCCCAGAAACTTAGCGGTCTTTACGGAGGGATGCTGGGTGTCCTATTACCTAGAGCTTAACACCAGTGAGGGGCAGGTGCAGTTTTCCTCTATAAATCAAGTTGCATCTATCTCGCCATAAATCTGTAGATTACATCTCCTCAGTCAATAAATTCTTGCAGTCACTCATTTGTGCTGCCCTTGTCCTGAATCTAACTAGGATCACATCAAAGCACAAGCTCAGCATAAACAAAAACCTTGGATTCTCTTGTTAGCACTTAACTATAATCACACACTGGTGTTCATGGCCGCAGTAGACATCAGGCTTCCTCTGGGTACTTCTGTTCTGAGAGATACACAACCGCCAAGTCCACAGTGGCTGGGCCCAGCCAACCGTTTACCTTCATTCACTGAATTCCACACTAATCAGATAGCACCATTCAGTAAACAGTAGCTGCTGTATGGAGATCGCTATAATACACTGTGGGAAGCCACAGGAGGAACAGAAGACATAAATCTATTCTTCACAGAGCCCACAGTCCAACAAGTCAAAAAGCACATATATTAACTAAGCATCCACCCTATACCAAGACTGTGATAGCCACTTTACTTCTATTACCCCAAATTTATAAACCCCCTACGCAATTTCATAAGTTACTATTCTCATTTTACATATGTGAAAACTAAGATGAGATGATAACTGATTACTTCTCCTAAGGCACCTAACTGATTCAATGGACACGTATGAGGGATAAATTAGGAGGTCGGTATTAACATATACACACTACTATATATAAAATAGATAACCAACAAGGACCTACTGTATAGCACAGGGAACTATACTCAATATTTTGTAATACCTATAAGGGAACAGAATCTGAAGAATATACACACACATACACATATATATGCATCTATGTACATATGTATACATATATACATACATATATATATAACTGCATATATACATATATACGTATAGCTGTGCTGTACACCTGAAACAAAGTATTGTAAATCAACTATACTTCAATTACAAAAATGGATACGTATGAAATTCAGCTGAGGTCTTCCTGAGTTGTTACCTCTTCACAAGAAAGAATTGAATTCAGCTCCTGTGTATGATGTGTTCTAGCCCCACTTAGAACAGTGAATCTGACAGGTACAATGGATCATTTCCTTAAAATAAAGCTGTGCAGATTACATATCAGAACTTTAGGTCCTGAGTAGCAAGAAGGAGTTCTAATAATCGCTTCCTGGCCACAGATTCAGTTCACCTTTAGTGAAACTATATTTGCACGGTTTTTCTCTGTGAACCCAAGGATTTAGTATATATTCTACTATTTTAGTGCATATGCTACTGAGGATAATTAAAAAAGAATGATTCGTGGGTTGGGGAAACAAAAGGAAAGAAGTACCAGTGGCAGAAGAGAGGTCAATGTTTTTTAACTGAAGCCACAGAAAACTTAAAGGAGGCTCAGGAGGGTCAATCCAGGTCTAAGGACCTACATCTTCACATGCTAGTGGCTCAAAAGTGTCCACGTGAGCTTCTACAAAGCCACCAATGCCAACACTTGTCTCTACACTAACTCTGTTGGGACAGGCTTGAAGAAACATCCAGCAGGTTGACCAAGGATAAAGAAGCTTATTCTCCTTACAGCATTCCAGTTGCCTCTCACCTCTGCAGCCTTGGACACTGATTAACAACTCTGAGTCAAAGAACCTGAGCAGGGCTTCCCTGGTGGCACAGTGGTTGAGAGTCCGCCTGCCGATGCAGGGGACATGGGTTCGTGCCCCGGTCCGGGAAGATCCCACATGCTGCGGAGCGGCTGGGCCCGTGAGCTATGGCCGCTGAGCCTGCACATCCGGAGCCTGTGCTCCGCAACGGGAGAGGCCACAACAGTAATGAGAGGCCCGCGTACCGCAAAAAAAAAAACAACACACACACACATACAAAAAAACTGTCTTATATATGATCTGTGACAAAGCAAAATTATTTCATAGACTTCTCATTAATGGTGGATCTTTCTAGCAGGCATGGATGAAAATGGAAATTTTCCCCATTCTTGTTATATAAGATCTAAAACACGTCAGCATTTTCCTACTTTAGTGTGTCATCTAAATTGATTTCTTTCAGAGCATAAAAGACTATGTTCATAGATAGTCATGGCTTCTCAGTTTCACAATGTCTTTTCCTATGGGGATTTTTAGACCTTTAGGTGCTATAATGGGGGTAGGGGTAAGGGATACTATACTGAGGGAGGGTAGGATTCCCTGAAGTCCTAACACACAAGCAGTTACCTATTGTAACGCCATATTGGGAAGCCTCCATAAAATTTCTCTTAAGAACAACTTCTGTAGGCAAGGTTGCCTTTCTAGAATATATCTGAAAAGGGACAAGGATGTCATATAAATACATGTCTATGTATCAAAAAGAAGTTTTAGAAATGCACTATACCTATGGGTAGAGTTCGTCCATCAGCAAGTTTTTCAGGGTATTTATCTTTCATATATCTCTAATTATAACTCTCTGGGAAAGTATCAAAGATAAAGCAATGAATGATAAAACCTGATCCAATTTAAATTCCTCTGAAAGGTGTCCTAGCTTCACTTGACAAGTACCGACCTGCCGAACACCCATCCCCTTGTCTGCCTGTCACAGACCTGACGGAAGGAGCAAAGGCTGGGTACAACGGCGGATTTCCTAATGTACTTTGAATGGCTGACGGCCGCAAACCTCAGATGATTCCTGATTGAAGGGTGTCTGCCTAAAAATAACAGCCACGTGGAAGATAATTTCTATAGTAACTAATTTCTTCTATTAGATAATAAAACATTTCATGCTTTCCCGTCCTCTTCTACTGTATTTTTAAAAATGTGAACAAAAGGGACCACACCAAAGCAATAACATGTGACTGGGAAAAAGACGAGTGAGGAGAAAAAGTCATTACCTCCAACTTTACACATTTATTTCTTGCCATGGTGGTTTGCTTGTTTTTCCTCCTCAAAGCCTCCACCATCCATATAGAAAGAGGAGTATAAAGTATCCAGGAAAATAGGACTATCCTAGATTTCTGCTAGGAGGTTCACTGCATTTCTTTAGGGTAGGCAATTCAAATATGAAACTAAACAGTTCAGTTATATCCCAGAGTTGTGTGATGTTTAATGCATTAACCAGCGTACTCCAGCCTCCGTGGAATTCTCAACTACATTGAGTTTGTGACAGTCAGAGACTCTGGAAGAACCACGGTAGGACCATGGGACAGACCTAGATTGAGAGGATCCTGGAACTCATGCTCACGAGTCAATGGAAATAACAAGATGATTTAGCCTCATCATAACATGCTTGGACTCCTTGTAGGTACAGAATCATTTCCCTGGAGGGAGAACTCTATTTTTTATTCTTCCCGAGAGGGATGACAGGCAGGTGGTCCTGGCAGGTTTTAGTAAGACCTTACAAATAAAAGTTCTCTCTACTCTAGGGAGACATTTATAAAACTACAAACTCCCAGACCTGAATAACAATCACTGCAGCTTATGCTCTCTCCCGTCTGTGATTACTTAGTTCCTAGGGCAGGTCACTTAGCCTCAGCAATTCTCACCAATCCCAACATGCCCCTAAACTCTGCAGGTGGCTGGCAAAACTACCACCTTCAGATAAAGAAGTTCTACTGTCTCTACCCTTTCCTTCAAGCCCCAAAGGCTAAGCCTTTCTTGAAAAATTTATTGTTGAAGGCAAAAAACACACATCCCAGATATCTGGTGCTCTCCAGCTGTTCTTGGAATACCCTCCCCTTCTCATACAACTGAAACTGAAATCTACTTTTGCTCTCTCTCCAAAGATGATATACTGGAGCTAAGGTGAATCCCATGCCTCACGCCATATCTCCTACATCAGGCTCAGTGATTCGCTCTCATGGATAATGGTTCCCACTGGCCTCTGGGCAGAGGGCTTCTCTGCTAACCTCAGTGTTGGACTTGTGCCTTGATCCAAACTTCTTTAGGCTTACGGAGGAAATCATTAAGGAAGCCAGTGTTAGAAGGAACAGTGGACGGAGAAGACAGGAACACAAGTTCTTAGGGCTGGCCTGGCCATTATTAAATCACTGTGGGATTTAGGATAATTTCTTTACTTCTCCACACTTTAGTTTTGACATTTTACGAAGTGTTAGATCCTTGCTGAAACTAAATGCTGATACAAAGTTGGGCAGTATATTTTTCCTTGGGTGACCAAAACAAAGTACCACAAACTGAGTAACATAAAACCACAGAAATCTGCCTCATAATTCTGGAGGCTAGAAGCCCCAGATCAAGGTGTCCGTAGAGCCATGCTCCCTCTGAATGCTCTAGGGAAGGACTGTTTTCATGCCTCTCTCCTAGCTTCTAGTAGTTATTGGCCTATAGAAGCCTCACTCTAATGTCTGCCTCTGTCTTCACATGGCCTTCTCCTTGTCTTCTGTGTCTTTGTATCTTCATAAGGCACTCTCCTCCATGTGTAGCTCTGTGTGCAGATTTTCCTCTTTGTATAGGGATATCAGGCATTAGAATAGGGCCTAGCCCAATCCAATACGACCTCGTCTCAACCTGATAACATTCGCAATAACCCTATTTCCAAATAAGGGCATATTCACATGTCCAAGGGGTTGGTATTGAACACATCTTTTTGGAGGACACAATTTACCCCACAACAGGTGAAGTCTAATGAATGATGCACCAGGGTGCCTTTGTCAGAGTTGACTTACGCAAGAGAGGGAGAGAAGCCAATGATGAAGTAATTTGGCATAAAAGCATCTTGGGAAAATGGGGTGAATGAAAGGGTCAGAATGTTGTGAGTTTCCCAGATGAGTTCCATGGACCTGTTCTGAGTTACATGGAAGAGGAAGACAGAAATAAAAGTTGAAAGTGCAGTTTTTCACAAAGGGTTTTGTGAAAAGTTGGCTCAAGTGACCAAAACTGCAACACAGTTTTGAAAAAGGAGCATTTTCTGAATTGTTACAGAGACTCTATGGGCCAGAACAAAGCATTTAATAAACATCTATTACGTTTGACCCCTGCATTGCTTCTATCTTCTTGCAGGATCAGGACCTCGTATTTCCTTAAGGGAGTTGCTCCTGCCCCACTCTCAGCTTGTGAGGCTTGGATGGAGTTGTCCCTCCAGTGGTGGCCACATGCCTAGGACCTGGCTGGTTCAGCCCCACATCCCGCAATCAGAGCGTTTGGGACAGAGAGGAACACGTGACACAAAGCAGCCAGTGAGATTCAATTCCAGGACTCTTCCTGAAATTATTAAGGAAGACACTTCTTGCTACTTTATTTACCAGCGAAAATAAAAATTACCTTATATGTGTATGCGTGGTGAGAACTTTTAAGATTTAATCTCTTAGCAACTTTTAAGTATAAATACAGTATTGTTAACCATGCTATACATTGGATGCTGTACATTAGATCCTAAGAGCTTATTCATCTTGCAACTGGAAGTCTGTACACTTTGATCAACATCTCCCCATTTTTCCCACCACCTAGCCCCTGGCGACCACCATTCTACTCTCTATTACTATGAGTTTGGGTTTTTTAGAACCTACATAAAAGTGAGATTATACAGTATTTTTCTCTCTCTGTCTGACTTATTCCACTTCGTATAATGTCCTCAAGCTTCCTCAATATTGTCACAAATGGTAGGATTTCCTTCTATTTTTATGGCTGAAAAATATTCATATATATATATACATACATATATATACTTTCTCTATATATGATATAAATATATATATATGTGAGATATATACATATATAACATTTTCTTTATCCATTAATCTGTCTTTGGGCATTTTATCTGGTTCCATATGTTGACTATTGTGAGTAATGTGTCAATGAACACAAGGGTACAGAGAGAGAAAAATATTAAAAGTCCTTACCACAAAAAAAAGGTAACTCTGTGAGGTGATGGATATGTTAATTAAACTCACTGCAGTAATCATATATATATATATATATGATTATATATCAAATCATCATATATATATCAAATCATCATGTTGTGTACCTTAAAATTACACAATGTTATATGTCAGTTATATCTCAAAAAAGATGACAAAAATTAATTAACCATAAAAATAAGATATCATCTTTTATAAGATGTTATGTTGATTTTATTACAATGCTCTAGAGAAAAAAAAACCTCCACATAAAATGTGCTTATTGATTTTGTGACACAATTAGATCTAGAAACCAAAACGTGTGAAAAGAATGGATCTAAGAACCAAGGAAACAAAATTTTTATCTTTATTCTCTAATTTGTGATCTGCAGACCATGTTGATGTTAACTGACCTCTGAAAGTTTCTATGAAATTGAGAGATTTTTACAGTCTGCCCCAGTAAAATCATAAATGGATTTTACAAATTAAGCTTAGATAATTAGGATGATATAGGGCTGTCTAATTTTTTGTTTTGTTTTAACTCAAACATCAACTGCACAAAATAAGGTTCGAATGTAATACTGCCTCTTAAGCAATAAAAGACAATTATTTATATCACTGAAGGGATTTAGAACAACATCTAATGCTTGAATTTTTGTTAACAAATTCTAAGAAATAGATGTTTCAAATCAGAGTGCCTCAAATAGTTACAGAATTTTGTTGCTGCCTTGTTATCCATCTGTCAAGGACACCAATAATCACTAAAAGCATGCATTAACCAAAACTAAATCTACCAACACGAAGGATATACAATAAAAGTTTAGTGGTTGAAAAAAAGAAAAGAAAGAAAATGAATGCCTGGTCTTTGCTCCATGGAGAGGACATGCCTTAAACTGAAACTAATAAACGGAAAAGTAGAAGCAAGAGATGGAGAAATAGATTATAAATGGAAGGAGAAAAGAATAGAAGATTGTAGAAACAGAAGATTATAAAGAGGAAGATAAAGAATGAAACTGTGCTCCGTTGACCTCTTGATACGTTGGGATGCCACCCTACCTCCCCTTCTATTTTTACCTAGATGAGCTAATAAGTTCCCTTATTTTGGCTTATACCAGTTGGAATTGGGCTTCTGTCACTTATAACCAAAAGTGTCCCAATGAATATAGGGCCCACTTGGCCTGGTGTGGGTTCTCCAGCTTTGAAAGCAAAAGAAGGCAACACTCAATGCAGTAACTTTGTGCCAGCAGGGACAGCCATGGCCACAGTGGCTGCGGGAGCCTAAGTCCAGCCTCAAATGATGTTCTAGACAGAGACCTTAAAACAGAGACACACACATCAAACATAAGAGGACTGGTGCTAGTAACAGGTAAGTCACCCTGGGGAGCCTCACATACAACTACAAGAGACTTGCGTAGTCCAGTTATACACGTGTGGACCACAAGACAACAAATCGTGAGTGTTAGAATTAATGGGAAATTATTTGTACCTATAAGCTAAAGAGGCTTGGGGGGCATTCTGGTTACATGTCTAATACAGGAGTAGTGTGAGCTTTCCAATAGACCCCCATATTCTATTGAGATTCAGATTTCTATTGTTTGACAAAAGACTTAAATTTAGTCTTTCTGTCCTAGATGCAATACACATACTCCTCTTCTACCTTAGAACAAAAGAGACAGAATAAAGAGAAAAGCCAAGGGACGTGGGTGTGTGAACCTGGGCGTGCCCATGTGTGCCTGTGAGCCCTCTGGGGAGTACTGAAATGTGAGTTTTCAAATGGAGGTAGAATTAAGCTGAGAGCATCAGTATCGTAGCACCAAGCACTTGGCCATGTGCTCTTCTTTTCCGTGGGATAACTGGAGGGATTAGTGCTTAGCAAACACAACCTAACTTGTGGAATGTCCTTGGATCTCATTTCTCTAAGTAAAATGAATATTTCCTTTTAGCACTGCCATTAAGGAACACAGTATCAAGAAAAACTGTAGGATCAAAAAAAAAAAAAACAAAAAAACTAAAGGATCAATAAAAGAGAAGTCAAGATGCCACTAAAAATGTACATTTGAAGATGCAGATGTGTATATAACAGCAAACCAAAGAAAACAGGACTGCATAGACCTATAAATTTTTTTTAACATCTTTTCTGGAGTGTGTGTATATATATATATATATATATATATATATATATAAATTTTTTTTTTTTCACTACAGTGCCCATCAAGGGCTTCTTTTCTTTTCTTTTTTTTTAAAATGTTTTTTTTGATTATTTAAATTTCTTTATTTTATCCATTGTATCTGTCTCTTGGCCACTGAAGAGTTTTGTGGGGGTTTTTTTAACATCTTTATTGGAGTATAATTGCTTTACAATGTTGTGCTAGTTTCTGTGGTATAACAAAGTGAATCAGCTATACATATACCTAGATCCCCACATCTCCCTCCCACCATCCCTAACCCACCCCTCTAAGTGTAAACAAAGCACTGAGCTGATCTCCCTGTGCTATGCAGCTGCTTCCCACTAGCTATCTATTTTACATTTGGTAGTGTATATATGTCCATGCCACGCTCTCACTTCATCCCAGCTTACCCTTCCCCCTCCCCATGTCCTCAAGTCCATTCTCTACTTCTGCTTCTTTATTCCTGTCCTGAACCCCGTAGGTTCTTCAGAACCTTATATATATTTTTTAGATTCCATATATATGTGTTAGCATATGGTATTTGTTTTTCTCTTTCTGACTTACTTCACTCTGTGTGACAGACTCTAGGTCCATCCACCTCACTAAAAATAACTCAATTTGTTTCTTTTTATGGCTGAGTAATATTCCATTGTATATATGTGCCACATCTTCTTTATCCATTCATCTGTTGATGAAAACTTAGGTTGCTTCCATGTCTTGGCTATTGTAAATAGTGCTGCAGTGAACATTGTGGTACATGACTCTTTTTGAATTATGGTTTCCTCAGGGTATATGCCCAGTAGTGGGATTGTTGGGTAGTATGGTAGTTGTATTTTTAGTTTTTTAAGGAACCTCCATACTGTTCTCCATAGTGGCTGTATCAATTTACATTCCCACCAAGAGTGCAAGAGGGTTCCCTTTTCTCCACACCCATTTATTGTTTGTAGATTTTTTGATGATGGCCATTCTGACTGGTGTGAGGTGATACCTCACTGTAGATCTGATTTGCATTTCTCTAATGATTAATGATGTTGAGCATCGTTTCATGTGTTTGTTGGCAATCTATATATCTTCTTTGGAGAAATGTCTATTTAGGTCTTCTGCCAATTTTTGGATTGGGTTGTTTCTTATTTTGATATTGAGCTCCATGATCTGCTTGTATATTTTGGAGATTAATCTTTTGTCAGTTGCTTCGTTTGCAAATATTTTCTCCCATTCTTAGGGTTGTCTTTTCGGCTTGTTTATGGTTTCCCTTGCTGTGCAAAAGCTTTTAAGTTTCATTAGGTCCCATTTGTTTATTTTTGCTTTTATTTCCATTTCACTAGGAGGTGGGTCAAAAAGGATCTTGCTGTAATTTATGTCATAGAGTGTTCTGCCTATGTTTTCTTCTAAGAGTTTTATAATGTCTGGCCTTACATTTAGGTCTTTAATGCATTTTGAGGGTTTTTCTTGTGTATGGTGTTAGGGAGTGTTCTACCTTTATTCTTTTACACATAGCTGTCCAGTTTTCCCAGCACCACTTATTGAAGAGGTTGTCTTTTCTCCCTTGTATATTCTTTCCTCCTTTATCAAGGGTAAGGTGACCTTATGTGTGTGGGTTTATCTCTGGGCTTTCTATCCTGTTCCATTGATCTATATTTCTGTTTTTGTGCCACTACCATACTGTCTTGATTACTATAGCTTGGTAGTATGGTCTGAAGTCAGGGAGCCTGATTCCTCCAGCTCCGTTTTTCTTTCTCAAGACTGCTTTGGTCATTCGGGGTCTTTTGTGTTTCCATACAAATTGTGAAATGTTTTGTTCTATTTCTGTGAAAAATGCCAGTAGTAGTTTGATAGGGATTGCACTGAATCTGTAGATTGCTTTGGGTAGTATAAGTAATTTCAAAATGTTGATTCTTCCAATCTAAGAACATGGTATATATCTCCATATGTTTGTATCACCTTTAATTGCTTTCATCAGTGTCTCACAGTTTTCTGCATACAGGTGTTTTGTTTCCTTAGGTAGGTTTATTTCTAGGTATTTTATTCTTTTTGTTGCAATGGTAAATGGGAGGGTTTCCTTAATTTCTCTTTCAGAATTTTCATCACTAGTGTATAGGAATGCAAGAGATTTCTGTGCATTAATGTTGTATCCTGCAACTTTGCCAAATTCATTGATTAGCTCTAGTAGTTTTCTGGGAGCATCTTTAGGATTCTCTATGTATAGTATCATGTTATCTGCAAACAGCGACAGTATTACTTCCTCTTTTCCGATTTGGACTCCTTTTGTTTCTTTTTCTTCTCTGATTGTTATGGCTAAAACTTCCAAAACTATGTTGAATAACAGTGGTGAGAGTGGACAACCTTGTCTTGTTCTTGATCTTAGAGGAAATGGTTCCAGTTTTTCACCATTGAGAACGATGCTGGATGTGGGTTTGTCATATATGGCCTTTATTATGTTGAGGTAGGCTCCCTCAATGCCTACTTTCTGGAGGGTTTTTATCATAAATGGGTGTTGAATTTTGTTGAAAGCTTTTTCTGCATCTTTTGAGTTTATCATATGGCTTGTTAATATGGTGTATCACATTGATTGATTTGCATATATCGAAGAATCCTTGCATTCCTGGGATAAACCCCACTTGATCATGTTGTATGATCCTTTTAATGTGCTGTTGGATTTTGTTCGCTAGTATTTTGTTGAGAATTTTTGCATCTATGCTCATCAGAGATTTTGGCCTGTAGTTTTCTTTTTTTGTGACCTCTTTGTGTGGTTTTAGTATCAGAGTGATGGCGGCCTTGTAGAATGCGTTTGGGAGTGTTCCTCCCTCTGCTATATTCTGTAAGAGTTTGAGAAGGATAGGTGTTAGCTCTTCTCTAAATGTTTGATAGAGTTCGCCTGTGAAGCCATCTGGTCCTGGGCTTTTGTTTGTTGAAAGATTTTTTTTTTTTTTTTTTTTTTTTTTTGCAGTACGCGGGCCTCTCACTGTTGTGGCCTCTCCCGTTGCAGAGCACAGGCTCTGGACGCGCAGGCTCAGTGGCCATGGCTCACGGGCCCAGCTGCGGCATGTGGGATCTTCCCAGACCGGGGCACGAACCCGCGTCCCCTGCACTGGCAGGCAGACTCTCAACCACTGTGCCACCAGGGAAACCCTGTTGAAAGATTTTTAATCACAGTTTCAATTTCAGTGCTTGTGATTTGTCTGTTTATATTTTCTATTTCTTCCTGGTTCAGTCTCAGAAGGTTGTGCTTTTCTAAGAATTTGTCCACTTCTTCCAGGTTGTCCATTTTATTGGCATAGAGTTGCTTATAGTAATCTCTCATGATCTTTTGTATTTCTGCAGTGTCAGTTGTTACTTCTCCTTTTTCATTTCTAATTCTATTGATATGAGTCTTCTCCCTTTTCTTCTTGATGAGTCTGGCTAACGGTTTATCTATTTTGTTTACCTTCTCAAAGAACCAGCTTTTAGTTTTATTGATCTTAGCTATGGTTTCCTTCATTTCCTTTTCATTTATTTCTGATCTAATTTGTATGATTTCTTTCCTTCTGCTAACTTTGGTTGTTTTTTTTTTTTTTGGTTCTTCTTTCTCTAATTGCTTTAGGTGTAAGGTTAGGTTGTTTATTTGAGATTTTTCTTGTTTCTTAAGGTAGCATTTATTGCTATAAACTTCTCTCTTAGAACTGCTTTTGCTGCATCCCATAGGTTTTGGGTCATTTGTTTCTCGGTATTTTTTGATTTCTCTTTGATTTCTTCAGTGATCTCTTGGTTATTTAGTAGTGTATTGTTTAGCCTCCATGTGTTTGTATATTTTACAGTTTTTTTCCTGTAATTGATATCTAGTCTCATAGCGTAACAAATATAAACAAGCACACAAAGGTTGAAGATTTCGCTTTAAGCCTGAGGACAACATCAATAGAAAACAACACACATAAATGCCCCTCATGAAAATTTGAACTATAACATCAAATTCAGTATGTGATTCAGCCTTTGGGAATCTGAAAATAATAAATAGATATGCAAAACCATTGTTTCTTGATATGATTACAGAAATCGTATCTAATTTCTACAGTATAACCATTACATATAAAAAAATCATTAATTTATGGTTAGCAGATATTTGATCCAGTCCAAATGTCCATAAGACATTTGGTACATGGCAAAAGCTCCTTGAATTTGGTCCTAATCAAATCATGTGGCATGGGATGAATATGCTCATGGATGTTTTGGACGGGACCAAATATGAAGGACATTTTGGTGTGTCTTATGGACATTTTGGTCAGGACCAAATATCTTGCAGGGTTAAATTATACCAGTTTTCAGTAATAGTCACTTCACCAGCTACGAGCCTAATTGAAAGGTCAACCAAGGTAGGATTCTGTGTCCACAGAAATGTCTCCAATGCTTCCTTAATAACTGAATGCTGTCAGACTTGAGCTGGTTATCTACATTTTACAAACAAATATTGTCCTAAGCAGACTTAAGGGGCTATTTAGTGACCAGAATAAATAGCATGCACTAGAAGGAAATGAACCACATACAAACAAGGCACTCACCTTTTCTTCCCTGCGGATCGTGGCAGTTTTCATGGACGCACAAGCCCCAGGCTGACCAGGAAGATACTATACAGTCTGTAGAGCAAGGGATATTGCAGAGCTGAGAAGCTGAAGGGGCAGGTCCCAAACATAATGTCTTTTCCACGGGTCTAGAGACTGCATGGATAGAAAAAAAAAAAATGGCCCGAGTCACATTCTCTGAACATCCCTAGAATTTTTCCCATCTTTATTTGTGTGCCTGCCTTGCTCACATCAGCTTTATGGTTAAACAGATTATATGCAAACAAACTATCAACACTCTTCCAATATGTACTACTTAGCTGCACATTATTAGCATGTAGGGTGAGGAAAGGCAAGGAAAGACAGTGACAAAGGGCACTCATTTGAGTTTCCTGTTCGACAGAGTATTCCCTGGGAATCCAAGAGGACTGGAAACCTAGATTATTATCTAGAGTTATGAAGTTTAAAAAAATTAAGTGGCTTTGTGAAGTTCCAAGATGAGTCTATCTCAACTATACAGATGACTGGGTTGTTGTGAAAAATTCAAAATTGAAACCCGAGGTGGGGTGTTTAGCATAACCAGTCTACTGCTCTTACTCCCCTGAGGGGTGGACCTCTCGAAGACACGGAGGAGAAATGGTTTTTAGAAGAAGAAGAAAAATCAGGATCTGCAGTGGCAGAATTAGTCCCTGGAAGTCAGTTTCATTAGAAAGCCTACCCAGAGGCACAAGGAGTGTCTGCGGAGCCACAGGAAATGCCAACTAGGAACCTTCCAGCCCTTCCTGGTATGCACCTGCGCCCGGAGAATGCCCAGAACTGGGTCAAGGCAGGAGGCAGTAATCATCTGTGCATCAGTGGTGCTCATCAAGTGTCCTCTCTGTGCAGACCCATGCTGAGAATCATGAAAATACACAGATGAAGAAGAAGATGGGCTCCTGATTCTCATGGAGATTATAACATAATAGGAGCTAGGAGAGCAATATCCCAAAATGACCCAATAAAAGAAGAGCCAAATGCCTGACTACACTTGCACAGAGTGATCCCACACTAAGCGGGTTTCGGAGCAATTCAGAGTTTGTGAGCCAATGGTTTAAGACCAGACGGTTTTATCTTATGGGTTGCCTTGTACTATGATTGAAATATTTCCTATACGTCACTTCCATCTGTTAAGCAGATCAGAAGTGCTTCAAAGACGGAGACTGGTATGAGAAAATAGGGAGGTAAATCACCCCATCTACTTTACTTCCTCACTCTTTACATAAGATGTGAATTGAATCAGATACAGATCGAACTAAATCACAGCTGTGACCAGCAGAACTCTGAATGGAAACCAAAGCAAGAGCAAAATCAAAAAAATACTGTCACGAAGATGTTTTAACCGTCGGGGAAAGAAGTAGAGCGGCTTGAGGTATCTATGAGGGTGAATGGGAAAAACAAAGGTTGCAAAGGAAAATGATAATAACGGTTTGTTTGCAACTAATTCTTTTACAGTTTACCGAAAGGATTTGACCTGACTTAAAATAAAAGACAGGAACAAAGCAAGATTGCTAACGTAAATGTCAAATGTCAAGCCATGTGGAAGAGACAGGCCAGGGAAGAGAGAGCAGATACTGGGGGAAAGTAAAGGGGTTTCCTGGGAAGGCTGAGGAGAGGTGATGATCAGAGATTGTGCTGAAGATAACAACAGCTGGGTGGGGAGGTTGGAGTGACCAGGACGGTGCATGTACATATGACACTGATGGGTAAAGAAAAACCTGTGAGATGGGGGAGGAGTTTGCAATTCCTTCCCCACGAGTGAGTAAAAGACCAACAAGCAACCATTCACTGAGTACATCATGCATTCATTCCAAAACCACTGAGTACCCGTTTAAATTGGGCGATACTGGATGGCGTCTGCTTTCAAGGAACTCTCAGTCGAGAAGGGTACGTCAAGTAGCATTTTAACAAGATTGATGGAAAGAGATGCTTTAGAGTATTGTATACATAGGAAGCTGCACAGCCAGAGGTCTTAAGGCAGAAGTGTGTTTCGGTCCAGGCCCATGCTTGGTTAGCACGTGTTCTCACAAACTCAAACTTTAGTTCCAAAAACAAAACCTAAGTAATGATGGAAAAGGACGTGGGGGCATGTCAACTGATTACTCTGGCTGTTTAATAAACATTTATAGTGCATGCCAGGCACTGTTTATAAACATCAATTCATTTATAACTTTGAGATATATACTATTATTATTCCTACTTTAAAATGGGGAAACTGAGACACACCTTACTCACTTGCTCACATTCCCAATTAGCAAGCAGTGGAGCCAGGATCTGGAACAAGGTGGTCTGGTTCCAGAATCTGTGCTGTGAACCACTGCTCTATGTGGCCTCATCATCAGTCATTCAACCTACATTGCTAAGTACTTACCATGAGTTAACACTGCGTTAGGTGCTGAAGCTAGATTTGTAGTGAAACAGACAAGGTCACTTGTCCTCATGTAGCCTCTTTTTCAATGTGAGTTGCTACTAAGCATTCATGAGTCCATGGCCTCAACAATAAGACTAGAAAGCCATTATTGCTGCTTCTCTTTCCTTTGCCATGGCTGTCTCCCTGTAACACCAGACAGAACTTAAGTGTCTGACGATCAATGCTGAGAAGGTACCCCAAACGTCTCAGCTCCAAGACCCAGCAGACACTTGCTGCCGCAATCTCTGAACGTGAGGTTGGACCCTGCAGTTGAAACTGGTCAATGCACCAGCGCAATACCTAGGCTCACAGCAGGTCTGAACTAAATCTCGTTAGAAGCGCCAGAATGGCTTAACTGTCCAGAAGGTAGTTAAGCCTTAGGGTTGGTAGTGCAGTTGGAAAGAGACTGGGGAATTTGACATGAAGCTGCATGTGTCCAGGACAATGTTTTTATAGATATTATGTTTATTTGGCTTATTTTTGGAGGGCTGTTGATGATTACTGGGAGGTGAGGGGTTAAGTCCCCTAAGGTCCCCTTTGATAAATACTTAACTGTCAATCAACTGACTGTTTGACATAAGGGCTAATGGTACTAAGATATGAAATTAGGGAGAGACATGATATGCTGGTGAGGAATGGGGGGATTTCCCTGGAGGCTACTAAGCGACATAATTGGAGG
Organism: Stenella coeruleoalba; assembly: GCF_951394435.1. Lineage (NCBI taxonomy): Eukaryota > Metazoa > Chordata > Mammalia > Artiodactyla > Delphinidae > Stenella > Stenella coeruleoalba. The sequence continues at coordinate 36,308,038 of NC_137151.1, read as the reverse complement.
CCCAGGGGTGGGAGTGAGGCCATTTGTCAGAGCACTCATGCCTCTTCAGCACCTGCTGCTTTGAAAGACAGTAGATCTTAATCCATGTCAATAAATTCTTCCAGTCTCAGGGACATGTCTAAGATGCTTCATTTAGGCATTGAATCAATGGGCTTGGGTCAACTTTTCTCTATTTCAGCCCCCTGGGATCCATTTGTTCTAGAAATAAATCATGAGTAAGTCACGAAGTACTTACCAGCTTCAGATCACTTAGGTAGTCAACTCCCCAAGAAAAGTGAACACAGGATATCGCTACGCCTATCGACTCTTAGAGCTAGAAGGGGAGCTTTAGAGCTAATTTAGTTTAATTCAGCAATTTTACTGAAAAACTGAATTCCAAAGACCTTAGGTGGTTTCTCCAAGTTCACTCAGCCAGTCCAAGGCAGAGCAAGACCTGAGCCTTGTCCCTGGTGGCTGACTCACCTCCACCTGTTCCTCTTGGTTTTCCTGCCATGGAATGAAGGCATCAGACAGAATAGATGAGGTAATTCGTACCAAGCATATTTTGTTTATGAATCACAGTGACCACAATGGAGGCAACCAGTGACACGACAGATCCAAGATATTCATGAAGGTTGCAGGCTGTTTAACCCTTTAAACAAAATCCAAATTCCTCTCCTACTCTATTGCCACTTCAATACTCCTTCAAGCTCCATCCCACACCTCCCTGACGAAGCAGGAGGTAGTGAGACCAAAATGTGCTCCACTTTAAACAACTGTTCTTTTATTTGTAGCTGTTCATGATGTAATAAAATTATCCTGGGAGGTGGGTGGGGTAGGGGGCCATACCTGAACCACCTCAAATTGGATGGTCTGGGTAGTTTACTCTCTACTGAGCCCTCAATTCTTCTTGACCAAACTCCAGCCATGATGTCTGTGGGAAGAGAAGCTGCTTTTCTAGTCACCTGAAATCCTTTCTCTAGATATACTGACTGAAACAACTTTATTTCTATTTGCTAATAACTGTCTGCTCTAACGCAATGGATCCCTGCTGCAATCAGTGTACCTATTCAGTGAAGGTCTATGCTGGTCCAGCTTTCTCCAGCTGCCTTAGACCATGTCACCTTGACACCTTCTGCCATTCCTGTGTTGACCAATTGCCTGAAGAGGTAAGCAATTACCCAAGGTTTTATAGGCTATTTAGGTTTTGTAGGCTGCAGTGTTAGCCCCTATAAAGACCTCTCATGGCCACAAAGTGTTAAAGAGACAAAGTAACTTTTAACTCAGGTCAACTGAGATCACTACATAGCAGTAGCTTTCTAAAGCTAGGGAATATATTACAGGCTGATAAGTGATTGTACATATGCAGTAGTCATTAACGCTTTGAATATTTCGGTGCCTAACCTGGAATTTTTCATTTGCAATAAGAAATTATTAAATTGACCTGCCTTACAAGAAATGTGCAAGTCTGCTACTAATGACTGCAAAGTCACCTTAAATAATGAATTACTCCATGAACAGAATGCTAATTAACAAAGGGGGTGGGAATATGCTGGAGTTGATACATTTAATGTTAAAGAAAAAACTGTTCTTAATTCTAGCAATGTGCATAGTTCATGATTTTCCTTAAGGAAAAAGTGATTTTAGATGAACATACAAATTCAATCGAAATGATTTGTAATTAAGAAGAAAAATGCCTGTTGTTATCATTAGCATGTGACCACCACTGTAAAGAAAACTGAGTGCCTTCACATCTCCTTCTTTGAAACTAAATCAAGCTCTGATCCAAACTAATTTGAATCAACACAGAAATAAGTTGACAAAGATTCAATAAGAGTATATTACCCCCCCACCCCTACTGCTGGCCATTTTGTAAGATCTAAACTTCAATGCCATTTAATGCCTCAAAAAGAAATTAAATGGAAATTGCATCATCATCATCATCATCATAATTAGTTAATTATAATTAATAACTAGGTACCCTCTGTATTTTATTTAAAAAATGAGTAATGTTTGCTTAGAGTACAAAATGTTATCACAAGAGCCAATGGCATTTTCTTGTTTTTTAATATGTCTATTATCAGATGAAACATCAAATGAGTCTTTAAAAATTTAGCGAGTGTTTCAGGTAATTCTGCCATGGCATAATGGAACTCAGCTTTCCCTCAGAACAGAAAGAAAGATCTTGATCATGGGCAAGAAATTAGTCAAACATATTGATTTTTTCCCAGTACTTTCAGGGAGGTAGAGATGAAAAGAAAGTAAAGGTGATGCTACTTCCTGGGGACTCTTAAAACCCGGATGATTTTGCCTGCTTTCTCTCTTAGGGGTAACTGAGTACCCCTGCATTCTATCTTCAGTTGATTTTACATAAGATATTTGATTTGCAGAAAGACATCAGCCTTCACAAAGAACTTAGACCAAAAAGTTATATTCACTTCAATTTTCCAAATCAACGCAGGCCCTGTCAATCCCAAAGGGAATTCTCACTCAAAACTCAGAACCCCCTCGTTCCACAGGGTGTCCAGGAAATCATAATATAAACAGCAATTGCTCAGAGTTAATTCAAAAATAATGAAAGAGCCTACTTATGTAAAAATGCTGCTTTCTAAATGGTTTTTGAGAAACAGTATTGCCTCTGGCATATTCATTTAGGGAGCATACTGACTTGGCAGAAATTCAATCCACCTAACTGCTGAAATAAATAGGTTTCTACAAACTGAAGGAGTCAAACGGTTGAAGGGGAAAGATAAATAATATTACAGTTTTAACCAGAAAGCTATTTTCCTTAAAGAAGCCTTCATGTATTATTTCAATTGCCTTTTGTCACTGGGATTTGCAAAATAATACATCATTCTTTTAACTTCGTGGTTAGAATAATAGCAAATATGTCTTCTAGCACTTATAGGCAGCTTAAAGAATTAAATCCCATCTCATTCTATTATATCTAATAAAGCTTAATTTTAGCCATATTGTGACTCTCTTGGCAAAGTACTGTGCAATACAGTTTGGCAGGAGGATGTATGTACCATAAATGTAATATCTAAAAATAATTATCTAATTGCGGGAATTATGTGAAATTTGGCCACATGTCAAAAAATTTTCCAAATTTCATTCATTTCACATAGTGAATTAGAAAATACCTACCAACTAGTGATTTTCTTAATGCTACAGAGTAACAACATGATAAGTAAAGATGGAAAACAATATTCAGAATAAAAATGGACAAAATAAATGAAGTATGTATTCAGTTTTAGAAAGTAATTAGATCAATATCCAACAATTACAAAATTAGGGGAGAAATACAGTAGCCGTCAGACCTATATTCATATATTTCTTTATGATATATTCTCTCCTCTGTTCCTCTATTTTTAATTAATTTTATTGGAGTATATTTGATTTAGAATGTCGTGTTAGTTTCTGCTGTACAGCAAAGTGAATCAGTTAAACACACACATATATATCTTCACTCTTTTATAGATTCTTTTCCAATATAGTCATTACAGAGTACTGAGTAGAGTTCCCTGTGCTATACAGTCGGTTTTTATTAGTTATCTATTTTATATATAGTAGTGTGTATATGTCAATCCTAATCTCCCAGCTTATCCTTCCCCCACCTCCTTTCCCCCTTGGTAACCAGAAGTTTGCTTTCTACAGATGTGATTCTGTTTCTGTTTTGTAAATAAGTTCATTTGTACCATTTTTATAGATTCCACATATAAGTGATATCATATGATATTTGTCTTTCTCTAGCTTACTTCACTCAGTATGACAATCACTAGATCCAACCATGTCACTCCAAATGGCATTATTTTATTCTTTTTTATGGCTAATATTCCATTGTATATACATACCCCATCTTCTTTTGAAAATTTCTTTCTGATCGTTTCTCAGACTAGTAATAATTAATTAAGAAAATGAATAAGTGAACACTATGTCCCCTTCTAAAAAATTCTTACAGAGAAATAAAATGAAAAAAATAGGTTTAAAAATATCAGTATTAAAGGCCAAACCTCAGGAAAGGTAGGTGTTTTAGAGGAAAATGAGGAGCAAGGTGGGTGTTTTTGATGTGATTCTGAAACGTACTTAAAATTATTACTGGGGCTTCGCTGGTGGCGCAGTGGTTGAGAGTCCGCCTGCCGATGCAGGGGACACGGGTTTGAGCCCCGGTCTGGGAAGATCCCACATGCCGTGGAGCGGCTGGGCCCGTGAGCCATGGCCGCTGAGCCTGCGCGTCCGGAGCCTGTGCTCCGCAATGGGAGAGGCCACAACAGTGAGAGGCCCGCGTACCGCAAAAAAAAAAAAAAAAAAAAAATTACTAAAAGTTTGATGGAGAGGATGAAACTAAATTATAATGATTATTTTCATCTTAAAATTTAAGATTAAAGGGACTTCCCTGGTAGCACAGTGGTTAAGAATCCGCCTGCCAATGCAGGGGACATGGGTTTGAGCCCTGGTCAGGGAAGATCCCACATGCTGGGGAGCAACTAAGCCCATGCGCCACAACTACTGAGCCTGCGCTCTAGAGCCTGCAAGCCACAACTACTGAGCCCACGTGCCACAACTACTAAAGCCCACGCACCTAGAGCCCATGCTCCGCAACAAGAGAAGCCACAGCAAAGAGAAGCCTGTGCACCACAACAAAGAGTAGCCCCCACTCACTGCAACTAGAGAAAGCCCACGCGCAGCAACGAAGACCCAATGCAGCCAAAAATAAAATAAAAATAAATAAATACATTTATAAAAAATAAAATTTAAGATTAAAGTCATTCCTAAGTTATTACCATGAGTTCACAATAAGCAGCCCACCCCTAGATTTTCTTAAAGAGCAAAGGATGACCAAAGAAGCAATTAAGGCAGCTTGGAACTTGGAGAAGGAGGGCTGTAAAGCTGACCCTCCACTGGGTACACATAGCATCACTAGCCCAATTCTTTTTCCTTATCAACCATATCCAACCCATCAACTGAGGAAAAACAGAGGTGACCGTAAAACATCCCTAAGTCCATTGGGCAAGAATTGGAAAGAAAAAGGATATTTTAAAAATACAAAAAAAAAAAAAAATGTGGTTGAGATAGAAATGTGTCAGAGAGCAGGGACAGGGAAAGGGACACGGAACAGGAAGATCTGGTAAGAAAGGTCAGAAGGTGGCAAAAGAAAGCAGACCTAAGTCTCCCAGACTTCAGTATCGGTCACAGGGTGCCCTGTTACTCCATCAGCAAGAAGGGCCTTCATCTGATTTAGAAGGTCTGATTTAGGTGGATGTAGAAGGTGGATGTTTCAACCCGGGAATAACTCAATGGAAATTTTAAATAATGGTAACGAGAAGGGGAAATCCATGTTCTCTGAGGTGACACAGTCCTCCAAGAACATCACAAACTCCAAAGCTTAAAGCCATTCCTAAGGGGCCACAAAAGGGGAAATATGTGGTGATTATTTAAGAGAGCCAAGAAAGAACTATTGCTCTCTAAAACAAATACGTGCACCATCCTGTTTTTAAAGGAAGGGAAAGAAAAGGGCTCACTGTACCTGACAGCCTTGTTAGCACACACCGCTTTAAATTTGCAAATTGTTTTAGACTGAACAAGTTAATTTGACTTCAAAGGAAGGCTCATGGGATTCACCAGGTTCCTAAGTAGTGAGGGGAATGAGACACCGCCTAAAACATTTTTAAATGCAGAATAGTTCACTCTTTTGTACGAGAAATTGCATTATACATTTTTAGAAGTAACAGAAAAATTACAAACCAAAACCCCTGCATTGCAAAACTGGTTGAAAGTTCTTTTCCTCCCAGGCCTATTCATACGTTACAAGTCCTACTTTCTATAGCTTTTCACTATGTCAAGGCCAATATTATAAAGTAGTAGCTTCCCACTTGGATAAACCAGTGGGGTCTAAGGTAGATCCAACTCAGAAGAACTGGGTCAGGACTGGAAAGGGGGTAGCAGAGAGTGCAGTAAGGACTTATATCTTCAAAAATCTTTATGATTAGCAGGTCAGGGAGTCAATGTTCTGAATAATTTGAGTATGATTTTGAAAAGCCAGTTGGCCAAATATCAATACTATCATTAAAATCTATTAAACTGAAAGTCTACCACTACCTGTGTAAATTGGGCAAATTGTTTAGCAATTGATCTTCTGTAAAATAAAGAGACTATCCAATGTTTCTCACCTTTGTTGTGTTATCTCCTCCCCAAGGAGCATCTGTAAACATTTTTCCCTTATTTCCCCTTTTTCCCCTATAACATTTTCACACCACAAATATACTGTGTGTAAGTAAGTTTTATATACATACACTTTATATGTAAAAAGTGTAAGATTTTTTTCACCCCAAGAACCTTTTTTTGTCCCCTTGGGGGCAATATCATCTCCTTTGGGAATGCATGGACTAGACCACATATTGACCTTAAGTTTGTAGACTAAGCAGTCTACAAGTATATTCCGGTTCAATTAGCAAAATATTCTATGAGACAAGTACTACTAGTATCTCCAGTTTCCAGTGCGACAATTGAAATTTTAAAATTCTGCCCCAGCTTCTATAATTAGCAAAAGCAGAGGCAGGACCTGAACCCGGCCAGTGTGATTCTGGTTTTCCCTTTTCTTCACCATGTTAGACTCTTCCAGCTCAAGGCTCTGAAATTCTTGAATTCAGTGCACATTTTCATGGCTGTAGGTTGGAATCTATCTTTTTACTTTGACTACAGTGCTTCTCAGTACCTGTGTTTTGCTTGTTTTGAATCTACATGCTGAATTTTTTTTTGCAATAATCAGGAGATAATACATTAACTAATACGATATGTTATTCTCTGGCAGAATTCTGATGCATACAGAGAATACAGACATTTAAAACAGCTGAAATGCTGTAGAATTTTACAAATTTTGTCTTTTGTTTAGACAGTAGTCAAGTTATTAAAAAGCTGTCTTGAGAAGTTGCATACTCCAATTTTTTGTACATTTAAATATATCATCAGAGCAAAACAGGTTATAATATCAAAAAGACAGTGATTTATGTTTTAAAATATTACAGTTGCTTCATATGAAGTCTTAATTTGAGAGAAAAAGCAACAAAAATAATGAGATAATTATTTAATTTAAAAACACAATTAGATGATTTTATATTAAAAGCAGTGTGGATGTACTCATAGCTTATTTAAATACAAATAAACATTAATTCTGAAAGTATTCCTACGTATTTTTAAACGGGAGGGTGAACTGAATTTTCCAAAGTAATATAGATGTCTTTATATCATAAAATGAGATACAGCTGCACGCAACAATTTTTTTTTTTTTAATGTTTGTATATCTCTTTTTTTTGCGGTACGTGGGCCTCTCACTGTTGTGGCCTCTCCCGTTGCGGAGCACAGGCTCCGGACGCGCAGGCTCAGCGGCCATGGCTCACGGGCCCAGCCGCTCCGCGGCATGTGGGATCCTCCCGGACCGGGGCACGAACCCATGTCCCCTGCATCGGCAGGCGGACTCTCAACCACTGCGCCACCAGGGAAGCCCCTATGGTAAAATGAGAATTTTAACTGCTCAAATATTTTATGAAAATCTCATTCAACCAAAAGCAGAACTTCTAGAAGAATCTATTGACGGTACATTCATAGTGGAAGTTGTAAAGAAAGTAGGGAAAGGAGCTGCTACCCCAGAACAAAGTCTGACAAATGAGAGGCTATGTCTGCCAGTGTAGACATGACAAGAGCACTGGCAGAAAGCAATCTGAATGGGATTAACTGAGATTCTGTCCCCTATAGTCCTATTCAGTGGCAGTATATAGACACTATTTTTCTAACCCTCAAACTTTTGATTGGCTAAATATAGTATGGTTAACATAAAAAGAAGTGAATTGTCCTAAAGAAGGAGAAGAAGGAGAAGGAGGAGGAGGGTATGAGTTTAAAGAAGAAAAAAGATAAAGAAGCCACCAGAGAATAAGAATTTGGAGGATAAAATTGAGGCAGAACACTGTGCCTAATGGTCCAATGAAAAATGCTACTGAGTTGAAGAGTATGATGTAGGATATGTCTCTTCATTGTTTTCTTCCTCCAAATCTTCAGGAAAACATCCATTTCTCATTAAATCATTGTTTCATTGGAGCTCTATTTGGAGACTGCGTTCAGAGACTGAGCCTTGTTCCAAGACGGAGATGGGTCAATTGGGAACCAGCCATGGATGGTTTCCCTTCAAGTTCCCTAAGAGTTGGTGACAGACGCAGGAGCTGAGCTAGACTTGCACCCAGAATTCAGAAATGAAAGTTCCAAAAGCCGTGGGCTAAATCTCATAAGATGGAGTACATTTTATGGTGTAGGCTCACCCTGGAAGGAATTCTGACCCCCCCCCCCCCAAATTACAAGAACACCATAGAGGATTTGACAGAATAAAGCTCCAAGGGGGCTTGTGGGGCTGCATGGGAACTCTCTGATGAGCACATTGTAAAGGCTTGCACGCATTTAAAAAGAAGGAAACACAGCCAAGACCATATGTTAGTGAGTTTAGCATGGCATTATAATAATGTTATAAGGGCTAAAGCTTGGAATAAATTGGGCCTGTAAAAATGCTAAAGAATGCAAAAGAGGGCAAGGGGCACTTTAAAAGTTTTACGGTAAAAAAAAAAATGACTGGATGACTTTTCAGCTTGGCAAGTAGAATAATGAGACATAAGGGGAAGAATAGCAATGATAGTTTAAGAGTTAACATTTACTTTTCTCAGTGCCAGGCACTGAGCTAATAAGCATTTTATGTTTACTGTTTTACACGATGCTTATAACAGCCCTGTGTAAACAGAGCTATTATTAATTGGTCTTATTTTAGGCTTGGAGAAAACAGGTTCCTAGAGGGTAATAAGTGACTTTGTCTAGGTCACACAGCTTGCAGGGGACATGGACTGAGTCTGAACACAACATTCTGAGTCCAGAGCCTGCCCTTTTAGGCACCTTTCGAATTAGCATTGTTGCTGTAATTACTGAAATCCTTGTCTCCAGGTGAAAAAGGTAGAAACATCTTGGTTAAGAAGGGATCAAAAATCTAAAGTAGACAAAGAGATCCTGTAGCTTCTCAAAATAAAATTAACCTCCTGCTCCAGGTAAATTACAGCCCGGAATAGATGGAACTTATAGAACCAATGCCTCAACCACTGCTGAGATGGGAGAGAAGGGCCCACAGGTTTGCTGTTTCCCTTTGGTTTGCAAACCAAAACATCCAAGCCCTCACCCCACAGAGCTGTGGAAGGCCTGGCCCTGGGAATGGGTCTGAGGATTCCCCCAGAGTGCAAGATCACTTCCTGGGGCAGATCCCATTTCCCCTCTGGACCACTGGGCCAGTTGACCCAGGTGCCTCTGTGGCCTTGGTTCCACCACTGCAGGTATAGGTCCAAAATCCCCCTTACTTCTCCAGCAACCTTAATCCCCACAGGCACGGTCAACAGGCAGCCTCTGTTACTAACCTGTAAGTTAATCAACACCACCAAAGCCTTAAGGATACCATAGGGAAACTACATCCATCCATAAAAAGCAATTTGCACCTCAGTGTCAGAGTTTAGTGGCCACACCCCATCACAGGGAACCATCTTGCCTGGCCTTTCCTTCCCAAACGCCAGGCCCACTGCTCCCATTTCTTGAGGACTTGCTTCCCTCAGAGGGCTCCCTGCCCTGGAGCAGTGGTTAAGAACACAAGCTCCAGAGTCAGACTCTAGATCAAATCCTGGCCCTGCCATTGTGACTTTAGGCTAGTTACTGCCAGTGTAGAGCCTTCTTTCTTATGGGTATAATGGGGAATAATAATGACTCATCTAAAGCACTTATATAGCACTTACGTCTCAGAGCAGTGTTATGTACAAAGCAAGCATCAACAAATACTAGCTATTTGTATTATTCCCAGGTTCTGAGATATCCAACTCTCTTATACCTTGAGCTGTACGATCCAATATGGTACCCAGAAGCCACATAGCCACGTGTAGTTAGTGAGCACTTGAAATGTGGCTAATCCAAGAGATGTGCTATAAGTACAAAATACCTACAACATGTAATACAAAAAATAATTCAATAATAATAATTTTAAAATATCTCAGTTATTGTTATACTGATTCCATGTTGAAATAATAATGTTTTAGATATGTTAAGCTAGATAAAGTATATTACTAAAATTAATTTCACCTATTTCTTTTGACTTTTTTTCCTTTTTGAATTTTTTAATGTGATTCCTGGCAAAATTACTGTGTGATTCCTATTTGTGACTCACATTAGACTTCTAATGGACAGTGCTGTTCTAAGTGTGGTCCATGGAGCAAAAGCACAGGCATCTCCTGGGAGCTTAGAAACGCAGGATCCCAATCCCAGCCCAGACCTACTGACTCATGATCTGCATTTTAAAAGATCGCCAGGTAACCTGCACGCACATTAACATCTGAGAAGCACTATTCCAGAGGGAAAACCAGTCAGCCTTCCATATTGTCTGCACGGCAGGGAGGGGAATCCCTTTTTACGCTGTTAGAGAAAGACACTGGGGCCCCATTTTTCAGACTCCACATAACTAGATGACCCATTAAAATTCCTATACTCCCCACCTTCACCCAGGGAACTCTGTCCCTTTAGGCTGCTTTAAGATAAATTATTTAGGGCCTTACTACATAAGAAATTTTAGACGTGGAAGTGGAGGGAGAAAACAAACCAATTTTGAACAGGGAAAGAGGGTAGATTTCACAGGGTATTCAGTGTGATAATAATCCCAGGCCAAATTCAAAGGCTTATTTTTAAAGGGTCAAGTAACCACAATAAAAGGAAATCATACTTCATTATGAAATGATTAGAGTTCATTAAGCATCCTTTATGATGAAAGAATATGAAAATATGACCCTTGAAGATAAAGTTGAAGACGGGAATGTTTGGTATAGAGAGAAAAAATGTAGGGAGTTTAGTGTGGCTAGCTTTACATTCTGAAGGGTTTTCATATACTAAATAGATCAATTTTACGTAGCTCCTAAGCACAGAGCTGGGAGAAATGGATGGAAATTAACAAGAAGCAATTCAACATAAGAGAAGTCTATGCAATAACTGGAAGTTTATATAGTAATAAATTAGTTATCACTAGCATGCAATCTCAAACTACACTGAGGGACGTTTCAAAAGGAATTCACCGTGTCAGAGAAAGGTCTCTACCAGACAATCAACCCAGCCCCTTTCAAACTGCAAACACTATGATTCCACTGTCTCAGTTAGTAAAGATAACAGGAATGGTCACGACCACACTGCTAAGGTTATACTTCGACTTCTAGCCTTCACCTACATAAAGAGAGAAGGGTTAGTCTAGAGCTGAGAGACAGTCACTTAATATTAGGCAGTTAATAAATGTATTGCTACTATGTTACATGAACACAAGTAATAAAGTTTCCTGGTCTATTCCAATACTCTCCAATTAAAAGGAAACACTTCCAAGGACAGATGTGTACATGGCTTCTCTGAAAACAGAGGTGGGTTTGAGTAGGAGTGGGGAGTCTAGTAATTATGGAGATTATAAATGATGATACAGGGCAACCCTTTGAGCAAGTAGGGTAAAGCTACATATACTGTTAAAATATGTGAAGGAATGAGCCGTGCAACATGTGTCTTTTCAGTGACTGTCTCATCCAGGCCCTTGAAATCAACCTCACCTGCCCATATCCACAATTAGTTATGGGCCTCACCCACCTGGCAGTTCCATCCCCCAGCTCCTTGCTCTCTCCTCTCTCTCTCCAATGCTACCCCCTCCCAAGGTGGCTCTTACTTGAGTTATGAAGGACCTCCTTTTCTCCCCCCCCCCCCGCCCCCCCTACCCCCTGGCCTCAACAATCCTCTGGATAAACATCAAAACATATTCCGGTATGTCCTCTAACATCAAATATCAAGTACACCTGAATAAAAATTTCTTTCAAGTCCTACATTTTCCCCAAAATGCTCACCCATATTCTCATTTGGAAATGATCATGAGGCACTCAGATCTATTTCATAAGTTCCCCACCCCATGATAAAAATGGTCAACAGATAGGTAAAAAATGTTTGTAATTATAAATGGAATGAGGAAACTGCTGTGGAAAGCTGAGTTTATAAGTATTATATAATGTTCAAAATAGGACGGGAAGAAAAAGAAAATAAAGCTCCTTTAAGAAGCCTTCTTTCGGACATAGAAAGAACAACACACATTTACTTGTGACAGCAGGGTCTAAATTATACTGTCTAAGGCTTCCCCCCCTACTAAGAATAAAAGAGAAAGCCAGATGAAGTCTTACTAAATTAATATTCATAGACTGATGCCTGGTCTATAGCCACCATATCTTTTAAGCTTTAAGTCTACCTCGAGCCATTTGGAAACTGAGTACAAAGATAATCATCTTCGTCTTTATAACAGGGTACAGATTTTCAAGGATCTTTGACACAGTATTATCACAATAGAAGCTTTCTGCAGGGTCATAAAGAAAAGCCACGTAGCTTCTATAAGATGTAAGAATAACCAGGAAACAGAAACCCATAAAATCCTAGCTGAAAAACAATTAGAGTTAGCAAATCAGTCAAAGCTTCAATGCTAACGCTGCAGACTCCACACTGAGCCTCGACGTCTAGAGTTATCATTGGAACAAGTCCTTACAGGAGCTCTGTAATCCCTGGGGCTGCTTTCCAGACCCTAGAACTTGAACAGTTGCCAAATTTAGCTGGAAAGAAAGTATTAGACTAGTGAGTGTGAAGACAAAAATCAGTGTAAGTTAGTATAGATGGTGCATATTTTGTAAGCACATTAACTTTTAGGCCAGGGTAACAGGTGAAAAAAGTGGGCAATGAACAGAAGTCTAAGGCACTGGGCTTACCCTTAGGTCTGCAACGAACCAACGCTGAGGATCAGGCAAGTTCAACTATGGCAGGTCTCAATTTGCATATTTAGGATAAAAATATTAAATTGTGTCAATGTTCCCTAACCTTCCTCTTGTATAAGAATCACCTGTTTTATCACTTTAAAAATTTACAAATTTCTAGACCCACTGAAGCAGAATGACAGGGGAGGAGCTGAGAAACATATACATTTGACAAGTACCATAGGCCATTCATATCACCAGGTTTGTTGATAATTACTGCTTAAATGTTACCTAATTTTCCGCTCAATTAGTTCCAAGATTCCATTTCTTTAACTCTTGCTTCAAATAATAGTTTCTCATAGCCTAAACACATAAAGGTGGAAAAGTACTCTTAAATCAACAAATAACTACATAGTTTATTTACATGAAGTTATCAGTCTTAAAAACGATAGATGTGGTTTCAAGCTTTATCCGGTCTAAAGAATACGAAATGAGTCTGACCAATTTCATAGTATGTCCTAACTAGAAAAAAGAAAATTGCAGGTGTAGAATTTTGGGGAAATGATGTACCTGTAGTGTCTCCAATCAATTCTATTTCAGGGAAAGGAGACTATACAGGTAACTAGAAAAAGATAATTACATATAAACAAATTTTCTTCAGAATGTAACTAACTTTTTTCATTTGTATTTCCCACTAGTATTTAATATACCTATGAGGTGAGAATGAATACATTCTATCATCTTTCATTTATAAAAGGATAAATTGAAGCCACAATTGAGTAACCCCTCTGCCTAAGGCTAAGTATCATCATCAGTGGTACAGACAGAATTAGAATTCTATTTACTTCATTCTCAGTTCAGTATTTCTTTCCACATAATTCCATTTTATCGAAGTGTAATAACTATTATCTCAATTTCATGTACATCTGAAAATGCCCACAATAAAATCTTTTATTTTTTTTAAAGTTTGTTACCTTGAGATTAATAGGTGGCAAGTTATACGTACAAACCTTTCATTGTCTGGAGTAGAATTTCCAAAATATTAGCTCTACCAACCAACAATTTGGCAGAATCATTTAAAATTTCACATCTCAAAAACTTCTGCAGGAGAAGCCAATCTGTTACATATTTGTTTCTCTACCCTTAATAAATTCTTCTTAGAGCTTGCTGGATAAAGGTGTACATCAATAGCCCAATACTTTTACAGTTTCTGTTTGATTCAGGGAAATAGAACACATTTCCCAGAAGTCTGGATGCTGTAATTTTCAAAATAGAGAGGACATTTTCTAAATAGAAGTATCTGTTGACTGTATGTGTTTTTACTGTAATAATTGCCTTTTATGAACTAACACCGCAAGACAGGATACTGTAAAATGAGGTTGTTTTCAGCCAATCAAAGATTTTGGAGAGCATCGGGCATTCTATGGTTTCATACAGTGGAGATACTAGGTCTTGATTATAATCAGAAAACCAGCAGATCACTCACTATATACAATTTGTTACATTTTTCGTTGTAAGGGATATATTAACCAATGTGTACGCATGTGTGTTGTTGTTTTGTAGCGAGAGTTTCTCCATGGATCTGTCATATTTCTGCATATCTTGAGATCAGAGATAATGACAGATTTTGTTCCAGACTATTTTTTAAAGTATGTTTGTAGAGCGAACAGCCTTGGAAGAGAAGGATAAAGTCACCCTCTAGGGCAAAGGTTGTACAGGTTTGCTTCTAGCCCATTATGAAGGACTGGGGTCTCTAAGGCTCAATGTCTCTCTCCCCTTACACAACTCACTATGCGTGCAGGCATCACAGGCCCCTGTGTGTTGCACTATGGGAACTGGGGCTCCAGAAACCAGTACCAATGATGACGTTCTGGCAACTGACATGGCTGTGAGTAACAAATGCCCTTTGTCTCTGACCAAGGGGTCTGATGTCTTCTGCCAGTATCTATGAAAAGACTGCAGGCAAACATGCTTTCTGGCAAGTAGAATAATATCTGAGACCCTTTACTCTTCTTGAGATGTGTGTGTCAGCTATTCACATTTGAGCTTACTAATAGCTCTTGCTACAATGACTTTGCACAATTTCTTTAGAACTGTTTGTCTTTCAATTCTCTGTTTACATACTAAGAAATCCTGGAGAGTCATTTTATGACTGGTCATTTCAATTAAGTAACTGAACAGCCCTGGGGAACATTCTGAAAAAGTCAAAACTTTTGTTATATGTTCTATTTATTATACCATTCCAAAAATCGCACATCTACTGCTTTTTCTGTGTCAAACTGGTGCTTAAGTCATGGTCTGTGGACTTCATCCATTAGAGTCAACTGGGATGCTTTGAATGGGATGTTTACATACCCACCTCCCAATTTCTAGGGAAGTACCAAATCTGTTAGCAGTCGATTCTGAAGGCACTCGTAGAGAACTCACAGATTAGTGCCATGTTCTTGGTGACTGACTAATCTCAAGAAGATATTAACTGACACGGAGCTTCGGGAGTGACCTTTCCTATACACATCATACCAGATGCAGGGCAGCGAAGTATCAGATGCAGGGCAGTGAAGTATCTGGCCAGTGCCTGAGTCACGCCCTTCCCAGAGAGAACTGATCACATAATCTTATTAGCGAAAGAAACTCTGCTGTTGGATCATATTCTAATTTCCTCGTTCTACAGATGAAGAAGCTGAACTATCTGCATTTTAATAGAAACTTTAAAAGACGTACTCCTCTCCTCTTCTGGGTTGCTTGCTTTTTAACCTTGCATTTGAAAAATACTTTTTACACACCTTGAGAATATAATATTCTTTATATTATACCTACATAATTCATTTTTATGTTTCTCCAAATTGGCTTTGACCTCCTGATAGTCAAGGTTGATTTGTGCATCTCTCCATCTCTAATATTTGATACACTGTGTCACCAACAGCAGGGCCCCGATAAATGTGCGAATACACAAGAAAGCAAAGCTTTTACTCTCCGAAAAAGAACAAATAACACTTTGTACTTATTGAGTGCTCAGTATATATCAGGTACTGGGCTATGATGTTTTTCTCCTTTAAATATGGATCACCTCATTTTCTCCTGACAACTCCACTGTCATCTCCATTTTATTTTATTTTTATTCATGTATTTATTTTTAGCTGCGCCGCACGGCACGTGGAGTCTTGGTTTTCTGACCAGGGATCGAACCCTCACCCCCTGCATTGGAAGCACAGAGTCTTAACCACTGGACCACCAGGGAAGCCCTGTGTTATCTCCATCTTACAGAGGAGAAGACTGAAGGCTTAGAGAGGCTATGTGACCCATCCAACATTATATAGGTAGGAAACAGGGGAGGTGGTGGTCGAACATGGCAATCCCAACTTCAGCACCTAAATTCTTAATTATAAGCTAATTGGACCTCTGTACCCCCTAACATCATACATACCCATATATTCACAAGGACCACCCTCTTGTTTAATTTTAGTAAACCGCAAGTATTGGTTTATTTCTCGGTAGAGAAAGGGTTTGAGTAGGCAGAATAATGTCTAAATCTTACTCCCTACTACTTGTGATACATTATGTTACATGGCAAAGGGGAATTAAGTTGGTGTAGAATTGAGATTCCTCATAAACTGACTTTGAGATGGAGAGATTATTCTAGATTATCCAGGTGGGACCAATGTGATCACAAGGATCCTTATAAGTGGATGAGGGAGGAATAAAGGTTATAGAAAAACATCTGAAGATGTTGCCAGGTAGCTCTGACAGAGGAAGGAGTCATGAGACAAGAAATAAGGGGGGGCCTCCCGAAGCTGGGAAAAGTGAGGGATGGATTGTCCCTCAGAGTCTCCAGAAGGAAGACGGCTCTACTCACATCTTGATTTTAGCCCAGGGAGACCCATTTCACACTTCCGACCTCCAGAACTGTTAGATCATCAATTTGTGTTGTCTTAAGTCATTAAGTTTATTACAGCATCAATAGGAAATTAATACAGGGGTAATTAATTAATAGAAAAGAACACCGGTGGCAGAGACAGCGAGCTGCCCCTCAAAGATCTGTGTTTCTCTTCCAAAGTGTGCAGCCATTGCTAGAAAATGGCTGCTTAGCCAGGGGATTCCCCCTTCCCTCATTCTTCTTCATTGAAACAGGGACGCAATGACTAGTCTCTTAAATGTACTGTGCGAGAGTATCAGCTCTGAATCAAGATGTTTAAGATCTGGGTCCATGATTCTCCTGTTCTTTGCTGCCTAGGTGACTACGCGATGCTAGCCTCTAGCCACAAGATGGAAACTCAAGCACAGAAAGGTCAACTAACTTGCTCAATGCCACACCATGTGGCTGGAAAAGAATGAGTGGAAGGGAGGGTGTCGAGGCTGGAGAGGTATGCCAGGGCCAGATCGTACATGGCTATGTGAGAGACGTTATGAAGTTTTAATTCAGAGGGAGTCACTGAAGTCATTTTGCACGGGAGCGATAGACTCAGATAAGCTTTCTTGTCAAGTTGCTTCAGCTGAGTGTGGAAAAGAAAAATAATAATAGCTCATAGTTATTCAGTGCCTATTGTATAAGGTTCTGTTGTAAGTGATGTGTAAGGGTGTGTGTTCATGAGCTAGGAATGATCATCATCCCCACACGGCTTGTAAGTGACAGAGTGAGAATGTGGACAGAGGTAGTGTGTCTGCAGAGACCATGTGCTAAACCACATTGAATAGGCCCCACTCTATTTATATGGGAGTAAGAGTAGAAGGAGGGAAATAAGTCAGGAAACTATTACAGTAGTTTCAAATGAGAAATAATGCTAGAAGGGAGATAGAAATAAATAGAATAAACAAACAAACAAAAAAATAGTAGAGCTGTAACCAAGCAGGACCCCGTGGGGCTTCCCAGAACAGTCCCGTCCCCCTTATCCTCTACTTTAGCTCCTCTGTGGAATACCTAGATAATAGTATCTGATGCATGTTTCCTGAGTTGCTTTACAGATGCTAAAACCCCACCAGATTAACTACTTGATGACCATGAGCACATAGTCCCCAGGACTACTGGCACCTGAGGATTGATACCGTTAACCCCTGTGTCACTGCCCTGTTACCTCATCATCAACCAATTGGAGAGTTATGCACAAGCTGATCACATGCCCTGGGACACCCCTCACTCACCTCGTCTTTAAAAATGCTTTGCTGAAAGCCATAGAGGAGTTCAGACTTTTTGAGCGCTAGCTGTCCCAGATACCCTGTACAGCGCCTTACAATAAACGCTGCACTTTCCTTCACCACAACCCAGCATCAGTAGATTGGCTTTACCGCATGTGGGCGAGTGGATCCAAGTTTTGGTTCAATAACAGAACTAACAAAATTTGGTGACAGACTGAATGTGGGCAAAGAGGTGAATGACAGTGAAATGCCAAGGCTATTGCCCAGGTTTTTAGCATGAACATTTGGCAGCAGGAGAGTCAATATCCTGAAGTTTGGAATCCTGGGAAAAAATCTGATATGGGGCTGGGCAGGACAATAAAAATTACAATGTGGGAACATTGCATTTAAACTGCTACAGCTTATTCAAAAAGAAATATCTGGTTTCAGTACTGAGCTTCAAGCCTAAAAGAATTGGGACAACTCAGGTACATCTCATCAACAGTTTGAAATAAAATCAAAGTCTTAGAAAAGCAGACCTTGAAAGAATAAAATGAACTACAATTATATTCCACATGGAGACACAGAGAATCTTAAAATTAGAAGAGGTATCACAATTCGGCAGCTTTTTCAGCTTTTCTCTTGGCATGGAAAATTTTTTTTTTAAAGCAAAGTGTCTTTTATTTATTTATTTATTTATTTATTTATCTATCTATTTATTTATGGCTGCGTTGGGTCTTCGTTGCTGTGCACAGGCTCTCTCTAGTTGCAGCGAGCGGGGGCTACTCTTTGCTGCGGTGCACAGGCTTCTCATTGCGCTGTCTGCTCTTGTTGCGGAACACGGACTCCAGGCGCATGGGCTTCAGCAGTTGTGGCTTGAGGGCTCAGTAGTTGTGGTGCCTGGGCTTAGTTGCTCCACAGCATGTAGGATCTTCCCAGACCAGGGATCGAATCCGTGTCCCCTGCACTGGCAGGCAAATTCTTAACTAGTGCTCCACCAGGGAAGTTCCTTGACATGGAAATTGATTCTTCTCTCCATTATTGAGAAAATGGCCAGAAGACACAAAGAGTAATTCAGCCATTCTTAAACACACAGAGATCTTATTAAGTGACTCTTCCCTCTTGAGGACAGAACTCGGTGTGAAGTTCAAACTAGAGCATGGAAAAATGCTAATGACTAAAATAAATTGGTGAGAAAGTTGTGAAACTTTTCTGCAGGAAGAGCTGGACAATAAGTGGATATTTCTTCTATGTCCTACTTCCATTCACATATTCAACAAGGCTGGAGAAATAGATTTGGAAGGGATAACTTTGTTTCAGAAATTGCACTGCCAAGAGGAACCTCATTACGTCTTGGCCTGGTGTTGGAGAAAAATCTAATCCAGTTGACAAAACGAAGTTTAGTGAGACAGCCAACTAAAGATTGTAAATGCACTAGTCTCAGCAGATTTTTTCCAAATGCAATCTTCGACTCTGAAAAGAACTTAACTCTTCACTAATGAAGTGCAGGTGTATGTGAACGATCTCAAAGAAGAGAAGAGCTGTTTCAATGTGAAAAGAAATGCCTGAAACTGAATGGTAAGACTAGATGCAGGGGTTTGAATTCATTTGTTCAAGAAATACATACTGAGCTCTTCCTCCTTTTGCTGGACGATGTACTGATTGCTGTGAAGTCGACCACAGGTACTGACAATGTTGTTCTCAAGATTTATGCCAGATGAAAAGAAGAGGGAAAGGATGAGGAACAGGAAGAAATGAAAAAAAAAACTGAATGATACATAAAAGAAGAGGAAGGAAAATGAGGTTGAGAGAGGAAAAAAAGAGAAGGAAAATGAAAGAGAAAAAGAAGAGCTTTTACAGCTGCCACCATCCTTCAGGCTCATACTATGTCTCATCTAGATTATCATTATAAATCCTTAAAAATAGCATCTCTCGGGCTTCCCTGGTGGCGCAGTGGTTGAGAGTCCGCCTGCCGATGCAGGGGACACGGGTTCGTGCCCCGGTCCGGGAAGATCCCACATGCCGTGGAGCAGCTGGGCCCGTGAGCCATGGCCGCTGAGCCTGCGCGTGCGGAGCCTGTGCTCCGCAATGGGAGATGCCACAACAGTGAGAGGCCTGCGTACCGCAAAAAAAAAAAAAAAAAAAAAAAAAAATAGCACCTCTCATTCTTTCTTTCAATACTCATTGAGTTTTGTTGTCGCTGAGCCCTCTAGAAAGTAGAGCTTATGATGAGAATTAAGGTGTTAATATTTTATCTGGGACTTCCCTGGCAGTCCAGTGGATAGGACTAGGTGCTTCCACTGCAGGGTGCATGGGTTCAATTCCTGGTCGGGGAACTAAGACCCCACATGCCACAGGGCACAGCCCCAAAAAACCCACTTTCTTTGCAAGTTGCAAGGCAAGGAGGCAGTGACAGGGGAAAAAAACACCAGGAGTAAAGCAAGGAAAATATGAAGCAATGCTATGCAATGTGTTTTGCTGGCTACCGTTTTATTGGGTTGGCCAAAAAGTTCCTTTGGGTTTTTCCAGAAGATGGTGCAAAAAAACCTGAACGAACTTTTTGGCCAACCCAATACAATAAAACACAAAGGTATATAGGCCAGATTTGTGTATTTGGAAAACCGGATTTCTCTGGAAGGATTAAAAAGAAGATATTGGAATAATATACAGGTGCACTGGGAATAGCCTGGCTCCCTCCTGAATCACGTTTCCCTTGAGTGATGTTTCACTCCTCACGGAGCTAAGTCTCCTACCCTTTCAGGTTGTATCTCCCAGGTTGAACTACCGGCTCCTCAGCTGCTACTCAAGAGGCCAGATCCCAGGCACTACAATACGCTGTTTTATCCAAGTCTGAAAATGGACCGAGAACCACGTCCTTGTAGAGCATTGGCCAAGAGAAAGAAAGACAAAGGTGGTGAAAGAAACATGAGAAGCGGCAACGCTTGAATTCAGTTCAAGTACCTTTTATTTACCAGATATTGTGCTAAATGCTGGGAAAATAACAGTGAACAACACAGACGAGGTCCCCAACATCACAGACCTTGCACAGTAGCCTGGTTAACAGCGCACACAAGCAGTGCAATTACAACGCAGTGAAATAACGTGACTGGGGAGCAGAAAGCCTATGTCATCTCAAAGGATTCCCAGAGGAAACAATTTCTAAGAAGTAGAGGTCATCCAGGTGATAGGTCAGAGCTAGGGAGAAGTTCATGAGGGTGAAGGGGAATGAGGGACACCTTAGGATCATGGTCAGTGGTCAGACAGAGACTAGCTCCAAAGGTCTAGAATGTTAAAAAAAAAAAAATATGTTTAGTATTGTTGGAGCTCAGAGTGTTGCACAGGGATAGAGAGGGTAATACTTCAAGTCCTAGCATCTCATGACCATTATAAGGCCAAAGACCACAGCCTAGCATTCTGTCTCTACCCTAAATCCATGGCCCTCACCTTCATCCACTCCATATCCATGTCCAACTTGATTACTGGTTTTACTCTAAATATGTTCTATGACTTTCCACTTCTGTGTCTTTACTCACATGGTTTGCTTCACCTGGGATTCTGTCCCCTTCATATGAACCCCTGTCTAAAGCATGCCCTTCTGCTAAGGCCCATGTAAAAGCTTTCTTCTTAACAAACATACCCTATCGCCCTCACATCTCACTGGTTTAGCCTCCCCTTCCCTAAAATTCCTATTTTCTCGTAAGGCACTTATTTCTGTAGTTATTTGTTTGTCTCATCTCCCCTCCTAGACTGTTAAAGATCAAAACCTGATAGACATAAATAATTTGAAATCATTTGTGGTTTCCATGATCTCTTTTCTCTGGGGAACAACAAAGGGGGCAATATTTAACTATAAAAATTATTCAAAAATCAACTACCTAGCGTAGTGAGCCAAGACCACTGGGTAAAGCCACAGTTGCAGTCCAAGCTGGCCCAGTGACTGTCTTTGTTGTCTCTCCTTTACCTTCCTCCTCAATCTTTCTGCAAGTGATGGACCATTTCCATCACTTCCTGATCCTCATATCTTCTATTTAATATGATTTCATTCCAGGGCCTCTGGACCACCTGGCCTTGGCATGGAATGCTGATCTCCACATAGGAGATCATTTTGGTTTTGTCAACAGTAAAACAATTTCTTCCACTGTGTTACCCAAAAAGCAAAAAAAAAAAAAAAAAAAAAAAAAATAACAAAACTCAGTATTTCACTCTCACTTGAAGAGCTTTCCATTTTGAATTCCACAGCATTAAAAATTTGCCCTTTACATGACAGATGTTGGCACTCGGAAATTTAAAGAAGGACCCCAGCATGTCTTTCAAGGGCTTTACAGCTTAATGAGTAACAAAGACAATCAGAATGGCCAGATATCAGGCAAAAAGTGATGTGCTGTTACAGGAGTATGGTCTTAGCGCAATTTTAGGATTAGAAAAGCTAAACTGTTACTGGCAAAACCACTGGAAAGATCCAAACTCACATCTAGTTCTAGGTTCTTGACGATCTCCCTCCTCTGTGATGCCACATACTCTGGTTTCAGTAGTACACTGTGCTGAATCATCAATTCAGTTGTGCTAATTCTGAATAAATATATAACACATTAAACAAAAAAGAACACGTGTTCTTCCTTTTTAGGAGATCAAATCAAGCAGGGCTCACATGTTGTAAAGAAGGCCCATTTTTCCACAAGCTTATTCTCCCCCGCAAGGAGTAACTTCTATTCAAGAGTAGACTTTCTCCTCAAATATTCTGCCTCTATCATTTATCAAGGGAAACTCTCTCCCGCTCTTTTTTTTTTTTTTTTTTGCGGTACGCGGGCCTCTCACTGTTGTGGCCTCTCACTGTTGCGGAGCACAGGCTCCAGAAGCGCAGGCTCAGCGGCCATGGCTCACGGGCCCAGCCGCTCCGCGGCATGTGGGATCTTCCCGGACCAGGGCATGAACCTGTGTCCCCTGCATCGGAAGGCAGACTCTCAACCACTGCGCCACCAGGGAAGCCCTCTCCCGCTCTTATTTCAATCATGTGAATTAAACCCTGAGATAAATTAAAAAAAATTTTTAATGTCAAGAACAGCCTGATAATCTAATGAATGCTTAAAGTAGGCACTCTTCAATATTTTCACTAAGTACAGTAACTCAGTAAACATTTGCTATATCATACTAAGATAAGTCTGTTACACTTGATTTAAAAAATCACTAAACTGAGACACAAATGCAATAAAACAGAACCACTAGAAACTAATCTCAATTTAGACACCAGGTGACCTAATCCCCTCTAAGTATTTAATGTTCCTTTCCTTTTAAACTTTTATCAGCTTTCACACTTTTGGAGAGAATATTTGAATTATATTCGTATATACTCTATATATTCCTAATAATTGAGTATGTTTCCAAGGCAGAAATATTACAGGCCAAAAGTCTTCTATCTCTTGGTCTCATGTGAACTGCCATCCAATATCCTGCTATGAATTAGCAAAGACTACTTCATCCAGTTATCTGTGATTCTCTGTTACTATAAAACAAGAGAAAATGCTGTAACCCCATTGAAGCAGTCTCATTTCTCCTCTAAGGGTTGATGCTAAGGGAATTTCTAAGCATATTATTTTCCTGACACTTTATTCTCACACCCAAATGAGCTTATTGACTTTTAAACCAATTTCTAAAGACAGGTAAAGGACATTTCTAGACCCTCAAATGATGGTGGAATACCTCTTTCAATCGTCCCTTAAGAAATCTGTTCATAAGGTAAATTAGTTTATTTCATATCTCAAAAAGTTCTTGTATAAGTTTTTGCAAAATAAGTTTGCAAATAGGACATGACCATTCACGAGAATTCTCTTAGCACACTGACATTTGTACTTTTTAATCCTATACCCCTATATTGCCCCTCCCCCTTACTCTCTCCCCACTGTTAAACACTAGTTTGTTCTCTATATCTGTGAGTCTGTTTATGTTTTGCTATATTCATCCATTTGTTTTATAGTTTAGATTTCACATATAACATCATGCAGTATTTGTCTTTATCTGTCTGACTTATTTCACGAAGCATAATACCCTCCAAATCCATCTGTGTTGTTGCAAATAGAAAAATTTTGTTCTTTTTTATGGCTGAGCAGTATTCCGTTGTATATATGTATATACCACATCTTCTTTATCCACTCATGTAATTGATGGATGTTTTGGTTGCTTCCATACATTGACTATTATAAATAATGCACTATGAACATTGGAGCACATGTATGTTTTCAAATTAGTGTTTTTGTTTTCTTCAGATATATACCCAGGAGTGAAATTGCTGGATCATATGGTAGTTCTATTTTTATTTTTTTGAGAAACCTTAATACTGTTTTCCAGAGGTTGCACCAATTTACATTCCCACCAAGAGTGTAAGAGGGTCCCCTTTTCTCTACATCCTAGTCAATATTTGTTATTTGTGGTCTTTTTGACTATGTTCATTCTGACAGGTATGAGGTGATATCTCATTGTGGTTTTGATTTGCATTTCTCTGATGATTAATGATGTTGAGCATCTTTCCATGTGCCTGTTGGCCATCTGTATGTCTTCTTTAAAAAACGTCTATTCAGATCTTCTGCCTTTTCAACTGGGTTGTTTTTTTGATACTGTGTTGTATGAGCTGTTTGTATATTTTGGGTATTAACCCCTTACTGGTCACATCATTTGCAGATATTTTCTCCCATTCAGTACACTGTCTTTTTGTTTCATCTATGGTTTCCTTTGCTGTGCAAAAGCTTTTAAGTTTAATTAGATCCGATTTGTTTGTTTTTGCTTTTTTTACTTTTTGCCTTAGAAGACAGACCCCAAAAAAATATTGCTATGATTTATGTCAAAGAGTGTTCTGCTTATATTTTCTTCTAAGAGTTTTATGGTTTCCAGTCTTACATTTAGGTCTTTAATTCCTTTTGAGTTTATTTTTGAATATGGTGTTAGAGAATGTTCTAATTTCATTCTTTTATATGTAGCTGTCCAGTTTTCCCAGCACCACTTATTGAAGATATTGACCTTTCTCCAATGTATATTCTTGCCTCCTTTGTCGTAGATTAATTTACCATAAGTGTGTGGGTTTACTTCTGGGCTCTCAATTCTGTTCCATTGATCTATGTGCCTGTTTCTGTGCCAATACTACGTTTTGATGACTGTACCTTTGTAGTCTGAATTCAGGGACTGTGATATCTCCAGTTCTGTTTTTCTTTCTTAAGATTATTTGGCTATTCTTTTGTGTTTCCATATAAATTTGTAAATTATTTGATCTCCTCTGTGAAAAATGCCACTAGTATTTTAATAGGGATTGCACTGAGTACTATGGTCATTTTAACAATATCAATTCTTCCAATCCATAAGCACAGAGCATCTTTCCATATGTTTGTGTTGTCTTCAGTTTCTTCCATTAGTGTCTTATAATTTTGCAAGTACAGTTCTTTTACCTCTTTAGTTAGGTTTATTCCTAGGTATTTTATTATTTTTGATGTGATCATAAATGGGGTTATTTGGTTAATTTCTCTTTCCAATAGTTTGTTGTTAGGGTATAGAAATGCAACAGATTTCTGTATATTAATTTTGAATACTAAAAATTTACTGAACTCATTGATGAACTCCAGAGATTTTTTTAAAGTTATCCTTAGGATTTTCTATGTATAATATCACATCAACTGCAAACAGTTATAGGTTTACTTCTTCCTTTCCAATTTGGATTCCTTTTATTTCGTTTTCTTGTTTGATTGCTGTGGCTAGGACCTCAAATATTATGTTGAATAAAACTGTTGAGAGTGGGCATCTTTGTCTTGTTCCTGATCTTAGATGAAATGCTTTCATACCACTGAGCATGATGTTAGCTGTGGACTTATCATATATAGCCTTTATTATGTTCCTTCTGTATCTACCTTGTGGAGAACTTTTATCGTAAATGGATGATGAATTTTTTCAAAATCTTTTTCTGCATCTATTGAGATAATCATGATTTTTATTCTTCGAACTATTAATGTAGTTTATCATATTAATTGATTTGTGGATATTGAACCACAAATGTGGTTAATGTAGTGTTGAATTCGAACTGCTAAAATTTTGTTGAGGATATGTACATCTATGTTCATCAGTATACTGGCCCATATTTTTTTTTTTTTTTTGTAGTGTCTTTGGTTTTGGCATCAGGGTGATGTTGGTCTCACACAATGCGTTCAGAAGCATTACTTCCTTCTGAATTTTTTAGAGTATTTTGAGAAGGATGAGTGTTAACTCTTCTCTAAGTGTTTGGCAGAATATACCTGTGAAGCCATCTGGTCCTGGACTTTTGTTTGTAGGGATTTTTAAAAATTACTGATTCAATTTCATTACTGGTAATTGATCTGTTCATATCTTCTATTTCTTCCTGGTTCAGTCTTGGGGACTGTACATTTCTAGGGATTTGTCCACTTCTTCTAGGTTGTGTATTTTATTGACATAGTTGTTCAGAGTAATCACTTATGATCTTTTGTATTCCTGTGGTGTCAGTTTCATTTTTTCCTTTTTCCTTTTTGATTTATTGATTTGGGTCATCTCCTTTTTTGTCCTGATGAAGCTGTATAAGGGTTTATCAATTTTGTTTATCTTTTCAAAGAACCAGCTCTTAGTTTCATTTATCTTTATATATATATATATATATTTAGTCTCTATTTCATTTATTTCTGTTCTGATATTTATAATTTCTTTCCTGCTACTAACTTTGGGTTTTGTTTTTCCTTCTTTCTCTAGTTCTTTTAGGTATAAGGTTAGGTTGTTCATTTGAGATTTTTATTTCCTGAGGTAGGCTTGTATTGCCACAAACTTCCCTCTAAGAACTGCTTTTGCTGTGTCCCATAGATTTCGGGTCATTGGGTTTTTGTTTGTTTGTTTTCATTCGTTTCCAGGTATTTTTGATTTCTTCTTTGATTTCTTCAGTGGCTGTTTAGTAGCATATTGTTTAGCTTCCATGTGTTTACGTTTTTTGAATTTTTTTTTCTTGTAGGTGATTTATAGAGTCATAGCTTTGCAGTCAGAAAAGAAGCTTGATATGTTTTCAATGTTCTTTAATTTAATGAGACTTGTTTTATAGCCTAGCATGTGATCTATCCTGGAAAGTGCTCCATGTGCACTTGAAAAGAATGTTTATTCTGCTGCTTTTGGATTGCATGCCGTATATATCTATTAATAACTATTAAGTCCATTGGTCTAATGTATTGTTTAAGGCCTGTGTTTCCTTACTGATTTTCTGTCTGGATGATCTGTCCATTGATGTAATTGGGATGTTACAGTCCCTTACTATTATTGTGTTACTGTCAATTTCTCCCTTTATGTCTGTTAATGTTTGCTTTATGTATTCAGGTGGTCCTATGTTGCCTGCATATACATTTATAATTGTTACATATTCTTCTTGGATTGATCCTTTAATCATTATGTAACATCCTTCTTAGAGATTAGCTTTTACATGTTATTTAACTTCCTTATTTCCTTCTTAGAGACTAGTTTTTAAGTGTTATTTAACTTCCTTATTTCCTGTGCTCCTCTCATACCACTTCACATGCCACCACTGAATATAAACATCTCCGTTTATTTTCATATGTTCTCCGTGTCTCCACTTAGAACATGCTTTCATGTTGATCCTCCAAACTCTCTTGAAGCATTATCTCCATTATGAAGATTACTCTCAGGCATCATTAAATGGTTTTAACTATGTCATACATATATATATGGCCTATATATTACAAACATATGTATATATATAAAATGTAACACACTACTGAAGACACATTACCTAAGACATTATAGCATAATTGTTAGTACAATTGTTGTCACAATTAAAAGACTGTATTAATGACGCATCTTTACAATTCCAGTGACTAGGACAGACCCTAAGATATAGCTAGCACATAACAAATTATTTTTGAAAAAAAAAGTTATGTGTGATGGTCATCCACTTTCTACTCACCAAACCAACATATTTAAAACTAGGACATGTTCCCTTATCTTATCATGTACTGTCTTAATGCCAACTCTGGGCCCAGCATTATAGAGACATAGGACTTTCAAGAACTATCTTACTGGTGTGGAGTGGTTAACTAACACAATTAACAATTCAAAGCTAAATGGTGTGCATTCTAAAGTAGCTGTGTCCATTTAATGCCAAATACTGAATTTAAAACATGGTGCTTAACTGTCACCACACCAATATCTTTTCCCAATTTTTGATTTAGTTTTTAGGTTTTTGTTTTGTTTTGTTTTCTTCACCATATAAATACACTGCATCTCTAAGCCATTTCATCCCACATTTGTTGATATGCCAATCTCTAGGCCACACTGTCACGAATGGAATAAATTTTTCCCTGTCTTTATTAGATTTTTGAAAGTGCATCCCTTCTTTCAATGTTTTACCATCTGAGAAATATCCCTTGAATGCAGGCTGAGTGGTTTTAATTTCACCTGACCAAAGGGCAAGAAGAAAATGGCCTCACCAAATGCAAGCTTTTAGATTTATAGGTTAGCATCATTCTTGCTGGTGCTTCTGAACTATAAA
This sequence comes from Stenella coeruleoalba, assembly GCF_951394435.1. Taxonomy (NCBI): domain Eukaryota; kingdom Metazoa; phylum Chordata; class Mammalia; order Artiodactyla; family Delphinidae; genus Stenella; species Stenella coeruleoalba. The sequence goes on along the minus strand of NC_137151.1, from coordinate 36,279,607 downwards.
AGAGAAATACAATTCTCTCTACAACAATAACTGGTAAACAAAATCATAAATACTCTGCTACATTTTCATTCACAATCTATTGGCCTGTCTACTATTACTAGTAACACTTCTCATATTGATTATTATAGCATTATTTTGGCTGCAGTTAAAACACCACATGGACAGTGAACAGCAGAACCAGGTAAATATGCCATAGATGTTATTATACTATTCCGACAAACACCCTGAATCGAGGTCAAATGGAGACTTGGCTAGCAACAAGAATAAGTCGGCAACAGAACTGCACGGAAGTCCCATTCATCCTCAGCATCCAGCAGGAGACTCTGAGGCCCTTGGGAGAGAATTAGCACTCTTTTCTGGGTTTTGTTGTTGTTGTTTTTATTCTGGTATCTAGATAGTCTATTACATTTTATTTCATGAGAGATCCATGGAAATTAACCTAATTTTTTCCCTAAGACTGTGGGTTCCTCTAAGATCAGGTTCTTGGAATGCAGAGTAATTAATTCACAGTGGATGGTGGGATTTTCAAGGAATAAAAGTCAAGCAATTCCACTTCAGAGAGTGAACAGAGTATCCTGGAGCCAAAGGAAAACTTAACCTTGTGGAAAAGTCAATTATGACTGAGAAAAGAGTTTCCAAAATCAATGCTCTTAAAATCCCCTCTCCCTTCCAAATCTAACAATAATTTTAAAAACCCAAAACAAAAAAGCGGTTCTTTATAAAAACTGAAATGCAAAAAATGTCATCAATTTTGGCCTTTGTTACTGCATTAGCAGAAAGGTTAGAAATATTTAAACTCTGCCTCTTTAATTGGGCAAACACTCTTTGGTCCCTTATAACTGCAATCCAATTGTTCTCTTGAACAATTTGACTTGAGCCAAGAAGACATTTTCATGTTGCCAGATTTGTCAAGGTATATCCATAAATAATAACAGCAGGAAATTAAAGCATTTATAAGAAAGGAAAGTAATGGCTAAATAACCTTTCTGGTTCACTTCCAAACAAGAGCAAAATCAAACCTTTGTAATGATTACAAAGATAAGTAGTAATCTTTACCATGCCTTTAATGCAATGTGGCTGTTCTGTATTTTCCAATGCAGCAATAGTTTGACTACTGTATTCAAATTTCTACAAGAGTACATTGTTGCGTTATATACATCCATGTGTATGTATCTTGTCCCCACATCTAAGTGCCCCCACTGAGAACTGGGTTACCAGGCTCAGGCTTTCTAAGGGCTTTCTGTTTCCATGTGTACCAAAGTATTAATTTGGAAGTATGCCTTGGCCTAAGATATTTTTCCTCTTTTTTAGATGCTTGAAGCACACTGTACCAGGGCTTAATAGGCTGCTAAATCTGCACTTAACACCCCTCCTCTATTTAACATCCCCCAACATGTAGCATATGACTTCCAATGCTAGAACACCATCCTTCCACTTTCCTCCTAATTACAAATTTCCTGCCCAGCATGTTTCCATTAAGAAAGCTGGAATGATTAAGGTTGAAAACACTATAGAAATAGGTGATCGATAAGAAAGCTATTTTTACTAAAGAAACTTTAGGAAGATGAAGATGTCAATAGAAGATTAAATGTTGAAGCTTAAAATTGATCATAATATACCAATTCTACAAAATTCTTATGTATGTGTTGACCCCTGAAGATCCTAGTACTGTAGACAACAGTAAAAGGGAAGAAGGAGAAAGTAGAAGAGAAAGATCACCAAGGTCTGAAAGAATAATCTGAAGCTTTTTATCTAAATTCGTTCTTCCAAATTCAGAGGAGTAAGCACAGTCATGTTCTAGGCTGGAAGAGAAAGTGTGTAAATTGTCACTTTCCAAAGGTGACATTAGAGAAGGAAGAAAATGTAACTACTAATTTTTAAATAACTCCAGCCCTATAAATTTGACACTGTAACTTCAATTGTTGAAGCAAATGCTAAGGTATCTGTAAAGATGATCCTTCTATGAGTCATGAGCTGAATCATCCAAGGCTATGGTCATGGCCTCTGAAATGATGAGAGGCCATGTCACACACACACAAAAAGGCACCTGGTATGAAAAGCTTTACAGGATGAAATGGATGTATTTCTACAATGAGAAATCTCGCATCTTCTCTCTCTAACCAAGTCCTACAGCAGAGAATGTACACGCACACTCAAGGAAACATTCTCACCTTGACCACTTCTACAGAGGGCACTGTTGGGTTCCCCAATGCGCCTGGAAGAGGCCATATATTTTTCTAGAGTGGAAGCATTACTGCACACTCTCAGCTTTTCAATCCATTGACTTAAATAAATCTGGGCCAGTTTTTCAGTCCTTATATGTTATCACTATCCTAAACTCTGAAACAAATGGATTGTATTACACACGCCTAATAGAGAGCACACCACGGAGAAAGTTGTCTTTCCTCCTCCTTTTCCTCCTTCTTAGTTTCGTATTATCTAAAACCTGGCAATAAATGAATGGATCCTTGATATCTGAAAGTGAAATGTCTGTAGAATTTCTCACACTCACAAATTCACAAAAAACTTCTCCTATAGAAAAAAAAAAAAAAAGAATGCTACTAGCTCTTCATCAACTGACTCACTCCAGCGTACCAGCACCTTAGCCTGTAGCAGTCATTTCTACTAGAGATCTTAGGTATATTTTCTCATTTAAGTTTCACAACAATCCTTTGAGACTGATATTATTAGCAGTACTATTTTGACTGTTCCAAACTACTTCAAGCAACAGAACTTACGGATAGGTTGTAAAGAGTCAACCAAACATTAAATTTGTGAATGCTGGCGGTCCATTATATCGAGGAGAATATGAGAAGATGGTGTTGGTGTTGATTTCCCTTCCAATCAGCAGCAGAATCTGTCCCCAGAACTGGCTGCCTACCTTCCTTGGCCCTCTGTGCCGTGGATGCTGGTGTGCTCTGGGCACAGTACACCTCCCGGGTCTGGATCCCACCTCCACAAACGGGTCCCGTCATATGCCAGTGGGGGTCTTGCTGCTCGAGGAGGAGAGAGACTTGGCATTCTTTCCATTCAGAGGTCCTCCAGGAATATCTGTTTGGTTTGTTTAAAAGAAGAAGAAGAAGTAAGGAAAATACAATATTCTACAGGAAACTTAGGTCATCAACATCAAACGTACGTAATCGTCTCTCTTTCTAGTACCAAATCTTTGCCTATGGATAAAGACATTTACCAGCTTTGAATACTAAATCCCTTTTATTTCCTGCAGCAAAATCACAGCAGCCTATCGTGCTTATAGTACAGGCCCAGAGGAGCGAAGGAAGGAAATATGGATAAACGGTAGATATGTCTCAGCCTCAAAGCTCTAAGAGAGTACAGAATCAAGGGAAGGAGCTGGAAACCAATTGAGCCTAATACATAGCAGGTAAGCTTGTCATGGGGTTTCATTTTACAAACCTCAGGATGACTTTGTGTGAAAGCTGGCCTTTCTTTTTTAATTAGTGGGCCAGTGTATGAATGTCTGAACATATTAGTTTAAATGGACAGAGATTACCTCCGATTTTTCAACCTTCTTGATAGAGGTACTTCTATCAGTTTGACTCCACTAAGATAAGGGTATACATATTAAAAATGAGTTCACAATGTGCCACTGTATTTAATTGACAATTACTTTTTTTTTTCTTACATAAACAGACATGCCATGGTTATACTGGTTTAGAATATGTCTTCCAGGTTTACAACTGGTTGAGATACACTGATAGACACACACGCACACACACAAATAAAAGGAAAAAACACAGTGAAGTTTGTACATAACTTACAGAAAACACAACAACCATAACAACACTACACTCATACCTGGAGAATGACTGCAGACAGAATTTCCTTTTGTGGCTTATTAGAGCATTCCTCAAGCCCACAGCATTAACAGAACCCTACAGCACTCCCATAAATACCAGAAGACTCATTAGCTTCTAAACAGTAAACCAAACCTAAGAACATTCTCATATTCGCTGTCCCATTTCAGATTTAAGGAACGTTTTCTCAGTTATGTGATTGTTTAAAAGAAAAAGTAGCAATAAAAATAAACATGTGTCACCAAGGCCCTGGCCTTACAGAAACCAGAGTAAAAATGAAATCAAGTAACAGACATCAAAATCAGGAAGCAAATCTCTAAGAAACCTAAGAGTGAGCAAAGCCTCTCACAATGAGCGTCATCATTCTAAAAAGCTTGAAAGCTGAGGATCAACAGTCTTGTGAAAAGCCCATTGTAGAAAAAGAATTTGGACAATCCTGTGGGGTTTGTTGTAATAATTCTTCTCCCTCTGCCTCACTATTTGATCTTCACAGGGTTTTCCAAGTGAAAATCAGTCACCGGGCTGGGCAAGAGTCTGAAATGTAGAGTTCAGGTCCTGTTTATTACTAGGGGAATATAGACAATAATGTGTTTCTAATTCCTGGGCATGAGATCGAGAAAAGTCTAGGTCTTCCCAGAGACGGTCCTTCTCCAGAGGTGATGCTCCAAAGCCCTTTCTCTTCACTAGACAGAGTTGTCTCCCTTGGCTTCATGGTGACCCAGGCAGAAGGCCTGTCTCTTGTGTCTCTGAGTCTCAGGGTACAGGTAGCTCATTTGTCTCTGGACTCCAGGGCAAGGCACAGTGAGGCAGGGGTGGGTTATTGGATGGTTATCACATTCTCATTTCAAACCCTCTTCCTCCAATGATTCCCTAAAAGAAGAGCTCTCTGTCTATTAAGGAGGTCAGATATAGCCCTGACTCCAAGGCTCCTATGATATAGTGAGCACATAAGGCAGGCAAAAAGGGGCAGTGCGGTATAGACAGCAAGCAGACCACCAACCGACGTGGTCTGAATCTGAGCCTTGCCACTTACTAGTCATGTGACTTTCACTGAGTTCTGTTTTGTAAAATAGGGATAATAATACCAAATGTGAATCAAGGAGTATAATAAATGTTCAATAAATGTTCATTCCTTTTTTTCTTGTGTCCTTCTACACCTGCCTTTTGTCCCCTGCTGATACAGAAAACACACACACACACCCCCAACACTGTACTTATAAGAACTTAATTGATTTCATCCAAAGTCCTAATATTAAGGATCCAGGAATGCCATGGTCTGACTTCCAAGAACCTAAGTTCAGCAAAGAGCATAAAAGAAACTTAGAGAGTTTAGAATTATAGCAAGTCCCAGTAATCTGTTCACTTGTTTGAAAGGAATGGGCCATGCTGTATAAATTGCTTTTTCAATTAATTTATCATGACCCTATAAGAATTAGCAATGGAGGAATTTGGGAAGTCATTATGGAGAAAAATGAAAAGGAAAATTTAATAACTCTATCTATCTATCTCTATATATATAGTCTTATATATAATGTAACAAAAACCCTGTTGCTAGCTCATTAACCAGAAACACCCAAATTCTATTCATTGGCAAACAACGAATTCTCTAAAGATAAAGAAGACATTTATCACTACTGCTATTGTTTACTACCTCAGAGAAAATACCAACCCAGAAAGAGGCAAAGGAAAAAACACACCAGTGAAGGGCTTCTAAATTCCTTTTTAAAATGCAGGTCCTTTCATAGTCTGTCTTTTTTTTCTTTATTTTTTTTCAAATGCACTATCTATGTTTAATCAAAATCACCCAGAAGCCATGAAAACTGAACAGTCTGAATTCCACAACCTGGGAAAGTGTCTCTAGGATCTGACAGAATAAGAAATCAAAGGAGACCGCTCAGCTAAACGTTGCTTGTTATCTCCTTTAGTAGTCGTTACAGGGATAGTCCTCCAGGCTCCGGACAACTTGGCTTTCTGACTGCCAGGGGCACCCTCTTTAATGGCTAAGTCCACGTCAAAGATCAGGCCTTTCCACCCACTCTCTCTCAACTCTGATGCCTTTCAACCCAGCCTCACTTTGTCCTTCTGCTTTGGAGGGAAACGGGGGGCATTTCAAAGCCCAGCGTCCTGCCCTTTGTGGGTGAGCAGCATTCTGAAACCAAGTGTAGAAATGCCTCAAGTAAATGGCCATGACATGAAAACAATTAGTTGATCCTCATAGCCCCTTACGAACGTGACCTAGGATCCCTTTGTCTTGTCACACACCCCAGCTGAACAGGATAGACAAAGCATTCATTTATTCAGGCTTCTAGGGTATCAGGACAAATCCCCCAAGGAATAATAACATCCAAATTGTTCTGCATGCTTACTCAGTGCCAGGCACTGCACTAACAAATCTAGGTGCATGACTTCATGTCATCCTCCCAACAAGCCTATGAAAAAAATACCACTTCCTCTTTTACAGATGGGAGAATTGGCATAAAGAATAAGACATTTGCCAAGGTCACATAATTAAGTAAGTGAAAGAGCAGGATGCAAAGACAAGTATATGATTCTAAAGCACATCTTCTTAATGAAATGATTCTCTGGTAGATTAAAACGGTGAATGGTAAACTCATGTAACTTGGTCTGCGGATATAAAAAGCAAGTCCGTAGATGACAGGTAGCTACCTGCCCAGCCGTGATGAAGACAAATAAATGTTGGTCTTGGTCTGAGGAATTGCTTTCTGGGATGAAGCAAAAAAGTATCATCAGTTGATGACAATGATACTGTCACTGACAACTGACCAGTAATATTTTACAGTGCCAGTATAAATTCCTTCCAGTCTCAAACACAAAGACAGTTTGAGAATATCACACAGACAGTCACTTTATAATCTGAACGCTGTGTGTGGTCACCTAGGGTCAGATTTTTAGCACTTTCAGGAGATAAGTACAAGTTAAAAAGAGAAACAAAATATAAGCCAAATAAAGGAATCTCTAATTGTAAAAATTCAAATTTCCACCAAATGGTGCAATGACACTTTATTTGAAGAGTAATGCTTTTTCAAGGCCCTGAAGTCAAATTCTCCATTTTGCTCCCCGGTCACTGTGAATGTTAGGTAAACCTGCGATCATCTGTTCATGTAAAAATGACTCCAATGTCCCCACCATTAGTGACAGAGAACACTGTCAGCCACTCATATACTGAATACACAGGGGAAACAACTTGTGAAAGAATATCTCAGTTAATGTAAAGGTATGTATGAGAGATGGATGGCAGAAGGAACCAAAAAGCAGGACTCCCTAGCTCCCTAGGAACAAAAATAAGCCTGCCCAAGAGTAAGCAAATCATTTACTCAACCATGTGTTCATTCCTCCTTTCTTTCAAGAACTAAATCTTGAGCTCCAACTGTGTGCCAAGTATGATTTCTGACAATAGAAATGCATAGCAGTGAGCAGGACAAAGTCCCTGACCTTGGGAAGATGACCTTCTAGTGGGGCAGACAGACAGAAATGAACCAATACATAACACGGCATCAGTCACATGTCCATCAGAGAGAAATGGAGGAGGAGAGCTATTTCAGTGCCATGACCAGGAAAGTCTGCAGAATCCGGAATAAAATGAAACAGTGGGCATAAGAAAAGGTGGACAGGGAGAATTCTAGGCAGAAAGAAGAGCATGTTCAAAGGTCCCAGGGAAGGACAGTGCTTGGCACTTTCTAGGAAAGCACAGAGGCCAGTGTGGTTGGGATAGGCAGCTCAAGGCAGGAGGGAGAGGGAGTGAGAGACAGTCGGGGCCCAGGCTACAGAGAGCCTGGTGGGCTGAGGAAGGGCTGTGAGTGTTACTCCAAATGTGCTGGGAAACCACTGCCAAGTTTTGAGGAAGGCAATCATATCATGATGACATTTAAAGTTTTAAGAATCATCCTGGCCACTCATTAAAGAATAGACTATAGGGGAGTGGAAGAAGGGAGATGAATTTGGAGGCCTTTGCCAGTCCAGGAGACATGATGTTAGGCCTTTAACTGGGGCAGTCACAGTGAATGTGATGAGAAGTGATAAGATTCCGGACACACTGTGAAGGTGGAGACAGCCTTCTCATGGATTATATGTGGATAGGAGATAAAGAGAGAAGTGAAGAATGATTCCAAATTGCTTTTGGCCCAAGTACTAGCAGCACAATTGCTTGGCACTGAATTCGTACCTGAGACAGCCCAGGAAAGGGGACAAGAACTCAGACATCAGGGCAACCATGTATTATGACTGTGAAATTCAGTTTTTCTTCATTTACCTTCTAGAATCTGCTTTCTGAAGCTTTCTCCCACACCTGGAACTCACTGCCCGATTTCTTCATATGTACCCCATAATTTAAGTCTATTCTTAGGAAATGATCAATAAATGTATTCACAAGATACATATTAAAAGTTAATATTAAATATTTTATCATTCTAAAAAGGTATATGCAGTTTAAAAGAAGAAACCAAGATTAAGCCAAAGAAAGAAATTTCTAATGGTGGGAATACATATTCCCATGAAGAGATAGAGGAGACAAATTCTGGATTAGGAAAAGCTACTCGAGGGCCAGAAATTCAATCGCCCAGGTAGCCAGCTTGTCTTCCTGAGAGTGATGTTGTCTAACCCAAGGAATCCTGTATTCAAACCATTCTCTAAATTGATGGGGGGAGGGCAGAAGGAATGAGGAATGAATGCATTGTTCTGAAGCAAGGAATAGAGATATCCTAAATTAGCAAAGCCAAAATTAGAAAAGTAGGCACATTTAGTGATTATTTTTAAAAGACTTCCATCCTACTAAGGTGACATAAAGCGATTCTAATAGCAGTAGGACGGCAGGACCATCAGAGTTTTATAGCAACCCCTGCCCTTTAGAATGCATGCTTTGTCACTTTCAGAACGCTTAGAATTGCTTACAAAATGTGAATTTCTTTTCTCCTTCTTCTAAAGGCTTAGATTTAAAGCAAAGCAACATGGAATAGAATCTTAAGTGATTTAATGATGACAGACTGAAAGAATAATTGCATTAGTGAATGGTCCTGTTTTGACTAAGCACATATAGATTTGCAAACACTCTTGGAATTGAAACCCTAGTGCAAGGTATTCAAATTAAATGCGCGTATATTAAAAATCAGTGTCTGCAGCAAGACTAATTTATGATAATATCTGTTGTCCTTTTAAAGTTGTAAATTCATTTAGAAAAGAATTAACTTGTCATTTTTTGCTGAACAGACGACCAAAATAAAGGGAGCCAATCAAGCTTTATACATCTTACGCTCTAGTAATCTTTTATTGAATAGAGTGGGACTATTGATTATGGAAAGCTACTCTGAAGTGCAAAGCTCTTTGGCAGATGGCTTTGCTAGGCAAACTCCACATATGTATTATTAATAGATTTCTATCCCTATGCACAGCACTTAGTAGTACATTAACTTTCTTACACTAACAGGGGAACAGATCTTCCATCCAGGAGAGCTGAAAGTGGCACAATGGGAACTCATGAAACAATATGCACCAGTAAAAGCTGGACTCAGTAAAAAGGCATCAGTCTCCTTCTGCTGAAACAATTTACAGATTCTTTGAAACTGTCGTTTCTTTCCTGAAACAGATTCTCCTGAGGGTTCCAGGTCATGACTCCTTTACTCCTGAAATCCTACAAAGAGCTGCTTAATTAAAACAATATTAAAAAATGCTTCCTTAAAGAACCCATTAATTCATTTAACAACCATTTATTGAGCTTCTATTATGTGCAGGGTGTTAGGTGCTGTGGTAGACGATCAATTGAAAAGATACATTAGAGATGGTAGGTGACGTGTGCCATTCTTTTCCAGAAGGCAAACTTACATATTCAGATTGTGATCTCATGACTCATCCTTCTCGAAGCTACTCTTATAACCAATGAAAACAGAAACTTCTTATTTGGAAAACCAGACACACTTAGCAAAAGCAAGGCCGCCATTGGGGACAAAGTCACATCAAGCTCTGTGTGTTTATTCCTTCCCTGGGTCGGCATCCTTACGTAATCTCCTTGATGATGCCAATTTTAGATGCTCTTTATAAGAAATGACTTCGAATCCTGCACACACATAAGATAATAAGTATCAGCCTGGAATAAAGTACCCTGTGCATAATATTGTTCTGGATCTGCCACACATTTAATGATTCATCCTTTGTCTGCTGAGCATTTACTCTGAGCCAGGCACTTTTATAGGTGCTACCCGCTCTAAAGCAGAGGAGAAAAATGCATTAACAAAAAATCCAGAAATGTATGTTTAGAATGATGTGTGGCAACATTACTAACTATGAAACACTCTTAAAGAACATGGTTATCAGTTCAAGATGCTCTAGTTTTTAATGAGTATATTACACAGCATTCTGAAGATGAATAAACTAAGTGAACACAGACTAAAATTTCCTGAATTCTCCAGCAATCAGCACAGTGACAGTCTGAAGCAGGTGTTGAACAAACATCTCTTTCAAGACATGTCAACGCTGTTCCAGCACTCACTTCGTTCCAACGGGCAGTGGAAGCCAACTACCAAGCCAAGTTCTACTCACCATCCCTTCTGCTGGCACCATTCCTGGCTTCAACACTCATCTAAAAAATCCATCAACTAATCCCCAGAGTTTTCTCAAGGAAAACCTGAGAAAATTTTAGATTTTAGAAAATCTAAAATCGGGTTCAGTGCCTTAAAGAGATGGTAGGAAAAAACAGGCTGGTCACAGGGGCTTGTTTTAGAAGCACATCGAAGTGGGATGCAGGAGACCCAGATAGATCTCTCAGTATGAGTCTGCACAGACAGATCTTTTGCGAAGAATCTCTAGTTCACCCATAATAAACTCATACATACCAGAGATAAGGAGGGACAAATTATGAGACCCCATCTATTCAGTGCCAGACTGGAGTGTTGAAGCAATGTTTAGGAAATTGGCTTTTCTGTGCACTAATATCACACAGTCTATGTAATACTATCAGCCATGCAGCTTCTGCCTTGAGATCGTCTTTAAAGTTTTACTCTATGTTGGTCTTTATAACAGCACTGTCTGATATTCAATTTTAAACTCTAAATGATCGTTTAAGAAGTAGAACAGCCATCTTGGTGTGAAAGCCTCCTGGTGAGGTGGTGGAAGTTGCTGGTAGGTCATCTGAGGTGTCGCTTCCAAGAAAGATGTTGACGTTTTTCAGTATTCTTGTGTGTTACAGTGTCTTCAGCCAAAACAGGCTCTCTGCTTAGGCACGAAGGATCTGGAGTCATAGCTGTTCCAGCATCAAGTCATGTCTCAGCTACCTGTGTCCTCTGCCTTTCCTTATGCTATCCAGTAAACAGGGCCACCTTATCATTTATGGTCTTAGAATGCTTTTCACCTCCCTCTTAGTTGAGATGGAGGATCTAATGCTTTAGATGTTGATTAGGACAAAAGAAAGAACCCAAGTGCCAAGGCATCTTATAAAGCACGTATCTTTCAGTGTTTTGAGGCAGAGAGTAACATAATGCCTAAAGCCATGATGACAATGATAAGAGGTCAACACACCAAGAGAAAAGGTAGCCAGTGACAAGTAGATTTGTCCCATCTCTCTCATTTCTATCCCAACCCCATAATGTACAGCGTGAGTTCTTAGTGTTATGTTGGAGCGGGGAGCACAAAATTTCAAGTAGACTGTATAATACTGAAGAAAGGGGTTTCATGGGGTCTATACATATCTTGGTCAAATAGCATACTTCTGAGGCGAGCTTAAGGCTACACAATGCTAACTCCCTTATACAGCTGACTCTTGAACAATGTGGGGTTAGGGGCGATAATCCTCCAGGCAGTCAGAAAATCTGCTACAACTGATAGTCACCCTTTGCATCCATGGTTCTGCGTCTATGGATTCAACCAACCTCAGATCATGTGACGCTGTAGCATTTACTATTCAAAACTATCTGCCTCTAAGAGAACCTGTGCAGTTCAAACCACTGCCGTTCAAGGATCAACTGGAGTTCTAAAATTTCCCAAGTGAGCTTAACATAGGCTGGCCCCTGTCTCCTTTCGGGTTCACTTATGCTAGCTGCCCTGAGGCGCTTCCAAAGGGTTCGCTCTCAGGGAGCTCCTCGAGAAGGGGTTCCTCATGGTCACATCTCCTTTCATGTAATCATGCCTTAGGGATTGGCACACATTTTGTTCACAGTGAAAATGCTGACCAGTGGAGTCCAGCTGGTGAGATGAGTAGTCCCCAAGCTATGCAACTAAAAACCGTTGTGAGCATTATGAACATGCAGGAACCAGAGCACATCTCTAGCTTATCTCTTCTTGGAATATTCTTCCTCTAATTAGATGAAAGGCTAATTTCCTCACTTCCTTCAAGTCCTCCCCACAGATCCTGCTAGTTCAAATGAGGCTTCTCTAAGGACAGCCTCTTTAATTCTGTAACCTGAGCTGATCCCCCATCACAGCACCCCAGAAGCCTCTATCTTTACCCTGCTCCAATGCTTCATTTTTTCCATATCTTGTACACAAAGTATATAGTTTATTTATTTTATTTATTTGGTACATCTTCACTAAAATTTAGGTCCCACAAGGGGGAGGGAACTTTGTCTAATGTGTCCTCTGAGGTATCGGAAACACTTAACATACTGCTTGGCACATAGGAAGAGCTCAGAGTATATTTATTGAGAAAAGGAACACATCTCCTATAGCAAATATGGTGCAAGGGTAAAAGCCAAACCACATTCTAAGAGAGGACATTTCCCTGCTGGGGAGAAGGATGGTGAATTAAATTGCTTGATGCATATGAAGTGCTCATGAATTCTGGGAAAGGAAAAATGGACGTTTTTGTTCCCTAAGAGATTTTTGTTTCCATTTCCCTTGTTCACAATGAATTTTAATCACTGGTGTCCAAGTAGAAACAAAAGTTAGCACACGGCCTTTACGCTTTCCTGTGGTAGAGGCCACAGCTCGGATTTCAGACAAATAAGAATGTCAGCCAATGTTAATTTTGTTGCTATTATTTATACATGCTCTTTTCCACCACAAAGTGGAATCATTAGCTAACACGTCAGTCTCCCTAGGAAACGCTGGTTGGTATTCAGTGAATTTTCGAAGACTCCTATTTCCTACAAATTCACTATTTGAGAAGGTTTTTAGAAAATGTCATACTCAGTAACATTTCCAAACAGCAGAACTAGAGGCCCAGGTTCATCTCCAATGAACTTTGTCAGGCCCTGTTTTCAGATGTTACGGTTCAATCAAATGAAAAATACAGAAATTAATCTTGGGTACATCTTGAAGTATTACCATTCCACGGTATATTGTTGGAAAAAAATGATACATACGAATACATGTATATGTGTGTCTATACCCTTATCTGGGTGTGTGTCTTCACTATGATTATTGTTAGGGTCAGTGTGATGTATTGGAAAGAGCACTGAACTTGAAGTCAAATGGACTTTAATTTGAATCCGAACAGTACCGATTTACATCCCTTTTACTCTCAAAAATGTTCTATTTGGATAATACATTCTATGTTATTCTAAATAATCTTTATACAATCTCTGATATAGTTATTGGCCAACAGTAGACGCTCAATAAAAGGTAGTCGTTCTTTAACAAAAGGTTATCCAAGTCAACTTTCTCAATATCGTCAAGGAGGCACTACTCTGATGATTCCAAGAGAATCGTAATAGTTATTAACAAAGAAAAGAGAAGGAAAAAAAATAGGCGGGGCTTCCCTGGTGGTGCAGTGGTTGAGAGTCCGCCTGCCATTGCAGGGGACACGGGTTCGTGCCCTGGTCTGGGAAGATCCCACATGCCGCGGAGCAACTAGGCCCGTGAGCCAAAACTACTGAGCCTGCGCGTCTGGCGCCTGTGCTCCACAACAAGAGAGGCCGCGATAGTGAGAGGCCCGTGCACCGTGATGAAGAGTGGCCCCTGCTTGCCGCAACTAGAGAAAGCCCTTACACAGAAACAAAGACCCAACACAGCCAAAAATAAATAAATAAATAATAATAAAAAAAAAAGGAATTCCTTAAAAAAAAATAGGCGGATGTCTATAAATCAAAAAACTGTTAAAAATATCAGGAAGAGGTCATGCCATTCCGTGAAAGGAATGAAGAAAAAAGGTGCCAAGGTCAAGGTCATCAATAAACCCACATTCTATTCCTAGCAGCCTAACATTGAGAACCCTCCTAAATAATGCCTCCACGGGGGAAAAAAAAATCTCCAAATCACCCAGAAGAAATAACTTTCTACTCCATTAAATTAATACAGTATGCCTTCCAAGGAAAGGAGGGATTCTCTTACTGGAGGAAATGAAAGCAAAACCCACCTGCAAAGAGCAACAATAAGAGTCAGTATTCGTGTAGTGCCTCATGTGCTGAACACCAGGACAGACAGTGCCAGTCTGTAGCTGTTCAACCTTCAACACAGGCAGTATAATTAGACACTTGTATTGAAGAGGGAAATGTCTTAGAGAAGTCGTACAGCTTGTCCAAGGACACACACTTTAAGTGTGATGGCGATGCAATTCTAACCCAAAGCCTATCCAAGTTCAAAAGGGACAGAGATCTCAGGTTTTCTTTCCAATCCCATGTTTTGCCCCAAATTAGTGTCTTGAAAGATTGGACACAAACTCAATACAATTAGGGAGGATTCTGTGACAACAGGTTAATCTGTCAAGGATCATGAAATACATCTGCTCTCTCCGCTTTTCAGGCAAGAAATGATGTAAATCTAAGGAGTCATTTTAGTAAAAAATGAACAATCAATATGTAAGGAGTGTGTTGAATCCACCCTGATTTCAATGGTGAGGTGGAGGAAGTGAATGACTATGAATGTGTAAACAGGAACTTGCTCCTCTATACCCGCCCCCAACCTCAACCTCTGCCCCGCCCATACATGCTTTATTTCAGGTTTAAGGAATCACCAGGCCCATCAACAACACCAGCTGAGTTTGTAACCCACTTACCCTTCACATATCCCCAGATGATTAATTTCTACAAGCAGTTATTTTTTGCCTCATTTTATTTTTCACCGAGGGAGTGATCTCAAATCTCAGAGACTATAGAAAAGTTCTATCTAAAATAGCTATTTAGGGCTTCCCTGGTGGCGCAGTGGTTGAGAGTCCGCCTGCCGATGCAGGGGACACGGGTTCGTGCCCCAGTCCGGGAAGACCCCACATGACGCGGAGCGGCTGGGCCTGTGAGCCGTGGCCGCTGAGCCTGCGCATTCAGAGCCTGTGCTCCGCAACAGGAGAGGCCACAACAGTGACAGGCCCGCGTACCGCCAAAAAAAAAAAAAAAAAAAAAAAAAGCTATTTAAATCTAAAATACAGACTGAAGATATAGTTCAGGGCAGCTGTCCCTCAGGAATTATTACAAATTCATCCGCAACAGATTTCTAAACAGGCAGCCCCAGTGATTTCTGTCATTATCAGACTGATCCCACTGTAAGCCAACAACCAGAGGAAAATGCACTGGACGTCTTCACCGAGGGCTACACAATCAGGCAAAATATAACTAAGATCAAGATATTAAATTTAGCTACTAATTTATGTCGACCCTTTTCTCAGCATTCTCTGGTTCCCTGGGGACTCTGAAATAGAAACAGTGCCCAGAGCAGCAGTGACTTTCAGAGAAAGAGCATCCTTAGAATCAGGCGGCTGTCACTCATGAACTATGTAACCTCAGAAGTTACTTAATCTCTCTGAGCATCAATGGCCTTATTTGCAAAATGAAGATGCTTATGAATGGCTTCTTAGGTTGTCATAAAAATTAGGTGTGACATGTCAGGTAATGATAACTAATGGTTTTTAAGCACTTATGATATGCCAGGTGCTGGATGAAGTAAGTACTGCTAGTAGAAAAGTAAACTGAGGCACTAGATTTAAGTCACTTGCCAAAATTCACATAAATTACAAAGTCATAACAATCACATAATTAGAAATAGGATTGGAGCCCAGGCAATCAACACAACCCACGCTCTTACCCCCCCTAGGCTTTACTGCCTAATATGAAACTCTGCACTGAGTCATAAGTCACAGCTACAGTTATTGTTAACCTCTCTATACCACATAAAGTGAGATTATATAGAACAACTGAACACTCATGCCAAAGAATACACAATACCTGGGACATGAGTGCAAAAGTTCTCCTTCAACGATGCAGGCCTCCTTCTCGAGAAGTTCAGGGCAGTCCTCTCCGCCTCCAACAGCAACGTGCTTCACATTCCGGCTCCTGCTTCTAAATCCTGGCGAGAGGCTCCCTGAACGGCACGTCTTGGAGCAGGGGCTCCAGGAGGACCACTCGGTGGTTTCGCAGTCTTTCGGCATGATGCAGGACTGGATGGTCACAGGCAAGGAATCTTGCGTGCAAAGCCTGAAGGAACAGAAACAGAAAACAGTAGGCCGTAGACTAAATGGGTACAACCAACATTATGAAGTGCCTATTCTGGATGAAAAGAAAAAGCCTGAAATCTGGGATAGCGTTCAAGTAGGAGAATTTTTTTTTTAAATGTTAGAGGCATCATGATAAAATACTGAAGGACGTACATTTTAAGAATGAACGCTCTATTTCATCTGAAACTGTGAAGTTATTTCACTCTCGCAAGACACATGTGTAAGGTGAGTCCACATTGTACCTTGTCCAAAGCATCATCAGAAATAATGGAGGTTCTTCTCATGTGCTTTCACCTCTGATACAGCCTAGAGTTACCCTTCGTTCAGTGGTTCCTAGGTGTCACACACTGTCCTGTACTTCACAGGCACTTACAACAGTCTCTTGAGTATACATATTATTATGTCCATTTGTAGATGACAATACTTAAGGTCAGGAAGGCTAAATCATTTGTCTAAGGTCAAACAAAGGTAAATGTAAGCTTTCGAGTACTGTTCTGTCCATTCTTTTAAATACTGAGCGATTAAAAAATAAATAAATGTGGTATTATGTTTCCCCATACTGTTAGGCTTTGCGCATCCATTTCCTCATCTGCAAAACTGAAGTGCTTTCCAATACTAACAATGTAATTGGAAAACAGATAAATAAAAAGATAACATGATACTGTGATGAACTCAACATAAAAGCACTTAAAATGATGAGGAGAAAAACTGATGAGGCAGTGATAGACCACCTGGGAAAGCTGGGGGTAGGGGTGAGGCAGGTTCTAAGACAGAAGGACATCTAAGCTGCATTTTAAAAGATTAATGGAAACTTCTCAGGCACGGAAAGAAGACTATTTTAACTCAAGGAAGTAGCATATTTGAAGCCCTGAGATAAAATTTGTGGGTATAGGAACCAGTGGTATGCTAGAGTTGGATTTGCTGTTTAACAAGGACCAACTGTAAAATTTTCAGATATTTTGCAAGCCTGTTGATTTCATGTAAGTAGCTTAAAATTAGCCATGGTGGAAGTATTTACACTATAGAAACCAGCAGATGCCATCAATCAAGTCCCTTTACCCTACCCTGACCCCTTCAACCCCCAGAACTGGTGGTCAAATATTCACAAGCACACCAATGGGGGAAAGTAAAAGCCAACTTGTCAACTGTCATAAATGTGTCCATTTATTACACGTAAAGTTCAAAGAGGAATGTGGATAAATATTAGGTATGTAGTTCTTCAAAAGGGATTTCTGGAAAGGCTAAGGAATTTGGATTTATTTGAGCATTAAATAATGTTAAAGGGAGAAAATCAGACTCATGTAGGGAGACAATATTTTGAGTATTATTGGCATTTTTTTCTTTTCTTTGTTGTTAGTATTTCCCTTATTCAGTCAAAGGCATCCATTACTTTGCGGAAGAAAAGGATAATTTTGACAGGAATGTAAATCAAAGAAAGGGTCAGTGTTCAAACACTGACTTCCAAAATTGAGCCTATGAAACTTGGTGGAATAATACACAGGGTTTGGCAATAGTTCCTTTGTATGTGTTTAAAAAGAGAGAAGTATTAAAATGTTTCCAAATTTCTGACTTGGGAAAGTACGTAGAGTAAGGGAGCCACCAACAGAAATGGATTATAGTAGACAGTGTGCAGGGGAGAATGAAATATGTTCATATCTGGCCACAGTGATGAGTAAAATATAGTGAGATTTCCATACTGATATTCATCATGAAGCCATAGAGGATTAGCATGGCTTTCAAATTCCACAATGATATAAGATAAACCTTTGGTCCAATATTTTTTAAAAGCCTATTCAGATCATATTAGGCTCTTCAAAATGAAAAAAGCAATGCATACCTCATTACCATCACTCACTCCAATTAGATATTTGGGGGGCCTGGGATCAAGACAAAATAGGAAGAACCTCTCTTGAAAATGCCCCACATAAATCATAATGTATCGTCACTGTACAATGTGGAGGAAAGAGGGAAGGCCCACCTATTTTTGGTTTATGATATAACAGAAAGATGTTAATCAACAAGCTTCTACGTTTTGACATTTCAGAAATTATTATTGGCCGAGTTATGCCCCTCTCAAATTCATATGTCAAAGTCCTAACCTCCAGTGCTTCAGAATGTATCTGTACGTGAAGATAGTCTTTTAAATGTGGTCACTAGGGGTGGCTCCTAATCCAGTAGGACTGGTGTCCTTGTAAGAAGAGATTAGGACACAGACACACAGAGGAAGAGTATGAGAAGGCTTGGAGAGAAGACAATGGTCTACAAGCCAAAGAGAGGCCTTAGAAGAAACCAACTCTGCTGACACTTGATCCAGCCTCCAGAACTGTGACAAAGTTAATTTCTGTTGTTTAAGTTACAGTCTGTGGTACTTTGTTAAGGTAGCCCTGGCAAACGAAAACAGAACTTTAATAAAGTTTTTAATTTGTGTATGTTTTTAGATAAGGAGTTTTAATTTCTCGGAAGGATTTTCTTCTTCCTTTCCTAAAGAAGATCCCATACTACACAGTTCTCTGTCTACAGAAGTAGTGGTTTGGTTCTTACCATTTCCTAGCTGTCACTCTCATCTTTACCGAACTGACTCTTCCTATTGGACCAGAAGAAGGGGTAAGATTGCAACAGTACAAGTACTTGCATGGAGTTGCAGGGATTAATCAAGGCTTTTTTTTTTTTTTTTTTTTTTGCGGTACGCGGGTCTCTCACTGTTGTGGCCTCTCCTGTTGCGGAGCACAGGCTCCAGACGCGCAGGCTCAGCGGCCATGGCTCACGGGCCCAGCCGCTCCGCGGCATGTGGGATCTTCCCGGACCGGGGCACGAACCCGCGTCCCCTGAATCGGCAGGCGGACTCTCAACCACTGCGCCACCAGGGAAGCCCTAGTCAAGGCTTTTGTAATTTTGAAAAGGGCTCCTAATTCTTGGAATTAGGAAGGGCATATATTCCACTGATTACATATTTACTTATTTTTAAAGTTATTTTTATTAACTTGCCTCCTTGGTTAAAAAAATAATAATAATAAAAGGTATGACATAGGGCCCTGGTCTAATGTGATCACTGAGATTTCTTTTTACCAAAATAGTGGAATAAGCACTAAATGGTGAATCAGAAATATGTGTCCTGAAATTTGCATCACAATACATTAGCACAACCTTAGTCTCATGGCTACTTAGTTTCATTATTTGCAGAAAAATAAAAAAAGAATAAAATGTGATCTGCTTAGCTCCCCAGAGTTACAGTACCCTTCAGTTCAAGAAGAATCACCTTATAAACTAAAGTCCAAAACAAACATTCCTGCCTTTACACAGAATTGGGACTCAATCTTTCCACAGAAGGTGGTATGCCTTTTTAATAAAATAGACATATAGTGTTCATATTTCTTTAAAAGAAAGAGAAGCTACAGTAATTAAACCTCCTTGAGATTTATAGAGTACCTTGTCATTTGTAAATTACTTCACAAGTATTCAACTGTAAAGGAAATCTTTGAAACCAAAAATAACTCTAGTTATTGTTACTTCCTCTGGAAATGTAAGGAAATCTCTTTACATACAAATTAAGGACAGAGCTCTTAAAAGATAAAAATCAACAGAAAAATACCCTCATTTCATTAACACTTCAATTACCACTTTAAAATAGTATTAAATATCTCAAACATTCAGAAGAGTAATGTAATAAACACTCCCATACTTTACTAGCAAAGGCTAACATTTACTTCAGATTTCATTAAATAAATAAAAAATGATAAATTCAGGTGAATTCCCTGTGTCTTTTGCAATCCCCGTTCCATCTCTCTTCCCCAGACACAGCCACTATCCTGAAATTGATTTTTATTATGTTCCACCGCATTTTTATACTTTAAATATGTACATCTTCATAAACAGCATTCATTGTCTTGCATGTTTTTACAAGTCTTACTTAAATATTATTTTGTTATACATATTACTGTGGAAATTATTTTCCTCACTTAATATTATGACTTCTAGATCTAACCACGTTGATAAATGCAGATAATGTACCTTCATTTTTATTAGTGAGTAATACCCCCATGTGAATACAGGGCAATTTATGTATTCATTTTCCCATTAGTACACCTTTTGGTTGTGCTTAATTTCTTCTGATTCCACAGGATTATGTATTAAACCTTCTTTTACATGTCTCTATGTGGTTACACATGTGTGAGAGATTTCCTGAGTATTTTTGCCTGGAGTTAGGCCATAAATAGTCATGTAAACAAATATAATAGGTATTGTGGTATTTTCCCTTTCCTACATGCTCAAAATTCTTGGTTTTATCAGACTTATTTTTTCCAAAATATTGAGGAAGTGCACTTGGTTTTTCAGATAACCACTGAGCTTTATTGATATTTTTCTCAAATCATTAGTGATTACTCAGATTTCCTATCTTATGAATTAATCATTCATATTGTTTGTCCATTATGGTAGGTGGACTAATGGTGCCCCCACAATGTCCACATCCTAATCGCTGAAAGCTGTGAATACGTTACCTTACGTGCCAACATAAACTTTGCAGATGTGGCTGTTAAGGATTTTGAGAGGAAGAGATGATCCTGGATTATTCAGGTGGGCCCAGTGTAATTATAAGGGTCTGTCTAAGAGGGAGGCAAAGGGGCCACAGACAGAGAAGTAGATATGATATCAGAATCAGAGGCTGGGATAATACATGACCCAAGGAATGTAGGCAGCCTCTAGAAACTGAAAAATGCAAGAAAACGGATTTCCCCCTAGAAGCTTCAGGAAAAAGAAACAAACACAGAATAATGTCTTCATTTCAAGATTTCTTAACTTTTAGGCTTCTGACCTCCAAAACTATAAGATAATATATTTGCATTATTTTAAGCCTCTTGGTTTGCTGTAATTTGTTACAGAACCTGTAGGAAACTAATACATCTATCTTTCCATTTGGCTGCCTTTTTCTTATTGAATTTCGTAAGTACACACAAACAGATGATGATGACAGTAAATAGATATATAGAAAGAAATACAGATTCTTTATAGTACCCTGTTGTTTTCTCTATATGCTACAAATAACTTTTCCCATAATTTTACTTTTAATTTTGTTGATAGTGTCTTTTTGTGGTACATAACATTTTAGTTTGTTTTTCAGTCTTTCCCTTTATAGTTTGTGCTTTTTTTTTTTTTTTACCACAAACAAGATTTTTTCCCCATCCCAATGCCATAAGTTGTGCTCTCATATTTTTTCTTCTAGAAAAGTTTTATATTTCCAATTTGATATTTAGCTCATCAGTCAATTTGATATATATTTTCATGTACTGCATTTTATAGGAAGGACCTCCTATTTTGGAAACATCAACATTAAACACATTTGTTCTTCTTGTTTAACCTATATAATTCTGATTTCCCCCCCTATTTTCAGTATTCTTTTCTTTCAAAGAGATTTCCTCAAAATTATCTTCAGACCTTTTTTTTTTTTTTGCATTTTATTTTGCTGACTTCATTATAATAGATCCCATTCATTGTTCCTTTTGAGGTATTTTCAGTACTTGAATGGCAGATTTGAGTTTTTCAGAGTATGTGTTTTATCTGCTAGTCTTTTCTTCTCTCTTCTTCATAACTTTCTTTCCCCTGACTTGCTCCTTTTGAGCTGCTTTGAGAAATGTTTCTTATGCCTAAATTGGAGGCAAGTGTGATAGAAATTATGTAGCTCCTTATATTGGCAAAGGAGTTCAATATGGTTTAACTTTGTATAGAAGTTAGAACCAGCTATTGTTACATGTAATATTTCGGTTCAGGATTTGAACTGAAGGAAGGGAAGAAAAGAATGTGATTTTTACCTTTTTTAACAAATGTGAAAGAATCAGTTTTAAAAATTTCATAATAGTGAGTTGTTTGGCATTTGTTACATGTATAGAGAGAAGACTAATAATCTATATTTATAACTAAATCATTGAAACAGAAAAAGAATCCCATTGACTCTACTTTCTTAACACTTTTTCTTTCTATGTCCTCTTCAGATTTGGCTTCAGGACTTTGGTTTGTGCCGCTAGTTTCCCCTTCCCTCTTTTTTTCCCTTCATTTTGGAAATAAGTTTCTGTATATGTTGTAATTTTAACTAGTTTGTTTTTTAATTAACCCTTTCTCACCCTACTCCTCCCCCTCTTCTCATGATAAATAATATAATAACCACTGAATTTTCAGAATTTAAAAGTTAACCTTTTTTTTCCATTTAAAGGTAAAAAATATTTGGAGCTAGCAGAGACAAAGCGAGAGGCTTGAACCTTGGTGAGCTCTAAAATAGATAAGATTATATTCATGAAAGAGAAATTTCAGTTACTTAGAGATGCAGCTTCTGACCAGTAAACTGTAGAGATTTGTTATAAACATTGTTCCCAGCCCATTACCAACATTTTTCTGTCTGTGAGAACTGAAGTGACAAAGTACTTCTTGGTAAATTCATGGGTCATTTGAGATGTTGAGTTACTTTAGATTTTTTTCAAATAAGTAAATAATATTCATGTAAAACACTGGAGAAAGAAAGAATAATGAAATGTGCTTGTTGATAGCAATACTTTTTTTGTTGTTGTTGGTTTTTGGTTTTTTGTTTGTTTGTTTCTTTGTTTGCGGTACGCGGGCCTCTCACTGTTGTGGCCTCTCCCTTTGCGGAACACGGGCTCTGGACGCGCAGGCTCAGCGGCCATGGCTCACGGGCCCAGCCGCTCCGCGGCATGTGGGATCTTCCCGGACCGGGGCACGAACCCATGTCCCCTGCATCGGCAGGTGGACTCTCAACCACTATGCCACCAGGGAAGCCCAACAGCAATACATTTTTTACTTTAAAGATTTAAAAATGGTCTGTGACCTGTAACATTAATTATTAGAGTGCCCTCTCTTCTCCCTTCCCCTCCTCCCTTCTCCTCTCATCATTTTAATTGTTTGGCTTTTGGAGGCAGTATTGTCCCTTCTGACATGCCAAGAGCCACATGAAAGGGAAAAATATGTGCTTTGGTTCTGGCTTTTTGTTCCCACCATTCGCTCCTAATTGACTTCACACCTACTTGCCATCCTGCAATAGTACAAATCATGAATAAAAATAATTTTGACGTTTTGGAGTACATTAGGAGCACTTAATATGAGTTTTATTTCCTATCATTCCCATCATATCTCTGTTAAGATACAGGTATAAGGATAGAAATGGCTGGTGGTTTGTTTTTTTTTTAATTGGTAATACAGGAAGGTTTTCACGAAAATAAGTAAGATAATTAGTGAAACGTGTATCTAGAGCACTTCATAGTCTCTGTTTTCAATTTGATTCTTGATTTCATTTTTCTCTGGATTATATTGGCCTTCTACAGCTATTACTGAATTACTTTACAGAAATAAGCTGGTTTATTTCTGGTGGAAAGCTACAGTGTCCGTTGAGTTCCAGATTTGAACATTCTTTGTAAATAGTTGTCTGCATGGATTATGATAAAGAAGATGCTACCAATGAAATAGAAAACCAACTACATGGTATAAGACTGTGATCCTCATGACCACTCTAGGAGGCACTTCCATGCATAAGTCATAAAGGCCATATTCACTGAATGCAGTGCCAATGCCCCATTCTTATGCCTGTGATTCAACAAAGGCCTTTTCAGTTTACAGAAGCAGTTTGGGGTTTGTATTTACAACTTCCTTGATGGTTACCTGCATGTCCATTGCTGGCAACGGACTTTGTCATTAAAATCTGACTCCTAGGTTAAGGGAGCTTTGCTGTGGTTTATTCTTTACTTACTTGGATAAACTAACTTGTAATAGAAATGTACTTTGGTTAATTCTGAAATGTGTCAATTTTTGAATAATCAATCTTAAAAGCAATACAGAATTGTGATTTATTAATTTTAAATTAAAATGTTCACATGTTGTTGCAAGAAAAATTATATCTGAATCAAGATTCATGTTTTTTCTTTTAATAACTGCCTTTTGTATTTACCTTTTTGTCATTACTTTAGGGTGAAAATTCCCATTTCAATCTAAAAAACAAACTTTTTATTAATTATTTTGCAAACATATTTTGTAAGTTTTTAATGTCCAATATTTCTTTCTTATGTCCTACTTATTTATTTTTAATATTACCTGGCTTTTATTTCATGAGTGAATATTTAATATCTTTGACAATATTAAATGTAACCTTTTTTTTTTACTTTTTCATGATCCTTTGCTCTTGTGGATTAGAATGAAGTATCACAAGCACAGATTGGAAGCTCTCTGATCACAGGTGGGTCTCATCAAATGGTAAGCATTTCTGTTGGCTGATTATGTAGAACTCAGACCATTTTATTGGAGACCCTCAAATGTCGGCCTCCATCAGTCTTTATTCTTTAGTTCATGTTTTTCCTAAGATAAGAATTCCCCTATCTCTTGTACTATGTGTATAGAGCTGGCTGTCAGCTTCTTGAAAACTGATTGGAGAAAGAGCTGTCAGGACACTCTCACAAACTATGGACAGATTTTCACTTAACCTGCATGTTCACAGGATGATGTTTCACACACTATGTTCTGCAGGTAAGGGAGTAATTTTTAGGCACACTGAACACATTTTTAATCAGGGCTGCTTACTACTACCTATAATTCTTAAACCTTCCAAGAATCTTGCACTAGAACAGAATAGGCTATACGGTGGTAACAAATAAACCCTGAAATCTCAATGGTTTAACAAAATAAGTGTTCATTTTCCCTTCACAAAGACTTTGATGCAGGTTATTCATCCCTCTTAGAAGGCTCTTTTCTACCTGAAGACTTAAGGACCCAGTTTGTAGCCATCTTAAAAATTCACCATCTAGAATACATGGCTTCCAAGTTCACCATTAGGTAGAAAGGTAGAGAGAGCAGGAGGATGGCCCAAAGTGATTTATGATTTTACCCTAGATATGGCTTATGTTACTTCTGTCCACATTGCATCGGTCAGATCTCAGTCAAATGGCTCCAACATAAGTGCAAAGAGGACAGTGAAATATCTTTCTATGTGCTGTGAAAGAGGCAAAAATGTGATAGGCAGGGCTTCCCTGGTGGCGCAGTGGTTTAGAGTCCGCCTGCCGATGCAGGGGATACGGGTTCGTGCCCTGGTCCGGGAAGATCCCACATGCCGCGGAGCGGCTGGGCCCGTGAGCCATGGCCACTGAGCCTGCGCCTCTGGAGCCTGTGCTCTGCAACGGGAGAGGCCACAACAGTGAGAGGCCTGCGTAACGCAAAAAAAAGAAAAACAAAAATTGTGATAGGCAAATGGGTTTGTGTCTGGTACAGGTGTGTCATGTAAACTGATTTGCTTCTTGCAGATCTTCCAACTAAAGGGGAGCATTCAGCTTTTTCTACTCTGCTAGGTAAACTGCCACTCATTCATCTACTTTCCAGCTCCCCAAATTCGTTGACATTTCTTTTTAGCTATTATATCCTTTCCCATTATATTTGTCCTTGAGAGTTCATGCCTTTTTTACTACTTTACTGTTATTTAAGTGAGGTTCCAGAATACAGCAGTAATAGATGATTATGTTCAGTTGCCACCTTTAACCAGAAACCTAAAAAGTTCTTTGAGAAAAAGCTTTGTGAAAGCACATAATGATCTAATCTATAAATAAACAAATTTCTACAGAGCTAAATCTGCCCTACGCATGGAAAAAAATACTGGTTAGAAGTAATTAAAAATGGATGAGCAAAGTTTTGAATTGTGAAAGAATTTTCATTTCCATTATACTTGTTCTAAATTATGTAATATTTGTTTATAGAATTTAGTACTTGCAAAATGTGCTTTACAGTTAAAAAGTTACTTTTATAGAAGTAAAATTGCAACTAACTAAGAAAGTACTTTAGCAACCTTTATAAAACTGTGGGTCATTCAAAAGTACAGTTATTCCAGCTATTGAGCAAAAATACTGCTATCCATATGGTAGCAGCTTACCCAAATTATAGCATAATAACAAGGGAACAGTTGCTTCTAGAGCTTACGTATTCTAACTTAGAGAATGATTGCAAGATCACACCATGAAAATAACACCAGGGAATAAAATGTGAATGGTGAAATGAAGAGAAAAGAACCAGAACCTAGATAGGCTTAAAAGAGAACAGATTTGGGAAATCAGATATAATCTATGTTATTTATTTAAATGATTCTGACTGCAAAGTGGTAGCATTTTTCTGCCATAAGTCAACCTAATAGGAATATCTGAGAAAAACAAGAATAATAACTTGAAGAAGGAAAACATGCACATACCAAGGTTTACGTGAAATCCCTGGCTGCTTTAGAAACTAGACTAAAAGTAAGCTGCCTACTATATATATGATTCAGCAAGTGAAGACATTTGAAAAAAAGGTGAGTTTAAAAATTTTTTTCTGGAAGACAATTTTGAAAATTTAAGAAATAATTTCAAATTACCAAGAAAAATATTAAGGATTACTGAGAAATTTTAGCTGGAGGATCATGAGTTTCCTTTTCTAAACTCCCTTCGTGGACAAAGTAGCCTGAGGTAATTTATGTCTTATTTGACAAAAAATATTTATATTACGTTAGAATTTATAACTAATGGGGGCCTCTGATTGAGATATACAAACTTTTTCCTTCTAATTCTCAATAAAAATAAAACCGAGCTATTAAAATGTCCCTTGGGACTTTCCTGGTGGTCCGATAGTATATCTGCCTTCCAATGCAGCAGATGCAGGTTCAATCCCTGGTCATGGAACTAGGATCCCACATGCCGCGGGGCAACTAAGCCCGCATGCCACAACTACTGAGCCCGCGCACATCATCTAGAGAGCCCACGTGCCACAAACTATAGAGCCCACGCATTCTGGAGCCCGCGCACCACAACTAGAGAAAAGCCCGAGTGCTGCAACAAAGAGACTGTGCACCGCAATGAAAGATCCCACATGCCGCAACTAAGACCTGACACAGCCAAAAAAATAAAGAAAATAAATATTAAATGCCTCTTAATGTTTTATTTTGATTTATACCATTTTAAATTGTTCAATAGATAATAAACCTAAAATCATGCACTAAAGCTAAAATAGCAATATGAAATTATACTTTAAATATGCTGTTCAGTTGCTTCTGTAGGATAGAGAGATTTTTCTATGGAGAAAGAGATAAGAGCACAGATATACTGACATATTACATTCCTGAGAAGAAATATCCTTGAGTGATATTATATCAAAATGGAATGCTTTTAGTATTGTGCTCATTTCCTGTTATCAGAAAACATTATTCAACAGAGATTTAAAATGCAGTATAAATCTCAGAATAAAAGGGATTCTATCTTCTCCAAATTTCTTAGAGTCCTAAGAATATGTTGATACATATTTGTGAATGTTTAGAAATGAAAGCAATATCAGCAATCATTTGAAGGTCTTAGCAGCTACCTTCAATTTAGAGAGAAGTACACTGATGGCCAAAAATGCTATGTGACTTTCTAATGGGCACACAGCAAAAAAATTACAGAATGGCCAAGACTAAAATTAAATTTCTCTGTCTTTTAGGCCAAAATTATGTTTACAGTTAATCCATGTGAGAACTCTTCTTAGAGACTCAAATTTATGACCTGAAAGTTGCATTAAAAAAAAAAAAAGCCTATCTTGACTTTCAGGATTGGAGAACATTGGCAGTTGCCTGACTCTGAATTTCTCCTACCACCATTACCTCCCCAAAAATAATAAGAGTAAAACGAACCACACATTACCCTTGTGTTCACCGTTACTAGATAAAGAGAACACACAAACACACACCCCTTCAGATCACAAGTAAGTAGAAAAGCATTCTAACAGACTACCCGCTGACCTCCTTCAGATGCAATTTACTAGGTGTGGAAAGTAGAGGAGAGGCATCCTAAAAGAGTCTTATAAAAATTACTACAGAAATTATCATACAGAGATTATCATACAAATTATCATACAAATTATCATATCAGACAAAGACAAATATCATATGATATTGCTTATATGTGGAATCTAAATAAAAAGGATACAAATGAGCTTATATACAATATAGAAATATACCCACAGACATAGAAAACAACTTATAGTTACCAAAGGGGAAAGGGGCAGGGAGGGATAAATTAGGAGTGTGGGATTAACAGATACACACTACTATATATAAAATAGATAAACAACAAGGATATAGCACAGGGAACTATACTCAGTATTTTGTAATAACCTATAAAGGAAAAGAATCTGAAAAAAATATATATATACATATGTATAACTGAATCACTTTTCCATACACCTAAAACTAACACAACATTGTAAATCAACTATACTTCAATTAAAAAAAAAAAAGACTACAGAGGAGTTAAAAACTTAGATGAATCAAATACAAATCTTTTCCAGAAAAAGTAAGTTAACCAAACTTCAAAACACACAATACAGGTCAGAAATTGGTAGTCCTAGCACACATACAGAGGAGGGCCTTGAAAGTGTGCAGGACTGGAAGTGGCAGTCTTGGAGAAGCATACCTTTGGAGGATAATCATATATAGAGAGGATGGCTGGTAGTCCATAGAGATGACATAGTGAAGGAAAGGAAGGAAACAGTGGAGGAAATTAAGAATCCTATACAAACAAAGGTGAAATAAGACACACCTGGGACTTCCCTGGTGGTCCAGTGGTTAAGACTTCTCCATCCAAAGCAGGGGGTGTGCATTCGATCCCTGGTCAGGGAGCTAAGATCCCACATGCCTTGTGGGCAAAAAACCAATACATAAAACAAGCAATACTGTAACAAATTCAATAAAGACTTAAAAAAAATGGTCACATTAAAAAAAAAAAAAAGGCACACCAATCTTTCCCCACCACCACTACAAGCAATAAGGTCCATAAATGACACGTCACAAAAGATGGCAGTACTCACAGAAGAGGACGTTTTTGAAATATGAACTGTGTTCAGGAAATGAACGAAAACAGAAATAAAGCAGACTACATCCATTGAAAATTACAACAAAAAATCAGAACGTGTGAAAGATTTTCTGCTGGTAAGAAATTTCCTCTAAACAACCAGAAACGGGCTTCCCTGGTGGTGCAGTGGTTGAGAATCTGCCTGCTAATGCAGGGGACATGGGTTTGAGCCCTGGTCTGGGAGGATCCCACATGCTGCAGAACAACTAGGCCCGTGAGCCACAACTACTGAGCCTGTGCGTCTGGAGCCTGTGCTCCGCAACAAGAGAGGCCGCGATAGTGAGAGGCCCGCGCACCGCGATGAAGGGTGGCCCCCGCTTGCCACAACTAGAGAAAACCCTTGCACAGAAACAAAGACCCAACACAGCAAAAATAAATAAATTAATTAATAAACAACCAGAAACAAAGTACTGATAGAAAAATACTGTCATTCAACACGTGATACTGCAGTAAATATCCTCAAATAAACATTGAAAGATATTAAAAAAAACAACCTAACGAATCAGAAATACAAAAACTAAGACCACAATGGATTT
Source organism: Stenella coeruleoalba (assembly GCF_951394435.1). Taxonomy (NCBI): domain Eukaryota; kingdom Metazoa; phylum Chordata; class Mammalia; order Artiodactyla; family Delphinidae; genus Stenella; species Stenella coeruleoalba. Next base: position 36,250,008 of record NC_137151.1, on the reverse strand, counting down.
AAAACAAGACATAAAATAAGAATTCACTGAACTCAGGAAGAACATAGAAGGAAAAAAATCATTTAAAAATGAATACCGAATTACAAGATGCCCAAGAAAGAACAAATTCTAATGAAAACATAATATAGGGTACTGAAGGAAAGCAGGGGAGAAAAAAAAAGAGAAATAAGATGAAATAAAGAAGTAAAATGGGTCAGAGAAAGTAGGAACATAGGCAGAGATGTCCAACACACATATTAGATATGCTTGGGAAAAAAGAAGTCAATACACTGGAAAAAGCTAATGTTTACAAATACAACCCCCCCAAAAACCTTTCCAAAAATAAAAGAAGATTGGAATCAATACATTTAAAGGACCCATCAGGTACCCTGGAAATCTGACCCAGAACAATCAACTCCAAGACACATACTAATAAAACCATTAAACTTTAAAGATAAACAATCAGGTTTTTAGGCAAAAAGATGAAATAATTTACAACTACCAAAAAATTAACTGGCAACAGACTTCTCAAAAACAACATGTAAATCAAGGCTACACTGGAGTAGCACTTTTCAAGAAAAGTAAAGAGAAAATGTGAACTAAGAATATTATATCCTGCTAAGCAGTTCTTCAAATAGTTTTTAATCTACCAAATTCAGGAAATACTGTACACGGTGACTTTACATAGGAATCTACTGGATGTTGAGCTTCATCCAACCAAAGACAACTTGTAAAGCTGTGGCAAAAGAACTGACCTTAAGCATTTCATATATATAACTGTAAAGCTAAGACTACAATGAGAGTGGGATCATGGGCAGAATAATATATAAACGCTACATGTTCTGACAAGTAGAAAGAATTCACCTAAAAGATGAAAGGATAAGAGAGAGAAAAAAATGGGAAGGTAAAATAAAATTAAAGGTCTCAGTTGGGAGTCATTTAAAACTGATGTAACACATGATAATAAATTAGATTAGAAAAATGGGAGTGAAGAGCACTATAAAAAGTTTTAATACAAAGATAAACCCTAAAATTAGAATGCACCAGAAAATATGTAAAAGTAAAAGCTATACACCAAACAAAAATACAGTTAATATGATATTATATATACCGCAACTTAATCTAAGATAATATGACAAAATGAGATGAAACATAAGTCACGTCCACAAATGTGAATAAACTTAATTCATTTATTATAAGAAATTTAATGTTTACATTGACTCAGGAAGCAAAACCCAACTCCACACTGATGCTGAATATGAGACGTACCTAAAGTGTGATGATTAAAAAGGCTAAATATAAAGGGATAGAAAAATATTTTTCAGGAAATTGAAAACAGTAAGAATGCACATGTTGTAATCCTAACATCAGACAAAGTAAAATTAGTCAAAAAGGTTAGAAGAAACAAATAAGGATACTTTATAATGCTAAAAAGCTACATTCCACAATGAAGATATAGCACCAAATTATACCAACAGCCATGCATAGAAAAAATATAGAAGATACAGGAGAAAAAGAAACACACTAATAATAGGAGAATTTAACAACCATTTTCAGTGTAAGTCAGGCTTGGCAGACAAAATATAAGGAAAGATATAAAAAACCTACAAGGTATAATCAATAGGTACAAATACATCAAACAATTCACACCAGTAACAGAGAATATACTTTCTTCTTAAGTGAACATAGAGCATTCATAAAGACTTATAACACAAAGAAAACATCAGTAGGTTCTATAATGTAGAAGTATTATAAACAACAATCTGCTTACAATGCAAATAACTAGAAATTAAAAGTAAAAACAAAACAAAAAGCCCTTTCTATCTGGAAATTAAAATGTCTTGCATCAAACACATCTTGGGTGAAAGAGGAAAAACAAAAAGAATCTTTTATTTAAAGAATTTTAAATAAAATGATGATAAAACACTACGTGTTCAGAATCTATGGGATCCATTTAAAGTAGATATCAGAGAAAAATTGATAACCCTAAACATGCATGTCAAAATGAATAAAGATAAATTAATTAAACACCCTATCTAAAAACCTAGAAAAAGAACTAAAATAAACACAAAGTAAACATAAAGAAGTAAATAATGTAGATAACATAAAAACAATAAAGTAAAATCCTGGTTTTTGTGGGGGTTTTTTTGGTCAACCAAATAAACAAACCATTATTTTAAACAAAACTGAAGAGAGAAACACGCATATATAAAAATTAAAAATGACACAGGATAAATAACTCTTTGTACAGGATATACACCAACCGATATAAATAAATTTGAACATCTGGAGGAATGAGTCATTTCTCTTAAGAATATAGTCTATCAAAATTATTCCTAGTATGAACAGATTAGTCTCCATAGAAAAAAATAGAGAAAGTTTTCAAAGAAATACCTCACAACAAAGCATCAGGTCCAGCTGGATTCACAAAGAAATTCTACCAAACTTTTAGTGACCAGATGGTCCCAAAGCTATATTAATTGTTTAGAACATAGAAAATCAAGGAAAACTTCCACATCATTTTTATAAAGCAAGTATAATAATATCTCAATGAGATAAAAAGAGCAAAAAAAGAAAGAAAATGAAAAACTGGTTCAGTATTCAAAAATATATTGATATAATTCATCATATCAATAGGCTCAAAGAAAAATATCATATGATCACCTGCAATGACACTCAAAAAGCCTTTGACAGAATTCAATATTAATTCCTAACACAAACTCTTGGCAAAAACAGAAATGGATGGATACAGCCTGAATATGATTAATTACACACACAGACACATACACTTGTGACAGGAAGAATACCACTCCCCCAAAAGGTCCATACTTTAATTCTCAGAACCTAAAGGTATTTTGCATATGTGATTAATTAAGAATCTTCAAACGGGAAAATGACCCTGGATTATCTTGGTGGCCCCAGTGTAATCTCTAGGTTCCTTATAAGTAAAAAAGCTGTGCAAGAGAGTGTGGGTGAGGGAAATCTTTCAGACAAGATCTGAAGAAATGACACTGCCAGCCAGAGAACACAAGCAGTCTTTAGAAGCTGGAAAAGGCAAGCAACCAGATTCTCCACTAGAGCCACCAAAATAAGGCAGTCTGCTGAGAACTTAATTTTCTTCCAGTGAGATCCATTCCAGACTTCTGATCTCCAGAACTGTGAAATAATAAAGGTGTTGTTTTAAGCCACTAAGTTTGTGATAATGTGTTATAGCAGTAACAAAAACTAACAGATACCTCAATCTTAAAACCAGGATCTTACTTAATGGGAAAATTCTGGAGGCATTCTCAATGAGATTTGAAAAAGGGAAGAATGCTCACTGTGTTCACTACTATTTAATATTTTTCTGAATTCAATACACTAGACTAGAGAAAACAATGAGAGACATGATATTAGAACAGAAGATCTAAAACTCTCTGTGTTTACTGATAACATGATATTATATTTGAAACTGACTAAAACATAAATGATAAAAAATACTCAAAAGAATTCAGCAAGCTACAAACTATAAAATTAGTATATATAAATCAATAGCATTTTCTGTTAACTACTTAGTGAATACAACAGATGACAAAACACCTACAGTAGCAACAAAAATATAAAATACTTTAACGAAACAACTTAAGAGTTGTTCAAAATCCCTATAAACAAAACTATAAAACACTAATAGACACAAAAATAGATTTGAGGGACTTCCCTGGTGGTCCAGTGGTAAAGAATCCGCCTTCCAATAGAGGGGATGTGGATTTGATCCCTGGTCAGGGAACTAAGATCCCACATGCCACAGGGCAACTAAGCCCGCATGCCACAGCTACTGAGCTCACCCGCCTCAACTAGAGAGTCTGTGTGCTGCAAACTACACAGTCCACACGCTCTGGAACTCACGCCACAACTAGAGAAGACAAAACCTGCATGCCACAACTAGAGAGAAGCCCGTGTGCCACAACAAAAGATCCTGCATGCCTCAATGAAGATCCCTCATGCCACAACTAAGACCCGATGCAGCCAAAAAATAAAATTAAAAAAAATAATAAATAAATCTTTAAAAAATTGATTTGATACAAATGAAAAGACATCCCTTGCTTTTAATTATGATCTTTCAACATCAAATGTTAGTTCTTTGTACTATTAGAAGTTAAATTAAGAAAGCAAATCCCATTTACAATTGCATAAACAAGAACAAAATACCTAGGAAAAATTTTAACCAAGGAGGTGAAAGACCTGTATAATGTACTATTAGACACTAATAAAAGAAATTGAAGAAGACATAAATAAATGGAAAGATATTCCATGCTCATTGATTGGAAGAATTAATATTATTAAAAAGTCCATACCACCCAAAACAATCTATAGATTCAATTCAATCTCTATCAAAATTCCAACAGTATTTTTCACAGAAATAGAACAAACTATCCTAAAATTTATATGAAACCACAAAGGACTCCAAATAGCCAAAGCAATCCTGAGAAAGAAGAACAAAGTTGGAGGCATCATGTTTCCTGATTTCTAACTATATTACACAAATATTGTAAGCAAAACAGTATGGTACTTGCAGAAAAACTGACGCACAGATCAATGGAACAGAATGGAGAGCCCAGAAATAAACCTCCACCTATATTATAAAAAGAGAGAGCCCAGAAATAAAATTATATCTATATGGTCAATTAATTTACAACAAAGGAGCCAAGAATATACAGTGGGGAAAGGACAGTCTCTTCAATAAATGGTGGTGGGAAAACTGGACAGCAGCTTGCAAAAGAGTGAACCTGGACCACTTTCTTACACCATATACAAAAATTAACTCAAAATGAATTAAAGATTTGAATGTAAAACTTGAAACCATAAAACTCCTATGGAAAACAAAAACATACGAGTTGACATAAGTCTTGACCATGACTTTTGGATTTGACACCAAAAACAAAAAGAAACAAGTTGGACTACATCAAACTAAAAAGCTTCTGCATAGAAAAGTAAACCATCAACAAAATGAAAAGGCAACCTACTGAATGGGAAACAATATTTACAAATCATATATCTAATAAGGGGTTAATAGCCAAAATATATAAAGAATACATGCAATTCAATAGCAAAAAAACAAGCAATCCAAATAAAAAATAGGCAGAAAATCTGAATAGTTATTTTTCCAAAGAAGGCATATAGATGGCCAACAGGTACATGCCAACAGGTACATGAAAAGCCACTCAACATCAGTAATCATTAGAGAAATGCAAATCAAAACCACAATAAGATATCACCTCACACCTGTCAGAATGGCTGTTATAAAAAAGACAGAATAACAAATGTTGGCAAGGATGTGGAGAAAAGTGAACTTTTGTGCACTGTTCGTGGGAATGTAAATTTGGCGCAGTCACTATGGAAAGCAGTAGGGAGGTTTCTCAAAAAATTAAAAGTAGGAGTATCATATAATCCAGCAATTCTACTTCTGTGTATCTATCTATATTTTATATTTTATGTATAAGATAATATGTTACATATATATAACGGAATACTATTCAGTCATAAAAAGAATGAAATCTTGCCATCTGCAACAATATGGGTGGTCCTTGAAGGTAATATGCTAAGTAAAGTAAGTCAGAAAGACAAATACCATATGATCTCACGTATATGTGGAATCTAAAACAAAACAAAACAAAAAACCAAACTCATAGATACAGAGAACAGATTTGTGGTTACCAGAGGTGGAAAGTGAGGGGAGAAATGGGTGAAGTAAGGTATAAACATCCAGTTTTAAAATAAATAAGAATGGGGATATAATGTACAGCATAGTGACTATAGTTAATAATAATACTGTACTGAGTATTTGCAAGTTGCTAAGAGAGTAGATCTTAAAACTTCCCATCACAAGAAAAAATATTTCTGTAACTATGTACAGTGATGGATGTTAACTAAACTTATTGTGATTATTTTACAATATACACAGATATTGAAACATTATATTGTATACCTGAAACTAATATAATGTTATATATCAAATATATTTCAGTATCAAAAAATAAAGGGACATATATTATTAAAAAATGTTAGTTCTTCCTATGTTAATTTATAAATGTAATATAATCACAAGAAAAATTCCAATGAGCTAGTTTTATTGAGCTAGACAAATTGATCATAAATTTTATAAGGAATGATTATCTTTCAAGTAAGCTAGGAAATACAGAAAAAGAATATTTATAAGAAAGGACTACCCAATCAGGTATTAAATTATGTTAGCAAAGCCCCTCTAATTACAATAGTGAGGGACTGGCTCATAAATAGACAAACAGAATAGAAGTCCAGTAAGAGACCCAACTATATATAGATACCTAATACACGATAAAGATGGTATCTCAATTACAGGGTCAAAGAGAGAGCTTTTTTTATAAATGGCACTGGAACACTGGAAACACTTTTGGGAAAAGATAAAATTAGATCCATTCCCCACACCATATGTAAGAACACAGTGTAAATTGATCAAAGACTCAAATATAAAAACAAAATTAGGCACACACTAGGAGAAACTATGTTATATTTAAACTGGATGTGTAAAAGAACATGACTAAATTTCCAAATGCAATAAATTAAATAGAGAGACCAATATGACTATTAAGAAAAAAATTTTTTAAACTTTTGCATAATAAATATTACCATAAGCAAAGTCAAAACCCAAATTGCCAACTAAGAAACAATGTGAGAACACATATCCCAGATACAAGGCTAATATCCCTAACTACAAAGACTGGGAAATGAGAGCCGAGACAAAACCTCCTATAGAAATATAGGCAAACAACACAAACAGGCAATCAGCAAAATGATCTAGAAATATGGCCCCTGAATACATGGGCAAATGTTCAAATTCACACATATTAAGAGAAATGCAATTATGATACCATTTCTCATATTTCAGATGTTAAAAAATTTCAAAAGCTTGACAATACACTCTTTTTATAAATTTGTTGATGGAAATGTAAGATGGCATCACTCCCACGAAGGAGAATTTGGCAATATCTAACAAAACTTGTATGTATTTATCCTTTTACCCAGCAATCACACTTCTAGGAATTTATCTTGAAGATATACCTGCAACAACATCAAAATATATGATCAGAGTTTATTTACTGAAGAATCATTTGTAATTGAAAAATACTGGAAACTACCAAGATGGCCAAGCATAGGAGTTTGTTCAAATAAGCTATGGTGTAGAGTCAGCAAAGTACTATGCAAATGTAAAAAAAAAAAAAATGAAGAAGACCTTTAATAACTGATGTGGAGCAATTTCCAGGAAATAATATTAAGTTTAAAAAAATGCCAAAGAGATTAGATAGTATGCTCTTCTTTGTGCAAGAAAGAAGAGAAAGTATAAGAAACACAAGGAAGATAAACTAGAAAACAAGAAAGTGCATTATCTACAGTATTGAGGACAGAGTAACACTTCTCTGAATTTAACTTTATGTATACATTTGGCTTTAGAAAATGCTAAAATTAAATATATTTTTTAATTAAAATATATATTAAATATATTTTTTAATTAAATCAAAGATGAGGAGGGAAAAAAATCTAAAACTTAAGGAAAACTGGAAAAAAGAACAAAAAATCCTCTATTCCCATTCCCACCAACACAACAAAAGCAACAAAATATTCTCTACTGTTTTCAAAGAACGACGTATGAAAATAACGTTTTTGTTTGGGGTCTGCATGTGTTTGTCTCTGGGGAGTTATAAGAATAGAAAATTTCTTTCCAAATCTACTATGGTGGCAGAGATAAAAAGCAAACAAAGTAATAATGCTATTTGAGCTTCAGGAATGATGCTTCTTTTATGGTCTTAAAATTTACTATCAGGATTTCCTTTCAGGGGAAATCACAGAGTATTCAACTATAGTGGTCTGAGAATTTAAGGTATGTTTAACATGTACCAAATGATCACAGTGCTTAAAAGATTGTCCATGTTCCCCTATATTAAAAGTAAAATTCATTCGTCTGAATTTTATTCATCCAAACAATAAATAGGAATCATTTTCCTACTCATATAAACAGATTGCCTAGTCTACAGCTAAGAATTCCTAACTCAGATGTCCTCCTACTTTAAAAAAAAAAAAAAAAAAAAGAAAGTGAAACAAAACAAAAAAACTGAATAGAAAAGACTACTTCATTTCATGAAGTTAAGGCGTGGTAAAATTTCAATAACAGCGTCACTCATGATCTGAGAAAAAGAATGGCTGTAGGACAGCTATGTTAAAATGTAATAATGGAACCTCAGAGAAAGTCCTGGCAAAATAAAAGAAAAAATAGGATATGCAATAAGACAATTAATAGATCTTTAAACCCAAGAGGCAAATCAATGATGAGGGAGCAGAGTGGCACCAAGAGTAATACAAACTGCATACCACGTTGCAAATAGAACTGTGAAGGGAAAATTGCTTGAGGTGATTATCAAAAGTTACAGTAATCAATGAGAGAGCTACTACAGGGCATCAATTAAAGCTCTGTGGTGTCCTAGATGAAGAAAGTGACGTTCCAGCAAGGCACAAGCAGGAGATTGCATTATGGAAGTAAAGACGAGGCCCTCCTATTCTAAATGCTAGGACAACCAGCCATTGCCATAATCGAAACAGAGGAAGCAAAATGACATTTGTCCCTACAGTATCACAGAGTCTACCGAAAGGAAAGCGATCTAAAGGTGCATACAAGTACAGAGTAAAAGGAATCTGTACTTGAGGATAATTCTTACCTACTAAGGGAAACAAAGTTCATCCTAGAAGTCAACAGTTACACAAAAATGACAATGTTTTCTTGAATGAATGAGACCCACAAAAAGAAAAATGTATACTTTTTAGAGTTGGATTTGAGCCTTTTTAGCAAAATCCTGTGGACTATGTTCACATAGTTCATCAGGTTTGATAGAAATAAGACAATATTGTCAATAACTCAACCACACAGTTGTCAAGGATAATGTTTCTGTTTATTGCAGTGGAAGGTAGAGGAACAGAAATGTCTCCACTGAACACCGTCTTTTCCTAGTAACTCTAATAACACCATATTTCCCTAGTTTGTGAGTAATTTTATAATTCTTTGCTGGCTGAATGGAATGAATAGTATAGATTTCATGGAATAATGGTTTTAAAAAGTTGCTTTAGCTAGACATGCTGCCTAGTACTCAAAAGAGAACAGGGTGACTTCTGGATCCCATTTCAGCATGTAAGCAGCTGAGAAGGGATCACTTCAGTCCTCACAACAAGACTGGACAAACTGAAAATCAACGTTTCTTAGATGCCTCAGAGAATTGTAGTCATAGGGCAGATAACTGCTCCAGAAATTGGAGAGACAAAGGTAGATAAAGAGTATCACACATTACTATTGGAGGAGCAGCCCAGGAGCAGAAACTGCCACTGGAGCCAGTGGCAGGGTAGGAAAACTTGAACTGAAATTGACAAATTACTGGTGGTTCAGTATGGACAAGCTTTTTAGCTAAAAACTCCAGGGGATGGGGGGCAGTCCTGTTAAAGAGTCCACATTTTCATGAGTATCACCTCCAGAAGTCCTACCAGGTTATCACAGTGAAGACAAACATCTCTTCATGCTTCCAGCAGGGGAAGGGAAACCTAGCCATTCTGAAATACACCCAGAGAATTCTTAAAAAGGTCTGCCCGCAAAGGAAACTATTTTACCAAAGCCTAACCAACTGGGATTTTACCAGAGCCTAATGGACCTGGGGGGAGGAAAATACTCAACTCCAGCCCCCTCTAGCCTTCCTGTTTTACCTAAGTGGGGAGGATGAAATGAGAAGTATTTGTGAAGAATTATCGCAGGGGCACATGTTCAATAAAAGATTGAGACCTAGTCACAGGACTATAAAACACTTCCCCTCTCCTCAAAATTTGACATATCATCAGTAAGTCTCTTGCACAATAAAAGGAGATTAAAACAGAAATAACTGTATGTCCCAGACTTTATTTAGGAAGAATTCTCTAAGTAATCCCCCCCAAAAAAGGAAGGAAAAGGAAAATAAAAACAAGGACACCAGAGGAAAATTTTAGCCTTTAACACCTATAGCAGTAGCAAACATAGCCTAACTCCTAGCTAGATAAATACAAAACCTCACACTAAAAGCCTATTTATCTCCATTCCTTATACCCAATACATCATATCCAGCTTTCAACAAAAGATTACAAGGCATACTAAAAGACAAAACACAGAGTTTGAAAAGACGTAGGAAGCATCCAATTCAGAATCAGATATAGCACAAATTTTGGCATTATCAAGCTGGGAATTTAAGACAACTATGATTAATATGCTGAAGGCTCTCTAATGTAAAAAATAGACAATATGCAACCAAAGATGGGTATTATAAGCATAGAGAGTGAAATTCTATTAAAGAATCAAAAGGAAATGATAGAAATCAAAAACACTGAAACAAAAATGAAGAATGTCCCTCAATAGACTGGACAGAGCCAAAGAAAGAATCACTGAGCTTGAAAAAACATCAAAAGAAACCTCTATAACTAAAATATAAGGAAAAAAGAAGAATGAAAAAGATATAACAGAATATCCAAGAACTAAAGGACAATTACAAATGGTTTCAAATGCATGAAATGGGAATACCAGAAGGAAAAAAAAAAAAAAGAGAGAGAAAGGAACAGAAGAATTGCTTGAAGTAATCATGAGTGAAACTTTTCCAAAATTAATGACAAACAACCAAATCACACATCCAGGATACTCAGGGAACACCAGGCATAGGATAAAGATATTAAAAAAAAAAAATCAACACTGGGTATACTATATTCAAACTGCAGGAAATTAAACACAAAGAAAAATCTTGAAAGAAGCTGGAGGTGAGGATGGAAGGTGGAGAAACATCTAACCTACAGAGAAACAAGGATAAAATTATATCAGATACTTGTTAACATCTTTATTGGAGTATAATTGCTTTACAATGTGTTATCATCAAATTCTTTTTTCAGAAACCATTCCAGCAAAATGAGTGGAGTGTTGAAAGAAAAAAATACTGCCTACCTAAATTTGATATCTACTGGAATTATCTTTCAAGAGTTGAGAAATAAAGACTTTCTGAGGACACGAGGGGAAGATGGCTGAAGAGTGACACGCGGAGATCACCTTCCTCCCCAGAGATACACCAGAAATACATCTACACGTGGAACAATTCCTACAGAACACCTACTGAACACTGGCAGAAAACCTCAGACCTCCCAAAAGGCAAAAAACTCCCCACGTACCTGGGTAGGGCAAAAGAAAAAAGAATAAACAGAGACAAAAGGATAGGGACGGGACCTGCACCAGTGGGAGGGAGCTGTGAAGGAGGAAAGGTTTCCACACACTAGGAAGCCCCTTCGTGGGCGGAGACTGCGGTTGGCAGAGGGGGAAAGCTTCAGGGCCGCGGAGGAGAGTGTAGCCACAGGGGTGCGCAGGGCAAAGCGGAGAGATTCCCGCACAGAGGATCGGTGCCGACCAGCACTCCCCAGCCCGAGAGGCTTGTCTGCTCACCTGCCGGGGCAGACGGTGCTGGGAGCTGAGGCTCGGGCTTCAGTAGGAGCGCAGTGAGAAGACTGGGGTTGGCGGCATGAACACAGCCTGCAGGGGGTTAGTGCACCACGGTTAGCCGGGAGGGAGTCCAGGGAAAAGTCTGGACCTGCCGAAGAGGCAAGAGATATTTTCTTCCCTCTTTGATTCCTGGTGCACGAGGAAAGGGGATTAAGAGCGCTGCTTAAAGGAGCTCCAGAGATGGGCGCGAGCGCGGACCCCAGAGACGGACAAGAAACGCTAAGGCTGCTGCTGCAGGTCACTCTCCACACCCCCCTTCCGGGGAGCCTGTGCAGCCCACCACTGCCAGGGTCCTCGGATTGAGGGACAACTCCTCCGGGAGAACACACAGCGTGCATCACACTGGTGCAACGTCATGCTGGCCTCTGCCGCCGCAGGCTCGCCCCGCACTCCGTACCCCTCCCTCCCCCCGGCCTGAGTGAGCCAGAGTCCCCGAAGCAGCTGCTCCTTTAACCCCGTCCTGTCTGAGTGAACAACAGACGCCCTCCGGTGACCTACAAGCAGAGGTGGGGCCAAATCCAAAGCTGAGCCCCTGGGAGCTTTGCGAACAAAGAAGAGAAAGGGAAATCCCTCCCAGCATCCTCAGGAGCAGCGGATTAAAGCTCCACAATCACTTGATGTACCTGCATCTGTGGAATACCTGATACGCAACGAATGATCCCAAATTGAGGAGGTGGACTTTGAGAGCAAGATTTATTATTTTTTCCCCTTTTCCTCTTTTTGTGAGTGTGTATGTGTATGCTTCTGTGTGAGATTTTGTCTGTACAGCTTTCCTTCCACCATTTGCCCTAGGGTTCTATCTGTCCATTTTTTAAAAAAAAAAATTCTTTTTCTTAATAATTATTTTTTATTTTAATAACTTTATTGTATCTTACTTTATTTTATTTTCTTTCTTTCTTTCTTTCTTTCTGTCTTTCTGTCTTTCTTTCTTTCTCTTTCTTTCTTTCTTTCCTTCCTTCCCTCCTTCCTTCCTCCCTCCCTCCTTCTCTCTCTCTCTCTCTCTCTCTCTCTCTCTCTTTCTTTCTTTCTTCTTTTTCTCCCTTTTATTCTGAGCGGAGTGGATGAAAGGTTCTTGGTGCTGCAGCCAGGAGTCAGTGCTGTGCCACTGAGGTGGGAGAGCCAACTTCAGGACACTGGTCCACAAGCGACCTCGCAGCTCCACATAATATCAAACAGCGAAAATCTCCGAGAGATCTCCATCTCAACACCAGCACCCAGCTTCACGCAACAACCAGCAAGCTACAGTGCTGGACAACCTATGCCAAACAACTAGCAACACAGGAACACAACCCCACCCATTAGCAGTGAGGCTGCCTAAAATCATAATAAGTCCACAGACACCCCAAAACACACCACCAGACGTGGACCTGCCCACTCGAGAGACAAGATCCAGCCTCATCCACCAGAACACAGGCACTAGTACCCTCCACCAGGAAGCCTACACAACCCACTGAAACAACCTTAGCCACTGGGGACAGACACCAAAAACAACGGGAACTACGAACCTGCAGCCTGCAAAAAGGAGACCCCAAACACAGTAAGATAAGCAAAATGAGAAGAAAGAAAAACACACAGCAGATGAAGGAGCAAGATAAAAACCCACCAGACCTAACAAATGAAGAGGAAATAGGCAGTCTACCTGAAAAAGAATTCAGAATAATGATAGTAAAGATGATCCAAAATCTTGGAAACAGAATAGACAAAATGCAGGAAACATTTAACAAGGACCTAGAAGAACTAAAGATGAAACAAGCAACAATGAACAACACAATAAATGAAATTAAAAATACTCTAGGGTTTCCCTGGTGGCGCAGTGGTTGAGAGTCCGCCTGCCGATGCAGGGGACACGGGTTCGTGCCCCGGTCCGGGAAAATCCCACATGCACCGGAGAGGCTAGGCCCGTGAGCCAGGGCCACTGAGCCTGCGTGTCCGGAGCCTGTGCTCTGCAACGGGACAGGCCACAACAGTGAGAGGCCGGCGTACCGCAAAAAAAAAAAAAAAAAAAAAAATACTCTAGGTTGGATCAATAGCAGAATAACTGAGGCAGAAGAACGGATAAGTGACCGGGAAGATAAAATAGTGGAAATGACTACTGCAGAGCAGAATAAAGAAAAAAGAATGAAAAGAACTGAGAACAGTCTCAGAGACCTCTGGGACAACATTAAACGCACCAACATTCGAATTATACGGGTTCCAGAAGAAGAAGAGAAAAGGAAAGGGACTAAGAAAATATTTGAAGAGATTATAGTTGAAAACTTCGCTAATATGGGAAAGGAAATATTAATCAAGTCCAGGAAGCACAGAGAGTCCCATACAAGATAAATCCAAGGAGAAATATGCCACGGCACATATTAATCAAACTGTCAAAAATTAAATACAAAGAAAACATATTAAAAGCAGCAAGGGAAAAACAACATATAACAAACAAGGGAATCCCCATAAGCCTAACAGCTGATCTTTCAGCAGAAACTCTGCAAGCCAGAAGGGACTGGCAGGACATATTTAAAGTGATGAAGGAGAAAAACCTGCAACCAAGATTACTCTACCCAGCAAGGATCTCATTCAGATTTGATGGAGAAATTAAAACCTTTACAGACAAGCAAAAGCTGAGAGAGTTCAGCACCATCAAACCAGCTTTAAAACAAATACTCACGGAACTTCTCTAGGCAAGAAACACAAGAGAAGGAAAAGACTTACAATAACAAACACAAAACAATGAAGAAAATGGGAATAAGAACATACATATTGATAATTACCTTAAACGTAAATGGACTAAATGCTCCCACCAAAAGACACAGATTGGCTGAATGGATATAAAAACAAGACCCATATATATGCTGTCTAAAAGAGACCCACTTCAGACCTAGAGACACATACAGACTGAAAGTAAGGGGATGGAAAAAGATATTTCATGCAAATGGAAACCAAAAGAAAGCTGGAGTAGCAATTCTCATATCAGACAAAACAGACTTTAAAATAAAGACTATTAGAAGAGACAAAGAAGGACACTACATAATGATCAAGGGATCGATCCAAGAAGAAGATATAACAATTGTAAATATTTATGCACCCAACATAGGAGCACCTCAATACATAAGGCAAATACTAACAGCCATAAAAGGGGAAATCAACAGTAACACATTCATAGTAGGGGACTTTAACACCCCACTTTCACCAATGGACAGATCATCCAAAATGAAAATAAATAAGGAAACACAAACTTTAAACGATACATTAAACAAGATGGACTTAATTGATATTTATAGGACATTCCATCCAATTAAGCAGAATACACATTTTTCTCAAGTGTTCATGGAACATTCTCCAGAATACATCATATCTTGGGTCACAAATCAAGCCTTGCTAAATTTAAGAAAATTGAAATTGTATCAAGTATCTTTTCCAACCACGACGCTATAACTCTAGATATCAATTACAGGAAAAGATCTGTAAAAAATACAAACACATGGAGGCTAAACAATACACAACTTAATAATAAAGTGATCACTGAAGAAATCAAAGAGGAAATTAAAAAAATACCTAGAAACAAATGACAATGGAGACACGATGACCCAAAACCTATAGGATGCAGCAAAAGCAGTTCTAAGTGGGAAGTTTATAGCAATACATTCCTACCTTAATAAACAGGAAACATCTCGAATAAACAACCTAAACTTGCACCTAAAGCAATTAGAGAAAGATGAACAAAAAAGCCAAAGTTAGCAGAAGGAAAGAAATCATAAAAATCAGATCAGAAATAAATGAAAAAGAAATGGAGGAAACGATAGCAAAGATCAATAAAACTAAAAGCTGGTTCTTTGAGAAGGTAAACAAAATAGATAAACCATCAGCCAGACTCATCAAGAAAAAAAGGGAGAAGACTCAAATCAATAGAATTAGAAATGAAAAAGGAGAAGTAACAACTGACACTGCAGAAATACAAAAGATCATGAGAGATTACTACAAGCAACTCTATGCCAATAAAACGGACAACCTGGAAGAAATGGAGAGATTCTTAGAAATGCACAACCTGCCAAGATTGAATCAGGAAGAAATAGAAAATATGAACAGACCAATCACAAGTACTGAAATTGAAACTGTGATTAAAAATCTTCCAACAAACAAAAGCCCAGGACCAGATGGCTTCACAGGCGAATTCTATCAAACATTTAGAGAAGAGCTAACACCTATCCTTCTCAAAATCTTCCAAAACATAGCAGAGGGAGGAACACTCCCCAACTCATTCCACGAGGCCACCATCACCTTGATACCAAAACCAGGCAAGGATGTAGCAAAGAAAGAAAACCAAGGCCAATATCACTGATGAACATAGATGCAAAAATCCTCAACAATATACTAGCAAACCAAATGCAATAGCACATTAAAAGGATCATACACCATGATCAAGTGGGGTTTATTCCAGGAATGCACAGATTCTTCAATATAGGCAAATCAATCAATGTGATACACCATCTTAACAAATCGAAGAAGAAAAACCATATGATCATCTCAAAAGATGCAGAGAAACCTTTTAACAAAATTCAAAACCGATTTATGATAAAAACCCTGAAGAAAGTAGGCGTAGAGGGAACTTTCCTCAACATAATAAAGGGCATATATGAGAAACCCACAGCCAACATCTCCTCAATGGTGAAAAACTGAAAGCATTTCCACTAAGATCAGGAACAAGACAGGGTTGCCCACTCTCACCACTGTTATTCATCATAGTTTTGGAAGTTTTAGCCACAGCAATCAGAGAGGAAAAGGAAATAAAAGGAATCCAAATCGGAAAAGAAGAAGTAAAGCTGTCACTGTTTGCAGATGACATGATACTATACATAGAGAATCCTAAAGATGCTACCAGAAAACTACTAGAGCTAATCAATGAATTTGGTAAAGTAGCAGGATACAAAATTAATGCACAGAAATCTCTTGCATTCCCATACACTAATGATGAAAAATCTGAAAGTAAAATCAAGAAAACACTCCCATTTACCACTGCAACAAAAAGAATAAAATATCTAGGAATAAATCTACCAAAGGAGACAAAAGACCTGTATGCAGAAAATTATAAGACACTGAAGAAAGAAATTAAAAATGATACAAATAGATGGAAAGATATACCATGTACTTGGATTGGAAGAATCAACATTGTGAAAATGACTCTACTACCAAAGTAGTCTACAGATTCAATGCAATCCCTATCAAACTACCACTGGCATTTTCCACAGAACTAGAACAAAAAATTCCACAATTTGTATGGAAACACAAAAGATCCTGAATAGCCAAAGCAATCTTGAGAACGAAAAATGGAGCTGGAGGAATCAGGTTCCCTGACTTCAGACTATACTACAAACTACAGTAATCAAGATTGTATGGTACTGGCACAAAAATAGAAAGATAGATCAATGGAACAGGATAGAAAGCTCAGAGATAAACTCACGCACATATGGTCACCTTATCTTTGATAAAGGAGGCAGGAATGTACAGTGGAGAAAGGACAGCCTCTTCAATAAGTGGTGCTGGGGAAACTGGACAGGTACATTTAAAAGTATGAGATTAGATCACTCCCTAACACCATACACAAAAATAAGCTCAAGATGGATTAAACACCTAAATGTAAGGCCAGAAACAATCAAACTCTTAGAGGAAAACATAAGCACAACACTCTATGACATAAATCACAGCAAGTTCCTTTTTGACCCACCTCCTAGAGAAATGGAAATAAAAACGAAATAAACAAATGGGACCAAATGAAACTTCAAAGCTTTTGCACAACAAAGGAAACCATCAACAAGACCAAAAGACAACCATCAGAATGGGAAAAAATATTTTCAAATGAAGCAACTGACAAAGGATTAATCTCCAATATTTATAGGCAGCTCATGCAGCTCAATAACAAAAAAACAAACAACCCAATCCAAATAATGGGCAGAAGATCTGTATAGACATTTCTCCGAAGAAGATATACAGACTGCCAACAAACACATGAAAGAATGCTCAACATCATTAATCATTAGAGAAATGCAAATCAAAATTACAATGAGATATCATGTCACACCAGTCAGAATGGCCATCATCAAAAAGTCTACAAACAATAAATGCTGGAGAGGGTGTGGAGAAAAGGGAACACTCTTGCACTGCTGGTAGGAATGTGAATTTTTACAGCCACTATGGAAAACAGTATGGAAGTTCCTTAAAAAGCTACCAATAGAACTACCATACGACCCTGCAATCCCTCTACTGGGCATATACCCTGAGAAAACCCATAATTCAAAAAGAGTCATGTACCAAAATGTTCATTGCAGCTCTATTTACAATAGTCCGGTGAAGGAAACAACCTAAGTGTCCATCATTGGATGAATGGATAAAGAAGATGTGGCACATATATAAAATGGAGTATTACTCAGCCATAAAAAGGAAAGAAATTGAGCTATTTGTCATGAGGTCGATGGAGCTAGAGTCTGTCATACAGAGTGAAGGAAGTCAGAAAGAGAAAGACAAATACCGTATGCTAACACATATATATGGAATTTAAGGAAAAAAAGTCATGAAGAACCTAGGGGTAAGACAGTAATAAAGACACAGACCTACTACAGAATGGACTTGAGGATGTGGGGAGGGGAAAGGGTAAGCTGGGACAAAGCAAGAGAGTGGCATGGACATATATACACTACCAAACGTAAGGTAGATAGCTAGTGGGAAGCAGCCGCATAGCACAGGGAGATCAGCTCGGTGGTTTGTGATCACCTAGAGGGGTGGGATAGGGAGGGTGGGAGGGAGGGAGACGCAAGAGGGAAGAGATATGGGAACATATGTATATGTATAAGTGATTCACTTTGTTATAAAGCAGAAACTAACACACCATGGTAAAGCAATTATACTCCAATAAAATGTAAAAAAAAAAAAAAAAAGACTTTCTGAAACAAAAACTGAGGGAATTTGTCACCAAGAGACCTGCCTTGCAAGAAATTTTAAAAGAAGTTCTTCAGAGAAAAGAAAATAATATAGCTCATGATGACATATTTAAGATCATTTAAAAATAAAAATGGAGTAACTATTGTTCAGGCATCCAAAATGGATCCAGGTGGCTATTACGGATATGGTTTCAGACATGTTCCTGCATCACTGAGAACCTGAATTTTCTGAAGTGTATCAAACTCAGGGACACCACCAACCATTTTCAAAACAACATCTGCTAGCAGCTGCCAGCTGCAACCTTATGGTCTCAAGGTCTCCCCCTGTAAAATATGCAACCATTTTTGGACCCCAAATAACCCTTGCTTATCAAGCACCCTTAGTTCTTGACAGCTCCCATCCTAATTCTTGACAAACAACTATGTAACTTTATGGTTTTACCTCCACTTTCCATTTACTCCATTCAAGTACTTCTTGAATATGTGTCTCCCGGGCTATAGTCCTCAGCTTGGCTTGAATAAAACTCTCTTCTGTTCCTTATTATAGATTGTTTACTGATTATTTGTGTTGACACTTAGAAACTTGGATCTACATAAAGAAGGACTGTTTGAAAAGGAATACATGAAGGTAAAATAAAATATTTTATTTTTCTTATTCATAATTGATAATTTGTTCAAAATTATAATAACAATGTATTTGGTGGTTATAGGTTATGGGTAAGTGAAATTAATGACAACAGTGTCTTAAGGGATGGGAAAAAGGGATGGGGAATACTCTATTTATAAGGTACTTGCACTATGTGTGACGAGGTATAGTGTTATCTGAAAGTCACTTGGATTAGTTGTAAATTTACATTGCAGACTCTAGGGCAACCATTGAGAATGGTAAAAAAAAAAATAAATAACTGTTATGCTAAAAGAGGAGATAAATGGCATAATATGAAATGATCAATTAAAATTAGAGAAATGGAAAAACAGAGGAAATAAAAAAGTGGAACAAAGAACAAGGGCAGTGAACAAAAAAATAATAAATATGATAGATATTAATCCAAATATAGCAATAATCATTTTAAATGTCAATGATATAAATATAGCAATTAAAGGACTGAGACTGTCAGACTGTCAGGGTGGATAAATAAACACAATCCAACTGTTATCTATAAGAAACTTACTTTAAGTATAAAGATGCAGACAGATTAAATGCAAAGGCATAGAGAAAAATACATCATATTATCAGTAATCAAAGGACCCTGTAATAGTTATATTAATTCCAGACAAAGCAGATGTAAGAGCAAGGAAAATTATCAGGAATAAAGACAGGCATTACATAACCATAAAGGGGTCAATTTTCCAGGAAGACATCGCAATCCTTGATATGCATGCACCTATCAATACAGCATCAAAATACGTGAGGCAAAAACTGATAGAACTGCGAAAAAAGAATAGATGAATCTGCTATTATAGTTGGAGACTTCAACACCCCTCTATCAGTAATGGACAGATACAGTGGCAGAAAGTCAGTAAGAACAGAGTTGAACTGAACAGAACCACCAATCAACTGAATTATCATTGACATTTATAGAATACTTCATCCAACAATAGCAGAATACACATTCTTCTCAAGATTATACAGAACATTCACCAAGACAGACCACATTTCTGGGCTGTAAAACACACCTTAACAAACCTAAAAGAATAGAAATTATACAAAATATGCTCTCAAGACACAATGGAATTAAACTACAAATCAAAAACAGAAAGATGGCTGGGGAACCCCCAAATACTAGAGGATTAAATAGAACATTTCTAAATAATACATAGGCAAAGAAGAAATCTCAAGAGAAATTAAACACTTTGAATTAAATCAGAATGAAAATGTAACTTATTAAAATTTGTGGGATTCAGTAAAAGCAGTGCTTAGAGGGAAGTTTATGGCACTGAATTCACATATTCGAAAAGAAGAATTATCTAAAATCAGTAACCTAAACTTCCACCATAGAATACTAGAAGAAGATCAAATTAAATCCAAAGTAAGCCCAATGAAAATAATGAAAATTAGACTTGAAAGCAATAAAATTAGAAACGGAAAATCAATAGAGAAAATAATTGAAACCAAAAGCTGGTTCTTTGAAAAGTTCAATAAAATCGATAAACCTTTAGACAGGTTACTAAGGAAAAGGAGGGATGGGGGAGAGGGAGGAGAGAGAGAGAGAGTGGGAGAGAGAAAAAGATATATATAGATATAGATATAGGTATAGATATAGATATATATATATATATAGAGAGAGAGAGAGAGAGAGAGGGAGAGAGGGAAAAAACACAAAGCACTAATATCAGTAATGAAAGAGAAGTCATCACTACCACTAATGATCCCCATGGACCCCAAGGATAATAAAATAATATTATAAACAAGCCTATACCCACAAATTTGTTAACTTAGATGAATGGACCAAGTCCTTAAAAGACACAATCTCCTAAAACTCACCCAAGAAGAAATCTATAATCTGAATAGATCTATTATCTATTAAAGAAATTTAATTAATAAGTAATAACCTACCAAAGCAGAAAACATCAGGCCCAGATGGGTTTCATTCTACCAAAAATTCAAGGAAAAAATAATATCAATTCTTGACAATCCATTTCTAAAAATCAAAGCAGAGGACATATTTCCCAACTCATTATATGAGACCAGCATTATCCTAACACTAAACCTAGACAAAAACTTAGTCTTTATGAAAAAAGACTAAGTCTAATATCTCTCATGAACATGTATGCAAAAATTCTCAAGAAACTATTAGCAAATAATATCCAACAATGTATAAAAAATATTAGCAAATAATATCCAACAGTATACTTGGCTATACATATCATATAGCCAAGTATAATTTATTCCAGGTATGCAAAGAGGGTTCAACATTTGACAATCAATTAATGTAATCTATCCTATTAACAGACTAAGTAAAAAAAATAATATAATCATACCTATATATGCAGAAAAAGCACTTGACAAAAACCAACACCTATGATGATAAAAATTCTCAGCAAACTGGGAATAGAGGAGGATTTCTTCAACTTCATAAAGAATATCTACAAAAACCTACAGTTAGCATCATACTTAATGGTGAGAAACCAGATGCTGTCCTGCTAAGATCAGGAGTAAGGCAAGAATGTTCCTTCTCACTACTCCTACTGGACAGCATACTGGAAGTCCTAGATAATACAATAAGGCAAGAAAAGGAAATAAAAGGTGTACTTACTGGAAAGGAAGATATAAAACTGCCTTTTTTGCAAATATACGCTTGTCAACATAGATCATTCCAAAGGATCAACAAGAGCAATAATAACCAAAAAGAAAAAAAAAACCTCCTGGAACAAATAAGAAATTATAACAAGGTTATAGGATACAAGGTTAATATACAAAACTCAACTGCTTTCTTGTATAACAATAATGAATAATTTAATTTGAAAATAAAAACACAATACATTTACATTAGCACCAATAATATGTAAAATCCTTAACTGTCAGTCTAACAAAATATATACAAGACCAATATGAGAAAAAGTACAAAACTCTGATGAAAGAAATCAAAGGTTTTAAATATATGGAGAAATATTCCATGTACCTGAATAGAAAGACTCAATATCATCGAGATGTCAGTTCTTCCCAAATTGTTTATACATTATAAGCATTTCCAGTCAAAATCCTGGCAAATTATTCTGTAAATATCCACAAACTGATTCTAAAGTTTATATAGAAAGGCAAAAGCTCCAGAAGACTCAAGACAATATTAAATACAAAGAAATTCAGAGGACTGACACTACTCAACTTCAAGACTTACTATAAAGCTTCAGGATTTAAGACAGTGTGTTATTGGCAAAGAATAGATAAATAGAAGAATGGAACAAAGATACAGGGCCCAGAAGTAGATCCACACAAATACAGTCAACTGATGTTCAACAAAGAAGCAAAGGCGATTCGATATAGAAAAGACAGTCTTTTTAACAAATGGTGCTAGAACAAATGGACATTCACATCTAGAAAAATGAATCCAGACATAGACCACAAGATTTTCACAAAAATTAACTCAAAATGGATCACAGACCTAAATGTAAAATACAAAACTAAAACTTCTGGAAGATAACATAGGAGAAAATCTGCTTGACCTTGGGTTTGGTAATGTTTTTTTCCGATATAACACCAAAGAATGATCCATGGAAGAAATATTGACAAATTGGAATTCATTAAGACAAAAAACTACTTCTTTTTTTTTAACATCTATATTAGAGTATAATTGCTTTAAAATGGTGTGTTAGTTTCTGCTTTATAACAAAGTAAATCAGGTATACATATACATATGTCCCCATATCTCTTTCCTCCTGCATCTCGCTCCCTCCCACCCGCCCTATCCCACCCCTGTAGGTGGTCACAAAGCACCGAGCTGAACTCCCTGTGCTATGTGGCTGCTTCCCACTAGCTATCTATTTTACATTTGGTAGTGTATATATGTCCATGACACTCTCTCACTTTGTCCCAGCTTACCCTTCCCCCTCCCCATATCCTCAAGTCCATTCTCCAGTAGGACTTCATCTTTATTCCTGTCTTGCCCCTAGGTTCTTCTGACCACTTTTTTTCTTTTTTTAGATTCCATATATATGTGTTAGCACACGGTATTTGTTTATCTCTTTCTGAGTTACTTAACTCTGGATGACAGTCTCTCAGTCCATCCACCTCACTACAAATAACTCAGTTTCGTTTCTTTTTCTGGCTGAGTAATATTCCATTGTATATATGTGCCACATCTTCTTCATCCATTCATCTGTTGATGGACACTTAGGTTGCTTCCATGTCCTGGTTATTGTAAATAGAGCTGCAATGAACATTTTGGTACATGACTCTTTTTGAATTATGGTTTTCTCAGGGTATATGCCCAGTAGTGGGATTGCTGGGTCGTATGGTAGTTCTATTTTTAGTTTTTTAAGGAACCTCCATACTGTTCTCCATAGTGGCTGTACCAATTCACATTCCCACCAACAGTGCAAGAGGGTTCCCTTTTCTCCACACCCTCTCCAGCATTTATTGTTTCTAGATTTTTTGATGATGGCCATTCTGACTGGTGAGAGATGATATCTCATTGTAGTTTTGATTTGCATTTCTCTAATGATTAATGATGTTGAGCATTCTTTCATGTGTTTGTTGGCAAACTGTATATCTTCTTTGGAGAAATGTCTATTTAGGTCTTCTGCCCATTTCTGGATTGGGTTGTTTGTTTTTCTGTTATTGAGCTGCATGAGCTGCTTATAAATTTTGGAAATTAATCCTTTGTCAGTTGCTTCATTTGAAAATATTTTCTCCCATTCTGAGGGTTGTCTTTTGGTCTTGTTTATGGTTTCCTTTGCTGTGCAAAAGCTTTTAAGTTTCATTAGGTCCCATTTGTTTACTTTTGTTTTTATTTCCATTTCTCCAGGAGGTGGGTCAAAAAGGATCTTGCTGTGATTGATGTCATAGAGTTTTCTGCCTATGTTTTCCTCTAAGAGTTTGATGGTGTCTGACCTTACATTTAGGTGTTTAATCCATTTTGAGTTTATTTTTGTGTATGGTGTTCGGGAGTGTTCTAATTTCATTCTTTTACATGTAGCTGTCCAGTTTTCCCAGCACCACTTATTGAAAAGGCTGTCTTTTCCCCACTGTATATTGTTGCCTCCTTTATCAAAGATAAGGTGACCACAGGTGCGTGCGTTTATCTCTGGGCTTTGTATCCTGTTCCATTGATCTATATTTCTGTTTTTGTGCCAGTACCATACTGTCTTGATGACTGTAGCTTTGTAGTACAGTCTGAAGTCAGGGAGCCTGATTCCCCCAGCTCCGTTTTTCGTTCTCAAGATTGCTTTGGCTATTCGGGGTCTTTTGTGTTTCCATACAAACTGTGAATTTTTTTTGTTCTAGTTCTGTGGAAAATGCCAGTGGTAGTTTGATAGGGATTGCATTGAATGTGTAGATTGCTTTGGGTAGTAGAGTCATTTTCACAATGTTGATTCTTCCAATCCAAGAACATGGTATATCTCTCCATCTATTTGTATCATCTTTAATTTCTTTCATCAGTGTCTTATAATTTTCTGCATATAGGTCTTTTGTCTCCTTCGGTAGGTTTATTCGTAGATATTTTATTCTTTTTGTTGCAATGGTAAATGGGAGTGTTTTCTTAATTTCACTTTCAGATTTTTCATCATTAGTGTATGGGAATGCAAGAGATTTCTGTGCATTAATTTTGTATCCTGCTACCTTACCAAATTCATTGATTAGCTCTAGTAGTTAAAAAACTACTTCTCTGTGAAAGACACTGTTAAGAGAATGAAAAGACAGGTTAAAGACTAGAAGAAAATATTTTTGAAATACATATCTGATTAAGGACTGGTATCCAAAATATATAAAGAACTCTAAATTCAATAATAAAAAAAAATAGACAAAAGATCTGAACAGACACCCCACCAAGGAAGAGAAAGATGGAAAATAAGCATATGAAAAGATGCTAAACAACATATGTTATTAAGGAACTGCAAATTAAAACAAGGTACTACTACACACCTATTAAAATAGCTAAAATCCAAAACACTGATAACACCAAATGTTGGCCAGGGGGTGAAGCAAAAGGAATTCCCATGATAAAGCGACTTTGAAGAGACTTTGGAATTTCCTACAAAACTGAACACAAATTTATCATAATATCCAGGAACAGTGCCCACTGGTATTTAGGCAAATCAGTTGAAAATTACATTCACATAAAATCTGCACCTGAATGTTTACAGCATCTTTATTTATAACTGCCAAAACTTGGAAGTGACAGTAAAATGATCATTGGTTTCCAGGAGTCTGGGGAAAGGAAAGTTGGGATCAGTAGAGGCAGTACAAGAGATTCTTAGGGCAGTGAAACTATTGTGTATGATATAGTACAGGATACATGCCATTATACATTTGTCCAAACCCACTGAAGGTACAACACAAAACATGAACTCTAATGTAAACTATGGGCTACAGTAATGTATCAGTATTGGCTCATCCATTGTATCAAATGTATTACACAACTTGTACTAATGCAAGATATGTGTATGAAACTGTGTATGTGTGGAGAGGGAGTGATGAGGAGATACATGGGAGCTCTAGATCTGCTGTTCAATTTTTCTGTAAACCTAAAATCACTCTAAAAAGTAAAGTCTATTAATTTGTTGATAAAAAATAGAACATGGTAAAAAAAAAACAACTATAGACTGAAAACATTCTGTGTAATATCCAATATAGGATATTAAGAAACAATGTTTGTACAGAATCACACATATGTATTCAAACAATAATCACCCAACCAAATCATCTGCTTAATCTTTTTGGCTTCACAGAGGCAGTCAATGAAAGGCAGAAAATCACTCTTCAATGGACTTGCCAAGTTACATCACATAAATCAGAAAGAAGCATCAAAGATAAAATATGCTCATTTGTGAGTCGAATGGGAAAAAGAAAAAAAACAATCATCACATTACTTTGCTCTGAAATAGCAGAGGTAGTCTTTGAGCCAGCTGTGGATCCTAAGAAAACAGTAACTGATGCTAATGATCAATTCTAGCAATGAGTATTTCATTGTTTGGTAATTCCAGTACTACTGAAAGGCATCTTAATTTGGAAGAAATTTGGTAATATATCAGTGATTTCATTTAAGACCTTTCAGGAGAAAAGTAAACAGATACTACTTTTAACATATTTCTATGATTTACATCAAGATAAGACCATGTAAAGTAAAACAATTACAAATAATTTTGAAGCCTAAACTATTGTTTTTTGGGGGGATTTTTTTGCGGTACATGGGCCTCTCACTGTTGTGGCCTCTCCTGCTGCGGAGCACAGGCTCCGGACGTGCAGGCTCAGCGGCCATGGCTCATGGGCCCAGCTGCTCCGCGGCATGTGGGATCCTCCCGGACCGGGGCACGAACCCGTGTCCCCTGCATCGGCAGGCAGACTCTCAACCAGTGCGCCACCAGAGAAGCCCTAAACTATTGTTTTTAAAAGTTTTAGTCCATTCCCTCTATAGGTTTATAATTCTAATTATTGCTGTGCAAGTTAATATTTTTAATCAAATCAATGCCAAAGAAAACATTCTTGGATTAACTTATCGGTATTATCACTACTATAAAATATCTACAATTCAGATGTAAAAGAACCTGCTTAATCATCGAAACAAAGTAAGCAAACCAAAAACAATTTTTAAAAACGTAAACATGAAGAACAATAAATATTTACATAATTTATATCCCAAATTTGAGAGTGAACTTGAATTTTTATCATTATAATAAATGGTTTAGTCTTTTATTACTGTAGTAACAAAAGACCAATTTTTTTATGGAAGGAAAGATTCTTTAAATTCTATAGTGCTTTACAATTTTCAAAAATTTTACACATATGGTTTCATATAATCCCATAATAACCCCGTTTTTCCCCTACCCCTATATTGCCCCTACCCCTTCCTTCTCCCCCACTGGTAACCACTAGTTTGCCTTCCATATGTAGGTGTCTGCTTCTTTTTTGTTTTATTCACTAGTTTGTTGTATTTTTTACATTCCACATATAAGTGATACCATATGGTATTTATTTTTGTCTGACTTATCTCATTTAGCATAATGCCCTCTGAATCCATCCACGTTGCTACAAATGGCAGAATTTCATTCTTTTTTATGGCTGAGCTATATTCCATTATATATATGCACACCACACCTTCTTTATCTATTCATTTGTTGATGGATAGTTATGGCACAAGATCTATTTCTTTAAGTGACATATCGATAGAATAGATATGTGAAAATAGGTGACTTATCCTATATGGTTGCACTACTACACTAATTACATCAGAGTTCAGAGCACTGCTGGCCTAGACTCTAAAATACTTATACTTGAAATTGAAAACTCAAATGAAACTTTTAAAAACTCAAATCGCAAATCTGATTACAATTTTCTTGTTGTAGAAAATCATAAAGAAATCTTACAAAATTACACTGTAAAAAATTTAAGTGAATCAAAGATATAAACACTGAAGGCCTCCTACCTTAATGTAGCATTTTTTCCGTCACTTCTTGTACACCAAACCTGGCGGGTTTGGTAACCTATCTCTATGTCGCAGGACTTGGAATGGTGATGTGCCTTGTAACTTTGGTGTCTAAAGGTGACCAGCTCCTTCGAATCAGAGCTAAAATCCAGAACGGTTCTTCCACTTAGGTTAAGTTCTTTGAGAAGAGGCAGTCGACATTTACTCCATGGTCCAACTTTAAGGCTAAACATATATTCCTCTGCCCCAAGAGGACAGGAAATGGGAGCATCACAGGCTCTTGACTCAGTCAGGTTGGGACACTGCAACCCTCCATAGAGAGGGGGGGCAATGGCTGAGCGAGTTCTATGCTGTAACTGCTTCCCACATCCCTTGGTACACCTGGACCACTGTGAGAACTCAGAGACCACACAATCCCGCGGGCAAGGGATGAGACAAGCTTGTTCCGTGGGGGGCTGAGGGGCAAAGTGTTCACATATCTCATTCACAGCCACGGTTCTGTTCAGCTTCTGAACACAACGCACCGTCCGGTGCTGCAGCCCATGCTGGGCTGTCACGCACTCTGTAGCCCGAGGTCTGGCTTGCCCCAGGGCGGGAGGAACAAGCACACAGTGGTGCCAATCAGAAACCTCCCACTGGAAGAGGTTTCTGTGCCAGTCACAGACTCGGAAGCAGCTTCTTTCCTTCGGAGGCCTATTGTTCTCATCACAGTTAGACAGGTGACTCGTCCACCCTTCAAAATGGAAACACCAAAGAGCACGACTCTGGAATCCTCCTGGCCCACAGTCTCCTGTACACCTTCCCCAGGGGCCTGTAGGCAGAAAGACAAGGGTGTCAGTTACTCCAAGATTCCACACCACCATCCACACAAAAACGGGTCAATCTGCACACCTCCTGACACAACCAGTGTGAAATTATGAATTATGATGAAAAATATAATTGGGTGGCTAAAAATGTGGATTCTACATCAGTTGGCCCTTCTTGAAATCCCCAATCCGTCTCTTACAGCAGTATCAACTTGGATGAATTACTTCAACTTTCTAAGCCTTAGTTTCCTACATAAGGGAGAAGATAATAAAAGCACTGACTTATAAAGATGTTCTGAGGGTCAGTGACATAATGTGATGGGAAGTAGACAATACACATTTATTAAATGATTGGTCTCGTTATAATTATTATGTTCCAAAGCCTATATACCTAACTCAATATTAATACTTTCTCGTTAGGCAGAGTTTCATCTAAAAGAAAAGCCCTAAATCCAGGATTTTAATCAACTAGGATTTTTCATGTTTCCAGTCCTTCAGCTCACACCTTAAGTAGCTCAGAAGAGAAATACATTTTTAAAAATAGCTTGCAAAGCATCCTAAATATATTTTCATTTTCTAAATAGCTCTCCTCAGCTCTGGTTTTTGCTTGCAGAGTGAATTGCGTGAAAAAGAAAAATCTGATACAGAGGGGCGGGGTGTGGGGAGAAGGTAAGTTAATAAAAGAAGCAGCAGTACTGCATTGTCTCTGGAAATTCTGCCCCGACAATCCTTGAAATATACTTGTTGGGTAAAGCTTCCAATGTTAGCTTGTAATATGCCAAATCTTTTCATTAATGAATTAGTTTTGTGAGAGAGGGTTCAAAAGATGGACAGATGAAAGAGCTACCCACTGATTTTTTTTTTTTTTTTTTGTATCTAATCTATAGACATACCAGCTGGCCTCATCCAGGAGGCTGATCATCTATCTTTCCAGGAGGACAGCAAGTAATCACATTTTGTGTCAATGGAAAAAAAAAAAAGCTTCCTCCCTTTTGCTTTACTTAAAAATGTAATATGAGCCTGAAAAAAGTGTATCAGCTTAACCATGTTACGTTTAACTCTTTACTAGGTTTGTGGTCATCATAAAGGCATTTCACACCCCGAGAAACATTTTAATTTACACAGGGCGAGAGAAAGAAGGTGCAGTCTTTCTTTCCTTCCCCAAATCTGATCAAACCCCAAATGCCACTTAATTACTTCCTGGACTGTATTTTCATGCACATCCAGTACATTTCTAGGAGCAATAAATGTGTTCACAGGCACGTGCCTTTAGGAAGAGACGTGCCTCCCCAGAGAAGCAGGTATTTGCACCTGGGGCCACATGCTGCAATGAGGATCTCTCACTTTAGCAGGACAACAGTTTTGGGGTTCTAATGTACACAGTCCTCCTGGTTCTTCCTCCCAGCCCTGTTCTGGGTGTGCAGATCTGCTGTTCTAGGCAATACCATGTTAGGTACAGTGCCAATGATTTCTGTCTCCTTTCAGTGACCCCACGCTAGAGTGTCCTCTTGCGATGAAATGGACAGAGGAGTTTTACTGGATTAAGTCAGCCTATAGTCACCAAAATGCCTCTGGGTTTGCCCACACTCTTCCCTAGGTGAGTTATCCCAGCACTGCCTGCTCAGGGTACAGTAAGTGCACATGGAAAATGCGGCTTTCAGCACAGGATGATTCAATCAACCATCCTTAATTCTGATGATTTCCTCTTCAATCACCCACAGTTTAGTACTCTGCAAAATGAGAAGTTCATTGTTACATGACAGCTATTTGCAGGCTCCACATGTCTAGATGTTCTGGAGCAGTTTCAGGTCCAGTATGCCATTCCTTATCCGAATCTCAGACCACACATGAAAATGTTCATTATTACCAAAAACAAAACCAGGTTACTCAGTAAAGGACTATTTCAAAAAATACATGGTTGCAGCAAACTTTAAAAATCTAAAATCAGTCTTGACTTATCTAGGAATTTGGGAATAATATATACACACTACTATATATAAAATAGATAACCAATAAGGACCAATAAGGACTGACTGTACAGCACGGGGCACTGTGGTCAATATTTTATAATAATCTATAAGGGAAAAGAATCTAAAAAGAATATGTATATAAAGAATATATATTCAGTTTATGTATATATATATATTATATATATAAAACTGAACCACCTTGTTGTATACCTGAAACTAACACACTGTAAATCAACTATACTTCAATTAAAAAAATAAAATAAAATCAGTCTTGAATGATATAAAACAGTTATTGGTTAAAATGAAAACAAAGTTTTTTTGTAAAGCACTGGGTTTTAAAATA
This sequence comes from Stenella coeruleoalba, assembly GCF_951394435.1. NCBI lineage: Eukaryota > Metazoa > Chordata > Mammalia > Artiodactyla > Delphinidae > Stenella > Stenella coeruleoalba. Next base: position 36,219,356 of record NC_137151.1, on the reverse strand, counting down.
TAGGCTGTCAGTTTCTCTCTGTTTAGGTACCAAATACACGCAACTCTCTACTTAGGATTTGTTCACGTAAATTAAAGAATATAAGACCAAGAACGTGGAGCCCCTTCTAACTAATCTTGAAAAGCTAACATTAATCAATCTAGAATATCTTACAAAGTGATCCTTATTCTTACTTTTAAAACATCTGATTAGCACATTTTCTTATTATTAATATTCTGTTTTCTTCTTCTAAGTTTTTGCCTACTTTCAAAATTGTTAAGGTAGCTCTTTTTTATTTGAAATCATTAATATTTTAAACTGTATAAATTACTATTCTTCCCTCAGCTTTCACATTTCCATCTATACAGAATTTCACCAAACAGCCAAATTTTTTTCTAGATCAATGGAAGACAAAATATAACTATTAAGAAATAATTACTACCATTTGTTAAAGGCTAGCAGTGGTGTGCTGGGCTTGGCTGCTACCAGGGGACTGTTAAATATTCAGGAACGTTACCAGGTTGTTGTTAAATCATTCATGATTTAAAATCAGCCATGGTGGGAGTATTTACACCACATTACAAATCAAGTCACATCAAGGCTTTTTTTCTTTTAAAACAGAGAGACAGCTGGTTTATAGTACACCAATGGTGATTTCACAGGTGCCTCCCTTCCTTCCTTCCTTCCTTCCTTCCTTATAACAATCCCATGAGGTGGGGCTAGTTTGCTCATTTTATCAGTTGTGGAAAATGAAACTCAGAAGTTACAATGCACACCCAAGGTTACACAGCTAGTGCATGCTAGGCTAGAATGGGACTCCAGATCTGTGGGACCCCAAGCATGGGCTCTTGGCCTGCATTTGAAAAGTATCTTTTCTAGGGTGTGCATTGGTATGTGTGATCCTACGATCACAAGGCAGATCCGTTTGTTCGCTTAGCTATGATCTCTCCTATTTGTTTGTTAATATTCCTTTGGATATGAGTAGAACAAGTCATCAAGGTGGTGTGTGCGCCATGATTTCCCCCTCCTGACCCTAGAAATTTAGGGCAGCAGCTCTTGCATATAAGACACAAGTGTGTTTATAAACATTAGTCAGTGCATTTAGGAAGGCACAGTCAAGGGAGAATAGTTTTCCCACATGTTAAATCGAACTCTGCAGACCACTGAAAAACATGTGAATAACAGGCAAATGTAAAGTGAATTGGGTATGCTTGGAATGAATGAAAAACAAATTGCAAACAAGACATCCAAGATACAGACAAGACCTCTCAGCAACTGACCTAGAACAATTTGCATTTCTCAGGCATGGAGAGAAAATGTGTTCCAGGATTTATTCAGTTGTGTTTGGAAATGAACTTTAAACACACACACACACACACACACGCACACACACACGCACACACACACACACACAAACAGTGAAAATCACACAGCCCTGAGAGATTTTGCCATTTCAAAAAATATGCATATTGAAGTAATGAAATGTGACCTGCAGTTTGAAAAATCTTAAATCCCTTGTCCAAGTTCAGAAATAGAAGAGCCAATTAAAATTTTGAGCAGTTGCATGGAGAAAAAGAATATCACTTTTAAGTTTGACATATATATAAAACATATGGTTATATTCGGAATATAAATCTGAGATAAATAACCTAAAGAAACAAATAAGAAATCTATGTGTAAACAGCACTCATTTTATACTTCCTAATTGGAAATAAGCCTCAAGTAATACAAATAAAACAAAATTTTCATTACTCTAGGAGATGGACCCTAAAAGATACTGCTGTGATTTATGTTAAAAAGTGTTCTGCTTATGTTTTCCTCTAAGAGTTTTATAGTATCCAGTCTTACATTTAGGTCTTTAATCCACGTTGAGTTTGAAGTTTCCTTAAAAAACTAAAAACAGAGCTACGATATATGATCCAGCAATCCCATTGCTGGGCATATATATGGAGAAATCCATAGTTCGAAAAGATACATGCACCCCAATGTTCATTGCAGCACTGTTTACAATTGCCAAGACATGGAAACAGCCTAAATGTCCATCAAAAGATGAATGGATAAAGAAGATGTGGTACATATATGCAATGGAATACTACTCACCCATAAGAAAGAATGAAATAATGCCATTTGCAGCAACACAGATGGACCTAGAGATTATCATACTAAGTGAAGTAAGTCAGACAGAGAAAGACAAATATCATATGATATCAATTATATGTGGAATCTAAAAGATGACACAAATGAACTTACTTACAAAACAAACAGACTCACCGACTTAGAAAATAAACTTATGGTTACCAAAGGGGTAAGGGGGGTAGGGGGAGGAACAAATTAGGAGGTTGGGATTAACATATGCAACTATATGTAAAATACATAAACAACAAGGACTACTGTATAGCACAGGGAACTCTACTCAATACTCTGTAATAACCTATATGGGAAAAGAATCTGAAAAAGAATATATATATATATATGTATAACTGAATCCCTTTGCTGTACACCTGAAACTAACACAACATTGTAAATTAACTATACTCCAATATAAAATAAAAATTTAAAACAAAAAAAAGAGAAACAAAATTTAGAACAATTAAAGGATTAAAAGTTTAATTATATACGTAATGGGGCTTTAAATTAACACTTGAAAACATTTCAATGGTATAATAGGAATAGTAATTTTATACTTGTTTATGTGCACAAAGATTATGTAAAAACACCATCCACCTGCAACTCACTATCCTTTCTAAGAGATAAGCACAGCTACTCTGGAATAAACTGTGAAGTATTTTAAGTCACACCAGTTTTAATTAACACGTTAACATTTTGGTTTAGTAAATATTTTGGACACGAAAGGGTAGCATCAGTGAATTCTCAGGTTACATTCACCTTTAAAACCGTGTGATTCCTCTTTTTTTGCCTGTGTTTTTGCAGAAAGTGCAAATCTGTGAATGCTCTAATGTAATATTCCTCTAGAAGCAGAAAAGTGCTGGCAAATTGTATTCTCTTAATTAAGTTATCCTTAAGTGGAGTAGTTTAGATGAATGTATCACCCAAACTAAATCATCACAGGTAAGGCAGCCCGCTGGATGCCTGAATTTTAGGTGTAGTAATCAGTAAGAAGCCTGCCACAAAGAAAAAAAGAGTATTCCAGAGAACGGGGAATAAACATATTCCCAGGAGCTTTCACACAGTACTCGCCACTGTTTGAGGCAGCAACCCTGATTTAATACCATTCATTCAATAGGAAGAGATGCTTGCTTTATTTTTAATTTTTTTTCAACCACAGCTTTTATTACCCTGACATTGCTTTATATTTAACTTGGGCAGGAGTACTGAGGAATGACATGAATGACAAACCCAAGCATTAGAGCCCTAAACAAATTACTGGTGGATAATTACTATGCTAAAGCACTCCGAAGCCTCAGCATTATAAAATGTGACATAAAACAGCGCTGATCTACTTGTAAGATGACTCACCTCCAAGAAATGGCTTGAAATTTCTGTCATAATTTTCACATCTCAAAAAGCTTTCACACTGATCATGGAGGAATTAAAGTAATATCTCCATTACATAGTGGACAATTATCTAGGAGATCACACTTTCTAAAATACATCAAAGAACCCAAGGGATGAAAACAAAAGCAGCCAGCGAGCATTCATTCAGTGAAACAACCATTCTTCTTTACCTGCTAGTTGATAAGTAGTGTGTTAGACGCTGGGAATATAAAAATGAATGAGACGTGTCATGAGAACTGTGCACTAACTATAATGGCAACATGCTCATGAAGAGGACATCTGGCCACTCCCTCAGGCCTAGCTACACTGAGTTTGTTCACATTATTAACAAACTTAGTTTGGTTTCCCAGAGCTCATTAGATAGAAAGCAGCAAACCAGAAGTTGAGAGGGACTACTGGCGGCAGGTACACGGGTGAAAGTCAGAAGAGATGAGAGTTCCTGAGTCTACATTTCAAAACCTATCATGATAATTAATAACGTCCACTAGCAGGGGATGTATAAAGCCACCCAGCACTTTCTAACCTCTCAGAGCAAACCTGCTTATTAGATATATCCATTTGTGAGTTATGCCTCTGACAGAAACAGACACACAACATAAAAAAATGGAGAAACTGAAAAAAATATTGAATGGGAAGGAATTTAAACCCTAATGCATTTCATTTATTTCTTTTTTATTTTATTTTTTAAAATATTTTATTGGAGTATGGTTGATTTATAATGTTGTGTTAGTTTCAGGCATTCAGCAAAGTGAATCAGTTATACAAATACATATATCCACTCTTTTTTAGATTCTTTTCCCATATAGGCTATTACAGAGTATTGAGTAGAGTTACCTGTGCTATACGGTAGGTCCTTACTAGTTATGTATTTTATCTGTAATAATGTGTATATATCAATCTCAATCTTCCAATTTATCCCTCTTCCCCCCTTACCCCCTGGTAAGTTTTAAGTCTGTATCTATTTTGCAGATAAATTCATTTGTACCCTTTTTCTAGATTCCACATATAAGCAATATCATATGATATTTGTCTTTCTCTGTCTGAGATACTTCATTTAGTATAACAATCTCTAGGTCCATCCATGTTGCTGCAAATGGCATTATTTCATTCTTTTTTATGGCTGAGTAATATTCCATGGTATATATGTACCACATCTTCTTTAATTCCTCTGTTGTAAAAACAACAAGCACGTGGAGGTTTAACAATATGTTACTAAATAAACAATGGATCACTGAAGAAATCAAAGAGGAAATCAAAAAATACCTAGAGACAAATGACAATGAAAACATGATGATCTGAAACTGTGGGATGCAGTAAAAGCAGTTCTAAGAGGGAAGTTTAAGCAATACAATCTTACCTCAAGAAACAAGAAAAATCTCAAGCAACCTAACCTTATACCTAAAGCAACTAGAGAACAAAGAACAAACAAAACCCAAAGCTAGTAGAAGGAAAGAAATCATAAAGATAAGAGCAGAAATAAATGAAACAGAGACAAAGAAAAAAATAGCAAAGATCAATGAAACTAAAAGCTGGTTCTCTTAGAGAAGATAAAATTGATAATCCTGTAGCCAGACTCATCAAGAAAAAGAGGCAGAGGACTCAAATCAATAAAATTAGAATTGAAAAAGACATTACAATGTACACCACAGAAATACAAAGGATCATAAGAGACTACTACAGGCAACTATATGCCAATAAAATGGACAGCCTAGAAGAAATGGACAAATTCTTAGAAAGGTACAACCTTCCAAGGCTGAACCAGGAAGAAATGGAAAATATGAACATACCAATCACAAGCACTGAAATTAAAACTGTGATTAAAAATCTTCCAACAAACAAAAGTCCAGGACCAGATGGCTTCACAGGCGAATTCTATCAAATAACACCTACCCATCTGAAACTCTTCCAAAAAATTGCAGAGGAAGGAACACTCCCAAGCTCATTCTATGAGGCCACCATCACCCTGATACCAAAACCAGACAAAGATATCACAAAAAAAGAAAATTACAGGCCAATGTCACTGATGAACATCGACACAAAAATCCCCAACAAAAAAACTAGCAAACCGAACCCAACAACACCTTAAAAGGATCATACACCATGATCAAGTGGGATTTATCCCAGGGATGCAAGGATTTTTCAACATCCACAAATCAACCAATGTGATATACCATATTAACAAATTGAAGAATAAAAACCATATGATCATCTCAGTAGATGCAGAAAAAGCTTTTGACAAAATTCAACACCCATTTATGATGAAAACTCTCCAGAAAGTGGGCATAGAGGGAACCTACCTCAACATAATAAAGGCCATATGCGACAAACCAACAGCAAACATCATTCTCAATGGTGAAAAACTGAAAGCATTTCCTCTAAGATCAGGAACAAGACAAGGATGTCCACTCTCACCACTATTATTCAACATAATTGTGAAAGTCCTAGCCATGGCAATCAGAGAAGGAAAAGAAATAAAAGGAATACAAACTGGAAAAGAAGAAGTAAAACTGTCACTGTTTGCAGATGACATACTATACATAGAGAATCCTAAAGATGCCACCAGAAAACTACTAGAGCTAATCAATGAATTTGGTAAAGTTGCAGAATACAAAATTAATAAACAGAAATCTCTTGCATTCCTATACACTAACAATGAAAGATCAGAAAGAGAAATCAAGGAAACTACCCCGTTTACTATATCATCAAAAAGAATATCATTTAAAAAATTCCACTGCCCTTTTTACAGTAATCAAAAAAAATCCCTTATTAATACTAAAACTATTTTCAAGATACATATTTGTGGCCTGAAAAATAAATGTGCTAAAGAGTTCTAACAATTATCTTCAGAAAAATTTAACAGCAACAGTTAAGAGCTACCAAACATTATTTTCATAAGTATATAGATACACTTTTGAAGACAGTTCATGATTCCGAGTTCAAGACCACCACAGAGTATCTGGACTGAATATTTATACTTCCAGTAAGCATACATACTGCTGCTAACATCCCAAGCTCTTTTTGCATGATTGTGTTTTGTTTGACACCTAACAGCATGTTCTAAGTCTATTTCATCACTGTGGACAGATACCTCTGTCACTTATCATTTATGATTATAAATTATTAGTTGCCAGTGGTTAGAACATCCATTAAAAGCAGCCTGACAGCAGAGCAGATTAGAAATATCTCTGAATGGCTAATCAGCTAATGCAAACACCACAGAGACAGAAAACCACCTTTTAAAAACTATTTATCCAAAAAAACACTATTTATCAATATTTCTGGTTTCTAAAAATTCTGAATCCTAAAAGGGCATCTCAAACCTCATATACTTCATTGCATCTTGACACAAAGTGGGTCTTTTCAGATTACTCAGATCTACAGCCTGCTAACCAGATAGATTGTGGGAATGGGAAGGAAATCTTATATCCCACAGGTTTTGGAGGAGGAAAATGAAGTCCCGACAAATTCAAGGACTTGCTCAAGGTCACACAGTCATTTGGAGCAGAAATGGAATGACAGCTGCCTTCCAGAGGCCCAATCCAGTGATCTTTCCAGTATATCACACTGGCTTCCATTATAACACTCTACAAATGTAAGGGAAGAAAAAGGGCTCCGTCAGTGGTTGTAATCCAAGGTGTAGGGGAGGGGAGGGAGGAAAAAGAGAACAAACAAATGGAAATTACATAAAAACACACATTGCACAAGCAAGGAACTGCCCGTAAATGCTGAGGGAATTTAGTCTCCTAGATTAGCACCTAGGAGCAGACAGCTGTTCCCAGGGGCCCTTCACAATTGATTATGTAAAATGGGATCCTTCCTGCCTCTGAATGCTTGAGAACACGGACAAAGCTACTGCTCACGTACATCCAGCAAGGCTCAGGGGTTCAGCACACAAAGAAAGCTTCAGGCACCAATAAGAATGGTGTGTCCCTAGAATAAATATAGCAATAATAGTAACAGCTGTCATTTTTGAAATACCTACTAGCTTCCCCAAACCATATGCATATTACTGATATTGTTGTGCTTTGCTAGATGAAATCATGAAAGCCTGGGGTCAAAGAGCTTTCTCAAGGTAAGCTGCTCGGGTGCCCTGACCAGAGCAGTTTCTGGCACTTATATCGACTCCAAATCTTTCCCACAATAATTGCAATTTAGAAGCCATATCTCTTGAGCAAATGAAGCCTTGAAATGCCCATTGGGTAAAATATATTTAGGAGGGGATCCGTCCTGAGTGCAGCTGGTGTGAGGTGCTCGGGGTCCTGCCCTTCCTCTCCTGCCTAAAGCCCCTCAGCCCTGCCTCAGTCCCAGCTCAATGGCCTGGCTCCCTGATGGCCCCGGAACACCTGGAGTACTGATACCTGTCAAGGGATATTGATGGGCTGTTCTCATCCTATAAATATGGCTCCACTCAACTTTGACTTTACTTACAACCAACGCTCCAGCTAAGCCCTCTTGATTCCCTGGAGAAGCTGAAGAAAATCATTTATTCAGCTGTTTTCTTTTTTTGTTTTGTTTTGTTTTGTTTTGTTTTTATTGGAGTATAATTGCTTTACCATGGTGTGTTAGTTTCTGCTTTATAACAAAGTGAATCAGTTATACATATACATATGTTCCCAACTGTCTTCCCTCTTGCGTCTCCATCCCTCCCACCCTCCCTATCCCACCACTCAAAGCGGTCACAAATCACCGAGCTGATCTACCTGTGCTATGCGGCTGCTTCCCACAAGTATCTACCTTAGGTTTGTTACTGTATATATGTCCATGCCTCTCTCTCACTTTGTCACAGCTCACCCTTCCCCCTCCCCATATCCTCAAGTCCATTCTCCAGTAGGTCTGTATCTTTATTCCTGTCTTAGTCCTAGGTTCTTCATGACTTTTTTTTTCTTAAATTCCATATATATGTGTTAGCATACAGTATTTGACTTTCTCTTTGACTTACTTCACTCTGTATGACAGACTCTAGGTCTATCCACCTCATTACAAATAGCTCAATTTCGGCTCTTTTTATGGCTGAGTAATATTCCATTGTATATATGTGCAAAATCTTCTTTATCCATTCATCCGAAGATGGGCACTTAGGTTGTTTCCATCTCCGGGCTATTGTAAATAGAGCTGCAATGAACATTTTGGTACATGACTCTTTATGAATTTTGGTTTTCTCAGGGTATATGCCCAGTAGTGGGATTGCTGGGTCATATGGTAGTTCTATTTGTAGTTTTCTAAGGAACCTCCATACTGTTCTCCACAGTGGCTGTATCAATTTAGGTTCCCACCAACAGTGTAAGAGGGTTCCCTTTTCTCCACACCCTCTCCAGCATTTATTGTTTCTAGATTTTTTGAAGATGGGCATTCTGACTGGTGTGACATGATATCTCATTGTAGTTTTGATTTGCATTTCTCTAATGATTAATGAAGTTGAGCATTCTTTCATGTGTTTGTTGGCAGTCTGTATATCTACTTTGGAGAAATGTCTATTTAGGTCTTCTGCCTATTTTTGGATTGGGTTGTTTTTTGGTTATTGAGCTGCATGAGTTGCTTATAAATTTTGGAGATTAATCCTTTGTCAGTTGCTTCATTTGCAAATATTTTCTCCCATTCTGAGGGTTGTCTTTTGGTCTTGTTTATGGTTTCCTTCGCTGTGCAAAAAGTTTGAAGTTTCATTAGGTCCCATTTGTTTAGTTTTGTTTTTATTTCCATTTCTCTGGGAGGTGGGTCAAAAAGGATCTTGCTGTGATTTATGTAACAGAGTGTTCTGCCTATGTTTTCCTCTAAGAGTTTGATAGTTTCTGGCCTTACATTTAGGTCTTTAATCCATTTTGAGCTTATTTTGTGTATGGTATTAGGGAGTGATCTAATCTCATACTTTTACATGTACCTGTCCAGTTTTCCCAGCACCACTTATTGAAGAGGCTGTCCTTTCTCCACTGTACATTCCTGCCTCCTTTATCAAAGATAACGTAACCATATGTGCATGGGTTTATCTCTGGGCTCTCTATCCTGTTCCACTGATCTATCTTTCTGTTTTTGTGCCACTACCATACTATCTTGATTACTGTAGCTTTGTAGTATAGACAGAAGTCCGGGAGCCTGATTCCTCCAGCTCCGTTTTTCTTTCTCAAGATTGCTTTGGCTATTTGGGGTCTTTTGTGTTTCCATACAAATTGTGAAATTTAGTTCTGTGAAAAATACCAGTAGTAGTTTGATAGGGATTGCATTGAATCTGTAGATTGCTTTGGGTAGTAGAGTCATTTTCACAATGTTGATTCTTCCAATCCAAGAACATGGTATATATCTCCATCTATTTGTATCATCTTTAATTTCTTTCATCAGTGTCTTATAATTTTCTGCATACAGGTCTTTTGTCTCCTTAGGTAGGTTTATTCCTAGATATTTTATTCTTTTTCTTGCAATGGTAAATATGAGTGTTTTCTTGATTTCACGTTCAGATTTTTCATCATTAGTGTACAGGAATGCCAGAGATTTCTGTGCATTAGTTTTGTATCCTGCTACTTTACCAAATTCATTGATTAGCTCTAGTAGTTTTCTAGTAGCATCTTTAGGATTCTCTATGTATAGTATCATGTCATCTGCAAACAGTGACAGCTTTACTTCTTCTTTTCCGATTTGGATTCCTTTTATTTCCTTTTCTTCTCTGATTGCTGTGGCTAAAACTTCCAAAACTATGTTGAATAAGAGTGTTCAATACAATACAACAAACCTTGTCTTGTTCCTGATCTTAGTGGAAATGCTTTCAGTTTTTCACCATTGAGGACGATGTTGGCTGTGGGTTTCTCATATATGCCCTTTATTATGTTGAGGAAAGTTCCCTCTACGCCTACTTTCTTCAGGGTTTTTATCATAAATGGGTGTTGAATTTTGTCGAAAGCTTTCTCTGCATCTATTGAGATGAAATATGGTTTTTCTGCTTCAATTTGGTAATATGGTTTATCTCATTGATTGTTTTGCGTATATTGAAGAATCCTTGCATTCCTGGTATAAACCCCACTTGATCATGGTGTATGATCCTTTTAATCTGCTGTTGGATTCGGTTTGCTAGTATTTTGTTGAGGATTTTTGCATCTATGTTCATCAGTGATATTGGCCTGTAGTTTTCTTTCCTTCTGACATCCTTGTCTGGTTTTGGTATCAAGGTGATGGTGGCTCATAGAATGAGTTTGGGAGTGTTCCTCCCTCTGCTATATTTTGGAAGAGTTTGAGAAGGATAGGTGTTAGCTCTTCTCTAAATGTTTGATAGAATTCGCCTGTGAAGCCATCTGGTCCTGGGCTTTTGTTTGTTGGAAGATTTTTAATCACAGTTTCAATTTCAGTGCTTGTGATTTCTCTGTTCATATTTTCTATTTCTTCCTGATTCAGTCTTGGCAGGTTGTGCATTTCTAAGCATCTCTCCATTTCTTCCAGGTTGTCCATTTTATTGGCATAGAGTTGCTTGTAGTAATCTCTCATGATCTTTGTATTTCTGCAGTGTCAGTTGTTACTTCTCCGTTTTCATTTCTAATTCTATTGATTTTTTTTCCTTGATGAGTCTGGCTACTGGTTTATCAATTTTGTGTATCTTCTCAAAGAACCAGCTTTTAGTTTTATTGATCTTTGCTATCGTTTCCTCCATTTCTTTTTCATTTATTTCTGATCTGATTTTTATGATTTCTTTCCTTCTGCTAACTTTGGCTTTTTTGTTCATCTTTCTCTAATTGCTTTAGGTGCAAGTTTAGGTTGTTTATTCGAGATGTTTCCTGTTTCTTAAGGTAGGAATGTATTGCTATAAACTTCCCTCTTAGAACTGCTTTTGCTGCATCCCACAGATTTTGGGTCGTCATGACTCCATTGTCATTTGTTTCCAGATGTTTTTTAATTTCCTCTTTGATTTCTCCAGTGATCACTTCATTATTAAGTAGTGTATTGTTTAGCCTCTATGTGTTTGTATTTTTTACAGATCTTTTCCTGTAATTCGTATCTAGTCTCATGGCATTGTGGTCGGAAAAGATACTTGATACAATTTCAATTTTCTTAAATTTAGCAAGGCTTGATTTGTGACCCAAGATATGCTCTATCCTGAAGAATGTTCCATGAACACTTGAGAAAAACGTGTATTCTGCTTAATTGGATGGAATGTCCTATAAATATCAATTAAGTCCATCTTGTTTAATGTATCATTTAAAGTTTCTGTTTCCTTATTTATTTTCATTTTGGATGATCTGTCCATGGGTGAGAGTGGGGTGTTAAAGTCCCCTACTATGATTGTGTTGCTGTCGATTTCCCCTTTTATGGCTGTTAGTATTTGCCTTATGTATTGAGGTGCTCCTATGTTGGGTGCATAAATATTTACAATTGTTATATCTTCTTCTTGGATCGATCCCTTGATCATTATGTAGTGCCCTTCTTTGTCTCTTCTAATAGTCTTTATTTTAAAGTCCATTTTGTCTGATATGAGAATTGCTACTCCAGCTTTCTTTTGGCTTCCATTTGCGTGGAATATCTTTTTCCAACCCCTCACTTGCAGTCTGTATGTGTGTCTAGGTCTGAAGTGGGTCTCTTGTAGACAGCAAATATATGGGTCTTGTTTTTGTATCCATTCAGCCAATCTGTGTCTTTTGGTGGGAGCATTTAGTCCATTTATATTTAAGGTAATTATCAAAATATATGTACCTATTCCCATTTTCTTAATTGTTTTGGGATCGTTCTTATAGGTCTTTTCCTTCTCTTGTGTTTGCGTACAGAAGTTCCTTTAGCATTTGTTGTAAAGCTGGTTTGGTGGTGCTGAACTCTCTCAGCTTTTGCTTGTCTGTAAAGGTTTTAATTTCTCCATCAAATCTGAATGAGATCCTTGCTGGGTAGAGTAATCTTGGTTGCAGGTTTTTCTCCTTCATCACTTTAAATATGTCCTGCCAGTCCCTTCTGGCTTGCAGAGTTTCTGCTGAGAGGTCAACTGTTAACCTTATGGGTATTCCCTTGTGTGTTATTTGTTGTTTTTCCCTTGCTGCTTTTAATATGCTTTCTTTGTATTTAATTTTTGACAGTTTGATTAATATGTGTCTTGGCGTATTTCTCCTTGGATTTATCCTCTGTGGGACTCTCTGTGCTTCCTGGACTTGATTAACTATTTCCTTTCCCATATTAGGGAAGTTTTCAACTATAATCTCTTCAAATATTTTCTCAGTCCCTTTCTTTTTCTCTTCTTCTTTTGGAACCCCTATAAATCAAATGTTGTTATGTTTAATGTTGTCCCAGAGGTCTCTAAGACTGTCCTCAGTTCTTTTCATTCTTTTTTCTTTATTCTGCTCTGCAGTAGTCATTTCCACTATTTTATCTTCCAGGTCACTTATCCGTTCTTCTACCTCAGTTATTCTGCTATTGATCCAATCTAGAGTATTTCTAATTTCATTTATTGTGTTGTTCATCATTGTTTGTTTCATCTTTAGTTCTTCTAGGTCCTTGTTAAATGTTTCTTGCATTTTGTCTATTCTGTTTCCAAGGTTTTGGATCATCTTTACTATCATTATTCTGAATTCTTTTTCAGGTAGACTGCCTATTTCCTCTTCATTTGTTAGGTCTGGTGCATTTTTATCTTGCTCCTTCATCTGCTGGGTGTTTGTTTTTCTGTCTTCTCATTTTGCTTATCTTACTGTGTTTGGGGTCTCCTTTTTGCAGGCTGCAGGTTCGTAGTTCCCGTTGTGTTTGGTGTCTGTCCCCAGTGGCTAAGGTTGGTTCAGTGGGTTGTGTAGGCTTCCTGGTGGAGGGGACTAGTGCCTGTGTTCTTGTGGATGAAGCTGGATCTTGTCTTTCTGGTGGGCAGGTCCACGTCTGGTGGTGTGTTTTTGGGTGTCTGTGGACTTATTATGATTTTAGGCAGCCTCTCTGCTAATGGGTGGGGTTGTGTTCCTGTCTTGCTAGTTGTTTGGCATAGGATGTCCAGCACTGTAGCTTGTTGGTCGTTGAGTGAAGCTGGGTGCTGGTTTTGAGATGGAGATTTCTGGCAGATTTTCACCATTTAAATTATGTGGAGCTGGGAGGTCTCTTTTGGACCAGTGTTCTGAAGTTGGCTCTCCCACCTCAGAGGCACAGCACTGACTCCTGGCTGCAGCACCAAGAGCGTTTCATCCACACAGAAAAAGAGGAAAAGGGGAAAAAAATCATAAATCTTGCTCTCAAAGCCCACCTCCTCAATTTGGGATGATTCGCTGTCTATTCATGTATTCCACAGATGCATGGTACATCAAGTTGATTGTGGAGCTTTAATCTACTGCTTCTGAGCCTGCTGGAAGAGATTTCCCTTTTCTCTTCTTTGTTCTCACAGCTCCCAAGGGCTCAGCTTTGGATTTGGCCCCGCCTCTGCGTGTAGGTTGCCGGAGGGCGTCTGTTCTTCGCTCAGACAGGACGGGGTTTAAGGAGCCGCTGGTTTGGGGTTCTGGTTCACTCAGGCTGGGGGGAGGGAGGGGCACGGAATGCGGGGCGGGCCTGCGACGGCAGAGGCCGGCATGACGTTGCACCAGCCTGAGGCGCGCCACACGTTCTCCCGGGGAAGTTGTCCCTGGATCCGTGGACCCTGGCAGTGGCAGGCTGCACAGGCTCCCCAGAAGGGGGGTGTGGATAGTAACCTGTGTTCGCACACAGGCTTCTTGGTAGTGGCAGCAGCAGCCTTAGCGTCTCATGCCCGTATCTGGGGTCCGCGCTTTTAGCTGCAGCTCGCGCCCGTTTCTGGAGCTCCTTTAAGCAGCGCTCTTAATCCCCTCTCCTTGCACACCAGTAAACAAAGAGGGAAGAAAATATCTCTTGCCTCTTCGGCAGGTCCAGACTTTATTCCTGGACTCCCTCCCGGCCAGCCGTGGTGTACTAACCCCCTGCAGGCTGTGCTCACGCCGCCAACCCCAGTCCTCTCCCGGCGCTCCTACCGAAGCCCGAGCCTCAACTCCCAGCCCTGCCCGCCCCCGCGGGTGAGCAGACAAGCCTCTCGGGCTGGTGAGTGCTGGTTGGCCCTGATCCTCTGTGCGGGAATCTCTCCGCTTTGCCCTCCACACCCCTGTGGCTGCGCTCTCCTCCGCGGTCCCGAAGCTTCCCCCTCCGCCACCTGTAGTCTCCACCCGCGAAGGGGCTTCCTAGTGTGTGGAAACCTTTCCTCCTTCACAGCTCCCTCCCACTGGTGCGGGTCCCGTCGCTATCCTTTTGTCTGTTTGTTCTTTTTACTTTTGTCCTACCCAGGTACGTGGGGGGTTTCTTGCCTTTTGGGAGGTCTGAGGTCTTCTGCCAGCGTTCAGTAGGTGTTCTGTAGGAGTTGTTCCGCGTGTAGATGTATTTCTGGTGTATCTGTGGGGAGGAAGGTGATCTCCACATCTTAGTCTTCCGCCATCTTCCCGGCAGCCCTCAGCTGTTTTTTATTGGTTCAGCAGGAAAGGCAGTGAAGAGTAAGCCAGACACGAAGTGAATCCCACCTAGTGTTTGTCTGAAGGACTTTCTCCCTTTCCTTGTTGACCACTAGGCAGTGATGACCCTTTGGGGGTACCAGAAATCTGTTTGCTTTATACCACAAAGACAGCAAAGTGGAGCAGGTGCTTGGGATGCTGAAATTTTTAGGCTGTGTCTCTGCCCAAAAGACAAGAATCAAGTATTATTTCCACAATGAATAATCAATATGTGTTGGGCTTGACGAAGGAGGCCTTGATTACTGTTGTCTATTAGAGGTTCACAGGAAAGGCAGCAGTGTTGGCACTATACACACAGGCTTTAAAAATACATAAAGCAAGGGCTTCCCTGGTGGTGCAGTGGTTGAAAGTCCGCCTGCTGATGCAGGGGACACGGGTTTGTGTCCCGGTCCGGGAGGATCCCACATGCCGCGGAGCGGCTGGGCCCGTGCGCCATGGCCACTGAGCCTGCGCGTCTGGAGCCGGTGCTCCGCAACGGGAGAGGCCACAGCAGTGAGAGGCCCGTGTATCACAAGCAAAAAAAAAAAAAAAAAAACATAAAGCAAAGGGCTGGATGGCATCCAAACATTTTATTTACCATTAAGCAACTCAAGAGTTAATTTTGCCTAGGATGAAAATTATGCCAGAGCACACTTGAGATAATATTCTTTCTCAGTAACTTCAATATTTTAATGGCTCCATGGAGTCTATCTGCCTCTTAACATATAACCTCTCTTTCTAGAAGCAGATCTTCATCTGGCTGATGAGTGAGAGAGAACAAAATGTAAGCTGCATTTGGGTGGACAGAACATCTAGTGCATCTAATTTTTTTCAAAGGAATAACTACTTCTGTTTTGAACCAGTAATTTTAAGACTATTCAAGCTCTACTCTTGTCATCTGGAAAATAATTTCCAAGTAACTGCATTTGAAAAAATATTTCAGAAACTTCAGTACCATGGCATAACACAGTATTTTTTTCTATCTAGAAACAACTGGAAACATCTCTTTATGCTGTATAGTCTAATAATTATACTGAAGATTCCACAAAGGCTTTACGAAGACCAAACCCAATCAATTACTCATCAGCTTTATCTCCTCAACATCATCCAATCTGCCCATGTTTCTTCATCCCTACTGTTACCACCCTCGGCAAAGTTATCATCTTTTCTTACATGAATAAGAGGAGTAGCCTCCTGTCTGGCCTTCAGAATCCACTGCCTCACCCCACTCCCTGCCATCAGTACTTTCTCCTTATTACAGATATATATCTTTTCATAATTCAAATCTGTACCAC
Organism: Stenella coeruleoalba; assembly: GCF_951394435.1. Taxonomy (NCBI): domain Eukaryota; kingdom Metazoa; phylum Chordata; class Mammalia; order Artiodactyla; family Delphinidae; genus Stenella; species Stenella coeruleoalba. Next base: position 36,203,152 of record NC_137151.1, on the reverse strand, counting down.
TTTTGGTGCAGTGTGTTGTCTATATATCATTTCCATGCTCAAAGCCCATCGGCAGCTCCCTATTCCTCTCGGAATAAATAAAACCAAATTCTTAATATAGCACACAAGTGTCTGCCTGATCGGGCCCGCCATCCCTTCCCCTTAGTATCCCAATCGCCTGACTCACCCACATTCACTCACTGCTCTCCCATGATGTTGGCCCTCTTCCAATTCCTCCGATGCTCCAAGCTCCCTCCCAAACCTGGGCAACCACATGTACTGTCTTTTAAGCCAAATCCCATATTCCACTCCCCACAGTCCAACTCAATTTCTACTCACTCTTCACTTTCTTAGGGAACTCTTTCCTATTCTCTGACTGTACCTTACTCTTATACATAGCATTCATCACTCTTGCAATTGCAAATCCAACGGTATGGTTCATTGTTTAATACTTGTCTCTCTCACTTGATTCTAAACTCCATGATGGCAGAAATGTGCCAGACCTGTTCACCACTCTATTCCCAGCACTAACCCAGAGGTTGGCACATGGTAAACATCCCATCAATACCACACATTATTGAAGCTAGAACAAACAGCATGGTAGGAAGCAGAATCACGTCTTCATGTAATCAGCAGTAATGTCACCACTGAAAACTCATCACACCAATGGGCTGATGGTTTTACCCAAATGAGAAAAAAGTTAAACAGTCTCCTCTGTGTTTCCTTAGCTTATGCTTAAAAGAAGAAACTTCCAACATAATGCCCAATGGAATTCTTAAATACTGGTTTTTGCAAAACTCCACTTGTGATAGCCATTACTCTTCGTTGCAACTCTGTGGACTCCTTATTGTCAGGCTCCATAAAGGCCATGCACTCAGGGATGGAGTGTCCAATCTTCTTATGGTGGTTAGCATGTTAAATGTACTGAAATACACATGTCTACAGAAATACCTTTGATCTTAGTCATAGCTCTAATCAGAAAATACTAATTGCTTCAGGAACATCACTGAACAAGATGCTATTGTCTTTTTTTTCTTAGAGGACTCAAATAAATAAGAATTACATATCAGATCTTATCATCCCAGCCTATGACTCACATCCTAAAAAGTGGCAGGAGGCAGAATTATCATGGTGGTCACAGGCTTTTTAAAATAACAGCAATAGCACTGTGGCAGACGCTATGCCCGACACTTTATAACAATCATCTCACACAGTCCTCAAAGCAGCCTTGCAAAATAGGCTAATTTAAGAAGAACTTCTGGATGCCCTAAGTTCCCTGGATATTTTCAGGAAAATCAGCAGAAGGAATAAAAAGAGAGCGAATATGATCTTTTCAGAGTTTGTTGACGTGATAACATTCTCACGCACCCAGGAAAACACCTAAGAAGGGAAGGGTCTGGAAGGCCCACGTTAAGACTGTTAACTTGGACGACTCCTCAGTCTGAAGAGGAAGCCTAGAAGCAGAGAGAAACCTGAGAATCTGGCCAGGATTAGGTTCCCAGCTGGAACCTTGAAGATTCTGTGGAAATATCTTCATGTTCACATCCTAGTGGGGCTTTGAGTGGTACCATTATTCTGAAGGGTAAAGTTTAGGTCAGAGACCCAGTACCCACATTCGTACGGGGTTGAGGGATGGGAGAACCATGTTTAAAGGGTATGTTTCGTTGACAGAAACACAGAGATTTATTAGAAGGAAAATATTTTTGAAAATGAACATAGCCCAACTAGTCTCTGGCTTTTGTGTTGCCAGAAGTCTAGTCCATTAAGGTTCTGTTGGACGTTCCTGAAGAGAGGTTTCCCTTCCCCTGGCACGTGCCTCCTGGCTCAAAAATAAAAGCTTCCCCTGACCCTTCTCCTGTCTGGAACAAAACTGATAAGAATGGAGACACTGATGTTAGTGAGAGAGAGATAGAGAGAGCCTGTATTTTGCTTCCCCAGAAAGGAAATGGCAGCCATGGGTGTCCAGGCAGAGCAGGCCAAGGCCACTGGGCACCTACTAGAGATCCAGGGCTCAGCACAGTGGGGAAGCAGCACAAAGGACCAAGTGCAGCACAGAAGTTCTAGAGAGAGTTCCCAGCCCACCTATCAGGAATAAGGGCCTTCTAAGTGGTGACCAGTATGAAGTGATGGCTGAGGAATAGGTGGATCTCCCAGACAAAAGAGAAAGGACCCTGGTGGTAGAAGGGTTCAAAACAATCAAAGTAAGCCAAAGTTGAACGAAAAATGGTATACTTCTTGCACACCTAAATTTTGGGGGGGTGTTTCACTAATTTATTCTGGAGGAATCTTGAAAGAAAGCAGAAATATAATGCCATAAAAATGCATATAGTCAGTAAGGCAGAAGCAGGAGGGTAGAGAGGTAAAGCGTAATGCCCACCAGGACTGGTCACTGGTGGTGTCCAACTGGAGACACCCCCTCCCGCCATTACCCATTCTAAGGCCAATGCTTAATTCTAGGCAAAATGAGATTGAGGAACAAAATTAGAATCAATCACCAAAGAGCAGATAAAGGTGATTCATTTCTGAGCTGGTATAAAATCAGTACAAAGAACTTGAAGACTTGGCTGCGTAAATATTAAACGAGAAATTCTGGAATAGACATTGTCCTCCTTGGAAGAAGGTGGGATCTCAAGAAAACATCCCTTTGAGGTGAAGGCGGCTGCTGGCAAAACTGGCAGCCTGAGTTTTCAAGAGCTAGGGTGCATCAGACATTCTTATAAGTGGCCATGGATCAGCATGAACTGAAGAAGGCTACCTGGGTTCATGATCTACTCGGTTCATATAGTGGTGCACCCAAAGTTTTTAGCTGAGATGGGTACCCAGTATAATAATCACCACCACATATAATAATTAAAGGGAATCAGAGAAGTAATAATAAATACATGCCCCACCAGCGCAAGGTCTGACAGCCCCACAGGACATGCAAGCCCTTCGCTCAATAGCGCATTGAGAAAATCCATCCTCATGACCCTTTTCTAACTGGGTGAGTACAGGGCAGTGGCCCACAGCCTGTGTCAACTCCTTTTAGCCCCTCCACCTCTCCACTCACGCATGATTGGAATTTCCCAGAGTGCTTTGTGGGAATTCAACTTACACTGAAAGTGAATTGAAGAAATGTCATTTGAGATATAGGGGTAGTTTATATTCACATAATGAAAATAATGATTATTATAAGGTAATAATCACTTGATAGACTTAATATTAGTACTTACACAGATGATTGAGAAAAAAAAAATACCGGATTTTGTTATTACTTGTTCCTGGGGACAAGTAAGTACCGTGCTGCCTCCCTGCTTTTCCTGTATCATCAGATTCCCACCTAAGATCACACATCATCATTCAGGGATTCCTAAAATGTTTTCAGTGGAACGACGGCATCCTCTGAGATCAGTAGGCAGGGACAGGCTCTGTTATTAAATAAATTTGGGAACAACAGAGAGTTAAACCAAACTTAAGGTTTTCTTTTTTGTAGGACTCCTCCAGTGTATGTAAGAGCTTTTAATATTCATGGCGAATCCCCAAGAATTTATCCCTAGTGTGTAATGTTCACAAATTTCTTTCCCTACCTCACTCTTTTCCAAGACAAACAAAAAGAAAATATTTTGTACGTGTGATGTTTTGCTCTTGTTAGATGAGGTAGTTGATCATATTTTATAACCTTAACAAGTTGAGATAACATGAAATAAAAACCCTTTTATAATTTTAATTTCAAGATCCATATCGTACATCAGGGTTGAAATGCAACTTCCTATTCAACGACTAGCACTTACATCCCTCCCAGCATATGAACACACAAAACCACATAGCAAAGGACACGTCAGAAGTCTAAGATCTGCCACCTGTCTACAAAGGAGGAGACAGATGTAAATCACACAGCAGAGATTGCAGATTTGTTAGGCATTAGTTGAGTGATTTAAAAAGTCTAAGACACAAGACCAAAGCACATGGAATAGTGACAAGGCTTAATGCTGGAAAGGCACAAACCAATTCAGAGCAATCATTGAACATGTCACTAATTTACAGCCCAATAAAAGGATCTAGCATACAGTACCCATCATCTAGGTTTAGATTTTCTGTATCATTTCAAACATAGCTCGTGTTATGCTGGGTTTTACTTCAGGATATGACAAGGTGTACGTTATAGGCCATGCATTAGTGAATTATAGCAATGTAATCATCGATTCCAAGTTTAGAACACAACTTACTGACTCTGTATGCCATGCTAGGAGTATTACGTGAATCCAATATTCTGCAATAATACACAATAAGCAGGACTGGTTTATACATATTTATATAATTATATTAGCATTTTATTATATTAAATATACAGTACATATGATATTATATTAATATGTTATAAACATTTTAGCCAATTCAATTTCTTATGCATGCTATATTTTATATATTTCATTACATATATTATGTACCATACAAAATATATAAATATAACCTTATATAACCATAGATATAGTATGTATGAGTTTGTGTGTATGTGTAAATATATATATATACATACACACACATGCACATATGTATACTGCCCATTTAATCTGTTAAGCTCTTAGTATATTTCAATAGTACATCTCAATACCCACCCCTAATATGTATCACCTCAATTACAGACAGTCCTGCTTATCTGCAACTCCCAAGCCCATCCCACCACCAATAACCTCAAGAAGTCTTTTTCTGCTTCTCTTCCCTCTACACAAACAAATGGGTAACTATCCCCCTTAGTTAAAATTCTGTGCTTATGAATACAAACATCAGAGTACCGATATTCAACATGTGAGAAACGTTAGTTCTCTCTCCATACAGAGACCACACAGAAACAGATGAAATATAGGTATTTCTGAATCATGCCCAAAATGATTAATTTACATTCGTTGTCATTTTAGAGTGAAGTATACTCTGCTATATCCTTGTTCTCCAAAAATCAATACTTAATTCATGGTCTAGATGGGGCCATTTAATGTGGACCATACAATTCTACTCCCTGGGCACTGGCTTACTGTAACACGCTATTAGAACTCTTTATCCCCCTTGTGATTTCAGAGAATTAGTCTGAGCACCTCGTAATTCCTATCCTGATGAAACACATTATCAAAAGCCTATACCACTTGGAAGTAATTGAAGTCCACACTTCCTAATCCACATTAAAATTTATTTGAGGTTTTTTTTTTTTTTCTTACTCTGTTCAAGACAGATGTAGTCTCAGCATGAATCCCTGTCCTTTACCTTTTTCCAGCTGGACAACATAAACCGTGGGATATGTTAAGCAAGGGATCTACTAGGTCCCAGAAAGAGATCACGCGACCTCTTTGTTCACCTAGGGGAAGGGAAGAAGCAAAATTAGCTTTCATACTTAGTCTAGGGTTGGGGGAGGCCGGTGACCCAATAGCTCCTGTATGCTTTTCTACTGGAACACATTTTCAGCACTGTCCAACCTTTAGAATTCTCACTGAACAGTCCCTTTGGGAGTGAAACACCCCGACTCCTCTTTGACATGCTTCTTTCTTGTGACAATCACCAAAAACAATGAAGGTAGAGCATCACTCACAATGTGGCCAAATATTTTGCTCTACTACAGGGGTGACTGCAGATGTGAACATTTTGTCTGTGGTCTGGAAGCCTGGCCAGGAAACCAGCACCTTCCCTGACCACCTGGACCTGCTAAAAGGACAGAAACACAGTAGAGTAGGCGGGGCTCTGTTCACAGCACCCCAACAAACTAGCCTTAAATGCTTACATTAATTTATTCTTCTAAAAATCTAAAGTGAAGAGTCAAGGACCTCAACTACTTTAAACTAGGAAGAAACAGGTTTGTGGGAAGTGCTTCGTAGCTATACAGACTTTAGTCCAAATCTTGATTTTGCTGTTCAGCACTCTGTGACCCTGAGCAGTGCTTTTGGCCTCAACCTTCAATCATTGCAACCTGTAGGCATGTGAGAACAGAGACAAAGTACGTAAAGCTCCTAATGCAGTGCCTGGCACAAAGTGAGCCCTGAATGAGCAACAGGTCCCTGCGGGAGGTGCTGTCTGTTACCAGGCGCTTGTCCTACACAAGTGTTGATCCCAAGTTTGAAATGTGACACTTGGGGTCAGATAATTCTTTGTTGCGGGGGGTTGTCCTGTGCGTTGTAAGATGGTTAGAAGCATCCTTGGCCTCCATGCATTAAGTGGCACTAGCACCCTTCCACCCCCAGTTGTGACAGTCACAAATGTCCCCAGACGTTGTCAAACGTACCCTTGGGAGCAAAACTGCCCCGACTGAAAATTGCTGATCTACACTATATCATTCATTCCTAATAAAAATCCTGGGAAGTGGGTGACTCGTCCATTCTACAGAGAAGCTGTATTACCTGTGCGGGACCTGGGCAGTACTAAGGGGGCAATCCAGGAGACTGAGTCAAGAGCCTGAACTCCGCCCCTGTGTTCCACATCTTTAAAATGGGTATTTTTAAAGAAGAAGAACAGAAGTGTCACTGATGTGTATTCAGCATTCTAAGTTCAACTTCTGGCTGCCCAAAGCCAGAATGTTTATATGATTGCACGTTTCACCTCTCCTCTGTTTTTATTAACTTTCAATAAACAAATTTTCAGAGCCACCCTCCCCATATACTTCAGTGCTACTTTATTAAGGTCCACTTTACCCTCCTCCTCTGCTCTAGAAAACAACCCAGACTTGGGAATCAAACAGACTGGATTTGAACTGCAGTTCCTCCATTTTCTAGCTATGTGACTGAGGGCAGGTAACTTAATCTCACCTTTGTATCCTACATAAAACGCACACCAGATTTTGCAGACTTCCCAGTTGAGTGGACAGCCAGTTCTCCAGGGCGGCCTGCTATGCAGAGCATGGGTAAAAGGTACAAAATTGCAGTTGTGGAGCTAAACCCTGCCCTCAATCTTCTTCTGCAGGGCCCTCGCCACAGGTGGTGTGATTCCTTCCCCCTCATTAAATGTACTCTGCCTATCCACAAGCTCTAAAAGATTAATTGTATCTTCCCCAGAGACACACAAATTAAAAATAATCCAACTTCCTCAACAAATTGAATACTAGTCAAATGTAACCCAACTGCCCCATTTACTCTATGACAAAGAGAATGGGGAAATGGACCTGGCAATAGTGCCTGTTAGCGGCCAAAGGTAGCAGTGGCTCTTTTCCAAGGAAAGGGGCCAGGGTCATCAGCAGTGGGAACTGTCCATGAGCGGGGAGTCAAGACCTGCTGCCCAGCACAGAGGAATGATTCCTTTTCATCAGGTGCGCTTGAACTTGACCCTTTAGCTTTCAACCCCTTCCCTGTAGTGATTTTGAATGAGGAGGTTTTAACGTGCTGCTTAAAAACCTCATAGAGAAAATGTCAAACATTTCAATCATCTTCCACTCCTAGAACTTCAAAACTCATGAAACATTCTTAGAAAGGACATTTTTAAAGACACACAGCCCCTTAAATTCCAAACTGGGTGATAACTCTATGAACATTTTGAGCCCAAATGTAGAGTGAAATGAAAAACTATGGGTCAGAGTTACATCTTGTGTTAACATTTTACAAGGTTAAAAAAAAAAATCCTGAGTGATTCTCCAAAGGAAGAGACCAACAAAACATTTTTATTTTTCTTAAGCATTAAATAAGATGAAAATCTTAACACAAAACTAAGAACATTTGTGATTATCCTTCTCATAGGTGATATGACCAATGTGGATTCTGCTTTATACATTATTCCTGATTTAAAACATCCTCCTTAATATCCCTAAAGTTATTTTTAATATTCTCTGAATACCCTTTTCCATACTTTAAGAATGCAGCTAATACAAATTGCATTGTTTATACTACCTTGTCACACAATTGGATACATGTGAGCATGAAGGAAAAAGCAATCCTTAGACACAACTTGTTAGTGCAGAAAGTACTTCAGCCAGATAAACCCATATTTATCTTCTTAAGAGATGAAGAGAGGAGGGAAAAAAGCAAAATTGTGATTTCAGGCCCCCCAGGTCAAGACTTGTTGGGAAATAAAAACAAGATTTTCTCTCAGACACAGAATGTGAAAAATGAAAACAGCAGACTATAGTTACATGGAAAAACAAAGTAGATTCATAAAGGTCCGTTCCTTTAGCACACAAGTACAATATTCATAGCATATATATATATAATATATATATATATATATATACACAATTGTCCCTCACTAGCCACAGGGGATGGGTTCCAGATTCCCTATGGATACCAAAATCTATGGATGTTCAAGTCCCTTATGTAAAATGGTGTAATATTTGCATATAATCTATGCACATCCTCTTGTATACTTTAAATCATCTCTAGATTATTTATAATAACTAACACAATGTAAATGCTATGTAAAAGGTTGCCAGCATGTGGCAAAATCAAGTTTTGCTTTTTGGAACTTTCTGGAATTTTTTTCAAATATTTTCAGTCCAAGGTTGGTTGAATCTACAGATGTAGAACCTCAGATAAAAGAGGGCCAACTGTATGTATATGTGTGTGTATGTGTATATTCAGTTCAAAATACATGAGCTCCATTTTTATATGGCCCTTCATAGTCCAAGTAAAAGAATCTAGTGTCCATTTATATTTAGATTATTTTAATATATAAGCATACAATATTTTAATAGTTGAAACAGTACCCACCTATATAAAATATTCAATTAAGTATTACGTGCTATAAATAGTATTATGGTAGTATTTAAGTAATATAAATAGCACTGTAATACTAGTTACTACTGTAGTATTGCAGTACTATTCATAGTACTCACATATACAAACTTAATTCAATTCAGTATTAAGAAAATGCTATGCAGAAAACATAGGTAACAAAATTATACAAGAAATATCAAAAATTGGCACATAAGAGGTCATTTCTGCCCTAAGATTGCTTAGAATTCCACAGGGAAAGAAAACTTTGCTCCAACCAATGTACAAAGACTTTAGAAACCTCGAATCAGAAAATTATTTTACTCAGAAAACGGGGTGTCTCGTAGACAGTTGATTGTGATAACTACACTTTCTTCCCAAATATGGATGTGGAAAATGGGAATGATGTGGGTACTTCATTCTAAAGGGTCTTGATCTTTTCAATCAAATGGAGAGAAGCAGAGAGAAAAGTTCAGTCCAGCCACTGTGAGACAGATGAGGAATCCAGTAGGGATGAGTAACTGTCCCTCTAAACCTGCTGGTTGGTATTACACTACACAAATAGCTAAAGGTATTGCATCCGTGATAGAGATACCCTTTCAATGATACTCCAGTCCTTTGCTAAGTCCCTCTGGGAATGGAATGCACACACCATTCTGATTTAATACTTACAGAATGATGTTATTCTATAGACACTATTCAGCAGTTGGAGGTATTTCAAAATAATCTTATTTAAGCAAAAGTCTACTGTGACAGGTATGTCTTCTTATGTTTGTGAAACCCATAGTCAGAGAGTTGTAATAGTTCCCTCAAGTACAATGAAGTGAATAAGCACTCTTTGGCAACATTGGTAATGATAATACATTTCCATCACTCACAGTCCCTTGTAAGTTGGCTAGTATAATTGAGAAGGAGAAATGAGTATTTCTCTGAAAAAAATTGCAAATATATTTACCATGTTGGTGACATAAAACAAAGGTGTAACCAAAAGATGACGTGTGCTGACACTTCATTAAAAACTCTATGGACGTTTGTATACAGCTATTAAGCAGGAACATCAGGAAATAAAGATCACCTTTTTAAAAAAAGAAATCATAAGGTAGTTCTATCAAACATTTTTCAGTGAATAGTATTTCATGAGAATTGGTGAAAATAACTAAAAATTGCAGCGTTCTTGATAGACTTAAAAATACTTAAATTCCACATGAAAAAAGCCTCTGAATCATTTAACTTTTTTTTTTCCTGAAGGCAGCTAGTCATTTGTTTTAAGTGTTTGTACATTTTGAGTATATGGAAGCATATTTTATGTACTTCAGAGTACTGCTGATGTAGTAAGTAGTATATCATCAAATCATTGCTGCAGCAATTCTAAGGTCAAAGCTATTGCTTTTGGATTTGATACATTTTGTGTGTGATTTATGGACTAATTTTATGGAAAATATGTAGGCTATATGTCCCAAAAAGCACTTGATGGTATTATAACAATGAAACATTATAGTTATGGGATGCCCTTCATCTAGGCATATCAAAGGCCTTTCCTGACATTAGTTAATCCTTGCAATACCCTCAGAGGCAAGGAAGTACACCTGCACCACCTTTTTTTTTAGAACATAAAGAGCACTGGGGATTTTCACAAATCTACCTAGGTTTAGAAATACTCTTAATCATTCATGCCTTTATTCATTCATTCTAATACAATGAGCTTCAGACAATGTGCTAGGATCTGGGGATAGAATGGTGTGGGAAAACTAGGAGCACCAGCCCTGTGCTCCCTCTTGGAACTTACTGTGAAATATGTGAAGTGCTTTCATTTATGGTAAACAAAACAACATAGTAACTTTTCTCTTATCTAGGATTTTACCCTTACAATCTGAAAACACACCACTCAACAATATCTTCTAGCAGCAAAGAAGTAAGCTTCCAAGTTGTGAAAATGTATTACAAACAGGAGTGTTCCTCCTACCACAAATCTTTCTGAGAATTCACTTTACACGTATCCCGAACCCACGTTGGTCAATGGGATTATAAGCAAGAGAGTCAAAGCTAAATTAAGCTAAATGAGCTTCAGATTCCAATGAACTGGGAAATATTCAGTATTAAATTAATACCTGGTATTAATATATGTTTGTTGATCTAACTAACATAGACATGTCTTTAGATTCATCAACATTAAGTATAACACTTTCACGGCACCTAAGTTTGATAGAAGTTAAATGAAATCTTGTTATATCTGTTGCAAATTTGTCAGCATGAAAAATAACTTAATATGATGAAATTTTAAAGTATATGTAAACGAGATAAGAGCAAGAGAGACCTTCAAGATGGCAGAGGAGTAAGACGTGGAGATCACCTTCCTCCCCACAAATACATCAAAAATACATCTACATGTGGAACAACCCTGAACGCTGGCAGAAGACCTCAGACTTCCCAGAAGGCAAGAAAATCCCAATGTATCTGGGTAGGGAAAAAGAAAAAACAGAGACAAAAGAATAGGGATGGGACCTGCACCTCTGAAAGGGAGCTGTGAAGGAGGAAAAGTTTCCATATACTAGGGAGCCCCTTCACTGGCGGGGACAGGAGGTAGTTGGGGGAGAGTCCCTTACTGGCGGGGATGGGAGGTAGGTAGGGGGGAAGCTTCAGACCATGGAGGACAGTGCAGCAACAGGCGTGCAGAGGGCAAAGCGATGAGATTCCCACACAGAGGATCAGTGCCGACCAGCACCCACCAACCTGAGATGCTTGTCTGCTCACCCACCAGGGCGGGTGTGGGCTGGGAGCTGAGGCTAGGGCTTCAGAAGTCAGACCCCAGGGAGAGGACTGGAGTTGGCTGAGTGAAGACAGCCTGAAGGGGGCTAGTGCACCACAGCTAGCCGGGAGGGAGTCCAGGAAAAAGTCTGGACTTGACAGAGAGGCAAGAGACCATTGTTTTGGGGTGCATGAGGAGAGGGGATTCCTGCTCCATGTGCCCACAGAAGGCAGAGCACTACCTAAGAGAGCTCCAGAGATGGGCGCAAGGTGTAGCTATCAGGTCGGACCCCAGAGACGGGTATGAACCACTAACACTGCAATCGTTGACAACAAGAATCATGTGTACAAGTGAAGGTCACTACCCATAGCCCCCCAGGAGCCTGTGGAGCACACCACTGCCAGGGTCCCATGATCCAAGGACAAATTCCCCAGGAAAACACATGGCATGCCTCAGGATGTTGCAACATCAGGCCAGTCTCTGCTGCCAGAGGCTCGCCCTGCATTCCAATTATGACGTCCATACCCCTCCCTCTCTTCGATCTGAGTGAGCAAGAGAGCGTTAATCAGCTGCTGCTTTAACCCCCTCCTATCTTGGCGGGGAACAGATGCTTGAGGGCAGCCTACACGCAGAGGCAGGGCCAGATCCAAAGTCACTGAACCAACCTCACCCACTCGGGTAAGACACCGAAAATAAAGGGAAGTATGAATGTGCAGCCTGCGAAAAGCAGACCCCAAACACAGTAAGTAAAACAAAAGGAGAAGACAGAGAAACATGCAGCAGAAGAAGGGGCAAGGTAAAAACCCACCAGACCAAACAAATGAAGAGGAAATATGCAGTCTGCCTGAAAAAGGATTCAGAGTAATGATAGTAAAGATGATCCAAAATCTTGGAAACAGCATGGAGAATATGCAAGAAACGTTTAACAAGGACATAGAAGAACTAAAGAGCAAACAAACAATGATAAAAAACACAATAAACTAAATTAAAAATACTCTAGAAGGAATCAATAGCAGAATAACTGAGGCAAAAGAATGCATAAGTGACCTGGAAGATAAAATAATGGAAATAACTGCTACAGAGCAGAATAAAGAAAAAAGAATGAAAAGAACTGAGGACAGTCTCAGAGGCCTCTGGGACAACATTAAATGAACCAACATTCGAATTATATGTGTACCAGAACAAGAGGAGGAAAAAAAAGTGACTGAGAAAATATTTGAAGAGATTATAGTTGAAAACTTCCCTAATATGGGAAAGGAAATAGTCAATCAAGTCCAGGAAGCACAGACAATACCATATAGGATAAATTCCAGAAGAAACATGCCAAGACACATATTAGTCAAATTTTCAAAAGTTAAATACAAAGAAAAAATATTAAAAGCAGCAAGGGAAAAGCAACAAATAACACACAAGGGAATCCCCATAAGGTTAATGGCTGATCTTTCAGCAGAAATTCTGCAAGCCAGAATGGAGTGGCAGGACATATTTAAAGTGATGAAAGGGAAAAACCTACAACCAAGATTACTCTAACCCAGCAAGGATCTCATTTATATTCGATGGAGAAATTAAAATCTTTACAGACAAGCAAAAGCTAAGAGAATTCAGCACCACCAAACGAGCTTTACAACAAATGCTAAAGGAACTTGTCTAGGCAGGAAACAGAAGAGAAGGAAAAAACCTACAAAAATGAACCCCAAACAATTAAGAAAATGGTAATAGGAACATATGTATTGATAATTACCTTAAATGTAAATGGATTAAATGCTCCAGCCAAAAGACACAGATGGGCTGAATGGATACAAAAATAAGACCTGTATATATGTTGTCTACAAGAGACCCACTTCAGACCTAGGGCCACATACAGACTGAAAGTGAGGGGATGGAAAAAGATATTCCATGCAAATGGAAATCAAAAGAAAGCTGGAGTAGCAACTTTCATATCAGACAAAATAGACTTTAAAATAAAGACTATTACAAGAGACAAAGAAGGACACTACATAATGATCAAGGGTTTGATCCAAGAAGAAGATATAACAATTGTAAATATTTATGCACCCAACAAAGGAGCACCTCAATACATAAGGCAAATGCTAACAGCCATAAAAGGGGAAATCAACAGTAACACAATAATAGTAGGGAACTTTAACACCCCACTTTCACCAATGGACAGATCATCCAAAGTGAAAATAAACACGGAAACACAAGCTTCAAATGACACATTAGGCCAGATGGACTTAATTGATATATATATAGGACATTCCATCCAAAAACAACAAAATACACTTTCTTCTAAAGTGCTCATGGAATAGTCTCCAGTATAAATCATACCTCAGGTCATAAATCAAGCCTCATTAAATTTAAGAAAACTGAAATCGTACCAGGTACCTTTTCTGACCACAACGCTATGAGACTAGATATTGATTACAAAAAAAAAACTGTAAAAAAATACAAAAACATGGAGTCTAAACAATATGCCACTAAATAACCAAGAGATCACTGAAGAAATCAAAGAGGAAATCAGAAAACAGCTAGAAACAAATGACAGTGAAAACATGACGACCCAAAACCTATGGGATGCAGCAAAAGCAGGTCTAAGAGGGAAGTTTATAGCAATACAATCCTACCTCAAGAAACAAGAAAACTCAAATAAACAACCTAACCTTACAGTTAAAGCAATTAGAGAAAGAAGAATTAAAAAAACCCAAAGTTAGCAGAAAGAAAGAAATCATAAAGATCAGGTCTGAAATAAATGAAAAAGAAATGAAGGAAACAATAACAAAGATCAATAAAACTAAAAGCTGGTTCTTTGAGACGAAAGACAAATTTGATAAACCATTAGCCAGACTCATCTAGAAAAAGGGAGAGAAGACTCAAATCAACAGAATTAGAAATGAAAAAGGAGAAGTAACAACTGACACTGCAGAAATACAAAAGATCATGAGAGACTACTATAAGCAACTCTATGCCAATAAAATGGACCACCTGGAAGAAATGGACAAACTCTTAGAAAAGTACAACCTTCCAAGACTGAACAAGGAAGAAATAGAAACTATAAACAGACCAATCACAAGCACTGAAACTGAAACTGTGATTTAAAATCTTTCAACAAACAAAAGCCCAGGACAAGATGGCTTCACAGGCGAATTCTATAAAACACTTACAGAGAGCTAACACCTATCCTAGTCAAACTCTTCCAAAATATAGCAGAGGGAGGAACCCTCCCAAATTCCTTCTACGAGGCCACCATCACCTTGATACCAAAACCAGACAAGGATGTCACAAAGAAAGAAAACTACAGGCCAAAACCTCTGATGAACATAGATGCAAAAATCCTCAACAAAATACTAGCAAACATAATCCAACAGCACATTAAAAGGATCATTCACCATGATCAACTGGGACTTATCCCAAGGATGCAAGGATTCTTCAATATAGGCAAATCAATCAATGTGATACACCATATTAACAAATTGAAGGAGAAAAACCATATGATAGTCTCAAAAGATGCAGAAAAAGCTTTCAACAAAATTCAACACCCATTTATGATAAAAACCCTCCAGAAAGTAGGCATTGAGGGAGCCTACCTCAACATAATAAAGGCCATATATGACAAACACACATCCAACATCATTCTCAATGGTGAAAAACTGAAAGCATTTCCACTAAGATCAGGAACAAGATAAGGTTGTCCACTCTCGCCACTATAATTCAACATAATTTTGGAAGTTTTAGCCACAATAATCACAGAAGAAAAAGAAACAAAAGGAATCCAAATCAGAAAAGAAGAAGTAAAATTGTCACTGTTTACAGATGACATGATACTATACATAAAGCATCCTAAAGATGCTCCCAGAAAACTACTAGAGCTAATCAATGAATTTGGGAAAGTAGCAGGATACAAAATTAATGCACAGAAATCTCTTGCATTCCTATACACTAATGATGAAAATTCTGAAACAGAAATTAAGGGAACACTCCCATTTACAATACTCCCAATTGCAACAAAAAGAATAAAATACCTAGGAATAAACATACCTAAGGAGATAAAAGACCTGTATGCAGAAAATGATAAGACACTGATGAAAGAAATTAAAGACGATACAAATAGATGGAGAGATATAGCATGTTCTTGGACTTGAAAAATCATCATTGTAAAGATGACTGACTGTACTATGCAAAGCAATCTACAGATTCAATGCAATCCCTATCAAACTACCAATGGCATTTTTCACAGAACTAGGACAAAAAATTTTACAATTTGTATGGAAACACAAAAGACCCTGAATAGCCAAAGCAATCTTGAGAAAGAGAAACGGAGCTGGAGGAACCAGGCTCCCTGACCTCAGACTATACTACCAAGCTACAGTAATCAAAACAGTATAGTACTGGCACAAAAACAGAAATATAGATCAATGGAACAAGATAGAAAGCCCAGAGATAAACCCACGCACATATGGTCACCTTATCTTTGAGAAAGGAGGCAACAATATACAATGGGGAAAAGACAGCCTCTTCAATAAGTGGTGCTGGGAAAACTGGACAGCTACATGTAAAAGAATGAAATTAGAACACTCCCTAACACCATACGCAAAAATAAATTCAAAATGGATTAAAGACCTAAATGTAAAGCCAGACACTATAAAAGTCTTAGAGGCAAACGAGGCAGAACACTCTATGACATAAATCACAGCAGGATACTTTTTGACCCACCTCCTAGGAGGAATGGAAATAAAAACAAAAATAAACAATTGGGACCTAATGAAACTTAAAAGCTTTTGCACAGCAAAGGAAAGCAAAAACAAGACAAAAAGACAACCCTCAGAATGGGAGAATATATTTGCAAATGAAGCAACTGACAGAGGATTAATCTCCAAAATATACAAGCAGCTCATGCAGCTCAATATCAAAAAAACAAACAACCCAATCCAAAAATGGGCAGAAGACATAAATAGACATTTCTCCAAAGAAGGTATACAGATTGCCAACAAACACATAAAAGAATGCTCAACATCATTAATCATCAGAAATGCAAATCAAAATCACAATGAGATATCACCTCACACTAGTCAGAATGGCCATGATCAAAAAAATCTACAAACAACAAATGCTGGAGAGGGTGTGGAGAAAAGGGAACCCTCTTGCACTGTTGGTGGGACTGTAATTTGATACAGCCACTATGGAGAACAGTATGGAGGTTCCTTAAAAAACTAAAACTAGAACTACCATATGACCCAGCAATCCCACTACTGGGCATATACCCTAAGAAAACCATAATTCAAAAAGAGTCATGTACCACAATGTTCATTGCAGCTCTATTTACAATAGGCAGGACATGGGAACAACCTAAGTGTCCATCGACAGATGAATGGATAAAGATGATGTGGCACATATATACAATGGAATATTACTCAGGAATAAAATGAAACGAAATTGAGTTATTTGTCGTGAGTTGGATGGACCTGGAGTCTGTCATACAGAGTGAAGTATGTCAGAAAGAGAAAAACAAATACTGTATGCTAACACATATGTATGGAATCTTAAAAAAATGAAAAAGTTCTGAAGAATCCAGTGGCAGGAGAGGAATAAAGAAGCAGATGTAGAGAATGGACTTGAGGACATGGGGAAGGGGAAGGGGAAGCTGGGACAAAGTGATAGAGTGGCATAGACACATATACATGACCAAATGTAAAACAGATAGCTACTGCGAAGCAGCCGCATAGCACAGAGAGATCACCTCGGTGCTCTGTTCCCACCTAGAATGGTGGGATAGGGAGGGTGGGGGGGGAGATGCATGAGGGAGGAGATATGGGGATATATGTATATTTATAGCTGCTTCACTTTGTTATAAAGTGGAAACTAACGCACCATGGTAAAGCAGTTATACTCCAATAAAGATGTTTAAATAAAAAATGTATTAAAGACCTAAATGTGGGCTTCCCTGGTGGCGCAGTGGTTGAGAGTCCGCCTGCCGATGCAGGGGACACGGGTTCGTGCCCCGGTCCGGGAAGATCCCACATGCCGTGGAGTGGCTGGGCCCGTGAGCCATGGCCACTGAGCCTGCGCATCCGGAGCCTGTGCTCCGCAACGGGAGAGGCCACAACAGTGAGAGGCCTGCGTACCGCAAAAAAAAAAAAAAAAAAAAAGAAAATTTAAAGAAGGGTAATAGAAAGATGGGAGAAGGGTGAAATATCTTCAGAAAAAAAGAACAAAAAACAAAGACCTGAATGTAAGGCCAGACACTATAAGAGTCTTAGAGGAAAACATAGGCAGAACACTGTATGACATAAATCACAGCAAGGTCCTATTTGACCCACCTCCTAGAGAAATGGAAATAAAATCAAAAATAAACAAATGGGACCTAATGAAACTTCAAAGCTTTTGCGCAGCAAAGGAAACCATAAACACGACCAAAAGACAACCCTCAGAATGCGAGAAAATATTTGCAAATGAAGCAACTGACAGAGGATTAATCTCCAAAATATACAAGCAGCTCATGCAGCTCAATATCAAAAAGCAAACAACCCAATCCAAATTGTGCAGAAGACATAAATAGACATTGCTCCAAAGAAGATATGCAGATTGCCAACAAACACATGAAAGGATGCTAAACATCAGTAATCATTAGAGAAATGCAAATCAAAACCACAATGAGATATCACCTCACATTGGTCAGAATGGCCATGATCCAAAAATCTCCAGTCGATGCATGCTGGAGAGGGTGTGGAGAAAGGGCACCCTCTTGCACTGTTGGTGGGAATGTGAATTGGTACAGCTACTATGGAGAACAGTATGGAGGTTCCTTAAAAACTAAAAATAGAACTACTATATGACCCAGCAATCCCACTACTGGGCATATACCCTGAGGAAACCATAATTCAAAAAGAGTCATTTACCACAATATTCACTGCAGCACTATTTACAATAGCCAGGACTTGGAAGCACCCTAAGTGTCCACTGACAGATGAATGTATAAAGATGATGTGGCACATATATACAATGGAATATTACTCAGCCATAAAAAGAAACGAAATTGATATATCTGTAGGGAGGTGGATGGACCTAGAGTCTGTCATACAGAGTGATGTAAGTCAGTAGAGAAAAACAAACACTGTATGCTAACACATATTTATATAGAACCTAAAAAGAAAATGGTTCTGATGAACCTAGTGGTAGGACAGGAATAAAGAAGCAGATCTAGAGAATGGACTTGAGGACACAGGGAGGGGGGAGTGTAAGCTTGGATGAAGTGAGAGAGTAGCATGGACATACATACTCTACCAAATGTAAAGTAGATGGCTAGTGGGAAGCAGCCGCATAGCACAGGGAGATCAGCTCGGTGCTTTGTGACAGCCTGGAGGGGTGGGATACAGAGAGGGGTAGTGAGATGCAAGAGGGAGGGGAATGTGGATATATGTATGCATATAGATGATTCACTTTGTTATACAGCAGAAACTAACACAACCGTGTAACTCAATTATACTCCAATAAAGATGTTCAAAAAAAAAAAAACGAGATAAGAGCTTTTAGGTAAAAACAGGCAAATATTGTATATTAACACATATGTGGAATCTGAAAAAATAGTATACATGATCTTATTTACAAAGCAGAAGTAGAGTCACAGATGTAGAGAACAAACGTATGGATACCAAGGCGGGGGGGATGAACTGGGAGATTGGGATTGGAATATATACACTGTTGATACTATGTATAAAATAGATAACTAATGAGAACCTACTGTATAGCACAGGGAACTCTACTCAGTGCTCTCTGGTGACCTAAATGGGAAGGAAATCCAAAAAAGAGGGGATATATGAATATGTGTAGCTGATTCACCTTGCTGTACAGTAGAAACTAACACAAGATTGTAAAGCAACTATACTGCAATAAAAATATTTTTAAATAAATCATTTAGCTTTGATTTTTTAAAAACAGTAAAATTAGAAAAGAGAAGGATATAGTTAAATGGCTTTGAGAAGCAGGCACATCAACAGCAAAGATAACACAGACAGCCTAATGATAAGGAAAGAGACCCAGGTACTCCCCAAAGAAAGTCAGTAATAGAGCTCAAAGTTCACACTGTTCTGAGGCCAATTGTCATCAGGAGCTGAAGTCTTTGAGTTCACGCTTTCTTGATGATGCTATAGTAGGTTGTTTGCAAGAAAGCCCCCACATTTTCAACCCTCCCTATATCTATACCTTATGCAATATGACCCTGCAGCAATTCCGTCAAGATGCGGCATTTACTTCTTCACCCCCTGAAACTGAGCTAACCTCGTGACTTACTTTGGTCAAAAGAATGTAGTGGCAGTGATTATGTCAGTTCTGACAGAGGTCTCAAGAGGCCTTGTGGACCCCCGCTTCCTGAGCACTCCTGCCACTGCCACGTGAACAAGCCTGGACTGGCCTGCTGGTGGATGAGACACCGCATGGAGCAGAAATGAATCATAGTTATGACTATCTTAGGTCAGCCAGCTTCTAGCAGACCCTCCCACTGACTAGATATGCAAGAGCAAGTCCAGTCCAGATCAGCTGGGTCCAGCTCAGATAAGAAGAACCACCTAGCTGATCTGCGGATACAAATAATAAAATTATTGCTTTAGGCCACTGCATTTTGGGGTGTTTGTTACCAGGTAATAACTGACTAACGTAACTGAATTTCAGCCAATATTATCTGTTCCATCATGATGAACTTGACCCACTAGAAAAAATATTAAATTCTACCCTGATCCTCTGTTGAATAAGGCAAAGACACATGAACACATTTTAGAGATATTTCCATCTGAAATGGCCAT
Organism: Stenella coeruleoalba; assembly: GCF_951394435.1. Classification (NCBI taxonomy): domain Eukaryota; kingdom Metazoa; phylum Chordata; class Mammalia; order Artiodactyla; family Delphinidae; genus Stenella; species Stenella coeruleoalba. The sequence goes on along the minus strand of NC_137151.1, from coordinate 36,182,981 downwards.
GAAAAATACATAAAGGGAAAAAATCCAAAACCTCTTAATAACTCCAATTATCCAGTGTGGTTTATTCATGAGGTACCATATAATCTCAGTTTTGCTAGACATGAAAATCAGAATTATAGAAATGACAAATTAGAGGGTACTAGACATATAATATTTTCATGCTTTGTAAATGATCTGTTACATGGCTCCAATATGCATTTAAACTCTAATCTAACTTTTTGAAAAATCTACCTTTCAAGCAAATTTTCAGAAACACATCATATGATACAAAGAATACTTTATTATCTGGACTCCATGCCAACCAGGGCCTGCCTGGAGGAACTTTTGTGCCAAATCTGTGAAAAGCTAATTTGACTAAGTACCCTAATAATATCCTAGGGGAGTCATGAGGCTATTCTAAGAGACGTGGGGCATTGGTGAGCATCTGCTGGAGATGCCTTTTTCCTTTGGGGGAAGACCTGGGATAGACAGAAAATATTATGAGTTAAGTCGCCAGCTGGGAACTACTCAATCCCTTATGTAATAGGGAAGAGCAAATCTGACTCCATGTTGGATCCGTTTCTTTTTCTTTAACCTTTCTGCTCTGTGGCCTGTGCTTACTCATGCCGGCTCTGCACCTTTTGTAAAAGAATGTTGCCTGTAGCCTGAAATATACAAGATAACCTTTTCTCAGGGCTCTGACCTTTAAGAGTCCATTCATACAGAGATAAAAGATGGCAGAACAGAGAATAACATTTGTCTTGTTGGAGGTTTGGAGCAACATGGTGACCTGACCTACACGGACAGCTGCAAGAACAAAGGATTTCTGCACCAAGAAGTTTGCAAGAACCAACCACCCTCCTCCCCTTTTTTAGTACAAAAGAAGCCTGAATTCTGACTGGGTTAAGACAGTTTTGGGGGACACTAGTCTGTCATCTTCTCGGTCTGCTGGCTTTCCGAACGAAGTCATTATTCCTTGTCCCAACAACTCATCTCCCAAGTTATTAGCCTGTCGTGTAGCAAGCAGAAGGAGTTTGGACTCGGCAACACTTATAGACTCAAAAAGTACTTCCTGAGCACCTGTTATGTGTCTGGTTAGACAGTGTTAGACACTAATATATACAGGGATGACTAAGACAGCTCCTGTCCTTGAGGAAATGTGATGTCTTTAAAGAGACCAACAAGTCTGAGTCAGGCATCTAAGTGTCAAACAAAAGACCTGCAGTCAAATATCAACATACAACAAAAGATACTTTTTTTAACCTCATGCCTCAACTCATCAGGGTGCTCTTGGAATGCTGTGTTAAGAAGGTTTCTGAGACCCTATCCCAGCTCATTAAAAAACATGCAACAGTTGGTCAATAATGTAATATACGGGTAGGAGAATGTGATGTGGTGACACAGGTAATTTTAAAGCAAATATATTTAACAAATATATTGTATTATTCTCCTTTGTGAATACATTACATGAGGTACTACTATGAGCTAGGTGTTGTGCTAGTCACTGGGAATATGCTGGTGAACAAAACTTACATGTCCCTGCCTTCACAGAGATTACAGTCTAGTGTCATCCCTGTCATACTGCCTCTAGGGCAAGGTGTGACAAAATGCAAGGGCTTCAGTAAAAATAAGAGACTTCTCAGACCACTTTACATAGAGAATTGGTAATGGTATGAAAATACTTCTTGCTGCTTTAAAATTTCATGCTAGTTTTTTATGGTATGCCAGTAGTAGGGGCATGAATATTTAAAATTAATATAATATTAGTAATGACAAGAACTACAACCTAGTGTTTATGGAAAACTTACTTTGTGTCAAGTGCTTAAAATATGTTATCACTGAATGTTCACAACACACCAGTCATCCCCATGTGGGAAGCTGGGACCTAGCAAGGTTAAAGTATCTCTTCAAGGTCACCCAGCTCCTGAATTGCAGAGATCGGATTTACATGCACAACTTTCTGATTCACAGCCCAGACTCTTAATCAGTAGGCCATGCTATCTTGAATGACATATTCTTGACATATGCTGGTTAAACCTAATATAATATTTCATATCTAATCTAATACTAATGATGAAGAGTTCCAAAGGAATGACCCTAACACCCACATGCATATTAAAATATGTTTTCCTAAGCTCTTCAGCAAGCTGTGAGATCTCCTTTCTCTAAGTATCTTGCATGTCCCTCTCCTGGAGTATTTATTGTGGTCTGTATACAATACAGATATTTGTGTTTATACCACCAACCCTTCTCTACACGCATACACTCATGCCACCCTGCACACACACACACACACACACACATACACACACACACATGCACACATACACAGTTATCTTGATACAGTAAACCCTTAAGGGCAGGATCTGCTTCTCGTATGCTAACATATGCCTCATGGGGGTGTAGCACAGTCTTACACAGAGCACAAACATTTGATCAATATGAGTTGAATTAAGGGACAACCCTTCCCACCTTAGCTAATATCATCTTTCAGCCAGCAACAGGCTGCCTAAAAGTTATAATAAATCAGTCTCTACAAGTCTGTGCTCCATGGCACACTAGTGGAGCACATGAGGAGTTCTACATAAACAGGATACCACGATCAAATATCTTTGGGAATCTCAACATAGTGATAGACCGCCTCTCTTAGAGATTAGCAATGCAGGTTAGCATATTAAGGGCACCAAGAAATCCCACAATAAACTGTTTTATACTAAGTAACATTCTGATGGACCTCTTGGTTCACATAACACAGAGGAACAGAACATGATAATGACTCTAGAAGGACGATCGAGAGATCAAAAGTATCAGAAGATTCTGTTTTGCCGTCGTGTAACCAGGGAAAATTCATTCTTCCTCAATTTTACTCTTTGAGTTATCCTCAGGAGATGTAGATTTTGCCATATTATGACAAGTTTTCCTGACCTTCTAGGCTAGGTTTAGAGACCTCTTTAGCTCATCACTGTAAGCCCAATGTCAAGCACAGTGATTGGATGTAGATGTTAAGTGTTAAACATTTACTGAATAATTGAAAGTTTGGATGTTTTCTCATTTCCTGAATATGTTGCATAAAGTGTGGCAAAGATAATATAATATCAGTATTCTGGAACCAAAATGATCACTTCCCCCTTTACACGGTATCTTTTCTTAAGGCAGCTGATTTGTGGGGTAACTTGTCAATAATTTAAATTTCCCACGAAATTTTATCGACAAGCCATTTCCTCCATACCCAGGTAAAGGGTAACGGGGATCCCTGCCATTTGTTATATAATTCTATCAGTATGACTACCTAAATACTATAAAGTGACACATGCATGGGTGTCATTGGTTATATAATTTTATCAGCGTGACAATTTAAGTACTGTACAGTTAATATATGCTTCTGTTGAAGGCTCTCAATTTGCTTCAGGTTAGAATACAATACTTGAGATTTTTGAATCCAAAACAGTGAACTGTTTTAACATCAAACTCCTGCTTAGGTCCCAAAACAACCATTTTAATAATGGACTCTGTTTTAATTCTACTTAATACTTAATTCTAGTGAAATGCTGTCCAGTTGTCCTCAAATTTTCAAGATATGGTACTTGGGATAGATGTATACATATATAATAACAAGAATAATACTAATATTACCTAATACTTACTAAATGCTTACTGTGTGCTGGGAATGATGCGGAGTGATATATATATACCTTTTCTAGTCTGACCCTCACTTTATGAGGTAGACAGTATGATTTTACTCTTTGCTGATGGGAAAATTGAAGCAACTATCTTGAGTTTACGATAAATGCCAGAGTCAGGATTATGAACCCCAGAGTCCAATTTGTAATTCCTTCTACAAATATATACAGTCATTCCTTCTACAAATATTTATTGAGTACCTACTCTAATCAAGACATTGCTCTGTATCCTGGGAATAAACAATAAACCAATAAACAAACAGAAAGTCCCTGGGCTTCTAGAGCTTACACTTTAATCAGGATAGACAGAAACTTAAGCATAGGCATGTATGTGGCAAAGATGGCTGAAAGTCCATCAAAACATTTACTTCCTCTTTCATAGAACGGGTTTGTCACTGGGAAGCAGTTGTTCAGCCAGGATTAAAATCTCAGCTCCTGGGCTTCCCTGGTGGTGCAGTGGTTGGGAATCTGCCTGCCAATGCAGGGGACACAGGTTCGAGGCCTGGTCTGGGAAGATCCCACATGCCGCGGAGCAACTAGGCCCGTGAACCACAACTACTGAGCCTGCGTGTCTGGAGCCTGTGCTCCGCAACAAGAGAGGTCGCAATAGTGAGAGGCCTGCGCACCACGATGAAGAGTGGCCCCCGCTTGCCACAACTGGAGAAAGCCCTCGCACAGAAACGAAGACCCAACATAGCCATAAATAAATAATTAAAAAAAAAAAAAAAAACTCAGCTCCTCTTGCATGTAGATATGGCCATGTGACTATTTCTTGCCAATTGAATGTGAGCTAAAGAGACTTGTGATCCTTTTCAACAAAGGCTTCAAGGAATCAGGTATGGGGTGCAATCCCCACTTCTCTTTTTTGTTCTGTGATCTGAATGAAGACAATAATAATAATGAAGTCCTGAGAGATAAAGGAGCTTTCACAGGGAATCTGCCTGAGTTTCTAAATCACTACTTGGAGGAAAGATGCTTGCCAACCAGGAAGACATATCCTGGACTGCTCTGTGAGTGATAATAGCCATCTATGGGCTAAGGCATTACAATGCGAGGTCTGTTTGTTAAAGCCGCTAGCACCATCCTGAAGAATATAGAACGTGGTGATTCGATTTGGGTGCTGCCATGAAAATAACCTAAACACGTGGCATTGATGTAATGGTCAAGCACTGAGTGGCACGGAACAGATATCATAGGCTAGAAATATGAAGATCCACAATACACAGTTACAGAATACTTGAGAACACTGTTGCCTACAACAGCTGGGAAGGCTGACCAAGCATCTACTTAGCCTACAGCTCCAAGGAGCACTACTTCTGAGTATTAGTTTGTATTGGGTTATAGTTACTGCTTTTTCCAATGTACTATAAAAAACTAAAAAGCTCAGGGGAAAGGTGACTGCTTAGTAAACAGAAACTAAAGGACTTGCTGGGATGGAGAGACAAATGATCAATGACCATAAATATGAGGAGATGAAAATAAAAAACGAGGACAAATGCTTATTAAAAATTCTAATTTAAACAAATAGACTCCACTAGAAACAAAAATATGATTATGAGTGTTGCTTTCCAACGAATACATATTGTTTCAGGAGGCTGTCATAAGACCAAGGGTGAGAGGCATGGGTTTGAGGAAGCAAAGAACCAAAGCAGTTTTAAAAAGCATATATAGGAAAAAAAAACCATGGACAGGGAAACAGACACACAACGCTGATCAAAAGCAAATAGATTTAAAGGCTAATAAGTTTTGAGGGAACTTTATTGCCAAAGAAACCATGAGTCTAGCCTTTAAAAAGCCTTGGATTCTCAAATCCTTAAAGCAATCCTTGATCTCCCAAAGGTCTCCCATGAGCAAGAAGCAAGTTGCAAATATTGCACTGACTCTAAGGAAGATCAACTCCCAAAGCTCACTGCAGATGTGACCAGGGAAGAAACTGAGCAAGGAAGAGCTTCTGAGAAGGCAAAGCAAAGAACCACAGAGAACAATGGAGAAGGGAGTTCCTCCTAAATGCAGTCTAGGTTCTAACCAGGGAACTTCCTTCACTGGAAAAGCAGAGTCTTCAAAATCCCTGTCCCAAAGACTCTGTCATTGTTCTGGACTATTGACTCTGTGTGCTCCTCAATCTTCCCTTTACTGAATGGGACTTGTGGTGTACACATATTGTCCCTGTTCTACCATTTATGTAGGGGTGGGAGAATAATAGCTCATCTTTCAATTAAGTCATCAGAACATGAGGAACCATATCAGGACTTGATGGAAAGAACTGAGCATGACTCAGAGATTCTGGACGTTGAGATGGATGTAGTATCTGAAAGGGGGTCTGGGTTGTCTGGCTTGGAGAGGACGTGAGTTATGCTCTAGGTGGAAAGAAAAAAAACAAAAAGGCCATGCAAAGAAATTTATGTTCAGAGGAGCAGGTGTGGCAGACATGTCAAATGACCAAGAAAATCTGCATCTCTCCTTCCGTAGTATAATTTTTGGTGGTGAGCAGCTTGCCAGTTAGGAACTCAATGTCATCACCTCCACCGCCCTGCAAGTAGGTAAGGCCATGTGACTAGTTATCACCAAAATAATCTGAACAGAAGTGATATGGGCCAGTTCTGGGCCAACCATTTTAGGAAGTGAGCATGCTTCCCACACACTCATTTTCCCCTTCTGCTAACTTCAGGCTTGGGAGAATTAGCAGAGCTTCCAGATGAGAGGCCTCTGGGTCCCTGAAGCCTCACAGGAAGCAGAATGGTCAGCCAAACAGGAACACTCACCTTCAACTATTACGCGAGCAATAAATTAACTTCTGTAGTGTTAGAACTAGGATATTATTGGGGGATCTCTTTATTACTACCACTTAGCCTACCCTAAATCATTCACCATCCACACATAAGATTCCAAAGAGTGACGTTCTAGGAAAAAAACAAAACAAAACAAAACAGGGTGATGGATGGAACTATATCCCAATTAGTTGGGGCGACTTACTGAAACACGAAGATTAGAGAAGGTCTCTCTGAAGAAGTTACATTTTAGTTGAAAAAGGAATAGTCTGGCAATATCTACGGGACAAGCATTTGGGGCAAAAATTATACCACATAAAACTTTTAAGGTAAAAACCAATTTTACAGTTTTAAGGAGGAACAAAAAGACCCGTGTGGAAGACACAGAGAGAGAAAAGGGAATGAGACAGGGCTAGCTGGTATCTGGGTCTTACTGGCTTGGTGAGAAGATTAGATAGATTTTAAGTCTAACAGGAAACTTTTGGAAGGTTTTAAGCTAAAGGATGACATAAATGATGTAGTTCATTCTTCCGGCTGCATGGAGAGTGGCTTTAGGGAGGCAAGAGGGAAGGATGAGATCAGACAGGAGGCTACTGCAGGACTAGGCCTGGGGGGATGGTGGATTCTGAAAGGGTGGTGGTGTTGATGGTGCGATGTAGCAGGTTGGCTGTATCTTGAAGCTAGAGCTGAAATAGCTTGAATATGGATATTGTGGGTGAAGATAATATCCATAGATCAGATATTATGGAGGAAGAAAAAATGAAAAGCCAATGATACTTATATTTTTGAAAAGCTAAGTGGATGGTGGTGTTCTTTACTGAGATGTGAAACATTGAGGGAATATTCAGTTGATTAGGTATGAGAAAACTAGAAATTGTGTGTGTATTTTTATCAGAGTGCCTGCCACAGGTTATGTATTAAATATCAACTTTGAATACAAGTATGCTAATACATGCTTGTTTTGCTTCCAGGTCACCCCTATTATAATAAGAGAGGGCTGCTTACTTTTGGAGGTTTTAAATAAATATATCACATCTCCCTTCTCCTCCTAAATTTGAAATCGACTGAGAAAAAAATCCAGGGAGCAACTGTATGGAGATGTAAATATCACTTGTATAAAGGACGATGCTGATTAGAGAATACAAATTTAGACCCTCAACTAAGTACCCTGACTAATTCTAAGCCCCACTTCCTTCCCTGTCACAGGCAGCTCTGAACAAAAACATGCCGACACTGTAGGGAAGTCCATAAACACAGAACCTGGAACACATCGTCAATGCATGCTTTCTGAGAAACAAGCCCAGAAGGGCCTGAGCCACACATACTTAGATTATTCCCCCAAACTCCACCTCCAGTCGGTAAAGTCTGTCCTGAGAAGAGTGAGGCAATAGATCAGGAGTTCAGGAAATGCTACCTACACAGAAATACAGAGAGAAGGGAAAGGAGTTTCTCTCTTAAAACAAAGACAAATAAGTGAATGTTACTGACGTCTGGAAAACATCCATACAGGATACAATGGGGACAAAAGAAGGGAATTTTCAACGGATGGATGTCATTTCAAAGATGAATGAACATGTCCTCAATGGCCTTTGCCTTTACACTTTCAAACCCAGTTCTTGGAACTCAGGAACAGATCGAAGCAAAATTGAGATTTTACCTTATTTCAGGTAGTAAAAGAAGAAGGAAAAAAAAAAAAAAACTGGGAGAGAGGAAAAAAAAGAAAATGTCTTGTCCATTAGTTGGATTTGGAGTGAAATTCTGTTTTCCTATTTTTCAATCTCATATTACATGGGTGGCTCCTACCCAGAGGGGAGAACTGCCTCCAGCTTAAAAAATTCCAGCTCACATTCCATCACTGCCATCACATCTCCCATGCTCCTGATGAGTTACTGACAGAACTGGTAATTCCATCTGAAGACTTTGTTCCCGGGCCGTTCATCTTATTCTTTCTTGACTAACCATCTTCCCTGAGGGATTAAAGAGTAAAACTACTAAAAAACAGTGCACGCAGAGGAAGGAGATAGGCTGCACAAAATGCTGTTCTTGGCCACCAGGCTAGCTCAAAGCTCCTTACTTCCCTTTAAATTTAGGTTTAATCTGCGGACTGAAAAGGCATTGCTCTGAGGTGCCTTCCCCACACTTCCCAGGCTCTGCTGTGCGTTGGGGGGCACCACATTTCACAGATGCCCTTCCCGATGTAGGACTGCCCACTGTCAGGCACCTGTAGAAGACTAGACATGCAGAAGGAAGGGGGAAACTCTGGCAGCTACTGGACTTCTTCCAGAGTTTGGTCCCACAGGACAGCTGTTCTCTCTGTAGTCCCAACCCTGAATGGCAGCTCCCAATACGGCACTGGTTCCCACCAGGTGGTCTCTGAGAACATAAAGCTTATGTAACTTCATGACACACAGTGTCTAAAATATTTACCGGCTGGCCTTTCGCAGAACATGTCTGCTGACTCCTGCAATAAATAAAACAAGGCCCTCTGTCGAGAGGCGCAGGTGGGCTCTGTGATCCAATCAGTCTAGACCAGCATTGTCCAGTAAAAACATGGCGTAAGCCACCTTGTAATTTTACATTTTCTAGTAGCCACATTCCAAAAAAGAAACAGGTTCAATCGATTACAAAAATATACCTTATCGAAGCCAATGTATCCTATAGTCGTTTCAACATGTTATTAATATAAAAAGCTGTTGAGCTATTTTACATTATTTTGAGTAGAGAGTCTGCAAAGTTCAGGGTGGACTGCATACTTAAGCACATTTCACTTTGGATGCTCCATTTTCCTTACAAATACTTGATCTCTACGGAGATTTCATAAAATTTACAGTTGAAAAGGTAGATTCACACTACACACCTAGCAGAATGGACAAAACAAAAAATAGTGACAACACTAAATGCTGGCCAAGATGCAGAGAAACCGGCTCACGCATACAATGCTGGCAGAAATGCAAAACGGTACGGTGACCCTGAAAACAATCTGGAAATTTCTGATAAAACTAACATGCACCTACACCACGATATGGCCTTGCACTCCTGGGTATGTATCCCAGTTAAATAAAAACATGTTCACTCAAAAACCAGTATGCAAATGTTTGTGATAGCTTTAGTCATAATAGCCTGAAACTGGAAAAACTGCAGATGTCTTTCAGCAGGTCAGTGGTTATGCAAACAGTGACACAACCAAACCATGAACTATTACTTAGCAATAAAAAGGAGCTAGCTATTGAAATATGGAACAATATGGGTGACTCTCAAATGAATTAAGTGAAAGAACCCAGGCTCGAAAAATGCTTAGTATGTGATTCCATTTCTACAGCATTCTTGGAATGACAAAATTATAGAAATGAAGAACAGATTCGTGGTTGCCAGGGTCAGGGCTGGGGGAGGTGTGGAGAGATGTGGGTGCGACTAGAAAAGTATAAAAGGGCACATGAGGGACCCGTGTGGTGATGGAAGTGCTCTGAATCTACATCATTGTCAATATCCTGCTTATGGATCTGGTGCTACAATTTTGCAAGATGTTATCATTGGAGAAACTGGGTAAAGGAGACGGGATTTCTCTGTCCTATTTCTTACACTTGCATGTAAATCTACAAAATAAAAAGTTTAATTTTAATAAAAGTAGATCACATAACCGAGGCTCTGCAATAACTGAAAATCTTTCAATAACTCAAATATCATTTTTTTAATTTTAAAAATTAATTAAACTTAAAAAAATTCAATCTTTAGTCACTCTTGCCACATTTCAAGTACACAATAGCCACACGTGTAGCTAGTGGCCAAAGTATTACACAGAGTGACTCTAGATCCTCTTTTGGGGCTAGAATGGCTAAAAACAGAGCCAAATTTGAGGCATTAGAGAGGAAAACGGCCACACAATACTACTCCCAGAAAGCACGCTTCCTGCAAAGAAACACACATTTCTGCTCTAAATACTCTGCAGTTCCAAAAGAGGTAATGAAACCTCCATGGTATTAAAAAACTAACCAGTGTGACAAACTGCTTATAGAGAGGCATTGTTCTCTAGACAGTTCCTCAGCCAGCTAACAGGATGTTGTCTCCTAGACAAGATGTGCCTTTCCTCCTTAAACTCACATGTTTGAAAAACATGAATAAGATAAATAAAAGTGAATTATTTTAGATTACAGCTTTCCCCACCAACCCCTATTTCTGCATCAACAATGGAGTTTAGCATGATGAGCGCTGATGACACACGTTTACAAGAAGCTGACACTCAGCTCAGAAGGTCCCTGTCTTTGACAAGCTGACAGATGACATTGGAAGATGAAATGTAATTGTGACTCCTCCAAGCACTGGCTGCCCACCACGCAGAAGGACCATGGGAAACGGCGGGGGCGGGGGGATGGTCTCTGTTAATGGACCGCTAGAGAGGGATGTGCAGGGTTCAGGGGCTCTGCTCTCCTTGGTGACCACTGTGGTTAGATTCTCCAGGAAATAATGGGGAGCCTGGCACAGCTTCATGTGCTGTTCTGCTTATGTGTGTTCCCAATGGTGGGGCCTTGGGTGCCCTAAGTGCCTTTTAAATAGACAGTAACAGATCACACTGCGAGAAAATCACCAGGAACAATGGTCTAAAGGGATTGCAGCAGCTGATCAGTTCCGGAAAGAAGTCAACAGACCCTCATTCTATTGAGCAAGATCCCCCACCATCTGGACCTTTCTGCCTGCTGGCTTTATGTGCCTCCACCCTCCACTCATGTTGGTTTAACTTGCTTCCTTCCTTCAGAATCCCGCCTGGTTGACCCCTATAGCTTTGCTCAGGCTGTCCCTCTGTCTACACCAGTTCCCTTTACTTAAAAAAAAAAAAAATTTTTGTCTTTATTTTTTTTAAATTGAAGTATAGCTGATTTACGATTTACAATGTTGTGTTAGTTTCAGATATACAGCAAAGTAATTCCTATATATATATACACACACATATGTATAAATCTATTCTTTTTCAGATGCATTTCCCTTATAGGTTATTACAAAATATTGAGTGGAGTTCCCTGTGCTATACAGTAAGTCCTTGTTGGTTATCTATTTTATATACAGTAGTGTGTATATGTTAACCCCAAACTCCTATTTTATCCCTCCCCACCCTTTCCCCTTTGGTAACCATAAGTTTGTTTTTTGTGTCTGTGAGTTTACTGCTATTTTGTAAATGAGTTCAGCTGTATCTTTTTTTAGATTCCACATGTAAGTGATACATGATATTTGCCTTTCTCTGTCTGACTCACTTAGTATCATAATCTCTAGTTCCATCCATGTTGCTGCAAATGGCATTATTTCATTCTTTTCTATGGCTGAGTAATATTCCATTGTATAAATATACCACATTGTTATTCATTCATCCATCGATGGACACTTAGGTTGCTTCCATGTCTTGGTCATTGTGAAGAGTGCTGCTATGAACGTTGAAGTGCACGTATCTTTTCAAGTTAAGACTTGACATAAATCCCATTTACTTTTTTTTTTAACCCATTTACTTTTATTAGGGTCTCATTCCTCCATTAAAGTCCAGGTAAAACCACACCTCCTAGAAATACAACCTCACTGTAAATGATCTTGCCTTCTGCAAGATTTCCATTGCTAATAATAACAGCAGCATTTCATTGGGCAACTATCTGTTCCCAGTTCTGCGGCTGGCAATTTCATACTCCCTAACTTAATCCTCATACACTTACTGGGTGTGAATTATTACCATTTTCCAGACAGGTAAACTGAGGATGTGAGCTATTAAGTAGCTAGCCTAAGGTCACACAGCAGGTGACAATCAGAACCAGTATTCAAACTAAATCTGTTTTTCTGTCTCCAAAAACCTATACTTTTATCTCTGTACTACTCCATTAACTCAGGACACAGTCATTTAATCAGACCATATTTACAGAGCATCTGATAGACGCCAGGCCCTGAGCTAGGCTCTAAGGACACAACAAATAATAACTTAATGATGTTCATAATACAATCATATAAGTGCATTTGGTGAAGAAATGTACAAAGAATTATAAGGCTTCACAGAAATATGTCATTTATGGCGGGTTTGCAAGATGTATGAAAGTTTACCAGGTGGAAAGGACCTGGCCAAACGCATGGCATGGGGGTGGGAAGAGGCAGGGCAATATAGTCTACACCGAGAAAATGCATGTGCAAAGGCAAAGAATTAGAAAAGTCCACAGAGGGCTGCAAAATAATTCAGCAGCATGCTAGAAACACTGTCAAGGACAGATTATAAAGGCTTGCTTTGTCACACACAGGAGCTGCAAGGTATTCTGTGGGTAACAAAGCCACAGAAAAGGACTTTTCAGCAGAAGGTGATCAGAACACATAGGCATCCCTTTCATTTATTCATCAAGTATATATCGAGTACCAAGTATTGTGCTGAAATTGGAGACATAAAGAAGAGTTTTCAGTTCAGTGGTGGAAAGAATCAAATAAATCAACAATTAGAGAAAAACAGGATAACTCCTGGACAGAGGTGTGGGCAGGATGATACGCAGCACAGAGGGTTGGGCACTGGTTAGAATGGCAGGAGGTGACAAGTGTCGGGAATGGCTCCCTGGAGAAGATGTCACACTGGGGGTGGCTGGAGGATGGACTGGAAGGTGTTAGATGGGGGATACAATGAGGGAATTGAAACTGTAATGAGAATATATTTGAGAGTTATTTCATAAAAATTATTAAAGTATTTAGCGGCTTGCTGGAGGGGGGCAGGGACAGGGCAGAAGTAGAGAGAAGAATAGAGCTTGTGACTAAAATCTTTAGTCCACTGAGGTCATGGGAAGGCAAAGTACTGGGAACAGAAAAAGCAGTAAGTTTGCAGAGAAAAGAGTCTGCATTCAGTATTGTACACAATAAGAGAAAACTGTCAATAATTCACACACAGGACAAACAAAAAGAGAATCGAATAGAAAAAAATATTGGAAAGAATAAATGGAAAGTCAGATAACAATAACATCATACTTATGTTAATTTATGTTATGTTAATTTTTAATACTAATTATTGTCTTATTTAGCAATAATGGTAAATATTGAGGCATCTCACTTATCCAAATAGTACATGTTTGAGCTTACTAAAATAATAAATACTATTTTATTTGCTTTCTTGCTCTATAGGCTAAGCCTCTTGCTTATCCATGAATTCCCTGCAACTTTGTAACTTGCACTTTTAAGTATACAATGGAGTCTTCTAGAAGCTATATTTTGTTTGATGACAGCATCACCCACCCTGAGAGCATAAATGAGTGCTTATGCATCCTTGTATGTTTCCAAATTTTTTCAATGTTTAGAGTATAGCTATATACATTTCCAGAGATGAACTCAGCTTGTTTTCAGTACTACTACTGTGCTCTTATGACGTTTCTTTGGTTCTACCTGCTATCATCTTTGTAACCTCATTACCTACCAATAAATCATTGTTTTGAGATCTTAAAAATGTTCTTCTGCCTACATGGAAACACAATAAGAGGTAAGTATACTGTGTTGCCTTATTTTACAATATTTTAAAATATTTTTTGAAATTTTTCCAAAGCTTAACATTTTATCTGCGTGCTATAATTTGAATTTAATAATATTTTATTCTAAAGTGAAATAATATGCATTTATAATGCATTTTCCTTACAGTTTAAGGACAGATTGCTGTTTTTTTTAAAAAAGAGAGAACTCTGAAGACTCACTTTCTCAATGCACAGCAACAGAGATCTACATCTAAAGATGTTGAGAAAGATCAGAGCTCTTGACTGAAGAAAGGGGAGAATCTACTCCAAAGAAAGTTAGGATGAAAATAAGACAGAAAATCTCTTCGGCCTCACAGATGTTAATAATTTCTCTTGTTGAGTCTCATACACCAGAAACTTTGGAAATATATTTATAACACTGCAAGCTAAAATGCAGCATTAATTTTTAATCCACTTCTCGGGATTTAAAGAAAAAGGAATTGGATATACCTTTCTGATGAGATATTTAGAAGTTAAAAATGGTTTTCTGCAGCTTTTCAAACTAGAAGTGAAAAAGCCACAGAAGCGTCTTACGGGGTAAGACATCGTATTGCACTGAGTGGAGAAGGGCCCACAACACCTGAGGGACTAATAAGGCCTGTACAATTGACAGAACGTAAGGGATGCCCTGAAGTCAAAAGTTTGAGAACCAGGAATCTACACTTCAGCTGCCTCCTCTGCTTTGCTCTTCCACTTGACAGTCTGACTCACACATCAGCATCTGCCCCTTCCAGCCCAAAGGTTGCCCCTCTAACACTGAGATAACACCAGGCCCCTATGATAACGGAGGACGAGGGTACCAGAGCTGACCTCCATGTCCTGCCTCGGTTCACATCATACAAGCCAGCCGTTTGCCCACACTCTCCCCCTCCTGCATAAGAGCTGGCCATCCTGGCCCTCCTGTTCTCTCAGAGGTATGTGTCTCTCTTCTAAGCTCTTCCCCAAATTGGTTCCATCCCTGCTAATAATTAATTTTTTCTTACAAAAAGAGACAGACAGACAGAAAACCCACAGAGCCTTCTCTTTCAACTACAGTTTTGCCTCAAGTTACTATTACATTTTTTTGGTTTTCTCTCTGGTTAATAACAGTGGACACATACTACAAGTCCACAGTCTCTCACCCACATGCTAACAGTACAGAAAGCTGTGAAAAGAAATGATTTGGCAACTCATCTGAGGGCCACACCTGATCTTCGAATCTGGCAGTAAAATCTGATGGGAAGTGCCGCCTGAAGTGAACAGTCATATTCTGCTGTGGAAACATCACTCTGGTTGGGTGGTACAGTGCACTGGGTGAGGGGATTGTGACATAAAGTGTACATGCGCTCTATTACATTTTCAAAACATCTGCATTTTGAAAAACATCTGGCCCCAGGCATCTTGGAGAAAGGACTGTAAACAGGCACTATCTTTCATATCAATCTCAAGATTTAGGAGCAAATGCAAAAGTCTTTACACTCTGTCTTTGATTAATACAGAGGCTGATACGAAACACCAGTGGTTTCCGATTTAAGAAGGCTGTCTATAGAACTGTGGTCTAATTCACACGGCAGGACGACATGAAGGTACATTAACATGTCTAGACACTCTTCGTATACCACTTAATATTCTCAGAGGATGTCTCCTTGTGTAAGTACAGAGAGTTGTCTTAAGGAAATAAACCTTGGTGATTCCCATGAGAATCAACAGATATAAAGAGAGAAATAACTATGGCCATTCTCCCTGCCAGGAGCCTCGCAGATCAGTTTTCCCAGAAAGGTGGGTGGACTAGTGACAGCGTTTCACACGCAGATGTCAACGTTTGTCCAACTTAGCATGGAGGTGAGTAAGAGTACATGCACCATCATTCCAAAAAGAGGGCAAAATTGAAGCTCTCTAAAAGGTGCAGTTCGAGAGAGATGGTGACGTTTGTCAAAAACGTCTCCCAAAGTCTCCTGGATACTATATTCTTCTATACCCTGAGACTCTCCTATGTGTTGTTATTCTTTAGGAAATAAAACTAGGGCTACCTGCTTGCAAAAAGCTGCTGGTAAAAATTCATTTTTATTATGAGGTGGTTAGGAAAACTCTCAAGGGTCTCTTTTATCTAGTTGTTCATTCAACAAATCTTTATCAGTCTTTGGAAGGGAAACAGCAGCAGAGGTAATACTGCAGGCTCTGAGGTGTGTCTGGCTGCGCAGGAATCCTCTTCAGTGACTTTAGGACATGACTTAACCGTTCTGAGCCTGTATCCTCACATATGAGATTATTGCCTACCTCAAAGCGTTCTTGTGAGGATGACATGTGATTTTCTACGTAAAGCATTTAGCAGAGTGTCTGACACATAGTAAGCATTCAACAAACGCTACAGTAGCAGAATATGAACACTTGGGCTCCTTTATTATGCACATTTAATTCCTTCGTTTTACCATTCACTACTGTGCTAGGAGAAAGGAACACAAATATTTCCACTTCTCTTCATTTGCCGGGCGGTTTTGATGATTAAGCCCTCCCTGATCTCAAGGGAAGGGGAACTGATGGTTGTGCCACGAGTTTAGATTCTGAACTTTACAGGACACCGAAGTCTACTTTGGAAAGAAAAAGAGAGTGGCTGGTGTTAGGGAAGAGATAAAGAGTCAGAGAAGCAGGAGGCAAAGACAGGTTTCCTGAAATTAGAAAGAAACTTTAAAGTACGAGTAATGGTACAAGAGAGGTCTTGGATTCTAGAATAATCAGGGCTCAGCTCTTATGACACTGACTGTACCCAGGGAGGCAAAAATTACCTTCAAGGAATGAAATATGGCATGACAAAGGAAGAATGAAGTTCATATGGAATTTCATATGAAATATGGGATGTCAAGGGAGGCGGCTGGGAAGGCCTTGAGGTATCCATCCTCACCAATGATTTCCAGCACCATTCATGACACTAAAGCACCAGAAAGCTGCAGAAACAATGGATGTCTCAGCAGTAACCTCTGTGGACACATGAGAGATAAGGGATAACTAGAAAATTTCCAATGTTACGGCACAGCCAAGTCTAACCAAGTTGAATTTCCTAATAGTCCACCAGAGTAACTCAGAGTTAAAAAATATGTTGACTCGTAGCAATAAATAAAGGCCACATTTCTTGGATACCCGGTTCTTAGAATGAGACTGACATCCTCTACTTCAGTTATCATCATTATGACGCTGTACTCCTATCTGTGATAGATGCTGGGTATACAGGAGTGAGCAAGACATATGGTCACTGCCCATGGGAGCTCATAGTTTAATAAGGGAAACAGAGACTTTAAAAGTAATTTTAATAAGCAGTGGTGATATGATAGACAAAGTAGAAGATAAAAGTGGATTCAAGGGAACAGAATCAAGCCCAGGAGTCAGAAAAGGCCTCTCTGAGGGAGTGCAGGTAACACTGAGCCTGGAAATGTGAGGAGTTAGGCAGGTGAAGTGCTCCAGGCTGAGAGAACGGTGTGGTCACAGCTCCAGAGACAAGAAGTAAGAGCATGAAGTAGGTAAGGACATAGAAGATATCTAGTGAGACTACGGCACAGAAAGCAAGGAGAAAATGGCTTGAGATGAGGTCTGAGGGAGGCAGAGGTCTGATCATGGGGGGCCAACCTCTCTGAATGACTGTGATGAACTGACCAGGGCAGGTCCCGGTTGGGTCAGGGCAGCCCTTGTTGTCATGACCATGAAAATCAGCTAAAGCCCTGAGGGAGCAGATGAGGGAGAGGCAGATGTGAAGCAGCCTGGATGGGGAGCAGTAAAGGAGGACCAGAGAAGCCTGAGCAGAGCATCGGAGAGCTGGATGTGGTGGCAGTGTATAAGTATTTGTGTGGTATGTTTTCCTGTAAATTAATGAGAGCGTTAAATGGAAATTAATTAGGGAATATACTCTCCCTTGCTGGATAGAGAACATTTCCAGGCCAGGACACTGATATGAACTGAATGTTTGTGACCTCCCTAAAATTCCTATGTTGAAACCCAAATCCTCAATGTGATAATATTAGGAAGAGGGATTTGGGGAGGGAATTAGGGTTAGATGAGGTCATAAGGATGGGGACTTCATGATGGGATTAGTGCCCTTAAAGGAAGAGACCAGTGAGCATTCTCTCTCTCCCTCTCCCTCTCTCTGGCTCTGTCTCTCTCACCCTTTCCCCACACCCCCCATCCCCCCTTGTCACGTGAGGATACAGACAGAAGGCAGCCACTCACCAGCCAGGAAGCTGGCCCTCACCAGAACTCAAACACACTGGCTCCTTGATCTCAGACTTCCCAGCCTCCAGAGCTGTAAGGAATAAATGCCTGTTGTTTAAGCCACCCAGTCTATGGGTATTTTGTTATAGCGGCCTGAGCAGACTAAGACAGCCGTTTACATTTTTATGGACCAAAAAAAAGTACTCCAGGGCTGAAAATCCTTGAAAACCCTAAGCTGAGGGAATGACTGGCTTTAAGAAAGCAGGCATGGCTCTAAGCTGTTGTGGAAAAACAGCAAAGACAGCTGTCAATCCTGGCCTGCAGGAGTGGAGACATATCCTAAGCAAAGGGTCCAGCTGGACGCAGGCACAGCGGCACCACAGTAAGGACCACCGTCACTCAACGGGCCGATCCCAAGACCACTCACAGCACATCTATCCTGCAAAATTATTTACAGCCACACTAGCCTGTGCTGATGGAAACCAGGACCACGAAAGTAGGTGCAGTGACACGTGAATACTGAGCACAGGGCTTGAATCCCGACTCAGCCACATCCGAGCTGCACGGCTCTGGGTGAGTTACTAGGTTCTTTGAGCTTCACTTTTCTCATTAGGAAAACAGAGGAAATAATTTCTTTCAAGGCTCTGTGGCTGGCAGAAACCCAGTCAACCAGCCCAAGCAAAAGAAGACGACTGTTTTCAGAATGAGGATGATGACACGGAACCTGCTGGCAGGACATGCAAGACAGGTCTCCCCAGGGAAGGGAAGCAGGAACCAGAAAGCTGGTGGGAAGCAATTACTCTTCCAAAGGCTCTGATTCCTGACCACTGCTTTACTTTCTCCTCTACATCCTCTGCTTCCCCAACAGGAACCTGATGAACTATGGCACCCCATGACCCCCGGGTTAACATTTAGTTACTAGAAGAGGCTGACTAGTTTCTGTGAATCGTAATTTCTAATTCCCAGGAGAGCACCTGAGTGCCCATCTCTGTCCTAGGGGCAGCAAGTCACACACACACCAGCCTGGCCCCCAGAGCCCTCTCAGAGGGAGGTGGAGAGTCGGGCTGCGGAAAGATCTTAAAGAAGGTTCTGTGAAACGACAAGTACCCCAAAGGCGGATCCTCTAAAGGGAAACCTCACAAAGGCTTGTGATTAGGATTTATTTAATTGTTCCATGTGGATCAGCTAGCACATAAAATAATCCGTATGTTATAACCTAGCCCCTTACTGTACCCTCACAATGAATTTAGTAAATATTTGTTTTATACAGAAGGATCCTGAACGGCTAAAATGAATCTGAGTGGGTATGGCCTCCTTCACCACGTGGGCATTTCACAGGTAAGTCTAGACCACAGACAGTTTATATCCAGTTGTTATATTTGGAAATAATTCGGTTCACTTGACAATTTAAAAGAATTTATTTATGAGAAGTCTGAGATAGGGCTGTGTCTCAGAAATCCCTACACAGTCTGTGAAGTGTACACCTGAAAGCAGAGGGATGGCTATCAATCACGACGTAAGCGGAAGAAACACATAAGGAGACATGAAGTGCTAGCAGGTGATGTTAGAAAGCTGTGGTTGTCCTACACTTCTCAAATGTCATTACAGAGACCTTGAATTTGGTTTGCCAACGTTCAATAATTACCTGAATGCCACATGAGTACTGAATTTACTGAACAAACTGATACCCTCTGAATAACAAGTTGTGTTCAGACAGAGAAAGAATTGAACGTGCAGGCTTTTCTTCCAGTGACATCTATGAACCTTCCCTTCAAAAGTTAATCCAAAGCATCAACTTCTGGAAAGACATACGCGCGATTTACCTGAATGGATGACCCTTTCCATATATTCCCCTCAAAGGACCTTATTACCTTGTTACCAATAATGATCTACTTCAGGGTCCTAAGTGGTTACGTAACCATCTTTTGCATAAAGAGCTAAATTAGGTGGAGCCTTGCTGCTGAGGTGGAAGACCATTACTTACAGTGTCTGACTCTCCAAACTCTAGATCACCCTGGGTTAACATCTTCCTTCAGAACAAGTAGTTCTATAAGCTCAGTCCCTCCAGTATCAGTTACTGAACCTCCACTGGCATTAGATGTTAGTTTTACAAAAAAGAATTTTCCAAAATGCTTGATTGTTATAAAGACAATACCAGTGATGTTATCTATCACTTCTCCAGGTTAAAGATGGGGTTCTTGGTGGGGGCTTTTTCTAGATGCTCATGAAGGTACACAGGTGACTAAGGCACGGTCCTTTCAAAGAATTCATAATCTAGTTGAGATTAAAAGATGTAAACCTGTCAATAAACAACAGTGGGCTCAGCTAATGGATGAAGATGGGAACGATCAAATAGACAAGCTTCAGAACAGGAATTCAGAAGTAGAAGAGGGGGAACAGGCTACAGTGCATAGAGGAGGCTTTACGCAGGAGGTCAAGTTCTAGCTGAGTCTTAAAGGACGGGCAGGATTCAAATGATGGGAGAAGAGAAAGGAGCCCGTGGTGCTGCACAAGCAAACACGAGTGGGGCAGCAAAAGCCCTTGTATATAGTGCCTCCAACTGTTGTATATAGTGCCTCCTATATACAGTGCCTCCTATATACAACAGTTGGAAAGACTGAGAAGGTTCCTAAAACGGAGCAGTTTTCAGCTGGGGCTGACTCTGTTCCTCAGGGGACATTTGGCAATGTCCACAGACATTTTCGACTGTTACAACTAGAGAGAGGGCTCTAGTGGGTACAGGTCAGAGATACTGCTGAACATCCTAGAATATACCCAACAGCCACCCACAGCAAAGAATTACCTGGCTCCAAATGTCAAGAGTGCCAAGGTTGAGAAACCTTTCTAGAAGAAGAGATTAAAAAGGATTTGAAGTGGCTCACTGAAGTTGCCTTCTTTATACCAACAGAGAGAAAAATAATGGGGGGCGGGGGCGGCGGTTAGGAAACAAATAGTATATAAATTTACTTCTAAATTTAGAGGTAAAGCTTCCTTATAGAGGGCCTCTTAGGCAGACTGGCTGATTAAGGCCACAAGTTTGATTCACTCTATGCTCAAAATCTCCATTTCAAAGTGGTAAGATCTACCCCCAACCCCATTTCCTACTGTTGGTCTCAGGGGGAACCAGGTCAGAGAACATGAATATTTCAGCATCACTCCTAGGAAGATGAATCAAAGTACAAGTTCTCCCAATGAAAGGCTAATAGCATCCCCTTGATGATAATATTAATTATGATAATGATAAAAATTACAATGTTAATTATTTCCTGAGAAGCCTTCCCTTGCCACTCTCTATAAAACAGTTCCCTCCATCGCTCTCATCTCACCTTGCTATATTTTTTTGCATAGCACTTACCCATTTACAACTATCAGAAGTTAGGGAGATAGGTAGGCAGTTAGGTAGGTAAGTAGAGAGATGATTAACAGAGGTTTCAGTTCTTATTGACTGCATGACCCACTAGAATGCAAGCTCCATGAAGGCAGGCACTTTCATCTATTCCCTGCTATATGTATTTCTGGATTTAGAGAGTGCCCCAACTTGGCTTTGAAAAGCAGGTGCTCATTAAACATCTACTGAATGAATAAATGACAACTACTAACATTTTTACAGCTTATGCTATTACAAAGCACTTTCATGCCTTTATTTCAGGAAAAACATGCAGTGGCATTGTGACCCAAACTCTGGTGAATGAGAGAGATATGAGCCCGCCCCTTACACACCTTACAGGCCAGCAAGAGTGCAAGCAAAGGAAAAAATAATTATAACCAAGCGATGAGTATTCCAATATGGAATGCATAGCAGAGACGCAAAACAGGGTCAGAGGAGGGAGATCCTACTGTTCTTTTATCAGTGAGAAAACAGCAGGTCAGAGAACTCAGCAGAATTATCCCAAGTCATGCAGTTGAAAGGTGAAGATGAGATTCTTATAACTATATACTGACCCCTTAGATATGAAGCTTCATACAGTGTTACTATAACTGAAGTAGGAGCGTTACCTTCGCTCTGCCAATATCTAGTTTCTTCCACCTCTGCTGGCTGTGAGGGTGTGTATGCATGGCTCTGTATCTGATTGTAATGTATTCCACCACTTCTCAAGTCAAAATGAGCTGGAGATGTCTACACAGCGACATGACTCGCTGTCAGCAGTCTGCCGGCATTGCACAGCTATAAGTCCTCAAGCAGAGACTTGAGGGAATGGGAGGGCAGTGGGGGACACTATAGGGAAAGTCACCCAAATTTACTGAGAGTTAGATAACAGAATTGGTTGGAAAATTGGAGCTGCCTTTCCACTCTGACATGACTAAATAATATTTTCAGAGCCATTCAAACCCAGAATAAACTTCTGTATTCACCGGTAGAGATGTTATCGTTTTATGATGTGTCAATAATTGCACTTATTGCTTCAGAAAATATTTACTAAATGTCAACCATGGTCCAGCTCATGTGCCATGAGCTGGTCCTCATCTGGAGACACTTTTTTTTTTTTTTTTTGTCGGTACGCGGGCCTCTCACTGCTGTGGCCTCTCCCGTTGTGGAGCACAGGCTCCGGACGCACAGGCCCAGCGGCCATGGCTCACGGGCCCAGCCGCTCCACGACATGCAGGATCTTCCCGGACCGGGGCACGAACCCGCGTCCCCTGCATCGGCAGGCGGACTCTCAACCACTGCATCACCAGGGAAGCCCTGGAGACATTTTTGATTGTCACGACTGGTAGGCGGGGTGTGCTGGCACCTAGTCAATAGAGGCCAGATATGGTGCTAAACAATCTACAATGCATGAAACAGCTCTGCATCAACGAATGATCTGGATCAAAGTGTCAGCAGTACCAAGCTTGAGAAACCCTGATGTAGACCTTAAAGATCCAAAGAAAGAATCCCCACCCTTAAGGACTCAAGGCAGGCAAATAATGCCAACCCAACACGCTAAGCCCCATAACAGACAATACCTAAGATGCCTGAGAAGCACCAGAGAAGCAGCACCTATATCCACAGTCCTGAGAGTCACAAGAGGAAATCGTGGCTCTCTACCCTTGCTCTCAGATACTCAACATTGTTCCGATGTCATAATTAATCTGAGTCTTAAATTCTGGTGCCAGATATCACATCAAATCTTAAGGAAGTTACTCCCAATGATTTTTAACTTATTCTGATCCTTCACTGTCTGCAGAAGAAAAAAGCCCCATGTGGCATTTCAGGTTTAGAGACTGTCAGAAGCATTTTAATGTCAACCTTTAAGAGCAGACCACACTGATGTTTCAAATAACAGAAATTACACTGTAGTTTGCACATGAATGTGGAACAAAGGACTTAGTTCAAAAATGAATGAAAGGAGACCACTTTAAGGTCACTTATATCTCCAGTGGCTAAAAACAGGTGTAAGGTGGAGCTTCCCTAGTGGCGTAGTGGTTGAGAGTCCGCCTGTCGATGCAGGGGACAAGGGTTCGTGCCCCGGTCCGGGAAGATCCCACGTGCCGCGGAGCGGCTGGGCCCGTGAGCCATGGCCGCTGAGCCTGTGCGTCTGGAGCCTGTGCTCCGCAATGGAAGGTATGAACTATCACTATTACCTTCACAAACAACAATATCTTTACTATGGCACTCCTCATTTAAGTGAAACAAAATGTTCTACAAATTGTATAAGATAAGCTTTTGTAGAAAATCTGAGTTCTATCTTTTTACTTTGGACACACACACACACACACACACACACACAGAAAGCAACCACATCAAACAAAAGTGTATACTCAAATTTAATCTTATGCCAAGAGATCATACTTCATCTGATGAACTAAAGCAATACACCAAGCACTTTTGATTCTCCCATAGGTCATAAATTCAGTTTTATTAACTGCTAACAGAGACATTTTATAAATTGACATCTAAAGATGCAACGTGCCCTAAGGGCTGAGTAATTTGTTCCATAGTTTTCCCTTAAAGTTGATTTCCATCTTACTTTTTATTTAACTTTTTTTTTTTCAAAATGAGTTTCTTAAAATAATGCGTTTTTACAGGTTCAACTCACTGTCCAAAGGACATTCTCATTAAGACGCATTTCCACCCACTCCTCTATCATGACATCATTTAACAGTGCCCTGCAAAGGGTAGAGAATTTAGAAAGGGCTTTCCACTCTGGGTTGCAAATAGAAATTTTGGCCAAAGGGTATTTTCCCGATCCAGTCCAATCTAGGATACAGTCTTTTTCTGATAATACAATACTTATTCATGCCTTTGCTAATAGAATGGATTAAAGAGGAAACCATTAAGCCTCATAGACTTGACATCATATAAAACTTACCTGGATAGCTGAATCCTCCAAGTAATTACTGCTGAAACCAAGACAACTAACATCAGTTACGCTCAGAAAAGTAGTCCACATATCACTCCATATTTTACAATGGATATTTGTTTCATAGATATTTAAAGAACTAGTGATAACATCAATCGACCTGGATTTAAAGTGGTATTTAGGTGATTCACAGTTAAATAAAAAGACTTCTGGCCTCATGAATTCAACATATAGAGTTCTTTGTCCAACTTTTTCATTGGCAATATGATCCCTATAGAAACATTACGGCAGTGTTTGCCTTAATTTCTGCTCTTTTATGTTACCACCAAAATGGCACAAGAGTGTCTTTGTAATTCTTATCTACCTAGGTTGTACCTCTGCAACAATTAATGGTCTGAGTTTAGAACTCAAGGTCTGACCGGGCTATAGACTTCATTTCTCCCTCACTGATGCAAATTTTACGAGCCATCTTCCATCACCTTGTATTTTTTTCATGAGCTGTTTATTCTCTGATATAGAAACATATTAAATGAGGCACCTCTAATCTTTGCTAGAGAGCCACTGCTTCCATTTCTCCATTAGGCGGGCATCTGTCTTTTTTGGATATTACTGTGATTCAAATCCACAGGAAACTTAATTGCTGAAATGCTTCATAGTGTAATTTAAACATTCCTGTGATAATTAGTATACCTTTTAGTCGTCTAAATTTTCTCAAACCTAATTTACGCTGCCCACAAAGTGACTTTCCCTCAAAGTGACGTATGTCTGACAACTACAGCTTCTTTCACTACTGCCCCTTTTTATAACAGGAATGTTTACCATCTTAGAACTGAGACAGCCTACACATTCACACTCAGGAATGTCTGTCTGCGTGCAAATTTTCACTATCAGTCATATGCAATGATGTGACATAGAAAAATTTTTTAAGTTACCCTTATAAGATTTAAATGTAATACCTTCAAAACTAAGAGGACACTAAGATTAATTTGCTTCTCATCTACACAGCTAGGAAGAAAATGTTTTGTACAATATGGATTTGAGTAAAATTTACATTTTTATCATGGAAAATTCTCTTTAAATTATCTACATTATAGTCTTTGACATCACAGTTTCATAGCGGCTGTGAGTGCAGGTTCAAAAATATTCAAATCTATTATGAGAAATATTTGATAACTATAGAGAACACTGAAGACTAGATGACTTGGCATCTGAAAAATGTAAAATGGTCAATAAATATGAAACGAGACACATGATATTTAATTAATTCATATCTGCTACAGGGTTAACCTGGGCTGAGATAAACATGCAATTATTTAGTTACCTCCTGCTGATGTCTAAAAGGACTTGAGAGACTTGGTTACATTTTCTCTTTCAGCATTAGCGGCAGAGGGTGGACAGGAAGTATAGCAGGGACATGTCAAACAAACCAGTAGGATGAAGATGACAAGAAGCATTCTTTAACTTTCATTACACAAATTCCAGGCCATGTCACAGTCAAATGCATATGCTTCACACAAACAGCCCATATTTATCCCTTAGAACAACTCAGACGGCACATTTTTTGAGACAGTTCTCATTGCTTTTGCATTTAAAGGTGTGAAAATGGTTCTCTATTCAATGTTGTTATTAGCTCAGGTCTTCTTAACAATTTGAAAAAGATGTAAATTCAATGATTTATTTTAAATTGCACACACACACACACACATAAAATCTCAAATGAGTTCTCTCCCCACTCTGGTAACACCCAAAATTATATAATCAATACTTTATTCAATTTAGTGTAATTCTAAGGGAGAGACAAAAAAAAATCTTTTGAAGGTGAAACAAGCTTCAGTTAACAATATAACACAACTGTGCTATTTGAAACATATACAAAAGAATCTAGAAAAATAAGCTTTTTCTTCCTCTTTGTATAACAAAAAGCTTAGATTGCAGGTTCATTTTTCTCTACACTAGAAGCCAAATTAATTGGCTAACTTGAAATTCATGAAACTTGGCAACTGCAGAAGTCATTATGACACAGTTGCCAACAGTACAGGTGTACAATTACTTCTGCTCAGATATCTCAATTTCTTCCTACAATCATGCCAGCACATGCAGCCTGGTCTCCAAGCATTCCAACATCTCACAGCTCAACTGATGTGAAAAGTCACAAGGTGACTACAAAGTAAAGGATGGGCAGCTTCACTGATGGCCAAGCAGAGCTACTGCCCTGGGGAGAGAAGATAGCGGATGGTATTTTCTGGCTCATACCCTACTTTTCTTTTCCTTGGGGAATTCAAACATAAAACAACCGACATGCTTTGGCAGGCTTCAGAACCTTTCAACTCCACCAGCTGACTTGATCATAAACATTTGCTGGCTCAAGAGGAAAATGACTGGTAAAGTATGTTGGCCAAGTACTAAAATCGTATTTTCATTTAAAAAGCCTGAAACCATTCCAGCTTTCCTGGGCTGTAGCAAATAGTGCTTTAAGGGATTGGCAAAAGAGTTTCTTCTGATATATAATATACATACTTCAGAGGATTTTCTGAGCAGTAACATGTATTTGTTTAGTAAGACTGTTTATTTTGTGAAAGTATTTTATAAAAGTTAAGAAGAGTTATAAAATGCACTCATGCATGAGGAAATGGTACTTTTATATTATATCCAGCCTCAAAAAAAGAATATGATGATTTAATTATTTACGTATATTTAGAAGTGATCTAAGGAAGGTGGAATACATTTTACAAAAAAATTCAGTGAATTCATGAATATATTTCAAATCATTATAAAAACCTAACAAAATGAAGACTGTATACTCTTTTTTTTTTTTTTTGCGGTACGCAGGCCTCTCACTGTTGCGGCCTCTCCCTTAGCGGAGCACAGGCTCCAGACGCGCAGGCTCAGCGGCCATGGCTCACGGGCGCAGCCGCTCCACGGCATGTGGGATTTTCCCGGACCGGGACACGAACCTGCGTCCCCTGCATCGGCAGGTGGACTCTCAACCACTGTGCCACCAGGGAAGCCCTGAAGACTGTATACTCTTGAGAGTAAGTATTCACAAGGAAATCGGAAATTTTACTCAAATAGTTGGGTTCAATAAAATGGCCATGTAGCTGGCTGAATATTTTAAACAGAATTTGAAATTGTATCAACATCATCGCAATACTTCTCCAGAAGAAGGCTGTTGGGATTTTAAAAGCAGATTTTTTAATAGTTTGGTATAGAGCCATAATTTTCCAGAAAGACATTATCTGAGTCAGACATGCAATTTTCCCCTTCATGGGGAAAGACTGTTCCTTTGTATTTCACTGTCTTTTTTAAAAAATCCATCATAGGTGGTACTTTGAAAGACTTTAGTAACCTCCACGAACCCATCAGTAAACAATCGTTCCCTTAAGAATAATGTGATTTACAGAATAAAGAGCTATAGTCACATGACCTTACAGCGATTCTTCTACAATGATGAGTATGTGTGTGTGTGTGTGTGTATCAGATCAGGGGAAGGAGGATAAAGGTGGATGAAGGTCAGAAGACCAATCTATGAACGTGTAAACGTGCACACTTCTAATTTTACACAAAGCCATCTTTGAATCCTCAACATAATGACAAGTTTTCTTTTGACTGATGGAAAAATAATTCCCTCCATGATTATCAATTAATGTTGATTTTTCAGAGACTTCCCATTTTTTCACAACCAAGACATAATGGTGCACCAAATGCACCATTACATTAAGGAGGCACTGGTGAGGGTGGGGAGGGGAAGGGTGTTTTTTTAGGCATCAATGGAAAAGAACAGACCAGGTAGGGTTTTGTGACTACAGTTCATAAAATCTATATGGTATGTTTAACACCAAGAAGTAATGTAGCCGAGGAAAAAAATTTAATGCTGTAAAGTCAGATAAATGTCAGAGTTGAATCTTAGTGTTACCACATGCATTGGTCAACTATGGACATACTGCTTGACCCTTTGTGACTCTTTTCCCTTGTCTGTAAGAAGGAACTGATAACACTCCACCCAGAATTAGCCGTGACGACTGATGAGCTGATAAACGCAAAGGAAGGCCTAACACATAGTAGGTACAGATTAAACAGGGGCTTATAAGGAGTTTTTCTATGTGAAGAAGGTCGTCCAGAGAAGGTACTGGGTTGGCCAGAAAGTTCTTTTGGGTTTTTCCATAAGATCTTACAGAAAAACCCGAACGAACGTTTTGGCTAACCCAATATACTTTAAAGAAATTCATGTGAAAGTCAGAGCCTTTCCAGTCCTTCGAAGGAAAAGACACTTTCATTTAATGAGTTTGCATCCCAACAGTTGCCATGTCTTGCCTTATATTTCCTTTTGATACCAAATAGGAGATTTGGGGTCGCTGGCTTCAAGAATTTGAGCAACTCTTCTATTCTTAGACCCTATTTTCTCTTTAATCCACTGTTTGATTTCTGTTAAAGGCAGGAAAACACAGTAACCTGCTCCCACTCTCCCCTCCAAAGCAGTAAGTCACGCCTTTTCTCATTCCTGGAATGGTCTTCCCACTTTCCTTAGCAAAACTTTCAACCTTCCTTTTTCAATACTGTTTTAAAAGAGCAGGACTCCAAGACAATCAGATTATATCTTTGAGCTTTGTATGTTATGCATTTATAAAAAGGAATGTCTGGAAGCTTCCAGTTCATCAACACAGAAAAACAGCATCTAGTTCAACTCTTTCCATTAGGCACAATACCATATAGTTGTTAACTGATTTACAAACCAATAAATAGATTTCCCAGTGAAAAATGTCAAACGCTTCAAAAGGTCATGAAGGAACCGCAGTCAGCTAGATAAAAGACTTGAGTTAGACATGGAGGGTTAATTTATTCAGACTCCGTATAAATAAATAAAGCTTAATGATGCCAACAATACTCGACACCCTGCTATTGGTTTTTGCTGCCCACCTGCTAAAAAAAGAGCCATTAACTACCTACCTTTTATCTTCTAACTGAAATCTAGTTATGATATAAGAAATATAAGAAGATATCTGAACACAAAATGGAAAGTTAGTATGAATCGGATAACTATAATTTTAAAAGTAATGAGAATGTGGGACGGGGGAAGGAACTAAGGCCAAAACAAAGAGGGGGAAAAAATGAAAAGAAATGGGAACAAGGATATGGAATCAAATATATGGAAATTAAGGCAGAAAACAGAAAATAAAACTGGTAGAGTGATCCAGACAACATTTAGGAATATTTACCAACATTTAGTGAACCCTTCTAGAGAATTCAATTTGGGTTAGATATTATGGAGGAAGATGGAAGACAAAAAGCAAAGACGTATAGTTCATGATCTGGGATAGCCCAAGTAAGCCACTCTAGACCACAGTTTTCTCACCTATAACATGAGAAGATTGGACTGCATGATCTCAAAGATACTTAGAATAGTCTATGATTCCAGTTCACTGAGGAGGCATACCCCATAATCGAGAGGTAAAAAATTCTTGAAAGAACGCAATTCTGAGGAGAAACTTAAAGAAGGCAGTGGGGGGATTGGATTATTGATAAAGCGCCAAAGAGGAAACAGCAGGCAAAGGGAAAGTTATGTACAAAACCCCAAAGCTAGAAATGAGAATCATACGTGAAACGCAAAACTCATACCTGGTTGGCTGCCATGTGGACTCAGTCAGAAATAACAGTAATGAGATGGGGAAAAAAGGGAGGGTCTTAGAGACCAGAAGCTTGAGTGAAGACAGGGCAACCTCAGAAAATACAGAGGTACAAAATAATGCAGAGAGTATCTGATGAATGAGAAAAATATTTTTAAAGGCAAAAAAAAAAATGTTTGAACAAAGGGAGTGAAGAAATTGAGGTGCAATTAGAAGTCAGAAAAGTAGAAACATAGCTGTTGGATTGATAAATAGGAGAGAAGAGTAAGTAGGTGTGAGAAAATGAATGAGCAGGTAGTTTAGCGAAAGTGGATTCAAGTTAGAAGGTAGATAAATGGTCAAAGATTTGAGCATTATTTCTGAATTGCAGCCTTTAGTGCTGCATCAGAATGGGCATTTCAGGGTCGCTGAAGCAGCCAAGAGAGGTTGGCTTCAGCAAACATTTTAACTGCCAAACTCGAAGCATCTCCAAGCAGCACAAGTGTGGAAGAGGGAGTGAAACTGTTGGAGAATTCTGATGAAATACTTTCTTCCTCCTGAGCTCAAAAGCAATTCATTGGTCTAAAATTGGACTTCCAGAAATAGCAAATGCAATGTAATCCAAACAATAATTATTATCTTAGCTAATATTGAACCCTTCCATGAACCAGGAACCATGCTGTGTTTTAAAGGCATCATCTCATTCAGTGCTTCCTGTGGAAAGAGAGAAAAAGACGTAGGTGGCCAGAAATTGTGATTCTAGCCTGCTTACCCTATCCTCATTTACATATGAAATTCAACACTCCTAGTAAGCGAGACTATTAAAAAGTCAGGTGCTGAGGGCAAAACTGTACTCTTCATCAGTTGTCACCACAGCAGGGAAGAACGGGTAGAAGTATCATTACCACCTCACACACAAGAGTCCAAACGAAACCACGGCATTAAAAAGAAATCAGGGAAACCTCAAATGTGAAAAGGACTGCAGTGCATGAAAGTTAAATGAGGCAATCTAATAGAACACATGCTCTTAAAACCTCCAGCCTCCTGTTTTTATTCTGTAGTGTAAACATAATATTACTACCTGGAGGGTGGATGAGAAACAGCTGAGGACAGTTTAGTTCTCATGAGGAGTAAAATAAGGGAACATCACTCACATTTATAATTAACTACATCGTTTCTGTAACTACTATGGGAACCACTCAAAATGCAATGGCTTGAGGTTTCCTTCTCGTAACTAAAAATTAAAAAATAAAATAAGAACATCGGCAAAGGTACGCCTGGTAGTTCTCTAATTAATGATCAAAAGTGCATTTACTTTGCACAATTTCACATTTTTATGTAAAGTCTTATTTGATTGTAATTAGCACAGACTAGAAAACTTAATTAGGACCAGTCATTCCTTAATGCAATCAGAATCCCAGAAGAACAATATCAACAGATTTTTTATTGGTATTAGTGATGCAAACTTGTAAAATATAGAGCCAATTAACCTATAACAATGCTTCCAAAATAAAAAATAAAAACAAATTACGGTGCATTACCAAACAGTTTAATGAGTACACTAGGAACATAGTAACAGAGTTAATAATCAAACCTCACAGGATCGAGCCTCCTTAAGTACTAAAGACAGCAGTTACAACTGTGAAGCATGTTAAAATATGCTACCTCTCAATGAGATTAAGCATTAAAAGACTTTCTGAGACACTGCAGGTTCCATGATGTCAACACAGCTCCCAAGCTAAATTCTGAGAGATAGGAGTTCCACAATTTCTAGATCACATAACAAAATTCAATTACAGTCTCCGTATGTTTTGAAAAGTTAAGCTTAGGGGAAAAAGTAAAGGTGATGGAACCTTAGTAAACATTTCTGCTTTGCAAGCTTCAGCAGCATAAGCAGCAACTGTATTCCTTTTGTCCATTACATCCTAACTCTGTAAGATTCCCTTTTCAGCCTTATGAAATGGTTTCAAACCCCTCCAGAGAGAAAAAAATATATCTGCAGTGAGAAATTCCAATTTCTGAAAAGACAGTCAATAGAATCTGTCTTAACATTGAACTCTCTAATGAAATTTCTCCAATGGAATTGGAATCCACCCTAAGAAGTCTGGAATATTTCACACAATTAGATTTGGAACTCCAAGTGTTCTCCGACCGTTTCGCAAAAGTGCCAAAGTGAGCACGTTAGCTCACGATGGATTCTCTTGACTGAGCCTTGAAGCAAAACTTGAAAAATACAAATTGGCATACAACTTCCACTGAACCAAAATTACTTCCCAGCTGGGCTTTAGTCAGACATTAAGGGGGAGGTGCAATATTTGAAATATGTAATCTAAACAGTATGCTCGTATTTCTTAAATATTGTGAGTTTCCCCTCACAACACTGCAGATTCATAGCAGCTTGCTACTGAGGCAGATGCCAAAATCATATGCTAGGAGGGGAGGGGAACAGACTTTTAGACTTGGAGAATTAACTGATCCCTTACCTGCTGTCATAATTTGTCAGTATTTCTAGGGGATGTTCATCCAAGTTCATACTGATGTGCCAAAAGGATGAATCAAAACCACCATGAGTCAACAGGTAACAAAATCTCTGACTTTGTCTATCATC
This sequence comes from Stenella coeruleoalba, assembly GCF_951394435.1. Lineage (NCBI taxonomy): Eukaryota > Metazoa > Chordata > Mammalia > Artiodactyla > Delphinidae > Stenella > Stenella coeruleoalba. The sequence goes on along the minus strand of NC_137151.1, from coordinate 36,150,387 downwards.
CTCCACACTTTCAGCCAGAACCTTCCTAGTTCTCCTTTTTTTAGTCAACACACAAGTACATCACGCTCAGCCTTTTATTAAACACGACTTAGTAGAGCTGATTAAAAGGGTTCACCAGGTATTTCTAAAAGATTGTGTTGTTTATTTGGGATAGTCGTGTGGCTTTAGCGTTAGCTACCAAGATCCAGTTAATCTCCTTTGTGCCCAGAAGGGGAGGCTGACATGGGTGCTGTCTTTATGGGGCTTATAATCTTGCCTGAGGAAATAGTAAACTCTCATAATACTATTGACAATTCTTGAGGCAAAATATAACGAGTCCCTGGGCTTCCCTGGTGGCGCAGTGGTTGAGAGTCCGCCTGCCATGCAGGGGACGTGGGTTCGTGCCCCGGTCTGGGAAGATCCCACATGCCGCGGAGAGGCTGGGCCCGTGAGCCATGGCCACTGAGCCTGCGCGTCCGGAGCCTGTGCTCCGCAACGGGAGAGGCCACAACAGTGAGAGGCCTGCGTACCGCAAAAATAATAATAATTTAAAAAAAAATTATATATATATATATATATATATATATATATATATATATATAACGAGTCCCTAAATAAAAAATGCAGAAAACAGATACCGAAAAGAAGGAAGGGATGGGATGTGTGCCTAAGACTTCAACAGGAAGGAGAGTCTTGAACCAAATCTTCCCCCACGCTTAAGCTTTGGACGAAAGGAAAGCAGGTATGTACATGCTTGTGTAATGGGAATTATTTCAAGGAACATAAAATAGATGATGATGAGAAGGAATGCCACTAATTCCTTTTCTACCCACCAACAAGTGTGCTTTTAAGCTTCTCAAAGTCGTTACGTATGTTTTTGCTTCTTGTTTGCTTGTTTGCCTCTTGTTTCAGAACTTGAGAACCTGAAACCCAAACGTCCCATCCTCCTGAAAGGAACCACAAAGTGTCCAATGTAGTAAACGAAAGCAGGTTTGTACATGGATGCCAGGAGGCCATTCTCTACTCTAGCCAACAAAGACTATCTCACTCTCAAAAGGGTGTTCATGTAATCCAACACTCCACATAACTTGCTACATAAAAAAGCTTTATGTTTAAAGTCAAATTCCTCAACACACTTTACAAAGATCTTCCAGCCTCTGCCATTAGGAGTGCTTCTCCCTTTCCTCCTATAGATGGGATGTAGAGAAAAGATTCTTAGATATTTCACTGGGAGTTATGGGTTGAAATGTATACATGTCACACTCAGATGTTACAGGAAAACATATTCCTACTCCATTAAAAGCAAGGAGAAAAAAACAAAAAAAACTTAAATTTTCTAATAAAGGTGTCTTCATCTTTTCTTTCCTTTTCCTGCCTTGTTTTATATTTTTTTATGAGATAATCAGTCAGGTGCAGCCAAAAGATGAGACAAAGAGGCTCAGGGAAAAACAAAGCCTACTCTATTCACAGGTCCCAGAGAGACAGTCACATCAGGCCATGAGGGGAGTACCCGGGGGGAGCAGCAAGGTGGTGGGCAGCAGAGAGCGTGAGGAACTGTGAGCAAGTGGCTTCATTAGGAGTCAGGGGGGTCCACGCTGGCGTGTTTGAATGTCATGCCATCAAAGTCAGAGGAGGGTAGGAAGAAGAACTTGCGGCAAGGGGCCACCTTATCACACTGGGGCACCTGATCACCGGGCTGGGGTGCTCACAGTCTGTTTCCGGGGATGTTAAGGCAGCAGGAAAATACGACTTTTTTTCTTTTGGCCACGTCACGAGGCATGCAGGATCTTAGTTCCCTGACCAGGGATCGAACCCACACCCCCTGCAGTGGAAGAGCGGAGTCTTAACCACTGGACCACCAGGGAAGTCCCAATATGACGTTTTAAAGGCAACCATGTAGGTCTTTTAGGCTCTTTCTGTTGATAAGATTATTTTAGGCAGTGAACTCTGTCTTTTATGGATAAATTACAGGGCTTTAGGGTTTCTAATGCATCCTCTTCCCAAAATGGCATCTTAAGGGAAGCAGGAAGCTTAGGTGATGCCATGGTGATTAAATGAGGTACTTGAGTTTTGCGTGGGTCTTTGGTCAGTGTCTTCGCCTAGGCTACGCCCTCCTGAGTACTTGCAAAGTTGTCTGCTAAGATGCGGCTGCTGAATTCCTGGCTTTTTTTCTTAGTTCAGTCCAGGACACTTCTCCACCCACTTTACCCCTTGCTCTTGCAAGGGAACCCTTTATGTCTAAGCATGTCCTGCAGCTCAGCTGTTGGCTTAAGCTATGTATCCTGCAGCCTGGGGGGTACGTACCAGGCTTTGCGCTCAGCCTTCTCCCCCATCCCCAAAAAGTCACCAGGGAACATCCGAATTACTTGTAGGAAATAAAGCAACCACCTTAGGCAAGGAGTCACTAACTCAGACCCTCTCTGTGACTAAGCATTTTTATTTTGCTGTGACTGGAGGGGGGAAACTAGGACATAGTATCAGATCACTTGTTTCTACTACTACTTCCCCTCTGGTCTTCTACTCTCCTAGATTCAAGGGCTTCATCACATCCTCTGCCACCTGCTTCCTATTTTCCAAAGTGGCTGGAGCAGAAAACCAATGGATGGAGGCAATAAAAAAACTACATTGGTTTTATATTTTCAAAATATTATCCCCACTGAGCCTAGGATATGACAACGTGCACTCAAAATCAAGCCCATAACTTGTATATTTTATACTTTGAGCCCCAATTACACAAATTGCTCAAGCATGGTGATTTTGTCTTATAGTTGTACTCTAGCTGCACTCTAGCTCAAGAATAACGGAAATGTCAATAAAACAATTTCGTAAGTAGGATTTTTACTAAAGAAGAGGAGAAAAAGTGGGATAAGGAGGAGATAAAAGAGAAGAGATGGGGAGGAAGAAAAGAGAAGCACACTCCCACAGCAGGAAGATTCTCAGCTTATTACAGATTCAGCACAGTCCACCTACTCCTCAACTTTATAATAATCCCTGATGCTTATTAGGGCTCATTGGTGGTACTGGAAAAAGATATTGAATCCAGAGTTACCGACTACATTGCTAGACTATTTTTCTCAGGCTGAAGAATAGAATACTATTATAGATTTTCAACAATAAGTATTTAAGAAAAAATAATTTCCTTCACTACTTAGAAAATGCATTCAACAAAGATAACCCACTCCCCTATCACTCTAGTCTGTGAAAGTTTAACCATAAATGGTTCCAATTCAGTCCAACATCAGAGAGAGTACAGGATATCATTAGTAAAGTTAAAAGACAGCTCTCGCAATCATTTACTTACACTTCTATATATTTGTTAGATGTATTTGTTTTGGCATCTAACACACTCTTTCCAAAGGTGGCCCATGAATACTGACTGATTCATGATGAAATTATGTTACTAAAAGAACCAGTCTGTGGTCTTAGTGTGTTTCTAAATCACATGTTAAAAACACAGCCTGATTCATTTGTTAGTAATTAAAATAGTCTCAATGTCATTTCCAGTTACCTACTGAATGGTGAAGTAACTGTTTCCTGTCTGTTAACCTTGTGCACAGACAGATCAGGGAAAATAGATGCTCCAGCAGCATCTCTGCAGAGGTGTTTCATACATTAAAAATGTTAATACATTAAAAATTAGTGGGCTTCCCTGGTGGCGCAGTGGTTGAGAGTCCGCCTGCCGATGCAGGGGACACGGGTTCGTGCCCCGGTCCGGGAAGATCCCACATGCCGCGGAGCGGCTGGGCCCGTGAGCCATGGCCGCTGAGCCTGCGCGTCCGAAGCCTGCGCTCCGCAACGGGAGAGGCCACAGCGGTGAGAGGCCCGCGTACCGCAAAAAAAAAAAAAAAAAAATTAGTGTAACTTAAAATAACACTATCACATTTTAAAATTATATGTTGCTGTTCAAAGATACAAAATGTTATATGAAATGGAGAAAACAAACAAAGCTGATTCCTTAAAACCTTTAGGAGAAAAATCAGTTGGTAGATCTAAAATGAGGGCTGAAAAAAAAATTGACTCAATATGGCATGTAGAATTTTACCTTCAACCAGTTTTTTTTTTTTTTCCTTCACTTTCCTCACTAAAATGAGAAGGACAAAAGCAGGTAACAACCACCTTTCTTTCTTAGTGAGATGCTTGAGATTTGGGGTCCTTAAGATGATGCAGTCAAGACAAGTCATTATTTGCCAATCACCTTCTTTTCCCAAATAAGGGGAAAACGATGGCTTCCATATTGATTCACATCACACTTCCTCCAAAAATGCCCCCTTAAATGGGGTCATTCCATTTCAAGAAACAGAAACATACTCAAGACTAGTATGAATTAAAAATAGGTATTTACTGGAAGAATGAGGAAAACAGAACAGAAATATAGGGAAGACGAAGAGCTTGATCTCAGAGGAGTGAGAGATGAGGAAGCACTGTTACTCTCTCCATTTCTGAGGGACGCTGGTTCCTGCTTCTCTCTGTGATTTTGGCTTTACTACTTACAATCTATCCATCTCCCCTTCTCCACCTCCAACTCCCTCCCAGCTTTTGCTGCTTTGGTGACACATCACATTCAACAGCCACTGGCAAACACCCATTTCCCACCTCTGGTCACAGTCCCCACCACAGTTTGCTCTGAGACAGCCAACCTCAGCCATGAAGTTCTGGGTTAGGGAGAACCGACCCTCCCCCTCTACTCCAGGGGCAAGTTTTGAAATGCTCGAGATGTCTGTTGATGGCTTAACACATTGCTCTGAAAAATCTACCTAACCCGTTGGAAAGACTCCAAGAGGCACATGGGTCATGGGAGGAATGCAGTCGGGTTAGGTCAGGCACCATGAAAAGTACAAGCTCTACGGAAAGTCCCCAAATCGAGCAACATTTATCAACCTATATTCCAAACAGGAATATCACACATAAATACAAGTTAATGCCTAGTTCCCTACTTTCTGGAAAATGTAAACAATTTTGGCTGCTTAGAAAATCGTATGTACAGGGCTGCATGCATACTTTAAGGCATATGATCTGTATATGAGCCTTGGTGCTTAATGTGTATTATTTCTATAATCTGGAGCAAGTCGTTTAAATTCTAGGTCTTTGCGTACAGCTATAAATAGAGGGGTGTATTTTCCCTTTTCCAAAATGGTTCCTTAACACCATACAAGATGGTTGTTGGAACCAAATGAGATAACAAAGGGAAGATATCTACACCATACAAGATGGTTGTTGGAACCAACAATCTATCTCAGGACTCAGCACCCAGGAACTCTCAACATATGCTGTTTCTATTCTCAAGCTACGATCCAAAGTCCTTACAAACCTCTCCATGCCTTCCTCTCTCTCACAAAATAAGCAGTGTAAACCTCTTACCTTATACCAGACCTATCGAGTTATGGATTTCCCTGCAAATCTGCCTACACACTAAGAAACCCTTCTTGCAAAAATCTTTTCTGATAAAGGCAAGGAGTCAGTGATGTGGCAATGGCAGAGTTGGCCTTGAAGTGGAAACATGATTGAAATGGCAGGAGTATATGGAAAATAGTTATCTTTATATCCTCTCTACTCATCCTCTCAGAAAATATACTTAGTTCATTGTCTTCAATAATATGTATGCATATATTTATACACATATAGAAATCTATATATACATTCATCATGAGCACAAAGATGATTCTCTCTCCCTTCCCTCCCATCCTCCCTCCCTCCCTCTGTCTGTCTTATACAAACACACACACACACACACACACACACACCTCTTCCACATTCAGCAGTGGAAGTCATCTGGTATTCATACTTCTCTCTGCATCAGAGGCCTCCAGCTAAATTTGGCCTGCATGTTGAATTTGGTCAGAAAGTGTGTTTTATTTGAGCTACATAGTGTTTTAAATGTCTATGAATCACCTACTCATTTAAAACTTTCAACAATGTCACATGAGCAACCATATACCTACTATGGAAAGTTCAGTTGATCCATAACCACTGGGACCACGTCTCCACATGGCAACCTGTCCGCTTTAGACAGAGCTCAAGTGCTTCATTTTACAAAAGATGCCACCACTCACATTATATTCTTGAGGATATTATATTATATCCATGAGGATATAATATTATCCATTATATTATTATCCATTATATATATATATTATATATATCCATTATAATATTATCCATTATAATATTATCCATGAGGATATCATATTATATCCATGAGGATAAGCGTTACCTACTATCTGTCATATTACACCTGGCTCGCTTTCTCACTCACTTTACGTTCATGGCCATGAGGGGCGCTTGCTTTTGTGCACCCTGGACTATGCTTTTATATCCGTTTCAGGATATAACTGTCTTATTCAGATTTTCGATTCCAGGGGGAAAGGAGCACATTGGTTTGACTTGCTTTTTATATTGCCTAAAAGTGTCATGTCATATTCAAATGGAGATGCCTACGACATGTGTGACATTATGACAGTGACACAAGCACTAGTTGAATTGTTCTTATATTCAGCTGAAATATCTAAAGCATCCTCTTCGTTGCAAAGGCCTATGCTGACAACCCTTGATTATGCATGGTCTGCTTCTCCAGTTTACGAATCATTCGAGTAGCTTTGTTTCTTCTCGTTTTGCCCACTGCCTGATTGTCTCGGAGTATTTCTTCCAGAGAGCATAAATAGAAAGATGAAGGAATTCAAATCTCTTGATTAGACTATAGATAAGGGGAAAAGAAAGACAGAAGTAATGGCTTAAAAAGAGAGCCAAGATTTTAGGATTTAACTTTGTTCTACTCCTCAGTCTTTCAGATAATCTAAAATTGGACCAACCAGTTGTAGTAGGGGCTGTCAATGGCCCCTGCGTTTTCCTGGGACCATTCTGTGTGCTGGGAGTAGGCTGACTGCCAATTGCCAGTGGCTGACCTTTGTTTCTGGAATGATGGAAAGGTGGGTTGCCCAGATGTGCTACTGCATGGCAGGCCAGAAGTGCCAAGGAGTTAATACTCCCGGGTCAGGGCAGTCTTCAATCAATGTCTTGAGACTCGATGTACTGTACGTTTTGCATCGTTTTCCAGACACCCATTGCAACGTTGGTTTAATAGCTCACCTTTATTGGCTGCCTTCCTTTTCCTGTATCACTTCCTCACTCCCCACAGGCTTTTCCTGCACTTCCCAAGTAAATTACATTCCCTCAATCCTGATCTCTGGATCTGCTGCTGGAAGAACCCATAATAAAACATGTACATCAGAAATAGCTAAACTACCAAGAAACAGACAAGTAAGTCGGTTCCCATGATTTCCACAGAATCAAAATGACACTTTAAGATGGAAATGCCTTCAGATCCGTTACAGCCTTCCGTCAGTGAAAGTTTTGCTAGGGAACAAATTTTACGCACCATACTTTAGTCACTTAAGTAAGGTCTTGGTAACTTGAGAAGGAAGATTATTGTGAAACAGACACTTGAGTCAAGCTTTTTATCTCGGTTGATCTAAAATGACTTTTTATTGCTGTATCAATCAACTAAATGATTTTTTCTAAGTCTGAAATAAAATTATATATTGGTGTGTTGGGCAAGAGAGACAATGAGGATAAAATTTTAATGTTCGCCTCACCAGAACCCAACACCACACTTGGCCCATTAGAACTGCTCAAAAAAAAAAATCTCTTGAGTTAAAATGCTAAATTATATATCTAGTACTTTCTGATGAGGTAAAAATTATAGCCTTTCTATTGAATCTCATCACTGTTCAGACTCATCATATTTAACAGATAACCATCTTTCTTTTTTATTTTTTTTGGTATCCAACTGTGCCAACAGAGATGCTGCTGTGACAGTGTTGGTGTCTTTTCCACGTCTGAATCTCCTGTTTTACCTGCCAATTCGTGGTACAAAAATCACCTCATCTGTCCGGTTATGCATTGTTCCACTTCTGAGTATTTTACCCTTAACGAATTTTAATTTGTGAAAATGTGCAATCCTCAAAAGAGATGCCATCGGCCGGGCACTGTGGCCTTAAACGGTATCCATGGCAAACAGGGAATGAGAGAGGGAAGGACAAACTGCAAATACCTCCCTGCTTCCTCAATCGAGTGCATTTAACGTAAAAAGCTGTTGTGAACTTGTCCACAGTTACAGGAAATGTCCTATGAAATAAGACCATTCCCCCCATGTTTTGCAAAGCACCTCCATCACGAGTAATTAGTGTCAATGACAGTGCCTCGCGCCCCATGCTCCGACGCAGCCCATCTGCTGACTGTCCTGTGATGCCCTCAGACAGGCTCAGGTTCATCTGCTCCCTGCCTGGCGTTTGCCTCCCACCGTTCTGTCCATCTGCTGTCTTCATCATCACTCTGACCTTTTAAAGTCCTGTCGATTTGCTGACTCTCCGCCAACCTTGCTCAGGCATTTTGATCACCTCGAGTTGGCACAATGATCAACTCTGCCAGCTTGTCCTATTAGCTCAGGCCTCTTCTTTCCACTGACCCATCCATCTGACCCTCCCATCACAGAATACTAAAATGAGTATGCTTTTTGAGCACGGAAACCAGGCTAGACCTTAGGGGAAGGAGCAATCAATGACATACCTGGAGTCCTGAGTTCTACTCTTGGCTCCATCATTATTTAGATATATAAACTCAGACAAGTCACTGACTTTCCTCTTGACCTCAGCTGCCTCCATTCCAGAATAAGGAGCTCGCACTATATTACCTCTAAGAACATTTCTGATCAATGATTCAAAGTCATCCTCACTGTAAGTTAGCCAATTCCATGAAGACTATTTAAAAAAAAAAAAAAGGAAATAAAGCAGAAGACATGTCACTAACGGATACACAAAGAGTGAAGAGAGAATGCATCATGTAAGGAATCAACATGTGAAACTACCAGAAGGCATTATGATCCTAATAAAAGTCACTGCCATGGGCTGCCCTGCTGGCGCAGTGGTTGAGGGTCTGCCTGCCGATGCAGGGGGCGCGGGTTCGTGCCCCGGTCTGGGAAGATCCCACGTGCCGCGGAGCGTTTGGGCCCGTGAGTCATGGCTGCTGAGCCTGCGCGTCCGGAGCCTGCGCTCCACAACGGGAGGGGCCCCAACAGTGAGAGGCCCGCATACGGCAAAAAAAAAAAAAAAAAAGTCACTGCCATTATCACCTCCAAATGGATCTCCCAGCTTCCTCACATGAAACAGATTCCATTTTACACCCAGCCCTTAGTGTAATCTGAATTAAGTGTTATTAATCAGATCACACCACCACCCCTCTTCCCTCTGCCCCATGGCTTCCTATTTAACTTTGAATAAATTCCAAATGCCATGGGTCCCAGCCTCTAGGATCTCACTTTGGATCACTCTCTCCCTTCTCAAGTTGCGGCCACACCAATCTTGCTTTGGTCTTTCAAACACACCACGCTCATGCCCTGCTCCTTCTGGCCATCACTATGCTCTCTGCTTGGAATGCCCATCTAGCAAGTCTTCTCTGGGCTGGCTCCCTGTGTGACTCCAGTCTAACCTAAGATGTCCATTTCCTCGTAGAAGTTTCTCCTGATCCCCTATTTATATTAGCCCCGCCATCTTGCATCACCAATCATGCCTCCTCTAACACCCTGCTTTGATTACTTTCTATCATCGACCTCTGTCTGAATTTACCTTATTTACTTGTTTATTATTTCTCTCCCCTTACTAAAACATAAACTTTTGGATAACAACTTTTGGGAAACTTCTGGGAAAAGATTTTTTCTTATTCTTATTCTGTCTATCACGCAGAACAGAACAATGCTCACAATGACAAATTCTTGTTCAATGGATGAATAAGAGAAGGGAGAGTTACTGGGATATTAAAGCCTTCTTGGAGGTTTGGCAGGCTTGATTTTGAATATAGCAGGAGTGGAACAGACTTTGAATGGAAAATAAAGAATAGGGCATCCTCGCTTCCAAATCTGCCAGAGAGAGTTGAGAAGCTTCCTTAAAAAGTAGTTTGAGATGGTTTGGTCCTTTCTCTGGCCAGAGTGTGACTGCAGGTGATTTTGGGGAAGATTGGCGTCCACTGACATGGAGTAACCTGGCTCAATGTGTGGGAAGCTTCCAGCAAAGAATGTCCTTGGTGTGGCTACAGGTGAGAGAACTCTGAAAATATTTCCATTTTCCAGGGAAACTTGTCTATAACCTCGAGAAACCTCTCATGGATTTCCGCATTTGAGCTTGTGAATTTTTCCTCACAAATTCAGAGTAAGTATTGTTTCTTCCACTTCCCAAGGCCATTTCTTGTACAACAGGTAAAAATCAAAAGACTTACAAAATTCAGACTGCAATACCTGAGCTCATAGCTAGCATCCCTACCTCACTTCTGAGGCCAGAGACACCAAAATCCAACCAAAGATCTTCCTGGTCTATCTTGTTCTCCTTAAAGTAAAGCCTTTGTCAAATCTATATAAATCTAAAGTACATTAGTGGTTGCCTATAGCTGAATGGAAAAGGGGATTAACTAAAAAAGGGCACCAGGGATCTTATTGGAGTGGTGCATGTGTTCTAAAACTGGATTTTCAGGACAGCTGGGCAACGCAGTACATTTGCCAAAAATTATTAAATTGAATGCTTAAAAATGGGTGAATTTTATGGAATGTAAATTAGATCTCAATAAAGCTTTGTTGCTGTTGTTTTTTAATTAAATCTTTGGTCTTAACCAGCTGAGTTCCCCTGTCTTTCAGTTTCAAGGGGGACAATATTTCTACTCCACGTAAAAATGATTTTTTTTCTCGTTTCTTCTCTCATCTGCATCTAAGGACCACTTAGATTAGTCACGTGAAAAGACTGCCAGACGAGGTAGTTTCCGCTTCAAAAATAATGTGTTATTTCTACTTTAACACTTTTTGGCAAACAGAAAGTAAAATCTTGCACACATCCATGATCAAATCCAAAAGGACATAATTACTAGATTATGTGAAATGTTTAGGGAACAATCCAAACCGAGTTAAAATGACAGCAGTCTGGAACTAAAGTCAGAAGCCTGCGTTGTGCGATGAAAGGCTGGTGGAAATGATGAGCTTCCACACCTTTCTTACTATCCCCTTCCCAACTTGATGCTTCCAGTCTCCACGGCTGCCTCCTCCCTCTCTCCATGTAGTGAAGATGAGGTCATCATTTCCCATTTAAAGCCATCGTCACATGCTCATTTCTTGTTTCCCAGTCCATTTATAGCTACCCTTTGATTCAGTTTTCACTCTGTATTTTTTACATTTTTAAAAGTAGCCCTTTCATCAGGTAATAAATAAATGAATAGTTCTGGTGGTTCCCACCAGCTTACTGTCCCAAAAAGGACGCACCAATCTTTGATTCTGAAGCAATTATAGCCACCTGCCCTGGCTAAATGACTCTGCAAAATCAAAAGAAGGGCTCTCTTTTAATTGCTCTCTAGCATATATTCTGAATGCCAGATGGGACAGATCTACAGATACGGTTCGTACTGAAATGTGACTTGAACCACTGTGAATCTAAATGTTCTCATTGGAGAAGTGGAGGTATTGGTAACTACCTTTCTGTATTGATGACAGGTAGTAAGACAACACCGTGATGCTGTCACAAGTAGGTGGTGAATTCGGCGGGGGGCAGGGTACTAACAGAGTCAACACTTTTGCCGTCACCAACACCTCTGGACTCTGGGATGGCATCAAGTTACTCCCCAAACCCACCAGACAAATCTTTAGTTTGTCAAAACAGCATTAGACCTATTTCCAAAATTATAAGCAGTCTTCAGAATCATACTTTCTTACCAGTGAAAGCTGACAAAGTGACAGAAATAAACTTTCTGGGATGACGGTTTACAAAGGTACTCTCGCTGCGTTGGCAGGAATGGTTACCTACCCTGTGATTCATGTTCTCAGATAACATCCACTGAACTGACTCTGAACAGCACCAGTGCTGCTGACATTTCCTTAGGAAACCCAGGAGAAGCATTCCAACCATCCCTACATGTAGAAGCCCGTGCTGTTTGTGTCTACATACCTGCTCATTCCACCTCTTTTTCAGCTAGATCATTCGGTAGGATGTGATGGGCAGATAATACCTTTTGAAGTGGAAGAATACGGACTTCATACATCATACTTATTGTCCAGCTGATGATTCACCACAGACCTCCTCGTTAGTGCTTACAGAGTCTTTTCTCTAAAAAAAAGCTTACTTTCAAGGCTTTCCTGTCTGAGGATAAGTACCTTAAGGGCAGAAACTATGCTTACACTCTGCACCTTGCAAAATACATCAGCTGGCACACTCAGTGCCCAATGAATCTTCACTGATGTGAGGTGTTTGGACTGTCCAGAGACTTTCCATTCCACTTGGCTGCACTACGTACTAAGCACACTCATGAAGTCCAGGTTAGCAAACAGCAGGTTCCTGAAAGGAGGGACTTATCACATTATATTTTCCGTATCATGTGTAGCATGCTATTTCTTCCATCTAACACAGGACACATTTTTTCCATAGCTTTCCTTTTTTTTTAATCGAAGTATAGTTGATTTACAATGTTTCAGGTGTACAGCAAAGTGATTCATATATATACATATATTTTGTTCTTTTTCAGATTCTTTTCCATTATAGGTTATTACATGATACTGAATATAGCTCCCTGTGCTATACAGTAGGTCCTTGTTGGTTACCTATTTTAGATATAGCAGTGTGTATCTGTTAATCCCTCTCCCCTTTCCCCTTTGGTAACCATAAATTTGTTTTCTATGTCTGTGAGTCTATTTCTGTTTTGTAAATAAGTTCCTTTGTATCATTTTTTTTACCATCTTTATTGGAGTATAATTGCTTTACAATGGTGTATTAGTTTCTGCTGTATAACAAAGTGAATCAGCTATATGTATACATATATATCTCCTCCCTCTTGCGTCTCCCTCCCACCCTCCCTATCCCACCCCTCTAGGTGGTCACAAACCACCGAGCTGATCTCCCTGTGCTATGCGGCTGCTTCCCACTAGCTATCTATTTTACATTTAGTAGTGTATATATGTCCATGCCACTCCCTCAGTTCGTCCCAGCTTACCCTTACCCCTCCCCGTGGCCTCAAGTCCATTCTCTGCCTCTGCATCTTTATTCCTGTCCTGCCCCTAGGTTCTTCTGACCATTTTTTTTCTTTTTTTAGATTCCATATATATGTGTTAGCATACGGTATTTGTCTTTCTCTTTCTGACTTACTTCACTCTGTATGACAGACTCTAGGTCCATCCACCTCACTACAAATAACTCAATTTCATTTCTTTTTATGGCTGAGTAATATTCCTTTGTCTATATGTGCCACATCTTCTTTAGCCATTCATCTGTCGATGGGCACTTAGGTTGCTTCCATGTCCTGGCTATTGTAAATAGAGCTGCAATGAATATTGTGGTACATGACTCTTTTTGAATTATGGTTTTCTCAGGGTATATGCCCAGTAGTGGGATTGCTGGGTCTTATGGTAGTTCTATTTTTAGTTTTTTAAGGAACTTCCATACTGTTCTCCATAGTAGCTGTATCAATTTACATTCCCACCAACAGTGCAAGAGGGTTCCCTTTTCTCCACACCCTCTCCAGCATTTGTTGTTTGTAGATTTTTTGATGATGGCCATTCTGACTGGTGTAAGGTGATACCTCATTGTAGTTTTGTATCATTTTTTTTTTAGATTCCACATATCAGTGAAATCTTTTAGACAAACAGTTCACACTATGTGACACTCAGTGGTTGGTGTGGCTATCCCCTAACTAGGTCGTGATCTCCTTGAGAACACAATGGAGTCACATTCATCTTGGTATCCCAAAAACCTCACCCAGTGCCCCCAGCATAACAGCTCTTGAGAGCTCCGTCAGAACCAGGCATTGTGATACGCGCCAACAACAAATGAGTAAGACAAAGTCTTCAATGTCATGGAGCTCACTGGCCAATAAGAAAGAGAGTTAGTAAACAAATGATCACAAGACGCCACGTGAGGCTCAGGTGGCCTGCAAACTTGAGTGGGCAAAGATCAGAGGAGTCAGGTAAGATTTTCCAGGTAATCTGACAAAGAAGAGGAAATGTATTGCACAAAAAGAAAAAACTCACGTAGACGATCTAAATTATAAATGCCATATCTAAGGTGTAAGGTGGATCCTCACCGCTAAGTAAGGACACACGGCGGGACCCTTATCGACAGAAAGCACTGCCTCTTCCTGCCCAATACTCAGCTCTTTCTCTTTTTCTCAGCATCCTGTGCTGGGTGGGTAAAACTAGAACCCTCAGCTCCTGCACCTGTCACCATGTTTAAGATTAAGGTCACCAGTAGAGCATCTTCTTGTCCTGTGTGGTTTTAGCACTTGTTTGCAGACAAACACCTTGCTCTCATTTCTGTTTAGAGCTGGCGTGCACTGGTGTCTTTGAACAACACTACAAAACACCTGGCAGTCCTCCCACAGGAAGAAATTTTGCCCAGACCCTCGATCAAGTCTCTAGAAGTCATTTCTTAAGATGCACTACAGAGAAGGTTATTTAAAAATCAACAATTTGGATTTATGTTAAAGAGACTTCTTTGTTGTAATAGATATGGCAAATAAAATCTGCTAAGTTTATTTTTCAGTTTAGTATTAATTTTTTCCGTATACAAAATCTCCTTTAGGGGTTATAAGAAGAAAATTGATATTTTAAGTTTTAATATAAAAATTATTTTGGAAGCTCATTCTATGGATTTCATCCAAAAAGAGGTCTAATACACCATGATTTTTCTCTAAACAGATACTTTAACATTCTAAGTATGCATGTATTCCCAGTACGAAGATAATTTTTAAAGAAAAATATACTTAATCACATCCCCTTCATGTCTAATAGGACTAGAATTCATTTATTCATTCTCTCCTTGTTTTGAGTATACCAAGTTTAAAAGTACACAGCTACCTTTCATGGAACTAACTATGAAGACAAAGGAGCACATACTAGCTGAGGTAACTGCCCATCTTAGACAAGTTTGGGAAACATTTTAAAAACATACACAATTATTTAAAATTCTTTTGTTTCTTTCAACGTATTTTTTTAAAGGTAGATTAACACTAATTAGACCTTTTTAGATTATGCACTCATATTCCTATGCAACATTATTTTTTTATTTCGGCACACCTACCCACACACATTCATAAATACAACAAATAGTGATATTGGGCAATGCAAACAAATTAATCTGAATGATATAGATAAATTTTATGAAACAAAACACTTTTAAAAAATTGAATTATGAAAGACAAATTGATCATTTCCCAAACAATTCAGGCATTTGGCAATAGTAGCCAACTCTTAAGCAATTCGATCACTGTCTGTGCCATTTTGCTTGATTACCAACCTGTATAAATTCAGTTCTTGTTTTGTTTTGTTTTGTTTTTTTGCGGTACGCGGGCCTCTCACTGTTGTGACCTCTCCCGTTGCAGAGCACAGGCTCCGGACACTCGGGCTCAGCAGCCATGGCTCACGAGCCCAGCCGCTCCGCGGCACGTGGGATCTTCCCAGACTGGGGCACGAACCTGAGTCCCCTGCATCGGCAGGCGGACTCTCAACCACTGCGCCACCAGGGGAGCCCTAAATTCAGTTATTTTGATCATCCTGACAAGTCATACACATCGTGCAACAATCTGATCAACTGCTCAGTAATTAACATTTTTAATCTCAAGACTAAATAAAGTGATAAGCTGTCTACTCAGGGATAACCTGGAAATATGGTCTTTTAAACCTCAGAATGTAAGTTCCATTTATTTACCAATTATCTCTACCCAAGCCCACATCTTCTGTGCTCTGCTTTGTGATCCTGGGACTGGCAGTCTCAGAACTACATACATTTCTCAGATTCCCTTGACAGCTGCCTTCTAGTTAGCTTCTGTCACTAGGAGGCTCTGATGGAAGCTGAGAAAGATGGGAAGGAGAAAAGGAGAGCTAAGGCTTTGTTTCCAATTCCTGTCAGTACTCTTCCAGCAGTGGTGGATAGATCTAACTTTCCCTCCCTGTGGCATCTGAGGAGCAGCCCCACGGCACACCTGAAGGACGAAGACCAGCCTTGCAGAACTCTCCCAAAGGTCTTAGCCTGCTGGATGGTGCTTCTCAGAGTTACCAGTCCTGGCTCCATGGTGGCCGCTCCTTGAGCTATTTAGGTTCTCATAGCATTGCCTCTTCCCTTTGTTATCCCAGACAAAGAAGTGAAAGCTGCTTCTACAATTACAGTTACCAGTTTCTGGGTTATCGCTTTGTCTGCCTGATACTCTCTCAGTTTCCCAATACCTATACTAAGGTCATTCTGTTTTAAATGCCTATAGTATTTTCTATTTCTTGAATGGAACCTGATTGACATACTATATAATGTATTTTGAAAGAACAAACGTTTAATGTATAAGACCAAATGAGGCACACAATGTGTTTCAAACGTACATCTGCCCCAAGACCTGTGTGGATTCGGAAAAATTCCATAAGCCTCTGTTCACTCGTATAAATTAAATATAATAGCAATACCTATTTAAGAGGTTATTATTTGTTTTGGTGAGGTTAAAAGAAATGATGCAGGTTCATCCTTCACAGTTTCTGGCATGTGAAAAACATCCAATAGGTGTCTATATTATTATTATCATTATTACTATTCACCAAATCAAATGTTTTACCCAGTGTTGCCAGGTGATGGTGCATATTTTCAAAACATACCTAGAAAAAAACCCCATAAAATTGATTTCTAAAACACCATAATTCTAAAACTATGATATTCTGTACCACCCCTTATACAAAGCATCACAGGAGAATGGTCTCCCTTAATTCTTTTACTTTAAGATCAACAATGAAATCTTTATTCGAAATAAAGTTCAGTATCTCTAGTTCCTTAATCACTAAATTTTACCTTAGAAAGTTAAATTCACCCTTTTATATATATTTCAATATAAAATGTAAAGTATAAAACTTTTTATGAAAGTAAAATGGTACGTTTTGACACAAACCATATAAAAGCATTTTTGAATCCTAAGAATACCAAAATATTACAGAAATAACAATACAGAATGCAAGGAGCAAATAATTTTCAATAGCAGGATAAAAATAAATGTCGTAAGTTCAGATGAACATTCATTAAACTCTTACGTAAACCATAATGAGAAAAAGAGCATAATCTGAATCATTACTTAAGCACTTCCATTTCGTCTAACTTTCATTAAAGATAAAATCCTTTTGAAATTTGTCTCTATACAGAGCAGTAGCTCACAATGCTTTAATTTTAAAATATTGTTTCCCTAACCAGTACAAGTCACTAAGGGATAAAATATCTGCTTTCATCAAAACCCCACATACTAACTTTTACCCCCAGAATGCCAGAGTTCAAAAATATCACCCTAAATATTGAAACTCAAGGGTGTTACTCTAATGAGCCTAATTATGGAAAACACCAGATGCAATAATGTGCTAAAAAAACCCCAGCAATTTGAAACAATTACAACAGCTTGCTACAGATGGTATAGCAGTGCACTCACTGTATTCGTCAAGTTTGGTTTGGATCAGAAAAGTAAACTGAAAACACTTTTCTACTGGTACAATAATAGAATGAATATGTTGAAGACTTGGAAATCTGTTTTCACAAATAATTTTTGAAAATGATGAAGTGTGCTTGTCCTGTAATGACAAATACCGATTTTTAAAAACGCCATTACAAAGAAGCATTTATAAAGAAGAATAAATAAAAACAAAGCTATTTAATCTTTAAATTCAATGTATTTGCCAAAATAGGATGTAAAAGTAGAAACTAAGTATTCCACCTGGAAATGCAAGACCCATTCATATTGAAAGAAACCAAATGTGAGGGGTATAAAAATGGACATTAATCTCGTATTTGAAAGGAGAGTTAGGTCGCTTAAGGAAGCACATAGAATTCTGAATGGCCAGTACAGACAAGACATCGTCTGCTCCTCTAGAAAAATGAGAAGACTGGTTATAATATAAAGTAAGGAAAGAAGAAAGAAGCCATATCCCCGTGTTATAACTTTTGCACTTCCTAAGATTCCTTGCCTTGAGGCATGGTGTTCAGACTGTGAGTGACAGGGAAGGGAAGACTGGAGATGAGAGAAGATATGAAGAGGAAAGTAATGGGTGTAAGAAATTACATAATTTATAATCTTGATTAAATTTATACCAATGACATATTAAATGTTTTTAAATCATGATTTTTTTGGAGGGGGAGGGTAATGATCTCTCTGAATTCAGTGATTTTCACACTTGCATATTAACTGTATCACTGGAAGAATTTTCAAAATAAACCCATGTCTATGAAGCTGCCTCACCCCCAAAAGAAGTTCTGATGCAGCTGTTCTGGGGTGCAGCCCAAGTAGTGAGATATTATAAAATCTCTGCAGGTGATTCAAATGTGCTGCAGCACTTGAGACCCACAATTTTAACCCTTTAGGACTTCCTCCCTAGTAATAACTTGCCTCAAACCCAGGTTTACTTAATGTCTATAAGTATGTCTAAAGTATTTTAAATGAACTAAGTCTCATGCTTCATGACCCCTTCATGATTTGCAATAGCAAAAGTTTTCAACAACCTAAATACTTTTCAATAGGGGGCTGATTAAATGTTATGGGGAACTATGTAATGAAAGGTTATGCTGTTACTTAAAATTATGGTATTAGATCTTTTATTATTTTACTTTTTAAAATAGTATTTTATCAAATGCATGTACATTGTTTAAAACACCAAATAACACTGAAAGACATAATGAAGTATTAAATAAAACAACCCAAAACCCTGTTGCTACTCTCTGTGCCTGTTTCCCAGAGTAACTACTTTGAAATTATTTATACTGCTGATACTGATCACCAGATTTCTAAATAATATACTTCTATATTTTAATTCATCAAATTGGACATCATGTACTAACTTCCACAGTAGATAAGAACATGGCCATCACTACTTCTGAATACTTCCTATCCCAGCCAAGTTCAGCATTATGCTGGTTACCTATCCAACATTTACCCTTGGTCTAAGACTCTAAGCCCGTCATGGTGGTCCATTCTCCTTGACAGTGATAGGGTTTTAGATGCAGACATATAACTAATCCTGTCATAGTGACCTGATGGGAAGGTTCTGGGGAGTTACTGGGAAAGGTTTCCTAGATCCTAAGAAAGAGATTTCAGCGGGGGTGATCCTCTTTCTGTTTCTGGACTGTTGTGTACAGTGATAAACAATGATTACATTTGCTTTTCTATGCAATAATTTTATTGGAATTTAAAATATGACACATTTTTCATTTGCTTAGTTTTGTGCCTATAGCTTTTTCTTGTTACACCATACATAAGTCATTCAAGATAATTTCTCCCATGAAAGGACATGTCTGGTGTGACCATGTAATTTAATATCTTACCTGGGACACTTCTGAGGGTGAAAGTATGAATTATCAATGATTATGCCAGAACAATAAGTATAAATCAGGACTGTACTGAGAAAAGCAAGACAGTCTCCATAAATATACCTAATAATCTATCAATGCATTTTTTAACTAAGGAGCTCCCTCCTTGTGTTCTCCTTTCTGCAGCTACAAACTAAACCAGCTACTTTTTAGGCCTGTGAGCCATAGTTCTGTAACTTCCCATCACAGACTTACTGGAAATTCCCTCTGTCTTACTCCTTCTTGTTTTAGATATTCTGTACATGGTTCTTGAGTTTTTCTCTTCATTTAGGTAGAGAATATTCCAGTAGTTTCTGTTTTCGTGGATTACTCCACTGTTTTGTTGGAAAGCATCATTAAGTAGCTTCCTGAAAAAAGTTAATTTTTGAAATGTGGAAGTATGAAAGTCTCTTTATTCTACATTTAAGTATAATTATCTGGCTAGAATTTTAAAAGCTTTAATATACTACATTATAGCTTCCAATCTTACTAGCCTGAAACCCAAAGTAATTTTATTCTCAGTTCTCAGTATATAAGCTTTTTTTCATTTTTTTTCTCCAAAAAAATTTTAGGATGTTTTATTTCTGATATTCTGTATTTCGTTATTTGTACTTTGGAGTAGGTTTGCTTCATTTAACTTACTGAGCTGGACCTTAATAGGACCTTTCAATCTAGTTACTGATACAATTCGATTCTGGGAAATTTCTTGTGTTATATCATTATTTTATCACTTCTTTTTCAAGTTCTGTATTTCTGAAATTATTATGTGTCAAGTGTTAGAGCTCTAAAGTTGAATTTCTAATGGTTTTATATTTTCCTTTTGTTTTAACTCTTTCTTACACTTTTCCTTTTCTTTCTTTTTGTGTTGTTTTATTTGGTTCCAAACATTCTTCAACTTTATCTTCTAAGATTTTACTTGATTTTTTGTTTGTTTTTGTTTTCTCCAGTTTTAGTGAGAAATAACTGACATACATCACTGTATAAGTTTAAGGCATACAGGATGAGTTGCTTTACATATATTGTGAAATGATTACCAAGATAGGTTCAGCTAACATCTATCATCTCATATATAATAAAAAGAAAAGAAAGAAAAAAAAATTTTCTCCTTGTGATTAGGACTCTTGGAATTTACTCTCCTAACAATTTTCCAATATATCATTCAGCCGTGTTAACTATAATCACCATGTTGTACATTACATCCCTAGTACTTATTTATCTTATACCTGGACCTTTTGACTGCCTTCCTCTAAGTTCCCCTCCCTCCCGTCCACCTCTGGTAACAACAAGTCTGATCTCTTTTTCTGTGTTTTGGTTCTTGGTATTTTTTTGGGGGATTTCACATATAAGAGAGATCATAGGGTATTTGTATTTCTCTGTCTAATTTCAGTTAGCATAATGCCTTTAAGGTCCTTCCATGTTGTTGCAAATGGTAGGATTTCCTCATTTTATATAGCTGAATAATATTCATATATATATGCACACATACATACACCACAACTTCTTCATTCATTCATCCATGGAAAGATCCTTTGGTTGTTTTCATGTCTTGGCTATTGTAAGTAATGCTGCTATCTATGTACATGGGGGTGCAGATAAAGCTGAGTTAGCATTTCCATTTCCTTTGGATATATATCCAGAATTAGAATTGCTGGATCATATGATAGTTCTATTTTTAATTTATTGAGGATCCTCTGTACTGCTTTTCTGTAGTGGTTGTACCAATATGGAAATCCCACTAAGAGTGTACAAGGGTTCCATCTTCTCACATCCATGCCAGCATTTGTTATCCCGTCTTTTTCATGATGGTCATTCTAACAAGAGTGAGGTGATAGCTCATTGTGGTTTTAATTTGCATTTCCCTAATGAGCAGTGCTGCTGAGCATCTTTTCACTTACCTGTTGGCCTTTCGTAGATCTTCTTTGGGAAGATGTCTATTCAGGTCCTTGCCCATTTTTTAAATCAGGTTATTAGCTGTTGTTATTGCTATTGAGTTCCATAAGTTCTTATTATTTTATGAATATTAACCCCTTATCAGATATAAGGTTTGCAAATATTTTTCCCACTCCATAGGTAGTCTTTTCACTTTGTTGATGGTTTCTTTTGCCGTAGGGAAGCTTTTTGGTTTGATGTAGTCCCCCTTGTTTATTTTTTTATTTTATTGCTTGTTTCATATCTAAAAAATCATTACCAAGACTTAACAAGGAGTTTTTCCCTATGCTTTCTTCTAGGAGTTTTATGGTTTCAAGTCTTACATTTTTAATCCATTTTGAGTTAATTTTTGTGAGTGGCATAAGATATGGGTCTAATTTCATTCTTTTACATGTGAATATCCAATTATTTCAGCACCATTTATTGAAGAGACTGTCTTTTCTCCATTGAGTATTCTTGGCTCCCTTGTCAAATATTCGTTAACGGTATATACTTAGGTTTATTTCTGGGCTCTTGATTTTGTTCCATTGGTCTTCCTGTCAGTTTTAAAGTAGAACCATACTGTTTTAATGACTAGTATAGCTTGAAAACAGAAAGTAGTATAGCTTGAAAACAGAAAGTGTCATGCCTTCTGCTTTGTTCTTTCTCAGGACTTCTTTGGCTACTCAAGGTCTTTTGTGGGTCCATATAAATTTTAGGACTGCTTTATTTTTACTTCTGTAAAAAAGTGCCACTGGAATCTTGATAAGGATTGCATTAAGTCCACAGACAGCTTTTGGAAGTATTGACATTTTAACAATATCAATTCTTTTAATCCATGAACATGGGACACATTTCCACTTATTTGCATCTTCTTCAATTTTTTTCATCAGTGTTATTGTTTTTAAAATAGAGATCGTTCACCTCCTTGTTTAAATTTATCTCTAAGTATTTTATTGTTCTTGATGCTATTGTAAATGGAATTAATTCCTTTACTTCTTTTTCAGAAAATTTGTTGTGAGTAAATAGAAATTCTACTGATTTTATATGTTAATTTTGTATCCTTCAACTTTATTGAATTCAGTGATAGATTTTAAAAGTTTTTTTGTTGGGCTTCCCTGGTGGTGCAGTGGTTAAGAATCTGCCTGCTAATGCAGGGGACACGGGTTCAAGCCCTGGTCCAGGAAGATCCCACATACCATGGAGCAACTAAGCCCGTGTGCCACAACTACAGAGCTGAGCTCTAGAGCCTGTGAGCCACAACTACCGAGCCCGCAAGCCACAACTACTGAAGCCTGCATGCCTAGAACCCGTGCTACAAAACAAGAGAAGCCACCGCAATGAGAAGCCCATGTACCACAACAAAGAGTAGCCCCCACTCACCACAACTAGAGAAAGCTCAAGCACAGCAGCAAAGACCCAGCACAGCCAAAAATAATAAAATAAATAAATTAAAAAAAAAACAATGTAACACTGAAGCCAAGAGATTTATTTTAAGAAAAAAAGTTTTTTTTGTTGAGTGTTTAGAATTTTCTATATACAAAATCATGTAATCTGCAAATAGAGACAATTTTACTTGTTCCTTTCAAATTCTGATACTTTTATTTCTTTTTCATCCCTGATGGCTCTAACTAAGACTTCCAGTACAATGTTGAATAGCAGTGGTCAGAGTGGGCACCTTTGTCTTGTTCCTGATCTTAGAAGAAAAGCTTTCACCCTTTCACCACTGAGTATGACATTAGTTAACAGCTTGTCATATAAGGGCTTTCTTATGTTGAGATATGTTCCTCTATGCCTAATTTGTTAACAGTTTTTATCATGAATGGATGTTAAATTTTGTCAAGTGCTTTTTCTGTGTCTCTTGAGATAACATGATTCTTTTCTTTCATTCTATTAGCGTGATGTATCACACTGATTAATTTGGGTATGTTTGAACAATTGTTTGTATCCCACTTTATCATGGTGAACAATCCTTTCAACGTGTTGCTGAATTTGGTTTGCCAGTATTTTACTGAGAACTTTTGCTTCTATATTCATCAGGGGAAGTGGCTTGTAGTTTCCTTTTCTAGTAGTATCATTTTCTGGTTTTGGTATCAGGATAATGTCAACCTTGTAAAATGAGTTTGGGATTGTTCCCTCCTCTTGATTTTTTGAAAGAGTTTGAGAAGGATTAGTGTTAATTCTTTAAATATTTGGTAAAATTCACTAGTTAAGCCATCTAGTCCTGGACTTTTCTTTTTTCTTTTTTTTTTTTTTGCAGTACGTGGGCCTCTCACTGTTGTGGCCTCTCCTGTTACGGAGCACAGGCTCTGGACACACAGGCTCAGCAGGCATGGCTCATGGGCCTAGCTGCTCCGCGGCATATGGGATCTTCCCAGACCGGGGCACAAACCCGCATCCCCTGCATCGGCAGGCGGACTCTCAAACATTGCGCCACCAGGGAAGCCCCTGGGCTTTTCTTTGTTGGGATATTTTTTTTTTTTTTTTTTTTTTTCCCGTATGCGGGCCTCTCACTGTTGTGGCCTCTTCCATTGAGGAGCACAGGCTCCGGATGCGCAGGCTCAGCGGCCATGGCTCACGGGCCCAGCCGCTCCGCGGCATGTGGCATCTTCCCAGACCGGGGCACGAACCCGTGTCCCCTGCATCGGCAGGCGGACTCTCAACCACTGCGCCACCAGGGAAGCCCGTTGGGAGATTTTTGATTACAGATTCACTCTCCTTACTAGTAATAGGTCTATCCAGATTTTCTATTTCTTCCTTCCTGATTCATTCTTGTTAAGTTGCATGTTTCTAAGAATTTTTCCATTTCTACTAAGTTGTCCAGTTTATTGGCATATAGTTGTTCATAGTAGCCTCTTGGGATACTTTGTATTTCTATGGTATCAGTTATAATGTCTCCTTTTTTGTTTATAATTTTGTTAATTGGGTTACTCTCCTTTTTGCCTTGGTTAGTCTAGCTAGGATGTTTTCAATTTTGTTTATCTTATCAAAGAACCAACTCTTAGTTTGATTATTTTTTTCTTTTTCTGTTCTCTTTGTGCTTCCGCTTTCATTTGTCTCAAGAAACTTTTTAATTTTCCATTTAATTTCTTCTTTGATCCATTCATTGTTGAGGAGAGTGTTGTTTAATTTCCATGTATTTGTGAAGTTTTCCAGTTTTCCTCCTGTTACTGATCTCTAGTTTTACATCACTGCAGTCAGAGAAGATACTTGGAATGATTTCAATCTTCTTGAATTTGCTAAGACTTGTTTTGTGGCCTAACATATGATCTATCTTAGAAGATCACTTCTAAGGTAGGTCACTTAGAGAAGAGTGTGCATTCCCCTATTATTAAATATAATGTTCTGCACATGTCAGTTAGGTCCATTCTGTTTATATTATTGTTCAAATATGCTATTTCCTTATTAATTCTCAGTCTGGATAATCTATCCATTGTTGAGAGTGGAGTATCAAAGTCCTCAACTGTTATTCTGTTACTGTTTATTTCTCTTTTTATCTCTTGGTATTTGCTTTATATACTTAGGCACGCCAGTGCTGGGCACATAAATATGTAAAACTGTTTTATCTCCTTGATAGATTTGTCATTATGTAATGACCTTCATTCTCTCTTTTTACCATTTTTAGTTTAAAATCTATTTTCTCTGATATAAATATAGCTACCTCTGCTTATTTGGGGTTACCATTTACTTGAAATAACTTTCTCCATCCCTTCAATCTAAGTCTATGTGTGTCTTTAAGGCCAAAGTGAGTCTCTTGTAGGTAGCATATCATTTGATATTAGTTTTTATAATCCATTCAGCCATTCTATGTCTTTTGATTAGATAATTTAATCCATTTACAATTAAACTATTGATAATTATTGATAGGTAAAGACTTACTCTTGCCCTTTTGTTAATTGTTTTCTGGTTGTTTGGTAGATCTATTGTTCCCTATTTCTTATCCTGCTCTCTTTTTTGTATGTTTTGGTATCAGCATGCTTTGACTTCTTTATAATTTTCTTTTGTGTAATTGCTACAGGTTTTTCCCTTGTGGTTACTATCAATCTTAGATAAAATGTGTTAAAATTATAACACCCTATTTTAAGCTGGTAACAGTTTAATTTCAACAGAATTCCTAAACTTCACACTTTTACTTCTCCACCCTGTCACAATTTAGATTACTGCCATTATAATTTACATTATACATTATAAATTATATTACATTATAATTTACATATTTTGATATTGTATAACTAATAACATTGGATTATTGTGGCTATGGTTCCTTTTAACTTTTTAAATACAACTTTTAAAGGTTACACTCCATTTAGAGTTATTACAAAATATTTGCTACATTTCTCATGTTTTACAATACATCCTTGTAGCCTATCTTATACCCAATGGTTTGTGCCTCCCACTCTCCAACCCCTATATTGCCCTTCCCCCTCAACTGGTAACCACTAGTTCATTCTCTATATCTCTGAATCTGCTTTTTTGTTATATTCACTAGTTTGTGGTTTTGGGTTTTTTTTAGATTCCACCTATAAGCAGTATCATACAGCATTTTTCTTTCTCTGACTTATTTCACTTAGCATAATGCCCTCCAAGTCCATTCATGTTGCTGTAAATGGCAAAATTTCATTCTTTTTTATGGCTGAGTAGTATTCCATTGTGTGTGTGTGTGTGTGTGTGTGTGTGTGTGTGTGTGTATGTGTGTATATATATATATATATATATATATCTACCTACCACATCTTCTTTATCCATTCATCTGTTGATGAACATATCTTGGCAATTGTAAATTGGTTGCTTCCATATCTTGGCAATTGTAAGTAATGCTGTTATAAACACTGAAGTACGTGTATCTTTTCAAATTAGTGTGTGTTTATTTGTTTGTTTTTAATATATACCCAGGAATAGAATTGTTTGGTCACATGGTAGTTCTATTTTTAGTTTTTTGAGAAACATCTATTCTGTTTTTCACAGTGGCTGTACCAATTTACATTCCCACCAATAGGGTAGGAGGGTTTCCTTTTCTCCACATCCTGCTGACATTTGTTATCGGTAGACTTTTTGATAATAGTCATTCTGAGAGTCATCAGGTGATATCTCATCGTGGTTTTGATTTGCATTTCCCTGATGATCAGTGATGTTGAATATTATTTCACCTGCCTGTTGGCCATCTACATTTCCTCTTTGAAAAAATGTCTCTTCAGTTCTCCTGCCTAGTTTTTAATCAAATTGTTTGTTTTTTTCTTTTTTTAGCGGTACGCGGGCCTCTCACTGTTGTGGCCTTTCCTGTTGCGGAGCACAGGCTCCGGACACGCAGGCTCAGCGCCATGGCTCACAGGCCTAGCCGCTCCGCGGCATGTGGGATCCTCCCGGACCGGGGCACGAACCCGTGTCCCCTGCATCGGCAGGCGGACTCTCAACCACTGCGCCACCAGGGAAGCCCAGATTGTTTGGTTTTTTTGATGTTGAGTTATATGAGATATTTATATATGTTGGATATTAATCCCTTATTGGTCATATTATTTGTAAATATATTTTTACCTTTTAAACTAGAGTTGCAAGTGAATTATGCACCACAATTATCAAATTACAGAATCTAATTTTGACTATGTATTTACCATTAGCAGTGAGTTTTAGGCTATCTTTTTATGTTTTTATGATGTTAATTACTATCCATTTACTTCCATTCAAATAACTCCCTTTAGCATTTCTTGTAATGCTAGTGGTAATGAGCTCCCTCAGCTTTTATTTGTTTAGGAGTCTTTATTCCTCCTATTTCTGAAGGACAGCTTTGCCAGGTTTAGTATTTTTGGTTGACAGTAGTTGTCTTTCAACATCTTGAATATGTCATCCCGTTCTCTCCTAGATTGAAATGTTTCTGTTGAGAAATTCACTGATAGTCTCATGGAAAAATTCACTGATAGTCTCATGTAACTTCTCTCTTTTCTCTTTCTGCTTTTAAAATTCTTTCTTTGTCCTTGACTTTTGACACTTTAATTTTATATTTCTCAGTGGAGCTCTATTCAAGTTCAATCTGTTTGAGGTCTTTGAGGCCTCACGGATCTGTATCTTCACTTCTCTCCCCAGGTTTAGGAAGTTCTCAGCCATTACTGCTTTAAATATACTATCACTTTCTCTTCTCTTTCTGGAATTCAAAAAATGTGAATATTATTTCTTTTCATTGCAACCCATAGGTGTCATAAGATTTCTTCACTTTCTCATTCTTTTTCTCTTTTTGCTCTTTTACTGGAAAATTTCTCATATCCTATCCTCTGGGTCACTGATTCTTTCTACTGCATGATGAAGTCTTCTTTTGAAACTCTTATTGCATTATTCAGTTCCATTATTTTCAACTCTAGGACTTCTGCATTCTTTTTCTATGGTTTCTATTGCTTTGTTGAACTTGTTTGTTCATGCATTGCTTTCCTAATTTTGTTTAGTTATCTGTCTGAGTGTTCTTGTAGTTCACTAAACTTCAAGAGAATTATTCTGAATCCCTTGTATGAATGTGGGTAGGTTGCTTTTTCTTTAAGAACAGTTATTAGGGTTTTATTAGTTTCCTTTGGTGGTATCATATTAACCTGTTTTTTTGTGTGTTCCTTTATTCCTTACATTGGTATCTGTGCATTTGTATAATTAGGTTCCTCTTCCAAACTTTGCAGGTTTGTTTTGGCAAAGACAGATCTTCACCAGTTAGCTCAGTTGGGTTTCTGGGTGTGTCTACTGGTAACGTCCATGGGCAGATGGGGCCCACTACTGTGATCTATTTTGGGGTGAGGCAACTATTCAAGCTCTGTGGTCAGGGATGGGGGGTGTGCCACTGGTTAAGAATAGTTGGATAGGACTGCTGGCCTGGTTCCCTACCAAAGTGAGGATGGGATCCACAGTTGCCAGAATTCTCTGGTCAAACTTACTAGATGGTCAGGACTGGGCACTATATTCAGCAGTAGATGGGGCTATGAATTAGCTTCCCTCCCTGTCAGGGCAACACGATAGGACCTAGGTCCTACATGGTTCATTGTTTGGGGACCTTATTCAGGCAAAAATGTGCACTGAATTCCCTGGCCAGGTGAGGCCATCACTTTTCCTCTCCAGACACACAAAGCCACAAGCTGTGCTTTCTGTTCAAGTGTCACTGTAAGCAGAGCTATTAGATGGGCTACGTAGCTTCCCATGTGCTCTGATTAGGTCCCCTGGTTAGGCAGACTGGAGACTGTATTCAGCAATGAGCAGGGCTATGGATTAGTTTTCCTCTCTGGGCACAGTGAGACAAGCAGCACCAAAGCTGGTAAAGCCCTTTGTTTGTGCCTTACATCAAGTCAACCTGCACCCCAAGTTCCCTGGCTGAACAGGACCATGGGCTTTGCTCTGCAAACTATCAGTTCTGCCTGCCCTTCTCTCGGCTCAAGCAACACTGACCACAGAGATTCCAGATATTCTTGCCAGCCCTTCTGGTCACATGCGGGGGCAGGAGCCACACTGAGTGGGGCTATATCTCAGCTCCCCTGCCTGGGTGGGAAGGGGAAGAGCCACTCCAGGTAACTCTCAATTTCCCAACAGGTTCTGCTGTTGGAAGGGGCCGGGAGCTACCCTCAGCCGTGGCTATGAATCAATCCCTGCTTATGCACAGCAGGGCAACTCTCTGCCCAGTACTGCCTTTGCTCTGGGGGCAATCAGCTCTACCTGCTCACTTCTCGGCTCAAGGATTAGTGGGCTACACAGCTTTCAGGTGTTTCCACCAGGCCCTCTGGTTAGATGTGGTCAGGAGACATTCCCCACAGCAGATGGGGCTGTGACTCAGCTCCTTGCTCCTTGCCTGGGCATGGACAAACCAGGCCTAGGGCCACCAAAATAACTCATTTGAGGATCCAAATAAGGCAAATCTGCACCCCATCAAGATCCCCGGTCAGAATGCACCACCCACTTGGTTCTGAAGATGAGCAAACCACAGGTTGGGATGACTACTTGGCTACTGCAGGGACAAACTCATTTGCCAAGATCCATGTGCTGATTGTTGCAAGCCCTTCCTTCCTTCTCCATCATCATCAGATTCTCAGTAGTTGACTTCCTCAGATTTCCCTGAGGGGCGAGATCAGAGTAGGAGCTCCCACAAAGCAACCTACAATGCTGGGAGTCTCTGGTTGTCCTTTTTGGGTTCTCCTTTCCCACTGGAGGAACCAGAAACTCAGGGGATACCTCTCCAGGTTGTGCTGTGCTGGCCTGGGGAAGGGGCAATGGGTCAACATGTAGCTGCTTCCCTTACTCTTCTAATGCAGCCTCTCTTGGTCCCTGTGGTACAGTTGCACCTAGAATATGGTACCTCCATATACTAGGATTCTCCCAGTGGGATCTTCTTCTTAAATAGTTGTTAGTTGTAATTATTATGAGGGGAACAAAGTCAGGAACGACATATTGGTGACATCACTATCTGATTTTTTTTCTTTACTGTATTTTCTTTTTAATTTTCTAAAGCAAACTGATATTCTCAGTGTTTTTTTTAAAGTGTCCTGATCTTGTGTCATGGATTCAATACGTTCTCCTATTTCTCTCAAGTTATTAATTTTAAAAAATATTTTGTGTCCTGCATTGCCTCTACTTCCTTCCAGTTCCTATTGTGGATGTGTGATTGTCTTCTTGTTCTAGATTATGGCTTTCACATTGCAGGTTTCCCTCGCATGTATGGTGATCCTTGGATATTCAATAATATTGCACATGAAATACTGAAAAGCTGATTGGAAGCTTGTCAACCAGTGGGCTTCACTTAAGGTGATTAGGTGGTAGCTTTTTGTTAGGGGGGACTTAGTTCCCCAAATATTGGTATTTCTAGGACTTTCCTCTAAGTTTATCCAGTTTTTTATAAAGAAAAATCCTCTGTGTCCTGCCTGATGTGTTCTGGAAACAACAGCACAGCAAATGAGGGCTGGAAGTCTCCGTGTATTCCTTCCTTTATACTTTCACTATTTTCACAAAATATTTTTGCAAAAAATTACTCTTATAATTATGTAATTTTTATAAACTCATGTTAAGAAAGAAAAAGGATGAATTGATGATGAAAGAAATTCAAAAAAAATATTTTTGAGATTCTACAATATGTAAGGCATAATGTTTGCTGTCCTCTGAAATTCAAAAATTATTAAGATTTAAACATTTGCTCCAAAACAGTTCACAATCTACTGGAGAGAGACACTAGCATAACTAACTAACTAACTAACTTACTTAATTTATTTATTTTAACATCTTTATTGGAGTATAATTGCATCAGCTATACATACACATATGTCCCCATATCTCCTCCCTCTTGCATCTCCCTCCCTCCCACCCTCCCTATCCCACCCCTCTAGGTGGTCACAAAGCACCGAGCTGATCTCCCTGTGCTGATCTCCCTGTGCTATGCGGCTGCTTCCCACTAGCTATCTATTTTACATTTGGTAGTGTATATATGTCCATGCCACTCTCTCACTTTGTCCCAGCTTACCCTTCCCCCTCCCCATATCCTCAAGTCCATTCTCTAGTAGGTCTGCATCTCTATTACAGTCCTTCCCCTAGCTTCTTCGTGACCATTTACTTTTTTTTTTTTTTTTAGATTCCATACATATGTGTTAGCATATGGTATGTGTTTTTCTCTTTGACTTACATCACTCTGTGTGACAGATTCTAGGTCCAACCACCTCACTACAAATATCTCAATTTCACTTCTTTTTATGGCTGAGTAATATTCCATTGTATATATGTGCCACATCTTTTTTTTTTTTTTTTTTTTTTTGTGGTATGCGGGCCTCTCACTGCTGTGGCCTCTCCCGTTGCGGAGCACAGGCTCCGGACGCGCAGGCTCAGTGGCCATGGCTCACGGGCCCAGCCGCTCCACGGCATGTGGGATCTTCCCGGACCAGGGCACGAACCCGTGTCCCCTGCATCGGCAGGCGGACTCTCAACCACTGCACCACCAGGGATACCCATACCACATCTTCTTTATCCATTCATCTGTTGATGGACACTTAGGTAGCTTCCATGTCCCAGCTATTGTAAATAGAGCTGCAATGAACATTGTGGTACCTGACTCTTTTTGAATTATGGTTTTCTCAGGGTATATGCCCAGTAGTGGGATTGCTCGGTCATATGGTAGTTCTATTTTTAGTTCTTTAAGGAACCTCCATTCTGTTCTCCATAGTGGCTGTATCAATTTAAATTCCCACCAACATTTGAAGGGAAGATGGCGGAAGAGTAAGACGCGGAGATCACCTTCCTCTCCACAGATACACCAGAAATACATCTACACGTGGAACAACTCCTGCAGAACACCTACTGAAGGCTGGCAGAAGACCTCAGACCTCCCAAAAGGCAAGAAACTCCCCACGTACCTGGGTAGGGCAAAAGGAAAAAAGAATAAACAGAGACAAAAGAATAGGGACGGCACCTGCACCAGTGGGAGGGAGCTGTGAAGGAGGAAAAGTTTCCACACACTAGGAAGCCCCTTCGCGGGCGGAGACTGCGGGAGGCGGAGGGGGGAGCTTCGAAGCCGCGGAGGAGTGCACAGCAACGGGTGCGGAGGGCAAAGCGGGGAGATTCCCGCACAGAGGATCGGTGCCGACCGGCACTCACCAGCCCGAGAGGCTTGTTTGCTCACCCGCCGGGACGGGCGGGGCTGCGAGCTGAGGCTCTGAGGCTAGGGTTTCGGTTTCGGACGGAGCGCAGGGAGAGGACTGGGGTTGGCGGCTTGAACATAGCCTGAAGGGGTTAGTGCACCACAGCTAGCCGGGAGGGAGTCCGGGGAAAAGCCGGCACCTGCCGAAGAGGCAAGAGACTTTTTCTTCCCTCTTTGTTTCCTGGTGCGTGAGGAGAGGGGTTTAAGAACGCTGCTTAAAGGAACTCCAGAGACGGGCGCGAGCCGCGGCTAAAAGCGCGAACCCCAGTGACGGGCGCGAGCCGCGGCTGAAAGCGCGGACCCCAGAGACGGGCGCGAGCCGCGGCTGAAAGCGCGGACTCCAGAGACGGGCGCGAGCCGCGGCTGAAAGCGCGGACCCCAGAGACGGGCGCGAGCCGCGGCTGAGGGCGCGGACCCCAGAGACGGGCGCGAGCCGCGGCTGAGGGCGCGGACCCCAGAGACAGGCGCGAGCCGCGGCTGTGGGCGCTGACTCCAGAGACGGGCGCAAGCCGCGGCTGGAGGCGCGGACCCCAAGGCGGGCGGGAGACGTTGGGGCTGCTGCTGCCGCCACCAAGGGGCCTGTGCGCGAGCGCAGGTCGCTCTCCACTCCCCTCTTCCGCGGAGCCTGTGCAGCCCGCCACTGCCGGGTTCCCGGGATCCGGAGACGACTTCCCCGGGAGAGCGCACGGCGGGCCTCGGGCTGGTGCAGAGTCACGCCGGACTTTGCCGCCGCAGTCCCGCCCCGCATTCCGTGCCCCTCCCTCCCCGCCGCCGGCCTCCGTACGCCAGAACCCCCGAATCAGCGGCTCCTTTAACCCCGTCCTGTCTGAGCAAAAAACAGACGCCCTCCAGCGACCTACACGCAGAGGCAGGGCCAAATCCAAAGCTGAGCCCCTGGGAGCTGTGAGAACAAAGAAGAGAAAGGGAAATCTCTCCCAGCAGCCTCAGAAGCAGCGGATTAAAGCTCCACAATCAACTTGATGTACCCTGCATCTGTGGAATACATGAATAGACAGCCAATCATCCCAAATTAAGGAGGTGGACTTTGGGAGCAAGATCTATGATTTTTCTCCCTATTCCTCTTTTTGTGACTGTGTATGTGTATGCTTCTGTGTGAGATCTTGTCTGTATAGTCTTGCTTCCACCATTTGTCCTAGGTTCTATCCGTCCATGGTTTTTTCTTAAAATTTTTTTTTCTTAATAATCAATTTTAATTTTAAGAACGTTATTATACTTTACCTTCGGCCTTTCTTTCTTTCTTTCTTTCCTTCCTTCCTTCCCTCCTTTAGACAACGAATCATCCCAAATTGAGGAGGTGGTCTCTGACAGCAAGATTTATGATTTTTCCCCCTTTACCTCTTTTTGTGAGGGTGTATGTGTACGCTTCTGTGTAAGACTTTGTCTGTATAGCTTTGCTTCCAACATTTGTCCTAAGGTTCTATCCGTCCCTTTTTTTTTTTTTTTTTTCTAATTAAGAATTTTTTAATTCAATAACTTTATTATACTCTATTTTATTTTTACTGTATCTTCTTTCTGTTTTCCCTTCTTTCCCTCCTCCCTTCCTTCCTCCCTCCCTCCTTTCGTTCCTTCTTGCCTTCTTTCCTTCCTTGCTTCTTTCTTTCTTCCTTCCTTCCTTCCTTCCTTCCCTCCTTCCTTCCCTCCTTTAGACAACAAATTATCCCAAATTGAGGAGGTGGTCTCTGACAGCAAGATTTATGATTTTTCCCCCTTTACCTCTTTTTGTGAGGGTGTATGTGTACGCTTCTGTGTAAGACTTTGTCTGTACAGCTTTGCTTCCAACATTTGTCCTAAGGTTCTATCCGTCCTTTTTTTTTTTTTTTTTTTTTTTTTTTTTCTAATTAAGAATTTTTTAATTCAATAACTTTATTATACTCTATTTTATTTTTACTGTATCTTCTTTCTGTTTTCCCTTCTTTCCCTCCTTCCTTCCTTCCTCCCTCCCTCCTTTCGTTCCTTCTTGCCTTCTTTCCTTCCTTGCTTCTTTCTTTCTTCCTTCCTTCCTTCCTTCCTTCCCTCCTTCATTCCCTCCTTTAGACAACGAATTATCCCAAATTGAGGAGGTGGTCTCTGACAGCAAGATTTATGATTTTTCCCCCTTTACCTCTTTTTGTGAGGGTGTATGTGTACGCTTCTGTGTAAGACTTTGTCTGTACAGCATTGCTTCCAACATTTGTCCTAAGGTTCTATCCGTCCTTTTTTTTTTTTTTTTTTCTAATTAAGAATTTTTTAATTCAATAACTTTATTATACTTTATTTTATTTTTACTGTATCTTCTTTCTTTTTGTTTTTACTTCTTTCCCTCCTTCCTTCCTCCCTCCCTCCCTCCCTCCTTTCGTTCCTTCTTGCCTTCTTTCCTTCTTTGCTTCTTTCTTTCTTTCTTCCTTCCTTCCTTCCTTCCTTCCTTCCTTCCTTCCCTCCTTCCTTCCCTCCTTTCCTTCTTTCTTTCCTCATACGTCTACTAATTCCCTCTACTTTTTCTCCCTTTTATTCTGAGCCGTGTGGATGAAAGGCTCTTGGTGCTCCAGCCAGGAGGCAGGGCTCTCCCTCTGAGGTAGGAGAGCCAACTTCAAGACACTGGTTCACAAGAGACCTCCCAGCTCCAGATAATATCAAACGGCGAAAATCTCCCAGAGACCTCCATCTTAACACCAGCACCCAGCTTCACTCAACGACCAGCAAGCCACAGTGCTGGACAACCTGTGCCAAACAACTAGCAAAACAGGAACACAACCCCACCCATTAGCAGAGAGGCTGCCTAAAATCATAATAAGGCCACAGACACCCCAAAACACACCACCAGACGTGAACCTGCCCACTAGAGAGACAAGATCCAGCCCCTTCCACCACAACACAGGCACTAGTCCCCTTCACCAGGAAGCCTACACAACCCACTGAACCAACCTTAGCCACTGGAGACAGACATCAAAAACAGGAGGAACTACGAACCTGCAGCCTGCAAAAAGGAGACCCCAAACACAGTAAGATAAGCAAAATGAGAAAACAGAAAAACACACAGCAGATAAAGGAGCAAGATAAAAATGCACCAGACCTAACAAATGAAGAGGAAATAGGCAGTCTACCTGAAAAAGAATTCAGAATAATGATAGTAAGGTTGATCCGAAATCTTGGAGACAGAATGGACAATAGAATGGACAAAATGCAAGAATCAGTTAACAAGGACCTAGAAGAACTAAAGATGAAACAAGCAATGATGAACAACACAATAAATGAAATTAAAAATACTCTAGATGGGATCAATAGCAGAATAACTGAGGCAGAAGAACGGATAAGTGACCTGGAAGATAAAATAGTGGAAATAACTACTGCAGAGCAGAATAAAGAAAAAAGAATGAAAAGAACTGAGGACAGTCTCAGAGACCTCTGGGACAACATTAAACGCACCAACATTCGAATTATAGGGGTTCCAGAAGAAGAAGAGAAAAAGAAAGGGACTGAGAAAATATTTGAAGAGATTATAGTTGAAAACTTCCCTAATATGGGAAAGGAAATAGTTAATCAAGTCCAGGAAGCACAGAGAGTCCCATACAGGATAAATACAAGGAGAAATACGCCAAGACACATATTAATCAAACTGTCAAAAATTAAATACAAAGAAAGCATATTAAAAGCAGCAAGGGAAAAACAACAAATAACACATAAGGGAATCCCCATAAGGTTAACTGCTGATCTTTCAGCAGAAACCCTACAAGCCAGAAGGGAGTGGCAGGACATACTGAAAGTGATGAAGGAGAAAAACCTGCAACCAAGACTACTCTACCCAGCAAGGATCTCATTCAGATTTGATGGAGAAATAAAAACCTTTACAGAAAAGCAAAAGCTGAGAGAGTTCAGCACCACCAAACCAGCTTTACAACAAATGCTAAAGGATCTTCTCTAGGCAAGAAACACAAGAGAAGGAAAAGACCTATAATAACGAACCCAAAACAATATAGAAAATGGGAATAGGAACATACATATCGATAATTACCTTAAATGTAAATGGACTAAATGCTCCCACCAAAAGACACAGATTAGCTGAATGGATACAAAAACAAGACCCTTACATATGCTGTCTACAAGAGACCCACTTCAGACCTAGAGACACATACAGACTAAAAGTAAGGGGATGGAAAAAGATATTCCATGCAAATGGAAACCAAAAGAAAGCTGGAGTAGCAATTCTCATATCAGACAAAATAGACTTTAAAATAAGGACTATTAAAAGAGACAAAGAAGGACACTACATAATGATCAAGGGATCAATCCAAGAAGAAGATATAACAATTGTAAATATTTATGCACCCAACATAGGAGCACCTCAATACATAAGGCAAATACTAACAGCCATAAAAGGGGAAATTGACAGTAACACATTCATAGTAGGGGACTTAAACACCCCACTTTCATCCATGGACAGATCATCCAAAATGAAAATAAATAAGGAAACACAAGCTTTAAATGATACATTAAACAAGATGGACTTAATTGATATTTATAGGACACTCCATCCAAAAACAACAGAATACACATTTTTCTCAAGTGCTCACGGAACATTCTCCAGGATAGATCATATCTTGGGTCACAAATCAAGCCTTGGCAAATTTAAGAAAATTGAAATTGTATCAAGTATCTTTTCTGACCACAACGCCATGAGACTAGATATCAATTACAGGAAAAGATCTGTAAAAAATACAAACACATGGAGGCTAAACAATACACTACTTAATAATGAAGTGATCACTGAAGAAATCAAAGAGGAAATCAAAAAATACCTAGAAACAAATGACAATGGAGACACAACGACCCAAAACCTGTGGGATGCAGCAAAAGCAGTTCTAAGGGGGAAGTTTATAGCAATACAAGCCCACCTTAAGAAGCAGGAGACATCTAGAATAAACAACCTAACCTTGCACCTCAAGCAATTAGAGAAAGAAGAACAAAAAAACCCCAAAGCTAGCAGAAGGAAAGAAATCATAAAAATCAGATCAGAAATAAATGAAAAAGAAATGAAGGAAACAATAGCAAAGATCAATGAAACTAAAAGCTGGTTCTTTGAGAAGATAAACAAAATAGATAAACCACTAGCCAGACATATCAAGAAAAAAAGGGAGAAGACTCAAATCAATAGAATTAGAAATGAAAAAGGAGAGGTAACAACTGACACTGCAGAAATAAAAGAGATCATGAGAGATTACTACAAGCAACTCTATGCCAATAAAATGGACAATCTGGAAGAAATGGACAAATTCTTAGAAATGCACAACCTGCCAAGACTGAATCAGGAAGAAATAGAAAATATGAACAGACCAATCACAAGCACTGAAATTGAAACTGTGATTAAAAATCTTCCAACAAAGAAAAGCCCAGGACCAGATGGCTTCACAGGCGAATTCTATCAAACATTTAGAGAAGAGCTAACACCTATCCTTCTCAAACTCTTCCAAAATATAGCAGAGGGAGGAACACTCCCAAACTCATTCTACGAGGCCACCATCACCTTGATACCAAAACCAGGCAAGGATGTCACAAAGAAAGAAAACTACAGACCAATATCACTGATGAACATAGATGCAAAAATCCTCAACAAAATACCAGCAAACAGAATCCAACAGCACATTAAAAGGATCATACACCATGATCAGGTGGGGTTTGTTCCAGGAATGCAAGGATTCTTCAATATACGCAAATCTATCAATGTGATAAACCATATTAACAAACTGAAGGAGAAAAACCATATGATCATCTCAATAGATGCAGAGAAAGCTTTTGACAAAATTCAACACCCATTTATGATAAAAACCCTGCAGAAAGTAGGCATAGAGGGAACTTTCCTCAACATAATAAAGGCCATATACGACAAGCCCACAGCAAACATCATCCTCAATGGTGAAAAACTGAAAGCATTTCCACTAAGATCAGGAACAAGACAAGGGTGCCCACTCTCACCACTCTTATTCAACATAGTTTTGGAAGTTTTAGCCACAGCAATCAGAGAAGAGAAGGAAATAAAAGGAATACAAATCGGAAAAGAAGAAGTAAAGCTGTCACTGTTTGCAGATGACATGATCCTATACATAGAGAAGCCTAAAGATGCTACCAGAAAACTACTAGAGCTAATCAATGAATTTGGTAAAGTAGCAGGATACAAAATTAATGCACAGAAATCTCTGGCATTCCTATATACTAATGATGAAAAATCTGAAAGTGAAATCAAGAAAACACTCCCATTTACCATTGCAACAAAAAGAATAAAATATCTAGGAATAAACCTACCTAAGGAGACAAAAGACCTGTATGCAGAAAACTATAAGACACTGATGAAAGAAATTAAAGATGATACAAATAGATGGAGACATATACCATGTTCTTGGATTGGAAGAATCAACATTGTGAAAATGACTCTACTACCCAAAGCAATCTATAGATTCAATGCAATACCTATCAAACTACCACTGGCATTTTTCACAGAACTAGAACAAAAAATTTCGCAATTTGTATGGAAACACAAAAGACCCCGAATAGCCAAAGCAATCTTGAGAACAAAAAAAGGAACTGGAGGAATCAGGCTCCCTGACTTCAGACTATACTACAAAGCTACAGTTATCAAGACAGTATGGTACTGGCACAAAAACAGAAAGATAGATCAATGGAACAGGATAGAGAGCCCAGAGATAAACCCATGCACATATGGACACCTTATCTTTGATAAAGGTGGCAGGAATGTACAGTGGAAAAAGGACAGCCTCTTCAATAAATGGTGCTGGGAAAACTGGACAGGTACATGTAAAAGAATGAAATTAGAACACTCCCTAACACCATACACAAAAATAAGCTCAAAATGGATTAAAGACCTAAATATAAGGCCAGAAACTATCAAACTATTAGAGGAAAACATAGGCAGAACACTCTATGACATAAATCACAGCAAGATTCTTTCTGACCCACCCCCTAGAGTAATGGAAATAAAAACAAAAATAAACAAATGGGACCTAATGAAACTTCAAAGCTTTTGCACAGCAAAGGAAACCATAAACAAGACCAAAAGACAACCCTCAGAATGGGAGAAAATATTTGCAAATGAAGCAACTGACAAAGGATTAATCTCCAAAATTTACAAGCAGCTCATGCAGCTCAACAACAAAAAAACAAACAACCCAATCCAAAAATGGGCAGAAGACCTAAATAGACATTTCTCCAAAGAAGATATACAGACTGCCAACAAACACATGAAAGAATGCTCAACATCATTAATCATTAGAGAAATGCAAATCAAAACTACAATGAGATATCATCTCACACCAGTCAGAATGGCCATCATCAATAAATCTAGAAACAATAAATGCTGGAGAGGGTGTGGAGAAAAGGGAACCCTCTTGCACTGCTGGTGGGAATGTGAATTGGTTCAGCCACTATGGAGAACAGTATGGAGGTTCCTTAAAAAACTACAAATAGAACTACCATATGACCCAGCAATCCCACTACTGGGCATATACCCTGAGAAAACCGAAATTCAAAAAGAGTCATGTACCAAAATGTTCATCGCAGCTCTATTTACAATAGCCCGGAGATGGAAACAACCTAAGTGCCCATCATCGGATGAATGGATAAAGAAGATGTGGCACATATATACAATGGAATATTACTCAGCCATAAAAAGAAACGAAACTGAGCTATTTGTAATGAGGTGGATAGACCTAGAGTCTGTCATACACAGTGAAGTAAGTCAGAACGAAAAAGACAAATACAGTATGCTAACACATATATATGGAATTTAAGGAAAAAAAAAATGTCATGAAGAACCTAGGGGTAAGGCAGGAATAAAGACGCAGACCTCCTAGAGAACGGACTTGAGGTTATGGGGAGGGGGAAGGGTGAGCTGTGACGGGGCGAGAGAGAGTCATGGACATATACACACTAACAAACGTAGTAAGGTAGATAGCTAGAGGGAAACAGCCGCATGGCACAGGGATATTGGCTCGGTGCTCTGTGACAGTCTGGAGGGGTGGGATAGGGAGGGTGGGAGGGAGGGAGACGCAAGAGGGAAGAGATATGGGAACTTATGTATATGTATAACTGATTCACTTTGTTATAAAGCAGAAACTAACACACCATTGTAAAGTAATTATACCCCAATAAAGATGTTAATAAAAAAATAAAAAAATAAAAAAAAAAAAAAA
This sequence comes from Stenella coeruleoalba, assembly GCF_951394435.1. Taxonomy (NCBI): domain Eukaryota; kingdom Metazoa; phylum Chordata; class Mammalia; order Artiodactyla; family Delphinidae; genus Stenella; species Stenella coeruleoalba. The sequence goes on along the minus strand of NC_137151.1, from coordinate 36,110,305 downwards.
AAAAAAAAAAAAAAAATAAATTCCCACCAACAGTGCAAGAGGGTTCCCTTTTCTCCACACCCTCTCCAGCATTTATTGTTTGTAGATTGTTTGATGATGGCCATTCTGAGTGGTGTGAGGTGATACCTCATTGTAGTTTTGATTTGCATTTCTCTAATGACTAATGATGTTGAGCATTCTTTCATGTGTTTGTTGGCAGTCCATATATCTTCTTTGGAGAAATGTCTATTTAGGTCTTCTGCCCATTTTTCGCTTGGGTCTTTTTTTGTTTTTGTTTTTGTTTTGATATTGAGCTGCCTGAGCTGCTTGTAAATTTTGGAGATTAATCCTTTGTCAGCTGCTTCATTTGCAAATATTTTCTCCCATGCTGAGGGTTGAATTTCATCTTGTTTATCATTTCCTTTGCTGTGCAAAAGCTTTTAAGTTTCATTAGGTCCCATTTGTTTATTTTTGTTTTTATTTCCATTTCTCTAGGAGGTGGGTCAAAAAGGATCTTGCTGTGATTTATGTCATAGAATGTTCTGCCTATGTTTTCCCCTAAGAGTTTTATAGTGTCTGACCTTACATTTAGGTCTTTAATCCGTTTTGAGTTTATTTTTGTCTATGGTGTTAGGGAGTTCTAATTTCATTCTTTTACATGTAGCTGTCCAGTTTTCCCAGCACCACTTATTGAAGAGGTTGTCTTTTCTCCATTGTATATTTTTGTCTCCTTTATCAAAGATAAGGTGACCATATGTGTGTGGGTTTATCTCTGGGCTTTCTATCCTGTTCCATTGATCTATATGTCTGTTTTTGTGCCAGTACTATACTGTCTTGATTACCGTAGCTTGGTAGTACAGCCAGAAGTCTGGGAGCCTGATTCCTCCATCTCCATTTCTCTTTCTCAAGATTGCTTTGGCTATTCAGGGTCTTTTGTGTTTCCATACAAATTGTGAAATTTTTTGTTCTAATTCTGTGAAAAATGTCACTAGTAGTTTGACAGGGATTGCATTGAATCTGTAGATTGCTTTGGGTAGTGTAGTCATTTTCACAATGTTGATTCTTCCAATCCAAGAACATGGTACATCTCTCCATCTCTTTGCATCACCTTTAATTTCTTTCATCAGTGTCTTATAATTTTCTGCATACAGGTCTTTTGTCTCCTTAGGCAGGTTTATTCCTAGATATTTTATTCTTTTTGTTGCAATAGTAATTGTGAGTGTTTCCTTTATTTCTCTTTCAGATTTTTCATCATTATTGTATAGGAATGCAAGAGATTTCTGTGCATTAATTCTATATCCTGCTACTTTACTAAATTCATTGATTAACTCTAGTAGTTTTCTGGTGGCATCTTTAGGATTCTCTATGTATAGTATCATGTCGTCTGCAAACAGTGACAACTTTACTTCTTTTTCAATTTGGATTCCTTTTATTTCTTTTTCTTCTCTGATTGCTGTGGCTAAAACTTCCAAAACTATGTTGAATAATAGTGGTGAGAGTGGACAACCTTGTCTTGTTCCTGATCTTAGAGGAAATAATTTCAGTTTTTCACCATTGAGAATGATGTTGGCTGTGGGTTTGTCATATATGGCCTTTATTATGTTGAGGTAACTTCCCTCTATGCCTACTTTCTGGAGGGTTTTTATCATAAATGGGTGTTGAATTTCGTCAAAAGCTTTTTCTGCATCTATTAAGATGATCATATGGTTTTTACTCTTCAATTTGTTAATATGGTGTATCACATTGATTGATTTGCATATATTGAAGAATCCTTGCATTCCTGAAATAAACCCCACTTGGATCATGGTGTATGATCCGTTTATTGTGCTGTTGGATTCTGTTTGCTAGTATTTTGTTGAGGATTTTTGCATCTATGTTCATCAGTGATGATGTAGTTTTCTTTCTTTGTGACATCTTTGTCTGGTTTTGGTATTAGGGTGATGGTGGCCTCATAGAATGAGTTTGGGAGTGTTCCTCCCTCTGCTATATTTTGAAAGACTTTGAGAAGCATAACTAACTTTAAAACAAGATGTGTTTTGTTGTATTCCAGAGAGGTAAATCCGGCAATAGAGGTGTTCCCTAACCAGTGCTGAGAGACAAAATGAAGCAGTGCAAGAGTAGAGCAGACATATCTCATTCAAAGGACCTGGAAAGGTTTTGAGAATGAGCTAGACTTTTGAAGTTAATTCTCATGTGTGAAGAGTAACATGTCATGTACTTTTCATATTTAAAACATACAAGCTATTGTTTTAGAAACCATAAGTCTGGTTACCAAATGTGAGATAGATGAGAGGAGAAAGAAACTAGAGGGCAAACCAAAAAGAGTTAAAAGGTCATTTCCTTCAACTTAACAGCTAAACACAAACCAAAGATGGAATAAAGAACTGAATATTGGGCTTCCCTGGTGGCACAGTGGTTGAGAGTCCGCCTGCCGATGCAGGGGACACGGGTTCGTGCCCCAGTCCGGGAAGATCCCACATGCCGCGGAGCGGCTGGGCCCGTGAGCCATGGCCGCTGAGCCTGCGCATCCGGAGCCTGTGCTCCGCAACGGGAGAGGCCACAACAGTGAGAGGACCGCGTACCGCAAAAAAAAAAAAAAAAAAAAAAGAACTGAATATTAAAAGTTTTCTGAAAATAATACGGGAAATATCTGCATAAGCTCAACAATAGGAAAGGATTTCTTAAACAAGATTCTAAACGTGCTAACTATAAATGATAACTTTGTCTACATTAAATTTAAGAACTTCTGTTTGTAAAAGACAACACAGAGAAATTAAAATATATAGCAGGAAAATACATTTGCATTATCTATAACCAACAGAGGGCATAACCCAGGGACATATAAGGAATCCCTTACAAATCAGTAAGAAATGAAGAGAAAACAAAATAGATAAGTGGGCAAAAAGACTTGAATAGGTATTTAACAAAAAGAAAATCCAAATGGACAATAAACATGAAGAGATCCTCAACTTTACCAGTAATCACAAAAATGTAAATTAAAACTACAAAGAGAAGACTTTAAACACATAGACATTCACACACCTACATACACACAAATAAAAACACAAAATTTTAAAGCCTGATTATACCACATATCATTAGGGTATGGAATAACACAGATACCCATGTGATGCTAAAACAAATGTAAACTGGTTTCCTTACTTTGTAAAAAAGCTTGTCATTAATAGTAGATTAAAGATATACATGCCCATATATCCAAAAAAAACTCTAATTCAAAAAGATACATGCAGCCCAATGTTCAGAGAAGCACTATTTACAATAGCCAACACATGGAAGCAACCTAAATGTTCACTGACAGATGAATGGAAAAAGAAGAAGTATACACACACACACACACACACAATGGAATATTCCTCCACCATAAAAAAGAATGAAATAATGCCATTTGCAGCAACATGGCTGGACATAGAGATTATCATACTAAGTACAGCAACATGGATGGACATAGAGATTATCATACTAAGTACAGCAACATGGATGGACATAGAGATTATCATACTAAGTAAAGTAAGTCAGAGAAAGACAAATATCATATGATATCACTTATATGTGGAATCTAAAAGAGGATACAAATAAACTTATTTAAAAAACAGAAAAAGACTCACAGATATGGAAAACAAACTTATGGTGACCAGAGGGGAAAGGGGGTGGGGGATGTATTAGGAGTTGGGGATCAGCAGATGCAAACTACTATGTATAAAATCGATAAACAACAAGATCCTACTGTATCACACTGGGAACTATATTCAATATCTTGTAATAAGCCATAATGGAAAAAAAAAAAGATATACATGCCCAGCAAATCCACCCCAAGTGCAAATTCCACAGAAACTCATGCACATCCGTATTATGATATGTTTATAAAATGTTCCGAGCAGCGCTCTTTGCAATGGTAAAAAATGGAAACAACCCAAATGCTCATTAATAATAGAATGAGAAAACAAATTGTAGAATATTCATTCAATAGAACGATATAGCAATAAAAACATACAGCAATATGGCACTATGTGGATGAATCTCAGAGAGGAATGAAAGAGGCAAATCACAGAAGATCCACATACAATATAATCTAATTTACATAAAGTTTACATAAAGTTGAAAACTGAGTTATTTTCTTTAGGGAAGCATCCATCCATCAGTGGTACCTCTAAAGTAAAGAAATGGACACATTATTACAAACATCAGGGAAAATGCTTCCCTCTGGCTGATGAGGATGAGCACATGGGGGTATAGGAAATACACCACTTCTTGGCCTGGGTCGCTGCATCATGGCTCATTTCACAATTATTCTATGAACTTACATTTACATGTATTTTCTCTAAGACTATCAACCAACAAAAAATAAAATAAATTCATAAAGATTCTGAATACATGAATAAGGCAAAAGGCTGGGAGAAAGAAAAAATCAAAAGTAGAGAGATGGGTTATTGTAACAACTCAGGAGAAGACCTGAGGTCTTGAACAATGACAGAAGAGGGGGAAGGAATGGGTCTGAGAGTTATCACAATAGAGATAGAAGTAGTAGGATTTGGTGAATGATTAGATACAATAACAAGGAGCAATAGAAGAAATGAAGATATCTTCAAGATGTTACTCAGGTGACTAGTACGATAAATACACCATTTAGTACAGAAAGGCAATAAAGTAAGGTGAGAAAGTACATTCAACAGGACAAAGGTGGTGAAGATGACAGGAACTGCTTGGGCAGTTTTTTTTTTTAATAAATTCATTCATTCATTCATTCATTCATTTTTGGCTGCATTGGGTCTTCGTTGCTGCACGCAGGCTTTCTCTAGTTGTGGTAAGCAGAGGCTACTCTTCATCATGGTACGCAGGTTTCTCATTGTGGTGGTTTCTCTTGTTGGGGGAGCATGGGCTCTAGGCACGCAGGCTTCAGTAGTTGTGGCACGTGGGCTCAATAGTTGTGGCTCATGGGCTTTGGAGTGCAGGCTCAGCAGTTGTGGCACACGGGCTTAGTTGCTCCGCGGCATGTGGGACACTCCCAGACCAGGGCTTGAACCCGTGTCCTCTGCACTGGGAGGCGGATTCTTAACCACTGTGCCACCAGGCAAGTCCCTGCTTGGCTATTTTGAGTTTAACCCCCTCTCTGTGATACTGTAGAGATACCCAATAGGCTTGAAATACTCGTTTAGAATATAATTCTATTGCAATCATTTCTTTCAAGCCAGCCAAGAAATGTTTTTTTGAGTAACTCCCACTTACAAGGTACCATGCTGAGAACTGTAAAGGACAAATAAAACATAAGCATCATTTTCTTCCCCAGGAAGCTTATACATTAGCCAAGGACATGGGACATGTATAATGGGAATGGCACCTATATAAAAGGCAAGGATAAATGAGTTACAGAGATGATGAGTGACAGAGACTTTAGTAGTGGAGGAGGAAGTATGGATGTTTGGGTAGATACATACATGCATACATACATAGGAGAGAGAAAGGAAATCATTTACAACTAGTCTTTTTATGATCTGTGTCTTGGAAGATGAATAGAGCTTAGAAAGAAGAAAAAGTCTTTCCAGACAGAGATGGTGCTAAATAATATATTCAGAGGACGCTAAAAAGACCAGTCTTGGAAGAATTAGAGGAATGGCAAAGACAACATGAGAATGGTAGAACGGAGCTAGATTTTTTTCATTAGCTGAAGAGGAGATAAGAAAACATACAGAAGATAAAGAACACAGGTCAGAGATCATGGTACTGCAGTAGTCAAGACAAAAAGATATAAGACCAGAGCTAAAAATGAAAGTGAAGGAACTGTGTCAAGAAATGTTGTTTAGGAAGAATTAATATAAAATTGATGGAGGGGGGAGACAAAAGCTAAAGCCACCTCTGAGGTTTGAAGTCTAGACAGCAAGATCCTTGAGACCACTGTGAAAAAGAAGGTAGGCAGGATGGGGAGATTCTGGAGAGGGACAAGAGCTCAATTTTAAGCACTGGGAAGATAATGAGACAGAAGCTGATTAATCAAGCAAAAAAAGCCCAATACGGTCTTGGAAAATTAAAGCATCCACTCAGGAGAAAAGCTAGCTCAGCAGAAGAATCAAGATGTATGCACAGAAAAGTGAAAGCTGAATCTAGAGAAGTAAAAAGATCTCTAAGGAACTTATTGAAAAATCATGTATCAAGTACCAACCCCATGTGGTATATCATAAAAGGAACTTTGAGTTAAGAAGGCAGAAAAAGCATTATAGGAAGAAAGTAAAAGAAATTCACAAATTTAACAAGTGAGAAGAAAAAAACATTTAAAAATTACCATGATTAGCAACTCCCCACTCCCCACAGCCCTACCCCCCAGCAAGCACAGGTATAAAGTTTTAATTATGCAAGCTAAACAGTTTCTAGAGATCTGCTGTACAACACTGTGCCTATAGTTAACAGTACTATATTTACACTTAAAAACCCATTAAGGGGGACTTCCCTGGTGGTCCAGTGGTAAAGAAACCACCTTACAATGCAAGGGATGTGGGATGGATCCCTGGTCAGGGAATTAAGATCTCACATGCCACGGGGCACCTAAGCCCGCGCTCCATAACTACAGAGCTCGTGCGTCTCAAGTAGAGCCCACGTGCTGCAAACTACAGAGCCTACGTGCCCTGGAGCCTGCACGCCACAACTAGAGATGAGAAAACCCGCACGCCGCAACTAGAGAGAAGCCCGCGCACCCAAACGAATGATCCCACGTGCCTCAGTGAAGATCCCACGTGCCACAACTAAGACCTGACGTAGCCAAAAATAAATAAAATAAACAATAAATAAATCTTTTTAAAAAAAGAAACCCATTAAGGGAGTAGATTTCATGTTAAGTGTTCTTATCACAATAAAAAAAATTTTAAGATATGTTCCAAGAAAATAAAAGTCAAAAGCAAAAAAACAAAAACAGCATATCTCAGCTGGACAGGAAAATAAGTGATTGAAGCAAGACTAATACAGCCAAATACAACAGAGATGTCAAGGAGGAATGGACAGAGAAGGAACCTTTAAAATGCCACCGACAATCAGAAAGTTATTGGTGAACTTCAGGAAAGCAGTTTCATTGACGTGAAGTGGATAGAAGCCGTACTGAGAGGGGAGAGTTCTGCACTGGTCCCCGCTACCCAGAGCACTTTCCTCATGGCTGCTCCTTCATCTCCCTCAGATCTTTGCCCAAATGCCATCTTCTGAGTGAGAACTTTCCTAATCCTCTTATTTGAAACTGTATCCCTTCAGCACTCCTTTTCCATCCCCATGCTCTGTTTTCATCACAGCACTTATCAGCATGCACGTTATTACTTATATTTGTTTATTTCCATCTCATCGGATATCAACTCCATGAGAGCAGGGATTCATGTCTAGTGTTTATCACTCCCGGGCCTAGAACAGTGCCTGTACAGAGGATGTCCTGAAAACTAATTTGAGAAAGTGTATCAAGACGAAGGTGTAGTAACTGTGTTACATGAAAGGTCAGGTAACACGAGGACAGAGAATGGACACTAGGATTTTGGAAGATGACCTAAACAAGGGCAATTTCAAATGAGCAGTGTAAAAAAATACCAGACTGCAATGGGTAAAAGTATTAATGGATGGGGGGAGGTAAACACAGGAAGTATAAACAACCCTCCTAAGGAGGTCCGCTATATAGAGAAGAGAAAGGAGATGATAGCTAGAGAGATGTTTTTGTTTTTGTTTTGTTTGGAGATGGGCGATGTTATAGAATATTTGTGTAAGGATGAGAATGTTCAAGTAAAGAAGAAAAAGTTTAATAACGTAAAAGAAGAGAGATAGTTAATAAAGTGATACCCTTGCAAAGTCAAGAGAGGGCAGATTCTGGTGCACACAGTTGGGAACAGCACCCGAGCCAGAAGGAGAAACAATTACCCCACTGGGAAAGGCAGCGAGGTCTAGCCTGGATGCAAGTTGACCAAAGATGAGGATATTCTCTTCTGATTCCTTTCTTAGTAAAAGGAGAATTGAGTCTGCTGAAGATTTAAGAAGATATGAAAAAATAGAAGATATGAAACAGTTGTCTTGAGCGTGAGAAAGTGAATCTACTAAGGAGATGTATAGAATTCTTAGGTATTATTGAATGCCAATGGGAATTTCGGGGTACGGAATTTTAAGTGAGATCACTGAGCAACAAAATTGTGGATTCTTTCCCAGCTATGTTCAGTTGCACAGGTATAACTGTAGAGCGGATGAAGGGTTGGGTTTAACCACCATGACTAGCAATGTTTTCTACCAAATGATAACATAGTGATGCATACAGTTGTAACCTAAATAAAGAGCAGAGCTCCCTGTGGCCTAGTCTCACCATTTTAGTACATTAACCCACGCATACACAAAGTCTAGTAATCCAAAGGAATTATTTATTCAGACCTCTCAAAGAACACTTGAGAAGATCCAATTCATAACATACAAACACCATGTCCTAATTCTATTCACTAACTGTCTCACCCAGGGATACCCTTGAAACTTTCCACCACAATTTATTCACAACTCTCCCAACCAAAACTTCTGTGACACTCGGTTGGCACCAGCTCTGCTCTTTCATCTTAATTTCCCTTTTCTGTTGTCTTCATTCCTTTCTACTTCTCTCGAGCAAATCCTGAGCCTTTCCAACAAATCGTCTACCTTTCCTTCTCTTATTCTTCCCTACTAATTATTGTGATAGACAAAATAAATGGAGGAGTGGGGTGGGAAAGATGTAAGAGAGCATGCTGGCCATATAGGCCAATCCAAACTTTTCCATGAAGAGTAGGGACAGGAAAGCAATGGTAAAAATTCATACATTCATCCCTGTTACATAGCTTTAATTATGTAATTCTTGTGCCAAAGAGCATTGTTTTGAACTCTTGTCTCCATTTCTGGAATATAATATTCAAAAACGGTAACATAATCTCTGTTTGCCATTCCATCAGAACTTCTACTTTGATCCTTTGTTGAAACAAACAACAAATAAACACAACAACAACAAAAAAACTGGGCTTCAAAATAAACATTTTATGATCAAAATTGAAGTATTAGTTTTTAAGTTCCTTTGTTCAAACTGTATGTATGTTTTTTTAGTTTGATTGAAGTAGAGTTGATTTACAATGTTTTGTTAATTTCTGCTGTACAGTAAATTGATTCAGTTCTCTCTATATATTTTCTCATGTATGTATGTTTCACAAATGGCAAAAAAATACCCCCACAAACTTATTTCCATAAGAAAAGTAATAGATCACTTATCTTTATTAAGTTCCTCAGCAAAAATATATAGTCCTGTAACATCATTTTACTGGGAATTTTTCCTCAAATGTCTTGTATTTCTACAGTGAAGTCTTAGGGAAGTTACTCTAGCCCAGAGCAACCCCCATCTCCTCCCTTTCTTCTATTCAACCATCCCCAGAGACCCTCTTTGCTGTGTCTTCAGTGGCTGACATGACGGGCACTACTTTAGAGGTGCTGCCCTTGCCCTTTCCATTCAAGACTCACTGTGGAGTAGGGTAGAGCCATCCCACCTCTCCACAAACCTGCTGCTTCTAAAGGCAAGGGCTTATTCAACTTTTAGGATTCTGATTGCCATCTACTGTGAAGAAACACACAATAGGTTTTAACAGTATAGATGGTGTATTTGTTTCCTATTGCTGCTGTAACAAATTATCACAACTTGGTGGCTTAAGATAATGCAAATCTATTATCTACAATTCTGGAGGCCAGAAGTCTGAAATGGGTCTCACTGGGCTAACAATCAAGGTGTCCTCGGGGCAATGCTCCTTCTGGAGGCTCTGGAGAAGAATCCATGTCCTTGCCTTTTGCAACTTCTAGAGGCTGCCTGTGTTCTTTGGTCACAGCCTTCTTCCATCTTCAAAGCCAGCAATGGCCAGTCTAGCCTTTCTCATGGGGCATCACTCTGATACTCCCTGTTCTGTTTCTCCTTCACACATAAAGACCCTGGTGATTACATCAGGCCCATCCAGAAAATCCAGGATAATCTCCCCATCTCAAGTTCAACTGATTAGGAACCTTAGTTCCATCTACAACTTTAATTCCATTTGCTATGTAACATAACATGTGCCAGGTTCTAGGTGGGCCAAGAGGCCATTATTCTGCCTACCACAGATACAAAGAGTACAAAATCTAAGAAATCTTTTTAAGTTCTCAAATTCATTTCCTTTAGTTCTCAATTCCCTTGCTGACACAGTAAGTAACTGGAAGTCATCTAAGGCTTCTATGCTCTTCCATTATTATAGAAAATAGAGTTTACCACAATGCCCTGTTCATGAATAGCCCACATGGACTTCCCTCCTCTGTGATCATTTATCTTCCTTAAATATAAAGGTAAAGAATCGATAAATCCACAATAATAAATGCCTCCTGGTTTCAGTTGGACATACATGTGCTGAAAGGCCTCCACAGTAAACAGTACAAATCCTGCCAGGAATGATCCGTTCTGGGCATTCCCCCTTAGTTTAACTATTAACATTGAAAAATATATGCCTAAATACCAGTAACACCTATAAGTCAATATGACAGCTTTCCATCAGAAGCAGAAACCTTAATTTGTACCTGGGAACTTTCCAGAACTATTGGACTCATATTTTCAAGCAAGTCATTGCCCCCCACTGCCCAGGAAGCCCACTCACCCCCCATTCTTTTCTTTGTTGGACTGTAAGTAACAGTGGCAGCTCCGAAATCTCTCCATACAAACAAGATAGGAGATGTGTCGGCTAGGGAAGCCCTGGCGTTGGGGGCTGTGCACTAAAGCTGCTCTTTGAAGGCGCTTATCAGAAAGGACAGTGAAACATCCATTTCTAAGAGTGGAGAGAAGCTGAAGAAGCTCATGGAAAGACTAAAGGCATTCGCATCCCAAAGCCTTCCTTTTGTTACCAGCAAGGATGGACAATCCATGGAAACTTACATTTGAAAGAGACCTTAGAGACCACTCCAGTCTGGGTCCCAATCCCCTGAACTCCCTCCTCTGAGCCTCTGAGCCATGGGTCATCCATCTGCTGCAGTATCACCGCAAACACCACCTAGAACTCACTAGCTCGGAATGGTGAGCATTGCAGCTCTGAGTTCTAAATCTGGGCGATTTAAATTCTGAATCAGGCAATCCTTACTCCAGTCCGGTGTCCTAGTCCTTTCCAGAAACTTAATTTCTGATTCCTGTCTCTGAAGTCTCCCTCCAGAGTTTCTTTTCCTTGTCAGTCCTCAGCTCCAGGTGGAGATAAATGTCAGAATTATTTCAAGCATAGAAGCATCCCTAACTATCTCTGCAATATATATATATATGGGAGGATTCACAGAAGCAGGAACACCTCCCTCTTTTTATGTGTGTGTTCTATTTCTGGTCACCCAGATTTCAGGTCGGAAAACATTTGGCCGAGGAGCAGTAATGGCTTTAAGTGACTTGAAGTTCAGCCCACCGTGCTGAAACACCAACAAGGAAACCCAAGATGATTCCTCTGATCAGATAAAAGGCGTTCTTCGAAAAAGTGCATGAAATGAGTGTTCTGACGACCAGGGAATTTCAAGAGAATGCGGGAAGTAGTGGGTTTCTCCAAAACCTGTGTTTAGGGGCAAAGTGATGCAGTAAATTCAGAGAATGAGAAGTTCCACGACAAAAGGAGACAGGACATCACAATGCAGTTCAGTAATTCACTTCGACAAATGCTGTGAATTGGACTGAAAAGTGCTGAGCTGCTGTTCCAAGGAGAGAGTAGGAGCTTACCTGTCTCAATTTCTGCTTTCCTGAGCAACCTCAACTGTTAGTCTGGGGAAGAAAGCTGGACCATCAGACAAAGCAGCGGGAAATGATGACATCATCATGACTGAAGCAAATGAGTTGAAACTGTCTTCTATCAAAGTAACTCTTGACTCTCAGATGTGCTAAGGACGCCGAGATAGTGTCTAATCTCTTAGGTTTCCTTGCACCTCTGCCCCTGATACCACTTGAAATCAATTCCACTTCTGACAGAATGTACCACAATCCCAGGATGGAGGGAATCCTAAAAGTCAGCTGCACTGTCCCTCTCCACCACCTCCTCGCCACCTTGAGGCTTGTCTGTCTGAAACCCACTCTGGAGGAAATTCAGCCCACTTTGGGGCAGTTCTGACTAGGAGACTGCTAAGAAACCTACCTCTAAGATATTAGGTCCAGCTTTGCTCTCCAGTGCTTGCCCAGAATATACTGACTCACTCTCCCATATAAATGCCATTAGAATATTTAATGACAATTATGTCACCTGAGTCTTCATTCCTCTAAGGCAAACATGTCCAATTTCCTCAGAATACTGACAGATCCTCTCTCCTTTGTTCTCCCTTTCCTCTGAGCCCTACACTTTGGTCAATCTCCATCAAGCACAAAGCCAAAAACCACCACCTGATTCCTCAGATGTGGGATGACAATCCCAGAATGAAAGGTGACCATTACCTCCCTACTGAGTGAAACCAATATATGTATCTGAATCAAGGTGTCCAAATTAACTATTTTGGCCAGTACACCAAACTATTAAATCATATTGTTCTTGCAATCAACTAAAACCACTGAATTATTTTCACAGTGCTGCTGACAAAGCAAACATCTTTATCCTGTGCTCATGCCGTCTGCAGCTTATTTGAAGGACATAACTCTAGATCTTTACCTAAAGAAATTCTTAGAGCTACTTTTGCTTTTAGTTTTTAAAAAATGGAGCTTCCAGTGTTTGCATTTTGATAAACTCGAAAATATCTTTCTTCCATCTCCTTGTTCATTACTTCTGCATTTGAACTTGTTTCCACAAAGTAAATTAATTCAGATGGAAAGAAATATTAATTTGTTTTGGTAAATGCATTAAGAATGCTGTAATTAATAAGAAAAACAAGCGTGACAAATCTTACCACTGTGTTCCATTGTAAAAAAATTAGAACTCTGTTAAATTTCACCTTGTTACATAAAATAATTATTCTACTTATTGGAGACCTTTGCATATCCTGATTTAGGTGTGCAAAATATTAATCATCACTTTCAGCTTTGTGTCCAACTCATAAATATCTCCATGAATGGCTAATTTCAAGATGCTGAGAGAAATACTGACCAGATTTAAACTATTAACAGCCCTAAGGCACACTGTTAGCAACTAGTATTGGTTAATATGGCAGCTTTAATTCTCGCTATTTGAGTACAGCCTTTCAATTTGTCAAGAGTCCCTCTAGCTTTGGACTGTCATTCAGCTTAAGTTTTTCACCCTTTACCCGCAATACTGAAATGTACATGACCACATTCACTCAGATGGAGACTGTTTTCATCCAAATACAAAACACAAAACTCAGGAGGCTCTTTGCAATATAACAATAAAGAAAATGAAATGCTTTAGTCAGACCCATGAAACTATTTAACAGGACTCTGCTAAAGTTTCTGGAAGAAAATATTAATAATAATGACTGAACCAGTCAAGGTAAAATAGACTGTATTGGCTCATGTAACTGAAAAGTCTACAATAGCCACAGCAGGATTCTGGGTTCATAGGGTACCATAAGGACCTAGTTCCTCTCCATCTCTCAGCTCTGCTCTCCTCCACGCTGGCTTCACAAGACCTCTCGGAATCAATTCCTGGTTGAAAAAGCATGTCTCTTTGTGGCAACACCAGCCCAAGGTCTGGGAATAACTAAATGAACCAACATAGGAACTAAATGACACTGATAGGCCAGACCAACTCACATGCTCCCCTCTGGATTCAGGAGGGAAGCCCTTCCTGAATACAACCTGAGGGAAGCAGTGGGAATTTGAACTACTGTAACCAGAGGAAGGGGCAATGGATGTTGGATGGGCCTAAACCTCAAATGGCTACTACGTTAAGTCTAATTAAAAGCTTACAGTACACTCACCACAGGAGAACACTTTGCCAGATAAAACAGAGAGGTGGACTGCTATCAGTGAGACCAATAGGCAAAGCTGCACTGTCTCCAGGCGCAAAGAGCTGAGAGATCTCTTTCAGATTTGCAAACCATATAACCACATTTTCCATTTTAGCCAGCATAAGTTCCATTCTCACTCAGGGCCAAACTGGCAGTGTATGATGCCAAAGGATTGATTTTGCTGACATGCAGTTAAAAACCAGTCATATCTGCTTTGCAAAGTACCTTTGAGATCAAAGGTTTAGCTCAGAATTCATGCGGCTGGCCCCATTATGTATTTAAAAAATTTAGGGTGAATTTAATCTTACACTATGCCTGATTTTTTTTTTTTAATTTCTACTCTGAGAGTAAGAACCTTAACTTTTTTATGTGCAAGAAAACATGTAGTTTTTATATTCCTCTTTTCTACAGATGAAATGCCCTCACTTTTGTCCTTCCTTTATATCCACATCCTTCATATACAACACTGAGATATTTCTGTAGATTTTAAAATCTAAAAAAATTTGATTAAAAAAAAAAACCTCACATGCTAAAACTAATTATTACCAAAAAAAATTTAAAAATGTCAGGCAACTACAGCTTTATAGGAACTCTGAAGACTGATTCTGTGAGTGGATTTCCGATGGTGGCATATCTGTTTCTCTGAGAGCTTCCTTTTTAAGGAGCATGGGAAGCTATTATTAACATATAGGAAGAATCTATACAGAGTAGATTATGTTAGTCATATCAAATCCAATTCGTTTCTGGAGGGAGGCTAATTTAGCTAGGTGATATTCTAAATTAAGTTACAGTTGGCTGTTATAGGCTAAAACTTACTCAGTTAAAGATCAGAGCAAATAATAGTTCTCGAAATTTCCTTTTATACATCAGCTCTATCAAGGTGACCCAATATATTCTAGCTATTTGAAATTCACCTTAAATTGCACACAATTCTGTCACTAACTCTTTGGTTACAAAAAAGGTCAGAGTTACCCAATTTGGGACTCAGGTTCACCAGTGGGCCGTCCTCATTTCCACACCATTAGGGTGACTGGTCCTCCCTTCACTCTCCAAAATCGTCTTCCAGGCTCCCTCTACTAAAAATCAATACGAATATGTGGACTTGAAGGATAATAACAACTAAGAAAGCAAGATTACAATCTATTGATAAAAAACAAAATGGTTTAACCCTAGAGCCTATTCAAACACAAAAAGAAATTACTACAGACAACCATATGCAAACGCTCAATGAAAAACAAAAAATCTGGATACTGTAGGCTAAAGGCTGAGAACCCAGAAATGCATTCCTTTACAGTCTAGTAGAAGAGGCAAGAGAGAAAACTATAAGACAAAGAATAGGAACGCTTTTATGTGATGTCTTAAAAACAAGGCAGAGACACTAACTGGTCAATAGTTCAAATGAAGAGGAAAATCACTATGAGATGAGAAGACCAAGGAAGATTGCGAAACGCTTTACCTCTTTCCACCTGGCTACCCTTTGATGGATTTCTTTAAATCTCAGTTGAAATATGACCTCTTCAGGGAATCTCCTGACTCCCGGGGCAGATCCGTCTCTCACACCCGTTAAACTCCTTCAGTAGCCCAGTAGCCCATTTTTCTCTTTTGGAGCACATTTCACAATCAAGACTTCATAATGAATGGAGTAATGATTTCTTAAAAATATCTGATTACTCTCTTGCAAACTCAGTGACTGCAGGGATCATGCCTTATTTTCCCAGCACTCACTTGTCTGTGTCAATAAATAAGCCACTAAGCAATTTTTGAGTGAATAACTGAACGAACCGTCTAACTCTCTCATTCCCTAGAATACGGTTCTAGAATAAAATCCTGAAATGTATCACTAGATGACCGGGTGAGGCTGTATTTCTGACACATTTGTCACTAAGCAAATATCTTACATCTCTTCCACTCCAGCTCTGGCAACGTGGACAATTTTGACACCTCTCAGTCCCTTAGAAAAGAGTGAGCATAGTAAACAAGGTAACGTCCATGAAATTCTCAGAGGAGAATAAAAAAGCTATTTAAGGATTAGGAATTATCGGTGCTTTCAGAATAGATGCTTATTTGTGTTTTAGGATTGAGGAGATTAATTGATGAGGAAAGTGATGTTTGGCTGATGCAAGAAAATGGGGAAGTGGCTCTGGGGGTCATTTCTCTTCCGCTCTGATGCCTCATTTAAACCTGACCCGTGTGATCCCTCACCAATGAATTGCACCCATTTGTGCCTAAGTGGCATAATAACAAAAGAACTCTAGAAATAATCTCTACATGTACCAGAAAAGCTTAAGTATAAGGATATACAATTCTTTCTTACTGCTTCTCTGCTTGAGTCCCTTATTACTCGGGTAGTAAATACTGTAACCTAATATGGAGAGAAGTTCCCCAACCTGAAAATAGTTGTTCTTTAAAATAGCTTAATGTGTTCTTTGAAACCAGTAATCGGATTAAGCAGCAGGGTTTTAAAGGAGTTATTTAGCCCTTAAGTCTAATAAAGAAGTTTGTCTTTCCTACAAAATTAATCTAAGAGCGAATTTTCATCCTTACAAAGGGCCTTCGACTATCCATTCCTTTTTTTCTCAAAGTACAAGTTAAAAACTGTAAGTGAAAGATTTTAACCATGTTTATATTACTGTTTTTCCTCTATATACTCCTCCTTTATTTTTGTAATGTTCTGCCACTTTTTATTGAATCAGTAATAAATAAAGTCTCTTGCCATGTTACCAACACAGTATCACATATTAATTTATTTACCTTGGTCTTTATTTTTTTCCTAAGGAATGTATACCTTTAGCCAAACGACATGATTTATCTAATGTGGTTTGGTTAAAGTTATAAATTACCATAAACATGTGCTTTGGAAGAATCCATATGAAACTGTAATTCTAAGCGGTTTATGAATTTTTTATTCCCACTAATAGCAAATTTCAGATATACACAAGGGAGAAGGTAACCCACTATCTTAATGTTCTACACGGGTATCTCTAGAGAGTCAAACGTCATAGGACGTCCAAGGTCAAAGGTGAAATGGGCTCAAAGTCCTCACAGTACTTGATTCGAGAGAACATGATCAAGGCAACAAAAGAATAACACCTTTTTGTTATTTATATTCAACATAAAATTCATGAAGAATTTTAGATTCTTCGAAGAACCTCTTTAGAGGGGCCAGTAAATCATGCATTTGACAAAGTAATTCACAAAGAGGAAAAATATTAAAACGGATTTGGGTCTCTTAGATGATTTACTGTCTTACTCACATGCAAAACACTCCAAAGATTAATCCTTTGCCACTGAACAAGCCTGCACTTAAATCATCTCAGAGATTCCTAGGAAAGGAGAGTCTATAACTAACAAGGAAACAATACACTCAACTAAGAAAGTCTTCTGCCCGGACTATGTCTCTCAGTGCATATGTTATTTTTTTTATGGAAACTGAGAAATGGAAGCTACAGTACATTACTCATATTCAAGTGCAGGAAAACGTCATTAAAACAATTAATCTGAAGAAGAACAATTTAAATCCCAAAATTATTTCCATATCATGATCCACTGAAATATATTTAGTTAATGGGATTTAAATGAGTTCATTATAAGTGCTATTTTTTTCCTGGCCCCTCTTTATTTAAAACATATTAGATTTTTTTTTTAATGTTGATGATAAATTACTTGCATTGCAATGGCAGAGAGAAGCTGATTTATGATTTAGGTTGAAATTGTGATAGTTCTTTTTTCTGACCATCAGGGAACAATGATAACACTGGCAACTACCCTATGTGAAATATTTGAATTCAAAAACCCACCAACACTATCAAACTATCCTCTCTAGTAAAACTCTACCATGTAGCTCTGGAAGTTACTACCTGTGCTTTCTTAGATTTTACTACAATGCTGATAAGACTTAGTTTACAAGGAAAAGGAAGATGTTCATATCAACAGAGAGCTGATGGTGTCATCATTCACAAAGGCAGGACTCTCAGGTGTGGGGCAGAGGAGACAAGAGCCCATTTGGGATACACCAGTGTGACGTGCCTGCAGGACATCCCCATGCAAGTTGGAACATGGCAGGGAGAGACATATTTGTGAATGGTCTAAATTGGGATGCCAAGTTTCCAAGACAGAAAAAATGACAGAGAAAAATGCATCAATTATTACCTGCAAAGCCACAATCATGTAAAAAGTGATCTATAGAAATCCCTCATGATTTATGCAAATTAACAGATTACAGAAGTTCAGTCTGATAGTTCAGTCTGATACGTATGTGTGTGCATCTTAGAATCAATGATGAAAGTAGGATTTCCCTTCTTTTGTTCCTTCATCTAATGGGAGATGACCAGGGATAAGACAAACAGAAGAGAAAGAGGAAAACCAAAATAATCTGCAAATTGGATAATCTCTGATCAGGTTGGGCTGTTATCACAGATCCTAAGATTTAACCTGTCTCTCCTTCAGGAAGTCATACCTATAACAGAGTAACTTAAATGGAAACAACCCCTGACGGGCATTTGACGTATTTTTCTCTGTTATAACAGGTAGCATTGTTTATGAAGGCATTCCAACAAATTTGAAAAATCATTTGCAACATGATTCCCTTACCCGTGTGCTTAAGGAATTTTTTTTAAAGGTGAAAGAATTATTTAATATATCAGAGACTACATATCATGAGAAAACTAATCTCAATAATTCTTCAAAAATCTCAATTAAGCAAATATTTCTGACTACCCATCACATCTGTGCCATTTCTCACCTCTCCAATTTTGCTTTTCAATGTGGTAATAGCTGAAAACACAACAATAAATAGAAAACAAAAAAGCTTCCAATATTTTCCCTGGTTGAAGAGAGACTTTCTCTCAGCTGTATACGATCACAGATATTAAGATTATATAAAAAAGACCTATTTGAGGGTTAGCTTTTCAGACCCCATTTATTATACACAAGGAAGGATTTCCTGGCTAGGATAGCAGTTATACACATTACTATATGCAATCCCTTTTTGCACAAAAACAAAAGCTCTGGGTCACCAGTGAGTACTCTGGGATGAGATGGCAGTGGCAGTCAGTGTGGGTAGTGGGGAGGGAGTACTATATAATTTAAATTCTCTTGTCTGGAGATCCCTTTAATAAATGCTGCCCCTTCACAAGAGGGCTGAACAGAGTTAGGGGTATAATTTGTGTCTGTGAAACAAAATGAAGGGGAACAAACGGTCCAGATGTGAGATGGTGAGAGGCACCTACATTATATGAATGTTATAATAGAGAGAGAATATGCTATGATGGTTCCGTAAAGAAAAAGATCATTGCTGTTGGTCAGAGAGAAAGGAAGCCTTCATGGAAGAGACAGAGATGAGCTAAGGCTCAAGAAATAGCTGGTGATAAGGAAAGTGTACACCACATTCATGGTAATAGGAAAGATCCAACTTGGCAAGAATGGTATTAGAAAATCACAGGGCAAAAGGTAATAAAGTGGTAAAGGCCAGCATGCCAGGTGAAAGTGAAGGGGATGCTTAACTATAGGTAATGGGAGGGGGGGAGATAGTTAAAAATACGAGTAGCATGATAACATACGAGCAACTGTGTCTGAGGAAGATGAATTGGATATTTTCCATGCTAGAACTGATTGATAAAGAACATATACACACAATGGAGAAAATCTGGAGGCTGCTGCTAGGGTGGCAGCAATAGGAATGCAAAGGTAATCTGAAGAAATTTTTAAACTAACATGGAAATGAATTGGACTTGGGAGACAAATGAGGGAACTGAGTCAAGGCAACGTGCAGCTACAGGAATGCAAGCTCAGATAACCTGACAAATTATGAAGCCAATGAAAGGGATAAGAAATTCATTTTGATTGGAACCTGCTGAAAGGAAGCAACTCAGGAAAGATGCCAGGGAATCTAGTTTTGCATGGCCAGGTGGATGAGTGGCCGGTAGTGAATCAAGGAATAGCTAAGAAGTTATGTACGATCCTTTTCATTGCTATGGTCAAGGCACATAGATGTATCTTGATTTCTATAGCACTGTGGGTTGTATTATTTTCCTTTTCCCCCCATTAATTCTCTAGTGATTAGAGTCTGCGTGAGAACAAAAATTCTATTTTGGCAACCACCTCTGTTATGCCACACAAAGTCAGATTGGTTTATTCATCAAATTACTCTATTACAGACACGGACACAATGAGGGCTTCATCAACTTGGGTCTTCATTTCATTTTTTCTTTTCAAAAGCTCTGTCCACTCATTACAGCATCAAATAACAACCCCCCCCCCCCAGTGAGGCGCCGTGGAACAGAAAGGGAAAATGTGTTTCAATACAGTCTAATCCCTGCTGTAACAAAAGCAGAGAACATTATCTGTGACTCCAAACTAAAGGAAAAGAACATCTATTTCAGATCCTACGCACTACAAGTGCTTGAATAAAAGCCAAGCACATGAAGAATATGTATGCGTGTGGGTATAATATACACATGGAATAAATTAAAATATTGTATGTGAGGGGAAAGGGGGTAAGGCCAGTACAAATATTAAGGTTTAAGTGGGGTTTTTCTTTGGTTTGTTTCAAGTTGAACAGAAAGAAGAGGTATTGTTTTCTTTTTAATTAATTTTTATTGGAGTCTAGTTGCTTTACAATATTGTGTTAGTTTCTACTGTACAGCAAAGGTAAGTGAATGTATACACATATCCCCTTTTTTGGATTTCCTTCTCATTTAGATAAGTGTTTTAAATGAACGAAAAGAAGACATTTCTGACTGCCTTTCGCCACTGAAGCATAAACTTGAACTGAACTATGCCTTTATCTTCCATCAGCTCCTCAGTTCTGGGTTCAGCATATTTCCCTTCCTTCTCCAACCCTGCCTTAGCATTCTTGGTTATTCAGTGACTCAGGCTTATTTTCCTTCTTTTCAAGACCGGCTCCTCTTAAAATCCCACATGCAGCTGTTTAGAAAGGATGGGTGCTTCATTCTCTCCTAGCACTGCCTCTCCGGTTATCCCCAGACCATCCATCCTCATCAGCATCTCTTCAGTGTAGGCAAAATGCAGATTCCAAAGCACAGCTCAAGTCTAATGGAGTTGGACTTCTCACCCCTTCCTGTACCTCATACTTTTGGGTGAACTTCTTTCACCTCTCGAAATTCCCTTGTATTTTTCCTTTACCCCAACTCAAACTTCATCAAGTTGGGTAGGAGTGGAGTATGTCTTGACACAAACCCTACCCCTATGGGATGCACCTACCTAAGACCATCTCTTAACTATGGCAAGTATGTTATTTACTCAATCACAAAATCAAGCGAGCACTCGACTCAACTGTTTCTTTAATATAGTTAAACTCAAGATCTCTTCAATTGCTAGTGAGGTCATAGTTTTCTCCAGACAAAAAGTATCCACCATGGGTCCAAGAAGCAGATCTCTTTCGTCAAAACAGAACGTAGATGACTTAAAGACTAATTTGGGCAACTGTGTCAAGCAGATGAGTGAATAGAGATGACAGTTAACATTAATTTGTGCTTTGACATGAAAAGACATGAAAATCAACAAACATTTACTGAATATCAATGCCATACAAGGAACCATTAAATACTCCGTAGGATACTTATAGATCAAGCATCCAGTAACTAATTTGGGAAAATAATGCCAATATACAAACGATTAAATAAGATTTCAGTTTAAAACTGCAGAAGGTTTGGCACAACACTGTATAAAATACGCCTGCCAACTGGAGCGATCCAAGCTCAGAGGAGACATAATTCAATTCACCCTGATGTCAGCAAAGGTTTTACAGAGTAGACGAAATGTGAACTAGGATGAATTGGCTCTACACAGGTAGAAAAGAGAGGGACAGGGTTTAGCAAGGTGGGGGAACGAGATGATGGGACAAAAAGACAGAAATGGCAAAGCAAAAACCATTTACTGGCAAAATGGAGTAAACCAGAGGGGCTGGAGTAGAAATTCTAATCAGAGGAAATGCAAGAGAAAGGCTCAAAACTGAGGAAAGAAAGGAAATAGATTAGTGGTTGCCTGTAACAGGCTGGGTAGTATAGGGAATGGCTGCTAATAGATATGGAGCTTCTTCTGGGGAGTGACAAAAACTTTAAAACTAGAATACAACTGTATAACGAATATTATAAATGGTCAAGTATTTCGGTACAAGAATGCTATCTCAATAAAGCTGTTTTAAAAAAAGGGAGGGAAGATGGTCTTGACAATCATTGTCATTAAAGGATCTTCAAAGTTATCTCTTATATAATTATTCCAAAATCTAACAAATATCTCTGCATATACCAAAAAATGTGTGACCATCAGTGTTCCTTAACTCTACTCCCTGGCAATCTTCACAGAGTATAACCTTCCTTCTCTTCCCCATGTTCTTATTTATTCCAAAGTATGGACTTGGCTAGCATTCATCACAGCTTTGGAAAGAGCAAATTATATTAGTTACATCTGATTTTCTCATATTGGAGAAATGACACTGAGCTCATAGTGTATCTCAATAGTCTGCTTTTAGCCCATGGGATTTTTCCATCAAGTTACAAACATGTGTCCCTAAATTCATTCATTCTTTTGCTATACAAATAGCTTAAAGTGGCTAGTGATTGGTGGATCCTAGGATATATTCAATATATTCCATCTAGCTCTATCCCCTACATTAAAAAGAACAAAAGTGACAATAAAAATAGCTTAACTAGGGCTTCCCGGGTGGCGCAGTGGTTGAGAGTCCGCCTGCCGATGCAGGAGACACGGGTTTGTGCCCCAGTCCAGGAAGATCCCACATGCCACGGAGCGGCTGGGTCCGTGAGCCATGGCCGCTGAGCCTGCGCGTCCGGAGCCTGTGCTCCGCAACGGGAGAGGCCACAACAGTGAGAGGCCTGCGTACCGCAAAAAAAAAAAAAAAAAAAAAAAAAAAAAAGCTTAACTACATTGTTATTAGTATGTGCTAAACACCTTCTATAGATTCTCCTCATCAGATCCTCACCACAATGCCATGATACAGGTTTAAGGACCCCCATCATATAGATGAAAAAGTTGAGGCTCAGAAAAGTATGGTAATTTTCCCAACCACTAGGAGGTAGTTCAAGAAGGTCCATCTGACACAAAGCCTATGAAGAAAAGTTCCAAAGGGAGAAAGAGTAGAGTTGTGCACAAGTACAAACATTAGCTGAAGTTAGAACATAGACAAGAAGGTAGTTTTACATCTGAATCACTGCTCAAAAATCTTTGGATGATTTAAGTCTGAAAATGAACCCCTAATTGTCTTTGACATATGAGCCTATTCTCATAATCATAGTCTGCATAAATACTGCAATTTTATCTTGAAAGTATATAAACATCTTTTACATTCATCTTAATTTTAAGTTTCTTGAAAGTTCTAGAAATAATGAATTGTAAGTGAGTATTAGCCTGTCTATTCACTAGCTAAAATTATCATGTGCTCTAAGAATAAAAATCAAAATACATATGATTTAGCGTTTTTATAGAATGGACTGGTAGAAATTTTGAGCTAGACTAAAATGATTATAATTTAACATGCACCCGGAAAAAAAAAGGGAAATTCCATGTTAAAATACTAAAATGGCTTAGGTATGCCTAATTTCTTTTTGCTACACTATATTTATTTTCTAAAGTTAATGCTGACCAATAATCTCTTTTTATTAAAAATGAATTTTCCCTGGTACATATACAACTGTTGTCTATCTTCATCTACAGAAGAGGCTAAGATTCCTGCATCTTTCCGGACACATAAAAATTCTGTGGGTGTACAAATTCACTTGGCAATAATTTGTTTATGCAAAGATAAAGCAGTGAAGTTATCCATGTTTAAGTGTAAAACAATGAAAGATATAAATTTATTTTTACTGGAAATGAGAGAGTGTTCCAGAGTTCTGCACAATCCATTAACTACTATACCTAAACAAAGTCTTTATAAATGTTTCTCATTTTATGATTTTATAGCTAATGTGTTTTCGGCCGAGAATAATGTGGTGATTAGAAGAGAGTTCAATGCAGATATGTGGCAATGCAGTAAGTACAGAGGTTAATGAATTTCTCAGTGACTAGTAAACAATTATTGATCACCAATTTTTGGAAAGCTTTAAATCGAAATTTTTACTACAAAAAGATACTAAAAAAAATTCAAAGGAGCTAGATAAAAGGTTTTGAAACTAATAAGATATTGATTTTTCTAACTTTGTATGCAAATTTGTGGATTTAATAGTCCCTAATTTAATTAGACTAATGCCTTTTGCACGGACTGGCTTGCAGAGAAAGGCTACCTGACAAACTGTCTGAATTTGTGAACTGATGTATCTCCAAAGAGGGGAAAATTCATACACCTCTAGTTTGGGAACCTCAATTAACAGCATAACCTAAATAGCTATGGATTTGGAAGATCCGTGTAGTTTTATACCTGTTTCTTATTTACTTGCCACTTGAGGTCAGTAGAAAAGATTAGGAATTGGTTTAAAATTTGATCAATTAGGTCCACTACCAATTAGGTTAATACAATTCAGCATTAGAATATGAAAGAAGGGTGGACAGTCCATTTCTATGATAATGCTACATGACTGGGGGTGGGGATGGGTAGGGGAAGCAGAGAAAAAAGGGGAGAGACAGAGAGAAAGATATTGATTATAGAAATGAGACTCATGTAATTAACATCTATCAATAATAAAAAATCCAGGTCTCTTCACAAATTAAGAATTTTTTTACGACAGCTACTAGGTAGCTGTCACAGTAGATCTGAATTTAGCTTTTTTGTTTTCTGAGTCTAACCTATTTAAGAATGTATAAAACGAGAGGAGGGATAAATTAGGAGTTTGGGATTAACATATACACACTACTAGACATAAAATAGATAACCAACAAGGACTTACCATATAGCACAGGGAACTATACTCAATATTTTATAGTAATCTATAAGGAAAAAAAATCTGAAAAAGTATATACATATACATATACATATATATATATATGAATCACTGTGCTAACATAACATTGTATGTCAACTATACTTCATTTAAAAAAAACAAGGCATGGGAAAAAAAATAAAGTCTATCTTTGTCAAAAAAAAATGTATTAAAGAAACAATGAAGTAGTTGAGTGCTAAATAGAAATAAAATAGGCAAGCTATAAATGAAGTAATTACCCCCTGAATAAAGTCTGCTATTAAGATACTCCCTGAGTGACAGAAAACAGATTCACAAATATTACTTTTCCCTTCTTTTAATCATTCGCAGCGCTACCAATGCTTTATCTACACCCCAGTCAGCCCTGCTGCCTGTGGTGTCCTCCAAGCTTCTCTGGGACATTACCACCCCCTGGTGGCCAGAAAGGGGAACTACTGATCCCTCTTGCTCACTTACCACCGTGTTTCTCCCCCAACTCTAAGTATTCACATTGTACCTTCACTGTTTCTATATCTTCCAAGAAATTCCACCTCAAGGAATCAATGCTGAGATTCATTCATATATCCAAGTATCCATTTCTTCAACTTCTATATCTCTTCCAACTTGTAGTAAATTCTTTAGGAAAATAACTTTCTACCTTTCTCCTTACCCTTCTATCTCACTCTTTGATCTCCATAATGAGCTAAAAATGGATCAATGAGTTTAGGGTTCAGGTAAGTCATCACTAATAAGTGTATTACTTCTGGTGGTAGGACTTTAGAAAATTATACCAAAGAGACATAAATGGGATATAACTATATCAAGAAAAAAGTTACAAACGTAACTGAAATAAACATCAGAATTACTACTCTCTACATCAAATGTAATCTTTAAAAATCTTAGAGCCAGTAAATCTTCATTAAGTGTAATTGAAAAAAAAAGCAGAATTATAACTGTCATTAAATAATTTTTAAAGTGTCTAAAATGTCATTTGAAAACTCCACTACTGTTTCCCGCACCTAGTAAAACCTTTTAACTAAATATACCTATATACTATAAGTGTCACACATTAAAAGCTAGTCCTAATTTAATTTTGCTGCTTTTTGTTTTGGGCAACAACACATTCTGCTTTTTTTAGTATTAACATGGAATATTTTATAGACTATGAAATAATATAGACTTTTATTGGCTAGTGTTTGACTCAACACTCTTTGCGACACTTTTTCTAGACAGAAAAGCTTTCCATGTTTCATACCACCGAGAGTCACGTGGATGTGGAGGAGAAAATATCACCTTCCTACAGCACACAGCAGAACTACAATGACTGTGTTTGCTGTGAATACACCCTAGAATCATAAAAGAAAGACCAGGAAAGTGCAATTAATTAGTATTTAGTTCGAACAGACTCTCCACCACCATGACGATAGGCAGTCTCATAAAGAAAAAGGTATGATGGTTTGGAACTAAGGCTTCAATTCTCAATCTATCATGTAAGTAGCTATTTAATCTTGACCAAATGGCTAGGTTTCCTGAACCATGATTTCCTCATCTGCAAAATGTGGCTGTAAGCACCTGAAACTAACACAACATTGTAAATCAACCATACTTCAACTTTTTTAAAAATGTGGCTTGTAAGGCTTATATTCCTAGGGCTGTACTAATGTTTGCATGTACATGTGCACACATACACGTGCATACACGCAAACACACACACACACACACACACACACACACACACGTATTTCCCTCCAACCCCTTAATTATTGATCTTCTCACTACATCTTTCTGCATTGGCTTCACTTTCTCAGATTTGCTCTCCCGTGAAGCTGTAACAATACTGGCAGACAGATCTGGTCTTATATCTTTATGGCTTCATGGCCAGAGAGAAATAGGACTTTTCCTAACTAGAATAACCTGAAAAAAATCTGGGAAAGCACTCTTATTGGCCCACAATGGGTTAAATATTCACGGCTAGACAAATTACCCTACCCCAGGGAATGCACTAATATACTGAACCAGCTTGAGCAGGACTTAAGGGGCACGAGGTCGAGAGAGGCTGGGCGGGCCTCCTGAGCAGACACAGATGCTGGTCTATACAAAGACCATGTTGGCATCTTGATTCCTCATTTTCTAGTATTAATATACTCTTTCATTTTTAAACTAATTACTCACTATTCACTCCTCAAATAATTCTATCCGCCTGAATGACTGTAGTAGTTTTCTAGCTGGGTACCACTTCTAGATTCATCTTCCCACCACTGTCCTTTCAGATAACTTTCAAGTTCAAGAACCAACAAGGGTTTTGTGTGGCCTGTCATAAAAGATCAAACTTCTGCCATATAGCCTTAAAGTCCCTTCAATGTCTGGCTGTCCCTTATCCAGCCATCCTTATCTGCCATCTGTATTCATTAAGAGGAACTGTTCTTCTCAAATACTTTATATTCCCTGTCATGTCACAATCTTTCTCCCCCAGGCCTCTGATTATGCTAATCTCATTAGCTAAACTCGTCTACTCTTGCGTTTCCAAATCCCACTCATCTATTACAAACAAATGTTCCAATTTTGTCCTGTTTTTATATGCAACTCATACTGATCCTGCCCGCCCTTGAATTCTTACAGCATCCAAATGGATTCAATTATATAACAATTTATTACTTCCTATTTGTTTTGCCATCTCTCCGTTTAGGTTATAGGTGCTTAGAGAGGACAGACATATCTCAGAGTTACCTTCCTCTAAGATATCTTCCTTAGAGACACTGTCCTCACAGTGCGAGGCATAATGGGCACCACGAACAGATACTTGATTTTCATGCCCTTTGCAAACAAGAGAACTTCAATACCCTAAATAGTTAACCCTAGGATAAAAACAAACAGAATTGCCCTGTGATTAGACTCATCTGTCTCATTTCTCTGTAGCTGTCATGAAAATGCTATGTTTCTAATTCAACATTTAAGTCCAATTCTGCTGCTAGATAAAGGTCATCTTCAGATAGGTCATATGATATCCGGGGAGTCAGAAACTGGAAACTTGCACATGTTTACAACTGTTTTCATCACATGCAACTCTCCCACAGGGGAGACCCAGTACTCTGGTACACAAATAGGTCAGCAGTCTGTCATGTGGGCATCAGCAACCATCTCATAAATACATCTGAAAAGTTTATCTCCTGAATCTTAAGTAGCCAATTCATCCTTGCATCAAGCTGATAAGAAAAACACCAGTTCTTCATGTCTTAACTGAACTGCTGTCAGTGGTTGCTATTTTCTGGAGTGATGAAAACTTTCCAACTGAGTTGCTTCTTACGCTGCCATTTCTCTTTTTTTAAAAAACTTATGAATTCACAGAATGTAAAATTTACTAGAAATTAGATACAAATACCTGACATTCTGAAGCAAAGAGATCAGACCAACGACCTTGTAGAAAAACAAGATGTATGTACTGATTTATTTAAGTAGAAAGCCACAGAAATGGGGAGTCAAATCGGGAACGGATCAGGAAAGTAAGCAACTGCTGATTTACAGTGATAAGTATTTCAAACCCAAATTGAATAAACTAAAGCAACCATCTGTTTTATAAACTGAAATTATTAATTTTTAGTAAACTTCTGATGGGGCACTATTTTGGGCAGAGCATTAATTTATAAGAAACAGAACAACAGGCAGTCCAGAGCATTTCATAAAGGATAACTACATTTCCCAGTTATCCATCTGGGTCTTCTTCATTTCAGCGGTTTAATTAAAACTCAATGGTATTACCAATCTGTTACATTTTTCATGTTGATGGTTATTACATTCACAGTGCAGCAGGACTACAAATTAAAGTGAGAAGATGATAAATCTCATCTCCAAATTTCATTTCTGTTTTTCTAGTAACTAATACTCTGGTAATATTTTTTAGCTCACTCATGTTTATAGAACAATTTCCATTATTTTTTATGATTAAAATAAAGGAAAAAAAGAGATGCGTGAATTTTTCCACAGCTTTTTTCTTTTTGTATGCATTATATTTTCTCACTCTTCTATCAACCCACTCTGTAGATCTATTCGAGTTGGGCGCCTCGAAATCTGTAATAAACTTGTTTTATGACTTTCTTTTTAAAAACATTTGGGTTTTTTCATGAATTAATCTTTTAATATTAGACTTACTCAAATTGAAATGAGAAGCATACCATTCAATTATGAATTCTGGGGATGTAAATTCATATGTAAAATATGTTTATTTTCTGTTTAAATCATTAACATAAACAAATGATTACCTTTTCATATCAAGAATGCCTCTTCAAACCTATACCATTAAATATATATTCTTTGAGTTATACCAGAGATATAATCATACACTCTTGTTTATAGATGATTGGGAATTGGTTTAAGATAATGCCAAACATAGGATGCAGTGGGTTATACTGAAAAAAAAAGTGCTATACAAATGCTTTCAAAATATGAAAAACTATACAGCTATATGAAAAGTTGTAAAAAATCAGACTGAGGCTGACTTTCAGAAGGAAAAGCATATATACAAAATACCTCTCCCACCTCCCTCCCTCCTGATCTCCAGACCTGGAGAGGATGCACATGATAAGAATGGATATAATCCAATGTGTCTTGATAGACAATCAAAAGGGCTTTAACTTGGTGACCACCCGTTAAGAAACAATTGTTTTGAAATAACTGGTGTCAAAAACTGATCTGGAAAGTCTCCACTCCTGTCAACATTCTTGCATTCCTAAGCATTGGTTGTTCACTGCAATGCATTTGAGAAACAAGGAGAAATAATGGGAATATGTAAGGCACAGACAAGGGTAAGGGACTTAGTGGTGGGCTACGATGAGTAATTGTCTATTAATACAGCCAGCATGACTGAGAAGATCTCACAGAAATTCATAGAAATGGCAAGTGGAATGGACAGAAGAGGCCCTCAGAGCTGCTGAGAACAGGTGCTGATGAACAACAGTTTGGACCAGCTGAGTATGAGATGACTGCAGCATCCAGGGAGATCTGCAGGCCACAAACATGTCTGGATTTCAGAAGAAATTTGGAAATGTGTGTATGTATCTCCCATGTATATATTCTGTATCCCAAATGAGTATTAAAAATGTAGATGTGCTTTTGAGTGCAAGAGCTCAAGTAGAGTGAGCACAGATAGAAAGAGAGGTGAAGGCAAATCCCTGAGGAACAAAGACACTAAAGGGCAAGTAAAGGAAATGAGCCTATCAAGAAGAAAAAAGGAAGGGTTAGGGTTGTAGGAAGAAAACAAGTAAAATGTTTTCAAGAGAGGAAACAATTTCCAGGAAGAAGATACTCCAACAGTGTCAAATGCATTAAGAGATGTCAAGGAAGGTTGACCAACATGTCTGTTTGATGATCTTTACAATCCCAACTTTATAAGGGAGGTATTAGCATTATTGTTGGTATCCTTCCTTTAAATGAAGAAAATAAAGGCCCTAAAGGTTTATGTAACTTGTCCAATATCACAAAACAAGTGACTGTTAGAGAATTTTGAATCCACACTGTTCTTGTTGTATCCAAGCTCACAACCTTTCACAATTTGACTGTAGAAATTCCAGGAGTAAATAGAGATAAATTAAGGTAAATTGAGAGGAGCAATTTTTAAGAGATGAAGAGAAAGCCAGAGAGAGAGACAGAGCTGATATAGAGTAGGACTACTTATTGGTGCAAGTTAATGGAAAGACATCATCAGGATAAAGAATCCTGGGGAAGGGATGAAACCAAAGTAGCAGAGGGATCTACCTGCCTCAGATGTGGGAGAAAGGAGGGAATAACATACACAGAAGCAAATGCAGTGCCAAGAAGACTGTACAAGCGGACAGATAATTGGCCTAAACTTTTTTCTTATTGTTTGTTTGTTTTCCTGGTGAAGTTGATCAAGAAGCTATTTGCAGAGGGGAAGGTGACTGAGACTATTAAAAGAAACTTAACATTCTGTCTACCGTTCCTAAAGTATTTTAGTCTTTTAAAGGAGTATTGTCATATTCCTTTCCTTCTCTAATAATGGCAACAAATACATGTGTTGTGTGTTTTGGAGGGAGGAGAAATCAAGAAAATCATGTCATCAAATTTTTTAAAAATGTGTAAATAGTAAAGAGATTGAAATAGTAATCAAAAACTCCCAGTAAAGAAAAATCCCAGGGTAATATGGCTTCCCTAGAAAATTCAACTAAACATTTAAAGAATTAACACCAATCCTCCTCAAATTCTTCCAAATAATTGAAGAAGAGAGAACATTTCCAAACTCATTCTATGAGGCCAGTTACTCTGATATCAACACTAGCCAAAGACACAATAGGAAAAGAAAACAACAGATCAATATCCTTGATGACTATTAATGCAAAAGTCCTCAATAAAATACCAGCAAACCTAACTCAAAAGCGATTAAAGGACTAAACACCATGATCAAGTGGGATTTATACATGGAATACAAGGAGAGTTCAACATACAAAAATCAAGCAGTAAAATACACCATTTGGCAAAATGAGGCACAAAAACCACACAATTATCTCAAATGATGTGGAAAAAGCATTTGACAAAATTCAACATCCATTTATTATAAAAACACTCAACAAACTAGGAATAGAAGGAAACTATTTCAACATAATAAATCCATATATAAAAAGCCCACAACTAACATCATACTTGATGGTGAAAGACTGAAAACTTTTCTTCTTAAATCAGGAACAAGGCCAGGATGCTCACTCTCACCACTATTATTCAACATAATACTAGCAGTTCTAGCCAGAGCAATTAGATAAGAAAAAATAAATAAAAGGCATCCAAAGTGAGAAAGCAGCGAGATTATCTCTGTTCACAGACAATATGATCCATATGTAGAAAACTCAAAAGATTCCACCAGAAAATTAAAGCTGTTACAACTATGAAACAATTTCAGCAAAGTTATAGGATACAAATCAACACACAAAATTCAATTGTGTTTCTATGTGCTAACAATGACCAATCTGAAAAGGAAATCAAGAAAACAATCCTATTTGCTGTAGGACATCATAAAGGATAAAATACTTAGGAATACCCCTAAACAAGGAGGTGAAAGATGTGTACACTGAAAACTACAAAACATTGTTCAAAGAACTCAAGGATGGTACAAATTAATGGAACGATACCCCATGCCCATGGATTGGAAGACTTAATATTGTTAAAATGTCCATACTACCCAAAGCAATCTATAGATTCAATGCAATCCCTATGAAAATCCTAATGACTTATTTTATAGAAATATAAAAAACAACCTAAAATCCATATGGAATCTCAAGGGACCCAAAATAGACAAAACAATCTTAAAAAAAACAACAAAGTTGGAGGTCCCACACTTCCTGATTTCAAAACATAGCACACAAAGCAGCAGTAATTAAGACAGTATGAGACTGCCATAAAGACAGATATTTGGACAAATGGAACAGAATAGAGAGCCTAGAAATAAACTCCTGCATATATGTCCAGATGACTTTCCACAAGCCAAGACCACACAATGGGGAAAGGACGGTTTGTTCAAAAAATGGTGCTGGGAAAACTGGATATCCACATGCAAAAAATGAAGTTGGACCTTTACCTTATAACCATATATAAAACTTAACTCAAAATGGATCGAAGACCTAAATGCAAGCACTGAAACTGTAAAACTCCTAGAAGAAAACATAGGAGGAAAGCCTCAGGACATTAGATTTGACAGTGATTTCTTGGATATTACATCAAAAGCACAGTCAACAAAAGCAAAATTAGACAAATGGGACTACGTCAAACTGAAAAACTTCTGTGCATCAAAGGAAACAACAGAGTGAAAAGGCAACCAACCTACAGAATAGCAAAAATATTTACAAATTATATATCTGATAAAAGGTTAATATCCAAAATATATAAGGAACTTCTACAACTCAACAGCAACAAAACAAATTTGATTTGATTTAAAAATGGGCAAAGGACTTGAATAGATAATTCTAAAAAAAATTATATATGAATGGCCAACAAACATATGAAAATCTGCTCAACATCACTAATCATAAGAGAAATGCAAATCAAACCTACAGTGAGATATTAGCTCACATCCATCAGTATGGCTACTATCGGAAGAACAAAAAATAGCAAGTGTTGGCTAGGATGTGGAGAAATTGGAACCCTTGTGCACTGTTGCTGGGAATGTAAAATGGAGCAGCCATCATGGAAACGAGTATGGGGGTTCCTCAAAAAATTAAAAATAGAATTGCTATATGATCCAGCAATCCCACTCCTTGATATATATCCAAAGGAATTCAAAGCAGGAATTTGAAGAGATATCTCCATATTTGTGTTTATCACAGAACTATTCACAATAGCCAAGAGTTGGAAGCAACCCAAATGTCCATCAGCAGATGAACATGTGCTATATACACACAATGGAATAGTATGCAGCCTTATATAAGAATGAAACCTTGTCATATGCTGCAACATGGATAAACTTCACAGACATTTTACTAAGCAAATAAACCAGTCAAAAAAGATAAATACTGTATGATTCCACTCATACAAAATAACTAAAGTAGTGAAAACCATAGAAACAGACAATAGAAAGGTGGCAGGTTGCCAGGGGCTGAAGGGAAGAGACTGGGGAATTACTGTTTACTGAGTATAGAGTTTCAGTGTTGCAAATGAAAAAGTTCTGGAGATCTGTTGTACAACAACGTGAATATACTCAACTCCACTCAACTGTACACTTAAAACTGGTTAAGATGGTAAATATCATAGTATGTGTTTTTTACCCCAATAAAAAAAATTAGAAAACAAAACAACCATGGGTCCATGTGAACATATAGAGGAATGGCAATTAGGGTGAAAGAAGGGTTATAGGGCAGCAACGTTCTCTGATGTGCAAATAAGGGGGTTAAAAGTTTGGCTTTGGTGTTCTACTGGAAAGGTGGGCTATGGCTAGCTTGATAAAAATAGAAACTAGTCATGGAAAATAGGGTAGTACACGGTTTTATTTTAGAAAAATATATAATTCTGTCAAGGTTATCTACTTTAAAAGTTAAATATAGCACACAACAGTTCATCAATCAAGTACAGCAAACAGAATGTATATCTCATCTCTATATTTCCAGCTCACTGGAGGAATTGAAAATGGAAACATATAGAGATAAGGAAGCTTATTACATTTTTTAGGTATAATTTCTGGTTGATAGGCTGAAAAGATTATCAACTGGAAATTACATCATGGCCAAATAAGTGGATATTCGCCTCCAAAATAATGTAGCTTGTTAGATACACCTCCCTTCTCCTTTCCACTACCTTCAGAGAGCTGGAATTGGCAAGATTCTTAGCCTAGAGAAATTGATTAAGGGGAGAAGAGAGTAGGAAGGGCATGGTCCCCATAGAATCTGGTGGGGTAAGAAGAGCTGAACTTATGATATATAATTATATAACATATTATAATACTGTATGCCATCTATCCCGTCTGCTCTGTGAATTGCTGCAGTAGCCATCCACTCTGAGTTCACACAGTGGACCAGGCAGCCAAGTGGGAATTAAGGAAAAGTTGATGCCAGACACAGTCACCTTGGACTTGGCTGCTCAGGTCCATCAGAGGCGGGGCACAGGTACTTGAGAACCAAGAGGACAGGCAGTGAAGGAGAAATTAAAGAATATTACAGAAAACAACCAGGTCCTACTGTATAATACAGAGAACTACATTCAGTATCCTATGATGGGATTCCCTGGTGGCGCAGTGGTTGAGAATCCGCCTGCCAGTGCAGGGGACACGGGTTCGAGCCCTGGTCCGAGAAGATCCCACACGCTGCAGAGCAACTAAGCCCGTGTGCTGAGCCTGCTCTCTAGAGCCTGCGAGCCACAACTACTGAGCCCATGTGCCAAGAGCCCGTGCTCCACAACAAGAGAAGCCACTGCAATGAGAAGCCCGCGCACCACAACGAAGAGTAGCCCCCACTCGCTGCAAGTAAAGAAAGCCTATGCGCAGCAACGAAGACCCAACACAGCCAAAAATAAAATAAAATAAATAAATTTATTTTTTAAAATCCTATGATAAACCAAAATGGAAAAGAATATAAAAAAAGGAATGTGTATACATGTATAACTGAATCACTTTGCTGTACAGCAGAAATTAACACAACATTGTAAATCAACTATACTTCAATTTAAAAAAAGAAGAATATTGCAGAGAACACTGGGGCCTTTTATTCTTTTGCTAAGGTGTGTGAAAGCATACCTGAGATTAGGTAATAAAAACTAAAAAGAAACGAATTCTAAAAAGCACAAAAGCAAACCCAGGCTCCAATTCCTCCAATCTATGTTTACAGCTTGAGAAGCTTCTAAGTATAGTAGCCATTTCCCTGCAAAGTGACAGCCAATCAGAAAGATAAGGGACATCTGAGTTCTCCCAGTGTAGGGACAGGGTGCAAATTGGCCCAAAGGCTCTATTGACTAAAACCACAGTGCTCTGTTTTGTAAATAATGGTTTGCAAAAACAGAGGCTTTATGAATTCCATTATCTAATGATTTTCCATTAACATGCTAATTAATTCTATAATTAAGAAAACATTAAAAGCCTAGAAAATCAAGGAAATGCTGAACTGAAATTGCCATCCAGTCCTAAAGACAGTACTGCCGATAGTTAGTAAGATCTGGAACAAATTCCAAGCATTCTACCTTCGTTATCAAACTGCGCTTTCCGCCTTCCTTAGCCTAGTACTCTTACCTGGCCTATTGTCTGACCTTACAAGAGAAATAAAATCCAGTTTATGCTATATATAGAAGTAGCCTTGCACGTAAGTAGAGTAAGATGCCAGCGGATACGGTGTTCTTTGTGGGTCTGCAGAATGAAATGTTCCCTGAACTTTAGTGTGGACAAGCCTGCCGGCCACAGGTGTAGACGGAGTCCTCTGAGTTAAGATGCACATTTAGAATAAACCTATTGGGAGGGAAGCATTCTTATGAGAAAGAAATGATATGATAAACAATCATGAACATAATTTGATCTGGGTCATCAGAAAGAAGCAAGCCAGGCTCCTAAGAAAAGCACACTGCTGAAGGTTAAAAGAAGTGTAGACAAGAAAGGGAGGGGGAGGGCTTCCCTGGTGGCGCAGTGGTTGAGAGGCCGCCTGCCGGTGCAGGGGACACGGGTTCGTGCCCCGGTCCGGGAGGATCCCCCATGACGCGGAGCAGCTGGGTCCGTGAGCCATGGCCGCTGAGCCTGCGCATCCGGAGCCTGTGCTCCGCAGTGGGAGAGGCCTCAACAGTGAGAGGTCCGCGTACCGCAAAAAAAAAAAAAAAAAAAAAAAAAGAAAGAAAGAAAGGGGAACCATGCAAGGGAAATTGCCTCCTTTGGTCCTCAGGAGACTAGTCCTAATTATCTGGAAATAACCAAGAATCCATTTTGGCAGAAGGAACAAGATACACCATGGTATTACTATTTTAAGCAACTATTCCTTCTGTGGTGGTTTTATGTGACTGTCATCTTTAGTCAAGGGTTTCAAGAGAGTAAAAAGGACTAAAGCTATCGAATTGCCAATTATTTACTACTCCGTTCCTAAACCGCATGCATTTTTAAGGAATTCATCATTTGGGAAATTGTTTTGCTTTGGGGCTTAGGAAGCTCTACTTTGAAGGACTAGAACTAAAGCTACTTTTTAAAGGAGTTCTAAATTGAGTGCTTAACGAGGAAGACCCAAGGTAGAAAAGCCTCAGTGAGGAGAATGTCAAGTCCTGCCAGCACTATACTCACGGTACTCATTCCCCAGGCCTCCAGGTGTTAAAAGGAGCTGTGTACTTTATTCGCCCAGGCCAGAAGACCAGTACAGTATACGTACTAAGAAAGGGAAGAGATCAATTTGAAGAAACTAACATCCCTTTAAACTCCAGTGGCTGAGTCTAGATAATTTTCTTAAATGGGGCAGCCCATTGAACATTGCACTTCTGGAAA
This sequence comes from Stenella coeruleoalba, assembly GCF_951394435.1. Taxonomy (NCBI): domain Eukaryota; kingdom Metazoa; phylum Chordata; class Mammalia; order Artiodactyla; family Delphinidae; genus Stenella; species Stenella coeruleoalba. The sequence continues at coordinate 36,073,627 of NC_137151.1, read as the reverse complement.
TTCACTAAAGAAGCCAGGTTCCCCATCTGGTCCCAGCCGCTCGAATTCAGAATGCATCACAGAGGAGAGTAACAAAGCTCTGGTGCTATCCTTCACTGCAAGGAGTGTGAGTCATAAACCTTTTAGCGGTGGGTCTACGACTATGAGATGTGTAACTTCAGGGATGCTGTCACATGCCACAGTCTACCCCAATGTCTTCATTACACGCAGTCAGGAAGAAATAAGGACAGGCTCAAGGAACAGGTCTTATGCAGACAAGGATAAGAATAGATAGAAGGTAGCAACTATATTTAGCAAGTAATTCAACAAGAGGAAAGGGCAGATGGATTTAGTTCCCTTTTACTTTTCTATTTCCAACTTGCTGAAACCAGAGTGGGGAAATGAACATGAGAGAGACCTGGGCTTTGATTCTTTGCTAAAGTAGGATTATGTGAGTAACAAAGACGATGTACCAGAAAGGTTACTCCAGAAATCAGATGACTTTGGTTGTGGTGTGACCTTCAACAAGTGGATTTTGTTTCTAGACCCAGAGCTCTTCACCTACAAATTAAAGAAATTATAGAAGAATAACCTCTGTGCTCTGTTTCATTTTCCAAACAGTCCATGACTAAATACATTTATAATCAAACTAAATGTACAAGTGAAAAAAAAAAACACTTTTCAGAGTCTATGAAAATGAATGGAGTTTACAGATTCAAGTTTCTTCAGACTACAACTGGTAATACTGTTTTGGAACTGCAATTAGTGTTCCAGAAATTTCTTCCATCCAAGCCTAAACCACTGTATTTCAGTGAAAGGATGCTAAGCTTTTGGATATTGTACTTGAGTCTTTATGCCAAAGTAATCGCTCAAGGCACATTTGAATTTTTATGACTCTAATGATGTCAGTTCACAAGATGGACTACTTCCCTTGGAAAACAGAGAGTCCTCCAGGTGGCAGAACAGACGGAGGGCCAACTTTTACTTATGGCTCAGGTTACACAGACGCTGCACCTTAAATAATTGATACGATGGGATCATACTTGGGCCTCATCTGTGGGAACAGACTGAACTGAAACCAGATATGCCTCAATCTGTATAGTAACCACTGCTCAACAGCAGAGACACAGTGGCAAGTCCATTAGGCTAGCCAGAGTCGGGAGGCTCATGCTACTTAAGTACTGAGCAGATGATCGATTCTGGCTAAAATGCCTAGTTCCACCCCACTCCCAGCTGAGAGCTCAGCAAAGCTGACTGGCTGCCTCAGTTAAACAACAGCTGGCTTTGGGAGGCCATAGATGAAACGAAGTAGCCGTCAGCCTCTGACATTCCCCCACGAAAGAACCCAATACGGTACGCTATTTCGATGAGCTAAATAATATCTATAGACACCGTGGCAACGTGAACCTACTTCCATTTACTACGGGGAACTAGGAGAATAGGAATAAAGTGGGGAATGGTAATCCTACCATTCCAAACTGAAGAGTTCATATAAATTCAAAAGTTGTGCTCCAAAGTTTGAGAATGGGTACTTTCCTCATTTGGAAAAAACCAAAGCACGGCTGAAAATGTTCCTCATGAAAGTAATTGATGGTTTATCCAAATTGCCTCCTGTATGAGACTGCTACCAGTGTTAATGTGAGTGCTATTTTTCTAGGTATTTCTACAAATTTTCTTTTTAGAGCCTCATAATAATGCTGACTGTAACACAGGCTGGATAACTCTTATTATCCATTTTATCATTAGGAGCCCTGAGGTTTACTTCCAAGAAGTGCAATGCCATGACTGGAGAATGAAACCACTGATTCATGACCAGCAGCGTCAGGATCCAGGTCCTTTTCCACTATAAAGTGCTAAGTGCTCTCTGCCTTCTGCATCCCTACCAATGAGTGTGCAGCGTGGCCAGATGCCGTGGCCACATGCCGTGGCCACATGCCGCCTCCACATAGACGAACTCTCTGGATCAAAAAGGAGGCAAGGGGAGGTGAGAGACTCCAGAAAAAACACATCTGCTGGAAGCTGCACTTCATGACCAGTGAGAAGCAATGGGGACCAAGCATTTTCTAGATCACATGCTTGGACTACTATAAGAGGCACTATGGGGTGGTGGGAAGTAGGCAGGAGTTGCAGAGATCCAAGCTCAAAGCTGAGTTCTGTTGCTCATGAGCTGGTGACTTGGAGCAAATTCCTGAACTTCTTGATGCCTGGCTCTTCTCACCTATAATACAGGATAACTAGTCTACCTGGCACGGTAGGTCTTCCATAAATAGCACCTTTCTTACCACGCCTGCTGCTTGCAGCCACCAAGTCCTTTCAAGGCCACGAAGTTCAGTTTGAACCAATAGACCTGATATTCTCCTTGCCCATCATGAGTAGAGGCTATAGTACATGCTTTTCCCAACCAATTCCCTACAGGCCACAGACAATCAAAACAACCCTACATCTAACAAGCACACTGAAATCTGCTCTCCAGCACTTTTCTTTTCGCAGCTAGTAGATTTTTAAAAAACTAAAATAAAAAGCCTGCCGTGTCTGGTCTCCTTCTTCCCTTTAGCAAAGATTAGACCAAAAAGAAAGCAATTTAACAATTATTAGGTAAAGTAGGAGTGGCTCTTTATCTCTTTTTATACCAGAAGAGAAGGAGATGGTTGGTTATTTCTGCAATCATTATAAAATGTGCTTCACGTACACACACTTGACACAAACCTGGAAATGAAGGGTCATGTTGAGCAGAGATTTCTTTTTTTTTTGGTTCTGTTTAACTGTAGCTATTATTATAACCATGCACAAATATTAAGCACTTATTCTATAAGGCATTAGTTTAGGACTCAGGCTCTGGAATCGAAGTGGGTTTGAAACCTGGCTCCACCACTGACTTGCTGTGTGACCTTGGGCTGAGTAGTTAACCTCTCTGTACTTCGGTCTCCAGCTCAACAAAATCAAAACACTACTACACCAACCACAACCTGCATGAGGCAAAAGAATATAAAAATCCATGCAAAGCACTTGGAAGAGTGCCTGACTGTTAAGAAAAAGTAGTAAATGTTAGCAATTATGCTTAGTTATTACTGAGTGAACCTCATAGGTCTTGAGAGAAATGTGATAAATAAAGACTGGTTGGGCTAGTTAAACTCTTGAGAGTTTGAAATAGCATTTTATAATAAAGTCAATGAAAAACTCTCCCATACTCATGTTGCCTGCTGCTATCACAGGAGAGACAACATCCTATCACCACCTGATACAAGACACGCAGCAATTTATGAGAAAGCCTTCTCTCTGGCTCTGGACTGAGTGCCCTGATTATTTCTACACTGTGCAAAACTAACCATTGCACTTTGCTTCGAAAAAGATTTCTTTAAGTCTCGTAGCTCAGTTCCGAGCACAGTTGGACCCCCATGTGAATGTTCCCTCAATACTGCAATGTCTTGAAAAAGACTGGTACCTCACCCTATTGCAGGGATGTGGTTTCCCTACACCTCTCTGAGATCCCACCCTACAGATAAAACCCTCTTCTGTTGGGCGCATTTTATTGTACAAGCAGTCCAACTCCCATCTAAGATAACCCAGAAAACATATTTGTGTTCCTTCTAGCTAAAATCCAATTCTTTTCATCTTGAATTGTTCTAGCACAAAATGGCATCTTAAAGATTTCATTGTATTTACCTTATCTACCTCTTTATCTTTTTTTCAATAATGTTACTAATAATATAGCTCAAATTATATAACTATAAGGTACCTGTCATCGGATAGACACTGATCACAATTCACATAACTCATTTTCATCTGCATAATAATAATGTCATAAGGTCATAATAACAGTTATATAATATTAACTATAATGTATTGTATTATAGTTGTATGATATTATATATTGTATAATATCATATAACTATTATTATGACCTTTTCAAAGGTGATAAAACTCAGACAGAGAGAATGTAAGTGGCTCAGGATCATAGAGCCAGAAAGCAGAGAGCCAGAGGCACACATACCACTGTACTACAGTTGAATTCCTCCCTCCCTTTCTACCTTGCACCATCCATCCGCCCCTTTATCCATCTGCCCATCTCCTCATCCGGCTATCAACCAATCAGTAGAGGGGAAAGAAGGAATTAAAGCATTTGCTTAGAAAGGAATTTGGAATTTAACTAATTCAAATATATCAGTAGGATTTGGTGGTTGTAAAGTGCTCACTTGCAGTAGGTTCAGCACGGCATGCATTATTAAAGAAACTGCTTTAAATGAGTGTCAATTTTTCAAAACGTAAAAACTGGCTCTATTCAAGAAACCCAGCAGACTTGAAGGGATGTATACAATATAACTATACAGCGGCCACGTTACTAAGCTGTGAACATTATATCTGAAAGGAAAGACATAATCAACAATTATTCTTTTCTTTCAGTAAGAAGAAAGCTAGGTAGGAGTATGTCTAAACTATCCTTCCTTCCTTAATGAAACTGTTATTGATTGTTCATCCTACGGAAGCACTGCCTTGAAGCAATTTCTTTTACCTGCAGGCTCTCACATTTAATTTGGATGTATGCTTAAGGAAGAGTTTATCAATAAAAGCTCCAGAGGAATGCCAAAAGGTTTGTATTAGGAAGAAACAGTGAAAGCAATTCTATGAATTTTGTTAAACACAAAGATGATCAAAGAATTACTAATGAATGGCATTTAAAGAGCAATTTCCATGTGAATCTGGGTCATATCAACATAGTCATCACTCTGAATGTTCTCAGTGGGTATAAACATTAAAAATTTCCATGCACAAAACATAAATTTGATACTGTTAGAGGAAAGGGCAAATATATTCGTTCACCAACAGCTGGGCTTCAAGTTGACTTTGCTGACCAAAATTAATATCTCCCACGTTCTTTTAGCATCATCCCTTATTATGTACCTGTTACTGAACAAAGCACGATCTATGTACTATCTCATTTGATCTTATAATTCAGGTACCATCAACCACAATATTATACACAAAGAAAGTAAGGCACAGAGAATTTAAGAAATTTGCGCCAAATTATATGAGTACCAAATGGCAGAGCCAGCATTCAACCTCACGTTTGTGTGTTTCCAGAACCCACATTCATAACTCCAGGAAAGGAACAGTTTGTATACACAAAGTACTTTGATTCTCTACCATGTACCAAAAAGCCTCTGAATAAATAAATATTTTCACAACATTCATCAATGCTTCAGGACCATGAATTTTTTTAGACTTAAGGAAGCTATATTTGCACAATGTGACCAACCACAAAACCCACGTGCAATGTTAGAAAATGCTCTTGGGATTCAGCCTACTTTAGATTCTCAAACATATGCTGGAACCATCAAGTCCCACACGGAGATGACTAAGTCCCTCTCAGAACACTGCCCCTTATCCCTAAAAGTGTGCCACCTTCTAGAACGACCCCACCACAGAAAGGACTAGTTGCAGGACCACCTGCATGGTGACTTTTCTCCGCCCCTCCTCTCTGAACTCTCCCCTCATTCTCTCCTGCTTTCTCTCCTGCCCCACACCCCTTGCTAAACTATACTCAGTTCTAAATGTTTATACGGCAAGTTGTTTTCTCCCTCCTGGATTAATTTCTCCAGAGACAGATGACACACTATTTGAGTTCTCTTTCCCTGGGAAGCTGTTCCAGGAGTCCCCAAACCAGTCCTGATCTTGAAAGGAGCTCAAACCAGGGAAGATACCTCCCCAAAGACCCCAGAGGGGCCCTAGCAGTCAATATAAATCTGAGAACATGACTGTCTTCTCTGCCTGCCAACAACTCCTTCCTATGCCACTCTACTCTCAAGGTTCACAGCAAGTCATTCCATTATGCCAGTAATTTGTGCCCCCCCCCAAGGAAATCATGCAGGAAAATGAACAGTGACAATAGCCAAGGCCAAAACAAAACAATCAGTAACAACAGAAAAGGACTTAAGTTGTTTGCCATATTACAAATACTAAAGTATCACATACAATACATTCAGATGTATTCATTTTGAACGCTGATGGAGCATGTTCACGAAACCTCCATTAACAATGCCATCCACCTTTCCCCTTTATTTCCTATATGGTTTTTGACTATATGTTAGACACAACCTGACTAGTATTCAGGGTTTCATAGATCAATAGAAGCTCAAACTGGATTTTCCAAAGTCACGTATGTATTTTGTCATGCATTCATTCTTCTATTCACGACACATTCATGAAGCTCAAAACTGAACAAGAACACTGGGGTGCATGTATCTTTTCGAATTATGGTTTTCTCCGGATATACGCCCAGGAGTGGGGTTGCAGGATCATGTAGCAGCTCTAGTTTTAGTGTTTTAAGGAACCTCCATACTGTTCTCCATAGTGGCTGTACCAATTTACATTCCCACCAACAGTGTAGGAGTGTTCCCTTCTTTCCACACCCTCTCCAGCATTTATTGTTTGTAGATTTTTGGTGCAAACGGACTTATTTACAAAATAGAAACAGAGTCACAGAAGTAGAAAAAAATTATGGTTACCAAGGGGGAAAAGGGGGGGAGGGATAAATTGGGAGATTGGCATTGACATATTCACACTACTATATATAAAATAGATAACTAGTAAGGACCTACAGTATAGCACAGGGAACTCTACCCAATACTCCGTAATGACCTATATGGGAAAAGAATCTAAAAAAGAGTGGATATATGTACATGTATAACTGATTCACTTTCCTGTACACCTGAAACTAACACATTGTAAATCAACTATACTCCAATACAAATTAAAAAAAAAAAGAATATTATACTTCAATTTCCAACTCTACTACTCATCTCTTTCCTCAGATGTCATATGGAGATAATAATCTCATACTATATTTGTGAGGATTCAATGAGATAAAGCATGTAAGAGCAACCAGGGATGTAATAACTGGTCAATCAATATAAGTAGTATCACTGCTATTACTTCTAGAACACTTTGTGGGAATTTTTATAAGATTTTTCTTGTATGTGATTAATTTTGTGCATGACACAGTATCTTATGTAGCTCTAGAGATTTTTAAATGAGCCTAGGAAGCAAATTTTGGCAGCTCTACTCAACATATCTCTGCAAAAAAAAAAAATTAAAACTATTAAAAAACATGAAGTGTTTTAAATCAAAGCTGTCTTATAAATTCTCTGAAAAGATTAAATGAAAACTGAATCACTCAATTTCTGAGAACTTTAAGATACAAAATTTTCAGGCAAACATAAAAACTTCAGAAAAATGTTTTTTCATCAGCTATAGCTGCCTATGTCAAATTTCCTCTACTATTAGTGCCACACCTATCACCTAAAATACTGCACCAAAGGAGAAGTCCCACTGCTTAATGTTGGTGACATTTATTCTTCAGCTTGAAAAGGCAAAACCAAAAGCTCCAAACTGAACTATCTGTAGGCCAGTGAAATACAGCAGTTGTCCTTTCAAAAGAAGGAGAAAAAGACAATATTTCATGATTTGAGACCATAATTATTACTTCAGCGTCTCTTAAACAAAAGTTCTCAGATTTTAAGGAGTTGATTTTCACTACAAAACAGTTCATGAAAGTAAACTGTCAATTACTTCTAGGTGTACAAATTATTAAGATAATAGCTTTTATTACTTAAAAATTAAAATTATCCCATGGCCCTTGTTTATCGTATTTTCATTTTATCATTTTCTTGTTTTGTTTTGTATTTTCTCTCTTGGTTATCAAATATTGCTTTGAGGCAGTGCGCACGGTGGTCCCCCGGATCTGTCTCTTGCTTCAAGTGTTTGGACGGAACAGACCCAGGGACGCCCTTTGCTCCAGCCTCCGACCACCCTCCAACCTTTCTTCCAGTCGCAACCTTCGGAGTCAGACACTCAGCTATCCTCAGGACCAGCCAACACCATTTTTTGAGCTTAATTCCTTATCAACTGTGAGCTCCCAGATTTGTCAGAATTATTCCACCGAGGTGGAGGCCGCCGTCAACCGTCTGGTCAACATAACATCTGTGGGCCTCCTACACCTCCCTCTCTCTGGTCTTCTATTTAGACACGCGCCGATGTGGCTCTGGAGGGCGTGGGCCACTCGTTCAGCGAATGGACCAAAGAGATGCACGAGGGCGCCAAGCGTCTCTTGAAAATGCAAAACCAGGGCAGCAGCCGCGCCCTCTTCCAGGACGTGCAGAAGCCATCTCCCGATGAGTGGGGTAATACCCAGGACGCTATGGAAGCCGCCATTAAAATGGAGAAGAACCTGAACCAGGCCCTTTTGAATCTGCGTGCCCTGGGTTTTGCCCGCACAGAACCTCGCCTCTGCGACTTCCTGGAGAGCCACCTCCTAGATGAGGAGGTGAAACTCATCAAGAAAATGGGTGACCACCTGACCAACCTCTGCAGGCTGGCTGGTCCCCAGGCTGGGCTGGGCAAGTGTCTCTTTGAAAGGCTGACCCTCAAGTATGACTAGGAACTTTCGGAGCCCAGCGGCCTTTGAGGAGCCCCTCTGGCGTCAGGGCTTCTGCCTGAAGCCCGTCTCTGCAGCCACTGGGCAGCTTTCTAACCATCCTGGACCCCTCTCCCAAGCCTTGGACCAAATGGAAACAATAAAGCTTTTTGCAGCAAAAAAAAAAAAATTCTTTGATACAATGTAGGTCAACAAGTGGATTGAAATGTACCAACTTGTACAGATTTGAAAATAAACAATTTAAATTTTCATAAAAAATTTAAATTTTCATTTAAAATTTTAAAAACAATATTTCCTATCTTTGTAACTGATTCAAAGAATAAAATCTGAAGACTACTTAATTCTACATCAATGCTTCCATTTTTGTCCATTTTTAATCAAAGATATAATGAAACCTTTTTCACATTTCTTATCTAGAAAATTTCTTCATGTGCTTAATTCTGCATATAAGTGAAATCATCACAGTATTTGTCTTTGTCTGACTTATTTCACTTGGCATAATTCCCTCAAGGTCCATCCATGTTGTCTCAAATGGCAGGATTTCCTTTTTTATGGCTGAGTAGTATTCCTGTGTGTGTGTGTGTGTGTGTGTGTGTGTACGTGTGTGTGTACGTGTGTGTGTAAAACACATTTTCATTATTCATTCAGCTGTCAACAGAAACTTAGGTTGTTTCTATGTCTTGGTTATTGTAAATAATACTGTATGATACACTGCAGTGAACATGGGGGCTCAAATATCTCTCAGGACAGTGATTTCATTTCCTTTGGCTATATACCCAGAAGTAGGATAGCTGGCTCATACGGTAGTTCTATTTTTAATTTTTTGTGAAACCTCCATGCTGTTTTCCATAATGGCTGTATGATGACTCCCAAAATTTCAGGTTTATTTTATGTGACTTCACCCCCACCTCCAATAAATCCTCCTTTTCTAGTAGGAAACACCTGCAAGTACAAGAAAATCAAGGTGTGCACTTTCCCCACCCACACACCTTCCTCAACCCTTTCCCTCCCTCCCCTTCCCTCTCCCCCTCTCTCTTTCTCTCTCTATATATACACACACATATATACATGTATAAGTATATATACACAATATATATAAACACACATACACATTCTTTTTCTTTCTATCCAATATTCAGAACACACTTTGGAATACTAGAAGTTTTTAAGTTAGGAGGCTCTCATAGGGTATCTGCCTGCAGTTGAAGACAAAGAGTTCATCCCTAACCTCAGATTCCCCTGGAAATCCATCCCAAACAAGGGAAATACGATAAGCAAGGGAATAAAGATTTTTAAAAATCTTTAAATTTTAAAGACCTCTATTAAGAAATGGAGAGGAAATGAGAAAAGCGATCACAAAAAGCAGAGCAGAGGAAGTGGGGGAGGCCAGGTTAAACGGGCTAGGATGCTGAGATTGGGTTCTCCCACCAGCGACTGAGAACCTCAGTTTATACTCGCAGGAAAATGCCACAGCTTGACTCCGCTGGTGGCTGGGAGTGTCTCCCACTGGTATGCAACGTTCAGAGCCGCCTGCATGCCTCCCTACCCTCCCTGACGTAAAGAGGTTTTTCACACTAGCCCCAAATGTGCTCTTCTATCAGACTCTCACTGTTTTTCTGTCTTTGCAAGAGACTACATGCTCCCTCAATTTTAGATAATCCATAATAATAATCTGTCTCAATGTATAATGAGGAATTTGTCTCAAATTGGTTATCATTGGTATATCTACCTACAACAAAAAGTGATACGTTACTCCCGATATATGCTTTTTCATTACATACCAGAACATTCTATGGAAGCTTGGGGAAGAGAATAGGTACTATCAGGATTAGGAAGGATGACTATAAACCTAGATATTAATTTAGGGTCAATGAAATGGTCTTTCTAATACATAAAATAATTTGTGCAAAGCACTTAGCATACTGCCTAGCATACAGATGATGATAGCTCTTTTGTACTGTTCAAAGAAATATTTCTCATACAATCTTTGTATTCTCATAATGCTTTCAACATATCTCTGTTGGCTTTTCTTTCTGCAATTGTCTGCTTATGTGCTATGCCACCAACTAGATGGTAAACTCCCTGAGAGTGAAGAAAAGGAAATCATCATTGTATCCTCAGGGCCGAGAATATGGTAAGCACCATGGCAACTGCCTCATAAATATCTGACAGCCAACTGAAGGAATGAAGGTAGAGTTCTGCAAAGTTCACTACCAATTAAGTAGGATGATAATAAGAGCACCCAACCACTTATCTGAAAAGCTGGATTTTGATTCCATGTCTACCAATGACTTCCTGCAATGTCCTAAGCAATCCACATGGAATTGGAGACAAAGACTTACCTACACATTCCCTAGGGTTGCTATGAGGATCACATTAGATAAATACGAAGAGGAAGGCCAAGGAGTCCATTACAGAGTCACCTCCCCTCCCACAGGTTCAGTTTTCTTAGTTGAAAAAAATAGAAGGCGGTACCAGCTCCAGCACTGTGTGAGTCTCAGGAATCCCTCGACCAACTACACTAAAGAAGTTCTCAGATGAAAGAAAACAAAAAAATTAAATCAAATGAAACACACATTTGCTGGAAGCAAGAATTTTTTTTCTTTTCTCTCAGCTTGTGTTAATTCCTTTGTCCAAATTATTTCATCTGTTCCAAAATTACCTCCCAGTGAGATCCAAGGGCCAATTGTTGAAGGTTCCTGGAGGTCTCCAGACCCCTCATTGCTTCTTCCCAACTGGGATGCACCATCATTGCCTCAGCACCAGCTGTCCCACCCCTGGGAGGCCAGAGATGGCCCCGGCCAAAGAGCGGGAAGCCTCAGGCAGGTGCCACCATGGTTTTCCCATGCCAACGGTTCAACTCTAGCTCAATTTCACCTCCTCATTTGAGCTAAACGTTTTAGTACATTGTCCAATTTCATATTTTAAAACAGCTTTCTGGGGTACATATGAATAACCCAGCTTGACAGAATACAGCAGAGGCCATAATAAATGCTACGTAAGTGTTTATCAAGTGAATGAGGGAAGGAATACAGAGCTAAGTAGAAGACTGAGGCCGGGGGGGGGGGTGCGGGGGCGGGGGGAGGATGCTCAAGTAGGCTAAACTCACACACTAGTAAGAACAAAGCTCTGACACAAACCAGTTTCATCCAACCTCCAAATGCCTTTGTGCTGGCCTAATCTGTAATGTCGGCCATTCTTGGCATTGATTTTAAGATGACGTTTCCATTTATTTATAAAACAGAAATAGACTCACAGGCCAAAAATAAACTTATGGTTACCAAAGGAGACAGCAGTGGAGGGGGTGGGGCGTAGAGGTGGGGAGATAAATTAGAGTCTGGGATTAATAGATACACACTACTATAAATAAAATAGATAAACAACAAGGACCTAATGTATAGCACAGGGAGCTATACTCAATATCTTGTAATAACCTATAATGGAAAAGAATCTGAAAAAGAACACATATATAGACAGATAGATAGATATAGATATAACTGAATCACTTTGCTGTATACTTGAAACTAACACAACAGTGTAAACTTTTTCTCCTTTTTTCTTTTTTTAAATTTTTATTGGAATATAGTTGATTTACAATGTTGTGTTAGTTTCAGGTGTACAGCAAAGCCACTATAAATTAACTATGCTTCCATTTAAAAAAAAGAAACCAAAAAAATAAAATGAAGTTTCTCCCACATAAATATTGGGAAGTAGCTGCTCTCTTCATCCAGTTCCAGAGCTGCAAACTCTGGTCCAGATTCTCAGGTTCTCCTCCTCTGTCTAATGATGGGAGAGGAATCCTGACCTTCTGACAAGCCATTCTGAACATCTCTGCTATATTTTTTCATCTGTCTTTTCTCCTGAGAACTCCCAGCTGAATTCATTGATTTTTAGCTTCCACTTTTAATGACCTCCTATTATTTAGACTATAGAATGTGGCTATAGAATGTGGGTACCACTAAAGTCCACCATCTGCCCCCTTATAGGCAGGCTCTGGTCTTTCCATCATTGGCTCACGTGGAAGAGGGAAGTGAACTGTACCTGAAATGGGGCGCGGAGGATGGACTGAGAGGCCCCATGTCCCATTCTGTCCCTGTTGCTCCAAGCTGTCTTCCTGGCCCTCAGCTTGCTCACCTGTTACTGAGAAGGCCAGGTCTGATGATCTCAAGGTCCCTTCCCGCTCTAAAATTCTATGAAAGTATTTGCTTAAATATATGTTTCATAATGATCCAAATAATCACAGTAACCTTTGAAACTACTAAAAGATAAATTGTACATTAGCTGACCTCTGGTGTCAGTACTGACATCGGTGTTCAGGCTGCTAATTTAATCATCCTACAATGTGGTCCCTAACCATCGACTAAATTAAGTATATCCTGCATTTGTCCTTTCCTCCATTTGTTAAGCTCTAGATTCTTTATCGGTGCCCCAATTTCCATTATGAGACAAGTGAACTCATCCCAGGTTAAGAGGCACCAATAAATTCAACCTTTGATATGTAGAGTTGAAGACCTAAAGGAAAAGGCACCACTTTTAGGTCAACATGAGGGTATCAGGTATCAATGACATATACGCCACAGCTGTTCACTAATTCATCCTGAACACTGTTTCAACATACCATCAAATCTGATTTTGCTTCTTGGGCTCTGTAATAATTAAATCATTCTCCTGCTCTAAAAGCTGGCTCATCTATTTCAAAATCAATCAAGGACAAATCAGAGAGTCCAACAAAGATGGAACCTTTGAATGCATCCGTGGCTTTAATATTGAATACAAAATGATTTTCAAAAAAACTTTTTAAAAAGTATCCTTGATTTGTGAAACTCCTGTTAAGGATGTACATTTTTCTTGAGTATTACACATGAAACTCCCTGGGGAAAATCACTCCTTGTCAAAGTTCACCCTAATGGAAATGTCTTCAAAATATCAAAAGGACTTAAAGAGCTAAAGCGACTTCCTCAATAAATTTTAAAAATTTAACCTAAGTGCTGAGGAGTGTTTAAATATCTGTGAAATTCTTCTCAGACATCTCCTTTCCAGTCATCTTGTTATCATCCTTTACTGACCTCACTGTCTGTTTCAGAATGCAGTGATTAGGAAGCACTTGTGTATTCTCAGAAAAAACATCCTAGGACTTAAAAAGAAAAAATGCAAGCAGCACAGAGTAAGGGATATATTCTTAAAACATCCAAAGTTTTGCATCAATATAACTTAGAAGGAAATTCTTGGTGTTCTTTCAGGATGCGTCTTCGAGGGCCACATGGTCTATTTGCTCCATGTTGCAATCAGTCAATGGCAGCCACTCCTACTAAAAACAGGAGCTTGTCTTGCTCCACCCTTTAGCTTTCACAGCATAGCGCTTGGCATAGAGTAATGCCCAAGAACTACCTGCTGCATGAATAAAACCTTAGCATTCAAGCGTAAAGGCAGGAAAAAGAACCTAAGACATTTCAGATAAAAACTTCTTTATTAAAACAATCAGCAAATCCAAGGAATGAGAACCCTTTCCTGATTTACAGAAGCACTGAGTAAAAGTTCTTATGATGGTCTTCAAAGTATCACGAATTTATACAATCCTCTCAACTTCATGCCTTATGAGAGAGACTTGTATATAAGAGACACTTTCCAAAAGAAGTATGCATGTGTTCTATTTATTCCGGGATGCACACCCACTCATTTACAGACTCAGAAACAAAACTCATTCAGTTTAAGCTCCATGCTAAAATCACAGCTGTGAATCCTTATCTTTACTTCATCAAAATTTGAACCCACCAGTTTTGATGGATGTTTCATTTTGCTCTTAAAAATTAAGTTTTCAGTCACTTCTAAATTGTCATAAAATATTTATTTTAAAAATTACAGAATACATGAAAATGAAAGGGAGTGGTATGTAAAAGATATATTTAAGATGAAAAGTGTTCCTTGAAAATATGAAGTATCAAATCGATGTAAACTGATAAAGTATTAGATAAATAGACCCTTTTTTTGTTTTTTTTTTATAAAATGTAATAAAAGATTTTTCTCGGTGGTCACACTGCTGTAATATTGAAGATGTTTTCCACACTAGAATATAGAAAGGTTCTGTTGTGCAGTGGTGTGTGTGTGCCTGTGTGTGTTCTAAATTAAGCCATGGTTCTGAAGCAACCTTGATGCTACTGATCAATAACAACATGCAACTCAAAGGCATCCCTAGGGTAAAGGAGCCAAAGGAACCTTTCCAACTGTCACAAACAGCTTGTTACAAAGACAGAGAACGGTAGCAAGAACAGATACACTCACATAGGTGTGCACTAGGTTATGAGCAAGACTCAATATTTTATAGACCAAGTGGATAAGTATAACTGGTTTAGAGATACTATTCTCAGCACTGGTGGGACACCATGTAAGGGTACAACTCTCCACTGCAGAGATGTCAGATCTTCATTCATGGCGTTCCGATTGGATTCTCTTTGAACATATGCCCTTTCAAGTGAAATTAATCAATCTCTTTATCACTCTCACTGCATCTGGAGTCATAATCATTACTCAACTGCTGAGAAAGAAATGAAACAACTAATTGCACAGGGAGTAGAGCTTAAGTGTTCAGACCGGGAAAGTTTTTATTAAGTTCTAATTCAAAAAGGAATTTTTCATGACCAGTCATAGCAGACATGCTATGTGCAGGAGACCGCACCACCAAAGCGGCCAGCTAAGTATCCACAAGCATGTTATCGACATGTTAACAATTATAGAACTTATACTTTGTTTAAAGTATTGCACGACTGAATCTTAAATATCTTACAAGACTTTACGTGTAGTATTCTGGGTAGGAATATGAGAATCCTTCTGATTCTCTGAACTTAACATAAATGCTGGTAAGCATCAAACACATGAATATCTAGTTATTGGTAATCCTCAAATTTCCCCACCAGCAATTTTAGGAACCCCGCCTATAACTTTAATATAAACCCAATGAAATGCAACGAACAAGATTCTCACCTACTTGCTACTTTCTGAACTTTTTAAAACCTCCCACCATTTCAGGATACTAAATATAGCTGTGATTCACTGGAAACTATAGGCATGTTCTGAACAAAACCAGTTTATGTTAGCTGAAATACACTGTCCAATTGATTTACCTTATAAAACTGGACATGTGTTCCCAGAAGAAAAGTTACAGTGTCAGAATACAGTTTTAAAATCACATTTAAGAAGGCAATAAACATCTTTGCACCATGTAGTTGAAATGATAAATAGTAGTTACTTGAAGCATATAATAATACACAATGGAGATAAATATTAAAACAAAAACAAGATACTTAACTCTCAAGAGGCTAGAATTATAGAGTACCAGGCATAGACTGCAGGACTGATCTCTAAACAGAGTTTTAGGAAACAGAAAAACAACACATCTTTTCCATTCAAACCAAGTACTCTCAAAAATATAAGCTAAAAGATACTGGCCAAGTTCTCCTATGTCTTAATAGTCTCTTCATTTAACTAAGGGTATTTTTCGTAACATGGTCCATTGGTACTTTAAAGGATGTTTTCTCTATTCATTTGTTTGCAGGAAAAAAGACTCTTGCCGTGATAAGGTGCTAGGAGAGGCCTTCTGGACAAGAGAGGTAGCAGAGATCATTAAAAGGCTCAGTTCCCCCCTATTATACCCTAACACTACAAGCTTCTGTTAGGCAGGAAGTACTGCAAATAAATTTTACTCCTACAATTAATATCCAGGAAGTCCAGGAAATTCTACATAGCTCTCTAGTATCATCAATTTTAAATCAGGGAGTAGCTTAATCATCAAATAATAAGCTTAACAACCAGTCATGGCACATACAAGATCTGTATTAAAAATACTGTATAGCACAGGGAACTCTGCTCAATGTTCTGTAATAACCTAAATGGGAAAAGAATTTGAGAAAGAATAGATACATGTACATGTACAACTGAATCACTTAGCTATACACATGAAACTGACACAACATTGTTAATCAACTATGCTCCAATATAAAATAAAATTCTTTAAAAAAATAAATAAATTGTATTTCTTTGTACTACCAGTGAATAATCTTAAAATGAAATTAAAAGAACAACTTCATTCAACATGAATAAAATGCTTAAGAATAAATTTAACAATAGAAGTATAAGGTTTATCCACTAAAAATTACAAAATATTACTAGGGGAAATAAAAGAAATGGAGAGACATTCCACGTTCATAAACCGAAGACACAATATTGCTAAGATAGCAATTCTTTCTAAACTGAACTATATATTTGGCATAATCCCTATCAAAAGTCCATCAGGCTTTTATGCAGAAGTTGACAAACTGATCCTAAAATGGAAACAGAAATGCAAAAGACTCAAAATAGCAAAAGGAATTTTTAAATGAAACAAAGTTGGAGAACTTCCCAGTTACAAAATGTATTATAAAGTTATCAAGATAAGCTACAGTTAGCAAGACTGTGTAGTAATGGCATGAAGACAGACATTTAGATCAATGGAACAGAACTCAAAGTCCAGAAATAAACCCTTATATTTATGGTCAATTGATTTTCACAAAGATGCCAAGGCAATTCAATGAGGAAAGTATAGTCTTCTCAATAAACAATGCTGATACAATTGGATATCCATATCCAAAACAAAAAAATGAACTTAAACCCTTACCCACACCATACAAAAAAGAATTTCAAAACGTATCACAGACCTAAATGTAACAGTTAAAACTACAAAAATTTAAGAAGACAGAGGAGAAAATTCTTTGATAACCTGAATAGGGCAAAGATTTCTTAGCTATGAGACCAAAAGTACAATCCATAAACGAAAAACATATTGATAAATTGGACTTTAAAATTCAAAACATTTGCACTTCAAAGACACCACTAAAAACTGAAAAGGCAAGTCACAGACTGGAAGAAAATATTTGCAAACCCCATATCCAATAAAGGGCTTGTATCTAGAACATAAAAAGAACTCTTGAAACTCAATAACAAGAAGATAACCAATGCAATTTAAAAATGCAAGACGGACTGGAGTAGACATTTCACCAAAGAAAATATACAAATAGCTAATAAATACATGAAAAGACACCATAATTAGTCATTAATGAAATGCCAATCAAAACTACAATGAGATACTATTTCATACTCACTAAAACAAATTTAATCAAAAACACAGACAAAACACATGTTAGCAAAGAAATATGGCAAAACAGGAATCCTCTTATATTGCTGGTGGGAATATAAAAGCTATGGCCACTTTGGAAAGCAGTTTGCAATTTCTTTAAAAATTAAGCATCTATTTGCTATATAACCCAGCAATTCCACTCCCAAGAAAAATGAAAATGTCCACACCAAGACTTGCACACATATATTCACAGCAGCATTATCCATCGTAGCCAAAAAAATGGAAACAAGCCAAATGTCCATTGACTTGTGAATGGATTTAAAAAATGCTATATCAATACGATAGACTATGATACTATTCAGCAATATAAAGGAATGAAGTATCGATATGCTATAATACAGCATATATCAATGAAATTCAAAAACGTTATCCTAAGGAAAGAAGCCAGTCACAAGAGACAACTTCCTGTAGGATTCCCTTTATATGCAATATCCAGAAAAGGCAAATTCATAGAGAAAGAAACTAGATCAGTGGTTGCCTAGGGCTGGGGGTGGGAATGGGAATTAACTGTAAATAGGTGGTCGTGATGGTTGTATAACTTGGTAAATGTAGTAAAGATAAATAAAATATACACTTTAAATGGGTACATTTGGGTATATAAATTATACTTCCATAAAGTTGTTAAAAAGAATCATTCTTTCATGGTAATAATTACTGTATTATAACAGCACAGAATGCTGTAATGAGAAGCCTCCACTTGGCATAAAACATTTGTTTATCTGGATCATCAACCACCAAAATGATAACCAATTAACATGAAATCTAAGGAAACATAAAAAGTGGTATTTTTTTTTTGGCTCACAAGCCCCTCTGTTGAGAATGGCAACACCATTAGCAGTTCTAAGTTCAAAGTTTCAAACAAGGAAAACCAAAGACCTTTGTGTAATGAAAATTTCACTGAAATTTGAAAGGGCACTGGGCTAGTGTTGGTTCCATCACTTAATATCTATGCTATTCAAACTTGTTTTCTTCCTGACCCTTCCCAAAACATCTCAGGCTATTGTCAGGACCAGGGAAGACAAAAGGAAAGGTATTATAATATAATAATTTTTGACCTTATCATCAAATACCAAGGTGTTGCTCACATCCTTGATTTTTCTCATTCCAAATTTGAAGCTGGAGGAAGTCAATCATATGGACCCATCTAAGTTCAATCGCAGGTTTGGTCAAACGGGCTACACATTCTTGGCTCTTAAGTAAGCTTTGAGACTGCATTCTGCCTGGTAAATTGTATTGGCTAGAACCCCTAGCTCTTGCTTTGAAAACAATAAAAGCATTCTATAAATGGAAATGACAGGGGACAATATTATTGGAGATCCAATATTTGAACCAGCTAAGGTGCATGAGGAAGGCCAATAGAAATAAGCAATAAAATGGAAATTTTAAAAACACTTATTTTAGAAGATAAACTTTAAAGTGAAGTAAAAGGATATCAGATGACCTCTTGAGAGAAATAATATTCTTTATACTTGCATGTCTATATATCTAAACTGTGTTCTACATGTCAGGCGGTGGGAGGGACAGGAAATAATCTCTTACAGTAGCATCCATTAAATAGCAACAAAAAGGTAGCATTAATTGAGTACTTAATATGACTTTGATCATGTAATACTCTGAGTATAGAAAATGTACTTTTGAGTATGTAATACAGAATATGAACTATGCTTTACATAGACTTTCTCATTTATTCCCATTTTAGTGATGAGAAAGCAAAGGCGTAATGTTGAGGTCACACACCTTCGCTTAGCACCCAGACAGTCTGACTTTGGTACCTGTGATCTGAACCACCGCAGCAGCCTACCTAATGTGTGCTGTCAGCATCTCTATTGTTTACAGGTTCTCTACAAATACAGCTAAGTAATTAAGCCTCAAAATGGTAGTCTAAAAAGATTTAAAAGGAAGCCATTCCTTTTCAACATAGTGAGTATACTTAGCAACAAAAATCCTTGAGCAGCTGTATTCAATTAAAAAAAATTATTAACCCTGAGGAAAAATCCACACAAAAAAAACATATCCATATGTTATTCTTACCAGTTTCATTCATGAAGTGCATCCACGAATGAAATTCACCGTTGGGTGATAAAACCACTTCTTTCCACAGGAGCTTATTGTTTTCCTCATTTGGGGGAAAAATGATCAAGGTAAGAGGGTAGTAATATCACAGATTGCCTACAGGAACCACAGTCTGGCTACCATAGTAATTCCAAAGAATAAAAGAAACAAAAGGATGAGATGGTTAATTCATATGCATACATTTGCTATGAAAATAAGCTTTAACAGTACATAGTATTAAAGAGAGTAGTAAATATGAATGGTGTTAAACATACACTTTTGAAATTATTTCTCTAAGTCTCAGATATTACCTGTGGCACTAATGTCTGTAGCACAGATGTCACCTGTGGCTGTAAAGTTGGGGGAACTTTGTTGATATATCAAAATAACTGCATGAATTAAGTAAATCCATAACCAACCCACAAGAAGCTAGGCTTTTTCTCCTTTTTTAGTTCCAATCAACACGGTAATAAGATGATGGCCATGAAGATGTTCATAAAATAAGCTTTTAAGGTTGCTTTATGAATTTGTAATACTGTCTTTTGGTCTTTAATTCATATTTCAATCCCACTTTGATAGGTCTGACTAGTTTTCATCTTTGACTTTCATACTTCTTTGCACAGAATCCTCTGTTTTCTTAGTTAAGAAAAAATGAAACTTATCTTAAATATCAAAATTTCACCATGAAAGAAAAAGTTGAAGGAAGATAATTTCCAGGTGGCCGTAAAGGAATTGTTCCATTGATAATTTGACCTCCAAGGGGAAATCTTCTCCCTATAAATCCCCAATCCAACAGCTCAGTCTGACACGAATCATACAGAGCCAATGAACATTTAGATTAAATTAAAACAAATTTTTAACCTGGGAAAAGTGTGGTTGGCCAGTGAATTTTATAATAAAACACATTTTGGAGTACATGCTCAAAGAGAATAACTGAGTCAATCACCACAAAAATTAACATTCAACATCCTTTCTATTCCAGAATAAATAGCCTAAAACAGAAGTGACAGAAAGGTTAGAAGACTTCCCATTAACTTGGGGGACATGACACTTGTGTGTATTTTCACTCCTTCTTAATGCTCCCTTGAAATGACAGTAAAGGTATTAAAAGATAGATATCAATAAGGGACAAAAATATAGAACTAGAGGTGGAGAATAGACAGCAATGAATTTTGGAACATGGGGAACAGGTAGAGGAGCAGTAAGCAACTTGAAAGTGTAAAGGAAGCTGAAGATTCTGCCTACAGAAGAATATGGTAACAACAACAGAAAAAACTAATTTATACTTACAGAACTCTGAGAAAGTTTGTGTCCTAAAGGCCCTAGAAAAAAGTAATAAGGCTTATGGCTTGAAATGGGGGATAATTAAAAGCCTATAAATGGAATTAATTAGCCGCTCAGATCCCTTCCTCTGTCCCTTCTTCAATATTTGCAGGAAAACAGGCAACAAAATTCAACTCCTCAGGAAGTTTTGTTTTGTTTTTGTTTTTGTTTTGCGGTACGCGGGCCTCTCACTGTTGTGGCCTCTCCCGTTGCGGAGCACAGGCTCCGGACGCACAGGCTCAGTGGCTATGGCTCACGGGCCCAGCCGCTCTGCAGCATGTGCGATCCTCCCGGACCGGGGCACGAACCCATGTCCCCTGCATCAGCAGGCGGACTCCCAGCCACTGCGCCACCAGGGAAGCCCTATTTTTAAACCATGTACTTGGGTACATCTTTTTTATAGCAGCTTAGCCTTCACCTTAAATAATATCCATAATAAGCCCCGGATAAAAGACCTTCAGGTACTGATGGATATAGATTTTTTGAGAAACCCATCCCCCAATAAAAAAAGCCAGTGCACCACTCAGTAGAGCCTGAAAGAGAAGCCCAAACAGCTGAGTCACATACATAGAATGTCAATCAGCTTTTAAGGTCTCACCCTCAATAATCAGAAACACTAAAGAAATAGTCAATGATCAGCAGACATTAGAAGAAAACTCCCCATATCACAGGCCATGATCAAACAAATAAAGGAATAAAAGAGTAACAGATTTAGAGGGAGCATAAATGGTACAGAGAATGAAAAGGAGAAGGTTAAATTATTATTAACATCCTCTCAATGAAAACACACTGCATCTGTAAAACAAGATGCAATTTAAAAAATTATAGGGTGGAGTTAAGATGGCAGACTAGGAGGACACGGAATTCGCATCTCTGCACAACTAGGGCACCTACCAGGCACCGGTGGGGGACCACGTCCACCTAAGAGGGTGGAAGGAACCCCCAGTGACCGGGTAGGACATGGGGTGTGGGGGGAATGAGGGGGGAGGAGAAGTGGAGGCAGGATGGGACCAGCCCCTGAGGGGTGGCTGGGGGCGGGGAAGGGATCCCACTCCCAAAGGGGGAAATTGGGGGGTCACTGGGAGGGCAGAAGATTAAAAGTGAATGTGGCCAGGTTTCCCCTGCCCACTAGGGCTCCGGGGAGCCTGCTGAGATGCCGGGCGTGATCCTCTGCCCACTGAGGCCCACTCCAGCCATTCGGCTCCTGAGGGAATGGAAGTGGGGGGAAAGGGGGAGCCAAAGTAAAGGCCAGACCTACAGGACTGGCAAGCCTGAGGGGCAGCTGGGGGAGGGGAGGAGTTCCTACACCCAGTGGGACCCACCCACTGTTAGGGGTCCAGTGGCAACAGGGGAGACCCTGGGGGAGACAGGCGTTGGGTGGGAGTGGAGGAACAGAAGGGAATGCAGCCAGTGCTTTCCCTATCCACTTAGGCACCGGGGAGGCTGTTGGGCTCCTGGACCTAATCCTCTGCCCTCAGAGCCTCCCTCCTGCCATGCAGAGCCCAAGCACCGCCCCTAAACCCCCACCCAGGGCCCCACCTCTACACTCGGAGGCCCCCTCTGAGACCCCCTCCAACTACGCTGGGCCTAAACCCCACCCACACACCCTCACCCAGGGCCTTACCACCAAACTCCAGAGCCCCACACTCCAGAGGCTCCTCTTTGGACATGATGCTTTTCCCCTGCTGTGCAGGTTCTAAGCAGAGGCCCTGCCCCACGCGTGAACGTCGCCCCGCCTAGACCCCACCCTCAAGGTCTTTTCTGGCTGTGCCTAGGCACCCCCCCATGCTCAAATGTCACCCCCCCAGGCCTAGGCACCACCCCACCCTAAAGCTCGCCCCTGCCTAAGTTCCACCCCAACCCAAACTCCACACCCCATAGCCAAGGCTTTCTTTTTTTTTTTCTTTTTTCAGGATGGGGCTCTGTCTTACCTTGTTGTTGTTGATTCATTTATATTTTTATTTTTTCTAATAAATCTTCTATTTTTCTAATTTTATTTTCTTCTTTCTACTTTGTTATTGTTCTGCTCTTTTTGGCTTGTTCCCCCCTCCCTTTTTTTTTCTTTTTTCAGTTGTGGTTTTGTTTTAAATTGTTGCAGTTTTTTCAATTACATTTTTATTTTTCCTAATATATTTTTTATCTTTCTAATTTTATTTTATTTTTTATTCTTTTTAATTGTACTGCTCCTTTCTTTCTTTTTTTTTTTTTCTGCTGTGCCACACAGCTTGCAGGATCTTGGTTCCCAGCTGGAGGTTGAGCCCAAGCTCCAGTGGTGGGAGCACTGAGTCCAAACCGCTGGACTAAGAGAGAACCTCAGACCTCAGGGAATATTAATCAGAGTGCGGAATCCCAGAGGCATTCATCTCAGCACCAAGACCCAACTATACCCAACGGCCTGCAAACTCCAGTGCTGGATGCCTCAGGCCAAACAACCAGTAAGACAGGAATACAGCCCCACCCATCAAAAAAAAAAAAAAAAGAACAATGAAACGACAAAAAAATATGTTACAGAGGAAGGAGCAAGGTAAAAACCTTCAAGACCAAAATAAATGAAGATGAAAGAGGCAACCTACCTGAAAAAGAATTCAGAGTAATGATAGTAAAGATAATCCAAAATCTCAGAAACAGAATGGAGAAAATACAAGAAAAATTTAACACGGATCGTAAAGAACCAAAGAGCAAACACACAGTGATGAACAACAGAAGAACTGAAATTAAAAACACTCTAGAATGAATCAAGAGCAAAATAACTGAGGCAGAAACATGGATAAGTGAGCTGGAAGATAAAATAGTGGAAATAACTGCCAGGGAGCAGAATAAAGAAAAAAGAATGAAAAGAATTGAGGGCAGTCTCAGAGACATCTGGGACAACATTAAACACAACAACATTCAAATTATAGGGGTCCCAGAAGAAAAAGAGAACAAGAAAGGGTCTGAGAAAATATTTGAAGAGATTATAGTTGAAAACTTCCCTAACATGGGAACGGAAATAGTCAATCTGGTCCAGGAAGTGTGGAGAGTCCCAAACAGGATAAATCCAAGGAGAAACATGCAAAGAAACATATTAATCAAACTATCAAAAATTAAATACAAAGAAAAACTATTAAAAGCAGCAAGGGGAAAGCAACAAATAACATACAAGGGAATCCCCATAAGGTTAACAGCTGATCTTTCAGCAGAAACTCTGCAAGCCAGAAGGAAGTGGTAGGACATATTTAAAGTGCTGAAAGGGAAACCTACAAGCAAGATTACTCTACCCCGCAAGGATCTCATTCAGATTCAATGGAGAAATCAAAAGCTTTACAGACAAGCAAAAGCTATGAGAACTCAGCAGCACACAACCAGCTTTACAACATATGCTAAAGGAACTTCTCTAAGTGGGAAACACAAGAGATGAAAAAGACCCATAAAAACAAACCCAAATCAATTCAGAAAATGGTAATAGGAACATACATATCGATAATCACCTTGAATGTAAATGGATTAAATGCTCCAACCAAAAGACACAGACTGGCTGAATGGATACAAACACAAGACCCTTATATATGCTGTCTACAAGAAACTTACTTCAGACTTAGGGACATATACAGACTGAAAGTGAGGGGGATGGAAAAAGATACTCCATGCAAATGGAAATCAAAAGAAAGCTGGAGTAGCAATACTCATATCATTTAAAATAGACTTTAAAATAAAGACTGTTACAAGAGATAAAGAAGGACGTTACATGATGATCAAGGGATCAATCCAAGAAGAAAACATAACAATTATAAACATTTATGCACCCAACATAGGAGCACCTCAATACATAAGGCAAAGGCTAACAGTCATAAAAGGGGAAATCGACAGTAACACAATAATACTAGGAGACTTTAACACCCCACTTACACCAATAGACAAATCATCCAGACAGAAAATAAATAAGGAAACACAGGCTTTAAATGATACAATAAACCAGATAGGCTTAATTGATATTTTTAGGACATTCCAGCTGAAAGCGGAAGAATACACCTTCTCAAGTGCCCATGGAACATTCTCCAGAATAGGTCACATCTTGGGTCACAAATCAAGCCTTGGAAAGTTTAAGAAAACTGAATTCTTATCAAGTATCTTTCCCGACCACAACGCTATGAGATTAGATAACAATTACAGGAAAAAAAACAGTAAACAACTCAAATAGATGGAGGCTAAACAGTGTGCTGCTAAACAACCAAGAGATCACTGAAGAAATCAAAAAACTAAAAAAAATACCTAGAAACAAATGACAATGAAAACACGACGATCCAACACCTATGGGACACAGCAAAAGCACTTCTAAGAGGGAAGTTCATAGCAATTCAAGCTCACCTAAAGAAATAAGAAAAATTTCAAATAAACAATCTAACCTTACACCTAAAGCAACTAGAAAAAGAAGAACAAAGAAAACCCAAAGTTAGTAGAAGGAAAGAATCATAAAGATGAGAGCAGAGATAAATGAAATAGAAACGAAGAAAAAAAGCAAAGATCAATAAAAGTAAAAGTTGGTTCTTTGAAAAGATAAACAAAATTGATAAACCTTTAGCCACATTCATCAAGAAAAAAGGGAGAGGACTCAAATCAATAAAAATAGAAGTGAAAAAGGAAAGATTACAACTGACACTGCAGAAATACAAAAGATCATAAGAGATTACTACAAGCAACTCTATACCAATAAAATGGACAATCTGGAAGAAATGGAGAAATTCTTGGAAAAGTACAACCTTCCAAGATCAAACCAGGAAGATTTAGAAAATATAAACAGATGAATCACAGGTAATAAAATTGAAACTGTAATTAAAAATCTTCCAACAAACAAAAGTCCAACACCAGATGGCTTCACAGGCAAATTCTATCAAACATTTAGAGAAGAGTTAACACCTATCCTTCTCAAACTCTTCCAAAAACTGCAGAGGGAGGAACACTCACAAACTCATTCTACAAGGCCAGTGTCACCCTGATACCAAAACCAGACAAAGATATCACAAAAAAAGAAATTATAGACCAATATCACTGATGAACATAGACGGAAAAATACCCAACAAACTACTAGCAAACAGAATCCAACAGCACATTAAAAGGATCATACACCATGATCAAGTGGGATTTATCCCAGAGATGCAAGGATTCTTCAATATACGCAAATCAATGTGATACACCATATTAATAAATTGAAGAATAAAAACCATATGATCATCTCAATAGATTCAGAAAAAGCTGTTGACAAAATTCAACATAAGTTTATGATAAAAACTCTCCAGAAAGTGGGCACAGAGGAAACGTACCTCAACATAATAAAAGCCATATACGACAAACCCAAGGCAAACCTCATTCTCAATGGTGAAAAACTGAAAGTATTTCCTCTAAGATCAGGCATAAGACAAGGATGTCCACTCTTGCCACTATTATTCAGTATAATATTGGAAGTCCTAGCCACAGCAATCAGAGAAGAAAAAGAAATAAAAGGAATCCAAATTGGAAAAGAAGTAAAACTGTCACTGTTTGCTGATGACATGATACTATACATAGAGAATCCTAAAGATGCCACCAGAAAACTACTAGAACTAATCAATGAATTTGGTAAGGTTGCAGGATACAAAATTAATGCACAGAAATCTCTTACATTCCAAAAACTAAAAACGAAAGATCAAAAAGAGAAATTAAGGAAACAATCCCATTTACCATCACAACAACAACAAAAAATACCTAGGAGTAAACCTACCTAAGGAAGCAAAAGATCTGTACTCGGAAAACTGTAAAACACTGATGAAAGAAATCAAAAATAACATAAACAGAGAGATATACCATGCTCCTGGATTAGAAGAATCAATATTGTGAAAATGACTATACTACCCAAAGCAATCTGCAGGTTCAGTGCAATCCCTATCAAATTACCAATGGCATTTTTCGTACAACTAGAACAAGAAATTTTACAGTTTGTATGGAAACACAAAAGACCCCGAACAGCCAAAGCAATCTTAAGAAAGAAAAACGGAGCTGGAGGAATCAGTCTCCCTGACTTCAGACTATACTACAAAGCTACCATAATCAAAACAATATGGTACTGGCAGAGAAACAGAAATATAGATCAATGGAACAGGATAGAAAGCCCAGAAATAAACCCACACACATATGGTCACCTTATCTTTGACAAAGGATGCAAGAATATACAATGGAGAAAAGACAGCCTCTTCAGTAAGTGGTGCTGGGAAAAATGGATAGATACCTGTAAAAGAATGAAATTAGAACACTCCCTAACACCATACACAAAAATAAACTCAAAATGGATTAAAGATCTAAATGTAAGACCCACACTATAAAACTCTTAGAGGAAAACATAGGCAGAACACTCTATGACATAAATCACAGCAAGATCCTTTTTGACCCACCTCCTAGAGTAAGGGAAATAAAAACAAAAATAAACAAATGGGACCTAATGAAACTTCAAAGCTTTTGCACAGAAAAGGAAACCATAAACAAGACAAAAAGACAACCCTCAAAATGGGAGAAAATATGTGCAAATGAATCAATGGACAAAATGATTAATCTCCAAAATATACAAGCAGATCATGCTGCTCAATATCACAAAAACAAACAAAAATGGGCAGAAGACCTAAATAGACATTTCTCCAAAACAGGCATACAGATGGCCAACAAATACATGAAAAAATGCTCAACATCACTAAACATTAGAGAATTGCAAATCAAAACCACAATGAGGTAACACCTCACACCGGTCAGAATGGCCATCATCAAGAAATCTACAAACAATAAATGCTAGAGAGGGTGTGGAGAAAAGGGAACCCTCCTGCATTGTTGGTGGGAATATAAATTGATACAGCTACTATGGAGAACAGTATGGAGCTTCCTTAAAAAACTACCATATGACCCAGCAATCCCACTATTGGGCATATACCCTGAGAAAACCATAATTCAAAAATACATGTACCACAATGTTCATTGCAGCACTATTTACAAGAGCCAGGACATGGAAGCAACCTAAATGTCCATCAGCAGATGAATGGATAAAGAAGATGTGGCACATATATACAATGGAATATTACTCAGCCATAAAAAGGGATGAAACTGAGTTATTTGTAGTGAGGTGGGTGGACCGAGAATGTGCCACACAGAAGTGAAGTAAGTCAGAAAGAGAAAAACAAATACCATTTCTAATGCATATATATGGAATGTAAAAAAGCGGTACTGATGAACCTAGTGGCAGGGCAGGAATAAAGACACAGATGTAGAGAACGGACTTGAGGGCATAGGGGGAAAGAGAAAGCTGGGATGAAGTGAGAGAGTAGCACTGACATATATACACCACCAAATGTAAAATGCATGGCTAGTGGGAAACTGCTGCATAGCATAAGGAGATCAACTCGATGCTTTGTGACCACCTAGAGGAATGGGATAGGGACGGTGGGAGGGAGCCCCAAGAGGGAGGGGATACGGGGATATATGTATACATATAGCTGATTCACTTTGTTGTACAGCAGAAACTAACACAACATTGTAAAGCATTTATACTCCAATAAAGATG
This sequence comes from Stenella coeruleoalba, assembly GCF_951394435.1. Classification (NCBI taxonomy): domain Eukaryota; kingdom Metazoa; phylum Chordata; class Mammalia; order Artiodactyla; family Delphinidae; genus Stenella; species Stenella coeruleoalba. Next base: position 36,045,121 of record NC_137151.1, on the reverse strand, counting down.
TGAAAAAAATTTAAAAAATTAAAAATTATAGAATAAGGTATCTTAGAAATTTAAAATGTGCTGGCTGAAATAAAAAATACTCAATGGGGCTTCCCTGGTGGCATAGCGGTTGAGAGTTCACCTGCCGATGCAGGGGACGCGGGTTCGTGCCCCAGTCCGGGAGCATCCCACATGCCGTGAAGCAGCTGGGCCCGTGAGCCACAGCCACTGAGCCTGCGTGTCCGGAGCCTGTGCTCTGCAACGGGAGAGGCCACAGCAGTGAGAGGCCTGCGTACCGCCAAAAAAAATATTCAATGGAAGGGTTGAAAGATGAAATGTAATAAATATTTTAGAAATTAGAATAAAAATGCAAACAGAAGAAAAAACAGTAGAAATATCTAAAATTTGAAGATCAATTAGAGAGGTAAAACATCTGTCTAAGGAGTTTCAGAAGAGAGACAACAGAGGTAGAAAATCATATAAAAAATAAATCTCAGAACTGCAGAGCATGAGTATATTGCTAAAATATTCTCCTAATTGCCAGTAAAATAAAGGAGAAAGGAATCACCCCAAAGTACATAATTATGAAATTTCAGAACTTCGTGGATAAAAAGAAGATTCAGAAAGAGGAAAAGAAACAAACAGAACATACAGAGATGAGATCAGAATGACAAAAACTTCTTAGCAACAATACTGGAGGCTGGAATACATAGAGCAGAGCCTTCAAAATTCTGAGGGAAAAGTGCTTTTTAACCTTGAACTCCACACCCAAGCTATCAGTCAAGTATATGACAAGCAGAGACCCTTTCAGACATGAAAAATGACTTCCAATGTACCCTATTTTAGCAGTTCTAGAAAATAAAGCCACAAAGGCAAGGAAGAGAACTGGTACTGGAACTGGGAACAAGGGGTTCAAGATGAGAAGCTGTGCAGCAGTCCACACTGAATCAGGAGGGCAGAGGGCTGTGGAAAGATCTCCCCCCAAAAAACATAATAAAGGGTTTTGAACAGTGCTTAAATGTTTCAAAAAATTAATATGGGGGACTTCCCTGGTGGTCCACTGGTTTAGAATCCGCCTTCCAATGCAGGGGACACGAGTTCAATCCCTGGTCGAGGAACTAAGATCCCACATGCCGCGGGGCAACTAAGCATGTGAGCTGCAACTACAGAGCCCACGTGCTCTGGAGCCCATGCCGCCACAACTAGAGAGAAGCCCATGCACGACAACAAAGAGCCCGCACCCTGCATCGAAGTATCCAACATACCACAGCGAAGGTCCCATGTGCTGCAACTAAGACCCAATGCAGCCAAAAATAAAATTAAATAAATAAATATTTTTTAAAAAAAGATGCTCCACATCGCTAAAAAAAAAAAAAAATTAGTATGGCTATGTCAGCTGGAGCATCAGGGGGAAAGCAGCAGTAGACTCGAAGAAGGCAAAGCAAAAGAAAAGATGAGGCCATTTTTAATTTCTGTATAAAACAAAAAGCTGAAAAAAAAGGAGGCGGAAGTATGGTACACTGCTTGACTCAGCAGAGAACAGTATCTATGTAGAAATAATAATACAATCACTGTTCATTGATCTAAGTATTTCGATATAACTACTTTCAAGGGAGGCAATAAGGAGGGAAAGGGGTAGGTAGATGAGAGATAAATCTTCAGCTGACATAGGACAAAATCAATAGGAAATATTCAACACAAATCAAGAAATATCAACAATGAGTATATTACTTAGAAATATGGAGGTAAACATCAGGATAAACAGTAAAAAGAGTTGAAACTGGCTGTCTCTGAGGAAATTAAATGGAAGACAACATGCAACTGTAATATCTCATCATGAGAATTGCAGTAATAGTTAAATTTCTTACTATGTGTACCTATTTCTTTTCATACAAATTGTGTTCAACATCTTTTCCAGAGATGATCAGAAATGGTACTGGAACCAAGGAACAAGAAAATACAGATCATTAATTTTCATATTTACTGATTTATAAGGTTGACTTTGGTTTTCATCATTTCATATCCTCTCTTCAATATATATTGGGTTGGCCAAAAAGTTCATTCGGATTTTTCCGTGCCATCTTATGGGAACATCCGAACGAACTTTTTGACCACCCCAATATTTCAAGTTCTAGAATCACATGTATCATATGTTCTATTTCTTCACCTCTTCACTTCTCAACTCCCCTAAATACACACACACACACACACACACACACACACACACACAAGACAGTGCCCCTCATTCTACAAGTATTTAATGTGCTGGGGGTATTTTATGCAACATTTATTTATGTTCTGAGTACTGGGAATATATCAGTGAATAAAACCAAACAACATCTCTCTCCTCAGGGAGCCTCCATTATAGTAATGTTTAGAAAAAATCGGAGTAATTTATTTCAAATTATTTAGGTAATATAGACTTTTTCTGGCTTATTGGGAACATTACCAAATTAGTACTTGTGGCCTCCAAGGAGAAATAATTAGAGGTTTTAGCAGTGAATCCCATGCCATACATTTCTATGTTTTTTGATATCACAGAAATAACACCACTGAGAATTTATTATACACATAGCTCTAAGATAAATTAATAGCCATAGATGTAATTTAAATGATTCCAATTTAATAAAATTCTCAGAAGAAATATTTTACTAACTTCTAGCACATATTCAAAAAATTAGCTTTATCCTAAGAACACTGTATTGTCTCTAAGGTTCCTAAACTTAAATATACATATATATATAAAATATCATTTTTCTTCAAAGTCCTTTCAACTCTGAAAACGTTATTATTTAAGCTATAATTAAATATTAACCTAAGTGAGATCCTTTTTTCTTACCCAACATCATTTTCATAGTCTCGCTTTTTTCTTTCAAAAAGATTAATTTTAACTTATCTACTTAGTTCTTAGAACATAGGTCATTATTCTCACCCTTTTTATTCACCGGGAAGGATCTACTGAAATTAAAACGTTCCAAGAGTCTGTCATATAGAAAGTTTTAGAGCTAAAAAGTCAGCAAAATTACCTATGACCATTCACTAAGAAAGTATATATAGCTGTCAAGTTGATCTCACCTCTTTTGTGAGTCTAAAGGAAAAAAGTATGCAAAAACTGCATAACATAAAAGCAAGAATATTTCAAACATCAAATAATTATATAATAATGATAAATAGCTAACATTTATGAGTAGCTATAATACACTAAGTTTTTCAATATATTTGTTTTACTTTGATTTTCAAACCAGTCCTCTTAAGTTATTTACTGCCCTCATTTCCAATAGATAAATAGGTCTCAGAGAGGTTAAATAACTTTCTCCTTTCTAGATGCTTAGGACTTGAATGTGAGTCCGCCTGTGTACAAAGTATACAAAGTATGCTTTTTCTAGTATACGGAGTGACCTCTGAGGATAACTTAAGGCTATTAAAAGAACCTCTCACAAAAAGACAAATATGGATTTTTTTTTCTTTCAGACCTCATTATTCACAGCAAATTGTTTTCCAGTCTTTTTATAAATACTTGTAAAATGTAATTTGGAACAGTGAAAATGTTCTGGAAGTAGACAGTGGTAACGTTTCCAACACACTGTGCATATACTAAATGTCAATGAATTGTATACTTTAAAATGGTTAAAATGGTAAAGTTTATGTTATGTGTATTTTACCACCATAATTTTTTTTAATGTCATTTGGCCCAGAGGAAGTAAATTAGAAACTTATCCTTTATATACACAGGATCACAAATTTCAAGGTCGCCTCTTCATTTCTAAGGCTATACATTTAAATGCTACCTCACTGCTAGGGACTTCCAAACTTATATCTGTCGCAGAGACCTGACTCCTGAATTCAGACCCAACTCCCTGGTCAACATCTCCATGTGAATTTCTAACAGACTTAAAAACTGAACATGGCCAATACCAAGTTACTCATATTCCCTCCATGCCAGCTCCTTCCCAGTAGCCCAGGTTAAATGATGGCAACTCCACTCTCCTGGTTGCTCAGGGCAAATCCTCAGTATTACCCTTGTATCTCTCTCCCTCCCCCTCCCCACACCAGTAAATCATAATGGTTTTACCTCAAAACAATGTCTCTCAATCTGGGCTGACATTTTGGGCAGGATAATTCTTTATTGTGCGGGCTGTCCTCTACATTTTACAGTGTTTAGCAGCATCCCTGGCTTCTACTCACAGATGTAGCTAGCACAACCCAGTTGTGACAACCAGTTGTGGCATTCCCAAATGTCCCCTGCTGGGCACAATCTCCCCTGGTAGAAAACCATGGCCTTAAATATATCCGACCTTCAACCGCTTCTCACCACCTTCTCTGCCATGACCTTCATTCAAGCTATTATCGTCAACTCGTCCTTATTTCTATAGTAGCCTCCCAGCTGGTTTCCTCGTGACCACTTGCTCAACTGACCATCCAAGATAATCCTATTAAAATATTATTTAAAAAAAAAAGATCACGTCACCACTCTCTAAAAACTCCCCCATGTCTTTCTATCTCGCCCAAGAGTAAAAGCCAAAATTGTATTCCAACCTATGAAGACATACCTGATTTGGGCCTGATGACCCCTCTGACGTGACCTCCTATCACTGCCTGCCATGTTCACTCTGCTCCAGCACGGTGGCCTCTTCTCTGGTCCTCAAACATGCCACAGCCACGCCTGCCTCAGGGCCTTTTGCTCTTGTGGTTCCCCCCATCTGGGATTTTCCCTGATATCCCCATGGCTGGCTCCCTCACTTCCTTCAGGTCTTTACTCAAATTCCCTTCCTCAGTGAGGCAGCCCATAGCCCACCCACTTCAAATGTCAGTCTCTCAGATATCACTTACGTGTGGAATCTTAAAAAATGATACAAATGAACTTATTTACGAAACAAAAACAGACTTACCAAGATAGAAAACAAACTTATGTTTACCAAAGGGGAAAGGTGGGCGGGGGGATAAAATAAGAATTTGGGAGTAATATACACACACTACTATATATAAAATAGATAAACAACAACAAGGCCCTACTGTATAGCACAGGGAACTATACTCAATATTTTGTAATAACCTATATGGGACAAGAATCTGAAAAAGAATATATATATAACTGAATCAGTTTGCTGTACAACTGAAACTAATACATATAAATCAACTATACTTCAATAAAAAAATAAATTAAAGGCTTCCCTGGTGGTGCAGTGGTTGAGAGCCCGCCTGCCGATGCAGGGGACACGGGTTCGTGCCCCGGTCTGGGAAGATCCCACATGCCGCGGAGCGGCTGGACCCGTGAGCCATGGCCGCTGAACCTGCGCGTCCGGAGCCTGTGCTCCACAACGGGAGAGGCCACAACAGTGAGAGGCCCGCGTACCACAAAAAAATAAAAAATAAATTAATAAATTAATTAAAAAACCACAATGAGAAAAAAACTCTTAGTCTCTCACCTATCACTGCATATCCTTCCTCCTTGCCTTATCTTTCCTCGTAAGCACTCATCACCATCCAACACACTCTCTATTTAATTTCTTGATCATGTTTATTAGCCTGTTCATGAGGATCAAGGATTTGTCAGTTTTATTCTCAACTTATCTCATGTATTTGTAATAGTGCCTCGCACACAATAAGGTCTCAGCAACGATCGGAGGAATGAATGAACCTCTTAGGACCAATATTGACAAATTTTTTAAGAGACCACTAGTTATTGTGGCTTCAGAGTCCATGATCTGTTCATCTCTACAGAGCATGCAGACATGAATAGCTATGTGTTTACTTAAAACAACAAGCAGCATAGCATCACTCCTTATCTGATACGCTTGCTGACATGATCCTTCTTTCTTGGCATGGATGTCCAATTGCCCAACACTAAATATAGATCAACAGATCTCATCACAATGATGACAGCCTGATCTTGCCAGATCAATGACCCCACAGCCTACATCTCATCAGACTCTCACGCAGTAGAGAAATCCTTAGCAACATAACATATCACTCACTTACTCTTCATCAATCCATTGTTTTTCCAAAGCCAGGACTCACTTAGAAATGCTTCTAATTTGGATGAGGTGGACTAACATCTAAACTATGGATTCAGGGGAAAAACAATAGATACCAGCAAAGAGCTTAAGTGACTGGCGCCACAGTCTAAATCCAGAGAATGGTTTCCAGGTTTCTAAAATAAGGTATGTTTATCTGGGTCTCCAGGGAAATCTATTCAAATTCCAGATTACACTGGACCTGAGTTGTTGGATTTGATAATATACTACAAAAAAATGCAGTTAATTTCAACTGCAATCGAGCTTTTCTTTAAATGCAAATGAGAAATGATAAATCATGCATAAGTAGGTACAGATTCTAAGATGTTGAGGTTGTCTTTGAAGGTGATGACCCAGAATGCTCTGGGGCATATGACTCCTCAAATTGATTTACTGCCTTTAAAATAATGTTGCATTCATGTCAGTACTATTTATAATAGCAAAAAACTAAAAGCCACTGAAATGCCAGGCAATAGGGAAAGAAAAGATAAACCAATAGGGCACTGTTTAAATAAATTATTAAACAAAAGTACAAAAGAAAACTATGCAACCATTAAAAGATGAAACTGACCCATGCGCACTAATGTGTAATATTCATTAAGACATCATTATATGATAAAAGCAACCTGGAGAAGATGATTCTGCCAAGTATGATTCTGATTGTTTGTGTGAATGTACAAACGGATGTGTAAAAATTAGATATTTTCAGATCCACATTTTCCACCATTCCACACTTGGTTTCCTGTCCAGGAGGCAGGTCTGTATGGACCTGGGACCTACAAGGCAAGGGATAGGTTCCCTTCCCTTGCCTTGTAGCTTCTGGCTGGATTCAGCCAATGAGATCCCTGGCAGGAGATGTGAGGACAAGGACCATTCATCACCTTGAGCCTCCTCCCAACCTTTCTCTGCACTTTGTTTATATCCCTCTAAAGGCCACAGCATCTCTCAAGCACCCTCTCCATAAAAACGTTTTCTCTCCAGATTCCGGAAACTACTTCCTTCCTTTGCCACTACGGACCCAGTGTCATAAAGATTGATACCTGCTCAGGGGCACTCCACAACTCCTGGTAGCTGATCTTAAACCTTGCTCATACTTTCCTACTTCTGTAAATAGTTCTTTTATTAAACTCTTCTCAATGACCTACTTCGCATGTACCATTTCTTTTTTTGGCAGAACCCTAACTAATAATTATAGTAAAACTTATGTGTGTGTATTTTGTGTGATTAATATACACAACTATGCATAGAGATGTACTTACATGTGCAAGGAATGTTTCTGAAGGATATGTAAGAAAAGCGAGAGTGGAACGCGTGGCCTAGACTTTGGCTTCTAGTTTTTATCTCTCTGAAATTTTGTCAACTTTTAAAATGTCTGATCACATACAAGTAATAAATTTGTAATTGAGAAATGAAACCATATGGGAAAAGATATGTGTTATTACCTTTTAGATGGCGCACTAATGAGGGAAACAAGTAACGAATACCAGAGAAAATGAGAGTGACGACATGGATATTCATTTTGAACAGTGCAAAACATCTGATGGGAAGGATGCTCACTTCTGAAACTTAAGTGTGACAGCTATCAAAGTGTCCATCCCCACTGTAGAGTGGGTCTGTACCAGCTTGTTCCCTTGACCTACTTTCAGAAAAGCAGGCCTATTTTTAAAATTTCCTTCAAAATAAGCCCAGTTTCTTTTAAATTTATTTACTTTTTAAATTTATTTACTTTTGGCCGCGTTGGGGCTTTGTTGCCGCACGCGGGCTTCCTCTAGTTCCAGCGAGCAGGGGCTACTCTTCGTTGCAGAAGCACATTTTCTTAATGCATCCCATTCACGTTTCAGATTTGCTACTTTCCGTCTTAACTGCACTTTTTTGAGAACTTTAGACAGGAGTACAGTCATATAAATGTGCTTATTTAGATCTGATAAAATGTTTACTCTTTTCTGATTAAAATAAAATAGCCTCATTCACATAAGGCAATCTTGACTTTTAGAACTATTTCCAAACTTCCTAAAACTACTGTGAGGTAAAAAGTGAAAATCATTAATGTGGTATTAGAGCCCACAATTAAATTAATTTATAGGGGCTTTAATGCACTTCAATTTCCTCCAGACTGTATCCCTAATGGTGCTGGGGTTTTACTTAATATACTTTAAAGCATAATTCATTTTTGTTTTTGCAAAACCATTTAAATATTGCAAATGACACTATTATACATATTTCCATGGTGACATAATATGTTTGCAGTCTATTTAATTTACGGATGATGAGACTAAAGTGAAAACTCTCTGAGGACCATAGATCTTCTACAACATCACATTTTCCAGTTCTAAGATATCAGGTGTATAAGTTATCTCTATTTTCAAGAATGAACTCTTGAAATAGTAATACATATTTTAAATGATCTAATTGTGAAACTTTAAGAAAATTAAAATCTAGGGCAAAGAAAAATCAGTGATACAAACAGTCAAGATATTTGGGGTTCATAATTTAAGCTGATAAAGTATTAGCCTTTAAAATTTAACAGATCTTTTCCAAAGCCACATTAAGGAAATACCTAGAAAAGAACATAAGTTATATGCAAGTCTCCAAACCTCAACTCAACTTATTCATATACTTATGTACGAGGTAGCTAAGGATCTCAGAACACATTAAGGCAACTGTAAAATTATAACTAATGGGCAAAGTTGTTAGGATAATTTTTCATGTTCCAAAACTTAGATATACAGAATCTATGCTAGAAAACATTCAATAATAAATAGCTAACTAGTTTGTACCCTAAGAGAAAGAGACATATATTACTGGTCCAAAGCATTTTTAGCTGAGGATATCAGCTAAATTCAGATGCCATTTTTGCTACAAATGTGCTGCACAGCGGTGATATATTTGAGAAAGGAGCAGCAGATGTAACTATGGAAATCATCACTTTAATTGACAACAACATGAAAATTCAGAAGGATAACAAGCATCATGGATGGAGGTGACAATTATGCAGGAATAAGAATCAAATGTATTGTAAAGAAGAAGAACCTAGTTTTTCCCTCTCTGGAGATTTCCCACTACTCCACAAATAAGAAGTACAAGGATGGAAAGAATAGTCTTCTCATTAATGAAAATGGGACAAAGGAAGAGCCAGGACATTCCTACCTGGTTTCCAGATGAACTGATTATCCTTTTTGCCTTCCAAATGAGCGGCATGGGACAGCAAGAAAGAAAGTAATAGAAATAGCTTCCTCAGGCCCCTCCATAACCAGCGAACGACAGCCAGGTTACCCTTTGGACACATTCTTCAGATTTTCAGCCTCTTGACTCGCCTATTCCTAAAAGAAAAAAAAAAGAACATCGCATAAGTTTCTTCTGTAAAGAAATTACAAAAACTCACTTGGACTGCTAGAACCTTTAGCATAATGGCATTACAAATGTGCCATGACCATAAAGAAAGTTTACAAGATATTAACATTTTAAGGTCAGGCGTGAATTAGCCCACGCTTTCAATCCTTACCCATGAAAGGTGTTATCAATTCTAGGGATTCTACAGTCCCCCAATCAGTTTACTTTTGCTTTTAAGAGCAGGGTTGGCAGATACCTGGTTCATTCCCTCCTTCTACTCAGCCAAACTCCTTGAGGAGCCCACGATTTTTGGAGGAAGATCTGTACGTACAGCAAAGTCCAAATAGGGCAATGAACATTCTAACAATGGTATTAAGAGAATGACAGAGAAAGAATGAGGAAAAGGCAATCAGTTCTTCTGTGGTGACGAAAAAACAGAGGGAAATCTCCACAAGGTAATATTTGAGAGGAGCCAGGGGAAAAGGGCTTGAAGGTGCCAGGAAGGGCATTTCAGGCCAAGAGAACTAGGTGCTGAAATGCATTTTGTGTTTGGGGACCGGGGAGCGGGCAAGTGGCTACAGTGAAGGATGCATGGGGGAGGGAGTAATAGACAGAGATGAGATTTACAGCATAGGTTGGGAAGCAAATTATAAAAAGCCTTGAATGTCATGTGAGAGATTTGGGTTTCATGCTGTAAATAATAACAGTAAGAATCACAGGAGAGCAAATGACTTTTAAATAACTGACATCAGTGAACATAATGTTCATAACATGATTACAGAGAAGTTGAGGCCAGTTATGAAACTAGAGATACAGTCCACGCAAGTACTGATGAATGAGAGAATCAGGAGAAGTTTGAAAGGTAGTGCAGAGGCTGGGTTTAAAGGATTTGGTTAACAACTGGGTGGGATGTATGAGAGACAGAGAATAGAAAAGACAGATTCCAGACCAATGGGACCTCTCTACCAAAAATGAGAAATGGGAAGAGGGGAAGGTTTAAAAAGGAAGATAAAGAGAATTTTCTTTAGAGAATATTAAGTTTGATGTGCCTACAGGACATCCAGGTAGTTGCCCAAAAGATAATAGGAAAATTCTACGTGGAATTAAAGAGATCTGGGGTAACCTGCCACAATACATGTATTAGAAAAATATATTAAGACAGATAAGTGTAGGGCAATAAAAGGATGGAACAGTAAGAAAGGATGTCAAGGGTAGAAGCTTCTCCCCCTAAATATTTACCAAAGAATCGCTAAAAGTGGGTAGCAAGTCTGACTGTGAACTTCCTAGGGACCAAAAAAAAAAAAAAATTGGCTACTATAGCCCTCATATATGTAGGAGTAAAGTATATATTCTTTTTTTAATGTTTTAGGAGAAGCCATTCCCCTGCTTCCAAGCACTGGTGGAATTTTACCCCAAGAGTTCTCATCAACACAGATGCTGTGCTGAGCAATGCACTCAACACATCACCTCATCTATAAAACAGACAACAGCAGTGTGTGGTCAGTGGGGTCCTGGGCTCTTCTAGAACACTCCAAGGGTACAGTGGCAAAGTACAAATCAGTGAAAATGATTCTACGAGGAATCAACCAATAGAGTTCAAGTACACAGCTCTCTGATGTCCTGCCTTGGTCCAGGGATGAAGATAATATTTGGATAAACAACCGAATGCTTTTCTTCAAATCTCCGCATTGCGTGCCAATATCGAAAAGAGTGGACTGCTCCAGCTGAAATTCAACAGAGCTCCCCTGTTTGACAGTTTGTCCCTATGAGTGGCCTGTTAGACTATTCAATGCAACCTTTGGGGCACTACTGGGCCCGATTCATAAACCTCTGGACTAGATGCAAACTGTACCCCCTTACATGAGACATCTCTGTGTATACACACACACACACACACACACACACACACACAAACACACACCCTAGACGATGGGTATTTCACTTTGCTAATGGCAAATCCACATGCTTAACAAGCAACACAACAGTGAATGGTTTGGGAACTGTATCGTGATATTTTAAAGTCTACACACACACACAGACACACGTGAATAGGTGATTAATTCTTCATAATATAGATTTGCTACAAAACTTTAGTACGGACATTTTTTTAGAAGGCACCATTGCCATGAATTCCATTAAGGCACCTGAAAAACATCAAAATACTGCCCCCATAGAACAAGATAACTTCCTAGTGAATCCTACAAATCAAGTTAGTTGAAAAATATACCCCTGGGAAAGCAGGTGAACTGGCCTTCTGTACAATGATGGATTAAGTCACTGTAATGTTAGAGAACTTTTGATAAGAACGATGATTTGCATTTTGGGGTAGTTTACCTACAGCTATTATTATTACTATTAATAAATTAGGTAACCAGCAGGACCAGCTGTCTACTGAGGCCACTTCTTTTGTGATGGGAAATAACCAGGGTACGGAAGATGACTCTGTTCATTCTCATTAGCGGGAGACATAGTTTCAGCATATCTAAAGGCATATTCATGTCATTACAATGTAAGCCAAAGATATGGAGGACCAGAAGCACGTTTGTTAGACTCTAAATGGACATAGGTGGGAACCCAAAGAGAGATTTAAATGGAGTTCCAGCGAGACTGTATGTGAGCTGGATTGATTAGCCAGTGATTTATACATAAATATTTTGAATTTTGCATCAATTTTGGGTTTTAATTGCAAGACCTGAACGCATGTTGCTATGAGCCCTGGTCTTCTTTTAGGCTCCCTCCCTGGTACAGAGCCCTGTATTGACTCTGCAAAGGGACCCACTGGCTTTATGGGTCCTTTTGTGTTCACCAAAGCCAGTGGAAGATCCCTGAACAGAGTGGCTTGGGGTGCCTACTGGACACCTGCGGTCACCATTATCTCCTGGCTATCACTAATTAACAAGGATAGGGACAGTACAGACATAGAGAACAAGGGGGAGGCAGGTGGGGGAGGGAAGGATTGGGAGTGTGGGATTAGCAGATGCAAACTATTATATATAGAATGGATAAACAACAAGTCCTACTCTATAGCACAGGGAACTCTACTCAATATCCTGTGATAAACCATAATGGAAAAGAATATGAAAAATAATATATATATATATGTATAACTGACTCACTTAGCTGTACAGCAGAAATTAACACAACATTATAAATCAACTATACGGCAATAAAATATTTTTAAAGAAACAAGGATAGTGACAGTAGAAACCTAAGACTAATCTTGACCAAAAAAAAAAAAAAAAAAATTCAGAAATAGAGCTCTTAGAGAATGCACCAAAACATCTGAGTTCAAGATGCCACAGCAATCTTACTCCTAAAAACACCCACACATTTTTAGTATCTGTATTACCTATAATCCTATACCTCGTTACCTCTCTTTTCCCAAGAAGCGTGAGGACAGAAGATGGGAAACTAGATTTGATGAAGCTTCCACCATTCGCCATGCTGCAAGCTTTACATCCACTAGTAAATGGAGAATCTCTGTTGAGTTGATGGAACGTGCAGGATGGAATTTGAACACAGGTATGTCTTACTCCACTAAACTATGCTGCCTTGCTTGCCTCTAAAGACCTGAAACTCACTAAATTATTCCTCAGAAGACATCGGAAGTCATTCTTGTATCTATTACTTGAATAAGCCACACAAGAGTTCACGATAAACAAAATAAGAGGAAACAAGAAACAATTAGAGCTGCCACTCCTCTGTTAGTCAAACACAAATGGAAAAATGCTGTGACTATGATGAAAAAACATATTATGCAGGAAGCATGTGCTACCCATGATGGCATGAATAATTTATCTCAGGAAGATTGTTGAGTGTCCCAATCAACTTATTTACTCTATATCTTAGCATCCAAAATGTATTTGCAAGGTTAGCTCTAAACTGATGAATATTAAGAGAAATAAAAAAAGTTTCTCCTTTTAGCCTCAGTTTTCTAATCATTTAAAGGCCATTCAAACTATGAAAAATGTGCCTTACACTTCATATGCATTTCATTTCCCCTTAAATGTAATCTTATTGCTGAAGTCCTTGAATATCTAAAAAGGTACAAAACTTAAAAATAAAATAAAAACTGTTCCAATTTGCTTGCAGCCTGAAGGAACAGCAATGAGGAGGAGAAAAGCAAACTTGAACGTGCTTATCCCGATAGCGCCATCTGATGGCAACTGTGCAGAGACAATGGTTCAATAAAGATGGCCGAGTAACAAGGGCTGGAGGGGAGGACGCCCACTGTTAGTGCCGACTCAACTGACCAGGATGGGAACTCCAACCAGTTGCCTAATTCAAGTTAACTAACACTGCTGGAGAAATCACAGAAGCATTTGCTTTTTCTCAGAGATTTGCCTAATTTCTGATTGCAATACGGTGCACTGCATTCCATCCCTCATAATCTGTCAATATACAAAATACTGACCTGAGCACTTCACTGAACTCTCACCACAGCCTTATGAATTAGTTATTCACATTATCCCCTACTTTAGAGATGAGGAAACTGAGGCATGGAGAGGTAAGTGACAGCCCAAGGTCACAGAGGTAGTAAGTTGTTCACAATCGATCTCAGTGACCCTCCTCTGAAAGGAGAGAGACTTATAATGTGACCTAATACCAACGCAAGTAATTTTCCATAGCCCTGAAAATATAGATCCTTTCTAACACTGTGTAGGGTCTCTCAGCAGCTTGTGCAAGGCAATTTACATCTCATTTCACTTAATCCTCACATAATACTATGAGCAATTATTCTTATTTTTCAGATGTAGAAGAAACTGGTCATTGAGGATATTAAATAATTATCCCAAGGTCATCTCAGCTAGAAAACATCAAAGCTGGATTAAAAATGGCCTGAGCAGGGCTTCCCTGGTGGCGCAGTGGTTGAGAGTCCGCCTGCCGATGCAGGGGACGCGAGTTCATGCCCCGGTCTGGGGGGATCCCACGTGCCGCGGAGCGGCTGGTCCCGTGAGCCATGGCCGCTGGACCTGCGCGTCCGGAGCCTGTGCTCTGCAACGGGAGAGGCCACAGCAGTTAGAGGCCCGCGAACCACAAAAAAAAAAAAAAAAAAAATGGCCTGAGCCCACAGCCCTGATCTGATTAGAGGATCACACGTGGTGACCCTGGCTGATCCCCCAGCCTGGGAGCCTCAGGGTCCCACCTACAAAATGAGGAGGGCCATCATCCCATAGCCCTTAGTGAGTAAGGATGCAATCAAATAATGGAGGGAACGTTCTGAGGTGAGTGCCTGCCAGAGAGAGTACTCACTGAAGTTCTACGGTTCCTATTGTCAGGATTCTCTCAAAATTCAGAAAAACCCTGACTCTAGCAATATTTCAGGGAAGGTTTGAATGTTACCCTGCCCTGCGCCAAAGGACTGAGGGATGATTTTTTTCAACCTCCCAATCTTATGACTTCATGCCATATTTTTGAAGAGCTAAAAGCACTCTGTAGCAAGAGCCCCATTAAGGATTCACACCGACCCTGTTAAGGAGAAAGCAGGTATTATCATCTCTATATTATGAGAGGGTACCCTCTGGCCTTGCAATGACAAGATGTTTAGTAACTTCCTGAAACCTTTTAACTGCCAGCCTCTTCTTCCATGTACCTCACTGCAGAATCCTAAATTACATCAAATACAAGCATGGGAGGCCTGCAAGCATACCATAAAACATACAATGAGTTTGGGTTTATGGTATTAATAATCGCCATAGATTTGTATCACATAACAAAGCCACAGAAAATTTTGCAAGAAGTCCACACCAATATTTTACCTATCTCTGAACAAACTTGTGCCACAGGACATACTGATAGGAAGAGGGCTTAAAACCAGTTTGCCAAGCCTTCTAAACCAACTTGGTAGCTGTGGCAGACATCACTATATTTTGTCTTCTAGAACTACAATTTTTTTTTTTTAACATCTTTACTGGAGTATAATTGCTTTACAATGTTGTGTTAGTTTCTGCTGTAAAACAAAGTGAAGCAGCTATATGCATACACATATCCCCATATCTCCTCCCTCTTGCGTCTCCCTCCCACCCTCCCTATACCACCCCTCTAGGTGGTCACAAAGCACCGAGCTGATCTCCCTGTGCTATGCAGCTGCCTCCCACTAGCTATCTATTTTACATTTGGTAGTGTGTATATGTCCATGCCACTCTCTCACTTCGTCCCAGCTTACCCTTCCCCCCTCCCCGTGTCCTCAACTCCATTCTCTAGGTCTCTGTCTTTATTCCTGTCCTGCCTCTAGGTTCATCTTTTTTTTTTTTTTTTTAGATTCCATATATATGTGTTAGCATATGGTATTTGTTTTTCTCTTTCTGACTTACTTCACTCTTTATGACAGACTCTAGGTCCATCTACCTCATTACAAATAACTCAATTTCATTTCTTTTTATGGCTGAGTAATATTCAATTGTATATATGTGCCACATCTTCTTTATCCATTCATCTGTTGATGGGCACTTAGGTTGCTTCCATATCCTGGTTATTGTAAATAGAGCTGCAATGAACATTGTGGTACCTGACTCTTTTTGAATTATGGTTTTCTCAGGGTATATGCCCAGTAGTGGGATTGTTGGGTCGTATGGTAGTTCTATTTGTAGTTTTCTAAGGAACCTCCATACTGTTCTCCATAGTGGCTGTATCAATTTACATTCCCACCAACAGTGCAAGAGGGTTCCCTTTTCTCCACACCCTCTCCAGCATTTATTGTTTCTAGATTGTTTGATGATGGTCATTCTGACCAATGTGAGGTGATACCTCATTGTAGTTTTGATTTGCATTTCTCTAATGATTAGTGATGTTCAGCATCCTTTCATGTGTTTGTTGGCAATCTGTATATCTTCTTTGGAGAAATGTCTATTTAGGTCTTCTGCCCATTTTTCGATTGGGTTGTTTTTTTGATAGTGAGCTGCATGGACTGCTTGTGTATTTTGGAGATTAATCCTTTGTCAGTTGCTTCATTTGTAAATATTTTCTCCCATTCTGAGGGTTGTCTTTTCATCTTGTTTATGGTTTCCTTTGCTGTGCAAAATCTTTTAAGTTTCATTAGGTGCCAATTGTTTATTTTTGTCTTTATTTCCATTTCTCTAGGAGGTGGATCTAAAAGAATCTTGCTGTGATTTATGTCATAGAGTGTTCTGCCTATGTTTTCCCCTAAGACTTTTATAGTGTCTGGCCTTACATTTAGCTCTTTAATCCATTTTGAGTTTATTTTTGTGTATGGTGTTAGGGAGTGTTCTAATTTCATTCTTTTACATGCAGCTGTCCATTTTTCCCAGCACCACTCATTGAAGAGGTTGTCTTTTTTCCATTATATATTCTTGCCTCCTTTATTAAAGATAAGGTGACCATATGTGCGTGGGTTTATCTCTGGGCTTTCTATCCTGTTCCATTGATCTATATTTCTGTTTTTGTACCAGTACTATCCTGTCTGGATTATTGTAGCTTGGTAGTATAGTCTGAGGTCAGGGAGCCTGATTCCTCCAGCCCCATTTCTCTTTCTTAAGTTTGCTTTGGCTACTCAGGGTCTTTTGTGTTTCCACACAAATTGTGAAATTTTTTGTTCTAGTTCTGTGAAAAATGCCATTGGTAGTTTGATAGGGATTGCACTGAATCTGTAGATTGCTTTGGGTAGTGCAGTCATTTTCACAATGTTGATTCGTCGAATCCAAGAACATGGTATATCTCTCCATCTGTTTGTATCACCTTTAATTTCTTTCATTAGTGTCTTACAGTCTTCTGCATACAGACAGGTCTTTTGTCTCCTTAGGTAGGTTTATTTCTGGGTATTTTATTCTTTTTGTTGCAGTGGTAAATGGGACTGTTTCCTTAATTTCTCTTTCAGATTTTTCATCATTAGTGTATAGGAATGCAAGAGATTTCTGTGCATTAATTTTGTATCCTGCTACTTTCCCAAATTCATTGATTAGTTCTAGTAGAGTAGAGCTCTTAGCTCTTCCTGGTAGAGTCTTTAGGATTCTTTATGAATAGTATCATGTCATATGCATACAGTGACAGTTTTACTTCTTCTTTTCCAATTTGGATTTCTTTTATTTCTTTTTCTTCTCTGATTGCTGTGGCTAAAACTTCCCTTGATCATTATGTAGTATCCTTCTTTGTCTATTGTAATAGTCTTTATTTTAAAGTCTATTTTGTCTGATATGAGAATTGCTACTCCAGCCTTTTTTTTTTTTAATAGATTCATTTTGAAAAATTTTCATTTATTTTTGGCTGGGTTGAGTCTTTTTTGCTGTGTGAGGGCTTTCTAGGTTGCAGCAAGCGGGGGCTACTCTTCATTGCAGTGAGTGGGCTTCTCATTGCGGTGGCTTCTCTTTTTGCGGAGCACAGGCTCTAGGCACGCCGGCCTCAGTAGTTGTGGCACAAGGGCTCAGCAGCTGTGGCTCGTGGGCTCCAGAGTGCAAGCTCAGTAGTTGTGGTGCATAGGCTTAGTTGCTCCGTGGCATGTGGGATATTCCCAGACCAGGGCTCGAACCCATTTCCCCTGCATTGACAGGCAGATTCCCAACCACTGTGCCACCAGAGAAGCCCCTCCAGCTTTCTTTTGATTTCCATTTGCATGGAATATCTTTTTCCAGCCTCTCACTTTCAGTCTGTATGTGTCCCTAGGTCTGAAGTGGATCTCTTGCAGGCAGCATATATACTGATCTTGTTTATGTATCCATTCAGCCAGTCTATGTCTTTTGGTTGGAGCATTTAATCCATTTACATTAAGGTAGTTATCGATATGTATGTTCCTATTCCCATTTTCTTAATTGTTTTGGGTTTGTTTTTGTAGGTCTTTTCCTTCTCTTGTGTTTCCTGCCTAGAGAAGTTCCTTTAGCATTTGTTGTAAAGCTGGTTTAGTGGTGCTGAATTCTCTTAACTTTTGCTTGTCTGTAAAGATTTAATTTCTCCATTGAATCTGAATGAGATCCTTGCTGGGTAGAGTAATCTTGGTTGTAGGTTTTTCCCTTTCATCACTTTAAATATGTCCTGCCACTCCCTTCTGGCTTGCAGAGTTTCTGCTGAAAGATCAGCTGTTAACCTTATGGGCATTCCCTTGTATGTTATTTGTTGTTTTTCCCTTGCTTCTTTTAATATTTTTTCTTTGTATTTAATTTTTGATAGTTTGATTAATATGTGTCTTGGCGTGTTTCTCCTTGGATTTATCCTGTATGGGACTCTCTGTGCTTCCTGGACTAGATTGACTATTTCCGTTCCCATGTTAGGGAAGTTTTAAACTATAATCTCTTCAAATATTTTCTCAGACCCTTTCTTTTTCTCTTCTTCTTCAGGACTCCTATAATTCAAACATTGGTGCGTTTAATATTGCCCCAGAGGTCTCTGAGACTGTCCTCAATTCTTTTCATTCTTTATTCTGCTCTGTGGTAGTTATTTCCACTCTTTTATCTTCCAGGTCACTTATCCATTCTTCTGCCTCAGTTATTCTGCTACTGAGTCCTTCTAGAGAATTTTTAATTTCATTTTTTGTGTTGTTCATCATTGTTTGCTCTTTAGTTCTTCTAGGTCCTTGTTAAACGTTTCCTGTATTTTCTCCATTCTATTTCCAAGATTTTGGATCACCTTTACGCTCATTACTCTGAATTCTTTTTCAGGTAGACTGCCTATTTCCTCTTCATTTGTTAGGTCTGCTGGGTTTTTACCCTGCTCCTTCATCTGCTGCGTATTTCTCTGTCTTCTCATTTTGCTTCACTTACTGTGTTTGGGGTCTCAGGTTCATAGTTCTGCAGGTTCATAGTTCCTGTTGTTTTTGGTGTCTGCCCCCAGTGAGTAAGGTTGGTTCAGTGGCTTGTGTAGGCTTCCTGGTGGAGGGGACTGGTGCCTGTGTTCTGGTGGATGAGGCTGGATCTTGTCTTTCTGGTGGGCAGGTCCACGTCTGGTGGTGTGTTTTTGGGTGTCTGTGGACTTATTATGATTTTAGGCAGCCTCTCTGCTAATGGGTGGGGTTGTGTTCCTGTCTTGCCAGTTGTTTGGCATGGGGTGTCCAGCACTGTAGCTTGCTGGTCATTGAGTGGAGCTGGGTCTTAGCATTGAGACGGAGATCTCTGGGAGAGCTCTTGCCAATTGAAATTTCCTGGAGCCGGGAGGTCTCTGGTGGTCCAGTGTCCTGAACTTGGCTCTCCCACCTCAGAGGCTCAGGCCTGACACCCAGCCGGAGCACCCAGACCCTGTCAGCCACACAGTATAGGAGCATCCATAGACCTCAACCCTCATGCTGATCTTTCCACTTGGATTCTACTCCAGGGGCACAAAGCAAACAAACTGGGCTCTCACGGAGTGCAGTAACTTGTGGTGTATCACACTGTCAACATTCATGTTTCCTGCAAAGGTTCATCTCGGTAATGGCACCACCGTGCGAAGATTCCCTCAAGACACTCAGTCTTGGCCAGATAGGCTGGGACCTGGGACCTGGGACCTTTTGCTGCAGTGCTTGCATGTGGACCTAGAACTCCAATTTGTTAAGAATGTCCACTGGCTATTTTAAGGAAAAAAATCATATTTGCAAATTTCCTTGTAGCACAGTGGCCACATGAGACAGTTCTGGCCAATGATTTGCAGATACAAGTGTCAAGGAGAGGATGGGATTTTTCTCCAATAAAAATATAAAACCCCCCAAAAGTATGAAAGTATGGTTCTTTGCCATTGGCCCTTTTTCCCATGATCCCTGCCTGGAACACAGATATTAATGCCTGGAGGTGTCAGAGCCATCTGAAGGCCATGGGATGAATGCCACCCACTAAGAATGATGGAGCGGGAGGCAGATGAAGTCTGAGACTCAGACGCCATCATGGAGCTACAGCGACGGTCCTAGATTGTCAACTTCTGGACTTTCTGACGTGTGAGAAAAATAAACTCTTTTGTTTTAAGGCACTTTTTTGTGTGTTTTCTGTTCCACGAGCTGAAAGCAACTCCAATGCCTATGGTATCCACGTCCCTGGATGCAGAGTGTCTATTTACAGGCATACTTATTTGTGTGAGTATGCCTGTCTCTATGACTTCTACAGATTGAAACACAACTTCTCACATGGTTCAAGCAACACGATGAACCTCTCTGGAAACCTGAATGAAGATGTCCCTGTTTCTAAGCAGGTGAGGTTGGTTTATTCCCCAAGTTGGCTTCTTTAGGTAATACGTGCATTATTCAAAGAAAAGTAGCCACATCTACTGTCATGTTTCATAAGTGTCATCACAGTGAAGAAAGGGGCACTTCATCTATGATGAACTGTATGTAAGAGAGAAAGATAATAATTATTGTGGCAAGCTGCCTCAGATTCTCCAATAAGAACAAATCCACCCACAGAGACATAGTCTAAAATAAGAACATACTTCTGGAGCTACCTTCTATGCAGTTGCCAAGCCCTCCCTGGTTCAGAGGGTATTAGGACATGTTCTTGTAATTTTAGAACCAACTCATCATCACCTGACGGAAAAGCATCTTGATACCTCATGGAATCATGTCCTCATGACTGAATCCCTGGTTGTTGCTCAAATCTTCCACGACTCCCTCCTTAACGACTTTTTTCACTTGGGACAGCGCAAACCAAATCTCATTTTTTTACTTTCCACTGGCCCCTTCTTCTCAGCTCCTTTCCTAGTATTTCCTCTCATTTTGACCTCTAAATGGATATACCTCTAACTTTGTATATCCTCAAACTCCTTTTCTTCTCTAACTTTGATCATTCCTCAAGGGATCTTATTTAGTCCCCCCAGCTTTAAATACTGTGCTTAATGATTCCCGTTTCTCCATATCCACTCCCATACCTCCAGTCCTGACTTCTTTCCTGAACTCACACACTCAACTTACCACTGAATATCCCCACTTGGATGTCTGAGAGCAACTCACACAGAACACACATAACGGAGCTCATGATTCTCCTATGTCGTCCACAGCCCATTCTCCCCTCGGTGTCCCCATCTCCATTAAGGCATCACACTGCCCTAGACCAGAAGCCCAGGAGTCCTCCTAAAATCCTTTCTTTTTCTCACATCTGAAAACCAATCCATCAGCCAAACTGGTTGGCAACACCTTCCTAATCTATCCAGCATCAAACCATTTCCCATCCTCTTCCTTAGTGCCAAGCTGCCATCATTTCTCACCTGAGCTACTGTACCTGTCTCCTAGCTGGTTTTCCTGTCTTCACTCTTGGTTGCTTTTATGCATGCTCCAAAGAAAATCCAGGATCATCTTTAGGAAAGAAAAGTATACTTCCCTGCTTAAAATGCTCTCATGGCTTCCATCATAGCATAAAATTTAAAGATTCTTCTGGTTGGACTTTTGCTTCCTCTCTTACTGACCATTCTCCATTCATTCCTGTAGCCCATAACCCAGACACATTGGCCCCTTTCTTGTTCCTCAAGGATATACCTTCTCAAGGCCTTTGTACATTAGGTATCCACCATACAACGTGCTTTCTCAGTTCATTAACCTCAAAGGCCTTCCCAAACCAATCTGTTCAGCACAGCTGCAATCACTCTATCCCCTTGAGGTTTGTTTGTTTCTCTGTAACACTTAGAAAAGATCAAAACTTGACAATCTAGCGTATGTCGGTTTATTTGTCTACTTTCCTCTCCTCTAGTATCATCTAAATAGTTTATCTTGTTCAGTGTTATACACCCAGCACCTAGTATATTGCCTGGAAAACAGTAAATGTTCAATAAATATTCATTAAACAAGTGAATAGATTATGGAGTCTACACGAGTAAATTTTTCCCTAGTTAAGTTTTCTTGATCTCGGACCACAATCCTGATGAAGGGGCTTTTCCATGCAATGGGAGACAGATGGATAGAAAAGCCCATATTTCCACGTTGGTTTGAATTTCTGAATTATCTTCTCTGTGCTCAGTAAAGTTAATTCAGGTAACTTGTGAAACCCTGAAAATCATGTGGGCAATGGTAAATAGCTAAAAAATTCTTTCCACTTTACAAATAAATTACAGACATCCCACTGTACCACCCCCAAAAGTTATCAAAAATAGAAAAAGTTCTATACTGTCTAAACTTTTTAAATTCTCAAGTAAAGGGCTTTTTTTTTTTTTTTTTTTTACAGAGTAGGAAAAAATAAAAGTTAAATAGATTGATAGAAATAATATGAAAAAAAATCATAAGGGAGTCACTAAAGAAAAAATAAAATCTATGACATCTCCTGTTTGGAGAAGCTTAGGTTAATAAAAAGAAAATGCATTCAATTTGAAAGCATTACATTCTAGAAGAGTAATAAAATTAGTACAATCACTTCTGTAGATAGTTTAGGAAATAAAACAGGCATCTAATGGTATTAGCCTATAGTAGCCCCGCCTTCTTGAAGATGCAGGGAAGAATTTGATAACCTCTTTTTACCAAATTTTACAAGCAGATAAACTTGTGTGTGTGTGTATATATATGTTTTATACGTATGAGTGCAGACAGAGTAATTTTATGTGGGCTTGTATTTAACAGTTACTCTAAAGAGTTTTATAAGAATTCAGGAGAATTTGAATGTGTGAACAAGACAAAATTCTCTTCTCAAATGCTATTGACCTTTGAAATTAAAAAAATACTTAATTACTCATTAATATTTTCTGCAGTATAAGATCCTAAATATTTAATGCCAGGAGAGTTATCCAGTTAAACTATAAATATAGCTTTGTGTTCTCTTGATTAATTATGCATCTACTGTTGCAAAGGAACTTTTTGAAATATGTATCCACAGTTGACATAAAAATAACAACATGTTTATAAGCCTATACAATTTTCCAGCAGTTTCTTCTATTATCTCTTATAAGTGTTCATTTATTATGGTTGGGCATTGGCCATTAACAAGTTGCTCATCACATTCAGGAGATTTGACAGAATTTATTTTTCATCCTGTCTCATCTCATTCTTCTCAAAAGAATGGAGTGATATCTGAAAGAGAACATTCCAAACGAAGTTGAAAAGCAAATGCTGTTTTTAGATTCTTCGTTTACTGCATAAACTAAAAGGAAAGTTGCAAGAGCATGCCTGACCAATGGAAAACACTATATTCTTTCTACCAGCATCTCCAAAGGTTTTCTACTGTTTCTAGACATTTCAAACAGATCAACAAAGCCTGGAGGCACTTGTTTTGAAATATATTTCATTTACCACTATCATACATTAAAAAGATGCAGTACATACATTTGATCAATATTATCTACCCCCAATTTCACAGAAACAGGCAGAAATGGATGATACTAAGTAAAAAGGACTTCACGAGGGCTTCCCTGGTGGCGCAGTGGTTGAGAGTCTGCCTGCCTATGCAAGGGACACGGGTTCGTGCCCCAGTCCGGGAAGATGCCACATGCCGCGGAGCGGCTGGACCCGTGAGCCATGGCCGCTGAGCCTGCGCGTCCGGAGCCTGTGCTCTGCAACGGGAGAGGCCACAACAGTGAGAGGCCCGCGTACCGCAAAAAAAAAAAAAAAAGTACTTCACGAACTATATCACACTATTAATGTGTGTGTACGTACACACACACACACACACACACAAACACACACACACACACACACACACACATTCTTTTAAAATAGTAAAATGATCAAAACGCAAAACCAAAATTTTCAAAGAGTGATTTCTCTCAGAGAAAAAAGAAAAGTTCACTGGATACTCTGGCAATTTGCCACTGGAAATTTTACATTTAGAAATTTAATTACAAACTTAGATAAGTAGATTATAATGAAAGATATCTCTAGCAAGGGAGCCCAGACAGAAGCATCATGAATGCATTAAAGAAAACACCAGAGAGAGAACTTTCCATCAGCAGAAAGACTTTAATTAAACAGCAATAGGATGTATCTCTTCTGTGAAATGATATTTCTGTCACCCGCAGTTCATTAAAACTATTTACTATATATTTTTTGAAACCATCCACTCTAGAAGGTATGTTTAAACCGTTCACTCTCAGTTATGAGGGCAGAAAACTGTGGGTATGGAGAAGCAAAAAGATCCATTGGTAAAATGTCGGAATGAAAAACCATCTCTTTGCATGTTGTCCTTGGTCAACTGAGCCGAGGTGGTTCCACACTGCATGGGGACCCACGGGCTTCAGGAGAAGGCAAATGAGCCAGCAGTGACCACCAAAGCATCCAATGAATGTTAGCAGTGGTTCATTAGGGACAACCAAGAGGATGGCTGAGATCAGTGTTAATAACATCACTTGTCCACACTTTTATTTTTGGCATGAATTCAAGTATTTACTTGGAGTACTAGGTTGTTAAAGACATGCATTTTCAAAAGCCTCAACAATATTCCTGTGGCTTCTACAGTGTCCAACCAAAAGTTTTTTCCTCAAGGTCAGGGGTTCTTATTTTCTCCATTTTGTATACCTAGCTTGTAGCCCAATATCTAGACCCAGTAGGTATACAGCAAATGTTGAATAAATGAAGGGATGAATGAAGTGAAGAGGTACAACAGGATGCATTCTATTCTAATAAAATCATAATGAACAAAAAAAAAATTGGGCTGAGAAAGCCAGTAACCTCAAACACAGACAAAAAAATTATTCTAATTATGCTTCCCGCCAACCACTGCAAAATTCTATTCTTCCAGACTTTCTTAGATATCTAATGTTTACTCTTCAACCTATCAACATCACACCTTTTCTAACACACACTTTCCAGACTGTTGCCAATTCCACAGTTGGAATGAGGTACAGTGGTGGAGGATCTCTATGGCCCCAAGGAGGGAAACTTTTCTGAGTGTAATAGTACATGGAAAACGAAATGCCAAGTACATATTTTAATAAAACAAGTAAACATTAATTAAAGAATAGGTAAAGTTCTTAAAATAAAATGATTCATATCTCTTGGACTAGCAGTCTTGTTGAACTGTCAGATGCCTTATGATTTCTAGAAATAATGACTCACTTTTCCAGAGTTAAGAATGAATTTCAGGAAGCCTTCAAAGGACCTGGATCTTTAATATACTTTAATATGTTTTAGTACAGTATATTTTATTAAAATTCAAAATATAACTTCCGACACTTCTGCTATATTTTCTATATCAGAGCATAAGATACTAACAGCAACACAGACATGACCTCTTGTCAGTTAGGGGAGGAGGAATACTGCTTAGAAATCTGAAAGTCTGGAAGAGACGTCTGTGGGAACAAAAGCTACAGTCTGAGACAGAGAAACCTCTTAAAATCATTCAAACGAAAACGATACAATCTAAATGCATTAATTCAAACACAAGGTGAGCTTATGAAAAACTAGGTAAATGACAAGAATGAAACTAAAACAGGCATTCTCACAAATGTCTAAAAAAGAAATCTCTTTCTGCCCTGTTGGCTACATCACTGGAAAAGTGACAGTCACACCCACTCCACAGGTATTTATAATATTTTGGGGGAAGCAGAGGTAAGGTTCATCATCCAAGCTGATCAAATCATACTCACGTAGAATTGTATATTAATGAGACAAGAAGTAACATAATATGCCACCTGTGGGTCATTTGTATCACTTTGTTCTGCGGCCACAGGTGTACTTTAATCCACCACCTACTTCAGAACTTCCCACTGTCACAGGGTGTGGGTGCTGACTAAGCCAAGGGGAGATGATTCACTGCAACAAATCTTTGCCATTGTTTTAAAAAAGTAGACTGGTATTTACAGAGGATCGATAGGCTTAAGAGAAGAACACGGCTTCCAACTGCTGATGTCAGCTTCCAGTGATGATATCAATTCTCAACTGATGATGTCATAGTCCCTTGACAATTTCCAATACATGCCACTGGTTTTCTATACACCTGATCCTCCTCTTCCTCTAGAGAAATTTTTCTTGCATATTCTAGCTCACAAACACAAGAGGAAATGGATGTTGAAATCAATGCTGAAACATGTAAAAGAATATTGATAGCACTGACACAAACAATTAAAGGGTCAGCGTATTCAAAGGATGCTAGAAGAGATTTCTATAACTCAAAGTTTCTCAAATATTCTTAGCAGTAATTCGATATTTTCAGTGATAGGGAATTAATTCAACGCCCTACAAAGCAACCCATTCCATTTCGGGATAGCGCCAGTTACTAGGACATGTGTCTCAACTCAGAATAGCTGTTCTCCTTTCTTTACCTAAAGGTTTTGTTCTTAACTCTTCCCTTTGCACTTATAGCTAAAGGATATCTCATCTGTCTCCCACAAGACAAAACTTCAGTTTTCCTCTTTTCTAGGCTAAATATGTCCAGCTCTTTCAACTATTCCCCATTATTCTTGGTTTCCACATCCTTCACCTATACGACCCCTCTCTCCAGACATTCCTCCAAAAGGTGAAGGTCAGTTCTCTGGAGAGGGACAGGGCTGTAAGCCATCAGTGCTCAGAATCACAGTAGCTGGCCAGGTAAAGGGGATTCGGATGGGGCAACAACTGGCCCAGAAATAATCCTAAGTACAGGGAGGGAAAAAAAAAAAATTTTGCACAGAAGTATTCATATCAGGGATTATTATTAACATTAATTAGAAACATGGTTAATGTTAATTAGAAAGACAGTAACCTAAATGCCTACTCTAAAGAAATGATTAACTTTGCTATATCTACTCAAAGGAGTACTGTGTAGCCATATCACGCCGTTACAAAGAGTACAAAAATATGGAAAATGTGCATAAGTTAAGTTTTTTTTAACTTCAATATTTATTATATTTGACTAAAATGATGAGGGAAAAATTTACGCATGACATTTTTTTTTAAAAATTATATGAAGAATGTTAGTTGTATTTAAGTGGCAGAAATAGGAAAGATTTTATTCTTTGTCTCCTTACTCAAGCTTAAAAAAAGTTAATTAGGATATGCAATTCAGACTACCTTCATTTTACAGGTTTTCGAAAGAAACCCTGGAGAATACTCTGTGCGTACCCAACAGCAAACGTGGCACAACTTGGAGCGTATATTGAGTGCTTAATAAGCATCTGGTGCCTGTTGGAAGAAGCCAAGTCAGTCAGGCCATTTTACTGCACTGTGTGATTTTGGCAATTTGTCAGCAAAACTATGTTTTTCCCAGGAAGAAAAATAATCTGCTGCAAAAGAAACGTTAATGACTGTTTTTAAAACAGTGTCGTCTCCCAGCATAGCCATTCTTCTTCAAGTAGCAAAGAGTGGGTGAGCTTCTCCCCTCCTCTGTGCTCCACAAAGAGCATCTAAACACAGTCACCATCAACTTTTTAATGGAAATGCCTGGAGCAAGACAGGAAGCAGGCCCTTGGGTTTTATGGTCCCACAGAAATAATCAAGGCTTGTTGCTGGACAACTTTTATACCTTTTATCATGAAAATTACAAAAAATGTAAACGATTTGCCTCTTTCATGAAGGTAATCTCAGTTTGATTTATTTGTGTTGAAGCTGATCCCGGGCTCGATAATGAAAGCTTAAAATCAAACAGAGATCAAAATGTCTACCTCTTCTGCTTTCCTTTCCCATTCTTCATAGTTGCAGCCAGCCATGGAAGCCCCTTCCTAGTCCCCTAAGCCAACCCAAATACATTGTAATATCCTCTTCTCCCAACATTCTCTGCTCCAGTTGGCTGGCCATTCAGAGAACTGAGGCCAAATTCTACCAGTGTTAGTCACTTCCCCCAGCCAGCTACCAGCTGATTTCATTTAATATTATATGAATTCTAGCACAAAAGCATCTGGGTGGTCCCTTGAATGCTGTTAAAATCTGACACACACGTAACTCCGTGATGTTATGTCTCAGCAACACAGTGAACAGAATCCCATGATTCTACTCCTACTTTAACATGTTATTTCATAGCAAATATTCCCATCATAAAATATTTAATAAATACCAGAATGCAGAGACAAAGGAGAGTGCTGGGCTCAGGTGAAATCAAGAAGGGGTGCGTATGGCCCCCCTCCTCCTAGGATGTTCACCAAGCAATTGCAATTACTGGACATATAATGACTAAAAATTTAATTAACTAAACAAAGTAGCTTACAGAAGTAGCAATTTCCCATTACAGACCCTGAGCATTCTAAGTGTTCCTAGAATGACTTCAAGGAGGAGAATCTGACAGATAGGTAGATATTAAACAAGGTTGAAACATGTAACAATACATGGAATTTCAAGCAAGGGAATGGCATGAAGTCAAGTACTGATATTGGAGATAAAGCTTTAGAAGACTGACCGCAAGGTAAATGGTCTCAAATGTGAAAGCTTCTGATTTTACTCAATAGGAAATGGTAAAGCAATCAAGTGTTTCTCCAACAGAAGACAATTTAAAACTGTACTTTAGGATATAACTGACAGCAACATATAGGGCAGATTAAAGAAGACAGACTCAAGTAGAAGACTAGGGCAGTAACTTACACCTGAAGACCTGCTGGAGATAAAGAGTGACCACTGTGGAAACAGAAAAATGGAAAGGCATCAAGAGACGAGACAAAGAAAGTGCAAACTAGAAGAGAAAAAGAAATAGTCAAAGATAGCAATGAGGTCTCAAGATGAGAAACAGAGTTGGAAGGAGAAGTTGGTTAAGGAAAGTGATGACAAGCTTTGCTTTGTCACACGTTGAACATAATGAAGTAACATTCAAGTAACAGTATCTATTGGAGAGCCAGAGAAGTGGAATTGAGAGGGGTCAAAGTTAGAGAGATGATTTAGAAAATCAGGCCCAGTAAAGTTGGTAGTTAAGTCCATGAAAGTAGAAAATCAGGCCAGCTCTCCAAGTGAGAGAATGCAGTACAGAAAAAGCAGGAAGCTAAGGGCTAAGCCTAGTAGTCTGCTCATACTTGGGAGGAAGAAGAAGCAGTTTTTACTCATGTTGTCTCTTCTGGGTAAAATTCTCTTTTCTACTTGATGGCTTTATGAACTTTTCTGCAGCACAAAGGGCTAGAACAAATGGCATCTCACCTCTGGGACCTTCTCCAGCACATCTGGGCAGAACCACTCACTCCCTAATTTATGATCCCAAAATATGTTGTACAATAATCCTTTATACATCTCTTTCATCCATTAGACTGTGAACTCCACCATGATATTCTGCCTTATCATGTTTTATATTCCTAGCACAGTGCCTAGCACAGAGAGACAATCAATCAATGCTTAGTAAATGTTCACTGTCTAGCAAAGTTGAGGAAAAATGACCTGACAGGTAGGAGGAGACCTAAAGCAGCAAAATTTTGTAGAATAATAGTAATAATGCCTGGACCTAATTTAGATGATGGGATTTTGGACATTGAGCTGATTCTGTAAGATGAGACTGTGGGGGACCAAGATAGGGGGGGAACGCATTTTGCATGTGGGGACATATGGAAGACTATGGAAGCCAGCCCCCAAAATGGTCTCCTACAATTCTCACCTCCTGGTATTCACACCTTGAACAGTCCCCCTCCCACACTAAATAGGAAATTGTGAATGTGAAGGAGGGCAACCTCCTAGGCTAGGTCATAAAAGAGATTGCAGCTTTTGCCTTACGCTCTCTTGATCATTCATCGGGGAAACACCAAGTGCCATGTCATGAGGACATTCCAGAAACCCTACTGAGAGTCCAGGTGGCAAGGAACTGAGTCCTCCTGCCAACAATCAGCACCAATGTACAGTAAGTCCCCTACATAAAAATGAGTTCCGTTCTGAGAGCACATACATAAGTCCAATTTGTTTGTAAGTCCAGCAAAGTTAGCCTAGGTACCCAACTAACACAATCAGTTATATAGTACTGTACTGTGATAGGTTTATAACACTTTTCACACAAATAATACATAACAAAGCACAAAAAATAAAGAAAACATTTTTAATCTTACAGTACAATAGTACAGTACAGCAGCTGGCATACAGGGGCACGTTCGCATCATTGATAGTTCGCAACTTGAAGGTTCATATGTAGGGAACTTACTGTACCAGGCATGTGTGTAAGTCCCCTTGGAAGCAGATCATCCAGCCCCCCTCAAGCCTTCAGATGACTAAAGCCCCAGCTGATGTCCTGACTGCAACCTCATGAAAGACCCTGGGCCAGATTCCTGACTTACAGAGACTGTGTGAGATAACAAATATTTATAGTTGTTTTAAACTTATTAAATTTTGGAGAAATTTGTTACACAGCAATAAATGATTAATACATTTAGGTTCTATTTTTCTAGATCTCTCCCCCAAAAGAACGAAGAAAAGGGAAAGTCAACGGCAATGACTTTTATAGAAGAGACACTATTATTCTGCTGATGGATCAAAGACTACAAAGTAGAGTGAACCTGACTCGAAACTAGAAGTCCTCATTCTGTCACTGGCTTACTCTGTGACTCTGGTCAAGTCCCTTCATCTTTCTGAACCTCCCTTTCCACCTGTCCTGCAAAATGAGAATAATAAAACCTAATGAACAGGTTTATTGTGGGGCTGTCTTCAATGAGATAAAATTCCTTGAGCACCTGTCATCATAAGATCTAACACAAAACAGATGCTCAATAAATGAGCTGAATAAAAATCTAAAGACAATTCAAAGAGAAACCAGATTAACAGGCTGAGAGAAAAGTGGAAAAAACCGTTATAGGAGATGAACCACAAAATAATGAGGTCCTAAAATGAGACTTCTGTCTCCCACAAAACATTTCTATGCCAAGTCTTGCCTCCTACATGTGTCAGAACAGGTCCATCTCACTTTTCTAGTAAATCTCTCCCATGCTACCCAAATCACTAACCTTTGGGCACATCTCCTAATTCAAAATAATTTCATTCTCTCAACACATATTTAGTGAGTGTCCACTGTATACAAGTGTTGTTCTTGGTGCTAGGGATACAGCAGTAAACAAAATAAACTTAAAGCAGATAAGGTGAGTGATGGAGATATCTGGAAAACAGTGTTCTAGGCAAAAGGATCAGTAAGTGCCCAACTCCTGAGCCATGGAAGCCAGTGAAGTTGGAATGAAGTAAGAAAGAGGAGAAATAGAGGAAATGATGCTAGAAAAGCAACAGAGTGAGTACAGGACCTCAACAGAATACTATAATCAATGTGGCTTTTACTATGAGTGGAGTGGGAAGCCACTGGAGTGTTTTGAGCAGAAGAATGTCACAATGTGACTTACATTAGCAGGATCTCTCTAGTGGTTGTGCTGGGAATAGACTGCAGGAGGGGAAAATAGAGAAACAGGGGAACTGGATATGAGGCAGTTATGAGCAAAGGTGGTAAGAATTAGCCAAGTTCTAGAAATATTCTGAAGGCAGTACCAACGAGATTTGCTGGTGGATTAGATGTGAGTAATGGAGAAGAATCAAGGATGACTCCAAGATTTTGGACATGAGCAACTGAAAGCATGACTTGTGACTAACAGAGAAGGAAGGCTGGGAGGTGAGAGGAGCAGATGTGAGGTAGGAGGGATGTCGGAGTTCAGCTTCAGATGTTACGACTGAAATGCTTATTATACAAATGACAATTAGGAAATCATATCCATGAATCTATGGGTCAGGGGAGAGACCTGAGCTAGTGATATTTGGAAGGCGTTACAAAAAGTGAGGTCGGATGACGTCGCCAAGGTAACGGGAGTGCGGAGAGAACAGGGATGGCACCAGGTCCACCATCAACAATCATGTATTCCCTCCACTCACATCTCCAACTCTTCTAGGTTCTCTCTCATCCTACTTCCCTGGCCTCCCAAGGTCCTGCCCTCCACTCCTCAAATACAGCATGACGCATCTTTTCCAATCCACTCCAATATTAAACTGGGCTCCACACTGAACTCTTCCAGTTCCAGTTTCCGGCATGATTTGGTTTCTCTCACTTCTCTCTTCATCCACTGATCAACAATGGGAGAACTGATGGTCAATCCCTGTCGTCATTCCCACCACGGTTCAACTAATGTGCTGGAATTCTCCCTTCCCTTCTCTCCTGACACTTTTAGTTCTGGGCTTCTCTTTTGGGGTCACGCCACTCCTCTTAAGAAAAATACCAAACAGTTTGTAAGAAAGCTGTTTCCAAGGAACATTAAAAACCTCCTGTGGCTGCATATACTTGATCACTCAGTCTTCTCTCTCGGATGCCACCCATAGGCAGGTTTGCATTCACAACCACACCAACCTTCCAATCAGTCCCTTTCTTTCTCATTTTACTTGGTGACTGCCACTCACCCTTCCTTCAAGCTCACCTCTAGGAACTTTGTAAATTCTTTTCTCCATGGATGTGGTCGCACCCTCCTCTGTTGGTTGCTGTAGTGGCCATCTATTAGCACATCTATACAGTGTCTGTTAAACTTCGCTGACTTTAGTCCATCTTCTGCACCAAATCCAGTTATGTGAATGGAGAATTTTTAATTTTAGTTAAAATGGCTTTTAAAATAGGCCCATGCATAATCCTTATCTCCTGACAAAAATTATTCACAAGCATGTGACAGCCTCCTTTCAGACACTTTAAAATAGGTCATGTTTTCTCCTTTTGAAAATGATGAAATCATAGTTCATCAAGATAAAGTGACTTGGGGGCTTCCCTGGTGGCGCAGTGATTGAGAGTCCGCCTGCCAATGCAGGGGACACGGGTTCGTGCCCCGGTCTGGGAAGATCCCACATGCCGCGGAGGGGCTGGGCCCGTGAGCCATGGCCGCTGAGCCTGCGCGTCCGGAGCCTGTGCTCCGCAATGGGAGAGGCCACAACAGTTAGAGGCCCGCGTACCGCAAAAAAAAAAAAAAAAAAAAAAAAAAAAATGATAAAGTGACTTGTCTAAAGTTGTGCTTCATAGTTAGGACTGATGGCTCCTAGTTTAGTAACCTGTTAACACATCACGGTTAAAGAAATAACAAGTTGATTAATAACAGGTGTCAACGGTAAGACACTACTAATTTCAGAGGACATTAGTTTGTTGATATATGTAGCTGAAACGATCTCACATTTCTTCCCATGCATGTGAAAGAAACTGGAATTGTCAGCCCAATCCAAGTTTCCAGGGAGGTCATAAGAATGCAGACTTCAAATTGTATCTCTGCTCCCGTAATTTGTCCTTCCCTGCTGTCCCTCCCATTATGGTTCAATTAACAGCAGAAGCTGGGAGCGACTTGATGAACATCTGTCACATCCACCTGGAAATAATTCAATACGAGCTCACTATGGGACACCCTAAGTTTTGTTTTTTTCCATTTTCACACTGGGTGGCAAGAGTAATTCAGATAATGGAAGGGGAAAGGATATTCCATCACCTGGAAATATTAGGTCAAGTCCCCAGGGTAGCATTCCAACACATACTGAAAAGGAATATAAAAATAATAACACAAATGGATCGGACTCATGAAGCTACATGATCACAATGGCATCACTGTTTTAGACCATATAAATAAAATATAGTGTTAGCAGAAGCTGCTGTCAAACAAAGTATCGCTATCTAAATAGTGTGTACTGTATAAAAGAACATATTTTTGACATATTACCTAAGCATTTCATGGGATGCCCAAGGATGATCTGGAAATGGACAAAAAACCGAAGTACCATTAGCCTTATATCGTGTGGAATAAATAGACAATGACAATAGCAATATAAGATAAGCCTGGAATGCAACACACGTCTGCATGCCTGAAATTCCCAAATTAAACCCAGTTATCATTGGACAGACCTACAGATTCTTTTTTTAATGTTCATTATTTGTTAATTTCTTCAAACTAGATATTTTCAATGCCCCAAAGAAAGTATTCCAAAAACATAGTAAAAATGTGCTGCCCAAGCCTAAAGAGCTATTTATTTAATAATCACCACTTTTAAATTGTTTTTAATTAGCATATCTAAATAACAAATCTCTTTTCACTTAAATTGTTAATTATTTTCCTCAAATGCTGTGCTCAGTTATGCTGTTAAGACATCTGTTTGTAATGCTACTCCCATCCAGAATAAAAAGCTGTGATACCAGGCTTAGGAAAAAAGGTTACAGAAACTACATGTATTTCAGAATAAAAAAAGAAGACAGCCAGTGAATAAATATAATCGCCTTCAAGCAATACAATGGGTAATAGACAAGGGAGGCAAACCAGTATTCTCTACAGATGCTAGAACAGCAAGAAATGGGCTTAAACTGCAGGTGCAGGAGACAGGATTTAGCTTAGACAGAGGAAAGATGATACATAATGTTCAACAATGGAGAACGATTATTATGAAAGATAAAACTCCATTTTTCTCCCTCAAATGATTGTAAAACTGTTTGATTATTGTGTGAGGTTTTATCAGTCATATGAATTTAGCAACCATATCTGGTGGACTGCAAATCACTCCTCCAGATATACGATTCTGCCTCCACCTGATAATTATGCTAACAAATTTCACATAGCTGTAGGAACATTTCACAGACATTGACTAGGAGAGATCCAAGGGCAAAATTAACCCCAGGGAAGAAACACACACAGGATGCCTAGAAGAACTTGAAAAAGGGACATCTGCTTTAACACTTTCAGGGTTAGGGAAAGAGAAGCACAAGCGTCTGCCACTTTCAGGCACGTACTGCTGCATCTAGTGGAAATGAAAGCACGGACTCGCTGTGGGCACGTGAACCCCGTGGGAGCAGAGCACTTCCACCCCGCAGCCCGAGCCCAGGGAGGACATGCCAAAGGTCTCACGGAGAGCCCAACTCTGACAATTCAAGAACTTGTCGTTTTGTTTGTTGTTAAACATTTCAACTTGGTCACATAATTGTGTGAACTCATATCTCCAAAGTGGTAGCAATTTAAAATCAATATAGCCAGTTTAAATGTTAATTTAATGCTTATACATCAAATGATTTTTCATAGAGGATGAGCCACATTTCTGGTGATGGATGAAATGAATCCACTCAAAATAGAGTATATCACATGAATAAATCAATCTTGGTCTCTATTCTAAAAAAATGAAAATTAAGCATGTGAAAAATGTAGTTTCTGAAATCTTGGGTGCTCTCTCTCTCTCTCTCTTTCTCTCTCTTTTTTTCTCTCGTGCCTGCGCTGAAAGGAAGTATTAAAATGAAGATTTAAGGAAAACAATTCACAGGAACTCTGAACACTACTCAAATCTGAAGCTCATTATAATTGAGTGCTCTATCTCTTGAGGAGATAAGTAAATTGACCTAAGCTCAAGAGAGGATTTAGCACTCACATTAAAGTCATTTTACAGAAAATCTGAAAAAGAACCACGACACAGCAAGCAATAATAAGAGCCTTTAGGTGAAATGTAACAAGCAAGAGCTGGCCTCAGTCTATAAAAAAGGTAATTGGGGTGGGCTTTGAAAGATCCCATAACCTTCCCTTATATTTAAACCCTCCCAACTCCCTAAATGTCCAGATGTGTCTCATTCCATCTTAGTAATGTGGGAACAACTCATTCTTTCATTCAACAGCTATTTATTGCAAGTCTACAACACGCCAGTGACTGTCCTAAGACCACGAGTGCCTGCCCTCCAGTGACATGGAGGAAATTAAGAAGTAAATCAATACTTATACAAACGTCTTTCTGAGACTGATGCATGCTATGAAGGAAATAAAACAGGGCAGTATAATACAAAGCAGGAGTATGCAACCCAATCCAAAAATGGGCAGAAGACCTAAATAGACATTTCTCCAAAGAAGACATACACATGGCCAAGAGGCACATGAAAAGATGCTCAACATCACTAATTATTAGAGAAATGCAAATCCAAACTACAAAAAGATATCACCTCACGCCACTCAGAATGGCCATCATCAAAAATTCTACAAACAATACATACTGGAGAGGGTGTGGAGAAAAGGGAACCCTCCTACACTGTTAATGGGAATGTAAATTGGTACAGCCACTATGGAGAACAGTATGGGGGTTCCTTGAAAAACTAAAAATAGAGCTACTATATGATCCAGCAATCCCACTCCGAGGCAGATATCTGGAGTAAACCATAGTTCGAAAAGATACATGCACCCCAATGTTCATTGCAGCACTGTTTACAATAGCCAGGACATGGAAGCAACCTAAATGTCCACTGATAGATAAATAGATAAAGAAGATGAGGTACATATATACAATGGAATATTACTCAGCCATTAAAAAGAATGAAATAACGCCATTTGCAGCAATGTGGATGAACCTGGAGATTATCAAACTAAGTGAAGTAAGTCAGACAGAGAAAAACAAATATCATATGATATCGCTTACATGCAAAATCTAAAAAAAACTGATACATATGAACTTATTTACAAAATAGAAACAGACTCACAGACTTAGAAAACAAACTTACAGTGACCAAAGGAGAAAGGTGGGGGGAGAGATAAATTGGGAGTTTGGTATTGACATATACACACTATTATATTAAAAATAGATAACCAACAAGGACCTACTGAATAGCACAGGGAACTCTGCTCAATATTTTGCAATAACCTAAATGGGAAAAGAATTTGAAAAAGAATAGATACATGTATATGTACACCTGAATCCCTTTGCTATAACACCTGAAACTAACACAACATTGTTAATCAACTATGCTCCAATATAAAATAAAAAATTTTTTAAAGAAAAAAAATAAAGAGGGAGAAAATGAGGAAGTTCTGAGGCAAAGAGAGGGACACTTTAAGTGTATTTCAATGTTTTATTCCTTTTAAAAGAGAGAAATCTGAAAGATATATGACAAAACATATGTATCTGTTCATATTCTGTGGTGGGAACATAATAATCTCTTTTATTAGTTTCTCTGTTTCTTTTTTATTTTAATTGTGCTAAAATACACAGAACATAAATTTACCATCTTAATAAATAAAAAAAAGCAGGAGTATGGACCTGGGTGGTATATAGGAAAAGCTTCCTTGAGAAGGTGCTGTTTGAGCTGAGACTTGAACGGCAAGAAGGTATCAGCCATGTGAAGATCTTGGGAAGGGGCAGGAGTTAATGCAGACGAAGGGAAGAGTTATTGCAAGGCCACACAAAGGGAGTGAGCCTGGAGTATTTGAGGGGAAAGAGGCTGGATTATAATGAATGAGGGAAAGAGTGATAAGAAAGGAAGTAGGGGAAATAAGTAGATGCCAGGTCATCTAGGGCTTTTTAAGTCCTAGTAAACAGTTTGGATTTTTTTCTAAGATAATAGGGAGCCTTTTAAGATTTTAAGCAGTGGGGACGTGGGGTGATATGATCTGATGGAAAAATGTATTGGAAAATAAGATGCTCAAATTTTAGTCAAGATGTACTCACTCTTCACTCTATATATAGAAATAACATCCAAATAAGAAAAAAATACATACATAAACATACAGAAAGTCAAAGAGATATATGTCTATAGACAAGCAGTGAGTAAACTAAAACCATAAGTGTACTGCGTACCATGTTTGGTAGTCACAGAAATAGACAAAAACTCATCTTCTGATACAGAAAGGAAACTAAAAATGCTTTATATAATAAAGGAGACAGAGGTGAAGCTAATTACTTGAAGCCAGTGCCTTGGAAGGGGGTTCTCATATTTGGAAAAGAGATTAAAAGAATAAAAATCCTTTCAGTAAAAGAATACAAATCCTTGCTGACCATCATTAGAGATTCTAGCAACCAGGAACGGAACCAACACACCCACCATGGCTGGATCTCCCACGTCCCCAATGTCACCAGGAGTCACGAGCACAAAATGCCACCTTAAAACCCTGGGCAGAGAGGGTAAGTAAAGAAAGAAAGGAAAAACTATAGAACTACTTCTCTCTAGCTGCCTCTCCTTTCACTTCCTCACTTCCCAAGTCTCCTTCTCACCTTTCCTTCCTTTTTCCCTTCCAGTCTTGGAGAACACAGCTTTGGTGGAAGCAGGGCAATGAGGGAAGGTGAGTGCTGTCCTGAGCCCATAGCAAGGGCATGGAGAAAGCAGAGAAGGTGCATCAACAGAGCCAGGTGGGGTGGTTGGGAAATGGGTTAACTGGGCAAATATGTTCACTGAGCAAAGAAGGAAATATATGAACGATAATGGGAGCCATTTCTCACTGTCTGAGGACTTACAAATACAAAGAGGGAAGACTAAAAACAACCCTGAGGTCTTCGATTAGAATTGGGAGTATTAAAAGATGTGGTGTATATATATATACACACACACACACACACACACACACACACACACACACACACACACACACAAAATGGAATACTACTCAGCCATAAAAAAGAATGAAATAATGCCATTTACAGCAACATGGATGCAACTAGAGATTATCATACTAAGTGAAGAAAGTCAGAAAGAAAAATACCATATGGTATCACTTATATGTGGAATCTAAAATATGACACAAATGAACCTAGCTATGAAACAGAAACAGACTCACAGACATAGAGAACAGACTTGTGGTTGGCAAGGGGGGGGAGGGAGAGGGATGGACTGAAGATGTGTGGTTGGCAGATACAAACTGTTACATTTAGAATGGATAAACAACAAGGTCTTACTGTTGAGCACAGGGAACTATATCCAATCTCCTGGGATAAACCATAATGGAAAAGAATATAAAAAAAGAATGTATATATGTGTGTAACTGAGTCACTCTGCTGTACAGCAGAGATTGGTACAACATTGCAAATCAATTATACTTCAGTTTAAAAAAAGTGAGAAGAAAAAGAATTGGGAATATTAGTATGAACTCATAGAATTCATAATAAATAAATAAATAAAGTGTGTGTATGTATAACTCTACATATATAATTATAGACATAGGTATATGTTTGATTGTAATGTATACATACATATATATTTATTATGTCCATTTTTCCTAGCTCTGTTTCCTAAGAGGAAATGACATTCTTCTTAAGAGCAA
Source organism: Stenella coeruleoalba (assembly GCF_951394435.1). NCBI lineage: Eukaryota > Metazoa > Chordata > Mammalia > Artiodactyla > Delphinidae > Stenella > Stenella coeruleoalba. Next base: position 36,006,137 of record NC_137151.1, on the reverse strand, counting down.
ATGACACCCAGTCATCCTAAGAGCAATGACATTCCAGTAACAATGAGTATAGAGAGCTTCCCAATCTCTCTTGAAATACCACCCTCCAGAAAAAATAGTTGATTCCAGGCTGGTTCAGGAAAAGTACAAAATAACAAGGTGAGCCTAGAACATCCTGTTATGCCAGAAAGTAAGGAAGTACTGAAAGAATGAGGGGGATATGTCCAAAGGACATAAACCAGCTTGAAGAGCTATCATAGGACAATCTGGGACAATTTGAGCAAAAAAGAAAAAGAAAAAAAGTTAATGAGAGAACAGGATTATTTATACCCTGTTGAATAAAATAAGAACCCATCCTTGCTCGTATAAGTAAAATAAATGAGTAGATAAATGGCATAAAAGGGAAAATTCTTTTCTCACAGCAAAAATGCTAATCTGCAAATGTAAAAAGAGTGAGAGAACTCGATAATCAGCATTTGGCAATCATGACAGTAGCAGCTCAAGCAGGAGTATCAGTGAATGTCAAGCCTGATCAGTGGAGGTCTGGCATAATATAGCAGTATCTCCCCTAATCAGACAAAAAGGGGAAATGGTGGTTACAGAAGTAATAAACATGACAGCCCCCATCTTGACCCTGCAATCAAGTTAGCATCAACAGTGATTTGGTGGGTTTACATTATGTGTCTCCTGATCTTATGCACTGAGAAGAACATAGAATCATTTCTACAGTGCCCTGCCAAGAATGCATAGCCTCAGTGTCATCACGGGAAAACACTGTTAAGGATCATCCTCCAGAACTGAGGCATGTACTTTTTAAGACTCTCGAGGAACATACGAGATGGGAAAAGATGGAGGAAGTGTGCTAGACGGAAGGAGCCTATTGAGATCTGACAACCAAATGCAATACACGATCCTGGATTGCACCCGGACCACATAGAAAAGAGAGACATTCATGGAACAGATGGTGAAATTTGAGCGAGGTCAGGAGGCTGGATAATAGTGTTATTTACATCAGTGTGTATTTCCTGATTAGGAGGGGTATACAGTGGTCACATAAGATTATGACTTCATTTCTGGGAGGCATACACAGGGTATTTAGGGATGATGGGCATTATGTCAGAAAAAAGACCATACACACACACACACACATACAGATGGTGGGGGGATGGGAGAAATACAGCAAAATGTTAACAATTAGGGAAACTGAGTTAAGGGGATACAAGGGTTCCTCTACTGTTCTTTTAACTGTTCTGTTGATTTGAAACAATTTCCAAAAATTTTTAATTATCTATAAAATTTTCTAACCAAAATGCCAAAAAACATAAAGAAATTTAATGGTAAAAAGACAAGCCAGTATCTCAACAAATAGAACATGAATTAACTCTAGATAAAATTAATTTTGTGTAGAACTATAAAAATAAAGTTATCCTGGATGCTGTTTTATTTATAAAATAAAAACAACTTTTAGTAAAAAGAGGAAATGAATCATCAAAGACAAGCATAAATTACATTAAAAGATACCAAATAAGAAAGAATACAATTGAAACCATGGAGATTGGATTCATTTTATACGGCTGATATAATAAATGACCACACCTTTAGCAGCTTAAAAACAACAACTGTTATCATCTCACAGTTTCTTTGGGTCAGAAATCTGGGCACAGTGTGGCTCAACTGGTTCCTTGGTTCCAGGTCTCACAGGACCAAAAGCAAGGTGTCAGCAGGCTGAGTTCCCTTCTGGAGGCTCCAGGGAAGGATCCACCTTAAACTCATTCAGGTTGTTGACAGAACTTCGTTCTTTGCACTAAGACTGTAGGTTCCTGTTTCCTTGTCATCTGGCAGCTCAGGTCCACCCTTAGCTCCTATAGGCTTCTCTCTCTTCTGTGTCTATGTCCCCCTACACCGCAAAACCATTCTCAGTCCTGGACTCTCTCTGACCCCTTCTGTTACATCTCTTCAGCCTTCCTCTTCTGTCACAGCACTCTGTTTTAAGCCACAGAAAGTTCTCTGCTTTTAAGGGTTCATGAGATTAGACTGAACCTCTTGGATAATTCAGCATCATCTTCCTATTTTAAGGACCGTAATATTAATTAAATCTACAAAGTTCCATATAATGTATCCACAGGAATTACAGTGTGAGCAACTTTTGGAAGCTATTAATCTACTATAACAGAAATTTAAAAATATAGTGATTGCAGTCTGCATTATTGGCCTCAATTCTTCATCTTTCCGTGTGGTTATACCTTTTGTCATTGTCTTTGGAATTCCTCCCATAAAAGCAGAATACATCTCCACCTCCTTTGACTTTGGCCCAGGCAACAAAGATTACTTTGTCCATTACAAAGAGGCAGAAATGATGCAAGACTGAGTCTTAAGAAATTTTGAGTGTTTTTATTTGCCCTCTTGTACCTCTACAATCATCATGAAAAGAGCATCCCTCTCTGGACCCCTGGTTCAAGGAAGATGACAGACACATGCAAAACAGCCAACCCAGATGAGCCCAGCCAAGATGAGCTGATTTCCAACGGATCCACAGATGTGTAAGCAGTATACGAGATCGTTGTTTCAAGCCACTGAACTGGAAGATGATTTGTAGGAACGATAGCTAACAATACGATGCGCTAAATGCTAGCCTACACAGAGTCAAAGAAAAATACTAATCTGAAAGTATTATAAGAATTCACCCAGAATCCATACAAAGAAGAAAATAGCAACAACAAGGAAGCTAAGAGACATGGAGAGTAAAATGACATGCAACTGATATCTGCAGAGAAACATGCAACTGATATCTGCAGAGAAAAGAATATCTGCAGAGAAAAGAATAAGAGGCATGATGGACAAGAATACTTACAGGGCTAACAAATGAGAATTGTACATAATTTAGGAAAGACATGAATCTTCAGATCAAAAGAATATGTTTAGTCCAAGCAAGAAAATTAAAGATAAATTTATATCTGGATATATCATAGAAAAACAACAGAATATAACAAATTTTAAAAGACTATAAATTTTCAGAATGAAAAGAAAGATGATCTATAATGGAACAATTATTCTGAACAGCAGCGTTCTCATCAGCAATTTTTAAAAATGGTTGAGGGAAAATCAATTTAAGTCTCTAACTTTATAACCAGACAAATAATCCTGAGTCAATATAGTTTTAGACATACAAATACTAGAAAAAAAATTAAACTATTAAAGAGTACACTTCAGAAAGAAAAAAAGAGAAAATAAAGAGGATATGTAGGATATAAATAATAATGAGCACAAAATATTGATGAGAGCGCATTAGTAAATTTAAAATATAATTAAACATTAGCTATAACATAATTCTTTTTTATGCTTCAAAATCGTTAAAACGGTCCTTTACCCACTGCCAAACATAGGAAAGAAATGTTCAACGTCACTAATTAGGAAAACGAAAATTAAAACCACATTAACATACCATTTTATATTTCCCAGACTGAAAAGAAATTGTATCTGATATTATAGTCTTATAATAAAGAACTCACATACTGCTAGTGATAGCGTCCACTGGTACAATGTTTTTGGAAAACTAGCATTATCCAGGAAATTCAAAGATGCATCATCCCTTTATCCCTGCAATTCCACCTCTAGTTATCTTATATTATTTGCCTTACCTTTCTTTAGCATATTAGAGAAACCTTTCAAAGGTACTCAAGGAGAAAAATATACAACAATCCTCACTGTATCATTGTTTTTAATAGCAAAATATGGAAACAACCTAAATGGCCAGTCAGAAGAGAATGGATAAATGATCTTTAGTGTACTTATACAATACAGCATTAAACAGTTGTGAAAATTGATGAACAAAAATTACATTTATCAACATCGATAAATCTCCAAATACGTAAGGTTGAGTGAAAAAGCAAGTTGCTGAATGATATACAAAGCATGAAAACATTCATGTAAAGTTTAAAAACATCAAACAGTACAATATTTTTCTATAAATGCATATATACGCAGCAATAGTACCAAAATACCTATTGGAATTATAAACACCAAATAAAGGCTAGTGCTTAACTCAGCAGAGGGGCGAAGAAGAATGGGTTTGAAACAACATAAGAGGCTTCCAGTGTATAAAAAAAATTTTTTTAAAAAAGAATATTAGAAAAACTTCTGACGCAAATACAGAAAATTACTAAGATTTGATAAAGCTGGGTGGTATATACACAAATGTTATATTATTCGCTTTACCTTTCTGTATTTCTCTAATATTCTGTAACAAAAAATATCTGAACTTTTTTTTTCTAAAGACCATTCAGCTTCTTTCAGTAGAGAATGAAATGCAATCTGGGAGGGTGTTTTAGTGTATTAGCCCTCCCAAGGGAGGACGCATCTGCAAAAGACGACTGGAGAACAAGGCTGCATTTATACTTATGAAACACTAATGGAAAAATAGCAGGCTCTCCAGCCCCAGAATAGTTTACTAGGGAGGCAGGGTGGGGACAGGGCTTCCCTATACTCTACAAATCTCTCCAGCAAGAAGATTTCCTGTTCTGCCCAGGGGCAGGTCTGACCATTGTTAGGTGAACCAAGCACAACAGTCATCAACTTGAATAAACATTTAAGGGAAGACCATTTCAAGGCTCGGGGAAACACTGTGGATTTAGGATCCAGAAAGACTTGGGTTCAAATACTGTTCCCCAAATTATTTAGGTAGGTCTCTTACTCTTTCTTGAGGCTTCAGAATTCTCATTCTCAAAAGGAGGTTAACATTACTTCATTTACAGGGTATAGTGAGAAATAAATGAACTCACATATATACAGTATCCAGTAGGTACTCGACATGTCAGAATCTTAAGCTTCATTCAAGCAATTCTGATTTTAACAAAGACAAAGTGCTTCAGAAACCAGAGGTATCATTTGTGGAAAACATGTGTTTTGTAATGAAGAACACACAAGTCTTCACAACCTAAGATATCAAACTACATATGTCTTTGAATAAAGTCACGTGACACTTCTTAGTCTCAATCTCCTCACCTGGGAAATAGAAATAAAAAACAAAAGTATTGGGAGACTCAGAGACCCCACACATTAAAGTGCTAGGCATAAAAAGGCACTCAGTCACACAATAAACAGTAGTTGCTGTTTAGTAGAAAAATTTCTGAAGCAAATAGGAAAAATTTTGCTATTGTTGTCAATGTTATCATTCTCTAAAACCAGAGGAGAGAGGAAAAGAGAAGAGGAGAAGAAATTGGGAATCTGTGATCACAGAGTAAGAATTTAATTATGAATTTTGAAACCACTAAAAATCCTGTTCAATCTAATGCATCTCTGAACAAACTTTCAAGAGAATAAGGACATTTCATCCTCAACAAAACTTTGCATAACTAAAACCCCTACAGCTTTCTCCAAATGATTGGCAGACTTACTCCTTGGCAAAAATGAATAAAAATGATCTAATAAATGCTTAGGTCTTAAGTCTTCATTGCTCTCAACAAATACATTCAGAGGAGCATAATAAAATCTAAAAATTAAGATTTTTTCAAATGAGAAACATACTTGAAAAAGTTATTAGAATTTATATTGTACACCTGAGTTAGCATCTGTCTTCTTATTACATGTTCTTTTGTTCATTTTCAAGTCCCAGGAACCATCCAAAACTGTAGGTTATATATCTTGGTTCTCAAAGTATGGTCTCTGCACTAGCAGCTCCTGGAAACTTGTTAGAAATGCTAATTCTAGGGCCTCATCCCAGGCCTACTGAATCAGAAACCACAGAGGTGCGTCCAGCAATCTGTGTTTCACAAGTCTTGCAGGTGATGGGGATACAGGCTACAGTTGAGAAGCCCTGGGTTACGTCATAGGAGATCCCAGTTTCCAGATCTCAAGAATAGCCCAGTGTTAGTTGTAGTGCCCTGACCACACCTGCCAGAGGCATGCTATGCAAGGAATTCGTACATTGGCCTGCAGCCTGAATTAGAAGACCTCTGAGATCCCTTACATCCTTGATGCTTTAAATAATGGTCTCTGTACTTGCAGAAGGTTCTTCAAAGCATAGAGGAGGAGAGTCCACATGATGAACTTTTAGGTCCCTTCCACCCCAAAATTCCATGATAGACAACCCGGGATGGCATGGGAAGAACTTTGGAATGCACACTGCAATCTTAGCAAATGTCTTACTGTAAGAAGAGATGAATCAGGTGGAAATGGGCTCTGTGGTTTTAGGATTCCACATGTTTTGCTTCTAAGGTATTCACTCAAACTAAATAAAAGCCTGAAGTGGAGAAAGAACCTGCCAGTATCTGAAATAAAAATCAAAGCCATAGACAAGAATCTCAAAACCCAAAGATCTGCTGGCATGCCCTTGGACATGGTTTTGAAGGGTGGGACTTAGGTAGAGCTATATGTGGGCAGTGACAGAGACCCTATCAAGTTCAAGGATTCTGAGCCCCTCTTGAGAATCAGCAGACAATCACATACATACATCTCTTACTCAGGCTTACTACGGAGAAATCTCTTAAAGGAACAATAATACACTGTATATGAAAAACGCACAGTGTACCATTTCAAAGTTAACAATAAATCCAGATATAAATGTACCTTTTTCCAAACTGGCCACTAAAGACTTTCTCTGAAAGGCATGGTGCCCCTCCCAGGAATACCCATCCCCTTGGCCTAGGAAACAAACATCCCAGATGGCCCAAAATATTGGCCCAGATATTTCCCCTCTCAGCCTATAGTCTCACTCAACAGAAAGAGGCTTCTTGACTCTAACACTGCCTTGCAGAGAGTTCTAAATGGAACTAAACTCAAACAGTCCTCAATATATATTCATCTCCATCATGGAAGATCCACTCTCAGATTCTACTGGCCAAATCTGACTTTCTTATTCTGGGCTTATTCTTGGTTCTCCATGAGTGTATTAGCATACTTGCACCTTAGGCAGCCCCAGAGTATCTTTTAAACAGGGTAGCAGGCTTCCTGGCCAGAAGGTTTATTCCAAATCAAAATGATTTCATTTATCCACACTAACGTGTGTTCACGATACATCTTCATTCCCACCTTAAATTCAGCAATAAAAGTCTTCCGTGGCTGGGAGGGTGGGGGGAGTGTGGAGCACAGAGGGAAACTGTGTCAGACGAAAACTTTTCAAATGTGTCTCCTGGGGGCAGAACGAAGCTTCACATAAACTCTAAATAACCCATGTGCTTACCCATGGATCCAGTCGGATCTATCAAAATTGAAATCTCAACTTTTTGCCATTATTTTTATTACTGATATTTACTGCACATCAATAGAGTCCTAGGAAAGAGAGTTGCTAGTAAATTCTAATGCTGTGCTAAAGGTAATATGGAAATTTGTGTGTCATAAAACCCACACAGTGCTTCAACGCGTGACTGTCTTTTCCGAATACCAAGCTCGGGTCACATTCTCCCTGAATTCTACATCACAGCAGTAAAAAAGTTATATCCTAGTAGGGCAATTTTTAATGTATAATTATAATGATGTCTTTGCTGCTTGTACTCTGGATGAATTACCACGTAAGGTTAAAGTGGAATCACCAAGTGCTTTTTAATAAAACAAGGGCATCTATAAACAATTCTCATGTTGATTATTTAGCCTCAGCTTCGTAGCTAAAGAAAATCAGGCAGGTATTGGGGAGTTGCTCCTGCTTCTTGCAATACATAAATTTTATTATCAAATCACCGTAGCAGAAAGTGTTTTCATTTCTGTATTGAACAAAATGATTGCCTTCCCTAGTTATGGTTCCTTTCCCACACGACACTAAGCATAAAAGAGAAGCCTAAGAGTGGCTTTCAGACATTTGTCTCGGTACCTGGTGTCTCCTTGGTCACCATATTTAGATCCCTATCAGAAGAGGCAATGCCTTGGTAAGGCCACTTCTCCAAGCTCAGATTGCTATGGATGTGGCTAGCCATGGCAACAGGGGCCTCATGTTATCAGGAAGGCTTTCCACTCTCGATTCGACCCCTGGTGGTAAGCATACATCATGAATAAAAACAGAAAATCTCTAGTTGATCTCAGGAATCTAAGGAGTGTTCTCAGGGCCAAGATGAGGGTCAGTGACAGGAGACATCTGACCGCCTCCTGCGCTCACCAGAGTGCCCTCCTCAGGCCACCCACCGTGACCAGTAATGGCAATGGTCCAAACACGCCTTCTGTGTATACAACATATCCTAGAGTTTTATAATGTCCCAAGAGATCAGTAGGAACTTCCCATTTAAGCTCCCAAATGTTCGGGAATAACTTTTGATGATACCTCTCTTCCTCAACATAGCTATAAAATATTACTTGCATTTTTAGCATAGTTATCTTCTTTAGTTATCTTCTTTAGCATGATAAATTCATGCTCACAGACCACCTAAATCTACTCTGGAAGAAACAGAAAAAGCACACCTTGCCTCTGTGTACTACCATACAATTCCTTTCCTATACCAAAGTTCATAATAATTCCATTATGTAATGTCTTACCATCATGCCTTTCTGATTTTCTTTGTTTCTAATATGAAATCCCAGTAAGTAAAAAGAATTTGTATTTAAACAATGACTTTTTCTACCTGGCTCAATGATGCTTTTGTGATTTAAGGTTTTTATGGGGCAAGAAAAAAAATGAATCAGTATACAAAATCTTGTAAGACAGCTTATTTAAAATCTGCACACCTCTTTCTGCCATACTGTGAAATATGTTTCCCCAGAGGCTGCAAAGTGTAAAAGAAAAAACTCTTTCTCTTATCGTGGTTCCTAGTCCGCCCCTGGAGCAGAATTTAGGACCCAGGACAGGTCCTAAATTCTTGCACTACCTCTTGCACTAAGCATGAGAACTCCCACTATTACACCTTCGACTGAGCTCTTCATGTCTTCCAGAATCCCTCCTTCACAGCCACCCACCTATCCAACCACACACTCCTTTCTTCTCCTCCACGATGATGGGCCCAAGGTCCCAAAGCTCAGAGGACTTGCCCTTTTCTGGTACTTCTCTAATTTGTAAAGAGAACTACAATCTGGTTTCCCCTCCCAGATCTACAACGTGTTCTTTTCTCCCTCTGTCCTGGATCCTGTCTGAGGTTTGAATTGCTAACTATGTCTGTGTCCAAGTTCAAGTTATCTAGAAGCAGATGCTGAAATGGAGTTTGGGGTACAAGATAATTATGAGGTATCAACATCTGTGAAAGGAAGAAGGAGGAAGCAGAATTGGGACCAGGGAGAAGTCAAATTGCCCTTCAGACTTGACAAAGTCTCCAACCCACGTTGGAGTTGTGGAGAGAACATTGCTCTTAGGGTTGTGCCACCTCCAACTCAGATTACTGGGCCCTTACACGTTTTCTAACTCAGGCAGCAGATGTGGGCTGCCCAAGTTGGGTGTAACCGCAGGCCAGCTGGCTCTCTGGAGCTGAGACAAACTGAAACAGCTGACAGTTTAAAGCTGTCTACTGACCACCCTTCCTGCAGCTAGTTGTTGCCTAAAGAAGGGCCCACCTTCACGCTGGTCTCAGCGCTCATCACCTGTTTGCACTCAGGTTCAATCTTGACCCTTCTCTGACAAACTACCTTTCACAAGTTTCCAACCCCCTTACTAGGTTCCAGCAGGAGGTGATTAGAGAGCAGGAGGAAAGGACAAGCCAGGGTACTTCTTGCCCTGTCTCTCTGTTTGGCCTCTCCTCCCTGGTTCCAGCTCCTGCTGAAAAATCCCACCCTCTGGAGATCCAGCATCCAATAGGCGGGCCAACCACAATCCCAGCCTCTACCGAGTGGCCCCAGCTCCTGGGCTTCAGCAACACCTCTCCCTCCCCTTGTTTCTCCAGACTCAGGAATGGCAGTCACTTCCTAGTTGCCACATTGTCCACTGTTTGGCTTCTTTGGCTCTTCCATCACCTATGTTACCAAACCCCTGTGTTAAATTCTCTCTGTTGGAAATATCAAGAATGATTTTTGTCTGCCTGACTGGACCCTAATACAACTTTCTCAGAAACAAAACCATATACAGAAGCCCTACATCTAAAAAAAAAGATAAAAGTCATGGACCTCTGCCCAAAGGGTGTGGGGAGCACTGTGCTCTCTGTCCCAGAAAGCCCTCGGGCCTCTCAGAGTACAGTCTGCAATCCATGATGGATGATCCTTAATTACTACTTTACACACTGCCATCATGCAACTGGAGTAAACTAGAGCTCAGAAGGGACCCCTGCGCTCCTAGGAGAACAAGGAGTATCCCAGAACCACCCAACTACATGACAATACAGCAGATAAGCAGCCACCTCAAAACTGTCAGGGTGCCCTATTCCGGACACCTCCTCACCTGCCCAGTACAGAAAAACGGGCTTACTAACACATGTGCCTTTTTTTTTTTTTCCTGTACGCCGGCCTGTCACTGCTCCAGCCCCTCCTGCTGCGCAGCACAGGCTCCGGACGCGCAGGCCCAGCGGCCATGGCTCACAGGCCCAGCCGCTCCGCGGCATGTGGGATCTTCCCGGACCGGGCACGAACCCGTATCCCCTGCATCGGCAGGCGGACTCTCAACCACTGCGCCACCAGGGAAGCCCCACATGTGCCTTTTATCTGCAAACCAGGGGATAAGTTACTGCACATGGATCATCTTTAGATATCAAAAATAACAGATACATGACTCCATTATAGCACTGTGTTTGCCATTGGTTCTTCATATATCTGTCTCTTCTACTGGAGTACGGCAATAATTCTGTCTTATCTATCAAAAGTCACCCATAAGGAAGCACATGGCATATTGTCAATTCTTAATTTTCCCTTGAGTGTTAAAATTTTTTATTTAATTTTTTTCCATTTTTATGGTTTACCTATGCAGTGGGATGGTTATGATGCAAGAGAAAAGAATAATGGGACATTCATGAATATGATTCCATTATGAGGAATAAGCATATTAACACAAGTATCATCAGAGATAACTTTAGACGAATCTAGAATTCCTCTTGGGAAATGTATGTAAGAAACGTAATATTTAAGCAGACTTGATAAAATTCTAACTTTCCCCCAACAGGCACCAGTAACTATAACAATGGGACATTGTCTGACTTCAAATGAATGACTACCCTTGACAATAGAGGTATAAACAGTGCTTTAACGCTGTTCAGGTATATGAAAGAGAAGAAAGCAATGTCTTAGTAGGAACCAAAGGAAAAAGCAAAAAGAAAGAAACCACTGGTATGAGTGAACAGTTACTTTGCTCAAATTCAAAATTACAATAACATTTTTTTGGAAAGGGAGACCATGCCAACAACTACCTGATTAGAGTTCATTATTCAGGGAGAAAAAGAACACTTACTGAACAATTATAGTACGTGAAGGATTGTGTTTGATGCTCTCACATATATTTTCTTGTACAATCCCTAAAATAAACCTGTGAAATATCACCGCACTTCATGGAGAAAGAAACAGAGACCTGTAACGATGAAATTACTTGGCCAAAGTCAAGTAGTGAAGTGATGGGATCAAAGCCAAACAATCTGATGTCAAATCCCCATATTTCTCCATCCCCACTGTACTGGGATTTGGGTGAAATTATTGCTCCCTTAGTGAAAACATTTTGTTTATTATTCTCAGAAGTATTTTCCCAAAGAAAAGAGAAATCTACTCTGCACTCCGCTTTCAAATGTCAATTTTAGGAACAAAGCTCACCTTTTATTCTCCTGATGATCCAGAGGCAGAAACTGGAGGTTGCATTTACGGCATTTTTTTCCCTGAAATCACTTCCCTAAATAATTGTTCTCATTATTGCTTTCTTGCTAAGATAATATCTGTCAAATGCATGCCTATTTATGAACTGGTATTCATCCGCTTATTAGAATTAACCTATCTTTGACCCTCATAATGGAGCCAGATTAACATAGTTGAGATTAATGAGTCAATTATTTTTGGACAAGGTACAAGGAATACAAACTGTTTCACACTGACAGTACCTCATGGTATTCTTTACTTCCTGTGTAGCTTTTGACACCCATAAAATAACCCCGTGCAGCTTTTTTTCCCCTGACTTAACAATGATGAACACTGATATTTTCCCCAAAACAGAGAAATCATCTGGATGAAAAAGGCACAAGAGTGCAAGCTATTCTTTAAAAGCAATTGTCTTTAAATCCTTTTATTTGACAAATTCATGCTTCCACAGACTACCCTGCCTAGAGTGTCATTTTTATAATTCAATTAGCCTGCTAGGAGGACTTACGTTCCATTATTGGTGAAGCAGGAGACACTGACAAATTAGCAATAGACTAACACGGGAAAACACTAGAAAGCTCCAGAATCGTTGAGAAAAACTGTCTCATGAGATTCCAGATAAATGTGCTTATACAAACTGATTCTGTCATTTCTTCAAGCAAAATCTAAAAATCTTTATTTTCTTCGTAGAGGGTTACGGTCCATACAGTTGCGAGCGTTGAGTAAGATTTCATTGTGCTTTTTTAAAATTTATTTTCTCCATTTTTTATTTTATTGACAGGTTTCCAAACCTATCAATATCTACTGATGATTTTCAAATATTTTCCTCTGGCTCTGATTACTAGTCTGAGACCTAGACTCATGTATTCAAGCACCTGGAAGATACCCCCAGCTCAAATTCCCCCTCGCCCCAATTGAAAGTTCACCAAGAACAATAAAGCCACGACTTGGTTTTTTGTGTAGCAAGACCCTGAACGACCATTTTTCTTGTTCCTGTTTTTAGATATTTTCTCATTTATATAATGAGTGATCATTTCCTTTAAAATAGATAATAAATATACAAATTTATAATATTTATTAATATACAAATTCATAATATTTTAAAGCAGATTATGAAGTCAGTAAGACTGGGTTCAAATCTTGGCTCTGACACTTGTAGTTTGTGACTTTGGCCAAGGCATCGAACACTTTGGAGCTCTGGTTCCTGGTATGTAAAATGGGGGATGGTGATGGTTCTTACCTCATAGGGCTATTAGAAGGCTTAACTAAGAGTAAGGAACACCAAGGACATGGCACACAGCATGTGCTTAATAAATGCTAGCTGCATGGATGACAGTTTAGAAAGCTCTTCTTGCTGTTTTCCCTGTTCTTTGGTAACACCACCAACTGTCTAATCATACACACCAAAAACTCTGGAGTCATTCCATATTTCCCTCTCATTTTCCACAGCCTGTCCTAACCTCCTGTCCTGTCACTTTACATACTGCATGCCTCTGGTCTCTTTTTCCCTTTTCCCCTGTCGTCTTTGCCACTTGCTACCTGGATTCCCAGCAGGCTCACTCCCCGAGAGGAAATTCTCCAGGCAACACCCAGAGCAAATTCTCTGGAACTCAGTCAGACCATACCCTTCCTATGTTTAAAATTCTCCAGTGGCCCCCATTTTTAGGATAAAGCTCAAACTCCTTTGCAAGACATCGGAGGCCATTGGTGATCTGACCCTACTGACCTCTGACCTCATTTCTTGACAGTTTCTCAAAATTCCTATGCCCCAAACATATAAATCTATTTAGAGTCCCTGAAACTGACCATGTTTTCCTCATTGCCTCTATTTACACAGTTCCCCTTCTGCCTGTCTGCCAAGATTTTCTTCAACCTCCAACTCAGTGGTAAACTCCCCAGAGAGCCTATCCTGACCTGCCCTGCAACTACCCAACAGAAGTGCCCTTACCCCTTTCTGTACTCTGTATGTCTTCTTATAGCTGTGCTATCAATCTGGCTTGTACTTATTCTTTTATCTGCCTGTTTTCTTTACTAAACTGCATTCTCCTTAAAGCTAAAATCCGTGTCATTTCAATTTAATATCCCCAGAATCATAATACAATATCACACATATAGCAGTCAATAAATGCTTACTGAATAAAGGTTTAACCTATACTAGCTACTGAAGACTTAGCTGCTTCAATTTAAGCAGAATATTGAATATGTTTTAAATACTTTGTAACTAATCCTTGATAAATGAAAAATGTTCAAAATTCTAGATTAAAAGATGTTACTGTGATTTTTAAAAAACGCTTATTGAACACACGTCCTTGAAATAAGACATGTACATAAGACATATACGTAAAAGATGTCATTTTAAAGCCCACTGACTCTACTCAGGTATATGCATCTTTCCAGATCTGTTTGATTTCTTTGCTGCTTACCATGAAATTAGCAAAAAAAAACATAAACAGGTGAGATCTACATGCTCAGCAGGAGCCACAGAGCCAGGAGGAAAAGGGGATTACAAAACACTTTAATGCAGTGATATCATCAATACATTAAAGAGAGGCTTTGATCATTCCTTTGAAAATCTTTTCCCCTTGCACCTCTCGCTTTTAAGGTCAAGTGTCTCCTGAGAAGAGGAGGGAGGGTTCTGCCTGGAGGAAGAAGATCAATGCTGGATGCCGACTCTCCCGCTTCAGTTAATGAGTCCATAATGAGACAATAATTACAAGGTCAAGGTTTTCTAGCAAAACTGAAAATCCTAGGTTTTCTCTATTACAATTAGAAACTCCCCACTTATGTAAGAAAAGTAAACCTGTTGAATTCAGATCACAGAGTTTTACAATAAGCCATAAAGTTCTGGGGATGGAGGATGTGATCCCAGGGAAGCTTGCACCTGAGCAGAAGCAGAAGGAATAATTCTTCCCCTGGTTCTCCTTAGGAGCAACTATGGAGAGAGAGGGAGAAGCAACAGATGAAAGGAGCATCCTCCCAGCCAGGAGTGACCCTCAGGCAGTAGGGAGGGGGTAGAAATCCTCAAGTGGAGAAGGAAACTCCACTGTAAGGGCCGCCTGATCTTTGCTTCTCCCAGCAGTGTCTAGGAAAATCTGCCAGCTCCTTTGTCCAATATGGCATGGGGGAAACACAGGAGTGTCTCAAAGGTGATTTAGAAATGGATGACAAAGGCTTGGAACTGGGTCAGCGCGTTCTCTCGCTGACTCTGGACTTTCAGCCTGGTGAGGCGAAGCAGCGGAGAGGTCCTGGCCTCCTCCCCGCCGCTCAGGGCTCTCCAGGAGCTGAGACAATAAAGGAACCTGAAGAGACCTTTACGTATAGACAAGGCTGGTGGAGACCTCAGGCAGGAAATGGAGATTTTTTTAACCAAAAAAACCCCAACAGACTTCAGCAGCAGTGCCCCAGCCCCCAAATGTAGGGCAGGCCTGTCACACCCCTGCAGGCACAATGCCAGATGGCCAGGGCCAAATAGCCACAGCCCATCAGACTCCAAAACAGGCCCAGAAACCAGGGTGCCAGTCTCACACGCCTCTCTTGCCACGTGGACCCGATCCTGGGAAGGAGGACGAGGAGAGCAGAGAAACTCAGGAAAAAAATTTTTACCTGCAAAAAATTAAATGACCAAAATAGCGCAACCCCCTCCACCTTTATTTAATGAAAAGAGACTGGTATGCCCTTAATTAACAAGTGTATGTTTCCCCAAACTTGGCACCTGGTGGAGGGAAGGTGACAAGCAAGATGAGATCAATTACAGAAAGTACAAGAACTACATTTATTACACAGCTTCACTTGTATTAGCTTAAATACTGACTCTACTACATGTGTAAATGATAAAAGGCCACTGTGCCTCTATCTGAGCCCCAAATACCACCCTTCTTAATTAGGAATGATCAAGCAAACTGGCCCCCCTCCTTCCCTCTACATCCAAATCGCAACCCAAGAAAGCGGATCCTAACAAAAAACCCAGAATCACAACCAGATCACCAAACAAAAAAAGACCGACAAATGTGATTGCTTGATGAGCGATGATGTGATCACCAAAAAACTTGTTTACACAATTCTTTCATACCAAAACTAATAGTAACAGCAAGTACCCTATCTGAGCCTTAACTATAAACTAGGAGCTCTACATACATGATTTTATTTATTCTTTACCACAAACAAATGAGTGTGGTATCGTTACCCCCAGTTTAAAATAAGGAATGAGATCAGGGGAAGTGAATTAAATTGTCCAAAATCCGCAAAGTCAGTAATTAGACAGCCAGCGTTAAACTCAGGTCTGTTTCTTTCCAAGTCCTGTGCCTGGACCCATTATGCTTTTTTTTACTGCCTCTTAAATCAGATGCTCCTCTGTTCTAAAGGGACCAGAACATTGTTGAGTATTCATAGCAACACAGGCTGGGATATAAAGAGACAGTTTAAATCATCACAAGATGAAAATTAGATGGGTAAGGATATCAAGGAAGAAAGATTAACATAATTATATCATTTATTCATTCATTCATCACATGCTGGAGACACAGCAACAGAGACACACTGTGCCATGTCCAAAGGGAGTATCCATACTTTCCGAGGAGACAGACAATGAGCAAACAAGTGAAACAGGCAATGTGACTTCAGGTAAGGAGAAGTGCTATAAAATATTTAGCAGTGATAAAGAGTAATAGGATCACTATTTTAACTAAAGTAGTCCAGAACGGAGTTCTGAATGAGATGAGGAAGGAAGCCCTGCAGGCACCTGGGGGAAGGGAAAGGAGGGCTGAATGAGGGCAGGGAGTAAGCCATGCCTATAACTGGGAGAAGCAGGTTGCAGCCAGACAGAAATGAGGCCCTGAGATAGAAAGCTGGTGGCCAGAAGGGCGACCAGTAAAGCTAAAGAAGAGTGAATGACGTGGGGCAGAAGAGAAGCGGGAGAAAACGAGTACAGAGCCAGAGGCAATGGCCAGACCACGGCCGACCTTGCAGGCCAGGATAAGGACTTAAGATTTCATTCTCAGTAGGACAGGAAGCCTTTGGAAGACAGGGGGTGGCAGATTCATTTTATATTCTCAGTGGTTCCCTGTGAATATAGGGGGTGGCCACCAGCAGGTTAAGAGTGGACACAAATCTTTTGAGAAGATGAAGTCAGTCCAATCTGGGAAAATAGGTGAACTGCTATGATTTATTACGTGATACATGTGGGATATACCTTGAAAGTATAGTGACAGGACTTGCTAAGAGACTGAATGTGAAATGAACAGTGAGAAAGAGAACGTTCGAGACGAATCCCTGTGTTTTTTGGCCTGAGGAACTGGGTAAATGGTAATGCCATTCACTGAGGTGGGGAAGACAGAAGAGAAGCAAGTTGGGCAGGAATCAATAGTTATTATTTCAGACACACTAGACTTGAGATGATTTTAGACATCCAAGGGGAGATGTACAGCAGACAATGGACACAAAAGTCTGAATCTCACGAGCTACTGGGGCTAGAAATAAAAATATGGACATCTTTAGCATATAGATGACATTTCAAGCTATAGGATTGGATGAAACCACCTAAGGAACAGGAGTAGTTACATAAAAAGAGTGGTCCAAGAGCTGAGTCCTGGAGCACTTCAACACTTTGAAGCCAACAAAGGATGAGGTTGCAGAGGGGGATCGAGGAAAAGTGATGGGGAAAGAGCAGCCAGCAAAGTGCTGAACTCCCTGGGAGGATATTAGGCTGCAAGGTGGTTTTGCTGATTGTCATAATGCATATAAAATGTTAATGTACATAAACTAATGAATCGCAACCCTGCTAACTATGCGCAAGCGCGCACACGCGCGCACACACACACACACACACACACACACACACACCGCTCCTGACAGTGAAGATGGAAAAGGGCTCCTCAGTTCTCTCTTCTCAACTCTGGCAAGAGTTGAGTATGTACCAACTCAAAAAAGGAGACCAAATTAATATCTTTGTCCAATTTGTAGCTGTAGCTCAGCATCAGTGAAATTCTCATTTGTGATTACACCCATGGGATGTCTGTATAGCAGCACACATACACGTTTTTTTAATAAATGTTTTTAAAAATGTAATAACATTTCCAAAATGGCCTACACTGTTTTGACTAGCAATTTCTTCAGCTCTGAAATTAACTTCAAATTCTTTATTTTCATATTTGAAAACAGACACCCGCTGAAGGCTCTTCCCACATGCAATGAGCTCCTTTTTAATAATGCAGTCTGCTGTTTTCTGAAACAAAGATTAAAGAGTATAGTCAGAAACTTCCTAAATAACTTTGATGAGATTAGTTTAATTTCTTCCCTGTTTATATCCAACCTTGTCGCATTAATGATTTAAAACATTTTACTGCAACACAAAATACAGAAGGTAACATAAATTTGTCAGAAGCCACCAAGGTCCTCTTCTCTTAATCAATCTTGGAATCAAAGCAAATCTTGGAGTCAAAGCAATTCAAATAGAATGCATTTGCATCTACACTCACAGATATCAAACCTACAATCCCCAATTCTAAACACCTCCAGCACAAAATTCTGAGAATTCCACTAATATTTCACACAGTCAATCTACATGCATTCCTTTGGGAAATAATGCTAATGACAAAAAAAGAAAGCAAAAACAAGCATAACTGCACTCGCTCTTGCCTAGATATACGGGGCTTTCTAAAGGCGTGTGTCTACCACTTGGAAGACTCTACTACTAATTTTAAACTGGAACAATGTCTGTGAAACAACATTCAAAAGCCAGCTCTCAGCTTGGCAAGGAAGAGGAAAAAGCCATAACCACTGAGCTACAAATCTGTGCCTGTTCCACGGCAGAGAGACTGAGCAAAAACAACCCAGGGTGACAGTCAAAACAGCCACCAAGAGGAGCTGGCAAGGAGCAGGGTCCTTGGTGGCCTCTATGGTACTAGATAGTAATCCTTTAGCTCTTGGATTATGAGAAACTTCAGCAGGCAGGGGCAGTGACTTTTACCAACCACTAGGGAAGTATTTCGATATTTTGATAACCATTGTGGTCATAGGGCTGTGCACTAGCTACATGTTAGTCATGAGAACAACTGCTCAGCAGGAAAAAGTTTGGATATCAGTTCTGGCTACATTATTGAACTCTGAAATTCCAGTAATAAATCTCAAAAATATTTTGGGAGAATTTGGAGGCTATGCCATACATTTTAGACAAGCACTGAAAATTACGGTGAATATTTTTAGTATTTTAATTTTAGTGAATTTGATCATTTTTATGAATTCAAGTGATTATCTGTGTCTCAACAAACTTTGCTTCCACCTGAGCCTAAGCCCCTTTCATTCCCTTGTCCTAATCAAAGGCTGGCTGAGTGAGTGCACACATGAGGGAAAAGAAAAAGGATGTTTAATGATAGTCTAAATTATTCCACTGGCCTTTTGCACTTTGCCTGAGTGAAAAACACTCCCTTCTATGAACCAGGTTCTAAATCAGCACTTTTTAGAAACCTGGCTCTGAATACGTAAACGTAAAATCGCAAAGTAGGATATTTCTCACAATATTCTTTACAGAGTCCTTTAAATTATGAGACCCACACTTGACCCTTCATAGTTATCCAGCCAAGATTAGTTCTAATTATTGTCTTAAATCTAAAAAGGAAAAAGATGGGTCATTAAAGTACCAAACAGCTAACTGCTTTAAAAAAAGAGAGAGAGAGAGAGAGAGAAGTCTGTAGAAAATAATCAAGATCCATGCACCTAATTGCCCTTTACTTTTAAACTTGGAGGCTTAATTTCTACCTGTATGATAATCATCTATCACAGAGTCCATTAACAGATTATTCAAAGAGTGATGATTTTATCTGGAAAGTCCACAAATTCTGACCTAGCTACCAATACCCTCAACAGACGGCAAAGACGAAAGCAAGATTCAAGTTATATCTAGAGGACACTGGGCAGGCCCCAAAAGACAGTGGTGGAAGAAAGAGTACATCCCAAGTCTTCTACTTAATGGGCAAGTTACTTAAATTCCTGAGTTTCAGTATCTCAACTATAAATTGAAGAGACCAATACTATAAGGATCTTGCATACTGCCTGCTACATGCTAGATGCAAGACAAATGATAGCTGTCTTTGCAAAAGATTATATGAATGGTTGGAGACTGTGATGACCAGTGACACACTGGTTGGGCTATCGGGGACAATATCCATCCACTTTGGTCAAACTGGTAATACAAAGAACGTTAAGCATGGTTCCATCCTCGAAACACCTTAAATCCCTTTGAGAAAGCAGAGCATTTACAAGAAAATTAAGACAAAATATTTGTTAAGTGCTAAATGAGCACAGCAGACAGTTATTGTAGGAGTCTCCCAAAAAGAAGAGAACCCAGTGTTCTGGGCAACACGGGAGAAGGCCCACAAAGAAGGGCTGTGTTGGACTTTGAGGAAGAATAAGCCTTTCCTTAAATGGATTAGGGCAGAAGAGGGAGATGGTATACCGGTCATCTGCCAAGACAAAGAAGCATACTCCCAAGTGGGGATATCTGATAAAGCCTCAAATTCTCCTAAAGCCTCCAAAACCATTTGCCTCTAACTACTGAACCTTTCTCCTAGCTACACTGACTTTTGGCAGGTCCACCAAGAGCTGATGTCCATGGATTACTGATCAAGTCTTTACTACTAGGCAATATATTGTAATAGATTATATCTTTACCACAGAGAAATACCTTTATCATCTACTTTGGGGGACACCTCTTTATAAGGAACTTCAAAGCACATCAGTATCCACTTATGGGCTAACTGTTACACCAAAGGCATGGTGGAAATGTGTAGGGAAAAGCCCAAAGGCTCTGAAGCCTTTGGATTGGAGCTCAAACTCGGCTGTCCAAGAGATGTAAGGCCTTTGCTTGTTGATTTAATACTTCGGTTTCCTCATTAATAAACAGAATATAAATATCTGCCTATCTATAAGGTTAGTTTGTTGTAAGGGTGAAATAAAAAGATGAATGAAAACCTAGAAGAAATGGACAAATTCCTAGAAATGTACAATCTTCCAAGACTGAACCAGGAATAGAAAATATGAACAGATAAACTACCAGTATTGAAACTGTATCAGTAATAAAATAAACCCCCAAAAAAACAAAGTCCAAAAACAGATAACATCTCAGGTGAATTCTACCAAACATTTAGAGAAGAGTTAACATTTATCCTTCTCAAACTATTCCAAAATTTGCAGAGGAAGGAATGCTTCCTAACTCATTCTATGAGGCCAGCATCACCATGATACCAAAATCAGACAAAGATATAAGAAAAAATGAAAATTACAGGCCAATATCAATAATGAACACAGATCCTCAACAAAATATTACCAAACTAAATTCAACAAGACATTAAAAAGATCATACACTGTGATGAATTGGGATTTACCCCAGGGATGTATGGATTTTTTCAATATCCACAAATCAATCAATGTGATATATCACATTACCAAATTGAAGACTAAAAATCATATGATTGTCTTAATAGATGCAGAAAAAGCTCTTGACAAGACTCAACATCCATTTATGATAAAAAAAAAAAAAACTCTGGAAAGTGGGTACAGAGGGAACATACCTCAACATAATAAAGGCCATATATGACAAGCCTGCATCATACTCAATGGTGAAAAGCTGAAAGCATCTCCTCTAAGATCAGGAACAAGACAAGGATGTTTACTCTTGCCACTTTTATTCAACATAGTATCAGAAGTCCTAGATATAGCAATTACACAAGAAAAAGAAATAAAAGGAAAACTTGGGAAGGAAGAAGTAAAACTGTCACTGTTTGTAGATGACATGATACTATACATAGAAAATCCTAAAGCCACCATCAAAAAACTGCTAGTGCTCATCAATGAATTCAGAAAAGTTGCAGGATACAAAAGTAATATACAGAAATCTGTTGCATTTCTATACACTAACAACAAACTATCAGAAAGAGAAATTAATAAAACAATCCCATTTACAATCACATCAAAAAGATTAAAATATCTAGGAATAAACCTACCTAAGGAGGTAAAAGACCTGTACTAGGAAAACTATAAGATACTGACGAAAGAAACTGAAGATGACACACACAGATGAAAAGATACACCTTGTTCACAGAGTAGAAGGATTAATATTGTTAAAATGACCATACTACCCAAGGCAATCTACAGATTCAATGCAATCCCTTTCAAATTACCAAGGGCATTTTTCACAGAACTAGAAGAAATAATTTTAAAATTTGTAAGGAAATACAAAAGACCCTGAATAGCCAAAACAATCTTGAGAAACAGAACAGAGCTGGAGGCATCACACTCCCTGACTTCAGGCTATACTACAAAGACACAGTCATCAAAACAGTATGGTACTGGCACAGAAACAGACACATAGATCAATGGAACAGAACTGAGAGCCCTGAAGTCAACCCACACACTTATGGTAAATTAATCTATGACAAAGAAGGCAAGAATATACATTGGAGAAAGGACAGTATCTTCAATAAGTGGTGCTGGGAAAACTGGACAGTTACATGTAAAAGAATGAAGTTAGAACATTCTCTAACACCGTATACAAAAATAAACTCCAAATGGATTAATGACCTAAATGTGAGACTGTAAACCATAAAACTCTTAGAAGAAAATATAGGCAGAACACTCTCTGACATAACTCATACCAATATTTTTTTGGTATCTGTCTTCTAAAGCAAAAAATAAAAATAAAAGCAAGAATAAACAAATGGGATCTAATAAAATTTAAAAGCTTTTGCATAGCAAAGGAAACCACCAACAAAGCAAAAAGACAACATACCAAACGGGAGAAAATATTTGCTAAGGATGCAACTGACAAGGGATTAATATCCAAAATATACAAACAGCTCACACAACTCAACATCAAAAAAAATCAATCAAAATGGACAGAAAACCTGAATATACACTTTTCCAAGAAGATGGCCAAGAGGTACATGAAAAAATGCTCAACATCGTTAATCATCAGAGAAATGCAAATTAAAACCACAAGAGCTATCACTTCACACCAGAATAATGCAGAATGGCTATCAGCAAAAAGAACACAAATAACAAATGTTGGCAAGGATGTGGAGAAAAGGGAACCCTTGTACACTGTTCATAGGAATATAAACTGGGACAACCACTGTGGAAAACAGTATGGAGGTTTCTCAAAAAGCAAAAGACAGAGCTACCATATGACCCAGTAATTCCACTCCTGGGTATATACCCCCAAAGGCCCACTAATTCAAAAAGATACATGCACCCCAATGTCCACAGCAGCATTATTTAAAATTGCCAAGGTATGTAAGCAACCTAAGTATCCATCAACAGATGAATGGATAAAGAAGATGCAGTATATATACACAATGGAATACTACTCAGCCATAAAAAGAATGGAATTTCCTATTGGAAACAACATGGATAGACTTGTAGGGTATTATGCTTAGTGAAATAAGTCAGACAGAGAAAGACAAATACTACATGATATCACTTATATGTTGAATATAAAAAATAAAACAAACTAGTGAATATAACAAAAAAGAAACAGACTCACAGATACAGAGAACAAACTATTGGTTACCAGTTGGGAAAGTTAAGGGGGGAAGGGCAAGATAGGGGTAGGAGATTAAGAGACATCAACTACTATGTAATAAGGTAAATAAGCTACAAGGATATATTGTACAGCACAGGGAATACAGCGAATATTTTATAACCATAAATGGAGTATAACCTTTAAAAATTGTAAATCATTGTGTTGTACACCTGAAACTTACATAATATTGTACATCAAAAATATTAGTTACTAAATATGTACATATATTATTTTTAATCTTTAGTTAAGATCCTTATTTCTTCTTAATGTAAAGATACTATTAGGAAATATCATTTTGAGTTGCCTCTGATGAAAAGAGGATCAGAAAAAAAATCCATTGGCAAAGTGAACACAGCTGAAAAGGATTATTCTGCAGGCCTACGGCACCATCCAAACATGGCAAACTAGGAAATGGGGGCACAGTTCCAAAAGACTGTGAGAAGAAAAGCCAAATAGTTTTACTGATGGCAGTTACCAGCTGATGAATGTTTCGTGTACTTATAATTGATCCACATATGTCATCTTCTGTTAAGTAATGTGACTCCTTCCTTTTCTAAAAACAATCTAAAAATGTATCAATGGGTATTTATGTATCATATGCCACAAGATCTAACTCCTAATTTCAAGAGATGTACAATCAAGATAGAGTAAGAAATTATCAAGCATTAAACTCAGAGCAATTCTTGACAGGGTGTAAGTAAGGAAGAAGTCACGTATCGCACTAAATGCAATAACAATAATACAACCAATGAAATACATTTGGAAAAAATAAGCCACTGTCCATTTGAATAATCTAAGTAAAATATGTAGAAGGGAAAGAGGTTTTAGAACCTGGAAGAAAATGAGTAACTGAAAAGTCTGAAAGGGTAAAGAGAAGAAAAAAATGTGCACTCACAGTGAACTCTGACAGTGGAGAAAGAAAACATTGCAGTATCTTAACTGGAATTCTATTTCCAAATACTTTAAGGTTAGCGAAACTCAAAACACCTTAATGCACTGTCTATGTAGGCTGAATAATAAAGGCAGACACAAAGAACCCCCAAGAGGAAGTAAAAATGAAATCTGAATACTTGAAAAAACATATTCAGAAGATCACTGAGGGCCAAACTTATTTGTTTGGTTAAGTTCCCCATTTTATTCATTTACAATGGAAAAAAAATGTTCATTACAGTATGCAGCTAATTTT
Source organism: Stenella coeruleoalba (assembly GCF_951394435.1). Lineage (NCBI taxonomy): Eukaryota > Metazoa > Chordata > Mammalia > Artiodactyla > Delphinidae > Stenella > Stenella coeruleoalba. The sequence goes on along the minus strand of NC_137151.1, from coordinate 35,981,730 downwards.
CCATCTTTTAACTTAATATACTAAAACAGTTTTACATAAAACATTTCAATTGTCAAACGCCAAACATCTGCACCCTTGATTACAGCCCTGCTATTGAGACTCTGGTTTTTCAGGTACCATATGTCACACAGTATTTCACTTCAGCTCAATCTTTGCTTACGCACATGGAGAGGGAGGGAGTGTGTGTGTGCGTGTGCGTGTGTGTGTGTGTGTGCTCACACATGAGTGCACAAGAAAGAAAAAGGCATCTGGTACCTAGAGAAAGAAAAGAAGCAGAAGGCCTGGTAGGAAAAGCAACGAGATTTGTGTGTGAACATAAACCAAGCCACAAACACAGTCACCGACAATGACACCCTGTGGGGTCACAACTTAAAGCTTGTATGATAAATATATTTTAAAAAGATAAAAGGAGGCAAGAGAGAAGACGACTTTTTAAAGGAATGTTTTAATGTATAATTATTCTATATATAAAAAGTGGCAAAGCATAGGAAAATATAACGTATATGCTTCCAATAAAAATAAATTCTAGACAAAGTTTTCACCTAATATATAATCCATCCCTCTTTCACCTGGCTTCACCCACACACCAATATTTTCCCCCAGGATCTTCCTGGCTTTCCGGTCCTGATTAATTTAGATTCCCAGCATGTGTGCCTCATCCTATTAATAAGGGCTTAATCCTTCTTCTCGAAATTTAAATGATGCAACCCAGCAAAGAACAATTGGCCTGGAGTCACAGGACCCAAGTTATGGCCACAGCTTTTCCTCTAATTAGTTATGCAACCTGGTCCAATTTACTGCACACCTGCCCTGGGTAAAGCGAGAGCGACTCCTCTCCAGTATCAGTCTCCTGATCTGAAAGGTGAAGAGTGGAAGCCTGCCCTCTCTCAGGTTCCATAAAGCTCCCACAGATAAGGGGGTGCAAATCAGTGACCCTACTTCCACCCCTTATCTGTCCTCACAAGCTCCATGTCTGAGGGTGGCTGGAAGAGAAAGCCAAGAAAAGAGGTTCCATGTGCAAAAGATTATGGTTGAACTTCCACATACATGAAACGAAGGTAAACCAATCCCCAAGTACTGGCTCAAAGCCTGCTTTGTGCTCAGAATCATTGGGGGCACTCTGGAGGACCTTTTTTAAAGCATAAGATATATTCCTTGTCCTCAGAGACAATTTGTCCTTTAGAAATTACTATCTAGTTAGAAGAAAACTGTAACATACATTTTAAAAAGAGAACAATGGAAGACTCACACTTAAGTGACGAATACTTAAGGAGAACTTCATGGTATGAATAGCTAACAAAGACTTCATAGAGGTCTATGTGAAATAAGATTTTGCTCATTTAACAAATATTTACTGAGTGCACACTCTGTGTCAGGTGCAAAAACAGGCGTAGTTTCAACTCTCATGGAGCTTATAATCTAGTAGGAAACAGTCATCAATAGAAAGGCCCATGCTGCAATGTGAGATAAAAGGGGGAAGGAATCTAGTAAGGAAACTCAGAGGTCACTTCCCAGAAGTGACACTAATGCTAAAATCTAAGGACAAGATGGCATTAACCAGGTGAAGCAGAGAGGCAAGGATATTTCAGACTGCGGATACAGCATGTGCAAAGGCCCTGTGGTAAGTAGGTGCTTGACACATCTGAAGACCTGAAAGGCCATGGAGCTAGCGTACAGAGAGCATGGAACACAAATGATGTTCGGGAGGAAGTCAAGACCAGGCATGCTGGGTCCTGTAGGCCAGGTTAGCAGTTTCACCTTGAGATGAGAACATCTTCAGATGGACATGTCTGGCTGCTGCTGTGTGGGGAAAGGAATGGAACAAGACAAGAGTAGATACGGGGAGGTGTTTAAGAGACAACTTCAACAGACCACATGAGAAATGATAATAACACTCTGGACCAGCTTGGTGGCCATGGGGATGGAAGAGATAAAGACAACTAAATTTGCTGATGAAGTGGATATGGGGGTTTGAAAAATAGAAGTGGTCAGGGGCAGCTCCTGGGTTTCTGATGTGCCTAACAGAACAAATGATAGTGTCATTAACTGAGAAGGGAACACAGAAAAGGCTATTTTGAGGAGAAGATGCTAAGTGCCAAATGCTATTGAGAGGTTAACTATTACAAGATGAGGACTCTGAATTTAGAGAACTGAGGGTTCCTGGAGAACTTAGCCATTTTTTTGTTGTTGTTTGCAGATAACATGGTTTCTTATCTTTTTGCTTTTCATTGAAGTACAGTTAATTTACAATGCTGTGTTAATTTCAGGTATACAGAAAAGTGATTTGGTTATTTCAGTTACAGATAGATATTCTTTTTCATATATATTCTTATACACACATTCTTTTTCATATTCTTTTCCATGATCGTTATTACAAGATATTGAATATATACATATACTATATTCTATATTCAAGACCTTAGCCACTTTCAGTGGCATGAGAGGTCAGGTGACAGGTGGATTGAGGAGCTGGAGATCAGGAAGTACAGGGAATACAGCGTAAGTATCTGCCCATCTTCCCTCATCTGTCAGCATCTTCATGGCTCCTATGTCCACTCATACAACACACAAGAACAAAGTACACACACATCTCAGATACTTCCTAGAAATTGGTACTCTCTCCTCTGAATAATTAGAAAGGTAAGGAATGGGCTAAGTTCAATTCTTGTAATCTGAAATAAAACAAGGCATGAAATGATCTAATTCTTTTATCCCCTAGCTACCCTCCTCTCTTTCTCATTCTTTCTGTCTCTCTTGCCTTGTCTCTCTCTCTCTCTCTCTCTCTCTCACACACCCACCCACACACACACACACACACACACACCTTTCAGTGTAACTGTCTCTAAATATCTCATATCTTTCTACTGACAACTGTGGGCTACATCTTTGTAAGTAGCAAAGTATCAACTCAAGAAAGTTGCCTGTGTCTTCTGCTAAAGAAAGTGGCCAATGACACATTCAGCACTGGGAGAGCTTCTGCTTGGTTTTTCATCCAGCATCTGAGGCTGTGAGGTCCTTTCTGGCACTCACCCCCCTACTGTAAATCTGCACGAAACTGTGGCAACATGCTGACAACAGAGGCCAGCCATCCGAGGGACATTCTTTCCTCAAATAAGACTTCGCTTTTATCCTCTGGTATATAGATGAACTGTCATCATTAACCTGGTCTAGGGAACTAAAGTTTCTCTCTCGTTGCTTAAGGCCGTATGTGCTTCTTGTTCTCTTTGTTCTACATGTTTTAAAAATACCTATTCATCTTTTATTTCCAGAATGTTGACCCACATAGGTCGGGACAATAGGATACCATACATAGGAGTTTTCTGAATATCTTGGATATTATAACACTCTTTATTATGCTGAGCAGTCCAAGTCAGTGAGAGACCCCTAGAAAAACTGGGTCAGAAATCCTGTAAAGGTCTGGAGCTGACCTAACATTGCCAGAGGGATTAGTGACTTCTCATGATTCTCTTTGCTGTGGTTTGACTATAAGGTCGAATCTGCTTGTTAATCACAGAAACTATGTTAATTACATCACTACTTAGCATGTTTTCTTTTCCTGCACTTGTTCTGGTTTTCTAATACTAGTATCCTACTTATCAGCACATGCCCTTTGATAGGAAAAGTCAGAAACTCTATTGTCAAAGAGACAAATATAAGTACATAAATTAATCAAGTAATCGATAAGTCTACCCAGAGTTAGATACTGTGCTCAAAGTTATTGCTAAAATACATCAGTTCACTCCTGTTCTATCACTGGACGTGTAGAGATGGAGACATCGTCCAGTGCAGAGAAAATAAGAAGGAGGATAGTGTGCCTTGGGAACCACCAGGAAAGCATCACTGCTAAGACATCCCTCTTCGGGCTTCCCTGGTGGCGCAGTGGTGGAGAATCTGCCTGCTAATGCAGGGGACACGGGTTCGAGCCCTGGTCTGGGAAGATCCCACATGCCGCGGAGCAACTAGGCCCGTGAGCCACAACTACTGAGCCTGCGCGTCTGGAGCCTGTGCTCCGCGGTGGGAGGGGCCACAACAGTGAGAGGCCCACGTACCGCAAAAAAAAAAAAAAAAAGAAAGAAATTCCTCGTTGCATCTGAAGCTCCATCACCTCTCTTCTTGGTAGTTTTCATGACTATTATAATGCAAACAAACATATTTATCCAGGTATCATGAGTGAAGAATTTAACAGCCAATTTCGCTAGGACAAAAGGCTCCCCTTACCTTCCACAGGAGGTAAGAAGGGACAGTGTGACCTGGAAAGGAAGAGGAAGAAAGAGGCTGAAATCAGAAAGCACCATCGGAGCCTTGCCCCGTGTTTGTTGGACCTATAGGACCAGACCTATAGGAGTTACTTAGTAATCAAACAGCTCTTGAACAGCAATCAACAATGAAAGAGACCATGGGCTTGGCACTGAGCATGATGCTTTGGGAAAGAGGACGGGTCCGATTTACCTCCTTCAGAATGTTTGGGAGTTCCAGTTTATTTGGGAACTACAACGAATGTACAAAGCAATTTTAAACCACGGAAGACAATATATTCTCTCAATTCTAATGCTGGGGCTTTGGCTTCTTAACCTGAGGAAATTTAGTAAATAGAGCCTCTTTATTTCATGTCTAAAACATCTTATTTCATTTCCTTAAACCTATTCCACTGCAGTACATTTAAATAATTACGAACGACTTTATATTTCAGAAAGTCTGCTTCAGAGTATATAATTTCATAAGTGAAAGGATGAGACTAACACTGCTTCTTCAATCTGTGCATGACAATGGAGAACCCACGGTAGGCAGAATAATGCCCCCTGCCCCACTGCCAACGTGTCCATGTCTTAACCCCCAGCATCTGTCAATATGGTATCTTACATTGCAAAGACACCGCAGCTGTCAGGATTTTGAGATGGGGAGACTGTCCTGGGTTATCAAGGTGGACTCAATCTAATCATAGGAGTCTTTAAAAGCAAAGAACCTTCACCAGATGGGTTAAAGAGATGAGAAGGAAGAAGGAGGGAGATTGGAAACATCAGAGACTGGACTGTTGTTGCTGGATTTGAAGCTAGAGGAAGGGGCATGAACCAAGGAATGCAGGCAGCCTCTGGAACCTGGAAGGCGCAAGGAAAAAGATTCTCCCCTGGAGCCTCCAGGAAGGAACATAGGCCTGCCTACACCGTGATTTTAGCCCAGTGAGACCCGTGTCAGACTTTTGACCTCAAGAGCAGTAAGATAATAAATTTGTTCAATACATTTAAGCCATTAGGTTTGTGATAACTTGTTATAGCAGCAATAGAAAACTAACTTGTTTTCCTCTGTATTTTGAAATCTGCAAAATGGGGACAATTACCTTTTCATTTTTCTTTTAAACTGTTATAAAATTAAGAAGCACATATTAAAGACTGTTAAAGAAAACAGTCCGAGTAGGAAGAAACAGCATTGAAAATTTTCTTCATTGCACCTCCTTTTCCTAAATTTTACACGACCCAGTCAATCAGAAAATAAACCAGAAACCTAATATACGTTAGCAAGTTTCATGGCATCCCCAGGTAATCAGAGGCAATCTCTCATATTGATCACAGTATAAAACCAGTTGAGTTATAGAGACACATATCTTATCAGTTCTTTGGCAAATATAAAGCCTCCCTTGGAAAAATACAGTAATGAAATATTCTCAAAGTCAGTATGCAGATCTCCAACTGCTAGGCAAGCTAATGAGATGCATAGCTAGGGACTTAGCATGCATCTGGAGCACTGGTGCTGCATAAGAAACACAGCTGATTCTGATCTCATCAGCTTATCCATTTTTTACAGAAACATCAGCAAAGAGAAGACACTCCATGTATTAAAAGTTTCTACATCCACCCTGAGCTCCACCCTGAGCTCTCAGAAACAGGACAGCAGGCCATGTATTAGAGTTTTCAAAGCTAATAAAATATTTTGCAAGTAACATATTTAGTCAGTCAAACATTGATGATATTTGGCACATTCAAAATACCAAAGCCCGGCCACACAAAATGGTTTGTCGACATGCCAGGAACAGCCCTTTGAAAGAAGGAACTTTAGGGTTTAGACATTAGATGGGTCCCAAAAAATGAGCTTCCAAGTTAACAGAAAATCATTTCGCAGATATGAACAAAAAAAGGATCTTAGCCTCATATAATAATAAATAATCAGAAGATGCTCATAAATAACAAAAGAGTACAAATTCCACAATTAATATTTATATAAGTTTTAAAAAAGAAAAGCCAAGAAGGGACAAAGCATGTCAAAAGCAACTCTCTCTATTCAAGTCTTTGCTACTACTTTGCATCTTTGGGAAAGTTTCTTAATTTCTTTTCACCTTGGTTTCCTCATGTGTAATAGTATTTTTAAAGCATTAAATAGCATTTAATAGCTCTTTACAAAGGATTTAAAATAGTCTCTGAATTTGGGGATCTGCTCCCCACTCCTCTCCTCACTCCATTTGTCCTGTCACACCACTGCACCAGAGACCTGGCTCTTTCGACAACCCTGGAGTGTTTCTGCGTGAAACCTTCTCATTTCCATTGTGGCATCAGACTCCACAGAGCACGGATTAGTTGCACTCCGGTAAACAGCAGCACCAGCACAATGATTAAAGCCTCTATTCCTATCTTCCCTGGTACCTTGGTGCAGGGGTGGGGTGGACAGGTGATGGGTAGAGGGTACCTCATGAAACAGTCCCTCTGGCATCCTCAGCCTAAACAGGGCCCCAAGGGACCACCTTCACTTGGCTATTCCCTCTGACGAGCTTCTGTCTTCAAACCATACCTCACCACCACCTCGCTCCCAGTAAAACAGCCTATTTTCCCTCACTCAATAGAAAAAAAGACTGAGCTCCGCACACAGATGTGAAAATTAAAGGAGGTAACAGACACAAAATGTTCAGTACAATGTCTGAGCCTAAGTACCCACTCAACACATATTAACAACTATTTTCATCAGTTATGACCATCATCCTCATGGTAGGAACATCTTGCCACAAAATCTGCTAAATAACCCAGTCAACAGACCACAGTTCATCAGATCCATGTTTTCTATGTCTTGGTCAATTTTCTAATGCTAATAGGAATAATTCAAAAGAAGAGACTTACCCAGATGCCCTTTGTTAATCTGGTAAAGAACCACAGAGAAATTTCCTTGGGAAATAAAACGTTAGAAGCAACTACACAATAGTAGATTGTAAACTTTAAGGAAAGCAGGAGAAAAATCAGGAAGACAAGAAAAATGAACTTAAGAAAAATGTGTCCAAGTAATAAATTGGCTCAAATGAGATCTTTGTGGAAAATAAAAAGCAAATGGGAATGTCATGAAAAAGTAAAAGTAAAAAAGTAAAAGTTAGGCCAGGTTTTACATAGAAAGAAGTAAATATGTGAAGACACAGGTTTAGAAAATGAAAAAAAAAAAAAACGTTACTGGCAAAAGAATAGAGGACCTTACAAAGCAAAACAGAGACATGGGAGGAAAGGTTAACTGATAATTGTAAGGCCATCTGGTGTTTTCAACTAAACTTCCTAAAAGACGTATCATCTGCTTTCTGCTAAGCAAAGCAAGTACCATCTGACACAAGAATAAAGAAAATGAAACCAAATTTGAGAAAGAAAGTACTAAAATGTACTTTAGCAGCCGGCTACCTTCAAATCAGCAGAGCCTTAATGGCCCACATTGGAGGATAGTTGAGAAATTTCCAAATGTTATTACGAAGAGCCCCATTCTCCTTGGTTATCCATTATCTCTGCCTTCTCATACTGAAATATCCTACACAGCAATGCACCTCTTCCAGATGATATACATTAAATAAGCAACCAACGGAAAGCATGCAGTGTGCCTATCATTCTGAATACTACCCAAGTCATAAAAGGAGATGCTTATTGATAATTCGGCCTTGTAATTACAGCCCTAACTTCTTCAAGGAAAGGCCCCTAGCAATACTCCATAAAATAAATTAGAATTCACACGTTTACTTAGAACAATTTAATTAATAGGTATGGCTAAATCCAGTTAACTCTCTAGGGCAATTAGGACATCTGAATCACCTGGGGTGCTTTTAAAACTATTACAGTCCCCACTCCACCCACTGCGTCATGATGCCTGGAGATAGGTGTCTCCCGTTTAAAACCTCTCCATGGTGATGTTTACACACACTAAAACATGTGTCCTGGGCCTTCTTCCCCGAGCTCCTTCCAAGGGGTACTTCCTCCCTTCTTTTATTAGGCATATTTATGCATATTTTAAGACAGGGCCCAGGAGCAACAGACTATGAATCGATCAGAGCTAGAGTCAAAACCTCACTAGAGAAAGTAATAGCCAAGTGACCGCTTGAAGTTCTCAGGTTTGTTTTTTTTTTTTAATTTTTCTTTTATATTGGAGCATAGTTGATTAACAATGTTGTGTTCGTTTCAGGTGTTCAGCAAAGTGATTCAGTTATACATATATCTATTATTTTTCATATTCTTCTACCATTTAGGTTATTACAGAATATTGAGCAGTATTCCCTGTGCTATACAGTAGGTCCTTGTTGGTTCTCTATTTTAAATATAGCAGTGTGTACATGTCAATCCCAAACTCCCAGTCTATCCCTCCCTCCCACCCTTCCCCTCTAGTAACCGTAAGTTCATTCTCTAAATCTGTGAGTCTGTTTCTGTTTTGTAAATAAGTTCATTTGTATCATGTTTTTCTTTATCTGTAAAATGGGAGCAATAAAGCCTATTTCTCAAATTTGCTCTGTTGGTCTGAGGACTAAATGACTGCAAATGTTAACATGCTTGAAGGAGTGTTTGGCACTCTTCCATCCTTCAGTGAAGGACCATTAGTAAACCCCGGGGTGGTAGCAGCAACCAGTCAGTCTCCAGGAAGGCCTATGACAGCTTCTAGAAGGACAGGATGCCCTTCTGTGTTTCAGTACACTTGCCTATGCAAAAAGCCTAAGGTATCCTTTGCTGAAACTAAATCATCCTCAAGTGGTTTTGGTGGAGGCATGTCTGGATGGGTTCTCAGAGCCACAGTCCTCATAAGCCTGACCAATCCCCTCATCAAGGATGGCAACGCACTGGTCTCTATATCATTTGGAGAAATACAAGAGGAAAGAGGGTTGAACTTCTTCTTTATAATTCCCAACTCTTCCTCCAGTGATGCCCTTTTTACTTTGTCCTGTCCAGCATGAATATGGTTCATTCTCCCTCTTCAGAGGGTCTTGAAATTAAGTGATGTGCCTTGATCCGTGACCCAGAGCCAAGCCATCACATTATACGGCTGGTCATTCATGTCCTGATATAATGTGTTGTGTTCTCTGTAGACAGCACATGTTTATTGATCTCCTACCAGGGCCCATGCACACTGCTAGGCTGTGCCCTGCTAAAGTCTGCAAGAAACCAGGCAGATTCATAGTCACGGGTGGGCTGTAGCAGGTATCACTGTAGACGTTAGAAAAGATGTGAAGACTCCCCTACAGGTCACTGAGTTTGGAGCCAGGACAGAGCATTGCCTGTGCTGAGAAAACCAGTGCAGGAGAAATTCATAGGGGACCACAGTCAAAGAGAGCAAGGAGGCATGAAAGAAGTCATGGCCATGTACCTCCAGAAGCAGCCATAGAGGCAAGTGATAACAAAAGAGACCTCCTCCACCTGGTCCAGGTGCTCTGCTTGTCAGTCACAGAAGAGGACCCCCAACCCTGACCCCACAGGACACTCCCACTCCTACACCCACCCAGCCAGCAGCTGCTGAGGAGTCTGGGTTGGAGGAGAGAGGGAGGAAGGGGAGAGAATTCAGTCCATGGGAGCCAGTCCCAGGAGACACATTCTAGGGAAGCCAGAACCAGGGAGCTCTGAACTATTACACGGAATGGAGTTTAGAGTTTCAAACTCATTATAAATGAACATCAAGTATGACAAAATTATCAACAGGGACTGAGAAGCCACTAACTGGCAACTCTACATTTTCTTTCTTTCTCTCAGCAAATACACAGAATATGGGTGATTAAAAAATCAAGCTGAGATATATTACTGGGAAAAAATGTTCCATGTAAATACATCACTTAGTAAAGACTGTCCAGTCATACCTGCCACATTTCCTTTCTTTTTTTAAAATTTTTAATTAAAAAAAATCAAACTTACAGAAAAGTTGCAAGAGTATTAGATGAACCACATGAAATTGGCACTTTTATAAATCAAATATGGCCAAATATTGGTTATATCATACAGGTCTAACTAATAGTATTCTTGTAATTTATCTGTAAGTTTTTTTAATACCGTGAATTTTCATTTACCCTTCACCTAAATTCTCTAATTGCTAACGTTTTGTTCCATTTGTTTTTTTGCTAGATAGATAGCTATAGGTATAGCTATACAGATAATTAGATATATATACAGATAGTGCTAAAATTTTTGAAAGTTGCAGACTCCATGATGATTTACCCCTAAGTACTTCAGTGCGTTTCACAAGAACAAGAACTGTATCTTATATAGTCACAGTATCATTATCAAATTCAGGAATGAGACGTTGATATGTATGCTATTGGTACCTAATATACAGTTCATACTCAAATTCTTCCAACTGTCCCCATAATAACCTATATAGCATTGTTTTCTAATCCAGAATCACACACTGCATTTGACTGCCATGTCTCGAGTTTCCTTTAATCCAGAAAGTTTCTCAGCCTTTCTTTGATCATTTTAATAATGGCATTTTTTTGAGAACACAAGCCAGGTGTTTTACAGAACGTTACTCCTGTTGGATTTGTCTGATGTTTTCTGATGCTTCCTTGCAGCTGTGGCACGATGACAGAAGCGATGCTGTGTCCTTCTCAGTGCATCACATTAGGAGGCCCATGATGTCAATTCATCCGATTGTGTGTGATATTGACTTTGATCACTTGGTTAACATAGTGATTCCACCATACAAGTTACCATTTTCCCTTTAGAAGTAACAAGTCAGTCGTATCTGAAGAAATTAGCTACTATTTCACAACCAGTTCAAAAATATTTATTGAGCACCCACCCTCTCCAGACACAAATCTCTTCCTTCAAGGATCTCACATTTCAGTGGAGGTGGGGGAAACTGATGATATACAAATAATTAAGGATTTAATATTCTAGAAGGCATTTGAAGGGGGGGTTATGGAGGGACGTGTGTGCTTCCATTTTAAATAGTCAGGGATGGCCTCTTTGAGGAGGTGACAATTAAGTACCGGCTCGAAGGGGTAAGGACCAGAGCCATGGGGAAGATAAGAGCTTTCCAGACAGAAGGACCAGCAAATGAAAATGGCCTGAGGTACCTGGTATGTTTCAAAGTCGTCAAAGAGCCAATCAGGCTGGAATAGAAAGAGCTGAATAAGGAGAATAACAGAGTTTTCTCAGGATTCTTTCCATTACAGCTGACCAAAAGACTCCCTAAACACACGGAAGTAAGAGGAGGGGGAACAAAGGGACTGTATTAGCCAATATAATTTTGACATTCATGGTAGAACTCATTTCAGCCACAGCTGGACTGGGGGCTTAAGTGAGGACCTCAGGAGGCTGTCTCTCTCCAGGTCTTGCCTCTGATTTCTTCTCCCCAGGTGGCGGCTCAGATGGCCATTCCACATCCAGCCTTTCATCATACTCATTTAGTTATCCCAGGGGGAAGGGAGTGCCTCCTCCCCAGCAGATTGAAGACAAGTCCTGAGAGCAATGTCCATTGACCTTGCCTGCCTCATGTTCCATTCCAGAGGGTAAATCCCTAAGGGATGGGGGCGGAGGGAAAGGAGGAGGGGGAGGGTGTTAGGATTGACAAGGTCTGCATCCCAGATCCACCCCCAGAGCCAGAGAAAGAGGTCAATCCCACCCTAGGGACACAGTGAGAGAATGAGCGAGTAGCAATTCTCTCCAAAGCAAGATTAAGGTCCTAATTCTCAAGAAATGAAGAAGATGTACTGAGCAGGACAAACAACAGATGTGCACTACTAGTGCATTTACATAATTATACTTTGTCTCCTTAAAAAAATAATAATAATCTTGACTTTCAAAGCCTCTGATAAATGACAATTGGACAGAGATTTTTTTTGCCCATTATGTTTTTTTCAAGGACACTAGCTTAGATCCTTCTGTTCCCAGTGTAGACATTGGAGGATTGAGAAGAAATAAGCAAAACACAGTGTTCAACACATAGCTTCTCAGTGGTTTTCATGTTCATTAAATCTGCTTTCACCCGTGCATAAACACCTAATTTTCTACTGGGATGCCAAGATATCAGGAGCATAAAAGTCTGACAGCACCTAAAATGACAATTCTCCTTTATAACAGCATCATTTTCTTAGAGCTATAAGCGGCCAAATCCAGTCTCCTAAAAATCAACTTATTCGAAAGCCAATGGACATTGCTAAATGAAAAAAGAATTAGAAATGAGGAATCAGTGACTTTTTTTATACCATTGGCCTTAACCTACATGTGAAACAATTTCACATAGAGGCTGAAAAACTAAATTAAAACATAAATTCTGTTTTAAGCTAAAAGAAGCAAGGGACTATAGTCATTTTCTAACTCATTCCGGGTTCTCCGTAAGGCTGAACACAATTCTTTTCTAAAAAAAAAACAAAGCCTTTTTTTAAAATGAATTTGAGAAGTAACACCAAACAAGACCTTAATATTTCTAAAAGTTCTACTTAAAAAGGGAAGCATTCAAAACTGCAGATTAATCCAGGTGTATTCACCCAAAGTAGGTGCTGATAGGATCACTGTCCTATCATTTTTCTTACTAGCGCTGTTTTTTGGCTCAGATAAGACCCAACCAACAAAAGAGACTTTTATGTGCAGCCTCACACACAGTGGGGAAAGTTGAAGATGTTCACTCCTAGGATTTACTCTAACCTCTCTGTTGTCTAAATGCAAACTGAGAGATTCATCTTACACACTTTTAGAACGAACACGCCAGTTCAGCAATATGACCAAATACAAAATATACCCAAAATCATTGTTTTCTTAAAATACCAACAGTAAGTCTATGGAAAATAATGGAATAAAGATTCGCATTCATCATACCAACAGATAAATGGACCTTTGGGTATAATATTTATGAGAAATGTGCCAGGCCTATATTAAAACATTGTAAAACTTTTCTCAGACATATGGATATAGATATAAAAATAAATAAATAAATGAACAAACAAACATGGCATTCACCTACATTCTCAGTAAAATATGTAAATTTGTATAGCCTTTCTGGAGGGCAATTTGCATTACATATTAAGTCTTACAAATATGTATACCTTTTAACCCAAGGAACTCTGTGCAAAAATCTATCCTAAGGAAATTATCAGAAATGTACCCAAAGATGAAGGTTGTTTATCTTGGTGTTATTTATAATAGCAAAACAAAACAAAATCCAAAATTTTAGGAATAGAGAATTAATTAAACTATGTCTCATTCATGCAATGGAACCCTATGCAGCTACTAAAACCATAGTTTTATCTTATTTCAAGAATATGAACTAGATTTAAATAATATACTATTATAGCAGGATGCCAAACTGAAGAGGCAGAATATTCTCCATTTCATAAGATGTCTGTATGTGATAGACACTTAAGATTATAAAAATACCTTCCAAGCTTCTCAAATTCCCATATCTGCAAGCACCTGTATGATAATCTCTCCCATAAAAGGCAATCAGTTGTAATGAAATAATGTTACGGACCTCTTCACTCAATATGTGAATAAACTCTAAAGATTCCAGGACAGAGAAATGCTTTTCTTCATGCCCCAAATAATCCCAGGCCAAATGCTGACATCCCTCCCCTGATCCTGTCTCCCCACTAGAAGAATAGTCACTTTCAAATGCCCTGGATTTTCCAACTAAACTCATAACCTAATTTGTTTCCATCTTTTTTTAAATAGTGTTTTCCAAATTTGGGTCATTTGCTTCCTAAGTTCATAGTATTACCAAACTTACAAATTATCTGTTACTCTCTATTTCTTCTTTATATTGGCTCGTGTTTTATGTAAATATTTCGGTCACACATCAGCCATGAAATTAAGGATTTGATATTGTAATTATTTTTTCTAATATATCTTAAAATAAATACCTTGATCAAAGGAAAAAAAACATCTAACAAACTCTCATACACTTACATCATTGCTGTCTATTCCAATAGGAAACATAAGAGAAACACCAACTCCATGGATGCTGATAGGTGACCTGGGTATAGTTGAACCAAGTTTAAGCAATGTCTTAATCCAAATTAGTGTCTCTTAGGGTACCAAGTCAAGAGTCATGGAGAGTTAGCCAGGGAGCATCTTTTAGGACAGGCCACAAAATTAACATCCTTCTGCCTGAACTACTCAAATCAATTCTCCCTCTCTATCAATGAATCCTATGCTTCTTCTCTCCAAAATCCAAGAAGCAATACCATTTATTTAGGAAATAAAAGATCTGTTTAAAGCAATACAGATATACTTTCCTGTAACTTGTGTGAAATCAAGAGTTGGCAAACGTTTTCTGTAAAGAGCCATATAGGAAATATTTTTGAGTTTGTGGACCATACAGTCTAGCACAACTACTCAACTCTGTCATTATCATGCAAAATAGCCACGGGTATGTAAATGAGCGAGCTCAGTGTGGTTGTGTAACCATAAAACTTTATTCATAGACACTAAAATTTGAATATGATATAATTTCAAGTCATGAAGTATTATTCTTTTTTTAAATTTCTTCCCAACCCTCGAGAAGTATAAAAACTTCCTAAGCTCAGGAGCCATACAAAAGCAGGCAGCAGGCTAGATCTGGTCAACAGGTCAGAGCTTGCTAATCCCTGCTTTAGACCATCAGGGTTGGCAATCTTACTGTTTATACAAACTGATGGAAGCAAAAGTCCAGTGTTTGTCACAATTTTTCCTGAAGATTTGTTTCTGCATAGTCAGAAAATTATTTATCAACATGTATTTTATCCAAAAAAACATATTTTTAAAAAACACTTCTAAGAAAAACTTCAAGTGGTCATTTTATTACATATATAGTACATAATTACTATATATGTAATGAGTAAGAGACATTTAACTTTTCTACTTCTTCCCATTAAAGGCCTGCTTTCATTTTATTTGGGACTTTAGGCATCTTCATCCAGGAACAGAACAATGTATGCAGTTTATGTAATTGTTCTTCAATAATTACTCCAAGGAAATTCTTACCCAGTTCAAATATCAAAGAAAAATAGAAGTCCAAGTTCCTGACTTGTGGTTCCGGAGAGTGTGTGCAAAAGAACGCTGAGAGACACACAGAATGATGAGAGCCTGCAGCAGCCCAGGTCAGGAAACCGGAGGCCACCAGGTCCTGCGCTGCCACACACCAGCTAAGGGACAAGTCACCGTGTCACTGCGCTGAGCCACAGATCTCCATCTGTCAAATGGGGATCACTTCCCTCACAAAAGTTTTCTGAGAATCAAAGGAGAAAAGCCCTCTGTCAACTGAGGAGGATAATACTAAGGTAATGAAATCTCAAAGAGAAATTTGGTAGAGTCGGAAGCATAGAAATGAGCTGCTCAGATTCATTAAGTAAACGTTATAAGCAAACTCACTTCGAAGAATATGTCCATCATGTCACCCCACAAGCAAAAGATTACCCTGTGGAGCTCTCTTAAGAAACGTGACAGAATATCACTTGAATTCAATCACGGCATGTTCATCAATATTCTTCTTCATTTTGCAGTTGACCGTTCAAAGTTGTATGAGTTCAAACTTGAAATCGGGAGTTAAAGACCTGCAGCTGTCTCCAAACTAAAATCATTGTAAATACAGTCAAGCCGTTTGTCAGTTCCGCGTGTGTGTTTAAGTCATTTCGAAGAGCAGTGGCTCCATTTCTCCTTCTCTGCGGAAATGAGAAGCATCCATCATTAACTTGCCAACCAACGTGAGCCTGGCAGTCACACCGTGGGTCTAATCCAAGCGGTATAATGCTCGGCGGTCTCCAGTAAGTCACAGCAGGTCTGAGGGCAGGTTAAATGGCTTTAATTAAGAATAAGAACTAAAAAGAAAGATCATTTGACACATAGGTCAATATTTTTCCTTCAAAACTGAGGTAGGTATACTGGGACAAAATCATTGCGTATTCATCAAAATGAAGCCAGTATGAGACCTCAGAAAGGATATTAATTAAAGAGAGGAAAAGTAATTAAACGTTAGAAAAAGGTGGTAGATAAGACATACTTTTACCCAGCCATATTATTTTTTTCTCTTGTAAACCAACGGATTTAATAATAGCTGGGGAATTTCACTTACTGCTGGCTGAATGCCAACTGGTGTAGCTCATTTGCATCATCAGATATGTGTGAACAGATTCATATTCACCCAATAAAGACTGCTTGTATGAACTTTCAAAAATAATGTACTTTTAAAGCAAAGTTTACTATAGTCCGAAACACTTTGGTTTCCTCAATTAGAAGATTTGAGGACTGTCATTTATTAGCAGGATTACTTAGAAAGCTCATGGCGGTGACATCCAGCTGAAAGGGGCCCGAGGCTGAATTCCACTCTCCTGCCTCTTTGTGTGTGACGGACGACAAATTGCTTAGTTCCAAACTTGTCTCTTCATCTAAGAAAGGAAGATACTGATGCCTACTTTTTTGAGTTGCTCTGATGAGTAAATAGGATATTGTATGTATTCAGCACTGTGCCTGGCACATAGAAACTTCTCCACAAACAGTAATTATTATTATTTTTATTATAAGTGCATTATCATTTTGCTCCACGTCTAAGTTTCAGCTTACAGCTACTTCAACATTTTATCAGAATCATATAAACTACAGCATGGAAACATGCTTTTTATTTTACAAAGAGCCAAATATACATAATATACTATTGTAAACTATCGAGCTTTAGGTCAACTTAGTGCTGTAATTTTTTTAGATTCTTTTCAGATAATTCACTGCACATGCCATCAAAAGTTTTCATGACAATCAATACACAAATAACATGGGAAGGTGTTGGCCAGTTAAACAAGAAAATAAAAATCACCATTTTTAGGCCAAAAAAACTGAATGTGCTCAAAGTGTGCTCCAGCGAATTCTGAAGGGCTCCAGAATAAGCTTCCAAATTACGGATATTTAAAAATTCAAGATATACTTTATTTAGAATGAATTCATCACTTACTCATTATTCAAAAGATCCTCAAAGGTTTGGAAGAGATTGCTCTAACCGAGTATGTTGCTGATATTACACTTAATAATTCCTTTTATGTTCGTTTAGATAAGAGCTGAAACTAAACTCTCAACTGCAAAGCACAGTCTCAGCTCTGCACAAGGAGGGACACCTCAGGCCTTAGGAAGAATGCACAGTAGATAGCAGGTAAACTGCCGAGTGAAACAGGAGACAAACAAAGGTGAGGACTCACACCTTTCCTACTTTGGAGCTTTGCCTTCTGCCTTCTTGGGATGGCTCATGATCTAGATTACAGAACACTCAGCAATTACCATTGGGTCACTTCTTTAGATTATATATATAGTAATTCCACAGTTCACAAGAATTATTTATTTTTTATGAAAATCTCTTTTCCTCAGCTCTTTTTTAGCTCATTTAGCTTATCGTTATTGTTAAAGCAAAAAGGTGGGATATTCATGTACTGGGGCGGAGCTTAATTAAGAATGAGCATTTCAGTGGCTGAAACCAGCCTTTTTTTTTTTTTATCTTATGCTACTGTCTGTATTTTATAAAACTTTAAGGAAATATTTTAATTTATATAGAGTGTTTTTTACAAAAGAAACTGGTATCAGTAGCTGTTTGAGGAGAGGAAAGCCGAGGCACTGGAGATTCTATTTGGGAAGGACTTACTTTTTGCTGCATACATTTTGGTACTGTTTTGGAGGAAAATGGCATATTAACTTTAAGAAAATATTAGTGCATAGAGTTAATGCATGGATTGGAATACAATGCTCTCCAAGATTCCTTTCATTCTTAAAGTCTAGGATTCTAAATTCCTATTGTGTGTTCAGATAGCCATTCTATATCCAAAGCAAGTAGAGCAAAACCAGTCTCTGCTACTGAGGGATTTATATTCTCAAAAGGTTGGGCACTGGTATATATATGCCAAGGAGAACATGAGAAATACATTGCCATTTATTTAGAAAAGCCTGGCTATCTTTTGTAGATCAAGTTTTCTAGACAGTCTTTTAAAAAATAACTTTTTTTTTTTTAGGTTTTGTTCATTGAAATTCTGGGTGTTTTTTAAAATTGAAGTATAGCTGATTTACAACATTGTGTTAGTTTCAGGTGTACAGCAAAGTGATTCCGTTATATATATATATATATTCATATATATGTACATATATACTCTTTTTCAGATTCTTTTCCATGATAGGTTATTACAAGAAATTGAATTTAGTTCCCTGTGCTCTACAGTAAGCCCTTATTGTTTTGAATCCAGCCTTTAGACATGGTTCACTTTGTCTGAACAATGTTTAGCATCTTTCGGAATTCGTTTCCATCATTTAAAAATTAGGTTTTACATAAGACCTGCCGATTTCTGACTTCTGTTGAAATGTCTCCAAATGGCGACCGCACTTACGCGTGGTGACCATTGGCACAAGCTCAGTAGTGGCTGTCCTCTTCTTTTTTTTTTTTTTTTTTTTTAATTTTATTTATTATGGCTGTGTTGGGTCTTCATTTCTGTACGAGGGCTTTCTCTAGCCGTGGCAAGCAGGAACCACTCCTCATCGCGGTGCACGGGCCTCTCACCATCACAGCCTCTCTGGAGCACAGGCTCCAGATGCGCAGGCTCAGTAATAGTGGCTCACGGGCCCAGTTGCTCTGCAGCATGTGGGATCTTCCCAGACCAGGGCTCGAACCCGTGTCCCCTGCATTGGCAGGCAGACCCTCAACCACTGCGCCACCAGGGAAGCCCGGCTGTCCTCTTCTGAAGGCTGTGTGTTCTCCAAGTTCCCACAGTCCTCTGTATTCACTGATGGCCCGTCCCTAATTTCAGTGAGTATTGGATTTGGGGTCCTCTGCTCTACAGAATAAACTCTTCCAAAACTGTGCTTTGCAGTTGAGAGCTTAGTCCCAACTCCTATCTAACCTAACATAAAATGAGTTATGGATACATCCTGCTGACAGGCTACATGCCACATTCACCAGCATTCAGCATGTTGTTTTAGAAAGAAGTTGATGGATAGAAACCACCTCGACAGAGGGGACCTGAGGAGGAAATGAGACTCACCAGAAGCCTCTACCATGGCGGGGGGGTGGGGGGGAGGGCACAGGGGGGGACCTGCATCTTCAGTGTCTATTGAGGTGATTCCCATCACCCCATGTTCAGTGCAGGGGCACAAGTCAAGCGTGATACCCCCATAAAGAAACTCAAACCCTCCACGCCAGGAGCACTGCTGACTTAAGGGTTACAACATCATCATCACTGCATTTATTTATTTATTTTAATTATTTATTTTTGTCTGCATTGGGTCTTCGTTGCTGTGTGCAGGCTTTCTATAGTTGCAGCAAGCGGGGGCTACTCTTCGTTGCGGTGCGCAGGCTTCTCATGGCGGTGGCTTCTCTTGTTGCAGAGCACGGGCTCTAGGCGTGTAGGCTCCAGTAGTTGCAGTATGCGGGCTCAGTAGTTGTGGCACACGGCCTTAGATGCTCCGCGGCATGTGGGATCTTCCTGGACCAGGGCTCGAACCCGTGTCCCCTGCATTGGCAGGCGGATTCTTAATCACTGCGCCACCAGGGAAGTCCCTACGTTTTATATCTTTATCTTTCAAATAGGTTTGGTGCCAATGCATGGTCCACAAGGCACATGCCTCAAGGATCAGACCATGTTGACCTGAGTGAAAATGGCATACAAACCAGCTAAAGGATATAGAGCTGAAGGACACAGCTAAACACCCACTTGCCGTGCCCACTGCACTGCCAGAAAAGCCATGAGAGTGAAGCTCCCTTTCATAAGGAAACCCAACGTAAGCACCACCCAACGACAAGCTTGAGTAAGACATTCGCAGGGAAACCCCGCCACTTCAGCAGCTACAGAACACATGATGTACCTTCTTTGGTTGCAGTTTTGGACATGACATATCTTCAGCCCACTTCCACAGTGGGAGCATGAGACTAACTACCAGATGCAGCTTGGAACCCGGCAGAGGTATCTAAGGCTCTCTCCTTCTATACTTGGTAGCCGCTTTTATAGTAGTGCAGAGACATTTTTAAAAAGATATCACTTCTGTCTGCTCACAGAGAGAAGCCTGAAATAAATGACTGGGGTCTGTTTTCCCTCTTGTGTGGCAGGAGCAATTGCTTTGAAAGACTACTCTCTGGAAAATTCAAAGTTCAGCTGAGCTCTTCTGTAGCTGCTCTGCTTTCCAGGAAGAGCTTTCAAGGGCCATGAACTCAGGCAGCAGCACATGACAGCACAAGTCAAAACGAAAAGAGAACGGCTTTTGTCACACCCCTCTCCTCTACACGTTAACTACCCAGAATCTCTACACTAAATCCAACCACTTCCTGCCCTAACCATAGGTGACACACATCCTGCCTTCGCATGAATTATAAAAAGGCACCTCTTCCCCTCTGGGGAGGAAGAATTATAGAAAGAGTGTTCCTCTCTCCCCCTCTTGGCTGATGAATTATGAAGTGAAAGGCTTAACAAGTGGAATGCAGCTGGACTGCCAGCTCAACCCACCAACTCTGCTGGTACCTTGAGCAGTGCACCAACTACACAACTGTGCCGGCTGGCATTTTTCTCCTTACTGCCGTCACTGCCACCCAAGACCAAGCACCAGAATACTGTACTCAGACTCCGGCAGCAGCCTCAAAGCTGGTCTCCCTTGCTTCCTCAGATGATTCTCCACACAACAGGCCAGGGAGACTTTAGACTTTTAAATCACATCACATCATTCCCATGCTCAGAATCCTCTTCAGAAGTCTATTCTCATTCAGAATGAAACCATGACCAGAGTCTGCAACTTTGCTATTCGTAGTAGGATCCATGGACCAGCACCCAGAAGCCTATTAGAAATGAAAGGTCTCAGGTCCTGCTCCAGAACTACTGAATCAGAGTCTGCATTTCAAGAGATGCCCAGGTGATGCCCAGGCCCATCAAAATGTATGAAGTACTGGTCTACCAAATCCAACACGACCCAGTCCCGCCCGCTCTCCAACTTTATGTCCCCCCACTCTTGCTCACTCAACTCCAGCCACAGAAATCACTGCTCCTCCAAAATGGCAAGAGCCCTGCCACCTCCAGGCATCTGCTCCCATTCTTCTCTTTGCCTGAAATGGTCATCCCTCTGGACATCCACCTAGCTGACTCCCTCAGCACTTCCAGATCCCTGCTCACCGTCATCTTCTCAGTGAGCCTTTCCCTGATCACTCCCCTTCTCCTGAAAACTCCATGGTTCTCTGAAGTCCTAGACCCTGCTTTACACTGATCGTAGTATTTATCACTACCTTATATTGCATTATATTATATTACACATGAAAAGTTCTTCTCCCCCACAAATGTAAGCTCCGCAACTACAAGGGCCTTGTCAGTTTTTGTTCACTGCTTTATCCCCAAGGGCCAACATACAGTAGGTAATCAATAAAGATTTGATGAACAAGTGAATATATGAAACTAGTGCTTCTAATGAACAGTGGATTAGGCAAGTATCCAAACTTGTTTTTACAGACATTAAAAAAGGTAACTTAGGCACCTCTGACTTCTAAGAGAAAACGAGCTATAGTTGGCAAGTAACACAGTCACACCTCCAGCACAAGGACACAGATTTTTAAAAGACCAGATGGCCCTAGGTAGCGTTAAACTGTGGCCAGAAGCTATAGAATAATTCAAAATAGAAAATACATGTGTTTAAATGTAGGTATTTCTAGGGATGAAAAGAATTGGTAATACAAAGCACTACTGAGGATATAAAGCAAGAGGAACGCTTATTTACTGCTGGTGGGAATGTAAAATTGTACAGTCACTGGAAGTCACACACCTAGGTATTTACCCACCTGATTTAAAAGCGGATGTCCATACAAAAACCTGCACACAAAAGTTTATCGTGGTTGCCTTAATAATCAAAACTAGAAGCAACCATGTTGTCTTTCAACAGGTAAAGGGATGTACAAAGAGTGGTACATCCATACTATAGATGATACTATGGACTGATGAAAGGAACAAGTGATTAATCCACACAACAACACTGATAAATCCTAAATGTGCACTGCTCGATGAAAGAAGCCAGTCTGGTAAGGCTACATATTGTATGATTTCATTTATGTGACATTCTGGAGAAGGCAAAAGTATAGACAGAAAACAGATTGGTGATGCCAGGGGTCTTGTGGGGATGAGGCAGGAGACTTGAACAAGTGCAGCTCAGGGGATTGGGGGCGGTAGTGAAACTATTCTGTATGATACTGTAATAGTGAATACATGACACGACACATTTTTCGAAACTCATATAATTTTACAATACAAAGAATGAATAGTAATACACGTAAAATAAGAAAAAATATCAATCAGGAGGGCAAGATAGCCCAAGATGGAATGCAAATTGTGACAAAAGGATCTAACTCTATTCCAAATGTATGACATAACCTCACTAAAAGGAGTAGGGAAAAAGAGGTGCTGACTTACGTAACTTTGGAAATGACTGGAAACTGTAAGACTATAGACAAAAGGAACTGCCCACAATTGTGTACTTTAGTTGATAAAGTTGTTTCTCAAGAGAATACAAGTTAACAATTCGGAAAGCACTGTACATGTGTACCTGAACTGGACAAGTAAGTAAATGAATGACTGATGGTGGGAGCCAAGTTTCTCACTATTGCAGTTGGAGATTACGGCCAACCAAGGGGAGAAGGCTAGAATAAAATACGTGGTAATTGGAATTGGTGACACCAGTAGGAAGTCATGTTAAACTTAATACAGACACTTTATACGTCCATATATTTCCTAGCTCTATCCTCTGAGAGGGTCTAGAAGCAAAGAACACATCTAGTGCCCTGATCTTAGTTTTTTTATTTTAAGATTTTTTTGATGCAGACCATTTTTTAAAGTCTTTATTGAATTCGTTACAGTATTGCTTCTGTTTCATATTTTGGTTTTTTTGGCTAAGAGGCAGGTGGAGTCTTAGCTCCCTGACCAGGGATCAAACCCGCACCCCCCGCATTAGAAGGCAAAGTCTTAACCCCTGGACTGCCAGGGAAGTCCCCAGATCTTAGTTTCTAATACTATTCTCCAATAAAAGAAAAAAAGGTTTCTTGGAGAAATGGCTGGTTCTAGGACTGGAACAGGAAATAATACAAGATGAGCCGGAAACATCATAGTGCTAGAAAGTAAAGATGTGCTCAAAAAAAAAAAACCCCAAATGCTGGGGGTATGTCAAAGGGGTATAGGAACCAACTGAAAGAACACTCAATAGCCAAGACTAGAATAATGTGAGCAACAAAATAAATAGGGTAGGACTGCATTATAACCCAAAGTACGATAAACAGTCATGAGTCCATGCTGATAGGAACTGTTGGATAAATAAATAAATAGGGAGGTAGGAAACAGCTCTACTGTACAGAAAAATTCCAAATAACTTATGTAAATATATTTCCCCTCAAGGAGGTGGAGCACAACTTCCCATGCTTTAAGTTTGGGTTATACTAAGTGACTTGCTTCCAAAGAGCAAAGGATAGAAAAGGAGGAAATACAAAGTAACCCGACAAACATGACCTCAGCCAGCTGATCAAGGTTAAAAGGTTAACATCAACGATGATGAGTCACGTCGATAGTACATACCCTTGATATGTTAAGAATACTTCATCTATGTGGTCTTCCTCCCCCAAATCCATAACCCCAATTTAATCATGAGAAAAATAACAGGCAACCCCAAATAAAAGGACATTCCACAAAATTCCTGACCACTAACTCCTCAAAACTGCCAAGGTCATTAAATCCATGGAAAATCTGAGAAACTATCATAGCCCAGAGGAATCTAAGGAGACATGACAACAACATGACAACTACATCTTGGGTGGGATCCTGGAACCTAAAAGAAAATTAGGGAACAGCTAATGAAATCAGAATAAAGTATAGAATTTCATTAATAATAGATCAGTATTTGTTCATCAGTTGTGATAAATGTCCCACAGTGATATAAGATGTTACAAAGGGGGGAAATTGGATACTGGGGATATGGGGACTCTCTTACTATATTTACATCTTTTCTGTAAATCTAAAATTTAAACTTTATTCAAAAAAAAATGAAGACAAGCCTGAATATAACATATTTATGTGTCCTCTTGCCAAGCTGCCATCTCTCATTATCATTATTAAGTCTCCTATAGATACGCACACCATACTGTACTTGGTAGTTTGCATACAACATCCTACATAGTCTCATAACAGCCCTCAGAGCCTAGGATTATTCTAGCATTTTACAGATGGAAAAATAAAGGTGATATAAAGTGCCCAGGGCCATGCAACTAGGAAGTGGGGCAGATGGTATTCAAACCTATGTTTTCCTGACTCCAGAGTCCACACTCTGTCCACTACACCATTCTGACTCCATAATACAATTCCTAAAACTTCTAAAATACCATGGACTGGAAAAGGCAAAAAATAAAAAAGGAGGTTTAATTCCACAATCCTGAAGAAGTAGCTCCAACATTATGACCTCCAAGAGGGAAAGAGTCAACTTTGGCAATGGCCTGGCCAAGTTACATTTGGTCATATTTACCAGAAGCCAGCACCACCCCTTGCCTGAATCTCCCTGGGGTTCCCACCTGCTAAGCGGGCATCAGCATTAAATGACAGCAGCAGTCCCTGGAAGACATAGATGGTACACCCAAACTGGGTAATACGAGGAGAGTTCCGTAAGGTATTATTTGGTTGGGTGTGGAGAAGCCACGGGGAATAGTGCAGTGGCCCAGAGCGAGCAACAGCAGAGCTGTTACCAGCCCCCAACCTGAGAGGACCAGAGGACAGAGCAGTTAACAGCCTGAGAGAAAGAGCCAGGTGAGGAAGGCCACCGGACCGAAGCTACAGACGCTGCAGGGAGGGGGTCAGGGGAATAAAGGCTCCACTCTTTTTTTTTTTTTTTTTTTGCGGTACGCGGGCCTCTCACCGCTGTGGCCTCTCCCGTCGCGGAGCACAGGCTCCGGACGCGCAGGCTCAGCGGCCATGGCTCACGGGCCCAGCCACTCTGTGGCATGCGGGATCTTCCCAGACCGGGGCACGAACCCGCGTCCCCTGCATCGGCAGGCGGACTCTCAACCACTGCGCCACCAGGGAATCCAAGGCTCCACTCTTGATGTGGAGACAAGAGAACCCTCCTACACTGTTGGTGGTGCAGCCACTATGGAGACTGGTATGGAGGTTCCTCAAAAAACTAAAAATAGAACTGCCATATGATACAGCAATCCCACTCCAGGGCATATATCTGGACAAAACTATAATTCAAAAAGATACATGCACCCCTATGTTCATAGCAGCACTATTCACAGTAGCCAAGACATGGAAACAACCTAAATGTCCATCAACAGATGAATGGATAAAGAAGATGTGGTACATATATACAGTGGACTACTAGTCTGCCATAAAAAATTTTTTTTAAAACATGGAATTCTTCCATTTGCAGCAGCATGGATGGGCCTAGAGATTATCATACCTAAGTGAAGTTAAGTCAGAAAGAGAAATACAAATACCATATGATACCACTTATATGTGGAATCTAAAATATGACACAAATGAACTTATCTATGAAACAGAAACAGACACACAGACATAGAGAACAGAATTGTGGTCGCCAAGGGGGAGGGTGGGTGGAGGAGGGATGGATTGGGAGTTTGGGGTTAGCAGATGCAAATTATTATACATAGAATAGATAAACAACAAGGTCCTACTGTATAGCACAGGGAAATATATTCAATATCCTGTGATAAACCATAATGGAAAAGAAATGTATGTGTGTGTATGTTTATTTATGCATATATATATATATGTGAATCACTTTGCTGTACAGCAGAAATTAACACAACATTGTGTATCAACTAAACTTCAATAAAATAAATTAAAAAATTAAAAAGCTCCACTCTTACCTTTCTCCCACCCTAGGTGCCCCCTACCGGCCAACCCCAATCAAAAGCCAATGGTCAATGGAGCTTGAAGATACATGCCACTTGGAGCTCTCGGCAGGATAAACTAAAGGGGAAAATGGATCTGAAGGGACAAATAGCAGCTCTTCAACACACAAGGGAAACTGGTCAGCTGTTGTAACTACACACAACTACAACTGACTCTGATTGTGTTTGACTCAGGGAGGTCTGTTCTCACTGCCACCATTTTAGAGTTAGTTAGAGGCTGTCTCCATTCAGACTCCCAAAACAGATCACCTTTCCCAACTCCCTGGTCAGGACAAAAAAATGCTCTCTTAATGTACTATATTTTCCCCTAACGTAAAAAGATTGAAGTTTGATCTCTGTTTAACTGCCACTCTATAGGAGTCTATTCCAACAGAAGGTCTAGCAGTTGAAAGGAACTGATAAGAAACAGTGATTACTAATTGATTAATTCTCCCAAGAACAATAAGATAAGGACTGTATTGAATCACGTGTACTTGCAGTATTTTTCTAGGGAAAAGAAAGAAAGAACAGCCATGCCGTGAGTTCGTGAAGTTTTAGCTCAGTTTCCCAGTCTGCTACGTGGACATCACACATTTCTAACTGAAGTTTGTTTAGCCACCAGCCCAAAAAGGCCCAACTCCTGGACCATCAAAAATGCCTGTAGGGGGCACCATTTCCCTAGAACAAAACGTGAACCTGGAGTGGTCCAAAATGCTGGCCCTGACCCCAAGGAAGTCATGCTTATCAGTATCCGGAAGCAGCATGACCCCTCAGTCTTAATAATTAAGCAAGTTTTCTTTAAAAGAAAGTACCCAAACAGAAACTACTTTATAGGTAATTCTTTTAAAATACCCAAACAGAAAAAGCAACTTCAAGCAAAAGGGATGCAAATAACTAATTAGCTCCAGGTTGTCTGCAGGAAGCACGATCCACAGCCTCTTCTTCAATACAATCTGAAGCTTTCATAGAATAAAGCCCAAGATCTTAACACCCTGGTTGACTAACTTACCAAGCACCATAACATTACTGAAACACCCCAAGCTAAACTTTGATAATCATACTGATCTTCATGGCCTTAAATTCAATAAAGAATCAGCTCGATTCTCCCCAGCATTGATATATTTAAGGATAAATCTCAAATGAAAAAGATGTGCGTGTGTGTGTGTACGTTGGTACACCATTTGTAACACTGGTGCTAATGGACAAAGGGGTGAACTAACGTTGAGCGTCAACCTTTACATATACA
Source organism: Stenella coeruleoalba (assembly GCF_951394435.1). Lineage (NCBI taxonomy): Eukaryota > Metazoa > Chordata > Mammalia > Artiodactyla > Delphinidae > Stenella > Stenella coeruleoalba. The sequence goes on along the minus strand of NC_137151.1, from coordinate 35,954,435 downwards.
TTCATTCATTATATCCTTTCTATAACTCTATAAGGAAAATCTTTGCAGCTGAGGAAACTGAGCATAGGAAGGTAAATTCCTGAAGACCACACAGATACAAGTGGCCAAACCAGTATTCACGGAGCGAGCTCTTTCCAATGCACCACTTTCTTCAGAGATCATACTGTTCTAAGCTTTATACAGAGCATATAATCTCATTTTTTATTCTATATTAAACATCCAGGTAAAAAATTATACCTGTATTTTCTATCAAAAAGCCACTGCTGACCTTTAATTTTCATAATACCCGAAGTCTTCTACATGTGGTCCTATGTAAAGTACTTCTTTTAGAATTTTGTGTTGATTTTTAAAATTGACGTGTTCCCTCCTTCCTGATAACAAGAATTATTCAACCATCATAATATGCCTCCCAGCCTTGACCGCCAGGAAAACCAGCACCAAAATTAAGACTCAACCACAATAGCTTGATTAGGTTTTTGGTAGAGAATTTGCTTTTTCTTCCTTCTTTTTATGGTTTTGAGTGTTCATGATATTAATTTACTGTATGCTTAACGAAAATTCAGGCAGAACAAATCAACGAGTCTTTTACATATATGTATGCATATTCCAGGAAATATGATTTGATCCAAGATATATCTAAATTCATGAAGTAGGAATCCATTCATATCAAGGATGTTCCTATACAGTATATCAAATGTTTTTTAAAATGAGCATCTTTTCCTTAATCTGAACCATGACTCATAATTTTTTATGAGCTTAGATTTACTCTCTGAAAAATAACAGCGTTGAATCTGTTGTTAGCTATTAGCTCTGTTTGTTGCAGGAGAAATATTTCCTAGCATGCCCATCATTAGGTGATAATAAAGACCTAAATAATAATCATGGTGTTAATAATTTATTTGGTTATACAGCAAGTGTCCCTCTAAGTGAAGAGGAAGGTCTCACATTTCTAAACCACTCTGTGGCAGTTCAGCAGGTGAATTAAATATTTAGCAAGCTGCTTAATATTTCATTATAGACAAATCATAGTGGGTTTTAACCACCCTTGGGTACAAAAGCAGTGATCAAATGCCCCATGTATATCTAAATTTAATTGATAAATTGTTTTAAAAGGCATTACAGTCAACAGTACACAAGAAGGGATGCTTGAAGGACCACAACACTGGGTTATCATAAAGCAATTATAGCAGTTTGCTGATGGAAGATTTTGTTATCCTCTCAGGAGAAACAATCTGAGGACAGGTAGATTTCACTCCTGCTCTGTACTTTTCTGAAATCAAGAGAAACTATGTTCCCTGCTCCTGTAACAAAGGAAGTCGGTACTTCAGCCAAAATATTCTGGCTGCCTTGCTACTACATAGCTTTCCCCTTTGCCTTCACTGAACATATATTGCTAAAATCTACTTGGAAATGAAAGGAAGTTAATTCTCCAAGGATCCATGGGATTGTGTTGCCTCTGGCTGTTCTCACTTCCTTTCCCACCCCATACATATCTGTCAGCTTTGAAAATCTCTCCTGATGGTAATTGGCAATTTACCCTATTACTGTTCCCCTTATATTTAAAGTGTTTTTTTCATTACCAGCTGCCTCTTATTCTGTCCCTTATAATGGGGAAGAATAATCCATCTCTACCCAAGTTAGTAGGACTCGGGGAGGTTTACACAGAATTGCTTATTAAATAGTTATTAACTGTTCGGAAACCACACATGGATTTGTGTTATTGTAACAGCCACTCATTTCCATACAAGCAGCTCCCTAAATATGCAGAAGCCATTTCTCTACAATAACAGTTTAACCACACGTCGACATTATGCAAGCAGAATGAAATAATGCTCCGGTTTAAGATACTCTCATTTCCTTCTCTGAAGTCCCCTCTTAGTTCCTGCCCTCCATATCACAGCATGTGCTGAAAATTACTGCCTTCGTTTATCCATTCAAAACTGCACAATCACACCCCAGCCCTCAGACACAACCCCACTCACTGCCTTGCCAAGTGCATTACAATACCATTCAAACCATCCTCCTCGGTTTCAAATGCTCTCTTATACTTGTTAGAGCCTCTTTAATGGGCCCTTCTTTTGCTTCCCTGCCATTTTTCTCCTCCTAATATAGAGACTAACCAAAGAACATTGAAACAGAGAGAGAAAGGGGGAAAAATAAACTGTGTGAAGTGTATTTGAAGAGGTGGTCTTAACTACCTCAGGCTGAGGTCAAAACAAACCCTTCTAAGAGGCTTGATGATGAACCAGACTAGGCCCACCATCTCCATTTCTTAAAACGGGTTCATCCAATGCTATCTCAAATGATTCCAGACACAACCAAGTCTGAAGAATGGAAACTGACCTCTGAGGGAACTCAGGTTTTCTCATCTGTAAAATGAGAAATCTGAACTAAAAAAATTTCAAGATTTCCTTCAGTTGAGTCCAGAGATAAACCCATACACATATGGTCACCAAATCTACGACAAAGGAGCCAAGAATATACAATGGAGAAAAGACAGTCTCTTCAATAAGTGGTGCTGGGAAAACCGGACAGCTACATGTAAAAGAATGAAATTAGAACATTCTCTAACACCATACACAAAAATAAACTCAAAATGGAATAAAGACCTATATGTAAGACCAGATACTATAAAACTCTTAGAGGAAAACATAGGCAGAACACTCTTTGACATAAATCACAGCAAGATCTTTTTTGATCCACCTCCTAGAATAATGAAAATAAAAACAAAAATAAACAAATGGGACCTAATGAAACTTAAAAGCTTTTGCACAGCAAAGGAAACCATAAACAAATGAGAAGACAACCCACAGAATGGGAGAAAATATTTGCAAATGAAGCAACCGACAGGGGATTAATCTCCAAAACATACAAACAGCTCATACAGCTAAGTATCAAAAAAACAAACAACCCAATCAAAAAATGGGTGGAAGATCTATATAGACATTTCTCCAAAGAAGACATACAGATGGCCAAAAAGCACACGAGATGCTAAATAGCACTAATTATTAGAGAAATGCAAATCAAAACTACAATATCACCTCACACCTGTCAGAATGGCCATCATCAAAAAATCTACAAACAATAAATGCTGGAGAGGGTGTGGAGAAAAGGGAACACCCCTACACTGCGGGTGAGAATGTAAATTGGTACAGCCACTATGGAGAACGGTATGGAGGTTGCCTGAAAAACTAAAAATAGAGCTACCTTATGATCCAGGAATCCCACTCCCAGGCATATATCTGGAGAAACCATAATTCGAAAAGACACATGAACCCCAATGTTCACTAGAGCACTAAATACAATAGCCAGGACGTGGAAGCAACCTAAGTGTCCATCAATGGATGAATGGATAAAGAAGATGCAGTACATATATACAATGGAATATTACTCAGCCATAAAAAAGAATGAAATAATGCCATTTGCAACAACATGGACGGGGACCTAGAGACTGTCATACTGAGTGAAGTAAGTCATACAGAGAAAGACAAGTATCATATGATATCACTTCGATGTGGAATCTAAAAAAATGGTACAAATGAACTTATTTACAAAACAGAAATAGAGTCACAGATGTAGAAAACAAACTTATGGTTACCAAGGAGGTAAGGGGGTGTGGGAGGGATAAATTGTGATTGACATATACACACTACTACATATAAAATAGATAACTAATAAGAACCTACTGTATAGCACAGGGAACTCTACTCAATACTCTGTAATGACCAATATGGGAAAAGAGTCTAAAAAAGAGTGGATATATGCATATGTATAACTGATTCACTTTGCTGTACAACAAAAAACTAACACAACATTGTAAATCAACTATACTCCAATAAAAATTAATTTAAAAAATACCAAAAAAAAATACAGTTACTTGTGTCCCTGTTTCTCCAGTGGTCATGGCAGACTGCACTGCAAGCTGCATCATTTGCCAGAATAAACGTCTCTCCCTTCCAAGGGATAAATTATATTGGGGAGCAGAGACATGTAAACCATAAGGATTTAGGACCATTCCTAGAACGGATGACATATGTACAAAGGATGAAGGAGAACTAGGAGAAGACACTCCAGGGCTACCTGGGAAAGTCAGGAAAGGCTTCATGGATGAGGTGGCTCTAGATGTGTTTTAAAGGATGAGTAGGAGTTTACATGGCAGACAAACAGGATGAGCACATGATAAGCCCAGGGAACCACACAGGCCATAAAATGAAAGTCTGCAAGATCCTAGGTTATTCTGGGCACTACAGAAGTTCTGTGCTCTCGAGAAGCAAGAAAGTTCAGGAGAAGAAAATCCGGAGAGTTGATCTCTCTTGCTCCCTCTCTCTGAGAATCCCTCTCTCAATATCTCTCTCTTTTTTTCTCTCTGTCTGTCCTTCCCTCCTTCCTTCCCTCCTCCTCTCTCTTCTCTTGTTCTCTCATTCAGCTCCTATACAGTCTTAGCCCATCATCCCAAATGTTAAGATGGAAAACATGAGAAAATTGCAAAAGCCTACACAAATCTGCATCTACTTGAAAAATAGCTCATCTTGTAAACATTTTATTTCCCACATACAACTTCGGCAGGTTTGATACAAGTTAAACAATATACTACTCTCAACAGATTCACTTAGCTGTGTGATTAACAGATGAACACACCCATCTTCCCCTTGATCACAGGTCTGAAGTTTTCTATTCTGATTTGAAAGCAACGAGTCATACAATATTACCATCCACAATGCGGGGAAGGTATCACAAAATTATCACCTACTGATAGATATTGAATATATGCCACAGAGAAGTGAAATAAGCCAGGAGATGGTGGACATAGGTTTCAAACCCAGGCAGTCTAACCCAAGAGCTTATCCTCCTTAATAGGACGTTTAACTACCTCCCAAAGAAGGAGGTGGTCACAAAAAAAAATTTATTGTAAAAATAGTTGAAACAGATGCAAATATAATGATGGACAAAATTGTGGTGGTCTATGAGTTGACGAATATTTTTAAGGATATACTACATAAAAGATTCTAGAACCTAACTTAATCTGAGAAATGATGTGGGAGTTCAGATACAAACAGGTCAGGATTTCCTTAAAGTATAGAATACAAAACTGTTTTTTCAAAAGAATCCAAATTTCTATAGACCACCCTCATCAGAATATCTTTTAGAGTGGACGCATACCTCAAAGAAAACTCTACACATTTTAAAAATCTTTCTCCTTTCAAATTACCATTTTCAAGTATTAGTTACATGGTTATTATATTTACATAACGATTCAATCATGTCCATGTTATTGAGAGCAGAAGTAAGATCAAAGTGACCCATCTTGAGATCCAGAACAGTGGAACCACCATTGTATGTATGGACATGTACTAAGAATGAGCCTCTTAAGAATAACTTACTTGGAGATGTAGAAATTTATGTTGATCCCATTGAAAAGGCAATATTCTAATCTCTGAAAGTTCTATATTTCTGCCAAAGTAACACTAATCCAAAAGAAGTACTCCAAAGTGACAAAAAGACCATGTATAATATACAAATAAAGATATGCTTGGGCATCTATGTGCTTGTGGGGGGCGTGTGTGTGTGCACACGCATACACACAAATGTAGAGTCAAACACTTAGCAATTAACAAGTGACTTAGTTGGTGCAGCCACTGTGGAAAACAGTATGGAGCTTCCTCAGAAAACTAAAAATAGAATTACCATATGATACAGCAATCCCACTCCTGGGCATATATCTGGACAAAACTATAATTCAAAATGATACATGCACCCCTATGTTCATAGCAGCACTATTCACAACAGCCAAGACATGGAAACAACCTAAATGTCCACTGACAGAGGAATGGATAAAGAAGATGCGGTACACGTATACCATGGAAAACTACTCAGCCATAAAAAAGAATGAAATAATCCCATTTGCAGCAGCATGGATGGGCCTAGAGATTATCATAGTAAGTGAAATTAAGTCAAAAAGAGAAAGACAGCTACTATATGATACTACTTATAGGTGGAATCTAAAATATGTCACAAATGAACCTATCTATGAAACAAACAGAATCATGGACGTAGAGAACAGACTGGTGGTTGCTAAGGGGGAGGGATGGAGCGTGAGGGTGGAGATAGCAGATGTGAGCTTTTATATTTATTATAGAATGGATAAACAATATGGTCCTACTGTATAGCACAGGGGACTGTATTCAATACCCTATGATAAACCATAATGGAAAAAGAATACTAAAACACAAGAATGTATATATGTATAACTGAATCACTTTGCTGTACTGCAATAATTAACACAACACTGTAAATCAAAAAATGACCTTCAAAAATGTGACTTTGAACTCTGAAAAATCAAATGCTGATTGGCTGAAAAGGAGGTAATGACTTACAATATATCGGAAATGACCTGAATTAAATTATAGACCTGCTTGAAACACAGGTCAGTGAATTTGAAGGTGAAATCGGGTTGCAAAAAAAGCAATCTATGGAAACTATTGATGAACGAGTAAGGGATTCTTTTTTTGTCACTGAAATGAAACAAATAGGCTCTAGTTAATGGTTCCAACTGTTTAAAAAAGAAACACTTCTAACGTTTGTAGAACTTAAGTGTTAAAATTATCTGCTCAATCTCCTAATACACCTCCAAAATGTATTTTGTACTAGGAAATTGGATGATTACAGTGTAGGTTAGTAATGACATTATAGTAAAATCCCAGGGCCAGCCAATATCTTTCTTGCTATATGAAAATAAATCATTTTTCTTCCTGAGCTAACAGATAAGTGTTAACAACTATCCTACATGGCAAGTTTAGATGGAAAATATTGCTTTCGTTTAGTAAAGAAGAGTAGGAAAAGGAATTCCTTCATCAGGTAAGACAGCATTAAGTTTGCAAAAGGGAATTTCAGATGAACCCGCAAAATGTACAGATTCACACTGAAAGTAGCAACATGAAAGTCTACTAGGGCAGGATGTCCAAAACTTGCAAGTGAATTTCTGGGTAAGGCCTAAAGGAAGTCAGGAAATGCGTAAAGACTACAAAACCAAGAGGAAAACATCACCAACTACTTCTACTGCCTAGTTGATCAATGTTACAGGTGTTTGAGTTTTAAGAGGAAATTGGCTAGGTAAACTGCAAACAAATAATTACTTCTTTACATAAGTTCAACAGAGAGTGGTATAGACAGTGTGGCCTTGGTCGGTACTGATTTTGCAAGAGAGTAAGAATGTTTACTGGCCAGTTTGGTTGTTACTGATTTGGTTTTGGTTTTGGTACAGTGTTGATAGCATGTCAGTGGTTCCCAGCCTGGAACAGTACCACCTCTCCATGGGATCTTTTGGAAATGTGTATAGACATTTTTGGTTGGCTGAAGGTAGAAACTAGCATTTGTAAGATAGGGAAGGGGACAAGGATGCTATATGTTCTATATGCAGGATAGTTTTACATAAGGAAGGACTATGCCACCCAAAATGCTGTAAGTGACCCCATGAAAATATACTGGGATATTTCTCTACCCACCACATCCCCTCCCTTCAAAATGCATTCTGGGGTGTCTAAAGCAATCCCTAGACTTGGCAACCTTGCAAAGAGACCCCAGAACTGGATGCACAGTTTTCAAGGAGCTGTTCCCAAGTGGTTAGCGGCCAATCAAACTAGGCGACAATCAAGAGAAGGTCAGGCATACTTTGATGTGTAAAATAAGGGTTGTGAACATGCAAGATTTAAGCAATTCAGCCCCTGAATCCTGTTTTTCTAATGAAGGAGGGAAGCCAGTCAAACTGAAGCAACTGATTTGAAAAGTATAATTTTAGAGCTTAATGTACTATATCAACCAATAGGGCTCAAGAAATGATATTCTAAGTAGGAAATAGAGAAAAGAGCATAGGGGAGAGAAAAAATCAACTTAAGGGAATGCATAATTCTTCTAGCTTCTTCTAACTGTAGTAATGATAGCCCTTTAAGTTCTCTGAGAATCATCTTACATGTCAGTGTTTGCAAGGATGTGGCTTGCCTCGTGTATAATCGCCTCCAAGGAAGACGAAACTTGCCAGGCCGTTTGGTTCAGGTGTGCAAAATACCCCATGTGAAAGTTCTAGTTTTAAATAACTGTAAGTGTTTGCATACAGTAGAGAGTACCTGGAGACAACATTTTCTTTGTGAAAAGGTGCTCATGCTTTGAAACCAGCAACAGTTGATATCATCAGGCTACACGCCTTATATGAGTGCTAAGACTGAAAGGGAAGGATGAATAAAATGCAAACCATAAAATGTCCCCCCTAAACGTTCAGAAAATGGAAGTGCCTACACTCACTAAAAATGATTATAATGTGTGCAGAATTGCATTGCTTTCCATATGACCAGTCTCAAAAAGATCATGAACAATCATTATGTGTAATCAACGGCCTATTTATCTGCAACACATGAACAAGCCCATTTCAAATAAGCCCTGCTCCATCGTCTTGACTCTGACGTTTCATCTGCACTAGTGAGACTCCTCTGAGCAGACGTCTGCTCTGAGTTTGTTCATTCTGATGAGGTGACCTATGGAAAGACTTATGTTCTCTCCAATTGTTTTTAAGTCCGTTAATTCAAAATGCAGAGAGGTTATATAATTAATGTGTGTGTTTTGGTGACTCATGGCCTTGAGAGAGCTAGAAAAATGTGGTCATTTAAATCTTTCCCCTGACTTGGGGTTGGAAAGAAGTGGGTCTAAACCAACCTGTGGAGACTGGAATAATTTCCCAGAAAGAAAATTTCTTACCCTCTCAATACCCTGCTCCAGGATCTGAATTTAGTGATTCACATGCGTACTGCTCTGTTTTTCTTCAAAGGCTCCTAAGTGACCAAAAATTGGATTTCTACCAAAAACGTCCCAGACACTTCACTTATTAATAATTATTCTTGCTCTTCTTTTTGACAAAAACAAATGAATCTTCACTTCTCTTTTTTGCAGATCATCAAATACAGTATCTTAATATCTTGGCCAGTAAAACTGACAATGGTGTATTCTGTCAAACACTTCCAAAATTTAAGCAGGGTATCTTCATAAATGTCCCCGATAGAGAAGCACAGAAAATTCTGTTTACAATTTTCAATTACTGTTAAATAAAACCCCAATCTTAAAAATGGAAGCTCTTTAAGGAAAAAGAACATGACTTCAGTCTTGGGAGAATTTATATCGTGACATGCCTGTAACTTCATAAAGAGTTTCTTTCCAAATCTCAACAAATACTAAATTTAGAGGAACTCAAAAATCCCAGAATTGATTAGAAGCACAAATAAAAAAATACTGGGGACTATTTCAGCTTTATAATTTAGTAATTAATCAGTGAAGATCTTGAATTAGATTTTATGACTAAATGACTCTCTACTGCCACCTACAGGTAGTACCCAACTCTTATAATCCACTCTTTTTTTTTTTTTTTTTTTGCGGTACGCGGGTCTCTCACCGCCGCGGCCCTTGTGGAGCACAGGCTCCGGACGCGCAGGCTCAGCGGCCGTGGCTCACGGGCCCAGCCGCTCCGAGGCACGTGGGATCCTCCCGGACCGGGGCACGAACCCGAAGCCCCTGTATCGGCAGGCGGACTCTCAACCACTGCGCCACCAGGAAAGCCCTTATAATCCACTCTTAAACGACTGCAAGGAGACCTTTGTACAAGTAGACTAGCTTCGAAAGAGAACCTCTCAGAGTTGTGTGAATTAGACAGCCATACAGTCTACTGTTGAAGTTCCACAGTTCCCTGCAGGGATCCGTGCTATGTCCAAATTTACAGACCTTTCCAGGAAGAACCTACTAGAATCACAGGAAAACAAAAGCGAAAGTGTCCTTAAACACCAGTTCATGCCCCTTCTCAGGCTGAGCCAGGGTCTACATCAGGTTCCCTAATGTCTGCCTGCCATGCTCTCTGCAGTCCCTTTAACTTTACTCCCTCACAAATGGTATTTCCTGACTCGTGCTGTTAGGATGGTTGTAAAGGTCATGGCTACCTGTTGAGGTCCTGCTGAAACTACTAAAAAAAAAAAAAGTATAAATTTCAAAAATCATATTTTCAAAGACATCAAAAAGCTGTGGGAGCAATGAAGTCTAGATGAACTAAAATTACAGAGCCAGAAGAACACTTTCTAGGTAAGTAGAAGGTAAATGAGGGTAAAATATTTTGTGTGTATGTATTCAGTAAGCAAATGAGACAGATAATCAAGAGAAAAAAAACGACAGAAGCAGATTCACAAATGATCCAGGTATTAGAGTTAGCATATAAGAACTTTAAAAAATGTACGTGATAAAAATAATTATTCAGGATGAACTATGTAATGCCATGGATGCTTACTGAAATCTCTAAGGTAACCACAAAAAAAACACAACTATGCATAGAAAGATTGGATGAGAAAAAATAGAACAATAAAATTCTTGTTTAACCTACAAGAAGGCAAGAAAAACAGAGCAACAAATAGAAAGTAAAAAGCAAGATGGTAGATGTGAACTCATTTATGCCATTAACTGTATCACATATTACATATTTATTACTTAAACAGATGAATAATCAACAGACAAATTGTGAGAATAGATTAAAAAAATAGCAATAGCTAACTATATGCTGGTGTGTTAGGCAGATAACAGCTCCTGCAAAGATGTCCATGTTCTTTGTTACCTTACATGGCAAAAGGGACTTGGCAAATATGATTTAAGTTAAGGATCTTAAAATAGGAAGATTATCCTGGATTGTCCAGGTGGCCCAGTGTAATCACAACTGTCTTTACAAGTGAAAAAGGGATTCAGGAGAGTCAGCATCAGAGTGATGCAATGTAAGAAATGCAATTGCTGGCCTTAAATATGGAAGGGGGCCATGAGCCAAGGAATGTGGGCAGCCTCTAGAAGCTGGAAAAGGCAGGGAAATGGATTTTCCCCTAGAGATTCCAGCAGGAACGCAGGCCTCCCAACACCTTGATTTTAGCCCAGTGAGACCCATTTTGGATTTGCAACTACCAAAACTGTAAAAATAATTAATTTGTGCTAGTTAGGTCAACACGTATGTGGTAACTTGTTACAGCAGCAATAGGAAACTAATATAATTGGTTATAAGAGAAACATCTCAAATATAAGGATATAGATAAGTCAAAAGTAAAGAATGGAAAAAGATATATCAAGCAAATACTAACCAAAGAAGTCACGTGTGCCTCTGTGAATACTAGACAAAGCAGACTCTTTACAATAAGATTTACTACACATAAATGGGGATATTTCATCAATATAAAATTGTCAGTAAAACTAGAAGACATGGCAATCCTAAATTTTTAAACTCGAGGGGAAAAAAATGGAACTAGACAAATCCACTATCATCATTGGAGATTTTAACAGCCTTCCCTCAAGAACTGAAAGAACAGCAGACAAAAAATTGGTAAGGGTGTAAAAGATATGAACAATACAATTAACTAAACTGATCTAATGAAAGGTATACAGAGAAATGCCCATCAGCTGCAGAATACACATTCTTTTCAAATGCACAGAGAGCACTGCCAAAGTAGATCATACACTGGGTCATAGAGCAAAACCTGACAAATCCCAAGGGATTGAACCATAGAGACACTGTGCTCTGATTCCCAAGAGAATTAATTTAGAAATAAAAATAAGATAACTAGAACAATCCACCTTGAAAACTGAGTAAAACACTTCTAAGTAGGAAAAAGTAGAAATTATAAAATACTTTAAGTGAATGAAAATGAAAATGTAATTTATAAAAACGCAATGCAGCTAAAGCAGTGCTTGTAAGGAAATTTTAGCTACATGCATACATTAGAAAAGTATAAAGGTAGAAGATCAATTATCTAAGCTTCTGTCTCAAGAAAAAGAACAAAAAATTAAAATTGAACAAATTACAAGGAAATATAAAGACATAAACTAATGAAACAGAAAGCAGATAAATACAATTCAATATAGTCCAAAAGTTGCTTCCCATACAAGATTTGAAAATTGATATACACTTAGCAAGACAGAACAAGGAAAAAACAAAAACTACAAAGTTCACTTATCAGGAATTAATGAGGGGCATCACTACAGACAAAAAGATAATGAGAGAATATTATGAACAAATTCATGGCAATAAATTTGTCAACCTAGATGAAAGGGACAAATTCACTGGAAAATACAAATTACTAAAATGTATGGAAACATAAATGAATATCTGAACTCATAATTAAAAACCTTTCCACAAAAGCTCAGAAGGCTTTACTGAGGAATGCCTTCAAACATCTAAGAAAGAAACAATACCAAATTTAAACATACTCCTTTACGGAAAAAATAAAGTGGAAATACTTTCCAATCTAGATTATGTGACTAGGATAATCCTGATATTGAAACTCAAGAAGAATATTACAAGAAAAGAAATTAGAGACTGTCATCCCTCATGAACATGGATACAAAAATTCTGAACAAAATTTTAGCAAATTAAATGAGGCAATATATAAAATGAAGATACAACATAATCAAGCAGGTTTATTCCACAAGTGCAAGATTGGTTTAATATTTAAAAGTCAATCAATGGAACATGAATAATAAAAGGCAAAATTCCTGAACAGTACTATATCAACAATAAATAATTTCCTCTTCAAAAGACACTGTTAAGGAAAGGAAAAGATAAACTACACACTGGGAAAATAGAAATATTTTGTGATATATATATATATATATAAATTTCAAAAACATTCTGGTGAGAGAAAGAAGCCTAACACAAAGGTATGTTTGTGTGATTCCACTTATATAAAATTTCAAGGATAGGCAGTGTAACTATAGAGACAGAAGAAAGATCAGTGGTTGCTTGGGTGTGGAATGGTGATTTAGTAAAAATAAACACAGAGAAAATTCTTAAAAAGGACATTATTTTTAGGAAATTTGGGGTTCAAAGCAAATCTTAAAGGAAATACAGAGATTTCCCATATAGCCCCGCCCCCATCCCCCCTCCCACGCACAGCCTCCCCCGCTAACAGCATCCCACCCCACAAAGATACGTTTGTTCCAGTGGGTGAGGCTGTGTTGACAGGTCATGATCACCCCAAGTCCGTAGTCTACATTAGCGTTCGCTCTTGGTGTTGTATATTCTATGGGCTTTTGACAAATGTATGATGACATGATCCACCGTGACAGTACCATGAACAACAGTTTCACTGCCTTAAAAATCCTCTGTGCTCCATCTATTCATCCCTCTGCCCCCCTAACTCCTGGCAACCACTTATCTTTTTATCATCTCCACAGTTTTGCCTTTTCCAGAATGTCACAGAGTTGGAATCATACAGCCTCCATAGCTTGGCTTCTTTCACTCAATAATAGGCATTTAAAGTTCCTCACAGAAGAATGTTTGAGGGACGATGGAAGTGTTCTAACCCTAGACTGTTGACACAGAAAGCTGCTCAGCACCACCAGCCATCAAGAAAATACAAACCCAAAGTATGAGATACTACTTCACACCCACTAGGATCCAAAAGACAGACAATAACAAAGGATGGTGAGAGGCGGAAAAATTAAAACCTTGTATACTCTGGTGGGAATGCAAAATGGGGCTCTGAAAAACAGTCTGGTCATTCAAAAGGTTGTACAATACAGTTACCCTATGAGCCAGCAATTCCATGCCTAGCACTACTCATAACAGCTAAAAAGCAGAAAAAAGGGCTATTAGCTGATGAATAAAATGTGGTATATCCATGCAATGGAATATTATGGGACAATAGAAAGAAATGAATACTGATAAATACTGATGAACATGGGTGAACCTTGAAAACATTATGCTAGGTGACAGAAATCACAAAAGATCACATACTGTATGATTCTATTTGTATGAAATTTCCAGAATAGAAAAATTTATAGCGAAAGAACATAGATTAGAACAGCCAAGGGCTGGAATGGGGAGGCAGGGGGAGGGGGGAGGAGTTAAAGAAACCGAGGAGTGACTGTTAATGGAAATGGGGTTTCTTTGGGGGTGATGAAAATGTTCTAACATTTATGGTGGTGATGATTACACAGTTCTCTTAATGTTCTAAAAACCACTGAATTGTACACTTTAAATGGGTGAATTGTATGGTATGTTAATTGCACTTCAATAAGATTATTTTTTTAAAAAAACTAAGTCTGCTGTTTTGATGCAGTTATGAAAACAAATGGCTTATGGAGATGGTTACATAACTATATCTTAACAGCTTTCTTTGTCCAAAAGCAATGTCTATTGGCACAAAGAGATGCAGGTTTTATGGGGGGAGATGGGTGCCTAGGAGTGCTATATCTTCTGATTCACTAATTTTGTTTCTCTAAGACCCTTAGTTTTTCTCTTACTTCTTTCTTTCCCATTACTACAAAGTGTCCGATGGACGCCCCCTCATGCCAAGTCACCCCCTTCTCCACTAGATGCAATGCCTCCCTGAGACTGTCATGTTTATTCCCATAAACATGTAAGTTATTTCCTTGTAATACCCCAGGGGCCAACACTGATCTACCAAGTCTTAGACCTCCTCTTAAAACCTCCAATCCAGGTGGTACTTTCCTTTTTGCAAGTGAATATTCTCTATGTGTTTATCAATCCTCCTGTTTCCCTTCTCCTTTTTTCTCAGTTTCCTCTACTGGACTTGGGTGTTTCTCTAATTTGAGGTCAACTGAAGTTTGTAGTGTCCTGGGTCTCTCAGTTATGCTGTGGTTTTATTTGCTCTCTTTCTTGATCTGTTTTCTTTCTTGGGAAGATATGTGGATAGATCCGGATTTAGAGAGACCCCCTTAGACCCCATTCTAAGTTTCCCCAACGGAAACTTAGAAGCCCTACGTAGCATTTTTACTACTACCGATATGCTATCATAGTGTCGATAGTGTAAATTACAGTCCTGGAAATCTCCAAGGACTTTCATCTTTTTAGAGAGAAAATGTTTTAACCCAGACAACAGGAAACAAGATACAAGGCAATATGTAACTGAAAGCTCTATTAGCTACAGAAATTGTACACATTATAGAAATTTGAAATAAAAGTGGAGATAACTGTGACAAATTATTGATAAAAGCTTCATAAAGAAGGCAGGATTTTATTTTAACTTTAATGAACAAATAAGATTTGTTATAGAATTGAAGTCTGGATATGATAACAATATCTAGTTTCAAAACAAGTAACCAGATATTATTTTAGTATTTTGAGATATTAAATAGGTTTTATTTTCCTCCACATTTTCTTTATTATCTATTCTTTCCCCCATTCAGCCCGTGAGGTTTATTACCTATGGGGAAACATAATTCATCAAAAATGGGGTGGGGGGAGTTGAATTTCAACACACACACACACACACACACACACACACACACACACACACACACCAAACTAGGAAAGGTTCACACACACACACACACACACACACACACACACACACACACACACACACACACACACACACACACACACACACACACACCCCAAACTAGGAAAGGTTCCCAGGCACTAGGAGGCTACAGAGAGTTACACAGGAAGCAACAGGGAGCTTACAATTTGGTAGGGCTTGGAGAACAAAGCCCCTTCCCTTCCCCAGGCCCAGGTAAATCTCTAGATAGCTTTGGGAAATAAAAGAGTCTAGGATACCTCTCCAGAAGGCTCCACTCCTTTTGTCACTGAAACTGCAGGTCCCCGTGTTTACATAATGTCACATGCTATAAGAAGTAGGAATAAAAAAGCTCTATGTTCTTCATTCTCTAAACTATCCCCTAGACAAAGCTTTTATAATGTCCATCTTAACTTTGTTTCTGTTCAGATTCAGAAGCCAATTTTGAAAGTAATATGTTTTTGTAATGTTTTACTCATCTTTCCCTATTTCCCCATAAGTGAATGAACTACTCTCTCCTCTATAACATTCCCATTATGTCATTTATCAAGCTATTCCTTGCTTATTTTTTAAGGTTTCTATCTCCTTTATCAGGTTGTAAACCTCTTGAGGGCAGGGATCTCTTAATCTTTGTATCAGCAACTTAGCATAGCACACAGAAGGTACTCAGTGAATTGAACAGAAATTATTTATTCAAATTAAAACTAAGTAGTGATTATCAATTCTTTAGGATTGGGAAATCTGTATTCACCTTCTTTTTTTATGTTAAAAAGATTACTTTTTGCTGAGGATTGAAGTGTAGAAGGAAATGGCCTGCAAGCAATTTCAAAAACTCTAAAAACTTTAAAAACCAAATTGTTATCTTAATTATTAAATCTTGGCAATCATATCCCATTAAACAGTGATTTTAAAGATCCTTACACCTCTAAGAACCTAATTCTGCACTGAATATGCAAATCTAGAGGTCACTTCATTTAATAAATACATACCTCCTAATCAGCTGCATACTAATGAGTTAATCTGAAGGCTAAATTTCAGTTATGAATTAGAGACCCTCATCTCTGTTTCTTGATTGCCTAAATTATCTATATCCAGAAACTTCCAATATGTAGCAAAATGAGCTGCTGAAAAGTACATCGTTTTGAAGATCAACTTCATTCAGCCAGGTGAGGTGAAACGTGATGTGCCTCTAATTCTTAATTTCTATGTAACTCTCCTTACACAACACAACCATTTATAACCACCTAGGAGGTAAGTGAGCTAACTAAAGGCACACTGCACAAGTCTGGCTGCTGAAACGGAGCCATAAAACTTAAGATCCCTGAGGTTTGTAATATAGGCCAATACTTCAGCAGGAGTACTTATCCTGCTCTGAGAAATTAATTTGAATTGAAAAGAGAATGGTTTTCCCTCTCAATTCATAGCTCTCGAAGTTTATTCTGAGCATGTTTTCTCCAAAGGAAAAAAAAAAAAATTCAAGTATGAAGGAATTTTTTTCCTAAGCTGAGTATGACATACATCAGCTGACATTTATACTTCAGTTGAAAATTAATTTGTGTGACTCTAAAAGCAACAGATTTTATTATTTCACAATGTGACAATGTAATTCAAATAACTATCTCAAACAGCATATCTGAAAGAAAAATAATTAAAAAGTCCCAGCTCACTTTCAGTGAATTTTTCCAACAGATCACTAGTGCTAACCACAGAATAGAACAATGTTCCAATCAAAGATTCTTTCTCATTCTTACAGTCAGTTGAGGTTTGTGGAGTTAGGCATGACTCTAACATCTTAAGGTGTCTCCCAGTGGGCACCTTAACCCCATTCTGGTTTGGCAACTCACTTCATTGAATCATAGAGCTGAAAAAAAAAAAGAAAATCCAGATACCTTCAAGTCAACTATACAAAGCAGTTCACCATCTTTAAAATTCTCATCCATACCCTCCAGATGGTATCAGCACAATCCTGTATTATATTCATGCATCTCATTCTTTGTGGCAGTCAGCTGAGTCTAAGTTATGCTGCAGTAACAAACAGACCAAAATTTTAGTGGCTTCCAACTGCAAACACGGTTCATTTCTCGAATACACTACATATTCATCACAGATCTAAAAGCCAGCTTGGAAGAGCAGCTGCTATCTGGGACATGCCAGTCCCAGGGCAGAGGGAGAAAAGGACGTTGGAGAGACTGCACAGTGGTTTCTACAACGTCTGCTTGGAAACAGCACTCATAACTTATTGCCACATTTCATTGGTCAAAGCATACCACCTGGCCAAACTATGGACAGGAGGCAACTAAACAGGGGACAGCGATATGTTTCTGATGATACAATCAATAGTAAGGTAATAATCCAATCATATAATGTACCACACCTCTTAAAACCACCAATCTTTAAATTTCCCAAGTAAAACTTCAGATACCACTCTAACTCTCCGAGAGACTTTGATCTTACCATACAAGGGGACAAACAGACCGGCCAAGTGCCTTTTCTAAACTTACACTCTAGGCACCTTTTACAAAGCAGCCTGTTCCTAAAAACTAACTCTTGAAACTCTTTAAGAATCCAATTCCATCTAATCCTCCCAGCTGCCTTAGAAGTAGTCAGTATGCCAGAGCACAGGGTAACCTACTCCCGGCAAACAGAAGAGAATAATTTACATTTGGAGAGCTGAAAAGAGAGGGCTTATGAAGAAATTGTCAGAGTTCATAGAATTCGCATACTTAATCAAAAGGATACTCTACAGATATAAAGGGAAAAGTATTCCAACTTAAGACTTTCCTGAAAGAAAACTCATCCAACTTCAATTTTAGAAGCTTCTTAGATTTCATTTTTTAGGTGCCTTAAATTTTTTAAATAACATTAGATTATGGATTTCATCACTTTCTCAACTTTCACCCTCTTCTTACACTGATCCCAGGCATAAACTCAAAATCAACCGTTGTTAAAGTCACCCTATGCTCTCTTCCAAATTGTAGGCGTAATTCTTGATATTCCTAGCAATCCTGTGTGTCTTGGCCACCAAGCTAGGTCTCACCCAAAGACTACTAAGATCTGGCCTCCTTCCTAACCTGAACAGGGAAAAGCTGATGTAGCTACGTTTTTTTAAGTTCTGCCATACCGATCTCCATCCCTATAGCATACCGAGCCATTTCTTTCGATTTACAACATCTTCGCTCATTACAACTGGTGCTGAAACTATTAGCTGAATGGTTGATGAGGAATTAGACACTTAAATAATACCAAAATAACCAAATACACATTACTTGCTAGACAGAGGGGGAAACATATAACTGCGAAATGGAAGGATCCGAGAGTCATCA
Source organism: Stenella coeruleoalba (assembly GCF_951394435.1). Lineage (NCBI taxonomy): Eukaryota > Metazoa > Chordata > Mammalia > Artiodactyla > Delphinidae > Stenella > Stenella coeruleoalba. The sequence continues at coordinate 35,935,792 of NC_137151.1, read as the reverse complement.
CGCTAATCTTGCCATTAACTATAGTATCACTAAGATGATTTCTTCTGATATAATGCAATCTGAAGCGTCACCAATGAAGCAAAGTTAAACAAATACACACTTCAGACAAAACGTCCAGTTCACAGAAACAGAAGAACAAGCTAAACAACACCTTAAGAAGCAATCAGGCAAACCCGTAAGGTAAGACGTTTCCCAAGACAACTGGAACTGGGCAGGTTCTTCAAAAGCCCGTGACATTGAAAAATGGACTGTTCTTAGTTAAAAGAACCATAAGAGACATAACAGACAGAAGTAATATGTGGTTCTCTTTTGGATGCCGATTGAGATAATCAGCAGTGAAAGACGCCTGGGGAACAACAAGGTAAACTGGAACACTCCTTGGTTCTAGATGAGATGAAAATTCATAACTTAACATATGCGAATATGTATATATACAGAGAGAAAGAGAGAAGTCAAAGTAAAATTACACTCAAGTGTTCAAACTAGTCATTTCTGCGTGCTGGAACACGGTGACTTTTCTCTTATTTTTGCTTGTAAGCATTGCTTAATTTTCTACAACACACGTGTACTGCTTCTGTAATAATACAAGCCTTTTTCTAGGCTTTGCCTCACTGTGGTTAAATGAGTTAACACTTGGAGTTATAGCCTTGAGATGGCTTTCTGATTCTATTTGATCCTTGTGTATCTACTTCACTTAAACCTTTCTCTGTCTCTAAACGATGGAGGAAGGGGGAAGAGGAGGGGAAAGGACTAACAGGTTTTGACTGGTCACTGGGCCTTGCACTCGACCTAAGCTATCACATTTATCTTCCTAATAACCATCAAGCTAAGTATTATAACTCTTCTTTTACAGGTGAGGAAACAGGCTCCCAAGAGGTATGCAACCTACTTTAAGAAAGTATAATGGGTATTATCTAAAGCACCCTCACCCCAGCTTTATTGCATTTCTTGGCTGTGACCTTAAGGCCTTTCCTCCAACCCCAAGGACTTCTACCGAATGGCTCCACTGCCTAAAGGGAAAGTCAAAAGAGAATCAGGACACAGAAATCTCAAGCTCTGGGATGTTTAGGCTTCAAGTTGGCCTTATAGATGTGTTTGAAAAAGAGCAGAAACCTTGAAAGAGAAACAAAAGAGTTAGATACAGTTCGGGTTTCTAAGAAAGGGGGTGGACGGAAACAATCAGACCCCTTCAGAGTCTGTTCCTGCTTTTCTCTGAGACACTGGGAAATGGGAAGTGACCCCGTAGCCTGACATCTTACTGTTCCCATGCTGCCATGGCCCAGAAGACCAGGCAGTGATGAGAAAGGGGTGAAGCAGAGGAGACAGACTGCCTCAGCAAGCCCTCTGTGTGACCTGATGAAGCAGGGGGAGCAGGCAAACATCACCCTCACCACCAAGAGGGCAAGAGTGGGATGTGCAGGGCAAGGCAGCAGGCCTGAAGGACCTCCCCCGGTGAGAGAGGATGCTGTGCAGAGGGCAGGATGGACCTAATGAAGGGAGAGGAGGTAGGAGCTGGGATATGCTACAGAGGCCAGCATGAGGAAGGCCTGACAATGCCCAATACCAGCAAAGGCTTCGCATCTCGGAGGATGCCAGCTTGGACCATGCCCCACCCCCGAGGGCCACATACCTCTCCCCTAACAAGTGCCATGCAGGGGAGAAAGGCGAGACAATACCCGAAATTGAATGACGGAAAAAACAAACCAAAACAGATGTAATGAAGTTAACCCACAGTCCTGCCACTAGACTGAAAAGCATTCTGAAAAGAGAGATTGTCACGCAAGAGAAAAATGAGCATTCAAGTATGTGGCTTTAAAATACTATAACTAATGTAAGGATTTATTTCCGATTACAGAGCCAGTGGATATCAGTATAACTTGCCTTGCAAATTGCACTCCACAGTGCTACCAACAAAGGCTAACAAATATTTCATCACGAGGACAATTCTGTAGACTAACAATAAAAATAATCCTGCATATAATGCCTTTGAAATGCAGAACAAAATGTTAGTTCTGAAATAGAACTATAGAACATATAGAAATTCAACAATTTTTTGAAATTTAAGATACATTTATTAAAATTAAATTGCATTTTTTATTTCAATAATACTTCCTCCTCATAAGGAGGTGTTAGTCAACGACCTTAAAAGCCTCTTATTTGCACATTTTTTATTTCTTTCGTATATTTTACAAAAACAAAGAATGGAGCCTACAGTATAAGTCTAGTATAGTCTTTTCACTGGCCTGAGCCCTTTAATAATCTTACCAAAAAAGAAAACATCTGCGCCTAGCCATTTCTGCAGTATATATAGCACTGTTGTTCTAAACGATACAAGGAATGAACCAAATAAAAAGGCAGCCCAAACAAAAAGAATGTTCTCAGTCTAAGGGAGAAACTGTGCTCAAAATCATTATTTGTATAAGCTCCATTCTGATTACTTTTGCTCTGCCCTGGAGAATACTTTAATATTCAGCTGGAAATATAATTTCTGGAGGACGATATTGCCTATAAACTGCAAGGACAATAAGAAAGACAGGGTAAAGGTGAGAAGCGCTGCCATGCTACCATGACTTGAAGTCAAGAGAGAGATTTCAATTATTAAAGAATATTTTGTATTATGACTCATTAGGGAAGAAGTTTCATGATGACACACATTGTTCCCCTCTGGTGTGCTGGATCTATGTGACCCACACCTCACACTTTTGATATCAATAATCCATTAACCAGTAAGTTTTCTCAAGAAAACTCTAACAGAAGTCCTAACTCTTATGCGTTTCTCTTACCAAATTAACGAAGAAGGCTTTCTCAGAAGGATCCGTAAGGCAGCACTGATGCCACTGAGCAATCTGTTTGTTGAAAAGAAGGCAATGAACAGTGGGCCACGTCGATCATTTGCCCCATTGCTCTTTGCCTCAGCCCTGCTCTGCTCTGTGGGGCAGGGACCTGATTCCTGCAAACCGCATTCCCACCCTCCCTTGCCAGCAGGCTTCTGGTCAAGTTCTTCCAGTGGGAGGATCTGGCAGAAGACTGGGGGTGGGAGGACAGGAGAAACTGGGTGTTTTTTAGCCCCTCACTCTCTCTACTCAGGGCAGCATTTTCATCATGGCCGTGACTCCTTTGTGGTACCATATCCTTCTGGTTGGCTCTGCCCCTGGGCTCTGGTAAGACCACCTCCTCTGCTGGGCTCTCCATTGAGCAGCAGCTTCCTGCCACAGCTAAGCTCTGAGTTGCCTCACCGTCCTGTTTACTTATCTCTTTTTTTTAATTTTTATTTTTGGCCGCGCTGCGTGGCATGCAGAATCTTAGTTCCCTGACCAGGGATCAAACCTGTGCCCCCTGCAGTGGAAGTACAGAGTCTTAACCACTGGACCGCTAGGGAATTCCCCCATTTACTTATTTTTTTTTTTTTTAACAAAACTTGTGAGTATTTAAGATGCACAGCATAATGATTTGTTATACATACACAGAGTACAATGATTACTACAGTCAGGCTAATTAACATATCCCCCTCAGAGTTACTGATGTGTGTGTATACACATGGGAGAACACCTGAAATCCACTCTCCTAGCAAATTTCCAGTATTCAGTACAGTGTTATTAACTACAGTCATCATGCCGTACATTAGACCTCTAGACTTATTTATCCAACAAAACTGTAGCTTCATACCCTGTGAACAACATCCCCCCTCTTCCCCCGCGTCCCTGCCCTTTGTAACCACCATTCTACTCTGCCCTTCTATTTATTTAACTTTTTTAGATTCCATGTATAAGGGAGATCACGCAGGGTCTTTTTCTACCTATGTCTGGTTTATCTCACTTAGCAAAGTATCTTCCAGGTTCATCCATGTTGGCAGAATCCTCTTCTAAGGCTGAATAATATTCCACTGTATGTGTGTGTATGTCACAATTTCTTTACCCATTCATCCATTGACAGGCATGTTATTTTTTAGCCCTCTAAAACAGCTTTTGAACAAGTACCCATTTAAGGTCCCTCCACTGAATAACTTGGCTTGAGCTGTTTTCCCAGCTCAATTCTGCCTGATAGAACAACCATGTGGAACATTAATAAAGAAACCATTCCAAGATTTTGCTCTCTAGGAAAAACAACACACTAAGCCATAATCAACCATAAACCCTTCACTCAGAGGGTATACAGCAGGCATAAGAGTCCTGAGAAAAAGAAGATGAGAGGAAAGGATAACCGAGCAGGACCCTACGGGACCTTCCTGGGACAGGCCCCTTCCCCATATCCTCTGCTGTAGCTCCTCTTGGAAGTACCCAAATAATATCTCAGGCATAGTTCCTAAAATTTTCAGATGCTAAAAACCACCACTAAATGGAAAAAATTAACTACTTGATGAGCACCTAGCCCCCAAACCTACTGGCACTTAAGGATTGCTAATGTTAACCCCTGTGACACCGCCCTGTTACCTCACCATCAACCAATCAGGAAATTGTGCAGGAGCTGATCACAGACCCTGGGACACCCGTCCCTCACCTGGCCTTTAAAAATGCCTTGCTGAAACCCTTCAGGGAGCTCAGACCTTTCTGAGCACGAGCCACCGACCATTTTGGTCTGTTTGGCCTCACTGGGCATCAGGCTCACGAACTTTCATTCGGTAACAAAAGGAGACAAAAAGATTCTTCCCTTTGCCAAGTGCCTACCACTAGCCAGGGAACGTGCTGGATGATGGGGCTACACAAATGAGGGAAAGCAAACAAAGCTCGGCGTCCCAGTCTCTAGTCTAATGGGGAACAACATGGGCATTTGCGAAAGATCACACAAACAAATGTAAACTGACAACAGCAATGCTCAGTTCTGCTGTGACGCTTGTTTTGAAGAGGTGAAATTGACATATTCACCTTCAGCACCTCTGACGTCAATCCCTCCACAAAACTAACCCTCTGGCCCCCAAATAACCAGGGGATTTGTTATCTGCATCCATAACCAGTCTGTCTACTTTCTCCCATTGGGTAGCTGTTGACTGAATCAATCTTCATGCATGCGTATCTATTCCTGTTTATAGCAAAATCCTATATGTCTAAAACCCCAGAAAATGTAAATAAACAGAATTTATAGTGCCATTCAATGGTAATTGATTTTCTTAGTGTTTCTGGGAGTACTCCAAGTTCCTAAAGGAACTCTAAATCATCAAAGCGAGATTAACCTACATTCCATGAAGTTTCCAAGTGGCTTTTCTTCGCCTTATTCTAATATGATTCATTTAAGAAACGCTTAAATTAGCTCCTACTCTACACATAGTAATGGGCTCAGCATAACGGAGGGAATCCAAATGTAATACAAGGTTTGGGAACTTAAAGCAGTCATAATACTCACATGAAAAGTCAGAACATAAATTAAGCTACAAATATAACAGTATTTATATTAATGCCACTCACTAACAAAGACACTTTTCTTTCTGCTCTAATGTGTTCCTGAGAAACTGGGTCATAAATCAGATTATATTTCCCAAAGTAAAAACATTATAAATTATAACATAAATTATAATAGAAGTTGTTTGATCAAAGATGTGGCACTTAAAAGAATGTACTATGTACATACGTATATACACACACACACACACACACACACACACCCAATATCACGTCACAAAACAAACAAAAATGGCAAGAAACACTGGCAGCCATTTAACATAATATGTCACCCAAATGGGATAATAATTATGTAGACATTATGCAGTGAGATCCAATGTACTCAAGTGTACACATATCACAAAAATACACCTCTAACGTGAACTCTAATGTATCATAAATTTTACTTAATGCCATAATGCCGGCTCTGATAAACAAGCATATCATTGACTATAGTTTTCCTTGACTTATTGGATTTGAAAGAGTACTTCGGGGATGGCTTGAGGGCCTGAGTCTTTCTTAAAAATGAGCTGATAGGGAGGGTGGGAGGGAGGGAGACGCAAGAGGGAGGAGATATGGGAACATATGTATATGTATAACTGATTCACTTTGTTATAAAGCAGAAACTAACACACCATTGTAAAGCAATTATACTCCAATAAAGATGTTAAAAAAAAAAAAAGAGCTGATGCCTTCTTTTTCTCTAGATAAATTTCCCTGCAGTACAGCTGAGCTCTCAGATTTCCTCACTGATCTTAGAGCTGACGTAAAGGACCAAGGCAGGTGTCTAATAAACGTCTGCTCCTGACGGCTAGAGTGGCATTAGTGCATCCTTTTCTCTTTTAAAAGGACTGACCTAACATTTAATCCCCTTCAATCTCTTCTCTCTTGAATTTTCTTAAAGGGACAGTTTCTGAACAAAAAAAGAAAAAGAAAAAGAAAAAAAGAGGAAAAGGTAAATATGGAATAAACCTAGCGTCTGCAAACAGGTATCTAAGAATTTCGTGGGGAAACCCTACCCACCAGCAGTTGTTAGATAGGGGATTGAGGTTTTCTTTGAAAGATGATTTCAATGGTAATGCTGTCAACCAGAGTACTCTACAAGCAGACCCTTCATTCTCTCTACACTCTGGAGCAGTAAGTTTGGTGCTCATAAGGGCATCTGTGACTAAGCACATGTTCATCTTTATGCATTCCTTAAAACTTTGACCCTTTTAACTTCTTCTTTAAAATTCCCCAGCAAGAGAAACATGTCTGTGTACTAAGCAATATTTCCCCTCGACTCCTATAGAGTTAATATGGTATCTTCCATAAAGGATAGTTATATTTTCGACTAATAAATCCTAATTAAATTTCCTGCTACTTACCCATGTCTTCCTCAATTTCCAAAGGCTAATATTCCAATCTCAACTTTATTTTGAAGCTATTCTTTTGGGCAAAGTGTCATACATTTCAATCTTTTCCAGTTTACATGCAGTCCAAAATTACCCATTTTGCTTCTCTAAATCTCCAGTAGTTATTTTGGCAGCTTTGAAACAGAGAATCAAAATGGTAGGATCATGGGAATGTTACCAGTCCATTCTTGGCTTCTCTAATACACTAAGATTCTTCTTTTAATCATCACAATAAAGTGAGTCCGGAAAAAGTCCATTGGATTTGACAGCTAGGAAGCCATTCGTAACTTTGACAAGAACTATTTCAGTTGGAACAGTGGGGACAAAATCCAGGCTGGGTGATTTGAGGAGTAAATGCACGGTGAAGACAGCAAGCAAATTCTACTAGCTTCAGAAGATAGAATTGGCAGGACAGGCAAGATATAAGGACGTAACTGGAAAAGGAGTCAACAGTAGATGTTGCTTTAAGTGGAAAAGACTTGGGCATATGAACTTCTCATAGTATTATATTACACAGAGCATTCAATTTCACTATGTCAACCACTGCTTCATAGCGCTCCCATTTGTTTTTCTTCTTGTTCATTGTTTTTCTAAATCTGAGAGAATGCGTAATCTGTTTGGGTTACACAGATTTCTCCCTCCTTTGCAACTGGCTTACTCTTTAGAACCAGCAGTATGCTTTCTTTCCCAAGGCTTTTCCTCTACCCCCTTCTAACAGTCTCATTTGGTGGTTTCAATGGAATGGTATTTCTAAACACATGTCTAGTCCCAACAGCTAAGAGCGTTAACTCCCTTTCAGGTGAATTGTTTTCCTCCTCTTCCCTCTTTTCCTGTCATTTCTCGTCTTGAACTTGCTATCATTTTTTTTATCATTTAAAAATGTGTATGTTTTCTTTGGTGGGGGGAGGGGGGTGTGTGCATGGTCACATGTGCACCCTACCAAATTTCCATCATCCTATGTTCACTTCCTAAACCTTCACAGCATAAATGACTTCATACTATTTTCAGCATCTCTTAGCTTTCAGTTCTTGGGACTGACTACTTTGCTATTCCGAATGCCTTTTATCTTGTAGCCATTTACCAAACATCTGTGCTTGCCAACCTTGCTGCCAAATCAATGGATAATTCTGTCCCTGTGTACATTTCCCCATCATGCCCAACACATGCCAGGACAAAACTGTTTACCTTAGCTTATAAGGATTTGGGTCTCACTTTATTTAGACTGTGAGCATCACAAGTTTTCAAAACACAGAGTCTGAGAATGAGATCAAGTTCTATGCAGACCAGTAAACCAGGGATAAGCCATTCTGCCCCCATTCCCAGGCTGCGGGGGAGTTTAATCGTTACTTTTGTTGTTTTTAATGAATCTTGAAGAGGTTTCTTAAGCCATAGACTTCAAAATACTACGCGAAATAAGACTTTATATTAAAGAGAATATAAATATCCAGTCTAAAGACTAGCATATACGATCCAGAATCAGAAACAAAGTCGGAAAAACTATAAGAAAAACATATAGGATGACAGGGAGCCCAATTTATTCCTTCTCAGGCTGAATCTACTCATCTATAAAACCCCACGGATGCAATTTTTATCTTTGAGGTACTTTCCTTTTTTTTCTCCTACCTCCACGTGAATTCCATGAAAACCTTAAGCAGATGGCCAATTCTTGGGTATGGCTGTACATTCCACTGGGCCAAGGAAGTGCACTGCATACCGTAGAAACACAATGTTCCTTATTGGTGAATATTTTCTTTTCTCTTTTCTTTTGTTTTTTAAATAAATATTGAATTTATTTTCTTTAATTTTTATTTTATATTGGGGTTTAGTTGATTTACAATGTTGTGTTAGTTTCAGGTGTACAGCAAAGGGATTCAGTTACGCATATACATATATCCATTCTTTTTCAGATTCTTTTCCCATATAGGTTATTACAGAATATTGAGTAGCGTTCCCTGTGCTATAGACTAGGTCCTTTTTGATTATCTATTTTATATATAGTAGTGTATATATATTAATCCCAAACTCCTAATTTATCCCTCCCCCCCCCCCGACCTTTCCCTTTTGGTAACCATAAGTTTGTTTTCTATGACTGTGAGTCTATTTCAGGTTAATATTTTTTCCTTGAGGAACCAGGTAGGTTGAGAAGAATTATTTAAATCTATCAACGTGTACTGAAGCCCTTGCAGGCAAAATGATAAAGAAATGTCTTTCTGATGATCTGATGTCTTCGTGTTTACATCAACTTTTCTGTAACTGATTAAATAGCCACACTAGCAAAGCAGCGTATTCTGTGCACTTGATGGGATAGTCAAAGGGGGCTCTACCTCTGTAGGTTACATAGACTTGCTAACTTTTAGCTGATTCCTTTAGAATCAGAATTCCTATATTGTTCACCAGTCATTGAAAACCCTACACAGGCACATGTAAACACATTTTTACCCAACCTCTTGGGTGCATACTTCCAAGAATTACGTAACATGATTGAATGTCAAGGTTCATCCTCAGAACACAATAGCATCTTTTTTCGTATACCGAAAGAGTCTGTGACTGAGGTTAAATCATGATACGACCCTGGCATGCTGAGACAAGAGGCCTCACACTTCCATCAGGTTAAGACCATCTTTTTCAAGTGCAGCCGAGCTGTTAGAAGTCACCAACTGGATTCAGCAGAGCAGATCCAGCTAGAGGAGTAGCAAAGGAATTGGGATTAGACTTGATTTGTCTTCATTATTTAAAACGAGACTTTTATAGAAATGGTCCCAATATAAATATGGCATTATAGCTATACTTTAATTCACAATATAAAGAAAATTAACGTACCACTTTCATTTAATCCAGCATACACCTGTTGCAGTTATTCTTGGCAAGGTGCTGAAAATAAAAATATGAGTAAGATGCATTCTCCGCATTTTTACAGCTCATACTTAGTAAGAGAGCTAGACGTATATAAATAAGGTAATCTGGCTTTGCCAAGGGCAAAGGACGTGTGTGTCACATCTCACCGGTTACACTTCAAATTCCTGGAAATCGAGGCTGTTCTCCTCTATTTGCTTTTATCCACTCTGTGCCATGGACACAGCAGGTGCTCAATAAATACGCTGAGTTTATTCATATAGCTCACAAACAAATGCATGTTGCATTTTCCACTGGTTTGTCTTGCTGTGTAAAGACTGCTTAGTTAAAAAAAAAAAAAGATGTGCTGCACGGGGGATATATTATGTCCACAAGCATTATGTTTTAATTCTACCAGCTCTATAATCCAAATGAAACATCTAATATTCATGCACATAAAATTAGATGACATATCCTTAGAGTCTGTCTCCACAAGGAAATTCCTCCCTATGAAGTTTAGAATTTGTCTTTCTTTCCAATTGCAGCCTTGTTCTTAGTATTTTTCTTTTAATAAGCAACTCGAGTCAGATTTAAGCTACCCATAAAATATGCTCCCCCCGCAAAAGAGACTTGGAATTATTAAAACGTTTCACACTCTCACGTGCAGCCGAATAGAAGTTGCAGTAACAGAGGATACACAAGACTTGTTTCTATATGTGCCATGCAATGAAAGGCATGTCACATTCTGATTTTTCAATTGAAGCATGCCACAGCCCAGAGGGTCGGTTACTGTCAGAAATTCAACTTGAGAAAAGCCCTTCAGATCACTGAGAAGAACGCTACCTGCCAAGCCATGCATCAAACCTACCCGAAATTACTATGATTTGATCAGAAATATCACTTTGGTGGGCCGCATGTCATTTTTGACTTCAGGAATCATAAGAATGTAGTAAAAGAAGGCTGAGAAACACACATCAAGTGTAAATGAGAAAAACTGGTTAAGTTCACTCTTCTTCGTTAAAGGTGATTTTCTCCCTTCTCATTCTTACTAGCGATAAGGAGATCCTCGACTATGCCCATTTCATACGCATCAGGCTACACAGATACACCAGAAAACCAATAAAAGCAAAAAAAAAAATTAATAAGAAACAGCAAAAGAAACTGGGATTGTTTAGCCTGGACACAAGAAAGGAGAGGTGACTTAATCATGCATATGAATAGTTGTAAAGTTGAAGCAATCCGGCTATGCTCCATTGTCACGAGCGAAAGGCATATGGGATTTACTTTTTGACAGATGAAATACAGAGAAATCTTCCTACCTTACAGGTTTTAAAAGTAAACAGGTTCCTGAGAGAAGTCATGGAAGTGTTTTAAGTTGGTTTTTTTCAAGAGATGATTCATGCTGGCATTTAACGGCAAAATCAATAACGAGCTGAATGGCCTCACATATGCAGACCGGTGGTGTGTGCCTTGGAAGGAAACTTGGCAGCCAACAGACAGCGGTAGAGTGGGACTGTTCATAGCACGAGCTCTAGTCATGTCCTATATAGCAGCCCCAGCCAAGTGTGGCTACTGAGTACTGGAAACACGGCTAGTTGAGATGTGCTTATAAGTGCAAGTTACAGACTGGATTTCAAAGGCTTGGTACAACCAAGATCTAAAACATCTCATTAATAATTTTCTTGGGCTTCCCTGGTGGCGCAGTGGTTGAGAGTCCGCCTGCCGATGCAGGGGACACGGGTTCGTGCCCCGGTCCGGGAAGATCCCACATGCCGCGGAGCGGCTGGGCCCGTGAGCCATGGCTGCTGAGCCTGGCGTCCGGAGCCTGTGCTCCGCAACGGGAGAGGCCACGACAGTGAGAGGCCCGCGTACAGCAAAAATAATAATAATAATAATAATTTTCTTGTAATTGATATATTTTGAACTAATATTCTAAATATATTAAGTTAATAAAATACATTATTAAAGTAAACTTCGATCCTTCTTTTTTTCCTTTTTAACGTGGCTACTAGAAAATGTGTGACCGCATGCGGGAACTGTTTTTGTGGTATGCATTCTATTTCTATCGAAAAGCGCTGCTCTAGAATCAGACTGCCCGAGTGCAGATTCTGACCTGGAGCAAGTCACTTACTGTTTATGCATCTATAAGTTGGGAATAATGATAAAACAATCAACTCTAAGATTTTTGAGAGGATTTCATAAATTAATATATGGAGAACAGTATCTGGCACATAGTATCTATCGCCAACTAAAAATTGTCACTTGCCATCTGCCTCTACAAGGATTAGGTCACTAGCCACTGTAGCCATGGACCTTCAACACACCCTGAAAGGAGTTCAGGGTGGAGATCAGGAATGAGGCACTCTGTGCTCTGGGAAAAACTGGCAGAACAGGCCTTCAGATAGTTAGAAATTTTCCAGAGAAGATTTTATGAGCCCCAATTCTTGCATCTCCTCATATCTAGAAAAGCACTAAAATCATTAACAGTGACATCTGCTTCTCATGACCAGCAGCAAGACTCTGTCAAAACTTGACACTGGGGCTTCCCTGGTGGCGCAGTGGTTGAGAGTCCACCTGCCGATGCAGGAGACACGGGTTCGTGCCCCGGTCCAGGAGGATCCCGCATGCCGCAGAGCGGCTGGGCCCGTGAGCCATGGCCGCTGAGCCTGCGTGTCTGGAGCCTGTGCTCCCAACGGGAGAGGCCCGCGTACTGCAAAACAACAAACAAACAAAAAAAAACGTGTGCTTGAATGCAGGTACCCCCTTTCAGTAAAATTATATATAACACTGACCTTCCCCTGCTACCTCTTTGGAGCTGGTACCTCAGAGCTATCTGAGACACTGTCTCCTGGGCTATAGTCCTCATTTTGCCCCAAATAAAACTTAACTCACAACTCTCACGTTGTGTATTTTTTTTCAGTCGACAGTATATACTCAATAAATCTGTTATTAATATCCCATGCACGTGTCCTCTATGCAGAATATGGTGACATGTAGCTGCTAGTTCTGTTTGAAAACCCCCAAAGATAGGGAACCCACATTTTCTTGAGACAGCCTATGTCATTCCTGGACTTCTCTGAATGTGAAAAAGTTTATTCCTGGAGTGAGTAAATATCTCTCTTTGCAAATTTGAATCTTCTGAGCTTCTTTATATACGATTGTGCCAGAGGCAGAGAGAAACTGGTCATATCTCAACACTATATTTCTACAGAAATTGTTGAAAGACTTTGGTATTGGAAATGGGGATATTGTACATTCTCACGGAAGTTCATGTGAAGAGACCTCATGCTGACCCAGCAAAACCCTTTTAAGAAACAGATCTTCAAAAATGTGATTCATCATACATGCTTCACCGAAGAACCACCCTTCTCTTCTTAGCAAAGTTGTCCCTTTTGACCAATTACACTTTGCAGTGGGAAAGTGGAGAGAAGAGGACACCTGACCAGATGGCTCAGCCCAATCACGAGGGTGACCAAGGCCACTGCCAATCTACCTACACTCACATCTGAAGACTCGTTTTCCCCTTTTTCCTGCTCTTTGTGTTAATTTCAAAAATTAATGATTTGCAGATTTGGCACAACCATTCTGTCTTAATGATAAACCATTAATGAAAAGGAATATGATGTGGCTTTCCTAAGCATGCCTGGATTTTCAGAATCTTCCATGTTTCCTCAGGAAGCCCACACTTTCACATACGAATGTTTCAAGCTCTTTACAATTCTAAGACACTATAATCTTCACGCATAGGATCTGCACCAAATGAAACTGCAGGCTTTTCCTATTTCCTAAGGGCACGTCTACCTTCACATAGAGGTGACTCAGCAGTACCCTTCCTGGCAGTCGTCTCCATCCATCATATGTGTAGGCTCTGGCAGTAGGTGAGTGTGAGTGATTGTGTGTGAGTATGTGTGTATGCACTTTTGCATTTTCACAGAGGTTAAGATTAAACTTGCTGACCCAAACATCGGGCTCTAGGGCAGTCTAGCGTATCAGAAGCAAAATGGGTCTTGCAGACCAAAAGACTGGGATGCGAATCTTGGCCCTGTGGTTTACCAGCTGCCCTGGCCTTACACCATGGGCCAAAGGCCCCTCAGCCTCCCTTTCCTAGCAATGAAAAATGAGGCTAAATAACAGACACCACTTTGCAACATTATTATGAAGTTTAAACATGCTGATTCTAATGCACCTGGCCTGGTATGCAGCATGTCGTAGATAAGCAATAATTAGCAGTCACTCTTGTTGCCCTCCCAGATACTGTGAAGCCTTGCCCCAGAGACCCTCAAAGGGCTATTGTCACCCTGCTCTCCATCACTCTCTCCTCTCTAACATGTTCCAGAACCCTCGGTAGAGAGTGGTGCCCTTTCTCTTTCAAGTCCTTTACTATCAGAACTGCACAAGTAGATGCTAATAAGATAATAGATTCAATCAAACATTAAAATAAGAATTTACCACCTGAGTTGTTTGGACAGAAAGAGGGCTTTGTGAATTGGCATAATCAGAGAAAGCTCGGTGGAAGTATAATTAAAACTGGGTCTTGACTAAAATCTGGATAACTGGGAGCTGGTGGTGGAAAAAGCAACATCTGGGGCCTTTGGAAATCACGGTGGGTCTTATGGGTGACTTAAGGGAGACAGGCCTGAGAGCACAAGGTGGGTAATAGAAAATTAATGGCTGGCAAGAGTCTATGTGATGTAGGACCCGGATCACTATTTTTTCTGTTCACAAAAGAAGCATAACTTAAGCTGTGTTCTTCAGGGCCCATGTAGCACTGTTTCATTTTAGCTAGAAGAGATCCAGAAGGAAGCACCAAAGAATTCTCCTTATAGAGTCTGCAAGGTCGTCACCATCCCTTTCCTCTCCCCGATTGGCCGGAAGATATTCCAGCTCATGGAATGGGTTAATTCTGGTGAAATGAAGCCCCATTAACAAGACAGTCACAAAAATGAATGGAAGTCGATACAAAATAAATTAAATCTGAAGACCAGAAATGGAGATGGAGAAAATAATTACTTTTCCCCCAAAAGAAAAAAGCCTTGTTGAACTACTCCCACATACATACATATATTTTAATTAAGTGGTGTGAGACAGCTGTGGGGTGGAAGGATGTACAGCCGTAGCAGATGACCTGGGTTAGAAATCTGGCTCTGCCCCTTACCGAGAGTCTGAGTTAGTATGCCTAGTTATGTTTGGTGGAGGCCCGGGGGGCACATTAAATGGAAGGTAGAGTGGCTTCATAGGAATTGATACCTAAAAGGGGTCTAGGTACTTTGGGATCTTTGGTCATAGAAGTATGTGCAAATAATAACAGTTAAGTGTTTTTAACAGATATAAATGTTAGACATATAAAAATGAAAATATACACTTAAACAGATTTCACGTTCAACTACTTGATAATGCCAATGGTTGCATTTATTCATGTCATGAGTAAACATATCAAGGGATGATACCAGAAATATTTACCAAGTGGTAGGGCTCAAGCACCAACCAATCAGAACAGGCTCTAGCAACATCCCTGGGGCGGGTCCCCAGGCCCTCTTGCCAAAACAAGTCGTGACTGTCTCAGTGGCTCTAACAATAGATGATCTAAGAGGTGTCAAGGGAGTGGCCATAGGACCAAGGTGGTAGTGGGGCCTTCAGGGGGCTTAGACCAGCACATGTTTACCTACTGGTACAGAAGTATTTAAATAGCTTACGACCAGTAAAATATGTGGCTGTATCAGTAGCCAAATCACCCAGAATATGTCTAAAGTTAAGCACAAAAGGCAGAAATCAATAGAGGAGTGCCCAGGAGCCAACTCCACAAGCAGAGATTACTGCAAGCCTTAGTCTTACTATAATTAAAATCTTTCATTTATGTGTAGTACATGCTATGGCTTTAAAAATCACCACCTGAAAAAAGATCAATTCAAATCTGCGTTACTCCAAAACTACAGTCTAGGACCAAGGCAATGGTGCCTGACTGCCATGAAGCTGAGAGCTTTTCCCAACATTGTGATTCTCTCAGTAAGTAACGAGCTGTTCACTAACGTAACACTAGGGCACAAATCTGCAGTGAACCCTCATGCAGACAAGTGGAACGCAGCAGAGCTGCTCTCCAGTCAAGGCAGGGAAGGACCGTTTGTGCATTAGTTACTTAGGATTCTGTTTTTAGCGGCAGCATATTTCATTACAAGAGGCTCATAATTAAAATATGCCTCGAAAGGCAAAATCAAAAGCAAGCATCACATCCCTTGCTGCAAAATACCCAAGTTCAACAGTGACAGCCTTTATTCCACATGGGGAATATTTCCGCATTCTCACTCATCCTCACATCTAGGTCAATGTCCAACCTTTTCTGATAGAAAGACCTCTTCTTTTTTTTTTAATTTCAAAAAAGTCTACAGACTCCTACATCACAGGAAAAAAAATTGCAAAATTACCTAATGGCCAAAAGTGAGGATGAATAGCTTTCAAATGCACTGTGTGATTTTCATCACAAGGGCAAATACATACTCTTGAAATACAGTAGTTCTTATAGGTGCTGGATGACTTAATTGTTCAGCTTATAAACCGATCTTGGGTTGAACCCTCCTTCCCTGCAATAAGCCTGAGCCCTGCCCGGCAGTGGAAATCTATTCGACAGCATCTCCAGTATCGGTTTCAAAAGTCAGCCAAAAGACATGGAGTAAGTGGATTTCACTAATATTCTATTTTCCCCTTCAAATGGATTGCTTGATCTAGTAGCTAGAGAATGCTCATAATCAATCATGGGTGGACTGCAAGGGATGGAAATAACTAAGTATCTATATTTTGTTTACCTGGCCCACTCCAGACAACATGGCTCTGGATGAAAGTGTAATCCTAGGATTCAAGGACTGTGATCCCTATTTCCTCCTCAGTCAGAAGCTACATACAAGCTGAAGGGAACTGCACCTAATCCTCTCTGGCTTGCTTTCATCAATAGCTACTGTCAGCTCTTATGAATAACCATCCATGAAAATGCTAGTCAAAACATCAACAAAATAATCCCAACTAATGAAAAACTGTGAAGGGTGAATACGATGTTTATCATCTTGGAACAAGGCTGCCGCAGACTTCACATCTGCAAAACACTGATTCCCCTCGAACTCACAATCTCTACAATTTCTAGAATTAAAAGTGGAGTTGAAAATCCTCTACTTTCACAGGTTTGTGTTAATTATCACTTCAATATTAATCCTGTTAACAGCGCTAAATTAAGGACCTGTGTTATATTTGGGAAGCTACCTGGTGTTAAAGGGAATGCAGCTGCTTCTTTCATAGTTATATCCTGGGAAAAAAATGTCTTCTTTTAAAAACATAAAGCACTTATGTCAATAGTTTCTGATACTGTAATACCCTTTAGTTAGTCAAAAACCCAGCCTTTGTACTTCACCTGGAGAGGGTCTCTGGAGCTGTGCTGTTAATGGTGCTGTGTTTCTCTCCGCCAAGTAGAACAGTTGTCACTACTTAGAATCTTCTAATCTGTTTGTCTTGATCATGTGCTTAACATATTGTATCATTTGTCATCTGGGCTCTTAATAGGACCAGTCAACTCTTCTTCATCATTCTATTCAGAGTTTTGCAACGATGTTATTACTTTCCTGCCTAATCTTTATAAAGGTGTGCAGCACAGCAAAACTGCAGCCTGAGCAAGATTTTTTTCTTTGAAGGAATCAAATGACTGCAGCTTCAGTTTGTGAAATACAGTTGAAATGCGTTACATGCCTTGGAATTTTGTTGTTGTTTGGATACTCCTCTTCCACCCACTTATAGCTCCTGTCTTTTTATTCTGCTTATTCAGTCTGTTATTTAAGGACAAACTCTTTTAAAACAAATATTAATGAAAGAATTATTCCTTTAGAAACAGGATCTGCAGCAAGTAGACGAAGTCCCTAATAGCCTTTCTGATGAAGCATTGAGTACATTTCAGCAGTACCATTTTTCTCTAATTCTTTACCTTGTTTTTCTCAAAAGGCACACTCAGCACAGAACAGAAAGGTACCTTTGGCTGCCAATTTATTAATGTCAATCCTCAAAAGTGGAGGCTGTGTTTATACTGCTTTTATCATCAGGAATTATTGTCTGCCCATCTCACAGTCTTTCTATTTCTTAGCCCTTCAACTATTTAACAAGCAACAACTTTTATTAAAAATAATGGGGGGGGGGTGCTGAGGACTAAGAAACACTGTAAAGATCATTTTTCAAGTATTGATTTAAATATTAAGGTAGTTATAAAGTAAGCCCACTTGTTATAGACCCTCAAAATGGACTATCAAAGTCTATCAGCAGTAGGCAGTCCTTCTGTGGGCTACGTATCTCCAAGACCTCACCATGGGTTACTCTCAAGTCTTCAGAAGCCTAAATGGTTTGTAGGTGTTCAGAGCCACTGGAACTGTCTGTGCTAATGAACAAGACTATCCCACATTTTTTAAGTCAACAATTGTATCTGCATATGTTGTTACAGGGTCATGAGAATTATCTTCATAATTCTTTTCCACTTAAATTTGCATGCAGAAGAGTTTCCAGTCCCCAACTCCCATCAGGCGTCTTCCAATCTACCCAGTTGGCTCATCTACCCACAGAAAGTAGAGAACTGGCTATATTACGTTTAAAAAGAAGGCTGCTGGTATTAATGTCGTCACGGTTAAAAACAGCAGTGCATCAAAGTGAAGCCTCATGACAGGTACTTTATATAGCTTTCAACTCACAAATATATGAGCTTTTCCCTTACCACTGGATAGGACTTCTTGATTTGGTTAGGAACATCCTAAGTGGCTTTCATGAAGCCTTAACCAATAGCTGTAATACAGTCCAGAATGCAAAAAGGCTTCCCTGGAGAGCACTACCTCCCAGTTACCCAAGAAACCATTACTGTCCTCGGAGACATCCAAAGATAGCCTGGCAAAAGGAAACTCCAGATGCACAAGTGCACGTGTACACACACACACACACACACACACACACCACAACCTGGCTGGCATGCACCCTGCCTGCATGGCTTACCATTTCCATGATAACACAGCACCCACAGGTGCACTCCTGAAAAACACCAAGCAAGGCGGCTCCTCCAGCCAGGTTGTCACTTACAAGAGCACAAATGCACTGTAAAGGTGGGAAACGGCAGACCACCAGCAGACCACCCTGGCAAGGAGCAGAGCACCAAAGAACTCTGGCGTCTCCCATAGAACACGCCAAAGTACCATGATCTTAGTCAATTCCACCTTGACCAAAAGGAACTGAATTACAATAGCTCTTAAGGGATGCTCAGAATAATTCCAGGAAAAAGTACCATTAGATCACCCACCCTTCCTAGAAATAAAGTTTTTTTCCCTTGTATTTAAGAGATTGAGAGAGCTTAACGCCCCCTCCCCAAACACCCACCCCCGCAAGCTTTCCAACTTCAAGACTCAAACTACGTGGACTGCAAAAAGCGGAGGGTTCGTTTGCGTATTCAAATAACTTTCATACTACAGGAGGTGTTGGAAGGGAAAGGTGACAGGAGCATATGGGTGATGCTTTAGAAATTTACGCGTGTCGTCTTCCTTGCCGCTCACTCTCAAGCCCAGTTCCCAGTTTTCTCTAGATCAACCGTGTGATGTCACGCCAGACCCACAAGACCCATTCTCCCCAGCTGGCCCCTCGCCCCCTGCAGGGACACTGGAAGTGTTAACTGTTGTTGCAGCCTCCTGACACTCCGCTGATAAATCAGAGGAAGCTGCAAAACTTCTTGGCTTGCTCGGCTATCCTCCCGGGGCACTGAACGCCCACGCGCAGATTTCGCAGTCAGCCTTGCGAAAGGGAACCCTCAGTCAACCTGTTTGCAAAGCCCGCATAACTCCCCGCCCTCCGATCCTGGGGCTCCCCGTGCAGGACTGGGGGCCCTTGGCTCCCTTCATCAGTACTCCCCAAAGCAAGCTGGAAGTGGAGGCAAGAGAGCTCCTGCCGCCCCATTTCCACGCCTCGGTCCTGTTGCCTGCAGTCTGCGTCCAAGTCTCTGCATGGGGTACCTCCGCCTTCCCAACCCTGGGGTCTCCACACGCTGCGCCCCTGGCAGCTCGCCCTTCCTGCAGCCTCAAGGCAGAGGCGTCCGGGAAGCTCCGCCTGCAAGTTCCAGTGTCTGGCCGGGAGAAGGGGAGAAGGAGGCTGCCCGGGGAGGAAAAAGCAAAGTCTGTGCCCGTGGCGCGCTCCCCGCCCCGGGCCCCTGCCACCTCGAGAACCGGGTGCCTGGCAACCCCAGCTCGGGGCGCAGTGCGGCCACACTCACCCGCCTTGTCCAAGCCGCCGCCGCCCTCGCCGGCACAGCCTCCGGGAGCCGCCGATCCCCGAGCTTCCCAAGCGCAAGAAAGATGGTGGTGTGTGTCGGGAGACCACCCATTCCAGCGTCTGGCTCCTCGGCGGCGACTCTGGCTCCTCAGCACAGAAGGAAGAGGAGGAGGAAGGCACGGCGCAGTCGAACGCCATCTGCTGTACACCTCAGCGCTGCCATTGGCCGCCTGGTGCGTCCCCGGGAGCCTCGGGGCGCGGGCCGCCGGGAGCCACCTTGCGCCTCGCCGCCCGCGGCAGCTGCTCCCTACCTCCCCTTCCTTCTTCCTCCTCCCCTTCCCCCGGCGGGCGCACCCACCCGAACCTCAGCTCAGCCCGCACCCGCAGACGAGAGTCACGGGCGCGCTGGCCTCAAGCTCGCCTCCTCCGCTCCCCGAGACTGTTTTCCGCAACTTTGAATCTTCGGGGTCCCCTGCCGGCCTGAGCCCAGGGTACGCAAGCCTCGGCTCGCCGCGGACAGGGCGAGCGCTTTGCACTTCGGGGATCTAAGAAGTGATAGGGGAGAAGGAGGCAGAGAAAGTGGGGGTGATTTACTCCCCGTTTATAACCCCAAACACCTCCCCAACACTCACACGCGCGCGCGCAAACACCCACAAACACACTCACAGGCAGAGCCATCCCGCCCGCCCGGCCCGATAGCTTGGCGTTCCTCTGCAGCCACCCCCCACCCCCTCCCCGGGCACGAGAGGGCTTCAGTGTTACAGGGGGAAAGACAAAGAAGATCCTAGCGGGACATGTGGAGAAGAGAAAAAGGGAAAATTGGGGTTGACTCCGGGGGAGCGCCCCGAGCTGGGTCCTTACCTGCCTGGACATCCCCGCCTGGAGGGGCTCCCAGAGGCTCTCTGCCCACCCAGACCAGAGCCT
Source organism: Stenella coeruleoalba (assembly GCF_951394435.1). NCBI lineage: Eukaryota > Metazoa > Chordata > Mammalia > Artiodactyla > Delphinidae > Stenella > Stenella coeruleoalba. The sequence continues at coordinate 35,915,007 of NC_137151.1, read as the reverse complement.
GGGAAAACCCCTACCTCCCGCCTCTTTTTTTGAAGGGTTTGTGTCCTGGGGCTCGGGAGGCAGGGCGAGGGGCGTGCTGTCGTATGGGGTGGAGCGTCTGTGGCAAACTGGGTGGTGGGTTACAGTGGCCGGGGAGAAGGTGAGAGTCAAGTCCGCCCAGGTGAGGCAGGAGTACAGAGAACACGTGGGCAGGCTGGAGCAGTCACAGCTCTGAGAGTCCTTCGCTTACTCCCTGACACTGTTCCAAACCCTCCTAGTTTTTGACACCTTTGATCTAGGGAACTTCTTAGGCTCGTGCAGAGAGATGAAGTTTCTTCAACAGGGAAAGAACATGAGGACTACTTATTGCCAATTACAGGATATTTTGCCTGTCATGTCTCTTTAAATGTGTGAACCCAGCAACAGCAGGGATTGTATCTTTTCCATTTTATCCAATGCTTGGCACACCATGGGTGCTTAAGAAGAAGCAAAACAATCCTGAGAAAATTGAAGCTTGATGTCATAGCACAAATTAGATTTAAGAGATAAACAGAGCACCTAGGGTTGTCAAAGGGAGTAAAATTAAAAGAATGCAAGTGCCACTGGAAAGGGAAACGTGAATATGATGATGAAGGTCCTGATCCATCTTCCTGTGAGACTGGACTCTGTAAGTGGGAAAGGGAACACGCCTTACTTAATATCTTAAACAGCAACTGCTATTCTCCCGGTGGACACTGGCATCACACTCTGGGCTGTGCCTTTCTTTCTGACACCACTGTCTTAAATCAGCAGCCATCCAGATCCTAGAATATTTCCCCAAATCCAAGACCATGATTTATTACTCCCCAGAAATAAAATGCCAATCCTGTGAGCCTGGGGAAAGAGAAGCGGGTCTATTATGTTTTACTGTAATCTCAATATATACAAATCAATAGCCAACAAGTCGCATTTAAGTAACTTCAGGAACAACAGACAAGGAAAAACATTTCTGTTTTCCAGGACTGTTACATCCTGGCTTCCCAGATTTCCGTCTTTCCAGAGTCAACGCAGCATTTTCAGACCACATCCCATGCACGCATCCATATGGTAGAAAGATCTGTGTTTGCAATCCTTGTGGAAAGAGGCCATCAAGGACCCACTTCTGAGTATGTCATTTATGCATGTTTTTATAGTTATGTATTCTCCTCCCTCTTCAGAGGCAGCGATACGTATGTTTTTCTTTTAGGCTAGCAATTTGATTTCAATGTGCATTTTAATTTATTATGCTAGCCCGTTCTCATTAACCCCTTGCTCTATGTCAGTGATCACTATGGTAATCCTAAGATTTTGATTCTTAAGGCACGATGTTCATCCTCTGTTGCACTATATGCATTCGGTCTCCTGGTTTTTGACCACAATATAAGAGATAATACCTGTATGGCAATCATGTCCTATCCACTGGGCTTCTTAATCAAAAATAAGCAATTCATAAGAATAAAATCTAAATTATTTCTAAAATACAAAGAGCGATGAATTTCAAGCATTGCTACATTTTGTTAGCTTACTGACTCCTTCAGACTACAAAATAGTCACTTTTTATTAAGGCACTATGCCAACAGCAGGTATCTCAGTATAGTTAAATACTATAAGGTGCCTGAACTATCTCTAACATTATTCAATTGCATAAAAACCCGGTAGAAGGAAAAAGCAACCATTTCTAGCTCATATTCTCAATTTATATTTTAAATACACATTTTACTAATATGAGTTTCTTGCCAAGACAGTCAGCTTTTGGTCCTTAACGGAAGCACATCCCTCAAAATCTAGATTAGGTTAGAAACATTAGAAGGTTAATCTAGGGAGGGAAAGATGTTTTCAGTGGAGATTGGGGGTGGGGTTTGGAGGGAACGACCAAAGAAAGGATTTGGAAAAAGGTAGCCTTGAAAACTAGGTGTCATTATTATGTGTAAGGAATAGATTCCAACAAGGAAAATAAACTGGAGATTATACATTCCCAGAGCTCCACAAACACAGATGCCAAAGGCTCCAATCCCCTCCAGGCTTCCAGGGAGGATGAAATGAAACAAGAGAACAGCAGAAGAGGAGAGGAGGTAGGAGGAGACGGTCTCTTGGGACCAAGTCCCTGGTGAGAACCAACGGGGGGGCCACAGAGGAAAGCAACCCTATCCTATCCAAATATCGTTGGAGTTCATTTTCAGGTTTGTGTGTATTTCTCATTGTTTTTTTTCTGAACACTATCTTCTCCGTACAGTCTAATAAGCTTGGATGGGAAAGTGCTGTGTAAATAGAATAGACAAGCATTGGCATTAAACAAATAAGGGATAAAGAAGACACGTAGATAAAGCAGCCCAATTTTAAATGGGAGAAAGAAATGCAAGCCTGAGCCAGTATCTTGGGCTCACCGCCCAGGAAGTCCCTGCCCAGGTCTACATTAGCCCATCTATGGAAGCAATGAATTGTGTCAAATGTTCAGTCACCTTGGGAGGCAAAACCAGAAGGGGAAAGGGGAGGAACCGTGATTCTCTTCTTTACACAATTCATCCAGGCCAATTCCAGGTTAGATGTTCTATGGCAAATCGGGACATTTTTTTCTGCCAAAAAAAAGCATTTAATCTTGGCATACAAATGTAAGTTTTGAGCTGGGTCCAGTAATTTGATTTTGATGTGTCAATATCTTAAAATACAATGTAAAGACAATGCATTGAAAAGCAATGGAGTGGAACTCCACTGGCTTCTGGCCCGGCTCAGTCCCTCGGAGGCACCATGTTGCCAGTAGACACTGAGCATTCACAAACCTAGTTAGCCCTGAGACATGAGCTTCAGTGATTCATTCAGCAAGATATTTATTGAGTGCCTACTATGTCTCTGGCACTGTACATGTTGGTTGTTTGGTGATACAGTGGGCTGAGTCCTTCCCCTCATAGAGTTTACAATCTGATAGGGACATCAGACAATAAACAAACAGGCATACAAATGGTTATAAACATATAAAATAGGACTTCCCTGGTGGTCCAGTGGTTAAGACTCCATGCTTCCACTGCTGGGGGCACAGGTTCCATCCCTGGTCTCCTGGTCGGGGAACTAAGATCTCGAATGCCACACAGAGTGGCCAAAAAATAAAATAAAATGAAATGAAAGAAACAAGTTTTGTGAAAAAGGATGCAGTAGAGGGGAACAGAAAGGAAGGATGAGGCTCAGGTGGGATCTCTCAGAGGAAACGACGTTTAGTCTGACACCCAAGGGATAATAAGAGGTAAATAACATTTATTGAAATTTTTCTAGATACGAGACATGAGCTAAGTCCTTTACATGTACTATTTAATCCTCATAACTAGCCCATAAGGTAGGCCCTGTGATCACGTTCGTTTTATAGTAGAGACAGAGAGTTTAAGCAATTTCTATTCAAAGGCACGTGGCTGATGAGCAGAAAAGCTAGGATTTGGCCAGGCAGGCTGTACTGTGTACATTTTTAACCCCTAAGATACACTGCATCTCATGTAAGTAGATATCAGCCAAGAGGGGAGAAAAGAGAGATACCATGACCAAAGACCCTGTGGCTTGAAGAGCTTGGCACACAAAGAACTCATTAGGACCTAAAAGAGCTGCAGACTAGTGAGCTTGGTGGAGAATCTCATGACACAGGGCAGAGGGACAGGGTGAGAACAAAGCTTGCTGGTCCTGTAAGCCAGTGGACAGTTTTAACTCTGTGAGTGATATGATCTGATTAGACCTTTAAAAGATCACATGCATTCTTTGCAGACACAAAGCAGCAAGGGTGGAACAGTCATCCAGTCAAAAGATGGGGGTGGTTTAATGGAAATGGAGAGAACGGCACAGGCAGAGGGGTATTGGAAAGGCCTGTCCATCTCTTCACTTCTGCTCTGCTCTGCCTTCCCACCTCTCCCCAAGGCTGGCATCCAATCGTTTACCTCAGGATCCAAAATCCTAACTTCAGTCATTGGACCCTGGGTCTGTTTTCTTGTCACATGTCTGTAGTGTGGGTGGGATGAATAGCGATGACCGCCCCCCATTTGGCCAGCTCTGGGACCTTCGCTTCTGAGCCCTGTCCTAGAATCCTCCCTCTGTGCCCAGTGTCATCTGAATTCTCTATTTTGCTGCTCGGCCTCCAATAATATTTACTGACCAAGAGATCTAGGGTGTGATGGATGATACCCTCTTCCCCACAGCTCTCTAACGTCACCAAGCCAAGGCCATATCAGAGAGGCAGTCACTCAATCTACACTAAACAAGAGAACATGCGCAGGCAACCTCCATATATGTGAGAAACGACTCTCATTAATTTGGAAATAATAAAAGCCCCGGAGTGACAACTTGGATCACATTCAAAATGACTTGGTTTGTAAAGACCAGGTGTTATGTAGACTAAAGCTTGTTATTATCCAAAGACTTGGCAACTCTAATCTCTTCTACTGGGCACAAAGCCACACAATACTCACAGGCCTAACTCTGATGAGATGGGCAAGAGAGCCTCTATCTTCTATTTTTCTGTTTTCCAAGGACGCCAGCCTATCTGATGGGCAGCAGGTCTCTTTACAGGTAGAAAGGATAGAAAACATTGGAAAATGACAATATAGCCAACAGATTGCAAGCTCGTGTTCATGAGTGTGGTATATGGTGTGGAACTAAGAGAAGAGGTTTTTCTCATTTCTTACTCATTTAACCTATAATACCCAATTACCTAGGAAACAAAAAATCCCCAATTCGTACGATGTAGAAAAACTTTATACAACGGAAACTTCAGAACCAAAACTTTCTAGCATATTCGTCTTAGATTCTAATTATGCTATTTTTCTTGGTGCTACCTCATTGATTCTCCACTTTCTCCATATTACGTGTTATCTTCCTGAAATACTCTTTGTCGTATCACTTTGATTCCCAGGAACCTACTATTCTCTTCATCTCGTCACTTAGTCCCTTCATAAATATCAGCTCCAAACTGGATGTCCATTGACAGAGGAATGGATAAAGAAGATGGGGCACATACAGACAATGGAATATTACTCAGCCATAAAAAGAAATGAAACTGAGTTATTTGTAGTGAGGTGGATGGACCCAGAGTCTGTCATACAGAGTGAAGTACGTCAGAAAGAGAAAGACAAGTACCGTATGCTAACACATATATATGGAATGTAAAAGAATGGTTCTGATGAACCTAGTGGCAGGGCAGGAATAAAGACGCAGATGTAGAGAATGAACTTGACAAGGGTTGGGGGGGACAAAGTGAGAGAGTGGCATGGACACATATACACCAGCAAATGTCAAATAGCTAGCTAGTGGGAAGCAGCTGCATAGCACAGGGACATCAGCTCGGTGCTCTGTGACCACCTAGAGGGGTGGGATAGGGAAGGTGGGAGGGAGGCTCAAGAGGGAGGAGATATGGGGATATACGTATATGTATAGCTGATTCACTTTGTTGTACAGCAGAAACTAACACAACAGTGTAAAGCAATTATACTCCAATGAAGATGTAAATAAAAATAAATAAATAAATAAGCATCAGCTCCTCAGAAACGCCTTCCCTGACCCTCCACTATAGAAAGAAAATGGCATATGTTCCATTTCTCTGTATCTCCTTATCCTGCCTTACTTTGCTTCATAGCACTTATCACAATCTGAAATTTTGCGACATAGTTGTTTCAATATTTATTATCTCCCCTCTCATGAAGAATGTAAGCCCCATAAGGTCAGGGCCTAGGCACACACCCCCTACTTAACAACAGTGCCTGGCACATGGTGGGCACTCAATAGATAGTTCATGAATGAAAGAATAAATGAATGCCATACACTACGTCTGCTGACTTTTGAAATCCTTCCCACTGTGGCTCTACCCTACCTTTCCAACCATATTTCTTGCCACTGTCCAATAACACCCGTCCCCCTGGTTTCAGGGGTCTCCTCACTTGCCCCTTCACAGTCTATGAAGCTCTGATGCAAGACCTCTCCATGTCTCCCTCCCCAGCCTTGCAGGTCTGACCTCCCCTAAGAAATGTTCCTAGATCTAATTTCATTTCACATTTATCTATTTCTTCTCTTACCAAACTCTTATAATGCTCACTGTCTGTGCCATTCAGTTTTTCAATGAACTGTACACCATCTCATACTGTTCTCTAATGCTTTCATAAGCCACAGCCTAGTCCTCTCAACTGCATCATTCTTCCTTAAGGGTAGAGGCTCAGACAGACACTTCCTTTCTTCTCTTCGATGTAGAACTTCTGGTATACTGCAGGCACTCAGTAAGTACTTAGGCTTCCTTTGGTCATGTGATGTTAAGAGAAACGCTTATCACCTTATGTTTGTGACAACCAGGACCCTTATCACCTTACGTATGTGGGAGGTGATCTTGCCAGGGGCCAGGCAAGACTGTTCATTCATTGAACAAACAGTGACTGAGAATCTGCTTTGTGGTAGATACCACTGTAAGTGCTGGGAAGAGTCCTGGAGGAGATGATTATCTGAGGAAACAGACCCTTAAATTGCAATAGAACAAGCGTTAGAGGCAACACGTGGATATGGTAGAAACCTCCAGGATTAGCATGTAACCTAGGGTTGGGTGAGTCAGGAACAGCTTCCCAGGTTGGATCTATCTGGCCCAAAATCAGAGCCACAGGAGAAAGAAAAGAAAAATTCCTCAGATTTTGTGACCTGCTGGCTTGAAATAATTTACGACTGTAGCATTTTCACAGTGTGCTATGCTCCATTCATGACTTCATTCTAAAAAATCACAGCACAGGCTCTCTCTCACAACCAACAATCTAGGGAAAACATAACTGCCATTGGAATGTCCATACATGCTGCAAAATCACTCCTCCTCCTGCACAAATACTCAGGATTTGAACTCTAAGATGCCATTTTTACAGTTCATTTCTTCTCTTAGCTTCCTAGGTACCACATAATCCTGGCTTTCCTCTTCCACCTAACTCCTGTGTTTTAGAGCATATTAAAGTTCCAGACTGGGCTCCCATTTCCTCTCCAACTACACTTTCTCCTTAATTGAATATGTCCACTCCCATGATTTCAGGTAGTTATCTTTCTACCCTTATTTATTTATTTATTTATTTTGTGGTTGTGTTGGGTCTTCGTTGCCACGCCCGGGCTTTTCTCTAGTTGCATCGAGCAGGGGGCTACTCTTCGTTGCGGTGCGTGGGCTTCTCCTTGCGGTGGCTTCTCTTGTCGCACAGCATGGGCTCTAGGCGTGCAAGCTTCAGTAGTTGTAGCACACAACTCTAGAGCGCAGGCTCAGTAGTTGTGGCACACAGGCTTAGTTGCTATGTGGCATGTGGGATCTTCCTGAACCAGGGCTCAAACCCGTGTCCCCTGCATTGGCAGGTGGATTCTCAACCACTGCACCACCAGGGAAGTCCCTCAGGAAGTTACCTTTTTACTGAAAGTGCCTAAATCTATTTCTCTGGCTATAGTAGTCAGTATATGCTAAGTTGTGCTACAGTAACGTATGAACCCCCAAACCTCAGTAGCTTAACACAAAAAGGTTTATATCTCATCCTGTATGACCAACATGGGTTAGCAGAGGAAACAGTGACTCTGCTTCACATAACCCACTCAGGGACCCAGGCTGAAAAGGGCTCTCCATCTGGAACATTGCTGGTTGCTATAGTAGCAGAAGGAGTGGTCAGAGAGAACTTCAAATTCCCTCTTCTGTGCTTCAGTCCAAAGTGACATAGCCCATTGGTTAGACTAATCACATGACCCTCACCAAAATACAAAGTGGTTGAAAATATAGAAAAGCACACAGATATACAGTGAGCAATAACTCTCTCTGCCACACATATAGTGGGCATCCTTGGTCCTCCAACTCCATAAACAAATGCTTATTTGTCATCTTAATTGGCATCACCTGTGTACTTTGAACTGAATATTGATTCTTTTTCCTTCCAAACCTGTGTACTTCACATTGAACATTTATTTTCCTCCCCAAAACTGCCTGCCTTCCAGTCTTCCTTGTCCTAGTATATAGTACCATTACGTTGTTCAACCCCAAGCTCTAAGAATCACCTCTCATTCCTTCTTTCTCTCACTTTACTCACATGGAAATAACTAGTTCTGTTATTTCTATCCCCCAAATAAATGCTACGTGCATCTGCTTCTTTCCACCTCCACTGCCCCCATGCTGATCTACGCCACTACAGTCTTTCATGTTGGTGATAGTAGCAGATTCCTAACTGACCTCTTTTCTTACACTTTATCCTTATACAATCCATCTTCTGCAGAGCAGAGTGATCTTTTTCAGTGGTACGTTGATAAAATCTTTTCCCTGCTTAAAACCTTCCAATGATTTACCAATACACCTAGGATAAATTCCAAATTCCTTGTGTCTGACTCCTATGGATACTGAGCAGGACCCTGTAGGGCTCCTGGGCACAAAAGCCTTTCTGTGTTCCCCATTTCCTGATTACAGGAATAGGCTTCATTCAGCCTCCATGACCTTCCCTGAGTTCCAACAAGCCAGGTTCAAACAGTTGCTAATCACAGAAGGGAGGGGAAATGGAGGAAAGGGAGGAACAGTCAAAAGAAACAATAGTGTAGCCTTGGGGCAGGGTCCTGGTTGCCCCTCAAGAGATATACAGAACAACACCTTTGAGCTGTTTCGCAGATACTGAAACCCCCATCAGGTGGGAGAAGTTAATGGTATGCTGCCCACAAGCACTTAGACCCCAGACCTGCTGGACCCAAAAGGTTGATGATGCTGACTCCCAATTAACTCACCACCTACCAGTCAGAAGAATGTTCATGAACTGATCACGCCCTCTTTGAACCACTGCTATAAAACTTTTCGCTACTCTCTACAGGTTGGGACACACGGTTTTGAGGGCATTAGCCCACTGTGGCCCCCATTGCCTGGCAAAGCAATAAAGCTATTCTTTTCTACTTCACCCAAAACTCTGTCTCTGAGAATGAATACGGTGTCAGGGTACAGAGGCCAGATTTGGCTTCACTATGTTTCTCTGAGAAGTCATCTCCTACTTCTCTCTGTTGACACTAAATTACAGCCTGGCGTGCCCAGTCACTGCTGCCTTAGGGCCTTTGAGCCAACTGTGCCTGGAATGCTGACCCCCCCCCCCCACCAGATTTGCATGTGGCTGCCTCTCTGACATCATTCAGATCTCAAAGTCAATATCATTTCCTCAGAGAGGGCTTTCTGGACATCCAAATAAAGTAGCTGCCGGTTACTCTCTGTCACATCCCCCCTACCTGGTTCTTTGCATAGTACTTGGCACTATTTGGTATTGTGCCATTTCTGTATTTGTTTGCCCATGGAATGTAGGCTCTCTTATAGCCACACTTTGTCTACCTGTTCACTCTTGTACCTCTCAGTGCCTAGAAGAACAGTGCCAGGCACACAGAGTAAATGCTCAATAGACATGAACTAAAGAAATGCATTTGTCGCTCACTTAGAAAAACTTTGGTGCCACTGCCCAGTCTCATCTTTATCTCATCTTGGTTTCTTTTCCATATATCCTTGTAAGGCAGAAGACTCAGACTAAAATCCTTATTTTCAACTGATGAAGACAAATGTAAAGAAATGAAACAGTGACGTGATCATCCACGTGCTGGTGATTTGCAGTCTTCTCCTTGCCAGTCAGAAGGAAGAAGTTAACTAAAGAGGCAGCTACTTGTCACATCTAGAGGTTCTTTTGACCCCAGTGATTAAGATGATGTGCCTGATGTGGTGAACTTTTATATTATGTTGCCAGAGAACTGGGAAAACAGCCCTTTGTCACACTGAGATCTCAGTTTTGATGACGGCTGTCACTGTTCTGGAAGGAAATGACTCACCCAAGATGGGCAGCGCGGGACTTGGGGCAGTGACAGGACAGGAGACAGAACTAATCGGAGGGTCTGTTTCCAAGTCCGCTGGAATAAATAGAAAGTGAAGGTGCCATAATACACAGGCACATGTTGATAGCAGACAGTATATAACTTTGGTCCAATTTCTAAAGCCTTCAAGGAAGGAAAGCCCTCTGTGTTCCTTAGCAATTTCCTCTCCCTATGCTGAGGATGCCCAGAGACTAAAGGCAGTTTATCTTGCAATGTTTGGTTCTATCCAGCTTCACAAAAAGGTCAGGACAGGTAGCTGGGGGTCATATAAAGGAAGCCCTTCACAGTCTATCAACCTTCATCCAGCACTGCTTTCCCTGCATATATTCTCACATCCTGGTTCTGAGTTTGCTCCCAATCCTCCCCATCACTAACTCCTTGATTTGCCTTCCTGTACCTGGTCCACCTCTCAAGTGGTAAATGGCTTCAGTTGTTTGAGGACAACATCCTACCCAGTCTGGTCTGACCTCAGTGTCCTTATTTGTCAAAGAAGACTCCCACTTTAGGTCACTGTTTACAGCTACAACTTTCTCAGCAAGACAGCTGTTATGGATGAAGTGTTTGTGTCCCCCTAAAATTTATAGGTTGAAGCCCTAAATGCCAATGTGATGATATTTGGAGGTACAGCCTTTGGGAGGTAATTAGGTTTAGATGACGTCATAAGAGTGGGGTTCCCACGATGGGATTAGTGCCCTTACAAGAAGAAACAAAAGAGCTCACTTGCTCTCACTCTCCTTGTACTCTCTCTCTCCCTCTCCCCCTCTTTGTCTCACTCTCTCTCTCTCCTTCTCCCCCTCTGTATCTCTCTCTCTCCCTCTCTTTCTCTGCTATGTGAGGACACGGCAAGAAGGTGGCCATCTGCAAGCCAGGAAGAGAGCTCCACCAGAACCTGATCATGCTGACACCCTGATCTCGGACTTCTAGCCTCCAGAACTTTGAGAAATAAATGTGTGTTTTTTAAGCCACCCAGACTATTATATTTTGTTATAGCAGCTTGAGCTAAGACAATAGTTATTCACCTCTCTTAAAAGACTGTACATTTCCCCCGAAACATGTTCTATTAACTCGTAACCTTTAGAGCCAGTCGGGGAGGGAGGGTTCTTCTCTATTTCTAGTCTAAATTTCTCAGGACTTAATTAGACCTCATACCAAAATGGAGATTTTGATCTCATTGAAAAAAAAAAATGCTTTTTATTTCATTCCTATAAGAGAACTTTTTCAATCTTTACAGAACCTTATTTCAATGGTATTTGATCCATCCCTGATTATACAAATTATTAGCCTTTTGGTGATCTAACCAATGACATTTAAAACGCTTGAATTATGAAATCACAAAACTTTTGCGCTGAAAGATGCCTCAGAGAAAATATAGTCCAATCCCTGTATTTAAAAGATAAGGAAAGTTGAGACCCAGATAGCTGAGGTGTCCTGTACAAGGTCACACAGCTTGTCGAGAAATAGAAGGGAAGAAAACATGTGAGATGGCCTTCTTACCATTCTACCTGTAGTTGAAGAAAAGTTTTTAGAAAGATAAAATGGGAGACAAATGGCTTTAGGGTCTTAAAAAAACGCTGATGCCATCCCAATGTATTTTATCACGCTTCAAGGATGGTATGTCATTAACATCGAGAAACCCTTAAGAACATGAGAATGTTGGCGAATCATAATTTTGAAAACAGGGATTAATTCCCAGATCACTGGGGTGAAGGGGCATGGGAAGTAGTGGGAGGAGAGGTCTTAAGAAAACCAACCTAAATCATGGTCCTTGGAACCAACTGCTCCTGATTCTCTCCTATTGGGAGTCTTTTGTAAGAGAAAACTGGAAATATTCAGCTGCACACAGATTGCTTTATTTAGCAGACAATCTCAGAAAAACAACATGTTCTCCTGTGATCTGAGGCTTGATTATCTAATTTTCTCTTTGTGGTGCTCCTCCACCAGCAACCACCTGCTAAACGGCTGGAACAGACATGACGACTCTGTTAATGGTCCTTGGTGCTCTGGTCTTCTCAGTCGCCACGCTCTCCCCGGGACCTTCCATTCACTCCCGTGTCTCCATCTGGAGAGACCCCAATTCAATCTCCAGGTCTTTCCCTTGAACTTTAGATTCATTTCTAATGCCCCAAGGTGTATCTCTACCTTGATGTGACCGGGCACCTTAAACTCAGCAAGTCTAAAACAAAATCCATGACTTTCTTCCCCATGACCCCAAATCCATCTCTTTCATAACCTATCTAAGCTGCCTAGGTTAATGGTGTCACTAGGCACTCAGCTGCCTAAACTGAACCCTCAGAAGCATCCCTGACTCTTTCTTCTACCTCACCCACCACATCCAGCTCATCACTAGTCTCTCCTGCCTACCTCTTACGCATCCCTAGAATCTGTCTCCTATACTCTAATCCCTCATCATCTGCCCGAAGTCCAGACTCCATCATCTTTTGCCTAGACTGTTACAAGGAACTTCTAGTAAGATAATCATCTTATTTTCCCCACCTTGCACAAATCCAATACACTCTTGCTAAAAACCCTTCTGTGGCTCCCTATTACCTAAAGAATAAATTCCAAATTCTTTAACATGAAAAAAAAAAAGGTGACTTTAAATTTACTTACGTTTAACTTAGATATACTGAGCCTTAATATTCCATCTGGAAACTTTCACCCATTAGTAATGGATCTGTTCTCAAGAGCTGAATGTGGCAGAAGAATCGACCTAAGCCCTCATTCACAGAGAAGACTACGTATTGTGGTTGAGAGAATGGGCACAAAAAGCAGACGGAACTGGATGAAGTCCTGAGTCCACCATGAATCATCATTGCGACCTATGTCTTTATCTGTTAAATGGGGATGATAATAGTACATCATCATGGGAATTACATGAAATGTGTGCAATGTACCTAACAACAAAACTATCAATAAAGTCATATATTATTATTAATATCATTATTATTAACATAACAACTCCTTAAATGTTTTAGCATAATTATGATAGGCCCCTCATTATTCTTTTCTTTAACCTAAACGTTCCCACTTCTTACTGTCAATTTCAAAATCATATCTTTTTGAGAATGGTTAACTCCTGTGGACCATTAAGAAACTAACCATGACTTTATCATAAGACTTCAAAATAAACAGGAACTCATCCTTCCTAACAGTTTAAAGGTAATTAATAAATACAAACTCTCTTTTTCCAAGGGTGTTTTCTCTTTTAATCATTACAATTCTGAAGGATTAAACACCTTTTTATGTTAGTATACACTTTCGCTTCCTAATTGGGGCTTTCAAGGAAATTTTAGAGTGTCTATTTCAGACCACAAATTAGTCACTCCTTTCTAAAAATGCACCTTCCTGGTTTTGGTCAGAGATTATTGGCAGGAAGTTAGGTAAAGCCTTTCTGTGGCTTCCTAGAGCAGCACTATCAATCTAACACTTTTCACCAGCACTGAATTTATAGTTGTTTTAATAAGTAAAAGAGGGTAGTTGATAGAGCAGCAAATTGGTCTTCTCTTGCTATGAAAATGAAAACAGAGAGCAAACACAGTAGTCTATTAAAGTAAGATAAGTACTCCCAAGAAGTCAAGATATTGTTAGAGATGTTTTCAAAATGTCAACAGATAATAAGATTGGGCAGTGAGCCAATGATACCCAAGAAGAATAGATTTATTTGTTTCTTATGTGAATTAAATGATTCTTCAACCAAAAGTATCAGGGAATTTCCATCTAACACATTCAGAGTGTTGTTACTGTCATCTAGAGTGTGAACATTGAGGACTTTCTTTTTTTTTTTTTTAAGTAGCATCATCATGAGAAAAAGCCCTGAAGTCTAAAATACCTCAGTCCCCCTGTTGCCCCATCACTTAACTAGCCCTGTGACCTTGAACAAGATACTTAATCTCCCTAGATTTTCATGTATTCAACTCTAAAATGAAGAAGGGGAAATAAGAACATAAATCGGTTTGCAATGACGACCAAGTCAAGGTAATTCATGTCATGTGCCAGACACAGAGCCTAGCACACAGTAAGTACTCAACAACTGTTGGCCATACGTGACTAGATTTGGATAACAAAACTGCTGTGAATCTCATTTCGTTTTTGTTTAGAGATCTAATGCAGTGACACCAAGTGAAAAATTCAGTCAACAGTCTTAAATTTTATCTCTTCATCCATTTGTTTTCGATCAATAAAAAATCAAATACCAGTAGGCTTTTTCCTATGGAAATGACCAGCTATTCTATCATCATGAAGAAATGCCCTTAGTGAATATTTCCTTTGATACACTGTATTTCTAGTTCCATAAACTTAGCTGCTTCATAGAGACCTGTAAATACTAAAGAAATTTTACTCTCTAAAGTTCTCTGCGAGGTCAGGTAGTAGCAAAAGATTAAGAAAAAAGAATCCAAGTATCGTGATTGAGAATATTCTTCAAAGTGTTGATAATGAAAGGAAACACTCTTCCTAAAAACCCCACCAAGCAGACAGGTGGCTTAAATTAGGTGCTAAATACAGGAACATGGATAACTGAATCCAGTCATATCCCTGTCAATCTTGAAAATATTATTATATTTATTACAAGCAGAAGACATGTAGGCAGCAAGTTCTGAGAGAAGGTTGGAGACTTCAGAACAACTATCCAAGTCTCAGAATTCTGTGGATTCAGTGGTAATTAGATTAGATATCGTTCTGCTGGATGTCAGATACAGAGGCATGCTATACCCCACCCCCATTGCTACACGGTGTTCAAGGGGCATTAATTAGTTGGTTAATACAGCATCATGATTAACTAAATCACGTCAATACAAAATGCCAAGATATATGTTTAATGAGCTGGGTTTTCACCAGTATTAATCTAGATAAGTAAATAAACTACACTGTCTTAACACAAGAATATGTCAAATTTATTTTCTTTTGATTGATCAAGGTGGTTCACAGTAAATTAGCATCCTCTAGTGAAAAGGCTAGTGCAGAGAAAATGTTGATAATAATATCTGCTAACATATATTAATTTCTAGATATACACATGCATAGAGTTCTTTTAAATTGTTTATTGAAATATAATTGACATACAATATTATGTTAGTTTCAGATGTACAACATAGTGATTTGACATTTATATACATCACAAATTCATCACCAGGATAAGTATAGTAACCATCTATCACCATACAAATTTACTGCACTATTATTGACTGTATTTGCTATGCTATACATTAGATCCCTATGACTTACTTAATTTATAACTGGAAGTTTGTACCACTTCAATCCCCTTCGGCTACTTTTCCCAACCTCCCCACCCCGCTCTCTCCTCTGGCATCACCAGTTCTCTGTATCTATGAGTCTGTTTCTGTTCTGTTTTTTGCTTTTTAGATCCCCCATATAAGTAAAATCACGTGGCATTTGTCTTTCTCTGACTTATTTCACTAAGCACAATACCCTCTGGATTCATCTGTGTTGTAAAAATGGCAAAATTTCATTCTCTTTTATGGCTAATGTTCCATTGCATATATATCCCACATCTTCTTTATCCATTTGTCTATCGATAGAAACTTAGGTTTCTTCCATATCTTGGCAATTGTAAATACTGCTGCTATGAACATAGGTGTGCATTTATCTTTCTGAATTAGTGTTTTTGTTTCCTTCAGATACACACCCAAAAGTGGAGTTGCCAGATCATACGGTGGCTCTATTTTTACTTTTCTTGAGAAACCTCCATACTGGTTTCCAGTGGATGCACAAATCTACATTCTCACCAACAGTATAGGAGGATTCCCTTTTCTCCACATCCTCACCAACATTTTTTATTTGTTGTCTTTTTGATGACAGCCATTCTGACAGGTGTGAGGTGATATCTCATTGTGGTTTGGATTTACATTTCCCTGATGATTAGTTATTTTGAGCATCTTTTCACGTGTCTACTGGCCATCTGTATGTCTTCCTCGGAAAAATATCTATTCAGTGCTTCTGCCCATTTTTTAACTGGATTTTTTGGATTTTAAAAATATTGAGTTGTGTGAGTTCTTTATATATTTTGGATATTAACCCCTTAAAGGATATATCATTTGCAAATATCTTCTCCCATTCAGTAGGCTGCCTTTTCATTTTGTTGTTAGTTTCCTTTGTTATGCAAAAGCCTTTTAGTCTGATGTGACCCCATTTGTTTATTTTTGCTTTTGTTTTCCTTGTCTGAGAAGACACATCCAAAGAAACACTGCTAAGACTGATGTCAAAGAGTGTACTGCCTATGTTTTCTTCTAGGAGTTTTATGGCTTCAAGTCTTACATTTAAGTCTTTAATTCATTTTGAGTTTATTTTTGTATATGGTGTAAGAAAGTGGTCTATTTTCATTCTTTTGCACGTAGCTGTCCAGTTTTCCCAACACCATTTATTGAAGAGACTGTCTCTTCTCCACTCTATATTCTTGCCTCTTTTGTCATAGATTAATTGACCATATAAGTGTTGGTTAATTTCTGGGCTCTCTATTCTGTTCTATTGATCTATGTGTCTGTTTTTGTGGCAGTACCATACTGTTTTGATTACTGTAACTTTGTAGGATACTCTGGAATCAGGAAGCATGATATCTCTAGCTTTGTTCTTTCCCAAGATTGCTTTGCCCATTCAGGGTCTTTTGCAGTTCCATGCCAATTTTAGGATATTTGTTCTCGTTCTATGGAAAATGTCATTGGTATTTGGATAGGGACTTGATGAAACTGTAGATTTCTTTGGATAGTATAGACATTTTACAGTATTAATTCTTCCATTCTACACATACATATAGTTCTAAGCACTTCAGGGATATTTAATCATTTAAACCTTCCAACAAATCTACGACTACCTAACATAGATACTATTATCATCTCCATTTTATAGAGGAAAAATCTGAGGCACAGAAAAGTTAAGTAAAGTACCCATGGCCACTTACCCAGTAGGTTGGTGAGCCAGAATTTCAGTGCAAGCCTTCTAATCCAGAGCCCTTAATAATAACCTCTATACGAGTGATCCTCAATCGGGGGTGATTTTACCCCCGGGGGTATTTGACAATGTCTGAAGATAGTTTTGACAGTCATGACTGGAAAGGGAGAACTCTACTGGCATCTAGTGGGCAGAAGCCAGGGATGTTGCTAAACATCCTATAATGTACAGGACAGCCCACCCCCGGCCGCCCCACCCCCCACCCCTTCCCAAACAAAGAAGGAGCCAGCACAAACTATCACTAGGGTAGAGGCTGAAGAACTCTGCTCTGTGTTATACTGCCTCTGGGATCAGTTATACCCTTGCTACGAAAAATGTGGTCTGCCGGTCAGCAGCACTGCATCACCTAGGAGCTTGTGAGAAAAGCCCACCCCAGACCTACTGAATTAGAATCTGCATTTTAATAAGATTCCCCAGGTGATTCATCGGTACCTTGAAGTTTGAGAGGCAGTGAGTTATACTATTAGCCCCATCATGCTGTGATAGGCCTCGAATAAGACAAACGCACCATTTGTCCCACACAACAGTCGAGTCTCCATTCATAGGTGCAGAGAGACAACGTTAGGAGGGTGGGGGGGGGAGGGGAGGAGGATGGACAGACCCATCAGGGATGGAATATCAGGGGCTGAAATTTTCTTCAGTTAGATGGTTACCTGAAGCAGTGGATGCAATCAGGAGGCACACACAATCTGGGGCTACCAAAGAGGGACTAAAACGACCCTCAAAATCCAACTCTGACCTCAGGACTAAGGACTATGCAGACGACCAGGAGCCAGGTAAATACAGGTATGGAGTAGAGCCAGGTAAATACAGGTATGGAGTAGAGCCGGGTAAATACAGGTATGCAGTACAGCCAGGTAAATACAGGTATGGAGTAGAGCCAGGTAAATACAGGTATGGAGTAGAGCCAGGTAAATACAGGTATGCAGTACAGCTAACACAACTGGAGGGGTGGCAGGGCAGGATAGTTGTCACAAACATACAAACCAGCCAGGACAGCAAAGCTCCTTGAGTCTGGGTACCAGCTGTGCGGACCTGGGATCAGCCTGGTTTAAAGGCTCAAGTGCAGAGAAGGCCCACCCACCTGATGAGATTTATATGTATTTCCACAAAATGCAACTTTCCTAGAATACTTTTTTAACAGCCAATAAGGCAAAAGCACTAGCAAAATACAAAACTCCAACAATCATTGGTCATTCTTTTAAGACAAGACTCCCATCCTTTTAAGATATACACGCACAGTGGCTAATGAGACACAGAAAGAGTTCCTCCTCCCAAGTGGCCCTCAGAGTTGGCCACAAAGTGCTGTAGAACCCCCTGATCCTGATGCATAAACCGTTACACAATTTCGCATTTGGAGATTTAAGGCAATACTTTTGTCAAACCATGTTTCCTCCCCCACAGGTTTCTCAAAGCAATAAGCAAAGTAACAATCTTTTGTGAGCTTTACCAAATGTTAACTGGGAAACCCTACTGTTTTTAATCATGCTCGAATAAATGCAGACCAGGATCTGTGACTGCAAATAAAGTGGTTTCTCTCCCGCTCTCTGCCTCCAAATCAGCTTTGCATTGATGGGTGGGCATTCCAAAGGCAAAGGCAAGATTGAGGGAAAATCCTCAGAGTCCAACCACTGTGAAAACCATTTCACGATAAACTAATAGTCTAAGAATACTTTTGTTGTGGTTATCCAAATAATTTCCCTTTCCATCATTCTCAATTCCTAAATCACCACTCTAACTATTGCATGAAAATCATAGCATTTGGGGATGAACTGGATCTTAAAAGATTTTCTAGTACAGTAGTTTCCAAATGTGGGGGTCCTCTGATTTGGGGAGATAGGGATACTGAGGAAAAAGCCCAGAGCCTTTTAAAAATGCATATTCCCTGGGTCCTATGCTCAGGAATTCCAATCCAACAGGTGTCAAGTGGGCCCAAGGAAGTTGTGCTTTTAACAATCTCCCGAGACTCTTCTGATGCTCAGCAGGTTCTGGGAACACTATCAAGTTCAATTCTCCCATTTTACAAGTCAGGAAACTGAGAACCGAACAGTTCATTTATTGCTATCATCCTAATCTCCAAGCTTAATTTATTTTGATGACCTAATCCTATTACTTTTTTCATTTGATCAACAACACTGCATAAAGTAAAAGAGAGCATTCCAGAATGTGAACTATCAAATGCAGAAGAATCTGGAATTTGGAGCTAGGATTTCTTCTATTTTTTCCACTTCCCATTCCTGTTCATTTTAATCCATGTAAAAGTGAAACAGCCTCCCAGATATGCCTAAATGCCAGCCTCCTGGTCTTCACAGGAGAGGATACGAAAGTTTTTCAATGAACAGTCTGCAAACTAGCTATGTAATCAATGACATTCCATACTTATATTTTCTCCCTTTTAATCTCTTACAGCTTTATTGTTCTTGAGCTTGCAGGGAATTTCTCGTTACCGAAAGAAGAACTGCATTATTGTAACTCAGGATATGTAGCCTCCGTGGTCCTATTGAGTGGTCAAATTCAACTACTGTAATTGCCTTTTATCTACATATATGCATACATAAAAGAAAGTTAACTTAGGGAACACATCCACTGTTTTCTTTAATTTCCCTCACTGCATTCTTGATTTTCTAAGAAGTGACTTGTCTAACTTAGCTACAAAACAAATAGCATTAAGAAAGAAAAAGTGCAATGACAAAGACAATGGTATTGTTTTGGTTTGGGTTTTTGAGGGGTAAGAAATACCAAAAAACACAAAGATTAATTATTTATTTTTAGGCAAAGGCCCACTCCTATTTGTGAAAATGTATCTGCAGACAAAAAAATGTTGCCTGCCATTTCAGTAAACAGCGAATGTTACCTGCCATCAAGCCATCTGCCACTGTAGCCACAGACAGTGTTCCCCGAGGGGAATTCAGGATGAAGAAAAACAGGATACTGGCCCTAGATAATTAAGATGCATATCTAAGGAATAATTTCAGTGAGCCCAGACTTTTCCATCTTCCCATATATAGAAAAGCACTAAAATCACTGACTTGAGATGTCTGGTTTTTTGGGATTAGCAGTAACCTGTTGATGTTCGACTACACTTTTTCTTCGCAGCAAAACTCCTATACATCCTGGCTCCTCCCTTTCCTCTTGGGCGCAGTTCCTCAGAGCATCTGAGAGTTGTCTCCCAAGCTCTAGTCCTCAGTAAGGTCCCTAATAAAATGTAACTCGCAACTTTCAGGTTGTGCGTTTTCCTTCATTTGACATATCCAAATTCCGGCTGAGTTCACTCAGCTTGCAGTTCTGCCCTGGGATACAGTGTACTCACTGTGTCTATTCCTTTTTCAGGCATTAAGATTTAAAGAAAAGAAGAGTAGGTAGTCCTAAGAGCCATGGCCCTCCTGTACAGTGTACCTGATGTTTAGTCCAGAAAACGTAAGCTCATTTTTGGTATCTTAGCCACATTATTTTCTTTTTGTTGTTGTTTTTTGTTTGTTTGTTTGTTTTGCGGTACGCAGGCCTCTCACTGTTCTGGCCTCTCCCGTTGCAGAGCACAGGCTCCGGACGCGCAGGCTCAGCGGCCATGGCTCACGGGCCCAGCCGCTCCGCGGCATGTGGGATCTTCCCGGACCGGGGCACGAACCCGTGTCCCCTGCATCGGCAGGCAGACTCTCAACCACTGCGCCACCAGGGAAGCCCACATTATTTTCTTTGGTATTATCAAGTTAACAAATATGTTTTTATAAAAGATCCCAAAGCATATTATATTTTGTCTTCTCCATCTATCAAAATCCTACAAGCTTTAGGGCCCACACAGTTCCCTGCCACCTCTGGGAAGCACTCTGGCTTCCATTCTTTATACCCATCTAGCATCACATCTGGTAGAAGACCCTGCTACTCAAAGAGTGACCTACACACCAGCACATCAGCACCACCTGGAAGCTTGTTAAAAATGCCAAATCTTGGCCATGCTCTGGACCTACTGTATCAGAACCTACATTTTAGTAAGATCCTCCAGTGATTCATATGTACGTTCAAGTTTGAGAAGCACTGCTCTGTGTAATATAAGACTTCATTTCAGTTTGCTTTGAATCTCTTGTCTCCTCCAACTCAATTTTTATATCTTCCAGGGAACAACTTTTGTGTTGTCTCAGCATTTGGTACCATGAGAAATCTATGGTGGAACTGAAGACAATACTTATGTAGCAGACACTGTTGGTTGCCTGTCCAACAGCTATTCCTCATCTTCAATCTAGCTAACAGTACCTAGGCTTCTAGCAGGGAGGCATGTCCAGGTGTCCTAGGGATGTGGGATCCAGCTCCATTTCCAGCCTCAAGCCCAACTGTGGTTTGTGCTGATCATGGTGATCCTATGGTCCTACTTCTCTTCCCAGTCACTGGGGAGCAGAGAGTATGGGTATGGGACACAATTCTAGCCAAGTTACTGATGAGGGAGACATGGTTCCCTGGAAAAGTTTCTGAATGATTCCAAACGGACACGAAGACTTAAAAACCCCACTTTATGACTCTGGACATTTCCTGATGAAGATATGATCCCTAAAACTAAAGAAACCATCTTGTAAAGAGAGCTAGCCCAAGGAAAATATTCAGAATGGTTGAGCAGAAAATTGGAAGGATCTGGATCTCTGCAGGCATTGAATTCACCAACCTTAGACCTGCTTTACTTCCAGACTTCTTATTATGTGACATATCAATCATCTTATTAAGCTATTAATGTTGGATTTTCATTACCTGAAACACAAAGTATTCTAACTGGCAGAACTGTTGACTAAAGGATCAACCAGTACTTGAGGGTGTATATTCACCCTTTACATGTATTATCTCATGCAATCATGTCAGTTCTATGAGGAAGGCACCGTGTCCCTAGTATACGGACATGAAAACTAAAGTTCAGAAAGATTAACATTTCCAAGATTCAGGATTTGAACTCAGATCTGCCAGAACCCATCACTCAGGCATCTTCTTCCATCCTCTTACCATGGTTTGACTGTTAAGAGCCAAGATAATTTACTCACACTATTTTCTTGGGCCTGTATAAGAGTTGATCTTTGGGAGGATTACATTCCAGCTTGGATGGGGAGGAAAATCTTTTATAGGTTTTCTTAGGAGTGATTTATTATTTGCTTTATTGATGACACTGCACGAACAGATGTGTGGGTTATTTTAAATGGGAGTAGTCTCAGCCTACAAAACTCTATTCCCAAAGAATCCTGCAGCATGCCAAGCAGGTTCAAGATGAATAAAATAATGAAGCTCCCAGTTTGTGAAACTATTCATTGTAAAGAGATGCTGTGTTATAAAATTAATGAATCCTTCCAAGAGAGTTGATGGCAATGAACCGATACCCAATTCCTGACATGTACACATGGGTCTGAAGGCAGATGAAACCTCTACAAGTAGTGCCAGAGGAAAACATAACACTGTACTTCTTTTAATCTACCAGTTCACTTTGAAAGTATGTGGCTCAGCTTTCAAATTTGCCCAATTTAAGCAAGCACCTGCATTCATTTGTTCAGGTGTTTTGTCTGAAAGAGGAGATTAAAAAAATATATTCAAATATGTGGACGTCTCCAAAAACACCACCTAAATATTTCATTTGCCATTCCCACATGATGGACTGGTAGAGATGCTACCCTTGAAATGAGGCCGACAGTTTACTCAGGGTGGACTCCAAAATTATAAGAGATGAAAGGCTTTTGGATCAATCTTTAGCTCCTAAGAGAGTATCATTCTTATTCTTAGAAATGTCATTTCCCAGGTGTCTAGAGATACATAACAAGCAGAAATGTTTCTGTAATAAAAGGAGAACACAGCTTAGACACAATTAGCAACATTAAAGGAAAGAAGCTGGCTTTGCAGGAAAATAAAGCCCTGTCCTCACACAAAAATAAATGTCTGGGAGCACTGGCCTTCCACTCTCCATGTGCAGGCTATGCTTGGAAGGTCACCCTACGTAGACAGAATGCTAAACCTGGCTCTTAATTAGGTCACTTAGTCAATACGGTAGAAAATTCAGTCCCAATGGTCGTGTAATGCATGTAAACAATGTCTGTCTTTTTTTCAGTTCAGCCTTAAAGATCTCTTTAAATCTGTTGTTGGAAGTGACCAATTATTTCAGTTAAAAGAGATGAACTAATAATTCTGTGCAGACATGGGCACTGCTGATTAACTCTAGAAATGGCATAATTCATTCAGTAGTCTCTGAAATATTTCACTTTAGCTTCTTAAAATAAGGACTCTGACTCATTATAATGAGAATCAGAAAACTGTTTCTCATTCTCAAGTCAACAGAACAATGAAAAAAGACTTATTTCAGTATTTTATCTTCCAATTGAATTTTTGAGTTTTGCACAGGTATCCTAGTAATTAGGAGGAAGACAAAAGAGGTATGGGAATACCGGAAAATGAACCATCCCAATTGCTAAAGTCGAACATGTTCTACCAGCTTGTCCTTCATACAACCATGGCATTTTAATTTTTCTTCCTAATTAAGAGTTAATTTAAAACCATCTTTTGGGTAGATCAATCCCCCCAGTAAATCAAAGAAGACCTGTGATATGATTGATAACTTTTATATATATTTTGGAATATTAAATAGGCTCATCATGGTAGATTTTTTAAACTACAGACATTTAGGGGAAGTTGGAATCTTGAAATATAATCAGTTTTTAAAAAGAAAATCAACTTAATAATTAATATAGTGAGATAGTACTGATAGACATTTTGATTAAAATTCAATATGTAAAAACTTAATTTTAAGTTGAGCATAAATAAATGCTGTTAAAAGTAAGGCATGTTGTAAATAAAGAATACAACCTTTTTTTTAAAAAAAAGTATGGCATGTTATCTTTGATACACACATACAGATGATATTTTGATAAAAACATAATTCTAAATCAATGATAGACACAAAATAACCCAAGAATTAGCAATCCTGAAATCACAATTTCTGTTCCTTTTGTTTATATCAAACAACAACAAAAAACTTTAAATTGTGACACAGTATTAAAAAAAGAGATGAAAGTTTTCACTATTTTCAGCCAATCCTTAGCCCTTAAATTCTCACTCAATAATAAAGGCCTATGACTTTTAAATTTTTTACTAAGTAATATAAAACCATGACACTGTTTAGGTTGCATACGCTACCTATTCAGAGCCTTATGTTTGAATCGATTGTTTTCTAAATGATGAGCGATTTTATTAGAGCGAATGTTTATTCCTTTTATATAATGTTCGAAGCAAAGTCTAATGGCAGCTGGATGACAATCTCAAATTTTCCCTCACTGTGCACGTTGCTTCAGATTCCCAAAGCTGCCAGCAGACTTTATAGAAACAGAGAAGTTCTTTATAGCCACCTACCGGGAAACCTGCGAAGGTAGTATTACACTATTACACTGACTATTCTTACAGGTGAATAAAGGTTTTCTTCTGGGGAGGACAAAAAAGTTGCTATAAATGTGAATTCTAATAGCTATGGAGGTAGGCGAGGTATGGAGGGATGGATCTCTCGTGAAAATCATTTTCCACTAGTCGGTAAAGATTAAACAATCTTTTGGTTCAAAAAATCTGTAAAGAGTGCTCTTTTCTAAACAGAGCTACAATTCAGTATGTCTATATTTCATTTTCCCCCTCTGGTTAAAGATTTGCTGACCCACCTAAATCCAAGAAGTTCTGTTCTTGGAGTCCTGCTTTCAGAGAACAGTCTACACAATATTAGAAAGTGGGAAGAGACAGCAAACTGATCCATCCAGCAGTTTTTATTACATTTCAAGGTGGGGAACCTTCTGTGTCGTTTTTATTTCCCCAAACTGCAACAGTTGATGTGATCTGAGAACAGAGTTCAAAGGATGTGCAGTAGGACCAAATGAAACAGGCTGAGTATGACGGACAGATCCTTGAACACTCACTTGAAATTTATGAGTTCCTTCAAATGCATCTAGTACTTTACAGGTGTGTCTCTTCCCAACTCAGCCAGCGGTGTGACTTCCTCGCTCGTTTCTCTTGGACAGCCTGCAGCCTATCAGACGTCTCTGTGCACCACTGCATATTCTCTCCACCCCATCCCTTGCTGAGACACTGTGACAACTTGTTTTCTGAGCAATCAGCTTCACTTGGGAGTAACCTGACAGGGAAGCACACCCCAAACCTAAGCCTGAGCCCCACACCCCTCCCCTCTTGCCCACCACTGCTAGAGAACCTTGGAATAAATATTTCTTGTGGTGGTTAATTTCATGTGTCAACTCAACTGGCCAAAGGGTGTCCAGGGAAACATTATTTCTGGGTGTGTCTGTGAGGGTGTTTCCGGATGAGATTAGCATTTGAACCAGTGGATTCAATGTAGACTGCCCTACCCAGTGTGGGTGGGCATTATCCAATCCATTCTTGTCCTGAATACAACAAAATGCGGAGGAAGGAGGGATTCGCCTCTCTTTTTCCTGCCTCACTGTTGAGCTGGGACAGCTTATCTCATATTCTCCACCCTTGGACTAGGGCTTGCAGTCGTAAGTTCCCCTGGATGGCAGGTGCTGGAACTTAGACTGGAATGACATTGCTGACTTTCCTGGGTCTCCAGCTTGCAGATGGCAGATCATAGGATTTCTCAGCCTCTTGTCATCACATGAGCCAATCACTCATATTAAACCTCCTTTTATATCCTATTGGTTCTACTGCTCTAGAGAACCCTAATACATTTCCCTTTTCAGACAATTTTGAGACACCTTTCATAAGGCTCTCTGGAAAGTCCTAACTAGAGTGAATATGTCACCTCTAGCGGCAGCCTACAGAAACACTTAATAGGAGTTTCCCTCCTTCCCTAATCCATTTCCCAGCCACTCTCTCTTCTCCCTGGACTTAACTTCCCAAATCATCTACCTACATCCAAGGCTCTGACTCAGGCTCCACTTTGAGAAAGACTTAGCCTAAGAGACCTAGAACATCGTAATCATAACCTTGAAGGCGAGCCTGCCATAAGCAACTTTCTTAGAAAGCTGACAGTCTTAAGATCATTGGCACTGAGTGATGTAGTAAGGGTGTAAGTAGGATTCAAACCCAGGTGCGCTGGAGACTCTCAACATTGCCTTCCGTGTGGTCCTGCTCAAAACAACTCTGTAGACATTGAGGCATCAACCAAACATAACAGTTCAAAGTGTTTTAAGCTGTCCAGGTGCTTCCTGATAGTAACAATAATAACCACTATTTATTGAGGGCTTCCTGTGTGCCAGGTTCTGTGTATCTTTGCGATCTCATTTCATCTTTACGACAAGCCTGTGAAATAAGCCAGAGGCTATTTCCTCATGTGTGTACCACGGATGCCTGCTAAATAAATAGACACTCAGTACTTGCTTACTGGATTAAACTGAACTGAAATAAAATTTAGAAACCACAGATCTTTTCTATCTTCCTACTTCCTTGCAGAAAAATGAAGTGGACCTCATGCTCACAAATTTCCTGAAAATCTCCACTTTGTTCTTTGATAACATATTCTGATGCCTCAAGAACAAAGAGAAACATATTTTCAAAGCACGGGTTAGTAGTCTCTTCAAAGGGGGAATAAAAATGTAGATTCACTCAAGGAGATTAGTATCATGGAATATGGAGTTATAAGGAAACCTCAGGAGGTTATCTAGTTCATAACCTTGGCTCTAGGCAAAACTACAACAAAGCTATCGTGAACACATCTCTGCCTGTGTCTCCAGTTCAAATCTTATTATAACCCATGGTAATTCTGATCTCCAAATGATACAAAGATCCCTCTGATCCAACAATTGGCCAGTTTATTTCAAGCAGTGTTTGGTAATGCCAAATTTCAACAAGAAACGTCTTAGTGGGCCAGAGAATGAAAACTCAAACAGGAGGAGAATTTCAAAAAGCTTCGTAAAGGCCAAAGACTGCGAGCGTGGATCTGCATCAGCGTGTTATTTTTGAAACTGCAAATCCTGAACTCTGGGAGAAATTAAAGAGCAAAGAAATTCTGAAACTAAAAAATTTCATTACACCAATAAAATAAATGGCCATATCTAGATGCAAGGAGGGTTGGGCAATTCAATCCCTGGCTGGGCAAACATTCTCCAGCTAAAATTCCATCATGTGGATAATGCCAACAAATTCCACTAGGCATTCAGCCATCTCTCCCACACTGTTCTTTCTTCTGTCTCTCATACTGTTCTAGAGCACACCCTTAAAAGGCTTTTCCTCTCGTTGTTTGTTGAGAGGTGAGGGTTTCAGAGAGGTGCAATTTGACTGTACTTCTATGGCTGAAGTACAAGATATTTAATGAAAGGGTCATCTCTCTCCTTGATATACTTGCTTTACTCACAGCCATATTCACTGTCTGAAGTTCTTGCCCACTTGGGTAAAATATTTAGTAGATATCTAAGTGTCTTCTCTCCTTCCTGCTTCTAGATCCCTAATTATATGATATCAAATTATCCTGTCTCTAACAAGCTTCATGACTTTTTTTTCCCCTGAATTGAATAGATTCCAATGCTGAGGCAATGTTCTTTGGTGAAATACTTACAGACTTCATCTATCAGGGAAAAAAGAAACTCTGGTAAGCTCTTTATTTACTCAACAAACATTTACTGAGCATCTGCTGTGTACAAGATGTGATGCTAGACTGTGGGAGTCCTGAGTTATACAAAATGCAGTTCCTACTCCCAAAGAATGTTTAGGTAACGTAAAGAAGAAATGCAGTCCTCCCTAAATTTTCTTTCTCCTTTCTCTTTTCCCTTAAAGAAAAAAAAAAAAAAAAACACACACCAGAAAACTCCCAAATACATTTTCAGAAGTTAGTCCAGTAGAGGGCAGCACACACACGTACACTCACTTCCACTGGCACCCCTACACCCCCAATAAACCTAGCTAAGTAGATAAAACAGGTGAAAGTTCTTTGCGCAGGACCCAGCACACCGTAGGTATGCAACTGATCCTTAGGGGGGGGGAAAAAAAGACAGAGTAGCAAGGCAGAAAGCACTTAAAAAGAGGCAAACGTGCATTAAATAAAATTAGTATTCTAAAAGATAACAAAGAACTATCTAATTTATTCCTCACGTCTTAGTAATTGTTTCAAAAACACAGTGTACATAGAATGCAGTAAAAATCCACTTATAGTGAAAATGCTCTATAATTCAGCTCTATTATCATATTACTGTGTCTGATTTGTTTTCTCTGAACTCTGATACAGCTACGAAAATGAGAAAATCAAGTGTAACATTTTTTCATCAGTGAAAATAGAGACAGATGGAACGTAATTATTAAAACTGTCATGTACCTTAGTCACCCACATGCTTAGATAAATTGTCCAGTTCTTCAGCACATTTTAACCATGCAAGAGAGTAAGAGATAAGCACTAACTCATTAACACTCTGTGAAATGGTTCCGTTTACTAATAAAAGACTCTCTAATAACAAAGCTTTGTGGGTCCATAAGAGAGATTTATTGTATAACTAGCATTCGCAGGAAAAAAAAATGTATACATTTGCTGTTAATAAACTGAGAGCAAAAGTTTTTTCTTCTTGGAATAAGCCTATATACATAGGTTTGTGTACTGGGTTGTAATTACGGTCTTCAAACCAGAGAATTGCTAAATTAGCACATCTAATGAAATCAATACATTCTGGGGCGCCAAGAACCTTTGTGAGGTCTGCAAGGAAAACTATTTAGCAAGGCATGAGGGCCTTTTGTTTCCATAGAGTGCTGATTCATTACTTCTACTCAGACTACTGATGATTAAACTGAAAGAGTCAGTTCCTGAAAGAGTAAGGTACAATTTTAACAAGTTAACTCATTCCTACTTAACCCATGAGAAAAAAAATCCCTTTCATCTGAGAGTAACAAAGCTTCTTTGGCAACATCAGTAGTAGAATTAGCTTCTCCTTCCTCTTTCCTAGATGAGTGCAGTTGAAGTGAGTAAATAAAAATTAGGAAAACCAAAATGGCACCAAGAGGAAAATAAGGCATTTTCAGGAACCCTGGGGCACAGAAGACATTTTATCCTTCCTTCCACTAAGGTTGCAGCCCGTCAGATTTTCACCCTGACATCTGGGTTTTTTAATACTGTATTGGGTGTCAGAGTAAACATCTGTCATGCCTTCAGATCAATTTAGGAAAAAAAAAATTAATATTTTAAAAGAGTCTGTGTCAAAATGCCCCTACCCCTTTATCACTTTGAACTTTTTCAAGCTTTTAAAAGTTTTCTTCAATTTCTTTTTTCTAAAATCTAAGTGCTTTTTCCTTCCTATTTCATCAATTCTTGAAAATGAAAAAAAAACTGACCTATTCAATCTAACTTTGTTGATAAAGGAGAGAAAATGGGTTTCCATAGCTTATTCTCTCTGGGAATGGCAAGTTCCTGAGGCATAATTCTTGCAAATACATGCATTTTGGCAGAAGGTGCCATGTGAGAGGTAGCAGCATAGGGGAAGCCCAAGTTTGGCCAGGAGAGCACCTCAGCAACTAAACTCCCTTCTATCCTAGAAGGGAGACAAAACCTTAGAAGTCCTGCACCAATAGCATTTTTGCTTAACAGGCTTTTTAAAATGATGGAAGCTATTCATTTTGATTTCATGAAATGTCTTTAAATAATGCATTTTCCCCAAAATAATTCAAGAAAAGGGTGGACTCTCGCTGGCTCCTGAGTTGGAAATGTTTTTATTTGGGTTGGAAGTTTGGAAAAGTTCAGTTCGTTGCCCTGAGATTTACAAATTCTGTATTTGCCTTCCACAGTTTTAAGTTGGTCAGCTCTAAAGATCTTCGTATTCATGATTCTCAAGTCTTATAATTTCTCACTGGAAGCAGCGATCAGTTTTGCAGTCATCTATCCTCTCCCTGCTGCCAGATAGCTATAATAAATGTTTGAGTAGCACTTTACAGGATGCAAAGTACTTGTATGATAGCTAGGGTAAGGCACAGAAGTACTGTGATGTAAACAATGTTATCTTTGAGGAACAGTGAACTATATAAGACACATACCAAAAACAGACACACATTGACTCTGCCAGTCATTAGGCACGCAATTATACACTACCTTGTGCTTCTACTTGGCTGCTCTGTGTGTGTCTGATGTTTTTTCTTTTCAACTGGCTTTTAAAACCCTTCAGAGATCATGTCACAGATTTTTTTTTTATCACCCTCACCTCTAGCACAATATTGAATAAAAAGTAAATGTTCAATAAATAATTGAAGGAATGAAAAAAAAGGTGAATGAATGCAGGAACAAAGAATGACTCATTAGGGAAGAAGCCATTAAAATTTAGCCTGAGAACTCTAAAGCCAGAGCTTTTGAGTGTTAAGAAATGTGGCTTCATGTCTAGGCTGAATCCCTGCCTATTCAATTTCAGGCCTCAATCACTTTCACACTATGAAGGAGGGATGGAGCATAACTGATACCTTTTTTCTCTGCTGGGCAACTCTGCCTCAATGTCAAGATACATTAGGTCATTTTCCCCACCCTCCATGAAGTCCTCCTTGCCTGAGCCCTAAGATCTTCCCCTCCTCTGAATTTCTGTAACATTTATAGTCAAATTAGCACTCAATCATTCCCTAGCTTTTTTTTTTTTTTTTTTTTTTTGACAATCTTGTCTCTATTTTTGACTGTCTTCTACAACTTTTGGATCTGCCAGAGTATTTAGCATAGTAGCAGACTCACATGATGGGCATGTATTACATATTTTTATTCAGATAATGGTTTTATTCATTCATGCATTCAACAAATACTGTCAAATACCTAGTCTGTACCAGGGACTGTTCTGAGCATAGAGAAAGCACGAAACAAAACAAAGCCATTGCCTTCACGGAGCTTACATTCTAGCTGTGGGAGGACAGACAAACAAACAAGCCGACGTCTTCCACTCTGAGAATATGGCACCTTCTGTCAGCACAAAGAAGTTAAAGAAGCTGGACCTTTGCCCCTGATCCCATAGAAATGGGATGATGTCTGACAAATGCGGATTTGAGCAGCTCTTTTGCCCCTTTCCTGTTTGCCTATTTCTGTTTCCCTTAAACTTTAATTATAGAAATGAGATTCCTAGGCAATCTAACTTAACTCCTGATTTACGCTCTCCTGAATGCACACCACACCTTGCCTAACCTGTTGACTCTTTCCCTAGATTAAAAGAAGTAAGAATGAAGAATTAAGTAGTTAAAGAATGACTAGCTCTCTACCCCCATCAGTCCCCTTAGCAATCCTGAAGGCAGACTGTGCAGGCAAGATAACATCTGAAGACAGATAACAAGGAGTCAACCAGTCTTTGTGCAATGGAGAATGATGTAGAGCTTGACATCCTGCCTTGATGATTCACTGACATTCTTTCCCCTTTAAAACCTGTCACGGCAGAACAGAATGTTGGGAGTTGGTTTTGAGGACACAAGTCCGCCTTCTCCCCGAACTACCGGCCTTCTGATTAAAGCAAACTTTCCTTTCTACCAACACTTGCCTCTCAAGTATTGGCTATTTATTCTCATTTTTGTACCTGGTTTTGTTACTGGCTTCTATTTGTTTGGTATCTTTGATGGAATCAGGGTATTCCTTTTCATCCCTTTTGCTCCCTTTTGTGCTTTTCATTTTCTGTTGTGATGTCTAAAAACGGTGTTTTTCATAAGAAAGAGAATCACAGGGTAAAATATAGGCATAGGCTATATTAGGCTGATGCTTGAGCTGGCCTCACAGACTGGTGGGATTCTCACCAGATTGGTGTCAGTTCAGACAAACTTGGCTTTGGGTCACCAATAAAACTGGATGAGGTTCTCCTTCTATTTTTTTTTTTTTTTTTTTTGGTTCTGAGAGCTTGGCTTTGATAGAGAGACTGTGTTCTTTCTGGTTTTCTGCTTGCTGGGGGTGTGGGTTGCTGGCTCTGCATTCAGAGGACAAACATCAGGGATGGGCACCCAGGACATGAAGTGCACAACTCTTACAACCTCTCATGGGGTCCTCTAAGTCTAAATCTTCTCCGCTTCCAGGAGAAACTCCTGCTTCTCCAATATACTCTCGTTATCATCCTTATTCTTATATCTATCTTTCTAAATGGCATCATTTTGCCAAGAATGATTTGTGCTTTCAGTGGCTCCTCTGGGAAACATTTGAGATGTTTGAGACATTTGAGATGGACAAAATTGTTCATTTGGGAGGCATCATAGAAAAGAGAGCATAAGATTACTTAGCTCCAATTGGTAGCATTTTTGTATTGGTATGCAGAGGTTACCAAGTGAATTCTGAATCAAAAATTGCTTCACTAAAAGATTCTTTGTCCAAGGCTAATGAGCAAAATTTGACGAACTTAAGCAACAATAAACTAGACTCATTTCCCTAGTAAATCCTCCCTCTCCTGTCCTCCAGTTGCCTCCCTACATCCAGTCTCCTCTTCCCCTTTGTCCTGTTCTCTCTTCTGTCATCTCCTCACTCTTTCTTCCCCTTTTCCAGACTCCCTGCTTTTTCCCAGCGATTCTAAAACTCCAAAATACTTGTTGCTTCAAAAGATCCATCTTCCTATGAGCCAGGTATGCAGGCAACTGTAGAACTTAACCCTTAGACCAAAGCTTAATTAAGAGCTATAATTAAGGATTTCCTTATACTCAGAGAGGACCAGCAACTATCCACAGAAAAACTTAGAATTCTTTTGGGTGCACAGGGCCCAGGGTTACCTGATCCATATTAAAATGTACACATGTTGGACAGAACCTCAGAGGTTAAATCTTAAATGGCAAAACCTGATTGGACTGACCCAGAAAGTGACCTACAGGATCTTTCTTTCCACAGTAAACCTAAGGATCCATAATTTAAAAAAAAAATTTTAAAGGCCAAAACATAAGTCAAGGTTCCCTAAAAACGACATTTGAACATTCTAATAAAATTTGTTCAGACCATAATTCAATCATATAAACAAAAGAGAAAACTATAAGTAGATACCTAATTAAGGAACAGAAATTAGAATGAGAAATAGCTCCTTTACTTGAATTACAGCTCCTGGCAGAACATTTTGAAAGGGCTTAAGAACAAAAACCATACAGGACCGAAAATAAATGTATGGCCCTACAGATCGAACAGCTGGGGGCCCACTTCCCAACTGATCACCTGGTAACAAGGACACTTGTACATGTTGTAAACAGAAAGGACACTGCATAAAAGATTGTCCTAGCTTGCAAAATGGAAACCAAGATGATGAACTATCAGAAAATTCATGCCGACGTGTGTGCTCCAAAGAAGGAAGAAGTGCCTAATATTGCACCTTATCCTTAAACACTGAAGGTTAGTCAACCATCAATATAGATGGTTAACCTTATCAATTCCTGGTAGATGTGAGGGTGACTCTTTCCACATTAAGCTCTGCCACTTTTTTTTTCAGCTTCTTCCGTGGAGTAGACATATCACACATCTGGTAGGTATTTCAAATAACCCACAGATTTCTTCACGTCCCAGTCCTTAACTGAAACCCTTGGGGCCTTTGCTGAAAAACCCCTCCCTATTCTATGACACCACTCCTGCTTTTTAATAGAAAAGGCCACTGGCTTTACTGTAGAGGATCTCTGCCTTCTTCATTGTGCTTCTAGACCAGGCCAATTCCTATGTTTCTGCCTTCACCTGGGAAGGAAAACAATATACCTGACAGGCATGCCCAGTGGTTCATGAAGCCCCCTTTTACTTTTCCATGTTTTTCAATCAGACTTAAATGATCTCAATTTCCCTCATGATTCAGTTCTAATACAATATGTAGATGACCTCTGTTAACCTTTGTTCAGAAAACAAGAAAGCCTGTCAAGAGGACTCCACTTTCTTGCTCACAGCCTTAGCAAAAAAGGGACAGGAATTGTTTGCCAAAACACAGTCCATTATTTAGGGCATGACCTATCTAAGTAGGGAAAATCACTGTCCCCTGATATATTAAAAAGTATTCTAATGTATCCTAGATCCCTTACAAAATAACAACTAAGAAGATTTCTAGGTTTAAATGGATACTGCAGATAATGAGTGCTGAATTTTTCTGAGATCGTGACACCTCTGTGTGAAGTGACTAAGTCCTCAGTAAGAGACCCTCTCCTCTGGAAACCCAAACATGAACAGGTCCCTGTAACTTGGATAAGGCTTTGCCACAGCCTCCTTCCCTAGACATCCCTGACAACAAAAAGCCCTTTTGTCTGGTTTTACATGAGATCTCGACAAGCCCTTGGGATTTTAATTCAACTTCTTGGGAACCAATCAAAAACCCATCACTTACCATAACCTCATCCTTGACCCTGTTGAAAAGGCTTACTACCGCTGTCTTAAGGCAATGGAACTCATGAAGGACAGATGTTACTATTGACTGAGAACACACAACAGCCACACAATTAATCTCTTATGAGACTCTTATTCTTTCCTCACATTACTATTCACCGCAGTCACAGCCTGAATTCTGCCACGCACTTGACCCCACCAGAAGAAGGGAACCTCCTGACTGCCTTGACTCAGAGAACTTTCCTATACCTCATGCAGATCTGTTGACTCCCATTGAGAATCCTGACCTAACATTATTTACTGATGGAAAACTGAAACCAGAGGTTATCAAGCAGGATATGATATCATTAATTTAAGCTCTACTTTAGAATATCATTCCCTACCTGAGATAAAATCAGCCTGGATGGCAGAACTAATTGCACGTACTAGAGCTTATTAACTTGCCAAAGACCAGAGAGTAAACAAAGATGCAGATAGCAGGTATGTTCTTGGAGTAATACAAGACTTTTAGATGCTTTGGAAACAAAGAGTATTTCTTACTTCTACTGGAACCACCATAAAGGAACTTTTGAATGCACTGTACTTGCATATACAGATGACCAACAGGCACATGAAAAGATGCTCAACGTCGCTAATTATTAGAGAAATGCAAATCCAAACTACAATGAGGTACTACCTCACACCGGTCAGAATGGCCATCATTAAAAAGTCTAGGGACTTCCCTGGTGGTACAGTGGTTAAGAATCCGCCTGCCAGTGCAGGGGACACGGGTTTGAGCCCTGGTCCAGGAAGATCCCACAAGCCATGGACCAACTAAGCCCGAGTGCCACAACTACTGAGCCTGCGCTCTAGAGCCCACGTGCCACAACTACTGAGCCCGTGTGCCACAACTACTGAAGCCTGAGTGCCTAGAGCCCGTGCTCTGCAACAAGAGAAGCCACTGCAATGAGAAGCCCATGCACCACAACAAAGAGTAGCCCCTGCTCGCCACAACTAGAAATGCCCGCATGCAGCAACAAAGACCCAACGCAGCCAAAAATAAATGAAAACAATTTTTAAAGTCTATAAATAACAAATGCTGGAGAGGGTATGGAGAAAAGGGAACCCTCCTACACTGTTGGTGGGAATGTAAATTGGTGCAGCCACTATGGAAAACAGTATGGAGGTTCCTCAAAAAACTAAGAATAGAGCTACCATATGATCCTGCAATCCCACTCCTGGGCATATATTCAGACAAAACTATAATTCAAAAAGATACATGCACCCCTATGTTCACAGCAGCACTATTCACAATAGCCAAAACATGGAAACAACCTAAATGTCCATCAACAGATGAATGGATAAAGAAGATGTGGTACATATATACCATGGAATACTACTCAGCCATAAAAAAGAACAAAATAATTCCATTTGCAGCAGCATGGATGTAACTAGAGATTATCATACTAAGTGAAGAAAGTCAGAAAAAGAAAGACAAGTATCATATGATATCACTTACATGTGGAATCTAAAATATGACACAAATGAACCTATCTGTGAAACAGAAACAGAATCATGGACACAGACTCGTAGTTGCTAAGGGGGAAGGACTGGGAGTTTGATATTAGGAGATGCAAACTATTATCTATAGAATGGATAAACAACAAGGTCCTACTGTATACGTATAGCACAGGGAACTCTATTCAATATCCTGTAATAAACCACAATGGAAAAGAAAAAAATTAAATGCAGTGTACTTCCTATAGAGGTGGCTATCATAATGGTTGTGGCCCATGCAAAAAGAGACAATATGGAAGCTAAAGAAAATGCTCTCGCAGATCATTCTGCCAAACAAGTAGCCTTAACCGAGATTATGAGTCTATGCAAATCCTCAAAGAATAAATCTCTGAAATGATTCAGAGAATCGTTATAAAATATTAATGCTTAGGCTCCAATTTCTAAAAGAAAGAATGGGGGAAAATCTGGTTTGACCTTTCACTCAGATAATCTCTGGTTCTCCCAGGAAAAGCACTTGATGGCGTCAGATGGTTTCAAACGGATATTGGCTAAATTTCTCTATGTAACTGCTCACACTGGTGCAGACAAACTGGTTACTGTCTTAAATTGGCACTGGTGGAAAAACTTTGGAAAGACAGTTGAAGTTATCTGTAGGTCATATGTTACCTATCAACAACGTAATCTTGGAAAAACTATAAAGTTGGGACACAGCCAGGAACCAAAACCTCAGGGGGCTTTGGAACACCTTCAGATGGATTGTACTCAGCTTCTACTCTCCATGAGCTTTGAATATATTTAATTATTGTATGTCTATATTTAGGATGGGTTGAGACATTTCCTTGCCAAAAACCTACAGCCTAATAGTTGCTAAAATGCTGTCTGATTTTGTGTTTCCAACCTGGAGCAGACCAACTTTTATACCAAATGACTGAGGATCACATCTTATGAGAACTACTATAAAAGAACTCTGTAAGGTATTACCCCTCACTCAAAAACAATACTGTCCTTACCACCACAATCTTCTGGAAAAGTTGAAAGAATCGATATCATCTGTAAATTAAAATGATAAAAATATTCAGAAACCCTTGGACTCCTTTGGCCAAGGATACTAGCCGTTATAGTCACAGAGCCCTCTCCCCTGAGAACACATCAGTTATTACCTTATGAATTGGGAACTGGAAGGTCCGTGCAGTTTAGGATTTCACCTCTGATACTAGACTTGCCCTGATGCATGCAATTATGGCAAAATACTGCAAAGGAATCCTATGGGTTTAGCCAGTCCTATCACTGACAGTTTAAGACTGCCTTCCTACAACATCTTTTTTTTTTTTTTTTTCCCCTACAACATCTTCTTAAACAGCCTGGTCATGATCTTGGACCAGAAGAGATTTTGTCTATTGAAAGAGACATCAGAGAAAAACTGCTTGTTAAGCTCACTGGAAAGGACCTTATGAAGTATTGTTAATAACAAATGCCGCAATGAGGTTCCAGGTAGTCTATCGTTGGGTTCATATTTCACAACTGAAGAAGCAATTCCAAGTCTGATCCAATTGAAAGGCTACTCCAACTCAGACAAGAGCTTCAAAATGAGGCTCATCTTTCACTGTTCAGGCATTTTACCTAGGTGTTCACATAACTCATTCTTTATGTGCAAAATCAGAGCAGTGGTCCCATTGGTGGGAATTATACAAATAGAAAGGACTGTAATGAACTTAGTAACTCTGGCAGCAGCTGTTAACAGTGCCATCTCTGCCCTAGATGGAATAGAGAGCAATGTAAATTCATTGTCATGAGTATTAATGGGCAATTACACTGCTCTAGATTTCTTGTTGGCTAACTATGGTTGTGTCTGTGCCGTTGCTAATACTGCTAGCTCTATTTGGATCAAGGAAATAGACCAGATAGAACAACCTATCTTGTTCCACATTCTACGCCATATATCTTATGGCCTATGGGATTCGTTCTTTTGCTCTAGAGTTGACAGTTAGGGTTCCAAATTTTAAAGAATCTTACAGAGATTATTAACTGTTCTTGTTTTTGTAATAGTGATCATGATGCTGGACCACTGCCTGCTATCCACAGCCTTAAATGCTTCTGCACAGCTGATCGCTCATGAGATGATTGCCATGATGACATAACAAAAAGGTCAAGAAAAATCTCGTGATACTACTGACTGTATCTTCAAAAGGGGAAGAGCTGAATCTCTAGATTTCCGTGAATTACTCAACCTTTCACAATCCAGAGAATGACCAAAAGGAGGAATGAAGAGACTGAATATATAAACGGATAATGGCCAGACCATATATAACAACAGAACTCTGACCCACAACTTCTGTAACAGCTAGCTTAGGAACCCAAACCACAACCTCTACAGCAACCAGTCCAGGAAGTCAAACCACCTCTGCAGCAATTGGCTCAGAATGGTCAGGACTTGGTCATTGACTTCCAGCTTCCATATTTTTTGCCCCCTCTTCCAACGCAAGACCAGCCAGAGAAAACCAAATATGCTCCTCAAAACCAAACACGTAAGATGCTCCACTTCTAGTCAGCCTGCCCCTGGCTTCCTGAACAACTTCCAATCAGCACAACTGAAGCCATCTTCTTTTTGCACCATAAAGCTTTCCTGCCATTCTGCTTGCCTTTGAGTTTCATGCCAAACACAAAGTGATAGTGGCTGACTGCCTTACTACAGCAAGCTCTGAATAAGTAACCTCTGTCCTTATTGGGGTTACCATTGTTTATTTACACACAGGAAAGAGAGGTGGGAGACAGACCCTGGCTGAACCCTGAGAGAAGCAGCCATGATCTGATTTAGAGAGTTATTAGAAATCAAGGTTTTCCCTGGATCTCAGATCCCTCAAAACAAATTCATGCATTCCAAAGTGTCTGTGCTCAGGTTCTTTAAGTAGAAAAACTCTATTCCACGATATTATATCTTTTAATAATAATAAAAAAGTGTCCATTATTCAGCTGTCTTCAGCAACAGACAAGTTATTAAATGGGATTCTTATAGGCAATATTCCAATGAAAATGTTGGTTTAACTGATGGCTATTATGATATTGGAGCCTGTATACATGAAAATGGTGTTTTTACTGTCCATAAAGGTGATAAATCGTATTTGGGACTGTAGTCTAATTTACAGCTTATGTGCTTTTATATTACCTGCTGGCGTGCTAAAAGAGGTTGATGTAGACAGATAAATAAAACAAACAGATTGTTAAAAATTTAAATATTCACTTAGCAGAATCCACTAAACTACTGAGTTTGGTGGATTTAAGCAATCACACATGCAGATTCTTTAAGAGAAAATGCTGTTTAGGGGAAATGAGCTTCTAGAGTGTTTTGGATTTTTCTTCCCCAAATATCCATTATTCAATTATCTCCACAACTGAAATGCAACTTGATGTTCTTTGCCTTACAAAAAGAAAAATGCCATCCTAATTTTTTGTTTTGTTTTGTCTTAGGCAAGTGTGTCTAGAATGGAGGAAACCCTGGAACAATGATAAAGGCTTGTTCTATCTCCTGATGGACAGAAGGAAGAATACTGTGCAGTCATTTCTGGGCTCAAAAGTCAAGCAGACTTCAACAGGAACACTCTCAATGTGGAGCCTGCAGAGAGAGGCCTGCTGAGCTGGGAAAATGGTTGCTGTGATCTCCATGTAGGTAATGTCATTTACTATTTAAAATTTAGGCTAAATTTAAGAGCCACTCTTTTCAAAAACATATTGATACTTTGTAAGACTGTTGGATCTTGGGGATAACCTGTAGGAACCCGGGAGAGCAACACATTAATTAAAGGCCCCTCAAACTTCAGGTGATAATCAAGAAGGGTATTGGCAGAATTGATATCTAGAGTCAAAACAATCTCACATTAGACCTTTGATCTCCCAGTGACTGGAGGGATAAAGGTTCAACTCATCTGCAAGTTTCACAAGGCTGAACTCTATGTTAGGAGACTCAGTAGAAATGACTCAGGGATTCTTGACTACTTCACTTGGCAGTAACTGCAGATATCAGCCCAGTTTTACAGCTTTGGCCTGGAAGTTCTTCTCCATGGCATGAAGTTCCTCTATGGCATACGTGGGTATTTTCTAACCCATCAAGGAGTGGCTTAAGAATTGTTGGGTGGCAAGTTTCTTCCCCAAGTCTGCTAATCCATGCCTGTAGTGAACTCAAACAGAATATCCTCATTACCTCCTCAGAATAATAATTACACTTCAGAGACTATTCACATATAATAGGTCTTTGGTTTTGAAAGTATGTTCCAAAGACCACCTGGGATATGAGCAAATGGAGGTTTAGGGATCTCACACCAGCGCTACTGAATTAGACTCTCCAGGAATGGGATCCTAAAATTTGTATTTTAATAAGCTCTCCATGTGAATCTTACACATACAGCTGTTTCAGAACCATTGCCTGTAATCCTCAAGCCATTCTTGGAGAGTGGTAAACCAGGGATCTTGTCTTTCTTGTTCTCAGCAACAAATAAACATTTGTTGAATA
This sequence comes from Stenella coeruleoalba, assembly GCF_951394435.1. Classification (NCBI taxonomy): domain Eukaryota; kingdom Metazoa; phylum Chordata; class Mammalia; order Artiodactyla; family Delphinidae; genus Stenella; species Stenella coeruleoalba. Next base: position 35,875,000 of record NC_137151.1, on the reverse strand, counting down.
AATGAGTAATATTAAATGATAGAAATTATTTGAAGTATGAGGCAAATAAGAGTCAAAGAGCACTTTTCTTATTATATATATATGTATATATTTATTCTTATATTCCATTTAGCTTTGTATCAGAATGCCTGTTGTATCAGGGTGCCTGTTAGAAATTAGGATTCCCTAGCCCCTTTCCAGACCTACACTCCCCATTCCTACAACAATGGAGCTTTGCTCAGTACTCTGAATATCAGCCACCTTTCATGATTAACAAAACACAGTGAAAATAATGATGGTAATTAAATGAGATTGAATTTATTATCACAAAAGCCTGGAATGGAAGGTTCTGTTATCCATATTTTATATATGGAGAAACATAAGGTGAAGAAGATAAATCCTTGCCTTATTACCCAGTAAGAAGGAGATCCACAAGCTTAATTCACATCGCCAGTCCACAGTGCTTCTAACATCATGGAAAAGAGAGCCTACACATATAGAGTATATTCATCCTCAAATCTTAAATGTTGAGACTAAAGGAGGACAATAGGCAAAGCTACCATGTCATAGAGTCTTTTCTAGCAAGTCAAATCAGTAAGTATTTAGTGATAGTCTAATAGGTACATCAAAAGTTACACAGTAATACTGGAGCCAGATATCATGGCAAGGCAGTATAGAAAAGCTTTGGGACAATGCTCCATTCTCAAATTAACAACCAAAAAGTCAACTATAAATCCAATGGCGTAAAAGCAGGTCATGCTTGCAATAAACTGAGAGGGTATCCGGGAAAAGGGATTCAAGCTGGACTTTGCAGGGAGACAAGTTTTAATAGTCAAATGGAGTGAACAGGTGTTCCTTTTATCTCTTTATTCAACATGTATGGATTATCTTTTAGAGACTAAAAACTATATTAATTAACAAGGAGGTAGTTTCCCCAATATTTCATCCTTTTGGGAATCATCTGTATCCCATTTCCTGTGGATAGAGTGGGACTGACTGTATCCACCTGCCTCAGGAGTAGACACATGACTCAAACATGGGCAGTTAAGTCCTCAGTTCTCTTGGCCACAAAGGGATAAGCATGAGACCCAAGATGAACTGATCAGAGTCCTCTCAGGAGGTATTCTTTCAGAGAAATTAAAAAGTATTAACTTTCCCAGCATAAGCTATATATTCCAAGTATGCAGTGGTTGCATATCATCTTCTCTGGCTACATGGAGGGAGCCTTCTTCCATGAGAGAAGATACAAGCAAAAGAGTGAGCACTGATAATCATTTGACTCCCTGAACCCAGGTCTGACTGGAGCCTGGGCCTTTTCAATATTTGAGCCAATCAACTTCCTTTTATGCTTAAGCTGGTTTGAGTTGGGTTCCTTTCTTTTGCAGCCAAAAGATATTCCAACCAGTAAAGCAATGACAGAAAGTAAAAAAAAATCAACAAGCTTATATATAGTTAAGCAAACAAGAATACTAATAATTATAATGCAGTGTCATACATGTTATAATAAATCTTAAGCACAAGATGCTACGCTAGCACAAAAAAGGGCCACCTTATTCCTTATCTGGAGTTAGAACTATCACACTTCTGCTACTGAATGGTATCAGTAGGGATTTATTAGCCTTAATCCCTCTAATCTTTCTCTTCTACTATAAATGGAAATGATCATTCAAACCGATCAGTAGACAAATCAATGTAATTGTCTTCTAAATACATGCATATAAGCATTAAAAAATGGCACAGAAACCACGGAGAAGATTCTTCCTTTATCTTCTTGACTTATTAAGGAAGTTATAATTTATAAGCAATTTTAAATAAGACCTTTCTTCACTAGAGAAACTGCCTGAAACTCAACATCAAAAGCACTATTTACAGTCTCTTAAAATCCTTTATTTTCTAGTTAAGTAGAAAATGCCCCGTTCAACAACGATCTTCAGGTCCGCAGATCCTATGGAGTTAAATATTCTCTGAAAACTGTCCTAATTTGTTTTTAGCCTCAAAGGAGTTGAGGACAGAGGTAGAACAAAATGAGGAAAGGGAAAGAACCTGATAGATAGATAGACAGACAGACAGATAGATAGACTCTACCTGTATAGTCAGTCATGTGTATGTTATCTTCAGTAATGGATAGATGTTAAAGTTAGGATGACTTCAAGTTACAGCCGGTATTACTCAATGGCAGGGGGGAAAAAAAAGCAAATGTTGTATAGGATTGTCAAAAGGAAGGAGCACCAAGGTTAGGCAGGCTTCGTTGTAATTCAAGGGAAGGGAAAATTTCCAGCTCAAGAAAATATAAAAAAGTCAGTGTGAATCCCTAGATGAAAGGGTAAAAGATGCTGGGAAGTAGAAGGAAGGTGGGTTTTGGAAATACATGACTAATTGAAAGTATGGAGAACTTAAGCAAAAATAATGGAATAAATTAAATTCTGTTGCAGGGACTAGCTGAGACAGTCTTCTACGTAGAGCAGAGAAGAGGAAAAATAAACCCCTAAGATTATTTTCTGTTGGCTAATTCCATGATTTTTTTGAGGCCTGAAGACTTTTAGTGAACCTGAATTTAAGCAAAATTAGCCCTAGTTGGTGCTCTCCCTTACCGCCAAATTGAGTTTGCCTTGCCACTTCAGCAAACTCGAGAAGCAACTCTTATACTACAGCTCTGCCTCCAGAAGGATAGGAGAAGCAGGGGAGAGGAAGCACTTTTATCTGTAGTGTATAACTTGCTGTTTCTAAAAGAGGGCTTAAAGAAAACTCAACAGGAGACAGTAAACTCCTTAAGGATGGGCGCTCTGTCATCTCCATCTCCATCTCTCTGCCAACACTGCTGTCATAGCTCTGCACATGGTAGAAGAGGATTAATATGAGTCTAATGAATGCAGGTGGATTAATCAATATTCAGCAGAATAAACAAAGCTAAGAGGCCATCAATCGCTTGTCCTGCTAAAATAACTGGGCCCCTTGTAGCCAAATCTCTCTAGAAGAATCTCAGAGCCTAGCATAACGCTTGCCTCACAGTAGATGCTCTAAATAACTGGCCTTTTAATGAATGAATGAATGAATGCCATGGATTCAAATTTCTGTATTGAACCTTTCATCCTGGCTCACGTACACCCCCAAATCACTAACACAGCATTCAATATAGAGAGATCATTAACCAAGGCAGAATGGCCAATTTCTCCCTGCCCTGGTCTCACAGTTTTGACAATGTTAGATGAGCTTTGGATACAGCAGTTAGAAAACTGTCCTTCTCCAAGGAAAAACTCCCCAATTACTGAGATAGTTTCTGCAGGGCCCCCAGATGAATTCACAGAGATGTAGATGTCGACCCTGAGGGAGGGATTTTTTTCTTTCTCTGCTTGCTCGTATTCAAATGCTGTGCCCAAGTCAGTGACTTTGTGGCTTATTTGCAGAAGAGCTTCTGTACACAGGCGTGCTGCCCGTTTAGAGAACACATTGCCCCGCTCTGGAAGACTGCACACTATTTAACCAAAGGATCTGAATCCTTCAATACATTTTGTCTCTCTCCACCGCTTTATGCTTGATGGGAAAGGCAAGATGCAGAATATTTTCCAAGCAACGGATCTATGATTTTCACTGTAAGTGCAGAGTGCCCCAGGTAGGATTAGGCAAGCACCTTCTCAAGGGTGGGGGAAGTGTACTCACGAATGGGATGAAATTTAATCCAACTCATATTGTTTATCTGAAATGTTTCTTCAAAGCAGGTGGTGACGCAAAGTGACACTTCAAAGTCTCCTGTCAACCCTAAGAGAATGTGAAATCCCACGTAAATGGTCGTGTTTAAGCTACTCTATCCTGATCCCCCCAACCTGTTACCTAGAACAGTGTCGGAATCATAGCCTTCACTCCCGATAGGGAAGAAATATCAGCCTGACTCCTCCTTCCACGGAGGCTTCTTCCTCAAACTACCTATTAAGCAAGCATAGAAATAATTTCTTCCTTTGGGTGCAAATGTGGTGACAAAAACATCCAAAAGGGAGAAGGCTAAAATTGAACAGGAGCAGCCTGAAGTCAGAGGAAGGCTTACTGGAGTCTATTTCTCCACAGCTGCACCATCCCTTCTAACAGAATCCCTGGACCTTTTGTTTGAGAATATAAGAAAAGCTCTTTTTCCCAGAAGTGTACACAGAAACAAGTCATGTACCTATTATCAGGTGGTCTGCAAGGCCCCTTAAAGCCCATTCATGAGATTTCTAGGGGATCCTGGCACTCCAGGTTAAATGTTCTTACACCAAACTTTGCTTTTTTTTTCTGTATCTTCTTGCCTTGATCAGACTAGGGGAAATATCTCATACTGTGGAAAAAAAAAAAAAGGAAAGAACAAGAATCTGGGCCAGCACTAAGGTATTAAAAGAAAGCAATGAACCTTCCAATTACCCCAGCCAGATTCTTGATTCCCACCCTAGGCTTCATAGCTTGCACGAACAATGAGAATAGGATGCATTCTTTCATCTAGCAAGTACTTCTTGAGCATCTCCTATGTCAGCCAGGTGCAGGAGAAGTCACTAAGGTTAGAGATGAAAGGTGTTCGGTTGGTCTATAAAGAACTCGTAAAAAATATAGACAAGTACTGCATCATAAAACAGTATGGTGCTAATATGGATGTCAAGATGAGTGTTTCGTGGGAGCGAGGAGGATTGGGGAGTGTTGGGAATGGTTGGAGAGCAGCAAGGAGGTCTTGTTAGGAAGCTAATGCCTGGGCTGAGTCATCAGTGAACAGGAGCGGACTGTGGCGAGAAGGAGGCAATGGCAGCTTGGAGGTGAGAAGGAACAGGATGCCTTCGGAACGGCAAGCAATGGCATAACTGGAACAGAGGAAGCGGTGAAAGGGAAGGCTGGAGGAGTAGGCAGAAGCTATCTTGAAGAGCTTCGTAGAACGTGCTAAGAAGCCTGGATTTTATTGAAGAGCAACCAAAGAACTTAAGCTGAGGAGTGTCATCCAGTTAGCATTTTCGAAAGGTTATTTGTAGATGCCCCCAAATATTTAATTGCTGGATCGCCAAACGGTTCTAAGACTTCATAGAAGAGATGTCAGTCACTCCAACTCTAGATGATTCCAAAGCAAGTAGCAATCAGAGCATTTATACATTCATACCTTCCGAAGACCCTTAGCTTTATATGCATAGGCAGTAATTCACTTCGCTGCAAGTCCTTCTGGGTATAGAACATAATGACCACATTCCCAATAAAAATGAAAAATATCTTTATTGTCATAAATATATTTACTTTCATTGTATGTTTTGAAATACAGTGTGTCAGCTTTCTATTGTTGCTATAACAAATTACCACAAAGTTAGTGGCTTAAACAACACAAATCCATTATTTTACAGCAGGTTAGAAGTCCAGTACAGGTCTCACTAGGCTATAACCAAGGTGTCAGCAAGGCTGCATTCCTTTCTGGAAATTCTAGGGGAGAATATGTTTCCTTGTCTTTTCTAGGGGGCCATTCAAATTTCTTGACTTGTGGTGTCCTTCCTCTGTCTTCCAAGCCAGCAAGTTGAATCTCTCTCTGACTTTTGTTTCATAGTAACATTGCCCTCTGACCAGAGCTGGGAAAGGCTCTCCATTTCAGACACTCATGTGATTAGACTGGGCCATCTGGAAAATCTGAGCTAATCTTCCTAACTCAAGGTCTGTACCTTTAATTAGATCTGCAATGTAAATCAATATATTCAAAGCTTTGGGGGCGGGCTTCCCTGCTGGTGCAGTGGTTAAGAATCCACCTGCCAATGCAGGGGACACGGGTTCGAGCCCTGGGCCGGGAAGATCCCACATGCCGCGGAGCAACTAAGCCCGTGCGCCACAACTACTGAAGCCCGCGCGCCTAGAGCCCGTGCTCTGCAACAAGAGAAGCCACTGCCATGAGAAGCCTGCGCACCGCAACGAAGAGTAGCCCCCACTCAACGCAACTAGAGAAAAGCCTGCACGCAGCAACGAACACCCAACGCAGCCAACAATAAATAAATTTAATTAATTAATTATTTTTTTTTAAAAAAAGCTTCAGGGAGGCTTCCCTGGTGGCGCAGTGGTTGAGTGTCCGCCTGCTGATGCAGGGGACACGGGGTCGTGCCCCGATCCGGGAAGATCCCACATGCCGCGGAGCGGCTGGGCCCGTGAGCCATGGCCGCTGAGCCTGTGCGTCCGGAGCCTGTGCTCCGCAATGGGAGAGGCCACAACAGTGAGAGGCCCACATAACGCAAAAAAAAAAAAAAAAAAAAAAAAAAAAGCTGTAGGGGGTTAGGACATGGGCATTTTGAGGAGGGGGAGGGAGCCTTATTCTACCTACGCAGAGGGATTTGGCAATTTCTCCTTCCTGCCACTGTTACCGCTTGACCAATGAAAGGCAATTTGACAACACAATATAATACAGCTTTAACTACTTCTGTCTTTTATTTTTAGTTCATTGAAAGCATTTAATAACATGCTTATTTATATCCAAGGAGTGGGTTAAGGCCTTGAACGTGCTCTCAATATCATCAACCACTGCAGAGAAAAATAAATCAGTGAAGGAATCAGTGTTGGCAGATGAGGCCAACCGTGGAAACTCAACATGAGAATCTGAGACAAGTGAAAGCTGAGGAACGTGGTGGATACAGGCCTTTGAAGAATCATCTGGGTAATATGATTCCCCTGAGACTAAGACAAGCTATAAACCTGAAAATATTATCAAAGCATTGAAAACCAGTCAAGAAATCACAAATATTCATGTGTTTAAAATGAGCTAATTGCGGCTTTCCTGGTGGCACAGTGGTTAAGAATCCGCCTGCCAATGCAGGGGACATGGATTCAAGCCCTGGTCCGGGAAGATCCCACATGCTGCGGAACAACTAAGCCCGCGCGCCACAACTACTGAAGCCTGCAAGCCTACAGCCCAAGGGAAGCCATCACAATGAGAAGCTCGTGCACCACAACGAAGAGTAGCCCCCGCTCGCCACAACTAGAGAAAGCCCGCGTGCAGCAACAAAGACCAAACGCAGCCTAATTAATTAATTAATTTTTAAAAAATAAAAAAAATGAAATGAGCTAATCAACATTGTCAACAAGCATCCCCCATCCACCATGTACGTCCCAATGGCAAAGCTAACGTATGCTGTATTTTCCACAGCAACAAGCCTATTGTCAATACTGCACCAATAAATTGTAACAGCTTAAACTTACTAAGTCGGCCAGTGCCTAGAAAAGTAGTTTAGATTTCAGACAAGAACCAGAGTTCTCAGCCCTCTCTGGCCATTTACCATTTTAGAACACTCCAACTTTCCCAAGAAAAGCCCATCTGTTTCAAAGGACGTTACCTTTTCAACGTTCACTTTGAGGAGAAAGTAGCCAAGCACGCACATTAGACAAATGTTAAATCTCAGTCATCTGGCTATATTCAATACATGTTCCTAGAACACCCACACGCTCTGATTCTATTCCAAATAACCACAAGTTCAACCTCAATTTCTTTTTTGACTCTTTGCTGTGTTGTCCTGAAATTCAGACTGTGTTCTATGATATCAATTCTGAAATAAATGGAAGATATTCTGCTTTGGGGAATGAGATGACTAGAGGGGAAATGAGGTCACCACCACATGGTGCCCTGGGATGCTCAGAGGGGACTCACACATTGGGCGGAGGTAGGAGACAGATTCTTTTCCAAATCTGAGGGCTATGGTTCAGTGTGTGTAAGATATGTTCATCTTAAGGATGGTTCTGGATATTGCTGAGCTGTACTAGAAAGAAAGGCCCCTGAGAAATGTCCCCCGAAGGCTCTGTTTCAGATCAAGTCATCCTGCTTAGAGACATACGATGCAGTCCTACAGACTAAAAGTAGACAGCCAGCTCTGGGGTGTGATTTGAGGCGCACCAAAGTCTGCCTCTCTCCCTGTTCTATGAGAGTCCCTCAGAGAAGGAGGGATATGAGGGATCCTAGGAAGCCAGATAGGATTTGTACCAGCTGAGAGTATTGGGGGACGATTCAAGGGAAAGGTCATGAGCAAACAAGCCTGGTGTGTTTGGAGAGGTAGGAAGAGACAGTTGGAGGGGCCATTTAGGGTCTTCTAGTGCAACCCTGTACATGAGCCCATAACGCAGAATCAGAACACGGAGGAAACTGACAGTTTACGGAGTCTGGACTCTGACCTCTAGGCAATGACAACTGGAAAGTAGGCACTGGGGAGGCAGGGCAACCCACCTGAAGCCACCTTGGGCAGGAGTTTGAGCAGACTGAGGAAAAAGACGGAGGGCCGTGTAAATTGCGACTGGAAAGAAAGACTGGGCATTCCCCCCTACTTCAATGGTTTGGTGTTACCTTTGTTTATTCCTTTTACTTTTATTTTTCAAATTATTGAATTCATAATGTTTCAGAATGTCTCCATTTAGAGGCATACATACAATTTTAAAAAATCAATTTGTTTCATATACAACATCTTCAAGCTTACCTATTTCTCAGTAATTTATTTTCCCAGAATTTTTAAATACATATTGCTATACTGAGATTTATGTATATGGACATGTATATATGTGCATATATACACACAACTATATAAATATATTGGTGTATACATATATGCATACACACATACACATTTTTCTTTACTTGTGCTTCACCCATTACTGTTTATCCTTCTCTGTAATGTTGTTTTTGAAAAAAATTCCATGTCACCTAGCTGCACTGAGTGGAAAGGGAAGAACTGTGTATATATACACGTGCTTGTCCACATGGCCTGGGCATATCCCGTTCAGGGGAGCATTTATGCCCACAAACAGAAGCCCTGGGACAGAGGGCTGGGTACCAGCTGTAGGGGTGAAAAGGATTAGGGAGCAGTGAGTCCTCAGAAGTTCATTCTTCCTAACTAGCACATTCCCAAACACTTTTTCAAGTAATATCTTGCCATGACAGACGTGAGGACCATAATGAAAAGGTATGAAAGGAAATGGATTAAATTGGTAATTAGGTCAGAAGGTTTAATACCTAGAAGAGATGTATAGAGAAAACTGTCAAAGGGTGATACGTTTTTGTTTTTATACCTACTGCTCATCCAACAGCAGAGGCTCTGCCCCAGACCCAGCAAAGGGTGATAACAGTAACTATTTCTACTCCTGAGACCTGGCAAAGTTTCAGAAGCTCCAGTATCTGCCGGCAAGTGGTATTTAACTTGCTCACTCCTACAGCCACAATGTTTGAGCATGGACCCCCAATGTCAGCATATTTATTTACAAATTGTTATAAAACATACCCACATAAAATGTAAGAAATACAAATCTGTGAATGATGACATAAAATGGGATTAACTGTATTTTAAAACTAACATTTGTATCACATACATCACATGTTGGGCACTTGTTTGAGCATGTTACACATATTAACTCATTTAATCCTCATGATAGCCCTCCAAGCAGGTACTATAAATAATCCCCATTTTACGGATGTGGAAACTGAGTCGTGAGGCATGGAAGTAATTCATCCAAGGTCACACAGCTTGTAAGATTCAGAACCTGAGTTCAAACCCAGTAGTCTGACTCCAGCATCTGCATCCTAACCTCTGCACTACACTCTCCGAATTTTTCTAATGCTTCTCTAATTGTTATTCTGCCCCGTTGATCAGAATGGCATCAGTTACTCTCTCAAGACATGATGTGCACTTTGGGAGAAGTTCATCATCAATGACGTGGCTATAAATCTGCATTTGAAATAGTCTTCTTGGTAATCATATCTGATTAGATTTTCTTTATTTTTTACCACCCTGATGGTGCTGACCAGGAGCTTTGAACGAACAGGGCAATTACCAGCATAGCCATTTTCTTTTGCTCCCTTGCGGACACTCCTTTGGCATTATCATCAAGTCACAGGTGCTTTGTAGAATATCTGTTTAAGCCAGCTGACCATATTGTGAGGGGTAGTTTAGTTAAACAAGATCATTGACCCTTAAATCCATTTACCCAGGCAAGATAAATCTCCCTATATCAGAGTAAGCAAAACTCAAGTCAATTTCCACCCCCACTCAGTTCGTCAGGATTCTAAACACTTTGTCCAGGACATGACCAGCTGACTGTCATATAGGTTCAACGAGGACACCAGTGCCTATCAGCAGCAAAGCTTAAGAACTATCCTTCGTTAAGATAAACTTCAGAAAAAGTTCTAAAATGTTATTCCATCACCATAACGTCCCCTGTAATAAGGATGTACATACGCTACTCTGGAGGCCCCTTCTCTAGCAGAGTATTTCTCAAAGTGGAGTCCTCAAACCATTTATATCAGAATCAACAGGGTTCTTATAAAAATCTGGACTCTTGGACTTAAGTCCATGTTTACTGAATGGGAGTCTTGGGGTAGGACTCAGGAACTCTGCATTTTACATGAGTTCTTCGTATGATCCTTATACATGTCAATGTTGGTAGCTGCTGCTTTAGGGGTTGCTCAGTTCCTAACACAACAATAACTCCCAAGGTTACAAGAGCCCTTCAGTGGCCCCTACCTCAACTCTCCAGCCAATACTTGCAATAATAAAGAACCAAATACAGTGATGATGATTCTCCTTCCCCTGAAGAGAGGATACATTTGATTACTGCCTTTCAATTACTCAGATATATTTTGTTTCTTCAGTTTAATTATGACAACCTGGGAAATAAATGTGCTTGCTTTCTCCTAATATCTGTAGTTCTGATTCGGCACTAGAATATAGTAGGCCACAGCCAGCAGAGAGCTTTTGTCTCATGTGATGCCTGATTAATTGCTAGTTGCTACCGCGAGTACTCTGTGGACAAGGATTCTGAGACGGAACTGGGGCACAGTAATCAATCTCTGATGCATTAGCAATGTCTGCCATGGAAACCATGTGGAGAAGTGGCAACTAGGGATGGGCATATGGTGACATCAATGAGCCATCTCAGCCGTACATTCTCAAAATGTATGAATACAGGAAGATATCCCAAATATTGCATACGTGAGCAAATTGCCTCTCACTTAGAGATTTGCAAGTTTTTTTCAGGTCATCTCGGTCTTGGAAGGTCATTCCCAAAATAAGGTGGCCAATATATAAGGAACTCATACAACTCGACAGTAAAAACACAAAACAGTTCAATCACAAAGTGGGCAAAGGACCTGAATAGACAGTTTTCCAAAGAAGACATAAATTGGCCAACAGGTACATGAAACACTGCTCAACATCACTAATCATCAGGGAAATGCAAATCAAAACTACAATGAGATATCACCTCACACCTGTTAGAATGGATATTACCAAAAGACAAGAAACAACAAGGGTTGGTGAGGGTGTGGAGAAAAGGGAACTCTCATACACTGTTGGTAGGAATGTAAATTGGTGCAGTCCCAAGGAAAACAGTATGGAGCTTCCTCAAAAAATTAAAAATAGAACTATCATATCATCCAGAAATTTCATTTCTGGGTAGTACCTGAAGGAAATGAAATCACTATCCTGAAGAAGTACCTGCACCATGTTCACTGCAGCATTATTTACAATATGCACAACATGAAAATGACAGAAGTGTCTATCAAAAGATGAATGGATAAAGAAAATGTGGTATATATACACAGTGAAATATTAGCCATAAAATAGAAAGAAATCCTGCCATCTATGATGACATGAATGGACCTTGAGGACATTACCCTAAGTAAAATAAGTCAGACAGAGAAAGACAAGTACTGTATCTCATATGAAGAATCTAAAAAAAAATCCAAATTCATAGAAAAAGAGAAAAGATTGGTGGTTGCCAGTGGTGGTTGGAGGGTGGCGTGGTAATGGGTGAAGGTGGTCAAAAGATACAAATTTCCAGTTACAGGATAAGTTCTGAAGATGTAATGTACAGCAATGGTGACTATAGTTAACAATATGGTATAGCATATTTGAAAGTTGCTAGGAGTAAATCTTAAAACGTTCTGATCACAAGAAAAAAATTGTAACTATGTGAGGTGATGGATGTTAACTAAACATATTGTGGTAATCCTCTGGTTTTATATATACAAAATAATCATTATAATAATCATGTAATCATATGCTAATCATTATATATATAAAATCACATTGTACACATATTTATACAATGTTATATGTCAATTATATCTCAATAAAACCAGAAAAAAACCCACAAATAACAAACAAAACCACAAAAAAGTAGCCAGACCCTTCCAGAACTGAAGCAATAGCCACTTAAAAAGAATACTTCTGGGGCTTCTCTGGTGGCGCAGTGGTTTAGAATCCACCTGCCAATGCAGGGCACATGGGTTCGAGTCCTGTTCTGGGAAGATCCCACATGTCACAGAGCAACTACACCTGTGCGCCACAACTACTGAGCCTGCGCTCTAGAGCCCACGAGCCACAACTACTGAAGCCCGCGCACCTAGGGCCCGTGCTCCGCAACAAGAGAAGCCACTACAATGAGAAGCCCGCGCACCGCAACGAAGAGTAGCCCCCCGCTCGCCACAATTAGAGAAAAGCCCGCGCACAGCAACGAAGACCCAACGCAGCCAAAAATTAAATTAAATAAATAATTTTTTTTAAAAAAAAGAATACTTCTGCCATGTCTCTTTCATGCCCACCACATATGTGGAGCCTCAAGTCAGGAGCACACTGGAGTTAGCCACAGACCTTGGACAGCTCCCACCATATTAGTGAAGGGGAATCATAAAACTACAGTTTAAAACAAGAAAGCAAGCTTGGTTTGTTTTTTTTGTTGTTTTCTTTGTTTTTTTTTGCAGTACGCGGGCCTCTCACTGTTGCAGCCTCTCCCGTTGCGGAACACAGGCTCCGGACGCGCAGGCTCAGCGGCCATGGCTCACAGGCGCAGCTGCTCCGCGGCATGTGGGATCTTCCCGGACCGGGGCACGAACCCGCGTCCCCCACATCAGCAGGCGGACTCCCAACCACTGCGCCACCAGGGAAGCCCTCTTATTAGTATTTTTGGCAAAGATAAACTGGATTCAAGAGAAGGGGACGTTGGGATTAGAATACTAAAATGAGTTAAATCCATTGGACCCACTGGACATGTTTCAGGTTGTATTACCTGAATAAATGTTTGCTAGGTGGATAGATTAATGACTGGGTAAGAGAAATAAAAGAATTTTTACAATTTCAATCTGTTGAATGTTTGTTGGGTTTTCATCTAATCTGGGCCACAAATTGGAAGAGAAAAGAGTATCCAAATGTTTAAATTATAAGTTATTTATATTAACATTGTAAATTCAAGAAAGCAAGAATGTTCTACCAAAAAGTTTTAAGTCAAGAAGTGTTCATCATATTCATCATTGTCATTGTCATTGTTATTAGAATAGCTCATAGGATACCATGGACTAACACAACTCCTTTTGCTTCAGAAAGACAGCTCAAAAGGAAAAACACCTCCTCCTGCTAGATACCCTGTGTTTTATTTCTTCCTGTGAGTATTTGTAATTGAGTTGTGAAAATCTGGAAGTGCCGACCCAGCTTTTACTGGCTCCCTCTGAGCTCTATAACTACCATAGAATGAATGCTCAGATGAGGCTGAGAAAGAAGAGTTCATTTCCCTCTGTCATGTCTCGTCTGCTTCAAAAGAGAAAGCGTAGCCATGAGGGAGGACCCTCCAGCAGCTGTCATCTGCTCTGAGCATCAGCAAGGTACCAGCATCCACACACTGTATTTAACCTGCCCCCAAGTCCTGCTCCTGGAAAATCAGCACAAAGTTTCCCATGACATTATGCTTTTCACCCTCCAGAACTGATGAGATGATTCAAGTGAAAAAGCTTTCAGAGGACAAGCTACTTTTCTTCACCAAGTACTTATTTGGCCTTCGGCTTAAACACTTGGGAGACACACTGCAAAAGGAGGAAGCACGAGTTAACTTGCCTTCTTGACTTCTGTATTGATAGGTGGTTAGTGGCTGATGAAAAAGTGATCCAGCCCAAAACTGTTCCACCCGTTATCTATTTAAGTGGGACCATCAGCTACCATTTCTGCCTGCTGGGGGCAGAGCTCTTGATTATGACATTAAACATATAGCAGGAAGGTTTCAATTTGATCCTACTGGTGACTTACAAATTAGGATTAAAGGACACTAGATTTTTGCTCATGTCAACTACCACCCTCTACACACACAGACACCTCCACTTACCCTCCCCCTCAACCCTTGCTTCTTTCGACCTCCTTCTACAGCTACTCAAAGTCTATACTCTCCAGGGTCCCTGAGGGTGAAACATGGCTACTGATTCCCACATCCTATGGGAACTGGTATCTGGGCAGAGGGTCCTCTGCTGAATTTCCTTAAAGCACAGAGGATCCTCAAGATTATCTGAAGTTAAAAGTGCGTTTCCTTGGATTAGGATTTCTTCCTGGAAAAATAGCATTGCATGGCAGGATCATATAAGAGCAGCTCTCTCAAGGAAAGCTAAGCAATTCACCAATGCAGAGAAGTTCATGAAGAAATTTTTTAATATATTCATTTATTTTCCATACACATTTTGCCTAGAAACCCAAAAAGGAAGCTGCAACGTAAGGGTCAAAGCAAAAGAGAAGAGTGAGAAGCAAGGTGGAAATTTCTTTTCACCATTAGTAATGTTTTGTCACAGACAACCTAGCCAGCCTTTTCACAGCCAGAGCAGAGAGGTACTTGTAATCACCCAGCACTTTGAGCTCAATAGAAAATGCCTGCAAATTTCTGAAGCCTGAGCACAGGATAATTTCATGCCTGCTTCCCATATGCCAGTGCTGTGTTGAGGGCTCCTTTATCACACTTAGCAGACAGCCTCCCCATGCTGCCCATGTGTTTGTGTTGTGCTCCCTGACTGAGCTTGTCTGTGTCAGCACACACATTGTCAGAAGCCCCAAGGGCTGAATGTGGAATCCATCCAGGAGGGCAGGAGAGCCCAGTAAGCCAGGCAGTGGGAGGCCACTGCCCTCTCCCCTCCAGCTGCTGACTGTGACCACCTGTGCGCACAGACTTTTACGAAAACAAACGCCGTGCAGACCTGACCTTGGTTTTTGAAGCAATTTTCTAAAACAGGGAGCTAGTTGTGACGGTCAATTGAAGTCTAGTCCTGTCTGCTGACAGTGTTAGCTGAAGTGATTGGAATTTGAAAGCAGTATTTTGTTCAGAAGAAGGTGAAGTGTTCTGGCAACAAGAACAGTCAGTAAACAAGTAATCACCATTAAATTCACATGGATTTCTATTATGAAAATAATAGTAATTCCTCCACTGTCCTACCCTCTCCATGTCCTTTGGAAACTGGAGAAAGCTCTCATTGTCCCAACTCCAGAACGCGGGCATGAATTTCATCTGCCCTGCCCTCCATCTGAAGAAAGACAACTGCCTTCAGATCTTCAGCTGGTAGACAAAACCTCACGGGCAAATGTTCATTGCTATGGGGGCATCTACTACGCCACCTAAAGAGTAAGAAAGTTAATTGCCAAAGATGCGTCACAATCTAACCAGAGAGGAACCTCACTTTCTCCTTTCCTTGGGTTGGGCTGCCAGCAGGGAAGGTTTGTCACAAAATACCGTCCTACCATTCTCAGCCATAGCTGTTCTACTCTTACTGGAATTTGAAGAGAGACAGTTTCAACTCCATGTGCTACTTGAAAGCTTAAAAGAAATATTTAATAATTAGAATACTCATTACTTGCCCCCTCCAGAAGTTTCCATTTTAATTTTCACTTGCCTTTTGTGTTGGAAGAAAAAAGAAAGACAAAGTGGCAGATAGATCAGAATACACCTTCTTCGTAGGAGAGCTCTGTCACAATAATGTCACCTCCTTAAATATATGTTGTCATGGCCCCCAAACATCTATCATTAAACCTGTTCATATTTGTATTTGAAACACTTCTCTCCAAAAATTAGGCTATGTTACCTTGAACTTGCCTCTCTACTCCCTCTCTATATTCAATCACACATGGTGGATTCCATCCCACACGTGATATGGTTCAGACAGGTTTACATAGCTGAACCCATCACTGTGCTCCTGGTACCTCTTTCAGTACCCTCAAGATGGAAGGTTGAAATTTCCAAATGAATGCTTTTCACAACTACCAGATGAGGTATGCAATATGGTCCACATTTTGCTTTAAGTAAACTGAAGTTCCCCATCCTTGCTGGGTTTAATGTCATCACTATCCATTAGGCTCCTACCTGTGCTGTGAATTTTACCAAGTTAGTAAAGTAGAAGTGATTTCTACCATCTCAAGTATGGGGTTATGTGTGAACAGTGAGAGATGTCTATTGGAACACAGCCTGGAGTTTCACATGCAACACTGAATTTATATTCCCTGTGTTATTAAGGATGAATTTCTCAGTTTCCCACAACTGGTCTGAATTAACTGAACCTGATAGTCCCGCTAATATCTAACATGGGGTTTTCGAGTTCCCATAGACCAACCTCTTCCCAATTCCCCACACACCTTATTCATTCTCACCTTCCTGTCATTGACCTTTGTTCCTACTCCTTTCATGGCCAGAGAGACGCTTTGAGTTCAGAGTCACTGGTGGGGTCAGTCACACTTTATTTTGCCCATTCACACAGCTAATTTGTTCCTCATGTTAATGAACTTTTTAAGTTGACGTTTAATGTACATATAGAAAAGTACACATACCATACATGTACAGGCCTGTGAATTATCATGAAGAGAGCAAGCTTCTCCCCTCTGAGATCAAGAAATAGAACATCATTAGCACCCCAAGGGAGCCCCTCTCTTATCCCCATCCAGTTAAAAAGCCCCTCCTCCCCCAAGTCATCCGTTACTCCAATACCACAGATTAGTTTTGCAGATATTTGAATTTTATATAAATGGAATCTTCAGTACACATTCTGTAGCACCTGGCTTCTCTCACTCACTATTATGTTTGTGAGACACAGCCATGTTCTCGTCTATAGCTGTAGTTTGCTTTCATTGCTGTATAATATGCCATTGTATGAATATATTATCATTTATTCATTATGCTCCTGGGAAATATGGGTTGTTTCTAGTTTGGGGCCATTACAATAATGCTACTATATATATTCTTCCATATGTCTTTAGACACAGACATACGCACTTTTCTGGGTATCGTAGCATCTACTGTTAATTCATCCCTATCCTCTGGAGTTTATCATTTCCTGGTACTCTGGCCCAACTTTCAGCTGTCCACACCATGACTATACACTTGAAGGGTCTCTCTGGCCACCAGAGTCCTCTCTGCCTACACACTAAGCAAGCCAGAAGTACTAGAGGATTAGTAACCCTGGGATAAGTAATAATGGGATCACCCCTTGGACGAGATTAACTAGAGTTTCATCCTGGCTCCCGGTATGTCCCAGTGTAAAGCTCCAGACACTCCCACAGGTAAGTTTCTTGATAATGCATGCTTTATCGGCTTCCTTTCCATGCCTGTCTCGCTCACTCACTCCCCTGCTTTTACTGAGGTCACCTCCCAAATAAACGACTTGCATTTAAACCCTTGCCACGGGAACTAATTCTGGATGAACCCAAAGTATAACACCAACTTTCTCCTCTATTCACTACTCTTTACAAGAGGAAGTGGCTAGCCTAGAGATTACAAAATTAATCTTTAACTTATTCAAGTCTAATATAAACTAAGACATATACATCTCAGACAACTCAGAAGCTTTCAGACACTAACTCCATCTACCCCTTCTTCCTTTTGAGCTTTTATTGTCATGTTTTAAGTAGGCTTTAAACCCAATGACATATGATTATATTTGTTTCATGTGGGGGATATTTAGATTTACCTGCATACTCTTTCCATCCTTTATTTCTTCCTATATGTACATGCTTCTGTCTGGGGTCCTTTTCCGTGTTCTCGAAATAGAGACTTTATTATTTCTTTCCTTGTGGGTCTACTGGTAATAATTTCTCCATTTTTATTAGTCTGAAGTTATCTTTACCTTGCTTTTTGAGAATATTTTTACTGGGTATCGGATTCTAAATTAGCAGGATTTCCCCCCCGCCGGCATGTTGAAGCTGTCAACCATAGTCTTCTGGCTTCCACTGTTTCTGAATAATATACGTATTTCTTTGAAGGTAATATATATATTTTGCCTATTGACTGCTTTTAAGGTCTTCTTTTCTGTGTTTAACAGTTTCACTATGATGTGCTTAGGCATGGGTGTCTTGTATTTACCCCACTTGGGATATGAAGCAATTCTTAGATCTTCTGACTTGAGGTCTTGTAAATTTTGGGAATATCTTAGCAATGGCTCTCCAAATATTGCTTCTCACCCATTCTCTCTCTCCTAACTTTTTGGACTCCAATGACATAATATTAGGCCTTTTTACCATATATCTTTTATGCTCTTTTGTGTATAATTTTTTCTTCCTATGTTGTATTCTGATTTTTTTTACCTTTGTGTCTAATCTGCTATTAAACTCATATATTAAGTTCTTAAATTCAGTTATAATATTTTTCGGTTTCAGAATTTCCACTTGATAGTATCTTAAAATTTTCAATTCTCTGCTGAAATTTTTCATTTTGTTAATTTCTTGAAAACAGTGATAACTGTTATGTGAAATTCTTAACTGGAATATGTGGGTTTCCTATGTTTCAATTTCTACAGACTTTAGTCCTCTTGATTTTTTGGCTAATTTTTTAAATTTCTGCATGCCTAATTTGGGGGGTTTTTATTTTGCTTTGGGGTTTTGTTTTTAACAACAATTATCACTTTAAGGCTCTGACCAATGTTACATTTCCTCCAAGAAAGGTCTTACTTTTGCCTGTGGCAGGCAATTAGGGTAGAAGTGGATCTTCATCTAACCTGGGATTGAGGTAATTTGGATGGAGTTTCAGTCTCTATGAGGACTGGTGAGTTTCAGCCTTTGTCAGGGTTGGTCTATTTCCAGTTGGTCCCTAACTCCTAGAATGTAGCCCTTGAAGGGTTCCCTCTAAATGCCTCAAGTGCTTATGAGGGCTTTTCTCCCCTGGCAGATGCTTAACTTCATTGTTCCTTCAGCCCCACAAGACCATCAAAACTGCCTCAGCCACTACTTTAAAATTTGCAAATATCTTGGCAGATAAGGCAGTGCCAGATGTTATACCTGCATCTCTGAACTTTTCTTTTCTCCAAGACCTTCAAAAGTCTTTGCTGCCTTCAAAGCTTTTCAATGGCTTTAAACAACAGTTTTTAAAGCCAGCTTTTCCAGTGGTGTTGGCGGGAGAGTGGATCTGATGCAAGCTAGTGTGCCTGAGCCCAACCAGTTAGTTTCTACCCAGCCAAAGCCAAGCTCAAGTCCTTCCTCCTCTAAGAGTCTTCTCTGTTTACTCTGGACCCTACGGTTCTCTTGTATCTGTGAACTTTAATGGCATTTTTAGTCTGCTTCATGCATTTTAGTACCTGAGCTCATTCTCTTTTAGTTTCCTCCACTAGTTTATAGAGTTACAGAATTAAATTACTATCATAATATACAACATATAATATACATGTATTCATGTATATTCAAATGCCGTATGCATTAAGATTATTACAATTACATAATCTACAGCATTAAACAGTTATAGATTGGTATCTCAAACACTTCTAAATTTCCTGAGAGCCCAGGACCTAGCACTTATGTTGCTTTATATTCATTGGAGGAAAACTTGGAAATCCAAAAAATCGTAGAAGTGGACCCTCTTATTATCCCTATTCACCAGAAAGACAGAATTAATTTGATTAATATTGCTTTGGGTAAGTTATTTAACATCTCTAAACCTCAATTTCCTCATCTGTAAACTAAGGATAGTGATACTACCTCATTGGGTTGGTGGGAGGATTTAATGAGATAATTTATGTGAAATGCTTAGAACAGGGCATTACATTATGCTCCTTCCGTTAATGTCAGATATCAGAGTAAGAATAGAGGTTTCATGTTTATTTCCTGTTTCCTTTCAATGGTCATGCTCTCTGTATAACATAATATCCCACTGATGTTTAATTTTATGTCATTGGGCAATAGGGGCCAGATATGGAACCATGAGCTGAAGGATTTGCTTGGGAGAGCTTGTACTGATTTCACCTCAACTCACACAGCCGGACATGTACACAGGGTCACACTGAAGGCAAAATCCCTACTTTCTCTGGTTCTTTCTCCCAACTGCTCAACAGAGCCAGTTGCAAAATACTCATTCTCCATACCTCTAGCATCCCCAGGAGAGTCTCACGCAGGTTCTTGAAAAGTACTCTGGCCCTCACCCCCAGACCTCTTGCCAGTGTACAAAGCTCAGAGCTTTACAACTGCTGGCGTCCACCAAAGGACAGTGACATCTGTGCCGAGGGGGCTTCTTCTCCATGTTCTGGAAGGTGTGAGTGGCAAGGTGCCAAAGGAATCAGAATCCTTGCAGGCATCCCTGGGCCAGGGCCATTCTACATTCTCTGCAGAAATGAGAAGGATGCCCCCTCTCTGTCTCCACGTCACTCTGTCTCCTGGACGCCAAGGTTAGGTCACTTGTTAGGTGGAAGCAGCTTCTTCTGTTTCCTTCTGTGTCCTCTTTCTCAGAGGGCAATCAATCTCCTCCAGGAAGTCCTTCTTCAGACAGAGCTCCACACACTAAGCTTCTCCCCAGAAGTAAACTGTATCTTGTTTAGGGGAATTATCTACACATCTGAATTTATTTGCAGCTATTGCTAAGAGAAAGAGAAGTAGCAAGAAGAAAGTTGACACACAGGGAAAAGGCAAGGAAGAAAACTAGTATTTACTGAGCACCTCTTGTATCTCTAGTCCTTCCTCCCAGAGAAAATCCAGAAAGAAAGTTCTAGTCTAAACAAACGCACGAAGTTACTATAAACAACCCCTGGAGGTCCTCAGACAAGAGTTCTCTGCCCTAGTCCAGTCTGGTTTAAGCTTAACCTGGCTCCCGTAGATTGGATTACTGCCTTCCTTTTTCCCTGACCAAAGTTCAACTGCCTTCTCCAGGTCTCACGAGCATCAAGTATCAAATTCCCTTTGCTTATGTGGAAAAAGGGAAAAGCAAAGGCTCTTGGGTTCAGCAAGATGGTTTCTGTGGAAATCTCCACCTGCCTCTGAGGGAGGAACCACAGAACGGAAATAGCCCCGCAGACAGGGCAGTACTTGGCAATTGTCTCAGGCGACAAAGCAGCTCAAAGGCTGATGAACTAGAGTGCTTTTCTTGTCTAACACTGAAAGATTAGTTCTCCTATAGTAGAATGGAAGACCACAAATAAAAATGGTTCAACTTTTATGCATAAAGGGGAAAAAAAATCAGACCATATGGGTAATTCAGCTACAATATACACAAGATGCAGCCTTTCACCACTCCATGGAGATGGACCAATGGGCTTTTCAAAGGGCTTTGGAAGGCAGGGCCTGCCAGAACCCAGATCAGAGGTTGAGCTTGGTACAACCCTTTAACCCAAAGCAAACAGTTAGAGGAGAGTGTTTGGAGACATCCCTTACAAAGTCAGAGCCTGACAAAAAGAAAATAAAATTGAACTTTTGTTTCCTCTTTCTCTAGGCCAAGTTTCCTTTTATTTGACTCTATTAGTGAACATGGTCCCAGGATTGCAATAACAAAACGTCTCAGACCCACCATCATATAAGAACAAACTACTTTAGAAACATTTTCACACTTTCAAGCATGACTGTAGGCCAGGACACGAGAAACGTGAGTTTAAAAAATTTTTAAACCTTCCAGGTGTACTTCTTAAATAAAACTTTCTCTCTCTCTCTCTCTCTCTCTCCATATATATATATATACACATATAATGTATGTGTAATTTTTTTTTCCATTCATGAAAGTTAAAGCCTTCAGCAAGCCTGATACTTGCTAAAGGAGTTGACCATTCTGCTGTTGCTTTTCTGTGTCTTGCAGATGAGTAGCTCTTTGGATAGCAAGGGCATTAGGAAAGCTGGAATTATTAACCAGGGATCAGGGGCTGCCTGAGGCCACTTGAATTTCTGTGTACGAATAGCATCACAGAAGAGTCCTGTTTGGACTCGGCCTGTGAAGGCAGATCTGGAAGCTGCTCCGGTCCATTGGGATCACCAGGAAGCCACTCAGCAATGCTATTGCATAAGATTTTGTATCCAGTGCAACCAAAGTACAGATTATATGGTAGTTTTAAGGCACTGTATCAAATAATACAGTGTAATTTTTAATAAAGGTATCAGATGTTTTGGAATTAGAAACAGTCTAAAGGACACATTTTTAACATATGATAGCATACTGCACATGCAATTCTCAGAATGGGTTATTTAAACCACAGGTCTAAATTATACGTACACACATATTTGCTAGTATATTCATAGACTGTTTCTGCAAGAACACATGAGAAACACGAGGATACGTGAGAAACAGCAGTAGACTCACTTGTAACCATATACCCTCTGGAAACTTTTGAATCTTACACTATGTGCATGTGATGACCCATTAAAAACAAATCAGTATTATTTAACATAAAAAAATCAAATGATGCCATGTGGCTTAAAGTGATCTTCTAAAAGTCTCTAACTATGAAGATGAGAAGGCAGCTGGTCCCGGGTTGGCGGGGGACCGGGCAGGGGGTGGATCCAGGGTTGACATCTCATGGAGCGAATGCCCCTGATCAAGAGGGAAGATGAGGCATTCGTTCGACAGATCGCTACCTCGGCACCAAGCACCAACTCACCAGGGATGGGTGAGGGATACTGAATGTCACAGCAACGTCCTCAGACCAGCAGAATATTCAGAGACTCCAATATAGAAAATAAAATACAACATGATTCTATCGGTAAAAGGGGCAGGAGTGGGATGTGATATGTTCTCATATAACTAGTTAAGCCCACCAATAGGTTTCTTTGCTGCAAAATAAATTCATTTTTCTACACTGTAGACACTGAACAAAGATGTTTATGACTTAAAGGTTGCAGTCACTGGCGTGATGAAACACTGACAACTCCCACAGCTGCATGAACCCCTGTGGAGTGTCTCAGGAGCTGTAGCCTGAGAACACGGG
The DNA here is from genome assembly GCF_951394435.1 of Stenella coeruleoalba. NCBI lineage: Eukaryota > Metazoa > Chordata > Mammalia > Artiodactyla > Delphinidae > Stenella > Stenella coeruleoalba. Next base: position 35,852,121 of record NC_137151.1, on the reverse strand, counting down.
AGAGAGCATGGGTACTTCACTCTGAGAGGCCAAAAATGTGAACTCTGCTACTTTCTTGATGGGTAACTGAGCAAATTGCCTAACATCTAGGAGCATCATTCTCCTAATCTGAAAAATGGGAATGAAAATCTCTGCATTGCAGCCTTGCTGTGAGGACTGCGGTATATGCGTGTGTGTGTGTGTGTGTGTGTGTGTGTGTGTGTGTGCGCGTGTGTGTCAGGGTGGCGTGAGTGTGAGGGGTGTCATGTTATTATGCTGGCATGTAGAAGAAGCTCAATGAAAGGTGATTGTTAAGATCCTGGTTATTATTAATAACAGCTCTGGAGAATGGAAGAGACCCTGATAAATATTTAAGAGTGATCTTTAACTTACCACAAAAGGAAAACATAGCTCATAAAGAATAAATGTAAACCAGAACAAATAGCTAAATATCTGCTATTCTTGTGAGCATAAATTTTCCTCCTCTCGGTTTATGGGGCCCATGATTATCTCTGTCAGCTGGGATATTCAGAAAAATGCGCTGTATTAAAGAGCAGGCCTATTCTATGGAAATCAATCAATAAAATAGAGTCCAGAAGTGACGGCAGCCTGATGACTCTTTTATTCGATCTGTTTATCTATGTGTCTCTCTGCCATTTGTCACAGCCATACCTGAGGGGAGTCTCCAGGGCTTTTACCTGACGGCAGGGGAGGCAAGGTTTAGGGTGGAAGGAAGAGCCAGGCACTGATGGGGCCTTGGCGCTGGTGGGGCAGCACATGCGGCTGCTCGAAGGTCAGCCTGAATGGTGCAGGACTGGAGACGTGCTGTTTCCTCCCTGTCCCAGGGGCCCACAGACGCCAGCTCGGGCCAAAGGACAAAGCCCAGAACAGGACCAGACCCTCTACTGTAGATCTACATCTTCCTTATTAGGAAATGGGTCAAAACAAAATACTAAGGACGAAGGGATCAGGCTGGGGCTCTCTTAGGTGGCAGCGGGAGGACCGTGGCCAGAGACTCTTAACTTGCATGGGGAGCCAAGCTTGCGCTCAGGGCAGAACAGGCTAGTGCTCGGTCATCAGGCCACAGGCAGGGACATCAGGCCACAGGCAGGGACATTTACCTTTAGCAGAGGCTAAAGGTAAAGCAGGCTGCCAGGGAAGTCAGGCCAGTGGATTCCTGCCAATGGTTGCCTGTAACGGGGCTGAGCAGGGTTTTACCTGGCAGCCCTTCCCGCAGGGAGAATGTATTTGCCCTCAAGGAGACTGTCCTGTTGTGAAATGGGAGAGGGAAAGAGGAAGGAGTCTGGTCCCGGTGGGGCAGTGACCACCTCACCTAGGGGCCTACCCTGTCTCTCCTGAGCAGTCATGTCAATTCATTCATGGAAAAGGAAGATTTGGTAACTCCTGGATTAAAGTCAAATAAAATACACATTTCTAACCACAGTCTACCAGATCCTACATGGCATGGCCCCTGCCCACCTCTATGACCTCATCTCATGCCAATTCCCACTTTTCACACTCCCCACCAGTCACCCTGTTTCCTATTTGTGCAAAGCTCAATCCTACCTCGACAGCTTGCCTTTGCTTGCTGGTGTCTTGCTCACTCTTCTCTGACTCTATGACTTCTTTCATACAGGCCTTCGCTCAGGGCCACCTTCTTTGAGAAACCCTCCAGGGCCAGCCCATCTACTGGAGCCCCATTGCCTTTTATCTCTCATGACACTTCTGACACCAAATGTGTGGGTGTTTTTTTTTCCCACATCGTCCAATTTTCCAACTCTCCAGACACCAACTGCGTGTCCTGCATTTCAATTCAATTCTGACAGTGCTGACGCTGCAGTGTCAATTCTGACAAGACTGCTCCCCAACTCTAGATGCCAATTGCAAGTCCTGAGGCTCCCATGCTTCTGACTGACTGGCTATAAATCAGGGGTTCCCACAACACCCTCCTCAGGTTCCACAATTTGCCAGAATGGCTCACAAAATTCAGCAAAGCACGTTACTTACATTTAGTGGTTTACTATAAAGGAACAGCCAAATGGAGAAGATGCATACGGCAAGGTGTGTGCATGCGTGTGTGCGCGTGCGTGCGTGTGTGTGTGCGTGTGTGTGGCAGGGGGGGCTTCCATGCTCTCTCCAGACATACCACTCTGGCAACACCTCAGTGTGTTCACCAACCAGAAGTTCTCTGAACCCTGGTGTCTGGAATGTTTATAAAGGCATCACTACGCAGTCTCTCCTGACCCTGCAGTGCAAGCTTTCCTTTCAGCTCCCAGAGCCTGTCTTCTTGTCTCTCACCTTCCTCCAGTCACACAGCAATCAGTGCTCTTAGCCAGTCTTAAAAATACACTCAGGAAAATAGAAGAGTCTGACGGTCCTGAAATGAGGTGATCATTAATTTAGCATTTCCTTGTCCTCTTCATTCTCAGCCTCATGTGTAAGATGAGTAATGTTTCAAACAAACGGGATCATGCAGCTGGGAGGATGAGAGAGTTAGTATCAGCAATAATGAATATTCCTGCATTTTTACAGAACAACTATTGATTGTCTAGAAGAGTTTAGAGCTCAAGGTAACTCTACCATTAGATAGCCAGTTAAAAACTCCAAACGATTCATTATTTCTCTTTAAAAACATACTGTGAAAGAAATGGAGTTGCATTTTCTATGCTATAAAATGAAAAGAGCTAAAGATGGTATTTTCTCAATAAGCCTACACTGTGATTAAGAAGAAAATGAATATCACAGAAGAAAATATCAGCTAAGATGAAATGAGAAAAGGGCAAAAGCTGAAATCCAGTAATGTTTTAGCAATTCAAACTTCCAGTACCTTAATATTCAGTCATAAGATAAAACTGAGTTTTTAAACCTTTGTAACTTGAACAGTGACTACATACGCATAAGCATCCCACTGACGTCATGCCTCTAACTGGCTCCTCAGTTTCTGGGTTTTCTCTGGGCCTGAGCTTACGACCCCCACTGTGTCTCACTTTCCCAGGAAGACTCGCTCACTGAGGGCCATGAACTACTGTCCATCACAAGTCCACCCGACCACAGGCGGAACCCAGACATCCTCTGCTGCCTTTCCTCTGGCCCAGCCAACAAAGCTGCTCACCTCTCCCTTCCTTCCCCAGAGACACCTGCCACTTTCCTTCTCGACAGCTGGAATGCTGTTCTCTACTCTTCCTTGCTTAACCAAAGGACTCAAAGGTGTAACTCACTGCTAGCTCCCTGAGACCTAAGGTACATAATACCCACCCTGTTCCCTTGGTAGAGACACTTGGTTTTCTGACGCTCCTAGAGAGCACAGTCTGGGCTTGGGTTTTTGTGTACTGCCCTTGTACCTGTTGCTGATAAGATGTTGGGTCTGTGATAATAGTTTTAATACTAAACTGGACCAGTGATACAGCTACAACCCCCTCTTCTCTGCCTCAGTTATGAAGTCTTGCCGCGTTCATATCAATCTTAAGTACTGCCCTAAATACATCTTCTTACTCAGCAATGTGGCAGTAATTGTTGCTGTTTGTTCTTTGAGAACCTGCTATGTGGAAATCACCAATCATACATTAACTCTCCTCAAATGCCTCATTGAGATGGGGTGAGAGTTATTTTTTAAACCATGACCCATCAATAAGAAAAGAGGCCCGAAGAGACAAAGTCAGTTGTTCAAGTTCACACAGCTATTAAATGACAGAAAGAGAATTCAAAATCAGGTCTGTTGGAAATCCTTATACCACCTCTTCTCAAACGTCTGACACCTTCCTGCTCTATGAATAATTCTCAAAGGAGTCTTCCATTTGCAGAAACATTTAATTCTATGAGTGGAGTTCAGACAGTGGGCTCAGCAAGCGGGAACAGCCTCATGTTGTATGAGACTCATTATTCAGGCTTAAGGTATGTCGTTCAGAGAGACCAAGAGAGCGAGATCTAGGACCGTCATCTAGAATATTCTGAGTGAAACAAGAGCTTGGGGCTGTGTGATTTTTGTCTCCACGCTGGCCTCCACCAGTGGGGGCACTTTGCCTCTCAGGGAATATTTGGAAACATCTGGAGACATTTTTGGTTGTCACAGTCGAGGAGGTGGGTGTTCCTTAGTGTCATCTGGTAGGCAGAGGGCAGGAATGCCGCTGAACATCCAACAGTGCAAAGGACAACCCTCTCCCCATCAAAGTATCCAGCCCCAAACGTCAGGGGCGCTGAGCTGAGGAGCCCTGGCTGAGAAGGAAGAGAGCTTTTATGGTCCTGCTCTCAGGCAGCCCCAGATGCCCCTCAGGTTGGCTCTCTGGATATCAAAAGGGTCACTGGCTTCTTAGCTGGTTCAGGTGATGTCAACTTTTAGTTTGGGGTCTGAGTGTTAGAGGAGGCTTTAAGTCCATGCCTGTACCTTTAAGGTACAGCCTTGAGAATGGGGTCTGGCAGCGCCTCTTACGGGACCACTCTTGGAATCTTGAGACCATGTCTCACATCTGATACCTCCCAGAGGGTTTCTGTAACAACACGTGGCCTTATCATTTCAAGTCCTCTTCTGTCGTTTCTGCCACTCCAACTTCCCCCCCCCTTTCCTTTCCTCCATACCCCATCTTTTTCCATGCTGTGCTCACCAGCCTGTTTCAAACTCTCTCTGGCCCATCCTCTGCCTTTGTCTTCTGAGATGCACTCATCTCAGCATGTGCCACAGCCCAAAGTCAGTTCATTACTTGCCTCATTTAGGAAGAGAGAGCAAGAAAGGGGACTTCCTCAGCCACAGAACTTCTCAAAGTCTTGAACAACCCTGCTTATACGACCACACCTATAACAATCACTTCACCTGTGCAATGCCAAGAGCCTGGGGCAGAATTTGGGGCCAGCATTCATAACCCTTCAGTTCTGGAACCAGGTTTATTGGAAGAATTTCCCAAAAATGCTTCCCCCATGTAAGTCCTCAGGTTTGTTCTTAAAACCCCCTTCTACTCATGGTCTTTACTCGAGTCCAAACCACAGCAGAGAAGGGCACCACCAGTAAAGAAACTAGTGGAAAATAATGTATTATAAGCCAGAAATCATTAAAATCATATTTGATAAGATATATTCATTAAATATATTCTGAGTAAAGAAAACACTTTAACCTTGAGGAGGCACAGGGAAAAAAAATTGCCCTTGGCTTGGTGATTGTCAGGGGGGAGTTTACCCCATGAATGATATGACTTTATATCAAAAAATAAACTAGGACGTCAAGAGCGCAGAGAACAGAGCCTTAAATAACGTGTTGAGATGGTAACTGAAAAGATATCTGCAGCCTATGCAAACTCAGAGTCAGAAATTATATATTTCCTTCTCTTCCTCATAAAACATACTCCACAATAGAATATTTCACCTTTCATCTAAAAACATTTCTCTTCTCCTCGCCCCTGCCTCATAAATAACGGTAGTGAGGAGAAAAATTAAGTGGGTATCCGCATCGTCTGAGATGCGTTGCAGAGGTCCTTTACTTTCTATAGCAGGTTTCAGATCAGAATTGTGTCATGTTTTCATGAATTTGGTCAAGGAGCCTTGTGTCACAACTCGAAGAGTGCCGGAAGACAAAATGCTGTTTCTGGCCACATGCAGTTCGGGGAGCTGACCAGCTCAGAACTTTTGAAATACCAGGAGCAGATGAAACCTTGACACATCGACGGTAGCCAACTACTCAGATAACAGGGATGGGGGTGGGGGCAGGGTGCCACATCTTAACCTGCTGCGTGAATCGCAGATTCACCCAGTGCCTCATTCACTTCCCAACGCTCTCGAAGCTGGCTGGAGGCAGCCAGTTAACCCACATGTGTATGACAGAGGGAGACTAGCTTGGAAAAGCCTTCACCACCTGTGAGGACAAGATGTGCTTTAGGAAAGGGAATTTAAACTCAGTTCAAGCTCAAAGGGAATTTAAAGTGAAATTAAACTCAATTAAAGTTAACCAAATACCCTCTACACGGCAGATGCAGAATATATTTAAGGATCTTACTAGAACAGAGGGGAGACAGAGAAGCAAGCTAGTATTCACTGATCAGTTTAATGAGCCACAAACTGAGCACAGAGCAGGATGTGAGATTCTCTGGTGAGGGGTGGAGATGGCTGGGATGTTTCACCAAGAAGGCCGTCCTTGAACTAGGGTTTTGAAGCCCGAACAGGAGTTCTCTGGCTAAAAAAAGTAAGAGGGATAATCTAGGAAGACAGACTATTTATCCATTCACATGACACAACGTATTTGTGGGAGGGAGCATAGGAGAGTCTCGTTTTACATTTCTAAATGCCTAAGGGTGTGAGCCCAGGGATCCTCAGGGAACCCTTGAATAAGTTGATTTATCCAGGAAAAGAAGACCAACAAGGAGAAAATTTTATGACTGTGGCTGGGGACAGAGATGAGAAAGCCAGTAAGCATAAGAGGCGCCTTCTGGACCCAGGGCAGTCCTGATGGCGTAGTCTGAGCTCTATGAATAGAGAGTGCTGCAGAAATAGGCTGGAGAAGCAAATGTACACGAGGGAATTTTGAAACGTGGCGCATGGCCACTATAAATGACATCAAAGAGTGACACTAAGTACAGGCGACACATCAGTGCAAAATACAGCACTCCCCTGGCATTGAGAAATTTTTTTCATTATGGAAGGGCAAGTTAGCAGAAACTGAGATGCTTAGCAGGAGATGGCAGATGCCCAGTGGACATGGAAACGCCCAGTAGGTGCCTAGCAGGAAATAACGGAAGCTGGACCGACATGCAGTGCCCAGAGGATACTGGCAGAACAACAGAAGCAATCTAGTGCAAGCCAACCTGTTCGGAAACCCACTGTGATGGGGCTTCACATCTGAGGCTTCACATCCAGGGCTTCCAGGGCTCTGCAGATTCTTTATGCAAGACTGTGAACACAATCCAATGGCATTAGAATTAATATTATTAACGGGATGCCATTGGTACCTTCAGGCTAGAGAGATCTGGAGCAATTTTTGGAGTTCTGTATTTACTGAAGAGTGAAACAGAGCAATGTGACATTGGCTTGGCTCTCAGGTGGCAAGAAAATGGATATCAGAAGCTAGAAGGATGGCAGCCATGTTATATAAAGGCAAAACACCTGTCAAACTTTTTTTTATATGGTGAGTAAGGAGGCAGACATGCCTACTCAGTCTATAGCTCGAAGAAAAGAGGCTGAAATATGGAGTGTCAGTAATAAATGCTACTTTGGAAAGAACTGGCTGATTTGCAAGCAGAAATGAGAAAGGACAAAGAGCGAATATGCAAGGCTTTGCAGGACTGAAAAGCTTACTGCTTCAAGACTCCAAACACTAAGAAATGAGAATTAAAAATAGTCCTGAATCACAAACATTTAAAACCTCTTTTGATTGATTAAAGTGGCCCAATGTAAAGATCATATTAAGGTTATCTGATATCTATGCCACACGTAGTTTTAGATATCCTTCAGGTGACCATCATAAGGTTGAAACAGAAAGGGGCATGGAAGAGAGGAAGCAATGAAATAAATCGGTATCAAGTATTATATCTAGTAATTCTTGAGCATGCTTACAGGCATCTGGAATCGACTAGAAGCAAATAGATCAGAAGATGATGAAGTTTTGAAGAAATGGTACTGCCAAAGAAAAGTCTTTGGCTATTCCAGTGGTCCAATAACCTTCAGGTCCTCTAGTTTACATGAGTAGGAAGAAGGCTGTAAAAGCGATGCAGCCCCCAAGAAGGGCATGTCCCCCAACACCTCCTTCAGATGTGGCAAGGAAGACATGCAAAAGGAAGAAGAAGAACATGGCCCATAAGACAGACCCAGAGGCAAAGGAGAACAATGAATGAGACAGCTGTCCCCAGAGAGCGGTATCAGGGCCTACAAAAGAAAATTCCCCACCATCAAGGTAGGAGGCCTTCAAACGCTTGCAGTTCCATAGCTGCTAAGGACCAGTGGCTGTGCTGTGCCTTGCATGCTTCCTTTTTCCAAATGAGTTTGTCCTGAGGTTACCCTGTCTCTGCTTGCCCACTGCACATTGGATGCGTGTGGCGGGGGCAGAAAGGATAATTTGTCCTTTTAGTTCACAGGTTGCTGAGTCGAGAGAGGCCATATCCAAACCTGATGGGGAAGAATGCACATCACTCAGAAATCACAGGCTGTGAGCTGGATACAGTGACCAGCTGGGACTCTGGGTCAGCCCTTATGGGGAGGCAGTGAATATGTGCTATGTGTTGGAATGAGGGGCACATGGATATTTAGTGACCAGAGGGTAGCAGAGGCATCTTTCTGATAACCAAAAGTTTGTGGGTGCTCTGGCTAGAAAGCAGCTTCCCCGTCAGGACTACATTTCCCAGCCCCCCTTGCATCTAAGTGGGACCACATGACTATTTCTGGTCAATGAGATGTGAGCAGAAATGATGTGTGTCCCTTCCAGTATGTGGCCATTAAGTATTCAGTATGTCTTCCTTCCCTTTATTCTTTTCCCTTTATATGGGCACCTGAGGCAGCATCTCAGGATGTAAGGAGCCTAGATCCACTAGAAGGAGTCTGAGTAACCACTTAAAAAGAGGGCCACCTAGAAAATGTATCTATTCAGGAACAGCTACATTGGACTTTGAGAACAAGAGAAATAAGTTCCACTGTACTAAGTCACTGTGACTTTGTTGTTGCTGGTGTTAACTGGCCTGACTAACATGACCAGCACAGCCTAATGCACAGAGGTAAGAAATATCACATGTGGTTAAGGAATTAAAACAGTTTATACTGTTAAAATATAAGATGAACAGGGAGGATGGCAGGAGTTGAAGCTGGAGAGGTAGGCCAAGAACACATAAGTGTTTCTCAAAGTGTGGCCCAAGAACTATCTATATTCAAATCTCCTGGGAGTCTAATTAAAAATGCATTTGGGGGGTTCCATCCCAGACCTACAGAATATCTTAATAAGAGGCCCACAAAACACACATTTTTAACGAGAACTCAGGTGATTTGAACACACACAACAGGTTGAGAGATACTCGGTTGGACGGTAAAGAGACCTTGTGTATCATTTTAAGATTCCTTTGTCTTATTTTACCACACAGACAAATGGCAACTGGTAAAAGGTCATAACTGGTGAAAGGGAAGCAATATGATTATTCTCAGTAGGGTGTTAACTCCATGAGGGCAAACAGTTTGTCTCTTTTGTTCACTACTATATCCTTAGGGCCTTAAATAGCATCTGGTATTTAGTAGGTACTCAATAAATATTTATTGAATAAATGAAACAGATCTGAGTTCTGATAATTAATTGGAAGGGAAGATAATCGCTCTTGTTAGGATGCTATTAAAACCATTGAGGTGTGAGATGATGTATTTTTAAGCTAAGGCAATAGCGTTGAGAACAGGGGAGAGGGTATGATTTTGAAATATATTTACAAGGATAAATTGGTGTGTTTTTTATTTTTGTCTGTGCCGCACAGTTTTCGGGATCTTAGTTCCCTGACCAGGGATCAAATCCGGGCAGTGAAAGCGCCAAGTCCTAACCAACGGACCACGAGGGAATTCCCAAACTCGTGTGTCTTAGTGACCGATTCAAGTAAGTAGCTGGGATAAAAGGGAGGGTCTAGAAAGACTGATTTCTTTTTTCTCGTCTAATGAAACTGATGCTCGCGTTATTCACCAAGATCCAGAACTTAAGTCAGTTTTCAGGAGGACATAAGTATAGTATGGGATAAACTGAGTTTGAAAGTCTGATAAATACACCTAGACGTTCAGTACATGGTTGGCTGCATATTTCAGGAACACACTGAAAATAATACAGATTTGCGAGTTTGCATTCATTCATTTCCTCATTCACTCATTAAACAAATATTTACTGAGTGTCTTCCTTATTAGACAGTAGACTAGGGGTTAGACGTACAAATATGCCTTTCAAGAGCCTTAGAGTTTCATGAAAGGACAAAAGAGTAGTAAGCTCCCAGGGAGGTCAGACGAAGGGTACCAAATCCAGCGGGAAGGCTGAGAGAAAGCTTCACAGTGGAGGCCTTCAAGGAAATCACACGACAGACAAAAACATCAGCGTGGACAGAAGTCAGCTGCAGCAGATTCAGAGAGAAACCAGACGGCAATAATTGAGAAGTGGCGGGGAGATTAGGAAATAAGGACAGTGAATTTAACACAAGACTTTCAAGAAATTTTGACGCAAAGGAAAGAAGAGAAATGGGTCAACAGCTAAAGGAAGCTTTAAAGAGAGCCAAAAATTCCATTTAGAAAAGGAGAGCACTGAGCATGTTTTCTTGCAGAAGGACCAGAAAGGTTAAAAGTTATAGAAGAGAGAGAGGCAAAAACTGATGAAGCAAAATCAGAGAAGACAGAACAGGATGGAGTAAGCTCACTTGACAGAATGACCTACAGACAGGACGTAAGAGACCACTTCTTCCACTGCTCATGGTGGGAAGGAAATGCACAGATGGAGATGATGTCTGGAGGCGGGAGAGAGTGGGTGGGAAGGGGGAGGGGTCCGATGCATGTATAGGAAGCACTGGTAGAGGTTTTGAAGATGGAGCCAGCATGGCATACTTCTGGCAGCGGGGGAGGGGTTAAAAGAGAAAAAGAAAAATGATAGAGTTATAACTTTTAAAGAGAAGCTAAAACCAATCAATCCAACATGTAGAAAATATGCAGTACGACCAGGGATGATATTAGTTTTTATAACATATACTTCTTCCCAAATTATTAGAACTTCATAGCATCCTGGGAGCCTGTTAGCTATTTATCTTTGCAACCCTATACCTAGCAGAGCGCCCTGGCCCATGAGAAATGTTTGCTGTGTGAGTCCTGGGCCCACTCATACTGCTACGACATTTATCTATTTCTAACAGCTACCAATATCTTAATTAAAAATAAATTACTAAGAATTAAAAGTAATAGCCATCCATTTCAGTAAAATAGGCATCTCATAAGAGCCCTGGACAAATATCACCAAGATTACATTCAGAAAACCTGCACATGGTTCAATGCAACTGGGGAAAAAATAGGCTAGAATTCATGACACTACCTCTAGTTGCTCAGAGTGATTTGTTGGTCTCTTTATATTCAGACAAGATTCCTTTGGATTTCGAGTAAGATTTAATCTCCTAAAACAACATATGCTCAACTCATAATTGTTACCAAACATATGTTCAGAATGCATAAGCCAGAAGCTCTGATTTATGCAAAAGCAGAAGGCAGCGAGCCTATTTATCTTTTTCCCATGCTCAGATTCCCTGCAGATCCAATATGAAAATAGTCATGGAAACTGTATCATTTCCTTTCTTCAGGTTTACCTGAGTAGGTAATAGAAGTATGATTAGATCAATGATTTCATTGTTATCACCCTACTCACCACCACCAGTATCGCCATCATCCTCAGCAGTAGCAGAATAAATGCCTCTCGGAAACACCAAGATGCTGTACCAGTGATTCACACAATCCTTGCCCTTGGAAAGCTTATCAAGGTCAAGTGACACAACTGGAGGAAGAAAGGACATCCACTTGTGGCTAGGTGAGGCTGCTTCTCCAACTGTGCTCTCTGAACCAATTTATATTCAGGCCAGAGGTCCTCAACCCTCACTACACATTAAAATCTCATAAGAAACTTTAAAAAAATACAGTTGGATAGGCCCTACCCCAAATCAACTATATCAGAATCTGGACGGGGACATGTGCTGGGGAATCTAAGCATCAGTAATTTTTTTTTTAAGTTTCTTAGATTATTTTATTGTTAAATTTTTTTAAATTTTGTTTTTACTTTTTTTATAGTTAGATTTTTTTGAATTATGTTTTTTTATAGTTAATTTTTTTGAATTTTGTTTTTTTTTAAACAGCAGGTTCTTATTAGTTATCTATTTTATACATATTAGTGTATACATGTCAATCCTAAGCTCCCAATTCATCCCACCCCCACTGCTTTCCCCCTTGGTGCCCATGTGTTTGTTTTCTACATCTGTGTCTCTATTTCTGCCCTGCAAACTGGTTCACCTGGACCATTTTTCTAGATTCTACATATATGCGTTAATATACAATATTTGTTTTCCTCTTTCTGACTTACTTCACTCTGTATGACAGCCCCTAGGTCCATCCACATCTCTACAAATGACCCAATTTCATTCCTTTTTATGGCTGAGTAATATTCCATTCTATATATGTACCACATCTTCTTTATCCATTCATCTGTCGATGGGCATTTAGATTGCTTCCATGAGCTGGCTATTGTAAATAGTGCTTCAATGAACACTGGGATGCATGTGTCTTTTTGAATTATGGTTCTCTCTGGGTATATGCCCAGTAGTAGGATTGCTGGGTCATATGTTAGTTTTATTTTTAGTTTTTTAAGGAAACTCCATACTGTTCTCCATAGTGGCTGTATCAATTTACATTCCTACCAACAGTGCAAAAGGGTTCCCTTTTCTCCACACCCTTTCCAGCATTTGCTGTTTGTACATTTTCTGATGATGCCCATTCTAACCAGTGTGAGGTGATACCTCATTGTGGTTTTGGTTTGCATTTCTCTAATAATTAGTGATATTAAGCAGCTTTTCATGTGCCTCTTGGCCATCTGTATGTCTTCTTTGGAGAAATGTCTATTTAGGTCTTCTGCCCATTTTTGGATTGGGTTGTTGGTTTTTGTAATACTGAGCTCCATGAGCTGTTTTTATATTTTGGAGATTAATCCTTTGTCCACTGCTTCGTTTGCAAATATTTTCTCCCATTCTGAGGGTTGTCTTTTCTCCTGTTTATGATTTCCTTTGCTGTGCAAAAGCTTTTAAGTTTCATAAGGTCCCATTTGTTTATTTTTAGTTTTATTTCCATTACTCTAGGAGGTGGATCAAAAAAGATCTTGCTGTCATTATGTCAAAGAGTGTTCTTCCTATGTTTTCCTCTAAGAGTTTTATAATGTCCTGTCTTGCATTTAGGTCTCAAATCCATTTTGAGTTTATTTTTGTGTATGGTGTTAGGGAGTGTTCTAATTTCATTCTTTTACATGTAGCTGTCCAGTTTTCCCAGCACCACTTATTGAACAGACTGTCTTTTCTCTACTGCATATCCTTGCCTCCTCTGTCATAGATTAGTTGACCATAGGTGTGTGGGTTCATCTCTGGGCTTTCTATCCTTTTCCTCTTATCTATATTTCTGTTTTTGTGCAACTACCATATTGTCTTGATTACTGTAGCTTTGTAGTATAGTATGAAGTCAGGGAGTCTGATTCCTCCAGCTCTGTTTTTTTCCCTCAATATTGCTTTTGCTATTTGGGGTCTTTTATGTCTTCATACAAATTTCAAGATTTTTTTGTTCTAGTTCTGTAAAAATGCCATTGGTAATTTGATAGGGATTGCATTGAATCTGTAGATTGCTTTGGGTACTATAGTCATTTTCAAAATATTGATTCTTCAAATTCAAAACATGGTATATCTCTCCATCTGTTTGTGTCATATTTGATTTCTTTCATCAGTGTCTTATAGTTTTCTGCATATAGGTCTTTTACCTCTTTAAGTAGGTTTATTCCTAGGTATTTTAATTTTTGTTGCAATGGTGAATGGGATTGTTTCCTTAATTTCTCTTTCTGATACTTCGCTGTTAGTGTATAGGAATGCAAGAGACTTCTGCACATTAATTTTATATCCTGCAACTTTACCAAATTCATTGATTAGCTCTAGTAGTTTTCTGATGATATCTTTAGGGTTATCTATGGTCATCTACAAACAGTGACTATTTTACTTCCTCTTTTTCAATTTGTATTCCTTTTATTTCTTTTTCTTCTCTGATTGCTGTGGCTAGGAATTCCAAAATTATGTTGAATAATAGTGGCGAGAGTGAAAATCCTTGTCTTGTTCCTGATCTTAGAGAAAATGTTTTCAATTTTTCACCATTGAGAATGATGTTTGCTGTGAGTATGTTGTATATAGCCTTTATTATGTTGAGGTAGGTTCCCTCTATGCCTACTTTCTGGAGAGTTTTTAGCATAAATGGGTGTTGAATGTTGTCGAAAGCTTTTTCTGCATCTATTGAGATGATCATATGATTTTTATTCTTCAGTTTGTTAGTATGGTGTATCACATTGATTGATCTCTGCATATTGAAGAATCCTTGCATCCCTGGGATAAATGCCAATTGATCATGGTGTATGATCCTTTTAATGTGTTGTTCGATTCTGTTTGTTAGTATTTTGTTGAGGATTTTTGCATCTGTATTCATCAGTGACATTCATCTGTAATTCTCTTTTTTTAGTATCTTTGTCTGGTTTTGGTATCAGGGTGATGGTGGCCTCACAGAATGAGTTTGGGAGTGTTCCTTTCTCTGCAAATTTTTGGAAGAGTTTGAGAAGGATGGGTGTTAGCTCTTCTCTAATATTAGATAGAATTCACCTGTGAAGCCATCTGGTCCTGGACTTTTGTTTACTGGAAGATTTTTTTTTTTTTTTTTTTTGTGGTACACGGGCCTCTCACTGTTGTGACCTCTCCCGTTGCGGAGCACAGGCTCCGGACGCGCAGGCTCAGCGGCCATGGCTCACGGGCCCAACCACTCCGTGGCATGTGGAATCTTCCCAGACCGGGGCACAAACCTGTGTCCCCTGCATCAGCAGGCGGACTCTCAACCACTGCGCCACCAGGGAAGCCCCCTGTTGGAAGATTTTTAATCACAGTTTCAATTTCATTACTTGTGATTGGTCTGTTCATATTTTCTATTTTGTCCTGGTTCAGTCTTGGAAGGTTGCACCTTTCTAAGAATTTGTCCATTTCTTCCAGGTTGTCTGTTTTATTGGCAAAAAGTTGCTTGTAGTAGTCTCTTAAGATGCTTTGTATTTCTGCGCTGTCCATTGTAACTTCTCCTTTTTACATTTCTAATTTTATTGATTTGAGTCCTCTCCTGCTTTTTCTTGATGAGTCTGGCTAAAAGTTTATCCATTTTGTTTATCTTCTCAAAGAACCAGCTTTTAGTTTTACTGATCTTTGCTATTGTTTTCTTTGTTTCTATTTCATTTATTTCTGCTTTGATTTTTATGATTTCTTTCCTTCTGCTAACTTTGGGTTTTGTTTGTTCTTTCTCTAGCTGCTTTAGGTGTAAGGTTAGATTGTTTATTTGAGATTTTTCTTGTTTCTTGAGGTAGGATTATATTGCTATAAACTTCCCTCTTAGAACTGGTTTTGTTGCTTCCCATAGGTTTTGAATCACCGTGTTTTTGTTGTCATTTCTCTCTAGGTATTTTTTTTTTATTTACTCTTTGATTTCTTCAGTGACCTCTTGGTTATTTAGTAATGTATTGTTTAGCCTCCATGTGTTCGTGTATTTTTACATTTTTTTCCCTGTAATTTATTTCTAATCTCATAGTGTTGTGGTCAGAAAAGATGTCTGATATGATTTCAATTTTCTTAAATTTACCACAGCTTGATTTGTGATCCAAGAGGCCATCTATCCTGGAGAATGTTCCATGTGCACTTGAGAAGAAAGTGTAATCTGCTGTTTTTGGATGGAATGTCCTATAAATATCAACTAAAGTTATATGGTCTATTGTGTCATTTAAAGTTTGTGTTTCCTTATTAATTTTCTGTCTGGATGATCTGTCCATTGGTGTAAGTGAGGTGTTAAAGTCCACCAGTATTACTGTGTTACTGTTGATTTCCTCTTTTATAGCTGTTAGCATTTGACTTTTGTATTGAGGTGCTCCTATGTTGGGTGCATATATATATATATATATATATATATATGTATGTTAGATCTTCTTCTTGGATTGATCCCTTGATCATCATGTGGTGACCTTCCTTGTCTCTTGTAACATTCTTTATTTTAAAGTCTCTTTTGTCTGTTATGAGAATGGCTACCCCAGCTCTTTGGATTTCCATTTGCATGGAATATCTTTTTCCATCTCCTCACTTTCAGTCTGTATGTGTCGCTAGGTCTGAAGTTGGTCTCTTGTAGACAGCATATATATGGGTCTTGTTTTTGTATCCATTCAGCAAGCCTGTGTCTTTTGGTTGGAGCATTTAATCCATTTATATTTAAGATAATTATCAATATGTATGTTCCTATTGCCCTTTTCTTAATTGTTTTGGGTTTGTTCTTGTAGGTCCTTTTCTTCTCTTGTGTTTCCCACTTAGAGAAGTTCCTTTAGCATTTGTTGTAGAGCTGGTTTGGTGGTGCTGAATTCTCTTAGCTTTTGCTTGTCTGTAAAGCTTTATATTTCTCCATCGAATCTGAATGAGATCCTTGCTGGGTAGAGTATTCTTGGTTGTATGTTCTTCCCTTTCATCACTTTAAATATATCATGCCACTCCCTTCTGGCTTGTAGAGTTTCTGCTGAGAAATCAGTTGTTAACATACAAGGGAACTCCCATAAGGTTATTTGTTATTTTTCCCTTGTCGTTTTTAATAATTTTTCTTCATCTTTAATTTTTTGTCAATTTGCTAACTATGTGTCTCAGCATGTTTCTCCTTGGGTTTATCCTGCCTGGGACTCTATGTGCTTCCTGGACTTGGGTGGCTATTTCCTTTCCCATGTTAGGGAAGTTTTCGACTAAAATCTCTTCAAATATTTTCTTGGGTCCTTTCTCTCTCTCTTCTCCTTCTGGGACCCCTATAATGTGAACATTGGTGCATTTAATGTTGTCCCAGAGATCTCTTAGGCTGTCTTCATTTTTTTGCGGTACGCGGGCCTCTCACTGTTGTGGCCTCTCCCGCTGCAGAGCACAGGCTCTTCCTGGTGGTATGCTATTTCATCATTATGTAATGTCCCTCTTTGTCTCCAGCAATTTTCCTTGCCATGAAGTCTACTTATTTGATATTAACATAGCCACTCCTTCTTTTTATTAGTGTTTTATGGTATGTCTTTTTTCATTCTTCTATTTTCAACCTAATATGTTGCTGTATTTGAAGCAAATTTCTTATATACAGCATATTGTTGGACTATATTTTTAATCCACTCTATCAATCTCTGTCTTTTAATTGTTATATTTAGACCATTTACATTTAAATTAATTATTGGTATGTTAGGGCTAATTCTTCAATTTTATTGTTTTCTGTTTGTTTCCTCTGGTTTAATTCCTCTGTTTCTCTTTCCATATCTTCCTATAATTTTTTTAAACATTTATAAACTTTAACCTTGATTTATAGTATTTTTTAGTATTTAGCTTTATAGAGTTCTTAATGACTGCTATAGGTATTGAAATATGCATATGTAACCTGTCACAGTCTACTGTGTTTATCATTTTAAGTATAGAAAGCTTATTTTCTTCCCACTTTTTATATGTAATTATCAAAAATATTTCCTTTACATATATTGAGCACCACATCTGATGGTGTTACAAATTTTACTTCAACAATCAAATATAATTTAAGGAACTCATGAGAAATAGAGTATTACATCTATATTTTTCAAAACCTACTCTTATATTCTTCTTTTACCTACTCTCATGTTCTCGAGTCTTCTTTTGTTACAATTACTTTTGTGTTTAGAGAACTTCCTTTAGCCTTTTTTTAAAGGTAGGTGTGCTAGCAAGAGATTCTCATAGTTTTCCTTCTCCTATAAATGTGTCTTTATCCCTTTCATTCCATAAAAATATTTTTGTTGAATATCGAATTCACAGTCAACAGTACTTTTCTTTCAATACCTGAAAACTGTTGTGCCACTTCCTTTTGGCCTCCAGGTTTTCATATTAGAAATACACAGTCATTCAAATTGGTAGCATAAGTAGTGTATTACTTGCTTCAAACTTTTTTGTTTTTAATTTTCAGAAATTTAATTCTGATGTATCTCAGTGGGGATTTCTTTAGGTTTATCCTACTTGGGCTTGACTTCTTGAATCTGTAGATTTATATATTTTGCCAAATTTGAAGTTTTTCACTATTATTTTTTCAAATACTTTTTCAATCTTCTTTCCTCTCTCTTTATGTGACCTTGAAAATACAAATATTAGCTCTTTTGTTATTGTCCAACAGGTCCCTAAGACACTATTTTGGTTTTTGTCTTTTTTTCCAGGCTATTTTCTCTCTATTGTTCATATTTGGTAAATTCTATTCATGTTTCCTCAAGTTCATGAATTCTGTCCTCTGTCATCTCCACTCTATTATTAAGCCCATTAAGTAATGTTTTTATTTCAGTTATTGTATTTTAATTCTATAATTTCCATTTAATTCTTTTTTATAGTTTCTATTTCTTTGCTGAGATTTCTATTTTTCATTTTGTTTCAAGAGAATTCATAATTGCTTATTGATATATTTTTATGACAGTTGCTTAGAATCCTTGTCAGATAATTCCCACATCTGATTCATCTCTGTGTTGGCACCTGTTGTTTGTCTTTTCCCATCTCTGCTGTGATTTTCCTGGTTCATCCCATGACATGTGATTTTTCAGTTGTATTCTGGAAATTTTAGTTATTATGAAACTCTGGATCCTCTTTAATTTTCTTTTCCAGCAGATAGTTCCTTGTTGAGGCATAGCTTGAGGGCTAGTTGGGTGTATCTGTTCAGCTTCTGACAGGGCCCCTATGATGCCATCCCAGCAAAAGTGGGGCATTGACTTAAACCACCTTGTCTCCTCATTTGGTCCTGCTGACACCACAGAGGAAGGAAACAGAGGGCTGACTCACACCACTGTTGCTGTAGGGTGGAGGTAGAGACTCAGTAGTTTTCTCTGACACAAACAGAGGGGGTGAAGCAAATGGTCAACTACCCTACTTCTCACCACCTCCTTCTGCCTCCTTAGTGCTGGGTGGAGGAGGAGGTGCTGCTCTACCTTGCCAACACTATCCTGGCAGGGGCATCAGAGCACTGCCTATTTCTGCCAGATGGGGAAGGAAATTAGTTCTCTGTTCCCTGGATATACCACTCAGTGAGGGCTTCCAGTACATCTATGCTTTTACTCATAGGGGTGGAAGATCAACTTCTTGCTGGATCACGTGATGTCATGGAGAGGGGATGAGGAGGTATAGTTTTAACACTGGTATTTGGTTGTAGTGGGCAATATTGCAAACAAGGTTTCCTGTTGCTAAGCCATCTTTTTATCAGTTCTTCGGCCTGGGGAACTGGCTTTTCTTGGAGTTTTTTCACCCATGCCTGCTGGCAGTTCAGAATATATGGGAGGCAATTAAAAAATCCAGAGAATTCACTGCTTTGTTGCTCCTCCATCTTTCAGAGACTTATTGTGCTTTTTAGTTGTAACACGGAGGACCTGGAAGGAATGGGCTATTCCATCTTGAGAGAACCCCTTGAGTGTTTTTAATAAGCAGCCAGGCTTAAGAACCTCTGATTTAGTTCAAATGATTATTCTGGATGGTATGTTTCCCCATATAATTAATTGGTTGTTTGAATGATAAGATAAAAATTCTACAGATATTGATTAAATAAGTTTTCATGGTTGGCTTGCTACATATCAGGCAATTGTCTATGTACCGAAAATTGAGAATAGAGAAAAATCAAGTCCCTTCTTTCACAGAGCATACATGATAGTCATACATGATAGAGTGGGAGAAGGATGCTTGGAAGATAGAACCATTATCCCCACTGCCACTCCTGGCTTTCAGCTCTTTGGCATCTCCTACTGAGGCCATTGGAATAACCACCTAACTGATCTTTCCTTCTTTGTACCTCCCTCCTTGAAGGAGATGTGGAAGTTTCTCTTCCACTTTAGAGTCAATGAATGACCGCATCTGTCTCCTAACTAATACCCTCAATTGACTGTCTGTCACTACAAGATAAAGTCTAAAGTACTCTTAGCAAGTCTTTAAACCACCTCCATGATCTCCAGAAACATTTCCTGCCACAATTTCCAAAATCTGCAACGGCAGCACAATGTGGTGTCCCACCTCTTGCCTTCTTTACATGCTGCTCTCTCTCTCTCTGGAATATTCCATCCTCCTCCTTGATTGCTGGGTTAATTAACTTTCCAGTAACCCTTTTCCTGTAGTCCTGGCCCTTTGGGGTCTTGTGCTATTAAAATTAAAAAAAAACTCTAGCTTACAGGAACTTGGAAGACCTTATTCTAAGTCAAATGTGTTACAGAGAGAGAAAGTATCTGCCTGTTGGAGGTAAGCCAACACTTGATCAAAAGGTCACATTTTTAAGCATTTTACATAGGCACAAGAAATCCCTTTTCAGAGCCCAAGGATCGCACAGTCTTTTTTTCCAAGTTCCAAATGCCTTTCAACACAGCAGCTTCAGCATCTACAATTATGTAATGGGCATGGATGAAACATTAGCAGAATGGAATGAATCACTTCAGCACTGCAACCTTCCCTCTCTCTCATGGGAGAATTCTCCCATCGTTTCAGAAGAGTTCTCATCAATTTGTGCCACCAACTCACATATACATATGGACCTCAGCTTTCAAGGAACCTTGGCATTGATTGCCTTCTCTGTGCTAGCAGCTGTAAGTCAGTAAATGAACCCTCTGATGACACAGATCTAACATATCAACTAAAGCAGGGTTTCTCCATGGGTAAACGTTGAGATCCACTGATTTGTCTATTGAACAAAGCCACCTGGGGCCACTCTTTTTGTCTTAGAATACTTTCCACCCTTCCCTAAGCCAGTAACCTAAGTCAGCATCAGAATGACACAGAGACCTTGTCAGAAATGTAGCTTCCACGTCCTATTTCCCCCATGTTGGATGTATTAGTTCTGGATTTGTTAATAGAATACAGTAGAACAGAATAGAATAGAAAATATAAGAATGCATCACAAGTAGTAAAGTTAAGAGTTTGTATTTCTGTAAGTGAGTGAGAGTGTGTGTGTGTGTCCATGCCACAAAGTGTATTTCTTACTGTGGATAGAGGTCAAAAGGTTTGAAAACACTGAGAAATATTGGGATTTTAAAAATGCAGGTGGTAGGGCTGTCTTACATTTAGAGCAGCTAGGACTTCATATCCCTATAATAATGTATAGGGCTCAGAATATGTCCTAAACTCTAATTGGAGACATTCCCCCCAGGAATTACCTCTTCTGTGAGGTCCTCCCTGACCTGCTTCTCCAGGCAGAGTCTGTCATGACCTCTTCTGAATTAACCTTTTTCTGTCCTTCTTACACTTGCCACTCTGACTATAATGTATTTGTTTACATCTGTTTTTTTTCCCTTTAACAGACTGAGGTTAGAGACAGTTATATTGATCTATGTGTATGTCCAATAGCTGAAACATAGTAGATATTCACTAGATTGGTCGTTCAAAATGAATAAGGCAAGAATCGTGAATGGATGCTAAAATTAATGAATGGAAGTTTGATGAGAAACAGGATATTTATATGATATACTATGATTATGTTACAGAATGTTCTGTATTTTTAAGAAATACACACTGAAATATTTGAAGGGAGGAGAAAGAGAGAAAATGTAACACTCCTGTAAATTTAAAATTTTCAAAATCAAAGATAAAAATGAATAAATGAATTAATGATAATATTATTAACAAGTAGAGAAAGTAATGGTCTTATGGCTACTTGATTATAGAGACAACTAGACTGAATTTATATAATTCCACTCATAATTAGGTGTCTTAGGTTCCAAGATCACAAGGCAGGAACAAATCCCAGACCTCCTTCGTCCATAAAACATCATAAATAGGGAGCTTTGGCTATGCCTATTTTCATCACTAGTCCAT
The DNA here is from genome assembly GCF_951394435.1 of Stenella coeruleoalba. Lineage (NCBI taxonomy): Eukaryota > Metazoa > Chordata > Mammalia > Artiodactyla > Delphinidae > Stenella > Stenella coeruleoalba. The sequence goes on along the minus strand of NC_137151.1, from coordinate 35,830,579 downwards.
CTCATTTAGCTGAACTGATGAGTTACTAAGTAGTTACAAGCTGGTAACCAGGCCATAGAGTCAAAATTTCTAAATGGCTTAAATGGTCTGAATCACCACTGGCCATATGAAAGCATCAGCTGTCTGACCTTTACCCGCCTCACCCCTGGCCAGGTACCTACATAGCCTCATGCTGGTCCAACCCCATTACAGGTTTCCCCTCTTAACCTTATCTCTTTAGAGTAGAAAATCCCCACCAGCAAGAAAGAATTATGTTTTCTTTTCCTTCCTTTCTATTTTGGTTGCACGCCTTGTGGGATCTTAATTCCCCAACCAGGGATAAAACCCGGGCGCTTGACGGTGAGAGCACAGAGTCCTAACCACTGGACAACCAGGGAATTCAAGAAAGCATTACTTAGAAAGAATTCCCCTGCAAAACTTCTACGCCAGTTTACATACATATTCTTTATTATTTCATCAAAGCTGGACAAGGGCAAGGCCAGGCTTGGTGTTCTGCATTATATCAACACAGAACGGCCAGACTGAGCGTTCTGATTCAAATGACCAGTTGTCTCAAACTCTAATAGGTTCAGCCCATTTGGTTTTTATTCAGTGACTTTACCAGATGTTTGACCACACTGCATAAATTGTGTTGTTTCAGCATCGGACAGACCTAATTAACTACCCTATGCCAAAATCTCCTCTTGGCCTGGGGTGACTACAAAAAGACAACCTCGAGGTAGTGGCAACAGAAGACCCTTTGGCAATTATATCCTCTTTGCAAGGCAGGTAATGCGTCTTCGTGGCTCTGATATGCAGGGGGCGATGGGGAGACAGAAAGGCAAGAGAAGAAGGCGACCACATGGCTTCCCTCAGCGAAGGTCGGGGAAGAGACACCTCTGAGTAGACGTAGCCCCAAGGCCCTGTTTCCCATTAACCACATTGAAAACTCTCCTTTTCACCTATGAGACTCTCAGTTCTCTGTCTATGTCTTCTAGCTGTCTGGACACTATGGAGTCCCAGGCAAATTCAGGATCAAATATGATCATTCACAGCAATACCCACAATAAAATGTTGAGATACTGATTAAACTCAAATTTTTAATTTCTCTCCTAAAATATGATATTTCCTAAAAACAAATTTACATGTAGTGAAGAGAGAAAGGGATATACGGTAGCAGTTAAAACAGGAAATCCCTAGGCTCCAACCCCAGTTGAGTTGTAGCATGTTGGGTTATGTTAAGCTAATTCCATAATTTAAAAAAAAATCTTCATAAGTACAAAATGAGGGTTTGGACTTAACAGCCTCTAAGAAGATTCCTATGTCCAAACTTCAGTGCTTCTCATAAATGTTCCTCTTTGTATAACTAACTTTTTCAAAGGGCAAAACAAGCCAGACTGACCACCTTCTCCCACAGACAATTCATACTCAAGGTCATTCTCAGGGACGTTCTCATACCTAGACTTAAAGACCTAGTCCTGGATGTAAGGTACATGTGCGTGCATGTGTGGATAAACAGACACATACTATAGACACACACATACACACATATACTATTTACTATATACGAACTACTATACATATATATATGTATATATGTGTGTGTATTTTTAAATGCTTAATCACACACTATTTCACAAGCAAGAGGAATCACTCCTCATTATTAAAAGAGGCTAATTTAAAAAATTGCAAAGGTCACATTTACACAAAATGTATAGGACATCTCTGTAAGTGCATTGACAAGAACCAGAGAGAGGCCACAGGACCAGCAAGGATATCCAGAATGGAAAGACAGGAAGCTTCCAGGAAGACGTCCTCGAAGTCATCAACATGCAGACCACACCTGGCCATGCATAAATGAGAGCTCAGACACACGAGTTGGTGCTAATGTGGATAAAATATGGATAAGGAGAGACCAGATATCAGCTAAATGAGTAAAACTGAGAAACTGGAAAAATGAAACACAGCCCTTCAAGCCAAGTGGCCAACATTCAATATCCAATTCAGAGAAGTGTGGAAAGGTGATATGTAGACTACCAAACAGAGCAGAAACTTAGAACGATTTTAAGAGTCAGCTACTTGGTGTGTTCTCACAGACAGGGTGGCAGAGCCCTCGTGGGTGAGCCCGCATGCTGGGGCAGACTGAGCGGGGCTGCAGGCCAAATCCTGGGTCCCGGACTTGGCTCTACCATCACCTACAAGTGTACTGCTTACCTTTCTACCTCTTATCTCTTTTCATGAAATAATATATAGAAATGTAAATAATTATTTGTATTGAATCACTAGGATCTGGTTAAACTGCATTATTCAGAAAAGGATCTCAGGATGTAGGCAACTACCCAGAACTCCAGAAGGAGTTTTTGGCAGGAAGCATCTTTTATCAGTTAACAGAATCCCCAATGAGTGTTTGATATTATCACTTCAAGCGTACAATCCATTCTCATTCCCTTCACCTTCTATGGCTCTCATGACACAACAGAGCATGTTCTTCTCAACAACTCTCTGATTCTGACTTCTAAAGGTCAGTGGGCATCCCTCCTTACACAAACTCTACTGATCAAATCCCTCAGGATTTCCCCCCAAAATTCCCTCTGCCATTTTTACCATAACCCTTCCATCCTTCTGTTCTCCGAATGTCCCTGATATTCCCCTGCCCATCTACTCTCACACTGAATAGGTCTCATGAATGATGACTTCCATCTTGTACCTGCTGCCACCTTGGTCCAGGTGTCTACAGCATCACTCTTTTTTTTTTTTTTTTGCGGTATGCAGGTTCCTCACTGTTGTGGCCTCTCCTGTTGCAGAGCACAGGCTCTGGACGCGCAGGCTCAGCGGCCATGGCTCACGGGCCTAGCCGCTCCACGGCATGTGGGATCCTCCTGGACCGGGGCACGAACCCATGTCCCCTGCATCGGCAGGCGGACTCTCAACCACTGCGCCACCAGGGAAGCCCTATAGCATCACTCTTGGCTGATGACACCAGCTTCCAAACTATTCTCTGCTTGGAGTCTCTAATATTTTCAACTTACTCTAAGTCCACTATCAGATCCATCTTCCAAAGGTACTGCTTTTTATACGTCATCCTTTTTTTTTTTTAACTACAAAAGTAATACACTCTCTTTATAATTTTTTGTATCAATTCAAAAATGTATGAAGAGAAGAAAACACGTGCGATCATTCTTGCTCTTACTCTCAGGGTAAGCTAGGGGCATGGCTCTGAGGAGGCAATTTCACTCAGTACTAAGTTAAACGAGTCCTGGTTGCAGCTCTTCACAGCAGTGGAGTTTACAAGGGCACAGTTTCCAAGGGCAGAACTCAGGGAGGAGCGAAGGTCTTGTGCTTCCCTTAGACCTGTGGCTTCCAAACTGCACTCCTTAGGAACAAGGAGGCCACATGCAGGTACGTCAGGGAGGCCGAGGGTTTTCAGGGGCTTCTCACCCTCGTCAATCTGAGCACCCCCATTTTTCTCTCTTTCCCACTGAGTTTCCAGGTATGATATCACTGGAAGAAAAAGACCTGATGCAAAAAAAAAAAAAGTTTGAAAACCATTCCTTTGAGACTATCTTCCTTAAATACCTCTTCTCTCAGACTGGATTCTGATAAGGGCTAGAGAGCTGACAATGTGAGGTTATTTTCTCTGACAAGAGTCTGGAAGGCAGATGGCCTATGTTATTGACTGAGAGAAGACTGATACGTTTTAAATACAAGGCAAAGAAGTGGTTGGTTTGATATTCTGTTATGAAGTCTTCAGCTATAGTGTGAGATTCCTGGGGGAAAGGATGGTATCTTACAAGCCACATGTACGCCCCAAGACAGCGTCTTGCAGTGCTCACAAGACATTGACATTTAATAGGCGCACCTGACCACTTTGAAATGTACTGAATCTGTTTTGGCCAACAGCCTTGCTTTAGCTTCAGTTTTCCATCTGGGTTTACGCAGGGTCTGCATGTGTGTTTTTAGGGCCACTGATGTCAAAAGTAGACCCAGGTGCCCTAGCCCATCTTATAAATTTCCCAGCAGAATCCCAGGTAAGATCTGAAATATTTGCAGACCCCTCCTCCCCTCCAGCCTACTTTCTTCTGTCTCTCCAGGTACCCGGCCTGCAAGGCTTCTATCCAGACCTGCTCTTCCATGATAGCCCACTCCACCTTGGTCAGATGACCAGCTAATCTGGTTCCTTCCTTTATGCTCACCCTACACTAAGGACCAATATATAAAAGTCCTTTCTTCCTCATCTTTATCAAAACATAGCCATCCTGTGTCCCAGGTCCACATTTCATTCCAGATGATCTGATATTAGAATTAACAAGTCCATGGCTTATTGTGAATCAGCCCATTTCTATTGCATGATATACCTTTCCATTTTGACAGGCTGACAGTGAGTCACCCAAGTGGTAAAGGGTGATATTTTGAGACCTCAAGAGCCTTCAAGGCAGAATAAGTAGATGACATCATAATCATCTCTTCTATCTGGGTCTACAGCTACAGGAGAATAACTTGCACACTTATCCCTCCAGGAAAGTCAGAAGAAATAAAAGCATATTTCTTCTCACGGCCACATCACACAACTACACTACAGACTGGCCCTACCCGTTGAACAAAGTGAAGGCCTCCCACTGGCACAACGATGTTCTTCAAACTATGAATCCGTTCCTTCACACAGGTAATTGCTGAGCATCTGCTATGGGTCCCTGTGCTAAATACCGGGGTTATGAGTAAGACAAAATTCCTGCCCTCGTGGGCATATAGTCTAATGGAATACACAGACATTTAAAAGGAAATTATACTAAAGCGTATAAAGGGATCCTACAGGGAAAGTACAGGAAGTCCACAGCAAGAACACCCATCTCAGGCTAGAATACCCACACCAGACATTTACTGTAAACTTCCTCTCTCTATCCTCAACTACATCACAACTTTCCACTCTATACCCCTCTTCTGTTTCATGGGAAAAGACTAAGGTTCACTGCCAAAGACACTGTTAACATATGCCTTCTGTGTGCTGAAGACAGTACCTAGCAAACAGATTCTTGAATATTTAGTGCCCCGATAATGTATACTGACTTTGAAGATGGTGGTAGTAGAAAAGAGGAGTCTAAAGCATACCAAATTCCAATGGTATCCTCAGTGGGCTGTAGTCTCCACCAAAAATAGCACACTCGCCCCCTAGAGTCAACACTAAGGAACTCCACCTGGAAATAAATTATCCAAGGAAATGTTTTGCTCTTTCCCAACAGGATCGTCTTTTCTCCATTTATCGAAGCTTGGTTCCAAGCCCTCAGCCTCTCCCTCTGCAATCTAAACCCAGACAGAGTTCAGATATGCATCTGGGGGCACAAAGGAAACCAACTAGAGCCACCATATTGGTTATACAGTTCATGGGCCTTCCAGTTGGAGGGCTGAAATGTGGGGCAGGGGTAGGGGACATCCTCTTCATTTGTTCTCAGATGATACATTTTAGGCTGGGGATATCTTTTCCAGGACACCCGTAGCCTAAAAGGGCCAAGTAGAGACCAGGGTAGGATCCAGAAGAGGAAACAACTAAGAGGCTACTTAGGGGATGGCTCTGCTCTAGGTTTTAGGTGAGAAGGATCAAACAGGAAGAAATTCAAAGTTCTTAAGTGGTTCAGCTCACCTAACCAGATCAGCAGTGCAGCTAGGACTCTGTGTAGAAACTGGAAAGAAGTGAGTTCTTATTTTTCTGAAGTGGTTTGTCTTGTGTCTTTTTTAGTACTTCAAAGGTGGTGGGATAATGATTTGAGATTTAGAGATTCCAGACACTGGTATCCTTTGAGAATGGGGACCAAGGGACTGGAGGGGGGAAGTGAGGACAAAAGTGGAACATGTCAGACAAGAGGGCAGTGAGCATGAAAAAGGGTTGCTGGTGTCCTGTGACACGTTCCTTCCCCTCCAAGGAGAGAGAAGGAGAGAAGAGTCAGTTCCCTCACCCTCCAGGGTTATCACTTTCTTCACGGCTCTCTGAATAAATTCCATTTAGGTAAAAGTTTACTGAGTGTCTGCTGCATGACAGGCACTGTGGTAAGCAACAGGAATACAAAGATTAAAACCACAAATAGCCCCAAATCACAAGTCTCTTGCTATCCAAAAGGTTATAACATGATAGAGGAGAGAAATGCACCAACAAGTAATTGCAAAGTGTCACTATAATGGCAATAAGAGAAGTGTGAACCAGGCCCTTTGGGTTACAGAGTGATCACTTCAGCTTGGGTGGGGTGCCAGATATCTTCTGTTTGCCCTTTCAGATCCACGCCTCAATCTTCTCCATCCTGCTCTGTGCCCCAGAAGGCTGACCAATACGATCTACGTCAAAGACTCCCTGCCCTCTCCTGTCCTACTCCTACTGATTTCAGCCAGTGCTGAGTGCTGGCAGGAGACGGAAGGGAGGGAAACGAGCAAGGTTAGGGTATTTGCTCCCTTAACTCCCTTCCTGCAGTGAGGGCAGGTAGGTGGCTGTGGGCTGGCTGCATCCCTCTAACAGCCCTCTTTGTCTCTGGGTTCAGGTAACAGCTCCCCTGCGCAGGGAGGGGACAGACGGTAGCCCCCTGTTTTAGCCTCAGGGTCCTTACTACTCTATCCTTTGTGATTTCCCCCACGTCCGGCTCACATCTTTGTAAATATTCTCTTTATTAAACTCTCCACTTTGAACGAGCCATTTCCTGCCAGAAAGTAGTCTGACAGGTGATTCAAGAAAGAATTCATAGAGAGATGAGTTGAAGGGGTTTGACAGGGAGATTAGAGGAGAAAGGGAAATCAAGTATCAGGCAGAACACAGGCAAAAGCAGGAAGAGAGACTGCAAGGCGTATTTAATGAGCCAAATGACAGAAGGCCTTCCGTGCCGTGCTAAGAAGTTTAGACTTGGTCCTAGAGCCGCTAAAATATAAAATAGGATCGGTTTTATAACCGTATAATGGAAGTTTGTGCCCAAAGGCAGCAAGGCCCATTGACAGGCTACTACAGAAGTCCAGATGAGTGATGCTTTGAAATATGACGTAAAAATGGTTTTTTCCTCAATGAAGAGCCCCCACCTAGCCATACAACCGCGAAAGAGAACAAGAAAGGAAGAGATGCAAAGAAAATGTAAAGAAACAGAAGTAACACTCACCAATTAGCACAAGAAATTAAAGACATGAGAAGTGTGGGCTGACTCCCAGAGCTCTCACAAGAGAAGATGGCAGCATCACTAAGACTGGGAATCCAGGAGGAGGGAGAGACGTAGGAAAGAAAACGGATAGTTCTGTGCTTCTCCTTCTGCCAGGAGGTAGAAGCAGGGGCAAGAAGATGACTAACCTGGAAACAGTACATGTCGTTTTCTATTTAACAGCACTGGGAGAATGACTTATGAACGCTTTGATTCCCAGTTAAATTCAGCCAGGCAGAACCATCAGAAAGGGGGTGTGCCCAATGTTCATAGCAGCACTCTTCACAATAGCCAAGACGTGGAAACAACCTAAATGTTCATCGACAGATAAATGAATAAAGAAGATGTGATACATATTATATATACAGTGGAATACTACTCAGCCATAAAAAAGGAGGAAATAATGCCATTTGCAGCAATGGAACCCAGAGATTATCACATTAAGTGAAGTGAGAAAGACAAAGATCATATCACTTATATGTGGAATCTAAAATACGACACAAGAAAGATAGATCAATGAAACAGGATAGAAAGCCCAGAGATAAACCCATGCACATATGGACACCTTATCTTTGATAAAGGTGGCAGTAATGTACAGTGGAGAAAGGACAGCCTCTTCAATAAGTGGTGCTGGGAAAACTGGACAGGTACATGTAAAAGTATGAGATTAGAACACTCCCTAACACCATACACAAAAATAGGCTCAAAATGGATTAAAGACCTAAATGTAAGGCCAGAAACTATCAAACTCTTACAGGAAAACATAGGCAGAACACTCTATGACATAAATCACAGGAAGATCCTTTCTGACCCACCTCCTAGAGTAATGGAAATAAAAACAAAAATAAACAAATGGGACCTAATGAAACTTCAAAGCTTTTGCACAGCAAAGGAAACCATAAACAAGACCAAAAGACAACCCTCAGAATGGGAGAAAATATTTGCAAATGAAGCAACCGACAAAGGATTAATCTCCAAAATTTACAAGCAGCTCATGCAGCTCAATAACAAGAAAACAAACAACCCAATCCAAAAATGGGCAGAAGACCTAAATAGACATTTCTCCAAAGAAGATATACAGACTGCCAACAAACACATGAAAGAATGCTCAACATCATTAATCATTAGAGAAATGCAAATCAAAACTACAATGAGATATCATCTCACACCAGTCAGAATGGCCATCATCAAAAAATCTAGAAACAATAAATGCTGGAGAGGGTGTGGAGAAAAGGGAACACTCTTGCACTGCTGGTGGGAATGTGAAATGGTTCAGCCACTATGGAGAACAGTATGGAGGTTCCTTAAAAAACTACAAATAGAACTACCATATGACCCAGCAATCCCACTACTGGGCATATACCCTGAGAAAACCAAAATTCAAAAAGAGTCATGTACCAAAATGTTCATCGCAGCTCTATTTACAATAGCCCGGAGATGGAAACAACCTAAGTGCCCATCATCGGATGAATGGATAAAGAAGATGTGGCACATATATACAATGGAATATTACTCAGCCATAAAAAGAAACGAAATTGAGCTATTTGTAATGAGGTGGATAGACCTAGAGTCTGTCATACACAGTGAAGTAAGTCAGAACGAAAAAGACAAATACAGTATGCTAACACATATATATGGAATTTAAGAAAAAAAAAATGTCATGAAGAACCTAGGGGTAAGGCAGGAATAAAGACGCAGACCTCCTAGAGAACGGACTTGAGGTTATGGGGAGGGGGAAGGGTGAGCTGTGACGGGGCGAGAGAGAGTCATGGACATATACACACTAACAAACGTAGTAAGGTAGATAACTAGAGGGAAGCAGCCGCATGGCACGGGGATATTGGCTCGGTGCTCTGTGACAGCCTGGAGGGGTGGGATAGGGAGGGTGGGAGGGAGGGAGACGCAAGAGGGAAGAGATATGGGAACATATGTATGTGTATAACTGATTCACTTTGTTATAAAGCAGAAACTAACACACCATTGTAAAGTAATTATACCCCAATAAAGATGTTAAAAAAAAAAAAAAAAAAACTACAAATAGAACTACCATATGACCCAGCAATCCCACTACTGGGCATATACCCTGAGAAAACCGAAATTCAAAAAGAGTCATGTACCAAAATGTTCATTGCAGCTCTATTTACAATAGCCCGGAGATGGAAACAACCTAAGTGCCCATCATCGGATGAATGGATAAAGAAGATGTGGCACATATATACAATGGAATATTACTCAGCCATAAAAAGAAACGAAATTGAGCTATTTGTAATGAGGTGGATAGACCTAGAGTCTGTCATACAGAGTGAAGTAAGTCAGAAGGAGAAAGACAAATACCGTATGCTAACACATATATATGGAATTTAAGAAAAAAAAAATGTCATGAAGAACCTAGGGGTAAGGCAGGAATAAAGACGCAGACCTCCTAGAGAACGGACTTGAGGTTATGGGGAGGGGGAAGGGTGAGCCGTGACAGGGCGAGAGAGAGTCATGGACATATACACACTAACAAACGTAGTAAGGTAGATAGCTAGTGGGAAGCAGCCGCATGGCACAGGGATATTGGCTCGGTGCTTTGTGACCGCCTGGAGGGGTGGGATAGGGAGGGTGGGAGGGAGGGAGACGCAAGAGGGAAGAGATATGGGGACATATGTGTATGTGTAACTGATTCACTTTATTATAAAGCAGAAACTAACACACCATTGTAAAGCAATTGTACCCCAATAAAGATGTTAAAAAAAAAATAAATAAAATAAATAAATAAATAAAATAAAATACGACACAAATGAACTCACCTACAAAACAGAAACAGACTCACAGACATAGAGAACAGACTTGTGGTTGCCAAGGGGGAGGGGGTGGGGGAGGGATGCAGTGGGAGTTTGGGGTTAGCAGATGCAAACTATTATATATAGAATGGATACACAACAAGGTCCTACTGTGTAGCACAGGGAACTATATTCAATATCCTGTAATAAACCATAATGGAAAAGAATATGAAAAAGAATGTCTATATGTGCATAACTGAGTCACTCTGCTGTACAGCAGAAATTAACACAACATTGTAAATCAACTATACTTCAATACAGTAAATTTTTAAAAAAGGAAGGGAGTGGGGTTCGCATGGTCAGCTCAGAGGCCCTTCATAGCCTGGCTCCCCTAAGAATGCCATGTGAACTTCCCTGCACCCCAATTCCTAAGACTCCCAAAATAAATTCTGTGCATATCTGCATGAAACAGCCTTTTACAGTTAAGACTGTCAACTGTGAGTTCCGGCAGAGAACGCGGTGAGAAGCGGATCGCGGCCTTCTAGCCCGGGGCCCTCCAGGCCCTCCGGCCTCTGGTCGGCAGGTGAACTGGGGGGCCCCCGGGACAAGCTCAGGCTGTGTCTTACCGAACCCCAGAGCCCTCGCCGCAGCCGCCCACTGGCAGGGCCCGAGCCCGGAAGCAGCAACGAACTGCTCCCCCACCCCCACCTCCGCGACCTAATGGCGGCGGCCCCTCGGAGCCCACATCCCGCCCACCGCCGGGTCTCTTGACCCCACGCTGCAGGGGTTAGGCGAAGCCTACGGCAGGCCACCGAGGACGTGGCGCCTTTGGGCGTCGGGCGTGGCAGGGCGAGAAGAATGGCGGCCACTGGAACGCTGCGGAGGGCCGTTAGAGCCTCGAGGGCCCGGGAAGGGGGCTCTACGTGGACGCCAGCTCAGCCACCCTTAGGCCTTGGAGCCCGCGCGGATCCGGGACCTGAGGTGACCTCTCTGCCCCAGTTGGACGAGACCTCACCTCGTCCGGACAACGACGGACAAAGGCCTTAACGGGCCCGGAAGGTGAGCGGAGCCCCGGTCGACGACAGGTGGAACGTTAGCGGGTTATCGGGCGGTTGGTCGTCGTTCTACCAAGACCTCGATGTCGGAAGATAGAAATGGTAGAATAACGTACCACATGCGGCCAATAGGAAGTGCCCGCCACCCTTTGGGAAGATTTACTGGCCGTTTATAGAAGGCCTGTGTATATAATATGAAAAAGCTGCTCTCAACTTTCCCCCCAACCTTTCGAAAGAAGACTTTTCGCTACATATAGGCCTTCTAGATGTGAAGAGGTTGCCGACGTATGATAGAGTTAAAGTCACATGTCTTGTAAATGCCCATTTGTTTCTTTAAAAAAACCGTAGAAAAGAAATGTCTTCTGGAAATGACTTTTCGAAATGGAGTTGTTTGACCACCTCTAGAGGCGACATCAGGAGCCACAGAGGTCCACGTTTGTTCAGTGGGTTAGAGGACATGGAATGGAAGACGTTGAGGAGGAAGAAAAGAAGGTTCTGTGCCAGACTGGTCACAGAAGACATTTGCATATTAGAACCATTGTTTTGTGTGTGCATTTTACTCCTTACTACTGTATGTGTAGTTGACAATAAGTACTTTTTTGATATATCTAGTCTTTCTAGATCTTCTAAAGTGCCTGATATTTGTTCAGAGTAGAGGTAGTAAAAAAACATTTTGTAAATACCTTTTTGTTAAAATTCGTATGAAATGTTGTTTGGGGGGGGAAGGGGTGGCCAAACCACCTTTTTGAACAGTACGCAGTATGCACTGTGTTTGTTTGTGCACTGGTTCAAGGTCGCGGGGAGGAGAAGGAAGTGCAAAGAGCTCTGTGCCAGTGTGTTTATAGTGAGGCAAGATTAACCATTGTCTTTTTTATGTTCCCGCATTTTGTTTCACTTCGCTGTGTATATAGTGTATATAATGGACAAATGAGTCCTAATTTACAACATCTAGTCTTTCTAGATGTTAAAGAGGTTGCCAGTGTATGACAAAAATAGAGTTAGTAAATAATACATTTTGTACATTTTGTGTTAAAATTTCTAGGAAAGATTGTCTTCTGAAAATTTGAGCGTGATAGCCCTCTGGGTTGGTGGAGGGGAGAGAGAGAAGGGGGTTGGTCTTAGAATGGCTAGAATGCTGGTATTTTGAAGACAGTTTCAGATTATAACTGTTACATGTGTGCAGTTCATTCAGTACTGCTCTGTATATAGTGGACAAATTAAGTCCTTATTTGAAACATCTAGTCCATCTAGATGTTTAGAAGTGCCCAACGTATGCTAAATGTAGATGTAGTAAAATATCACTTTGTAAATAACTTTTTGCTAAAATTCACAGGAAGTACTGTCTTTGGGAATGTTAAATGTTAAACCACCTCTCTGAGCAGTATACTATTGTCTGTACTTGTTCAGTGGTTTGGAGGAGGGATGGAAAGAATTGCAAAAGGTAATATGCTAGTGTGTTCATACCTGGACATTTTCAGACAAAACCATTTTTTGTATGTTCATTTTGTTTTGCTGTGTATATAGTGTATATAATGGACAAATTGAGTCCTAGTTTTGCAACATCTAGTCTCTAGACGTTTAAGGGGTTGCCAGTGTATGACAAAGTAGTAAAATTAGCACATTTTGTATACTTTATTGAAATTCATAGGAAAGCTTGTCCTCTGTAAATGACTTTTGGATATGAATTTGTTCAACCACCTCTAAGCATTACATATGCATGTACTTGTCCACTGGATTGGTGGTGGAGAGAAGGAAGTGAGGGAGGAAATGGTTCAGGCCAAAATGGTCATATTTAGAAGATACCTCAGATTATAACCATTGTTACATGTGTGCAATTTTATTTAACAGTGCTGTGTACATAGTGGACAAGTAAGTTCTTATATGAAATATCTATTCTTTCTAGATGTTTAGAAGTGCTTGATGTATTTAAAAGTAGTTTTAGTAGAATAATGCTTCTTGTAAATAGCTTTTAAAAACTGGGGAAATACTGTCTTTGGAAATGGAATTGTTAAACCTCCTCTCTGAACAGTATACTCTGTGCTTGTTCATTGGGTTTAGGGAGGTGGGAGGGAAGACTGCAAAAGATGTTTTGCTAGCAGGTACTAGAACATTTCAACTTATCCATTGCTCCATATGTTACATGCATTTTGTTTAACTTTACTGTATATATTTTGTATATACTGGACCAATGGGTCCCCATTTTATAATATCTAGTCTCTAGATATTAAAGAGGTTGCCAATGTATGACAAAAGTAGAGTTAGTAAACTAACACATTTTGTACACTTTGTGTTAAAATTCATTGAAAAGCCGTCTTCTGAAAAGGGCCTTTGGAAGTGAAATTGTAAATCACATCTAAGTGACACCTGTGCCTGACACCTGTGCCTGTACTTGCCCAATGTTGGATGGATGGCAGAAAGGAGGTACTGGGAGAAATGAAGTGTTCTAGATTAGAATGTCCCTATGTAGAAGACACTTTCAGATCTAACCATTGTTACATGTGTGTAGTTTATTCAACACTACTGTGTATATACTGGACAAACTTTAGTCCTTATTTGAAACATCTAGTCTTTCTAGATGTTTAGAAGTGCACAAAGTATGTTAAAAGTAGAGGTAGTGAAGTAACATATTTTGTAGATATATCCTTTTGTTAAAATTCATATGAAATACTGTCTTTTAGAAATGGAGTGATCAAAATGATCAAACCACCTCTCTGAGCAGTACACATTATTTTATTTGTGCTGGTTCAGGGAGAAAGAAGAACGTGTAAAGGGCTTTATACCCTTTACATAGTTTGTTGGCTGTGTACATAGTGTACATAAAGGACAGAGGGTCCAAATTTACAACATCTAGTCTTCCTAGATGTTAAAGAGGTTGCCAGTGTATGACAAAAATAGCCGATAAATACATTGTGTACACTTTGTGTTAAAAATCATAGGAAAGACTTCTGAAAACAACTGGAGGAAGTAAAATTGTTAAAATCCCCTCTAAGCATTACAGATGCTTATTCTTGTCCACCGGGTTGATAGAGATGATAAGGGGAAGCTTCTAGGCCAGAGTGTTCCTGTTTAGGAGACACTTTGTGACTATAGCCTTTGTGTGCAGTTTCTTCAGTGCTACTACATGTATACATAGTGGACAAACTTAAATCTGTATTTGAAACATCTAATCTTTCTAGATGTGTAAAAGTACACAACATATGTTGAAAATAGAGAGTTAAAAGTAACACCTTTTAAAGTATTTTTTTTCTGTTAATTCATAGGAATGGTTGTATTGGGGGAGTGGAAATTGTTAAACTTGAGTCTTGGAGCGTAAGCTGACTATTCACTGGGTGGTGGGGAGGCGGGGAGCAGACAGGGAAGGAAGTACAGAGAAGGGATCTGTGCCCATGAGTCTTTAGACAAGTTCAGATTGTCTAACCATTGTTCTATTTGTGTGTTTTAGTTAATATTGCTGTGTATTAAAGAATAAGCAAGTCCTAATGCCCAAAGTATATTAAAAGTAGAGGTAGTAAAATAACCCCTTAATAAATGCCCTTTTGTTGGTTTTTAGGAAGGGCTGTGTCTTCTGGGAGCGTCTATGTTAATCCACCTCTTGGAGCTAGATATAGTCCTGTACTTAGTTGCTGATATGCTGGAGGATGGGTGAGAGGAAGGGTGAAGGGAAGGGCTCTTAGCTAATATCTCCATATCTAGAAGACAGTTTTAGGTTATAACCATAGGTCTAAATGTGCATTTTTGTAAAGTACCAATGCTTACTATGGACAAGGTTCATTCATTATTTGGCAACATCTAGGCTTTTTAGGAGTCCTGAGGTGACAATGTATGATAAAAAGTAGAGCTAGTGAATTAACCAATTTGTAAATATCTTTGTTATAATTGGTAAAAAAGTAGCATCTTGGACATGGAATTGTTAAACCATCTGAGAAATGTACACCAGGACTTGTTCATTAGGTTGGCAGCAGAGGGGCAGAAGGAAGTATAAAAGGGAGGGAAGTATGTGGATGTATTCCTTTTTATATTTTGATGATAACCATTGATGTGTGTGCATCTCTTAGCTGTACTATAGGAATACATTGTTAAGTAATTCAGTGGAAATATACCTCCTTGCTAATACTTTAATAGTTTAGATCAGATAATGAATCCTCTTAAAAGCATTATACTTTGGGTACTCTGTTGCTTTATGTCTCATTTTTAATTGAACGTTAAGGGAATGTAGTATTTTAATCATAACTCTGCCAATATCTTTATCTAGAGGCCTGTTGCCATTTTTGTCTTTTCTGAAGTTTTTGTCGCCAAGAAAGGATTACATTTTTTTCCTTCCAGATTGAGTTGGTGTGTAGTGTATTTTTGGTTATCAAAATACTCATAGCTTTGGGACTTTGAAATGGTAAATATTCATGATGTGTGAAAAAGCATGATACATAACTGTATGATCTTAATTACATAAAAATGAATGCTTAGTTGTGTTTAAATACACAAACGAGACCTAGAAGGACACATCAAATGGTAAATTGCTTGTGATGATGAATGACTGTTTTTTGCTTCTTGTGTTCTTTGGTTTCCTATTATGCACATGTTAACTTTTAAGAAATAAATGTTATTTTGAAAACCTTAAAAAAAAAAAAAAAGACTGTCAACTGTGAGACTGCAGGGACAGTAACAGCAAAATAGGAGGGGAAAAACTGTTTTCATTTTTCCATCTGAAAATTGTATTTTCACTTGTAAGATGTGGCACATTTAATTTTAATGAATTGGAAACTGAGGTTTCCAAGAAACTGATCCCTTTCTCACTACGATAGTTTGTTGGAAGTCAGGCAAGTGACAAAGGGCAGAAGAAACAGAGAAGGTGATTGTGAGAATCAGTACTCCCATCCTTCAGCCTCCCTCCCGCAAAAAAGATGGTTATATTTTGAAATCCATAAGTTGTCTCAAAGTTTTGCCATCCTATTTCTCCAGTAGAATGAAACTCTGAATAGCTAAGAATCTGGACTTGATAGGCCAACAGTTTCTTGATTTGGTTTGGCCGGAAGGTCATCTCAGAAGCACAGTAATGGACCAAGTCTAGACTCCATCTTTGGAGAGAAGCCAGGGGTCTATAAATGGCAGTGTATATGCAGCTGGACAACAGCACCCCAGTTCCCAGAATAGGAGGGAATTCTCCCAATTTGATGCTTCCATTAGGCATGGAGCTGTTTCCAAATTTAGATTAAGAACGGGTAATACTCCAAAACGATGAATCTCATGGCCAAACTAAAGAAACAAAAAATGGATGAAAGATACAGCATATTTTCCTCCCACGTTTTTTGTTCTATGCCTGCTTTCTTTAACACTTTCACGCGTCCTTGTCACTCACACTCCTGACAATCCAACTCCTAGTCACATCTCAAAACCCCGCAGAGTAGTCAGAACCTATGTAAACCATTTCCTTGTAAACTTCCTAAATCAGAGGAGAGACTCCCTCCACTCTACTACCTCTGGAGCTTTATATCCACCTCTGTTATTCCTTTCATCACGTAGAATTGAATCTACCATTTGCACGTCTATCTCCTCTACCTGACTTTGGTTTCTTTAAGGCAGAGAGTGTGTCTTATTTATCACTGCGTTCCTAGTACCTGGCCCAGCGTCTGGCACCTAGTAGGTGTTCAGTGAGTGTGTACTGAATGTCAGTGTGTTGAATTTTGTCCAGACACCAATGGGAAAAGGAAAAAGACTGGTTATGTTGTGACAGGCAACTGCTAAGCTCTCAACATGCATTCACTCATTTAACCTTCACAACAAGCCGGAGAGAGGGGGAACAATAGGATCCCCATTTACCAATGAGGAAAGTGAGGCACAGATTGGAAACTAGGAAGTTTGAGTTCAAAGTCTACCCCTTAATCTCTATGCAATACTGCTGCTTCTCTGTAAAATCTAGTACATGTATTTGTATAGCACATGGTGCTTTAGTCTCAGCTTTCTTCTGGATTCCCCCACACTCACTTAGATACGGAATTATTTCCCTTTGAAGTCTATCTTTCGACCAGTCCCTCAACATGCCTTGGGGCTGTAACCCTGCCAGGAAGGCTGGGTGCAGATAAGCACAGGAGCTGTGTCTAAGCCTATGGTAAGGCTGCCGGATGCTCTCAGAGCAATCCCGCCACTCACTTGGCCTCCTCCTGGGAGCCAGAAGGTACACACAGCTCCTTGGCCAGGGCTTGTTTGCTTAGCGGTATTGACAACACTATCCATTAAAGACAACGGAGACAGTAATGCGTGCCATTAGAAGCCAGTGGGCTCTAATAGAAATCTGAGTTGAAAGACATCACAGTGTAGCCAGGAAACCATTCATCTCGGACCATCTATACTAATGAATTGAATCACATTTATTCTACCTTATCAGATGTCTGATTCAGTATGCAAATGAAATATTTTGATAACAGTCTGTGGAGAGTACTCTGTTTGCTTAATAAATTAGTATTTTCTAAAACATTATTTTTTTTTAAAAAAAGGAAGATTATAAAAAGGCATGCAGTGTCATCAACCTGTAAGGCATAACCTCTCTTTAACATTTAGTTTCCAGCTTCCATAAAAGGTATTCAAAATGCTAAGGAAAGTCTGCATGGGTTTTAATTTTAACATCAGAAAAGATGCCTGAGGATTAACGTATCTTCCCATATTTAACGAATATTGGACAGGTACCCGCTATTGGTTTCCAGTTTCAAAATCAAGAATGATGCCAAAATAATAATAAAAGCAGCAGAAGACAGTGAACAACAGAAAGGGTCAAAGGCGACGGACTCTCTCCCTTTCTGGGCAACGTCTTGTGCTTTCGTGAACTTTTTAATGAGAATAAATCCCTCAGGTCAGACTGACCTTCTCCAGATGGTTCCTGGAGGGGGGAGGTGTCCCCGCCACCTCCAGCAGTGGCTCCAGTGAGACACAAACATGATCAGCTTAGCCCCGGCCTGGCCAGCAAATGTGCTGACAGCTGGACAATCTTCCAACAGTCCTAACAGAATACTCGGGTTCACCACGAGCCCCTTCCCGCAGCATTCTGCTCAGAACAATCAGCTCCCCTCCGTGCTAACAAACCATCATTGTCCTTGTCTGGCCCTTGTCATTTATCAACTGGATGGCTGCAGGCCCTAGGACTTGTCTTACTGTGTCCAATTCCACACCACCCTGGGTCACTCTCCTCACTGTTTCCTGAGTGATCTTACAGAGGTATAAATCTGGCCACTCGAATCTCCCTTTAAAATTCCTTCAGATGTTTAAGTCCCCCACCCCAAGGAGACTCAACCTCCAAAGATCTGGAGAAGCTGACCTCTCCAGAGACATTTTTGTGCTCCAGGTATCTTGCTCCCATTTCCCCCTGTGAACTGTTGCTCGTGGCATTCTCTTCATCTCAAATGTTCTTCTCTACATCCTAGTTCTTCCTCTCAAGATAGACAAACTTATCTTAGCAGAGTCATTTCCGGGGCTGCATCTCTCAGACTGGGGTGAGGGCCATTCCTCTGTGTCCCTCTCCTGAACTCACTTCCCAGTACATAACTCTATTAAAGCATTTATCATGCTCTACTCACTCTGTTAGTTGGCTGATATTTAACGAGCAAATGACAACTAAGGGCCAGAACTGTGCTCACAGCTTATGTTCTCTCAATAAATGAGCCCCTCTCTCAAGAAGCTTCTAGTGAGAGAGACAGGCAAGTACACAGCCACTGTGATACCACATGGTAAGTGTTATTCTAAAAATTGCAGGAAGCTGCGGGATGGCAGACGATGGATAACTAACCCTAATTTGGGGGGTAGGGAGGAGGTAGATGAAGAAAAAGTTCCTAGTGAAGGAACCTGATGTGTGAAGGACAAGTAGGAATAGAATAAGTGAAGAGAATAGCATGGAAGTGGGAACAGCCAAGGAAAAGACCTGAACATGACAGGGGAAGAAAATCAGGGCCAGGGAAACAGACTTGGGAGGAAAAATGAAGGGCTCTACTTTGGATTTATTGTGGCTGGGATGTCTGTGGTACTACTTAGATAGTTGGATGTTTGAGGCTAAACTGAAAGAAGGGCTGTGGGCTAGAGATACAAATTTGGAAGGCATCAGCATAAATATGATGTTTAAATCTCGCAGGCTGTGATAAAGTGACCTAGAAGAGAAAGAAAAGATGGCCTAGGACCAGTCATAATGTACTATTATCTTCTTTATACATTGCTGGATTGATTTGGGAGCTCTTTGTTGAGGACTTTTGTGTTTACGTCCACAAGTAAGATTAGCCTACGATTTTCCTTATTTGTACTTCCTTAGTTTGGTGTTAGGTCAAGGTGTCCAGTTTGCCCACCAATTTTGGAAAATTCTCACCTATTATTACTTTGAATATTGCCTCTCCACCATTCTCTAATTCTCTCTTTCTGGAGCTTCAATTAGGTAGACGCAGGGTTTTTTCCATACTGTCCTCTGTGTCTATTAACTTCTTTCGTATTTTGCATCCTTTGTGTCTATACTACATGTGGGGTAACTTCTTCTGATTTATTTTCTAGAACATTAATTTTTCTATTCATTTATGTTCAATCTGCTAGGTAGGCTGTACATAATGTTTTTTAGCTTAAATTACTCTTTGTTTCTAGGTATTCTGTTTGTTTAGCTTTCCCCAAATCTCCCTGGTATTGTTTTGTCATTTTTTTCCCTTTCTCTTAAGTCTTTCTTTAAACATATGAAACATGCATGTATATTATATTCCCTATCTGCTTATTGCAACATTTGCACTTCATGGCTCTGACTCTACAGATAGTTGTTTCTATTGAATCTCACATATGGTGGCTTTTTTCTTTGCGTATCTGGTGATTATTGATTATGATCTTCAGTTCCTTGAAACTTTATCTACAGAAATATTTGGAACCTGAGCTTTAAATGTAATTCCATAGAGGATTTGCATTTGCCAAGCTCTCTGGGCACTGTCAACTTGGGGGCACATTATATCAGATGTGTTTGTATGTTTTGTTTTTCATTTTAATTACACAGGTGGCATGAATTCTATTCTCAGACCTGTTAAGTGGGCATATGAGGCAGGATTTCTTAGACGAACTTGCCTTCTTTCTCTTTTCACTCTACACAGAAACAGGGCAGAGACGGACAATTCTTCTGTCGGCAGTTCTAGTTCACCTACCAAATGGCCTTTGCAGATTGAAACTCTGAGCAGGAATTTCTGAGCAGGAATTTCTCCCATCCTGCTCAGGCCTCAAGCTATGCAACTATACAGCACGTACACTCACAGTGTCTGAAAACCCAGGCTCTAGGACATCAGAGCTCTGAGCTCTCATTTAATATGCATGGCCAGGTGTGGTTTACATGAAGATGCCTTTGACCAAGTCTCTCTAGAATCACATGCCCTCAGGACAGTCACCAGCTCTAATGCTTACTTACCTTGTAGACAGTGTGTTCTTATCATTTACAGTCTTTGCTCTCGCTCAATCTTGCTTTATAAATACATGTTGAAATTATCCAGCATTTTTATCTGTTCTATACTTGGAGGGGTTTATCTGCTCACCTACTATCATACTGCTAGAGATGAAATCTATTCCTTTAGAATCTAATTTTGACAACACATCTCTGAACCATCCATCAGTCTGGCGTTGCAGTTAATCTGAACTGAGCAGACTGTTTCTCCACTTGCAAAAAAGAAAACTGTGAAGTGCCTCTGAGGAGCAGAGGCGTTTCCCAGACCACTTAAGGGGGCCACAGAAAGCTGGTCTCACGCCTGTCAGCCGCTCCCCGCCAGCTGGACTGGCACTCTGCCTAACGCCAATGCAACTGCATGCTGCCAGTCCTCCGCACCCTGTCATTCCAGCCCCTCCCCACAGCAGACCTCCGCTTGGCTCGGGTATACACTAGTATTTTTAAATAGCAATAGAGCCAACCAACGGCATTATCTTCAAAGATTAATTATCACTCACTTTTAAAAAGTCAATTTTCTTTAAGGATGCAAATGAGAAAACAAATGAAAAATGGATTTCCAGAAGAACGATATTTCCTGCTATTCAGCAGGAATCATCCCCAAACACTGATTAAAATATTGGGATTGCTTCATATCTTGTTAATCTCCAGTGAAGAGGCAGTGTCATTAAAAATTAGCAAAAACCCTGTGATGTGGGAGGAAAATCAGAGCAAAGCATTTATAAATGTTAATGTACAGTAGATTTTTACCAGGTCAGTTTTGGTTGGCAGTAGAGTAGCCAACCACTTATGTGTTCAGGAGGGTCTGTATTACCTCCTGCCACTTCCCCCAGTAACCAGTCATTAGAGCATAAAAATTCCGTTATCACTTTAGATTAGGCCTCTCTCTGTCTCTCTTGTGAAATGTAATTTGTCTACCCCTTTCTAACTCACATTCTATTGGAAAGCAGATTAGGCAAAGTCCAGAAGAAATGAGTTGCTGTATTAGTCAGCTCAGGCTGCCATAACAAACCACCATAGACTGGGTGACTTAGACAGCAGACATTTCTTTTTCACAATTTTGGAGGCTGGAAAGTCCAAGATCAAGGTGCCTTCAAATTTGGTTCCTGGTGAGAGCTCTCTTCCTGCCTTCTCACTGTATCCACACATGGAGAGAGAGAGAGAGCACTCTCTGGTGGTATCTTTTTTTTTTTTTTTGATGTGGACCATTTTTAAAGTCTTTATTGAATTTTTTACAATACTGTTTCTATTTTATGTTTTTGTTTTTTTGGCCACGAGGCATGTGGGGTCCTAGCTCCCCAACCAGGGATCAAACCCCAACCCCCTGCACTAGAAGGCAAAGTCTTAACCACTGGACTGCCAAGGAAGTCCATGTTATCTCTTCTTATAAGGGCACTAATCCTATCTTGAGGGTCCAATCCTTATGACCTCATCTAACCCTATTTACCTCCCCAAACCCCCATCACATTAATGTTTAGGACTTCAACACCTGAATTTTGGGAGGACACAAATATTCAGTCTATAATAGTTGTTCACTAAAGGCATATTAGAACTTTAGCAGTAAGCAGTGGAGAAAGTAAGGAGTTCTACAATCTGCAGAATATGGAATAGGGAAGAGTACAACCGTGGGTCTCTGCCCTGAGAGGTAGAGAGGATTTAGCAGTTCAGATTGCACCATCTAAAAGGAATGATTAACCTGGACTTGAACTACAGGTGTGTCCCCATCAATGGGGGTCTGACCTATGGCGTGAGACATAGCATTAGGTGTCTCCTCATGGTTGATCATGTGGAGTCAGGAATCACATGGTTTCCTCACAGCTTGTAACAGAAGGCCAGCCCAGTGCACGCAGAGCATGCACCAGAGGACACGGACCAAGCAGAATGCCCACATCCCCGTCAGCCTGGGGTCCAGACCAACACAGCTCTCCTGCCTGTCTTGGTTGACATGGAGTCACGGATTCCTGGGGCTGCTCCTCTGGGTATCCCACCTCCTGACCCCGCCAAGAAATCCAGTGATGGCAGAGCCAGACCAAGGGCATAAAAGACTCAGAGATGCTGGGCCCTAGCAGGAAGGAGAGAGTGCCAAGAGGGAAGAAGGTGGCACTGAAAAGTAGTAACCAACACATTCCACCTACCTTTCCATTTTCCCTCTGGCTGATCTCACATCTGTACTCTACTTGCTCTCTAGTTTCTTATTCATTCAGAATTGATTGGTATGGGCCTGAAAGGCAGTTTACTGCCCATTTCTTATTGGTATACTGTGGAGACCCTGACCTCAATTCACCTCCTCTCATGTGGGGCAGACGTGCTGTCAGAAAACTAGAAAGTAATAAGAGCCAGTGGTCTTCCATGATTGCCAAGTGCAGCCCAGGGGGCTGGAACGGGGCCCCATTCAGACTTGGACTAGCTCAGAGCAAGGTCGGACCACCTTTGAACCTTGCCCAGTGGTGCACTGCCCTACGTTTCAGATCAGCCAGCACTGATGCTTTTCTTTGCCTGTTCAACACCTTCCTCTGAACTGTTCAGTGAGTCGGTGTTCACTTTTTAACAAAGTTTGTATTTCTTTCTTAGAAGGAATAAGAAAAAGATTCATGCTTAATTGAAAAAAACATTCAGACATCACTATTTATCTCTAGCTTGAGAAAAATTTCTTTAAAAATGGTTCATCTGCAGGAAATCTCCCTTGAAAAAAGTACTTGTTTCAGTCATTCTTGCCTCATTCACTGGACATTACTGAGAACCTTTTATGTATGAGCCCAGGCTACACTGGCTATGAGAAGGCAGATGTTCTCTTCTGTGTTTCACCTATCGCTTCTTGCCAGGCACAAGGCCACATGCCTTAGCCTCACTGTCTCATTTAAGCCTCAACAACCCCCCAATACAATAAGGACAGTATTAACTCCCAATTGATATATATGTGGAATCTAGGATCAGAGAGAGTAAGTTATTTGCTTGAGGTCACCATGAAGTTAGAGCAGTTCCAGGACTCATGGTGGATAAGAAAGATCTCCATCCACCCTCAAGAACCTGGCAACGCACTAGAGGAAAAGAGACCCACAGATAAATATGTACAATAAAGGGTCATGGGTGTTATGAATAAAACAGCTATACTGGGTAGAGCAGGGTACAGAGGTCTGAGTGGGCATTTCTAAGGGGCCAAAATCCAAAGGCATAACAGAGGAGCTGGCTGGACCTGAGTGATACTCACATCACTGGGTGACTAATGTGTGTGTGGTGGTGGTGGTTGCCCATAGAGGGTGGGAAGTGGTTTGAGATTCATGCGGGGAGAGGTAATGGAGGGAAAATATATTGAATCCTTCAACCTTGTATTATAACATGACTCTACACGGGAGGACAAAGATTTGCAATTTACACCACCTAGCATCATTTTCTAATATTTTCCTTTGTATATACTTTATATCTACAATAGATAATAAACTCTACCAGGACATTTGATACAAAACAGTTCTTAGTATGGTTTATAGAAGACACACTCCAAAATAGTTGCTGGCTTCTTGTTGAAGTACCAGGAGCCAGGGGTACCTGTGATCATTACTTAGGAAAAGTCTTTCTGAGAAGCAACAAGGTCCATTTATGACCTTCCTTTGGTTTTCCCAATTGTCCAATGAGCCTCAATCACTTTTATTATTGAGAGGAGAGGAAAACAAAAACCTTCTTCATAAAACCTCAACACTGAGCAACACTACCCCCTTTTCCTATTGTTTTAACCACCCCAGGAGTTCTGTGTCACCTGTCAGTTCAAGAAGCCACTGGTTATCAGAGGACAATGGTGCAACCTACTTAGGACTCAGCAGACCAGCGTAGAGGAGTGAAGAACCAAGGTCATAATGGGTGACGCATGATGCTAACGGGAGAAACCCGAGCATCACCAGGCTCCTATCAGCTGGGGTTGTGATCCTGGCGGAAGCTTGTCTTTTTTTGTCTTTTTTTTTAATGAGCTGTTTCTTTACACTCCCTCCTGCCTCTTTCCCTTCTCCCCTGTTCTATGAACCTTGTCAAAAACAAATAGAGTGATAGTGAAAGCAGCGGAAGGCCATTCTAAAAATAAAGACAAATACCAAGCGTTGTTAGGAAGTAGCCTGTGTTTGTCACGGTCCATTAATAAGGGCTGCTTTTCTATCCTCCTCTTTTTATTTTATTTAGAAAGAAAATGTTGTCAGATATGACTTTCTAGAGTTCTGCCCCGTGGAGTCTGGGTCCAATTTGGGGAACTGGAGACTGTAGGAAAAGATAGGGAAAAACCTATTGGGGGCAGGTAGGGGCGTACCTGCAGCAGCAGAGAATGGGATGGAGAGTTCCCGGGCTGCCAGGTGAAGAAGTTTGTTTTTTTTAAAAAAAATAAATTTACTTATTTATTTTTGGCTGTGTTGTGTCTTCGTTGCAGTGTGAGGGCTTCTCACTGCGGCGGCTTCTCTTGTTGCAGAGCACGGGCTCTAGGCGCGCGGACTGCAGTAGTTGTGGCGCACAGGCTTATTTGCTCTGCGGCATGTAGGATCTTCCCACACCAGGGCTCAAACCCGTGTCCCCTGCATTGGCAGGCGGATTCTCAACCACTGCGCCACCAGGGAAGCCCGGTGAGGAAGTTTTTAATAAGGGGAAAACAGGTCAGAAAACTCAGTCAGAGGATGAGGTAAGGGTTGGGAGATATGAGTTGCTAAACTGGACCACAGAAATCGTGAGTCGATGGGAAAACAGACAAAAAGGCTGGCGAAGCCCAGCAGTTAGCAGGGTTTCAGTGAAGCTGAAAGGTTCAGGCCCGAAGTCATGAGCTCTGGGTGGCAGGTGATGTGCTCCTGTCTTGGCCGAGAGATAGACCTTGAAAAGTTCTGGTAGGTGAAACAGCCCACGTCTATAAAACTGAGATTTTGAGACCAAATTAGCTGGGAGAGACCCTCAGTATTACTGAAATAATGGAGTTTTCTATTGACCTGTCTTAAGTTTGGCTCAAAAGATCAAGCTCATGATCTGACAGAGGAGGATAATACAAGATTGAAGGAGGATTTATTGCTCTGCTGTTGAATCTCAGCATCTGTGTTGTTTGGACACATGAGCCCAATGCTCACGGGCTTGGAGAAAACCTGCTAACAGACTGGCATCGGGTCAGGAGACTTCAGCAGTTGCCATGCTCCAAAATAGATACAGATATGGGCCACTAAAGATTTCATGCCTCCCGCCTTCTGCAATGAGTATTTGGACTTCTCAGGTTAATCACTTTCCATGGTGCTTCCCGGTGATGAGGGAATTGGCCTCAAATGAGAAGGTACTGAATGGAAAGTGGATGTTCTCTTTCTAAGAGCCATTTGGTCTACCCAGAAGTCCTCACCTGAACTAGTTTAGTGCCTCCTTTCAATGGCACATCCTTTCATTGGCATATCATCATCTCTCTTCAAAGACTCAGACCATATCACGCTTCGACATCACACTTCAAATATGGGTAAGAAGACCAAACTTTTAAGACTTTTAGAGCCAGAAATAATCTAATCTGTTATTTCCCAAACTGATTTCCAAAAGTACTGAAGTATGGCAAACCCTTTACTCTACCCAAGTCTCATGGAGAGACACAATGCATATTAGCACATTAAAGGCTCTGAGAAGTCCTGCTGTAAAGAAAGCTATTAAAGTTTACCTCACCTAAATGTTCTCCAAACTTATTTAGCCACCAAACATGTTTATTGGTGTAACTGTTTGGGAAACATGGATCTAGCAAAAAGTCTTTTCATTCCTTCTCTCCAATTCCTTCCTTCCTCCCCTTCCTCCCTCTCCTGATGAGAGCTGAGACCAACAGGTGGAGTGATCCGTCTAAAATCATGCAGCTCAATAATGACAAATCTGAGAAATGGAGCTATGACCTCACTACTGACCCTGGGTTCTTTCAATTTCCTCCTAATGGTTTCTTAACTTGTGACCTGATCGATGGAGAAAAGGTGACGCTAAGCTGGTTCAGCGTCTCTTCACCACGGAGGTCTGAATTCAGGGGCACCTGCCTGGCTGTGAGGCTGACCCGAGCATCAGAGCTCTCTAGGCAGTGTTGGCAGCTTTGAGGCCCAGGAAGACCCCACAGCCTCAGACTAACTCTATAAACTGTTCCTGAAGACCCGAGCAAGTGGCAGGGGATGGTGGTGAAGAATTCAGGTGACAGGCAAAGTTCAGCAGACTGGCTGGCACACAGCCAATAGCTCCATGACCTGTCCACCCAGGACAGTCTCTGCCACTAGGCTGGAGTGCCAGGTGAGGTGCCTAGCTAGCCAGTCTAGAACGTACAAAACAGGCTCCACTGGGAGGGAGTTTAGGTCAGGCCTGCCTAAGAGAACCCTAGAGCATTAGACCAAGTAACAGGTCAGAACTCATAGAAATGAACCATGACAAAGACCAAGGATAAATCCCAGACCTGCGCCATCGGATGATGAGGAGAGGCTCATTCCTGGGAGCACCGAGTCCCGGGGCCAGTTGGCAGAAAGGAGACGTAGGAACAACAGTCAAACAGCTGCTGGATCCTGGGTCTGGGAGTCTCTTCCAATCATGGGCCTGAGTGGGCTCTGCTATTTACTGTCTCAAGGACAAGTCAGGGCCAAGAGCTAGCACCTCGCTGCCCCACAGGCACTGTGGGTGGACAAACCAGTGCCCCCAGGAGGCTCAGTGTGTCTCATCTCCACTAGATCCTGGAGCTTCTATGGTCAAGTTGCAAACCATATGCCACTTCCAAATACTCTTCACCCTTCTCATTCATTCATTCAGCCAACACATAATTATTGATCATGATAACATGCTAGACACCATGCTTGGGATTAAACGGTGACTCCCAGGTTTTAGAATCTAGCAGAGTAACTAGACATTAACTGAATGGCTCTCACAATCATACAGTGGTGACATGGGTTACGAAAGGGATGTACCCAGCGTTTTGAAAGTCTATATTAGAGTGATTTGACCTAGTCAGGGAAAGGGAGAGAGAGGGTGCTTGGGTTGCAGCTGGGAGGGGACGGAGTATGTACAAGGGAAGAACACATGAGAGGCAGAGTTGGAATGCTGAGAGCAAGAGTGCATGGTGCAAGAGGGGTCTGGAGAGATCAGTAGGGACCACACTACACAGGAATGTGAGTTCTCATAAAGGAATTTTGTCTATATACAGTACTATCAGCATTGGAAGCAGTAAGTGTTTTAAGCCAGGAGGTAGCATTACTACATTGTGTGTGTGTGTGTGTGTGTGCGCGTGCGCGCACGTGTTGACGTTTGGAAAATTCCAAACATAAGTGGGATTAGAATAGTCAAATGAATCCCCTTTGTGCCCATAACCCAGCTTCAATGGTAATCAACATGTTGCCTGTCTTGTTTGATCTTTCTCCTGGCCATTACTTTTTCTGCAATATTTTAAAGTAAATCTCAAACATCATACCACTTCACTTAGAAATGCTTCCTTATGCATCTCCAAGCAATAAGGACTTTTTTTTTCAGATGTTAGAGTGAAATAATCACTCTGGCTGCATTATAAGGAAAGAACTGGACAGGATCTAAAGTAGATGTGGGTAAACTTGTTGGTCTAGACAAGACGGGAGGCTAACTTGGACACACTAGTGGTGGTGGAAATGGAGATGACCTAGTGCACTGCAGAAACATTTATGGGGTAAAACCTATAGGACCTGGGGATGGATGAGATATGGGGAGTTGGCGGGGTAGGAGGGATCTAGGCTGACATGATGTTTCTAGAGGGATGAACGACGGTGCACTCACCAAGAGAAGGAGTCTTGACAGAGGACCCAACCTGGGGAAGAAGAGTTGGATTTTGGACATGCTGAGTATGGGGTACCTCAGGACCTCCAAGACGTAAGGTCCAGCAAGCAGCTGAATATAGAGGCCTAAAGCTAGAGGATAACTCTTGGCTAAAGATATGAGTTAGGTACAAAAAAAAATATCGAGGCCATGAGCATAGCTAAGATTAAGCTGAGATTAATACCCAGAGTAAAAATAAGGAGAGAACCTAGGACTAAGGAACTCTACCTTTAATGATTGGGCAGAGGAAAATATTCCTGCCAAGAAGGTCAAAAGGAACAGCCATAGGGGTTTCCCTGGTGGTGCAGTGGTTAAGAATCCGCCTGCCAATGCAGGGGACATGGGTTCAAGCCCTGGTCCAGGAAGATTTCACATGCCGCGGAGCAACTAAGCCCGTGTGCCACAACTACTGAACCTGTGTGCCACAACTACTGAAGTCGGCGTATGCTCCGCAACAAGAGAAGTCACCGCAGTGAGAAGCCCGCGCACCGCAACGAAGAGTAGCCCCCGCTCGCTGCAACCAGAGGAAGCCCGCACACAGCAAAGACCCAATGCAGCCAAAAATAAATAAATAAAATAAATAAATTTATATTTTTAAAAAAAGGAATAGCCATAGAGGTAGGAGAAAAACTCAGAAACCCGAAAAACTCAGAAACCCCAAAAACTCAGGGAAAAACAAGTCCAAGATGACTTTCCACATCCTCAGGGAAGGTCCATCAGGACACAGTGGGCACTGACAGCAACCGACCCGATTGCTCTCCTGCAGGAGTGAACTACAGGTACACACTGATGGTGTGTGTGTCCCCACCCCCATACCATCACTGCCATCCCATCACCCTCATGGTACCTTAACAACCTTGAATCCTCAGTACCTGATACAGTGCCTGGCATATGGTAGCTTCTTAATAAATATGTGAACTAAACTAAATACACAGAATACTGAGACACGGTTCCACCTTCTAAGGAAGAGGACTCAGACATCACAAATGGTCCCTGACAGGTAAAACCTTCAGTCCTCTGAGCCCCCTGCAGAGTCTGCACCTACTACCCTCTCTGCCTCCTCAATCAGCCAGAGCATATGGCAGGCCGAGCAGAATTAAATGTAACTGACATGTGGATTACCCACCCCACCGCCTCCCCCTTCACTCACATGGATAGAAAGTTAACAGATTTTTTTTTTTTTTTACAAATTTTCTTTGCCAGAAATATTTTTAATGATATTTTTCATCAGTATTAGCCCGAAGGTTGCATCGTTGGTGTTTATCAACTTCCTCCTCTGGGCTCGGGCCCATGTGACTGATTCCTGTCACTTTAGTCAGAGATGGGCAGAAATACACAGATGAATCTTGAAGGATGGGAGGTACTCCTCAGCAAAGAATTCACAGAGATGCCATAATTCACTGTGGCAACACCAGCGACAGATCAAGTCAAGTTGGGCTCACTGAGCTCCAGATGAGGGAGAAAAAATACCAAAAGGGCACTGCTGAGAAGCAGTAATCATGGATACCTTGATGGATAGAATACAGACAAAATAAATGGGAAATAGAGAAATCTTGGATTCCTGAAGGAAGCTGACCTCCTACCAAAGTGCCCTGTTGGTTTTCTGGTGTCACGTGACCAGAGATTTCAGGATGCTCAGTTCCTGTCTGTATGCTCTGATAAAGGGCAGGGCTGAGTATGCAGACTCCAAAATGATGGTAAGTTAAGGATTGTTTCTATGAGGCTCTGGAAAGTATTCAGACCCATGAATTTGCATGTCATCCAGGGCTCTACGAGTTCACAAATAATTAGGGAGCCTAATTAATAAGCCAGTACGCTGGCAGCTCCGAGCCCTGCCCGCCTGCTCAGTTTCTCCACACAGCATGCTGAAGGCATGGCTTCCTTTCTCAGGCTGATGCAAAGCACCCGCCTTTGCTCAGCGACCCTTCTGGCCACGGCCATCTACTCACTGGAACATCATCTATGGATCTTCTACTGATCCCGCAACAGGATCAGTGCACTTAAATGCTAACATTTTAAAGTTCTGATTTTAATATCAGAAGTAGAGTCTGGTAGCAGCTAAATAAACTCTTTCAGAAACTAAATAAACACAAGACCCCTCATTCAAATGAAGTGCATTCCACCGTGCTTTCTTTGTTACAGTATCACGATATTGGACGTGACGGTGTGTTTGCCTGACTATGTCTAAGTGAAGGTAAGCTCCTGAGGGAGACCGCATGTGTTTATCTCTAAATTCCTGTATCTTGATACTGCTCTTTGTTCATAGTTGGAGCTTGATAAACATCTTTGAATAAATGAGGTAGACGAAAATCCTCAGTTCAGTGATTTCATCTTTCACTTACTTTGGGATATCCTCATAAATGAGAACTATAAGGGACAACAAAAGTCATCTAGTTCCATCCTCTTGATTTGTTGAGAAGAAAATGAAGCCTACAGAGGTGAACTCTATGTGACCTGAATTTGGTGGCTTCCTTCTGTCGGGACACCTGCAGCTTTACTGGTGTATCACACCAAACTTGTTTGTGTTGTTTCTTCTCATTGCTCTCAGGCAATGTCCCAGAAGACAACAGAACAAGGAGGATATCTGCAGTTCTGCTGGGAAAGACGTGAGGAATTCCAGGCCAGGAAGCTTTTCTATGGGAGAGACTTGAAGTCCTCCATGGATCATGAAGGGTTCATCAACATTACTAGTTAGTAGTAGAGACAGCTACTAGTTAGTGGCAGAGACAAAACCAAATGCAGGGTTTCCCTGGTGGCACAGTGGTTAAGAATCCGCCTGCCAATGCAAGGGACATGGGTTCAAGCCCTGGCCCGGGAAGATCCCATATGCCGCGGAGCAACTAAGCCCGTGCGCCACAACTACTGAGCCTGCTCTCTAGGGCCCATGAGTCACAACTACTGAGCCTGCACGCCACAACTACTGAAGCCCGCATGCCAAGAACCCACGCTCCGCAACAAGAGAAGCCACAGCAACGAGAAACCCACACAGGGCCACGAAGAGTAGTCCCTGCTCGCTGCAACCAGAGAATGCCCGTGTGCAGCAACAAAGACCCAAGGCAGCCAAAAATTAATTAATTAATTAATTAAAAAAAAAAAAACCCGAGTCAGACTTCTACTTTCAAATCTTTCAAATCACCTTCCTCCCAAACCTCAGGAATTTATATTCCCATTTTGTGCCTTCCCATATTCAAAGCCTCTCTGGAGCCTGTGACCCAGGAATCTGGAAGAAAACTTGTATTGACTCATTCACCTACGCGAATGCGCCACTGAATCCCTCTTTTAGTCCTGCAGTAAAAATTTCTGCTTGAGGCAGCTGCCATTCTTAGCACAACTGCTTGTGTGTACTTCAGACCCCACCACCTCATTTTCCCCCAGGACGTCTAGATTGAGATTTTCTGCCTTTCTGTCTGGCTGATGTGCTTGAATTCTTGAACTTCATTTCTGTTGTCCTCCACTTGTTGCCAAGTGCTGTAATTATGTTATTTCAAGCAGAGCTTGTCTGTTCCACTGCACAGCATGGGGGTCATCTCAGTGACACACTGATGCCCAGCAACTAAGAATTTTCAGACTCTGGTTTCAAATGCCAGCACTGATTTCTCTCTCAAGTCCTCTCATGGAATGGTTTAGTTCTAGGAGTTCTTAGCCAATAAATGGGAATTCCACAGGAATTTTCTCTGGATCCTAACTGAAAACTTGAAGTTTGAAGCCACCAGGGGAATGATTTGGGTCTACATGGGATGGTTTTTAGACAAGGTTGACCAGTAGTCTCTGCCCAGGAATCCTCCTTACACTGAGGGCATTCCTTCATCATCATAGTTAGCAGCTCCTGTCGTGAGAGTCAACTTATTCTATGCAGACTTCTTCCTCTTCTTAGAGCTGTCTGGGACTGTCAGGTTGAGCGAAGCTTTGAGGGCTGAGGGATTCAGCTGTGATCTGTCTGAAGGTGATTCTTGGACTAGAGTTACATGAGTCACTGCTCTGGAGATAGCTGAGTCCAGAAGTAAACTCAGGATAAAGAGTACCTGAAAATTCAAAACACCCAAGGGACTGGCGGCACCGTGCAGAATGACTCTACTAATATTGCAGTGTGGTGCAATGAGTTTGGATTTTAATTATTCCCATAAAAGATTGATTCTCTGTTTGCAGTGCACTCTCCCACTGTGTAAAAATAGCTCTTTAGTCAAAGAATCGCAAAGCAGTTAATGTAGCTGGACTTGATTTCAGTGAGTCCTTGCCTAGTTAGTGACAATGGCTGTAGTACTAGATTAATGAGGCCAAGGTCAGGCGATCAATTTTCTTCTCCTATTCCACATCCCAAGATAGTCCCTTTTAACTTTGCTACACATGCATGCCAGGGCCACAAGGGAGATGGATACAGGAAGGGGAAAGAAGGAAATCTGGAGTAGCAAATTTAACGGAGATAACAGCATACACAACTCAAAACATATGCAGAGGTCTCCTCTGACATTACTTCAAAAGGATGTTACTTCCCTGCTTTCTGTCTTACTCCTTCCCCATATGTTTAAGAAATTCATCTATACAACCTGCCAGAACCTTGTACGTAACACATTAAAAAATGAGAGCACGTTCATTCATTCATTCATTCAACAAATATTTATTGACCATCTACTATGCTCCAAGCACTGCCCTAGGCTTTGGGAATACAGAACAAGGCCCTCACCTCATGGGCCTTTCATTCTACTGGGAGGAGACAGAAATAAACATATAAACACTTAGAGAAATAACTTCAGATGGTGATAGATGCTATGAGCACAATAAGATTATGGGTTAGAGAGTAACTGGTGTCTGTTAAGGGAGGTGTCTCAACATTAGTTTAGGAGGTGAGGGTAGGGCTCCCTGAGAAGCTAGACCTGAAAAGAAGGAAGCAGCCATCCAAAGATCAGGGGGAGATAATTCAAGGTAGAGACAAAGGCCTGAAACAGGGTCAAGTTTGGCATGTTCGAGAGATATAAAGCTACAGTGGCAGGATCACAGTGAAAGAGGAAGAGCATGGTAGATGAGGTGGGAGAGGAAGGCCAAAGCCAAATCACGCAGAACTGGGAGACCGTGGTAAGGAGTTTGCCCTCTATTACTAATTGTAAACCAAAGCCCCTGGACAGTGGTGGTAGCCAGTGATGCCTGCCAATGAGTCCCGCCTCCTGGTATTCACACACTTGGATTATTCCTTTCCATACTGGATCAGCATGTGTCTGTGTACAGTAGCATATGGCAGAAGTAATATGTGACTTCTGAGGTTAGATCAGAGTTTTTCAAGCACAGCACTGTTGACACTGTAGGTCAGATAGTGCGTGTGTGTGTGTGTGTGTGTGTGTGTGTGTGTGTGTGTGTGTGTGTGTGTGTGTGTGTGTGTGTGGAGTGGGTGAACTGTCCTTTATATGGCAGGATGTTTGGCAGCATCCGTGGCCTCTACCTATTAAATGCTAATAGCACCCCCTAACCAATTGTCACAACCAAAAATATCTCCAAACATTGTCCCAGGGGAGGACAGGGAGATAAAAGTCACCCCTGGTTGAGAGCCACTGAGGAAGACCTCGAAAGACAATGTACCTTCTGCCTTGTTCTCTCAGATCTCTCATGCTGGGGGAAGTCGGCTGTCATGTGACCACATTGAAGAGCCCTACAGAGAGGCCCATACGGCAAAGAACTGAGGCCTCCTGTCATAGCCGTGTGAGTGAGCCGTCTTGGAAGGATCCTCCAGCCCCAGTCGATCGTTCAGATGATTGCAGTATCTTGACAGTGCCCTGAGAGTAGTCCCCTTGAGAGACACTGATCCAGAACCTCTCAGCTAAGCATCT
Organism: Stenella coeruleoalba; assembly: GCF_951394435.1. Taxonomy (NCBI): domain Eukaryota; kingdom Metazoa; phylum Chordata; class Mammalia; order Artiodactyla; family Delphinidae; genus Stenella; species Stenella coeruleoalba. The sequence goes on along the minus strand of NC_137151.1, from coordinate 35,796,589 downwards.
CCTCAACCCCTGAGCCGGATCACTGTGAGATGACAAATTTCTGTTGCTTTCAGCTAATTCTGTGGATAATGTGTTATCCGACAATAAGGAGGGTGTGTGGCTCTGCGGTGTGTAATGGTGTCTGCTGGGCAACTTCAGGGAGCATTCTACACAGTTCCTAGTCAGTTCCTGCGGGATTGAGCCCCCGTTGCCTACTTTCAGCAATATACTTAGGGCACTGGTTTTCTCTCCTTGCCTATTTCATTTCCCAGACCCTCAATTCTGTTCCTTCTGGATCACGTCCCGAAGTAAATTACGTGAGCCAAGCCACTGTCACAGACTCTGCTCTGCAGGTGAAACACCTTAAGGCTGTCCCAGTCACGTGGTCAGTAGCCCGCCGAGAGATGTGAGGCGGGGTCTTTCTTGAGGTTCACGATCACCACCTTCAGCCTCATGATTTAGAAACAGGCCTGGGCTTGAGCCCTGGTTGCACTGCTGGCTTACTAAGTAATCTTAGATAAAACACATAGCTTCTGTGTGACTCTCAGAGAAGAGAGTCTCAGCTCTCTCATCCATAAAATGTGAAAAATAAGAACATCACCCTCCTGCAGTGTTGTGAAATAATGGATGTGATAATGAGGTGATAGATGTGCACAGACTTGGTAGCTAGAATGTTAAGAGTATGTGTAAATATAAGTGTGAGTGTTCTTTATTTTCCCAAGCCATCTCCAAGCCATAATTATGCCAAAGTACATTTATACAATACCATAGCCACTAGCCACATGGGGCTATTTAAATTTACATGAAATAAAATTAAATGGAATTTAAAATTCAATTCCTCAGTCACGCTAACCACATCTCAAGTGCCCGATAGCCACATAGGGCCAGTGGCTACTGTAGCATTTGATAGCAAGATATAGAACATTTCCATCATCACAGATAAGTCTACTGAACAGCACTGTTCAGTGTTCCTATTGCCACAAAAGATGAGGCAGGGTGGGGAGGATGTCATGTCTCAAACTCTCTAAATCTGTGACCATTAGTCAGCTATCCAGGAATTTTTCTCCTGGAAGCTTTCCACCCAACTGGGCATCCAGGCGCATCTTGATGGTGCACAGTGCCTGGAGCCAGGATCTCTGGGCCTCCTCTGCTGGAGCCAGTTCAAAGCATGCGCCCCCTTGGTAGCGGAGCCACCACGTCTCTGAGCAAAAGAATGATGCCTTCTCTCCCACTGGTGAGAGCCGCGGAAACTGGGCACTAAGAAAAAAGGAAGCAAATCCAGCCACACTACAGAGCCACACACCCTCCTTACAGAACTCCCAACTTGCCCACAGGTACCTGCAACCTGCCTGAGAGAGACAGCATGGAAGGAAAGCTACTGGCAGCCTAAGGGATTTAACAGTGGAAAGTCCACTAGGTCCTGATGCTATTCCCTCCTGGACTCTTGGAGGCTGGAATGATTTTCCCCTGGGGGTGCTGAGGGGCCCACACACTTCTCCTGACCCACACATAAACCTGACAGGTGAAGGCAGCTTTGTTCCTGGTAGAGATGGGTCATGGGAAACTAAAGTGGAAAGTTGACCTTCTGACCCTCCCTTCGCTGCCAGCCCACTAGGTGCCCACTGCTCTCACGCGGGCCTGGATCCCACCTCTGCACTCACTCAGAACGTCAGCAGACTGGCTGATTTTCTATCCTGACTTCCCCACCATCAGAACTTATCTATGTATCTGAGTAATCCATGGTAATGGAAAAACGAGTAAAAATGTTACCCGCATCACGTCTAAAGTTAACAAAAATATTCTTGAGGTGCAAAACCTTAACCCAAAACTTCCCCAAGAGGAAGTCTATTTGTTGATCTGAAAATAACCAATCCCCGTGAGAAATGCCTCTCACTTTACATCCACCTCCACCTGCCACCATACACACAGGCACGAAGAATGATCATGGAGACTAGAGAAGTCAAAAACAGCCCTCTGTATGGATAAACAACAAGCACAGGGAACTAGAGTCAATATCCTGTGATAAACTGTAATGGAAAAGAATATTAAAAAAACAGTGTATATATAGGTATGACTGAATCACTTTGCTGTATAGCAGTAATGAACACAGCATTGTAAATCAACTACACTTCAATAAAAAAATTTTTAATTTTTTGGGCTTCCCTGGTGACGCAGTGGTTGAGAGTCCGCCTGCCGATGCAGGGGACACGGGTTCGTGCCCCGGTCTGGGAAGATCCCACATGCCACAGAGTGGCTGGGCCTGTGAGCCATGGCCGCTGAGCCTGCGCGTCCAGAGCCTGTGCTCCGGAACGGGAGAGGCCACAACAGTGAGAGGCCCGCGTACCGCAAAAAAAAAAAAAAATTTAATTTTGAACTGAACGGAAACTGAAAAAGAGAAAAAAATGAAATATGTAGCATAATAAAAATATTGACTGCTACATAAATATTTTAAAATATCCCTCTCTGAGGATCAAGTGTGTTGACCCTAGCCTTAACCTGACCTCTAACAGGGGACCCAAGTGCCCACCACACCTCACACACACAGGAAAAGGGAGATTTCAGCTCTTCTTGGCAAACACTCTGGATCTTCCTGCTACCTTTTCTCCTCATCTCTCACACTGTCACACTTGTGACATCTGACACCCTCTTGGATGTAATATGTTCTTCCTCCTTCCAATTTTCTTAGTTCTTTGTGACCACCTTACTTCTCAATCCCTGGCTCTGAGGAACTTTCCCAGCATGAACTCCCCACCTGACATCCCACGTGATTGGCCAAGGCCTGGAAAGTAAGGCTCACAGTATAACCGAGAAAAAGGAGTATATGAAGCAGACACATAATCCAATAGGGGAGACATGGTTAGATCTGAGAGTCTTTCACATGACACCAACACCAGAAGCCATGGTAGAATTTTGAGTTTAAAAACTTTGGCTTTGGAGTCAGAAGGTCTCAGTTCAAATGATGACTTACTACGTAACAGGTGCAAAAGTATGACGGGCAATTTACTAACCTCCTTACCCCTCACTTCCTCAACTGTGACACGTGACAATACCCCCTTCATGCTAGGATTAAAAGTGGGATAAATATAAAAAGCATTTAGTACAGTGTCTTCCCCATAGTTAGTGACTAGTTAATGATAGCAATAATTACCGGTATTATTACCTTATCAATATATTTCTCATTATCATTATTACCCACTTATTTATCAGGACTTCTTGAAAACTGATGAAGAGTTAGCAATCTAAAGAGATGGAAGAAAGCCAAGATCTGTGTCCCTATACAAATAAAATCTGCCCTCTTGATCCAGGAGCCCCCCAGCTGCCAGGCCACAGTTGCTACCCAGAGAAATGGTTAGACTTAAGTGACTATTTATTTTGCCACTTTTTTCCTGTTCTCCTCTTAAATGCTTCGGGAAATAGATGTTTATTTAATCAGCCAGCCAAGGGAAATTTCCCTTTATAACTCTCATGGAACTGAGGAATATAAAGAATGTGGTCACTTACAAAACCAGGTGAAATGGCTCATTTTCCTGTAATTTGCACCACATGCTTCAGGCAATAGTTTCATGAACACAGCGAAGAGGATAAACAGAAGGCCGATTTGCTCTTTTCTCAAACAGGTTTTTGCAGTGACATTTTGCAACAAGATAGAAATTATTTCTCAAGGAAGAAAAATTCTCATCTTCACACACAAACAAAAGAAACAAAACCTCCACAAAAGTGACATTTTTCTTCCCTAGAAAATGTCTTTCTTTCTATGAGACCTGCCTTTCACCTCTGCAGTCAGCTCCAGGTGTCAATAGAAAATGCTTTGGTGTCTCTACCTCCTACAAACCATGAATCATTTCCAATCCCTGCAGAAATGAGAATTAACATCCTGAGTTTATGAGCTTGGCATTCATCTACAAAATCCAGGCCTCACATTTGAATATAAATATTTCTGGACAAAAAACAAGGCTTAGAGAAAAGAATCCCAAACTTCTCACGTGCTATTCCTCTCCACGCCTCTTCCTCAACCTTTAAAAACATGCACACACACAGTTTAAGACCTTTCGTACTGGTTCAAAAAGCTGCTGGCATCATAGAAAACACCAAACAAAGTAATTTGCTCCAACAAAGCCCTTCAAATGACTAGCCAGAACAATTCACAACTGTGCCTTTTGTCCTTCCATTTTAATAGCCATGGCAGAGGTGTGTAGGGGCCATAAGGAATTACTTGAGGGGTGAGCGCCACTGGAGAGATAAAGCAGGGGTCATTCCAAATACAGATTTCACACCACTTCAATGACATCCATAGCCTCCAAATGAAAATGAATCTTCTTTGGCCTTTATGGCCAGTTAGTGGGCCTCCCGTTCTTCGTGTGGTGTGGAGGACACCCATATTTTTCCAACTTAGTGAGTGTGAATGAGGCACAAACCATGATAAAGACAAACACTCTCAAAATATACACTTACCAAGCCTGGACTCCTACTGCACGGATTGATTACAGGGGTAAGCTGCCCAGGTTTGCTCCCCAATAGCATTTAAAACTACCAAAGGGCTAGCACCTTTCACTGCCTTCTTCATGGACAGCTTACCAAGAAGGCCAGTAGCTAACTGGCCTTGAGGACTCCCCTTGTGCTGCCCCTTAAAGTACTTAGTGATATTTTCAGGGAAGCCTGTGCCTTTCCTCTGGGAGCCAGGCCAATCCTGGCAGAAGGATGGTTACTGGAGAAATCAACACGAGCATACTTTTTCATAAGCTGGTCAATTACATATTCTTACTGTTAATCTCACCTTGTGTCAAGCAACTGATTCATCTAAAACTAGGACTGTCAGATAAAAGACAGCACACACCCAGTTAAATTTGAATCTCAGATAAAACAAATATTTAGTATAAGAAGGCCCACTGGGGGTATATTTATACTTAAAAATATTTGATTATCTGAAATTCAAACTTAACTGGGTGCCCTGTATTTTTACTTGCTAAATTTGGCAATGCTACTTGGAATCCCCTTGTAGCAGACTAAATTATTGTTCGAAGATATTCATGCCTCATCTTCAATGTGGGAGTTTAAATTCTCACTCCATCAAAATTTTTCTATCTTAACCATGTAACTTGCTTCAGCTCCATGGTGGGTAGAGTGTGCTTCTTACCTTGAATTGGGTTTGGCTATATAAATTACCCTGACGAATGAGAGGCTGGCAGATGTGACACACCAGAGGCTTGAACGGGGTTTGTGTAGTTGGGCTTGATCTCTTGTACTTCTCCCATTACCATGTGCCAGGGAGCAGTTCAGGCCCCAAAATGAACACGTGTGGAACAGCCCTGAGCCCAGGCATCTTTGAGGAGTGACGCACCATCAAATACAGTGCTTGATGCAGGGCTACTCAGCCAAGCCCAGCCTAGATCAGCCAACTCCTAGCCAACCTGTAGCCAAATTCAGACACTGAATTTGGGGGCTGTTTGTTATGCAGCAGGAATGTAGCATTTGCTAACTATGACACTACTGAAATTGGTGTTAAACATAGGAAAAAAATCTTTGTTTCCTTAAATAGCTTCTTAAAATAGCCAAAGCCTCCCTTCGGTCTTCAATTGCTGTAGGTGCAGTAATCACAAAACGTTAAAGGATCTCTGCCAGGGCCTCTCTGGCAAAACACTGTGCCAACGGTCAGAACAAGTAGGTTAAAATCCCACCTCTGCTATTTGCAAACTGTCTAATTGTGGGTAAAGAGATGAACCTCTGAGTATGTTAGCCTACCTGTGATATGGGGGTAATTTCTATCCATCCGCTCACTAAAGTTAAAGTGAGTAACCAATGAGCCAATGTGTCAAAAGTGCTTTGGTAAATTGTAAAATTCTGAATGAGTATGTATGAAGCATTTTGAAACATGTCTTGCATAGAGTAAGTGCTGTATGTGTGCGTTTGCTAAATAAACAAGTCTGTACATACAGAAATGCATAGCTATCTCCACCAGAACAATCTTATCTACTCAACATTTTTAAGCACGTGCACTGTGCTAAGCATGGTAGATGATTATAGAGTAAGGAGGTTGTTAAGGGAACTGAGAGGAAGGTTTCCTAACCCAGATGGGAAGGTCAGGAAAAGCTTCACAGAAGAAGCAAAAGATGTGGGATATTATTATTACATTAAGTTACAGTGATCTTTCTCACTCACATGCACAGATGCCGGCTGCACAAACGATGTCATGGAATTTCCTTCATAGGTTATGAGATGTGGTCATTTAGACAATGACAGCAACAGCCCCTCCCTCGTCCCACTGTAGTTATATTTTCCCAGCGTAAATATAAATGGGTGGTATGGAGAAGAGGAAAGGAGAGAGAAAAAGCCACAAAAGCCCATCGGAAGCTCTATCAATCAGCCTGACTGAAGCTGTCATTTTCAAGAAAGCTGGATTAACTTGTTTTGTTTGGCTTTGTTTTTGGTGGCATGAAACCCATTTTTCACGCAAAGGATGTGAACTTTTCAATTTATATTGTCTTTGATAAAGCTAAAGGCAGGCTTTTATCTACCAAGGAAAAGAATCATTAATAAATTTTTCAGTCAAAATCTATATAGCTATTGTCATTTTTAGCAGGGCTCCAGACTTCATTACAGATACCAGAACTGCATTTCAAGGTGTGACCCAAGATATGTGAAATTCAAACACGTGGAAATTCAAGAATGACTAACATCACTAATGGCCTTAATGAAGACAGAATATCAAAAAAAAAAAAGGGAAGGAAGGAAGGGAGGGATTTTTCTTTTTTGCCAATTTTAAATACAGTTTTATTTAAGACATTGCATTTTCCACTTACCATACAGTGCTTGTAAAGTGCAATGTTATTTCCTTTCCCTGTGCACACATTCCATGTTCAAGTATCAAGAATGCCCAGTTTACTAGAGCAGCTCAACTTTAAAACTGCCGTGGAATTTGCCACAAACCTGGGTCCTTCAATGTTGTGTGGAACAATGCTATATCTATGCTAGATGGCTTAATCAGCCTCTTCAATGGTGGGCTCAGAGGAGGCACCACCAGATGGAGGAGCTCCACCACGAGGGAAGCCCCCGGGCACTCCTCCTGGCATGCCTCCTGCGCTCTGGTACAGCTTGGTAGTGATGGGGTTGCAGACTTTTTCCAGCTCCTTCTGCTGATGTGCAAATTCTTCCTTCTCTGCAGTCTGGTTCTTATCAAGCCAGTTGATTATTTCATTACACTTATCAAGTATCTTCTGTTTGTCCTCATCATTAATCTTGCCTATTATTTGATAATAGTTGTATAGAAAAATCAATAAACATTTATTGAGAACCTATATACATTGAATGCTGGACACTTAAATCTAAATAAATTATGTTTCTCACTTAAATAATATGTTAATAAAATGTTTCCTCCTTAAGGAGTTCACAGTCCCATGTAGGAAACAGACAGGCAGATGGACAATTAAGATACAGTAACAGAAACTTGATAGAAACAGAGAAATTATGATACAGTAAGAATAACAGGCTATGGAGACACAGAGGACAGAGTAGTATAGAACTTTACAGAAGGATTTTACGGAGAACATTCAATTAGGTACGATACTGAGATCTTATGGCGAAAGCTGTTAGTGATTCAGCTAATAACATTATACCCTTCCCTTCCTAACAGAAGCCTCCTCTGTTTAGGAATCAAGCAGATTTCTAAGAAGGCAGCTCTAGACCAAGGGAACGAGTCAAGTTTGTTCTGACCAGTCGCAGCCATCCCGTTTCCCTTTGCCTGTGACTGTCTAGGAGCTACCATGTGACCCGTTTCTAGACAATCAGCCATAAGACGAAACTTACTGGGCAGCTTCTGGGAAAATTCCTACCTGATTAATAAAACAGAAGAGGGCTCGAGAAAAAAAAGCCCTTGATCCACCACTTCTGTCTTTCTGCATCGGCATGTTGTCCTGTCTACGTAACATCATACATCTCTTCCTCCCTAACAGAACCTAACCTGGTGGTTATAGCTGCTGCAACTCACATAACCATAAAAAGGAGACACCACTAGCCCTCCGAGGTTGGCAGAGGGAAAAGATGAGGACAAAAGGTCGTCAAACCGCAGAGCCAATCTTGGAACCACCATCTCTAAACTTCCTGTTAAGTGAGATGAAAAATTCCCTCTATCAGTATCCTGAGACCCTGTCCCTGACATCATAGACTCTGATGAATGAGACCCTGTCCCTGACATCATAGACTCACTGTCTAGTCAAGGAGCTTAGAGTCTAGGGACATTTGGTCTGGGACATTTGGTCTGGGTTTTGAGGTATGAGTAGGAACTTGCCAGGCAGACTAATAAGGGGATGATGCATGGTAATCCAGGGAAATGCACAGAGCAGAAAAGATCAATAGATGGCAGATCATGAAGGGCTAAGGCCAGCCTCGGTGTTCAGGCTGTATCTTCCAGGCAATAAAAGGCCAGGATTTAAAGCAGAGGTTAATTTAATAGAACTCACTCTGCCTGTAGTGTAAAAGCTGGATGGGAAAGAAGGAAGGCCAGAGAAAAGACACCAGTGAGTAGGCTGCCTAGTGGGGGTGAATTTAACACCTCCCTTGCCCAGGCCTTTTTGCTTTGCGGTGAGGTAAAGCTTAACTTTCGACACAGGTTAACCCAACTTCCTCTGACTTGGCCTGTCACTTTTCCTGCACTCAGTGATCCTCCACTGATATTAAGCAGGATTTGTCATTTAAATTCTTCTCTCAGAAAGTAATTTACTTGGTTTTAGCGTCAAGATCAGAACTCTAAGAAATCTGCCCTGCTTGGATGAACGACATAAACAAACAAACAAACAAAAAAAAATCAAAACCAACCAAAACCCAAAAAAATAGGAGCAATTCAAGGCTGAACTCTGTTTCTCCAGGGAAGCAAGGAAGCTTAGCAAAAGGAACCCAGAACACAGACCAAATCCAGAAGCTCTGCTGCTTATGAGCTTTGCAACTTAGATGAGCCATTGATGTCTCTCAACATCATTAGCTACCCCGCCTGTGTAACTTAAAAGTTAGAGGAGATAATCCTCCAGCATTTGAAAATTTCAGATTCTACGATTCTAAGATGGGAATACTAATATTCACGAAAGCCTACTCTAGGTCATGTACTCTGCTAAGCCATTTACACATTTTATTTCATTTGATCCTACTACCAACCCTATGCGCACTATTATACCCATTGTTCAGATGAGCAAACTGAAACCCACTGATACTGATGATCTATCACAACAGGAAGCAGCAGAACCAAGATCAGAACCCAGGCCCCACTGACCTCAAAACCAATGTCTGTGTTTTTAGTAACTTTTCTTCCATGATGTTCTAAACATACAAGATTGGTTTAGAAATTTTGGAAATACACAATCAATGTAAAGAATCATACTGTGTTGTCTTAAATCTGCAATGAGAATTGTGAGATTATGCTGGTTTTTATTTTCCTCTTTATGTCTACACATAAAAACATTTCATATTTTTTTTTACTGTATGCAAATATTCTTTCATAGTTGACATCTAACACTTCATACAGCTTTGAACCATGTTTTGTTTACTAAGCATCCTTCTGAGCATTTGCTCTGTTATTAAAATTCTTCATAAATATTTTGCGGCTGCACCACATTTTTTAAACTACTTCCTATTACTAGATATTTAGGATAGATTTTCATGGAGTTTCTTTTTTAATATAAATAACACTTTGTCAAACATCTTTCGGAGTGATTGAGAAAATGATTTGCAAAATTTATATTTTCCACGGTCCTGTTATATATTATCAATATGCTTTGCCATTTTAAAAAGTTTAAGCAGTTCACCCTCACAAGCACTCTATCAAAGTGTCTACTGCATGCAGTCCTCCTGACATTTTTTAAATCTTTAACCATTATGGTCAAATGTATCTTCTATTATCTTTGATTCTTAAAGAGGTTGACCATGTTTTCTGTGTTTATTATTTTGATTTCCTCTCTGATGAATGGGCTGTCCATTTTTTTAATTAAGATCTCAATGTTTTACTTATCAATGGGCTCCTTATACATCAGCATCTTCAACCTATTGTCTGTCGTGTACATCACGTGTACACCCAATGTAAGAATTTCTTGTTCTGCTTTTCCCACTGGTTCTATAGATCATAAATGTAATGGTGTGAACCAGACAAGCAGGAGGCTGCGGCCTGAAAAACTGACACAAATGATTTTTTAAAATTTAGTTAATCTGTCCAGGTCACTCCATTGGCCTGCACTACGGTGACCAGAGGCTGTGATGCAGGTGAGTAAGTTTGAAGGTTAAGGATTCCAGGAATCTCCTGTTAGTACATCTCCTTGGCCCTGAGGTGATCACACTGCCTGTGGGGGCTGATGATTCCAAGCAGTTTGCCAGCAAGAGGTTGACCACCTTCACAGCAGCGCCCTGACTATCTAGGTCACTGCTTTCTGCCCCTACATACTGGCCGCAGCTGATGTGATGACAGGTATTTCTCTCCATTCCATTTGTGCAATAAAGTTCATTGACGTGCTCTCCTGTTTCTGTGAACCTTGACATTTTCCTTAATATCAGTGAGATATGCCCTGAATGCCATTCGTTCTTTCATCCATTCATTCTTTCATCCATCCATTCAAACAGATATTCATTGAACATCTGTTATTTGCCAGGCACTGTGATTGGCAATGAAGATAAAACAGTAAGCAAAAACAAACACAATCCCCAACCTCGTGGATTCTCGTGAGAAGAAATGACATTAACTACATAATTAAGCAAATAAAGGTGGCTGGAGCAGTGTCCTGGTGAAGCACAGGAGACGTGGCTGAAGAGGTAAACCTGAGTGGATCAAACACAGCCTTGAACAAAAAGAAGCCACTGACTGTGGTAACCACATTTGGACTTTGGAAAGGTCACTCTGCTTTTTGGACAGGGTAAAATGTGGGGTTGGGTGAAATGAACATTTCAGGAGAACATTTGGTCTCAGAGAAGCGATGAGAGTAGCTCGTACTACAGCAGACATAAAGATGGAGCTTCTTCATTTGCTCTTGCCTCCTTCTATGCATCTGTTCTGTTGGACCAGGTCCCAAACACCATAATGGTACGACTGAGTAGGGAAAATGCGCTAAGGGGAGGATAGGCACCTCCTATAAATATTATTTTAGCTATCACCTGTAGGACAAAACTGAATCTCAAGTGCCCTTTTTCCAGAGTGAACCTGGTGTTAAGAAGCCAGCTAGTCAATATATTGAGTCAATGAACCCCCACTCCATGTGGTGTTTTCTGACACCAAATACACCATTCCAACACCAAACAGTTCTCCAATTCTCTGACTCCAACTGGGGGTCCCACAGCTCATTTCTGACGGTAACTACCCAGAGTCAGAGCAGACCCCTCAAGTTGGGGGTTCAGTCCCACAAGACCTGCCTCTCTCCAGATGCCATCTGCAAGTCTCAGGTTTCCAGGCTACTTGCACTTCTGTCCAACTTGGCTACAAATTCAGGGCTTTGCACCACTCCTCCCTCAGACTTCATAATTTGCTAGAACAAGTCACATAGTACAAGGTGCTATCCTTATTACTACAGTTTATTATAAAGGCTACAAATGAAAGCTACATGAAGACGTACATAGTTTGAGGCCCAAAAGGGTCCTGAACACAGGAGCTTCCGTCCACATGGAGTTGTGGTGCACCATCCTCCTGGTCAGTGAGTATGTTCACCAACTTGGAGGATCCCCAAACTCCATTGTTGAGGAGCTTTCATTTTGTAGGTACAATTTATTAAAACATTGGTTAATGGTGATGGAACTCAATCTCAGGCCCCTCCCCGTCTCTGGACTTGGAATAAAGTAGGTGCTGAAGATTCTGACCCTCTAATCACATGGTTGGTTTTTCTGGTGACCAGCCCCCATCCTGGAACTATTTTAGCTCACCTTTCACTTGAGTCATCTTGTTGGCCTACGATAGACATTCTTATCCAGGGAATTCCAAGGGTTTTAAGGAGCTCTGTGCCAGGAACCAGTGACAAAGACCAAGTATTTATTTTTTTATTATACCACACACTTCTTTTCCCAGTACATTTTAATCCCTTCTTATTTGTAAGGCAAAACATTAAAAGCAAGTCTTTCTTCCAGACAGAAAAGTAACATCATATTGGGAATTCATACAATCATTCTAACATCTATTTGGGGTCTTTTAAAATGAATTAATTTTTAAAAAGGTAATTGTTAAGTACCTACTGTGTGCCAGATACTGTCCCAGGAGCCGAGAATATAGCCATGGCAAAGATGGACAAGATTTACACCCCAAGAGAATTTACACTCTACTGGGAAGACGGACATATGAACATATGTACAATGGACAAATATATTTCTATTCATATTTATAATCTCAGGTAGTGGTTAGTGCTGTGAAGAACACAGGTAGGACAACAGGATATAAGAGGACAGTGGGGAAATATTTTAGATAGAGCAGGGGTCAGAGGAAGTCTTTCTGAGGAGAAGGAGACTTCTGGCTGAACCTTAAACCTTGAGAGGGAGGAAACCAAAGACTTTGGGAAAGAGAATTTTAAAAAAGAGGAAGAGAAGGTGCAAGAGATTTGTATTTGTCAGGTTGTGGTTATAGCTATAACCAACGGCCCCCAAGTCTCAATGACATAACACTATAAAAGTGTATTTCTCACCGAGACTACAGCACAGTCCAATACGGGCCACAAGGGAGACAGAGAACGTGCACTGCCCCACGAAATCACTGAAGCGCAGACTCCTTCCCAAGTGTGGCTTCACCATCTGTTAAGGCCTCATCCTCCTCTGCATTCAAGTAGTAGATGGAGAAAGACAACACAAAGTTGCATGTGAATGGTATTATGGCCCAGAACCAGAAAGGTGCAGCCCACCTTTTACTGTGGGCTACCGTCTACAACTCAGACACCCACCTGTCAGGAGGTAAGGGAATGCCTGTGTCCAGGAATAAGAGGGAAATGATTTAGTCAACAACTAGCCAGTGTTTGCCACGGGCCCTGAGATGGAAGTAATCATGGTGTTTGCACAGGTCATGAAAAGAGGAGGGATTTTATCCTAATTGTCAATAGGGTGCTGACGATATATGATTTCCATTTGGGAAAAAAATCACTCTGGCTGCTGGGTAGAGAATAGATCGGAAAGGAGTACATAATGGAAGCAAGATAATTGCTTTAAGTGTTTGCACTGGTTCCAGGGAAAGCACTGCACGAAGGCTTTAGCAGCAGAGATGGTGAGAAGTGCTCAGACTCAGAACGTTTTGAAGGCACCGCTGACAAAACTGCTTATAGATTGAATGTGGGGTTTGAAGAAATCGAGGACAGCTCTTTTGAGTCTGAGCCCAGAAGAAGATGTGAAATTTCCTCAGATGGGAAAGTCTAGGAGAGAAGCAGTTTCAGTGGAGTAGGAAAATCAAGAGTCCATCTTGGCCAGGGCAGATGTGAAGAGGGTAGGGACATCCAAGAGCTGCTGTCCCAGGAGAACTGAATATGTGAATCGGGCACTTAGGAGAGAAGTCAATGCATTTGCGAGTCACTGACGTACAATCGTTATTTAAAGCCATGGAACTGGATGGGTGTATTGTGTCAGGAGGGTAGACAGAGTATGCGGGGTAAAAAAAGTCAAAGGCTGATGGATTTGGGGAAGGAAATATGAGGACGGCAACCATTATTTTCAATGAAGAATAAGATATTTATCATCTGAGAGAGAGGCTTGTAGAAATGAGGCAGGAAGTGTATGTACAGAAAAGTGTAAAAATCATACACTAAGAAAAGGCGCCGCACCAGGGAAGTGTGGCAGACTGTCCGGCAGAGCCTGGTGCCCATGTGAGACATGTGACTATGAAGTGAGACCAGTCTACCCTGTTCGGAGATGTCCTCCAGCACTGCTCAGCCACTTGGGTGCAGGCACAGAGTAGGAGGGTATGGATTTCACTAGGCCAGGGTTTAATCAGATCAGTTTAAAGGGGGCAGCAGGCAAAGAAGGATGGGTGCTGTGTAATTAGGAATGTGGCCCATCAAAAGAGAGGTCAGCCTTTGTTCTGACATCTGAGAGCTAAACTCCAAACCCTTGGAATTTCCTCAATGATAGGAATGTCTTTTGTTATTCATGGTGGGCCCCTCAGACCACACTTAAGAGTTTATGGAAAGAAGATAGCTTAGGGTGGGACTGGTCACATCTGATAAGACTGGACAGGGGACTGGCCATTGCAGAAAAACCAAGTGTGTGTTTACAAAGCAGGGGCTTTGTGTCATATGCTATCAGATGACCCTGAGTCAGACTTTAACCACCTGGGCAGTCAATCATTTCTACATGATAAAGCTCCAACAAAAACTCTGAACTCCAAAGCTTTGATGAGCTTACTGAGTTGGCAATACTCCATGGATATTATCACATATCAATGCCGGAGCTCTGTGTTTGGAACCCTAGCAGACTCTGCCCAATGAGTCTCTTCCTCCAGCTGATTTTATGATCCTTTCCTTGTAATAAACATAACTATGAGCATAATAGCTTTCAGTGAGTTCTGCGAGTCTGTCCAGCAAATTTTCAAACCTGAGGATGGCTTTGGAGACCCCTCTGTTACAGGTTGAACTGTGTCCCCCCCCCAAATTCATATGTTGAAATCCTAACTCTCAGGACCTCAGAATGTGACGTTATTTAGAAATTGGGGCATTGAAGATGTAATTAGTGAATTTAAGGTAAAGCCATGCTGGAATAGGGTAGGCTTCTAATCCAATATGACTGGTGTCCTTATAATGAGGAGAAATTTGGACACAGACACACACACAGGCAGAATGTCATATGAAGATACAGGCAGAGGTTGGAGTGATGCTCCTGCAAGCCAAGGAATGTCAAAGGTGGCCAGCAAAACACTAGAACCCAGGATAGAGGCATGGGACAGATTCTCCCTCACAGCGCTTACAAAGATTCAATCCTCCCAACACCTTGATCTTGGACTAGCCTCCAGGACTGTGAGACAATAAATATATGCTGTTTAAGCCACCCAGTCTGTGGTATTTTATTACAGCAGCTCTAAGAAACATCCCCAAGTTGGTGACAGAAGTTTTGGGCAGACTTGGCAGTCCAGAGCATGAGGCTCTTAATGTCACAATTTGGCTGACTCCAGGGAGGTGTCTAGGCTAGATACAGAAGGATGTGATGACATGTGGAAACACGGATGGTGAGAAAACAGTAAGGACAACAGATTGAAGGTCTCAGTGTGGTTAAAGAATTACTGTACTTGGGATAGTCAAAGAGTGAGATGGAAACGTAGGGTTGGTGATCAGAGGGTGATCTCACAATCCCAATCTTACAATAGAGGTTTGGGAGGTGATGCATTTATTGGTAATTACAAAGTGTAGCGTGAGACCAGGGGCAAGCGAGGCTGAAGTGGAGGAGAAGAAGTCACCATCAGAGAAAAGGAACCAAGAGAACCAGTGCTGACTGATCATCTACATAGATGCTGAAGTTCCCAGTAATGATGACAGGCATAGTAGGGAAGAAGGGAGAGGCTTGGCATCATATTCCTCAGTGAATAAGAGGGAACAACTCAGGTGTCCATAGGTGAAATCTAAAAGAAAGGCTATTGGGTCTGATGACAGGCTTTCATGGAACCTGAGCAGTGACTGAAGGAGGACTTACAAATGGCTTGAAAGTGTCAATGAGAAGGGATCAAGAATGATACCCACCCACCTCCAAGTCTTAGTACAAGGGAGGCCCTGCCTTGTACTGGATTATGAATTTACTCATAATTCATATACCTGCAGATTAGGGATCTGATACTCAGAGTATATACTGAGCATATACCCTGAGCATATACCCTCTAACCCTGTAGATTAGCGATAACCAAAGTGGTAGTTTCAAAAAGTCCCTGTCTGTCCTAAGCATAAAAGTTATGTGGGGACTCCAGACACCCAAGACATGAAATAGAGAAGAAACAGCACACCTTACATAGCTAGAAAGTTGAAGAGCTTGGACTTGAACTCTGTTCTCTGTGGCTCCAGATATAACACCTTTACAAACAGAAACAACTGCTGCCCTTCCTTGGGAAGAATTATACTTCCCCATCTCACTGACGTCAGGCTTTGGTCAAAAAGATGTGAGCAGAATTAACGTGCATCACTTCCCTGCAGAAGTTTTAGGTCCAGTGTGTCATCGTGGTGTTCTCTTTTCCCTCTGCCGTAAGACCAGAATGTTCTAGAGAAAGGCAGCTCCATCAGTCTGGGTCCCAGAGGAGGACCATCTGGAGCAGAGGCTCAGATAATTGCAAATGACATCCAGCATGAATACAATAAATGTTGGTTGTTGAAAACCACAGAGACCTTGGAGTCACTTGTTATGGCTGCATAGCCTATCCTATCCTAACTGATATAGGGAGGAATCTAGGATTACCTGAGCTTCCAAGTTTGGGTACCTAGATAGGTGGAAATCCCATTCACTAAGCCTGCAAATACAGGAGGAGAAAGCAATTTTCCCCAAAATGCTGTTTCTCCAGCAGCCTGGGCTTCCTGATAACTATTTGCAAAATTTCCCCACAGCTTAGTCATTCTGTGAATGAACTTGGCAGTAGTAACTCTCCACATTGGAAGTAGCCCTCAAATGGTACCCCTGACATTCTACCCCAGTAGCCATCTCCCTCCAGCTTTACTAGGGATGCCGGGGTGGGGGAAGGGATGGTAGGGGCATCTGTACATGCCCAGAGGTCACAGGAAAATGTCTTACTGCTCTCCAGAAAAATGTTCACAATGTTGACACAACAAAAAGGGACTTGCTAGCAGCTAGACGACACAATAAGTACATTCCCATGGCCTGGAACAAGTCATTTTAAGACACATTGTTTAGACTATAAGCTCCTCACAACTTCACTTGTTTCTATTACACTTTACTAGTTTATTCCTGTTCAAACAGCCAGAAAAATAATGGGAACAGAACAAAGCCTCCTTTCACCTAGAGTTATATCCTCCTTCTTCAGTTTTTCCCAGCAAGCATTTTCTTGTATCTTACGGCAAGAGTTTACTGAGATAACAGTCCAGAAGGTAGAACCCTCACGCGTGCATTTGTAACATCACCCCACATCCTTTCCTGAGTGTGACTGATAGTGGCTCCTTCATTAAACTTATCTCCAGAACACAGGGAGGATGCACCTGTTAGTCACTAGCCTATTTGTTCAGTTCTTGCTCCTATCAGCCTTCCTTTATTTTGTTTCTTTATCAAAGGCCTGTTGGAGGAGTTGAACATCCAAGCCCAATGTGCAGCTGAGAACACTAAGTTATCCTACCCTCTTTCAGATGGAGCTGCCACGCTACGGTAGGAGGCTGGGGGAAGGACCCACTCTCAGAGACTCCTCAGGAGTAAACCCCAAGATGAGCTCTGTTCAGACTTTTACCGTCACTGCCCTGTTTGACAGTAACGGTCCCTTAAGTGCTCCCAGTCTCCTGTCGCACCCCATCCAACTGATCCATCATCCACCACGCAGCAAGAGAGAGCTTTCTAAAATACAAATCCGATCACACCTCTGTCCTGCTTGGAATCCTTCTGCAGATCCCCATGAGGGATAAAGTTAAGTACTCATTCTTTAGCACTTATACAAAGCCCCTCACCGTCTCTCCTCAGGCTAATTTTCTAGATTTTTCCTTCTGTGTGCTGCTCTCTTTGCATAGACTTTAAGTCTTTCCTACCTGGAAAACTCTTTTTGTATCTTTCAAATCCAAATCCTTCTCCGGAAGCTACCCCATGCGCGCCGCACCCCACCCCATCCCATATTCCATCCCAACCTCAGTGGGGTAAAGGGCTGCCTCACCATGGTTCTATGACTGCACCCAGTTATAGTCTCACTACTTCTTATATGGTGTCATTTCCAACCAATTTTTATATTCACAAGAAAAAGGAACCATCTTATTCTAGCATGAGTGTAGTGTCCAACATATAAACAGGCTTCATTTCTGTTTACAAGCATTTATAGTGTGAAGTGGTAGGAATCAAAGGTAAGAAAGTCTCAGTCCTTGCTGTAGAGGAACAGGCAGAACTGTAGGGCAAACAAGCACATTCACAAATAATTGTATTATGTAATAAATAAAACTACATCACAAGAGGTCCACATATTTTTCTTAAAGGAAAAAGGTGAATGAACCAAAGAACAGTTGGGAGGAATTATGACCTTATCGCTGGCTTTGTTTGGAGATTAAAAATGGTTTAAGGAGATATCTATGGGTGCCAAGTGGACAAAGTGTGGACTTGTGATGGTTAATTTCATGCAGCAGTTTGACTGCGCCAGAGTGTCAAAATATTTGATCAAGCATTAATTTGGGTGCTTCCTTTGCAGTGTTTTTGGATGAGATTAACATTTAATTTTTTTAACATCTTTATTGGAGTATAATAGCCTTACAGTGTTGTGTTAGTTTCTGCTGTATAACAAAGTGAATCCGCTATATGTATACTTATATCCCTATATTCCCTGCCTCTTGCATCTCCCTCCCCACCTCCTTATCCCACCCCTCTAGATGTTCACAAACCACCAAGCTGATCTCCCTGTGCCACGCAGCTGCTTCCCACTAGCTATCTATTTTACATTTGGTAGTGTATATATGTCAATTCTAATCTCTTTGTCCCAGCTTACCATTCCCCCTTCCCGTGTCCTCAAGTCCATTCTCTACACCTGCATCTTCATTCCTGTCCTGCCCTTAGGTTCATCAGAACCATATTTTTAAATTCCATATATATGAGTTAGCATATGGTATTTGTTTTTCTCTGACTTACTTCACTCTGTATGACAGACTCTAGTTCCATTCACCTTACCACAAATTACTCAATTTCATTTCTTTTTATGGCTGAGTAATATTCCATTGCATATATGTGCCACATCTTCTTTATCCATTCATCTGTCGATGGGCATTTAGGTAGCTTCCATGAGCTTGCTATTGTAAATAGTGCTGCAGTGAACATTGTGTTACATGACTCTTTTTGAATTATGGTCTTCTAAGGGTATATTCCCAGTAGTAGGATTGCTGGGTCATATGGTAGTTCTATTTTTAGTTTTTTAAGGAACCTACATACTGTTCTCCATAGTGGCTGTATCAATTTACATTCCCACCTTAGGGGAAATGGTTTAGAGGAAATGGATCTTAGAGGAAATGGTTTCAATTCTTCACCACTGAGAACGATGATGGCTGTGGGTTTGTCATATATGGCCTTTATTATTTTGAGGTAGGTTCCCTCTATGTCTACTTTCTGGAGGGTTTTTATCATAAATGGGTGTTGAATTTTGTCAAAAGCTTTTTCTGCATCTATTGAGATGATCATATGGTTTTTATTCTTCAGTTTGTTAATATGGTGTATCACACTGATTGATTTGCGTATGCTGAAGAATCCTTGCATCCCTGGGATAAATCCCACTTGACGATGGTGTATGGTCCTTTTAATGTGCTGTGAGATTCTGTTTACTAGTATTTTGTCCAGGAGTTTTGCATCTATATTCATCAGATATATTGGCCTGTAATTTTCTCTTTTTTGTGACATCTTTGTCTGGTTTTGGTATCAGGGTGATGGTGGCCTCGTAGAATGAGTTTGGGAGTGTTCCTCCCTCTGCTATATTTTGGAACAGTTTGAGAAGGACAGGTGTTACCTCTTCTCTAAATGTTTTATAGAATTCACCTTTGAAGCCATCTGGTCCTGGGCTTTTGTTTGTTGGAAGATTTTTAATCACAGTTACAATTTCAGTGCTTGTGATTGGTCTGTTTATATTTTTTATTTCTTCCTGGTTCAGTCTTGGAAAGTTGTGCTTTTCTAAGAATGTGTCCATTTCTTCCAGATTGTCCATTTTCTTGGCATATAGTGACTTGTATTAATCTCTCATGATCCTTAGTATTTCTGCAATGTCAGTTGTTACTTCTTTTTCATTTCTAATTCTGTTGATTTCACTCTTCTCCCCTTTTTTTTTCCTTGATGAGTCTGGCTAAAGGTTTATCAATTTTGTTTATCTTCTCAAAGAACCAACTTTTAGTTTTAATGATCTTTGCTACTGTTTCTTTCGTTTCTTTTTCATTTATTTCTGATCTAATCTTTATGATTTCTTTCCTTCTGCTAAATTTGGGGGTTTTTTGCTCTTCTTTCTCTAATTGCTTTAGGTGTAAGGTTAGGTTGTTTGAGATTTTTCTTGTTTCTTAAGGTAGGGTTGTATTGCTTTAAGCCTCCCTCTTAGAACTACTTTTGCTGCATCCCATAGGTTTTGGGTCATTGTGTTTTCATTGTCATTTGTTTCTAGGTATTTTTTGATTTCTGCTTTGATTTCTTCAGTGATCTCTTGGTTATTTAGTAGCGTATTGTTTAGCCTCCATGTGTTTGTATTTTTTACAGTTTTCTTCTGTAATTGATATCTAGTCTAATAGTGTTGTGGTCAGAAAAGATACCTGATACGATTTCAATTTTCTTAAATTTACCAAGACTTTATTTGTGAGTCAAAATATGGTCTATCCTATAGAATATTACATGAGCACTTGAGAAGAAAGTGTATTCTGTTGTATTTGGGTGGAATGTCCTATAAATATCAATTAAGTCCATCTTCTTTAATGTGCCATTTAAAGCTTGTGTTTCCATATTTATTTTCATTTTAGATGATCTGTCCATTGGTGAAAGTGGGGTGTTAAAATCCCCTACTATGATTGTGTTACTGTTGATTTCCCCTTTTATGGCTGTTAGCACTTGCCTTATGTATTGAGGTGCTCCTACATTGCATGGATATATATTTATAAAATTGTTATATCTTATTCTTGATCAAGGGTTGATCCCTTGATCAATATGTAGTGCCCTTCTTTGTCTCTTGTAGTAGTCTTTATTTTAAAGTCTATTTTATCTGATATGAGAATTGCTGCTCCAGCTTTCTTTTGATTTCCATTTGCATGGAATATCATTTTCCATCCCCTCACTTTCAGTCTGTATGTGTCTCTAGGTCTGAAGTGGGTCTCTTGTAGACAGCATATGCATGGGTCTTGTTTTTGTATCCATTCAGCCAGTCTATGTCTTCTGGTTGGAGCATTTAATCCATTTACATTTAAGGTAATTATCGATATGTATGTTCCTATGACCATTTTCTTAATTGTTTTGGGTTTGTTATTGTAGATCATTTCCTTCTTTTGTGTTTCCTGTTTAGAGAAGGTCCTTTAGCATT
This sequence comes from Stenella coeruleoalba, assembly GCF_951394435.1. Classification (NCBI taxonomy): domain Eukaryota; kingdom Metazoa; phylum Chordata; class Mammalia; order Artiodactyla; family Delphinidae; genus Stenella; species Stenella coeruleoalba. The sequence continues at coordinate 35,775,483 of NC_137151.1, read as the reverse complement.
TGTTGTAAAGCTGGTTTGGTGGTGCTGAGTTCTCTTAGCTTTTGCTTGTCTGTAAAGCTTTTATTTCTCCATCAAATCTGAATGAGATCCTTGCTGGGTAGAGTAATCTTGGTTGTAGGTTTTTCCCTTTCATCATTTTAAATATGTCCTGCCACTCCCTCTGGCTTGCAGTTTCTGCTGAAAGATCAGCTGTTAACCTTATGGGGATTCCCTTGCATGTTATTTGTTGCTTTCCCATTGCTGCTTTCAATATTTTTTCTTTGTATTTAATTTTTGATAGTTTGATTAATATGTGTCTCGGCTTGTTTCTTTTTGGATTTATCCTGTATGGGACTCTGTGTGCTTCCTGGACTTTGGTGGCTATTTCCTTTCCCGTGTTAGCCAAGTTTTCAACTATAATCTCTTCGAATATTTTCTCAGACCCTTTCTTTTTCTCTTCTTCTTCTGGGACCCCTATAATGTGAATGTTGGTGCGTTTACTGTTGTCCCAGAGGTCTCTGAGACTGTCCTCAATTCTTTTGTTTTTTCTTCATTCTGCTCCCTGGCAGTTATTTCCACCATTTTATCTTCCAGCTCACTTATCTGTTCTTCTGCCTCAGTTATTCTGTTATTGATTCCTTCTAGAGTACTTTTAATTTCAGTAACTGTGTTGCTCATCACTGTCTGTTTGCTCTTTAGTTCTTCTAGATACTTGTTAAATGTTTCTTATATTTTCTCCATTCTGTTTCCAAGATTTTGGATCAGCTTTACTATGGTTACTCTGAATTCGTTTTCAGTTAGGTTGCCTATTTTGTCTTCATTTATTTGGTCTTGTAGGTTTTTACCTTGCTCCTTTATCTATAACAATTTTTTTGTCATTTCATTTTTTTTTTTTTTTTTTGATGGGTGGTGCTGTATTCCTGTCTTACTGGTTGTTTGGCCTACGATGTCGTCCAGCACTGGAGTTTGCAGGCAGTTGGATACAGCTGGGTCTTGGTGCTGAGATGAGGACCTCTGGGAGGCCTCATTCTGACTGATATTCCCTGGGGTCTGAGGTTCTTCTGTTAGTCCAGAGGTTTGGACTCAGAGCTTCCACCACAGGAGCTTGGGCCCAACCTCTGGCCTGGGAACCAAGATCCCACAAGCTTTGTGGAATGGTGGTGGTGTGGGGGGAGGAAGAAAGAAAAAGGAGCAGTACAATATCAAAGAATAAAAAGCAAAATAAAATTAGAAAGATAAAAAATATATTAGGAAGTATAAAACTATAATTGAAACAACTGCAGTAAGGTAAAATAAGTCCACAACAGAAAAAAGAAAAAAAAAGCGGGGGGTGGGGGGTGAACAAGCCAAAAGGAAAGATCACTAACAAAGTATAAAGAATAAAATAAAATTAGAAAAATAAAAGATTTATTAGGAAAAATAAAAATATAAAAGAATCAACAACAATGAATCAACAAGGTAAAACAGAACCCCAATCTAAAAGAGGAAAAAAGAAAAAGAATTCCACTCCTTTTGTTTTAATTTTATTTTTTGGCCACACCACGCGGCATGTGGAATCTTAGTTCCCTGACAAGGGATCAAACCTGCACCCCCTGCATTGGAAGTGCAGAGTCTTTTTTTTTTTTTTTTTTTGGGCTGCATTGGGTCTTTGTTGTTGCACATAGGCTTTCTGTAGTTGTGGCAAGAGGGGGCTACTCTTCGTTGAGGTGCATGGGCTTTTCATTGCGGTGGCTTCTCTTGTTGCGGAGCACGGGCTCTAGGCATGTGGGCTTCAGTAGTTGTTGCACATGGGCTTAGTTGCTCCACAGCATGTAGGATCCTTCTGGAACAGGGATCAAACCCATGTCCCCTGCGTTGGCAGGTAGATCCTTAACCACTGCACCACCAGGGAAGTTCTCAGAAGCACAGTCTTAACCACTGGACCACCAGGGAGGTCCCTAACATTTAAATTGGTAGACTGAGTAAAGAAGATTGCCCTCCCTAATGTGGGTGGGCCTCATCTAATCAGTTGAAGGCCTGAATAGAACAAAAAAATTGACTCTCCCTCAAGGAAGAGAGAGTTATTTCCTCCTTGTCTCTGACCTGGGACACTGGCTTTTTTCCTGGCTTTGGACTCAAATGGAGACAGTGGCTCTTCCTGAATCTCAAGTGTGTCAGCCTTCAGACCCAAACTACATCATCAGTTTTCCTGGTTCTCAGGTCTTTGGATTCAGACTGGAACTAATCATCAGCTCTCCTGGGTCTCCAAGCTTGCTGACTCACCCTGAAGATCTTGGAATTTGCCATCTTCCATAATTGCATGAGCACGTTTCTTATAATAAATCTTTTTATCAAGGGATTTATGCATGTATATATGTATATATGTGTGTGTGTGTGTGTGTGTGTGTGTGTGTTAGTTGGTTCTGTTTCTCTGGAGAAACTTGACAAATACATCCTCTTACACTGATAATAATAAAGACAGTGTTGCTTAATCAGAGCTTGGGCTCTTTAGCCAGATGGCATGGTTGCAAATCCCAGCCCTACCATTGATTAGCTTTGTAACCTTGGACAAGCTATTTAATCATTCCAAGCCCTGAGATCCTCATTTGTAAAGTGGGGATAATAGTGGTGCCTACTTCATGTGGTTGTTAGGATAAGATTAAATATGCAAATACACAAAAGAGCATAGCACAATGTTTGGGACATACTAAGTATGCAATAAACATCAATGATTAGCTTTCCCAGGCATCAGTATTTATTGTTAACCCACTAAAACGGTCACTATGCCGTCTACTATACACACATGGCTCCTTGAATCCACACAACTCTACTACAGAGACACTCATGTTCCCACTGTACAGTGAAGTAAACCAAGGCAACCTAGCCCAGTGGTAAAAAAAAAAAAAAAAGTGTGGCTTTGGAAACTGGTATACCACCTATGGGACCCTGAGCATGGGATTTAAAATCTCACTTTCCTTATTACAGAATTGATTTTAAAGGGTTGTCTGGAAAAACATAAGATATGAAAAGCTTAGCCTAGTGCTAAGTACATATTAGGCAGTCCACAAACTTGCCAGAAAATGTTACTGTTATTAAGATATTACTAATAATAAGTACTGTTAAGAGGATAAGTTCCTAGTGACATTAGAGCTGAGGCCTGAACTGTGGTCTGGCTCACTCAAACCTAAATGTAACCCTGCTCTGTCCTCCACCATCACACTAGCTCTGCCAACCCTGGAGCAGAGGCCAAGGATGTGATGCAGACCTGGGGCCTGCAGACAGTGGGGCAATAAGAGAGCAAATCACAGGGGAGGGATGGACTGGGAATTTGGGGTTAGTAGATGCAAACTATTATGTATCGAATGGATGGACCACAAGGTCCTATTATATAGCACAGGAACTATATTCAATACCCTGGGATAAACCATAATGGAAAAGAATATGAAAAAGAATGTATATATATGTATAACTGAGGCACTTTGCTGTACCGCAGAAATTAACACATTGTAAATCAACTATACTTCAAGAAAAAAAAAGAGTGAATCAGAAACCCCACCCTAAACAAACATGCTGAACACTGCCTCTCCCTTTCACAGAGCTCTGACTACTTAAGATTCAACACCCGTGTCCTGTTCCATTTTCACAATTTTACTTCCCAGTAGAAGTTGGTATCGATGTTTCTTAACATGTTCCAGTTACTTTTAGTTTGTGAAAATAAAAAGACAAGAAAAATAATACACTGCCAATGATATCCTTCACTGTTTGTTTACATTAATGCGCCTAAATGTTTTTTTCTCCAGAAATTAGAAAAATAAAAGCCTACCCCCAAGCAGGCACCTCTGGGCTTGGACAACACATTGCATAGGGTCTCCACTTGGAATTGCTGTCTTCATCCTGGGGACCTCCTCCTTGGGAGTTCCTTGAGGGAACAAGGAGTGAGTTGCGCTCTCTAGAAAACTCCAAGGAAACAGGGTAGGATGACATGTGCACCGTGGGGACACCTGGCTCCCCTTCCTTGTCTTCAACAAGAGTTTGCAAAACACTTTCCATAGATGTATTACCAAGGGCTTCTCTCCTCACACAGATATGTCCCTGACCTTCTGGCTTTGGAATGCTAGCTTTGAGAAATTTTTATATTAGCGATGGTGGGTTTTAGCTAAGATGCAAACTTGTCACCTGTGCTGGTCCTCTCTGTGACAGCGCAAACCTTGGTGAGACAGCTGGGGTGCAATGTCAGCAGCCAAAGGGGGACTCTGGGCTTCAGAGAACAGGCCTGGAACCCCGGCCTCATTAGCCCAGCACCCACCACCCCAGCAGGAGCCACTGGGGCCATTTTGTGACACCTGCCTCTCAGTTTTTACCTTCTCCCCCAACTTCCCATGCCTTCCACTCTTTCTCGGTCGTTCTCTCCATTTTCCTTCCCCCAAGGCCACTTGCAAAACCACTACCTAGAATGCTGGCCTCCTCAACCTACAGGGGAGCCAGCCTTGTCACTAGGCCAAGAAGCCGCGATAGTGGTCTTTAAAAATAATTTGCTTTTTTTGGCAAGCACACTCCCTAAAGGACTTTTTTTCCCCCTTAATTTCGTATCTCCTCAAAGTTTTAAGTTTACATTTAACATGTTTATCATATGTTTAACAGTTAAAGAGTATGTGATTGCCTGTATATTGTGTGTGTGCTTTAAATATATTTTCATTAAAACCTTGGAGCTGCAGACTTTGCTCATTTAATTCACAGAAAATGTCTGCCATGTAACCTAACAGTCAAGGAGGTCTTCACTGTCAAATCCAGTCAGCCAAATTGAGTTTGCATTCTGACAAAACGTGTGCTTTATTTTAAAAAATTCAACCCAATAGGTTAGTAAGTGTCCCTGTGACAAACATCTCATTTCTGAACTCTCAGTTTAAGACAGATGAGATAGATGGATCAAGTAATGGTTAGATGTATAGAGAGCTGGGAAAGAAGGGAGGGAAGGAGGGAGGAAGATAGATGGATAGATGGATGGATGGATGGATGGATGGATGGATGGATGGATAGATGGATGGGTGTCTGGCCATGATTCTGAAACCAACTCCCTTCAATACTTCTTAGCTGAACTCTCTTTCCCAAAATTCTCTCAGGAGCTATACTTTCCCAAATTACCCCTCTTTTTTAGGGATGAAGAGATTTTTACACCCTGGAGAAAAGAACAATAATAAAATTGAGTATAAGATAGAGATATGGTTTCTTTCAAAGAGGGGACAAGGGTACTTGTAAAAGGGAGGGGTGAGTTCTCAGGCAGACCAGTTTTAAACGAGGCCACATGGAGGCTGAGGATCTCAAGAATCGTTTCCCTGCCGCACACATACCCAGGTTCAAAGAGCTACATCCTTCTGTCAGTCTGGGTCCTGCGTTATTACAATGGGCACGTAGCAGAAATGAGAAATCAATGTTTGTTGTATTAAGCCTCTGAGACTTTGGAGATGTTTCTTACCACAGAATAACCCAGTCTAACCTGACTAATACATAGGTAATAAAGCCAATGTTCAAACTGGGTTCCTACCGATACTTGCATCTACATTTCAATTGATAGGAAACTCAGCCATTTGAAGAAGATGATTTATGATCCAATATTCTCTATCCATCAAAATCTTACCCACTCCTTAGGGCCCAGATTTCCTGTATTTGCCTTAGTATCTTCCTTTTCTCTCTCATCTCAAAATATACTTTTTCTCCTCTGAACACAGGCATTTACCTGAAGATGCAACACAAATGCCTCCAGAAGCCAGGCAGGCAACATAAATGGATAACTGGGAAAACTGGAGAGAACTTGTCTACCCTAAAGGCAACCCAATTTAATTAAAACAAGGAAAGAGGGGGAAAAAAAAAAGCACTATGCCAGACAAAATAACTATAGCTCTGGTCTGCCAGGTTGTGACCTTGGTAGAATTCATAAGAAATCCATTTCTTTCACTGATGTTTTAAATGACTATTTTGAGCTTTCACCATGTCTTGATCGATAGTAATGAATACAAAGTATTTAACTTTTATAAGTAGTTTACTGCTTATCTCTCCAGCCAGAGTGTAAGTTCCCTGAGGGCAAGGATTTGCTCACCTCAACAGTATTTTATATGGATTCTGATACAGTGCTTTAACATTGTGAGGGGTGGAGGCAAGATGGTGGCATGGGAGGACGTGTAGTTCACATCTCCCCACAGCCAGGTCACCTGCCAGATGCTGCTGGGGGACCTCAACGCCCAAGGTCATGGCAGGAATACCTGAGCAACCAGGTAGGACGTTGGGGGAGAGAGGGGGGAGGAGGAGTGGAAGCCGGACAATACTGGTGCCCCTGAGGGGTGGCTGGGAGACTGAAGGGGTTGCCACGCCTGGAAGGACCCTCAGAGGCAGGAGAATCAGAGAGAAGCAAGCCTAGTGTTTCCTCTGCCCGACTAGGCCCCGGGAAGCCTGCTGAGCTCCCAGGTCTGGTCCTCTATTCTTTGCGGCCCCCTCCAGACCGCGTAGGTCCTAGGGGTGTAGGACGGAGAGAGGAGGTGGGAAGAGGAGGAGAGGTGGATTGGCGGAGGGGGACCCTCCAAGACTGGAGGATCTGGGGAGGCACAGAAGGCAGTGCCCCCACCCTTGGCCCCGGGAAGTCTGTTGGGCTTCTGGGTCTGGTCCCCTGCCTTACGGGGGCCCTCTCTGGCCATGTGGGTCTTAAGGGCATAGGAGGGAGGGAGGTGGGGGAAGAAGAAGAGAGGGCAACACGGAGGGACCCTTCAGGATCTAGGATCAGGGGGAACATGCCTAGCATTTCCCCTGCCCAGTAAGGGCCAGGGAGCCTGTTGCAGTCCTGGACCTGGTCCTCTGCCCTCCATGGCCAGAGGCACTCCTGGGTCTCTCCTGATGTGGTTAAGCCTAAGCCCCATCACCCCCCAGAGCCTTTTCGGGCCCTGTGGGTCCTAAGCATAGGCCCTGCACACTGCCTAAGCCCTGCCCCCAACAGCCAAGGCCTTTTCCAGCTTTTTTTTTTTCTCCTCATTTTTGTTATTCTGGTTCTGTTTTACCTTCAGATTGGTGTTTCACCTATATTCTTAATTTTTCTAACATATCTGTTAGCTTTCTAATCGTATTTTATTTTTTACTCTTTGTTATTGTTCTGCTCCTTTTTTTATTTTCTGCTGCTCCATGCAGTTTGCAGGATCTTGGTGCACAAGCTGGGAGCAGGGCCTGAGCTCCTACAGTGGGAGCTCTAAGTCCAAACCACTGGACTAATAGAGAACCTCAGACCCCAGGGAATATTCATCAGTGTGAGGTCTCCCGGACGTCCTCATCTTGGCATCAAGGCCCAGCTCTACCCAACAGTCTACAAACTCCAGGGCTGGAAGCCTAAGGCCAAACAACAAGTAAGACAGGAACACAATCCTACCCATAAAAAAAAGAAAATTGAGATGACAAAAAAACATGTCACAGATGAAGGAGCAAGGTAAAAACCTACAAGACCAAATAAATAAAGATGAAATACACAACTTACTTGAAAAAGAATTAAGAGTAATGATAGTAAAGATGATCAAGAATCTCAGAAATAGAATAGATGCACAGATCAAGAAAATACAAGAAATGTTTAACAAAGATCTAGAAGAACTAAAGACAAACAGAGATGAACAACACAACTGAAATGAAAAATACACTAGAAGGAATCAATAGCAGAATAATGGAGACAGAAGAATGAATAAGTGAGGTGGAAGACAGAAGAGTGGAAATAATTGCCGAGGAGCAGAATAAAGAAAAAAGAATGAAAAGAATTGAAGACAATCTCAGAGACCTCTGGGACAATATTAAATGCACCAACATTCGAATTATAGGGCTCCCAGAAGAAGAAGAGAAAAAGAAAGGGACTGAGAAAATATTTGAAGAGATTATAGTTGAAACCTTCCCTAACAGGGGAACGGAAACAGTCACCCGAGACCAGGAAGTTCAGAGAGTCCCATACAGGATAAATCCTAGGAGAAACACACCAAGACACATATTAATCAAACTAAGAAAAATTAAATTCAAAGAAAAAAAATTATAAGCAGCAAGGGAAAAGCAAAAAATAACGCACAAAGGAATCCACATAAGGTTGACAGCTGATTTTTCAGCAGAAACTTTGCAGGCCAGAAAAGAGTGGTAGGATATATACTTAAAATGATGAAAGAGAAAATCTACAACCAAGATTACTCTACCCAGCAAGGATCTCATTCAGATTCAACAGAGAAATCAAAAGCTTTACAGACAAGCAAAAGCTAAAAGAACTCAGCACCACAAAACCAGCTTTACAACAAATACTAAAGGAAGTTCTCTAGGCAGGAAACACAAGAGAAGAAAAAGACCCACAAAAACAAATGCAAAACAATTTAGAAAATGGTAATAGGAACATACACATTGATAATAACCTTGAATGTAAATGAATTAAATGCTCCAACCAAAAGACACAGACTGGCTGAATGGATACAAAAACAAGACCCATATATATGCTGTCTACAAGAGACCCACTTCAGACCTAGGGACACATACAAACTGAAAGTGAGGGGATGGAAAATGATATTCCATGCAAATGGAAACCACAAGAAAGCTGGAGTAGCAATACTCGTATCAGATAAAATAGACTTTAAAATAAAGGCTGTTACAACAGATAAGGAAAAACACTACATAATTATCAAGGGATCAATCCAAGAAGATATAACAATATAAATATTTATGCACCTAACATAGGAGCACCTCAATACATAAGGCAAATGCAAACAGCCATAAAAGGGGAAATCGACAGTAAACAATAATAGTAGGAGACTTTAACACCCCCCTTACACCAATGGACAGATCATCCAAACAGAAAATAAATAAGGAAACACAAGCTTTAAATGACACAACAGACCAGACAGATTTAACTGATATTTATAGGACATTCCACCTGAAAGCGACAGAATACACTTTCTGCTCAAGTGCACATGGAACATTCTCCAGGGTATATCACATCTTGGGTCACAAATCAAGTCTCAAAAAATTTTAAAAGCCTGAAATCATATCAAGCATCTTTTCTGACCACAACGCTATGAGATTAGAAATCAATTACAGTAAAATAAAAAAACTGTAAAAATTACAAATACATGGAGGCTAAACAATACACTACAAAATAACCAAGAGATCACTGAAGAAATCAAACAAGAAATAAAAAAAATACATAGAAACAAATGACAATGAAAACATGACAACCTACAACCTATGAGATGCAGCAACAGCCATTCCAAGAGGGAAGTTTACAGCAATTCAATCTCACCTCAAGAAACAAGAAAAATCTCAAACAAACAATCTAACTTTACACCTAAAGCAACTACAGAAAGAACAAAGAAAACCTAAAGTTAGTAGAAGGAAAGAACTCATAAAGATCAGAGCAGAAAAAAATGAAACAGAAACAAAGAAAACAACAGCAAAGATAAATAAAACTAAAAGCTGGTTCTTTGAGAAGATTAACAAAATTGATAAACCTTTAGCCAGACTCATCAAGAGGGAGAAGACTCAAATCAATAAAATTACAAATGAAAAAGGAGAAATCACAACTGACACAGAAGAAATACAAAGGATTATAAGAGACTATTACAAACAATTATATGCCAGTAAAATGGGCAACCACGAAGAAATGGACAAATTCTTGGAAAGGTACAATTTTCAAGACTGAACCAGGAAGAATGAGAAAATATTAACACACCTATCATGAGTAATGAAATCAAAACTGTAATTAAAAATCTTCCAACAAACAAAAGTCCAGGACTAGATGGCTTCACAGGATAATTCTATCAAACATTTAGAGAAGAGCTAACACCCATCCTTCTCAAACTCTTCCAAAAAGTTGCAGAGGGAGGAACACTCCTAAATTCATTCTACAAGTCCACCATCACCCTGATACCAAAACCAGACAAACATATCATGAAAAAAGAAAATTACAGACCAATACCACTGATAAATATAGACACAAAAATCCTCAACAAAAACTAGCAAACAGAATCCAACAACACCTTAAAAGGATCATGCACCATGATCGAGTGGGATTTATCCCAGGAATGCAAGGATTGTTCAATATACACAAAATCAATGGGATACACCATATTAACAAATTAAGGAATAAAAACTATATGATCATCTCAATAGATGCAGAAAAAGCTTCTGACAAAACTCAGCACCAAGTTATGATAAAAACTCTCCAGAAAATGGGCATAGAGGGAAACTACCTCAACATCATAAACGCCATATATGACAAACCCACAGCAAACCTCATTCTCAATCGTGAAAAACTGAAAGCATTTCCACTAAGATCAGGAACAAGACAAGGATGTCCACTCTCACCACTATTATTCAACATAGTTTTGGAAGTCTGAGCCACGGCAATAAGAAAAAGAAATAACAGCAATACAAATTGGAAAAGAAGAAGTAAAACTGTCACTGTTTGCAGATGACATGATACTATACATAGAGAATCCTAAAGATGCTACCAGAGAACTACTAGAGCTAATCAATGAATTTGGTAAGGCTGCAGGTTACAAAATTAATGCACAGAAATCTCTTGCATTCCCATACACTAACAATGAAAAATCAGGAAGAGAAATTAAGGAAATAATCCCACTTACCATCACAACGAAAAGAATAAAATACCTAGGTATAAAACTACTAAAGGAGGCAAAACACTTGTACTCAGAAAACTATAAAACACTGATGAAAAAATCAAAGATGACATAAACAGATGGAGAAATATACCATGTTCTTGGAATGGAAGAATCAATATTGTGAAAATGACTACACTACCCAAAGCAATCTACAGATTCAATGCAATCTCTATCAAACTATCAATGGCATTCTTCACAGAATTAGAAAAAAAATTCATAGTTTGTATGGAAACACAAAAGTCTCCGAATAGCCAAAGCAATCTTAAGAAAAATGAAGCTGGAGGAATCAGGCTCACCGACTTCAAGCGATAACAGAAAGCTACAGTAATGAAGACAGTATGGTACTGGCACAAAAACAGAAATATAGATGAATGGAACAAGATAGAAAGCCCAGAGATAAACCCACGCACCTATGGTCACCTAATCTCTGACAAAGGGGGCAAGCGTATACAATGGAGAAAAGACAGCCTCTTCAATAAGTGGTGCTGGGAAAACTGGACAGCTACATGTGAAAGAATGAAATTAGAACACTCCCTAACACCACACACAAAAATAAACTCAAAATGTGTTAAAGACCTAAATGTAAGACTGGACACTATAAAACTCTTAGGGGAAAACATAGGCAGAACACTCTTTGACATAAACCACAGCAAGCTCTTTTTGGACCCACCTCCTAGAGAAATGGAAATAAAAACAAAAATAAACAAATGGGACCTAATGAAACTTCAAAGCTTTTGCACAGCAAAGGAAACCATAAACAAGATGAAAAGACAACCCTCAGAATGGGAGAAAATATTTGCAAATGAAGCAACAAAGGATTAATCTCCAAAGTATACAAACAGCTCATGGAGCTCAATATCAAAAAAACAAAAGCACAATTAAAAAATGGGCAGACCTAAATAGAAGGTATGTCACCAAAGAAGACATACAGATTGCCAACAAACACATGAAAAGATGCTCAACTACACTAATTATTAGAGAAATGCAAATCAAAACTACAATGAGATATCATCTCACACTGGTCAGAATGGCCATCATCAAAAAATCTAGAAACAATAAATGCTGGAGAGGGTGTGGAGAAAAGGGAACACTCTTGCACTGCTGGTGGGAATGTAAATTGATACAGTCTCTATGGAGAACAGTATGTAGGTTCCTTAAAAAACTAAAAATAGAATTACCATATGACCCAGCAATCCCACTACTGGGCATATACCCTGAGAAAACAGTAATTCAAAAGGACACATGTACCCCAATGTTCATTAGAGCACTATTTACAATAGCCAGGACATGGGAACACCCTAAATGTCCAATGACAGTTGAATGGATAAAAAAGATGCGGTACGCATATACAATGGAATATTACTCAGCCATAAAAAGGAATGAAACTGGGTCATTTGTAGAGACGTGGATGGACCCAGAGTCTGTCATACAGATTGAAGTAAGCCATTAAGAGAAAAACAAATATCGTATATTAACTCATATATGTGGAAATCTAGAAAAATGGTACAGATGAACATATTTGCAGGGCAGGAATAGAGATGCTGATGTAGAGAATGGACATGTGGACGCAGAGGGGGAAGAGGAGGGTGGGACGAATTGGGAGATTAGGTTTGACATAAATACACTACCATGTGTATAATTTATAGCTAGAGGGAACCTAGATGGGTGGGATTGGGGGGGTGGGGTGGGAGGGAGGTCCAAGAGGGAAGGGATATATGTATACATATAGCTGACTCACTTCATTGTACAGCAGAAACTAACACAACATTGTAAAGCAATGATGCTCCAATAAAAAAATAAACTTAAAAAAATATTTTGATATAATCTGCGTTGAGGTCTTACATGGGAATGGAAAGTACATTATAAATTATAATTAGCATAACATAGCATAGCACAATATATTTGGTTAGCATGCCTTTGCCACGAGGTCATTTCTCCTCCTTGGAGCCCCCAGCTCACTGTAGAGCGATGCTCAGTGTCAGTCATGTCATTATCCTCCGTAAGTGTTACTGCCCCCACTTCCGGATGAATTAGGAAGGAGGGTATAAGCCAGGTAGGCTGAAAAGACTGTGCCCTGGTTGACATGAGCCCTATGACAATAGTTTCTGTAAAAAGTCTCTTGGCTCCAGTTAACGTGGCCTAGGTCTCCATCTGACTTAGGAGCAGATGACAATTGATATTCTTCTTTAGAAATAAGAATCTACTGTCAGTCCTTATGAATTGAGTCTAGTGCTACTCTGCCCTAGATAGGGCAAAAGGATCCTTTTGCCCTGTGAAGGTCTGGGGAGTTAACCTAGATCTTAGCACTTGAACCTATTTCAATTTAATTTACTTATAACCAATTAAATTCACTCATTTTAATGTTTTAACAATTCCTGCTAGTATACAATGTACCCATCACTGCAAAACAACTTTTTTTCAAACATCTATCAAGCCTACCCATGGCGTCCAGAAACATCACAAGGGCAGTTCCCTGTCAGGGGTAGGCCTCAATGAGATTTTTTCTAGTATCGCTCCACGGCATTATTATTCCAAAAAGTTTTTTAATCTACAGAGAATAACAAATCGATTTGACCTTGGGAGAAAAGTGTTACAGAGTATCACTAGATCCTTGAAATGGGCTCCATTCAGAGACTGTCTGGTTGCCATGCCTTCTATGTCATTCAGTCTTATGTGGGAGCTAAACCCCTCTGCCCACCCACAGGCCCAAGACACACACCTTCTCATAGCAACTGGATGCATCCCCGCTGTCTTCATCATCACACTCTCCCTCTATTGGCAAATGTGTATAACACCTGACCAGGGCCTGGAATCCAGAGACCCAAGGAGACCTGACTTACTGATCCCTGATAGGGACTGACATCCCATTCTTGCTGATGCGCGAGGCTGTTACCCAGAGCTCACATTTAAATGTGGCTCTCTTGTTCTCCTGATTCAGCCTGCAATCCTGATCTCTCCTCTCCCCAGAATCACTCTCTGGGTCCAAGAATCTTCTCACCAATCTCTGGCTTCAGTTACTGTTTATAATGTCTGCTCCCTCCATTCCTAAGTTATCTTCCAGGACTTGCTTTAGAATCTACCGATTTCGTCACAGGAGTCAATCTCTCACTCCCAAGACAGAGATATCCTTATTTCTTTCTAGGCCTCCCTGCATTTGCAGGTGCTATTCCTCCTGCCTGGAGCATGCACCGGAGGCCTGATCCACCACCTCCGAGATGTGTGTGTTGTTGGGGGTAGAAGATGGGGTGGTAAAGGTCGGGGATCTAGAAAGTCCTCCCCTGACCACTTCTCCCCACATCCCCTGGGCTCCCAATCCATGCTTTAAGCCCTTCCTCAACCTCATCACTGGCTTTCCTTTCACTTGGCCTCTTCCTTCCCCCTCCCCATCACCCCCACTGTGAACCGAGAGCACTTGGCAGGCACTAGATTTCTTTGTGTCCAAGGCCCTCAGTTAAGGAAGGGAAAAGGAAGGATGGGAGGGATGAAGGGAGGGATGGAGCGAGGGATGGAGGGAGGAAGGCAGGCAGGCAAGTGTGTTTAAAAAGAGAAAGTTTTTGCCTTCTTAACCTACCATATCATCATCATCATAGCTGATCTCTCTGGAAATTCAATGAAATATTTTAAAAATCCACCTGAAAAACGAAACAAATGAAAATACGGAGCACTCTAAGGATAACTGGTAAACGACAACAATTAATTGCCTGTTTTTAATTAAAGATCACTTTAGTCAGAAACTTTCCAACGCGGACCTTTACCTCTCCCAACCATCTCTTGGGGCAGAATAAAATATTGAGTCCCTGAGGCCAGGGATCTAATGGGCTGTGAATCCATGGAGGATATTACCGGGGGGAAGTCATTTGCTCTTTAAAAGTATCAGTAACATCCCAAAATGCTTATAAATCTTAAAAGTCTAACTAACCAGCAGCTTAACCACAGTGGATTTTAGGCAGAGGTGTCTAGGAGAAAGAAGAATGATAAACCTAATTGTTAGCTCTGGGAAAACTTCACCTTGTTTGAAGATAATCTAGACTTTGGATCCTATTTGGAAATCATTATCTATGGTCCTCCTGGGGTAAAAAAAAAAAATGCCCCTAGAAAGCCATGGACTTGAGTTGTGGGCAACCTAATTAATGGAAATGGCCTCTAACTTCAACCTGAGATCATGAATAATGCCTACCTACCTATCCTACACCTTAAAGTAATGAGATTAATGAGCCACTTCCTTGGGAGGCCACAGAAAATCAGAGCAAGAGTATATCCTCTCCTGTGGGCTGCCTTCAATTTGAGCTATGGACTGAGGTTTAGATGGACAGAGTAGAGGTCTGAGGACTAGGGCAGCTCTTTCCATAACTGGTGAACACACATCACACTCTCCAAGATGCACAGACAATCCTACTGTTGTCATGGGATTGAATTCTACTCAAGAACCTGTGTGCCAAATACATGCTGTGATACAGACAAGGGTATAAAGGTTTATAGACGGCAGCCCTTGCCACCAAGGAGCTCACAGTCTGACTGGTAAGACAGCTATTTATTAATAGTTATTAATAAATAAAATTCAGCATGATGTTTTCAGTAAGAGATAATAAGGCACAGAATTTAAGAGAGGAAGTAATTATCTGTCAGAATTATCAGGGAAAGCTTTACAGGAGAGGATGGACTCTGAAGCATGAATGGGAGTTTTCTACGTGAAAAGGCGAGAAGGTATTCTTGGCAGGATGACATCACGTACAAAGGCAGAGAGGTCTGGAATTCCACAGCGTGTTCAGTGAGCTGCAGGAAGACTGAAAGTTCAAGACAAGACTGAATTAAAACCTCAGGTTGCCTCGCCTTTGGAGCACCCACATTTGAACATGCATGTAGATGCCTGACTGGACTGTTCTTGGGCTTCAGGGGGACGGGGGAGGGGTCATCCATGAAGTTAAGATTCCTGGGTTGTTTCTAAAACGTGTTTGAGAACTTGTCGCTGTGCCTACGCTGGTAGTCCCTTGGATGAGTGACCATCCCTGGAGAGAGGGCTCTAGGACCAGGCTAAACTAATGGAGAGTGTTAGAGAAGGAAAAGGGATGAGGACTTCTGATGCAGCTAACACAGGGGTAGTAACTGGTCTAATGAGTCTTTAGCCATAAACCACTGGAGTGGGTCTGAGTCACTTTTCTGAACAGAAGTGGCTCCAGATCTGCATAGATTATTTGAGTTCTCTGTGGGTGGGCTACGTACACTGCACTGAAAGCTTTATTTTGACCATCTTCTTCAGCTGTTGCATCGCTGCTATAAAGATACGTGCACTGTACGTTACTCGGAGCACATAATCACAGAGCACTGCAATGCACGCAGAGAATAAGCAGTTTACCATTATCTTCCTGGTGACAGATGAACGTGAGATTTGTATGCGATAGCAGAGCCTGCAAGACGACCCTGTGACAGGGACTGACTCATAGATACATGTATGTAGGTATGGAAACACCCACCCACAGGTGGGGGTCACATGCTCACATTTTCCACTGGATAGAATTACTTTTATTATCACTTTTACCAGGTACTAAAAAGATATTATGCCTAAAATTGGCAGCAAAAGCAAATCCACATTCATGACTATCTCCCGTTTTCAAACAGACTTGAGTTTAATAAATAAAGGATAGTGAAAATCGCTTCCTCCAATTCAGGATTTAATATTGTATACTCTGAATCACTTGATTCCATTGTTTTTAAAGTTTTCTTACAATCTGTAATTCAGCTAGCCTTCAGATAGTGAATCTTTCCTTAGTAAAATTACAAGATGCATACTGTATTTCTTTTTTTTAACAGTTAATTTTTTAAAAGATATCTTTATTGGAGTATAATTGCTTTACACTGTTGTGCTGGTTTCTGCTGTACAACATAGTGAATCAGCTACATGTATACATATATCCCCTATCTCCTCCCTCTTGCATCTCCCTCCCACCCTCCCTATCCCACCCCCTAGGTTGTCGCAAAGCACCAAGCTGATCTCCCTGTGCTGTTCAGCAGCTAGCCATTTTACATTTGGTAGTGTATTTATGTCAATGCTACTCTCTCACTTCATCCCAGCTTCCCCTCCCCCCTCCCCGCGCATCTTTATCCCTGCCCTGCCACTAGGTTCATCAGTACCATTTTTTAGATTCCATGTATGTGTGTTAGCATACAGTATTGCATACTATATTTCTAATGAATTGCCTCTTACTCTTGTTAGCCACTGAACTCAATCTTTACCTCACAAGGTTTTCCTAGAATCGGCTGGATTGTTATTGGATATCAGGATTGGACTTTCAAGGGAATTGGGTAGACAGGAAGGTACTGTTGGCCTAATTTTCATGAAGTGAAAAAATGATAATGGAAAAATCTCACGAAGTAACAAAGCATATTTCAAAGAAGAAGAAAAAAAGAATGAACTCAGCCTTGCAAAACAGTTTTCTAAAATTATGCTTAGTTGTTTTCAGAAAACCTATTTGATCAGGAAAAAAAAAAAATCAAGCACAGCCTCCTGGGCACCCCACTTCTCTATTCTTCTAGTTTCCCCCTCCTTCTACCTTCCCCCACCTCAGAAGGCTGGGTGAACACAATCAGCTACCGTAAGTACATATTCTGATGTTTAAAAATGAACTTCAACATGAAAAAGAAATTGGAAAAGGCTACATTTATTTTAGGTCATCTGTTGGATTTTAGTTATATCTACCTGAACTTTTAACTTTTGGGAGTTCTGGGTTATATTACACAAATAGGCTATTTCTGAGATTTATTGCTCCTTTTTAAGGAAAATTGGCTACCAAAGGTTTAGGTGAGTAGGTTGATAACTGGGACTCCACATAAGCAAAACCAACCAACCAACCAACGAGCAGCTAGACCAACCTCAGGGACTGCTCTAAAAGCCTCCAGAAAAAAAAGAAAACACAACAGCGCTTCTTCTAGCTGCCTTCCAGAAGGTACTGAAACACAATCTGCTTCATGCATCCGCTGAGGGCCCATGTAGACTCTGAGTCTTACTGTCTTCCAATTTGTGCTTTAATCAATCAGACCCGGATTTGTGGCTTCCAAAACTCAGTGTACTTTTGATTAACTCCCAAACAGATCTTCTGACGCAGGAAAGACAAATGGATTTCATCCACTTGCTAACTAGTGAGCAGGGTTAAGAGAAAAGAAAAGGGTACTCTGGGACTTCTCTTTCTGGCAAGAAGGGGGACTAGATACTCTGACAAAAATTAATGGCCCATTCCGAAAGGATGCTGAATGGATGTGGAATAAATTTACAAGAAGTTAAAAACATTGCTGAGCTCACAATAACGGAAATCCCCAAGGGCAAAAACAAACACAAACAACCACAACAAAGTGCTTGTGAATAAAATGAGAGTAGCAAACAATCAAACGCCTTTACCAAGAACTCAGCAATTTGGAATCAATGGCTGGCCATGAAGGAAATTAGAGATTAGGACTGCCCACGTTTGAACAAAGCTTAATCTAAGGACCTGAGATGCTCTCTTCACCAACGTACCCACATAACCCCTGAGCCGCAAAACGGAAGAGTAAGCCAGGAAAAAAATACTCTGTCTGCAGCAAACGAGGTGATAAGGAAATCCGCCCATCTCTGCCACCATTGTTAGGAATAATAATGAAAACCACACTTCTTCTCTGTGTACAGGTGAACACGGACCTGCCGCCACATGGGTGTGGATATTGAGT
This sequence comes from Stenella coeruleoalba, assembly GCF_951394435.1. Classification (NCBI taxonomy): domain Eukaryota; kingdom Metazoa; phylum Chordata; class Mammalia; order Artiodactyla; family Delphinidae; genus Stenella; species Stenella coeruleoalba. Next base: position 35,757,157 of record NC_137151.1, on the reverse strand, counting down.
TTATATTATCTTCATGACCAGAAAAATGCAAGCCACAGAATTAGAGCAAAGTTGTTAGTACCCCTTGGCTTTTGTTGAAAGCCAACATAAGCCCTATTCAGAGGAAAGAAGGTCAACCTTGGCCTCTCAAGAAACTCAGATTAAATTCAGCTACATAGGAATTCACACACACACAAAAAGACCAAACATACCAAGAAACAGGCTGCCATGAGTAAGAATCAATATAACAAACAAATGAACAGATAAACAAGATATATGATCCCCACAGAACCATAACTTAGAATTACCACATAAACACATAGAAAAATTGTGTATAAGATTGTTTAAAGAAATAAAAATGTTATACAAAAAAAAATTAGCAAGGACAAAAGGGATTACTCGCAATAGCGAGGAAGATTTGGGGAAAGAACCTAATAAAACTTTAAAAAATAAAACGTATAAGCATTTAATTAAAAATAGATGGGTTAAAAAGCTGGTTACACACAGATAAACAGAAAATTATAAACCTGGAAAAATTATATTGAATGTGCCCAGAGAGAAAAGGAGATGGAAAGTACGAAAGGGATGTTAGGAAACGTAGAGGATGGAATGATGAGCTCTGATGTGGGCGTCTAATCAGGGTCCCTCAAGGAGAAAAGAGAACAAGAAGGCATGAGATCGGAAAAGGGCAGACCAACCTCCTTCGGGAACACAGACTCAATACACCTATACCAAATATTGGCAAACCAAATCTAGAAAAAGTTAAAAATATATAATACATCAAGACCAAGTCAGGCATCTTGTAAGTTTGTCTTAACATTAGGAAATGTTCATCCACATTTGGGATGGACCTAGAGACTGTCATACAGAGTGAAGTAAGTCAGAAAGAGAAAAACAAATATCGTATAATATTGCTTATATGTGGAATCTAGAAAAATGGTACAGACGAACTTATTTGCAAAGCAGAAATAGAGACACAGATGTAGACAACAAATTTATGGATACCAAGGGGGCAGGTGGGATGAACTGGGAGATTGGGATTGACATATATACACTATTGATACTATGTATAAAATAGATAACTAATAAGAACCTACTGTATAGCACAGGGAACTCTACTCAATGCTCTGTGGTGACGTAAATGGGAAGGAAATCCAAAAAAGAGGGAATATATGTATACATATAACTGATTCACTTTGCTGTACAGCAGAAACTAACACAACATTGTAAAGCAACTATACTCCAATAAAAATTAATAAAAAAAAGAAAATGTTCCTCCATGTTAACTCGAAAAAATTCACTACACTAATATAGTAAAAGGGAAATGATGTATGATTATCTCAATAGATGATGGAAATTGGATAAAATTCAGTATTTTAATATAAATGCTTAGAAACTTAGAAATAAAGGGAACTACCCTTATCTAATAAAGCACAACTACAAGCAACCTATAGCAAACATCATTCTTCAGGTTCAAAATTTAGAAACATTCCCTTTAAAATAAGAACCAAGTCAAGGTTGCCCTACATCACTGTTTCTATCCCACACTGTGTTGAAAGTCCTAGCCAGTTTAATAAGACAAGGAAAAATGATAACAGAGAATCAAAAAGAAGGATAACAAAATCTTCAGTTTTTGAAAATGACATGGTTTTCTATATAGAACACCCAAAAAAACTAAAAGAATGTTTGTAATTAGTAAGAGAGTATGGTAAAGTTACAGCACAAAAGTTCACTTTATAAACACTGTGTTTCTATACACAAACACCAAATAAGAAAAAGACGATCATTTGTTTTAAAAAGATTTGCCATGGCAACCAAATATAAAGTAACTTGGAATAAATTTAATAAAAGTTGAGAAATTTATTGAATGGCATCTGAAAAGAGTAAATGGAAAGTTATAATCATAGATAGGAAGACTATCATAAATATATCAGTTCTTTCCACTGATTTAATAAAATTCTATTAAAATCCAAACAGATTTAGTGTATGTATGCATCTGTAAAGCTGATTCAAAAGTTTTATACTGAAGATCAAGGCCAAAACAATCATCATACAAAAATTAATTAGGGTATTGTTAGTTTCTATAACAAACACATTAGATGCACAATTTCACTGGCTGGCTTATTTCTCATGTAAGAATCCGGCATGGGTGGACCTGCTGATCTTACCAGCTGGCAGTCTTCCATGTGGTCCTTTGGACTCGAAGTCCCCCACAGTTAACTGGCCAATGAGGATAGAGTACAGACGGAAACTGCTGCACTCCATCAGTGACACATATTAATTGACCTGTAAATATCTGACTGCAAGAGAGGCTGCGAACTGAAGTCCGGCAGCATGCCCAGGGAAAAGCGGAATTAGGTTTGGGGAATAGCTAGCTGACTCAACACATCTTAAGAAAAAGAACATAGGGGAATTTACTGGATTTCATGACAATACAAAGCTTCTCCTATCTCTCATCATTTATATCTACACATATTGAGAGAGAGAGAGATGAACTGACCCATTAAATAATTTTCAAAATTCAGAAACAAAACCACAAATATATGGAAACTTGATATATGGTGGAAGGAACATTTCAGGTAAGTAGGGAAAGGGTAATAAATAATCTCTTTATTTTTGTGTTTGTTTTTATGTATTATTTGTGTGAAAAGTATTATAAACCTATTACAGTACAGTACTATATAGCCAATTGTGTTAGTTGGGTGCCTAGGCTAACTTTGTTGGACTTAACAAACAAATTGGACTTACAAACATGCTCTTGGAACAGAACTCGTTCGTATGTAGGGGACATGCTGTATATACAAGAGCTTTTATACATCAGTATGATTAAGACAAACAGGCTAATAGAAACGTGGGTAAAGGATATAAACTGGTACACCATTTCCTAGCCACCAAATTGGTGAAAATTTTAAACCAAACAATACCAAGAGTTGGCAAGAATGTGAAGTAATAAGAACTCTTACAGACCGCTGATGAGAGTGTAATCACTTTGGATCACAGTTTATCGTAAAGTCGAAGAGATACCTCCCTACGATACAGCAAATTTTACTCCTTGGGATGCACTCAAGAAAATCTTTCATACCCATGCCCCAGGGCAAAATTCAAGCTTTTCACAGGAGCATTGTATATGATTGCAAAAAACTGGAAATAAACTAAAAGTTCACTGACAAGGGGGTGGATGAATAAACTGTGCTTATTCATCCAATGGGATGCTTTATAGAGGTGAAAATTTATAAAATACCCTTACATGCATGACTATGGATGAATCTCAGAAATATAATGTTGGGTGAAAGAAGCAAGTTGGAAAATTATACATACAGCACTTTTTTACACAAAGTTCAGGAACAAAACTAAGTAATATATTGTTGAAGATACATCAGTTATATAAAACTATAATGGAAAGAAAGAAGATGATAAACTCCAAGGAGAACATTGGTTGTCCTGGGCCAGTGGGGAGAGGGATATGATCAGGAAGGGGATATGGGAGGTTTCCATCATGTTAGTAACATTTCACTTCATACATAGTGTCCTGCACAGATCTTTATTCCACTTGGCTTCACACCTTACTTACCTATGTTTTTATATGTATGAAATATTGATAATTCAATTTTTAAAAATTGAAATGTATATACACATATATAATATATAAATACATATAAATATATAAGTTCAGATTCAATGGCTTGCTTAACCATTCCACACTATATCCATCTGCAAAATATCCCTTTCCCCAAAGCAACATGAGGATGAAGCAATATAGCACACATGTTTTGGAACTATAACCACAAGCATAAGGGCTTATTTTAACATAAGTAAAGATGTACAAGGAATTTTTGTGGGTTTAACTTCTTGGCTTCGTAATTTGCTAGCTGTGTGACCTTGGGGAAGTTAATAGCGCTGAGCCTCACTTTGTTCATCTGCAAAACAGAAATTACATTACCTACCTCACAGGGTTGTTGAAAGGATTAAACAAAATGATGTATTTTAAGAACCTAGTTGTTTGAGTCAGAAACTGTCTGCTTGAACGTTCTAGAAAAATGACTCAGACTTAAGCAAAAAAAAAAAAAAGTGAATTTATTTTAAATATTAGTGATTTCACTTAACCTCAAAAGCTTTACGTGCATTCCTGGGACTAAAGCCAGCAACTGGAGCACTTTCAGGAAACAAGGTGGTGCTTCAGGAAGTTTCTTGGTCTCTCTGGAGCTGCACAGGCTCCTACCGCCGCCCGCTCTGACCCTGAACCTCATTCTATACCTCTTCCCTCAGGTGTGAAAAATACCCTCTCTCCCATACATACCCCCCCAAATGTCTTCAAGTTCAAGAATAAACATTGACTATCCATTCACAGTCACAAATGCAAAATCTCAGAGGAAATTCAAGTTAGGTCAGGTGTCCATCCCTGGTCCAGCCAGCTATGACCAGGGACACAGGGACCTGAATTACAAGCATGGTCACTCTAGTATCTTTGTAGAACCTGATACGGCTCAGGTGCTCGATCAATGAACTTTACAGTTATTACTGCCCCAAATGCCAGGATAAATAAAAACCATCCATTCATCCTATAACCTTGCCTTCTCATACGCGTGAGATTTATCTCCCAAAGATAATTACAGCAAAACCCAAGGAAATGGGTGGTTTATCATGTTTTGCAGTACATTATTGAATTCCAAAGAATTAACCCTTAGGATGTAGTCAGAAGACTGGGATTGTTCAAATGAATCGCAAACCTAAGTTCATCCAAAGCCTCTTAAATCACAAGACCCTCAGCAGTCGCAAGTGTTGATAGGAGGTGACTGCCTCACCAGGATCCCTGCGTAGAACAGACACTCACTGAGGGGCCATTGATATAGCATGTCTTTGAACTCTTTGATGGAAGGTTTAATTTGATAAATTACTTATTTACAGGAGCACAGCGTGGAGAAAAATCTTTAGAGATGTTGTCGGGCTGCTTAAACAGGAGTGGATAAACTCAGCAGGTAAGAAATGCAATGTGAGGGACTTCCCTGGTGGCGCAGTGGTTAAGAATCCTCCTGCCAATGCGGGGGACATGGGTTCAATCCCTGGTCTTAGAAGATCCCACATGCCACGGAGCCACTAAGCCCGTGCGCCCCAACTACTGAGCTTGTGCTCTAGAGCCTGCGTGCCACAACTACTGAGCCCATGTGCTGCATCTACTGAAGCCCGTGTGCTGCAACTACTGAGCTCACCCGCCACATCTACAGAAGCCTGTGCACCTAGAGCCCACACTCCGCAACAAGAGAAGCCAACACAATGAGAAGCCTGCGCACCACAACAAAGACCAGCCCCCACTTGCTGCAACTAGAGAAAGCCCGCACGTAGCAGTGAAGACCCAACGCAGCCAAAAAATAAATTATTATTTTTTTAATCATTAAAAAAAAAAGAAATGCAATGTGAGTTAAATGTTTTGGGGGTCTCCCTTGGAACAATCAAACCTGTGATCACATGTCACCTGTTTAAGGACCACCACTCACTCATCCCAGATATCAGTGTCAGAAATCAGGGCACCATTTTCAAGGCTCACATAGCTGGCATTTCTCCAACATCAACACCAAAGAGCTGCGTCTTCACAGGAAGACGTGGGATGTATCTCTGGTGAATGTGTTATGAAAAAAGTACAGTTTTTTTTTTTTTTTTAGTTTAAACAACATTTTTTTAAGGTGTAAATCTTGACTCTACACTTACAAGCTGTGTGATAGTGGATGAGTTACTTAATCTCTTTAAGCTTTGGTTTCTTCATTATAAAATGGGGACCATGGGGCTTCCCTGGTGGAGCAGTGGTTGAGAGTCCGCCTGCCAATGCAGGGGACACGGGTTTGTGCCCCGGTCTGGGAAGATCCCACATGGCGCGGAGCGGCTGGGCCCGTGAGCCATGGCCGCTGAGCCTGCGCGTCCGGAGCCTGTGCTCCACAACGGGAGAGGCCACAACAGTAAGAGGCCCGCGTACCACCAAAAAAAAAATGGAGGCCATAGAACTCCTCCTTGGATGGGTAGTTATAGGGATTAAACAGGTGGATGGATACTCAGCTCCTGAGTCCATAGACCAGCAAAAACAAATATCTGTAGGAGACTGGAGGGTAACACAAATAAGTAAAGCATGGTAAATGTAAAGTCATAAAAGGTGATAAAAACTGTGGCAGATTGGCATTCAAATTCAATTTTTATAAATGGTTTTTGAGAACAAAATCTCATTCCATCTTTAAGTTTGTGATCTGTGCCCTGGCATTCAATAAGTGTTAGCATACTGCCTTCTCTCTTCTCTTTTCTGTTCTATGCTGATAATGTGCTCCTTTTTTTTTTTTTTTCCATCTATTCCAGTGATTCTTAACAGGGTAAGTTTTGAAAACTTGTGGCATTTTTGATGCTACTGGCATTTGTTGAGAAGAGAAATTAAGGGCAGTAGCTCACATAATGAAGGTGAAATCTTGCTTGAAATTATCTGAGCCTAGAACCTAATTGTTTTTTATGGAGACACAAGTATTTCTGCACCATTTTTGACATACACTGCATTTGCAGGAACACAACTACCAGGGAAACTGCTTTATTTGAAACTTTACCAGAAGTCCTTTGCTATGGACTGAATTATGTCTCCCCAAAAATTCCTATGTTGAAGCCCTAACCTTCAATTACTATTTTGAGATGGGACCTTTGGGAAGTAATTAAGTTTAGCTGAGGTCATGTTGGTGGAGTCCTCCTGGTGGGATTAATATCCTTATAAGAAAAGGCAAGAGAGCATGTTTTCTCTCTCCACCATGTGAGGATACAGCAAGAAGGCAGTTGCCTGAAAGGCAGAAAGAGAGACCTTATCAGTATCCAACTATGCTGGCACCCACATCTCTGACTTCCAGCCTCCAGAACTGAGATATAAATGTCTGTTGTTTAAGACACCCAGTCTATGATATTTTGTTATAGCAGCCCAAGCAGACTAAGATATCCTTCATCATTTCAGAAAATGAATGAAGAATAAATGCAAGATATCCATTTTTCTCAACTTGGTCTATACATTTCAAGCAATCTCAATCAAACCCCAGCAAGTTATTTTGCAGATACAAACAAACTTATTCTAAAGTTTATATGGAGAGGCAATTCTAAAGTTTATATGGAGAGGTAAAAGACCCAGAGTAGCCAATACACTATTAAAGGGGAAGAATTAAGTTGAAGGACTGATGCTACCCAACTTCAAGACTAACTATAAAGCTACAGCAATCAGGACAGTGTGGAATTGGTTAAAGAATAGACACATATCAATGGAACAGAATACAGAGCCCAGAAATAGACCCACATAAATAGAGTCAACTGATCTTTGACAAAGGAGCAAAAGCAATACAATGGAGCAGAGATAATCTCTTCAACAAACGGTGCTGGAACAACTGGAAACCCACATGCACAAAAATGAATCTAGATACATACTTTACACGCTTCACAAAAATTAACTGAAAATGGATCACAGAACTAATTGAAAAGTGCAAAACTATAAAACTCCTAGAAGATAACATGGGAGAAAACCTAGGTGACCTTGGAAATGATGGTGACTTTTTAGATATAACATCAAAGGCATGATTCATGAAATAAATAACTAATAAACTGGACTGCATTAAAATTAAAAACTGCTCTGTGAAAAACAATGTTAAAAGAATTTTTTAAAAAATTAGAAGACAAGCCACAGACTAGGAGAAAAACATTTCAAAAGACATCTGATAAAGGACTATCATCCAAAATATACAAAGAACTCTTAAAATTCAACAATAAGAAAACAAATCACCTGATTAAAAAATAGACTAAAGACCTTAACACATGCCTTACCAAAGAAGATACATAGGTGGAAAATAAGCATATGAAAAGGTTCTTCACAGCGTATGTCATCAAGGAAACGCAAACTAAGCAATAATGAGATACCACTATCTATCTATTAGATGACAAAAATCGAGAATACTGATAACACCAAATGCTGGTGAGGATGCGGAGCAGCAGGAACTCTCATACATTGCTGATAGGAATGCAAAATGGTACAGTTCCTTTGGAAGACAGTTTGGTGGTTTGTTATAAAACTAAACATACTCTTACCATACAATTCAGCAATCACACTCCTTGGTAGTTACCCAAAGGAGTTAAAATGTCCACACAAAACCTGCCCACAGATGTTTATAGCAGCTTTGTTCATAAATGTCAAAATTGGAAGTAAACAAGATGTCCTTCAGTAGGTAAACGGATGAAGAAACTGTGTAACATTATTATCATTATATTATTCACCACTAAAAAGTAAGTGATCAAGCCACGAAAAGACATGGAGGAACCTTAAATGCATACTACAGAGTGAAAGAAGCCAATCTGAAAAGGCTACATACTATATGATTCCAACTATGTGACATTCTGGAGACCACGGAACTGTGGAGACAGTAGAAAGATGAGTAGTTGCCAGGCCTGGGAGGAAGGGAGACGGATGACTAGGAATAACCCAGAGGGTTTTTAGAGCGGTGAAAATACTCTGTATGACATTATAATGATGCACACAAGCCCTTACACGTTTGTTTAAACCCACAGAATGGAGAACAGCAAGAGTGAACTCTAATGTAAATATGGACTTGGGTGAATGTAATGTGTCAATGTAGGTTCATCAATGGTAACGAAAGTATCACACTGGTGGAGGATGTTGATAATGGAGAAGGTTATGCATGTGTCGGGGCAGGGAGTAAATAAGAAGTCCCGGTACCTTCCCCTCAATTTTTCTGTGAACCTACGGTTGCTCTAAAAAAAATTAAGGCTTTTTAAAAAACTCCTATGAATGAAAGTAATGCCTTTTGGGTATTTGAGTTATTGATAGAACACACAATGTGAAGAATCACATTCAAAGTGATTCTTTAAAGGTGTGTAAAGAGGTAAGCACTTGACAACTTCATTATGTCTGCCAGTATAGTCCTGCCTAAGCATTTACATTTTGAAATATGTATTAATGTATTATAAATTACTTATCTTTTATATTTTCTCTTTATTATATATGGATTTTTTATGAATATGAGTAGGTAGAGGATATCATCTATGAAAATCATTTCAGGGTGGTGAAGGGGTCATTACAAAATATTTTCTGTGAAAAGAGACAGAACTGTTAAGGTGAGAAGCCGCTTATCTAGATTTTCGCTTCAGAACCAACTCATGGAAATTGCCTTTAATCTCAGATGAGTCACCCTCAAATCCCAATGATAAACTCTACTGAAAAACCATGAAAGTAAAGGGAATCATTCATGCAGCAATAACAGTAGTGACAAAGCAATATTCAAAGACTACTGAATTTTACTGGAAAGAGTCACCAACACAAGGAAATGCAGATAAGAATTGCCCCTCTCCTGACACCGTGTGGCTGCAAGTCTTTAAGGTGAGGGATGCGTCCATTTTCTGCCTATTTGCTCCTCTACTGAGCCTCTCCTACAGCGTTAATGTTATTTTAATGTCACTTTTACTCTATAGATTTTGCAGGATAAAATTTTATTTAGTTATCACCTTTCAAGCTAACTGCTGTAATTAAAGGAAATCATATATTAATTAAAGAAAACTGCTTATTCTTAGAGACTGGAGCAAAAGCAGCACCCAAGGTAAATGCCCTTGTTTAATGCAGAAGTTCCATGCAATTATTTTGTAAAATCACCTTTGAAGCTGGGTTTTAAATGCAAAGTAACGTCTCTCAATGACCTACCACATGAGTTTACAGAAAAGCTGCTTCAACCATTTCTCTTTATAGGTATAAGATAAAAGCCCCTAACCTGCAGCTGGCAAGAGAAAAATCTGATCAATCCAGCAGTTATTCCAGCTACAGAATCAGATGGACTCGCCTGCTGAACTGACAACACCTTTTGCTGGGTTGACTGACGCTTTGGTGGAGTTGCCAGTTTGGACAGTGGGGTCCCATCCTCCAGCACCCTGCAACCATACCACCTGTTACAGGACCACAACTGACTTGACAGTGGGGTCTGGGTTTCTCAAGGCTCCTCCAGCATGCTGCAGAATGACCGAGTTTTCTGTTAAAATGCTGATTCATAGGCTCACCACAGGCTGCATCTGACTTCCTGGAATGTGGGCCCAGGAACCTGCATTTTAATCAACTTTCTAGGTTCTTCCCATACCCCTTAGAGAACTACCGGTGTAATAACCTGCTGGGATCCCCGTCCCCAGGACCACACTATGACTTAATGGACGGCTTCTGTGTACTTTACTCACTTGCTTTTGTAGGCCACTTCCTTCATTAAAAAAATGTTAAATGTATATTTTATGACTACATCAGTATAAAGATGAATATATTAATTGATATTTATTAAAACATTCTCTCCAACCTGAGAGTTCTATTTTCTTTCTTATTGTGAAAGAACTTGAAACACTTTCGTGAGTCCCTAAAAGTATCGTGGGCCCCAGGCCTGTGTGTGCTCTGTCTTCTGGATGCATCAGCTCTACCTGCCTCGATATCCTTTTCGTCCCCACAAGCTGGGGCTATTTTTCTTCACCTCCTGTAAAATCTCGTAACAAGATGATGAGACCTACACTGGCTTTGGGAGGGTGATCTAAAGAAACAAAAATTCAAGTGATCTAAGGAAGAGGGGATGGAGAGGGAGTTATCAGGATCTCCTTGGAAGCTTTTGAAATACAGTATGTATTCTCAAAACCCTGGTTGGGGTGAGGGTGAGAAGGTCTCAAAACACCTGAGATTGATTCCCTAGCTCCTGGTTACCTCTAGAACATCTCAGTGTCAAGTATCCCGTTACTAATCAAGCCCTATCTCTATTTTTATTAATCATTCTCTGCCAGGCACCGCGCTAAGTGCTTCACACACAACATCTCATTTGATCTTCCTAACAGTATACCCCCATTCAAGAGATGAGGACACTGAGGCACAGAGAGGTCAAGTCTACTGCACAGTCACAGTGAGGAAAAGGTAGAACCGAGATTTGAACTTGAATTTCTTAGATGTCAGAGCATCCATTCTTACCCTTGCTCGCCGCTGCCCCACAGCTGTCCTCTGTTCCTTAGCCCCATTACCTCAATCCAGGTTGTGTTGTCTCCTACTGAGTCCTGCCTTGGTGACCCGCCCTCGCCCTGAAGCCAGGGACTGCTCTTGACGTTACCCTCTATTCACAGGCTGGGGTCTCCACACACTGCAGCTCCAAACTGCCCTTCATGGCGCCCCACCACCCGCCAGCCAGCACTACCACCTCTTGCTGGACCTCCCTGATGCCATACACCTGCTTAGGTTTTATTCAATTTATCATTCACCCATTCATTCAACTGACATTCAGTAAGTCTCTTTATACCAGCGGTCTGTGAGGCACTAGAATAGGACAATATTGGCCCTGCCCCGAGATGCTCAGGTCCTGCTGGAGGGAAAGTACAGATAATTGTAACACAGCCTGTGAAGAGCCCTGGCAGGAGGTAGGAGCCCAGTGCCGTGGAGGCCCAGGGATAACGGGATAATCCTGCTGGCTCTGGCCTCTCTCTCACTACCTGGACAAGCTGGATCTGCCCCCAGGCAAAGCCCTGCCCCAGATGTCTCTTCAGGTCTGGCTTTGCCATGACCCGCCAAGCTCCACAGTTGGGAAGTTCTAGAATGGTCGGGCTGCCGATCGTGTACACACATCTTAAAGGATTACCTCTTTAAAAGTGATCTTTTAAAATCCTACGTCACTCTGTACACAGGAATTTCACTGGAACGCTCCAGAGTGGAAATCAGTAAAGTCTGTCATCTCCTCAAGGGGATTTATTTAGTGAAGTACTAAAAGCCTCATTATTAAAGTGATCTCACCTTTAAGCCCGTCAAGTACCCTGAACACTAAGAACAGCAGAGAAGGTTTTCCTCTATTTTGAAGTTCAATGATTTAAGGCGGAAGTAATATTTCATGTTAAAACCACACAAATATTTTCATTAAACCTCTTCCAGTGGGGGCACTCACAGCACTTCCTGGAATCTCTCTCTACAGCACGTCTTGGGTTTTCCAGTTACATTGCCCCACTTAAGTCCCTTCGGGACACAAGCACTGTCTCACTCACCTTGGTGTTGCCCACAGCTCCGTGCGCCTGGCACAGGACACACTCCCCGAGTCAAAGAGGCAAGCTGTTGGTCCCTGGGCCAGATTTTGACCACAGAAGTGGATTCTATAGCTGACACATTGTTTTTTAAAAGTTTTACAATTTCTCATCTTTAAAAATGTTCACAGACGTCTCCAAGTTTTCTTGAAATGTATCAAAACCAGAAACGTGGACCCTGATCAACCACTGCCTGTAAGCCACTCAGGCCGAGAGTTCCCCCCTTCAGATGGGCATGGTGGGTCTCCTCCCCTCGCCTGCTTAACCCACTCCTGGGACCACCCTGCCCTGGAGGCATCCGTGTCTGTGGCCCCCGTAACCACTGCCAGTTAGAATAACTATCGCCACATCTTGCTCTCCTCAAGCCAACCCAGGTCACCCCAAAGCAAGAGACTACTGCAAAATAACAGAGACAAACGAGCACAACTGAATGGGAACATGGAGACCGAAATAGGATGTGAAAATGGAGCACAGGAACCACCTGCGGAGAAAAGGTAGTTAGGACGGGTGCAACCTGCAGCTGAAATGCCTACTTATCTCTGCATTTGGAAATATACGAACGGGACACGCTGAGTTTAACGAGAAGGCTTGGAGATAAGGACAGAATCCCCACAGTCTGGGCACTGGAGAGCCGCCACACAGCACCCCGCCTAACTCAGAACGAGGCGCTCCCGGCCTCTCCAGGCAGACGCAGCCCTGCGCGAGTCCCCACTGCACCACGCTCAGGCAGGCAGGAAGTCTCCGAAGCCTGCAGTTTGGATCTCACCAGCCCGTCCCCGCCAAACTGACTAACCTTGCCCTTTCTCTTGGCCTTGGTTAAAGTTCTCAGACGTCCGCGTTTCCTCTCTCCGCGTTGTGAGACATCACACATCGGCTGGGTTCCCCCCGGCCGGGGGCTCGAAGAGATGGCGGCTGCACGGGTTCGGCTCCCGGACTAGCGAGCGTCAGTAATGGGACGCAGGGTCAAGGGTCATTACGTACCCGCCGTCTCTCTAAACAGCTGTAACGATTTACAAAGAATGAGGCTGAGCCCACGTGAATGTCATACCGCCTAATCCGCTTCAGATGCACAGGGAACAGATTTTCACACAACAGAAGACGCACACAGACACACACACGTTGCAACTTGCTCACTCTCTGGATTTTACAATGGAATATTAAGAGTCAAGGGCTGTTGTCTTTTAGAAATTATAACTTTGCAGGTCCAGGCTACCTAAGAAGAAGTGTAGAGATTGGCATCCGTGGCGTACCATTCCAGCCCCCATGCCTTTCCCCATATTGTCTCCGCTCTTAAAACGCCCTCACCTGCCTTCCATCATCTATCAATGAAAGCAGGGTTAAAGCAGCTGTGTAATACCTTGTACTGGCACCGTGCCTGACCTAACCTGAAAGACCATGACCCATCCAGAGGCAAGAGAGCAGAGCTTTTCAAAGACACTGTGCTAGCCAAACAAAACATCCTCTGCACTCCTGGACACACGTGTCCTCAGATCCATCCCTACCCTTCCCTGCTCTACTCTGTGTCACACGGTCCACAGCCCTGCAGCTTGCCCATGCTCCCGCATCAGCTCTTTCACACTGTTCTGCTAGTGGAAGGCTCGGATGGAATTCTGGAGAACAGGAGGGAGGGAAAAGGTCAGGCTGTTCCTCCCCACTTCTCTCTTGCTCAGGCCGCACCTCCTCTGTCATTCCACCAACCAAAGACAAGCTGCCAGGGTTCCAGTCTCTTTCAGATAACTCCAGGCCCTAGACTCTGATAACGCTGCCTTCTCCATCGTCCTTCTAACCTAGGAAGTGCAGTGCCTTCCAACTGTAATCTCTGAGTTAGCCTATGTCTTAGTCAGCTCAGGTTGCCATAATAAAATATCATAAACACAATGGCTTCAACAACAGAAACGTATTTCTCCCAGTTCTGGAGGATAGTAAAACCAAAGTCAAAGTACTGGTCGATCTGGTTCCTGGTGAGGGCCCTCTTCCTGGCTTGCAGGTGGCTGCCTTTTGCTGTGTGCTCACAGGGCCTTTCTTCTCCTTGGTCCATGTTAGAAAGAGAGAATAAGCAAACTCTCTGATGTCTCTTCTTATAAGGACATTAATCCCATCATGAGGGCCCAACCCTCATGAACTCATCTAGACCTAATTACCTCCCAAAGTCCCCATCTTCAAATGCTATCACATTGACGATTAGGTCTTTAACATATGAATTTTGGAGAGACACAATTCAGTCCACAGCATCCCGTTTGGCTTCCCAGCTACCCCTTCACCTGTGCAACCAGTGTCTGTATTACACTCCCTCTTTCTGTAATACCTAGAGTGTTTTTTATTTCCCTACTTGGTAGCTAACTTTAGACCAAGCCAGTCTACAGCCGTGACGCATACTGTGTATATATTGTCATGATACTTAACTTTCGTGAGACAAGCATGCCGATACACTGCTGATAGGGGAGTAAGTGCATACAACATTTCTGAAAGGCAATTTGGCACACTGAATAAAAGCCTTGTAATTTTCACATCATTTATCCCGGCAATTCCCAATCTAAGGGTTGATTCTAAAGAAATATTTGGATGAAAAGCCCACAGAATTACGTACAAGGATGTTTATCATGCCTTTGATTATAATAATCCAAAATTGGAAGCACTCTAAACATCTAATAATCATGTATGATTAAACAATGGTGGCACATTATGTGATGCATGATAATTAATAAATATCAGGTAATTGACTTATTGCACCCTTATTGCAGTGGGTTTGTATGGGAGGTGATCCCACAGCCTACTCTCAAGTCTCTTCTTTCAGGGGAACCCAAATCAAAATGGTGGGATAAAAGGAAGGAAGAAGGCAAGAAGGCAATAAATCAACTACCTGATATTTATTAATTCACTGCTGTCAGCTCCCAAGAAAGAACTCTGAGCTCCTTCTACCCAGATTCCTGACTATGAGTTCCTTGTCTGAGAAAAGTGAGTGCACGTAAAGTGATCCCCATTCCTACCAGACAGGTATACCACTCTCCCCTCTGATAATATAATAATTTCTAGACATTTGGGCAAATAGCAGCTAAACTTTGATCTGTGACCAAACACAGTACTGATAGGCCATGGATATCCCAAATCCATTTTTAATATTTCAGGCATCAGATGAAGGTGACACTCCACTAAACATATTGCCTCCTTCGGGTGCTTGTAGAAACCAGAGGAGTGGGGATATGAGGGTTCGGACTGGCAGTGGCGGGGAATCAACCCCATTCAGCAGCTACCCAATGTGCGGCCAGGATGTGCTGCTGCGTGGAATAAAGAAACGTCGCAGGAGAGATCGCAAAGGCCACAGAGGGACGTGTGGCCACGCATCATCTGTCCTAGAGAATGACACCGAGGACTCTGGAGCGTTCTGCCGCCTTAGGGTACAAAACGTCCCAATTTACATGCTTCAGGGAACTTCATATTGCCTTTTATGTCCCATGTGTGGTAGGCATCCAATCAAAATATGATGAACTAATTTAACCAAATGATTCTTGCTCTTTCCCTTTACAGTTCAGTCTTGGAGAAGGGTGGTGACGGTGCTGGCTGTCATTTATTAAATATGTGATCCCCAGCCCCCTCATTTCACAGTTAAGGAAACAAAAACCCAGAGAGATTAAGTGTCCTGCCCAAGATAAACAGCTGGCCATTGACAATGTTGGAACTTTGTCTCCCAAGCCAATATTTGTTCCATTATTCTCTGCTACTTCTACACTAATATGCAGATGAGACTTTAAACCTTGGGATTTCCACTGGCAATCTTAAGTAGGCTAAAGGGATAAAAATGATCCCTTCTCCTATAAAGGAAGGTGAGGAGTTCTCCTGGTCACTCTAAGCTTAAAAATGTAACCCACTCAGTCTATGGTAATTTGTTATCATAGCCTAAACTGAGTAAGACACACACTAAGTGTTCAAAATTGGGTGCGTATTATACACCTCCTGACCATCTTGATTCAGACTAGGCACATTTCAAGTGCTCAATAACCACATGTAGCTAGCGGCTACCACATACGACAGTGTGGCTCTAAGGCAATGCCACTCAAATTTTAACGTCCATAGAAGAACCTGAGGATCTTGTTAAAATGCTAGTTCTGATTCCCTAAGTCAGGGTAGATCCTGAGATTCTGGACTTCTCAGAAGCTCTCAAGTCCTGCCAATTATGATGGTTCATGAAACTACATTTTGAACAGCAAAGAACTAGAATACCCTCAGTGGTGTCCTGGCATGGGTTCATGAGACTTGACTATGTGCATCTCTTCCTAAATCCATGTTCAGTGATGTCACATAGGGAGCTTAAAACCAGACATAGGGAGAGACTTTACACAATAGAAATTGGAAAACAACACATATCAAGCATTACCTTTTCTGGACAACTCCATTTCAGCAACTGTTGAACATTTACCAGCATATCACTGCTCATGGTCCAATGGGGAATCCCCAATTTCCAGCTCTTTTCTCAGTAATGCTATTATAGGTAATTTTTCTCCCCTCCTCGTCCCCCAGCTTCTCCTCCTTCTCCTTGTCCTTCTTCTTCTTCCTCTTCCTCTTCCTTTTAGCCTTTTCCTCCGCCTCTTCTTGCTCCTTCTTCTTCTCTTCTATAGTTATCTTTTTATAGTTAACATCTACTGTTCATGAAATTTTTTTTAAAATACACTTTTTTTTTACACAAGAAGTATACAATGTTGAGAGATAAGGGGGCCCACTTCTAGTAAATATTATGCCTTTGTCATCTAAACAAGTCTTTTAACTCTGTTACTCATTTTCCCCACCTCTAGATTGAGCATAAACACATTTTCTCCATCTGCTTAAAATATATATTTGAAGAATAAAGTGAGATGACATCTTTGATTTTGAAGGTGACTTGACACAAACCCAAGGAAAAGAATGAAACTGATTAGCTGCTTCAGTCACCAAGAGCTCCACTGCTCTGGCGTGGCCAGGTTCTCTTCTAGGTCAGAGCTATTATTAAGGGCAGATAGAAAGTCTTCAGTTCTGAAGGGCATAGCTATCTTACTACAGATTTGCTGAACTCATATTCTTGGCCAAGACCTAGCTGTCCCTGCTGGTTAAGAAAGCCTCACTAGCCAAAACAATCTTGAAAAAAAAAGAAAAAATTATTGCATGCAATCTTCCCAATTCCAAAACTTACCACAAAGCTACCATAATCAAAACAGTGTGGCACTAGCATAAGGATGAATATACGGATCAATGAAATAGTATTAAGAGGTCAGAAATAAACCCATGTGTCTATGGCCAAATGATTCTGACACCAACACCAACACCATTCAGTGGGGAAAGAATAGTCTTTCCAAGTGATGGAGGGACAACCCAAGAGCCACGAACAAAAGAATTAAGTTGGACCCCTACCTTATACTATATACAAAAATTAACTCAAAATGGATCAAATACTTAAATGTAAGAGCTAAAACTATAAAACCCTTAGAAGAAAACAGGTGTAATTATTTCTGACCCTGGATTAGGCAACAGTTTCTTAAATATGATACCAAAAGCACAAGCAAAAAAGAAAAATAAATAAATTGGATGTCATCAAAATTAAAAACTTTTGTGCATCAAAGGATATTATCAAGAAAGTGAAAAGATAACCTAAACTATGAGAGAAAATATTCACACATTACAAATTTGATAAAGGATTCACACCCAGAATGTATAAAGGGTTCCTAAACGACAAAAATAACAATTTAATTAAAAAATGGGAAAAGGATTTGAATACACATTTCTCCAAAGATATGCAGATGGCGAATAGGTACATGAAAAGATACTCTATATCACTAATCATTCAGAAAATGCAAATCAAAACAACAATCAAACCCATTAGAATGGCTACTATCAAAAATAAACAAACAAAATAAGTATTGATGAGAATATATGTGAATACGTATTTAGTGAACATAGTAAAACAAACAAAAGAAAACACTGGATTGTACTCTTTAAAAAGGTGAATTTTTGTTATATAAATTTTCTCTCAATAAAAATGGAAAAGTAAGAAAGTATGATCCCGATAATGTCTCTGATCACATTTAATCCATTCAACAAATAGCACCAAAATTGGGGGCTGGATTTTTGGGCTGCGTACTAACCATAAAGTGCCAGGTACAACTAACACAGTCTTTGCCCGCAGGGATCTTACTTTCTTGTTTGTCCACCCATCTATCTAAGCCTCATCATCAGCCCAGACTACTATTAAGAACAAATTAACACCACGCTGCCGCGACCAGGTTTATACTAGCCCGAGATACAGTATAAATTGCTGTTGAGCCTTAATATTTCAAGTCACTTTGTGTGTGTGTATGTATATATTTATATATACATATCGTATTCGCTTTCTAGGACCACCATAACAAAGTACCACAAACAGTGGTAAACAGAAACTTGTCTCACAGTTCTAAAGGCAAGGAGTTCAAGAGCAAAGTGTCAGCAGGGCCATGCTCTCTCTCAAGGTGCTAGGAAAGGATCTGACCCAGGCCTCTCTCCTAGCTTCTGTTAGTTCCTTGTAGTGGCATAATTTGACTCTTCACATCATGTTTCCCCTGTGTGCATGGCTGTGTCCAATGTCCCCTTTTTATAAGGACTCCAGTCATATTGGATTAGGGGGTCTACCCTACTCTAGTATGATCTTGTTTTAACTAACAGTATCTGCAACAACTCTTTGTGAAAATAAGGTCACATTCTGATGTACTGGGAGTTAGGACTTTAACATGTGAATTTTGGAGGGACACAGTTCAACCCATAAGAAACACACACTGTGTGTGCGTGTGCTCACGTGCGCACATCCACACAACTGCCTTCAATAGCATCTCTGAGGGATGGAAAAGGCAAGTTAGTTTGGTCCCTATGCTTCAGATAAGTCTACTGAGGCTCAGAGAACTGAAGCGATTAGAGGAATCCAGGTCTCTAGACTCTCAGGCGGCACATTTTCTACTCCTTGGAATGGCGTGTGTCTTCCAATGCCATCCCTTCTGCTGTTGCAACCATTGCCAAGCAGTCAGATTCCGGAGGGTTCTGACTTTGGCCAACACAGGTGTCAAGCTGGTGGGAAGTCCCTAAAGCATTTCTCAGACTGTGCTGACAGCATCCTGGCAGCAGAGTGGGCACTGGGATGAAAGCCTATTCCAACACATGGCATTCCTCCCAAGCTGCCTGATACGCCTGCCTTCTTAAGCAGCTAAGAACTGTTGCCAGCTGTGGGTGCAGAAAACCAGCAAGTTGAATCCACAGGAACCACAGTGCAACATATTTCCAACCAAAAGGGCAAGTTATCCATCGACCCAATCCCACCTAAAGCTTGCTAGTGATCACATGCTTCTGTGTCTTCAAAATCATCACCAGCCCAGTATCTAATTTACTGAGGCAGCATCTCAACTCTGGTATAATCTAGTTTTCAGCTAATAGAGCACCACAAAATCGTCCTCTAATCTATTCCCAAGCCAAAATCCTCCTTTTAAAAACGATACCTGAAGGGAAGAACAAGGCTATTGTCTTAAAAGACTTGAGGTAGGAGGAGGTTAATTAGCTCGGCAAAAACTCAAATTAACACCCACGCCTAAGTGCCGCCTCCCAGAGATGGCTCATAGAAACATGGACAACCAGACAAGTCAGCTGAAAAGTAGAAATCGAAAAAGGGGATTTTTTGGAAAGATTCCTTAGAGGCTCTGGTAAAGACACCCTGGAGAGGAAGGCAGGAGACAGGAGGGCTGCCACTGCCTCAGCACTAGCTGCAGAGCTCCTGCTAAGTCGCTTCCCTTTTCTGAGCCTTGCTTTCCCCAGTTGTGAAATGAAAGTACCGCACTGAGAGACTACCAATGTCCCTTCTGATTCTAAAATTTTATCTGGGAGGAAAACCAGGTAAATAAATTAGCCATATGCTCTCTAAATGAACAACAAATTCCAAAAAGATGTGTAGCTTCCATGCTGCTAAAGGCACCAAGCCCCAGGAAACACACTCTCCCACTGAGCTACCCCAAGCACTGTGGAGAGAATTTCTGAAGCTGGAGAGAGAAAAATTCTGAGGCACCAAGCAGCACTGACCCTGCTTCTCCTGAGAACATGTAAGTCAGCAGCCCCCAAGCACCAAGGGTGGCTCAGATAGCGTTTGGACTTGGAGACAACATGGGCTACTGGAGCATGGGGTCTCTCCAAAAGAGGATGGGAACCTGGCATGAGGAAAGCATCACTGCAGACAAGGTGGGTCAAATGTCAACACTCACCGCCAAAAAGCTGTATGAGATTCTCACCATTAGTGACTATTCAAAGGACTGAAATCCCAGGAAGACAGGGATCACAATCAGTGATAGATATCTATTTTGGAGGTTGCATACTGGCCACCAGTAGACCAGGTTTGGGCTGGTGACCTGCTGTATATGACCTGTACAGTGTTTTCCAAAAAATTAGTTTCCAACCTTAAAAAAAGTGGGACTTTTTTACATAAAAATACAGATTTCCAGCTTCTCTTGATTAGAATATTTGGTAGCACTGGGCTTTATTCCCGCTTGGCTGCCATCATCTGGGGCTGAAAATCACCTGCTCACGACAGATGGGGCTGGCTTCCCAATGTGTCACAGGCCAGTCATCAGCTTTGCTCATTTATGGTTCCTCTTCAGGCTCACTCGGGAATAAAGTGAGTGAGGCCCAGGAACATCCAATGCTGTTTGCAAAGGCAGAGGCATGGGTTTTATCTCTGCAAACTTTTCAGTTTTCTGAGTGATAACCAGGGACCAAAGGTAGCATCATCTAAATCATAAAATTAATAGGCAAAGAAAGATACTGGGAACAAATCAAAAGAGCACCAGGAAAGGAATGATTGCACAAAAAGTGGCATATCCACACTGTGACATATTATGCAGCTATTGAAAAGAATCAGATCAGCGGCTCTCAACCAGGGACAATTATTGTCCTCCAGGGACATATGGCAATGTCTGGAGACACGTTTGGGAGGGCTAGGCACTGCTGTGATCTAGTGGGTAGTGGACAGCAATGCTGCTAAACGTCCGACAATGCACAGGACAGCCCTTCCACGACAAAAAATTATCCAGCCCAAAATGTCAGTAGCACTGAGGCTCAGAAATCATGATCTAGATCCATTCTTAGCTACATGATACTGAGAAGAGCAAGATGCAGAGAAGTGTATACACACCATGTTAATATGACAGACAAAAAAGTTATGCTCACGAATTTACTAAACAGCATTATGATACTACCTGCATGAAATCAGCTACTTCTGCATCTAGATGCATACAAAGTTTTGTGAAACATTAGATCACCAAATGTTAACAGGAGCCATCTCAGAGTGACGGCATGCCAGGTGATTTCTACTTTCCTCCTTTTATTTCTTGGCACTGTGTGAATAGTTTTGAACGACTCTGTATTATTTACATAATCAGAAAAGCACAGTAAAAATGTTTTTCATTTTAAAAAGAATCAATAGATAATTCACACACATGACCTTTAACAATAGATGTATTGATCACCCTATCAAACCTTACTCCTCTGCCATTAACAAAGACAATCATAATTGACTGGCAACTTCCTGGTCTCCCTTCCCTTGCTTGACACTGAAAGGGCCTTCCTCACCAAGGGCCACAAAAAGGGCACGTGGTTCTTAGCAAGAGAAGCCCAGACAGCTAGTCTGTTAGTATCAGCACCCGACAGCCAGAGTCAGTTGGCAATCAATGACCCACCAGCTTACAGGACCGCATCTCCTCTCCCCTCTCCTGGTCAAGTTTCTCCTGAGTGCAGAGAGTTCCCAGAGAGAGAACAGAGCCAGCGGACATGGATCCTACCCTTAATGAGTTAACACACTACTTAGGAGATGTACAAACCACACAAGGAACATGGTAAAGGTGTGGGTGCCAGTTACAAATCGAAATTGTCAAAACCCAGCTCTGCCAGGCATCAAGTCAGAATACCTATCATATCGAGCTAAGCACTCTGTGGTTGAACGATCAGAGTTTTTTGCAATGTCAGAGGCTCCAAAGGGCTGAAGCTCAGGCAGTGCATCTGTATCTGCTGGAGCGGACACCAGAACAGGGACAAAGACTGCGCCTGGGGGCTCCTCTCAGCTGCCCTTGCTTGGGTATCGCAGCATCATCACCAATAGGCTGAGTGGAAAGTGGCATGGGCTTCTCTGTCCCATCTCCCATCTCCTTGTGCACCATGTCTTATCAGTAGGTGCTGAAAACAGATTCAGTCTCCCCCCAAAAGGAATAGGATTATGTGTATTTCTATAGAATTATCTGAATGTGTGGAACTGATTTTTGTGAAAGCATGGGTATTTGTGCAAACTTTCCTCAGTAAGAAGTTAAGACTATGCATATCAGTAAGGCAAGGGTTTCAGGACTCATGAGACGATGCTCTGGGATCAGTGTAAGAATGTATATTTAGCAATGAATATATTATACACACTATTAAACTTCAGAGTTAAACTTCAACATTAGCTAGAGAATTTAGTCGATGTGCTTAATGATAAAAATGAGCTTCTGAACTGTCCAACATATCAGGTATTTTGCTAGGTGCTTTGGAGTCTTCAAAACTCCAAAATCCTTGCAGAGAGAGTCACATTATCTTTTTTAATAGATGAGGAAACTGAGGCTCAAAAAAAGTTAGATCTATCACCCAAGTCCACTATTAAATGTCAGACGCATTAAATGTCAAACCCATGTCTATATGAATCCAATGTGGTTTCCATTATATGATGCTTTCTCTCCAGTTACTCCCCATAACCCAAGATATCCCATGGGAAGGGGAGTTCACAATGGCAATCAGAAGAGCTACAATCAAAAGCTGACGTTTTCTGGAGTTTACACTTATATCAAATACTTGTCTGCCCCTTAATGAGTAACAGTCAATTAATTATATGCCACTGGATAAGTTAAGATATAAATACCCATAGTATCAATATCTGGGAGATTCACTTTAGTGAAAGTAGAGATTTTTATGGCTTTGAGCACAACTAGTAGCGTTTCATTTTTCCTAAAGTATGATGAAACAGTCAATGACATTGGGGTAAATGGAAAAACCCAAAGGAAGTTATCATCAATGTCATATCTCCAGTTCATGCAGGGATCATTAATTCTACTTACTGGAGTATAAAATGAGTGCTTGTTATGATTGACACCTCATGTGAATTTTCTGTGATGAGCGGGTTAACATCAAATTAAAATTCCCCAAACAAATGCAAAAGGCCTGTCAGTCTTAGCTGGTTTCTCTTAGACCAGCTTCTCATTAAACATAGGAATGGGTCTCCTAGGAGCCTCCAGGTCAGACTGTCTTGCTTGGGTTGTGATCGTTTTTGTTAACTTCATAAACAGTGTTTCTCAACAGTTTTTGTACTTTTTTTTTTAAAGCATAGGCTCCATTTGGTGAATATAATATTCTCATGCAGTACCCCCCCTCAAAAACAATGATAATAATTGGACACTAAACCCTCCTATTGATAATTTCTTTTGCTCCAAAGATAAAGTCTATCTTCAGATTATCGGCACGAAGCAAGGCTGGCATGTCTAGCTTATTTTCTGCAGTTTTACTTAAGAAAATAACAGGGTTTGGGGCCTTTGGGGGGCTTTGTTTTAACACTGCATCATAACAGTGACTATACTTCTCAAACTGCACACCATCCACCTGCCACTTCCTCAGAAAAATCCTGATTTTCCCCTCTAGTAGGTCTGGCACCCTGGGTGAGAATCACAGTCCTGAAGTTTAATTAACTCCAAAGACAGGAGAGGAAATTGTCTAATTTCATCAGAAATTGGTATATTTTCTCTCCCACTGATGGGAAAAGAAAGTACCTTCGAAGAGAGGAGCTGCTGCTGGCCACAGAAAGAGGATGTGTGCCTTCCCTTCAGAGGAGCGATGCAGGGTTCCTCTAAAGGCTGTGGTAAGGCACGCAGGAGAGGCGTCAGAACTCGGCCCTGTTTACCAAGGAAGCTGAGTACATGTCCAGCTTGGCACACACGTGGTGACGCCCGAGGGGATGCCACAGACCCTGCTCACCCTCACTCCTTCTATGTGCTGTGGAAGCAGACCCACTCTTCATTCACAAGAGAGAAAAGATGTACAACAGGGAAAGACAAAAGAGAGGGGAATGATTTCTGGGGGAACGAAGACTTACAGAGGGGTAAGGAAGGCATCAGAGGAAAAGGAGGAGAAGGGCAGAGGAGAGTAACCGATGAAGGCATCTAAGAGTTTAGACCACAGAGAATAGGAGGCATCATCACAATGACAATTTCACACCAGTAACAATAACTACCATTTATTGAGCTTTTGCTGTGTGGGATGGATGAATGGATGGATGGATAGATGGATAAATAAGTATACAAATATACATACATACATTTAATTTAGTTTCACTTCATTTCACTAAACTTAATCCTAAAAGACACCTGTTCCGATCCTTCTTTTACCCTGAGGAATCCGAGACTCTCAGAGTTAGTGACTTCTCTAAGGTAGCAGAATTAGAATTTAAACCCAGTTTGTCTGGCTCCAAATTCCACGCTGTTAATTACTAGACCGCTTATTTGTAACAAATGTGAAAGAATGTGTACACTTAGTTGCCTATTTTCTTGTTCACATTAGTCATCTCCAGACATGATACTGTCCCAGTGATATATCCACTGATGCAAATCACTTGGGGATCCACTTTTGAAACTTCCATTACAGCCTCAAGCACACTCTTTTGATTATCTTTGTTGATGACATATCCTCATGCTTTGAGAGTGGAGTTTATTTTGGGGACAGCCAAAAGTCAGTCAGGGCAAAACTGGTTAAAAACTGTGGGGGACACTGATACCATTTGACGTTTAAGCAAAAAGTATTTTGTGTGCCTTATCTACTGTTTCAGAGAAATTCCCAAAGAAGAGTTGCTAGCAGATTCTGATCCATGGCCCCATCACTGCAGTAAACACAGAGACCTAAGATAGCCCCTTCAAAGCTCAACATTATACTGGTATATTTGTCAAAACACCATTCGCGTGACAATAAAATCATATCTTAGTCATTCTTCAGATAAAAGCAATCTGATCTTGCTTTAACTACCGATAAATGAAATGTTCCAGGGACTTCCCTAGCAGTCCAGTGGTTAGGGTTCCACGCTTCCACTGCAGGGGTCACAGGTTCTATCCCTGGTCAGGGAACTAAGATCCTGCATGCTGTGCAGCACAGCATAAATGAATGAATGAATGAATAAATACATAAATAAATAGAAATGTTCCATTAAAAAAACAAACAAACAGGTAAGCACCTAATAGTCTTTGATGTTGATGCTGTTAAAGCGTCTTGTGCCTGAATTTGCGGAAAAGTCCGAAGAGAAATGATAATGCTCTTGGGGCATTACGGCCTTTAAAATTCAAACTTCTGATCATGGATGACTAGATATCTGGGATGGGATGGCCTGCCCATCTCCTGCCCTGCGACTGACTAATCTTTGAACATCTAAACAGGGCTGCCTCTCACACATTTGAAAAAGGGCATCGTATTTGGTCTGGAGAGCTTCCTCTCCTGTTCATGGTCCATGGAGCAGGTGCTCTCCTCTGAATGGTTACTGTTCTTCTCAGGAGCTGCCAATTTTCATTACAGCGATGCACTGGAGGAACGCTGGAATGTCACATGGAAAGAAACTTACTGGGCAGCTCCCTTTTTTCCATTAGAATTTCAGCAAAGCGAGTAAGGCAAGGGCAGACAAGATAATGAAGGGGTTGCATGGGGATTTATTTCATTTTCATTTTTCCTTTGAGAAGGTGTTCATAAAATTAGCAGTGTTCCAATAACAGCAAGGATTATAAAAGATACATGTATCAACAATGTGCAATTTCCCTACAGGAATGTATAATAAAACTTTTCACATGCAAATCTCCCATCAGCGAACATATAGAGGTGCAAGATAAACAAGGGGGAAAAAATGACATTAAGCTAATTCTCAGTCATCTCTGACAACTAGAAGGATTAAAACTTTTTAAGTTGACTGACAAATCTCCCAAACAATTGTAAGCTTTCATTCAGTTTTTGCTCTGTCAAGTCTTTAGCCAAAGCTCCTTACAAGGAATCATGCTAATTCTTTTAAATTTTAGGGATTGGGTTAAAATCAGTGCTTTCCCACTGCCTAGCACACAAAGCCAAAAATCCTCTTACAAGTCCTTCTACAGTCAGGTCCTATCCAACAATCAAAGTAATCTAGCCCACTCTGCCCCAAAGTCATCTCTCCCGTTTGTCCATCAAAAATCCCCAGCTAAAAACTGGTCCCTTCAAGGTCTATGACGCTCTCCTCCCCTTTATCTTATTTCTGCTCAAATCGTCCCTATCCTTTGAAGCCTTTACAACTCAGATGCTGCCTCTTCTCAGCTTCGCCCTTCCCTTCTAGGTCTTACCAACCTCTTACCACTCTCATGTAGTCTGAACCACCAACTCACAACCTGACACTAAGCCATTTGAATGGATCACAATTTTTCACGCATACCACCTCCCTAGGGGAACAGCAAGCTTCCATGTAGCAGAGACAGTACTGGGCACATGCACAGGATAAGCATCTGTTGACTGCATGACAGACTCTAGGGCCCTATGCCTCCTCCTGTGGAGATGCAAACAGGTCAAGAGGCAGAGAGAGAAAAGAGAAAGGAAAAGGAGAAACAAGGGATCTTGATACTCCAGACACTGGACAATCAAGTGAACCATGATCTAAATAATCCAGACTTTACTTCCTATATAAAGGGAAAATATATGGATGACCAATGCAATTTACATGAAAACTGTTTTGAGAACTATGGTGATTTATTAAATGTTGATTCAGCAACTCTAATATGAAGGGTACTTCCAGAAAGAGCAGGTAAGTAGACATAAAATATTTCCTAAAATCAAATGCTAAAATTATAAACATGCTAAAGAAAATTTCTCCCCCAAATCATTCTCAACTCAAAATGTAGATTAAATTTATTACTGAGGTATTCAGACATGCTAATGATGTTGCTGGTAATAAATGAAAACACTGAAATCTTCCAGGAACATGATGAGTGCCGTTTTCACATCATCATCTGAAGCCGCCACCTGTCGTTCAAAAGGCTAGAGCTGCATTGAATCCTTCGTGTAAAACCCAAGGAGATGCTGCCATGGCAGGAACGAGGCTAGCGTTTCTATCGAGCCAAAGCAATAACAATTACTTGAAAATGCCAAGTAGAAAGCTGAACTGGTGCTAATCTGGAGATGCCAAGACCCATGGCGTTTTATGTGATGAAACGGTGTCCATCTCACTGAAGTAAACCCCGTGACCACAGCACAGCACCATTTCTCACCTAGTTCTACGGCAGCAAAGCGTCATGAACACAGAGGCTGAGTTTCAGCCTCAGGTAAGTCACCAACAGCGCTTCTATAGCTGGAATGGTGGCAGGCCAACAACCTTTTTCATCTTTTACTTGAACTTTTTACTCAACAATATTTCTGAAAGGCTTGGGATGGTTGTCCATTTCAACATGTTAAAAGACAGGCTTTTCGGAGATTAAGTACCCAAACAGTATAAGATGTATGGCTCTAACCCATTCCCATGCCACAAAAACAAGCTTCTATGTATTTGTTTGAAAAACATACGAAAATAGAGAAGAAAGACACAGACCTCGAAAAATACTTTTAAGCTTCTTCTACATGAAAAACACATTTAAGGAATGGTGACCAATCATTTCTATGCTCCCTTGCGCATACAACAAATATTTGCTGAGCATCTGCTATGTTCCAAGCCCTGTGAATGAGACAGACCCCACCCCTGCCTTCATACAGCTTACAACCAATAGGTGTACATCAATCAAATATTAGATTTGTGCTACTACAAAGTGCATTTTGTAGAGGCTTAAATAAAGCAAGTGATCTCGAGTAGCTGGAGTGATGGGGAAAGATTCTATGGCAGAAGTCACGTCTAAGCTGAATTTTTAAGTTGACTAGGAGTTACCTAGGTGAAGGGGAGAAGGGAAGATGGGAAAGAGTTCCTAGTAGAGAAAAGTACATCTGTCAGGCACCAAAAACAGGAAAGAGATTGGCATGTTGCTGAAGGAGAGCCAGCCCGGCTAGAAAGGAGAGACTGAATAGGACGAAGCTGGGGGAAGCAAGGAGGAGTAGGGTCACGCAGACAATTGAAAGCCATGTTGAGGATACAGAACTTTAAACCACAAAATGTTTTAGGCCAAGGATGGACATCAACAGTTTGTATTGTTAATGAGCACACAGGTTGCTTTAGGGAGACTGTGTTAAGGGTAGGTAGGGAGCAGTATTAGCAGCAAGGACACTCAGAGGCTCTTGCAATAGTCCAAGAGAGAGAAATAGCTTGTCCTAGGCTGATGGGAAGAAGAAAACAGATTCAAGAGATATTTAGGGAGAAGAAATAATATTTAGGGAGAGAGAGGAAGCAAAATGGGCTCAGAGGTTACTGGCCTGAGGAAATAGGCAAGAGCACCTACTGAGGGATGGGTGAGTACCGGTTACAATACTGAACATCAGACTTGGTGTCTTGCAAACAAGACATGTTCTTAGCTCAGTTAGAGTTCAAAATGCATTGATAAACTTAGAAACTTCTCCAACAATCATGGAACTACATAGCTTCAGAGCAATAAAGAATTAAGCAGATCTTTGAACTAAAATAGCAAATCTATGGGAACCAGCCGTCCCCAATTTGAAGGGAGAATATTAGTCCTAGCAATTTCTGAATTATTACTGGCATCATTAATACTTCCAGAAACAAGGGATTTATCCACTTGTGTCCTCGACACTTGTCCCAAGGTCTTTTTAAATGTCGAATTCACACTGAATGCCAGTGTTCCGGAGCAAACAAATCCATCAGTTGCCACAGAATTTATGTTACGGTTTTCAGAAAGCTTGTGGGAATGCCAGAGGTCTTTTGAATTTTTTCATTGAACAGAGAACCCTGGAGTTTGTATTGATTGAACAAGATCAAGCAGAAAGCTTTCATTTCCCCCAAGGGTCTACTGTGTCGTATTTCTCAAAAGATAATTCACTTAATTCTTTTAGCCCTGGTAAAAAGTAAGGGACAATAGCAATTTTAACTTGATTATTCTTAAACAATTCTATCACATAAAAATTATCAACCCCTGAAGCTCCTGGGATATACATTTAATAGTGGCCCAGGCCTGTCATCAAACCAGAGGACTTTCCACCTTCTGCTGCCACCCTTGCTCAGCACTTTTTATTTTTTAATGTTTCAACTCCAAATAGCACTGCCAAATCTCTCTCTTCTCTGATATAATCTCTATATGATTTCAATGAACATTTTCTCCTGGGCCTATTATAAATAACACAAGGGAACAGCTGCGGAAGAGAAATGGGCATTTTATAGCAGGTGATTTGGGAATTCAGAGAAACACAAAAATTCTGGGCAGAGAGAAGTGCAAACACAGAAGAGGGGTTAGAAACGTAGGACAGGACTCACTATATACGGCCTTGATGTCCCTGTGATACATAATTTCCTAGTAAAGGAGTTTAATAAATCCAAGCCAGAATGATAGGGGGTGGGTTCTCTGCAACTAGGAGATATATCTCATTGGCCCAAAGACTCCATACCTTTGAGGAAAGAAAGGGGGTGTCTGTCACTGCATTCCTGTGGAGCCATGGAGACCAATAGGACAGCAGACACCAAAAATCTCTATTCAATGGAATAAATACGAGGATATTCCCGCGGCCATGAGCCAGTATGACTGTTTATGTGCCTGAAATTAGTTATTTGGAGGTTGCATGCTCCCTTCTCCCAGTATTCTGGGTTAGGGTTAGGGTTAGGAATCAAGCACTCGGTTTTCAGAGGCAATCAGAAAGGATACTGAGGTGTTCAAAAATTTCTTTTCTTAATAAAGAGATTTAAAAAGCAATTATCTGTCCACAATTCAGCCATTTGGCAACTAAATCGTTCCTCAGCCCCACAAGGACCAAAGACGCCTGATTCCAATTAACTCAGAGGCATTACATTGCCCAAAAGAGCTAAGGAGATAAAGCTCTGCTTTGCCTTGACTTCTGTCCCTCAACAGTCATCTCTTCTTAGTTTGAGGTCAGTGGCTCTAATATAGAGACTGGGGCCCACCTAGGATTTGAAACCCTAGTATGGGGGAATTTAGAATCAAACCCCTAGTTTTGGTTCTGGTAACAGAATCCTAGCTGACCTATCTCAATAACTTGTCCAGGTCCCAGGTCCTGTGGCACCAGGGCCCTGTGTTGCCATCGTAAAAGACCTCACTTAACCCTTTCCCCACCAATGACTAGCATCTTGACTGCTACCCAACGTGTGGTTGACACAAGGGGACAGTGGGTTGATGGGAATATATCAATATCCACAATGAGAGAATGTTTCACTCTACAGATATTTACTGAGTACCTCGATGTGCAGGCTCTGTTCCAGAGAGTATGGGCATATCTGTGATAGTCATGGACTTGGATTCTCATGGGCAAGACAGACAGCAAACAGATGTAGAGTTCCTTTAATGGCAAAGACGGAAACTCAGAGATGGCACATAAAAGGAAGCAATATGACAGACTCCACGTGGAAATGTGACCCCCAAAGCCCACACAGGACTGTGCAGTCCCGGTGAGCCCAACCATGAGAAGTACGGATTCCAGCAGGTACAAAATGGCCTCCTTTGCCATTTACATGCCATCCAGATGGTTCCATGGGCTCCCAGCCCGGCTCCTTAACAGGGGCCAGTGGAACGAACTACTTGTGTGAACTGTGGGACAAAAGAAATCAAAATTCAATTTTCCAGGCCTGGCGTTCCTTACCAGAACCTAATCTCAAACCTGCTCCTAAAATAACGGAATTTCTTAATATCCTTTTTGCAATCACCTTCAGGAGACATGAAGGGACAGAAAACCAGGAGTCACCTCGTGTGAAAGCATTTTCCACTGAATATTGATATGATTATTTCACCTTGGAAATAATATCATTCAGTTTACAGTTAGATACTGAGTTTCTGATTTGGTTTAAAACATAAAAGGAATCAGAGAAAGTGTGCAGGAATCAATGAGACCCAGCTAGAAACAGATTTCGATTTCTAGTTTGGGCCAAAGGCTTTATTGGATAAGGTAAACTGGTGAAGAAGATAGTAATTAGATAACCATTCTTCTGTCTTAGGAAAAGATAGGCTTAAGAAAGAGTTTACTTTTGCTTCTGAGGAGGGGTTGACCAGTGCTGTTTTTTCCCATTGCGGAGCACAGGCTCCGGACGCGCAGGCTCAGCGGCCATGGCTCACGGGCCCAGCCGCTCCGCGGCATGGGAGATTCTCCCGGACCGGGGCACGAACCCGCGTCCCCTGCATCGGCAGGCGGACTCTCAACCACTGCGCCACCAGGGAAGCCCAACCAGTCCTGTTTTGAAGAGAATTGATTGATCACCACGGAGCGAGCCTATGGAGATGACATACTCCATCCATCCTTTTCAGATGGTACTCTGAGACTACGACAGCTCCCCTAAGTTCTTCCTTAAACAGGAGATTGTCAGGAGCCCAGAGCAGACAAACACTGGCCCAGAAGAAGCCACATCTTCCACTGCTCACATGCATTCTCAGGGGGAAAAGCTCAAACTGTAAAAGTTTTCTTTCCTAGACCAGGAGCGGGAGACAGTGACAAGCGGAAGGTTTGTGCCACTTTCTAGATTCAAAACAATTCAGCCTCCCTTCCTTGGTGAAATGTCTCATGTCAAGAGTGCTCAATTTGTTCAATATGTGGGACTAAGTTACATGTAGGCCGCAGCCCCCATGAACCCTGCACTGTGGCTTGATCCCTGTCTCCTCAGACAATCTCACCTGCCTGCCTCAACATCGTACATTGGCCCCCAGAAGCCCCATGACAGGACAGCGTGTCTGTTAGCGCCTCTGGCCTGAGCACCTCCGGCCTGCACACAGATGCTCAGAACACTGACTTCTACCTTCTGGGTTGGGCGTTTCCCAGCACATGATGTGGATCTCATTTTGCATCTGCTCCCACCCAGTGATGTGTCCATTCCCTTGTCGCTTCCCCACTTGGAATGTCCCGGTCCAAGTCCCGTGCTCTTACCTATGTCCAAATAGGTCACAATATGACAAGAGTGATTTATGCCCTTTTTGTAAACATGATTAGGACTGTAACATTCAGTCCATCTGAATCCCTGTAGCCTTTACTATCTATCCAACTCATTTGGTAACTTGCATATATTAGCCATACTATTTTCTTTCCCTATGTGTGTATATACGTACACATAAGCACACTTCCTCTCCAACTAGATTTCATGCTTCTTAAGAGCAGGGACCACAATTCATGTTCTGCATTCTCAGCATCTTACACAATACCTCCCATTTGTAAGTACAGTGAAATATTTATCACCGGAGTGACAATGATAAAGATTTGTCCAAGACGATCTTAATAATCTCGGTGCCTAAGAAGCACTGAGACAGCTGTACCTGCCCATGAGCAGACTACACAAATGAGAGGAAGAAGATCAACCCCTGAGTGTGCTCAATCAATAGGGTAAGCATCAGACAAAAATCAGCTTTGTCTATTTGGAGCAGGACCTGCAACAAGATCAAGAATATCTCTGGGTTTTTGGCTGAAGTGATACTTCAAAGGAACAGCCCCATGCTCTTGTAAGGGATCTCCATTAAACAAATCACCAGATGAACAAACACAGTCCAATCGCTCTCCAAAACACGCTGGCCGATGCCCGTGGCACAATCCAGGCATGTGGCTAAGAGGCCACTTGTAGAAGCCCTCATGCCTTTGGGCCTACCTGTTGTATCCTGTGCCAACCAAGAGCATGTTGAATTCATTCCTTAGCCTGTTAACAGTTTTATTTATTTATTTTTGTAACATCTTTATTGGAGTATAATTGCTTTACAATGGTGTGTTAGTTTCTGCTTTATAACAAAATGAATCAGTTATACATATACATATGTCCCTACATGTCTTCCCTCTCACGTCTGCCTCACTCCCACCCTCCCTATCCCACGCCTCTAGGTGGTCACAAAGCACCGAGCTGATCTCCCTGTGCTATGCGGCTGCTTCCCACTAGCTATCTACCTTACGTTTGGTAGTGTGTATACGTCCATGCCTCTCTCTCGCTTTGTCGCAGCTTACCCTTCCCCCTTCCCATATCCTCAAGTCCATTCTCTAGTAGGTCTGTGTCTTTATTCCTGTCTTACCCCTAGGTTCTTCATGACATTATTTTTTCTTAAATTCCATACATATGTGTCAGCATACGGTATTTGCCTTTCTCTTTCTGACTTACTTCACTCTGTATGACACACTCTAGGTCCATCCACCTCATTACAAATAGCTCAATTTCGTTTCTTTTTATAGCTGAGTAATATTCCATTGTATATATGTGCCACATCTTCTTTATCCATTCATCCAATGGTGGACACTTAGGTTGTTTACATCTCCTGGCTATTGTAAATAGAGCTGCAGTGAACATTTTGGTACATGACTCTTTTTGAATTATGGTTTTCTCAGGGTATATGCCCAGTAGTGGGATTTCTGGGTCATATGGTAGTTCTATTTTTAGTTTTTTAAGGAATCTCCATACTGTTCTCCATACTGGATGTACCAATTCACATTCCCACCAGCAGTGCAAGAGTGTTCCCTTTTCTCCACACCCTCTCCAGCATTTATTGTTTCTAGATTTTTTGATGATGGCCATTCTGACTGGTGTGAGATGGTATCTCATTATAGTTTTGAGCTGCATTTCTCTAATGAATAATGATGTTGAGCATTCTTTCATGTGTTTGTTGGCAGTCTGTATATCGTCTTTGGAGAAATGTCTATTTAGGTCTTCTGCCCATTTTTCGATTGGGTTGTTTTTTTGTTATTGAGCTGCATGAGCTGCTTGTAAATTTTGGAGATTAATCCTTTGTCAGTTGCTTCATTTGAAAATATTTTCTCCCATTCTGAGGGTTGTCTTTTCATCTTGTTTATGGTTTCCTTTGTTGTGCAAAAGCTTTGAAGTTTCATTAGCTCCCAATTGTTTATTTTTGTTTTTTATTTCCATTTTTCTGGATGGTGGGTCAAAAACGATCTTGCTGTGATTTATGTCATAGAGTGTTCTGCCTATGTTTTCCTCTAATAGTTTGATAGTTTCTGGCCTTACATTTAGGTCTTTAATCCATTTTGAGCTTATTTTTGTGTATGGTGTTAGGGAGTAATCTAATCTCATACTGTTACATGTACCTGTCCAATTTTCCCAGCACCACTTATTGAAGACGCTGTCCTTTCTCCACTGTACATTCCTGCCTCCTTTATCAAAGATAAGGTGACCATATGTGCATGGGTTTATCTCTGGGCTTTCTATCCTTTTCCATTGATCTATCTTTCTGTTTTTGTGCCAGTACCATACTGTCTTGATTACCGTATCTCTGTAGTATAATCTGAAGTCAGGGAGGCTGACTCCTCCAACTCCGTTTTTCGTTCTCAAGATTGCTTTGGCTATTCGGGGTTTTTTGTGTTTCCATACAAATTGTGAAATTTTTTGTTCCAGTTCTGTGAAAAATGCCAGTGGTAGTTTGATAGGGATTGCATTGAATGTGTAGATTGCTTTGGGTAGTAGAGTCATTTTCACAATGTTGATTCTTCCAATCCAAGAACATGGTATATCTCTCCATCTATTTGTATCATCTTTAATTTCTTTCATCAGTGTCTTATAATTTTCTGCATACAGGTCTTTTGTCTCCTTAGGTAGGTTTATTCCTAGATATTTTATTCTTTTTGTTGCAATGGTAAATGGGAGTGTTTTCTTGATTTCACTTTCAGATTTTTCATCATTAGTGTATAGAAATGCCAGAGATTTCTGTGCATTAATTTTGTATCCTGCTACTTTATCAAATTCATTGATTAGCTCTAGTAGTTTTCTGGTAGCATCTTTAGGATTCTCTATGTACAGTATCATGTCACCTGCAAACAGTGACAGTTTTACTTCTTTTCCGATTTGGATTCCTTTTATTTCCTTTTCTTTTATGATTGCTGTGACTAACACTTCCAAAACTATGTTGAATAAGAGTAGTGAGAGTGGGCAACCTTGCCTTGTTCCTGATCTTAGTGGAAATGGTTTCAGTTTTTCACCATTGAGGACGATGTTGGCTGTGGGTTTGTCATATATGGCCTTTATTATGTTGAGGAAAGTTCCCTCTGTGCCTACTTTCTGCAGGGTTTTTATCATAAATCGGTGTTGAATTTTGTCGAAAGCTTTCTCTGCACCTATTGAGATGATCATATGGTTTTTCTCCTTCAATTTGTTAATATGGTGTATCACGTTGATTGATTTGTGTATACTGAAGAATCCTTGCATTCCTGGAATAAACCCCACTTGATCATGGTGTATGATCCTTTTAATGTGCTGTTGGATTCGGTTTGCTAGTATTTTGTTGAGGATTTTTGCATCTATGTTCATCAGTGATATTGGCCTGTAGTTTTCTTTCCTTCTGACATCCTTGTCTGGTTTTGGTATCAGGGTGATGGTGGCCTCGTAGGATGAGTTTGGGAGTGTTCCTCCCTCTGCTACATTTTGGAAGAGTTTGAGAAGGATAGGTGTTAGCTCTTCTCTAAATGTTTGATAGAATTTGCCTGTGAAGCCATCTGGTCCTGGGCTTCTGTTTGTTGGAAGATTTTTAATCACAGTTTCAATTTTAGTGCTTGTGATTGGTCTGTTTATATTTTCTATTTCTTCCTTGTTCAGTCTCTGTAGGTTGTGCTTTTCTAAGAATTTGTCCACTTCTTCCAGGTTGTCCATTTTACTGGCATAGAGTTGCTTGTAGTAATCTCTCATGATTTTTTGTATTTCTGCAGTGTCAGTTGTTACTTCTCCTTTTTCATTTCTAATTCTATTGATTTGAGTCTTCTCCCTTTTTTTCTTGATGAGTCTGGCTAATGGTTTATCAATTTTGTTTGCCTTATGTATTGAGGTGCTCCTATGTTGGGTGCATAAATATTTACAATTGTTATATCTTCTTCTTGGATTGATCCCTTGATCATTATGTAGAGTCCTTCTTTGTCTCTTCTAGTAGTCTTTACCTTAGAGTCTATTTTGTCTGATATGAGAATTCTACTCCAGCTTTCTTTTGGTTTCCATTTGCATGGAATATCTTTTTCCAACCCCTCACTTTCAGTCTGTATGTGTCTCTAGGTCTGAAGTGGGTCTCTTGTAGACAGCATATATATGGGTCTTGTTTTCGTATCCATTCAGCCAGTCTGTGTCTTTTGGTGGGAGCATTTAATCCATTTACATTTAAGGTAATTAACGATATGTATGTTCCTATTCCCATTTTCTTAATTGTTTTGGGTTTGTTACTGTAGGTCTTTTCCTTCTCTTGTGTTTCTTGCCTAGAGAAGGTCCTTTAGCATTTGTTGTAAAGCTGGTTTGGTGGTGCTGAACTCTCTCAGCTTTTGCTTGTCTGTAAAGGTTTTAATTTCTCCATCAAATCAGAATGAGATCCTTGCTGGGTAATCTTGTTTGTAGGTTTTTCTCCTTCAACACTTTAAATATGTCCTGCCAGTCCCTTCTTGCTTGCAGTTTCTGCTGAAAGATCAGCTGTTAACCTTACAGGGATTCTCTTGTGTGTTATTTGTTGTTTTTCCCTTGCTGCTTTTAATGTGTTTTCTTTGTATTTAATTTTTGACAGTTTGATTAATATGTGTCTTGGTGTGTTTCTCCTTGGATTTATCCTGTATTGGACTCTCTGTGCTTCCTGGACTAGATTAACTATTTCCTTTCCCATATTAGGGAAGTTTTCAACTATAATCTCTTCAAATATTTTCTCAGTCCCTTTCTTTTTCTCTTCTTCTTCTGGAACCCCTATAATTCGAATGCTGGTGCATTTAATGTTGTCCCACAGGCCTCTGAGACTGTCCTCAGTTCTTTTCATTCCTTTTTCTTTATTCTGCTCTGCAGTAATTATTTCCACTATTTTATCTTCCAGGTCACTTATCCGTTCTTCTGCCTCAGTTATTCTGCTATTGATCCCATCTAGAGTATTTTTAATTTCATTTATTGTGTTGTTCATCATTGCTTCTTTCATCTTTAGTTCTTCTAGGTCCTTGTTAAATGTTTCTTGCATTTTGTCTATTCTGTTTCCAAGATTTTGGATCATGTTTACTGTCATTATTCTGAATTCTTTTTCAGGTAGACTGCCTATTTCCTCTTCATTTGTTAGGTCTGGTGCGTTTTTATCTTGCTCCTTCATCTGCTGTGTGTTTTTCTGTCTTCTCATTTTGCTTATCTTGCTGTGTTTGGGGTCTCCTTTTTGCAGGCTGCAGGTTCGAAGTTCTCGTTGTTTTTGGTGTCTGTCCCCAGTGGCTAAAGTTGTTTTAGTGGGTTGTGTAGGCTTTCTGGTGGAGGGGACTAGTGCCTGTGTTCTGGTGGATGAGGCTGGATCTTGTCTTTCTGGTGGGCAGGTCCACGTCTGGTTGTATGTTCTGAGGTGTCCATGGACTTATTATGATTTTAGGCAGCCTCTCTTCTAATGGGTGGGGTTGTGTTCCTCTTTTGCTAGTTGTTTGGCATAGGGTGTCCAGCACTGTAGCTTGCTGGTCATTGAGTGAAGCTGGGTGCTGGTGTTGAGATGGAGATCTCTGGGAGATTTTCGCCGTTTGATATTATGTGGAGCTGGGAGGTCTCTTGTGGGCCAGTGTCCTGAAGTTGGCTCTCCCACCTCAGAGGCGCAGCCCTGATGCCTAGCTGGAGTACCAAGAGCCTTTCATCCACACGGCTCAGAATAAAAGGGAGAAAAAGGAGAGAGGGAGAGAGAGACAGAGAGAGAGAGAGAGAGAGAGAGAGAGAGAGAGAGAGGGAGGGAGGGAGGGAGAGAAAGAAAGGAAAGAAAGAAAGAAAGAGGAAAGAGGATAAAATAAAATAAAGTAAGATAAAATAAAGTAAGATAAAATAAAATAAAGTTATTAAAATAAAAAATAATCATTAAGAAAAAAATTTTTTAAAAGGAAAAAAAAGCGGACAGATAGAACCCTAGGACAAATGGTGGAAGCAAAGCTATACAGACAAAATCTCACACAGAAGCATACACATACACACTCACAAAAAGAGGAAAAGGGGAAAAAATAATAAATCTTGCTCTCAAAGTCCACCTCCTCAATTTGGGATGATTCGTTGTCTATTCATGTATTCCACAGATGCAGGTACATCAAGTTGATTGTGGAGCTTTCATCCACTGCTCCTGAGGCTGCTGGGAGAGATTTCCCTTTCTCTTCTTTGTTCTCACAGCTCCTGGGGCTCAGCTTTGGATTTGGCCCCACCTCTGCGTGTAGGTTGCCGGAGGGCATCTGTTCTTCGCTCAGACAGGACGGGGTTAAAGGAGCCATTGATTCGGGGGATCTGGCTCACTCAGGCCGGGGGGAGGGAGGGGTACGGATGCGGGGCGAGCCTGCGGTGACAGAGGCCGGCGTGACGTTGCACCAGCCTGAGGCGCGCCATGCGTTCTCCCGGGGAAATTGTCCCTGGGCCCCGGGACCCTGGCAGTGGCGGGCTGCACAGGCTCCCCGGCTGGGAGGTGTGGATAGTGACCTGTGTTCACACACAAGCTTCTTGGTGGCGGCAGCAGCAGCCTTAGCGTCTCATGCCCGTCTCTGGGGTCTGTACTTTTAGCCACGGCTCACACCCGTCTCTGGAGCTTGTTTAAGCAGCGCTCTTAATCCCCTCTCCTCACGCACCAGGAAACAAAGAAGGAAGAAAAAGTCTCTTGCCTCTTCAGCAGGTCCAGACTTTTCCCTGGATTCCCTCCCGGCTAGCCGTGGCACACTAACCCCCTGCAGGCTGTGTTCATGCCGCCAACCCCAGTCCTCTCCCTGCGCTCCGACCAAAGCCCGAGCCTCAACTCCCAGCCCCGCCCGCCCAGGTGGGTGAGCAGACAAGGCTCTCGGGCTGGTGAGTGCCGGTCGGCCCTGATCCTCTGTGTGGGGATCTCCCCTCCTTGCCCCCTGCACCCGTTGCTGCGCTCTCCTCCGCGGCTCCGAAGCTTCCCCCTCCACCACCCGCAGTCTCCACCCACGACGGAGCTTCCTAGTGTGTGGAAACCTTTCCTCCTTCACAGCTCCATCCCACTGGTGCAGGTCTCATCCCTATTGTCTCTGTTTATTCTCTTTTCTTTTGCCCTACCCAGGTACGTGGGGAGTTTCTTGCATTTTGGGAGGTCTGAGGTCTTCTGCCAACGTTCAGTAGGTGTTCTGTAGGAGGTGTTCCACGTGTAGATGTATTTCTGATGTATCTGTGGGGAGGAAGGTGATCTCCGCATCTTACTCTTCTGCCATCTTCCCGATTCCCCCCTCCAGCACCACTTATTGAAGAGGCTGTCTTTTATCCACTGTATATTCTTGCCTCCTTTAGCAAAGATAAGGTGACTATATGTCCATGGGTTTATCTCTGGGCTTTCTATCCTGTTCCATTGATCTATATTTCTGTTTTTGTGCCAGTACCATACTGTATTGATTACTGTAGCTTTGTAGTATAGTCTGAAGTCAGGGAGCCTGATTCATCCAGCTCTGTTTTTCTTTCTCAAGATTGCTTTGGCTTCGGAGTCTTTTGTGTTTCCGTACAAATTGTGAAGTTTTTTGTTCTAGTTCTGTGAAAAATGCCACTGGTACTTTGATAGGGATTGCAATGAATCTGTAGATTGCTTTGCTGTTAACAGTTTTAAATGCTATGGGAATTATATAACTAAATATAAACATTGATGAAATATGAGTTACAAAAGAGAGTTAATTCTATGAAAATAAGGTTGAAAACTATAGAAAGACTCTCAAGCTGTGTTTAATTACATGAAGTTGAACACAGACACAGAACTACTAGAGAATGGACTTAAGGACACGGCGGGGGGAAGGGTAAGCTGGGACGAAGTGATAGAGTGGCGTGGACTTATATATACTACCAAATGTAAAATAGATAACTAGTGGGAAGCAGCGGGAAGCAGCCACATAGCACAAGGAGATCAGCTCAGTGCTTTGTGTCCACCTGGAGCGATGGGATAGGGAGGGTGGGAGGGAGGGAGATGCAAGAGGGAGGGGATATGGGGATATATGTATATGTATAGCTGATTCACTTTGTTATAAAGCAGAAACTAACATACCATTGTAAAGCAAAAAAAAAAAAAAAAAAGCCTAGTGAAATTACTATAAATATCCAGGATTCTGTGCTCAGACTGCTTTGCAACGATCTAGATTTCCCCTCCCCCTTGAGAAAGCATGTGTATGGAAGAGTAAGGCCTTGACCCTCAGTCAAAAGATTGAGAAAGAAATATGCATTCACAAGTTTTGTTTTGTTTTTTTTTTTGGTTTTTTTGGCTGCATTGGGTCTTCATTGCTGCGCGCGGGCTTTCTCTAGTTGTGGTGAGTGGGGGCTACTCTTCGTTGTGGTGCATGGGCTTCTCACTGCAGTGGCTTCTCTTGTTGCAGAGCATGGGTCTAGGCACGTGGGCTCAGTAGTTGTGGCTCGTGGGCTCTAGAGCGCAGGCTCAGTATTTGCGGCACATGGGCTTAGTTGCTCCGTGGCATGTGGGATCTTCCCAACCAGGGCGCGAACCTGTGTCCCCTACACTGGCAGGCGGATTCTTAACCACTGCACCATCAGGGAAGTCCCCCATTCACAGGTTTTTAGACTGAAATAAAATGTTTGAGCTGTGCGTG
Source organism: Stenella coeruleoalba (assembly GCF_951394435.1). NCBI lineage: Eukaryota > Metazoa > Chordata > Mammalia > Artiodactyla > Delphinidae > Stenella > Stenella coeruleoalba. Next base: position 35,716,450 of record NC_137151.1, on the reverse strand, counting down.
CATCATTTTTTTCAGATGCCCATTTTTTATTTTTATTTTTTTTGCGGTACGCGGGCCTCTCACTGTTGTGGCCTCTCCTGTTGCGGAGCTCAGGCTCCGGATGCACAGGCTCAGCGGCCATGGCTCACGGGCCCAGCCGCTCCGCGGCATGTGGGATCTTCCCGGACCGGGGCACGAACCCGTGTACCCTGCATCGGCAGGCAGACTCTCAACCACTGCGCCACCAGGAAAGCCCTCAGATGCCCATTTTTAACCGGTCCTTACATTAAAACAACTACCAGTTCTGTCACATCAGATAAGAAGGCTCTTACCATCCACTCACCCCTACTTAACTCCCAGAACCCAACTGAGAAATTGCTCAGAACTCAGGAAGCCAGAAGCAGCAGGAGCTGTCACCCAAATTGTGATTGCAAAAATACAAGAGAGAGTCACTGCTGGGGATTTTCTTCTGTTCTTCTGGTTTTTATTTTCAATCTTAAGTATCTATGTCTATATCTATCCCTTGTGCTTTTGGAAGTTTCTGAGTCTATGTAGAATATTTAGAGAAATACAGTACATAATTAAAATCAATAGCAACAAATAGGAATCATGAATTACCTGCCAAGCTGAGAGATTCACCTTCAAGAGGTTCCCACACAGATTCGACACAGTCAAGCAAATCAAACAGTCCGTTAAGCAAACAGGCTGAACAGTGCGTGTGGGATCCAGAACCGGTGCTGGGATGATACACGGAGGAGATTAGACGTAGTCCCTTTCCCTGCAGAGCTTTCAGTTCAACAACCAAGCTGGGGCGATCAAGTTGCATTTAGTTCTTTAGAATGACAGCAAGACAGGACTAAGATGGTGGGGAGGGAGGCAAGGAACCAATTTTGAGCTTTACTCCCTCAATAGTTCCATGTTCACTGCCACACGGATATTGGAAAGTAGCAAGCATGAGGTGGAAAGATTTTGTAGAATATGACCGTAGAAATGTTTTTCACAGATTCATACAGTGTTAAAATAGGAAAGGCGATCTTAGACACATCTTGTCTAAACTGCCTTGCGTTACATATGTGGAAGCAGCTGAGTAAGGCGGCACGGCTAATCGTGAGCAGGGCTGGGACCAGACATCAAATATCCTGAGTCTAAGTTCAGCGTCTTCTAGAACACTGTGTACCAACACTCACCTCTTTTCAGTTAGTATCCCTTCTCCATTTTATAACCTCTATATAACCTCTAACCTCTAAGATCTATCCAGAGCACTGAGGTTGGTGGGAACCCTTGAAAACTCATGTCTCAACAAAGGCAAAATTCCTAGATAAATCAGTTGACAAACTTCAGCAAACTGAACAAAACAACAATCGAACAAAATTTCATGCTAATTGTGTGCTTCCGTGTAGACCAAATATTTAAAGTACTGAAACAATCGTTGATCCCGCTATCTAAGTCAAGATAAACCAATCAGAAAACCTAGCTCCATTTCATTTACTCAGCATATATTCCCTGCTCTCAAAAAAACAAATATATATATATATATATATATATATATACACACACACATATGTATATAAACCTCACCAGAATTATTACGGGAATTTCCATTGCTTTCTGTGATGTGCTGGTCTCTAAATAACTCAATTCAGCACACATTTCATGAGTGCCTACTGTGTACAAAGCACTCAGTGAGCACCCAGTGTGTTCAGGACTGGATGTTAGGGGTGGCACCAAGAAGAGGGTCTCACATCTCAAGGAGCTTACAGTCTAGTCCTGGAAGCTGGACTCAGATAACAAACACAGACCGGACTGTGGTTATAGTTACAATGATGGCAAGAAGGACCTGGAAACACAGAGAGGGAAAGCAGTGCCGGGGCAAATTTCATAGATGAAATTGCTTTTGAGCTGGGCCTTGAAGACCGCAGGAGACACCACAGAGAGAAGAACTTGGACATTCTCACCCTAAAAGAGTAGCCCCCCGCCATATTCTTTCTGCTCTTTACGCCCTGCTCATGTCCCAACCCCCTGAAACTTACATTCCACCTCCCATCTCCAAATTAAAACTGTTCTCGCCAGTTTCTCCACTGACCTCCTAAATCGCCAGATTCAATTGTCATTTTTAGTCTTGATCCCATTTATCCCTGTGAGAACCCTGCTGGCCTTGACGTTCTTGACACTCTTCTCTGGTTTTCATCATTTGCTGTTTCCTGCAGCTCCCCTGCCTCTCTGACAGTTCCCTCTCAATCTTCCTGTTCTCCGTAGTTCCTTGCCCGTATATTTTCTGTTTTGGCCTTACCCATCCCACCTAGATAATTTTACAGCCTCCATGGCTCTAACCCCTGATGACATAAATTTAAATTTCTAATTCCCTATCTCTTTCTTAAACTCCAGACTCACCTTTTCTACTATTCGCTGACCTATAAACACCCCAAACTCAACATGTCCAAAAGCTGACATGTCGTCTCTCTCCCTAAACTTCCTCCCCCACTTATTTTTTAAAAATTTTTATTATTTTATTTTTACATATACATATTTATATCTATTCTTTTTTCAGATTCTTTTCTCATATAGTTTATTACAGAATACTGAGTAGAGTTCCCTATGCTATACACTAGGTCCTTGTTGATTATCTATTTTATATATAGTAGTGTATATATGTTAATCCCAACCTCCTAATTTATCCTCCCCCCTCTTTCCCCTTTGGTAACCATAAGTTTGTTTTCTAAGTCTGTGAGTCTGTTTCTGTTTTGTAAATCAGTTCATTTGTATCATTTTTTTAGATTCCACATATAAGTGATATGATATTTCTCTGTCTGACTTACTTCACTTAGTATGGTAATCTCTATGTCCATCCATGTTGCTAATTTCCTCCCCCACTTATGTTTCTTATTTCTACTTAGAACTCTCAGGCACACTCTTTCACACCTCTGAATCTATTCTTTTCCCTTATGATAGGAATTCTTTTCCACATATGAACTACTAAGAAGAGTTCATCTGTAAATGATTAAAAGTTCATTTTGTCACCTCCTCTGTGACAGCCCAGAGAACAATGTTGTCCTGAAAAAATAACAGATCTAATTTTGAATCCTGGTTCCAGTACTTATTAGTCATATAACCCTGACCCCACTGAACTTACATTTCCTTGGCTGTAATATCTACCTCAGAGGGTCATAAGCTTCAACTGAGACGCTCTATATGAAGAGCTTGGCTCAGGAAATGGCACCTAGGGGACCCCCCATGGATATGAGCCATCTTCCCCTCTCTCCTGTCTCTGGGCTACCAGAACACATGAACCCACTGACTGCAGCCATGGTTCTCACACCAATCCTCCAGACCCTGAGCTTTTCAGTGGGAAAGCCTACAGCCCAGCAGTCAGTACCTATTTATTTAATTTAGGAAGACTGGAGACAGGTCAGCATCCAACTCTAGGACTTGGGATCTTGAGTCAGCATCACTGAGGAAATTATGGGACTCTCAAGAAAAATAGAGAAATCAAGGATAAACTCCTTTTGGGTATAATGTGAAGAATTCCATGTGGGGCATGTTGACTCTTTTTTTTTTTTTTTTTTTTTTAGGGATCTTGTCCACAGTCACACCTTTATTATTTTTAATTTTTATTGGAGTATAGTTGATTTACAATGTTGTGCGAGTTTCTGCTGTATAGCAAAGTGAATCAGTTACACATATACATATACCCACTGTTTTTTAGATTATTTTCCCATATATGTCATCAGAGTATTGAGAAGAGTTCCCCGTGCTATACAGTAGGTCCTTATTGCACCCCAATGTTCATAGCAGCACTATTTACAAGAGCCAGGACATGGAAGCAACCAAAATGTCCATCAACAGAGGAATGGATAAAGATGTAGTACATGTATACCATGGAATATTACTCAGCCAGAAAAAAGAATGAAATAATGCCATTTGCAGCAACATGGATGGACCAAGAGATTGTCATTCTGAGTGAAGTAAGTCAGACAGAGAAAGACAAATATGATATGATATTGCTTATATGTGGAATCTAAAAAAGTGGTACAGATGTTGACTTCTAAAGAGCAGAAGGAAGACACCCAGCAGGCAGTTGTGGCTGTGCCGGGGGGAAGCCCACATTTAAGTAACAGGGGAAGGAATAGAAGGCAGCAGCAGAGGAAAGGGGCAGGGGACGTCAGGACAAAGCAGTGACAGAGAAACAAAAAAGAAAGGAATTTCAGGAAGAAAGCAGAGGGTCCCTGGTGCTAAACACAAAAGAGAACTTGTAGAATTAGGAAAAAAAAAGAAAAAAACATCTCTGGGGTTTTGGTCAAGGAGGAGAAGACAGTTTCAACAGAAGAGTGACAACAAAAGAGACTGCAAGGGGTTAAAAAGTGGGGGAAATCTCCAAGGTAACGAAATCACGTCTAGCATCCGTATGTGTGTTAGTGTACAGAATTTTCCACCCCTGATATTTTATACCACCAGCAGAAGCCAAGACTAGAACCCAGGTTTCCTGCCTCCCATTTGTCACGATTCGCCCACACCACGCTGGAAGGCACCTGTGTCTTTTCTGTGCTCACGTAGTTCCCCACCTCCACCCCACCACAGCTACATGATTCATCCAGACATCGGCCAGCTGTCTCATTCAACTAAAGGCTGAGATTCTGATGGATCGCTGCCTTGCATCATTGACAGGTTCATCACTCAGACGACCAAGGGAGAAACTGGAGGCACAGCTTTCCTTCAATTAATTTTAATCAACAGTCAGCCTTGAATGATGGAGCGTCTGTGATAAGAACTTTGTGGGGGAAAATGATGAAATCGTCTTGTACTAGTCCAGGGACAGAAAGCTGGTCACAGTCAGACACAGCTCATAGGATTCAGGAGAGTGGATTTTCATGTGTGACTCCCCACTCCTCCATCTGCAAGGCATGGAGTTCCTAAATGGGAAACAAAGGGCCCTGAATCCAGCTCTGACTCTTTAAGGTTTTTTTTTTATTATTGACTTCAATAAACTCATGCATATTAAAATTGAAGGCCACACAAAACAGAAAGAGGACTTAGAGGACAGGATCAGGACCTCACAATCACTCAGCAGCCTAGCAGAATGAATCGAAACTAATAAGATTATTTTTAATTAGAAAAATATAAAGCTCTGCCCTGAGGTTAAAGAAAGAACAGAAGAAATGTAGAATGGGAAGAGCATAAAGATATTAAATAAATTTAGGCTTTAAAATATTAGGAAGAAATGTTAACACTGTTAAGGATAAGCACTTAGAAACTGGAAATATAATCTGTAATTTGCAAACAGGAAGAGAAAAGAATGGGAACTTTTAAAATCAAGCAGAAAATAACAAAGGAGAAAAGAAGGAATGACAAAATCCCAAAATAGATGACATAAATGAGTCTAATTATACCAGTTTTTCAGCAAATATAAATGAATAAGCTTACCTGTTAAAATTCAGAGTATCAAATAGTATTTTTAAAAAAACAGCCATGCACTATATATAAGAGTAATCCCCAAATAGTACTGGGAAATCTGACAATAATGTAAAAGCAAAAGAAATGCAGGAAAAATCTTCACAGAAAACTTCTAATACAGTAACATTTTTATAAGGCAAAATAGAATTTAAGATGAAAAGCATTAATATGAATAACTAGGACCCCTATACATTAATCAAAGGAACTACCCCAGGAACAGATAATGATCATTAAATTATATGCAGAAATGTAGGATGGAAGAGTTCAGGTTAACAGCAGTTCACGTGAAAATGATGAGGTTTTGCTTTTATAAGTTTAACAATGGCCAAGCGGTTAACACAGTTGCCTCCAAAAGTCACTGGAAATTTGGCTAACATTGATGGTGTGCAGAACAGCTCAGGTTAAGACCCATTTTCTCTGCACTGTCAAAATGCATCTGGAGTGGAGTGCTCAGGTCTGGGTATGTCATCTTGAGATAGACATTGCCAAACTGGAGAACCTCTAGCAGAGATTGACCAGGATGCAAACAGAACGAAAAAACATCACCTAAGTAACAGTTGAAGGACAGGAGCTATCATTCAAGAAAAGAGAAAAGTTTGGAGGAGCATGTCAACAAAAGTGGGCGCTACAGCAAGTGGTGGAGCCAGGACAGGAATAGAGCAAATCTCACTGCAGAGAGCCTTCCAACCATTCTCAACTCCTCTAGCCTACTTGCCTGTCTATAAAAATATCAGAAGAAATCATTTTCATACTATCAGAGTTTAAAAGACTTTCCTAACCATAACATAAGATCATTGCCATTGAATGAAAAGAGGTCTTTTTTTAACAAGGTAAATTTTTGAAATTTCACATAGAGAAAAGTACAAGAAACGAAGGTTAGGTAAAGATACAATAAACAACAGAGTGACAGTACAAAATGTTACTGAAGAGGCAGAGAAACTGGATTACTCATACATGGTTGGTGAGAATGTAAACTGGCACAGCCACTTTGGAAAACAATTCAGCAATTTTTTTTTTTTTGCGGTACAAGGGCCTCTCACTGTTGTGGCCTCTCCTGTTGCGGAGCACAGGCTCCGGATGCACAGGCTCAGCGGCCATGGCTCACGGGCCCAGCTGCTACGCAGCATGTGGGATCTTCCTGGACCGGGGCACGAACCTGTGTCCCCTGCATCGGCAGGCGGACTCTCAACCACTGCGCCACCAGGGAAGCCCCAATTCAGCAATTTTTAATAAATCTAAACATTTGTTGACCATACAACCCAGAAATGGCACTCTTGGACCTTTATCGCAGAGAAATGAAGACTTATGTTCACACAAAATCCGATACATGTATGTTTATAGAAGCACTATTCATAATAGCCAAACACTGGAAACAACCCAGATGTCCTTCAATGAGTGACTACTTAAACCAGGCTGCCTTCAGACCACAGAACACTAGTCAGGGATAAAAAGAAACCAAGTATTGATACATGCAACTACTTGGATGAATTTCCAGGGAATTACACTGAGTGAAAAAAGTCAGTCCCAAAAGGTTAATTAGCGTATGATTCCATTGCATACAACATTTTTGAAATGACAAAATCTTAGAGATTGAGAACAAATTAGTGATTGCCAGGTGGTGGGATGAAGAGGGTGCAGCACAAAAAGGAGGTGGATAAGCTTTTAAAAGGCAACATGAGGGATCTTTGTGGTGATGCTACTGTTCAGGATCTTTACCAAGGTGGTGGATACACAAACCTACGTATGTGATAAGATTGTACAGAACTATCAAAAAGACAGACAGTAACGGGTTTTGGCCAGCATGTGAGAAAACTCGAACCCTCAGACATTGCTGGTAGGAATGTAAAATGGTACAGCCACTTTGAAAAACAGTTGGGAAGTTATTGGAAATGTTAAACATAGAGTTAGTACATGACTCAGCAATTGCGACTCAAAGGTATACACCAAAGAGAAATGAAAATGTTAAGTCCACACTAAAACTTGCACATCAATGTTCATAGCAGCATTAATGACAGTAATCCAAAAGTGGAGACAACCCAAATGTTATCATCTGATGAATGGATAAAATAATGTGCTATACCTATACAATGGAATATTATTCTGCAATCAAAAGGAACAAAGTACTGATACCTGCTGCAACATGAATTAATCTTAAAAATGTTATTCATGCTACATGAAATAAGGCAGTCACAGAAGATCACATGTTGTATTATTCCATTTATATAAAATGTCCAGAATAGACAAATCCATAGAGAAATTATAGCTGGAGGGAGGGATGGGGAGTGACAGCTAATAGGTACAGGGTTTCTTTTGGGATTGATGAAAATGTTCTAGGATTAGATAGTAGTGAAGGTTGCAAAGCTCCGTGAATATACTAAAAACCATTGAACTGTATACTCTAAATGTTAATAAATTGCATAGAACTAAACACACTCTCACAAATTAGTGCAAGCAGAACTAGGGAATGCTGAATAGTATCGGTGAGTTGTATCAATGTCAATATCGTAGTTGTGATATTATACTACCATCTTACAAAACATTACCATTGGGGGAAACGGTAAACTATACACAAGATTTCTCTGTACTATTTCTTGCAGTTGCATGTGACTCTACAGAAGCTGCTACGAAACTTTACAATAACCATATGGTGCAGAACTTCACATTCACCTACACACCCTTGCTCATCAGTGCTAGAGAAGCAATACTTTCTTCTGCTTCTCCCTGTTTTCCAGTCATGTATGAGTCCTCTCATTGAGAGAGTCTAAATCAGAACCTGGCTGGCGAAGGATTCTGGGACATGCCCCTCTGATACAAGGAGATCTTAGAAGACAGCAGGGATGAAGGAATATATATATAAATATAAAACTTATATGTATGTATATATATATTAATACATATGCATATACATTATAATTAACATAAAATTACATATATATATCCATCTTAAACTCATGGCATAATGTTTAAATAAACTCTGTGTTTGAAACTGCACATCTAATGCCTTAGCCTGTAATCCCCCAAAAGTAACATCTACAACAAAGTCTGACCTGTGGGTGGTTTATTCGGGAATAGAACCCCAGGAAGCAAGAATGGAGGAGTAGGAGGATTGAACAGCGAAGAAGGCGCAGAGAAAATAAAGATGAAATATCGGGCTTCCCTGGTGGCGCAGTGGTTGAAAGTCCACCTGCCGATGCAGGGTACGCGGGTTCGTGTCCCGGTCCGGGAAGATCCCACATGCAGCGGAGCGGCTGGGCCCGTGAGCCATGGCCGCTGAGCCTGCGCTCCGCAACGGGAGAGGCCACAACGGTGAGAGGCACGCGTACCGCAAAAAAAAAAAAAAAAAAAAGTAGCTGATAAATATAGGATCATTCTAATAACATGAACTGCATGCCTCAGACTGAAAAAAAAGTCTGGAAGGCATTTTAATAATATGCTAGCAGCGTGTATCTCTGAGCTACAGAATTATGGGTTATTTTTGTGTTTTTTTTAAAAAATATGTTCTTGTACTTTCAAGCTCTCTACAGTAAACATATACTGTTTCTGTAATCACAAAATACAATAGAAATTATTTTTTAAGGAGCTGTATAAATGTTTATACAAAGACTAGATAATCCAGATATACGATTCTTCTACTGGATGGAAAGCCAGACCATTCGACCTCTCAGATTATAGGCTTGGACTCTGTGATAATCAACCTGCAAACGCCTAGGGAAGTACCAGGCACAAAGTAGGCATTCAACACGACACACATTTGCAAAAGGAATGAATGTTTGCAGCAGCACAGATAAAGAGAGTTAGAAGACTTCTGCTCCCAGGAATAATCTAATAATCTAATAATAATATCTAATAATCTATAATAATAATCTAATCATCTAATGATCCCAGGAATAATCATAATCTATGAGAGAAAATAAAAAGCAGAGACTTAAAAAGCTAGAGTTACCAGATGACTCAGTAATTTCCACTCCTAGGTATATATTAAAAAGATACATAAAAACATATATCCACACAAAAACTTGTATACCAGTGTTTACAGTAGCAACACCATGTGCAATAGCCAAAAGGTGCAAACAACCCAAATGTCTATCAACAGATGAATGGTTAAACAAAATGTGGTATGACCATATAATGAAATATTATTCAGCCATATAAGAAGTAAAGTACTTATAAATGCTGCAACATAGAAGAATCTTGAAAACATTATGCTAAAAAAGAAGCTAGATACTTATTAGAGAAATGCTAATCAAAACTACAATGAGGTATCACCTCACACCAGTCAGAGTGGCCATCATCAAAAAATCTACAAACAATAAATCCTGGAGAAAGTGTGGAGAAAAGGGTACCTTCTTACACTGTTGGTGGAAATGTAAATTGGTACAGCCACTATGGAAAACAGTATGGAGGTTCCTTAAAAACTAAAAATAGAGCTGCCATATGATCGAGGAATCCTACTCCTGGGCAGATAGCTGGAGAAAACTCTAATTAAAAAAGATACATACACCCCAACGTTCATAGCAGCACTCTTTACAATAGCCAAGATATGGAAGCAACCTAAATGTCCATCAAGAGATGAATGGATAAAGAAGATGTGGTACATTACTCAGCCATAAAAAAGAATGAAATAATGCCATTTGCAGCAACATGGATGGACTTAGAGATTATCATACTAAGTGAAGTAAGTCAGACAGAAAAAGACAAGTTATCATATGATTTTGCTTATATGTGGAATCTAAACAAATGAACTTATTTAAAAAACAGAAACAGACTCACAGACATAGAAAACAAACCAAAGGGAAAGGGGGCAGGAGGGATAAATGAGGAGTTTTGGAATTAGCAGATAAGACTACTATATATAAAATAGATGAACAACAAGGTTCTACTGTATAGCACAGGGAAATATATTCAATATCTTGTAATAAACTATAATGGAAAAGAATCTGAAAAAGAATATATATATTCTTTTTGCTGTCCTTTGCTGAATCACTTTGCTGTATACCAGAAACTAACACAACACTATAAATCAACTATACTTCAATTTAGAAAAAGAAGCTAGACACAAAAGGCCACGAAAATGTTATTCCATTTATATGAAATACCCAGTATAGGTTATTCCATGAAGAAAAGAAAAGTAAATTAGCAGTTGCTAAGGGCTGTGGGGAGGGAGGAACAAGGAGTGATTACTTAATGGGTTCGAGGTTTATTTGGGGTTAATGGAAGTGTTCTGGAAGTAGACAGTGGTGATGGTTGCACAACATTGTGAATACACTAGAAATCACTGAATTGTCCACCTAAGGAGGTTAGAATGGTAGATTTTCTGTGAATTTTATTTCAATTAAAAATGATAGTAAACAGTTCTGAGCAACATATCATGTACAGTAAACAATGGTATTAGAGTCTGGGGGAGAGCGAGAGAGATCACATGGGCCTGGGGTCATCAGGGATGGCTTCAGGAAGGAGGTAGGAGTTTGGGACTTCAGAGGACCAGGATAACGGACATTTCAAAGATGCTCAATAAATGCTTGTAGGATTGAATTCAACTATAAGACATTCCAGGAAGAGGCATCGGCAAGGGCATCAAGACAGCAAGATGCAGGATGAGTCCCGGAGATGATTAGTCAACATCCCTGATTATGGAAGATTTTAACAGTGGAGAAGTGGTAGCAGATAAGGCACACACACAAAAAATATTTGACATTCATATAAATATTTTATACTGAAAAATCCTGCCGGATAATGCCTTCTCCAAATTCTACTGTTTTGATTTCTAATTATAGAAATGATATAAAAGAAGATACTCTGCTGTAATGGTTTAAAGGTTCTGTGCCAGTCAGAAGGTCATGCTGCAGAGCAAATGACCCCAGGATTTGCTTCCAACAGCAATAAACTCACTCTACATGCCCATTATGGATGGGCGGTAGCCATGCTCTCTGTCACCTTCACTCTGGAACCCAGACTCACATAGCAGCCTCTACCTGGAACTGTCATCATGGCAGAGAACAATCAAACTGCACGATGATCTTAAAGGTGCTCAGAAAGGACATCCACTCTCCTCTCACTGGTCAAAGTCTGTCACATGGCCTTGCTCGAAGTCAAGAGGATGGGAGAAGGGACACTGAATATGAGTGACCAGAAAAACAATCTAGCACAAGTTCCAACCCTGGCCCAGCTACTTAACAGCTTCTGGCAAAGTTGCTTATATTTTCTAAGCTTTGGCGTCTTCATCTTTCAACGAGGATTATTATTTCTACACCGTGGAATTCTTGTGAGGATATAAATTATCATGTAAGTAAAATGTTTGGTGCCATGCCGGCCTGTCATGTAGTAATTGCTCACTAAAATGAACTGCTCTTAAAAAAAAACAAAAAAACGACTGCTCTACCAATGATAAGCTCCTTCAGGACAGGAACTTCTTTTTACTTATTGTTTACTCAATACCCAGCACATGCCTAGCACACTGTAAGGACTTCAAAGCTGTTTAGTAAAGAGGTGAATGAATGAATATATGCTCACTAAAGAAAAATTAGCATAGAAAAGTATTCAGAAGAAAATAAAACAAAGTTACTCTTTTCAATTCCTGGCCAATGCCCAGGGAATGCACTGATGAGCACATGACTGGTCCTTTTTAATTTACATCCTCTCTTGCCCTGGCTCATGCCTGAAGCAGAAACCAAGGCTTAAATGCACAGACTCTGCCCATCTTTTGGAGGCCTGGACACTATTCTGAATAACCTTTCTAGCTCCGCAGGAGCTAGCGATAAATAGGCGATAAATAGGCCTTATGGAGCTCAGTGTTCAGACAAAGCACTGGATTATACCGGGAGCCTCCAGGAGGTGAGAACAACAAGACAGGAGGTGGAGATTACTGCCCGACTTAGTCTTTCCTGGGATGAGGTCTCCAAAGAATGGAAGCTCTCTCTGCCAGGACTCCATGTACTTGTCATCAACTCAGGGCAACAGAGAAGTTTTTTTTTTTTTTTAACATCTTTATTGGAGTATAATTGCTTTACAATGGTGTGTTAGTTTCTGCTTTATAACAAAGTGAATCAGCTATACATATATCCCCATATCTCCTCCCTCTTGCGTCTCCCTCCCAGCCTCCCTATCCCACCCCTCTAGGTGGTCACAAAGCACCGAGCTGATCTCCCTGTGCTATGGGGCTGCTTCCCACTAGCTATCTATTTTACATTCGGTACTGTATATATGTCCATGCCACTCTCTCACTTTGTCCCAGCTTACCCTTCCCCCTCCCCGTGTCCTCAAGTCCATTCTCTACGTCTACATCTTTATTCCTGTCCTGCCCCTAGGTTCGAGAAGTTCTTTTTGAGATGAAAAAAAACTTTTTTTAATTTAAAGATCCCTAATTTAAATTTATACCAGTAGATATGGAAAAGAAGAAATGCAAATAAAAAGGACAGCTAAACCCTACCATGACTGAAGACAAAATCATATCTTCTTTTTTACATTCTTCTTTTGAATATACAAATGCTATATTAAATCTGCTTATGTAATGTACAAATTTTCATTACTTATAGACCCCTTCATTGGCATGGCCCATTATTACAATGATTTGCAACAGGAAAGATAATGTTCCCACCACACACACACACACACACACACACACACACACACTATACACACACTACATACAGGAGAAGAGACATAATAGCTGTCTATTCTAAGGGCTCCTTGAAGGAACAGAAATCCTTGCTCTGTGTACACTAACTGGTAAAAGCCACAGGGAAACATTTCTCAGTTAAATGGAAGACTTTTCAGACAGATAGCTTTTAAAGACCCTTTACCTTGAGATACAGTCTGATTCAACCTGAAGAGCCCATCGGGCAATTGTTCCATTGTATTTAAGGTTCTTTCTATTCCCTGAGAGTCTGAAACAAATGCTTGTGAGCACCTGTGCTCCGCTCCCCTACCCTGCTAGGAGTTACGAGGGCCACCAGACTCAGGGCCAGTGTCCCTCCTCCTGAGGGGTTTACCCTCTACGCGGGCAAACAAGAGACACCCATGGGAAGTTCAATAACATGGCCAAAAATGACACAACAGCTCACAGTATCACAAGGAAGGCTGAGGTTAGTTGCCAAGAAAGCGCCACAGATAATCAATGCAAGGAGATGGCTAAATATACCAAAATCCACTGTGGCCGCTGCCTAATCTACAGACTTAGGTTAAATACACTATCAGCAAAACAGACTTTTCAGGTTCCCTCAGGCAGATGTTTCGGAAAAACCTCCACCTTACCACTCAGTCAGAAAAAAAGAATGAAATAATACCATTTGTAGCAACATGGATGGACCTACAGATTATCATAGTAAGTGAAGTAAGTCAGACAGAGAAAGACAAATACCATCTATCACTTATATGTGGAATCTAAAATATGAGAAAAATGAACATACCTATGAAACAGAAACAGACTCAGACATAGAGAACAGACTTGTGGTTGCCAAGGGGGAGGCGGGGATGGATTGGGAGTTTGGGATTAGTAGATGCAAACTATTATATATAGGATGGATAAACAGCAAGGTCCGACTGTATAGTGCAGGGAACTATTTTCAATATCCTGTGATAAACCATAATGGAAAAGAATATAAAAAAGAATATCTATATATCTATATAACTGAATTACTTTGCTGTACAGCATAAATTAACACAACATTGTAAATCAACTATACTTCCAGAAAAAAAAGCATAAAGGAAAAGAAAAACCTCCACCCCCAGCACCAGTACCCATCCCTCCCAGACACACACACACACACACACACACACACACACACACACTCACAACTCTTCAACTCCACCTCACATAAGGACCTCCCCTTCCACGCACACACACACACACACACACACATTATTACTCTGTGGGGAAGGCTTTCCAATGGAATGGCTCCCGCTCTGTGAATTGTGTCCCCTTTATATTTCTCTCCACTTTGTCCCCCTTGGGTTTGACCACCTGTTCATTGTTAAAAGTCAAATGCTTCCTTATAGGGCTTCAGAACTTGCTCGGACCATCAAACACTGCATCTGCTCTCTTGGAGAATACAGGCAAGATTTGAGACGGACTGAGAGAGTTTTGAACATGGAGGATTCTGAGAAGACGGAGGACATGGCTGCTATCCTTCCAATATTCAAACGGAAAAAGCAGGCTTGTCCTGTCTGACCTCAAAAGCGAGATGTTGGGCTGATTAGATTTGGCTCAAGCTATGGCAGGACGTGGAGCAGGCGAGGCTGCTCGATGGTAGCTTGCGCCGTCTTAACAAGTCCTGAGCTCTTTGTCACCGGCAGAGTTCAAACTAAGGAGTGGCACATGTCCGGTGAGGATGATCTTGGAGCCTGACCTGAACCCTCAGCCCAGAGAGTCTCTCATGTGATCCCCAAAGTGCCTTGTCAAGGAAGAGAGACTAGAGCTGGGTCATGGCCATCAAGCAAAAGGTAAGAAGGAATGGACAAAAGTCCTGGGACAAAGTGATGAGAAAGAGCGTAGGGGTCAAGGGAATTCCCTGGTGTGCCAATGGTTAAGACTCAGGCTTTCACTGTTGTGGATGCCAATTTGTTCCCTGGTTGGGGAACTAAGATCCCATAAGCTGTGTGGTGCAGACAAAACAATTAAAAAAAAAAAAAAAAAGGAAAGAGTGTAGGTGTCAAGACCATTTGGGGAGAAGGAGACACGCGTGTCTGAGTAAGAGACTTCGTAAGGGTGGTAAGTAGGAAATCACAGGAGGAAGTTAGCTGAGGATTCAATTTTAGATGACCTGAATGCCAAGATTAAAAAAGTGTGGATTTTGCCTTCAAGGCCGTTGGTTACAAACTAGTAGCCAACCGATGGCTTTTTACTTGAACTGCCCAGCTTTCGCAAAGGCATTTGGTCCCAATGCAAGCAAGTTAGAGCCTAGTGTCTCACATTCAACAAACTTTACACGTTTATATTACCTGCCATCCACAATGGCTGCTGACACAGATGATGATAAATCACTGATGATTTTCAAGTGGAAAAGTGGAATGACTACAATTGTAGGGAAATCAGTACAGCAGGGACGTGCAGCTAAGATTTGAGGCAAGGGAGTCTATAAGCCTTTTCCATTGCAGTAGTCCAGCCATGAGACACTGGGCCTAAACCTGAAGAGTGACAGTGGGAGAGGAAATGAAAAGAGAGATGCAAGACACGTCCAAAGGAAGAGGTGATGAGAGAAGAGGAGCATCCATAGGGGGAAGCCTTTCCTGTGTTCAAATCCCCATTTGCCCGAGATAGGCTGTGTGACTTAGGGAAAGTTACCTAACAGCTCTGTGCTTTATTTTTCTAAGATATACAATGGGTGTATAATAGATAAAATGGTCTATCCTCAGTGCTATTTTAAGGATTTATAATAATTTATATAAATGTACATAAACTTCCTAGTACACACCCTGCCACACAGTAAGCATTTCATAAATAATAGAAAATTGTATTGCATATGATTATTAAAATAAAATGTGTGATTATGTGTATATGTGTGTGGTGTATTATCAGATTGGAAGTAGGAGAAGAAGTCAAAAATTACTAATTTTAATATAAATTTGAGGTGTAGATATGACGAAAAGACAAGTAGGTAAGTTTTAGATATTTTGGACCTGAAAAATAATGGTTCACAGGATATATCCAGGTAAAATTTTCTAGCTGAAAACTGACAATATTTGCATGCAGCTGGGGAAAAGTTGGACTGAAGCTTCAGATTAATTAGGGAGCTTTGGGCTGAAGGGACCAAAAACCTCAAACTCAGTAGGCTTAAACATAAGGAAACAGATGAGCTCCCATAATGGGAAGCCCTGAGGTGGGACAGTTCAGGCTTGTTTATTTTAAGGGCTCTGAGGTATCCTGAGGGATCCAGGTTCTTTTCATCTTTCCCCCAGCAGCCTAAATGTGTCAGTTTACCTCCAGACCTGCAATCCTCATGGTCACAACATGGCTGCAGCCATTTTAGGAATTACATCAAGACAAGACAGTGAGGCCACTCTTTCCTATGAGGGAACATTTACCAGCTATCCTTTAATATATCTCCTCTCTCTTCTCTTTGACTAGGTTTGGGATAAATTCTCTTCCTTAAACCAATCATTAGAAAGAAGACATGGACTCCCAAATTTGGCTGAGAAATAATCTGGATTTACCCCCTGAATCGGGGCGGGGGGAGGTCAGATAAAAGACGAGATTGGGCTTCCCTGGTGGCGCAGTGGTTGAGAGTCCGCCTGCCGATGCAGGGGACACGGGTTCATGCCCCGGGCCAGGAAGATCCTATATGCCGCGGAGTGGCTGGGCCCGTGAGCCATGGCCCCTGAGCCTGCGCGTCCGGAGCCTGTGCTCCGCAACGGGAGAGGCCACAACAGTGAGAGGCCCGCGTATCGCAAAAAAAAAAAAAAAAAAAAAAAAAAAGACAAGATTGACTGCTGGTTAGTAGGATCACCAGCTTGCATCACTGGCTGAGTCTTAGGGTCCAAAGCCTAGGCTGGTGGCTCTCCAACTCTTCTCACTATCACATGATTGCTGCAGAAGACGGCTGTTGACCCTTTCCACCTCCTTCCCCGCATTTGGGTTTTCGTGTCCTTCTAGATGAGACAGCTGTGCCTCTGCTCCTCCAGGCATGCGGAGTGAAGTTATCACCATGGTTCTGGAACTAACTGAACAGAGCAAGAGGACAGTGGTGGAGGCTTCTCGCTTCCCGACCACCACCTGCAGTAACCCCTGTGCTGGCACTGTCTTTGCAAAACCAGGATGAATTGGATCAGTTCCATGGACTGCCTGACTCCTCTGCACTGAGTCACACAGCAGGCAGGAAGCTGGATTGGCTGGTTGGCTGGCAGATGGTGGCCAGGGGTGGCTGGCAGATGGTAGAAGGTTGCCCAGGTGCCAAGAGGAGCAATAAGCCAGGGTCCAAGCAGAACATAAGCCCTTTGTCTCACTGATCCAAGTGACAAACTCACTTTCAATCAGCTACCATTCCTCCCCTTGCCTAAGGTCCTCCTTGTTAACGACTGACCAGGAGGTGGCAGCCAAGTGTTGGACAACACAGATGGCCGCCTGCAGTTCCCCAGATGGAGGGAAGGGGAGGGACCCGGAGGAACTGGGACCCACATCTCACTCTCACTGAACAGTAAACTCATAACAAGCCAGTCTAAAACATGCCAGCAGGAAAAGATCATTAACCCATCTCCCTGCGTCTTGCAAGGTCTGAATCTAAGTCATCTTAGAACGACAATATTCTCTTATAATGTTCATGAAAATACCAGAAACTTGCCACGGACTCAAACAAGCATGCCATCAGTGAGACAGCCTGTTTTGCAAGTTTGGCTCACTGGCTCCAAAACTTTCAAGAGGGATCCCCGGAGAAAATCGTCCATCAATTTTGCCCTGGGCTGGGCCCACGTTTTAAAAAGTATTGCCTTCCAAACAGTTTTTCCAGCAACAATTTCCTCTCTCCTCTTAGACTATGAAAAGTCGTATTTCACTGGGCATGCAATAAAAACCAGAAATGACTATCACAAAATTTCCATTAAGCATTTTAAAAATTTTTAATTGAATTAAAATTTAAAAGCACACATATCAGGCTTCCCTGGTGGCACAGTGGTTGAGAGTCCGCCTGCCGATTCAGGGGACGTGGGTTCGTGCCCTGGTCCAGGAAGATCCCACATGCCGTGGAGCGGCTGGGCCCGTGAGCCGTGGCCGCTGAGCCTGCGCGTCCGGAGCCTGTGCTCCGCAACGGGAGAGGCCACAGCAGTGAGAGGCCCGCGTACCGCAAAAAAAAAAAAAAAAAAAAAAAAAAATCCTACAAATTACTTATCAGTTGTATTACGGATGGGCATTTGGGTAATTTCCAGGTGTTGGCTATTTCCAATAGTACTGCTCTGAACATTCTGGTACCTGTCTTTTGTGGGAATATACATGAGCATTCCCGTATCTGGTACCCAATACCCTGGCAGAAGAATTGCTGGGCCCTAGGGTGTGTGTGTATTCAGCATTCAGCTTTGGTAGATAGATTCTGCTACACAGTAGACTCTGCCAAAGTGGTTCCATTAGACATTAGAGATTCTTGAAATATGGAAGATAGCTTGTGGATGCCACAACTGCTCTCATGGATCCCTTCAAGGTCTAAGGACACCAGTTAAGAATTTCTACTTAAAAGAAATGTGTTGTCTTCTGTCTTCAGTGAAAACAGGTAACTCTATCCCTCATAACATTCTTCCTTACTTCAGTTATTTTGACGCTGTCACGAATTCCTCTCTCAGCCCTGTTACTCCTGGACTGTGAAAACTTCCCTCACAGGTAATGCCCAGCTGAAGACTATGTGCTCACCTGAGGCCCCTTTGTGTGATGGGGACCCTGAGGCTCAGAGCCTTATGTGATCATAGTGGGCGTTGGTGTGACCCATAACCACATCCTCTATAACACACGACCTCTGTCTTCAGTGTCAGGTAGAAAGGGAGGCAGAGCGGGGTCAGAAAGACACACGATTTGGGGTAGACAGACCTAGGTCTGGGCATGAATCTGGCCACTCTCTGGTGTAAACCTGGGACGTGTAACTAACAAGGACAGTTGTCCAGTCCCATCCATGAGCCCGTGACTAACGCCGCTTTTCTAAACCCAGCACCTTCCTTCCTCGTGGTTGAAAGGAGCGATTAGAACGAAATCAACATTCCTGACCATGCCCATCAGGTCCCACCTGAACAGAGATTCTCCTGAGCTTGTCTCCCCTACCCTCTCCTTTGCTCCCCGGTTGCATGGGTCCCCTTTCTTCCCCTGCACACAGCAAGCATGGTGGCTTTTCAGAGCCTGTGCCCCTGCTGGTCTTAAACGTCATCCCCCTTGGAGTGCCCTTCACTGCCCAACTCTCACAAAGCAGGCCCTTCCCCGCTTTTCTCTATCCCATTAGCCGATTGAACGTTCTTTAAGCAGATAGCATTATGTGACATTTGCTTACGTGTTTATTGCCCTTCATAACTAGAACAAAAGATCCATAAGGACAGTAATGATGTTTCTTATCCATTAGTCTATTCCCCAGCACCTAGCATAGTCCCCGGTACAGAGTAGGTGCTCAATAAATGTTTGAGGAATGAATGATAGAGGTCCCAGTCAAAGAGTGTGCTGGCCCAGATTCACCTATCACTGATTGCCTTTGGGAAAAAAAAATGAAAGCCCAGGTCCCACTCATCATAGTTTGATACCCTTCCCCTCCTGAGCCCAGGATCAGCAATTGTGATGACTGGTGATCATCCACTGACCCCTGAACTCAGCGCTAAGATGCCCACTCGTCTGAGGACCCGGCATCTCTCTTACCTCATTTCAACAAATCCATGTCGTGAATTTTCTGTTCCACACAACTTGTGCTGATGCTTCACGGTGAAACACCACGACACCAAGAAGATTGTTTAACTTGTCAAAAATGAAAACTGTTGGCTGTAGTAAATGCAAACCTGGACCTGAAGGCTCTTCAAGGCCCAGATGCTGTCCCTTCCAGCTCTGTGGACTCTGGGGGCTAAGACAGGATCAAAGGGGAAGCCACCCAGCCAGACCAACAGTGCATGATCACAGGACACTGGGGCTGCCCAGCCTGGCTAGGGCAAGAAGCCCCGGTCTGTTCCTTGTGCCAAGTGGCCTTGGGCCAGCAGCTTCAAATGACTCCAACAGCTTTACCGGGAAGAAGAAGGGGCTTCATTGGTTGGAAGCCCTCAGATTTAAAAAACAAGAGGTATCAGTGGTTTTGTCTTTTCCCGGAAAGTGTGAGTTCCTTGGGTATCCACTACCATGTTTTTGCTTTGCTAACTGCAGTGCTGGTCAATATTTGCAAGTGGTCCGGAAACAATGGAGATGTGGAGAAGCTGTAAGTGTTCATCCAACAGAAAACTTCAATACATAGGTTTCGTCTGACAGAAAATGAACCAAAATGATGCAATCGACTCTAATAGACCAGAGAATTTTAAAGATGGCTTGGCGCAGGCCCTAGACACTGACATAAAAATGGGCCTCGAATACCCTCTGATTATTCACAGCTTTGATCCTAAAGCACCTATTCCAACCCATCGGTGAACCGGAACCCAAATGGCCGGATCCCCCAGGCTTCTGGAAAGACCTCTCTCCCATCAGAACATAACCTTGCCTTTCCTCTTGGAAATCCCACTGCCATGGGCTCTCATGTCAACATTCATCCCAGTCCCAGGGGCGGAGCCAGACAGAGAAGGAATCATCCACGCCCAATCCCATCTGAACCAGCTGTTCAGAACTCCGCGGAGTTCACTGCAGCCATGAGGTCGGGCTGCATCTAGTGATGACTAGGAACACCCCGCTGGGCCCCAGAAGCGCCAGGAGAGATCCTGGCTCAGGGTCCCTGTGTGCCCTTTGGCCAGTGTGGACACCTAGTGTCTGTGTGACATGGCTAGTATCCACCCATGGTTTCTACCTCAAAGACTCCTGGTGAGGAGATGGTGACGCTGACCCTGGGGCAGGAGCACACAGGCATCAGGTTGAGGCTCTGGGGGCTCATGGAGCCCACCTGGGTTTCAAAAGCCTTGGCTCTGCAGAGCTGCAGTGAGCCAATGCACACAGCTGGGCTCAGTTGGCAGATCAGGCCGGAACAGAACACAAGGAATGCTGAAGCCACAAAAACAAGAATAAGGGACCTAGGACGAGAGCCTGGAAGGAGCATGGAGGCCATAGCAATTAGCGTTGGTCCACTAGTGAGGCTTTTGGGGTCCCGTGCTGCCGCTCTAAGTGGCAATGGCCTGACAATGGTTCTTTAGAGACCTCTGATACTTAAACCTTTGATTATATCCACTTTCTTAGGATCACAGTTTATACTCTTATTATGGTGTAGTGTTCATTCAGTGACCTAAAAGGGCTCTAGGTCAGAGAATGTAAAAAACAAATGGTATATAGCTAACAGATGAGGACTTATTTTTAAAAAATGTGAATTATTTGCCAACATTTTACATTGAGAAATCGCACATAAAAATCCATATTTACAACTCTCTTGAGAAAGGCGAAGTTCTGACAAAGGCGAGCCTGTAGTCCAGCCTGGCAACACCCGGCCAGTGCTCAGAGCAGTCACCCCTTTGCTGAGGGCACAGGCTCTAGGTTCATTGCTACCCACCTGGCCTGCTTCCTCCTCTAAGCTGCTGGCCTGACAGGAATTTGATTTTGAGACCCCTGAACTCAGCACTTAGTGCACCAAACCGTGGGTGCCTATGTGGTGGCGAAACATTAATTGTTGTAGTAGCTGATGTAATTGTTGAGGGTTTGTTGTTGAAGATTCTATGCAGTACAATGCCCATTTCAGGGAGACAACATATGCATAGATCTTCATTGCATGAGCTTTAAACCAACAGAAAGATCAGCACAGGTTGATTTTGTAAAACACTGCGAAAATTCAAAGTGACAATGACTGATGGGGTATAGGAACAGGGGCTCCATAAAGAAAGTGGGAGACCATAAATTGGAAGTTCATTGCTCACTGTCACACAGGGAATGAAAGACACAGCCTGCAGCCTACCGACGCTGATACGAGGTGGACAGAGGCAGCCAGCCCCTCCTGGGTTTTTGTTGTCCGGGGATATCCATGAAGAGCAGAATCTCTGACCCTAAAGTCTGACCTCATGTCAACTCAGGATGGCCCTCGGAGGGACAGTTTTTGAGCACTTAGTATGTACTGGCATTGAATGAGCCACTTCACCTACACTGGTCCATAGAAGAGGCAAACAGTGCAGACTTGGAGTGTGGGCTCGTAGTTGGCTGACTGGGTTCAAATATTGGCTCATGCCTTACAAGCTGTCTGAACTTGGACATCCAAGCTCTTTAAAATTTCCTTTTCCCGACCTATAAAAGGGAAAACTGATGGAATCTACTATATTAGGAGGATTCAGGGTTTAGCAGAGTGGCTGGCTTATAGTAAATATACAGTAAGTAACTATTATTACTAAGTTTCTTTTTATCAAGTGAGGAAACTAAAAATCAAATAGGGTAAGCAACTTGCCGCAGATGGTACTCACACCCAGCTTCATCTGCATAAGGATGTCTGTGGTTCTGCCACCTTCTCTCCACTGATATCTTAGGTCTTCTTGGACAAAGAGTAGAGATCCTAAATGAAAAACAGAGAAAGAATAATGCCTTCAAAGTACAGCACTAAATCATTCCTGGCTTCTGGAACTTTTTTTTTCCCCTTCAATCCCATTGTCCTACCCGTCAGTGAAGCCATTTTCCTTGCACAAGTTAAGCCCACTTCTCCGTGGAAAGACAATGTCATCCATCCCAGACACAAGTCATGCTTAATAGAGAATGGCAGGCCAGGGTCATCCGCAAAGCCGCGTGGAGCTCAGCCAGGCCTCCCACATGGAAGGCGAGCTCACTGCCGCTCAACCCCACACCTCCTGGACATTCTCCAGGAACGAGTGACAGGTCCTGCCATGTGGGCAGCTGAAGGCATGGGGGCGGTGGGAATAGTACAGGAGATGGAAGAAACATCGGAGACGAGCAAAAGCCAGACAGATGGCATGGCCTCACTGTAGGTGGCGAGGAAACCACAGCAGCAAGCTGGCTAAACGGGCATATGCATGGCTGAAAGGACCAGGAGAGGGCAAACAAAGTCAAGTCCCAAAGGCACCAGCTTGGTGAAGAACAACCGCAGCCAGGAAACTAAAGGAGACGTTCATGGACCAGTGACGAATCAAACTCCAGTGGTGTGAGCAGCTTGGGACTGATGGGGAAGGGGGATACGGGACAGGAGTGGAATAATCAGAAACACGGAGCAGGCAGACGTTTAGAGTAGGAGCCAGAAGCCAGCCTGGCCGGGTCTAAAATATCCCGAACAAGAGACCACTAACCCAGGGACGGCGGGCGGAGTTAGGAAGCCTAAATGCACTAACACCAAGGGGTCTTCTGATGTCTCAACAAGGGTGAGGGACCAGATGGATTTCTGTCGGAAGCAGTCACCATCCCACTTCTCCGAGAAGCCATTGTTAATGGGCATATGCACATATATACAAACATGCAAGTATACACATATACACACATACATATTCTCAGATATTCAAAACAGGATTAGGCTACACGTATTGAACATATTATCCAATATTTTTTCACTCAACTGGATCAGGGACATCTTTCAATGTCAGTGAATTGACTGCCGCACGATCATTTTAGTGGCCTTGCTGTATTCCATCATGTATGTGAACCACAACTGACTTAGCCACTCTCTACTGCAGGGCATGTATGGTGGGGTTGGATGCTTTTTCACTGCTATAAGCCATACTGTTATTATCATTGGTTTCCTTGGAATTAATTCCTGGATGTAGACTTGGTGAATCAAAGGGCAGAGGAATTTTTAAATCTTTTACTGTATAAGAAAAAAAGGGGGGGGGAGGCGGAGGCTAAACCACTTTACATTCTCACCAGCAGTGTGAAAAGGCAGTTTTCTACACACCCTTCCCAACACTATATATTATCATTACTTTGCCAATTTGCTAAGAAAAAAAAAATGCCATGCCAGTTTTCTATCTGCAGTCCTCTGCTTACTACAGAGACTGAACATTTTTATAAGTGTATCCGTAGCCAAGTGCAAGGTTAATCCCCCTACAGGAAGATGTCATTGAAAGGGGTGGATAAAACGGGTTGGCTGGCTGCTCAGACCCGGCCTCAGAGAGAGATTCCTTCTTCACACTCGTAGATTCTATCATGGGTTCAAGGGGCTGCACCTCAGCTTTGCAAATGCAAAACCTGACTTCTTCTATTCACCCAAGTGTGTTCTCACTCTGGGAACAGATGTTTGCTAAGAAAATTCACGGGAGATGGGTTGTTACGCCAGGATGCTAATGTATCAACTTACAATAAAGAAGTATAATCTTTCCAACAATGGGAATATTCATGTCTGAGAAACTAGGATACTCCCTTCTGGAAAACAAACTAGGAATCCAGTTACTTGACGAATAAAAACATATCCCCAGAGACAGAGACGAGCAGCAAGACAGCATTTCTAGAGACCAGAATACATCTGCAGGCAGATTCAGAGTCCACCGCGCCAGTGAATTCTATCTCTAGCTCCACATGTCTTCAGGACAGTTACTGTCACCAAGCCCATCCAGAGATCAACTCCCTTCCCAGACGTGGCCAGGAGAGGGTCTGTGGCTGTGGACGACCCACATGATGATCCAGCTAACGACTTCAGGTCCAGTCACCTCCTGCTCTCACCTTCAAAGTTAATCAGTCACACATGGGCACAAAGCCAAGAGCCTCCACTGACGCCCTGCTCTAACCTTCTGGGCCAATCAACCAACAATCTGTATCCTCTCTCTATCTTGGTCTGTCTCTTCTGTCTATCTAGGTCTTGGTCTTTGTCTCTGTCTCTCTGCCTCTGTCTGTCTGTCTCTCACACACACACACAAACACACACACTCTCTCTCTCTCTCCCCGTATTTTTGTTTTCTCATACCGTGGTCCAAATGTTTTCTATTTTGCTTTAGCTGTCTTTTATTGCATGAATCCACGTTTTGTCTCCCCACCTTGTACCTGTCTGAGACCACCCACTGGTTCTCAAATTAGGATGTATGTACCCTGGAGGGTTCACCAAGGCTGGCCCAGAGTCATACCTGGAGCCAGAGGATAAACATGGCTCATCTATGAAAACTCATTTTTCTAAATGTTACATAATTTTAAACATTTTGAAAGTAGATATGTAGCAGAATACAAAATGAATGAGTTCTTCATAGCAAATATAATTTTTGAAAAAAAAAAAAGACACAGAAATTCCATGTTGCCTACAATTGCTGATTAAACTCCTAACCAGTCCTCAGCCTCCCGCACCCACACCCCACCATGGGAGGGCTATGCACCCCAGTCCTGTGCCTCTTAAGAACACTTTGGTGGGAAAGTTTAGGAAGCACTAGTTATCCCTTGGGGTAAAGGATAAGAGCAAAAATCAGACCTGGGGTCAGACAGACCTGAGGTCAGAGAGCCCTGGGGTCAGATAGACCTAAGGTCAGATAGCCCTGAGGTCAGATAGACCTGAGGTCAGATGGACCTGGGGTCAGATAGCCCTGAGGTCAGATAGACCTGGGGTCAGACAGACCTGGGGTCAGATAGACCTGGGGTCAGATAGACCTGGGGTCAGACAGACCTGAGGTCAGATAGACCTGGGGTCATAGAGACCTGAGGTCAGATAGACCTGGAGTCAGATAGACCTGGGGTCATAGAGACCTGGGGTCAGATAGACCTGGGGTCATAGAGACCTGGGGTCAGAGAGACCTGGGGTCAGATAGACCTGAAGTCAGATAGCCCTGAGGTCAGATGGACCTGGGGTCAGATAGCCCTGAGGTCAGATAGACCTGGGGTCAGACAGACCTGGGGTCAGATAGACCTGGGGTCAGATAGACCTGGGGTCAGACAGACCTGAGGTCAGATAGACCTGGGGTCATAGAGACCTGAGGTCAGATAGACCTGGAGTCAGATAGACCTGGGGTCATAGAGACCTGGGGTCAGATAGACCTGGGGTCATAGAGACCTGGGGTCAGAGAGACCTGGGGTCAGATAGACCTGAAGTCAGATAGACCTGGGGTCAGATAGACCTGAAGTCAGATAGCCCTGAGGTCAGATAGACCTGGGGTCAGACAGATCTGGGCTCAGACAGACCTGTGGTCAGATAGCCCTGAGGTCAGATAGACCTGGGGTCATATAGAACTGAGGTCAGATAGACCCGGGGTCAGATAGACCTGGGGTCATAGAGACCTGGGGTCAGATAGACCTGAAGTCAGATAGACCTGGGGTCAGATAGACCTGGGGTCAGATAGACCTGAAGTCAGATAGCCCTGAGGTCAGATAGACCTGGGGTCAGACAGACCTGGGCTCAGACAGACCTGGGGTCAGATAGACCTGGGGTCAGAGCTGGCTTAGAAAACAGCACCCCCTTTACTAGTTGGGTGCCTTCGAGTGAGTCATTAACTACCTCTAAGCTTCAATTTCCTCATTTGCTAAATGGGATAATAACAAAATAATTGATGGAATGTTTGATTGTCGTGAGAGTGTATAAAATTTGCAAAGCTGATTTTTAAAAATTGATTTGTAACCCATCACAGCTTAGCTCTTGGGCTTCCATTTCTGCTGATTGTGGAAAATATTTCACCCTTCAGCGTAACATAACTTGGTCTTTTCTAATTCAAGACTTACTTTGGGGGTAAAGATTGACTTAAATTCAAGGTTCACCCCTCAACCTTCTGGGAGGCATCTGTGTACAAGGGGATTCTTCATGGTATTGAGATGGTGTGGTGTCCATCTAGTCAGCCCTCACCTCCCTCCGCTGGAGTTCACCTCTCTGCTGGTCCACGTGTTGGGTGGGTTCACCTCAGCCACAGCCACAGCCTGGGCCAGCAGGAGGGAGACAGGCCTCCTTGTTCCATACCTGGGTTGATCTAATATGGGTGGCCTCTGCTACTGTGCCTTGTTCTAGGTGGCGTGCTGCTTTCCTTAGCAGCACTCAGCTGTCTCCCAGCCTTTCAGTGTGTAGACCCTCAGGGAGGTAGCCAGGGCTCCCTGTAGCTGCATCCAGGGGCACAGGACCTCCAGGGCATGCACCTTGGTGTCTCAGTCATGCATCTCTCAGGGCAGCACACTGGCACTCATTCCCGGACTGACGTTCACACTTTCTCCACTCAAGGGGCTGGTGTCTTTGTAAAGCCTAGTAGATATTCTTCCAAGGGTGGGAGAATACAATCAACTACAATCAACTCCAAGAACAACCTGGAACTCCAGGCAGGATGCAGGACCTTTGAGATCAGCTCTGAGCCCCAAGCTATTCAAATAGCAGTTGCACAGCAAATAAAAGTCATCATGTATTACCAGTACAAGAAGAATATGATAAAATTAAATAGAAGTCTTGTGATCGAAAGTGAAATAGCTACTGCCAAAAAAGACAGAGAACACTTCTAAACTTGAAACATATACAAATCACGCCTTGAAATTGACTCTTATCTCTAGGTATCGTGAGAATTAACTAATGTTGCACTCCTGGAGAATATAAGTGATATATAAATGCTAAACAATTTACATTTGCCTAACCACTTAGGATGCATGCCGAAATACTGTGCAATACTGATCTTCTAGAAGATGAATCCCCCCTAAAAGCAAACGACTTCCACAGTGGCTTGATAAATGACAAGGAAATAGCAGTTTTATGACTCTCATACTGATGTTCTGTGCTACGATGGAACAAATATTAAAAGAGAAAAATCTATTGATATCTCCAGGATAAGATTATGGTGCCTGGGTAGCTGGTACTTTCTGAAGAAGGCCATACCAACCGAACAGCTTTCCCTGAAGGCACTGGCACAGGAAGAAATGGGTTTGCTATTTCGGTGAACATTTCATGAACACTTAGATGCTAGTGCTGTGCTACATGTTGGGAATACAAAGGTAAATAAAGTGATTCCTGCCCTGAGGTCACTTGCCCTCACTTGATATTTTGCCTTTGTCCTTTCTCTATCTTGCCGTCCCCGGGACTCTCCCAGTCTCCCCAAACTCAACAACCTGGCAGTCATCCGGCACCCCTCCTTATCCCTCAAGTGCCAAATCCAATTAGTCACCAAGACCCAGGGTCCCTCCCACTTGGTTGAGAGTGGCCTCTGAGGTCATAACTCCCCGACACTTCCAGGCTGCCTTGGCACTGGAGAAGGCCCTGAGGCACAGAAGCAAGGAGGACCTGAAGCTGTCCTCTATAGCCATGGCTGAAATCCCAAGTAGACCCAGGGATGTGATAAGGGGCACCCAAGTATCTGCTCTACCAGTTGTGCTACTCAAAGAGGACCACCGAGCAGAGAGATGACGAAAGGAACATTCAGTGGGGAGACAGTGAGGATAAGGACGGATGGAGGAAAAAAGAGAAAGAAAGATGGTAGGAACATGGACAGGAAGGAGACGGAAAAGGGAAAGAGTCCAGAAACCAAGTGAGAGGGCACAGTTAGGACCCCAGGAAAAGCTCAGTCCCTCTGCTGATGAACGAAGAGCAGAGAGCAGATTTTCAGACAAATGGGATAATGCCACTTAATGAAATAGGGTTAGGAGCTCTTAGAGGTCTCCGGTATTAATTCAAGCAGAGTAATGGAGGTGGCAGTCAGGAGGGTATTAGGAAACACAGTTGAAAAAAAGACACTGGGTTTCACCCCCAAATACGGTCATATTCTGAACAGAAGAATCTGAGAATCTTCAGTTTGAAATGTGCAACTTCAAGGAAGAATAAGCAAAGGCAATGACCTGGCTCGTATGTCCCACAATGACTGGCAACCTCTACTGCTAGAAAAAGTGTCTTCCTGCAATGGTCTGAGATTCCTAACGAAATGTGACTGGGGCGTGAGAGTGGGGGAGGGAGCTGGCACCTGGAAGTTCTCTCTCCTCCAAAACCACCTTTCTCATCAGCTCACGGATGCCTGTAGTTCCAGTTTTGTTGGTGGAAGGGAAGAAATGAGGGACCGGGTGTTGAATGCCGATCCCATGCTAGCTCTATGCCAGGGGATTTACATACGTTAACTCGTTTACTCCTCATGGTACCCTCTGAGGTAAAGATGTCTAACCCCCATTTCACAGATGAGAAGATTAAAGCTGGGAGTGGTTAAGAAACACTTCCTATATCACACAGCTAATAAGAGGCAGAGCCACAACTCCAGCTCTGTCTTTCTGTACCAATGTCCCCAGTCTTTCCCCTGCACCATGTTGTGTCCGTCGGGCTTAATACTTTACCTCCTGGGAACAATGGCAATACCCCTAAAAAGAATCACACACTTTTAGACGTCACTAGCTTTGCTCGTTCATTCAATACCTGTCTATTTAGCATTTCGTTGGATTCATTCATTCACCAGGTATTTACAGAGTCTGACTAATGTGTCAGGCGCTATGCTTTGGGGATAGTACAGTGAATGACCAGCTGTGATCCCTGTACCCTGGTGGGGAAAAGGGACACAAGACAATTAAATAAAAGAATTACAAATTGCAAATTTGGAATGTACTGTGAAGGAAATAAACAGGAGGCTGGGTCAAAGGGAAATAGGGGAAGGGTGGCCCACATCGGAAGTGACATTCAAGACAAGCTCTGTCGAATGAGAGGCTCAGGCATGGTGCTGGGAGAAAGGGATTCCAAGCAGCAGAAATAACCCATGAAAAGATCTGGAGCATGAAACAAGCTTAAAGAAAGCTCAACTGACTGGACAATGGTGAGTACAGGAAGCAGGCGTGTGCAAGGTGCTTGAGAACAGGCGGGGCCCCATCCTGCAGGGCTTTGTGTGCTCTTTGGGGACTCTGGGTTTTGTGCTGTGTGCAAAGGAAGCCGTGAAGGATTATGACTGGAGAAGGAATGTGATCCAATTATGTTTCTAAAAGATTTCTCCGGCTGCACATGGAAAACAGACTCTCAGAGGTCAATGGTAGAGACAGGGAGAACTGTTAAGGAGGCTGCTGGAGTGTTCTAGAAAAGAGACCAAGAGGGTCTGGATTAGAGTGGTGGCAATAGAGGCGGAGGGGAGTGGCTGGCTCTGAGATCCTCTGGAGGCTGAACCAAAAGGACATGCTCACAGATCAGGTAGGGGAAGTGAAGACAGAGGTGACTACTGGGTTTCTGCTGGGGAAATTAGATGGATGATGGAGTCGTTACTGAGGTCGTAGCTCACAAAGGTCACAGAGCTAAGTAAGGGGGAGGATTGGGACTTCCCTGGCGGTCCAGTGGTTCAGACTCCACGCTCCCAATGCAGGGGGCACAGGCTCAATCCCTGGCTGGGGAACTAAGATCCTGCATGCTCCACGGCCCGGCAATCCAATCAATCAATGTAGGCAGTGTGATTCCCCAGGCACACTCACCACAAAGGCATCTGCCTCTAGCTGGCGACAGAGACGGGTAGCTCATTCCCTTATTACTCTCCTTGGCCCTTTCCTGCCTAACTTACTGCTCTCCCTCATCCCCACAGACGTCCTTGCTCAGGACCTGGGATGGCTCTCCTCCCTGCACTGACCTTGTCCAACATGGTGATGATGCTCAGAGAGGCAACTCTCACGGTGTTGAGATTTCACATCCCCTCCACCCCCTCACAGCTACAAGGTTAACATTACCAGCACCCTAAACCTTGCTCCAAATCCCCATAGGTGCCCCGACTCCAAAACCTGGGCTGGGAATATTTAATCTTCATTTTAAACCAGACACTGATCAGATCAAACTCAGGTACTTTGGACGTAGGTTGACATGGCAGAAGAGCAAAGGGAGTAATCACTGCTGATAAAACGGAGAAAATGGAAGAAAAAGCTCTTTTAGCTTAAATTGTTTCCTATAAAACAGTTTTGAAGGTAAAAGGTACTATCTTCTTGTCAGTGTCAACATTTCTCTCGCTGGGTAAGTGAAATTATGTTTCTGTCAATGATGAAATCTCTCCAAAAGGGAGGTGACATTTTGCTTGGGTTCTGGCAAGGAAAGACTGGGTCTAATGAAACTGGTAACTACACGGACGCATAAAAGAACATTTGCATAGGAGGCAAGCAAACATCACCCCATTTCTACTGTCTGCAATGAGTGTACGCCCAGAACTCTTAAACCCTGCCTACGCTAATATGGCTCAATTGATTTGATGAGTATTTTTCACTGAATTTCTGCCTGGTGTTTGGGTTAGAGATAGAGCCAGAGACTGTATGCTACTGCTTTCTCTCTATCACCTATTATCCAAACTCATCGCTTGACTGTCAGCGGCCAATATTCAGATGCCTTTGCTATCTGCCCCATAACCTCGAGCAGCGCCATCTTGCTGATCCAACCAGAGCCATAGTCTATCACCTGTTCATCTGAGCTCAGTTGTATCACAAAATCAAAACCAGTATAAGAGATGCCAGATCCTGCATGAGAATTCAATATTCAAGGCTCCTGATCTGAGGAGGCACTGGTTTTCCAGCTGCACTTCCTCTCCCTCTGTGTGATGGATGGCATGCCATCTGAGCCCATGAGAGTTAATGCCCTCACCTCTAAGTAGGAATCCCTAAGACCTACAGCTACAAAAAGGAACCAGAGGAACTGCTTTGAAGGGTTAAAAGCAATTCCCTCCTGGAGGAGAGAACCAAGGCCCCTTTATTTCATAGTTGCTGAGCTGAAGCCTGCAGTTTTCTTGGCATCTAGCGTGAGCTTGTGCCCAGAAAACCAGAAATGACAAATAGAAGCAGAATCACAGCTTGGGCACACATTAATATGTTTGGACTCAGAAGAGGTAGAATTCTCTAAGATATTAAGGGGCATTTTTGTCCCACCTTAGAGTACAGCTCTGACGCTCTTCTCAGATCTTTTCATGGTTGATTCTTCTCAAACTAACAGTTGATCTAAGTCATGGGCGCATTTTGGAAAGTTGTAAATGTGGAGCTCGAACCAAGCTAAAATTGCACATGTATGAGAAACAGAAAAGGCTGGAACAAACAAGTGAAGGAGAATTCAGAGGGAAGAGTTTAACTATGTCCACGGATCCATCCAAAGAATATAAGCAAGTGCCACTTTTATTCCCAGTCACCCAAACGAATATTGGGAATTGAAATTAAAAAGCATTTTTTCTAAATTATGCCATTATACAAAGCATCATCACATTTTCTCCCACTTCTGTCCTCTCCCTCTTTCCCCACCCTACCCTGCCTCTAAATAAATCAAATTTCCAACGTAAGATGTGGCCGATGATAATACGCAACATTATTCTGTGAGCCATCAAGACAGAAAAAAATGCTGCCAATTCAACCCTGACACACACCTTGGTTTCAGAGATGTTGAAATGTGAAAAAAGGGTTCATCTTAAAATCTATGAACCACAGCATACACACAGGCGCACATGCGCGCGCACGCACACACGCACATCATACGCGTCCGTGAATTCCTCTAAGCAAGGGTAGAAAAACTGTCATCAAGAACCGATTTTCCAAACAGGCTAGATTTGTGCTGCCCCTTAAAAGGAGGGTGTGGGGAATTTGAACTTTATTTTATGGCATACATTTGCTGCCTGAAGACAACTCGGAACACCATTGACAGATAATGGACCACATTTCATATCTGAGAAATGTCTTATTTTTAAAACTGAAAGCAGAGAAAGTCATTAGGTTTGCTTTCACTCTTGCCACAGAACGGCAGGGCAATTTTCATCATACCTACTCCTTTTTTTTTTCTTCATTTTCCATTTTCCTCTTCTCTCTTACATTCGCCTTTATTTTTGTTTTTTTTTTTTTTTTTTTTTTTTACTTGAAATCTAGTTTAGGTGTCTCCATATCTCATTAATGTGGTCTGCCTCAAAGGTCCTTAATAATAACTTATTGTACATGTTTATTACACTTGATAGGAAGTAATTTTATTGAAGCCCCTTTTGTTTCCTCGTTTGCTGATAATCTTGTGTCTCCACACCGGTAATACTGTCCCTAAGAAATTAGTATTTTTAGCATTATTCTTGTTTGTTATAACCAGGGAGATGATAATGAGAATTCATGAGGCTGCAAAACAGGCACAGTGACTCCATCTCTAAAACAGCCCAGTGCCTAACTGTAATGAAGATGCTTTGTACTTATTTGGCATAATATTCCTGACACCTAATAGTGGTCATTTTCTCTCCAACACTAAGGATTTGTTTAGATCGATTACTCATTGCATTGGTTGTTTGTTAAAGCCTTATCTAGGCCACTCATACAAAAGGGGGGGGTGCCAATTAATTGAAGTTTAATCATTCATCAAGTCAACATTTATTAAGTGCCCGATCTTTTCCCAGACATTCTAGCAGGCACTGCGGATAGGTCTTGGCAGAAAACGGAAACATATCCGAATTAAAAATAGCCCAATGTATTTGTCCCTTCCAGCTGCTATAACAGAATACCACAGACTGGGTAGCTTATAAAGGATAAACACAGTTCAGGAGGCTAGAAGTCTGAGATCAGGGTGCCATGGTCCGATGAGGGCTTTCTTCTGGGTCACAGACTTCTTGTTGTATCTTCACATGGCAGAAGGGGCTAGGGAGCTCTATGGGATCTTTATGAGAGCATTAATCCCATTCATGAAGCCTCACCCTCATCATCTAATCACTTCCCAAAGGCCCCAACTTCTATCACCATCGCATTGTGCATTAGAATTCAAAACGTGAATTTTGAGGGGAAACAAACATTCAGAGACCATAGCATCCAACAACCTCCAGACAGTTAAACTTAGCACTGTCCCTTCTAAATTTCCTCCATCTGATGAGCAATTATCACCTCCTTCTCTGGATTCCTGTTGCCCTCAACTAAGACAGCTCGAGCCTGTGCCACAAAATATATCCTTAATAAAAAAAGAAAAACGGAAGCATCATTTAGAGGCATAGCTTATTCCATTCTTTATGTCTTCTGCTTCATTTCTCTGAGGCCTTCAGACAAAAACTAGAACATGTTTCAACTTTACTTTAACCATATATTATGGAAAATTTCAAACATATAAAGTAGAAAGACTAGACTATGAACCCCAAGTACTTATTCCCAGCTTCAGTAATTATCAACAATTCTGCCATTTTTATTTCATCTCTGCCTTCCACCTTTTTTCATATTGGATTTCAAAACCCAGATCTCCTACCATTTCACCCATAAATACTTCAGCATGTATTTCTGAATGATTGGGATTTTTTTCTCTTTTTAACTTCACCATAATGCCATTATCTCATTCAACACACTTAACAAGAATTTCTAATTATCACCTCATAACCACCCTTATTTTTCCCCGATTGTCTCAAAAATGTATTTTTATAGTCAATTTGTTGAAATCAGCCTCCAAAGTTTGCAAATAGCATTTGTTTGATTAGTCTTTTAAGTCTCTTTCAGTCCAAAACCGTTTTCTCTCCCTTTCTTCTCCATGCCATTTATGGACAAATGACAAATTGGTCATTTGTCCAGTGGTTGAATGCATCCTCGTGGTGTCATCCAACATGTTCCCCTTTCCTCTGTATTTTCTATAAACTGGTAGTTGGATCTAGAGATTTGATTCCATCTAGGTTCAATATTTTTAGCAACAAGATGTTATGGACCATGCTGTGGTGTCCTATTGCATCACATCAGGAGGCACAGAATGTCTGGTTGTTGCACTTTTTGTGATAATCAATGAGTTCAGGTGATGTCAACCTGATTCACCCACTAAAAAGCCTCCCCATGAACTTTCACCTAGTGTTTGTGTAGCCATTGATAATCATTGCCTAGAGCCACTATTCCATCAGAGATTTTTCCAGTTAATCAATCATTTCATGTCACAAGTATACCACAGAGTGAAATAACTTACCCTGGTATTGATTAAACTAAATCAGAAAAAACTACGGTTAAAACAGTTTTTAAAGCACTGAAACACACTTGAGACTGTTATCTAAAAAATAAATAAATAAAAGTAGGAGAGTTCAACCTATAGATGTCTCCTCCTCTTTTGAAAACAAAAACTCCATTTTCACTGAAAATTTCCTAGACCACCTACTTGATAGCACTTGCCTTTTAATACCTATTGATTAGGAAGATGTAGATGATGAAAAGCTTCTAAATTCAGTGACCCACTAAACAGATGTCTAGTATATTAATCATAGCAGTAGTCTACACACCCCTGAACTATAGCAAAGCATGTGTCCTAAGGATAAAACATAATTTTAAATTATTCAAGCTGCAATCTTTCCCCCTTCTGTCTTACATCCCAAACCATGCCCTCTAAGGAGCTGATCACTGGTGGGACTGGTGGAAGGAAAACTTCTTCAGGCTGAGTGTCACAAAAAGTCTGTGGGAGCTTACAGAGAGCAAAGAACAAGATTTTCTGGACAATGTGCAACAACGCGGATGGACCTAGAGATTATTATACTAAGCACAGTAAGTCAGAAAGAGAAAGATAAATACCATATGTATATGTGGAATCTAACATATGACACAAATGAACTTATCTACAAAACAGAAACAGACTCACAGACATAGAGGACAGACTGATGGTTGCCAAGGGGGAGGGAGGGTGGGGGAGGAAGGGATTGGGAGTTTGGGATTAGAAGATGCAAACTAGTATATAGAGCATGGACAAAGAACAAGGTCTTACTGTGTAGCACAAGGAACTCTATTCAATATCCTGTGATAAACCATAATGGAAAAGAATATAAAAAAGAATGTATATATGTGTATAACTGAATCACTTTGCTGTACGGCAGAAATTAACGTAACATTGTAAATCAACTATACGGCAATAAAATTTTCAAAAATTAAAATTAAAAAGATTTTCTGGCCAGATTTTCTCCCCTCTTCACCCTTTGATATTTTCAAAAGAGAATGCAGAAGGCTCACATTCCTATTCCAATTACATGACTTACATACGTATGTGTCAGATATGGTGTTGATTCAGTCAACAATGTTTTCTTACAGATCTACAGCTCGAGGCAGCCCTCTTTTCTTCCCCCACTGGGGTCCACAGTCCAGCAACTTCCCTATATGGGTCTCTGGTACTTTGGTTCCAAACACTTCAACCATAGGCTCTACTGCCATCACCATCCTGCGATAATATTAAGACTACTCTCCATAAATCTAGAAGGCAAACAAGTATGGTCCCCCAGAGAAGGGCACCTTCTAAGCTAGAAGTTGGTTCCCCAAGACCAACTAGATAGCCCACAGTAGCATGAGTCCTAGTGGCCATCAAGGTAAGGAGGACAGACTGATGGTTGCCAAGGGGGACCAGTGGCCTACTCTCCTGCTGAGGCCAGAAGCACACACGGTACAATTGCCTGGTTAGGCTGACTGCTCACAGACAAGATAGGAGGCTAATCTGGCCATTGACCTAAACTCTGATGTTTGCAGCACACACTCATAGGGGCCCCAGACTCAAGCCTTCTTCCTCTGTATAACAGGCCATTTGATATTTCTGCTGACATTCTTCACTCAAAGGTATTTTATTCCAGATGTCATGAAGTGAAACTTTTGAAATTGTGAAGCGACTTGTTGCAAGCAGAGCTGGCTTTACAGAGATGTTGAGATGAGGACCAGCTTCTATCCATCGATCAGAAAGAATCTGCAAAACATCTTAGATGAAAGACAGCTACGAAAAGGGCTGGGGAGGCCGAGTGGACCTGAGTAGAATGCTGAGGATGGCAGCTAAACAGGGACTCCAGCTCCAATTCTGTTATGGAGCACTTTTCCCAATATTCAAAAACCAGAGGGGACAACTTGCCATGATCCAAAGGGCTGAGTCTACTCTCTTCATCAAGCCTTGCCCAATATTCCTCTTAACATGTTTTTAGAACTGCTCAACCAGAACATACGCCTAAAATGCAAATCGGGGGGAGGGGGGGAAATAAAGTATCATGTTGTCACTGATTCCAGCCTATTTTAAAAAATATTTTATTCCTTTTTAAAATAAATTTATTTATTTTATTTATTTATTTTTGGCTGCGTTGGGTCTTCCTTGCTGTGCGCAGGCTTTTCTCTAGTTGCATTGAGCGGGGGCTACTCTTCATCGCGGTGCGTGGGCTTCTCTTTGCGGTAGCTTCTCTTGTTGTGGAGCATGGGCTCTAGGCGTGCAGGCTTCAGTAGCTGTAGCACGTGGGCTTCAGTAGCTGTGGCTCACGGGCTGTAGAGCACAGGCTCAGTAGCTGTGGCTCATGGGCTTAGTTGCTCCATGGCATGTGGGATCTTCCCGGACCAGGGCTCGAACCCATGTCCCCTGCATTGGCAAGTGGATTCTTAACCACTGAGCCACCAGGGAAGCCCTGATTCCAGCCTTGAGGAATGAATCCTGACAAGAGCCACGTAGCGTTTTCTTAGAGAACCACTGTGTCCTCCTCCTTGCCTCTTCCAAATGAAACTGGACAGTAATAAAGTCAGGCTCAGCATTCATTCATTCATTCACTCAACATTTAATGGACAGCCCTATGCTAGGAGGTACAGCGATGAACAGGACAGATTGCTGGTCCACGATTTCCTGACCTAACCAGTGATATCGAAAGCTATGACACTAACCTCAGAGCCTCACGGTAGGACGATGCTACAGGAGAAGTGAGTCTCTCGTGCTGCGGATGCAGCATTCTAACTGTTCAGTGGGCCGTGAGGGAAAGCTATGCAGGGGCAGGCCTTTGGAGTCTTGATGTTTGCTTCTGATGTTTTGCAGCTGCAGGTGTGGCCCTGGAATAAGAAGAGGCTGGATTCTACTTACCCTGCAAGAAACTCCATGTCTCAGCTTTCTGGGTTTTCTGTGGTCAAAGCTCTTGCCCAAGAAGGGCAGTCACCCGAGGAGAATGATTCCTGTAAAAAGAAGAGAGCGACTTAACCGAAGCTAAGACCTCCTCCCCAGGAGGACTGTAGAGGAAGAAAGAGGAAAGGTGACTCTTAACAAAGATCTATTGCGGATGGGTGCAGGACAGCAAAGATGCGATGAGAAAGCTCAAGTCCAGGTCCTATTTTATTAATTAAAATTTTTATTGCAGTACTTGTAGATTTACATGCATTGTAAGAAATACTACAGAGAAAATCCCCTGTATGCTTTTCCCAGCTTCCCCCAAAGGCAACATCTTGCAAAATCACACTCTACTGTCACAAACAGGATATTGACAGTCATATAATCCACCAGACTTATTCCAATTTCCCAGTTCTACTTGTACTCATTTTTGTGTGTGTCTATAAAGTTCTATACAATTTCATCACCTGTGTAGATTCATGTATTCATCTCAACAGGAAAGAAAATGCGCAGCTCCAACACCAGAGGATCCCTCATCCTGCCCTTTTATGACCACAACCATCTCCCCTAACGACCACTAAACCTGTCTTCCATTTCTAACTATTATCGTGGTCTGATTGTTATATAAATGGAATCCACGATACTGGCTTCTTGGGATTGGCTTTTTTTGCTCAACATAATGCCCTGGCTATTTGTCCAAGTTGTGTGTGTATCAACAGTTTATTCTTTTCATTTCTGAGTAGTATTCTATGGCATGGATGCACCATAGTTGAACCCTTTACCTGTTGAAGGGCATTTGGGCTGTTTCCCATTTGGGTCTATTATGAGTGAAGCTGCTATGAACGTTCGTTTCCGGTTTTTCCAATGCTGAGGGACGTAAAATTTAGAGTCTACATTCTGGGACAGACCCCAGTGGTAAACGGCCACTGAGTGTTGGGCTCACTGTGCACGGGCAGGCTGTGGAGGTAAAGCATTTCCACCCCTTAGACGCTGGGCTAGCTGCTGAGTCCCGGAGCTTCAAGGCCCATCACCATGTGGCCCCTGGTCAGCATGAGGACTGGATTGGAGGAGCCTCAGCAGCGCTGGCAGGAAAGAACGCCAGGTGTCCCCTGCTGCTCAGTGTGGCTTCTCCAACCAGCAAGTGCCTGGGCAGTGGCCGCAATGCAGATTCCTGGGCCCAACCCCAGAAATTCTGATTGGGTCAGTTCAAGGTGAGCCCAGCAATCTGCATTTATATCAAGCAAACCAGGTGCGCCTCCCTTGGCTCCTCCCCCTTCCTGGTGTTCACACTTTTGTGTAATCTCCACTTCAGTGTGGGTGGGACCTGCGACTCGATTCTCAGCCAATAGAATATGACACAGGTGATTAGGTTATGTTATAAAAGACTCCATCTGGCTAGGAGACGTGCTCTAGAGACACTCCATGCTGGCTCGATGAAGTAAGTAAAAACCACCGGTCCGGCCCCTAGGAGCTGCGGCAGCCTCCAGCCTCCATCACCAAGAAGTCATGACGCTCAGCCTGACAACCACACCTACCTGCGTGAGCTTGGAGGTGGATTCTCCCACAGCCCAGCAGTCAACATCTTGACTGCAGACACTGTGAAAAACAGTATGGAGGTTCCTCAAAAAACTAAAAATAGAGTTGCCATATGATCCAGCAATCCCACTCCTGGGCATATGCCTGGACAAAACTACAATTCAAAAAGATACATGCACCCCAATGTTCACAGTAGTATTATTCACAATAGCCAAGACATGGAAACAACCTAAATGTCCATCAACAGACGAATGGATAAAGAAGATGTGGGGTGTGTGTGTGTGTGTGTGTGTGTGTGTATATATAGATATAGATATAGATATAGATATATAGATATAGATATATATCATGGAGTACTACTCGGCCATAAAAAAGAATGAAATAACGCCATTTGCAGCAACATGGATGCAACTAGAGATTATTATACTAAGTGAAGTAAGTCAGAAACCAAGAAGAGGATACAGCTGAGCCCTGCCCGGACTCCTGACCCACAGGAGATAACAAATACAGGTCGTTTTAAGCTCCAAAATTTGTGGTACTTTGTTACACAATAGAAAATGAATACATCATGTGTTAGGAACTGAATGTTTGGGGCCTTGCATTATTCATCGGTTGAGATCGAATCCCCAGTGTGATGGTATTTGGAAGTGGGTCTTTGGGAAGTGATTAGGTCCTGAGGGCAGAACCCTCATGAATGGGATTAGTGCCTTACAAAAAGAGGCCAGAAACATAACTGGCCTTCTTTCAGCCATATGAGGATACAATGAGACGTCATCAGTCTACAACCCAGAAGGATCTAAGACAGAACCCTGCTGGCACCCTGATCTTATACTTCCAGTCTCCAGGACTGTGAGAAATAAATGTTCATTGTTGAAGCCACCCAGTCTACGGTATTTTGCTATAGAAGCCCGAGCTGACTAGACACCAGGTGAATTCTGCTGGCTCTTGCCACGGAGAAAGTATCAAAATCTCATTCTCACATATAATGGAATAGAACAAGGAAATAACTTGATGTCAAAAGCACCCGACTCTGCCATTTACTGGTATAAACTTGGGTAACTTCTTCAGATCTCAGTTGCTTCATCTATGAAATGGAAATAAAAATAACTTCCTCATGGGAAAAAAATTTTCTACCCGGCAATAGATAACCAGTATACTGAGTGGTTCTGATGCAGAGTGGTGGGCCCTACCCTGGACTGTACCTTGAGAACCACAGACCAAACCAAGGTGGGGCTGAGCCTCAAGTAGAGGGCAGTAAAAACCTGCCTCAAACCAAACCCTACGGTCTTCTTTTTTTTTTTTTTAAGAATCTGGAAAAAAATATATTTATTTATTTTTTTACAACGGTGTGTTAGTTTCTGCTTTATAACAAAGAAGAACCTAGGGGTAAGACAGGAATAAAGACACAGACCTACGGTCTTCTTGACATGAAAGACCTGCTTGTCCCCTGGGGGGAACCCTTCAGTTCCTCAGAAGTACTTTGGAGTTTGAGTAAGGACTGTCACCTGCCCCCAGGCTGCCATCTGACTCTCCCACCCAGAGGTGGCCCAAGACTCTACTTATGGAATCAAACAGCAGACACTTTGTAGTCTGTCTCCTTTTACCACTCTCTGAGGTAGTGGGGAGCTTCTGGAAAAACCTTTGGGGTTCTTAAATGCCTCTACTAAGTTTTCTAGTATCTAATTGGTCACAGCATCAGCTTTTAAATGGCAAAAAGACGGACAGGTACAATTATGTGTATATAAACACATATATACATTTATTTGCCTTAGTATCTTCCTCTTCCTACACACAAACACACACAGAGGAATGCAAGCACCATAACATAAGGGCAGGGAATTTTTCTGTAGTGTTTAATGATGTATCTCCTGAGCCTGACAGGTATTTGCAGGAAGGAAGGAGGGAGGGAAGGAAGGCAAGAGAGGGAGGGAAGAAGGGGGTGGGGTGGGGGGAAAGCTAGACTAATCAATGAAATTAATCCAATATTAACAGATGATTATAGTCTCCTCCTTTCACACCCCAAAGAAGTAGTTAGGAGAAATATTCCAGGGCTGAATATGGTATGGGGATTCATATTCCGAAGGCAGTTGTCCATCCCCTTTCGGGAACAGCAGGGACATCTTAACTGCATGTTTATCTGTCATAAGATAGCCCTGGTGTCCTCCATCAGCCACAGTTTGCAGCCAATTGAAGACAGCACACATATGTTTAGAAAGCCCAGCAGTGACAACACCACTGTTCACCCTGAGACTTCTGCTTGTGATAATCCACTTCCTGTCAAACAGTGGATGGCCCACTGGGGAAGGGCCTTGCTGACGCACGATAGCCATAACGGGCCAGTCTCTAAGGAGACCACCCAGTATGAAAGCTGATTAATAACAGAGTCAAGCCTGAGAAGAAAGCTTCTCTTTTTTTTTTTTTTTTTTTTTTTTTGCGGTACGCGGGCCTCTCACCGTTGTGGCCTCTCCCATTGCGGAGCACAGGCTCCGGACGCGCAGGCTCAGCGGCCATGGCTCACGGGCCCAGCCGCTCCGCGGCATGCGGGATCCTCCCAGACCGGGGCACGAACCCGTGTCCCCTGCATCGGCAGGCGGACTCTCAACCACTGCGCCACCAGGGAAGCCCGGGAAGCTTCTCTTTAACTTTCAATTTCCTACTCTGGCTGAAGACAGATGTGTAATTTGATTTCAACATGGCTTTCTGAAGCTCTAGATTTCTCGAGCAGTAAAACCAGCTTCGTGGCAATCTTTTTCCTCCTTCACCACTTCCTTAGCTTGGGGGATCAGATTCTTTCAAATCTGTCAGATTCAGACGAATCTGATGAGCTTCCTGCATTATTTATCCTCGAGTAAATGAGGAAAACCATTAACAGCTTGCCTCGGATCTCTTGGCAAATCTAACCACTGAGCACACTGATGTCCTGTTTAATCAAATAATTTATCTACACAGAATCAACATTTCTATTCATACTTCACATTAAAAAGAAGGAAAGCAAGGCACTGTCACACATTCTCTCCTTTAATTCTCAAGAGATATAAATTTGTTCTCCTCCCTCTTAAGAAAAACTTCTTAAATTGCTAGTGTTTCATTTGGAACCATCACCTCTCTTCGCTCTGGGAAGTGAGGGCAGAAGAAAGGGAAGGTACTGGAACATGCACTGACCGAGGTCTGCCTGGCATGTGCTGCCTGTGTGTGCACGTGCCTGGGAGAAAAGGAAGGGTTCTGTCTTGCACCAGATACCTTCCCTGCACCTTCCCCAGGCTCCCCTATTTACCCGAGGTTCCAAATGAGAGATCACAGAGCAGCATTGAGGCAGGCTGTCTGCCTCCTGGGTTTTGGACAATGCGCTCTGACTCCCTGCCTCTGTACATTAACCAAAAAATATCAAGTGCTCATTATGTGTAAGGCACTGAATGACAAATATGTGAAGACAGAAGATCACCCAGTGGGGAGAAGGGAGTGACCCTGTGCCACACTCAGCGCTGGGCACTGACACACATTTTCCCCTTCAATTCTGACAAGATACAAATTTGTTCTCCCCTATTTAACCCATGCAGAAACTGACGCTCAGAGGAGTTAAGTAACTTGCCCAAGGTCACACAGCCAATAATGAACCCAAGCCCATCTTCTTCCTGCTACATCACAAATTATCCCTGGTCTGCTGACTATTAGCTACCGTTCTTCCCCATGTCTTTGTTCCCTCCATTCACAAACAGTCACCACTTTATCTGGGTTTTTCTTCTTTCTACTACTACAGGATTAGGGTTACTCTCTCCCCAGATAACTTCCAAAAGGGTTATTTTATGTTACTGCTAAATTCATCCAACAAGTGCGGCCAGATTTTGGGAGAATAGGGCGATTCATCATCAAAATATGCAATGTAAACACCACCCGGTACAGCTGTACACAATGTAGGATATGAATCTTTATGTCAAGAGCTGAAAAACAGCCGCATGGCACAGGGAGATCGGCTGGGTGCTTTGTGACCGCCTGGAGGGGTGGGATAGGGAGGGTGGGAGGGAGGGAGACGCAAGAGGGAAGAGATATGGGAACATAAGTATATGTATAACTGATTCACTTTGTTATAAAGCAGAAACTAACACACCATTGTAAAGCAATTATACCCCAATAAAGATGTTAAAAAAAAAAAGAGCTGAAAAACAAGTGTGTGACCCCCCTAAGAAGAACAAGTTTTGGTGGCACAAACCCTTCAAAACATAACTTTTATTTCTTCAATAGGGGTCTTTCCTTAAAACTGCAGAGATAAATAACCAAAGAAGCAAACAAATAAATGAATAAATCAATAAGGCTTCAAAGGAAGTAAGGACCACAGAGAAAAGCTAATGTGTTCTTTCTCTGCTGTCACTGATCAAATCAACAACGCTCTCTACCGCCGTGTGGCAGGGTGTCTCTTGCTCTCCTGTGCATTCACGCCTAAGAGCAATGACATTTGCTGATTACACCCATTTGGTTTTCAGAGGCCAAGGTGGACTGTATTTGCCTCTCCTATTAGCCTAGCAATACCTTCCTGTATTTTTTGCAGTAGATTTTCTGAACGGCAATAGGCTCTAATCAGTCTTCCTGGCTTCATTTCTCAGAATCTCACAGTCTCCTCAAGGAACATTTCAAACCTGACTTATCATCATTACCAGATGCTAAATAGTCACCAGATTGCATATTATTTATTACACCTAGTTCAGGTCCCTGTTCTAGACTCATGGGTCGAATCACAGAGCATGTGAAAGACTGTCCCCACAATACGTCACGGAGACTCTACTATAATGCAGGGTCACATTTTGAAGGAAGCATTTCACCCCGCACGGAATAGCTCTGAACAGCAGCTGAGTCCTACGTCTCTTCAAGGCTCTGTCCCATATCCAGGCACAGGCTCCCAAGCAGCCCCTGAGCTGCACGCCTGTCGACGCAAACAGCAGTCACTTGCCCACCTCTCTCCAGCGGGGCCAAAGCACACCGCCACGTGCCCACCCCGCCCCGCCGTCTGCTGCTCTATCACAGAGCCTGGCAAGCAGCTGTAGGAGAAAGTGATTCCAGGTCATCCCTGTGTGGGCAGAAAGCACCCAAAGGTTACAGTGAGGTGAGAAGGGGTCACAGGACTACCCTTCTGGGACAAAACGACACTCCCACTTTGACCCATTCTACAGAACAAAGAGCCCCCAGTGGTGACCCTTTGAAGGACACAGGTTGCACCCTGCCTCCCTCAGGTCTCCCAATAGGCTAGCAGTGGCTTTCTATACCTCCCAGCCCCCTCCTCTCTCCCCCAAAGGAGGGAAACTCGCCTCAACCATGCACAAGTCATGGTGAAAGGGATTCCAGCTGAATTCTCTTCCAGGGAAATGTCTCTAACTTATCCAGGGTTTTGTGCTCTAAGAAGACCTTT
The DNA here is from genome assembly GCF_951394435.1 of Stenella coeruleoalba. Taxonomy (NCBI): domain Eukaryota; kingdom Metazoa; phylum Chordata; class Mammalia; order Artiodactyla; family Delphinidae; genus Stenella; species Stenella coeruleoalba. The sequence continues at coordinate 35,671,900 of NC_137151.1, read as the reverse complement.
CAAAACCCTGACTGCCCAGGAAGCAGCTGTCTGATGTGGGTGGGGGGATAGAAGCAAGCTCAGCCAGGTCTAAAGACCCAGGAGACCAAGGATGCGTTCTGTATCACTCCAGGCGACAGAATTAGAACCAAGAAGTAGGTGAATGAAAGGTTTCTCCTCAATACAAGAAAGAACTCCAAACAGAGTTTGTCCCTTTTGGGACAGTCAGGCTTGTGGAAGGGCTAAACAAAGGTTAGGTAATAACTTCCAGGATGGTGCACGAGAGGCAAACCAGGAACCCGCTAAGACCTCTTCCACCTCGACATTGGTGTGACCCTGGGGGGCTATGCACATGAAACTTACAGGGCCACAGCATTCCACACCTGCAACGGATTTCTGAGTTCATCATGTCTAGAGGCTGCAAATGAGCACCCCCAAGTTGAATTCAGTCCAGGGGAAAACTTCATTTTGTTCAGAGTGCTGTTGGTTCACACAGGTTTATTGTTACATGCCATATATTTGAAAAGTAAATGATTTCATATAAACCTCTGGATTTTTCACCTTCTCTTTAAAAAGAAATTAGAAGATCTGGTCACATGAGGTCTGCATTCAGCTTGAAGCTGACTAGTGGGCCATCCCCTTTAGATTGGGCTGTGCTCTGCCTCAGTCCCCACCATCCCCGATTGCCCCCCAGCCTCACAATAAAGTTGGTGTTCTGTTGGCTTTCTGTTTCATTGTTTTGTTTTCTTCCCAGTCCTCTTTATCCAGATGTATTTTCTGTCTTACCCCTGGGGCCAGGAGTGTTTGCCACTGCTGGCCTAGTGAAACCTTGATGAGTTGAGGCTCAGAGAAGTTAAGTGACTTGTCCAAGGTCACACAGCCAGCTAGTACAAAGCAAGGAACAGAACACAGGTTTTCTCATGGTCTAGTGCTCCTTCCACCTGGCCACACTGCCAGCCTAGGGATGGCTCACTTCTCTGGATTGATTCAACTATTTACATCGAGGGTGGGCAAACTGCCCCTCTGCACTTCCATTTAACATTTTCTAGGGATCAAGTTTCCACATTTTCCCTTAAAAAACCAATAATAATAGCAAAAAAAAATAAACCTTCTTTCCAGCTGACTTTGCAAATAACCAGCATCCAAAGACCAAACACCCTTTTGTGTGTCCAATAAAAAATCGACCTGATGAACATGTACGATTTCAATCTTCCTTGTAAAATCAGGAATAGGCCAAAACCTTATTATTTCAGACTCTGCCTTGATAGTCCAAATCAATAGTGCAAACGAGATTTCTGGGGGAAAATGTGAAAGTAATTGGCAGAACACACAGGTGTTAAGCCACCAGGAGCACGTTCAAAGCAAGGAATTAAATACAAATAATTGATAAGCTCGTTACAAGTCATCCTTATCTATCTATATATATATATATATTAGGGGCTTTATAAGACATCTCTCTATAATCTAAATTGAGTTACTGCCCGTACTTGAAAGTGACATAACTGCACATCTCTTAAAATCTTCTGTAATCAGACCTATAAGCTGATTTAAGCTGCCTATCTCCCAATTAGTCAGGATTTGTAAGGACTGAGTAAACGGAAGAAAAGCCTTGTTACGGACTTTTAAGTTGTTTCTTTTTTAAATTTTTTAGCCACGCTGTGCAGCATGTGGGATCTTAGTTCCCTGATCAGGGTTTGAACCCACACCCCCTGCCTTGGAAGCGCAGAGTCTTAACCCCTGGACCGCCAGTGAAGCCCCAGGACTTTTAAAGCTTTTCCTTGCGGGGTAGGAGATCCCTTTCGGCAAGGCCTAGGTTTACTCACTCGGTCTGTGTGGTAAGCTGAGTTATGTTTTGCCCTGGCCCTAAACAGAGATGCGGCTTGGGTTGACTTGCTATCCGGTCCCCTCACAGGAGGGAGTTGGACTTGGCTAGGTCAGGTCACATGTCACATTTATGCTCACATCTGAAATAAGACTAATTTTAACAGAGCAAGTTAAAAGTAAGATTGCCTCATCGCTGAGGCCACCGATATTGAGCTGTCAGATTAGAAAACTGGGGTGGGGGGTTACCTTCACTGTCCATTAAGCCTAACACTCAGGGAGACACATAACAGACCAAGCAGTCACTGTGGGCTGCCTACCCAGGATCCATTCTCCTTTCCTCCTCCTTAGGAAAACCCACATTGTGGTCAGGTATCTAGGATTGATAATCAGCTAGTCCAAAACAGATAGACTTACTGCTGTGTATAGAGAGCATCCATCCTGATTGGTGGTGTCCAAATTGTGCTGGATGTAACATTAAGAATTTCAGTTCTCTCCCCAGATAGTCTAAGAACCAGTCGTGACTATAGAAATGAGTCCTGATTAGTATCAGCCAATCACAGTCATCCTATCCTTCTTGCCAGTGATTGGTTCAGGTACCCTGACTTTAGGCAGTCAGTACAGAGTATTCCCACTGTTGACTGCTATTGGGCCAGGGTTGGGTCCACAATCTAAACCACCCAATCAGACTGAAGAGAAGGAATACTTAGTCCATAATTGAGGGAATGAGTTTTCTCTCATTCACAAAGAAGTCACTTGTCTCAGCTGTTAATGGCAGCCCTCTTGAAACTCTGAGGACAGAGCCTATACATGGATAAGGGTAAGCAGGGGATAGAGCCACAGTCCCAAAGATTCAGGTACTGTGCCTGGAGCCTGCCCTACTTTCTGTCCTCCGTTACAAGAAATAGTACATTTCCTCATCGTTTAAAATACTTTAAGTGGGATTTCTATTCCTTACAGTCCAAGGTATCCTGTATTTACACAAGCCAATATATTCAAAGCAGGTTAGAGGGGCTTTCCAGGTGAAGCCAGTGTCTTAACCCATCCTCACGCATTTTTAATCAGAGAAGATAGAACAACTGTTGGCAGCTGCCAAGAAAGTTCAAGGTCTTTGATGAACCCATACAATGCACGCACACACGCTTGTAACTGGATAAGGCAGGGAGGCTGGCAATGTGGGGAAAACATGGATCTGGAGTGACACAGTCTCAGGTCCATCTCAGCTTTGCCTCTTAAAAACTCTGTGACCACAGCAAAGTGTCAATACCTGTAAATTACGGGATAAACATATGTCTTACAGCATTGTTCTGAGAAGTCAATGAAATGCAGCATACAAAATATCGAGTGCACAAGATAGAAGATCGATAAGTAAAAGACATTTTTCCTTCTCCTTTTGCCACCCAAGAAGTCCTTCCAGACCCCCTGACCCAAAGCTCCAGGCACCCCATTTGTTCCATTTTCTAGTTCATCCCTTTCCTTTCTTCCCCTCTAACCCCACACTTGTTTAACTCTTTCTATCCATGGTTATGTTTTGTGTGGTTGGTGTATGTTTTTCACTGATTCCATTTACTGGTACTTACTCTGTGGCAGGGACTGTTATGACATGTAATGCTCACGACCACAATCACCCACTGAAGAACGTGATATGCTTGTTTTATAGTTGATGAAAGGAGGCCCAGAGAAGTGATATAAACCTGCCCATGATTTTTTTCAAAGTTAAGAGCAAGGAATTCTAGGCCAATGGGACTCCAAAGGCTGTGCTCTTCCGCTACTTCATTATCCTGTCCATCCAAGGAATAATTTATACTATGTAGCTTCCAGTGGACTGAGAGTTATTCAAAAGTATAGCCATTGTTTTCTAAGGGAAGGTAGGTAATGCAAGGACTGGACGGTTGCCTATTCTAAGACGTCATTGACAACACCCACTTTGGGCTGCCAGTTGTGCAAACCTTCTTGACGCCTGAGATACACAAAGAAGCAAGAGACATTGAGCTGTTAGGAACTATGGTAGTGTTTGTTCAAGTCTTTATAGGCCAAGGTTGAGGCCTCATGAAGAGGACTCAGGGAAACCTGGCTGGAGTTTAGTCCAAGGAGAGAGTCTGTTGGAGGGCAGCTTCTAGCCAGCGGGCCGGGCACTGACAGAGCCCCCTACATAGCAGAGCAGTAGACGGACGGGATTGACAGTGAGAGGTCAAAAGCCAGGCTGATGATCTTGAACTCTCCCTTAGAGGGGGGATAAGCACCAGTCCCATTTTGCCCAAGATTGAGGGGTTTCCCAGGATGATAGACATTTGGCGCTAAAATGGGGAAAGTCAGGCAAACAAGGACCTGTGGACCATCGCCCTGCTTGGAGGCACAAGGCACCTGGGAAAGGAGATTGAGCAGGAAGGCACTGTGTGTGTGTGTGTGTGTGTGTGTGTGTGTGTGTGTGTGTGTGTGTCAGAATTCGTAGTTTCAGAAGATTCCTCCAGCTGTAAAACTTAAGGCCTCAAGCCTCATTGGCCCTTTAGCGGGTCAGGCTGTGTGGTGTGTCATTGCACCCTGGTTTGCTTGTTCTGGGAATCAATGTTCCAAAGTTTCTGAGCTGAGATGGGTCTGCCTGCTTTGCTTTGTGAATCTCAGACTTCACACGATAGTGTGTTCCAAGAATTGTTGGAGAAGGTAAGACCATTCATTGCTAGAACTGAATTTAACTGCATTAAAGAACACTGAGGAATCTGACTCAGTGCAGGAGTTGGAATTCACTCGCCACCGGTATCTAGCTAGGCAAGTGACTCTAAGCACACTCTTTACCTTCCCTAAGCCTTGGTCTCCTCATCTGTAAAATAGGATAAAAACCCCACAGAGCTCACAGGGTTACTGAGAGAAGTAAATGAGATTATGCATGAAAGGCCCTTAACAGGGTGCCTTGGAATGTATTAAACATTCAGTGAATAGCAGCTATTGTTATAATCAATCACAGTGGTTGTTTTTGTTGTTAAGCATGGGAAAGAAGCAGGATTTTATCCATAGTGTTTAAAGGTCAACATCCTGAAACATTTCCACGGGGTTGATTTTGAGGTGAAATAAACCAACATGAGGAGTCTGTCACATAAACAGAAGTTGACCCTGGGTCCCTCAGACTTGTGTTAACGGTCATTTGGAGAATTCCAGAAAAACAAAGTAGACTAGTGAAAAATGCCTGTATTGCCCTTGGGTGCCATGCATCAGAAGGAGACTAACCCCCAGATTTTATTTTCTGTGTTAGGGGAAAGCCAAAAGAACGGGAACAAAATCCAATTAACAAAAACATAATTGATTTCAGAAATCCAGGAACACAGAGCATCATTTCTGCTCTTCAAGGAAAACTCTAACAGCAGCAAGTATGGTTAACAACACAGAGAGCTAAACCATTTATTTATTCATCTTTTAAAAATATGCTCTTCTTTTAAAGCCTTGGGAACAAAGTATAATCCAATCACACTGTAAAATATTGACACTGGAGCATTGCTGTAGTAATGAGCAAAATCCAAAGGAGCACCACAGCAAGACACCTGTCAAGGGCCCCCTGAGTCCAAGGAGGCCTCTGAAAGGGGCGGTGTGAACAGCCGGCTCAGGAACCTTTCAAATGCCACAGCATGTCCAGGCCACTGCAGTCCTGTCACTATTCTGACCACATGGGCATCTCCATCTAGCCCACCTGGCCTCCTCCTGGACTCCCAGCCCCCAAAGAATCCTGGCTTTGTCACTTACAAATTTTAGTACAAGACTTGACCCGTCCAAAGCCACAGTTTTCTCAGCTGTACAACAGGGAAGACAATATTTACTGCCCAGGATTATTTTGAAGATTAAGAGGAAATGCATGTGAAGTCCTTAGTACAGTGCCTGGCATACAGTGAGCCCCAGTGCCTCTTTCCCTTTCCCCTGAATCTCTTAGTCCCCCTGACTCTTCCAGACTCCCAACTCATACCCTCTCCTAGAGCATGATGGTGTTGATTTAGCAATTATGTCTTATTTTATCGGTATACATTTATCCAACCACACAGCAGCAGGGTAAATTCTTGACAGCCGGAGGTGGCTTTAAAAAAAAAAAAGATAAACATACAAAACAGGGGGAAAAAAAAAGCCAGAGAGGGCTTATTATTTAATAAACACATAGCATGTATGTGCCAATCTTAGCTCTAAATCTTTACACACATTGACTTGGTAAATGGTCATTACTTTTATGATTCCTATTTTACAGATGAGGAAACTGAGGCACAGAGAGAGAGAGACAGAGTAACTTGCCAAGGTAGCAGCTCATCAGCTGCTGTGCTGAGATTTGAATTCATGAGGGTTGTCAGAGACCAAGCTCTTAACCACCAGACCCCTTGTGTTTCAGACTTCTGTGACCCATGGTGTCTACCACATGGAAGGCCCTCCACAAAGACACATCAACAGAAAGACGATTTAGTCAACAAGGATCACTTTGCACATGAGGAAACCGAAGAAAAGAGAGGTTACATAGTTTGTCCTAGGTCAGAGAGACAACGGGGAAGCAGATGATGGCCCAAAGTGTCAGATCCCTTAGTGGTTTGCTCTTTCTGCCATGCCACCCTGATGGCCTTTTGAGGGACAAGCCGCCCACTGATGGAAGAGGTGGAGAGGAAAGCCCATGAGCGAGCCTCAGTTCATGATCCCACACCTGGGGCTGGTGATCTCACCCCACGACCCCGCCCACCATGTCCCTCCGTGTGGGGTCTTCACACTTTGGGTCAGCCATAACTGCATACTGGCTCTGACTGTCAGGAGTACTTAGGGTTGTGCGTGTACAAGAGAGCCAGCTGAACCTGAGCACACAGGCCACTGGCAGGCCAGGGGAGGGAAGCAGAGGCCCAGCCCAGATGCCTCAGGACGCTTACTTACTGGTTGGGATAAATCTTCACCGACTTCAAATAAGCATCTCAAGTACACGAGGTTTTCCAAACAAAATGCCGCTTCTGGAGGGCTGCAGAATTGCCTTTCAGGTATCATTTCTACATCTTTTCACAATTCAGTAAACTAGTTTTTAAAAACTTAAGAGCCTAAATCCCTAATGTTAACCCTTTGCAGTCCATCAACATGTTACCTTGTACTGCCAGGAAAACTCCTCCCTGTTGTGTGATCTGCACACAGTCTCAGGGGCCAGGGGCTGAGTTCAAATCTCAGCTCCTGAACTTGGTAGTTGTGGGGCACTGAGCTTTGTGCCTCAGTTTCCTCATATTTAAAAGGGTAATAATCACGGTACCTACCTGTAAGGATTAAATGAGTGTGTGTGTACGTATATGTATTACATATATATATGTGTATACAGGCAGACCTCGATTTATTGGACTTCACAGGTACTGAATTTTTTACAGATTGAAGATTTATGGCAACCCTGCCTCAAGGAAGTCTATCAGCACCACTTTTCTAACAGCATTTCCTCACTTTGCATCCCTGTGTCATGTTTCGGTAATTCTTGCAATATTTCAAACTTTTTCATGATTATTATTTCTGTTATGATCTGTGATCAGTGATCTTTGATGTTACTATTGCAAAAAGATTATGACTCACTGAAGGCTCAGATGATGGTTAGCATTTTTTAGCAATAACGTATTGTTTAATTATGGTGTGTACCTAGTTTTTTTAGATATAATGCTATTGTACACTTAGACTACAGTATAGTGTTGAACGTAACTTACATGCCCTGGACAATCAAAAAATTGGTGTGACTCACTTTATTGCAATATTTGCTTTATTGTGGTGGTCTGGAACCAAACCCACAATATCTCTGAGGTATGCCTTTATATATATATATATATACACACACACATGCACTAACACATATATATACATATTGTGTATATACTATACATATATACATGCATGTAACTATACCTGTGTGTATGTATGTGTGTATATATATACTTTTTGTTGTTGTTATCGTTGGGAATATTGTTATTGGGAATATTTATTGTTGCAAATATTTGGTCTGTTAATACCAATATCTGCAAAACACAACAGCTTCTAAACACAGGATAATAAAACTTGAATATTAACATTCTTCTTCAATTTTGTGTAAACTCTGCAGTACGGAAAATATACAAACTTCGAACAGCTGCAAAAATAGTATACACACACACATATATAACTATACCTGTACATACAGGTATATACAGATATACACAGGTATAGTTATATCTATTTGGTATATAGTTATATACAGGTATAGTATGGGTTGAATTTTTCCCCCCAAAATTCATATGTTGAAGTCCTAACCCCCAGTACCTCAGAATGTGACCTTGTTTAGAGATAGGGTCTTTACAGAGGTAATCAGTTAAAATGGAATTATTGGGGTGGGACCCTAATCCAGTATGACTGGTGTCCTTATAAGAAGAGGAAATTCGAACACAGGCATATACAGAAGAAAGACAACATGAAGACAAAGGGAGAAAGTGGCCATCTACAAGCCACAGAGGGAGGCCTGGAACATGTCCCCTCACACAGCCCTCAGAAGGAACACCGTGGTCTCAGACTTCTAGCCTCCAAAACCGTGAGAAGACAAATTTCTGTTGTTTAAACCACCCAATGTGTGTGTGGGGTGGGGGGAAGGCACCACCACTCAAAAATGTACCCAGCACACGGAAGTGGTAGTACTTAACTATTAGTTACTAATAGCAGTAAATAGGTTATACATCACAAAGTGTGTAGTTTGACACTGCACTCTAAAAAAACCCAGACCTGTGGATATAAAATCACAAAAGAGGAACTACAGGACGACAGCAGTCCACATGTAGGCCACTGCAATACCAGGCCGGCCAGGCTCAGCTCTTCAGATTCAGACCCAACCATAAGAGCTGCATCATAACCAGTAATAACGTAGAGTCTCTACAGCTTGTTCTCAGTCCTTAGTGCTCTTCTCTGACTCTTCTAAGTCAAACATGGGCCAATGTCATCACCGCTTTAACATTAAAACAAATATTTCCTACTGTTCCTCTTTCCAGCTTCCAAATGAGTTTAATGGAAATGTATTATATCAAGGCAAGCTACAAAAAAAATGAATGTCATATAGTATAGCTAATTATCTGTGAATTTGTCTCAATATTATGCAATCAAATCGCAATGCAGACATTTGGAACCGAGGCCGATGTAAGGTTGCAACTGCCATCCATAACCTGATTGCCTATTTTTGTGTTCACCAAAACAGTCTCGTTTTCCCTCATTGACTGTTTATTATAAGTCAGTTGTAAACTTGAACTCTTGATGTAATATAGATTTATGCTAGTACAAAATCCTGATTCTCTCCTGTGTCACGCATTAGAGAACTGCAGAAGATTATGTGTGAAAAAGGGGAGGATTGTGATGGTTGATTTTAGGGGTCAACTTGACTGGGCCACAAGGTGGCCAGATATTTGGTGAAACATTCTTCTGGGTGTGTCTGTGAGGGTGTCCCCAGATGAGGCTGATATTTACATCAGGAAACTGAGTAAGGCAGACCACCCTCCCCAGTGTGGGAGAGCCTCACCCAATCGACTGGAGGCCTGAATAGAACAAAAAGACTGAGTAATGGAGAATTCTCTCTCTGCCCGACACTGAGCTGGGACGTAGGTCTTCTCCTGATTTGGGGCTTAGACTAGAACTTACACCATCAGCTCTCCTGGTTGTCAGGCCTTCAGACTCAGACTGGAACTATATCACCAGCTCTCCTCGGCCCCAGCTTGCTGACTGCAGGTCTTGGGATTTGTCAGCCTCCAGAATTACATGAGCCAATCCCTTACAATAAATTTCTTGATAGAAACAGAGACAGAGACACAGAGATCTCCTACTGGTTCTCTTTCTTTGGAGAACCCTGACTACTAATACAGTGGCTGTTCTGTCACTGGTTAATATGTCCTATACCACACTCTTCAGGAGAAACTGCTCTTTGAATTTCATTAAAATAAACTTTGCTTGAGGGTGTGGAGAAAAGGGAACACTCCTACACTGTTGGTGGGAATGTAAATTGGTACAGCCACTATGGAGAACAGTATGGAGGTTCCTTAAAAAACTACAAATAGAATTACCATATGATCCAGCAATCCCACTACTGGGCATATACCCTGAGAAAACCATAATTCAAAAAGAGTCACGTACCACAATGTTCATTGCAGCTCTATTTACAATAGCTAGGACATGGAAGCAACCTAAGTGTCCATCAACAGATGAATGGATAAAGAAGACGTAGCACATATATACAATGGAATATTTCTCAGCCATAAAAAGGAACGAAACTGTGCCATTTGCATAGACATGGATGGACCTAGAGACTGTCATGCAGAGTGAAGTAAGTCAGAAAGAGAAAAACAAATATCGTATAATATCACATATATGTGGAATCTAGAAAAATGGTACAGATGAACTTATTTGCAAAACAGAAATAGAGACACAGATGTAGAGAACAAATGTATGGATACCAAGCGGAGAAGAGGGGGGTGGGATGAATTGGGAGATTGGGATTGACATATATACACTACTATGTATAAAACAGATAACCAATGAGAACCTACTGTATAGCACATGGAACTCTACTCAATGCTCTGTGGTGACCTAAATGGGAAGCAAATCCAAGGAAGAGGGGATATATGTATACATGTGGCTGATTCGCTTTGCTGCACAGCAGAAACTAACACAAGAGTACAAGGCAACTATACTCCGATAAATAAACAAACAAACAAACTTTGGCTCCTGTAGACACCATTGCTATGTTCCTTCCTTTCTGGAGAACAAGAATGGCGGCCTTGATCCACCAAAACACAAGGTTTTGTTCAACCACAGGGACAGCGCTGACCTTACAGCTGGCCTCTTTGTTTTCCCTTCATCTTAGAGCTGCATCACAGAAACGGCTTACTAATCTTGTTGTACACACCAAATTCTTTTTGGAAAAGGGTACGTATACTCAATAAGTAATTTTGACTTATTGTAATAAGTTACTTGTAAGTAATTAGTAACCTGTATATACAAATTTTATCTGCATCTACCTTCTTATAATAATGGTCAGGTATTTTCCACAAAAGAAACAAGTGAATGTTTGACTTTTCTTTTCCCACTCTTTTCTTCTTTCTACCCGAAGGTAATTCCTCCAGACTAGAACTGAATAATGTAAAAAAGTATGATTTGAAAAATGTCACATCACCTGCCAGTTTCTGAAGCACCACCATGTTCTCTATAATTATTTTTAACTGTAGGCTCAACAGGCAGATATATTGGCTTATCTCCTCCTGCCCAGGTTCCTGAAAGACAAAAACAGAGCAATTACTGTTAAAGGAAAGAATTACAAAAATCATGCATCCTTAATGAAAGGCACAGGAATAGAAATATTATTATCTAGCTTTGCTGGTTCCCAGTTTGAGCCTCTTGTGAGCCCGTCCTGCCAGTAATTCTTGGGGGGGAGTGGAGAGAACCTTGCACTGGGTGGGGCGGGGTGGGGGGGGTCAGTATCCCGGGGTTCCAGGCCTGCCCCTGCATTCAAGCAGCTGGATGACATTGGTCAAGTCAGTTATTCTTTGCAGATCTCAACCACCTGTAAAATCAGGGGTCTGGAATGCCTCATAATTAAGGTAGTTTAGCATAATGGTTAGGGCACGGGTCCTGGGCCAGCCCAAGTGACCTTGGATGAGTTACTTAACTCGTTGCTTCTGTTTCCTTATCTGTGAGATGGAAACAAAAACACACTTCCTCAGAGACTCTTTGTGAGATTTAACCAAATTAATACCTGTGAAGTGCACAGAATACAACCTAGCCCAGTGGCCTTCTTAAATGACAGCTATATATTATGATTATCCCCAAAGTGCCTTATCATTTTAAAATTATTCAACTCCATGACTCTGATATCTCCCCTAAAATTCTTAGTATTCTGGGATTTCACCATTGGGATAGAAAGTGAACACAGAAGGAAAATATTGAAATTGAAGAGTCACATTTTTCTCTCTTTACCAATATATTAAGAGAAAGTTAAAAGTCATAGAAATTTCTCAAGTTCAAACACAGATAAAATAGGCCATTGATATAAAATGAGCCATTTCACAAGGCAGAAGCCTTAAAAGAGCTGGGGAGAAGGGGAAATGTTTTGTCTTTCAAGAGAAGGAAGCAATATTCACCAAGCACCCAGTGTCTGTACGGTACTCTACCACCTCATTTCATTAAACCCTCCAACATCACTACCAAGCAGTTATTACTGTGCCCATTCTCCAGATGAGGAAGTGGAGGCTCAAGCAGGCTGATCACAGTTCCAAAGGCATATGGCTCTTCAAAGGCAGACTCAGATTCCTCCCACTCCTGACTGCAAAGCCTGTGCTCTTCCACACCAGAACGCTGGCTCCAGAACATGGACCTTCCTCCCTCAGGGTGACAGTGGTTAGGGAGAATTTGGTTTTTATAAAACAAATTATAATTTAAGTGCATTGGAAATATTTTCGGTTTAGAAGACCCCTTACATAAGTTTTGATAGGAAGAAAAAATCAAATCAAATCTTCTGAAAAATGCTATATCACTTCCTAATTTCTTAATATTAGTAACAGGAAAGTAAGAACAGCTGTCAAATTAAGGATTACAATGGAGTAGATAATTGGAATGAAGTGGAAAATAATTTGAAATCAGGTGACCTAGGTTTCAGTCCTGCTTTTAGACAGTCACTAGCAGAATACAATCACTCTCTCAGATCTGATTAAAGATAACTGCAGGGCCTCTCTCATAATTTATGACCTTGGAGTAGAAGATGAGAAAGCCTCCAATCTCTGTGTCGCTAGTTCTAATTATTTGGTCTTGTCTTAAGAAAAAAGAGTGGTTCTAAAATATCTTACAAGTTTGAACACTCAGATACAATCTGAAATAACACCTCTACAAATTCTTTCCAGACTCCTCCCATCACCAGGAGAATCTCAGAATTCACTCCTGGCCCCAGATCTGGGCCTCAAGATTCCATAATTATCTACAAGCCCTGGCTGCAGGTATTTCTCTCAAAAGCAGGTACTAAGGCCCAGGCGGCAGAAACCAGCTCTTCATTTTGGTTTGGGGTTTTCTGTTTGTTTGTTTTGTTTTGTTTTTACATCTCCTATACCTGGCACTGTGGTGTACCAAGTTCATGTTCAGAAAACAATTGCTGAATGAGTGACTGAATCTCTGAATTACATTTATCTGTGCCTGGGTACAGCACCAGTTACATAATTTATGCGGCGCAGTGCAAAATGCAAATTAACCCCCCTTGTTCAAAAAGCAGGAAAAAACGTGATGTTAAAGGTACTAAAATATAAAATTTTTTCCTTTGTTCTGTGCTCTCTCTTAACCTGTCACGGTTTCTTTTATTTGCTATTTAATGTCATTCTAAATAAAGAAAAAACTAAATTTAAATTATTAGCAAAAACCTTGTTCATCTTTATATTGCATCGTGCTAGCTTTAAATGCAACTATAAGAGACTTCACAGGTCCCTGCCCACGAGGTCGGCCCAGCCTGAGTACAGTCCAAACAAATTAAGGTATAAATGACTAAATTCAAGTTTTCTCCTGGCATGAGTTTACACTACAGTAGCAAGCAAAGTCAAGGACATCTGCTGATGGTAGGAAGAGGGTGTTGTGGAATAGCTTTCTTCAACTTGTAATAACACCAAGGAAACCTCTCATTTAACTGATTGCAAACCAAATTTATTCCCATGGAGATGAAGTCCTCCGATGGGACACAAAATGTTCAACTAAGTTTCTATCAACTAAGTTTCTATCTTCTTTGGGGAAAAAAAAAAAAAAGAACACAGGCTTCCCTGGTGGCGCAGTGGTTGACAGTCCGCCTGCCGATGCAGGGGACACGGGTTTGTGCCCCGGTCCAGGAAGATCCCACATGCCGCAGAGCGGCTGGGCCCGTGAGCCATGGCCGCTGAGCCTGCGTGTCCGGAGCCTGTTGCTCCACAACAGGAGAGACCACAACAGTGAGAGGCCCGCGTACCGCAAAAAAAAAAAACAAAAAACAAAGAAAATATGTTATTGATATAAAGAATTACGGATAAAGCAAATTGCTGGATCTTATTTACTCATATTCCATTCTACCTCCGTGCCTGTAAGAGGCTGGCAAGATATTATATCATAATTATGGACTCGCTAGCAGCTTCAGTATCAGTGGATCCTATTGTTCCAAGTCTTTGCAAGCTCACGAGGTCCCAGGTTGCATCACACAGAAAAAAAGGAGCTAATTGCATTGCATATTTCTACTTCCCCGTTCCCACCATTACCCACATTATTCCCTGTGGGTTCTAATTAGCTCAATCAGAGCTAGGGAGAATAAAGTTTTAAGAAACTTCAAATAACTGTGAGGTCTGCTACCACCACAAAATTTGGCAAAATGTTATCCTTACACAAATACCATTTATCTCCCATTCCCAGAGAAGCTGGATAGCGTTTCTGGTGTGCTTAGATTTCACTAAGGATAATAGCTTCTTAAATAACATCAACCTAGCTGGTTTGCATTTTGACATTTTTGTGGAATTGGAGGGGGAAAAAGATCCACTTTGAGTATAATTTTTGTTGGGCTCTTAAGGGGTAGCTGTGAAAATAACAACCAATAACTCTTCCGCGTTTCTCTTCCTCTCCCGTTTTATCATCAGCATTGCCCAGAATCCTTCCCTTTAAATCCTTTGCAAACTGTAATGAATGGTAGTTAGGAAAAGGATTTCCTAAATGGGAAAATGAGCTTAATTACTCCAGGTACCAATCAATGATTTAAAGTTTTGAGAAATCACTTTTTTTTTTTTTTTTTTTAGTGAAAGCACCTAAAACTTCTCTGAACATAAACAAGACCGGAGTCCCTGCTTCTCCCCATCACATCACTGCATTATTAACTCATCTGGCTTCAGAACCTCAGTTCTAATCAGAAAGATGGCTCCTGCGGCTACACTTACAATCAGCTCAAAGCCAAAACGGCCTCATGCAGTCACCGTCCTCACGTCTACAGAGGACTCCTAATGAAGAAAATCATTCGAAGGCGACTGATACGCTGAGACCCGGTTTGTGATATCCAACGGCTGGAGCTTGGGGGTTCACACCAACTGCCTTCCCCTTAACCTCCAGCCTCCATCATAGGGAAGGTCAGACAAAACAGGGAGAGGAGACCCAGAGACTTCCAGAGAGGACCTCAGGAGACAACCTCGGCAAGAGGCCAAGCCTGCTGCCTCAGGCCTGAAAGCAGCCCACAAAAACATTTTGTTTTTCCCACCTTTCTCCTTCCTACCCCAATACATCATATTTTATTAGTGGCTAATATATATTTTTTTGTCCGTGCCACACCACATTCAGAACTTTCCCCACCAGGGGTTGAACCCATGCCCTCCACAGTGGAAATGTGGAGTCTTACCCACTGGACCCCCAGGGAAGTCCAAAGAGTGGCTAATATTTAAATATTGAAAGTATTTTTTACATAAAACTCCAGGGTGTCAGATTCTTTTGATGACTCATATGTTCTGTAAACAGGAGGCCCACATTCTGACATGTTAAAAATTGGAAAGGGCCGGGCTTCCCTGGTGGCGCAGTGGTTGGGAGTCTGCCTGCCGATGCAGGGGACACGGGTCCGGGAGGTTCCCACATGCCGCGGAGCGGCTGGGCCCGTGAGCCATGACCGCTGAGCCTGCGCATCCGGAGCCTGTGCCCCGCAACGGGAGAGGCCACAACAGTGAGAGGCCCGCGTACCGCAAAAAAAAAAAAAAAAAATTGGTAAGTGCCGAGTCAAGACGGCCATCTTTCTACAGAGACTCCATGTTCTGTCAACCCCACCCACCAGGCTGGTTCGTTCTTTCAGCTGCCTCGCTCCTACAGACGTATGAGTTTGGTCCCCTAAATCCAAATCCCAGGGTTCTCCATATGGACCTCTTCTCCAAGTTTCCTCAGTGGGTGGTTGGCCTTGTCCAAACTGCTGGCCCATAAAGAGAGAAAAAGAGCAGAAGGTTCTATTTCTAGAAACTTACATAGAGGAAGGAACAGGTACCGTCATTCCCTCATTCAATACATATTTATTGAGCAACCACCTTGTGCCTGGTACAGTTTGAGGAGCTGCAGTCGCAGTAGCAACAAGATCCCTGCCTTCACGAAGCTTTCTTTTTCTCCTGAGACGGGCAATAACTAGAAAAACAAATATGCATCACATTGGACAGATGGTGAGTGCTGAGAGACTGAATATACAAACGGATGGCAGAATATATATATGAATAGAATTCTCACCCACAACCTGCAGCAACCTGCCCAGGAAACCAACCCAGAAAGCCAGCCTGTTATAATCAGACTTGCAGGACGTCAGAACACTATCCCCAGTGATAGTTTAGGAAGCCAGACAATAGCCCCGGTAACAGCTGGCTCCAAATGGCCAGGACTTGATTGATAACTGGTAGCTTCCCTAACTTTTGCCCTTGCTTCCAACGTAGGACCAACCAGAGTAGCAAATATGCACCCCTAACCATTCTCAGAGGAGGCCCCTTCTAGTTAGCCCACCTACAGCCTCCCCAGGACGACAGCCTCCAATCAGGGCGCACCTGAAGCCTCCCCTTTTCCACCGTAAAGCTTAGCTACTCCTCTGCCTGCCTCTGAGTCTCTGCCACACGCAAGGGATGGTGGCGGACTCCCTTGCTGGAGCAAACTCTGAGTAAGCAGCCTTGGCTTGCTCTCATCGGGTTGGGCTTTGGAGCAAAAGAGAGTAAAGGGATGAATGGATGGGGAGGTTGGGAACGAGGTGACATTGGGGGGGTGAGAAGAGAGGAGGAGGGATGGAAGGAGCCATGGGACTCATGGAAAAGCATCTCCCCAAGCAGAGGGAACCGCAAGAAAACAAGCTGGTGTGTTCTAGAATCAGTGAGCAGAAGAAAGGTGGGGGAGAGTGCTATGGGAGGAGAGCTGAGACGTAGGAGAGGCCAGGCTGCAGGGGGCCTGTCGGCCACGGGAAGGACCCTGGATTTCCTCCTGGGTATAACTCAAAGGCACTGTCAGTTTCTGAGCAGGACTGTCACATGTCCGGACCCCACGCTCAGCCTGCTGTGTGGGGAACAGAGGGCAAGGGTGGAGGTGGCAGAGAGGTTACAGGCCATCACAGGGATCCACGTGAGAGGCGATGGCCACCAGGACCGGCAGGGAGCAACGGGGATAGCTAGACGCGGCCAGATTTGGGATATTAATATTGCTGGGGAGTTGAATAGAAGGTGATTAAGACAGCAAGGCATCCTATTCCTCCTTCCTCCTATTTTCCAGCCCAAATTAGAAACTCGTCCTGCTTCCAACCCTGACACTCCCAACACCACCCTCTTCAAAGTCATTTGCCCGGCAGTACAACTAGATATAGACCTATGTAGCCAAGAGTGGATGAGGCCAAGCAAGTGGCCTGGGAGTTTGTGAGGCGAGAACAGGAGCGGTAACAGCCAAGCCAGGGTGGTCTTTCTGAGAAAAGTTCTGACGCCCCTTATCTAAAAGGCTCCAGCCAACGGAAGAAGCCTCCAGGCCTCTCAGAGCGCCTTCCCTCAGAGGGCCCAGGGTTACTGTATTTCTGTCAGCTTTACTCCCCTTGTCTGGTGGTGCCTGAACTCGTGGCCGACATTGTGGACGCCCACAGTTTCCAATCCCCATGTCTGTCTGGCTCCCATGTCTGTGTGAGCCAGCCTGGCTTCCAGCCATCTTTCCAGGCTACAGGGGCCTGGCAATGTGAATCCCACCACCCCACTGCCCGTCCCCCCAGCAGCCCCGGGCAGTGCCCCGTAGGTGGGGGGTGAAACACTCCAGCTTTCTTACCCCTTGGCCAAGGTTGTTTCGAGGTGTGTGTTTTCTACCAAAGTGACCCACTGAAGTAACCAGCCCGAGGGCACCCTTCCTGTCTTGCCTCACCCTTACCTTACACTGCCCTGCCCAATCAGCAGCTTGCCCTTGAACTCCTGGCTCAAGGTCAGCTTCTGGGGGACCGAAATTCAGACCACCTGTTATGACCCGAATGTTTGTGTTCCCCCAAAACTCCTATACTGAAACTCTAACTTTCGGGGTGATACTATGAAGAAGTGAGGCCTTTGGGAGGTGATTAGGTCATGAGGGTAGAGCCCTCAGAAATGGGCTTCAGTGCCCTTAAAAAAGAGACTCCCACAGGGCTCCCTAGCCCCTTCCACTATACAAGGATACAATGAGAAGTCACCGGTCTACAACCTGGAAGAGGACCCTCACCAGAACCTGACCTTGCTGGCACTCTGATCTTAGACTTCCAGCCTCTAGAACTGTAAGCAATAAATTTTGACTGTTTATAAGGCCCTGTCTACGGTATTTTATTATAGCAGCCTGACTGAACTAAGGCAATACCTATGACAGATTTTTTTTTTCAGTTCCTAGATAGTATCCACGTATTGCAAAACAAAAACCAAATGACCTCCAGGTCATGGTTTATAAATACCATTGCCTACTTAAAGGAACTATGCTCCTTGGAGGAAAAGGCTGATTCTAGGGCTGGGGCAGGGAAAATACAAGATCATGGAACATCTAATACCAAAAAGTGAGGAAGTGCTCAAAGAATGACAAGAACATGTCATAGGAGGAGGCATAGGAGGCATAGGAGGCAGCTTGAGGGAGTTCCCACTGGCAAAATTTGGGACAACTTGAATACCAAAACAAAGAAAAACATTAGTGTCTTATAACCAACTGAATAAAATAAGAATCCATGAGTCTATCCAGATAATAAAGAACTTATATAAACATGAAAAAGGGAAAGCTCCTCCTTTTAATGAAATGTTGACTAATAAGTCTAGAATTCGTGAAACCATCATAGAAAAAACTGAGGCGAAAAAAATCACCAGTGATGCTAAATCTAGGAAAAAAATCTAGAAAGGAAAGTGTGATGAGGAATGCGGTATTTATATGGTCTCAGAGTATCTCCCCACAATTTACTTGTTAATTATAAAGGAGAAAATAGTACCTATACAGTAGAGAAAATGGAACAAAATAAAGACCATCCTCTTAGACACGCTCAAAGGTTGTCACTTATTCCTTAGCGAGAATGGTATGGAGAATAAGGTCAGAAATCCAGTGACTATCACATACACCTTTGTTATATATGCTATGCTTACATCAATGCGCTAGTGACATGTACATGGGTGTAAGGCCATTTTTAACTGCTTTCTTTACTCTTTTCATCAAGACTAGGTTTTGTTAGAGAACCATGCCACAAGCCAGATGATCCCCCTCTGACCATTCTTCAAAATCATCAGTGTTCAGGGCTGAAAGACAATGAAAGAGGCCATGAGTGAAGTTGAGTGAGGTAAGGGAGCTCTCACAAAGCCAATGGCCCCAAGGGAGCTATGGTCACTTCTGGTCCCTAAACGAATATGCCTGCTACCTCTTTTTGCTGCTTAAATCAGCTTCCTACCTTGTAGCTGCCTAACATTTAAACGTTAAGTTGCAACATAATCATCTTTCTCTGCCTTCCTTTCCCTGCATTGAAAAGATCGGGGCTCTTTATATTTTCTTTTTCTTTTTTTCAAACCAATTCACAGACGTTTATCATTTTAAATCAGAAGTTTTCGAACTTTTTTAGCGGCAGGTAGTGGGCTGAATGTCAGCCCCCCAAAAAGATAGCTCTCATGTCCTAATCCCCAGAACCTGTGAATGGGACCTTATTTTTTAAAAATTCCTTGCAGACGTCAGTAGATTAAGTGTCTTGGGATGAAGAGATTATCCAGGATTATTCCTGTAAACCCTAAATGCCATCACAAGTATCCTTATAAGAGAGTGTCAGAGGGAGATCAGACACATCTATAGAAGAGAAGGTGATAGGAAGATGGAGCAGAGAGATGCAGCCACAAGCCGAGGAATGCCAACAGCCACCGGAAACTAGAGAAGGTAAGGAATGACTCTCTCCTAGATCCTCGAAAGGGAGTGTGGTCCTGCGACACCTTGATTTCAGACTTCCGGCCTCCAGAGCTATAAGAGAACACACTTCTGTCTCTTCTTAAGTCACCAAGTGTGGCGATTTGTTACAGGAGCCACAGCAAACAAACACAGGGCAGAACCTTCCTTCAAATGACATCTTACACAGCACCCCCAGCACCACGTAAAACAGGTCATAGGAGAGCTGCTGTCGAGCACGTGTGGGAAGCACCAGCCTTCCATCACAGGCCATCTCTCCCCTCCACCCTCTCCCTTCCTACTCTCCCAGGGACCTGGGACACTGAAGGCACACTCTCAATGGCCAGGGAGCACCATGCAGCTCTACAGAACAGGGTTGGAAACCCTTCTTCTAAATCCTCCATCATAGTCAGGATTCTAATGCTTTCATTCCCTGGACCTGTATCCCAACCCGTATATCTACTTTTCTCTCCTTTCTTTTCTTTTTTAACCAACCCTTGCATTACATGAGTGTCCTTTGGAAAAGATGTACAAAAATAGGCATGTGGGGGCTTCCCTGGTGGCACAGTGGTTGAGATGCAGGGGATGTGAGGTCGTGCCCCGGTCCGGGAAGATCCCACATGCCGCGGAGAGGCTGAGCCCGTGAGCCATGGCCGCTGAGCCTGCGCATCCGGAGCCTGTGCTCCGCAACGGGAGAGGCCACAACAGTGAGAGGCCCGCGTACCACAAAAAGAAAAAAAAGAAAAATAGGCATGTGGGTTTCATGGTTGGCTCCCGGTCTCTGAGCCACAGCCTCTGGAACATTCTCCTGATAAAGACAGTTCATTCTGGCTTCCGTCCCCTGTTTTAAACGTGCGGTCAGGTGTCTTCCTTTCTTCCTCAGCCTCCAGTTTTCATTCTACCTCTACTCCCAGGGTTCACCTTTGGTCTGTTCCAGAACTTTCCTTTTGATCTCATTTCATGTTTTTCAGTCTCAGATTCCTGATCTTGACGCCGGCTCGTGCTTTCATTTTGGGCACCTCTGAAGCTCTCCTGCTAGTCCCGAGTCACCTGATCCAGACCACACAGTACTTCCCCACAAAGTCAACAGATGTTTCTTACCATCCCATCTAGGCTTTCTGAAGCCAGTAGAATTATCCCTGCAAGTACCATCCAGAGATATTTCTGTGTATTTCAATGCTACTCATAGGCCATGATTAACACCCAAGATGCAGAGGCAAAATCACGTGCCTTATAAAAACTCTATGAGTAGGACATGTAAGACCAACTTTGTACTGCACTTAGCATACACCTTAGATTATAATCTGAAGATTGCCCACACATTCTTCTCTGCATTTTTTTCATTCACTGTTAAATGGCATTGACCTAGCATCTTCCCGTGCAGCCTCTCCCTACTTCTCATGAAACACAGAGATGGCTCAACTTCCAAACAGTCTGTACATTCACACATCATATATTGTCACACCAAACCTCTTTTCCCACGCTTTCCATTCAACACTTTCATTCAATAGTTAAGGAATGATCAATTCAAGCTATCACATGCTGGTGTTACCCAAGAGTGAATTGTTCTGTTTCAGTCCAGAGATGTTTGTGCCATTACCTGGATGTTTATTATATTTTGTCCTATTATTTTATAAACATGAATAGAAAACAGAAAAAGGAAAGTGCTGATACAAGTGATAAGAAGTATAGTTCATGTAAACAATACTTCAAGACAAAGATGAAAATCATTAAGCAGCCAGAAGACAGAGAATCTTTCACCTTAATCTGATTCTCATTGGACTTAGGCAGGTCAATCGTGTGTTCAATTAATTAAAAAGGAAATGAACACAGTTAAAGAACATGTACCAAATGTTGGCAATAAATCATAAATAATTGTGTTTAAAAAACTGAGGTGTAGGGACTTCCCTGGTGGCGCAGTGGTTGAGAGTCCACCTACCGATGCAGGGGACGCAGGTTCGTGCCCCGGTCCGGGAAGATCCCACATGCCGCGGAGCGGCTGGGCCCGTGAGCCATGGCCGCTGAGCCTGCGCGTCTGGAGCCTGTGCTCCGCAACGGGAGAGGCCACAACAGTGGGAGGCCCGCGTACCGCAAAAAAAAAAAAAAAACAGGTGTAATTAGGGATCTTATTTTTTTTTAGCTCTCTGGGAATGGAACTCCTACCTCCTTTATATCAAATAAGTCTATTGTCCGGCTTTCCCACACGCAACTCTTGTACAAATTTTCAAGAATGCATTATATGTGAAAGGAGAGAACTGCCTGTACTTAGGACCAAAAGAAAGAGGCAAAAATATTAAAGTGTAAACTGATATCAACCTAATACCAGTATCCAGAAGGAATTTACTTGTACTTTAACAAATAAAACTGAACTGAGAAAACCTAACCATGAGCTTCTCCCCAGGACAGAGACCAACTGAACAAAAATACGATGTCAAAGACCCTTAAGACAAACCTCCACAAATATGAAACAACCTACGCACAAGGGTATTCATGGCTGAGGCATTTCCAATAGCAAGACTGGAAACCCAAATGTCCCTCAGTAGGGAGCTGTGTGAATAGCCCATAATACACAGTGGAGAACCATGTAGCAAAGTCAAGATCTCTCTGAATTAATATGAAGTGACTTCTAGAAAATATTCCTCAGTTAAAAAAGCAAAGCACAAAATATTATATAGTTTGACATCTTTTATGTGAGAAAGAGAAATGAATATACACAGATAATTTGCTTATTTTTCAAAGAAACATAAAAGTTAGCTAATGTCTATAGAGGGTGGTGATAATAGGGTGGAGAAGAAAGAGATAGGAACTTCTCTAAATATACTGTTGTATATAATTTTGATTTTTGAAGTATGTAAATATTCTACATATTTAAAAATTAAATTAAATAAAAAATAAGCCTTAAAATCATACACAGAAACAAAGTGAATTCAACTGCCTATAAAATTGGTAATCACACAGAGAAAAGCAGTATTCACAATTTCTTTGAATACAAAACTATGACTGTACCTCCTTAGGGTGGTAAAAGCAAAGAAAACTATGACTGTACCTCCTTAGGGTGGTAAAAGCAAAGAAGAGTAAAGAAATATTAAACTTAGTGGGTTTACTCTGAACTTAATGTTAGAATTCTAATTTTTAAATTATTTTATGATTAGTATTTTTTAGGGGGGATAGCTGAGAATTTTGTACCCAGCCAAGTTATCTCTTACATGTAAAATATGCTACCACATAATCTTCCGTGGAAAAAGAAGTCACCAAGAGAAGAATCACATTTAAGATGTGTGTCAGTTGTATAAAATGATTTACCAGCCTTGCCTTACTCAGTCTAAGCCTCAAACAAGAATATCTGTGGGATTTTTTGTTCCAATATGGATTCCACATCTCAGGATATAGGTTGACCCTGCAGTGCTACCCTTGGCTGCTTTCTCTATCTTACCAATGCCAGAAAGCATGTTTACTGAGTCCTGTTCTTTATACCAGAGTTCCGATAAAAGCTTTTGCCATGTTTGATTACCACTTAAAATAACCTATATTATTCTGTTCCAGCACTTGCTCCAATAACAGATATTTACATGGTTAAGATGTTATGCAGAGAGAATCATTAAAGTATTTCTTCTTCCCTCTTCCCTGAACGGCACAGCTGCATAGAGCAACATAATAACCATTTCCATTGCCAAAGAACTCAAGTAATTATATCCTGCAACTTTAAAACTCATATCAAATGACCTAAGTCTCAGAGATTTTTGTTTTTCCAATGGGTAAAAATTAAATAAAAAACTAGTTTATAGCAGATATTATCTTCTTCAATTCCTCTTTTATCATCTTCCACCTAATAGTTACAAATGTCCCTGCATCAACTATATTTTAAACTTTGAAATGAATACATTTTGAAACACAATAAAATGGAATATTAGCATTTATCTCTGGATGGTGAAATTCTGTGTAATTATTTTTTCCTTATACTTTCATATTCTTCAAGTTTTCTGCAAAGCATATATATCACTTTCATACCCACAAAAATAGATGTTTACATCAGTACATACATTTTTCTATATATAATATGGTCATAATTTTTTTTTTAAATATGCACCCCTAAACACACAAAGAAAACCAACACGGTTACTTTTTCTAAGATGGAAATTGTCTTCACCTTTCCTCTGCTTTTCTGTGTTTCCCAAGTTTTCTATGATGAATGTATGTGTATTACTTTTATCATGCTTTGGGGAATTTTTGTGGTTGTTTTTGGGGGTGAGGAAAAGAACAAGTCAAAATCACTGATCAGTTGGAAATCACCAGGTTAACTGTTACTAATTTAAAACGAGGATAGGGGATAGGCAAGAAAGAGGTATTAAGACATGCTTATACTCAGATGCACTCAGCTTCAATGTCTGCTCCAGCCACACATGGTGAGCAGCAAATGAACATCCTTATCAGATGCATCTCACCCATGTTCCCAGTTCTCAGTCCTGTACCTTTATGGGTCATAGCAGGAAGGAGGTGGACTTTACTACCACCCTTCCTTCCCCAAATTTTCAACCGCGCTCTGAAACCAGTACAGCCCAACCACATGAACGCTGTTTCTGCCAGGCACGTGAATTGGAGAGCTCTGTGTTTATTTGCGAGGAAAGACGTGGTCGCCTTGTAAAACCCAGAATTAAGTTCCCTAAACAGATTTTGGTTTATAGGACTCTTTCAAACTGCATTACTTTTCCCCCAATGAAGTTTTCCTCTTTGCTGCCACAGTAGAAAGAAACATTTTATGGCTCGCCTTTAAAAATGATGTGGCAGGAGGTTGATAGCACAATAAGAAATTTGATTCCCTTGATGGAAAAAGCAACCCTCACAGATGTTACTCTATAGCAACCAATAGCCTCTAAGTACAGATACCTCTGTTTTTTTAAAAACATCCCCGGGGAAATGCCTGTTGTGCATTTTGTAACAAACTGACAAGTTTTCTTTTGCTATTGTGTTAGTCTCAGTGGCCCAAAAGGAAAAGAAGTATCTGAACCTCCAGGGGCTTCAGAACAATTCTGAATAATCCCTGTTGCCTCTGTACTACATGACGACAAGGAACACACAGGCGCGGGTGCTGTTACAAGTCCTCACCCCGTGAGTGTTTATACTAGCACTGTGCTCATAATCATTCCTCTTCAAGCCTCACTGTGGGCAGAGTGATATTTTCTTTTTTGTTTTATTTTTCCTAATACCCTTTACTATGGTATCCAATATTTCTTTGGCCCTTCTGGAGCACCTTACACCAATTTTGTCAGGAAATGTGTCTATGCTGTTTTATTAATTCCATTCTTGGGCTGTCATTTAATCTATCTCTGCCCCCATTCCATACTCCAAATAAGACCAACAGCTTTTCTCAGAGTGGAAAAAACTGGGCTTTAGAGCTAGATATGCTTTGACTCAAATCCCGGCCCAGACACTTTCTGGGATGATGAGTTAGAGTGGGCGACTCATTCTCCCTAAGATCCAACTTGATCACTTCAAAGACAGATAAATAGCACGTATCACAAGGCTGCCACAACAAAAAGAGATACAGTATGGAACCTTCCAGCCAATAGCAGATCTCATGGAAGGGCAGCTATTATTCTAATCAGTAACATTATTAACAATTGTCTTCACCCACCCCTCCTGTCAATGTCCTGCCTTGTAAGATATCACTAAGGGCTCTTCTTATTGCTTTGTTATTTCATTGTTTAGATGAGTTTAGTGTCGTTCTGAGCTCTGCATATTTTGCTGTGTGCTTTCTCTGCTTTATCACCCAAGACTATTAAATACCTTTGGTCTGAGTACCAGCCCCTCTGGGTCCCCACCATTAAACCTTAACAAAAAGTAGAGCTGTGTCCGCCTCTTTTGTTTCCTGTGTTGACTTAAGTTTCTATACAGCAAACACGCATGAGCACACAGACTTGTCCAGACATGTGAAAGGGAAGCATCCACCTGCCGAGGGCTTACAGTCTAAAAGAGATACCAGATATGCACAGCCGTAACTCTGCTAGAGGAAGTGGAGCTGAACTTCTTAGAAGTGATTTTACTTTATGAACAGTAACAAGACAGTACAACTCAGCTTGACTTGGATAAAGCCTGAAGCCACGCTACAGCAGAAGATGTCTGAGCACCTTCTTGTATTTCCAGGTTGCAAATAAAAGAGGAGGAGGGGTAAAGAACAAATACTGTAACACTCCCTTTACATGAAATGTCTAGAATAGGAAATTCACTAAGACAGAAAGTAGATTAGAGATTACCAAAGGCGGAGGGGAGGGGAGATGGGGAGTTACGGCTTAATGGTTACTGAGTTTCAGTTTGGGGTGATGGTTGTACACATTATAAATGTCATTAATGTCACTGAATTGTACACTTACTAATGGTTAAAATCACAAGTTTCATGTCCTATATATTTTACTACAATAAAAAAAAGAAAGTGAAATCAAAATACAGAGTTCCAGACAGTAAAGTAGCTCCCTTCCCCACCCCCGCAGCTGCTCTGAATTACACGTACTTGTGTACACAAGCCTTCCGTAGCAATTTAGCCGGTGAGGGTTTTTTGAACCCTTGTCCAAGATCACACAGCTGGGAAGCAGCAAAGTCAGGATTCAAATAGGTTTTTCTGATTCCAAAGTTAATATCTTATTTAATACCCTCAACTGACTACTCACTGGTCCCTAATGCCCCCTGCTTTTGCCTGTCTTTGTACTTTTGCCAAAACTCAAGGATCATTTCCAGTTCCTGCCTTTATTTACTCCCCACTCAGTCACCAGGTCTTGCTGGCACTGCCTCCAAAATACATCACGAACCTGGCTTATTCTCCTCTTCCCCCACTGTTCCAGTTCAGATCAAGCCACCATCACATCTGGCCGGGATCCCAGTGTGGCCTTCTAGTTGGTCACTCCCAACACCTGTTTCTCCAGGTGACAACCAGAGCGATCTTCAAAAAGCATCAATCATCCTCCTGACTAAACCTTCCAAAGCTTCCCATTGACTTCAGGATAAAATCCTATGTCTGACCATGGTCCCCAAGGCCTGTCCTAGGCAGACCCTGTTTTTGACCTCGTCTCCTTATATCCACACCCCGCTCCGCAGTCCACTGTAGTCCAGCCCACTGGCTTTCTCCCACCCCCTCCAAATATGCCACTGCTGCCTGCTTACATAGAATACTCTTCCTATGGGCCATCTTTTCATCATCGAGGTCATCTCAGAGAAACCTTTCCCAGCCTTTCTACCTAAAGCACCAGCACCCATCCGCTGTGACCACACCTAGTCATTCTCCATCCTGTCCCATTTTTGTTCTCTCCATAGGACCTTTCTCTAAAATCATATCAGTTATTGATTTAAATATTTGTTGGCTGCTTCTCTGACCCCACCTCTCAACTAGAACGTAAGCCTCATGAAGGCAGCTACTGTATCTCCAGAGCTTGGAACAATGGCTTGTATGTACCAGATGCTCAGTGATCTCTGGTTCAATTAATGTGAGTTGCTCTCTCTGCACACCCTTCTCTCCCATCTTCACCTAACTCCTATTGTCTCTCAAATCCAGCTCCAAGAACACCTCTTCTGAGAATCTCAGAACTCCCGTGAGAGTTGAACTCCCCTCCTCTCTGTATCGTCTACTATCTTCCATCAGAATATTTCTCAAACTCTACTATCATTGTCTATCTCCCACACTGGATCATGAGCTTCCCTGTCTTTTACTTCTGTAATCCTATTCTCCAACACAGCCTGGATACACAATAGCAGCTCAATATATGTCTGATGAAAGAATAAGCAAATGCATCACGTATTATTATTTTTTGGCAAAGGTAACTAATGTTCATGGGGGAGAACTTCTTGGAGAGCTCTTACAAGAAACTGCACTGAAGAAACCGAAACAATTTTTAAATGTGCCTAATGTCTTAAAGCTTACATTGAAAACTACAGTCAGGATTCAGGGAGGGATGTTATAATCCTAGCTAATGATGCATGGGAAATGACTAGTAAATCCTGGTTGGATGATTGACAGGGTAGGAATGAGGTCCCACACATGGATGTCTCCGGTGGCCAGCCATCACAGGACACACCATTTCCTTGAAACACCCACCAGGTCATGCTGTGGCCTTTCCTCTGAGAGAGCAGACTTTTCCAAGGAGGATGAACAGCAAAAGGCTCACAAATGCTCCAGCTTTATCCCCTGTCCAGCATGCGTAAACTGACCAAATTCTGAATCCTTGGATCCCTTTTCCTTTAAACCCATGACAACAGCCCCTTCTCTGAAGAGCAGTCTTTCCTTGGCCCTGTTTATCAATCTTTCTGTCTATAGCCATGGTTTGGGGTCTGGTTTAGAAGACACCTTTGCAGATATCTGATCTCACCGCATAGGACTCATTTTTCTAGCCTGTGTCACAGAACTCTGGGGATACCTCACTGTTCACCCTATGCCATCTACATGACAATGGTCTGGAGTTTGCATTTTGTCATTTATTAAATCCCAGTGTTCTCTGGGAGCGAAGGATTATTTCCTCTTGCTGCCTGACCTTTACCCTTTCCTGCATCTTTATTTAAGTTGTTGATAGAATTCCCCGCCCCCGCACCAACTCCTTGATCAATGGTGATTTAATTGCATGTACAATGGCATGCAATACATAATCCTTGTCTCTAGGATTGTACTGGCTCCCTCCCTAAATTGTATTCTCAGAAGCAACTGACTCACTTCTCTGAGTTGAGTCTATTTAGTCAATATGGGGTCAAAAAGGCTGGGAGCCTGGATTTACAGGAGTTCCTACCTACAATTTAGTGGTAACGTCCTCTAACACATTTACTAGACACTACAAAGTTGGATTCTATTTTGCTAGCCCTTCCTACTTCAGGTGTTGACAAAACAAATTATTTCTTAGCTGACACTGAGTTCTATCATGTTGTACTTTTGTGCATTCAAAACATGGATCGCTGGAGGTTTTCTGGTTTTGTTTTTTTATTCGATTGTTTTTGCTCTACTTAGTGGATTTAATATGTGCTTCATGTTGAAAGAAAGCAGTGGAAAAACTGCCTTATTATTGATGACTTTTTTACAGTCTTAGCCCCTTTGCTAAAATCAACAGATCTAATCTCAGCCCATCTCAGTCCAGTCACTTAGAAATCACTCCTCAGAATTCTGTCACCAAACATGAGTTCATACTCATCCTTGTCAAAATCCCCTTCTATTCTGCGAGGGGAGCAACTAGAAGAAAAGGGAATCAAACCATCCTGAATCTCCCTCAGTGTTAAGACTCGAGAAGCTCACCATAAAACTGTTAACAAGAGGGCAGAACTGAGGATTAGGTGCTTCTGGCCTGCACTTGATCCTGTGGGGTTTCATTACTGAAAAGTCATAATGCAGACAGTGCCAACATCACGATGCTGAAGATCCGAAATGGGATCTTTTGGAGACAAGATGAACCCATGCACTCAGTAGCTCTTCTGGAGCATCTGAGACCAAAAAGAAAACGATGTCATCAACCTGAGTGATTTTTGAAACATTCTAAGGAGCACTCCCAACT
Organism: Stenella coeruleoalba; assembly: GCF_951394435.1. Lineage (NCBI taxonomy): Eukaryota > Metazoa > Chordata > Mammalia > Artiodactyla > Delphinidae > Stenella > Stenella coeruleoalba. The sequence goes on along the minus strand of NC_137151.1, from coordinate 35,642,732 downwards.
CATGAAAAAACATTCCAGCACCCCCAAGATTGCCTGAAGCATTTGATTCATACTCAAGGTTTTAGCTTTGTAGAGAATAGTGATAATCCTCTTTATTATCAGGCAAAAGGGGAGAAGGCCGAGAACACTAAGTCAATGTAATGGCCAGGGCTCAATTTAACTCAACAAATGCTGAGTGCCTGCTGTGATCAGGTATTGTGCAGGACAGTACAGACATGGAAATCCATCAGACAGTCCGTGCTCTTAAGGAGGTCCTAATCTGTGTGGAGAAACAGACACATAAATAAATACAATTGGAGATGAAATAATAGAGGTATACACAGAATGATATGGAAACATATGGAAGGGCTTTCAGCCCAAGGGAAGGGAATTCAAAGAGCAGTAAGAATCAGAATCATTATTCAAATTCCCTTCCTAGGAAGTTTATAATTCTTGCCCAGAGAGGTCACAATAGTTTATGCCTGGTCAAAACACAAAAATAATATTTTTAAGGCTGGAGGATACAGACAGTAGCAAAAATTTATATGAGGCTTTGAATCATCGAAGCATGAAAACTATGGGGTGTGTCGTGTGTATATGGTGATATACTTGGCATACTTGGTGAATGTGGCCTTAGATGATAGGTACTTTACTGTACTTTTGAAACATGGGTTGACAAAGAACTAATTGAATGAGAATTACAACCCACACATGTGTAATATATTAGTCTCCTCACAGATTTAAGGATAATCAGTAATCTGCCCACACAGGCAAGAATCCACAGTGAAATTCACTCAAATGATTTCAGTTATGCCTTCTTCATTTCAGAACATTCACCTTTTAGAAGAAAGGATGGTACTACCTCATCATGCTGGAAGAAGTGAATGCTTCGCTTGAGTTCTAACTTCTCAGGGTTTTTTTTTGTTTGCTTGTTTGTTTTTAGCTTCTCATTTTTTAATCTCACTTTTTAAAGGAAAGAAAAATAGCACCAGTTGAACACCTGCTATGGGCAAAACATAAATCCTTTAACTATGTTACACTTAGTTAATCTTTTCTGCAATTCTCCAAAGAAGGTATTGTTATTCTTCAGACCCTATGCGTATCACACCATACACATTTTACAGATGAGAAAATGCAAATTTGAGGAAAAGCCTAAAGCCCCACACCTAGGTCTGATTTCTTCTGAACACATTTTCCCAATAACATAGAAGATTGTCCAATACAAGGAGTTTGCCTTCTATTCCCTACATCTCTCCACGGTTCATCACAGAAACAATAGTCTGAGTCAATAATAGCTATGTTGGGTTTCCTCAATCTAACTGGCAAGTAGAGGCTGAGTATAGATTCATAGGTGTTTTATTTAGGGAAGAGAAAGTCCTAAAATATTTCATAGCCCTGTAGCCTACATTTTTCCAGAAATTATTCCAATGTAAAATATTATAGTGTGGCACCATGAATCATCAAAATTATTTTAAAAAGGAGCTTCTACTGAAAATGGCCTCCCCCGTATTTTCATGGAAATAACTCTGAAGACACACTCCAAGAAATGACAAGAGTCTCTCCACTAAAATCCAAACTAATAGTGAAGATGTTGCCATAAAAATGAGTGACCCAGGGCTTCCCTGGTGGCACAGTGGTTGGGAGTCCGCCTGCTGGTGCAGGGGACACAGGTTCGGGCCTGGTCCGGGAGGATCCCACCGTGCCGCAGAGTGGCTGGGCCCGGGCGCTGCAGCTGCTGGGCCCGCGTGCCTCGGCTGCTGGGGCCCGTGCGCCTGGGGCCTGCGCTCTGCAGTGGGAGAGGCCACCGCAGTGAGTGGCCCCCCGCTCGCCACACCTAGAGAAAGCCTGCATGCGGCAGCGAAGACCCAACGCAGCCCACTGATACCAGATAGAGGAGGAGTTGAGAAAGCTGGAAGATCGTTTTCCTCCTCCTGCACTGTCTGCTCCCTAGTTACCAACACAAGGTCTGCGCCAACCAGATCTTTGAAACGTGGGTACCACTTTCTGAGTTTGCCATTGCACATTTAAAAATTAGTGATCATTTATTAAAAATTGTGGTAAAATGTACCTAACATGAAATTTACAATGTTAGCCATTTTCAGGTGTCCAGTTCAGTGGCGTTAAGTACATTTACATAGTTGGGCAACCATCACCACCATCCATCTCCAGAACTTTTTTTATCTTTCCAAACTAAAATTCTGTACCCATTAGAAAACAACACTCCTATCTCCTCTCCCCCAGCCCCTGGCAACCACCATTCTACTTTCTGTCTATGAATGTGACTACTCTAGGTGCCTCATATAAGTGAATCGTACAGTATTGGTTCCTTAGTAACTGGATTATTTCACTTAGCATAATGTCTACAAGGCTTAATCATATTGTAGCTTTTGTCAGAATTTCCTTCCTTTTTAAAGCTGTATCACATTTCATTGTATGGAAGTACTACATGTTGTTTATCCATTCAACCATCAATGAACACTTGGCTTCCAACTCTAAGCTATTATGTGAATAATGCTGCCATGTACATGGGTGTACAAATTAAGTTACTGGTCATTTTATACACACAATTGAAGGCTGTAACTCCTAAATATCAGCTACGGAGAAGACAGAGGAATTTGGAGTGAAGAACATAGCATTAGTATATTAAATTTTGAGAGACGAAAGTACCTCAACTGAAATATCAAGGAGATGATAGAAAAAGGTAGAAACTCAATGTAAGTACACCAGGTGACTAGGGTCAGGCGGAGAAGGAAGAAGAGCATCTCAACCCAGCCCAGGAGAAGTGCTATAGAGGAAACCCTAATAATACCAGATCTGGGGTTAGGGCAGTGTGCATACAATGACCCCTGAGAAGAAGCTGTGATCACCACCAAAGTGGACAGACTGTGGGGTCAAGTTCCGACCTCTTTGTAGACAAATCCTGACTCTACTTAGATCCTCTGTGTTTGAGGATGAGAAAACAGAAGGGTAAAAAATGAGATTTATGAAAAATCACTACACAACAAGAGAAAATCATACTAAAGACTTGAGGGGAAAATAGGTACTTCTGAAAATGATTTACTACTAAAACCAGATGAAAATGATTGCAGTGGGCATCCTCATTAGAAGGTCTAGAGACATAGCCTTTGTGGAACAGGACAGAAAACCACAAGAAGAAAGATCAAGATGTAAGAATAGCAGAGTGAGATGAAAATGGGAACTTGAGGAAAGACGTCAAGGACGCTAGAATGTAATAGGAGAATTTAAACCCACAACAGAGACAGTAAATAACAGAAATGCATTTATAAAATCAAATCAAAGACAAAAAGAAAAGACAAGAATTGTAACAGATAATGAGAAAGAAACCAGAATAGCTGAAAAAGAAGGAATATCAAAAACAAAAGAGGAAGACTGCTACCATGTCCTGCCCACCATCAGCCACATACAGTGGAGTATCGCTCCAGGACCTTGCTTCAGATGTGTCACATAAGTCTGAGTGGAGAGGCTTGGAAAACCAATATAGAGGAAAAGAGGTCTAAAGAGGGTTGGAGGAGGTCACCAAGAGGACGTGACCACTGGTTGACCCCTGACCTGGAACCAGGGAATTGGAGGCTCCTCACCCCCTCCCTTGTCTGCCCACCATTCCCATAGTTTCAAGGACGCAGCCTTGAGAGAGTAGGTGTTGTTGACACCATCTGGACTGAATACATGACTGAACTCTGATAGAATCTCTTTATAAACTTTTAAGATCCTGGCAGGTGGGTGTGGAGATCTACTTGTCTTGCAGCACCCAAGACAAGCCTCTAAGGAAGTTCCTTTGTTATTAAACCTGCCATCTACCAATATGGAGTGGCTGCCTCTTTCTCTGGTCTCTCCTTGCCGTCTGTGTATGGCGGCCAGTTTGTGAACCGACAGTTAGGAAGAATTTTAACAACAAACTTTCTAGAGACCCTTTGATTATGTACAGTCAGGGGGAGATAGAAAGCTGAGGGAAGGGCTATTATGACCATGCCCTGGGAAATGCCAGACAGGTAGTAAGACCTGGTAAATGTGGGTAAATATTATTTAATGAACAAAGTGTCAGAGCTAGCACCAGGTGTTTTGTTAAGATGGAAGGGAAAACAAATAGTTCTGAAATCTGAGGAGACAACTGGGAAACACAACTCTGTGTTCCTAAAGAAGAGTTTTTGTGAAGCTTGAAAACCTGGAAGTATGTTTCATAGCAACAAGTCTGCCCTTTTATCCAGTTTAGTCCTGAAACAAAGTAAAATTTTATTTTTATGATTGAATGAGTTGAGAATACATTATGCCCGCTCGTACGTCTGGAATGATCTTTATCTCCTTTTATTACATTAGCTCCAAATGAACTTTTCCAATTTTCCATCACGTACCTTGGTAGTCTTTTTTTACCCTCTGATTGAGGTTATGGAACAGGATTGAAGTGAGGAGGTAAATATTTAAAAATTTGGAGCAACCAGTCAGCTAGGAAAGAAAAGAAAATATTAAAACCTTCCTCTTGCTCTCTTTTTCTCTCTTTTAACAAAAATTTCCAGTCTTTTTTTTCCAGTCCTCTCAAGTTACCAACTTGTTCCTCAAAGGGTTATTGGAAAGTTACTAATTTTTTTTTTGTTGTTGGAATGTGGTTGGTTTGCAGTGTTGTGTTGGTTTTATATGTGCAGCAGAGTGATTCAGTTAAATATATATATTATTTTTCAGACTCTTCCATTATGGATTGTTGCAGGATGTTAAGTATAGTTCCCTGTGCTATACAGTAGGACTTAGTTGTTTATCTATTTTGTATATGGTAGTGTGTATATATTAGTTCCGGGCTCCTGATTTATCTCTCCCCCCTCATCCCCTTTGGTGTCCGTGGGTTTGTTTTCTGTGACTGTGGGTCTGTTTCTGTTTTGTGGATATGTTCATCTGTAGCATTTTTGGATTCCACATTTGAGTGATATCATATGATAAAAAAGAACTGAGTAGAAACTAAACCTAAACTGAGTAGAAACTGAGACTTCAAGTTGGAATGGTTTATTCATTCATTTATTTACTGGCTATTAATGGGTGCCTACTATGTGCCAAGTTTACAGAGGTGAACATAATTGCATTCCAGGAAAAATAATTTTAAAAGAGATCCACACCTAGTGTCAACATGCTAAAATTTTTGAACCATTAAAAGAGGTTAAAAATCTCACATGTATTGTTAAGCAGAAACACGTGGTAGATGGGCACCATCTATAAGAAAAACATTTAGGCTGGCCTCAAATTCTCTTCTGAAATAGGATATGAAGCAACATGTCCTGAATTTTATACCCAGCTAAGAATCCTTGCTTATGTGGAAACAACAGAAAGATACACTGAGGTACGTAGGGATTTATAAAATATAACCTCCACATACTGTTGAAAAATTTAAAGAGATATGCCACCAACTATAAAATTAAGTGAATAAATCTCTTCTAGTTCAAAATGTCAGGCTAAATGCACATGTTTATCTTCCTAATCTTAAAACAGATTGTAGTGGTACATTCCTCAAAGTGCTGAGACTTGTAGGGAGGGATATCAGTAGGCCAATGTTTCTAATAAATTTCCTAAAGGTAGAAAGCAAACAGAATGAACTACAGCAGAAATGCACTGCTTAGAGCATGCACCAAAGAATGCTGTAGTAAAGGTGGGATCTTTTCTTAATGGAAGAACTCCTTGAAATCAGCAGGAACCCAGAACACAGGCCAGATGAAGGACAGAAATTAAGGTCCTTGGTTGAGAACTGTGCAGTAATGGCATTTTCCCCAAGGCTGCAGCCACATAAATACTCTCTGAAGAAAAGGCGTAATCTGATGGGTGCAGTCCAGGGCTCTCACAGGGCTTGACAACCTAAAAGTAAGACCATCAGAGGTCAGATGGTTCCTATTTGCACAACCTAAAGTGAAGGCTTCTAGTATACAAGCCCTGCCCACACAGGTAGGTGTACTCTCAGCCCTCATCCAGCTCTGCACTGACAGAGGAAATGCACCTACCTACTCATGAATCAACACAGCCTTTACTTTGTAAAAATAAATGTACAAAATGGGATTAACAAACATTTGAAGAAAACCAGAAAGACCATAAGAAAGACAAAGATAAACTAATAGAAAATAACCTGAAGGGTCTACTGAATTCAAGGAAAAAAAATTTAAAGCATTAAAAATGTATAACTACTGTCTTTAGAGAAGTGTTGTTTGCAGACAGTAAGATCACACTTCTGAACGAGGAATAAACCAAGAACAGAAGTAATGGAATTAAGAAATATGATTGCTGAGATAAAATATTCAATAGAATGGCTGGTGGAAAAGACTGAAAATAAACTAGACTGGAGAGTGAAAAGTCAAAGCTTAGAAAACAGGAGAGAGAAGAGTGACATCAGCAAGACAACAGAATAGGAGGTCCTCTCATATCCCCCTCAGCAACAATAAATTTGTAGCCATCCATGAACAAAAGTACCTTCTTGGGAGCTTTGGGACCCAGGGAGGAGACTGTGAAACCCAGTGGAGTATAAGAACAAGTGGGTCATTTTTAGAAGACTGTCTGTGCCCAGGTGTCTGACCCATTGACTTTAGTCCCAGCTACAGAACTGAAAACAGTTCTGTACCCCTGAGGACTTGGCTACAGTCCCATTTGGCTTGGTCCCGCCACCAGCCCCATACACCAAGGGACCTGGGGGGAGTCAAATACACCCACCACTTCTTGGTCCCAGAAGCAGACCCTTATGTGCCTGTGATCCAGATCCAGCCCCTATCAGACACAGTAAGCAAGGAGTCCTGCCAGCACAGTGACCCCCTGGGAAACAAGCCTCCATCAGGCCCTCCAGAGGCAGACCAAACAATCTTGGTCTAACAGCAGATCCCAAAACAGGCCTGTGACTTGGTTCCAACTGCTCACAGAAATAAAGAAATAAGAGCTGAAAATATCCAAAATCTAGGGAGAAGAGAGATATGGATATCCAGATACAGGAAGGTCAAAGGACCTCAAGTAGGATAAACCCAAAGATTATCCCCAAGACACATTACAATCAAAATGTTAAAAGTAAAAGACAAAGAGAAATTTGTAAATCAACAAGAGAAAGATGAATCATCATATACAAGGGACCCCCAAAAAAGCTCTCAGTGAGTTTCTCAGCAGAAAATTTGTAGGCCAGAAGGGAGTGAGATGATACATTCAAAGTGCTGAAAGAAAAAACTGCTAACCAAGAATACTATACCCAGCAAAACTGTCCTTCAGAACTATAGGACACAAAGATAAAGACATTCCCAGACAAACAAAAGCTAAGGGATTTCATCACCACCAGATATGCCCTACAAGAAATGCTAAACAGAGTTATTGAAGTTGAAATTAAAGAATGGTATAAGTAATAACATGAAAACATTTGAAAGTATAAAACTCACTGTTAAAGCTAAATATATAGTCAAAATTAGGATACTCTAATACTGTAATGGTGGTATATAAGTCACATTTGTCTCTAGTATAAAAGTTAAAAGCAATAGTATTAAAACTAACCATAGCTACAATAACTTGTATTGGATGCACATAAAAAGATGTAAAGTGTGACATCAATAGCATAAAATGTGGAAGGAGGAGAAATAAAAGTAAACTGTACAGCTCTTGGGTGTGATTGAAGGTAAAGTGTTATCAGCTTAAAATAGGCTGGTACATCTATAAGACATTTTATATAAGCCTCATGGTAACCAAAAAGAAAAAACTTCTAATAGATATACACCAGACAAAGAGAAAGGAATTTAAAGACACCATGACAAAAAAATAAATCACAAAGAAAGACAGTAAGAGAGGAATAAAGGAACTATAAGACAGTCAGAAAAAAATCAAGAAAATGGCAACAGTAAGTTCTTACCTATCAACAATTACTTTGAACATAAATGAATTAAATACTCCAATCAAAACACACAGAGTGGCTGAATGGATAAAAAACAAGCTCCAACAATACACTGCCTACAAGAGATTCACTTTAGCTTTGAGGACACATATAGGTTGAAAGTAAAGGGTTGGAAAAAGATATTCCATGGAAATGATAACCAAAAGAGAGTAGAGGTGGCTATACTTAAATAGACTTTCAAAATCAGTCACAAGAGTCAAAGGTCACTATATGCTGATAAAAGGATTAATTCACAAAGAAAATATAACAATTATAAATTATACATGCCCCCAACTTTGGAGCACATAAATATTTAAAGCAAATACTAGCAGAATTGAAGGGAGAAATAGACAGCAATGCAATAATAGTAGGGGATTTCAAAACTCTATTTTCAAATTGGATAGAACAACTAGACATAAATCAAAAAGGAAAGAGTGGACCTGAATAATACTAATGGATCTAGCAGACATATATAAAACAACTGCAACAGCAGCAGAATACATATTCCTCTCAAGCGCACATAGAACATTCTACAATATAGCTCACATGTTGGGCCACAAAGAAAGTCTTAACAAATTTAAGAAGATTGAAATCATTATCAAGTACCTTTTCCAACCACAATGCTATGAAATTAGAAATCAATAATAGAAGGAAAATTCACAAATACATATTTGAAATTAAACAATACATTCCTGAAAAACTAATGGGTCAAATAAGAAATCAAAAGGGAAATCATAAAGTATCTTGAGATAAATGAAAATAGAAATACAACATACCAAAATTTATGGGATAATGCAAAAGCAATTCTAAGAGGGAAGTATACAGCAATTAAATGTCTACATTAAGAAAAAAGAAATAGGGCTTCCCTGGTGGTGCAGCAGTTGAGAGTCCACCTGCCGATGCAGAGGACCCAGGTTCGTGTCCCAGTCCAGGAAGATCCCACATGCCGCGGAGCAGCTAGGCCCGTGAGCCATGGCTGCTGAGCCTGCATGTCTGGAGCCTGTGCTCTGCAACGGGAGAGGCCACAACAGTGAGAGGCCCATGTACCACAAAAAAAAAAAAAAAATACTCAAATAAACAACATAACTTTACACCTCAAGAAACCAGAAAAAGAACAAACTAAGCCCAAAGTTAGCAGAAGGAAAGAGATAATAACCATAATGGTAGAAATAAGTGAAATAGACACTAGAAAGACAACAGAAAAAGATCAATGAAACTAAGTGCTGGCTTTTTTAAAAAGATGAACAAAATTGACAAACTTTTAGCTAAACTTACCAAGAAAAAAAAAAGACAACTCAAATAAATGAATGTATAAATGAAAGAGGAGACATTACAACTGATACCACAGAAATACAAAACAATCATAAGAGACTACTGTGCACCAATAAATTGGACAACTTAGAAGGAATGGATAAATTTCAAGAAACATACAACCTACCAAGACTGAATCATGAAAAAATAGAAATCTGAACAGACTAATAATGAGTAAGGAGATTGAATCAGTAACCAAAAACCCCCCAAACAACAACAAAAAGCGAACAACCAGATGGCTTCATGGGTGAATTCTACCAAAAAATTAAAGAAAAATGAATGCTAATCCTTCCCAAACTCTTACAGAAAATTGAAGAGGAGGGAAAGCTTTCAACCATGTTTTATGAGCCAGTATTACTCTAATACTAAAGCCAGACAAGGACACTGCAAGAAAAGAAAATTACAGGCCAATATCTCTGATAAATGTAAATGAAATATCCTCAAAAAAATACTAGCAAATTGAATTCAATACAATATTAAAAGGATCATATACCCTGACGAAGTGGGATGCAAGGGTGGTTCAACATATGAAAATCAAAGATGTGATATACTACATTAACAAGATGAAGGATAAAAATCATATGATCATCTCAATCGATACAAAAAAATTAGACAAAATTCAACACCCTTTCATGATAAAAAAAAACAGACTGGGTTTAGAAGGAGCGTACCTCAACATAATATATGACAAACCCACAGCTAACAGCATACTCAGTGACAAAATGTTGAAAGCTTTTCCTCTAAGATCAGGAACAAGAGAAGGATGTGCATTCTCACCACTTTTACTCAACATAGTATTGGAAGTCCTAGCCAAGGCAATTAGGCAGGAAAAAGAAATAACAGGCATCCAAATTGTAAAGAAGTGAAATTGTCTCTGCAGATAACATAATCTATAGATAAGAAACCCTAAAAACTCTACCAAGAAACTTTAGAACTAATAAACAAATTCAGTACAGTTGCAGGATACAAAATAAACACACAGAAAGCAGTTGCATTTCTATACACTAACAGCAAACTACCTGAAAAGGAAATTAAGAAAACAATCCCATTTACAATAGCATCAAAAAATATAAAATAATTAGGAACAAATTTAACCAAGCAGGTAAAAGGTCTGCACACTAAAAACTGTAAGACACGAGAAAGAAATTAAAGAAGACATAAATAAATGGAAAGGCATGCTAAATTCTTGGAATAGAAGAGTTAATATTGTAAAAATACCCGTATTGCCCAAATGACCTACAGTTTCAATGTAATCCCCATCAAAATACCTAGGAATAAACTTACCTAAGGAGATAAAAAAAATACCTGTACTCAGAAAACTGTTAAGACACTGATGAACGAAAATGAAGATGACACAAACAGATAGAAAGGTATATCATGTTCATGGACTGGAAAAATTAATACTGTTAAAATGACCATACTCCAAGGCAATCTACAGATTCAATGCAATCCTTAGCAAAACACCAATTATCCACAGAAGTAGAAAAAATAATTTTAAAATGTGTATGGAAACACAAAGATGCCCAAAGAGCAAAAACAATCTGGAGAAAGAAGAACAGAGCTGAAGGTATCATGCTCCCTGACTTCAGAATATATTACAAAGCTACAGTAATCAAAATATCATGGTACTGGCACAAAAACAGACACATAGATCAATGGAAGAGCATAGAGAGCCCAAACGTAAACCCACGCACTTATGGTCAATTATTCTACAATAAAGAAGGCAAGAATGTACAATGGAGAAAAGACAGTCTCTTCAATAAGAGGTTCTGGGAAAAGTGGACAGCTATACATAAAAGAATGAAATTAGAACATTTTCTCACACCATATACAAAAATAGACTCAAAATGTATTACAGACATAAATGTAAGACTAGAAACCATAAAACTACTAGAAGGAAACACAGGCAGAACACTCTTTGACATAAATTGTAGCAATATTTTTTTGGATCTGTCTCCTAAGTAAAAGGCAACAAAAGCAAAAGTAAACCAATTGGGACCTGATTAAACTTTAAAGCTCTTGCACAGCAAAGGAAACCATGAACAAAACAAAAAGACAACCTACTGAATTGGAGAGAATACTTGCAAATGATATGACCCATAAGGGGTTAGTATCCAAAATATGTAAGCAGCTCATACAACTCAATATCAAAACAAACAAAGAAAAAACTAATTTTTAAAATGGGCAGAAAACCTTAATAGATATTTTCCAAAGAAGACATACAGATGGCCAACAGGCACATGAAAAGATACTGAATGTGGTGAATCATCAGAGAAATGAAAATCAAAACCACAATGAGATATCACTACACAGCTATCAGAATGGCTCTCATCAAAAAGACCACAAATAACAAATGTTGGTGAGGATGTGGAGAAAAGGGAATCCTTATTCACTGTTGGGAATGTAAATTGATGCAGCCACTGTGAAGAACAGTATGGAGGTTCCTCAAAAAAACTAAAAATAGAACTAATACATGATCCAGCAATTCCACTCATGGGTATATATCTGAAGAAAACAAAAACACGAATTCAAAAATGTGCACCCCAGTGTTCATAGCAGTATTATTTACAATAGCCAAGATATGGAAGCAACCTAAGTGCCCATCAACAGATGAATGGATAAAGAAGATGTGGACACACACACACATACACACAGTGGAATACTACTTAGCCATAAAAAATGAAAATTTGCCATTTGCAACAACATAGATGGACCTGGAGGATATTATTAGTGAAATAAGTCAACAGAGAAACACAAATACTATATGATATCACTTATATGTGGTATCTAAAAAATAAAACAAAGTAGTAAATATAATAAAAAAGAAACAGACCCACAGATATAGAAAACAAACTAGTGGGGAGAGGGAAGGGAGGAGGGGCAAGGTAGGGGTAAGGGATTAAAAGGTACAAACTACTATGTATAAATAAATAAGCTACAAGGATATATTTGATAGCACAGAGAATATAGGCAATATTTTATAATAACTATAAATGGAGTATAATCTTTAAAAATTGTGACATCACTATGCTGTACATCTGAAACATATAATATTGTAAATCAACTATACCTCGATAAAAAAAATCTCATGGGATCAGATTAAAAGGGTAACTGAAATGAATTTCATCCTCATATATTTTACTAAAGCATCAATAAATACAATTTAAAGTTGATAAATCAATGAGTTAAGGTATTAGCTTATCATTTAGAATTATGATTTTATAACACTAACAGAACTGGGTGGGGGAGAATTTTACTATTCATGCTGTAGCATTCTGTACTAATATTTTAGTTTCCATGTACATCTACTACAATAACAATAACATAACAGGGAATGTGAGTTCACCACTGTCCTGTCCCAAGGGGCAATTTCCTACTGGTTCTGTCCAGACCAACTTGGCTGCATCATGATCAAGAGGCGAAGTTCTCTCTTGACACCACCATGTCAACCCCACGAGGGTTACAATTTCCTTAGTCTCTGTTCGCAAACGCTTACACCGTCCCATGACCAGCAGTGAGTTATGATTGGAACAGGAAAAAAGACTGGGCAGAATCTCCATGGCTCAGACGAGTGTCATTTTGACCCAGACACTCATGGCTGACAGGCCAACCACTGGCTGTTGGTGACAGCAACAAGAGCGACAGCTGAGTCCACCTACTCAGGGTTCCCTGGTGCTCCCCACAAAATGTCATGTCATCACCCTTCCTCCAACCCAGGCCTGAGGGTTTCCCACTCTTTCCTCTTTCTTCAATCCTTCAAATTCCTCCCCCTCCTCCCCCATTTCAGTCATATGTAGTTTTATAGAAACAGGAAAATTCATTCAGCAAGCTCGCTTCCAAATCTTGCATCTGACTCTTTCATCTGACACTTTTACAAGCAGCTTCTTTCTTTGCATCTTAGGCTCTTAGATGCTGTCTCTGAAGCAGTGACCCAAGCCCCATAGATCTGAGCACTAAAGGGAAAAGCCCTCAGGATATGAATCAGAGACATTAGTGCATCTAGTGAGGATGAAAAACACGCAGGAAAGGCCAGATATAATCCAACTACGACATGAACAACAAAAGTAACAAGGTAATGATATTGTGTGGATATCAAGGGTTCTCAGAGAACCAAGAAAAAATGCTTCAACCCTACCATACTAATCAACTTGCCCCTGAGCAGAAAAAAACATTTGGAATGCCTCTAGGAACCTGATATATATAATAAAGACATTATTTTAGTACAATATATGGTTCATAAGCTTTATGACAAAAATGGAAATGGCTTTGTATCCTTCCTAAACAACTGCTAAAAGTAAATCTACTGGTCTTGTGAATAAATACGTTGATTTTTAAAGTACACTAAAAACTCAGTGTATTTTCTTCCTCTTCTTCCTATTCTTTCCTGAACAATTCAATCCAAAGGTCTGGATGGTGGAGGAATTTTAAGTGGCCCAGAGTGGGGTGTTGGAGTCTTACCAAGGTGAGGGAAGCATGCCCACGTTGGGGGTGGGTGGGATGGAATTGGGGACAAAGGGGAACAGTCCAAGATGGTTGGTTGGAGCCCAAGTACAGTGAGTAAGGCATTCACAAGAGAAGAAGGGTTGGTGGCCCAGCCCAGCGTGTGATTTTGGAGCCTGAGTGGGGCAAGGAGGGCAGTGATGCAGAGTATCAGAGCCGTAGCTGGGTGAGGACATCATCCATGGGTGCGTGAGAGGGGCAGCCCAGCACAAAGCGTCAAAGTCTGAGCAGGGTAAGGAGGTCATCTGTGTAGGAAAGTGGGCTTCATGGGGTATCTGAACCTAGTGGAGTGAGAGGCATCTGTGCAGACCAGAGCAGTGGCAGGTGCCAGCATGGGTGTCAGAGACCAAATGGGATGAGGAGGGTGTCCACAAAGGGAGTGGGACAGCAGTGGTGACAGGAAACTGGTCCCATAGACAGAGAAGTTGATCAAATACATAACATAGTAGGAATACATAAGAGAGTAGGAATCAGATTCCACACTGTTAAAGCAAGGAGCTACAAATACAAAAAGGGAAAAAACTAGAATAAACTCTGTGGTATTGGACTGGAATTGGAGATATCAGGGTGAACTCATGGTTTTCAATATGTATAGCTAAATGTTGAAACAAATGTAGATTTGAATGTGTATAGACACACACACACACACACACACATACGGTCCCTAGCTCTGTTGACTGAGTGGGCCTGGAAGCAGCTACACCCCAGGAGCAATGAGCACACCTAGTACCCAGATCTTGATTTTTAAATACCATTTACTACTAAAAAAGAAAAGAAAGGAAACTAGAGCTCCTTAGAGAAATAGCTGATTCCAGAGCCAGGGCAAAGAAAATATAAGATGAGCCTGGAACATCTTGCTGTACCAGGAAACATGGAAGAGCTCGACAGATGACGAGGACGTGTCAAAAGAACACACAAGCAACCTTGAAAGGGCTTCCACTGGCCCACTCTGAGACAATATGAGCATCATAATGATAGTAATGAATATAACCCATTAATAAAATAGGAATCCATGAGACCCATACCCATACAAACGGATGGATGAATGGATGGATGAAAAAACAAACATAAATAAATGAAAAGTTTGATAAGAAACAATGGATTTATATACTCTCAAAGTTTCGCTCAACTAAGTACTTATTAATTATAAAGAAAAAAGAAAAAATTATAAAGACAGTGGAAATGTCTAATGGACATCACCTTAACCAAGTAACTAAAGTAAACATCATCAGATAGAGAACAAATTGAAATTGTGTACCACCCAACGGGATGCAATGAGAAAAACTCAGCATCACATCTGTGATATTTCTGACAAGGGTCCACAACCTGAATCAAATCACGAAGAAACATCAGACAAATGCAAATTGAGGAACAGTCTACAAAATAACTGGCCTGTCATCTCCAAAGGTGCCAAGGTTATGAAAATCCAAGAAATATTAAGGATTGAAGGATATTTTAGAGAAACATGACAAATAAATGCAATGGGAGCATCGGGGTGTCATTCTTTTGCTGTAAAGAATGTGAAAATTAGGGAAATTGGCAGAATGTAAATGGATTGTGAGGAGTAAATGGTAGTAATGTATCAGTATTAATTTCCTGTACCTGATTTGTATGGTTGTGGTGAGGTAATATAGGATACTCTACAGAATACCTGACATGTAATCTTGAGTGTTCATAAGAACCATCTTAAAGACTTGTTAAGATCCAGATATCTGCACTCCACCTCAGAGTTTCTGATTCAGGAGGTCTGGGGTGGGGCTCAAGAATTTGCATCACTAACAAGTTATTAGGAGTGGCTGATGCTATTAATTTAGAGACTCCACATTGAGAGCCGCTGATGAGGAGAATATCCTTGTTTATAGAAAAAAGAAAAAGTATTCAGGGGCAATGGGACTTCCCCTCAATGGTCCAGGAGAAGAAAAGTACTTTGTAAAGTTCTTACAAGTTTTCTTTAATTTTGAAATGTTTCAATAAACAAACAACTTCATTGATTCCAAAACCACTAGATCAGAATTTAAGATAACTGGGCAGTGAGGCAGCTGTGGTGGAACAGTGCCCAATATACACTTTCTTAATGGGTAGTGAAATATAAAATAAACAGGACAAGAAAGGGGCCATCGGGGACACCTAGGAGAACCAAATGTTTTCAAGTTCTTAAAAACAGTCGCTGGCAACTGATATGCAAAACACTCCATCTCTAAACACTAAAATAGATGTCCTTTAAGACATCTTTGAGTTTTCTGTGGCCATTTCCCTCCGTATCACCAAATTTTCCCTTTTCCATTTTACTGCTGCTTTGAGCTCTAAATTCAAAGATTAGGAAATACATTGAATGAAAGAGCTGGTACCTTTCCTAAAATCATCTGATACTATGTTACAGAGTTGGGCAAGAAAATAAAATCCAATCTTCAATACCATACCTCTCCAAAACGTTTGCTGGCTCCTCCACAGGCCAGTCATGTGATGCTAGGCAACTTGCCTAACCTGTCTGTGCCTCCATTTCCTCATTTATAAAATAGGGATAATAATAATACCCATACCTTATAAGAGTGCTATAAGGACTAAATAAATGTAATGGACTTAGAATGAGCCTGGCAGAGAGGAGTCAAGATGGCGGACTAGGAGGATGAGGAATTCGCGTCTCCGCAAAACTAGAGCACCTACCAGGCACTGGTGGGGGACCACGGACACCTAAGGGGATGGAAGGAACCCCCATCGACCAGGTAGGATGTGGGGCGTGGGGAGGAGTGAGGGGGGGAGGAGAAGTGGAGGCAGGACGGGACTGGCGCCGCTGAGGGGTGGCTGGGGGAGGGGAAGGGATCCCATGTCTGAAGGGGGTAATTGGACGACCATTGGGAGGGCAGAGGATCAAAAGGGAGAGTGACCAGGTTTATCCTGCCCTCTTGGGCCCCCGGGAGCCTGCTGAGATCCCAGGCCTGATCCTCTGCTCACCTAGGCGCCCTCCAGCCAGGCGGATCCTGAGGGAGTGGGAGGGAGGGAAGGGGGAGCAAAAATAAAGGCCGGACCTATACGACTGGCACCCCTGAGGGGTGGCTGGAGGAGGGAGGAGTTCCTACACCCAGTGGGACCCACCCACAGTTAGGGGTCCAGCGGGAATGGGGGAGACCCAGGGGGAGACATGGCGGACATGGAGGAATGGAAGAGAACACGGCCAGCGATTTCCCTATCCACTTAGGCACCTGGGAGCTGCTTGGGCTCCCAGGCCTAATCTTCTGCCCTCAGAGTATCCCTCCTGCCATGCAGAGCCCAAGCCCCACCCCTAGACCCCCACCCAGGGCCCCACCTCTACACTCTGGAGACCCCCTCTGAGACCCCCTCCAACTGCACTGGGCCTAAACCCCACCCTCACACCCTCACCCAGGGCCTTACCACCAAACTCCAGAGCCCCACACTCTGCAGGCAGCCGCTTGGACGTGCTGCTTCTCCGCTCCCTTTCGGGTCCTAAGCAGAGGCCCTTCCCCCAACGCCTTTTCCGGGTCCTGAGCCTAGGCTCCGCACCACGCTCAAGTGTCACACCCCCTGCTTATGTCCCGCCCCTAACCCTAATCCACCCTAAATCTCGCCCCTGCATAAGTTCCACCTCTGCCTAAACTCCGCCCCCCATAGCCAAGGTCTGTTTTTCTTCTCTTTTCTTTTTTCCCCTTTTAGATTGATTGGGGTTCTTTTTTACCTTGTTGTTGATACATTTATATTTTTATTTTTTCTAATAAATCTTTTATTTTTCTAGTTTTATTTTATTCTTTATACTTTGTTATTGTTCTGCTACTTTTGGCTTGGTCCACACCCCCCCAACTTTTTTTTTTCAGTTTTTCTGCTGTGCTTTTGTTTTACCTTACTGCAGTTGTTTCAATTATATTTTTATTTTTCCTAATATATTTTTAATCTTTCTAATTTTCTTTTCTTTTTTATTCTTTGTTATTGTACTGCTCCTTTTTTTTTTTTTCTTGGCCTCACCATGTGGCTTGCAGGATCTTGGTTCCCAGGCTGGAGGTCAGGCCTGAACTCCTGTGGTGGGAGCTCTGAGTCCAAACCTCTGGACTAAAAGAGAACCTCAGACCCCAGGGAATATTAATCAGGGTACGGCCTCCCAGAGGTCCTCATCTTGGAACCAAGACCCAGCTCTATCCAACTGCCTGCAAACTCCAGTGCTGGACGCCTCAGGCGAAACAACCAGTAAGAAACGAATACAGCCCCACCCATCAAAAAAAAAATGAAACGATAAAAAAAGATGTTACAGATGAAGGAGCAAGGTAAAACCCTAAAAGACCAAATAAATGAAGATGAAATAGGCAACCTACCTGAAAAAGAATTCAGAGTGATGATAGTAAAGATGATCCAAAATCTCGGAAACAGAATAGAGAAAATACAAGAAACATTTAACAAGGATCTAGAAGAACTAAAGAATAAACAAACGGTGATGGACAACACAATAACTGAAATTAAAAATACTCTAGAAGGAAATCAATAACAGAAGAACGGAGGCAGAAGAATGGAAAAATGACCTGAAAGATAAAATAGTGATAACCGTCACAGAGCAGAATAAAGAAAAAAGAATGAAAAGAACTGAGGACAGTCTCAGAGACCTCTGGGACAACATTAAATGCACCAACATTCGAATTATAGGGGTCCCAGAAGAAGAAGAGAAAAAGAAAGGGTCTGAGAAAATATTTGAAGAGATTAGAGTCAAAAACTTCCCTAACATGGAGAAGGAAATAGCCAATCAAGTCCAGGAAGCACAGAGAGTCCCATACAGGATAAACACAAAGAGAAACATGCCGAGACACATACTAATTAAACTATCAAAAACTAAATACAAAGAAACAATATTAAAAACAGCAAGGGAAAAGCAACAAATAACATACAAGGGAATGCCCATAAGGTTAACAGCTGATCTTTCAGCAGAAACTCTGCAAGCCAGAAGGGAGTGGCAGGACATATTTAAAGTGATGAAGGAGAAAAACCTGCAACCAAGATTACTCTACCCAGCAAGGATCTCATTCAGATTCGATGGAGAAATCAAAAGCTTTACAGACAAGTAAAAGCTATGAGAATTCAGCAGCACCAAACCAGCTTTAAAACAAATGCTAAAGGAAGTTCTCTAGGCAGGAAATACAAGAGAAGAAAAAGACCTACAAAAGCAAACCCAAATCAATTAAGAAAATGGTAATAGGAACATACAAATCAATAATCACCTTGAATGTAAATGGATTCAATGCTCCAACCTAAAGACACAGACTGGCTGAATGGATACAAAAGCAAGACCCTTATATATGCTATCTACAAGAAACCCACCCTAGACCTAGGAACACATACAGACTGAAAGTGAAGGGATGGAAAAAGATATTCCATGCAAATGAAAATCACAAGAAAGCTGGAGTAGCAGTACTCAGGTCAGATAAAATAGACTTTATAAGACAGTTATAAGAGATAAGGAAGGACACTACATAATGATCAAGGGATCAATCCAAGAAGAAAACATAACAATTATAAATACTTATGCACCCAACATAAGAGCACCTCAATACATAACGCAAATGCTAATAGCCATAAAAGGAGAAATCAACAGTAACACAATAATAGTGGGGGACTTTAACACCCAACTTACACCAACAGACAGATCATCCAGACAGAAAATAAGGAAACATAAGCTTTAAATGACACACTAGACCAGATAGACTTAATTGATATTTATAGGACATTCCCCCTAAAAGCATAGGTGGAATGTCCTATAAATTATTAAAAGCATAGGTGGAATGTCCTATAAATTATTATTTATATTATAAATAAAAATATTTATAGGACATTCCACCATGTGCACTTACTTCTCAAGTGCACATGGAACATTCTCCAGAATAGATCACACCTTGGGTCACAAATCAAGCCTTGGAAAATTTAAGAAAATTAAAATGGTATCTAGCATCTTTTCCAACCACAATGCTATGAGATTAGAAATCAATTACAGGAAAAAGGCAGTAAAAAACACAACTACATGGAGGCTAAACAGTGCGCTGCTAACTAATCAAGAGATCACTGAAGAAATCAAAGAGAAAATTTTAAAAAAGCCTAGAAACAAATGACAACGAAAACACGATGATCCAAAACCTATGGGACACAGCAAAAGCAGTTCTAAGAGGAAAGTTCATAGCAATTCAAGCTCACCTCAAGAAACAAGAAAAATCTCAAATAATCTAACCTTACACCTAAAGCAACTAGAAAAATAAGAACAAAGAAAACCCAAAGTTAGTAGAAGGAAAGAAATCATAAAGCTCAGAGCAGAAATAAATGAAATAGAAACAAAGAAAACAATAGCCAGATCAATAAAACTAAAAGTTGGTTCTTTGAGAAGATAAATAATATTGATAAACCTTTAGCCAGACACATCAAGAAAAAAAGGGGGCTTCCCTGGTGGTGCAGTGGTTGAGAGTCCGCCTGCTGATGCAGGGGACACAGGTTCATGCCCCAGTCTGGGAAGGTCCCACATGCCGCGGAGCAGCTGGGCCCATGAGCCATGGCCGCTGAGCCTGCACGTCCGGAGCCTGTGCTCCACAAAGGGAGAGGCCACAACAGGGAGAGGCCCACGTACCACAAAAAAAAAAAGAAAGAAAGAAAAAAAGGGACAGGACTCAAAACAATAAAATTAGAAATGAAAAAGGAGAGATTACAATAGACATCACAGAATACAAAAGATCATAAGAGACTACTACAAGCAACTATATACCAATAAAATGGAAAACCTGGAAGAAATGGACAAATTCTTGGAAAAGTACAAGCTTCCAAGACTGAACGAGGAAGAATTAGAAAATATAAACAGACCAATCACAGGTAATGAAACTGAAACTGTAATTAACAATCTTCCCACAGGGCTTCCCCAGTGGCGCAGTGGTTGAGAGTCCGCCTGCCAATGCAGGGGACACGGGTTCGTGCCCTGGTCCAGGAAGATCCCACATGCCACCGAGCAGCTGGGCCCATGAGCCTTGGCCGCTGAGCCTGCGCGTCCAGAGCCTGTGCTACGCAACGGGAGAGGCCACAACAGTGAGAGACCCGTGTACCACAAAAAAAAAAAAAAGAAAAAAAAGAATCTTCCAACAAACAAAAGCCCAGGAGCAGATGGCTTCACAGGCGAATTCTATCAAACATTTAGAGAAAAGTTAACACCTATCTTTCTCAAACTCTTCCAAAAAATTGCAGAGGGAGGAACACTCCAAAACTCATTCTACAAGGCCACCATCACCCTGATACCAAAACCAGACAAAGATATCAAAAAAAAAGAAAATTATAGACCAATATCACTGATGAACATAGATGCAAAAATCCTCAACAAAATACTAGCAAATAGAATCCAACAGCACATTAAAAGGACCATACACCATGATCAAGTGGGATTTATCCCAGAGATGCAAGGATTCTTCAAAATACACAAAACAATCAATGTGATACACCATATTAACAAATTAAACAATAAATACCATATGATCATCTCAATAGATGCAGAAAAAGCTTTTGACAAAATTCAACACCCATTTGTGATAAAAAAAAAAAACTCTCCAGAAAGTGGGCTTAGAGGGAAACTACCTCAATACAATGAAAGCCATATACAACAGGGCTTCCCTGGTGGCGCAGTAGTTGAGAGTCCACCTGCCGATGCAGGGGACACGGGTTTGTGCCCTGGTCCGGAAAGATCCCACATGCCACCGAGCAGCTGGGCCCATGAGCCAGGGCCGCTGAGCCTGCGCATCCGGAGCCTGTGCTCTGCAACGGGAAAGGCCACAACAGTGAGTGGCCATGTACTGAAAAAAAAAAAAAAAAGCTGTATACAACAAACCCACAGCAAACATCATTTTCAATGGTGAAAAACTGAAAGCATTTCCTCTAATATGAGGAACAAGACAAGGATGTCCACTCTCCCACTATTATTCAACATAGTTTTGGAAGTCCCAGCCACAGCAATCAGAGAAGAAAAAGAAATAACAGCAATACAAATTGGAAAAGAAGAAGTAAAACTGTCACTGTTTGCAGATGGCCTGATACTATACATAGAAAATCCTAAAGATGCCACCAGAAAACTACTAGAACTAATCAATGAATTTGGTAAGGTTGCAGGATACAAAATTAATGCATAGAAACCTCTAGCATTCCTATATGCTAACAATGAAAGATCAGAAAGAGAAATTAAGGAAACAATCCCATTTACCAGCACAACAAAAAGAATAAAATACCTAGGAATAAACCTACCTAAGGAGGCGAGACCTGTACTCAGATAACTATAAAACACTGATGAAAGAAATCAAGGATAACATAAACAGATGGAGACACATACCATGCTCCTGGATTGGAAGAATCAATATTATGAAAATGACTATACTACCCAAAGCAATCTACAGTTTCAATGCAATCCCTATCAAATTACCAATGGCATTTTTCACAGAACTAGAACAAGAAATTTTACAATTTGTATGAAAACACAAAAGACCCTGAATAGCCAAAGCAATCTTAAGAAAGAGAAACGGAGCTGGAGGAATCAGGCTTCCTGACTTCAGACTATACTACAGAGCTACAGTAGTCCAGACAGTATGGTACTGGCACAAAAACAGAAATATAGATCAATCAATGGAACAGGATAGAAAGCCCAGAGATAAACCCACGCACATATGATCATCTTATCTTTGGCAAAGGAGGCAAGAATATACAATGGAGAAAAGACAGCCTGTTCAATAAGTGGTGCTGGGGAAAATGGACAGCTGTGTGTAAAAGAATGAAATTAGAACACATCCTAACACCATACACAAAAATAAACTCAAAATGGATTAAAGACCTAAATGTAAGGCCAGACACTATAAAACTATTAGAGGAAAATGTAGGCAGAACACTCTGTGTATTTGCAAATGAAGCAACTGACAGAGGATTAAGCTCCAAAATATACAAGCAGTTCATGCAGCTCAATATCACAAAAACAAACAACCCAATCCAAAAATGGGCAGAAGACCTAAATAGACATTTCTCCAAAGAAGACATACAGATGGCCAACAAATACATGAAAAGATGCTCAGCGTCACTAATCATTAGAGAGATGCAAATCAAAACCACAATGAGGTCCACCTCACACCAGTCAGAATGGCCATCATCAAAAAATCTACAAACAATAAATGCTGGAGAGCGTGTGGAGAAAAGGGAACCTCTTGCACTGTTGGTGGGAATATAAATTGATACAGCCACTATGGAGAACAGTATGGAGGTTCCTTTAAAAATTAAAAATAGAACTACAATGTGACGCAGCAATCCCACTACTGGGCATATACCCTGAGAAAACCATAATTCAAAAAGATACATGTACCACAATGTTCACTGCAGCACTATTTACAGTAGCCAGGACATGGAAGCAACCTAAATGTCCAGCAACAGATGAATGGATAAAGAAGATGTGGCCCATATATACAATGGAGTACTACTCAGCCATAAAAAGGAACAAAACTGAGTTATTTGTAGTGAGGAGGAATGGAGCTAGAATCTGTCATACAGAGTGAAGTAAGTCAGAAAGAGAAAAACAAATACCATATGCCAATGCATATATGTGGAATTTACAAAAGCGGTACTGATGAACCTAGTGGCAGGGCAGGAATAAAGTCGCAGATGTAGAGAACCAACTTGAGGACACTGCGGGTAAGTGGAAGCTGGGATGGAGTGAGAGAGTAGCACTGACATATATACACTACCAAATGTAAAATGGATGGCTTGTCGGAAGCTGCTGCATAGCACAGGGAGATCAGCTCGGTGCTTTGTGACCACCTAGAGGGGTGGGATAGCGAAGGTGGGAAGGAGGCTCAAGAGGGAGGGGATATGGGGATATATGTATACATATAGCTGATTCACTCTGTTGTAGAGTAGAAACTAACACAACATTGTAAAGCATTTATATTCCAATAAAGATGTGAAAATAAAATGAGCCTGGTCCATAGTAAGCCTGTGATAAATGTAATATGCTATTGTTGTCTCATTTCTGAAACATAAAATATTCTTTGGATTTGATAATAGCCATTCCAGCACCCAGCACCCACCACACTTCCACACTATTTGATATGTGAAGCTTCAAGGCCTCTGGGTAGAAATCCAGCAAATTTGCATAGCAACCAAGAAGCTTCTTGGGAGAGAAGATACCAAGATGCTGACCCATGTTTCTCTTGAGATTCAGTGTTTTTAGACCATCTTTGGTTGTTCTCATGGCTCCAACTCATATCAGAGAGGCAACATGCTGCAGTAGTGGGAGTTGGGCTCTGAAGATAAGAATCTGGAGTTTGAATATAGGCTCCACCACTTATTGTCTCACCGTCAGCAAGTTATTTAACCTCTATGTACCTCAATTTCCCTCTGTAAAATGGAAGAGACAGCAATAGTATCTACCTCATCAGGCTGTTGTAAAGACAAAGGAGACAATTTAAATCAAGCAGTTGTCACAGTGCTTGACGTAATAAACACTTAGTAAAACTTCTGGGCACGAGGTGTGGCCTTGTGACTAGCTCTAGTCAGTGACATAATGTGTATAACTTCTGTAGGGGAGGAAAAATACTTTTCCCCTGTCCTCTTATGATTAGTTCCCAGGGCCTGCAAATTAAACTGACAAAAGACAGATTAACAAAAGAAAAAGTTTATTTTGCATGCTCATGGGAGCTTCACAGAAAAGAAGTGAAAACACAAGTGAAAACACAAGCAGTTAGCTTGAGAGCTTATATACCATTTTAACAAAGGCTGATAAATCATGGAGATGTGACCAGACAACGGAAAAGGCATTTGGTCTTCTAGGGGTGAGAAGTCATGGAAAGGTAAATATATGCAAGAAACTAATGTAGATAAGGTTTTTTAGTAAAGTGGTTATGAAAACTCAAGTCAGTGCTGTCTCTAGTGATAAGAGTCATCTCCAGTGCTTAAAAGTCATTCTCTTCCTGGTACAAGAGAAGGGGGAGGGGAATACCTTCACAAAGGGAAGCATATGCCCTGCTTTTAGGCAGAAAGAGGGAAGGGCAGAGAGTTCCTCCTCTGTTTGCTGTTTCTCAATTTCCTTCAGCTCAAAATACTCCTTATGCCAAAGTAGCAAATTCGGGGTGGCATATCCCTATCCCCTTCACTTCTAAGCTGAAGCATTTAATTAGCAGTGCAAGACCCTCTAGACCTCTTTCCCTCTGACCAGCAACTTTCTAGATGGTGGCTGCTCAGTCAGCTTGGGGCACTGAGTACTTACAATTAAAGCAGAGCCACCTTTGTGACCTACAAAGGTCATGCAGCACGAACAAGAACAGAAATTAACCTTTTTTCTTTTACGCCACTGAAATTTAGGAGTTGTTACCACAGCATAACCTACCCTATCCTGACTGAGCAAATACAACTACCACCCATCTCACTGCCAAGGGGGGTCACCTTGAAGGAGGAGGGAATTTGAATCGTTGACTTGGGCTAGGGTGGGTGCTAATGGGTGCTGTTTCTGAGCACAGCGTGTGGCTGAGTCTGAAAACACTCTTCTTACTCAACAGACATTGTAATAGTTATCTGCTGCTGTGTAACAAACTATCCCAAAACTTAGTGGCCCACATGCACAGAACACCACCCCATACTGTCAACAGTCAAAGCTGGCTCTCTGTCCTCTCCCAGCTCCCATGCCCTTCCTCTCCTTCTCTATTGAATTTATACTATCCAATGTGTGGATTACACAAAACATTAGGTGTAAGTCAAGTTGCTGTTAAAGAAAAGAAAAAAAAAAAGCCTTACTGTGTCTCAAAGCTTAGAAAAACAGATGGATAAAGAACCACCATGAAACCCAGGTTCCTGCAAAGGTGTGGAGAGCGTGAGCCAGGGGTGAGTTGCGCCTGCACCCTTTGTTGGTGGGATGAACAAGCACAGAAAAATGGTGTCCCTCATGGGCTACCTTTTCCCTCATCTGACCATCTACCCATTGATGTTTCAATTGCTTATTTCACACTGCTTCCCAAAGGTGTTTCCAAAACAGTCTTAACCACCATCATGCCAACACACTACCTTAAAAACAATTATAGGGGGCTTCCCTGGTGGCGCAGTGGTTGAGAGTCCACCTGCTGATGCAGGGGTCACGGGTTCGTGCCCTGGTCCGGGAAGATCCCACAAGCCGCGGAGCGGCTGGGCCCGTGAGCCATGGCCGCTGAGCCTGCGCGTCCGGAGCCTGTGCTCCGCAATGGGAGAGGCCACAACAGTGAGAGGCCCGCGTAATGCAAAAAAAAATAAATAAGTAAACAATTATAGGAAAGAGGCAACTAGAGAATGTGCTGTCCACCTCCCCCCTCAGCTACATCTGGGCCACGACACATTGTCCCTAGCATATAAGTGGGCAAGTCTAACAGCAAGCCTGATTTATCAATAATAACCCAGAATTCAGGAACCAGAAAGAGCTGGCGAACTCCAGAAAACACTGAGCAAGAAACTGCAGCAAATGATTTAATATTAACAAGGCCGACATCTCTCCTTCCCAAGGAAAAAGACGGCTATTTAGTAGTTCCTCCTGTCCCCAATTCCACGCACAAATAATTGCTCAGGTAAAAGAGACCAAGAACCCCGGGCATATTCTACTCCCAGATAGCCTGTCACCCCTGCATTCCAATCAGGGTGTGAGCGAGTGGAGACGGTAGAGTCCTGCCCTGGAGGCAAAGAAGCATCATTTGCAGAGAAATGGAACACGGTTGGAAAAGGAGGCAAAGAATCAGCTGGCTGTTCCCCAGGCAAGGTTAACAAAATAAAGCCACCCTTTCAAGGTTAAAGCAGGAGACAAACAGACATGATGCTATAAATACGGTGTCCCTTTGGGCACCAAGGCATGGACCATAACAAGCCAAGGGCTACATCGGGCACATAGTGGGTGCCCATCACTGTCAAGCCTGATGGATCGACAGGCAGATAAATATGAAATGCAAGCCTCGAAGCCAGGCCGTACCCTGGGTGAGATCTCATTAAAACGCACATCAAAGATCCCACGGCAGGGGTGAAAAGTAAAATACAGAGCAATAGCCAGCCTGGGAGATAGGAGAGGAGGACAGGAGGGGAGTTGACATTAGCCAGGAACCATTCCCAGCTGTCCGCTGGCTGTCAAGCCTGCAACAATTCAGCAGCCTTCTCCCCAAGGGCCGTCGGGTCTCAAAACCATCCTGCTTCACAGCCTTGGGATGGACCCATGAGATGACGTCATGATGTAACAAGAACCACCTGACCACGTGCCAGGCACTGTGCTAGGTGCTCTGGGTATATTTCATTAGCCCAGGGGGTGGATAAGGCAGGTATCATCCATCCCACTTCACACACGCAGAAACCAGGGTCAGAACAGTTTCGTCACTGGTCCAAGATCACACAGGTGGTAAAGCCAGAGTTTGAACCCAGATATTCCCAACTCCAAAGCTTATGCTTTTATCTCTGACGCTGCTGCCTCGGCTCTTGCGGTATCACAAGCTGCCTGGAAGCTCACTGCCACCACCCTCCAAGGCAGCTGAACCAGGAAATGCAAGCACGCTGCCACTCCCCTCCCAGACCCACTTGCCACTAATTAATGATCGTGGGTCCTCCTGGGCCTGGACTCTGACACAGAACCATGCTGAAAGGATGCCTGAGAGCAGCTGCTGCCAGCCTACTCGAGGATAGCGTGAGCATACCAAGTGGCAGCCCTTGGTTAGTACAATGTGGCAACGGGGGGTGATGGCCAGCAAGCGCCACTTTTCTAGTAGTGGGGACAAGACTCCCCCAGTGAGAAAAGGACACTCCTCGCCCCCTTTGTCACATGTGTCCCTCTCTCCAGTCCCACAGCTAGTGGCCTAGCTCAGGTACCCCTCATCTCCCCTGAGCCACACCGTGGCCACACAAGTCCCAGCACAGTGAGTGAGTATGCCGCTGTCCAGCTCCAAGTCCGGCAGGGCTCCCACAGCACCAGGACCAGCGGAGTCCCCTGCAGCAAGAAACCTCTCCCGTCCGCCTCAGGCTCCCAGAGAAGGCCTCTCAGCTCAGAGGATTTGGCTTAAGGACATGGAGAGCACACGCCAAATTATTGATATTGACGATTTCCAAAGTTGACGTTATAAGGAGGTATGAGGGAAATTGTCGACCCTTTATTATTATTCATCTCTGTATTGTTTTACTTACCATAATGATTTATCATGGTCTTAACAGTCATGATAAAGTCCAAACGTAACAAACATATAAAGATGGGGAAAATGATATCTAATTCCACATACTCCTCCCTCCACAGCTATGTGGACCCAGCATCCAGAATTCACTGCACTCCCACTGGCCCAGTTAGATGTCATGTTTACACTCCTTGAAGACAGGAACTTTCTTTCACATCACTGAGTCTGATGGTGACTGCCACATATTAATGCCAGTTTATTGGGAAAAAATGAATAAACAATGGAATGAATGTGAGTGAACAAAGTCTCCCTAGGAATTTTGTTCACCACATGGCCAATATCCTCACCTGTGATATAACGAGCAGGACCCCATGGGGCCTTCTCAGGACAAAACCCCCCATGTCCTCAGCCTGCCTCTTGTTTGTAGAAAAACTTTAGCCAAAGAATAAAGTTAATCAGAGAAATGAAAAAGATGCAGAAGCAAAGAAAAGCGATCAAACAGGACAAAATAATAAGTTTAGTCATTAAAGTTGAGGACTTTTAGTTCCTCCTCAAAGCCTATAGACGATATTCTGAGCCATATCCTTTGAGCTGTTTTGTAGATACCAAAACCCCCATAAGGTGGAAGAAGATAACCACATGATGAACAGATTGTAGCTATGACATAAGCTTCTCCATCTTACACAATTCCAAGAACTGGCCTCAAGGAAACGGGAACAAACCAACCCTGGAACTGAAGATTAACTGTACTTAAAACAATCAAGATGATGCAGACGAGACCAACACTTGACTAACTTCAAGATGACTGTGGGAGCTGACAGTGCTGTTCTGCACGTAGCACCCTCCTTCCGCCTATACACCCCTGAAACCGCCCTTTAAAAGCTGTTGTCCCCTGATTGGCAGTTGCACGTTGGCTTTTGGACATGAGTCTGCCTTCTCCCCAGGTTGCCAGCCTCCTGAATAAAGCAACCTTTCCTTTACAACCAACACCTGTCTCTTGAGTATTGGCTTTTAAGCAGTGATCAGCCGAACCCGAGTATGGGAAAACTGATGGCTATGAGTCTGTCCTGGGGCTAACCAAGTCCAGAGTAGAATTCTCTAGAAAGAGAGATGGTTAATAACTTCAATAAGAAAGACTAGATCAGTGTTATTCAAGATGTGATCCATGAAATCGTGCAGGACATATGACCTGTTTCTTTAATAAATATATAGACAGGTTTTTTTTTAAAAAAAGGTCTCAGATTTAAGAAATAAAACCACCAAAAACAGTATGCGAGTCTTTTCTGGCTCCTAAAAATAAGAACTCTAAAGAGACATTTTTGAGACAATTAGGGAAATTTGAACAATGATGGAGTATTAGAGGATGTTAAAGATTACCATTAATATTTTTAGGTGTGATAATGGTATCGTGGTTACATTTTTAAAAAGTCCATGTTACAGGTGGGTGAAATAATGTCTCAAAATTGCTTTAAAATACTCCAGCCTAAAAAAAAAAAAGAGGGATAGGCAGATAAAACAACATTAGGGAAACATGCTGCTAATTGTTGGAACTGAATGACTATATGTAGGATGCTTTATTCTGCTCTTTTTTATGTATTTTCAAAGATTTCCATAGTAAAAAGTTTTAAAACTAAATTTAAATGGGCTCCTAATTTTTAAAAATACAGTCTGTGAACTCTCTTCATCAGAATTGCCTGGTGCTTGTTAAAATGCAGATCCCAAGCCGTCTTTGACCTGTTGGCAGGAAGGCAGTGGCCTTGGAGATGTACTTTAACAAGCACCCCCCACCCGACCCCAAGCTCTAACGCCCCTGTGGTTCTGATAAGAGGATTCCACTGAGAATGACCAATTACGCGGCATCCCTTGTAAATCTTAACAGAGTGAAGTCTTCCTTCACTCTCATGCATGTCCCAGTTTGGCAACAAAGTATGTAGTCATCCAAGTCAGAGTGAGCTGTGCCCACTCCTCACATGCTGCTCCCACTTGCATGTGCTGAACTGCCACTTGTCTGCCAAGGCCCAGCTCAAGCACCCCCTAGGCCTTCTCCGATGACTCCAGGTGAGAGAATTCCTCCACCCTTTAAACCATGGACCCACAGTCACAGGCAGCACATAGTGGTGTCCTCAAGTGTATCTGCCTGGGTGGCTTTGATATCGTGATATAATAAGGAGCAGTATATTTGGTCGCTGTCCCGAGTTCCTGGCACAAAACTCATAAAACCCTTGAAATTTCCTTAGTGATAGCAGTGAGAGGAGTGTCTTTTGCTATTTATACTAAGCCCCTTTCAACCCCACCTGAGTTTCTGCTAATGAGGTGACTCTTGGAGGATGGAGGCTGGTTGCCAGAGGAACCAACCATGCATGGGATTAGAGGGTTAGAACTGTCAGCCCCACCACCAACCCCTAGGGAGGGGAGAAAGGCCAGGAATTGAGCCAGTGGCCAATGATTTAATCGATACTGCCTATGTAATGGAACTCCATAAAAACTTTAAACCACAAGGTTCCAAGAGCTTCCTGGTTGGTGAATGCCTCGAGGTGCTGGGAAGGTGATGGCCCGGTGAGGGCATAGAAGCTCCTGGGTCCTTCCCACATACCTTGCCCTACGCATCTCTTCCACCTGGCTGTTCCCGGAAGCAGCCCTTTTGCCCTTTCCCTGTTTGCTCATTTCTGTTCCCCTCCAACCTTAAAAGAACGTAATTATGGGAATGAGGTCACTAGGCAATTTAACCTAACTCCTGATTTATTCTCTCCTGAATGCACACCATACCTTGATCCTTTTCCTAGATTAAAAGAAGCAAGAATGAAGTAGTTAAAGAATGGCTAGCTCTCTACCCCCAGCAGCCCCCTTAGCAATCCTGCAGGCAGACCACAAAGAGACAAGATAACATCTGAAGAGAGACCATGAGGAAACAGCCAGCCTGCAAGCAATGGAGAATGACAAAGAGTGTGACCTCCTGCCTTGATGATTCACTGAGATTCTTTCCCCTTTTTCCCTTTAAAAATCGTCATGGCTGAGCAGAATCTTCAGAGTGGGTCTCAGGACATGAGTCCACCTTCTCCCCAGATTACCAGCTTTTCTGATTAAAGCAACTTTCCTTTCTACCAACATTTGCCTCTCAAATATTGGCTTCTGAGCAGCAAGGTGCCAAACCTGAGTTCGGTAACATTCCTGAGTTGTATTGTTTATAATCAACTCATAATCATAAGTGTTTCCCTGAGTTCTGTGAACCATTATAGCAAACTATCAAGCCTGAGGAGGGGGTTATGAGAACCCCCAGTTTATAGTAGGTCAGTGAGAAGTGTGGGAGGCCTGTTCTTGTGATTTGCATCCAAAGTGGGAGGAATCTTGCGGGACTGAGCCCTGAACTTGTGGGGTCTGTGCTAACTCCAGGTAGTGTCAAAATTGAGTTGTAGGAAACCCAGTTGGTGTCTGAAGAGTTGGAAATTGGTTGGTGTAGGAAAACCTCCCATATATTTGGTGTCAGAAGTATTATGAGTAGAAAACACTGTTTCTCTTTTAATGGTCATCCTTAGTTTCCATGTCACCTGCCGGGAATTCCTTAAAGGCAATGACTATGTCTTATTTATCTCCTTCTCTCCAATGCTGGCATGCAATAGGTTTTTGATAAGTGTTGTTCAATGAATGAATTAACAAACAAATTAATTAATACATAAACAAGAGTCACTGTGCTGGGCACCTCATAGACATATCTGTGCTTACTTAAATTCTGATATACCATCATGATGAAATGACAGGCAGCCTAACTTTATGATGACTAGTGTGAAATCTGGGTAAAACATGGGGGAAATGTGATTATGTGGGGAAAAAAAGATCAGAATTCCAAAAAGTATATGGACACTAATTGTAACTATAAAAACATATGTATATTATTTTTTATGAGAACAAAGCTAAAACATAATATGCAAAAAGCGAAAAGAAGAAAAAAAAGTAAAATAGTGGGATTCTAGGTGACTATATTTGTATTCTATTTCCATTTTCCAAATATTCTTTTTCTTTCCCAGTAAGGAAGAAGAAAGAGGGGAAAACAGAATTTGGAGACAGTTTAGGCTGGTGTAACCTGCATGACACTAATTCCAGCACCACAGGGCCCCTCCCAAGGCCCCTGCCAAACTCAACATGGGAGAAAAATGGTCAATTGCTGCCCCTGGCATTGGGGGCAGATGGAGACAAACCATTTTTCCATATAACTAGGGCTTCCCTTGGTCAAGTCTAGCAAGACCTCCAACCCCTAAGACAGGGAGTCTTAATAGTTTCACATGGTCTGCACACTGCACAGGCCTGTATGTATTTAAAAGAACAAAGAGCTTAAACAGTCACTTTGCTTTGTCTGTACTGAGAGCATCCGGGGCCTTCCAATCATCCTGCAAGGAGTCTGCTCAAGCATTAACAGGTATCAATCTAATATATTGTACAGCAAGCATCTTTATTTTCTTCTCAATCTATTTTACCTAGCATGTCTCCCAGGGGCAGATTGGAAAATATGTGGCAATTATATATTGACAGAATGTGGGAGCAGGTTATATACGGATCCATTGTACTTGGCTTCCTTATTAACCACTTCTTTGCTCTTTAAGGAATCTCTGGAGCTGAGGTATTACTTTGCTACTTATGCTTTTCCCCTTGTTTATGAAAATTGTCCAGCTCCACCAGAACCTCACGTGTACAGAGCAAGATGGGGCTTTGAGACACAATCCCTGTGTCATCCTCCTTGGCGAGGTCCCCATGTGAAGCTGGCAACTTCCACACAAAGACACAGAACAACTCACTGGGTGGGCTGCCCAGTCCCCTCCACTGTATAGTTGAAGAAGCGGTAGTCAGCAAGAAAAGTATTTATTAGGCAAGGGGCATTGCACCATGTTTGTGCGCCTTCAGAAGAAATAAATTACTTTTTTAAGGAGCATAGCAAGTTTTTAATGATAGGTTTTCCTCACAAACATTAATGATAATGGCCTCCAGTGAAGAAACCGCAGGAAAATGGGATTGGGTACCTTCGGGTACCCAGTGGTCTTTATGTGGTTGATTTGTCTAGAGTGTTTGAGCAGAGGAAGCTAGAAGAGGAGGCCTGGGATCAAAGAATTCTGGAGGAAGGACAGGGTGGAAAGCAAGTTGTGAGCCCCGAGCACTTTGGGACTGCTGCCCAGGCGATGTAATGGATGACCTAATGGACGAGCTAACGGATGGTCATTATGGGTGATCTAAGTGGACCTTAGGTCTAAAGGAAGTGTGAGGAGGCCACATAATCCACATGTGGAGGATGCAGCCAGGCTGTTCCAAGGTGGTCCTTTCACTCAGCAAGCACTCACTCAGCATTTCCTATGGGCATGATGGTGCCCAACCCTCCCCGGCTGCCCTGACCTCAGGCCCCACCATGGGAAGGTGGCAAGTGCTTGAACATAGAGTAGCAGAACCTGGGTCCTCCCACCAGCTCTGCCACCCACCTAGCAGGCTGGCCTTCTGCAGGACTCACCTCTCTGAGCCCTTTCCAATTGGAAAATAATGAGGGGAGACAGTAGGAGGTCACTACTACCCCAGCCAGCTGTGACAATTGACTGCATACGTGAAAAGAACCCACCCAAAACAGCTGTTTTTTCTTAGCCTGGTCTCGTCTGTCTACATGGCTCATTTGCCAAAAGATATCCCATCCTGAAGCAGCTGAACCAAACGACCGTGCAGGGGAACTGAGTTGGCTTCTGTCAGGTTGACCTGAAAAGGGGACAAAGAAACAGAACTCACCTTTGAAGGTGAGACTCTGCCCATTAAAAATTCAAGTCCAGAAAGAGAAAGACAAATACCATATGATATCACCTGTAAGTGGAATCTCAACTATGACACAAATCAACATATCTACGAAACAGAAACAGACTGAGAGACATAGAGGACAGACTTGTGGTTGCTGGCGGCAGGGTGTGTTGGGGAGGGAAGGACTGGGAGTTTGGGATCAGCAGATGTAAACTATTGTGTATAAAATGGATAAACAACAAGGTCCTTCTGTAGAGCACACAGAACTATATTCAATACCCTGTGATAAAGCATAATGGAAAATAATATAAAAAAGAATGTATATATATATATGTATAACTGAATCACTTTGCTGTACAGAAAATTAACACAACATTGTAGATCAACTATACTTCAATAAAAATTTTTAAAAAAAATTCAAGTCCAGAAACTATCATCTAACTTATTAAATACAACCTTTTCCACTACACCTTGTCAAAAAAAATAAATAAATAGCCCACATAACTGTAGCAATAAAGTCATTAGGGAGGCACACTCCCTCTAAAATGAAATACCAATACTGTAACTTCCAGTTAAATTTAATTACTGCCTAATTTCCTTTACAATAGATGACCTAGTTTTTGGACAATATTCTCAGAAAAGAGATTACGTGCAGGTGGAAAATGTCTGCCCTACCTTGGAGAAGCAGAGAGACCATTTACTGGGCTAATCCATCCCCATATGAATGTGTGCAAGGCAAACGAATAAGACACAGCCCTACTGAAGAACACGCTCTGTTCTTACACAAAGGCCAATGTGGCAAACAGTACGTTTATGCCTCTAACAAAAAGCCGTTCCATGGAGACTGATGAGCTGTTTGTCAGACTTGCTGACCAACTTCCAGAGGGCAGCCTTGGACATTCATGTGAGGAGCCAGCCCGTAACTCTGCCTGTCACCTTCTCCACCTGCAGACCCAGCCTGTGCTCCCCAGTCCCCAGGTCCCAGGACAAGGATGGGGCACTGGCACAGAGCAACCCACGCCGTGGGGACCCCACAGGCTTCTCATGCCTCAGAAAGTCCCCAGCTCGAAAGAAAAGCAGGGAGGGTAGATCCATGGATGCTCTGGCTTGCCCTCACTTCTCACCAAAGGTGTCCCAGGCTGAGAGCAGTAAATGGTGACATGTGAAGGACAATGAATGGTGACATGCACAAAGAATGGGTGAGAGAGGGGTGTCAGAAGCATCCCAATTCCCGGCAGCCAGAATGTCCCCGAGGATGAGGTCAACTACCTATTCATTCTATATTTGCCATAATTAAAAGTAAAGGGGGGACATAAATATCCTATCTGCAAGGAACTCGGAGTCTAGGAGGAAAATAAATATGTAAACAAGGCAACTACAAAAGAATGTAATTAATTCTATGGCAAGAGAGTATGGTGTGTTACAGGTGGGAAAGGCAGTAGGAAGAGGAGTCAAAGAAGGGGAGTCAGGACCAGAGTTTGGGACCTTGAAACCAGATCTAAAATATACGAAGAGGGCTTCCCTGGTGGCGCAGTGGTTGAGAGTCCGCCTGCCGATGCAGGGGACGCGGGTTCGTGCCCCCGTCCGGGAAGATCCCACATGTCGCGGAGCGGCTGGGCCTGTGAGCCATGGCCACTGAGCCTGCGCGTCCCGAGCCTATGCTCTGCAACGGGAGAGGCCACAACAGTGAGAGGTCCGCGTACCGTAAAAAAAAAATAAAAATAAAATAAAAACAAAAAGAGGGATTGATGAGAAAATGGTGAACTGTTGGTAATGGAAAGTGTTAATAACTCTTGAAGGCAGGTGTTGGGTACATGGAGGTTCATTATACTATTCACTCTACTTTCATCTGGGTTTGAAATTTTCCATGGTAGAAATACCTTTTTAAAACTAACATGAATTATTTTTAAACATCGGAAGCATGTATATTTAATTCTTGCAATTTAAAAAAAGGCTATATATCCTAACTCATTAGCCAAAAATAAGTGGGAGCACGTTTGTATACTCTTTTTCTCCATTTAAAAAATATCACAGTGCTGCAGGATGGAGAGTAAATTGGAGAGAAGAAGAGAAAAGACAGGAGGAGTTTGTGTGGGGACCCAGCTGAAAGATGGTGGTGGCCTGTACAACAGAGTAGCAGAGGGGATGAAGGGATGGATTTTAAATGTTCAGGAAGTAGTATGGCCAGGACCCAGTGATTGACCTGACATGAGTGAATCATGCATTCAATCATTTTCCTGGTAAAGATTTAAGGCCACCCACTCTGCCAGGGACTGTGGGAGGGACAAAAGGCAGGTAGAACAGGAGGCCAGACATCAGCACAGCTACCCGTGATAGTAATAAGGTAAAAGAAGCTTTTAGCTTATTTATCTGAAACAGTTTTGGAAAAGTAAAAACCGTAAGTAAACATTAGCTTAAAACATGCTGGAGTAAATACCAGCAAAATCAAAACACGCTGGAATATAAATGTGATAAGTTGAACAGTGCACACGTAAAACGTTAGAACTAGAAAAGGTGGCCAAGATAAAATAAACAGTAAGATTACATCATAAAAAACAGATAATACAATAAATATTATTTTTTAAAAAGACAAAAGTAAGTAATATTAGCTAATGGAACATACTAAACAGATTAAATAGTTAAATAAAAATTATTTAGAATGCATAAATTTTGCTAAAAGCGTATTCTAACCAAAGGGTAAAAGGAGAAATAGGGGTTGTGGTATGGACATCAAAACATAGGTGAGCTGCCAGGCCATCTGGTCAACCTCACCTCCCTTCGCCACTGTGAAGAATACTTGTCATTCCCCAAATCTGCCATATTTTCCTTAAAGGACACTGCTGGCGGGAGGTGAGGATTACATGACACACTCCACAGAAAAACATCCTGTTTAGACATCTGTCCCTCTCCTCAAAGCTTCCCACTCACAGCAGTTGCCAAAAATCTCTCCTCTCACTGCCCTCCCTGCTGTATTATCCATCCCCCTGCACACCAGCCTCCTCTGCTCCAGCACCCTTGCTTATGATGGAAGAGCCTCCTTGCCACACCCATCCCCTGGGGAAGGGCTGCCCATCTTGAGCTTCTGAGTGCTCATCTTGCCAGAAGGCTCCCCCTAGACCTGAATGAATGGCATTCTCCACCTTATTACATGCACACACGGGCCAGGCTTCCCCCGAGACCGGGCTCTTGGAGAGACAAGGACCATAGCCCTTCCTAAAGTGCCCTGGGGCCTAGGCATGGGCCTGACACACTGTCAGTGCTCAGTTAACCTGTGTTGAAAGTAAAGAAATGAAAGGAGTAATCAGTAATCTCAGATGGACAGGGCTCAATTATTCAACAAAGATGAATTCTACAGCGGAGAGTCTTGGCCCCACGTAGCTTCTTATGGCTTGTCTCTCATTAGAATTCTCTGGGGCTCTTCTCTTTCATGTGGGCATCATCAGCCCTTCCCAAAAGGCGTATAAGGTAACAGCAGAGATGTCACCACACAGGAACCCCAACAGCATTGCAAGCATGGAGACAGCAGCGCTGCTGCACGACTTCAAGGAGAGACGGCTTCCAGGCTTCATGGAAGATGGGCATTTGAGCTAAGGCTCCGAAGATGGTTAAGCTGCATGGATGGAGGGAGAATAAGGCAGGATTTCTGGAAAGGGAACAGGATATGAGCTAACATACACACAGACAATTTCAGCCCTCCACCACAAAGGTTGTCTTTCCCCACCCGCCGTGTCCCTGGCAGGAAGCCAGCCACCAGGTCCTAGAGGCAGCATTTTGTCCAGTGTGGAGGACGTTCCCCAAACTCAACAGTAGGAACTTTGCAGGAGTTGCCATAAGGCAGGGCCACTGATCTTGTAACCAGATCACATCTTTCTTTGGGATGCAGAGACCAGCTACTGGGCTTTCAGCACATCGTCCAACACCTGGCTATCACGAGCAGCCCCTGCATTTGCTTTTGGACAGCCCTAAGTGTGAGAAGCCATCAGGCTCTGTTCTCTGAAAAACAGAGCAAGTCCAGCTGCCCCTCCATAAGGCACTCCCTGTGAAGTTTAAATAGATGGCGACAGTTCACAGCATTAGACTCCTTAGCAAGAATTTGCCTAACCTCTTACACAAGCCAATTTTCAGCTCTCACAGCCATGTGGATTACATACATCACTATACATACTTATTTCTACTAGGACAATTGCTGGCTTTTTATTTTTTCAGCTCCAGAGAGAGCAGGAATCGTCTTTGTCTAGACTTTAGAGAAGCCTTGAGGGGAGGTTCACCAGATATACAGCTCTTGCATTCACCTGGAAGAAGAGGCAAGCCTGCAATTCTGTCCACTCCAACTGAGATGCCAATACCACAGATATCAGACAGCAGTGTGAGTACAGAACAGGCTTGCTGAGGACTGAATGTTTAAGTCCCCTCAAATTCATGTATGTTGAAATCCTAACCCACAACATGATGGTGTTTGAAGGTGGGGTCTTTGGGAGGTGATTAGGTCATGAAGGCACAGACCTCACAAATGGGATTAGTGCCCTCGTAAAAGAGACCCCAGAGAGTTCCCATCTCCCCCTGCCATGTGAGGACACAGAGAGGACCACCATCTGTAAACCAGAAGGCAGGTCCTCACCAGACACCAAATCTGTCAGCACCTTGATTGTGGGACTTCCCATCCATCGTAAGTGTGAGATATAAATCTGTGTTGTTTACATGCCCCCCAATCAATGGCATTCTGTGACAGCAGCCCAGACTAAGACAAACCTCCAATGCAGAATTTATAGGAAATGGTTAGGAACTAGTTTCCTAACTCTTGAGTCCCTCCCCCAGAGGCCTTTATCTGCTTTGGGAATATAAAATTTTAAGAGAGTGGATGAAGGGGGAATTTGTGAATCGACTGCTTTGAAGAGAATTTTTGAGATGCTGTGAGTCCCACCCTACACTGCCATGTAAGGGGAAGGATGTGCTTTCTGTCACCTCAAGCCTAGGGAGGGGGCTGCCATTGGGCCATTGAAGGAGTATGGAGATGGTCCCCATACTTAAGGGACATTGTACACTGTAGAGAAATCTAGTCAGCACATGGCAGTAGGAGAAGGGCGTACAGCTGGGACGGGCCTGAACCCTCAGGGTTTACAGGAATGAGATGCAGACCATGAAAGAAAGCCAGCCTGGGTCCATTTTAAAACCTGCCAAAAGTCCTCCTGGGGGTGGGGCGTGAGGCCTCCAACAGTGAGACAGTGTGTGGACAACATCAGAAAACCAGGATGAGAGCAGCAAGGAAGGGGGGAATTGCACAGTCTGCACCTAGAGAGCTGCAGGGGGATTCCCAGCCAGAGGCATTTCCAAGCAGCCCACCAGCGCATCAAAGAAAGAGTCAGCTAAAAATATCTACCAGGCCTGGGAGTGTGGAGCAAATGGCAGTTCAAGGAAGAGCTCTCCTGTCCCTCCTTCCCCCCACCCCCTCCACCCAGTGGTCAGTAACAGCAGTTATAGGGGCAGACAGAAGGATATGCATCTGCTCTACCAAGGGGTCAGCCACAGTGAGGGCCCAGCTGCAGGAAGCCCACAATCACATTAATTAAATTCAGAGATTTGATTATTGCTGGGGTCTGGATATTCTAATTTCTGAAATTTGTTTGCAACTAACATAACCATCGGATGGTCTGCTGCCTAAGAGAGAACAGAAGAGCCATGGACCTGCCCAAATTTTTATCACAGGCAAGGGAAATTCATCCCTCAGTCCACCCAGTAAAACTTAAAGGGGCAATGAGAGGTCAAAATAAAGCTACATTGGATAATATCCCAAAGTCAGGTTTGTTCCACATGTAATAAAAGCCGTGTATCATTGCTGCTATCGACAGAGCAACAAAGCTTTAATTCTACAAAGCTCTCTTTAGGCGATATACCTTTGGAGCCATAAATTTCATTGTCTATGTGGTAGATACCGCAGTTCAATCCACCCAACCCCAACGTTAGGCCTCTCACTCTTGCCTGCTGTACAGGGAAGGTAAAAAAGCCAAGTGTTCATTTTCACAGCCTGACCTGGAGCTTGGAACGGTCACGTGACAGAGTTCTGACCCATGAAACCCATCCAAATGTCTGCAAGTGCTGCCTTTCCCCTTCTGCCTCACTCCTGCAGTAAATGCAGCTGACGCGGCCACAACGGCAGCCACCGCCTTCAATTCGTGAGCAAACGGCCAAGGGAATTGCAGAGAATCCAGCACTACGTCACGAGCCCCAGAACCTGCCAAATACCTGCTCTCTACAGATCTCTTGCGAGAGACAAATAAATGTCTATTTGTTTAAGACATTTTCAGTTGGGTTTTCTGTCACTTAAAGCCAAATGTAACCCTAACCTGAAGGACACGCACATACACAGGCACACATGTACCCACAACACATACATGCACGCCAAAAACAAATAGTGGGAGATACATCAAAATGTACAATGGTAGGGCTTCCCTGGTGGCGCAGTGGTTGAGAGTCCGCCTGCCGATGCAGGGGACGCGGGTTCGTGCCCCGGTCTGGGAAGATCCCACATGGCGCGGAGCGGCTGGGCCCGTGAGCCATGGCCGCTGAGCCTGCGCGTCCGGAGC
Organism: Stenella coeruleoalba; assembly: GCF_951394435.1. Classification (NCBI taxonomy): domain Eukaryota; kingdom Metazoa; phylum Chordata; class Mammalia; order Artiodactyla; family Delphinidae; genus Stenella; species Stenella coeruleoalba. The sequence goes on along the minus strand of NC_137151.1, from coordinate 35,602,575 downwards.
CTGTGCTCCGCAACGGGAGAGGCCACAACAGTGAGAGGCCCGCGTACCGCAAAAAAAAAAAAAAAAAAAATGTACAATGGTAGGATTTTATATCATTCTTTTCTTCCTTTTTTCCTGTTGATATTTAAAAATTTTTCTACAGTGCTTTTGTATTGCTTTTGTGAGAAGACAAAAACTTTATAAAAACTACTTTTTGATAGTGAAGCCCTGACTGTGATCACTGAAATGTAGACATGTTTCATGGTCCTTAAAGGGCTTTGTCTATGTTTTTTGTTCTATGGCTGGCTCAGCACACAGCTACGCTCAACCACTTCTATGAAGATGGACCCCAAGAGAGACCAGCTAAAACTCTACTAAGATAAACTGAGCATGAAGTGAGAAGGGCCAGGTTTATCAGAGAGAAAAGCACAAATATTTACCATATCTTGTGTAAAATCTGCAAGGCCTAGAGATTAACAGGTATTATGGGAGAATGGAGAGAAAAATCAAAGATGGCTGAGTTTTGGGGCCCCAGATACTGAGTGGCAACTGACAGAACTAGGAAAGTTGCGAAGGAGAGCCAGTTTGGGGGTGGCTAGAACTCACGATCTCAGATTTGGACATGAGGAGCTTAAGGTTGATGAAGAGACCTCCCAGGGGAACCATCCAATAGCCTGACGACAGTTGTTCACCCAGTAAGCCCTTACTGAACACTTAATTTGTGTGTAGAATTACGTACTAATCCATGCTAATCACTAGGCTACATACAGAGAAAAATAAGATATGATACCTGCTGACTCAAAAGCTTGCAATCTGGAGAGAGTTAGAATATAAGCACCAACTCTACAGCAGAACCTAAAGCAGAGCTATAAATTACATACAGTAAGGAAGGACAGTTAATTCTGACTAGATATCAACAAAGATTTCATAAAGATGGTGGAACTTGAACTGAGGCTTAAAGGATAAAAAAATATTTCAAGAGACAGATGAGGCAGGGAAAAGATTTTCAAGATGAAGAAATCATACGAGCCAAGGCATAGAGATATGGAAGGGTGCACATGCTCTGGCTGAGGACAGCAGAGTCTGATGGAAGACGGGGCAGGGCCAGCTGGGGGAATGATAGAATTGCCAAGCTGAGGAATCCAAACTCTAGCCAATGGGGAGCCACTGATAAGACTCTAAGAGGGTAGAAGTATGGTCTTACCTATAGTTGGGAAAGATAAGCCTGGTTGTGGAGGCCAACTTAAGAGGCAAGGTATTAGAGGTGGAAAAACCAGTTATGAAGCTACTATAAACATGCAGGCAAGTTATATACACATGTTTTCTTTTTCTTTATCCATTCATGTATCAACACACACATGGGTGATTTCCATGTGTTGGCTATTGTGAATAATGCAATGAACCTGGGAAAGCAGATATCTCTTCAAGATATTAATTTCATTTCCTTTGGATAAATACCCAGAAGTGGGATCAATGGATCCTGTGGCAGTTCTATTTTTAATTTTTTGAGGACCCTCCATACTGTTTTCCATAGTGGTTCCACCAATTTATATTCTCACCAACAGTGCACCAGGGTTCTTTTCTCAAAAATACGTGCCAGCATTTATCTCCTACCTTTTTGATAATAGTCATTCTAACAGGTGTGAGGTGATTTCGCATTGTGGTTTTGATTTGTGTATCCCTGATAATTAGTGATGTTGAGCATCTTTTCATAAAGCTCTTGGCCATTTGGATGCCTTCTCTGGAAAAATGTCTGTTCAGGTCCTCCGCCCATTTTTTACTGGGTTATTTGGTTTTTTGCTACTGAGTTGCAAGAGTTTCTTTATATATATTATATTGACCCCTTATAAGATACAGATATTCCTCAAGTTATGATGGGGTTACATCTTGATAAACCCATCATAAACTGAAAATATCATAAGTCTAAAATGCATTTAAAACACCTGCCCTATCAAACATCATAGCTTAGTCTAGCCTATATTAAACACACTCAGAACACTTACATTAGCCTACAGTTGAGCAAAATCATCTAACATAAAGCCTAATTTATAATACACTGTTGAATATCTCATGTACTTTATTGAATACTGTGCTGACAATGAAAAACAGAATGATTGTATGGGTACAGAATGGTTGTAAGTATAACAGTTGTTTACCCTTGTGATCACATGGTTGACTAGGAGCTGTGGCTCGCTGAGGCTCGAGCCTCTTGATGAATTGACCCCTTCCTTTATCTTTATCTATAATTACCATCTTCTTTTCTTGTTACAGCTTTTGATCTAAAGTCTATTTTGTCTGATATAAGTATAGCCACCTCTTCTCCTTTTTGGTTTCTATTTGCATGGAATATCTTTTTCCATCCCTTCCCTTTCAGCCTGTGTGTGTCCTTGAAGCTAAAGTGAGTGTCCTGTAAGCAGCATATAGTTGAGTCCTGATTTTTATCCATTCAGCCACTCTATTTCTTTTTATTAGAGAATTTAATCCATTTACTTTTAAAGTAATTATTGATAGGTAAGTACTTACTATTGTCATCTTGTTAATTATGTTCTGGCTGTTTTATAGCTCCTTTCTTCCTTTCTTCCTCTCTTGCTTTCTTTCTTTATGAATTGATGATTTTCCATAGTGGCATACTTTGATTCCCTTGTCTTTATTTTGTGTGTATCTACTACAGGTTTTTCTTTTGTGGTTACCCTGAGGCTTATTTGAAACATTTTATAGATATTACAGTCCATTTTAAGCTGATAAAACTTAACTTCAATTATAATAAAAATAAAACCTTACCCTTTCACTAACCCCCAACATTATTTTGGGGGTCACAATTTATTTTATATTTTTGTTGTCACAATTTACATCTTTTTATATTGTGTATCCATGAACAATTTCATAGCTATAGCTATTTTTAATAATTTTTATTTTTTTTATATATTTTTGTTGTCACAATTTACATCTTTTTATATTGTGTATCCATGAACAATTTCGTAGCTATAGCTATTTTTAATAATTTTGTCCTTTAAGCTTATACAAGAGTTAAGTGGTAACACACCATCTTATGACAGTATTAGAGTATTTTAAACCTGACTATATATTTATCACTTTAGAGTACTTTAAATCTGATCTTATATTTACCAGTATGTTGTATATTTTCATAAGTTTTTATGTTACTAATTGGCATGTTTTTGTTTCAGTTTGAAGAACTCTTTTCAGCATTTCTTGTGAGGTAGATATTATATAATGGTGATATACTCCCTCAGTTTTTGTTGTTTGGCAAAGTCTTTATCTTGCCTTCATTTCTGATGGACAACTTTGCTGGATAAAGTATTTCAGTTGGCAGTCTTCTTATTTCAGCACTTTGAATATATCATCCCACTCTCTCCTAGTCTGCAAGGTTTCTGCTGGGAAATTCACTGATATCTTTATGGGGTTTCCTTTGTATGAGAGAAATATTTTTTCTATTGCTGATTTTAAAATTCCCTCTTTGTCTTTGATTTTAGACAGTTTTACTATAATGTGTCTTAGAGAAAGATCATTTTGGATTGAAATTCTGGGATAACATATTAGCTTTATGAACTTGGATGTACATATCTCTTCCCAAGTTTGCTATGTTCTCAGCCATTATTTCTTTAAGTAAGCTTTTTGCCCCTTTCTCACTCTCCTCCCCTTTGGGACTCCAAAGATGCTTAGATTGTTTCTCTTAATGGCGTCTCATAAATTCTGTAGCCTTCTTTTTTTCACTCTTGTTTCTTTTAGCTCCTCTGACTGGATAATTTCAAATGCTCTGTCTTCAAGTTCACTGATGTTTTTCCTCTGCTTGGTCCAGTCTTCTGTTAAAGATTTCGACTGAATTCTTCAATAGATAGTTCAATTCTATTGAACTATCATTGTATTCTTCAGCTCCAGATTTCTGTTTGGTTCTTTTTTGTTTTCTATCTCTTTGTTGAACGTCTCATTTTGTCCTTGCATTGTTCTCCTGATTTCATTAAATTGTTCACCTGTGTTCTCAAAGAGCATCTCTGGAACAATTATTTTGATAACTTTGTTGGGCAATTCCTGGATCTCCATTCTTTGAGGCCAATGACTGGAGGTTTACCATATTCCTTTGGTGGAGATGTGTCTCCCTGATTCTTCACAGTCTGGTGTAGCTGTCTGCACATCTGAAATAATCCAGAAAAATTCCAGCCTTTATGGACAGACTTCAGTAAGGAAAGCACTTCATCTGCAGATGGGGACACACTGGAGTGTGCTGTGATCCTAGGTCAAGTGGTACAGGGCAGCAAGTGGTGGGCCGCGTGGCATCTCCAGATACAGAAGGGCATGATGTCTCAGTGGCTCAGCCACTGAGGTCCACAACATTTACAACTGTGTGGTGTCTGGTGAGCTCTGTGGTGGTCCACAGTGGCTGCAAGGGCTGTTGGGGTCCTCAGCAGCACCTCCAGGTCCAGCAGCTGGGGACCAGGGCCGGCAGCAGTACTGGCTAGAGCAGGTGGTGTGCATACCCTCAGCTGCAGGACCCAGCTGCAGGTGCCAGTGTAATGTCAGGAGCTGATGCACACACACACAGTGGCAAAGGCCTTGGCCAGCAGCAAGGATCAGGGCCAACTGCGTGTGCACTAGCAGCTGCAGGGGCCCTGACTGTCAGTGTGCACTCCTGTGGCTGCAGGGTCTCACCACAGGCACGAGCACAGCAGTGGAGGCTGGTAATGAGAGTCAGGCCAGCAGGGTACACGTGCACAGCTGAAGGGGCTAGCGGCGGGTGAACCCCGTGGTGCAGGCCAGTGACAGGAGACAGGGCTGGATCTGGGCCCACAGCAGCTGTGGGAGCCTTGGCTGCCAATGTGCACTTTCGTGGCTGCAGGTTCTCGCCACAGATGCACACAGCAGTGGAGGCCAGCAATGGAAGTCAGGCCAGTGGTGTGCAAGCGCACATCGGAGAAGCCAGCACCGAGCACACACACGTCAGTGAGGTCAGCCACGGGGACCTAGGCTGCTGTCTCGCATGTGTGCAACACAGAGGCTGGGACTAGCTGCCAGTGCAGGCCCCAGGCACCAGAGGCGACCAGGGGATGGGGGAGAGGTAATGAACAGCGAGGGACTCAGGCTAGTGAATGCCAATACCTGTGGGGTGAAAACCAGTGACATCTGCAGCGGGCGTGCTGGCTTCTTCAGTGGTGAAAGCCGTCGGGGTCCTCCGCAGAGCGAGTCACTGGGAACCACAGTCACTCCTGCTGTGTGGCCGATGTTGGCAGCCACGGTTCTTCTTCCTTGCCCCCAGCCATCTTTATACACCTCAGCTTTGCCAGTTTCTGGGTGGAGTGAAATCGAGGTCCGTCCTTTGTGTAGTATCCTGACATCTGGTCACTCATCCCACTCTCCCTTTCCTGGCAAGGGGAACTCTTTCTAGAAGGGGAGCAGGGCCAGCCTGGGGGATGGGATGATGCAGGCAAAATGAAACTACTGTTCCTTCACTTTTTCTGTGGTTATTCTCTGGGTTTTTGCTCTACTATATTGCTGGAGTTTCTTACGTGGACTCCAGAGCTCTCCCAAGCTGCTTCTGTTCTTGGATAGCTGTCTAATTATTGATCTTTTTGAGGGATGTTGGCTGGGGTCTTCTATTCTGCCATCTTGCCACCTCCCTACCACAGGCTTTTTGAAGGAAAGTATCATATGTTATCCCAGGCCCTGTTACCTAGTGGGCATTCAGTAAATTAACAAATACAGAAACAAGGGAATCAGTCGATGGACATAGAAGTTCCTACCAAGATTTCTTAAGGCAATAAAAAAGAAGAGCAAAGAAATCACAAAGAAAACCCTCTCTTCCTAATCAGGCCTCAGGTCAACCCAACTGTTTCCCCTGTTTATCCAAATCCTTCCTTTTTCAACTGGTCGCTCTGGGAAAAAATTAACACAGCTTTTGCGCCCTTCTTAGTGCTTCACCAACTCTCCCTGGGACTCAGTGGCCTGCAGAGCTCTTTACTAACAAATTAGTCCCAGTGTGCCCATGAGAGAAGTCTCCGTTCTCAGACTAGCAGATGGATGGGTTTTCCAATTTGACAGACTGACCAAACCCACAGTCCACTGCTCAAGCAGGCATCTGTTGCACCGAAGCCCCGGGAGAACCACGAGCCCTTCTCCTATGTGTTTGACCAACGATTTCAGCACTTTTATCTTATTTCAAAAGCCAAACTGAATCTTCCATAGCAAAGAGCTCCAGATTGGGTGGATTTATGCTCATCAGCATGTGGAGATCCAGGAGCTCACTGTGACACAGAAGGTCATTTGTTTAGTAAAACCACAAAAGCATAAAAGAAAAGAGAAACCGATGAGCCACACGGCAACAAAGTACATAAAGCAGCAGGAACCACACACACCCCAATCCCATTAAGAAAACAGGAGGTCATTAAAGGGAAAAAATAAACAGCTTTAATGCTTCCATGTGGAATGGGTGCAGTTTCTCCGAGTCATTGTTTATGAAAATAAATTTACTTCTTTCCAGCAAGATACGTTAAATATATGTGTGTGGGGATAGGGGGTCTGGGCCTCTTTCTCAGTTGTTTAGACTTTCGTATTAATTAAGTCCACATCAGTAGTTTAATTCTCACATGGCCTGCTTAGTTTCACTGAGGATAACTCAATGCATCACTCCAGATCACTTTGCTGCCCGAGGTCAGCCTTCGCTCTAAGCCAGCACTGACCATAGGCATCATGGGTGGACAAGCGATCCTTCTCCAGTTTGGAAAAGCATCAAAACCTTTATGCTTTAAATTGCTGAGTCATCATGCATCAATGTCACTTTTTTATTTATGCCATACTATGGGCTGAATTGTATCCTTCCTATAATTCATATGTTGAAGCCCTAATGCCCAGTACCTCAGAATGTGACTGCATTTGGAGATAGGGTCTTTTTTTTGGCCACGCCACACAGCTTGCGGGATCTTAGTTCCCCGTCCAGGGATCGAACCCAGGCCCCCCTGCAATGGAAATGCAGAGTCCTAACCACTGATAGGGTCTTTAAGAGCTAGTTAAGTTAAAAGTGGGGTAGGCCCTAATCCAACATAATTAGTGTCCTTCTAAGAAGAGGAAAGTTGGACACAGACACAGTCAGAGGGGAGACAATGTTAAGACACAGGGAGAAGATGGCCATCCACAAGCCAAGGAGAGAGGCCCCAGAAGGAACCAAATCTGCCAACAGTCTCAGACTTCTAGCCTCCAGGACTTTAAGACAATAAATTTTTGTTGTTTAAGCCATCCTGTGATACTTTATTTTTGCAGCCCTAGCAAACTAGTACATGTCACATTTCCTTTAATTACCTTTGCAACCCCAATAGAATGCAAGCTCCAGGGAGGCACAAATTTTTCAAAGCCTGGATCACTGCTGTATTCCCAGTGTCTAAAATGATGCCTGGCGTAGAACTGGCACTCAATAAATATTTGTTAGAAAAAAGAGAAAGAATGAAGACTTAGATGACATCAGTCTAAAATACCATTTCTGAACTACATTTTCCCTCCCTCTTACTCTGGTCAAGCTAAATTCTGGTTATATTGTTTAAAAAAAGATTTGGAGAATCCGAACAACCAATAAATATAATGTACCATATTCAATTTTGCCCAGGAGATATACAGTCTAATCAGATGTGCACACATTTTCTGAACCTCCTTTCTCTTGGCTATACACTGCTGGTGATAGATTCTGCCTTGTCAGACACAGCAAAAACCATCCTCTTTGTTCAGTTGTGCTGTGGCAAATCCACAGTATGAAGAGTCACCTCCAACCTCAAAGACTAGTGACTGTACAGGAGCCAAGGGGTCCTGTCTCACACTCACCCAAAATGCCAGCCTGGCCATCAGTCAAGGGAGCTTTTCATCAATGGCCACCTCCATCACTGCCTCTGACCAAAAGCATCTTCCCCTTCAAGTTAACAAGTACTTATTGAGCACCTACTCAGTGTTTAGCAATATACACAGCAAAAGGAAGTGGAAGAAATGGATGTCGAAAGCATGAGCCCAACCGTCAAGTTTAACGACATGGCAGGAAGCCGAGGCTGAGATGCAAGAAATCAAGAAAGCACGTGGCCTGGAGACGGTAGGGAACCTGGATTAGACTTAGGAGACCTGCTGACCGTGGGCAAGTCCTCTCCCCTCTGCAGCCTAAGCTCTCTCATCTGCAAAACTGGGAGGGCAAGCGAGGCCTTCTGGAAGGTCTCTTCCAGTCTATAGGGCTGCGGATTCGTGACCATTCAGGCAGGCTGCCTTGCTTGGTCGCAAAGACAAGCAAGTTACCTCCAGGGAGGTGGTGGGTGAAGATAGTTATTGTCAGATACACAGGGGCTGGACGTGAACATGGGAACCCCAGGAACAAGCAACGTGGGGTTGGTCTCTTGATCTCTCCCTCCATGGTTCTGATTCTCTCTGTGATTCACACAGTTCTTTTCTCTCTGCCAACATATTCAAATCTCCTGCTCCATCATAATCTCATTTTATACTTGGCTTTGGCCGTGACTCTGTCCTGACCCTCTGCCTCAGTAAATCACTGGTAAATCTTCCCCATGTTTAGTAGTTCCTGAGGAAGAACATCTGATTGTCCTCGAACATCTTTTTATACCAGACTGTAATCATAATCCAGCCCTGGGACACCGATGAGGCTAAGGCCCAGGCACCTTGGCACTAAGCCTGGCAGGTGAGGCAGCAGAGGCAATGGCTGGGCAGCTTCCCTTGGAAAAGCGGATGGGTGGGTAAGGATTTGGAGGTCAGAGGTCGAAAGACAGGTAGAGTCCACAGGTGCTTAACACAGTGCGTCATCTGGAATGCAGGTTGGATTACCCCATAAATGATGGTACTTTATCTTCTACATCTTCCCTCTCAGCATCTATAATTAGACTGTACCGAGAGGTGTGTGGGTCCTTACCCTCTGAATCAAACCTTCTGGAGACGGGGAAAGAAATAACAGTCAGTCTCGCAGCCATAAATAATCCCAGGGCTATCCCACTGATGGGACAGGCCTCTATACACAGTGAGGACTGGGACAGGACAGAAAGACCCCTTGATGACAAATGACCTGGACCACTTGTGTGACCTCGAGAAAAATCACTTAACCTTTTGGACCTTGATTTCTCACTTGTAATATGAGACTAAGATCCCTCCCACATCCTTTATTGAATTATAATGAGCAACAAAGGAGGAAACAGATTTTTTATGGCTTATAAAAGCATAAAGTCCTATGTACATTTAAATTAAAGAAATTAACAATAACTCTAATTAAATAAGAAAATAGTCTATATTTAGGCATAGAAAAAAAAAAATAAAGACAAGAAGGAAATACACCAAAATGGTCAGTTATCTCCAGTAGATAATGGTAGTTATTTCTAGATGGTAAGATACAAGTGATTTTCATTTCTTCATACTTTTATCCTATATTTTTCAAATTTTCTACAATAAAAGTGTGATAAGCAGAAAAATCTTCTTTAAAAAATGTGTGGGTCAGTGAGATCTCACTACCTTCCTTGGCGACACTAGCTGCCTTCTGAACGTTTTATCGTTCTGTTCCTAAGCATTTCACTTAGAGGCTGGGCAAAGAAAATAAAAGAAGGTCAACTTCAAATCGGTCAATTTCTGTGGCGTGTTTGCGCCACTTTAAAAGGCTTCGCTGGAAAGAGAAGGCTGAAACCTCACAGCTGAAATGAGGCTTAGCCAACGGGTTTGCATTTCAACTGTTCAGGCTGCCCTTGCTCCCTGCTACTAAGATTTCACTCTGCCAAGCTGTTTCATCTCATTTGGGGAATCCACATTATGTTCTCATGAAAATTACTTAAAAGAAAACAAAGTTTTCAGATCCTCAAGTAAGGAAGGACGATGTGTAAGTTTCGCACCTATGTGATTTATAAAGGGATATTGCATAATCGGACCCAACCCATCAGCAATGGGCATCTGACTGTCCTGGTAACAAAAACACACACTTTCATCGCTGAACTAAACATTTCTTGAGTCCCCACCATATGCCAGACTCTGTGCTACACAGAATATTATGGTGACAAAGACAGGCCCAGTGATCCAGCACCTAACACGGTGCCTGGACAGACAGGAGCTCCGGATCAACAGTCATCAACAGTCATTGAATATATGAGCATCTCTGCCCCTCTGGCTGTCCTCTTGCCCACAGACGTGGGCAGGGCTGGCTCCAAAGAGAATGAGAACACAGAGTCACACTGAGGAAAAGGGGCAAGTAACCAGGGGTGAGTCAACTTCATGCCCTTTTCACCAACTCTACTACTTCCAAAATGGAGAGAAGGGGACATTATTCATCCCTTTGGAATCAAATTAAAATCAGAGATAAAGGAGACACAGGAATGTCTCAAAAGCTAAAGTGTGTACCAAAGATAGGATATTAGATGGTACTAGGGAATCACAATTTTTTTGGAGTGACAATGTTATTGTGCTTATGTTTTGTTTTCAGGTTCTCAATGTATTCTGAAGCATTTAAGGAGGATATAAGTCTGCTGTTCACTTTCAAATAATCTGGGGGCAATGGAAAATTGGGGACCTAGGACACAAGAGCTACAAGATCAGCAAGACTGGCTACTAACTGATAATTGTAGAAGCTGGATGACGAGGTCACAGACATGTCTGTACATGGAAACCAGCCAGAGAGCTTCAAAAATACTGATGCCTCTGTTCCAACCCCAGAGATGGTGAGTTAAATGGTCTGGGAGGTTACCTCGGCAGTGGGATTTTTCAAAGATCCCCAAGCGACTCTAATATGCAGGAACCATTCGGTTTATGCTATTCTCTATACTTCTGTGTATGTGTGATTATTTGCAGAGCAAAAGTGGTTTTTTTGGTTTTTGGTGGGTTGGCTTGTTTGTTTAGTTTGATAATGCAATGAGAACAAAAGGTAGTTAAGCATATGAGGAAGGGCAAGGGGCAGGCCTGCTCCCCCTTATCTGAGGATAGAGGACTTGCTGGTCCCTCTCTCTGTTCTTTTTTTTTTTTTTTGTGGCCTCTCCCGTTGCGGAGCACAGGCTCCGGACCGGGGCACGAACCCGCGTCCCCTGCATCGGCAGGCGGACTCCCAACCACTGCGCCACCAGGGAAGCCCCCTCTCTGTTCTTTAATCCCAGCCCCCTTCCACCTGCAGCTGACTTCCCACCTCTTGGTTCCTGAAGCAGGGTGGGAACATGCAGAGCATGGTGCCACCACAGGAACCCACTGACACCTATAGATGGCTCCACCCTCAAGCCCCAAAAGGAAGAAACCTGAGTGTGGAGTCTGGACCTCATGATGCAGCCTCCTGCCGCCCTCCCTCTTCCACTTAGCCACCCCCCATCCCACACTCCCTGGGCTCCTTTTGTGACAGTGAATTATCCACTTTCACCTCCTGCCGGGAAGGGAAGGCCAGGGCTTCCTAACAGCCCCGTGACTGAGATTAATCATCCTTGGGTGGATGGAGGCTTTTTACCCACTCATTTCCAGCAGGACCTGCAAAGCCCTCTCACCTGGCTTCCCACAGACCCCCACGGACAGGCCCATCTGATGGGATAATGCTCTCTTTTAACCAGAATGTCTCAATAGTAGGTTTCATGTTCCCAGCTGTGCTCACGGTGGGCATGTGATTTTTCTTTCATGAAAATGCTGTTATTATAGAACCCTAGGCTCACCACCCTCCCTACAATAGTTCACTATTATTTGTGGGGGAATGGTACTTTGGAGAAGGATTTGCATGTGGTTCTCTAAAATGAGCCAAGCCTGGCTGACAATCAAAGGCCTCCACACAACCATAACTCCAGCCAGCCTCCAGACGTTCACCAGACCCCTGGCTATGGCCAGAATGTGAGAGGACCCCCAAAGTGAAACAGAAAACCCAGCGGACTAAAGAGTGTTTTCTTTCCTTCATTCTTCTTTAGTTAAGCTCTTCATAGATGTCTGTCATTGTTGGGGAAGCAGCCTCTGAGGCCCTCTCAGCCCTCAAAAGGGAAAGGAAATAGCAGGTATGAAGAACCCGTTGAGTGCCACTGTTCTAGACACTTACAGTGGAGGTTGTACCTCCAATGTCCATAGGGTCAGAACACGGGAAGCAAGTTGACTTGGGCGAGCACTTGGGCATGGTGGGGACTGGGGTGCACACTCTGTCTCAAGGCAGCCACGACTTAGTGTCAGACCACAGTTTCCTGCAGAAATATTGGCTTCATGTAGCCAAATCTATTTTTGTCAGAGGAGTTGGAAACCTAGAATTCCAAGTGAGTGCAATCTCTCCATTTTTAAATGATGGTAAAGAATTCCATTTTTAGAAAAAACATGGTGGCTAACCCTGTACATTCCAAACTACAGGTGTGTTTGGGCTGGACCCCTCTGGATTGAAATCTGCTGCCTCTGTTTGTATGTCAATCTCTCTCTACTCCTTCCCCAAATACCCCTTAGCCAGTCCCCTGGTCCCCAGGGCACCCCAAGTGAACTTCTGGTAGGGGTGCTTCTCCTACTGCATGGACAACTTCCATGGACATGTTGGTCTCCCCACCTGACTGCAAGGGACCAGGGCTCATTGTCTGGGCACCCTCAGTGCCCAGCTCGTGCCTGGCATATAGGTCTTGAATGTATGTATGTTTGTTGCATGAGTGGATGAATGAATGAATCCACATTTCAGTTACTCCTCATTACCAGCCCATGATGCTGGTGTTCTTATCCCCGTCACACAGATGAGGAAACTGAGCCTTAGACGGGACGAAGAACTTGCCCAGAACCCCAGCTCCCACCACATCTGCCCAAACCCAAACCTGTGCTCTTTGGGCTGCACCCACCGCTTTCTCCATGTCATTTTTCTCCTCGCGTGCCAACATTCTGTACCTACTGAAAGCCACAGTCTTGGCTTGAGAGACAAACAGCACGTTAAAATCATGTCAAAAGTCCTCCACTTTTCGGCTCAACGTGTCACCAAATCACTCACCGAGTTATTTACTGCTGTGGCCTGTGACCCCTTGCTGGGTCAAGGCCTGAAGTGGGTCAGCAAATCAATATTTTTAAGATGCCTATTAAATATCCAACAGCTGGCGCGTGTTAACGGGCGTCACCCTCCCCCACCACATAAGAGTTTTCAAACAACACAGAGCATCTATTCCGCCTCCGGCCTTTTAATTATTGGAAAGAAAATATCACAAAAACATTGCTCTCCCTCCGAAGAAGCAGAGCAGCTTGTGAACGTTATTCCTCCTCCGCACGTGCACCCACTCGAACGCCCGCCTCCCCGGGAGAGACGCTCCGACACCACCCCCCACTCCCCCCCACCCCACCCCCGCTGCAGCGCGGCGCTCATTGCGGGGAGGGCACAGGAAGTGCTCGCCTTCCCCTGACAGCGAACCCACGCCTGCTCCCGGGAAACTGACCTGCCGGCTTCAGTTCTAGGCTGGGCATCAGCGGGAACCCCACAACCTCCTCCAGGCACCCCCAAACCGTGCAGAGTCCTGGGGTCCCTCACCCCTTCGGCGAACTGCTGGGCGCTCCGGGCTGTGGGTTGCGCGCACCCTTGGCGGCCGAAATCCAAGTGCCTGGCCTGCCACCTTGTGGACACTTCTAGGAAAACACCCTGGCGGGCGGGCTCCCAGGGTATCCCTCTCCACCGGGACAGAGAGGGCAGAGAGATGGAAATACAGATGAGAAGCAGATTAACGTGGCAAAATGAAAGAGAACCCATGAGGAGGGTTTAGGGATCATTTTTTCCTCCATTTAATTAAGCCTTTATATGAGGGATGGTGCAAGGTTTAAATGCTCTAAGTGCAAACCACAGATGCATCCTTAAAAAACGGTCTAGTGTTTCTTAAAGTTTGGTGAGTGTCAGAATCTCCCAGGGAGAGTTTTAAAATGTAAATGCCCTGCCCGCTCCGACCTATTTACTTGGAATCTAGGTCCGGCATGGTTTATTTATTTTTACTGTGGTCAAAAAATATAACATAAAATTTCCACTTTAACCATATTTAAGTATACAGTCTGTAGTCTTAAATATGTCCACACTTATGAAACAGATCTCCAGAACTTTTTTATCTTGTGAAACTAAAACTGTACTCTAAACAACAATTCCTCATTCTCCCCAACCAGCCCCTGGTAATCACTATTCTTTCTGTTCCTGTGAAGTAAACTTTAGATACCTCACATAAATGGAATCAATGTAGTATTTTTCCTATCATGACCGGCTTATTTCACTTAGCATAATGTCCTCAAGGCTCATCCACGTTGTAGCATTTGACAGGATTTTCTTCCCTTTTAAGACTGACTCACATTCCATTGTATGGGTAGACTACATTTTGTTTATCCATTCATCTGTCCCTGGACATTTAGGTTGCTTCCGCCTTTTGGCTATTATGAATAATGCTGCTGTTGACATGAGTGTGCAAGTATCTTTTCAAGACCCTGCTTTCAATTCTTTTTGATACAAACCTAGAAGTGAGATTTGGGGATCATATGGGATTTCTACAGGGCACCTCTAGTTTTCACAGGCTCCCTGGGTGATTTGGATACACAACAGAACCACAGATGTGGTCCCAGCCCTTCACCACACAGGGTAGGAAACCAGGGCTCTGGGTCGGGGTTGGGGGGCGGGGAGGGAGAGGGGGGATGGGACACATGAGGATGCTATTGAGGAAGTTTTGATCCATCCTCCCCTATCTAAGGAAGAAACTTTGAGTTCTGTGTAGTTCCAGTTACTCAACCTGCATATAGCCTGGAAAACAGAGAGTAAAGAAGCAAATAAAGTAACTTCAAACAGTGATTACTGCTGTAAAGCAAACAGAGCAGGGTTCGTGACTTGGAGTGGGGGGCTGCTATAACTTATGTGGCACTGACTGCGCCCAGGCACTGTCCTAAGGGCTTTACTTACACTAAATTCTATCAACTGCACAAACAACCTTATGATATAAGGATAGCATAATCCCCACTTACAGCTGAGCAAAATGAGGCACAGAGCTTGCTGAATATTACACAGCCAGCACGTGATAGAACCAAGACCTGAAGCCAGGCAGTTGGGCTCTGGAGACCCCGCTAAGGGCTGGCAACATCTGAGCTGAGACCAGAGGAGAAGTCAGGCAAGCATAGTTCTGGGACGAGCATTCCCAGGCAGCAAATGCAAATGGGCAGGAACCAGCCTCCAGAAACTGAAAGAAGGCCAAAGTGGCTGAAGCAACATGTGGAGTCAGAGGAAAAGAGGAGAGCGTGCAGGAAGGCAAGGTCAGATCATAAAAGATCTCATTGGCTGGAATGAGGAGGCTGGATTGTATTCTCCTGACCCCGGGATGCCACTAAAGAGTTACCAGAAAGGGAGAGACTTGAGCTTTTGCCTTCCTACTGAAAGTCTTCTTCAGTGATGTATATTCAATATGGTCGCAACAAGAAACCAAAGGCTGGTGGGAACCCTGAAGGTCCAAGTCTCTAGCCATGTTTCACTAATAATATGTGCACACTTCAAACGTCTGAGGAATAGTATTTGATTTTTCTGGGAATAGCCCTGGGAATAGTATTTGATTTTTCTGGAGTTCTGACTTTTCACTGTGAAGGACGAGATGACTTGCCCACACTCAGGCAAGACCCATAATTGCTACGGTGGGCAAATGAGTGGGAATTAGAAACTGCAACCCGTTAAGGGAAGAAGAGCCAGCCAAAGAAATAGAAGTGTTAGTATTTTTACCATGAGATCTCACTTACATCTACATAAACTCAGAAGATTAAAAGAGCTCTTTTACATGATGCCATTTTTATAAGCCTTTGTTCCCAAGGTGGGTGGACTTGTCAGGAACTGCTCATCCCTGAAGCCTTCGTGGCCTAACAATCTCTGCCTTTTATCTTGACCAATTCACTTCATCAAAGAAAGGTCTAAATCCTCTGCTATCCTGAACAGTTTTGTTTTGTCTTGTTTGTTTTGAGGTAGGGCACTCAGTGCAGTATCCCTTCCGCACAGCACTCTGCTTTCCTTGTGGGAACTTGCCTTTGACCCCCACTGAGATGCCATCCTTATAGTACAATAAATCCAGGTGCCTGCCCTCCCAGAGAGGGAGCTGGAGTGTTCCCAGGAAGCTCCTTCTGCTCTGTCCTTCCTCCTACCAACTTGGTACAGGTTGGCCATGTTAGCTTAGAGCAGTCACGTGACCTTGGCTCAGCCAATCAAATCCTTGCTTCTCTTAGATGTTGAATCTTGACAGAAGGACACAAGGAAGGTGGCAAGAAATTTGGGTCCACTGATAAGATCAATGAGCAAAGCCTGCTTACCAGGACCTTCCAGGGCAACCTGGTGCCCATCTGCTCCAGGCCTAGGTCTTCAGCCCTCACTTGAAGCTTATGAACAACCCCATAAAGTTCTCAAAGGATACTTAGTCCCTTTATTCTAAAATTAGCCAATGCTTCTGTTGTTTGCAATTAAAAAAAACCCAACCAGTGGGTTCAACAACGAACATTCAAGGATCAAAATTAGGTATCAACAAGCACCTAAAATCTGCAAAGAGTTACATGCCTCTGCTATGCGGAAATACAATGACGAGAAAAGGTGGGGGAATTCTTTTTCTTTCACACTGAAGTGCAGAGGTAGGTACTCCAGGGCTAGTATGGTGGCTCCATGATGTTCACGTTGGACCAGGCTTCTCTGTTTCTTCTCCACCATCTTTAACTCATGCTTCCATCTACAAGGTTTCCTTAATAGACGATCACTGTGGCTCTAGTCATCCCAGCCATGTTCCGGGCAGGAAGGAGGTACAGGGAAAAGGTAAGAGTCTCCTGCCAGCTGAGTGAGTCCGCTTGAAAGAACTGCTGGAAGTAACTTCTACCCACACCTCAGTGACTGCCCCAACCTCAAGGGAAGTTACCAAATGGTTTGTGTTTTTTTAATTGGGCAAATTGCCACTCTCAAATTTATAGAACTCTATCCTTAAAAAGGAGAGGATGGATAGTGAGTAGTCAAGTAGTAATCTCTTTCACACCCTGCTTTCTTTTTTTTGTTGTTAAAAAAAATTTTTTTTTAATTTAATTTTTTTTCAGGGGCACTGTGCTGCACGGCATGTGGGATCTTAGTTCCCCAACCAGGGATGGGAACTGTGCCCCCTGCTGTGGAAGTGCAGAGTCGTAACCACTGGACCGCCAGGGAAGTCCCATCCTGCTTTCTTGAGAATTGCTGAAGCTGCTGAGGACCCCCATTCGTCTTTCTTCCTTGGTCAAGCCTGTCTGAAAAGATCCCCTAGTCTAAACTCTGGTTATGAGGAAAACTACAGGAAACTTCATTTCCATAGATCGGTCTTGGAATCCTGATTCCCACACATCTTTGCTGAGTGACTTTGAACAAGAGAGTTGATTCTTTAGGAGCTTAGTTGCCTCAAATGTAAAACCTGCCTCAGTCAAGGAAGACTGGCCTAGATAACAACCCACAGTCCCATCTAGTTCAAAGATGATGAGAAATTAACTTTTCCACTAGTTGGAGCGTCCAACAGCCCTGCCAAGAACACCAAAGCAAAAGAGAGACACTGGTCATAACGTGAATGAGACTTTTAAAATTCTTCTCAGCCTTTACCCCCAGGAAGAGGCTTGAATTGTGCCTTAAGCTCAGGCAGAAATCCATCTGCCTGAATTTCCTTAGAAATTAGAAAGTGAAAACTACGAGGACTCAAAACCAGGAGTGAGCTCACCTGAGGCAGCTGGGGAGGAAGGGGGGAAATTGCAACTTTGGAGCAGAAATGTATCTCTGGAAGACAATTCTCCATGCATCTCTGCACACACTGAAAGCAGAGGTACTGACTGCTTTTATTCCAGCCTATCTGCTTCAGGATGATGTATAGAGAACAGTCTTGGAAGGTAGAGAGACTATCTCTCTCTAGAGCAAAGGGCCAGTCTGCCCATATAATAGCGACATCTTCCTCTGGAGCTAAGAGCAGGCATGCTTACTGCCCATTATAAAAGGTTCCAGTTCCCTAAGCTCAGGGTGCCCCTCCTGTAACACAACCCGCTACATGTCTAGGTGTCACCTGACTTGCTTCACATCACCCTGTGGGAATGGGGTCAGGGCACTGCCCCAAATGCTGATACTGTGGCTACTGCTACTGTAGGAAGTAATAAGGTTCTTTGTCTCTGAACCAGGAGTCCATCAGCATCCACAACACTGTGGTGGGCTAACTGAGTGGCCTGCAAGTAGAGTAAAACCCCAGACCCTTCTTAACTTTCCTTTCCTTTTCATCACCTCCCCACCTACCTTCCCTAACCTACCTCCCAAATGTAAACATGGGGTCCTCAGCTTCCAATCATCCCCCAGAAAATATAAATATTTTAACACTTTTAACCAAATCACAGAAACCTCAGAATAATTCTCTGTGTATTTTTAAGAACTTTCTAGTTGCAAAAATAATCCCTCCAGGCACTTAGCTCCCTGCTGTGGCCAAACCCTCGGTATAACACAGTTAAAGAATAGTTAACCATAATGATGGACATTTCCTCTGGGATTCAACCACATAAGTCACAAGAAAGCAACTGTGTGTTAAACCCAAAGTTTCCCAGAAGGGACCCAAGAGCTGTGAAGGATGTGTATTTCTCTCCAGCTTTCATCCTCCAACATTATCAAGCTGAGCTGCTGATGCCTGATTTTTTTTTTTTCTTTTTTAAGAACTGGAAAGTTAAGGGAGTAGGACTTTAAATAATAGGCTCAGCTGATGGTGGCTGAAACGGTCCATGCTGTTTGACTTTCCAATATTAAAAACCTTTGGTCACCCCAAATACACACAAACAATGATCAGATAAGAAATAATCTACTTTTGGTCATGCTCAGCAATCTGTTGTTGTCTGCCTGGGCTACAGCAGAAGTCAAACACTGAACAGTAATAAAAACGATAGTGATCAACTCTGCCAATTCCATTCATTTCCAACCCATCTGCGCCCCATGTATGCTGGAAATTCAGCCCTCAGAGAGCAAGAAGGTGCATGTTTTAGCCATCAAACCCCAGCATGACCTTTCTTTCCCCTGTGAGAGAAGTCCAGGGTGAAAGCCACCTTTCTCAAACTCCATTCCCCTCAGAGAATCAATAAAAGATTGTTTATTTCCATAAGCGCATCCGCATTGGCAAACGGCCTCCTGTTTTTCCTAAGGGAAGGGCTTTGTTGTAAAATCATCAAATGTTAGAGCTGATTGCGCCCCTGGAAATCTCCTCACTCAAACCTTCATTTTCATATGAAGAAGTGATGCTCAGAGGGGGCTAGTGATCACCTAGAGCACAGAGCAGTGTCCACGTCCCCAGCCATGGCTCTTTCTACAACATCCCACTGCCTCAGGGCCTTTGCACTTACTGTTCCCTCTGCCTGGAATGCTCTTCCCAAACCGTATTTGCATGGAGTATTCCTTCACCTCCTTCAAGTCTTGATTTAAATGTCTTGGTGAGCCCTGCCCTGCCTATTCTATTTTAAAATTGCACCCATCCACACTTGCTATCCACTTTCCCGTTGTATTTTCTTCATAGAACAATCACCTTCCAACATATTTCTATAATTTACTTATTTGCTTATGGTCTGTCTTCCCACACTAGAATGTAAGCTCCATGCAGTCAGGGATTTTGTGAGTCTGGATAGCCGTCATAGGTATTCAATCAATATTTATTGGCAAAATGAGCAAACTACCACAATAAACCTTCATCTAGAGATCACAAATCCAAATTTCTACAGGAAACAGGCAGGAAGTGTCAAGGGTCAGCTAGGGACTATGGCAAACCTGAAATCTCATGCTACCACCTAAAAAGGACAGCATTACTTAGCACAAGCCAATCACTGCCATGTGACAATGCTGTTTTTATTTTGATTTTTTTAAGACAAACCTGAAATTGGAATTTGGGGATGAAAAGTAAAATCTACTGATTTCTACAGATGAGGAAAAAAATTTAATTGAATCATGAGTGTACTGTTCAAACGGAGCAAACTGTTCAAATTATACCGGTTTGGGACCTCTCCTTGACCCAAACTGGAAAGTGACAGGAATGGAGGGGAAGGGGAGAAGGGGCACATCAGAAGAGTTCCTCCTTTTGCTCTGTGTGTCACTGCAGATCTGAGAGAGAGGAACAGACGGCTGGCTTTTACCTAGTCTAAGAAACCAAGAGATTCATTGAAGAACTGGTTCAGGGAGGTTCAGAATAGATCATTGCACGCCAGAAGTTCCCCAAATATATGAGAAAGTCTCCCTCTCAGAAGGAAGAAACTCAAGAGGTTCCTCAATATGCATTCTGTGAAAACCACTCTGTCCCCATGGCCTTGGCTGGGTCTTGATTAAAGGTTAATGGTTTGATTAAAGACATAGAAGATCTGAAACCATGATACTCCTAGAAGAAAACATAGACTATAGCCCTTGACATGAGTCTTAGCAATGATGTTTTTAGATATGACACCTAAAGCATAAGCAACAAAATGAAAAATAAATAAGTGGGACTATATTGAACTGAAAAGCTTCTGCACAGCAAAAGAAACAATCAATAAAATGAAAAGACAACCTATGGAATGGGAAAAAAAGATCTGCAAACCATATGTCTGATAAGGGGTTAATATCCAAAATATAAAAAAACACACAACTCAACAGCAAAAAAAAAAAAACAAAAAGCAAAAACAAATACTCCAATTAAAAGTGGGCAAAGGACATGAACAGACACTCTTCCAGACACGCAAATGGCCAATGGGTTCATGAAAAGGTACCCAGTATCATTACTCATCAGGGAAATGCAAATCAAAACCATAATGAGAGATCGCTTCACACCTGTCAGAATGACTGTCCTCCAAAAGATGACAGATAACAAGTGTCAGAGAGGGTGTGGAGAAAAGGGAACCTTTGTGCACTGTTGGTGAGAATGTAAATTGGTGCAACCACTATGGAAAATAGTACGGAGGTTCCTCAAAAAACTAAAAGTAGAACTGCCATATGAGGTAGCTTTCCACTTCTGAAAATATAACCAAAGGAAATGAAACCACTATGTCAAAGAGACATATCTGCACCCCCATGTTCATAGCAACATTATTCACAACAGAAGTTATTATATATGTGTATATATATATATAATTACTCAGCCATAAAGGAAGGAAATCTTGCCATTTGTGACAACATGGACCTTGAGGGCATAATGCTAAGTAAAATAAATAAGAGAAAGACAAATACTGTATGATCTCACTTATATGTGGCATCTTATTTTTTAAAAAACAAAACCATGAACTTCTAGAAAAAGAGATCAGATTTGTGGTTACCAGAGGTGAGGGACTGGGGGAAGGGGGAATCAGATGAAGGTGGTCAAAAGTTACAAACTTCTAGTTATAGGTAAATAAGTATTAAGGATGTAATATACCACATGATGACTATAGTTAACACTGCTGAATGTGACATGTGAAAGCTGTTATAGACAAGCCTAAGAGTTCTCAGCACAGGGGAAAAAAAAATTTTTTTCTTTTTTTTTGTATGTATATGAGATGATGGGTGTTACCTAAACTTATCGTTGCAATCATTTCACAAGATATGTAACTCAAATCATACCTTAAATTGAAACAGTGCTGTGTGTCAATTATATCTCAACAGAACTGGAAAAAAAAATGGTTAAAAAATGTTGACAGTTTCCCAAGAAAGTAGAAGAGTCAAAAGCCTTTCCTTAGTGGAGGGTGGGATCCTAGGGCTTCCCTGAGTCATTCAGAGCTGAGTCAGGAGACCACAGCCTGGGCCACCCAGGACCAGCAGGGACATTCACTGGTCCCCCTCTGTTCCTATCCCCCTTTCCCCCACTTCATCCTCAACCCAGACTTCAGCAAAGCTAGTTGGCTAGCCCAGCAGGCTCCATGGCGGGGGTACGTCCACCCCGGAGGGACTAGAAACCTCCCCAGGGTAACCACAACCATCAATAATCTGAAGGCAGTCCAATTCCAGATTTCCCACTCACATCTCCACTATGGCCACGGTCTACAGTAGAAGCTTCTTGCCAACCTGTTGGTCCCCCTCTGCCACCTCCCTGCCTCTGGGCACCCAAGGCTCACTACAGACCTCAGCCCTCTCACCTGGCCTGAGTCTTCCCATGCGACTTGACCCAGGTGGTCCTCGGCTCAGGCCCTAAATAAAGGGAGAGGGTCAGATGTCAGAGCGAGGCACCGGGCAGGGCTGCTGGTCTCTCCCAGTTATACACATTCTGTTAAGGGCAAACTGGGGCCTTAGATACAAGGTATTTGGGGCATATAAGGAAGTTCTGAATTCAGATATTCAAAATTTCTGCTTAACATCCTCTCCTCTTCATCCCCAACATGCATCAAAGACAGCAAGTCTCCTGAGGCCGGGAACAAAGCAAAGAGTCACCACAGGCCTTATGTCACCAGTCAGCAGGCTGCAAGGCTCCAGGTCCCACTCATCTCTCTTTCTCTCTTTCTTAGAATTAGATCAGAAATGAGAGAGGTGACACAGAAATGGCTACTCGAATTGGAAAATGAAGTCAGATGTTTTCTGGCAGGAAGCGAGTAGATTTGGTTGATGAACTTGACCATGGTGGACACTGTCCATAAATTAAAATCTATAACTCTACGGTTTCATACAAATACATTTGAAGCCTTTGTATCTGATTAAAAAATATATGTATACATCAAATTGGCAAAAGTGTATTGCAATGCCCAATATTTTTATTTTCTCATTTGTAAGTATAGAAGGTTAAAGAGGATGTCTTTAGGTGAAAAAATAAGTACTGTTAATAATAATTTGATAAAGATTAATAAATACTTTTCAGCATATTTCCAAGAAATCAAGAGAGCAAATAAGTCTAAGAGCTGGATAACAAATCTTCTGCAGTTCAGGCTGTTTGCAATTCTTTGCTTTTAATAAAATTGGAAGAGGACCTAACTGAGCTAGCAAATGATATATCATTATTAAAATAAATTCTGTGATATATCACTATGTGATCGTTATCATATAACCGCGAAGGAATTCAAACTGGTATCATAAATCTTCTTCCATAACTGCTTATTTTATATGTGAAATTTTTTATTTGCATCTATAAAAAATAGAAATAGAATTGGTGCTGCACCCGGCCTCTTCCCAGCAATAAGTCATACTCACCCATGAATACAGGAACTCGTTGTTAGAACCCCAATCGTGCCATTTAGGAGATATCTTTCCAAAACCTTTTTTTTATACTTTCTGACTAGTATTGAAATTGGGATGTTATTGGGATGTTATTATGCTATTGTAGTCAATAACGCACTAATAGTGTATCTGTGTACTACTGATAATAATTATAACTCAATCAGGAAGAATTTTTTAATACTTGGAGTTTTATGATCATAGGATATAAAGGAAGCATTCAATTTTAATCTGTGCATTTCTTTTGTTTGTGTTAGAAGAACATGCCACAATGATCAATAAAAACTTTCAAGCATAAACAACTATACATTAGGATAAGATTTTGTGGAGTAAGCAGAATAGATAGAAAATAAAGATGTAAAAGGCTCAAATGCTAAAAAGGAGCTTGTTTAAATATTTAAAAATAGATAGTGATGAGTATCAAAGTCCTTTGGTTTTTAGATTCCACTGGATACATTTAAGAGAATAATGTAGGAGATTTATTTTTAAATGTCAATATTTAGAATATATCAAAAGTTACAGACTTTTCTGTGCTAATTTTCTTAGGTGATAATGGTATTTATTGTCTCATGGGAAAATGTCCTTATTCTTAGAAGATGTACCAGCTGTCATGAAATGCGTCTATGTATCAACAGGGCTATTATTACTTTATTTTTTATATCAGCTGACTCCTGTTCTTTTAGTTAGTTCATTTTGAAAGAAAACGCTATGTCATTAGCACAAATAGAAAATCAGCATTACTTGTTATAAAGAGAAGATAAACCTCAGTAAATAAAATGAAAACAAGACAACGTTTTAAATTTCTGGCTAGAGTCTGTCACTCACATGATGAATCTAAGCCTGAAACCTACTCTCTCTTATTTAAGAAGAGAGCAGGGTTGTGCTGGAGAAAGCAGTTTAGGGAGTGGTAGAAGCATGAGAGTAACTGCAGATCCAAACTGACTTCTTTTTCTCTTAGATGAGGGTGGGGAAAAAAAGACAGTTAAAATGGAGTGTTTTACATGCTAAATGGGTGAGGTACAGGATGCTAGGAGAACACACAGACGGGGTAGAGGTCTCAGAAAGGCAAAGAGGGGACGTCAAACCCAAGGTCTGTGGATGAAAGTAAACTAATCATGTGTGAGGAACTAAAGGTTCAGTGTGATTTGTGTTGACTGTACCTCCCGCTTTCCTTGGGAGAGTTCTAGTTCTCTCTTACTGTCCCAGAATAATTATTAACAGCACCCTCTTCCATTCTCAAATATATTTTGTCTGGAAAATCAATTATAGGTCTCCCTAAGTATGACCCACAAGGCTGACCCGTACTCCCCAAGTATGACCCATACTCCCCACAAGGCTTGCAGAGTATGGTGAGAAGAAGCAAGAAATGAGGCTGAAGAGGTAGGCAGAGCCCAGCTGAATCTGGAGGGCAACAGGAAACCACAAAAGCCCTCAGGCAGGGGAGTGCCGTGATGAGATTGCATTCAGAAGGCTCCGCGCGGCCAGTGGACTAGGGGGTGGAAGTGAGGAGGGTAGCATCCATGGGAAGAGGAGAAATGATCTGAGGCCAATGATTTTCAGAAGGTAGATTCACAAGGGCTTGGTAATTGATTGTGGGCATCAGATCAGGGGTAATGGAACAATACAAGCCAGGATGACAGCCAAGTTTTGGCCTGAGTGACTGTTTGCATGGTGGTGTCACTCACTGAAAGTAGAGATGCAAGGAAAGGAGCAAGGTTATGGGAGAGTTTAGTGTCACTTGGGTTAGACAGAGTGTGACGTGCTTAGTGGACATCCAAGTAGACATGTGTAGTAGCACCTACATGTACAGGTGATGGATTGGGATATGTCAGCATCAAAGAAGGGTTTCTCAACAGATACACACATTACATATACAACTGAGGAACCACCATCCCCAAAAAGGACCAGTATGACAGTGAATGTTGGCGATAGCTGGTGCATCGCCCGACATTTTTGACAGCCCTCCCTCTGTTTGAGAATCAGTGATGCCAAGGGCATTGGAAGCCAAGCCCATAGATGGGATTGTCCAGAAAGAACAGAGGCCTGAGGCAGAACTGGGAGAAATCCCAGGATTTAAATATAAAGTAGAAGAACGTGAGCCAGAGAGTGAGAAAGGGCGTTGCATAGAAAGGAGGAAATTCAAGCGAGTGTGGTGTTCCTCAATTGAGAGAGAATGCTTCCAGAAGAAGGAAGGGGTCAAATACTCCCAAACAGTGACCAAAACAGCCAAGGTGGCACGGTAACTCTCAAGAGGTATCCGCTAGACCTGACAACAAGGAGGCCACTATGGCCCTTGGTTGGGCAGCTTCCAGGCAGTTGATGGGCAAAAGCGGATTGAGGAGTGGATAGAGGTGAGGGAGAGGACGCCGCTTCAAGACATTTGCCTGCGACCAAGACAAGAGCATTAAGTGACTCCCATTCAGCCATGCGGATTTCTTAGCACCAAGAATATGACCAGGACTCCAGGAAAGGTAGTAGGAATTACAGCTCTCCCATCCAGCCAATTTCAGCCCACAGAAGCCATCACTGGGCTCCCTGGGCTGGGGAGCCACTTGCAGCACCACACTACCTCTGTGCCACATGCCCAGCCAGGTGAATCATATTCACATTTGGACATGGGTCTTATCCATTGGTCTGCAGGAACCCCTCCATGTATAAGACAGAACTATATCTCCTATACCTTCATAATCTCAACAGTAACATCAACTCTTACTACTAGACTTTACTACTATCGTGTAGTTTACACTTTGACAACATTATATAATTTATTCTTTAAAAATAATCCTATGCCAAAAACACAATTATTTGCATCTTATAATTAAAGAAAGTGAGGACCAGAGAGGTCAAAGTACTTACCCCAGGTCACACAACTAGTGAGAAGTAGAGCCAGAATTCAAGTCCACATTTGCCTGCCCCTGCTGGAACACCTCTGCTCCCCACAAGGCTTGCTAAACAGAAGCAGCTTACTCAAAACTGCCCAAGGCCTCCTGATGCTAAAATCAGGCAACGTGTGCATCTCAGTACATCTTTGAAGGAGAGAGAATGGTGTAGAAGCTTGACCCCAGCCTAGAGACAGAAGAACCAAATTCAAATTGTGACCTTGGGTAACGAATTCACATAACCATCCGAGACCTACTTCCTCATGCATAAAAGGGGTGTGTGTGTTGACTTGATCATGTGTCCCGTCAATAAAAAAAAAAAAGAGTACATACTACCTATACGTATGCATTTATTTATCCTTTAATTTATAAGGTGCTTTAATGAAGAAATATTGCATGTATTATTAAAGGGCATAAAAATAAAATATTTAATAGGATGAGAGAAAGATGAAATAAGGAATATTAAATGTCCTGTTGATTGTGATGGCTTGATACCATCATCAGCTAATACCTCAAGGCCTAATATGAACTGAGGTAAGATTGATTTATCATAATAATAGTAGATGATAATCAAGAGATCAAATATCTTGGTAATCTCAAGACATTTTGGCTGACTTCCTACCAGGTTTGATGGAGCTGTCATAATTTTTTCCTTATGATAGTGGTCAATGGAGAGAGGGGCAGTACTGCTACGTCCCTGTGGTCCACTTGACCTTGCATCAAAGGTCTTCAAATGGGGCTGTCTTTGCAGAGTGCCCATTTGGTGAGGGAAAGTTTCATTTAAACAGAAATATAATTCATAAATCTACCTACATAGGTGCGTGTTATTAGTTTCCTGTGGCTGCCATGACAAAGTTCCACAAACTAAGGGGGCTTAAAACAACAGAAATGTATTGCTTCACAGCTCTGGAAGCTAAAAGTCTGAAATCAGGGTGTCAGCAGGGTCAGACTCCCTCTAAAACCTGAAGAGGAGAAGCTTTCCTTACCTCTTCTAGCAGCTGGTGTTTGCTGGCAATCCTTGGCATTCCTTGCCTTATTGAGTCTTCATTCCGATATATGCCCCATCGCATGTGGCTGTCTTCTCTCTCCATCTCTACCTCTGTGTCTCTTCTCCTCTTCCTATAATGACACCAGACACATTAGGTGTCCCACCCTAATTCAATATGGTCTCATTACTTCTACAACCAGCTCCATTTCCAAATAAATCCCATTCTGTGGTACTGGGGGCGTTAGGACTTCAACACACCTTTCTGTGGGAACGATTCAACCCATAACAGCATGCATAAACATGCCAAAAGCAAATGAAATAAGGAACGCAGCTTTGTCCATGCTATAGACCCTCCGCCTTTGACTCGGACACAGGACCTACTATACGTGACCCCTAGAGCAAGTGAAGATACTGTGTCAATCCATATACTATTTTTTAAAAAATTCTTTTAAATACAGGGACTGGGATACTGAGAAGAAGCAGTCAGAGAGAGAGACAGAATAAAAGGTACAAGAGTGACCTCACTCAGTTAAGGGAGATGAATGGTTCAAGAAGGGGGGGTTCAGCAGGGACCAGCTGAGGAGTCACTATAATAAGGTCTAGGAGGGGCCCGTTGGACTTAACAACAGGAAGATCACCACGGCCTTTAATTTCTTTGGTTTTACACTTGTATTTTTCTCTTCCCCAATCCCAATGGATAACCTTGCGCATCCTGTAGGGTACAAGCACTCCATTTCACAGACTTCTGTCCTAAGAGAATCTCAAAGGTCTCTTCCAGGTTAAAAAATGTAATAACACGAAGAATATCCCTTTCCCAGAGGTCACTTCCAAAATGACTAAGAAATCAGGTGCTGTGAAATAGTATTAGATTGAACCGTCTAAGAATTTTGAGTGGGCAGAAAGGGGAGACATAAAAAGGACACTTGAGGGCTTCCCTGGTGGCGCAGTGGTTGAGAGTCCCTCTGCCAATGCGGGGGACGCGAGTTTGTGCCCTGGTCTGGGAGGATCCCACGTGCCGAGGAGCGGCTGGGCCTGTGAGCCATGGCCGCTGGGCCTGCGCGTCCGGAGCCTGTGCTCCGCGGCGGGAGAGGCCACAACAGTGAGAGGCCCGCGTACCGCAAAAAAAAAAAAAAAAAAAGGACACTCGAATCTATTATCATATTTATTTTTATCTTAAGGGGATGCCTACAGGAAAGAATGTGAGAAAACACTGTGTTGAAAGCAACCGAGGGCCTTATTACTAACCATTAGTAGTAGCAGTACTTACCATTTACCACCTGAAAGGCAGCAGAGTGCACTGGTTAATGGCATTAAAGTTTGTAGCCAGATTCCCTAGTTTGAATCCCACCTTTGTCACTTACTAGCTGTATAACTTTGTGTTATGTAATCTTTTTTGTGCCTGAGGTTCCTCATCTATAAAATCTGCTATAATGGTACTACTTCATAGGGGTATTTTGCAAATAAATCTATGTAAAGTGCTTAAAATAGTGCCTTTCTGGCACATAGGAAGAGCTATGTAAGGGTTACTTGCTGTTGCAGTGATGATAATGATGATGATGATGCTGATGATGGCCACTTACTGAGCTTCTAGACACTATGCTAAACATTTTATCACCTCATCTCTTTTTATCGACACAAAATAGCCCAGTGATTAAGAGAATGGACTGAGAAATCATACCGACTTCAAATCCAAGCCTTGCTAGCCACTTGCTAGCAAGTCACTCAAAACTTCTAAGGTTTAGTTTCTTCCTACACCTATGAAATTTTCCATGTAATCCATCTAGCATGCCACCTGATGAACAGTCGGTGTTCCATTAATGTGAACTCTTATGATTTATGACTTAATTAAGAAAGTATAATTACATCCATACTGGTCCAGTGTCTCACAGCAGATGTGGATTTGAACCTGACCTAAAAGTCAAGTCAGTTATATCGGCACCTTTTGTCATTCAATTCCTTGCATTTCATGACCCCATACCAGTTATCCATGGACAGGGGTTTCTCAGAGCAGCAGGAGGTCTACATGTAAGCACCAACCCTTTCACCAGAACGACAGTCATCACGTACGGTCTTTCTTAAAAGTAAAGTGCTGGCCTGCCTTGGCACCGTGGGAAAGCAAAAATTTAAGTTACCATTGAGTGGAGGGAATTTTGAACTGCTTCTAGACCCAGCCCTGAAATTGACTAAGGTGTGG
This sequence comes from Stenella coeruleoalba, assembly GCF_951394435.1. Classification (NCBI taxonomy): domain Eukaryota; kingdom Metazoa; phylum Chordata; class Mammalia; order Artiodactyla; family Delphinidae; genus Stenella; species Stenella coeruleoalba. Next base: position 35,573,464 of record NC_137151.1, on the reverse strand, counting down.
CCTCCGTGGAACAGATTATCTTGTCTCTAGGGTCTCTTTGAGTTCAGAAATTATGCAAGTTTATGAATTTACAATCCAGGTGGGGATATAAGACCAAGATAACTAGCAAACGATTTGAGGCCATTTATGACCAAAGGATAAAAGTTTTGTGGGGGTCAGGGTGACCTTTAATTGATGATTTAGACAGTAATTTCTAAAATGCCCAATCATGAAAATATCCTGAGGTTCTTTTTTCAATGTAAAGATTTCTGGGCCCTATCCCAGACCAACCGAATCCCAGTCTCCCAAGAATCAGTATTTTTACCCAGCACCTCTGATTCTGGCCAATGGACTCTACCACTAGACATTTAGATGTAATTAGGGTGGTGTTTCAGGAGACAGTATTTTTTTTTTTTTTTTTTTTTTGCGGTACGCGGGCCTCTCACTGTTGTGGCCTCTCCCGTTGCGGAGCACAGGCTCCAGACACGCAGGCTCAGCGGCCATGGCTCACGGGCCCAGCCACTTCGCGGCATGTGGGATCTTCCCGGACCGGGGCACGAACCCATGTCCCCTGCATTGGCAGGCGGACTCTCAACCACTGTGCCACCAGGGAAGCCCGGGGGGACGGTATTTTTTAAAAGCTCTACAGGTGGTTCTAATATAACCAGAGTTGAAAATCACTGGGTTAGATCATTGAATTGTTGGAAATTTTTTTAAAGGATGAGGTATTTGCACAGCCATATTCATAGCAGCATTATTTACAGTAGCCCAAAGATGGAAGTAACCCAAACGTCCTTTGACAGATGAATCGATAAACAAAATGTGGAATGTACATAGAACGGAATATTGTTAAGCCTTAGGAAGAAAGGAAATTCTGACACATGCTACAAACTGGATGAAGCCTGAAGACATTCTGCTAAGTGAAATAAGCCAGACACAAAAAACCGAATATTGTATGATTCCATTTGTCTAGAGTAGTCAGGCTCTCAGAGAAACAAAGTAGAACGGTGATTACCAGGGGCTGGGAGGAGAGGGGGGATGGGGAGCTATTGACTCATGAGTCTAGTTTCAGTTTTGCAGGATGAAAAAGATCTGGAGGTTGGTTGCACAACAATGTGAATACACTTCATACTACTGATGGTAGTATTTAGTGTATTAATACATGGTTAAGATGGCAAATTGTAAGTTATATGGATTTTACCACAGGGTTAAGATTGTTAAACATGGTTAAGATGGTAAATTGTAAGTTATATGGATTTTACCACAATCAAAAAAGAAATTTTTAAAGGGTAGGAATGGTAGATAAATAGCTTACTTGGTACCGCCCACATCCCCATCCCTGGCAGACATCGCTAATTGATTACTGACTACTCCCACACAGAGCCCAGGCCTTCCCAACCCCTGAACAGGTGAGAACAGTGTGAGAAGAGATGGGAGAAAGTGAAATGATTAAGGTTATATGACTATGTGTTTGGCAGAGGGAGTGAAAGTGGGGACGAAACGAAGGCGATTAACCTCCAAGGTGGAAGGGAGTACTAGGGAGGAAAAAAGACACAATAAACGAAATCCCCTCAAACACAATATGCACTATCTATTCTCTTTTTTTAATTAATTTTTATTGGAGTATAGTTGCTTTACAATGTTGTGTTAGTTTCTTCTGTATAGCAAAGTGAATCAGCCACACGTATACATGTAACCCCACTTTTTTGGATTTCCTTCCCATTTAGGTCACCACAGAGTACTGAGTTCTGTGTACTATACAGTAGGTCCACATCTGTTATCTATTTTATATATAGTAGTGTATATATATGTCAATCCCAATCTCCCAATTCATCCCACCCCCTCTTCCCCCCGCCCCCCGCGGTGTCCATATGTCCGTTCCCTACGTCTGTGTGCACTATCTATTCTTTAAAACACCACCTAGTGGGCAGAGGCCAAAAACTCCTTTTCTGTTGCCATGTTACAATATAGCCTTACTAGGGGACTAACGAGCCACAGGGGTCTGTTGGCAAGTGCCCTAGGGAGGACCCAGGGATGGGGTTGAAGGTCTGCCTGCCTCTGGAAGCCTTGGAGGGGCACCGCCTCCATCCCTCTGTCCTCGGATCCCTCTCCAGGCTACTGCCGTGCACGGTGCTCCAGGCACAGACGTGGGTAAGTCCCTGTCCCCTGAGGCCCCGATGCACCAGCATGGCTGAGAGCTGTCTGAGGCAGGAGCCGCTTTATAGATGGGGAGGTGCTAGCAGAGGCTTTTTTGAGACATTCCACGTGACAGTTGGCTAGACTAGGTTTCCACCTTTGCAGAGAAGGGTCGACTTTCTGCAAAGAAGAGGAGCCAGCACCTTTAAATGACTCACATCCCCTGGAGATGTTATCTCCCTTTCTCTCTTCCCAATCCCTTTTGTCTTTTACAACCAGAGGAGACAAATGTGGTATTATGCTCTTCAATAATTCGGTTTGCGCTTCCGTGGTGGCGCAGTGGTTGAGAGTCCGCCTGACGATGCAGGGGATACGGGTTCGTGCCCCGGTCCGGGAAGATCCCACATGCCGCGGAGAGGCTGGGCCCGTGAACCATGGCCGCTGAGCCTGCGCGTCCGGAGCCTGTGCTCCGCAACGGGAGAGGCCGCAACAGTGAGAGGCCCGCGTACCGCAAAAAAATAAAATAAAATAATAATTGGGTTCTTAATCCTGGCCTTAGCAAAGCCCAAAATCTATGAGGAAGGAAGCATGTGGTTCAAACTCAGGGTGTGGGTGTTTATCTGTTTGGAGAAGGTCCGGTTGTTCCCAGAATAATCATTACTACAAAGGCAAATCACTGCTTGAAGATTTGCTCCCTGCTTTTGCACTAATTAGTATACAAAAGGGAGGAGGAGGGGGGATGAGAAGCAGAGGGCAGCCACCAGCCGTGAAGATTTGTTGTTAATTAAACAACAGGTTGAGACAGGAAAACCAGAGTCAGGTGTGATCTGTCCTGGGTGCCCAGCCTGGTCCTGTGATGCCCAGGGAGTTGGGGGGATGTGGTCGGGGGAGGGCCACCGCCTCCCCTCGGGCTGCCCCTCCTGCCCTAACACCAAGGGGTCAGCACTGACGTCCTAAAATTCCAATGGACACCAAGAAGCAGCTCTCACTCCAACCCCAGAAACCTACTTGAGGCACCTGGGAACCACAAACAGTGTGGGGAGGCTTCTCTGTCACGGCCACAAGCGCTCTGCCAGCTCGAGGCATCACCAGAAAGCTTTCCTTTGGCATCACGGCTGTATTTTATGTCGGCTTTAATTGTACGTTTGTAAGAGAGGATAAATGAGTTAGTGAGCAGGGGAACACCGAGGGGAAATATGGAGCAGAGCTGAGAGTCTAGTGATAAAGCATAATGGAGCTCTATTATTAAGGAAGTAACTCTGCTTTTAAAAACGGGGTTGCAGGTCTGGGCAGCTGCTAAGCGCACTCAAAAACAGGTTGATGTGCCTGCTTTCAACCTCTTCATTTTTCCGGCACCCAAAGAAGCCACCTTGCCAATACACCTGCTTCTTGTGGTGGCGAAGGCAATCTGTCTGCTTGTCACCTTCATTGGTGTCTGGGGATGGCTACAGTAGTCTGGGCAAACGCTATGACACCAAGTCCCCAGGAAGAGCCAGGGGCTAGAAAACTTTACAATTGCCTCCCTTGCTCCCTGGAAATTGTCCTTTCAAATGCAGGCAGCTCCACTAGACGCTGGGAGAGAGATGCACCATCAGAATCATGGGGATTTACAGCTGGAAGGCAACCCAGTCAATGCATGATCTCACACTCTCATTTTGGAGGCAGTGGAACAGCTGAAAGGTGCAGTGACAGCACAGAGGGACAAATGGTCAGAAGCAGGGCCAGCCAAGAACCCGGGGCTCCGCATCCAGCCCGTACTGGGGCCCCACTCATGGAGACAGTCGATTCTTCTCCAGTCACTGTGGGGAATCACCCTGCACGCCTCTGGTTAACTCCCGGGACCTTGGAGAAGAGGGCAAAGGGCTGGAGATCATTCATCCATTGTGCCAACTGATTATGGAGGCCCTGCTGGGTGCCACAGATGGAACTAAATTCTGGGGACACAAAGAGGGGACTCAAGTCTAGCAGAAAGAGTAGAGCCACAAACCAAAAATCGACCTGTAGTTATACCGTGAGAGTGGGCACTGGAGCCCAGGAGAGGAAGCAGCAGGCTACATGCGAGCTGGAAACGCCTTCCTGGAGGAGCTGGCATTTGAGCTGAGCCACAAACCCTCCCCTAATCAGCAGCCCTTTCCTTGGCCTTCCTTGTCCCATTGGGGCACCACTCCTTGGAATTCGGCACCTTTATACTCGCCCTCTGACTGCTCAGGACCCAAAGGTCTGCCCTCGCCAGGAATACCTTCTGGTCCCTCTTACTCTCCTTCAAAACTAACTTCCCATCTTATTGGGATGAGGAACACATTCTAAAAATGGGTGGTGACAGTTGCATGACTCCAAGTCATTGAATTGTACACTTAGAACGCTGAACTGTATAGTATGTAAATTATACCTCAATAAAGTTGTTTTTAAAAATTCCCAACATTTTTTATGTTATAGCACACAGAGAAAATGAGAGCATTTGCATCATGTCCTGGGGTAACCTGAAGAAAATTTAGAGTTTAGTAGGGAAAAAAAGCATTATGTTTTATTTATATTAATAGAAGAAAAATAAAATACTAAGGTTGCAGAAAGGTACTAAATATTGAATTTACAGAAAATTTCCAAATGAAATGTTTTCAAATATGTAAGTGATACACTTGAATTTGTGTCCATATACATACTTTTAATAAACTCTCCCCATTCTCTCGGGGGGACACAGGTTGGAAATGGTTACTTGTAACTTGGGAACAATGCTTTAATGAAACTTCTTCACATTCTTGGTGATCTCCATCAACAAGAAACTTTGTTCACACAAAGAGGTAAGACAAAACTTTAAATCATTTTTACAATCATTCAAAAGTCTACACTGTCACCACTCTTATTCAACATAGTTTTGGAAGTTTTAGCCACAGCAATCAGAGAAGAAAAGGAAATAAAAGGAATCCAAATCGGAAAAGAAGAAGTAAAGCTGTCACTGTTTGCAGATGACATGATACTATACACAGAGAATCCTAGAGATGCTACCAGAAAACTACTAGAGCTAATCAATGAGTTTGGTAAAGTTGCAGGATACAAAATTAATGCACAGAAATCTCTGGCATTCCTATACACTAATGATGAAAAATCTGAAAGTGAAATCAAGAAAACACTCCCATTTACCACTGCAACAAAAAGAATAAAATATCTAGGAATAAACCTACCTAAGGAGACAAAAGACCTGTATGCAGAAAATTATAAGACACTGATGAAAGAAATTAAAGATGATACAAATAGATGGAGAGATATACCATGTTCTTGGATTGGGAGAATCAACACTGTGAAAATGACTCTATTACCCAAAGCAATCTACACATTCAATGCAATCTCTATCAAACTACCACTGGCATTTTTCACAGAACTAGAACAAAAAATTTCACAATTTGTATGGAAACGAAAAAGACCCCGAATAGCCAAAGCAATCTTGAGAACGAAAAACGGAGCTGGAGGAATCAGGCTCCCTGACTTCAGATTATACTACAAAGATACAGTAATCAAGACAGTATGGTACTGGCACAAAAACAGAAAGATAGATCAATGGAACAGGATAGAAAGCCCAGAGGTAAACCCACGCACATATGGTCACCTTATCTTTGATAAAGGAGGCAGGAATGTACAGTGGAGAAAGGACAGCCTCTTCAATAAGTGGTGCTGGGAAAACTGGACAGGTACATGTAAAAGTATGAAATTGGAACACTCCCTAACACCATACACAAAAATAAACTCAAAATGGATTAAAGACCTAAATGTAAGGCCAGACATTATCAAACTCTTAGAGGAAAACATAGGCAGAACACTCTATGACATAAATCACAGCAAGATCCTTTTTGACCCACCTCCTAGAGAAATGGAAATAAAAACAAAAATAAACAAATGGGACCTAATGAAACTTCAAAGCTTTTGCACAGCAAAGGAAACCATAAACAAGACCAAAAGACAACCCTCAGAATGGGAGAAAATATTTGCAAATGAAGCAACTGATAAAGGATTAATTTCCAAAATTTACAAGCAGCTCATGCAGCTCAATAACAAAAAAACAAACAACCCAATCCAAAAATGGGCAGAAGACCTAAATAGACATTTCTCCAAAGAAGATATACAGACTGCCAACAAACACATGAAAGAATGCTCAACATCATTAGTCATTAGAGAAATGCAAATCAAAACTACAATGAGATATCATCTCACACCAGTCAGAATGGCCATCATCAAAAAATCTAGAAACAATAAATGCTGGAGAGGGTGTGGAGAAAAGGGAACACTCTTGCACTGCTGGTGGGAATGTGAATTGGTGCAGCCACTATGGAGAACAGTATGGAGGTTCCTTAAAAAACTACAAATAGAACTACCATATGACCCAGCAATCCCACTACTGGGCATATATCCTGAGAAAACCGTAATTCAAAAAGAGTCATGTACCAAAATGTTCATTGCAGCTCTATTTACAATAGCCCAGAGATGGAAACAACCTAAGTGCCCATCATCAGATGAATGGATAAAGAAGATGTGGCACATATATACAATGGGATATTACTCATCCATAAAAAGAAACGAAATTGAGCTATTTGTAATGAGGTGGATATGAGGTGTGTCATACAGAGTGAAGTAAGTCAGAAAGAGAAAGACAAATACCGTATGCTAACACATATATATGGCATTTAAGAAAAAATAATGTCATGAAGAACCTAGGGGTAAGACAGGAATAAAGACACAGACCTACTGGAGAACAGACTTGAGGATATGGGGAGGGGAAGGGTGAGGTGTGACAAAGCGAGAGAGAGGCATGGACATATATACACTACCAAACGTAAGGTAGATAGCTAGTGGGAAGCAGCTGCATAGCACAGGGAGATCAGCTCGGTGCTTTGTGACAGCCTGGAGGGGTGGGATAGGGAGGGTGGGAGGGCGGGAGATGCGGAAGGGAGGGGATGTGGGAACATATGTATATGTATGACTGATTCACTTTGTTGTAAAGCAGAAGCTAGCACACCATTGTAGAGCAATTGTGCCCCAATAAAGATGTTTAAAAAAAAAAAGTCTACACTGGAATTATACTGGAATAATCTAATAACTCTTTTTCTTTACTCTCAAATCAGTAATACTGACATTTTTGTGATAATGTCAACCGATTTCAAATTCAACCAACTTTTTCAAAGTAATGATGACAAGGAGATCTGCAAAATGTACATAAATTATTACAACAATCAGCCTACAGCTGGTTTGGATGCCACTGAAAAGTATAGAAGCTGTAAAAATAATTAATCAGTGTATGTGAAGACTGTAGGAGTGGTGCCCACCAGGACACCCTGACTGGCCCACACCTTGGATGACATACCTTGGTCCCTGGGCACCTGGGACACTAACCCCTTCCACTGCTCCCTGGGCCCTTGCCCTCAATGGGCAGGGGCGGTCCCCGCAAGTGGCTGCTCCCACGGATGTCCAGGGAGTGGGGCAAGTGGTAGATGGGCTCATAGCAGCACTGGGGGCCAGGTCGACAGATCCTCTCCATTCATTCAGACACCGTCTGAGAGACACCTGAGGGCCAGCCTATCCCCACAGGCAGGAGGGATTCTGATCTTGGGGGGCACAGGCCATGCTGATGCCTGCTAACACCTCCTGTGTTTGGACTCCCAGATAACCTATGAGCATTTCTTAAGAGGCTTCAACCATGCTGATGGTCAGCGATATCCATTTGGAGGCCCTTGGGGGGGGTTCACTCGCTGGAGAGGCAGTGTGCTCAGAACAAGAGGAGCAGAGGGTTAAAAACATGAACTTGGAAAAATCTAGATTTAAGAAGTAGGTGGACAAGTACCACCTTGGGGAGAAAATAGAAGAGGAGGACATCAAGTGCTGAGAGAGCACAGAATTTAAAGGAAGCGAGTAATTAGCCGAGAGAGAGAATAAAGTCTGAAGTGCTTCTAGGAGGAGGGGGACGAGAAGTAAGTGATGGGAAAATGATGGAAATGATGGGAAAGTGGGCCTGAGGCTCAGGACAAGGTATACAGAGTTGGGGCAGGGGCGATGCTATTAAAGAAAAATGATTCATGACACTTGTTAAAGATGGTAATGAAAACTGTATTGAAGAGGGACCACTGCAATGGGGGCTCTGCAGTAGGGGAGAGATTGCTGCTGAAGACGGGCCAGAGTGATGATACCAAAGGTGGGGGATGAGGACATTGATCAGATATCCAGGGTGATCAGGCACCAAGGGTGAGGAGATCTTTGCTAAACTGACTCAGCAGGATTCTCGCTAAGACTGGACTAAGCAGGTCAAGGACAGAGCCCAAGGTCAAGGATTAGACAAGAGGAGGACTCAGAGGAAACTGACTCAGGTATGGTCAAAGACATAGTCTTGCAAAAAAAAAAAAAAGGGCTTCCCTGGTGGTGCAGTGGTTGAGAGTCCGCCTGCCGATGCAGGGGACACGGGTTCGTGCCCCGGTCTGGGAAGATCCCACATGCCGCGGAGCGGCTGGGCCCGTGAGCCATGGCCGCTGAGCCTGCGCGTCCGGAGCCTGTGCTCCGCAACGGGAGAGGCCACAGCAGTGAGAGGCCCACGTACCGCAAAAAAAAAAAAAAAAAAGACATAGTCTTTGGGAATTCCCTGGCAGTCCGGTGGTTAAAACTCGGTGCTTTCACTGCTGTAGGCCTGGGTTTGATCCCTGGTCAGGGATCTAAGATCCCACAAGCTGCACAGTGTGGCCGAAAAAAAAAAGAAGAGAGAGAGAGAGTCTTTGTCAGAGTGGCCCGGTAGCTTCAGAAGGTGACACGGCCAGTGGAAGTAGTGCTTTTTGATTTACTGGCCCGAGGAAAGGAGGCTGTGAGGGGTGCTACTGGCGGGGCTGGGGAGAGAGCCAGGACCCAGAAGGGCAGGAGGTCAGGGATCCAGAAAGAAAGGTCTTCTTTTGGGGAAGGAGGAGTTCCTTTGCCTTTGAGTTGGGAGCAAAGGTTTTCCCGTTGAGATAACAAGGAGATTCAAGGAGCCAAGAGCCACCAGCTAGTCAGTTGGTGCAACAGATGGGGACAGCCAGCCGATGGCAATGTTCCTTCATTATCCACGTGCCAGTGCTTTCTGGACAGCTGTTGTGCGCCAGCCTGGAGACAAGTGAGGCATGGCCCTTTCCCATTAGGAGCTCAGAGTCCAGGGAACAAGCGAGCTATCAGACCACCACAGAGCCAGCAGAAATGACTGGGAGATGGCAGGATGCTGCTGAGCCCTAGTAAAAGCACCCAACCCGCCTTAGAGGGAGGACGGAGGCCTCCTGAAGGAGAAGGAATTAGACAAGAAGAGGCAAAACCTATTCCAGGAAACTGCCCAGGGGCAGAATGGAACACAGCACATGTGCGAACTGAAAGTGTTCAGTTTGGATGCAGGCAGAGCAGAGAAAGCCAGAAGGTGACGGCCAGAGAGATAAGGCAGGAGTCAGATGATGAAGCACATTATCGTCTGAGTTAAGGGCTCTGAAGTCTGCCTAAGGTTCCTCCCAGTCTTTGGAATAAAGAGATCCATTCAAAGGAGGAAGCCTTTCTCTGTCCTCCTAGACTCTCAGGACTTTTAATCCACAGAGAAAAATAGTGGGGTATTAGGTCAGTCAGATGATACAACGTTTGGATCAGATGGACAAAGTAAAGTGCCCTGAAGATCAAAGCCTTTACAGACAAGGTTCATTGGGTTTAATTGTTGTCCTGGTTCTTTCCTTTCTTTGCAGGGATTACACAGAGCGCAGATGGGCCGTAACTACTTTTCCTTAAACACCATTTTTGTGTCTTATTCCCAACTCAAGAATCTTTTGAGGCTCCCCACTGCCTGTCCATCAAGTCTGAGTTTCCCTGTTTGGGTTTTAAGGTTCTCCCTTAGCTGATTCACTCCTCGCTTTCCTTCTTTTACCTACCACGGACCTCCCAATCAGCTTTCTTGACATCAACACATTTATGGATTGCCTTAGAAGACAAAGACCCTGCAGTGAGAGTTTACATGTTGTTCAAGAGAATTTCATAACCTAAGAAAGCAAAGAAGTGTCAAAAGGTGTGAAGAGAGTGGGACTGCCTCAGGAGTTGAGAAGAGAGAGTCGTAGGAGACTTACACACCTGTGCATCCCTGCCTCTGCACCTTGGAAACTGCTTGATGTCTGGCGGCTGACAAGGAGGTGAGATCAAAGGAATAAGGAAGAATATTTGATCGTGATTGTGAAAATGAAGGACCAGTAAAGCATAATTGTAAACAGCATGGTCTTTGGAGCAACTCAGGCCTTCCTTGGCCTTTATCAATTTAGATAACCCCCTCTGAGCCTCATTTTCCCATGTGGACAAATCTGATAATCATATCTACTTATAAGGTTATTATGGAGAGTAAGTTAAATGAGATGCTATATGCCAAGTACTTGAAGCACTCAACACAATGCCTAGCAGATACTCAATAAAATGTAGTTACTAGTATTCATTATCATCATATTCCGAAAAAGAATATAGATGACATGGTAGCTAGACATCTGTCTCAGAACTCCTATTGCTTTTCCACACGACAGCTGGTGTGGCCTTGTGTGAGTTACTTCAACTTCTCTGTTCCTCGTTTTCTTAGTCCATAAAATGGGGATAATAGCAGGTACCACAGACGTCACTGTGAGGAATATTATTCGTATCAGTGTAAGCAGATAGGGTAGGGGGTCCCCGGAGAAAGAGAACCAGGAATGGCTTGCTTGACATAAAAGAACCAATTTTGGCCTAAGCCATTTTGTGATCTAAGCCTGGCCACAATGCTTGCCCTTGAACAGGTGTCAGTAATTAATGATCTTAAGGGAGGGAATGCAGAAACAAGGGAGGAGCAGTAAGAAACAATAGTGCAGCCTTGGGGCAGGGTCCTGGTTCCTCGAGTGATATACATAATAATATATCTTTGAGTTCTGCGGGAACTAAGGCTCCCATCCAGGTGGAGGATGGAATGATGATGTTGACCTTTGCCCCAATTCTATGCTGAATTCTCCTCTGCTCAAGCCCCTTCATGAATATGTATGTACCCTTAGTTTAAAACTTCCTCACTTTAGCTGTTCAGGGTGACACTGCTTTGGGAAAGACCCCTGGTGTTCTCCTTACTTGCTACAAGTAATAATAAATCCTTCCTTCTCCCAGTCTTTGGCTTGGTTGTGTCTGTTGGCTCGACACCCACCAAGAGGCAAACCCAGTTTTCAGGTAACATCAGCAGTGAAATGTGAAAGGAGGAGAAGTTTTGAGTGGGGTGAGGAAGAGGAAGGCTTACACAGCTGCTTCCGCCCTCAGTTCTCAGTGATGCTGGCATATAAATAGGCAGTAGAACAAAGTCCAGAAATAGATCCAAATACATTATGGGACATTATGATCGTCTCTCCAATCAGTGGAGGAAAATGGAGCATGCAATAAACGGAGTTGAGACCACTGAACTGCCATCTGGAAAAGCTGGCTCTAGCCCTCCATCCCCTTTGATGAGGAGGGAGTGAACTGGGCAGATGGGGAACAGAGGTGGGACAGTTTGCTCTCCATGCTTTCATAAATTTTTGAAGTTGGACCTACTCAGAAGTATTGCCTACTTAAAAAAGTTAAAGGGCAGGGCCTCCCCGGTAGCGCAGTGGTTGAGAGTCCGCCTGCCGATGCAGGGGACACGGGTTCGTGCCCTGGTCCGGGAAGATCCCACAGGCCGCAGAGCGGCTGGGCCCGTGAGCCATGGCCGCTGAGCCTGCGCATCCGGAGCCTGGGCTCCGCAAAGGGAAAGGCCGCAACAGTGAGAGGCCCGCGTACCGAAAAAAAAAAAAAAAAAAAAGTTAAAGGGCAAAAAAAGATAGACAAATAAATAGTTCTCCCAAATGATGAAAGATGGATTGTCCAGGAGAAGAGCCCGGAATCCCATAGATGGGACCGGTTTCTTACGGAAGTGAGCACACTGTCCTTACAATAGGCTGAGTAACACAGGGACAGTCAGGGCTGGCTGTGCAAAACCTAGAAAAGGGCTCTAGGGCTCTTGGGGTCCCTGCCTGTCATTGGCCATAGGGTCACAACTTCCATGCAAGTTCAAGCACTATCCGGGAAGGGGTACAGTGTGTGTGCTGGTTTTCCCAGAAGTGCAGTGAAGTTTGCCAGATTGGCAGAAATCAGAACTACAGAAGGTATAGGACCCTGGACAAGTAAGTTTGACAGGAGGTACAGACACAGGGCCTGCGGGTACCACTGAAGCCTGTCAGACCCAAAGAAAGGGAGGAGTAACAGGGAGAGGGAGTCCAGGGGGAGCTCAGAGACTGAAGCACTGAGCAGTCACCAAGAGGGGCAGGGGAAGGAGACCAAGGGACCTTTCCCCAAGCTCACCCACTACTAGGCCTGGTCTTAGATGAGTCAGGCCTTCCAAAGAAGCTGGAGGCTGCATGTACTTGACCTCAGAAAATTCTCTCAGGCCTCACTGTCCTCAGCAGTAATTTAAGTTCAAGTGCCCAACTGGTAAAAGTTTACACCTCCCAGATTTGAGAGACCCCCGGCGCTCTTCACTCCCACAGAAGTGATTTCCCACGGAACTCTCCCAGGGGAATTGCTGGTTCCAATGCCCTCCTGCACAAAGCAGGAGGCCTTGTCCAACTGTCCCAGGCTTTGATTTGTACCTCCCACTGGTACTTCCTAAGAGGGCTCACTGCACATGACAGAATGGTCCCTCAGTGGGTTCCAGGTAACAAGCAAGAAAAAAAGGAGTGCAAAATCAATGCAGCCCATAAATTCTCATTCCCTTGACTCTCCCTGCAGCTACAAGGACCAGAGTCTAATTCAACTGATGTGGGAGGCACTGCTGAGGAACTGTTTCATTAACATTTTTCCTGCTTATAAAAGAACTCTATTTCTTGCCCTTCTGGGTCTTACCCTGGAGCTTAGACACAATGACAGCAGCCTTACTTATAAAAATATCCAAAAATATAGGATGAAGTATAAGAAAAAGAATTCAAACACCAATTATCCTACCACCAGGTAACACTGTTCTATTGGTATATGTGTTTCTGATCTTTTTATAAAAGCCTGGTTGATATAATTTGGATGATATGATATCCTAAATGAATAGCATTAATATACTATTAATACATGTAAATAATATATTAATATCAGTAACATATTAATATATGACATAAATATTATATTGATATTAATATATCATTAATATATTATATAATGATATATTAATATATTATTAATCATATATTAATGTATGCAAATAAATTATTTGACTGTGGACTCAAATTCCTTATAATGTTTAGTGCTTACATAATATCCCATTCAAAAGATATGATGAAACTTATTTACTCAATCCCACAATGTTGGACTTCTTTTTGGTAGTCAGTTTTTACTAATATAAATAATGTTTAATAGATAATGTTTTACCTAAAGATGGACCCACATACCAGATCAATCCTCTAGGAAAACACTCCCCAATCTTAAGATTACTAGGTCAAAGGATATGTAGATTTTTAAGGCAAAACAAAGTGCCAAACTGTTTGCAAGAAAAATGACATCCATTTACACACCCCAGCCAACCGCAGATTCTAACTTTTACTCTCTATACCGAACTCCAAAACCACTTCCTAGCTGAACTGTTGCCTCCAGGACTGGAAAGAGGGTGGTGTCCTATCAGTGTGATGCCTGTGAGATTCATCAGTCTGTAAGGAGAGACAGATCTGAAACCAGCCAGGGAGGAGGAACACAGTGGGCATGTGCTTTTTGATTCCCAGCCTCCAGTAACCCTGTTTCTGCTAATATCCACCTGAGGGCTTTTTTTCTTGACAGCAATTATGTGGTGTCTTTTCCAACTGGATATCCACATGAAAAAGAATGAAGTGGAATCCATTCCTCACTCCAAACACACAAAAATAACTCAGAATGGATCGTAGACCTACATGGAAGAGCTACACTAGAAAAACTCTTTGAAGAAAAGATAGTAAATCTTCAGGACCTTGGGTTAGGCATAGCCTTCTTAAGTATGACACCAAAAGCATAGGGGACAGAAAGAAAAATAGGTAAATGGGACTTCATCAAAATTAAAAGTTTCTGTGTTTCAAAGGACACCACCAAGAAGTGAATATCTGCAAATTATATATTATCTGATAAGGGACTTGTATCTAGAGTACACAAAGAATTCTTATAACTCAATAATAAAAAGACCGAAAAAAACCCACTTTAAAATGAGCAAGGATGTGAATAGTCATATTTTCCAAAGAACATATACAAATGGCCAATAAGCACATGAAAAGATATTTGTATATCAGGAAAAAGTGAGAGAGAGGCATGGACATATATACACTACCAAACGTAAAATAGATAGCTAGTGGGAAGCAGCCGCATAGCACAGGGAGATCAGCTCGATGCTTTGTGACCGCCTGGAGGGTGGGATAGGGAGGGTGGGAGGGAGACGCAAGAGGGAAGAGATATGGGAACATATGTATATGTATAACTGATTCACTTTGTTATGAAGCAGAAACTAACACACCATTGTAAAGCAATTATACTCCAATAAAGATGTAAAAAAAAAAAAAGGGGCAGGATGACGATGATCAAAAGAGGGATGATAACAAGTGGTGGTGAGGATGTGGAGGAACTGGAACCCCAGCACATTGCTGGTGAGAATGTAAATGTTGCAGCCACTTTGGAAAATAGTCTGGCATTTACCATAAGACCTAGCAATTCCATTCCTAGGTATACAGCCAAGAGAAATGAAAACATAGGTCCAAAACTTCCACATGAATATTTATAGCAGCTTTATCACAATAGCTAAACAGTGGAAACAACTCAAACGTCCATCTCCTGCTGAATAGATAAACAAAATGTGACATACTCATACAATGGAAAACAATTTGTCAATAAAAAGAAATAAAGCACTGATACACACTACAACATGGATGACCTTGAAAACATATGCGAAGTGAAAGAAGCCAGTTACAAAAGGCCACGTAGTATGTGATTTCATTTCTATCAAATGTCCAGAATAGGCAAATGAGTACAGACAGAAAACAGATTAGTAATTGCCTAGTGCTAGTGGGAGGAGAAGAGTGATGGGGAGTGATTGCTAGTGTGTATGGGGTTTCCCTGGGGTGATAGAAGTGTTCCAAACTTAGATTATGGTGAGAGTTGCATAACTTTATGAATATACTAAATACAATTGAATTGTATACTTTAAATGAGTAAATGGTATGTGAATTATATCTTTTTCTTTTTGAATTTTTAAATATTATTTTTTTATACAGCAGGTTCTTATTAGTTACCTATTTTATACATATTAGTGTATAAACGTCAATCCCAATCTCCCAATTCATCCCACAACCACGACCCCCCACCTTGGCATTTTCCCCCCTTGGTGTCCATGTTTGTTCTCTACATCCGTGTCTCCATTTCTGCCCTGCAAACCGGTTCATCTGTACCATTTTTCTAGGTTCCACAGATATGCATTAATATATAATATTTGTTTTTCTCTTTCTGACTTACTTCACTCTGTATGACAGTCTCGAGATCCATCCACGTCTCTACAAATGACCCAATTTCGTTCCTTTTTATGGCAGAGTAATATTCCATTGTATATATGTACCGCATCTTCTTTATCCATTCGTCTGTTGATGGGCATTTAGGTCGCTTCCATGACTGGGTTATTGTAAATAGTGCTGCAATGAACATTGCGGTGCATGCGTCTTTTTGAATTATGGTTTTTTCTGGGTATATACCCAGTAGTAGGATTGCTGAGTCACATGGTAATTCTATTTTTAGTTTTCTAAGGAACCTCCATACTGTTCTGCATAGTGGCTGTATCAATTTACATTCCCACCAACAGTGCAAGAGGGTTCCCTTTTCTCCACACCCTCTCCAGCATTTGTTGTTTGTAGATTGTCGGATGATCCCCATTCTAACTGGTATGAGGAGATACATCGTTGTAGTTTTGATTTGCGTTTCTCTAATAATTAGTGATCTTAAGCAGTTTTTCATGTGCTTCTTGGCCATCTGTATGTCTGCTTTGGAGAAATGTCTATTTAGGTCTTCTGTCCCTTTTTGGATTGACTTGTTAGTTTTTTTTAATATTGAGCTGCATGAGCTGTTTATATATTTTGGAGATTAATCCTTTCTCTGTTGATTCATTACCAAATATTTTCTCCCATTCTGAGGGTTGTCTTTTTGTCTTGATTGTAGCTTCCTTTGCTTTGCAAAAGCTTTTAACTTTCATTAGGTCCCATTTTTTTATTTTTGTTTTTATTTCCATTACTCAAGGAGGTGAAACAAA
This sequence comes from Stenella coeruleoalba, assembly GCF_951394435.1. Taxonomy (NCBI): domain Eukaryota; kingdom Metazoa; phylum Chordata; class Mammalia; order Artiodactyla; family Delphinidae; genus Stenella; species Stenella coeruleoalba. The sequence continues at coordinate 35,557,077 of NC_137151.1, read as the reverse complement.
AAAGATCTTGCTGTAATTTATGTCAAAGAGTGTTCCTCCTATGTTTTCCTGTAAGAGTTTTATAGTGTCCGGTCTTACATTTAGGTCTCTAATCCATTTTGAGTTTATTTTTGCGTATGGTGTCAGGGAGTGTTCTAATTTCATTCTTTTACATGTAGCTATCCAGTTTTCGCAGCACCACTTATTGAAGAGACTGTCTTTTCTCCATTGTATATCCTTGTCTCCTTTGTCTTAGATTAGTTGACCATAGGTGTGTGGGTTTATCTCTGGGCTTTCTATCCTGTTCCATTCATCTATATTTCTGTTCTTGTGCCAGTACCATATTGTTTTGATTACTGTAGCTTTGTAGTATAGTATGAAGTCAGGGAGTCTGATTCCTCCAGCTTCGTTTTTTTCCCTCAAGACCTCTTTGGGTATTCAGAGTCTTTTGTGTCTCCATACAAATTTTAAGATTATTTTTCTACTTCTGTAAAAAATGCCATTGGTAATTTGACAGTGATTGCATTGAATCTGTAGATTGCTTTGGGGAGTATAGTCATTTTCACAATATTGATTCTTCCAATCCAAGAACATGGTATATCTCTCCATGTGTTTGTGTCATCTTTGATTTCTTTCATTAGTATCTTATAGTTTTCTGAGTACAGGTCTTTTACCGCCTTAGGTAGGTTTATTCCTAGGTATTTTATTATTTTTGTTGCAATGGTGCATGGGATTGTTTCCTTAATTTCTCTTTCTGATCTTTCATTTTTAGTGTATAGGAATGCAAGAGATTTCTGTGCATTAATTTTGTATCCTGCAACTTTACCAAATTCATTGATTAGCTCTAGTAGTTTTCTGGTGATATCTTTAGGATTTTCTATGTATAGTGTCATGTCATCTGCAAACAGTGACAGTTTTACTTCTTCTTTTCCAATTTGTACTCCTTTTCTTTCTTTTTCTTCTCTGATTGCCATGGCTAGGATTTCCAAAACTGTGTTGAATAAGGGTGGCAAGAGTGGACATCCTTGTCTTGTTCCTGATCTTAGAGAAAGTGGTTTCAGTTTTTCACCATTGAGAATGATGTTTGCTGTGGGTTTGTCATATATGGCCTTTATTATGTTGAGGTAGGTTCCCTCTATGCCCACTTTCTGGAGAGTTTTCATCATAAATCGGTGTTGAATTTTGTCAAAAGCCTTTTCAGCATCTACTGAGTTGATCTTATGGTTTTTATTCTTCAGTTTGTTATTATGGTGAATCACATTGATTGATTTGTGTATACTGAAGAATCCTTGCATCCCTGGGATAAATCCCACTTGAGTATGGTGTACCATCCTTTTAGTGTGTTGTTGGATTCTGTTTGCTAGTATTTGGTTGAGGATTTTTGCATCTGTATTCATCAGTGATATTGGTATGTCATTTTCTTTTTTTTGTAGTATCTTTGTCTGGCTTTGGTATGAGGGTGATGGTGACCTCAAAGAATGAGTTTGGGAGTGTTCCTTCCTCTGCAATTTTTTGGAAGAGTTTGAGTAGGATGGGTGTTAGGTCTTCTCTAAATGTTTGATAGAATTCATCTGTGAAGCCATCTGGTCCTGGACTTTTGTTTGTTGGAAGATTTTTAATCACACTTTCAATTTCATTACTTGTGATTGGTCTGTTCATATTTTCTATTGCTTCCTGGTTCAGTTTTGGAAGGTTATACCTTTCCAAGAATTTGTCCATTTCTTCCAGGTTGTCCATTTTATTGGCATAGAGTTGCTTATAGTAGTCTCTTAGGTTGTTTCATATTTCAGCAGTGTTCACTGTAACTTCTCCTTTTTCATTTCTAATTTTATTGATGTGAGTCCTCTCCCTCTTTTCTTGATAAGTCTAGCTAAAGGTTTATCAATTTTGTTTATCTTCTCAAAGAACCAGCTTTTACTTTTATTGATCTTTGCTATTGTTTTCTTTGTTTCTATTTCATTCATTTCTGCTCTGATCTTTATGATTTCTTTCCTTCTACTAACTTTGGGTTTTGTTTGTTCTTTTTCTAGTTCCTTTAGGTGTAAGGTTAGATTGTTTATTTGAGATTTTTCTTGTTTCTTGAGGTAGGCTTATATTGCTATAAACTTCCCTCTTAGAACTGCTTTTGCTGCATCCCATAAGTTTTGGATTGTCGTGTTTTCATTGTAATTTGTCTCTAGGTATTTTTTGATGTCCTCTTTGATTTCCTCAGTGATCTCTTGGTTATTTAGTAATGTATTGTTTAGCCTCCAAGTGTTTGTGTTTTTTACATTTTTTCCCCTGTAACTGATTTCTAATCTCATAGCATCGTGGTCAGAAAAGATGCTTGATACGATTTCAAATTTCTTAAATTTACTGAGGCTTGATTTGTGACCCAAGATGTGATCTATCCTGGAGAAAGTTCCATGTGCACTTGAGAAGAAAGTGTAATCTGCTGTTTTTGGATGGAATGTTCTATAAATATCAATTAAATCTATCTGGTCTATTGTGTCATTTAAAGCTTCTGTTTCCTTATTAATTTTCTGTCTGGATGTTCTGTCCATTGGTGTAAGTGAGGTGTTAAAGTCCACCACTATTACTGTGTTACTGTTGATTTCCTCTTTTATAGCTGTTAGCATTTGCCTTATGTATTGAGGTGCTCCTATGTTGGGTGCATATATATATATATATATATATACATATATATATATATATATAATTGTTATATCTTCTTCTTGTATTGATCGCTTGATCATTATGTAGTGTCCTTCCTTGTCTCTTGTAACATCCTTTATTTTAAAGTCTGTTTTATCTGATATGAGTATTGCTACTCCAGCTTTCTTTTGATTTCCATTTGCATGGAATATCTTTTTCCATCCCCTCACTTTCAGTCTGTATGTGTTCCTAGGTCTGAAGTGGTCTCTTGTAGACAGCATATACATATGGGTCTTGTTTTTGTATCCATTCAGCGAGCCTGTGTCTTTTGGTTGGAGCATTTAATCCATTCACGTTTAAGGTAATTATCGATATGTATGTTCGTATTACCATTTTCTTAATTGTTATGTTTTTGTTTTTGTCCGTCCTTTTCTTCTCTTGGGTTTCCCACTTAGAGAAGTTCCTTTAACATTTGTTGTAGAGCTGGTTTGGTGGTGCTGAATTCTCTTAGCTTTTGCTTGTCTGTAAAGCTTTTGATTTCTCCATCAAATCTGAATGAGATACTGCCGGGTAGAGTAAACTTGGTTGTAGGTTTTTCCTTTTCATCACTTTAAATATGTCATGCCACTCTCTTCTGGCTTGTAGAGTTTCTGCTGAGAAATCAGCTGTTAACCTTATGGGAGTTCCCCTGTATGTTATTTGTCATTTTTCCCTTGTTTCTTTCAATAATTTTTGTCTTTAATTTTTGTCAGTTTGATTACTATGTGTCTTGGCGTGTTTCTCCTTGGGTTTATCATGCCTGGGACTCTCTGCATTTCCTGGACTTGGTTGTCTCTTTCCTTTCCCATGTTAGGGAAGTTTTTGACTATAATCTCTTCAAATATTTTCTCGGGACCTTTCTCTCTCTCTTCTCCTTCTGCGACCCCTATAATGAGAATGTTGTTGCGTTTAATGTTGTGCCAGAGGTCTCTTCGGCTGTCTTCATTTCTTTTCATTCTTTTTTCTTTATTCTGTTCTGCAGCAGTGAATTCCACCATTCTTTCAGGTAACTTATCCGTTCTTCTGCCTCAGTTATTCTGCTATTGATTCCTTCTAGTCTAGTTTTCATTTCAGTTATTGTATTGTTCTTCTCTGTTTGTTTGTTCTTTAATTCTTCCAGGTGTTTGTTCTTTAATTCTTCTACGTCTTTGTTAAACATTTCTAGCATCTTCTCGATCTTTGCCTCCATTCTTTTTTCTGAGGTCCTGGATCATCTTCACTATCATTATTCTGAATTCTTCTTCTGGAAGGTTGCCTATCTCCACTTCATTTAGTTGTTTTCTGGGGTTTTATCTTGTTTCTTCATCTGGTACAAAGTCCTCTGCCTTTTCATTTTGTCTATCTTTATGTGAATGTGGCTTTCCTTCCACAGGCTGCAGAACTGTAGTACTTCTTGCTTCTGCTGTCTGCGCTCTGGTGGATGAGGCTATCAAAGAGGCTTGTGCAAGCTTCCTGATGGGAGGGACAGGTGGTGGGTAGAGCTGGTTGTTGCTCTGGTGGGCAGAGCTAAATAAAACTTTAACCCGCTTGTCTGCTGATGGGCGGGGCTAGGTTCCCTCCCTGTTGGTTGTTTGGCCTGAGGCGACCCAGCACTGGAGCCTACCCGGCTCTTTGGTTGGGCTAATGGCAGACTCTGGGAGGGCTCATGCCAAGGAGTAGTTCCCAGAACTTCTGCTGCCAGTGTCCTTGTCCTCACAGTGACACACAGCCACCCCCTGCCTCTGCAGGAGACCCTCCCACACTAGCAGGTAGGTCTGGTTCAGTCTCCTATGGGGTCACTGCTCCTTCTCCTGGGTCCCGATGTGCACACTACTTTGTGTGTGCCCTCTAAGAATGGAGTCTCTGTTTCCCCCAGTCCTGTCAAAATCCTGCAATCAAATCCCCTAGCCTTCAAAGTCTGATTCTCTAGGAATTCCTCCTCCCATTGCCGGACCCCCAGGTTGGGAAGCCTGATGTGGGAATCAGAACCTTCACTCCAGTGGGTGGACTTCTGTGGTATAAGTTGTTCTCCAGTTTGTGAGTCACCCACCTAGTGGTTATGGGATTTGATTTTATTGTGATTGCGCCCCTCCTACCATCTCATTGCAGCTTCTCCTTTGTCTTTAGATGTGGGGTATCTTTTTTGGTGAGTTCCAGTGTCTTCCTGTTGATGATTGTTCAGCAGTTAGTTGTGATTCTGGTGCTCCTGCAAGAGGGAGTGAGCACACGTCCTTCTACTCCGTTCTGAATTATATCTTAATAAAGCCATTAAAAAACTGTTGTATGCCTTTGGAAGAGATACCATTAGTGATGCTGGGCAGGAAAGAAGGCCCTACCACATTTTCTCATTTCACTCACCCCCTACACCCTAAGAAATATGATAACTGCGGCTGGGCTACATGTTTCAGGAGCCTAATCTGAGCCCACTTCTTCCCCTCCTGGCTTCTCCCTTGCAGCTATGAACTATTCCCAAGCCTTCCATACTTTCTCTGCCACACAGAAGCTGAAGAAGACATTGCATACTGATCTTCAAAAACACACTGTCAAAACTCACAGATGACACTCTGAAACCACCCTACCTTCTGTAGGCTTTGTTTCTAGGAATGTATCCTCTGTGAAGGCTTGAGCTGTTGACCCTACAAAGTCCCTACCCCAGTACTTAGGTTGAGTTAGGGTGCAGCACTTCTCGATTACAGAGATGACATATACCACCTCCCCACACCACCCCCAATGATACCCACCCTGAAGACACATCTGAGAAACGCCTAGAGCAATGCTTCTCAATCTACAATGTGCCTACAAATCACTGGGGATCTGGAGCCTCATTTCTACAGAGCTTTCTGCTGTGTTCAATACATCCAGGGCTCTTGTCTTGGCTTATTAATATTCCAAGGAAGAGGCTAGTTGAGCCAATATTGCACTCATTAAGATCTTTCTCTGCTTAAGCCACCCTCCTTAGTACAGTGGTGTGAAAAGCAGAATCAGCATCACCTGGAAACTTGTTAGAAAAGCAAATTTCCAGGCTCCAGCCAGAGCTACTGAATCAGGAACAATGAAGTCATTTGAACAAGTCCTGCAGGTGATTCTGGTAGTCACTAGAGTTTGAGACCCACTGTCTTAGAACAACAGAAGATGTCTAAATGTGGACGCCTGCACACGCGCGCGCGCGCGCACACACACACACACACACACACACACACACACACACACACACCCCGTGTATGCACCATCCAGCCCCTGCCCCTCCTCCCCTGGCCTTGTTTCAATGCCTCTCATGTGTCTTTTTTTCTTTTTGCCTCTAATGTGTCTTGAAGCCTTCCTAATTGCTATTCTTTTCACCTTGTGAGCAAAGAGGAACTTTTTTTAGTATGAAGAAAGTTCTACTTTCTTGGTGGGCAGAACACATAACCTTCAGTAGGTTTTGTTCAGCTCTCCCTTGAATGCTGGAGGGGTCCTCCTTATTCTGTAACTTAAGGAAGAAGGCATCCATTGCCCTGAAAAGGGCTTTTGTGGGGGCTTCCCTGGTGGCGCAGTGGTTGAGAGTCCACCTGCCGATGCAGGGAACACCGGTTCGTGCCCCGGTCCGGGAGGATCCCACATGCCGCGAAGCGGCTGGGCCCGTGAGCCATGGCCGCTGAGCCTGCGCGTCCGGAGCCTGTGCTCCGCAACGAGAGAGGCCACAACAGTGGGAGGCCCGCGTACCTCAAAAAAAAAAAAAAAAAAAGGGCTTTTGTGGAACTGGTTTCAACTTCCTTCCCGTGTAGGCCCTGGGAAGCCAACACCGTCCCTGTCAGAAGAGAGGGGTTAGGGCGCCTCAGGGAAGAGAGAGAGCTGAGTGCTGCCCGCTTCCTCTTCTTCTGAGTCAACACGTTTTAGAAGTTCTCCTCTGTTCTGCATTGGGGTGAAGTCAGCCAGCAGGAAAGGGAACCAGGCGGAGGGAAACCGATGCCACGTGGGGTGGGAGCCTGAACTGGTTACCCGGCCTCAATACATGCACAGGCCTAAAGGGTCACAGGAAAAGATAGCTTTGGCCTGAGCCAGTCACATGGGCACAGAGGCTATGCTTTGGGACTGAGGGCAGAGCACACCCGAGTCTTGCTTCATCGTGTTAGCCAGAAAGTCTCCTCCATGGCTATTTCCCCAGAACCTAGCCCAGTGAAGGTACAAGGGAGAAATGCAATAACTACTCCTGTGAACGGCCTGCCTGCAAACTCACCCAGAATAATCAGCCAGCCCTTGTTAACTGTGACAAGTTTACAAACTTCTCTAAACCTCAATTTTCCTCAACTGACCAGGAAACTGAAGCCCCCAAAAGTTGAGTGACTTTTCCATGTCACATGGCCAACCAGGGGCAGAACCAGCCTAGAACCTAGACCTTCAGACCCCCAGAGCCTTCACCACCCCCTCCATGCGTCACACCCCAGGTGAAGTCCCCATGGCCAGTACTCATTGCTTTTCTATCAGATTCAAGATATAGCTGGGGAAATAGTTCAGGGCCTGAATTTTTTTTTTTAATTAATATAGTTTGGTGAGGAGGAAGAGGGCCTCTGAGAAAAGTAAGTCATTTCAATCCCAAAGCTATTTTTAATCGCCTTGGGTCTTCGTAATCTCCAGCACCAAGCACTGTGAATGTTGCTGATAGAATGGCACTGCACTGAGCTGGAGATAGCAGACCTAGTCTATGATCCAGTTCTCTGAACTCTACTCAAACACGAAGAGCTATAAAACTGGAAGACGTGATTGGGCCTGATTTCTTGTAAGCACTGCCTAACTAGTGAGAAGGGGTGCAGTGACAATCCGCATGGCTGGGTTTTGTTTTTTGGGTTTTACACTAGAAGAAAGACTTGCTATTTCATACAAGGTCAAACATTCATAAGAAGAAGAATAGAAAACCTCTCTTAAAGAAAAATAAAAAAGAAAACCCCTTGAATAAGTATAAATATTGAAGAGATGCTATACAGGTGCCTGGAAATAAAATGATTTTCTAAAATTACCAGAATGCATTATTTACTGTACATGTCACTGAGGTAGAAGTATAGCATATTAGGAAAAGCAGAGGGTTAAAGGATTTTTTATGAGATTCGCAAGCAGTTCAGATGCAGTACCTCTGAGCAAAGGCTTCAGGTCTCCTCTCTGAGGGTTACGTGGGCAGCCTCTAGGTCTATGCATGTTGTCACCCCAGTTGCAATGACAATGTCCAGAAGGACCCAGAGGCTACTGCTACTCAGGGAATCTACTTCTAAAAGGAAAGAACCCCCCCTTCCAGTACTAATAAAAAGCTGCAGGTAATAATGTCAATAGCAACTATTGTTCTATTATAAATAATTTTGCTATATTATCCAATCATTTTTAAACTTGAAGAACTTTTATATTCATCATCCATCCGCCCATGCAACAAACCTATGAGGTATCTAGACCAGGCCAAGCTTATTTACTTGTTTTGAGCACCTACCCTGTACCAGGCAACAAGGAACAATGAAGAACAAAACAAAAATGTCCCCTGCCCAAATGAAGCCAACAGTGTCGTGGGAGAGCAGGTATTAAATAGTAATTCCACATGGAGAAAACTTTGCTCTTTCTATCCATCATGCAGGAATCATTGATGAAAAGCCTGCTTCCTACTACACTCTTACAAGGCATCATGACTCAAAGATGACCAAGACATAGGCTCACCGTGTAGGAACTTCCTCTCTAGTTGGGAAGAGAGACTCCAAAAAAAAAAAAAGTCATCAGAAAAAAAAGCATTTGAGCTGAATGTGAAAAAACTGGTAGGATATTTACTTTTCCAAGAAAAGGAACCTTCTGGGCAGAAGAGCAAAGAGCATGTTGTGGTCAGGTGTGAGGGAGATTTGGGGCTGGAGCGGGCATGCAGTTCTGGGAGGGCTGGCTTGTATAGGGGTTAGAATTCTTATACTTCAGAGTTGAAACATCATCTGGGCAAGAGGGTGCCTTTAAGGGTCTTAGCAAAGCATCAAATCAACTTTCCATTTTAGAAAAAAGAATTCTGTTGCCAAAGCAGAATATGGATTTGAGGAGGAAGACGGACGAGTGAAGTCAGTCAGGAGTTACAATCTATCAATACAATAGGACCATTCAAATAAAATTTTTTTTAAAAGATGCCATCTAGGAAAAGAAGATTGTTCAATAAATCTAGGCTGACACTACTGTGTGCTAAGGATGCCATTTACACGGTTTCATTTAATCCTCACAACACCTTTACTAGGTATTCCCATTTTATTAACTGAGGCACAGAGAAGTTAGGGAATTTCCCCAAGGTCACAGGTCTAGTAAGAAGCTACAGTCTGGATTCAAAGCCACCCACCCATCACCAGCCATTGCACAGAGCGGACAGTCAGTAAAAGTTTGTCTTGGCTCAGCGGGCAAGCGTTGGTTACCCTGCGAGGAACAAATGCAATGATTGTTGGGGGAGTTCAGAGGGCAGAGAGGGGACAGAGGGACTCTCCCCCACCTGCCAGCTCTGGAAGTGTCATCCAGTCTCCCTGTCCTCTGATGGAAAAACACCTGGGAAATAATCAAACAAAAAGCAGTCTCCAGGAAGATCCACCAAAACCTCATTAACTGAACAAAGGATGAGAAAATGGCCAGAAACAGACCACAGGGAACAGAAACTGGATTCTGGCTGAGATTTCTCTTTCCACCCACTCTGCCTGCTCCACAGGCCCATACATCATTTTTCCCTCAGACTGTTAATTAGAGAGACACCCGCCACCCTGACACAACACGTTAATTATGAAAACAGAGCACTGTGCACAACATAAGATGGAAATGAAGTGACATGCATCCAGTTAATTAAACTTTCACAGCTCCAATCGGTTTTAATTAGAGAAGCTATCCTTTTCACTCTCCTCTCGATCAATAAATAAACTTTGCAATACATACATATTTTTTAATCAATTAGCAAATGGGGGGAAAGTGTGAGTCTACTGCTGAGGAGCACCATGAACTCTCCCACCAGCCACACCTACGTGCATGGTCCATGTTGATTCTCAGTCGAGTTTACAAGCAACACAGTTCGAACCCGTGCAACTTGTTTCCAAGTTAAATCAAAAATAAGGGAGTGGGCTTCCCTGGTGGCGCTGTAGTTGAGAGTCCGCCTGCCGATGCAGGGGACGCGGGTTCGTGCCCTGGTCCGGGAAGATCCCACATGCCGCGGAGCGGCTGGGCCCATGAGCCATGGCCGCTGAGCCTGCGCGTCCGGAGCCTGTGCTCTGCAACGGGAGAGGCCACAACAGTGAGAGGCCCGCATCCCGCAAAAAATAAGTAAATAAATAAATAGGAGAGCTGACACAGATATAGAGAACAGACTTTTAGTTGCCAAGGGGGAGGGTGGGTAGGGGAAAGATGGATTGAGAGTTTGGGATTAGCAGATGCAAACTATTATATAGAGGATGGATAAACAACAAGGTCCTACTGTATAGCACAGAGAACTATATTCAATATCCTGTGACAAACCATAATGGAAAAGAATATGAAAAAGAATATATATATATATGTATAACTGAGTCACTTTGCAGTACAGAAGAAGTTAACACAACCTTATAAATCAACTATACTTCAATAAAATTAAAAACAAAAAAATAAGAGAGCTGAAAAATGGCAGCCCCGTTGTTTCCACTCCACCTCTCCTCATTTTTGTCTATAGACCTAGAAAATGCTTTGAGGACTCCAGAAATTAAGAAAGGCTCATAGTACAATGTCAGTAGAGAAGCCCAGAAGCTGTGTTTCTTTGGGTCATCAGGACAGTGTCTGTGTACCCTTGACCAAAGGACAGCTCTTCCTCTCTGGGAATGACATCCTCTTTGACCAAGCATACAGCCCCCAGAGGGCTGCCCACAAATCACTGTGGAGGAAGGGTCACCAGCCTAGCCTCTTGGATCAGGCAGCTCAGCCCTGGCCATTGATGGAGTCACACAGGCAGCAGCCACATGGGCCTCATGTGTGATCTTGTTAGCACCACCCATCTGGTGCTTCCGATAGGCTGCAGTGTTCTGCATCACCTGGGTGGATTTTTAAATCCCAACATTGGTGAAGAGAGAAAGTCATAAGAATGGAATAAGCAAAAGGTCAGTACCCAGGAGAGTTAAAAGGAGCAGAAGAAGGGAGGTGTAGATTGGGTTGGGCAGTTCAGGAAGTAAAGCACAGAATGAGACATAAAAGCAGGGGACTCATTTTAAGCGATAATTACCATGTGCATCTTCAAAGTACAATTCTGGGAAGCAGTGAAAGCAAAACAGACACAACAGAGAAACCCTATACAAGATGCTAGGGAGGAGCTAAGGGGCGTGGGCTGGCAGATATTCACACCTCCATCTGACAGACATAGCTGATCGATCCCAGCTCCCTTTCAGGCTGAGTCCAGAAATGACTTAAAAAATCCTATCAGTTAGCTTGACTTCAGAAACCGTGATTCAAACTGGCTTCAACAATATGGAAATGTATTACCTCACGTAACAGGAAGTCTATGGGGCCAGAGTGGGGGTGGGCTTGAGGGTTGGTTGATTTGGTGGCTCAGTGAAGTTGCCAAGGACTTAGTTTTTCACCTCTGTCTCTTCTGCCACCCTCAAAGTTGGCTTTATAGTCATCCTGGCTACAAGATGGCTGCAGCAGAAATCATATCCAGGAGAACAAGGCTCAGAGGATACAGAGAGATCATCATGCCCTACTTGCAGGAGAAAAGTCACCTGTCCCAGAAACCACAAGCAAGCTTCTTCTCACAAGTCCGTATTCAGAGTTGGGTTGCTTGTCCTTTCGAAATCATTTACTGGCCCAGAGAAGACAATCTTATCTGCCTTAGACTTATCCATCTGCATTGGAATGGATATTGGAGAATCAATCATCATATCCACTATGGAAGTCCAATTCTCCATAGTATCATGGCACCCACGACTAGCTACTGATCGAATTGGCACCAGAGATACAAATCTCTTGGCCATGCTTGGACTGGGAGAAGAGTCAACAACTGAGGAACTAGAGAACATGACTCAGCAAGGGTGAGGGAGTAAGGAGGTGGAGAGGAAACCCTTTTGTTTGGTGAAGAGTTTGAGTTCTTGGAGTTGAGGAGAAGTCCTGTGCCCCCCATCCCGAAAGACCTGGTGCAACCTACCTAAACTTATGAAGAAAAGGAAAAAAAATAGTTTTCAGTAGACGTGATACAAGTCAGGGGAAGCTGTGATTCCATATTATTGGCAAGAACTTAAATCAATGTGTAGACCCTCAGGCAAGGAGTTTAAACCAGTCATCAGTTTCCAAAAGAAAGGTCAACTGGGAGCCAGAAATCTAGAATCCAAGACCTCAGAGAGTTGCCACAAGCAACTGTCATACAAAGGACACTCAGAGAAGTGGGGTACCTAAACGAGAAAACATTTCGCAGTCTCTTTCACTGGCAGAGACTCCCACTTTTTCTGAGTGGTCATCTTAAAGACACTTCTCCCTTAACTTGAGGTGAGAAGGAAACAGATAATAATAAGAATTATTATTGTTAATAATAAGTTGATAATAATAATTATCAACTATTGAGAGGAAGGAGGAGAGATGAGAATAGGTGGGCAAGGGATATATAAGATAAATCCCCATTTTTCATAGTGGGAATTTAAAAATATTATCGAATACTCATAATTCAAGAAATAGAGGTATAGCATATTATAAGGCAATAACCACCAGAAGAATTAAATCATAAATAGATCAAAGCAGGGGCTGGGGACAGGTAATGACCAGGCAAAAGACTGCTGCTTGCCAATACAAGCTCTTCTGTACTATGGTAAACATTTAAAACAAAAAAATCTGAGAAAATAAATTTAAACTATTGTTCACTCTCACATCCCCACTCCCTGACAATTAGTAGGTGTTTAATAATTATTTGTTGAATGAATCAATGAACTGTCCCCAGTAAGAGCAATCACGTCATGAGCAACCAGTTAAGTATGAAACCCGTGCTTCGCCCCTCAAAGTTGAAACCCTGGACTTCCTTAGGTGGAAACGTGTGGGACTGCCTATATGATCATCCCTGGACTCTCAGTCTGGGCCTAGCCTCTTACAAGCCTTGACGAGCATTTTGGAACACCTGTCAACTTGAAATTTTGACATCTGAAGAGCATCTCTTCTTGCTGATCAAGTCCCAGAGTTTCACCGTACCCCACAGAGTAAGTCCCATACTTGCTCTGGGTGTGCACCAGGTGCCTGCCTGAACAGCGCATTCAGAGCCGTCAACATGAGTAATGTACCCACAGTGGATCTGCATGGGAGAGTCAAAGGAAATAGCTATCTGGAGCTGTCTAGCCACTTGACCTGATGGTCTGAAGCCTAGAGATAATCACATGTCTACAACAGATTACAGCACAGGCCAGCACACTCAACTACTCTGCCCAAGTCCCCCACCCAGCCACAGGCATTGATCAAGGAACTTTCACAATAAGTGACTTTCCTGAGAATTTCCAGGGAAAGAATTTTTGATGGTGATGGAATTTTCTTCAAACACACAGTGGGAAAATCCCCTTAAGGACCAGAACATTCCCGGCAGGTCATTTTCTTAACTTTCCTTTGATGATTCCAAGAGGGTTTTAAGTTAGAAACAAGTGTTCTGAAGTAGTGATTTACAGTATCTACTGGGCAGGAGCTGCCTGAATATTCAAATATTAGAAATTTCTAGTTTAATTTGTTATCAAAATGTTTTTGCAATCATGTGGTAACTACTGACATTGGGTTTGCATGTTTTAGTTAAAAGTGTACACTGTGCAAATTACTTAAATGTTTAAAGTATTTGGATTGGATCAGTTGAAAGAAAAAGAAGGAAGGAAGGAAGGAAGGAGGGGAGGAAGGGAGGAAGGAAGGGAGGGAGGGAGGGAGGAAGGGAGAGGGGAAGGGGGAGACAAAAGAAGGAAGGGAGGGAGGGGGGAGAGAGAGGGAAAGAAAGAGAGAAAGAAAGATAGAAAGAGAGAGAAAGAAAAGAATGAAAAGAAAAGAAAGCAAGAATGAAAAATTCTGGTTTAATTGATTCCCTCTGGGGTATCCTCCCAACTGGAGATCAGCATCTGTCCATGAGACCCACCCCTGCACCAGTTTCCAAAAAGAGTCACTGGCCCTGAGCAAAATGGGCTAGAAGTAGAGACTTGTAGGCTGTATGTGAAGAGACATACATCGTATGCTATGTTTCGAGACGGGTGGAACCAGCCACAGAGTCCTCTGGGGCACAGGGTCTGCCTGGACACGTGTCTGCTGCAGGACACCCCATCATCGGAAGAGTTCCATCCTTTCCCTCCCTGTGCTCCTCGCTGCCTCACCCAGGGCTGCTCGGAAGATCAAGGGGTGGTGGCCGCAAAGCTGGTGTGAGGATAAATCCACCATCAGCCACTGTGTGTTCTTTGCCATCCCCAAAGAATGATTTTGAGGGACTCACTAAGTGAAAAAAACCAGACAAAGAGGGTTTCCCTGGTGGCGCAGTGGTTGGGGGTCCGCCTGCCGATGCAGGGGACATGGGTTCGTGCCCCGGTCTGGGAGGATCCCGCATGCCGCGGAGTGGCTGGGCCCATGGGCCGTGACTGCTGGGCCTCCACATCCAGGGCCTGTGCTCCGCAGTGGGAGAGGCCACGGCAGTGAGGGGCCCGTGTACTGCAAAAAAAATAAAAAACAAAACAAACAAAAAACAGACAAACATGTCACAAAGAAAGAAAACTACAGGCCAATATCACTGCTGAACACAGATGCAAAAATCCTCAACAAAATACTAGCAAACAGAATCCAACAGCACATTAAAAGGATCATACACCATAATCAAGTGGGATTTATTCCAGGAATGCAAGGATTCTTCAATATACATAAATCAATCAACGTGATACACCATATTAACAAATTGAAGGAGAAAAACCATATGATCATCTCAACAGATGCAGAGAAAGCTTTTGACAAAATTCAACACCCCTTTATGATAAAAACCCTGCAGGAAGTAGGCATAGAGGGAACTTTCCTCAACATAATAAAGGCCATATATGACAAACCCACAGCAAACATCATCCTCAATGGTGAAAAACTGAAACCATTTCCACTAAGATCAGGAACAAGACAAGGTTGCCCACTCTCACCACTCTTATTCAACACAGTTTTGGAAGTTTCAGCCACAGCAATCAGAGAAGAAAAGGAAATAAAAGGAATCCAAATCGGAAAAGAAGAAGGAAAGCTGTCACTGTTTGCAGATGACATGACATTATAGATAGAGAATCCTGAAGATGCTACCAGAAAACTACTAGAGCTAATCAATGAATTTGGTAAAGTAGCAGGATACAAAATTAATGCACAGAAATCTCTGGCATTCCTATACACTAATGATGAAAAATCTGAAAGTGAAATCAAGAAAACACTCCCATTTACCATTGCAACAAAAAGAATAAAATATCTAGGAATAAACCTACCTAAGGAGACAAAAGACCTGTACGCAGAAAATTATAAGACACTGATGAAAGAAATTAAAGATGATACAAATAGATGGAGAGATATACCATGTTCTTGGATTGGAAGAATCAACATTGTGAAAATGACTCTATTACCCAAAGCAATCTACACATTCAATGCAATCCCTATCAAACTACCACTGGCATTTTTCACAGAACTAGAACAAAAAACTTCACAATTTGTATGGAAACACAAAACACCCCGAATAGCCAAAGCAATCTTGAGAACGAAAAACGGAGCTGGAGGAATCAGCCTTCCTGACTTCAGATTATACTACAAAGATACAGTAATCAAGACAGTATGGTACTGGCACAAAAACAGAAAGATAGATCAATGGAACAGGATAGAAAGCCCAGAGATAAACCCACGCACATATGGTCACCTTATCTTTGATAAAGGAGGCAGGAATGTACAGTGGAGAAAGGACAGTCTCTTCAATAAGTGGTGCTGGGAAAACTGGACAGCTACATGTAAAAGTATGAGATTAGATCACTCCATAACACCATACACAAAAATAAGCTCAAAATGGATTAAAGACCTAAATGTAAGGCCAGAAACTATCAAACTCTTAGAGGAAAACATAGGCAGAACACTCTATGACATAAATCACAGCAAGATCCTTTTTGACCCACCTCCTAGAGAAATGGAAATAAAAACAAAAATAAACAAATGGGACCTAATGAAACTTTAAAGTTTTGCACAGCAAAGGAAACCATAAACAAGATGGAAAGACAACCCTCAGAATGGGAGAAAATATTTGCAAATGAAGCAACTGATAAAGGATTAATTTCCAAAATTTATAAGCAGCTCATGCAGCTGAACAGCAAAAAAACAAACAACCCAATCCAAAAATGGGCAGAAGACCTAAATAGACATTTCTCCAAAGACAATATACAGACTGCCAACAAACACGTGAAAGAATGCTCAACATCATTAATCATTAGAGAAATGCAAATCAAAACTACAATGAGATATCATCTCACACCAGTCAGAATGGCCATCATCAAAAAATCTAGAAACAATAAATGCTGGAGAGGGTGTGGAGAAAAGGGAACACTCTTGCACTGCTGGTGGGAATGTGAATTGGTGCAGCCACTATGGAGAACAGTATGGAGGTTCCTTAAAAAACTACAAATAGAACTACCATATGACCCAGCAATCCCACTACTGGGCATATATCCTGAGAAAACCATAATTCAAAAAGAGTCATGTACCAAAATGTTCATTGCAGCTCTATTTACAATAGCCCGGAGATGGAAACAACCTAAGTGTCCATCATTGGATGAATGGATAAAGAAGATGTGGCACATATATACAATGGAATATTACTCAGCCATAAAAAGAAACGAAATTGAGCTATTTGTAATGAGGTGGATGGACATAGAGTGTCATACAGAGTGAAGTAAGTCAGAAAGAGAAAGACAAATACCGTATGCTAACACATATATATGGCATTTAAGAAAAAAAAGGTCATGAAGAACCTAGGGGTAAGATAGGAATAAAGACACAGACCTACTAGAGAATGGACTTGAGGATATGGGGAGGGGGAAGGGTAAGCTGTGACAAAGCGAGAGAGTAGCATGGACATATATACACTACCAAACGTAAGGTAGATAGCTAGTGGGAAGCAGCCGCATAGCACAGGGAGATCAGCTCGGTGCTTTGTGACCGCCTGGAGGGGTGGGATAGGGAGGGTGGGAGGGAGGGAGACGCGGGAGGGAGGGGATGTGGGAACATATGTATATGTATGACTGATTCACTTTGTTATGAAGCAGAAACTAACACACCATTGTAAAGCAATTATACTCCAATAAAGATGTTTTAAAAAAAAAGGAAAAGAAAGCAGAGGCAGGCAAAATCTCCCGTCACAGAGCCATGCCCACCTCCCACCCAGTACTTGTCTCAAACTTCTTCTGCTGTGAGCACAGGTCTGCCCCAGTTACACAAAGTGGTTGTTGCCAGACACTATGCTTTCTGACCTGGCTTTGCTGTTGTGTCATGACCCACAGATGATCAGCCTGAAAGGATGGTACAGCTAACCAAGGACATCCGAGGTCATCTCCAGCTGGCCTGGGGTATCTCAATCGGCTTTAGCCAAAGTCAGATAAAACCTGGTAGCGCTGAGGCACCATTGTATATATGATGTCTCCTTATTTTTAACGTGCTGCCATTAAGGTAACATCCTGCACCACCGTGATACTGAGCTGAGGCTGACTCCAGTCATGATCCCAGAGATCACAGGCCCTTTGTCACTCAAGAGACTTATGCCAACAGCGATGTAATGTCTGTGTATCGATCAGTATCAAAGGCATCCCTCCCAGGGTGAGAGGACAAGGGATCATTTGAATTATCTCCTTTCCAGCCTTTCTCTTTCCATCTGTACTTCCTGAAGGCTCACAGAGCCACAAAGAGGAGAACCATAATGGTTTTGCGGGGGGCGGAGTACCACAATTACTGCTGTTTCCACAGCACTATAATACAGATTCAACTTCAAAGAAAGAGTACCCCTTGCTGGTTCATGTCGGCCGAGTGGAGGAAGCAAAGAAGGAAGGAGGGACACCTGTATAAGGCAGAGGGGGCCCCTAGTTCTGTTTTAGTCATTTGTCACAGTGATTTACAGTGGGGCTGTGCCTGCATCATTTTCACTCCAATAATGAATCATTTATGGAAGAGTCCACGGTACTTGCCTGTTTTATTGCCACACAGCCCAGCAAGAAGATCCATGGAACATTTTCTCGACAGAAGACTTCCTTCCACATCTGGGACACTAAAAGCCTGAGATGCACAGGTTTCCTTCCCCGGGGCACAGACTCCAGCCATGAACTGTAGTGGGTCAGCCTGACCACCAGAGGGTACCCTGTGGTCAGATTTCCCTCTCCCTCAGCTCTAGGTTGGCGTCCCTCCTGAGTCTGGACAGAACCAAGTGTCAAGTGCATCACACAAATTAATACTTAGGGTTTTTTGGGGTTTTTTTTCTTAACACTGCCTCTTGGGATGATGTCAGACTCTCACCATACATATATATTTTGCTTTTGGCAATGTCCTTTGGCCCATGCTATTGTGTACCCTAACTGAGGAATAATTCTCTGAACATCGTGCTTTCATTACGACAGCTGCTTATGTTTGCAAACCACTCATTTCAACACAACACACTATTCAAATCTCCATGACTCCAGGATGCAGGGAAAAGAGAGAAGTGACCCTCTCACCAGCCAAATCAGGGCTCATGGCTCTGACATGATGGTCATTGCTATGGGTTTTCCATCCCAAAGGTCTGATCCCCACCAATATCCTATCTGCTCTTCTATTACGGGTCTTCCCAGCCATCTTCTTCCAATGGGAAGATAATGATCCCTGGGTCACAGAGAGCTTTCAGCTGCGTTAAGAGAATGACTAGGTTTGGTCATTCCTGTGACAAAGATCTGTTTACAAGCTGGGTGGCTGTAGCTCCAATGCTCTATGGCCGTGGACCTGAATCTCCTCTATGCAAAGTTTACTGGTCCATTAGAATGGGTGACTGTTCCCCTTCTTTTCTCAGCCATCGTTTTCCTCTCTGGCTTCACTCTGAAGCCTCCCAAATCACAGTATCAACCCCTGGGCAGTGTGCTCATACATAATCCTTTCTGTTTTTCAACATATTTTCAGCGCATTATCACACTGACATCTCATAATACAAAGCTGAAGTGCGTCGAGAGGGTATTCATGAACTTTTCCAATTCTCCCAAGCAAAATCAGTTGGTTTGCTCTGTACTCCCATATGTTGTATACCCCCTTTACGATAGATATTTTTGCTGTGTTGTAACTGCTCCTTTACCAAGTTCTACCACTAAGTGCTCCCCTAAGGCAGGGACTAGATTCATCTTACAGCTTTCTATCTTCAGAGCTTTGCAAAGTTCTCGACATACAGTCCGTATTGAATGAACGTTCCTTTGAAATAAAACACCCATTTGACAAATAAGGAAATCAAGTCACCCAGAGTGGCCAAGGGCACCACATGCCACACCCACGGCTTGAAATGAGTAAAGGAAGGATGTGGGATAGCACATGTATGGTCCAACCAGAGGAGTAAATAATCAATGAGAGAATATGTGGATTCTGACTTTAGAACAAGCATCCCGATAAATGCAAAAGATTTAATAATAAGGCGTGAGCAAAGTCCTAGATTCCCATCCAGGGACTAGTGGGGTCCTTAAACTTCTGTGGGTTTCAGCTTTAACTTATTCAGTTTGGAGGATAAGATCTATAATGGCTCATTGAGATGGAGCCGGCTGAGTCTACAGCCCATCGATATTCTTGCTGAGAAGATGCTACATATATATTTGCATAGGTGTACCGCACGCAGATGAACAGACACACGTGTCACACGGGATTAACAAGACAATATGCCGTATCACCAAGTGGAATCAGGGTGGAAAGAGCAGTCCAGGCACCTCGAGAAATGTCTAGAGGACAAGAGAGCTCAGGGAGCAGAAGAGTGCAGAAGGTCGTACACAAGCGGGACTAACCTGTGAGTCAGGAGTAACTGAGAAGGGAGGTAAATGACTCGAGAGGGAAGCACAGAGTGTGTGTATTCAGAGGACAAAAGTATCAGGAAACAGGGGAACTGCCTTTTCCCGTGGTCCTTCCCTGTCCATGAAACAGGGTTTGTGTTTAAAACAAACAAACAAACAAAAAACAAACGGTGTCCATTTCAGTTCAATGTCTCTCTCTCATCTGAACTCACTCCCATTTAATTTCTTTTTGCTGCTAAACCCCAAATCTAAATTAGGTTTTACCCTACAGTACAGTCTCATACCATTCTGCACTTCTACTTCATGGAAAAAAAACCTTAATTATACATCCACGTAGGCTATTATTTGTCTGTTGCCTTTATCCCCTACCAGACTGAAAGGTCTTTGAGAGCAAGACTTGTACCTGTTTGTTCATTGCCGAATCCCCTCAAAACCGAGAATATATTATTTAATAAATGTGCAATTAACAAATGAAAATCAGCAAAATTTGGAAAGTGGGTCCCTATGTAAATGGCGAGGCTGCTTTCCAGGCCCCAGTTGCTGTGGCTCCCTCGGCAGCTTATCCCCAAGTCAAGTGAGGACAGCAGTGACAGGTGCAAACGCAGCCTGGCCTGCAATCTGGACCTGTGCCGGCAGTTTGAGAAACACGACCTCGGAATTTCATCAGCAGCCCCTGCCTCTGGCGGCTACACCACATCCCCTCACCATTTCCTCTTGGTCAAAACGGAAGACACAGGGAAGTTTCCAAACAAACTTCTCCTGATGAGCATTAGACCCCCTCCCAGCCCTCCCCAGATGCCCCAATTCAAGCATCCCGCCTCCAACCCAGCCTGGTAATGAATGGCTTTGTCTGCACACACCCAGAACCGTACAGTACAGTCGTCTGACCTGTACCTCCACCTGCACGTCCCTGGGGCTATTTCTGTTTTTAAAAGAGCTGAAGCAACTCAGTCTCAGAAAGCATAGGTGACCTCTTGAAGGTCACATAGCTAAAAACCCATACAAGGGGACTGAAAGAGAAGAGCTCAGCCTCATAACACGAGTGACAATGCAGTGCTCACCATCAGCTAGGCAATCTGCTAAACGCTTCCTTGCTTTATCCCTGTGAATCCTCACAACCGCCCTGTGAGACAGGTCTAGTATTAATCCCGCTTTACAGTAAGACCAGAGTCACAGATTAGTTACCTCGCCAGCCCAAAGTCACTCAGCTTGAAGATCTGGATTCTAACTCAGGACCACATCTGACCCCGTGGCCTAAACACTTTCCCTGACATATTCATCACACAGCTACCGAGATGATTTGTCCCTCCCCCAGCTTCTCACTCATTCAGTTATAAACTCCCTAAGCAATGGGGCTACACTGTAGGAAAAGTGACCCATGATTCATGAAAAGTGTTTGACAGTAGGATTCACCCAGCGGAGCCTTTATTCAGAAAAATGCCACATCCAGTCTCCACCACTTTTCCAGACATGGCTTGTTCCTTGCTCTCCCATCCACATCAAAGTTTGGACCCTTGATGCCTCCACAGAGGCCTTCACCCATGCCTTCCCTCTTCCCTCCCAGTTGCTTCACCACCACACTTGACCTTAGCGAGTTTTCCAGAAGCAATGTCTCCAACAACCCAGCTCTGGTAACTAGCACGTGCCTACCACGCCTAGGGGGCATCTCTTTACAATCCAAGCGCATCTTATTTCAGCCAAATCTACGGGGGCCAATTCTGTCAGTTCTGTAGTAAAGTCTTGTGTTTGGGTCTCCAGTGTGACCATCTGACGCTGCTGCTGGAAGCCAGCATTTCTGCAGTCCTGGGAGTAACAGAGCTCTTACAGCCCTGAGGGTGCCCTCCACCCGGGGCTCCTGTACTCACCTTTTAACACACAGCAACCTTAAGAGGGAGAGGAAGGCCAGAGCACAAAGGCTGTGAGTGTAGTTGCTTTCTTCCTTGCCTCTTCCCACCCAGCCCTCTGAAACCAAGAGCGTAGGCATAGCTCCTATACGTTGAGTCCCTACTATGTATCTGCCTACCTTTTTCCATTTAACCCTTAAAACTACTCCATAAGTAGGCCATAATGTTCCAAATTTACAGGTGAAGAAAATGAGATCTAGAGAGATCAAATAACTTCCCACAAGGTACAAAGGATTTGGAAGCCAGCTTTGCCTGACCTCAAGGCTTGGAGTATCGGCCACCATGCTAAGCTGCCCCATCCACTCTCTCTATAAGACTTAAGCTTTTGCAAAGCAAAACCCAACTCTTACCTTCCCAGACAATGCCAGCAAGAAGATGAATCAGGAGCGCTGTTTACAGTCAGCACATAGTAGAGACTGCATATGACACACAAGCAGACGTCTGTATTCTAATCTGCAATGAGTTCTGCTCCCACCTCTGAGATTTCTTACTGTATAATTGTTCCCACAAATCCAGACTGAGTTGCTGCTCCTCTTATTTAGTCTTTGCATTCGTTGGCCCAACCAAACTTAAAAATGGCAAATTAAACAAGAAGATGATGTGCTACACGCATGCGCTATCGATCAGGCTGAGACAACACAGAGCAGGAAGCCTGTCTTTTAACGCACCGCCAATATTTCTGCGACGCTTGACAACTTCCTCTAAGGCCTTTCAATAATTGCCTGTGTGCTTTGGTTTTTGAGTTGCCTGAACTTTGGGTGATGGAATCACAGCATATTATTTTAATCTCTTTATAATGGACTGGAGTTCAGTTCAGATAAACACGTCTCCTGAGTGCCCGGGCCAGGAGGCAGGAAAGGTCAAGAAGCAGGTCTCCCCGCCTGCCACAGGGATCCCGAAAGGGCTGAAGTGCACCCTCCAGCTGAAAACTACAAAGGCTTCTGGGTCTGCTGCTCTTTTCCCTAAACCAGGGTTCCCCAAATGTGGTCCCCAGACCAGCAGCATCTCCATCACTTGGGAAAACATTACAAAGGCAAATTCTCAGGCCTTTGTTCAGATCAATCCTATATCCACATCACCCATTAGTGGCCACTCAATAAATATGTCTTGCTCATTGATTCAATAGCACCGGGAGAGGGATGAGTATAATGGAGAACCACACGGATGCTGAATGTCATCTCCTTCATCTCTGTCCAATGATGGCTTCTATTCCCCAACACAGTGATGCTCTAACTTGACCTCCTTCCAAATCATCTGAAAACACAGATTTCTAGGCTCTACCCCAGAGTTTCTGATTCAGCAGGTCTGGGCTGGGGGCCCAGAATATACAGGATAACAAGTTTCCCGATACAGACGCTACTGCTTGTGCTGGTGTCGGGACCACACTTTGAGAACCTCTGCCCCAGAGGTAGGACTCACCTGTCTCCACTTCCAGCCTCTCTTTCAGGTCTTGGCTATGAGACTTATTTTTAAGGCCTTCTCCCTAAACTTTTGAAACCTTGGCTCAAAATATTGCCTGATCCCCAAAATAACCAAAACCCAAACAAGAATGAATTCCTTTCTCTTTAAAAGAACAGGTGAGACCTTAACAATACAACAGTTGCTTTCTTCATTCAGGAAATAGAAAAGCAGAGACGGACAGTTGTTAGGATTTCACGGTCAGTTTTTACTGCTGAGCAGGTAGAGAACATGCACGCTGAACGTCTGGTTCCTTTTTGGAAGGTTGCTCTAAAGTCTCCAGTAGCCTTTAGAGTTTGCCCAGCCCCAGGTACGTGACGGCAGGGCTCAGTCAGGAAATGTCATGCTGGATCCACAGACCCACCTTCCTCTGGGGGACTGACTACCCAGAGCAGGACAATAAGCCACCGACTAATATATGTGATGGAACCAAAATAGGCTACAGCTTTTCCTCCCAGGAAACCTGGCATTGAAGACATTCCCCACCCAGCAAACGCAAAGCCTGGAACAGAGACCCAAAGCAGAGCTGCATTCCGTTCAGTCTCTAAAGACACAGCCACAATTTCCCACACTCGAATTAGGAAACATGGGGCCAGTGGCCCCCCCAAAGCATCTGGGACACATAGCCATCTTAGTTACAAGGCAACTGGTGGTGAATTCGCACAATGAAAGAGGCATTAAAATTTGTACATCCTATGCAGACGGAAAGGTGTCCCCAAATCTATTCTCTCGTGGTCAGCCAAATCACGGTGTATTCTAAGTAACAGGCATCATTCTGCAGGTCAAAAATGGGGATTCGTGGTGAGATATGAGTCCTTAACAAAAGCATATATGAAAGGAAGAAACTTCCAGAACATCCAAAATGTATGGCGGCCACACTGAGAGCAAAACTGCTCGGAAAATGTAATTCTTCCTTCTCTGCTCAACCTCCCACCACTGTCACCTTTTCCAGAGGCCTGTCTGAGCTGAAATAGGTAAGATTTTTGCTTCGCCAGTACGCTTTCCACCCAAATGTCTCAAAAAGAGTTACTTGATATTTGCATAATTCTAATAAAAATGTGTTTTTGTGCTCGAATTATCTGGACAGTTGCTTCCATTTTCCTTGGCCTTGGCGACAGAACCCCCAAACTTTGTAAGACCCTTGCCTTCCCTGGATTAGTTCACTGGATCGGTTGTTTCCAAACCTGGCTTATCCTCAGCATAACCTGCAGAGTTTTGTTTCTTGGTTTTGTTTTTTCAAGTACAGATTCCATGTCCCAGTCCAGCCTGCTGAGTTAAAATCTTGGGAAGGAGGAGGCAGAGCCAGAAAGCTGTGTTGGTTTCCAACACATACGTAGGAACAGCTACCCAACTAGGCGGGCGCAATGACCAGTCAGGTTTAGAAACGGCTGCACCAGGTAACACAGCTTTTCAGGCCTCAGAGCACGTTCTCTGTCATATTCACAGTGTCCTATGGCGCCAGTGGGAAGGAAACAGTGTACGTCTACAGGTCCTCTAATTATCCATTTCTAGTCCATCCGCTTCTATCCTTCGGATTTTCTCATTTGCTGTGGGCGCCGTAGACTCAAGTTTACCAGACACACTGTTGCATGGCTTCCCAAAGCCAGGAAATTACTGCACTCGCCCACTCCACTCCATCTTCCTGGAGGCCTTGTAATCCATCCCAGAATTCTGGCACAGCAGCATGGAAAGGAAGTGAGTGCAAATAAAGACATATGAGAAAAGGGTCCAGTTGCTGGGGCTCTTTGAACAGGAGAATCAAAGCCTCGGGGAGGAGCTGCTCGCGGCTGGGAGGGCGCTGGGGGTGGTGGGAGCCGGCCCGAGGCAGCTGGTGCCGAGAGCAGAGCAGCCCTCTACCGGCACTCACGCCCACACAGAACATCTGTTCGCGCCCATGGACGTGCAGGGATCTTTCGCTGTGATTAACTTGGGGGGTGGGGCGGGGGGCAGGCGGGGGAGGAAGGCATTCAGCTGCGAGGGGAGATTGGGAGAAGAGAGGAAGATGAACAGTTTGCCTTGGCACCTCTCCTGCCATCAGCCCTGCGGTTTGAGTCTCTGGCTGTAAAGGTGATGGTCAGACATTGGACACCACTTTCACGAGAGGCTTTTATAACGGTTTTAGCGAAGCAGAACTGCTCCTGGGCCCAGGTAACCCCAAGTTGTGTGGGAGACCTGTCTGAGTCAGGGACCAGTCAGAGAAGCAGAGTCACTGTGAGTGATACGGAATAAGGCATTTATTACAGGGGTCAGACTTCACCCAGCTATGGGAGGCAGCAGGTTGTTTCACGCAGGATGTTGCTTCTGAATCTGGTGCTAAACTTGAAGTTGCTATAGATCAGCTAGACTGTCAGTCAAGAAGGAAAACTGGATGTGGACAAGAGCGAGGACAAACTGGAACCTATGAGAACTAACTGGGACTTGCATCCATCTCCCACCACCTGCAGCCTCCACGCCCTGGGTGATGTACGGGAGACGCCGGCCACCTTCGCTCCCAAGCTGCTGATGCACCTGGCCAGGGATGCTCAGAAGCGGAGGATCTGGAGGGAGCTGCCCCAGCCAGAGAGCTGATGGTCAGTGATGCATGGCGGGGAGCTGCCATGGTGCTCAAGCTGACCACCCGAGGGGGGGGAAATGGCTGCTGCTTCCCTGCCGCCTTCTAAATCTCAGGCAAAATACTTCCTGCGAGCAGTGCTAACTTGATCCTATAAAGAAAGGGGGATCCTGTGAAAGGTCGCTCTTGCTGAGCTAAGGTGACGGAACGCAAATGTACAACAAGATTTTCTCCCTGCTCTGGCACTGAGACTGGTAGCTTTGGGCACCCAGCGTTTCAGTAAGTTTGGCGTGAACTCTGGAGTTCTTCCAGTGGGCAAAACTCCAAAACAAGAACAGAGAAATGGATGCAGCTCTTCAGGTCAGCTTGCTGGGCAGTAGATATCAAAAGCATCTGGGGAAGGAAAGGAAGAACACAGCAGACTGTTCTGGGAGCATATGAAAGCCCATCTGGAGACTCCCCCAGATAACTGGGGGATACTTTATCCCCCAGGCAGGGGTTTCGAGAGTGGTACCACTGCAATTTGCACATGAATGGAGAGGTGACCCCATTTTGTGTTCAGGGATGGGGATGCCTGGACAAGCTGGTCACGTGGGTGAGTGACATATTAGAGTGAGAATTTCTAATTTCCCTCGCGCTGGAAAGGAATACGAGAGCCATTGCCTGGCTCTCCTCTCATATTGCCTCGTCTTCATGAGCACCCTATGTTTTAGTCATGCCAACCCACATGCAGATCTCTTAATACACCACACGCTTATGTGCTTTGGAACTTTTGCATTTGGTGTAGCCTCCACGTAGAGAGCTCCCCACCCCTCCTGCCCTTCTTCACCCCCTACCCCTGAATAACAGACACTCAAATTCCAAATCTCAGATCAGGTATCCCCTCTTCGTTGACCACTTGACCACTGGGGAGTTTCAGTTAAGGGACTCTCCCATGTACTGTCTACTGATACAATTCTGAACTCGCCTCTTCCAAGGCATTCACTCTATTTTTAAGGAATCTTATTGAGGTATAATTGACCTACAGGATACTGCACATATTTAAAGCGAATAATTTAAATTCCACATATAAACAATATCATATGATATCTTAAAAAAGGACACAAATGAACTTATTTACAGAACAGAAATGGAATCACAGACAAAGAAAACAAACTTATGGTTACCCAAGGGGAAGCAGGGGGGGATAAATTAGGAGTTTGTGATTAACATATACACACTACTAAGTATAAAACACATAACCAACAAGGACCTACTGTATAGCACAGGGAACTAAAATAATAAAATTAAATTAAAATAAAGTGAACAACTTGATACATTTTGACATAGGTATACCCCCATGAAAGTATCACAACAGTCAGGATAATAAACAAATCCACCACCGCTAAAAGTTTCTGTATCATCCTGTATAATTGCTCCCCCTTAACTCCTCCAACTCCATCCACAGGCCAACTCTGATCTGATTTTTATCACTATAGATAGATTAATTTGCATTTTCTAGAGTTTTATTTATTGGACTCATATACTCTTTTTTGCCTGTCCTCTCTCATACTCAGCATAATTATTTTGAGATTCATCCATCTCATGTATGTCAATAGCTCATTCCTTTTTATTGCTGAGGAGTATTGCATTGTATGGATATACTGCAGTTGGCATATCCATTCACCTGTTGGTAGATATTTGGGTTGTTTCCAGTTTGGGGCTATTACAAATAAAGTTTATATGAACACTGTGTACAAATCTCTTTATAGACATTATTTCCTTTTCCCTTGGGTAATACCTGGGAATGAAACAGATATACGGTAAGTGTAAGTAGAATTTTTTTAGAAACTGCCAGAATGTTTATCAAAGTGGTTGTACCATTTTACCTTCCCACCAGCACTGTATGAGAGTTCCAGTTTCTCCACATCCTAGGCAACACTTGACATGGTCAGTCTTTTTCATTTTAGCCATTCTAATAGGTCTGTCATGGTATTTTACTGTGGTTTTAACTTGCATTTCCCTAATGACTAGTGATGTTGAGTATCTTTTCATGTGCTTTTTTTGCCATCCATATATCTTATCCTTTATCAAATATATGATTTACAAATAGTTTCTCCCAATCTGTGGTTTGTATTTTTATTCTCTTAATGTTGTCTTTTGAAGACCAAAGCTTTTTAATTTTGGTGAACACTAATTCATCAGTTTTTTAAAAAACTGTATCATTTCTTTAATTCTCTAGTAATTGTCTATTCAACTCTTCTAGTCAGTGAACTCCTTGAGGGCAAAGGCCACCTTCTGCCATCTCTGCATTCCTAGCATCAAGACAAGGCCTAGCACTTATGAGACACTGAAATTATAGTTCTTATGGTTACATTATTATTCCTGGTTGTTATGGGAGAGCCCTTGAGCTTCCTGGCATCTGCTGTGTAATAATCATTCCTATTTACAGGAAAAGAGATTTTTAATCAATGTGATCATTTTTCTTAAGCAAGGAATGCCTATGAAGGCCTCTGTACATTTCCCCATAAGATATCCGTGTATTTGAATAGAGAGAATGAGTAACAGGAAAATTCTCTCCTGAAGACCCTTCATTTGGGAATCACTTTTAATCAGGGAGAGTCCTTTCTTTCTAGAATAAGTAAAGAAAAATCTTATAAGAGTGTCTCCCCATGGGCAGAAATCAAAGGGAAATTCAAAGGCAGGATTCAAGGAAAGCAGTTCAAGTAAATTTCACCATCAGCCCCAGGAGAGGTGTTTTAAGAAAGAGATAAAACATCTCCTCCATCTGTGAGAACCACTATTTAGAGATTCCCTCCAGCAGTCCCACTATAGGCAGCTGGCCCCCATCAAGGTTTTCCACATGGACAACACCAACAGTGATGCTGGCTCCTTCAGGCCGACAGCAATGAAGGGCCCATCTAAATATTGTTGGAATGTTAAATTCAATAGAAAACGAATAGACACTTGTCTTGTGGAGTCCTGAAACTGCCATCTTTCACAACAACATGATTCTAAGGATGATTTCAGTTCTGGAAATATGGGAGATTAAAGTAACAACCAATAACCACAACAAAACCACTTGCTTCAAAAACCAAGAATTGCTGATAAAATATAATTTTTAAAATATTTTTAAACTATATTGTTAGACTCCCAAGAAAAAAATAAGTGGAAATTTTCAGAGGCCAAAAAGGAGCATGAAACCAGAGTAGCAGCTTAGAAGCTAGTAATGCTGTGGGTAAATAATACAATGGCTTGAGTTTTAAAACTGTAAGAGATAAGATGCTGGACCCAATGCAAGACTGGAGAGTTGGAATTGAGAACCCTCAAACTGGAACGCTGGAAAAGTGATATCCTCTGAAAATATAGACTAGAGCAAAATCTATCAGCACAGATAAACAAGAAGTCTTGTCTGTCTTTGAATTCTAGATGAGAAAAAAATGTCTCCTTGGGGAATTAGAAATCTTAGACAGAACTGGGGCTCAAATTTACCCACATTTTCTAGGAACTCCTCAGTTGAGAAATTAGCATAAAAATTGATCATATACCTGTGATAACTCTGAGGGTCATGAAAAGCAAAATCATTAACACCACAAGGAATTCAGGGAAGAAAAATAGGCTAATCAATTAAACTTTTCAAAATCCACGGGGAGAAATCTACCATATGGAAAAGGCAGCACCTGCAATAAATACAAGACTAGACTCTCAAGAACTTGAAGTAATGGAATTAAAATCTGAAAAAGAATTTTTAAAAACAGCAGGTAGTATTTAAAATAATTAAATATTATTTAATTAAATCTCTAATTTTTAAAAAAGAAACCTTTAGAAAAGTTGAATAACAGGCAACCTGTAGAAGTTCTAAAGAGTGTGAATAGTAAGCATGAGCTAATACACATTTTTAGATACAACTCTATACCTAATAATGGTAACCCTTCAAACTCCCAAAGTATTTCCAAACAAATTATTGTTTGGAAATAATTCATGGATCAATAAAAGTATTTTAATAAATATTAGAAAATATTTTGCACTGAAAGTAAATGAAAATACCATATATCGAGATGTGGGGATTGCAGCTATGTAGTATTTAAAGGATATTTTTTATAATGCATATAATAGGACTTAATAAAGACTTAGAATTAGTGAGCTCAGCATCCAACTCAAAAAGCTGGGAAAAGAGTAACAGTAACCTCCCATCAAAAACTGGATAATAAAGGAAATTCTAAAGATCAGTAGGGAAATTAATAAAAAAGAGAAACAATAGAAAAATCAATACAACTGAAAGTTCTCTCACTGTCGTGGCGTCTCCCGTTGCGGAGCACAGGCTCCGGACGCGCAGGCCCAGCGGCCATGGCTCACAGGCCCAGCCGCTCCGCGGCGTGTGGGATCCTCCCGGACCGGGGCACGAACCCACGTCCCCTGCATCGGCAGGCGGACTCTCAACCACTGTGCCACCAGGGAAGCCCCAAACTGAAAGTTTTTATTTGAAAAATGACTAAGTAAAATAAACAAACCTCTGACAAGACTGATTAAGAAAACAGTGACTGAGTTAAAAATTACACCCATACACATATGCTACCAATAAAAAAAAAAAAAATAGGAAGCTAGTTACACATACAGTGGAGATTGTCAGAAATCACAAGAAAATACTACGAACAACAAAACTATGAACATTAGAATATTTAGATTCAAGGTACAATACTTTAGAAAAATATAATTCACCAAAAACTGTTCAATAATATGTATAAAATTTGAATCGATCTATAATCAGTAAAGAAAATGAATCATTAGTTTAAAATT
Source organism: Stenella coeruleoalba (assembly GCF_951394435.1). Lineage (NCBI taxonomy): Eukaryota > Metazoa > Chordata > Mammalia > Artiodactyla > Delphinidae > Stenella > Stenella coeruleoalba. The sequence goes on along the minus strand of NC_137151.1, from coordinate 35,526,784 downwards.
TATTCACACATAAGCACACACGCACACAGGCACATACATACTTAAATATACCCACAAAAAAACCCAACCTCAAACGATTCCATGGGCAAGTTCTACCAAACACTGAAGGAACAGGTATTTTCAATCTTATTCAAATTGTTTCACAAAACAGAAAAAGAGGAAATGCCCCCCACTCATTTTATGAGAGTGGCATATCCTTGATACCAAACGAGACAGGGCAGTGCGAGAATCGAAAACCATAGGTCAATCTCATAAACACGAGCACGCAGGACATTTTTATAAACGATTACCAGACTAAATTCAGTGACGTAACAAAAAAACCTTGATGGCAGGTTTCATCTCAGGAAGGTTTAATGTTAGGAAATCTATTTGTACAATCCACCCAATAAAAAGTAAATAAGAAAAAGAAGCACATGATAAAATTAAATTCCCATTCTGGGGGGAAAATTCTTAGTAGAAATAAAAGTGATTTCTTTTAGAAAAAGGAAAATCTATCAAAAACAAATCATCAACAAAGCCATAGTGAAAAATTAGAGCTTCCCTTTTAAAATGAGGAAAAATATAAAGATGTCAGCTATTATTGCTTCTATGCAAACTTGTACTGTCATTGTTAATCAGTGCAGTAAGATAAGAAAATGAAGTTTTAAAATGTAGGAATTCGAAAAAAGAAAATAGTCACAATTCCCAGACAATGTTGATCAACACAGAAAAAGTCAACAACATCTATAGACAAACTCACAGCACTAATACGAACATTCAGTAAAGATGCTGGCACACAAACAATATACAAAGTCAATAATGTTCTCACACACTTGCAACAAATAGAAGATGTGATTTTGAAAAAGTTGTATGTAACAGCAGCAACAAAAGCTATGAAGAACATAGAAGTACATCTAACAAATGATGTGAAAACATTTATGAACAAAATATGTTTTAAAAATTTAAGAGTACATTTAGAGAAACTAAATAAATGGAGAGATACACCGTTTTGTTATTTGGGACACGGATTTGACTGGGTATAACAGAGATTTTGAAATAATAGTGGTTTAAACTATTAGCCTCTTTCTCTTTCTCTCCGTAATAATTTGGAGGTAGGCATTCCACAGCTGGTATGGAAACTGGGGCAACTAATGTTATTTGCCATATTTATAGATAGTTGCAGAAATCAATTTTCCCACATTAACCTATAAATTCAAGTTCCATTATAAATCCCAATGAATTTTTATATAGGATAAGCTCATCATAACATTCATATAAAAGAGTGAAGGGCCAGGAATAGCAACACAATTTTGAAGAAGTAAAAGGACGGTACCATTTACTGTATATCGAAACACATGATGAGACAAAGGATTTGAACAAACATTTCTCTAAAGAACGTATGCAAATGACCAAAAAGCACATGAAAGGAAACTCAGCATCACTTGACATTAGGGAAATGCAAATCAAAACCACAATGAGATATGACTTTATACCTATGAGGATGACTATAATCAAAAACAGAGACAACAACAAGTGTTGATGAGGATGGAGAGAAATTGGAGCCTTGCAATAGAATATTATTCAGCCACAGAAAGAATGAAGTACTGATACATGCAACAACATGGATGAAACTTGAAAAATGCTAAGTGAAAGAAGCCAAAGACAAAAGATCACATATTGTATGATTCCATTTACATGAAATGCACAGAATGGGCAAATCTATAGAGATAGAAAGTAAATCAGTGGTTGCCAGGAGCTAGGGTTTAAAGGAAGAGACTACTAATGCGAATACAGTTTCTTTTTGGGGTGATAAATGTGTTCTGGAATTAGACAGTGATAGTAGTTGCATAACTTTGTGAATATACCAAATTTTATATTTAATAAAGGCAAATTTTACGGTACATATATTATATCTCAATAAATATAATAATAACTTATGGGGTTATAGCAATTAAAACAATATGGTTTTAGTATAGAAGTAGACATCTTGACCAATAGAATTGAATACAGAGCGTAAAAGGGAACTACATACACACAAGCCAGGCATATGACACAGGTGACATTATATAGGGAAAGGATGAACTCTTGAAGAAATGATGAAAAAAATAAAATTAGGTTCCTCCTTCATACTTTCCCCAAAAGAAATTCTAAACAGATTAAAGATACAAATATGAAAAAGCAAAACTGTAAAACCTGTAAAATAAACATAGGAAAATATCTTTAATGAATTTGGGATAGGAAAGGATTTCACAAGTCACAAAAAAGAAAAAAACAAAGGAAAAAGAAATATACAGTCAATTTTAAAACACAAAGCAATCATAATATGATCATTTATGAATACACACCCTGTAGTTAAAATAGAAAGACGTTCATGAGAATAACATACATCAAGTTCAAGCGAATAGTTACCTCTGGGGACAGAGGAAAAAAGGAGAAAAAGACAATACTGGTGGGCAAGAGCTGTGTGGGTATTAACTTATCTTCCTCTTCTTTAAGAACTCTAAAGCAAAGATGGCAAAATAATAACCATCATTTAAATTTTGTGATGGATACATAAGGGAATATCATATTATTTCCTCTAGTCTTCTGTAGTTTTTTGAAGTGTTTCACAAATAAGAAAAGTTTTATTACATATTAACATACCATCTTGCTGAGAAAGTTGAGGGATCCCCAGATGCATCCTCCTACCTTCCCAGGGTCAATACTTCTGTGGTGAAAGCGTAGAATGTTAATCATCTTCTCGAAGTTAGAGAGCAAACTTGTGACAGAAACGGCGCGGAAACCCAGCTACACTCCACCGCAGTTGCCTGCTCTTTCTGGAACAGCACGTGTCTGCCGTGCTGGACAAGCGTTCAAGTTCTTTCCACTCTAAAGTGTTATGTGGATTTACTACACCAACAAGAAATCAGGGGAGAAACTTAAATCACTGCCTTTGCAAATCACTATTTGCTGCTAGTCCTGAGGACTTATTGCACCCTAAAATCAATGAGGGAAAGGAGAGTAAGGGAGTGAAAATAAGTACTTTTACTCCTCTGAAGTGCAGAGTATTACTCCTGTGCTCCATGGGGCCATCCCTGCTTCCCTGCTCTACTGCGTGATCACAGATACCCAGGCAAAGGCAACCACCAGCGGCTGCCAAGTCAGGACAGGGCAAAGGTGCACTTAGAGAAGCTCCCGCTAAACCGGGGACCTTCAGCAAGGAGCCTGCCAACAGCAAGGAGGGGCCACGCAGCCGCAAGGGAACTAGAGAAAGCCCACCTGCCCAACTCTTCCTCTTTAGCGACAGAACGTGAGGGGGGCAGCTCTGGGCACAGGTTAAGGGCATAGAGTGATGCAAAGCTGAGTTCTGGGAGCACACACAACATGCCCAAGGCAATGATTCTTAACCCTAACCACACATTATAATAACCAGGGAACCAAAAAATAAAATAAAATAAAAATTTAATTTAATTTAAATTAAAAAAAAAAAAAACAGATGACCAAGTGCCGCTCCCAGCAATTCTGATGCAATTGCTTTGAAGCAGGCCATTGGTATTATTTACTAGCCCACCAGGCAATTCTAATGTGTAGCCTCTCTGCTAAGGACTAAAAGCAATAATTTGGGAGGACTTTTAAGAGAAACGGTTTCCTCAGGGCTGACCATAAAGGGAGTGAAATCAGATAAGCCCAGGTTCTAAAGCCAGCTCTGCCACTTATCATATGACCTGGGGCAAGTTATGCAATTTGACCCAACCCCTATTTTTTCTCATTTGAACCTGGAGACAATAACACCTACTCCTCAGTGATAGCAGTAATTGAGATGATATACACAAAAGAGCGCCTGCCACGTGGCTATCATTATCAACAGTCATCTGGACCCAGGAATGGTTCATCTGTGGTCAAGTGCATCCTGTGGTGGTGACTGATAGCCAGAGAGAAGCCAGAGCCTGGCATGTCTCAGCCACGCCTGCATATGTGGAGGAAGGTGATGACCCACACACAGCACCTTACCTGGTTCTTTCTGGATCAAACATTGGGCTTTGGCTTGGATGGCAAGGCCTTAAACAGTTAACTCTCAGTTATTCAAAGGGATGGAAAAGAGCTAGTGGTAGTGCTATAGACTGAATGTTTATGTCCCCCCAAAATGCATATGCTAAAAACTAATCCAATATGACGGTATTAGGAGGTGGGGGTCTTTGGGAGGTAACTGGATCACGAGGGGCATTAGTGCCCTTATAAAAGGGACCCCAGAGAGCTCCCTCACCCCTTCCTGCGTGGAAGGACACAGCAAGAAGATGCCATCTGTGAACCAGGAAGAGGGTCCTCACCAGACACCACATCTGCTGGTGCCTTGACCTTGGACTTCCAGCCTCTAGAACTTTGAGAAATGAATTTCTGCTGTTTATAAGCCCCCAGTCTACAGTATTTTGTTACAGCAGCCCAAACGGACTAAGACAGGTAAGTAACCAAAAGATTCCCTATTGAGGATTTGAAATGTATCACAGGCTGTGGTAGGCAGAATAATGAGCCCCCAACGCTACCCACATCCTACTCCCCAGAATCTGTGAGTATGATAGGTTACCTGGTGGGAAGGAATTAAGGTTGCAGATGGCATTAAGTCTGCGAACCAGCTGACCTTGACATGGGGAGATGATCCCGTATTTGGGGCGGGCCCAATGTCATCACAAGGGTCTCTGTAAGTGGAAGAGGGAGGCAGAAGAGAGAAAATCTGGGAGATGGTATCGTGAGAAGGGCTGGACCAACTGATGCTGGAAGAAGCTACTGGAAGAAGCAGCGGCCGCAAGTGAGCAACGTGGGTGGCCTCGAGAGGCTGCCAAGGTGAGGAAACGTACTGTCCCCGGAGCTTCCAAAGGAAGACAGCCCTGCTGACACCTGGATTTCAGCCCATTGAGCCCTTTGACCTCCAAAATTGCCAGATAATAAATCTGTGTTGATTGAAGCCGCTGAGTTTATGGTAACTTTTTTTTCCAGCCTCTGATTCCATTTCACTTTTTTTTTCTTCTTATGTCTTTCCTTAACTGTATAGTCCATCACCCTGGCTCAGTGCCTGTCACCAAAAACTCTGCTGGGATTTCACAGTCTCTGACAGTCCATTACAGCTTGGGGTGCCCATCTTAAGTCTGTGGTAACCACAGCAATGGAAAACTAATAGGACAAATACTTGTATAACCAGAAGGTTTTCAAGTCCTCTCCTTGGGTGACCCTGGCTAAACTAGATGGCTGGGTGGTGACTCAAGGAAGCTGCAGACCAGGGAAAAAATGACCCTTAAAAACTGGTGCTTGAGAAGCAGATTCCAAGACCTGAGGTTTATTCACTCATTCACTTGAGAACTGGACAGCGGGTATACCAGATGAATCTGCAAGGCATGGTCTCGGACTGCAGGACCTCACCATCTAGACGCAGGAGGCAGTGACAGAAACAGGGAATTATGAGTGCTGTGATCTATGTCTACTGGCAGGAAATATTCCCCGTGAAGTGATGTTCCAGCTGAATTTGGGAAAACCGGCAGGTATTTGTGGAGCAAACTAAATTCCAGGAAAAGAGAGGTGTGAGTCAATGCGGGGCTCTTGCGAACACAATTCCCTATAAGCTGCCCCATGTGGCCCAAAAGCAATAGGTAAGACTTGCACTCTACATACCCTCTCCCCAGACCAGACGCCCCTCTGGGACATCCCCGGCTTGACCTGCTGCGCAGTATGGAAGCCCTGGCTCACATATCTCTCTCTCACACACCAGTACGTTACAAGTCTCTGACGCGTAGTAGGTGCTCAGTAAAAACTGTTGCGGGAAGGAATGGATGGAGAGAGGGAGGGAGGGAAAAACACCAAACTCCACACCTTCCTCATCCCTCACCCTCACTTCTAAGCTTACTTCCAGGCCTACTACTCAACCTCACTCTGATGTTCACCCCAGGAGCCCCCCTCAGCCCCACTCCCACTTCAGAAGCCCCCGAGACACAGCCCTGCCCACCTCCTCCCTGATGGACCACATTCCTGCAGTCTCCTCCCACCGCTCCCTCTGGTCTACCACCTACTGCTGGCCATAACCCAGCTCTGCTGAGAGAGAGAAACTAAGATGCTGGTGCCCTTCCAGAGCCCTTCCACTCTGGAAAGGAAAATTCCTTTTCATCTGGAAGAAGAGAGAGGGAGACCAGGTTCATACAGGTCTGTCTCTATTCTAATGCACTGGAGACTAACCCTCCTTCCAAACAGAAGGTCACACTTGTTCTCTAAAGAAAAGAGAGTATTTCTTCTTCTATGACAGTGATGCTTTTTTAAAGGCCTCTGGCACCCACCTAGAAATCCCAGGTTTTTTAAATGATAACGTTCTGTGACATGGACAATTGCCATCTCGTTGTTTTTATTTAAAATGTGACTATCTTTTAGGAAAAATGTCATTTCTTCATTGATCAGTATTACATAACCTAAGTTCTTTTTTTTTTGTGGTACGGGAGCCTCTCACTGTTGTGGCCTCTCCCGCTGCGGAGCGCAGGCTCAGCGGCCATGGCTCATGGGCCCAGCCGCTCCGCAGCATGTGGGATCTTCCCGGACCGGGGCACGAACCCGTGTCCCCCGCATCGGCAGGCGGACTCTCAACCACTGCGCCACCAGGGAAGCCCTAAGTTTTTTCTTTTTAAGCTTCAAACGGGTCCCTACTCTCCCACCCTCTTACTGCTCAGTAAGACTACTGTTCCTACATGCTCCTAGGTATAAAGTCTAGAGCTTGCCAGGATTCTTACCATAGGAATCACTAATTTTAAGTATCGGCTGACATTTGCTTCAAACTATATTCACGTTTATTTGCCGTTACAACTGGTCCCCCGATCTCTGAACTTTTCATAAACAAGCAAACAAACAAACAAACGAAAAACCTCAAACTAACGTGGCAGATAGTTCGACCAGCCCAAAGCAGTGGAAACACAGCATTGAAGAGTAAAGAATTTCCAAACCAAGATTTAAAATCAAGAATGTATTCAACTTTATAGTCAACAGCACCTGTGGCACACTGCACGTCATGTATCACTGTCCAGTCTAGACCATTAGCAGGGGAATTTGCAGTGGCTTCAGATGGGCCTAAGCAAGACACCTCACCCGTTTCACAACTTTGCAGAGGGCCGCCTGGGCAAAAACCACACAGCCAAAACCCGATGTAAAAAAGACGTACTTTACACAGACCAAGATGGAAAAGATGAATCAGTGCAGGGTTTTTTTCCTTTATTTGTATGGTTGTTTGGGGACCTAATGAGAACAGTATTCACACTGTGTGTGTGGGAGGTGTGACCCACACAGCCAGCCTGCTGCCCCAGCACTTTGTGTACTGTACACACTCCAGGTCAGAACTTGATTTGTGGCTGTGAACATTGTTGCTCAACTAGTCAATAGTTGCCTTTCTCACTGCACCTCTGACCACGTGGCAAAAATCCTCAGCTTGGATTATACAGGCCGCGTTGCCCAAGAACCTGATTGGTCTGCCCTCGAGAATGGTTTCTCACCTGTGCATAGCTCTGTCAAAACGCTCCAAGAGGCTTCAACCTTTCTGAATGTTCTATGTGGCTTTCAAGCTGTTCTCACCCATCCAGAGAAGCTGCTTGCACACTTCACCTACCTCTGTGTGCACAGCAGGCCTGGCGAGCTTCCCACCACCACTCTGAGCCTTCTGACACCCAGCTCTTGATCCCCTTTTCCAGACCAGTTGGTGGCCCTTACCTGCACTCCCCTCAGGTCTTGTATCTACCTGTGTTGTTAATATGCAACAGAATCATAAGAGGATAATATGTGAATATGTTAGGTTCAAGCTGCATCTCATTTATCTTTGAACCTCCAACGTGTGAAACCATGACTAGCATCTAAGAGGTTCTCAATAAATGTGTCGGTGAAGCAGACGTATGTCATTGCTAAAGCTCCCTCCCATCAAAGGAAAGTCCAGAAAGTAAAGTTAGTCCTGCAAGGGCCTAGCAAATCCCAGCTAGACTGCTGGCTGGGTGGGAAGACCTCCCTTCCCCCATGAAGCCCACGGCTGCTATTCTCCACTCCTTGTGAGCCACTGGAGTTAATTATAACAGGCAGTGAGGGGCGCCTGGCTCTATTTTAGCATCACTCTACCAGTCTGACTCTGCTTTTCCCTTAATGTCGAAGACAAAGGACATTTGGTCTGATGGGAATAATCATCAAGTGGGGTGTTAAAGAGATTTGCTGTCCAGAGCCTAACTCTGCAACATATGAGGCTGTACAGGTCGTGTCTCCTCTCTGGTCCTCAGCTTATTCATCCTTAAAATGAGCTTGGATGCCACTTCACACCCACTATGATGCCATAATAAAAAGACAGATGATAACATGTGTTGGCGAGGAGGATATGGAGAAATTAAAACCCTCGTACACTGCTGGTGGGAATGTCAAATGGTGCAGTGCTTTGGGAAAAAACCGCTTTGGCGGTTCCTCAAAAAGTTGAACTGAGAGTCACCATAAGACTGAGCAATTTCACTCCCAGGTATAAACCCAAGAGAAATGAAAACATACTTTCAGACAAAAACTTGTACATGAATGTTCATAAACATACTTTCAGACAAAAACTTGTACATGAATGTTCATAAATATACTTTCAGACAAAAACTTGTACATGAATGTTCATAACAGCATTATTCATAAGAGCCAAAAAGTGGAAACAACCAATGAATCAACCAATGAATGGATAAACGAAATGTGGTATATCCGTATGATGTAATATTACCCAGCCGTAAAAAGGAACGAGATACTGATACATGCTACAACACGGATGAATCTTGAAGACATTATGGGAAGTGAAAGAAGGAATGGGGACTCTTTCATGGGTACCAGGTCTCCTTTGGGAGTGATGAAAATGCTTTGTAATTAGAGAGAGATGGTGGTTACACAATATTGTGGATATACTAAATGCACTAAATTATACTCTTTAAAATGGTTAATTTTAAGTCGTGTGAATGCACCTCAATTAAAAAAAAATTAGAGCTGAAGAAAGTGCTTTTTTTTTAACCCAGCCTAGATTGTATTCATCTTTTACCAACAGAGTCATAAAGTATCATTTTTAATATATATTTTTTAATGGAAAGGGGGGCCCACAAAAGTCTTCTGCAGCCCTGCTGGGGGTGGAGGCTGACTGTCCCACTGGGAGTTGGTCCCTTGGGGCAGACCCGTCAGCATCACAGGCATTAGAAATGTGAGTTATTGAATCCAAAGTGTCCTTTTTTTAACACCAGGCTGGGGTGGCACTTAGAAACGAAATCAGTAATAATGACTAATTTTTTATTCAGCCTCCTTTCTTTACTCATCTGGACACTGCTAGATATTCTGCCTACAAAGGAGCCCTCCCCGTTTTACAGATGTGGGAAGCGAGGCTGCTTAGAGAAGCGAAGTGGTTTACCAAAGTCACACAGGATGGAAGAGTAAGAGCCCAGGAATCACACCGGAGTTTGTGCATCTGGCTTTTCCCATCATACCATGTGGCCTCCTGCAAAGGGATATTTGGTTCTTACACAAAAGCATCTCAGCTGTAGCAAACCCTGAAGGTTGTGCCTTCACCCAGAGCTCAGTTTCTGATAATAGTCACCGTGGGCTTTCTAAAGTGTGCATGCACTTACGTGGGGGCAGGACCTGCCATGAGGCTCTGTAGGCAATCTTGTAGAGACAGTAGGCTATAAAAACGATCGGAGATGGGCTGCCCTGGTGGCGCAGCCGTTGGGAGTCTGCCTGCCAATGCAGGGGACACGGGTTCGTGACCCAGTCCGGGAAGATCCCACATGCCGCGGAGCGGCTGGGCCCGTGAGCCATGGCCGCTGAGCCTGCGCGTCCGGAGCCTGTGCTCCGCAACGGGAGAGGCCACAGCAGTGAGAGGCCCGCATAGCGCAAAAAAAAAAAACCACCGTCGGAGAGGATAAACAAGAGCACAAACAGGATCAGAAAAATCTGTGGACTGTCACTGGGGGCATTTTCTTTCCTCAATCTGAAACCACCACAGATCAATTTCACTTGTAGACTGACAGCTAATCACTTTCTGATCTCATTAGCAGTTCCAGGGCTTAAGTGTATTAGTGAGTCGGGAAGGGGGAAGTGGGTTTTGCTCCAAATAGCAGAGGGATGGGGGAAACAAGCCTCACACACTTGACTTTCCAGAAAGATTCATGCGAATCAGTTGAGTTCAAGATCTGCTTGCATAAAGGTCAGTAGCAGGTTTGTAAGCCCGACCTAGAGGGTGGCCCTTTGGGAAACAGGTTAAGAGGGGCAGAAGCGCTTTTAGACTGAATTATTTAACCAGGGAGCCTCCTTCCAGCCCAGCACCTGGGGCGACTTGGATACAGGAAGATGGCCTTTCAGAATCTATGCCCAATTACCCAGTTAAACAAACAGAGCCCCAGGCGTCTCTCTGGATACCACATTTTATCATCTTTTGGCCGGGGACAGTTTCCAAGAAAGCTGTCCTGTTGAAAAATTGCTGGGTGGTGAGAGAAATCAGCGAAAGGTGCATATTTGTAAACAGAACCTCTAATATTCATTATTTTTCCCAGAAGCGATAAGGCCAGCTCCACCGCCACCAGATAAAAATGGCTTTGAAGGCTGTGGCTGTCATTCCGATGACAAATGAATTTTTCTTTGCTGCCCAGAGCACACGTCTCTTGACACACTCGCAAGGGGGGGAATGTTAATTGCTAAGCCCCACTGGAAAAAGAGAAGAGTGCTAACAACGCACTATTTTAATGAGAGGGTCTGCACTGCCAGGAAGGGTTGATTTAAACCCTTTGCTCACCTGCCTGTTCTCCAAGGAGAGTTCTCTGTCTTGTGGAGAAAATGGGGAGCAGGGGGGCGATTAGAAAAGAGGTGGTGTGACTGCTGAGCTGCACAGAACTGGTTAAGAGCTGTCCTTGAGAGCTGCTACTTACTAGGGTGGGGGCAGCATGTTCTCAGGGGAGGCCGCTATTACAGGAATGAAGCTGGTGTGGGGAAGATGCAGCAAAGCTGGCAGACGTGGATGCAGCAGGGTCTACTGTGGATGCTCAGCTGCCTCGATCCCACCTCCCTCTTCTTCTAACCCAGATCCCTGCAGCCCACATTTCCCCTCCCTGTTCCATGCCGAGTGTCTCAGGTCAGGGAGTGTGAAAGCTGGGAGGGACCACAGAGATCAGCTGCAGGCGGGGATGGCAAATACTTGCCCCCTGCACCTCCTTCTTCGCCTCCTGTGCCCAGAGTAGACATCATTAATTGATCACAGTGCTCGCTCTTTTTGAGTCTAAATGCAGCCTTAAAATTCTCTTTAGCTCACCATTCCAAAAAGCCATGACAGATTCAATAGACCAGATGAAACTTTTCCAATTTTAGTTTTGTCTAACCTTATCTCATTTTTTTTTCTGTTTTAACACGTTTCTTGTTTATTTGGCCAAAGATTCCATACTATACTAATGTTCTTGATTTTCTTCTTTTTTTCTTCTGTCCCTGACTCCCTTGCCTTTAAAACAAATAACCGCTTTACTGAGATATAATCCACATGCCATAAAATAAACCATTTTAACATGTACAATTCAGTGATTTTTAGTATATTCCCCAGGTTGTACAACCTTCACCACTATCTAATTTCAGGACATTTTTAATCACCCCAACAAGCCACCCCTAAATCTATCAGCAGTCACCCCTCACTCCCCGCTTCTCCCCAGACCCTGGCAACCTCTAATCTACTTTCTGTCTCTTAGGATCTGCCTCCTCTGGACACTTCATATAAATGGAATCATGCAACATGTGACCCTTCGTGTCTTCAAGGTTCATTTTTTTCCCTCTGGTATCCATTTTATTATTATTATTATTAATAATTATTATTATCATTATTACTTTTGGCCACACAGCTTGTGGGATCTTAGTTCCCCAACCAGGGGTCAAACCCTGACCCTCAGCAGTGAAAGTGAGGAGTCTTAACCACTGGACCGCCAGGAAATTCCCTCCTTCTGATTTTGAAAGAAAGCAAAACCTTCTCGTGGCTCCTACAAGTGTCCTGGGCCCCAGGCACTGAGGCTGCAGGAGAAATGGGCCCCGCCTCCCAGGCCGTCTCCCACCCGCTGGAACACCACCAACCCTGTAGCCACCACACAGCGCCTCTGCCGGTTTCTGACACACCTCCTCGGGAGGTACCCAAAGGGCCAGGGCCTGAGAGTGAACAAGGTGGGGGAGGGGTGCTGCCCTCCCCCCATGTCATGCCGTGCCTGCCCTGCTCCCCACTGCCCTGCTCATGGCACTGACCCAGAAATTAGATCCAGCTCATCCTTGACTCAGCCCACCCTGTGAGGCCCGGAGCTTTGATCTTAGGCCAGGCTTGTCTGCCTGGTCTGTTTCTCACTTAAAACAGCTCCCTCCAGAGGGTTTCCTTATGCAGAGAGATTGTCCACCATCAGGGCTGAATCCCAGGGTGGGCCAGCTTACGAGTAAATGCTCTGCTGTTAGCAAATCTCTTCTGCTTCCCCTGTTACCAGCGGGCTGTTCTGGAGGCAGCTCAGAACCCTGCGTGGGCAGCGGGCACAGGGCACAGGAAGCTCAAATTTGTGCCTTTGTCAATTTTCCTGGCCCCTCCTCCCCAGTCTGTTCCCAGAAAACTCCTTCTGCTCCCTGAGCCTGTCCAGCTGGATGGGTGGGAAAAGGAGACTGGCTGTCAGACCCTTTAAAGGGACTTCCAGAAATTGGGGTGGGGAGACGGAATTTTGAGGAGAGGACCACACAAAGGGGGCCTTGGGGAATTTACATCTTCTGCGTGTGATTAAGTGGCCGACAGGCTGAAGGGAGGGCTGAGAGCCAAAGGCCAAGCCAGGAGGCTGCAAAGCACAAGACAGTTCCAAGGCCTGTGAGCCAGCAGGAGGCAGCGCAGTGGGTGAGGGTCTAGGCGACCACTACTCCTGGGTCCTGCCCCTCTCCCTGATCCCTCTCCGTCTCTGGATCCCTCAATCCTTCCAGAACTTCCACAAAGAGTCAAACTACCCACAAGCAGTTATCAGACCCCTTGTTCATTCACTCATTCATTCATTCATTCACCTACCTTTTCCCAAGTTCAGGATGCGGCCAGCACTGTGCTAGATGCCAGAAACGCATGAGCCAGGTGTGGCCCTCAGGAACGTGTGGCCCAGGGGTCATCACAAAGAGGAAAACAGCTCAATAAAGGCGACCTGGTGAGAGCACCAAGGAAAGAGTGTTAGTTCTTCCTGGGGGTGGGGCTGGGTGTCAGGGAAGGCTTTAGGGAGTGTACTGGTTCGCTAGGGCTGCCATAACAAAATAGCACAGAATGTGGGGCTTAAACAACACAAGTGTATTTCCTTGCCATTCTGGAGGCTAGAAGCCCAAGATCAAGGTGTCAGCAATGTCGGTTTCTCCTAAGGCTTCTCTCCCTGCCCTGCAAGTGGCCTTTCCTTGCATGTACGCATCCCTGGTATCTCTACGTACACCTAAATTTTCTCTACTTACAAGGACACCAGTCAGATTGGGTTAGGGCCCACCCTAAGACCTCATTTTAAATTAATCACCTCTTTAAAGATCTTATCTCCAAATACAGTCACATTCTAAGGTACTGGTGTTTAGAGCTTCAACATAGGGATTTGGGGGAGACACAATTCAGCCCGTAACAGAGAGGCTACCTTTGGCTGTGCCACAATAGCAGAGCCAAAACCAGCCAGATGGGCAGAACAGGCAACTATTCGTGATATCAAGCCCAGCAGAGCAAAGACCCAGAGATATGAAACACTTGTCTCCTTCAGGGGGTGGCAAAAATTCTCATAGGTGGAAACACAGGACAGAGGCCAGACAAAAATGCAGCAGCATTCAGGAGGGCTGCGTGTTTTCCTGGCAGTTGAGCACGGGAAGGTGGATGGTGGGTAACTGTTCAGGTTCTGAAAGTCCTCATGTGTAGATGGACTGTTGTGCAGATTAAATAAAACAAAGTTTATTAGATACCCAGTGTTTATAACAAACACGTACTACTCTTACAAGTGGTGTTTTCCTTCTCCACCTTTGTAATTCTTTATGTCCTTCGGTGACCAAACATTAGTTTTATAATGAAAACATAAGCTTAAAAAGGTAGTCAAGAGGCAGCAGACGCTGGGGAAGTCAGAAGCGTGAGAAAATCCGTTCCGTGTCGCTGTCTAATCAAGCATTTACTGGGTTTAGTTCTCTGCTCGGCGCTGCGTGGAGGGGAAAAACAACCTAAGGCAGGATCCTGCTGCAGCCGAGTTGACAGCTCATTTGGGAATATTCCTCAGAAGATGAGCCCACCCCACAGGTTGCTGGCAGGGGCGCTGCCATTGTAATCACAGCCCTCACTCCTCAAGCCCCCAGAAGGCACAATACTCAGAACCGGTAGCTAAATCAAAGCACGAGGGACAGAAATGACTTAAAAGACCTCCCAGAAAGTGGCTGAAGGCCATAAGCTCTCTTGGAAAGGACTCTGAGCTCACCTTTAGGTTTCCTTGGAACTGTAACAGAAAGAAAGCTTGGAAGATCTGAGTGTGCCGGTCTCCGAGAGGGACGTGGATGGAGCCATGAGCCTGGAGCCAGAGGGACAAACCTGAGTTCTGGCTCTGCCTTTTCTGACTGGGCAACTTTGGTGGAATCACTGGTCAATGAATCTTTCCGAGTGGTTGGTTCCTTCATCTCCAAAATCAGGAGCAGATTACGACCCATTCCCATCTGCCTTAGGACCAAACACGGTAATTAAGGAGAACATGCTCTGAAACCCCAAAGTTCTACACACCCTTAGCTGTCTTCCAGAACGGTGAGGGCACTGGGCTTCCGGAGTGGAGGTCCAAGGATGTCTCTCTAGTCCCAGCCTGGGTGTACATGGAAAGCATCTGGTTGCTGGTGGGAAGCATCCTGCCTGAGCTCTCGGCATGGGTCCTGCGTGTTGTCAATGCTCCTCAAGTGATCCCAGTGTACGGTCAGGGTTGAGAGGCACAGCTTCCTTACCAAATTGGCTGACTAGGTTGCTTTACTCTTTTAGCAAAACAGACTTCTTCCACAGTTGCAGTGGTAGAGGAAAATCTCTCCTTCCAAAACCCGCGTCCTCAGCAGTCAAAATCCTCCCACCTAATTACTAAGGGCTTTGGATCTCAAAATTTAGTGTGTACAAGAGACATCTGGGATGCTTGTTAAAGAGGAGGCCAGGGAACCCCCCCCACACCCCGCCCCGAGATTCTGATCCAGTCAGTCTGAGAAGGGACTCAGGAAATCTGCATTTAATCACATGTGGTCTAAAGAGAATGCACTGGACTCAACAGAAAAAAAAAAACCCTTAAATCTTATTTTTGCTCTTCTACTAAAACAATGAGTAATCTTGGCCCTCTAACAGCAAGAATAACCACAATAGTTATTGTTTATTGAGCACATACCATATTCCAGGACCTTAGGGACAGTGGAGTCTTCCTAAGAGCTGGCGGGGGGGGGTAATTCTGGGTTGGCGCATGCACACCCAGCATCCCTCCCTCTGTTGAGAGGTGCCCTTCCCCCATGTCATGTGACTCAGGTAGAACTGCCAATCAAACGGCCCAGTACCACCCCCCTGGGGAGATGGAGTCAGAGGAGAACATGTGACTCAATCCCAGCCAATCAGGATCCTCCTCCTGGGAGCCTGACTTGAGCGAAGAGAGGTTAGGGCCAAGGGCAGGTGCCACCTGGTTTTCCCAGGCTGAATCCCCAGCCAGCGTTTCCCAAGACTTGGTGGTTTAGCTCTTTCTCCCGTTTCATGAGCTATCCAATAGCCTACCTGTAGATCTTTTTCTGGATTAAGTTAACCAGAGTGGGTTTCATTTATTACAACAAAAATTTAATGAAACATTTATTTTACAGGTCAGAAGCTGAGGCTGAAAGGAAGTAAATGCCCCAAGGTCTCCACAGCCAGGAGAGGACAAAGCAGGATGCACAGCCGGGCATGTGTGGCTGCACATTACCTGTGCCTGACATTACACCATGCCCCTCATACCCTCCTGGGAGATCAAAAAACTGAGAGGGGGAGGAGAAAGTGCACTTCAAAAAAATACGTATTTATATGCTTTGAAAGGTATGAAGAGAAATTTAAAAGTTACCATTAACTCCCACACTCATCCCTCTGTAGGTTTAAAAGCTCCCAGTCAGAGACCTAGACTAATTGTTAATTTATCCATTTCTATTAAATGTCCCAAGGGGCAGACCAGCAGATCTCTTACTAAATTATATATTACATTACAACACATAGCAGAGCAAAAAAGGGCATAGAAATGCAAACAGTGGTTGCAGTCGGGAAATTGCCAAAGAAAAGTATTTCAACAAGGTAAACAATTAGCAGAATTCACCACCACTTTGGTTGAGCTTCTATTTTATTTGATTAAATTACTGATGTTTTAGATTCATGGACCCTAGATTAGGAACCTAAAATCGCACAACAGAGGCTAGACTTGTGGTCAAAAGTTTGACCAAGTCATTGAATGCTTACAAGCGTTAAATCTTCCCACTCTTGCTCCTAGAACACATGGCTTCCTCTACTTCCTCTTCTTTCTTTTTCTTCTTCCAACTATATGCATGAGGCTATCAGGCAAAAAAAAAATCTATATTTGACTCCCCAATATGACTTTTGTTCTGCTATTCAGCACAGTGCAAAGCCAAGACCAAGCAGGTATTTGTCACTAAACAGAAACTAATCTAGCAGAATTTACTTTAAAAACAACTGACCTCACTGGAGGATTCCAGGCAGCCTTCTCACGCCCTGTATCCCCTATGTGTCCTCCACACCTAATGCCCCTCACGATAAGCCCTTGGCCACGTTCCACCCACTGCTTCACTGCACTGCTAAGCCAGTACCAGGCAGCAGTTTGCTGGAGAACCACTAACTCCATTGCTGGGAATTTAATCTAAAAATACGACCACCAATGTTTAGTGATCAAATATTTAGCCCTAAATGCTATTCAGAATAACATTGCTTATAATAGGAAAAAAATGGAAACAATGGCAATGTCTCAAAATAAAAGATTAATTAAATATATTATGGCATGATCATTGTAAAAATCTGGTTAAAGAAGAGTTAAACGTTCATCAGAAAAATGTACATGAGAAGCCGCGTAGCACAGGGAGATCAGCTCAATGCTTTGTGACCCCCTAGAGGGGTGGGATAGGGAGGGTGGGAGGGAGACGCAAGAGGGAGGAGATATGGGGACATATGTATATGTATAGCTGATTCACTTTGTTATAAAGCAGAAACTAACACATCATTGTAAAGCAATTATATTCCAATAAAGATGTTAAAAACAAAAGAAAAATGTTCATGGAATATGTTCATGAGAGATTGTTAAAAAAAATGTATGGAACAGTTATATCTGTTGTGATTCCAATTTTGTAAATATATATGAAATATTCTCCCCCCCAAAAAGATTGAAAGGATAGTCATCAAAATAGAAAGGACAGTTATCTCTGAGAACTACAATTATAAATTATTTTTATTTTATTTTCTGACTAGTCCATATCGCTTAAATTTTAAGAAGAAGAAAGGATTCTTTTAAGGCAGACTATTGGGTTGGCCATAGAATGTCCAAGCTAGTTACATTTACTGTTCCCAGGCAGATCTCAGTTAGCTGTTAATATCCCCCAGGACTGAATTTTCCGATCCTTAACTGCACACTGTCTGAGGAGGCCATTAGGATGATTCCAGGTATTCTGTCATGTACAAAGCTGTGGAGAAAGAATCCACAGAGAAAATTCTGTAAACTGAAGGGATTAAAAAGTAAGAGGGAAGAAAAAATAAACAAATTGCCAAAGGTCTGAAATGTAACTGGTCAAATTTAACAGGTGATTTGTGAAACTTTGCCAACTTGCTTTTAAAAATAATAAGAAAATTAGTCTGATGCTAGTAAAAGGTCTTGGTTTGAAGAGGTCAGGTCTCAAGCCAGTCTGGAAGGAGCACTACCACCCTGGTGGCCTAAAGCTGGTCTGACAGAAATGAGGAAGGCAACAATTATATGTCTCCCTCAGTGTCCAAACGCAATCTCAACTCCATCACCAGGCAACCTGAAGCAGGAGGTTGTTTCAAAAGATGTGGAGAATTACCTTCCTCCCTAATATAGTTCAAGGTCTAGAGATCACTGAAGACACCATCTTGGTTTTGACCCAACCTCCCAAAGCATCTCACATAGAAGGCTCGTCTCTGACTGCCTGTTACAAAGACACAAAGGATTAACAGGAAGTCTCTACTTCAGGCTGTGACATGACTCCACAGTTTGCTAATGTGGTAAGCCAGTCCTTCAAACTCTTTTTTTTTTAATTTAATTTTATTTATTTTTTATACAGCAGGTTCTTATCAGTTGTCCATTTTATACACATCAGTGTATACATGTCAATCCCAATCTCCCAATTCATCACACCACCACCAACACCCGCCGCTGCTTTCCCCTTTTGGTGTCTATACGTTTGTTCTCTATATCTGTGTCTCAATTTCTGCCCTTCAAACCAGTTGACCTGTAACATTTTTCTAGGTTCCACATATATGTGTTAATATGCGATATTTGTTCTGCTCTTTCTGACTTACTTCACTCTGTATGACAGTTTCTAGATTCATCCACGTCTCTACAAATGATCCAATTTTGTTCCTTTTTGTGGCTGAGTAATATTCCATTGTGTATATGTACCACAACTTCTTTATCCATTCGTCTGTCGATGGGCATTTAGGTTGCTTCCATCTCCGGGCTATTGTAAATCGTGCTGCAATGAACATTGGGGTGCATGTGTCTTTTTGAATTATGGTTTTCACTGGGTATATATCCAGTAGTAGGACTGCTGGGTCATATGGTAATTCTATTTTTAGTTTTCTAAGGAACCTCCATACTGTTCTCCATAGTCGCTGTATCAATTTACATTCCCACCAACAGTACAAGAGGGTTCCCTTTTCTCCACACCCTCTCCAGCATTTGTTGGTTGTAGATTTTCTGATGATGCCATTCTAACTGGTGTGAGGTGATACCTCATTGTAGTTTTGATTTGCATTTCTCTAATAATTAGTGATCTTGAGCAGCTTTTCATGGGCTTTTTGGCCATCCGTATGACCTTTTTGAAGAAATGTCTCTCTAGGTCTTCTGCCCATTTTTTGATTGGGTTGTTTTTTTTAATTTTGAGCTGCATGAGCTGTTTATATATTTTGGAGATTAATCCTTTCTCTGTTGATCTGTTTGCAAATATTTTCTCCCATTCTGAGGGTTGTCTTTTTGTCTTGTTTGTAGCTTCCTTTGCTTTGCAAAAGCATTTAAGTTTCATTAGGTCCCATTTGTTTATTTTTGTTTTTATTTCCATTACTCTAGGAGGTGGATCAAAAAAGATCTTGCTGTGATTTATGTCAAAGAGTGTTCTTCCTATGTTTTCCTATAAGAGTTTTATAGTGTCCGGTCTTACATTTAGGTCTCTAATCCATTGTGAGTTTATTTTTGTGTATGGTGTTAGGAAGTGTTCTAATTTCATTCTTTTACATGTAGCTGTCCAGTTTTATCAGCACCACTTACTGAAGAGACTGTCTTTTCTCCATTGTATATCCTTGCCTCCTCTGTCATAGATTAGTTGACCATAGGTGCGTGGGTTTATCTCTGGGCTTTCTATCCTGTTCCATTGATCTATATTTCTGTTTTTGTGCCAGTACCATATTGTCTTGATTACTGTAGCTTTGCAGTATAGTCTGAAGTCAGGGAGTCTGATTCCTCCAGCTCTGTTTTTTTCCCTCAAGACTGCCTTGGCTATTCAGGGTCTTTTGTGTCTCCATACAAATTTTAAGATTTTTTTGTTCTATCTCTGTAAAAAAATGCCATTGGTAATTTGATAGGGATTGCACTGAATCTGTAGATTGCTCTGGGTAGTAGAGTCATTTTCACAATGTTGATTCTTTCAATCCAAGAACATGGTATATCTCTCCATCTGTTGGTATCATCCGTAATATCTTTCAACAGTGTCTTATAGTTTTCTGCTTACAGGTCTTTTGTCTCCTTAGGTAGGTTTATTCCTAGGTATCTTATTCTTTTTGCTGCAATGGTAAATGGGAGTGTTTCCTTAATTTCACTTTCAGATTTTTCATTAGTGTATAGGAATGCAAGAGATTTCTGTGCATTAATTTTGTATCCTGCAACTTTACCAAATTCATTGATTAGCTCTAGTAGTTTTCTGGTGGCATCTTTAGGATTCCCTATGTATAGTATCATGTCATCTGCAAACAGTGACAGTTTTACTTCTTCTTTTCCAATTATATTCCTTTTATTTCTTTTTCTTCTCTGATTGCCATGGCTAGGACTTCCAAAACTATGTTGAATAAGAGTGGCAAGAGTGGACATCCTTGTCTTGTTCCTGATCTTAGAGGAAATGCTTTCAGTTTTTCACCAGTGATGTTTGCTGTGGGTTTATCATATATGGCCTTTATTATGTTGAGGTAGGTTCCCTCTATGCCCACTTTCTGGAAAGTTTTTATCATAAAAGTGTGTTGATTTTTGTCAAAACCTCTTTCTGCATCTATTGAGATGATCATATATGGTTTTTCTCCTTCAATTTTTTAATATGGTGTATCATATTGATTGATTTGCGTATACTGAAGAATCCTTGCATCTCTGGGATAAATCCCACTTGATCATGGTGTATGACCCTTTTAATGTGTTGTTGGATTCTGTCTGCTAGTATTTTGTTGATGATTTTTGCATCTATATTCATCAGTGATATTGGTCGGTAATTTTCTTTTTTTTTTGTAGTATCTTTGTGTGGTTTTGGTATCAGGGTGATGGTGGCCTCATAGAATGAGGTTGGGAGTGTTCCTTCCTCTTCAATTTTTGGAAGAGTTTGAGTAGGATGGGTGTTAGGTCTTCTCTAAATGTTTGATAGAATTCATCTGTGAAGCCATCTGGTCCTGGACTTTTGTTTGTTGGAAGAATTTTAATCACCGTATCAATTTCATTACTTGTGATTGGTCTGTTCATATTTTCTATTTCTTCCTGGTTCAGTTTTGGAAGGTTATACCTTTCTAAGAATTTGTCCGTTTCTTCCAGGTTGTCCATTTTATTGTCCATTTTATTGGCATTTAGTAGTCTCTTAGGATGCTTTTTATTTCTGCGGTGTCCTTTGTAACTTCTCCTTTTGCATTTCTAATTTTATTGATTTGAGTCCTCTCCCTCTTTTTCTTGATGAGTCTGTCTAATGGTTTATCAATTTTGTTTATCTTCTCAAAGAACCAGCTTTTACTTTTATTGATCTTTGCTATTGTTTTCTTTGTTTCTATTTCATTCATTTCTGCTCTGATCTTTATGATTTCTTTCCTTCTGCTAACTTTGGGTTTTTTTGTTCTTCTTTCTCTAGTTCCTTTAAGGTGTAAGGTTAGATTGTTTGAGATTTTTCTTGTTTCTTGAGGTAGGCTTGTATAGCTATAAACTTCTCCCTTAGAACTGCTTTTGCTGCATCCAATAGGTGCTGGATTGTCGTGTCTCCATTGTCATTTGTCTCTAGGTATTTTCTGATTTCCTCTTTGATTTCTTCAGTGACCTCTTGGTTATTTAGTAACGTATTGTTTAGCCTCCATGTGTTTGTGTTTTTTATGTATTTCTCCCCTGTAATTGATTTCTAATCTCATAGCGTTGTGGTCAGAAAAGATGCTTGATATGATTTCAGTTTTCTTCAACTTACCGAGACTTGATTTGTGACCCAAGATGTGATCTATCCTGGAGAATGTTCCGTGCACACTTGAGAAGAAAGTGTAATCCGCTGTTTTTGTATGGAATGTCCTATAAATATCAATGAAATCTATCTGGTCTATTGTGTCATTTAAAGCTTCTGTTTCCTTATTAATTTTCTGTCTGGATGTTCTGTCCATTAGTGTAAGTGAGGAGTTAAAGCCCCCCACTATTATTGTGTTACTGTTGATTTCCTCTTTTATAGCTGTTAGCAGTTGCCTCATGTATTGAGGTGCTCCTATGTTGGGTGCATATATATTTATAATTGTTATGTCTTCTTCTTGGATTGATCCCTTGATCATTATGTAGTGTCCTTCCTTGACTCTTGTAACATTCTTTATTTTAAAGTCTATTTTGTCTGATATGAGTATCGCTACTCCAGCTTTCTATTGATTTCCATTTGCATGGAATATCTTTTTCCATCCCCTCACTTTCAGTCTGAATGTGTCCCTAGGTCTGAAGTGGGTCTCTTGTAGACAGCATATACGTGGGTCTTGTTTTTGTATCCATTCAGCGAGCCTGTGTCTTTTGGTTGGAGCATTTAATCCATTCATGTTTAAGGTAATTATCGATATGTATGTTCCTATGACCATTTTCTTAATTGTTTGTGGTTTGTTTTTGTAGGTCCTTTTCTTCTCTAGTGTTTCCCACTTAGAGAAGTTCCTTTAGCATTTGTTGTAGAGCTGGTTTGGTATCCTGAATTCTCTTAGCTTTTACTTGTCTGTAAAGCTTTTGATTTCTCCGTCAAATCTGAATGAGATCCTTGCCGGGTAGAGTCATCTTGGTTGTAGGTTCTTCCCTTTCATCACTTTAAATATGTCGTGCCACTCCCTTCTGGCTTGTAGAGTTTCTGCTGAGAAATCAGCTGTTAACCTTACGGGAGTTCCCTTGTATATTATATGCCATTTTTCCCTTGCTGCTTTCAATAATATTTCTTTGTCTTTAATTTTTGCCAGTTTGATTACTATGTGTCTTGGATTGTTTCTCCTGGGTTTATCCTGTACGGGACTCACTGTGCTTCCTGGACTTGCGTTTCTATTTCCTTTCCCATGTTAGGGAAGTTTTCGACTATAATCTCTTCATATATTTTCTCAGGTCCTTTCTCTCTCTCTTCTCCTTCTGGGACCCCTATAATGCATATGTTGTTGTGTTTAATGTTTTCCCAGAGGTTTCTTAGGCTGTCTTCATTTCTTTTCATTCTTTCTTCTTTATTCTGTTCTTCAGCAGTGAATTCCACCATTCTGTCTTCCAGGTCACTTATCAGTTCTTCTGCCTCAGTTATTCTGCTATTGATTCCTTCTAGTGTAGTTTTCATTTCATTTATTGTGTTCATCTCTGTTTGTTTGTTCTTTAATTCTTCTAGGTGTTTGTTCTTTAATTCTTCTAGGTTTGTTAAACATTTCTTGCATCTTCTTGATCTTTGCCTCCATTTCCGAGGTCCTGGATCATCTTCACTATCATTATTCTGAATTCTTTTTCTGGAAGGTTGCCTATTTCCACTTCATTTAGTTGTTTTTCTGGGGTTTTATCTTGTTCCTTCATCTGGTACATAGTCCTCTGCCTTTTCATCTTGTCTCTCTTTCTGTGAATGTGATTTTTGTTCCACAGGCTTCAGGATTATAGTTCTTCCTGCTTCTGCTGTCTGCCCTCTGGCAAATGAGGCTATCTAAGAGGCTTGTGCAAGTTTCCTGATTCAGTTCTTCAAACTCTTAATGCCATTTACCACATCAACAAATGTCTCTGTGTTACAGCTAGAGTAATTTCAGAATAAGCACTTCATAAAAAGGCAAATAGCTATGAAATATCTATGTCTTGAAGTCTTGAGAGAAACACTGGCAGGTCAGCTGGAGGCTGGCTGGTCTGGGATGGTCTTGCTTACTTGTCTGACAGTTGACCTGTCAGTGAGAATAACTCATTTCTCCTCCATGGCCTGTCAAGCAGGCAGCTCATCTTCTGCACACGGCAGCTGGGTCCAAGAGGGTAAGAATAGAAGTTCTCCAAGACCCTGAGGCCTGAGCATGGAAGTCACACATAAGTTTCCTGCATTCTATCAGTCAGAGCAAGTCACAAGACCAGTCCGGCTTCAGGAAGTGTGGAAATAAGCTCCACCTCCTGATGAAAGGAGCTTTCATTAATTTCTGGCCAAGTTTAACCTATCACCCAGAGTACTTGCAGTCCCCATAGTTTAAAATTATCAGAAATGTAAAAGCAATTCTCTAACAACAACACAATTTTTTTTTTAGTTGTGCATATTGGTCTCAGAGCTACATATATGTTACTGTGTTTATTCAGGTAAAGATGTTGACCAAAAAATTAGGTAGGAAAGGAGGGCAGGTAGATTTACTATTTTCCAATCTGAGAGGTAAGACTACAAAATGAAATAAAAAGTTCTTACAGGGCTTGCCTGGTGGTGCAGTGGTTGAGAGTCCGCCTGCCAACGCAGGGGACATGGGTTTGTGCCCCGGTCCGGGAAGATCCCACATGCCACGGAGTGGCTGGGCCCGTGAGGCATGGCCGCTGAGCCTGCACGTCTGGAGCCTGTGCTCCGCAACGGGAGAGGCCACAACAGTGAGAGGCCCACGTAGCGCAAAAAAAATTCTTAGAAAACAAATTTGCTTGTTTTTTCACAAAATTTATGTTTCTAGATAGATTAGAATTATTATTCTATTTAATCACAGATTACCTTTGGAAAACTTTGTTACAGTCGTTCTCAATCTGGCTGCATTATTGAATCTCCCAGAGAAGGCTCAGCCCCTGGAGATTCTGATGCAGCTGTTTGAGGTTGGAAAATCATTTATTTGGTGTATGTCCAGCTTTTTCAGTTCTGCCCCTAATCCACAGAGGATATACCCTCTCTGCATGCCAGATCTTGGAGCATCAAAGTTTTCTGACTTTTCTGTTGAGTTCAAGGCACAGTTTGGGTTCCAAGTCAAAATTACACTCTCTGTGGTCCTCTGACCCCAGAATTATTTACTTGGGCTCTGATAAACAATTCTTTTACAATCCTTCTAAATCCTTCATTTAGAGGCTGCAAAATGTTGGCCCACAGGCTAGAAATGACCCAAGTTTTATTTGACCTGTATATATACTGGTGGCCCAAACAATACATTCTAAAAAGAGGGGAGAGGAGTTAGGTGCCCACATTTATGAATCAGGACGTTTCACCTTAAGACCAGAGTGGGGCTTCTCTTGAAAATGCTAAAGATCTGAGAAGACACAGTGGAGTTAATAGGCTCTACTCAGCCAGTGTCCCATTTTTCAGTCTGCAGCAGTTTTTATACCTGTCTGCTTTCACTCATTTACATTATCTGTCTCAACCCTGTAAGCATTTGAGTTTGCACCCTTGGTCTAGTTCAATACCAGCTGCCATTTTATAATTGAAGATTCTGAGGCCTAGAATCTTGGGTGGCATTCATGGTATTTGAGCCCTTATGCTGTACTTGCTAGCACACCTATTATTTCATTTGGTTTTCATTTCAACCCTGAGAGGAAGGCTTTACTAGCGCCGTTTTATAGATGATGGAACTGAGGCTCAAAGAGGTTGAGTAACTTGCCCATAGGCACAAATAGCTGGTCAGAGATGGAGCTGATACTCAAACCCAGGTCTTTGTGGGTCTAAAACCAGGCTCTTTGTGCTCCTCCATGGCCATTCTTGCCCACCATGATGACTGCTTTTTCTTGCCTCCAATCCCTTTCACCTCCTCTTCCCCACAACACCCATTTTACCTCTCCATTAGCACATTCTAACATTTCCTGCCTTCTCTCTCTCATCTCATATTGTCTGATCCTGTCCAGCAACTTACACCTGTTAGTCCCAAGACTCATATTCCCATATCATACAGCATATCACAATCATAAAATAACTTGTTCTGAGGCAGGAAGGGGTCCAATTACCACCCATATAATTGGCAAAAGAGAGTCATTCATCACAATGGTCATGGGATTGGAGGTCATCAGAGCAATTCCCTTTGTTGGACATTTTCCTGTTTGTTTCAGCCATGCCTTCATCACACTCCTTTACAGATCCTGGTGGACTCACTGGGACACTTCACAAGTTATCAAATACATGCATTAAGGATGGTTAATAGCAGCCAAGGAGCAGAAACCATTATGTGAGAATAAAATGCATTGCATAAAATGCAATTTTGGAGTGACAGAGTGGAAAAGGGGTGATATTTTTTCCCTCCAAGTGACCCGTAGCTAAGGCCCCGTGGGGTGACTATCTTGCATGGAGGAAATCCTCCACATCCTATAAATCTGAAAAATAACGTGATGGGAGTCCCGTTGCCTTGCTACTTGAACCAGTCTTGCCACGCTGTGCGTTGGTTTTCTCTGTGTCATTGGAGAGGCAGCTATTGGTTCTCTAAGGAGCAAACTTTCCCCTGTCAGGTTGGGAAGACAAATATCCTAATCTTTCCCATTTTAGTCAAATAATTTGGTTTGAGTTTAATTAGTCTGTATGTTCTCACTGCAGTGGGAAAGATAAAAACAATTTAATAGAAGTATAGAATTTTAGAATAGAATAGGATAGAATAAAATAGAATTTTAGAGGGAGAGTATCTAGTCCAGACATCCCATCCTGGTGCCCACCTCTCAGACCTGACTCATGGATATGTTTTACAAAAAACTATGTGAGGCTTTCGTAAAAATGAGACTTCGTTACCAACATTTAAAAATCAAGTGATTTCACTTTTATAAAAATCTCATTTTCTGGCCTTTACGCGGGTCTCTCGCTGCCGTGGCCTCTCCCGTTGCGGAGCATAGGCTCTGGACACACAGGCTCAGCGGCCATGGCTCCCGTGCCCAGCCACTCCGCGGCATGTGGGATCTTCCAGGACCGGGGCACGAACCCGTGTCCCCTGCATCGGCAGGCGGACTCTCAACCACTGCGCCACCAGGGAAGCCCTTTCTGGCCTTCTTAAAAGAAAAACTTGAAAGTCTTGCAATACTGAGCCAGCACCCCTGTGACAAGAGTTGGCTGGAACTGTGGAGTGGCTGCCCCCCAGATGAAGAAGAGCTGATCACGGAAGTTTGCCCCAGGCCCCACCAACCACTACTGTCTCCCCAATTCTCAGGCCAACGGGCAGTTACCACTTCACTCATTTAAGTTTTAGACTTGCAGAAAATTTAAGTAACATGCCCAAGGTCATTAATTCAACTTATTCAACAAATATTTATTGAGGCACAGACTCTGTGCCAGGTACTATTCCAGGCACCAAGGACACAGCAGTGAACACAACGACCCAGAGTTCTGGTCCTGTAGGGTTGACATCCAGTGAGAGACACAGACAGTAAACAAAATCATGAAAATATACAGTATAACAATTGGTGATAAGTACCGTGGAGAAAAATCAAGCAGGTAAAGGGGAGATTTTAAGTGGGATGATGAGGAAGGCCTCTCTAAGAAGGTGAGTGGCATTTGAGCACAAACTCAAAGGACAGGAATGAGGGAGCCATTTGCCCTTTTAGAGGGAGAGCGTTCCAGGCAGGAGTAGCAGGGCCTGCAGAGGACACATTAGCACCAGTACTAGGACTTAAACCAGGGCCAGGCTGTCCTTCCAATTAGAGACCATGCCACTGCCCATTAACCCTCAGCAGAAGTGCCAGGATATGCTTTTCCAGAGCACCTGCCATCTCTTTTCTCATGGAAACCCAAAACACCCTAAGTGAAAAACCAGATTTATGCCAATGATAAAATGGAGAAGGATTATTCACTTTACCCAGGGCTTCACAATAGGAGTTTGTATTCAGGAAACTCCCTTAGCACGTGTAAAATGGTTTTGGAATTTAGAATTGTGATGCTCACAATTTTTTGAACACCCAAAGATTTCGGCTGAGCTAGCCAGCCATAGTCCCTCACCAGGTCCTAGGGTCCCCCCACACCTCCTTAACCAGCGTTCTTTGCAAGCTGCCCAGCTAAGGTTAGAAGCCCAGATCCTCAGTGGGAGCCAGTGCCAAGTGACAGGCTGGGCTGGACTCCGCAATCCAGGGCTGCTGCTGCCAAAAGCACTGGGCGCTGACCCCTGGCTACTGTCGTAGCTGCTGTCATAGCCACTGTGCCCACCCACCTCAGCCCACCCGCAGGGTTTCACTCAAAGCCGTGGGGCTTGTTTCGTTGTTTCTTTTATTAGAGGCTATTGTTTTTCAGATTCCAAAAATACCCCATTTGGAAGATTTCGAAAACACAGAGGAGAATGAGTAGGTTTTTAAAAAGCCTCCTAACCCCATCATCCCGAGAAAACCATTGGCATCCAGCCTGGCTGGCCACTCATTATTGAAGTTGTAGGGATTTAGATTAATGGTCCTCTTTTCTGTCTTCAGAAAGCTTCTCTGCCATGATGCCATTCCCCTCAAGAAAGCTGGAAGCAAAGGCTTGGATGTAGGTAATCAGAAAGGTAGAAAGGATGGAGGTCAACTTAAAATGGCTGGTTCAATTCAAGATGCAAACATCCATGTCTGTAACAAGCTGGGCAGATGCTGAATCTACAGATGGAGTGAGGGGGCTTTCTAGATGTGCAGGGGCACCTTCTAAAACCTGGCTTCAGGCAGAGGCTGGGACCCCCCTGTAGAGATTGAAGGAGGGAGTGGTTACAGCATTGTGCAAGGTAGGAAAAGGACCCAACTCCTTCCCTTCCAGTGCCTGGATGTGCTATGAAGGGCTTGGCTCTGCATGGTGCCCCTCAGGGGTCTAGCTCTATGGTGAGAATCTGCCTTAGTACCTGGGGCTATACTCCTGCCAGTGTTGCGGGCACCCCAAAACAGTAATGAGGCAGTGATGGTAGAGACGGTGGTGGGAAGGGGTGGGTATGACAATTACAGAGACAGAATGTATCAGTCAGCTTTTGCCACAGTAATGCTGTATGACAAGCCATCCCCAAATAAAGCAGCTTAAAACAGTAATCAGTTATTCTTACTTAAGCATCTATTGGTTAGCTAGGGATTGGCTGACCTAGGTTGGGTTCAGCTCCGCCGGGTTTCAAACTGCTACAAGGTATAATCTCCATGTCTCTCTAATCCACCTTGGCGCAATGGAGCAGCTAGATTATGTTCTTCTTGTGCTAACGGTAGAAGTGCAGGAACATAAACTCCGTTTCAAGGTACATTTCAGGCCTTGGCTCACATCACATATGATAACATTCCATTGGCCAAAGCAAGTCACATGGCCAAGCCCAATATCAGCGGGATGAGGAGATATTCTGCAAACTCCTGCAAGGGAGGGAAACTGCAAACTCACATAGCAATGGGTGAAGAGTGAAGAACTGAGGCCAATAATGCAATCTACCACATAGATGATAGGCCAACCAGCATAGGCATCAAGAGTTTGCAACGACTCAAGTAGGACACAAGGTGATAGAGAGCCAGAGAAGAATCATGGGACCAATGGGGTAAAATCACCCCAGGGTTAGGGGTAGCCAGGACACACCAGTGCTGCCTGGCCTGACTCTTCTGATGCCCTGTAGGGTCTGCCATCCTGGTGGTTGGTGGAGGCTGTGGAAAAACTCTGTCACTCACTGTGTACTGAATGTTTATATTCCCCCCAAATCCGTATGTTGAAACCCTATCCCCCAATGTGATGGTATTAGGAGATGGAGCCTTTAGGTAGTCACTGAAATTAGATGAGGTTATGGGGTGGAACCCACAGGAAGAGGATTAGTGCCTTTATAAGAGTCATGGGAGAGTTTTCATCCTCCCTCTGCTCTCTGCCACATGAGAATACAACGAGCCGTCTGCAACACAGAACAGGGCTCTCACCAGAACCCTGTGCTAGCATCCTAATCCCAGACTTCCAGCCTCCAGAACTGTGAGAAATAAATTTCTGTCGTTTGTAAACCACACGTACAGTCTACAGTATGGATACTTTGTTATAGCAGCCCAAACTGACTAAGACATCAGTCCATGTCCTCAACTTCCTTCTTTAAAAAACTGAAACAGATGGAGGATTTCTTCTGAAGCCCCACCTCTCTCCTGCCCCCTTTCTTATCTTTACACTCCTCTGCCTCCGTCTTCCTCTTCATTAATGTTACCTCACCCATGGGGTACTTATCCAAAGCAGGTAGAATGGCAAGTACCACCAGAAACTGGGCAGGGGCAGATGTTTCTAGGTGGGTTGGACCCCCTTAGAGAAGGCAGTCTAGCTCTATAGTAAGGCAATCTAACTTTAGAGTCAGGCAGAAACGTGGTCAAGTCTTAGCCCCACCCTATCAGTGTGATCATTTTAGTATTTCTTAGCTTCAGTTTCCTTACCTACAAAATGTATATAATCATTTTTACCTTGGCATTGCTGTGAGAATTAACCATGCTAATGTGTATAAGGCAGGAATTTTCCAGCACAACCTTGGATGCAAGAAATATTTCCTTAAGATAAAAGTAAATCTAACTCTGAATCCCCATCCTAAAAGTTAGTAGTAAATTCCATCACAAGCATTATTAGGGTTCTCTCCTGTTTCATGGTGTGATATAAATATGTGTTCATTAGTTTCTCTAAGCTGCGCTCCAGGGACTGTCACTTGCTCTTTCCTAAAGTCCCACTCTACAGGTGGTCAGCTAGTATATATCAGGAAGGTTACCCTCCAGAGGTAGCTACTGCTCTTTCATCTGTTATCTACATTGTGATCATTAGCAGACTTACTATATAGCATCCTAAATAGCAGAAAGGGGTTTTATTGAGCAGTGGTTGAATTGTGACTGCAAAAATATGTCCATGTCTGAATCATCAGAACCTGTGAAAGTGACTTTATTTGGAAAAATGGTCTTTTCAGATATAATTAAGTTAGAGATCTTAAGATAAGGAGATTATTTTAGATTATTCAGTTGGACCCTAAATCCAGTGCCAAGTATCCCTATAGAGGGAGATTATACAGACAGAAGTGAAGGAGTCAGTGTCAAGATAGAGGCAAATATTGGAGTGATGTGACCACAAGCCAAGGAATGCAAGCAGCCACGAGAATCTGGAAGAGGCAAGGAACAGATGGTCCCCTAAAGCCTCCAGAGGGAGTGCAGTCCTGACACACCTTGATTTCACACTTCTGGCCTCCAGAAACATATGAGGATAAACTTCTGTTGTTTTAGGAAACCACATTTGTGGTAATTTCTTACAGCTTTCACAGTAAACTAATACATTGATAACACTAATAGTGTGCTAAACTATATAAAGATGCTAGAAAGAAGCTCTCATTGGTCAACTATGAGGACTGACTAAAATAGTTGAGAGACACGATGCTACCAACAAGGGATTAATTTCCAAAATATACAAACAGCTCATACAGCTTAATATCAAGAAAACAAACAACCCAATCAAAAAATGGGCAGAAGACCTAAATAGACATTTCTCCAAAGAGGGCATACAGATGGCCAACAGGCACATGAAAAGATGCTCAACATCGCTAATTATTAGAGAAATGCAAGTCAAAACTACTATGAGGTATCACATCACACCAGTCAGAGTGGCCATAACCAAAAAGACTACAAATAATAAATGCTGGAGACGATGTGGAGAAAAGGAAACCCTCCTACACTGTTGATGGGAATGTAAATTTGTGCAGCCACTATGGAGAACAGTATGGAGGTTCCTCAAAAACAGTCCTTCAATCCCACTCCTGGGCGTATATCTGAAGAAAATTCTAATTCAAAAAGATACACGCAACCCAATGTTCATTGCAACACTATTTACAATAACCAAGACATCAAAGCAACCTAAGTATCCATCAACATTTGAATGGCTAAAGAAGATGTGGTATATATACAATGGAATGTTACTCATCCATAAAAAAAGAATGAAATAATACCATTTGTAGGAACATGGATGGACCTAGAGATGATCCTACTAAGTGAAGTAAATCGGGGAAAGACAAATATCATATGATATCACTTATTTGTGGAATCTAAAAAAATGATACAAATGAACTTATTTACACACCAGAAATAGACTCACAGATGTAGATGACAATCTTATGGTTACCAAAGGGGATGGGGGGGGAGATAAATTAGGAGTTTGGGATTAACATATATACGCTACTATATATAAAATAGGTAAACAACAAGGACCTACTGTATCGCACAGGGAACTATATTCAGTATCTAGTAATAAGCTATAATG
The DNA here is from genome assembly GCF_951394435.1 of Stenella coeruleoalba. Classification (NCBI taxonomy): domain Eukaryota; kingdom Metazoa; phylum Chordata; class Mammalia; order Artiodactyla; family Delphinidae; genus Stenella; species Stenella coeruleoalba. The sequence goes on along the minus strand of NC_137151.1, from coordinate 35,495,008 downwards.
GCACAGAATCTGAAAAAGTATACATATGTATACGTTAAAAAAAAAATAGTTGAGAGATACTCCCCATCTCTACATGAACTAGCATAAGAACCCACCAAGGCCTTTAGCCTGGACGTGTAGGGAGGATACACAGACTTAATCTACAAACAATCCCGTGTTGAGCTATTGGTCTGGATGCCTGATGTCGACTATAAAGGGACTAGAACCTTGCCTCTGGTGTACTATTACATCTGTATCAAGTGACTAGTGCACATAGGAAGTGTTCAAAGCACCTAATAGGACAGAGAACCGGGGCTTCACCAAGTGTACAAGAGCATGTGGTAGGAAGAGTGTGCGACTGCTCACTACTAAACGCTAGTTCAAGCTACTCTACCCTCCACATCTCTGAAATTCACTTATTCTTACTACCTGTGTTTCTTTAACATTTTTCTTCGGAGTATTGCAGACCAACCCTTAATATGTTGGACCATATGCTAAACATAAAGACTTGGTCCTCCAGTGTTTCGTGTACAAGCAAGCAGGCTATGTAAGTGCTTCCTAATGGTAAGGAATATAAAGTTTGTCACAGCAAGTGGATTTTAAGTGAGATGTAAGAAAGAATTCCTTAATGAGACATCAAGGGTGTTGTGGAAACTCCTTCGGTGGAAGTCTATTAAAACAGCACACTTTTTCTTTCTGGCCGATTAAAGTATCACTTCCCTAAAGATAAGGGATCCTTATATCCCTTCCAAAGTTATAAGATTTTATTTTTCAGTGCTTAAATTAATAACACTTTCTTCCAAAAGTTAAAAATAATGATTAACAATAATAATAAGGCAAGAGGGAAGAGATATGGGGACATATGTATAACTGATTCACTTTGTTGTAAAGCGGAAACTAACACACCATTGTAAAGCAATTATACTCCAATAAAGGTGTTAAAAAAAAATAATAATAAATGCTAGTTCAATGATGGCTGTGTGGCAACATTTGACCTGAATCTGATTTTCTTCTAATCTGGTAATGAGTTAATGCTGGCAACTGTTATGTTGCAAAAAGAATTTAAGACTGGTGTGTGATCAAAGTAGCTTAGATCAGCTCTACAAAGGCTCTAAAGACCACATGGATCCTGAAACATCAGGGACCCTACAATCATCCCTCCACACTGGTCAGCAAGCAGGTGCCACTGTCAAGGTCTTCATGGGCCCCTGAGACAGGTGGCTCAGTGCTCTGTTGCACAAGTGGGTTTGATGACCTTGTCTGTTGCTTCAAGCACAGGGACCTGGAGTCCTCCTCCTGGATGTGCCACAAGCCTTTCCCTCCGACTCCCCCAGGGAAAAGAACGCAGATCTCCACTGCCCTCAGCCAGCCCCGTCTGTCCCCTTTCCAGTTCTGCAGAAGTTGTTGGCTTTCACAGTGCCCACCTCTGTCTCCTCCAACCACAGTGCTCTGTCCTCTCCTCCTCTTGGACCCCAGCCATGATCTCCTCTGAGATTATGCCTAGAGGCCTCCACAAAAGATGAGGAGAGAAGGTGTTCCCAGGCAACATGAACCTCACCCTCTGGCAAGAGAACATCGGTGTGGGCCAGCACCCTTGGAGTGGGGAGAAGGAAAACTCTGAGAGAATACACGTACAATACCAAAAGAATTAAATTTTCCTGACACACAGGCAAATTGCTAACACAGCGCTAGCTACACACTCAGTGAGTCACATTAATACCTGTCGACATCCATCAGACCACACCGCCTAGGAATGGTGCGTGTGTACGGGCAGCCCGTACTGGTTTGCTCACTTATGTATCCTCAAGGCCTAGCAGAGTTCCTGGCACATGACAGGCATTCCATAAACAGTGTTCAATGACTAATTTGCTATTCCATGAATGAACAGTGCGGAGTTTTCTAGAAACTGGTGCAAAGTTTAGAGATATGATTAGATATGAGATCTACTAAGTTTGTGGGTAAAACCAGGCAGTCGCTCGAAAAACATACAACCATTTTGGTTGCTGACACCGGGGTCAGCCATTTATCTTTATAGACAAGTTTCCTTTTTTTCTACTTTTCTGTGTGTTCCAAAATGTAATAAACAGATAGCAATTGTACTTTGGGTAAATTAACTGTCTAAAAACATAATTTCTTCCCTTCCCCACTGCCTATTTTCCTATTAATTTTGGAGACAGAAAGATGCATGTGTTCCCCACATTGCATGTTCCTGATTGGTCCCACTGGTTGGTAGGGTAAAGAATGTCATTTGCAGAAATTGAAAGAAAATGGATCTAAGAAGCAGCTAATAGTGGTTAGTGACTCTGTCTAATCCCTCCCAGACTTCACGGATGGGGTATGAGGAAATATCGAGTTCTTCAGTTCCTTTATTTGTTTACCCTGAGCTTCTGGGTAGGAATAACTTTCCTGCCATGTTATCAAAAAACAGGTGGAGGGCTTCCCTGGTGGCGCAGTGATTGGGAGTCCGCCTGCCGATGCAAGGGACGCAGGTTCGTGCTCCGGTCCGGGAGGATCCCACATGCCGCGGAGCGGCTGGGCCCGTGAGCCATGGCCGCTGGGTCTGCGCGTCTGGAGCCTGTGCTCCGCAATGGGAGAGGCCACAACAGTGAGAGGCCCGTGTACCACAAAAACAAAAAAAAACCAAACAGGTGGAGTAAATATCTTCACCAGGGAGAGCTGGACCCTGTGAGCCTCTAAAGGAAGAAATGAGTCAACACAAAAGTAAGACATTTGGGACCGCATCTCACAGACCTGCACAGTAGGACTGTCTCTACTGGTCACATGCCTGTGATGTCTCTAACAGGAGCTCTCTCTGGGATGGGGGTTCTGAGGGTTGTCACCATTTAAATGACACCATGGTGTGGAGGTGAGGATAGGGCCAGAAAGGATTTTGCTGGCTCCTTTCCAGCCCCAGTGGAGGTCCTCTGAGGGCTTCTGAGGGGCCGCACCGGGTTGGGAGCTGTTCCTTTCCAGGAACAGGAAAGCAGAGTTGGCAAGCCCTTAGCACTAACATGCCAATGCTGATGTCCCTTCATTCTCCACTGCTCTCGTGGAAAAAACAAGAGGAAGTAATTCACTCATCAATTGTAAGAAACATTTAGGTCACTACAGGAAAAACTGGGCAAGGCTCAGAGGATGAATGGTACTCAAATCCATGCTCTCAAGAGGAGGAGAGGAGGGTTTCAGCTTCTCCTGGCTGAGAAAACTGAGCAAGAGGGGTATATAAGGCCAGGGGCTGCCCTGGCCCACGGTCTTGACCTTGAAGACAATTGCAGACAATAAACTCAGAGGAGAAGGCAAAGCCAAAGAACATATCCAGGACTACACGGCACCACTGGATGTCAAAATGCCAGAAGGATCGGGGTGTTTCCAACTCTGGAGGGATGCAAGCTGGGCCTGGGGGTCTAAGTCTGAAGACAGAGTAACTGCTCATTCAGAACCAGCAGCACAAGAGCAAACAAGGATGGAGTTTGAATGAATGAGCACAACAATAAGTGAATGAACGGAGGGCTGGTGTCATGGGGACAACGCTGGAACATGCCCAGGCAGGAAGTTTTTGGGCTCCAACCAAAGGATGATGACGGGGGGTTGTCCAGCTTAAAGACAGAGCCAGCATGGAAGTGGCTCAGTGTTGGCTGCAAGCAGAGCAAAGGCCTGGATCATTATCTCCAAAACCCCATTTCTCAGAATGCTTGTCTCAGGATATCATCCTTGAATAAATAATTCCCCCATGAAATAATTTAAGGAGGGGCTACACACCACGGGCTGGTAATGGAGCCCCATAATGCACTTATTGAAAGCTCTGAGATGGAACATGCTAAAGAAACCTGTTGCACCAAACATCTCTCAAATGGGTGAGGCCATAGTATATCTCTCGTCCATTAAAAAAAAAATGCCACATAAAACACCAATGAATACCATACGGGACATGAGCCCTCCTCTGAATACACTTTGGGGAAAGCTGGCCTGGGTGCATGATCCCTTCAACTGTTTTTTGTTTAAGATTAAAGGCAGCACCCACAAGTGTTACACAGTCAGCCCTCCGTATCTGCAGGTGTCGCATCTCTAGATTCAACCAACCACAGACGGAAAAGATTTTTTTAAAAAACAAAGTTCCAAAAACGAAAAACTTGAATGCAGGCAACTATTGACATAGCTTCACATTGTTTTAGGTATTATAAGATGATTTAAATTATACGGGAGGGTGTGTGCAGGTTATATGCAAATACTGTGCCATTTTATATGAGGGACTTGAACATCCAAGGATTTTGGTATCTGAGCGGGACCTGGAACCAATCCTCCGCCCCCATACTGAGGAAAGGCTATAGTCTCCCTCCCTCCTTCCCTTTCCCCATTCTCTCCCTCCCTCCTTTCCTCTCTCCTTCTTTACCCTCCTTCCCCTTTTTTAAACTGGGGGTTCCCTTTCATTTCCCTCTTTTCCTTGCCCACCTTCCCTGACAATGCACAGTCACTCCTTGGACCTAAGAGTTGATGTCCCACCATAGCTGTAGCGGACCCAGCTTCCCCTCATCCCCGGAGCCATCCAGAGATCACCACCTCAGCAATTTGCAAATGGTACAGAGGGTGGGCACTGCTCCAACAATGGCCCTGTTAGCTGCCAGCTCCATGTCACCAGCCTCCAGGTTAATTGGCTCACGTGACAGAGATGGAGAGTCAACTGCACCCCATTAAATCGATCCTCTCTGGGTAACAATCCACTGTGCTCCCCACCTGTTTTCACAAAGCTTCCAAGAGACAGGTGAAGGCACCGGGCTTAAAGATGAGGAATGTTTCTCATTAGCCTCCCTTTTCTAGAAGACGGCCTGCGCCCCCTGTCCCCTCCCCCATCCCCAAGCAAATCCAGTGGGCTCCCCACTTCTGTGGCCTTTGATAGCTCCACAAATTCATCAAAGGCCCTGCCTCTGGGTTTCCAGTCTTCTGTGGAAATAACTGCTCTTTATTTCTGAGAAGCTTTAGGTGAGGGTTTCTGGGGGGGAGCGGGTTGTTTTTCTTTTTTTTTAAAGCGCATTTAGAGTCTCCCCAAGACTTTTCAAATAGTTGCCAGACCTTGGATTCTAACACGCTGTTTCATCATATTCAAACATTGACTGCACGGGTGGAAACCTATATTCCTTCTCATACTTAAGAGCCTTTTCCCCTGACTAACGTCTGCCCTGCTATTTTATTCTAGGTACTATCGATCTTCCTGCTTCCCTCCAAAGTGCCTTCAGAGTGTAATAGAAACCTTTTATTAATGGACTCCCCACAGCTTAATTCTTTTTAGATAAGTTTAAGCGTGCACGTGCACACACACACACACACACACACACACACACACACACGAGAAAGAAAGCAACAGTTGACAAACTTTTATTTGCCCCAAAAGTCAGGCCACCTGTGGAGTGGCTTATAGGGACTTGGGGGTATGGAGTGAGCAGGCGGCACCGTTAGAAACAAAACTTCAACCAGCTGCTGGGGAGCTCTGCGTCACCCAAAGCAAGCAGGATGTTCCACTAACCTACAGACTGTTTGATTACACCCAGAGCCGAGTGGCCCCAAGCCCAGCGGTGACTGATGCATCAGGGCCCAAGGCAGACAAACACCTCTTAGCGGGCTGTCCCAAGATGCCTCTGGAGCAGCTGTGGGCTGACATGTCGTACGTGTGTGACGTGAGAGGGAGTGCATTTCTTTCCCAAGATCAGCCTCTACGCAGAGAGATTAAATCAGTCCCATACAGAGAAACTGGTTTTCCCACGCTGACCTGTGTTTGTGAAAAGCTGTCAAAAGTTCTTGCGAGTGAAGCTAATCAGAATGAAAGTGCTGACGGGACAGATCATACCCACAATCTGAGCGCCCTGACCACAGACGGAGGCTCACCACTGAAACCCTCCAAGGAGGTCAGCAGCAGGACCCAGGGCAGGTGCTTGCAGAGGCCTCCTCACCTGCTACAAACCTGGGCCTTCCCAGCAGTAGGGCCTTTGCGGCCTCGGCTACAAGGTGATTTCACATTCTATAATGACAGCAATTAGGCAGAGATGACTTTGGACTAAGCAGAATCCTGACAGAACAGATTTAAGCTAACTAGCTCTATGATTAAGCAGAGAATGGGACAGCTAAATTCACCATATGTTCCTCCCCAAATATTTACCCCATTCGCCTGCTATCATGCCAGAAATCCCTTCAACAGGGGAAGGCTTAATGTTAAGACTTTTAAAGCCATTAGCACTGTAGTCTAAATTAACTTGCCCGAATGGTCAGTTGGTTGGTTGGATGGTGGTTGGTTGGAGGATGGGAGAGATGAGTGGATAAAAGTATAAATGGATAGAAGGAGAGATGGAGGGATGGAGAGAAGGCAGACTTAGGCTCCAGAAAATATAGAATAAGACAGTAGAACACACATCAGTAGGGGTAAGAAAATGAGAAGAGGAAAACAAAGAACATGAGAGACTGCCTAATAGGACCCATTTTGTAGAGGAGATGATGTGGATGACCATGACAATACTGGTGGAGAGTGGAAGATGGAAATGAAAATGCAGATGGAAATCCTAGGAGAGGTGAGACAAAAATGAATATCTTCTTCACAATTTTGACCAAGTTTTTTTACAGTCAGAATCTCAGCTGTGCATAGAGCCATTAACCATCATTTCATTCCAGCCATTCATCCAACTACTACACTAGTCCCTTCCCTTCTCCAACTCATGGAATGTAAAGGAAAACGACCCAGAGGGAAGATTGTCCGGTTAAGGATATTTAGTAACTGGACCCCTGGATAGATCTTTAGAGTGTACCTCACTGGCCACAAGGGTTGTTGTGTGGCTTGGGAGAAGCACACACTCTCAGCAGCTGGAAGACCCGCATTCTCTGCACGTGTAAATAACCTTGAACTCCTCTGGCACGTCTAAGTTCTCTTTTCCTGCCGCCCCTTTGATCTCTTTACACCAACTCAATATTCCACCAAAGATCTGGAAAATGAAGTACATTTCAAAACCCTACCATTTGGCTACTGGTTGGCAGTGGAAAGATTTAGGAGAAAGGTAAAGAGTTGGCTGGAATGACATTGAGGGTCGAGTGAAGACTTCCTTTTTGACCTTTGGCCCTATCGGCAGGGATGATCAAGAGCTGATGAGCAACGTCATCCTGCAACCTCCACCTGAAGTCACCTCCTCCAGGGAAATGCCTGCGTGCTCCAACTTTCACCAATCCTTTCCACACCATGCAGAGTCTGACCCTCACAGCTCAGCATCTCAGTTAATCCCTGACTCTAGCTGCTTCCTGTGTACAAAACTGCCTCACCTGTCTTCTATGTCAACAGCCCCATGGTGTCTGGCGGTTTTACACAATAGAAGGTTATTAATGAAAGAAAGTGTGTTTAACGAGCATGCCCCTGCAACTTTGGTAGAACTGAACTTTTAGCACAAATCATTTGGGAAAATAATTTGGCATGAGTCTTCCGGCAGAGACAACGGCTGCCCACCAATAATCATTCTCCCCATCTTTAGACGCCTGAATTTTAATTAGGCATAGCCAAGCTAGACACTATATTTTGTAGCCTTCTTGCAGCTTAATACATGGCTATGGGACCAAGTCCTGACAAGGAGATGTGGGTAGAAAAATATGTGGCACCTCTGGGTCATGCCCTTGTAAGGAAAGCCCATGTGCCCTCTTAACGTTTTCCTCCCTTGTTGGCTGGGACAGGATGGGAGCTGGAAAAGCCACCAGGACCAGAGGTGCAAGCTGGTGTGGACATGGCAGAACCACTTAGCTCTGGTCTGTTGTATAAAAGAGAAGTAAATTTCCTTCTTTGTTAAGTCATTATATTTTTGAGTTTCACTGTATTTAGGGCTTTACTTCTAGCAATTTAATCAGTGCCCTAACCATTACAAGTTTTAAAATATCTTTGGCCAAGTAATTCCACTTCAGGACACACTATAATTCCACTTCAGGACACACTAGTGAGGAAATAACACTAAAATAACAAATAACAACAATAACAATAATAATGAGTTAAGCTTTTGTTCAATTCAACTATTATTTTTTAATATAAAAAATGACAACATCCTAAATTTATAACACTAGGGAAATTTATATCACTGGTGCAACACGTATGCCATCAGGCCTTACCACTTCAGAGCCTTAACTTATCTGCATTACTTTGCCTGAAGATTTTCTCTGCCCTTGCATGAGGCAGGCTGGAAACGCTGGGAAACAAAGCCTTCTAGAAATTATCCACCAACCAATGATTGGCAGGAGTTGGTGTACACAGAACAAACCTTGGGAAATGCTGCCCATTTCATTTCAGAGATCATAGTACTGAGGTGCAAATGATTTACCCATGGCAAGAAATGGGTTAAAACTCAAGTCTCCTGCCTTTTCTCTTTGCTCACCACACCACACTGCAGTGTTAGGTGGGGTATAGATACAGCAACGCTGGAAGGCTTGTCACCTGTTCCTAGAAGAGGGCTAAGAACCCAATGGGGGGTCAAAATTAAGAGTGGCATCAACGGTAGATTAAACCCAGTGATACTTTACATGGAGAAAGTGACTGCTGATTCAGCTACGACACTTGTAGCCCCATAAAGTGGTTGTTCCCACTAATCACATTTAAGGAACAGGTTCAGACCCCAGCTTTATTTAATTACTTCATTCAGGTAAATGGACTGGAGGGAAAATTCTTCTAGAAAGATCTGCTAGTAAATTTCAGCCTTGGTATCCAGGAGTCCATCCTCTGGGGATAAAACCAAAGGGGCACTTGCCCTGATGGACCCCTTAGCTTTAATGGCCTTACAGGGTCCCTCCCACAAGGATGGAGGGTTGTCCTGCCTCCCAGCCAGGTCTAACTGTGCTTTCCCCTTCTCAAGCTGATTTCTTGTCACTGCACAGCAAACCCACTGTTTACATCCATTCCCTACTGCGTCCTTTCTGTTGAGGTTCCTCTTCTTTATCTCATCTCTTCTGTTGCAATTTGTGACTGGGTGAGGAAATGCATCACAGAAAGAGCAGCTCTCTTGCCTTCATTGGTCCCGGTTCTGTTGGCACAAATGGTGGGCTAGAGATAAGGTGAGACTGGGCCTCCAAGGGTGGGAGACAAGCCCGACCTAAACACCAACCCCCAGGCAGGTGTCTGCTTCCTCTTTGTCGGAGCCCTGCTGTATTTACATTTAGAGATTTGGAGAACTGTGTTCACCAACTGTCTTTTCACCTTACCTACAAAGCCTCCTTTAAGAGCATGAAGAAACTGTCTCATCAGGTAAGGGTAGCCCCGTTTAGAGGATTCAAGCTGAGTGCTTTCTCTTGAACAAGAAAAAATTAAAATACAGCAAAGATCTCTCTCACATTTTCTTAACAACCAAGTTCAGAAGAAGGAGACACTCCTGACCAGATAAATGTGTGTTTCATCTGAAGGGGTCATCTTTAGAGAATCACAACATGGGGCTGTCTTCATTTCTTTTACAAGTTGATTCTCCTTTTGAAAAATACAGAAGGGCCCCGGTCACCCAGTTTCAGACTTATCAACACCCTGGATCTTAACAGGTAACAAAAAATAGAAATGATGGATGAATGGATAAATAAAATGTGTTATAAACATACAGTGGACTCAGCCATAAAAAGGAACAAAGTTCTGATACATGGTACAACATAGATGAACCTGAAAAATATGCTAAATGAAAGAAACCAGATACATAGGTCATACATTGTATGATCACATTTATATGACATATCCAGAATAGATAAATCCACAGAGGCAGAAAACAGAGAGGTAGCTGCCAGGGCCTGTGGGAGGGAAAAGGAGGAGGGACTGCTTGGGGGTATGGGATTTCCTTTTGGGGTGATGAAAATGTTTTGGACTTAGATAGAGGTAGTGGTGGCACAACATTGTGAAAGTACAAAATGTCACTAAATTATATACTTTAAAATGGCTAATTTTGTTTTATAAGAATTTGTCCCGATTAAAAAAAAATAGACGTGACAAATCAGGCAGCCACTTCTCTCCCCACAGACAAGCTGGATCTGTCTGAATGCTTGAAAAATAATTCATGAAAATTTCCAAATTTACAGAACACTCCACCATATGACAGGTGAGGCCTAGACAAGCTTCCACAAATGCCTGACCAGAAACCTCAGACAGGTTCAACAGGGCCTAACTTTGAAGGAGCAGAGGATCACTTGTCTGGGCTGTTTGAACTCTTGACCTAGAACTGAAACCAACCTGGGAACTGATGTTCAGACTGTGGGCAGCCTCCTTGAATCACTCTTTCCTCCCAGGGTATTTCTTTCTGAAGCACTCACAGGTCTGGTCTTCAGGCTAGCCCCATCCTGGAAGACCTAGTCAATATCACTTAAAAGAGAAGGGTCCTACTGACACCTGGGGGCTATCATTCTGGGAGAGCTGTTTGACCTGAGAAGGTCAAAATTTGGGGAGGAAGTAGAGGCTTGGTGTGGGGTAAAGGGGGTTGGCGGGGAAAATATGGATTGAGCCAGGCAATGCAGATCTGGCTTAAATTGCTTCTCATTCTAAAGAACTATTTTTCTAACGAGGGCACCAAGTTCCTCATTTCCCAATGCAACTGTGTTACCAAGCAAGGACTGTGTGCCCTCGGCACAGAAAGTCAAACTCTGACAGCAGGTGTTTGATGTAAAGTAAGTGTTTATTTTCAGGGTGCCACACAAGAAGAACAGGGAGCTCATGCTCAAAAAACCAGAACTCCTAGTGGCTTTCTGGCAAGGGTTTTTAAAGACGCTTTTATGGGAGAAGGTCATAGGATGCCTGATCAGCTCCTGGACCTTCTTCTGACTGGTTGATGGTGAGATAGCAGGTGATGTTTTGAGAATCTCAAGACTGCTGGTTCCCAGTCTTGGGTCTATGTATTTGTGGTCAGTATAGTCACCATCTTCCATTTGGTTAGGGGTGTTAGTTTCTATAGAACAACTCAAAGATATCATCAGATTGTTCTCTACATCCCTCAGGAGGAACTAGGAATCCTGTGACTCTAGTGTCCTAATCATTAACTGCTTGAGCCTGCTCTTTGGAACTCGAGGAAGGCCTAGGAGACCGAAGCCTTTTTTACAAAGAAGAGACAGGAGACGCAGAAAGGCTTTTGTACCCGAGAAGGTCCCACAGGGTCCTGCTTGGTTTCAGTCCCCTCTTTTCTTTGACACTCCTCAATCCTGAGGGGAACGGGGACAGAACAAGGACGGGAATAAAGTTTTGGAAAGAGAGGTTAATCATAAACTCGGTAAGGGTATTCAGTTTCGGGGCACTCGATTAATCCCCACTCCTGTTTTAACTTCCCTCAAATCTTCAAGGGAATAGCGTGACAACTGCTCTGGCTACTTCCTGCTGAAAAGGGACATAGTCCTGCCTGGATCTGGGGAACAGACACCATTTCATCTGGACAGGTTTTTACAATCTGATTTGGCCCACACCCTGGACACCCCACTCCCCCGCTCCCAGGCTCACTTTGGCTCAGGCAGAGGCACGTTACTCTGGGACCCCTCCACACATTCCTGTGTGAGGTAGGAAGTGTCTTCTCAGACCCCTAGGGGAAGGTCACCAACCTCCTGGCTACTCTATGTCTTCACTTCTGATGGAAGAACTATCTCCCTGGCTCACCCCCATGGGTTTCACCAGCTCAGGACCATCAGTCTAACAGCTGAAATTAGGATTTCAGGCTTTATAATGGGGGTTGGACTTTTAATCAGTCACCTCTTGACTGCCCACTTGATCTCTCTGCCTCCCACTGGAGATAGGACTTGGGTCTTACAACATGGTGTCTCCCTCACTGTGCCCAGCACATAGCAGAGCCTGAAAGGTCATCTGCTAAATGATCAATAAGTTAATGTCAGATATTCATATGAAGCACTGGAAAAAGCTTTGAGGGTAAAAAATGAGAAGAGGTCACCATTATTAGGAAGGCCAATGAGCTGCTATACAATACGACAGATGCTGGAATGGAGGTTTGTATCAAAGGCTTTGGGAGCACAGAGGAGACTGCAAGTGACCCTCTGGGGAAAGTCTGGACCAGCTGAGCAGGAGAAGGTGGAAGGAGTTGGACAAACCACAGAGGAGAAATGAACTGGGACCTGAAGGATGAGGAAGAGTTCACCCAGGACAGAGGGGTGTGGTATCTTAGAGACAAGTCAGTCATTCAAGGGTAGATTTTACTTCTAAGTACTTTATGCAACTGGCTTTTCCTTTATTTTCCTTTCTTCATTTTTTAAATCTTATTTTTACCCTTTGGAATACCCAAGTGGCCTTCTTCTATGGGTATTTTTTATTGCCTTGGTTTAAATGTTTTTAAAAGAAATAAAAGGAAAGAAAACAAAATGGGATCATCTTTCTATACATACATTAAAAAACAGAGCAGCACACACACCATAAGATATATGTCATTGATGGATTTTTTTTACATTCTGTTCTGGTCTTAGCTTAACAGACAAGCTCTTGGATGGGTCCTGATGGGACATCAGATGTGCTCCACCTCATGTCCTCCTGGCTCACCTTTTCACTCTAGCCAGTGATGAGGCGACAGCCGTGTGGAGGAATAACCTGACAACACCTTGTTTCAGCTGCCCCAGAGCTTCCCTGCAACACCATATGGGACACCATGCATTTCTAACAGGACACAAGCCTGGAAGTGTGAGGAGTTAACACACGCTGGGGCAAACCTTGACTAATGGAGGAAGGGAGACAGTGGGTACATTGGACAAACACTCCTGTCTTATGTCTCCTAAGCAGACATTCCTTAGGCATATGCTGCATAGCTCCTCAAAGGGACCCCATTGGTATCAAGCCCCAGTGTCCCAAAGAGATGCCCAACTCATTCAGTTAACAATGCCCTCTTGAATTAACTTCCCCTCCTTGCCTGTTACACTCTTCCCAGTACCTTGTGGTCACTTCCTAAAATAATATGGATGTAAGCCCTTCTCTCAGGCTCACACTTTTGGGAAAAACCAAGGTTAAGACAGTGGATACCAGAAGTGGACCTAGAAAGCAGACTCTTGGGATGGGATTTTGGAATTTTTTCACTCATGGGTCAGAAATCCTCTGTTGCTGGTGGTAAGTGAGGTGGTAACAAGCACTGGTGTGCAGTGGCATCACAATAACTAAGACTCTCACTGGTAGTCATCCTGGATGAAGCATAGGTGAAAGGTGAAGCATAGGCTTATGTGGTAGTGGTAGCCCTTGAATGGTAGGGACAATGTCATTTCAAGAATTATGGAGGTATGCACTTTTTTGTCAATGACTTTAGATACTTTGGTAAAAAGAAAAAGAGAGATCCACTGAAGATACATATTCAATGATCAACTTCAAGATACCCTGTGAAAGTGAAAATGTATCTTTTGTAGTTTTTAAGATAGAAGATATAGCTTATTTCCTAAAGCCAGAGAACAGGCTGTGGTGAAAACCACGGGCAGGATTTAATAATAAGGTTAGCAGAGCTCCAAAGGAGACTGAATGCACAGCCTCAATCAATCTCTTTAACAAAGTCAGAATCCTCAAAGAGCTGGTTCCCAAAACTCAGGATGGGGACATTTGGATAGATGAGCCTGCACACTTGGAATGCTCAGAATCTTCTTAATCTGCAGCCTAGCAAGTGGCTCCCTCTCCCTCTCCAGAAAAAAACCAGTCTCTTCTCATCTGCAAACAGCAATAGGACCTCTCCTGAGGAAAGAACCTTGTAGGATGACACTTGTCCTCCTCAAGATCATCTTGCTTCCCCTCATAACCTCCAGACTAAAAATTGGAGTCAGGTTACAGCACAACCCAAGCAAGTACACTCAGTCCTTGCTAGGAAGGAAGGAAATAGCATATAAAACCAAAGAATTGTAGGATCTGCTCAGACCCCTAGGGGAGGGTCACCAACCTCCTGGCTACTCTATATCTTCACTTCTGATGGAATCACTATCTCCCTGCATCATGTGTTTCTACCATGAGCACAAGCCTGGTTATATGTGCCAGAGGAGGGAGCAGGTGAATGGATCTTGAAAGTTGAATATAAGGCTGGATAAGGAAGAATTTTACTGAGATCAGACCATTGTCCCATGAACCTGGGTTTAATATTCTTCCTGGCGAGGATATCTGGAACCAGTCCTAATACACTGCTAGGATGTCTCCTTGAAGCCTGAACACAACAATGGGACTCAAATGCACTAGAGATTCACCAGACTGTCTCGGTGGGGTAATGGGGGAAGAGGGGAAATGGAAGGCTCAGGAACATGTAAATGTTAAAGTGGATTTGTTATGTAAAGCTGAGAACCATCCCCTAGGCTGTGCCTCTGAAAGGGCCTACAGGGTACACACTTTGAAACGAAAGCACTGGTGAGGGAGTGCTTTCTGGACCATCTTCACAGACCTTGTAAAGCCTGAGGGCCTTGGTGCTGTACCTATAGTGCCTAGTGAATAAATGGCCTTATTCGTAAAATTCTCTGAGAGTCTCTTTCAGACAATATCAGTGGGGAGCATCCCTTCTGATTCTTAAGCTGATACCCTTAAAGAGAGCATTTTCAAATGTCACAGAATTTACACATAGAAAAATATTCTCAGGACCTTAAGCAAGTAGAAATGTAATATTATCATTGCTTTCTCTCTGTGTCATGAACTTGACCCCCTTTGGAAACAAATAGATGGCTCTCAGATGAAGAAAAGTGTATAATCATCTACAGAGGGAAGAGAAAGAACTTTTGAAGCAATGTCATACCAACTTCAAATAGGGAACAAGCCAGTAACTTCACAAAGCATTTATATAAATCCAAACCAAAATCTTAGACACCCCACGTAAATCAAGTCAATTTTGTGGGAAGTCTGACAGAGTAAATGGTCCTTTGAAAAACTTGTGTGCCTCTGCCTTTCCTCTGGCTCTCTCTGCCTAAAGGAAATTTAGGACCCTATGCATCCCCACTCCTACTCAAGAGTATTTAAAAGCTCATAGATTCTCAATATTCTGTTACTGGAACAGACATAGAGCATCCCAACCAGTAGTTCTCGGGCCCAAATGCTATAGAGTGAATTACAGAACTTTAAGAAAATGCAAGGTTCTGGATCCCAACCCTGGAGATTTTAATGTAGTAGGTTTGGAAGGGAGAGGTCCCCAAGCAATTTCAATGACCAGCCAGGTTTGAGAACTGTGTCTGTCAATCCTTCACTGTAAAATCTCAAAGTTAATTGATTTCATAAATTTATGTTACACACACACAGACACTTGCAGAAGAAAAAACCAATAGATTCTGGACAGAGGGAAAAAAAAAACAGTTTGCATCTCTTAGTCTTAGTTTCACCAAATTCAAAGCCTGAGGCAAGGACTTATGTACAAGTATTTTCAATAGTTTATTTTAGGAAGCGATCCCAGGGAACAAGTGTGGGCAACTAGGAATAATGAAACAGAGAAAAAGGGTACATCTCCAAGATAATCATCACAGTAAGTACCTGAGGGTCAGTCCCACTGGGGACTCCGATGGTCTGTGTAAATGCACCTTAGGATTATACAACTGAAGGAAAGAAGATAGGAGCATTTATCCACACGCCTCTATTATCCTTAGCCAAGGATGCTCCATAGGGTGGTAATACCTCACGCTTCAGGTTTTTTAATGCATCAGCATGGCTGAGCATCTCTTGTGAAGTAGCAGAGAATGTCCAAGGTAGAAAGCAAGAGAAATGAGGATCAGTTGAAGAACGATGCTCTCAGGATCTAACTGTATGCAGCTGGTGACCCCAGCAGTGCTGAAATTTAAAAGGCGGGCCAAGATAATATGAAGCAAGCTACGTAAGCTGTCAGATAAGTCCACCCCTTACACTGCTCAGCTCCGCTCAAGCCTTCCTTTAAGTCAAAACCATCACAGAACCTTCAAGGTGTTAGCCAGCCAAAATCTCAACAGAAACCTTCAAACAGCTTTAGTGGTCTAAACTCTAGTCCCTGCTGATGCCAAGGTCATATCTGGTATTTTTCATCTCCCTCCTCCCTCACTTGTTGTAGGTTTCCCTCACCCTCAGCCAGCACTGCAGTGACAGCTCAGACCTCGAATCAGAATCCTCAGTGGCTTTACTCTTCTTGGACTGTGGTTGCCGCACTTGCTCATTTACAGTTAGCACAGAGACACCCCAATGAATCCCCTTCATTCCAGATACAGTCCTTCCTGTCCCCATTGTGTAGCAGCAATTCTAGTTCTTAATGATAGTCAGGGTCAGTCACTCCTGCAAATATGGTCCATCAGCATAAGGAACCTAAACTGACTAGGTGGTCATCATAGCTTCAGATGCAGCAGAACCTTAGCTGGGTCCCTTGCCTGTGGTTCTCTAGCCCCTCTCACCAAAACCCCAAAACCAGGTCTTCTAATCCAGCA
The DNA here is from genome assembly GCF_951394435.1 of Stenella coeruleoalba. Classification (NCBI taxonomy): domain Eukaryota; kingdom Metazoa; phylum Chordata; class Mammalia; order Artiodactyla; family Delphinidae; genus Stenella; species Stenella coeruleoalba. The sequence goes on along the minus strand of NC_137151.1, from coordinate 35,478,691 downwards.
TAGCCTAAATTCTCAAGGATGAGAAGTATGAATTCCACAAGCAGGTCATGAGAATTGTTGATATGAGGGGCTGGTCCTCTTAGATCCTGGACCTATGTAATCTAGCTATTGAGGACAAGAGGCAAAAAGCAACAATGACACAATAATACTTCTTCAAGTTCCTATGCATTTTTAAAATACTTTATGACTTTAAAGGATTTTATAAACTGGGCCTTTATAAATATCAGGTGGTATGGACACAAGGCTTCTTAAGAATCTATAGAAATGTTAGAGACTGAGGGAAAAATGTATTTGTTTCAAGATACAAAAAAATAAAATCACAAAATCTAAATAAATATTTAATTCAATAGCTACAAATATAACAAACTTGACACTGTCACCAATTGTTAAATTTAATATGTGTAAAAACGGAATTATATTTGAAAAGAATCTGCAGGCTAGATTTTTCTCACGTCAAAAGGATTTCTAATTATTCATGAATCATGGCCAATTCTAGTCAATTACAAACAAATAAGTTATAATAACTATATAATTTTAAAATCTAATTTATAAAAATCCTTAAGACTGTGTGTATGTGTGTTTTTAATGTGAAATATGGGTGCTTTGTAATATGTATGCTTGGATGTACAGTGGGAAATCTCTGGGAGTAGTAGTTCGGTCCATAAAATTCTTAAATAAGCCTTGTTTATAAACATCAACTTGATATTATCATTCCTGTGATTATGTCATTAATTCTAATTTATAGATGTGTTGACTTCATATGGAAATATCTTTGACTCTTCAACCTGGATTCAGAACATACCTGTTAATATGTATTATTATAATTTAAAATTTTAACAAATAATCTTGTGTGAAGTAGCTGACTAATATATTTAAATCAAGCCTTCTCAGGAAATACACTCTATTATCTATTAAATGGAAGTTTTACCAATGGCAAAACTGGTCCACAAAGTTTGACCACTGGATAATACTGATTAGAAATTCAAGTCCCTGGACTTCAGCTCAACTCTGAACTGTTTAATCCAAGGGGAACAATCAGTCCTGCTTTATATTATCATAAATTATCATCTTTTTCAGATCACTTCCTAGTTTTCTCAGGCGTAATCGCCAGTTGGGATTATATTCATTTACAAAAGGATTATGAAATTTCAATAGTTTAAAATTAACAGGCCAACCTGGCAGAACTGTCAGAGATGAACGATGCTTTAAGGGCATAAAATTTTAAAAGATACATAGTGAAGATGCTGCCCCAAAGATCTGTTTACTGAAGTGTGTGGTAAGATGGTGGTGGTTTCTTTTGGACAATTTTGACACCATTTCTAATGAGAGAAGAGACCAATATTCTATTTTGTTTAACCGTGGAAACAAGTGGGACCAGAAGCTTCTTCCTCCTCCCTCCTGGGAATAGACTTCAGGTTCACAGCAAAATTCCCCTCTCTTTCATTCTGTGAGATTTCACAACAGAGGCCCACTGGCTATGCTAAGACACTCTAGTTATTTTGCAAACCAACCATCAGAAGAAAAATGCCCACAGATGACATAGCACATCTTGGTGTGAAGACTGTAGAAATGGTGGCATTATTTCAGTGCCCTCTTGACTGTTTTACGCCAGTGTATTTCCTGTGTCTGAATCTTCTATGCAAAATCTGACCTTAAATTGGGCTACCTGATACCAGCTCAAAGCTTTGTGGTTTTTCTTGAATAATATAGGCCGTTTTTGAAAGTTGGGAAAAAAAGACAAGAGGATTTATCTATCTGAGGTTTATGGGAACTTTAGACATGTGTCTCTTGAGGTCCTTTGGAGAGACAAACAGTCTGATACCAGGAGCCCCATTATTTAGCCTTCCTTAAACACCAGGTCAGATGTTTTGCTTCCCTGTTTCCCATTTCTGTCGTCAAGGGATGTTCCAGCTTTGCTCTGACACCCCATCTTCATTGTCTGTCCTCACCTCTGCCCCCGCCACCCAGGGAATCTGTTTACGAAGCCATCTGGTTAGTCCCTGAAAGCCACAGAGCTACAGTGCTGGCGGCCCTGACCCCAGCTACCAGAAGCTCGCTCTGTGGACTAAAAAAAAAAAAAAAAAAAAAAAGGCAGGTTTCTGTTGTTGTTTTTAAGTTGATGAAACTAACAAGGTCCAGTAACTCCTTTGGAAAGCTGGGACTTGGTGATAAATGAAAATTGAAGACTTTTCTTTCCAAACTTCTGCTCCATCCATTTTTTAAAACTACAAATGTAAAACTAGAAATCATCAGGAAAAGTGATTGAACTTAGGGGCAATGCCAGTGAGCCTGGCGTCTCTTAAGTGTGTTTTGAGAACCCATAGAGCCCACAGTGGATTCCTACTCACACATAATTCTGCAGAATTTGAGAACCTACAGCTGTACACAGATTTAGAGAAAATATCTCATAATATCTCAAAATATCGCATCCTGGCACAGCTTGCAAATAAAGCATGTGTAGTACATGAACATGCTGTCCGTGTTTGCATTTCAGGTAGGCGCACTGTAAAGCAATAGAGCAGGGAAAGCAGGACCTGAGTCAGCCCTTGTGGGGTTGCTGCTTTCAGCGCTCTCTTGATGAAACCCAGACGCCCACACAAAGTCAGCACAGATTTGAGGAAGGTTTACCAAGTGTCTTGGGGAAACTTCTGTGGCCTGCGAATGGTTGTCTGAAAATGTGTGCCTGAGGTTTTGCATAGCATGCCAGGAGTGCTGCCCCGGAACCGCTTAGGGAGTGCACAGCATCCCTTAGGCTCCGCTGCCTGGGGACTTCCAGGGCTGAGTGATGAAGAAATGATGCTCCCGACGCTCTCCCGAAGCGGTCAGGGTTCTCTTTCTGTCACATAAACAGAGCCTCAGAGCAGCATCTCTGCAGACACCCATCTTTGGCTTCAGCACTAATTTCAATCTCCCTAGGGTAAGTCATAATAAGAGGGAGAGAGGACCAGAGAAAGCAGCTCTTAACTGGACGTTGTACCATTTAGCTGACTCTGACTCTGAACCTCAACTGCCTCATCTTTAAAATGGGGATCATAATTCTTATATAGCTGGTTTTGAGAAACAAAAGTATGTAAAAGGACTTGGAAAATATAAAAAGCACAAAGTAATGAAAGATATCATTGCGAGGCTCAGCTCTGATACCAACTAGTTGTGTGATCTTAGTGATTATGAATAAAACTGCTAAAGGCCCTTCTGAAAATGCTGTGAGCCTGTGAAAGATCAAAGAAGAATTTTAAAGAGCCAGGTACTTTCTGTCCGGCTAATATGATGCTCAGCGCAAATGTGTTCTCTCGGCCTGATCACGTGGAGTCAGTTCTTCTAGTTCGAGTTTAAGTGGTGAAACCCATCCTCCTCTCCGCTTCTCCGCCTCTTGTAGTCTTGGGTCTACTTTAGAACTTTTCCCTCAAAGCGCCCTGGCTTTGGAGAGGAAACTGAACGCTTCCGCAGAGAGTCAGGCAGCTCCGTTCGTCTCTCTCTTGAGTTTTAATTCTATGAACAAACGAGTACTTAGTGGCCTGCAAGGTGAAATAACTTGGGAGCTTAACAAACGCTGCACCTATGACTGCAGGCAGCCCGAATCTGCTTCCTAATTGGCAGAGATGGGCACACCCAACCTCCCTCTGAGAGCATTTCCGTTAGAGTTGACTGTCCTAATTAAAACTGTGACCCAGATATAGCCCCCTCTGATCCAGAGAGCTGATATAACTGTCTCTGCAGGAAAGGGTTTCCAGTTTGAGTTTTAAGTACATTGAAGTGAACTAGACTCCGATTTCTATCAAGTCAACCTCCAAAGCAGTGAAGGAGGTGATGTGCTCAGCTGGGGAAGAGGAATTGGGACAAATGCCTGGAAGCTCCCAAGCTTCCAAGAGTTGACCTGCCCTGACCCAAACCATCGCGCTCAGCCAGGCTGATGCCGGGCCCTGTCCGCGCTGTGGCCACGCCCATCTCTGTGCCTTTGCTCTTGCTCTGACTTCTCTTCCAGAATTGCCTTCTGCCCTTCTTTTCAGTGCTTCAATTGGTCATGCAACAAACACTTTCTGAACACATTTTGTGGTTCAGCACTGGGCTAGGTACTGTGGATCTAGAAAGATAAACCTGATATGACCAAGGCTCTCAAGGAGCTTGTTTCCTGGCAAGGGAGATGGGGCATGTGCCCAAGTCATTCTAGTAGCAAATATGCAGGGAGAATGGGATGAATGCCTGATAGAGTGGCTAGGAGAGTATGGAGAAAGGAGAAATCCCTTATGACAGAAAGGGGTGAGGAAGGCTTGGTGGAGGGGGTGGCATTTTGTGGAAGCCTGGATAAAGGTTTCAGGAGACGAAGACTGGCACAAGGTGATGTGGAATTGGCTTGATTGGCTTGGCTGGGTCTGCAGGCCTAATAGGTCCAGGAAAGGATCTGAAGGGACAGTGCAAAGGAAGGGAAGCAATGTTTATTGAGCACCTACTATGTGCAAGTCCATATGCCTTCATATAGTCTATATTACCGCTATCCGTAGGTTTTACTATTCCTGTTTTGTGGGTGGTAAAACAGAGCTTCAAAGAAATTAAGTCGCTTGCTTTAGGTCCCAACAGCTAGTGAGCGGCAGATCCAGGACTTTTAGGCATGTCTGCCCGACTCCAAAGCCTGTCCGCTTTCTCTACACGAAGCTTTCTCTATGGGAAGGATCTGAGACTCGAAAAGGCAGATTACAGAAATCTGTATATTCACTTCCTAGAAAGCGAAAGAAGTTGGATTTATCCTTCCTCTTTGCTTAGTTGCTCAAACTCTACCCTTCCCACTAGACTTTGTGTGCATGTTCCAAGCCTTCTGACATTCCCAGTTACTGTTGACAGGGTCCCATTGCCCCTGTAACATAATTTATTTGCCCCATGTGAATCTATCATAAATCCCCAGTAAAGATGCAAGTTCTTAAGGAAGAGGAACTGATCTTACCCTTCTTCCTTACCCCTGAAAGAGCAGTTGTGGAATTAATTATCTCTTTTCCAAGAAGATGTAGAGATCAGCAGTGGCTGCCCCTCCCCAGTATGGTCTGCCTGCACTGATGTTAGAATGAGTGTGGACTCCTCAATTCCCCAAGACCCATCCACAGACATTTGCCTTCCCTGAAGTTTCTCTCTACAAGGAAGTCACAGGGAAACATGCCCAGTTCTGCTGAGAGCAAACAACTCAGTGGGCCAGTGTGCCACAGTTGGCCTTACTTACTCATACACTGGCCTGAGAGTTGATTATGGAGTTTTTACTGATGGCTCTAAAGAGCTGCACCTCCCTCCCTAAGTGCGAAGGAGAAGTTCCCAGCCTGGAAGGAGACACGGCCCCAGGCAGCTCCAGCTCCCACGTGGAAAGGCCTGCAGATGGTGCCAATTCACAGCCTAGGAATTTACTTGGGTATCTCTGAATTTAGGGCCTTGATAGATGTGTCAAAGGGAGGAGGTTTCCCACTGGTGTGGATTTGATGGCCCTGATCATTTCCAGACCATTTAACACTTCCACTCTTATAATGGTTGATTTTCCAGGTCACAAATTTCATGGGCATACTTGCTACTTACAGGATAACTATTGATCATTTAATTGCAAGGTAAGTACCATGGAAAGGATGAGAAAATCACATGGTAAACAATTATAGCCTACGGCGCTTGGTTATTTTTGAGCCTGCCTGGCTACCAGTCATTTATTTTCAAAGTAAAATTTAGTCCCAGAAAAACTCCCATTGGTGTACATAGGGATGATCAAGAAGCATCTTCCTTTTCATTCATAATTATATCAGCAGTATATTAAGTATGTTCTTATTTACTCTCCCTGAAATCTAACGTGGCCATTTTCTTTCCATGGTACATTCCCCAATGTAACAAAGTAGAAGAAGGCCAGAACTGGGGGATACAAACCTGGTAAAGAATCCCAATCCCAGCAATTACCAGGGTACAAATTACCAGATAACACCTTAGGCAGGATACTTAAACTCTCTAAGCCTTAGTTTTTCATCGGTCAGATGAAGTGAACATACCTACTTCATGGGAATATTGTTAGCAACAAGTAAGATAATTGATGTAATGTGCCTGGTGCATAGCCCTAATGACTGTAAGTACCCACATGGCGATTACTCTGTGTCAGCCACTGTCTTAAACACTCCATATTACGCATTGACTTGATCTTCACAGCCACCACCAAAAAGGAGCAACTGTTATCAGCCCCATTTTATGGATGGGAAACTGAGTCACAAGTAGGTTGCTCAAGCTCATCAGCTATCAAGTGGTAGAGCTAGAATTCGAACCCAGGAAGATGGGCTGCAGAGTCTGTGCTCTTAACCTCTGCACTAGACTGGTCCAGAGGCAGTGAGCACAAGTTATTTAAACTCAGAAGGCGCTGTGTGATGACGTGGATTCACCAAATGAATGAGAGGATCAGATGTTAGGTTAGAGGTTGTAGTAGGCGGCCTTTAAGATGCCTCTCAGGGATTCACGCCTCCTGGTATTCAGGCCTGTATGGAATCCCCTCCCCTTGAATGTGAGCTGGACCTAGTGACTCGAGTCTGAAAATTAAAATATGGCCAAAGTGATGGGGTGTCACTACCAAGACTAGGTTGCAAGAAGGTTGTAGTTTCCATTTTGGAGCCCCTTTTACTCTACTCCCTCTGAGGGAAGCCAGCTGCCATACTGTGAGCTGTCCCAAGGTCAGGTCCATGTGGCAAGGAACGCATGTCTCTTGGTGAACAGCCAGCCATGGTTTGCCAACAGCCATGCCAGTGAGCTTGGAGGCAGATCCTCCACAAGTCGAGCCTTGAGAGAGCTGTAACCAGCATTGTCAACATCACCAACTTCAGCCCACAGTTTCTAAACCCAATAAGCTAAGCAAATACATGGTTCTTTCCAGCACGGTCAGATCCTTCACGAACAAACTTACCAAAGACAAACTTACAGCCAAACAAAAAGAGATAAGGAAGAAGATAGGTTTGTCTATTTGTTGGTTTATGTTTTCTTAATAAGGACCATTCATGTCCCTGGCAGAGCGGGGGAGTGGGTGGAACTATGTCTGCATCAGAAAGAATAAGAACTGGGTCCCTCCCAGTCCTGTCCCAGTCTCTCTCCTCTTCCTATCTCTGCACTGAACAGCCACAGAGCTTTGGGAAAGTCTGTGAACCCTCTGGGTCTCAGTTGTCCCATCTGTAAAAAGGGGTGATACTTAGCCTGCCTGAGAAATGAAGTGGACAGAGCCAGATTACCCTTCAAGGTTCCTTCTAGTTCTGAAATATATGATACTCCGTTGCTTTATTCAGACTGAGTTTTAACAGCTCTATTACTGTGGTTCTCAAACTTTCTGGTCTCGGGACCTCTTTACTCTTTAAAAATTTTTGAGGATCTGAAAGTTCCTTTTGTTTTAGAGGGAGATATATATATATATATATATATATATATATAGAGAGAGAGAGAGAGAGAGAGAGAGAGAGAGAGAGAGAGAGACATATATATATGTATCAGTCTTGACTGTATTAGAAATTAAAACAAGAAAATTTCTAAAAATTATTAGTTCATTTAAAAATACTAAGCATATTTCATGTTAACATAAAACTATAACTTTATGGAAAGTAGCTACATGCTACATTTTCTTAAGATAAATGAGAAGAGGGGACATTGTTTTCCATTTTTGCAATTCTCCTTATGTCTGGCCTAATAGGAGACAGTTTCTTATATCTGCTTTTGCATTCATTCTGTTGCAACATCACATGTCGGGCAGCTTCTGGAAACTCCTCAGTACTGGTGGTAAGAGAATGAAAGTGAAAAAAGCAAACATCTTAGTGTTATTATGAAAACTGTTTTGACTTTACAAAACCCCTGAAAGGGTTTCTGGAACCCCCAGGGGTCCCTGGACCACACTTTGAAAACTGCTGTTCTGTTAGTACTGGTTGGAAATGCCAAGATTTCTTCTCAACATTTTGACTACCTACCCACCACCCAAAAAACAAACAAAAAACACACGTATATACAACACACAGACACACACAAACACACACATACAAGGGCAATTTCCACACTTTCGTTCTAGAGCCTCTCTCTGAGAAACTGCAAGTCAAAATAATTCACCCCAAGGGACTTCCCTAGCTGTCCAGTGGTTAAGACTCCACCCTTCCACTGCAGGGGGTATGGGTTCGATCTCCGGTCGGGGAACTAAGATCCCACAGGCCTCGCAACGCGACCAAAAAAAAAAAAAAAAAATTCACACCAAGCAGATCCTCTGTAGAGACTCTGCTCCTCAAGACAGGTGTCAGCTCATCCTCCAAATGGTGGCTTCCTGCTTATCTACAGAACCCAGTGAAAGTAACAAATGGCTTCTTGAGGGTCTCCATCTAGCTTCTCCAACCAGATAAATAGCTGAGGAATTTCAGATGCTGCTTGCCTTTGAAGCTTTGGCTTCAAAAACAAATGCCTAGAGGAAGTCAGCAATGAGCAGGCCTGCTTCAAAAGCTAGCAACACACACACCCCCATCCAGCAAAACAACAGGGACCCTCTAAAGCCTCTGCAGTCAGCCAACCAGGAAGCAACCCAAAGTACGGGTGGGGGAAACATCAGACCAGTTGGGGGCTTTCTGAGAAGACCTTTAATAAAGAGCTAAGTGGAAGAGGAAATCACTAGGTCTGGTCATACTAATTGGGCGGGATATGAAGTAGGAAGGCTGCCTAACAAGGAGTTTTAGTTCTGGTTCTACCATCTTGGTGTTGGTAGCAAATGACTTTTTCTGAAAAGGACAAAGGGGGTAAGAAAAGTGCCAAAGTTCCTTCCAGCTCTTTCATGCTGCATTTCTCACCAATAATGCACATAGGTCTATGGATATATTTCGGAAACAAAGAGAGGACACAGCCGCAATCCCATTTATGCCTGAAGTACATAACTCTTTCATTTATTCAACAGCTGTCAAGACCCCAGTTTGTTGCAGGCACTGTTGTAGCACTGAAACAATGCTATTACTGAAGTGATATTCAGTGTTCTATCACTGAAGCAGTGACCACAACAATGAAAAATGCTTGCCTTTATATTCTAGTGGGAGAGATAGACAAACAAAATATATCAGACGTCAGTGATGATAAGCGTCATAGAGAAACTTAAAGCAGGGAAGGGGAATACAGGCTATAGGGCTGAAGGCTGTTTTCAATTTTAAATAGACTGGTCATTGTAAGCAAACCGTATCTATGAGCCTTGGAATTTGAAATATTATATAACTTTGCATGAATTTGGCCATCATAAAGTCAATCAGCATTCATCCTTACAGTGAGTCAGTTAATCAGTCGGTCGGTCAGCAAACATTTACTTGGAACACTGAAGGCGTTGCAACTTTGGGAGCTTGGGGAGATAGCCCCCTTGGGTACAGATCAGTTATTGTCCAAGAGGCAGCATAGGGGGATTTGTTCCAGGACCCCTCACGGATACCAAAATCTGAGGATGCTCTAGTCCCTTATATACAATAACATGGTACACTCAGCTCTCCACATCCATGGGTTCCGCATCTGTGGAATCAACCAGCAGCAGATACAGAGAGCCAACTCTGCTTACTTGAAGGGTTGTCATAGGATGTAGCTTTAGCCACGCTTGACACTAGACATAGAACCACTCCCAGATGGTAACCATCAAAGCAGAAATCAGAAGAGAAGTCCACGAGGGAATTGTCTTTGGGCACATGAGCCACTCCCTCACGGAACCCTCCCCCCAAAATAAATGGGGTCCAGTGAGATTTGAGACTTATTTGGATCCTATTTGGCCGATTGAGTCTTGGGAAACTCAGGTTACACTACTCTTTTTCAGTAGATTCTGCTGGGCTCCCAGAGCAGAAGGGAAAACAACTCCCACTGATGATTATAATTGACCAACAGAGCTGGCTGCAAAAGGGGCCGTTCCAAACAGATCAGCTGATTTTATCAGAGAAGGAACTGGTTTTCCATGAAATAAAGGACTGTTATGCCTCTGCCTAACTGGAATCCAGGCTTTGCCACCCTCACTGTCCGAGGGCTGGCCAAACCCACTTGGGATATGAGCATCCCCACTCCTGCCCCAAAAATATGGCCATCAAATGACTATAGCCCGTTCTTCATTTGAATAAGAATCCTGCTCCATCTGTTAGAAGGAGCAATATCTGTTCATGCTAATCTGATTGCTCCTACAACTTGTATTAAAAAACATGGAGGTTACCAGAGGCTTTACTCTGACCTTTGATTTTCCAATATCGCATCTGGGGTAAGCTCTTCCTTTTAATCTCTACGGACAATAGGCAAAATATCACCGAGGGCTCTGCCGACAGAGGCAGAGATCATAGAGCATGTGTCCATGACCCCAGGTTAGATGATTATAGTAACGCTTTTTAGGCTCTTCTAATAAAGAATATGCTGAACAGGCTCCAATGCACGCGTGCAAAAGTCTAATTGCTGTTAACATGTCACTCCCATCACGGAGGAGCAACAATGTCCTGACGGCTTGTCAAATCCCGAATTGATTTTGAAATTGCTTTAATGAGGCAATGAATAAGTTTGCAGGGGCCCTGGCCATCTGAGAGGCCTCCGCGGCATCAGCCCAGATCACCTGCATTTGCTTTGTTGGCCGCTTATAAATGAGGACAGGGCACACAGAGGACTGCTGTTTGGCGGCTGAGTATTTGCAAGCTCTGAGCTGGGATTTCAGTCCCTGTTCCCACCTCTGAAGTCCCTTCTTGCATTTTAGATTTGTTTTGAGGTGTGCGTGTTTGTGTACATTTCCCTTCCAGCTTCATCCCCCCCTCCCCCAATAAATACCTCCCACGGAAAGGGCTGAGCTGGTTTTTCTCGGAAGCACAAGGAAGGGTTACGAGTTCCTTCTTGCTCCTCATCCTTTACGTATGAGAGTCGCTCTGAGAGTAACGCGCCTCCCCGTTTTGAGCTTTGTCCTGTCAATCAAGACTGACAGTGGATGGGCTTCCCTGGTGGCGCAGTGGTTGGGAATCCGCCTGCCGATGCCGGGGACATGGGTTCGTGCCCCGGTCCGGGAAGATCCCACATGCCGCGGAGAGGCTGGGCCCGTGAGCCATGGCCGCTGAGCCGGCGCGTCTGGAGCCTATGCTCCACAACGGGAGAGGCCACAACAGTGAGAGGCCCGCGTACCGCAAAAAAAAAAAAAAAGAAGACTGACAGTGGATAAAGATGGATAGAATCAAGCTTTCTACCTGCATCACTGCCCAAGGCAGAGGAGTTGAACAACTGTCCCTCTGCCTCCAAAACTACTGCACCCACTTTCTGTTTCCCCTGAAGGATGAGGAAAGTTGGTAACGGTATTCCAGACTGTCAAAGGCTGGACCTCACGGCTCTTCTCAGTATCCAGCCAATAAAACCTAGTGGGGCAGAACGGGCCACGTTTGTTTTGATATCACGCTCTAATAGCAATATCACCGGGTATTTCGACGTTGCAAGGAGGGTTTGGGCACAGTACCAAAGAAACCTTCCAAATCTGACCAAATCTGACATGATGCGCCACCTCATTCCTGCTTAAGATGTGGTTTGGGATTCATGATGGGGAAATGGTGTTTCCCTGGCCAAGAGAACTGAATGAGCTTTCCTGTTTCCTTGTCTTTCCCATGTAAACAACACCAACACTCTTGACAATGGGGACAAATGTATGCCCAGCTTGCAGTAAAAATGAAAAAAAACTGCCAGTAACACTTCACAATCCTTGCTTTTATCACCTGCCTCCCCCGCCCGGAACATTATTTCATTCAGAGCCAAGGTAGAGAGCCAAACTGCCTATTTCAAACGGACATGAGCGCATTTTAGAAAAGCATCTGTGTATATTATATTCCGTGGGGCTGCGTCTCATTTATACAGCCCCTGTGCTTCCGAGCGCCTGACCGGCATCCTTATTGGGTGCAGATGCCTTCAAGAAATTGGATGCTACAGTATCCATACATCAACGTTATGATGATGTATTTTTCATGAAATCTGTAAATGAGGTCAACAGGTTAGGGATATTCTGGATGCAGACTCTATAATGGTTTTGAGGAATGGCCTGTTTCTCTCTAAAAAGTCAATTTAACCTTTTTTTTTTTGAATGCTCGCTCATTACAGTCTGATCTGGCTACTTTGGTACAAAGCTCCCTCCACCATGGCATGCTGTGAGAAAGAGGTATTTACTTCTCTATAAACCAATGAGTAGAAATGCAAGTTTGTTAACATGGAAGGGGTAGGTAGTTGGTACCTCTGGGGTTTCTGATATCTTGTCTTTTCTTATCACCAGAAACATAGTCTCAAGCTGAAGGAACAGATGACCCGGTCGTCAAAGAAAAGAGTGACATAAAAGGACAAAGAAAATGCTGAGGGTCAGGAGTGCCAGAAATTGAAGTTCCAAAATGTCATTTTATACTCTCAGTGAAATTGGAAAGTAACCTCAGCTTCTGCCAAGACCTCTGTCCATCCCAGAATCAACTGCACGTTGGGGCCTGTTATTATAAGTGTCTGACGGGGCTCAAGAGTGAAGGAAAATGGAGCTCTTACGTGCTGCTGTCCATTCCCCCGCTCGACGCTGGGCGACTCAGGGCTGAACGCAGGCACCCAGCACAACTCACACACCTCCCTACCCCACTGAAGGCCAAAAGTAGAGCTGGGTCCCAGGAAGGAGAGACACCAGGGACAAAGGTGACAGAAATGAAGCATGGCTCAGACTGAAACTGACTACTGCCAGCAGAACCGGCAAGGCTGAAGTCTAGTCACCAGATTTGCTGTCCGGGCATGAGTGTGTTTTATCATTTTTCTGGGCCCTCCTCTCCGGAGCTGCGAAATAGGAATGACAGGAACTCTGTACAAGAAGGCAGGTATGAAGAAAAGGAAATGTTAGGGCTGCAGAGGCCTTAGCAAAGGCCAGTTCTGTGAACGCAGTAAATATTGAACTCATGCTGTAGACTTAGATCCTGATCTATATACACATATGTATATATGTGTGTGTATACACAAACATAAAGAGGGAGAGACGGAAATGTGGTTTTAAAGATGTAATAGGAACTTTTAAGCAACTTAAAAAAAGGAAAATACCCTTCTATATTACATGCATTACTTTCTTATTGTCCTTACGATTAACAAAGTGGTGTAGACAGTCTCTTCCAGATCAATGAGCGTGGCCTCAGGCCTAAACGCAAGAGGGAAAATGAATCCTGAGTGACAGAGCCTGGCATTTCACTTGTTCCTGCCACCTGCTCTTGGAGGTCACCGGCACCACAGTATGTAATTACCAACCTCATGGCCGCCTCTTCCTTCCCCTCTCCCACTGGCTAATTGATGGCCTTCACACCAGTGCTGGGTCAGCCCTCTGAAAACATCTTGAGCAGGAACTACTCCTCCATCTAACAGATGCCGCTCACTCGGGAGCCCCCCAGAGCCAGGACCTCAACGATGGCTTGTGTTCGCTCAGCCGTGAGAAAAAAATGATAGAGCAAAGAACAAGATTACAGATCTACTCAAAGCAGAAGGATTTATTGGTCCTCTTCCAGGAGAAAGATACCTGAGCTTCAGTTTCTTGCCTTTCTTTTCAGGTCTTCCTTGCTTCCCTCTGAAATTACATGCAGACAGTGAAATCATTGCCTCAGCAAATGCTGAAATATTAGAAGGAGTCCACATGGCAATGGGTGGATCACATCTGTCAGCGGCTGCAAAGAGAGCCCCCAACTGCCCCCAGAGCTTCTGTACAAATGAAATACAAATCGTCAGCCCGAATCTGGGACTCTATGCCTAGGTGCTGTGCCGTGATACTGACCCCTCCAAAACAAGAACCAACTTGGCACCCAGGAGAATTGGGGGGAAACTGGTCTCTCTTCTTGCTCATCTCTGAACCACTAGAGAATAAAGCTCCTAGCTGACTCCTGGAAGCATGTCGCTTCTTTCTCCCCAAGCAGCAAACCCCAACTGCCCTGGGGGACCCAGATCTTCTGTGAAAGGTCAGGTTTCCATTCTAAGCCCTTTTTTATTTCAGCCCATGATTGTAGCCCAGCCAAGACAGGACAAGAGGCTTCCCCTTGAAAACGCGAGGGCAGGGTACCACTCAGAGCTTCTGGTCATCAAATACCTCTGTAAACACTCTCACTTGAACCCCTCACTCTACTTATACATGTAATGTTCAAAAAACACAAAACTGGTAGCAGGTGCTATCTGCTAAGAGTCAGCTTAAAAGCAGGGCTTCAAAGGCCAGTGGGGTAGGCTAGATATTTTTCGTAGCTAAAGCTATCTGTTTCTATCACTTGCTCTAGATTAGAGATCAGCAAACACAGCCTACAGGACAAATCTGGCCTGTTGCCTGTATTTGTCAATACAGTTTTTGGAATATAGCCATGCTCGTTCATTGACATACTGTCGATGGCTGTGTTGGTCTCACAAAGGCAGAGGTGAGCAGTTATGACAGAAACTATGCAACTCACAAAGCCTAATGTATTTCCTATCTGGCCCTTTATAGGAAAAGTTTGCCGACCCCTGCTCTATTGGCTGTCCTGACATCTCCCAATTATTGTTAGTGGCAGTATTCATCAATTCATCTTCTATGGACTATTTTGGCTTATGATGGAAAAGCTTACATAATCCTTCTGAAAAAAGGAAACTCATATGCACTAGGTCCTGGTTTGAAGTGGTTACATACATGAAAGGTAGAGCTAACAATTACATGCGAGCAAAATAGTCCAATGGTTTTTTTTAAAGAATGACAAGGCAGGAGTTGCATACGTTTAACTGACACCCACACTGTGGACATTGAGCAAGTGCTTTAAAATCATGGAGCAAATAAAGATAAAAGAACTCTGCCCTGTAGAGTATCAATGCAAAAAAATTTATTGAAGATTGTTTTGTATCAGACTCGACTCGCCAAAGTCCACAGATAGGAAGACAAAGGAAATCTCTTTAGAGATTTGTCTCAAATTTGTCTCGCTTGATCAAATACCAACTATTAAGTGATTCTTCACAAAGAAACCTTTTCATAAGGAGTAAATTTTAAAATGAGAGCAAAGAAATGGGTATTTGTTTTTCCACAGAATACATAATGCCAAATCTAGTCCACTTCCTGACTCTGCCCCACACCTATTGGCCATTTTAGGAGTCACTGTTGAAACCTTCCTGCTGGTCTGATATGAAGTGAGACAAGGTCTCTGCAGAGCTCTGACTTGTATGTTTTCCAAGCAGTACGTAACTAGACCTTACAGCAAACTTAAGTTGTCTAAGTCTCCCTCAAACCCCAATCCCTTGGACAGAACTTGACCCAGGTCCCATTGGCTTGGCCAAAAGAGTTGAAGATTGACATGGATTGGGGGTGGAAGTGAGCTGGAAAAGCTCCGTCCTGGACCAACTTGGATTTTCCCAATTGTTGGATCACAGACCAAAGGAGTTAATTGTCCAGTATTGTGAGGCTCATGTTTGCACCACAGTCCCAGATGGCTGCACACATGCCCCACCCATTTGACCAAGCCCCTTTGGATGGTGGGCAAAGAGCCTTGAACCTTCCTATACTGCCTCCAGGCTAGGATGGGGCAGGCATAGTCAGACAGGCAGGCAGCATCTACATCCACATCCACATCTCTCACACACATACCCACCCAGAGAAAGTCTATTTCTTGCAATTAAAATACAAGTCACATTTAAAATTCAAGGGCAGAAGGACTCTGCTGGAGTTGAGAAAGATGAGTGCTACAAATGCATCCCCTCTTTATTTGAAGCTCATCTCCCCATAGGACATGGTGCCCTTCCACTCTACACTGTTCACACTATTTTATAATTAAACTGTGTCTTATCCATCTATGAATTCCCGGCGTCTGGCAAAGTACGTGGCAAGTAGGTGCTCAATAAATGTTTTTTCATGCATCCATTCATTCAAGCAATAAATGTTTATTGAACACCTACGATGTGACAAATGCCTTGCTAAGAACAGTAAATTAAAGAAATGAATAAGACAATCTGTGTGTCCAATGTTCCTCAAATCTAGAGGAGGAAGAGCAAATAAACAGATAATTACAATATGGGGTGGAGATGCTTCAGTCAAGACTTAACAGAGTTGGGCACCTAACCTTGCCGTGGGGTGGGTGGGTGTGGGAGTAGTTAAGCCATGGATGAGGACACTTCCTCTCTCTGGAAATGTAGATAAATGTTGTCATATTGGGACTTGGATCTTTACAGAGTGCAGTTAGAGAGGAGTTTACTTTCTGACTACGAAATTCACATTTTTCAGCACTGATAGTTCACTAAGATGTGGGATTGCTCTTCACAAGCAGAGAAACTTAACAAAAGGTTGTTTTGATTCTCCTATTGATGTGCAACGACATCACCAAAATTCCTTGGGTCTTGCCTTGCTTTAGGCACATGGCAGTTAAAAACAACAATAAAAGGAAAAAAAAATCAGTCAATAAGTTAGAATCAGAGGATCATAGAATGCTAGAGTCTATAAAAGGGCATTTAAAATGTTACTAGAGTCTGTCTGATGCCAGATGACTAGTGTGACCTGTTTCATTCTTCTGTTCAATTGATAGAGTGACTGACGGATCATTTGGGCTTTGCCGGAAGGGAGAGTTGCACAGGAAGACTTGGCATGGGGTGGTCATTTGATAAATGGGCTCTGAATGAATGAAGGCAAACACCTCAGGCTCTGTAGAGCAAAGTGGGGGGGTTCAAAATCCACAAGCTCAAATAACACTGTCACATTGACCTTCTCATCAATCATCAGTCAAGGTCCAGCAATGTTCTGGGAGCAGTGGAGAATGCAGAAGAAATTATACCTGGTCTCTGACCTTAAAGAATATACAAACAAGGATATGAACAGGCAGTCTTTGGAACAGGGAAGTCAAAAGTATATGAAGAGATGCTCAGACTCATCAACTGTTGGAAAAAGTGCAGATCAAAATATTAATGAGATGTGATTTCATACAAATAACCTGGAAAAAAATGTATTTAACTGGATGGTAATATTGAGTGTCAGCTTAGAGGTGAGATACAGGGTCCTTTATGCATGGTAGGTGGGAATGGAGACCAGTGCAGCTTTACTGTGAGTAACTGGGCACTTCCTAGTCAAATGAAGCGTGTGTGTAACCTACATGTCATTATTCTGGTTCTGGGTATGCATACATCCCAAAGAAATCCTCACACAGATTCATAAGGGACCACGAATTAAGATGCTCATGGCACATTATTTGGGATGATGGCGTGAAGTTGGAGGTAATCTGGGCACCCGTCCCTAGGCGACTGGACAGATAACATTTGGAGGGAAGGGGTATAACCCATGGTGTACTACACATAGTTGGAAGCAACTGACTAGATGTCCACATAAAAACATGGATGATTCTTGAAAGCTTAGGGATGGTTGAAAAGAGTGAGAAACAGAAGAAGATATATAAAACAATACCATTTAGGAACGTAAAAAGTTACACTCATAAAATGAGTATAATCTTGTAAGAAATTTTCACAAAGTGATTTTCTTTAAATACATTAGAATAGTTGCCTCTGGAGGTAAGATGTGGAAAGGATAAACAGAGATTTCGGTTCCTGGAAGTGGGGTGATGCTCTAACAAATACGTGTGGGAGTGGCTTTGGAACCTAACAGTAAGCAGAGCCTGGGGAGAATTTGAGGAGTGTGTTAAGGGAAAGCCTTGTTGTCTTGAATAAACTGTTAGTAGAAATTGTGACTTTGAGGACACTGCTGATGAAGTCTTAGAAGGAAATGAGAAACATGCTCTTGGAAACTGCAGGAAGAGAAACCTTATTATAGAATGGCAAAGTTTAGCAACACTGGTACCTGCAGGTATTTTAAACTAAAAATATGTCTAATGAACTGGGCATTCAAGTTAAGAAGGAGTGTTTTCAAAGTAATGGATGTGCCACCTGGTCTCTTGCTGATATTTATAGTAAAATGCACAAGGAGAGAAATAAACTGAGCAAAACATTGTCATACAAACAAAACAAAACAGGTTTTAAAATTTTTCACCTTCTCCAGACAGCAAACAACGCTAAAACTCAGAAACGACTTCCAAGCAAATGCCAAGTCCAGGCACTGCTAGGAAAACAGGGTCTAAAGATAAAACTGAGGATGTAAAAGTAAAACTTTAAAACCTCAGAAAGATCAAAGGTGGTGCCTCAGAGTCTATAAAATCCCCCTTAAAGAGGAAAGGAAAAACTCCACTTTCCCTCTACTTACACTCCTGACACCAGATGTGCAGGATTTTCCACATCAAGAAATTCTCTGATTCTCAGAGGACGCCAACTGCGTGTCCTACAATTTAACTCTATTCTGACACTAACTGCCCGGAGTTAGCACAGTCCCAACAGGTTAAGGTCTTGGCCCCATAAGACTGTGCCCCCCCTGCGCCCCCCAACTTCAGACCCCAATCTCAAGTCTGTCCTATTTGCTAGAAAGGACACAACTCAGGGACGGCCAAATGGAAGAGATGCAGAGGGCAAGGTATGTGGGAAGGGGCACAGGGCTTCCATGCCCTCTCCAGGGGCTCCACCTCCCAGCACCTCCATGTGTTCGCCAACTCAGAAGTTCTCTGAACCCCTTTAGTCAGGGTTTTTATGGAGACTTCATTACACAGGCATGATTGATTAAATAATTAGTGTCCCCTGGAGGTCAGGGGGTGGGGCTGAGGCTGAAAGTCCCAATTCTCTAGGCATATGGTTGGTTCCCCTGGCAACCAGCCTCCCACCCCGCCATCCTTAGGGGCTTTCCGAAAGTTGTCTCATTAACATAAACTCAGGTGTGATTGAAAGGGACTTGGTATGACAAAAGAGTCGCCTTTTACCTTTAGCACTCTGGAGCTGTTCCAGGAGCCAGGGACAAAATCCAAATAAAAAAAAGATGCTCCTAACGCTATCATCATTTAGGACATTACAGTGTTCTGTGGAGCTCTGGCCAGGAGCTGGGGATGAAGACCAAACACATATTTCTTATAATATCATAAGATATTAAGGGTGTGCCTCACAAGTTCTCTCAATCAAACTACAGGGTCCCTAGGAAGTTAAGGGTATTGGACCTCAGCCATCACACAAGGGGTTTATCTCAAAAAAAATTTGTAAGTATGGATTTGCCTAATGGAGTGAACCCCAAAGAGTTTCACAGGAGACCTACAAGTTTCTTAAAATACATACTTTTGGAAACATCGCCAACTTGGACTGCAGGAGACAGAGATGGAACAGAATGAGCAGATGCTTTTTGACTCCCAAAATTCTATTGGCAGAAAGCAAGCTAAGAGAGCTGCTCAGCTGCAAAAAAGTACCACCTTCCATAAAAAAGTAAAGATGATCTAGAGGGCAGAATTGATAGCCCAGAGAGTGGAGCCATGAACCATGGAGAAATAACCCCAGGACTTGGGCTCTAATCAAGGAACATCCAACATTTGCTTGGCTGGCTTTCAGAATTTCTATGGTCCAATGAGCCTTTGTGCCTCCAATTTTCCACCTTGTTAAACAGGAATATATTCTTGACCAACAATATATTCCTGTATGTTGGGTATTTGGGGGCCAGATCACTTATCTCTTTAGCTCCACAGGTCTATAGATCGAGTCTACACTTGAGGAGCCTCATCCACACCTGAACGATTTAGATGCAATTCTAGACTTTGAACGGATGTAATGAGACGAGGCTTTAGGGACCTCGGTAGCAGAGGAATGTATTTTGCATGTGGGAGGGTTGTGAACCATTGGAGGTCAGAGCGTGGACTGTGGAAGGCAACCTTTAAGACAGCTCCAAATTATTCCTGCCCCTGATACTCAGGCCCTTGTATAATAACCCCCTTGAGTATGGGGCAGACCTTAGTTTCTTTTTTTTTTTTAACATCTTTATTGGAGTATAATTGCTTTATAATGGTGTGTTAGTTTCTGCTTTATAACAAAGTGAATCATCTATACATATACACATATCCCCCATATCTCTTCCCTCTTGTGTCTCCATCCCTCCCACCCTCCCTATCCCAGCCCTCTAGGTGGGCACACAGCACCGAGCTGATCTCCCTGTGCTATGCAGCTGCTTCCGACTAGCTATCTATTTTACATTTGGTAGTGAATATATGTCCATGCCACTCTCTCCCTTTGTCCCAGCTTACCCTTCCCCCTCCCCGTGTCCTCAAGTCCATTCTCTAGTAGGTCTGCATCTTTATTCCTGTCATGCCCCTAGGTTCTTCTTGACCTTTTTTTTTTTAGATTCCATATATATGTGTTAGCAATATGGTATTTGTTTTTCTCTTTCTGACATACTTCACTCTGCATGACACACACTAAGTCCATCCACCTCACTACAAATAACTCAGTTTCATTTCTTTTTATGGCTGAGTAATATTCCATTGTATATATGTGCCACATCTTCTTTATCCATTCATCTGATGATGGACACTTAGGTTGCTTCCATGTCCTGGCTATTGTAAATAGAGCTGCAATGAACACTGTGGTACATGACTTTTTTTGAATTACGGTTTTCTCAGGGTATATGCCCAGCAGTGGGATTGCTGGGTCATATGGTAGTTCTATTTTCAGTTTTTTAAGGAACCTTCATACTGTTCTCCATAGTGGCTGTATCAGTTTACATTCCCACCAACAGTGCAAGAGGGTTCCCTTTTCTCCACACCCTCTCCAGCATTTTTTTTTTTTTTTTTTTTTTTGCAGTATGCGGGCCTCCCACTGCTGTGGCCTCTCCCATTGGGGAGCACAGGTTCTGGATGCGCAGGCCCAGCGGCCATGGCTCACAGGCCCACCCGCTGTGTGGCATGTGGGATCCTCCTGGACTGGGGCACGAACCTGCGTCCTCTGCATCGACAGGCAGACTCCCAACCACTGCGCCACCAGGGAAGCCCCTCTCCAGCATTTGCTGTTTGTAGATTTTTTGATGATGGCCATTCTGACCAGTGTGAGGTGATATCTCACTGTAGTTTTGATTTGCGTTTCTCTGATGATTAGTGATGTTGAACATCCTTTCACGTGTTTCTTGGCAATCTGTACATCTTCTTTGGAGAAATGTCTATTTAGGTCTTCTGCCCATTTTTGGATTGGGTTGTTTGCTTTTTTGATATTGAGCTGCATGAGCTGCTTGTAAATTTTGGAGATTAATCCTTTGTCAGTTGCTTCATTTGCAAATATTTTCTCCCATTCTGAGGGTTGCCTTTTGGTCTTGTTTATGGTTTCCTTTGCTGTGCAAAAGCTTTGAAGTTTCATTAGGTCCCATTTGTTTATTTTTGTTTTTATTTCCATTTCTCCAGGAGGTGGGTCAAAAAGGATCTTGCTGTGATTTATGTCATAGAGTGTTTTGCCTATGTTTTCCTCTAAGAGTTTGATAGTTTCTGGCCTTACATTTAGGTCTTTAATCCATTTTGAGTTTATTTTTGTGTATGG
Source organism: Stenella coeruleoalba (assembly GCF_951394435.1). Taxonomy (NCBI): domain Eukaryota; kingdom Metazoa; phylum Chordata; class Mammalia; order Artiodactyla; family Delphinidae; genus Stenella; species Stenella coeruleoalba. The sequence continues at coordinate 35,457,352 of NC_137151.1, read as the reverse complement.
TGTTAGGGAGTGTTCTAATTTCATTCTTTTATATGTAGCTGTCCAGTTTTCCCAGCACCACTTATTGAAGAGGCTGTCTTTTCTCCATTGTATATTCTTGTCTCCTTTATCAAAAATAAGGTGACCATATGTGCATGGGTTTATCTCTGGGCTTTCTATCCTGTTCCATTGATCTATATTTCTGTTTCTGTGCCAGTACCATACTATCTTGATTACTGTAGCTTTGTAGTATAGTCTGAAGTCAGGAAGCCTGATTCCTCCAGCTCCGTTTTTCTTTCTCAAGATTGCTTTGGCTATTTGGGGTCTTTTGTGTTTCCATACAAATTGTGAAGTTTTTTGTTCTAGTTCTGTGCCAGTGGTAGTTTGATAGGGATTGCATTGAATCTGTAGATTGCTTTGGGTAGTAGAGTCATTTTCACAATGCTGATTCTTCCAATCCAAGAACATGGTATATCTCTCCATCTGTTTGTATCATCTTTAATTTCTTTCATCAGTGTCTTATAGTTTTCTGCATACACGTCTTTTGTCTCCTTAGGTAGGTTTATTCCTAGGTATTTTATTCTTTTTTTGTTGCAATGGTAAATGGAAGTGTTTCCTTTATTTCACTTTCAGATTTTTCATCATTAGTGTATAGGAATGCAAGAGATTTCTGTGCATTAATTTTGTATCCTGCTACTTTACCAAATTCATTGATTAGCTCTAGTAGTTTTCTGGTAGCATCTTTAGGATTCTCTATGTATAGTATCATGTCATCTGCAAACAGTGACAGCTTTACTTCTCCTTTTTCAATCTGGATTCCTTTTATTTCTTTTTCTTCTCTGGTTGCTGTGGCTAAGACTTCCAAAACTATGTAGAATAATAGCGGTGAGAGTGGGCAACCTTGTCTTGTTCCGGATCTTAGTGGAAATGGTTTCAGTTTTTCACCATTGATGATGCTGTTGGCTGTGGGTTTGTCATATATGGCCTTTATTATGTTGCGGTAAGTTCCCTCTATGCCTACTTTCTGCAGGGTTTTTATCATAAATGGGTGTTGAATTTTGTCAAAAGATTTTTCTGCATCTATTGAGATTATCATATGGTTTTTATTCTTCATTTGGTAATATAGTGTATCACATTGCTTGGTTTGCATATATTGAAGAATCCTTGCATTCCTAGGATAAACCCCACTTGATCATGGTGTATGATCCTTTTAATGTGCTGTTGGATTCTGTTTGCTAGCATTTTGTTGAGGATTTTTACATCTATGTTCATCAGTGATATTGGCCTGTAGTTTTCTTTCTTTGTGATATCTTTGTCTGGTTTCGGTATCAGAGTGATGGCGGCCTCATAGAATGAATTTGGGAGTGTTCCTCCCTCTGCTATATTTTGGACGAGTTTGAGAAAGATACGTGTTAGCTCTTCTCTAAATATTTGATAGAATTCGCCTGTGAAGCCATCTGGTCCTGGGTTTTTTTTTTTGTTGGAAGATTTTTAATCACAGTTTCAATTTCAGTGCTTGTGATTGGTCTGTTTATATTTTCTATTGCTTCCTGGGTCAGTCTCGGAAGGTTGTGCTTTTCTAAGAGTTTGTCCATTTCTTCCAGGTTGTCCATTTTATTGGCATAGAGTTGCTTGTAGTAATCTCTCATGATCCTTTGCATTTCTGCAGTGTCAGTTGTTACTTCTTTTTGTTTTCTAATTCTATTGATTTGAGTCTTCTCCCTTTTTTTCTTGATGAGTCTGGCTAATGGCTTATCAATTTTGTTTATCTTCTCACGGAACCAGTTTTTAGTTTTATTGATCTTTGCTACTGTTTCCTTCAATTCTTTTTCATTTATTTCTGATCTGATATTTATGATTTCTTTCCTTCTGCTAATTTTGGGGGGTTTTTTTGTTCTTCTTTCTCTAATTACTTTAGGTGTAAGGTTAGGTTGTTTATTTAAGCTGTTTCTGGCTTCTTAAGGTATGATTGTACTGCTATAAACTTCCCTCTTAGAACTGTTTTTGCTGCATCCCATAGGTTTTGGTTCGTTGTGTCTTCATTGTCATTTGTTTCTAGGTATTTTTTAATTTCCTCTTTGATTTCATCCATGATCTCTTGGTTATTAAGGAGTGTATTGTTTAGCCTCCATGTGTTTGTATTTTTTACAGATTTCTTTCCTGTAATAGATATCTAGTCTGAAGCGTTGTGGTCAGAAAAGATACTTGATACTATTTCAATTTTCTTACATTTACCAAGGCTTGATTTGTGACCCAAGTATGAGCTATCCTGCAGAATGTTCCATAAGCACTTGAGAAAAATGTGTATTCTGTTGTTTTTGGATGGAATGTCCTATAAATATCAATTAAGTCCATCTTGTTTAATGTATCATTTAAAGCTTGTGTTTTCTTATTTATTTTCATTTTGGATGATCTGTCCATTGGTAAAAGTGGAGTGTTAAAGGTCCCTACTATGATTGTGTTACTGTCGATTTCCCCTTTCATGGCTGTTAGTATTTGCCTTATGTATTGAGGTGCTCCTATATTGGGTGCATAGATATTTACAATCGTTATATCTTCTTCTTGGATCGATCCCTTGATCATTATGTAGTGTCCTTCCTGGTCTCTTGTAATAATCTTTATTTTAATGTCTATTTTGTCTGATATGAGAATTGCTACTCCAGCTTTCTTTTGATTTCCATTTGCATGGAATATCTTTTTCCGTCCCCTCACTTTCAGTCTGTATGTGTCCCTAGGTCTGAAGTGGGTCTCTTGTAGACAGCATATATACAGGTCTTGTTTTTGTATCCATTCAGCCAGTCTATGTCTTTTGGTTGGAGCATTTAATCCATTTACATTTAAGGTAATTATCATTATGTATGTTCCTATTCTCATTTTCTTAATTGTTTTGGGTTTGTTATTGTAGGTCTTTTCCTTCTCTTGTGTTTCCTGCCTAGAGAAGTTCCTTTAGCATTTGTTGTAAAGCTGGTTTCATGGTGCTGAATTCTCTTAACTTTTGCTTGTCTGTAAAGGTGTTTATTTCTCCGTCAAATCTGAATAAGATCCTTGCTCGTTACAGTAATCTTGGTTGTAGGTTTTTCCCTTTCATCACTTTAAATATGTCCTACCACTCCCTTCTGGCTTGCAGAGTTTCTGCTGAAAGATCAGCTGTTAACCTTATGGGGATTCCCTTGTATTTTATTTGTCATTTTTCCCTTGCTGCTTTTAATATTTTTTCTTTGTATTTAATTTTTGATAGTTTGATTAATGTGTCTTGGTGTGTTCCTCCTTGGATTTATCCTGTATGGGACTCTCTGCACTTCCTGGACTTGATTGACTCTTTCCTTTCCCATATTAGGGAAGTTTTCAACTATAATCTCTTCAAATATTTTCCCAGTCCCTTTCTTTTTCTCTTCTTCTTCTGGGACCCCTATAATTCAAATGTTAGTGTGTTTAATGTTGTCCCAGAGGTCTCTGAGACTGTCCTCAATTCTTATAATTCTTTTTTCTTTATTCTGCTCTGCAGTAGTTATTTCCACTCTTTTATCTTCCAGGTCACTTATCCGTTCTTCGGCTTCAGTTATTCTGCTATTGATTCCTTCTAGAGAATATTTAATTTCATTTATTGTGTTGTTCATCACTGTTTGTTTGCTCTTTAGTTCTTCTAGGTCCTTGTCAAACGTTTCTTGTATTTTCTCCATTGTATTTCTAAGATTTTGGATCATCTTTACTCTCACTACTCTGAATTCTTTTTCAGGTAGACTGCCTATTTCCTCTTCATTTGTTTGGTCTGGTGGGTTTTTACCCTGCTCCTTCATCTGCTGTGTGTTTCTCTGTCTTCTCATTTTGCTTAACTTACTGTGTTTGGGGTCTCCTTTTTGCAGGCTGCAAGTTCATAGTTTCCATTGTTTTTGGTTTCTGCCCCCAGTGGCTAAGGTTGGTTCAGTGGGTTGTGTAGGCTTCCTGGTGGGGGGGACTAGTGCCTGTGTTCTGGTGGATGAGGCTGGATCTTGTCTTTCTGTTGGGCAGAACCACATCCAGTGGTGTGTTTTGGGGTGTCTGTGGCCTTATTATGATTTTAGGCAGCCTCTCTGCTAATGGGCGGGGTTGTGTTCCTGTCTTGCTAGTTGTTTGGCATAGGGTGACCAGCATGATGGTTTGCTGGTTGTTGAGTGGAACTGGGTCTTGGCATTGAGATGGAGATCTCTGGGAGATTTTCAACGTTTGATAGTAGGTGGAGCTGGGAGGTCTCTGGTGGACCAATGTCCTGAACTCAGCTCTCCCACCTTAGCAGATCTTGGTTTCTAACAAATAGAAAATGGGGAAAGTGTTGTGATGTCACTTCTGAGGTTAGGTTATAGAAACATTGTGACTGCCATCTTGGATCTCTGTCTCTTTCTCTCTCATTCACTCTGGAGGGAGGCAATTGTGAGCAGCTCTATGGAGAGGCCCATGTGACAAGGAACAGACTTCTCTAGCCCACAGCCAGTGAGGACCTGAGGTTTGCAAACAGCCCCACAAATGAGCTTGCAGGTGGATCCTTTCCCACTTGGGCCTTGACATGACGGCAGCTTCAGCAACACGGTGATTGTTGCCTTGTGAGGGATCTAGAGCCAGAGGATTCCAGCTAAGCTGCACCTGATTCCAGACTCTGAGAAACTGAGATAATAAATGTTTGTCATTCTAAGCTGATGAGTTTCGGGGTAATTTATTATGCAGCAAAAATGACTAATACAGATTTTATCTCCAATTACAGATTTGATTTTCTAAGGGGATAAGAAATGTTTTTAATGTATACTTTTAAAATATTAAGAGGAGTTTTCATCCTGTTTATAATTACCTAGTTGAGTAATTATACACAGTCCACCACAGTTTTATTCAGTTAAGTCCTCATTCTACAGAGATTTTTGTCTGATTCTGTGCAAGGGCATGTATGAAGTATAGAGATTAAAAAAGAGAAAGAGAGAGAGAGAAGTCAGATCCCCGGGTTTCTAAGAGCAGATGTCCCTTGGGGAGGCAGGCATGTGAGACAGAATAGTACAAGGTGATCTGGACCACGATGAAGGCAAGTTCAAGGCAGAATAGGAACCCAGGGGTAGCAGTTTCTGAGGCCCACTGTGGTGTCACTAAGAGGGTGTACTTGACTCAGGACTCAGTGACACAAAAACACACCTAATTTGCTGCTGCTCAATAACTAAAAGGCCCAACAAGTGTCACACTGGCTTTCAGCACAGCTAGATTTAGGGGAGCCAAGATGATGTTATAGAGACTCAGTCACCCCCTCTCTGTCTCTGTTTCCTCTATTTTGGCTCCTTTTCAAGCAGACTGTTGATCAAGGGCCGAGCTGATCTGCGAACTGTCAAAGTAGTCAATTAAGACAACATGGCAAAAGGAAAGTAACAATTAAGCCTTCATTTACTTACTGCCATAGTATAGGGAAGAGGCTAAAGCCCTGGCCCCCCCAATGTTCCATGGAACCGCACCTGGGGAGGGGCAGATATATCAGCACAGATGGGGGGAACTGTCTCACTACTGAGGGAGACCTAAACAATAGGCTCCTGCCTTTCTCTGGATCTGGGGTGAGGGGGTGTGGGGATACCTAGGAGGAGAAAAGACCTCAGTACTAAGTCAGAGTAGAGAAAGTATCTGCAAGGTTCCCCCAACTTCCCCCACAAGAAGGTTTCAGCCGAGTCTTCTGCACCCCCCCCCCCCCCCCCCAGTAAAGAGGCCTCTGACAGAGGTGCCTGGGCCGGGAATGCAGTTATGCATAAGATTAGGTTGGCCATGGGACCTAGTCCTTGACTGCAACTCCCTTCAGAGCCTACCATGCATTGGCTGGTGTGGGGAGGACAGCTTTCCCCTGTGAGGCCTGCCAGGTAAAGTGTTAAGGACTAAATGTTTCTGCCCCCCTCCCAAATTCCTATGTTGAAGCCCTAAACCCCATCTGATGATATTTGGAGGTAGAGCCTCTGGGAAGTAACGAGGGTTAGGTTAGGTCATGAGCGTGGGCCCTGCATGATGGGATTGGTGTCCTTATAAAAAGAGGAAGAGGAACCAGGGCTCCCCCCTCTCTCTACACATGCATATACACAAAGAGGTCACGTGAGCACACAGGGAGATAGTGGCTGTCTGCAGACTAGGAAGCAGGCCCTCATCAAGACCAGAATCTGCCAGCACCTTGATCTTGGACTTCCCAGCCTCCAGAACTGTGATAACAAGTGTGCCTTGTTCAAACCACCCAATCTGTGGTGTTCTCTTATAGCAGACCGAGTTGACATGAAGCCTTTGTAATTGCCTATGGTCAGGCCTGAAAGATTACCCATAGTTTTTTGGCCAGGATCTGACCCCTTGCTTTTCCTTTATGGTAGTGAGATGGCTATCAGAAGCTCCAGACAGACATCCTATTCCTCTCAGAAATACCAGTAGGAAGAGAATACTCTGTCTTAGCAGTTCCAGCAGAAACTCTGAGACTGGCTTTGATGAGACTGACTCGGGTTCTGTACCCATCCCTGAACCAAAGACTGTGACCAAGTGGATGAAACTAACAGATTGGTCTGGACCTGAATCTGGGGTTTGAGGCAGGACTTTCCCAAACTACTTAAACTGAGAGTGAGGGAGGAAAACTTTCACCAAAAGTGGAAGTGGATCCTAGGTAAGCAAAACCCATAGATGCCCACTCTCCAGTTCTTGAAAGTGAATGGATTTCTTTCTTCAACCATTCAATAAACATTTACTGAACTATGTGCCAAGGTACTGCTCTAGGCCCTGGAGAGACAGCAGTGAACAAGATCATCAGCTTAAATTCTACTGGGGGTGATAGATGATAAAAACTATCAGCAGGTGAAATATAGCCTGTTAGATTGTGATAAGGGATAAGGGGGGAAAAAATAAAAGCAAGGAAGGAGGATAGAAGGTGTGTGTATAAGGGAGGGGTACCCAGAAAGGCCTTGCTGAAGGCAGTCAGAGAACATGCATCCCAGAGAACTGGGGAAAATGTGTTCAAAGCAGAGGGAATAGCCAAGACAAAGGCCTTGAGATGGGAACATGCTTGTTGTGTTCAAGAAACAAGGAATACAAGTTGCCAGATAAAATACGACATGCCCAGTTAAATTTGAATTCCAGATAAACAATGGATACATTTTTTAGCATAAGCACGTCCCAAATATTGAATGGGACATATTTATGTGAAAAAAAAATTTGTTTCGTGCAACATCTGGAACATATTTATACTAAAAAAGTACTTGTTGTTTACCTGAAATTCAATTTTAACTGGGTGTCCTGTACTTTTATTTGCTAAATCTGGCATCCATCTCTAGGCCAGTGTGACTGAAGTAGAATGAAGAAGCAGGAGAGGGTGTTATGGGTTGAATTATGTCCCCCCCACCAAAGAAGATATTTTGAAGTCCTCACCCCCAGTGTCCCAGAATATGACCTTACTTGGTAATAGGGTCATTGCAGATGTAATATTCAAGATGAGGCCATAATGAAGTAGGGTGGTCCCTGATCCAATATAACTGCTGTCCTTATAAGAAGATGGCCCTTCCGTGACACAGAGACATACAGAGAGAAGGCCATGTGATGACAGAGGCAGAGATTAAAGAGCTGCAGCTGCAAGGCAACAAATGCTAAAAATAGCAACAATTACCAGAAGCTAGAAAGAGGCAAGAAAGGATCCTTCCCCTTCAAGTTTCAGAGGGAACGTGTCCCTGTCAACACCTTGATTTTGGACTTCTAGCTCTAAGAACCATGAGAGAAATTTCTGTTGTTTTAAGCCACCCAATTTATGGTGCTTTGTTACAGCTGCCCTGGGAAACTAACAGAGGGGAACAGCAGGGGATGAGGGCAGAGAGGTAAGGAGGGTGATGGCCAGATCCCACGAGGCCTTGGAGGCCACATGAGGACTTGGCTTGCACTCTGAGTCATCTGAGAGTTTGGGGAGAGGAGTGACATGTGGAAAGAGATGTAAGAGCTCTCCCAAAGGATGCCAGGGAAGGAAACGGTATGCAGTGCTCCAGGAACTACGTGCAGTGAAGTCCTGCTAAAGTGTGTAGTGCGGGCAGTGGGTATGAAGGCAAGAGGTGAGCCAGATCTTGAAGAGCCTCTTGGTAACAAAAAATAGGGATATGCTTCCCCCTGTAGGCAATAGGAAGCCACAGAAAACTTGGAGCAGAGAGCTGGGATCCAATATGCCCACTCTTCATGGTTTTTGTTATTCATCATATTAGAGATGGGTGCTGAAGAGTTCAAGATGGTGGACAGTGGTGGAATTCCAAGTACCTCGATTGGCAAGGGAAGGAGATGACCTTTCCATTAGATAGGGGATCTTAATCCAAGCCTCCCGAATCACACAACTGAGACAGCTGCATTCCCACACACACCCAATCTAACTTGGAAAATAGCTAGTATTCTCTGGAATATTAGAGATTCTACCCAAGACCACTGCTATGAGAAGGGAGATAAGATTCCCATCTGCAGGGTAGGGTCTAGAGGAGCAAGTAGATGGTCTAGGAGAGAGCAACAGGGAGATTCTAAGAATTCCTGGGTCCCATCCGGGGTATCTTATGTAAAGGTGGTCCTAGAACCACACTGAGTGGGTGTGGACAGGAATAATGGTGCAATTTTGGACAGGGTAGCAGGTAATGTCACTAAGAAGGTAGTATTATACGCTGGAAATAAATGCAAATTTTTGTGAGTATATCCCTTCCTGGGGAAATGGATACACAACTTCCAGGAGATCCTTAAAGAGATTTTGAACCCAACTGTAAGGAGAACCACTGCAGATTAGTTAACAGACATTTTCTTTTTTCAGATAGAAAGCATTTTCTTTTAGATCGAAGTTCAGAAGCCACTTGTATTTTGAGTGTCCATAATACTTTGACCTTGAACAGTGGTTCTTGGCCTTAGCTGCATATTAGAATTACCTGAAGAGTAATTTTTAAAAATACTAATGGCTGGGTCTTAGCCCCAGAAAGTCTGATTTAATTTGTTTGAGGGTATGATCTAGGATTTGGGGTACTAAAAGCTCCCCAGGAGATGCTAATGGCAGGAAAAGCTGAGAAAAACTGAGGTAGGGTTTTAGATGAGCCTCACCTGGTGATAGGAAGACTGGCGTGATTATTTCTGCTCACCGACTGGGAAACTGAGAGTCTGGAGAAGGTGTGACAACCTGAGGTCCCATAGCTGGTGAGTAATTCAAGACTCAAGACCAGGTTCTTGGGCTCCCAATTCTGTGCTCTGGCCACTATCTCACCGTGGGGCAGAGGCCAGCAGGATTTTGATAAGGAATGAAGGGCCAGAGCTCGGGCTCCCGCACTAGGAAGGGCAGGTCTGGGGGGAACCCCTCCTGCTAGGAAGGGTGGGGTGATTATTCTGGGGTGATTAAGGTACAGAGGGGAAGAAGAGGTGGCTCAGAGAAAAAGCGATCAAGAGCTGATAAAACCAGCTGCCACCTAGCAGGCCAGCGAGAGAAGCTAGCGCTTGGCCTGCATCTGCAATCCAGTCAACACCGGCCTCCCGGCTGGCCCAGTGCTGAACAAAACAACAGCCACAACAAACACCCTCCTCTGAGACAAACGACATTAACAGCCTTGTGGCTTCCGATAATCCAATTCCTTCCTCATTCCTTACCACCAGCCAGGACTGCTGATGTGGGGAGCAGGGCGGTGAGCAGAAGGTAGATCTGAAAGAAGTCGCTATGCAAAAAGTAACGGCTCCATCAGGTCGGTAAAATCCTAAAATGCTTTCAACTGGGACAAAGCTTTCCATTCTCCACGTGGTCATTAGTCACGACTTCAAAGGCAAATGCCCTTAGGAGAGAGAAGACCGCTGAGTAAGAGCTCAAGGTCTTAGTGTTCAAACTTCTGTTTAAACAGAACGCTTTTGGCAAAACTATCTTGTATGTGTGTGTATGTGTGGGCATGTGTATGTCTGTGTATCATATATATGCCATATTATCCTTTACATTTGATGTGTTACGTATACATACATGTAATATGACTATTACATGTATACTCTATTGTATAGTAAGTATATTACAGGAGATAGACATAATATATATAATTTAATATATGTGTATAGAAATATAAAACAGATCAAAGTAAAAACTTGCTGTGGACACAGCAGGGGCCTGGAAGTTTCCTGGTGGGTAGGAGACGGTGGCAGAGGAGAACGCCCCTCCCCGCGCCCCCTGGCCCCCAGCCTGCCCTTCCCCCAAGCCGGCTGGCCCTTGAGCCACTTCAGCCAAACCCTAGGACGGTTGGTAAGAGCTGCAGGAAGGAATGCATTAATTCATCGGACGTGTGTTGAGAGCCCACCGTGTGCTCGGCATTGTGCTCAATGCTAGGGCCACAGGTGCAGGAAGAAGAGCCTCTTTCTTCAAGGACCTCATCGTCTCTTGAAGGTCATGGACAGGAAAGGATAATTATGCAAAATGTGCCAGGCATCTCACCCTGTGGGAGTGGAGGAGGGAGCAAGGAAGGAGGAGACCCCCAAAGTGAAGGTCCATCCTTATAGCAGCGGTTTTGTTTAATTGAGGTATAGTTGATTTATAATATTGTACTGGTTTCAGTTGTGCAACATATGATTCAAAATTTTTATAGATTCTGCTCCATTGATACTTATTACAAAATATTGGCTATATTCCCTAGCTCAGAGCGGATTTTGATGAGATGTTGATGGGGGAGCAGGAAGACTTTGAAAATCAGAAGATAAATGGGGCAGAGCCAGAGAGAGGAAAAGCCAGGGCACCTGCAGGTGCCAGAGACCAGGGTCTCAGGGGACAAATCCTGCTACCTCACAAGCTTTCCCCACTGGCCCCAGTGCCAGGATGCCGGGCTCTCCTCGCAGTATGTAAAGACGAGACCAGAGGCCCCATCCAGACCTTCAGCCCAAAGGGGCAGGTCCGGGGCCACCAGACTGGGGCTCTGGTGTGAAAAGAACTCCCTTTGAAGTGAAAAGATCAAAATGGCTTTTGAGAAATCGGATCTCCTCAGCTGGATTTCAACGGAGAGCTGGCTTTGCCAAAGGCTGGCAGTAAAAAGAGAGCAAACGCTCAATAAAGTTCTGTAGGGCCAGAGGGGAACCTCTCCATCTGAGGCTGACTTCCAAGAAGACCCGCCCCCTACAAACAGGCAAGCAAAGCCGCGCAGAAGAGGGAGGGGGCAGGGGCCTGGGTCAGGGGTACCACGAGGCCAGGCATCACTGGGAGGAGAGGCTGAGCAGAGCATCACCCTCTGAACAAGCTCCGCTGTGGGAATCCGGTCACAATGGTTGTCTGTTTGAGGCAATGGAGATAAAAAGAGAGAGGGCGGTGTGTGGTGTCATCACACCTGCCGCGGGGCCCTCGCCGTGTTCCTCTTCACCCCAAGAGGAAATCAGAAAGCATTTTGGCCTTTTTTCATGGTCTCTGGTCTCAAAAACTGCTTTTCCCTCTCTGCTCCTTCATCTTCCTCCTTCTTCCCCAAGACTCTCCTTTCTCCCATGATAGATACCCTGGCCAAGAAAAATGCCCACGTGGACTTTGTTTTCAAGGTTCAATCAAGGCTCTCAGCTTTTATCTTGCTCTTAATAGCACCTTGCACCGATAGAGCCCGGCAAGGCTTTGCGGGCCTTAATTATCTCCCAGAGATGGATGGGGCCCCTCACTCCGGGGAGCAGGCACCGCCAGCATTTCTTCCAGATGGATGAGCTGTGTCCCAGAAGGCAAGGCTGGGCTACCCTGCTTCTCCTCGCAGGCACCCATCTTCGTTTCCACCCCCCAGGGGATTTTTCAATGAGACTGCAGGCTCAAGAAGGCCCGCCCAGCTCAGACGAGAGGAAACCGAGGCCCAGGGACTTCCCGGTGACCCAGCCCAGGCCTGCGATGAGACACAAGAGCCCAGCGCGAGGATTCCCCGGCCCACGCGCTATCACGTCTCCTTCCGGGGGACCCTCAGCACAGGGGGCAGTATTACTAAGCAGCCTGGGGAAGCCAAGGGGCCGTCAAGGCCTCCTTGGAGAGGCAGAGAAGAGCTCGCTTTCGGTTCCATCCCCTCCTTCTGCAACCGGCACGAAGGAGGAAATTAAAGCTTCAGGGAGAGTTGGCTGACGAGAATGCCCTTCACACTAAGGTGCTCGTATCAAGAACCTCAAACGGCCTGGTGCCACCTGGAGCAGTCTGCAAGCTGCAGCCTGTGACACTGTGCCCGAACCTGGGGGAGGATGTGAGATGCTGCAAGACTGAGGAGGCAGGGAGGCGGAGGCAGGGAGGCTGGGCCTCTGATAATCTTTACTTGATAAGAACAGTGCGTTTTAGAGCAATGTACGTGGGTAATAACAGCTGCTAACTTTCACCGAGCTCTTCTGTGCTCTCACAGGGTTTCTTTATTTTAAACTCAGAGCAGCGCAGCCCACAAGGTAGGCATAGAGAACTGAGTCTCTTGCCAACAGCCAGAAAGTGGGGGATCTGGGATTTGAACCTAAGCAGTCTGGCACCAAAGCCCACGTTACTACTACTCCCTTTGCCAGGTCATTCAGCAAAGTTTTAGGCCCCCTGGGCTTCATCACAGAAGGCAGGAGGGCTTCAGGTAGAAGGCACCTGACAGTGTCTCATTTCCTCATTAGCCCAAAGTTGTTTCCCAGGCTGGGCAAAAGCTATACATTATCCAGGGTGACCCTCCAGAAAGGGGAAGGCTGTGGGCTCCCTGAGGACAGGCACCAGATTTGATTCCTCTTTGCATCCTCACACCTAGTACAGTGCTTGGGTCAAAGCAGAAGCTCAAACAGTCCTTGCTGACTCCCAGCCCAGCCAAGTACAGACTGTGCAGTCAGAGGCAAGCTACTGAACTTCTCTGGGTTCCAGGTCCCCAAGCTGTAAAATGGGGGTAACAATGCAGCCCTCCCAGGGTAGCTGCATGATTAGAAACCCTATGTGTAAAGTCCCACCCACCAGGCCTGGCACACAGTAGGTGCTTAATGACAATGGCTGTCATGGCTATGTTCAAAGCCATGATACCAAGGTTCAGGAGTGGGATTGGACAGACCCATAGTTCTTGCCTAACAGCCAGAGAGAGCAAAAGGAGACAGCTCAAGATATTCTTATACATGTTTTTCAAGCACCCGTCTCTAAAAGTTCTCTTTTAGAACTTTAGAAGGCTCTGGGTCCTTCAGCCTCTCAAAGAAGGAAGATTCTGGGGAATCTTTATTGTACAGAATACTTTGATTGGGTGCTCCCCTTCTCTTTCCTCCTAACAGAATCCTGATGTCATGCTACACTCCTCAGTAGGGTCTTATGCTCCCAAGAAGTCTGGCTCCAGCCCCAGAAGATGAGACATAATTGGTCTAAACCTATAATTGTGGTTCATGGCCCATGTCAGAAATTCATTCAGACATGGGCACAGGACGTGGTTATGACTAATGGAAGATGAGAAAAACTAAGAAGCTTCTAGAAAGAATTTTCCTGAAGGACCAAAAGGATGCGTGCAGTCCCTTTTCTCCTCTAGGATACTGTCATGATGATGTGACACCTGGAGCTATGGCAGCCATCTTGTACTCATGAGGAAAGCGGATGCAAAGACAAAGACAACACACTAAGTATAGCAGAAAAGAGAAGAAAGAACTTGATCCTTAACGACAAACTGGAGCTACTGAATTAAACAACTCTGTAGCGCCCTACCTTGGGACTTCTTGTTATGAGATAATAACGTTCCTTTCTATTCAAGCCAGTTGAGTCCATGATATCTATTACTCAAGACAGTTGAGCACCCAAGAGTATTCTGGCAAACTTGCCATCTTATAAAAGGTAATCTCTGAGAGGAAGTAATCCTTAAATTACCTTGGTAGAGAACCAAATATCCTGAGTTGAATAAGAACCCATATTCTGAGGCTCAAACACAAATATAATACTTTTGCAAGCACAGGGTGAAGCCAATCACAATACTTCTGAGTCCAAAAAGGTAACCATGGTCTCAGGAAGGAGCAGTCAATGTTCCTGACTCTGCTGAAATGATTTGTGCTGTGTAGCAGACACTGCTCTGGGTGCTGACGGGGGATGAGGTGGTTGAAAACCTGCTGCTGCTGCTGCCCTCATGCGTCTCTCAGAGGAGCTGGAGAGTGTGGGGTGAGGCAGGGAGACCAGCCTGGGCACACATGAACACAGGAAACCATCCTTCCCAAGGCCAGGCAGTGGGTGCTAACTGCCAAGACGGTCCTGCAGAACAGGATTTCCACGGGCTGGGGGATTGGTCAGAGGGTCCAAGGAGTCATGTGACTTCTCAAGTACATGTCCAGTTTTCCAAAAGGGGTATCCAGATCTGAGTACCTTTTTGTCCAAAATGTACCCAGACTCGCTGCTGGGTGCCCACCATCACATCTCAGTGGCTTCAGTGTGGATAGCAAAAATATCCACTGTGTTGTCAACAAACACAATACAGGAGGCAGGGCCGGCTACTATGGCCCTGGGGCCAAATCCAGCCTGAAGCCTGTTTTATAACTGCCCATGAGCTAAGATCGGTTTTTACATGTGGAACAACAAAGAAAAAGAAGGAGGAGGAGGGAGGAGGGAGGGAGGAGGAGGGGAGGATGGGGAGGAGGGGAGGGGAGGATGGGGAGGATGGGGAGGATGGGGAGGATGGGGAGGATGGGGAGGAGGGGAGCAGAGGAGGGGAGGGGGAGGGGAGGGAGGGAGGGGGAGGAGGAGGAAGAGAAGCGGGGAGGAAGAACGAGCAGCAGCAGCAGGGAAATCTGTGGTCTGCAAAGCCTAAAATATTTACCATCTGGTCCTTCACAGAAAAAATTTGCTGATTCCTGGACTAGACCACAGTGGCCAAAAGTGTAACCCTTATTTGTCAAGGTTTCCTTGAGGCTGCCTCGGAAAACCGGAATGCCTTTGGCTGCCAAGGTCCCCTCCTGGTCCAGGCAGGTGCTCTAGGTGTGAGAGGGGCCAGTTCAAGGGCTGAGGGGTTTGAACTCCTCCTAATTCTCCTCTGCATTCAACCTGGCAGGCCTGTGCCAGCCTGCAGCGACTCCCCACTAATGATTCATGCAGGACAAATGGACATTCCAACACACTCCTGGCATCCGCCGCCCCTGAACACCAGGCCTTCAGGAAAGCCATGGAGAGTTTAGCGCAGCACACAGCCCATCAAACAGACATACTCTTCCTTCCCCAGGTGCGCAGAGCGGGTGGGGGAAAAAACGAGAAGTAAATGCCAGGAGGTCTGGGGCACCCTCCAGCTCCCCATGCCAAGGGGACCTTCTGGCTTGCAGACTGCAGGGCCCCCAGCCCTGCACCAGACTTATCCCTTGGGCACCAGCCCTGCCTGCCCTGACAGGAAGCTGTGCCAGAGCGGCTGCCCCATGTTGGGGCCAAGGATCTATTCTAGGGATCCTTATCACCCAGGAACAGAAGCTACAAAGGGAGCCAGTCTCCTTATGTATCTGAATAGGATGCAAACAATCTAAGTTTTTGGAGTCTTCCAGCTGGCTGGTATTTCAAGCGGCAATCGGCAGACAGAGGCAGTTACTGTATCAGCTCAGAGGAGACACTTTTATGATCAATGAAACTCATTATATTCAAATATACGATTCCTGCCAATACACAATTTAAATAATTTCAAAGCAATTTGTTATATAATTGAGTCTTTTATACATATTATATATATATAATTTGCTATATAATTGGGTCTTTTATAATTACCGCCTCCACAAAGCAGCAGCAGCAATTTTTATTTTGGGAGGTAGGCATCAGACTTGGCTGGCAAAGGGACTTTTGGTTGTCCCTGGACATCTGGGCCACAGGCAGTATTGGTAGTGAGAGGGGAGGGGTGGAGGGGGGTCGTTTGAGGGGTTCCTGCCTATTCTCTTCCTTTAGCTTGAGGGGTTGACTGTTAACCTAAGGGTACTTTGAGAGATGTATTTATTTTTGGCAAAATGTTAATAGCCTTGGAAGGTCACCTCTCTCAAATATTCCATAATGGGCATGTCTTTTCTAGTGGAAAAATTATATTTTTAAAGAGAAATAAATGGTGTGCGAGGTCTGATGTGAACCTCACTGATGAAAATACCTTCTGCTATAGGTGGCCAGTGACAGAGGATAAGGTAAGGCTGGACCAGCAGTGGGGACCTGACTACTTAACAAAATCCCAGGGTCCACGAAAAAGGCTATTCCGGCCTTGAACTAAGGGGAATCCGATTCCTGGAGGCCCAGATCATGCAGGATGGGTAAGATATGGTGGGGTGGTGAAGATTCCTCTTTCCACCTCTTGATCCATTTATCTTTGTCAAGGGCAAAACACAGATGTCAATAGGGGTCAGACAGGTAACATAAATGAAAGAAGTGGACAGGTACAAGTCAGCAGGAAGTTCTGGGGGCTGTGAGTAGCTGGAGAACTCTTTTCAATAAAGGGAGCAGCCACCGTTCAGCTCCAACCAATACTGGCAGGAACAAAGGGCCAGTGCTGCCATATCATCTACTTTTTAAAATAGAAGTTGGAAATTCAGAGTTTATGTGTGATATCCCAATTTTTGTATTTTGACTCATTTTTGTAAACATCGTACAGGCCAATCACAATATGTCAATGGACCGTCTCTGCATCCTGTATACCGCGACAGTGATATCTGTCAAATGGGAGTGAATAGAGAGGGTACTGTCGCAGGCCGGGTCTCCAGCAGCAGACGCTAAGATGGGGTGTGAGGGGCAGGATGTTTACTAGGGATCCACACCTGTGGAAAGAAGGGGGCAGAAGCAAGATTGGACAAAGGGAGAAGGCAGACATGCCTGACCAAGTTTCTACCAACCTGGCAAAAAGTTCTAGATCAAATACTGCTTGTCAGAGTTGTCTCATGTCAGTCCAAACTGGCTGGACATTATTTTTAAATGGAAGTATAGCTGATTTACAACATTGTGCTAGTTTCGGGTGTCCAGCAAAGTGATTCAGTTACGTATTTTTTTAGATTATCTTCCATTATAGGTTATTACAAGATATTGAATATTGTCTCCTGTGTTATACAGCATATCCTTCTTGCTTATCTACTTTATATATAGTAGTTTGTGTCTGTTAATCCCATACTCCTAATTGATCCCTACCCCACCCCTTTCCCTTTTGGTAACCATAAGTTTGTGTTCTATGTCTATGAGTCCATTTTTGTTTTGCTATATACATTCATTTGTATTATTTTTTAGATTCCACATATAAGTGATGATATATGATATTTGTCTTTCTCTGACTTACTTCACTTAATATGATACTCTCTAGGTCCATCCATGTTGCTTTCATTCTTTTTATTTTCATTCTTTTTATGGCTGAGTAATATTCCATTGTATATATATACTACATCTACTTAAACCAATCATCTACTGATGGGCATTTGGGTTGTTTCTATATCTTGGCTATTGTAAATAATGCTTCTATGAGCATTGGGGTGCATGTATCTTTTTTAATTAGAGTTTTCGTCTTTTCTGAATATATGCCTGGGAGTGGGATCGCTGGATTATATGGTAGCTCTATTTTTATTTTTTTAAGGAACCTCCATACTGTTCTCCATAGTGGCTGCAGCAATTTACATTCCCACCAACAGTGTAGGAGGGTTCCCTTTTCTCCACACCCTCTCCAGCATTTATTATTTGTAGACTTTTTGATGATGGAGATTCTGACCAGTGTGAAGTGATACCTCATTGTGGTTTTGATTTGCATTTCTCTAATAATTAGCAGTGCTGAGCATCCTTTCATGTTTCTGTTGGTCATCTGTATGTCTTCTTTGGAGAAATGTCTACTTAAGTCTTCTGCCAAAATGACTAGACATTTATAATCCATCTTGCTCAGTCATCAGATACAGATTGTCCTAGGAAAGGTTTGACCCTGGGCAAGGCAGCTCTCAGCAGCAGAGGCTGACCATGGAGGAGCTCAGTGCTGGAGGCTGTTTCATAGCTGGGCAGCACATCCTTTCTTGAAGGTCAAACCCTTCCTAGGACATATGGACAGTGCGTCTCACGTCTACCAGAGGTACAGAATCAAAATCCCAGACTCAGTATGACACAATTGGCCAGGCATGTAATAGAGTCAGTGTCCAAAGCCACCTTCTACAGGTCACTGAGACGGCCTGGTCTGTAGGAACAAGCTTGAACTGATGGCCAGAGTGTCTGGGGAATTCATCCCAGGACTGACACTTGCTTCCTTGTTTTCTTGCCCTGGAAATATAGAGAGTAACCCCTTCTTTTCCCGAGCTCTGCAGTGAAGATCAAATGCTATGTAAGTTCTTAGAAAAGTTAAATACACTTTGCAAGAGTCTTGGAAAAACTGTTAATCTTAACCACCCCCAAGATGATGACTGTCACACTTTCCTTAACTGTGTATGGTAAACCAGCAGTTTGGGTCCCTCTAGTAGAAAGTTCCTGAAGCCTAGGATTCTGGGTTCTGAACTGACCAGACTTCTGAGTTTCAATTCAATGTCCTTTATGGATACAGATGACAGAAATGACTCGATCCATTTGTTTGGACTAAGGCATCAGTAAGACCACCATTATAAAAAATAATAAGTGGTACATAAAATATGGTTCTAAAGAGCTAAAGATTGTCTCCTCTGACCTCCTGGGTACCAGCCTACAAATGTGCATAGTCAGGCCATCCTTGGCATCTCAAACCCAGTATCTCTAAAACACACCCTGCAAAAGTATGTAAGATGACTAACAAACCTAAACTACAAACAAATCCAAGCAGCTGGCAGGACTTGGGTCTAACCCCTTGGGAACTCATGGCCCCAGGACCTTCCTGCCACTTCCCATATAACCCAGCAAGCCACAAAGATTTACTGAGAGCTTGTGTAAGACCTGGGCTCTGAGCTCTCTGGAGGGACAACAAGAAGGAGAAAACCTGGCCCCAGCTCTCAAGAGCAGCTCACGACATAGGGATGGCAAAACATGCACCCATGAAAATAGTGGCAGGAATCAAAAGAATCAGAAGCATCAGAGGGGCACCCTCGAAAGTCCCTTCTGCTCTAAACTTCTGGGATCTAACAAGTCACTGTCCAATGTATTTTAGGTTTTCTTTCTCAGTAAAGTTACCATTTAAAAGTAATAGTACTTGCCTACTTTCTCAGTTCTCTCCTCTACATCAGTTAGCTATGGCTACGTAACAAACAATCCCAAAATTCTGTGGCTTAAAACAACCTTCAAAATTTTTCTGATTTGCTCATAGGTCTCTGGGTTAGCAATCTGAGCTGGGCTCAGCCGGGCAACTCTTCCCCCAATCTCACCTGGGGTCAGTCATGTGGCTGCAGTTATCTGGATCCTGACTGGGGCTGGACACAGCCTCAGATGACCCAATAGAGCCTCAGTCCTATGTCTGCAGGTTGAGGCTGGCTCTCAGCTGGTGGGCCCAGGGGGCCTCAGCTGGGATGGCTTGTCTCTGCTCCATGTGGCTTCTTCACGTGTCAGGCTCAGGGTGGTGTTCCAAGAAGACAAGAGCTGAAGCTGTTATGGCCTCTCAAGAATTAGAGGCCATAGAGGCTCCAGAGTTTTACAGCCTCCACTGCATTTTATGAGTTAAAAAAACAAGTCACAGGGCCACATAGATTCAAGGGATGAGATTTTGCCTCTTGATGCAAGGAATAACTAAGGTCACTGAGAATGAACTTAAATTGTTTGCAGCTTATCCTGACATTATCTGCTCACTTATCTCCACAGTCCGTTGGTCACCAATACCAAGTATTCATGTCAATTTCATTGGAAATCCACCCACGTTGCGAAAATACATAACTACAACCACAGAATGCGATTAAGCAGCTTTTGGAAAACTGCCTTTTGCTTTCCCACACATGGAGCAAAAAAATAAAAAATAAAAATATATAAATATATATCGTCTACTTCCTTACTTTATACCACACTTGATCCAATATCTTCACAATGTCTACCAAAGAATTTCAAACAAAACAGTCAGTCACCTTCTTTTGGAACCAAGTCCAACAAGCATTGATTACAATGTTCCAAACAACTGTTGTAAATAAAGGTAAATTAAGAATAATGCATTAAAGAAAGGCCAGGTGACGTTCACAGTTCCGGATTAATTCTAGATGCATTTTAGATCTAAAGGCTGAGTAATTTTTCACGGTTATGCTAGAACATTATATAACAAGCAAGTCACCTAGAGCTCTGTCGTGGGAACTGATTATTGACCATATTCCTTAGGACCTTATTAGTTTACAGCTGTCTCTCCCCTCCCCCCACCCAAATATTTGGAGGGAGAAATCTAAGTAGCAAGTCATGGATCAGGTTGTCCAGCAGTTCACAGATCTAAAACAACTCATAAATCAAAACTGACAAGATACTAGTAGACTAGCTTAGACACTAAAAATCTTGCCATCAAATCTTCCAACTCAGAGGCTGACAAACACTTGATACCCCTTGATAAGACAGAACTTCGCCTTGACACGCAAAGCCAGCAATAACAAAGGCACTCATATTGCCTTCTTTGTACGTCACACAGAGTCAACTTTGTCAAAAATTCAGCCCTTCCAGTGACGACTCACCCAAAACACTTACAGCTTCCTCAGACCCTTGAGAAGATACTCTGAAAGACAAATAAGCTCAGGCCCAGTTTGGTTGAAATTTGTCACTGCCTCAAAATTTACTCAAATCATCAAGGCAAATCAAGGCAACTTCTCTTTCTGGTGTTTGGAATTTGTTCATTCCATTATTTTAGGAGGATTTCCTTTGGGGGTTAGAGAGAAAAACAAACAAACAAAACAAAAAGTAGATCCTGCCTTCAAGGAAGAAGAAGTAGGGCTGTGACAGTGAGCTTGGCTTTTTCACATATCCGCACATTTCTTGTTTAACACTCACAACACCCCTATGATACCAGTATTATTATTATCCCCATTTTAAAGATTGGGAAACTGAGGTTTCAGTTAGCAACCAACAGAGCCAAGATTCAAATTCAGGGAAGAACAAAGTGAAAGAAGCAGAGTTGGGAGGGTGATGGAGCTCAAGTGAAACACTGGGGGTATGGCACTTTCTAAGCAATAAAGCACTTTGCAAACACTGTCGATGGTAATGGTGGTGAGTATGGGACATAGATGGGACATCCAGGTGGACGATAGCCTGCTGCCTGTTGGAAATGAAAATTTGAAACCTGGGCAAGAGTTGAGATGTGCTGAGAGAGTGAAAATGAAGAAAGGGCCCAAGGATGGGTCCTGGGTGAATCTGGCACAGGTGGAAGGGAAAAATGCAAATGAGAGAAAGAGCATCTGAGTGAAGCATCCACTGGTCCAGAAGCCAAGAGCGTCAAGCTCTATGAAGGAGTTAAATGCAGCCGGAGGGTAGAGTGGGATGAGGCTTGCGGTAAAAGTCACTGGAGTTTTGAAAGTGGGAGACCACTGGGGATTATCAAGAGAGATTTCGGGTAGATGACAGATTGTGGGGCATTAGAGAGAGGGTGGGTAGTGAGGGAGTGAGGCCATCAGTGTAGACTCCCCTTCCAGAAAGCTTCTCAAGGAAGGAATGAGGGAACTGAATGCAATGACAGTTTAGAGGATGGTAAGATCAAAGGAAGGGATGGGTTCCTAATATCCAGGAACTCTGGAGGAGGGACGAGTGTGGGCATGGAGATTTGATCCCCACTTCCTCGCCTGTGTAACTTTGGGACTATCCGTATAAAGAGAGATTTCTCTCATTGCTGCCACAGCTAATTAGAAAACAGGTCTGCACTTTTTCATCCCACCATGTTCCATTAATTCTTTCTGTTCTACGTTTCTTTACTTCATCTTCTCTTTTCTGCTCCCCTACCGGAGGACAGCACAGTCCTCTCTCCCGGAACTCTGTGTCATCGTGCTCTCCGCTTTTCCAAGCCTCCCACTCCCTCCCCTCATTCTGAATCTGAACCAGATTAACCTGCCATAAAAACTAGCTTTCGAAACATGAAAAGCACCCTCATACGCATTGGCCCAAGTCCAAAACTCCTGGCCCAAAACGGAACAGATTCCATCAGGAGTCTCCATTCTTCAAACCCAGCCTTTCTTACACCCCTTCTATATGACTTGATGGTCCCGGGACTGTCCTCAGCCCTTTTGCACACTAGACCCATCAAGGAAGCTATAAAGTGCCAAGGCCCAGGCACATTCTGGAGGCTGTGGTTCATTTGGTCGGCAGTGGGGTCCAGACACAGGTGTATTTGAAATATTCTTGTCAATTCTTTCCTGCAGCTCTTTACTGCTCTATGGGATATTCATAAATCTTGCTCTGAGCCTTTGGTCAGAGATGCTTTCCATGCCTGAAATGCCCTCCTTCTTCCTTTCCATGAATCTAAATATGTCACGTTTCCCAAGACCTAATACAAGCCTGACTTTTTTTTTAGGAAGTCTTCCCGGACCACCCCGGCCTGTAAAGATCTTCCCCATCTCTAGTTCTGATAATGCTTACAGATGGTACCTCGAAATCCAGTTCTTAATTCAAGAAGCATGTGCCAGGTCCTCACTTAGTTCCTGGGGGTCCATACAGATAAAAGATGCTTTCTGTCTTCAGAGTTTATCACTGAGGGGGGGTATGGTTTCGGGGGTGCTGATGAGGTACACAAAGCAAAGAGAGCTGCACACGTTAGGGGAGGGCAGCACAGAGGCCCAGGAGTCAGGAAAGCCCCCAAGGTTCGGGCAGCAGGACGTGGGTCTGGATTTGTAGCCATGGCGAGATCAAGAAGGACCCTGTACACCAACAAAAGATTGGATCCTGCAGTCCCCAAACCTTTGTCCGAGGAAAGGTCCTCTGAGCCTGTCCTTCTGCCTTTGACCTGACCCCATGCTCACCTAGCCGCCCCTCCAATTCCAATCCACCTTCCCTGGGTGGGGCAGGGGGTTCCTCCCCAATGGCAGATACAAACCGTTTTCCCCAGGAAGGAAAGATCCCTTATTACAAGTGAGCAAGATTGTCAGCGGCTTATTATTGTGTTTATCTCAAGGCAGATAGCTCTGCCTTGATAACTGCCGGATAACTCAGTTCCAACGACATCCTGCAGAACGACAGATGGGCCCCTTCTCACCACACCACCCCCAGGTATGGGGGGATGCACATCACACAACAGGAGGGCTCCGGAAACACAGTGTGAAAACCACTGTCACAGGCCGCTGGGGAGTCCTCAGAGGCATAGGTTGTCCTATAATTATTTCATGTATACAAATCTCACCTCCAATAGGTTTTAAACACTTAAAGGCAAGAAACCTGCTTCTCATAGCTTTGCCTCCTCTAGTTCGTCATTCGGGACACAGAGTATAATAAAGAGTTGATACGTGAGCTTGAACAAAGGAGGCTGCCCACAGTCAGGAAGCATGGAAGACAGAATTTTCAAAGGGCTATTAATCATTTCAAGACAAATTTAAGTATCTAGATGGTACATGAGGAATAGAAGTGAAGTTGACTTCCAAGAACTTGAAAGACAGCTGCCCTTGGAAAGTTAGGTTGGTGAAATTCATGAACAAGTGGATGAGGTTAGCTATTATACTAAGAGAAAAGGGGAAAAAATAACCTAAAAGAGTTTCGGCAAGTGTGTGTCCAAGGAGTTTGGGAACACCTAAGGCTCCCTTCAAGGTGACAGGGTTGAAATACAATTGGATTTAGAAAATGTGCTGCCTGGGAAAGTTCTGTATAAACAGAAAGAGGCCAAGTTCATGGAGAAAGGAAAACCAGCGGGGTCAGAGGTCGGCAGTGTTTACCCATGACCCCCAGGGGAGAGAGAGACAATTCAATGACAGAGCCTCATCATTAGAGGGGTGCACCCTGTGTGAGGCAAGGAGGGCTCCATAGGTCTAACCAGGACCTTCATCTGTCAAGGTTTTTGACTGCAACACAGCAACTGACACTGGACTATTTCAGGAAAAAAGGGAGGTAGGGATGGGGTATGCTTTATTGGCAGGGAAAACATATAGAAAAGCACAGAAGATCACAGGGGCTGGCAAACCAGGCTTGGAACAGATGAGACCCCGGCCACCTGTGAAGGTCTCGGTCACAGAAGCTACTACACAGCCTCAGCTGGGTCCTGTCCCCAGTATAAATGAACTCCAGCCATTACTCGCATTCAAGAAGCAAAGCCCTGGGAGAGAGAGTGCAGTGGAGCAAAATGAGGTCATTTGCTTCCTTCTCGGTGGAAGGCTCCATTAGGAAGAGCCTTTCACTTATAACATAGGAGGGGATGTATTGGACCCACCAGTCCCAAAGCCTAAGCGCAACGGAGGAGAGAAAAATCCCTGGAAGGGAACTGGGGTGCTGCTGGAAAGAGGAAATGGTCACTGGGCAGTCAATATCCACAGCATGGTCTGAGGAAATGTTTTCTGAGGCCGTCCCTCTATCTTTGACCTGACCCCATGCTCACCTAGTCACCTTTCCAATTCCAATCCACCTTCCCTGGGCTGGGGCAGAGGACTCCTCCCCGATGGCAGATGCAAACTTTCCAAGGGAAGAAGGATCCCTCACTGTAGGTTAGCAAGATTGTCAGTCACTTGGGGACATCAGTCCTGCAGATATGATGCTCAGGCGGGAATAAATGGACCTGTGGCAACAGACCAGTCTGCTGAGACCTCAGAATCTGGAAGGCTGCTCTGATGATATTTATCCTTTGGATCGTAGTTAAAGCTGAAAGGCCTTTAAGCAAACACTTGGTTCAGTTTTCTTCTTTTTTAAGATGAAAGCTTTTCTGAGTCCAGAGAGAGGAAGTGACTTGCTCAACATTGTACAGCTCGTGAGTGGAAAAACTAAAACAAACCTTGATCTCATCCATCCTTTGCATTACCTCATAACACTGTCTTAAAAATGAGAAATGGCCTCAACTTTCCAGGCCTTCTGGAAGTAAAGTGGGTGTTCACCTCACTGTCTTCTCCACCCTTCAGTTGAGGGCAGTGATGAGAGCAACTTCTGACCCTTTGTACCCAAATACCAGTCGTGATGCCTCCCTTGCCTTGATATGTTAACTCAGTGAAACTTGCATACCCAAAGCTCAGGAACTGTGGTGCCCTGAGAATTCAGATGCCTGAAGAGCAACTGGAAAGAAATCGATTGGCAAGACCTTTTTAAGAAATACTTATTACTGAAAATATTACTAAATTGTGTGTGTGTGTGTGTGTGTGTGTGTGTGAGAGAGAGAGAGAGAGAGAGTTTCCCACCTTAGTAAATATCATCAGAGCCAAGCTCAGACTCTGAGGTCAGCGCCCCTGGATCGGCATTTCTGCTGCATCACCTTGGGAAAGTTCCTTAACTTATTTGAAGGTCAGTTTCCTCTTCTATGATATAAATAAACTACCTCCTCGGCATGCTGTTTTAAACTTTGAGTTAGATAATTTACAGAAAACATTTGGGACAGTGCCTGGCTAATGGCAAACCCTCAAGTGTTCTTAATGTTATTTTGAACGTAATGAAATCCTCGGTGTTTGCGCTTTCTCACAACATCCCAAGAACACCTCCCACATGTTTCAAGGCATAGCACTGATTCTCACCCTGTTTAGAATCACCTGCAGAGTTTTCAAAAGTACAGATGCCTGGGTCCCACTCCCAAAGATTCCAGTTCCACTGGTCTAGGGTGCACCTGGGACATGGCTCCCATTACATCAAGCTCCCAGGGGAACCTACACACAACAAAGTCTGGCGATCATTGATCAACAGAACTGAACCTATAACTAGAGGCCACCAAGCAGCCAAGCTTACAGCCACTGTACCACCACCTGTCTCCCTACTTCACTGAGGACATCAATGAGAAAGAACCTGCAGCTGTTCTCAACCATCTCAAGCTTCTCCTTCCAAGACAATTAGAACGAAAGAAATTAGGCCAAAGTTGAGCTAATTCCAGATCCCACCCTGGCAGCTAATTTGGGGGGACCAAATCCTTTACCATTTTCTCCTTAAAAGAAAAAAAGAAAAGCACCTAAAAATATTAGAATTTTAAAAACCCAGCTCATCAAAAGTACAGTGATGGTGGTCCTGAAAAATTCAGGCAGTCACTGCTTTGTTTGCCATATGGAGGGTAGGTTCTCACTGTGCCGATAAAACATTTTCCTACCTGTTTGTCAGGCTTGAGGTTGGCCACATTTTAATAGGACACAAAAGTCTGGCTATATTTGAATAGGGCACAAGAGACTCGGAGGAAGCTATTTTTGGAGGCAGACTTTCTTTTTAAGGCTGGCCAGGATGGAGGGGAATCAGGCATGTGACCTCCTTTTCCAGCTGACTTCACAAAAGACCGGGAAGAGGAGAGCACCCCGGATGGTCCCTATGAGTCACTGACTCAGATCCCACCCTTCTGCTGGCCTGGTCTTAAAGATCCCAGGGTGCTGCGGGCCAGGCGGCTGCAACTTTTCACATGCCCACATTTGGGGAAGTGAGCCTGGGAAAGCAGCAGTGCAGGGGCAGAGTTTGTTGCTCGTCAACGGAATTTTGCCCCGAGAGCTGGGCTTCCTCCTCTCAGAGGTCCAGTCCTGGCAAGTCCCTTCACGAGCCAGCCTGTCCAAAGAGGAACGCCTGGGGGTGAGCTCCTGCCCCCTCAGCTTCCTCTCCTTCCCTAGCCCCGCTGGGAGGCTGGCCCCAAGGTCCCTGTCCAAGCAGCTCCAAGGGCCGCTGTGGTGGAAATCTTCAGGGTGGTGGCTCAGACCTGGGACCGATGGCCTGACACCAGCAGGAGACCGCTTTCAATGTAGGCAATAACTTTCCAAGAGTTCCATCTGGGGGCAGCTCCAGTGGTCGGAGAGGCGAGTCAGAACAGGGGTTCACACAGGGCCTTAAGCAAGTCACAGAGGAGATTCTGGAACCAGACAGAGGTTGACCAGATGTTCTCAAAGGCCTTCTCCCCCCTAAGAGTCTATTTCTGTGATTCTTCAAGTTAGTGTCACTTACCCAAGACAATATTTAAGCCCGAGAAATACTTTTCTTATTATTTTAAATGTGTAAAGGGGAAATATTTCAATCATACTGAATAAAGAAAATAATAAACTAGACCTTTATAAGCCCATCACCAAGATTACACATATTTTACCAAACTTGCTTCAGACCTCTTTCTCTCTCCTTTCAAAGAAATAAAAATGTCCAGATATAGTTCCATTTCTTCAGCCTTCCCTTTTCCTTCCCCAAAGGAACTATTAACCTACAGTTGGCCTAGATCATTCCCATGTATGTTTTTGTTTTTTAATAAACATGAGTGTATTCATAAAAATCAATTTTTTATACTTTAATATAAATTACATCTATATATATTATGTATATGTATGTCACACACATATGTCCTTTTACAACTTGTTTTTTCGCTCAACAATGTTTTAGAATTTATACCTTTTGATAAAAAGCCTAGTACCCTTACATTAACTTCTGCATAGTATAGCATTCAATTCCATGAACACATTCATAAACCACAGCTTGTGGGCTGTGTGATCAGTACTCTTTTGTGTATGTGTGTACATATATGTGCATATATGTACATGTGCATCCATGTGTGTATATACATGTACAGGTATACTATACATATATACACAACACAAATCTGTACACATATATGATAGCTTCTCTGGGCTTTATGCCCAGGAGCAGAATTGATATTTCATAGCAGGAGCACATCTTCGACTTCAGTAGGTATTGCCAAATTGTTCTCCAAAGTGACTGTTCCAATTTACACTCCCACCAGCGTTCTTTTATGCCCACATCTCACCATTCCTGTTGTCATCAGGCTTAATTAATTTTTGCTAAGCTGGTAGATGTGAATGGTATTTCATTGTCTCAATTTGCATTTCTCTTATCGTGGGGAACCAATTATAGTTTTTGAGGCCAAGAATAGAAGCTAACCCCTCACCACCCCAATCCCCCCCCCCCCACACACACACACACACACACACGCACACTTGGTGGAGGCAGGAGGAAGCATGGGAGCCCAAATGGTGAGGTTCCAGACACTCAGGGCTGGAGCAGGGATGTTTCACTTAAGGGTCAAGCACAGATGAGCGTCAGAACGGAAGAAAGGCTGAATCCCAAAAGGACAGGCCGCGGAGTTGCCAAAGAGAAGGGACAGAGTCATAACTCTGAAATCAGAGAAGGTCGACAAGCGCAAAGCACATTGGAATCAATGGGAAGGGGTCCACACTGCTTCCTGAGAACAAGGGCAGTTGTTTGCAGCTTGCAGCTGAAGAGGGAGCAAGATTGGGGTTGGGACAGCTGAGCAGAAAGGAAGGGGGAGTAACAGGCACCAAGGTTCCCGCAGCTCAGCCTGCTGCTCTCACCATACCCTTGGCCGTCGTTGTTCTCCACTGTGAACCCCGAGAGCCCTAAATAACGGTGTTATGTCCTTCTAAATGAAACTCCTCAGGTCAGGCCATAAAATCTGGGCCACACTTGGGTTTGAGGGTTTGGGGTTTTCATTTCTTTTGAGCAAACAACAACAGAAGCTCTGCGATGGGTGAGTGACTTATTTTTGGCAAATTGTTTCTCCTTCTGGTGGCTTCTTTTCAAAACATGTTTTGGAAACATTTAACCGTCTTTCCCATAGCACTGCTTCTCAGGGAAGTTAAACAAAGCCAGATTGACAGACGGACTTCAAGACATGTGCGTCAAAACATGTCTCCCATATTAAAGAAGCTGGAGCTTTCTGGGAATAACTCATTTCCTTGGGGGGCACTGGGGGTTGTGGGAATCCCATATATCTCCATGTCCTCTTACCAGGCAGAACTCTGAGAAGCAGAAACCTCTGTCAATGTGTGTGACAGATATGGTTCTTAATGGGGACAGGAAACCACTCTAACCTCAATAAGTCCACAGTTTCAAAGTCAACTTTCCCTTCGGCTCACTTTGCTTCAAGTATGGCCCAGTGTTGAGGATGACAGCCAAGGAAGCCTCCAGAGAGACAGGTGAGGAATAACAAGTCATGGCTGCACAATGGCATCTTGAGGGGCTGAGACACCAGGACCCTAATGTCTCCTTTTCCTCTTTTGACACCATGGCAGTATAAAATGGGATGAAGTCCTCAGTCCAAAATGGACAGCATCTCATAAAAACCTAGAAACACTGAGCGTCTGGAATTATTCTGTAAACCCAAGATGTAGTGAGAGTGAATCCTCACTATTCTGACCTCAGAT
Source organism: Stenella coeruleoalba (assembly GCF_951394435.1). Classification (NCBI taxonomy): domain Eukaryota; kingdom Metazoa; phylum Chordata; class Mammalia; order Artiodactyla; family Delphinidae; genus Stenella; species Stenella coeruleoalba. The sequence continues at coordinate 35,428,339 of NC_137151.1, read as the reverse complement.
TAAATATGACCAAGATATATTATATTTCTGATGACTTGTGGAGGACAAGGCCATGCATGATACTGATGGGCCTTTCTAATATCTCTTGGCTTTGAAATCTACTGTAGAATACCTGCATCTTTGAAGTAAGTTTTGGGGCCCATCATGTACGTGCAACACACACACACACACACACACACACACACACGCACACACAGAGTAGCATCGTATTAACATAAGACCACATGAGTCATGCCCTCTGGGATACAGAAAATGCCACAGAGCTGCTCCATTCAAGATTCCTGGCTGAGCACCTGCTAGGTAGGGTTGATTAGAACAGGCTATGAGTAAGTCAGGGTCAGCCAGCAGGCAGCTCACAAGCCCTCGCAGATGCTTCTCGTGAAAGGACTCCTGATTCAGGTGTGGGCCAGGTTGAGGGAACAGACCAAGGATGGTGAGGTGCCCAGCCACCAGCGGGAAGCCATAGCACGCTAGGGCTGAGGGGGCTCAAGGAGGAAGTCATGTGTGGAAGTAGGAGCCCACTGGGAGCTGGAGCCTTGAAGGATGGCTGCCCAGTGGGAACTGCAGTGATGGAGGGACACAGCCACTGCTAGAGACTCAGGACAGAGACAGAACCCAACCTCTCTCTCTTCCCATCCTTGGACCTCCTGCTGTGTTGTCCTTTTTGCTAAACCCACCTGGAAAGCAGCTGGCAAGGAGACCTGGGTGATACAGTCCTCTGGAGTCAGGCCCCACTGAGCGCAGAGCAGGGTGGGGAAGAGAGAAGCCGGCTCAGGGGCTGGAGGGCAGGTGGGTGTGCTCATGGAAAATAATCTGCCCGGTGGCTCTCCTTCCGTCCTGTGCTGCTTCCTGTTTGAACTGGGGTGTCCCGCAGTCAGAAGGCACCTGCAGAAAACAGCACAAATCCTCTCTTGATCTCTTGATCAAACAGCTCGTAAGTTCTCCTGATCCAGGGTCAGTCTCCACATTTCTTAGCAGAAAGATAGTCCAGTTCAGAGTCATTTAACTCAGCAGTTCACCAAGCAGGAGTTACCCTCATAACTTGACCATGGTCACAGCCAACTATGTGGGTGAGGAACTATACCAGGTTTTGCTCCAGCAGCTAGTTCCACGTCTCCAAACCAACTCTCTATGGTTTGCAGCAGAGAGAAAAGAGCTCTCTATTCATTCTCTGGAGAAACAGTGTCAAGCAGGCCCCAGACCAGAGGACGCAGATACCACTGAGGGAATAACGGTCAGCACTGACTTGTCCCTTACTATGTGCCAGGCACCATTCTCCAGGCTTTGGGGGGGGGGTGTGGGTGAGTCCCGTTTGCCAAGGCACAGGATCGCAGAGGGAGAAGAGGAAAGTTGGGGGACTGATTCCCCTGCTCTGCCCATCCCCACTTTGGCAGGAGCTACCTGCCTCTAACTATGCCCTCAGCTTCTGTCTAGAAGTGTCTCTCCCAGGGCCACAGTTATCCTTGGGTTTGAGAAAACACTCCCTCTGTTTGCCCCTCCAGGCCCAGAGTGCTATCCCCTGGGCGCCCTTCTATTCCCTGTTGGTTCCCTAACCCTACCCAGCCTCTGTAAACTGGTTTTTTCATTAAACTCTCCTCCATTACTCCTTTGAATATTACATCTGCCTCTTAGCGACTCCCTGGCTGGTACAAGATACATGAACTCGGTTAGTGATGCTGCAGACCCCAGACTAAGAGGGTCACCTTCACAAGTGCACCGTGGAAACTGATGCTGGCAGGGAGGGGCTGGCCTCCTCTAGGGACACAGGGATACAGAATAGGGGTCTGACTTCAACAAAGACATAGTCTAACTTCTTTTCTTTTCACAAGGATTAAGTCAAGCAGTCTATAGGGAACCCAGAGATGGGCTGAGCATTGCTATCTTGAAAAGCACTTAGAATTCAGAGAAAAACATGAGCTTTGGAGTCAGCCTTCCAATCATTCGGACCCCAACTCTACTACCTACCTGCCAGCTGACACAGGGCAAGTTATTTCTCTGGGCCTCAGCATCTTAGTCTGTTAAACGGGACTAATAATATCTACCCTACAGGGTCATTAAAAGGTAACAAATGTTAAATACCTGGTACAGAGTACACCTTTACTGCATCTAAATTCTCTCTCCCCTTACTTTAAGAATTCTACTGTTTTCTCTTGGGCCCTAGCTTTAACTCTGTTGCATCTGGGCCTGAGAATCCTTCTCTGATTCCTCTCCTTCACATGAATTGAGTTCACTTTGTCTCTTCATCTGGAATCCATGAGTTCCGAGGGCTTTATTCCTGGAGTTGGGTGGAAGGACGGCTTTCTTGATGAGACCTGAGATTCTGGGTACAGGCAGTTTTCCCTCTGATGTAATGCTGCACACGCACACACGCGCACACACACACACACAGGGGTACACATGCAAACACATCGAAATCCGATCTCGGACAAGCTCATTCCCACTTATGACTCATGCTTCCATTCAGATAGTATTAATTGGTCCCTGGAGAACATTACGGGGGATAAAATGGCAGGGATAATAAATGGGGGATGAGAGTGAGAACATTTTTTGAAAATAATAGTCACTAAGGGCCCAGGAAGCTGACGCCTGGCTTGGTTAGAGTGTAGTAGGTATTTCTTCTAAGGCAATTTTGGGTTAATGCTCAGTCCTCTGTGGAAAATTCAGGAATATTTCTAATTACTTTAGTCATAACCGTTGGGTGGAAACAGTCCATGCCTCCTCTTCTAGTGCTTATGTCTGGAACAACAAGGCCTGTGAAATTCCAATTTGGAGTCCTCCAGCATGCCATTATCAGCCTATAGACTATAGGAATAGATTTCAGGCAGTGGATCTCAAACTTCATGTGTATCAGAATCACATGCCCAGAATGTAATCATATGCCCCGTATCCAATGGCGTCAAAATCACCCCTGCATTTTTAGGAAGTTCCGCAGATAATTCTGATCAATATAAAACATTGATAACAAATGAGGTTAAAGGACTTGCAGGAGAGCTTGTCACATCCCCTCAGGCCACCTGCCCAATGAATCACAGAAGGTAGACCCATCACTGATGAACACAGACTTGCAAGTAGCCACTGGCCGATGATGAAGGGACAGCAGGAGAAATGACCCAAAAGCCATTTCTATCTGGCTTTCAGAAGGGGCTTCTCTCTGATTTATCTCTTGCAAAAGATTCACCGAACATGTACAATACAAACCTCCACACGTAAAATTTCTTAGAGGCAACTGGTGAAGTACATTGCTCGGTAAGAGAAGAAAGTAAGAGGGGTGATAGGCAAGGAGGTGGCTTCAATTTGGAAGGGGAGGGAGAGCAAGTCTGAGTGGGGCAGAGAAGCCCAGACATTAGAGCTGAGCTGGAAAACTCTAGACAGCGGAAATCCACATGCCACCTGTATAACGCTGGCATGCCTGCATATCACTGAGACCTACACTGCCAGCGCGATAGCCACAGCAACACGTGGCCACTGAGACCATGAAACATGCCCAGGTCAAACTGAGATGTGATGGAAGTGTAAAATCCACATCAGATTTTGAAGACTTATTACCAAAAAAATATAAAATATCTCTTGTTTTACCAAGTACACGTCAAAATGATGTTTTAGGTATATCAGCTTAAATAAAATCTATTCTTAAAACTACTTTCACCTGTTTCTTTTTTTAATGTGACTAATATAAAATTTTAAATTACATACGTGATTTGCATGTTTGCCTCCCATCATAGTTCTATTGCCCAGCACTAACCTATACCATTATTTAACTGAGTTTTTTTCTTTACATACGACTCCTTTTTTTTTTTTTTTTTTTTTTTTGCTGTACGCGGGCCTCTCACTGTTGTGGCCTCTCCCATTGTGGAGCACAGGCTCCAGACGCACAGGCTCAGAGGCCATGGCTCACGGGCCCAGCCGCTCCGTGGCATGTGGGATCCTCCCGGACCGGGGCACGAACCCGTGTCCCCTGCATCTGCAGGCGGACTCTCAACCACTGCACCACCAGGGAAGCCCTTGACTCCCTTTTTTTTACTTCAATAAACTTAGCCTTATCCCAGGCTAATACTAACCATGAAACCAGAAGTTTGACGTGCCAGTTTTCTTCTAATAAGCGCTAAAATAAATACATAAAATAGCTCATCCACACGCTACCTAAATTCCACTTATGTTTTGCCAGTGGGACAGAAAGCCATATTTTGGGAAACATGGATCTATTGCAAACCCTTTGACACCCAGAGAGAGAGAAAATGACCCGTCCACAGTCACTAGTGTGGTCAGGGACAGAGGTAGCCCAGGGCTGTTTGGTAAGCTCTGAGGGTGGGTGGAGTTGGGGTAACCCGGACGCTCCCCCCCCCCAATCACTTGCAGGTCTGGACAGTAGAGTGTGTGACCGTCAGCACAGAGGGACTGGTGTCTGGTCACGCTCTCTGGGTTTTCACTCCACTGGTGCCTTTCTTAAAGGGTCAGTAGGGAATGCAGCTTCTGTCTTTGAGTAATTGTGGAGGCAGGCAGAGCCCTGCCGTAACCCAATAAGCCATGCCAACCCCCGACTCCCTGGCCACCACCAGCCTCTCCCTCGACACCCCCCTTCACCAGCCCTGCTTCCGGTGGCAGTTGCCACTGCCCACAATTCAAGGTCCCTCTGGGTCACAGCCCAGCTCTGGCTGCCCTACCCCAGCTGCCCTTTCTGATCTCAGGAGAGGATCAAGGACAGCCACCCTCCGGGGGGGTCCCTGCAAGCGCCTTAATTTGGCAAGAGGTAGGGACCCCCCCAGGGAAGTGGAGGGGGCCAGGCCAATAGCCCTTGACCTGCAACTTTTTATATCTCACCCTAACCCAGCAGGTGCTAATGAACGCTGGTGAGGAACCAGCCTGTGGGTGTGGGAGCCCTGCCATTTCCATCTAGTATCCTCCAACCTGAGGAGGAGGGGGCTTGGGATCAGTCCCAGCAGTCAATATTCACCACAGATGCAAAGGGAGGGGACCCTGGCTTCTGCTCAAAGGAGCCTTCTAGAACACTCTTGACCCTTCAAAAATGGCACTGCCAGAGGTCTGAAACCACCTCTTCACAGACATCAGTGTATGCCCCCCACCATTGCCTTGAGCAACTTTCCTTTTCCTCACCTTCCTGCTGCTCCTCTCACCGCCCCTAGCATCCAGATTCCTCCAAGTTCCTACCTGCCCTTGGCCTTCTTCACAGTTTTAATGTGACTTCAACTTTTGACTCACTGGTCCAGAGTTAGAGCTGCCCACGGCCCCAGATGCGATCTCCTCTGCCCCAGAGCGGGCCCGAGGGGCGCCCACCCATCAGACCAGCTGCTGCCTCCACCACAGGCAGGAGACAGCCCCCCACACGGCCAGGCGTGTAGCCCTCGGAAGAGAACCCGGGCAGCTGCACCCACACACAGGGCTGGCAGGCCTGTCCCATCCCCCGGCAGACCATCTGAAGACCTAGTTGGGAAGCAACCCGTGTGGGAGACCTGGCCCCCAATCCCAGCCTGGCCTTTACACACTCATCCTTCCATGGGCGCTAGAGGTTATGAGGCCATGTAGAGTTAAAATGCTACTGAAATGAGAAACCAGCAAGGAATCCAAGCTGCCTTGTGTTTCACCTCCACAAACTCTAGTAATAGCTGATAATCATTGAGCAATTACCACGCGCCAGGCCCTGCGCTTAGCAGTGCTTCGTCTCATGCAGTCTTTACCACAACCTCAGGAAACAGATTCAGAGAGATTCAGTAATTTGCCCAAGGTCACACAGCTTCCAGGTGGCAGCAGTTGGTATCCTTAAGCGGCTCCATGGACTGCCTCCTTCCAAGTTCCTGGTGAGAGCTGGCACAGCGGCGCTGAGGGGGGAAACACTCAGTGTGGCTGCCCAGACGCCCCCCAAGGACAGACATAGAGGGGCTGGCGTGGACCAGCACAATGGGCTATTGGCCCAGGTGGCTTCTTCCCATTTGTCCTTCTTATCGCCACAGTGCCACACTCAGCAGAGCCCCCTCAAGGTCGCCCACCGCACGCGCGTCCCCAGGGGTCTGGGACAGGCTTTCAGGGTCTGTGCGGTTGACAGCTTGAATCTGACAAGATCTGTGCTGAAGACAGAGCCCCATAACCAACTCGCAGAGAAATGCCCGTGGCCCTCCCCGGGGACCCCTGTGATGGATGGGCCTCTCTCTGAGGGTCCCGGGGGCCCACTGGGGGAGGGCTGAGGGCTTCAGGGCCTCACTCAAGCTGCCAGGAGGTCAACCACTGTTTTAATGACCATGCCGTGCCAGCCGCCTCTCACTTGCTCAGAAGCTCAGCCCTGGCCAATCTCGTCTCTGGCAAACTCCACGCTTCCCAGAGGGCTGGGCACACTCCTGTCCCAACACGTTCCTTTGTCCCGGCAGGATCACAGAGGCCAGGGCTGGATGGAGGCCCACGGGGCTGCAGAGCTGAGACGGCCTCTCATCCTAGCCCAGTGCTCTCCCTGTCTCCCTCCTAGTCCCAGAACCACGGAAACGACAAGGGGAGGGACCCACCATGCACCTAAAGGGAATCAGGAATTCACTCATTCATTCATTCATACATGCATTCATTCACAGATATTTACTGGGCCCCTACTCCATACCAGACTCTGTGTAAGCACTGGGGCCATAAGAGTGAGGCAAACAGACATCGTCGCTGTCCCAGGGAGCAGACCATTTGGCAACAGTGTTAAACAAGGGCCCCCCTTGGGAATTCCCTGGTGATTCAGTGGTTAGGACTCCACGCTTTCACTCCCAAGGGCACAGCTTCAATCCCTGGTCAGGGAACTAGGTTCCCACAAGCCACACAGTGTGGCCAAAAATAAATAAATAAAAATAATAAAACTAACTAAATAAACAAGGACCCCCCCCCCCCAGGAAGAAGTAAGCACTTCAGGACAGTTAGAGGCCATTGAGCCCAAATACAAAGGATTAGGGATGAGACAGGGCAACACCCGCCTGCAGTAGCCCTGTGTCTTGGTTTCCACTCCTTCTCAGGGTGTTCGCTGTACAGGGAAAATCTCCCAGACGAAAGGCTGTCCAAACCGGCTGTGTCTCAGAGCTACGCTGAGCGCATCTTAAATATACAGGTTCCTACAGTTACAAGGTTACTGCTCCTAGAGATTCACCTCTGGAGGGATCAGGTGGGGCCTAGGAATCTGTATTTGTAAAAATTGTTCTACGTGAGACTAAGGCATATCCAGGTTTAAGAGACCCTATCCTTAATTGTGAGTTTCTTATTTATCCAGATCTCTATAGGACTTAGATCAGTGGGGAAATAAATGAAAGAATAAATGAACGAATGACGTAGGAACGAAAGCACGCATGTTTGGAAGCTTGCATGTGGCTGTGGTTAAGAGCAGGAGCCCAGGGCTTCCCTGGTGGCGCAGTGGTTGAGAGTCCGCCTGCTGATGCAGGGGACGCGGGTTTGTGCCCTGGTCCGGGAAGATCCCACATGCTGCGGAGCGGCTGGGCCCGTGAGCCATGCCGCTGAGCCTGCGCGTCTGGAGCCTGTGCTCCGCAACGGGAGGGGCCACAACAGTGAGAGGCCCGCGTACCGCAAAAAAAAAAAAAAAAAAAAAAAAGAGCAGGAGCCCAGGCCCAGAGATCTGGGAAGCTGGCGTGGTCTCGAATCTATGGGTGAATTAGTGCTACACGAAAGGTGTGCAGGATGGAAGCAGGATGTGAGACCCCATGCCAGGCATTGGGCCCAGGCCGTCCTGCCAGGGAGACGCAGATGAGCTAAGAGTACACAGAGTGCTGATGATTCAGGGGAAGTGGAGCCCACAGGCCACAGACACGGTCGTGGCATCTTAGGCAGCCCATCTGTGACAGGCAATACAGAGATGGAGGCGGGCAGACAGCGTGGAATGGCCCTGTACCCTGAAACGCCCACGGTCACTGCCTTGCATTCATCAGTTACTAATTTTACACACACTGGGTGGAGGCCTGCCATGGGCCAGGCAAGCCACCAGCACTGAGAAAGCAGGGACTGACCCAGCCCCTGGCCTCAGGGATGCCTGAGGCTGGCAGGGGAGGCAAGCATGGAAAGAGACAGAGGTGATAGAGGTAAGGATAGGAAGCCTCTGGACATCCTGGCTGAGGACACAGCCGCATACCCAGGGAAGAATGAATCCTGGAAATGCCAAAAACTAAAGAGAAAGTAGTGACCCCAGGTTTAGGGTAAAATGTGTTGTGTAGGGCTCAGGTGGGGAGCAATGTGGAAGGGTCCAGTTCCTACTATTTACTTGCTCTGTGACCTCAGACAAGTTACTTAGCCTCTCTGAGCCTCAGTTTCCTAATCCATGAAATGGAAATAATAACACTACCAATCTCGTAAGATTATTGTATTGACAAAATGAGAAATCAGGTGTGAGACCACTGAGCACACAGTCGGCACTTAATAAAACGTAATAAGGACAACCATTAACGGAGTCATTTTCATACAATTCTCATAAATGCAATACAATCTGAAGGAGCTGCTCTTAGGCCCAGTCTGATAAGGAAACAGACTCAAAGAAATGAAGTTTCATATAGCAGATAAATGGTGAATCCAGAACGTGGACCTAGGCCGGTCTCATTCCAGAGGCTCTAGTATTATGCTAAGCTGTATGCAAATATATTTTTGAAAGGGAAGATATTTAAAAATCATAATAATTATCAGAACCATTAAAAGTGGAAGTTAATTGGAATTTCACATTGGATTAAGAAAACTGGACTGTATTTATCCCGCAGGATGCTAATAATTAGCTTCTTTTTTTTGAGTACTTACTTGGTGCCAGGCACTGTACAAAAGCACTCTTAGAAATCCATAAAAAACAACTGTTTTACAGACAAAGCAAGTGGGACTTAAAAAGATTAAATGCCTAGCCTGAGGTCATTCCGTAACCAAGAATGGCTGAGTGAAGATTTGAACCCAGGACTCTGAGTCCTTACGCCCTTAACAAGGCTGCTGTACTATAGAGTCTCACAAGGGAGCACTCAGCAGATCATCCAGAAGATAAGACTCCCGAGACTCCGAGACACATGAGGTATTTCTCAGGGGATGTCCTCACTGACGTTGGAATTGTTAGGGGAAACATTGACCGAAATCGCCTGCCCTGGCCTGGCAAGATAGTAGCCACTTGCATGAGTTATCTTACAACAGGAGGTCCTGGTAAGGAACACAGAACTAACAAGCTACCACCAACCGGAAGAATTCAGTAGAGGTCAAAAGGAGAGAGGAGATGCCAGTCCATATGTCCTCCCAGAATCCTTCTCGCTGGATTCCATCTTGGTTGAGCGATGTGCGTACCACCAGCAAGGACCTTGAGCCAGAAGGATTGGCCAGAGACAACCCGGAAAATAAGCCCATCACCATAAAACCTGAGACTGCGAGCCACGTGGCAGAGCCGTCCTCCTGGTTTCCCTCACCCTGCTGCTCTCTGCCCGGGTGCCCCTTCCCAATAAAGTCTCTTGCCTTGTCAGCACGTGTGTCTCCTCGGACAATTCATTTCCGAGGGTCAGACAAGAGCCCACTCTCGGGCCCTGGAAGGGGTCCCCCTTCCTGAAACAGAATCAGACCTGGTTTGGGGGGCAGAAGGGGAGAAGGAAGAAGCACAGGGGGACAGAGCAGGGGCCAGCCCAGGGTGAGCTGGTACCTTCCTTGCGGGCACTGGGGAAACACTTAAGGCCAACATCTGTCAGGGCAGCAGGGGTAGGGTGCGGAAGGGCACCTTCCCGTACGGAAGCAGGAATTAAGGAGACTCTAGAATAATCTCCAGTTATGCCCCAGACATCTGCCTGCCCCTTTCTCGTGGCCCTGATAACTTTGTGATGGTCTCATCTGCTTTGGATAGTTTCCCTAGCACCTTCAGTCACATCTGAATCTTTAGTCTGTCTGGGTGGAAGTCTATTTTTTATGGTGTGGTTTCGTTGCTTTTGTCAAGTAAAAATGAAAGACCAGCGTTCCAAACCCACCCTGGCCTTGGAAGCCCACTGACGCTGAATGGGTCCCTTCCCTCCTCCGTCTGAAGTCTCCCATCCACCAGTGACGCCTGTCCTCCTGACCTCATGGGGTGGCTGCAGAGGAGAAATGAGGTCATTTAAAGGATTACACAGAAACAAGGGGGTTTTTTTTGGTTTGGGATTTTACTGGGTTTTTTCTTGTTTTAAGTCATGGCACTAAGCCCTGTCGCCTCTCTTCCCTTGGGCTCAGGGAAGCACTTGATTTTGACTGAGGAATATAAAGGGCTGAGTTGTCGAGCGAGCCCACCTCAGCACACAGAATTACACAATTGGCCAGACTTCCACCATCATCACCCAGAGAAAAGGCAGTGAAGAGAGGACTCAGACAGGAGGGGATTTCCTCATTCTTGTGCCAAGGTTGGCACAAATGCCAGAGGCCCAGACATTTTCTCAGCCCCAGGGGTCCCTTGGCCTGGGGTAAGGTAGAGTGAGGGAGGATTTGGCCTCGGCCCCTCACGCCCCTGGGAAGCAGAGCAGTCCAGGCCCCTCCTCTGAAAATGGAGCCTTTGTGAGTCCAACTACGGCCTCAGGAGACCCCAACGGAACTGCCCACAGTGACATTCCGACCCTTCACAACTGCCATGTCCAACCGTTCCCTTGTTCAGCGAAGTTTTCACGCAGAGAAGGAGCAGAATGTCAAGTTTCAAGTGCTGGTTTCCATGTTTTTATGATTCCCCAGCCTTCCCCTTCCCCCCCACCCCCCGCCAAAAGCTGCCATTGCCTTAAGGGCAGAATAAATCTCCTCTCTCCCATTATCTTAAATTCCCTGAATCCATCCATCTGCCTTAACCAAAAAAGAAATAAGGTGAGTCTGGTACAGCTCAGGCCAGCAAAGCGCCTGTCCCTAGAGGGCCCGGAAGCTGTGTAAGTGATATATCATAAATATTCTATTCCTAGACATAAATGTCTTGGGGCTTTCATCCCCTTCCTCCAAAGTCAGGCCATTCCGTGGAAAGAAAGGTTAAATGAAGTGAACTTTTCAGGGACTAAAACGTTTCTCTTTCTTTGGCAAAAATAAGCAAATCTGCATTTAGTAGCATTTTCGTGGGCCTGACTAGAAGCATTTCATCAGAGCTGAACCCTTTGAAGAGGAGAGGAAATGGGACACCAGTGAACCCAAGACTGGGAAAGGAGGCATGGGGGAGGCACCAGGAGGATGGCTAAGCCTGTCACCCCTGAAGCAGCCTCGTTCTGAGAGCTGGACCCCTGGGGCTTGGGACCCACATGGGGCTCAGGAGCTCTTGTTTAGGGAGAGAAAAACGCTATTGAATTGGTGGGGATGGAGGTGGGGAAGGTCACCTCCACCCCCATCACCACATCCACACGAGGGAGAGAAAGTCCCAAAGTCTGAAAAACAAAAACTCATAAATAAGGAAGTATCTGAAGCTGAGAAAACCAGCAGACACCTGACAGCTTTCCTTACGCAAATCTGTTAGGATACCAAAACAAATGACTAAAGCTGGCATCACTGATGAAGAAGTTGACCCCTGGTTTCTACAGTCGGATGACTTGAGTCAGAGACTTTAAAAACAGGAAGCACCAGATGCAATATCAAATGACCCAGACAGTGAAAAGTGAGGCAGAAAGCTAAATTGGAAGACAGGAAGTCACAATCATGCCACAAACAATACAGATATTTGTCTGAGATATGTTTGGCATGGTGCCCTATCACAGCCAGAAAATGGAAAAGTGCAGCCAAGATGAGGGTGCTTATCAGACACAAGGCCACTAGAAGTGGCCAACCTGATACCCTCTCCCGCAAAACCTCATCTCTGCAGTTGAGCAAACCTTCAGAGGTTACATTGCTGGGTTGAAAGTGCAACTTGCAGGCCTAAGGCCAGATACCATTACTAAGCCCTGCGACTTAGCTCCCACAATAAAAGCTCTAGTCTCCCCCAGACTCCCTCCTTGATCGAGGTAAGAGAAGGGGGCATCTATCATTTCTGGCAACTGTCATTCCTCCTCCAGGTAACAACAGCAAGGTCACTTTTGTCACCCCTCCCCGACTCTCAGCCTCCCTTCAACTGGCTTGCGTGGAGCCCACCCCTCCCCGAGCTGCTAGAGTCTGGGGTGGTCCCACGATGCTAACAGTACCGCCAATCCCTAGCCACAGTGACCCTCTCTGAGCCCAAGAACATGAGCCCTGGGATTCTGCAGGAACTCTTGGAAAATAGAAGCTCTTTATCAAATAGAATTACTAATCTGATAGCATAAAACCTAACTGTTGCCAAAAGCCACTACATGGATTGAATCTGCTGGAGAATCAAAGCCAACACAGAGGAAAGCAGTGCAATTAGTACAGAGGGAAAAAAAAAAAGACTTGTCTTTATGACATAATTATGAACTCTTGGATCCACCCTTACTTGAAGTTAGACCAGTCTCCTGGATTTTTCAGCTATGAGAGCAATAAAGTCCTCTTTTGCTGATTTCAGTGGCGGAGATGTGTCACTTGCAGCTGAAGGGTGTTACTACAGTGAGCAAAGGGTTTAGTCTCTGGTCTCTGCGAGGTATGCAGAGGGACCCTCTCTATTCTCCTAGTTCTTTTTTTTTTTTTTTTTTTTTTGCGGTACGCGGGCCTCTCACTGTTGTTGCCTCTCCCATTGCCGACCACAGGCTCCGGACACGCAGGCTTAGCAGCCATGGCTCATGGGCCTAGCCGCTCCGTGGCATGTGGGATCTTCCCGGACTGGGGCATGAACCCGTGTCCCCTGCATCGGCAGGCGGCCTCTCAACCACTGCGCCACCAGGGAAGCCCTCTCCTAGTTCTTGGTAGTTCTGCAACCATATTGGCTATGAGACCTTAACAAAGCTTCTTCGTCTCTCTGAATCTTTCCTCCTCTGAAATGAGGAAGTTGGACAAAGAGAGTTCTAGGATCCAGGCACACACTAAAACTGTGATTTCAGAACTTTGTAATATTCTCTGAAATGTTTCAGATCCCTGAAAGCACTACCCAGATATACAGGATACACTTGACTTTCCAATTCAGCAGATGATTTCTACAACTTTTCTACATAACCCAGAGGGTCAACATTTGCCTGAGGAGTTTTCAGTGTTAACAAAATACAAATAGACAAAAATGTAAGTTCTCTGGAAAACCTTGGTTCAGGAAAGTTCTGCAACTAATTGTTCCCTTTGACTCTCTTCTCTGTGTCTAGGTGGCCGATAGCCACAGGTATTAGAGATGTGAAAGTACCACCTCCTTGCCGCCCAAGATTGCTGTGATCCCTGGATGGGTGACAGGCTGCTGGTATACCAGAGATATGTGAAGACACAGTCATCAGGAAAATTTAAGTTTATAAATGTAACTGTACCTATTTTGGATGATCTAGATTGTGGCCTGTATCTTCCAAGATTATTTAGACTGTAAGTGACAGACAGACCAGTTCAAAATGGCTCAAACAAACAAACAAAAAAATAACTTATTTGGCTCATATAACTGAAATGAAAAGAAACCTATATTATGTCTTCAGGAACAGTTGGATCCAGGTGCTCAATTGATATCTTCAGGAATATGCCCCTCTCTTTCTCTCAGTTTTACTTTATTCTCTGGGCAAGTTCTTCTTACCTCTTCCCTTAGATTTCTACCAGTTGTTCCAAGTTTATACCCATTTACAAAGTTAGCAACCTCAGGAGAAAGTAAGCACCTCTTTGCCAATAGTGACATTGAAAGCCCCAGGACTAATACCCATCAGTTCAGCTTGACTTATATGTGTCTATCTCTGCAACAAGAACTATGATGCCCATTGGCCAAGTCTAGAACACATACCACATGCGCACGCACACACGTAGGACTCAGGAGGGTGAGTCTGCCTCATTTGGCCTACATGGGCTAAGACTGAAAGAGGGACGCTAACCCAAAGGGAAACTAGAATGTTACTTCTAGAGGAAAAGGAAATGGATGCATGGAAAACAACCGACAGACACTACCCAGCTTTGGGGCCAAATGCAAAGGGCCTGACCCTGGGGTACAAAATGTTTCTAGAACTAAAAGGAGAGGGAGTCATTCTTTTCCCCCTACAGAGGGCCTCTCTCCCTGCAAGGAGGACAGCGTGGAATAGGGAAGAGGTCGCAGGAGCGCAGTTCCATGGGCCAGGAATGCAAGCGTAGCTTGTCTGTGGAAAGGATTTGCCATCCTCTATGGGAAGGACCTGGTCCCAGGGAAGCAGCTGATGTTAAGGCTGTGCCCTGAGCCGAACAGTGACAGGTACAGGGCTGTAGGTATCCTCTTCCTTCTCTCTTAGGCCCCTCTTCCATACCTTCTTCTCTGGGACCCACACACTAATAATAACAACCCCAGATCACAGGCTACCCGAGCTGCCATCATCATCTGTCTGGTTCACCAGCACGTGTGGCCCCAGGGCCAGTCACTGCAGGGGTACCTGCTGCGGAGCATCCTGAAAGAGCACTGGTGTTGAATGCCTTTCCTTCCATCACATCCACATCACACAATTGCACTGATAGTCCAGCTGGAGCACTGTGAAGACCTGCTGGCAAAAGACAATAGGGCTGGACCAAGCCTCTGTGTGCACCTGACTCGCTATGAGTCATATCCCCTGGGGACCACCTCAGTGCACCATTGTTATCAATTAAAAAGAGTCACGTATGTTCCCAACATTTGAACGTCAGAGCGGCAGCTGAGTTTGAGGATGTTGTTCTTTGGTTTGGAATATAATTCTCCACTAAGACGTCCACTGACAACAGCACAAAAATAATATCCCTTCCAAAGGCAGTTACATTTTAATTAACAATAAGTTAAGCTACAGCATCGACAAGAATAACGAAGGTTCTAAAGAGTGTGTGGTATTTCATCTGCTTTGCCAGTTCTCTTTTAGCAATTCTGGTCACTCTGAATCTTCTTCAAGGACGAGGTCTTAAGTTTGTCTGAGAAAAAAAAAATCCTGGTCCCTTCAGACCTTTTACTGCCGCCTTCTTCAGAGGGTAGAATAGCCTGACCATCACTCCCATCCCTCATTTTCACATGAGAATCTCCGGCTGCTCACGGTGGTAAATGCTAACAGAAGAGGTAACTAAATGTCATTGTGTTTATATCTATGTGTGTCCTCTGCAATATAAGATAAACAAACTAATCTTCTTACCAAGCTTAGGAGGCTAAAGAACAAAAATTATAGTTGAGTAACCTGCCAACGTAAATATTTCACAAAAGCTAAGTGACAGTAAATACAGCCAAATTTTGAGACTGGAGTGGGACTTTCCTGAAGTATTCTCAAGCTCGACCCCTTAAAGGAATAATTTCTTGTTGTTTTTAATATTTGGCTTGTCAAACTTACTACGATTTTACCATGCTGATGAAATGAGTATTAATATTAATTCACATATAGCAGCTAATTTTTAGGCTCGCGCAATGTGCTGGGCACTGTGTTAAATATTTACATGTATATAAAATAGATTATCAACAAGGACCTCCTGTATAGCACACGGAACTCTAGTCAATACTCTGTAATAAGCTATATGGGAAAAGAATCTGAAAAAGAATAGATACATGTACATGTATAACTGGATCACTTTGCTGTACATCTGAAACGAATACAACATTATAAAGCAATTATATTCCAATATAAAATAAAATAATTTTTAATAAATATTTTACATGGATTATCTCCTTTATCCTCAGAACAATTCTATGAGAAGGAGCTATCACCATCCTGATTTTACAGATGGGGAAACTGAGTCTCAAACAGGTAACACAAATTGGGACCGGGAATCAAACCCAGGCAGCATCACCCAGAGCCCGTGTCATTAACCATTTTCAGGCTGCATTACATGAGCCCTTCCCTGAGAGTGACAATAGCTTCCTACCACCCCCCACTTCAAGGCTATGCCACTGTTCTGTTCTCACAGCCCTCCCACACCTCACCCATCCCCAGCTCTCCAGCCTAACGCCCCAGTCTTCCTCACTTAGCATTTTATTCTAGATAACACATTTTCTTCCCCCTTCCCACCTGTTATTCACTTCCTTGCTACCCCCTAAAGCTAATCACATGGGCTGACCTTACTTCCACGCCTTTCTGCAAGCTGTTTCCTACCCTGGAAGGCTGCCTCCTCTTCTCCACCGATGGAGACCTCGAAATCTCATCTCAAAACACCACGTTCTTTGTTCTCTTTTTTTTTTTTTCCGCACCGTGAGATATGCGGGATCTTAGTTCCTCAACCAGGGATCGAAACTGGACCACCAGGGAAGTCCCTTAAAACACCACATTCTTTTTTTTTTTTTTTTAACATCTTACTGGAGTATAATTGCTTTACAATGTTGTGTTAGTTTCTGCTGTATCACAAAGTGAATCAGCTGTATGTATACTTATACCCCCATATCCCTTCCCTCTTGCGTCTCCCTACCCCCCTCCCTATCCCACCCCCTGGGGGGGTCACACAGCACAGAGCTGATCTCCCTGTGCTATGCAGCTGCTTCCCACTAGCTAGCTATTTGACATTTGGCAGTGTATATATGTCAATGCTACTCTCTCACTTCGTCCCAGCTTACCCTTTCCCCTCCCCATGTCCTCAAGTCCATTCTCTACATCTTCATCTTTATTCCTGTCCTGCCCCTAGGTTCATCAGAACCTTTTTTTTTTTAGATTCCATATATATGTGTTAGCATAGGGTATTTGTTTTTCTCTTTCTGACTTACTTCACTCTGTATGACAGACTCTAGGTCCATCCACCTCACTACAAATAACTCAATTTCATTTCCTTTTATGGCTGAGTAATATTCCATTGTGTATATGTGCCACATATTCTTTATCCAGTCATCTGTTGATGGACACTTAGGTTGATGTCATGCCCTGGCTATTGTAAATAGTGCTGCAATGAACACTGTGGCACATGTCTCTTTATGAGTTATGGTTTTCTCAGGGTATATGCCCAGTAGCGGGATTGCTGGGTCATATGGTAGTTCTATTTTTAGTTTCTTAAGGAACCTCCATACTGTTCTCCATAGTGGCTGTATCAGTTTACATTCCCACCAACAGTGCAAGAGGGTTCCCTTTTCTCCACACCCTCTCCAGCATTTATTGTTTCTAGATTTTCTGAGGATGGCCATTCTGACCAGTGTGAGGTGATTCCTCACTGCTGTTTTGATTTGCATTTCTCTGATGATTAGTGATGTTGAGCATCCTTTCATGTGTTTGCTGCCAATCTGTATATCGCCTTTGGAGAAATGTCTATTTAGGTCTTCTGCCCATTTTTGGATTGGGTTGTTTGTTTGTTTTTTATATTGAGCTGCATGAGCCGCTTGTATATTTTGGAGATTAAGCCTTTGTCAGTTGCTTCATTTGAAAATATTTTCTCCCATTCTGAGAGTTGTCTTTTCATCTTGTTTATGGTTTCCTTTGTTGTGCAAAAGCTTTGAAGTTTCATTAGGTCCCATTTGTTTATTTTTGTTTTTATTTCCATTTCTCTAGGAGGTGGGTCAAAAAGGATCTTGCTGTGATTTATGTCATACAGTGTTCTGCCTATGTTTTCCTCTAAGAGTTTGATAGTGTCTGGCCTCACATTTAGGTCTTTAATCCATTTTGAGTTTATTTTTGTGTATGGTGTTAGGAAGTGTTCTAATTTCATTCTTTTACATGTACCTGTCCAGTTTTCCCAGCATCACTTATTGAAGAGGCTATCTTTTCTCCATTGTATACTCTTGCCTCCTTTATCAAAGATAAGGTGACCATATGTGCGTGGGTTTATCTCTGGGCTTTCTATCCTGTTCCATTGATCTATATTTCTGTTTTTGTGCCATTACCATCCTTTCTTGATTACTGTAGCTTTGTAGTATAGTCTGAAGTCAGGGAGCCTGATGCCTCCAGCTCCATTTTTCTTTCTCAAGATTGCTTTGGTTATCTGGGGTCTTTTGTGTTTCCACACAAATTGTGAAATTTTTTGTTCTAGTTCTGTGAAAAATGTCATTGATATTTTGATAGGGATTGCACTGAATCTGTAGATTGCTTTGGGTAGTAGAGTCATTTTCACAATGTTGGTTCTTCCAATCCAAGAACACGGTATATCTCTCCATCTGTTTGTATCATCTTTAATTTCTTTCATCAGTATCTTATAGTTTTCTGCATACAGGTCTTTTGTCTCCTTAGGTAGGTTTATCCCTAGGTATTTTATTCTTTTTGTTGCAGTGATAAATCAGACTGTTTCCTTAATTTCACTTTCAGATTTTTCATTATTAGTGTATAGGAGTGCAAGAGATTTCTGTCCATTAATTTTGTATCCTGCTACTTTACCAAATTCATTGATTAGCTCTAGTAGTTTTCTGGTAGCATCTTTAGGATTCTCTATGTATAGTATTGTCATCTGCAAACAGTGACAGTTTTTCTTCTTCTTTTCCGATTTGGATTCCTTTTATTTCTTTTTCTTCTCTGATTGTTGTGGCTACGACTCCAAAACTATGTAGAATAATAGCAGTGAGAGTGGGCAACCTTGTCTTGTTCCTGATCTTAGAGGAAATGGTTTCAGCTCTTCACCATTGAGAATGATGTTGGCTGTGGGTTTGTCATATATGGCCTTTATTATGTTGAGGTAGGTTCCCTCTATGCCTACCTTCTGCCGGGTTTTTATCATAAATGGGTGTTGAAATTTGTCAAAAGCTTTTTCTGCATCTATTGAGATTATCGTATGGTTTTTATTCTTCAATTTGCTAATATGGTGTATCACATTGATTGATTTGCTTATATTGAAGAATCCTTGCATTCCTGGGATAAACCCCACTTGATCATGGAAAACACCAGATGCTTATATAGCCTTTCCACTCTCTCTCCCTCCTAGAAATGCCCATGGCCCATTTGCGGTTTTTTTTTTTACCATTTATTTGAAGTTTAAACACTGCCTTGTGATGTTGATTAGCTGCTGAAGCTTACAAATCACTAGCCCCACTATTAGATCAGCCTCCTAGAAGGCATGAACCACATCCTGGCTCCTTTGACTCACCTTCACATCTAGCACAGAACCTGGCCCAGTCCTCAGCTCAGCCCTCAATGAAGTCACAGGCTGGGGTCAAGAACCTGAGTGCCTTCTAACTGCTGGGATATTTAGTATATGAAACATTCAATACAGGTTTTGATTTGTGCTTGATTATCATGACACAGCTCAAATCAATCCCTGGAAGGGAACAGCCCACAATAGACTCAATCCTCAGCTCTGCTACCCACGTGGCCACCTGTCACAAGGATGTGGGCCCGTTTGTGGGTGACTTTGAGGAAGAGTCAGCTTCCCTGAATATCAGAAGCTGAGGCAGAGGATATGCTGCAATAGCCTTTAGCGTGGACATTTGTTCAACACACTCCTCTCCTCTCCGATCCTAAGTGCTCAAAGAAAAAAAACTATTTTTTTAAAGTTTTCTGATTCTCTAAGTAACACTTCTTCATGGTTTTTAAAAAAAAAAGAAAAAGAAAACATGAAAAATGTGGTGCTCCAAAGACAATGGTGCTTCAAGGACAAAGGACGACCCTGCCTGAAAAAGTTTCATGTTACACCCCCTACTGGAGTCTTAATTGCCCTCCCCTCCATGTTGCGATGGTTATGAAATTCCTGAGCCCACCTGAGCGACACCCACCTCGGCAACGGGACCTGTACCAAATAAGGAAAGGCATCTTTCTTATTTGAAAGAGTCTGTCCCACTCCCACCCTATAGAAGGAACATATATGTGCCTCAACCAATTAGTAAACGAAGTTTTCACCTCAGACCATTCCTTTGTTTTCTGGCTATAAAAACTGATCAAGAGCACATGTTCAGGCTCGACTCTCCCAGACTCCTAGGAAGTCGGCCTGCTGTTCTGGCAGCGACCCTTCCCTCTAATATATTCTATCTTCTTTACATACTGCTTTATGTCTGGAAATTCTTTTCCAGCCCACCTTCAGACCACAACAAAAATGTATGAAGAATAACATATTACCCATTATCTCACCATTGTTATCTTTCTGGTATATTTCCTTCCAGTCTTTTTTTTTTTTTTTGGCTACCAGCCCACCACTTGCTAAACAATGGAATGACAACAGTAAAGACCCATCCCAGCCCTCTAGTCTCCTGCAGATGAGCGAGAGAGACATGCAGGACAACAGTGACGGGTCACACAGTATGAAGACCAGGACAGTACAAAGGACAAGGCCATGGAACTTTCCACCTAGAGGGAGAAGAAAGGGCAAAGATGGAGAAAGAACTGTGAAAGGGCCTGCGTTTTGTTCCCTCCAGCACAGTTACCGAGATCCTGCTGTGTGTCAGGGTGGTGGGGAACTGAGAAGACCCAGAGGCAGGAAATGACTTGTTCAAGGTCACTCAGCTAGTTAGCTATTTCCACAATACTTACCAGAACACATGTTCTGAAGCCACAAGATCCTAAAGAAGACTTCATGCAAATAAACCCATAAATCACGTATATATGTGTGTGTGCAATATATTTTTATATTATATTTACATATTATTTATAAACATATATATTTCACACACACACACATAAATATACGCTTTATCAAATTCTGTGTTAATACACACAAAATAAACTGCCTTAATTGAAGCCTCAAACTACATGAATAGAGGACCATCCAGGAAAATCTGGGGCACACGGTTTGGTCACAAGCATTACACTACAGCTTTTTCTCAATCCAGCACGCATTTCCTAAAACAGCCTTGCATTCCATCAGGATATAAAACCCTGTTGAGGATGCCCCGCTCAGGAATCAAAGAGTATGAGTGGCTGGGAAGAGATCTCGTTGACTTTACCCTCTAAGTGAAATGGGATGCAAAACTAAACAATGTCATTAGGGAGACAGAACTTCATTTCCCTCAAACAGTCCTTTCAACTTAGAAAGCAAAAGGGCCTGGGCCATTAGCAAGCAGAACTATTTCTTGCTATTTTGCATTTCCTTCCTCGAAACTACCTTTAATAGTTTGAGCCATGAAGGCTCTAGGCAAGGGAGGAGGAAGAAGGCAAACTAGAAGTAATTTGAAAATTAAATAACAAAAAGGAAGCCCAGGCAGAAACCTCAGCAGCCCCAGAATCTGATGTACTTTTGAGTCCAGGGCTCACTCCATCCTGACAAAAGGAGTGGAGAGAGCTGGGCTCTGTTCCGCCTGATTAATTCCACATTGTTCAGCAAAGGTCTATCCAAATGGTTAGAACAACAACTAGATGATAATCACAAAGCCCTCCGCAAGCCGTTGAAAATGAATTTGTCTGATACATTCGCAGCGTCTACTGAGCAACATCAAAGGAGCTCAAAACACAGTGGACTTTGTTGAGTAACCAGTTTTAAGTAGGGTAAAAAAAAATGAACACTTTTCTGCCTGCAAACTCTAAAAGCCCAACTTGTGTTCTCAGAGTCCAGAAGAATAAATCACTCCAGCAAAGAAATAATAATAATGAAGACGTATGGTGCGGCTCCCAAAAGCCCATCACGTACCCGTCATTAATACATAGCAGATCGTTCATCACAACGCCATCTTTTGATTACTTTCTCATAGGGACAAACTCAAATGGATTTTCTTTCTCCCTTTCTCTTTGCAAGAATACTTTCTTAAGAAACCAGCTAAGGCATTACAATGGGCAGCACTAGAGGATGACCTTCTGGCAGCAGGATTCCCAACTCAGTGAGAGCTCTTTCCAACCTTTGCAGCGGAGGAAGCGGAGGAAGCGGGGCATTTGGCTGGCTTTCACAGCAGGATCCCAGCATCCCTCCAACTCGCTGATCTTCCTGCTTTACTTTATTGCATGTGCTGCTATTTTCCACACATCACTGGCTCCAAACTTGCTTCTCTCCAGACCCCTTTCATCTCATTCACCATCTCTATTACTTTCTGACTCTGTTTTCTTTCCTTCCTTGCCTTCATTAATTCAGCAAACATGGCTGAAGCACCTACTCTTGCAAAACACAGCATCACTTTCTCTCTCTGTCACACTCCCATACGCATTTTCCTCCCCGAGCAAAACTTCCCTCGACTCTCCATACATTCTGTGTGCATAGGAAGGAGATGCTTAAGTTATCATGAAATATTTCAGACTTACCCAAAAACTGTAAACAGTAATATAACAAAACACTTGTGTACCGACTGCCCACCTTAAGGGATAAGACATCAATATAACTGATATCTTAATGTGTCCCCCTTCCTCCCTGGTGACATTCCCCCTCCCCACTTACCCACAGATAATCACTAAACTAAATAAGGTTTTTCTTATTCCCGTGAATTTTTAAACATCTTTACAACATATGTAAATATCCAAACATAATATATAGCGTTGTTTTACATTTTCTTGACCTTTATAGTCATGGTTTTGTACCACATATTTTCTTCAGTGTGCTCCTTGGCTCAGCATTGTAAAGTTGAACATCATTCATGTGAACACTTTAGCTCTAGTTATTCTTTTGTCATCACCGTCTATTATTCCACTGCATCAAGGCAGCCCAGTTCATTTATCCAGTCTCCTCCTGATGGACATTTAAGTTAATCCCAATGTTTTTATTATCACGGAGAGTGTGAACATTCTGGCATACGGCTCCTTGCACACATTCCCAATACCCTCTTGATCTCCACCTGCACATCGAATATCAGGGGAATTGCTACTCCTTAACGTTGCCAATGAGACACCTTCCAACGCAGCCGTATTTGCCTCAGCCTGAACTCTGGCCCTTTTCCATCTAATCCGTGACTTAAAAGGACATGGCCGGGTGACTTTGATCAGTGAGGCCGAAAAGACAGACCCCAGTAGATGCCATCCCCAGGCTCCCTGGTCTTCGGCTCTGCCTCTCATCAACATGCCGTGGAGCTGGGGAGGTGGCATTCCCATGCTGGGGACCTCGGCACAGAATCAAGTCGCTGCTATTGGGTTTTATGTGGCACATCCGACCCGCTGTTTGTTGCCTTACACAAAGGAGTTGATGCTCTCCTGAGAAATTAATTTGGATTTCCATTCCACTTCAAATTGTGAAACAAGAATGAACACATCTCAGCCTGGGTGGTCTGTTTCCCTCGCTGTTTCTCCTAATCCCTTTCCCCACAGTTGGGCTAAAAGCACCATTATCCACTCCTCGTAAGGGTCTGGGATGCCCTGTCCTGGGCTTGTTCTGTTCCCTTGCTTTGCTTTATTTCCTGTGTCATCTCTTTTGTCTGTGCTTCCAGATGTTATTAAATAATCCTCTAGATATGCCTTTAGGATTTGCTGTAAAGACACTTGAGATAAAATATCTGTCAGAACCAAGCTGGTAAGGATAAATGGGAAATGTTTGGTATGAGAGTCGGGACCTTCCCTCAAGCAACAATTACACCAGGACAAATCAGTTTTGACTGAAGACAGAGCCTCTTCCAGAGTCTCCTTTATCAAGAAATTAAAATCTTCCCCTTATTTCCTGAAAGTTAAATCTCCTTTTTGTCATTCGCCTGAATACTGAGGGTTTTCTAAATTACTTTATAAGATGCATGTGGGGAGTCTGAATAAAACCATAATACGAATAAGGATGTTTGAGAAATAAGGATATTGAGAAAGAATACCCAACTAATAACGAGGAGCAAGGAGTTGTTAATACCTATAATCATTGGCATTCCATGCACAGAAGACAAAGTTCTTTACAAAGAATGGTACAACCAGGAACAACATAAGGAACTATGCCTAGCAAAGACCATACAACTGAAATATATATTTCCAAAGGCCTCATATATTATAAAACTGGTGTTGGGGAGGAAGGCATTACCTTCTAAATTTCCCACATGAGAAGCTAAACGGATATAGAATTTATCACCATAAACACATAGGGAAATCTTGCCCCATAAGGTATCTATTCCTTGATTTACACACACACACACACACTCACAAAGCATGAATAGTCACTTGCCTGCACATGAGGTATGTGCCTAAAATTTGCACCTACTTTGAATTTTTGCAAGCTAAATAATATTTAAGCATTTCAGAGGTGCTTTTTCTTCACTATGCAGTTGTATTCTATTTAATGAGCACGTACTATAGTCACGTATTGTGTCAGTTACTCTTTTACAAGAATTTCATTCATGCTCCAACCAAGGCAAAACGCTGCACGTATATTATTTCATTGGCTCCTCACAAGAGGATATTCTTACCCTCATTTTTCTGATGAGGAAACTGGTGCTTCAATAGGTAGGCAACCTACTGACGTTTCCTCAGTTAGCGAATGAAGAGTAGGATTATAAGCCCAAAGCAGTCTGTTGGACTCTAAAATCAAAGAACTTAAGCACTACCCTAACCTGGCTCCACAAAAAAGACAACTATGGTACTTACAAACTTTCAGTACCTTGACTATAGTAGATTCAGATGGATGGATGCATGGATGGAAGAATAGATGGATGGACGGGCAGATGATGAATGAATGAACAATGGGTGGATGGAGACAAAGGAGCTTCACATCTCAATGAAGGATGACTCAACAAACAGTGTCTTTTTTCCTCCATGATAAGGGATGTATATAAATAACCATCCTTCTAGACACACAGATCCTTTATTATTATTCATAACAGATAGATAGATAAAATGTAAATCCAACCCTTTAATTTATCTGTTTACGAATTTCATTTTCCCTTCTGAATTTCTTTTGACCTTTGTATCTGAATCCACAGAACGGGA
Organism: Stenella coeruleoalba; assembly: GCF_951394435.1. Taxonomy (NCBI): domain Eukaryota; kingdom Metazoa; phylum Chordata; class Mammalia; order Artiodactyla; family Delphinidae; genus Stenella; species Stenella coeruleoalba. Next base: position 35,403,743 of record NC_137151.1, on the reverse strand, counting down.
AAAAATACTTGGAAATGGGGATTTCCTGAGTTGTGCCTTTATACCTCAAATTCAGTTGCTGAAAACATGAAAACAACAAGGCCAAGGTTCCATCCCTACATAGGTCTGCTGGTGTTACCAGTTCCTGTCACATAGAACATTTCAGCACAGCCAGCCGCCTCCCTTGGACAGGAGGGGTCTGATCACATTGATCTCCAGGAAAGAACTAGGGGATGGACCCACACACCCACCTCTGTTTGTCTACCAACCCACGCGTCCCCCGTAGATTCACAAAATCCTCTTCATATAGAGAGGCCAGCATTTTCTCAGCATTGCCAAACCTTGAATATGAAACTGGGAAACTCAAATAAGGAAGAACAAACCTGTGAACGAGCTACAGGAAGCAGAAATGCCAGTTCTATGCCAGGAGTGACATCTAAGCTGGGACAACACAAGAACCATGAGTCACAGGTCCCGTGCAAGTCAGGCACTCCCATGTAAACTCTAGTGGCAAGCTCCAGCTAGGAGCTCTACACATCATTTAGTGAATCTTCACCTGCTGGACTCTCTATTAAATGGATCCCATTTTGCAGGTGAAGAAAGTAAGGTTCTGAGAGGTCAAGTCACTTACAGGACAGAGCCAAGGTTCAAGCCCTCATCTGTTCCCTTTCCAAGCTGCTGCTCTTTCAGACACAGTGAACCCCTCACGGTCTCTTTCTGTTGCTGGTCCATCCATCTGTCACCCAGCTGCACAGTACAGCTCTCCTGGTGCATGGTAATGTGACACTTAATTAAATAACAGTGGTAAAGACCCACATAAAATGTTTATGGCTGTATTAAGTTTTTCTCAGTGCCAAGTGACCAGGTGCTGCCTGCGTCTGATGACCATTTGGCTTTGGGGTTTAACCAAGACTGTTCACAGTGCAGACGTGGCGGTCCGCAGGAGAGCGGAGACTGTGTCAGAGGCAAGGAAATGACCTGTGTCCTGCATTTTGTGTTCAAGACATGATAACCCTAGACACTTCAGTCCAGGGGGCCTCCCCAAGATGGAAATAAATCTGTCATGCAAAGCGTTGAGTGGGCTGATGAACATTCTTGGGAACCCATCCACAGCTTTCACCCAGTTTCCAAAGGGGGCCTGTGACCATCCCCCAGGGTGGGAGAGCACTGCCTAAGCTGCCTATTTTAATGCCAGTTCCTTTGGGTGTTGTCCCAGGGCAGCCGTGGCGAAGGCTTGGAGCCGGCACCTGTTTGTCATTCAGGTCTCAACCCGGGCTGTTATCTAAGGCTTCCGTGCTTAGCCTTCCAGGAAATGCAGATTAACATCCTAAACAGGCCCCTCTCCAAGTTCTCACCTGCATCCCTGTCCAACAAGTCCAAATGTTCACCACAAGCCACAGCAGTTGTAAAGCTGGGTCTCTGGGCTCTGTTCCTTATTCCTTAGAAGGAGCACACCTCACAGCTGATTTCAAACTTCCACGGACCGGACTGGGAAGGCAGGCAACCAACGGGCCCTTAGCTGTTACGCAAAGAGCACAGATTCTCAAGAAAGAGAAACTGGGGAGGAAGCCAAGACTGCCGTTTGGAATCTCAGCTTTGACAGTGCTGAGAAGGTCCGAAGGCCTCCAGCCCTTGTGTTCTGGCAGGTTCCGTTTCGCCAGAAAAGAAGGGGTGGGCCCTGTTAGGTCAAGCCAATGTTTGCAGGGTTCCCAGACACATGCTGTGTGTCAAAACAGACCTCGAAGGTATGGGCATCAGGCAGAACTGATAGGAGGCCAAGAGAAGCCCACAGGTGATAATAACCCTCACTGAAGCCTGGAAACCAAGAATAAGCAAACACCCAGTGTCCTTGGGATGTCCTTGGGATGTCACATCACAGAACTCCTGCCAGGGCACGCTGAGGGCTGCAGAGCCTGCCCCTCCCCTGCTATCTCTCTGAACTGCCCCCAGCCCTGAATTCTAGGCAAAGACCATGCTCCCCAACAGCTAAACTGTAAGGGAAAGAAACTTCTTTAAACTACAGTGGGGACAATGTTCATTGCAGCACTATTTACAATAGCCAGGACATGGAAGCAACCTAAGTGTCCATCGACAGATGAATGGATAAAGGAGATGTGGCACATACGTACAATGGAATATTACCCAGCCATAAGAAGAAACGAAATTGAGTTATTTGTAGTGAGGTGGATGGACCTAGAGTCTGTCATGCAAAGTAAGTCAGAAAGAGAAAAACAAATACCGTATGCTAACACATATATATAGAATCTAAAAGAAAAAAAAAAGGTTCTGAAGAACCAAGGGGCAGGACAGGAATAAAGACGCAGACGTAGAGAATGGACTTGAGGACAAGGGGAGGGGGAAGGGCAAGCTGGGACACAGTGAGAGAGTGGCATGGACATATATACACTGCCAAATGTAAAACAGACAGGTAGTGGGAAACAGCCGCATAGCACAGGGAGATCAGCTTGGTGCTTTGTGACCACCTAGAGGGGTGGGATAGGGAGGGTGGGAGGGAGATGCAAGAGGGAGGGGATATGGGGATATATGTATGCGTATAGCTGATTCACTTTGTGATGCAGCAGAAACTAACACACCATTGTAAAGCATAAAGATGTTAAAAAATAAAATAAAATAAATTACAGTGGGGAAAGTTAAGATTTCAAGAACAAGTTTGACAGCAGGGAGATTGATAGAAAGCAGATAAAAGGCAGAAAGGCTTTCCTAGCAAACATCAGTCAGGGCAACAGTCTCATTTGTAAACCTAATGGGAAATTCAAGGAGCAGGAGGCATGCCTCCAAGCTGAACATTTTAATAAGGAAACCCACGTTGTATGAACCAAAGCCAATAAATTAATTAGGAATAGCATCACACTGATATATGGCATTATCCACTTGTCAATTTAATTTCTTTTTCTTTTTAATGAAAAATAAAAATAGAAGAGGCCGTCTTGCAAGTTGGCCAGTGACTCTCCCCAGAGCAAGTTCTGGGTACGTTTGCTGAGGAAGTGAATTCTCATTGGGTTTCACACTTGCAATGACGCACAATGATAACTTGTGCAGGAGGACAAGATGATCAAGTACAGAAAATGGAAAACGCCAGTGGGAGCCTTATTGATCCAGGGAGGGCTGTTTTCAACTGCAAGAAACCTGGAATCTCTTCTTCTGAATATTTGCTGGACCATCAGAAGGCACTGAATCCCAGCACAGTTGAAAAGTAAATGCAACAGGAAAAGATCTTTCTGGGCAGCTCTCCTATGGCCATCTGTTCTGGGATTCACTAACCATAAGCTCATACTTATTGAGCACTCACTGTATATCAGCCCCTGTGCTAAGTGCTTTAGGTATCCTCACTCATTTAATCCCTATCTCAGCGCTCTGAACAGAATACTTTCACTACCTCCATTTTACAGTAGAAAGTGGGACCCAGAGGTCCAGGCACTTTCCAGAGGTGCCATGGTGTGGAGAGGCACAGTGAGGTCCGTCGCAGGCCTTCTGACTCCCACGCTGAATTGCCACCAATTCTTCTTGCTTCCTAACCTGGAAGCGTTTAGCGGTAGATAATTTTAAACCTCTTTGGGGATTCACATTATTGCTGTTGTAGGCAGCCTTGCTATTTAACCCCTACCCTACCTCCCAAGTAGTTCGCTTTGGAATTCTCAAATACAAATCCTGTGTCTCAAACTACCAATACTACTACTAACAGCAGTAGTGATAACCATACTTGGCATCTGTGTGAGCATCATACATTTACACACCACTTCATTTCCATGTTAAGTCGTGCTCTCACCAGATCCCCAAAAGATCCCGATGGGTGGCAGGTAGCCTGGGTGTCAGAGAGATTGATCAGGGGTAGGAGGACGGAAAGCTGGCATTTCACTCTATTTTCTTCTATCATGTATTACTTCTTATTGTAAGCACATATTACTTTTCCATTTCTTTAAAAGAGTCAATAGAAATATTAAAAAAAACTCTATGAGGTAGATATCATATTATTGCCCCATGTTCTATGGCTTACCCAAGGCCACATGGCCAATTAGTTCAGAACCAGAACCCAGGCCTTCTAACGCTTACCTATTTGTATGGTTCACCCCACCAGGGATATCTATAATAGCTTCCTGAATTTCAACCTTTTACAGAATCTTCTAGAACAGTAAAGGTGATTTTATAGGCCCAGGGCAATAGGGGCACTCCCCTCAGATGTCAGCCATGGTGGGTGGAAGAGCGAGGGCCAGCACCCTGTTCAGTCTACGCCTCATATACACTCTGCAAACACTACCTTGTGGTTAGTCTCCTAGGCCCAGGCAACTCCCCTAGGTCTAGGGAACACACAGGCATTGAGAAATGGTCCCTGGTCTCCTATGCTCTCACAGAGCAGCAGAAGCAGAGAAGTAAAGAGATTTAACAGTGCTGCGAGAGAGTATTGGATGGCAGTGGGTATGGGATGCAGCGGCAGCATTTAACCAATGTTTATTGGGCTCTACATTAGGCCAGGCCCTGGGGATTCAGAGGGAGTAGGGAGGGGTCCTTATCTTGGAGAAGCTCAGTAGCCAGGGAAGCAGATGAAAGCACAATGTGATCCGCAGATAAGAGCTTTAGTGGACGTTTGAATAGAGCTCAGAGGAGGGGTGTGTGTGTGTGTGTGTGTGTGTGTGTGGGGTGTGTGTGTGTGTGTGTGTGTGTGTGTGTGTGTGGTGTGTGTGTGTGTGTGTGTGTGTGTGTGTGCGTGCGTGCGTGCGTGCGCGCGCGCGCGCACTGTGGGGTGAGGTCTCCGAGTTGGGACAACTGGCATTCACTGGGTAATTCCTAACAAAGGCCCACAGTCAGCCAAACCCAAGTGTGCTAACCTCTCCTCTGCTGTGTGCCTTGAGGGAAGCTGTCTCTCCCCCATAACCCGAAGAGTTCGTTCTTCTCCATCTTTTCCCTCTAGTTGGTGTAGGATCACTACTAAAGCTCAGGGGTTCTTGTCACTTCAAAGCAGTCTTCCTCATTGTTGTTGTGTTGTCCTTGTCAAGTCATCCTTCAGCTCTGTTTGTCTCCTTCACATTGTTTTCTCTGCCAGGCCTAGGAGAGCCTTCAGAGGGGAATTCATTCAGGAATAGCCCTCCTCCCAGAGAACTCCATCAAAGGGATCTCCTCTGGGTAAAAGGCTCCACGAGCCGAGGGCAGCTGTAGGAACCACACCAGCTGCTCTCCTGGGTCAATAGGTCAAGCCCAGCAAAGAGCCAAGCTCATATTTCTGACCCTGGGTGGTTCAATAAACCTTAGAGACCATTTTGGGTATTAAGGTAACACTAGCAAAAAAAAAAACAAAACTAGAAATTAGAAATGTGATATTTCTACCATAGCGAAGTACAATTCAAAGTGGCTGACTAACTTGTCTTTGAGGCAAGCAAGTGAACTGAAAAACATGCCAGGAAAAGGAAAACGCTCCTGAGATGCAGAGTTAGAGGTGTAGGCTCTGAAGAGATCCACCAGCACAAAGAGGTAGTTCAAGTTTAGAGGTTATATGTAAATCAGAGGGGCTCTTGGGCCCTCCACCAGCTGGAAGATGGGTAGGAAGAAAGAAGCAAGGGAACATTTGTAGAAAACTCCAAGAGCCCTTCACACAGCATGAAAAACTAATAGTGAATATTTTCGACAGCTTCTTTCCTTAAAATAAACACAGAGCCTTGTGGTAGATCCTAGTAAGCACTGCTTGAGTGACAATTTTAGTATGATGATTTTCACTAGAAATAAACTTTCATTACAAATGTGGGTGGATCCATTGATGCGTCCTACAAGTCTTCGTGTTATTTTTATAAAGGTAAACAAGCATAGGAACAGAGAACTCAGGGGACGTCCCCAAGTGTCTCTGAGGAAGGCCCCCAACGAATGACACTTTTTTCTTTCTATCTTTTTCAGCTACAGGAAATCCGAAATCACTGAGACTGTGTCAAAGGCAAGCCAATCAATAGCTCAGGAAGGAAAGTGCCCATGTGGGCAGCCTTATACAACAGACCCAGCAGAAGGGACACAACAAAAGTTTACTTCGTGCCTCATCTCTACTGGCAAAAAAATACTCAATTCTGGGAATCAACATGAGCAAAGTAACCTGGTAGATCAGTATGGCAGAATTAAAATGAGGGCCAGGGGAGGGAAGAGCCTGATGGAACTCAAGTACCTTTGATTAATCATCTCCTACAAGGACAATTCGAGAAAGAACATGGTGATGTCATCATCCATCAATCACGATATAATTCATCTCTCCCTCTCACACACACCCCCTGCTTCTGCAAGCCCCCCATTCCATATATCACAAATGACTTTTTTAATTCCCTCAGCAAATTCTCCCAGCATCAGCCACACCTTCTTTCTTTATGTTTCCAGAGATGTAGCCCAAACTAAGGACTAGGTTCAGTTGTGTGGAGAGCAGGCAATCAATAGGTGCTTCCTAGATAATGGAGCCTGGAGATAGGATCATCCTGCCTACCCCAGCAGCTGTCAGCGCTCACTACAGAAGTGCTGACCTCAAGACAGCCCCAGAGAGCACAAAGAGTGATTTGGGCCATGGGGTGACAGTTGCTCTCAGAAAGTGGACAAAGCTGGGAACAATGGAGCACATTAGGAATACTCATAAACCAGGACAGTTAATCCCTTTTTCTGGGAAGTGTGGTGAGAGACAGGAAGTATGTAACCAGGTCCTCTGATTTAGGGAGCAAAGTTGTCTGTATGTAGGCATGTGCATTTTCTAGAGGGAGTGCATAACCGTCATCAGAATTTCAAAAGGGTCCCAGAACCTTCCGTTTCCCCTTTATCTGTGTCCCCCCCCCAAAAAAAATGTAAGAGCCATTAGGAGGCTGCCCAGGAAACCAGGTCAAATGAGAAAAAATACACAAGGAAAGAACTCCAATGTTGACCAACCAGGAGGTCCAACCCCTGCGTGGAGATTCTTGGCTCTGTTGCTTCATTTGTCTCCTTCAATGGTCCCCATTCCAGTGTTTCATAGTCAGGAATTCTTTCCTGGTAAGTCCTTTGTAAGCACAGTTTGGAAAGGGCATCCAGATTTTCAAAGACCCCAACTGAGGCGTCCTTCACCTAAAACCATCTCTTCCCGTCCTAACATAGAGACCACAAGGCCCTGAAGAGGGAGACCTGAGAACCTCCAAGTCTGAAGTTGATTATCTCTATAATAGACAACTCATGGAAAACTAAATAGGTTTAAACTTTTAAACTTTGAATAATTTGGGTTGTGGTCATTCAAACAATGGAATGTTAAACTTCTTGCTCACCATTTAGTCACTTTTTCGTCCAGCAAGCATTTATTGACCTGAGCCTTAGGGATGTTCCATGTGGGACATCATCCCTTCCCTCAGGAAGCTCATCTTTCAGGACACAGTCTGCCTTCCCTAACCCACAGCAGCCATGCTTAAGCTTGTCACAGGGTCTGAACTAAGACTGCACCGGATGACCGTATAAGGCAGTTGTCCTGTTTTTGAAACCCACTTTGAAACTTACTAGCCCACTGTATCACAAGGATTCCAACGAGGGCCATCTGCAGTTGTTGGAAGGATCAAGAAGATGTAGGTGCAAGGGCTTTGTAGACTGTAAAACATTTTAGATATAATATATTACAACGATGGCCATCTTCTCTCTTACTCTCATCACTTATGGTTTTCTTTCTTCTTCTTCTTTTTTTTTTTTTTTTTGGTGGCATGAAAAGAAAAGATACTGTCAGTAAGGCTGTGTAGATAGACTTTAAAATTTAGAAAGCATTGGGCTTCCCTGGTGGCGCAGTGGTTGAGAGTCCACCTGCCGATGCAGGGGACACGGGTTTGTGCCCCGGTCCGGAAGGATCCCACATGCCGCAGAGCGGCTGGGCCCGTGAGCCATAGCCGCTGAGCCTGCGCGTCCAGAGCCTGTGCTCTGCAACAGGAGAGGCCGCAACGGTGAGAGGCCTGCGTACCACAAAAAAAAAAAAAAAATTTAGAAAGCACTGAAAAACCTGGAAAATCCACTCCTTTTTTTGTCTCCACCACCAAGAGAGGAAAATGGTTTTAGAGAAGGAGAGGGATGAAGAATAAGAGGGCTATCTGAAGCAAGTAGCCCAGAAGAATCGATATGGGTAGCCGAAACATAGTGACGGGCAGAGGTGCTCGAAGGCTAGAAGATAGTCAAATACTGCTCTGTATTTAAAAGAAGGAGGAGGAGAAGGAGGTGAAGAAGGCAGAAGGGGGAAGAGAAGAAAAAATAGATACTGTAAACCGATCTCAAACCCAAACATTAATTTCGGGCAAGAATTGAGAAGTGATCATAATAACAATTGCTAACATATATGAATGCCATGCTAAGTATTTTTCATGTACTAATTCACTTATACCTTGAGAGAACTCAACGATAAGAATTTAAATGAGTTAATAAGGGTATAGTTCTTAGAACAGCACCTGGCACATAATAAGTACTCAACACACTCTCATTATTATTATTAGCTCCACTTTATAGGTGTGAAAACTGAGGAAAGAGAGGTGAATTGATTTGCCTAAACTTACACAGTGAATTTAAGTGGTAGAGCTGAGCTGCCTGATCTCAAAGCCCAGAAGAAAAACACCTCTAAGAACACTTCTATATTTAAATTTTTACCATTCTTTGAATAACTAATTCAATTCAACAAACATCTGTAAGTCCCTGCTTTGAGAAAAAGGCTCCAAGTTCCAGGAGAAAGGGGTTAAATAACTGCTATTTCGGTATTATACGGACTATTCTAGGCATTTGAAAGGATAAGAATTAAGACAGAGTAGTGCAGATGCTCCCAAGCCAGTGGAAAAGTTACCTGCTTAAATAACCTAATACCTGCCTGGTTGAGACGTGGAGCATGACAGAAGAATATGCTGGGAGGAGTGGGGAGATGAGAAACTACGGATCAGGGAGAATTGATTTGAACTAGCTGTCTGTCTCAGTGAGTCAATGTTAGAGAGCATTGAGAAATAACCCAGGGTTATTATGAGGGTGATTAGGTCACTGGAATTAGGGTTAAAGTTTTGTTGATAGGAAGAATATGAATTTCTCCTGTTGACCAGATGGGGGTCTTTGGGAAGAATTAGTCCCAGGGGTTGTGAACTGTATTTGAGTTCTTATACTTCGGGAGAAAGCCAACCCAGTCTGGAGTTAAAGCCCCACCATACTCCCACCTGCCAAAATCCTCCAGACCAGACCTCACCCTTGTATGGTACCAGGGAGTGAAGTGCCTAGACCAAGGACACAAGGCCCTACCCCTCTGCCACCACCACCTCCATCCCCGCCCCCAACTTGACCCAGAGAGCTCTGGAAAAATCACATTAAAGCCCTTCAAAAAGAACTCCTGAAACCCTCAATTAATTTCCCAGGGGAGTGACTTGCTAGATCTGATTGTGTTGTTGGCAGCAACACACCAATTTTTCAGAAAAACTACATTTTTTTTCAAAGTTTTTGTTAACTGCAGTGGCCACATGAAAGTTCTAAACTTCGAAATATATGTGGAAGTTTTTAGGTAGAGCTTCAAGGAAAGTTCCTAAAAGGGGGGGGGGAAGGGCATCGTCAGCCGGCATGTACCCTTTTCCCCTTCAGCCTTCCTCATCCTCCTTCCTGAAATGCAGACATGGTGGCAGGAGATGTGGCAGCTCTTTTGCAACCATGAGGGAAATGCCAAGAGAGTCACAGCACTCTCAGCTTAAAATTTCAGAGCCCAAATGAACATCATCCACTCAATAGCTAAGGATTTCTCCTTACACAAGAGAAAAGAATTCCTATGATGTTTGAGCCATTGTTATTTGGGTTTTCAGTTATCTGCAGCTGAACTCGAAACTCAAGGCAGTCACAGACTACTAGAGAGGCACTAGAGAGGCAGTATGGTACAAAGGTATGGGGGTAGAGTACAAAGAGCTTGGGGATCAGGCTCAGACTGAAGCCCCACCTCTTTAGTAATTGTGTGTGACCAGCATCAGTGAGGGTCATCTGTAAAGGACAGTGTCTTCCGTGGGTGCTCCCAAGGTAGAGCAAGAACTTGGGTGCAGAACAGGTGGTTTCTTTGGAAGGTGACCCTAGGGAGCCAGAGACAGGTGGTGAGACAAGGAAGGAGGGAAGACCAACAAGAGCATGCTACTGAGCTGGGTCTTGACGTGGGCAATTCTGGTTTTAACCCCTTAGGGACTTTCAAAGGAAACCCTGTAGAGACTTCCCCCTGTAATCGTGGTCCACGGCCGGCAGCATCAGCATCACCTCGGAGCAGGTTAGAAAAGCAGAATCTTGTCCTGACCCAGACCGCCTGAACCAGAATTTGCATTTTAATGAGATCACTGGGTGATTCAAAATTGAGAGGTCCTAGTGTAGAAAGCACCTCAGTGCTGAGCCTCAGAAAGGTAGGAGGCACTTGTCCTTCATCGGTCAAGGAAGCATGTACTCTCCTGCATTTCCTGGCTTAACAGACCTCCGTGGTTTAGGAGAAAACGCTAAAGAAGAAAAGCTGGGAGACTCAGCAAGCACTTGATGTGGGAAGCCCTCATGAGAAAGGTGGATGGCCCAGGCTGAGGGACAAGGAGAGGGCCCCCAACAGCACCCCTGCAGGGAGTGGTTATAATACCTCGGTCATATGGACATCAGAGGCATTAAGTGAGCTACTGTGTATGATAGGATAGTTGCCCAATTGTTGAGGTTGAACACAGCTACAACCAAAACCGTTTGAAAAGACATATTACAACTCCTATGATAATAGCCAACCCAGTTCCCAACTAACTTTTTAAGATAAAGAGAGCACAGCCCCTGACCTCAAGGGACTAACAACCTTGATAGAGAGATAAACCTTGGGTACATGAGGCAAAGCAGGACCAGTGCCCCACGTTGGGTAACAACAAGCTTACATAAGCATTAGCAAGTGTCCCCATGTGCTTAATATGTACTAGGCACCATCATAAGGACTAAAAAGCGTGTGTGTGTGTGTGTGTGTGTGTGTGTTTGAAAGCCCAATAAGGTAGATACAGTACTGTTATTAACACCATTTTACAGATAAGGAAACTGAGGCACAAAGAGGTTAAATGACCTGCCCAGAGGCCACAGGCTTAATTAACCTCCATGCTGCTACTAACACTGATGGGCTTCCACGTTATTTGTCACCTTTCTTTCAGTGAGTCCGAGACTGATTTTAGGCATGTTCTCTTTTTCCATGCTTGACTCTCCTTCAAGGTGAGCTAGTTGCCTGATGCTGTCCTCCTTATGTAGATGGCGGGGCAACTCGAGCTTGGCAGGATTACATTTCAGAGCAGAACAGTGGCAAGGGCTCCATTCTAGACTCAGAAAAAGCCAGCTGAGCTCCTGTCCACCAGACCTAGAGGCAGAAACCCTGAGACCTGAGCCTCCTCTGGCCAGTACTGAAGCACGTGAACAAGCCATTTAGCCATTCAGGTCTCACGGTTCTCATCTGGAAACCAAAGCAGGTGGGAGCAGCTCCTGCAATAGTGCTCCCTTAAGCTCTAAATTCCTACAGCAGGAAGACCTGCCCAAGCCCTCTTGTCAACTCCCAACCCTCCTGGGAAAACAACTCTAATGCAAAATCTGGAAGTAAAGAGTGTTTTCCTACTCTTATTTGCCATAATGCTCTTTCATCAAAGATTTAAATATTGATCGTTTAAGAAGCTGCAGGCAAACTCAAAGTCCACATAATGATATCTATAAATATTCTATAGATGTCACCGCCCATCTAATTTTAAGGTATACAAACTTCTAAAACTATTTCCTCATTTTACAAAGCATTTGCACTTGGGCTAACCTGGTTTTCCATTTTATACTCTGTTAAGTCTAATTGACTCGCTCTCGTGACTGATGTGGCCCTTGGCAGCCCCCTGCTCCTTCCACAATGTCCGTGGTACCACATGGCTTCATCATGAACGCCATGATGCAGAATCGCCCTCCACACTTCTCGTCATGAGTGCCAGGTTACTCTGTTGCTGCAGTGATGCCATCTTTCTACCAGTGTGTAATTTTTTTAAATGGATCAAAGATCAGAGCGTATTTCCTGAAAAGTCACCCTCGGGCCTCCAATTTTCCAGAAATCCCTCCTTTGGAAACACCCGTTGGACAACTTCAGTGCAAACGGAAAAAATGCCATTCTGCAGGTTCCAGGGAAAATATTTATGAAGGTGCCCCATCCAGTCAATCCTCTCTTTGTCCCCACACAATCCTCCTCCACCCTCAAGGGAGGATCGTGTGAATTGAAAGGAGGCTCAGGCCCTAAGAAAAGACTGGGAGGGAGGGATTTGAATGGCACATTGTGATGTTCTGCCAATTGTGCAGACTCAAGTACCGCAGCTCAACTTCCTGATCTTCCCCTTCCACGCCCCTTTTCCATTTTGTCTTTAAAGCAGACAAGCCATTAGCAGGACTCTCAAAGCATTTTAACAGTCATCTTATAAGCCTCTAACACTCTGAAGGACACCATGTCCGCCATATGCAAAATCACCATAGAGACACAAAGAGCACAAACCCAGTTCCTGTCTCTCTAACCTCTGAGAAAAAGAACGTACAGTCCCTGACCTCAAGGGCCTTACAACCAACCTTGATAGGGAGATAAGGCTTGGGTACATGAAGCAATAGAGGACCAGTGCCCCGCATTAGGTAACAATACATAAGTATTAGCAAGTGTCCACAGGCAGAATTTCCCCTGTTCTCTTCCACCCTTCAGTACCTTCATCGTCTTCTCTTGAATCAAAGGTCTGTGCCCAGTTGAAAAAACTGCTCTCTCCTATAACCTGGCAGCAAAGACAAGGACCCTGGCTTCTCTGAGCAGCTTGAAAAGCAACAATGGGCAGTTGGTACAGCTAGGCTTGAGTACTCGGCAGAGATGTAACAAGATATTACTCAGAGTCACAGACTTTGACATCCTGCATCTGTGGCAGATATCACTAATCAATGACGGCACTCTCCCCTGACGAGTATTGTGGCCTTAATACTGTTCTCAGCACAGCACTCCAGGCAGCCACTCCTAGTTGATCTGAGTTGCCACACAGATGAACCCTCCTTCTATCCCAGTTAGTTAAAGGGAGTGAGGACAGCTGGTACCACTCTCTGGGTTCCCTCACCTTCCCACAAACGCAACATGCTCACTTGCACCTCCGATTCATCACATGTCAGGACTTTGTGCTCAAATGTTCTGCCTTCTGTTTTTTCAAAGCAGAGTCATCCTTTGAGGCCTGGCTTACCTTCTATCTCCTCCCAAGAAGACTTTCAGATGTCCCAAGCCCTGCCCCCCCCCAATCGCCCAGCCCTCACATTTCCCACAGCTGGCTTCTGATACCATTCAATGGACCTCCATCCTAAGGCCTCCAATTCCGTCTCGAATTACTCTTCCCTCCTCTACTACAGTTTAAGCCCCTAATGCTTTTCAAACTTTTTAAAAACTTTACTGAAAAGAAGCCTAACATAGAAAGATAGTTGCTATGTAGTAGAGTAGGTGAAGAGAGATTTTGGATTTATTTTTTTACTTCAGAGAGGGAATTGTAATTTGGGAGGAGGCCTGTAGTTTTGATTTCTAGACGCAGAGGCTGTCATTTCCTTTAGAGCCCACTCCCTTTATTTGGGGAAGTTCCTGGGCCTTTCAATTCTATCAGTGAAAGGGACAAGTCCCCACACATGACCCTAGGAGGAAACTGTGAGGGCTTCTCACACTTGCATGTATGTGCTACAGAAAGAAATGTAAAGTGATCTCCCAAAATGTAAAGTGATCTGCACTACGCACCTGAAAGCAGAAGAAAAATGGCCTTTCCTAGAGAGAAATTCATGCTGGACCGTCAGCCCTCCCCAGTCCCTAGCCCCAGTGGCGTGATTTAAGAGTAAATGCCCGAGACACGGTCTATGGGCTGTGAATAGGCTGGGTCATGGAGGGTGCTCCCATCTGGACTTCAGGAGGGGAGGGAAGGGCCTGTGTCTGGGCTTGGAGCAGATCTAGAAGGGCTGGTTCTTCCTTGAGGTCTGGGGCCAGGGTAGTAGGAGTGGCAATGAGCCTGTGGCTGAGCAGGACAGCCTGGGTTCAGAGTGGCATCGTGACAAACCTGATGGCAGTGGATGGTGGGGCCTTGGGCAGACTGACCTGACTGTGGTAACCAGGCTGATGTCCTGGGACAGGGTGGCAGCCCTGGAGTTCCCCGAGGACATCTTGGGAGAAGAACCACAGGAAAACGGACTTCCCCAAATCCATTCAATGAGGAAAGGGGAAAACAAGAGTCACGTTCATTGATTGTTAGTAGAGGGATGACTACATGTCATACCTGGCCGCTGCTGGCGATCTGCTCCAAGCAGGCAACACAGATCTGGTCCTACCTGTTTGGACCCTCTCTCTTTCCTAAAGGGCACAAATTGGAAACCATAAATTCTAATCCAAACCCCTTATTTCACACTTAAAGGAACCAGGGCCCAGAGAAGTAGAGAAAATTGCTCAAGTGCCTAGGCCAAGTCCAAGGCAACACCAGGAGCAGCACCCAGTCTCCTGGCTTCTGATCCAGAGCTCCCTCCAGGTCAGCACAAGGCCTTTCAAGTCAAGTCGGCAGCAAAGCTTCTCTGACGCCAAGCACTCAGCTCATGTGGAATGGAACCCACGGATGTGTCCAATAAGCCTCGTCCCCTCAGAAGTTTACCGTCCGCTTGGGGACCCTGGCCTCATCCTCATGCCATGGGTGGCACTGGAATTAATCTTCTCACTTTAGATTTGTAGCATCTACACTCATGAAAGAGTAATGGAATGAGTTGTTATTACCATTGGCCTAGCTCTAGAGCTGTCTAGCAACCCTCCTACCCCCAAGTGGGGTTGCCAGATAAAATACGTACGTTATTACATGGGGCACACTTGCACAAAAAATTATGTTTCATTATCCAAAATGCAAATGTAACTAGACATCCTGTCTGTTTTCCTAAATCTGGCAACTCTACTCCCAAGCTCAGATGTTGGGGGAGCTTCTACTACCATTGGCCGTTTCTTGAGTCCAGCAGTGTCCCGGGGTGGGGGGGCTGCAGAGAAGAGCTACACAGGGTGACCAGTGGGGCTGAGCCAATCTTGGAGCATGGACAACGTCACTCCAGACAGGGAGGGACAGGTCATGGTCCCGAATGTTGATAAAGGCAAGGCCTCACCAGGTGCCTACAGAGAGGTCTGCTGGCACCTTGAGGTACCTGGGCTCATGGCAAATGCTGTGACTCGGTTTCCACACAGGGCTTGAACAGTAGTCATCTTTCCAGCCTTTTGCCAGCTATGGGCTCAGTCCCAGCTCCTGGGGTCACCCTGAGTTTCCCTCCTTCTCTCCTCCTCTGCCCCCAATATCCTTTTCAGTGTTAATGAAATCCTTCTTTCCACGGAGGTACTTCCTTCCCTCTAACTCCTCCTCAAACCCTCTTTTCTTGTTCCTTCACAGTAAACATGATGCCCAGCAAACGAAAACTTGAGGAAAACGTGTCTCCCTTTCCTGAGGGGCAAGAAGGGCAGGACTCGTACATCCTCCCAGGAGGCTGAGGGAAACATCTGTATACCACCAAGGAAAACGAAGAATTGCAAAGCATTTAACTTCTTTATTAGTTTAGATATAGGATAAGCTGCTACAGTGAGACCAATATTACAGAGGTTAAAACAAGACATCAATTTCTTTCTCTCTTATCAGAAGGTAGATGGGCAGCCCAGAGCAGGTAGGCAACTCCATTCTACAAAGCCAACCCAGGACTTGAGTCCCTTCTCTTCCATTATCCCACAGGTATGTGCTGGTCTACATTCCAACCAGTTAAAAAGGAAGAGGGGAGAAAAGGGAAGGCAAGCAATTTCCTTGTAAAGGAACAATTATGAACTTCCATTCACATTCCATCATCTAGCTGCAAGGGAGGCTGAGAAATATAGACTCTAGCCAGGTAGCCTTTACTTTCTACCAGAGGGTGGGACTGTCTTCTTAAAAGTAAGGAAGCCATAAGTATCATTCTCTGCCGTAAGTCCCCATATTAGAACAGTCTGAAAAATTCAAATCCCACTAGAGTGCACTCACTATACCAAACCATACATGATGCAATACAAAGATGAGTAATGCAAATGAATAAGGACTCCAGGGAAGGAAGATATATTGTAAAGTTTATGGGGTGGGGGCGGATGAAACTTCACCTCGGCCCTGGAAAGCCAGCAAATGGCTGGACTGAGTAGATGGCAAGAAACCTTACTCTCATTTCACAGGCAGGTGACTTTTAACCAGTCACCAGTAGCACTGGGGACATCCACTTATTACAATCATTGGCTAGAAACGAAACCCTAGTCCTTGATAAAGCTGAAGCGCACACTCAAGACATTCGTATCTCAAGTTACTTTGCAAACAACACATTAAACCTCAAGCCTCTTTGTCTTTTGGTTTTACAGGTGTGTACTGAGAAGTTAAGCAACTAAAACATCATAAGGAGATAAGAATTAAGTTCAATTTCCTCTTGTGACACTCCTCCTGAACAAAGTCATTTCCTGACATATCGCAAGACACCGTTAATCATCCCCACCCCATTAAATCTATTCGCTTTCATTATGTGTTCCTAATCCAGTTGGGCATGGACAAAACATTGGGTATGCTTCCCACGAATTTCACTTTTTATTTGAATACTTCCTTCCTTCACTTATTTTCCCTGGCTTACCTTTCATCCTCTCCTCCCTAATCCTTCAGCTTCCCTGTCACCTGGGATACAGTGGGCTCAAAGGAGCTGTGACAATGCCCCCTCTTCACATCAGCCCATACCCACCTCCACCCCCAGCTTAATCCTATGCTCCACTAGTTCCCAGCAGTAGTCTGATCTCAGGGTTGAGAGCATAAGAACTACAGGAAGATATTTTGCAGGCAGAGGCCCTGGGCGATGGCAGGCTCTCTCATCCCCTCCTTCAGTGTCCCCTGAAACCACAATTTTTCAACTTTTATGGCTTTTTTAATTGAAGTATAGTTGATTTATAATGTCGTGTTAGTTTCTGGTGTATAGCGAGGTGATTCAGTTATACATATATATACATATTATTTTTCACGTTCTTTTCCATTATGGTTTATTATAGAATATTGAATATAGTTCCCTGTGGTATACGGTAGGACCTTGTTTATCGATTTTATATATAATAGTTTGTATCTGTTAATCCCAAACTCCTAATTTATCCCTCCCCCACCCACCTTTCCCTTTGGTAACCATAAGTTTGTGTTCTATGTCTGTGAAACTGTCTCTTTTTCGTAAATAAGTTTATTTGTGTCATATTTTAGATTCCACATGTAAGTGATATCATATGGTATTTGTCTTTCTCTGTCCAACTTACTTCACTTAGTCTGATCCCCTCTAGGTCCATCCATGTTGTTGCAGATGGCATTATGAAACAACATTTTGAAGCAGGTGTAAAAAGTCACACCAAGCCCATCTTCTTTCGGCTGCACAAGGTCAAAAGAATAAGAATCAAGGGCCGGTGCGATCCTAGTCATTCTCCTTGCTCGTACTGCCAGGCCGTGAGAGTCCAGGGAGAAATTAGCTTCAGAATTACAGTCTGAGCCCCTTGGCCTCCTCTAAAATGAATGTTCACAGTGCCCCATAGGCAGATCATTAAAACCTCCTTAGGCATTGTTACAGGAAGGCTTCTGAGGGCCACAAATCTTGCCACAGAGCTCCAGCATTTAGCCAGTCAGCATTTCCACAGCACACGGATGGCTGGTGAAGGATTTAGCAAGGGGGTCCTTCCAGCCTCCCCACTTTGCAAAGTACCTGTTGGAGGTGGGCTGACCTTGAGCAGGGCATGTCTCTTCTCTGAACCTCAGTTTCCTCATCTGTAAGTAAGAGGGGATTAGCCCAAAGCCTGCCAGGCTGAGTTGTAAGGAGACGGCTTCAAGGGCACTGTTCCCCTTCACTATTCCAAAGAGCCTGGATTCCATGCACCCAAGGGCCTGGTTTCATACCGGGTGGTCTGGCTTTGAGAAAACTGGCTAACAGTCCCCAAACTCAAATAGAATAACTGGTGACAGATAAGTCATTTAACCTGAATATTAGGCAATGGGAGTAGACATCCCTCAGGTGTCTGTCTGCTCAGCTTACCAGAAACCCCCTTTTCTCTTGAAAACGTTCTCCCGAGCAATTCACGTGGGTGGGCTTCCAGTGGCAGTGCTGGTGACCCCACCCCTTCTGATGACCGGCCGGCAATAGACACTGGATCCACGGAGAGCCAATCAGAGCCTCTCTTCCAGGAATTCAGACCGCAAGTCAGTTTCCACCTAAGACTGGAATTGTAACCTGTTTGTGGGCTGCCCAAGTCAAGATAGAAAATGCACGCTCATCCTCTATCCTTCTTTCTAGCCTTTGAACTTTAAAATCCGAAGTGTTCACTCTTACAGAGCTCCAATTGCCTAGGTATGTCTGCCCAACAAAACGTTTACCATTTCTCCTGGGATGTGATACACAAAGTGCGGATGGGGTGAAAGAAAATCAGAATTGTGTAACCACCATTTGGGGCCAGAATAGCCTCTCCGCTGGTTTGCTTGGCTTGGAGGGACGGTGTGGTGGCTTAAGTGTATAGACCAACTCGACAGGTGAGCTTAAAGACGGCATTGCAGGTAACTTCCTGAATCAGTGGTTCAGAGCCGGGAAGCCCATACCATCTTATTTGTTCCCCTTGCACTGGCCTCTGTGGCATTTGAATAACATGATCCTGGCACTTACTGCAAATTAGAAGGTTAATGAGACTCCCCTCTAGAGCCTTTACATGGACTTTAGAGGCCAGGGCAGGGCAGGGCTACGCAGTGAGGGGCAGTGGGAGTGGTCAAAGGTCTGTGTAATATGGCTCCTGGCTGAAGGGCCATATTGGTCGGCCAGGTGGACCAAATAAGAGAATGTTATTCTGCTGGTGAAGAAAGGATGCTCAGGGTTCTCTTTTTATCAGCTGCAGTTGCTTTCTATTACTGGCAACCCGAGGGCCCTAACTTACCCAGCAAACCTAACAGTCAAGGTCAAAACTGAAGGCTCCTTGAGAGTGCATGAGAAGAGAGTGTCTCAGAGAGAGGGTGACAAGACTTGTGGGCTGCCAGCCGCTCTGTCGCCGAGACAGTGCCAGACATTTGCGCCACAACCTGCCCTCAGCTTCCCTTTTCTGTGCTGCCGACAACCCTTTCAGTTCTTCGCCCTGTACCAAGTTTGCTATCACTAGTCTCCCAAAGCGGCTTCGGGGAAAAGTCGTTGGTAGGTGTTAGGCTCCGTTATGACCTGGGGCTCAAAGCAGTGAGCTGTAAGAGACAGCATGATGGGTGGAATGACTAAAAGGAAACCAGGACTCAGAATCAGAAGGCCCAGCCCACTGGTGAGCTGTGTGCCCGTGGGCAAGTCCCTTACCCTCTCTGGCTTTCACTTAACTCCTCTGTAAAAAGAAGAGGGAGGGGCAGGTGATTGCCAAGCTCCTCTGAGCAGAGGGTGTGGCTTCCTCACCTCCTCTGGCAACACCTCCTGTCTCCCGGCCAATTCCAATGAGAGTTACTCCCCGGAAAGGTGTCCGAGCCTTTCCCAGATGTTGTCTGCCTAAAGGGAGTGAGCTCTGATTGCGATTCACCCCACACTTCTTTCCCCCATCACCAGAACTGCTCACTTGAACTGATGAGTCGAGGCCTGCCAGTCCGGGCTGCTCTGGCAATAGACGGTTGAGTTTATTGGACCGAACAGCAGCCTTTCGGTTCACGTCAATCCGGTCCTTGGATTTGCATGATTGCACATTCAGAGACAGGCCCCTGCACTCGGAGCATCCTCGCTTGGCTACCAGCACGCTCTGCTGAGCCAGCCCCAGCTGTTATGAGCCACCGGTTTAAACAAGGCCTGCCGGGAGCTGGGCCTGGCGGCTGAGGTGAAACTGTATGTTAGTGGTTGAGGTCGCTCGCACAGGAGAGGCCCCACTGCTGGCTGGGCCTGTTGAAGCTGCTCTTGGGGATAGCTGTGCAGGGTGTTTGGCCCCAAGGAGCCTCCTCCCTCGTGGGTTGGGACCTTTGCTAAGCCTGTTTGTCGTTCCTTCCCAACATCAGAGCTGGGTCCTGGGATAGTCAGCTTCCCCATTACAAAGACTCCCTGGGCCCCTGGCTTCCCTCGAGGGATGGATCCATGAATGGAGGGCTCTCCATGAAGATTTCATCGTAGCATACGATCCACAGTTAATTTCAGGGTTTAAGTCCCAACAATACATTTACTAGCTGTGTAACCCTGGGCCTATCTGAGCCTGTTTCCTCAACTGTAAACGGAAATAACAATACAGCCCACCTCAATGGGTTGATGTAAGAAATAAATAAATACAGGTTAAGTCTTAGAACAATTGCCTGGCACATGGTAAATGCTCAACAAATCTTAGCCATGATGATTGTCATTAATTTGATCAAGGGGAGGTCAGATGTGGAAGGCAGCTGGAAGAAGACGATTTCATTTCATCACTGAAAAGCACTACTTCTATTTAAGCATCAAAATGTTCCTTGTATTCAGATGGAATTATTTAACCTGACCCTGGGTACTATAAAATGTAAGGTAATCTCTCACGAGATTTTACAGTTTTAAGATAAGATGCATTATTTAGAATGCAGGCTGAGGGGAGGGTGGAAGAAGGGGAGGGTCTGGTAGACCTTTCACCAGACCTGGTAGAACACCCCTCAGGCTTGTGGGCCTCCCTCCCCATGGGGTGACATGCCCTCAGCTCTGAACAAGAAAATGTCAGAACAGAGAAGTTAAATAATGTGTCATGGTGTGTGACTCAAAACCAGATCTACCTGGTTGAAAAGGCTCTGCTGTTTCTACTCCTCCGTTGTGTCAAGCACAGTGCCAGGTAGGCACTCCGGAAGAGACACAGACATCAGACACAGCCCCAAATCCAAGATGCCATCACCCTGACAGGAACAGCTAGTGTTACACAGAAAGCCCGGAATATAGTTGAGGAAAAGCTCCCAGCAATCAAAACAAGAAAAGAAAACGTAGAGGATCAAAACAAGAGATCTAATATCCAACAAATAAGAGTTCTAGGAAAAGGCAGAAAATGGAAGAGAGGAAATCGAAGAAATAGAAGAAAGTTTCCCAGAACTGAAAGGCCTGAGCTTGCTGATTGAAAAGGATCTGCTAAGGATACAGACCAACTGGGGGTCCGGGATGCACCATCATGAAATTTCCTATCATCGGGGATAAAGAGAAAATTCTAGAGGCGTTCAAAGAAGAAAAATAAGATACATACAAAGGATTGGACCCAGGACAGCACTGGAGTTCTCTCCAGCAACACTGGAAACAAACAACACCTCTCAGTTCTGAGTAAAAACCATTTCCTACCTAGATTTCAATCTTAAGACAATGTCAGTGAAGTGTGAGAGTAAAAGTGCCATTTTTTTAAAATGAAAGTTTTCGAAACCTTTACTTCCCATGTACCCTTTCTCAGGAAGCTATTAGAAGAGATGCCGCATCCGAATTAAGGTGGTGACCCAGTGGTGCGCTGTAGCTGGTGCGTACCGGCCCACATGAGCATTTCTTCCCAACTCTGAGCACAACAGTTAATTCTAGGTGTCACTGTGACTGGGCCAAGGGGTGCCCAGATTAAACATTATTACTGGGTGTGTCCAGATGAGATTAATATTTGACTTGCTGGACTCAGTAAAGTATCATGTCCTCTGCAGTGTGAGTGGACATCACCCAATCCGTTAGAGGGCCTGAGAGAAAAAAAGGCAGAGGAAGGAGGAATTTGGCCCTTTTGCTTCCTGGCCGCCGGCTGAGCCGGGGCGTTGGTTTTCTCCTGCCCTCAGACTAGGATGTATAGCACCAGCTCCCCTGGTTCTCAGGCCTTCAGACAGACAGTGGACTTATCCCAACAGCTTTCCCAGTCCTCTGGCTTGCAGGTAGCAGATCATGGGAATTCTCAGCACCTGTAACCACGGAAGCCAATGCCTCATAACAAATCTCTTGCTTGACTGACTGACAGATCTCTTATTGTTTCTGTTACTCTGAAGAGCTGCGACTAATATACCAAGGTTAGTGACATGATATTCGTCACTTAAAATCAGCCCTGGAGGGAATACTGATACCACAGAAATCAGTAACACTACAAACGAGTGCTTCCTCTCGAGTGCTTCCTCTCCTCCTCAACCGTCCTCCAGCCCCACGTGGTCAGAAACATTTACCAGCACGTCACTGCAACAAACCAGGAAAGAGAAAGACAAGGGAGCCTGGAAATAGGAATCCCACTTAGAAGAAAAGCTAAGTAAATTCCAAAGATAATGATGAAGAGAAATCCCAGAACAGTTGAGGAGAAAGTAAATAGAGGGTTCTAAGAAAAATGTCTCCCCCAAAAGGGCTAGGAAGACTGATAAACTGTCTGCTAGTTTTGACCACCTTGAGAGGTATTTTTGAAATCTGGCAAAGACTTTAGGGATATATTAGTAACAGGTGCAAACGAAAACACAAAAGCAAAAAGTCAAATATTAACTACAGGAAAAATAAAATGGTTCACAGAAAAGGAATTATAACTCTAGGACACTATTCGGCTCGGCTGTGAACAATGTCTATATAGTCATAGTGAGGTAAACACCAATATTGATCTAATTAAAACCGTCGTATAACATCAATAGAATGTAAGGCGGGGAACTGGAGATGCTAAGATATTGGAATACTGTCTAAACCTATAGTAGGAAAACAACAGAGAACACATAATATGGAAAAAAATTGCTACGTTATGTAAAAATAAGGAGATAAACATTTGAAGAAGTAGAAAAGTGTCACTGGTTACCTCTGAGGAATGATAGGTAATTGGAGGTTGTCAGGACTCAGGCAGGTGACTGTCATTTCTTGCCTAGTCTTCTCAGTACTATCTTCCTCTTTAACTGTGCCCCTAATTATTTTAGACAAACAAGGAGAGGAGGCAGCATGGTATAGTTAGAATTATGTCAGCCTTAGGCCCTGTGGGCTCCCGAGATGAAAAGCAAGACAGAGTGAGCTGGGGAAGATGGAGAGCCCTGTGCTTCCCTCTGTTATATATCTGTGAAAGGAAGAGGGGGGAAAGTCAGAGGTGAAAGAAGCGAAAAGGGCAGGCACAAGAATCCATCTTGGAGTCAGTCAGCTGGGAACTTCTAAAATTGAGTCAGCTTCTCTCTGAACTGTTCCCAAAAAAGGCTGCTAGCTATAAAACCCAGAGTTCAGTGGATAAAAAGTATTATTGACAATAATGGAAAACACATGATGCAGAAGTGGCCAACCATAAGGAATGGCTTAAATAAATATAGTACATCCATTTACAGAATACTGTGCAGACATTTTAAAAGATGCGTAGGAAGCTATTAAATGGCATGGAAAAGGCATTTACAGTCTATTCAATTTAAGGGGAGGAAACGGGAGAAATAAGGAGGGCATACTATAGCATGTACATCACGCCTTTAAAAAAAAAATCATAACATTTCAAATTTGATCATCTCCTTCTAAAACTATCAGGCAACACAGACATCCAAATCCAACATGGCAAAATGCTGGTTTCTAAGTTAAAACAGAGCTCTTAGTTTGGTTACCAAAGCAATTAAAAGGAGTTACTCCAGGCTTCCCTGGTGACGCAGTGGTTGAGAATCCACCTGCCACTGCAGGGGACACAGTTTCGATCCCTGGTCCGCGAAGATCCCCACGTGCCGTGGAGCAACTAAGCCCGTGTGCCACAACTACTGAATCCCATGCGCCTCGAGCCCGTGCTTCACAACAAGCCACCGCAATGAGTAGCCCCCCGCTCACTACAACTAGGGAAAGTCCGTGCGCAGCAATGAAGACCCAAGGCTGCGAAAAATAATAAGTAAATAAATTTATTTATTTTTTTAAAAAAAGAGTTACTCCCTCTTCATTGGATGGAATATAAACTAGTACAAACATTTTGGAAAACAATTTAGAACTATGTATTTAAGCCTCGAAAACTGATCTAGTATTCCTCTTCTGGGAATATGATCTAAGAAAACAATGAAAATGCAGGAAAAAAGACCTTGCAACATTATTTATAAGGCAGATCAAGTAAAGTGTTTAATCCCAAGGATGGTATATTACACAGCCATTAAAAAACACGGTTTCAATAATTTTAATAAAAACACAGGAAAATGCTTATGATATGATGGTGGTCAAGAAAAAGGATGCCCGACTGAATAATCTCAAATGTTTAAGCAAAATGCACAGCATGAAAGAAACGCGTCAAAACATTAATCATGGTTATGTTTAGTGGTGGAATTCTGGATAATTTCCATTCTCTTTTATCTAGACCTATGTTTTCCTCAGTTTTGTACGGTGATAGCGGAGAGGTTGAATGACATTCCTAAGTACGCGTGAGCTAGTTCAGTGCCAATGCTGTTTTAAATCAATGTTGTTTTAAATCATGCATTCAGAGGTGTGCTCATAAACCGAGTCTCTAGAATAAACAAAGAAAAAAGTACCTTGAACTATAGCATTTGCCGTTTCCATGGTGTAAATATTCCCACTGCGGTCAATTTCAAGCAGCAAACAGCCTGCCCCACACAGGTAGACTGGAGCAGGGAGGAGGCAGACGAACACCTAGGGCAAAGGTGAAACCAGGGTGAGCTGAGAATGAGTTAACCGCTTTAAGCACATTATCCAACCCACCTGCCCACACCCCTACCTCCCCGTCTTCCCCTGCCACTGTTGGAATCCAGCTAACGAGGGTCACTTTTACCTGTAGCCATGATAAAGAAAACCAGTCTAAGAGTAGGGTTTATTCAGTCCCGAAGATAGATTTCAAAAACCCTGGAAGGTCCAAAAGCCAAGGCAAGCCCAGATGGGTCAAAAGCCGAGATCATCGCAGGTACAACCCAGAGCAAGTAGCAAGGAGTCAATCAAGCCATGGAGACCAGCTGCCTCCAATCTGATTCATTCCCAGAGCTGGCGGTGGGATGAGGGATGGTTTAGGCACAGGATCCCACACTTTAAGGAGTATTAGAATCACCTGAGGGGTTTGGTAAACACAGATTGCAGGGCCCCACTGCCATATTGTCTGATTCTCAGCAGGTCTGGGCTAGGGCCAGAGAATGCGTATTTGTCACGAGCTCCCAGGTGATGCCTGTGCTCCTGGCCCAGAAACCACGTTTTGAGAACCACTGGCCTAGGTGGTTCACGTGACCAGCAAAAAAAGAGGAGGCTTTCAGGAGATGAGTTGATGGATGGTGCCTACATGTAGTTTAAAGGAATGAAGACAGGTTCTGTTCCTTCTAAACACACAATTACAATAGTTTCCAGTTCATGTTTTAATAATTTACAGATCTCAAAGGTAATTTTATTTTTGATTGAACATACAGTGAGAACTACTGTAAATTTCCACTACCCTCAGCCTAGCTTAGCAAGAAAGGAAAGTCAGAAGTCATTGTGAGCACTTGACATGCTCAGATGCAGTTGGACCTCCTAGAAACAACGAGGTTTTTGCTATTGTCATCACTATTTTTGAAACCGGAATACAGAGCCCCAGAGAGGGTCAGTTGCCCCAAACCACTTGACGTGAGCAGCAGTGTGTGCACCGAGGATGGAGGTGGGGAGGGTGCTCCCGTGCTCCCCGCCCCCGTGTGTGCCTTCACCCCCACTGTCCTTCCAGTCTTGCTGATGGCAGAGAAGGAATGAAGCCCCAGGTTCTTCTCTTTCTTGGGCCGTGAACCCTGGGGCAGGCTGGGGGAGTCTCTGAACCTCTTCTTAGAATAATGTTTTTCAATGCTTGATGTAAAATACCCAGGATAAAAAGGAAATCAACTGCACTGAAATATTGTTGTAAAAATATGGTTTTTGTACAGTAATATGTAGTGATGACATTATTATATATTGAAGCACTTAAAATCTACGGGCTGGCCTAGTAACTGCCATAATTTTGAAATAGTGAAGTAAATCATTTTTTGAGATATCTGAAGTAATGTCAGTGCGCTATGAAAATGGCTGTGATTTCTACTGGTGACAGTCATAGGTCTGCTAACGTTGCTGTGGTTTGTCACCTATATTCGTAATTAAAGGACATGGCGATTTTCAATTAAAATTCTAATTGAATTTTCTAATTCAATTCTAAACATGGACCCCAGTTTAAGTCAGGTTCAACAAGCCTAAATAAATCCTCATGCCACTCAAATTTACATTTTCATCTTATTTTTTCACATTCCTTTTAAACATAAGGCTGCATAATTCCTTGCCTCCTTTTTTCTTTTCTTTTTTTTTTTGTTTTTTTCATTTTAAAACTTGGAATGAGTTATACTTATGGCTTGGTAATTACCCTAGAGTCTACTGTATGAAACACAAAACACTCACAGTCTTGTCTCAACAGATCTCAGCAAACGTCATAGATCCAACCTACTTTCCAAATATAAAACATCATTGGTTAAAAATAATTGTATATTCAAAGTTTCAGTTTTGCAAAGTGGAAAGAGTTCTGGAAGCCAATGGTGCTGATGGTTGCACAACAGTATGAATGTACTCATGCCACTGAACTGGACACTTAAAATGATTAAGATGCTACATTTGATGTTATGTATACTTCACCACAGTTAAAAAAATACAAAACACAGGGTCTTCCCTGGTGGCGCAGTGGTTGAGAGTCCGCCTGCCGATGCAGGGGACACGGGTTCGTGCCCCGGTCCGGGAGGATCCCACATGCCGCGGAGCGGCTAGGCCCGGGAGCCATGGCCGCTGAGCCTGCGCGTCCGGAGCCTGTGCTCCGCAATGGGAGAGGTCACAACAGTGAGAGGCCCGCGTGCCGCAAAAAAAAAACACAAAAAACAAAATAATTCCTAGATAAAAGTTAGTGATAGAATAAATATAGGTTTTTGTGTGCGTGTTGCATTAAACATCTTGATCCCTAAAAATAAATTGTATTTTGACCCATCTTTTTCAGAATCATAAACTCAACGAAATCTTGCCTGTAGGGTGCTGTACCAAATCCCATCCGGTGCTCGTTGCAAAGCATTTTTGGCTCCTTAGAACACATTCCACTCCATTCCCTACTGGGGGTCTTAGTTAATGTCCCATTTCCCCCGCTCGGGGGGGAAAAACCATTCCACAGAAAACTTTATTCTCTTCTGGACAACCAAAAGTGAATAACCATCAGAGCAGCAAAGGTAAGAAAAAAGGAAGAGCATTTGTTCTTTTCCCGGACTCCATAACTACACACGAACATATCAAGGAAACTGGAAGTTAAATTGCTACTTTTTACAGGCCGTGGGCATCTCCGCAGAGCAGGCACCGCCAGGCAGCTCATTCACGTTTTTCTCATCGCCTTCCTCAAGTTCCTGCCCTTTCAAACATGTATGGAAATGAGGGGGCCCAAAGAGCTCTTAATGCAAATTTTTTTAAATAAAGAGCCTGAAAACCAAAAGGCTGTTGGTGGTTTCAGAAAATACCTTGCAGGAAAATGCTGTGTCCATAGTGAACTGCCGCCGCATGACCCTGGGAAAATTAACTTGTGTGGAGGGAAAAACAAAAGAGTGGCAGCCTAAACAGGACACCTCCGTCAGTCTCCGAGCACAGAACCCTGCAGCTACGCTGGTGGGGAGGAAGATTTTGAAAGGGGGTTAGGAGGGGTGCTGATTCTTCTTCAAGGACTTGGGGAATCATTCTTTAACAGGAAAATGTCTCTAAACATCATGCTTAATAATTCATTAATAAATGTGTGAAAGGTCTTTGTTGGAGGGATGCAACCCTCCCAACCATCACTGGATCCTGAGAAAGCTGTGTTAATGTGACCAGAAACCAAAGGTCCCACTGGAGGCACCCCACATGGCCCCCACCCAAGGTTCTGCCCCTCCACTGCCAGGAAGCTGCACGTGCAGGAAGTCGGCTCCGGGTTTGGCTGGCAGAACTGCTTCTTGCCTACG
The DNA here is from genome assembly GCF_951394435.1 of Stenella coeruleoalba. Lineage (NCBI taxonomy): Eukaryota > Metazoa > Chordata > Mammalia > Artiodactyla > Delphinidae > Stenella > Stenella coeruleoalba. The sequence goes on along the minus strand of NC_137151.1, from coordinate 35,375,919 downwards.
GTTTTTCCTGCTGTTAGAGGCACTGGACTTTGTCATTACGTGGAATCTGTTGGGAATTTGCCTCAAAACTCTGTGCATTTCCTATCAGCATATTTTCAAATAAGAAAGGGATGCTCTTTAACCAAGACCTTGGGAATCTAGGAGAAGAGAAACTAGCAGAGGGGTGAAGCACGCCCACTTCCACGGCTTAACCTCTCAGAGCCTCTGCTTCTCACCTGTAAAGGGGGGATGATAGTGCCTGCCTCCCTCGCAGGGTGCTGTGAGGGTTGAGTAAATAGTAACCCAGAGTATACAGCCCGCTATACATAGTTCAGGAGCTATTCAGCCTATGGAAGGTGCCAGTGGATTTTATTATGTCTTTTAACCCAGACTGAAACACCAGAAAACACACACCTTTAGGGAAAATTATTGATTTTGTGATCGGGTATTGACTGGCCTGGAAAATAAAGGGCCTTGTCCACTGTGAACAGTTGATCATTTTTCCAGAAACCTGCATTGCTACACTTGTCTAAGTGGTAGAAAAAGGAGCTCAAGTGCCACTTTAAAGGGAGGGCTGAAATCCTCCCTCTGGCCTGAAACCACGGGCAGCCACTGGCCTGCAATCCCGACACTGCCACACTTAAAGGGGGCTTGTAGAATCCGTTCCCGGCAATACCCTGGTTGAGCTCAATCCAGAACTGAACACCCTAACTCCCACCCGAGTTCATCTGCAGCTCCATGGGCCTCCTGTCTCCCTAAGGTGACTCTGATTCCCCTCTTCCCCTGCCATTCAGTGCCTTCCACCTTCCCCTCCCCCCTCCACTAAGTGCCTTCCACCAGAGGTACCAAGAGTTGAAGATGCAATTTATTTATTTATTTTTGGCCGCACTGCGCGGCATTCGGGATCTTGGTTCCCCCACCAGGGATCGAACCTGCGCCCCCTGCATTGGAGGCGTGGAGTCTTAACCACTGGACCACCAGGGAACTCCCTGAAGATGCAGTTTAAACCTAGGAGTGGCCTTTGAATTTATAGCCCATTGAAGGCATCTGAACACAGAAGCTAGAACTAGAAAATGGTAGTCAGAGGTTTGAGGCAGAAATGTTCCACTGTCAGCACACATTTATTATTAAGGTTCCAGTAATTCTGCTTACCTCCCTCAGTAGATTTCCCTGCTCCGTTAATTTTAGTAAATGTAACCCTAGAAAGTTCTAAATGCAGCCCCAGATTCTCTACTCCCAGCGGCCTTTTAAGAACAGCAACCTTCAGAAGACAAGGTACTGAGCCCAGCCCAGCCTCAACTTTACGTGAGGCACAAGTTCACAAGCAGCCCAACCACAACCCAGTCATCGTCGCACACCTGCCAGCCTCTGAATTCACACAACGAAGTCTACACAGGTGCTTAGGGGCCCACCACTCACATTCATGTCTACATACTGTCGCAACAGGGGAAACACATCCAGAAGACGCTGCACACACAAACCCTATATGCACGTATATACACCATATTCAGCCTACACATGCGCTCACACACAAACACCCTATGTGTGCGTGCGCCCGTGCCCACGTGTGCGTGCACGCACACATGCTTCCTCAGTTGCCTACCTGATTGCTCATGCTCCAAGTCTTGGCTCTGTGACCCTGAACTTCAACCCTCAGGTCTGCTTCTGGCCCTTTACACTTGGCATTTACTCTTGAGCCCTCTGGCACTTGAACGTGGCTGTTTCTAATGGTATTTAACTCAACTGGCCTCTTCTCATGAGATCTGCAACCCAGATCTGAAACATCCATGTTGTAGCTCAAACCTCTAAAGAGTCTAAGTTCTGTCACCTCCCGTGTGGTCAGAGACCAAACCTAGCCAACTCAACCTGCCCAGCGTCAGCGGCCCCTCTTCTTCCACCACCACTTTGTTCACAAAGTTGGAGGGTGGGGCTGAGGAGGGGAGGTGGCTGTGACCAGGCAGGACAGTCCCAGAGATGATCAGAACATGAAACTCGCTCACGAGTCAGTTGCTCACTTCAGTCAACCTGGAACTCTACGTCTACAAAGTGGCTCTGAGTGATCTCATCACAGGACTGCACAGTTACCCTTTCTGGTAAGAGTTCAAAGGTTAGGGATTTGTCCCCCCAAGATAGACTCACTTCCCACCCACCCCCAAAGAAAAGCCACAGGGAATTGGCCCATCCTTGAATGTCTTGAATTGATTTCAGACACTGAAGTTGGTTTGTTTGTTTGTTTGTTTCAGAGCCCAGCCTGGCACCCTGACTCTCTCTTGGCATTCCAGCCATCAGCAGCATTCAGGACAGCCAAGCAGAATCTCTCCCAGCCTCCTCAGCTGCCCACTGCAACTACTGACCAGGCAGAGTATGGCTGAACTGGGCGCGGCCCTAAAGACAACCACTGCCCATCCTGCCTGATCCTGTTCCCATTTCCCAGCATCAAGGTCTGGTTCAGGACACTGCGCCGAATTGGGGTCTCCAAGAACATAACCAGCTGAAGTTTGGCCACTTTTTCCTCTGTTGTTTTCACATGGTTTTGTTCTGTGAATCTGGACAAGGGGGAGGGCAGAGACAGGGAGGTGATCTTGGATCCTACACGGAGCACATTCATTTCCAACGATGCCTCTGCTGCCCACTCTTAAACCCACTCCCAGAAGAAAACAGAAACAGGAGCCCAAGTTCTACCAAACAGCCACGGGCACTTCACATGCACACAGGTGACTCACCCTCCTCCACACACTATGCAGTCATCTTAAGAGCCCAGGACCTCATTTTAATTGAAACCCATCCATCATTGTAAAAAGCAAAATGGCCTTGGGAAGAGCTGTCCAATCCAGCTCCCTTTTCTTGCTCCTGCCTGTGAGGAGGAAGAGGTGTCCTTGCTGGTGAGCAGTAGTGGCCCAGGTGGCAGTTATCACCAGGACAAGGGAATCCCATCCAGTTTTGGAAGCAGAATCCCAAAACTGCTTTGACCTCTGAGTGAGATGTGGAGACCCAGGAGAGGCTCAGAACTGGGTCCATATGATAGAGTAATACTTTTCTGAATAATTAGAAACCACAGTTTATTAACTGAGCTTAGAAATGAAGACAATATTTTATTTTTATTGATCATTGTACAGAATCACATATGATGCTACACATGTGTAGACGTCTAGATGAATTTCAAATGTCTATCTATGTTCTGCCTTATTACAGAAAGAATTTGAGGTGGCTAAAAGCTATTACAATACAAAAAGTAAACTTTTAAAAAGTCATGGAACAACCCAACTGATGAATGGATAGACAAAATTTGGTATATCTATTAAAATGGAATATTATTCAGCCATAAAAAGAAATGAATTATGGATATATACCAAAACATGGATGAACCTTGAAATCATTTTGCTAAGTGAAGGAAGTCATGCATAAGTGGCCACATAGCATATGATCCCATTTATAGGAAATGTCCAGAATAGGAAAATCCGCAGAGAGAGTGAGCAGATCAGCAGTCATCAAGGCCTGCGGGGAGGAGACATGGGAAGTGACTGCTTAATGGGTAAGGGCTTTTCTTTTTAGGGTGACAAAAATACTCTGGAATTAGATAGTGGTGATGGTTGCATAACATTGTGAATGTACTAAAAGCCACTGAGTGGTATGCTTTAAAATGGTTAAAATGGTGAATTTTATGTTACGTGAATTTTACCTCAAGAAAAAAATTTTTTTTTCATTTTAACATCTTTATTGGAGTATAATTGCTTTACAATGGTATGTTAGTTTCAGCTTCACAACAAAATGAATCAGTTATATATATACATATGTTCCCATACCTCTTCCCGCTTGCGTCTCCCTCCCTCCCACCCTCCCTATCCCACCCCTCCAGGCGGTCACAAAGCACCGAGCTGATCTCCCTGTGCTATGCAGCTGCTTCCCACTAGCTATCTACCTTACGTTTGGTAGTGTATATATGTCCATGCCTCTCTCTCGCTTTGTCACCGTTTACCCTTCCCTCTCCCCATAGTCTCAAGTCCATTCTCTAGTAAGTCTGTGTCTTTATTCCTGTTTCACCCCTAGGTTTTTCATGACATTTTTTTCCTTAAATTCCATATATATGTGTTAGCATACGGTATTTGTCTCTCTCTTTCTGACTTACTTCACTCTGTATGACACACTCTAGGTCTATCCACCTCATTACAAATAGCTCAATTTCGTTTCTTTTTATGGCTGAGTAATATTCCATTGTATATATGTGCCACATCTTCTTTATCCATTCATCCGATGATGGACACTTAGGTTGTTTCCATCTCTGGGCTATTGTAAATAGAGCTGCAATGAACATTTTGGTACATGACTCTTTTTGAATTATGGTTTTCTCAGGGTATATGCCCAGTAGTGGGATTGCTGGGTCATATGGTAGTTCTATTTGTAGTTTTTTAAGGAACCTCCATACTGTTCTCCACAGTGGCTGTATCAATTTACATTCCCACCAACAGTGTAAAAGGGTTCCCTTTTCTCCACACCCTTTCCAGCATTTATTGTTTCTAGATTTTTTGATGATGGCCATTCTGACTGGTGTGAGATGATATCTCATTGTAGTTTTGATTTGCATTTCTCTAATGACTAATGATGTTGAGCATTCTTTCATGTGTTTGTTGGCAGTCTGTATATCTTCTTTGGAGAAATGTCTATTTAGGTCTTCTGTCCATTTTTGGATTGGGTTGTTTGTTTTTTTGTTATTAAGCTGCATGAGCTGCTTATAAATTTTGGAGATTAATCCTTTGTCAGTTGCTTCATTTGCAAATATTTTCTCCCATTTTGAGGGTTGTCTTTTGGTCTTGTTTATGGTTTCCTTTGCTGTGCAAAAGCTTTGAAGTTTCATTAGGTCCCATTTTTTTACTTTTGTTTTTATTTCCATTTCTCTAGGAGGTGGGTCAAAAAGGATCTTGCTGTGATTTATGTCATACAGTGTTCTGCCTATGTTTTCCTCCAAGAGTTTGATAGTTTCTGGCCTTACATTTAGGTCTTTAATCCATTTTGAGCTTATTTTTGTGTATGGTGTTAGGGAGTGATCTAATCTCATACTTTTACATGTAGCTGTCCAGTTTTCCCAGCACCACTTACTGAAGAGACTGTCCTTTCTCCACTGTACATTCCTGCCTCCTTTGTCAAAGATAAGGTGACCATATGTGTGTGGGTTTATCTCTGGGCTTTCTATCCTGTTCCATTGATCTATATTTCTGTTTTTGTGCCAGTACCATACTGTCTTGATTACTGTAGCTTCGTAGTATAGTCTGAAGTCAGGAAGCCTGATTCCTCCAGCTCCGTTTTTCGTTCTCAAGATTGCTTTGGCTATTTGGGGTCTTTTGTGTTTCCATACAAATTGCAAAATTTTTTGTTCTAGTTCTGTGAAAAATGCCAGTGGTAGTTTGATAGGGAAAAAAAATTTTTTTAAATAGTACCAAAGCATGAAGGGAAAACAAAAGGTAAGAGGTTAACACTAAGCCTGGGAGTTGGGGGTAGTGATCGTTACACAGTGCAAACCATAGTTGCTGGGCTGAGCCACCAATTTAGCCATGATTCCCAGAGAAAAACACCAGGAAACCCAATCGATCAGTGAGGAGATTCTCATATTCCATCAGACAAGAGCAAACCAGTTAGTGAGGAGAAGCACAGGTCTCCCAGCGCTGGGACACAAGAACACTGCTCCATGGATCCCCAGAGGGCAAGCCCTGTGATGTGGCGGGCTGGGTCCTCCCCAGTAGCCCTTCAGCAAATATGACAATGAGTCTCTTGCACAATTTCTGTTAAGGTTTCTCAGTGCAGGGTGAAGGCAAATGCCAGATCGACTTTCAACAAAGCCACACCCATTACTAAACATCCACACAGGTAGTTTCCATCCTTTGGACTGCCAATGTTTCTCAAAGGATTGTCTTACCTTTATCTTCCTTATATTTTAAAATATATGTCTATACTCTGTGTACCTTTAAGCCACTTTGAATCCTGCATTAGTAGCACTTGGAGTGTTGATTAAAATACAGGTTCCAGGACCTTAAGCTAAACTAATGCAGATTCAAAGTCTTTGAGGATAAGGTCCATGATTATGAAGTTTAATAAACTCTCCAGATGATTTTTATGGCCAGTTAAGTTTGAGAGTCCACCACTTTGGTTCCTGGGAGCCTGAAGAAGGCCACATTACACAGGCAGCCAGGGCAGCCCTGGTGTGTCTCCCTTCTCCTTACCCTCACTCCTAACTCCAGCCTGCCAAGGTCTCCAATCCCTGGGTAGACATATGGTCACTTCAGTGAAAAGCAGTCAAGTAATATTTTCCATGGTCATCTCTCTGCCCTTTCAGAGCCTCCTGCTTTGGGCCAGACACCCGGGAGTCCCCAGCAGCTCTGTTCTCAGAGGCGGAAGGATGTTGATGAGGTCATTCGCACCTTAGAGACAAGTTCACAGGAAGCCCTCACCACAGAACTGAGCGAAAGATGCCATGTCTCCTCACTCCCTGACTAGGCCCTTCTACACACAGGAGCGCTGATTCTTACTGCATGTCCAGCCTCTCTCTCCCCAGTTCTGAGCTAAGCTTGTGTCTGTGTTCACAGTTCTGTGCTGGACAGCTCCAACCAGAGGTCTTGGGGCACCTCCAACCCAACAGGCCCCAAACGGGCCTAGATCCCTCCATTACCTTTAAGGAAAGAATCAGTTCAATTTACAGGTCTCTGCAGATAGGCATTTAATCTGTCTCAGTGCTTCTTAAACACCAGAAGGTAAAGGTTTGTATACATAAAATCATTATACTATACATAGGGGATTTAAGGGATCTAGTAAGGGTAAGTTTTACTCAGTTGGTTTTTGCTAACTTCAGAAACTAACACACAGTTGATGTGATTCCTCTGCACCTCTTCCTGCTTATAGCACCTCTCATTTGAGAATCAGTATTTCTCCCTTGCTAGATTCTGAATCGAAGGCAAGAGATTTTTTGTCTTCTGTTCCTATTATTTGCCCATTTTTCTATTGGATGTGTCTTTTCCTTATTGGTTTATTTTCCTTCCATTTTTATTGAGATATAAAGTTTAAGGTGCACAGCGTAATATTTGACTTACATCATGAAATGATGACTACAATAAGTTTAGGGAACAGCCATCATCTCATTTAGATACAAAATTAAAGAAATAGAAAAATATATATATTTTTCCTTGTGATGAGAACTCTTTTTCTTGTGATGACCCTTTGTGCATGGTTCCCTCATCCACTAAAGAGGACAAATGAAATTGCTCAGGTCGCGTGGAAGGGGCCAAGTATCCTCCCCACCTCCCAGCATCTTGGAAATCTAAAGGATTTTAGTTTGTACCATAGAGACAACACGTTCTGGGATCTAAATCCTAATCCTACAAGCAATATTTTTCTCTTCTCACCTCATCTGGCCAGTCCCGTCCCTCTAACCTGATGGAAGCTTACTGAGGGAAATAAAACCCACCACCTCTACATACGCACGGATGCTTAGTTTCCAAGAACTGCCCCAAGAGGACTATTGTTCTGAGAGTTATGCAGACACACTTTCAAACCCTGGCTTTGTCACTCACTAGCTATTTAATCCTGAAGTGACCTAACGTTGCTATGCCTCAGTTACTTCATCTGTAAAACCCTATTTTATAGAGTTATTGAGAGAGAGAATTAACTGAGCAAAAATATATCCAGTGCTTGACATTGCAGGCAAAGAAGAAACACTCGAAACTTTTGGATATTCTGAACGCACACCTATTGTCTTGAGTCTTACCTGAAGGGAAAACTTTTGGCGGCGGTCCTGAAGGATGCTGTAAAGTCTTCTGTTCCAAGGGGAAGTATTGACAGCTGAACATATACTACACCCACAATGTCGGCTAATTTGGCCATTGTCCAGCTTCTCTGAAGAAGCTGTTATCATAAGTCCTATTTCCTGGGGGTTTATTTCAGCCAAAATGGAAAAAAATAATGATGTAGGACTTAACATAGGCTAAATAATACAGGAAGGCTAGCCAGACCTAGGGCCACCTGGCAGTGGAGGGTGGGACCTCTGGCTCAGTCTGCAGCTGCTCTGGGCTCAGGACAAGGTACCATCACTGATAGGCAATCAGATGCTAGAACTTCCCAGATGCTCCTGGCCGCAGGCCTGGACAGGATTCCTGCTAAACCTCTGTACGTGTCTGAACCAATCCGAACCCCTTTCAGCTATTCTCCTGGGCTCTTTGTCCCCAAGGTGGTGTGTGGAGAAGAATCCAGGCCAGATTTTACCAGAGCCTTTTTCTCCCCTGGGTCAGAAGAGGGTTTTTCTCTTTTATCCATTTTTCACTTAAAAGTCGATATTCAACTTAACACCATGAAACCTCACTCCCCAGAGCAATAAAAAATAAGCCACCTCCAAATCCTATTCAATAGGGTAAATATTGGAATAAGATAAACATCTGAGCTGCCTTAAAAAGACCATTGTATTCAAGCAAACTGCCATTTCCTTACCTTGAGGAAGGCTCTGAATTCAGAAAGCTCTGAGGAAGGGGCCCAGCTGGGGGAAGAGAAGGCTATTATGACAGGCACGGTTTATCCAGCCCCTGCTATGTGCCAAGTTCCAATCAAATGCTTTATCCACTGGCTTGCTCATCCTTTTAGCAACCCTGCAGGGTTGGTGTCTCTGTCCTCATTACCCAAAGACCCCACTCTAGGCCCCTTTTCACCAGGACTACGTGCCGCCTCCCTCCCACGCCCCAGTTAGATGGATGGGGTGGATCAGAGGAGCCGGACACCATCTTGGTTCCAACTTCCTGGCCTTGCAATATGGCCTTAGGCAAGTGGTACCTCCTTTAGCTCTTTCGGTCCATCTCCATCTTAGAATTTTCCACCTTCTTTCTGGGATAATGTGTATATAAAATTAGTGGTTGCTCTTCGTTGAGGAACTTACCACATGGTTCTAAACACTCTGATATGCACTATATAATGTAATCCTATAAATGTGATACTATTATTAACCGCATTTTACAGAGACATGGGAGGTTCAGAAACTTGCCCAACCCACTAACTCAGAACCCAGTGTTCCTAACCAAAATCTAAGCCAGACAACAGACAAGAAGGACAGAAAAGCAGCCTTGACTTCTTCCAGCCAAAATCTGCACCCATAAGGCTGCTGGCTGATGCTTTCCCAAAGGGCCGGCCTCTGCAGGTGTTGATCAGGCTTCAGTCCAGACTGAGGGAAGCACTTTGAAAGGCTCAGGAGGTTATAAAGGGCATTTGATCTCAGAAAGAAGTCACTAGAAGTTCCACACGTTTCCTTAGGATGCAAAAAGCCAGAGAAAGCCACGCATAAGAGAGAGAAAGAGAAAGACATCTTCTAATTGATTTGATTCAGGGCAACATGAAGGTGTGCCACTGAGATGCCTGGGTGTTCGTAAGCCCCGGTACAGAGCATACTCTCAAAGGGCCCACTGGGATGTGAGTTTTCTCTACAAACAGAGAGGCTGAGGATGTTGGCATGGAAGGTCGCAGGTCTGGGGGGTTGGGTGCTGGGTTTTGTTTGTTCTAGTTGCTTTTTAAGTTTCTCCTGAAGCTTGTGTTTCTAGATGACTATCTCCTGAGCAGTCAAGCAAATGGACAAACACATTAGGGGAAAAACAAACATTTACACAGGCAGGGAAGTCGTTTCTCTCAAGTCCCCTAATTCACAAGACTGTATCCATTTAGGGATTAAAACAAGCTGGCTTTTTTTTTCCCCCTGAAGATAGTAGATTCCTTCCAGAAGTCCCATACTCTAGAGAGCAAGAGCAAACTTGGATAACAGGATTCCTTCTTCTCTTTCCACAAATGAAAACCCAGTCCAGACGAGCAGTGCACATGGTGACCCTTCACGGCCTCACCCCACGCCAGCAAACGAATTGCCACAATTAGCTTCTCTTCCTTTAGACCATGTCCTTGAATTCCAGAAAGCTGGTATAGGGAGCCAACCATACATATAATTTCTTTTAAATTGATCTAGCTGGGCTCTAGCCAGTCATCACCCTGGGAAATTAATTATTTCTTCTTCTCTGAAATCCATACAGCCCATGTAGATCTAAAATTATAGAAAGTACAGGCTGAAAGGCCCCTGGGGGATCATCTACGCCAGTGTTTTTCAAACTGAACCATGAAGGGGTCAGGAAGTCAACACAAAGGGTATGACGGGCATTTTTTAAAGATAGAAAAACAGAGAATTTCACGTAGAAAGAGTAATTGCTGTTCTAAAAAATTTTGTTATTCAGTTATATATGTAGTCCTGAGGGTCACGATGTAAAATTGTGGACACTTCTTACTGTGGGTCCTGGTCTAAAAAGTTTGAAAACGGTTGACCAACCCTCTGGTTTTACAGATGGGGGAAGTGAGGCCCAAGAGCGACAATGATGTATCCAGGGTTCTATGGCCAATCAGGGGGGATCCAGCTCTTTTTCACCCCCTTCCTAACACGCCGACCCCCCCTAGCTCCCCAACACTGTTAGCACACAAATCAGCATATGCTGAGTCCTGCCTGGCCTTGTGTGTCAGCATATAGCTCCCCTCAAAAAGCAGACCCCCTTGGAGACGCGGTGACACCCAGTCTTTTGTCACCCACAGCATTGAGCACAGAGCAGAGCTCATGGCAGGCGTTGAATGTTCACTTGGTGAATCACTGAGGTCGGCCAAGGAGAGCTCAGGAAGGAGAAAAGGCATGAAAATGCCCAAGAAAGGAGAAGAGCTCCAGGGGAGTGCTGCCATGTTTGTGAGTTCCTAAACACCAGTGACAATGACAAGGATTCCAACAACGACCAGCTACCAGCTTGCTTTGTCCTCCCAGGTACTGGCTGAGCTCTGAGGATGCCATAGCTCATTCACTCCTCACAAGAAGCTGGTGGGATGTTATTACGCAGGACCTGCCAAGGTTTAGGAACTCGGCCAAGGTCATTCAGCTAGCCAGGATTCAACCCCAAGCACTTGGGCTTCAGACTCCCTGCTCTTAACCACTCCACTCCTCCTCTTGAGAAAGGGCATAGAAGGTCCACATAATGTTAGCTTTCTAACACCACAGCAATGATTAGGTGCTTAATCAATTTGTTGAAAGACTGAATGAGTGGGTAATGGAAGAAGGACCAGTCTAGTTTGCCCAGAGTCTGAAGACTGAAGCAGCGCATTGCCGGAGGAGAACAGAGCAGGTCTAGCCCAGAGAAACCAGCTGGCACAAGATAAACCCTCTCCCAAAGGGGGAGCAGATGCCCCTGGAACGCAATTGTCAGACCTTCCCATCCCTCCTTTCACCCTCCAGTTGTCATCCACCCCGCCTGCCACTGCCGACGGAACCAAAGGGAGTAACCACGCCCTCAGTCTAGGGGTATGGGTTTATAACCCAAAGAAGAAGTCTGATGGGCCTATCCCCTAAACCAATGCCCCTCCAAAATTCCTGTTTTAAAAAAAAATTAATGTGAGGTTGAGCTGTGGAAGAGAAAATTAACTCAGCTTTTCATCAGCTTGGACTCCTGGGGTTGTCAAAGGCAGAGTGTCAAGTTAAAACACACAGCTCAAATAAAGAAGAAAAAGAAAAGGCTGTCTCTGGGAGAGAGCCTTTTCTTTCTATTCTTCTCTGTCAAGGAGGCAAAGCTGGTTTGGTTATTCTGTTTGGCTCCCCTGGAGAAATTCTCAATATGATTGGCAAAAAGTCAGGAATAACAAGATAGAGTGGTGATGTAAATGCCTGTGGAAACAGTAGACCCTTTGTACTGACCTTGTCTAAATCTCAAAGTGGGAAGAAAAGCTAGGATTTGGGCTTTGATGCAGAGCCCTTGCATGTAAATTTTACAGTATCCTTTCTATCTGAAATGCTTAAATACTTTCAGGTATTTACAATCTGTCTCAACATTTGGCTGACTCCTGGCAATTTTCTGCTTTCATTCACATTAACTACTTAAAGAAAAACTCCAGGGCAGCACTTAGAGAAGCACAATGAATTAAAACAAAGGATAAATCATCAAAGAATCATTGGAGGGTCTGGAATGCAGTCATCATCTAAGAAAAAAAAAAAATCATTATTTTCCACAAATACAAAACAATGGCAAGCCATTGACAAGGACCCAGAAAGCTGAGAAAACTAGTCCAGGCAAAACTGCATTTGAAACCACAATACTCATCTTGTGAAAACATCCAAAGCTCTGACATTCCGTTGTCCTGTTGTGCTTCCAGTTTAGAATCCCTTTAATTATCACAGTAGACACAATCCTTCCTTGTGTCTTAGTCCCTCCAACTGCCATTTAACTTGAACTTTCTTATGTCTTGCACTCAGTAGAAAGAGAAACGCTACATACTTACATCACATAATATCTCAAGCTCCTAGAATCTTTGCCTGAAAGAAGTCTCAAGACTCCTGTTTTGGGCTTCCCTGGTGGCTCAGTGGTTGAGAGTCCGCCTGCCAATGCAGGGGACACGGGTTCGTGCCCCAGTCCAGAAGGATCCCACAGAACGCGGAGCGGCTGGGCCCGTAAGCCATGGCCGCTGAGTCTGCGCGTCCGGAGCCTGTGCTCCGCAACGGGAGAGGCCACAACAGTGAGAGGTCCACGTACCACACACACACACAAAAAACAAGACTCCTGTTTTATCTTGTGAATTTTATACTCTATACCAATATTATCCATGTTTGTCTTCATATGAAAGTGCTCTTTAAGCTATCATCAAGTTAACAAATCTACTAGGAAAATACACTGTGTTTTCCTGTTTCTGAGCATATCCCCAGCTCACTGGCTTATATACCTCATTAAAAAGCCCAGCTCTGGTCTATGTAACCCGTTAAAAAGTCCATTCTCTATCCATTGTCTTGTTGTACCTGGGGATGCCCCACAGGGTCCTGCTCAGTTTCAAATCCCTCCTTTTCTTTGACACTCCTCAATCCTGAAGGGAACAAGGGTGGGATAAGAAAGGGAATAAAGTTCTGGATAGAGAGATTAATCATAAAGTCAGTAAGGGAACTCTGTTTTAGGGGGACTTGGTTTCACCCTCACCAAACATTAGATCTGCCACTGCCATGATCTTGGACTTCCCAGCCTCCAGAACTATGAGAAATAAATGTCTCTTTTTCATAGGCCATGCAGTCTATGGTATTCTGGTTTAGCAGCCCAAACAAATTAATACAGTGCCCAAGCCTTAGTTGCAAGAAAGATCGGACAATGGAAAATCTGACATTTTCAGCTTCTGTAGTAGAAGGTGAGTTCTGCCAGCAAGGAAGCAGATGGGTGGGAGTCTCACACCCCTCCCACTGGACAGGTAACCAGAAGTATCTGCCGCAAAGCCATCGGTCTCATAGGCTCAGTCCTCATGGCAAAGCTAGATAAAACCACTTTGAATGAACAAGATTCTCAAGGGACCCAAGCAAGTAGCCAGCTCTATGAACAGTGGCTTCCTCATTTTGTAACATTCCTTCACCCTCTTTCAGTCCCTTCTGACCCGCTACTTCTGTCTCCCTGTGCCCCTTCTCTACCCGCCACCATGGTCACAGTTCCTGGGGCAATTAGAGCCCCTTTTCTGGCACAGGATCCAGGCCTAGCTTCATTGGTTCAGCCCTCATTTCAAATCAAGGTCACGAACTCAATGCCTCCAGGTGCGTATTTCTATATACACATAATATATTTCCCTACCAGAGAGAAACCAAGGACAGTTCAAGAACAAATAACAAATGACACTTAACCTGTTGGGGATTAACAGGGAATGGTGAGGGGTGTGGCAAACTGAAAAATTACACCCCCTTCTAATGGGTACAGTGAAGTGTTAACATACAGGAATACAGACACAGAATTAGCAGAAAATCCTATTTTTCTACAAAAGTCAGAAATCAAGACTTTTTTTCCCATAACAATATGTAAATGTTGTCTCTGTCTTTTTTTAAAAACAATATGCAAGCCAAACACAATATGCACATCTCAGCTCAGGCCCTCACCAAAACATATCTCTCTCCCTAGTGGACTTGCTAGGTCTAGCAAGGCCATCTCCTCACCTCATGGCTTTTCCTGACTACTGACCCTCCCCATGATGCAGTTCTTCATTCTTGGACAGCTGCAATCCATATTGTTTCTGGGCATCCGGGGATTCTCCGGACTGCAACACCCCTATTGACAACACATCAGACCTCTTGACCTCACTGTCCCTGCATCATGGCCTCATTTCACATTAGTATTTCTGGGCTGCTTCCCTGCTGAATGCCCAGCTGAGGCCTCTCCCTCTTGACAGCATCCTTCCACTCCACCATGGCATCAGATCTTCACCATCACTAGGACCCCTCTGGACTCAATTCCTCTTCATTCCCCTTGTGCAGCTGTTGGCAGGGCAGACCACATGAGCAACTTGTTCTCTGTCTCCTGTAACAGTCTGCTGGGTCGGAAGGCAAAGCCCTCGTCCTAGATCCCCTCACCTGGTTCTGGCTCTCTAGTTCTGATCCTGGGGCTGGGTATGTCGCTGGATATCACTGGGCACCATGAACTTGGTGCATTATTAATCCATTCCATCTCACTTCCACTGAGCCTTCTACTACTGTCCCACGGTGGCTCCTCTAAGTCCCAGGCTATCCAGAGTCCCCACTGTCAGCAGACAATGAGGATGAAGATGGCAATAATATGCAGGGGGCCGTCTGTTGAGAGCCTGCGTGTTTTGGGCACTCTGTAGTATTTCACTGAGTCAGCTTTTCCAGTTAGATATCCCATTTATAGATGCAGTAACTGACATATCACTGGAAATACACAGATGGCTCAAGATCAGATGGCTAGTGTCCCAGACAAGGAATACATCTATGCCTACTTGGCTCCAAAGTCTCACCTTTCACCCTCTAACCCACTGAACTGGTCCTGCCAGTCTCCTGCTCTCTCCCTGGATTCTCTCTCAGCCCCCCATGCTTTCTCTCCTCCCCTGTATCTCAGGAGGAATCTCCTTTCTGGGGCTAATAGCCACACTCTGCCCACCATTGCCTCCTCTTTACTCGCTTCCCATCTTCTCACGGTTCTTGATTCTTTTTCAATTTCTCCCTCTCTAGTCAACACTTCCCTGAGTCCCTCCCCACTGTCTGCTTCCCTGAGCTCCCTGTCCTGAAAAAGCCGTCACTTTATTTCCATAGCACTCTCTGTTGTTTCTCTTTCTTTGTCAACATCAAGCTAGCTAGTCCCTAAACCAATTCAAGCTAAAGTGTTAATGGATGACATCCCTTCTAAAGACTATATTTGTTTTATTAATGAAACCTCTGAAAATTTACCCACAGAAAGAACGACGTTAGGAGAAGAAAGTTTCAGGGACATGATTTTGAGTTGAGGAATGATCGATGAAATGAGTGGGACCTCGATGCCTCTTGTAATTATGGAGAAAAAGAGGGAAACCCCTCTGCTGGACCACTCATGATCCAAGATTCTTCCCAGGCATGCCCCAGATATTGATCTTCACAACAACCCATTCAAGGAAAGTATTAAGAGCCCTGCTTTTCTGCTTGGGAAACGAAGGCTCAGAGAGTTTAAGAAACTTGCACAAAGTCACAGAGCTAGATAGTAATATAGCTGGCATTTAAACCTGGGTCACTTGACTCCACAGCCCCTGATCTTATCATATGGCAAAACAATTTCACTGGGAAGCTAAAATGTTGCAAAAGCTAAAACGGGCACACAGGACAGAGCACACCCACGCCCCTCTCTCTCTTCTGAGTTCGTCCTCCCCAGACCACCCTCGGAGGACAAATGATTGCCATTTAAGGACAGGACTGGAGTTTGTATTCTCCTCCAGATTTCTATCTCCTCCTTTCCAGCTACAAACCCTTCCACGTGATACCTAGTTCTTTAATTACCTGAAGCTGGAAAGATCCACGGGCAGGGGCCCAGGAGAATTCAATCTGTGAGGAGACAGAGGCCCTATGAGTTGTGTGGGTTAAAAGGCCCAGGTGAAATGTTCCTTCCGAGGTAGTATTTGGACACATTTTAACTAGGCCTAACTCGTACAATCCTACTTGCTAAAAGGCTGACAAATGACCCTAGGGCTCATTTAGCCTATGTGATAGCTAAAGTTACCAGGCCTAGTCAGGAATACTCTGAGAGAGCTTTTTTTAATACCCAGATAGGAATTCAGCAGAATCTGTTTTCACACAGCCTGAAAAACAGAAAGTCAGAAACGTTCTCAGTTGTCAGTACATGTGTTTCGATACTAAAAAGCAGAAGCAGATCAGACAAGGAGTTGGAGCGTTCCTATTTCAAGTTCATACGATAACATCTTCAGATAAGACTGAGGTAAGGAACCCAGGACGCAATCACTGAAATAATTGCTGCTGAGAAGCCTGGGGCTATTGAAAAAGAAGAAGAAGAAATAAAAGACTTTCAAGTGTACCAGCAAATTTTCAGGGCTGCCTGCTGCCTGGTCTTCCAGCTCAGCTCCAGAGCCTTTGTATGAAGCTCCTTGTTAAGCAGGGCAACTACCCTAGCACAGGAACCAGGGTCGGAATTTCTGCTTCCACTGAAAGGTTATCAGCAGCTATTGTTTTGATGGTTCTCCGTGTGCAGCGTGTAGGGAGGAAACAGTCCTCTCTTTTACGGCACCAATTCATTAGAACTCATTGGCCCCTTTCCCCGGGCTCCTGAATGATCTGTCATTTATGAAATGCCCTCTCTTCAAACTGTGCAGATCCCAAGTTAAGCATTTGAAGTTCCTGACCCCTTTTTCCTCTTCATTGTTCCCAGCTCTCTCTCTTCCACAATCTACTGAGCTGCCAGGCAGGAAAGACCCCTGTGAACCTAGCGGCAGAAGCATCAGTCTTCCCAGTCTTCCTCCCCCCCACCCCCGCCCCCGCCGCCACCAACCCGGTCTAACTGTTAGAAACAACCCAAAGCTCTTCTCTCCGCTCCCCCGCCCCCTCCCAGCCCGCTCCTGTCCCCATTCCCTTATTAAGGAAACAATGAACCGAACACACCAGGATATTCTGGTGCAGACAGTGATCTCTAGCAATAAATTACTTCCTCACTTAGTGACTTTTATGGGCCAGGGAAACCATATGGCCCATGCAGCCAGCTCCAGGTCAACTCCAGGAAAGTCAATGCTCATACGTCTCATCCTGATCGTATTA
This sequence comes from Stenella coeruleoalba, assembly GCF_951394435.1. Classification (NCBI taxonomy): domain Eukaryota; kingdom Metazoa; phylum Chordata; class Mammalia; order Artiodactyla; family Delphinidae; genus Stenella; species Stenella coeruleoalba. Next base: position 35,358,869 of record NC_137151.1, on the reverse strand, counting down.
AAAGACTGTGGTGTGCCCAATTCTAAAGTGTTTCATCACCCCTATCCCCACAATGCGTGCAATTCACTCTCAATGACCAAGCTGCCTTCCTTCCTCTCTCTCTTGTCCCCATTTCATCTACTGACTCTCAGGCTTGGTTTGTGGTGTCTGGGTCTGCTTTTGCCAGCATCTTTCGGAGACAGCCTAGTGGAGGGGGATATTCCTTAGGGATTTATTGGCCTGACCGATGTACTTTTCCACATCTCTATCCTGCCTTCTCTCCATCTTGGTGACAGAATGACATGGTATATGTTGCCTCTGGAACAAATTTACCAAATTAAGCAGAGAAGGGCTGACCTGGGCCCACTCACCCCTGTTTCCATTTCTGTGCTATGGGGGTCTTGGGGGGGCACTCCTTTGTGACACAGCATTGAGTAGAACATCACTTCCAAGCCCACCGTCACTCAGAATGCTCTGAGGCTGTGCGTCTCAAAGTGGTGGTGCAGATCTCCTCTGGGTGGTAGTGAATGGTATATAGGGATGGGACTTGGGGCGTGGGGGCCATATGAAGCCACAAGATAAACCAGCCATTTCCTACTGACCTATCAGGTAGGGAGGGGAGGGCTGGAAGCAATTTAACTGGTAGGTAATTCAAAACATCTTCACGTTAAAACAGGCTTGAATTAACCACAGACTGGAATGCAAAAAAAAAAAAAAAAAAAAACTTTGTTAAGTTTAGACAAATTGATTTCTCATTTGTAGGAGGCCACTTTGGGCCACTGCCTTCCCCCAGACTCCCACCCTCAGGATAATTTTCCCTCCTCTGTTCCCAGAAGTATTTTGGTGAAAAGTATGAGAACTGTACTAAGTAATGATTCTAAATGCTATTTACAAAAATAATAATAGTTATTAATTACTACTTCCTCTGAGATAATTTTTCTCCAGTGATATTTTCATGATATTTCGTGGATGGATTAATAATAATAATAATTAACTGCCTGCTCTGTGGCTTCTCAAGGAAGGTATTATTATTCCACTTTACATTTTACAGATGAGTAAATTGACATTCAGAGGGATTAAGTGTTTTGCCCAAAGTCTTTTCATTAGCTTCATTAGAAAAAGCAGGATATGAACCAGTTCTATCTGACCCCCAAAACTACTTCTTGCTGCAGTAGAAAAGAAAACAAACTTTAAAAAAAAAAGAAGGACCCTTGAATATCCAAAAAGTTCAGTACTAGAAACTGCAATCTACCATTTACTGGGCACTGGCCATGTGCCAGACATTATTCTAAGCATTTTACATATCTCATTTCATCACAACAACTTTGGGAAGCAGGAACAAGTATTATATCTGTTGTACAGATGAGGAAACTGAGGCAGAATGTCACATTTCATGAGGAAAGGAACCATATCTGTCTTGTTCCCTCTTTTATCACAGCATTATCCTGGCATATAGTAGGCAATTGTTGAGTGAATTTGAATGTTGTAGTCACAAAATACCTAATACCATATTTTCTGTCTTGCTCATAATAGGTCTTGCTCATAATATGATTCCTAGTATCTAGCATAGTTTTGGCACATAGTATACATTAGCTGAAAAAATAAACTAGAACTTATATTCATATAAGATTTAATTTACTATTAATATATTCAATGGGTGGCATCAACCTCTTTAGCATTCATCACATATGTAAGGAGATATAGTAATCAGGACTTTTGGGTTGCAAATGACAGAAACTGAGCACAAACTAACTTAAGATAAAAGAAAAAGAAGGGTGAAGAAAGGACAGAAGCAAGAAATGGATGCATGTAACTATAAAGTTCTGAGGTGGACTTCAGGTAGGTAGGACTGTATCCAGGACCATCAATAGCATCAAGACCATTTAAATGCACTTATCATTTAAATGTTCCTTTCATGACTCTTCCATATGGTGGCAAGATGCTCTAGGTTATATCATTCTTACAGCTAATACTCACAGAGAAAAGTCCCTCTTTCTGTTTAGTTATAGTACAAGTACCAGGAAGAACTCAGATTACACCAGCTGGAGTCACAAGTCCATCCCTGAACTGATCATGAAGCAAGGGGAATGGGTGCTCTGATTAGAGGGCCCTGGTTATATGCCCTTTTCTGGAAGGAAGAGAGGTCACTTTTGTTCCCAAACTACACAGAATAGGTTCTCTCTGAAAAACAAGTTTTGATTGTCAGATGAAGCATGGAAGGGAACCCCTGTTGGGCAAAAGCTCTGGCTGCCAGAGTTCACTAGCAAGAAAAGGTCCAACTTCCTTTCATGGGCTCTGAGGCCCCAGGAGTGAGACTCTTGAATCTACAGATTTCTTCCTATTACCCTCCTTCAGCCTGGGTCTGGGCTTCCTGGGGATGCAACCCTGAGTACTAAAGTACCTTTAGGCAAGCCCCTTTCCAGTCCCCTCCCAGCCCTAGACCTGCCCCCACCGACTCCCAAACAGAGCTCTTCCCTTAGTGTGCAATGCTGGTGTGTAATGCAGTTGTACAGTGGGGGAGGGGTGCCATCCTTCCAGCCCCTGGAGACCAGGCCCTCCAGCTCATGGGCTCATCTGTCCTACTCATGTCTGCGCTCCATTCCCCGGCTTTCTGCTCTGGGTGCATACTGTCCTCTACCCCAGTGCCATTTCTCAGCCCCTTATAATGGGCCTTCTGCTGCTACATGCCAAGTGTAAATCTAAGCATGCAAGCACGTCAATCATGGTCTGGCAATGGGGATGAAAGATGAATTCAGTTCTCACTCATCATCACAAAGTTGGTAATGTGTGCAGAAAAGTCAGGCCCATTTATGAGAGGCTATGATCTGTAACAGACTAAACGTCACATTTCCAAGTGCTCCTACACAGCCGCCAAGAGGGGAGAAGAGCCATCTGAGTCCGTGTCAGCACTGGGTTCTCTTCCCCGTGCACGGATTCTGACAACCACAATAACAGTACTTCAATTGCACAACTTTTAAATGGGGAAAAGCAGGGCTTAATTTTACATTCAGTAGTGCAAGAAACTTCAAAGTTACTTCAAATCTCTGATGCAATCTCTTGACAAAGAAACTGCTTATCAGGGTTTACAATCTTGGCCCAGAGAGTTCAAACGGATGGTACAGAGCATTCTATCCAGTGGTTGCAAACTGGCAGCCCCTCAGCTGATTATGATTCACAGACACGTTTTGTTGGGTTCTGGTGGTGCTTACAAATAAGGAAACTTTACCTTTTAAAAATCCAGAGTCCTCACTTATCTTGAAATTCAAAAGATCAGACAAATTAGGTGCATAATCCACCACGGTCGCCATCAGCTGAGACAGAAGTTGAAGCTGTCCCATATAAGCAGGTGGAAACTCACCAGTTCGCCACAGTCCCCGCCTCTCCCTATTGGGTCCATTTACATTATCCACCGCCCTCCTCACAGGCATTGGCACCTGCAGCTCCTGACTGTCTAGACCTTTCATTTCACAGTAGATTCTAAGGAGGCCCCAAATAACTTGCCCAATTCAGACTGAAACTCTGTTGTTGTTGTTATTGTTTTAAACAATATGCCGGCTTTTCTTTCTTTTTTTAAAATTATCATACAGATTGACTTTTTCATACAGTTTTATGAATTTTAACACATGTATAGACTCATGTAATCTCTACCAAATCAGGACATAGAAACAGTGCCATCATGCCAAAAAGCTGTCTCATTCTACCCCTCTATTGGCACTCCCTCCTGCCACCCCTAACCCCTAGCAACCACTGATCTGTTCTCCATCATGACAGTTTTATCTTTCAAGTCTCTCAGAAAAGTGGGGTCATACATTATGTAACCTTTAATACAGGCTTCTTAGATGTGGCATAATGCTACGAGAGTCATTTGCGATTTTGGTGTATCAGTAGTTCATACCCGTTTATTCCTGAGTGATGTTCTTCTCTATAGATGTACCACAGTTTGTTTACAGACTGAAATTTTTTATTCAAAGTTCAGAGGGGTTTTTTGAGAGGTGGGACAGTGGGGTGCTGGCTCAACCTTGCTCCTGAGAGCTGAGTGAGTGCTAACTTTTCAGAAATTATGCCAGCTGACTGCTAAAGACAGCCACAGAAAGCTAAATTAAATTAAAAGTAAAGGTAACAAATACTCAAAACTCATCACTTTCTAATTATGCTAGTACAGGTTACTATTCTCTAAGCCATGAGGTTGCTGCTCACCCACTCTCCTCACTTGTCCCCAACGCCCACCCCAGCTTTTCTTATGGATTCAAGTTGGATCAAAGCAAGTCCCCTTGGGGAAGGGATGGGGGTGCGGAGCTAGACGGTAAAACCTGACATACTACACTTGGCCTGAAAGCGGCCACAGGACAGTGCAGTGGGAAGCGCCCTGAGCTGGAGGGAAGATGCCCGGGTATTGCTCTCCCCCATGGGAGCGTGGAGCACGATTCTTTATTTCCTGCCTCCCCACATGGGAAGCACGAACCCCAGCTGGGAAGCACTTCTACCCAACCACACTCTGCGTCCAACTCCTCCCTGTACTGAATCTCTTCAATAATAGGAGGGAGCTAGTGAGTCAGAGTTTTCAAATGGCCACCTTCAGGACCCCAGCTTCAAAGGCACACCTCCCAGGGATCACCAGGATGAGCAGGCAGGGATGAGGGGATGGGGCAGGGAGCCCTGACCCCCTACTTCCTACTTCAGCTAAAGCCCCTGCACTTTTTTTTTTTTTTTTTTTTTTTGTGGTACGCGGGCCTCTCACTGCCGCGGCCTCTCCCGTTGCGGAGCACAGGCTCCAGACGCGCAGGCTCAGCGGCCATGGCTCACGGGCCCAGCCGCTCCGCGGCATGTGGGATCTTCCCGGACCGGGGCACGAACCCGTTTCACCTGCATCGGCAGGCGGACTCTCAACCACTGCGTCACCAGGGAAGCCCAAGCCCCTGCACTTTTTTATACTCCACTTTAATGTTTCATAAATGAGAGATCAACATAAGATTTCCTTTGTAAAAAGGTTTCTGCTGATAAAAGAAAACTACAACTTTTTGAACATTCGTGCATAACCCTGAAGCATCTCTCACCAGGACTACAGCAAAAGCCTCTTAAGTGGTCTCCCAGTTTCTACTCTTGCCACCTCCCCCTCCCCTCCCCCTCCCCTTCCTCTCCCCTCCTCCTCCATCACACACACACACACACGCATGCACGCACGCGCGCGCACACACACACACACACACACACACACACACGCCCGCACAGCAGCCACAGTGATCCTGTTAAAATGCGAATCAGGTCATGACACTTTTCTCCTCCAAACTGACAGTTTCTCTTAGTGGTCAGGATAAAGTCTGAAATCTTTAACATGCCCCCAAGATTCCACAGGGTGTGGCCCCAAGCCCTCTCTCTGACATCATTGTCTCTCACCCTCCACACTTATCACACACCTGGCCCCCGGGCTGCTCCTCACAGGCGCCAAGCATGGTTCAATGACACCTTCCCCACCCCGGGACATTTGCACATCTTTCTGGACTGCCCTTCCTCTGAGTACCCACATGGTTACTCCCTCAAAGATATGACCAAATGTCACCATCAGTGAAGCCTTTCCAAATCCTCCTATCAAAACTGGTTCTTTTCATTATAACTCTCTCTCTCCTTCACCTAAAATATGTATTTTATTATTTTAAAACTAGGCCATGTTCATTTCAGAAACTGTAGAAAATATGAAAAAGTACAAATAAGACAATAAAAAGAATCCATTACCATAAACCCAGAGATAAACAATTAACATTTTGCTGTATTTCTTTCTAGTACTTTCCTTTTCCTTTCTTTTGGTTTTATTCTTTTTCAATGTTAATTGTGCACAGAGTGAAATAATCAACAAGATCTACAAAGCTTACTGTAAAAAGCAACAATTTCCTACCCTTCCACAGTCCCTACCCAAGGCAACCACTTTCAACAACTTTAACAATTGTCTAAAAATCTATAAAAAAATAAAAAATAAGCAAAAGGGACCTAATTTAAGCTTAAAATCTTTTGCACAGAGAAGGAAACTATCAACAAAACAAAAAGACAACCTACATAATGGAAGAAAAGTTTTGCAAACAATGCAACCAAAAAGGGGTTAATATCCAAAAATGTACAGCTTATACAACTCAATATCAAAAAAACCAAACAACCTAATCAAAAAATGGGCAGAAGACCTGAATAGACATTTTTCCAAAGAAGAGATACTGATGGCTAACAGGCACCTGAAAAGATGCTCAACATCACTAGATTATCATTAGAGAAGCGCAAATCAAAACCACAACGAGCTACTTCACACTGGTCAGACACGCTATCATCAAAAAGTGTACAAATAATAAATGCCAGAGAGGATATGGAGAAAAAGAAACCCTCATACACTGTTGGTGGGAACATAAGTTGGTACAGTCACTATGGAAAACAGTGTGGAGGTTCCCTAAAAAACTAAAAATAGAATACCATATGGTCCAGCAATTTCACTCCTGGGTACACATCTGGAAAAAATGAAAACTCTAATTCAAAAAGATACATGCACCCTAATGTTCATAGCAGCACTGTTTATAATAGCCAAGACATGAAACAACCCAAGTGCCCATCAACAGACTTAAGAAGATGTGGTGCATATATACAATGGAATATAACTCAGCCATAAAAAAGAATGAAATATTGCCATTTGCAACAATGTGGATGGACCTAGAGAATATTATACTTAGTGAAGTAAGTCAGAGAAAGGTAAATACTATATGATATTAGTCATACGTGTAATCTAAAAAACAATACAAATGAAGGTATATAGCAAAACAGAAACAGACTCACGGACATAGAAAACAAATTTATGGTTACCAAAGGGGAGAGCGAGAGGAGGGAAGGACAAATTAGGAGTATGAGATTAACATATACAAACTATTATACATAAAGTAGATTAGCAACAAGGGTTTACTGTATATAGCACAGGGAATTATACCCAATGTCTTGTAATAACCTATAATGGAATATATCTGCAAAAAAACAGAATCACTATGTTGTACACCTGAAACTAACACAATATTGCAAATCAATTATACTTCAGTTTTTAGGAAGAAATACAAAAAAAACAAAAATAAATAAATTTAAAAAAATTTTAAAGAACACTTTCAGGCATTGTCTATTGATTTCCACTATGGAAGGTGAGGATTTAGCTTCTCTCTTTCCTCTGCCCTCACCACATAGCCACTTACTTTCTATCCTTCTTTCCCCCTAATATATAGTACTTAGGGATAGGTCAACATTGAGTGTTACATAATTATGACTATGTGAATGTTATGAATCATATAGTATTATATTATTACTTTTTCTTTCCAATTATTTCTGTTTTTCCCTGAGTTACTAATTGTAAAGTTTCCTGTTTTGTTTCTTTTGTTCTGTTTGCATCAGTAATAAAAACCATACTTCACCAGTTGCCTGTTTCTTGAAGCACTCTTTTCCCTTTGCCTTCTGATGTGGTCCAATATAAAATGGTTTCCCCATGTATCTGGGACACTGCCGACTTCTTGGAATTTCTCTTCACCATCATCGTAGGCATCTTCTGGTTCCTGACCCTGACATCTTTATTTTTCTTGGTTTACTCTCTTGTTTTGGGGGAGCACGTGCTGCATAAAGCTTCCTAAGAAAGACTGCATAGAAGACACATTTTTTTCGAGAATCTGTACCTCTGAAAATGTTTCTGTTCTATCCTCACAACTCATAGATAAATTGGAAGTAGAATTTTAGCTCAGAAATCATTTTTCTTCAGAATTTTGAAAGCACTGCATCACTGTCTTCCAGCTCCTGAGGTTTCTCAATAGAAACCATTCTGATTAATGGCCCTTTGTGAGTGATGTATTTTTGCTGTCTGGAACGTTTCAAGCCTTTTCTCTGGCATAGTGCTCTGAAATTTCATGATGATGTTAAGTGTGGGACTCTTTTCACCCATTGTGCAGTTGTGATGGCCACTTGGTGGCCTTTTCAATCTGGAAACTGGCATTTTTCAATTCTAGGAATTTCTATTAAATTCTTTCTTTGACAATCCCCCTCTCACTTTGTTGTCTTTTTTCTCTCTTTCTGAAATCCCTATTATATGGACCTCCTGGGCTACTCCTCTAATTTTGTCATCTTTTCTCCCCAATTTATCCACCTCTTTGTCTTTTTTATTCTACTTTTTATATTCTAAATTTCCAACAGCTTTTTTTCTCTGAATATTACCTTTTTTATATATAGCATTCTGTTCTTATTTCAGGATTGCAATATATTTTATCTATTTGAGTATTCAATGAGAATTTTCGCCCTCTTTCTGCCTCTCTCTTACAGGTTTTCTTCTCCCTACAGAGTCTGTTTCCTCCAAGTTGCTTTTTTTCTGTGCATTTGGCTTTTGTTTGGTCTTTCTTATTAGAACCTTTCCTCAGATGTCTGGTAATCCTTGGCCATCTGCTCCTCTGAGAAGCAGGGAACCAAAATGCTGATTGGTAGCTCTGAGTACACAGGTGGGGATTGCTGAATGGAGGGTTGTACTACATGCTGCGATCAGGCTGCACGCTTTGGTTGGAAAACTCCAATATCCGTATCTTTAGGTCTCTCTCTCTCTTTTGAGACGGTCAGACTCTCCAGAGAACATTTATCCAAACTCCTGCTGGAGGGTGTAGGCCTGGCTGACATCATTCATGGGGAAAGGGGGTCTCAGTATCCAGTACACATACACTCACTTAATCCCCCATTTGTGTCCAGATAGTCTGCCATCCTGTGCTGGGTGGGCAGTCTTCTCCAGGGACTAGAGCCCCAGTCTTCTGCCAGAGGTGCCTGGCTCTTCTCTGTGGAGAAAAGGAGAGGTTCTGGAGAGCCAACTCTGAACTGATCCTCTTTATCTTCTGTCTTCTAAACACACACACACACACACACACACACACACACACACACACTCCCCATTCCAGATTCCCCTGACACACCCACTGCCAAAACTCTGGGAGGTGGTTAGTGTAAACCAGGTTGGTCCTCAGCTTTCTCCTCTGCCCATGGAGGACGTGGTTTTCACAAGTTTGCTTTCCATCTCCCACACTTGGTCCTGTCATCTCCTCTCCCCTTTTCCTCATCCATGAGTATCTATGCCTTTAAAAAGTGCCTTTATTTCATTCTGAGGGGTCTCAGGAGGGAGTAAAAGTAGATATGTGTTTTCAGTCTATGTGTTTTTATCCAGGAGCCCATAGTTGCTATCTACTTAATTGTTTACTATCTTCTCTCACTAGAATATGAGCTCCATGATGGCAAAGACTGGAATGTTTTGGTCACCCCTATATACTCAGCTCCCAGAAGAGTGTCTGGCACATACTAAGTGCTCAATAAGTGTTGATGAATAAATGGATAAATGTAAGAAGGAAGGAAGATACCTCCAGTTCTATTTCTATTTTGTAAGTTTTTACTCCCTTTCCCCAATTTATTCTAACTTCCCTTCTCTTCAGCTATGTCCCTTTTTTCCCAAAGACTTCCCACTTCACTGTTTACCAAACTTTATTCTTCCCTGGCAGTTTTTTCTTTTTCCTGGCTCACTCCCAACTTTGCTCTCTTGCTACTACCTGGCATTGACTTCAGTCTCAATTTCCATGAAGGAGATTGTATTTTCACCAGTAAAGCACACCCATTACATTTGTAGGTGCTGGAGAAATACAAAGAGAAAATACTTGGTTCCTACCTTCTCTGGAAAAACACAATTTAACTAGCTCTTTTTTAAAAAAATCAAGTTCTATTAAGACACTAATTCAAGCTAGGTTTAAAAAAAGAAACATCAAATTACCAGAGTGTCAGGAGCAGGTGGATTAATAAGAAAAGGCCTAGGGATGGGGAATTTGAGGGATTATTGGAAGGGACAGAAGACTAAGCTTCTAGACAAAGAAAAGCCAAATTAACACTCACAGTGCTTACAGTCACCCTTATGCTTCCAACCCCTCCTCTCCTGCATCCCCTGGTTAAAACCAGGGCTAAAGTGGAAAAGAAGCACTGTGAAGCTCCATTTTTCTCTCATTAATAAGATATTTATTGAATTTCTAGTATGTTCCAGCCCTAGGTAAGCAAATCAGACATGGCATCTGCTCTTATGAAGTTAGAGCCCAGTGGGAGATTCAGATCACAAACAAGTAAAAAACAAAAATAAATAGTATAACAGTAGCAGGTGCTCTGAGGGAAGTACATAGTGTTCAGTAATAGAAAATAACAGAGGGGACTTCCTTAGATGGGGTGGGCAGTGACGGCTCCTCTGAAAAAGTGTGATGGACTTTTGTTGTTGCTGTTGTATTCCTAAAAAAAATTTCCCACTTTTCCCAGCAAAAGCACTCTTTATCATCTGGAAATTTCTACTCTCCCCCATATGAAGCCATGCTGTTAGATCATGTGGGGTCCCACCCTCAGCTCCAAGTAAAGGTCCTGATTGGCTTAAGTGAGTCTAATCCCTCCCCCTACCTTCATGTCCCTCCCAAGGTGATTGGTTTAGACATTGGCATGTGATGCAGTTTAGGCCAATGAGGGAGAATGAATCCCTGGACTTGAGCAGAAACCACAAGAAGAGACCCTCTCTCTACACTGGAGATTGTGGTATGAGGATGTTAAGCTCGGTACAGTGACAGCCATTTTGTGATCATGAGGAAAGAGCACCTGTACAGTAAATGAGAGAAACAGTGTCCTCAGCAACATAGATCAAGCCTTTCTTGCAGCCAGAACTATTTCTGGACTTATAAGATATAGGTGCCAGTAAATCCCCTTTACTATTTGGGATGGTATGAGTGGGATTTTCTGACTTGCAAACAAAACAAAATAATTGTAACTGCTAGAGAAGGGGCATTTAAGCTAAAAACTGAGAACTAACCAAAAGAGAAGAGGATATAGGAGCATTCCAGGCACAGGAACCAGCCCTGAGAAAGTGCTGGGGAAAGAAAAATCTTAGTGTGTTCAGGGAACTAAGTGGAGGCCAGTGTGGGAGCCACAGGATAAGAGGGTGAACTGAAGCCAGATTGGCAGGCAGGGGGTCGTGGGAAGGAATTTGGATGTTTGGATTTTATTCTAAGGAAATAGGAAGCCCCATTCTGATTCATGCCTCATAATGATGTGGTTGCGGAGTGGAGAATGGATTGGACAGGGGCATGAATGGGAGAGGAGTATCAGAATGAGTCTATGTGATTGCCCAGGCAAGAGAAGGTGGCTTCTTAGGCTAAGGTAGTGGTGGTGGGGATGTGAACATAACAAGAAACTAGATAGTTCTTTAGTCATTTCTTTAATTTATTTGTACATTTATTTATTCAACCACAGATATGAAGAGCCTCTGTGTACCACTGTGTTAAAGCTCAGGACCCTATCCAGAAAGAGATTTCTGTCTAAAGGGAAACAGCCAGGAAAATGATTATAATAATATAAGAAGAGCTGTGATGGAGGTAACTGCAAGATGCAGTGGCGACATTAGAGAAGAAACCACTAAGTTGGCCTGGGAAATTCAGGGATGGCTTCTTAGAATAAATACAGACTTGGGTTTGAGGAGTTTGTCAGGTCAGCAAGGAGGATATTCTAGGCAGAGTAGAATGCCTCAGTAGAAAGAAATGGAGACTTTAAAAGAGTTTGTACTCAGGGGAAAAGTAGTCAGATATTTCCAGTGCTCCAATTGCAAAGAGGGACCATGGTAGAAACAGTAGTAATCACCAAACATTCCCTGCATTTCCCATCCCCCTTGCAGTTAAGTGACAAACTCTGAGCTGATGCTCAGAAGAGCTCAAGCCCACCTTCCAGCTCTCTCTTCCTCCTCTATGGCAAACATGGAGGAAACCTGGTGAAATGGAAAAATCATGTGTCAAAGAAGCCTGGATCTCTGAGTTACTGCATGGAAAACAGGTCTTCTGGAGAGTCACCCAAACTTGCAACAGACCTTGTGTAAATAAGAAATAAACCTTTGTTGTGTTAAGCCACTGAGATTTTGGAGTTTTTTGCTAATATATCATAACTTAGCATGACTAATATACAGAGTGATGGGGATGAGACTTGACAGAAGGACAGGGGCCAGACCACAGAGACTTGTCTGCCAGGTCCCTTGCTCAAAGATTGGACTTTATCTTGCAGGGATTTAAGAATCACCAAAGAATAGAGATGAGTATGAGACCATTCTGGCAGCAGTGGGATGGATGGATGGAGGGATGGATGGATAGATGGATGAATACTTGGATTTGGGCTTGAGGGGTAGAAGTAGTTCTTAAAAGCAGAGAAATTAGAAAAGAGGTGTTGAAATAGTACAGGAGAAGGATGATGACAGCATGAACTAAGGCAATGGTACCAGTACAGAAAGGAGTGTGTAATTTTTTTTTTTTTTTTTTTTGCGGTACGTGGGCCTCTCACCGTTGTGGCCTCTCCTGTTATGGAGCACAGGCTCCGGACGTGCAGGCTCAGCGGCCATGGCTCACGGGCCCAACCACTCCGCAGCATGTGGGATCCTCCCTGACTGGGGCATGAACCCCTGTCCCCTGCATCAGCAGGCGGACTCTCAACCACTGCACCACCAGGGAAGCCCCAGGAGTGTGTAATTTTGACAGATATTTTAGGAGGGAAAATGCAGAGAGAGTGTGAATTACTGACTATTCATGGGGCACAGAGTGAGAGGAAACAAAGGAGGGAAGTTTTGAGTCCCTTAAGCCCCTACTTCCTTAGCCCTGATATAAATAAACCACCTTAATCACTATGGGTCCAACCGCTGTCGGCATCAAGAGAGGACTGGAAAGAAGAGCTGAAGGAGAAGGCTTAGTGGCTTCATGGCAAATGGAAACACATTGGCCATAAGTCAGAGGAGGAAGGGGACCAGGTCTGGTCGCTCTGACTTGGACTGGTTCATTGTACTTCTCTAGACTTCAGTTTCCTCATCTGTAAAATAAAGTCATCAGATTTAAAGATCTCCAAGTTCTCTTTCCATTTTAATGCCATAACTCTCAAAAAGGAAACAGAGGAACAGGGGAAGGAGAGAAGGGGAATAGGGGAATAAGACAGGTGAGGAGTTCAGCTAGGACCAATAAGGAAAGAAAGGAAGAAAAGAGAAAAGACCAGGTGTGGTTGCTCAAAACGGGATTCTCAGAGCCTCGGTTACCCCAGCAACCCATCTGTTCATCTCCACCAACATTAAGTTACATGGTGTGGATTTTGTCTCAGCTAACATGTCATTGTTTTTGCTTATTGAATTTGTATTTTTAGTTGTGACTATTATGATTATCCTTAATTGACAAAAAAAAAAAAAGGATCAATGGCTCAAAAGTGGTGATGATGAAAATACTCATGTAAATACCACAACTCAGGATAACATCTTAAATGTAAAGAACAGATTTAAGGACAAATGAAGGGAGGTGACCCAGTAAGTGCTGGGAGAAGTGAGAATATGACTGTGATGATCAAGTTAAGAGATATCTAAGTCTGTAAGTCAAGGATAGGAAAGACCAGCAAAATCTGAAAACTGAATTGTATTTGACTGGTGATATATTTCCTTCTGGACCTCCAGGGTGGCATCCTTTATAAAAACGTTTTCCAATAACAGTAGGAAGCCATGAAAGCTTCAGTGTTATTTTCCAACTTCTCTGATAGAGCAATAAAGATTTTCCAGAACAAGTGCAAACACTGTAAGTGTTTCCCAATACACAACTGATAAATTGTATTGCTCAAGGTGATGGAGTAACCAAAACTACAGAGGCATCACAAAGGATGCACTCCTCATAGAAAAACAGGTATACACCGCACTATTGCCAAGAAGTTTATAAAACCAGCTACAAAGGGAATGATAAATATTATGTTTGGAAAGAAAGCAAAACAATCAGGAAAACTTCTTTGTCAAAGAACATTGGTAAATGTTGCAAAATGTCAACTATGTATAATGTGGGAGAAAGGTGGTATCATGTCCGTGCAGACATTTCACTTTATACGTGGACAAAATTCAGTTCTGGTGTGGGGCACTTGTATGCAAGACAAGTACTTGATGATTTCCTCCCCCCAAAATCTTTTTTAAAACAGCTTTATTGAGATATGATCCATATTCCATACAATTCCCCCACTTACAGTATGCAAAGTAATTGGTTTTTGGTATATTATGGTATATTTGCTATATTATGGTATATTTGGTACATTATGGGTTTTAAAAATTGTGATAAAATATATATAACATAAAACTTGCCATTTTAACCATTTTAGGCATACAGTGCAGTGGCATTAAATACATTTACAATGTTGTGCAATATCACCACTATCTATAAGACTCTTTTTTTACTGAGATATAATCAACCTGATGACTGTCCCTCTACTAGAATCCACAAGCTATTTTTCAGAAGGTATATACATCTCACTGAAGATAGCATCACCTTGTTCCAGAAACCTACGGGTCTATACTGTAACTGTCCTACCGCCATAAACTCCACAAGGGATCTTTTCCCACCATTGATACCACCGGTATCATGGGGCCTACCTGGTCATATAGGCCAAGCTTGTAACTGCTGCAGAGCTCTTTTCTGCTCTGGGCACCAGTCAAAGCTGACAGCCTTGTATAACACCTACTACGTGAACTAGATCCGTACCCCCAGGTTTGGAATATGCAGACTCCAGAATCAGAAGAAGCCAACCAGGAGTTGTGCATTGTGCTTCCTTCTTGGAGGTGGAAGGCTTATGATGTAATCATTTGTCCTTTACTTTTGAGGGGTTATCCTGACATGCCCCAGAGTAGGAGCCCCTAAATATGTTACTGAGGTGGTGGGTCCCTGAATCTTTGTAGGGTTTATCTCCCACCTTGGAAATGTGTATGTTTTATCAAGGTAAGTTTTACCTAATCTGACTAGCATATCATTGATATAGTGGTCCAAAGTGATATTCCATGGGATGTCCAGATAATCTAAACTATTTTATGACAGAGGGCAGGAGCATTAACTGGGACAAAACCACAAATGAATATTCTTGTCCTTTCCAAGTCAATGCAAGCTATTTCTGATCCTCTTCCCTAATAGGGTTGAAAAAGAAAGCCTTAGCCAGAGCAATGACCACATATCATATACCGGAGGCCATGCTAATCTGTTCAATAAAGAAATCGCATTTGGGGCTACTAATTGGTTAAGTTTACAGTGGTCCCCTGTCATTTTTCAGGATCCATCTGCTGTGTTCAGGTGCCAGATTGGTGTATTAAATGTGATATGATGGAGACCACCACCTGGTATCTTTAAGGGGGGTACTAATATCTGCTATTACCCCCAGAATGTAATATTATGTTTAATTTCCTATCTTGTTGGTGGGCAAGGTAAAGAGAGGCCATTTCAGACCTTACATTTGACTTTTCCACAACCATATCTCTTCAACCACAGGCCAAGAAGCCGGTGTGGTGTTGTACCGATTACCAAGTATCTCTATTCCAATTACACATTCAGGGACTGGGGAAATGAGCACTGGAAATGATCCAGTGAAGACACTGTGAGCCAGGCCGGATCCAGGACCCCATTTATCACCTAGCTCTCACATATCCCCACTGTAAAAGGGGACCCACGATGATGCTTCAGGTCTCCAGGTATCAATGGCAACTCTGACTCTGTGTTCAACAGTCCTTGAAAATGTTTGGATATTTCCCTTTTCCCAGTGTAAAGCTACCAGGGTAAGTGACCATAGGTCCCTCTGGGGAAGGACTGGGAGAATTCATTCCTAAACACATGGAGCTGTTTCGGGATCCTTCCTCCTGGGGACCTGAACTCTCCCTCACTAGATGTGTTGCTGGTTTAAAAACTGACTCGTGTCCAGAAATTGGGCAAGGGATCATGAATTATTATTGGAACAATGACTCTCAGACTCCTGATCATGCACCCATGATTTCTTTAGAGCAGTACACTTATGAGCTGCCCATCTAATATTCTGCCCCTAAGAATACTGAGTTCTATTAACTACCTCTACAACCATCTATGGGTCAGGCCCCCATAGATGCCATTCGAACTTGATGCTCATTACTATAATTGTCTCCACCTGGCTTCTGACAGTAACACACTGTCAATGGCCTCTCCTGTTTGGGGTTCCTTTGATCCCTAGCATCATCTGTGAACCCAGTTCTGTAACAGCATCTCCTGCTGTCAGGCCTGGGATACAGAACACAAGCACCACTGAGCTTCTAAGTGTTGCTGGTGCCCTCTCTCCAACACATTCCTTATTGCTTTGGTCAATGGTGTGTCCTCCTGGCCCTTTCATAGACCACAGTCATCTTGTGGGATTTTGACCCTTACATAGTATATCCACTCTCATGGGCCCACTTCTCTGAGCCTTTTCATTTCTTCTTCCACCATCTGCCACAGCAATTCTGTCATTTCTGCTCCAATTAGCATAGGTCAGTACTCTTTCCATGCTTCTAAGAGCCATCCTAGCAGCATGTTTGTACCATTTCCTGCGGGTCTTTACCAGAGTATTAAGTCCTGTATCTCAGAAGAGTGCTCTCACATCAATAAACTCTCATTTATCAAATGTATGTTCTGCCCTTCCCAGCCCTGAATCCTCAGAATCCAATCTTCTCCTGGGTTCTGCTGGTACAAGTTGGCTAAGTCCTGCGGTTCCTTCCATGATGAGGCCCTCACGTCCTCAGCTGGATTATGTTGTGACTGAGCCCTAGTCATTGGCTTAATGGACAGAAAAAGAGGGGAAGGAAGAGATGCATGTTGTCTTAACAAGGAGAGGTCTCTCCATCATCTTCAGGCAAGGGGGAAGCATCAGTCCCTCATAGGGAGATGTGGGCCACCTGCACAGATTCAGAGGGTATGAATCTCGGATTCAAGATATTTGGATGCAGGAACCCAGATGACCCCAGCCCATATCTCAGGGTCCCATTCTTTCCCAACCAAGGCCTTAACCTTGTAACTTTGGGGAGTTTAACTTTCTGGAGAGCTCAGTTACTCTTACAATTAAATCCAAATCCTGAGCCTGAGCCTCAACTTTCTCTCCTGCTGAAGATGATGAAGGCCTCTTTGTATGCTACCCAGGAGGCCCTCTGGACTCACCTTTAGATTTTTAACTGCCAGTTAATCACTCTCAGACTTAAGTTCTTTTTCCAGAGTGGAGTTATTACTTATAACCACCAAACTTCACTGTCCTTAAAGTTACCATTTCTCCCATATTTCTCAAAAGCCTAATACAATGCATGAGCCACCACATTGTCTCCCACCTGTGTATCATCACTGTTCACGATTGGTAAGAGTTTTAATTATTGTGTTGCCACATCGAGCCAGGGCCTATCTGTGCTCCACCTACCACCAGTGATGGGGTTATCATTGCCACCAGGCAGCATGTGCTCTAGACCCAAACTCCCACCCAGTGACTGCTTCCTCCGATCTCTTCTATCAGCTATCGCCAGCTATCACAGGTTGGATTCCCCAGGAAGAAGATTTGAGACAGATGTTAACATGCAGGACATATATTATAAGACTTACTCTTAGAATCAATACTTATGAAAAAGAGAGAAAGGAAGCAGGATTGGGCAGAGGGAGAACTTGAGCTGTGATCCAGTCCTAAGTCAACCCCATGGAGAGTTTTGAGGTTGGGACAACACTTCACAGTTGTCCCAAGATGGGGTGAGGGGGTGGGACCTGTCCACACCCCCACTGATCAGTCAGCCCCTGGAAGGAGACATGACCTTGGGTGAGGCATTTTTCTTCAGCAGAAGCATCTCTCAAAGAGGGCTGTGGGCTGAGAGCTGTCTTCCAATTGCACTCCCAGGAACTGGGAGGGGCAGGGGATAGGGAACAAGTCTTTCACTCCTGGAGGGGGATCTGGGTGGTGGACATCACAGTGCCCACAACAAAGAAAATGGTGAAAATTTAAAACATGATGAAATTGCAGTCACTGATAGATAATGACACTGACAGATACTGATAGACACTGATTGTCACTGATAGGTAATATTGGCTATTCATGAGGAAGAAGATTTTGAAATGAGAGATGAGATAAAAAGAATGTCTTCATGGATGGACCTTGAGGACTACACTAAGTGAAATAAGTCAGTGAGAGAGAGAGACAAATACTGTATGATTTCTCTTATATGTGGAATCTAAAAAAATTTTTTTTCTAATTTTAAACCAAGCTCATAAATACAGAGGACAGATTGGTAGTTGCCAGAGGCAGGGGATGGGGGTGGGGAGTAATTTAACTAAAGTAAAACTAAAATAAATAAATACATAAAAATAAATAGTAATTTCTTCATGACCATTTCTATGAGTTCAAGTGTCTTGCTATAGAGCATATCTCACTGATATATATATTCAGTATCTTGGACAGCCTGAACCTGCATGGTCATGTGAAGGATAAGATATCCAGATATTTTTTAAGGCTGAACCATGGTATAAAGAGTTCAAAAATGCAAAACAAACACACCTGATTTGTTGCCAGCATTTAATGGCTTTCCTCACTCATTGGAAAACAAAACCTACCGTGTATTATTTAAATATTTTAAAACACACCTGAATGTGGCAATATGACATAAATACTTTTCAGAGTCAAATGGAACCCAAGTATAGACTAGGGATCTATTTGCTGTTACCTCCTGATTTGCACCATCCAACTGTCCCACATTTGAGTGTGATACGCTCATTCACTGAGCATCTCACAAACATCAGATGCACTCTTCAGAAAGAGCCTTCATCATAATTGTGTGTGACTGAAATATCCAGAGGAGGCAGATATATGGGCCTTTCCCCAAACCTTCATAATCGTACGATATGATTTTCTAGTTTAATAACATACGAAAATAAATTAAAATATAAGAAAAGAAATACGAAAAGATGAAAGAAGCAGAGTAAGTAAAGAAAGCGACGGTGCAGCTCAGATCAATGACTCAAGTGGTTGATACCAACAGATTATAGATGTCTTAAGGGGAGATTGCCAGCAACATCATCTATCTCAATGCAATGAGACAATTATCATATGATTTTTAACATATTATTTTATGATGAGGACAATTTTGTAGTCAATTTGTTATAATTTACCTAAATTGGCAGATAAGGGTCTGACACCCCCATAAGTGTGCACGTGTACACCCACACCCACACACACACACACACACACACACAAACTGGTGATCTTCCAACTTCACGTCCTCAGTTCTTCCAGGTGGTAATGACAGAAGGACGGCCAGCAAAGAAAAGGACCTGGAGCAGGCACCTGTTTCATCCATCTTATTATGCTTTGTGCTGACTCCATATCTTAATAACCTCCTCCCAAATACCTTACCAACCCAGCCTAAATCGTCCCTTTGTACGAGACAGTATATATCTGATGCCCAATAAAACTTCTTTGTTCTGGCCTCCCCCTGCCCAGTACAATTCCATTTATTATCTAACCTTACTTAGGCATTTTCACCATTCTTTACATGTTCCTCCACACACATTTTCTAAAAAGCCAGCTGTGCAATTTAGACCATCCCTGGAGATTACTGACCAGTTGGGTTTGCATTTATGAGCACGTAACTGAAGCTGACACGGCCTTTACCAGAATTAATAGCTCTTGGAACAATCTGCTTTCACAGCATTTTACAAACAGCTTCATAATATATCTAAGGGCAAGGCAGGTGTTAATTAGTGTCACTAATAGCTAAGTATTCCAAGGTGAAATAATTAAGTGGCTGGACCAATAGGAGCAAGAGGTGGAAGGTGCAGTTGGAGTCTGTGCAGGTTCAAGGTGGTAGAAGTTTCCTTCTGTCGTTGAGGAGCTGTTCTCTGCTGAGATGAGTCTTCTGTTAGCGCTGACCAGGACTTACTGCCGGCAAACTCAGTTTGTATGCATGCAATATTATTTTGAAACACCCGGTGCTTCTTTCTTCACACTCTCTCTCTTTAGTTTCTCCTCTTATTCAATTTTGGTTTTTACAATTTTACAAGCAAAGCAGCTGTCTGTATGGGGAAGAGGTGCACCATTCAGATTCATGGTTTACACTTTGCTAAATGTAAGCCTGCCTAATCCTTTCATATCATTGGATTACTCTCCCCGAGCGAATTTTCCCAGCTTTCATCATGAGAAATCGGCTCTCGGCCAAGAAACCACTCATCCCAGCTCAGGTCCACCTGGCCTTTCCCAATTGTCAATTCCTCCATCTTTGGCCATTAAAAGGGCTTTCAGACTGAATATTTGCACAACCATTTCTGAAAGCCAAACACAAAATCTTTGTTCCACAGGATCACTAATCTCTATATAGGATTCTGCCCTGAATTATTATCAAGCAAAGAAAGAAAGAAAGCTTTTGATCGTTGGGTCAGTTTTCTCTTAATATCATCTAATTAGATTAAAATACATGTATTTAAAGTTTAAATTATAACCAAGGTCAGATTGGAGGATTTCAAGAACAAAATATACCTCTTAGTATTAGGCGGCTGCATTTGGAAGGTAGGTTAAGAAAGCCATCCTAAAATTCCTAAATGCTCCATAAATGCTTCATCAATTAAACTTTTAATGGATTTTTAAAAAATATTCATGGTTATTTGCTACCTAATTCCCTCCACAGGTCCGAAGAAGGAGACCTTCTTGGGTTTCAAAGGGAAAGGGTTCTTTGTGACTGCAAAACAGAACAAGGGGTTTGATTCACACACACTCCTCTGTCAATCACGTCTGAAATTCTGAGCATGTGTAAACTCTCTCACAGAGACGGCACAATAGCACCTTGCCATTCGATCACTGATTTTCATCCCTCCCGGGTTAAACTTTAACAACTGTAAGCAAGCAGTTGAGGGGAGGGGGGAGGTTTGATGGATCCCCTTTCCAACTCAGGTACTCAATGGGATTCCAGGACCTAAGAGCCCTTCATTTCACAGGCAAACACCCGTACATCCACCTTGAACACTAAATCTTGTTAAACTATTAGGAAAACAGTTCTTCTGTACATTTTCCACTTTTTACACAAAACTTTCAGGAGTCTGAGTGCATTAACCCTGGAGACGTTAAACGTACACGCAAGGGCAATACGCTGGGTGCGCTTCCTTTATGCTGTTTTACTGATTTCCTTGAGCCCGAGCAGTCAAAAGTGGGAAGACAGGAAAAAATGCATTTTCAGTGGCTCAAGGCTTCTCTTCCACATTGTCTGTCCTTTCCATTGCTTTCCAGAGCTGCCGAAGCCAAAGGAGGTTGGGGAGCAGTAAGGGGGAGGCTGTGGGCAGAGGAGCACTTTATCCAAATATGGTAATGATGTTAGGCAGAGCACTCGCCTTTCACAATCGCTTTCCTCTAACCTTCCAGATGACAGGGGCCAGGAAGGTCCTGCAACCCACTCTCCGAAGATGGTACCTCTGGTTTAAATAAAATAGTCCATAAGAGCATGAAACTTTGAAGAGAAGAACTAGAAAATATCTTGCTGTATGGTTGGCTGACAATACATCTATTTTAAAGTAAGTTCCTTCACGGCAAAGGACCATATTTTCTATGAAGAGTAGAGGGTAACATCTCACAAACAGTAAATGTTGATAAGAAACTCAACAGGAACTCAGCTCCCATTCATAGAAGTCTGTGTGCCATGATATGTACTCACACTCCTAAGTTTCACTTTGCATTTCTGGTTCATCAAACCCTCAGACACAGGGTTGAAAGTCAAAGTGAAACGCCCCACGAAGAAAACCACACCGATTTTTACCTGCTTTAATGTCAATGTTTTGAGAAACTAACATGAAATCAGTCCAGTGCACTCTACACTCACCTTTTGGGGCATATAAAATACCTCCAGTGAAGTGTCACAAATTTGACTTGCCACAAAAACGTTCACCAGTGAGAGGGGTTTTAGTTAAATCCAAAGCCTTCACAATGATTTTTAAATGTTTTTAAAGACCCCTGCTTCAATGTCTCAATTCAGTCAAGTATTTAATGGTTGAAAGAGGAAAAACAAGGCACTTCTAAATTTCAACCTGTGGTAAGTGCTTTGTGAAAACCTGAATCCCTCAAAATAAATGCCAAAAGTAACTATGCAAATTTCTCCATTAATACACATACAATAACACGGTCAAACCAAAGAGAGAGAAAGAGAAAGGGCTCTAAGAGTGAGGACAGATGGGAAAGAAAAAGGAAGGAAGTTGGAGGGGAAAAAGAGATCCAAAGATGAATTTCTTTTTCACCCATTTCTGGAACAGGTAGAATTTTTACCTATTATTATCAGAAGAGGTCTGGTCTGAAGTGCTCAAATTAGACCTGAAGTCGAATTGGTCTGTCCAGTTTACCTGGGGCTGAATTTACTCAGTTTACCTGGGGCCATCATCTTATGTGCACAGCGACTCAGGTGCCTTTCTGTCTGTGTCTCTGAAAGGATACGACAGGGGCCAGCCCAGTTTCTGTAAGGCCTCGGGGAAGCTGAGAGTCAAATGGACGAAGTAGGAAGGAAGCCAAGATCCTACTGCTGGGAATGTGCAAACAGCAGAGCCGGAGTGGCTGAGTCAAGGACCTGTCACGGTCACAGAGCCCAGCTGGTCGGAGGTACTTCCTAGAAGATTGTCTAATGGGAGCTCTTGGGGGCTTTATTATCATCTTTTTTAAAAAGAAAATGATAACCCTGGGCTTTAGTTCGCTGTCTTCACTGATAAAATTCAAAGAGCCCCAAGTGGGAAATCCTCAGAGGTGGGGATGAGAAGAGACAGGGCTCGCTCACCCCACTGTAGTGCATGCCCAATTACTCCCTGCCACCCCAACTGGTGGTGGGCAGTGGCTTCTATCTCCCCGTCCTTAGGGCCTAATCCAGTGCCTGGTATTTGGTAGACATTCAATAAAAGTGTTCAACTCAGTGACTAAGTGGACAAATGGTCATGAATAGATACTACTTGATACTTTCAATCTGACCTGTCATAGGATGTTTTTAAGATATTTGTCCCCAGGGTCAATTAAATACCATCAATCTCTAGAAAGCCCCAGGAGTGCTACACTAATGCTCAGTTTGCCTTCTCTGGAATGACAGAGGCTGCTTCTTTTCTGGAAACACACAAGGAAGTATCTTATGGGCTGCCCATCTTCCCGCCTTTTTGCTTGTAAACAAAGTCTCTCTTTGCCTCAAAAATATAGTATGTGTGTTTCCAAGCTGCAGAAAAACCGTTGAAAATTAAACCACAGAGCAGCATTCTAATGAGAACATGATTACCTAACACCTCACTGTGGTTTCAGATGGCCTTGTGCCAACCTTCCAAACGCTACCAGAAGTTCAGAGTAAAGAGGAAAAAAAAAAAAAGGAGGAAAAAAAAGTGATTAGCATCCCCTTAGTGATGGTAGCTGTCTTGGATGGCTTCCAGAAAGATCTCTCTAGAAGGACATGGGTTATTGGTGTCTGCAGTTAACAAAACTTTCTTCCTGTTTTGAAAAGTTTGAGAGAGAGAGAAGGGGGGCCACCCCTTGAATTAGTACATGATGTCCTGAACTAGGTGTTTTTAGCACCAAAGCTCGGCTGTAAGCGTCTGTACCTAGCGCTGTCTATCTCATCAACTTGCCTTCTGCGCACCCACTTGCTATTTCTGTAGCCTAGGTTACAAGACTGCAGGTGTTGATGCTCCACTGGCCCCTCAGAACAAAGGCCATGCGAGCACTCTTCCTCCCTGGTTGGCAGCTCGCACTGAGCACGTCAGGCACCAGGCACAGAGAAGAGGAGGGAGGCGACAGGCCCGCGCTGGGGTCATTTTTCAGGGGCATCCTTTCCTTGGTCTCCAGCTGGTCTAGCACTGAAGCACTTGGGGTTGCGGTCTCATTTCCACGTTGGGTTTCCTGACTTAACCCCTGAACCGTCTTCTGCCGTTGTCTTCCCACCCACCGGTTCAACGACAACCAGATGGCCCTACGCAGCCACAGGCAAAAGCGGATCACAGAGCTGGAAGACGCTGTAGTGGAATCCCTTCATTCCACAGATGAAGAAATCCAGGCCCAGAGGAAATTTAGAGATTCACCCAAAGTCACACAACTACTCAGCCTCCTGACTTCCAGGCTGCAGGTGTTGCCGTAGACATACTACTCCAATTCCTTTCAGTAACACAGTAACTGAAACACCACTTGCACACAACTTGGTGGGCACAAAGCAGGCATAATATATGCTATTTTCCTTCCTTGCAAAATATTCAGCACTGTGCTAAGCCCCAGGAAGGATAAGTGGAAATGTACCATAGACTCTTGCCCTCAAGAAGTCATAATATCATAAAGGTAACAACATGTACACATTAGGCATAGAAACAATACAAATGAATGCAAAGTAGGGTGCAAAATGCTTAACAGCATCTCATACAAAAAAAGCGAAATGCTCTCCCTCTTTACTCCCTTCACTTTGTTAACTTACTGGTTTTGTCTTCATTTTGAGGTCGCCTCTCTCAGGAAGCCTTCCTGGGTTTGGTTCACGTTGGACTCTAAAGTGCCTGTGCACTTGTCTGGGTTCCTGTGAGCCTTGTGGGACAGGTTCCTGGTTGGCCATGGGTATTCCCATGTCTAGTGCCTGGAACATAGTTGGTGCTCAGTAAACATCTGGGGAAGAAAAGAGCTGAATGTCAACTGAGAACCTTTTAGCCATCAAGTGGGATTGGGGATGGGCTCTAAAATGGGAAGGATTTGAATCAATGCAGAAGGGGGTCCAGAAATTGGTGGATAACACCATCCCCATAGAAAAGTTACCACCACCTGGGCTGGTGAGAAGTCAGTGAGGAGACCCCAGGGATGGAGTAGGCATCTTTGATGAAGAGGCCAGGAAGGTGCTGCTGGGTAGGTCAGATGAGGCCAGACTCTGGGAGGTCAGGGAGGCTGAGTGGATGACGGCAACCAGAAGGAAGATATGTTGCCCTTTAAAAAGTGAAGAATTAGAGAAAATCCAAGTCAGGAGAAAGCTGCATACAGCAAACCACTCAGCTCAGTTTTAGAATCTGATTTTGAGAAGCATTTTTCATACACTTGGAAAGAAAGCTCTCAGGCTTTCCTTTGGTAGCTGGGGTTTTCCCCCCTTTTCAGCTTTGTTGTCTCTTTCTCAACACCTGAAAAGACAGGCTGAGTTTCACCTTAGGAGAATGCAAATAGTCAGCTGCAGTGAAGAAAAAAATGAATCACGATCTCAATCACAGATTTTTTTGAAACCCTGTGCTAAAGGGAATTCTGAAAGGACCACTGACTCATTTCAGCCAGTGAGCTGGAGTGAACATTTAATGTGGTGACAGGGGCCGAGGAAACTGCGTCTCTGTGGGGAACTGATGGTTTCGGCTGCCCTTATCTGGATGCCTTTACCAAACAGACAGAGTGTCACCTTTTACTCGGGGGCACCTGGTACGCATTTACAGAAAGAAAGGAGTTCCGAGAAGAAGAACTATAATTATCAACAGCAGAGAGGGCTCGGTTTCTGCTCTCTGATGGCCCATCCACAGGGTTATCAAAATCAAGGAGCAAAAGGGTCTGCCTGAGAATGGGGCGTGAAGGAGGAACAAAGGGTCCTAAAATACAATGGGATTAGGGATATTAAATATGCCCCTCCCTCACATACAAGGCTGAAATGTTACCTTGTGGGTAACATAATATTACATAGAACACAGCTGACATTCTATGTCAACTTCCACCGTTCTAGCAAGATGTTAACTTGGAGGAAATGTCAGGAAAATGCAAGGCTGGAGGAGAGAGGAGGTGTATTCCTATGGACGCCTAGCTGCTAGGCAGTCCTGGACTGCTGCTGGTGGCATCGACTCCAACCTAGAGCAGACTAGGTAGAAAAGTCTGACTCATCTCTAAGGAAGAGCCTTGAACAGGCTCATAACAGTTCTGCTACTCCCCTGGGGAAGGTCACCTGGAGGTTATGGGCTTAGAGACCTTAACAGTTCTGTGGGCTGAGATGTCATCGCACGCAAGGCAGCAAGGCCACATGTAGATGAGGATACATCATATGATTGGCCTCGATAGAGGAGCCATTCCTCTCTTGGGGCCCATCTGGGAGCAGATGTGAACTTCTAAGTGACATCTTAAACAACCTAAGTCCCAGTGATCTTTGGGATCCATGTCACCAAAAGAAGAGTCTCTCCTAATGAGAGGTTCACTCCTCAGGCACCAGGCAGGAGACATGGGAGGTGAGCGGATGCATTGGAGGCAGCGCTTTGTCACCCACACACTGGAGCAGCCATAAGAAACGGTGGCTGCCATCTTCCTGCTCACCACCAGCCTCTGGAGGAACCCAGTGAGGCACCCCCAGCTATGGGGTGCAAGAGAGAGCATGCAGACATCTGGCTTCCCTGGTCCTACACTCCTTCACGTGAAGAATGATGTGAGCTTCTGATGCCCTTCTCCTTCCCCTGCATCCTTGACATGGGCTTCTATCGGCTTCTAGAGAGTGGTATCCTCAGCCCTGGACCAGCACAGGCCAGGTGTGCCAGAAACATTGATGTTGACGGCTGGACTCGCACCACTTTGCGTTATCATCATTTTGATGAGGAGACCGAGGCCCTAAAACATCCAGCTATTTGCCCAAAGCCTCTCGGTTAGTAAACCCACATCATTTAGCTCCAGAGCCCCAGCTCTTAAACTGATTCCGCTCCTCTGCCCAAGGTAGGGCTGGATGGATGGAAGAATTGGGCGTGTCAGAACCTTCTTAAAGAGCACTTCCCCTCCCCTGATTTTAACAGCATCGGTCCCCTCCATTGGGCTGGTGCCTGCTTTATGTTTGCCAATCTCAGTTGTAGGCTCAAAGTCACAACTGTTTATCCCTCCTCAAGAGCTCGTCACACCCAGGGTTCCCGGTTTCATTTGTACACTGGGGTTCCAACTGTCACTCCCCAGCCAGCACATTGGTTTCACTTCCCTGGGCCCTAATTCACCCGTTTTTTGAAATAGGGATCTATCTACCAGGGCGGGTGTGAGAAGTAAGAAGAGGCACATAAAAAAAAGAACCGCAGAAGCCTCACCATGACGCTGTTCATGCATTAGTGAACACTTCACAAACAAAAAGCTTTATAACAGAGTATTTGTGTCCTTTCTTAGCAGTCTTCTGTCTCGACTCTGGCTGACATCAGAATCACCTAGCGCATTTTTTAAAAATACAAACACTGAGGCCCCGCCTCAGTCCTACTGAACAGAAACACCATGGTTGTGGCCCAAGGATCTGATTTTTACATAGTAGTGGTCCTAATTAACTTACCTAGTAGTCGAATTAGTACCTAGTAGTAGTACCTGTTGGGCAGGGCCCTGGGCAGAACTAGATGTTCACCCTTCCAGGAGGTTCCATCAGGGAGAGATTCCTGCCCAGGATGGGAAGGTAGGTTTCCAGGACCTGGAAGCTGCCTCCCAAATAACAGCCTTGTTACTTGGCTGGTTCTTGGTTGGTAGCTCCCTGCTGCAAGCCGAGTGGTACTGGTGTACAGACAAACCTTCTTTTCATCCCATTCCACTCTGCTTATTTCCCAAGCTCTCCCCCTGGCAGCCCGAGCCGGGGTAGGCTCCAGGTACAGACAAAAACTCTGCTCCCTCCAGGCTGCCTTTTCTCGGCCAAACCAGAAGATCACTTTTAACAACCACAAAGTTTCATGAACCACCAGAGGAAAGCTGGTCAAGCCATTAGTGTCTGCTGATGAAAAACATGCTTAACTACACACACAAGTCCCCATACAAACAAAATTATGAATTCAAGACACGTTCAGGGCTTCCCTGGTGGCGCAGTGGTTGAGAGTCCGCCTGCCGATGCAGGGGACATGGGTTCGTGCCCCGGTCCGGGAAGATCCCACATGCCGCGGAGCGACTGCGCCCGTGAGCCATGGCCGCTGAGCCTGCGCGTCCGGAGCCTGTGCTCCGCGGCGGGAGAGGCCACAACAGTGAGAGGCCCGCGTACCGCAAAAAAAAAAAAAAAAAAAAAAAAAAAAAAAAAAAAAAAAGACACGTTCAAATAAATTTGGTATTTTATTCATCACAACAGCATCCACGTGTCTTTTGAAAAGTTGCAGCTCATTATTCGGTCTGAAGCAAGATTTGGGACTTGGGAATATTTGGACCTCTTACAATAACTTCCCTGGGGGTCCACTGCCCAAAGATCGGGAACCAGCACGTGCCACACCGTCAGGGGCAAAGCCCGGTGGCCTGTCCACCTGCACTCACTTGCTCCCGAACAGTAAATATCCTCCAAAGAATCCAATCGTGGAATAACAGTGTTTGAAAGGAGCCACCAATGCATAACCAAAGAGCCAGAAAAGTGATCTGAGGCCGAGACAAAAGAGAAAGTGGATGTGAAGATAAATTCTGCCTATAGCAAATTATACCTAGGGCCAGCCTTGAGCCTCACTCAAGAACCAAAGTTGGACATTCAAAGGTAGACCAGAACACTCAGCAAAGCAACTCTTATCATATTATAGGAGTAAAGTTCTGGAAGCAAGGGTGCTTGCTTCGACCCAGTCGAAGGCCTCAGAAGTGTAAGGATCTAAGAAGCATCTTTAAACCAACATTTTTTTTTTTCTGGTCTGCCACATTTTGCCACCTATGGTGCTTATCTTCTAAAGATGCGCACGTAGATGGAGTCACCCGATGACATCAGTAACAGGATATCATCAGACACAGGGCGCCGCAGGAAGCCCACAGGCAGGTGCAACCAATACCCACACTTTGAAAAATAAAAAGATAAGCCTTCAGGCTTTCTCTAAACAGCATCCCCCGGCCCTCCCCAATAGCCTCTCCCCTGAC
This sequence comes from Stenella coeruleoalba, assembly GCF_951394435.1. Lineage (NCBI taxonomy): Eukaryota > Metazoa > Chordata > Mammalia > Artiodactyla > Delphinidae > Stenella > Stenella coeruleoalba. The sequence goes on along the minus strand of NC_137151.1, from coordinate 35,330,258 downwards.
CTCTATTCATCACACCCTAGCTGAAATTCCAGTCGCCCTGACCTCCTCAATCCCACATCAATGAGTCACTAGATGCATGTTCCCCAAGATCTCTTTTATCCATTAGCCTCCTTCCAATTCCCACCACTATCCACCTAGCCCAGACCTTTACCACCTCCCACCTGAGCTATCCACCTAGGTTTCTGTCTGCTCTCTCCACCTCAGCTTCCTCCTTCCAACCCATTCTACACTCCACTTACAGATTAATTGTTCTAAAAGATGGTTCTGACCATAATATCTACCAGCTCAACATCTTCACAGTTTTCCTGTTATTTTATGAAGTCCAGACCTCTCAGCCTTGCCTATAGAATAATCTATGCTCTAGCCTCAACGTGCCTCTCCAGACAGAATTCCAACCTACATTCCAGTCAAACTGCCTGATCGTTTTGTTTAGCTTACTCATTTCAGTCAGAATGTCCTCCTTCCTGTCCAACTCTTTCCAAGTCAAAATCCTACCCATTCTACCTACGTCTCCCGTGTGAAAGACCTCTTCCTTCTCTACTGGACCTTGTTTCTACTTCGCTTACACTGTCCATTCTGCTCTGGCTTATGTTACAGTTATCTATGTTCCTATATTGACTCCCATGTTGGACTCAAATGTCTTAAGACCGAGGATTGTATGCTATTCGTCTAGTTTCTGTCCCACCACCTAGCAGAGCTGTGTACAGCATAGGCACTCACAACAGTTTGTGAAAAGGAGAAAAGAAGGAAGGAAATGGGGAAGGAAGGGAGGGAGGGAGGAAGGGAAGGAGGGAAACAGGTACTGAAGAGGCCTCAGCAGTAAAGGAGCTCAGAAGGGGCCAGAGACAGCAGGAAGAGAATCCACTAAGGGAGGAGAAGGCAAATCATAAAAAGAAATGGAAAAATTAAATAAAATGCTGTGGGACAGATCCAGGGCAGTGTGAGAGTGTGTGTTCCAGATCCGAAGGGGAGAAGAATCAAGGAAACTTGCCTGCACCGTGAGAGGACTTACACCAACCTTGATTTGACCTCGGAGCAGACTCTATCATCCCGTTATCTCCCCCACTTCTCACAGCAGGGCTGGGGTCTTCAGGTTGAAACTTGGTTCCTGTGATTTATGAAGCCTTAACAGGTAGAAACTAGCCTTCCTCGTATACTCCATCTAGATTTAACTAAAACATCTCATCTCTATAATAATTAACTTTTAATTTAGTGTTACTGCCGTTTACAAAGTAGCCTCATCCATGACCCTGTATGGTCTTCGTATCAGCGCCACAAGATAAACGGTTAATATAATAGTTACTCCCTGAGAGTCGTCTGGCGCTTTAGAGTCCGCAAAGCAACTTGCCTGACAAGGTCGTCTTGTGTGGTCCCCACTCACATTTCCATTAGTCCCTTAAACCCCAGTCACACCCAGGGAGATCCATCTCCTCCAGCTTCCGGGACATGGCCTGCTGCTTTACACTTCATTGTCTTTGCAGACATTAGACAAACAGGTAGAATGGGTGGACAGATGGGCAGAACTCTTTTTAGCTCTTCACAATCTTCACCTCCAGAAGCCAGGTCTTCTGGAGGGAGGACCAGAGTAGCAGCACCTGAGGAACTGTCTAGAATCCTCCCTGGTGGGGGGGGAGGGGTGCTCGTCACCGGACAGGCACAACTGGCATTCTGTGGCTGCCTCTGCTTCTGTGGAAACTCTAGAAAGGGACTCAGGACCAGGGGGATTATGGGACCCACAACACTGCCTCTGGCCAGTGAAGAACACACACACACACATACGTGTATACACCTCTGCCCCAGTCAACACAAAGAAGGGAGAGCTCACACAGTCAAACCCGCTTCCTTTGCTGTTGGGAGAAAAGAGGAAAACTCTATACTCACTACAAAGTGGGACAGTGACGAGGGGAGAGAAATCCCCACACACACTGTACTGTATTGGCTTACTTCTGCCAATTTCTCATTCTTGTAGATGTCTCACATGCCCCCACTTTCAGCTCTTTCTTCTGCAGAATTCATTCAAGACAGCCCATTCTGTTTGCGGAGGACACAAAGGCACGGGCCAGGGACAGGTCAGAAGAGCAGGGCATTCTAAGTGGTTTTCTCCGTCTCAAGATGGGGGTGAAGCAGAGATTTCCAAGGAGAAAATAAAGCATACAGTTGGAAAAAATAGACTTAATCATGGGTTTTTTTTCAGATTTGGAAAATAGCCTATCGTTTCACAGTACAAACTATAGAAAGTAAACAAAGTTCAACAAAACCCTCTAGGCTGGTGAAGAATGGGCAGAAGAAATATCTTCTCTATATTCATGCTTTCAAGGACAAGGTCAGAGATTTCTTGTGGGACTCACCAGAAAGGAGGGCCAATTAAATGCTTATGTTTAGCATAAAAGGGCAGAGGCAGTCTTTACCTACCAGAGACCAGGGAGCCAGTCTGGTGACCCCCAGCACTTAAACCCTTAAACAGAAGCCCGGGTAGAAATTCATGGCAGTGCCCAAGCAAGCCTGCCCTTTTCTAGAATTGAGACTGGGACACAGGGCAGGCATATGACAGAGAAGAGAGAAAGAAGCTGTTGCTGGGACATCAAAAAATTCAGAAATGCTGGAGAACGTGGGTTTCTGGGTTGACTGGTTATGATGGTGTGTGTGTGTCAGCGTGGGTGTAAGAGAGAAGCTGGGGGAGGGTATTTGGTTGAAGGAGTGAGGGTGGTTCTTTTTTTTAGCCTGGCAAATTGCCAATGTATGACAAAAACCTTAGCACACCCCGTATGGGGTGGCATGAAAGGCAGTTGGAAACAAAAATGCCCCCCAAAAGAGTAACCAGCTGCCAGAACTCTAACCCTGAAGCGAAAGTTTACTTGGCAGAGAAGAAAACTCCTATCCAGTCTTGAGGAGCCTAATTGAAATCACTTTAGGGGGAAGCTTGAAGATGGAGCTGGAATACCCTCCCATTTATCATCAAAGATAAAGCTTTCAGCAACCTGGACATGCAAATGGAGAGCTGTTTGTGGAAAGGATTCATCCAAGTTGTTCACAGTTGTTCGGTGTCGCCAGAGAGGTCATTCTCCTCTGCCCCTAAACAAGCAATAAACTATCCGCACGTGAGCTGATTTCCGAACCATAAAGGGACAGTGGGCAGACCTGGGACATTTGGTGTCTGCTCCCTATGAGGGGCTGCCCCACCGCAGCTCTCAGAGGCAGGCAGGACCGTACAGGGCTGCATTCGGCAACTTGGACCCGAGTAAAAACACCCCGGAGGATGATGTCGCGACCGGTTACCCACAGGGATCAATGACTGGAAAAACAAGAAAGAAAACCTGAAACACACCACCTCGATATTTTTAAATAACTCTGAAAACGATCTCATTTCCTCCATCTAAAAGGAAATCGCTCCAACACAGAGCCTTCCTCAGTTTACAGAGATTCCAGGAAACGCCTGGATTGAAAGGGGTCGAAGGGGCAGCTAGACGAGAAAGCAAGGTTTTCTCCAGGCAGCCATCAGCGCCTCCTAAAAAGAAACCCATTTAGGCATGGATCTTCAGACAATTTTTTTTAAGGTTTATTATTTATTCATTCATTCATTCATTTTATTTTTGGTTGCATCGGGTCTTAGCTGCGGCAGGCGGGATCTTCATTGAGGCATGCAGGATCTTCTACTGTCGCGTGGGCTTCTCTCTAGTTGTGGCCTGCGGGTTTTCTCTTCTCTAGTTGCGGCCCGCAGGCTCCAGGGTGCATGGGCTCTGTAGTTTGCAGCACGCCCTAGTTGAGGCGCCCAAGCTCAGCAGTTGTGAGATGGGCTTAGTTGCCCCGCAGCATGTGGGATCTCTGTTCCCTGACCAGGGATCGAACCCACATCTCCAGCATTGTAAGGTGGATTCTTCAGACAATTTTTTAAGTATTCATTTTAACCTGGCTTCCCCTAATGTAAGACCACGCAAAGATGGGGTTAATCTCACTCTCGATTAGCTGACACTTTCCCACGTTTTCTTTCCAAGACAACGAGTACATCGGAAAGACTCAGGAGGCCTTAAAAAGTCCAGCACTAAATCTTTTGAGTCACTTAATCCCCAAATCTTCCATGTTTGGAGATAATTTTCTTTATGAAAAGAAACCCTAACCTGGCCTGATTCCACTCTCAAACTTGCTAATGGAACAAACAGGCCTCTCATTAGACTCATCCCTGCGGCTACAGAAATCAGTGTCTCAGGAAGGGCAGGCAGGTTGTGCTTTAGCTCCAGGATGGTTTTGGCTTCTGCTCTCTTTGGCTTCCTCTTGCAGCATCTCATCCAGCTGAGCTCTAGCTAAATTAGACCCAGTAGATAGAGAGTGGGGGAGGCAGGTGCCTAGGAGAAAGGGCTGAACAGTGATCAGGTTCACCCACCAGTGAATGGGCTCCCTTTCCGAGTAATGGGCTGCCCATCCCTGGGAGTGTTCAGAGGTGGCACCACCCCATACGGTTGTAGAAGGAACTCCTTGGAATGGAGACCAAATGGGTTCAAAGACCCCTCCCAAGCCTGAATCCGAGTCTCTGTAACTACAGGAGGGGGCTTTCAAGACACATATGAGAAACTTTATTATGTCTCTTTCCTTCCTCCATCAGATGTCTCTCTTCTGCCCCACAATTAGAAGTAAGAACATTTCACACTTTACTGAAGGCTCCATTTCCCCTTACCTCACTTCTCTGCGTAATGGTGGAGAAAGCCATCTGCCTGGTTAACCAAATCCCTCCAATGACAAGAAAGACATTTCAACAGCTGAGATATGAGCCTATATTAATAATAGGTAACGTTTATTGAGCACTTACTATGTGCCCCACGCTGTGAGAAAGACTTTACATGCATTTTCCTATTTAATCCACCCAACAATCCAAAAGTGGAAATGCTATTGTTATCTATTACAGCTAAGGAAACAGACTTATGAGCTACGTTTGCCCAGCTGTGATGCCCCTGCATGTAGAGCTGGAAAAGATGTGGAGTCGGCACTCAAGTGTGTATATGAGCCAGCTCCAAAGTCCTGTGCTCCGAACCACTAAGCTTCACTGTTCAGCTGGCAATCCTTCCTTCTACTGTCAGTGTTCCTGTTTAAAGAGAAGAGGAAAGAATGTCCATCTTCCCAAAGGAAGCTGTCCTACAAGGCTGAAAGGAGTAACAGCCCAGCATTCATGCATGCAAGGTAGCCAAGAAGGCTGAGAGCCTAGGGATGGGGAAGCGTTTGGGGGAATAAAACAGAGTCACACAGAAGTTGAGTTCATTCTCTTCAGGGTCCTAAATATTAACCTGAGTACAGTGGGAGCTAGAGGGGAGAATCAATTCAGGAAATCCAAAGTGATTAATTTCAGTCTTGGCGTAATGGACAAATTATGGCACAGAGGCTACTGCAAAAGGGTTCTGAAGCTGATTCAGATTATTTGGCACTGTTGCCCTTGTCTGTATCTGTTCCATCCTTCCAGGTCTCCCAACCCCCAATTAGTCTTTTGATTCCTAGTGCCAATACCTTAGGCCAGTGTAAACTGGAAGCTTTTAAAGGTTTTGTTTGTTTGCTTGTTTGTTTTGAATCTACATTTTAAAGTTGAGAGATTTCACATTTAACAAATCAGGACTTTCAGCTTCTCTTTAAAAAATTGGAAGATATGGCCCAAATTCCCACATAGGGCAATCCAGGATAGTGGCTACCCACTCTGGACAGGGTATGTACCCTCCATGTCTTCACAGTCCCTACCACTCCCTATTGCCTCATTCATTTACAGTATCTGCAGGTTTTTAGAATTTGTCACTGGTGCCTTAGACCTTTACAAGTAGCTCTGGCTACTTACAGCCAGATTGGTTATGGCTTTGGATTTAATAACTTGCTCATGCAAGAACATTGCATGAATTCCCTCTACACACACACACACACACACACACACACACTCACACACACACACACACTTCCCATCCTGTCCTTCTGCTAATATAAAACTCTTGGTAGAATGATCTCAGAGCCCATCTGTATGGGTGATCAGATCACATTTCTGGGAGCACCCTGGCTCTGCCATGGATGCATTATTCTCTTTAGAAAGTGGACTGTCCACAGGGCTCTGGGCGCTTCCTCTTGTTATAAAGCTGCCTGAGGTCACCGCCAATAAATTACTGGTTTAAGGAAAACAATGACAAGCCTTCTCCATGGAGAACAGAGTTTTCTCACTCAATTATTTCCTAAAGTCATGCCCTCTTTCCCAGCTTGACACCATAATTTTTGAGGTAGCAGCACTGAGTCTGTTTGTTGTTTGTTCTTCGGATCCACACACCACACCTGCCACGTGAGCCCAGCAAACTCTGAGAGTACTACATCCTCCTGGCAGTGGAATTAGTCAAGTTATGATCATCGCACTGTCAATTAAGTGGCTGCTTTGTTAAAATGACTTACCAGAGTGACTCTAAATTGGCTGTATTTGTTTACCAGTCTAGCTTTTCTCTTTGTAAAGGCAATTTCGTTAACTGTTTTTGACTGCTACAGAGCTTCAATGGAAATCATGAATAATCTCATTTTAGCCAAATCAGACCTTTTAGAAATTCAAGATATGACTTAAATTTAGGATAAAAATGGTACCTGGAAAACCAGTAATAATCTTCCTAAATTGGTATATAGCTGCAAGATGGAAGACAGGTTTATTTGCCAAAGTCATTTTTCACCTGTAGGTGCTGCTGACATAAGGAGCTGGGGAGTGAGGAGTGGGCTGGGTGCAGTGGCAGTGGGGTGGTGGACCATTTCTCCCACCTAATATCAGCTTGGAAATAGTTGACATTTGATAGCATTGTCACTTTGAGATATATAACCCTCTGTTAGAATTACATGGCCCTTGAGAAATAGCTTCCTTTTTAAAAAATTACTTGGGAAAATATTAACTTTGTCCCTTTGAGTATCCCCTACTGCCATCAAGGAAGTTGGTATTTTTTTTCTCTGTCAAAAACAAAAGTGGCAATTTTTCTTTTCAGAGACAGGGGAGGGCCCAGGGAGGGGACAGGGGGACCCGGTGCTTTCAGAAGGCCTTTGATGCAGCTGCCTCCTGCCATCCACCATCGGGAGGAGGTCTGTCCCTAAGCTTTCTCCCCAACTGGCTTTGAGCCTATCTGGGGACAGAGTACAGCTTTCTGTCATACACAAACAGATAACACACACACGCACACAAGCTCACACACAAACCAACCAGCTGCAGAGCGAGCAACAGGAGGTGGCAGAATGCTTGCCACTGTGTCACTGGATTTGTCAGCATCCCCTCCAAACCACGGCCAAGACTAGTTATTCCCTGGGCTAAAGCCAGCCTGAGAACTTGGGGACCCTGCCAAGCCCTGACAGCCCCTAGGCCTAGCTCTGTTGCCAGAGCCACACAGGGAAGTCATTAATTCGTTAAACAAAGCTTCAATAAACGATTAAGGAGTCCATCATTTGTTCATCAGTGGGCTAGCTGCATAGAGGATATCTGAGCATTCACTTTAAGGAACCTAGACTATTTGGGGGAGAGGAGAAAAGCTATACACTCATTTTAAAATTGAATATTGTCACAAGAGATGCCACTCAAAGCAGCATGTAAGTAAATGCCAAATGCCCTTTCAGAGGAAGGAGTTTCAGACGGTGAATCTCAGCATCAGAGAAAGCAGACACTGTGATGTAGTGGAGACAGCCTGGGCTTTGGAGCCAGACGGACTGGCTGCAGATCCTCACTGTGTGATCACAGCCAAGTTCCTCACCCTCTCTGGACTTCAGTCTGCTTACCCGTGGAGTAGAGGTGGTACATGCCTTCCAGAGTTGTTGAGGGGATTATATGAGGTGGGCTGCATATTACAAGCCTTCAATAAATGTTTGAGTTTTTTGTTCTGCTTTGTTTTTAAGAACATCAGAGCGTTTAAAAAATCAGTTCAGGTAGGATTAGCGCAGAGGAAAATGACCTGAGACCATTCCTTAGAAAGAGGAAAGGACGACTATCATAGAAAAAGTTATCATGTCTAGCGAATACTTTAGGAAGTGGAAAGGTATGAGAAAGGATTGTTTCCTTTTTTATCATATTGACTTTTTCCTGAACATGAAAATGTTTCACGTCTATAGGAAATTTGGAAAGCACAGTAAAATGCAAGGAACAAAGTAAAAAATCAAATATAATTCTGTACCCAATGAAAACTCCTATAAACACTTTGGCTTTCCTTCCAACCTTCTCCTAATTTTAATATAACTGAGATCACACTATATACACAGTTTGGAATCCTGGTTTTTGTACCTAATGTTTCATAAGCATCTTCCTCTGTCATTAAAAATTCTTTGCAAACATCACTTGCAATGGGCATATGGAATTCCACATATGGATGTACCAACGTTTTCTCAGCTATTCTACTAACAGTGGACACTTAGGGCTGTTCAGATACTTCACTATTATAAAAATGCCTCTGTGAACGTGAATACTTTTGTTGCAAAATCCTATTTCTTTAGGATAAGTTTCCATAGAAACTTATGGAATTACTGTTCTAAGGTTCCTGCTGAATATAAAGTGTTTTCCACAAAGGATTGTCCCAACCCACATTCCCACCAGCCACAGGCGAGAGACAGTTGGTCTTATCAAATCCTGAGACCCAATATTATCTTTGCAAAGAAAATTTTTTGCCTAATTTGATAGTCACGAAATAGCATTTCATTGTTCTCTTAACTATCTTCTTCCTTCTAGCAATATACCTAAAAGGATGTAAAGGAGTGCTCAGATAAAGGAAAGGAGCTTTCTTTTGTCTGCAAACAATCAACAAATATTTATTGTGCAAATCATTTTACTCTGGATTTACCTTCTCTCCCCTTTTTGGGTGGGTTTGGGAGATTCCACTTTTCAGGTGTTAGCCATTGTGAAGATAAGAGTTTTGAGGTACAATGCTGCTGACATTCTGGGTCAAAACACACCGATTCTGCCACTACTAAGCTTCAAGAAAAGCAAGCCATGGAACCTGTCTGAAACGCCAGCCCTTCAGCCGATAGGATGCCTGTCCTACCTGGTTTATGGAAATGTGAAGATCCTGACATTTTATTAATGATTTATCAAAATTTAAAGTGCTTTTAAGACTTAAAAAAATTCTACATAACATAATATTATGTCCGATTTTATCCCATCATTATTGTGTCCTAAATTGACAGTTTCTCAGAGTCCCACCTCCTAACTCCAATATCAGCTTTCAGTAGATGAGGACCTTCACCGACAAATATTAGGGAAAGGGTCCAGACAAAAGAGGAAAAACTTATGCTCTGTAGAGATACAGTTCCCAGCCTACCCACTGTCTCTGGAACACCTCCAGATTGAAAGGTTTCATCTGGAAGAAAAAGGGGGTGGTGCTTAAGGTCCAGTCTGGGCAAGCCCTCTTCTCGCGAGGGTCCCAGGGTGGGAGGCGTCTGCAGTCCGCGTCGCAGTGCAACCACCTCTCCCGGCGGCTGACGCTCACACCTGGGTCCCCGCTGTCACTCCTGCGGTCACCCCCGCCTGCGGTCGGTCGCACTATTTCTCGGCCCCGTCCTTCACTGGGTCCCCGGCCCCACCCAGGCTCTCCGTGGGTGGGAAGTGGCGCGATACTGGAAAGCACTGTCTGGGCGCCCACTGCAAACCCCAGCCGTCTGGGGTTAAGCGTCCAGACTCCACCCCAACTCCACCCCGCCCTGCTCTCCAACCTAATTTCTTACCGCTGCCAAGGCTTGTCCTCCGTATTGGGTCGGACTGCAGATGCGGGGCCGGTAGATGTGGGTTCGAGTCCGCTTGGAACCTCCTGCCAACCCTGGCATTTCATCTCTGCAGGGCTCCTTCCTGTTTCCTCCGCCTGGGGGCTTTGCCAGGTTCACCGCTGTATCCCCAGCGCCTGGAACAGTGTGTGGCATGCAGTCAGCCCTCACTAAATATCTGTTGACTAAATACATCTCTGTAATGGTAACACCCACAGGGTGTTGTGGGAATGAATGATTCTGTGCAACTACCTTGTGATATGTTACAAAAGTACTATTCGCTAAGTTTCTCTAAGAGAACAAAGCATATATATATATATATATATATATTTTTTTAAGTACTATTCACGAATTGGTTACCTGGGAATACATACCTACTTCTCTATCACAGCCTCCCCCCAGAATTATGCCAAATCATCCTACCTTCTTCTGAAAGTGTTTCCTGACTCTAGTACTATTACTGTGGATGTGCATGCCTAGTTATATACAGCTGTGCTCTGAAGAAAGAATCTTTACTTATTTCATTTCCTGAATGGATTGCATGTGCTGAAAGAGCAGGGAATGGAGTCAGATGTTGGACCCGATGCCAGCATTGCCGCCTATTGGTCGGGTTACTCTGGCAAGTCATTTCCCCTCTCTGGGACTCAGTGTCTCCATCTGTAGCCTTCCCGGGTCTGGAATGCCACCCACGTGAGCAAGGATAGACGCGCCACACAGGGACGCGTCGGTCGCCCGCGCTTTCAACCTCCCTGCGGGCGCATCCTGCTTTCCCAAGTTGCGGCACGCCTCCGGGACGCCCTCCACAGCTCTAGACTCACGAGGTGATCTCGAGCTAGAGCTAAAGGGAGCCGCTGAGAGGCTTCCCTGGCTTAGCCTGCGGGGGCCGCCTGAGTGCTTACCCCCTCGCCCCTCCCTCGCGGCCTCCACCCGCTCATCTGCCCCTCTCCCCCCCCACCCCGCCTTTCTCCCCGCCCCGCCCTCCCGCCCACCCGCGCGGCGCATGCGCCGCCCGCGGAGCGTGTTTTTATAAAAGTCCAGCTTCGACTGGAAACTTCAGTTTGTTGGCTGTGGTAGCAGGTAGCAAAGTGTCTCCTAGGACTTGAGTACTCCGGTAGCCCCCGCGGCTGGAGAGCAAGCGATTACCATGGACGGGTTCCATGTAAGTCGTTTCAACCTGCTTTTTCTTAAACGTATTACAAACACATGAATTTAGAGCGCAACCCCTCTCCGAGCGGGCAGAAACGACCAGAATATTGGAGGTGCCCGTGCCCCCGAGAAGGGGCATAGAAAGGAGTTTTCGTGCGCTTGGCTACGGTCGGGGTGGGGGGGGTGGGGTTGGACTGAAATCTTTTTCTAAGTAGAGGAGAAAAGATGGGAACGACCGTTTTCGGTGGCTGCATGTGTCTCCCCCTTGAGTTCTGCGGCGCGCGCCGGGTTTGCACGCTGTTTGCAAACAGAACATTCTGTGCACAAGTGCAGAGAAGATGTGCGCGCTGCCAGAGACCGTGGGTCTCTTACTCGGGGGAGCGGGGGTTTCTTTTGGAGCGAATTACATGATCTGAATTTGGAGGTGGAGGGCGGCGCGCCGGGGCTGAGTTCCCAGAGGGAGACTGCGCCCCTGGTTAACTTCAGGAGCAAAGGCGCCTGGGGACCGCTCTTGGTGTTGGGCGCGTGTTCGCTAAACTCTGCTGCCCGCGGAGCTGTGCCAGTGCCCGGGCACTGGGAGCAGAGGGCGGACCCACCGTGCCGCTTGGCTGAGGTGTCTGCGCGTTGGCCGCAGCAGGGAGGTGGCCGGGAGCAGCCCGCGCCACTGAGGATTGAGGGAGAGACATCGCGGGCGTCGCCAGCGCCGCGAGTGGGCCCCGGGCTTCTGGAGTTGGGGGTCGTGCAGAAGTTGAAGGAGTATATAAACGGTCACGGTGCAGCAGCACTCCGAGGTGTGCGCGGCGGGGACTAAGGGTGGAGTGAAGGGCTGGGAGGGCACCTGGGCTGCCGGTAGTTGCGGCGCAGACACGCAGGTGCAAGTGGGGACAGTTGGGCTCTCACCGAGCCCGGTTGCGCCAGTTAACCGTCGGTGGTTTCCTGGAGCCTTTTGAAATCCCCTTGGTAGGGAGGCTTTTCGTTTCCCCCAGCGGCGCGCGATTCAAAGGCTCCCGCGGCGAAGCCGCCCAATCTCTCCCCAGCACCCTGCAGGACCGCGCCTGGCGTGCGGCGGGGCCAAACCGTTGGAGCCACTGCCTGCCGGCGGTGGGCGTGGTGGGCCGCGCGGAAGGCTGGAGCTGGACCACCCGGCCCCCAGCGCGCCCTCCGCCTGGAGGCTTCCAGCTTGCAGACCTCCCACCCCATTAACTGGATCCGTGGCGGGATGGGAAGCGACCCGGGAGAGTGAGGAAATGAAACTCGGGGCGAGGACCACGGGTGCAGACCCCGTGACTTTCCCCTCCCATTAAAATGCTGTGCTCGCTAACGTCCCAAAGGCGCCAAGTGATAAACATGGGTTTGGCAGAGAAACCCACGCCCCTGAGCGGCGCCGGTGGGAGTGAGGGTTCCCCGCTTCTGACACCCCACCCCCGCCCTCAAGCACCAAAGCCCTTCGTTTAAGACCGCATTCCCCTTCCCCACTACGTGTTGCTTGAAGTACGGAATGGTTTGTGTTTAGACAGTCGTGGAGAAAACAGTGTTTCATGCCTTAGAATAAGAGTCTTTGGGACCCCGCAGTGCTTCTTCCTCCCCTCTTCCCTCTCCTGGCGAATCTTCATAGAGAAAGTTAATCCCAGCTCCTCGGAACACGAGATTCTACCCCCAGTCCCACCATCATGCCGCCTAGGAGTGGCCTCTTTGTGTTTTGTTTTGGTTTTTTTCCTCCCAGGGTTTTTCCTTCCCTCTAGTGGGCGGGGCAGAAGAGTTAGCAAAGATGTGACTTTGGAACCCAAAGAATCTCATCGCCCTCTTGTTTTGAACAAAGAATTTTGTAACTGGTTCTCCTAATGAGGGATATAATGAAGCGACTATGGGGGAAGATGGGAGGAGAGTTGTAGGAGTCTAGAATAATTCCCTTGTGCTCTGACCCCAGTACTGTAGTGGGAGCAGAAGTTCCTGAAGCAGGCCGGGCTGAGTTGGTTTTTATAAATTGCTTTTTTAAAATACCAGAAACATTGTTTGGAACTTCGGGAATGCCTGCTGAACTTGAAAAGTGAATGTCCGTTCCCTTGCCTTTTTCAGATTTTCTCTTCAGATAATTACACAGAGGATGACTTGGGCTCAGGAGACTATGACTCCATAAAGGAACCCTGCTTCCGGGAGGAAAATGCCCATTTCAACCGTATCTTTCTGCCCACTGTCTACTCCATCATCTTCTTGACTGGCATAGTGGGTAACGGATTGGTCATCCTGGTCATGGGTTACCAGAAGAAACTGAGAAGCATGACAGACAAGTACAGACTGCACCTGTCTGTGGCAGACCTCCTCTTTGTTCTCACACTTCCCTTCTGGGCAGTTGATGCCGTGGCAAACTGGTACTTTGGGATGTTCCTGTGCAAGGCAGTCCATGTCATCTACACAGTCAACCTCTACAGCAGTGTCCTCATCCTGGCCTTCATCAGTCTGGACCGGTACCTGGCTATCGTCCACGCCACCAACAGTCAGAGGCCAAGGAAGCTGTTGGCTGAAAAGGTGGTCTATGTTGGTGTCTGGATACCTGCTCTCCTGTTGACTATTCCCGATTTCATCTTTGCCAACGTCAGGGAGGGGGATGGGAGGTACATCTGCGACCGCTTCTATCCCAGCGACTTGTGGTTGGTGGTGTTCCAGTTTCAGCACATCGTGGTTGGCCTTATCCTGCCGGGTATCGTCATCCTGTCCTGCTATTGCATTATCATCTCCAAGCTGTCCCACTCCAAGGGCTACCAGAAGCGAAAGGCCCTCAAGACCACAGTTATCCTCATCCTGGCTTTCTTTGCCTGCTGGCTGCCCTACTACATTGGGATCAGCATCGACTCCTTCATCCTTCTGGAAATCATCCAGCAAGGGTGTGAGTTTGAGAGCACTGTGCACAAGTGGATTTCCATCACCGAGGCCCTAGCCTTTTTCCATTGTTGCCTGAATCCCATCCTCTATGCCTTCCTTGGGGCCAAATTTAAAACCTCTGCCCAGCATGCACTCACTTCTGTGAGCAGAGGGTCCAGCCTGAAGATCCTCTCCAAGGGAAAGCGGGGTGGACATTCTTCTGTTTCAACTGAGTCGGAGTCTTCGAGTTTTCACTCCAGCTAACACTGGACTTGTATACATTAAAGAACTTTTTCTGAAGTTACACATTTTTTCAGATATAAAAGACTGACCAACACTGTACAGTTTTTATCGACTGTTGGACTTTTTTTCTTGTGTGCCTTTAGTTTTTGTGAGGTTTAATTGACTTATTTATATAAATATTTTTTGTTGTTGTTTCATGTTGATGAGCGTCTAGGCAGGACCTGTGGCCAAGTTCTTAGTTGCTGTATGTCATTGTAGGACCGTAGAAAAGGGAACTGAACATTCCAGAGTGTATAGTGAAATCACTTAAGCTAGAAAGTATCCTCAGCTGTTTGTAAATAAATAATCTGTCCATTCCAGTGGAACATTTTCCTCTTCCTGCTCTTAAAGTGTTCGGTTACACTATGTGGTTTTGCTGTAGAAGGTGGCACTTTTAACCAAAGCCTGAAGTGGTATAGTTTTCAGGAGGGGGTTGATTTCAGTACCTACAATGTACAGCCTTGTATTAAGTTGTTAATAAAAGTACATGATAAACCTACTTAGTGTTACGTTCTGATTTCTATTGACATTCCTTTGGCTGGCAGAAGTCAAAAATAACAGTAGATACCTGCATGGCATGTCAGATCCTGTCCTAGGTATTTTAGTTGTAATATTTTACTTAATCCTTATCACAACTCTATGATAGGCTCTGGTTCTATCACTACTAACATTTTGTAGAGCAGGAAACCAAAGTACAGAAAGCCTAAGTGACTTGGTCAAAGTATAGTAAGTAAGCACAATGAATATCTCAAACCAGGTAATGTGACTTCAGTATCTGAAGTCTTAACCACTCTTAACTCATGGAAGTTTAGAAATATCCAGCCAGTACATATTCCTATGAAAGATAATCTTCCCGAAGGATAAATGTGCATAAAGAAGAAAAGGTATGCAATCCCATGTTTTAGATTTTACTACTATCCTCCCCTTGTGTACTCCAGGTCTGTGCCAGCCAGGCACTGTATGCTCTTCTCATCTACGCCTCTCAATCTAGATGTCATCACGCCCTTTTGACAGGCAAGGAGACTGAGGTTCAGAGACTTGCCATAACTTGCACTTTCAAGGGGACATACCAGGAGCTGACTCCATTCATCCTTCCAGCCCTTGCTCTTAACCATTACCCACTGTTGTCCCCCAGAACACCTGGTCATAAGGCAACTGAACTGCTATTGAAAATAAAAGCCAAAAGCCAAAAGTGAATGTTTTCTTCATAAAATTAACCATGCCCAAAATACCCCTCTTGTAATATCTTCTATGCAAATCTCAACACTTAATCTATTGCAACATCTAGCACCTCAAGGGTTCAGCCAAGCAGATAAAAGTTAAATTGGTGCTTTCAGAGCTCAGAAGGAAGGTCCATTGATGCAAGCTCCCCATTGCCCACGTTTTGCACAAGATTTTGGAGTCTTATGTAACATCACCCGTGGCTATTTACACTACCATTGTGCAAGCCCCAAGCTCTTGAGTACATTTCAGCTCCGGTCTCCATTCAAAGATAATTTCTAAACTATGGTAGCCATACCTGTCTCACTTTGTGACACACACACGGCACTCCAGGCATGCCCTCAAAGATGATAACCAGGATATAAATAAGGCAATATTTGGTCTACTTTTCGTAATTGTTTCTGGCACAGAAAATCCATTTTGGAGGAAAAATTGCAATGTCTTATCTTTCTGAGGCAAATCACATTTGTTGAAGACAAAGTATAGATCCTGTGAAGGGAAATAATTTAATTACTTAAAATAGAATCCAATTTGGCTGTCCATTTTTGCTGCAGTCTATGGAGCTGGGATAATTCAAAGTAGTATTCCTATTCCACTTGAGAACACAATTAGATTTTACATAGGAAATTATCTTGAGGTTTCTTGGTTTTTTACCCTGGGAAGCCTAATTGGATCACCCTTCATTTAAGCATAGTTTTACATGTTTTCTCTCAAAGGCTTAGTCTTAAAGCCGTGACCATTGTAAAAGACTTCACTTGAACTTTCTCTATAAATATTTATTCTTGAGGAGACAATAGAAGAAATCCTTGGAAGGAATTCTTTTTCTTTCTCATCTTAGCTTGAAACCTTGTCACCCCAGATTCCTCGCCTCTGCCCTGGAGTCACAACAAAAGGAACTGAGCTGAAACAAAATTCCCAGTGTCACCAGTCTTAATGGATATTTCATTCTCCTTTGGAACAAAGGTGGGATATCTCTTTTTCAAAAAGAAAAAAAGCCTTGGCTCTCTCCCTGCCCTGAAAGCTCCCCCACCCCTATCATTCTCTGTCCTGACCCTGCCATTTCCAAGCGGCTCCAAAGCATTCCCTGTGTGGTGGTTTGTCTGACAATGCTGGGAAACCCAGTCTGCTGGCCAGCCCTTGCATGAAGTAGCTGATTGTTCCCTTTCCTCATCCCTTATGAATGGGGCCCCTGAAGGTCAGTAATATAGATCCAGTTGTATAATGGAAGCTAAAATATTTAAATTGTATGCATGCTGCCAATAATGGCGTAAATATGACATCTGAGTTATTAATAACATTAAGCCTGTAACTGGGGAGGAAAGTGGATGTTTTTATCTTGCCAAGCCTTTGTTTTCCTCAAATGCCACTTGGCAATTCAGCTCTCCCTACTGTGGGCTTCTCAGCCTCCTTTTGTGGTTATGCCTATACTTGATTACTATATTGAAGTAATCATTCTGGGGTACTCTTTTAAGAGGATAACGTACAGGCTTTATTTTAATAATTTCAACTAAGTGTCTGTGACTTTCTCCAGGCTTACTGTCAGTAAATAAAGGCACCACAAACAGAATTGAGTTGTCATTATTCCCAGGTAATACTCACTTAAGAGGGTCAAGGACCGCTGGAGACAAGATTCACATTACCTTAGAAAATAATCTAGGCGGCCCCAACACTTGGAAATGTGGCACTGAGCCTGGCATTGTGGGGATTTACCCAGCCCACTTTGAGGAGGTCTCCACTT
The DNA here is from genome assembly GCF_951394435.1 of Stenella coeruleoalba. Lineage (NCBI taxonomy): Eukaryota > Metazoa > Chordata > Mammalia > Artiodactyla > Delphinidae > Stenella > Stenella coeruleoalba. The sequence continues at coordinate 35,313,295 of NC_137151.1, read as the reverse complement.
GGCTGCCAAAGTGGCTTATCCGATCAATGCTGGAGAAATCCAAAAGTTAGCCAAAGGAATGGCTTAAGAGGAATGTTGGAGCCTCAGGGACCCATAAAGTAGTGGAGACAAATCCTTTCAGAGCAGTGGTTCTCAACTGGGGGTGATTTTTGCCCCCCAGGGAACATTTAGTAAGGGCCGGAAACATTCTGGGTTATCATACTGGGGGGTGGGTGGGTGGGTAGGAGGGTAGGTGAGGTGCTACTGGCATCTAGTGGGTAGGGACCAGGGAATGCTGCTAAACATCCTACGATGTACAGGACAGGCACCCACAACAATTACCCCGCCCAAAGTGTCAACAGTGTTCAAGACTGAGAACAAGTTTTTAAGGTGACGGCCATGGGATGAAAATTATTATCAGAATAAGGATACATCCAACCAGCATACTTTCATGAAATTATCACTGGACAGGGTCCCAAGGTCTCCCTTTTGCCTCCTTTATTCTGTCTCATTTCAATGCTTTTTTACTCCCACTTCACTCAACTCACACAATTCTCTTTCACCCTGATTTCACTGTTACTTTGTCATAACAAACATATCTTTCTGTTTGTTTTCTGCTTTCCTGCCATTCTAAGAAGACATCCCACAAAGGGAAATACATGGTAAAGGGTGACTGCTGATGATTCTCTAGTTTCCACCCAATATCTGTCGCTCTAAAGACCACGATGTTTACTCATTTAATCCTCACCACAGCCTGTGACTCAACTAGGAACAACTTCCCATCTTTCTCCTTTTATTTGAAAAATAAAAGGTACCAGCCCATTGTTCCATTGTCTGCAACTGATTTGGATTAATTTAAATCAATCCTGTTAAGTCCCATAATTAAAATCTTCTAAAACCTTCTGAAAATCCTTCTTTCAACTGGAAATGCTAAACTGCTTGAAGGCTGAGCTGAAGGATCCACAATGTTAAGAAAGCCACAAAAAGGGAAAGAATGTTTCAAAATCAAACAAATAAAGGTGCTCAGCCAAACCATACCAGGTGCTGGGTGTTTATCTGGCAGAGCCGGTCCACGATTAAGTTGATTTACATATTACAGTTCAATTAACTAGAACTCAACTCATCAACACTCTTAATCAAAGGGAATTACTTCCTCATATTTGACTCTGTCAGAAGGAAAGTAATATTTATTGAAAGCTCACTAAATTCCAGGCACTCTCGTACACGTGATCCACGCACAAAGAGCCCATCAGTTAGATGATATTGCTATCTGCATTTTCAGGCGAGGACACAGTCAAAGAGTTAAACTACAAATAAAGGGGTTATGCTCTTTCTGCTATGCATACTATAAATGGCATTAAAACAGAACCACCAAGGTCTGGGGCATGTCCTCATGTTCTCAATGTATTCAGTCCAAACATCTCTATCTTTTCCAGGCCGAATCCTATGTGATAACAAAAACAGTTACCATTCACTTTGAGGGTTTCCTACATTAAATAATACATTGATTATTTAATCTCACAGCAGCCCTATATAGTAGGAAATATTATTTTCCTGTTTTACAGATGGAGAAATTGAGGCAAAATTAACCCAATGCCATATATTTAATGAGTGGTAAAGCTCTGACACCAGGCAGTCTGACAGCAGAGTGTGCCTTCTTAAGCATTATAGTAACTTTATTATTTTCTATGACATTAGCCAGGGTAATAACCATGAGGTCAAAAAGATCCTCCATGCTCTCCAGTCCTCTTTAGGGTTCAATACCGGACACTCGCCTGGTTGTACTTTTTAAAGCAACAAAGCAGACACTGACATTTGAGAAAGGTTTTCACTATTAGTCATTGAAATAAAATGGGTTTCAGTGCCTGGCACATAGCAGGACCCAATAAATACTTGCTGAATGAGCTAATGAATGAACACCCATAAATTTGTATTCCTGAGAGCACAGTATGCTCTAAGCATTCTGATTAATGTTTGTGTGAGACTTGACTTCCTTCCTTTACTCTTTCAGCCATTCTTTTTTTCTTTATTGAAGTATAGTTGATTTACAATATTGTGTTAGTTTTAGGTGTACAGCAAACTGATTCAGTTATAAATATATTTTTTCAGATTATTTTCCCTTATAGGTTATTATAAGATATTGACAGTTCCCTGTGTTATACAGTAAATCCTTGTTGTTTATCTATTTTATGTATAGTAGTTTGTATTTGTTAATCCCGTACTTCTAATTTATCCCTCTCCCCCAACCCTTTCCTCTTAGGTAACCATAAGTTTGTTTTCTATGTCTGTGAGTACGTTTCTGTTTTATATAGAGAGTCACTTGTATTATTTTTTAGATTCCACATGTAAGTGGTATCATATAATATTTGTCTTTCTCTGTCTGACTTACTTCACTTAGTATGATAATCTCTAGGTCCATCCTTGTCACTGCAAATGGCAATATTTCATTCTTTTTTATCAGCCATTCTTTTATTGAACCATTTATTGAACAAAACCCTGGGCCATGCAGGTATGAATGTTGCTCATGGTATAGTGGAAGAACTAATCCTTTGATGTTCTAGACATGCTGGAAACTTAGCTAAAGGACTCTCAGACTTTCCGACTTCCTTACATTTTAAGAAATCAAAGTTTTCGCCCTCCCACCCAATTTTTCTATTATTTAATACCTGTCCCCCAAGTCTTGCTTCCACTGATTTCCCATTTAGGGGAGAGCAGATCCCTGCCCACCTCACAAGCTGGGTGAGAAGCTCCCAATCCCTGTCTTCCTATTTTAGCAGCCCAAGGGAGGCTGTCCATTCACACCATGAGGATAAAAGCAGAAATTCTGCCAAACCATGGAATATGGGAAAGAGCCTCAAAGGCAGTTTCTTGGACTTCGGTCCATAGGAGACAACTTGTTAAGCCCCTGGGATTGAAGAATGAAATCATGACCATCGTTTTGGACAACATCCTACTTCCTCTGGCAAGCCTACTCAGTCTCTATCAGTCCAAAGTGAGCTTTTCCACCCTAAATTCTTAGCTCATGAAGTCTGCAGTTTGTAAGCTAGCACACATAAAAGGCTTTTGAAAAGTTAAAAGCAACTGTTGTGTGTCATTACCATTATTCTTTTCTTTCATTTTTAAACAAATTTTGCTTCCCAACTAGTTTAATGTCTTAAGTGCAGAGACCTTTGCAGTCTAACATAGTTAATTGATAGGCTTGATTTGACTTGATGAGAAATCAGATTCCATAGGTTGTGCCAATGTTGGCTAAAATTACATAAGTTAGCTCAGTTGGTTAGAACCTGTTTCTAAAGCCAGGACCAAGGGTGAGTCCCACCGGGGCCATTTTAAAGTGATGTTACACATGAATGTAAGCTCTATGAACGCAAAGACTATGTCTATGTTGTTTATAGCTGTATTTCCAGTGTCTAGAACAGGGATCGAAAGCTTTTTCTGTAAAGGGCTAGATAGTAAATGTTTTAGGCTTGACAGGGCATGCAGTTTCTGTCACAACTACTCAACTCTGCCAATTGTAGCAGGAAAGCATCCAGAGACAACACATGAATGAATGAGCGTGTCTGTGTTCCAATAAAACTTTATTTTTGGACCCTGATGTTTGAATTTCATATAATTTTCACATATCACAAAATATTATTCTTCTTTTAATTTTTTTCAACCATTTTATAAAAATGTAAATACCATTCTTTGCTCCCAGGCTATGAAAAACAGGGACAGGTCAAATCTGACCTGCTGGCTGTAGTTTGCTGACCACAACTAAACAATGCTTAAATACAGAAGAAATTCAATAAACATGGATAAATATGTGAAACTCTTAACATGAGACAGTTTACTCTTTAAGCTTTAAGGTACCAAGAACCCCAGTGAACCTGTGACCTTTAAGTATTTGCAAAAACACGACACCTACCATTTATAAGCACTTTACCAGCCACAAAATGCTTTCACAGGTAGGACCTCAGTGTGGGTCTGTGTGCTAATTTGTGCCCTATTGGTTGGCCAAATCCTGCTGCTTTACTGGGTCTATTATTTGGAGAAGAAAGGCCTGGGAGGGCTTCCCTGGTGGCACAGTGGCTAAGAACCTGCCTGCCAACACAGGGGACACAGGTTTGAGCCCTGGTCCGGGAAGATCCCACATGCCGCGGAGCAACTAAGCTCATGGGCCACAACTACTGAAGCCTGCACGCTTAGAGCCCGTGCTCCGCAACAAGAGAAGCCACCGCAATGAGAAGCCCTCGCACAGCAACCAAGAGTGGCCCCCGCTCACCGCAACTAGAGAAAGCCTGCACGCAACAAAAAAGATCCAATGCAGCCAAAGATAAAAATAAATAAAATAAATAAATTTATTTTAAAAAAAAAAAGAAAGGCCTGGGATAGGAGAGTTGCCTTTTTTATCCACTTTTTGTGCTCCATCACTCTCATCTCCAGGAGTACAGATGAAGGTGGTGTCTTCTGTTAAAACTCCCCGTAGCTAGAACAGCAATGGTCCACTCATCAGAGCTGTTGGGATACACACGGACTAACCTTCCTCAGGCGTGAGCAACATGAGATTTGCTTCTCCAAAGTGATAATCACCAGTCACAACTTTTGGCAGCAACTCTCCAGCCAGTAAATAGGACAAAAGAAAAAGCCATAATCCACGGTGATGAATAGTGTTTCACAGCCACAAGCTGAGCCACAAAAGCCCAAGAAAAATCAATGGTGCAGAAAGCCTTTTTGGACCTGACCCCAGCTTTGGAGGGAATGAGGATAATTCTGCTATCCGCTTTTAGCCTTCAGGTGCCTCATGGGAATGTCAAAATTAATCTCCAAGGGGCTGCCGCTATTATGTCGCTTACTAAGAGAGTTTCCAAGTGAACTTCACTACTTTATAGAACATTTTTCCTGAGGAGAGAGGCCCAACTTCTGTCTCAGATGAGAAGGCATGAGAAGACACTGAAGAAACTGCGAAGTGCTTTCTGTTTAAGATGGGCTTTCTGTTACAGCTGTGTGACAGTACAAAAACAATTGATCAGTCACCATGGGTCCTGAAAAAAGGAAGACAAGCTGTATAGGCTAAAGTGGCCCTGGAGAAAAAACCCTGGCTGAGCTGAAATCCCATCTGTAAGAAGTGGAAAAGAAGAGCAATGTGGAAGAAATAATAAAATGAGAAAGGACACACAGTGCCAGTTCATAAAAGAGGAAATAAAACTGATAAACAAAAGTATGAGGACACGTTCAACCCCACTGGCAACCAAATAAATAAAAATCAAAACACACCGCTTCTCATTTATCAAACTAGCAAATATTTTCAAAGTAATAGTTTCCCAAGTGCAAGGACGCAGTGAGCCAGGCATCACTAAGCACTGCTAGTCAGGCGTAAACTGGCCAAACCCTTCCAAAGCCCTGGCAGATGCCCTGGAAGCTTCAATGTTCACCCCCTTGCACAAAGAGAGACCACTTCTGGATCTTTAACTTCAGGAAAGAGTAGTAAATACTAAAAATGTTTTGTGCGCAAAGCTGAGTTTTTCAGGTAGAATAACAAGAAAATAGGAAATCATCTAAATATCTCGCAGCAAAATGAAGATTAAGGAAACTATGGTGACTCTACACAGTGGAATATTATCTAGCTTCTTCAGTGATGTTTACAAAGGCTACTGGAAAATGTGTATGAGGTGTGACACGAAAGAAGCAGTTTCATACAACTTCTACTGTACATACTATCTGATTATAAATTTTTTTAAGTCTATGCATATAAAAAAGATAAATAAAAATGTTATTAGCGGTAGTTAAGTGATAGGCCTTTTGACTGATTTTTAAATATTTTTTTTGATTTCTCTGTATTTTCCAAACTTACTATAATGAATAATGAAAAAATAATCAGCTTATTTTAAAAGGTGTAGGGCAGGGAGAAAAGAAGTGTATAAGCTCCTTCCTAGGCTATAAACACTCCAAGATAGGAACCCAGTCTTGTTCTTTCTTTTTTTTTTTTTAAATCGGCTCAGGGCCCAACTAAGTACTAAATAAATGATCGTTGAACTGAACGGAACTAGGCATTTGCAGTGTTGAATTAATTAAACAAGGAGATTATTAGACTGAGGCTCTAATGCCCTGGCAGCCTACTAAACAAACCAAAATCTAAGCTTTTAAATGCCTCAAGGTTATAAAATCAAAATGCTAAGGACAGTCAATTAAAGAACAGCCACCTAGGCTTAAAGCTATAGCCAATCAAATTATTTCCTTTCTTTGCTTCTGTACCTCTTTAGGTAAGTCTTTTCCCCTGGCTCTTGTGGAGGAGTGGTCCTAGCCACTTCCGATTTGGTGCTGCCCAATTCCAGTCAATTTTGTTCAAATAAACTCTTAAAAATTTTTAATATATCTCAGTTTTTTAAACAGTTTGATATTTTTAAAATATCAGACATTTATATTACCCCAAAGGTATTTAGAAGGTAGTAGTAGAATTTACTAGTAGCAGAAATCTTAACATTATATTCCAAGTAGAGCCTTTGATAAAGTGCAGTGTTTCTGAACTGAAGGTTATGATCTAAAGGAAGCATTCTAGAGAATTCCACAAGTACAAGAGAATGGAATTCAGAGCTGTGTAGCAGTAGCCACAGGCTGGACTGAGCTTATGGTGAGCGAAGCTGTTTCAAATCAATACATAGTCATGGCGCCATCTTTACAAAACTGTCCAGTTAAGGCTCTAGTAGAGGTGATATGGATCTGGGGTCTCTCAAAGGACTTCTCCCAGAGAGGTCAAGTCTTTCAAAACCCACAGGAAAGTAAACATACGAGAAAACCTAAAGGAAATTTCTGAAAGGTTAGGCATTCATACATGACGGCAATACTGTGGGGCCTGAAATGGGAACAATGTGTAAGTGGTCAACCCTAAATACTCCATTTTTGTATTGTATTAGAAAGGAAATGTCATGTTGGGGAAGAACTTCCTTCATTCTAATAAGTCCCCAAAACATAGCCACACACAACAATGGTGGTTTACAAGACGTAACATAATGCAAGTTTCTGAGGTAGGAAATGCCAGGAGAAAAAGACCAGTGTTCACTTTTGTGGAGAGGATACCACAAGTTTGTTACTTTTATTACTTGACATAGGCTGAGGAACCAAGTAGACAAAAGGACTAGAAAGGAAAAAACTAACATTTTTCCTACAGTTAAAATAAAATTAATATTTTAATAAGTAATAATTTAATAATTTTTATTATGTCCTGGGAAACAAATTTTCCTAATGTGGATATAAATTCAAAACAATATATGTTTTAATGATAAAGGTATTATCTGGCCTGATTTGGATTTTTAATCCACGTAATAAAGAAATCTCCACTGGTAGTTTCAAGCATATGGTCATTTATGAGCTGTAACATTTCTTTTTCAAGATAAATCATGTATCTTGAACATTACAAGTCCACTCAGGAATTACCAAAGCATTTTGATCTTTTTTTTTTTGGCTGTGCAGGGTCTTTGTTGCGGCACGCAGGAGCTTCTCTCTAGTTGCGGCGCAAGGGCTTCTCATTGCGGTGCACAGGCTTCTCTAGTTGCGGCACGTGCAGGCTTCTCTTCTTGTGGAGCTTGGGCTCTAGAGCGCGCGGGCTCAGTAGTTGTGGCGCACTGGCTTCTCTAGTCGCGGTGCACGGGCTTAGTTGCCTCACAGCATGCGGGACCTTAGCTCCCCTACCAGAGATTGAACCCGCGTCCCCTGCATTGGAAGGCGAATTCTTAACCACTGGACCACCAGGGAAGTCCCTAGCACTTTGGTCTTATACCTCATTGTCTGTTTTTTAGATATACTAATATAACTCTTTGGCTATAAATTAGACATTTGAGGAAGGGTATTAATTCTTTGCCTTTTTAAATATAATTTTTATTTTTCATATTATTTTATTGTATTTCTACTTCCATTGGTGTCCAAGACAAGTTAAAACACTTAAAATCGAAGAGTTGCTTTACGGGCCTCTGTTTATAGGCTAACTTGTACCCCTGAAAAATTCATATGTTGAAGCCCTCAGAATGTGACTGTATTTGGAGATAGGTTCTTTAAAGAGATAATCAACTTAAAATCAAGTTTCTAGGGTGGGTCCTAATCCAACATGACTGGTGTCTTATAGGAAGAGAAAATTAGTACATAGGTACATACAGAGGGAAGATCATGTAAAGATACAGGGAGAAGATGGCCATCTACAAGCCAAGAAGAGACAAAAGAAGAAATCAATCAACCCTGCTGACACCTTGATTTCAGACTTCCAGCCTCCAGAATTGTAAGAAAAGGAAGTACTGTTCTTTAAGCCACCCAGTCTCAGTGCTTTGTTAAGGCAGCTTTACCAAACTAATATAGCCTCTATCTAAAATGCTATTATAGTATGTCTTATTCTTGTCTCTTCTATTTAATAGAAAGCAAAAAAAAAAAAAAGATTGAATATACATCCAATCATTCAACAAATATTCATTGAGCACCTCCTATGTGTCAAGTGCTGGGATACGACAGTAACAAACAAAGTCTCTGGCCTCGTGGACCTTACAGATTAGTAACAAAGGAATTATTCTCCTTCTAGAATTATTCTTCATTTCAGAAATAGGCCTTATAAATTGAGCTACTAAACATCATCAGAGACAATGAACCGGGAAAGGAGCATGGAAAAATCAAAATAAATAAAACCCTAACATTTTAATTGCATATCATTATATTACTAGAAGCCCTCTGCATTGGTTGGATTTTTTAAGAAACAGATGCTGAGACAGAGTTAGGAGTGCTAGAGGTTTACTGGAGGGTAGAGCCCATGAAAGAGCAAAGAGTGAGGAAGGGGATTTGAAAGAGAAAGCTCTTAGATTCTGACTTTGGGGAGAAAGCAGGATTGAGAGAGCCTCAGACCACCGTGCAGATCCAACAAAGTCTTGGCCAACCCAACAGGGAGCTCCAGAGGAAGGGGTGCCTTTTAGAGAAGTCCTGCATAAGGCAGAAATGGCCAGGTGCTGGTGCTCCAACGGTGCTCGTCATTGGCTGGCAGCTGCCTGGGAGGACTCTGCTAGAAAGCTGGGGTGGGGTTCTGAAGGCACCCACAGCTGGAGACTGTCAGCTAAGGGGAATCAAGGCAGGTTTTCTGCTGAAGGGAGTTCTGAGTAGCACCTTCATGACTATTGCAGCCTTCAAAGGGTAAAATAGGAAGCTGCTTTTGTAGAGATTTTTTTTAATTCCATACAAACAATTTCTCTCCTTTTAAAACATAGGAATGTGTCTCAGCACGCGCTTTAATAGCCAAAATCTAGGTCTTTAAGGAAATGCATTTTTAACATGTGATATGACTTTAACTTGCCAAATATTTATATAGTGGAAAGAAGACTTAAATTTTAAATTTTTGTTAAAGTGCGATATGCTGCTATAGGGAAAAGCAGGTTTGGGGGAAAAACGGGGGACGGGGGGTGTACTTTTGAATGCAACATTAGGATTTGGAATCAAACATTTGAAGTTATAACTTTCATTCATTCATTCATTCCAGGTTCTGTGCTAGGTGCTGATCACAGCAAAACATACATAGTCCCTACTCATATGGAACCTAGAGTAAGAGAATTAAAGTTAAACAAATAACTAGGGCAACAAATGCATATTTATGAACTGGGCTTAGTGCTCTGCAAGAAACCAAGGAACCTGACCTAAAATGACTTAGTCCTAGGCAGGGAAGAAGTCCCTAAGAAGTGTTGACCGTGCTGGCGTCTTAAGGATGAATGTGTGTTTGGACAGAGTAAGGGGTACAGGAAATGACAGCATGGAGGACATGGGCAAAGGCCCTGGGCAGGAAGAAGTCAGCAAATCTAAGACTGTGTGGCTAGATCTCCAAGGCCAGGGGGAGAAGTCATACCAAGTGAGGCTTGGGACTCAAGGCAGGGTTAGACCTAGCCAAATCTCATAAGGCACATCACTTTGATCTCTGCCTAAGGGCAATGGAAAGTATTTTAAAGCAGGACTGGGTAACATGATCAGGTTTATGTTTTGAAATGATAACTCTGACTGTAGTGTGGCAAAAAAAAAATTAGAATGGGCCTGAGTAGATTTGGGAAGACAACTTAATCAGAAAGTATGTGGTCCAGGTGAGAGATGAGGGTCCCAGTCACTGGTCACCATTTCTTTAACCTCCACAATGTGCCTTTCAAATTGGGCACACTGGGGAGAACACCGTGGAAGAGGAGACACTACCCTGTCCATCATTAAAATGAAAAGATGATGGGGGCCTCAAAATAGACACATAAAATGACTTATTTCTTCCAGGTTTACTCACCAAAGTTTTAGTTTTCCACTGTCACTTCAAACCCAATATACCCAAAACAAAAAGGCGTCCTCTAGAAACTAGCTCTGCATCTAATCCCTTTCCTCCCACTTGCCACACCACCAATGTCTCCTGTCCTTTACTTGTGAAACCCGGATGCTACCGGCGGCACTTCCCTCTCCTTTGCCCATATGTCCAGTCTGTTGCCCAGTGACCTGGGGAGGACAGAATTACACCCAGATCTCCTGACTCCTTCCACCATGTCCTTTTTCCCCCATCCAAGGACAGGGCCACACGGGGGTTCTCTGTCCAGAAGAACTTTGGTTTATCACAACAAAGACAATTGAACTTTGTTTTTCTCATCATATTTCACAAGTGTGGTCACTAAGTTTAAACCTCTTCTCTTTCATGAAAGTTTCCTATACTACTCTGGTTGCCTTCTCCCACATTCTTAAATCCAACAGTCCACACTATGCAATTTTCTTCTGAATCACTGCCTTGTTCTTTGACTGACTGCAATTTCCTGATCAGCAAAATGAGAGATTTAGACAAGACATATAATAAAACCAATTTTCAACAAAATCATATGTGGACACCCAGCCTGTGAAACATAAAATTATAATTGTTCTGATTAAACAAATGGTAATAGACCAGGAAAAGCTTCCCTATGCCCCCCACTTTCTAACCACCTCTGAGGTCCCTTATTTGAAGGATATAAGAAGCTTAATTTGAAAAGCATTTTTTTTTTTAATTAGAGGCTTTGAATGCCTCTAAGGTCTCTTCCAGCCCTAAAATTCTACGGTCTGTTATTTCATAAATGTCATTTGGTCTTATCCTTTCCTCTTCTCACTGCAACATTGTTCAGACCTTTTTCACCTCCTGCCTGGAATACTGCAAATTGGTTGAATGGCTTCCTCCCCAAAATACTCATGTTCACCTGGAACTTCGGAATCTGACCTTATTTGGAAACAGGGTCTTTGTAGATGTAATCAGTTAAGAGGAGGTTATATTGGAATAGGGTAGGTCATAAACCCCATGTGACTGCTGTCTTTCTAAGAAGAGAAGAGACATGGAGAAAGAAGAGGCACACAGGGAGAGGGCCATGGGACAACAGAGGCAAGATTGGAGCAACGCTGCCACAAGCCAAGGAACTCCAGGGATTGCTGGTAACCACCAGAATCTAGAAGAGGCAAGGAGGGATCCTCTCCTAGAGATCTGGCCCTGCTGACACCTTGGTTTCAGCCTTCCAACATCCATAACTATGAAAGAATGAATTTCTGTTGCTTTAAGACCCCCAGTTTGTGATAATTTGTTACAGTAATGCTAGGAAACAAATACATCCAGTCTCTCTCCAGCTAAAATCCCCTTTACATATTTCTTCTGATAAAGTTTCCCTAATCTCTGCTCTCATCAGATTCCTCTCCTACTTACTTCCTTTGAGGAAGTATTAGATTTATTGAGCAACTACTATGTGAAAGTCACCATGATAATACTGAGTGTACAGAGGTGAACAACACCACTATGGCCCCTGCCACCATGGAGCTTCAATTATAGCAGGGAACAGAGCTGCCATCGAATGTATAGTCATAACTTCTGATGTACTATACATGAAAAGATTAGGTTGTTATGAAATACAGTTGGAGAGCTGGGGAAGAGGGGGTTAAGCTGATGCCTGCAGGATGACTAGGCACCAACCTGATAAAGAAGGAAGGAAAGAACTTTCCTAGTAGAGACAACACATGATCAAGAGGTCTGGAGTGGGAAAGGGCTTGGGGTGTTTAAGGAACTGAAATGGAAAGATGGCTACTGTGGCTAAAGACTGGTGAGCAAGGAGAAAGTGACACAGGATGAGGTCAGGGAAGAAAGCAGAAACCTAATCATAGTGGATCAAGTTCAGGACTTAGGACTGTATCTTAATAAAAATGAGACGGCATTGAGAGGTTTCAAACAGGAACATGACATAAAGCATTTAAGTTCTTAAAACTGTCTCTGGGAGAGAGGGGGAAGATGGCAGAAGAGTAAGACACGGAGATCACCTTCCTCCCCACAGATACACCAGAAATACATCTACAGGTGGAACTGCTCCTATAGAACACCCACTGAACGCTGGCAGAAGACCTCAGACCTCCCAAAAGGCAAGAAACTCCACACATACCTGGGTAGGGCAAAAGAAAAAAGAATAAACAGAGACAAAGAATAGGGACGGGACCTGCACCAGTGGGAGGGAGCTGTGAAGGAGGAAAGGTTTCCACACACTAGGAAGCTCCTCTGCGGGCGGAGACTGCGGGTGGCGGAGGGGGAAAGCTTCGAAGCCGCGGAGGAGAGCACAGCAGCCGCGGAGGAGAGCATAGCAGCCGCGGAGGAGAGCATAGCAGCCGCGGAGGAGAGCATAGCAGGAGGGGTGCGGAGGGCAGAGCAGAGAGATTCCCGCACAGAGGATCAGTGCCGACCGGCACTTTCCAGCCAGAGAGGCTTATCTGCTCACCCGCCGGGGCGGGCGGGGGCTGGGAGCTGAGGCTCGGGCTTCGGTCCGATCGCAGGGAGAGGACTGGGGTGGGCTGCGTGAACACAGCCTGAAGGGGTTAGTGCGCCACGGCTAGCCGGGAGGGAGTCCAGGAAAATGTCTGGAGCTGCCGAAAAGGCAAGAGACTTTTTCTTCCCTCTTTGTTTCCTGGTGCGCGAGGAGAGGGGATTAAGAACGCTGCTTAAAGGAGCTCCAGAGACGGGCGCGAGCCGCGGCTATCAGCGCAGACCCCAGAGACGGGCATGAGACGCTAAGGCCGCTGCTGCCGCCACCAAGAAGCCTCTGTGCGAGCACACGTCACTCTCCACACCTCCCCTCCCGGGAGACTGTGCAGCCCCCCCACTGCCAGGGTCCCGTGATCCAGGGACAACTTCCCCGGGAGAACACGGAGCGCGCCTCAGGCTGGTGCAACGTCAACCCGGCCTCTGCTGCCGCAGGCTCACCCAGCACTCCGAGCCCTTCCCTCCTCCCAGCCTGAGTGAGCCAGAACCCCTGAATCAGCTGCTCCTTTAATCCTGTCCCGTCTGAGCGAAGAACAGACGCCCTCCGGCGACCTACACGCAGAGGCAGGGCCAAATCCAAAGTTGAGCCCCGGGAGCTGTGCGAACAAAGAAGAGAAAGAGAAATGTCTCCCAGCAGCCTCAGGAGCAGCGGATCAAATCTCTACAATCAACCTGATGTACCCTGCATCTGTGGAATACCTGAATAGACAAAAAATCATCCCAAATTGAGGAGGTGGACTTTGAGAGCAAGATATATTATTTTTTCCCCTTTTCCTCTTTTTGTGAGTGTGTATGTGTATGCTTCTGTGTGAGATTTTGTCTGTATAGCTTTGCTTGCACCATTTGTCCTAGGGTTCTGTCCGTCCATTTTTTGGTTTTTTTTTTTACTTAAAAATTATTAATAATTATTTTTTATTTTAATTATTAAAATAATTATTTTTTATTTTAATAACTTTATGTTATCTTACCTTATTTTTTTTATTATTTTTTTATTTTATCCTCTTTTTTTCTTTCTTTCTACTTTTTCTCCCTTTTATTCTGAGCCGTGTGGATGAAAGGCTTTTGGTGCTGCAGCCAGGAGTCAGTGCTGTGCCTCTGATGTGGGAGAGCCAACTTCAGGACACTGGTCCACAAGAGACCTCCCAGTTCCACGTAATATCAAACAGCTAAAATCTCCCAGAGATCTCCATCTCAACACCAACACCCAGCTTCACTCAACAACCAGCAAGCTACAGTGCTGGACACTCTATGCCAAACAACTAGCAAGACAGGAACACAACCCCACCCATTAGCAGAGAGGCTGCCTAAAATCATAATAAGGCCACAGACACGCCAAAACACACCACCAGACGTGGACCTGCCCACCAGAAAGACAGGATCCAGCATCATCCACCAGAACACAGGCACTAGTCCCCTCCACCAGGAAGCCTACACAACCCACTGAACCAACCTTAGCCACTGGGGGCAGACACAAAAAACAATGGGAACTATGAACCTGCAGCCTGCAAAAAGGAGACCCCAAACACAGTAAGATAAGCAAAATGAGAAGACAGAAAAACACACAGCAGATGAAGGAGCAAGATAAAAACTCACCAGACCTAACAAATGAAGAGTAAATAGGCAGTCTACCTGAAAAAGAATTCAAAATAATGATAGTAAAGATGATCCAAAATTTTGGAAATAGAATAGAGAAAATTCAAGAAACATTTAACAAGGACCTAGAAGAACTAAAGAGGAAACAAGCAATGATGAACAACACAATAAATGAAATTAAAAATACTCTAGAAGGGATTGATAGCAGAATAACTGAGGCAGAAGAACGGATAAGTGACCTGGAAGATAAAATAGTGGAAATAACTACTGCAGAGCAGAATAAAGAAAAAAGAATGAAAAGAACTGAGGACAGTCTCAGAGACCTCTGGGACAACATTAAATGTACCAACATTCGAATTATAGGGGTCCCAGAAGAAGAAGAGAAAAAGAAAGGGACTGAGAAAATATTTGAAGAGATTATAGTTGAAAACTTCCCTAATATGGGAAAAGAAATACTTAAGTCCAGGAAGCACAGAGAGTCCCATACAGGATAAATCCAAGGAGAAACATGTGAAGACACATATTAATCAAACTATCAAAAATTAAATACAAAGAAAAAATATTAAAAGCAGCAAGGAAAAAACAACAAATAACACACAAGGGAATCCCCATAAGGTTAACAGCTAATCTTTCAGCAGAAACTCTGCAAGCCAGAAGGGAGTGGCAGGACATATTTAAAGTGATGAAGGAGAAAAACCTACAACCAAGATTACTCTACCCAGCAAGGATCTCATTCAGATTTGATGGAGAAATTAAAACCTTTACAGACAAGCAAAAGCTGAGAGAGTTCAGCACCACCAAACCAGCTTTACAACAAGTGCTAAAGGAACTTCTCTAGGCAAGAAACACAAGAGAAGGAATAGACCCACAATAACAAACCCAAAACAATTAAGAAAATGAGAATAGGAACATACGTATCGATAATTACCTAAATGTAAATGGATTAAATGCTCCCACCAAAAGACACAGACTGGCTGAATGGATACAAAAACAAGACCCATATATATGCTGTCTACAAGAGACCCACTTCAGACCTAGGGACACATACAGACTGAAAGTGAGGGGATGGAAAAAGATATTCCATGCAAATGGAAATCAAAAGAAAGCTGGAGTAGCAATTCTCATATCAGACAAAACAGACTTTAAAATAAAGACTATTATAAGAGACAAAGAAGGACACTACATAATAATCAAGGGATTGATCCAAGAAGAAGAATTAACAATTGTAAATATTTATGCACCCAACATAGGAGCACCTCAATACATAAGACAAATACTAACAGCCATAAAAGGGGAAACTGACAGTAACACATTCATAGTAGGGGACTTTAACACCCCACTGTCACCAATGGACAGATCATCCAAAATGAAAATAAATAAGGAAACACAAGTTTTAAATGATACATTAAACAAAATGGACTTAATTGATATTTATAGGAAATTCCATCCAAAAACAACAGAATACACATTTTTCTCAAGTGCTCACAGAACATTTTCCAGGATAGATCATATCTTGGGTCACAAATCAAGCCTTGGTAAATTTAAGAAAATTGAAATTGTATCAAGTATCTTTTCCAACGACAACGCTATGAGACTAGATATCAGTTACAGGAAAAGATCTGTAAAAAATACAAACAAATGGAGGCTAAACAATACACTACTTAATAACGAAGGAATCACTGAAGAAATCAAAGAGGAAATCAAAAAGTACCTAGAAACAAATGACAATGGAGACACGACGAACCAAAACCTATGGGATGCAGCAAAAGCAGTTCTAAGAGGGAAGTTTATAGCAATACAATCCTACCTTAAGAAACAGGAAACATCTCGAATAAACAACCTAACCTTGCACCTAAAGCAATTAGAGAAAGAAGAACAAAAAAAACCCAAAGTTAGCAGAAGGAAAGAAATCATAAACATCAGATAAGAAATAAATGAAAAAGAAATGAAGGAAATGATAGCAAAGATCAATAAAACTAAAAGCTGGTTCTTTGAGAAGATAAAAAAAAATTGATAAACCATTAGCCAGACTCATCAAGAAAAAAAGGGAGAAGACTCAAATCAATAGAATTGGAAATGAAAAAGGAGAAGTAACAACTGACACTGCAGAAATACAAAAGATCATGAGAGCTTACTACAAGCAACTCTATGCCAATAAAATGGAAAACCTGGAAGAAATGGACAAATTCTTAGAAATGCATAACCTGCCAAGACTGAATCAGGAAGAAATAGAAAATATGAACAGACCAATCACAAGCACTGAAATTCAAACTGTGATTAAAATTCTTCCAACAAACAAAAGCCCAGGACCAGATGGCTTCACAGGCGAATTCTATCAAACATTTAGAGAAAAGAGCTAACATCTATCCTTCTCAAACTCTTCAAAAATATAGCAGAGGGAGGAACACTCCCAAACTCATTCTACGAGGCCACCATCACCCTGATACCAAAACCAGACAAAGATGTCACAAAGAAAGAAAACTACAGGCCAATATCACTGATGAACATAGATGGAAAAATCCTCAACAAAATACTAGCAAACAGAATCCTACAGCACATTAAAAGGATCATACACCATGATCAAGTGGTGTTTATTCCAGGAATGCAAGGATTCTTCAATATACGCAAATCAATCAACGTGATACACCATAATAACAAATTGAAGGAGAAAAACTATATGATCATCTCAGTAGATGCAGAGAAAGCTTTTGACAAAATTCAACACCCATTTATGATAAAAGCCCTGCAGAATGTAGGCATAGAGGGAACTTTCCTCAACATAATAAAGGCCATATATGACAAACCCACAGCAAACATCGTCCTCAATGGTGAAAAACTGAAAGCATTTCCACTAAGATCAGGAACAAGACAAGGTTGCCCACTCTCACCACTCTTATTCAACATAGTTTTGGAAGTTTTAGCCACAGCAATCAGAGAAGAAAAGGAAATAAAAGGAATCCAAATCGGAAAAGAAGAAGTAAAGCTGTCACTGTTTGCAGATGACATGATCCTATACATAGAGAACCCTAAAGATGCTACCAGAAAACTACTAGAGCTAATCAATGAATTTGGTAAAGTAGCAGGATACAAAATTAATGCACACAAATCTCTGGCATTCCTATACACTAATGATGAAAAATCTGAAAGTGAAATCAAGAAAACACTCCCATTTACCACTGCAACAAAAAGAATAAAATACCTAGGAATAAACCTACCTAAGGAGACAAAAGACCTGTATGCAGAAAACTATAAGATACTGATGAAATAAATTAAAGATGATACAAATAGATGGAGAGATATACCATGTTCTTGGATTGGAAGAATCAGCATTGTGAAAATGACTCTACTACCCAAAGCAATCTACAGATTCAATGCAATCCCTATCAAACTACCACTGGCATTTTTCACAGAACTAGAACAAAAAATTTCACAGTTTGTATGGAAACACAAAAGACCCCGAATAGCCAAAGCAATCTTGAGAATGAAAACGGAGCTGGAGGAATCAGACTCCCTGACTTCAGACTATACTACAAAGCTACAGTAATCAAGACAGTACGGTACTGGCACAAAAAGAGAAAGATAGATCAATGGAACAGGATAGAAAGCCCAGAGATAAACCCACGCACATATGGTCACCTTATCTTTGATAAAGGAGGCAGGAATGTACAATGGAGAAAGGACAGCCTCTTCAATAAATGGTGCTGGGAAAACTGGACAGGTACATGTAAAAGTATGAGATTGGAACACTCCCTAATACCATACACAAAAATAAGCTCAAAATGGATTAAAGACCTAAATGTAAGTCCAGAAACTATCGAACTCTTAGAGGAAAACATAAGCAGAAAACTCTATGACATAAATCACAGCAAGATCCTTTTTGACCCACCTCCTAGAGAAATGGAAATAAAAACAAATAGAAACAAATGGGACCTAATGAAACTTCAAAGCTTTTGCACAGCAAAGGAAACCATAAACAAGACCAAAAGACAACCCTCAGAATGGGAAAAAATATTTGCAAATGAAGCAACTGACAAAGGATTAATCTCCAAAATATACAAGCAGCTCATGCAGCTCAATATCAAAAAAAAACAACCCAATCCATAAATGGGCAGAAGACCTAAATAGACATTTCTCTAAAGAAGATATACAGATTGCCAACAAACACATGAAAGAATGCTCAACATCATTAACCATTAGAGAAATGCAAATCAAAACTACAATGAGATATCATCTCACACTTGTCAGAATGGCCATCATCAAAAAATCCAGAAACAATAAATGCTGGAGAGGGTGTGGAGAAAAGGGAACCCTCTTGCACTGCTGGTGGGAATATGAATTGGTACAGCCACTATGGAGAACAGTATGGAGGTTTCTTAGAAAACTACAAATAGAACTACCATATGACCTAGCATTCCCACTACTGGGCATATACCCTGAGAAAACCATAATTCAAAAAGAGTCACGTACCAAAATGTTCATTGCAGCTCTATTTACAATAACCAGGAGATGAAAGCAACCTAAGTGTCCATTATTGGATGAATGGATAAAGAAGATGTGGCACGTATATACAATGGAATATTACTCAGCCATAAAAAGAAACGAAACTGAGTTATTTGTAGTGAGGTGGGTCTGTCATATAGAGTGAAGTAAGTCAGAAAGAGAAAGACAAATACCGTATGCTAACACACATATATGGAATATAAGGGGAAAAAATGTCATGAAGAACCTAGGGGTAAGATGGGAATAAAGACACAGACCTACTAGAGAATGGACTTGAGGATATGCGGAGGGGGAAGGGTAAGCTGTGACAAAGTGAGAGAGTGGCATGGACATATATACACTACCAAACGTAGAATAGATAGCTAGTGGGAAGCAGCCACATAGCACAGGGAGATCAGCTTGGTGGTTTGTGACCACCTAGAGGGGTGGGATAGGGAGGGTAGGAGGGAGGGAGACGCAAGAGGGAAGAGATATGGGAACATATGTATATGTATAACTGATTCACTTTGTTATAAAGCAGAGACTAACACACCATTGTACAGCAATTATACTCTAATAAAGATGTTAAAAGAAAAAAAATAAAAAGCTGTCTCTGGCTGCAGTCAGGAGAGGGGTATATGGGGTCAAAACCAAAATGAGGTTATCAGTTAGGAGGTAGTGCAGTAGCCATACATGAATTTGGGTTTAGATGAATTTGAAATATATTTTTTAGGTTCAACCAGTAGGACTTACTTATAATTTGTATTTGAAGAAGAAGGATGGAAAATCAACATATTTCTTTTTCGTTTTTTTTTTTCTTCGGTACGCGGGCCTCTCACTGTTATGGCCTTTCCCATTTCAGAGCACAGGCTCCAGACGCGTAGGCTCAGCGGCCATGGCTCACGGCCCCAGCCGCGCCGCGGCTTGTGGGATCTTCCCAGACCGGGGCATGAACTCGTGTTCCCTGCATCGGCAGGCGGACTCTCAACCACTGCGCCACCGGGGAAGCCCAATCAACAGATTTCTGGCTTGAGAAATTAGGTGGCTAATGATACCATTTACTGAGATGGGGAAGAATAGGTGGATGAGTTCGGGGTACGGTCGAAGCTGCTATACAGAATGGTCTCAAAGCACAGTGGCCCACAGAATATGGAACCATTTCTCTCTCACGTAATAACCCATAGGTAGAGAGTCCAAGGCTAGTAGGACAGCTTTTCCATCCTAAATGCAAGGTTCCTATCTTTGGATCTAACTTAGCCGTTCCGGCTTCAGCCCTCACTATAGCATCCCAGCCAGTACAATTTGGGGACCACCAGCTGGAAGTGGCACACGTTACTTCTGTTGACCTCTCATTGGTCAAAGCTAGCTGCACGACCCCACCTAACTGAAATGGAGACGATGAAATGCAGCCTTTGGCTGGACAGCTATATGCCAAGCAAAAATTAGAAAGTTCTTTTACAAAACGAAGAAGAGTATAAAGGTCGTTGAT
Organism: Stenella coeruleoalba; assembly: GCF_951394435.1. Taxonomy (NCBI): domain Eukaryota; kingdom Metazoa; phylum Chordata; class Mammalia; order Artiodactyla; family Delphinidae; genus Stenella; species Stenella coeruleoalba. The sequence continues at coordinate 35,292,980 of NC_137151.1, read as the reverse complement.
GGATAACCGGCAGTCTTAGCCACACTGAAGGGTGATTAATATTAAGTAGGAATCATAAATGTGTAAGTGGAAGCTTTCTGTAGGACACCTAAGTGGAGATGTCAGGTAGGTAGATGGGAATGCGGTTCTGAGAAGTTCAAAAGGTAGCATGAGGTCGGAAATATATATTTGAGAGTTATTTCCATGCAGATGGTACTTAAAATTATGAATCTAGATGAAATCAAGTACAGTAGCTAGAGAAAAGGGCCAAGGACTGAACCCTGGGGGCCTCTAACACTTAGAGGTTGGATAAAGGAGGATAGGCTTGTGAAGGAGACTGGGAAGACCAGTGAGGTAGGAGGAAGACCAAAAAAATGTGTGGTCTTATGGGAGCTAAGAGCAAAGAGCATTTCCAGAAGAATGGCCCACTGTGTAACATGCCAATGAGAGGCTTAGTAGAATGAGGATATAGACAATTATAATGTATCTCTGTTGCCTTTTCTACTTTCTGCTTTCCTTCAGAGTAGTTAGAATCTCTTTTTAGCCTATCTATTCAAACGTATTTCTACTTCCCATTCTAAAATCATGTCCATATTCTCAGAGTCCCCAAACATATCAGCTGGTTCCCACTTTGACCATACTCTTCCTTCAACCTGAATTGCTATTTCTCCCCATTCTCTAGTTACCCAAGTTATCCTCATTCTTCAAGGTTCCCCATTCACGAAGCCATCTTTGACTCTTAGAGCCCACACTAGGTGAACATTAAACTGTTTTCTCATTACATTTTATGTGCTGTTTTTTCTGACTCTTAAGGATGAAGACCACATTACACTTATTCCATATCCCAAACAAGCTAATAGGGTTAGTGGAGTATGGGTACCCAGTATTTATTGACTAAGGCACAAATACAATACTTTCTGGAATAATTGGGAATACAGTCTTAGCATTTTGGATATAGAAGGACCTTTGGAATTATATGATTCAAAGCTACAACTTACACATGAAAAATCTAAAGTCAAAGAAACATGAAAATGTTTTCTCTGTATTTAAAACAGAATCCAAGTTCACAGTCACCATCCTCATCGATGAGCATCATTGAACCACTGTGCCTCACTAATTGCACTTTTCACCAACCATCCTCTTGCTTCAGTTCCTTCTATAGCTCCCCATAAAGTGTCTATTAGACACCTGGTAAGTGTCAGGCTCTGTGATTATGAGCAAGATGAAGTCTTGCCTTTGGGGACTCTGTAGATATAGAAGCTGGAGACTGCATCAATTTCTCCCTTCCTGATTTCCAGCCATGTGCAGTTTCCCAAGGAACACTGAAGCATATGCACAGGCATAAAAGAAGGCCCCATCTTGACTGGTTCCGTTGATGAAAACAACAAGCTCCCCTGTAGGAGCCAACTTTTACCTCCTCATTACAACCCTTCCATTCATATGCTGTAAGTTATACCAAATTTAGTGTAATCTATTGACATATTGAGTAAATAAACACATTTAACATTTGGAGGTATTCAGTTCTTTTCTAATTCAAGTAGCCCTATATGCATCTTACTATGATGTGTCCATCACCCATATGATGACTTATAAATGTTCAGGGTGGAACAGAGATATTCTTGACCGGCGTTTAACCACCTTGGTGTTTGTTTTCAGTGCTGTGGGAGGGCCATTGGAGGGTAGGTGAAGCCCAGAGGTGAGAGAAAACTTATTAACCACTGGAAAAGGTGCCAAGGAATCCTTTCAGGGAAATCTTTATGAACACGTTAAGAAGCTACTCAAAAACTAGGTAGTGCCATTTTACGCTGACCCAGCTGTGCAGTTCACAGGAAATAGACAAGAGGCTAACAGAGTGGTAGGTCTGAAGTCCAGCATCGCCGTTACACCTGGGCTACTGGAACCCCCTTCCCTGTAGAGGGCCTCACTGGCGAGGAGCCCGTGAGGGGAACAAAAGGAAATGCCCAGCCGAACCTGTGCCTCAGGTGCTCTCAGGATCCAGGTGCTGGTAAGTCCATGGCCTAATAGTCCTAGGCCTACTGCCAGGGCCACAAGGACCTATTCTCTGGGTCACCCTCCTAGGGGCAGAACATATCACCAATATGCACATTCTTGTCCCAAGGGACAGCTTTTTGGGGGGTAGGGGATGGAACTTGGATATGCCAGCTGGGTATCCCCCACTCAAAGCAAGAAGAAGCCCTTGAGGGCTTCCCTGGTGGCGCAGTGGTTGAAAGTCCGCCTGCCGACGCAGGGGACACGGGTTCGTGCCCCGGTCTGGGAAGATCCCACATGCCGCGGAGCGGCTGGGCCCGTGAGCCATGGCCGCTGAGCCTGCGCGTCCGGAGCCTGTGCTCCGCAACGGGAGAGGCCACAGCAGTGAGAGGCCCGCATACCGCCAAAAAAAAAAAAAAGAAGAAGCCCTTGAGGTGTAGGATGGAGCTAGGAGTGGAAAGAAAAGGGTGGCTCAAAGCCTCCATTTGCATTTTTCTCAGACCCCTAAAGGTCAGGGGTAGGCCAGCTCAAACTCTTGTAAAAGGAGCTGCATTATAAAAACTCCCCGTGCTCCACACCGTAAGACTCTCTGCAACTAATTCCCTGTGGTCATGGTCCAACGGGTGACAACAATGGCAGAGAGTCTGCTGAGAAAAGGCTTCCTGAGATTCACCTGCTTTGGTACCTCATCACTGGTGAGGGTGGAAAGGAGACTATCTGGCATGGAAACATCTGGGATGTGGGTTTTTGTTCAGGGCTCAAAGTCACATGTTGATCTTCACATCCACTCAGCCCTGCCCAACAAGTACAAATACAACAAACTGGAATGGATCTTCATGTGGTAGAATGATATTTGTATATTTGTTTTCTTTAAAAGTTTTAAAATTCAAAGTTTAGAATTTGAATTAGATGTTTAAACCCTTACTTTCAAAATGAATATACATTTTGGCCAAGATGCTTATTCTGCTATACTTGGAGGTAGCACGAGATCGTTAGCCCTTAAAAGCAGCCTTTTAATTGTTCCAGAAAAAATATATATATACTTAACACATATATTATATATTTATTATTACTATAATCTGAAAATTGCTCCTTTTTTTCCTTTGTTTTGCCCCCAGCCTTCTCCCTCATTTCTTTTCCTCTACTGACTCCGTACAAGTGGCTAGAGTACACGTGCTAATGAGTTGCCCCGGAACTTGAGGATCTTAATCCCAAATCATAAAGACCCTAAGAAGGACCTCAGCTGCCATCCATAAATTTTTATTTAAAAGCAAGATAAAAGTGGAATTAATTCAGCACAGAGCCAGCGCAGCAAGGGAGAAAAAAAAACTGTGTCGTTGCAAAATACTTAGTGTGTCCCTAGCCTTCCTGAGCTCATAACTTGTGCACATGCTTGATAGGTCACGTCATAGTTAATGCTTCTTCCTTCTAGGAACGGCTTCATAAACCCCCTTAAATCCAGTCATCGCAGATGATTGGGGAATCGAAACACAGAAGCAACTCCCTACTTTCTCTAATTGGAATGACTAATTCGGCCATAACAGCAGTTCCATCCAGATGCTCAGATTGGTTCAGAGTATGGAAATCTGTAGTGAGGGGATTTACTCAAGATGCTGAACAAAGAAAGCCATCATTATCTGTGGTCAGGAAAAAGTATTCTAATTAGTGTTAATATCCTCCTGCTGAGCTCCTGTCATCCACATTTTGATCCCTGTCCTTGGGCTTTCCAGGATCTGATGTCCTGGCTACATGCAAGCAAGAGTCAGGGCGCTGATATAGGCAGATGGGAAGCAGAGGCTGGGTGTTCTGTCCAGAGCAAAAGAGTTAGCTTAAAAACTCACTTACATTGATTTTCCGGAATGAGATCTTTATAAAAATTTGCTCAGCAAGTGTCAGTCTAATGCACTCAGTTTACAAACTCATAATAACAGCTTGTAGTTGAATAAAAGGATGAGAAGAATTTGTGGAACACTGTCTTCAAACATTTGAATTACGCTTAAGGTTCATCTGCAAATCAATCTGAAACAACTGGATATCCATTAAGGTCTGAGATTTCTCAGCAATAAATTTAGACTCTAGGGGAGAGTAGGCACAAGTCAGTGCTTAATAAATCCCTTCTGAAGATGGCAGTGACAGGAAGAGATGCAGGTGGGCCTTCCTCCGGATTCCTTTCTTTTCACTCACCCCCTGAAGTCAGTGCCCTGATGGGCTGATTTGAAAGCCAAATAAATGGCCCAGAAACAGACTAAGGAAAAGAATCTTGATGTGCTTAGCCCCATGTGGAAAAGCGGAATGAAAAGAAAGAGCCTAGCAAACCCAAACCATTAATTTCCAAGGGAGACTTTTAAATATTGAGAGATTTAACTGACCCAGTTGAATCCCTCCATACAAGGTTTTCTGAGCACCGGGCACTCTGCCAGCCACATATCTTATGTCACATATGACATGCGTGGCTCACGGTCAAAGACAGGATTGAAGAGAAGCCAGGACGGCAGTTATCCATCACCGGTAATCCGAGAAGTGAAATGGAAGTTTCTCCGCCCCTCTACCCGCTTCACAACCCCCCGCCCCCGCCCTGCTTCTTTTCCCTCCTCCTAAAGTAAAAATGACTATAATCTGTGGCAATGCCAAAAGTGTGTGAAATGTCTAATGATGGGGTTCAGCCCATGCTACCCCAAAATACAGCACATTGGCATATTAAATATTTTAATAGAAGGACTTTGTGTGTGTGTGTCAAACATTCCAAGTTTAATATAAATATTTTTAAATATTTGCTCAGCGCATACATTCAAACATACCCAGAAAACTCATCCAGCAAAAATGATTTATTATCCCTCAGTGAGCTTTCCAGTCTGAGTCATGAACCTCATAAGAGGGACACCTTACCTAAGAGAAAAGACTTTTAAAATCAGCAGAAGCAGGAAGGTCACTCTGATCTCCACCTCCCATTCTCTCCTGGAACAGGTCATAAAACCCTCGTGTCAGAGGTGCCCTCCTATACCCAGAAGAAAGGAGCATCCCTGTCTCCAAAGACAAATGGACATCAAGAAGAATCTGAACAATCAGGTCTTGCTAAGTTTCCCCCAGTTTACTGTATTTACCTCATACTGTTTGACCTATCATGTTCCTCCACAACTGTCCATTCTTCATCAAATCTAACATAAATATACTCAGGTTTAATTATTGCTTCAGGTCTTCATTTCTTTATGAAGGCTCTTGTGTCATGTAAAACTTACATTAAATAAACCTGTATGCTTTTCTCCTGTTAATCTGTCTTGGTCAGTATAATTTTCAGACCCACCCAGGGATCCTAAAAAGATCAAGGAAAATTTTCCTCCCTTGCACTACACTAGAAAGTAATCCATTCACTGACTCCTATTTTTTTCAACCCTAGAGGTGGAAGATGACAGATTTAAAAGCTTTCTGTGAAAATCGAGATTCATCTCTTAATTCCATCTGCTGGAGTCCCTGACCATAAAGGCAAAAGGAAACCTACCAGGTGTTTGGCTATTTTACAGTAAGATTCCAACCCAAGTCCAAATCTGCTCATTTATTGTGCTATACTTTTTTTATAATGAAGTTGCACAATAAAATATCAATTATACATTTCGTTCCTTACGAAACATAAACGTTAGCTCACTAACAATTGTTGGTGAGAAATAAGAGAAAGACTTCATTTCGTGTACATCACATTATAACAGGGTTTCTTTGGTCTTATTATTGATTCAGAAGTGAATAAATATAATTCTGATTTTAAAGTGCAAATCTTGTCTCTGTTATCTTCTGTGTAATTTTTCTGTCCATTTAGATCTAAAGTAGAAGACAAATATAAGTAAATAAAGGAAATGTTTAAGGTAAATACCAAGAGACCAAGACAAATTCCTGAGGTAAGAGCCGGGGAAAGAAGAGAAAGGAAATCTCAGAAACAGAGCTTTGTTTTTGTTGCTGTTGTTGCTGATGATGCCACAGATGGTGGTGGTGCTGCTGCTGCTCCTTTTTTTTTTTTTTTTTAATGCTTTTCATTTTTTAATTGCTAAGGATGTAATTGTTACCACCATGAGGGTGGTCTCCACTATCAGACTCTGATCATCTCCAAAGAACCAGTCTTTAGAATAAGAAAAACTACCACTATATTCTCTCTCTCTCTTTTTTTTTTTTTTTTTTCCGGTACGCGGGCCTCTCACTGTTGTGGCTTCTCCCGTCCGGAGCACAGGCTCCGGACGCGCAGGCTCAGCGGCCATGGCTCACGGGCCCAGCCGCTCCGCGGCATGTGGGATCTTCCCAGACCGGGGCACGAACCCGTGTCCCCTGCATCGGCAGGCAGACTCCCAACCACTGCACCACCAGGGAAGCCCTCTCTTTTTAATATCATTCTATAGTGGATAAAAAATTCTTTTTCCTACTGTCCTCCTAGGTTCTCTGGCTGGGGCCCTGAAAATTGGACTGACAAGACATATTAACAAGAGAAAAGCATACAAATTTATTTAATGTAAATTTTACTGGACATGGGACGCTTTGTAAGGAAATGAAGACCCAAAGACACAGTTCAACTTGAGCATTTTTTGTACTAGGTTTGATGAAGAATGGAAAGTAGTGGGGAAATGGGACAGGATGAAAGGGTGTGAGGTAAGTGTAGTAAACTGGGGGAAACTTAGCAAGGCCTGTTTGTTCAGCTTCCTCTGGGTGTACTCTTGTCTTCAGGGATAAGGATGCTCCTTTCCTCTGGGTGTAGGGAGCACACCTCTCTCATGAGGGTTTGATGCCCGGCTTCAGGTGAAAAGGGGGAAGTCAGAGAGCTCTTCCTGTACCTGCTGTTTCTCAGATTCCTTCAGCTTAAAATATTCAATATCCAAGGTGCCATATTTTGAGGTCATATGTTCTGAACACTGTTAATCCCAGTAAATCTCAGCTGTATTATATTGCTTTTTTTTTTATTATTGTGGTAAGAACACTTAGCACGAGATCTACCCTCAACAAAATTTTCAAGTGTATGATACAGTATCACTAACTATAGGCACAGTATTGTGTGGCGGATCTCTAGAACTTATTCATCTTGCTTAACTGAAACTCTATACCCTTTGAATAGCAACTCCCTATTGGTGGTGTTTTTTAATGGAGAAAATCCAAGCAAACCAAAGGCTTTCCTCATCTAAATACAGATAATTAAAAATAACTGGGGAAGGGCCTCCCTGGTGGTGCAGTAGTTAAGAATCCACCTGCCAATGCAGGTGACACGAGTTCGAGCCCTGGGCCGGGAAGATCCCACATTCCGCGGAGCAACTAAGCCTGTGAGCTACAACTACTGAGCCTGCGCTCTAGAGCCCGCGAGCCACAACTACTGAGCCTGCGCACCACAACTACTGAAGCCCACATGCCTAGAGCCCGTGCTCTGCAACAAGAGAAGCCACTGCAATGAGAAGGCCGCGCGCTGCAGCAAAGAGTAGCCCCCGTGTGCTGCAACTAGAGAAAAGCCCGCGCGCAGCAACGAAGACCCAACGCAGCCAAAAATAAATAAATAAAATAAATAAATTAATTATTTTTTTAATTACTGGGGAAGGGAAATAGGGGTCTAAGAACTGAGGTAGAAGAAAGGAAATATAACAATATCTCCACAAATGGAAGTTTCTTTATTTTCATCTGCCAGGCTTCAATAAGTGCTAATTTACAAAGAATTAAGGATGAAAGGGTTCAGCATACACTACCCCAAAACATGGCACCTTGGCTTAATGAAAATTTTAAGCTGAAGAAATTTGAGAAAACAGCAGAAGCAGAAAGGTCACTCTGACCTTTTCCCCTCCCGTTTCTCCGCTGAAACAAGTCATAGAAACCCTCCTGTAAGAGGTGCCCTCTGATACCCAGAATAAAGGAGCATCCTTATCTCCAAAGACAAAGGGATGCCAAGAAGAATCTGAACAACAGGCCTTGCTAAGTTTCCCTGAATTTACTGCATTTACTTCATACTCTTTGACCTTTCACATTTCTACATGACTGTCCACTCTTCATCAAACCTAGCATAAAAATACTCAGGTTTAACCATGTCTTCAGATCTTCATTTCCTTATGAAGGCTCCCTGTCATGTAAAATTTATATTAAATAAATTTATATGCTTTGCTCTTTTTAAGCTGTCTTTGTCAGCTTAATTTTCAGACCCAGCCAGGAACCTTAAGAGTGTCAAGGAGGGACTTCCCTGGTGGTCCAGTGGTTAAGACTCCAAGCCCCCAATGCAGGAGGCCCAGGTTCCATCCCCGGTCCGGGAACTAGATCCCACACGCATGCCGCAACTAAGAGTTCACATGCCACAACTAAAGAGCCAGTGAGCCGCAACTAAGGATCCCACATGTCACAACTAAGAAGCCAGCAAGCCACAAATAAGAAGCCAGCAAGCCGCAACTAAGGAGCCCGCAAGCTGCAACTAAGGAGCCCACCTGCCGCAACTAAGACCTGACGCAACCAAATAAAAAAATAAGTAAATATTTTAAAAAAACAAAAAAAGTGTCAAGGAAAACTTTTTTTCTCCCCTACAAGGAAAACACACAAAGAGCAAAGGACACCTCAGCCAATACATGTGATATCCACTTCCCAAGCTCTTTTCTCTCCTCACCTCACTATGAGTGATATTAATGAAATCCATTTATTCTTTTATTCAACAAATATTTATTGAGAGCCACTGTGTGCCTCATCTTTCATTCAATATATATTTACTGAAAGCCCACTCTGTGCCAAGAACTGTTCTAGGTCATAGGAATTCAAAGGTCAGTAAGATAGGCAAGATCTCTTATCCTCATGGTGCTCACGTGATAGTAAAGAAATAAATCAATAAGAGAACAAGATAATTTCTCTTTGTGGTAAGTGTTAGAAAGAAAGTAAAACAATAGTATAAAAGAGGGTGACTGAGCAAGCTATTTAAGATAGGGTAACATCTAATCAATAATCCACCCATCTCTCAAAAATGTACATTGGGTGCTTAATCAATTAGCTTTTACAGCATAACAAACCACCCAAACTTAGTGACTTAAAACAACCACCATTTTTAAATTCACACTTCTTTGGGTGATCATTCGGGTTGGGCCCAGCTAGACAATTCTTCTGGTCTCAGCTAGACTCACTCATGCATCTGTGACCAGCTACTGGCCATGTAGGCAGCTGTACGTGGGGGGATGGCTGGTTGTCAGTTGGAGTGATAAGACTGACCAAGCCCTGTCTCCCTAACTCTCTAGTAAGCCATCCTAAGCTTGTTCAGGTGGAGGTCCTGTGGGGTCCAAGAAGGAGAGAAGTGTGGAAGGCCTCTTGAAGTCCAGGCCCAGAACTGACACCATATAGCTTCCGTCACATTTTATGGCCAAAGCAAAGTCTCAAAGCCAGAAACTACAGAATCACATGCAAAAGGCAAGGTTAGAGGGAAGGGAAGAATTATTGGGTTTTTTTTTTTTTTTGGCAATCTAATACAGGTGCTTGGAGTAAGCCAGGCAACTGAGAATGTAGTGGTAAACAACACGGGCATGACCCCTGTCTTCTTGGAGCCTACAGTCTATCCATCTATGACCTGTGCTACAGGGAAAAATGCCTGCCTACAGCTCTAAGAGAATGGACACAGAATGGTTGTTAACCTGTGGGACCTGAATGTTGGTTTCATTAATTGGCACTTGGCACCTGAGACAGGGGATTCTGCCTGCTCACCATGGGACCTATTAACACGTCTTATTGTGAAGAGAACTAATTACTAAAATTGGATTCTAACCAAGCCATTCTCAGTCACTTCTCTACAGAGTGCCAATCCTATTGAGCAAAGGACAGACACAGCTCTGCTGAAATCTTATTTTCTTTTAAGACAAAGTCATTTGCTCAGTTGTTCATTGTATCAGACTCCCTATTGCATCTGGTGCCCCTGGACAAGAATTATTTGTCCAGAAGGTGACCTTCACTGTCGTGGCTTTCTCCTAGAAAACGGCTTCCAATAAACATGTGGTGAGCTTGAGGGCCAGGAGGCCCAGCCAAGTCCTGTTGGTTGTCCACCTTCCAGATGTCAAAGCCCAGAGACAGAAGGTGCTTGTCTCCAAATGGCCTCATCCTTTGGCACTGCAGGGGGTCAGCCATGTGGTAGACACGACGGGGTCTGCGCTGCCAAGGCCATGCAGAGCTCGCCATGGGCCGAAATGGAAGAGAAAACTTGTCAAATTCTGGCAGAAAGGCTAAGCGAAGCTCTTCGTGTGCTTTGTCTAATTTTTCTTGCTGGAGAATGGGGCTACAACCACTTTATTCTTACTCCCAGACTTTTTCAGAATACGTGCCCTGATGTATCTGTTCACATTAGCTGGTCAACGAACTTTTATGAAGCACCATATTAGGGTTACAAAAATAAATACGACCCAGTCCCTGTTCTCAAGGCGCTTGTTGGCTTAGAGAAGTGTACAAGGAAGCTTCTTAAGGTCTGAGACTGCTATTATAAGATGGTTGTATTTAGTGTCACACAGAGCAGACTCGTACAAAATATGGGTGTTGCTAATTACGATGTTAATACTTGCTGTAACTTAAAAGGAAAGACCTCCTTTGAACTGCAGGTTTTAATGTTGCCATGGCTATCTTGTTGTGTCAAAATTCTTCAGCCATTGGGTTAAATCTTTTGGAAGAAACCAGATATACAGAGATTACCCTCCAGAACTGGAGGAGGGGAACGTTTCGTGCAAAGCAATGGAATTCTCATGGCTGAGTGAGATTTTATCCATCCCCTAAGAGATGGGGGAAACGAAGGCTGGGCAGCCTCTGTCGGCTCTGACACCTTGACCTCCACCCCACTGGGGATACATACCATGGTCCCCACTTTCATGTCCTTGTTTGGGCTATGTCCTTCACTTCCTTTCTGCATATGCAGATTCCAGCTCTACTGTTAAACTCAGCAGAGAAGACCCCCTCTTCCATGAAGTCTTACCTGATCAACGTGCCTGGTCGTCATAGCTCTCCAAAAGTTCCAGTGTTTATATAAAACCCTTGGTGGCATTTTCAATTTGCTTTCCCCACAGTGCCTAACACATTGCCCCAGAAGCATAATAGATTCTCAATAAATATTTGCTGGAAATGAAAGGGAGAGAAGAGGAGGGGGAGTGAAAAGGAGAAGTATCAGCGGGATAGAGAGAAACCGAGAGAATGGACTGACTACACAAAGATTCCTAGGAAAGAGCCAGCACCACCCCAAAAGGAAAGCAGAAGAAGCAGACTGCTGACTCTTTAGGGAACTACCAAATCCCATCTCTGGTGGCACTGCCTTCCTGACTGAGCAGATTTGAGATCTGGTCATCCAAGGAGGGACTTCATTCTTTCCCTTTTGTTCTGAAATGTGTGATGACCCAGGGACCAGAGATGCCACTGGCACAAAACAATCCAGCTTAAACAGCTGAAAACTGAACAGGACCACTACCAGCCCCACAAGTCCCCCAGTCTAATTCCAGACAGTCCCCTGGCTTGCTGATTTCAAAGTAATAGGGACTCGGGTCCTCAACTGCAGCACAATCTCCTCTGGGTCACAAAACATGATGATTTCAGAAGGTCACCCCTAGAGCTGAAGCCAGGAAGAGGAGGGAGGGGATACTACAGTATAGAAGCTGAGACTCTCCCACAGAGTCCCATTTTATCCCCAATCACCTTTTTTGCTCTTCTTCTGGGCAGTGACACACCACAAAATTGCTGCTAGGCTCAGAGGAAGGGAGAAGCGGCAAGATCACCCAAGACACAAGAGAATTGTCATCCAGCAGGCCCCAGGTCTTGCTGCCCTGTTAGTCACTAAATCAAGGCTTCTACTTCCTACTGTCTTAAGGTCAAGTCCGTAAGCTCCTGACAACACTTCTCAAGTGCCTAAAGCATGTCTATACTCGGTCTCGATACGATCTGCAAAAATCACAACCTGTTTAGTAGAGAACTGGTAGTGATATTTCCATCATACAGATGGGGAACTGAGAGGCTGAGAGGTTAAATGACTGGTCCAAGTTTACAAGCAAGTAAGTGGGACCAGAACCAGGACCCAGTACCTGCGGGACACTCATCCCTTTCTCCCAAACACCCTCTCCTTCTTCCTTGAGCTCCCACAGTACCCTGTGATTACCTCCACAGCAGATTTCCAGTTTTCAGTCGGTCTCTCAGCCAGACTCTGCCTTACCCATGTTTCATCCCCAGCTCATAGAAAATATTCAGTGACTATTTGTTGAGCTAAACTGTACTAAAGCCCGAGACTTCTGACTCCAAACTTATAGCTCTAGAATCTATTCCTCCCTAAAAGTGTAATTCACTGGCTGCAAAAAGAATTATATCTTCATTGAAGACTACTTGGAAAATAATGACAAATATTTAAAAAATAGACTAGTTTCATGACCCAGAGGTAATTACAAGTTACATTTTTATTTCCCCCAACTTTTCTTCCCATGGACATATGTATTTTATAGATTGAGTTTATAAACGATTTAACACTGGATTGTGAAGCTTTTTCCTCTTTATCATATTTTGGGGGAAATCTTTATTTCCAATGGTTCTTGACATTTTTATTCCAATATTCAAATATATTCTAATATTATAATATTCAAACATATACGTATATGAATTTATTTAGTTTTACTTACTGTTTTTTATTTGTTTCTGACTTTTAAATTATTATTAACAAACCTAAGATAAATGTAGTTGTGAATAAATCTCTGTTCAAATTTTTGACTATTTCTTTAGGACAAAGTTCTAAAAGTGAAATTATTTTTGAAGTCTTTTATTAATTATTGTTAAATTGCTTTTCAGAAAGAGTATAGCCTGAGGTTCTTTTGTGACATCAGACAATTAGAAATATAATGCTGAAAGAAAGTTTAGGCATTCTCTACCAAAAATCACGTCACTTTATGGATAGGGAAACCAAGGCCCACGCATGGTTTGTCCAAAGTCACACTGATGATACCTTAACATCTTTGAGAAGAAATCAGCAAAAAGGTTAAGGGAAATTGACATTCTTAACGACTGGTACAGTCACAAAATATGAAGGAAATTGGTTTAAAACATGCCCAGCTGGCCAGGGGGCAAAGAGCTCATTCAACAAAGCTCTCCATTGCTAGCTGTACATTTCACTATTATAATTGATTCTTTCTCTGCCTCTGACTGACTCTCAAGGGAGTCCCTTATAGTTTTAACATCCCCACTCTGACTCCTGGCCAATTGTTAGTCAGCAAATATTTCAAGTCAAGAAGACTTAATTGAGCACCTACTATGTGCCAAACATTGTGGTAGGTACTGAGGACACAGTGACAAGCAAGAGAAACAGAGCCCCTGCCCCCAAGGAGCTTATATGCAGAAAATAGACCATAACACATAAATAAATGATGAAAGTTTAATTACCAATACATGCCATGAATAAAATCAAAAAGATATATGAGTATGTGATGGAGACAGCTGCTGTATCCAGAGTGGTCAAGGATCACTTTTCTGAGAAAGTGATACTTGAGTTAAGACCCAAATGAGGACAAGGAACAGCCAATGAAAGATCTAGAAGAAAGCAGTCTGATCCAATAGCTCCAAGCCAGGAGAAAACAGCCTAACAAATGGACAGAAAGAAAACCAACACAGACAGAACAGAGGGAGAGGTAGGCAGTGGCTATCTCATGTAGGGGCTTGAAAGCCACAATAGGAGGGACCTTTGATTTTATTCTGCGATGGAAAGCCGTCAGAGCACTTTAAGCCCGGAGCTGTGTGCTGAGCTTTCTGCTTTCTGGCCATGAGATCACCTGTAGAGAGTACAGATACCTAAGACAGGAGGTCTGAGGACTAAGCCTCAGGGACCCACCCCGCAATGAGAGGTCTTATTGGAGAGAAGGGAGTAAAGGAGACTGCCATGTGTGTCATTTAGGTAGGAGGAGAACCAAGACAGTGTGGTCTTCCAGAAGCTTGGAGAAGAAAGTGTTTGAAGGAGAGTGTGACCAGCGGCATCCAATCCAGCTGAGAGGCTGGACAAGGTGAGGACATTGACCACTGGCTTTGGCAAAATGTTGGATCATTAATGACTCTGTAAAGAGTGAGTTCCGTGAAGTGGTTGATGTGAAAACCTGAACGGTGTGGACTCAGGAGAGAAAGGGGGGTGGGGAAGTGGAGATAACAAGTAAAGAGCTGACTCTTTCAAGTAGTTTTGCAGGGAAGAACAGCAGAGAAATGGGGCCATCACTAGCATGGCGTATGAGTCAAGGGAGGTTTTGTAGCAGTGCTGTCCAATAGAATTTTCTGCAATGATGGGACTGTTCTGTATCTACCATCGGGCAGTTGAGAATTGATGGAACTGAGGAAGTCAAGGTTAAATTTTACTTAATTTTAGTTAATTTAAATTTAAATGGCTACATGTAACTCTTGGCTACTGTTTGGGGTAATGCAGTTTGTAGTTGTTCCTTTGAGAAGTGATATTAAGACACATATGCATGCTGATAGGAATCATTACATACATTAATCATTACATACATTAATACATACATTACATACATTACATACATTAATTGGGTACCTGGGTAAATCTGGATTCTGGGTCGCCTTTCTACCACCACCTCCCCCATGTCCTTAAATCTATTGGAGTTTGACTCATAGTTTGTCTTTTACAGTAAGGAAAAAAAAAAAAAAATCCAGGACTTCCCTGGTGGTCTAGTGGGTAAGACTCCACGCTCCCAATGCAGGGGGCCCAGGTTCCATCCCTGGTCGGGGAACTAGATCCAGCATGCCACAACTAAGAGTCTGCATGTTGCAACGAAGACCCAGTGCAGCCAAAATAAATAAATAAAATAAATAAATATTATTTTTAAAAAGGGAAAGAAAAAAATCTATCTCTCATGGTCAATTCTGTGAACCATTATAGTTCTATGTGAGTCACTTTAACCTCTATGTCCCTTAGTCCCTCCATCTAGGACTGAGGTTTAAAATGAAAATAGCTCAGTTCCCATTTTCTAAGCAAAAGGGAAATGAAGCCGATGCTGGGTCTAGTTAGAATGGCAGCATGATAAGCGATTAAGAACAGAGGCTTTGGATATGGCGAGCCATAGAGGTCCAGCTCTCGGCTCTATGAGGTATTAGCTGTGAAACTTTAAGTGAATTACATTAACTTCTCAGGGCCTCAGTTCCTACATCTGGAAAATGGGGTAATAAGAGCCTAGGGTGAGGATCAAATGAGATCATTTGCGCACAGTGCCTGCCTGGCATATAGTAGGTATTCAATAAATGTTAACTATTATCATTAACAGCAGGTGTGAGAGAGACCAGCCTTGGAAGCACCATTATGCCCCGTCTGGTAGTGGCTTGAGGAATGTAATGTCTCTATGGATTCGTTTCTTATCTAAAAAGTAGATACACAGCTTATATGACACCAGGATAGGTTCATTTCCTAAATCAGGGATCCAGGATTAGGAAAGAGCTTCTCTAACTTACAACAGGAGGCTCCTTCCTGGAGGTGGGTGCAAGGACAGGAGGGTTTGGAGGACTTCTCCAAGAAACATTACCCACTGCATGACTTGTTATTTTTCCCAGACCCTTATCTACCAGTGCTGCCCACTTAAACCAAGAGGCTCACTGATAATTCTGAGCCCAGCTGCCAGGCCAGCAGCCATCTGTTTAAAACTTCAGATGAATGCCCCCCACACCCACCTACTTTCTCCACACAGCACTACAAGATGCCTCCCCTGGCCCCTGATAACGGCTTTGAAGAACATCTTGCCTGTTAACAAACAGCTTTTGATTATGCCTGGGTTTGATCTTTATTTTGTCCTTATTCATCAGACCTCTTTAAACGGATTCTTTCACACTCTTCAGATTAGCCTAAAGGAAACCCCATGAAACAATGGGTCCAATTCTCCCTGGTGCAGCGAGTGGGCTGTCAAAAGACCACATAGGGCCCTGCAGGGCTGTGAGAGGAAAGAGGGGTTGGTGATGTTGCCGACGCCAGTGAAGAGTGAATTAGGCTAGCTTCAAAAGCAGTTAGATAGGATGGAAGAGCAGAAACACAGCACACAGCCCTCTGGTCCAGGACAATCTTCACTCACTTTCAAAGAAAACTTGTTGCCTTTACACACAGGCAGCTTCTTCCTCAGAAAGCCCCTGATCATCACGAGTGTCCAGAACATCAGAGCTGACCTCCCACTGGCAGAACAGGAAAATAGCCAGTGTGATTTGGAGGGGTGGAGAATATACCGCCCTCGCAAAGCTGGTGTGTTTCTAAAAGCATTCTGTTGAAACATTTTTTTCTTTTGGAGAATTGGCATTCCCTGACCTAGAAGGACTGTGGCCACCTTTCCCACCTTAGTAGCTGGTGCACAGCCCTGGCTGGCTCATTAGAATCCCATCCATCTAGACACTGATTGGTCCAGTGAAGAACACATGATTCATGCAGGACCGACCAGAGTTCTGGAGAAACAGAGAGAGAGAGAGAAAGGGAGACTCTCCATTTCTTTCTCCTTCAAAGGTCAAGTCGCCAGGGTCTAATCTTTGCTGACACACAGAGGGAGTTTGGGACTGAAGAAGGAGACAGCTCTAAGGACATAACTTGACCCCCTGAATGCAAGCCATGCCTGAAGTATTATCTACCCCTTTAAACTTCATAGCAATTTCAGCCAGTCAATGATCTTTTTTGTTTATGCTAGTTGGAATTCCTGTTCTGCCACTTGCAACTGATAGGACAAAAAGCTAAGTTCATTACATCCAAGTCTTCCTAAGAATTTGTAGACAGATAGATAAACATGATGAAAGTAGTGTTTTAGGAATATGTGTTTGACAATGGTTTTTAAGATAAATTGGTGTGTAGACACCAGGTTGGGAGCCTGTTGCCATAATCTAGGCATCAGGATTTTTAATTTCAAGCAGTGGAAGTCACTCCAAGTGGTTAGAAGAAAAGGAGTTTATGTAAAGGATATGGAAGACCCAGGCTCTACAACTTCGTCAAGCCGTTTCTATTAGGTAGATGACCTCAACCACAAAGATGTTTTCTTATTCTTGAAAGTATCCAAATCACTATAATTTCAATGAGAATAAAAAATATTTGAACAAAAAACCTTCTACAGACATGTTCATGACGTACAAGCCATATTGAATAACTAATTATTTATACCAAATAAGCTATAAGAGGACTTCCCTGGCGGTCCAGTGGTTAGGACTCAGCATTTCCACTGCAGGGGGCACGGGTTCAATTCCTGGTCAGGGAAATAAGATCCCACATGCATGCAGTGAGGAGGGAAAAAAAAAAAGCTACAAGAACCACGTTACTTTACTTGTACCATAAACATCATAAACATAAGGCAAAGCGAATTGTTAGAAAGACCGGAGAATCACCCTTGAAGTTCAACTTCTAGAAAACATGCCCACCTCACTGCTGAAATGGTCTAATGTGATAATCACAACTGCTACCACTAAGCACTGGGCATTTGTTTGCACTGCCATTTTTGTGCCACTTCTGAGTAACTGTGGAGCCTAGAACTCAAACTAGACCAATCTCTACTGCTTCCAGCCCCACTGTGACTTCTGAACCAAGAGCTCATGTGGCTGTGGCTTCTGCCACTGCTGCTGGCATGGGATCCTTCCCTCACTAGGCCCCAATACGGGTGCTTGGTAATAGACTTTTATGGGTTAAGTTGTATCCTTTCAATTTTCTATTTTTATCCCTCAGGGAACTGTATTTGGAGAGAGAATCTTTAAAGAGAATTTAGGTTAAATGAGGTCATAATGGTGGGGCCTACTCCAATAGGACTGGTGTCCTTCTAAGAAGAAGGAGAGACACCAGAGAGGTTCACACACAGAGACACGACCATGCGAGGACAGAGTGAGAAGGCAGCCGTCAGCAAGCCAAGGAGAGAGGCCTCAGGAGAGACCAGAACTGAAAACACCTTGATTTTGGACCCCCAAAATCAGCCTCCAGAACTGTGAAAAACTTAATGTCTATTGTTTAGGGCACCTCATCTGTAGTATTTTTCTAGGCCGCCCTAGCAATTAAATACAGTGGATTTATTCATATGTCTTTCCCTAGCTGCTAGGAAGGATGGGAAGTGGCAGATGGTGGCACTAAGGATAAACTCAAGAGACTTCACACATGAAGATAAAAGAGGATTTGGTGACTAATAAGAAGTGGGGATGAACGTAGAGAATGAGTCAAAGAGGTCTCTCAGATTTAGAACCCAGTGGCTAGATAATTGATGATGACCTGGTAGAGATAGAGAAGTTGCACGAAGAATTAACTTGGGAGGAATTCACTTCCATACACATTGAAAAGGTGGAGGTAGCTAGTGGAAATTGTAAGTGGGAGCCTGAGGCAGGGCATACAGCTGCCTTCTAACTCTAGTGTGTTACAGGCAAAAGTTGAAGCTGTAATAAGGATATACTGTTTGAGGGAGAGACAGCAGGAGATCTCGGATCTTGAGGAAAGCTCAGCTAGGGGTGGTGAGAGGGAATATATCAGCTAGATCTGTTAGGGTGATCTAAGTTATGCTCCAGTAACAAACAACCCTAAAATCTTAATGGCAATAAAGGTATATTTCTTGCCCTGATTCACATCCATTGGGTTGGCCAGTGGCTTCAGTCACCATAATCCCTCAGGGTCCCAGGCTGACAGAGGTTCCATCTGGACATGTGCTTCAGTGATCACCAACCACATCAGGGAGAAGTGAATATGGCAAATCAGGCACAGACTCTTGAAGCTTCCACAGAGAAGTCACGTCCATTCACTTTTTACTCGCCAAAATAAAACACGTGTCCGCACTCGACCTCAGGAGGATGAGAGAGTATAATCCAATCATGTACCCAAAAGGGATAGAAATGAAAGTATTTGGTGAACAGCATTAATGACAACCACAGAGGACAAGAGGATGAACAGGAACCAGTAGAAGAGACAGGGACAAATCATTTCGAGATGGATTGTGAAACAGGGCAATGTAGAATCAAAGAGGTCCATGCAAAATACAAACAGGACCACACACTGCTTTGATTGCTGGAAGAGTAGTCATGGATGTGTGTGTGTGTGTGTGTGTCTTCTGCTATTTTGTTTGCTTTTGGCCCTTTCTGTGTGGGGGGACTTCCCCTTAATGTATAATTTTAGAGAAAAGGAGAGCCTGAGACCAGATTTTCCCTCAGGAATCAAGGCACAGGCAAAGTGGCCTGGCAGGCTCATGACCTTTAAATCTTCACTAAGAAGAGGTGGTAGTGGAATCCACAAGAGTCCAGCAGCCACAGGGGTGATGTCGGGGCCTGACCATTACTGCTGAAACATCAGCTTCTCAGCACTCAGGGCTGCTTTGTTTGCTGCCCACTCCCAAATCTGCACTTTTGGTCCCTTGTTGGTTCTGTAAGCCCTGCTGTACCCCCAATAAATTAAGATAGCTAGAATTGGTCTCAGGTTCTTGGATCTGAGAGCATCTGCATTCAAGTCCACACCACAATGAGGCCTGTAGGTACAGTGGGAATTTAGGCAGTTTTTCTTCTTCTTAGCCAGAGCCCTGATGATGGTTTCACAGTTATTAGGACATAAGAAAATAGAATATAAAGACTGTCAAAATCATTGTTTCTAAAACAGCAAGATAGGACTTCCCTGGTGGTGCAGTGGTTAAGAATCTGCCTGCCAATGCAGGGGACATGGGTCCGATCCCTGGCCCAGGAAGATCCCACATGCCACGGAGCAACTAAACCTGTGCACCACAACTACTGAGCCTGTGCTCTAGAGCCCGCAAGCCACAACTACTGAGCCCATGTGCCACAAATACTGAAGCCTGTGCGCCTAGAAACCGTGCACTGCAACGAAGAGAGTAGCCCCTGCTCGCCGCAACTAGAGAAAGCCCATGTGCAGCAACAAAGGCCCAACGCAGCCAAAAATTTTAAAAAATTAAAAAAAAAAACCAGCAAAGGCTTCCCTGGTGGCGCAGTGGTTGAGAGTCCGCCTGCCGATGCAGTGGACGCGGGTTCATGCCCCAGTCCGGGAAGATCCCACATGCCGCGGAGCGGCTGGGCCCGTGAGCCATGGCCGCTGAGCCTGCGCATCTGGAGCCTGTGCTCTGCAACGGGAGAGGCCACAACAGTGAGAGGCCCGCATACCGCAAAAAAAAAAAATCACCCGGGGAAGAATTCTGCCTACCTTCCCTTACATTCCCTTGGGTTGGGTGTGGAAATATATGTAGTATTATTTCTTTGACCGGCAAATATCTGAGTCCCCTTCCTCTGCTTGGGAAATTCCCCAACATGTGTCTTGGTGGAAAGTAGGGCCTGCATTCCACCACAAAGTTGAATATGCCAGGTGCTCATTATCTGGTCCCCTGGTAACCATGGCACATGAACTAGGCTCAGTCCATGGGGTGCTCCCACCTAGGATGTTGAATCTGAAACAAGCGGCAGAGAGCCAGAGACAGTACAGCGGGTTGGGTGTTCAGTGTCCTGGAGCAGTGACAGAGGCAGTGGCAGCTGCATAGTTAGGCATGAGTTTGGAATGTGGACTCCCTAGACTATGTCAGTTCCTGCCCAGTTTGGATTCTTCGGTCTTCCCAGGGATCAGGGGAGGTCCGTGATACACCTTCGGGAAGTACCTTTTCTGCTTAAGCTAATGTGATAGTTAATTTTATGTCAAAGTGGCTGGGCCACAGCACCCAGATATTTGGTCAAATATTGTTCTGGATGTTTCTGTTAGGGTGTTTTTGGATGAGATTTACATTGAAATCAGTAGACCCTGAGTAAAGAAGATTGTTCTTCCCAGTGTGGGTGGGCCTCATCTAATCAGTTGAAGGCCTGGCTAGCATACAGACCGCTCCCACCACTCCCTTGCCAGCAACACAAAGGAATTCTGTCAGCAAACAGCCACCGGACTTGGGCCTCAGCCTTGGCTTTTCTTTGGGTCTCCATCCTGCTATCACCACCCTGCAGATTTTGGACTTGCCAGCCTCTATAATGGCATGAACCAATTCCTTAAAATAAATCTCTTTCTACATATATACCGGCCCTATTGGTTCTGGTTCTCTGGAGAATCCTAACTAATACAGCTAACCAGAGTGACTTCTATTATTTGCAGTCAGGAATCCTGATCTGCATATTTTGAAAAATATGCATCCTTAGGGAATTCTAGTATATTATCCACTTTAAGAATTACTTTTTAAATTTAATTCTCTACCTGCTTTATTCCTTACGTATTCCTCTATAGAACATTCTGGAGGAATCCAGGGGCAGTGGATCCACTCATAGAACTTGCCCAACTTGGGAAATAAGTAAGTCCTCCAACCTCTGTGTTATGGTTGATAACAATACCTTCTGTTTTTATCATGACTTTCTAAAACTGTGGTATAAAACATAAAATTTACCATCTCAACCATTTTTTAAAAATTTATTTGTTTATTTATTTTTGGCTGCGTTGGGTCTTCTTTATTGCTGTGCGCAGGCTTTTCTCTAGTTGCAGTGAGCAGGGGCTACTCCTCATTGCGGTGGGCAGGCTTCTCATTGTTGTGGCTTCTCTTGTTGCGGAGCACAGGCTCTAGGCACGCAGGCTTCAGTAGTTGTGGCACGTGGGCTCAGCAGTTGTGGCTCACGGGCTCTAGAGCTCAGGCTCAGTAGTTGTGGCGCACGGGCTTAGTTGCTCCACAGCATGTGGGATCTTCCCGGGTTAGGGCTCAAACCCGTGTCCCGTGCACTGGCAGGCAATTCTTAAACACTGTGCCGCCAGGGAAGCCCCTCAACCACTTTTAAGTGTACAGTTCAATAGTGTTAAGTATATTCACATTGTGAAACAGATCTCCAGAACTTTTTCATCTCGTAAATCTGAAACTCTATACCCATTGAACAATAACGCCCTTTTTTCTCCCTCTCCCCAGACCCTATAAACCACTGTTCTACTTTCTGTTTCTATGAATTTGACTACTTCAGCTACCTCATATATAAGTGGAATCATATAATATTGATCTTTTTGCAATTAGTTTATTTCACTTAGCATAATGTCCTCAAGGTTCACCCATATTGTAGCATGTGACGGGAGTGCCTTCCTTTTAAAGGCCTAGTAATATTCCATTGTATATGTATACACCACATTTTGTGTATCTATTAATCCACTGATGGACATTTGGGTTACTTCCACCTCTTGGCTATTGTGAATAGTGCTGCTATGAACATGAGTGTGCAAATACGTCTTCAAGACCCTTCTTTGCATCCTTGTGAAGAAATACCCAGAAATGGTACTACTGGATCATATGGTAGTTCTATTTTTAATTTTTTGAGAAACCTCTATCCTGTCTTTTATAGCAGTCGTACAATTTTATCTACTATGCTTTAAACTCCTCAAAGTGCTTTTATATTTACAGTTTTGTTCTGACAACCCTATGAAGTTCATAGAATATAGATTATTATCTCCATCTTGTAGATGAGGTAGTTGAGGCATACAGAGGTTAAGTGGCTTGCATGATATAACAGCTATTTCATAATAAATTGGCTTCCTAGCCCAATGCACTTGTGACTGACCAGGGACACTCAATCAGAGGTAGGGGGTAGGAATGGCCTACGTGCTGAATCTAAGGAAAGATTTTTTTCAGATTTAACCCCTGACCCTTTCCTAAATAAATGGGGGGAAAAATCCTTTTAATGAGAGCTGTTACTGATGGGCATGGATTGTACACACGAATGGTACAGAAGTGGGGAAAAAACGCAGAACCACCGTTGCAGATAACACTGTCTCTCCGGGACTCTGCCTTGTTTATGCATGTGTTTATTCGGCTTTCACCCAAATCCTCCTCTAAAGAAAAAGTACCTGCCTGAGGATTGACATAGACCTAATACTTCTCAACACGGGTATTTGGAAATGTAGGAATGATTGGTTTGGTTTTTGCAATGGCTGCCCCCTCTTCCCGGACATTTAGTGAGCAGGGCGGGGAACACTGAAAGTCCTGCAGCACAGGGTGGTCCCCACATAAAGAAAACGGTTCATTCCAAAATGCCAGTGGTGCCCACTTTGAGAAACACAGGCTCAGGACAAGGTCAGTTGTGATGTCAGGGGGAGGTTTAGGGGCTTTTGCTTCAATGGTTCTTCCAGCCACTGCAAATAATTATACAATCTAAGCGGCAACATCATGCCAGCTACACAAACACAGCCTCAAGCCAGGTCCCCCTGCCACCCCTATTCTTACAGCTCTCCGCCCCTACACCCTCCTGTAAAGAAATTCTAGAGATGCTACTGAGCATGCTCAGAACTCAATCCCCAGAAGTTCTGGAATGTCATTTTGACCGCCAAGTGGTGATTTCCCTTTAAACAGCAACAAAAAGACGATTTTTAAAGGAGCAGTTAGAAACAAAACCCACTTAACTTAAACCCACTTGCCGTTCCAATGGAAACGTGAGACTCCCAGTTTCAGGTCATCTTTTAGACTAAGGGAAAGGAATCCCATCTCCTGCCAGCCTTCTCCTTGGTAAAGACGCTTTTATAAAGAGAAGGCCTCTCCCTGGTTGATGGGTATTTTGCAAATAACAAAATCTTTGAGAAGGTAACACAGCCCTTTTCTGAAATGTGTGTTCCCAGGCTTGGAGCTGGTATTTGTGCCACGCTTCCTGCAGCGTTCACTCTGCATCCACTGTGTACAGAGTCTCTAACCTGCACGGTGCTGGCTCTGGGCATCCCGGAGCCTCTGAGCTTGAACAGGTCTAACTCCAAGAGGAAAGAAAGGGAAGAGGGGCAAGGTGCTTGTATGCTCATTAGCATTTCCAATTTCCTCTTTCACTGCTCCTCCTCCTGCCTCAAATCCTGCAGGGCACAATGAACTAATGCTTTGTGATTCATCAGGGCCTGCAGATAACAGAGTATAATTCCCTGCTTCCATATTCCCTTGTCTGTCACACAAAGCAACCTATATTGCTGTCTACAAGGAAAGCTGGCATAAATCTGAAAAATTTAAATATTCATGTAGGGAGTGTTTGCAGAGCTCGATTTCAAGTAACTGTTTTGTCTCCTGTTTTCCTAAAAGGGGGGGGGGGCAGGCAAGGGGGTAGGAGTGGCAGAATCTGACTACTTCAGCCTAACTCTTTCAGAATCGCAGTCAGAAGAGATTGTGAGTTGTTTGGAAATGAGTGCTTAGCCCGTTCCTATCACACTCTGCAAGCTATGAACATTTTCACTGCACGTACACGGGTGATCAATTTCTAAGCACATCTTTGTTTTTCCTAAATAGCTGCATTATTTGTCTGATGTTGTAAATGGCATCTGTACTGTATGTAATTTCCATACTCACTTGGCACCATCAACCGCCTTTGATGACACTCAGGACTGTTTCTTCTTTGTCTCCTTCTTCCCTCCAGCTGCAAGACCCAGATGTCAGGTTCAGGAATGCATTTTCTCTGGCAGAGATATCTGGCTTCTCTCGGCAGTCCCTAAGTTGGTAGCTATTGTGGAACTGCCGGCCAAAGAGGACAAGATCGCACCAAAGACGGGATTCAGATGTTTTTGAGAAAAAAAGAGTTCGAAACTGGGAGGGAAAAACACATTTCTTATGCCTCTAATTATTGCCAGGCAAGCGGCAGGCCGTGCCTGAGCAAATTGCCTTCCCCCCATTTATCTGCTGCTCATCCATTTTCCCCTCTTGACAGTTTTTTATCTCCCCAGCCTGCATCTGAAATCAGCAGCTGAGTACGATGAAGGGTTTCCCTAAGTTAATCAAACCTGGGGTAGTGACGGGGTCAGGCCCTATGTAAAATATGTGGATTAGAAAAAAAGAAAAAAAATAGAAAGTAAGGAAAGAAGGAAGGGAGGGAGGAAGGAAGACAGCCTAAAGGAATTGGTAACTGAAGCAAAGGCCAAGGACAGACGACCACCCAGAACTGCTGTGCCCAAGGAGGCCATTTGTAGCAGCCCTCACGTCACCTGGGTATTGGGATGCCACAATTAGCTTTTCTTTTTTAAGCAGCCTTTGTAAAAAATGAATGGAGATCAAGCTACTATCCGCCCTCTATCCCAGCCTGGCTTCTGCTGAGACTCACTTCAAAGACTTCTTGAATGAGGCAGAGACTCAAAGAACCACTGCCCAAAGCACCACATACCGGTGGAGGTGCCAGGAGGTGAAGAGAATCTTAAGCCATAAGGGAGACTTGTGGTGTCTAATTATTTTTTTCTTTTCTAAGCTGCTGATCTAGGCCAAGCAGTTGAGTGCAGGGCAGACTCTGGAAGCTTCCCACGGTCAAGTCAGTCTGCCGGATGCCCAGCAGCTGCCCCTTGTTTGCTGCCTTGAAGACTCCCAGCAGTTCAAAGAAGTTTGCTGAAACTCCATCAGTGAGAGTCTCTCTCTCAGGCCAAAATTCAGGCTATCCAGTGCTTTTAGAAGTATAAAGCAGTGCTGCATCTTAATGGAATTTAGTTGCCACGAATTCACTCATCCACAGTATGTGCCACGCCATGCATAGCTCTGCTATTTCCCTGTGTGGCCCCCCATGTGTATCTGGATTATGTCTCTGCTTAAGGGCGGTCCACTCAACTGCAGGCTGACTCTTCTGCTGCCCTCCACAGGCTAGGTCCCTGAGACATCCCAGCTCCTGGAGCTCAAGGCCGTCTAAGTGCGGATGTGAGTCTTTCTCCATCCTCCATCCTTGAATCTGGAGATTAGGGTCGATGCTCAGGAATGTCAGCCAATCAGAGTAAACCAACACCAGCAGTTTGCCCTGAGAGTTCACACCCAACCACGGCTCCTCCTGCACCGCACCCTCACTGATGGAACTCGAGGGTTATTTTGATTCAGTGTGAACCCAAATGGCAAGCCAGTTATAAGGGTTTTGAAGGCAGGTCACATTATATTGTAGCACATCCACATTAACTCTGCAGGGGAAAGTGGACATGGTGAATTTGTTGAAAGGTACATTCCTGTCACAGGGCATAAATAAGAGCATGGGGACTTCCCTAGTGGTCCAGTGGTAAAGAATCCACCTTCCAATGCGGGGGACGCGGGTTCGATCCCTGGTTGGGGAACTAAAATCCCACATGCCGCGGGGCAACTAAGCCTGCATGCCACAATGCCTGAGCCCGGGCATCTCAACTAGAGAGCCTGCGGGCCGCAAACTACAGAACCCATGCACTCTGGAGCCCACGCGCCACAACTAGAGAGAGAAAACCCACATGCCACAACTAAAGAGAAGCCTGTGCGCCAAAACAAAGAGCCCTCGAGGAGATCCTGCACACCGCAACGAAAATCCTGAGTGCCGCAACTAAGACCCAACACAGCCAATAAATAAATAAATAAGAGCATGAATTCTACACTAAAGTCTTTTCTTAAAAATCTCAAAACTTGAAAATGATTGGATTTTTAAGGGCATTTTCACAGAAACTATGACTCTACCCCAACTGGTGTTAATGCTGTCCCTCTGGATCACTGCCCTCAGGTCAGATGAAGCGCTACTGTCAAGGCCACACAAAGGCAGGGCAGAATGACAATGTCCTTTCTGGCCAGTGTGCTTCCCTAGCTCCCTCATCATCCACCTCTTACCTACCGTCTGGTCCTCGACTAGACTCCCCTGCTCACTGCTTCACCCAGACTGGCCTCCCAGCTGCCCTGTTACTGGCTTATGCTGAGTTAGCTTCAGAGACATCTTGAATCCTTCTCTCTGCTCTGTGAACACAACAAGCTCTTCAGTAACCCAGAGGCTTCAGGTGTCTTCCCAACTGGAAAATGCATACAACCTCTCACGTAAACTGCACCTTGTGCCCCTAGGTACCCACATACTCCAGAAGACTTTTCCAACCTGATCCTTCTTATTCACATGCTGTCTCCCTTCCCCATCAGTACCTGCTTTGTCCCCATTGTGCATTTTGACACAGTCTCACGCTTCCACGCTGGTATTGAAGAGAGAGTGAAGGTTCTTACAGGGCATTGCCTCTTGCTGTTGTATTTCTCCCAGCTGGTTCCAGGATAACACAGCTGGCACCGGAGCTGTACCTGACATCTGTGGAACACGCGGCCTAGCAGCCTCCAATGAGGCTGTCCTGCCTCAGCATATACATCAGTGCTGGGTGGTGAGTTGAGTCTACCCAGCTTGGGATGTCTGGTTCACAGTACCTGAGGGGCTTCCTTAACTTAAGATTTAAGAAGCAGCAAAATGAATGAGGTGAGAAGGAAGAGGATGAATGACCTACACATCGGTTGTTTAACAACTTACTGTCCTAGATAAATTTTTCATATGTGTAATACGTTAGAGAAAATTCCATTTATGGTCCTCTAGTCAGGAAGACTATGTGGGTGCTTGGGAGAAATATTTTATTTGCTCCTTTGAGTTGGGGGCGGAACCCCTAAGGGCCTTCTCTGGCAGCAATAGATGTTTCCTAAACTGCCATTCGAAGAGGGTCTTTGCTTTGCAGACTGAGTAAGTAGACAAGTTGGGGACTGAACTGAGCTGTCTGGTGGAGAAGGTAGAAGAGGTAGAGAAGGAGAAAGGGATTTGGACAAACTTATCTGGTAACCACATTTGCAGTTGTTTACTATGTAGTATGCAACAGAAATTGCTTCTTCTGTTTTCCCTATAGAATCTTCCATAGGGTCCTTTTAAAAATCATAAGATACAAATATGATTAAATTTTCTGGTGTGGAAATGGTTAAGGCACCAGGTCTGCCTACCAGAAGCTATAGTGCCAAGCCTTATAGATGAAGGGGACCCTGTACACCCCAATCATGGGTGTGCCACAAAAGGGATCCAGTTTGTCTGCTTCTGGCTTTTTATGCTAATATTCGTGATGACTATAGGGCTCTTGGGGCCTCTCTGTGTGCTTTGATTTCTAGTGATTATAATGCAAGAACTTTCTCCTTCTACCAGCAAATTGTCTCTGCTATAACTACTGTTGTCGTTGCAGCTGGCTGCTTTTTACACTCTCAGCACATTTGTATGTCCTACATAATGCCAGAGTTGGCTGAGTTTGGGGGGACTGCCTTGCCTACTCTGGGCTGAGCTTTGTGTCCAGTTTTGCCCATTTGTTCCTGAAGATGGCTGTCAGATTTGCTGGTTCTCCTAGTGACTCCTCACCCTTAAGCACGTGGTCCCAGGGTCATGACCTCACAGATCACACCTTGCTGCCCATCTAACTACACGCCCACATGTCATCCACTCATTCACTTTAAAATGTTTACTGAGCACCTTCTTTGTGCCTGGCACTGTTTTAGTTCCTGCTTCCACAGGGCTTACAATCTAATGGGATAAAAAGACCATCAACGAATATACAGATAGCTAACGTGTGCTGGACAGTCTCTCTTTTCTACTCCAGCTCCAGTCTCCACCCTTTTCCACCTTGCTTTGTGCCCCAGGAGGCTGACCTCTATCTCTTGCTTCACTTGGGCTTCCTTGACCACTGACTTCCAGATTGGTTTAGCCAATGTGGGGCACCAGCAGGAGATAGGAGGTCAGAACAAAAAAGAAGGCAATTCTCCCCTGGCCCTTCCTCTATCAGGTAGTCATTTGGCAGTGGCTATGTTCCTCTACCTAAGGCCACAGCTCCATGGAAGGCCTCTCCACCATGTCAACAGTTCTCTCTGGGTTCCAGTATCAGCTTCCTGCCTTGTCCTATCAGGGCCACCAAGCTTTCCTTAAAATAGCTTCCCACTTTGCCAAACCCCGATGCTTAACCATCTCTGGTTGGTTCTCTTTAACTCTGCCCACATCCTTGAAAATAGTTCTTTCATTAAATTACCCCAATGAATGTGTCATCTATTTCCTACCAGGATCCTGTTCCATACAAATGTCAAATGATAAGAGCTATTAAAAAATACATATATATATATATATATAAAGCAGGGTAAGGGACAGAGAGTAAGAGAAAATGAGGGGAGGAGAGCTAATTAGTATAAAGTAGACAATAGTCAGGGGAGGCATCTCTAAAAAAACATTTGAGCAGATGCACAAAGGAAGTAGGGATTTCAGGGGAAGAGCACTCCTGGCAGAAGGAAAAGCAAATGCAAAAGCTTGAGGAGGAGGTTTTCTTAAGAGTGTTTAAAGAGCTATAAGAGGTCCAGGGTGCCTGGAGTAGAGTGAGGACGGGGACAGGGACAGAAAATGAGATCGGAGAGGTGACACTGGCCAGATTAGATAGGGTAATTTTTATTGACTAAATGTTTGTGTCCCCCGCAAAGTCATGTTTTGAAATCCTAACTCCTAATGTGATGGTATTAGGAAGTGGAGCCTTCAGAAGGTGATTAGGTCATGAGGTGGAACCCTCATGAATGCAATTAGTGCCCTTATGAAAGATTCCGAAGGGCTCCCTCACCCATTCCACTATGTGAGAAGTCGGCAGTCTGCAATCTGGAAGACAGTCCTCACCAGGACTCAACCATACTGTCACCCTGATCTTGAACTTGCAGCCTCAGGAGCTGTGAGAAATAAATCTCTGTTGTTCATAAGCCACCTAATCTATGGTACTTTGTTACAGCAGCCTGAATGGACTAAGACAGCCATGGTAACGACTTCAGAGTTTATTCTGAAAGAAATGGGAAGCCATTGGAGGGTTTGAGTAGACTGTTAAAAAACAAAGTTCAGGGGCTTCCCTGGTGGCGCAGTGGCTGAGAGTCCGCCTGCTGATGCAGGGGACGCGGGTTCGTGCCCCGCTCTGGGAGGATCCCACATGCCGCGGAGCGGCTGGGCCTGTGGGCCATGGCTGCTCAGCCTGAGCATCCGGAGCCTGTGCTCCGCAACGGGAGAGGCCACAACAGTGAGAGGCCCGCGTACCACAAAAAAACAAACAAAGTTCAACCGAGTAAATCTGAAGATCTAAATTGTCTTTATTAGGCAATTCATGAATCAGGCAGTATCCCATTAGCAACTAGAAGGGTGCTCTGAGAGGCTATACAAAATGGAAGGTTTTTAAAGAAAAAAAGGTGGGGCAAGGGGGCTGTGAGCAAAAGAAAAGGAAGGACTGTTTTTAGGTCGGAACATCTTCTTTTGTGGGGCAAGGAACCTGCAAGGGTTTTATCATGCACCTGCCTCTTATTCCTCTGAGGGATGGAGAGGGCCTGCTTGACAGATTACCTCATTGCTGCTGATCAGAAAATTCCAGACTGGTTGATTAAGATTACATTTCTGGGGAAGTAGAAGCTGCAATTAAGTCAGGTAATAAGTCTAGGTTTGGTATCATCAGCTTTAGCACAAGTGATGCCATTCTGGGGCCTGTGGTTTTCTCTTTAACAAGAAAGGTAACATGATCAGACTTTATTTTAAAAAGCAAACTCTGATTGCTATGGGGCGAATACACTGCAGAGGGGTAAAAGCGAAAGCAGGGAAGACCATTAATGGGCAATTCCAATTGTTTAGGCAAGAAATGATAGCAGCTTGGACTGAAATAGGAAGGCAGTGAGATGTCAGAAGCTTGTTTTTGTAAATGTTAATTTGAGATGCTTATTCCGTATCCAAGTGGAGATGACAAGTAGGCAACGGATTTTCCCCACTGGAGTCCGGAGGAGTGGTCAAGACTTACAGATTACGGAGTCATAGATGGAGGAGAAGGAGTTATCGATTAGGGAGTCATCAGCCTATACATGGCATTTAAAGTCATGCACCTGGATGAGGTCATCTTGTGAGTGAGTGTCGATGTAGATAAAGAGGTCCAAGGGCTGAGCACAGGGCCTACCATCACAGAGTTCAGAGGATCCAGCAAAAGTGACTGAATGAGGTAGGAAGGGATTCAGAGAGTGTCCCCAGTGGCTAAGTAAAGAAAGTGTTTCAAAAAAGAGGGAGTAATCAACCATGTTGACATCAGATAGGGCTGAGAGTTGATCTCTGGATTCAGCAACATGGAGCTCGTTGGTGACGCTGAAGGGAGCTGTTTGGTAGGGTGGTAGAGATAAAGCCTTGTTTAAATTGGTTCAAGAGAGAGAATGGGAGGAAAGGAAGTGGATTCAAGGATGAAATATAACTCTTTTGAACATTTTCCTATAAAAAGAAGCTGAAAACTGAGGAGGTAGCTGGAAGGGAACATGGGGTCAATGAAAGCTTTCTTTTGTTTTGATTTGCAGGCTAATGGGAAAGCTCCAGGAGAAAGGAAAAAAAACCAAAAAACTAATAATGTGGGAAAGAGAAAGAGGCCAAATCATGCAGAAGAGAGGGGTTGGCCTTCCTTAGATAGGAGCAGAGTCAGTTCATTCCGGATCACAGGAGGGAAGATAGGGAAAATGGATGCAGATAGAGATGGGTGGGGAGTTCAGGTGGTGGAGGCTTATGGAAGTTCTCTTCGGACCACATCTATTTCCTCAGTAAGAAATAAGAAGCAAAGTCATCAGCTGAGAGTAAGGAAGGGAGAGGTGTTGATGGTTTAGGAGAGAGAAAGTGTAGAATGGACAT
This sequence comes from Stenella coeruleoalba, assembly GCF_951394435.1. Lineage (NCBI taxonomy): Eukaryota > Metazoa > Chordata > Mammalia > Artiodactyla > Delphinidae > Stenella > Stenella coeruleoalba. Next base: position 35,261,735 of record NC_137151.1, on the reverse strand, counting down.
CTAAGAGAATAGTGAGTTGACTGGAAATTTATCACCAGGCAACACTAAGTATCCCTTGAGCTTTGTGGTCACGCTGACCAGTGAACTTTAACTGACCATACATCTTTCTGACCAACCCTCACATATGGCTCTGTGTCCCATCTTTTGTATAACCTGACACTTGGAAAGCACCCTTCTCTCTGCTTTCATCTCTTGGCTTACTGAGAGGCCATTTTCCCAGCACCATGACTTTGGAAAGGATGACTGTCCCCCTGAAAACAACAGAGCCTTCTCTATTCTTCCTATTTCTCTCATTCAGACTGTCTTATCTGGAAGAGATAATGCTGCAACTGTGCTTTCACTCCCCTAGGCATTGTGTTAGGTGCTTCAGGAATACAAAGCCTAATAAGGATCCTGCCTGCACTCAGTGAATGTAACTGGGTTGGGGAGCAGAGATTTGTACACAAGCACCTATGTACAATAGCTAAGCCCACTTGACCATGAGCACTTCCAGGCCTGGAGCTGTGAATAACTGAGTAGGGGTGTGTGATTCAGATCAGATGCTAGAGGGGATCAGAAATACAAGAGATCAGGAAGGGCTTGGAAATGTATGGGGAAGCTCTACTGAGGCAATTGGACTTAAGTACAGTCATTAGGCATGCAAATCGTCTTGTGGGCTTTCCAGTGTGTGCACTGGAATACATTAATGAGCTCAATTTCCCCTGTGCTGAAGCTCTGCTCTATGCCTTTAACTGACACACCCTGTCAAAATATGTGGAAATTAAGTACCTTGAGTCCAAACCTCCCATGGAGAATCTGAAGGGAAGAAAGAAAGTACTCATAAATTGGCTGCCACTACCTCACTCCCTCCCAGGCAGCTGGATGTAGGAGCCTTTTCCCATACTTCTCAGCTCATTCCCTTTTCAAGATGACTTTACCGTCAATATTTGTTTTAACCAGAGTTTGCCCATATTTGGGGGTGGGAGAGGCATCAATGGAGAGATAGAGTCCCACCCTCCCAGGACGGCCTCCTTCCAGTTCCTAAGAGTCTGGGATGTGTCCATCATCTGTTTAAAAAAAACATAATTCAACTGAATAATTTTAAATATCTAACTGGCTTTATTTAATGATTCATGAATCAGGCAGCATCCCATCTAGCAGATAGAAAGGAGCTCTGGGGAGCTGTACAAAATGGAAGGCTTTTATAGGCAGATGGTTTGGAAAAAAGGAAATTTCTGGCAAAGAGTGGATTATTTCAGGCAAGGTCACCTTCCTTTGGGGGAAGGCAGGGGTCTAGCGGGCAGCAGGTCTACTAGGGCTGACCAGGTAATTCCAGATTGATTGATTAAAGGCCACATTCCTGGAAGAAGCTGAAACTACGGTTAGGTTAGGTATTAAGTCCTGGTGGGGCTTAGCACAGGTGACTCCATTTTGGGCCTGTTGTTTCTTTTTTAACACATCTCTATCCTGGATGGCTACGGTTGGGGCAGGAATTAGCTCATTTTGCTTATTTAAACTAATAAGCTGGAAGAGTGCTGTTTGTCTCAGAGCCACCATGTGGTTTGAGTGACAGATCTATGCCTTTGCCTGATGCTGAGACTCCATGAGAAACAGCATATATTCTTGCTGAACTCTGATGGAAAGATAAGAGCCACAAACCATTTAATTTTAGGTTGTACCTGTCATTCACTATACCTTCTCAGTGCTTCTCAGTGATTCTCAGTGATAAGAAATTCCCCTAACATTTGTCATTCCAAAGACCCTAAAACAAAGTTAGTTCATTTTGTTACCTTAAAGAGGTCGCAGAAACTGCATTATAGCGAGTAATAAAAATATTGGTGCAGAGTACCCTGGGGTAAGCATTAGAGATTAGTCAGAATATGTTTAGGAATATCATGAGAAATAAAATGACTAGCTAATAAAAGTGCATAAAATTGATGTAGTTTGGGCTTAAAGGGCAAACTAGAAATACCTGAAATCAGCAACCTCAAAGACAAAAAGCAACAGAAAAAACAAAAATAAATTTAGGTTAAACACATTTAGACCATAGAGGGACTTATTTCCTGACTAATGTCAAAAGCTGATTGTCCTTTGCCACAAGTGGGACAAATAACACCCCCTTCATCCAGTACCCCGCTTTCTTTTTGTTGCCTTTATAGTGTTTATATGTTCAAAATATATAAAGAACTCATACAAATCAGTAAGAAAAATAGACCACCCAATAAGAATAATGGGCAAAAACACCTGAAGAAGAACCCCATGAAAGAGGATATCTAAACAGCCAATATACATATGAAAAAGCACTGAATCAGTCTTTGAGCATGAGGAAAATTCAAATAAAAATTGCAACGGGAAACCCCAATACACCTACCAAGATGACTGAAGTTAAGACTAACAGTACCAGGTGTTGGAAAGAATGTCAAACAAGTGGAAGTCTTACACCCTGTTGCATTTCATCCGATGTGTTATCTCTGATTTTCCACTTCATTTATGGAGGAACTCGAAATGGTTTAAAACATATATATATATATATTTTAATTTGATTCAACTGTAGTGGGTGAAACAAAACACCCTCTACAGAAAAAATAGATTTTCTATTGTATGACACTGTCCTGGCAACAACCAGTCAGCCCACCACATCCAGCACCCTGCTTTCTAATTGGTGTTCTCAGGCTGACGTCTATTCATGGCTAGAGCTGATTACAAGTTTTTAGTAAAGAACAAGCAAGAATTTTGCTTCTGACAACCCAGGGAGCAACTTTCTCATTGGAGAAGCATATGTCAGAGCAGGTGGAAGAGGTTACTTGTCTTAGAAAAGGAGAGATCTGTGTGGTTGAGAGGACAGTGGACACCCCAGCCTTGAGGCTCAAGGCTTGGCCAGGAGTGCTACTTGCTTAGGCAGAGCTGGGAGGCAGAACTGGGAGCAGATGGGATCTTTGGATGAGCTGGGAGTTCAGCCAGTGAGAACTCTGCAGGAGACTCTGACTGGTCTGGGAGTAGAACAAAAACAGGACTGAACAGAGAAAATCATTCCTAAACAAGAGAGAAGGCCTAACTGCTCCAGAGTGTGTGTCATCCGTACACTCACTTGGCAACTCAGTTCTGTGCTGTTATTTAACATTATTTAGAGTCAATGTTGCCCAACTAGACTGTCATATTCTTGAAGGCGAGTTTTGTATTTTGAGCATTTCATCTCTATGGCGATCTATGAGATAAATACTATTACTGGCTCTATCTCGCATAGGAAGAAACTGAGGCAGCTAGAGATGGGCAAGCAACTAATCCAGGATGATGCAGTCAGGGGGTGGCTTCTTACATTTTTGTTGACTAAAACAGTGAATCAATGAAGAGCAATGTATACATTTTCAAAAATATCCTTTTCAACTTTCTTAAGCAAGTTTAAGATGCCATTTGGAATTCATAATTAAAGTACTGGCAGCAAACTGTTTGAAGGGAGCAATCAAAGTGCATGCACTGAGATAGCAAAACAGTCAAAGGGTGATCTTTAACTAGTTTACTCGACTGTAAAATACAAAACAGTGAAGACTGTTATCTAAAGCAAGAGATAAAAGACAATGTAAAGATAACAAATTTCAGCAGTTGCAGATTTCTGTCTCTGGAAATCACAGCTGTTTTTTGTATCTGCCAACCAACTGGAACTCATCAGATGACATTTTTTTTAAGTAAATGTATTTATTTATTTTTGGCTGCATTGGGTCTTCATTGCTGCACGCGGGCTTTCTCTAGTTGCGGTGAGCGGGGGCTATTCTTCGTTGCGGTGCACGTGCTTCTCACTGCGGTGGCTTCTCTTGTTGTGGAACACAAGCTCTAGGCACATGCGTGTTTCAGTAGTTGTGGCAAGTGGGCTCAGTAGTTGTGGCTCGCAGGCTCTAGAGTGTAGGATCATTATTTGTGGCATATGGGCTCAGATGCTCCATGGTATGTGGGATTCTCCCAGACCAGGGGTCGAACCCGTGTTGATCCCTGCATTGGCAGGCGGATTCTCAACCACTGCGCCACCAGGGAAGTCCCCAGATGACTTGTTGAAAGCCCACAAGGTCCTGGCAGGGCACATAGAGCTTGCAGAAGACATGGGCTGTCTCTCTCAGGGCCTTACATTTAAAAAGCTATTCAGGGACTTCCCTGGTGGCGCAGTGGATAAGAATCCGCCTGCCAATGCAGGGGACATGGGTTCTATCCCTGGTCCGGGAAGATCCCACATGCCACGGAGCAACTAAGCCTGTGCGCCACAACTACTAAGCTTGCGCTCTACAGCCTACGTGCCACAACTACTGAGCCCGCGCGCCTAGAGCCTGTGCTCCACAACAAAAGAAGCCACCGCAAGGAGAAGCCCAAGCACCGCAACAAAGAGCAGCCCCCGCTCAGCACTACTAGAGAAAGCCCGCGTGCAGCAACGAAGACCCAACACAGCCAAAAATAAAATAAATAAATAAAAATTTTTTTAAAAGCTATTCAGGGGGAATCAGAGAATTCAAGGGGAAACTGACCAGATGAAGGTGAAAGGACAAGCTTCAGAGCATGTTTTCACACACCCTAACAATTCTGCCAAGGAGCGCAGCCCCTGGCTACTCTGTACAACAAGGAGGAAACAAGGACACCAGAAAGTCTGTATGCACTAAAAGGCTACTATTGATTTTAATATTTATAATTAAGGGTGCATTCATGTTGACAGTCATCATTCAGTCAGTCAACAAGCATTTGGGAGGACCTACTTTGTACTGGGCTCAATGCTAGTGACAGGTTTGCCAGCATAGAGAGTGGTCTCTAGAGTCTGTGCAACTCAAGAGACCTCATTCCTCTGTAGAAACCAACAAACTCAAGTTGCATGTTGACTCAAGTCAGCATCAGAGGGCCAGCTGGCTAGCAAGTCATCAGACCAGCTCTTATCCAACCAACAAGTTGCCTCCTTGCTCACTTTGCTGTCACCAAGGCAACAGAGGTAGTCCTGGAACTGTCTGCCAAGTGTCCCCACTCCCAGCCCTCTACCCCTTTGGTGATATTTCCCTCATCTCCACCACCGTAACTGCTTGTGTCCCTCACAACACTTCTACCCACTGCTCTCCCTAGTGAGAGAGATCATCCTACCAAGGCTGCTTCAGAAGTTTCGTTTTTACTAGGTTTCGTATGTCTGCTGCGTCACTGGGGGGTGGATGCAGACATCTTATTCTCAGAATGAAGCCCTGCAAATAGTTGCTACGAAGTGTGCTAGCTGAGATGAAAGGAAAAATTGGGTTAGTATTTACCGAAACTGGTCAGGCTGAAGTGGAAATCCCCGAAGAGAAAGATGCAAAACACTCTACTGTTTCTAGTAGTGATAGAGAGATTTGTGGAAGAAAGCGGGAGTGGGGGTGGGAATATGGTGCAAAGTTGCTTATATGGATGGCAAGAGAAAATAAACTGGGGGCAACGTCTCTCTGGGTAAAAGATAAAAAATTTTCAAAAATGCAGAATAATAGAGAAAAGAATCTAATAGTGTACAGATTAAACAAGAGTTAACATTATGCCTTTTTGCTTCAACTCCTTTGCTTTAAGAAATAAGATGTTATAGTCTAATTGAAGCCCCCTTTGTAATCCTCTGATCTCATTTTACCCCCACCACAAAGTGCAGATAATTTTCAAGAATGAGAGCTACTGAGGCATCATATTGGGGTCCTTTCTTATAGCCTATCATTGGTTTTTGCTTCATGTGAAACATAATAAAGCTCTGTTCAACAACTACCAGTTTGTTTAAAATGTGTCAAAAATAAGGCAAATTCTATTCCTTATATACCCCACTGTTCGCAAATGAACCAGACCTGGTTCATGGGACATTTCTTAGAGAAAGTCACTCCTTACAGGTTACAGCCTTAAAGAAATAGAGATCAGCATGTCTTCTCCTAAATATCCCCCATGAGGCCCTGGAAAAGGATCTGTCCCTCTGAGCCCCATTTCTAAAATTCATCTCTTTCAACATACATTTTTTACACGTGGCCTGTATCACGTCTGCTAGCTAGCTAGCTGGCACCTCCTTCGAAGAACATTTCTCCATGCGTGACATATGAACCAACAGGGATTTGTCTAAGCACTTTACGTACATAAACTCACTTAATCTTCACAACAACCCACGGAGGTAGATATAGTTCTTGTCCCCATTTTACAGATAAGAAAATGCATCTGCAGCAGGTACGGGACTTTGTGTACTTCGGCAAAGGAATGATGTGGCAGTCATGAGCTCTTGCGTGCAGAATAAACTGTAGCCCTTGTCAAATTTGATGTTGTTGCGCTATGTAATTACTGGGGCTTTAATAGCCTAAGGCTTCAATCCATCCAGTCATTATGTCAATGCCTACTGGTATTGTAGCTACTCCCTTAACTTTCTTCAAAAACAGAGTTTTCATTGCTTCATAGAGAACTCACTAGAAGACAGATGTCTCATTGGACCCAGATCACCCATTTTGCACACAAAAATATGTTAGCCATCCATCTTCTTGGGCCTAAGGAAGGGCTGGGACTTAGAGAGGGCAAATCAGAGGCACTTGGCGGCAGCAGCAGGACACAAGCCATAAATAGATGCAGGGGGAGTGGAAAGACGGTGCCCCTTTAGCCACAGTGCCTCTCTGCCCTTTCATTCTACTTCTGACCATCCTGCTGGCCTGGCCAAAACAATCATTCTTCAAGGTCCAGCTTAGTCCTATATCTCCAGGGAAGCCCTCCTGGACAAGGGCAGCCCACACTGGTTCCTTATCACATTGACCCTTACCGTTGTATAATTGGTTCACATTCTTCTCTGTCTCTCTCTCTCCTTCTCTCTTTGGCCAATGAACTTCCAAAAGACAGGAATATTTTATACTTATGTATACCTAATAACAATTATTATAAAACTCTTTGGAGTGCCAATTGTTTCCTGGCTTAAGAATATGGAGGGAAACATATGGAGGAGACCATATGGAGAAAGAGAGGTCTTTATCATGGCAACCCTACCATGATAGGAAGCAGATGGTGTTGCTTGGGGACTGTATGACTACAAGCAATCTTCCAGCCATAGAAGGGGCAATATTCCTTCCTTCTATTCCAAGCACAAAATAATAGGGACATCTAAGAGATCTTCAAATGCCTTCATACCCTGGTTTACAGGAGGTTCAGCAGGACCCATTATTAGATTGTATCTGATAAGAGGAATTAAACACAAGGAATTAAACAAAGGTAGTAGACTGAGAGGATTAAGAACATGGACTCTGGAGCCAGATTGCCTGGAATCAAAGGCCAGCTCTGCCACTTACTAGCTGAGATACCTTCAGCGAGCTATTTAATCTCTCCATGCCTCTGTTTCTTAAGCTGGAAAATCAGGGTGATAATAATATCATGTGTCCCTTAGGTTGCTATGAGCTTTAAATATACTTCTATTCATAAAGCACTTAGAACAGTGCCTCATACAAAGTGGCACGATAGAAGTGTTTGCTACTATTTTTCATGTCCCTACCCTCTCTTCTAATGTGTTTTTTTTTTTTTTCCTAAAAGAATAGGGCTTTCATTCAGACTGTTTAACTTTAGTTTTTCATACCATGGTTTGGGTCCAACAGGCTTCCTTAACGTATATGAATCATTTTTGCAAAAATGATCAGCAGAAATGCCTTTCAGCCTGGCATAATGGAAGGAGTCTGGCAGACCTGAGTTCAAATGCCAGTGCTACTCCCTAGCATTTCTGAGTGTCAATTTTTCTATCTGTAAAAGGGAACTAATAATACTTTCTTCATATCATTGTTATAAACATTAGAAATAACGCTGGATAGTAATCAATTGACACATAGTAGGCACTCAATGATAGCAATTTTTATCGTCATTCTCATTAGCATGAATTGTGTTTCTCTCATGTTTCATAGAGTACTAAGCAAACTGCTAGAACTTATTTTTAAAAGATAGTTATTACTTATATTCTTGAGGTTTTAAAATTTTCTACAAAAGAACTCACAGCTTCTCTTATGAAAGCTAACAGGGGCTCTATAAACATGTTATCATGTAATTCTAACGCTTCCTACCAATTAACAATGATATGATAGAGAAATCTAAAAATAATTTTTAAACCGCTTTAATGAGGTATTATTGACACATTAAAAGCTGTACATATTTAATGTATACAACTTGATGAGTTTAGCAATAAGTATACACCCATGGAACCATCACCACAATCTACGCCATAAACATAGCCATCACTTCCCACAGTTTCCTCCTGCCCCCTCTAAAAACAATTTTTTGCATCCTGTTTATATTTTAAACAAATCTCTATGTTTCATTATAATATATGCATTGGAACATGATTGTAAAACCATTTTCAAAAAAGAAAGTCTTGGTTTCAGTACTATCCTTAAAATGGTTATCATATTATAGGCAGTGGCAGGCATCACTATTTTAAATGAGAAACCAAGTACCAAAGGATATAGTGGGAGCTTGTTCAGGATGTACATTGCCTACAGAAAACATTGTGGTGAAAAAGCAATTACTCAAAAGGCTTTTGAAGTTACAAGGGATTTGTTCCCTGGAAATCATTTTCAGAGTTTAAAAGAAAATTTTTTTCCTAATGAACAGCCTTACCTTTATTTGGAAGACTCAATACAATCATGGCATGTTAGAGCTGTAAGGAATCATTCTAAAGGTAATTTTAGGACAGTTGCCCCACTCTAGATTAGCCACTCAGACCCAGGGAGGTGATGAAAGTAGCTCAGGATCAGTCTTTTATTATCTTTCCTACAACTGGTCAACCCTGGACCAGAGTTCTTACATTTGCACTAAACTCAAGAGCTACTGCATCTCTTCTCTGACTGCAAATTTAGATAAATGTGGGAACTGACATACACGCACCCAAGGGGAGAGAATTTATACCTCTGTGGGTACATGAGGCTAGCGAGAAAAAAGGTAAAAGGGTAGCATGATTGAGAAATATTCCTTTAACGTAATTTTGTTTTACCAATGACTCGGACTGCCCATCATTTTTTGACATTATTATCTAAAAACTATCTAGCCAAAAACTCATTTTTTGGTGAAGCCTAAGAGGCTTTGACTAATCAAACATACAAACTCACCAGAAGGCACACACTGAGACCTCACATCAGGTCAGGCAGATTACAGGAAGAACCCCTGAGCAGAGTTGTATTAGTCAATCTGATATATATGGTTATTATGCACGTTTATGGAAAGCCCCGTTATTCACAGCAACTCAAACAGACCAAATCCTTCACAGATGCTGGTGTACAAATTCTGTTCTCAAGTGGACTTACACTGTCCCTCTTGAAGCTACTGAGCGTTCTGCCTCCCAGAGGGAACCAGCAAGTACCCAATGTGGGCAGCTTGAAAATGGCTTTGAACAGGTGCTTCCACAGTCTCTTTTCAATTCCATTTTTCTTGGACTTTGTAAAGGGCTATCAGACACCAGGATGAGAGACACGATGCAAATACAAAACCAGATTTATTCCCCCATTGTCCTGATGTGACCTTCTTCACTGAATATTCCATCTTGTGTATGGAAGCTACCCTCCTCCACAGATTATGTAAAAGTTATTTGGGGAAGGGTGTTGTTGTCAAGGCTGAAGTTGTTTTATAGGTTGGAGAGAGTGACTCACTAAAATTCTTGTTAGAGTCCTGCTCTTGTAGCCTCCTCAGTCTCCTGGGAATAGGGAAGGGAAATGGAAACGATCACCTCAAGGTACCCCAGTTTCCTCGGTGCATTTTCCTCATCATTATTTTCTAGTTATGTTAACTGTGGGGTGTTTTTTTTGGGAATTTATTATTATTTTTTTATACAGCAGGTTCTTATTAGTTATCTATTTTATACATATTAGTGTATATATGTCAATCCCAATCTCCCAATTCATCCCAAAACACCACCACCCCTCCCCAACTGTGGGTTATTTTGAAATATTCATCTCCTACTTTTCTGTGTCTCCTATTAATTAGCTCTATTGTTATTTCACTGTTCATTAGCACCTCCACAAGAGAAGACAGGAAGGGAAATGAAACTCACCTGTAATCAGACAATACCAAGAAGATATTTGATTTGGTCAATACTGGAGGAAAAAGAACCATAGAACAAAGTGACTTTAGAAATCATCCCTTTGTAGTGGTTAAGATGGCTTAAGATGGACTTTTGCTGCAAGGAAGAGAAAACCTGACTTTGCTGAAGAATTAAATTTGACCTTAAGAACTAAAGACATGTGATTTACTTCATATGCACTAAGTCCCCTACATAGGAACCTTCAAGTTCCAAACTTTCAAAAATGCAAACACGGAGCTTACTAACGAAGACCTGATGGACTTGGAGGCCCCGAGAAAGGACAAAGACAAGAGGAAGAAGTAATTGAAGAACCGAAGAGATTCACGATGCAGTAAATGGCAAGGGGATTTCTTTATTTGAGGAGGCACAGGACCCGAATGCAGAACAGTAGCAGATTGTGTTAGTTGGGTACCGAGGCTAACTTTGTTGGACTTAAAAACAAATTGGTCTTACAAACGCGCTCTCGGAACAGAACTCGTTTGTACGTAGGAGACTTACTGTAATAAGAAGTCCATCGGTGAACAGTTCCAAGGTTGATGCAACAGGCCAAGGGCCAGCCTCTTCCCATCTCCAGGCCCCGCCATCCTCAGAGGGTTGGCTTCTCATACTCATGCTTGTTTACACATGGAGGCAAAACAGTTGTCACAATTCCAGGCGTCTCTTTCCCCCACAAATGCTTTCAAGGCAGGAAGCAGAAGGCAGGGAACAGGCTTTCTCCCCATGTCTCTGCCACTTTCTCTAGGAAAAGAACCCTTCTCAGAAATGCTCCAGGACTTCCCAGGTGGCACAGTGGTTAAGAATCCACCTGCCAATGCAGGGGACATGGGTTCGATCCCTGCTCCGGGAAGATCCCACATGCTGCGGAGCAACTAAGCCCGTGCACCGCAACTACTGAGCCCGTGTCCACAACTACTGAAGCTCTTGCGCCTAGAACCCGTGCTCCGCAACGAGAAGCCACTGCAATAAGAAACACGCACACCGCAACAAAGAGTAGCCCCTGTTCGCCCAACTACAGAAAGCTCGCGTGCAGCAATGAAGACCCAACACAACCAAAAAATTAAAAAATAATTAATTAATTAATTAAGAAAAAAAAAGGAAACAGGTCACATGAGCCAGGCCTAGCTGCAAGGGAGGCTAAGTGAAGTCATATTTCATCTTCCAGTCTCTATTCCATACTGAGAAGTAGACAAGGAAAGGGGGGTTTGAAATGATTACAGGGTTAGCCAATCAATAGTATCTGCCGTAGGAGAAAACCATCTTATTTGTCAAATAAGACAATTGAGACCAAGAGAATTTAAGAAACTTACATTTAACATTTTTTGAGTATCCAGTGGATGCTGGACCCAAAGCATTTTTTTGCCAAAGCAAAAAGCTGGGTCAGCCTGACCTGCAGTTCTATGCACGTGTATTAGGTCACACCACAGAGGAGAGGACAGTGCACACTGGTGAGAGAAGCAAGCAAGTTTTCTGCATTAGGTAGATGAAATTACTTTTTTTAAAATGGTGAGGTGTTACTTGATTCTTCTTGAAGAGTATAGACACAAACACCTCTAGGGAATGCCCTGGCCGCCCAGTGGTTAGGACTCCACACTTTCACTGCTGAGGGCCTGGGATCTATCCCTGGTTGGGGAACTAAGATCCCACAAGCCATGGCGTGGCAAAAAATAAATAAATAAAAGATATATTGGAGGAAATTTTGAAACTGCTGGCTAGTAGTAGTACATTGGGATCTATGATCCCTGTGTATTAATGACCATTGTCAACATTGATGCACCTTTAAGATTTGGGGGAATTAAATGTAAATTTCTTCTGTAACAGGTATCCACAAAAAATTGAGAATCTACCATTCAAAAGACTACAAAATAAAAATATGAAAACACTTCACTGTTTTGGAAACATTTTTATCAACCCTGATTTCATGAATGAAGAAGCTAAAGGTAAACAAATTTCAATGACTTGTGTTAAGTTTCAAGGAGACTCAATGACACAGTGCAGATCAGTGATCAATGTCATTTTTGTATGAGCTCATGCAGTAGAGCTTAAGTCATACAATTAAATAAAAATACATATTTTATTTTTCTGGATCATGTCAGCTCTGTCTAATTTCCCAGACAATTCAGGCAAAGGCGGGGACATTCACTTGAATCACCTTTGGAATTCACAAAGTTAAGACTATTTCCTTAATGACCTGGATAACTATAGCTATTGTCCTATTCACTATGGAACTACAAATAGCTTTACATGGAGACTTCTCATGACAACTGTAAATTGTCTAATTTGTAGCTTACATATGGAAATGAGAGTTTCAAAATCATACTCTGGTATGAATATTAACAACCCCAAATTACCAACACAAGCTTTGGCCTAAATAAATGGTCACAATAACCCTACACATCGAGGGCACTGACACAGGTCCCATGACCTAGAAGTGTCCTTATATCCTCCAAGGGAAGGGGGGGATGGTGTCACAAGGTTGAGGATCTGAGAGCCAAAAAAGACCAAGTCCAGGCCAGATCAGGAGCAAATGGGTGGGTCTCTATCTCTGCTCAGACTACAGGCAGTTCCCAAGAGATCCTGTGTGATTACAAGCAACTACAGTAGCAAAATCATTGGCCTTCTACTCCACGGAAATTTTCTCCCACCTTGGGCAGGGCTTGGAGTGAAGGGGGATTTCACTCTCTTCACCCTATTCCCCGACTAAGATGTTGTCTGGTCTAACCAAGCCCAGTTTTTGGAGAAAGACAGAGACCTCTTTGTTATATCCAGGGGAAATCCACATTAGATTTAGCATGGAGGTCCATTTTTTTACTAATTATGTCACTGTGTAATTCTATGCATATGAAGAAACCCCAGAAAAATATGAATTTATAATCATGGTCTTGTTCTGTTGCATACAAATGTTTTTTGTTCCCTAATTCAAACTATTTACTGTAGAGAGATAGTCAATGTTAGGGACAGGAGGGGCTCTAGAGATGATCTACTTAGACTCCATCCTTCAACAGAACAAAACAAGATGCCCTAACGGTGCTAAGAAAACAGCCACGCCAGAACTATAATCCAGAGCTCCTAACTCTTTGATTTTCTTATGTAAGAGATAAAATGCCGCCTTCTCTTCTGTGGCTCTGTTCCAGATCACCCATCGTGGGAGACATGTCCTTTCCTAGAATCCAGAATGTATCTTACTGTGAACAAACAGTTTTATAAATAGTAGTTGGTAAAGGTGAAATCATACTACTACTTCAGATATGTTGTGGTATTTTGTGGGCTTACTAGTCAACCTAATTATTACTATTTCTATGGGGAAAAAATGTATTGAAGGTTCTAAATAACCAACTTGCACATGCTATTTTGGAATAAGGACAGTTCATAAATAGCCTAAGGCTAAAAGCCCTTTAATATAGTTCTTGGAAGTTCTTGCCTCTCGCAGACACCCCGTGACTCTGAGGTGGCAGCAACGATTGGTAGGGAGTTCCCCAGGCATCTTCACTGGGGTCTCTTCTACTTGTGCCCTTCCAAGTGTCAGAATGGCTGCACCTCCTGCAGCAGCTGCGGCACGTCTCCATACCTATCACGGAGGTTCCCTGAGGTACACAGTGCTGGTGCGGTGGACATGGAGATGCACCACCCAGATCCCCATCAAGGAGGGACTTGCCACCCAGCTGCAAGGAGCGTGGCTGGTAGATGGTCTCCTGCTGTCAGCTTCTCCAAGGCCAGCTTCATCTAGCCCGAGACTGTGCCTTCCTGGCACAGTCTGAGTCTAGTGACTGAGGGAGGCAGCAGGATAAAGGCCAGACATACAGATGGGCAATACTGTCTCCAGAGCCCCCCCAGTGGGCTGGCCAAGGTTCTGTTGGGCCTGCACTGCAGTTCAACATTTTCTTCTGCCCAATGCTCTTACCCACCCCCTGCCCTTCTTTTGATGGGTGTTTATTTGTTTTATAAAATACTTTCTTTTTTATAATAGTTTTTAATGTATGGAAAAATTGATAAGATAGTAGAGAGTTCTTATATTCCCCATACCTGGTTTTCTCTATCACTAACATCTTATATTAGTATGATATAGCTTTCACAATTAATGTATCAATACTGATACATTACTATTAACAAAAGTCCATAGTTTTAGATTTCCTTAGTTTGTACCTAATATCCTTTTTCTGTTCCAGGATTACAGCCAGGATACCATTTTAATCCTAGTAAATAACTTGCATCCCAAATTCTATTTTATATGTTTCCAGAAAATCTAATCTGTGATAGTTGGTTGCCTATTCAACAGTCATTCTCCCTTTTTCTTGCTAATATCATTTCAATTTCTTACCAGCAACAGTGGGCCCAGCCTCAGGACATGAATCACAATGGTTCTAATCCAGTAGGGTAATCGCAATCTAATTTGCTGGTGACTGACCCAGGGGTGGTCATGTGAGCCAATCATGACCAATGAAACACAAGGAGACTTCTGCCAGGGGCTTTCTGGGAAGATTTTCCACCCTGATAGAAATTATCATAAAAGTTCAAGGAGAAGGGTTTGTTGTTTTGTTTTGTTTTGTTTTGTTTACTCCACTTCTCTCCCTATCTACTGAAGATTCTGTCCTGTAAGGCAAAAAGGCAATGTAGAGGGCAAAGGCTCCTGGATCTTTCTTGACATCATGAAGCTGCAGAACCAACACTGGAACTGGAATTCTTGTTACATAAATAATAAACGTCCTTACGTTTAAGACACTGCCAGTTGAGTTTTCTGTTCCTTGCAGCTGAAAGTATTTCTAACATGCACTCACTCAGGGTGGCCCAAGAAAATGCCTTATTATAAGGATTCACATGGCTAACAAGGAGATAGAATCTCATAAAACTTTAATAACAGGTCCAGGCCTCACAGAGCCTGAATTAAACAGTAGTTCTGATAGGAATCCTCCCTTGCAATTTTAGAGGTCTTTATGCCAGCACTTGACTCTATGTATCTTTTCTCTTCCTCACAAATACAGCTCACTTAGGGCATCTTAAGTCTCTCTTAATTTAATGATCTTTCAGCTTCAGCTCCCACTCAAAATTCTCAATATATCTCTGTTGAAAATCTTCACGGAGAGAATATAATTGACCCAGCACATCTTTTTCTTCCAGGTCATACTACAGGTCACTGGCCAGTCTACAGATTGTCTTTGGCATGTCCAATCAACTATGCTTGGAGGATCAAGGTCACATGGTATAAAATCAAGCCATATAGAGCTGCCCCTTCAAGAGGACTGTGCATGGGACAGTGGGTTGGTCAGGCACAGTGACACATGGGGTCTGGCAGAGCAGCAGCTGGGAGCAGAAAGTTAGCGATATCAATGCCCTGCACTCTTATCCCTCATCTCCGTCCCTCCCCACCAAATTAGTCCAGTTCTAAGACTTTTTGTTTGTAAATTACTGGAAACCTTCCTATCTCACACAAATAAAAGACAAGATGTCTCCAAATAAACTTTGGTTATTACTACTAGGAAAGTCAGCAAGCAAGCAAGAGGGAGAAGGAAGGGAGGGAGGGAGGGAGGAAAGAGAAAAAGAAAGAACAGAGCAAGGGGCTATTGTCTTTGACAGGCAAACACAAGTGTCGATGACAAAGACTTGGCACATGAGCAAGAGAGGGAGACAGAAAGCACAGCCATGGACGAATGAGGTCCAAGTCAGCTTCCAACTCAGCCCAGAACCAATGGAAAACAGAGACGGTTTCATGGAAGAGAGAAATTTTAATGGGTGACATAAACTAGACTAATCCAACAGGCTCCTGCGGTACAATTCTGACCCATGGAACGCATTCCATGGATTCAGCCGTACCATGGGTCATACCATTCTTCCCACAAGAGTGTCATCTCCTTTCCCTGACATCGGCATTGTGATACATTTTTACTGCACATCTCATCAGAGAGGCCCAAATTAATTCCATTTACAGAAAGGCAAAAGTACCCAATTTACCCCTGAGAATAAGACATACAACAGGAAACACCGGCCCAATGTATCTAAAAGCACAGATTGAACTATGAAAATGGGATTTTACTCCATGACTACCAGAGGTTTCTTGCAAGCATTTGCTTTGCAGAAACCTTGGCTTTCATTCTTCTCTTGATTTTTTTAAGCTGGTCTTTGAACACGACTCAGTAGGTAGTTGGCCCTTTTGATGTTTGGCACTGGCATAAAAAGGATGAGTTATTTAATTTTCTGCAAAGGCAACTAAGCCTGTTCCGTATGTAAAAAGGCAAGCCATTCAGGCATATGTGAAAGCCTTTCTTCTTTGAAGGTTCAAAGTTAACATGTCAACTGAATTCCAAGGAATTGTGCACCAGACCCTGAAATGTAGAAACTTAAGTCAGGCAATTTGAAGTACAGCGTTAAAGCAATAATCAGGAACATTAAGAGGAACTGAAGGACTGCTCGTGGTAGAAAAATGATTTTTCTTTTTTGTCCTCAATTATCTAGGTTGGCTGTCTTCTTACCAAAGAGAATACTGGCAATCCAAAGGAAAATCCAAAAGGAACTGGAGTTTGCTATGCCCACAAAAGCAAGACAAATTAGAACTCTGGCTTGATTTATAGGATAGAACACAGACTAGTGGGAAGGGTTCCTTTAGCCTGAATGGTCCAGATTGGTCACTTGCATGCAATTGAGTTGATGTGTTGTGATACACAAATTTTTATTTGTGTATAAACAAGGCTTGAGGGGAAGCGAACAGCACTCAACAAACGTATTTTTTTTTTAAGGATATTTTTGATGTGGACAATTTTTTAAGTCTTTATTGAATGTGTTACAACATTGCTTCTGTTTTATGTTTTGGTTTTTTGGCCGCAAGGTATGTGGGATCTTAGCTCCCCGACCAGGGATCGAACCCGCACCCCCTGCATTGGATGGCGAAGTCCTAACCACTGGATCACCAGGGAAGCCCCTCAACAAACTTATTGAATGCCTATATGAGCTAGGTTGTGTGGTAAGTGCCGGGAATACAGAAATGAAAAAGACAAACATCCACCAAAAAACCTATTTCGTGAAAGAAGTGTAAAAAGGATAAAGCGGAAATAAATTAAAATAGATGTCCATAGAGTTTACGGATTTGGAGGATGGTTAGGCACCTTGAGTTTTATGAGCTTTCCAAAGCCTCCAGCCTACCTGAATCCAATCCAATCACCTTAACATGAAACTAAAGACCTTCTACAATTTGGTCTCAAATACTTTTCTATTCTTCTCCCCTACCAAACGTCTTCAGCCCCACATCATGCATTTTGGGGTAAACACAACTGTTTTCAAATGCACTGTAACTCTATAGTTTCAGTCAAGCCATTCTCTCAACCTGGAATATTCTCCCTGCCTGCATTCCTCATGTCTCCCTTTCTCCCTGCCACTGTTCCTTCTGCCTTACCACTCCTGCCGGACTGCTGAAGCCCACTGTTTTTAGCCTAATTAAATGCTAAAGCCTCCATGAAGAATATCACTGATTCCTCTTGATCCAATTTCCATGCACCCTTCTGGGCTCCTATTACATTTTGTTTATGCCTCTAGATTGGTGGATACTATTTATACCTAGCATTACAGTCATAAACATAGCTACATCCCTCACTAGATTGTTGTTTTTCTGCAGGGAGTCATGGTCTTATTCATTTCTATAATCCTGCTAGACTACAGAAATAAGTCTCAAACACCATGTCTGAGTACTTACACCAAGCAAGTACTCACACATGTTCTTTAATGTACTGAACTGAGTTGAAGAAGGACAAACAAGATGCATGAATGGGTTCTTAAATAAGCAGAGCCAGTTTGTACAGTCCAAATGGCCTATGAAAAATCATGTACGCCTTTTTTTAGTATCTTTTGTTATTTCCCATATCAGCAGGTTGCTTTTTCCATGGGTTTCCCCCCGAGACTTCTGTATTTCTTGATATTTCTCATTTTTAAAACTTATTTTTGTTCTGAACCAGTCTTCCTTTGTGTCTCTATCTGTACCAGGAAGTCAGGCCACTTCAGGAAAGCATGGACCAGTACACGCTGACAGAACTTCCTTATCATCAGAGCATGCCCCTGCCCCAGACATGTCAAGGAAATGTACATTCTGAAGGAACGTTCACAAGACCGTCAGCTGGATGGGGTTTCTTTATTCCAGAGCATGTCGGTCAGGTACAGGAGGCAAGGCATACGGACAGACAAACCTCAAATAAGGAGCTTCCCATTTGCAACCAAAACTGATTAGATCTCTGCGCTAATTTTAGTTAATTCTTCCAAAGACTAAAAGAGGAAAACAAGGTCTAGAGAGAGGACTGTTTTATGTCAAGAACTGTAAGAATTCAGGATAGACAGAGGAGAAGGAGAAGGGACAACAGGGAAGGTGTCCCTTAAATGAATCAAGTTGCTTCTGGCTTCATGGACTTTTGAGGTTTCAAGGAGAAGGTGGTCAACACTACTATTGGCAGCTCAGAGACAGGGTCACTCATTCAATCAACCGTTCAATAAATATTTGCTGAGTGTCTACTAGGTGGCAGGACTGTTTATAGAACTGAGGAGAGAAGACATGGTCTCTGCTCGCAATGAGCTTTCAGTCTAGTGAGGAGGCCGGATCTTAAATAAGCAATTGCACAATTAATTGTGAGAAGTAGTACTATAGGAAGTGTAGGGTGCTATGAGAATGTATAATGGGGGTGTGTAATCTAGTCTGTGAGGTCAAGGAATGTGGCTCTGTGGAAATGACACTGAAGGGCTCAGGAAGACAAGTGGTATTTGCCAGGTAAAAAAGTAAAGAGAAAGTATTTCAAGCAGAGAGAATGTGAACATAGATGTAATCAGGCCTGGAAGTCAAAATAGGAAGGGTAGACTTGAGGGATGAGAAAAATGGGGTGTGGACTTATATACTGGTAGAACCCTTCTCTGACTGTGCCCACTAACCAGTCTCCCTATGGTGTGTTCTTATAGCACCCTGTCTCTGTCCTCCAGAGTTCATAATTGTGTGTAAGATTTGTGTGTGAGAGTGTGTTTGTGTGTGTGTGTAAGATCAATGAGGGTGAGAATCATTTTATGCTTTATTCACTATTGTAAGCTTGGTGCCACCACAGAACCTAGAACATCGTATGCACTCAATAAGTATTTCTGGAGTGAATGAATGACCAAATGAATAAATGATTGGTATAGTAGTAAAAACACCTCAGAGTGTTGAGTTCCAATTCTGGTTCCAGCACTAACTCTCTATTGATCTTGGATATTTCATTTAACCTCTTTAGAATCCATTTTTTTTTTCCATGAGCAAAATTAAAATGTTGAATGACATCACCTACAAACTCTTTTCCAATTCAAAATTCAAATGTGCCCTGTTCCCACAGGTTTTATTTTTTTGTTCCTTTTCTTGTTTTCATATTTTCCACTAAATAGTGTATGTTTTTCCTCCATACTTATTTATCTGCCTGTTCACAGGCAAAGCCCAGCATTCCAGGTGCTGCCACATAAAGTTAGAATTTGAAAGTTTATCAGACCCTGGTCAATGGAAGCAAATTCTGAAGAGCTGGCCTTTCCTCTACCCCAAATTATTTGGGTTATCAAAAGACTAATATCAAAGCTGATTACTAAGAGGTTCCCAGCCAAGTAGGCCTTTGATTTTCTTTTCCTACTTACACACTAAGATAACGTTAGTTAAAAAAACAAAATTCAAAAGCTCTTTTCACTTATATTTTTGGCTCTTCCAGTAAAACAGACTATCTAAAATGAATTAACTACCAGAGGGGTACCATTACCCCTACTATATCCTATGCTGAAACACACACATACATAGGCAGGATAGAGTCCCAGCAAGGTGCATTTTTTCCCTAGAATTAACATGATTCAATTTCAGGGGTTTATTAACATGTGGTTTTTAAAATGCCTGTCTTAAAAATGAATGTGTATAAGATAGCATATTTATTTTTATATCTGAAAAATATCCCAGTTAATAACCTAAAGTATCCCTAGTGGCAACAGTTGAAATAGCTTATGCTTTCACTACACTGATTATAACAGAAGGAGAGAATATGTTAAGTGCCTAGTTATTTACACTAATCGTGGTCATAATAATATCAAAAAGTTGAATTATGATATTTTAAATACCTAGTCAACTCTACCATTCTTTGGGTATATAAAGCTCTTTTCAGCAGAGAACAAGATTATTTTTTAAATTGGTTTGGAATCCTCTGAAACACTGTTCCTATTTCTCTTGAGTGTTTCCACCCATGAAACTCAAGACATAAATCTACTGCAATTTGCACAAAGAACATCTAACATATAACCGTGTATCAGAAGGAGGAGAGCCTATTCAGGAGAATATGTCTCTTTCCTCTCAGAAAAGAGAGGGGTATATCAGATCTAGTCTTCAAGCCTGCCTCTTAATTATTCTGCCTGAAGTATTTGTTCCTTATGCAAGTAAAGACTGCTTTATTTAACTCAGGATGATCATATTATGAACGCAGAAAGTAATGGCTATTCTGGTTACTTGAAATGACCAAAGACAAGCCTTGGGTGCATAATCTAATAATAGAATAAAAAATATAGTAAAGGGGAGTGCTCAGGTGGGACTTTTATCAATTTTGTGAGAAGTGGTAACATGCCAAAGCTTAATAACAATGTGCTGAAAAGGACAACATCTTAGTAAAATAAAGTGGCATCCATCCTAGTAGAATTCATCTGTTTAGTCCACAGGAAGATTTGTGAGAGCTTAAGCAATTGTCTTCTTGCCAAGAAAACTGGCTTTGTGGTCCAGTTGTTTTCCCATAGAAAAGGGCTTTTATTTTGTATCAAGATAATTTTTATATATTGATATTTCATATATTACAAATTTTAAAATTATTTATTTCTCTTTTGAATCTTACAGAAATACACTTCTAAAATAGTTTAATTGAGATATAATTCACATACCATACAATTCACCCATGTAAAGTGTGCAGTTCAATGGCTTTTAGCATATTGAGTCATGCATCAATCACCGCTGTCAATTTCAGAACACATTTATTACCCCCAAAAGAAACCGTCCATCCCTTAGCCATCACCTCACAATCTTCCCATTCCCTCAAGCCCTAGGCAACCACCAGTATACTTTCTGTCTCTATAGAATTGCCTATTCTGGTTATTTCATATAAATGGAATCATACAATCTGTGGTCTTTTGTGACTGACTGGCTTCTTACACTTTGTGTGTGTGTGTGTGTGTGTGTGTGTGTGTGTGTGTGTGTGTGTATATATATTTTTTTTTTTTTTTTTTTTTTTTTTCGGTACGCGGGACCCTCACTGTTGTGGCCTCTCCCGTTGCGGAGCACAGGCTCCGGATGCGCAGGCTCAGCGGCCATGGCTCACGGGCCCAGCCGCTCCGCGGCATGTGGGATCCTCCCGGACCGGGGCACGAACCCGTGTCCCCTACATCGGCAGGCGGACTCTCAACCACTGCGCCACCAGGGAAGCCCTCAGTATATATTTTTAAGGATCATCCACATTGCAGCAAGTATCAGTACTTTATTTTTTTATATATATAAATTTATTTATTTCATTTTCGGCTGCGTTGGGTCTTTGTTGCTGTATGCAGGCTTTCTCTAGTTGTGGCGAGCGTGGGGCTACTCTTCGTTGCAGTGTGCAGGCTTATTGCGGTGGCTTCTCTTGTTGCGGAGCACGGGCTCTAGGCGCGCGGGCTTCATTGGTTGTAGCACATGGGCTCAGTAGTTGTGGTTCACGGGCTTAGTTGCTCTGCAGCATGTGGGATCTTCCCAGACCAGGGCTCAAACCCGTGTCCCCTGAATTGGCAAGCAGATTCTTTTTTTTTTTTTTTTTCACTAGGGCCTCTCACCATTGTGGCCTCTCCCACTGTGGAGCAGAGGCTCCGGACGCGCAGGCTCAGCGGCCATGGCTCACGGGCCCAGCCACTCCGCGGCATGTGGGATCCTCCCGGACCGCGGCACAAACCCGTGTCCCCTGCATCGGCAGGCGGACTCTCAACCACTGTGCCACCAGGGAAGACCGGCAAGCAGATTCTTAACCACTGTGCCACCAGGGAAGCCCAGTACTTTATTTTTATTGGAGAATAATGTTCCATTGTATGGATATACCACATTTTATTTATCCACTCATCAGTTGATGGGCATTTGAGTTCTTTTCACTTTTGGAATATAATGACTAATGCTGCTATAAACATTCATATACAAGTTTTTGTGAGGACATATGTTTCATTTCTCTTGGGTTTGTCTATAGCCAGAAGTGGAATTACTAGATCATATGGTAACTCTAGGTTTAGCCATTTGAGAAACTGCCAGACTGTTCACCAAAGAAGTTGCATCATTTTATATTCCCACTAGAAGTGTATGAGAGTTCCAATTTCTCTACATCTTTGTCAATACTTTTTATTATCTTTTTTAATACAGCCATCCTAGTGGGTATGAAGTGGTATCTCATGATGGTTTTGATTTGCATTTCCCTAATGACTAATTATGTCGAACATCTTTTCATGTGTTTATTGACCATTTGTATATCTTCTTTAGAGAACTATCTATTCATATCCTTTGCCCGTTTTTATTTTTATTTTATTTTATTTATTTATTTATTTTTGGTTGCACTGGGTCTTCGTTGCTGCGCACGGACTTTCTCTGGTTGCGTCGAGTGGGGGGGCTACTCTTCGTTGCGGTGTGTGGGCTTTTCATTGTGGTGGCTTCTCTTGTTGCAGAGCATGGGTACTAGGCATGCAGGCTTCAGTAGTTGTGGCAGGCAGGCTCAGTAGTTGTGGCGCATGGACTTAGCTGCTCTGCGGCATGTGGGATCCTCCCGGACCAGGGCTCAAACCCGTGTCCCCTGCATTGGCAGGCGGATTCCCAACCACTGCCCCACCAGGGAAGTCCCCCTTTGCCCATTTTTAAATTGGGTTATTTGTCTTTCTGAGTTGTAATAGATATATAATTTTAAAGGAAACTCAATATGTAAAAACACAAATTAACAACTCAATACACATATCTTGATCACCTGCTATGTGCAGTTTAGGGCAGTGTCACGTGCAGAAAGCAAGGAAAAGATGCGTCAAGAAGCTTACAATTATTAAGTCGGGGGAGTGAGACAAATCCACTAGTAAAGGAAAATCATATCAAGTTAGAAAATCAGAAAGGGCTTCGTGGAAAAGTTGGTGGTTATAATGGAACTTCTAAAGTGAGAATTTTGAAAGACAGAGAAATGGGGAGGGCATTTCAGGCAGAGGGAACAGCACAAGACGGGGCACGGGGTACTGGTGTTCAAGTCATGATAGGAGAACAGCAAGCAGTTGTTTGGCTAGAAAATAGAATGAGTAAAAGGCTAGATGATGAGGCTGGGAGAGGTTAGATAGGACCACATTTTAGAGGCTTAAAAACCAGGTTGAGGGGTCTGTGTTCAAATCCCTAAATCAGTGGTTCTCAACTGAGAGCAAGTTTGGTCCCTAAGAAATATTGGCAATATGCGGAGACATTTTTGATTGTCACAACTAGTGGCACTATTATTAGTGGGTAGAGGCCAGGAATGGTGGTAAACATCCTCCAATGCACTCCAGCCCCCTCCAACAAGAACTACTGGCCACAAATGTCAATAGTGCTGAGGTAAGCCCTATGATTACCTCAACTTACCACTTTGAGAGAGTTTTCATGTTGCAGTACACAGAGAATGATCCCAGCAGAGCCCAGTGACTCCCCCACCCCATCAAGTTGAGAAGATGAAGCTGAAACTCTGGGGGGATCAAGATAGCCAGAGTTCCTAATACAGAAGAGAGGAGAACTACACAGAGAGAGAACTCTAGAGATAGGCAGAGGGTTCCCCTTGAGAACTCAGCTAAGTACTGCTAAGCACATGCATATGAGGAAGACCCAAGTTCAAGCCAGGGGAAAGAGCCACCTGAAAGGATTAAAGGGAACAATGCCTAGTGTTCACATAGGGTAGAGAATAGTGCCTGTTATCACCACCAAAAGGCAAGACCTCATGATTCACACTATTCCCACCCAACAAGGTAAAATTCACAATGTCTGGCATCCAGTCAAAAATTACCACACATTTAAAGAAGCAGGAAAATACAACCCATGATGAGGAGAAAATAAAACCAATCAGTTGAAACACAGACCTTAAAATTATCAGACAATGATATTAAAACAAACATTATAACTGTATTCCACATTGCAGAAAGTTAGGTAGAGTCATGGAAGATATACGTAAAAAATAAATAAAACGTCTAGAAATGAAAATTGCAATGTCTGAAATGAAAATATACTGGATGGGATTAAGAGCTGAGGAATGGCAGAAGAAAAGAGTAGTCAACTTGAAGACATAGTGATAGAAACTATAGAAAATGAAATGCAGAGAGAAAAAAACTTAAAAAGAAAGAAAGGAATGAAGGAAAGGGAACCAATGAGCTGTAGGACAATTTCAAGGGGCATAATATACATGTAATTGGAGTCCCTCAAATGGTTTATAGAAAAAAATTTCTGAATAAGTTATAGACAAAATTTTTCCAAATTTGATGAAAAATTATAGAATCACAGATCCAAGACTCTCAAGAAACCCCAAGCATAAGAAACAAAGAAAACTATAACAAGACACATGATAATCAATTGCTCAAAACCAGTGATTAAGGAACAAATCATTTAAAAATCAGAGAAAAAAACCACATTATACACAGAGGAACAAAGATAAGGGTGGCAGCAGATCTTTCATTAGAAGCAATGCAAACGAGAAGACAGTGAAGCAACATCTTTAATGAACTGGGAAGAAAAAAACAAAAACCTGTCAACCTAGCATTCTATACCCAGGGAAAATATCTTTCTAAACAAAGGCAAACTTTTTAAAAAGTTAAACCTAAAAAAGCTGAAAGAATTAATTACCAGTTACCCATGAAGTGGTATAGCATTATTTGAAAGTGGACTTAGATTAGTTTTAAAGAAATATTGCAAACCCTAGGGCAACCACTTAAAAAGTTATTTAAGGAAGTATAATTGATATGCTTAGAGAGAAGAAGAAATGGAATCACATTAAATGCTCAATGAAAGCCAGAGAAGGCAGAAAAAGAGAAAGATAAATGGGATGGAAAAAGATACACCATGCTAATGCTAATCAAAAGAAAGTTGTATTAACTAGATTAATTTCAGACAATGCAGACTTCAGAACAAGGAAAATTTTCAGGACTAAAGAGGAGCATGACATAATGATAAATCAGTCAATTCTCCAAGAAGATATAGCAATCCTTAACATGGATACTCCTAACAACAGAGCATCGTAACACATGAGGCAAAAACTGGTAGAATTGCAAGGAGAAACAGACAAATGTGATAGCTGGAGACTTCAACACCCATCTTTCAGTAATTGACACATCCAGCAGGTAGAAAATCGGTGAGAATATAGTTGAACTAAATAGTACCATCAATCAACTGGATCTAATCAACATTTATAGAATATTTCATCCAACAGTTACCAAATACATATTCTTCTCAAGCTCACATGGAATATTCACCAAGATAGACCACATTCTGGGCCATAAAACACACCTAAAGAAATTTTAAAAAGTAGAAATCATATAAAGTGTGTTCTCAGACCACAGTGGAATTAAATTAGAAATCAGTAACAGAGAGATAGCTGGAAAATCTGAAAATATTTGGAAATTAAACAAGACACTTCTAAAAAGACTAATCATACCAAGTGTTTGTGATGTGCACAACTAGATCTCTTATACGCTGCTAATGGGAAGGTAAAATAGTACAAGCACCTTGGAAAACAGTTTGAGTTTCTTAAAAAGTTAGACATAGACCTGCCACATGACCTACCCATTCCACTCCTAAATATTTACCCAAGAAAAGTGAAAGCATATATTTATATAGAGACTTATACATGAATATTTATAGCAGCTTTATTTGTAATTGTCAAAAACTGGAAACAACTCAAATATCCTTCAACAGGTGTATGCATAAATGACTGTGGTATATCCATACAATAGAATGCTCCTCAGCAATAAAGAGGAATGAATTATTGATGAACGGTACAATCTGTGTAAGTCTCAAAATAATTCCTGAGTAAAAGAAGCTAGACAAAACAAGACCGCATATTGTACGGTAACTTGATGTAAAATACTACAGAATGCAAACTAATTTAGAGCGACAGAAAGCAAATCAGTAGTTACCAGGTGATGTTGGGTAGGAGGGTGCAGGCAGAAACTTTTGGGAGTAATAAATAGGGAATATGTTCATTATCTTGACTGTGGCAGTGGTTACATGGGTGTATACCTAAGTCAAAACTTATTAAATTTTATATTTAAATATGCGCAGTTTATTATATGTCAATTATACCTCAAGAAAGCTGTTTTTAAAATGTATATAATGCAAAGGTTCGGGAAAAACTGAATTCACATAATGTAATTATTTCTTTTGCCCTGAACCAGATTAAGGCATTTTCTAATCTAAGTGTCTTTTTTTTTTTTTTTGGCCGCGCTGCGCGGCACGTAGGATCTTAGATCTCCCATCAGGGATCGAACCCAAAGCCCCTGCACGGGAAGCATGGAGTTTTCTAAGTGTCTTTTACTGGTTAGTTCACCTGGCTATCACAAATCACTGAAATCTAAGAGCATAAATGATAAACCAACTTCATTGCAGCCCATCTCATTCTGTTTTGTTCCATGAATTATTCTTTCAGCAAGCAAATATGTGCTTGGCTGTGAGGGTAGCAAGGTGAGAGTATGTGGAAAGAAGAGTCTCAAAATAAATGATGGTAGGTCAGGAACATTATCTTCTTATATGAAAGACAGCACACTAAAATCTGTTTAGTTGTTTTGCAGCTGCTTAAAACAAGTGAGGCCTTCTAGGGCTCTAAAAAAGCAAATGAGCAAATATTACCCATTCTCTAAGACACTATCTGAGTATCATGAGGTTCACTTTGTATAACTATGTTTTAGATTCTGGGCATGTGGACCTTTACTTGCTTTCATGGCAGACCTAAGTTCCTTTGCAGGTTTTCCCTGGAGATCTGTTGATGACCTCTTTCATTATGGGATTCTCGACCAAAGGGCAGTTTACCAAGCATTTAACTTGCTTCAGCCTGTCACCTGTACATAACATTGAGTTAATCATATTTAAGTCTACACTACTACACTGAGAAGGAAGAGAGGAAGATAAATATATTTTTATAAATACTTAGTAAATAAGGTGACGATACTAAATAAAGCTATGCTTGTAAAAGTTTCTTTTCTTACAGGTAACATGAATAGCATCTCTCCAAAGAACCAGCTTCTTCGTTTCTCTCTTCCATGAGTTGGCTTTTCTTTCTTGGCACCTCTGAAATGAGTGTCCACTGAGAGGTACAATTACAGCCTTGTAGATTCTGTCTATGACAGTGAACACTCTTCACTCTGAACTTGGATTTAACGTGTTGTTGGAACCTCTCACACGGACTGTATCAGAGTGTACTCAGCATCGTTAGTTCTAATTTTTCGTGCATAGATCATTTCTCCCCAACAAAAATTATGAGTTAACTGAAGAGACTGTATCTGCCTCTTTGAGTCTCGAGATTGAATGTATCTAACACTTAGTATTGTTACTTTAAAAAAATCTTCTTCAGAGGTTACATATAAAAGGGACAGTAGAATTTGAGCAGATTATATCATCTTACACCAACATGTATGGAGCACTGCCCCCTTGATGCCTAGTACTGTGCTAGATCTGCAGGAAATACAAGGATATGTCAGGTCATCACAGAAGTTGAACGAGGTTAGATTCAAGAGGGCCTCCCGGTACAAGGCCAAGGGGCTTGGACAGGATAGGGAACCATTAAAGGTCTTTAAGCGGGAGTAAGACAAAATGAAAGACCGTTTTCAGGAAGAATTACCTGACAGAATGATATAGGATGAATAAATTCAGGACAAACTAGAGGCAAAAAGACTAATTTGCCTCTAGTTAAGGCAAATAGTAGGTAAAGATTGAAGCTGTTCAGCTGTGAGATTAAGATGGAGCGGAATGGAAGCAGTTCAGGGAGAAAGGACAACCACGAGCAGAAGGCTTGATAATGGAAACACAACATCCATTAGTTGAGTCCTAAGTATTTTTTCTCTGTTATTTTTATTTTTTACTTATATATCTCTCTTCTTCCAAAATAGAATTTCAGGGAGTTTACTTCTTCTTCTTCCAAAATAGAATTTCAGGGAGTTTACAAAACTTCATGCAGGATGACATAAAATTTAAAATAAGTTGGTCACAAAATTGGAACAAAGGAATGATTATGGTTAGAAAATAAGATAAAGCTAAGGGTAAATTTGTTATACAAAATGCATGCTGTGAGGAGGACACAGTTGGATACTTGAATCATTGTGCAAATAAAGGTAAAAAATAAAGATAGAAAAACACACAAATTCTCAGGATAAGCCCAATAGTTTCTGATACCAAGAACAGAGAAAAATTTCCCTTTGAGGTCTGTAGACAGAAGATACTATGCTTGCTCTTTGGTGAGCAATAACTGTCCTTAACAATATTCTTAGAGTAAAAACATCTAGTAATATAAGCATTGGTATAACACAGGAGGAAAAAAGTCAAAATTAGTGAAAATAATGGCAGTGAGAAGCTCCAAAGCAACAGGATGTGTTTTTGGCTAGTCTGTCTTAATTTGGGGATGGATTTTTTTTAATCTCTAGATGTCATGTTCCCCAAAATATGACCTATATACCATCAATATAAACTGGGGTACTTCATAAAAATGTAGACTCCTGGACCTCCCCCAAGATGTAATGAATCACAATCTTTTGGGAAGGGGCCTCAGGAATTTAATTTTTTTGAAAAACTTCCCAAGTAATTCTTTTTTTTTTTTTTTTTGATATCTAAGAAGTGGATTTATTTAGAGAGACGCACATTCCATAGACAGAATGTGGTCTGTCTCAAAAGGCAAGAACAGCCTTGGGAGAAACACACTCTACAGAGCTTCCCAAGTAATTCTGATGCACACTGATGTTTGAGAACCTCTGACTCGAGCCAAGCTTTTCAATCTATGTGTAGACACGTTACAGGGTATGAATTCAGCAAGCCATGATAAATGTTTTTTAAAATGAAATACAAAGTAGAACAGACTAGAATATATCAGAGTGACCCAAGTTTTAAGTATATGGAATTAGAGTAAGTATTCTTCAGGGTAAATTTTTGAATATACACATATTATTATATGAAATAAATATAACAATGTAATAAATAAGATATATGTTTGTATATGTATATAAATATATGTTACATATATATAGCATAGTGACTATTATATACATCTATGACATCATGATATATATAATTGTCTTAGAGTCACTATGTGTTTTTTCATAAATATACTAGTTAGAGGAATTCTTCAGACAACATTCCCTCTGGATTGTTTTCTCCACTCAGTTTTCATTAAGCTCTGAGCAGCAATGAGTCTGAACTCATACCCGACAGAAGGACCCTGTAGCCAGGTAGGTGTCATGTGTCCTAAACTGTTAGCCCAGCTGGGTAGAAGTGAGTTACATCCGTGAGGAGTTGAGAAGTTAGACAAGAACTAGAAACTAAATAGAAGGCCAGAGACCTCAACCATCTCCCTGAAGGCCAGACCAAGTGTCTCCTCAAGATATAATTGGGGTCCATCTAAAACAGAGGTAGAACGAGCAGGTCTGGGTTCCTCTCTGCAGCTGAACAGTTCTTCTCGTATCTGACCTCCTTCTCTTTCTCTTCCTATGTACAATCTCCCCTCCTACTCAGGAGAGATCTCATCTCTGTGAATCTAGGGCCTTAAAGTTGAGGCATCTATTCCCTGCCATATTTCAAGGCCAAGCTGAAGTTCCACCTTCTCGATGGAAAAGTGGTCCCACTTTGTGGTCCCAAACCACAGTCAGGGTTCCTTTCTCTGAATTTCTACACTCATTTATTCATTATCACAATTTGTCTTTTGTGAATTCATGCATCCACTCAAAACAAATGTTTATTAACCACCTATTATGTGTCGGGTTCTGTGAGGGTAGAAAATTTACATGGCTTTGAACTCTCCACAGCCCTCAGGACAATGACTTGCATATAGTAAGTACTCAACATACATTGTTGACTAAAATGCATTTTTGCTTCCTAATACTTTTTTCTTTTTCTTTTTCTTTCTAATAGTAAGAATAGATGCACAGAAAGAACATGAAAATTTGTAGCAAATTGCACGGCAGGTAGCTGTGCTCACTTTTTCATACCTTTACAATACAAGGCTGCTCTTGTGTGTACAGATGTGACCTTCTTAAATCATATTTCACCAAATTAAAAACATTTATCAGGAATGTATCTGAATACATTCTAAGCATCATTTATCCTAAAAAAGCAAGTCAATTGAATTCATAATGAAATCTTTCATTTGTTTCAATTTGATCTACCTGAGATGCTTAAATGGATACATAATATACTCACTTCTCCCTAGGAATATCCTAAACCAAAAGCTAAGAGTGTCTTGCTCCCCAGAAAAAGAAAAACAAATATCGTATATTAACGCATATATGTGGAATCTAGAAAAATGGTACAGATGAACCTGTTTGCAAGGCACAGACGTAGAGAACAAATGTACGGACACCAAGGGGGGAGAGCACGGGGTGGGGGGTGGAGGGTGGGATGAATTGGGTGATTGGGATTGACATATATACACTAACATGTATAAAACAGATAACTAATAAGAACCTGCTGTATAGCACAGGGAACTCCACTTGACTGTACAGTAGAAACTAACACAACATTGTAAAACAACTACACCCCAATTTAGAAAAAAAAAAGTGGAGCTGGAATAACTGGATAATCTCACGAAAAAAAAAAAAAAGAATGACTTGTTCCTTTCTGTGTTAAACAAGCTTTAGGAGTGGAAGTATTGCCTTTATGCATTTTTAAGCAATCAAAATATCTTCATGGGGGCTTCCCTGGTGGCGCAGTGGTTGAGAGTCCGCCTGCCGATGCAGGGGACACGGGTTCGTGCCCCAGTCCGGGAAGATCCCACATGCCGCGGAGCGGCTGGGCCTGTGAGCCATGGCCGCTGAGCCTGTGCGTCCGGAGCCTGTGCTCCGCAACGCGAGAGGCCAGAACAGTGAGAGGCCCGCGTACCGCAAAAAAAAAAAAAAAAATTTTCATGGGATGAAAAAAATTTTTACAGAATTTCTATGGTTGAATAATTTGAAACAGCTAGGAAACTGGATCCATTAAACCCACTTACAATAAAGCTTTTAAAATACACAATAATATATGATAATTGTAATTTTTGAAAATGTAGCTTTTATTATTTATTTAAAAATCTAACAAATCACCTATAACCCTGTCACCTATGAATTAGTACTTGGAAAATATCCTGCTAGGTCTGTTTTAAGAAGTCTTTAGCTTATCAGTTATCTATGAGAAATCTTTGAATTTACTAGCCTTAAGGATGGGACTTTGTCACCCAGCCTTAGACACAGTAGTAGAATCGAATAGAAGAAAACAATGTGGAACAGGGAGTCTTTCCAAAGAAAATTCATCATATATCTTTCTTAATGAACCTATTAAAATGGGGGAGAGAAATTGTTAACAAAAGGTAACTTTATCACCAAGGCAAGATATGCTATTATTGCCTTAATAACCAAATTACTCTCCGACATTACTTTCACTCGAGAATGTTATATGCTTAATAAGAAGTGCCAGGATGGGATGTGCTCAGCATTTTCACACTCATTTACTACAGTACCTCAGAGCATTATAGAATGTTCACTTGAAATGTAATTTTCCAGCTAAGTTACAGCTTTGCGAGTTAGGGAAACTCAAACTCTCGATTTTGTCCTAGAGATTTTGAAGTTTTATGTTATTATGACTATCTCACATGCCAAGGTAAAGCCAACAGTGTTAACTTACACCCAAGAGAACAGAGTGAAACTACAATCACTGACTGACAACTGACTTACAATAAAAAATCTCCACAGACTTAAACGGCTGCTTTAAAGGAGACATAACTAACGTCAGTACTGGAGAGATGAAAGCAACTCGATCCCTGCGTATTCATGTCAGTATGTCAATGCATATCTATCTGACTATGATGACAATATAAAAATGGAAGAAGGTCAGGATATCTAAGCATGGCATTAAAGTCTAGACCAAATCTGATCGAAGATCAAAGATACTGTAACTACCAGTCTTAACCGCATTCTGTTAAGTTTAATTACAGTTGAACTCATAATTTATTTCCAAGATCTCCAAGACATCCTGGCTAGTACTCTGGAATTTTTTACGTAACCATACAGGGATTGAGATATTTTAAGATTCTAAGCCTATAACAGTGTATTTGTAGATAATTATATGCTGTGGGATGTATAATATGATTCCCTGTTCTTTTGATAACACAGGCACCCGTTGAATGAGAGCCTGAGTGAAAACAGTAATTCAAAGTTTCCTTCCTTTGTGATTTTTTGGTCTAAATCTCACCATTACTTTTTCATTGTTTGGACCTTATTGTATTAAAAGGCAGGGCAAGCCTGATAAGAGCAAAGGAAAGGCTTAACACAGTTTGGAGAAGGCAGCATGGATTTCCTCCAGAACAGGGACCCACCCTAGGGGCCTGGAACCATGGGAATTTCCTACTGAAGGATGTAGCAGTCTATAGCTTAATTTTCACCCTAAGATTAATGGGACCTGGGATATGGAACATTCTCCAGCTCTGGGTAAAATCAAATACCACAAGTTAGAAGTTCAGGTGCATTTCTCTTTTTTATGGATACCAGTATATTGTCAAAGAGACTCACAGACTACATGAGGGAGAAAAAAAATGTTTTTCCTGCAATTCCTATGAACTGTGAAGAATTGAAATTATATGCTTGAGGACAGCAGCAGCACAGAGACTCAGAAGAAAAAAAAAAAAAACACAACTTTTAAGCTACTTCTGAAAACTGATGAATGTCACATATTATGCTCACAGGATATCCTATCCAAAAGGATTTGCTTCTTTCAACTGTCCTGCAACTCACAGCTGTGACTGTCACATTCTTGAGGTGAAGCTATGCTCCATGTCCACTTAAGCTTGATCTGCCTATGAAAGCTGCCAACCACAAATATGCAGGCACTGGAGCATTCTGTCCTCCCATCACTACCACAAACACTTGGATTAGTGCTTGATTTATTAAAGTGATAAGTGATTCTACTACAGCAGTGGTTCTCAAACGGGGCTGGTTTTACCTCCTCGGGGACGTTAGGCGATGTCTGGAAACATTTTTAAGGGTCACAACCTGGGGGGGTTGGGGTGGGTGTTGCTATTGGCAACCAGTGAGTAGAGACCAGAGATGTTGCTAAACATCCTACAAAGCACAGAACAGCCCTTCCACAGCAAAGAATTATCGTGCCCAAAACACGATACCTAATGGTACCTAAGTCGAGATACTCTGAACTAGAGTTTTCTTTTTCTCACAACTGCTCCATGGAGATGAGCATGGATGTGGGTACGTAAGGATGGTAGACGAATGTATTTGCTCCCTTATTTCTCCATCCCTCAAAACACTCTTCTCTACCTTTGTGTAACTGGTCACCATTCAGCTTTCACCAAAATCTATGGCTTCTAACTGAAAGACACCAAGGGTCACTTTTAGCACAAAACAAATGTTTCTCTCTTCCAGGAGCCAAATGGTCTGTGCTAACTTTTCAAGTGTCTTCAACTCTTTTGATGAATTGAGGTTCTTCTCTAGCTGGTGAAGAAAAACAACATGGATAATGGTCTCTGCAGCTGTTGGGAGGTTTGTGTGTTGTGTTTTTTGTTTGTTTGGGGTTTTTTTTGTCTAGATTAGCTGCCCCAGCTACATTAATTCATGCACTTGACCAAGCAAAATGCCTCATTCCTAAAATAGGGTAGTCAAAGAAACCAGATTAACCTGGAAGGAAACATGAAACTGTGGGAAAGAAGATAAGGCTGACCACCCAATCACCTCATTTTCAGAAGAATCAAAGTCTTGCACTGCCAAGGCCACCTGCTAAAGTCCAGAAAAAGAAACACTGGAAGAAGAAAGAAATGCTGATGAGGATGCAATGATATAGGCCAAACTAGAAATAGAGGTTGGGGGGGTCAAGGGAGAGCACATTCTTTTCCCATAACTATTGATACTTCGTAACCATGCTCCCAAATAGAGGCATTTGCATGCCTTCTGTTAAAAGCATTAAAGGATAACCCATGTCCTCCCTTGGTTACAGAGCTCATAGCCCTGTTCTAATCAAAAGGAAGATAACTCTACTTCCAGGAATGTTTGAGTCTGGAAGCAGTGGTCTAAATGACCAGTAAGTCCCTATCTGTTATCACCCTTCACATAGAACACTATGTGCCTGTGTTGCAGAGAATATAGTGTGAGGGGAAAAAGCCAAGCCTTTACCAAAACCCATATACTCTTTTGGGAGGAATGGACTTGAACTTATATTTAGGCTGAGCGACATAAAGGTGGGTCCTGTGCTCCAATAGGTTTTCCAGTATCTATCTCAAAGCCCACCATTAGCCATCCATCCTCCTTGCTAATTACACTCCAGCTACATAAGGAAGTGTGGTTTTTCACACTTGGGATTCTGTTTCCTGGCCTCTTTCCCTTTATCACGCTCTTCCTCACCATCAATCCCACTTTTGTCTTCCTTTCTTTAAGATTAGGCTCAGGTCCCATTTTTAGGGAACTTCCCTATGACCCTACTCTCACCCTTTTTCTGTGCTTCTATGACAACCAGTTAATATCAGCATCATTCTATATAGGCCATTTTCCCGTCTATTCATATTTCCAGTGGATATCAAAAGTTTAGTGCGCAAAATATTCACTTGAGGAATTTGCTAAAAATACAGATTCCCTTGCTCTATGCAGAGATTTGTGTGTGTGTGTGTGTGTGGTATGCAGGCCTCTCACTGCCGTGGCCTCTCCCATTGCAGAGCACAGGCTCTGGACGCGCAAGCTCAGCAGCCATGGCCCACGGGCCCAGCCGCTTCACGGCATGTGGGATCCTCCCGGCCCGGAGCATGAACCCGTGTCCCCTGCATCGGCAGGCAGATTCCCAACCACTGCCCCACCAGGGAAGCCCTATGCAGAGATTTTTGAATCAGTAAGTGTAGGAGAGACCCAGGAGACTGCATCTGTAAATAAAAACCTTCCCTAGTGATCCTGATGCTGGTGTCTACCAACAACACTGGAGAACTCAGCCATGTCTGCACTCCAAGCCCCTTAACAATGAGTCTAGAAGCCATCTTTAATTCTTCTTCATATCCCCAGCACCAATCCAGGGCCAATCCATGGCACAGGGAAAATCCATGTTTCAAAAAGTTGTTGAGAGACTTCCCTGGTGGTCCAGTGGTAAAGAATCGCCTTACAATGCAGGGGACGTGGGTTCAATCCCTGGTCAGGGAACTAAGATCCCACATGTCGCGGGGCAACTAAGCCCACTCGCCACAACTACTGAATCACGCGCCTCAACTAGAGAGACTGTGTGCCACAAACTACAGAGCCCATGCACCCTGGAACGTGCGGGCCACAACTACAGAGCCCACGCACCCTGGAGCCTGCAAGCCACAACTAGAGAGAAGCCTGCGCACCTCAAGGAAGAGCCCGCGCATCGCAAGGAAAGATCCCGCGTGCTTCAACTAAGACCCAACGCAGCCAAAAATAACTTAAATAAATAAATCTTTTTTAAAAAAAAAACAAGTTTTTGAATAGATAAGTCCTGAAACATCTCTGGTTGAGAAAAACAAACATCAAATAAATTTTTTATATGGAGTAGTTGTGAGTGTGAGGCCAGGAAAAAAAATTAGATGAAAGGAGTAATGGAAAATCCCTGAAGTCAATTTCCAGTTGCTCCATATTTTGCCAAGAAACATTACTGCAAGTCTCTTCTTCACTTTTAGCATCAATTCCCATTACTGAGCTTCCCTCTGCTCACCATGCCTGGTGTTACACCAATCAGCTACCTGTGGACTTTTATATCATCTTTATACTGCATCCCACACCCTTCTAGTACTGCAGTCAGGAAGAATGTGTGCTTACGTTAAATGCCCTCCTGTACTTTCTGATCATCCATTCTTAATCGGTAGTGCCCAACCTGAGACAGAAAGTTTTAAATCTCAATTCGAAAGAAGACAAGAAAAGGGTCTCATAATATCATACCACTTTTAGACAAAGACAAAGAATAGTCTGTAGTCGAATAACTAGTAAAATCAGGACAGAAATACAGCTCTGGTGTGTAAAGCAAAGTTTTGTGTGTGCTCTATTAGGTATAGATGTTAGTCATACTAGGAAAGAAAAAAAAAAGAAGTGTGTGTGTATATACGTGGGTGTTCAGTTAAAAATGAGCTTGCCAAAAAAAAAAAAAAATGAGCTTGCCAAGAATTTTCTAGTTTCGTATTAGAGCAAAATAGATTTGATTCTTTGTCCTGGTGTCTCCCATCTTGGTTCAATGGGAGTCGAAAATATTTTTCACCCAACCCTCAGGGTCAGAGTTCTCTGTTACTGGAATGCTATTTTGTTTTCAGGCTGTTTTATGTTAACGGCTTGATTGCCAATATGGTGGTGTAGCAAGGATTTTCATTTTGGAAATCTTAGTACCATATGTCAATAAATACTAAGAAAAATATTCCTTTATGTCTCCTATACACGCGCGCACACACACACACACACACACACACACACACACACACTCTACCAACTCTGGTTTACTCCCCCCACCATAACAAATCCCTTTCCAAACATTCCATCTAAAAAGCTTGCCATTTAAATATGTCTAAATAAACTTTTAGGGTTTCCCTGGCGGCACAGTGGTTGAGAGTCCGCCTGCCGATGCAGGGGACACGGCTTCATGCCCCGGTCCGGGAAGATCCCACATGCCGCGGAGCAGCTGGGCCTGTGAGCCATGGCCGCTGAGCCTGCACATCCGGAGCCTGTGCTCTGCAACGGGAGAGGCCACAACAGTGAGAGGCCCGTGTACCGCAATAAATAAATAAATAAGTAAACTTTTTATTTTGGAATAATCTTAGATTTATAGAAAAGTTTCAAAGAAACTCCAGAGAATTCTCATATACCCTTCATCAATTTTTCCTAATGTTAACATCTTTCATAACCTTGGTCCATTTGTCTAAACCAGGGGATGACAAACTGTAGCAGCCTGCTGGCCAAATCCAGCCTGCTGCCTGTTTTTGTAGGGCCTGCAAGCAAAGAAGAGTTTTTATATTTTTAAATGTTGAAAAAATCAAAGGAAGAATAACATTCCATGACACATGAAAAGTATATGAAATTCAAAATTTAGTGTCCATAAATAAAATTTTATGGGAACACAGCCACGCCCATTCTTGTACATATTGTTTATAGACCTTTACCACTATTAGGGCAGAGTTAACTGGTTGCAACAGGAGACCAGAGAACCCTCAAAGCTCAAAGTTTTACTTTCTGATCTTTTACAGAAAAGTTTGCTGACTCTTGGTCAGATCTAAGAAATTAACATTGTTACATTACTATTAAATAAACCACAGACTTTTAATCACTAGTTCTTCCACTAATGTTTCACAATGCAATCCAGGATACCACACTGCATTTAGCAAACACTTTTTAATAGTGAGCGTCTCTTTACCCACCAGGTGCATGATCCTACTTTGGAAAATATTCCGGCCTAACAAATGGATTTCAGCTGGCCACTGTTTGTTTTTGTTGTTTGTTTGGGATTGCCTACATGCTTTACACAATAGGCAGACAATTTAACGCAACATCTGGGCTAGGAAAGCTGTGAACTCCAAGGTGGAGGAAGAGCTATATTTGTTCACGCGGTCCATGTGCTGGGGCAAGGCAGGGTACTAACTCCGGCCCCTCAAAAAGCAGGCTCCCAGGGCTTTCCTGGTGGCGCAGTGGTTGAGAGTCCGCCTGACGATGCAGGGGACACGGGTTCGTGCCCGGGAAGATCCCACATGCCACAGAGCGGCTGGGCCCGTGAGCCATGGCCGCTGAGCCTGCGCGTCTGGAGCCTGTGCTCCGCGGCGGGGGAGGCCACAGC
Source organism: Stenella coeruleoalba (assembly GCF_951394435.1). Classification (NCBI taxonomy): domain Eukaryota; kingdom Metazoa; phylum Chordata; class Mammalia; order Artiodactyla; family Delphinidae; genus Stenella; species Stenella coeruleoalba. The sequence continues at coordinate 35,223,741 of NC_137151.1, read as the reverse complement.
AGTGAGAGGCCCGCGTACCGCAAAAAAAAAAAAAAAAAAGCAGGCTCCCAGTGTTCCCCCTCGTATGGTGTGAGGCCTCCTCCCACGCAATCCCTGCCCCAGCTCCCTGTCCTTTGTTTCCTCTTCCACAAGCCTGGCCTGTGAACAGCGCGTCTCTCCCTTTCACCCGGCTGCCGGCTCTTTCAATGGGCTCCGCAGGCACAGGCGGGCGGCGTCCGGTTGCCGGGCAACGGCCAGAACGGCAGCACACGTTGCCGCCAGGGCCGAGACACATCCGCACTAGCCCGTCTGCGCCGCGAGCCTGTGGCCTGATTTCTCCTTCTCCATTGTTGTAGCGAACACAAAAGACTACAACTCCAGTATAGTCACGGGGCTTGCATTAAATTACGCGCCAGGCCATTCTTTGGACCACAGCCTTTGTGGGCTGGGATGCGTCCCCTCCCGATGCCAGAACTCCACGCCTGTCACTCGCAGGCTGAAGCGCTTCGCGAGCGTGGGCGAGTTGTCTCCCTCCCTCCCTTCGCCACATCCGCCCACCGACCGCCTTTGTTCCTTTCAGCTGGCGGCCAGGCTCTCGTTTGCCTTTTGGCTGGCATGACATCACTCCAGCGGCGGTCTTGGGCATTCCTCACCACTCGCTTCCTTCTCTCTCAAGTTAAGCGTCGCATATAAAAATCCCAGGCCTATTTGGTCCTCTACTCTTATCTCTTTCTCAACCATCTCCCCACGCCCCCATTCCTCTCTCTCAAGTTCTTGAGGCTGCTGTTGCCATGGCACTCAATTTAAGAGATGAAGGGAGCTTTTCTCTGCTGTCTGCCAAACTCTCCAAACTTCAGAGGCTTAAGTCAGTGCTGAGTCCTTGGGATTTGCCAACGCTCCCCTGTGCTACAGTCTGAAGAGAGTTAACGTTTAATTCACTGCCTCTATTCCCGGATCCAAAATTCGGTGGTGAATGGGGAAGAGAAATTTTAAGTCACGCTTAGGAGCAATTGCATGTAAAAGCTGGAAGGGGTCTCCTCCAAAGGAAGAACATTCCAAGATATGAATTTATTTTTCCTCAACAGTGTAAGATGGACAAAGTGCATCTCATTAGCTATTTAATACCAACTCTTAGTTGCTGAGGGAGAAGTGCATGAAGGTAACGCTAACCTTTCCAGCTTTTTTTAATACTACTGTGTGAAATGCCTGTTGTTCAGCTAGGGTTCCCAATTAACCCTAGGGTCCCTTCCGCAGCACCTTCCCAGGTCAGGAGTGGAGGCAGGCACTTGTCCTAAATCTCAGCACACTGGTTAATGACAGTGTGGGGATCCAGATGTACCTTGCACCTGCACCCTCCGGACATCTTTGTGTTTCTCTCATTATTCCCACTCCCTTCCCCATAATATTTTGCTAAGACCCAGGCACAACGAAATAAGGTAAGTCATGAGAGGGATTCAACCTATACAGTTACAACTTACTTTTTTTTTTTTTTTTTTTTTTTTGCGGTACGCGGGCCTGTCACTGTTGTGGCCTCTCCCGTTGCGGAGCACAGGCTCCGGACGCGCAGGCTCAGCGGCCATGGCTCACGGGCCCAGCCTCTCCACGGCATGTGGGATCTTCCCGGACCGGGGCACGAACCCGCGTCCCCTGCATCGGCAGGCGGACTCTCAACCACTGCGCCACCAGGGAAGCCCTACAACTTACTTTTAATACAGAATTCATATTATGGGGGTGGAAGGGAGAGAGCAAAAGCCTGTATGTCCTTAATATATTTTAACTTTTTCAGTTGGATGTCAAACTTCAGCTACCATAAGTTAATCAAGCAGGGATGATGTGCAACTATTTGTCAACTGATGTGGCACAAGCACTGACCCATCAGAACAGACGCCCTAGCAATGAGCATGGACCCCGGCCAGTAGCCTGCATGGGTATGAAGCCACTGAACACTACTGCTGACACCCACGAGGATCACAAATCCATGCCAAGCAACTGAGTGGGGGGTGAGGGGAGTTCCAAAAGGCAAAGCATTGTCTTTCCCTCCAGTTATTCATTATTTGGTTTGAAAAAAATGAAACTAGCATACATGAAATGATACCAATTGATAGAAGACAATAAAATTAACTATTCATAGCTTGGAATTTTTCTTAGTAATAATAATAGCTAAATTTTTACAACAGCCCTATGAAGTTATTGGTACTATTATTCTCCCCATTTTACATACATGAAATGTAAAGAATTATGAGGTACTTCTCTCTCCAGAAAAAGAAGAGGGAGACACTTATTAATTGCCTGCAGTGTTTCAGGTATGGTTCCAGGCAATACAGTCACTCATACAGATGACCACACTGTAGAAACCTGGATTTAGTAGCTATGTGCAGGACAAATAGGAGGGAAAAAATGAGGCAGTCAAGGTCACTGGGTAGGAGAAGTTTGGAAGAACCTAAGTCAAAGGCTGTAAGAAGGAAACCAGGGTGATGGAGTAAACTAGCTTCAGTTACCTAGCAAATTCAGGAGAACAAATATAGGATAAGCATGTTTTGAAGAAAAAAAGAAAAGGGATGTCAGGGGTATGAAGGAGCTCTGGGAGGAGGGGCCTCGGGCCCAAGCCTCAACCACAGGCTAGAGGTGGCAGTTGTGTAACAGGGCCTTCAAGACAAGTAGATGAAGAAAGGAAAGAAGTGATGTAAGAGGCACTTGGGAAAGAATCTTAGCCACTGATTTATGTGGGGGATATGAGACGAAGGAGTAAAAAGTGATGGAGGTTTCAAATTTGCCGAGGTTTGTTATAATCAACAGCTCTCGAGTGGGTTCCAAGAGTTAACTCAGCAACTCACAGTGCTGAACTCACCTCAGAGTAGTTTACTGACAGAAAATCTGAGCGAATAAATAAATATTAAAGCAGTCCTGGGCACAGAGTAGAAGCTAATTGAATATTTATTGGTTGACTGCTTAAATAAACTGAGGAACCAGGGTATGTGCAAATCCTAAACTTTTCTTTAAATCAGTGTGTTCTTGGGACTATTTTCTTCATATCAGTGGGCCTAGGGCCTTGGGCCCTAGAGTTTCTGCCCTTGGGACTATCTGAAGACACCAAGGCAGGGAGGCGCAAACGAAAGGACCGGGAGACTTGGGCTCCGCCTCTAGCTTGGATGTAACACCTTAGAAAGGTCATTTAGTTACTCTGTACTTGGTGTCCTTGCCTGTTCAACACTGAGGCTGGATTAAATAATCTAAGGTATAAACATTCAAATTTTACAACTGTATATCCACCCAAAGCATCTGAAGAAAAACATGAAGCATTTGGCACTGAGCAGATCTTGACCGTTTTCTCCAAAGGTAACAGAAACGCATCTCACCAAATGGTAAAGGAGATAATCATGGTATTTCTAGGCTCTTTTCCTATAAGAATCGTGGCAATTTTCACAAGTTTGGAGGGACTTTCCCATTAATTTTGATTCCCATGATTTCACACCCATGGAAATTTCCTCAGAGAAGCAGTTTCTTTGGCAGTTCCATGCTCACGATCATCTTAGTATCAATGGGAATTCTGAGATGTCAGCAGGGCAATAGGCCTCTTCTGGGCAGTGGGAAAAAGGAGCTGTCTCCTTTTATTACCAAAAATAAATACAGAAGACACAAAAGATTTTCACTACACTTGTCACATATGGTGGAGTAAGTTGAAGATGGAACTAAAGTCTCCTCCAAAAAATAAAAGGCTTTGTGTGTGTTTCAAAGGCATTTTATGTTGCATAACATGGAATTAGCCCCAGCTCCAGCCCTTTGAGGTTTGCATATTTATATAAATATATTGTCTAAAACAAAGAATTTTGAATTCTGTCTTATATTTAACCCCACCCCCCGCCCCAGGAAATTAGAACACACTGGGAAAAAAAAAAAAAAGCTGAAAGGAAACATTGTTTGGGGAGAACTTATCTGTAAACAATGAAGTGCCTTCAACAGTAAACAGTTCCAACAAATTGTACCAGTGGTCGAGCTCACTGTGTTTAGTATTTGCTGTACTTTTAAAATCTAGACTTAGCTTTGATTCATGCCTGTTTAGCCCCATGCTCTTCGCAGTGTGATCCATGGATCAGCAGCAACAGCACCACTTAAGAGCTTGATAGAAATGCAGAATCTCAAGTGCCACCCAGACCGACTGCACCAGAATCTGCATTTTATCCATAACCCAGGTGATTCTTATGACCAGTGGAGAAGCACTGCTCTAGTCTACAGAACCCATCCAGTAGAAGTGATGTTTAAAAGTGGTTTGCTTATTTTGAAAGGGCAGTTTTCTGGGAAAAAAGTTGTAGAAATTATTGGCTACATCTGTCACTAATGGGACTAAGACCCTCGCTAGTGTCAGAGAACAATAAAATACGGCATGCTATCAGTAGTATAAGAAAATGCCAAGAGACCTACTATCGGTGAGGCTTGCATTTGGGGCAGTTTTAGGACTCCTCTACCCACATTCTCTTGACACAGCCTTCCTGTGACCAAATACACACTTTTGAAAGATGACTAAGGTTAAGAGTGCAATCTGGCCACAGAAAGGAGAAAAGCTCACTGACCCATGCTGGCCTCTGACCTTGACCTCATTAGATAACCAAATGAGCTAACCAGGCATGGACATCAGAGAGCATTATGTGTTGATTAAGACAAAGCATAAGAAGAACCAGCAAAAGATCAGTTACACAGATGTCTCTACCTTGATCACCCATATTTATTAACACTATATATACATATTTTTCCATCTTCTGGTATTTTTCCCACTGTATTGCAGATCAGGGACTTGAAGACAACAAAAGGTTCTTCTCTTTCATAGCTCTCTAGTCCTTTCCTTCAAAGCACTTAAGACAAATTTATAAATTTATTTTTGTGTTTATTCTTTTTTTTTTTTTTTGGGGGGGGGGCAGTACGCAGGCCTCTCACTGTTGTGGCGTCTCCTGTTGCGGAGCATAGGCTCCGGACGCACAGGCTCAGCGGCCACGGCTCATGGGCCCAGCCGCTCCGCGGCATGTGGGATCTTCCCGGACTGGGGCACGAAGCTGTGTCCCCTGCATCTGCAGGCGGACTCTCAACCACTGCACCACCAGGGAAGCCCTGTGTTTATTCTTTTATGATAGTTTCGACCACTAAACTCCCCAAGGGAAGAGACCTTCCCCCCTCTGGTTCACCCAACACTTAGCAAGATCCCTGGCACTTAGTAGAAGTTCAAGAAACATTTGTTGAGTGACTAAGTGAATGGATAGTAAATATGGATCATATCTCTAAAACCAAATCTACCTAAGCTACCCTGCAACATTCAATAAACATTGAATATTCTATTATGCTAGGGGTTGGATATACAAATTTGCCCTGCCTTTTAGGACCTTATATTCTAGTAGAAAAAATAGATTTATAATAACATTAACAGCTAACATTTTAGTCAGTGTTCTAAAAAATGTTATACTACTAATTTATTGATTCCAACAATTCTAGGAGGTAGATATTATGACTGTCTCCATTCTGTATATGTGGAAACTGAGGCTCAGAGAGGTTAAGTAACTTGCACACATCTAGTACAGGGTGGACCTGTATGTGAACACAGGTGGTCTATGTCCAGAAACCATACTCTTAATTAAGTACTTGGGTAACCACCTTCTAATAAGCTATGAGAAGTGATCAGAGAGGTATGCACAGAATCTAAGGAAGAAGAGGCGGGACAACTAGTTCTAAACCCAGCCTGTGCTCTTCAAAGTAATAACCAAAAGCAAGCACTTGCTGCTGATGAAGAATTTGCTGGGAAGGTCTATGTGGCAGATGCAGCCCAGTGCTCTCCAGGGGTTAGAGTCAGCCTGAAGTCAGTCTCACCTTCCCTCATCTTGCTCTTTTCAGCCTTGGTAGCCACAGAGATCCCAATCCAATAAAAACACATATTAACCTATACTGTGAGCTTGGTGCAGGAACTGAGCAGAGGCTTCAATGGTTTAAGGGATTCAGAGGAAGCCTGAACAGGATATCAATGACATCCAGATTCAGAATTTAGGACACAACAGGATAATCACTTCCCCAGGCACAATGCATGTAACTGTTTTCTCTCTTGGTCATCTCTCCATCTTTATTCTCCCTTTCTCCCCTCTCCGGAGGGGGACCTATCTCCTCCAGTCTTGACATGCATTAGGGTCTTTCAAGTGGAAGCACTTCCTCTAATTCCTGATAGGTTATGAGTGTGACCTCAGGTTCTGCTTTGTGTGTTTCAAGCTGAGATACCATCAGAACTCACATTTCCCTTCCAGGGCTCCACAAATTACTCTGGTGTGTGGATTACATAAAAATATAACTCTCAGTTCCTCGAAGTAGTTTAACAGAATTTGGAATTTAGGGGAATTTATGCACTCTGGAGCAATCTTTAAATAACGTGTTAAGTTCTAAAAGGGAAGATGCACTTTACTTCAAGTCTTCTCTGAGGTAGCTATCTATAATTAGCTCCTTGGTCACTGAACTGATAAAGCAGGTATCTTTTTTAAAGGATAAGTCATAAGAAATAAAATAAACCTTCTACTACATCAAAAGTTACTTGCTACAGTCTTTACACACTTTGCCTCTTTCTACCTTCCGCCTCTGTTTTTGGATAACTGCACCTCTCAATATGTTTTTGTTTGTTTCTCTTTTCTTATTTCTTTTATACTTAGAAGGTACCTCAGTGTTTTATTCAAAGGAAAATCTCTTCTGACAGCAATTCCACTTACTCTTTGGTGTTTGGTTGTGCTTCCCTCTTCTGCTCTTTTTTACTGGCGCCTCCCAAATTCTTTTCTTTCTCTACTTCTCCCTGTCTGCATGTTTTCCCACCACCACAGTTTATCTTCTTTCTCCCCCTTACATGCCTGGATGGTACAAAATCGAAAGGACAAGCTGAGGGTGTTTTTCTATGTTGTTACATCTATCCATATTCTTTCCTCTCTGTGGATATGTTATCACAGAACTTGGTCATTTCTTGGAAAACACTGCCAACAGCTTGCAACTCAGCATGAACCATCTCCATAATCCCCATTGTTTTCAAAAATATAGCCATATCAATTTACAGCCATATCAAATGGAACTGATGGCCAGTGTGAAGGCCAGAGAGTGGTGAGCGTGCTCTCCTCACTGTTCGGCACCCCTCCCTGCAGTGGCCTGGATGAAGGGGGCCTATCAAATGAGGGCACACTGAGTGGGAATGGCTGGGGGGTGGCGCAGCAGTGGTAAAGGTTCATATTAGAAACTGTTCTCTTTCTCTCATTTGCTCTGCATGGCCTGTCAGCAAAACCTGACAGCTTTAAACCCGGCACGAATAACTAACCACTTATCTGTGATTTTCCAGCCTTGTCTACTTTCTGTGTACCTGAAACATTTTTTCTCTCCCTGATTTCAAACAAGCAGTATTTTCAAGGCACAAAAATTGAATATGTAAACCCAATGAAATTTGGTAGAAATATTAGTGTAGTCATACAATGTTTCACTATTAACCTTCTGCGGCATGGCATGGTTCGAGTATTTTTAATACTTGGATAAGTATTCAATTTTACTTCCTAATTTTAACATTCTTAAAATAATTTCTTCCTAAATCTAGCTTTTAGCTAATGCTTGCGAATAAGAGTGATCCTAAACTGCCTGGAGTTTTCATTACCTTCCTAACCAACAGTGCTATCACTGTGGTTTAACTCTTCAGCCCACCAAAGGCATAAACAAGAATATCCAGCAATTCTACTTTCATTGTGAAACACCAATTTCATTTACATCCAAAGAAAGTATGGATGAAATAAATCCAGTTGAGTGGTTGGCCGGAGGTGGTGTAGTTCTGACTAATACATCAAGTTTTCTGCTAGTAATATTTCTAAATCTATTACCTTATTAATATAAAATATAATTGATAATCTCCTATGTGTGCTGTAACAATAGAATTCAAGTTGGAAGCACGTTTCTATCGTAGGTCTTCTGCACTGTCACTGTCTCTTTCAACAAAATGCCCACATCCGACGTGTGATGTTGAAACGCTAAGTGATTTGTAATTCCTAATAATAACTTTCATTTTGTTAATTCCTTTCTGCCCTTTAGCATCCTTCAAAGCTTTAATGATCCATATAATTAAATTATAACTCAGAATGAGAACTTTCTAGAAATATAATATATAATAATAGAAATACAGGTTTTGTTTAAAATCAGAGCAATGTAATTGAAAGACAAAAGGTTAGATTTGATTGAAATTAGTGGAGCCTGGGCCTGAAACAAGAAGTGCTTCTGATAAAGAAGTGAGTTGAAGATGTGTGAGAGGACAGAGAACCACACCCCAGGGGCCAAGGTCAAGATTAATTCACTTTCTAACCAAGACAGATGAGAATCATTGCACAGGAGCCCACGGAGATGAGGGCCATGCATCAAACCCTGATACCTATGGATCTCAAACGCTACAAATGGCCACTGAAAACTCATCAATTCCGTTTCAGAGGGGGCAGTCTTAATGAACAGCGAGCAGGGCTCACACAATCACATAGTTCAGACTTGCGGGACTTTCTGTCCAAGGAGTAAATGGTGTCAGACAGACCTACAAGGGACCTACAAGGGAAAAGACCTACAAGGGAAAAGAAAAAATAAAACTGGGTTTCATCATCATAATATGTGTGGCTATTCTGTCATCTGGAAAGAAAGAACAGCACAACTGCACAGCTAACACATTTGGATGAGGTTCTGCTGTCCTGGGAGGAAAGGCAATGTCTGACTGAAAAGCGTGACGAGTTTCAATCTGGATTCACCACTTTCATATTTTAGAAAAGGTGAAAAAGGTGAATGTACAAAGTGAATGTGAGCGGGCGTGTGTGTGTGTGCACGTGCATGCACCCAACCTCACAGTTGAATATGTTGTGAGGATTCTTATTTGCTAGACAAAGCAAATCAGCCATGCTGTTCCAGGTGGTCAGAGGACAAAGAGCTCATCCCCCACCCCACCCCCCTACAGGCGAGGAGAAAATGTCTCCTAGCCATTACAGTGCAGGAGGCACTTGAGAGGATGATTAGCCTGGTCAGGTCCATTCTAGCATAGCATTTTAGTAGAGCACAGCTGTTAGAATTTCTGGACTAGTGCCTCAATGTCTTCTCCCCAGACACTTAATTTAAGAACCCTACCAGAGATCAGGATCTCTAGATATTCAGTGCTATCCACAGATCAAAGTATTTGGCCACGCAACAGCTCTAGCTCCATCTAGCAGTTTTCACAACATCTCAGCTCTGACCCATTATATGCAATGCCAATAACTCATCTGATCTCGGAATTGTGAAGTAGTAGTCAAAATTCAGATTAGACAGAGACTGCCCTTTGGGTTTCTCTTTCTACCCCTTAGAGACTTTTACTGTATCTTTCTTATATCCCTTTAATCACACTTTTCTGAAATTATAACTGTTCATAGCTCTACGGCACTTTCAAAATATGAGGGAAGAGGTTTTCCTGGACAACTTTCCCAAATGTGGAGAGTCCACACAGAGGGGTAAGTAACAATTTACAAAGTACCAGCTCACTTTGGGTTGGTTCATGCTCCCTTTGACCAGCTGCATTTAAGCCATGTGAGGCTCCCTCTCTTAGACTCGAAGCCCAGTCTGAATCATTCTGTTCTGTTCTGATAATGGCAGTGCTGCCCACATAATTGGTCTTCCAAGATGACATATATTGGACTATCTAAGAATTACTGAAAGCCAGTTCGCTGAACTTCCAGTCCTGTCTGGAACCCAACCAGGGTTGGAACCCTCTGGCATCCCAACCTTGTTAGGGCCTTTTCCATACCTCCTAGATTTTCTCCCCTCCCCTCAGGAGGCAGACATTCAAAAAGAAGTGCTGGGAAACAGCCGAGACAGAGGTATGCATGTGCCTGAAGGAGCTTGGAAAAGAAGAAAAATTTCTCTGTGAAGCAGGATGCCAGTAAAGAGGTTGCACTGTGTTTAGAATGCCAACTGAACAGGGTCCTCGGGAGAGGGATTTTTTAAATAACATGTTTGTATTTATGTATAAATGTATTTATGTATATTGTATTTGTATATGTATATGTACATATACAATATACATAATATAAATATGTATATTGTATACATATTTATGTATATTGTATTTGTATATAATATGTACATATACAATATACATAATATAAATATGTATATTGTATATGTATTTTAAATAACATGTATGTATTTATGTATAAATATATTTATGTATATTTATGTATACCATGTGATACTTAAAGTTAGTAGGGAAATGCCAAATGAAAGGCAAATATGCCATACATTCCATATACTCCAATTAAATATTCCCACTGTAACTTGTTTGTCCTGTATTTTATACACAGGAATTTAGGACAATATAACCCCTTCCTTTATAAACAAGCAGTTTTCCCTTCTGGCCACCACACCATAATACAATTGTAACCCTAGCGTGTGGGATGGGCCCCGTGCAGCCTGCAGCCTCCCCTTCCTCACGACTCTGGGAGCTTCCTCCGCACACCGTGCGTGCTCTAAGAGTTTGCTTCAACTTTGCCTGTTTATAGCACTGCAGGAGGAAGAAACAAAGCAATTGTGAAGCTTGTTAAGAGGCAGTTCATAGGATATTAAAGATGACCTTGCCACTTCCAGTTCTATTTATTCCACTTCCTTCCAAACCGGGCAAATCCTTCCTTTCAGGGCAAGAGCACTGCTCTGTGGATGCAGTCTGTGGGAACGGAGAAGAGTTCAAGCCCTCAGAGGTTATTCATTACCCAAGTCTGGAAATATAGTATTTCCCATTTGCTCACGTTAGGTCTGTAAATCAATGCTACTTGGCAGAGGGAGAGGACCTTTGTTTGGTGAAAGGTAATTTTTGTTGTTGTTTACTGATAAAAATAATTCAGTGAGGCTTAATTTTGCCACACTAGGAAGTTAAAAAAAAAAGAGTAATGGTCCCCCCCAAAACTATAAATACATACATATACACATGCATGGATTCATACATACCTATACGGTAGAATCCATACTACATGGATTCTCCATATTTATAAGCATTTTTTGGGACTTCCCTGGTGGTGCAGTGGTTAAGACTCCATGCTCCCACTGCAGGGGGCCAGGGTTCGATCCCTGGTCAGGGAGCTAGATCCCACATGCATGCCGCAACTAAGAGTTCACATGCCACAACTAAGGAGCCAGCAAGCCACAACTAAGGAGCCAGTGAGCCACAACTAAGGAGCCCGCCTGCTGCAACTAAGGAGCCCACCTGCCACAACTAAGACCCAGTGCAACCAAATAAATAAATAATTTTTTAAATAGATTTTTTTTATATAAGAATTTCTTTTGTGAACTTGGCTGTAGCATAACCAGCAAATACTAATCACCCAAGTACCTAATCCTTGACACAAAGGGAACCACAGTTCACAGTTTGGTGTCAGCTGACTGCAGTGGTATTTTGGGTTGTAGTTTGTTGCGTTCTTCAGGAAGTAAAGGCATTTCCTGAAGGCCCACAAAAGCCAGCAGGTGTATTGGTAAGTATTAATACAACATAACATGTAGGTACGGGTTGTACCAGGTGGGGACAGAAAATGCCTTAGCAAGACTTAATTTTGACTATTTTGAACAGTAGTTCAGCTGCTCAGCTTATTAACTTCCTCACTGACAGTGTCAAGGCATTTTCACCATCAACATGAACGGCATTTATGCTATCTATTGAGTCTGGGAATGTATAAATAAATGTGCATCACTAAAACTCAAATTCATTTTTCTCCCACTGAAATTATTTTATTTTTATTTTTCCCCTCAATTATCTGGATAATCCTCATCACTTCATTTTGTTGTAAATGTGCTGTCTTTAAGACCTGCTGATTAAAACAGATGTTATTGGGGATGGTACAGGAACTGATAACTGATCAGAAGTGCTTACTTTCCTTTGCAAAGGTCTTCATCGATTCCCCTTCTTCCACTAAATGGGGGGGGGGCAGGGGCGTATGTGTGAGGATGGGTGGGAGATTGCAGTTTGCTTCTTCATCCTTGACTCCCCTCTCAGACCTTTCCTTTCAGTCCTGGTCTTTACTATTCTCATCAACGTGGCTCAGATGGAAGACATCAGCCCCCTGCCACAAAAAGGGAGGCACCAAAGAGCATCTTTTGCACTTGCCAAGTTCATCCCATGCCTGTGGAGATCATTAGAATCAGCTCCAAGTGCACTTCTGCATTCACTCACTCACTTAGTCATTCATTCAACAACCATACCCACCATGCTTTATAACTATGGGGGATATAAATCTGAAGAAGACTGGACCCTGTCCTCAAGCTGTTCGAAATCTAATGGGGAAAATAAAATTTATATTCAGATCATTCTAATACAAGACAGAGGGTAAGAAGGGCCTCCTATAGCAAGATAACCAAATTGCCATGAGGGTACAGAGAAGGGAATAAATCCTCCGTCTGAGTGATGTAGGAGAACATCATTGTAACATCATGTAAGGCAGCTTACAAAACTGAGTCTTCAGCATGTGAAACCTCAGAGATTAAGGAAAGGTCCTCAGACAGCGTGAAAGGCATGAGCAATGGCAGGGAGGCAAGAAAGTATACAGGGTCAGTTCGGGGCACAAAAAGCAAGTGGCCCTGTTTGGCAGGTGTACAGAATATCGGAAGAGGAGGAAATGAAGGGAAAGGGATTGACCTTGGGGAGACCAACTTACACTCAGGAAGATTTTTTCCAGACCATGGTTTCTAGGTTTCCAGGTGAGTGGACCACCACTATTTCCTTCCTACTATAATGCAATATCTTTTATATATATTACCCTGTTTAGGGGCATTTATTTCTTTACTGGTTCTTCCCAATAGTAAACAAAGCACTGAGGAATATTTTGGTACATGAGTATTTGCACATATCTGTACTGTTTCCTTAGAATATATTCCTAGAAGTATTGATGAGCTGTAGCACATGGACTGTCCTCCAGCTATGATGAACCAAGAAGTACTTCACAGGCAGAAGGAAAAGGCCTGTTCCTGCCATCCTCCCCAACACTTGGGAGCCATTTAAAATCTTTATCAATTTGATAAGCCAAAAACAGTTATTGTAGTACTGTTCAAATTTTCATCTTTTTAGTCACTAATGAGGCTAAATATTTTTACCAAATATTAGTGGCCACATAGCCAACATATAAAATCCTTTAAATTGGATTTTATTAGTAAGAAGTGAACTAAAAAGAATGCATCAGATTCATTTTCATTTTGCTTCCTAAAATGAGATTGTAAAACTTATTGATCTCGAAACTACACTGCCTGGAAAATAAGGGAGGGCGCCCTGATTTTCACATTGATTGCATCTACCCCCATCTTCTGTCTTCATCTGACTGTGAACAGCTGGCCTTTGAAAATTGGCCATGAAATAATGCACTGCACCACGGCCCCAGTTGTACGCCTTATCTTAGGCTCTTTGAACCTTGACCTCCTTTGCTTCCAGCTCTTTGAAGCCTCATTCAAATTTATTCTTCTCTAAAGGCATGTATCATATTTTGCTTCATATAGGTACTTATCTTTCCCTTCTACTAGGTTATAAGCTTCCTTGAGAGCAAGTTACTTGGTCATATTCAGGTTCTCCCACAATGCCTAAAATCTGCCTCCACTATTTTCAAATGGAAATAAATGTAACAGCTTAAAAAGTATTTCCTTTTCTTGAAAACAATTTTCTTTTGTTGTCATTGGGATCTCTTATTCTTGGAAAAACTCCTCCACACACACACAAAAATCTCGAAAAAGATATCACCAAATTAAATAGCACAATGAATTAAACAATGCTTTTAATACATAAGTAACACCTGAGGAGGATATTTTCTCCTTTCTAGAAACTTTCCCCTTTGTGGGTCAGCTGTAACTGAATCACTGAATTATTTTGTATTCCAGTAGATGTAAGTACATACATATTTTTAAGGTACTTATCTTTTGATTCACAAATAAATTCGGATTATTTTACATATTTAAGGAATACTGAATTAGTTTCTAAACAATGTATGTTTTATTTTTCCACTGAAAAGATTCACCTCTGTTGAGCACAGGGTTTCTGAAAGGGAATCTTAATAGCATACTTAGCAGAGGAATAGTTGCCAGCTGACCAGCTATTGATTTAATGTTCCATCATTTCCATGGTTCAATCACGCCTACCATGGTGAATCAGATAGAGCATCGTCAATGAACCAGTAAATGAGCAATTTCCCCCACCAAAGGGATATGTTTCCTGGGTGGCAAAGGCATACATAACTTATCACAAACAATGTGAGGCTCCACTGCAGCATTGATTTACCTTGAATCATCCAGCCTTCTGTTTTCGGTAATGGTTTATTCTTCTAATTGGCACTCGCCACACACCAGTTTTCTGTTTAAATGTCTGGGTATGTGATCTATCTCTGCTTGAGGTCAGGGACCATTTCTCTGACACTTTATCATTTTCTATGGTATATACAGGGTGGTCGATAAATATATGTCAAAAGAGAATCATATGTGAACACAGAATAGAGACAGAGTTTGCGACATGCCTGTGGTTCTCAACCCTGGATTTCCACCACGGTAACCTCGGGATCTTTTTCAAAACTACCCAGGCCCCATGCCAGAGCTGTGGATTCATTTGGTCATCCTACCCAGACCCTATGTTTTAAAGTTTTCACAGGTGATTGTAATGGACAGCTAGGGCTGAGAATCACTGCTATAAGCCATTGTGATACAAGAAGGCAGGCAGGCAGATCAGCAAGAGGTCTAATCCGTAGGACCATTTTGTTTTCTCTCAGAGCAGTGCTTCTCAAAGCCTGGTCTCAGGATGGCAGCCTCAGCATCATCCTGCAACTTGTTAGAAATGCAAATTCTCAGTTCCTCCCCAGACCTAGAGAATCAGAAACTCTGTGAATGAGGTCCAGCCCTCCAGGTGAATCTGATGCCTGTTTGGGAACCACCACAATACAGAAATATGTTGAACTAAAAATGACCATGTTGTGAATGTCTTAGGGAAACTGACTTCAAGAATATTCAACTCAAAGCTTCAGGTTATGCTTTATGAAACAACTCTCTGGTCGATAATTTATCTAGGTATTATTTTCGGCACATGTGAAAAACAATCTGTAAGACCTGACAGTGGAAATGACTGCAGATGACATTCTTTACAGAGAAACACTTGGCCTGAAGGAGGGAAGCAACCACATCTCATCCAGCTCCTGTCCCATTGCTCTATGCTTTGTGGTGGCCCTCAATGCTTGGGCAAGAGATCTGTTACTCAACTTCAGTTTCCACTCATTGTAAAATCAAAGGCAGAAGGAAATTCAAACCACGGGTCCAACTTTCTAACCAGGTCTGCAGAGCTCCTCAAGAAGCCAGGGTCAGAAGTACGTGTTCATTTGCTCCCAGAGTTGGGATGTGAATGTAGAACGAGAACGTCCTCAACCTGTCTTCCAAAATGTGCTTCCCCATGTGCTTCCTCAAGGGCTCCACAATGGATCTGACTCAGCCTCAGAGGGGGAGCAGCCCGAGGGGTAGTGGCAGTTGGTGATGGCT
This sequence comes from Stenella coeruleoalba, assembly GCF_951394435.1. NCBI lineage: Eukaryota > Metazoa > Chordata > Mammalia > Artiodactyla > Delphinidae > Stenella > Stenella coeruleoalba. The sequence continues at coordinate 35,208,237 of NC_137151.1, read as the reverse complement.
AAGGGAAGTGACAAAGGGAAACTTGGGGGTGAGTGGCAACAGCAGAAGTGGTGACTGGCAGCACACGATGCGGTGAGGGGTGATGCCTTGACTGTCACACCCCACCATGTCAGGCACCTTCTTTGCCACACCTTTATCTGGGATCTATCAAAGGGATAGGCAGATTTGGTTTACTGGTTTTAAAATGATTACAGGCCTGACATAAAATAAGATTGGTTATTTGGACCTGTGAGCAGATTTCTCCAAGTACAATCCTTGTGCTGCCCACACTGAAATCATTGGGAGGCACTTGCTGAAGTTGTAGCTTCCTGGACCCCACCCCGAACCTACTGAATCAGCATTTCTGAGGGTAGGAGGTCCAGGAACCTTCACAATAAACAAGTCTCTCAGGTGGCTCTGATACAGGAGGGCCTCAAGAGCTGAGTTTCACAGAGCTGCCCAAACATAATTTTGTTGATTTGAAATTTGAAGTTACTTAACATTCAATGATGACTCTATGCGAGGAACTGCAGAAGATACAGAAATGTCTTAAGGTACAGTCCCTTACAAAGAGGAATTAACCACAAGAGTAGTAGTGGTAATAGTGGTAGCAGTAGCAGTGGCAGTAGTAGTGATAGATAAACAAATACACATTAAATTGTAACAGGGTAGAATGAGGTAGGGAAAGTGCCAAGGAAGGCCTGTGAGCATTCAAATTAGAAAGATTAAAACTCAGAGTTCAGGAAAGGCTTTGGGAAGGAGGTGGCATTTCAGATTTGAATAACTTTTTTTCCTAAAATAGGAATACATGTCCAACGGTAGGCTGTGTTAACTTGTAGACGTCTGAGATCATTCTCGGGAAAATGGGGAGGATTTCAACAGGAAGGGGAAAGATAGGGATTCCAGGTAAAGGGAACAGCATAAGCAGTGCTGTGCATTGACCAATATTTTTGCCTTCTCTGAATTTGCTCCTAATAAGAATCCTCAAGGGCCTTGGAGTTAAGAAGCTGGGTTCCCTTTCAGGCTAGCTGATGCTAATTTACATTTATTGTGTCCAGTGATTTTTTTGGTAAATTTTTCTGGTTCCATAATGTGTATAAAATTGGGGTATCAAATAGTTAAACAAATAATGATAAAGCATAATGCTAATTTAAGGGAAGAGTATAGCTGTCTGCAGTTGACTTTAAAATGCATCCAAAAAATAAGGTAGAATGATAGAGGGATGGATAGATGAAGAGATACATGATAAACAAGCTTAATAAAATGGTAAAGGTAGAATCTAGGTAACGGGTATATGGGTATTCCCTGTAAAAATTCTTCCAACTTTGCTGTGTGTTTGAAATTTTTCATAACAAAACTTGGGGCGGAGGGGTTGGGGTGGGGATGTTCTGCTTCCACAGGTCGTGTGACCTTGAGCTAGTTTCTACTTCACTGTCTTGGCTTCACTTTGCTCAGCTATCAAGGGGGTAGAACTACTTAATCTCCAAGTTCCCTTCTGGTTCCCAAATTCTCTCATTCCCTCTGCCCTTCTGGCAGGGAATAGAAGAGTTACTACCACAGAGAGGCAGTCATCTAACCTACCATGACTCAGCTCAACTAACAAAGGTAGTTAATCTTCCTCCTAGCATGGCAGGGCTGACTAACTCAGACCCAGACAGAGTTACACCGCCGTCTGTGGTTCTAGAGCAGGTGCCAAGAGAGTCGGACCTTGAAATGTGTTTTGAAACCGACCACCTGTTACTGTGATTGTGTGGCTGTTTTCCTGGCTTATGGGATTTTACTTCAGCTGTTGTTCTCAGGCGAGAGTTTATTTCCTCTAGGAATCACCTCGTTCACTGGCCCTAAACTTAGCATTTGTGCGCAGGGATCTTCCGGAGACTGATTCAACTCTGCAACACTGAGTATTCTGCCAAAGGTCCCGAAGTTACTTGCAGACTTGAGTAACAGATTTCTCAGCTTGGGGTGGTGGGGGGGGGGGGTGTTGAAAGAATTCACTTTCAAGTCTTTTGTCACAGATAATCATATTTTTGAATTTTGCTTCGGGGAGAAGCATTGAAAGGAGATTTATAGTAGCTCCTGACTTTTTTTCTTCCTGCTAACAGACGGCATTGTGCTGAGTCAGTACTTCCCTGGCCTTCATTGCTTTGCTGAAAATTCTTATGCCTATAAAATTTTACTGCAAGTTAAAAACTTGTCAGATGAAGATTCGATTGTTCTCTGACAGACTGAAGGGAATGATACAGTTTTGGAACTAGAATGGACTTTAGTGATTAACTAGTCCAACCCTTCATTTTAGAACTGAGGCACGTGAAGCTCTGTGACATTACTATAAAGAGACTTGCTCAAGGTCAAAAACCTTGTTAAGAACTGACCTAGAAATCTACTTATATTACAGAGTGTAGTCTATAAAGGAAAAATAACAACAACAAAAAAAGCTTAAAAAGCTGTGCTTATAAATATTAAGTTATTTTCTTTAAAAAAAAAAAAGGTCATGGTGCTCTAGTTTCCTATCGCTGCCTAACAAACCACCACAAAACTGAGTGGCTTCAAAGAACAATGTACTATTATCTGTCATGGTTCCGTGAGAGAGAACAACGCTTGGCTCCTCTAGGCAGTTCCCACTTGGGGTGTTTGGTGCTGTTGCCATCAGATGGTGACCGGGGCCGGACACCTAAGAAGGCTTCCTTACTCACACGTCTGGTACCTGAACTGAGATGGCAGGGAAAGCTGGGGCTGGTCAAACATCTCTTTCTCTCCATGAGGACAGGCTGGGCTTCTCACAACCTGGTGGTTCCAGGGAGTCAGATCTCTTACATGGCAGCTGGCTACCCCCCGGAACAAATATTTCAGGTGGACATTGTGAGGCTTCTTATGAACCAACTTCTGCTACATGTTACTGGCTACATAGGACCAGCCTAGATACATGGGAGGTGGATTATAAAAGGGCATGAATACCAGGAGGCAGGGCTCATTGGGGACCATCTTTGGAGACTACCTACCACACATGATATCACCACTACTCTTCAGAGATAAATGTTTTAATATTTTGCAAACAAAGAGTGAGAAGTCATTCTAAAACCTATGGCTTATGCTAGTGTAACTCTAGGGACCACATGGGATAGGTAGAAGAACATAGAGTTTGGAGTTAGAAAAGCCTGAATTCAACTCCAAGCACTATCATTTACTAACTGAGACCTCAAGCAAGTAATTTAATTTCTTAGAGACTTGAGTTTCAACATGTACATAATTAGAATAACATTTACTTCAAAGTATTATCTTTAAAAACTAGATAAATAATGGGTGTTAAAAGCTCTTTACACATAATAGTTGCTCAATACATTTCAGTTCCTCTTACCCTCAGCCATGTTTGGAATCCAGAAATCTAGCCAGGTATTCATTGAACGTATGTTTGTTTGTCTGACTGACCAGGTTCTGTGCCACAAGGTGGTGATTCAAATGTTAATAAGACATGTTCCCTTCCTTCAAGGAGGATCCAGAGGCAATGCTTAGATTTTTGGCTGGGACATAGACTGTGTCCAGGAGGAAGAATGGGTGACGTGGTAATGAATTTGGTTTTGGACACTCCAAGTCTGAGGAGTCTGCAGGACATTCAGAACAGAATTATTCCACAGGCAGTTGAATTTAGGAGTCTGGAGTTTGTGGAGTTGGTTGGGCAGGAGAGAAAGATTTGGGAGTTACCTGACAATTTGGAGAAGTTCATCTTTTCTAGGCTAGCCAGGTAAATAAATGATGTCTGAGGTTGAAAAAGATTGCTTAAACAGCTGTAGCTTTGGGCTTGAAAATTGTTCTTTTTCTAAAATTTTCTTCTTAATTAGAAGATGTAAGGAAAGGAAAGGAAGCAGAGCAGTTGGTAAAGGACTGCAGGAGTACACCAAATAGGTCATATACCTTACAACACCCTCAGCAGAAAAGAATTATTTTTTAATTCCTGAATCTCAAAGTAAAAAAACCCACCAAACCTTAATTGATGGTCCATTTAGCTAATTCCATAATAATCACAACTAAATCATATACCAGAAACAGCCCATTGTCATTGGATTTGATTCTCCCTAGCTTATAAGGGTAGCAAATAGAGTTAGGGTCTAATAAAAGTGACATAATTATTGAGACTTTGGTTTAACTATTTTCACTGAAGACTAACCATTTGCAATTACTCTTCTCAAGACTCTGTAACAGCAGCACATTAGAAATGAGGGGCTATGTATTCTAACTCCCATTCCTCTATTCTCTAGCATAATCGGTTATCAAACTATTCGGAGTTTCAGATTCTCCTAGGAAGTTTTTTTCTTTTTTTAATTCGGGATTTCAGAGCTTCAGCCCCAGTGATTCTCATTCAGTAGGTCTGGGGTAGAGCCCAGGTATCTGCAATTTTAACAAGTTCCCCAGATGATTCTGATAAAACCACAGGCAAACAGAATCATTTCTTAGGGCTCAGTTTCCTCACCTATAAAATCTATAAAATGGCAATGACACCTGCCTTGTCTACTTCTCAGGGCTTTATTGAAGTCCAGAAATATGGTGATATATGTGAAAGGGCTTTGAACATTGCAGGTTCTCTATACAGGTAAGATGTTGGTATTTTCTGGGGCGGTGCATCAGAATCACCTGGAGGCCTTGTTAAGACAGATTGCTGGATTTAACAATTTAATTATAAGTTGCTGAATCAGGGTTTCTGATTCAGTATGTCTGGGGTGGGGCCTTAGAATCTGTCTTTCTATCAAGTTCCCAGGGGGATGCTGATACTGCTGGTACGGGGACCAGATTTGAGAACCAGTGATCTGGAACTCAAAAACATAGCTGTTGAGTTGGTTCGGAGGCTTCCTCCTCTTACCTTAGAATTGTCTGGGCATAGGTGCTCACTGTTCATGATCCCCAAAACTTTATTCATTAATAAATATTTAGGGGAATTCCCTGGCAGTCCAGTGGTTAGGACTAGGCACTTCCACTGCCAGGGCCCGGGTTCGATCCCTGGTCGGGAAAGTAAGATCCTGCAAGCCATGTGGCACAGCCAAAAAATAAGATTTTAAAAAAATAAATTAAAACAAAATAAGTAAATATTTACTGAACACCTTTGATGTGCCAGGCGTTGTTTTGGCGCTGAAAATACAACCCTCAACAAAACAGACCCAAACATGAATTAATAAAATGATTCCAGATAACAATAAGTGCCAATAAAAATGTAAAACAGGGTAATGGGATAGAGAGTGGCTGGGTTGAGGGTGGTACTTCCTATAGAGTAGCTGGGGAAGCCTCCTCTAAGGAAGTAACATTTAAGCTGACACAGCAATGAAATAAAGGAGTTAACCACATACTAAGAGGGGGCAAGAGCACTCCAGGCAGAGGGGACAGTGGGTGCCAAAGCTCAGAGGCCAGAACTAGTGAATGATCAGTAAAGTGGGAGGAGACTGGAGGAGCAGGCGGGCTAGAGAATGTAGGATCCTTCAGGCCTTGGTGGCATGAATTAAGTCAGGTCTGTAGTGTGATACAGACCAGCCCTTCCCAAATTTTAATTTGCATGCAGATCACTGAAGATCCCCTTAAATGCAGACTCTGACTCAGTAGTCATAGGGTAGGGCCTAAGAGTCTGCATTTCTACCAAGCTAGCTGCTGTTCTTACTGCTGCTGGAATCCAGACCGCACCTTGCATAGCAAGAGCACAGAAGAAAATGTTATGAAGTAAATAGGTTCTGTCACCCTTCATTGAGGGAGAAGTGGTATTTTCCCTGGGAGTATGGATGAAAGTTAAAGGGAATGGTAGGAGATGGGGAACTGAGGAAAAATCATGATGTTGGGGAATTCCAGACACTAAAAATTATTCAGAAGGATCTACTGTGTACAGATAAAAAGTGTAAAAGACTGTCACCAAAATAAAGAATCTAGATAAAATACGAATTCTCTTGGTAGTTTATTTAGAAACAGCTAGAATAGATTTCCAGAATGAGTTTGCCCAAGCTGCGTGCTGCTGCTCCATCCTAGGCCCCCAACAGCCCTGCTATCCCCCTGCTTGCAAAAGTAGTGACGGTTTCCACTGCCTCTGCAATGTTCTGCGGCTCCCCGTGACTACCGCCCACAGCCAGAGCTCACAGCTGCCTGCCACATTCTCTCCAACCCTGCTAACCAGTGTTGCCAGCCCTTCTCCCTCCATCCGCTTGGAAAGGACCCAGGACTTGGCTGGGGTGAGAGGGGAAGCAGAGGACTAAGGACAGCAGGGAGAAGAGGGTACTGAAGATGCCTGTTGCCTCTACAGGACTGCCTGCTGTGTAGCCTTGGAAATAACAGTCAGAATCTGCTTCCCCTCTTCCCCACCGCTCCCGCTCTCCCGCAGGGGCGGGAACTCAGTAGTTTTATGTTATAAGCCATATGGCTTTTTCTTTTAAGGAATAATCTTCCTCGAATGCATACAGAAGTACAGCACAGTAAAAAAAAAAAAACAAAAAAAAACTTAAATAAAATCGGATGCCTCTTTGCGTAAACTTCTATACCATACGATAGATCTCTTGTTATCATAAGCACGTGTTTCCCCCAAATTTCCTGTTTTTTAGATGATTTGTGAATTGAAAATGTTGTCCATGGAAGGAAAGCCACATTATTGAAGCTGTAAACAATAGAATGACTATGGCTTTAATCCTTTGAATAAGGCTTTGTTTCCCATTGACCGAAAACTTCCTAAAGGAAGGAAAGCTAGGAACATTCAGGAAGGATTTGTATTTTATTCTACAACAGCTTTGTGAAAGGGGAAAATCATTTGGAAACCTTAGATTCCCTTTCCTGGTTGATGGGCATCAGAACACACAGCCGTACTGGGCTCTGGTTGCAGACGGTAGCTCCCTGCCCACCAAAGACTTCCTGACCCCAGTGCCAGCTTTGTTTTGTTATTGTCACACTGACACCAACAGACATTCATCCTGTGCCAGAGTTTCATATATTCCCCGGACACACTAGGAACAGGTGCACCCACTATTTATCTCAACTTATTTACACAGATCAAAAAATGCTTCCCTAACATAGTCTGTTGCATACTCCATAATTCATGGATTATCTGTTAATTAAAGAGATGTAATAATAACAGTTGCAAGATTAGTCATCATCCATTGAACTCTTAAATTACTTTAAATCCCCTCCCCCAGGACTGTATTTTCATTTACTTTATACACCAACACTCATTTTCTTTAAAAACTAAAGTAGAATCAGGGAACTATACTCAATATCTTGTAATAACCTCTAGTAGAAAAGAATCTGAAAAAGAATATATATATTCAGCCATATATATATACATATATATATATAACTGAATCATTTTGCTGTACACCTGAAACTAACACAACATTGTAAGTCAACTCCAATAAAATTTTTTTTGAAAATTAGGACATATTACAAGAAACGAGCAAACATTAAACTTAATAGTAAAATGTTGACGCTTTCTGTATTAAAAAAAATAGTGTTATCAATGAGCAGAATCCTCCTTACAGTTTAGGGGGGAGGGTCTGCAGATAAGAGAAGCTGGCCTTAAATCCCCAAATGCTGATGTGGCCATCTCTGCATTGTGTGGATTCTGTGCCGGAGGCATAAATTACAGAGCCCAGCGCACGAGCTGTCAGGCCTCATTGCAGAAGCCAAAAGGGCCTCTTGGACACCTGCCCCTTCTGAGATTCTGAGTGATATCGGGGATTTATTAATCCCCACTGAGTGAAGAATGCCACACACACCCCTTGTGGGCATCAGCCCTTAGGGCTTTGCGTCAGGTATGTGTCTGGGGACGTAATTTAGATATTCGTCATCTTGAGAATTACATTGCAGGTAGCAAATCCTCATTATAGGTCTACTCCATAAGTGACTTCCCAGAGACAGAAGGTGCAGCTGAGGTTAGCCTTTGGTCTTTGTCAGCTCTAATTAGAGAAGGCAACACCTCTTCATCCACATGGTCCTGCCTTTACGGCATTACCTGTGGCAGCGGGAGCAGCCAGCCTCCCACTCTGTTAGGGACACACTGGGGAAAAGAGACTGGCTGAAAGACGGGATCCATTTCCAGTGCTTTCCAGAGCTGTGCCTGCTTTGTCTTACGTCAGGGAAGGCCTCCAAGTTACTTTCAGTAGAAGAAAAGATTTAAAAGCCTGTTTCTATATTAGAGTTTTTTAGTCTTTTGTCTAAGCATGGACCCTTCTGAGGGTCTGTTGATAATTATGAATCATTTCCCCCCCAGAAGTGCACATACGTGTAGACACACAAAATGTTGCATACCATTTCAAGGGGGTCATGGACTCTTGGAGACCAGGAAACCTTAGATTAAGAACATGTGATCGAGACTGAGATACTTTTTAAACTTATAGAAGTTAGTTTCATAACCATACATTTCATAACCACTTTTCTAAAATAAATTGTGGCAGTTGTCTTTTTCCTGAGTGAACACTGTATAGCAGAGCATGAAACACCAGCTCCAATCTTTGCAGCTTATACTCCATTCTAAGGTCGCATGGTAGTTCATGGTTATCCAGATGTCTGTATATACGGTGTATGGAAATAATAGGTACCCTGATGGTTGCTTGGTATACATGAAGCCAAGAACTTTGCCTATGGGACTTATTTATTCCTCACAACAACCACACAAGGTGAATATCACTAATCCATTCTACAGCTAAGGACATTGATGCTCAGAGAAGAAAGCAAACTTTCCCAAAGCCACACAGCAATTAAGCAGCAGAGACGAGGCTCTGGCTCCAGAAACTGTGTCTCCAAAGGCCTTCCTCTGAATATGGCATGAGATCACAGGCCTACCCAATTTTATAATTAGCTTTTTTATTTCCCTCAGAGTTCTTGAGGCAGTTATCAGGCAGACAGGGAGGAGAAGGACTTTAAGGCTACTTGAAGCAAAACCACACCCCTTCCTTGCAGTGCCATCTCTAGAATGGCTGCCTAGGAAGAACCTGAAGGCGGTCGTCCAGTTGGAAAGTGGCACTGGGACCTCATCCTAAGGCTGCAGTCACATAAGAAACTCAGAAGCTTCTTCCCACTTTAAGTCTGGCTGGCACGGCTTTGGCTGCCCCTGGCCTCTGTTATAAGAAGAAGTAGCTGTTCCCTCCTTCACTCTGAAGGGTGCTGAAGGACTCTGTGCTGCACTCCCATGCGGCTCTCCCCATCCGACTGTAAAGAGCTCCGCCCCACGCCGGCACCACCTAGGTCCTCCCTGCCAGCTCTGCTTCTCTGCCATCTCCTCAGGGTCGCTGCTGCCTGCCTGTCACTCTGCTGCCCTCTCTGGTGGCCACATGGGGATGAGGAACCTGTGAAAACTGAGCAAATAGGCTATCCTACCCTGAATTGCGAATGTAGAAATAGTCAAGCATTTAGACTTTTCTAACATTACACTTTTCCAAGTGTAAGTGGCAGCATGGGGCACAGCCCAGAGTCTATTATAAGTGAGTGAGGCAATCAAAGCCTGAATGGATTTTCTTAATTAAAGTACAAGGATCAAGTAACATAAGTGAAAGAAACTCCACTCACCTAAGTCACTTTAGGGATAACCTGATGAGCTTGAGGCATCATTTGTGGGAGGCAGTATATCACAGTGGCTAAGTATGTGGCTCTGGAATCTGATGCTTGGGTTCTGCTGGTGATTCCATCACTTGCTGTTGGACTTTGTACAACTTACTTCACCTCTCTGTGTCTTGCTTTTCCTATCTGTAAAATGGAGATAATAATAGCACCCGGATCAAAAAGTTTTCTGGAGGTTAAATATATTAATAAATATATTATACTTAAGACAGTTCCTGGTACATGATAAGTATTCAAAAAGTGCTATGACTATTATGATTATCATTTGGCCATTTTCGTAATCAATGAAGGGTGAACTATTTTGTCCATAGAGCCAAAAGGAGATTGTGAAGACCCAGAAAGTAAGTTATACTTCTTGCAAAGGTCTGAAGGTGGTGAGGTAAGCAAATGAACTTGGTGCAAGGCCTTAAAACAAGGTGGTTAGAGCCCCAGTGGTCCAGTTAGGTACTGCTGCATTACAAACCACCCAAAAATACAGTGGTTTAAAAAAGGAACAATTTATTATTTCTCATGTTTCTATGGGTTGATCAGGCAGTTCTAGTTCAGAGTGTTGGCTAGGGTCCTGAGATGTCTGGAATGTCCAAAATGGCCTCATTCACATCCCAACTGGTAACTCAGCAAGGGTTTTTGGTCAATGTCTTTGGTTTTCCTCCAGGAAGCCTCTTCTCATGGCTTCTTGGGCTTCCTCACAGCATGGCAGCTGGTTCCAAGAATGAACATTCCAAGCCATGAAGGTAGAACCTGCAGATTTCTTAAGGCCCAGCCTTGGAGGTTGCACAGCATCATTTCTGCTGTATCCTATTGGTCAGAATAAATCACTGGCCAGTCTAGATTCACAGGGAGTGAAAATAACCTCTACTTCTTCATAAGGGAGTAAGTAGCACAGTCATACTGCAAAAGAACATATGGGATGAGAGATATTGTTGCTGCTATCTTCAGAAACAGGACCTACCACAGCTCAGGGAATAGCAACTAGATTTTCTTAACAACGTTTGGACTGAGTGACTCAATTAGGAAGACCAGTCTGAGTTTGGATCAGAGTTACCCATTGAAAGGAGAAGTAAATGGAATTAAGTGTTTTAATTTAGTGTAACTTGTTTATAAGCTACTTAAAGTTCCTTTGGGTCTAAAGTCATATTCAGAAACATTAATGAGAATAGATAAAGGACATTAGGCTAGAAAACATAATTATCAGTGAAGAACATTTTTAAAAGAAAAAATATTTTACTTAAAGAAGAGGTAGATGATAAAACCACATGCTCCCTGAATAGTGACAATAGTGAACTTATAGTGAAAAACTGTATTATGTTAAAGTGAACAAAGCAGAAAGCAAGGGCACCTGAATAATGAACAGGAACAAAGAGCAAGAGGCCCACGAGAATTCTATAATTGCTATTACTGAGAATTTGATTGTTTCCCTACCTCCTACCTCATGTACAGTTCTTTTAAAAGTGTAATATACTTTATATTTGCTTTGTATTTTACATTTCACTTTATTGCAGGGAGGGAGTTTAAGGCCTTTATAGAATTTCTGGATATTGCTACAGTCAAACATGGAATTACAAAATAGATTGGAGATAATCTAGCCAAATGAATTATTATTTACCCTGAACTCTCCAGTTCCCCACAATTGTACAAAGTCTGGTCTTTGAGATAATTTGATAATGGATAATGTGGAAAAGGCAACAGCAGAAAGATTTTGGTAGATTTTTCAGTGTTGGGGAGAAGAGAAAACAATAAGGAATGGCACCAAGATTTGGGGCCCAGACAATAAATGAATGGCTATGTTTCCTAGAGTGATTAAAAAGGAAAATAGAAGGGAAAGTGGATTGTGTATTGCAGGGGAAGATTACAAAAATAAGTTTGCGGGGCTTCCCTGGTGGCGCAGTGGTTGAGAGAACGCCTGCCGATGCAGGGGACACGGGTTTGTGCCCCAGTCTGGGAAGATCCCACATGCCGCGGAGCGGCTGGACCCGTGAGCCATGGCCGCTAAGCCTGCACGTCCAGAGCCTGTGCTCCGCAATGGGAGAGGCCACAACAGTGAGAGGCCCGCATACAGAAAAAAAAAAAAAAGTTTGCGACTGAAAGAATATTTTAAGGCAAAGTAGCAGCTAGGCAGCATTTTCAGAACATACTGATATCCCTGGCTTACTTCTATTTGGGAAAGGGCTCCCACTCATTCTCTTTATATGGGACTATAACTTTTTATTATTCATTTTACTGTTTGTCATTTATTGAGTTGTTTCTACGCAATGTATTTACAACTCACATAAAATACAGAAGACAATGAAATATACAGAAACAAGGTGGGGAAATGCAATTCACCCAGTGAAAATATCATTAGTATCTAGTGACAGCTGCACACCGTAAAACAATTGGAATCATCTCAGAAGACAAATGAAAAACAAGGGAAATGTGTATCTAGATGCCTCAATGGAAAAAAAAAATTTTTTTTAATAGAAGGTAGTTTTAAATGGGCCGTCAGGGAAAAGGGATAAGTTGTCTAAGTGAGAAACTAGACAATCCATCAAGAACAGAATGCAAAGAAGAGAAAAAGGTAAAGTTCTCATGGGAACAGGATATAAAATTGATGACAGTGGGCCTTCATAGAGGATGAAGAGAAACATAACAATGTGTGCTATGTATTATTTGCATAAACTCCAAAGAACTTGGCACCATCTATGTTTTTCACATCATAATCATAAACCAGTAAGTAAGAAAAAAAGGGTTTCAAGCAGCCAAACTGGGGGTGGGAGTATTCAACTTTACTCAAGGGAGTCCTCAGGTCCTCACTATACAAATAATTCCAATAAGCTTGGCTAGCATCTTTTTCCAAACCCAACCATTTAAAATGAGATTCAGGGCTTCCCTGGTGGCGCAGTGGTTGAGAATCTGCCTGCTAATGCAGGGGACACGGGTTCGAGCCCTGGCCTGGGAAGATCCCACATGCCGCGGAGCAACTAGGCCCGTGACCCACAACTACTGAGCCTGCGCGTCTGGAGCCTGTGCTCCGCAACAAGAGAGGCTGCGATAGTGAGAGGCCCATGCACTGTGATGCAGAGTGGCCCCTGCTTGCCACAACTAGAGAAAGCCCTTGCACAGAAACAAAGACCCAACACAGCAAAAATTAATTAATTAATTAATAAACTCCTACCCCCAACATCTAAAAAAAAAAAAAACACAGAGTGCTGACCTCCACCCTCAGAGTTTCTGATGTTAGAAGGTCTGAGACAGGGCCAGAGACTACATATCTAACAAGTTCCCAGGTATATTAGTTAGCTTGGGCTGACAAAACAAAGTACCACAAACTGGGTGGCTTAAAAAACAAAACTTTAGAAGACAGCGGACTAGGAGGACATGGAACTCGTGTCTCCGCACAACTAGGGCACCTACCAGGCACCAGGCACCGGTGGGGGACCACAGACACCTAAGAGGACGGGAGGAATCCCCAGCGACTGGCTTGCAGGATCTTGGTTCCCAGGCCAGAGGTTGGGCCTGAGCTCCTGTGGTGGGAGCTCTAAGTCCCAACCACTGGACTAGCAGAGAACCTCAGACACCAGGGAATATTAATCGGACTGAGGCCTCCCAGAGGTCCTAATTTCAGCACTAAGACCTGGCTCTAACCAACTGCCTGCAAACTCCAGTGCTGGACGCCTCAAGCCAAACAACCAGTAAGACAGGAATACAGCCCCACCCATCCAAAAAAAAAAGAACAATGAAACGAAAAAAAAATATGTTACAGACGAAGGAGCAAGGTAAAAACCTTCAAGACCAAAATAAATGAAGATGAAATAGGCAAACTACCTGAAAAAGAATTCAGAGTAATCATAGTAAAGATGATCCAAAATCTCAGAAACAGAATGGAGAAAATACAAGAAACATTTAACAAGGATCTAACAGAACTAAAGAGCAAACAAACAGTGATGAACAACACAATACCTGAAATTAAAATACTCTAGAAGGAATCAAGAGCAGAATAACTGAGGCAGAAGAAAGGATAAGTGAGCTGGAAGATAAAATGGTTGAAATAACTGCCAGGGAGCAGAATGAAGAAAAAAGAATGAAAAGAACTGAGGACAGAGTCAGAGACCTCTGGGACAACATTAAACACACCAACATTCAAATTATAGGGGTCCCAGAAGAAGAAGAGTAAAAGAAAGGGCCTGAGAAAATATGTGAAGAGATTATAGTCAAAAACTTCCCTAACATGTGAATGGAAATAGTCAATCAAGTCCAGGAAGCACAGAGAGTCCCATACAGGATAAACCCAAAGAGAAACACGCCGAGACACATATTAATCAAACTATCAAAAATTAAATACAAAGAAAAAATACTAAAAGCAGCAAGGGAAAAGCAACAAATAACATAAAGGGAATCCTCATAAGGTTAACAGCTGATCTTTCAGCAGAAACTATGCAAGCCAGAAGGGAGTGGCAGGACGTATTTAAAGTGATAAAAGGGAAAAACCTACAACCAAGATTACTCTACCCAGCAAGGATCTCATTCAGATTTGACAGAGAAATTAAAATTTTTACAGACAAGCAAAAGTTAAGAGAATTCAGCACCACCAAACCAGCTTTACAACAAACGCTAAAGGAACTTCTCTAGGCAGGAAACACGAGAGAAGGAAAAGACCTACAAAAACACACCCAAAACAATTAAGAAAATGGTAACAGGAACACACATATCAATAATTACCTTAATGTAAATGGATTAAATGCTCCAACCAAAAGACACAGGCTGGCTGAATAGACACAAAAACAAGACCTGTATATATGCTGTCTACAAGAGACCCACTTCAGACCTAGGGACACATACAGACTGAAAGTGAGGGGATGGAAAAAGATATTCCATGCAAATGGAAATCAAAAGAAAGCTGGAGTAGCAATTCTCATATCAGACAAAATAGACTTCAAAATAAAGACTATTACAAGAGACAAAGAAGAACACTACATAATGATCAAGGGATCAATCCAAGAAGAAGATATAACAACTGTAAATATTTATGCACCCAGCATAGGAGCACCTCAATGCATAAGGCAAATGCTAACAGCCATAGAAGGGGAAATCGACAGCAACACAATAATAGTAGGGAACTTTAACACTCCACTTTCACTAATGGACAGATCATCCAAAATGAAAATAAATAAGGAAACACAAGCTTTAAATGACACATTAAACAAGATGTACTTAATTGACATTTATAGGACATTCCGTCCAAAAACAACAGAATACACTTTCTTCTCAAGTGCTAATGGAACATTCTCCAGGATAGACCATATCTTGGGTCACAAATCAAGCCTTGGTAAATTTAAGAAAATTGAAATCATATTAAGTATCTTTTCTAACTACAATGCTATGAGACTAGATATCAATTACAGGAAAAAAACTGTAAAAAATACAAACACACGAAGGCTAAATAATACATTACTAAATAACCAAGAGCTCACTGAATAAATCAAAGAGGAAATCAAAAAATACCTAAAAACAAATGACAATGAAAACATTGTCAAAACCAATGGGATGAAGCAAAAGCAGTTCTAAGAGGGAAGTTTATAGCAATACAATCCTACCTCAAGAAACAAGAAACATCTCAAATAAACGACTTAACCTTAAACCTAAAGCAAATAAGAAGGAAGAACAAAAATACCCAAAGTCAGTAAAAGGAAAGAAATCATAAAAAGCAGATCAGAATTAAATGAAAAAGAAATGAAGGAAACAATAGCAAAGATCAATAAAACTAAAAGCTGGTTCTTTAAGAAGATAAACAAAATTGATAAACCATTAGCCAGACTCATCAAGAAAAAAAGGGGGGCTTCTCTGGTGGTACAGCGGTTGAGAGTCCGCCTGCCGATGCAGGGGACGTGGGTTTGAGCCCCAGTCCAGGAAGATCCCACATGCCACGGAGCGGCTGGGCCTGTGAGCCATGGCCACTGGGCCTGCGTGTCTGGAGCCTGTGCTCCGCAACGGGAGAGGCCACAACAGTGAGAAGCCCACGTACCGCAAAAAAAAAAAAAAAAAAAAAAAAAAGAAAAAAGGGAGAAGACTCAAATCAATAGAATTAGAAATGAAAAAGAAGTAACAACTGACTGACACTTCAGAAATACAAAGGATCATGAGAGATTACTACAAGCAAATATATGCCAATAAAATGGACAACCTGGAAGAAATGGACAAATTCTTAGAAAAGCACAACCTTCCAGGACTGAACCAGGAAGAAATAGAAAATATGAACAGACCAATCACAAGCACTGAAATTGAAACTGTGATTAAAAATCTTCCAACAAACGAAAGCCCAGGACCAGATGGCTTCACAGGCGAATTCTATCAAACATTTACAGAAGAGCTAACACCTATCCTTCTCAAACTCTTCCAAAATATAGCAGAGGGAGGAGCACTCCCAAACTCATTCTATAAGGCCACCATCACCCTGATACCAAAACCAGACAAAGATGTCACAAAGAAAGAAAACTACAGGCCAATATCACTGATGAACATTGATGCAAAAATCCTCAACAAAATACTAGCAAACAGAATCCAACAGCACATTAAAAGGATCATACACCATGATCAAGTGGGGTTTACCCCAGGAATGCAAGGATTCTTCAATATATGCAAATCAATCAATGTGATACACCATATTAACAAATTGAAGGGTAAAAACCATATGATAATCTCAATAGATGCAGAAAAAGCTTTTGACAAAATTCAACACCCATTTATGATAAAAGCTCTCCAGAAAGTAGGCATAGAGGGAACCTACCTCAACATAATAAAAGCCATATATGACAAACCCACAGCCAACATCGTTCTCAATGGTGAAAAACTGAAACCATTTCCTCTCAGATCAGGAACAAGACAAGGATGTCCACTCTCGCCACTATTATTCAACATAGCTTTGGAAGTCCTAGCCACGGCAATCAGAGAACAAAAAGAAATAAAAGGAATACAAATTGGAAAAGAAGAAGTAAAACCTCATGTGAGAGAAACACCATTATCCTCATTTTCTGGAGAAAACTGAGAATTAGAGATGTTAAATGACTTTCCTCAAATCACACAGCTGGTGTAGTGGACACTATTGCCTGTACAATTACTACTATGATCTGTTCCTACTCACAACACTTCTGACACCAAATGTAGAGGTTTGCCATACCAAGCAACTTCCTGAAGACATCAGTTGGGTGTCCTGCAATTCAATTCAATTCTGACACTATCTGGAGTTAGCACAAGTTAAGGGCTCAGTTCCACAAGGCTGCCCCCTACTTCAGATACCAGTTGTAGGTAGTGGGTTCCCAGGTTACCCACACTTCTGTCTCACGGCTACAAATCAGTGGTTCCTATGACCCCCTCTTCAGTTTTTGTTTTTGAAATTACCCTTCACATTTTATATATTTTTAAGTTTATTATTATTTTGGCTGCATTGGTCTTCGTTGCTGCATGCAGGCTTTTTTTTTTTTTTTTACCTCTAGTTGCGGTGAGCAGGGGCTACTCTTCGTTGCGGTGCGTGGGCTTCTCACTGCGGTGGCTTCTCTTGTTGTGGAGCACGGGCTCTAGGCATGTGGGCTTCAGTAGTTGTGGCACGTGAGCTCAGTAGTTGTGCCTCTCGGGCTCTAGAGCGCAGGCTCAGTACCTGTGGTGCACAGGCTTAGCTGCTCTGCAGCATGTGGGATCTTCCCAGACCAGGGCTTGAACCCATGTCCCCTGCACTGGCAGGCGAATTCCTAACCACTGCGCCACCAGGGAAGCCCACCTCCTCCCCAGTTCTGATAATTTGCTGTAATGGCTCACAGAACTCAGGGAAGCATTTTACTTACTATTACTGTTTTATTACAGAGGATATTATAAAGGATCCAATTGAACAGAACCGGATGAAGCAGTCCAGAGGGCAAGGTCCAGAAGGATCCTGAGCACAGGTGCTTCTGTCCCCATGGAGTTGGGTTGCACCACCCTCCTGGCACATGGATGTGTTCACCAACCCTGAAGCTATCCAGACCCCTTCATTTAGGATTTTTATGGAGGTTCCATTAGTAGGCATGATTGATTAAATCACTGGCAGTTTGTGATTAACTCAATCCCCAGACCCTCTCCCCTCCCCAGAGGTCCGGGATGGGGGGTGAAAGTGAAGCTGGAAGTTCCAACCCTCTAATCATCTTGTTGGTTCCCCTGGCAACCAGCCCCCATCCTGGAACTACCTAGGGGCTTTCAGCCACCAATCACCTCATTAACATACACTCAGGTGTGGTTGAAAGGGGCTTGCTATGAATAACAAAAGACACTCCTATCACCTCTATCACTCAGGAAATTCCAAGGATATTAGTAGTTCTGTGCCAGGAACCAAAGATGAAGATCAAATACATATTTCTTACTCTGTCACAATATGACAGCTGTCTACTCAGCATGCATTCTCCATTTCCTCCTTTCTAACAGAATCTGATTTTGTTTAGTATCCATCTCTCTCCCATCTATCCATGTGCTTCCACGGAGGCAACACTCCCAATCCAACCCAGTAACTGGTTCAGGCATGTAATCTAATTTTGGCCAATTAGATGTGAAGGAAAGTTTCATGCAGGGATTTTGAGGAAAGGTTTCCGTGTTTAAGAGAGTACAAAATCCGATGCTGTCATGACTGGATGTGATGCCTGAATTAGCTGCAGCCATCCTGCCACCAGGCTAAGGATGAGACCTGCAGAACTGAGAAAAAGAAAGAACTGCTCAGTCCTTGATGACATTGCTGAGTGGCTGGATCAACCAAACCTGAGCTCTCCCTTCCTCTAAACTCTGTACTATATGAGCAATATGTTCCTTACCGTTGGACACAGCCTGAGTCAGGTTTCTCTTCCTTGCAGCTAAAGGCATCCTATCTGATTCAGGTGGGAAAGAGGGGTGCTAAGGTTTGAATTACATGTAGTCATGAGAGAAGTAATAGCAGAAAGAAGGACAGCAAGGCTGGCGCCAGAATAAATTTGCAATACAAGAACTCAAAAAGCTTGGCAATTCACAAAAGGACAAATATTGCATGATTCCACTTATATGAAACACCTAAAATATTAATAGTTAAAATCATGAAAACAGAGACTAGCAAGATGGTTTCCAGGGAATTGGGGAAGGGGAAATGGTGAGTTGTTTGCTGATGAGCATAGAGTTTCAGTTTTACAAGATGAAAAAGTTCTACAGATCCATTATGCAACAATGTGAATATAGTTAACACTACTGAACAGTACACTTTCAAAAGGTTTAGAGGGTAAATTTTACATTATGTGGTTTTTTAATCACAATTTTTAAAAACAGCTTAGCAAACTGGAGTCATTTAGGCCACACTTCAGAGGCCCTGAAGACATTACTCTGTTGTATAGAACACTGGCATTGTTCCTCTTTCCTTAAATCCCACTGGCTGTTTCCATGCCTAGAATGCTCTTTCCCCAGATAATGTTCATGGCCACATCTCTCATTGCCTTCAAATCTTCAAATGCCACTTTCTCAATGAAGCCTACCATGACCACCATATTTAATATTGCAACCCACCGCATCCTCCCACCCCTCAGCACTCCCATTTCCCTTACCTTCTCTACTTTTTCTTTCTTTTCTAAAAAAAATTTATTATTTATTTATTTATTTTTGGCTGTGTTAGGTCTTCATTGCTGCACACAGGCTTTCTCTAGTTGCGGCGAGCGGGGGCTACTCTTCGTTGTGGTGCGTGGGCTTCTCATTGCAGTGGCTTCTCATTGTGGAGTATGGGTTCTAGGTGCACGGGTTTCAGTAGTTGTGGCATGCAGGCTCAGTAGTTGTGGCTCGTGGGCTCTAGGCTCAGTAGTTGTGGCACACAGGCTTAGTTGCTCTGCAGCATGTGGTATCTTCCTGGGTCAGGGCTCAAACCCATGTTCACTGCATAGGCAGGGAGATTCTTAACCACTGTGCCACCAGGGAAGCTCCTCCTTCTTTCTTATTATCACTTTCTAACATGTTATAGAACTTACTTTTTATAATTATTTTTTATTGTCTGCCTCTCTCCTCTAAAAGGTAAGATCTACAAAACCTGGGATCTTTATATTACTTTGTTCCCTGATGTATCCCAAATGCCTAGACTAATGCCTAGCACATAGTTGGCACTCAACAACTATTTGTTGAGAGAACGAATGAACATTAGTCATCGGCTAAAAGTGTTATATGCATTGAGTTTATAAAATAAAATGTGAAAAATGACTTCTGTGCTAAGATGGCAGATCCAGTTCTGCTCCTGCCCCTAGTCCTACAGAAACTAGAATCAAAAGGATGGGAAGACAGAAGGGGAAACCATGCCCCCAAAATTCAGGAAGCTGGAGAGCAGACAGAGCAGTGGTAACCAACTTTGCAGATGTGAAAAGCTGAATCCTAAGGTAGTAGTCAGGATAGCTGAGAATCAACCTAATTTATATCAAAGAAACCTCAGAAGACTCAGGACAAGCAGCACCAACTACCTCTGCAAATGTAGGTGGGGAGGAGAAGTTACAATAAGGAAAACTACATGAGAAGTATGATTCCTATATCCCTCCTAACTCCACTCTTTTGGCAACAGTTCTCTTCCACTCTGACATGATGTATTCTCTAGAGAGGGTGAAAGAGTAGGTCCTTGGACTTTAGGAACTGGGTGCTGCACCAAAACTAGGGGGATTCAGTGACCACATGCATGTCGAATGCTGAATATTCCCAGAACATTGGCAGACCTTTACTCTTCAGGCAGGAGATTAGAAGAGTTTTATCCTGAACAATCTGACCAGAGAGGGGGAAAGATCTAAAGATACTGACACCTAGGGTCACCGATTAAATGGCCCAACCAGATCATTACACAGTAAAACCTGAAAATGGCAAACCCCAGTCAAATGCTCAGAGCTTCTAATTAGCTTTTTAGTCCCCACTTTTAACATGAACTGACAATCAAAGATTCACCCATAAACAAATGAGTGAATGAATGGACGGATGTTACAACATCACAATATACAGGACATACAAATTAAAATAAATAAGGATTCACCAGACAGCTAACGTGGGTCTCTAACATGGAAGATAGAGACCAAAAACAAACAAAAAGCAATTTGTAAGACATGGGCTATGCAGAGAGAATACTTTAAAACTTACCCCCCAAAATCACCTTATTAATATGCTCAGAAAGATGAGATATTGCATTCAGGTAAAAAGATCAGGATTCTATTCTTTTAAAACAATTTCAGAGAACAAAATGGTACTTGGGGAAATTATATACATGATGGCAGAAACGAGAAAATCTCAACTGAAAGATTAGAAGATAAAGCTGAAGAAAGCTCCCCAAAAGCAGTTCAAAAAGGCAAGGAGATGGAAAATGGAGAAAAATGATAAGAAAATAAGATGACCAGCTCAAAAAGGTCAATATTTGAATAATAAGAAGTCAAGAAAGAGAGCAGAGAGGAAATGAAAGGGAGAGAATCATCAAAGAAAATTTTCAAGAAAATGCCCCAGAACTAAGTAAGTGACTGTTCAGATTGAAAAGCCTGCTGAGTGTCCAGCACAATGTTGAACTTAGACCCACAGGATGGTACACATTGTGAAATTCCAGAGAATTAGGAACAAAGCAAAGGACCAGTGGTAATTTACATAGCAGATATCCTGCAAACTTCTTTTTCCCAGGGGAAAAAGCATCACATACAAAGGATTAGGAATCACAGTGGTGCTTGAAACCTTTTAACAGCAACACCTAGAATGGGTCCATGGGTCCCATGGTCATTTTCCTGGTCCCTAAGTGCATAGTTTGGAATGGACACATTTGGTAGCTGGCAGAAGCCCACACTGGTTCCTGACAACACAGGAACACACAAGACAAGCAAGGCCAAGTTCAAACCCTGACGGATTTGCTCAGTAAAGGTATGACAACCACTTTTATATTTAAACAGTTTGCTACTTACTTACAGTAAAAAGAATAGCCAAAGGTGCCACCCCAGCTTGGTCCTTGTCCTACACACCAAAAAAGGATAACACTGAAACACTGAAAGGGACCAGATGATTGCAACGTGACTCATGGGACACCCTGTTGCTGAGGAGGCTGGACTTCAGCTATGGAGTTTTACACTGTGTAGCTCCACTGGTGAGAGGCGGGTGGCTGAAAGTCCCATACTTGATCAGACAGCCTCCCAGAGGAGACAGGGAAGCCAGTGGGAGACGGCTTCTCATCCCCTTGTTATAGGAGGATCACAAGGTGTTTTTCCAAGACAGATTAGCTGCACTTCAAGTCAGCCCTTGCCTATGTGGCTTATTTGGATACATGCAAGGAGGTCAGGTGACAAGGCAGAACTGTTCCCTTACACCTCCTTGGCCTGTGGGTTAAGGGTATCAT
Organism: Stenella coeruleoalba; assembly: GCF_951394435.1. NCBI lineage: Eukaryota > Metazoa > Chordata > Mammalia > Artiodactyla > Delphinidae > Stenella > Stenella coeruleoalba. The sequence goes on along the minus strand of NC_137151.1, from coordinate 35,186,351 downwards.
ATTGCAGAGAGCTAATAGGAAAACTCTTCAGTCTGCTTCCCCTGTCCCCAGCCAGGACAGTAAATCATAGAGTATCACATCCCCAGGGGGAATGGCAGTCTCTGAGTGCAACCCTTGAAGACCTGATAGCTGATAGTCCCCATCATATTCCTGTTTTCACCAGTCTGGCTCTGGCAAAAAGCAGACCAATCCAGGAGGTTGACAGTTGACTACTGCAAATTCAACCAAGTCGCAGCTTTAGTTGCAGTTGTATCTTCACTAGAGCAGATTCACAAGACCTTATGATATGTGGCCACTGATCTGGCAAATTTTTTGCTCCCATCACTATCAGGAAGGAGAGCGAGAAGCAAGAGTATTGCCCCAGGGCTATGTCCTAAATAAGAATAATCTATCAAGGTAAGGGGATCAAGGTAAGGAAGAAATTCACATAGAGGCTTCACGGGCAATGGAAAGATGGAAAGTTAAGATTCCTACCCTAGCTAAGGGACACTATATGGGAGTTTTACTCAAATTTCTGACCATCAGTTCATATATTAGGACTATACCTAATGGAGGGAATAAAAGCTTTAAAAAAAATCCTAAAATGGAACAGTTTCATAGACCTCCTTCTATGTTGGAATCTCATGAGTATGATAGAATGTTTCCTTGATCACAAAGGTTCAGCGCTGCTCCCTGAGGAGTGAGTAAATTATCCTGCCCTGTTGAACTCAAGAATGGCCATGTGACTTGTGTGGCCAATGAAATAGAAGTAGAATGTGAAATATGTCACCTTCAGGCAGCCACTTTAAGAGCTAGGTTCTCTTTCACCTGTCTCTGTGATCACGGAAGCATGTGTCAAGACGGAGCATCTATCAACCTAGATCCCTAAGTGACTACAGGAGCACAGCCCCTTTGCTAACCTACTACAGACATAACATGAGCAATAAATAGGTTTTGTTTTAAGTTGCTGAGATTTGGGCGTCAGTCTGTTAGTAACTAACACAGCATGTCTAAGCAATCCTGACCAGATAAGAGGAGGCTCTCCCTTAGAGTCTGCTTATCTGCCCAAAGCCCAGATCTTCTTGGCCTTTGCAGTGGACATTTGTAGTTGCCTTTCCAGGATCCATTTCCCTGTCCCATAGCTTCTGACAGTGGTTTCCACATGATTCCAGTAAAGCTAACTCTGTCCCAAGCTCCAGGGGAAATTCTACCTAGGCTAAACCAATCAGAACATTCCATTTCCCTGACCATAAGGATTAGGTCAGTAGTGGACACGTGCCCTTAACTGGCCCATTCAAAGTGAGTCTTAGGGCTCTTTCTGGGAATGCACATACTTACCAATATTACAACGATTTTCACATTTCTTTATCATTAGTTACACACTGTTTAAGTGGAATATGTATTATTGAGAACCAGGATCCTAATTTATCTTTTTATTGCCAGAACCTGGCATAATGGTTGGCACAAAGTAGATGCTTATAAATAATCATTGATCAATTAAAAGGGGAATAAAATTTACTCCTTTTCTTTAAACTTCACTCCTCAAATTTCAGGGCCACCTATCTATCTGCATAGCCACATTCAACTATTTGCATCTCTGTCCTTTCCTCCATCCTGATTTAAGAATAAATGATATGCCCAATGTTGGCCTTTCAAAAACCTACTGGTAAAAATTTCCTTCTCATTTGCCTGGGATATGTATGGCATTTGTATGGCAGATCTCTTCTGGGCTCCCTTCTGCTGAGCAGTGTGAGCACCAAAATCCCCACACTGACTGAAGTAACTGTCTGCCTCTTTGTGACTGTACCATACAGGCCACGTGCTACTGCAGAAGTCTCAGTTCCATTACCAGTTCATGGGTTCTTCCTAAATGGGTCCTTAAAATGCCCAGAAATAATACCAAATACCAAACAACCTCCAGGACAATTCTAACCTTTCCCGCTCTCCTCAAATCACCGATCTTCCTTTTCTCCCTCCCCTCGAACCCCTAACCCCAACATTCATAACTTAGCTTCCTCCAGGGAAAACAGAAGTCATCACATGGGAGTTCTCTCATATTCCTAAAAACAAGTATCTACAATATCCTATCCTCACCTCCAGTTGTGATAGAGGAAGCGTCCCTCCTCCCCTTGTCCCACCTCCTGTTTTGAATCCTAACTCTCCCTTATAAAAAAAAACTTACACCATCTCTCAATCCTTCTCTCTCGCATATTCATCTACTTTTTCATGAATCCTTCCCATTAGTTTTTTTTTTTTAAGATTTTTTTGATGTGGACCATTTTTAAAGTCTTTATTGAATTTGTTACGATATTGCTTCTGTTTTACGTTTTGTTTTTTGTTTTTGTTTTTGTTTTTTTGGCCCCGAGGCATGTGGGATCCTAGCTCCCTGACCAGGGATTGAACCCACACCCCCTGCATTGGAAGGAGAGGTCTTAACCACTGCACCTCCAGGGAAGTTCCCCCATTAGTTGTTTTGTTTTGTTTTGTTTTGTGCGGTACGCAGGCCTCTCACTGTTGTGGCCTCTCCCGTTGCGGAGCACAGGCTCCGGACGCGCAGGCTCAGTGGCCATGGCTCACGGGCCCAGCCGCTCCGCGGCATGTGGGATCTTCCCGGACCGGGACACGAAGCTGTGTCCCCTGCTTTGGGAGGCGGACTCTCAACCACTGCGCCACCAGGGAAGCCCCGCCCCCCCCATTAATTTTAAATGCACTCAAGTCTTCTCTTACAAAAAGCTTCACTTGACTTATTCCCCATTAGCTACAACCTATATTATTCCTTCCCCTCTCATCCAATCTTCTCATTATCTCCTGAAGAGAGGAAAAGCATTGAGGTATAGTGGTTAAGAACATGGATCCTGGCACCACACTACTTGATCTGAAACACATTGTTTAATGGCTCTGCGACCATGGGCAAGTTACTTCACCTCCCTCTGCCTCAATTTCCCCATATGCAAAAAGATTATAATATCATCTCTCTGGTGTAAGCATTAAATGAGTTAGTATTGATATATGTGAAACACCGACAACAGTGCTTGGCACAGTAAGCACTATATAAAGGTTTGCTATATTCCTTTTACTTTTATTTCTTCACTTTCACTCACTTTTCAGCCCATTCTGATCCCATCACTTCACCATGAAGTGTTTACTAAGAACACCAATGACGTCTATGTTGCTAAATCCAACTATTTTTCAGTCATCATCTTACTTAAGGTCTAGGCAGCAGTTGACAATGTTAACACTCTCTTCTTAGAACATTCTCTTTCCTAGTCCAGGGCTTCAACTACCACCTACCCGCCAGTGTCTTGCCCATCTTTATCTGGAACCCAGACCTCTCTTCTATGCTCCAGATCCCACAAAGCCAGAGGTCACCTGGATATTCTCCCCTTGAAGGTCTCAAGGGCATCTCATATGCACTACATCCAAAACTGAGCCATGGCCTTTCTCTCCCTAACTCCCTCTGGCTTAAATATTCTTTAGGCCCCTCTTCATTTGGCTGACCCCTACTCCTACTTTAGAGTTTAGATGAAGCATCACTTCCTCAGAGAAGCCTGAGGTGAATGCCCTAAAAGAAACTTTCATAGCACTTGGTACCTCTACTTCATACCTGCAATTAGATGATAAGCTACACAAGTACAGGGACCATGCCTGTCTTCTCACTATTCTATCCCAGGACCTGAATGCAGTAGCCTCCAGAGCCCTTTCATTTGCACTAGGCTCTATCTGCACTCCTGAACAAGTATAAAGTGTGCCACTTTGTGCCAGGCTAAGACTACTAGTATAGTTAAAACTTGACAAAGTGCAAAGAAGCATAGCAGAGGAAATAGTATTTAACCAAGCCCCCAAATTACTTTTAGTTGCAATAAGAGGCTCATGGATGGCAATTTTTTTTTAAGCCTAACTTGGGGAGATTCATCCATTGGACAACCAACATTTTGCATCGCCTCTAACTGTGCAACAGGTCCAGGCAATCAGAGCAATTATGTGTGGGTTTCCGCCATTGTGTTTACACCTATCACTTGGGTACCAGTACCCAAACCTACCTTAGCAAGCCAACTGCCTATAACTCAGCACTCCTGTGTCCCAGTACATAGCAGCTTTTTGCGACGAGGTCTGCCATGAGTCCAGGCAGCTACACTGTCACTGGGGAGTCTTGAAGGCGGAGAAGTTCAAGGGAGGAAAAGTCGAGTTCTGAGCATGGGTGGATGTTTTAGTGAACAAGCCGCTCTTAAAGCACGGAGAAGTAAATAATAGGGCTGAAAGACAACACAGTAGACTTCGCAGGTATGACAGGGCTGAAAAGTGAAGGCTTACAAGGGCGCGCCTCCTGGTACCGTGGGACCCGTTGCCTCAGAGTCAATCCCGCGAGACTATAATTCCCGGGGATTCCCTCTTAACTCCAGGCAATCACCCGTATGGGGCGGGGAAAGAAGAGAGACGTCGGCGCGCAGCCGTCCGCTTTACAGCACTCCGGGATCTCGAGAGAACTGCGGTTCTCGCGATCTTTCCGGAGCCGACCCTCCACAAGGATTCCGAGTGCGTGTGCCGAAACGGGAGGGCAGGGAGGGTTCTGACTCTGCGGGAGGGAGAATCCCCTTTGGCCTGCTCTACGGAAGCCTGCGAGGGAGGGCGGCGTTCGCTGCGTAGTCCAGTTGCCCAGATGCCCAGCGCCAGCGCCTGCCGCAAGAGTCAGGAGAAGCCGCGGGAGATCATGGACGCGGCGGAAGTGGGTTTCCTCCTTCCTTGGGCCTGGGAGGACAGACCCCTGGGCCAGACCGCGCTGAGGGAGGGAGTATGGTGAGCGGGGCCCTAGCCTCTGGATCCCTGTCAGCACTTTGCGTGCAGGCCGCGAGCCTGGGATCCGGGCGCCCAGAGCCCTCACCGGGCCTCCAGGGCCCTTGTCCGAGCAGCGTGGCCAGACCCACTCCGGATCGCATTTCTCACTGGGGCCCCTGGGAGACCTGGCCTGCAGGAAGCGTGTCCCGGGACTGGGGGATGGCGGGGGGGGCGCCGTAAAGTACCAACTGCCCCGGAAGTAGGAGCGGCGGGGTGACATTTAACCTCCCTGAGTTAGGCACGTCCTTCGAGTAATCCATCTCTTCCCCGGAAATTTTTAATGTCCACTAGTAATCGATTTTTGCTCTGCCCTCGTGTTGCTAATGTTTTTCAAGTAATGACAGTACTTCGTAAAACGATCTGCCAGCATGTTTTAATGACCATTTTCCATGTGACAGCTTTAAAGAACACTTGTCATTTTTATTTTCTTTCTTCCCCTAAGTAACCCAAGTAAGGTAGGTAGGGAAGTTTGCAGAGAATGCGTTTGAAGTCTTTGAGATGATGTGACCCAAAATCATCTATGTAATTCATAATACCCTGCGGTCCTTCAGTGCTTTTCGGAAGTGAAAGTTTGAAACCATTCTACAAGTTATGTGTGCTCTTAGTGAAATTGGGATCCCTACCTGGCTCCTTATTTTTCTTTTGAGGAAATATGAATTTGTGATAAACTGCGTAAGGCCATTTTAAGAACATTAGATGGAATAAGGGATGCTGAAATATGAACAGTACTAATAAGCGACCCCCTTTTTTCTGTTCACCTGCTGTAACCTATTTATGCTGCCCTCCTGCTACATTGTGTGACTGTATCTTTCTGTTAGGGCTGGAGTTATCTTCGTCTTTAAGGTGTATTTTTTTTATTTCGCAAAAAAATGAAAAAACTTCATTAAACACCTTAACATGTTGTCTGGTTTGTTTTGGTATAAACACAAAATCTAATATCTTCCAAATCTAAAGGAGAGGATTCCAACAAATAGCTGTAGTGACAGAAACTAATTGTTTCATCCACATCCTAAGTTACCTTGTAAATTTTAAGGAAACCATTTTTGTGTATTCTTGATCTGATTAGTTATATAAACCACCTTTGCAGATAGTGTAGGTCTATGTATAAGGTAGACATTGTGGCAGAGTTATATAACTTTATAGCTAGAAGGATCTTAAGAGATCATTTTCTAGATAAAGTAAGATTAAAATAAAAGGCCACTTACCAATTTAATAAGTATAGTTTGTTAACAACAATCTGGACTCTAGGTCTCCTTTCTCCTGTTCCTGACTTAAAATCTGTAACAAGAATTTTGGTGTCATACTGTCAGTGTTGAACCACTTAAACCTGAAATCATGAAGATGGTTTTTAGAAACAGGAAGCTGGTGAATTTTTTTGATGATGTTTTACAAAAGGAAAGTTGTAGTTAGCTTATATCCAGCATCTCTGATTTCTAAAAACTGGACATCTGGTACTCAGAAAGCCTACCCCTAAATGTTTGTTCTCTTTGAACATCTCTTCCTGTAATAGGAAGTTAATAAAACTGTGGTACCTCATCCTTCTCCCTTCACAGAGGAAATTTATAACTCTGCTTTGAAGTAGTTTATAATCTCCTTTTTGAAGAAAGTAGTTAAGATGTGTTGTACATGTGTGTAAATTTTATTTGAGAGTGCTATTTTGTATGGTATATCGATCCAGGAGTGGTGATCTCCAAAACAAATTAACCAGAAGCTGGGTCTGTGGAGTGCATATGTAAATGATATGACAGATTTCCACACTTTAAAACTACTACTCTGAATTGATAAAATGGTCCTGAAAGTTTAAATGAATTCATCTATTTCTGTTATTTGTATTTCTGTGTTTACTATGCTATTAGTGTTTAAATAAAAAGTCATAATGTAAAAATGTTTTTTGTAGGATTATGCAAAAGAAAGATATGGAGTATCTTCAATGATACAATCACAAGAAAAACCAGGTTAGTAGTTACGTGATTAAAAAAAGTTTTTTTTTCTTTTTAATTCCAGGAAAGTTCTTTATGAAGTTTTAAGTAAGGTTGACATAACTGAAGGCATAGTTCTGAAAAGCTTAAATGCCAAGCATATGCCATAACCCTGCACAGACATTGTCAATTTAGGGTCCCTAATCTCGATAAGGAAGAAAATATGTTAAATCAGTATATTTTATTTTATTTTATTTATTTATTTTTAGTATATTTTAAATGGTAAATTATATTACAAAGGTATTCCTAGGTAGTCATGTAAAAGATTTGACTCTGGCCTAGGAGATAAAAGATAGATAGTAGCTGCCTTCATCATATGCAACCTTTTTTGCACGCTTTGTGAAGCTACCTCCTTTACTTTCCTCCTTGACTTTATTATATTTCTTTGAAATTGACTTGTTAATTGTTTCTCTCAGACCTGTAGGTTTTCTATTTGTAAACATTTGTCTTCCTTTTGTTTCTATTTTATATATGCGATTTCAACAAAGTTATCCTACTCAACTATTTAACGATCATTTTTCTTTTGTTAGACACCCCAAATTATGTCTTTCAAACTTTGGTACAACTGCAGACCTCTAAGCTCTGGCCCATTGGAAGCACTAAGTACTTCTAATTTAGATGCCTGCCTGTGAATTTGATGCTTTGAAAATAATATACCCCAAGTCAAATTTAATTGTTATTTTTGGATTTAATTTATTGCGTGATCACAAAACCACTTTTCCTTCCCAACTTTGTTGGAAAAGTGTGCAGTGAAAGGGCAAAATAGGTTGCTAAGAATAAACCATTTCGAAAGATAAAGATAGTGAAGTAAAGTAATTGAGTATAAAATGGGATACAAGCAATATAGTATAGGAGAGGACTACCCCTGCCAGAACAAGCAGGAGGGGTCATATGAGACTCTTTTTCGGCTTAACTGTCTTCCTGAACTGGACTTCCTTGATCTCTAATGCAAAAAAATCTTATTGGAATTTGTCTCTTACATAAGCCCCAGTCACCCTTTGCCATGATTACTATTCCTATTTAGCTAGCAAATCCAGACTACTTAGAGTCTTCCAGTTACAAGCTCTCCCCACCAAAAGGAGGATAAACTACCTACGTAATCTGATTACATTAACTAACAGTAAAATTCTGTGCTTAGTTTTACCTCTGTTAAAATCATAATACATTGTTCAACATAAAGTTTTCTTTCCTGTCTGCTTCCATGTCTCCACATTCTTTCATTCTAATACCAGTGACTTAACCATGGAGGAGGTAGTAGTTTTTCAAACTGAAACCCTACTGTCACTGATCTTTGCCTCCGCCAGTCATACTGGTGGGAGTGTGACATGCGCCTCAGGTATGTGTGGATATGTTAAAGATTGAGAACCCCTATGCTAATTAATTGGAATGACACATGAAAGAAGGGCCATTACTCTTTCTTTTCCAAAGTACTATTAAAATTACCATAATCATGCCACTTATTTATAAGTCTATTCTTTTAGACTTATGTTTTTCTGTTTTGTTTGGTTTTGAGTTTTGATTGCCTAGTAAGTCGTTTGCTTTTTCAATCTTGGCATTTTCAGATCTGTCTTTTAAAATTGCTTTGTCTGTCTTTTCTCTTTCACACTTGGTTTTGTCTGAGTTTACACAGCAGACATGGAAGTTGGCTTAACTCATAAGGTCCATGGACAGAGTTTTGCAGAAATCCTCTTGTGATGCCTAATGCTTCAAAATTTCTCATTCACTCTCTTTGCTTTTGGTGATGAAATCTATGGTATTCTCCTGTAAATCAGGGTCTCTCTAAGCTACATCTTTACTTCAAGAGACAAATTATAAATACATTTAGACAAAGTAGGTAAAATATATTTATAATTTGATTTCATTATAATATCCCCCACAAAGGTATTTTTAGTATTATAGTAACTAGGATTTACTACATGTCATACTGACAAATTTGGTTACAATTAGGCACCATAACCCTTGAGAATAGTGGTCTTTTATCATTCATGATGTTGTAGTATCATTTCTATTAAAATATTTAAAATTAATACTTATATCTTTTTCTTTAATATTCAAATTATTGCATATTTAGAACAATAATAGAATAATTTCTGGATCATTTTGGGATCATGATTGCCTTGTATCACTATCTTCACATCGTAGTTTTTCACAGTTTTCCTGTTTGGGGGATGCTAGATAGATGTAGTACTTCGTTATTAGCATTGGGGGGCATAATTGTTGGGGTTCACCGATAGCCAGAAGGGGAATTTATTGGTTCACATACCTGTAGGAAACAAAGTGTGAGATGGCATAAGGCATGATAGGATTTAGAGGTTTGAGCATTATCTGTGGGGCTTTCTGTCTACTTCTTGGCTTTGCATCCATTAGGCTGTTGACCTCATTCTCTCATCCTGCAAATTCAGGTAGTAGGAAAGATGGTGGCTGCAGCCCTGGGCTTACACCATCTCAGCTCAGCGACCCCAGGGAAGACAGGTTCATTCCCATTATCTGTATATTAAGTACCAGAGAAGGACTTTGATTAGCTCAGTTTGAGTAACATGCCCTTCTCTGGATGAGTCAGTGTGTCCTGGGGAACGAGGTACTGTGACTGTCCAGGCCTGGCAGAGAATTCCCCCATGTGGCTAGCTGACTTACATACTATGGCAGGCAAGCAAAAATACCATGTCCACTTAGGCACAGGCAGTTCAACACAGGCTGTATTTGGCTTTATAAGTCATTGAAGTGTTCAGGAGATTTGCATTTTGAAATTATCTCTTTGACTCCAATGTAGACTGAATTAGGGGGTCAGGGGATTGCCAGTTAGAAGGCTTTTGCTAATTTGAAAATATATGTGCACCCTTATGTTCACTGCAGCATGATTTACAATAGCCAAAATATGAAAACAACCTAGGTGCCTATCAACAGATTAATAGATATAGAAGATGTGGTCTATATATTTAATGGGTACTACTCAGCCATAAAAAAAAAGATGAAATCTTGCCATTCGCAACAACATGGATGGACCTTAAGGGTATAATGCTAAGTGAAATAAGTCAGACAGAGAAAGACAAATACTGTATGATTTCACTCATATTTGGAATGTAAAAGTAAGTAAATAAATAAATGAACAAACTAAACCAAACAACAAACACATAGATAAAGAGCAGAGTAGTGGTTACCAGAGGGGAAGGAGCATGGGGGGAGGGTGAAATGGGTAACAGGGTCAACTGTATTGTAATGGATGGAAAGTAAACTTTTGGTGGTGAGCATGCTGTCATGTGTATAGATGTTGAAATACAATGTTATAAACATGAAACTTACGTGATGTTATAAACCAGTGTTATAAACCAATTAAAAAGAAAAGCAAAAGAAAGAAGTGTTGCTAGATATTGAGAATCATTTAAGATAATACCAAGTACTATGCTAGCTATCAAATCAAAATAATTTTGATCTTGATCTCTTTGTAAATTCTGAATTACAAGATTGTTTCATTTATTTGCTGCAGATCGAGTTTTGGTTCGAATTAGTGACTTGACAGTACAAAAAGCTGATGAAGTTGTTTGGGTGCGTGCAAGGGTTCATACAAGCAGAGCTAAAGGTAAGATTGATTAAATGATTACAGCTTTTTTGGTAATCATTGAATTTTTTGTTTTGCAGATTTCTCACAGATCAAAGTAAATCTTTAAAAACAAAACAAAAACACCTGCTTTCCTTCTTAAATCACTATAAACTATTAGTCCATGGTTAGTTAATTTTAGGTTCTTATAAGACATCCTTAAAAACAATTTAGCCTTAAAACTCAGATGAAATCTAAGACTCTAAGGTACTTTTCTAGCACCTCTCAAAAGTTTAATTTTTTGAAGTAAAGAGTTTTTTCAGAAGTTTTTCATTTGTTAGTATTCTTACATTTGTAATATTTAGATAGGGAGAGAGTTAGGAGAAAGATAAGGCTAAGACTGGGTTGTCTAGTACTCACTGGCTACATTTAGCTATTTAAATTAAAATTAAAATTCTATATCTCAGTCACCAGCTGTATTTTGAGTGCTGGTGGCTCCTGTATTGGACAGAAAGGACAAATACAACATTTTTTTTTTTTTTTTTTTTTTTTTGGCAGTATGCGGGCCTCTCACTGCTGTGGCCTCTCCCATTGCGGAGGCTCCGGACGCGCAGGCCCAGCGGCCATGGCTTACAGGCCCAGCCGCTCCGCAGCATGTGGGATCCTCCCGGACCAGGGCACGAACCCATGTCCCCTGCACCAGCAGGCGGACCCTCAACCACTGCGCCACCAGGGAAGCCCACAAAATATTTTTATCATTGTAGAAAGTTCTCTTGGACAGTACTAAGAATTTAGCATTAACAACAAAGGAGAAATATTAGGGGAGTTTAGACAAACCTCAGTTCCTTATGGAAAATTGTCCTAGCCTAGTGTTCCAAATTGTCTGAAAGTATTAGTGACACTTATATTGGTTTATAACTTTATACTTTTCACACAGTTTTTCACACTCGATCATCCCCACAAATTTGTGAAGTAGGCAGAATAGGCACTGTTATTCCACTTTATAAATGAGGAGACTAAGGCTCAGAATGATAAAGCTCCTTGCCCAAACTCCTATAGTAATTGGTGGAATATGAAAAGAATTCAGAAGCTTTTTAGGACACCTTCTGTCTCCCTAGCAGAGTTAATTACTTCTGTACTATTTACTGCATTCTGTGGTACAGCATTTCTTACTCTGTGTTTTAAAATATTTATTATAGAATTAATACAGGCCCATTATTTTTTAAATTCCAACATTTTATACATATATATCTTACTCTCTCAGGATCACTACTATTAAGAGTTTATCGGGAATTCCCTGGCAGTCCAGTGGTTAGGACTCTGCACTTTCCTTTTTCTTCTTTCTTTTTCTTTTTCTTTTTCTTCTTCTTCCCTTCCTTCCTTCCTTCCTCCCTCCCTCCCTCCCTCCCTTCCTTCCTTCCTTCCTTTTCTTTCTTTCTTTCACGCATGCTATGCCAGTTCTTAGTTGCAGCACGTGGGATCTTTGTTGCCGTGCGGGATCTTTTAGTTGCAGCATGTGGGATCTAGTTCCCTGACCAGGGATTGAACCTGGGCCCTCTGCATTGGGAGTGCAGAGTCTTAACCACTGGACCACTGGGGAAGTCCCAGGACTCTGCACTTTCACTGCCAAGGGCCCAGGTTCAATCCCTGGTCAGGGAACTAAAATCCCACAAGCCACATGGCGTGGCAAAAAAAAAAAAAGAGTTTATCTATTCTTCCAGTATCCTCCCCCAAATAGATGAATACTGTTGGACTTTGAGAAGAATGCTAGTTGATTTGCCTTCCTGAAAGGTTGGGCCATTTATTTGACCAACAGATAATCACATTGTACTGTAATCCTTCATTTACTTGTCTTTCTCCCATTGGATTAGGAACCTTTGTTCTCCAAACTGGCACCTTGTTTCCTAAACATAGTTATTTAGCAAATTAAAAGATAGAATGCTCTCCAAACTGGCACCTTGTTTCCTAAACATAATTATTTAGCAAATTAAAAGATAGAATGCACGCTACATGTAAGCCTGAACCAAAAATACTTCCCTTCACACTCATCCAAAAAATGGAACAGTTTGAATATGAGTAAGGACAACTGCAGTGAGTTGAGACACATCAGATATGTTTAAATCCCTAAGTTTATAATAATGCTAAGGCAAACAAACAGAAAACCTAGTTGGTCATCAATGGAACAAGCTCATTATTTTCAAATCTGGTAAATACTAAAGTGGAAGTATCATTTCTGTATGAATTGTATATCACTGGCTAACCAAATGGTAGATACGGGGAAGTGTCTCTTTAGAGAAGTGTCCAGCTAATAAAATGAAGAATATTGGAACATCATCATTTTGCCCCCAGTGAATTATCTAGACATTGATCATCAGTGATTGCTAACGACATAATAGAGAGACAACCAGAAATATTTTATGTCTATTTATGAAAGAACACAATACCACCCAATGAAGTAGTCTTGCCCAAAGAATTGTTCCTGAATCTCATTAAGCCTTTAGCAATAACCAGCAATTTACAAGACAAAGGAACATGTTAAATGACAATGGAGGTGCAATCAGCACAGTCTAGTAGTAAACTACTAGGCAAAAACGACCTGGTCTCTTCAAGAAATAAATTGAAAGGGAAGGGGGTACCTATGGATTAAAACAGATTTAAGATGTCTCTCAACCAATCACTTATTTGGATCCTAATTTAAATCTACAGTAAAAAAAAAAGACACTGAGACTTGGATATTTGAACATTGACTGGATATTTGGTGTTAAAAAATTTTTTTTTCAGTTGAAATAATAGTACTGTTGTAACATTATTTTTAAAAAGATCTTCTCTCTTAGGGATCCTTACTGAATTATGTATGGATGAAATAATAGAGGGTTTGCAGGGGTTTGCTTCAAAATAGTACAGGAATTGAGGGATAAGTGGATTGGGGCAGAAGTTGAGGAATGAGTGGATTGGAGCAAAGCTGAAACAAGAATGGCCATGAATTGATAACTGTTGAGGTACGTGAGGATTGTAGGTAGGTGTTGATATCATTTACAAATAACGATCATTTTGTCCTTTTCTTTCAAATGTTTATCTTATTTCTTGTTTCTCTGCAATAATCAGTGGATTCTCCAGTATTGCAGGGATTCTCACAATGAGGAATTTTTTAAACAGTGGAGATATAAATTCCTGCTGAGTTATTTCATGACTTTAGGTGTTCTGCATAAAATGTCATTACAAAACAATGCCAAAGTTTAAAAAGTAGGTCAAAAGAAGTTTTCTTCTAGTCCAAGTTTTCTGTTATCAGAAGCAGGTATTAAATTTTATCAGACCTTTTCCAGAAATTATTTCCCTCAAAATATCATGCTGGAAAAAAAATCATGCTGAATATATTTATACAGAGATTCATTATACGATTCTCTTTGCTTTTGTGTTTGTTTGAAATTTTCCACATAATAAAAAGTTTAAAATACAGTTGATCTTCATTATTCACGGATTGTATATTTGCAAATTCACCTACTTGCTAACATGTATTTGTAACCCCAAAATCAGTACTTGCAGTGATTTCACTGTCATTCACAGACATGCCAGACATTCGCATGAGCAGAGTGGTAAGAAATTTGAGTCTCCCAGTGCACACATTTTCAGCTGAGATTAAAAACAGTGAAGCTCTGCCTTGTATCAGCTCTCATAAACAAGTGTCCTTTTCACAGTCTATTTAATGCCACGTTCTTCACAGCCTTGTGCTTTTTGTTGGTGATTTGACTGTTTAAAATGGCCCCCAAGCATAGTGCTGAAGTGTTTTCTAGTGTTCCTAAATGCAAGAGAGTCATAATATGCATTATGGAGAAAATACTAGTTGTTAGCTAAGTTTTGTCCAAGCATGAGTTATAGTGCTGTTGGCTGTGAGTTCTATGTTAATGAATCAACTATATATATTTTAAATAAGGTGTCTTTAAACAGAAATACATACAGAACAAATTTGTGTATTGATGGACTGATGAAAATATTATAACCAGACATTCACAGAAACCTCACCCTATATTTCCCCTAGGAGCAATGGCTCAATATTTGCTAATTTATTGTTCTGGTGACTTTATAAAACATAACTACCACAAATAGCAAGAATCAACTGTATGTAATTCTAGTGATTTACAATAATGGATTTCTTAACATTGAACCATTTTTGGATTCTTGGAATAAACTGAATTTGGTAAAGGTGTGGGTAGTATTCTTTTAGCTAAGTTTCAATAATATGTTTTTTTTGGAATTTTGCATTAATCTGGTTTTCATAATTTTTACTTGGAAAATTCTACTTTGTTTTTAAGTTTGTATGTATGTGTATGTGTGTTTAAGTTGTAAGTTACCCAAGTAATACAAAGTATTTTCACATGAATTTTTCAGAGTACAGAAATTATATTCCTTTTTCTTCTCTACTGCCTTATCTTTGTCCCAGCCTTTTCTATTAATTCTTAATAATTTGTTCGTTGTCTTTCCAAAAATCTTTCTTTTTAATGCACATATGTGCACGCACACACACACACACACACACACACACACACACACACAAATACATAAAGGTTCTTTGTTTTGTGTGTGTTTTGTCTTATTTTATGTAGATGATACCGTATTTTTACATGTTACTCTGCAACTTTTTTTATTTTCAATTAACAGTGTTTCTTGGAGATACTTCCATGATATTAGTTATAGATCTACATAAGGCAGTGTTTCTGTAGGATAGATATCTAGAAGTGAAATTGCTGGGTTGAAGGGTGGGCATATGCATATTAAAATTTTCCAATACCAGATTACCCTCCAAAAAAGCTATACTCAATGATACTCCCACAAGTATGTGACAGTACCACTTTCTCCACTTTCTTGCCAGTAATGATTGTCAATGTTTTTTATTTCTGCCAAAGAAGATTATCTGAAAAAATGAATAAAATCTTTGAGTTTGCAGAACACTGATTGCTGCTACTCCCTTCTTCCTTACATGGAAAAAATTATACCAATAAATATGACTTATTTGGAATCATTCATGTGTTCTAACTCCAGAAGTAGTATCACATTAAAATTGGACTTGGACAGACAACCTATGCTGGCAATTTCAAGTAAAGCAAAGTTCTGAAAAAACCATGAATAAGGAAATGAAAGTGTCAAAATCATAGTGTCAAAATTATGACAACTAGAATCCTGTTAAGCAAAAAAAACAAAACCTAGTCTGTTTATATAACAAATATCTGTATATTTCTCCTCAAATTAAGGGCAGTGTTTTACACATTTTTAAAGATTAAAAATCAGATTTCTTACAATAGGTTTATGCTTCACACCCATAAAATCAAGAGTTTTATATAGGAGCAAGGAGAAATTTTTAACTCTTAATGATACCTTAACATTAGTTTCTTTCGATTTTGAAAGCTTATGAGCATATTGAAAAAGTAATTGAAATATCTACGGTTCCTTTCAAATTTTATACATACTACATGGAAGTCATTGGCACAAGATAATTCTATTTCAATACTATTCTTCCTAAAAACTTAACATATACTTCCAAAATAGCTACTTTATTTAGGTAGTCAGATAGTTTAGGATTTTTAATACCAAAGGTCAGAACATCAACTTATAGCCATACAAGAATATTTCAGGGAAAATAACAAATGGAAACTACTTTAAAACATTTAGGTCTTTGCTGTTTATTCCATAACTGATTAACATAAGCGATGAAGGAAAATGTTAATCTTGGTTATTAGGAAGTGAAGGTACATTATCTAAATAATAAATTCAGGAGCTTGGCAAGCTAAAAGACAGTAGGAAGAGATGAAAACATAAGATTGCCTCACATCTTTGATAACTAGTTCTCCCACCAAGGCTTACTTCCTTACTGAGCCATCACCAAAATGGAGATGAGAGTAAACTTTTTTGTTCTGGCAACCTACCATGTTTGTTCTTCAGCTTAGAAATAAAGATTGCACCTGGTGCTGTAAAGGAAGGTTTCCAACTTTACATTTTTCTAAAACAGACCTCTTGCGTAAATTTAAGAAATAAACTGCCTCTTTAAAAACGACTCAAAATGCAACACAAATTTTTAACTGCTAAGGATTTAAATTTAAGATACCTAAAAGCAGTGAATTCATTCAGCTGTTTTGAACATTGAGTTTCATTTCTTTTCTATAAACTCTCTCCTGATTGGGGAGTTCCATGAAGAAAGATGAATAATACGTAGCAGATGATTAACATGTCTTATAAAGTTCCTTTACTAACTTAAGCAGTGAGAACTCTTTGCTAAACTGAGAAATTACATAATTGCTTCTTAGAATAAAAAACAATATATGGCTATAGTAAAAATTAACTTCCTATATATAGAAAGATATAAAATGAAAAATAGAGCTACATTATGATCCAGCAATCCCACTCCTGGACATATATCCAGAAAAGATGAAAACTAATTCGCAAAGATACATGCACCCCGATGTTCATAGCAGTACTGTTTACAGTAGCCAAGACATGGAAGCAACGTAAGTGTCCATTAGCAGATGAATGGATAAAGAAGATGTGCCAATACATATATATATATCAATACATACACACACACACACACACACACACACACAATGAAATAGTACTCAGCCATAAAAAAAGAATAAAGTATTGCCATTTGCAGCAACATGGATGGGCCTAGAGGTTATCATACTAAGTGAAGTCAGACAGAGAAAGGCAAATATTATATCACTTATATGTGGAATCTAAAAAAAAATACAAATGAATTTATTTACAAAACAGAAACAGACTCACAGACATAGAAAACAAACTTAACAGTTACTAAAGGGGAAATGAGAGGAGGGATAAATTAGGAGCATGGGATTAACAGATACACACTACTATATATAAAATAAACAACAACAATTTACTGTATAGCACAGGAAACAATAGTCAATATCTTATATATAACCTATAATGGAAAATAATCTGAAAATACATACATATAACTGAATCAGTTTGCTGTACACCTGAAATTAATAGTGTTGTAAATCAACTATGCTTCAATTTAAAAAAAAAGAGAACAAATGGAAGTCTCACAAATCTAGCTCCTCTGTCAGATCACAATCTGTTTCCCCCCAAAATAGCCACTGTTGTTTCTTGTGTATTCTTTTAGGAAAAAGTGCATTTACAAATATGAGCATATCCTTTGTTTTTTAAATTTACATAAAAGGGATCTCTCTCTCTCTCTCTCTCTCTCTCACTCTCACACACACACACACACACACACACACACATTGCCCCTTGTTATCACTCACCAATGTCTGTAAGAAAATGCCTTGCAAGACATTGAATTGCAGTGTATCACTGACCAGAGACAAAGAACAATTTTGTTTACTAACACCTTTCAAGAACTTGGTGTCAAAAATACTTGATAAGAGGTAGTCTGAGTGGACAGCTCTGTTTACCAGGAAACCAGTACTAATTTTTTAAGTCTTTTAAAAGTCTTTCTGAGTGTACCATCGAGGTTCTAGTATTTATTTATTTATTTATTCTTAATAAATTTATTTATTTTTGGCTGCGTTGGATCTTCATTGCTGCGCACAGGCTTTCTCTAGTTGTGGTGAGCGGGGGCTACTCACTGCGGTGGCTTCTCTTGTTACGGAGCACCGGCTCTAGGTGCACGGGCTCTAGAGCACAGGTTCAGTAGTTGTGGCATACGGGCTTAGTTGCTCCACGGTATTTTCCCGGACCAGGGCTCGAACCCATGTCCCCTGCATTGGCAGGCGGATTCTTAATCACTGTGCCACCAGGGAAATCTCAAGGTTCTAGTATTTAGAAGTGCTTTGAACACGGAAAACTTGGGACCATAGCACTAGAGTTCACATCTGTTGCAGTACTGAAGACTACATAAATAGAGAGTAATAATAGAACCTCAGTTCTTTTATTTAAATAGTTCTTTTATGAACATCTTTGTCACTAAGACTTTCCATACTTAATTTCCTTAACATATATTCTAAGAAATGTATTTCTTGAATCAGAGAACATTTTAAGCCCATTTTTAATGCCCACTGCCAAATTGATCTCTGAAAGCATTGTACAAGTTTACCTTGTTATCAACAAGTTATGAAGGAACGGTTTTCACTTAATTCTTCCAAGCATTGTATGATATTGTATATTTTTAAATCTTTACTAGTATGAGCGGTATAATGTGTCATCATCACTGTTTGCTTCAACTTGCATTACTTTGGTTTCCAGTAATATTTTTCTCCTTATGTTTACTTACTAGGTTTTTTTCTTTTTCTTTTAGAGTATTTGTTCTAGTCCATTACGCATTTATCTATTGGGATCTCAGTGTTCTTTACTCATACATCTTTAAGATCTTTATGTATTAAAGATATTAACTCATATAGGTTATGTGTCATTCAGCAATTATATATATTTTTCCCAGAGTGGTTTTTTTGCTCTACTTAGAAAGTCCTCCCCTTTTCTATTGTACAGTTTGATATTCAGTTCCAGTTTTTACTCAGTTTTTTAGTTTATCTCCTGAATGCCATCTAGAATTAGAATCTCTTTGCTCTAATAGGGTCTGTTCTCACTTCTTATGCTGCATTAATCTGGCTGTTTCTGTACATTTTTACTTACTGTAGGTTTATAATATAATATGCTGAGGTCTCACCTCTCCACCCTTTTCCTCCCATCTATTGGCTTTTTTAAAAAATAAGGTTTAATTTTTAGAATTACATACAATAAACACATTAAACATTAAAAGAGAACAGTGAACATTCTTTACTTTACCCATAACCATTGATTTCATGATTTCTTTTCCCTAGCAGGCATGTCAGGTCTTAGGAGTGCATTTGCTTCTATGTTTAGCCTCTTGAACTTCCCAGGTTCTACTCACTGCTTGTGTTGAATCTGGAACATGGCCACGATTTTCCTTCAACCCTTACGTTTCTTTTGTACCTACCTCTTTATATTGTTCTCTTAAAAAATAGTTTTTCTGATTTGGAAAGTAGTACATGGTTATTGTAGAATGTTCAGAAAATATGAAGAACAGAATAATTCCCTGTGATTTCCCCATCCATTAGTAGCCACATTTTGGTGTTTTTCTTCCTATACCATCAACTTCACATTTTGATGGTTTTTTCTTACACAGTCAATTTTAATATCTTTCTTATAAAAAGTTATGATTGTACTCTTTGTATGGCTTTATCACTATTTTCACATAATAGTCTATCATGAGTGTCACAAATATTTACTTTGTGTTCCCAGCACCCACCATAGTTTTTGGACATAGCAATTCAGCTGTGAAACAGAAATGGTCATCAGTCTTCAGATAAGTAGGTGGCAGTGGCAGTGGTCCTATTAGTAATAGTAATAACGATTAATATTAATTAATAACATTAATTCACAGTTAACATTAATTGGGTATCTGTCACAACTCTAAACTTATTACTTATATAATCTTCAAGATTATAAATGAAAACTCAAGAAAACTCCATGAGTAATATACTGTTATTTTCTCCCATTTTGCAGATGAAGAACTGAGACATAATTAGTTTAATATTTTCCAGTAGGCCCCTTCATAGGAAATGATAGGATATGATCCTATGTCTTTTGATTAAAAAGATTTTACTCTTTACCAAACCCTTACACTAAATGTCACCCCTTAGTGCTGACCTAAAGATATTTTCCTGTGCTCACCCTTTATAAGTACTATAGAGCCCTCCATTCTCTCTCAAGTTCTTTGTGTAGCACTGGAGTTCATCACAAGATTGCTTTGTAGTGCAGCCAGGTCAGTGCTTCCTCTGTCTGCACTATTAGAGCAGCTAAAGTACTTACTAAATCATGCACGTTACCTTCCATTTCATGCTAACATTCTGTTCTAAGTGGGCTAATATCTGGCTGTGGTTTCAGTAGTTCTTGGGATAATGTCATTTGATTCATTTGCAGATTTCTCTATCCATTCAGCATCTTAAAATCCCTTTGAACTTGTTCAGTTCATGTAACTTTCTTTTTTAAGATTTTACTTAGCGACTGGATCATACTCCAAAGGAAAGGGAAAATAAAATCTATTTAGTGGTAAAAATATGTCAATCATATATGACTTGGAAGTCCATAGATTGTGTCTGTCTTGGCACTCTGTTTGCAACCTTTTTTTAACCTCACAGTTGCTCTCAGATTTGCATTTCAAAACTGTATGTTGAAAGTATTAACTATAAGTTTGCTTACGTTTTTGCTTTTTTTTGGTGGGACCAGGGGAGGCAAAGCTAATTCTCAGTGTAAAAATAATTCTCAGTTTAAACAACAAAACCTTTTGACGTTTTGAAAGACAATCTGATGAAAAAAGTGGTCTGGAAAAGATTTAACGTGTTTTATGAGGAAGTAGTTTCCTAAAACTTGATCAGAGACTTTTAAAAAGGATATACTTTGGAGAAAAGACCTGTCACAAAGATGGTGAGTGACTGGATCTGTTATGAATATTATTTTTCAAAAGGTTAAGAATAAGGAATGACAGTTGCTTATGAAAGGAGGGGGAGTCAAGAGGCCCAGTATTATGTAGAAATTAAACTAGTTATAGGGCATAAAGAGAATGATCTTTTATAGACAAAGTAAACTACTTGGAGTAGGGCTTCCCTGGTGGTGCAGTGGTTAAGAATCCGCCTGCCAGTGCAGGGGACACGGGTTCGAGCCCTGATCTGGGAAGATCCCACATGCTGCGGAGCAGCTAAGCCTGTGTGCCACAACTACTGAGCCTGCACTCTAGAGCCCACAAGCCACAACTACTGAGCCCGTGTGCCACAACTACTGAAGTCCGCGTGCCTAGAGCCCATGCTGCACAACAAGAGAAGCCACTAAAATGAGAAGCCTGCGCACCGCAACAAAGAGTAGTCCCCGCTTGCTGCAACTAGAGAAAGCCCCTGCGCAGCAACGAAGACCCAACATAGCCAAAAACATAAAAATTTTTTTTAAATTAAAAAAAAAAACCTACTTGGAGTAAAAAAAAAAAAGTGGAACTATTATAAAGGATGAAGAATTAGGAAGACGATAAAGGAAAAATGAGAAAAATAGAACAGGAAATAAGCTAGCCTGTTATTCTAAATGCTCTTTGAAATGTACTTTGGTAGGAAATAAAATGAACCACCCCCGTAGAATGTTTATGTTCTTGTGACTAAGCACTTTATTACTACTTTTATGGTTGCATCATTGAGGCTCTTATGATGGTTAGCATAGTACCTTTGCCTGTAGAGTATACTAGCTATTGAATGAATGTTGAAAGTGATCTGAAGTTACTTGAAATTTGTTTAATAAGTCCCTACAATGACAAAATAATTTTCTTGGTTGATAATATTTTTTGAAATTGGTGCTTTGCCTACACCCTCATAACAAGCATTTTAAAAGCGTAGGAGAAACTTGGGTTTCTTTAAAGCTTGTTAACTGAGTATGGGAATTTTGGCTGTCAAAGCCAGATACCTATGTGTATGTCCCTGTTGGGGATGTAGATTTGGGCCCAATTATAAAGTAGAGAAGCATTTTTCTTCTTTGTAAAACCTGAAGTAGCATGTCCTTAATACCCTTATGTACTTTCTGTCTTCTTCAGGGAAGCAGTGCTTCTTAGTCCTACGTCAGCAGCAGTTTAATGTCCAGGCTCTTGCAGCCGTGGGAGACCACGCAAGCAAGCAGATGGTTAAATTTGCTGCCAAGTAAGTAAGCAATTATATCCTGTTGTCAGAATAAACAGTGGTGGGAACCGGGGCTCCCAGGGCTTTGGACCATTTTCATGCATTAACATCAACGCTTCCTTTGTTTAAAAATGTAGTTATTTAAATTGTCAGTTCAGTGTTGCTGAATACATTAAAGTTATAAAAGAGAAAATATGGAGCACAGACTTGAAATTCATTTGGAACTGCTGAAGCAGCACTCTATACAGACAAGTCACATTTACTTTCAAGTAGAGTTACAAAAAGCCTGGCAGCGTCAACACTGCAAAGCAACTTTATTTTGTTGTGTGTGTTGAGCTTCATTTCCTCCCTCCCTCCCCTAGTTTGAGATTTGCATGTTAAGCAACAAGTTTTCTAACTAAATAATAGAAGTGTTTAAAATAAAAGAATGTGATTTTGCAAATGATTCCATCCTGAAGAAGTAAAACAAATGCGCTAACATGTTACAGCTTTTAACTTTGACACCAAAAAGGTTTAAAAAAAAAAAAAAGTAAAGTTTGCTTTTTTCCCCCCATAAAAGTATTATTGTCTGGCTCAGGGTTCCTATAGAAGCTTATTGTTTTGTTCAATTTACAAGGGGCAGGATACAGAGATAGTGTAGTGGTTGTGCCTGCTGGAGCTCTAAAGTTATAAGAGTTGGTGATGTGGCTAGTTTTATTTGCATGTTTTTCTCAATTTAATTGAAATTTTATTTCCATGATGATCAAAGAAGACTCAGAAAAATGGAAAATTTTAAGTAGTAGAGTACTTCATAGGCATAAATATTTTTTAAAAGAAATTCAGTTGAGTAAATGTTACATTTTTTCTATTGTTTTTTTTAACATCTTTATTGGAGTATAATTGCTTTACAATGATGTGTTAGTTTCATGCTGTATCACAAAGTGAATCAGCTATACATATACATATATCCCTGTATCTCCTCCCTCTTGCATCTCCCTCCCACCCTCCCTATTTTCTATTGATTTTTATCTCTGTTATTTATATATATATATGCTTTCAAAGATGAGTTAATATAGATAGAATTATCAATTTTAGAACTAGAAGGAGAGTAAAAACTCATCTAATTTAATATCTTAATTTATGGTTGGGCCTTCCCTGACTCCCTCAGCACAGTGGTTTACATATAATGGATGCTTAGCAACTGGTTTTGGTTAACAGATTTATTTATCCAATTTAGTTTTATTGTATCATAGCAATACCTGCCCTCTGGTTTAAAGACTCCAGTGCCATGAATTACATCAATTTACTGATGTGCTCAGAGGTCTCAGTACCATTAACCCTACCTCTCCCTATCTCCCAGTCCTGCTGCCCAGAGACGGTCACTTTCATTTCTTCTACCTGTATCATTTGGTGATTAGGTTTGCTGTTTTAATACCTAGTCCTTAAGGGTATATGCTTGTGGGGTGCATTTGTCACCTAGCCTTTTCAGGTCAATCTGTATCCTATGAAGTGGGACATAGTAAATGTGGTCCCTAGAAATAAACTTTGTCTACACAGAGAGCCCCTGAAAACCACAGACATATATGCTAAATTATATTCACTATACTGGAAAATACTGAGGAAAAGTCAACTTCGAGTCAACAAACTTTATGGCTTCTGTCTTTTATATATTAAATTGGTTCTGAAAACTAATATATGAAGCTGATAGTTCATATAGAATATATTTTTTTGTTCAACTGCATTATAACCTCCGTATTACATTCTTAAAGGATTATCGTCTGAAAGTCTTTTGGAAATCCCATTTACCCTTAATCACTAAGAGGCATTCTACTATCAAGAGAACAGTCAATTCATTTGATATCTCTAGAGGCAGACACGTTAAAGTAGTCCACAAATAGTTATTTCTTATTTTGGATCTTCTCAGAAACTCCTGGGACTTGACTGACAGCAGTTGACCATATCAGATGTCAACCAAAGCTTACCAGCTGGAAAAGATACTTGCGCACAGAACTTAGTTCACTAATGCCCTTATAATATATGTTAAAGAATGGCTTTTATCTAAAAGGGATAGTGTATGCATGATCTTTTTTTTAGAATAAGGGAAGAATTTAGATAATTTAACCTGGATTTCATAATCTTGAAGTGGATGGAACTCAATCAAGATCTAGATCTGATTTTAATCTCTTTGTTTTGTTTTTGTTTTTGGCTGCGTCACTTGGCGTGTGGGATCTTAGCTCCCCAACGAGGGATTGAACCCAGGCCCCGGCAGTGAAAGAGCCAATTCCTAACCACTGGACTGCCAGGGGATTCCTGAGATCTGATTTTAATCTTAATTCAGGTTTAACAATTAAGTTGTGACTTTGATTTCTTTTTTAAAGCAAAGAACAATGTAGCTATTTTTAGTTCATTTAAAAAACTGGACTTTATATAATTAGTAATGTGTGGGAAAAGATGGTTTCATAATAGAGCTGTTGCATATTATAAAGCCTTTGACTGGTTATATACAGGCGAATGGACCCAGTGTGTGTGTGTGGCGGGTGGGGGCGGGGTACGCGGGCCTCTCACTGTTGTGGCCTCTCCCGTTGCAGAGCACAGGCTCCGGACGCGCAGGCTCAGCGGCCATGGCTCACGGGCCCAGCTGCTCCGCGGCATGTGGGATCCTCCCGGACCGGGGCACAAACCCGTGTCCCCTGCATCGGCAGGCGGACTCTGAACCACTGCGCCACCAAGGAAGCCCCCAAAATGGACCCAATTTTATACAATAGGTTTAACATGTAGAACTTAAGTTACAATTATTTAACTTTTGGCACTACTCATATGTTAAGGTATCTGTCCTGAGTTATTAACAATAAATGTATAATAGTTTTTGCTACCTTGTGAAAAAGGAAAATTCTCATGACTCCCTATGGTGAAAAATGATGAGTTTTTAATTTTTGTGGCTGGTTGATAAGATAATTTTCTTAGGAACATGATTTGTTGCTCCTGGTATGTCAGTCAGCTTGTCTTTATGTGATTTTGCTCTACTTCTAGGTAGTTCAGAAATCCTGATCTTCCTTGGTAACAAGTCTAAAGCACATGTCCTTTCTGTTAGAAAGGCAGTAGTATGATCTTATATTCAAAGTACCAATTTTTAAAGAAGAAAATCAAGAGCAGAAAAATTTTACTTTGAAAATTACCTGCTCTATTTATAAATAATAATAAATCAAGTGAAATTGTAGTATAAATTCTAAAGAACTTTCAGAACTTTTAGGAAAAAGATGTGTTGGTTTTTTTCTTC
Source organism: Stenella coeruleoalba (assembly GCF_951394435.1). Lineage (NCBI taxonomy): Eukaryota > Metazoa > Chordata > Mammalia > Artiodactyla > Delphinidae > Stenella > Stenella coeruleoalba. The sequence goes on along the minus strand of NC_137151.1, from coordinate 35,161,124 downwards.
ATCCTTCAAAATCCTTTTCTTAAAAAGTCCATACTTGGGCTTCCCTGGTGGCGCAGTGGTTGAGAGTCCACCTGCCGATGCAGGGGACACAGGTTCGGAACACGGGTTCATACCCCGGTCTGGGAAGATCCCACATGCCGTGGAGCGGCTGGGCCCGTGAGCCATGGCCGCTGAGCCTGTGCGTCCAGAGCCTGTGCTCTGCAATGGGAGAGGCCACAACAGTGAGAGGCCCGCGTACCGCAAAAAAAAAAAAAAAAAAGTCCATACTTGCCAGAAGTTTCTTTCTAAGTGCTATTTTTATCTAAAATCTTTAATGGCTTCCTACTTCCAACCATGTTCAATATTAATTCTACCTGCTGGTTCCCCCTGTTATTTCCCACTATTTCTCAATATACATGCTTCAGATTGGACAATCTCTCCATGTCTACAATGACCTCTTTTCTAATTTTACTTCTTATTTTAAAGGCTTTAGTTTTACTCATTAAATCCTCATTCTTTGTCATTTAGCTTATTATTAAGCCCATGTTCTTCATGATCCTCACTGATTGGTTTCTCTTTTCATTTCTCTGGGGTCCACAAATGTGGTCTTGGGAGATTGGAAGTTTTCTATATTTTTTTAAATTTTAGTGTACATTTTGGTGATTATCTTAAAGTTCCATAAGGATACTATGCCATATCATTTTATAGGCTAACTTACAGCAGAGAACTGCTGTGTAAATTGTGTTCATGCCAACTGAAGCCGATGATATCCATGTTCTGTACAAATGAGGATTTCACTGTAGTTTGAATAGTGACATGCTGACAAGTTGGGTTACTAGGTGGTACTTGGTAGTTAAGAAGTATTATGAACTTTAAAAGCCTGTGCCGCTCAAGCACATTTATTGAATCCTATTTTCATCTATATAGGGGCAGCATATAACTAATAGTACAATAGTTTCCATATAAGGAAAAATGTTTCTATTTCCAGTTCTAGTATTTATCAGATTAGATACCCATTTGATTCAAATTTCAATTAACAATACTACATTATTAACTTTCACTGGAATAAGATAGTTTTATAAAATTATCAGCTGATATTTTATTTAAATTGTCATTCTTGGTTGCTCTTTGCAGAACTTTGGTTAATTATGAGGCCAAATTATCCTGAGTCAACTTCAAAGTTAATGTTTTATGGAATTATGAGCAAGCATTCTTCATATTACTAGTATTAAAATAAAAATACAGAAAATTAAATCTAGAACTGGATATGAGGCTACAGCTTTATACAGTAAACCAAATGTCAGCAATTTAGTTTTAACAAACCTTAAATTAATATTGTTGATTTGAATTTTGTTGTTTTTAATATTTGTTTCAATTTTCTTTAAAAATTCGCTTTGAGGAGAGTTCCCTGGCTGTCCATAGGTTAGGACTCCACACTTTTACTGCCGTGAGCCCGGGTTCTATCCCTGGTCTGGGAACTAAGATCCCACAAGGTGAGCAGCATGGCCCAGGAAAAAAAAAAAAGACTGTAAAAATTCGCTTTGATTTCAAGTTAAGGGCTATAACCATAAGGCATTTATTTCTACTAGTTTTATACTTGTAGGTATTTAAGTAACATGATAAAACTAATTTAAGTGTTTACTGAGGGTCCCTGATATTGCCAAGAGAGGCCACTGATCTATGCCATATTTAGTTGTGCTTAATTCTTACCAAGCTTATTTTGAACTTAAATTCTTGGGGTTTTGGTGAAGAAAACTGGGTTCACAAAATAAGTCATCATAGAACTACTAGGATGATTTAAACCTTTAACTTCTACAACGTGCCAATGGGCAATGGAATGTAAGAGTGGCCCAGAGACTCAGCTCCTCACTGACTAGGCACATGACTTCATAAATTGTTTACTGTATGTTAGTCTTTCTTCATTCTTTACAGCTAAGACCCTTCTTTGAACATTTTTATTTCTACTTGCCTGGGAAATATTAAAGCCTGAGATTAGCTGTGGCACTAATTCACTGTAATTGAAAGAAGTTACTTGACATATAAACCAAGTTTGTGCCTGTCTCGGAATTGGAATACAGATTTTTATTGTGAAAAGGTGGTTTATTATTTCAAAAAATATTTACACAATTGATGTTTTACGGGTGCTGTTTTGATTTAACTGGCAAATATATGGTTTCTCATGTTTGGGCATTTTGAGTTCTTTGCCTCAATGAATTGTTAGTTTATATCATCAAAGCATTTTATGTTGGTACGTTACTTGAAAAACTAGTATGTAGCAACTTTATAGCCTGTCCTCTTTTCAACTAATCTTTTATTTTACCTTGCCCAGGATTTTAAAATTATTAATTTGAATATGGGTAGCTATGTAGATCTGTGGAGCTCATTTCTCATTGAGTACAGTATATTCAACAGATTATTTCTGACAACCAGAAACCTAATAAATTTGTTGCCAGTTTTGCTGAAAACTTTTAATACTCAAGTTTCTGTGTTTAAATTTTAATAGTTTTTGTTGCTATTAGAATATGTAAATATGAGAAAGAAAAGCTTAGAATATGTCTTTTTCACCATTATTCATTTTTGAGGGGGAGAGGAGAAGGGGGTAAATAAGAATCAAATGGAAATCATTTTGAAATATATGAGCTATTGACTGCCTAAAATTATAATTTTGGTCATCACCTAGCTTTCACCAACTCTCAAGTTTATCTGTACTATTAATAATAACAGTCAGCATATATCAATATAGAATAGGATTTTTTACATATTTTAGGCCTTTATTGTGACAATCTAGTATAAAAAAGCACTTTGAGGGGCTTAAAACTGTGGTGCCTAAAACAATGTAAAATAAAAGGTAAAAACACTATTCATACAAAGCGTATGCTGCTAACCTCCCATCATTATCTTGTGTATATTGAGTAGATTATATAAATTATGATGGGGTACTCTTCAGTGACCTTATATTTTTTAAATGAAAGGCCATGGAAAAAAGCTCCCCCATACACACCTACACTTGGACTTTTATTGCATGTGAAATAATTATTTTTAATATTTAAGAAACTTAATCTACAATTAAAATTTAGTATGATGATTGCCCTTACTTTATCTTGCCAAGCTTTCCAGTATCTACCATGAATTTTTATATTTATGGGGTGCACCCCAGTAAAGGTTCAGTGCAGTGGTCACCAGTAGCTTCCCTATCTCATGTACAGGGGAAATAACAGATTTGATTGTAACAGTAGCAGCAATAATAGCTAACTATTACTGTATACTAAGTATGGAGCTGCAGAGTGCCATACTTGCATTTTCCCCCTTGGTCCTCATAGCAGTACTGTGAGGTGTGGATACCATTTTGTCTTTTTTTTTTTTTTCTTGTCTATTCATTTTTTACAGATAAGAACGTTGATACTTAAAATACTAAGGTCTCTTTGACTCTAGGCTCATGCTTCTGTGTCATCCTGCCTCTCTAAGATTACATAAGGATATTAGTTCAAAGCCCTCCACATTATATGTAGCTCACTTAGAATACAACCTTAATGTCATTGAAATACGTTGGTGACTGGAAAAGGGAAACCCTGTTGCTTTTTGCCTCAAAAATATCTTTTCTAGAGTGTGCAGTTTATTCTGGTATATATCCTCAAGGAGTAGATAGCTGTTTTTTTTCTTGAGGGTGATAATGACTTTTAAATACTGTCCCCAAGTTTTTGAGAACGAAAACTGGTGAAAAATAATAATTTTGGTTTTAAAAAGTATAGCTGATAATAAAGTAATAAAAAAAGATTTTTGTGTTGTCATAAATTGATGCTAAAAACAGTTCCAAAGAAGGAATGAAATGTTTTTCTAACCATCAGTAATGCTAATGAGCTTGTCTCCTCTAGCATAAAGCAGTAGTTGCCTTCCTAAGGAATCACCCCATTGTTAAAAAGCATGCAATAAAAACAGTGGGGTGGGGGGAAGGTAGTTAGAAAGTAGAGTTTCATGTTTGCAAAGACAGTTATTTTTCTTGAATAATTTTAATATAAAAATATTTGATAGCTATAATTATAAATATGAAACCTAAAGCTCACTAGGCAAGTTTACATCTTCTTTTGCTTAATCTGTTGCCTTTTCCTTATCATCATCAGCACTGCCACACAGTGCATCTTATACATATTCTTATCGCTCTTGCTGTGAGAAGTAAAACACAAAGTCACTCAACAAAGCAGCTGTGTGGTATATGCAAGTGATGTGGAAATAAGACCACACTCAGAATTTAAAATAGGAATTTATCCTTTACCAAGATTCTGGACTCAGGAAGGAAATGAAAGAGCTTGGCTGTATGGATAACTGATACTGTTCCTTAACATATCACGCTCTTTGTAACACACTTGTACAAACTAAACTTCTGTCTGCTAGAATTGCTCTGTTGTCAGCAAAGGAGGAGATCTTAGACATTGAGGTATGGGTGCCCTTTTGGGTTAACTTTTTGTAGAGGTGCTAATATTCAGTCAGTTCTGTTATTGTAATAAATGCATTCCTAAAAAAATACTGTGCTATGCAAAAGTATGAAATAAAAACCTTAAGGTTAGTGCAGAAAATAGGTAAATAGCACAACAGTCAAAAAGTTCAGGGACTTACCTGGCGGTCCAGTGGTTAAGACTCTGCACTCCCAATTCAGGTGACATGGGTTTGATCCCTGGTCGGGGAACTAAGATCCCACGTGCCACACTGTGCAGCCAAAAACAAAAACAACCTTCATCAGTGACATAGTTTTATAAAAAGAACCTAATTTTATTAAAAACATAGAATAGTTTTATACATATTGAATGGTGGAGAAATACATGAATACAATAAATCTCTCACTATCTTTACAAAGACATACTGTTTCTGAGTGGAAGTGGGTATCAGAAGAGTTGCAGCTTGGAAATTATTATCAAGTGCTACAAGGAAGGCTGTCTGAAATTGGAAGGAAAGTTGGACCACCAGATGGGGATGGGTGTGGCTTGTAACGCAGGTAGATGTTTGAGGGGTGTGTGTTTTATGTATTCCTGTGTGGCTAAGTTCACCTGAGTACAGTTGTCTGCATTGACCTAGTGTTTCTCACAGGTGAAATCTGGTATAGGCAAACACAAAATTCTCATTATGCTCAGATTGATACCTAATATATCAATTGTGTTGGGATTAATTCACATTTTCAAAACAAGTGTTAAAGCAAAACTATACTCTTAAAAGAGATAATGATGCTTGTGCAGTGAGTGGGTCCAAATATAAGAGTCTTATCTGTTTGCTGACTGCTTATGTGTGGAGGTGAGGAAAAGAAAGAGGTGGAAAATGACTTCAGAGTTTCTAGTTCGAGAAACTCTGTGGAAAAGATACCATCAATCTGGAGTAAATTCCCAGGATGGGCTGGGACTAAACACAATTCACTCTCTGGAGCTGGATGGGCTCAGCTTCCCTTAGAGCACTTGGCCAGGGAAAGTGTGGATACTGAACAGGGGTGGGGTTCTGTTAGCAATGAAGAAGGGGAGAGGGATTTGGATAGACAGCTGTAGTATCTCCTAAACTTGCTTACTATTTTGAGTAAATTGGAGAGAAGTTCCAACCTTTTGAGTTCATGAAAAGCCCAAAGATTGAAATAGGTTGTTTTACTGAAACCCTTTTATTTTTCTGGCTGATAGGATTCTGCTCCTCCTCTTCCGAGTCATCCTCTCATTCTAAATGTTCTCAAGTGACTATATGGAACAAGTTGGCCTTAAAATTCCTTACTTTTCCTCCCCTGTCTTCACCATTGCTTCACTTTGACAGCTCACTCCTGTGGCCACAGCTTGGATTTTGCCCCTTAGAATTTCATTTTAAACTCCAGTAGCCATTCTCTCTAACCATAATTTCCACCTTTCTACCTCTAATGCCTCCTAATCTTCTGTTGGACCTCATCAAGGCTTGTATTTTTTTTATCAACCTCCCCATTTTCTCCTAGTTTTGTCTGTCCCCTTTTGACCTCACACAACACCAGTTCCATTCCTACAACTACTCTCACTGCATCCTTATCCACTGTTCTCTGTCTCTTTGTTTCTTTTGCCCTGCAAATGCCCTACTAACTCCCTGCCCCATATACTCTTGATCCCATAATCTAACACCAAGCTTAAAGAGTGTATTGTGTATTTGTGGCAGAACAGTTGATTTTTATTCCTCAGCTGGGACCAGTAGAATATATTCCACTTTTGTAATGAAAATAGAGGTTTATAGGCCACCTCTTTTCTTTGTTTCACTGAACTCTTCAGGATCTCATTCCTCTTTATCCCTTAGTTTCTGAGTATAATTATAATAAGAAAATAAAAATTTGGAAAATTCTGTGAGTTTCATTGCTTAATATATTATCAGCCTTCTATTATGATTAAAAGCAGCATATGGGGGCTTCCCTGGTGGCGCAGTGGTTGAGAGTCCGCCTGCCGTTGCAGGGGACATGGGTTCATGCCCCAGTCCGGGAGGATCCCACATGCCGCGGAGCAGCTGGGCCTGTGAGCCATGGCCCCTGAGCCTGCGCGTCTGGAGCCTGTGCTCCGCAATGGGAGAGGCCACAACAGTGAGAGGCCCACGTACAGCAAAAACAAAACAAAACAAAACCAGCATATGAACAGCAACATATAAATGCTAGTGGCTTCTATTACTTATTAAATAAAGCAAAAATTCTTACTTATAGATGTTTTTAGCTTACTTTAGAAATTTGAGGATCAGTGAAACATGAGATAATTCAAATGAATATTTAGTAACACATTCACTTCGGGAGGCTAGCAGTTTAGTTAGTAAGCCAACTAACCATTCTGCTAGAATCTTTGGTTTAGGAAACAGCATAGCTAGAAATACGTTCATGAGGAAAAGGCCATTTCTAATCCTCATTTAATTTTCATACTGTCTTAGATCTTTTTTTATATTAAATGCTTGTCATTATCTTTAGTGCTAGGGGAGTGCCTAAGGACTGTTTATTTATTCTCAAGGTATTTCCGTCTTGAAGGGCAACCCAAAGAGGCTGGACATTTAAAACATGTGAACTCCTACACAAAAAAGTGGGAGAAATAATGGTATTTATATGTTAATTCCACGAGGCCCTACATTTAACTCTATTCCCTCTGGCCATATACCAGGTGGAAAAAAGCAAGGACTCCACTATTAAAAATATCAAATCAGATAGTTCCAGCTGGGGTTTCCTAATCATTTAAGAGGCAAACTATGAGGTCACTTTTAATATCTTAAATAGATAACTATCTTAGCATTTACTTTAGATATTAAATCTGAGGTGTTTATCTTTCCCTTACTGACTAGATTGTACCACTAGCAGTTTCTAGCTCTTTAGTATTTTCCTTAAGAGCTACATTAAAGCTTAATATGGGGTCAGTTTTCCCAAAATTATCTTTCCTAGGAAAAACCAATTCATCAAAATACTAATCCGAAAAGTTGACTCACTAATTGGATTTAAGTGCCACAGGACTCTTCAACACATTATTTTAATCAGTTTGTTGGAAAGATCAATTTTCTTACGGTTAAATGCATACAGAAATGAAACAACTAAATGAGTTACATGGGAAGGTTGGCACATCTCATTCCCTAGAGATCTTTAAGAACGGATTCTTAATTGTATTCTCTGAAATGGTTTGAGGTCTTTAAATGAAATTTGTCTGGAAGCAGGAAGATGGGATACCTATCCAGGCCAGTGTTTGTGGATCCCCATCTTTTGTTGACATTAATGTTCTAATGTTTAGTAGCTGGTGTTTGAGCTGAGGCAAGAAGTCATCCCTTTTTTCCTTTTAAAATTATTGTTTATTTAGTGCCATTTAAAAATAATGAGCAGAATAGTTTGTGTTAGTTATGGTTGAGCCTTGAAAAGACAAGTGTTTTTTTTTTTTTTGCAGTACACGGGCCTCTAACTGTTGTGGCCTCTCCCATTATGGAGCACAGGCTCCGGACGCACAAGCTCAGCATCCATGGCTCACGGGCCTACTCGCTCCACGGCATGTGGGATCTTCCCGGACCCGGGCACGAACCCGTGTCCCCTGCCTCGGCAGGCGGACTCTCAACCACTGCGCCACCAGGGAAGCCCAAGACAAGTTTTTTTAAAGGTGGCCCTGTAGGCCTTTTTGTATTGACTGCTATTAAGGACTATAGTGAATGTAAACTGTATTCACTATAGTGAATGTAAACGCAGGTTTTTAAGTTTAAAATTAAAGTGTTGTAAAAGGCTACAGTTCGTTTGAAGTGCAGGTGTTAAAAACTGAATTTTGCTATTCGTGCTTATATAACATCTCCCACCCCTAGCATAGCGATGTTCGGATTCTGAATAAAAGGCTTACTCAGGCTGTAATATTTGTATATGTATGTATTTTATTTTCTTTTTCTTCATATTAGTCATTGTGGTTAGGTTATTTATTGGTCCTTGTGAGTCACAAGTATGTTTCTCATTCTCTAATGAGTCACCTAGCTACATACAAGTTTATTTTCTTTCCTTTCTAGATCTTTCACCTGAAAATAACTATTTTACTTACTTGGTAGGTTAAATTTTCAGTTTATACGTTAATTTTTAGAACTGTAAATATCAAAATAATACTCAGAAGAAGGTTCATTGATTTAGAAAACTTTTATTAGCACCTGCTCCAGTCTAGACACTCTGCTAGGCTCGGGTATTCAGTGACTCTGTATATCACATAAGGAACTTAATTTGGGGACAGGACAAAAATAAACAACTGCATGCAGAGGCATGTTACAGGTCCTATGATGGAAGTATATGTATATATCATCCACAATTGAGGCCCAGAGGGTGGTGGGCATTTGGGTACCCCTTGAGCATCATGTGGATAAGTTGGTGAACATAGGCGAGGTTATTATATTGTTCTGGATTGCAGCTCTTTGAACAACTGTACCTAGATAGTTTATACCTCTTTGTTGGAATGAGGTACTTATCTATTGGATCAGAAACAGAACTATATTGGCCCTGTCCAGTTCAACATTTGTATTGAAAACTTTGATAAATATGTGCTTTAAAAGTAGGTCTTGGGGGCTTCTCTGGTGGCACAGTGGTTGAGAGTCCGCCTGCCGATGCAGGGGACACGGGTTCGTGCCCCGGTCCGGGAAGATCCCACATGCCGCGGAGCGGCTGGGCCCGTGAGCCATGGCCGCTGAGCCTGCGCGTCCGGAGCCTGTGCTCTGCAACGGGAGAGGCCACAAGAGTGAGAGGCCCGTGTACCGCAAAAAAAAAAGTAGATCTAAAATCTGGTGTCAAAAGTTCCTAGTTTATGGGATTAATTCTTCTAAGCTAAATATAACTTTAAGTAATAACTTTATTCTCTTTTATGCAAAGATTCTGATGTATATATGTTGAGGCTGGCAACAACAGAACATCAAGATACATCAGCGTTACCAGAGAAGGCAGTATGATTCTTGGGCATTTTGAAAACTATTTGTGAAGGGCCTGTTATTTTCAGTTTCTTTCACATAAGCTATAAAGGAATCTGGCAGCTCATGAGCTTCTAAAAATGAGAATGCATTATTTCAAAGTGAGCTGATGTTGCATTCTGGAGTATTTAAAATTTGGTGCTAATTTGTGAGTCTGTAACAGAACTGTCGAGTGCAGTAATCAGTACATGATCTTACTAGCTGTGTGATCTTGGGCTAATTACTTGACCTTTCAGAGTCTCAGTTTTTTCAACTATAAATTGTTAGTAGCACCTACCTTCACACAGGAACTGGAACATAAAAGGAAATTGCCAAAGTGACATGGGAATAATAATACTTTAGGTATTTGTATCTATTAAGATCAATTTCGTTTGAGCTGTAAAAATAAAACTGCTTCTTCAACCTTAAATACGGAGAACATGAACAAAACTAATGTAGAAGAATGACACAAAATTTATGATGCATTCCATATTTTTTGCAAATGAGAAAAAATGTGGAGGAGTATGGTAAACAGTGATTATAGGAAGAGGGGGTTGGGTATATGATGGGGAACTTAAAATTTTAAATTTACACGTTATTTAACATTGGAATTGTTAACAATAAAAAAGTATATTCTTTTACAATAAAAAATAAGTTTTTGAAATAATGTTTAGAAAACACTGTTTAAAAAATAACTTAAAAATATAAGAACAAACCTTGCCATTTTCCATCCCTCACTGGTGAGGGGTAGTGTGAATTGGGGGTGATTATTCTTTGTTCTCCAAGAGGACTTGTCAGAGTCAGAACCTCCCACTGGGACCCAGTGACAAAAAAATAGATGAAGTACTTCTTTCCCAGATCTGTTTCTCCACCATTTGTATGCAAGATGGTGACCGCTTTGACTAGAGTCCCATACTGTTAAATTCCTTTTCACCTATAAATCAGCTACCCGCACCAACGGCCTTTTCTCAGTCATTGTGATTCTTATGCCCTATCCCAGTGTTCTCCAAAGTGTGATTTGCTCAAGATTACCCACTGAAGGAAAGAAAATAATTAAACTTGTTTCTTTCCTTTCCTTCCTTTCTTTTTGATCTAAAAGTGTAAGCAAAAATTTGAGTTTTTCTAATAGTTAATTTATAGATAAACACTGGGCCTATCACTTGGATTGCATCTCAGAAGGTCACATGTCACCTATAGCATGTGAGGCCTCTGAAGGAAGACTGCAGGATTCCAGTAACACAAAGGAGCTAACACTGGTACCCCAACTCTCTGGTTCACTTTCAGCATATTGTAGCCAATTGAAGTTTACTGTGCCTGGCTAACTGGTTTGGGGGGATTATATTTATTAAAATAACAGACTGACCCTCAGAAAATGGACAAAGGATTTCTATCAGGAGACTATAGAATGAAGATAAAACTTAAGACATACGCACAACAAGAAAATGTTAACACTGACACTTACAGTGTGGGATCTTTGTATCAGCCATATTATGAAGTGGTGATGGTGGTGGTGTTTTACTGATAATCCAATCAGATCTGACAAGATTTCAGTACTCCCCTAGCTAGATAGAAATTATCAGGAAAACTGTATGAAGTATGGATTTGCTATTGCTAATTATGGATCATTATTGCTAATTATGAATCTCTCCCCAAGTTTATATTTGCCTAAAGCTAATATTTACATGTATATAATTTTAAAATAAAATATATACATATTGAGGTGCATACTCCCCATTTTTTTTTACTGGTAAAGTAAATCAAATTATCAAAAATGTTTATATGGCTTCCCTGGTGGTGCAGTGGTTGAGAGTCCGCCTGCCGATGCAGGGGACATGGGTTCGTGCCCCGGTCCGGGAAGATCCCACATGCCACGGAGCGGCTGGGCCCGTGAGCCATGGCCACTGAGCCTGTGCGTCCGGAGCCTGTGCTCCGCAACGGGAGAGGCCATAACAAGTGAGAGGCCCGCGTACCGCAAAAAAAAAAAAAAAAAAAAAAAATGTTTGTGGATAGCTGCTCAACCCTATAGTTGATATATTAACTATCTATAGCTAAGCTGCTCAACCCTATAGTTGATATATTAACTATCTATAGCTGTCATTATTAAGTGTATATATGAGGTTAATGTCTGTCTATTAACCCTATAGTTTATATATTTAAGTATTCTCTCCTTTTTGAAACATGTTACTTCCTTGAACCTCTAATGCCATTCATTTAGTTTTTTGGTTTTTTTTTTTAAGTCTCTTCTTCTCTCCCACCTAGAGTTCTGTCATGATCTTCAGCATTTCTGAAGGATAGTAAACAATAGGTAAAAGTGAGATTTGCCCCCCAAAAACTGATTTGTGTGACAAAACCAAGAAGTAATTCCAGATAAGTTGTTTTAAGATTGTTTTAGGCAGTGCTGATTTTGAAATGTGTTTATAACCCCTATGTCCTTACCTTGAGTAGTCAATTTGAAGAGGCCAGTATTGGATAAATTCTGCTGTATTTGATAAGAAATGGATAAATTCTGCTGTATTTGATAAGAAATCAACCCTAATGTTTCATAGTCAAATTTTGTGTATCTGTTTTTTTTAAATCTCTTTACAATGCATAATACCCACTGTAGGTTTGCAGTGTGTATGTGATGATATACCACATTAAAGAATAAGGCAGTATGCAGTAGTGCATTATTTTAGACTGTGAAGCTTACTTCCTTCAAGTTCTGAAACTATTTTGACAACTTTAACAGAATCTTTGAAGCCTGTTTTTTTACATTCCTTTTTCTTAATGGCACAAGGCCACTATTGTGAACGTCTATTACTGTGCTAGATTATAATGTGTTGTTTGCCACTTTCATGTTTTTGTTTGTTTTGCTTTGTTTTTTAATATATATTCTTCAGCCGTCAGCTGTTACTTAATATAACAGTTGTGCCTACTTCTAATAGTTCCAACAAACTTTTGTTTAGTTTGTCGCTTCTTATGTAATATAGACATGAAAACTTACAATCAAGATTGATAGAACTACAGATAACAGAAGTATCCCTGTGGTTATTAGGGAGGCCCTAAATAGTAAACCGTATGGCACTCATGTTGGAAAGATGGTATTTTATTCCTTCAGATAACTGAGTACTGTTTGTTTTTTTCCCCAAGTGGCGTGGGGTTTTTTGTTGTTTTTTTAAAATTTATTTTATTTATTTTGGGCTGTGTTGGGTCTTCATTTCTGTGCGAGGGCTTTCTCTAGTTGCGGCAAGCGGGGGCCACTCTTCATTGCCATGCGCGGGCCTCTCACTGTCGCGGCCTCTCTTGTTACGGAGCACAGGCTCCAGACGTGCAGGCTCAGTAGTTGTGGCTCACGGGCCTAGTTGCTCCGTGGCATGTGGGATCTTCCCAGACCAGGGCTCGAACCCATGTTCCCTGCATTTGCAGGCATATTCTCAACCACTGCGCCACCAGGGAAGCCCCAAGTTGTGTGTTTTATAATTGCTTCAGTAATTCATACATTATATCATTTGTTTAAAAATTGAAAAAGCCCACAAACTTGATAGCCCACTCAAAATATTTTTATAATATACTTTATATAAAGAATGGTGATTTTTACATTTTTTTCCTAAAGGCAGTTTACATTCAAAGTAAACAAATGAAATTGAACGGTTGACAGTTCCTAATAGATGACATAAAATCTTTTGTGCTTATTAAGGCATTTTTTATATCAAGGCTCTACTAATTTTATTTGTAGAGTGGTTCCTTATATGCAGGGGGTAAAAGGGTGTTTGGAAAATGAAAGAGGTATAAAAAAACGCTGTGACAGTGTGTTTTGGGAGGTGTTGGTAATAATAAAAATAGCTGACTCAGCTCTTGAAAAGATATGTTTAATTTACTTCATCCATTTCTCCTACTATAAAGTAGTTCCCAGGAAGCTCCCAGGAGCTTCCACCATGGATTTTTTTTTTTTTCCTGCCATATGGTCTATAAAAACCGAAGGCTTTTAGTTGCCTGTTATACATAACAAGACATAGTGACATATTTGTTTCAAAATGTAAAACAGACTTTAATAGGATCTTTTTATGGCAGCAGTCAAGCTGTAGTCTATACACAATATAGTATTAAGCCATCTTAACACACAGTGTCAGTTAAAATCATGTTAGACTTTTTCTACAACGTGGAATTTTATCCTTCTATTGGCAGTTAGCTTATTCAAGTATTCCAGTACCTCTTGTATTGAGTCTAATTATACACACACGTATACACATAAAAACCGCATAATCTTTTACTAGTTTTAACTAACAAGTTCTAGTCTGACCCTTTTTCATAAATTTGACTCTTTAATTTTGTCTTAACGTTTTTTCCTCTGAATTCATTCACATCAATAGGGATAGATAGATATAGATGAGGATATAGAGATAGAGATATTAGAACTAAATGATTTTACCAAGATCTAAGTCTGCTATTCTATTAATAGAATATAGCTGCTAGAAATAATATGGAAAAATACTGAGATTGGAAGGGCAAAAAAATTAATTATAGGAATCTTCTATATCTAGTTAAAGCCTACCTTCTTTCTGATTTATGCAGTAGAGCAATTTGTGATAGCAGAAGTTTAGCTTTGGCCCTAGCTTAGAAATATGTCAGGTTTTCAGAAGTTCTTTTGTCAGTTGTTTAGTACTGGAAACAATGTTTAAACTAGTGGTAGTTTTCTAGTCTAGCTGATGAAGTATTTTAGCACATAATATTGAATTAATGAACTAAAGGTAGTCTTAGTTTCAAGTTTCAGGTTCTGGATAAAAGGCGTCATCTGGTTACTTTTGAGAGAGGAAGAAAAGAAAATTTTGTTTTCTTTGATTGGACTGTTAGCTAGCCTTGGGCAATGTATTTGACCACATTCCAGCTTCTTTTTGGAAGGACACTCGCTTAGTGCTCAATCCTTAAGAGTAGATGTGTTTAACATGAAGTTGACTTGAAGAAAACTTCCTGATAATGGAAGGCCTCTTACTAGCGAGTCCAAGGGGGTGAGATAAGAGAACCAAGTGAGTCAGGGACATAGCTGGACTGTCTCAGGGTGGGGCTCTAGTAGGGGCAGGTCAGATTACTCCATGAAGCAATACACTGATCAGTAAGGAAGAGAAAACCTTCCTCATAGAAACATGTGAGATAAGTAGCAGAATTCTCACAAGATCTGAATTATATACTCAGGTATTAAGCTTACCCATGCAAACAGATGAAGCAATGGTAGGTGGCAGGCATACTGAAGAAAGATTCCCAGTATTAGAAGGCCCTTTTATCAATAAACTGAAGCAATGGTAGGTGGCAGTCATACTGAAGAAAGATTCAGCGACCCCAGATTCCCAGTATTAGAAGGCCCTTTTATCAATAAACTGAAGCCTCTTGATCCCCTCATGTCTCAGAGGAGTCTTATTTTAGTTCACCAACCACCTCTTTTACCATAATAAATTTTGAGTTTCTTCAGTACACAAGATTTTTAGCTAGATATTAGGTGATAGGTTTACTGCAGAAGATTTATGAGAGTGCAAGAGGTATGTGTACCGTTGATTTTTTTTTTTTAAGGTAGTTGGTAACAGACATTATAGAACTCCAGGCAGTGTAGCAAAGTGAAAATTTTTCTGTCTTAGTTTACCATTTTTCACCTATTATCTTCATTATGATCCTTTTCCAACCCAAAGGTTTGTTGAAATGGATTGTAGTGTTCTCCTGTGTAAAATAAGTATTGTTAGATTTCTGGAATCTTGTCAAATCGCACCACAACTACTAAGGACCCAGTTCCTTTTCAGAATGAATAGACTTTTTCTTAGGAAAGTTATATCTTGTTGTTGCTTTGCTTTGTTTAGATTCTGGTCATCCATCTTGCAGGATTTTAAGTAGGGACTTGAGCCATGAGACCATAACACAAAAGTTAACTGGGCCTTATGACAGCAGGTAAACAGGGAGTCCAGGACAGATTTTCCTAATCCATTTTTGCCCTTTCTGTTACGTCAGCTGCCGCAGGAAGTCCACTCTCTCCCAGTTGTCACTTTAGCATTTTTCTTCCTTCCTTCTCTTTTCAACTCACTTCTACAGCTCCAGTTACCACCTGAGAGGTTTTTTTTTTTTTTAGTAAATTTATTTATTTATTTGTTTATTTATGGCTGCGTTGGGTCTTCGTTGTGGTGTGCGGGCTTCTCATTGCGGTGGCTTCTCTTGTTGCAGAGCCCAGGCTCTAGGCGCATGAGCTTCATTAGTCGTGGCACGCAGGCTCAGTATTTGTGGCACATGGGCTTAGTTGCTCTGTGGCATGTGGGACTTCCCAGACCAGGGCTCCAACCCGTGTCCCCTGCATTGGCAGGCGGATTCTTAACCACTGTGCCACCAGGGAAGCCCCTGCGAGTTTTAATTAATAGTTTTACATGGGGAATTGCCTTTGGCCTATTGAGCTGCCATCATACCGACATCGTTCTCCAAGATCTGAAAGTTAAATCTTATCCTTTTCCACAAATGTACTATGACACAAATAATAAATTATCTCAGAATTTGAGTGTCTGGTGTTCAAAATTCAAGTTTGTTATAGAATTAAACTGGTCAGGAGATGCATTTATTTTATTCTTAGTATATATTAAGCTTCATATAGATATTCTTAACTAGAATTACACAATCCAATAGGCTATCTGTCACAAATCCAATGACAGTGTGTACTCAGAAACTACAGGCAATGAGGATTTAATCGCAGCACCCTAGTGTCCTCTTATTACCTTGAAATCTTTTCAGTTGACCTTCTTATTATTTAATTCCATTACATACCAGTAATTGCATTTACTGAAGCCAGTGTTTCTCCTTATAGGAAATGCTGATCTTAGTAAATTTCAACTATAGGCAGGGAAATGTTCTTTAATAAATAATTGAGGACTTCCCTGGTTGTCCAGCAGTTAAGACTCCAACCTCCCAATGCAGGGGGCCTGGGCTCGTTCCCTGGTCAGGGAACTAGATCCCGCATGCATGCCGCCACTAAGAGTCTACATGCCACAACTAAGATCCCACACATGGCAACGAAGGTCCTGCGTGCTGCAACTAAGACCCGGTGCAGCCAAATAAAATAAATAAATATTAAAATTAAAATAAAATAAAATAAATAATTGAAAGACTTTTTCACAGTTCAGTGCTGGTCCTGTTACCACTGATGTCTAGAGTATTTTATACATGGTAACTAAATTATGGAATCTGGAAAATCATCTCCTCAAGAAATCTCACAAGGTGTGCTACATAGTAGCTTATTGTAAATAGGTTAAAGAGACTGGCTTTATCTCAGGTGGCTTACTATGTTAAAGAAGAGTTTAATATATTCAGCTTCACTGTTGCAACACCAAATGAATTCTGACACCTCTGATGAGATGATTAAAGTTGGACATTTTTTTCTTTCGACAGCATTAACAAAGAGAGCATCATAGATGTGGAAGGTGTTGTGAGAAAAGTGAATCAGAAAATTGGAAGCTGTACGCAGCAAGATGTAGAGTTACATGTTCAAAAGGTAATTTTTTTCAAAATATAAAATTGTGTACAGAAATAGATGAACTAGTTCTTATCACTAGTCACATCAAGTCTATATGTTCTTTTTTTTAAATTAATTTTTGGCTGCATTGGGTCTTTGTTGCTGTGCGCAGGCTTTCTCTAGTTGCGGTGAGCAGGGGCTATTCTTCGTTGTGGTACACGGGCTTCTCATTGCGGGGGCTTCTCTTGTTGTGGAACACGGGCTCTAGTCTAGGCGTGCAGGCTTCAGTAGTTGTGGCACGTGGGCTCAGTAGTTGTGGTTTGCGGGCTCTAGAGCGCAGGCTCAGTAGTTGTGGCACACGGGCTTAGTTGCTCCGCGGCATGTGGGATCTTCTGGGATCAGGGCTCGAACCCGTGTCCCCTGCATTGGCAGGAGGATTCTTAATCACTGTACCACCAGGGAAATCCCTATATGTTCTTAATAATTAGAGTTGATGTAAAATATTGAGATTTATAAATTGCTTACTGACTCGGTTAGCTTTTGTTATATAACAAACCACCTCAATACTTAACGACTTAAAACAACAAAAACATTTATTTGCTCATGATTCTGTGCAATTTGGAAATGAGGGTCAGCCTATCTGGGATGGCTCATCTGCACCACATGACATTGCCTGGGGTCACTGATATTTCTGGGACATCTCCCCGTGGCCTCTCCTCATCCAGCAGGCTTGCCCAGGCTTGTTGACATGGTACATCTACCATAGTCACATACGGAAAAGTATAAAACACATCTAAAAAGCTTTATTCACTATTATGAACCTATTTTGCTGTGAACTTTCTTTTAATGATGTACTTCTGAAGGTTGATTAGTTATACTAACTCTTAATCATTATATTTCCTTATAATCATTGTATTTCTAATATTTTATAGTATAAAGAAGTCAAGAGACAATACTATATTGGACTTACATTCCAGCAATAACTTTTTCATACAAGATTTATCCCACATCATTTTCTTAGACATAGAAACTAAAAATGCTCACCATCATTGACCTTTAAAATCTTATAAGTGAACTCACATGTATTTAATACTGTTGAAATAATCCTGCAATTTTGAACCTGCAGTCTCAGATCCAGGTCTAGTTTATATCTACAATATTCATCATTGAATTTCTCTTACAGAGTAGTCCTTTCCCACCCTTACCCCTGTGTGTGTGTGTGTGTGTGTGTGTGTGTGTGTGTGTGTGTGTGTTTAGGCACGCGCGTGAGCGAGCACACATATATGGGATAGAACAGACAGACAGATGCAGAAAGACAGATTCATCCATACACAGTAATTTGGGAGTAAGGTTGTATTTAATTGAAATTGACTGTCTTGGAACTCTTCAAGACTTAGAAAATCTTGTATTTTTTACCGACCTAACTTGCCAAATTACTTTGTTCTCTTTGTGTAAGTCTTATTTCAAACTAACCCCACCATGAAGTCTGCAACGTAGTGAAGGCAAACTGACCTAAAGGTGTGCTGACCAAAAAAACAAACCCTATCTTCGAATAACATGTTTTTCAACACTTGAATAAATAAGATTTTAGTGAGTAGAGCAAGTAAATGTATTTTTTTTTTTAGATGTTAGGGATAGGAGTTTATTAATTAATTTATTTATTTTTGCTGTGTTGGGTCTTCATTTCTGTGCAAGGGCTTTCTCTAGTTGTGGCAAGCGGGGGCCACTCTTCATCGCGGTGCGCGGGCCTCTCACTATCGCAGCCTCTCTTGTTATGGAGCACAGGCTCCAGACGCAAAGGCTCAGTAGTTGTGGCTCATGGGCCTAGTTGCTCCGCGGCATGTGGGATCTTCCCAGACCAGGGCTCGAACCCGTGTCCCCTGCATTAGCAGGCAGATTCTCAACCACTGCGCCACCAGGGAAGCCCAAGTAAATGTATTTTTAAAATATTCTAATTATCTAGTGTTTGGTTCAACCTTAATAAATGTTAAATATAAAGCCTAAAGAGCTTACCCACAAATTTTGCCTGAATAAAAATAATTATAAAGTATCTCACAAAGCATAAAATATTATATACTAAATAGAATTTTATAATAAGCAGTGACTCTCTTTTATCATTTATTCAGCCAGCAGTTACTGAGTGTATACTTTGTGCCAAGCACTATGTGAAGTTCTGGGGATGAAAGCGCTCACGACCTAATGAAGGAGATGATGAATTTCCAGTAGTTAGAAAAATGAAAGAGGTAGCTGTCCAGTTCTCCAGCTTTGCATTGGAGATCAAGTTTCTGTTAACTCATCAAAGGGAAGCATGACAACTTAGGTATAGGGGGTGGTGACAAATAATTCTATTTTAGTGCTATGAAGAGGACTGGAGTATCCTTCTGACACCTTTTCTTCAAGTGTCTGAGCTGAATGCTAAATGTGATTTACCAGCTGGAAGAATATAATTTCCTTTCTGGAATTAACTAAATAAGGTCTCTTTCCCTCTTGTGCTTTAGCAGGTTTTCCAGGCATAGTTGGGAATAACTAATAGGGTAACATGTTTTTTTAAGAGTGGCTAAAAAAAACCCAAGCTCATTCTTTATGACCTAACTGATTTTTTTTTTTTTTTTTTTTTTTGCGGTACGCGGGCCTCTCACTGTTGTGGCCTCTCCCGTTGCGGAGCACAGGCTCCGGACGCGCAGGCTCAGCGGCCATGGCTCACGGGCCCAGCCGCTTCGCGGCATGTGGGATCCTCCCGAACCGGGGCACGAACCCGTGTCCCCTGCATCGGCAGGCGGACTCTTAACCACTGCGCCACCAGGGAAGCCCCCTAACTGCTTTTTAGCACTAAAACGTGCAGTTAGTGTGAGTTAGGGATTTTAACACCATAAAGGAACACTTTCTACAGCAGCTCCCAGCCAGGAGAGCAGCAGGAAATGAGCTATAACATACTTGATGAAAGAAAGCATTGAGGGATATTTAGAAAACGAATGAGGAAAGGAAAGAGAGGTACAGCAGAATTGAGCTGACTTTGGTCCTAGTGGTAGAAATGGCCAGATGCTGTTAACAATTATAATAACTTATTTGTTAATGGCTCTTTCAAACGAGCAAAGTGTTTTTTTATTCATTATTCCATTTGATTCTTACCGCAGACCTTATTTTACAGAAGACTGTTGAAGCGCTAGGTAAAGTGATTTGCCTAACAGCAGCTTTTATGTGACAAAGAGATGCCTTAAGCCAGAGCCCTCGACTCCAGTTATTACTTATTTAAGACATTGGTGTGCACCTTAGAGTTTACAAAGTATTTGTACCTATGTTATCTCATTTGACTATTCCAGCAACCCAGGGATGTACACAGAAATATTATCCCCATTTTATAGGTGAAAAAACATGTACCATCTTTGATTTCAGCAAGTAGTTTCAGTTAAAGATGTATGCAAACATTGTTTCTCATGTTAAGTCAACTGTAGATTTTTTTTAAACACAAGATAACAGGTTTTGTGTGTTTTTTGATATTTTTGGTAATCTCTCACTTTCAGATTTATGTGATCAGTTCAGCTGAACCCCGCCTGCCCCTGCAGCTGGACGATGCCGTTCGTCCTGAGGTGGAAGGAGAAGAGGTGAAAATTACACTTTTGAAATAATGTGTTTCCTCTGTATGTTTAGTTTGCAAAACATTGAAAACTTGATGTGCTACTTTTGTAGGAAGTGTACCTATGAATTGATTTGAGCTTCATTTTTATTTAAACGTACTCTTACATTAACAATTCTCAAACTTTTTGGTCTCAGGATTCCTTTACATTCTTAAAAATAATTGACCCCACAAGCTTTTGTTTTTATAGGTATACCTATCAATATTTACAGTATTAGAAGTTAAAACAAAATTTTTAATATTTATGACATTATTAAAAATAATATAATTAGATTATGTGTCTGTGTATTCCTATATAAATAATAAAAACAGCAGTAACATTTTATGAAAAGTATTTTCAAAAACAAAAAATAATTTAGTGTCAAGAGTGACATTGTGTCACATGTCTACATTGTTGGTAATATCTGGCTCAATACACAACAATTAGATTTTCATATCTGCCTCTACATTCATTCTGTTGTGATAGCCACATCATGAAGCCTTTGGAAAATTTCTCAGTATAGTCAGGAAAAAATGAGAGTGAAAAGGTATTATTATGAAAAATAAGTGTGACTTAACAGACTCCCTGAAAGTGCATGGGGTACCTTCACTGGTGCCCTGAACATACTATGTCAGCTTTTATCTGTTCCTTCACTCTTCAACTAGCAGGTAAAATCCAGGGATCAATGAAGGTGCCGGTTGTTAATTATTCTGATATCCCAATAATGAGTCAAGGGGTTTGGGGGCAGGAGGTGGAAAAAAAGCATTAACCTCAATTCATTCTCATTTCTCTTCTTTCCAGCTCTTCCTTTTAAAAATAACTTCTCTCTAGCTCTACTTCTTGTATCTTGGATCTTTGATTTGGGGGTATAACATGAACACACGTGAACACACCTATTCTTACTTAAAAATTAACATGGCTTCTGCAAGTGTTGGTTGTGTCCTTAAAAAAATTAGTAAAATCTGTTTTTTCATCTTTTTTTTAGGAAGGAAGAGCTACTGTTAACCAAGATACAAGATTAGACAACAGAGTCATTGATCTTAGGGTATGCCTCATTTGTTTATTTAGTGACATGATTGTGCTGACATCAAGGTGGGCAAGGATACCATACCTGACTCAGGTTTATAGAAAAAATCGGCATTTGCCTGTATGTAATATGATAATACAAGAAGTAATTTACCTTTCTGACTGACTCTTCCCCTAAAAAGAATTGTAGGCAACAAGGAGAGTTGAGTAATAGTTCACAAGATACTGACTTGCTTCATGTTAAAATGACAAAGGAACATGAAGCTAATAAATGGTCTTGCTTCCAGGTAGTACCTGTTTCAAACAAGGTAGTCAGCAAGTGAAAACATAACCATTAATACCACTACAAAATTGTGAAAGAAGTTATGTGTACATTTTAGAACGACCAGGTGGAGATTAGTAGTTAATGCCTCAACTCTTTGAATTTGATCTGAGCACAGAGTTAATAATAATAACAAAGAAGTAGTTGGCCCTGGTGGTTTATATAGTAATCTCATAGGTCTTCTGTTTCCCTTTCTGGTTTGGTAACAAGTGAAAGAGTTCAGTGGTTTCATCATTGTAGTAAAACCAATATCATCTCTCTTTCTTAATGTTTGACCATATCATCTCCTTTACTTAAATAATCTACCTAAAACTTAAATGCTTTGTCACATTGAGTTCTTTCCAACCTTTCTGCCCTTATTGTACGCTCAATGTTTCACCTGATTATTTGCTTTTTGTCTGCTTTTACCTTTTCCATTTTAATTTATAGTATATAGAAAAGGCTAGCAATAATCAAGTCCTTTTGGTACTGCCTAGAAACCTCAGGTTTTTCATAATTTTGGCCACAGTACTTAGACGTCCTACTGTATTTGCTATTTGCTCACACAAGTTATTGGTTGTGCCTCTAGAATTTGGCCTGAAGAGTATTTTTCTTTGACCCACATTTTTTTTTAAATTTAAATTCATTGTCATCATTGAAAAACGGAGGGTTTTCGCATTAAATCTAGATGGCTTTTCTCAAAAAGTTGGAGGTGAACCCATCAATACTGGACCCATGTAGCAAAATTAGCTAGTACTCTATATTGAGCATTCTGTTCTCTACCGTGCTCTGCACCACCCAGGAAGTACCATTCATTCATTCCATTTGTTATTTGTCTGGCCCTTGTAAGCATTCACCTTTTTAACCCCTACTTTGACTTTACATTTTGGGAAGCCTTCTATACATAAGTAGCTTGAAATCATTTACACACCTTAGATTATGTCTAAACTACTATCTAATTTAACTCCAAACCAGTTTTTTTAATAGACTCTCAGTTTAGCAAAGTCAAGAGTTGGAGAGGTTGGAAATAAAGGGCAAAATTTGCATTCTCCTTCTATAATATGAAAAATTCCAAGATATATCCTTATATTGATTGTCATGTAACCTAACTTTTCTCTCATATAGTGAATTGTTTTCTCTCTGAACTTTCCAGGCAGGTGACCTGATTAGAAAATGCTCCATCTCAGTTAATGTGTCAAATTGATTTAATTAGGTTTTTTTATTGTCTTATAGACATCAACTAGTCAGGCAGTCTTCCGTTTCCAGTCTGGCATCTGCCATCTTTTCCGAGAAACTTTAATTAACAAGGGTTTTGTGGAGATCCAAACTCCTAAAATCATCTCAGGTATGCTTTAAGATATTTCTCTTAGTTTTTTAAAATAAATTGCTTTCCCCCAAGTTGATTCATATTAGGTTTTGGTTTTGGTTTTTTAATTTGAGACTCCCAAGTGTCCCTTGAGGTTTATCGCCATGAGACTATTTTGAAGACTATGCTATATAGCAGCAATCACACATCACTAACACCAGTAATACTAAATCCCCTTATTTCAGGAGTCATTATGTGATAATGATTATAAAATGAGGCAATAACACATGAAGCAGTATTTTTATTAATGTAAGGTACACCAGAAACTACTTCCCTTATGTAGGTTTCTTTCTAACTGGTATTGCAGTTGTTTTTTGTATAAACTACATTGTAAAATTACTAAATACTACAGATGGGAAAATCTCATTAATTCTCATTCTTACATGAGAAACTTATATTAATCATTCTTAATCATTTAACCTTTTTAGAGTTACTTAAATAACAAGAAAAAGTATGTTATAATTTAATTATAAATTAAAAATTGAACATTGCATTATTGATAATTAGAAAATTATTAAGAATATCATATCTTTTTTTGTTTAAAAAAATTTTTTTACAACTCCAGATTAGCTTTAATAGATTTGAAATTGATGCAGAAAGAGAGCATATATATCCAAAGAAGTAAAATGGAGATATAGCCAAAGAAGTAAGTCTGTCCTAAATATAAACTGTTTAGAATCAGGTATAAGACATATATAGATTATGGTTTCTCTGCAATTCTTGATTTTCCAGTTTTTTTGTTTTGTTTTGTTTTAGTGAAGTACTTGAATCAGAAGTATAAACTTTTTACTGGAAGTTTGCGTTGATAAGCTTACGGTTAATTATAACGTGTTTGCATTTCAGCTGCCAGTGAAGGAGGAGCCAATGTATTTACTGTGTCATATTTTAAAAATAATGCATACCTGGCTCAGTCTCCACAGCTGTACAAGCAAATGTGTATTTGTGCTGATTTTGAGAAGGTTTTCTGTATTGGACCAGGTAAGGTTTTTGGCAGTTACGGTTTTCTCAAAATTCATTAATTGTACCATAGTAATGGTTTTAGAAACACATTTTACATAAAAACATTTTGAAAGCTTAAATCCTTTTATATGCTGACTACATAAACACTAGACTTTGAGGTAAAAATGACAAGGTACTTAGGTAGACATTCTAAATAATATATTTTGTTGTCCTTGATAGCTCCTTTACTACTGTTGTAAGTTTACAAATGTGCCACTGTTTATTTCACTACCAATTTTATTGCAAAGCTGTTCTGTTTTACTATTACTGTTTATACTGTTCTTAGTATTGATAATATGCTAAAGTCCATTAGAAATTACTACAAATGTCTGATATTTAATAGATTATATTAACATGTTTTTTAAGATATAGTTGTTACAAGTCAAACATGGACACATAATCATGTGGCAGATTCTTTTTTTTAATTAATTAATTTATTTATTGGCTGCATTGGGTCTTTGTTGCTACGTGCGGGCTTTCTCTAGTTGCGGCAAAGGGGGGCTACTCTTCATTGAAGTGCGTGGGCTTCTCATTGCGGTGGCTTCTTTTGTTGTAGAGCACAGGCTGTAGGTGTGTGGGCTTCAGTAGTTGTGGCTCGCGGGCTCTAGAACGCAGGCTCAGTAGTTGTGGCACATGGGCTTAGCTGCTCCGCGGCATGTGGGACTTTCCCAGACTAGGGCTTGAACTCGTGTCCCCTGTATTGGCAGGCAGATTCGTAACCACTGTGCCACCAGGGAAGTCCGGCAAACTCTTTTATGAAGCTAATTATAAGCAAAAACTAGCTTTACCTCATTCTTTAAAACTTACCAAATTACTTTATATATGTAAGTTTTTTGATAGCTTAATAAAAATTAAATACCTGCTAATAGAGAAACTGAGATCATTAAGTTTCTTAATTTTCTGAATTCATTAAACAATTATATGTTGAACACCTGCTGCATATACAGCCTTGCTCTAGGTTCCATGTACATAAGAGAAGAATCAACCAGCACTTCTCAAATGTTAATGTGCACATGAATCACCTGGGGACCTTGTTAAAATGCAGATTCTGACCAGTAGGTCTGTGGTGAGGTTTGAGATTCTGCATTTCTCACAAGCTTCCAGGTACTGCTGATGCTGCTGATTTGCAGAGAGACCATGCTTTGAGTGACAAGGGAATAAACATTGTCCCTGCTTCCAAGACAGAATGAGACATGCATACATAGAGCACTCACAGGGAGTAATCAAGTGATTTTCACAGCAAAAAATCAGATTGTGCTGTACAATCAGCAGATTGGCGTTAATTATATAGTGTAGATAGTGTAAAAAAAGGGAGAAGATGGAATTTGCTAGAGTCACCATAAAAGAGAATTCATACTGAAGTAGGTTCTAAGGACTGAGTGGGAGATATAGACAATGGAGATGACATTCTAGTCAGAGGAAGCAGGATGAGTAAAGTGCATGGGAGAAAATAAAAATAAGACTAGTTAATATTAAGAAATGGGAAATACAGGGTAGGACTAAATTATGAAAGCATAAAGGTTTTAGACATTTTGTCATTTTATGTCTTATTACAGTAGTCATTTGGGAACCATTTGTTAAGTTACTGAGGAAGGATGTGTTATAGGAATATCAGTCTTGCAGTGGTATGAAAAATGGAGCAGAGCTAGAGTCAGGAAGACTGGAAAGGAGGAAAGTGCAGTGAGGATAATAAGAACTGGACTGAGGTAATGGCTAGAGTGTGTATAATGTTACTTCATTTGCACAGATTTCATTTAGCTTGAGTCCAGTTTTAATAACATTGAGAACTCACTATATTGAATCTATTTTAATTATTGAGAAGGCACTTCAGGACCTTGCATTCCCTTGGGATTTTCACTAACCTCATTTATTAATTTACATTTGTTACAGCTTTTACGTGACTGTAGGAATTTGTAATGATCTTGCCGTCCATGAGAATGCTGAAACAGATGTCTTATCAAAGATTTTTCCAACCCTATAATGATAATGAAAATAGTGCCATTGGAGTACTAGTAAATAGGATTTGATATTTGAATCCCAATTTCTCCAAAATTTTAAACAACATGTACTATGCATTTCTTTTATTAATGTTACAGTATTCAGAGCTGAAGACTCTAATACCCACAGACATCTAACTGAATTTGTTGGCTTGGATATTGAAATGGCTTTTAATTACCATTACCATGAAGTTGTGGAAGAAATTGCTGACACTTTAGTACAAATATTCAAAGGACTTCAAGAAAGGTAAAAAATATATATTTTATAACCTTAGATGGGTATAATTTTCAAATTAGTTTAAGTTCTTCAAAATAAAGCAATTCTGAAATATGTAAACTAAGTTTTTATTGGGAACAGGAAAAAAAAGACTTGCCAGTTGGTTGATCAGTTGATTAGTGGAAAAATCCACACTCGAAATAGTAACTTCTGAATCCTAGCCAATTGGGACTACAGCTAGTTAACCTAATCTTCGTGGAGAAGTTTACCAGATCGTGAATTGCCTAACTATATTTGTTTTTTCCTCTATATTGACATCCTGAATTTCTCAGAAATAGAGCATATGTTACTTTTATAGCAGTTTATTATTTGGGAGGTAGTGTGGGGTTCAGAGCTTGGATTCAGCTAGATCCAGGTTGTGGGATCAAATCCCAACTCTGCTATTATCTGTGTGGGCATTGTGCAAGTTAACTCTGTGCCTCAGTTTCCTCTGCTGTTTTAAGTGACGATAATATTACTACTTAACTCAGAGGCCAAGAGTCCCTTTAGTCTTTCAGTTTCTGATCTTTACTGAATCTGTGTAAATTAAGCCTGTGTCAGGAATGTTAATTCTTAGATCAATTAATATTTACAATGAGTGCTCAGTAGAGATTAGAAACTAGTATACTGAAGGGACTTTCAGCTTATTTGGGCCTGGTGAATTGACATATTTATAGAAAATTATTAGGCATGTTCTGGGTGTTCAGAAAATTGAATTGTGTAAAATGTTCACTTCAGGTACACCCTCTAAACTGGCAGAATAGTTTCTCGCTCAAAAGGACATTGAAAGTTGTTTACTTGTGATGTTTACAATAGAGAAAATAAGAAAAGAAGATGGAAAGCAAGTTAACTGGGATCAAGAGAGTCTTTTCTTTTTTTTTTTCTTTTTGCCATACTTGTGACAGTACTGCCAGTATTAAGTTGGATATAACAGATTTATCTAGCACTTTGATAGCTGACAAAGGACTATATTTGAAATTTCTATTTGAAGGCCATTGATTTAACTATTAGTTGATGTATTTGGATATGCTTCATTAATACTTAAAGAGTTCAAAAATATTTTGAAACTTTTTTACACCATTGCAAGTCTAATGAGTAATTTCAAGAACATAGAAATTAATCATTGATCTTATAAAAATACTGTAGCATAGCACCAGTATTTTCCAGGCATTCTATTCATTGCGTTGTACCTTTGATGAATAGTTAATTGTAGACAGCCTTTTTTTTTCCCTAATGACATTTATTGTTTTCTTCCTGATTTTGTTAATACAAGCAATACATATTTATTGCAGACAGCTAGAAATAAAGGCATAAAGTAAAGATTAACAGTCACCCATAATCCCACCCCCCAGAGATAACCAGCATTAACATTTTGATGCATTTTTAAAAATTGAGGTGTAATTGACCTACATCACTGTGTTAGTTCCAGTGCACAACACAGTGATTCCATATTTCTGTACATTACAAAATGATCACCATGATATGTCTAGTTACTATCTGTCACCATACAAAGCTTTTACAATATAATTGACTATATTCCTCATGCTGTAGATTTTATCCCCATGACTTTTTTTTTGGAACTGGAAGTTTATTCTTCTTAATCCCCCTTACGTATTCCAGTCATCCCCCAAACCCCCTTCTTCCACTGTGGTCTGCTAGTTCTCTGTGGTGTCTGTTTCTGTTTTGTTATGTTTCTTAATTTCTTTTGTTTTTTAGATTCCCCTTATAAATGAAATCATATGGTATTTGTCTTTGTCTGACTTACTTCGTTTAGCATAATACCCTCTAGATTCATCCATGTTGTCACAGATGACAAGATTTCCTTCCTTTTATGGCTAAGTAATATCCCACTGTGTATATATACACTACATCTTCTTTATTCATCTGTCAGTGGACACTTAGGTTGCTTCCATATCTTGGCTATTGTAATCATAATGCTGGAGTAAACATAGGGGTGTATATATATTTTTGAATTGGTGTTTTTATTTCTTCAGAAAAATATCCAGAATTGGAACTGCTGGATCGTACCTATTTCTGATTTTTTGAGTAACCTCTGTACTGTTCTCTATAATGGCTGTATCAATTTACATTCCTACCAACAGTACACAAGGGTTCCCTTTCCTCGACATTCTCACCAAAACTTATTATTTGTTGTCTTTTTGATAATAGTCATTCTGACAGGTGTGAGGTGATATCTCGTTGTGGTTTCGATTTGTATTTCCCTGATGATTAGCAACATTGAGCATCTTTTCATGTGTCTGTTGCCCATCTGTGTGTCTTCTTTGGAAAAATGTCTACTCAGATACTCTGCCCATGTTTAAATTGGGTTTTTTGGTTTTTGATGTTGAGTTGTATGAGTAATTTGTATATTTTGGATATCAACCCCTTATCAGATATATCATTTGCAAATATCTTCTCCCATTCAGTGGGCAGCATTTCCATTTTGTTAATAGTTTCCTTCACTGTGCAAAAGCTTTTTAGTTTTATGTAGTCCCATTTGTTTATTTTTGCTTTTGTTTCCCTTGCCTGAGGAGACAGATCCAAAAAAATATTGCTAAGGCCAATGTCATTGAACGTACTGCCTATGTTTTCTTCTAGGACTTTTATGGCTTCAGGTCTTACATTTAGGTCTTCAATGCATTTTGAGTTTATTTTTGTATATGGTGTGAGAAAGTCCAGTTTAATTCTTTGACAAGTAGGTATCCAGTTTTCCCACCACAATTTATTGAAGAGGCTGTCTTTTCCCCATTGTATATGCTTGCCTCCTTTGTTGTAGATTAATTGACCATATAAGTGTGGGTTAATTTCTGAGCTCTCTGTTGTCTTCCATTGGTCTGTCTGTTTTTGTACCAGTACCATACTGTTTTGATGATGGTAGCTTTGTAGTATAGTTTGAGTCAGGAAGCATGATACCTCCAGCTTTGTTCTTCATTCAAGGTTGTTTTGGCTGTTCAGGTCTTTTCAGTTTCCATGCAACTTTTAGAGTTATTTGTTCTAGTTCTGTGGAAAAAATGCCACTTTTATTTTGCTAGGGATTGCATTGAATCTGTAGATTGCCTAGAGTAGTATGGTCATTTTAACAATATCAATTCCTCCAATCCATGAACATGGTATATATTTCCATTTGTTTGTATCATCTTCACTTTCTCTCATCAGCGTCTTATAATGTTCTGAGTACAGGTCTTTTACCTCCTTGGTTAGATTTATTCCTAGATATTTTAATCTTTGTAATGCAATTGTAAATGGGATTGTTTTCTTAAGTCCTCTTTCTGATAGTTAAATATTATTGTATAGAAACACAACAGATTTCTGTATATTAATTTTGTACCTTGCAACTTTACTGAATTCATTGGTGAGTTCTAATAGTTTTCTGGAGGCGTCTTTAGGATTTTCTATGTACAGTATCATGTCATCTGAACCGGTGACAGTTTTACTTCTGTCTTTCCAATTTGGATTCCTTTTATACCTTTTTCTTGTCTGATTGCTGTGGCTAGGACTTCCAATTCTGTGTTGAATTAAAGTGGCGAGAGTGGGCACCTTTATCTTGTTCCTGATCTTGGAGAAAATACTTTTAGCTTTTCACCATTGAATATGATATTAGCTTTGGGCTTGTCATTATGGCCTTATGTTGAGGTATGTTCCCTCTGTACACACTTTGTTGAGAGTTTTTATCATAAATGGATATTGAATTTTGTCAGAAGCTTTTCTGTATCTGTTGAGATGATAATATGATTTTTATTCCTCAATTTGTTGGTGTGGTGTATCACATTGATTGATTTGTGGATGTTGAACCGTCTTTGCATTCCTGGGATAAATCCCACTTGATCGTGATGTATGATCCTTTTCATGTATTGTTGGCTTCAGTTTGCTAGTTTTTAAGGATTTTTGCATCTATGTTTATCAGGGATATGGGCGTATGATTTTCTTTTTTTGTCTGGTTTTGGTGTCAGTGTGATGCTTGTCTTATATAATGAGTTCGGAAGTGTTTCTTCCTCTGGAATTTTTTATGAATAGGTTGAGAAATATATGTGTTAATTCTTCTTTAAATGTTTGATAGAATTCACCTGTGAAGCCATCTGGTCTTGGACTTTTGTTTGTTGGGAGTTTTTTTTATTACTGATTCAATATCATCATAGTCAGTTGGTCCATTCATGTTTTATGTTTCTTCCTGATTCAGTCTTGGGAGATTTTATAGGAGATTTTATAGGATCTCTAGGAGTTTGTCCATTTCTTCTAGGTTGTTCATTTTATTGGCATATAGCTATTCATAGTAATCTCTTACGATCCTTTGTATTTCTGTGGTGTCGATTGTAACTTCTTTTTCATTTCTGATGATATTGATTTGGGTTCTCTTTTTTTCTTGATGAGTCTGGCTAAAGTTTTAGCAATTTTATCTTTTCAAAGAACCGTCTCTTAATTTCATTGATCTTTCCTTTTTTTTTTAAGTCTCTAATTCATTTATTTTTCACTCTGATCATTATTACTTTTTTCCATATAGTAACCTTGGGTTTTGCTTGTTTCTAATTTCTTCATGTGTAAGTTTAGCTTGTTTGAGATTTTTCTTATTTCCTGAGGTAGGCTTGTATCGCTATAAACTTCCCTCTTAGAACTACTTTGGCTGCATTCTGTAGATTTTGGATTGATGTGTTTTCATTTTCATTTGTCTCCAGGTATTTTTTTATTTCCTCTTTCATATCTTCTGTAACCCATTGGTTGTTGAGAACCATATTGTTTAGCCTTTATGTATTAGTGGGTTTTGCAGGTTTTTTTCTTGTAGTTGATTTCTAGTCTCATTGCATGTGATCGGAAAAAATGCTTGATAGGAATTTAATCTTAAATTTACTGAGACTTGTTTTGTGGCCTACCATGTGATCTATCCTGGAGAATGTTCCATGTGTACTTGAAAATAATGTGCATTCTGCTACTTTTGGATGGAATGTTCTATATATATATACATCTGTTATCAAGTCCATTTGGTCTAATGTGTCATTTTAAAGCCAGTGTTTCCTTACTGATTTTCTGTCTGGGTGATCTGTCTAGTGATGTAAGTGGGGTGTTAAAGTCCCCTACTGTTTTGTGTTATTGTCAATTTCTCCCTCATGTTTGTTAATACTTGCTTTATGTATTTAGGTGCTCCTATGTTGGATGCATATATATTTATAATTGTTAGATCTTCTTGTTGGATTGATCCCTTTATCATTATGTAATATCCTTCTCATTTCCATTTGCATGGAATATTTTTTCCATCCCCTCACTTTCAGTCTGAGTGTATCTTTAGATGTGAAGTGAGTCTTGGAAGCAGCATATTTGTGGGTCTTGTTTTTTTATCCACTCAGCCACTCTGTGTCTTTCGATTGGAGCATTTAGTCCATTTACATTCAAAGTAATTATTGATAGGTATGTTCTTACTGCCTTTTTGTGACTTGCTTTCAGGTTGTTTTTGTATTTCTATTTTGTTCTTTCTTCTTTTTGCTTTCTTCTTCCCTGTGATTTGATGACTATCTTTAGTGTTAATATGAATTCCTTTCTCTTTTGTGTGTGTGTATCTGTTATAGATTTTTGGCTTATCGTTACCATGAGGTTTATATATAGCAACCTATGTACATACATTATTATTTTAAGTTGATGATCTCTCAAGTTCAAATGCATTTCAACAACCCTGTGTTTTTACTCTCCTCCCCCACATTTAATGTTTTTGACATATTTTATGTCTTTATTTTGTGTATTTCTTAACTACTTATTGTGGATATAGATGATTTTACTACTTTTGTCTTTTAACCTTCCTGCTAGCCTTATATGTGGTTGATCTACTACCTCTACCATATATTTGCCTTTACCAATGAGAATTTTTCTTTGTAATTTTCCTATTTCTAGTTGTGGCCTTTTGATTGTTTGTTTTTGGCTGCTCTGCGCAGCTTGCAGTACCTTACTTCCGTGACCAGGGATTGAACCCGGGCCCCCACAGTGGAAGTGTGGAGTCTTAACCATTGGACCGCCAGAGAATTCCCTAGTTGTGGCCTTTCTTTCCCCATTTGAGAAGTCCCTTTAACATTTCTTACAAAGCCAGTTTTGTGGTGCTGAACTCTTAGCTTTTGCTTGTCTGTAAAACACTTTATCTTTCCTTTAAATTTGAATGATAGCCTCCCTTGCCAGATAGAGTATTCTTGATTGTAGGTTTATTAACTTCAATTACTTTAAATATATGGTTCCATTCCCTTCTGGCCTACAAAGTTTCTGCTGAAAAGTCAGCTGACAGTTTTATAGGAGTTCCTTTGTATGTATCTAGTTACTTTTCCCTTGATGCTTTTAATATTCTCTATCTTTAATTTTTGCCTAATTACACTGTGACTTGGTGTGGACCTCTTTGGGTTGATCTTATTTGGGACTCTCTGTACTTCGTGGACCTGGATATCTGTTTCCTTTCCAAGGTTACGGAAGTTTTCTGCTATTGTGTTTTCAAATGCATTCTCTGCCACTTTTTTCTCCTTCTGGGACCCCTATAATGTGAATGTTAGTCTGCTTGATGTTGTCCCAGAGGTCACTTAAACTGTCCTCATTTTTTTTTAATTCTTTCTTTTTTTCTGTTCAACTTGAGTGGTTTAGACTACTTTGTCTTCCAGTTCACTAAATTGTTCCTCTGTATCAACTAATCTACTGTTGATTCCTTCTAGTGTATTTATTTGTTACTATATTCTTCATCTCTGTTTGGTTCTTCTTTATATTTAATAACTGTTAAACTTCTCATTGTGTTTATCCATTCTTCTCTCAAGTGAATTGAGCATCTTTATGACCATTACCTTGATTTTTTTTTTTTTTTTTGGTCACGCTGCATGGCTTATGAGATCTTAGCTCCCCAACCAGGGATTGAACCCAGGCCCCTGCAGTCAAAGCACCAAGTCCTAACCATTGGACCACCACCAGGGAATTCCCTACCTTGAACTCTTTATTGGGTAAATTGCTTATCTCCACTTCACTTAGCTCTTCTTCTGGGGTTTTATCTTGTTCCTTTGTTTTGAAAATATTCCAGTGTCACCTTATTTTGCTTGATTCTCTGTTTTTATTTCTATGTATTAGGTAGGTCGATTATGTTTCCTGATCTTGGAGAAGTGGCCCTATGTAGGAGACATCGTATAGGGCCCAGCAACACACTCACCTCTGTTCACCAGAGCAATACGCTCTAGGGGGTGCCTGCGGTATGAGCTGTGTAGGCCCTTCTGTTATGGCAGGGCTGACTTCTGTGGGCATGCTGGTAGGCTTGGCTGGCCCCCAGCCCAGTTGGTTGCCAAGCGCTACCTAGTGCAGAGCCTGCTGGTTACTGGTGGGCAGCACAGGTCCCAGGACTGGTGCTGGCCCACTATTTGGCAGGGCCCAATCCTGGGCCCTCTTGTGGGCAGGGCCAGATCCTAGGGTGGCTGGGGGCTTGGGAGGAAAGGGGTCTACAGCTACTACTGGCCTGCTGGTAGATGGGGCTTTATCCTTGTGTGGTTGGCTGCTTGGCCTGGGGCTTCCCAGGACTAGTGCTGACTGGCTGGTGGCCGGGCCTGGTCCATGTGCTAACAGGCTAGAGGGAGGATTCCAAAATGGCGCTTGCCAGCACCAGTGTCCTCACGATAGAATGAGCTCCCAAAAAAGGCTGCTGCTAACATCTGTGTCCCCAGGGTGAGTCCCAGTTGCCTTCTGCTTGTTTAGGAGGCTCTCCAAGATCAGCAAGTGGGTCTGACCCTGTCTCCTTTCAGATTACCACGTCTGCCCCAGGTCTCAGAGCATGTGAGATTTTACATGCACCCTTTAAGTGGATTTTCTGTTTCCCGTGGGGGCTTCAGTTCTCCCAAATGCAAGCCCCACTGGCCTTCAAAGCCAGACATTCTAGCGGGCTTGTCTTCCTGGTGCAGGATCCCCAGCCTGGGGAACCCGATATAGGACTCAGACCTCTCACTCCTTGGGGGGAATTTCTGCAGTTGTGATTATCCTCCTATTTGTTGGTTGCCTACGTTGGGGGTATGGTTGTGGACTATGCCACATCTCTGCCCTTCCTACCCGTCTCTTTGTGGTTCCTTCTTTATATCTTTGGTTGTAGAAGATCTCTTCTGCTAGTCTTCTGGTTGTTCTCATCAGTAGTCGCTCTGTAAATAGTTATTTTGGTGTGCCCATGGGAGGAGGTGAATTCAAGGTCTTCCTACTCTACGGTCTTGGCCAGTCCTCCCAGCCTTTTCTTTTAACCTTTGTTCTCTGAAACATTTCAATAGAGTTTATTTTAAGCAACTTTTCATTCAGATAGTCAACAGAACGACAGATGTTTCCCTATAAAACAAAATATCTTTTGAAACTATAATGAAGGAATAGAGCTTTTCTCATTTTCTTTTTACATTTATAATTCAAGGAGGTTTGTGAAACTCATTTATTTTAGGTATTGACATCTTCGCTACTTAATATTGGAATATGAAATTTCCACTTTGGTTTTTGTAACAACAGACCAAGCATGAATTGGGCCCTTGGGATTAAAATCAAATCTCTACTTACAAATTAGAGATTCAGACACCATTATCACTGGGCTTTCTCAGTAGACTTAACATGGCAACTTGGAAATAAAAGTCTTCTTTCTGTCTTCTATATAGCATTTAGGAATTTTAAGTTTCTATGTCAGTTGTAAACTGGGTTATCTGGCTTTTGTCCTATCCCTCTCCTGTTTATCGTTAGTACTTATCTCTCACAGAAGAATATACAAATGTATTTTAACACATCGTTGACTCGGGGATTGTTGCAGAAACCAACGCCTGTGGCCAGCGATTTGTTATGTAAGTGAATATTGAAACACCCACGTTTGAGTAAATATCAACTTTTTTTGCACTTAATGTATTTTTTTAATAAATTTATTTATTTATTTGTTTATTTTTGGCTGAGTTGGGTCTTTGTTGCTGCACGCGGGCTTCCTCTAGTTGCAGCAAGCGGGGGCTACTCCTCGTTGTGGTGCACAGGCTTCTCACTGCAGTGGCTTCTCTTGTTGCGGAACGTAGGCTCTAGGCGTGTGGGCTTCAGTAGCTGTGGCTTGCAGGCTCAGTAGTTGTGGCACACGGGCTTAGTTGCTCCACAGCGTGTGGGATCTTCCCGGACCAGGGTTCAAACCCGTGTCCCCTGCATTGGCAGGCAGATTGTTAACCACTCTACCACCAGGGAAGCCCTGCACTTAGTGTATTTATTTGAAACTTTGTACATGTCTTACTAAAGCATTCTAATATTTCATTAGAGTGTGATAGGCAGTATAGCAGTCAACTCTGTGCAGGGGAACAGAACATCTATTACAAATATACTGTGTTTCACTGCGCTTTCCCCTGGAAGAGCAGTCTCTACACTTTCTGGCGGCATTTTTTTTTTTAGTCCTGTGGGTATTATTTCCTCTAGAATATGTGCTTTTACCTGATAGTCAACAAGGTGGATCTTTGTGGGGGGCTCTTTTAGAAATGCCACAGAAAGACCAGGTACAGGACTACCACTATATTCACCAGAATGGTCACTTACCCATTCTCTAGCTACTGCTAACAAAAATTGCTTGTAAGTCATTTTATTCTGTGCATTAATGCTACAGTTAATTTTAAATGCATTGAATAAACCACAATTACTCAAATAGAAACCCACTTTCTTATACCATTTTTGAGTTTTCCAGAGGATATTGAAGTTTGCCAGATACTGACCAGATTGATCAACTCCTTTAATATATTTATTATGCTCTAATATTCAGGTGGGCTTAGTTATCTAATGGCCAGTCCTCCTGTCTTCCTTTCCTGTAGATGCTGTGTAGGCATCATGAATAGTTGTCACTGTGTGGACTAGCCTCTTGTCTTTCCGTAAGAAGAATCACTTCTCCCGTCCGTAAGAATGTCATTTCTCCCCCTGTAGATTTTTAGATTTCTCCTTTAATTGGTGTGGTAGACCACGATTCTCTCTTATAATCCCACAAACTCTGGTTTTATTTTTCAACAATATTTCAGATGTGGACACACTGTTTTAATAATTGTCTTGGTAAACATGGTGCCATGAACCAAGGTGATTGTAGGACCGATAATAGTTTCTTGCAGTTTCTTTCCTTCACCCATGTAAATCCAAGGTTGCATATATATCCAGTTTCACTTTTGCTAACCATCCTGACCAAAGTTCCATATTTTGTTAAGTTTTCCGTGATGATAGGTTTTGAATCTGAGTCGTCCTATCCACTTTATCATTGCCTCCTCAAGTGATAGCTCTTGTTTGGGTATATAGATCAATTGAAATTTTGGTAGAAAATAATCCAAAAAAGTTTTAACTTTTGAAATTCTGTCTGCAGGAAGTAGAGTTTCTGAGTTATTGTTAAAGTGAAGAAATGTCATTATTTGTTCAAACCTTCTTCTTGTCATAATCTTTGGAAAGATAGGTGTTTCAAGTAAGGGATCAGTCGACCAATATTCTTTCCAGTGTGACTTTTTTATTTGTCCCATCAAAATTATTAACCCAAGAAACTTCATCATGTCACTATTGGTTACATCTGTCCATTTTAAAGCCTTATCATATGTTTTATATGATTTTTCATTCTGTGTACGATACAAGTTTGTTTGAGAAGCAACCAGCTTGAAAAAATTGTTACCAAAAATTAATTCTGTTATTTCACTAACACTTTGTGTGTTGTTACATTAATAGTTACATCTAACACATCTGTAAAATGTTATAATTTTCATGAAATGTTGTCTTCAATCCACTCTTCTGTAGAAGCAAAGGAGCATTCTCTAGCACCTTGAGTTTCATTTTCACTTTCCTTATTAGGATCAATCACTAAGGTTTTTTGTCTTTTTGTTGGTCTGATATTCACGTCGTCTAAATCAGAACTACATTCTGAAGAACTGTCGTCTTCTGAGACACTAGTATATATGTCGCTCGGACAGTCAGAAAAAGTATCTGTATAAAATTCACTGAAAAATTCTTCTTCACTCAAAATTTTGTGATGTATCATTTTTGAAAATTTTATGGTAATAAACTTGCATTTATAATATACACAAGGTTGGAACAAAAACCTAATGGAGCAAAATGTGAATGATAATGACAATCATAAGCTGTCCTTGATCAATTTTAAGCTCTAACAACTTCGCACGGTGATGTTAATTGTATCACTCTCTAAAAACATATTGATACGTCTCTGGTCAATGACATATGGGTAACAAAAGATGTATTAATACATCTCCGGTCAATAATGTGTTAAAATATTGATATTCATATTTTTGTATTACCATTGATTAACATGAATAGGGGTTAATATCCAAAGCAAAGCAATTTAAAAATTAATTATTGGGGTCATCTTAACCCTACTTACATCAAGATTTGAATAAATCAATGGCTAAAGTTTATTACTTCCATTAAAATTTTAAGACTAATCAGGAAGTAGTAGTGTTTTTATTTCTACTGTTTTCATAGAATGTAAACATACTTTTTTCAATTCTGTTAATCATGGAAAATTCTAGATCTCTTACAAAAGTAGAGAGACTAGCCTAATGAAACCCCATATACTCATCACCCAATTCAACCATTGTCAGTCCGTGGCCAATTTTGTTTTACCCATTTCCCCCCTGCCCTCTTATTTTGAAGCAAACCTCAGCTATCATTTCATCCATAAATACTTTAGTAAAAATATACCTTTTCAATCTTAGCATCTTCCACAGCAGCAGTTTAGTGCAGTAAACATTTGTCTTGTGCCTCTTGTTTAGAAGGTAGACAATAAACATACTATAGTGATTATTAAAATGAGAAAGAAATAGGCACTCTCCTAAACAAACTTATGGTATAGTGGGAATGGGGGAAGATAAGTGTTCATTAATTTGGTCTTCCTTGATGATAACAAGTGTTATTAAAGTATTAAAAAGTCAGATTTTTTAATGCCTCATAAAATGGGTATTTTATGTTTCTAACAATGTGAGCTGATATGAATTATAAAAGTTTTTTATCCTTTAATGCCACTGTGATGACAAATGAGATTGAGAAATGGTGCTAAATATTTTTTAAGTATTTAAATTTCCTTATTTAACTTAATTTCTTGATAACAGTTTTTTTCTGGTACATACACTGTTTCAAAGCATGATTTTATGTGACATGAACAGATATTCAATACCTATCAGATATTTTTTCTTAGCTGCTGTTTCTACTACTGAAGAGCCTAAAAGTCCCTGAGGCAATTTCTATACTGAGGCTGATTTTACATGAAAGAGCTTTGCTCTAAAAGCATTTCCTTGTGAGCTGTCTCTGAATTCAAAATTGTTATCAGTGGAACCGTGGAACTAATAGTATATAGGCTCTTGGGTCCATGTCACCTGCCCGCTTGAGTATAGGCTCCCGGGACAGCTAGGAGATCTGTGGCAATGAGCAGGTTCAGCTGGAAAGGGCATGTTTCTACCCCAGAACCTGTTCAAGTTGTCCTTTCCTTATCACTGCACATATAATAACTCCCATGAAATGTTAAAAATGTTGCTTCTTTGTTTAAGAAAAAAATGTGTATTGAGTGTGTGGAAGAAGAAAAGCTGTATGTTCCTTATTTCACCAGTATTGGTTAAAAAATTTTTTTACATTTATGTATTGCCACAGTGACCTCATGTGGGGAAAACATTTATTTCACACATTTTTATTAACTCTTAATCATTGTACAAATAGGTTTCAAACTGAAATTCAGACGGTGAATAAACAGTTCCCATGTGAGCCATTCAAATTTTTGGAGCCAACTTTAAGACTGGAGTATTGTGAAGCATTAGCTATGCTTAGGGAAGCTGGAATTGAAATGGGAGATGAAGAAGATCTAAGGTTTGTTTGTCTTTGTGATTTTTAAAACTTTAGTAATTAGATTTAAGATACAAAAGAATAAATATATTGATGAATGATGGTTTTTTCACCCAGTTGATAAACTTCAGTTTTTATTAATTTTGGTATATAGTATCATGCTTGTTTTGTTCAATGTGTGATCTGAAATAAAATGTTATGTTTAGGGCTTCCTTGGTGGCGCAGTGGTTGAGAGTCCACCTGCCGATGCAGGGGACACGGGTTCGTGCCCCAGTCCGGGAAGATCCCACATGCCGTGGAGCAGCTGGGCCTGTGAGCCATGGCCACTGAGCCTGCGCGTCCGCAGCCTGTGCTCCGCAATGGGAGAGGCCACAACAGTGAGAGGCCCGCGTACAGCAAAAAAAAAAAAAAAAAAAAATGTTATGTTTAATGTGGTTTGCCTAAGCTTCAGTATTTTTGTTTATAAACACCATTTTTGTGCATTTTTCCCCCTGCTTCATATTTGTAATGCTTTAAAGAAAATATAGGGCCTTTCGCCTGTGATTTTATCATCTAATATGTGAACTCTCTTTTTAAATCAGTGGTGTTAGAGGGTATAGACAACAGCCTAAATCTGTCCCCATACAGGATTAGCGTGTGAAACTTTTAAAGATCTCTAAAAGTTATACAAGTCACTGATCTTTGATATAACTGTATTATATTATCTAAATTCAGATCAAACAATTTATAATTTTGAAATTAATTATATAGTTTAATAAAGATTAGAGATTTCTGTCTACTTATCTTTTATTCAAGGGTTCTTAAGTTAAAATATTTAAGCCAACACAATAATTCATATCAATATAGGAAGGGAGGGTTTTTTTTTTTAGGGTTTTTTTAAAAACATATTTCGCCCAAAACCCTTCATTTACCTTTATTTGTTTAACAAATATATAAGTGTTTGTGTGTACACATATGTATATATATTGTTTTAATCATCCTGTACATTGCTAGATGACATTTTAAGGAAAACCATAAATCCTATAATTACTTTAAGTTGGATAATATTTTTGTAAGTATTTTGGAAATTTTACTTAAATAGGATAGAACTTAAAGTAGCAAAGTCCTGGCTATAGAAATGTAATTGGTTTATATATATACACTGTTACATTTTACTTGGAAGTACTGATTTTTGTTTTGTAAATCTTTGATAAAGAGTAAAAAAGGAGAGACCATTTTGGAGTAGAACCATTTAATGGCAAGAGAAGCCTATGTTGGTATGGTAAACTTTCATTATCTGTAATTGTAGGAAACTACTTCATCCATGCTATTTGTGAATCAGTGAATTGCTAAATTCTATTTATTTAAATATTATTGAGCAGCACCTACTAACTGTACCAGGTGCACTCATAACTGGTTTCCAGTAGTAGTTGCCTTTTTAAAAAGGAGCAGAATAGACAACTATGTATTTTGGCTAAATTTTTTATCCTTTGAGAACTTCAAATAGAAGAGGTTCCTTATTAACTTAAAACTCTTTTAAGTTGCTGTTTGATCTTCAGACATCTGATTTCCTGTTTCTTTTTCAGTACACCAAATGAAAAACTGTTGGGTCGTTTGGTAAAGGAAAAGGTAAGGACTCTTGTACATGCTGGATTTCTTTTTATAAATTTGAAACATACCCTGGAACTAGAGAACAGTTGCAAGGGGGCTAATCTTCCTAGAATGGTAATATTCCAGAATAAATAAAAACCAAGGGGGATAATACATTTTTTTTAATTCTTAGGAAAATAAAAAGTACTCAGACAGGCTTTGCCCAAATGGTATGATTAGCTCAGTATTTGATTTTTGTATAAGTTGTACTGAGGTACCTCTAAAGTGATGTCTAGGTCTGATTGTCAGATTAGTTAGAGAGAACCTCAAGATGATTTTAAATTATTTAGAAATGGTCTTCCCTCACTACCCTTGCTAATTCATGGGACTAGAGGGTGAATGAATTTCCTTTATGCCTCTTACATGAAAGCTACTTTCCTATCTCATTTTCTAAAATTCCAAAGAGGAGAAAAACTAAACTTAGTGTGATCTTTAAAGAAATTAAGAAAATTGTGTAATTGAATAAAAACAGTCCTTGAGCTCCTCCTGCTGGTTGCACTCAAAACTGTTCAACTGACTGGGGAACTAGCCTGTTTGTGAAACTGCATAGTACTGAGTTTATACCTTTAAAATGATGTTTCAGTAGGGCCATTTCTAATTTGTCAGCTCTGTCGACATTCTCTCTGTGCTCCAGTTTTAGGAAAAATGTTTAACATCAAAACAGTTGAAACGTGACTGGTTTCTTTTTAACTAAATGTAGGTCACATATTCTTTCTAACAAAAGTGTCATAATTTCATGTTAATGTTATTTATTTCAATTGTAGTTTTCATCTAAGAAAACTACCAAATTAGTATCTAAAATATTAGATATCTAAGTGAAAATTTAAATTACTGGGGGGAATAATCAAGGTTTTTTTAAGATGAATATAGTAAAAGACGTCAGTTTTTCCCAAAATAATTTATAGATTTAATGTAGTTTTTGTAAAACCCAATGAGATTTGGGATAATTTAACAAAAATAGTTATAAAATGCATCTGAAAAACTAAATGAGCTAGAATTGCAATGCAAAAAAATGAAAATCAAAGAAGTTTATCACAGCATAATTTTCAATGGAGGAGAAATTGTAAAGATATTACATGTCCAAAAAAAGAAAACGAAAAATGCATATTTGAACTATGATCGAATAGTCAACAACTCCTAAAAATTAAGTATATTGGAAGAATTTATAACATGGCAAAAGACTGTAGGATACAGGTGTTACTTGAAAGAAGCAGAATAGTTACTGTATATAGAGTGTAATTACAGTAATTTTGAAGAGCAAAACATGTATAAAAAAAGACAGTTAATTGAAATGGTAGCCTTCTTTTTACTTTAATTAAACTTCTTAAAAATCTGTTTTAATCATATTTATTCTTTTTATAGTATGATACAGATTTTTATATTCTTGATAAATATCCATTGGCTGTAAGACCTTTCTATACCATGCCTGACCCAAGAAATCCTGTAAGTAATTTGATTTTAAATAACCTG
This sequence comes from Stenella coeruleoalba, assembly GCF_951394435.1. NCBI lineage: Eukaryota > Metazoa > Chordata > Mammalia > Artiodactyla > Delphinidae > Stenella > Stenella coeruleoalba. Next base: position 35,118,852 of record NC_137151.1, on the reverse strand, counting down.
TTTGGGGGAAGAGGGAAAACTTTATTGTCACTGTGTCAAGTTGTACGATGGGAATAATGGTTTTCATTAGTAACTTGCAGTTTTGATGGACACGTTTTTATATGTATTGCTACTAGTTTCTGTCAGTCAGGTCAAAATGATACTGTGAAATTTGAATATTCTAGAAAATTAGTCTGCAGAACCTGTATTAAAAATAATTTTCATGTGTTTCTTTTTTTAATTTATTATTATTATTTTTGTGGGGGGCTGTGTTGGGTCTTCTTTGCTGTGTGCGGGCTTTTTCTCTAGTTGCAGCGAGCAGGGGTTACTCTTTGTGGCACTGCGTGGGCTTCTCATTGTGGTGGCTCCTCTTGTTGCGGAACATGGGCTCTAGGCGCGTGGGCTTCAGTAGTTGTGGCGCAGGTGCTCAGTAGTTGTGGCACACAGGCTTAGTTGCTCCGCGGCACGTGGGATATTCCCGGACCAGGGCTCGAACCCGTGTCCCCTGCATTGACAGGCGGATTCTTAACCACTGCGCCACCAGGGAAGTTCCTCATGTCGTTTTTAAAGATATATGAGGAAGTAACACTATATAAACAACAAATACTATTAATAGATTTGAAGACTTTACCAAATCATTTTATTATTGACCTTGAACTAAGAATTCACATTCTATCCTGGTAGTTAATCTAAATAATGTCTTGTGGCATTTCATTGTTTTTCCTCTGCACTAGTTCCCCAACTTTAGTGGGCATCAGAATCACTTGGAGGGCTTTTAAACCACAGATTCGTGGGCCCCATCACCAGACTTTCTGATTAGTTGGTCTGGGGTGGGGCTTGATAACTGGTATTTCTGATAAGGTAATACTGAAGCTACCAGTCCAGGAATCACACTTTGAGAACCATTGGTTTATTGAAAGACAAGGAAAGAAGTTAAAACCTGATAAGGAATAGTTTGAGCTATGGTGAATTGATGTTCAATTTACTTTCCTTAAAATAATGGCGTTTTAAAAGTTAAAAGGACTAACACCTGTTGATAATTTGAAGTTCCAAAAGTGATCTCAAAATCATACCACACTTAAAAAATTTCAGATGGTAAAGTGAAATAAGAATCAGCACTACTTCTTGAAAGAAGATATAATGTTCTGATTTGTTGTTGGAAGGTGTGGGAGAAGGGGAACATAAAATCTGATAGAGGCAAGGAAGAACTTATTATTCAACCGTCACTAGTTTAATCCTGTTTTAGAGAAACAAATCATGTTTATTGGAGCAGGTTCCATCATTAATTGTAGGAAAAAATGGACTTGCTCTTCATGCAACAAAGGGTGTTTTTCCACATATGTGTGATAGGGTGATAGCCACTTGAGTGGTATTTTTTTGTTTGTTTTTCCTGCAGAAACTGTCCAACTCTTATGATATGTTCATGAGAGGAGAAGAAATACTGTCAGGAGCTCAAAGAATACATGATCCTCAGCTGCTAACAGAGAGAGCCTTACATCATGGAATTGGTAAACAACTTAAATATATTGAGGAGGGCCGTGTATATTCTGAAAACAATAAATTTTAAAACCCTTTAAAGAATTTTCAGAAACAGTCATTTGTTTTAATCTTCATTGTACAGTAATTGCTTTTGCAATTTTTTAAAGCTAAATAAGATGATAAATTATGTGGGGGTTTTTTTATGTTTGTTTTTTAGATTTGGAGAAAATTAAGGCATACATTGATTCCTTCCGCTTTGGAGCCCCTCCTCATGCTGGTGGAGGCATTGGTAATATTTCTTTGTATTATGACAATATTTCCAACCCAGATTTCATTTGTCAAAGTGTTCATTCAGTTCTAACGAAATTTCTTCAGCATTAGACTCCAAAAAGTAAATTCTGTATATTGTTATTGCCTACAAATAAGTTCACAAGTGCGAAGTGTAATACAAATTTGAATTATAAGAATTTTTTAAGTGAGTTACGACTAAATGAAAATTTGATTTTGAGTATCCTCTTTTCTTTCTGTACCCATGAGTTCATTCAGGTTAGCCCAGATTAAAGCTCTCCCTCAGGTTAGTTCAGATTGCTACTAAATGTTTTTGTTGAAATGTAACATTTCATTGGCTTTTAGAACCACTTCTAGAGTATATGTAAGATGCTGCTCTGTGATTGAAAATGAGTAAATATTTAACTTACTCAACTTTTGGATGTCCGTATCAAAAACTCTTAAGTTTTCTATTGTTTGTTTTGGGGTTTTTGGTAAACAGGTAATATACTTACAAAAATTTCACATTCAAAGCATATAGAAGAGTGTACATTCACCTCCCTACAGAAAACTATTGTTTCTAGTTTCCTCTTTGCCTTTGCAAAGATAATCTTTAATATGCAAAGCTACATGCACTTTTTAAAATACATTTTTTATACAAATTATAGTATACTATATAAACCATTCAATACCTTGCATTTTTCACTTACTATATTTTGTAAGTTGTTCCTTATCAATACTTGAGCTTTTTCATTCATTTTTAATCACTACATAGAATCCATTGAAAGGGTGCATGGTAATCTTGTTAACCAGCTTCCTATTGATAGAAATGTAGGGTATTACCAGCCTTTTGTTATTACAAACAATGCTACATTGAATATATACATAGTTTAAATTTCAGTGGGAAATTTATGGCTATTTTCTCTTAGAATATTGAATGATGCGCATTTTGCATGATATTTTACAGACTTTTGTAACTATGTAAATTTTCATCGTGCTTGTGAAGAAAGACACTTGAATGGTTATCAAAATACTACCTATTTTTGTTAATTAATATTTGAGTGGAAGATGGGATATGGTGATTTCTTTTTTTTGATTAGTGTTAGGTTACTATAATACAAGGTTCAGATTTACATCTGCAGATGTTTTTGAGTAAGGAATAGAAATATAAGTATTAATTATTTTATTTATATTACTTTTAGATGTTAAATGTATTAAACTTAAAAGTTGTTGATATATAAAAGTATTCTTTGACGTTGCCTTCTTTGTGGGATGTATTAGCCTGCTACAATTCAGTGAACTAGATATATCATATTGCACACAAAAAGTTTCATTTGCTAGTTTTGCTGTGTTTCCCAGGTGATACTTGATCTTAATTCTTGTCAGTAATATAGTATTTAAGTCACATGTCAAAATCAGACTCTTCTACATTCAAAACATTTAGTACAATAATGTATTATAGAGTCTTTTATGCTAGGAACCATCATGTTTCATGTGTATTGAATTATAATAAATTTCTGGTAACTTCTGTTAAATCAAATTTCCGTGAACAAGTTTATGACTTTCATCTTACACTGATGGCCTGGACTACATAATTAAAATCTGGTCTCATTTGAAAACATAATAATAGGCTTATAAAATATTTTTTGTTTGTTTAGATCATAAATTTTGGATATTTACATAGATTTTTGTAGTTCACATTTCACGGAATCCATACAGCTTAAGAATATCTCATTTAGTCCTTCCCACATACAGCATCATGTGTTTCTGAATCAGACCCAAAATATTCCATTTTAAACTCAAAATAATAGAAGTCATTTTTCTTCCTAACAAGGAAAAGCATCTTGTTGATCAGTGATATTATTTTGGTAGTTTTCAATAGGTAAGACCCTGGGAGATTTTCAGAAAATGAATTAATGATTATTTTGTTTTCTCCAGGGTTGGAACGAGTGACTATGCTGTTTTTGGGCTTGCACAATGTTCGTCAGACCTCAATGTTTCCCCGTGACCCCAAACGACTTACTCCTTAAGGAAACTGTTGCTTTTTATTCTTTCCAGTACCTGCTATTAATCAGGCTGTACCTTAGGTACTTAAAATATGCAATAAAATAAATGTCTTATCCAAAGTGCCATAATTACTTTTGGACTAATTCAGTATAGGTTACTTTAAAAGAGAAGATTTTTATAACTTTGGACATGCTTCAGTAGGAAATGGTTGAACATTTTAATGAAAAATTCATATTGTTATGTTAAACGTTCATATATTGCATTACTACAATAAATGTTAACAGCAGTTTTAAACAGTTAATATTGTGTAAATTTTCTTTTCTATATTGCAGTGGCTACAATATTAATGTCTTACATTTTCAATATTTGGTCTTATTTTTTTAAATTCTGATGTTGAGGTAAGAATTTTAGGGGAGTATCTGAGATTTTAATGAATGTATAATTGGCATATCATGGAAAATTAGGCAGAAAATATCAATTCTTAAAAATTGTGCTCAGAAATGTAAAGCAGGTGAGAATACTGGTTAGAAAATATACAATATAATACATTGTTAAATAATCTAAACCTGAATTTCAATAAAATTTTAAAGCTAATTATAGTTGTTTCTGTGTAACTTCATGGCAATGTGATTTTATAACTGGTTCTTGGCATTTATAATTTGGGAGAAGAAAAAAAATAGACATCCCGTTTATGTAAATGATTAAAAGCAAATGAAAACTGATATATGCATAACATGTATTAATCAAGAGGTAAATTCAGATGGGTGTAAGGATACAGTTCTTAAAGCTGAAAGCTTGGGTTGCTTTAATAGTTTATTTCACATAGATTAAAAAATACTGCAGAGGGGCTTCCCTGGTGGCGCAGTGGTTGATAGTCCGCCTGCCAATGCAGGGGACACGGGTTGGTGCCCCGGTCCGGGAAGATCCCACATGCTGCGGAGCGGCTAGGCCCGTGAGCCGTGGCCGCTGAGCCTGCGTGTCCGGAGCCTGTGCTCCGCAACGGGAGAGGCCACAACAGTGAGAGGCCTGCATACCGCAAAAAAAATTTTTTTTTTTTTAAATATTGCAGAATTTTCTGTTTTTGTTTTTAACTGGTACTGGCATTTCGTGAATGTCACTAAAATGCACTCCCACTTCCCTCCCAAAATGAAATTTCTGTTTAAGAATTACAGTTAGAAACACTTTTCCTCTCGAGTTTTAAATATGTTGATGCTGATGTTAATTTTATGGTGAACCACGCATAATGGTGAGGAACAAAATAATGTAATGCAGATATTTCCTACAGGAAAAGGAAAAATAATACAGAAAAAAGTAAGAGGTTCAGAAAGGTAGAACATTACCCTTGGATCATAAATATCTGCCCATTATTTTTTTTATTTTTTAAATTTATTTATTTATTTATTTATTTATTTATGGCTGTGTTGGGTCTTTGTTTCTGTGCGAGGGCTTTCTCTAGTTGCGGCAAGCGGGGGCCACTCTTCATCGCAGTGCGCGGGCCTCTCACTATCGCGGCCTTTCTTGTTGCGGAGCACAGGCTCCAGACGTGCAGGCTCAGTAATTGTGGCTCACGGGCCTAGTTGCTCTGCGGCATGTGGGATCTTCCCAGACCAGGGCTCGAACCCATGTCCCCTGCATTGGCAGGCAGACTGTCAACCACTGTGCTACCAGGGCAGCTGCCCATTATTTTTTTAAAGTTAATTTATTTCACCATCTAGATTATGAGCTCTTTGAGAGTAGAGACTCAATTTTTATATCTTTCTTTCATAACCTACCAAAGTATCTTGAGTTTGGTAGGCACCCCAGAAGTGTTTAATACATTTAAGCTACACCAAGAATAAAATGAACTATACCTATTTTTTTCTGTATTGCATAATCCCCAAGCCCCAAAATAGTATAATAATAACAGCCCTAGAGCTATTCTTCTCAAGTTCATAGAATTATAGCTTCTTTCAAAATAAATGGTTTATAACATCTTAGAATGATGTAATCTTTGTATGTAATTTTTTTTATAAAGCATTTCAAACATGTCAACCAGATTAGAGCATGATAAAAAGGACACCCCTATACTTGCCACCAGGCTTTATCAAATCTTAACATTGTCATATTTGCTTCAGATATTTTATTTTCTTTTTTAGAGAAAAAGTAGTGGATACAGTTAAGGTTTCCCATTTACCCACCCTGATCCTATTCCTTCCTACCTAGTGTAACTACTATATCAATTCAGTGGGTTTTTTAAAACTCTTTTCCATGTTTTTATATTTTAACTAAATATTTGTTTCTATAAACATTGTCTAGTATTTTGCAGATTTATTTGATATGTGTATTCTGGGATTTTGATGGAGTTACCTTGAATTTATAAATAATTTGAAAAGACTTGGAATTTTCATCTATTCAGTCTACTAATGAGTGAACATGGTATATTCCTTCCTTTTTTGTTATTTTTTCTTTAATTGTGATGTTCTTTAATATCTTTCAAAATTACTTTTTAATTGGGAATTCCCTGGCAGTCCAGTGGTTAGGAATCCATGCTCTCACTGCCCAGGGCCCGGATTCGATCCCTGGTCAGGGAAGTAAAATCCCACAAGCTGCGCTGCACAGCCAAAAATAAATTACTTAATTAAATTAAATAAATTACTTTTTAATTTTTCGTTTATGCTAGAAAACCTTACCATTTTTTTTCTATTGGAAATGGGACCTTGTTTTTCTCTTTTTTAAATTGTTAGGCATAAGAACACTATCGGTTATCAGTTTTTATTTACTTTTTTTATGCAGCAACATTCCTGAACTCTTATTAGTGCTATAGTTTCTATTGAGTGTCTTGTATTTTCAAAGTAGACAACCAGATGTGAGGAAGGATAGCATAGTAGTAAAAAGTATGGATTCTGTGGCTATACTACTTGGATTAGGGTTAGGGTTAAGATCCTGATTTTACTGTTTACTAGCTATGTAACCTTGGGTAACTTGCTTATCCTCAACTTTCCTTATTTTCATAATCCTATCTCATGGGACTACTGTGGGAATTAAAAAGCATGAAACTCTTAGAACACCACCTGGCACATAGAATAGTGTCTGGCAAATAAAGACAGTTTTAGCTCTTCCTGTCTAATTCTTGTGTCGTATTTACTTATTGTATTAGTTAAGCCCTTCAGTAGAATGTTGAATAAAAGCAGTGATGTGGGTGTGCTTTTCTTGTTTCTGAATTTTTTTTTTTTAAGTTGAAGCTGGGATCCATGTTCTTTTATTAATTTATTTTTTTTCTTTGGCTGTGTTGGGTCTTGTTGCTGCACATGGGCTTCCTCTAGTTGCAGCAAGCGGGGGCTACTCTTCATTGCAGTGTATGGTGCCCTTTATCAGGTTAATGAGTTTCTGTTAAGAATGAGTCCTGAGGGCTTCCCTGGTGGCGCAGTGGTTGAGAGTCCGCCTGCCGATGCAGGGAATGCGGGTTCGTGCCCCAGTCCGGGAGGATCCCACATGCCGTGGAGTGGCTGGGCCCGTGAGCCGTGGCCGCTGGGCCTGCACGTCCGGGGCCTGTGCTCTGCAACAGGAGAGGCCACAGCAGTGAGAGGCCTGCGTACCGCAAAAAAAAAAAAAGAATGAGTCTTGAGTTTGTCAAATACTTTTTCTGTATTTGCTGCAATTTTTTTCCTTTAGTTTTGAATATGACAGATGATAGTAATACAAATTCCTGATATTTTTCTGGAATAAATACTACTTGATTATGATGTCTTATTTTGTCTGTACTACTGAATTAGACTTGCTAATATATACAACAAAATTCATTCATCTTAAGTGTGTAGTTTGATGTATTTTGGTAATTTTATATAGTCAGGTAACCTCCACCTTAATCAAACTACAGAACATTTCCATTGCCCTAGAAAGCTCCACAGTGCATCTTTATAGTTGCCACCTCTGGCAACAAAGATCTTTTCTAGAGTTTCATATAAATGGAACAATATATAGTCTTTTGTGTTAGACTTCTTTCTTTAAGCATGATGTTTTTGAGATTCATCCATGTTGTTGCATATATTAATAGTGTACTTCTTTTTATTGATCAATAGTATTCCATAGGATTGATATGCCATAATTTGCTTATCTGTTTACCAGTTGATATACATATAAGTAGCATCCAGTTTTTAATCTGTAGTGAATAATGGTGGTATGAACATTTGCTTGCAAGTCTGTGCAGGCCTGTTTTCATTTCTATTAAGTAAATACCTAGGAGTGAAATTTCTGCGAACTATAAGAAGGTATATTTAGCTTTATAAGATACTGCCATACATTTTCCAAAGTAGCTGTAGCATCTTACATTTCTGCCAGTAGTGAATGAGAGTTTAAGCTGCTCCACATCATCAGCAACACTTAGAAATGTCAGTCTTTTTTTTTTTTTTTTGGCTGCATTGGGTCTTCACTGCTGTGAGCGGGCTCTCTCTAGTTGTGGCGAGCAGGGGCTACTCTTTGTTGTGGTGTACAGTCTTCTCATTGTGGTGGCTTTTCTTGTTGTGCAGCACGGGCTCTAGGCACGCAGGCTTCAGTAGTTGCAGCATGCGGGCGCTAGATCGCGCAAGCTTCAGTAGCGCCATGCAGGCTCAGTAGTTGTGGCTCGCAGGCTCAGTAGTTGTGGCACAGGGGCTTAGTTGCTCCGTGGCATGTGGGATCTTCCTGGACCAGGGATCAAACCCATGTCCCTGCATTGGCAGGTGGATTCTTAACCACTGCGCCATGAGGGAAGTCCCAGAAATGTCAGTCTTTTTAACTTAAGCTATTTTAGTGGTTGTATAGTAGTATCTCATTGTGGCTTTAATTTTCATTTCCCCTGTGATTAATGATGTTGAGCATCTTTTCATGTCCTTATTGGCCATTTGTATATCTTCTTTGGTGAACTGTCTTCATATCTTTTGCTCGTTTCTTTTATTGGGTTGATTGTCTTCTACTTGATAAGGGCTCTTTATATATTCTGAATATAAGTGTTTTGTCAAATATGTTTGGCAACTAGCTTCTCCCAGTCTGAAGCTTGCCTTTTCTTTTTTTCCTTAGTTTCCTTTCAAAGAGCAGAAGTTTTTGATTTTATAGTTGTGCTCCTGTGGTCTATTTAAGAAATCTCTAACTAACCCAATGTCACGTGTATTTTTTGTTATGTTTTCTTCTGTAATTTTAGTAATTTGAGCTGTAACGTTTACATCTGTTTTCCATTTCGAGTTAATTTTTGTCTACGGTATTTGTAAGGGTTAAGGATCTTACCCCCCACCCCTTCATGTAGATACTTAGTTGATCCAGACCATTTGTTGTAAAGACTATCCTTTCCCTGTTGAATTAACTTGGCACCTTTGTGGAAAAGAGTTAACCACATAAATATGGGTCTATTTCTAAACTCTGTTCTATTCCATTGATCTCTGTGTCTGTGCTTGCACCAAGACCACAGTGTCTTGATTTTTGCGGTTTTAAATAAATCTTGAAATCAGAGAGTTTAAGTCCACCAGCCTTGTTTCTTTTTCAGGATTATTTTAACTCTTCTAAGTCCTGTGCCTTTCTATTTATATTTTTATATCATCAATTTCTTCAGAGAAGCCTGCTGAGGTTTTGATTTGGATGGCACTGACTGTATAGATCAGTTTGGGGAAAATTGCCATCTTAACAGTATTGAGTCTTCCAATCCATGAATATAAAACATTCCATTTTGTTTTAGGTCTTCTATAATTTCCTTTTGTAATTTTTTTTTAAGTTTTCAGTGTACTAGTTCTGTGTACTAGTTCATCATACCTCTTTGTAAATCTAACCATGTGCTTTTGGAAAGAATGTGTATTCTGTCCTTGTTGAGTGTAGTGATAGAGTGTTTATAAAAAGTATTACTGGGTTTTTTGTCTAGTTCTTTCAATTGCTGAAATCAGACATGATTTTGGAATTGTCTTATTTCTCCCTGTAACTCTGTAAATGTTTGATTCATGTATTTTGAAGCTTTTTTATTAGGAATATACACTTATATGATTGTTATGTCTTCCTGATTAATTGGCCGTTTTATCTAATGAAATGCCACTTTATAACTCGAGTAATGCTCTCTCATGAAATCTGTGTTATCTGATAGTAATATAGCCATTCCCATCTTCCTGTGGTTATTGTTTACATGGTACATCTTTTTCCATAATTTACCTTCAGCCCACCTCTGTCTTTATATTTAATGAGTTTCTTATAGACAACATATAGTTGGATCTTGTTTATCCATTCTAACAATCTACATTTTAATTGGAGAGTTTATCCCAAAAGGTTTAATGTAGTTATTTATATGGTTAGATTTGTATCTACCATTTTTTGTTTCCTCCTTGCCTCTTGTTTTTTTTTTTATCTATTTTTCCTTTCCTGTCTTTTTTTAAATGACTATTTCAATAGTTTTTAGAATTTCACTTTAGTTTTCCTGTTGGCATTTTAAGTAAACTTATTTCTATTTTTTTTTTAGTGACTGCTCTAATAATTATAATATACATTCTTAACATTTACAGTCCACTTAATAGTTGCCAATTTTATATTTAAAGATTTTATATCTATGTTTATATCTGTGTTCTTTTTCATGTTGTTCTCTTTCAATTTGGATATCTATGGCATATCAGTCTCTGATTTTTGAAATAGTTTGTTTAAGAGAGAGTTGTTTTTGTTTTGTTTTGTTTTTTGGCCAGGCCACATGGCTTGCAGGATCTTAGTTCTCCCAACCAGGAATCGAACCCAGGCCCCCTGCAGTGGAAGCACAGAGCCCTAACCACTTGACTGCCAGGGAATTCCCAAGAGAGAGTTTTATATTTAATGGAATAATGTTCATAGTATTCTCATGGTTTTTAAAAAAATTAATCTTATCTTTTTGTGCCTTTTCTAACTTTTTAAAATTATTGTCTTATTAGACATTTATCTATTGTTAAAATCTCTTCAGCTGACATTTTAAACTTTTGATTCTATTAATCCTCTCTATTTTTTGTATTTTAGTTCATTAATTTCTGCTCTTGTATCATTTTTCTTCTTTCTGCTTTCTTTAATTTTTTTTTTTTACACCATTAAATCCTCTTGTTGCCTACAAACAGTTTGCTGTCAGTACCGTATAGTTGTTTTTCCTTTGTAGATAATCTGGCCTCTTTCCTTGGTAGCATCTAACTTGCCTCTTTATCTTTGATATTCTACTACTTCCTTATGATCTGTTTGACAGTTATTCATCTTGTTCAGTATTCAGTGTGCCTTTTGTCAGCAAGTCTCTCTTCAAATACTGCTTCTTCACCACTTTCTCCATTTTTTTTTTTTTTTTTTTGGAAACTCTAAACAGCTAAATTTGGGCCTCTAACCATTCTATTGTCTCGTATTTTTCATGTTTGTCTCTATTCTGTGTATGGATGAATTCCTTGGTCCTGTCTTCTGATGTATTTAATTATTCTTCAAATATGCCTTGTCTAAAATTAACCTCATTTGTTGTATTTTTTTATTTCAATGACTATATTTTTCATGTCTAAAATTTTTAATTAGTTTTTATCTCATTTATGTCTATTTTTGTTCATACATTCTTTGGTGACAATTATGCCATCATTTGTGTCTTTCAGTTTTTTATTACATTGTACTACAAAATATTTTTGCCTGTGTCTAATTTTGTTTTTGTCTCTTCTTGACACATGTTTACATAGAAGGGGTTATCACATGTAAACTCATTGGACCATCTTGAGGAAGGTGACTATAATATGAAAGAAGAAAATAATGCTTAAACAATGAGTAGATGCTATCTCCTAGCACAGTAGTTTTTGTACTAAGTTGTTACCAGTTGACATTTGCAGTGGCTGAGTGTAGCAGGCTCCACAGGAAGTTCTGTCTAGCTGTTGCATGGAGCACAAAGCATTCTGCTAGAGTAGAGTCAAATTTGTAATGAGGCTTTTGTCATAGACCCATCTCTTGTATTGCATGACTTCCTGCATTTCAGATTTCTTTTTCTCCTTAACTTATAGTAACAGTACTTTCTGAAGTCAAACTTTGTTAACTCAAGCTGAAACATGTTTAAGACTTTTAAAAAATATTTTTCCTTTAAGTGACTGTTATATACAGTACATTACTGTATAGATGGATCAGATAGGAATATATTTTTCAGCACAGAAGCTCCTGTAAGCTCTGGAAGGTTTGGGGTTTTTTGTTTGTTTTCATTTTTTACCAGCTTTATTGAGATATAATTGACATATCTGGAAGTATTTAGACCATTACAGTTGTCTTGCCCATGGGTCAGCCTTCTTTTTTTTTTTTTTTTTTTTTTGCGGTACGTGGGCCTCTCACTGTTGTGGCCTCTCCCGTTGTGGAGCACAGGCTCCAGACACGATGGCTCAGCAGCCATGGCCCACGGGCCCAGCCGCTCCGTGGCATGTGGGACCCTCCCGGACCGGGGCACGAACCTGTGTCCCCTGCATCGGCAGGCGGACTCTCAACCACTGCGCCACCAGGGAAGCCCCAGCCTTCTTTTTTAATTAAAATTTTAATTAACTTTTTAATTAATAATTGACTTATAATACTAGATTCAGGTGTACAATGTACTGACTTTATATTTTTATACATTACAAAATGATCACCAAGATAAGTCTAGTTACCGTCTGTCACCATAAAAAGTTATTATAATATTATTGACTATATCCCAATGCTGTACATTTCATCCCCATGACTTACTTTACAACTGGAAGTTTGTACCTCTTAATCTCCCTCACCTGTTTCACTCATCTCCCCACCCTCTTCCCTCTGGCAACCACCAGTTTGTTCTATCTATGAGTCTGTTTCTGTTTTGTTTGTTCACTTGTTTTGCTTTTTAGATTCCACATATAAGTGAAATCATATGGTATTTGTCTTTCTCTCTTTCACTTATTTCACTTAGCGTAATATCTTCTAGGTACTCATCACGAAGGGCAAGATTTTATTCCGTTTTCTGGCTGAGTATTCCATTTTGTATATATACCAAATATATATACTGGAGGATAAAGAGGTTATACATATATATAATGGATAAAGAGAATATATATATATCCTCTTTATCCATTCATCTATTGATGGATGCAGGTTGCTTCCATATCTTATTATAAATAATGCTGCAGTGAACAAAGAGGTGCATATATCTCTTCAAATTGGTGTTTTTATTTTCTTTGGAAAAATACTCAGGAGTAAAATTGTTGGATCATGTGGTAGTTCTATTTTTAATTTTTTAAGGAATTTCCATACTTTCTATAGTGGCTATATTAGTTTACATTCCTACCAACAGTACACAAGGGTTCCCTTTCCTCCACATCCTCACCAACACTTGTTATTTGTTGTCTTTTTAATAGTAGTCATCTGACAGGTATGAGGTGATATCTCATTGTGGTTTTGATTTGTATTTCCCTGATGATTAGCGATGTTGAGCATCTTTCCATGTGTCTGTTGGCCATCTGTATAACTTTCTTAGAAAAATGTCTATTCAGATCCTCTGCCCATTTTTTAATTGGGTTTCTTTTTTTGATATTGAGTTGTATGAGTTCTTGGTATATTTTAGATATTAACCCCTTATCAGATAAATTGTTTGCAAATATCTTCTCCCATTCAGTAGATGGCATTTCCATTTTGTTAATAGTTTCCTATTCTGTGCAACACTTTTTAGTTTGATGTAGTCCCATCTGTTTATTTTTCTTTCCCTTGCCTGAGGAGACATATCAAAAAAATATTGCTAAGGTCAATGTAAAAGAGCAGACTGCCTATGTTTTCTTCTAGGAGTTATGGATTCAGATCTTGCATTTAAGTCTTTAATCCATTTTGAGTTTATTTTTGCATATGGTGTGAGAAAGTAGTCCAGTTTGATTCTTCTGGATGTAGCTGTCTAGTTTTCCGACCACCATTTATTGAAGAGGCTGTCTTTTCCCCATTGTATATTCTGGCCTCCTTTGTTATAAATTAATTGACCATGTAAGTGTGGATTTATTTCTGAATTCTCTGTTCATTCCATTGATCTACGTATCTGTTTTTGTGCCACTGCCATACTGTTTTGATGATGTAGCTTTGTAGTAGTTTGAAATCAGGATGCATGATAACTCCACCTCTTAAGATTCTTTTGGCTATTCAGGTCTTTTGTGTTTCTATACACATTTTTAGAATTATTTGTTCTAGTTCTGTGAAAAATGCCATTGGTCTTTTGCTAGGGATTGCATTGATTCTGTGGATTTCCTTGAGAAGTATGGTCATTTTAACAATATTAATTCTTCCAATCCATGAGCACAGTATATTTTTCCGTTTGTGTAATCTTCAGTTTCTATCATCAGTTTCTTATAGTGTTCTGAGTACAGGTCTTTTACCTCCTTGGTTAGATTTATTCCTGGGTATTCTATTCTTTTTTTATGCAATTATAGGTAGAATTGTTTTCTTAATTTCTCTTTCTTATAGTTAATTGTTAGCATGTAAAAATACAACAGATATCGGTATATTAATTTTGTATTCCGCAGCTTTACTGAATTCAATTCTAATAGTTTTTTTGGTGGTGTCTTTAGGATTTTCTGTATATAATATCGTGTCATCTGCACACAGTGACAGTTTTACTTCTGTCCTTCTAATTTGAATTCCTTTTATTTCTTTTTCTTATCTGATTGCTATGGCTAGGGCTTCCAGTACTATGTTGAATAAAATTGGTGAAAGTGGGCAACCTTGGCTTGTTCCTGATCTTAGAGGAAATGCTTTTTTCACCATTGAATATAATGTTGGCTGTAAGTTTGTCATATATAGCATTATGTTGAGATATATTCCCTCTACCCACTTCATTAAGTGTTTTTATCATAAATGGATGTTGGATTTTGTCAAAAGCTTTTTTTTTTTCCTGCTGTTGTAGTCCTGTTTTACCATGTTGTTGTTTCATTCATATTTTTTATTTTTTCTACTAAATCTTTAAAATTTCTCTAATTTTATTTTATTTTTTATTCTTAGTTATTGTTCTGCACGCCCCCCCCCCTTTTCTTTCCACGCCACATGGCTTGCAGGATATTCACTCCCAGGCCAGGAGTCAGGCCTGGGCTCCTATGGTGGGAGCGCCAAGTCCAAGCCACTGGACTCAGAGAACTTCAGGCCCCAGGGAATATTAATAGGAGTGAGTTCTCCCAGAGGTCCTCTTCTCAGCACCAAGACCTGGTTCCACCCAACTGCATGCTAATTCCAGTGCTGGACATCTCAGGCCAAACAACCAGCGAGACAGGAGCCCAGCCCCACCCATCAAAAAAAAAAGAGACAACAAAAAAATATGTTACAGATGACAGAGCAAGGTAAAAACCTACAAGACCAAATAAATGAAGAGGAAATAGGCAACCTACCTGAAACAGAATTCAGAGTAATGAGAGTAAAGATGATCCAACATCTCAGAAATAGAATGGAGGCATGGATCAAGAAAATACAAGAAATGTTTAACAAGGACCTAGAAGAACTAAAGAACAAACAAATAGTGATGACCAACACAATATCTGAAATGAAAAATACACTAGAAGGAATCAATAGCAGAATAACTGAGAGAAGAAAGAATAAGTGAGCTGGAAGATAGAATGGTAGAAATAACTGCCAAGGAGCAGAATAAAGAAAAAAAGAAAGAAACAGTCTCAGAGACTTCTGGGACAACATTAAACACACCAACACTCAAATGATAGGATCCCAGAAGAAAAAGAGAAAGAGAAAGGGTCTGAGAAAATATTTGAAGAGATTATAGTCAAAACTTCCCTAACATGGGAAAGGAAATAGCCACCCAAGTCCAGGAAGCACAGAGTCCCATACAGGATAAACCCAAGAAGGAACATGCCAAGACATATTAATTAAAGTAACAAAAATTAAATTCAAAGAAAAATATTAAAAGCAGCAAGGGAAAAGCAAAAAAACAACATACAAGGGAATCCACATGAGATTATCAGCTGATTTTTCAGCAGAAACTCTGCAGGCCAGAAGGGAGTGGAAGGATATATTTAAAGTGTTGAAAGGGAAAAACCTATAACCAAGATTAATCTACCCAGCAAGGATCTCATTCAGATTCGATGGAGAAATCAAAAGCTTTACTGACAAGCAAAAGTTAAGAGAATTCAGCACCACCAAACCAGCTTTACAATAAATGTTAAGGAACTTCTCTAGGCGGGAAACGCAAGAGAAGAAAAAGACCTACAACAACAAGCCCAAAACAATTAAGAAAATGGTAACAGGAACATGCATATCAATAATTACCTTAAGTGTGAATGGATTAAATGCTCCAACCAAAAAAACACCAACCAAAAATACACAGACTGGCTGAATGGATACAAAAACAAGACCTGTATATATGCTGTCTATAAGAGACCAACTTCAGACCTACAGAAACAAACCTAAAACAATTAAGAAAATGGTAATAGGAACATGCATATCAATAATTACCTTAAATGTGAATGGATTAAATGCTCCAACCAAAAAGACACAGACTGGCTGAATGGATACAAAAACAAGACCCATATATATGCTGTCTATAAGAGACCCACTTCAGACCTAGGGACACATACAGACTGAAAGTGAGGGGATGGAAAAAGATATTCCATGCAAATGGAAATCAAAAGAAATCTTGAGTAGCAATACTCATTATCAAATGAAATAGACTTTAAAATAAAGACTGTTATAATAGACAAGGAAGGACACTACATAATGATCAAGGGATCAATCCAAGAAGATATAACAATTGTAAATATTTATGCATCCAACATAGGAACACTTCAATATATAAGGCAAATGCTAACAGCCATAAAAGGGGAAACCAACAGTAACACACTAATAGTAGAGGACTTTTAACACCCCACTTACACCAAAGGACAGATCATCTAGACAGAAAATTAATAAGGAAACACAAGCTTTAAATGACACAATAGACCAGATAGACTTAATTGATAATTACAGGACATTCCATCCGAAAGCAGAAGAATACACTTTCTTCTCAAGTGCACACGGAACATTCTCCAAGATAGATCACATCTTGTGTCACAAATCAAGCCTCAGTAAATTTAAGAAAATCGAAATCTCATCAAGCATCTTTTCTGACCACAATGCTATGAGATTAGAAATCAGTTACAGGAAAAAAACTGTAAAAAACACAAATAGATGGAGGGTAAACAGTGCACTGCTAAATAACCAAGAGATCACTGAAGAAATCAAAGAGGAAATTAAAAAATACATAGAAACAAGTGACAATGAAATCATGACGACCCAAAACCTATGGGACACAGCAAAAGCAGTTCTAAGAGGGAAGTTTATAGCAATTCAGTCTCACCTCAAGAAAAAAGAAAAATCTCAAATAAACAATCTAACCTTACACCTAAAGCAACTAGATAAAGAAGAACAAAGAAAACCCAAATTTAGTAGAAGGAAAGAAATCATAAATATCAGAGCAGAAATAAATGAAAAAGAAATGAAAGAAACAATAGCAAAGATCAATAAAACTAAAAGTTGGTTCTTTGAGAACATAGACAAAATTGATAAACCATTAGCCAGACTCATAAGAAAAAAAGGGAAAGAACTCAAATCAATACAATTAGAAATGAAAAAGGAGAAATTACAACTGACACCACAGAATTACAGAGGATGATGAGAGACTACTACAAGCAACTATATGCCAATAAAATGGACAACCTGGAAGAACAAATTCTTGGAAAGGTACAAACTTCCAAGACTGAACCAGGAAGGAAATACAAAATGTAAACAAATCGATCACAAGTAATGAAATTGAAACTGTAATTAAAAACCTTCCAACAAATGTCCAGGACCAGATGGCTTCACAGGTGAATTCTATCAAACATTTAGAGAAGAGCTAACACCTATCTTTCTCAAACTCTTCCAAAAAATTGCAGACAGAGGAACTCTCCCAAACTCGCTCTACAAGACCACCATCACCCTGATACCAAAACCTGGCAAAGATATCACACAAAAAAGAAAATTACAGCCCAATATCACTGATGAACATAGATGCAAAAATCCTCTATAAAATACTAGCAAACAGTACCCAACAGCACATTAAAAGGATCACACACCATGATCAAGTGGGATTTACCCCAGGGATGCAAGGATTCTTCAATATATGCAAATCAATCAATGTGATACACCATATTAACAAGATGAAGAATAAGCCACATGATCACCTCAATAGAGGCAGAAAAATCTTTTGAAAAAATTCAACACCCATTTATGATTAAAAAACTCCAGAAATTGGGCATAGAGGGAAACTACCTCAACATAATAAAGGCCATATACAACAGACCCACAGCTAACATCATTCTCAGTAGTGAAAAACTGAAAGCATTTCCTCTAAGATCAGGAATAAGACAAGGATGTCCACTTTCGCCACTCTTATTTAACATAGTTTTGGAAGTCCTAGCCATGGCAATCAGAGAAGAAAAAGAAATAAAAGGAATACAAATTGGAAAAGAAGAAGTAAAACTGTCACTGTTTGCAGATGACATGATACTATATATAGAAAATCCTAAAGATGCCACCAGAAAATTACTGGAACTAATCAATGAATTTGGTAAACTTGCAGGATACAAAATTAATGCACAGAAATCTCTTGCATTTCTATATACTAATAACAAAAGATCAGAAAGAGAAATTAAGGAAACAATCCCAATTACCATTCCAACAAAATGAATAAAATACCTAGGAACAAACCTACCTAAGGAGGCAAAAGACCTGTACTCAGAAAACTATAAGATACTGATGAAAGAAATCAAAGATGACACAAACAGATGGAGAGATATACCATGTTTTTGGATTGGAAGAATATTGTGAAAATGACTATACTACCCAAAGCAATCTACAGATTCAATGCAATCCCTGTCAAATTACCAATGGCATTTTTCACAGAATTAGAACAAAAAGTTTTACAATTTGTATGGAAACACAAAAGACTCCGAATAGCCAAAGCAAACTTGAGAAAGAAAAATGGAGCTGGAGGAATCAGGCTCCCTGACTTCAGATTATACTACAAAGCTACAGTAATCAAGACAGTATGGTACTGGCACAAAGACAGAAATATAGATCAATGGTACAGGACAGAAAGCCCAGAGATAAACCCATGCACCTATGGTCACCTAATCTATGACAAAGGAGGCAAGAATATACAATGGAGAAAAGACAGCCTCTTCGATAAATGGTACTGGAAAAACTGGACAGCAACATGTAAAAGAATGAAATTAGAACACTCCCTAACCACATACACAGAAATAAACTCAAAATGGATGAAAGACCTAAATGTAAGACCAGACACTATAAAACTCTTAGAGGAAAACATAGGCAGAACACTCTTTGACATAAATCACAGCAAGTTCTTTTTTGATCCACCTCCTAGAGTAATGAAAATAAAACCAAAAATAAACAAATGGGACCTAATTAAACTTAAAAGCTTCTGCACAGCAAAGGAAACCATAAACAACAGGAAAAGACAACCCTCAGAATGGGAGAAAATATTTGCAAATGAAGCAACTGACAAAGGATTAATCTCCAAAATATACAAATATCTCATGTAGCTCAATATCAAAAAGCTAAACACCCAATCAAAAAATGGGCAGAAGACCTAAGTAGACATTTTTCCAAAGAAGACATACAGATGGCCAAGAGGCACATGAAAAGATGCTCAACATCACTAATTATTAGCAAATGCAAATCAAAACTACAATGAGGTATCACCTCACACGGGTCAGAGTGACCATCACCAAAAAATCTACAAAAAATAAATGCTGGAGAGGGTGTGGAGAAAAGGGAACCCTCTTGCACTGTTGGTGGGAACTTAAATTGATACAGCCACTATGGAGAACAGTATGGAAGTTCCTTAAAAAACTAAAAATAGAACTACCATATGACCCAGCAATCCCACTACTGGGCATATACCCTGAGAAAACCATAATTCAAAAAGACCTGTACCCCAATTTTCACTGCAGCAGTATTTGCCATAGCCAGGAAATAGCAACAACCTAAATGTCCATCAACAGATGAATGGATAAAGAAGGTGTGGTACATATACACAATGGAATATTACTCAGCCATAAAAAGGAACGAAATTAGGTCATTTGTAGAGACGTGGATGGACCTAGAGACTGTCATACAGAGTGAAGTAAGTCAGAAAGAGAAAAACAAATATATATTAACACACATATGTGGAATGCAGAAAAATGGTACAGATGAACCTATTTGCAAAGCAGAAATAGAGACAGACATAGAGAACAAACATATGGACACCAAGGGGGGAAAGGGGGGTGGGATGAATTGGGAGATTGGGATTGACATATATACACTACTGTGTATAAAATAGATAACTAATGAGAACCTGCTGTATAGCACAGAGAACTCTACTCAATGCTCTGTGGTGACCTAAATAGGAAGGAAATCCAAAAAAAGAAGGGATATATGTATACATGTAGCTGATTCACTACATTGTACAGCAGAAGCTAATACAACATGGCAAAGCAACTATACCCCAATAAAAAATAATAATAATAATAAACATTGATCTATCAGGAATTCCCTGGTGGTCCAGTGGTTAGGACTCTACTCTTCCACTGCAGGGGTCACAGGTTCAATCCCTGGTCAGGGAACTAAGATCCAGCATGCTGTGTGGTTCGGCCAATAAATAGATAGATAGATAGATAGATAGATAGATAGATAGATGTTTCGGCCAATAAATAAATAAATAGGTAGGTAGATAAATAAATAAATATTGATCTAGGCAATTGACTATACTGCAGGGTATTCAACCCAAAGAAAACTATATTTTCTTACTATCAAGACCACATGGATTTGCACTTAATTTTTCTCTAAAATTCCTGTTACTCTTCATTCCTGCTGTTTCTTCAACTGGATTTTTTAAACAATTTGGTGTAGCAATGTGGAGTCAAAAAATGGCTGGAAAATAATTCTCAGTCTCAGATCTCCTCATCTGAACAGTGGAGTTAATGCCTACCTTGCAGAATTGTGAGGATTAAATGAGACACATAGGTAAAAGTTCTTTTACAGGTCCAAGACATAAATTGTATTCACTAAACAGGTATTGTTAATGCTAAGGGCAGGCACCTGGTCTTAACCTTTCTGTAGCCCCATATTCAGAGCTTGGTTCTTTGGGACACTAGTCCACCATCTTCTCCGTCTGCTGGCTTTCCAAATAAAATCGCTATTTCTTGCTAGAACAACTTGTCTCTCAATTTATTGGCCTGTCATGCAGTGAGCAGTGCAAGCTTGGACTCAGCTCCCAGGTCAGCCAGGAGGCTGGCTGCTCATTGCCAGCCAGCCCTGGCTGGGGAACTTTGGGGGTAAAGTGCTAGCAGCTGCCAGGACCACTTGTCCTGAGGATCTTTCCTTCAAAATTCCCCGAAGTGACACCAGTAGCCCCAGTGTTTAGTAGTTGGAGCAAGGAATAGACCAACAGGCTTATTACAGTATGGTCTGCCTATATCCAATTGAAGTAGCCTTACATCCTTTCCAACCCAGAGACCAAGTCCTCCTTAAAACCAGGAGAGAACAAGGGCCTGAACTTCAGCTGACTGAAAGAGGGACACATAATGTTACTTACCATGCACTCATCTGTCACGTTAGCTGGGCTCACAGGAAACATACTCACCAGGCTCGCCTGTGAATGGCTGCAGGAAGGAAGAAATTAGCATATCCCCTCCAGGACTTTACCACCTCCCCTTTTAGTATAAAAAAAGCCTGAATTCTAACTCAGGGAAGATGGTTCTTTGAGACACTAGTCCACCATCTTCTCAGTCTGCTGAGAAGACTTTCCAAATAAAGTCACTATTCCTTGCCCTACCCCTGCCCCCCAAAATGACATGTGCCTGATATTAGTTATAAATTGGCTGGTTAATTTTGACAGTTCAGGAAAGAAGATGTTAATAATTAACCCAGGATAAAGAGGAGTTTTACACAGAAATTTTACTTTTATATTCACCTCTGACAGTGTATTGTATTCATTTAAATGTGAAAATGTATAATATATTTATTTAAAACACCAAAGTGTGACCCAAAGGCCTTCTTTAAAAATAAGCCATCTATTACAGGGAGCAAGAAAATGGGGACCTTACTCCTATAACCACAAGGAAGTGATTTCTTCCAGAAACCTGGGGAAGCTTCAAGGTAGATGCCTCTCCAAGGGTTTTCAGAGAAGAGGCCAGCTTGGTTGGTATCTTGATTTCAGCCTTATGAGACACTAAGCAGAGCATCCATCCAAGCCCCCCAGATTTATGATCTACAGAATGGTGAGCTAACAAGTGGATGTTGTTTTAAGTCCCTAAATTTGTCATAATTTGTTATGTAATAGAAGAAAACTAATACACTAGCTGACTTGGATTCAAATCTTAGCTTTGTCCTTTCTTCAATTTGTGATTGTGGACAAGTTACTTTATCTCTTTGTTTTCCCATCTGTAAATGGAGATAATAACGCACAGCCCAGAAAGTTGGTGGGAGGACTGGATTAGCTGCACTCGTGCTGGCACCTAGAAGCTGACACCTGCTACTTGTGAGGAAGAATCAGAATAGCCGAAAGAGTCCCCCAAACTGGCCACCAGGTGGTGCCAAACAGGAACAGCTGAGTTTTCATTCTGAACGCCAAGCTGGACTAGGAAAGGGAAGCAGTGGGACAATGGGAGTGAGGCTGGCTCTTTATACCTATGACTGTTTACAACTCAGGTGTACAGAATCAAGAGAATTACAAAGGTAAACTGCAGAGAGATGCTATGCAATATGTGCAGAAGTTATAAAATGTAATGATTTACTTAAAACCTATGTCATTCCAAATGTATTTGAGGTAGTTTACAAAATAAAGCCATATATCAAAATAATAATAAGTAAGAAAATTGGTGAAAAGAAAAGAAAGGAAAACCAGGGATATACAAACTGTGTGGTATTAAGATCTTTTACCCATGCTAAGGATGGTTTTTGACCTTCCCAGTAATCACTGAAAGCAAGGACACAAGGACAGTGTACAATTCACAGAGAAATTTGCTCAGAAAAAGCAGAGACCTGGGAGAGAGTCCTCACGTGGATCCTTACAAACCAGACGCCACATCATATTGGGAAAGATTTCTTGGAAAATACACCACAGACATTTATAGTTCCTTCTTGATGTTTCTTTGTGTGTCTTTTGCATATTTTAAATTCAAATTTTAGTATTTTTCTTCATGATTTTTATGGGTTTGTTATATGATAAGAATAGCGTTTTGTCATATTTGTTGTCTATCATATTGCAACAAAAACACCGAAGAGTTAATATCACAAATGTATTTATTTAATTTTGTTTATATTTTGACATGAGTTTTAAATTTTTAGGTAGTCTAATATATAGATATATATTTTCTTATTTATATATGTGTGTAAGGAATAGGTATACATATGTACACATATATTATACAATCTCCTATTACTTTATAGCTAGAATGCATTTTTCCACCTAGAGACCAGTTAAATTGCCTTTATTTTCTTCCAGTTTGTAATGGCTTAATTTAAAAAATTTCTGTTGCCTAAAGACTACTGAATTTCAAAACGCATCTGAGGTTCAGGCCAGCGTTCATAATAACTGGAATGGGTAGTATTACTTAAGCAAATAAAAGGAAACCTTTTCTAAGAAAAAAAAATTTTAATAAAAAATAAATTAAAAAAAATTAAAGCAAGCCATCTAGGTAAGAGTGGTAGCCACCAGTTTGTGAAGTCTTGCCATTTTTTTAATATACTCTCTCTTCAAATCATTGTTTGTATGTATCTTGCTTAATTAAAATGAGCCAGACTCTTAATTGCTGCCCAGAAGGTTGGACTAGTGGCTGCCGCTGTTTTTCATAGATTAAGATGTCATTATGGAAGGAAGAGATATGGGAACATATGTATATGTATAACTGATTCACTTTGTTATAAAACAGAAACTAACACACCACTGTAAAGCAATTATAAGCCAATAAAGATGTTAAAAAATAAATAAATTTTTTTAAAAAAAGATGTCATTATGTCCCTAGAGGAAGTAAATGCTCTATTTTCAATGTAGTCTTTAGGGAACTCTTTTTCCAGATAACTTTTTAAAACCTTATCTCTTAAAGATGTTCAACTTCCCTGGCAATCAAATTGAAACACCAGTGAGATATCAAACTGGCAGTGATGATAAGACATGCTTATTGTTTGCAACAGGATGGAGAATTGGGAACTTAGAGGCATTGTTGGTGGAGTGTAAACTGGCCCTCAGCCTGCCTTTCCGGAAGGCAGTTCAGCCGTATGTATCAAAATGTGAATGTGCACTGTCTTTGACCCTGTAAACATTCACTCTTAGAATTTATCCTAAGAGTACAGGGACTCAAAAAAGATGTTATAAGAATACTTACTGCAGCATTGTTTATACCAGTGGGAAAAAAATTGTTATCAACCTAAATTTCCATTAATAGGTCATTAAATAATGTTTTATTCATATTATAGAATGTTAATCAGTCATTGAAAAGCACAATACAGGCAGTCCTTGCTTTGCATAGTTGTGCAGGACCCTAAAAATGAACATACAAACCCAAACTGTGCAAAGCAATGTCAAAAATCAAAGGGGGAAAATATGATTGTTCTGTGACCTTAAAAATCTGTCAAGTATTAAAAATTCTCTTAGTGTTAGTTACAAGTGTATAGGGAAATTTAAAAATAGTAAAATTAATATTTACTTAATTGTACATTATAATTTAAAATATTAGAAACATTAAGAATTATAATTTTAGTCCTTTGTAAAAAAATCTATTAAGAGTAATTTGGACAGTGTTTCCCGTCTTCTTGTTTAGTATGGAGTGGCCACCTCTCCTATGTTTTGGTGAATTTTCATACTACTTCTTAAATTCAGATAAGCTTCTGACACTTTGCCCTTTGTACTTTCAATGTCATGAAATATCTCCAAGAGTTGTTTTACTGTGAAGTTTTTTGCTGTTATCACTTCATGTGAAATATCTTCATCCTCTCCAACACAGCCACTTTCTTTGTTTATGTCAAGAAGTTCATCTAGCTTCATATCTGGAGTTTCTCAAATGGTGGCAGTGTCAACACTCCCATGTTCTCATTTCCTCTATAAAGCCATTTATGTTTGATTCAAATTTTACTCTGTTTCTTTGCTACACTTTTATTTTTGTTAGACAATTCCCACTTTCAATTATCTATTTTTGCAAAATATCACATGGGTTCATCAGTAGGAGACAACATAACTACCATGCTTTGCTCTCTGTATGAACTGAATAACGTGCAGTGATCAGTCACTGACAAGCTTTGAAAGAAGTGACATGATTGGTCACAGATCATGACAAACATCTGTTATTTACGGAGTGATATGTGGACTAAAGAGCTAGTAATCATGTTTGTATTTTAAGGTAACTGAAATTTGAACCATGTTGTTAGGGGACTGGTGTGATTTAACAAGACGGTTGAAACTGAAAATCGTACTTATCAGAAACATGCAAAACTAGGACTACATATATGTGTATTCATTGTCATTGAAAACTCTTCTTGTGAGCTGGACATTATTTGCCCCTTCTCCTCTCTGCTGTGTGCCCAGGGAAGCCAACTTCTATGGACTACATCAACCAGGTAACCTTCCCAATGTCTTCTAATTGGGTTTGGTCATTGGAAGCCACCAACAGGAGATCAGGTGGAGGGAGAAGAGAAAGATCAGGATATTTATTTTTCTTCTCTGCTGGGCTACATTTTGGCCTTGGCTGTTCTCCTCTCCTGAAGGCTACAGCTTCCATGGAGCAGAAGGTCACAGCTTCCTCCCTACAACCACAGCTTCTTCTCAGGTCCCATTGCTGCTCCCTCTCTTTGCCCCTTCAGGCCTAAAGTGGGTAATAGCTTCCTATGGTTGCTGGCTCTTGGATGCTTCACTATCCCTTCCTGGTTTCCTTTAAAGCTTCCCAAACCTTTGTTTATGGCCTCTTCACAAAACGCTCTTCAAGCATACTCCTCCTGAGTGTGCCATGTTTCCCACCAGGACCCTAGCCTAGATACCACGTCACACTGTTTATGGAAAACTATATGTACATATCCAAATATGTATATGCACTCCAAGAGAGGTCTGAAAGGATATAAACATAACATTGTTTTTAGCCCTTTGCCTTTTTCCTGTCTGCTTTTAAAAATAAGTGGATTACATGTATTAATGGATTATTTGATCTTCAAAATAGTTATTCATTTCTCTAATTTAGTCAAATCTTTATACAAGTTTCCAAATTAACCACTCTACTTTTCTAACATACTCAGCCAGACATATCTTTGTATGAGTGTTCTTTAAAGCTGTTCTAACAAAGAAGAGCTGATCGTGCAGCAATTCATATTAAGAAATTGCTGAACAGAGACAAGTTTTAGGAATTAAATGAGATTAGTTGTCGGTTTTCTTAAATAGGGTAACTCAGAACATGCTTTATGCCCTTACAGACTCCTGCACCTGGGCTGTGACTGGATCTAATTTGGGATAGCTAACATGTTCCAATTTGCAGGAAAACCGTAGACATGCACACATAGATTTATTGCTGCTCTGACTGGTTATTAGCCACAGCCTCCATATATCCAACTTAATATTTCCTTCAGAACCAGACGTAATTGTATTTTCCACCTGTGAGAAGCATTAAAATGCTAATTCCAAAGTTCTTTTGTTTTCTTATTACTCACTCGAATATTTAAAAAGGCAAAGCAGACATGCTGGGGCTAAACATATACACAAAATGGATTTTGAAAATGCCTGTGTGACTTTATCATTCGAAATGCTGAAGGTTCTGTGTGTTTGGGTCTTTTTTTAATTTTTATTTTAGGCGATGAGAAAGTAAAACATTTCTTGAATGTTTTTAAAGAAACCTATCATAGGGACTTCCCTGGTGGTCCAGCGGTTAAGAATCTGCCTGCCAGTGCAAGGGACACAGGTTCGATCCCTGATCCAGGAAGATCCCACATGCCATGGAGCAACTAAGCCTGTGAGCCACAACTACTGAGCCCACATGCCACAACTACTGAAGCCCACACGCCTAGAGCCCGCGCTCACGCAACAAGAGAAGCCACCACAATGAGAAGCCCCTGCACCGCAACAGAGAGTAGCCCCTGCTCACCACAACTAGAGAAAGTCCACGCGCAGCAACAAAGACCCAGTGCAGCAAAAAAAAAAAAAGAGAAAGAAAGAAACCTATCATAGAAGAGCATCCTAAAAGAAGATCTGTTCCCTGGAATTCCTTCCCTTTGCCCTGACAGTTTACACAGCAGTACTTGCAGAATGCACCGTGCTGGTTTTATGACTGTGGATTAAAGAGATATTTCCTCCATAACATTTTTATGTTTGCCCCATTTTTTATAAGACATTCAAAAAGTGAATAATAACAATAATATCCTAATTTATTTTTACTTTCTAAGTCTAGTATACACGGAACTAATAACTGTTGAACAGAATACTTCACACTTCGCTCTGACCCATCTATATGGAATGCTATCAGGTTTGAGTGGTGCCTAGAACAGGAGAGGGCTCTTAAGCAGGTCCAGGCTGTGGTTCAAGTAGTAGAACCTGCAGTTGTAATAGTATCAGTGGTGAGAAAAGGTACCATGTGGAGTTTATAGGAGGCCTGAATAGGAGAATCACAACACAGACCCGTTAGCTTTTGAAGCAAGGCTATGTCGTCTTCAGCAGAGAACTATACACCATTCAGTAAACAGCCCCTGGCTTGCTACAGGGCCCTGGTGGAGATAGAGCATGTGACTATAGGACATCAAGTGATCATGCAGCCGGACCTTCCCATTATGTGTTCTATCAGATCCACCAAATTATAAGGGTCAAGGCAATCCATCATAAGATAGTGGTCGGTATGTCTGAGACTGGGCATGCATAGAAAAGGGCCCAAGTAAGCCGGATAGGCAGGACTCCCAGAGTCCCTTGTCATCACCACTGTTGCTTCAGTGCTTCTCCTTGCTGAAACTTATGGCCGTGCATGGGGGACAAGGAGACTTCCTTAAGACCAGCTGGCAGAGGAGGAAAGGGGCCATGTTTGGCTCATGGCTGGGCTGACTCGGCAAGTAGCTGCTGCTGCTGCACTACTACCACTCAAGGGTGGCCTTGAAAGGCTTGAAACCTGCCCAGTACAGTGCCTCTGGATGTCTGTTTTGTATGGAAAGAGAAGTGGTCCAATGTAAGACCATACATAACCTTTGTGGGCATCAGTGAATGGCTAGGCTGATTAGTCAGAGGCCAGGAAAAAGACTGGAAATTTGACAATAAGGAGGCTTATAGAAAAAGCATATGGATAGATCTATGGGCATAGGCACAAAATGTAAAGATCTTAGTAACACATGTTAATGCCCACTAGAGAATATCCACCACACAAGAGGCACTAGTAGACAGAATGTCTTGGCCAGTTGATGTCAGCCAGCCTCTGTTGTCAGCCATTGCAAGCCTGGCACAATAGCCTCGTGAAAGAGTAACCAGGTGGCAGAGAGAGGCTTTGAGCCCAGCATTAGTTTCCACTCACCAAGGCTGAGCTAATTACTCCCACTGCTAAATGTCCTTTAGGCCAGCACAGAAGTCAATGCTGAGCCACAGTACGGCACCATATCTTGAGGAAACCAACCTTTTACTTTTAGTAAGTTGAATACATTTGGAACTTTCCACCCTGGAGAGAACAGCAATTCACCTTAAGTTGACTCAATGCATACATCAGGTTATGAGTTTTCCTTTCCTGCCCACATGGCATCTAGTAGCAGTCCAGGGGCTTACCAAATTTGATCCACCAACATGGAATCCCACACTAAAACTCAGACTGAGTCCCACTTTATAACAAAGCATTAGGCACATACCATGGGATTTACTGATTGAGGAGTCTGGCTTCTGGTTAAAAACCTATGGGTGATTTTTCAGACCCAGTTACAAAAGCTCTACCTGACAGAGAAAGCTGCCCTCCCCGCACCAGAGTTGGTGCACGGTGAATGCACTGCAGTCTCTGAAGGGAGATGCAGTCAAGGATGCAGACCCCTTTGGCTGGTCATACTGCACATATTTACATCCCTAGCCCAGGCACCTTCATTCCTAAGTCTCTTTATCTGAGGCCTTGGGCAGAAGTCTTCTTTAGGCAGCTTTGCTGAGACCTCCTAATAGAAGATGGGTTGAGGGGGAAGTGGCGGGCTGGGGGTAAGGAGGGTGGACCTTGAAGATGTCTTTTCCCATTCCAACTCAGTACCCAGGACTTTTTCCCTCCGAGCCCTTCCCTCTGACCCCACCCTCCACCTCAGGATCCTAAAACTACCATAGCCTTTTGTTCAAGGCTTCCTCAACAATGAGATGACCCCCACATCTGCACGGATCCACCACTCATCATTCCGTGGGGGAAAAGGAACAGAGGAATCTGCTTTCTCTGGGTTTAGCCTCTTGCTTACACCATTACAATAAGCGCTTAAAAGTTTAGCTCTTTCATTTTTGGCTTATTTCATTATTCAGCTACTCAGACACTTGACAGTTTAGCTCTTTCCCAACTCAGCTGAGCTCCCAACACTGATCTATTACATACTGCACGCCCCCAGAAGCTTCAAGTCTTACAGAAGGACAGAGGGACCTTTTGAATGCTCGACCAAGGTGCCAGTGTGGAGATATTGTACAAGGAGGGGGTACCACCTCCAGCACATGTTATACACCTTAAGTCAACAACCACCGCAAGATGCACAGTGCCCATTAGGTAGAATACAAGGGTCCGGGATACAAGAGGTGAAAGGAGTGGCCCTGCTCACCATCTCTTCCAGTGGTCCACCTGGGAAATTAGTGCTCTCTTCCCCACAGAATGAGACTGTGTGGATCTAGAGGTCCTGGATTCTAGAGAGTTAGCACTTCCACCAGGAGACACAATAGAGCCCCATAAACTAGAAACTGTAACTGCTGTTTGGCCATTTCAGGTTCCTCATGCCAGAAAGCAGGAGACAAGGAAGAGACACGATATTGGCAGGTTTATTTGATCTGATTGGCAGGAGGAAGGGCAGCTGGGACAGAAGAAAACGTTTGACATCAGATAATCCAGTAGGGCTTCTCCTCGTACATCTGCTAACCAGTTTTAGCCATGACCTGAGAAAGGTATGGTGACCAAAAGCTTAGGTCCCTCAAGTACAAAGTTCTCCGTCACTGCACCAGGTAAGCCACCTACAGCAAAGGTGCTGGCTGAGAGTGAGGGGAATCAAGAATGAGTGGTAGGGCTTCCCTGGTGGCGCAGTGGTTGAGAGTCCGCCTGCCGATGCAGGGTACACGGGTTCGTGCCCTGGTCCGGGAAGATCCCACATGCCGCCGAGCGGCTGGGCCCGAGAGCCATGGCCGCTGAGCCTGCGCGTCCGGAGCCTGTGCTCCGCAACGGGAGACGCCACAACAGTGAGAGGCCCGCGTACCGCAAAAAAAAAAAAAAAACAAAAAGATAAGAATGAGTGGTAGAGGAGGAGTCATGATGAGTACCAGTTGTAGCCTCAAGATCAGCTTCAGCTGCAAGGGCCGTCTTTCATCCTACTAACCTTCCTCTTGTAAGTTTCTCCAGGAAAAGAGCCAACCAGGATCCTGGAGATGCTGTTCCCAGATGCAGAGTTACTTACCATATGAAGCAAGTGGATCTGAGAGGTGCAAGCGTGGGCTGTAGTGGATTCTGTGATGTGCCACCCAGACACCCTCTTCAGGACCTCATTCACCACCAGCCACAGGAGTGCTGGCTGTTGAAAACTCACAGCCATATCCCTTTCTAGGAATTGCCCTTGACCGAAGGAAGGTGCTCCACCTAAAGTTACACTTCCTCCCCAAGGGCAGCCTGCATCCAATGACTGCTTGATGCTGGGGTCAAAGGCCCAGTCCCCTGCCTCTATGTGGGACAGCTCTGAGGGGCCATCTGACCTCCAGGGCTATCTGTGGGATCAGCTGAGGTCTCTGTTGCAACTGCATCGCAGTTCAATTTCTCCCTCTACCCGGTTGTGCTTTCCCTAACTCCACTAGGTATTGATCCCAAGAGCACTCCCCCATAAATCTCCTGCACAGAAATCTCTGTCTCAGAATCCATTTCTAAGGACTAAGACAATGAGGAACATGTAGTCTCAGAGTTTCACCCTCTGTGTGAAATGCAACAGGAGAGCATACCCTTGTGTAAGCCACAATGGAACAATCAAAGAAATCCAGATTTAGTGCAGTCCATTGAACTGTATTTATTGAAAGCTGGTGAGGTTCCCCAGAAAATCGTTAGAATACATGTAAAAACTAAATGTGGTCTCATTTTTTCTTCTTAAATTGGCAAGGAGGGAAAAAATGGCAATGGTACTACCACAATGCTGGAGAGTGTATCATTTTTCTGGAGGGCAGTTTGAAAACACATATCAAGAGTATTAAAATGCTTTCCCCTTTGACTCATTAATTCCTCAAAAACATCTAAAGATTTAAATTAAATTTGTAAAAATATACTACATGGGTGGACTTTATAGTAATCTAGATAGCCATTAAAATAATACTGAAATATATTGGGTTGGCCAAAAAGTGCCTTCGGTTTTTAAGTAAAAATAAAAGACACATTTTTCATTTTCACCAAGAACTTTATTGAACAATGTATTCACCCTTTTGTTCCACTACCTTCTGCCATTTTTCAGGCAACTTCATAATTCCATCTTCCCAAAACTTTTTATCTTTTTGAGCAAAGAACTGTTCCAGGTGCCTTTTACAGTCTTCTACAGAATTGAAATTTTTTCCATTAATAGAATTTTGTAAAGACCTAAATAAATGGAAATCCGAAGGTGCAATGTCTGGTGAATACGGTGGATGAAGCAGAATTTCCCAGCTAAGCTGTAACAGTTTTTGCCTGGTCATCAAAGAAACATGCGGTCTTGCATTATCCTGATGGAAGATTATGTGTTTTCTGTTAACTAATTCTGGATGCTTTTAGTCAAGTGCTGCTTTCAGTTGGTCTAATTGGGAGCAGAACTTGTTGGAATTAATCGTTTGGTTTTCCAGAAGGAGCTCATAATAGAGGACTCCCTTCCAATCCCATCATATACACAACATCTCCTTCTTTGGATGAAGACCGGCCTTTGGCGTGGTTGGTGGTGGTTCATTGCACTTGCCCCACGATCTCTTCCATTCCACATTGTTGTACAATATCCACTTTTCATAGCTTGTCACAATTTGTTTTAAAAATGGAAATTTTTCATTACATTTAAGTAGAGAATCGCATGCAGAAATACAGACAAGAAGGTTTTTTTCGCTTAACTTGAATGGAACCCAAACATCAAAGCAATTCACATAACCAAGCTGGTGCAAATGATTTTCAACACTTGATTTGCATATTCTGAGTATGTCAGCTATCTCCCGAGTGGTATAACATAAATTGTTCTCAATTAATGTCTCGATTTGAGTGCTATCAACTTCAACTGGTCTACCCAACCGTGGCGCATCGTCCAGCGAGAAATCTCCAGCAAGAAACTTTGCAAACCACTTTTGACATGTTCGATCAGTCACAACACCTTCTCCATATACTGTACAAATCTTTTTTTTGCGTTTCAGTTGCGTTTTTACCTTTCTTGAAATAATAAAGCATAATATGCCAAAAATGTTGCTTTTTTTCTTCCATCTTCAATATTAAAATGGCTACACAAAAATTCACCAATTGTGAGGACTTCTCTGGTAGCGCAGTGGTTAAGAATCCACCTGCCAATGCAGGGGACACAGGTTTGAGCCCTGGTCCAGGAAGATCCCACATGCCGCGGAGCAACTAAGCCCATGCACCACAACTACTGAGCCTGTGCTCTAGAGCCCGTGCTCCGCAACAAGAGAAGCCACCGCAATGAGAAGCCCACGCACCGCAATGAAGAGTAGCCCCAGCTCGCTGCAACTAGAGAAAGCCCGTGCGCAGCAACGAAGACCCAACGTAGCCAAAAAAAAAAAAAAATTCACCAATTCTGATAAGTCTTTTTTTAAATGCACGCTGATATGACAGCTGTCACATACAATCTAACAAAATTGTTTTGAATGAAGTTAAAGACACCTAAGTGCTACTAGAGCCATCTCACAGAAAAAAACGAATGAACCTTTTGGCCCACCCAATATTTATCAAAATATTAACCAATAATATTTCTGTGTGATACAATTTGGGGTGGCTTTTATTGTCTTTTATCTGTATCTCTCTGCCTTTATTTATCTGTACCCCTCTGAATATGTATTACTTGCAATTGTTAAAATTATAATTTATTATAAAATAAGGAATGAAAGATTTTTTTTTGCCTCCCCATAGGTTATCTCAATTTACAGAAAATATCCTAATTAGAATCCTCCATTTCAACTTTCTACTTTCATATCACTTTATATTTTATGTATTTTGGTATACTTGCATTTTTCTGCAATTTTTAGTTGTATTCATATCCTGCCTCCATCATTAGGTTGTAAGTTTCTAAGAGCCCTATCTACAGAAATGTCTGCCCATTGAAGGATACCCCAACACACTGATGACTGAAGGACAGGATTCATACACTGAGCTGTAGCACAGAAAGAACCAGTAGCAGCACGAAGCACTACAGCCCTTTGTTCCTGTTAATTAAAAATATAACAACAAAACCCACACATGCCACACACTCTCAGATATTCTAGTTGAAGCCATGCTAGGAATCAGACTAGCTGTCCTTATTGCCTCCCATATAACTGTGCAATGCAATGCTTTCTAAACATCGCTATCAGTCATACAATCCTCTATAACCGCGGAAAGGAGCACGGGTTCTTTTTGGTTTTGTGTTTCTTTTTTGTTTCCTTTCACTTAATTATTCACAATAACCTGGTGGACTTGCATTCAGATCAGAAAAATGTTTCGTTTGGTTGTATGTGAGCTGCTTGTAAGTGCCTCTTTTTCTGAGCTGCCTGTCAACCCACCAGTCTTATAGGCCCAGAATGAGTCTCCTGGGGCTGATAAAAGATGGATGATTAGCCCCTGATGCCGGCACAGCCTGCCACAACTGCACGTGAAAAGTATGCATCTCTTTTTGTCTTGAAGAATGGGTTGTAAAATTTCCTTTTTCAATTTCAAGCCAAGAAGGTGGGTTTTATCTCTTTATAAAACACTGGGTCATTATTGGGCTAACTGTAACAGAAACAATTTACCTGGTTGAGGCTCAACAGCAAGAAGGAATGAATTCTATCCAAGTTTTCAGTGTGCTCCACTTCAGCCTGGCCCCCTAGAATATAAGCTACACAACAGACAGGCACTGCAGTATCAGTAGTACCTTGGTACTGATGCATAGTAGGTACTCATTAAATATTTGTTGCATGATTGAATAAATGAATGAATGGAGCAAAGTTTGGGGATTGCTGAGACTTTGGGGTACCAGGTAGCTTCTATTACCCAAATAATCATTTCTCACGGACAGACCGCCACCTGTAATTCTAAGCTCAGAATTTAACCCATTTGGCTTAAGGTTCTTATTTCACTTAAAATGAAAATGCCCTGTGCATTGGTAAGAGAATAAATTGGTACAACCTTATTGAAAACCAATTTGGCAGTTTAGGCAAATCGAAAATATTAATTCCCTTTCACCTAGGGCCAGCCCTTCCAGAAATTTATCCTCCAGAAATACGCACATACAAAGAGGTTTATTGCACTGTTGTTTCTAATGGGGGGCAAGGGGAAGAAGGGAGGGGGAAAAACCCTAACCTAACCTACATACCCACATGTAAGGGATTGGTTAGGGGAAAGCAATTTAACCACTGACTCTCCTCTCCCATTGATCAAAGATTCTGTGTGACCTTGACTCCCTCTCTCCTCCAGGGTGCTTCTAAGAGGCATGAGCCAGTTCCTCTGTGGTGACAACAGGGAAACCTGAGAGGCACAGAGGGCAGGAGATACCATCAAGTGGCTCAGAGCGCTCATGGAACTGGAACAAGAGACACGTGAGGACCTGAAGGGGTACATAAGAGCATCTGATATAGTGGCTGTATGTTTTTTTACAGGAATGCTTGTCTTTTACAGATTCATACTGGATTGTTTACAAAAGAAATTATACAACGTCAGAAATTTCCCAAATAATTTAATGTCAGGAGAAGATGGTGGGGTTATAGATCCAATAAGATTGAACTAGGTGATAGATACATAGGGGTGCATAATTCTATTCTACTTTTTAATATACTTGAAATTTTCTATAATAAAAATTTTTCTTAAGAAAACGTGCCCTTTGGTTTCTTAGAGATGTTAAGTCTTCCCAAGTTCCCAGTTTTAATCAGTCAATAAAAATGTTTGATATCAAGCCAAAAGATAACAGCCTGAAAAGAAAACCAACCTAATCACGCAGAAAACTACGTGTGCCAACTGGGAGATGGAATGTTTCCAGAGTTCAGAGAAAGGAGAGAGAACTGTAGGCTGGGAGGTCAGAAAGTCTCACGGTGGAGGTGAGACAGTAAGGAGACAGGTCTAATCATAATGGACACATATCCCATGTTGCCAAGGGGTCTCTGGGTCCCTGCAAATGGGAATGCCAGCCATATCAGCCCTACTTGGGTCCTCATAGCACAGTCCTTAGGGAAATGCATTCCTGGAACACTGGCATTTGCTCTTAGATCTCCTCAATAACTCTGAAGTTAAGACATGCCTTGGGCCAAAGTTTCTCCCAGGCACATGTCATATCATTCTTGGTCTTTCCTCCCAAGTGGCAGTGATGTTTATGAAGCCCTTCATAACATCCATCTTCCACCCATCTCCAGCTGGTAGTCCTAATACGGTGAGTTGCAGAACACACTCACTTCGGCAGATGGAGATGTGCAGTTCTGCGGTGTGGTGGGCTAACCAACCTTTACTGGTACAGAGTACACAGTACAGCAGGCTACAGTGGTTCTCTTTGGCTGAGCACTCATAGGAGCACTCAAAGGAAGGTTACACACACCACACACACACACACACACACACACACACACACACACACAACACACACAGCACACACATGCTATACCGTAGTGTATTTATGTCATCAAGTATATATATATATATATATATATATATGTCACCAAGTATGCATATATATATACACATATATATATATATTTTTTTTTTTGGTCTGGCCACACCACGTGGCATGCGGGATCTTAGTTCCCCAACTAGGGATCGAACCCATGCCCCCTGCAGTGCAAGCACGGAATCTTAACCACTGGACCACCAGGGAATTCCCCTACAAATATATTTTTATGGAAAATATTTTAGAGATAAATAGCGTTATAATGAATCAGTACTGAGGAGGGCTAAATAGAATATGAGTATGATATCTAATATGTGCCAGGCATATTTGCACATATTATGAAGCACTTTATACATATTATCTCTTTTAATCCTTACAATGACAGCCCTATTAGCAGGTTCTATTATTACCCCTCAGATAAAAACTCATTATACATATTATCTTATTTACTCTTTATAACGATAGTGCTGCTAATGGTTTCTATTATTGTCCCACAGATAGCAAACCTATTGCACAGAGAGGTTAAGTAACTTACCCAAGATCACTTAAGTATTGGAGCCAGGACTCACATCCAGAGCCCATGTGCTTAACTGTTGAAGCTATGCCAATTACTCCGCATACAAAACGTCCTTCCAGGTACAACTGGATTCTGGTGCAAGGTTCTGAGTGAGTACTCCTTTATTGTACATACTTTTGTAGAGTAAAAGACTTCCCCATATTTGCCTTTTGGGGATGACAAGTAGGATTAGCTAAGGCCAATTTTCTTGGAGAAGGGCTATGTGCAGGGAAACTGCTAGCCCATCTAGTAACTCTGTGCAATCTGGAACAAAGCTCTCTACCAGGGCGATTGGCTGGGCTGGTAGAGTTTGACTGGGTTTCAGCAGCCTTGCTACCATAGGTGGTAACCCTGGCCGTACGAGTGGAAGAGGGTGTAACAGGAGGCCTCTGTGGAGTGAGATAACCCCTTCCATCGCAAATGGTGGGGGTCATGTAGTCTCCCCTCTTCTCCTCAGTTGCCAGAGGGAGAGAGTAACTGCTGACTGGCTCTCTCTCCCTGCACCTGTGCTCCAACAGCCAACTGTTTCAAAAGAACCAAAGCCTGTGTCAAGGGCCTCTCAACCCAGACAG
Source organism: Stenella coeruleoalba (assembly GCF_951394435.1). Taxonomy (NCBI): domain Eukaryota; kingdom Metazoa; phylum Chordata; class Mammalia; order Artiodactyla; family Delphinidae; genus Stenella; species Stenella coeruleoalba. The sequence goes on along the minus strand of NC_137151.1, from coordinate 35,082,051 downwards.
AGCAGAGCACGTCCCTTACAATCCACTCTGTCTTTGTAGCCCAACTTAGTAAGGAGTGGTCGCCACTCATTCTGCTTCCTCTGCTCTCTTCACTCCCCTGCAATCTAACTTCCACCCCTCCACATCACTGAAACTCCTTCCGCCATGTTTAGTCTCTGTCCTCCTTGACCACTCTGCAGCCTTTACCACTGACAATGATTAGTTCCAGAGTCTTCTCTTTTGGCTTTTCAGATTCTCCTCCTATTTCTTTGGCTGTTCTTTCCCAGTCTCTCCCATGGCATTTTCCTCTTCAACCTCCTTTTTTTTTTTTTTTGGCCACACCCTGCAGCATGTGGGATCCTAGTTCCCTGACCACGGATTGAACCCAGGCCACCTGCATTGGAAGCGTGAAGTCTTAACCACTGGACCACCAGGGAAGTCCTAGGATGCCCCTCAGCCTCCTTTTAAATGCTGGTATTCCCCAGGGTCTCATGCTTGGACCTACCTTCTTCTCTTTCTTCAGATGCTCTCTGGGTGATCACATCTATTCCTAAGGCTGCCCTACCATCTCTTCTGAGGATTCCTCACTCTGTTTCTGCTGTCCAAATCTTTCCTAAACTTGAGAAGAAAAAAAAAGTTAATTTCAACAAACCTTTGCTTATACAATTTTTGAAAATAAACTTCTTTCATTTTATAATGTTCTTTAGATAAATGTTGGCCAAAACCTCAGAGCTCAAGATTTAGGTCATTCAATGTCCAGAAATATCCACCCCATAACACTTAGCGAAGCCTGTCCTCATTGTAAATGAATCGGCTAAATCACACTTACTGTTCTGTTAGAAAAAAATCCAACTTCGTTTTTCAATGCAAACAAAAATGTTAATATTGTTTCAAGAAATAGTCCTAAAAAACACTGGGAGAGAAAATCTGGAAAACATTTTGTAAAACTAATGACTAAAAGCAGTCAAATTGATATTAAAATAATACCAATATAAATTACCCATTTTCATAATAGCTATAAAAACAAGAATAAATTTATATGCTGCTCCTCTTTTCTTGAAGTATAATAATGTAATATAAGTATGGTCAAAATGATGTTATAATAAATTGAGAAATATAATGAAAGTTTTAAATATTTTTGTAGTAACTGTGTGTGTGTGTAATTATGGCACTCACCTTTGGAAAAAATTAAATAAGTATTATATAAATACAGGTAGAAACTGCCATCATTACCACTGCCCTCACCACTACTTTTGCTACACATTATGACCAAACTTCTCATATGTAAGTAACTAAAGTGGAAGGCAAATGACTAAAAAGGCATTTAATCATGTACTGCTAAAAACGAATTGATCAGCAGCTAACATCTAATTCTCTTGTTTAGTTAATAAGAGGTAATATATATTACATATTTTATAAGATGAGGATTGACTTTATTTGGAAGAAAATATTTCATCATATGATTTGATAAATATATTATTGAATATTGTACACCACCTAAACCATGTAAAAATTTAATCTGCTGGTTTTATTCAAAATATATTGAAGTGTTGGTAATCAAGGAAAATATTACAATTAGCTTTAAAAGAATCAGCATCATCAACCTGTACTGCTACAGCCCGGCCAAAGATATGTCTCAGGAAAAAGAGCCCTTATCTTATAGAGATGCCTTCTGACATATCTACAGATGAAATGATATGATATCTAGGATGTGCTTCAAAATCATAAGGGAATGATGAAAACTGTACTTTACCTCTATGGTCTTCCTCCCAAACCCCCGAACTACAGTCTAAACATGAGAAAAAATATCAGACAAATCCCAACTGAGGAATATTTTGCAAAATACCCGAGCTGTATACCTGAAAACTGTCAATGTCATCAAAACCAAGAAAATTCTGAGAAACTGCAAGACCAGAGGAGACTAAAGAGATAGGACAACTCAATGTAATGTGGTATCCTGGGTGGGATCCTGGAAGAGAAAAGGGACATTAGGGGAAAACTACTGAAATCGAAATAAAGTATGGAGTTTAGTTAATAATACTGAAGTTCCTTCTTTAATTGTGACATATGTACTGTGGTAATGTAAGATGTTAACAATAGGGAAAAATGGGCATAGAGTATATGACTACCTTTTGCAAGACTATTTTAAAAGACGATTCTAAAATAAAAAGTTTAAGATAATCACTATGGAGAGGGAAAAGCAGATGGGGTGTGTGGTTGGGACAGGATTGGCCACATGTTAGTGCTTATCGGGGTTACATAATGAAAGTTCATTATACTATTCTGTCTACATTTATGTGTGTTTGAAATTCTCTATTATAAGGTTAAAAAATACATACATTGTGTTGGGGGTTCCTCAAAGCCATCCTCAGGTTCAATGATTTGCTAGGAGGACTCCAGGACTCAGCATATAATCATACTCATGGCTATGATTTATTACAGTGAAAGGATAGAAAGTAAAATCAGCAAAGGGAAAAGGCACAGGAGGCAAAATCCTGAGGAGACCAAGCACAAGCTTCCTAGAGTCCTTCCCCTCTGGAGTCATACAGAATGCACTTAATTCCTTCCCAGCATCAAACTGTAATAACACACACATGTCTACCAGGGAAGCTCATTTGAGAAGCCTGTGTTGTTACTGGGGGCTGGTCACATAAGCACCGTCTACCGAGCACATGTCAAGATTCCAAACTGTCAGAAGATATTCAGTATCAACCACGTTGTTTGTAAAAAGCATTTCAGGCACAGTGAGCCATCCTTACCATTTAGGGAAAGTGTAATATCAGTGTAGGGAACTGTTTACCAGTCAAGTTCCCAAGTGCCAGCCAAAGGCCAACCTTGCAAGCAGGCCTTTCTAAGGATAGCAGTCTCAGGCTTACACACACACAGAGGCATACTACTCTCTGGGATACAGCTCAGATATGTTTCATAACTCACATCCTCCTCTTCTATGGAAGGTAGCTCCACTACCCTCACTAGGAGACCTCATCTCCTATTCTGGTCCAGAGGTGCATGTCTGAAGGGGAAAGGGAGGGCCTGTGAGGTGTAGAGAGTTGAGAAGAGCAAGTTCCAAGTTTCTCAGTGGGCACAGCTGTAAATTAGCCTGGAACTCTGCACTCCTGTTCTTTGATTTTTTCCTTCTGTACACGGTGCTTTAGTTCTGGGAAATCTACCTTGAGGACAGAAGAGGAAGAGAAGGGGGAAAAAGAAAAATGGGAAAGAAAAGAAGGAGGACTTTTGAGAGAATGAGACAGAATCTGGTCAGCAATCTGCTCCTAGATAGCTCCTGGATCCATTCTTGTGCCAGTGCAGAAGGGCTGTGAATATCATGAAACAGGTGAGTTTGAGGTTCTTAAAGTATATACAAGTGGTGATGTCTTGTAGGCAGGCATATCTGGAGCTGGTGAAGGGCTGAAGGGTACAGGCCTGCAAGGGCTCCCATCCCCTTCAAATGAAGCAATATACACACTAATACACTACAGCACACAAGTAATGAGTTTTTGGTTAAACCTTGTAAATATCTTGTGAATAGTGTCTTTCTCTATGTGTGTGTGTTAAAAGAATTACTGTAGCTTCAGGTCATCCTGTTCGGCATTTAAAAAAATATATTTTTTTAATGTGCTTGGAAGCCTCAAAAAATGGAATTGATCCAGGCTTCTTGTAATTTCTTGGAGCCCCAGGAAACAGAACTGGTTGGTGATACAGATTCAGAAGTCATCAGCACCAAGGCCTTGGTAAATTGAAAACAAGTGAGTGAAGGGGCTCGCCCAAGAGAGCTCCTTTATGGAAAAAGAAGGCTCTGGGACGAGAACATTTAAGGCACTCCCTAAAGAGGCGCCTACAAAGGAGGCTAACCAGGAATGGCCAAAGAGATAAGAGAAAAATCAAGTGAAACGAAGTCGGGAAAATATGGCAAAAGAGAGGGGAAGTCAAGAGGACACAAACCAAGAGTGCGTTTGAGAGGGGAAGTAATCAACAGCGTCAAATATTCGCTGATTTTTCCCGGTCAGCACCAACCAGAGTAATTCTGCCAACTCCCCTCTCTCCCCTCCCCCTGGTACTGTTACTACGTCACTTTTGACTCTTACAGGGTTTCAGCCGGTGGTTTACAGTTTATATCCTCCAATTTGATGGCTCAAGCAGGAAGTCGGAATCTTACTCATTTTCCTCTTCCATAAGGCATTACGCCTCTTGCTCAATTAATATAAGTGAAACTATTTGAAGAACATTTGAAAAACCACCCCCGGGCAAAGATCTTACGTTTTAACTCGCTCCAGCAGCCAAATTCCCCCGGACACGAACAACTGCGCAGGCGCAGAGGCCGATCACCCGGCTTTCTCTGGTCTTTGCATTTGGCGCGAAATCTCCGTTTCGTGGGAGGGGCTGAGAGAGACGCCGCGCTCATTGGACAGGTTTGGCGCGAAATCCCCGAGCTCCTGCGCCACGATTGGCTCCGGCCTTCCGGCGAAGGGGCGGGGCAGAGGAGGTGCGCGCCGAGCGGCAGCGTCCGGGGAGAAGCAACTCTCTGCGGTCCAGTGAGGCGCCGGCGGCCCCTCAGCATTAAGCAGCGATGGACCTCGCGGCGGCAGCGGAGCCTGGCGCCGGCAGCCAGCACCTGGAAGTCCGCGACGAGGTGGCCGAGAAGTGCCAGAAACTATTCGTTGACTTCTTGGAGGAGTAAGTCGGAGGGCGCCCCTTACCCGCGGAACTTCCCCTCCCGCCCCTCGCGGCTTCCGGAGCCCGGGGGCGCCGTGGGCCCCGCGCGTGTTCGGGAACTGAGGGGTCGCGCGCCTCGGAGAGCGGGCCGCGGAGAGGAGGCTGGGCCGGCTGGGCTGGCTTCCGGGGGTGAAATCCATCTGGAGCTCTCCCGCAAACTCCTGCCGTGCGCAGTGCCCTGGGCCGAGCGCTTTAGGCCCGTCGTTCAGTCCTCACAGCCTGTAAGGCTGGTGGTCGCGTAGCCCCCGGTTCCTTGTTCGGACCCTGAGGCTGGGTGGGGATGAGTAACTCGTCCAGTTAGGCCGCGCGTCCTCAGGGTCGCGGGGGAGGCCGAACTGGCGTATGAATCCTGGCGGGGGCCTGACTGGGGTCCACCGAGGGCCTGGCAGCCCTGGAGCCCGTGGAGTTGAAAGGGCCGGAGTGAACCCCGTGGTTGACAGATGCTCGGGCGAGGGCCCGACCTGCTTATGGCGCTGAACGCACTTCCTCCGTCTCTTCCTTTCCTTCCAACCCTCCAAACCCCACTTTTCTTTTTTTTCTGTTGCCTTTTTTTAGGCTCCAGGCATCTCAAACCCCCTCTCCCTGGCTTTCAGCCACTGCCACCAGTTACTTTTCTTAGATTGTGCAGATATAGCTCTGCTTTCCCTGAGTGGGACTCTACCGCCTCCAGGAAGAAGTGGAAGCACTGCGGAATGTCTTAGGAAATTCTCTTTTTTTTTTTAAGAGCTCAGTTTTTTAATTTGATCATTTCTTGCATTTGAAGTTCTCCTCGATGACATCTTGGCCTGAGACTCTTTGCCATAGTCCTAAAAAAAAAAAAGTCATGCGGTTTTACTAATATTTAGAAACTCCACTAAGTTGTTAGCGCTAGTTATAGTGAAGCTTTTAAAAATTAGCACATGTCTTACGAAAATGCTTCCCATCCTCAAAATTTCTTTTAGCTATTCTCAAGGGCCTTAATGACTTCCACGTCTTTAAGGCTCATAACATGGCAGGAAATTCTTTTTTTTTTTTTTTTTTATTGTGGTAAAACCTTTACCATTTTAACCTTTTTTTTTTTTTTCTTGGCCGTGCCCTGTGGTACATGGGATCTTAGTTCCCCAACCAGGGATCGAACCCATGCCCCCTGTTTTGGGAAGAGAGTCTCAACCACGGGACCACCAGGGAAGTCCCCATTTTAACCTTTTTTAAACACAGAGTTCACTGGCGTTAAGTACATTTACCTTGTTATACAGCCATCACCAACATCCATCTCCAGACCACTTTTCTTCTTCCCAAACTGAAACTCTGCACCCACTAAACAATGATTCACCATTCCCCCCCCGACCCTCCTGCCCCTGACAACCACCATTCTATTTTCTGTCTATGAACTTGACTACTCTAGGTACCTCAGACTTGGAGTCATACAATATTTGTCCTTTTGTGACCAGCTTACTTCACTTAGCATAGTGTGTCTTTGAGGTTTTCCATGCTGTAGCATGCGCCAGAATTTCCTTTTGAAGGGTGAATGGTATATCATTGTATGTCTATACCACATTTCGTTTGTCTCTTCATCCATCCGTGGATGTGTAGGTTGTTTCCACACTTTTACCACTGTGAATAATTCTGCTGTCTTGTGAAATTCTGATAGAGTTAAAACCATAGTTTAACTTATATTACCCTACTTTTGGCAATGTTACTCTCTGCCTGACAGCTCTTCATCCTTCAAAGCCTAGCTAAAGAATCATACCTCATTTGTTAAACCCTAGAAACCTTTCAGGCAGCACCAATCCTTTCTTCCCTTATGTTCCCAAGCTGCCATTTTCTGTCATCTCTGGTAATATATTTACCTGTCAGCCGTTTCATCTGAATGTAAATCCCATCCTTAATCCCCCCTAGCCACCACACCACATTACACAGGTCCTCAGTTATGTTTGATTTTAACAAATAATGTAATTACCTTTGCTTCCTTGAAGTTTGCCATGCAGCTGACTCCTGGGCACAATGATGAACAAGACAAATAATCCCTGTATTTGTTGGGGAAAAAATGTTAACGCCCTCTCAAAATACCAACTTTGATTGCCATTGCTTATGGAATAAGATCCAAATTCTTCACAGCTGCCTTTTCCAGTTTGATCTTCCACAGCCATTCTGTCATTATCCACACTCCTCCCATACCCTTCCTGACTTTGCTACATACTTGCAAACATCTGTAGCCAATCTATCCACCACTCATTTTTTTTTTTCTTTTAAATTTTGAAAGTCTTTCAACGCCGAATTGCAGTGTTACCTTTTATATGCATGAAGCCTTTGTAGATGTTCCTGTTAGGCAAAATTAGTTTATATTCCCCTGTTACATTCTTTTACCTCCTCCTTTTTCTTTTTCCTTTTTATTTTATTGTGGAAAGAACACTTAACATGAAATCTACCTTCTTAACAAAATTTTAACTACTGTGTTATTGTTGTACAGTAGATCTGTTAGAGCTTATTCATCTTGCTTGACTGAAACTTTATGCCTGTAGTACCTCCACATTCTCCTCTTCCTCCTACCACCATACCACTCTTTGATTCTATGAATTTGACTTTTGGGGGTTTTTTTTGGCCTCTCCCAATGGCTTGTGAGATCTTAGTTCCCTGGCCAGGGATCGAACCCCAGGCCCACGGCAGTGAAAGCGTGGAGTCCTAACCACTGCATCACCAGGGAATTCCTGAATTTGACTTTTAGATACCTCATATTAGTAGAATCATGCAATATTTGTCTTTCTGTAATTGGCTTATTTCACTTAGCACCATGTCCTCAAGATTCATCCATATTGAGACACTGCAGAATATCCTGTTTTAAGGTTGAATAATATTCTGTTGTATGTGTATACTACATTTTGTTCGTTCATTTGTCATGAACATTTAGATGTCTTGTCCCTCTTTTTAGTAGAAATGTCTCCTATGAGTGTCAACCCCAGCAGAGGGACGATGCTGTCATTTCCAGCCTGTGGTACCTCTGGCATAGTGCTTTGCAGATAGATATTTAGGTATTTAACAGTTAGAACATGCTGTATTTGAAGGAGGAATTGATTTTTTCTCAAAACTAATCTGCATGGTTATGTTAGAAGAACAAAAATCAAATATGTTCGTATGATACGCTTTTGGAAAAAACACACCAGCTTTACTTTGTGTGTGTGTATGTTTCCTTTTTCCTGAAGGTCTTAGGCGCTGAAGCACCTCATTTCTGTGTATTTATTTGTATTCTGGTTCATAAATCAACAGCTAATCTGTCAGTTTTCTCTTTAGAAATTAAATCTTTGGATTTTAACCTGTATTTCTTTCTTTTTTTTATATCATTAATAGAGTTGGGTTTTTTTGAGTTTTTTTATTACTTATCACTTTTTTTAATATATGGCACATTCTTATTAGTTATCTATTTTATACATATTAGTGTATATATGTCAGTCCTAATCTCCCAATTCATCTCACCATCACCACCACCACAAACAGCCCCCCGCTTTCCCCCCTTGGTGTCCATACATTTGTTCTCTACATCTGTGTCTCTATTTCTGCCTTGCAAATGGTTCATCTGTACCATTTTTCTAGATTCCACATATATATGTTAATATACGATATTTGTTTTTCTCTTTCCAACTTAACTTCACTCTGTATGGCAGTCTCTAGGTCCATCCACGTCTCTACAAATGACCCAGTTTCATTCCTTTTTATGGCTGAGTAATAGTCCATTGTATATATGTACCACATCTTCTTTATCCATTTGTCTGTCAATGGGCATTTAGGTTGCTTCCATGACCTGGCTGTTGCAAATAGTGCTGCAGTGAACATTGCGACGCATGTGTCTTTTTGAATTATGGTTTTCTCTGGGTATATGCCCAGTGGTGGGATTGTTGGGTCCTATGGTAATTCTATTTTTAGTTTTTTAAGGAACCTCCATAGTGGCTGTATCAGTTTACATTCCCACCAACAGTGCAAGAGGGTTCCCTTATCTCCACACCCTCTCCAGTATTTGTTATTTGTAGATTTTCTGATGATGCCCATTCTGACCAGTGTGTGAAACCTCATTATAGTTTTGATTTGTATTTCTCTAATAATTAGTGATGTTGAGCATCTTTTCATGTGCCTCTTGGCCATCTGTATGTCTTCTTTGGAGAAATGTCTATTTAGGTCTTCTGCCCATTTTTGGATTGGGTTGTTTGTATTTTTAATATTGAGCTGCATGAGCTGTTTATATATTTTGGAGAGTAATCCTTTGTCCGTTGATTCATTTGCAAATATTTTCTCCCATTCTGAGGGTTGTCTTTTCATCTTGTTTATACTTTCCTTTGCTGTGCAGAAGTTTTTAAGTTTCATTAGGTCCCACTTGTTTATTTTTGTTTTTATTTTCATTACTTCAGGAGGTGGGTCAAAAAGGATCTTGCTGTGATGTATGTCATAGAGTGTTCTGACTATGTTTTCCTCTAAGAGTTTTATAGTGTCTGGTCTTACATTTATGTCTCTAATCCATTTTGAGTTTATTTTTGTGTATGGTGTTAGGGAATGTGCTAATTTCATTCTTTTACATGTAGCTGTCCAGTTTTCCCAGCACCATTTATTGAAGAGATTGTCTTTTCTCTATTGTATATCCTTGCTTCCTTTGTCATAGATTAGTTGACCATAGGTGCGTGGGTTTATCTCTGGGCTTTCTATCCTGTTCCATTGATCTATATTTCTGTTTTTATGCCAGTACCATGGTGCCTTCGTTACTGTAGCTTTGTAGTATAGTCTGAAGTCAGGGACTTCCAGCTGTGGTTCCTCCAGCTCCGTTTTTTCCCCTCAAGATTGCTTTGGCTATTCGGGGTCTTTTGTGTCTCTATACAAATTTTAAGATTTTTTGTTCTAGTTCTGGAAAAAATGCCATTGGTAATTTGATAGGGATTGCATTGAATCTATAGATTGCTTTGGGTGGTATAGTCATTTTCACAATATTGATTCTTCCAATACAAGAACATGATATATCTCTATCTGCTTGTGTCATCTTTGATTTCTTTCATCAGTGTCTTATGGTTTTCTGAGTACAGGTTTTCTGTCTCCTTAGGTTTATTCCTAGGTATTCTTTTTGTTGCAGTGGTGAATGGGACTGTGTCCTTAATTTCTCTTTCTGATCCTTCATTGTTAGTGTATAGGAATGCAAGAGATTTCTATGCATTAATTTTGTATTCTGCAAGTTTACCAAATTCATTGATTAGCTCTAGTAGTTTTCTGCTGGCATCTTTAGGATTATCTATGTACAGTATCATCTGCAGATGGTGACAGTTTTACTTCTTCTTTTCCAATTCGGATTCCTTTTATTTTTCTTCTGTAATTGCCATGGCTAGGACTTGCAAAACTGTTGAATAAGAGTGGCGAAAGTGGACATCCTTGTCTTGTTCCTGATCTTACAGGGAATGGTTTCAGTTTTTCACCATTGAGAATGATGTTTGCTGTGGGTTTGTCATATATGGCCTTTATTATGTTGAGGTAGGATCCCTCTATGCCCACTTTCTGGAGAGTTTTTATCATAAATGGGTGTTGAAATTTGTCAAAAGCTTTTTATGCATCTTTTGAGAGTTGCATATTGTCAGAAGCTTTTTATGCATCTTTTGAGATTATCATATGGTTTTTATCCTTCAATTTGTTAATATGGTGTATCACATTGGTTGATTTGCATATGTTGAATCCTTGCATCCCTGGGATAAATCCCACTTCATCATGGTATATGATCCTTTTAATGTGTTGTTGGATTCTGTTTGCTAGTATTTTGTTGACGATTTTTGCATCTATATTCATCAGTGATATTGGTCTGTAATTTTTTTTTTTTTGTAGTATCTTTGTCTGGTTTTGATATCAGGGTGATGTCCTCATAAAATGAGTTTGGGAGTGTTCCTTTGTCTGTAATTTTTTGGAAGAGTGTTAGCCTTCTCTAAACCTTTGGTAGAATTCACCTGTGAAGCTGTCTGGTCCTGGACTTTTGTTTGTTGGAAGATTTTTAATCACAGTTTCAATTTCATTACTTGTGATTGGTCTGTTCATATTTTCTGCCTCTTCCCAGTTCAGTCTTGGAAGGTTATACCTTTCTAAGAATTTGTCCATTTCTTCCAAGTTGTCCATTTTATTGGCATAGAGTTGATCTTTGCTGTTGTTTTCTTTGTTTCTATTTCATTTATTTTTGCTCTGAGCTGTATGATTTCTATCCTTGTACTAACTTTGGGTTTTGTTTGTTGTTTCTCTAGTTCCTTTAGGTGTGAGGTTAGATTGTTTATTTGAGATTTTTCTTGTTTCTTGAGGTAGGATTGTATTGTTATAAACTTCCCTCTTAGAACTGCTTTTGCTGCATCCCATAGGTTTTGGATTGTCATGTTTTCATTGTTATTTGTCTCTATGTATTTTTTGATGTCCTCTTTGATTTCTTCAGTGATCTGTTGGTTATTTAGTAACATATTGTTTAGCCTCCATGTGTTTGTGTTTTTTACGTTTTTTTTTTCCCCTGTAATTGATTTCTAATCTCATAGCGTTGTGGTTGGAAAAGATGCTTGATATGATTTCAGTTTTCTTAAATTTACCAAGGTTTGATTTGTGACCCAAGATGTGATCTATCCTGGAGAATGTTCTGTGTGCACTTGAGAAGAAAGTGTAATCTGCTGTTTTCGGATGGAATGTCCTATAAATATCAATTAAATCTATCTGGTCTATTGTGTCATTTAAAGCTTGTGTTTCCTTATTAATTTTCTGTCTGGATGATTTGTCTATTGGTGTAGGTGAGGCGTTATAAAGTCCCCCACTATTATTGTGTTACTATTGATATCCTCTTTAATAGCTGTTAGCATTTGCCTTGTGTATTGAGGTGTTCCTATTTTGGGTGCCTATAAGTTTATAATTGTTTTATCTTCTTCTTGGATTGATCCCTTGATCATTATGTAGTGTCCTTGTCTCTTGTAATATTCTTTATTTTGTTTGTTTGTTTGTTTTGCGGTACACGGGCCTCTCACTGTTGTGGCCTCTTCCATTGCGGAGCACAGGCTCCGGATGCGCAGGCTCAGTGGCCATGGCTCACGGGCCTAGCTGCTCCGCGGCATGTGGGATCTTCCCGGATCGGGGCACGAACCCGTGTCCCCTGCATCGGCAGGCGGACTCTGTACCACTGCGCCACCAGGGAAGCCCTATTCTTTATTTTAAAGTCTATTTTACCTGATATAAGTATTGCTACTCCAGCTTTCTTTTGATGTCCATTTGCATGGAATAACTTTTTCCATCCCCTCACTTTCAGTCTGTATGTATCTCTTACAGACAGCATATATACGGGTCTTGTTTTTGTATCCATTCAGCAAGCCTGTGTCTTTTGGTTGGAGCATTTAATTCAATCACATTCAAGGTAATTATCGATATGTATTTTCCTATTACCATTTTCTTAATTGTTTTACGTTTGTTTTTGTAGGTTCTTTTCTTTTGGGTTTCCCACTTAGAGAAGTTCCTTTAGCATTTGTTGTAGAGCTGGTTTGGTGGTGTGGAATTCTCTTAGCTTTTGTGTGTCTATAAAGCTTTTGATTTCTCCATCGAATCTGAATGAGATCCTTGCTGGGTAGAGTAATCTTGGTTGTAGGTTCTTCCCTTTCATCACTTTAAATATATCATGCCACTCCCTTCTGGCTTGTGGAGTTTCTGCTGAGAAATCAGTTGTTAACCTTATGGGAGTTCCCTTGTATGTTATTTGTCGTTTTTCCCTTGTTGCCTTTAATAATTTTTCTTTGTCTTTAATTTTTGTCAGTTTGATTACTGTGTGTCTTGGCGTGTTTCTCTTTGGGTTTATCCTGCCTAGGACTCTCTGTGCTTCCTGGACTTGGGTGACTATTTCCTTTCCCATGTTAGGGAAGTTTTCAACTATAATCTCTTCAGATATTTTCTCAGGTCGATTCTCTCTCTCTTCTCCTTCTGGGACCCCTATAATGCAAATGTTGGTGCATTTAATGTTGTCCCAGAGGTCTCTTAGGCTGTCTTCATTTCTTTTCATTCTTTTTTCTTTATTCTGTTCCTCAGCAGTGAATTCCACCATTCTGTCTTCCAGGTCACTTATCCATTCTTCTGTCTCAGTTATTCTACTGATTGCTTCTAGTGTATTTTTCATTTCAGTTATTGTATTATTCATCTCTGTTTGTTTTTTACTTCTTCTAGGTCTTTGTTAAACATTTCTTGCATTTTCTCAATCTTTGCCTCCATTCTTTTTCCGAGGTCCTGGATCGTCTTCACTATCATTATTCTGAATTCTTTTTCTGGAAGGTTACCTATCTCCCCTTCATTTAATTGTTTTTCTGCGGTCTTATCTTGTTCCTTCACCTGGTGTAGTCCTCTGCCTTTTTATTTTGTCTGTCTCTCTGTGAATGTGGTTTTTGTTCCATAGGCTGCAGGATGGTAGCTCTTCTTGCTTCTGCTGTCTGCCCTCTGGTGGTTGAGGCTATCTAAGAGGCTTGTGCAAGCTTCCTGATGGGGTGGGTAGAGCTGGCTGTTGCTCTGGTGGGCAGAGCTTAGTAACACTTTAATCCACTTGTCTGCTGATGGGTGAGGCTGAGTGTCCTCCCTGTTGGTTGTTTGGCCTGAGGCGACCCAGCACTGGAGCCTACAGGCTCTTTGGTGGGCGACACCAGGAGGTGTCTACTTCCCAGAACTTCTGCTGCCAGTGTCCTTGTCCTCGCAGTGAACCATAGCCACCCCCTGCCTCTGCCAGAGACCCTCCAACACTAGCAGGTAGGTCTGGTTCAGTCTCCTATGGGGTCGCTGCTCCTTCCCCTGGGTCCCGATGTGCACACTACTTTGTGTGTGCCCTCCAGGAGTGGAGTCTCTGTTTCCCCCAGTCCTGTCGAAGTCCTGCAGTCAAATCCCGCTAGCCTTTAAAGTCTGATTCTCTGGGAATTCCTCCTCCCGTTGCCGGACCCCCAGGTTGGGAAGACTGACGGGGGGCTCAGAACCTTCACTCCAGTGGGTGGATTTCCGTGGTAAAATTGTTCTCCAGTTTGTGAGTCACCCACCCAGCGGTTATGGGATTTGATTTTATTGTGATTGCGCACCTCCTACCGCCTCATTGCAGCTTCTCCTTTGTCTTTGGATGTGGGATATCTTTTTTGGTGAGTTCCAGTGTCTTCCTGTTGATGATTGTCCAGCAGCTAGTTGTGATTCCGGTGCTCTCACAAGAGGGAGTGAGCACACGTCCTTCTACTCCGCCATCTTGAACCAATCTCCTAACCTGGATATCTTGATTTAATATTTTCTAATCAACAAATACTAACTATTCCTTTATTGTTGGTGTGTACAGTTAAGATTGGAAAGTGTTAAATCAAGAAATTCAGATTTAAATCTGAAGACGTAGTTTTGCTATGTTCCCAGCTTTGTACAAAACATTTTAAAGGCATTTTCTCATTTAATCTTCACAGTGATCTTAAGAGATAAGATGATGTTCTAATCTTTTTTATTATTTTTTTTTCAAACAGAAGAGGGACAGGTTTAGAATAGGTAAGTAACTTGCCCCAAGTTATACAACTACTAAAATGGGCCTGTCTGACCCTAAAACTGATGGTCTTTAACCAATATGCTGAATTATCAGGCATTCACATTCTTCTTTTTGCTGCCTAATTCTTAGGTTTAATCTGACTTGCATGTATCTACAGGTTCCAGAGCAGCGATGGAGAAATTAAGTACTTGCAGTTAGCTGAGGAGTTAATTCGTCCCGAGAGAAACACATTGGTTGTGAGTTTTTTGGACCTGGAGCAATTTAACCAGCAACTTTCCACCACCATTCAAGAGGAGTTCTATAGGTTTGGTGTATTAATCTTCACTTTAAATAGACATGTAGCCTGGGAAGCCAGCTATTCTTAGAATGGAAGTGTTCATTTGTGAGGCAAAAGGGCAGCTGTCACAGAGGCCCTTCGATACACAGCCAGTGGTCATTTTAGTGCTGCTCTGAACTAATTTAAGCCTTTGTGGAGTTGACTGTTTTTCACATACGAATGTTGAAAACCTTTGTTTTCTATGTAGTTTTTCCAGGTGTTAAGAGGATTGCTTTGTTTCAGGCTTCAGTGCTATTGCTATGTCATTCATTTAATCCACTCTCCCTCCCCATATCATATAAAATCCCTTGAAACATTTTAAAAGCTGAATGGTATTTTTTTGGCAGAAATTAGACATTACGCTTTTGTTTTGCTTTCAATTGCTATATAAAGCCAGAAATATCTTTCTACACAAAACTTAGTTTAAATAAAATCAGGTTAAAATAAACACTGTGGACTGTTATGAAAGAGAAATGAAGACCCAGGAGTAAGGAGTCACAGCCCTGTTCTTTTACCTAGTGTACTGGGAGATGGAGAATTTGTCTCGGTGTTTCTAGTCATATATGGCTATCAAGAACGGTTAGAGGGATAAGCAGCAGAGTTTATTGTGATAGTATGTAGCAGGAAAAGTTGTACTGACAAGTGAGAGGGAAATAGAAAATCAGGGCTGATGGTGGAAACACCTGTGCCTGTACCTCATGCACAGACCGTGCGGCAGTTCTGTCTCCTGAAAGTAGCTGATTTTTCAGAGGACTTCCAGATCCTACCACTTAAACCAAGCTGCCTCAGCTATTTAAAAGTTAAGAGAACATGCACACTTCCATCTAACCAGTCAAGTGAAACGTTTCTGCCAACTTGCTCTCAAATCAGTACACAAATTCCTTCCCTGCCCTTATCCACTTCCTATCAATCAAGAATAAAACCTGGAAGAAAATAGTAGGCCTTGACAAGTGGGAGGCTGCCTTGCTAGGTAGTATACTGCCCAGGTGGTTCAAGTAGAGTCATCTTGGACAGAGGAGTGACCAGCTGTGTGCATGCTAAATGATTATTTAAAAATAATAGGTTTTCAGGAACAGCATTTTATCTTTGGTGTTTCTATTGTCTTAGATATATTTATGGTGGAATAGGAGAGGATTGAAGATGCTCTAAACCTGGATCAGATGATAGAAGTGTCCCACAGAGTTAAATTCTAAAGCTTGGTTGTAACCAGATGAAATTCCTTACTTTCAGCTGTTGGGAAGCATAAGGGGAAGGAGCCCTTGGTAAGCCTCTTGAAGTTGTCAGTTGATTTACTTTTTGTTTGTTTTTCAGAGTTTACCCTTACCTGTGTCGGGCCTTGAAAACCTTTGTCAAAGACCGTAAAGAGATCCCTCTTGCCAAGGATTTTTATGTTGCATTCCAAGATCTTCCTACCAGACACAAGTAAGAAACCCTTCTTTGAAAAAAAAAAATTCCCCAAACAGTATAGGCATCACTTAATTGTCAGAAAGCTCAGAAGGTTGTAGTCTTAGGTCTATAAAGAGTTATATCCAGGTCTATAAAGAGTTATATCCAGTTATCCAGAAGATTTAGTTTTGGAAAATATGTATTTCCAGGAAAATGGGATGGGAAGTATGTTAAGTGAAGCAATTTCTGGGGATTATAGTATTTTAGGAGACCTTTTAAGGGATGTTGAGGTGAAAAATTAGTGAGAAAATATGAAAACTGAGAACAGTCACAAAAATTAATGAATTGTCAAGAGCTTAAATAGCATAGCTTTTAAACTGTTTTCCTCTTTAGCAGTTATTTAAAGAATACATTTGTTGGAGGAAATTGAAGTGATATTTTGAAAACTTAAACTACTAAAATTACTTATAAAATTACCAAGTTATTTAATATAAAATGGGTTTGTGAAATACAGTGTTTTCTAAACCTTCAAGTTCAGAAAAAAAAATTTTCCTATGATAATTTTTCCCAAGGATAACTTTACTGTGAAAATGCTTATTTAGAAATGTAGGTAAGAAAAAAATGTATTTGCATATAAAACAAAAATGGGATCATTGTGTTTTATAATTGTAATTGCATTTCTTTCATGTCCTTAGTTTTTCTTATTTATTCATTTATGTATTTTGTTGTGGATGCATGTACATTATACTTCAGGAATGGGCATGTTGACTAAATTATTCTTGTAGGAGAGTCCAAAGAATACCTTGTCTCTTATTTTGTTGTTGTTATTTTAAGCATAAATTATCATTGAATATCCTCTCATTAAAAGTGAAAATTTTTAGTTTGAAAATGAATATTTAGTAATACAATATCTGTCTTTAAACAGAATTCGAGAACTCAACTCATCCAGAATTGGTTTGCTCACTCGCATCAGTGGGCAGGTGGTACGGACTCACCCAGTTCATCCAGAGCTTGTGAGTGGAACTTTCCTGTGCTTGGACTGTCAGACAGTGATCAAGGATGTAGAACAACAATTCAGATACACACAGCCAAACATCTGCCGAAATCCAGTTTGTGCCAACAGAAGGAGATTCCTGCTGGATACAAATAAATCGAGATTTGTTGATTTTCAAAAGGTGCTTATTAATTTCTTTTTAGATCAGATTCAGCCTATGCTAATAATTCACTTCTAGGCACTTGTAATTATTATAAGCTTACTTAGGCAATGTTAAACTCAGTTTTTATGTAAGTCAAGGTTCATCAAGTGTGACTACAGATTTAAGCTAAAAATTTGTAATGCAAATTTCAATTATCAGTATATAAATGTGTTCTAACCATTAATAACTTGGATTGGAAGCTCCTTCAGGCAAATAAAATGTATTTGTCAAAGAATAAACAGTAACCATTATTATTACTGTTATTATTGCAAGCTAGAGTTAGGAAAATTTTTGCAGAAGTAGAGACTTGTTGGTGTAAGACTTGGAGTTGGTGGTTAGGAGGGAGGAAGGCATAAATAAAAGGACAGGTGAAAATGGACATGCTTGTCAATAGCAATGAGGATTATCATGATTAAAGTAGAGGAACCAAATTGGAGATCATCTGAGAGATGATTTGGTATGAAGCATGGAAGTACTTGGAGCCTTAAATCTCAGATTGAGAAGGTTGGACCTATCTTGATAAGCAAGGGGATAAGTTTTCAGATGATGTGAATTTTAAAGGAAGATTAATGAGACAACTGTGTGTGGTATTTAACAAGAGACTAATAGGCAGTTGTAGTAACTGGGCAAGAGTTGGATGGTAGCAGTAAGAATGAAGGGGCTAAAGCTCTTCAGGGCTTAGTAACTCTGATATATGCAAAGAGAAAAGCTGCAGCAGCTCAAGCACTGGAGAATGAGTACCAGACTAAAATAAATAATTTATATTAAATTCAGTTTTTAGTCCTTACTTAGTTTTCTTGTTTTATTCTGATACTTGGTTTATAGGAAACATGTGTTCTTACCAACAACTTTGGGTAAAAGATGCTTTATATTTGATAAAGAACATGATATAACAACCAAATACAAAATATGAATTTAGGTTGGGTCTTGGTTTGGGGGGGAAAAAACAGCTGTAATAAAGGACATTCTTGACAACTGGGGAAATTTGAAGATGGACTAGATAAAGAAGTCATTATGGAATTAAATATTTAAATCTCTTGGTGTGATTGATGGTATTGTGGTTACATAGGAGACTGTCTTTATTCTTAAGAGGTGAGTGCTAAAATATTTAGGGGTGAAGTATCTTGATTTTTGCAACTTCTTTCAAATAATACAGTAAAAATATGTGTGTCTTAAGTAATGTTAACAGTTGTGTTGAGGTGGAGGGTATAAAAGATGTGAAATTTTTCATAAAATTTCCCTGACAATTTAGAGGAAGATGGAACACAGAACAATTATTTAAAGTCAGTTTGAACAAAGAAAAAAATACATGTTGTTTAATGACAGTAAAAGTGAACTTGAAGTTTTTAAGTAGATGTAATCTCTTACCAAATTGAAAGTTTTATGGTAGAGAATTTTTAAGATGAATGTTGGCACATGTCAGAAGTCTGCAAACTAGTAAGATAATTTAGTATATGTCGATATTTGTGGCATTTAATTTAGATTGCATGGCATTTGAAATAGATCTCTTCTCATCCTTGGCAATTTATTTGTCTTTGTTACAGGTTCGTATTCAAGAGACTCAAGCTGAGCTTCCTCGAGGGAGTATCCCTCGCAGTTTAGAAGTGATCTTGAGGGCTGAAGCTGTGGAGTCAGCTCAAGCTGGTGACAAGTGTGACTTTACAGGGACGCTGATTGTTGTGCCTGACGTGTCTAAGCTTAGCATACCAGGTCAGTAATCTGTGGCTCAAATTTAACAAATTCTCAGTTACCTGAACTGCAGAGTATCTAGCTTCTTGCGTCTTCCTTGTCTTATTTTTGGCTACCAATCAGAGGGTGAGCAAGGAACTATGATGAGAGTAAAAACAAATTGGTTTGCTATAAAAGCTACTGTTCTGAAAAATTTCAAAGCCTAACTGAAATATTTGCATTTATAGGTTTCATTTATCTGAGCAGTTTTGATTCTCAGCACCTTCAGTATTTGAGCTGTGAAACAGTCTATCATTCATTGTTTCAGGAGCACGTGCAGAAACTAATTACCGTGTCAGTGGTGTTGATGGATATGAGACAGAAGGCATTCGAGGGCTCCGGGCACTTGGTGTTAGGGATCTTTCATACAGGCTGGTCTTTCTTGCCTGTTGTGTTGCACCAACCAACCCGAGGGTGAGTCTTCTTAGTAGAATGGCAGAGCTTAAGAAAGGCATCCCCTGAGGCTGCCGCAAACTCAGTGTTAAAAACAGGGTTGAGTTGAGATTTGTTCTTTAGTTTTAAAACCAGATTTTTTCATGTCTGTCTTCCCGATCTTAAGGAAAAGTCTTATTTATTTTTGTACATAAGAGCTCAATGCTTTAAGAGCATTGGTACTATTATTATTCATAGTGGTTTTTCTGTTTTTGTTTTTCTGTTTTTAATTGTTAAAGTTCCTCTGTCACGTTCCTCGAGAAAGTACAAGTAGAAAAATTTAGTATCTGGGAAGTATAGTATACTGCTCTTTCTGAGAGTGATCGACCCCAGGTATTGTAGTTCTTCAGAGCTTGATTTTGTTCCAGGAGGGGAAAGCAGTGAGGAAAAGTTTGGAAAATGAGTGGTGAACATAATGTACTGTTTCTTCATTTTCATCTTCATATCAGTGATTAACATTTTATTATGGCTCATCTCATGAGCATCTAGATTCATTTAGATAGCAATACAAAACAATAGTGGTAGCTTTTTTTGTTTTTTTTAAATCACTGGACAAATGACAAGCTCTTCAGTATCTTAACTTAGGCCATACTGGTTAGGAGATTTTTTTTAAAAACCTTTACAGTCAGCAGATTCTGAAGTTGACCTCCCAGGCTATATTTCGTTTGTGGTGATGTTTCTTCTCTTTCACATTATTTTGACTGTTTCTATACTACTATTTTTTTCCTTTCTTCTCCACCCCTCAGTTCGGAGGAAAAGAGCTCCGAGATGAGGAACAGACAGCTGAGAGCATTAAGAACCAAATGACTGTGAAGGAGTGGGAGAAAGTGTTTGAAATGAGTCAAGATAAAAATCTATACCACAATCTTTGTACAAGCCTGTTCCCTACTATACATGGTAAGAGTTCTATCCATTTGTGGCATAAACTTGAAATCAAAATAATGATTATAAAACAGCAACATGTGACTTCTTAAAACACAAAAGTCAGGTTATGAAAGTTTTTTAGTGGGTTTAGAAGGGGTTTTAAAAAGTCATTTATAAAAGGACAGATATTATACAATTCCACTTAAAATGAGGTACTTAAAACAGGTAAATTCACAGAGAAAGAAAGTAGAAAGAGGTTACCTGGTGAGGAGGGAAATAGGGAATTGTTGTTTAATGGATAGAGTTTCTGTTTGGGATGATGAAAAGTTCTAGAAATGGATAGGGGTGATGGTTATAAAAGATAATGAATGTACTTAATTCCACTGGACCACTTAAAAGTTGTGTATATTTTACCACAATTTTTTTTTTCCTGAAGGTTACTATTTTATTTACACAGATAGTTAAGGACTGGAAGAGAATAATGTTTGGTTTTTTTAATTGAAGTATAGTTGATTTACAATGTTGTGTTAGTTTCAGGTATACAGCACAGTGATTCAGTTATATACATATATATATTCTTGTTCAGATTGTTTTCCTTTATAGGTTATTACAAAATATTGAGTATAGTTTCCCGTGCTATCCACTAGGTCATTGTTGGTTATCTATTTTATATATAGTACTGTGTATATATTAATCCCAACTTCCTAATTTATCCCCCCCGCCTTCCCCCTTTGGTAACCATAAATTTGTTAGAGAATAATGTTAACTTAAACATCATTGGAAATAGATTATTCTTGACATGACTCTTACTAGGAAATGAACCTAGCAGAATTCTTAAATTATATTAAATTTACAAAAAAGTTCGGACTGCCCGCAGCAAATTCTATACATGAAAACTTTTTTTTTTTTTTTTCTTTTTTTTGTGGTACGCGGGCCTCTCACTGCTGTGGCCTCTCCCGTTTTGGAGCACAGGCTCTGGAAGCGCAGGCTCAGCGGCCATGGCTTATAGGCCCAGCCGCTCCGCGGCATGTGGGATCTTCCCCGACCGGGGCATGAACCTGTGTCCCCTGCATTGGGAGGCGGACTCTCAACCACTGCGCCACCAGGGAAGCCCATGAAAACATTTTTATAAGTGTCTAACAACTGTAATCTACTTTTAACAAGTATCACTACCACAGGCAGGTAGTCAAATAAGTGCTCACTTACATTTTCTTTGGCTTGTTGATGCCCCTCTCCCATATTTCTTAAACTTGCCAAATACAGTTTTTCCAAGTTCTTTATTTTCTGAGTTTGTGATTCCTCCCATTCTGTCCTTAGTTCTTCTGCCAAACGAGTGAGTTGCTGATTTCTTCTCTGTTTTATATCTTCTCTTATTTGTAAAGCAATATCTCTTTCTTGTTCTCAAACCTGTAGCAATCTTAGTTTTCATCTTCTTTCATAATCTTCCTTTAAAATGAAGACTTCCTCATTAGCACCCAATCTCAGCCTGCTGGCAGCATACACCACCTTTCTTTTCATTTTCATGTAGTACTTTAAATCTGAAGGTTCCGGGAAACGGGACCCCGGACTCAGGAACTGTGGCTCAGACAGAGAAGGTCTCAGCGGCCGCCACACAGCAGCCTCCCGACAGCCGTTTGTGCGCCTGCAGGGCGGCCATCGCCAAGCCCTCGTCACTCTACCAGTTTTTTTAAATTTTTATTATTTATTTATTTTTCGCTGCATTGGGTCTTCATTGCTATGCGCAGGCTTTCTCTAGTTGTGGCATGCAGGCTTCTCATTGCGGTGGCTTCTCTTGTTGCAGAGCACGGGCTCTAGGCACACGTGCTTCAGTAGTTGTGGCACACAGGCTCAGTAGTTGTGGCTTGCGGGCTCCAGAGTGCAGGCTCAGCAGTTGTGGCACACAGTCTTGGTTGCTCCACAGCATGTGGGATCTTCCTGGATCAGGGCTCAAACCCGTGTCCCCTGCATTGGCAGGCGGATTCTTAACCACTGCACCACCAGGGAAGCCCTCTACCATAGTTTTTTTTTTTTTTTAAAAAAAAAAAGGTCATTTAGTCTTTTTTTCTGGCTTTAGGATAGAACTGCACTTAAGTATACTCTAATATGCCAGATTAATATCCTGATCTCATTTTTCTTTTTAGTTTTCATGGTGGAGAGAGATTTCTTGATGTTTTTTGGCTATATTACTATTCCTATAGCTTGTGGTTTCTTCTTTCATATTTTCTTAGCTCTTGGTTACTAGCTGCTCACTTCATTAAATCCCCTTGTGTGTTGAGGATTTGACTAAATTTTCAGGCCTCATGCTTTACCCTTGTTTTTTCCATCCTTATCTTCCGCATTCAGTTGGAGTTATGGCAAGAATTCATAAGATTATGGGTACTTGGGGCTTCCCTGGTGGCGCAGTGGTTGAGAATCTGCCTGCTAATGCAGGGGACACGGGTTCGAGCCCTGGTCTGGGAGGATCCCACATGCCGCGGAGCAATTAGGCCCGTGAGCCACAACTACTGAGCCTGCGCGTCTGGAGCCTGTGCTCTGCAACAAGAGAGGCCGCCATAGTGAGAGGCCCGCGCACCGCGATGAAGAGTGGCCCCCGCTTGCCACAACTAGAGAAAGCCCTCGCACAGAAACAAAGATGCAACACAGCAAAAATAAGTAAATTAATTAATAAACTCCTACCCCCAACATCTTTTTAAAAAAAAAAGATTATGGGTATTTCTCTTAGGTATATACATATATTTTTAAGCTATTGGGATTTTTACAAATATTTATTTGTTTATTTATTTGCCTGTATTGGGTCTTAGTTGCGGCACGCGGGATCTTTCATTGTGGTGTGTGGGCTCTTCATTGCAGTGCACGGGCTTCTCTCTAGTTGTGGTGTGTGTGGGTTCTCTAGTTGTGGCACACGGGCTCTAGAGCATGCAGGCTCAGTAGTTGTGGTATCCAGGCTCTCTAGTTGTGGTGCACGGGCTTAGTTTCACTGTGGCACGTGGGATCTTAGTTCCCTGACCAGGGATTGAACCCGCGTCCCCTGCATTGGATGGCAGATTCTTAAGCATTGGACCACCAGGGAAGTCCCTAGGTATATATTTTTAATCATTGAAAATTAACCTTTTTTTCTACTTAAATATTTGGTCAATGAAATTGAACTGAAATTCTTTTATGTTAATAATCTTTTGTGGATTTTAGAGTGTCCTCCCTTATAATGAGTAGGTGTCAAATTTTATGTTGCTCCATTCCCCTGTAAACTAAACTGTTGCTACATAACAAATTATACCAAAACTTCATGGCTTGAAACAACAAACATTATCTCATAAAGTCTATAGGTCAGAAATTTGAGAGAGACTTAGCTAGGTGGTTCCGGCTCAGTCTTTGATGAGTTTGTAGCCAAGACGTCATCTGGGGCTGCAGTCATCTGAAGGCTTGACTTGGGCTGGAGAATCCACTGACGAGGGAGCTTACTCACTGCTTATGTTAGTGCTAGTTGTCAGCTGGAAGCCTCAGTTCCTTGCCACATGAGTCTCTTCCATTGAGCTGGTTCAGTGTCCTCACAACACAGCAGCTGGCTTCCCCCAGAGCCTGCAATCCAAGAGAGCAGAGCAAGGAGGAAGCAAAGTGCTTCTCAGGACCTAGTGTCAGAAGTTAAGACACCTTCACTTCTACCATAGGCTATTTGTGGGAAGCAAGTTGCTAAGCCCAGCCACACTTAAGGAGAGGAGAATTAAGCTCCATCTAGAAAAGCGGATTATCAAATAATTTGTGGGCCATTTTAAAACTACCACACCTCCAACACATTTGTTTCATATAGGTTATGAGTCAGAGAAATTTTGTTTTTGGATTGGATTTTTAATTTTTTGCTTTTAAGGAGTGTTTTGTATAAATGTACCTAGCACTTTGTTGATGGAATTCACAGAAAGTCATAATAACTAAAATGGAAAAATGTTTCTTCTGGTATCACATTTCTAAAAATCTGGTGTTGTCTTTTTTTTTTTAATTGTGCATTTCCTTCTTATATTGCATTTATAAACAGTTCTCAGAAGTAGCTGTAAATCACATTCAGCATCTTATCTAATCCATATCAGTTCAATTAGCTTGTATTTATATTCAGCATGGGTCACTGTACCTGATACAAAAGAAGTAAGTCATGGACCATTTCCTCAAACTCTTGGTAGAGCTGTAAGACTTGCCTGTAGAAAGAACTAGCAAATGTGGTAGGCTGTAGTGGACATAGTTTATTTATGGGGAGAGATATTTGAGGACTGTGACATGGGGAAAGGCTTTGTTTACGAAGTAGGACTTACGGACAAGGAGAGGCTCTTAGAATGGTGAGCATTGCCATCTGTGATTAGGTGAAGACATTAGGACAGTGACTGGGTGACTTTACATTCACAGGACAAGAACCATATATTTTTACTCTAGTCTTAGCTTTTCTTCAGCGGTCTCTGCTCTTTTGGTTGGTAAATATGCCTTTGTAGTTTCCTGTGAAATTGTTTAACCTCATGTTGAAAAATACCTTGGATTTTCATTTCAGGCAATGACGAAGTAAAACGGGGTATCTTGCTGATGCTCTTTGGTGGTGTTCCAAAGACAACAGGGGAAGGAACCTCTCTTCGAGGGGACATAAATGTTTGCATTGTTGGTGACCCAAGTACAGCTAAGAGCCAGTTTCTCAAGTAAGTGTTTGCCTGAGATAGTACAGCAGAGAAAACAATATGCGTAGTTCCAGGCTTTCTGTGCTACCAAGAATGCAGTCAGTGTGCCCTTACCGGAGCAGGAGTATAAATTATGACTGTTGAATATATAACTCTCTTAGGTTAAGTACACCTTAATTTGTTAAGTAGAATGTAAGAACATTTTACAATTTTGGGGAATAGGGAAAAATTGTCTGTAATTCCAGTCCCACATAGAATTTTTTTAATCTTTGTGTAAAAGTTTTTGAATATATGAATATATATTCTCATGGTTGTAAGTCACAGCATACATAATTTTAATTTACCCTAAATATTTTTCCATATTTCTTTATTTTCATGATTGTTGTTTTTTGTTGGTATAACTTACAAAATCATTCCCCTAGCCTGATATTAGACAATTTAACAGTAATTTATTTTAATAGTCAAATACAGTGAACATCATAATGTGTATAAGTTTTTATTTTATTATTTTCCTTTGGATAAATTCCTAGGCATAGGATTGCTGAGATTAAGAATACAAACATCCTTAAGGTTCTTAAAGAGGACACTCTTTCCAAAAACAGTGGGATAAAGATGAGACATTTTATGCTAAACCTATCAGTATGAGTACTACTTTAGCAATTTTTGCTTATTTTTAAAAGCTATAATAAAACACTTGCTTACTTTCAAACTTTTAAGAAACTTAGAGGTCAAGATAAGAGCAACCAGTTTTTGAGCACTTGCTGTGTTCTTGGTGCTGTGTGTGTGTGTGTGTGTGTGTGTGTGTGTGTATGTGTGTGTGTGTGTGTCTGTGTGTGTGTGTGTCTGTGTGTGTTTGTGTGTGTGTGTGTGTCTGTGTGTGTGTGTGTGTGTGTGTGTGTGTTATGTCTTATCCTACCAGCATCCAGACAGGCATGTAATATTATTCTCTTCTTTTAGGGAGGCAATCAAAACTTCTCTGAGCCTCAGTAATTTGCCTAACTGCATAGAGCTGACAAGTGCCTCTAAGCCATGAATATTAGAACTTAGCATTTTGACTGCCAAGCATGTGGTCTTCATACTATATCAAGCTGCCTTTCCTTTATTTGTCTGGGAAATTTTTAACATGGAAATGTTCTAGAAGCTGAAACATTTTTAGTTGAAGTTTTATAATTAAATACTATTTCCTTCAAGTATATCAGGGACTGAGTTCTAGATTTGAAGGTAATAGTCCTGTGTTAAGAGAATTCTCTTTTTTTCTCATTTCCTCTGCCCCTGCCTCCCACCTCTCCCACCACCACCACAGAAAGATGTACTGCAGTGTTGCCTCTGAACAGTATTGTACACGATTATGTTTGCTTTTTAACAATATTAAGTTTTTTGATCCATTAACATGGGATATCTTGGTCTTCTTTAATTTTTCAATAATGTTTTGTAGTTTTCAGGGTATAAGCTTGCTCTTCTTTTATTAAACTTATTTCTAAGTATTTTATTCTTTTTGATGCTATTGTAAATGGAACTGTTTTCTTAGTTAAATTTTTGGGTTGTTTAATGCAAGTGTGTAGAAATACAATTACTGATCTTTTATCTTGCAGCATCGCAAGAACTGACTTATTAGTTCTAACTCTTATAGTGGATTTCATAGGATTTTCTGTCGACAAGATCATGTTAACTGCAAATGGTGATAGTTGTTGTTTCTTTCAAATCTGGGTGACTTTTTCTTGCCTAGTTGCCCTGGCTGAACCTTTCAGTATAATGTTGAATAGAAGTGGCAAGAGCAGACCCCTAAATCTTGTTCCTGCTCTTAGGGGGAAAGCATTCAGCCTTTTACCATTATGTATGATGTTAGCTGTGGGTTTTCATAGATGCCCTTTACCAGATTGAGGGAAAGTCTCTTCTAGTTAGTTGAGTTTTTATCATGATGGCCATTAGATTTTTTGACATGCTTTTTCTGCATCTGTTAAGGTGGTTCTTATCATTTTTTAATATGGCATGTTATTGATTCTTAGATGTTAAACCAGCCTTGCCTTTTTGGAATAAATGTCCCATCTTGTTTTGTTTTCTTTTCTTTTTTTCGTTGTAGTTGTTTGTTTTGTTTTGTTTTTTGTTTGTTTTCATTTTAAGTGCAAGGCCTTCTAATAGATCATTTTTGCTGAACTGTTTATTATTGTTTTTGCCATGTATGAACTTCATCTTCCTTTAACAGGAATGGATTTGACCTATTTAAAAGACCAAAGGAGAAAAGGCTTTCTCTTTGGTCTATGGCATGTGTCTTTATGAATTGCTTTTTTTCTTAATGCCTCTTTCAAATGTTCTTTTAGAAATTTAAATTCTTACTTGACATAAGCCATAACCAGCTGATAATCCTGAAAAGGTTGCTTTGTAGTCATATATTAATGAATATGATAACCTTGAACAGGCACGTGGAGGAATTCAGTCCCAGAGCTGTCTATACCAGTGGCAAAGCATCCAGTGCTGCTGGCTTAACAGCAGCTGTTGTGAGAGATGAAGAATCTCATGAGTTTGTCATTGAGGCTGGAGCTTTGATGCTGGCTGATAATGTAAGAACGTTTTACCCTCTTGGATATAAAGAAATCAGAATATCCCCATCCCTATCAATAAAGGCCTATACGTTCCTATTAAGGAGATGTCCTCTTTTTAATAAGTACTTTTAGTAAATAATTCATGGTTTTATTAATCTAGAAATTGGGATTGTCATCATTAATTAGCACTTTCTGAACTTCTCTAGAACGTATTACTTGCCCTGAGCTTGTGTGTTTGCTGTGACTAGTACTTCTCAGCAGTTTTCCTTTCTAGACTGTGACACATCTATGAGTATATCTATTGCATTTTGCATGTATTTGTCATAGATCAGTTAGCTCTGTGAATGCGTGTAAATTGTAGCTATATATACTTATAAACATTATGTTCCAACTCCATCCTTCACTTTCCCAGCCTAAAGTCAACACTGAGGTAGTAACCCAGAATATTTTGACCCTGAGATTTATACAAGGTTTTGATGTTGAATAAAAGTGCAATAAGTAACTGCATGTTTTTAGTTTCACTCTTGGTTTAAAATGAGTCAAAAGAGTATGGTTCCCTCGAGCTCTGGGAACTATTGTACTATCTTATTCTAGTAGAGGGAGTTAGGATTGCTTACTTACCTATCTTAGTTGTTTAAAAGAACTGAAAGGTCTCTGTGGTAGCAAACTTTGAGTTCCCTTGCCGTTTGACATCTGAAAGGCAGTTTCTTATGCTAGGTTTGTTTGGTTACAGGGTGTGTGTTGTATTGATGAATTTGATAAGATGGAGGTGCGGGATCAAGTTGCTATTCACGAAGCTATGGAACAGCAGACCATCTCCATCACTAAAGCAGGAGTGAAGGTACGTGTGTCCACTTCTGTTCCATTGCATCTTGCCTTAGCCTTGTAGATTAATGTAGCTCTAGACGATCACTTGGATAAAATGCATTACTTCAACATGAAATGCAGTTTACTGAAACGGAAAACACAGCCTTGAGGATTATTAATCAAGTCGATGGATTATTTAAATGAAAATAATAAGTACAATATTGTAACTAGCATTAGAGAGAAATCAAACTTTAAAAATAAAAGTAATACATTCAAATAGTTAAGAAAAATGTAAGCAATACTTTAAACCGTAAGTTAAAAAAAAAATCTTCCCCTCCAACTCCTAGCACCAATAGATTCTCAGAAGTATCTGCTGAGTTTATGTCCCTTTTAGGAATATTTTATCATAAATAAGCATAATACACATACAGTTTTGTTCCTTGTTCATTTAACTTCATAATTTTATTTTGGTAATCTTTCTATACCAGTATATATTAGATCCACTTGTCTTTTTATTACTCCATGATTTTCAATTGTACATACCCCAGTTTGGCTCATTAGACTCTTATAAAGAAGAGTGACATTCAGGTCATTTCCAGCCTTTAGTATTACAAACAATATTGTAAACATCCTTGTACATATCTTCCTGTACCTAGCTGCAAGATAAATTCTTAGTAAGAAATTGCTGGCTTAAAGGGTGTGCACATCATACCATCAACATCATATGGGAGTACCTGTTGCTATATATTATCAGACTTTAATTTTGATGATTCACTGGGTGAAAGATGATATCTTATTCTTTTGGTTTGCATTTAGTTCATTATGAATGAGGTTGAGCATTTTGTCATATGCCATTACAGTTGTCTTTTTAAACCTGTCACGATTTTTCCTTTTGTGGTCAGGCTACTCTAAATGCCAGGACATCCATTTTGGCAGCAGCAAACCCAATCAGTGGACACTATGACAGATCAAAATCATTGAAACAGAATATAAACTTGTCAGCTCCTATCATGTCCCGATTTGATCTCTTCTTTATACTTGTGGATGAATGTAATGAGGTAACTATGAGCTATCGCTCTGAGCTTCCTTTATTATTTCCAGTTTGAGTAATTGAGTGAGACAAGCCTGGAGGATGTACTCCTGAAGAACTGGTGCATGTGTTGTCACTGACCTTTCATTTCTCTCAGAGTGGCACAGGATTGGACGGGTTTATTAAGCAACTGAAAATCACTTGAATTGCTTGTTCTGCTTAATTGTGTTGAATATCAAGTTTTTTGGTTTTGTTGCTGTTTTTGTTTTGTTTTTTTTAAAGATTTATTACTTATTTACTTATTTATTTATGGCTGCACTGGGTCTTAGTTGCGGCACGTGGGATCTTTTGTTGTGTTGCACAGGCTTCTCTCTAGTGTGGCATGCAGGTTTTCTCTTCTCTAGTTTTGGTGCACAGGCTCCAGGGCATGTGGGCTCTGTAGTTTGTGGCACTCAGGATCTCTAATGGAGGCACACAAGCTCAGTAGTGGTGGCATGCGAGCTCAGTAGTTGTGGCGCGCAGGCTGAGTTGCTCCACGGCATGTGGGATCTTAGTTCCCTGACCAGGGATCAAACCCGCGTCCCCTGCATTGGAAGGCAGATTCTTAACCACTGGACCACCAGGGAAGTCCCCTTGTTACTGTTTTTTAATTCTCAAAAAAAACAGTATTTCAGTTAATTCCCAACCATACTCTTTAAGAGGTTTTTTTTTTTTTTTTTTTTTTTTTTTTTGCGGTACACGGACCTCTCACTATTGTGTCCTCTCCCGTTGCGGAGCACAGGCTCTGGACGCGCAGGCTCAGTGGCCATGGCTCACGGGCCCAGCCACTCCATGGCATGTGGGATCCTCCCAGACCGGGGCACGAACCCGTGTCCCTTGCTTCGGCAGGCGGATTCTCAGCCACTGCGCCACCAGGGAAGCCCATGATTTTTATTAGATTTTTGTTTTTGTTCTTTCATTAAGGTTGAAAAGAATTGGGGTTCCAAACAAATTTTTCTTTTTCTTTCAAATTGAGTCATTTGTCTTCCTCTGTCTTCCTATCAAATTATTGCATGTGTCACATTTTTTTTCCTAATTGTGTAAGAGTGTTAAGATTGAATATAAAATTGCAGATTTAGGGACTTCCTTGGTGGCACAGTTGTTAAGAATCTGCCTGCCAATGCAGGGGACACGGGTTTGAGCCCTGGTCTGGGAAGATCCCACATGCTGTGGAGCAACTAAGCCCGTGCGCCGTAACTACTGAGCCTCTGCTCTAGAGCCCGTGAGCCACAACTAGTGAGGCCCGCACACCTAGAGCCCATGGTCCACAACAAGAGAAGCCACCTCAATGAAGAGTAGCCCCCTCTCGCTGCAACTAGAGAAAACCTGCGCACAGCAAAAAAGACCCAATGCAGCCATAAATAAATAAATAAATAAATAAAAGAAATTTTTTTTAAAAAACTGCAGATTTACTTACATTCTAACATGTCAGTATTAGAGTTATTTATACTTAGACTTAAATATTTAACAACATTGCACATCTCAGATGTGCACAGAAGTACAAAATGACCTTCTGTAGAAGGTCATGTTGTACTGTACTTTTAATTGCTGAGCATGGAGGTCCTACAGTACATTAAGTACAATGCATACCTCTTGCTTACGGCAAAATTTTAAATTCATCTAGATAAAATTTGCCTCCCATTAATGTGAATGTTTAGAGGGTTTTCGTTTTTTATGTTTGGGTTTGGTTCTTTTCCTTCACAAATCTATATAAATGTTTAACCCAGTCCCCTCCTCCCCATTGTTGGGCATTGTCTGATTTTCATATATTTCTGTCTATATATAATTTACTAAATTAGTTTTTTAGCTTTTTAATTAGAAATAATTTCAAACTTACAGAAAAGTTGCAGGAAATATAATAGTGCATATAATACTCATATACCCTTTATTCAGTTCACATTAACTTTTTGCCCTGTTTGCTTTACCATTTGCTGTGTATCTCTACTTTTTTTTTCTGTACTATTTGAGAGTATTGCATATTTTTAGTGTGATTTTATTGTTTTCAATGTTAATAACGGTTCTGTGATGATCATCATTCGTATGTTCATAAGCGGCAACGTAATGTAGTGGCTAGGAGGATGGACTCTGAAATTAGACTCTTCAAATCCTTGCTCTATTACTAACTGTGTGGACAAGTTACTTAATCTTTCCAGGCCTCAATTTATTCATCTGTAAAATGGGGGTAATAATTATCTACCTAGTAAATTTTTTGTGAGGGTTGCATGAATTAATGCTTCTAGACACACTTAGGGTCCTAGAAATCTTATTTCTGCCATATTAAAGTCAGTAAATTCCTTCAGGAATAGTCTTAGAGTAGGGCAAAGGTATACATTTAAACTTTTGATTTTGGATGTGGTACTAAATTTTCATCAGAAACTTGAACCCATTAATACATCTTATGGTGGCATATTAGAGCTTGTTGTTAGCTATAAAAAATTTCTTAATGCCTGGGATAGTCTGGAGTGGATATTACTATAACTGATTAAAATGACTTTCTTATTTTGAATTAGGTTACAGACTATGCTATCGCCAGGCGAATAGTAGACTTGCATTCAAGAATTGAAGAATCAATTGATCGTGTGTATTCCCTTGATGATATCAGGAGGTATCTTCTTTTTGCAAGACAGTTTAAGCCCAAGGTAACCTGCCCTTTTGTACTGTAATTGGGCATAATAAGTATATGAAAGTGGCATTTAAACAAAAGCGTTGTATGGAAATTAACTGAACCTGACTTGTTTGGGTGTTTAAGGTCATTTGGTTGGTTAGTTGGTTGGTTTGATTTTGGTTTGGGTTTTCTGGTTTGTTTTTGGTTTTTTTTGAGAACAGTTTGTTTCCTCAGAGAGACTTGAGAAAGGGAATTTTTTAAAAGTCTGAAAAGTTCAATTTCTTTAACTTTTTAGGTATAATAAAAAGATTTTTATGGGTGAACAGTTTTGAATAACCAAATAATGTAGGATATCCTTTTATTTCAACCATTATTCCTAAGAATCTTAAAACTGCATGTGTTTAAATCAGTAGTCTACTGAATCTCTCAAATCTGTCTCTGAGGGAAGCTTGTATTCCTCTAGGTTATTGTAATGAACATGAGTAACTTTTACAATACAGGATCCAGGGTGCTCACTTGGACATTTATTTTTAAGATAAACCTCCATAATGCATTTTTTTTGACATTTTCCTAAAGTAGAGTACAAAAAAAAAATTGTTTGATTCTGGTTGAGGTTTTTACACTCTTTCTGGCTTGACTTTTGGGAGTTATGCTTAGATTTTAATTATCTATCACATTCACTTAATATTGGGATTGACTCTCACTGTCCCAAGGGAAGGGTAAAGCACTTTTGTTTGCAGAGGCATTTATTCTCCATGACTACGCTGGTCCCTCTTGACTTTGGCATGCTTCCTTAATATGCTTAGTTCCTTGCTCTGAAAAACAGTATTCTTTAGAATGCCTCATTTTGTTGTTATTATTTAACTAATAATAAGGTATATATACAGTAGGGGATATGTTCCAAGACCCCCAGTGGATGCCAGAAACCACAGATAGTACCAAGCCCTATATGTACGATGTTTTTTCCTATACGTACATACCTGTGATAAAGTTCAGTTTATAAGTTAGGCACAATAAGAGAATATCTGAATTGCCAGCATTACTACTCTTGCACTTTGAGGCCATTATTAAGTAAAATAAGGGTTACTTGAACACAAGCACTATGTTACCCTAACAGTTGATCTGATAACCAAAATGGCTACTAAGTGACTAATAAGCAGGTAACATATACAGTGTGGATACACTGGATAAAGGGATGATTCTTGTCCCAGATGGGACATTGGACAGCATAAAATTTCATCACACTTCTCAGAATGGTGCACAATTTAAAACTTATAAATTATCTCTGGGATTTTCTGTTTAATATTTTCAGACTTCAGGTGACCACAGGTAACTGAAACCACAGAACGTGAAGCCACTGATAGGGGGCAGTATTATATATATTGACTTTTCTTTTTCCCAAAGACTGCATAAGTTAATTAACTGAGCCTCAAGAATAGCCTGAGCAGTAATCTGTTTAATGAGCTTTCGCATGTTGGGTATAAAAGTATACATTGTTTAGAAATGGTCATTTGCTTAAATACTAACTCTACTGTCTTCCTATTCATAAAATTAGTACATGGAATTCATAGTCCTCCTTTGTATTAGTTTCTTTTGAAAGGCATTTCAGTATTA
Source organism: Stenella coeruleoalba (assembly GCF_951394435.1). Taxonomy (NCBI): domain Eukaryota; kingdom Metazoa; phylum Chordata; class Mammalia; order Artiodactyla; family Delphinidae; genus Stenella; species Stenella coeruleoalba. Next base: position 35,048,657 of record NC_137151.1, on the reverse strand, counting down.
ATTTCTTGTCATTGGTTTCAAAGTTTTGACCTTCTTAGTTTCCCCAGAGTATCTTCACCTGGAAGGCTCTTAAACTTAATGTTTAAAGCTGCTCCCATTAAGTAGAAATGCTCTGACTTCACTGATACTCTGGAACAGATTTCTAAAGAGTCGGAGGACTTCATTGTGGAACAGTATAAACGCCTCCGCCAGAGGGATGGTTCTGGAGTAACCAAGTCTTCATGGAGGATTACAGTGCGACAGCTTGAGAGCATGATCCGTCTCTCTGAAGCAATGGCTCGGATGCACTGCTGTGATGAGGTATCAAAGTCACTCTAACATAATGGGAAAGAGAAATTGATTTGTTGGCTTACAAGCTGTTTTTATGTTTGGTATAAGACATACTAGCATTAGTTGCAGATTTATTTTTATATGACTATTGAGTGCTCATAGGATACATGACCCCTGACCCTGGGGTTTTCCCCTTGAAGAATGTTGCTGTCAACCATTTTTTGAATGTAGTAGTTAGATTAATGATAATGAGATAATCATGACATAGATTATAGAGTACATACATATAGAGGTGAGTTCAAGATTAATGCCATTCATTCAAGGAAAATTTGTTTAAATCCTACAATGTGCTAGGCCTGTGGGAGGGGATGCAGATATGATAATGTAGCCTCCAGTCTCCTAATAAGGGAATTCTCCTTTGTATAACATGTGTATATTAAATTGTTCTTTGAGCCCTGGGTTCTACAGGTACATGTCAGTGGGTATTTAGGGAGTAAATGGGGGGCAGAGTGGAAGGATGCCCTCATCTCTGCTTCAAGCAAACAAGCTCTGCTTTTATCTAGCTTTATATTTTAGACAGTGTAAGATTTTGTTTGAGGAAGGAGTTTGGCTGTTTTTCTTAATAGTATGATTGAGGTATAATTCACATAGAGAAAAATGTACAGCTTTGACTTTTTACGTACACCCTTGTGGCCACTCAGCTTATAACAAAGAAGGTTTACATCATCCTAAAAAGTTCCCTTGCACCCTTCCTTCCCCAGAAGTAACCACTGTTCTTACTTCATTCACCATTTCTATCTCATAGATTTCATTTTTTGGCTTTTTTCCTTTTGTCTAATTTTTCAAATTCTCTGATGTGGTACTTTACTGTTTACAAAATACTTTCACACTGTCTTACTTGTTATTCTTTGATTCTCCTGACATTTAGTGGACATCTTTGTAAGTTAGGAGATGAATAAAAGAGCCCCTGTCTTCCATTGCTGATAGTTTGGTGGGAGCAAGACATATGTTTAATTAAGCATGTGAAATATGAGAGACGATATTAGATGGAGTGTCATCAGCAAAGAGTACAGAGATCAATGAATTATTTCATAACAAAGGTGGAGGGTTTGGGGAGATGCCAACATTTAAACTGGATCACTGAAGGGTGTATAGAATTTTGGTAGGAATTTTTAGAGTGAAGGTGGAAAGTTTAGAGTGAAGGGTATTGGGAGGAATATAGTGGAATCTGTAGAGAAAGAATAGGCCATGATGGAGGGGAATTCTTAAAAACCATACTAACATTTGTACCTTTTTTTTTTTCTTCATTGTAATGTTTCTTAAAATGAATTTCATAGAACTGATGTGTCTTGGAGAATTTCTAACAGATTTTTCTTTCCTTTTTTTGGTTTTTCAATAGGTAGTAAATGCATATGATATAAAATAAATATACATATATGCATATATATATACACAGATGCAGTTCCTGAATAAAATTGAGTGTTTTTGCATATATTTAAGAGCCATTTCTACTTCCTTTTATGATCATATTCTTTGTTCACTTTTTACTTTGTTTTATTAGAAGGCCTCCCCCACTCTAAGATTATAAAAGAATTTTCTCAGGATTTCCTCAAGCATTTAGATGGTTTCATTGTTTGTATTTAAATCATTCAAACATTTGGTATTTATCCTTCTGTAAGATGTGAGGTGTAAATCAGTTGATTCTTTTTCAGCTAGTTTCCTAGTTGTTCCAACACCACTTACTGAACAATCCGTCTTTTCCACACTGGTTTGGTATGCTTTTATTATATATTCTTGTGTTTGTTAGGATCTCTTTCCTGAATTCTGTTCCTATGCTGTCTTAGCCTCCTCTTGCATTAGTACCACAATATTTTAAATGTTCTCTTTTGTTCCACTGCATTGTTGCACTTTTGTTCCAATGCATGTTCCACTGCATTGTTCTCTTTTGGCTGTTGTGAACTTAATAGCCAGCTGGCTTTGTTTTGTTTTGGTTTTTATTGATGAGTGATATTCACTGTTTGAGGAAAGCATCCTAGGAACTTGTTTGGAAAACCCAGGAATTTTTGAACAAAGCACTAACCATTCTGTCTCTAGACTGCTGTTCTAATCTATAGATTCTGAACTTGAGCTACAACATCTCCAGCCACCTCTGCTCACTTCAGACTGGCCCACATAATCCTGATTGGCAAGAACCAATTCCTTAATACCTGTCCTATTGCTCCTGAATTCAGTGTTTTTTGTATACTGACAGACTCCTTGGTTTGTCTGAAGTCAAGGGGAGATTCTGTTGGCATTCAAGGACCTCTCTGTTCAGCCCTGAAATGGGTTTTTCCTCCAGTTGCATGGCTTTTCCCTGTACTTGTGCTACTAAATGTATAAAGGTATATAATTATACCACCCCCTAGATTTTCCCTAATTGTTGAATATATTGTGAAATATGAAATACATTCACCCTTAAAGCTATCTGTCCATTTATCTTTATTTCAAAAATCTGAACATAGGGCCAGCATATACTTGAGCTCAGTATTTGAGGTGAAATTTAAATATGAATAAAATAAAAATAGTATACCCCCCAAAAAATTATTGATATTGAGAACATGTTAAATTTATATGTTAATATGGAGAATTGACTTCTTTATGATGATTTTTTCTAAGAAAGCATAATAGCGGTTAGAATCTAGATTATGCCACTATAAAAATCTCAGCTGTTTAAAACAGAAACAATTACATTTTTTTGCTCATGCTTCATGTTCATTTATGTTAGCCAGAGGCTCTGCGCTTCACATCGCTCAGAAATTCAGGCTGATGTAAAGGTTCTTTCTTGACATACACTTCCATGATCACAGAAGACAGAAAAGACAAGGTGAATCATATGCCATTTCTTAACCTTCTATCTAGAAATGACATGACACTGCTGGTCACATTTCATTGGTCAGAGGAATTAACATGGCCATGCCTAAGTTCAAGAGGTTAAAGCAGTGCCTTCCTTTCAGGTGTCTAGAATGACAAATGCAAACATTCGTTAACAGTTCTGAGTACCAGAGACCTCATTATCTTTCCACTTATGTCTTTTTTTTTTTTTTAACATCTTTATTGGGGTACAATTGCTTCACAATGGTGTGTTAGTTTCCGCTTCACAACAAAGTGAATCAGCCATACATATACACATGTTCCCATATCTCTTCCCTCCTGCGTCCCCCTCCCTCCCACCCTCCCTATCCCACCCCTCCAGGCGGTCACAAAGCACCGAGCTGATGTCCCTGTGCTATGCGGCTGCTTCCCACTAGCTATCTACCTTATGTTTGGTAGTGATATATGTCCATGCCTCTCTCTCGCTTTGTCACAGCTCACTCTTCCCCCTCCCCATATCCTCAAGTCCGTTCTCCAGTAGGTCTGTGTCTTTATTCCTGTCTTACCCCTAGGTTCTTCATGACATTTTTTTCCCTTAAATTCCATATATATGTGTTAGCATACGGTATTTGTCTTTCTCTTTCTGACTTCACTCTGTATGACAGACTCTAGGACTATCCACCTCATTACAAATAGCTCAGTTTCGTTTCTTTTTATGGCTGAGTAATATTCCATTATATATATGTGCCACATCTTTATCCATTCATCCGATGATGGGCACTTAGTTTGTTTCCATCTCCGGGCTATTGCAAATAGAGCTGCAATGAAAATTTTGGTATGTGACTCTTTTTTAATTATGGTTTTCTCAGGGTATATGCCCAGTAGTGGGATTGCTGGGTCATATGGTAGTTCTATTTGTAGTTTTTTAAGGAACCTCCATACCGTTCTCCATAGTGGCTGTACCAATTCACATTACCAGCAGCAGTGTAGGAGTGTTCCCTTTTCTTCACACCCTCTCCAGCATTTATTGTTTCTAGATTTTTCCACATATGTCTTTTGTTTCACTCAATAGGTTTTAAAGTTCATATGATTTTTGCATGTTTCTTGTTGAATTTATTTCTTGATATTTTGTTATTTTTGTGGGTATTGAAGGTAGACTTTTTTCATTTTATATTTTAACTGGTTGTTGCGTGTATATATGAACTATTGATATCTGTATGCTAGTTATGTACTATACTGATGCCTTTTGTTTGTAGTAGTTTTTCAGTTGAGTCTGTTGATTTTCCAGATTTTTGTTCTTATTTGCAAATGATAAATGGCATATGTTTTTCTTTCTATTCTTATTGAAAAAGAAACTTAATCTTTTCCCATATTTTCCACTAATTTACCTTTGCTGTTGTAATACAATGTCTAATAATTATGACATTGGACATTTTTTTCTTGTTCCTAATTGGCTCTGTGGCTGAGATACGATGTGTTTTTATCAATAGGAACTATACATTTATTATTATGTCTTGAATATTTTTATCAAGAAGATTTTTTTTTTTTGGCCAGTTGTCTTTTTAGTGTGTATAGAGTTAATCGTGATTTTTTTTTCTCCTGGATCTATTAAAATGAAAAATAAATTAATAGACTTTCTAATGTCAAGCCTTCCTGGAATAAATCCCACTTTTTTTTAATGCATTTGGCTTGTTTGCTGTTATTTAGAATTTTTAAAGCAGTACTCATAAAAAACATTGATTCCATTTGTTTTTGCAGTCTGTTTTATTATCGTGGTTATTTCATTTACATTTTTGAAAGTTTTCCCCTTTTTTCTCTATTCTAGAATGGTTTTCTATTGCATTAAAATTATCTGCTATTTTACTGATATGAATTCTCAAGTAAAACTCTCTGGGTCTAGTGTATACAATTTGGGTGCATGGTTCTTAATTTCTGCCATGGAAGTCAGTCTTGTTTAGATTTTCTATCTCTTCTTGGGTCAGTTTTGGTAAGCTACATTTTCCTAGAAAAGTATCCACTACCAAGAGTTGTTTCAGAGTTTAATAATATCCAGTTAGAATAATATCCAGTTAGAATGTTTTTTTGGTTGCTTGTTTTAATTTTACTGCATTGTGATTAGAAAATGATGTCTATGTTTCTCATTTAGTTTTTTGGTTTTTTGGAATTTGGTTTTTTGGATGCTTTGTAGCCCAGAGCCCATTTCCATAGGTGTTCCATGAGCACTTCAATGGAAGGCCTAGTCTCTGTTTACAGTGTATATAATTTTATATATCTGTGAAGGGGGAGGTTACCTTATTATGTTACATAGGTCTTCTATTTTTTTGTCGGGTGTTTTGGTCTACTGTATCTTCTCTAGATTGAAAGTTAAAAGTCTCCTATGGGGACTTCACTGGTGGTGCAGAGGTTGAGAATCCGCCTGCCAATGCGCATGGGACAAGGGTTCAAGCCCTGGTCTGGGAAGATCCCACATGCTGTGGAACAACTAAGCCCGTGAGCTACAGCGACTGAGCCTGCGCTCTAGAGCCCGTGAGCCACAACTACTGAAGCCCACGTGCCTAGAGGCCATGCTCCGCAACAAGAGAAGCCACCGCAGGGAGAAGCCTGGGCGCCGCAATGAAGAGTAGCCCCCACTCGCTGCAACTAGAGCCTGCACATAGCAATGAAGACCCAGTGCAGCCAAAAATTAATTAATTAATTAAAAGAAAAGTCTCCTATGAATAGGTTTTATTTCTCTACCAACATAGTTATTGTCTCTTTGTATTTATCCTTTTTTCTCCTATAAATTCTATTTTACTGATATTGTTGTTCTCTTAACTGATACATATATTTTCATTGAGATTTGTACCCTCTAACTTTGTCTCATTTATGCCTTTTGGCCTGAACTCCACCTTGCTTTCTTTGTTAGGTATACAGGTATACCTTTGCCTAACTTTTTACTATTTTTCGGCATTTCTGAGTAAGTTTAAGTGTGTCTTATATACATATACAGCATAGAGTCGGATTTTGTTTTGTGATGCAAAGAAAATTTATTTAGCATGTAAGTTAAACCCATTTACATTTATTGGTATGAGAGATAGGTTTATTTGGGTTTTCGTTTTTGTTTTCTTTTTATAGTTGACATGATTTTTCATTTTGTGGTCACTTTGCTTTTGCTTGTATGTGTAGTTCTGAGATTCAGAAAGTTATTTTAGTGGTTACTTTTATTATTATAACTTTATATTGTACCCTTAGTTCTCTATTGGTTCTCTACTATGAAGTGATAAAATTAGCATGTTTCATCTTCTTTCTTCTTCCCTTCCCTCCCAACCACCTGATTTTAGTAAATAATATTTTACTGTTTACCTTTGCACAGTCAGATATGCTTATCCATGGCTTGATTTATCATCTGTTACAGGTGAGAGGCAATCAGCAAAATTTTTTTTTAATTGGGATATAGTTGTCTTACAATGTTGTGTTAGTTTCTACTGTACAGCAAAGTGGAGTTCCCTGTGCTATACAGCAGATTCTCATTAGTTATCTATTTTATACATATTAGTGTATGTATATGTCAATTGCAATCTCCCAATTCATCCCACCTCCCCTTTCCCTCCTTGGTGTCCATACGTTTGTTCTCTGTCTTTCTGCCTTGCAAAAAGTTTGATCTGTACAATTTTTCTAGATTCCATGTATATGTGTTCATATATGACATTTGTTTTTCTCTTTCTGACTTACTTCATTTTGTATGACAGTCTCTAGGTCCATCCACGCCTCTACAAATGACCCAATTTCTGTCCTTTTTATGGCTGAGTAATATTCCATTGTATATATATACCACATCTTCTTTAACCATTCATCTGTTGATAGGCATTTAGGTTACTTCCATGACCTGGCTATTGTAAATAGTGCTGCAATGAATATTGGGGTGCATATGTCTTTTTGAATTAATGGTTTTCTCTGGGTATATGCCCAGTAGTGGAATTGCTGGGTCATATGGTAATTCTATTTTTAGTTTTTTTAATGAACCTCCATACCGTTCTCCACAGTGGCTGTATCAATTTACATTCCTACCAACAGTGCAAGAGGGTTCCCTTTTCTCCACACCCTCTCCAGCACTAATTGTTTGTAGATTTTTTGGTGATGGCCATTCTGACTGGTGTGAGGTGATACCTCATTGTAGTTTTGATTTGCATTTCTCTAGTAGTTAGTGATGTTGAGCATCTTTTCATATGCGTCTTGGCCATCTATATGTCTTTGGAGAAATGTTTATTTACGTCTTCCGCTCATTTTGGGGGCTATCAGCAAATTTACTCCCATCTCTTGGGTCTCCCTGTACCCCTCTATCTTCAGGACATATACCATTTACATTTTCTTCTGTCACTCTTGATTCCCACGTTTGTTTAAGTCTTAGTTTTGTAGCTAAATGTGTGCAAGGCATGATCATTGGAGATAAATTTGTTACGATTTCTAACTTATCACTTCACTGATTGAAAATTGGCCTTTTTTCAAGGGTTTGATGAAAAAGATGAGTTCATGGGAATAATATTCCCTGAGTGTTATGTTCAGCAGGGTTATTTGTAGTCTTTACCTGAATGACATCCAACCTCTGGCTCATATTTTCTTTTCTTAGAAATTTTTCTACTGTATCCTGACATCAGTTGTTCTTTGCGAAAATCTGAGGCCAGCCCTTGATTATTAATTTTTCCTCCATAAGTAGTTTGATATTTTTCTCTTTCCAAAGTATTTTCTCTTTCCAAAGTATCTTATTTTTGTAGACCAGTAAGTTTACTAGGATATGTCTTGATATTGACTGTTCTCAAATGGCTTAAAGTTTCATTGCAGGTGGTAATGTATTTAAAGGAAAAAAAAAAAGGCTGCTCTGCTGGGTTTATCTATTGTTATAGGGCTCAGCTCATTAGGAAGGGAGTAGATTTAGAGAGACTGTTGATTATTCATACAAAGACTTAAAGCAGTCTCCCCCTGCCCCCAAATAGACTTGTAATTTTTCTTCTAAGTAGGCTTTTTTTTTTTGAGGCAAAACATACGTACAGAGAGTGCACAAATCACAAGTGTACAGTTCTGTTAACTTTCAATGAACGTATCTATGTAATCTATACCCAGATCAGGAAGTTGAACATTCCTTACTAGCATCTCTAAGAGCTACCCTTTCAGTTTGTTTACAGTCACTGCTACTGTTCTCTGAGGATAACCTTTTTTTTTTTTCTTTATGGTTATATAGTATTCTAACCATACTTTTCCTGATGGTTAGTTAGGTTGTTTTCAACCTTTTTTCCCCTCCCAGTTGTGGTTAAATACACGTAACTATCAGTGAATGTTATCACAGTGATTGGCTCATTCTTCTATTAATGGACATTTGGATAGTTCCAATTTGGGTTCTTATGGGATGTGCAGGTCTTTTAGTTCATCTGATGTATTTATACGTACATTTCTGTTTGGTGTGTATCTAGGAGTGGAATCATTGGGTCATAGATTGTAGGTGTGTGCAGTTTAGTAAAGCCTGAAAATCAGTTTTCCATAATGGTTGTAACAATTTATATTCCCAGCAGCAGTGAATGAAAGTTGTCTACATTCTCAATATTGTTGGTCCTTTTAACCATTCTGGTGAATTTATGGTGTTCTCTCATATTTTATGTTGTGTAGAGGGAGAAAGTGAGAAAACCAAAATGCCACTGTAATTTCATATGGAGAAAGTCTGTTTGTTATATCAAAAAGACTGGCTTACTGATTTACTTCATCTTGATTGGTTTAGGTCCAGCCTAAACATGTGAAGGAAGCTTTCAGGTTACTGAATAAATCAATCATCCGTGTAGAAACACCTGATGTCAATCTAGATCAAGACGAAGATGCCCAGATGGAGGTAGATGAGGGCCCAGATGGCATCCATGGTGAGGTGTCTGTTCATGACTGTTCTAGAGTTAGGGACCAAAATGTTCTCTGAGATGTCATGGTAAAAATGCACTTACTGATGGTTGTGAAGTCTATTAGCAAAAGGGGAAAAAATGGATATTGAATTTTATTAACTGTTTCTAAGTTAAAATATAATTACTTGATATAAAATATATATGCTTGAAAGACTGAGAGAAAAAACACCAAAATGGAGACAGTGGACTTAATATTGCAAATGCACTTTCAGATTATGAAATCCTTTTATCTCCCAATCTTCCCATCCCTTCCAAATGGGTTTTTGTATTCACTGGTAGCATTTATAAATTTTCTAATTTATTTATACAATTACTAAATACTGAGTATAACTATATGGTTATAGTATTAAAATATAAGTATTTATACTTATGTATATAAGTATAAATATATTTATATTATTATTAATATTAGTATTAAATTAATTATTTAATTTAATACTATATTATTATTTATATTATATATATAGTTATATAATATATATTATATATATAATATATATATTTATATATAGTTATATAATTATAACTATATAATATAGCTATAATTATATAACTATATTTTTATATAATATATATATTATATAAATATATATTTTTTATATATTATATAAAAATATAGTTATATATATATTTATATATATATTTATATATAGTTATATATATAAATATATTTTTTATATATTTATATATATAAATATAATTATGTATATAATATTTAAATATTATTTTATATATATATAAATATAAATATATATAATATATATAAATATATATATAAATATATATAAATATATATTTATAAATATATATATTTATATATTTATATAACTATATTATATATATAATTATATAACTATATTTTATATAATATTTATATTTATATATAATATATATAAAAATATATAATATATAAATATAAAAAAATTATATATTTTTACATAATATTTATATTTATAAATATTTTTATAATATTTATATATATATTTTATAAATATAAAAATTTTATATAATATTTATATTTATAAAAATATTCATAAATATTTATATTATATATTTATATATATAATATATATAAATATATATAATATATATAGTTATATAATTATAACTATATAATATAGTTATAATTATATAACTATATTAATATTATTAATAGTAGTATTAAAATATAAGTAGTATATTTATAAACATTTAATAAGGGAGTATTGGAGGCACAGAAAGAAGATTCAAACAGTTAATATTTCACTTAGGTCATGCTGATATCCCTGCTCCTGTGAATGGAATTAATGGCCACAGTGAAGACATGAACCAAGATGCTGTTCCAAAAGCCTCCCTAAGGCTGGGCTTCTCCGAATACTGCCGAATCTCTAACCTTATTGTGCTTCATCTCAGAAAGATGGAAGAAGGTGAGGCCATACATACTTAGTGCTGCTCACATGCTGAGTCACTTACATAAGCTGTATTCACATAAACAACTTTTTTTTTTTGTCTAACATCTTTTTTTTCTTTAACATCTTCATTGGAGTATAATTGCTTTACAATGGTGTGTTAGTTTCTGCTTTATGACAAAGTGAATCAGCTAACAACTTCTGATTGCTAAAGATTGTGTTATTTTGTCAGAAGAGATGAGAAACTGTTAGACAAGCTCACTTTGGCAAACAAAATCTACTAGGGAATGTCAGCATATCTACCAGCCCAGATATTTCCCCACAAGTTCATTGTCAAAGGTTTATGACTCATTCTTATTAATGTCCTTGGCCTATTTTAATATTTGTGAAGCTGAATTTGGGATCTGATAATATATAAAGACGCACTTAACAAATGTTTTTACAGATGCAAAGTCACTTTTCCTTACAATGGGTTTGTTTAAAATGGATGGACTCCTAGAGTGTTTATATATCATAGACAAGTAATTGAAACTCAAAAGGCTATTAGCACAAGTACATTCCAGACTAGAAATGAAGTAAAATCCTCATTTCTCTGTAGGTAAAGTGTGATACCTGAACATTACTACCCTTCCTGTTCTTAACTGCTTTACCATGCTATCCAGGTTTTCTCAACCTGTAATTAGCCACAAGGCAGAAGGAAAAGTGATTAAATCAAGGGGTTGAACTTAAACTTCGGTTGGTGATTAACCATCAAAAAATTCTTATTTGACTGTCAGTATGCTGGCTTCCAGACATATTCTCATCAGAGTGTCCTAACTGCGATGGAGGAAGAGAACACCAGAGATTGTCTTAGCTTACTAAAAGATTTAAGCCCTTTAGTTTCTGCCCTCAGTCCCCTGGGAACTGTGGACCAGTGGGAAGGAGGAAAGAAGGCAGTAAAGAGGCCACTAGGACAGAGAGGTTTTAGTTCCAGTCCCTTCTCACATAAAAAGATTTGGGAGCAAACATTCCTGTGTTCATGTTGTACTTATTCTTTCTCTCTCTCATGCAACTAAGTTTTAAACATGGCCAACCATCAATGGAGCAAAGATACGATTAGCATCCACACAGTGCATTCCACAGATAAATTCTAGGTCTTCCTCCTTTCCCTAAAAAAAGAAAAAAGACGCTATTCACCCAGCCAGGTAAGTTATTAATTCTCAGTCTTCAGATAGACAGCTGTTTTCTAACAAAACTTTATTTTTTTTAAAGTTCATTTATTTATTTAGGCTACTCTGGGTCTTCGTTGCCACTCTCAGGCTTCTCTGGTTGCAGCACATGGGCTCTAGGGCACGTGGGTTCATTGCGGTATGTGGGATCTTTGTTCCCCAACCAGGGATGGAACCCAGTCCCCCTGCATTGGGAGTGCAGAGTCTTAACCATTGGACCACCAGGGAAGTCCCCTGGCAAAACTTTAAACTGTAAACCAAAGAGATTACTTACTCAAAAGCATTTGGACAAACCACTGAAATTTCAGTACAACCATAATAAAACTTTTCAGAGGCATCATCAGCAAAGCTAAAATTTTCCTATTTTGATTTTGTATTTTATTAGCAATTTCTAAAATCAAGACAAATGAAGTTTTCTTTTAGTATACTTTATATCTGTGATAGTTTAAAATATTGCCAGGTTCCAACTTCTCTTGTGAATTTAGAGTTCTGGACTCTAAAGGGCAGGTAGTTCAGTCAATAAGGATAGACCTTGCTGGAATAAATTGGTAATTTTTTATTTTTGAGTGAATACCTATGGATTTCACTCCTTGGTTGACCTCAATTCCATAAAGTGTTCCCCTTTCCAAAGAGGAATAGTTGTATTTAAGCAGTTTTGCTTGCTGTGACTTCATTCCTAATTTACGCTTTCAACTGCTGTTGACAGATTATCATAGGTGGTGAAGCATGAGAAGGTGAAGGAAACACCTTCATACTTTGAAGTCGTTATAGCTTTAAGAAACTTGTTTCTTATAATCTCTATTTTTTTAGATTTTTCTTTTCAGGATAAAGTAAGGCATACTTTAATTCAAGTAATATTTTTCAGGCTTATGCTGGAAGATTGCAAATCTTATTTCAGCAGATATGTTTTCTGACAGATTGAAGGTTATCTAATCTGTACATTATCTTGTGCATGCAGACTCCAAGAATTGGCAATACAGTTTGCTACAAGGATAATTTAATCCTTTTTAAATGTATTTTTTGTTGTTACAGAAGAGGATGAGTCGGCATTAAAGAGGAGTGAGCTTGTTAATTGGTACTTGAAGGAAATCGAATCAGAAATAGATTCTGAAGAGGAGCTGATAAATAAAAAGAGAATCATAGAGAAAGTCATTTATCGACTCACCCACTATGTACGTATATAATTAAGCTTGCTGAGGTATTACAGAAGGAGTTCATGCCTCAAATCTTTGTAGGTTCATTAGATGTTCATTTATTTTGAATCATTAGGATCTAGTCAGAATTAGGAGTTGTGTAAAACAAGAGAGAATTATTAACAGTTAATTGACTTATTTCTTCTGCTAAAATAAGCAGAACTTAAAGCTGGTAAAGTGAATTTAGGGTCTTATTATTTGTGTGTTTTTAACCTTTGTTTTCCACTCTACCATAAACCTTTGAGCGTCCTGACCACTGTCACCTATTTTCTGCATTTTATCCTTCCTCATGTTATCTCCCCCATTACCCAGCTTAAAATCTATCCCATGATCACTTTTTTCTTATACTTTCAACTTCATTCATTCTCTTTTATATTACTTGCTTGGCAAAATTCCAGATTTGGTTCAATCTAATTCGTTTTCTATACCTATATCTATGCAGTTAAAAGTATCTGGAGAAAAGCATACAACCATGTGCCCACTTTTATTTTAAATTCATGACCACAAATCTCAAATGGACAATTCTTTACTTCTGTCTTATCAACGTCACAGTAGTACTGACCTCACAGTAGCACTGCCCGATGCTATTACTTTTCCCTAGGCAGTTCATTCTCCTACTCTCTTAAAGGACCATTACATACATACCTTCTCACTACTCCAATCAGTTGATTATTTTCTGTATTCAGCTTGTCAGCAGCATCTGTCAAAGTTGATCACTCCTGGTCTTCCCTGGTGGCGCAGTGGTTGAGAGTCCGCCTGCCGATGCAGGGGACATGGGTTCGTGCCCCGGGCTGGGAAGATCCCACATGCCATGCAGCGGCTGGGCCCGTGAGCCATGGCCACTGAGACTGTGTGTCCAGAGCCTGTGCTCTGCAACGGGAGAGGCCACAGCAGTGAGAGGCCCGTGTACCGCAAAAAAAAAAAAAAAAAAAAAAATTGATCACTCCTTCTAGAAATACTTTGTTCACTTGGCTTCTGAGTCACCATGTTCTCCTGGGTCTTCTCCTTCTCACTGGTTATTTCCTCTTATTCTCTTTTCCTGAGTCTTTCTCTTGTCACTTTTTAAATGAAGTATTATGCTTAGTTCTCAGACCTCTTTTCTATTTATATTCATTGCCTAAGTGATCTCATTTGGTTCTATGAATTAAAAACCATTTGTGATGACTCCCATATTTATATCTCCAGCTCTCACCTGTCCTCTAAATTGCTAATGTATGTAGCTAGCTGCCTACTTGCAAATTAATAGGCGTCTCACGCTTAATGTGTTCAAAACAGTTTTTCCTTGCAATGTTTCACTTACTCATTTGCTTTAAGCCAGGCACCTTAGAATTATCCTTGATTCCTTGACTTCTCTTTCCCCTCACAACTTCTCTCCTTTTATAAGCAAATCCTGTGAGCCTTGCCTTCAGTATCAGTATTCTCTGTTTTCTTCTCACCACCGTCACATCTACCCAAGCCACCGTGCCTGGACCTCCATGGGTGCCTCCTAACTGTCCTCCCTTGCAGTGGCTCTCTGCCCAGCAGCCAGACAGATCTTTTAACAAATCAAATTGTTTTAGTGCCCTTCCTTCTAGTCCTTCTCTCACATTTAGAATAAAATCCAGTCTCCGTACCGTGGCCTGCAGAACCCTACACAAGCAAGCCCCTGCCCACCTCATTCACCTCTTTTCATAGCCTCTTCCCCTTGCCCATTCTGCTTAGTGACACTAGCCTTGTCACTGTTCCTTAGACACACCAAGCATGAAGGCCTTTGTACATGCCCTTTGTTTCTTTGCCCATATTACATCCTCCATTCTGAGGTCTGCTCAAATGTTACCTTCTCGGAGAAGTTATTCTTGCCTGGCCAGTCAAAATAGCCTCTTCCTTGCTGTCACCCCTTTACCCTGCTTTGTTTCTTCATAGTGCTTATCATTGCCTGGCAGTATAGTCTTTATTTAGGTGTTTATTTTGTCTCTCTTGTTAACATGCAAGCACCATGAGGACAGGGACTTTGTTTCTTTAGCCACTGTGTCCCCAGAATCTACAGTGGTGCCTAAGTCATAGAGGGCTCAAATACTTGTTAAATGATTGAATTTTTCTGTTCAAATGGCAGAGATTGCAGTTGACTTCACAATGCTCACTATATAAATATTATAGTTGTCACATATCAGGGTTTGTCATCTGAAAAATTATTTCCCTATAGAACTAGATGAGTCTATGGTTACAGGTGTGGGGGTGTGGGAAGAACTATTCCATTCAAAATTTAATGAATAATATGTATAAAAATAAAGCTGAACTGGGGTGGCGTTGTGCTCAGAGTTGTCTATCTAGTTAGTGGTGGGCAATGTGTTTGCATCAGGCCAGCCCTTCCCTCCCTTGTGGCCCTGGTATCAGTGTAAGATAAGATGGTCCATGCAAGAAATCCACATTTGGACACGTTGTGAAATTAACTGATCTAAATTGGGCTTACCTTTTTAAGTTTGACTCACCGCCTGAGCCAACTCAATACAGAAGACTAAGGAACTTGTACTGTGCTAATCAAATATGCTTCCTGTGAAGGTGTGTTAGTACATAGAGTGAGTGCTTGAAAGTGTCCAATCCCTCTTAGTGGAATTAGTGCTTATACTGTGGGCCTTTTCCACCTTCTTAGGATCACATCACTATTTCCTGAGTTCCTCTGTATGAGCCTTCGGTAGGAGCCTTTCTCATTTGTGGACGTATTAGACTTATAGTTACATCATGGCTTCAAATCTGTCATCAAGTTTATTAAGCCACATGGCATGTTCTGCTTTTTTTAATTAGTTAATAGGTCAGAGGGAAAATTGTTTCATGTTAATTATCTTTAGATTCTACTTCTAACTAAATTATGAATGGATGGTATATAAAAGAGTTCAGTGGCCAATAATTAAAAATTAACATAATATTAAGTGAAATTAAACACTTATCAGAGTGATAAACAGAATCATAAACATACTTATCAGAGGATTTTATACAATTGCATGATTATAAAATTCATATGTTCTTTTTTGAAGTTATATTTATAAGTAGTTGATATATATGCTAGGGAACCTGATTAAAATCACAACGTCAGTCTTACTGATGTATTTCTTAATTTTTCAAAAGAAGTTTATGATATGAAAAAGTCTATATCCTAATGGGAAGGTGACTTAGCAGAAGCTTGATATTGACTTTAAGATATAGTCCTTTTTCTGAGAGAGTTTCTGGGGGGAAATGAAAGAAAATGTTAGTCACAAATATTCAGAAGAAGGGTCAAGTCCAAGTCCTGTGTATCTTAGCATTCTTATAATACTGCTGGAGAACTGAGGACAAACGTTTGTGTTTCATAGGATCATGTTCTAATTGAGCTCACCCAAGCTGGATTGAAAGGCTCCACAGAAGGAAGTGAGAGCTATGAAGAAGATCCCTACTTAGTAGTTAACCCTAACTACTTGCTTGAAGATTGAGCTATTGAAAGTAACCAGAGAAACTGGCCTTCCACCTCTGGCGTGGAGTCTGGGTGGAGCTCTACTAGCCAGAGAAGTGCTTCTGGGAGTGATGATTCAGGAAGATTTACTCTGAGGAAGAAGAACCAAGTTGATTGCCTCATATGTCACATTCCTTTTATACCAACGCAGGTTTTATCCCTTTGTTTAGTGTGCTTCTTGCCTAAAAAAAGTTGGATTGCAATAGTGTGTCATTTCTATAACTGAGACCTTTGTTTTCATGTGTAGGAAAAGGTCTGTTGTTTTTGTTATGTGGTGTCTTATTGGAGAAATAACATTTTTCAATTGCCAACTACTTTTTTTCACCAAAATAACTTTTTCTGCAGTTGTCTATTGGCTTTATTTCTATTATAAATTATTGCTTCCATTTATTCATGAATATGAGTCTTTCCCTTTTTGCTTGATTCCTGGGGCAAAGGGGTGGAAATACGGCATTATGGTAAACATTTAGGTGTAGGTTCCTGTGAGGAGAGTCCTTATAAGAATTTGTTAGTGTGAAAGCTAAGAGGCCTTGGAGATGACTTTCCAAGGTTAATTCCAGTTCTCTTTGGTTTTTTTTAAAGACAGTTTATGAAAATAAAAAGTTTATTATACTTTTTGCATTACTCTTTAATAACTTTTTTAACTTATATATCCTAAGAGTAAGGTCTCAGAATTATTTTCTAACTGCTTTTTTAAGGGAAATACATTTTTTTTTAAGATTTTTTTTGATGTGGACGACTTTTAAAGTCTTTATTGAATTTGTTACAGTATTGCTTCTGTTTTTTCCTTTGGTTTTTTGGCCACGAGGTATGTGGGGTCCTAGCTCCCCAACCAGGGATCAAACCCACACCCCCTGCATTGGAAGGTGAAGTCTTAACCACTGGGCCGCCAGGGGAGTCCCCAATATGTCATTTTCTATATTACAGACCACTCTTAAATTTTATGGCATTTTTCCAGGAAAAGAGTTATTGCTGTTTATGATATTAATAGTCCCTGAGGCTTAGCTTTGATCAGTATGTACATGATGTAGCATTTCCTTTTGCTGCAGCTTTTGACAACAGATGATTCTGGGGCCTGCGGGGCCAGTTGGGGAATGTTTATATGTGGTATTTGAGTTCACTAATACAAACCTCTCTCCACTGGTTTGTGTACAATAGGGTAAGGGAGACTGGAAATGGATAGAGAAGTTGCAGTTAGCAGCTGCAGGGTATAAGCTCCTGTGAAAACTATGTTCCTAATTAATGGAGGTAGGAGAGCCTGTTGGAATAAGGAAACTTCAGTGTACAGGATCTCAGACTTCCTGTTGAGACAGGAGAGTCTAGGATAAGGCATGGACTAAGGCAGGGACGTTCAGTAACAGGTGATAGGAAGAACAACGAGTAAAAACTCAGAAGACAGCAAGAAAGAGTTCCTTCCATGCACTGATTCCCAACTTGATAAAGAAAATGGGGTGAGGAGGTTCCGAAAAGAGAAACAGCCTGACAGAAATTTGAACTTCAATTTGATCAAATACTGAACCCCAAAGCAAAGTGTGAAGCCCAGGGAAGATGAGTTCCTTAATGGTGAATCTGTCTTCTCCTCCCCAATTCTGTCGTTAGTGAAAGTAGGGGCTCTAAGCAAAGTGAGGCCATTAATACAACTAAAATCAGTTTTTACCCATCTGAATAAGTGTGCTTACTTTTTCACACACCCCCTTTCTCTACATGTTACTTGTCAGGGAAACGAAGTGGCTAATGGATGATGGAGCATGTATAAGATCTTTATGAAGAAAATTAGATGAGTATTTAGTAAGCAGATGTAACTTCTTTCTGAATAGGACGTCTTAAATATTGTAAGTTGTCAACTGATCCATAAATTTAATGTATTTTCAACCAAATGCCGACAGATGTCCATCAATAAGCAAATGACTACATAAATTGTGATATAGCAATGCTCTGAGTTATGCAAACTAAAATGAGGGAAATGAAGATGTTTGAAATGGAAATATCTCTAGGACACATGGAAAAGAAAATGTGCAAATAAAGCTGTGGAGCACCTAAATATATAAAGCAAGTATTAACAGACATAGACAGCAAATATTAACAGGATAGACAGCAAAACAATAATAGCAGGGAACTTTAGTACCCCACTTTCATCAAAAGGATAGATCATCCAGTCAGATTATCAATAAGGAAGCACTGACCTTAAATAACATGTTTAGACCAGATGGATGTAACAGACATGCAGAACATTCCATCCAAAAGCAACAGAATATAGACTCTTTTCAAGCACACATGGAAAATTCTTCAGGACAGATCATATGTTAGGACACAAAACAAGTCAATACGTTTAAGAAGACTGAAATCAGTATCAGGCATCTTTTCTGACCATAATGGTATAAAACTAGAAATCAACTACAAGAAGCCTAAAAATTTCACAAATATGTGGAAATTAAGCAACCTACTGAACAACCAATGGGTCAAAGAAGAAATTTAAAAATAATGAGAAATGAAAATGGAAACAGCATACCAAAACTTACGGGATACAGCAAAAACAGTCTAAGAGGGAAGTATATAGGGATAAAAGCCTACATCAAGAAACAAAGATCGCAACCTAACTTGCTATCTTGGGGGGAAAAAAATGAAGCCCAAAGTTAGTAGAAGAAAGGAAAGAGCAATGAAACTTAAGAGCTGGTTTTTTTCTTTTTAAGATAAAATTGATAAAACTTTAGCTAGACTCACAAAAAAAGCCCTCAAAATCAGAAAGGAAAGAGGAGGTGTTACAAGTTGTACCATGGAAATACAAAGAATCAGATGTTACTGTGAATGATTGTTGGCCAACAAATTGGATAGCCTAGAAGTGGACTGCTAGAAACATACCTACCAAGATTGAATCATGATGAAATGTGAAATGTGAGTAGTCTGGTTAGTAGTGAGGAGATTGAATCAATAATCAAAAACCTCCCAACAAAAGTCCAGGACCATATGGCTTCACTGATGACTTCTACCAAACATTTAAAGAATTAATACCAGTCCTTCTCAAACACTTCCAAAAAATCAAAGAGGAGGAACCACTTCCAAATTCATTTTATGAAACCAGCATTACCCTGATACCAAAGCCAGACAAGGACACCTAAAGAAAAGAAAATTATAGGCCAATATCCCTGATGTACAAAATAGATGCAAAAATCCTTAACAAAACTTCAACAGTATGTTAAAATGACCATACAACATGATCAAGTGGGATTATTCCAGGATGCAAGGATGATTCAACATCTGAAAATCAATCAGTGTATTACACCAGTTTAACAAAAAAGGATAAAAATCATGGTCCTCTCCGTAGATGGGGAAAAAAGCATTTGGTAAAATTCAACATCCATTTATGATTTTAAAAAACTGTCAACAAATTGAATATAGAGAGAAAGTACCTCAACATAATAAAGGCCATAGAGACTTTCCTGGTGGTCCCCTGGTTAAGACTCTGTGCTCCCATTGCAGGGGGCCCGGGTTCGATCCCTGGTCGGGGAACTAGATCCTGCATGCCACAACTAAAAACGGATCCTGCACACGGCAACAAAGATTCCATGTGCCACAACTAAGACCCAGCATGGCCAAATATTAAAAATAAAGGCCATAAATGGCAAGCCCACAGCTAATCATACTCTTGGGGATGAGACAAGGGTGCCTGCTCTCACCTCTTATTCAATATAGTATTGGAATCCTAGCCAGAGCTAGGAAAGAAAGTCATCCAAATTAAGGAGAAGTAAAATTGTCACTATTTGCAGATGACATGATGTTGCATATAGAAAACCCTAAAGACTCCACCAAAAAACTTAGAATTGATCAATGAATTCAGCAAAATTGCAGCATACTAAATCAATATGCAAAAATCTGCATTTCTATACACTAATAAAAACTACCAGAAAAAGAAATTAAGGAAATAATCCCATTTACAGTTGCATAGTAAGAAAAAACATACCTAGGGATAAATTTAACCAAGGAGGTAAAAGACCTGTACACTGAAAACTATAAGCGTGGTGAAAGAAATTGAAGAAGACACAGATAAATGGAAAGATATTCCGTGCTTACAGATTGGAAGAATTAATATTGTTAAAATGCCCATACTATCCAGAGGAATCTACACATTCAGTGCAATCTCTATCAAAATTTCCATGGCATTTTTCACAGAAATAGAACAGACAATCCTAAGACTTGTATGGAACCACAAAAGACCCAGAATAGCCAAAGCAGTGTTGAGAAAGAATAAAGCTAGAGGTATCATGCTTCCTGATTTCAAGCTGTATTACAAAGGTATAGTAATTAAAACATTATGGTATTGACATTAAAACATACGTATAGATCAGTAGGACAGAATAGAGAACCTAGAAATAAACCCATGTATATATAGTCAGTTAATTTACAACAAAGGAACCAAAAATATACGATAGGGAAAGACGGTCTCTTAAATAAATGATGTTGGGAAAACTAGATCACTACCTTACACCATACACAAAAGTTAATATGGATTAAAGAGTTGGAGATTAAACCTGAAATCATAAACTTCCTAGAAGAAAACACAGGTGGTAGGTTCCTTGATATCAATCTTGGCAATGATTTTTTGGATTTGACGCTAAAGCAAAGGCAACAAAAGCAAAAATAAATAAATAGGGCTACAACAAACTAAAAAGCTTCTGCACAGCAAAGAAAACCATCAGTCAAATGAAAGAATGGGAGAAGATATTTGCAAATACTGTATCTGATAAGGGCTTAATATCCAAAGTATGTAAAGAATTTATACAAGATAACCATCTAAAATGGGCAGATAATCTGAATAGGCATTTTTCCAAAGAAGATATTCAGATTGCCAACATACATGAAAAGGTGCTCAACATAACTAATCATCAGGGAAATGAAAGTCAAAACCACAATGAGCTATTACATTACACCCATGAGAAAGGCTATTATGAAAAAGGCAAAAAATAACAAGCGTTGGCAAGGATGTGGAGAAAAGAGAACTCTTGTGTAATATTGGTGAGAGCCTCTATGGAAAACATAGAGGTTTCCCAAAAAACTAAAAATAGAACTACCATATAAATCCAGCAATTCCACTTCTAGGTATTTATCTGAAGAAAATGAAAAAGCTAACTCAAAAAGATTGATGCACCCTCATGTTCATTGCCACATTATTTACAATAGCCAAGACATGGAAGCAACCTAAGTGTTCACTGATGGAAGAATGCATAAAATGTATATATATGTACAATCAAGTATTATTCAGCCCTAAAAAGAAGGAAATCTTGTCATTTGTGACAACATGGATGAAACTGGAGGGCATTATGCTAAATGAAATAAGACAGAAAGACAAATAGTGTATAATCTGTGTGGAATCTAAAACATTTTTAGAGTAACTTTTTAATTTATTCATTTTATTTTTTTGGCTATGTTGGGTCTTAGCTGCAGCATGCGGGATCTTTTCGTTGTGACACATGGGCTTCTCTAGTTGTAGTGCACAGGCTTCTCTCTAGTTGTGGTGTGCGGGTTTTCTCTGTCTAATTGTGGCGCGAAGGCTCCAGGGTGTATGGGCTGTGTAGTTTGCGGCATGCAGGCTCTCATGTTGAGGTGCGTGAGCTCAGTAGTTGTGGCATGTGGGCTTAGTTCCCCTGCAGCATGTGAGATCTTAGTTCCCCGACCAGGGATCAAACCCGTGTCCCTTCATTGGAAGGTGTATTCTTTACCACTGGACTACCAGGGAAGTCCCTAAAAAAATATTTTTAATAAAATAAAAATGAACTCATAGGTACAAAGGCTAGATTGGTGGTTGCCAGAGGTGGAGGTGGTAGGTGGGTGAAATGGGTGAAAGTGGTCAAAAGGTACAAACTTACAGTTACAAAATAAATGTCATGGGGATGTAATGTACACCATGGTGACTATAGTTAATAACACTCTATTTGAAAGTTGCTAAGAGAGTAGATCTTAAACGTTCTCACCACACACAAGAAAAAAATTTGTATCTATGTGTGGTGATGGATATGTTAACTAGATTTATTGTGGTGATATGTGTGCAGTGTATACAATCATGTTGTACACCTAGAACAAATATAATGTTATATGTCAATTGTATCAATTTTTAAAAATTAATTTTAAAAAGGAAAAATACAAGCTTTTCTTATAACTTTGTAGAAGAGGCTTTTTAAAACTATGTGTAAGCAGAGATGCCATAAGGAAAAAAATTAATAAATTTGACTACACCAAAGTTTAAAAATTAAAAACCAGAGCTACAGATTGGGAAAATGTTTTCTCAACCTATATACGAGAGAAAGGATTAATGTCCAGGAAAAATAAACTGCAGATGAGAAGAATATACTATATATATGTTTCAATAGCTATGTATTTTCTCAGTTTATAATGGGAAAAAGATTATTTCCCAAAATGGATACAGAGCTGATACAAATCAATTTTAAAAATCATTCAAAATTATAAACACACTAATAATTTGATAATATTGTAATAGCATTGGTGGGTTTGTCTGGAATTTGATGTAATGCACTACTGGTAGGAGTATAAATCGGGACACTCCTTTTAGGGAAAAATTTGTCAGTACCATTAGAAGTTAAAATATAACTGACTACCCTATTACCCAGCAATTGTACTCTTCAATATTTTCCCTGAAGAAATAACCTATATATGTATAGAAAAAGGCATATACAATGACATTCATTGTGACATTGTGACACTGAAAATGGAAAATAACCTAAAACCTAATCAACAAATTAATGATTATGCAAGGTCACAAAGTGCAGCTTTCAAAAAGAATAAGATATATCAATA
The DNA here is from genome assembly GCF_951394435.1 of Stenella coeruleoalba. Classification (NCBI taxonomy): domain Eukaryota; kingdom Metazoa; phylum Chordata; class Mammalia; order Artiodactyla; family Delphinidae; genus Stenella; species Stenella coeruleoalba. Next base: position 35,025,560 of record NC_137151.1, on the reverse strand, counting down.
TTTGCACAATGTGAAGATCTCCAAGTTGTGCTATATGGTAAAAATACCAGTTGTAGATCAATACTCACATTATAGTACCTCTTATTTTGTAAACTTGTTAGGTAAAAGTATATTCTTTATGTACATACACATGTAATAAATGGTGAATACTTTTTAGGAAGTAGCTGGGATTAGGTATAAGGCAAATGGAACTATTATCTAAATTTTGGGGATATTTATGAGAATGCATTTATTTAATATTTCTATAATTAATATAATATGCTTTTAGAGAGATAATGATTATAAACACAGGAATCTGAAAAATGATACATTTATATGAAGCTGTCAGGGCCACCTTGAAAATTCCACTAAGTGAAATAAAACTTTCTATTAAAATGAATATATATATACATTAACAAGACAATTCTAGGAAAAAGAATGATAGAAGAGGCCATGTCCTATCATAAAGTGAAAAGTACTATGCTACACAGGTATAAAAATTGAAATACTGTGGTACTGGCACAGGAATAGATAGACAAGGAGTAGAAAGTCTAGAAACACATATGTCTAGATAGATATTTCATTTCTGATAGTTGGCATTTCAAATAGTGGGGAGAGAATGGCCTATTCAGTAACCCATTAGAAATTGATAAACCTACCACACAGCACAAACAAAGTTAAAATTCAAGATGGGCTAAAGATCTAAAGATTAGAAACAAGAATATTAAATAATACATTTCACACAAGCTTTCAAAAATATGGTACCAAGTAATGTATTTTGAAGGACACTATAAACCAAATTTTAAAACTAACACTAGAGAGAAATTTTTTTTCTATCACATTTTAATACATGATATCCAAACTCTATTAAGAGTTCTTATATCAATAATAAGTTAATAAAAATGTACAAAGGATATAAAGAAGAAAAACAAGTAGCCAATTAACCTGAAAAGCTACCCCTCTAAACAGAAACAAGTGTCCAAAATATGAAGTTTTATAACAGGTGTGAGCAAACCAGAGAGATTTAGACACACTTCTAACTGTAGGTAGGATTTAAATTTGAAGAAGCCTGTTTTAGAAGACTTTGGATTACAATAAAAATTCCAAATGGGCATGCCATTGAGTCAGCAACTTAATTTCTAAGAATCTATCTTAAATAAAAGATATGTGGACAAAGATGTATAACTAAAGATACAGATATTAATTTGCAACATATTAAAATTAAGAACCAACCAGTGTTCAATACGCAAGAGGTTAAACTATGGTACAACCTTACTGTGGAATGCTATGCATCTGTTACAAAGAAGTGGGTCTACATATTCTGGTATAAACAGAGCTCCAAGCACTATTAAGTGAAGGAAAATAAAAAACAACTGAGGAATGCTACATAAGACATAATTCCATATATGTTAAATTATATATTTTAAATGTTATACACATGTATGTTTGCATTATATATATGTAATAATAGCTATCATTCAGTTGCATTGTTCTTAATATGCTAATGAATGACCTCATCTAAATCTCACAACCTATCTGTCACCATTATACAGATGAGGAAGCAGGCACAGAGAAATTTAGTAACTTTCGCCAGATGAGATTTAAACACTGGCATTCCAACTCCTGAACAGCCATTAATATGTACAGAGAAAGGAAACTGGAAGTAAGCACAGTGTTGAAAGTGATTACCCTATGAAGGGAAGGGAAGAGGGGAATTAGTAAGTTTTCATATATATTTCTGTATTGTTTGAATCTTTTACAAAATGTGTTCATCATTTACTTACATATTTTTATTTTATTTATTTTTAAGATTTTTTATTTATTTATTTTTGGCTGCATGGGGTCTTAGTTGCGGCACTTGGGATCTTCACTGAGGCATGCGGGATCTTCTGTTGTGGCACGTGGTGTCTTCATTGCGGCTCCCAGGCTTCTCTCTAGTTGTGGCATGCAGTTTTTTTCTCTTCTCTAGTTGTGGTGCACAGGCTCCACGGCACGTGGGCTCTGTAGTTTGTGGCACACGGGCTCTAGACGGGGCGCAAGAGCTCAGTAGTTGTGGCGTGCAGGCTTAGTTTCCCTGTGGCATGTGGGATCATAGTTCCCTGACAAGGGATCGAACCCGTGTCCCCTGCCTTGTAAAGTGGATTCTTTACCACTGAACCACCAGGAAGTCCCTACTTTTTTTTTTTTTTTTTTTTTTTATTGGCTGCGTTGGGTCTTTGTTGCTGTGCGCAGGCTTTCTCTACTTGCAGCGAGTGGGGGCTACTGTTCATTGTGGTGTGCAGGCTTCTTATTGTGGTGGCTTCTCTTTTGTGGAGCAAGGGCTCCAGGCGCGGACTCCAGTAGTTGTGTCACGCAGGCTCAGTAGTTGTGGCTCACGGGCTCTAGAGCACAGGCTCAGTAGTTGTGGCGCACGGGCTCAGTTGCTCCATTGTGTGTGGGATCTTCCCGGACCAGGGCTCGCACCCATGTCCCCTGCATTGGCAGGCGGATTCTTAACCACTGCGCCACCAGGGAAGTCCCTCTACATGTTTTTTTTTGTGTGTTTTTTTTTCGGTATGTGGGCCTCTCACTGTTGTGGCCTCTCCCGTTGCAGAGCAGAGATTCCAGATGCGCAGGCTCAGCGGCCATGGCGCATGGGCCCAGCCGCTCCGCGGCATGTGGGATCTTCCCGGACCAGGGCACGAACCCGTGTCCCCTGTATTGGCAGGCGGACTCTCAACCACTGCGCCACCAGGGAAGCCCCCCCCGCTACATGTTTTTAAAGGAGAAAAAAAGTTTGGCGAGGAACTCACTTTTGTTCTGCTATGTAAATAAGTTTTAAAATAATTTGTAAGTAAGAAAAAATGTGGAGAACTTTTTTTCTGCAGACACTTCCCAGGTTCCTTGGCATAAATTGTGTGAGAAGTTTGAGGTTTTTGTGTTATCTCTTATAGTTTTAAATTTTTTTGATGTTACATAGGTGAATCACATACTGATTTTATTATCGTAGATAACCCAGTTACATAGTAAGTGTTTACAGTCACTTAATATTTTACAACCTCAACTGTAGTTATAAAGTAAGTATTCCACATACCTCCTAACAGTTCCTTGAAGATGGAGCTAGTCTGGCATTTAGTCCTTATTGTCCTCCTAAGTTTTTCTTGTTGGGGGTTAGACTGGGAATCTGATAGAAACTTCATTTCAGCTGCTGGTCCTCTAACCAGCGACTTGCTACACAACCTGAGGGGTCCACTGGGAAACCAGGATGCTCCCTTTGTAACAGGAGACAAAGAAATTTATGTTTGTCACCAGCCACTGCCCTCTTTCCTGCCAGAGTACTTTAGCAGTGTTCGTGCCATTATGATCACTCATTACAAAGTATTTCTGCCGTGGGCACAGCTACTCCCAGAAGGAACCTCCAAGAACCCAGACAAGGAAACAGTGCAGTGCTACCGGCAACTCCTTGAGGCCCTCAAGGGTGCTCAGCTTCAGCCCCTGGTGGTCCTGCACCACCAGACCCTTCCTGCCAGCACCGTCCAGAGAACTGAGGCCTTTGCTGATCTCTTTGCTGACTATGCCTCCTTCATCTTCCACTCCTTTGGGGACCTAGTTGAGATCTGGTTCACTTTTAGTGACTTGGAGGAAGTGATAATGGAGCTTCCCCACCAGGAATCAAGATCTTCACGTCTCCAGATCCTCACTGATGCCCACAGAAAAGCCTATGAGATTTTCCATGAAAAATATGCTTCTCAAGGTGAGTACACATGACCCAGGTGGCTGACCCACCGGCAGCCTTCATTACCCACCTTCCTCCACCCTCCTTAAAGCAGGACTCAGCATTTCTTTCCACTTACCTCCAATAGTCCCTTTGGGACTTCCCTGGCAGTCCAGTGGTTAAGACTCCGAGCTTCCACCGCAGGGGGTATGGGTTCAAGCATCCCTGGTCGGGGAAGTAAGATTCCGCATGCCACAAAGCACAGCCTAAAAAAAGTCCCCCATATCTATTTATTAGTGAGAAATTAATACCGTACTGAAGATTTCCCAGTGGAGGTAGGTAGGGGTGGTTTACATTGTACAGTGCCCAGCATTCCCTTTGAAAAATATCTTTTGAGCCCCCTTGCCCAATCTTTTTTTTTTTTAATAAATTTATTTATTTATTTTTGGCTGTGTTGGGTCTTTGTTGCTGTGCACAAGCTTTCTTTAGTTGTGGTGAGTGGGGGCTGCTCTTCGTTGTGGTGCGCGGGCTTCTCATTGTCGTGGCTTCTCATTGTGGAGCACGGGCTCTAGGTGCGCAGGCTTCAGTAGTTGTGGCACGTGGGCTCAGTAGTTGTGGCTTGTGGGCTCTAGAGCGCAGGCTCAGTAGTTGTAGCGCATGGGCTGAGTTGCTCTGCGGCATGTGGGATCTTCCCAGGCCAGGGCTCGAACCCATGTCCCTTGCATTGGCAGGCAGATTCTTAACCACTGTGCCGCCAGGGAAGTCCCCTTGCCCAATCTTGAGTCTGCACTATCACCGATTATCTTTCTGTCCTCCTTTCTCCAGTCCTGCATCCCTGACTCTTCCTACCATTTCAAGATTGCCCATCCTCTCATCCACCCCGTTTTCTTTTATTTATTTATTTATTTTTATTTTGTGTGTGTGTGTGTGTGTGTTTCGGTCATGCCCCTCAGCTTGGGGGATCTCAGTTCCCCGACCAGGGATCAAACCCATGCCCCCTGCAGTGGAAGCCCAGAGTCCTAACCACTGGACCTCCAGGGAATTCCTGAGCCTCCCCTTTTTCTTATGCAAAGCGAGTTACATGTTCTAGTTGAAGCCTATATTCCAGCAGGGGAGACAAATACAAAGATAAAATAATAATATGCTGACAGATAGTGAGAAGAGCATGCTTACAATTGTCCGTATTCCTGCTTCATGGCTAGTTTAAGGTTCCAATTCAGTAGGCCCGGATGGAATCAGGACATTGATTTTAATAAATTCCCTAGGTGAATCTAGGCTAGGTACACCAAAAAATTGGTACACCAATTTTGAGAACCAATTTTGGATTATATATGCTTCCTGGTTTTTATTATATACTGTATGTATATTTTTATGCATAGTATATAATACATCTGCATACTTGTATACTATGCCTTTGAAACTTAACATATTTAATGAATATATTCTCATTTTATTAAAAACTCTTTGAAAGCATGATTTTCAGTGTTGTTACAGGTTCCCATTATATTAATGGATCATAGAGTTTAAAATATTCTTTCATTTTTGTATATAAGTTTATTTAATTTTCACTATTAAAAATTATGTTGGGCTTCCCTGGTGGCGCAGTGGTTGAGAGTCCACCTGCCGATGCAGGGGACACGGGTTCGTGCCCTGCTCCGGGAGGATCCCGCATGCCACCGAGCGGCTGGGCCCGTGAGCCATGGCCGCTTTTAACCAACATATGTTGGTTAAAAGCAAAATAACTTTTTGAAGGTGGGGATATTGAATAATATCCCCCAAACTGAAAAGGAACTTTGAGACCAAAAAGTGAAGCAGGCAACTTCATAAAATGCAATTATGGAGTTTATTGTGGGTAATTTACATATGGGTAAGATAGGGTGAACAGCGATCTGGAAGCATTTGCAGCTGCATTCCTTACTGCCAAAAGGGGCACAAGGGAATTTAAAGGGGCCAAAGCTAAAAATGCAGTCTGATTATTAAGGGAGAAGCACATCTGCACCAGTGGGACTGGAAGTTTTTCCATCCCCTTGGGGGTCTCATGACCATTATTCCTTGAGGACCATTAACCATCTGTGTCAGCTAAAGAGCATTCTTCCAGTTCTTGTATCTGATGAAGACAAGGGTAAAAGTTGATAGGAAACTTATCTGGCTTGGGTGCATTACTTGTGAGTAGGCTAAAGCTCAGTCACACAGGAAGGGGAGGGGTTAGGACTGTGGGCCGAAGATGGAGCTGACAAAATAGAGTCAGTGTGGTTCAGCCACACAATAACTAACACCCATGGAGTGACCACTCAGTCCAGCAATTAAAATATAACAGAATACTGTGGTGATTTTGTAACACGGAATTATTGAATCACTATGTTGTACACATGGAACTAACATAGTGTTGTAGGTCAATTATGCTTCAATTTTTTAAAGAGTAAGAAAACAGCAAAAAATTATATATAATATATAATACATATATATAATATATATATTACACCACTTCACATCAATTAGGATGGCTGTAATAAAAAAGACAGACAGGGACTTCCCTGGTGGCGCAGTGGTTCAGAATCTGCCTGCCAATGCAGGGGACACAAGTTCCAGCCCTGGCCCAGGAAGATCTCACATGCTGGAGAGCAACTAAGCCTGTGTGCCACAACTACTGAGCCTGTGCTCTAGAGCTCAAGAGCCACAAGTACTGAGCCTACGTGCCACAACTACTGAAACCCATGCACCTAGAGCCCGTGCTCCACACCAAGAGAAGCCACCACAATGAGAAGCCTGCGCACCGCAACGAAGAGTAGCCCCCACTTGCTGCAACCAGAGAAAGCCCGCGCACAGCAATGAAGACCCAATGCAGCCAAAAATAAATAAGTAAATAAATTTATTTTTTTAAAAAAAGACACAATAACAAGTGTTGGCAATGATGCTGAGAAATTGGAACACTCATACTTTGCTGGTGGGAATGAATTATGGTGCAGCCACTTTGGAAATCAGTTTGGCAGTTCCTCAAGTTAAATTTTAGAGTTACCATATGACTCAACAACTCCTCTCCTAGGTATATATCCAAGAGAAATAAAAGCAAATGTCCAGACAAAAACGCATCACAAATGTTCATGGCAGTATTATTCGTAATAACCAAAAGTGGAAACAAGCCTAATGTCCATCAATTGATGGATAAACAAAAAGTGGCATATCAGTACAATGGAGTATTACTCAGCCCTTGAGAGGAATGATGTACTGATTCGTACTACAACATGATAATCCTTGAAGACATTATGCCAAGTGAAAGCAGCCAGTCTCAGACCACATATTATATGATTTCATTTATATTAAATATCCAGAGTAGACAAATCTATAGAGACACTAAAGTAGAGTAGCTATATCTGGGGCTAGAAGAGAGAATGGGAAGTGACTGCTAATGGTTATATAATTTCTTCCTGGGTTACTAAAATGTTCTGGAATTAGTGGAGATGGTTGCACAGCTTTGTAAATGTACTAAAGACCACTGAATTGTATACTTTAAAGCGATGAATTTTATGGTATATGAATTATATCTCAGTTTTTTAATGTTAAAAAATTAATTGGAAGGTTGAGAGTTTATAAAACAAGACAAACCATACCACAACTTATGTCTACTTGTATATTCTTCCCTATCTCATCTCCCATTCTCTCCCACCCCATCCCAGGTTACCACTGTGCTAAATATTCCATCCATTTTTATTAGTCTATGGCTTTCCCCTCTTCCCCATTTGGTGTCCGTAATGGAGGTACAAGGTCAAACGTTTTGAATAAAAATATTTAATTACAGAAAAATTGAGATTTTACTAAATATATTGTAGCCCCCCAAAATTCACCATGTTTTAAAAATATGTTTAAAAATTAAATTTCCGAGCTTCCCTGGTGGCGCAGTGGTTGAGAGTCCGCCTGCTGATGCAGGGGACACGGGTTCGTGCCCCGGTCCGGGAGGATCCCACATGCCGCGGAGCGGCTGGGCCCGTGAGCCATGGACGCTGGGCCTGTTTGTCCGGAGCCTGTGCTCCGCGATGGGCGAGGCCACAGCAGTGAGAGGCCCGCGTACCACAAAAAAAAAAAAAAAAAAAAAAATTAAACTCCCATTTACTGCTGATTAGAAAATAAACAAGGTGAAATGCAGTTCTGATTTTTTCCTAAGAATTTTTTTATCAGGGTATGAGTTACACACAGTGAAGTGCATAGATCTTAATTTTACACTTTGATTAGTTTTGACAAACCCATACATCCATGTAACCCATACCTTTATCAAGATATAAGACATTAACCAACACCTCCAAAAATCCCATTCCTGATCAATTTTATCCCTTCCTAATCAATCCCTACCCAAGGAACAACCACTGATCTGACTTCTATCAGCATAGTTACGAATGGTATCATAAGTATGTACTTTTTTGTTTGTCTTTTTTCATTTGGCATGTTTGTGAGATTATTTTGTTGCTGTATTAGTAATTTGCTCCTTGTTTCTTCTAAGTGGTGTTCTATCATGGATGTATCACAATTGAGGGGCATTGGTGCAATTTCCAGTTTTTATCTCCTATAAATAAGTTGCTATGAACGTTCTTGTACAAGTTTTTGCATGGACATATGTTTTCATTTCTCTTGGATAAATACCTAGGAGTGGAATTGCTGGATTTCAGGGGAGAGATGTATTTGACTTTCTAAGAAACTGCCAGTTTCCCAAAGCAATTGTTCCATTTTATACTCCCACTAGCCGTGTGTGAGAATTTCAGTGGCCTCACATCCTCACCAACGTTTGGCATTTTCATCCTTTCTATTTTAGCCATTCTGATGGTATCTCATTGAGATTCCATTACTTTTTTAAAAATATAGTTTCTATCCCAACTGCATGTGTGCTTAAACAATATAGTTTTCAATTTTGATTGGTTTGGTTTTGAGCATCATGAAAGAGTATTACACTTTTTGTAGTCCTCTAGGACTTCTTTTTTCTCCAACAAAACTGTTTCAAAAACTTATTCATATTGTTGAATATAGCTATAGTATCTTCTTTTCACTGCTATCTGATATTCCATTGTGGGACTAAGCCACATTTTATTGATTAATTCTCCTGCTTATGTGCATCAGCCACCAGAATGGCTACTATTTTTAAAAAGCAGAAGATCCCAAGTGTTGGTGAGGATAGAGAGAAATTATAACCCTGTGCATTGCTGGCCAGTATGTAAACGGTGTAGCCACTATGGAAAACTCTGTGGCAGTTCCTCAAGAAATTAAACATAAAATTACCATATGATCTAGCACTTGTGGGTATATACCCAAAAGAATTGAAAGCAGGGACTTGAACAGATATTTGCACACCCATTTTCATAGCAGCATTATTCACAATAGCCAAAAGATGGAAATAATCCAAATGCCCAGACAAGGATGAATGGATAAAGAAAATATGCTAGATACATACAATTGAATATTATTCAGCGTTAAAAAGAAATGAAATTCTGACACATGCTACAGCATGGATGAACCTTGAAGACATTATGCTAAGTGAAATAAGCCAGACACAAAAGGACAAATATTGTGTGGTTCCACCTATGTGAGGGACCTAGAATGATCAAATTCACAGAGACAGAAAGTAGAATAATGATTACCAGAGGCTGGGAGGAGGGGGAAATGGGGGAGATACTGATCATGGACACAGAGTTTCAGCTTGAGATGATGGAAAAGTTTGGGAGGTAGATGGTGGTGACAGTTGCACAGCAATGTGGATGTATTTAAAGCCACTTAAAAAAATTTTAATGGTAAATTTTATGTTATGTATTTTTACCACAATTCTGAAAAGTTCTTTTCTAATCTTTCTATATGTGTTATTATAAACCTCCTATTGATGTTTTTAATGTGCACCATGGGAAGGATACAAAAGAAGGTTCTTAGCAGAGAGTCAGAGGGAGAGCAGGAGAGTGAACATCCCTCTCACATAAGAGTAGAGTTGCGCACAGCACCCACCTCTTGTACAACACTGGGACACAATCTACAGCAACACTTGAGTCCCCACCCACCTCTTGAAGCATTGATACTGGCAGTTCAATACTGTCCGTATTACTTTTATTGAAGCATTTAAGGCAAAAGAGAAAGGAGCAAACGGAAAGGGACTATTTTTTAATGGACAACGGCAATGGTTTTTGGAGGAAGAACTTCCCTTTGTGGTGGAAACAGAATTGAGCTTATCCTTAGTGAAATCTACTAATGCCTGTGAGGGACATGAACTTACACAGTGCTGTGCAGTGATTTTTCTACATGGCCTTGAAACAGTTAATTCTCAACCCACAGCAAATACTGACTTTGAGTTCTGTAGACAAGAATACCGACTTTTAACCATCTCCAGCAAAAATTCCAAGATAAATTATCTTAAGCCAGAGCAATTACCCCCCATTTCATTCCCAAGAAAACATGAAACTGCAAGCTTAGAATGAGAATCTAGTTTTGAGTAATCTGCATTTTACATTATTTTAAGAAGTATAGTTTGTGCTTGCACTGGGAACAGGTTGGGAACCATATCGGGAAGTTTATTTTGTATGATATGAGAATTTCTGGGACTTCAGGTACATTAGTTCACTCTGATTCTAAAAACAGCTTGTAAAGTCAAACAGAAGTGATTTGTGGGTCAATTGTGCTTAGGGATTAACTGTACTCTTGTGTCGTGTCATTGATCCAGAGATAATACTAAATTGTACATTTTAAAGTGTTCAGCACAGTCTGAGAACATGTGTTCTATGTGAGCTGATGTGACGATAGACTGAAGCATGGAAATCTGTGGAATATGAAATGGCTCCATCGGGCACAATCACTGAATAACTGGCAAATATCGTTATCTTATCAGAATGAGGACTAAATGTCTCTGAGTGATATTCCCTTCTCAGGGGATTTCAAAGTTCCATTATGTTTATCAAAATAAGAACTTTGATAGTTGGCAGCGGTTGTTAATAGTGGTTTCATTGACTGGGGAGATCTTTCTCCTGTATAGAATTTGGATGCAGGAGAGAAGTCAGACATACAGTCTTATAGTTTAAGTCTCAAACTCTGGTTTCATTCAATTTTTGTTTACTGTTTCCAAAGCACAGGTCTGAGCACCTGCCTATGCACCCAGTCCTAAGCTTGCTGTTTGGAGGGCCTAGAGAAATGTTTAAGTTTGCCCCTCAAGGAGCACACAATCCAGCAGGAGATAAAGACTTATGCACATCAAAGAGTTAGATGGCATTGCTAACAACTGAGGAATCCCAAGTCCACAGCAGCGTGTTTCGAGTTGTGGTCTGAGCATCACTGCCTCAGAAGCACCCAGGAAGCTTGTTAAAAGGCACTTGCTCCTGGGCCCACCCCAGTGGGCTGACGAGAAGGACAGGTGATTCTGATGCACATAAGCTTAAGCACCACTGTTAGGTGATCAAATGTCAAAGCAAGTGGGTACAAGCTGCACAGATTTATATTTCCTTCATGCGCAGTAAGTGTCGAATGGACAATTTGCACAGCAAAAAAGGACAGGTAACAGCAGTCCCCTGAAAACGCCCTGCCTTTCAAAAGTCCCTCCCCACTTGGAACTGTTAGCTGTTTGGAACCAATGGTTCCCAAGCTTTACTGTGTATCAGAATCACCTGGAGAGCTTGTAAAGCACGCAGAGACCAAGGTTTATTAGGAACTTAGGACGCAGTTCTCTCCTTTCCGCCTTTTACATTGCTCAGGGTTGAGGGAAGGAACTGCTTTTATTCTTACAAAAGACTTTACAAGTGTCCTGCACTTCACCATCCTGATTTACATGAAACACTCTTTAAAAGGACATTTTTAATTTTTTTTTTAAATTTATTTTATTTATTGTTTTTGCGTTACGCGGGCCTCTCACTGTTGTGGCCTCTCCCGTTGCGGAGCACAGGCTCCGGACGCGCAGGCTCAGCGGCCATGGCCCACGGGCCCAGCCGCTCCGCGGCATGTGGGATCCTCCCGGACCGGGGCATGAACCCGTGTCCCCTGCATCGGCAGGCGGACTCTCAACCACTGCGCCACCAGGGAAGCCCAGGACATTTTTTAAAAAGCTACCTTGTTTTCTAAAATCTTTCAGCTAGGGTAAAATCATGTGAGTGATTTCTTAAGAAATCCTTTTTAAAGTCAGTGAACATGGAATAGAAAGGTCAAGAGGAAATGAGTTCGCCAGGGGCTTCTGGGGTCACAGGCTCCTTCCTCTCTCACCTTCAGCCCTTCCTCTGGTTGGTTTCAGGCCAAAAGCTCTCTGTCGTCCTGCGAGCCCAGGTGGTCTCCGAGCTCCTGCTAGAACCGTCTACGTCTGCACTTGCCAAGGTAATGACAGCCCAAAGAAATAGTATCTGTAACTTCTCAGGAAAGTTGCTATTTTAATTTTAAAAAACCAAGAGAAATTTTTGTCTGTTGGCTTGACATTCTTTTTTTTAATCTATTTTATTGAAGTATAGTTGACTTACAATGTTGTGTTAATTTCTGCTGTACAGCAAAGTGATTCAGTTATACATATATATATGTATTCTTTTTCATATTCTTTTCCATTATGGTTTATCACAGGGTATTGAATATAGTTCCCTGTGCTATACAGTAGGACCTTGTTGTTTATCCATCCTCTGTATAATAGTTTGCTTGACATTCTTACAAATGCCTCTTATGAGTGTTATGCATTCTCTAGATTCATAATTACTTTAAAACAAAATCCTATTTGTTGTAGCCCCAGCTCTCACTTGGTCAAGTGTCAGATTTTGCCTGCACAAAGAAGTCAAATGCCTCTGCTCTTGCTCTGACTTTTTATTAAAAGAGCTTCTTAGAAGAGAGGTCAGTGTTTTTAGCAAAACAGATACTAGGGTAAAGGTTTTTTTTTTTTTAAAAGTAATGTCCCCCTAGAGTGCCCATCCTGGTTTTGACCTCGTCTAAATACACCTTTTAAATATAATTTTAATAAGAAAAGTTAAAACATCTGAGAATTTAACAGCTTTGGCCCTTGTAATGTTGGCTGCTGGGTGGTATGGAACGCCCTCAGAGAAAACAACTGATTTCTGTAGTTGTGCAGCACTGGTGTCTGTGTTATGATGGAGGCCCCATATGCCAAGGTCCAATTTCAGATTTACCAGCTCAGGGATTTAAAAACCAGACATGATAAGGTTCTGAAATGGCCAGGTCCAAGACTGATTGTATGGCCATATTACCATCTAAATTCTTTTACGAGGGGCGATAATTGCTATCAGTTATGAGCTCAGGAGACCAAAGTGCTGATTGAAAAGTGTTTGTCAAGCAGCAGTCTTTGAACTGGTCTCTCTGCCCCCACTCCTGCCACGCATCTGGGCCACCTTCCGAAAGCACAGTTTTGTTCATTTCCCTACTGAGAAGCTACACTCCCCTGAATTGGTGAAATTCCTCAGGGCCTTCCAGAATATGGCTCACTCAGGCCTTCTTGCTCTCTGGCCTCACCTTTTTGTCCCAGCGTGTATGCTATTTTTCCTGCCGACTCTCCTGCATTCCCTACCTCAAGTCCTATCCTCCTGGCCTTCCTCAAATCTCTTCCAACAAAATTCTATCTATTTTTAACATCTGTGTGGATGTGCCCTCCATCAGGAGGCCTCTGTTAATAATACTCCCTCACTCAACCTGATGTGATCTCTCCCAGCTTGGAACCCTTAGCCACTTGTTTAGATCAGCGGTTCCCAAGCTTTGGTATGTACCAGAATCACCTGGAGAGCTAGTAAAGAACACAGAGGCCAAGGCTTAATGTGGAGGGTTGCCGTGGGCCTTCATAGGCTTCCCAAGTTCCCAGGTGAGTCTAATCCCCACCAAGATTTGAGGACCACTGATGTGGATTTTTCATATAGCACTTAGAACTTTCTGCCTGTTCTTCATATAGTCAGTGCATCTGTTAACACTCTGTATCAAGTTGGAAGCTTCTGTGGATCTCACTCATCTTTAAACCCAGCACAGTGACTTTCAAGGGTATGAACTCAATGATCATGTGCTGTATGGAATTGACAAACAAAGCAAGCGCTGATAGGGCAGAGGGGAAGGTTCGAGTGGAGCTCACCAGCGGGGAGCAAGCCTGTGGAATGTTGAGTAAACACCAGTGATAACTTGACTGGGAAAGCCATAGGGAACCAGAGGAGAGTCAGTTGTCAAATGTCACAGTGCACTGGGTTGTCAGCAGATGCCATTATTGACGGTCTTTGTCCCAAGGGAAGAGAAGGGGAGAAGACAGGCAATGATCTGGTCATGGCCAGGATAGAAATGGCTCGCTGAAAAGGGTAGGGAGGGGATCACCGTGGTATCTGCATATGTTTAGACTCTGAATCTGTAGTTCTTAAAGTATATGCAGGCCAGAGACAGGGCAGAGGGGTATGTCCTTAACTGGAGCACAGACGGGGGTGTCCATGGACCATGAGAGTTCTGTTCTCCAGTAATAATGTGGACCAGGCTAAGGCCAACTGGGATGGACTTTAAACTGTGGCCTGAATGTAGCCAGTGACTATAGCCTACAATTAAAACAAAACCCCAAACCCCAGTAGGGTCTGCCGAAATTACTAAGGGGCCTGTGGGTGGGTGAGGGCTGCACTGCCTCCGTCCTGCAAAGTGGAAGGCCATGAGGAGGGTGCTGCTCAGGGCAGCTCTGGCCTCTGACTCCCTTCCTTCGTGCTCATCCACTTGGTGGAAACCCACCCTTTCTGGCATATGGTGCTTCTTTCATTCACTCACTCATTCAATTGTGCGCATTTATTGAGAGCTTCCTGTGTGCCAGGCACTTTGCTGAGTGCACACGTGATGTATTCCCCACAGCACGTAGGCACACCCCACACACATTCTCACTGTGTCCCCAGCTTTTCCTCATCCTGCTTTTCCCTTGGAAAATCCCACTTTGGAGTATTCCATTTAGTAATAAGGGGAGAAACAAAAAAAGAATACTTCTGAGCAGTTCTTTGTCTTGAAATTCCTTGTGCTCTGATGATCCTATTTACTTATTTCCAGGACGCAGTTGACTTCCTCTCTCTAGATTTATCTTATGGATGCCAAAGTGAGGCAGGTTTCCGGCAGAAGCTGAGTCAATTGCAGGTAATTTGAGCTGTTTTCCATATTGATGATGAATGGCAAAGTTTCCTGAGAGCATATTAGACATTTAATGCTTCAGCTGATGTGTAAACTGAACTTCCTCCAAGAGTCCATATACTTGCAGGGAATTCCCCAGCGGTCCAGTGGTTGGGACTCTGTGCTTTCATCACTGCCAAGGGCCCGAGTTCAATCCCTGGTCAGGGAACTAAGATCCCACAAGCTTCTCGGTGCAGCCAAAAATAAGTAAACAAATAAAAGAGTCCACATACTTGCAGAGTTGCATCTGGAGAGATTCCTATAGAGAACATCTGGAGGTTAGATAGTCTTCCCTGGAAAGGATAATGAGGGTTGGCTTGTTAAGGTAAATATTTACATGGATCCTCTGCTCTCTTGTGTAGAAAACTACTGAGAATCCAAATTCCAGTGTTCATTCTGAGATTAAAACAGACATTTCATGGATGTGGTCATGTAGATATTTATCCTGACAAGCCAACCCTCACTATCCCTCCACTCTCCTCAGAGCACCTGTACCCCCTCTCTGAGCCTCAGCTGCTGCTCCCCACTGGCACACAGGTGTCTTAGGGCCTGAGGACCCACAGCACATCCACAGGTTCTGAATTCTTCAGGAGGTACATGTAGGAGTCCCACGTTCCCTTCTCAGAAGAGGCTTTGCTCACCAGAGGCTTCCCCACTCAGCAGAGGGCTCCTGCAGCTCTCCAGTCCTGTGATACCACAGGCTGCCTCACTGCATATGGATCTTCCAGGGAGGGGAAAATCCTCGGTTCCCTTAGGAGTTTGGCTTTGCACACTGACCTGGCCCAGGGAAAGAACAAGACTACGTGGGTCACAGCTCCACTCACTGGTTCTGAGCGACTTACTTGGTTTCTCGGAGATTAAGGCTTGAGGCTCATTGTTACTGGCTGCTCTGAGAAAATAAAGAACCCGCCTGGCTTCTTTTTAAGTAGTTGCTATTGGTATTTCTCAGTGGCTGTTAACGACTAGAGGAGGAAAACTCAGTGTGGGAAAAATGACAAAACCCAACCTCCCCCAAAAAAGGTAACCTAAAGTGAGGTCAAACAACATGTCAGCCTAAAGATGTTTCTTTTGACACTGAAATGGCTAGAAATGGGAGAGAAATTATACCTGCTCCAATTCTAATGAAGATAGCTTCTTTTAAATTTCTTTATGGAGTATGTCAGATATATCCAAAGGTAGAAGGAAAAGTAAACTGAAGCCATCCCCAGCTTCAAAAGCTATCAACTCGTGGCTGATCTTGTTTCATCTATACCCTACCTTCCCCCTCTCAAACCAGATTGTTTTGAAGCAAACCCTAGACATCCATAAACATCTTGACAGTGGCACCTGATTGAGCTTCTTGTAGCAGCACAGGCCCCTGACATGAGCAGACTGCCTTGTTCCTGGTCCTAACACAGTGACTGGTTCTAGGAGGTACCTTGTAGCCTGAGGTGATGGCAGAAATTAGCCTGTCTCTTTGGTGGGGGTCAGTGTAGAGAATGGTCTATGTTATTGAAAAGTGTAGATTTTTCTCCCTCAAGTCTAGAGTCGGCTCTCTTTATTGACTGAGATGGCTAGCGGTCATTTCCAAAACCAAATTGAGTGTCGTGACTTCTCATCTTTAAAATCTGTCCCTGTTAACAAAAAACTTACTCTAGGCAGCTTCAGTTCACTTGCTGGCCTATATCATTTCAGACTATTGAGCCAAAAGTGGAAGTTTTCATCTTCAATCTGAAACTCCAGGACTGCCTCTCCATGAGGAAGAACCCAGCTGATCAGTTCTTCAGCCTTCTCACAGGTGAGTGGACCATCACTGGAGAGGTTTGGAGTGATATTTGGTGCACTGGCTTGTGGGGTAGCTATTTTAAAAGTCTGGGGTTCCAATGGGAGGAGCGACCAGAGGAGGGGTGGTCTGAGAGCCCATCCCAGATGAGTTTAGTGTCCCTTGTCTTCTTGTTGTTGGTCTTGATCCCTTAGCTCCCACTGACCCAAGAAAGGAGAGAGGTTCTGTACGAGGATGGTAAGGATGCCTTGGTCTCATGGAAATAAAGACCATCAGGCCTCAGATGTCAGGTGAAAGCATGGCAACTGCCCTGTGTCCATCTGTCCACTTCCATTACCCCTCCCTCTAAGGTCTCTCATCTCTGCCCCCCTTGGCAGGGCTGCCTCTCTCCCCTCAGCCACCTTACTTTTGTTCATTTCCCCATTACCTAATCAAAATCTTCAGGTATAGGACCCACAGCTCATGGAGCATCTCCTTGGTGTCTCTTAGTTCAAATTCTTGAGAGTGAATCTGATGGGTGGGCCATGTAATCAGAAGATTGCTCCTGGGACTTCCCTGGTGGTCAAGTGGTTAAGTCTCTGTGCTACCACTGCAGGGGGCACGGGTTCCATCCCTGGTTGGGGAACTAAGATCCCACATGCCACATGGTGTGGCTATTAAAAGAAGGAGAAGAAGAAGGTTGCTCCTGGTCCAATCCGGCCAAGGGAAAGTAGGAGGTCCACTAAGGCCTCAGGGGCTGAGGACCACTAGACACTCTGCAGGAAGGGCCAAGGGGCACACTCCTGCATGCCTGGATATCCAGTTCAGTCTCCCTGTAAGGTCAGAATATGGGAGAAGTTGGTAGTGCCCTTTCTACTACCTGTAACCAGTGCTGAGCTGGCTTCACAGACCTCTTGAACTGCATCCATGGATACCACTTAATAACTCTTGCCCTAACTCATCTTTGATGGTATAATGATTTCCGTTCTTAAATCCCATCACTTTCTAAATGGTTAAAATGGTCAATTTTATGTTTGTGTATAGTTTCTTACAAAAAAAATAAAATTCCGCCCCCTTCAGATATTTGAGTTTTGAGTCAGTTGTTCTCCTTGTTTGGTCTCCAGACAAGCAGCATTAGCATCACTTGGGAACTTGTTAGACATTCACATTCTAGAGCCCACCTCAGATCAGAAACTGTGATCAGAAACTTTGGAGTGGGCCCAGCAATCTGTGTTGAACAAGCTCTGCAGGTGATGCTGATGCACATAGAAGTTTGAGAACCACTGTTCTATCACTTTTGACTTCTATAAATCTTTAGCCTGTGGAATTTTCCAGAGGGGTTTGGAGCCATTGCTTGGGGTTTGGGTGTGGTGTATAAGTGAGGAAAACTGTTGATAGTAGTCATGCATATTGTTGGTTGGGCTTCAGGTAGAGTGAATTAAATGTCTTCTCTTACAGCCATAAGGGAAGAACAAGTGCTCACCATTGGGTTTGATCTTAGTACATTCCTGAGCTGTTCATCAAGTTCCAAGAAAAGGTAATGTTAGATTTCCTGTGGGACTACCAATAACTGATATTTGCAGAATACTCTGTTGTTCTTTCACATGTGTAAACACAGGGGACTGTTGTCATCTGCCTCTTGGACCAGTGAGTCCTTCGTGGCCATTCTAGAGACAAGAGATGAAGGCTCAGAGGGGAAAGCAGGGAGCAGTGTCTCTGGCCACCACACGGTTCTCCTCTAGTTCATCCAAGTGCACACAGCTAGCAGAGCTGGTGTTTAAACCCCTGCCTTCTAGTTTAGATCTTGTTGGAGGCATTGTGAGGTTGTGGACGAGCAGGCTGGGTTAATGATAGATCTGCCCATCCCTGAAGTTATGTGATCTGAGTAAGTAAGGTGAGTTCTCTGCACCATTTCCTCACACAAAATGTGAAACATCTTACCCGTGAGGAGATGGCATAGATAGGAAAGCCAGCTGTGCAGCAGGGCAGAAGCCTAAATCAGCAGTTTCTCAGGACAAAGGTTTTTTTTTTTTTCTCCTTTTTTTTTTTTTTTTTTTTTTTTTTGCAGTATGCGGGCCTCTCACTGTTGTGGCCTCTCCCGTTGCGGAGCACAGGCTCCGGACGCGCAGGCTCAGCAGCCATGGCTCACTGGCCCAGCTGCTCCGCGGCATGTGGGATCTTCCCAGACCAGGGCATGAACCCGTGTCCCCTGCATCGGCAGGCAGACTCTCAACCACTGCGCCACCAGGGAAGCCCAAGGTTTTAAATTATTGTGGGATTGCAAATAATTTCTTTGCACATGACTAAAGTACCAAAATTTGTAAGTGACATACTGAAAAAAAATTAGAGTAGATTTGAGGTGATCTCCATAATTATATCATTCTCATGCACTTATATTCCAATGCGCTTCTCGAGAAAAGTTTGGTGTGGAAGCCAGTGCAGGGAACTTCCCAGAACCCTCAGCTCTCCGTGGGGGTATGTTACACACCTGAGCATCATATACCGTGTGTCAAGGAAGGACCAAGGCCCGGAGGCAATCACTAGCTTCCGAGACCTTCAGCTAGAGCTCACCTCAGACATTTCTAGCACAGCTCTGTCCAAGATCATAAACTTCAGTTGCCACCACCTCTTTGCACTTTTTCTCTTGCAGCATTTGGCTGTCCTCAGCTGTGTCTCCTTCCATTGTTCAGTCCTCTCAACTCACTTCAAATCAGCAGTTCAGATCACCAGACCCTAAGCAGCTGCACATGTCAAGCTTTGTGCCAGGAGTATGAACAGTATGATGAGCAAGTAGATCAGAACTGCTCTCTGTTCACACGTGGAGTCAGCTGAGGAGTGCTGGGCTATCTTTTCAGAAAATAAAACTCAAGAGGTCATAATAAACGTGGTACCCTGGGGACTTCCCTGGCGGACCAGTGGTTAGGACTCTATGCTTCCACTGCAGGGGCCACAGGTTCCATCTCGGCTTGGGGAACTAAGATCCCACATGTCACGCATGACATGGCAAAAGAAAAAGAAAGGGGGCACCCTGAGATCACAATGATTGCAAAACCACAAGATGACATGAGACACCGGCTCCAGGATTCTCTAACACCTTGATCTCTCAGTACCTTGTATGCAGGGAAGATCCAACATTGGCTAACGTTAAACCGAGAGTGGGGGCGGGGGGTTCTCACTCAGGTGAATGTTGAAGGAGAACCTGCAGGGGCAGGTGGAAGCGCGTCCTGAGAGGATGGGCATCATTTTCTTGTCGGAGTGTTTTAGGCCTCAGAAGTGAGACAGAGAGGCCCGCCAGTGATTCTAGCACAGAGTATGGCAGGAGATACAGCACTGCTCCCCAGAGGAGGGAAAAAGAGCATTACCTGGGATGCTCTGAGGTGCCTTAGAGTGGGGGGTGAGGGGTGGCTGAAGGAGGGGCACCTGGAGGGCTGGGCATAGAGACTTTCTGTGCTAAATCTCTTCCCAAGTTAGGCAAACCCAGGACTCCCAGCTCCAAGGCCTGTATGGCAAGTTCTGTGTTATGCAGGGGCAGTTTGTTTCTTCAAGACCTCTTCTTACCCAAGCCAGAAGGACGGTCATAGTCAGAAGGGTTGGGTCAGAACAGCTGAGTGGGCACCCCTCCATGCCCCTGGTGTGCTCCAGAGTCATGCATCTGTTTTGGGTAATCCACAACTATAGGCTATCATTTCCCCTCACCAGTTTTCTACCAAATGCGGATGAGTTGATGCTTAATAAAATAGGAGGAGCTTAAGTTTGGAAGGTCCAGGCTCCACTCCACGGGAGGGAGGTCTTTCTGCAGTGTCTCCGTCACTTCTACCGGTTCTGTGCTCTGGGCCAACCTTGTATAAGTGTCAGCCCCTCGATGGCCCAAGGACAGGGAGATGCTCTTGTACTCCACTTCCTCTCTTCATGTGTGTTCTCTTCTCCAGGCCAAACACACCCACCTCCACCAATCCTTCCTCAAGGTTGCCCTCTGCTGGTGTAACTGCTGCATGTTATCACGCACTGCTTTCCAGCCTGCAGGACAGGACTCAGAGAAAACAATAAAGAAAGAAGGGACGGAGGGAAGGAGGAAGGAAGGAGAGAGAAGGAAAACAGATTAGAAGTAAATAGAATATATCAGACTTCATTGTGTTTGAGAATAGCATTTTTATGTTATGCTTTATTTCAGCTATGTTTATTTCTGATGTTTATTTCAGATACATTTATTTCTGAAATAAAACATAACATGCACATAAATGTCTACACATCTACACACATACATAGTGATATGTGGTTAAAAGCACAGATTCTGTGCTGTACCATTTGCAAGCTGTGTAATCTAGGAGGAGTTCTCATTTTTTAAAAAAAACAAGATGTAAGTTTATTGATATAAATAAAGCCTGAAGATGGACAGTCTAGAGTGGGTAAAAATCATAAGGAATCCAGGCTCCTATCTTGTTGCTTTGTTATTCTTAACAAAACTTCTACCTCATGGTGCAGGATGGATGCTTGAGCTCCTGCCATTATGACCATAATCCAGGCAGCATGAAGAAGAAAGGAGGTGATAGTCAGGGTTGACATTTGAGTGGTACACATCAGTAGAGATGTACCAGTCATTCAATTATTGAAATATTTCTGTACCAGCTGGTAAGTAGCTGCTGGCCCCCTGATGCCCAAAGTTACTCATTTCTTTAAGTCTCAGTTTCCTCCTCTGTAGGAAGAAGATAAATAATGTAGTACTTATCTTGTACACTTATTTTGAAAATTAAATGAGATAATGTACATACATTTTTATCATAGTGGTCACCATAGAATCAAAAGTCTCAGTAAATTGAAGTCATTATTATTAGCTATGTTTTATAAATATACATTATAAGAAGAAAAACTTTCATCAGAATTGAAGACTGTATTCAAGGGTGATCTAATATAGCAAACAGTAGCATTGGTACAGTATTTTCACTCATGCAGGAGCAATGATAACTCACCTAAGAAGAGACAATAATAGTAATTTTCCCATCTACTTGCTGCCCATGACTTTGGGTCGGTGTTTCTGGAATCTTTACTGATTAAACACATTGTCACTGTTCATCGGTCTGGGGGCATTTGTAACTTACAGAGTCATTACTTATACTATGTCCCTTTATGTTACTTCACTCCTACAGCTGGTCTTGTTCTCTGACTGACAACCTGACCCTCCAGACTCTCCTGCAGCTGGACCCGGAGACAGTAGTAGACTCCTCTCTGCCCCACTCAGCCTATCAGAGAGTCTGGGAAATGTTTGCCAACCAGTCCAGGGCAGAAAGGGATGCTTTCCTGCAGGATGTTTTTCCTGAGGGTTTCCTCTGGGGCGTCTCCACAGGGGCTTTTAATGTGGAAGGAGGCTGGGCCGAGGACGGAAGAGGGGCGAGCATCTGGGACAGAGTCGGGCACCAGAACACCGGCAAGGGCCAAGCAACGCCAGAGGTGGCCAGTGACAGTTACCACAAGGTGGGCACTGACGTCGCCCTGCTTCGTGGCCTCCGGGCCCAGGTCTACAAGTTCTCCATCTCCTGGTCCCGCATCTTCCCCACCGGGCAGGGGCAGAGCCCCAACCTCCGGGGCGTCGCCTACTACAACATGCTGATCGACAGGCTGCTGGACTCGCATATTGAGCCCATGGCCACGCTGTCCCACTGGGACCTGCCTCAGGCCCTGCAGGATCGCGGCGGGTGGCAGAATGAGAGCATGGTGGATATCTTCCTGGATTATGCGGCCTTCTGCTTCTCCACATTTGGGGACCGTGTGAAGCTGTGGGTGACCTTCCACGAGCCGTGGGTGATGAGCTACGCGGGCTACGGCACCGGCCAACACGCACCAGGCATCTCCGACCCAGGGGTGGCCTCTTTTAAGGTACTTCCCATCCTTGCAATGCCTACTTGTTGGAAGAGAAAGGACATTGGGTTGGAAAAATGTTTATTTTACCTTCCCATCAGCAAGTCTTTCCTTTCTTTTTCCTTTAAAGGAAATCAGAGGGAGGGAGGGAAGAAACCATAAATTCTTAATCACCTTATTTGTCCAAACACTATTCTGGCACTTTAAAAATTGTTGCCACCTCCTCAGAACGGCTCTGATGGATGAGGGAATCGGGGCTTAGGAGAAGCAATTGGTCGTGATGACATTGCTAGTGGGTTAGCAGTGTGAAGCCAACATTTGAGCCCAAGTCCCTTGACTCCAAAGCAAGTTTTCCATGTCAGCCAGGACTCTTAATTGCAAGTGACAGAAAACCCAACCCAAACTGACTTAAACAAGGAGGGAATTTCTGAGTTCTGGAAACTGAAGAGTCTTAGTTTTAGCTGATCAGAGTGGAGCTTGATTAGACCACAGATGATGTTACCAGGACTCGATTTTTCTTCTTCTCTTGCTCCCTTCACTGGCTTTATTCTTGGGCTGGCTGGTAGCCAGATGGCCACAATCCTTCTCTCATATTTCAAGATCAGCAGAAAACAGAAAAGACAGCTTGCCTCTGTTCTGGCGTTCCCAGGAAAGTTCTCCCCGTGCTCATGGTCTCTGCATGGGTTGCGTGCCCATCCCTGAACCAGTCACTGGGTCTAGGCTAGGGGACTGTGTGGCATTGATTGGTTTTGACCCAGGTCCCAGCTCTACCCCTCAACACACTGGCTGAGAGACAGGGAAGTGGTGGTGGGGGAGGGTGGTCTTTCCAGAGGGCAATCGGTATCATTTCAACAAGAAGGTGATGTGTATCCTTGAGACAAAATTTAAAATGGCTTAACATGAGTCCCATCCATCATTTCCCTTTTTCTTCAAAAGCTCCCAGGAAACCTACCAGCTTCCCTGGCTGCATTCTTCAGGACAATTAGTCTAGCTTTCCCCCAGCACCTTTTGGGTTCTCTTCTCTTCTGAAAGAGGAGCATTCACTGGGCCCCAGGCTAGATGTTAAGTGCCATCAAGACACTTAACTGTCCATTAGAAAATTAGAGAACAATTCAAAATACCCACAACGACAGTGAGCTGGAATACTGTGAATAAATGACTCAGTGAAATGCCAAAATATAACACTTAAGTCAAGGCTTCCATTCTGCTCTTGTTCAGCAAGTGACTGTACCCACGGAGACAGAGAACACTTCTGAAAGGGGAAAGCTTGAACCTTTCTGTTTGTCTCTTTGTTGTAAAACTCATCCCAGCCTTTACACCTTAGGCTTCTTATCCCTACAGCCGTGGCTCCTGAGACTTTTCTACAGAGACTTTTATGAGAAAGTCCACCTCATTTTTTTTTTTTTTTTTTTTTTTTTTGTGGCTGCGTTGAGTCTTCGTTGCTGCGTGCGGGCTTTCTCTACTTGCAGCGAGTGGGGGCTACTCCTCGTTGTGGTGCGTGAGCTTCTCATTGCGGTGGCTTCTCTTTTTGCGGAGCACGAGCTCTAGGCGCGCGGGCTTCAGTAGTTGTGGCACGCAGGCTCAGTAGTTGTGGCTCGCGGGCTCTAGAGCACAGGCTCAGTAGTTGTGACACACGGGCTTTGTTGCTCCGCGGCATGAGGGATCTTCCCGGGCCAGGGCACTAACCCGTGTCCCCTGCATTGGCAGGCGGATTCTTAACCACTGCACCACCAGGGAAGCCCCACCTCACTTTTCTCTTTCAATTCTTCCTTTTATTTATAAAACATTATGACACCATTAAGGAAAAACTTCCAAGAAAAGATCTTTTTCATAGTTCTACTAGTATTTCCTTCCAGTCATGGCTTCCTTACATTCATAGTGTAGTCACAGTGTGCACTCAGCTTAGTGCCCTTGTTTTCTTTTTGTTGTTGTTGTTTTTATTGAAGTATAGTTGATTTACAACGTTGTGTCAATCTCTGCTGTACAGCAAAGTGACTCAGTTATATACATACAGACTTTTTTTTTTAGGTATTTAGTCTTTATTCTGAATCTGATAGACAACAGTTATTTTTTTAATTTTTAAATTTCATTTAATTTATTTTTTTATACAGCAGGTTCTTATTAGTCATCAATTTTATACACATCAGTGTATACATGTCAATCCCAATCTCCCAATTCATCACACCACCACCACCACCCCCACTGCTTTCCCCCCTTGGTGTCTATACGTTTGTTCTCTACCTCTGTTTCTCATTTTCTGCCCTGCAAACCGGTTCATCTGTACCATTTTTCTAGGTTCCACATATATGCATTAATATACGATATTTGTTTTTCCCTTTCTGACTTCACTCTGTGTGACTGTCTCTAGATCCATCCACATCTCAACAAATGACCCAATTTCATTCATTTTTATGAAAAGGAATTGTATTCCATTGTATATATATATACCACATATTCTTTATCCATTCATCTGTCGATGGACATTTAGGTTGCTTCCATGACCTGGCTATTGTAAATAGTGCTGCAATGAACATTGGGGTACATGTGTCTTTTTGAATTATAGTTTTCTCTGGGTATTTGCCCAGTAGTGGGATTGCGGGATCATATGGTATTTCTATTTTTAGTTTTTGTGTGTGTGTGTGTGGTACCCGGGCCTCTCAGTGTTGTGGCCTCTCCCGTTGCAGGATGCAAGCTCAGTGGCCATGGCTCACGGGCCCAGCCGCTCCGCGGCATGTGGGATCTTCCCGGACTGGGGCATGAACCCGTGTCCCCTGCATCGGCAGGCGGACTCTCAACCACTGTGCCACCAGGGAAGCCCTATTTTTAGTTTTTATAAGGAACCTCCATACTGTCCTCCATAGTGGCTGTATCAATTTACATTCCCACCAACAGTGCAAGAGGATTCCCTTATCTCCACACCCTCTCCAGCATTTGTTGTCTGTAGACTTTCTGATGATGCCTATTCTAACTGGTGTGAGGTGATACCTCATTGTAGTTTTGATTTGCATTTCTCTAATAATTAGTGATGTTGAGCAGCTTTTCATGTGCTTCTTGGCCATCTGTATGTCTTCTTTGGAGAAATGTCTATTTAGGTCTTCTGCCCATTTTTGGATTGGGTTGTTTGTATTTTTAATATTGAGCTGCATGAGCTGTTTATATATTTTGGAGAGTAATCCTTTGTCCGTTCATTCGTTTGCAAATATTTTCTCCCATTCTGAGGGTTGTCTTTTGGTCTTGTTTATGGTTTCCTTTGCTGTGCAAAAGCTTAGAAGTTTCATTAGGTCCCATTTGTTTATTTTTGTTTTTATTAACATTACTCTAGGGGGTGGATCAAAAAAGACCTTCCTGTGATTTATGTCAAAGAGTGTTCTTCCTATGTTTTCCTCTAAGAGTTTTATAGTGTCTGGTCTTACATTTATGTCTCTAATCCATTTTGAGTTTATTTTTGTGTATGGTGTTAGGGAGTGTTCTAATTGCAGTCTTTTACATATAGCTGTCCAGTTTTCCCAGCACCACTTATTGAAGAGACTGTCTTTTCTCCATTGTATATCCTTGCCTACTTTGTCAGAGATTAGTTGACTATAGGTGCGTGGGTTTATCTCTGGGCTTTCTGTCTTGTTCCATGGATCTATATTTCTGTTTTTGTGCCAGTACCATATTGTCTTGATTACTGTAGCTTTGTAGTATAGTCTGAAGTCAGGGAGTCTGATTCCTCCAGCTCCGTTTTTTTCTCTCAAGACTGCTTTGGCTATTTGGGGTCTTTTGTGTCTCCATACAAATTTTAAGATTTTTTGTTCTAGTTCTGTAAAAAATGCAATTGGTAATTTGATAGGGATTGCACTGAATCTGTAGATTGCTTTGGGTAGTATAGTCATTTTCACAATATTGATTCTTCTAATCCAGGAACATGATATATCTCCCCATCTGTTGGTATCATCTTTAATTTCTTTTATCAGTGTCTTATAATTTTCTGCATACAGGTCTTTTGTCCCCCTAGGTAGGTTTATTCCTTGGTATTTTATTCTTTTTGTTGCAGTGGCAAATGGGAGTGTTTCCTTAATTTCTCTTTCAGATTTTTCATCATTAGTGTATAGGAATGCAAGAGACTTCTGTGCATTAATTTTGTATCCTGCAACTTTACAGAATTCATTGATCAACTCTAGTAGTTTTCTGGTGGCATCTTTAGGATTCCCTATGTATAGTATCATGTCATCTGCAAACAGTGACAGTTTTACTTCTTCTTTTCCAATTTGTATCCCTTTTATTTTTCTTCTTCTCTGATTGCCGTGGCCAGGACTTCCAAAACTATGTTGAATAATAGTGCTGAGAGTGGACATCCTTGTCTTGTTCCTGATCTTAGAGGAAATGCTTTCAGTTTTCCACCATTGAGAATAATGTTTGCTGTGGGTTTGTCATATATGGCCTTTATTATGTTGAGGTAGTTTCCCTCTATGCCCACTTTCTGGAGAGTTTTTATCATAAATGGGTGTTGAATTTTGTCAAAAGCTCTTTCAGCATCTATTGAGATGATCATATGGTTTTTACTTTCAATTTGATAATATGGTGTATCACATTGATTGGTTTGCATATATTGAAGAATCCTTGCATTCCTAGGGTAAACTCCACTTGATTATGGTGTATGATCCTTTTAATGTGTTGTTGGATTCTGTTTGCTAGTATTTTGTTGAGGATTTTTTCATCTATATTCATCAGTGATATTGGTCTGTAATTTTCTTTTTTTGTAGTATCTTTGTCTGGTTTTGGTATCAGGGTGATGGTGGCCTCATAGAATGAGTTTGGGAGTGTTCCTTCCTCTGCAGTTTTTTGGAAGAGTTTGAGAAGGATGGGTGTTAGCTCTTCTCTGTTTGATAGAATTCACCTGTGAAGGCATCTGGTCCTGGACTTTTTTTTTTTTTTTTTTTTTTGGCGGTACGCAGGCCTCTCACTGTTGTAGCCTCTCCTGTTGTGGAGCACAGGCTTCGGACGTGCAGGCTCAGCAGCCATGGCTCACGGGCCCAGCCACTCCACGGCATGTGGGATCTTCCCGGACCAGGGCATGAACCCGCATTCCCTGCATCGGCAGGCGGACTCTCAAGCACTGCGCCACCAGGGAAGCCCGGTTGGAAGATTTTTAATCACGGTTTGAATTTCATTACTTGTGATTGGTCTGTTCATATTTTATATTTCTTCCTGGTTCAGTCTTGGAAGGTTATAGTTTTCTAAGAATTTGTCCATTTCTTCCAGGTTGTCCCTTTTATTGGCATAGAGTTCCTTGTAGTAGTCTCTTAGGATGCTTTGTATTTCTGTGGTGTCTGTTGTAACTTCTCCCTTTTTATTTCTAATTTTATTGATTTGAGTCCTCTCCCTCTTTTTCTTTTTTTTTTCTTTTTTTTTTTTTTTGCGGTACGCGGGCCTCTCACTGTTGTGGCCTCTCCCGCTGCGGAGCCCAGGCTCCGGGCACACAGGCTCAGCGGCCATGGCTCACGGGCCCAGCCACTCCTTGGCATGTGGGATCCTCCCGGACTGGGGCACGAACCTGTGTCCCTGCATCGGCAGGTGGACTCTCAACCACCACGCCACGAGGGAAGGCCTCTCTCTTTTTCTTGATGAGTCTGGCAAATGGTTTATCAATTTTGTTTATCTTCTCAAAGAACCAACTTTTAGTTTTATTGATCTTTGCTATTGTTTTCTTTGTTTCTATTTCATTTATTTCTGCTCTGATCTTTATGATTTCTTTCCTTCTGCTAACTTTGGGTTTTGTTTGTTCTTCTTTCTCTGGTTCCTTTAGGTGTAAGTTTAGATTGTTTATTTGAGATTTTTTTTGTTTCTTGAGGTAGGCTTGTATAGCTATAAACTTCCCTCTTAGAAGTGCTTTTGCTACATCCCATAGGTTTTGGATCATCGTGTTTTCATTGTCATTTGTCTCTAGGTATTATTTGATCTCCTCTTTGATTTCTTTAGTGATCTCTTGGTTATTTAGTAATGTATTGTTTAGCCTCCATGTGTTTGTGTTTTTTATGTTTTTTTCCCTGTAATTCATTTTTAATCTCATAGCATTGTGGTCAGAAAAGATGCTTGATATGATTTCAGTTTTCTTAAATTTACTGAGGCTTGATTTGTGACCCAGGATCCTGGAGAATGTTCCATGCGCACTTGAGAAGAAAGTGTAATCTGCTGTTTTTGGATGGAATGTCCTATAAATATCAATTAAATCTATCTGGTCTATTGTGTCATTTAAAGCTTCTGTTTCCTTATTTTCATTTTGGATGATCTGTCCATTGGTGTAAGTGAGGTGTTAAAGTCCCCCACTATTATTGTGTTACTGTCGATTTCCTCTTTTATAGCTGTTAGCAGTTGCCTTATGTATTGAGGTGCTCCTATGTTGGGTGCATATATATTTATAATTCTTATTGTTATATCTTCTTCTTGGATTCATCCCTTGATCATTGTGTAGTGTCCTTCCTTGTCTCTTGTAACATTCTTTATTTTAAAGTCTATTTTATCTGGTATGAGTATTGCTACTCCAGCTTTCTATTGATTTCCATTTGCACGGAATAACTTTTTCCATCCCCTCACTTTCAGTCTGTATGTGTCCCTAGGTCTGAAGTGGGTCTCTTGTAGACAGCATATGTATGGGTCTTGTTTTTGTATCCATTCAGCAAGGCTGTTTCTTTTGGTTGGAGCATTTAATCCATTCACATTTAAGGTAATTATCGATATGTATGTTCCTATGACCATTTTCTTAATTGTTTTGGGTTTGTTTATGTAGGTCCTTTTCTTCTCTTGTGCTTTCCACTTAGAGAAGTTCCTTTAGCATTTGTTGTAGAGCTGGTTTGGTGGTGCTGAATTCTCTTAGCTTTTGCTTGTCTGTAAAGCTTTTGATTTCTTCATCGAATCTGAATGAGATCCTTGCCGGGTAGAGTCATCTTGGTTGTAGGTTCTTCCCTTTCATCACTTTAAGTATATCATGCCACTCCCTTCTGGCTTGTAGAGTTTCTGCTGAGAAATCAGCTGTTAATCTTATGGGAGTTCCCTTGTATGTTATTTGTCATTTTTCCCTTGCTGCTTTCAATAATTTTTCTTTGTCTTTAATTTTTGCCAATTTGATTACTATGTGTCTCGGCATGTTTCTCCTTGGGTTTATCCTGTATGGGACTCTCTGCGCTTCCTGGACTTGGGTGACTGTTTCCGTTCCCATGTTAGGGAAGTTTTCGACTATAATCTCTTCAAATATTTTCTCTGATCCTTTCTCTCTCTCTTCTCCTTCTGGGACCCCTATAATGCGAATGTTGTTGTGTTTAATGCTGTCCCAGAGGTCTCTTAGGCTATCTTCATTTCTTTTCATTATTTTTTTCCTTATTCTGTTCCACAGCAGTGAATTCCACCATTCTGTCTTCCAGGTAACTTATCCGTTCTTCTGCCTCAGTTATTCTGCTATTGATTCCTTCTAGTGTAGTTTTCATTTCAGTTATTGTATTGTTCATCTCTGATTGTTTGTTCTTTAATTCTTCTAGGTCTTTGTTAAACATTTCTTGCATCTTCTCGATCTTTGCCTCCATTCTTTTTCTGAGGTCCTGGATCATCTTCACTATCATTATTCTGAATTCTTTTTCTGGAAGGTTGCCTATCTCCACTTCATTTAGTTGTTTTTCTGGGGTTTTATCTTGTTCCTTCATCTGGTACATAGCCCTCTGCCTTTTCATCTTGTCTTTCTGTGAAAGTGGTTTTTGTTCCACAGGCTGCAGGATTGTAGTTCTTCTTGCTTCTGCTGTCTGCCCTCTGGTGGATGAGGCTATCTAAGAGGCCTGTGCAAGTTTCCTGATGGGAGGGACTGGTGGTGGGTAGAGCTGACTGTTGCTCTGGTGGGCAGAGCTCAGTAAAACTGTAATCCGCTTGACTGCTGATGGGTGGGGCTGGGTTCCCTCCCTGTTGGTTGTTTGGCCTGAGGCGACCCAGCACTGGAGCCTACCTGGGCTCTTCGGTGGGGCTAATGGCAGACTCTGGGAGGGCTCACGCCAAGGAGTACTTCCCAGAACTTCTGTTGCCAGTGTCCTTGTCCCCATGGTGAGCCACAGCCCCCCCACCCCCGCCTCTGCAGGAGACCCTCCAACACTAGCAGGTAGGTCTGGTTCAGTCTCCTATGGGGTCACTGCTCCTTCCCCTGGGTCCTGATGTGCACACTACTTTGTGTGTGCCCTCCAAGAGTGGAGTCTCTGTTTCCCCCAGCCCTGTCGAAGTCCTGCAATCAAATCCCACTAGCCTTCAAAGTCTGATTCTCTACGAGTTCCTCCTCCCGTTGCCGGACCCCCAGGTTGGGAAGCCTGATGTGGGGCTCAGAACCTTCACTCCAGTGGGTGGACTTCTGTGGTATAAGTGTTCTACAGTTTGTGAGTCACCCACCCAGCAGTTATGGGATTTGATTTTATTGTGATAGCACTCCTCCTACCATCTCATTGTGGCTTCTCCTTTGTCTTTGCATGTAGGGTATCTTTTTTGGTGAGTTCCAGTGTCTTCCTGTTGATGACTGTCCAGCAGCTAGTTGTGATTCTGGTGTTCTCAAAAGAGGGAGTGAGAGCATGTCCTTCTACTCCGCCATCTTGGTTCAGGCTCCCTAGACATTCTTTTTTAAGTATTCTTTTTTCATTATGATTTATCCCAAGAGATTGGATATAGTTCCCTGTGCTATACAGTAGGACCTTGTTGTTTATCCATTCTAAATGTAATAGTTTGCATCTACCAACCCCAAGCTCCCTGTCCATTCCTCTCCCTCCCCGCCTCCCCCTTGGCAACCGCAAGTCTGATCTCTATGTCTGTGGGTCTGTTTCTGTTTTGTAGATAGGTTCTTTTGAGCCATATTTTAGATTCCACATATAATATCACATGGTATTTGTCTTTCTCTTTCTGACTTATTTCACTTAGTATGATAATCTCTAGTTGCATCCATGCTGCTGCAAATGGCATTATTTTGTTCTTTTTTATGGCTGAGTAGTATTCCATTGTATATATGTACCACATCTTCATTATCCATTCGTCTGTTGATGGGCATTTAGGTTGCTTCCATCTCTTGGCTATTGTGAATAGTGCTGCTGTGAACATAGGGGTGCATGTGTCTTTTTATTTTTTAGAGTAGTTTCAGGTTCACAGCAAAACTGAGTGGAAGACACAGAGACTTCCCATTTACTCCCTGCCCCCACACATGTATAGCGTCCCCCGTTATCGACATCCCCCACCTGCACGGCAGATTTGTTACAATCAAAGACATATACAATGATCTATACACCGACACATTATCATTCTAGTGCCCATTTTTTACTTGAAATGTCATTAAACCTTTTCCATGTCATTACATGATCACAGTGATTGTTTCTGATGGTTGCCTAGTATTCCACTGAGCACCCTGCCCCAACACCAGCAAGCTTAGAAGGGAAGCCTTCCTGCCTTTTGGAAAGGAGCACACTTTGCTGTTGGAGATTAGGACCCACCCAGTTAAGAACTAACATTTGGGACATTAGAAGCAGTCAGGAGCTTCTCTTCCTAGAGCACGTTTTGGGTGTAAAATTCTTCAAACATAGGTGTCATCATCTTCACATGATAAAAAGGAAAAGAAAAAGGTGCTAAGCGGTAGCAAACCTCCTCCTGCACTCCAAGTTTCTGCTCTGTGCTGTATGTACACAGTTGCATTGAATCCTCCTGGATGGATCCATAATTACCCACTTCCTGCAGACAAGGAAGCTGAAGTCGAGGGAGAAGATGGTTTGAGTTTACTGAGCATGTTAGTGATAGAGTCAATATTCAGATGTAGGCTTGTTATACTCCAGATACCCCACCTTTGCCGTTTCTCCTGGTGCTCCACCAAGGAAAGATGTTGACATTTGTAAGACCATGAGTTAAGTCTACAGCAGATCCTGGTTGTGGTTTCTCTTCCTAGACTTCATTAAGTAGAAAGGAGAACAGGAAGGCTAGAAATAATTTCCCCCTCTTTTGTGTGTTAACTAAAGTGATTGCCCCTGCCAATTAGTTGTGGACTAGTCAATAAGTCCTTACTGGGACTTCCCTGGTGGCGCAGTGGTTAAGAGTCCGCCTGCCAATGCAGGGGACACGGGTTCGAGCCCTGGTCCGGGAAGATCCCACATGCCGTGGAGCAACTAAGCCCGCGTGCCACAACTACTGAAGCCCGCATGCCTAGAACCCGTACTCTGAAACAAGAGAAGCCACCGCAATGAGAAGCCCACACACCGCAACAAAGAGTAGCTCCCGCTCAACACAACTAGAGAAAATCCACACACAGTAATGAAGACCCAATGCAACCAAAAATTTAAAAAAAAAAAAAAAAAAAAAAGCACTTACTGAGGACAGAGGCAGAGGAACTGGGTGATGATCCAGGCCTGGGGTCAGACTGCCTGTGCTCTCCCCTTCTCTGGATCCTGTGTTCCTCACCTGTATCATAGTAATAGTATTTGTACTTGCCACATAAGTGAGGATCACACAAGATAAGCCATTGACACCTGTTATTGTTAATGTGGTTGTGGTGCTGTCGCTATCGACCTGGTGATGGTGGTATTGACTTGTTGACACAGTTGTGGATGTTGCTGACATTGCTGCTGTTGACTTTATTAACTTGCTACCGTTACTGACTTTGGTGTCAACTTGCTGACATTGTTGTTGTTGACTTGTTATTGGCTTGTGGGTGCTGTTGTTGTCACTAAGACCTGTATTTCCTTCTTTCTTCCTCACAAGGTGGCTCATGTGGTCCTCAAGGCTCATGCCAGGGCTTGGCACCACTACAACAGCCAACATCGCCCACAGCAGCAGGGGCGGGTAGGCATTGTACTGAACTCAGACTGGGCAGAGCCCCTGTCCCCAGGGAGGCCTGAGGACCGGAGAGCCTCTGAACGCTTCCTGCACTTCATGCTGGGCTGGTTTGCACACCCCATCTTTGTGGATGGAGACTACCCGGCTGCCCTGAGAGCCCAGATCCAACAGACAAACAAACAGTGCCCCAGTCCTGTGGCCCAGCTCCCTAAGTTCACCGAGGCAGAGAAGCAGCTCCTGAAGGGCTCCGCTGACTTTCTGGGTCTGTCCCATTACACTTCCCGCCTCATCAGCAAGGCCCAAGGAGATACCTGCGTCCCCAGCTATGATACCATTGGAGGCTTCTCCCAACACGTGGACCCTGCGTGGCCCCAGACCGAATCCCCTTGGATTCGTGTGGTACCCTGGGGTATAAGGAGGCTGTTGCAGTTTGTATCCTTGGAATACACAAGAGGCAAAGTTCCAATCTACCTGGCTGGGAATGGCATGCCCATAGGGGAAAGTGAAGATCTCATCAATGATTCCTTGAGAATTGACTACTTCAATCAATATATCAACGAGGTGCTCAAGGGTAAGAATGTGGATATGCTGGTGATTGGAACGTGGGTGGTACTTCATCAAGTCTTCAGAGTTTTGTTTTGAGGGACAAAGACAGTCTCCCAAGAAAATGAAGCCAAAAAGTAGTATTTGTAGTAATAGTGTGAGTCCTTCATATCAGCCTCCTAACTCTCTCCCTCAAAGGCCTCAAGCCTTTTCTTTTATATTGCTAGTGCCTACAGCGCTCCCTTCTACACTCTGCCTATCTGAGTCCTATCTGTCCATCAAGCCTCATCATCTTTTAACACATTTAGTTAACAAATATTTATTGAGTGCCCATTACATGCCAGACATTGTGCAAGACAGTAGGGGTATCATATTGAACCAACACCTTCTTTTCCCAGAGGGGACTCAGAGTCTACAGAGGGACACAGACAGAAAAGTGCAATATATGGTGATGATGGCATTACAGGGTGGCATGAGGACACTCAGGGTGGGACTCCAGCCCATTAAATCTTCCCCCATCGCTCCAGCCTGGCCTGATCTTCATTTCCTTTAACGGGGTATGAAATCTACATTCCACATCATTCACTTTGGTCCACTTAACCTATATCTACAGTCTCATTTTTACCTTATATGTCTTTTTATTTCAAGTAAAAAGGAGCGGCAAATAGGTTTCATCTCAGTACGTCAGTCCTAATCAACTGATAGTGGCTAGCTGTCTGCCTAGAGGGCTGTGTTGAGAAGATTTCGAGGCCTTGTCTAGAATCAAAGAGAAAGAGTTAAAAAGGGACCCCTGCCCTGGGCACTGCAGTAAGGAATGGAGACCTACATCCCACTGTTTGTGAGGTCAGACTTCACCTGTACTCTCCTCAGTATCAAGGAATCCCTTTAAGACATTATCTCAAGTGATCCTTGAAACGGCCTTGTTCAGTAAATGGGGGCAGATATTATCTTCATGGGACAACTGTTAAAACCTATGCTCTGAGAGATTAAATGATATGCCCAGACATCCAGTGAGTGGAGCCATAGGCCCTTCTGTTTCTGGCTCAGCAATTCCTTCTGCCCACTAACCTATGAGGCTTTTATTCATCTTTATGTTCCCAGAGGCTAGCACAGCGTGGGATAAAGTAGGTGCCTACTAAATTATTTATTGAGTGAATGAGCGACGTTACCTACCTCTTACACAGTCATCCACAGCTATTGCTCTGACTCCTGGTTGACTCACTAGAACATTTTTAATTCTTTCACAGTTCTGGAGGCCAGAAGTCCAAAATCAAGACGTCACTAGGAACACTTTCCATCCAAAGCCTCTGAGGGAGAATCCTTCCTTTCCTCTTCCAGCTTCTGGGGGATCTAGGCCTTCCTTGGCTGTGGCTGCATGACTCCAATCTCTGCCTTCACCTTCACATGGCCTTCTCCCCTATGTCACTTATGATGATGCTTCACTGAATTTAGGACCCACCTTGATTAATCCAGGATGGTCTCGTTTTGAGATCCTTAACTTAGTGAATTATATTTGCAAAACCCCTTTTGCCAAATAAGGTTGTACCAGGGGTCAGCACTTGGATATACCTTTTTGGGGACCACAATTCAAGCCACTGAATCAGAGAATACATTGTTTTAGGCTTTATTTCTCCTTTTAAAAATGGAATGCGTGATTATTTCATGTCAATATTACTAAACATAAAGAAGAAAAAACAAAAGCATATTTTTTAAAGATTAAATGATTTATGTATTCTGTATTAAACCAAGGAGTCCTGACACTAGCAGATGGGGCACTTTTTCTTTATTATTCATTTTAAGGTAGGGACACACCTTTCGATTGAGACTTATGGCCACAGATGTGGCCTGATGTTTTGTGTGGGTCTTACGGATTTTCCTTTTACTTGTTATGAGGAGGAAAAAGGGTTAATATCTTGGGGGTAACCCAAGTCACCTCCCGAACTTTCATGTTAAAAGGAAAACCTTTTAAAAGTAACATCAGCCCTTTGCAACTCTGTCATCATTTCAGACCCCAACCAATCCTTGCTTAACACACACCCTTACTTCTTGCCAGCTCCAATCCTAATTCTCGACAAACAATTTATGTAACCTTGCAGTTTTTGCCTTTATAAGCGTCCCCCATTTTATAGTGGAACACAATTCAAGTGCTTCCTGACTCTGTGTCTCCCGGGCTGCAGTGCTAACAAACCCCAAAATAGACACCTCTATTTTAAAAATAATAAAAATAAAAGGCAACATCAGTAACAGACTTTAAAACAATCCCAATTTTGGTTTTCTCCACAGCTGTCAAGGAGGACTCAGTGGATGTTCAATCTTACATTGCTCGTTCCCTCATCGACGGCTTCGAAGGCCCCTCTGGGTACAGCCAGAGGTTTGGGCTGTACCATGTCAACTTCAACGACAGCAGCAGGCCAAGGACTCCCAGGAAATCTGCCTACTTTTTCACCAGCATGATTGAAAAGAACGGTTTCCTCACCAAGGTAGTAAAAAGACTGCCACCATCCAGTAAAGCAAACGTCCCCCAGCAAATCAGAGCCTTCACGTTTCCATCCGAGGTACCCTCCAAGGCTAAAGTAGTCTGGGAAAAGTTCTCCAACCAACCCAAGTTTGAAAGAGATTTGTTCTACCACGGCACGTTCCGGGATGACTTCCTGTGGGGCGTGTCCTCGTCAGCCTATCAGATTGAAGGAGCTTGGGATGCTGACGGCAAAGGCCCCAGCATCTGGGATAAT
Source organism: Stenella coeruleoalba (assembly GCF_951394435.1). Taxonomy (NCBI): domain Eukaryota; kingdom Metazoa; phylum Chordata; class Mammalia; order Artiodactyla; family Delphinidae; genus Stenella; species Stenella coeruleoalba. The sequence goes on along the minus strand of NC_137151.1, from coordinate 34,989,103 downwards.
TTTACCCACACACCAGGGAGCAACGTGAAAAACAGTGCTACTGGAGACATAGCCTGTGACAGCTATAACCATCTGGATGCTGATCTGAACATGCTTCGAGCTTTGAAGGTGAAGGCCTATCGCTTCTCCATCTCCTGGTCTCGGATTTTCCCGACTGGAAGAAACACTTCTGTCAACATACGTGGTGTTGATTATTACAACAGGCTGATTGATGGCTTGGTGGCAAGCAGCATCTCTCCCATGGTGACACTGTTCCACTGGGACCTGCCCCAGGCCCTCCAGGATATTGGAGGCTGGGAGAATCCTTCCTTGATTGAGTTGTTTAACAGCTATGCAGACTTTTGTTTCCAGACCTTTGGTGACAGAGTCAAGTTCTGGATGACTTTTAACGACCCCACATCCCAGGCATGGTTGGGGTATGGCTCAGGGAAATTTCCCCCAAATGTGAACGACCCAGGCTGGGGACCTTACAGAATTGGCCATGCAATCATCAAAGCTCATGCCAGAGTCTATCACACTTACGATGAGAAGTACAGGCAAGAGCAGAAGGGGGTCATCTCTTTGAGCCTCGGTGCACACTGGGCAGAGCCCCAGTCGCCGGGGGTCCCCAGGGATGTGGAGGCAGCTGACCGAATGCTGCAGTTCTCACTGGGCTGGTTCGCCCACCCCATCTTCCGAAACGGAGACTATCCCGATGCCATGAAGTGGAAAGTGGGGAACAGGAGTGAACTACAGCACTTAGCCACCTCCCGCCTGCCCAGCTTCACTGAGGAAGAGAAGAGGTACATCTCAGCTACGGCCGACGTGTTCTGCCTCAACACCTACTCCTCCAGAATCGTGCAGCATGCAACACCCAGGTTAAACCCGCCCTCCTATGAAGATGATAGGGAGCTGACCGAGAGGGAAGACTCTTCCTGGCCCTCCACGGCAGTGAACAGAGCTGCATCCTGGGGGATGCGAAGACTGCTCAACTGGATCAAGGAAGAGTATGGGGACGTCCCCATTTACATCACTGAAAACGGAGCAGGGCTGACAGATCCGAAAGTGGAAGATACCAATAGGATATTTTACCACAAAACCTATATCAATGAAGCTTTGAAAGGTACGTGAGTGTTCATGTCCCCCTTACAAAATCTCCCAACGTCCACATGTCATGTGCCTGAAATGGTTTGGCAGAGTGGATTACACACCATCAACAGGTCTCCCTTTTATACCCTAATTCCATAATTCTTTCCCGGTCTGGGGTTACATATCCCTTTGGGAATCTGAAAAAAGCAATGGCCATCTCCCCAAATGTACACACAGGGTCCCACAGGAGTATTCTCATGGGTCCATTCATTCATTATTGAGCAACTACTATGTGACAAGTTCTATTCTAAGTGCTGGGGACACAGCAGTGAACAAAATAAACAACTTTCTGCTGACACGGAGCTTATATTCTGGTGGGTTCCATGCACCCTAGAGCAATAAACTCTTCTCTAATTCACATTTCTGTATTTAACTTCTAAAGTAGGCTGAGACTCTTGAATTTCAGACATGTCCCTTTACCCCAACAAAAGAATTTGATTTTGCAAAGATCAGTCATTAATACTTGCTATGGGGGCATCAGTGTTGACAAAAAGAAAGAGACAAGATGATCTATCAGGGCACACATTACTTGTGTGCACAAGTTGGTGGTTTAGGACTACCTGCAGTGAGGAGTCCTCCTGGTGTAAAGCTCTCCTCTACTGTCTGTGGAACGTTCCCAGCCTACAGGCTCGACGGTGTCGACCTTCGAGGATATGCTGCATGGTCCCTGATGGACAGTTTTGAGTGGCTAAATGGCTACACGGTCAAGTTCGGACTGTACCATGTTGATTTCAATAACGTGAACAGGCCTCGCACAGCAAGAGCCTCTGCCAGGTACTACACGGAGGTCATCATCAGTAACGGCATGCCGCTGCCCAAGGAAGACGAGTTTCTCTATGGACAGTTTCCCAAGGGCTTCAGCTGGAGTGTGGCTACCGCTTCATATCAGGTGAGGAGTTCAGGACAATTCACCATCTACAGCAAACCTACTATGTGCCAGGCTCTGGGGTCAGGGCTGGAGAGGGCAGGTGGGAGCAGTGGATTTTTATAGACCTGTGGGAGGGAAGTACGGCTACCTTGCGGGGGGAGTCTGGGAAGCCCTTTTCCCAGACAGCTTGGCTTCTTCACATCCCCAAATTCAGGTGGGCCATCACAGTTACAAGGGCTGTGCTGAGATGGGTGTTAGCAGGCCAGATGGAGCAGGTGGAGCCTGGAAGAAATACTTAGGCAAAGACATGCAAATATGAAGATTCTCAGCTGGATGCCTTTATTTCTCACCTAGTCTCTTCCCAGCAGACAGTTCGATCAAAATGGCTATCACATGGGCCTGGGCGTTTTCTGATGTCCTAATAACATCATACCTCTACTTTATTCATGCTAAATGAAGCTCACTAATACAGAAAATATGAGGATTTACTTTTCCTCAGAAAAAAAAGAAAGATAAAAAACGAAGAGTGACTTGCCCAGGCAGTTAGGGGTGTGACCCTGCCTTACATCTTCTTCCTCCATTTATTTTCTTTGATACAGGAGTAGGGGTTTGTATTCTCAGTGTGGAACCTGGGTGGGGTCAGTGGTCTGAGCTGACTTGACTCTGGGTTGCTCAGCCCTTGGATTTTTTCTAGGTGACCATAGCTGCTGAAAATGTTTCTGAGGAAGGTGAGGGTAGCTACCCCCAGACGACCAGACTACCAAGGTATAATGAAGTCTCAGACCAAATTCTGCCATATCCAGACATATGTTAACTAAGCACACTAATACAGGAACTATTCATGTATCCTATTCCATGGCCTGGAGAAAACCTCAGCTCTTGGTCCTCTTCGGTGCTCTGGTCAACACTGTACATGAAAGGTGCACTTGAGGAAATGCCAAGATTTCAGAGACAGGATCCTGTTGCTCCAGGGAGACAGAATCTTCTGTAGCAGGGTTTCTCCAGCTGGGTCTGATTGACATTTGGGGCTGGATAGTTCTTTGTTGTGGGCCCGTCCTGTGCACATGTAGGATGTTTAGCAGCAAACCTGGCCTTTACCCACTAGATGCCAGTAGACTCCTCCCCCAGCTGTAACAACTAAAAAAATGTCTGCAGACATTGCTAAGTGTCTCCTCAGAGATAAAATAGTCCCTGGGTGAGAACCACTGCCCCACAGGTTTATAGCTGGACTTACTTATTCTAGGGCTAGGGTTAGGGACTTATTCTAGGGCACAGGTTGCAGGCCTGAATCATTTATTACTATGAGAGTTCACAAATGGTGATTTTCTGAGTTCATCATTGCTTTTATATTTATTAGGTGGCATTCAAAAGAAAGGTCAAGGTTTGTCTTTTCTCCTACTTATTTACATTTTACTTATATGTAAATATATATTGATATATATCATCAGTATGGCCTTGTGAAGTCCTATTTTTTTTCCAATGGGTTATACTTTTGCTATTATTATGTATGCAGATGCTTAAATCGTCCACCTTTTGCCTGGTGGATTGTCCTTTAGCTGGATCCTGTGTCCTTTTGACATGGCCCATCATTCTTTGAGCACTCTGTTAATTCTTTCTGGTGCAACAAGATGTTCCAGGCTCATCTTGTATCTTTTCTGCCCCGGCCCTGTAATCAGCCATTTCTCTAATGAGCCCTGGTTCCTTTTATTGGATAAGGGCATTTAGAAACCAAGACCTGGGTGCTAGGTGTGCTCACTGCTACTGGGGTGTCATTACTTCTAGGCCCGCTCAGTGGACAGAGCTAGGAAATGCATGTGTGTGTACACACCACACACACACACACACACACACACACACACACACACACGTGCATATATATCTAGTTCTACATCCACCCAAATCTTTATGTTAAAAAACACAGATACCTCCATTGCAATCCAACTCTACAGGGTTAATGCTGGCCTTCCCACTTTTCATATTTGTATCTCTTTTCTCCAATGATGAGAAATCTAGTTCCTAATATCTTCAACATAGTCACTTATTTTCTTAGTCCCCCTGCATTAACTAGTCTCCCAACCACCAAGCCATCTCCTGCACCCAGATGGGCCACACGGGGTGCACTCCCGCTGACCTAGGGCCTGCCACTCTCAGAGGGGCTGTGCAGGCCAAGCCTGGACATGTCTTCTTGCTGAGAATGCCAGCACTACCTTAGCTGCAGCCAATCACACAGTATCACACTATATACGCTTAAGTGTTTTAAAGTAAATTATGGAAATTACACCTCTCAGACTACCTAAGCCCATAGGTAGGCATTTGCCCAGTGGCTTGTGATCAGTTTATAGGTTAGGTGGGAGGAGGAAAAGGAGGCACAGAAACAGTGATACACATCCTGATTAGAAACTCTGCCTCTACATCTGGCATCATTGGGATTTGTTTGGCTGTGATTGGGGTTGAGGCATGTGGAATTGTTCATTCAAACTTTTAGTGAGCACCCACCATACTCCAGACACTGCTGCATTGACTGCTGGGCCACCAAGATGAAAGACGCAATGCCTAGACCTCAGTCTTGTAGGAAGAAAGCCAGTCAGCAAGCGGATAATTGTGCAGTGCAGCATGACAGTGCTGTGATGTTCAGAAAGTATGTACAGGAAGCTGTAGGAGTTCAGAAATCGGGGGGTGGCAGAGAAGGTGATGCCGACTTATGTCAGGACTCACCCACTGACTGGGAAGGGCTTGACTACATGACTTGCTTAGACCATGTCTTGTCATCTTGAGATCGAAGGTGCGTGGAGAGCAGATGGCAAAGGGCTCAGTATTTGGGACACGTTTTCTCACACACCACTGAGAGTTGGGAATGATGACACTGGAGACGTGGCCTGTGACAGTTATCACAAGATTGCCGAGGATGTGGTCGCCCTGCAGAACCTGGGTGTGACCCACTATCGCTTTTCCATCTCTTGGACTCGCATCCTCCCTGACGGAACTACCAAATACATCAATGAAGCGGGCCTGAACTACTACATGCGGCTCATCGACGCGCTGCAGGCTGCCAGCATCCAGCCCCAGGTGAGATGGGGCCCTGACCTGGCCTTGGCCAAGTCCCCTGGGAGCCAGTTGGGCTGGAGAGAACATTTCTTGTGTGAAAAAAATGCTGTTTTCAAATTTAATTTTTGAATGATCAGTAAAGATTTTCCTTCTGCCGCTGACCTCTAGCCGTGTTTCCCTCATAGGTGACCAAGTTTGCTGGGTTCTCATGTCCTTTTGTGTATGTGACCAGTAGGCATGTGTATATGTGTATGTATATGCCTTTTCCCCTCTTTTTTCCTAATGGTATGATACATACAGTTTGATACTTGCTTTTTAAAAAATTTTTTATTTATTATTTATTTGGTTGTGCCAGGTCTTAGTTGTGGCAGGTGGGCTCCTTAGTTGTGGTATGTGGGCTTCTTAGTTGCAGCTCACAGGCTATTTAGTTGTGGCACGTGTGCTCCTTAGTTGTGGCTGGCGGGCTCTTACAGATATTTCCATATCCATACATAGTTTCCTCATTTGTTGCTTTTTTGCTTTGTTTTAGTTATGTGGTAATCGTTTGTACCTTACTTCTCTAATCACTTCCCTATTAATGGACACTCTTCCCTGTGATGTTTCCACTCTTTTGCCATTATAACCAGCACTACAATGAGTAACCATAGATGCATAATTACACTAGGGTGGAAGTTTATCTGTAGGATATGGTTCTAGGAGCAGAACTGCTGAGGCAAAAGTGCACGTGTTTTTAAGCCATGAGTTATTATGAATAATAATACAGAAGCTCACTTGTGGGCTTCTTTACTGTCACCAAATCTTTTACATTTTACTTGGGAGCATAAGAATACTTCTCCTTTTCCCCTGGGCCATTTATGATAAACAGCTGGAGGGCACTAGTTCTATGATACTGTGTGTTTCCTCTGCTGTATTGATTGGAGATTATGCACTGCAGCCAGAGCATAATCTCCGCATTAACCCCTCCCCCCCACCCCCCACCCCAAAAGCAGAGATTTTTACAAATAAAAGTGCTACCTGGACTTCTCACACTGCTAACACTGCAGGAACAAATCATCCATGCGGCGTTTATTACAGTGTGTGTGACCACTAGCTGTGATGGAGAGGGGATGGCCAGTGGCTGCCCTGCAGGAGCCCAAGATCTGGGGGGAAACGAGCTCCATTACACATAACAATTCACAACATCAGAAAGAACAGAACTCAGGGCTTAATGATTTTGTAGTTCTTATTTTTTTAAATAGATTTAAAAATATTTATTTATTTTTGGCTGTGCCACGTGTCATGCAGGATCTTAGTTTCCCGACCAGGGATCGAACCCAGGGTCTTGGCAGCGAGAGCATGGAGTCCTAACCACTGGACCTCCAGGGAATTCCCTGTAGTTCTTAAGGGCATTGAGACACCGCAGAAAAGAAAAGTGCTGTGGCCGGAAAAAGCTTCAAGGAGGTGTGGGTCTTGAAGAAAGAGGACAGTCTGGGTGGGTGGGTGGGCAGGGGAAGGGCATTTCAGGCAAAGGGGGAGACTGGGCCTGAGCTGAAGATGGTTGGCAGCCCAGTGGAGACTGCGGACAGTGGAGACCCCCGGCGTGGCCAAGAGGGGGTGTGTCAGGAGCATCAAGGGAAGACCCGGAGAGAGGAAAGGCTACCACACGGACATGGCCATAGGGGCCCCTCTCCAGCAAAGGGTTCCCAGGTCCTCAGAAAGAACCTCCAGACAGATGTCCATGGGGATGCCCCTTTACAAGCAAAATGCCTCAGAGCCTCAGACTCTCAGTGCAGTCTATCCCGGCGGTTCTGAAGCTCTAGCATTTCTGATCCTTGACTACAACCATAGCTAACATTTGCTGAAGAGATGGCAGGATGTCAGCCACTTTTTGTGTCCTCTGCCATGTGATTTCGGCCTCACAACGATTCCGGGACATGGAGGTCTCAGGGCCTGAGCCTGGGGTCAGATGGCTGGTAGGTGGCAGAGCTGAGACTCAAACCCAGGCTTCTCTGATCCAGAGGTATGAATTTCTCACACTTCAACACTGCTGTCCTACCCTTCCGGCCAGAGAACCCTGAGGCTTATTTGTCACATCATTCATCCTCAGCTTTAGCAGTAGACATTTACGCTGGTGCATACAGCATCGCTGGCTTCCCATGAAAAGGAGGTTGATGGAAATGCTGATCTTGCTTTTTCACAGGTGACCATTTACCACTGGGACCTGCCGCAGGCACTCCAGGACATCGGAGGCTGGGAGAATGAGACGGTTGTACAGCGGTTTAAGGAGTATGCAGATGTGCTCTTCCAGAGGCTGGGGGACAAGGTGAAGTTCTGGATCACACTGAACGAGCCCTTTGTCATTGCTAACCAGGGCTATGGCTATGGGACAGCAGCTCCAGGTAAAGGTCCCAGACCCCCCCTTGTCAGCTCTTTGGAGTGTGGCATTCTCAGCACCACAAAGACATGAAATCCAGGTGGCCCTGGAGGAGGAGGCTACGAAAGCCCGAAGGCAGTGCTTCATAATCCCTGCCTTCTGCTCAGGGCTGCCTGGCAGGCAGCAGAGCTTCCCCCTTCTGACACCACTTTTGCTGAACATGAACTTCACGTCTCAATACATCCAAATGGCTTCATTGCTCTCTCTCTACCTCTGATCTGCCTCAGATAGGAAGCTGCCTGAGATCAAGGGTGTGGACTAATCAATATAGGAAAGGACAATACATCAGACTGTAGAGATCCACAGTGGTTTTTGCAACTCCAAAAATGCAAAAGTTTCCAATATATGATTTGGCTGACCTGGGCTTAACCTGACTTGAACCAATGTGAGGTGACATCCCACTTAGAGTGAACATTCAGAAGTTCTGCACGAGCAGTGCTCGTTTCGGCAGCACATATGCTAAAATTGGAAAAGTTCAGCAGCAGACGTATTAATGTCCTTAATCGTGGAGAGCTGTCCTGGGCCCTGCTGGGGTCATATGTAACTATGTTATATGCAACTTATTACTTTTCCAAGACACAGAAACCTTTTAATCCCAAAATACATCAAACCCTGGGTTTTTTGTTTTTTTTTAATTGAAGTATATAGTTGATTTACAGTGCTGTGTTCCTAAGAGTTTTTAATAAGGAATTGTGGACCTCTCCTTGTCCCTTGAGAACCCTCCAATTTTCCTTTTCTTGAGTTCTGAGCCTTAGAGAGTAAATTCGTGTTCATTTATGTGATTCCTTGGGATTACATGTAAAAGCTGGAAAGAGCCACAGGGAGATCTGCTTTGACCCATTACCAGATGTATCTCCCATTGGTCCTTGGTTGACACTTTGGTTTATCATTCCTTCAACATATGAGAGGCAGCCTCTCTCATAACATTTGCTCTCAAGGAATCTCTGTGTCAGATGCTTCCATCAGCTATACTCTCCAACTCTTACTTTCACTGTGGGTCCCCGCAGAGTGCCAGGATGTCACCTCCTGAGGCACACACTCTTCTGGGTACTTTGCCTGTTACATATGAGCCACTCTTTGGGCGAGGGGTACAGAAACTAACACCTGTCAATCAAGTGCCTTCTCTTTGCCAGACACAGTACTTCTGGGTGCTTTGCACACACACTGTTTCATTTCCTTCTCATAAGAACTCTCTATTGCTCATTTTGCAGAGGAAGGAACTGAAAGACTGAATTACTCAACCCAAAGTTACCTGGCCAGCTTTAAAAAGTGGAGACAGGATTTGAATTCCATTCTTCCTCAAGCCAAAATCTTCAGCCTTTCTCCCAAACACGAAGAGGCCATCTATAGGCAGAAAGTGATATTCTTGGCCACATTTATTCTTCACTGACATCTCTGTGTATATTTCCAGGAATCTCCTCCAGGCCTGGCACTGGTCCCTACATTGCTGGCCACAACCTAATAAAGGCTCACGCTGAGGCCTGGCATCTGTACAACGATGTGTACCGCGCCCGTCAAGGTGGCATGATTTCCATCACCATCAGCAGCGACTGGGCTGAGCCTAGAGACCCCTCCAACCAGGAGGAGGTGGAGGCCGCCAGGAGATACGTTCAGGTCTGTTCTTCCTCTGGGCATTGTTCTTACTCTTGCTCTTTTCCCCTCCTGTCACAATCTAATGGAAACAGAATTAGACTGCGAAACAAAGATTTAGGAACTAGGCCCTGCGTTGCTATTACCTTATTCTGTGCCCTTGGGAAAATCATCTAAACTTTTTGTACTGTAGTCTTCTCATCTTTGAAATGGAGGTGACCTACCTCCCTCATAGGTTTGCTGTGATGAAAGTTCTTTGGGGTTGTTTTCTTTCAAGTCTTAAAAAAATAATTTATACATATAGCTCTTACTGGATGCAACACTGGCTTGAAGCTAAATAACAGAAAGAAATTCTGCCTTTTCAATCTGTGGTTTGACTATAGGAGCTAATAGAACTGGGCTGCAATGTCACATTTCGCCTCTAGGTGTCACCATCTGATTTTACTTACTCTGCCTAAGAATTACCTTAAGTTGGGGGCTTTAGGTTGTGTGAAACTCATTAGCGCCCCGAATTTTCCATGAGCTTCACATAAGGATATGCATCTTTTGGTCATGGAATTTTGCTCCTGGGAAGTGGAGGCATAAGTAAGCAGGTCCCAACAACACGGCCCACCCTTATTTCAGCCTGGGCCCCTGCAAGACGAGAGAGAGAACGGTGCTCTTCATGCCATAGCTTTTCCCTGGCTCCTGCTACTGTCTCTGAAGAGGTCTGAAGGCACCCTCTACCATGTTTCAGCATCAGGAAAAAAAAGCAAGCTTCTCTCTCTCTCCAGATTGCTCCCCACTTTTAAAGGCTCTGAGGAGGAGTCCGCAGACAGTGGCATTTCTGAAAGGACACCAATGGCCTTGGTTTGCCAAATTCTTCACAAACGAACTTGACAAAGGTGGTCAAATTAAAAAGTGCAAACAAGAACTTAATGTCCCATTTGCTAGCCAGCTGGGGGGAAGGCCTTGGAACAAAATTAATTCATTACCTCATTTCAGACTCACAGAACTGGTGAGTTAGAGCAATAATTTGTTTTCTGAAATCAAAACAAACCTCAGGAAATGCTAGGCTGTAGTCTCATTATCACAGCTCATCCGTGAACTGTGATCCTGCAGCTCAGGACTATGATACGTATGTCCCCTAATAAAATCAGCTTCCATAGAAACAATTTCTCACCTCAGAGTGAATTGAAGCTTCTTTTACCAGAGTATGTTCCAAGCCTCATCTCTGACTGGGAATGGAAGGCTGTCCTCACCCCACATTTCAGGAAGTAGCCAGCAGGTGAGGGGAGGATGTCGAGATAGAAGAAGCCTCTCAGGACCCACAGCGTCATAGCACTTGGTTGCCACATATATCCCCTAAGGGTAAGGATGGCCTGGACCTCATTCAAGAAAACAGACTGAAAAGTTCCTCACTTTGTGAGTCCAAAACCCATGAAGAATCATCCTTTGCCTGGGCAACCAGCCTTGCACCTGGTTCCTCCCAGAAGGTTCTGGTGGGTCCTTAGGCATGAGGACGGGGAAGGACCTGCTCTGTGGTAAGAGAGGAAATCAGGGCCTGGAGGCTTGGGGTCTCTCCCCCTCTTCTGCAGGACCCTCCTAAGGGCAGCCAGCTGCATTTGTCAAGTCCAGGGCCAAATCGGTTCACATCCCTCAAGCTACAGTGGGTGAGAACATTGCCCTTCCCACAGTGAGCTCCCAGCGGGGTGACAAGACCTGTGGGCATTTGAGCTGCAATATGGGAACAGCCGCAGAAGAGAGGCACGCTTCATACTGGGTTGGGGAGAAGGGGCCCTGGGGTCAGCGACGCCTGAGCCGGGAGCTCCGGTCTCCTGTGGGCCCGCCTGTTAATGCCGGCACTGACTGTTCCCCCTTACCCCACCCGCAGTTCATGGGAGGCTGGTTCGCACATCCGATTTTCAAGAATGGGGATTACCCCGAGGTGATGAAGACACGGGTCCGTGACAGGAGCTTGGCGGCAGGCCTCAACAAGTCTCGGTAGGTCCTGGCGCCGCCACGCACTCAGCCATGAGAGCTGGGAGGAAGTCTGCTCTGTGGTGCCCAACTGAGGCTCCTGGGTGTACGGCACAGTGATGAGAGCATGGCTGTTGGGGTCAGAGAGGCGTGTCTTAGGCGTGTCTGAGCTTCCTTGCTTGCCGGGAAGATTACACGCGAGTGTGTACGTGAATTGCTTAGCCCAGGACCTGGCATGGCTGTGACAGGCAGTTGAGACAAAAGGCAGTTGCCCTTATTATTATTCTTCAGAATAGCCAGGAAATCCGTCCCCAGGGCACCTACTTCTTAGCGACCCACCATCTCACTCCGAGGACAAATTCCCCAGCTCATCTTATCCTATTTCAGCACCTTAGGAGTGAATGTGGGTAGCAGTGGGTGACTCTTAGCCGAGTGCTTTTTGTCCTTTGGCCAGTGGGTGGCAATGGTTTGCACCGAGGCAGTCCTACTTCCGTCAAGGAAGTAACAGCAACGTCAGCAACAGCTAACATTGATCCATCTTCTGTGGGCACTTTCACTCCTATTTAAAGATGAGTAAGCTGAAGCACAGAGATTATGGCAAGACTGCCCAGCTGTTCAGTGATGGAGCTGGGATTTGAAAGCAGGCTGACTGCAGGGCCCGTGCTCGGTTTAAGAGTCGTCCGGCTGGGGATTAGAGGTGTGGTGTGGGGAAGGGGATGCAGTGCCCTGGCCTTCTGGGAACACACCCACAAGCTCTAAGGTAGCTCATGTGACCATAAGAAGGGGAGGCTAGGGTAAAACTTCAAAAGGCAAGCATTCCTAACACAGCCTTTGAGTCTTATACCTGTGAGGATGAAATAATCCATCCTGGCCCTTAAAACGCACGTGTGTGCTGGCCTGGTTAGGGTTAAGTCCTGCTGAGCCAAAAGGTCTGATCTGTCAACCCTGGTCTCCAACAAGCAACTGAGTGCTCCAGTCCATTAACACAACCTTGCTGAGCACCTACTGTGTACCCAGGCCAGGGCCAGGACCGGCAAGGTCCACACAAAGAGGGGGTTCCAAATATGGTTCCTCGAGTGCTGACACACTGGCTGGGAAGACAGTGACCTTCATCACTCCAAGGAATTCTATTCCCCAATTTCTTCATGCAAGGAAAACTCAGAGGAGATCAGGGCAGGCTGGGTAGACCCAGGAGACTTCACGGACAAGACAGGACATCAGCTGAGCCTGGGCCTTGAGAAGGAACAGCATTTGGGAGAGCAGAGGCCCTTCCATCCAATGGGGAGGCGTGTGAGCACCGGCCTAGAGGTCGGAATGAGTGGGACACCTGCAGCTGGAATTCGGGAGACTTGGCCCAGTAGCGGTGGGAGGGCCAAGGCCACATGGTGGCGGGCCTGGAGGCCGAGCACAGGGGATCAGCCTTGACGCCACGGGACCTGAGGAACCCCTGCTGGCTCCTGAGCGGGGAAGTAAAGGCGTGGGCACAGGGGCTTAGTTTTGCCCCAGTATTTCAGAAACCCCAGGGAGGGAAGGTTCTTCCCCAGGTTAATGGTAGCAGAAAGGTCAAGGTGAGGTGTCAGGCACCTAAGCAGGGCGTTCTCTAGGCAACCCTAAACCTGCAGCATGTAGTCAGGATTTGGCTGAGATGAACCTCTAAGTGTTGCACACAAGTGCATGTTGATTGAATTGTATAGAAAAGTCTCACTAAGAATACATGGAAAGAATGTCTACATGTGTATAACTGAGTCACTTTGCAGTACGGCAGAAATTGGCACTACACTGTACATCAACTATACTTCAATTAAAAAGAAAAGAATACAAGGAAAATGTTCCACCAGATGTTTAAAAAGAAAGTGCAGGGCTTCCCTGGTGGTGCAGTTGTTAAGAATCCGCCTGCCAATGCAGGGGACACGGGTTCGAGCCTTGGTCCGGAAAGATCCCACATGCCGCGGAGCAACTAGGCCCGTGTGCCACAACTACTGAGCCCGCGAACCACAACTACTGAAGCCCGTGCACCCAGAGTCCGTGCTCCGCAACAAGAGAAGCCACCGCAATGAGAAGCCCGCGCACCGCAACCAGAGAAAGCCCGCTTGCATTAACGAAGACCCAACACAGTCAAAAATAAGTTAACTAATTTTTTAAAAAGTGCAGTGAAATCATGTGAGCAGAAAAGTCCAAATCTCAAAAGTTCAGTCAATTCAATTTGTAAAAGTATTTCCCCTACTAATGAGGATGACTTTGGAGAAAAATAGCACGCCTAAACAAACCACAGTAAAAACTTGCAACAGGAAGAGAGAGAGGGTCTTGCAACGCCAGAGGGAGGCGAGGTCTGTGGTCTGGTAGAAGGAGGCTCAGGTGCCTTCAGCAGCAGCTGGGAGGGCCTCTCCTTGCTCCCGGCCAGAGGCCCGTAGTCACCTCCAGGTACCTGAGTTTAGAGCCCTCCACCAACACCCCACAGCACGTTCTCTTCCCAAACCCCACGTCCTTAAGGGCCCTTTCCTTCCAGGCTCCCTGAGTTCACAGAGAGTGAGAAGAGGAGGATCAACGGCACCTATGACTTTTTTGGGTTCAATCACTACACCACTGTCCTGGCCTACGATCTCAACTATGCCTCTTGGATCTCTTCCTTCGATGCAGACAGGTAAGGAAGGGTGCCTGGAACAATCTTTGGAAAAGACAGCGAAGTGCTCCTCTTCTCTCACTTAGAGGCCTGTACAGCCTCTGAAACTGCCTCCTCATGCTGTATATCCTGGGGTTTTTGCAAGATGAGCCCCATCTCCTGAGATACCTAAAAAAACCTCTATCAGTCAGATAGTAATTCAGGCTAGGGTTTCCAAGATGCTTTCCATTTAAAAAGCAGACAGGCTTAAGAGTTTTTAAAAACATGAAAAAAAGGTTTTTTTTCTTTCGGTTTTCTTTTTTCATCAGATTTGTTTCACTTACCAGATGTTATTTCAGTCAAAATAACAAGCTTCTTTTTTCCTTTTGACGGTAAAGGTTAAACTATTATTTCTGTATTACAAATAATATATGTTCACAGTAGAAACACTGGAAAGCAAGAACAGGAAATTCTTGTGTCATTTCAGAAGTATGTGTGTGTGTGTATGGGTGTACTACCTCTCTATATATTTATATTACATACAGTTTATATAGTATATAGTTATACAGAAATGTTTATTACAAAAAATCAGGATTATTATGTGTGCACACTGTTTTGTCCCTCTTCTGACAAAGCATCTTTCCCCATCAGTAGCTGTGACTCTGTCCGGGTTCTTTCTTTGGAAACAAGCGCTGACATCCCCACTGCATCCTGCAACCACCAGAGTCAGGCTTGCTGAGCAGGGCTGAGAGGCCTCCCTGCTGGTCCCCGTTCACGCACCCACTCGACTCTTGCTGCCTCATGGGTCCTGGGACTGTCTCCCCAGGCACCTGTGCTCAAGCTTATGAAACACCCCACATGCAGTTCAGGTGAACAATAAATCCAGCTCCTGATAAAACGCAACGGTTTTTTTTCCTGAAGGATTTGGACGTTAAGAAATATCTAAATGGCTGTTCCTCCTAATGAAATGCATGAGCTTCTGTGCACCCCCGCAGAGCTCCCTCTGGCACAACCTGATGCCCTCTCCTTGCCCATCGCTGGAGAGAGAGGAAGGGTCTTGGGCACTTGAGGCAGGTCCCAGCATATCTACCCCATCATCACATGAATGGAGGCCCAAATACTGGTGCCTGTGGCTGTGCCTGTGGCCTGCGGGTGGCGTCGACCAGACGTAGGTGACTCAAGGGCGCCTCTTCTCTGAAGACAGCACTCGCATCCCATGGGAGATTATGGTAAGGGAAGCTCAGAGCCCTTTCACATCTAGTGTGAGGTGTGGCCTGTTAACAGAGCCGTGGAGGGTTAGATCCATGAGTAAGACCATTCCTCTGTACAGGTAGAAAGCAGAACAGAGAGCTTAGGTGGCCTGTCCAAAGTTACACCAGCACTGACTGATGCCACTACAACTAGTGAAAAGAGAATCCGAGGCCTTTTGACTCTTCTAGGTGTAGCTACGACTCTCGAGTCTAGGCAAAAATCTAGGTTTTCTTCCAGTGTAAATCCTGTTTTGTGCAGAGGGCCTCTTGGGATTTACAAATCGAGACCTAAACCTTAGCGTTTGAACTCGTAGGGGAGTTGCCTCCGTCACAGATCGCTCTTGGCCAGACTCTGGCTCCTTCTGGCTGAAGATGACACCTTTCGGCTTCAGGAGGATCCTGAACTGGTTAAAGGAGGAGTACAACAACCCCCCGATCTACGTAACAGAAAATGGAGTGTCCCAGCGGGAAGAATCAGACCTCAACGACACTGCTAGGATCTACTACCTCCGCAGTTACATCAACGAGGCGCTCAAAGGTATGCCAGGCCCCTGCCCTTCCTCCAAGTGCACCTTTCACTGCTGGAAACATATGCTAACGTCTGCAGTCAGGGCAGTACTGCATCCACAAGCCCGAGATGAGAAAGATGAGGTTTCTAGCTCGTTTTGGGTTTAAGCCTTTGGGGCTGCACACTAAGAGTCTTCCTTCCTAGATATAAGCTCAGCAAGCAAACCCTGTTGCCTGATACAGCTAAGACCCGAGTTCTTGGCCTGTCATTTGCTCTGCTTGATCCTCTGGTGTCAGTGTCCCTGAACAGCAGTGCCCTCCTGAGGACAGTCTGGGCGGGGGCCACATGGAATGGGCTGGAGGGGTTGTCTGTATGATCTTTTGTTCCCCAAGCAAAAGTTTGAGGCCCTTAGCTCAGCAGAACAACCTGGGATGGGACTATGACATGGAAACGGTAAGTAATGCTGAGTAAAAGAAAATGAGCAATGCAGCAGCAAAAAGAAACGATTAGAAAATCTTATTCCAGACAAAATATTTTCCGAGGGCCACTTTTCTATAGGGAAGAGCATTAACACTCTAAGGCTCTGTCCAAGACCAATAACCCATGATGTGAAGACAAGGAGGATTACACATGACCCAGGAGGATTAATTTAGTCTCTACCCATGTTCCTGACTCCCATTCAGGGCTGGGCCTTTCTAGAAAATGCAGGAGCACCCATGGAGGACCAGCTAACGATTCCTGCATGCAAAGGGTGGGCAGCTCTCTTAAAGAGCTGAAAAAAGCTCACCTTGACCTGCATGCAGGGACTGTAGGGAAGCTGTGGGCAGGCACGGCCTCAGTAGGCCTGGTGGAAAGGTGTCTTGGGAAGACCAGGGAAGCTCAAGCTGGGGCCTGTCTTTGGGCAGCTGTGCAGGATAAGGTGGACCTTCGAGGATACACGGTTTGGACTCTGATGGACAACTTTGAGTGGGCCACAGGCTTCGCAGAGAAGTTCGGTGTGCATTTCGTGAACTATACTGACACTTCTCTGCCAAGGATCCCCAAAGCGTCCGCCAAGTTCTACGCCTCCATAGTCCGGTGCAACGGCTTCCCTGACCCCGCTGCAGGGCCACACCCTTGTCTGCAGCAAGGTGAGACGTGGCTCTGGGAGGGACAAAAGCCAGAGGGTGAGGGGCGAGGGGGCCTGTTTCTATTTTCTTCTAGTTTACTACCCTCCTCTCTGCCTCTCCATCCCCTTCATTCATTCAACCAACATTTCTGTTCTTTGAATGCTCCAGACATTCTTAGGATGGAACAAAGGAATTAGGGTTAAAGTTACATCGAGAAACTAAGCCCTGGTCTGGGAACAGCAGGTCTAGATTCTTGTCCCAGCCCTACCACTAACTTGCTGTGCAGCCTTAGGCAAGAAACTAGGCGAACGCTGGGCCGATGCAAGGATCAAACACCGTGCCTGGCACAATGTAAGGTGGCCAGTGTTTGCTGAGTGACTGAAAAAGTATAAAGTACTATACAAATTAAGAGACAATTATCCAGTATAGATTATACTCTAATCACTCAGAGGGATGCTTCAAAACTAAAATGACGTGACTTCCTTCAGAGGCTCATAACTCAGTGTGAAGGATTCGTATCGTCACCTCCGCAACGTGCTCACCCTGTAGCTTCTCTACTGCAAGGATCTGGCTCGGGCTTAATCTAGGTTAACATACATCTGATAACTCCGTCTGTACCAATGCACACACTGCCTCTGTTGTCCTCTCCTAGATGCTGAGCCCACCGCCAGCCCCATGAGAGAAGAGGACGTTCAGTTCCTGGGGCTCAGGCTGGGTACAAAAGAGGCCCAGACAGCACTGTATGTACTCTTTGCTCTAATGCTTCTTGGAGTCTCTGGTGTGGCATTTCTGTCCTACAAGTACTGTAAGCGCTCCAAGCAAAAGCAAACACAACCAGGTGAACAGGAATTGAGCCATAGTTCTTCACTCTGACCTCAAGTTACCACCTCCTCCAGTTCTGCAAAATAGGCCTAGTTTCTTTGAAGCCTTTGCCACCTCCAGGACCACTGAGGATCTTATAATTTACCCATAACAGAGTTTGTAAAAGTCTCTGCACTATTAGATACTAATTAAACTTGAAGGATTTCAAGTCCCTGATTAAAATGGAAATATCTCCACCGTGCCTCAGTATCAGGAATTCACGTGGGCATTAGATGACCCTGCGAGTGGCTCTTGTGGAAATAAGTAGATACTGAATGCGTCTACTGGTTCTGTGAGCCACTGAACTGGGCTGTTTTAATTTTCAGAGATTTTAAAGGCAAAAACATTAGTAAGAACCATATCAATCCTTTTCATAAAAAATCAACTACAATGTCATCTCCTGCCCTCTCTCTTCAGGCTCCCTCCCAGACGCTTACCTTGTGTTCCTCAGAAACTAAAAAAGGTGCTATTAACTGTGTCCTATCTATCTTCTATGGGTGCTTCTCCTTGAGAAGGCAGGTTCCACAGAAGTTATGACTGTCCGCTTGTATAGCTTCACCGCAGTAATCCTCTGCTGTTAGCTTTTGGAGGCCAGAGGGCCACGTCTCAGTGTCCCTGGCAGGCACATTTTGGAGACAGGGCAGAGGAAACACACCCGCTGCATTTGTGTGCTCATTCACAAAACATATGCTGAGTAGCAGCAAGTCTTTATCAATGCCCCTTGGAGGTGCTAATCAGACAGTCACAGTATGGAACACTCGAACTTGTTTAGTCTATATATTCTTCCTAGATATCTGGGAGAAAGTTTTTTTTTAAAATAGAGCAGTTTTCAATTGGTTTTAAAAGGCCAATCACACTCAAAATTTTGCTTCTTATAAGTGTTCCTTACCTGAATTGTATCTATAGAAAATTCCTATCAAAATGTTCCACTGCCGTGGGCCCCAACCTGACAGTCAGAATTGCAGGGCACAAGCATTTTTCTCCTACCAATAGACAGAAAAAGTTTATCAGATGGGGTGAAGATGGTTCTAAAAGTGATATGAGACATTCGTATAAGCTTTCAATTATACCTAAAGTCAATATAACTTTTTTTTTGGGGGGGGCCAGGACATGAAAAAGAATAATATAAAGTTTCACATGAAACAAACTTGAGAAAAGATCCAGGATAAATCTGGGGGGAAAAAGAATATAAAATATATTATAAAACTAGTTATAAAAAGTAGTTTTGAAACAGAGAGAATAGAAAGATCAACAAAGGAAAAGAGAGCCGAGACAAACCAGCCACGCATGGGAACAGGGTGCATGACAGAGGCGGCCTGCCAAATCAGGGGCGGGGGGCAGGTGGATGATGGACCACTCCATACATGGAGGTGGCTCACAGGTTAGCTCTTGAGGATGTTAGCCACAGGCGGGGAAAGGGAGCCACATCCCTTACTCGGATACAAGATGTAAATGTAAAAAAATGAAACCACGAGAATGCTAGAATAGATGGGTAAATTTTTTTTAAATTACTTTCTGAAATGGGAAATGTATTTTATAATCAAGACTTAAGACCCAGGGGCCATAAAGAAAAACGCTGATACAGGACCACATAAAAATTCTGGCAAGAAATTACCATCAACATACTCATCAAAAGATGAACATGGAGAAGATGATATTTATAGCATATGCTAGACAAAGGGCTAACTTTCTTAATATACGTAAAATTGTTATAAATCAATAAGAAAAAGATGATAAACACAAAATGAAAGAAAACACAGGCAGTTCTCAGAAAATAAATCAAAATAACCAATAATATTAAAAGATGCTCACCTTCATTCATAATCAACACAATGCATATAAAATGCATACAGTTTTTCATTTATCATGTTGACAAAGATGCAAAAGTATAATACAGTGCTGCCAAGGATGTGGGGAAATCAACATCCTCCTACCTGTTAGCTGCTGTAAATTCACAGAGCCTTTACAGGAGGCAATTCCCCAGCATTTTTTATAATCCAAACTGCAAACACCCTTTGACTCAGTGATGTTCAAGTATACTTCCACAGCTAAGAAGACACCTTCCCAAAGATGTTCACTGTAGCAATGTTTGTAATAGAAAAACAAACACAAGCACAAAAACTGTAATAACCAATGAACGCAACCAGAGAATGGGTAAGTTTATCAAGTGAAATGCTTTGCGGCCATTAATGAGAACGAGGTAGCTATGTGTTGATGGGGAAAGATCTTCAAGACTGTGTACGTAAAAAAGCAAGATGCAGAGTAGTATATATATAATATGATCCCATTTATTTAAAAAATAAAGATTACATATTTGCTTATGTATGCATAAAATTTTTCTGAAAACTACAAAAGAAACTGTTAATAGAGGTTACTTCTGGGGACTAGAACTGGGGATAGGATACAAAGAGGAAGATGTCATTTTATAGCCTTCCATACGGTTTTGAATTTACCATGCACACTTTTTAAAATATAAAATTGATGAAGGATCCTCTTACTCAAAGACTGAATCATTCTTTTATGTACGTTTCTCTAAGAATCTCTATTTGATTTTTTTTCAAGGCAAACTTGGTTTTTTATTCACATATTGCTATGTTTTTAAAGACGACAAACCTTTACTGAAATGGGATGCTTGCTGGAGATGTTTCTTTTTCAAGCTTACTTTTTAAATTATGGAAGTAATTTCATTACAGAAAATTGAGAAACATATAAGGATGCAAAAAAGAACTAAAATTATATATAATCACTCTTACCACCATTAACGTTTGGTGCGTTTTCTTTACATTATGTTAATACATAGTACTACCTCTATATAAAATGTGTTTATAAAGCTGAGATCATACTGTACCTACAGCTCTGTATCCTGCTTTTTTCCCGGAACGCATAACAGGTACTCAATAAATACGTTAAACTGAATTGTTGAATCAGTATTGTGCCATTTCTCCTCAGCAAAAGTTAATTCTGCAGAAGGCATTTAGCTGGTTTCTAATTCTGAAGTAAAATAAATAAAACTTAACATGTTTATACCTAACTTTTGCCTGCATTTATGGTCATTCCTTCAAAAAACTTATTAGATCAAAGAGCATGAAATATTTAAGGTTTCTGACAATGTTTTTCAGAAAGATTATCCCAGTTTTCATTCCTACTAACAACGTACCTGGTCTCACTGTTTCCTTGCCAACACTATTACCATTTTTTAAAGTCACTGTTACTTCATTGGTGAAAAACGAAGTTTGCTCTGGGAAAATTTCTTCCTCCCATTACAAAATAAAGTCAGAGTCCTTCTATTCCAATCTAAACACAAAAGATTAGAAGAGGAACAGTCAAACTTACTCCCTCTTTCAAACATTCTTAGTGTCTCCACCACCATAAACATATAGTAGCACATTAGTCAGATTAAGAACCTAAAATTCTTAAGAATAACCAAATGAGCAAGAGGCAGATCTTAATTCCCTACTTCTTGTCCTACAGTACAGGTACTTCAATTCTTTGAAGAGTGATTATCATTATTGAGAGCAAAACTTCAGTACAAAGGTGACAGAGAACTAGTTGTAGACCAGCAGTTGTTTTGTCCGATGAGAACAAAGACCGTAACATTATGCAAACAAAGCGATGCCTCCCTGAATTAGGAGAGACAGTAACATAGCATCGGTGTGTGTCAGAAAATTTCTTCCTGCAGTGATATTTAAGATAAGGTGGTCACCTCCTTTCCTGGGATAGTTCCAGGGCAGTACAGTGGGGTAGGGGGGTATCAGAGACACATGACCTCCACACAGCCCTGTGCAACAAAAAGATGCTAGGATAACAAAACTTAAAGGAAAGATAAGATCATTCTGATTTTTGGAAAAGATTTTTTTATTCAGTGTTTAAGATTAAAAACTACAAGATTTTGCTTGCAGCTGATGAGCAAGAAGAGAAAAGTTAAACCCAAATTATCATCTGATTGGCTAGTTAAAACGCTCTGACTCAAAATCAAATTATTCAGTGACATACCAGTTACTTTGTGTGGGCTGAGGAGTTCTGGAGCAAAACAGCCCTAAACAAAACATATCATCTGAGAGCACAGGGCTAATGGGCATATGAAATACTAAACAAGAAAGCTGATAAAGGGAGGCCGTCGCAGACCTTTTGTTATTTTAGGTTTCTAGCAGTTGGTTACCATATACAAGGACCTAGCAGCCAGTTATTTTATCTCTTGACTTGTCTGAGGTTAAACAACTTTAACCCACTAAGCAGGAATAAAGAGACATTTTGTAGATGAGTTGGAAAACATAAAGCAGTCCCACTTCTCCAGCAGAATTTTAGTTGAATTAAATCGTAAGAGAAACAATGATTACTGCACATATTGTACTTGTCACACTACATCTGTTGAGTAGAATTTCCATTCCAAGTGTTGTTTTCATCTTCACCATCGTCTTGAGTCCTCAATCTGTATATCTTGCCCTCCTTTTTAAAGTCTTCCCCCCGTTTCTCCAGCACTCTTTTTCTGACTGGTTCCCTGAAATAACAAAAGAGGGAGGAAAGAAGATGATGATATAAAATGAAAACAGCAGTAAAACACAAAGCCATTTCTTTTAAACTGCCATTAGTATAGTTTAAGAAACGTCCACAGAGATCATTATATCTACTAATGCAGTACTAGACTTTATACATTTTTGGTGGTGTAACTTCATCTGTTCTCTAAGCCAAACTAGTCACATCATGTTGTCCATGTATTTCTTGGTGACTCACTAAGTTTTAGAAGACTGGGACCACTTGCCAACTAAATCTTTCCTTTATTATTTATGCAAGCTGATGTATCTACTAAAATATTTATTTATAACTTACACAACACCCTAGAGGCTATCCCAAACTCCAATCATAGCTTAATATACAGAAATGGTCAGTTAGCAATTTTCAATCCTGTCAGAATCTTTAAGAGTGATTTATTTCTGCATGGACAATTTAGAACAAACAGTTCTTCATCTGAAAATGGAAAGGAAACAGGTGAAATTTACGCTAATACATTCTCCAACACTGGAGGGGAAGGGAGAGAGAAAAACAAAAACCAGTGGTGGAACACGAAGCTTCACCTGCTCGGATATACATTCATCCCATCCTTTGCCCCAACCCAAGACCTTTTCCCTTACCTGAAATAAATTTTTGAAACCCACACAGCAAGCTCTTCTATATGACAGTAATTCAGGATGAAATGCTTCCATTCATTGCTCAGTAAGAGCTCTGAAATTCAGACCTAACAAGACCTAGTTTGAATGTTGTTCTAAAACTAGATAGAGAACAATTTCTCTGTCCCCACTTGAGTAATGTACTTGTCTTCCTGCTTAATAGTTAAGAAAGAAATAAAGGCTGCATCAGCCCAGTCACAATGTTAACACAAATTGTCATCTAGAGAGTCAACAGGACACAAGATTAGGGATCTCCTTACAGCAGACAAAGGCAAGGATTTTCATTACTTAACACATATGATTGGTGTGAGAATTTGCTATTAATGGCCCAATAAAGTATTGAACAATACTAGGTATATATTGTAATAAACTGTGCTATTAATTATTAGAAGGGGGTATAATCTCGAATTCTAAGAAAATACTTCCTGTAAACCTCTTCCAAATATGTAGAATTTTAACAGAGGTATGAGCTAAGACCATTAGTGTTGTCTATCAGTATTACCATTCAAACCTTGGCCATCTCCAACAAAAGTAAGGCCTCTTGGTTAAGGAACTAGTCCAAAATAACTCTCTGAAGAGTTACTTCATTTTCAAGTGAACATCCAGTTTGGTCCTTCTCTGAATGACCCAGAGGAGGCAGTTAAATTATCTACAGCACAATGATCCCTCTAAAGTAATCATACAAGATGACTAAGAAATTAATGAAGTATCTTGTCAGACAAAACATGGGTAACAAGAAAAGATATTACTGTTTAGACCTGAAAAAAATATGCCTTTTGTTATGGGATAAAGAGAATTCAATAAATGAAATAATAAAATCAGTAGCAGTGAAAGTTGCTTTCCATGGAATAGGTTTTAGAAAGATGGCTGAGAAAACTCAGGTATTGAGCTTCCCAGAACATGTTGGGTTTTCCCCCTTATACAGAGAAAAGGCAAAGTATCCATAACAAAATTTTTCATTTTGAATAAGGCATTGGGCATTACTAACATATTTTGCAAATGGGGAAAATACAAACAAATACCTTTTTTCTGAGTTGCCAGACGATGCAAGGTTTGAGGATTCCAATGATGCTGCTCTCACCGAGGTCTGTGCAGGAGGAGGATTACTGAATAAGAAGTTGCTAATCAATCTCCAGATGGCAAGGAATGGGTAAAGTACTGTCCCCAAGAATGTCCAAAAGTCGCCACTGGAAGAATGTACCATGGATGTAGTTGGTCTTCCTGCCTAAAAATTAAGAAAGAACCTAGATAAAGACAACATCGGCCCAACCACATCACACTCAAGGTTCCAGATAAACTTTTTTACCTGGAAAAGTCCTGTGGATTTTAGTTTACTGCAAGAAGGTAAAATTGCCATCTTTTGCTGTTTTTCAAGTGTGTAAACTTCTAGGAACTCCTGGAGCTCTTTTTCTTTAAAGGAGTAATTACAACACAGAAACTGGAAAGTAGTTTCTCAGTGAAATGAACCAATTATTTTGAAGAGAACTAAACTTTTGTAATGAAATTAACAAGTTTGATTTTAAAAGTCTTTCTTAATGATTTTTAAAAAGGGAAAGGTTTCAGATCTCAATGAATACAACTAATCCTGATTACTGTTTTAGGTGTGGGGCTAAAGCTCAGATCTGGGTAAGCTACAGTAGTCCCCCTGCTTACCTGCAGGGGATACTTTCCAAGACCCCCAGTGGATGCCTGAAACCATGGATAGTACCAAACACTAAAGATACTATGTTTTTCCCTATACATACATACCTGTGATAAAGTTTAATTTATAAATTAGGCACAATAAGGGACTAGCAAAATTGCCAGCATCATCAGTCTTGAGCTTTGGAGCCATTATTAAATAAAATTAGGGTTCCTTGAACACAAGCACTGCAATATTTCGACAGTCTATCCAATAACCAAGAGGGCCAGAAAGCGACTAATGAGCAGGTAACATACAGAGCATGGATACGCTGAACAAAGGGATAATTCATGTTCCAGATGGGACAACACACCATTTCATCACACTACTCACAACGGCCCGCAATTTAAAGCTTATGAATTGTTTATTTCTGGAATTTTCCATGTAATGTTTTCAAAGTGCGGTTGGCCACGAGTAACTGAAACCACGGAAGGAGAAACTGCAGGTTAGGGGGCACTACCATATACTAACCAAGATATGGAAGAACCAAGCTCTCATCCCAGCTCTGGCACTTAAGGTGGCACCTTGGCAAAATTATTTAAGGTTCTGAGCCTTTTTTTTAATCAGAGATTAAAATATTGTTAGGATCAGATGGGATTAATATGTTTAAAAATGAATGTTATTTTTAGATTAAAATATTTTTTTAAAAATTGGTAAACAGTACTCATATACTCATACATAAATAAATGACAGCAAGTCAGTAGATTAGGCAGATATTCTACATTTCTTTTCCTCTCCTACTGGTCGTTTTTTGTACATGAAAATAGGTGAGGGAAAAAGCTGAAAATTTATATTGTGTCTCACTAGCAATACAAATATAAAGCCCAGGATAATGGAACAATAAACTGATCTAACATTTTTTGATACTTTGGACTTTAATTACCCACAGTACACTTTTCACCTTCCCTTCCTCTAATTATAGGAAAAGATCAAGAGCAGAACAAACAGGACTATAAGAATAGAAAAAATATATATGCATATACATACTGGCAACAGTACCACTGAAGCACTTGGGGCAAGTTCCAAATCCAGTAATTTCTTTTTATAATCTTCTTTGGTAAATTCCCTCCTGGGAAACATTGTTGCTAATGAAAAATTACCGTAAGTGTTGCCAACGGTCTGTAACATAACAATAAGTTTTAAAACCTTACAGTGGAGCCTTTTTAAAGTAAGATATTACAAACTCATATGCATCCAAAATGACTGCTTTAATTTTAAAAGTTCACTTAAATGTAAAATCAAAAAACATTTATAAAAACTTTGTGCTTCAAAAAATAGCTGAAGGCTATCAAATCCAAAGAGTACTTAAAAGCTTTTAAAACTCAAAAATGACCATGAGGGTTTCCCTGGTGGCGCAGTGGTTGAGAGTCCGCCTGCCGATGCAGGGGACGTGGGTTCGTGTCCCGGTCTGGGAGGATCCCGCATGCCGCTGAGTGTCTGGGCCCGTGAGCCATGGCCACTGAGCCTGCGCGTCCGGAGCCTGTGCTCCGCAACGGGAGAGGCCACAACAGTGAGAAGCCCGCGTACTGCAAAAAAAAAGACCACGAAATAGCAAGAATATGTTTCCCAAGACTATATAAATATACTGAATAAAAATGAACAATTAGATATCTTAAGTATGACTGCAGTTTGCAATTAGAGTTTTCACTGTCCTTTGGCAAACTTACATTAATATCTCACAAATACCCATTTGGATTGTAGGTATTTTGTATTACAAATCTGGAATAGACCAGAATTTCCCTCATATTATACATATGACAGGAGTTTTTGCCTCCTCGTCTCAGTAAATGGTCCATAATCAACCCATATCACACACATAATCCCAGGTCCAGGAATTTACAGTGGGCAAGCATCACAGTCACTTTCACAATGTTAAATCACCTATACTTATAAAATCTTCCAAAGGAAGAGTCTAATTTCTGTTTTTTGTAATTTTTTTAAATTTTTATTTATTTATTTATGGCTGTGTTGTGTCTTCGTTTCTGTGCGAGGGCTTTCTCTAGTTGCGGCGAGCGGGGTCCACTCTTCATCACAGTGCGTGGGCCTCTCACTATCACGGCCTCTCTTGTTGCGCAGCATAGGCTCCAGATGCGCAGGCTCAGCAGTTGTGGCTCACAGGCCTAGTTGCTCCGCGGCATGTGGGATATTCCCAGACCAGGGCTCGAACCCGTGTCCCCTGCATTGGCAGGCAGACTCTCAACCACTGCGCCACCAGGGAAGCCCTGTTTTTTGTAATTTTTTACTCTAGGTCATACTACCTCTCTCACTGTTCTCACTCAACATAAGGTCACAAAATTAGGTCACTGTACTGAGATGAAGTTCTAATAGGACTGATGCAATTAAAGATCTTTCTTTTTTACTCATGTGATTCCCTCTTCACTTACCTGTGGCAGAAGCACCCCATTTGGGGAGGCCCTAAGTGGGGCTCCAAGGCAAAAGAAGGATGAAAGAGGCTATCTGGAGTTGATTCTACTATAAAGCTTGGGGAAAGGGGTTATTAAAATAACTTTTTATACTGTCCAGCCAAGCTCACCAGTGGAAGAAGGCATATAACTTTTTAAGCATCCTTTTCTTGGGACCTGTAAGTGAGATGGCAGACTAAATGCAGAAGAGGTCTAGCAGAAAAGTCTGAATCCTAATTTTAATCTTGAAGTGATATGTAAAACAAATACCGGTGCGTGTAATAAGCCTAGATCCTAAAGGACATCTGATGCCTCATTTTGAAAAAGTAATCAATCAGAGAATAAAAACTAACTGGAAAGTACTCATATCTTCTCTTCTGAGATGTCAATTTCACCACCATTCAGATCTTGAATAAGGCCATGTTCTGGAAGTAAATTCCTGAAGAAGATACTTGTTGCCAAATAAAGATTATTGATCTTTAGGTTTGATCAACTGGCAGATGGTGGGAAAACTGCCAGCCCTAAAGCATCTAAGCAACTTGCAGAAAATTCAGACAGAGGACTAAGAAAAAATGCATCTTTTACAGAGGACAACTCCTTCAGATTAGACTTTTGGAAAATCACTCGCTTTTCATTCCTCCAACTGAATGTACTAAGCACTGAGAAAAGTTTCCAGAGTCTATTTTACAATAGCAGCAAATTCATCTTTTTACAGAACAAGCAGATATGCTGTTCCCATATGGCACTCATACATGACGGAAGCTCCACAACATCCCAGAGGCATCTTGTGCCTCGCTCCTGGGGATAAGTCATAACTTATTCATACTCTTCAAATCCTGCCTGGAAAACTTCCCCTCCTACATTCTAATAACCCATTCACCTACCTTCATTACAACTCAAGACATAAATTTACCTGTGCAGCAAACTGCCTTGCTTCTTCTAGAGGAGCATCAGAAGGGAACTGATTTGTAAAGGAAGAACCATCAGGAAGACGGAATTGAATTCTCGCAACACTGCTACGAGAAAATGAAAATTTAAGTCAGCATCTTTACTTATACACATTCTCAAACGACATCATTAAAACTAAGAGAAAATGGAAGTGGTAATGTGTAATGAAAACAGGTTTTTATGGAGAGTTGGGGAGGGAGGATTGGAGGAAGGTGGTCAAAAGGTATAAAATTCTAATTTAAGGTAAATAAGTACTAGGGATGTAACGTACAAGACGACTATAGCTAACACTGCTGTTATGATATATAGGAAAGCTGTTGAGAGTAAATCCTAAGAATTCTCATCGTAAGAAAAGAGGTTTTTTAATTGTATCTCCATTTAGCCCATGAACAACAGGGGTCTGAGCTGCACAGGTCCACGTAGAGGTGGATTTTTTGCAATAAACACATACTACAGCACTGCACTATCCACGGCTGACTGAATCCATGGATGCAGAACCGTGGACACGGAGTCATACATGGAATTTTGACTACGCGGGGGTGGCACGCCAACTGCAACCCCGCACTGTCCAAGGGCCAAATGTGTATGAGAAGATGGATGTTAGCTGAACGCGCCGTGGTAATCATTTCAAAATATATGTAAATCAAACCATCAGGCTGTATTCCTTAAACTTATAGAGAAATGTATGTCAAATACTTCTCCAATTAGAGAAAATAAAAAGAAAATTGGCTTTTTTCACAGTCAAATCTCATTTATTATTTTTAACAACAGCTTTTTTGAGATAAAATTCACCTTTAAAATGTACAATTCAGTGGTTTTTAATACAGTCAGAGCTGTGCAACCATCACTACTATCTAATTCCAGAACATTCTCATCACCCCAAAAAGAAACCAAGCGCTTTAGCAGTCAGTCCCCATCCCTCCCTCTCCCTTTCCCTGGCAACCACTCATCTACTTTCTGTCTTTGTGAATTTGTCTGTTTCTGGCACTTCCTATAACGGAATCATAAGATGTGTGACTTGTTGGTAACTGGCTTTTTTCATGTAGCATTATGTGTTCCAGGTTCATCCAAGTTGTAACAAGGGTCAGTACTTCCTTCCTTTTTATTGCTGAAAAATATTCCATCGTATGCTATATACTATATTTTGTTTATCCCCTCTTCAGTTGATGGACATTTTGGTTATTAGCACATTTTGGCTATTATGAAGAACACTGCTATGAATATTCATGTACAGGTTTCTGTGTGGACATTGTTTTCAACTCTCTTGGATATATACTTAAGAGTAGAATTGCTTAGCATTTTGAGGAACTGCCAAGTTGTTTTTCCAAAGCGGTTGTACCATTTTATAACCCCATCAGCAATGTAGGAAGGTTCCAAATTCTCCACATCCTTGCCAAGACCTGGCGGTTACTTACTTACATTACTTACTTACTTATTTTTTTTCGGCCATGAGGCATTCAGGGTCTTAGTTCCCTGACCAGGGATCGAACCTGTGCCCCCTACATTGGGAGCGTGGAATCCCAATCACTGAACCGCCAGGGAAGTCCTGGTGGTCACTTTAAATTTAGCCTTCCTAGAAGGTGTGGTTTTGATTTGATTTTCCTAATGACTAATAATGTGGAGCATCTTTTCATGTGCTTATTAATCACTTGTATATCTTCTCTGAAAAAATATCTATTCAAATTCTTTCCCCATATTTAAATTGGCTTGTTTGCTTCTTTGTTGTTGACTTTTTATATTCCAGTTACAAGTCCGTTATCAGATATATGGTTTGCAAATATTTTCTCCAATGTTTTTTTTTGGCCGCACTGTGTGGCATGCAGGATCTTAGTTCCCTGACCAGGGATCAAACCCGTGCCCCCTGCAGTGGAAGCGCGGAGTCTTAACCACTGGACCACCAGGGAAGTCCCTCCAATTTTGTGGGTTGTCTTTTCACTATCCTGATGATATATGATATCCTTTGAAGCATAAAAGTTTTTAATTTCGATGAAGTCCAACTTATCTGTTGCTTTCTTTTGTCACTTGTGCTTTTGGTGTCATGTCTAAGAATCCACTGCCTATTCCAAGATCACAAGATTTCCTCATTTCTTTTCCTCCCAAGAGTTTATACTTCTAGCTTTCACACTTAGGTAGATGATCCATATGGTGTGAGATAATGGTCCAAATTTATTATTTTGCACATGGATATCCACTTGTCCAAGCAGCAT
The DNA here is from genome assembly GCF_951394435.1 of Stenella coeruleoalba. NCBI lineage: Eukaryota > Metazoa > Chordata > Mammalia > Artiodactyla > Delphinidae > Stenella > Stenella coeruleoalba. The sequence continues at coordinate 34,959,370 of NC_137151.1, read as the reverse complement.
CTGTTGAAGACACCATTTTCTCCCCCATTGAATAGTCTCAGTAAACTTTTCAAAAATCAGTTGATCATAAACGCATAGGTTTATTTCTAGAGACTCAATTCCTACTACAGGCATACCTCAGAGATATTGTGGGTTTGGTTCCACACCACCACAATTATCACAGTAAAGCGAGTCACATGAAATTTTTGGTTTCCCAGTGCATGTAAGTTATGTTTATACTATACTCCAGTCTAATAAGTGTGCAGTAGCGTATGTCTAGAAAAACCATGTACATGCCTTAATTAAAAAATATTTTATTGCTAAAAATGCTAACTATCAACTGACAACACAGAGTTGCCACAAAACTTCAATCTGTAAAAAACTGCAATAAAGCATTACCACAATAAACGAGGTATGCCTATACATCAACCCATATGTCCATCCTTATGCCAATACCACACTGTCTTGGTTACCGTAGTTTCATAGTTAAGTTTTAAAATCAGAAAGTTTGAGTCCTCCAACTTTGTTCTTTTTCCAGATTGTTTTGACTATTCTGGGTCCCTTGCATTTCCATATAAATTTTAGAATCAGATTCCTGCATAAATTTTGGCAAAAAAAAAACAGCTAGAATTTTGATAGGGATTATGTTGCATCTGTAAACCAGCTTGAGGATTACTGCCATCTTAACAATATAGTCTTCTGATCTATGAAAACAAAATATCTTTCCATGTATTTAGTTAGGTCTTCTTTAATTATTTCAATAATGTTTTCTAGTTTTCAGTGTACAAACTTTACACTTCTGTTAAATATATTCTTAAGTATTTTATGACTTTCGGAAAATAGTTTTTATTTATTTTATTTATTTATTTTTGGCTGCACTGGGTCTTCATTGCTGCGCACGGGCTTTCTCTAGTTGCAGTAAGTGGGGGCTACTCTTCATTGCAGTTCGCGTGCTTCTCATTGCACTGGCTTCTCTTGTTACAGAGCACGGGCTCTAGGTGCACAGGCTTCAGTAGTTGTGGTGCGCGGGCTCAGTAGTTGTGGCTTGCAGGTTCTAGAGCACAGGCTCAGTAGTTGTGGCACACAGGCTTAGCTGCTCCGCAGCATGTGGGATCTTCCCAGACCAGGGCTCGAACCCATGTCCCCTGTATTGGCAGGCGGATTCTTAACCACTGCGCCACCAGGGAAATCCCACTTGTTAATCTTCTAATATAGAAAATACAGAAAAGTACAAAGAACAAAACAAACGTTAACCGTAATCCTACTAGCAGTATGTACTGGAAATCTGAATTTTTGTCTTTGCAACACATTTTTGTTTGGGGAACTGCCTTATCCCTCCAATTCATTCATTCATTCGGGTATGATTATCAGTAATATTTCCTTATCTCCTTCAGCACAGGGGTGGGCATGTCTACTACCCCAACCAGCTGGCCTATACAAGTGGACATAGTGATTGGTACTAAGATGGCCACATGACCCAAGCAGGGCCAATCAGAATTCTCAGTGAATGAGAAAAAGGATTAGTCTTTCCTCTCTAGGATCAGAAGCTCAAGATCCTGGAAGGTGCCAGGAGGCCCTAGGCTCTCCTGACACTATCTAAAGAGTTTCTCTGAGAATAAAGCTAAGACAGAAACCAAGAGATTAAAAGGAGAGAGAAAAAATCCTAATAATATCCTTCAGATCCCTGGATCTGGTGATGCCTAACCAATTCTATCACTGTAACTCCCAGCTGCAGAGCCAACAGATTCCCTCTTTTGCTTAATCCTGTTTGACTTGATACTCTAACAAGTGAAGAATTCCAGTACACATGAGATAATCACTATAATCATTTTGATGTATGTGCTTTCTGTCTTTTAAAAAGAGATTTCTTCAGCCTTCTTTTAAACATCATGTATTTAGTACCATTACGCTGTACATTCACATTCAATGACAAATACCACTGGCAGCTGCCAAACTGATCAATATGTTCTTGCAGAACGATTTATTAATCCACAGAACACATCAGTGTTAAAAAGCAGCCCACAACTGCTTTTCTCCTCAGCTGCCATGTACACACATACATTGTAGCAGGAAATAAAGTACCTTCTTTCTTTTGTGGAAGAGTCTCTCTTGACTTCCATTTCTGCCTGTTTGGCTAGCAGGGCAGCAGCTTTAGCAGCTTCTACTTCTTCCTTTGTCTTTGCAAAACGAGCAGCTCTCTCTGCACGGTCCTTTAAAACAGTTGTTAGATACTAATTATATTTCACTGCCAGAAAGATCTAGTTACACATTTCCAAACATAAGGAACATAAATATGCATGAAATTCCTTAAGGCCATACATGAACTTCATCACTCTGATTCTGGTATTTTTTAGTTTTATCAACTTTCAGGGACCAGAGTTATCAGTAAACAAACAAGGACTTGATTTTGGTCACTATTCTCTCTCTAAAGTCCGGAACAAGGTCTGGCAAATAACAGATAATCAATAAATATTTACTGAATGAATAAATAAACGTACAATATTAAGTAGGGTGTAATATGTATTACAACTGCTTAATTCTAAAAGCAATTGTTGGGACTTCCCTGGTGGCGCAGTGGTTAAGAATCCGCCTGCCAATTCAGGGGACATGGGTTCGATCCCCGGTCCGGGAAGATCCCACATGCCACGGAGCAACTGAGCCCGTGCGCACAACTACTAAAGCCTGTGCGCCTAGAGCCTGTGCTGCACAACAAGAGAAGCCGCTGCAATGAGAAGCATGCACGCTGCAACAAAGAGTAACTCCCACTCTCCACAACTAGAGAAAGCCTGCGCACAGCAACAAAGACCCAATGCAGCCAAAAATAAATTAATTTTTAAAAAATAAATAAATAAAAGCAATTGTTGCAAAACTATCCTAAAGCTTGATGTGTCTAAATCCTTTGAATGTCCTAAAAAAGATGCTTATGACTAGCGGAGCCTGTGACGTTGCAAATTCTTAGCTTCTTTCCTGGGGAATCTTTGAAAACTACCTTTTCACTACTGATAAAATTCATTAATATAACACTGAGAAAAACTACTTACAAAAAATCATCTCAAGTTTAATCTTAACTGTATTTTAATTCAATACACAATTTCTAGGAAAAGAAAACAGAATTGGTATGCTCTGAGTCCCTAAAATCTACTATTTTCGTGTGCCCTGTCTGGTAGTAAGCCAAAACCATTGTGCATGAAAAAACAATTTCACTAATGTTCTAGAGTCAAGCATTAAAAATAAACTTAATACTCACCAGTGCAATCTGCTGTTTTATACGCTCTCGAGCTGCCCTATCTTCTGCCTTTTCTCTGTTTCTTTCCTCTAACATTCTTTTTGTTAATTCTTCTTCTTGCTTTCTTTTATAATCCAACATTTCTTTTCCAGTTTTCCTCCTCTCAATTTCCTTCTTAATCTCTCTCTGAATTAAAGAAAAAGTAAGTTTTATGAGTCAAAAACAAAATTTAATAATCTTCCCTTAATATTATTTTGTATGCAGGGAAAGCCAGTTGTAGGGTACAGCTAAAGGAACAGAACAACTTCACAAAATCTAGGGGTCTAGTAGAATATATTAACAGCATGGGTTAATGGTCAAATGTCTATCAATTTATAAGTCTTTGCCAGTGGTTCTGTTAAGATTATGATGTGGTCAGTGTCATTTGAGAAAAAAAAACATTACAGGTCTTTGGCTTCTGAGGTGCCCTCTAAGGACAACATGGTAGTCATTTATTTAGCTTGAAGACCTGATAACCTTCGTGTATTAGAGCCCCAAAGAGATGACGGAGTTCAGGTGCACAAGGTGAGAAAAAAGAATGGTGCACTAGAATGCAGCAACACCAAAGGAAAAATTCAGCAAAATATCTACGCATTTCTTTTTCACAAAAAGGAACTAAAACTCTGAACTGCATCAAACCAATTTTAGTTCAAGTCCCTTTATTCTTAGCATAAAGGATTTATTGCAGAGGAAGAAAAGATGGTCCAACCTATTCCTAGCAATTTATAAAAAGAACACAAAAAAGTGTACACTATGACCTTACTACAGAAGACAGATAATTCCCCTCACTGTGCTGCAACACTGAACTATATAACCAGGAAGCCATTCCAGGTTTGCCAAACTGAATAGGAAATCAAATGCTCCCTCACTTAAGGGAAGAGGAAAACAATGCCAGGCACATGCACTTTACCTGTTCTTCCTCTTTCCTTTTCTCTTCTCTCCTTTCTTCAAGTTTTTTGGTTAGTCTGTATTTTAAAAGTTTAAAAAATACATTAACTGAGATACATCATATTAATATAAATTACATTTAGAAGATTTCTTTAGCTAAAAACTGGGGAAATGTGGAGACAGACAAAAAAACCTCCTGAAGGCAAAGCAACAACTTACCTACCTGGTCCCTGCCCCTAGGGAAATCCATGAGGAGTCAGTGGGACCATCAGAAGCCTCACTCCAGCTCTAAGTGCCTTACCTCCTACTTAACATTAGTTCCCATTCCTCCCAATTTATCAGATCTTGATTTTTTTTGTTTTGGCTGCGCCATGTGGCTTGTGGGATCTTAGTTCCCCGACCAGGAATTGAACCTGGGGCCTTGGCAGTGAGAGCTCAGAGTCCCAACCACTGGACTGCCAGGGAATTCCCTGAACATTTATTTGAAAATATGCATCTTCAAATACGTATGTATAAATCAATGACTTACAAATGCTTTACTTCTTACAAAGACATAAACAGTATTATGGCACAAAACTGTTAAAAAATAAAAGCAAAAAGCTGAAGGCTAACATTTATAAAAACCAGTAATTCCGAAATCGATTCTGAACTGTGAGAAACTCAGCAATTAAAAACTAATGATTCTGAAAGCAGACAGTGGTAATGGCTGCACAACCTTGTGAATATATAAAAACCCACTGAATTGCATACTTTGAATTTTATGGTATGTGAATTATATCTCAATTTTAAAAAACTAATGGCACTTTCTCTCAGAGGGATTTAGGTTACACAGGTATATGCATTTGTTAAAACTCAGTTGAACAACTTGTGCCAGAAATCAAGGGACGCTCAAAGAACGATGGTTTAGAACCCCAAAGAGATGATGAAGTTTAGGTGCACACAGTGAGAAAAATGAATGATGCGCTAGAACACAGCAACACCAGAGGAAAAATTTAGCAAAATGTCTACCGATTTCTTTTTTACAAAAAGGATGTCAAAAGGACATAAGGCCCAGGATGAAGAGGTTCCACTAACCAAATGTGAAGCAATCTGTGCATCAAAAAAAAATTGTAAGAGAAATTAACTGTAACACATTAGGGTTAAAAAAAGGACCCATGAAATATCTTACTGCTGACGGAAGTTATGAATTGGTATAACCACTCTGGAAAACTGTTCAGCCAGTATCTATGACCCAGAAATTCAGACTCCTGAAAATACACCCAAAAAATATGTTCACCAAGACATGTAATAAAAGAATGTTCATAGCAATTCTTTCTTAACTGACCCAAACTGAAAATAATTCAACAGTAGAATGGATAAATAAATTGTGGTACAGTCAATACACAGTCAATATAGCTATACAGTAACAAGCAACAATTTGAAGTGCTTACACAATTTTAATTATATGATCATATGACCCGGATTTTTGAAATGCTGTCTAAGCAGCTAATAGTTACTTCCCAATAAAAACTGTTTTGTTATTAAGAGCTTGTCAACATTTTATCTAATCTCAACATTAGTATCCCTTTTTAAAAGCTTAACAAATTTTGTGTATATGTATCTTCTAAGAGTGCTTTATAGTTTTTTTCAATTTAAGAAATCTCAAACAGCTGTAGACCCACTCTGTCCTGACAGGCTAACTCTAAAAGTAATAATGCTCAATGAAGAAAACTTGGCAACCCCAGAACAAAGCAAAGAAAAAAATCTCGAATTCCAATTTCATAGATACCAGTATAAACACTTTGGTGCATATCTTAACATAACTTTTTTGGACTCATTATACTATATAACACATATACACCAATATGTGTACATATTTTTTAATTAAAAATGTCATATTATATTCTATTTACAGAACCGTCAGGCAGACACAAGCAGACACCCCTTTACATAAGAATGGAAACTATTGGGGGGAATTCTCTGGCTGTCCAGTGGTTAGGACTCTGAGCTCTCATTGCCAAGGGCCCGGGTTCGATCCCTAGTTGGGGAACTAAGATCCCACAAGCGATGCAGCGTGGCCAAAAAAAAAAAAAAAGGACTATTAAGTAATAACAGAAACTCCCCTTTCCCACAGGAATTAAATAGCACTTGATCTCACCCCACAATAAAGGGCTACCTGCCATGTTTCTTCACATCCCCCCCCCCGCAACTCTCGAAATCTTTTCCTGATTTTTCATTTTCACTTCACCCCAGGATCCCAGGGTGATACAAGTAAGGGTGCACAGTGGTGGGCTTGGTGTTAGCAAAGCAGAAAGAAACAGAAGAGGATGAGCCCCTGGGACTCTGGTTCCCTACTGCTTTTCTTCCAGACACACACCATTTCTCATTGCTGTGAGAGATCTACCCTGCTTTGCACCTCCAGATTCTGGCCCTGCCCCAACTCCCATAAAGAACAATCACAATCTAGGTTTTGCTAAAATGAAGCGCATTTTTACTGAATCATGTGCTAACCCAAATACCCAATGTCAGCAATCATTTTGAACTCTGGTTCCCCATAACATCTATGTGAACAAGAAAATATCAAGTCTAAGTAATTTTTCTTAACTTCCGTATTACACTGAATGATTTTTAAGTCAAGATTTTAAAATATTCCTGCTTATCCATTCACCATTAACTCAGTTATCTTTTAAGAATCATAGTATAAGACTATGATTTGATAATCACTACAAAATTAAAAATACTAAACTAGAAACCACAAGAAGTCAGAAATTTGATTATGAGACGAACTAATAACACATGACACTTAATAGACACCCACTTATGCAGAACCCAGGCTCAGTACATAGTCATAAAATTAGCTGAAGTTCTTGCCCATCTGGAACTTATCCTATGACACAGAGAGATAAAAGCAGAAGTAACAGATGGAAACACATATACCAAAATACTAGTGAAAAAGGGATTCTTAAAATTATCAGACCTAAAGCTGACTGACGACTTCAGAGATACAGAAGTTTTTACTTCTAGAATGTAGTTTTTATGGATACAAATAAGTTGGTCAGGTAATAAAAAAACTTCAACCTAGAATTCTGAAATTTCATTTGTGTAATTTTAGCTCTTATTCAAATCAATGAAATAACTGAAAACCACTGTCTTTCTAACAAAATACTATTTCCAAAAACAAAACCAAACCTTTCCACTCTGATGGTGAGCTCCTCTGTAGGTCTCTGATTTGAACATCCACCAGGCTCTTGAGACACAGTGGCCTGGCCTGAAATTTCTCCTCCTTAATTATTAAAAAAAAAAAAAAAAAAAAAAAAAGAAAGAAAAGAAATAAGAAGAATATTGCATTCAATGCCAATTTTTAAAAAGGTATATATCTTTTGGGTTACAACGTCTGTTAACAATCTTGTTTCTTAAACAATACATTTTTTCCCTAAGAATGGAGTAGGAGATAAGAAATGAGCTATTACTAGTGATAATTCTTACGACTGGATCTGGATACAAAAGCATATAAATGGGAAATAAGGCAGCTACCCAGCTGAAAGCCACTGAGCTAAAACATGAAATATTAATCTGGCAGTGACAGATATAACAAAAGTAGACTAAGCATGCCTGGCCAGGGGTAGGCTCTACTCTAAAGAAGCATGGTGCAATATCTTTGGTACCCCATAGGGTAGCCACTAGTCAGGGACAAATGGCTACTCAGCACTAGTAATAAGGCCAGTGCAGGTGAGAGACTAAATTTTTAATTGTATTTAATTTTAATTTAATTTAATTTAATTTAATTTGTGGCTGTGGTTATGGTATCCAATAGTGAAACTCTAGGGACTTCCCCGGCTGTCCAGTGGTTAGGACCCTGCACTTCCACTGCAGGTGGCACGGGTTTGATACCTGGTTGGCGAACTAAGATCCGGCATGCTGTGCATCACAGTCAAAAAAAAAAAAGGTGGGGGGGCAATTCTAGAGGCCAAGTTTGATACTGAGTATCACTCTAGACTTATGATGACCCAAGGGATCTGCTTCTGCACACCACAATGATTCCTTAGAAAAGCTTTTTACATCTACACTAGTATTCTTTTAAGGATCTCCTGAAGGACAGAATTTTGTCCTGGCCTGCTGTAGAGGATAGCTATGGTCTGGTACTCCCTCTCAGAACCTCTGCTATTTCCTTCCTTACCACTCACCATCAACTTAATTCTTCTTTACCTTTTTGATCCCTGGAAGAGCATGGACTGCGGAGCAACAGAGTCTGGGCTGAATCCTGTTCTGTCACTTTAGTAAGTTACTTACTCTCACTGTACCTCTTCCGTAAAATGGGGATAGTAACCTCATAGAAATGTCATGAGAAGTATGTGTTAATAGAAGTAAAACGCTGAGACTTCTACTAGGACTAGCACATAGTAAGTGCTTCAGTTATCACAGCAGTAGTAGAAATATTAGAATTATTAAGCAGAACCAAAGGTACACATCTCTTCTTACCTCTGCATTCAGTGCATCACCTATGTAACTTGAAATCAGCCACAGTAGGAATATTTACACTTTGGAAATTAGCAAACACTACAAATAAGGGCTTTTTATCTCCCCCCAAAAAATAACGTTTTGTTAAATATTTACCAGCATACCACTGAATGAAACCCTTGGATAAGAAGTGGTAACCTCTGGCAGCCAGTGTGTGTTCAGTAGGAAATTAATCACTTTTCTTTAGTAAATAAAATGAATGCCAAGGACATTTGTATCTTTTTTATTTTTTATTTTTTTGCGGTACGCAGGCCTCTCACTGTTGTGGCCTCTCCTGTTGCAGAGCACAGGCTCCGGACGCACAGGCTCAGCGGCCATGGCTCACGGGCCCAGCCGCTCCGCGGCATGTGGGATCCTCCCGGACCGGGGCACGAACCCGTGTCCCCCGGGAGGATCCCCCCCCTGCCTGCATCGGCAGGCAGACTCTCAACCACTGCGCCACCAGGGAAGCCCGACATTTATATCTTGATATCAGAAAAAAAATTTAAGAAAACTTCTGAAGATAATTTGTGGACAAGCTGAAAAGAAAAGTGCTGTGTGTAACTTAGGTGGATCTATGACTCATAAAAAAAGAAAAATGGATGGCAATAAGCTAAAACAACGGATAAAAATCCAAACACAGGGACTTCCCTGGTGGCACAATGGTTAGGAATCTGCCTGCCAATGCAGGGGACACAGGTTCAATACCTGGTCCAAGAAGATCCCACATGCCACAGAGCAACTAAGCCCGTGCACCACAACTACTGAACCTGTGCTCTAGCGCCCGCGAGCCACAACTACTGAAAGCCCGCGTGCCTAGAGCCTGTGCTCTGCAACAAGAGGCGCCACCGAAATGCAATGAGAAGCCCGCGCACCACAACGAAGAGTAGCGCCCGCTCACCACAGCTAGAGAAAAGCCCGCGCGCAGCAACAAAGACCCAATGCAGCCAAAAGTAAATAAATAAATAAATGTATTTTTTTTTTAAAAATCCAAAAACAATAAAAATTTACTAGAGGAGGTTCTGTCTTTAGGTTTAAGAAGACAACTGGAGGGCTTTCCTGGTGGTGCAGTGGTTAAGAATCTGCCTGCCAATGCAGGGGATGGGGCTTCAAGCCCTGATCCAGGAAGATCCCACATGCCGTGGAGCAACTAAGTCCGTGCGACACAACTACTGAGCCTGTGCTCTAGACCCTGGGAGCCACACCTACTGAGCCTGCACGCCACAACTACAGAAGCCCACGTGCCTAGAGCACGTGCTCTACAACAAGAGAAGCCACCGCAATGAGAAGCCCGCGCACCGCAACAAAGAGTAGCCCCCGCTCACTGCAACTAGAGAAAGCCCACGCCCAGCAACGAAGATCCAACACAGCCAAAATTAAAAAGATAAATTAATTTAAAAAAAATGATATATTGGACTCCAACTCAAACAAACTGAAAAACTTAGTGTAATGTAAATATTGCCTAGATAATTAATGATAAAAAGGAATTACTGTTAAACTTTCTAGGTTTCATAAGGGATAATGGTATTGTGGTTATTTTTTTAAAGTGCTTATCTTTTAGATACCAACATTTTTTGTTTTGTTTTGTTTTTGCTGTGCCATGTGGCTTATGGGATTTTTAGTTCCCTGACCAGGGACTGAACTCGGGCCCTAGGCAGTGACAGCGCGGACTCCTAACCACTGGACCACCAGGAAATTCCCAGTACCAACATTTTTAAAGATAAAATGATATAATGCCTAAGTGTGTTCTAAATAATAAATGGCAAGGAGACGAGGAAAGGGGGCATAGATGAAACAATATGGGCCATGAATCAAAAATAGTTGGGGGACTTGTCTGGCGGTCCAGTGGTTAAGACTCCGCACTTCCACTGTAGTGGGTGCAGTTTGATCCCTGGTCAGGGAACTAAGATCCTACAAGGCACGGGGTGCAGCCAAAAAAAAAAAAAAAAAAAAAGTTGGAAGATAGGCAATGGGTTCATGGAATGGGATTTCTTATACTATTTTCTCTACTTCTGTATATGTTTGAAATTTTCCATAATGAAGCTAAAAAAAAAAAAGCTACAAAGAACTAAGATTAGAGTTGCTACTCACCTCGGATAAGACAGAGTCTAACAGTTTGAGTCTAACCAAATTAACTGCCTACTAAAACAAAAACATCAACACTCTTTGTGGGAATATAACAGAATCCAGAGTGTTATGTGTTAACTCTTTAAGTAGCACTAAAGCACTCAAGTTAATGGGAAATTACAGAGCATCAAATTTCAGTTCAATAAAGGAAGAACTTTTCTAAAAACTAGGGCTTTGACAATAGAATAGGCTTCCTAGCAAGGCACTGAGCTTCCTGTCGTTAAATGTATTCAAATAGAGGCTTGATGATTATCTATCCAGGATGCTGGAGCACGATCACCTTTTAGGATACTAATATTCTAACTTCTTAACTTATCTAACCCTACATTGCCTAATACAAAGCTATATTACACAGAACAACTCTGACTGTGCATGATCCCTAATATACAGTATAAAATTTCTCCTCTGCCTTTTCTATCAACCCCTCTGCAGTCACACCTCCTACTGCTACAAGCTCTATTTTACAATTAACTTTTAATTCTAATTTTAAAAGTGCAAATACTATTCTCTTAAAAGTAAATAGTATTTTATGTTATAAAAACAATTTCAAACACATCAGTTCACTTGGTCCTTTCAATATCCTCTGGCTGAGAAGAGATTTACAAAACTCATGAGTATCATAATGACAGTCCCTGAACCATAGCACAGTAGCAGAAATTACTACTATCAGCTGTTCTGGACTGTTGCCTATTTGGGTTTGAAGGACAGAGTCACTGACTTGATCCCCTTCTGCCACTAAATGACAAACATTAAATTTAAAGTTAAATGAACGTGCAGAGGGAAAATACAGTATTCTTATTTTTAAGGATATTAATCCACGGCCTTTATAGTGAAGTGGAGTGTTTAGTGTACCCAAAAGGGTACATTAAAAATTACCTGTTGCAGAATCTGACTTTGTATCAGAAGTGGGTGGTGTCTCACAGAGCTCTACATTTCTGGACTGACAGTTTTCAGAAGTGTTGTTATGTTCAAATGAGGTGGATGGAGTAGAGACTGAACTTTCTGACTGGCCTCTATCTGCCACTGATATTTCACCTTTTAACGAGTGCATCTAGGGAGAAAAAACATTGGAATTTAATTACAGATAAGAATCTAAGTTTACCATGGTATATGAGACCAAAACATGAGCAAGTCAATTTTTACTCCACAGAAGGGAGAAGTACTAAACTTTCCAAGTAAATCAATCTAAAATGTATAATCCTAAATATGACATAATCACATTATAGAATTCAACTGCAAGGTGGCAAGAGCACAAAAAGATATTTAAAGCACACTGTTGACTTTTCTTACAATTAGAATTCAAGGAAAGAAGTTACAAGCTATATTAGTCATCTGCCCAAAGTGGATGCAAGTGAGAAATTGAGTAAGGTCCTTAAAACAAGTCAAGCAATATACTGTTAGGGACTTTAATGTGACAGCAACTCCCTTTTGCAACAAAATAATAGTGACTGCATTATGTGGCTGGCTGAGGGAGAAAAAGGGAAAGGAGAATAAGAAGTCACTCGCGTATTAGGTATAGGCACCTCGAACTGCATAATGTTATTTTCAAAACCAGTCCAGAAAGACAGTATTTACTACCTTTTAATAGCATGGTTAGTTCCTGAATATTCAGAGTGGCTCCAAAAATATTCCAATGTCAAGTTCCTGACAAACCATTTACCCATGTTTATACAAAGAACATTCTGTTTCTTCTCACCTGCCGGACTTTGTGGATTCTGGTAACAAGTTCATCTGCAGGAACACTTCCTGCTATTACTTCCAAGGGAATTCCACTGTCTCCAATAAAGAAACTGGATGGAACACACACTACAGGATCTGTACAGTTTAATTAAGTCTAACAATTCATGGGAAACAAGAGAATAATTTTATGAAACACTATTGGTAACAAAGCAAAAGAAATCATCTTTGTGAATTTCACAATATAATCAGCTAACATGTTCACAAAATAATTTCAACTACCCTGTCACTATGCCTGTAGTGCATGTGATATGTGAATTATGATTTATCTATATCACATATATAAGTGAAAAACATCCACTACATTCCCCTCTATCATAACTTTTACATCTATCTTACCTCTTGCTAGCTACTTCTAACATTCCAACCAAACTGCATCATATTGGTCTCCAGCTATTCACAATTTACAAAAACTCCCCAAGGGGACTTCCCTGGCGGTCCACTGGTTAAGACTCTGCACTCCCACTGCAGGAAGCAGGGGTTCCATCCCTGGTCGTGGAACTAGGATCCTGCATGCTGCACGGTGCAGCCAAAAAAAAAAAAAAAAAACCAGCAAACTCCCCACGATTCCATTTGCTACAAGGTACTTACTGTCTCAAAGGACACTTAGTAATATAAAGTTTCCATAAACAAGAATGCATGAGTTCCTAAATAAAAACGAATAATTTCTAATTGTCATGAATCAACCAAAAGAAAGGAAACTCCTCAAGCAAAATATATATAAAACCAATTCTTCATGGAAAGGATACAGATCTGTGAAAATTGTAGGCAGGCTTCACTGTAAAACAAAATCAAACAGAAAATCACTAGATGAATACAAGTATTTCCCAAATATTGAGTTGTTTTTATAAAAATTTACTGTAGCAATTACAAGTATTTTTCTTAAACTATTAGTTCCTTTCATAGCCATCAACTGAAAGGGGAAAAACGTAATCCTTATCTCACAGACCTTTTTTGGTTTGTTTTATAATTTTCAGATTAAAGAGCACTTGTTCTTGCAACCCACACACTGGTGGCCAGATCTGGCACCTAAAAATCAACTTAGCATCTGCCCCATGTGGCTTCCTCAGCAGCAAGTATTTCTGAATACAGTATCTTAACTTGTAATAAGAAGATATTAATACCTGTGACTTACTTGTGCAAGTGATAATACTTTTATAATAACAAAGGATTCAAAAAAACCTAAATATCCACCAATAAAAACTAATGAATCATGCAATTGCAAAAAGGATAAAGGTATAAAAAGGTATGTCAAACTACTACCATTTTTGTAAAAAAGGGGAGGAAAACAAATATATTTTCTTGATTTGGTTGCCTCCAGAGAAGAGAACTGGGTGGTCAGGGACAGGGATGGGAGAGAGACTTTACACTATAATACAAATAAAAGACACTGATCAATGTAGAGGAGTAATACCAAGAATCAAATTAATGCTTCTAAGAACCAGAAATTTGCTTCATTTTCTCTGAATATAAGGCATGATTATCATAAAAACATCTAAAAATACAAAAGTATAAAGAAAAAAATTACCAAGAATCCTACCTTTTCAGAAATAACCACTGTAAACTTTTGATGCATTTCCAATCTATTTTCAATGCAGGACATAACATAAACTAACATGTTCCTAGAACATTAGGTAGCTTTGTTACTATTATATAATAAATAAAATTTACTTTTCATAATTTAAAAGACACACTAGATTCTATTAGTAGACTGTCCAAAATGAAACAATTATCAACCATCACTATACACAGGTATCCCTGCATCTGCTAATAGAAATTTGTTTTAAAAAATACTGGATATATCAGTCTGTATATAAATCTCAACAATTCTGAAATTCTCATTTCTTCCACATTCCCAATAAACCTCTACATTCCTCCTGCCATTACTGACTCTAAAAGGTGCTTCTGGAAGAAAATGAACAATATCAATGACACAGTAGACTCTTAAAAAACGATTACAGCTCAAATGTATAGTTCAGTAACTGCTGCTGTTGTGAGGCAGACTATACTATGATTTGCTTTGTGATGTTTTGTTAATAAAGAAAATTTTTAAATAAAAAGTTTACAAACTTATAGGTAAATTTCTGAATATTTTAATCTTGACAGTAATTTTCATTTTGATATTACCGATATCAAAAGGACAGAACTACCACTTTAAAACTGCTAATGAATTAATGTTTCCAGGCATTTATCATTGATGGCATTATCATTCTCATAAAGAGAAACAACAGAGCATTATGTACCCTCTAATGGGAGAATGGAAGACTTACCACCATCTATGAAGTAGTCAAGGGGGAAAAAAACCTAACCTGAATCCAACTGTCAATTTACAGAAAATAGAGGACAGAGTAATAAACTAAATGACACTAACACAGCTGCAATACTGTAGTAGTACTGTAGGAAACTACATAACGAATGACCTGGTTTCCCAAGAAAATAAACTGCAAAGAAAAAGACAGAGAGACACAGAAGCGAAGTCTACAGAGTAAAAGAGACTTGAGAGAGATCAATGCATCACAATGCGTGGACCTTGATGGATCCTGAACCAAACTGTAATAAATTAAATAATAAAACCATGACTGATGAGAGAACTGAAAATTTGAACACTGAGTAGATATTTCAAGTTAAGAAATTAGATTCATTTTTGAAGTATTACAGTTATGTTAAAAAAATTAAGAATCCTTATCTTTC
This sequence comes from Stenella coeruleoalba, assembly GCF_951394435.1. Taxonomy (NCBI): domain Eukaryota; kingdom Metazoa; phylum Chordata; class Mammalia; order Artiodactyla; family Delphinidae; genus Stenella; species Stenella coeruleoalba. The sequence continues at coordinate 34,944,207 of NC_137151.1, read as the reverse complement.
AGAGACATACCAAAATATTTATAGATGAAGTGATTTGATGACTGAGATTTATTTCAAAATTATATGGGATGAGTTGAAGTGGGTGAGGGAATAGATGAACAAGACTGACCATGAGTTGATAACTGTCAAAGTAGTTGACAGTACAAGGGGGTTCATTACACTACTCAAGCACTTTTGTGTGTGTCTGAAATTCTCTATCCCCCCACACAAAAAAAAAATTTAACGAGGGGCAGAGGGATGTATTAACAAAATAAAACAGACTTGTGGTTATCAGGTCCTACAATGGACCTGTAAATGTCCTTATTCTTATTGAATAAAATGGTTCCATTTTCAAAAATAGGATCCAAAAGAGTGGTCAACCTTTCAGAGATATTTCAGGACCACAGTTCCTTTGCATTACTGGTGCATGTCACATAGCTACTTGGTAGACCAAGAATTCATAAGTTTTTCAGTATGATATAATGATGAACTTGAAAAATGGCAATCAGAATTTAAGTCCCTAAAATGTCTTAGACAAAAATCAACATTCTTATAGTCTAAGACTATCACCATAAATCACAACCAAAGACAATGGTTAAAAAAATTTTTAATTACAAGATTAAAACATAAGCAAACCTTTTGGTATCGATTTTAATAGCAACAAAACTGTTTGAAGATGCTTCTGTCACTTTCTCATCTTCCCAACTTGCAGCCATCTGTGTAGACTGCTCATCATCACCTGTAAAACATTTCAAGCATTCTTAAAACATAAGGCCAGTATCTGCTGATTCTTTTCCCTGGAAATCTGGAACTTCAAATAAAATGTAATCTCACAAATAATATTTTCTACCAAATCTGAATTTTCCATAAATGAAAAGTGTGACTTATATGCATTGTTAACATTAATGAGGGCTTCCCTGGTGGCGCAGTGGTTGAGAGTCCGCCTGCTGATGCAGGGGACGCGGGTTCGTGCCCCGGTCCGGGAAGATCCTACATGCCGCAGAGCGGCTGGGCCCATGCGCCATGGCTGCTGAGCCTGCACGTCCGGAGCCTGTGCTCCGTAATGGGAGAGGCCCCAACAGTGAGAGGCCCGCGTACCACAAAAAAAAAAAAAAAAGTAATGAAAAACAAAATACTGCTATTTAGATTATACGAAGTGTTTTCTAAATGAAGACATCCGAATTATGCTGCAAATATTATCACAATAATTAGAAGTCATGGGCAGAAATGTGACTACTTTGGCTTTTCTACATATGATTTTAGAAAATAAATGTACAATACTTTTCCTTTATGCAGCATCTTTCTGTTGAGTTCAGTGTCCTCCACACACACCCCACTTATTTTCCAGAATTCCTCCAAGGTAGACAGAAGCAGGTGCAATCCTGTCTGCAGTTTTGGACCTGTCTTTTGTTATAGGCATACTAATTATAAAAGTTACACTGATCCAAAACTAATTATGCTGACAGAATTCAGCACGGTGGCTACTTTGGTAGAGCTACTATTGACCGGGAAGGAGGATGAAGGAGGCTCTGGGGTCTTGGAAATATTTATATCTTTTTTTAAAAATTTTTATTTTATATTAGAGCATAGTTGATTAACAATGTTGTGTTAGTTTCAGGTCTACAGCAAAGTGATTCAGTTATACATATACATGGATCTATTCTTTTTCAAATTCTTTCCTCATTTAGGTTATTACAGAATATTGAGCAGAGTTCCCTGTGCTATACCATAGGTCCTTGTTGATTATCTATTTTAAATACAGTAGTGTGTACATGTCAATCCCAAACTCCCAATCTATCCCTACCCCCAGTTCCCCCTGGTAACCATAAATTCATTCTCTGTGAATCTGTTTCTATTTTGTAAATAAGTTCATTTGCATCATTTGTTTTCAGATTCCACATATAAGTAATATCGTATGATAGGAAATGTTTATATCTTATCTGATAGTTACACAAGTGTATTCATCTACAAAAATTCATCTAGTTGTTCACTGAATATATTTCATTTAATATACTGTATGCCATACCTCAGGGACAAAATGTTTCAAAAGTTATACCTATCAAGAGATTATTTCCATTTTAGACTTGTAATATCCAGATTTTGGCATAACCACTTATTGGTGGGCAAAGGGAAACTTACCTGAGTTAAGTCACCGAAAAATATTTCTGAGGTTAGCAGAGCTAAGTGCTTTTTCAAAGGTGAGCAACCTTTGCCAATTTATGCTTAAAAAGGCTTCAGGTCACATTTTTTGCTTTACAAAAATGAGATCTTTCTATACCTACTCTTTTGTAGGCCGCTTTCTTCCCATGTGTCTTCCCGCCTTCCCCAATTTAATCCACCCTTAGCCTTCCCCATTTCAGTTATCTGTTAATGGGTAACACCATCCTTTCAGTTCCCAGGCCAAAAAGTTTAGTTATTCTTGCCTTCAACTGACGGTATCTCCAAAATATATCCAGGGACTTCCCCGGCAGTCCAGTGGTTAAGACTCTGCACTTCCAGTGCAACGAGTGTGGGTTCGATCCCTGGTAGGGGAACTAATATCCCGCATGCTGTGTGGCACGGCCAAAAAATTTAATAATAATAATAATAATAAATATATATATATATATATTTTTTAAAGCACCTTTCTTTAAAAAGTCAGATCAGGGACTTCCCTGGCGGTCCAGTGGTTAGGACTCCACACTCTCACTGCCGAGGGCCAGGGTTCAATTTCAATCCCTGGTGGGGGAGCTGAGATCCCACCACAAACTGTACGGCACAGCCAAAAATAAAATAAAATTAAAAGTCAGATTACGTCAACCCTCTGATCAAAATTCTACAATAGCTCCCTATTTCCCTCAGAGTAAAAGCAAAAAGTCCTTACAAATGACCTCAGGCCTTCAGTTACCTCTCTGACCTCATTTCCTTTTATTTTTTTGCTGTCCCTTTCCTTCCTATCCCTTTCCTTTCTATTCCTCAAATATTAAAGACATTCTTTCCATAGGTCTGTGTACTAGCTGTTTCCTCAGCCTGCAATATTCTTCCCCCAGATACCTACATGGTTAACTCTCAACTCCCGTAAGTCCTTGCTCAAATATTATCTTCTCAATACAAACTTTCCCTAATCACTACTTTAAAATTAAACACTTCAGGGAGTTCCCTGGTGGTCCAGTGGTTAGGACTTGATGCTTTCACTGAGGGGACCCAGGTTCAATCCCTGGTGGGGGAACTACAATCCCACAAGTCGCACAGCATGGCAAAAAAATAAAATAAAATAAAATTACACACTTCAGATATTCCCAAAGCTCCCTCATTTCCTGCTTTTTTTTTCTGTAATGCTTATCACCTTCTAATAGACTATGCGTTTTACTTACTATGTTTACTGTTTATTGTCTGTCTCCCTGCACTAGAATGCATGTTCCATGAGAGCAAGGATTGTTTTCCTTTTTATTTACTGATATAACTCAAATGCCTACAACAGAACCTGGCCTACAGTAAAATACCTGGAATATAGCAGGCTCTCAGTAAGTATTTTGTGGAATGAACAGCTAAATTTCTGGTATAGTATCTTGGCATGCCTACAAAAACTTGACTAATGCTGCACAGTTAAAAACATTTTTTGTGAAATGAGATACAGGAATATTCAGTAATAAGGGGCTTGAGAAATCTGGCCACGGAAAAGTAGACAGGGACTAGAATGCACCCACAGACCAAGACCAAAAGAATGCCCATTAGCAGACCCCTAGATGTTGAAGCAGCAAACAGGAAAACTTTTATTTACAGTGAGATCATTCTGAGCACATCTTCAGACACTATGGGGTGAGGAGAGATGTAAAATTCCAAGTAAATGACAGGACTTTCAACCTAGAAAACAGCTATATAGGAACATTTTTACTAAACTTAGAGAAGGCTGTGAGGTGATAGGGATCTTTTTCATTCATTCTTTCTTTCATACGTTCACTATTTTATTCCACATTTACGTTGTGCTAGGCACTGAGCTACAAACTAAATATAAAACAAGTGAGATACTGTATGCCCTCAGTGGAGCTTAAAATCTAAAGATACAAAACAAAGTACTTGTTTGGTCACCCTCTCTGAGGTGATATTTAAGGTAAGACCTAAAGGATGCAAGAGCTGAGCCATGCCACAAGCCAGAAGAGTTCACTACACAGAAGGAATTTCCGTGTAGGGAAAGGTCTGTGTAATTAGGAGTCTTGTGAACAACAGGGCGCAGGAGACAAGACGAGACTGAAGAGTTAAGGGTCCAGAGATGACGCCCACACTTAGGTTTCTCCAACTGGATGTAAGGTGGTGCCATTTACTTAGAACACTGGGGGAAAACAAAACAGGTTCAAGCAGTAATACTTTTAGTCTTGAGAATCCTGTGAGGCATCCAAGTGGGGATGTCAAGTTGGTGCCTGGAAGGATGGATCTGCCACTTCTCAGGCCCATGTCCTTCACTCCCTCACCCATGCTGTACGACGTAGATAGGGTCTCAAGTGTTCCAACCCCACTAGCAATATCTGTCCATGAGTCAGGCTACTGCAGCAGCAGCTGCTTGACCAAAAGTGATGGAAGACTGAATGGAATTACATTAACTCAGCAAGAGTTATCTTAACACTGCTGGGTGGGATTATTAATCGCCAACTTCAGTACCTTTAGTTTCTTATTTTTAATCAAATTATGAACTATGCTGTGGAGTTAGGTGGGCCAAAGATTTTAGGAGAAAACATTACATCCTTGGTGGTATGAGCAGTATCCAAAAGAAAAGCCACTTAAAAGAATAGTACAGGGCTTCCCTGGTGGCGCAGTGGTTGAGAGCCCACCTGCCGATGCAGGGGACAAGGGTTCATGCCCCGGTCCGGGAAGATCCCACATGCCGCGGAGCGGCTGGGCCCGTGAGCCATGGCCGCTGAGCCTGCGTGTCCAGAGCCTGTGCTCCGCAACAGGAGAGGCCACAGCAGTGAGAGGCCCGCGTACCGCAAAAAAAAAAAAAAAAAAAAAAAAAAAAAAAAAAAGAATAGTACAAACTCTGAAGCAAAGAGCTGCAGACCCGACAATCAGTAACTCCAACCTAGAAAAACTCAACTGGTCAAAACCTAAAGGGTTTTTTAGTCTATTTTAACCAAAAAAAGAGGCATGAAATAGTGTCTGTCAGTCACGGAGATTTTAGCCAACTAGCAACACTAGTCAGTGAACCCACACCTCTACTTCAGAATCCTTGTCAGATTATTCTGTCTTCCCAAGAATAGAATCAAAATCTTCAGTTTGATTTCTTTCAACTTACACAGCTATAATACTTTGAAAATCCTTGTTAACTCGTTGACTTAACTAGTAGTAATCTCTCTAATCTCTTAACATCAATCCTACATATTCTTTAATTCATCCATGAAAATTTCAGTAAAATATAAACAATCTACCTAAAATGCTTCCCACTTGAGTGGTTATATGAAGCAAAGATTACCCTTAAGACCACTCCTTCCAACTATAAAGACTCCTTCCAACTATTATATCTTTTTAATTTTCAGTGAGTTGGTACATTACTATCGAGGTCTCAGACCTAAGAAAATCATGAGTTCTGGCTGTATTCTTCAAAGTCAAGAACAGAGGTCTAAGCAATCTATAAGTGTTGCAGTTTCATGACTCCACTGTCTACATACTCCTGGAGGGACACTAATCCTACCTAATCTTGGAGATTAACTTCCTAAAACTCTAGAAAAACCAACAGTATTTTCAATGAGTCAAAGGACTGACTCCTTCGGCAGATTGCTAACAGTCCTCCTGCAAACACTCAACAGTCACTGATACCCTAAAAGCATACGACAGGGCTTCCCTGGTGGCGCAGTGGTTAAGAATCCGCCTGCCAATGCAGGGGACACGGGTTCAAGCCGTGGTCGGGGAAGATGCCACATGCCGCGGAGCAACTAAGCCCGTGCGCCACAACTACTCAGCCTGCACTCTAGAGCCCTCAAGCCACAACTACTGAAGCTCCTGTGCCTAGAGCCCATGCTCCACAACAAGAGAAGCCACCACAATGAGAAGCCCGTGCACCGCAACGAAGAGTAGTCCCAGCTCACCACAACTAGAGAAGGCCTGAGCACAGCAACGAAGACCCAATGCAGCCAAAGATAAATAAAATAAATAAATGTATAAAAGAAAAAAATAAATAAAAGCATAAGATACATGCTCATCAGTAAAAAGTTAATTGAAGAATGTATGTATTATATATACACACAAAGCCCCAAAAATCTATAACTTTATTTTTCTATTGTAATAATTAGCACTACTGTTTCCAAATGGGTTTCCAAATATGTGTTAATTAAATCTAGCATTTCTTCTTTCAAATAAACTGGTTAGCCCAGGAGTGCCTTCTAGGAACCTTTGGACACTATCAAATGTGTTTTCAAAAAAAAAAAAAAAAAATGTGTTTTCTGTTTACAAATATGACTACCATAATCCTAGATTTCCTGATTTCTACACCAATTTCAATAACTACCTAAATTCTACTACTGTTCAGCTTTTTTCTTGAGAAATAAAGAAGACACTCTTTTTTTTGGAAGCTGCTAAAAAAAAAATCTGTCAAGACAAGATATAAATCCTTTTTGTGACACTGGTGTATGTCATTTAACCACCGTGGATGTAAGTTCCCTCGTCTATAAAATGGGCATAATAAGCCCTGTTCTACCAACTGCCAGAATCAACTGAGATTATATATGAAAAACACAACTTAAAATGTCATTAAAACTATTACTGTACTCTTAATAAGCATACTAAGTATCATTAATTTTCCTTTCCCTTTTTTTAAAAATAAATCAGAACTACTTTTTTTAAATAAATGTATTTATTTATTTTTGGCTGCGCTTCATCTTCATTGCTGCGCGCGGGCTTTCTCCAGTTACAAAGAGCGGGGACTACTCTTCTTTGCGGTGCAAGGGCTTCTCATTGCGGTGGCTTCTCGTTGCATACCATAGGCCCTAGGCGTGTGGGCTTCAGTAGTTGTGGCTTGCGGGCTCTAGAGCACAGGCTCAGTAGTTGTGGCACACGGACTTAGCTGCTCCGCGGCATGTGACATCTTCCCAGACCAGGGATGGAGCCTGTGTCCCCTGCACTGGCAGGCAGATTCCTAACGACTGTGCCACCAGGGAAGCCCTCCTTTCCCTTTTAATCCACTTATTTCCTTACAAGTTTACCGCAGTTACTTATTTATGTGACATATAACTCTAAAAAAGCGTAAGAGAATGTAAACTACTCCAGCTCTTCTAATTAACAACACTGGGCTTACATCTTACATTTTAGCATAATTTAAAACAATTCAAAATTCCCAAATTTAATGTTAAATTAAACTCATATTCCAGCAACTTGCTCTTCACCGCAATGCATAAAGTTATAGGGCTATTATTACCTAGCCTTCCAAGTCATGAGTTAATGATGAATAAACCGTTACTAAACACAAATAGTTGAAATAATACACCTCAAATTAACGTAGTCACAAACACTGATTTGGTTCATGTAATGAGGACCAGCAAAACCTCACAGAAGCAAAGGTTTACGGTAAATCTAGAAGATTTCAGTAATAAAATACGGAGCAAAATAACCCAGAGCAACACGGCGTAAATGAGTTAGTACAGCTTCTGAAACTGTAGCTATGAGACTAGGAAGACAACAAAAAGAACCAAGGCTGGTATGTCTACTTCTTCTAAACAAATGGTTTTTTAAAAAAAATCAACTTGCAAGAAAGTAATTATTCCACATTAGATTCACCACTCCCATATCACTGTAAAAAAAAAAATCAAACCTATATAGACCTCAAAAGTTTGCGTTTCAGGAACATACGAAAGCCAGTAACCGTGAACATCAGGTGCTTTCTCTTTGTTGATTACCGATGACACAGCTTTCTTCCTGACAGCCCACAACTAATTACAAGTAAAACTGCCTGCCTAATGGCCCGGCTCTCTTCCCACCTACACACTAACTACACGGGCGTTAAAGCCTCCCCAAGTGGATTCTCGGGGTCAGAGCGCCCTACCAGGGGGGCCCGGGAGGCGGCGGTGGCGTCAGTGTACGCGCGGGGTCAGGCTCGGCGGGGCGCTGCGGGCTGAGCTGCGAGGGCCTGCTCCACCCGTCCCCTCGCCCCGCGCAGTGAGGTGACCGTGGGGCTCGGCGCGCTTTGGGAGCGAGGCCGGGGCCGTGCCTCCCGCCAGGGGCCGGGAGAAGCGGGCGGTGGGGGGGCCAAGCCCGGTGCGCTCCAAACGGACGGGGGAGGAGCTGAGACGCCAGGGAGACGGGCAGCCCGGGCCTCTCGGCGTCCGGAGGAAAGGCTGGGGGCCCCTGGGATTAGAGGTAGGCCGGAGGGGGTGTCCCGGCCACGTCTCGCGCCCTCGCCTCCTTCACCTGCCACGAACACCACGAAGACCGCGCCGCTCCTCTTGGCCGACGCGATGGCAGCCGGAATGGCGCCCTGGAACCACAGCATCGCTGCCCTCGGGCACAGGCGCTCGCTCGGTGTGTAGTCGCCTCGGTCCCGGAGCTGGCCCCGCCCTCTCCGTCGTTGGGCCCCGCGGCCCGCCTCCGGCTCCGCACCGGCGCGCAAGCCCGTCAGCGGCCCCCAGGACGCGCGCAAGCGCGCAAGCCGAGGCGCGCCCCGCGACACATGACGCCACGCGTCGCCGTCGGCACCGCGCCCCCGTGCCTCGTCTCGTTGGCAAGTCGGTGCGTGCGGGCGCCCGCGAGGCCGCAGGCCCTGCAGTCGCGGAAGTGGAAGGAGGCAGCGGAAAGGATGACTAATCGCTAAGTGGCGGCGGCGGCGGCGCCTTCCTGAGGCATGACGGGAATTGTAGTCTTCTTAGGCTTGGCTCCTTTAATGTGGGAAATGTCACTGTGGTTTCCCGGGCACGGCTAAGGGGGCAGCAGTGAGAACCACTTCACAATCTATAAAGAGGAGAAGTGGCGCTAGTCACCGGGAGATGCCATTCTCGGCATTACTGAGACCTTAAATGTGGAGGAAATCATCCCCGCCTCGGGTGGAACCCTGCGTAGTGGGACCATGTAATTGTGTATTATGATTAGTGGTCATTGTGCGATAGGATGGGTGTCTCTCGGTATAGAACTAAACGGGCTTTGTAGGGATTTACTGCAAGGCTTTGATTTCTATTGGACTTAATTTATCAGCTCAACCTTGAAGAAAAGAACCACAGTAGTCACCTTCTGTAATACCGTACAGCCCGTGTACCTGAGGGGAGGTATTGGTTGAACGCAGACCTTGAGTAATTTCATTGTGGTTGGTTAGAGATCATTCCAAATCGCAAAACGCTTAGCTACGCTGTTGCCACAGCTGCTTTCAAAAGTCAAAAGCAGAGAATAGATAATGATGTATTTTCCAGCTACTTTTCAAGGTAATACAAAAGAGAAGAATAGATAAGTTTGTTTACGATGACAGAGTACTGTGATCAAGATAGGGCACTTTGTGGTTGGTTGCCATTAAAATGAAAACTGTTCATACTTAATACTTTCTTGAAATTACATGGTCTCTATTAACTATTGGCTAAAGCCTTGTATGGTTTATTTAAAGTTGCATACGCTATTATATTAGACATCCTACATCATTAAATTTCTCTTACAGCAGTACAGTCATTTAACAATCCTTGCAGGGTTAAGGAGGAGCTACATCTGAAAATATACCTTTCCTACAAATATTTAACCTAAAAATAGCTAACATTCTTTCCGATTTTTTTTTTTTTTTTTTTTTTTTTTTTGGCTGCACTGGGTCTTCGTTGCTCCGCACGGGCTTTCTCTAGTTGCGGTGAACGGGGGCTACTCTTCGTTGCACTGCGCGGGCTTCTCACTGTAGTGGTTTCTCTCGTTGCGGAGCACGAGCTCTAGGCGCGCCGGGCTTCAGTAGTTGCAGCACACAGGTTCAGTAGTTGCAGCACTCGGGCTCTAGATGTGCAGGCTTCAGTAGTTGTGGCACGCAGGCTCAGTAGTTGTGGCGCATGGACTTAGTTGCTCCGCGGCCTGTGGGATCTTCCCGGATCAGGGATCGAACTCTTGTTCCCTGCATTGGCAGGCGGATTCTTAACCACTGTGCCACCAGGGAAGTCCCTCTTTCTGATTTTTATTTACACTTTTCCAACCAGGCCTCTCATACAGTGTTATTATAAACCGAAATATAATGCTGATTACAGACAGTTGCTGCTTACATAGGACACCATGCCTCAGGAAGAATTAGAGTTAATCTTCAACGTCAACTTTAAATGGATTCCTTGTGATTCCATCAACATATATATCCTTTTGGTAGAGCAATGTCTTTATTTCTAACGTTAGAATTAATATTAGAAGAATCATTCATAGCCTTTCACTCATTCATCAACTATTTATTGCTCATCTGCTACGAACTAGGCATTGTACCTGGCATTGATAAGAAGGTGAGGCAGTCAGACAAAGGCCCTGCCTTTGTGACTGCACAGTCTAAAGAGGAAGACAAGTGATGATGCATGCCACAAGAGGGGAAATTCTGAGTGCTTCAGAAATGTGATGATGTGACCCGACATGGGTAGCAGGGTTAGAAAAGACGTTTCTGAGGAGATGGCATGTGAGGGGAAATCTAGCTAGGTGAAGGAGAAGACCATTCGAGATAGAGGAAACAGCAGTGTGAAGGCTCCGAACGAAGCAAATGAGAAAGCACCCTTGAAGAACTGAAAAATGTCCAGTGTGACTAGAACATACAAAGAGTTGTATGGTGTAAATGAGGCTGGAAAGATAGCAAGGTTAGCTCATCCAGGGCCTTGGAAGTCATGTTAAGGATTGCAGACATTTTTCTAAGAATTGTAGAAAACCATTTTAAACTGAGGAGTTACACATAAGATGTGTGTTTTTAATATGCAGCTATGCTGCAGTTTTAGTGGATTGTATTGGAAGTGGAAAGGGTGAAAGTGAAGAGACTGGTTAAGAACCCAGAAGTGGGTGCTTTTGAGAATTCTGGAAGCAGACCCAATAGGTTTTGTTGATCAATTAGCTATGGAATTTGAGGAAGGAGGAGTCAAGAAGAGATCTTGGGTTTCTGTTTTGAGAAACTGTATAGAAGATGGTAGTGTGATAGGGACCACTGAAGGAAGAGCAGGTAGGTGGGGACGTGGGCATGAAGATGTGAGTTCAATATTATTAGCCATGTGTTTGGAGTGCTGGAGAGACAGCAGGAGGAGATGTTAAGTAGGCAGATAGATGTCAGGTTGGGAGCTCAGAAAACTGTTCTTACCGCGAGATAGGAATGTGAGATTTCTCTACATACAGGGGATAATTGAAGCTCTGGAGGATGTTCTCACTTACGGTGTGTGCAAAATGAGGTAAGACAGAGTTATGACGGAGGTCTTAAGACCTCCGACATCTATAGCGTTGTGTAGGAAAGTACAAACCAGTAACAGAGACTTAGGAAAGGTATGGGGGTATGTTGAGGGGGGAGGGGGAGAATGGGAGCTTGTGATACCAAAGAAGCCAAGGGTAGAAAGATTTTTGAGAAGGGAGTGGGAAGCCGCTGTGTTGAATGCTGCTCTCAGGTCAAGTTAAATAAGATTTTTGAATGTCCATTGTTTTTAGCAATATGAAGGTGATTATCAACTTAGCAAGAGGGGTTTTGATGGGTTCTTCTGTGTGGAAGCCAGATGGCAATGGGTTGAAGAGTAAAGGGAGATAGGGAGGGGGTGTCAGTAATTGTGAAGAGAAGGAGGAAGAAAGGACATTAGCTGGACAGGGATTTGGACTGAGAAAAACAGTTTTAAAGATTGGAGAAACTTGTACCCTATCAAGTATTGATGGAAAGGAGCTAGTCTTGGAGAGATTGAATACACAGGAAACAGGGAGGCCCCTAGGAAGATGAGAGGGAATATGTGATATATGGCAAATTCTGCTAATAGCCCACCCAACAATCATGCTTCTACCACGCCCCCCATTTTTCTTTGCTGGCAGAGTTTCCCCACTGAGAGGGAAACTGCTAGATACCTGGTTTTTTTTTTTTTGTTTTTTTTTTTGTGGTATGCAGTCCTGTCACTGTTGTGGCCTCTCCCGTTGCAGAGCACAGGCCCCGGACGCGCAGGCTCAGCAGCCATGGCTCACGGGCCCAGCCGCTCCGCGGCATGTGGGATCCTCCCGGACTAGGGCACGAACCCGTGTCCCCTGCATCGGCAGGCGGACTCTCAACCACTGCGCCACCAGGGAAGCCCCTAGATACCTGTTTTTTTCAACCTCCTCTTAGAGCCAGTAGGACTTCGTGGGAAGTGGGGATTGGGGTGGAGGCAGTTCTAGGAGAAGTTTTCCTTAAAAAAGAGACACATGGAAGAAAGCACAACCCTTCTCCGTGTGCCTATGCTACCTGGTACTGCTATGGCTAGAGGAACGACATTGCCAACTCTCTGAGAATGGTAGAATGGAACATGGAAAGCACCCGTGTCTGTGATGACTCAAGTCCTGTCTTGTGGGAGAACAACTGTCCTCATAGGTTAGGCTATTCTGTAAGTTGGATATTGCTTCTTGTAATCACCACCATTCTAAACAAACTGGGATGGGATCCAGAGCACAGGCAGACAGAAGAGATACCCTTTCCATATTAACAGGAAGAAGAGTGGAAAAATAACTTTGGACATAAAGAAGCTTATAAGTTTCAGGACAGTAAGTTGAGGAAGTTTTCATCCAAATGCTGGACCCTATGAAGGAGAGGTCACTTGCTGAGAGTGATGGGGAAGGTAAGGAAATTGGCGCCTTGAAGTTCGGAGCAACGTCTGAAATAATATTGAGGAGTGTTGAAAGGCAAGGGCCGAGGGAAACAGTGTGCCAGGCAGTGCTGAGGGCCCAGTGAGATTGGTGGCCCCAACTTTTCCCAGTTGTGTGATTTTCTTCAGTGATCACTCAGTTCCTGGGGTACAAGCGCTGAGGATGTGGAGACTTGAATTTACATAGGGCCTAGACAGCACGAGAAAGGACAAAGGAACAAGGGAATTGAGGAGATTAGCAAGAGTGAGTGATGTGATGGACCAGGGAATCTAAGCTGAGTACGAAGGCAAGTGAGTGCAGAAAGGAGACCATGGATACCAAAAATAAGTCAGGTTGGGGGCAGGCAATGGCCTGGAGGGCAAGGAGTAGGCAAGAGACTCGTCAGCAATATGGGATTTTATTTTAATTCTATTCATTTATTTTTTGGCCACGCCGCGCGGCTTGCGGGATCTTAGATCCCTGACCAGTGCTCCCAGCAGTGGAAGCGCAGAGTCCTAACCACTGGACCGCCAGGGAAGTCCCCAGCAATATGGGATTTTAAAATGATCAATCTTCTGGGTGCGAGGGAAAAACAAACCTAGTCAGGAATTATAGAAATTCCTGATTTCTTTGCCATTCTTGAGCTTAGAAGTCCAATATTGTCGAATTCAATGAGAAGTATCCCTTACTGAATCAACATGCCCTTCTTTCTTCCGTCACAGAGAGTGAAACTAGAGCGTCCTCCCTTTACTCTGTGTGCAACCAGCCACAGCAATCTGTCAGTTCCTTTATGTTATCTGAAATCCTTTCCATTTCAATGTAGTGAAAAAACAAAACAAAACAAAAAAAGTGGGCTTCCCTGGTGGCTGAGAGTCCGCCTGCCGATGCAGGGGACACGGGTTCGTGCCCCGGTCCGGGAGGATCCCACATGCCACGGAGCGCCTGGGCCCGTGAGCCGTGGCCGCTGAGCCTGCGCGTCCGGAGCCTGTGCTCCGCAACGGGAGAGGCCACAACAGTGAGAGGCCCGAGTACCGCAAAAAAAACCAAACAAACAAACAAAAAAATCAATGTAGTGGATGCTATGCTGCCCCGCCCAAAGCCCCACTTCACAGCCATGGTGCTCGCTCCGCCAGCTGCTGGGACGTCGGCTGCTGAAGGCTCTAAACCGCGTCCTTCTCTGAGAGTTGCGCTCAGGTGAGGGCACAAAGGCCTGGGACGCTTGCCTCATTAGGCTTCTGGAGAGCCTCCAGTCTCCAGCCGTCCCCCTGGGATTACCCTAAGCCTCTGTTACCTCTGCATTTTACCAGGGTTGTTACGGATGTAATTTACTCACTGACAAACTCCCCGCAAGCAGATCTTCTCTCAGTCACGGAACCCAAATGAGGCAGAACCCCAGTCGCCTGAAAGACTCATTCAGCTTTCCTCACTGCTCTTTCTGCTTTCTTTCCAGGGCATCCCACAAAATGATGTCACAGCCAACTTCCCTGCCCTCCCCGCCCCCATATTATTTTCAGCATTTTTGTTCAGCTTAAAAATCCTTACTAGCTCTGTAGTACCTCTAAAGTACAAATTCTGTAGCTCAACGTTCAAAATCCTCTACAACTTGGCTCCAACACTGCTTTTCCAACATTCGTTCTTCTACTTCCCCACCTGACCTCTCTGGGCCAACCAGACTATTCTATCCACTGTCTATCCAGGCCATGTTCCTTGCCATCTCTGCTTTTGTTCATTGGTTCCTCTTGCATGGAACTCTCTCCTTTCTCTCAGTCAACACATATTTGAGTGCCCACAGGGGACAGGCTGTAGGCCAGGAGCTTGGAAGAGAAATATTGGTTGACTGAAAGATATTATCTTTGCCCTCAAAAAGCTTACAGTCTAGCCACTGGGAGAAACCGATCCGTAAATAGGTGACCATAATACGTCGGTTTGGGTAAAATGAAAGAACCATGTATAGGGTATTAGAGAGAGGGAGGGAGGGACAGGGATGGCCTTTTGGAGGAAGTGGCATCAGCCCTGTTTTTCAAATGGACCTGAATCACTGATGGAAATTATAGCTCAATTTTACAGTCAGACCTGCTGAGCAGAAGCTCGTTTATTGGTGTGCAGCTGGCAACCTGTGAAATGAGTTATGTCCCGTTCTTTTCTGTTCTTTTCCAAGCCCACCACTCCACCTCGTTCTAGAGATAAAAGGCTTCCCATGAGCTGGGTTCCAAGGATTTATGGGCTTCTTCGGTGCAGAAAGATGGGCCTCACTGCCATGAGCTCTTCTCTGAGGGACGGTAGATGCCGGGCCTGTTCCCAGGTCCGGAGGCAGTGAAGATGAAGACCACTGCCGGTTGGTGTGTCTCTGACCATTGGGAGAACCCCAGCCCAACAGCCTGACCCACCTGCTTGGCTCCAGTGTGAGTTCTCAAAGTCCAGCTTCTTGTCACCACAGACAGACAGGTGGTTCACAGTCGTTCTGGGCTGAGATGGGGAACCCTCCCAGTTGGCTGACCATGAATTCTCTGGCTTTCTACCTCTCCAATCTGTCAGTTCTCCTCTGTGACCCATTCCTATGTGCTGCTTCAGGTTTGCCGACGGAGTTCCTGTGGCCCTTTACCCAGCACGGGGGCAAACCACGGTGGCTGCTGTGTCACCAAGCTGCTCAGTGCCAGCTTCCGTCTAAGAGCCTGGAAGACAGCTGGTCAGGGAAAGTGGCACATCTGGAGTACAGTTTCTCATGGCCGTTCTATCCTGTGAATATTTTATTTTATATATATATTTAAATTCCTGGGTTTATGCTTTTTTTCCTCCAAAAGATGAAAAGCAGCAGCTCTACTTAGTTTTCTTTTCCCCACAATGCCTTGCGTCCTTTGCAGACTGAATGAGTTTTTAGGGTCATGAGGTTAAAGGTTCCCCACTACAAAGGTTTTATTTCAATTTGCACAGATTTATTTCATGAGGTTAAAGGTTCCCCACTACAAAGGTTTTATTTCAATTTGCACAGATAAAAACCCATCACAAACTGAATTCTTAACTCTGGTCACTCAAATGTATTCCAATATTCATAGGAAGGTGGAAGGTTCAGTGCCAGACTTTACCATTGCTTGAAAAGGAAAGCAAACTGTATTTCTTACTGAAGCTTGACATGTAAATCCCACACCACGCTTTAAAAAAAAAAAAAAGACATTTTTTTGTTCCGTAGAAACTTGCACCTGTTTACCACCAGAGGAGGCTGTATGACTTACATATTGCAAAGCTACTTATATAAAAAACATGTAAAGGAAAAAAATAGTCTCTGTTCTTGCTTTTTCATGAGTGAAAAAGGGGAAGCGTAAAAAAAGTAAGTTGCTTATGGAAGGCATACTCACTCACCTATAGACCAAGAAGAAGATAATTTAGTTACTGTACGAGGCTTATAGATGCACATGAAATTTAAAAAGGAAAGAAGAGGGACTTCCCTGGTGGTCCAGTGGTTAAGAATCTGCCTTCCAATGCAGGGGACGTGGGTTTGATCCCTGGCTGGGGCACTAATATCCCACATGCCGTGGAGCAACTAAGCCCTCAACTAGAGAGCCCGTGTGCTGCACCCTACAGAACCCCACAACTAGAGAGAAGCCTGCGCGCCACAACAAAGAACCTGTGCGCTACAAAGAAAGATCCCGTGATCCCACGTGCTGCGACTAAGACCCGACACAGACAAAAATTAAAAAACAAATAAATATAAAAAAAAGGGAAGAAGAAATATTTGAATATGTTGTAAGCTTCACTCACAACAATCAAATTTTCATAAGTAAAGACAGGGTGGCACTCCTCTCTCGCTTCTCCTATAGATCCAGGTGAATAAGACAAATAAAAAATGGCAGTCAAGGGACTTCCCTGGTGGTCCAGCACTTAAGACTCCAAGCTTCCACTGTGGTGGGGGAGCGGGTTCGATCCCTGGTCAGGGAACTAAGATCCCACATGCCACATGGTGCGGCCAAAAAACAAAACAAAACAAAAAAAATGGCAATCAACACAGACATAGAGAGTAGATTTGTGGTTTCTAAAGGGGAGGGGGTGGGGGAGGGATGGACTGGGAGTTTGGGATCAGCAGATGCAAACTATTATATAGAGAATGGATAAGATGCAACATCTGGATAAGATGCAATGGATAAGATGCAACAAGGTCCTACTGTATAGCACAGGGAGCCATCCTGTGATAAACCATAATGGAAAAGAATATGAAAAAGAATGTATATATATATATACATATATATGTATAACTGAATCATTTTGCTGTACAGCAGAAATTAACACAACATTGTAAATCAACTATACTTCAATAAAATAATTTTTTTTAAAAAATGGCAGTCATTACTTTGGCAAGGCTTAAAGCAGTAACGTAAGCAGTTAAGCCCATGAACCCTGGAGTCAGCTGCCTGTTTCAGGTATACAGCCAACACTCACTAGCTGTGTGACCCTAGGCAAATTTCCTCACCTCTCTGATACTTCAGTTGCCTCGCTGTAAACTGAGATAATAATAGAATTTACCTTTCAGGGCTACTGTGATGATTAAATAGGAACCCTTGTAAGTGTTTAGCAAGTGCTTGGCACGTGATAATTAACTGCTTTACAAATGTTAGGTATTATTTCTCCCTGCCTGCCAAAACTGTGCTTGAGAAAAATATACATGTGCCTCTCAGGATTCAAAGCTTTTGACTCAGCCAGATCATTTCTTCATTTAATCACGAGACAAATATTTACTGAGAAAGGCACTGGTGGGAGCTGGGGATGTATTAGTAAACAAAAGCCATAGATGTTTTTCCTGCCCTGAAGATTACATACTGATGGGTAGAAAAATATTAAGGAACTAACTGGCCAATTACTCATATAATTACCATTGTGATTAATGCTTTGAAGAGAAAGTACAGGATATTATTAGAGGTATTACTGGCAGAAGTGACTTAGTCTGGAAGACTGAATTAAGGAGCTCTGGAGGAAGAGCAGGCTATCTGAAGGAAGAAATACTTGAGGTGGGATGTGAAGTGTGAGTACAAATGAACAGAAATTGGAGGGTAGCGGGGGAAGAATAAATGTTCCAGGCAGAGGGTAAATTACACGTGGGAAAAAAACAATCCTCATATTTCAGTGGCTAAACCCAAGAAAGGTTTATTTCTCATTCACTTCACGTACGAATGTCAGTCAGAGGCATAAGGGGGTGGTTGTGCGAGGGGTTTTGCCCCATCCAGTCGTTAAGAACTCTTGAATCCTCCCATTAGTGGCTCTTCCTTTTCCTGGCATCCCGGAGATCTCCCTGACATCCTATACGTGCAGCCAACAAGCAAATTTCAATGTCTACATATCACCTGGAGATCAGGTTAAAAACACAGATTCTGGGCTTCCCTGGTGGCGCAGTGGTTAAGGATCCGCCTGCCAATGCAGGAGACGTGGGTTTGAGCCCTGTTCGGGGAAGATCCCATGTGCCGTGGAGCAACTAAGCCCGTGCGCCACAACTACTGAGCCTGCGCCCTAGAGCCCACGAGCCACAACTACTGAGCCTGCACTATAGAGCCCGTGCGCCACAACTACTAAGCCTGTGCCCTAGAGCCTTCAAGCCACAGCTACTGAAGCCCGTGCGCCTAGAGCCCATGCTCCACAACAACAGAAGCCACCGCAATGAGAACCCACGCACAGCAACGAAGACCCAACGCAGCCATAAATAAATAAATTAAAAAAAAAACAACAACCACCACCACCACCACCAAAAAAAACACACAGATTCTGATTCAAGTTGGTCTGGGGGTGGATATGAGATTCTGCATGTGTATCAAGCTGTCTGGTGATACTGACCACTGCCTGGTTTCTAGCCCCCCCACTCTGATTAGCAAGAGCAGGGAGAATCTCTTAGAAGGTGTTGGGGCCAAGCACAGAGGGGCATGCATCATTTCTACTTAAATTTCACTGGCCAAAACTCAGACACATGGCGCATCTAGGTGCAGGGGCTGGAAAACCTAGTCTGACAACGTGCCAAGGAAGAGAGACGTCCACCTCCTACCACAGTTTGCTGAAACACTAACCAACCTCTGCCACAGATGGGGAGAATCCCAGTGTCTGGCAGAAGATCACCACTTTACAGAACCCAGAGACAAGACAGCATGGCATGTTCGAGGAACTTAGGGAAGTCCAGTGTGACTAGAACCTAGGCAGGGAGAAGGCAAGTGCCAAGTAAGCCTGGAGACGTAGGTAGGCAAGGGTCAGAGCATGCAAGACCCGGGAAGTGATAAAGATTTTGGACAGTGAAAAGTCATGTGGCTAGTGCAACCGAGGAACTGAATTGCTATTTTATTTAATTTTAATTAATAAATTTAATAAATTTACTAGCTACATGTGGCTTGTAGCTACCATTTTGGATAGCACAGCTTCAGGAATTGGAATAAAATGTTTACGTGGGAAGATAACCAACAACACTTCACTTGACAGTATAGGATCAAAACAAAATAAGTCACATAGTACAGTATACACTATGTTATACTGCAGGATAGAAGAGATTGCAGATGAAGACAGTTTATCCTGATATTGAGAGTCCCTGCATCCAGCCATACCCGAAGCATCTATCCCTCATCTTTTCAATTACAGTGAGCCAATAAATTCCCTTGGTTACTTGAACCCCTTTGAGTTGGGTTTTTATAACTTTAAGCACTATAAACAGTACAGTGTCTACATGTAAGCGTTCAAGAAGCATCAGATGTTATTTATTTATTTTTTTTGTGGTACGTGGGCCTCTCACTGCCGTGGCCTCTCCCGTTGCGGAGCACAGGCTCCGGACGTGCAGGCTCAGCGGCCATGGCTCACGGGCCCAGCCACTCCAGGGCATGTGGGATCTTCCCGGACTGGGGCACGAACCCGTGTCCCCTGCATTGGCAGGCGGACTCTCAACCACTGCGCCACCAGGGAAGCCCCCAGATGTTATTTTTATCTCAGTAGACTTGAGTAACCAGGTAAAATCCCAAATGGAGTCCTGACAGGTAGAAGATAATAGCGCAAACAGCAGAATCCACTCCAGCCAGTTTAAACAGAAAAGTAATTAATTCAAGGTTACCTGCTCACAGACCCTCAGGAAGATGAGACTGAGCAGTTTTGAAATCTCCTGGGATTGCACACAAGAACAATCCAACTATGGATACAACGAGGAATTCTGTGTAGAGCCTGCTTCCTCCCCTGTTCTCTTCCTAATCAGATTCTTCCGGATGTGAGGGTGGCTGGTGGAGCCCCAGATTGCACGTCCGGATCACAGCTTTTCTGAGCAAAAGTGAACTTGAGAATTGAGTCATCCCAGCTGCTCTTTGGGGGTAGAAAGACTTGTAATGTGGGATTTGCCCAAATATAGGAAGGGTATTTAAAAGGTCTAAATCTGACAGATGACCACAAAGGATGATGATGTCTTGGTGAAAGTGGAATGTAGGATAATGTAGACAACAATTGAAGAGGAATAGCTCAAGGATATATTGTATTGATGTGACATTGCAGGGGCCCAAATTGAGTGTTTTGTTGGCTTTTGCCGAGTTATTTGAATAAGCTTTTTCCGTTTTTTCATGTGGGGTTAATAAAGCTAGTGATACGCCCCAGATGTATGTATGATTCCCAACTACTTGTGAGTTTTCTCATAAACAAGATTAATAATAACCTCCTTCTCCCAGGAGATCAATGCAAGTCCCAGCTCTAGCCATGTGGTTTGAGTTATTTATCTGAAAATAGGAATGCCTTAGTGCTTTGCTACTTAAAGTGTGGTCAAAGTACCAGCAGCATCATCGACTTTTGCAATCTCAAGCCCCACCCCAGACCTACTGAATCAAGATCTGCACTTTAACCAGATTTCCCAGGGGACTCATATGCACATTTTATTCCACTTCCTCATGTGACCAACCAGCCCATCTCTGAAGACCAGCCCCTACCTCGCCCCAGCCCCAGCCATTAAGGAACTAAGCTAAGTGCCAAGATAGCCAGAGCAGGGCATGTGAATCATGTTTCTGTTCCAGTTCCCTCCCATCTCCTGACAGCTCTTAGGGGAAGAGGTCCAGACCAGATTAATAACCAGGATTCTCCTGATTCTCTCTCTCAAACAGTCAACAAATATTTGTTGAACAACTAATGGGTACTTGGGAATACAGCCACAAGCAAGGTAAGATCTTTGATCTCATGGAATTTGTATTCTAGTAGTACAGACAAAATAAACAAAAGATCTGATAGTGATGATAAGCAGAAAATTGAGATAAAGTGATTGTGTTTGGGTGGCTACATTAGACTGGGTGGCTCATAAAGGCTTTTCTGCTGAAGTGACATTTATATGAAAGATAAAGGTGCTGGTCAAGAACAGAGCATTCCAAAAAAGAGGGAAAGAACAAGCACAAATGTCCTGGGGTGACATAAGATCAGAGATGTAGGCAGGGCCAGATTGCGTTTTGTAAACCAAGATATTTTAATAATAGGAGGTCACTGAGGGATTTGGGGCATGGGAAATGACGTAAGTTGATTATCTTTTAGATCATTCTGGCTCTGTGAAGATATGGGAACAAGAGTGGAAGCTGCGAGACCGGTTAGGAAGGCCATTTCAGCTCAACACAGGATGATGACAGCTTGGACCAGGGTGGTGGTAATGAAGATGAAGAGAATCCTCAGTATCCTGAGGGAAACTTCAGGATTTGGTTTGGAGGCAAAGTCAGTGGGGACTTTTTTTAACTTTTTTTTTTTTGTCTGCGCTGTGTGGCTTGCGGGATCTTAGTTCCCCGACCACGGATGGAACCCGTGCCCCATGCAGTGGAAGCATGAAACCTTAACCTCTGGATGGCCAGGGAAGTCCCTCAATGGGGATTTTTATTGGGTATTTGTGCTTGTGGTAAATTGTTTCCAAAGATGACTGCAACCATTATCTTCCATCCTACATGCCTTTTTGTCACTTCTCTCATCAAGAGGTAGGGTTTATTTCCTCTGCTGTGAGTTGACCCTATGACTTTATTTGGTTGTGCCAGGTCTTAGTTGCGGCTCGCTGGCTCCTTAGTTGTGGCATGCGAACTCTTAGTTGCAGCATGCACGTGGGATCTAGTTCTCTGACCAGGGATCGAACCCAGGCCCCCTGCGTTGGGAGCACAGTCTTAACCACTGCACCACCAGGGAAGTCCCAACCCTATGACTTTTTAAAACGACATCTGGGACTCCCGGACTGTTACCCCAAAACTGGGTTTGCCTCTTGGTGCGTGTCCAGCCAAAAGACACAACCAAGACAAAGACTGGGAGAAGGAAGGATTTATTATTGCAGCAAATAAAGAGAACACCAGGGATCTTTCCCAAAGCAGTGTCTCCCCAAACAGTAAAATTGGGTACGTTTTAAGCTAAGGGTACATACATATTCGTGAAAGGGCTTGTGCAGAGAAGAATTCAGCACAGACAGAACTGGGGCAAAGGTTGACTGAAGTCATGAAGGTCAGGAAAGGTCAACATCATCATTCCATCCTCCACCTGGGTGGGAGCCTTACTTCCTGCAGAACTCAAAGATATGTTTCAGATTGCTAGGTACATCCCTTGAAGAGGAACTAGGACTCTATTTTATCACTGAACTATTCTTTTTCTCTTTTTTTTTTAAAGATTTAATTTTATTTTTGGCTACGTTGGGTCTTTCTTGCTGCGAGCAGACGTGAGCGGGCTTTCTCTAGCTGTGGTGAGGGGGGGGCTACTCTTCGTTGCGGTGCGCGGGCTTCTCCTTGCTGTGGCTTCTCTTGTTGCGGAGCACGGGCTCTAGGCGTGCGGGCTTCAGTAGTTGTGGCTCGCGGGCTCAGGAGCTGTGGCTTGTGGGCTGTAGAGTGCAGGCTCGGTAGTTGTGGTGCACGGCTTAGTTGCTCCGTGGGATGTGGGATCTTCCTGGACCAGGGATCGAACCTGTGTCCCTTGCACTGGCAGGTGGATTCTCATCCACTGTGCCACCAGGGAAGCCCCTGAACTATTGTTTCTTGACTGCTTTTCCTTTGTTTATGCATCATCTCTTGGGTTCCAGTTGATCTAGTGGTTGAGTGCTGGACAGGGGGGTTGAAATTCTGCAAGACAGCTCAATAAAGTGCTCAGGCTATCTTTACCATTGAAATAGAACTGGGAGTCTTTACTGATTTATTATCTTTGCTACTGTCACTTCTCTTGCCTGTTAACAGTTTGTTCTTTTGTTTCCTTAAGATCGTTATTACTGAGACCTGTTCAAGGGCAAGCATTGTGGCCAGGTTTACATCAAAAATGGCTTAGGCCAAAATGGCTTCTCTTTTGTCAAGAAAGCCATGCTGGTTGTCTTTCTCCAGGGACCCCCTACCCTGTCTGCTTACAAGACCAGGTTTTAAGAGGCCTTTAATTATTCCGTCACAGAAAAAGAAACAAATCCTGCCATCTGCAACAACATGAATGAACCTTAAGGAAGTTATGCTAAGTGAAGTAGGTCAGAGAAAGACAAATACTGTCTGATCTCACTTACATGTAGAATCTAAAAAAACCCTGAATTTATAGAAATGGAGAATAGATTGGTGGTTGCCAGGAATGGGGTTGGGAGGAATGGGGGAAGGAAGTCACAGGGTACAAACTTCCAGTTGTAAGGTGAGTAAGTTCTGGGGAGTCAATGTACAGCATGGTGACTTATTTATAAAGTCCAGGCCATGACGCTGGAGAAAGCTATGTGGACAGAGATGCCTTGGAGGATGAGATACCTCGAGAAGAGAGCGTCCACATGGAGAACTGAGGCATGGAGCCCAGACATGTGAGTCCACTTTGGAACTTCCAGCCTAGCTCAGCTGATAGCAGGTGGAGAAGGGCCAAGCTGTCCTCGTTGAGCCTGACCCATAGGATTGGTGCTTTAAACCACTAAATTTGGGTGATTTGTTAAGCAGCAAGAGAGAACTGAAACAATGCTGTGTTTTTTGTTTGTTTGTTTTTTTGGGGGGGGCTAATGTAGCTGATGATTTATCTATTTCAATGCTTCCCCCTGCAAAGAACCAACATCTTCAGTTTTCTGATTAGGTCCTACAGTCTTTTCCTTACACTCCTCCAATACTTTTATGCTGGTGAAATCAAACCAAAATGAATCCAAGTGTAGACACTAAAGGGGAAAATGACTTACACATATGCAAAATGCAGCCGGAGCACATGTGGCCAAGGGGAAAATGACTTACACATATGCAAAATGCAGCTGGAGCACATGTGGCCATGGGGGTAGATTAAAAAGGGCTGCTGTGTCTGCCTGTTTCTCAGGCTGTTGAGGACTATAGGCTGAATGAGTGCACCTAAGTCTCTGGTTCTCTTTTAGCATCAGCTCATAAAGGCTGTGAGAATTCCAAGCAACACAGGGCCTGCTTTGAACCCTGCCACCTTCACGCTAGCGCAACACTGGTCACTAGTAGAAGATAGAATCTGTGCTCATTGCCTTTAAAGACAATACATACCACATGTCATTATCTGCTGGGCAGGCAGGAGACTGGGAATGTGGGGATCTAGCCGCCTTCACACAGGCCCTGTGGCTGGCCTCTGCTGGTTTTACACTCGCATTTTTTCTGCTGCTGATGATGTGGAGAACCCAACTCTCTCTGCTTCCCGAGGTAGCTGTGGATGTGCTGGCTTGACTCTTCCCAAGCCACTCTGGCACTGTGGGCTCTATTGAGACCTGTAGGTTTCCACACTATTCACAGGTCACAGGTCCCTCCCTGGTGGAATAAAAAAAAAAAACAAACCAATTTCTTAGCTTGGGGGAGGGTTCAGATCCCTACTTTGTTGTCAGCTCAGATGACAAGCTAATTCTTTTAAATTACTGTTGGCAAACACACTTTGTACTCCAGATTCACAAAAACATACCCAATATATCCATGTTCTTTGTGGACCAAAGGCTTAAAAACCCGTAAGCCAGGACTTCACCGGTTCGAGCCCTGGGCTGGGAAGGTCCCACATGCTGCAGAGCAACTAAGCCTGTGCACCACAACTACGCAGCCCGCACTCTAGAGCCCGCAAGCCACAACTACTGAGCCCACGTGCTGCACCTACTGAAGCCTGTGCACCCAGAGCCTGTGCTCCACAAGAGAAGCCACCGCAATGAGAAGCCCGAGCACCGCAACAAAGAGTAGACCCCGTTCGCCGCAACTAGAGAAAGCCCATACACAGCAACGAAGACCCAGCACAGCCAAAAAAAACCCAACAAAAACCCGTAAGCCATATTCTCAGTTTTCTAATACGTAAGGTAGCAGAAATGCCCACAAAGTTATTAAATACCCTCTATCATCCCCCAAGGGGCTGCTGGAGCTGCTAATATTGGCACGGGTAAGAATAACTCATCTTACTGATAGAAGTACTACCTTCCCCTAAATATGGTCAGTGCTCTGGGAAAACCCACAGCCAGGACTGTGGGACATCTGAAGCTGCCTGTAGGAAGGTTTAGGGTATGGGCCAAATCACACCTTTAAATGCCTCCTGTGTGTGCTTCTTCCTCCCATCGTTTTTCTATAGGTGAAATCAGATTTTAGATCGAAACAGGAGAATATACTGTAGGGAATGCGTGCATAGTTTTGTAACGTGTGTGGTGGTGGGGCGATGACAACAGTATTCCCATGTGACTGTCAGGGGACAGGGGTGGAGTAGCCTTGCTCCGCTTTCCTCTGGACAGTCTTCAGCTCCTCCAGGGTAAACCAAGGGTCTAGAACAAAACTTTAGGTGTAACGTACAGCACGATGACTCGTCATTAATACTGTGTTGTACATTTGAAAGTTGCTAATAGATCTTTAAAAAGTCCAAAAAAAAAAAACCTTACGTAGGTTTACCAGGCTTACTACTGAAAAAGTTAAAGAGAATATTCAGAGAATTGAAATAGACCATAGGATTGTAGTTTTGTTTCCACCCCCATGATTAAATAATAATTCTTGCTGCAATGTTGGCCCTAATTACATGTCCTCTCCATCTCTGACTCTCTACAGTCAAAAATTAAATTCACCAGTCCTCGAAAGTGAGCGATTCTCACAGTCCTCATTCTTCTTTCTCTGTGTATGGCTCCTTAATCTGACATGGTTTAAAGGCAGCTCCCACTTCTCCCAGGAGCACAACATTCATAATTGGAATGCACCAGCCTGTGGGGAAGTCCGGGATTCCCCGGGACGAAGTAGGGCTTTGCGAATGCTCTAGAAGGAGTGAACATCTGCACCAGAGCCTGGTTCGCACCTACTGCTCTTGAGTTGCAAAGTAAACCCCTAGCCTGGGCTGGAAGCCAGTCAGGCTGATGGCTGACTGCCCTGCCTCCGACCTCTACCCTGGGTTTCTCAGCGGTTTGACTTTGCTGGGCTAACAAATGGTGAAAGCTTTCTATAAAGTATTTGAGTTAAACGGGACAACTGGGTGCTCAAAATACCAGCTAAAAACACAAATTCTTTACCGAACCGAACATAATGTTCTATTTTCATTGTAGATGAAATGTTCTATTTGTTCCTATTTTCATGTTCTATTTTCTGACTATAAGTTTGTTCATACTCAAAATTGTCTACAATTGACTGGAATTAACTTATGAGAGAACGAAATGACATGAGTCATACCCACAAGAAACACTCCGACAGAGAAAGTGATGCTTTGTAGAATATTTGTAAAACGAGGCAGTTTACTGTCTTTCATCTTCCTTAAGTCTGAAATTGAAATCTTCAAGACAGGTTAAGTCTTCAACACTGACTCTCATTGAAAAACATGATTTTAATTTACAAAAGACAAAGTGGGTATACATTTGTAAACATTTATTCTCTTGAACTGAAAAAGGCTTGCATCAGCACACATTGTACAGCCTTGCGAATTGAAAAAAAGGTTCCTTGTTCATAAGTGCAATGAATCTTTGATGTCCAGTGATCCGCTGCAAACAATGAAAACACATTCTAAACCACTTGAAGAAGTTTCCAGCATTCATCAAATGCATTTCCTCAGGTGACAAAAAAAATCCACAAGGAAGGGAATGAAAATAAGTGGCATTTAATTATTGGAGGGAGATGTAAAAAAAAAAAGTGGAAGTATTTTCCTGCCTAGAATGATTCCTATCCCCCTTTGAACCTAAGTGGTTTGACTAAGAGGCATTAAGAACATAATTTAATTTACCCTTAATATTCATACGACCTAAGTGAATAAGGAAAAGACCCTACGAGGGAGTTCTATATTTTCTGGAAATTGTTTCTGTGTTTAGAGATACAGGGGAAGAGTAATTTTCTATTCGTGGGCTCTCCTTAGTCACCCTCCAGCCCCCCAAAGACAGTGCATGGTTGTGACTGGGTTATTACACTCCTGCATTCTTTTTCCCCCAAATTCTATGTTGGGTCACACTGTGCTGGCTGCAAAAAAAGAAATACAGGTTGCAACTGTTTGTAATCATTCTGAAGAATAATTTGCTGTACAATAGAGCTTTGGATCTGATACAAGAATTCAGAAATATAAAACAAAATAACTATAAAAGTTAGGAGGCAGTTGAACAGCATTTCCTCAGAAAAAGCTGCTAACTCTGTATCATTCCGATGTGGATTCCTACAGTCATTTGGGGTGAACTTTCCCCCCTTGGCTGGATCACTGGCCTGTCTTCAGAAGTTGTTAACGCCATGACCACACATCCTAGGAGTCTCTATCATGTTAACAGAAGCTCCAAATACCAAGCCAGTTAAAGATGGGAGAGGACGGGGGAATCACAAAGGCCATGGGTACAAGGTGGCTGTTACTGAGAACTTGCCCTTTCCAAAATGTGAAAGTCATAGTGCTTCTTGCTTGTTCTCAGCTTAAACTTGTTAACCGAGTTAATCTGTTTCTTCAGAGCATTCTGCGCGGCGGAGATGGAGGGGAATGTGGCTAAGACAGTGTACGTGGAGGCCAAGTCACTGGGTTTAGAGCGTTCGGGGTTGACAGTGCTGTCCCCGCTGCCACAGCAGAGGGGGTGACGACGCAGCTGGGGCTGGGACTGGGGGTCCCGGAGCCACCGGATCTTGGCGCCAATTTTAAAGAGTTCCCCAAAAAGCTTCTCGGCTTCCATGCGAGTTATTCCATCTGGTAGTTCAGTAATTTCCAAGACCTTCCCAACAACTAGAATGGAAAAGGTGAGCAATTAATAACCCCTGTTACCCACAGGTGGGCAAAAAGTACTGCAGACACAAATATGACACAGGAAACGAACATAACTTTCTGAAACCACTCAAATCCACAGAGTTATACGTGTTATGGCTGTCTTCTAAACATTTCCTACCTACTCCTCAGGCGGTCACACTGGCAGCCTCACATACAAAACGCAGCCTGTGCAGTGGCGTCTCCAAACTAGGTGTGTGATCCTGGGCACACAGGTTCCTGAACTTCGAATTCCCATTGTAAACCTGCACAGGATCTTTAAAAGAGCACCTGCCCTAACGCCCCCAAGGCTGTTGAAAAGCAAGTTAAGGTACCGACTTGAAAACACCCTGCCATAGAAAGACAATGTATTTTTTCGTTCAGCCTGTCACCTAAAGGGTGTAAGGACTATTTCCTTTCTCAAAGAATACAGAGGCAACGCGTTTCATCCTACCTGTTCCTCTCTCACATCTCTTTTGAATCCTTTTGGTCCCTTCACCCCTCCTAAACCCACCTGTACCTCAGTACTCTCAAATTCTGAAAAGAGACGGAATCAAAAGAACACGTTCAAGAACCCTACATTATAGATGGCATAATTTCCTAAGACTTTGTGCAGGACTCTAGAAGAGGAAAACCCGTTTCTGTGGTGTGGCAGTTTTACAGACTTGTCAGGCCAACAGTTTGTAGAACCACATCCGGATGCCTCTTGGGGACACACCTGCTTCTCCTGCACCAAGGTCGGTGGATGCAGCTTTTTTAGCTTGTTTCCTTCCTCGGTTTCCATGCCTGCTGCCAGACTGACCCTGAAAATCCACAAACATGAATAATAAGGTTAACGATGCCGCAAAACGTGATTGCGATTGTTCGACCGCGTAACGCATAACCATACTCACTCTGGGTTTTCTACTTCAGCCGAAAAAAAACCCAGTTCCAGGCCTTCTGAATTCTGCCTCGGCGGCAGGGGTACTTTGGCCTGTCACTATCACCAGTCACTTGCCGAACAGTCTTTGTAAGTGAGAGCGCCCAATGGCCTCCACCGCCCCCCAATATGTGGACTGCAATCAGGGACCCCTGCTCCACCAAGCGGCCCACCACCTTCTCCCTCTCTCTGCTCTCGGACAGGCCAGGGCAACACCGATACATCCACTGGCCCAGGCACACAGTTCTCCTTAGTGCGGTGCCAACTCGGGGGCCAGGGCACTCCACACTCTCAGCAACAGAAGCATGATGCTCGCCAACAAAGCCCAGGAGGTCAAGACAGCTGGCTCTCACACCTGTTGGGCTGGTATGTGTCCGTGCAGAACAGCAGGAGGGTTGTACTGCAGGGGCTGGCCAAGTAACGGGTATCTGGCATCTCCTGAAAGTTGATAAAAAATGATTTTTACGTTTTCCTCGGGTATGAAGTACTTCTCAGTTTTCTCAGCTGTCTCGGGATGAGACGGGGAAACATGTTTAGTATAATAAAATAGTGTAGGTATTGACATATTTTTTTAAAAGAATTAAAAGCCTCCATCTAGCCTTTAAAGAGCTGGGGTAAACTTCTGAAAGGACTAAGGACTAATAACAATGGTTATGAGGGAGGTTAAGTGGTACGAGCTGGGGAGACAGGTTAGCACGGAGAGAACAGCTCTGTAAACCTTAACATTCTATGCGAAATCCACCAAAGTAACTGTAATAGCTCATTACGCCCACTTGAGATGCTAAAATCCGCATTTTTCTCTGATGCTTAAAAATTAACAGAAGTTACATTTCAGGGGATGGAAAAAAACCTTGGAAAAACATGAAGCTCTCTATCTCTCCAAATTCATTATTACTTACTATAAACATATGCATTTATACATATACATATCCTCATGCAAACATTTTTCTAGGCTTAATCAATGGGTATATTTACATTCTAGGTCTTGGGTCTGCTCTTAAGCTCTCTTTAAATGAAAGTCTGTAACAATATTTATAACGTAAACTTGCTTAGAAAGACTGGCACAGTTCCTCAGTGTTACTCATGAGCAAGCAACCCCTTCCTAAATCAACAAGTGAGGGCTAGTCAGGATGGAGATACTCCAATTATTTTCTTTCACGCATGAGTGCCTATAAGTCATCCCGTGGAAAGGGCTTCATAAATGCTGACTGCAAAAGCCTTGTCCTGGAGAATAATGTTCTCATTTGTTATATTCTCATTTTATTTTAACTGTAAATCCCCCAATGTAGCACGTTCAGTGTCTGGAGAAGGGTTATGCGTAGCCACTAGGACAGCATCTTCAGGAAATCATACAGTGCTTCTCCTGACACTTTCCTAACAGAGAGAACCAAGGCATGAACCTCCTGCCACTCTGTGGGGCTCTTTTCTTTCTTTTATTTATTTTTGCGGTACGCGGGCCTCTCACTGTTGTGGCCTCTCCCGTTGCGGAGCACAGGCTCCGGACGCGCAGGCTCAGCGGCCATGGCTCACAGGCCCAGCCGCTCCGCGGCATGTGGGATCTTCCCGGACCGGGGCACGAACCCGTGTCCCCTGCATCAGCAGGCAGACTCTCAACCACTGCGCCACCAGGGAAGCCCTGTGGGGCTCTTTTCTGATGAACACTTTTGGGGTGCTTGGGCAGCTCCCTGGCAGAATACACCCAGGACATACTTGCTCCATCCCAAACAATAGTTGAAGGGAAGATATGACATGGAGGTTTAGCACTGAGATCAGAGATGCAATTTTAAGCATGAAGATGTATAAAAACAGTTGCAAAGAAGTCAGAGTTGGGTTTCCCTGGTGGTACAGTGGTTGAGAGTACGCCTGCCGATGCAGGGGACACGGGTTCGTGCCCCGGTCCGGGAGGATCCCACATGCCACGGAGCGCCTGGGCCCGTGAGCCGTGGCCGCTGAGCCTGCGCGTCCGGAGCCTGTGCTCCGCAACGGGAGAGGCCACAACAGTGAGAAGCCCGCATACCGCAAAAAAAAAAAAAAAGTCAGAGTTAAGTTCAGGCCTATGGAGCAGTATTCTTTGCAAACTCAGAGATGAGACTGTAGTCAGCAACAGCCATAGACCCCTCCTGGTAGGCTATTACTGCCCCATACTGTTTCAATCCACACACCGTTTCAATTTATTTTTTTATAACGTGCTTTATTTTTCTAGTTTATTAAAGTTATTTGGCTTTGTAAAAAACGTGGAAATAAGAGAATTATAAAGGAGAAGTTAGAGACCACCCTGGTAATTCCATTACTTCTAACATTTTGGTGTGTATCTTTCCAGTCTTGGTTTTATGTACGTGTGCTTACACATGTATATATGTGTGCATTCTGTAATTCTTTGAAAAACCTGAGATATAATTAACGTAAAATAAAATACACATCTTTAGTGTTGGGTCTGATGAAATCTAACTATTGTAAAAGTTCATGTAACCATGACCCAGAGAGAAGAGTATTTCCATCTCCTTGGAAGTTCCCTCAAGCTCCTTTCAGTCAATTCCATATCTCATTCACACCACAATCTGAGTGCTAACATCGTAGCTTAGTAGCCTATAGTTGGATTTCATAAAATTAGAATCCTGTCTTCTTTTTGTGTCTGGTTTGCTTTTTGCTTAACACGACTTGGAGATTCATCCGTGCTGTTGCATGCCAGTGGTTTGCTTTGTTCATTTTTATTGCTGAGCTGTAAGGAATACTACAGTTTTTTTTATCCAACCTCCTGATGGTGGACATTTGGGTCACTGTCCAGTTGGGGCTGTTATAAGAAAATAAGGTTGTTATAAATGTACTTGTACAAGTCTGCACAGACATGTCTTCATTTCTCTTGGGTAAATACCTAGGAGTGGAACTGCTGCACTGTTAGGTAAGTGATTAACTTTGTAAGAAACTGCCACATCTTTTTCCAAAGTGGTCATATCATTTTACACTCCCACACGAATGTGTGAAAATGTTGGTTGCTCTGTATCTTCACCAACATTTGGTTTTGTTAGTCTCTTTGACTACAGCCGTTCTAGTGGGGGTGAGCGGTATTTCACTGAGATTTTAATGTTCCTTTCCCTAATGAATGATGCTGAGCACCTTTTCAAGGGCTTATTAGACATCTGTTTATCTTCTTTTTTGAAATGTCCATGTAACTTGTTCCTTTTTTTTTTTTAACATCTTTATCGGAGTACAATTGCTTTACATTGTTGTGTTAGTTTTTGCTGTATAACAAAGTGAATCAGCTATACATATATATATATATATATATCTCTCGCCATATCCCTTCCCTTTTACGTCTCCCTCCCTCCCACCCTCCCTATCCCACCCCTCTACGTGGTCACAAAGCACCGAGCTGATCTCGCTGTGCTATGCGGCTGCTTCCCACTAGCTATCTATTTTACATTTGGTAGTGTATATAAGTCAATGCTACTCTCTCACTTCATCCCAGCTTACCCTTCCCCCTCCCCGTGTCCTCAAGTCCATTCTCTATGTCTGTGTCTTTATTCCTGTCCTGCCCCTAGGTTCTTCAGAACCATTTTTTTTAGATTCCATATATATGTGTTAGCGTACAGTATTTGTTTTTCTCTTTCTGACTTACTTCACTCTGTATGACAGACTCTAGGTCCATCCACCTTATTACAAATAACTCAATTTCGTTTCTTTTCATGGCTGAGTAAATATTCCATTGTATACATGTGCCACATCTTCTTTATCCATTCATCTGTCAATGGACACTTAGGTTG
This sequence comes from Stenella coeruleoalba, assembly GCF_951394435.1. Taxonomy (NCBI): domain Eukaryota; kingdom Metazoa; phylum Chordata; class Mammalia; order Artiodactyla; family Delphinidae; genus Stenella; species Stenella coeruleoalba. The sequence continues at coordinate 34,911,747 of NC_137151.1, read as the reverse complement.
CTTCCATGTCCTGGCCATTGTAAATAACTTGTTCTTTAAAAATCACTCACTGTACTATGACTACTTCCCCTCTTAATGATTCTTTAAGACATTATTTTTAGATTACTGTATAGAATTACTTATATGGAGATATATACATCCATAATCTAATCAATCTCCTTACTAATGGACATTTAGATTGTTTTTGAACTTTTCTGGCATAGAATAAACTCTTCTGTGCATAAACCATTGTGTGCATTATCCTTAGGATAAATTCCAGGAAATAAAATTAATGGTTTCCATGTTATTTTATAATCATCTGCTTGAGTTTCTGTTCCTCCAACTAGACTGAGGGTTGATGACGATGAGGTCTTGGCCTTATTCATCTTTGTACATCTGGGGCACAGTAAGTCCTCAATATTTGTTGAATAAATTTTTGAATAAACTCTTGATATTATTCGTCTAATATAGAAATTAGAAATACAAAACAGATACCACATAGCCTATTACTACTACAGAGGAATGGAGCTGAAGAATAAGTCAGTCATTTTAATTCATCATGCAATTATTATAAGTAATTAATAAATTAGGAATTAATTAATTAATTTTTTTGGGGGGGCCAGGCTGTGCGGCATGCTGGATCTTATTTCCCTGACCAGGGATTGAACCCGTGCCCTATGCAGTGGAAGCGTGGAGTCTTAACCACTGGACTGCCAGGGAAGTCCCAGTAATTGATTATTAATTGTGATGAAACCTTAAGGTTAGGAGAGTGAATGGTAATAAATAAAGATGCCTGAGTGAGGTGAAAATGCAGTCCTGTGGAATAATGAAAGGTAGTGGTACCAAGTAAATCACAAAGTGCCTGGGAATGGATGTCCTAAAATTCTCTGAGGCTGTGACTAGCTTTGTGCACACTTACCTTGCCCAGGGACAAAGGGTCTAGAAAACTGGGGTATGATGGAAAGTGGTGGTCCAGAGGGACGGACAGTTTTCAGGGTAGACAGCTGAGCTGGTGCTGGCGACTGAGCTGGTGAAATAATGGGACTACTGAGTTGAGGACTGTGCTGCAATTATATCAAGAAAAAAGGTCAGCATTTTAGGCTTTTTGCAAATTTCCCTTTGGACAGAAATTTTTACTCTTTCTGATTACAGATATGTACTTGTTACACCACTGCAATAGCTACTTTGTTATTAAAAAAGTTAAAACAGTATAGAAATTTATAATTTCCAATTCCCAAGGATAAACACTGGTAAACTGTTTCCATGCACATGCATCCATACATCTGTTTTACAAAAATGGAAACAAATTATACATCCTATTTCTGAATCTTGCTTTTGTACCTTTACAATAATATCGTAGATACTTTTCCATCAGAGAATATACACATCTACTTCATTCTTTTTTTCATATTAACTGTTTATTTTCAACTTCATCCTTAAAACAGTTGCAAAAATAGTCCAAAAAATTTCAGATTTCCCAAATGTTAATATTTTATTATATTTGCTTTCTCTCTATATATATAGTTACTTCTTTTCTGAACTATTAGAGAATGAGTTGCTCACGATACCACTCTATTTCCAACATAATTAGTGTCTATTTCCTAAAAACAAGGACATTTTCTTAAATAACCACAGTGAATTATCAAAATCAGGTGACTAACGACATAATATCACATCATTTATATAATTTATTCAAATTTTGCCAACTGTCCCACTAAGGTACTTTATAGCAGAAGAAAAAAAGAAAGAAAACCTTCCTCCTTCTACTACAGAATCCACTGTAGAATCAACTGCTGCATTTAGTTGTCTTGTCTCTTTAACCTTCTTCACCTAGAAGAGTCTGTCTTTCTTCTCTCTCATGATTTTGACATTTTGAAGATCAGTTTCTGAAGGTCACTCTGAAGACCAGTTATTTTGTAGAATGGCTCTCAACTTGGGTTTGCCTACTGTTTCCTCATCAAAAAGCTTATGATATACATTTGGGGAAGGGAATTCCAGAGAAGTGATGTTGTGTCCTTCTCAATGCATCCTGTGAGAAGGTACATGCCATCCACTTGTCACCACAGTACTGGTGATGTTTCTTTTGACTGCTTGGTTAAGGTGGTGTCTGCCAGGTTTCTCCATTGTCAAGTTACTATTTTTTCCTTTCTAGTTATAAATGTCTCGTGGGGAGATCATAATATCTCTGAACAGAGACAATTTTACTTCTTCATTTCCAACTGGGACACATTTTATTTCTTTTTCTTACCTAATTGCATTGCCTAGAACCTCCAGTACAATCTTGGTTGGTGAAGATACTTCGTATGATATTTACCTTTTGAAATCTGTTAAGGCTTGGGGACTTCCCTGGTGGCGCAGTGGTTAAGAATCTGCCTGCCAATGCGGGGGACACGGGTTCCAGCCCTGGTCCAGGAAGATCCTACATGCTGCGAAGCAACTAAGCCTGTGCGCCACAACTACGGAGCCTGTGCTCTAAAGCCTGTGAGCCATAACTACTGATTCTGTGTGCCACAACTACTGAAGCCCGCATGTCAAGAGCCCATGCTCCACAACAAGAGAAGCCATAGTAGTGAGAAGCCTGCATACTGCAATGAAGAGGAGCCACTGCTCGCTGCAACCAGAGAAAGCCTGCACAGAGCAACAAAGACCCAATGCAGCCGTAAATAAATAAATAAATAAATTAAAATAGATAAATAAAATCTGTTAAGGCTTTACATGTGGCCTAACAATAAAGTCTATCGAAGAAGATGTGCAGTGTGCACCTAAGAGGAATGTATATGCTGTTGTTGTCAGGTAGTCTGTGTATGTTTGTTAGATCTAGTTGGTTCACTGTGTTTAAGCTAATTTTTTACTTATCTTCTGTCTGGTTGTTCCATCCATTATTGAGAGTAGGGTATTATGTCTCCAACTATTAATGTAGAACTGTCTATTTCTCCCTTCAATCGTGTCAGTTTTTGCTTCATATATTTTGATGGTCTGTAATTAGGTGTGTAAGAGTTTAGAATTGTTATATCTTCTTGCTGTATTGAACCTTTTATTAATATATAATATTCTTGGTATCTTGTAAAGTTTTTGGATCTGACATTAGCATAACCACCTCTGCTCTCTTTTGGTTATGATTTGCATGAAGTATCTTTTTCCATCCTTTCACTTTCAATCTATTTGTGTCTTTGGATCTAAAGTGAATCTCTTGTAGACAGCATATAGTTAGATCATGTGTTTTTATCCATTCAACCAATCTGTCTTTTGAATGAAGATTTTAATCCATTTCCATTTAAAGCGATTACCAATCAAGGGGGATTTAATTTTATCATTTTGCTATTTGTTTCCTGTATGTCTTATTGCTTTTTGTCCCTCATTTCCTGCACTACTGTCTTCTTTTGTGTTTGCTTGATTTTTTTTGTACTGAAATGTTAAAATTCCTTTCTCATTTCCTTTTGTATACATCCCATAGCTTTTTTCCTTCGTGGTTACCTTGGGGATTACACCTAACATCCAAAAGTTAAATATAATGCTCAAATTTGAATTTATACTAGCTTAACTTCAATAACATACAAAAACTGTGCTCCTCTGTCTCTACCCCCTTTGGTTGCTGATGTCACAAAATTACATTTTTATACTCTATGTGCCCCCAAACAAACTTATAATTCATTCTATTTTTGGCCGCACTGCATGGCAGGCAGGATCTTAGTTCTCTGACCAGGGATCGAACCTGTGCCCCTTGCAGTGGAGGCGCAGAGTCTTAACCACTGGACTGCCAGCAAAGTCCCAAACTTATAATTCTTTTAAGTGCATTAGTCTCTTAAATTATGTAGAAAACAAAATGGGGAGTTAGAAATCAAAGTTATAATAACACTGTCTTTGAGATAATAATTGTTTAAAAAATATTAATCTCTTAATTCATGTAGAAAGCAAAAAGTGGAATTATAAACCATTGGAACAATACTACTAGCTTTTATAATTGCCCATGTACTTAACTGAGAGCTTTTTCCCCCATATGGCTTCATGTTACCGTTTAGCATATTTTCATTTCACTCTGCGGGACTCTTGAGAACTTCTGGCAGGGCAGGTCTCAAATTTTGTTATCTAGGAATTCTTAATTTCTCCCTCACTTTTGAAGGGCAGTTTTTTTTTTTTTTAAATTTATTTATTTATTTATTTTTGGCTGCATTGGGTCTTCATTGCTGCACATGGGCTTTCTCTAATGCCAGTGAGTGGGGGCTACTCTTCGTTGTGGTGCGCAGGGTGCGCGGGCTTCAGTAGTTGTGGCTTGCAGGCTCAGTAGCTGTGGCTCACGGGCTCTAGAGCAGAGGCTCAGCAGTTGTGGTGCATGGACTTAGTTGCTCTGCGGCAGGTGGGATCTTCCCGGACCAGGGATTGAACACGGGTCTTCTGCATTGGCAGGTGGATTCTTAACCACTGCGCCACCAGGGAAGGCCCTGAAGGACAGTTTTGCTAGATATAGGATTCTTGGTTGACGGTTTTTCTTCTTGTAGCACTTTGAATATATCGGCCTGTTGCCTCCAGTCTCCAAAGTTTCTGATGAGAGATCTGCTGATAATCTTGTGATGAGTTGTTTCTTTCTTGCTGCTTTTAATATTCTTTGTCTTTCTAAAAATTGATTACAGTATGTCTCAGTGTGCATCTCTGAGTTCACCTTACTTGGAGTTTGTTGAGCTGCTTGATGTTTACATTCATGTCTTTTATCAAATTTGAGAAGTTTTCAGTCATTATTTCTTCAAATATTCTCTCTGTCCCCTTCTCTCTTCTCCTTCTGAGATACCCACAGTGTTTATGTTGGTCCACTTGATGGTGTTCCATAGGTTCCTTAGGCTCTGTTCACTTTTCTTCATTCTTTTTTGTCTGTTCCTCAGACTCGAATCATTTACATTGTCCTATCTTCAAGTTCTCTGATTCCTTCTTTTGCCTGCTCAAATTTACCAATGAATTCCTTTAGTGTATTTTTTCATTTTAGTCATTGTATTTTCAGCTCTAGAATTTTTCCTAAATGGCACAGAAATTTATTTAATAATTTACCCACTACTGAATATCAGACTATTTTCAGATTTTCAGTGTTACAACAGAGAAGAAAGAAATATCCTTGCAAACATATTCTTGCATGTTTCTTCCACAATTTTTACTAGACAAAGTTCTAGAAGTGAATTTGTGAATCAGAGGCCTTCCACATTTTGAAAAACGTCACTAAACTGCACTCCAAAAAGAGTTGTATCAATCAATTTACCAAGAGTCACAAGAGAGTTTACAACTGGATATATTTGCCAACACTGCAAATTAATAGTCTTCCTAAATATCCCAGTTATACAGATAAAAAAACTATTTTTATATTTTTATCTCTTTAATGGCCACTGGCCATTTATAGTTTGTGAGCTAGCCTATAAGTGACCGTTGCCTTTTTTATTTTGATATGATTTTGTCATGTGCATTGACAAATTTTTTTAGTTTGTCTTTAAAAAAAAAATTAAAAACCTTTCAATGTTGTAGACAAACTTTCAAGTATATAAAAGTATATACTCATCATAGACAGATGAGTATAACAAACTTCCATATACTCATCATCCAGCTTTGATTGTGATATCCCCTGCTTTTTTTCTTACTAGACAATTTAAAGGAATTCTCAGATTATCACAGCATTTCACTTGTAAATATTTCAGTATATAAATATTTCTATCTAACAGATAAGAACTATTACAAAAAACCCCACCTTTATCATACTAACAAATTTAACATATTTAACTGTCCACTTTTTGCCCCAAAATGTCTTTTGGCTGTTCAGTATCCAAGGAAGATCGCCATATATTACATCTGATTTTTATAACTCTTAAGTCTCTTTTATTTATTTATTTATTTATTTATTTATTTATTTATTTATTTATTTATTTGCCGTACGCGGGCCTCTCACTGTTGTGGCCTCTCCCGTTGCGGAGCACAGGCTCCAGACGCGCAGGCTCAGTGGCCATGGCTCACGGGCCCAGCCACTCTGCGGCATGTGGGATCTTCCCGGACCGGGGCATGAACACGTGTCCCCTGCATCGGCAGGCGGACTCTCAACCACTGCGCCACCAGGGAAGCCCTTAAGTCTCTTTTAATCTACAACAGACTCATTCTTCATTTAAAAATGCCATTTATTTGCTAAAGAAATAGGCCAATTTATCCAATAAAATATTCCACTGCACATATAAATTGCTTTATATTTTCTTCCTTTATTTTCTGTAAATTAACAGCAAGACTTAGAGAGGCTTGATTAGACTCAGGTTCAATATATATATATTTTTTTGGCTGCACTGCACGGCTTATGGGATCTTAGTTCCCCGACCAGGGATCAAACCCATGCCCCCAGCAATGGAAGCTCAGAGTCCTAACCACTAGACTGCCAGAAAATTCCCAGGTTCAATATTTTTGACAAGAGTATATCATAGGTGATGCTTCTAAACCACATTAGGAAGCAAATAATGTTTGGTTGGCCCAATTTAATTGATGCTACAATTGAACAGTTGCTTCAAGTGCTGTCTGCCTAATCTACCCATTTTAAAGTTCCCCATAAATCGTTTCCTAATGTTTCTGGCATTTGCTGATGATGTTTCCCTGTTCATTACTTTAACAGGATTCCAAAATAGTGATTTTTAAATTCTATCATTGCTTTTAAATTTATTAGTTGTATTTCTTCTATGATGAAGAGCATTCCCTCATCAACTTTCTGGCTACAGTAAAATACAGTTCAGACTGGAAAGGTAGGATAACAGCTTAATTCATTTTCTTTACCAAATTTCAGATCTAGTTTATCTTCTGAATTTTTAAATTAAAAGGATTTAAATTATGCAAACGTTGGGAAACATATTTAAATATTGAAATAAAGTGTCTGGATATAGAGAATGTTCAAACTTCTTTACTAATCTGTTTGAGAAGATTTCAAATTCGGCATCAAGCCTTATAGGTTGGTCAACCTTATGTAACTAAATATTGAAAGTTTTAAAATTATAATAAAAGAAGCATCTTACCTGAACAATATTGTCTATACTGCTAAATTCCACACACTTCTGTCCTCTCTGGTGATCACAGTAGTATTTGTTTTGCTTCCACAGTGGGGGTGAATGGGCACGAGACTGTGGATTGTTTGGTACACTGAGCTGCATCATCACCATTCCGCCACCAGCTGGTGGAGGTGGCACAGCTGAGAATCAGAATCAGGACACTGCAATTAGCAAACTTTAGCAAATAGCTGGTATCTTTAAACACCAAGATAATGGCAATAATTTTACATCTCTGAAAAAAATTTTACTGCTATTTATGCAAGTCAGATTTAAACTCTAATGCTTATACTACAAGTGCTGTCTTTAAAAAGACATTGAAATTGACTCTGTAGACCTAAACATCTCACTTAACCTCAACATAGTAAGTCAGGAAAGTCCAATTATCTACAACAAGACCTAGTATAGAGTAGGACAATTGCGATATGATCTACAAAAGTGCTTAATTTTTAAAATAAATTCATTTTCAAACGAGCATTATTCTAAATACATAAAGGAACACCCTGGGAAAAATCAGTATCCTATAGAAATTTTGACATACAGAGAAAAGTCGTCTTTTGAGTGAATCGGTCTCATGCGGTGGGAAAAAGTTTGGGATACAGGAATCAGAAAGCACAATTTCAGTGCCCTGAAATGTCCTATAACTCTGGGGAAATTATTTTTCCTCTTTTATTGTATTTTCTCATCTGAAAAAGGCTAGGAAGACCTCCTTGGCTGACTTTAAAGAGTTATAATAATCATATGCATGTACAAACACTGCTAGCTGTACAGTACCTGTGGACTGCAATATCTACGTTCTTATCTGATTTATTCCTGCCATGGCACTGGTACAGCAGCACTACTAGTATTTGGAATGTAACTCTGCTACTCACCACTTCAGTGTAAGGTAAGGTGCCCTGTGCCCCACCTCCCGGGCCACTGTTTGCATTGCAGTAATCGTAATGGTAGTTTCCAATTCCCCAGAAATAGCACCACACTGACCTGTCTAGGCACACCACAGAAGGGCTGACTGCTTAGGAACATCTCAAGGTTCTCATTGGCCCAGCAGCCCATGCTGATGCAGCCACTATTAGTCATGTATTTGATAATCATTTATTGTTTCTCTGCTTCTTTGAGATTACATATGTCAACAGATCATTACAATAAAATATGATAAAGGATTGTTTAAGACACTATGGAAGCAGAGAAAATGAAGCAACAAACTCTGTTTTAAGGACTGAGGAAGGCTTTGCAGAAGAGGTGATTTCTGAGTCAAACTTCAAGGATAAGCAGGATTTTGGCAAACTGGATGGTGGACAGGCATTCCAGGTGGAGGGAAGAACAGGTACACAAGTATCTTTGGCATGAAAGAGCATAGTATATTCTACAAATAGAGTTCTGTATGACTTGAGCATGTATGTATAAATAGAAGGCTTAACTGCTAGGGAGTGTAGATGGAGAATCTATGCAAATTTTTAATTCAGAGGAATAACATGAAGAGACATTTGTTTCAGGACAGTGATTCTTGAACTGTGTATATATGTGTGCATGTGTTGTGGAGGAGGAAAGCTGGACATGGGGCAACATGAAATAAGCAAAACACATAAGAAATTACTGTGAAGACATGAAAAGAACTGACCAAAAGTAGAGGCAGTGAGGAAGGAAAGACGGTACCAGCTTTGAGGAAATGGTGAAGCCTGAGTGTGAAAGGGGAGAACGGAAGAGAGTTATAATTTTGCCATTTGTATTGGACCCTAGATAGAAGGTGAGGAAAGGGAGGCAGGAAGAGGGAGAAATATTAAATCTAGTGCCCCGGACACATCCCTGAGTAGGAATGTCCAGCAGGCAGTTGGCTATGTGGTCTTGTCTCGACAGAAATAAAATTTGGGAGACACTGGCAAAAAGCCGTTGTTGAAACCGAGGAAGTGGCTGGACTTCCGAGGAAGAAGCTGAAGAGTAATGAGAGATGGTATCCCAGAGAACATCACTACTTATGAGGCAGGCAGGAAGGAGAGCCTGAGGAGGAGAATCGGAGAGCAGCGGCAGTGGTAGCAGGGGAAAAGGAAGAAGTGGGCGGAACCTGTTAGCTCTGATTTCTCATGGCACCCTGCATACTCTGGGTACATCTCAGTACCTAACAAGTTGAAAACCTTTATCTAGAAATGTCCAAGGAACTTATTTCTCAAATGGACAAACCACTGTCTTCTTTTTTTCCAATTGTCTATTCATACCTGCACACTGGTGGCCTTGAAGCTGCTGGGAATTGCATGGTGAAGTAGTTCGAGGCAACTGTACTTGTTCTGATCCTGGAGGTTGCAAGTAACCCACTGAGGAGCTATGGGAAAAAAAATCAAACATACAAAAAAACACAGCACAATGAGATGGAGATGACTGTAAAGATTCTTTGAATGAACAGTCCTATAAATTTATTTAAATAAAATTATTTTTCAAGTAGGTCAGCTTAGTAAAAGTCAAAACTAACTCTTTTCTAAACTGAGAGTTATAAATAATTACTTTTTGGATAAAAATCACCTTGTTTTTGACAATAACACAGATTTTTAAAAATAACTCCTGATTTCATTGCTCTTATTCTTTTACGACTTATTCTAAATATGATTTTTGTACTGTTCAAATAATTATTTTAAAAAGAAGAAAAATAACTCACTAATTTTACAGAATAAAAAGGTACTTTATTTGGATCTCACTAAGCTATACTTTAGAAGAGAGAATATGCAGTTAGACAATGATGAGACTCAGAAAAAAATACGTTATTCTCTAAAAAATGTGCTATCTAAGGACATAAGGTACTATCTAAGGAATAAAATAAACAATAGAACATGATTCAGACATATTCTAATAGAAATACTGACAAAAATAGAAGGCTGTTATTGTAAAACCATTAAGCTATTACTGTATTTTTCAATGGTTAGTCTTTGAGGATCAAACTAATATGGGATTTGTCGTAATATGTCTTTAAAGTTTTCTCCATTTAGCAATTTCAAGAAAATAGTGAAAATCATAGAGCAATACCGTGAATTCTTTCTGAGAATTCTCAAGGAATCAGAAATCTTAATTTATTATAAAACCCTGTTACCACCCTTTTTTAATCATTTAAATCAACTTTCTTTACACGGTATTTTATTTCTTAATCTAGCTTTAACAACTTTTTGCATTTACATCTCACATAACTGCATCAAAAATACTACATTAGATCCAAGTACTGAATTACAGAAAATACAGGGAGACATGTTAAACAACACCATGATGACACAATCAGTCAAATCCAGACTCTGGGACACTCTACAAGACAAATGTGTGAAAACATAAGCAGTACTTGTGAGGTAGCTGGTAATACAAAGACCAACTGGATATTGGATATAATTAAGAAATTAACTGTTAAATTTTTTAGAATGTGAAACAGTACTATTAAGTTAGGTAGGTTTAAAAAAACCTTTTAGGGATACCTATACTGAAATACTCGTGAATGAAAATAATATGATACCTGGGTTTATTTCAAAATAATATGGGAGGAGGATGAAATAGAAGTTTAAATGAAAACAGATTAGTCATTAGTTGATAAATGTACAAGCTAAGTGATGGGTACATGGGGGTTCAGTACACTTCTGTTTACAATTATGTGTATTTAAAAATGTCTGTAGGGACTTCCCTGGTGGTCCAGTGGTAAAGAATCCGCCTTCCAATGTAGGGTGCGTGGGTTTGATCCCTGGTCCGGGAACTAAGATCCCACATGCTGTGGGGCAACTAAGCCCGCGTGCCTCAACGAGAGAGCCCAAGTGCTGCAAACTACAGAACCCACGTGCTCTGGAGCCCTTACGCCACAACTACAGAGCCCACGTGCCCTAGAGTCTGCATGCCACAACTAGAGAGAGAAAACCGCACACCACAACTGGAGAGAAGCCCAGGTGCCACAGCTAGAGAGAAGTCCACATGCTGCAAAAATGAGCCTGTGCACCACAACCAAAAAAAAGAAAGAAAGAAAAAAAGATCCTGCACACCACAACAAAGACCCAAGGTAGCCAAAGGAAAAAAAAAAAAAAGGGACTTCCCTGGTAGCACAGTGGTGAAGAATCTGCCTGCCAATGCAGGGGACACGGGTTCGATCCCTGGTATGGGAGGATCCCACATGCCTCAGAGCAACTAAACCCAAGCGCCACAACTACTGAGCCTACACTCTGGAGCCCGCAAGCCACAACTACTGAAGTCCGCACGCCTAGACCCCATGCTCCACAACAAGAGAAACCACTGCAGTGAGAAGCCTGCACACCGCAACGAAGAGCAGCCTTCGCTTGCTGCAACTAGAGAAAACCCGCACACAGCAACGAAGACCCAACGCAGCCAGAAATAAATAAATTTATTAAAAACAAACAAACAGGGCTTCCCTGGTGGCGCAGTGGTTGAGGGTCCACCTGCCAATGCAGGGGACACGGGTTCGTGCCCCAGTCCGGGAGGATCCCACATGCCCGTGGAGCGGCTGGGCCCGTGAGCCATGGACGCTGGGCCTGCGCATCCGGAGCCTGTGCTCCGAAACGGGAGAGGCCACAACGGTGAGGGGCCCGCGTACCGAAGAAAAACAAAAACAAAAAAACCCAAACAAACAAAAACATTAAAAAAATGTACCAAGGAACTTAAAAACAGTCATATCTTATGATCTATTAATCCCACTCTAAAGACCCTATAAAAATGAAGAAATTCAAGTTGCTCACCAGGGTTAATAAATTATTGTATATTCATAAAATCAAACATTAAAAATTATATTTACAAAGAAATTTTTAATGACGTGAAAAACTCTACACCACACGAACAAAAAATATCCAATAGTATCACAACTATGTTAAAACTACATACAAAGACTTCCTTGGTGGCGCAGTGGTTAAGAATCTGCCTGCCAATGCAGGGGACATGGGTTTGAGCCCTGATCCGGGAAGATCCCACATGCTGCGCAGCAACTAAGCCCGTGTGCCACAACTACGGAGCCCGCGTGCCACAGCTACTGAAGCCCGTGTGCCTAGAGCCCATGCTCTGCAACAACAGAAGCTACCACAATGAGAAGCCCGTGCACTGCAACAAAGAGTAGACCCGCTTGCCGCAACTAGAGAAAGCCTGTGCGCAGCAACAAAGACCCAACACAGCCAAAAATAAATACATAAATAAATTTATTTTAAAAAACCAAAAAAACTACATACGAAAAGAAAAAAGATTGAGAGAATAATATGAACATGACAGTAGCAGTTAACTTTTCCAAAAATGCACACAGGCATTTAACAATTCTAATCACTAAAAATACCCTATGAAAACTGCCCGAAAAGTTCAACTTTTAAATGCTGCATCAGGGATTTAATATCAACTAATAATCTGAATCTCCTTCAGAAGTCACAGTATGCCCTGTGAAGACAATTACACTGATCTTCTGAAATATAAGTCACCTTCAATTCATTTGAGGGGTAAACTTCAGTCAGGTTTGCTGTCTCTGGAAGAAAATATTAGCTTTCTGCCTTATAAGCTCTTTGCAATTCAAGGTGACTTCTACCTTATGTATTTTTGTGATGAGGATATCTAGCTAGGACAATATAAACAAACCCTCAACCAATTAGAATTTGACCAAACTATATGCTCAATTAACGAAAATAAATGCCAAATAAAACTTTTATTGTACAATATTTGGAGTTTTCCTTACATGCAAATGGCCAATTTTTCTAGGCTTTCTGGTTAAATGTTTATATTCCTAGAAGTATTCATTTATAGCTCACCTATTTCCAATGTGAAAGATTAAAAAAAAACTGAGTACACTAAAAAACAGAGAAGAGAAAACACTTAAAAGCAAAACAGAAATGGTGTAGGGACATCTGGGATAAGATTGTTGTGTTCACTGAGAACCGAATCTACTTTGTGTTTCCCGGCAGCTAAGACAAGTTGGTGAACCCAGAGGATACTAAGACTCTGCCAGGAAGACAAAGGAAGCAAACATTTAAGCCTCTGGCAGACGCTGGGTTACAGGCATATCATAATTGTATTCTATGTTGAATTTAAAGCACGTAGTTAATTATAGAGGAATTTAGTCCTTTGATAGAAGACATGAAATGCAGTTCATAATTTTACCAGCAAACTGAGAAGCTGACGGGGAAATCTTGCCTGAAGAGAGGATTACTTCCTGTTAAAAAATAGGTAGGATGTAGAATTACTTGCAGTAAGGGCTAACATTTTCCTTAAAATGAACTTTGTAGTTTTCAAGTACTTGAATGAGACCCAAGGGTCTGCACTGCACAGTTCACATAAAAGATGCCTTTGGCTTGAGAAATATAAGGGTAGCTATTATCAAACACAATCAACCACAAAGATATCTGTGGTGCTCCTGGGAGAATGACTGAGTTTGAGAAGGGCCATACTCTAACCACCCCACTAGTATAAACTGGTTATTATCAAGCAGCTCTGTCAGTGCAGAGCTAACGGATGTATCACTTTAGTAGCTCACTGAAGTGGTTACAAACATTCACCAAACAGTAATTTTAGCTTTAGTATAGCTGATCCTAAGGTGCTCTTTTTAACAATTACTTAGCTGCTTATTAAGTCTGTGAGACCGTGAAATTGTCACTGGCACTGAGGACGATGCTTGTATGCCTGTGTGATACAGCTGAAGAACAGGTATCCCATTCCTCAAACAGCTTCATAAAATCTTTTAAATATAATTTCAAAAGACAGGATGCCAGAACAATATAATTTCTTCTTTTTTGAATCAAATTTCACCAATTAGAGACTGACTTCTGGCATGACAGCATGTGTTTACCGGTCTGCTCTCCCCACTGAAAGTGGTGAAAGCTATAAAAAAGCAACCATTGAAACCCTATGGAAATGATCCTAAGGATGAAGAGCAAACTAGAAACATCTATTCAAGAACATGTATGAAAACTCAGTAAGAAAAGTGAGTTTGGGGCTCTCCTGGTGGCGCAGTGGTTGGGAGTCCGCCTGCCGATGCAGGGAACACGGGTTCGTGACCCGGTCCGGGAAGATCCCACATGCCGCGGAGCGGCTGGGCCCGTGAGCCATGGCCGCTAAGCCTGCGCGTCCGGAGCCTGCGCTCCGCAACGGGAGAGGCCACAACAGTGAGAGGCCCGCGTACCGAAAAAAAAAAACCAGAAACAAACACGAAAAGTGAGTTTGATATCTGAACCAATACTACTCCTTCCTGCCCCTCCCAGTTTAGTGAAGTACAGACTCTACTCCAGACAGCTGTAGCCAAGAACACAGAGCTCCCTCTCCCCACAGCGCCAGAGGGAGGATTTCTTCCTAGGAGGAGTGGTATGTCAGCTTTCTCATCCTGCCCTCAGGTACCTGTTGCTGAAGCTAAATCTGGGGTGAATGAACATGAGAGGCGGGAACTCCTTTCCACCCAACCTCCACTTGTACAACAGAGGGTCTACTGTGGGTGTGATATGCAGAGAATACTGGGGCCCTGGCCTGATCACCCTTGCCCCAGCTCCTGAAGTGGTGATTTTTCACACTAGGAGAGGTAAGCCAGTGATCCTAGGCTGTGGTCTCCCCACCCTCTACCAAGTGCTCAGCTCATAGGATAGGGTGTCACTTTTAGAGAAGCTAATCACTGTCCAAACCCCCAGCTTCTGAGCCCTGGCTCAGAGATTTTTCTGGGGAGAAAAGAGGCTATAAAACAGCACCTAATGTATTCTCCAAAGAACTGTCTTTTTAAAAATTTATTTATTCATTTATTATTTTTGGCTGCGTTGGGTCTTCATTGCTGTGCATGGGCTTTCTCTAGTTGTGGCGAGCGGGGGCTACTCTTCATTGTGGTGCATGGGCTTCTCATTGAGGTGGCTTTTCTTGTTGCGGAGCACAGGCTCTAGGCGCACAGGCTTCAGTAGTTGTGGTATGCGGGCTCAGTAGTTGTGGCTTGTGGGCTCTAGAGTGCAGCCTCAGTAGTTGTGTGCACGGGCTTAGTTGCTCTGCAGCATGTGGGATCTTCCTGGACCAGGGCTGGAACCCGTGTCCCCTGCATTGGCAGGCGGATTCTTAACCATTGCGCCACCAGGGAAGCCCTCCAGCTTTTTTTTGTTTGTTTGTTTGTTTGTTTTTGCGGTAGGCGGGCCTCTCACTGCCGTGGCCTCCCCCGCTGCGGAGCACAGGCTCCGGACGCGCAGGCTCAGCGGCCATGGCTCATGGGCCCAGCCGCTCCGCGGCATGTGGGATCCTCCCGGACTGGGGCATGAACCCACGTCCGTTGCATCGGCAGGCGGACTCCCAACCACTGCGCCACCCGGGAAGCCCTCCAGCTTTTATTAATTACAAATAATACTGCAGTGAACACCTTTAGCATTATCTTTGCACCTTTGTGCTGGTATTTCAACCAGATAAATTTCTAGAAATAGAACTACTGGATTAAAGGTGGATTCTTAACCACTGCACCACCATGGAAGCCCCAAAAGAACTGTCTTTAATTGCAACAGAGTGGGACGAAGTTCAAGCCTACAGGTGCTTCCAGGAACAGTGATGATTGTGGTAAAGACAACTGGGAGGAGATTCAAGATTCAGGCTAAACTGTAGGCTTGCTAGTTTGCAAGAGGGAAACAGGTAAAAAGACAGCAGGAATGAGCCTTCCTTATGTCAGAATAAAAATCAAATATTGACTACAGAAACTTTTTCTTCAAAGGAGACAGATTTTGATTGAATTACTTTGTAGAGCAATTTGTGAGTCAGTTCATTATTGAAAACAACAGGGTAATCAGCTAGCAGTTAGTGGATGCTGTCAAGGAAAAAGAGAAACAAGAGTCCAACCGAAACCACTGTGATTCCAGGATGACTGTGAGAATACCCAAAATAGTTTTCCCTGCTTGAGGAAAAAAATCAGAGGCTGAACATTTGCTGGTGGTGGGAGGTTTAAATAGACTTCATTAAAATAATCCAGTCAGTCACTAAACAAATTAACACGTGAACAACAATAACCAGACCTGCTACAATACATTATCTAAGATGTCTAATTAAAAAAAAAATTACAAGGCATGAAAATAAACAGTAAGGTGTAATCCATACTTTGGATGCAAGCAGGGAACAGAAACTGCCTGTGAGAAAGAACAGATTTTTCACATTTATCAGAAAGGCCGTAAAGTAGCCATTACAGACATGTTCACAAAACTGAAGGAAACCATGCATAGGGAAGTAAAGAAGGAATGGTGACAAGGTTGCATTAACAAATAGAGAATATTGGGACTTCCCTGGCGGCACAGTGGTTAAGAATCCGCCTGCCAATGCAGGGGACACGGGTTCGAGCCCTGGTGGAGGAAGACAGATTAAAAGAGATTATATAAGTTAAAGAACAGAGAGAAAAAGGAACACAGAAAAAAGAGCTTCAGAGAAATGTGGGGTGTTGTTAAATAAACCTACACATGTATAATGGGATTATCAGAGAGGAGAGAAAGCAGCAGAAATGACATTCCAAGAAATAATGGCTGAAAACACCCCAAATTTATTGAAAAACAATAACCTACTCATCCAGAAACCTCAACAAACTCTAAGCAGAATAAATGCAGAGATCCAAAGAGATACCATAGTAAAAATGCTGAAAGTCAAAGACACGCAGCAAGAGAAAAATGACTAGTTACTTATAATGTAACCCCAGTAAGATTAACAGCTAACTTCCCAGCAGACAAGATGAAGGTCAGAAGGCAGTGGGAAAACATATTCAAAATGGTCAAGGGAAAAACCTGTTAACAAAGATTCCTATATCCAGCAAAGCTATTTTTCAAAATGATGGCAAAACTAAGACTTTCCTTAGTAAATACAAACTGTGAATTTGTTGACGGCAATAGGCACTTTACAATAGGCACTAATTAGAACAAACACAAAAAGATAAAGAGTACAGTATTATGGACTGAATGCTTGCATCCCTCCCAAATTCATATGTTGAAACCCTAACCTCAATGTAATGGTATTTGAAGATGGGGCCATGAAGAGGTAACTAGGTTAGATGACGTCATGTGGGTGGAGCCCTGGCCCAATGAGATTAGTGCTCTTATAAGAAAAGACATCAGAGAACTTGCTCTTCCTCTGCTTGCACAGGCTGAAGAAAGGCCAAATGAGCCCACAATGAGAAGGTGGCCATCTGCAAACCAAGGGGAGAAGCCTCACCAGATATCAACCCTGCTGGTACCTTGATCTTGGATTTCCAGTCTCCAGAACAGTGAGAAAATAAATTTCTGTTGTTTATGCCACCCAGTCGTTATGGAAGCCTGAGCAGACTAATACAACCAAGAACAGGTAATTATGTAATTGGAAAGACTGTAGAAATGCATATTTTCCCTCCTTTCTTCTGATTTTAGAGGCAAGTGTATAAAATAATATGTATATAATATAATGTTGGGCCTATAACATATACAAATGAAACATATTTGCCAATAATAGCATGAAGAATGTGGGTGGGAACAAAGCTGTATGGGCTAAGGAAATGCCTACTGATGGTAAGGTAATAGTTATAACAATGTATTGTGTTTGTAATATTAATATAATATGTGTAACAAGAATACCAGAAAAAAGGGGGGAAAGAGAATAGAGCAGTGTAGCAGTAACTTTTCTTTATATCACTAGAATTAAACTAGTGTAAATCAGAAGCTGACTTGGATAAGTTAAGATATATATCGTAAACCCTAGAAAAACCACTAACAAAAATCCTCTAGAAAAGTAAAATAGAAAGAAAGAAATTAAAATGCTACATTAGGAAATATTCATTTAATGCAAGAGAAAGCAGGAAAAGGAAGAATAAAAAAACAAACACAGGAGATAGAAAACAAAAAGCAAAATGGCAGACATAAGCCAAGTACATTAATAATAACATTAAATGTGAACGGATTAAATGATTCCATCAAAAGACAGAGATTGTCAGGATAAAAAATGATCCAACTATATGCTGTCTACAGGAGACACAAAGGCTGAAAATAACAGGATGGTAAAAGATATATCACACAAACAGTAACCACAAGAAACCTGGTATGTCTATATTAATATCCGACAAAACAGACTTTAAAACAAAAACTGTATGAGATAAAGAAAGCAATTCATAATGAAAAAGGGTCAGGGAAATATAATAGTTGTAAACGTATCAGCTCCTAGTAAAGGAGCACCAAAATACATGAAACACACACTGAAAAGAATGTAAGGAGAAATATACAATTCAATGATAGTAGCTGGAGATTTCAACACTCCACTTGCCTTTTTTTTGACCGCACCGTGTGGCTCGTGGGATCTTAGTTCCCAGACCAGGGATTGAACCCAGGCCCACGGCAGTAAAAGCAGGGAGTCCTAACCACTGGACTGCCAGGGAATTCCCAACACTCCGCTTTCAGTAATGAATAGAACAACAATACAGCAGATCAACAAGGAACAGAAAACCTGGACAATACTATAAACTAATTAGACCTAAGAGACATCTACAGAACACTCCATCCAACAATAACAGAATATACAATCTTTTCAAGTGTACGTGGAATATTCTCCCGATAGACCATATGCTGGGCCATAAAATGAACCTCAGTAAATTTAAAAGGATAGAAATAATACAAAGTATGTTCTCCAACCACAATGGAATGAAATTAGAAATAAACAGCAGGAAAAAACTTGGGACACACACAAGTAAGTAGAAATTAAACACCACAATACTATGTTACCAACAGGTCAAAGAAGAAATCAAAATAGAAACCAGAAAATACTTTGGGATGAATGAAGATGAAGATACAACATGCCAAATCTTATGGAATGCCACTAAAGCAGTGCTTAGAGGAAAACTTATAGCTGTAAATGCCAATATTAAAAAAGAAGAAAGATCTCAGATCAATAACCTACACTTCCATCTTAAGACATTGGGTGGAGGGCTGGGGGACAGATCACCAAACCAAAAGCAAGCCAAAGGAAGTAAATAAGAAAGATTACAATGGGAATAAACAAAATAGAGAACAGAAAAACAAGATGAAAATCAGTAAAACCCAAAAGCTGGTTCACTGAAAAGATCAACAAAATTAACAACTTTTTGTTAAATTGACCAAGAAAAAAAGAGAGAAAACTCAAATTATCAGAGTCAGAAATGAAGAGGGGCGATTACTAGACTACAGAAATAAAAAGGATAATAAAATAGTATGCAAAATTGTATACCAAGAAAATAGATCAAATTCCCAGAAATATACCAACTGCCAAAATGAACTCAAGTAGAAACAGATAATCAGAATGGATCTATAACAAATGAAGAGATTGAAGTAGTAATCATAAAACAACTTACACACACACACACACACACACACACACACAAGCCCCTGCATAGAAGGTTTCACCACTGAATTCTATCAAAAATTTAAAGAAAAATTAACAATAATTCTTCATAAACTCTTCCGAAAAACATAGAAGAGAACACTTCCCAACTCATTCTATATTACCCTAATACTAAAACCAGACAAAGGCACCACAAGACCACAGACCAATATCTCTTATGAATATAAATGCTAAAATCTGACCAAGTGTGATTTATCCCAGGAATGCCAGGGTCTTATAATATCTGAAAACCAATTAATGTAATACATTATATTTTCTCAACATGATACAGAGTACCTATGAAAAATCCACAACTAACATCTTTATTAAGGTGGAAGACTGAATGCTGTCCAGTCACGAAGGAGACAAGGATGTCAGCTCTCACTACTTGTATGGAACAGTGTACTAAGCGTTCCAGCCAGAGCAATAAGGCAAGAAAATGAAATAAAAGGTACCCAAATTGAAAAGGAAGAAATGAAACAATTTCTTCACAGATGACAAGATCATGTATATGGAAAATCCCAAGAAATCTATTTAAGAAGTATTATAACTAGTAAATGAGTTCAACAAAGTTGTAGGGTACAGGATCAGTACACAAAAAATAATCTGCATTTCTATACACTTCCAATGAACAATCAAAATGAAATTAAAACAATTCCATTCATAGAATCATCATGAAGAATAAAACACTTAGGAATAAGTTTAATAAAACAAGTGAAAAATCAACTCTAAAAACTACAGAAGCATTGTTGAAAGAAATTAAAGATCTAAATAATTGAAAAACATCCCATGTTCATGGAATGGAAGAATTAACATAGTTAAGATGCCAATTCTCCAAATTAATCTACAGATCTGACACAATCTCCATCAGAATCCCAGTTGACTTCTTTGTAGAAATGGATAAACTGATTACAAAATTCATATGGAACTGCAAGGGACCCAGAATAGCCAAAACAATCTTGATAAGAGAACCAAACTGGAGGACTCACACATCCTGATTTCAAAACTTCATCAATACAGTGTTGCACTGGCACAGGATAAACAGATTAGTAGAAGAGCACTGACAGTCCAGAAATAAACCCAGACATCTATGATCATCTGATTTTCAATAAGGGTACCAAGACCATTCAATGGGGAAAGAACAGTCTTTTCAACAAATAGCACTGGGAAAACTAAATAGTTATGTGCAAAACAATGAAGTTGGATGCTTGTCTCATACCATATAAAAAATTAACTAAAAATGGATCAAAGATTTAAATGTCAGACCTAGGGGCTTCCCTGGTGGCGCAGTGGTTGGGAGTCCGCCTGCCGATGCAGGGGACATGGGTTTGTGCCCCGGTCCGGGAGGATGCCACGTGCCACGGAGCAGCTGGGCCCGTGAGCCATAGCTGCTGAGCCTGCGCATCCGGAGCCTGTGCTCTGCAACGGGAGAGGCCACAGCGGTGAGAGGCCCGCGTACCGCAAACCACCACCGCCCCCCCCCAAAAAAAGATTTAAATGTCAGACCTAAAACTATAAAATTCTTAGAAGATATAGACATAGATCTTGGTGATCACAGACCTGGTAATAAATTCTTTGATATGATACCAAAAGCATGAGCAACAAAAGAAAAAAAGATAAAATGGACTTCATCAAAGTGAAAAACTTTTGTACTTGAAAGGACTGCATCAAGAAAGTGAAAAGACAACCCACAGAAAGAGAGAAAATATTTACAAATTATATATCTGTTAAAGGACCTGTACCAGAATATATGAAGAACTCTTACAATTCAACAATAAAAAGACATACAACCCAATTAAATTGAGCAAAGGATCTGAATATACATTTCTCCAAGGAAAATATACAAATGGCTTAAAAAGCACATGAAAAGACATTCAGTATTATTAGTCATCAGGAAAATCAAAATCAAAATCACGAGATATTACTTCACACCTACTAGAATGGTTATAATAAAAAAGTCAGATAATTAACAAGTATTAAAGGATGTGCAGAGGACTTCCCTGGTGGCACAGTGGTTAAGAATCCACCTGCCAATGCAGGGGACACGGGTTTGACCCCTGGCCCGGGGAAGATCCCACATGCCGCGGAGTAACTAAGCCCACGCACCACAACTAATGAGCCTGCATTTTAGAACCCGAGCGCCACAACTACTGAGCCCGCACACCACAACTATTGAAGCCTGCACACCTAGAGCCCGTGCTCTGCAACAAGAGAAGCCACTGCAATGAGAAGCACGTGCACCGCAATGAAGAGTAGCCCTCGCTTGCTGCAACTAGAGAAAGCCCGCGTGCAGCAACAAAGACCCAACGCAACCAAAAATAAACAAAATAAATAATTTATATTAAGAAAGAAGCATGTGGAGAAATTAGATCACTCATGCACTGCTTATGGAAATGTAAAACGTTGCAGCTGCTTTGGAAAACATCATCCTCAAATGATTAAACATACAGTTACCACATGACCCAGTGATTCCACTCCCAAGTATATACCTAAGAGAAATGAAAACAGATGTCTACACAAAAATGTACAAACTAACGTTTACAGCAGTAGTCAAAGGTGGAAACAACCCAAATGTCCATCAACCGACAAATGGATAAACACAATGTGATATATCCCTACCATGGAGTATTATTCAGCTATAAAAAGGAGTAACCTACTGGTAATATGCTACAACATGGATGAACCTTAAAAACATTACGCTGAGTGAAAGCAGCCAGTCACAAATGACTACACATAATTCCATTGATATGAAATGTCCGTATCAGGAAACTCTACAGAGACCGAAAGTAGATTAGTGGCTAGGAGATGATGGTGGTGGTGGAGGGAGTTGGAGGGTGATAGCTAAAGAGTACGGAGTTTCCTTTTTTTCCCCCTTCATCAGTATATTCACATTAAAATTTTTAAAACTGTGATGAAATACACATAGCATACAATTTATCAACTTAATCGTTTTAAGCATATAGCTCACTGCCATTAAACACATTCACATCGTTTCACAATCATTACCACCATCCATCTCCAGAACTCTTCATCTTGCATAACTGAAAATAAGCCCATTAAATGGCAACTCCCCATTCCTCCTTTCCTCAGCCCCTGGCAACCACCATTCTACTTTCTGATTCTATTCATTTGATGACTCTAGGTAACTCAAATAAGTAGAATTATACAGTATTGGTCCTTTTCTGACTGGCTTACTTCACACAGTATAATGTCTTCAAGATTCATCCATGCTGTAGCATGTGACAGAATTTCCTTCCTTTTAAAGACTGAATAATATTCCACTGTATGTGTACACCACATTTAATTTATCCATTTATCTGCTGATGGACACTTGGTTTGCTTCTACTTCAGGGTTTTGTTTTTTCTTTATAAATTTATTTATTTTATCTTTGGCTGTGTTGGGTGTTCGTTGCTGCACGCGGGCTTTCTTTAGCTGCAGCAAGTGGGGGCTACTCTTCGTTGTGGTGCGCAGGCTTCTCGTTGTGGTGGCTTCTCTTGTTGCGGAGCATAGGCTCTAGAGTGCAGGCTCAGTAGTTGTGGCGCGTGGGCTTAGTTGCTCCACGGCATCTGGGATCTTCCCGGACCAGGGCTCAAACCCGTGTCCCCTACATTGGCAGGTGGATTCTTAACCACGGCGCCACCAGGGAAGCCCTACTTCAGGGTTTTTGTTTGTTTTTCCGGAGAGAAAAATGTTCTAAAATTGACTGTGGTGATGGTTGCTGCACATCTGTGAATATACGAAAAACTATTAAGCAGTACACTTAAGTGGGTGAATTGTAAGGTATATGAATTTTACCTCAATAATGCTGTTTATAAAAAAGATAAATAAGGAAATAGTAGAACGGACAAAAACGGTGCATATGTAAAAGGTACACACAAAGGAGTCATATTATATGAAGTCACCCACAAAATGGTTGATGATTTAGGAAAAGTAATAGTATTCAAAACCCTACATAAAAATGTCATTGCTATCATTCATCTCTTTATGGTTTTGCAAATATAATGACTGTTATTTCAAATTATTATTATTTTTGATGGGAGAATAGGACCCAGTGTATTCTTCTTAAGCAATAATTAGTTCACTTGAAAAGCAAGTCTCACATGTGCTACAGTTTTTAGTGACTACTAAAGATGATGTCATTGAAAACTGATGAATATTTGGCAAGGTGTGCTTTGGTTTTCTGCCTTTTTAAACCATCTGACGTCTTACTGCCAGTGATAGTCAAACAAACTTCCTGAACTTAATAACATTGCTTAGTAGACATGTGCTGTGTTCCCTGAAGATGCTGTAAGTAATCGATATAATCCATTTGGGGACTATAGTAGTCTGGGTATCACACGTTTAATTCTTTAATAATGAATTAAAGAGACTGAAGCGGGTAACAAAAAACAAGCACTCTGAATCTCAATAGTCCCAATGACTGATTCACCATCTGTGACAACCTGAGCAAATTTCACCAGAATTTAAACCAAATTTAATCAGCCTAGCAGAAAAAATAAAAATTAAAAATGAAAGTAAACTATTCAAAGGTTACTCCATATTTCTCTTGGATCATTTTTGTTGGATTTTCCTATGAATAACAACATTTTTTACAACTTGTTTTTGGAGCAATTTTAATTTTGGGGGTGGATTATATTTGTGGTAAACCTTTTAGAGGTAGAATTACAGAATAAAAAAGTACAGCAGTTTCATGTTTTGTTAAATATCATCAGACTGATTTATAGAATCAGTTTTCATATACCTAGCACCCAGCAACGTTTGTCTCTCTGCTTAGTGTTAACTGTTTTGTCCTCTTTTTTTGGTTAAGGTTGCCTTAGTTCTCATTTCTTAAGATTGTCGGGGAGAGTGAACATTTTCTCATGTGATAATTTATTATTAGCTCTTGTCAAATGGGTGAAGTACTTATTTCCATGAATTATTTGTGGAGTTCATTCTAGAACTCCACAAATAATTATCATTAATATTATCATTCTAGAACATACAGAAGTGATACAAATGTTTATAAGCTTTTATCAGACATCTGTCACATTTCCCCACATCTTGATGCTTTCTTTTTGAAATCTATCTTAATGTAACTGTGCTGAATCTTTATATCAAAACAACCTTTAAAACATTCATCTACTCTTTGATAACGCACTTCATATCTTGAATCCTAAATCAGTGAGAAAAATAAAGCAGTCAGAAAAGTATTTTCATAAACTCTTCACCACACCTATCTACATACTAATATCTGAGCCCATGCACTCTGCTTTTCCTCCATTTACCATACGCAAATCCTCTGCATTTTATTTATGGCTAACCGACTTTCCATTTGAGTGTTTACTCTCATCCGCCTTGAGGACCTTACAACTCTACCCCCTCTCTCCTATAGCAACACACCTCTTTCTGGTGTCTTTCATTTTAGCATGCAAACACTTCTTTTTTCAATTAAGAACAGGACAATTTCTCTTAACCTCATTTTCCCCTCCCATATACTACTGAAATTCAATGCTCCCTTTAGGGATGCAATTCTCAAAAGTTGTCTCTATTTAGTGTCTCCAGTTCCTCTCCTCCCATTCTCTTGCCCCTTATCTCTTAAAGTCTTCCCCCATAGTTAATGATTTTATTACCTATTTAGGGGTTTGAAATATATATACAACAAGAGTACCCAGAAATATATTATACATTTTAAAGAATTATAAGATGAAGAACTATGTAACCTCCATTTGGATTAAGAAAAGAACATCACTAAGTTTCCACAACTTTCCTCACCATGTACCTCTAACTATTGTATAGCAGTGCTCCACACGTAGGTTTAACTTTTTAAACAAATTGTTTCTGAAGGTGTTTTTTTTTTAAATTACTGAGGTTTGAGAATTCTTCATATCCTCTCTACAGAAGTACTTTTTCAGATATTTGATTTCCCAGTCAGTATATTGTTTGACTTTTCATTTTTATTCTGTTGTGTAGCCAGTTTCCAACTGGTATAATTTTCTTACTGTCTGAAAGACTTCCTTTAACATTCCTTGCAGTGCAGGTAAGCTGGTGATTAATTGTTTCAGTTTTTGCATGTTTGAAATAGTCTTTATTTCATATTTGTTTCTGAAAAATATTTCTACTGGTATAGAATTCTGTTTTTTCTCTCATAACCCCAAATACAGATGTTGTACCACTGTCTTCTGGCTTGTACTGTTTCTAACAAGAAGTCTATCGAAGTCTTATCTTTGTTCCTCTATACGTAACGTGTCTTTTTTTCTCTGGCTACTTTTACAATTTTCTCTTTATAACGTTTTGAAAAGTTTCCTCCATATTTCTTTTGCCTGAGTTTGTTGAACTTTTTGGATATGCAGGTTTATGATTTTCATAAATTTTGAAACATTTCAGCCATTACTATTCAAATATTTTTTGTCCGCCCTTTTTCTCTCTTTGGAGGATGCCAATTGCACATGCATTAGGCCCCCTGAAAAGCACTGATGCTCTGTTTATTATTTCCTAGTTCTTCTTCCTGCCTGAATTTTATACTGGCATTGTTTCAGTCAGTTTCAATTGACTGATTTTTCCTCATTATTGGCCTTATTAGTTTCTCACTTCCTTGCATACTTCCTAATTTTTGATTGGATGCCAGGCATTATGAATTTAACCTTGTTGACTGTTGGATATCCTTGTTTTTTTTTTTTGTTTGTTTTGGCCGTGTTGGGTCTTCATTGCTGTGCGCAGCCTTTCTCTAGTTGCGGCGAGCGGGGGCTACTCTTTGTTGCAGTGCATGGGCTTCTCACTGCGGTGGCTTCTCTTATTGCAGAGCACAGGCTCTAGGTGCGCAGGCTTCAGTAGTCGTGGTGTGCGGGCTCAGTAGTTGTGGCTCGTGGACTCTAGAGCACAGGCTCAGTAGCTGTGGGGCACGGGCTTAGTTGCTCTGTGGCATGGTATCTTCCAGGACCAGGGATTGGACCTGCGTTCCCTGCATTGGTAGGCGGATTTTTTTTTTTTTTTTTTTTTTTTGCGGTACGCGGGCCTCTCCTTGCTGTGGCCTCTCCCGTTGCGGAGCACAGGCTCTGGACACGTAGGCTCAGCGGCCATGGCTCACGGGCCCAGCCGCTCCGTGGCATGTGGGATCCTCCCAGAACGGGGCACGAACCCGTGTCCTGTGCATCGGAAGGCGGACTCTCAACCACTGCGCCACCAGGGAAGCCCGCAAGCGGATTCTTAACCACTGCGCCAGCAGGGAAGTCCCCCTTGTATTTTTAAATAATATTTCTGAGCTTTGTTCTGAGCCACAGTTATCTGGAGACAATTTAATCCTTTTGGGTCCTGCTTGTTTAAGG
The DNA here is from genome assembly GCF_951394435.1 of Stenella coeruleoalba. Classification (NCBI taxonomy): domain Eukaryota; kingdom Metazoa; phylum Chordata; class Mammalia; order Artiodactyla; family Delphinidae; genus Stenella; species Stenella coeruleoalba. Next base: position 34,885,123 of record NC_137151.1, on the reverse strand, counting down.
CAGGACCAGAGCAGCTTTTAATCTAAGGCTAATTGTCCTCCACTACTGAAACAGTATTCTTTTAAGTCCTCTACTCAATGCCTCATGTGTTATGAGGTTTTGACATACTGGCTGGTAGGAATTTAAACTCTTCCTGTCCTTGTGTGAGCTTCAGGGATTGTTCTGCCTGTTCCTTTTGAATGGCTCTTTTCCCTGCCTTGGGGAGTTTTTGCACATAAATGCACCAGTCAGCAATCAACTAAGACTCAAAAGGGTCCCACTTAGATCTCCAGAGCAACCTCTTTGTAACCCTCTTCTCTTCAGTATTCTGCCCTGCAAACTCTAAGCCACCTTGGCTTCCTGGGACTCCTAATTCCATCTCCTTAACTTAGACAGAGGGTCTTGCTTGGGTTCCTCCTCCCTGAGATGTGGCTAGGACACTCTCCCCAGGCAGCAAGCTGGAGCAATCGGAAGACTCACTTGTTTGTTTTCCCTCTCTCAGGGTTTACTGTCCCTCACTGCCTAATGAAAACTGTTGTTTCATGTATTTGTCTCTAGTTTTAAAGTTATGGTAGGAGGATAAATTTGGTTTCTACTACTCTATCGTGGCTGGAAATGGAAATCAAGAGGATGTAGGTTTTTAAGATCCTTTCATCAACATGTCTGATATTGTCCCCAACACTGATAAGTAAAACACGGGAGTTGCTTTACACAGGAGTGTGAAACACAAGAGTTGTTTTACACAGCAGTATAAAACACACTCTCAAGGAATAGAAATTATTCACAAAATAAAATAAATAGAATATGCCAAAGGGGCACTTCCAACACAAACCTTTTCTGCTTCCTAAACTTGGAGTATCTCAGGGGATCGCTTGTTATCTAGGTTACCTATGGCCTGAAGAAATAACAAATAAAATGGCAAGCCATTCAAATTCTTGGGCTGTGAAGAAAGGATGGATTTTGAGAAACAATTTGGAAAAGCTTAAAATTTACTTGAGGAAGAAAGCTGTAAAAATCTAACGAATAATTCAAAAGTGGGTGGGAAGATTAAGAGATGTACTCCTTTTTCCTTATGTTTAAAAAAAAACTAACTGAATTTCTCCTTACATAAGTTCTTTCCCTTCTGTCTTTCAAAAAAGTACTACCTATTTTTGAATAAATATTCTTCTTGACCTTTTATCTGTAAGACTTCATGAACTGCAAAACTTGTAATTTCCTTCTTAGAGTTCTTTATTTGTTATTTTGGCCACATTGTGGGGCTGGCTTATTTATTCATTACAATTTATTTATTTATTTATTTTTGGCTGCATTGGGTCTTTGTTGCTGCATGTGGGCTTTCTCTAGTTGTGGTGAGCGGGGCTACTCTTCGTTGCGGTGCACGGGCTTCTCATTGCGGTGGCTTCTCTTGTTGCGGAGCACGGGCTCTAGGCACGCAGGCTTCAGTAGTTGTGGCATGCGGTCTCAGTAGTTGTGGCTCATGGGCTCCAGAGCACAGGCTCAGTAGTTGTGGCGCATGGGCTCAGATGCTCCGCGGCATGTGGGATCTTCCCGGACCAGAGATTGAACCTGTGTCCCCTGTCTTGGCAGGTGGATTCTTAACCACTGCGCCACCAGGGAAGTCCCTGGTTTAATTTTGAAACCAGAGCTTATGAACAATGTAATTAAAAATATAGAAAATATAATGTTTAGAATATATGATTCCTAACAAAGTTCACATATTATGTGTACACTGAAAAATAACTTGAATGAAGACACCAAAATTTAACAGTGATTATCTCTGAGTGGTGAGATTGTAGCTGATTTGCTTTTTCACCCTTTTTTACATTTTGAAAATTTTATATTTTCAACTTTTCTACAATGACTCTGTATTGTATGTATAATCAGGAAGACCCAAACAAGTTAAATAGAGAAAACACTCTTTTAACAGACAAAATGTAGATGCAGGAGAATTATTTTGCCCAATAGAAACTCACTGAGAGAGACTGAAAAATGAAAAGATTTTTGCATGAAATAGCACCTCTCCTCCTTATTCTTTAAAGATATCTACTTAAAAATTATTAATCTAAAATAGAGACTTCCAAAAAAATAAAATAAAATAGAGACTTCCCTGGTGGTGCAGTGGTTAAGAATCCGCCTGCCAATGCAGGGGACAAGGGTTTGAGCCCTCGTCCGGGAAGATCCCACATGCCATGGAGCAACTAAGCCCGTGCGCCACAACTACTGAGCCTGCGTTCCGGAGCCCGTGAGCCACAACTACTGAGCCCGCATGCCACAACTACTGAAGCCCGTGCGCCTAGAGCCCATGCTCCGTGACAAGAGAAGCCACCGCAATAAGAAGCTTGTGCACCTCAACAAAGAGTAGCCCCTGCTCACTGCAACTGGAGAAAGCCCACGGGCAGCAAGAAAGACCCAATGCAGCCAAAAATAAATAAATAAATTTATATTAAAAAATTACTATTATCACTCATTTTTGGTGAGTTTACAAGAAATGGAATAGCTATAAGCATCCTCTTCCCTTCCTATTTAAAATTATTTTTGTCCATATAACTTAATTTACTAATTAATTTTGGTGATAAACAAAAGCTGTTATATCCAATGAAGAGAAAATAAACATTCTGAAAAGGCAATGTTTTAGCACCAGAAGTAACTTTCTCATTACATTTTATTTCTCTAGGCTAAGTGTTAACAAATTCCCTTTTAATAACAACAGAAGTAAAAGTTCACTAAAACATGTGGTTCAGATTGAGACTCTGTTATTGACAATTATTTCAAAGGATGGCTGAGGCAAACAAAAAACCAAAATGCAAAACTAGAAGTTTAGGAGAAATTAAAGGAATCCAAAACAGTTCCAGAAGTAGGACAAAGGGGACACTAGAGGGATACTAGTTTACAAAATGAGGAAAAACAGACTATGCAGATGGAAAAGGGAAAAAGACTTAAAAGTAGGTTTTCTTTTTCATTATTTCATAAAGATTCTGTGAAACCTTTTTTTTAGAGTTCTGAAAAATAAAGGTTACAGTCTCTTCAAGTTCCCCTCTCTGTACGCTGGCGCTTTGAGATTGCAGATCAAAGACAAAAGTATATTCTCCTTTTGAGTTTCAAGATAAAAATGGGAAAATAAATGGTAATACAAAAAAAACCCAAATGGGAGCATTTTGAAAATATTATCCAACTAGCCTGCCCATTTTTGCAGACTGTAGGAATGAAATTAGATTTTTCTCTACATCATAGACAGAAATACCATGATTTGTTGTAAAACTAGTTTCTCTGACCGGTACATGGCTTGCTGAAAGTGACAAGACACATGATTTGTATCAGGCCATGCTAAATCCTCATAGTACACATAACAACACAATCCAATCCAAACACAAAATTGCCTCAGTGATAACTGATTGGTTGAGCTGAAAGTAAAGATAATTCAAATTCCACTTTTCTGCATAAGGAGCCGCCACAAGAAAATGGATTGCTAAGCAACTCAAGCTAAGGAAGACATTTTTCAGAACAAAGGCTCACTTAGTGTTCTTACAGAAATCTTATAATCTGGTAATGTTTTAGTATAAACATGTGTGTTTGGATCAGGACCCTATAGCTTAGAGTTTAAGATATACTTTCCCCCTGTGAACAAACTGAGATTTATTATACTTGCTGGTATGGAGTAATCGACACAGTTTTACCTTAGGACACTGGGTCTTGGATGAAATTTTACAATGACAGATATTATGACTTTCTTGCAAATGTGTAAAATATTACTGGTTATGGAGACTTGTGCATAGCTGAAGTGTACAGATGAAAAAAAGGGCTGGTTAGCATAGGTCAGTGAGTCTCAACTCTTACTGCCAGAAGAATCACCTGGAAGGCTTTAAAAAATAATGGGAAATTTTAACACAGTATAAATTTCTATTTTCAGGACTTCCCTAGCAGTCCAGTGGTTAAGACTCCGTGCTTCCATTGCAGGGGATGCAGGTTCAATCCCTGGTCCGGGAAATAAGATCCTGCGTGCTGCACAGTGAGGCCCCCCCAAAATTTTTTTTAAATTTTCACTGTGCAGCAGCTCTACCACAAAAGAGCTGGGGCTCATCACTGTATAAAACTCCAAAGTTGCCTGTGAGATTTCAACCAACTTGTTTAAAAAGCCTGGGCCTTTTCAGTTTGTGGTATCCACAGAGAGGAGGAAATATGTGAGTTCCTCAGGTGTGTATGCATGTGTGTTTATGACAACAAATAAAATGAGAGTCAAGTCCCCATTTTCCCAAACAGATTCAATGAAGCAAGTACTGCAACCCCTTCTTCACCTCTAAATACCATCTGTAACCATAACTGGGTGACAGCCTCTTATCAGCAATTCTACCTTCAGACTCCTTATTAAAAAGAGCACCAAGGCTACTCTGGCAACCTTACAGAAATGTCATGAGAATAAATGAAAGACTGTAATCTACTCTGAACAGCAGACTAAAAGTACCCAACTCAAAGGAAGACTATTTTTTTTTTTAACACATTAGGCTTATCAGAGAAGCTTCTGTTCTTTTAAGTTAAGTGGCTAATGGAATACTTCACGACTTGCTTTAATATAGACCTACTATCATTTGCTTCTCATATGCCTCCCTCCTCTTACTGATGAAAAAGGAGCTCCCCAGAGCCTGAAAGATTCCAGCAAGATATTTTGCTCTTGAAGTTATATACAGGAAATACATTCTCCCCAGACTCTTACAAAAACCTTAAATATTAACACATAAACGCTCTTAACTCTAAGATCTATGGCCAACTATTGATTCCACTTAGGTGAGTAAAAGGAGACTGGCCTACTACTTTCAGGCACATGAGAGAAAATTTGATTCTCCATTGGTTTACATATGGAATGCCTTGCTTATACTGATTTTGTTAAAAAAAATGCTAGATAAATAGATTGTATTGTAGTTTTTCTATTCTAGATTAGAGAATGATCTCAGGTAATGCCCCTTAGGCAACTTTAAAATTAGCAACAGACCACAATCCTGATAAACAATGAGGAGCTATAAGATTAGGCTTTTTATTCATACTCACCTTAAATTATTTTGTTGGCCAGGTGGAATGATGCTATAGTAAACTGGCATTCCTGCTGTAGGCATAGATCCTTGATTAGACTGATTAGGGAACATAACAGGCTGTTGATAAGTCTGATGGGCAATTCCTTGAGAACCTTGAGGCAGTGAAACCTAAAATTTGAAAGGCAATTTTTAAAGGCAAAAAACGTTCTTTAAAACCTTGCAAATGTTAATGTCTCCAGCCTCCATAAACTTTCAAGTGTGAGCAGTTAGGAATAAGGTAAAACTGCCAATAGGCTGTCCTGATAAGTTAGTTACAGCATTACCACTTTATTTCAATGTTCCTTTTAGCTGGTTATTGTTTTTGGCTAGCATTTATCAATAGTACAGTAGGCTAGGAGTTATGACTCACATCCCAAAGTAGAAGTTATCTTATTATTTTTATTTTAAAAATTTATTTATTTAATTTTTGGCTGCGTTGGGTCTTTGTTGCTGCACGCGGGCTTTCTTTAGTTGCAGGGAGCCAGGGTTACTCTTCGTTGTGGTGTGTAGGCTTCAGTAGTTGTGGCAGGCGGGTTCAGTAGTTGTGGCTCACGGGCTCTACAGCACAGGCTCAGCAGTTGTGGTGCACGGGCTTAGTTGCTCCGCGGCATGTGGGATCTTCCCGGACCAGGGATCGAAGCCATGTCCCCTGCATTGGCAGGTGGATTCTGAACCAATGTGCCACCAGGGAAGTCCCAGAAGTTATTTTAAAAAAGAAACAGTTTCCAAATAAGGATGACCCTTTCACATGGAAAGAGTAATGCAATTTACCTCAGGTAGAGCGAAGTAAAACTCAGATGGGGTACTAGTGAGATACATTGGATCAGAAAGTGTGAGCTCTGAAGCTTAAGATATCTAGATGTGATACTGACTCCATCAATTTTACTATATATGTGACACTGGGCAAACGACTTAACTCAGATTCTGAGGCCCCAGAGTTCATTATCTGCAAAAAGAGGATGCCACCTCCACCTCAGGAGGGGTATCATCTCCATTATAATCTCCATTTACAGGATCTAGCACAGCAGGCATCTGATGAACAGTGGATCTTTCAATTCTCTGTTTTCCACATTCATCTACATAGAAACCACATGAACATAATCAGGACTTCCCTGGTGGTGCAGTGGTTAAGAATCCGCCTGCCAATGCAGGGGATACGGGTTTGATCCCTGGTCTGGGAAGATCCCACATGCTGTGGAGCAACTAAGCCCGCGAGCCACAACTACTGAGCCCTCACGCCACAACTACTGAAGTCCACAGGCCTCGAGCCCGTGCTCTGCAACAATATAAGACACTGCCACGAGAAGCCCGCGCAACACAACCAAGAGTAGCTCCCGCTCGCCGCAACTACAGAAAGCCCGCGCACAGCAATGAAGACCCAACGTGGCCAAAAATAAATAAATTAAAAAAAAAAACACACAAAAAAACACATGAACATAATGGATTCATTTCTCTAGTTTCCAGTTTCTAAAATAGAAACCACAACGGCATAATGGTTTTGTAATTTACAAGTGCACCACATTAGTTGCATTACAATGATTTTGGTAAATAAAGCCTGTGTAAAAGCTTCTGATGATGATGTCAGCAACAGTAGTAACAGTGATGACAATCAAAGTTAACATTACCGAGTACTTACTACCATGTTCAGGTTCTGTTCCAAGAACTTTATGTATATTATTACATCAAGTCTTCCTAACAACCCTAAGAAGTTACTTTTATCATCCTTGTTTTATAGAAGGGGTTAAAAATTGAGGTTAATAACTTGCCCAACGTTGTATAGCTAGTAAGGAGAAAAGTCGGGGTTTGAACCCATGCCCACTGGCTCCAGAGCCTTAGTTCTTTAACCACTTTATCATTCTCTATACCTGGGCTCTGTGATCTATAAGTTGATGATTAACTTCTAAGTCTTGCCTATATAACATGTTTCTAAACTAGTAACTAGTTCTTTCAAAATACACAGTAATCTCTTAAACTACTTTCAATTTGGCTCAGCAGCAAAGATAAAGCTGTTGGTTTGATTTATCCATTTTTTTATGACAAAATATATTTCAGTCTTTTTGTCTACTGAGGCAGTGTAACATCCTAAGATTATTTCTGATTCTATCTAAGTTAGTGTATGTGCAAGATCTAGGAAAAATGGCAACTCAATCTAGATGATTTAAGCTACACAATAAATTTGTAACTAGTGGTAAAGAAAAAACTGAAGTACCAAAAGAGAGGAAACCGTACTTGAGAATGTACAGCCGCAGAATATACTCTACTGAGTAGATGACTTTTCAGGTTTATTATTTATTTGTTAATTTAAAATTTTATTTTTATTTTTTCAGCCGTGAGGCACGACTTGCAGGATCTTAGTTCTCCGACCAGGGGTTGAACCCAGGCCCTTGGCCGTGAAAGCAACGAGTCCTAACCACTGGACTGCTAGGGAATTCCTTCGGGCTTATTTTTTAGATGACAGTTTATTACCACCTAGCTTATCTAACCAAATGTAGTAGGAAGCATGAAGCAGCCTGTCATTCACTGCTTATCAGAGCAATACATCTCACAGTCATTCACCCAGTGGAAGGATTACATGAAATACCATGAGAAAATAATTTATAACTTGTAAAAAAGTATGCTATAGAAATGATAATAATTGTCTTAGCTCTGAAACACTTTCAGTATCTAGCTCCATTTTTAAAAACTACACTAACGAGGATGTAATTTATTTTAAACTTATATTTCTTTTTTTTATAGTTAATCCACCAGTTAATTTTCCAGTGTTAAACTAATCTTTCTTTTATTTGTTTGTTTATTTATTTATTTAGTCTAGCCTGCACCGGGTCTTAGTTTTGGCACGCAGGATCTTTAGTTGCGGCATGCGGACTCTTAGTTGCAGCATGCATGCGGGATCTAGTTCCCCGACCATGGATTGAACCCGGTCCCCCAGCACTGGGTGCACAGAGTCTTACTCACTGGACCACCAGGGAAGTCCCTAAACTTATATTTCAAGGGAGATCTTATTTACACAGTGCCTGGGCATCTAACAGATGCTCAGCAGACTAGATTAGGTAGCATGACCAGGGTCCTTGAGAAGGGAGAGCTCCTGGCTTGGTAGTGATCCTGTCTAATATCTAGCTACAGAAGAAATAGGGGATGGGCAGTCTCATGGGCCTCGGTTTAAGCAGGGTGGACTGGAGTAAAAAGCATGGAGGATTTGAGAGAAAAGAAAGATATAAAATCTAGTTTCAGGATGTATCTTCTTTTTTCCTTAGTTGCTTTCTATTATCAAGGGGCTTCAAAAGTAGACATATTCTTAGTGCTCAGAAGTCCTCAACAATTCCACATTTTACATTTTAATTACAATTTTCATTTTCTGCAATTACAAGAATATGCTACCTCCTTTGCTCATATCCTTCCCCATCCTCAGAATGCCTTAACTAATTTATGCCCATAATTTTCTTTTAAGAGCTGATTAAAGGTTTATACCTTTCTAGAAGACTTCTGTATTAAGTCCCTAACCTATTCATGGCCATATTTCACAATTCCTTCACTTAGTGGTCTGTATATTAACATCAATTTGTTGACCTGTGTTTAGATGTACAATTTATCTTCCCAGCTAGATTATTTTTACCTTGTTGAGATGAATGACAACGGCCTTTGGATTTCTTAACATTCGAGTCAGTTATGGGAAACCATGAGGCTAATAAAACAAACTCACTCACAGGTTATTCCAGAAAGGTAAAGGAAGGTAAAATAAATTTCTGGAAATGTGCCATAGATGGGCTAAAGAAATCTGACTTATTCATGAAACAGTAGGTATTTCTACTTTAGAACTATAAATTAAAATCCATGACATTTTCAATACATGACATACTCTTCCTTTTCGTGATTTAGTGAGGGGGAAAGACGTCAGTTCCAGCATGGGAAATTGCACATCCTTCTCTATTCTATAAATACTGACTTATAATCTGTACTGTATTTCATATACCTACCTCTACCTTTATTTTTCCCTCCCATTCCATTCTCCTCAAGAGATTTTCTAAGGAGCTGAAGAATAGAATAAGACACTTGCTCATATATTGATACTTATGTATTGAATAGCTGGAAACACAGACAATGCCAGAAAAATCTACTTCTCAAAATTAATATGGTTCAGATATTTTTTTCTAAGTTAATGAAGTGAATGAATGATGCAATAAGTGAGGACAGAACAAAGCTGCAATGACTAATAAAACTCTTAAGACTATAAAGTTATGTATTACAGAAGCATTTTCCCCATATTAAAAGGAGAAGAATGTAGCTACACATTTTAGTTATTCAAAATCCCCTCTACCCAACGCAGGTAAGAGCGACCACGTACCTGATATGATGGCACTGAAGGATAGGGGATGACCACTCCTTGAATCTGATTTCCAATGCTGTTCGGCTGGCCACCAACTAGGCTCTGACTCTGGGGTTGCTGAACTCCAACTATCCCCTGGTAGTTTTGCTGCTGGTTGGGCATAACTTGATAACCTGTAATGGCACAGTGAGTTAAATCCTGCTTTGAATTTAATTTATTTCACTAGCAGTATGTTTTTGTATTTTAAGCAAGTACTTTGTGTTCTAAGATGACAGAGTTTTGTTTAAACAGCAAGTCTCAAAAATCTTCTGTTATGAGAGCTAATATTTAAAAGGTTTACTATGTAGGTAACCCAAGTCAGCTACCCTCTCCGCCCTCCCAAAATAACACTCAAATAAAATTTGGGTACAAAGATTTCCTTTGCAGTTGAGGAAATTTATAGGGCCACAGACTTGGTTTATATACACAATTACTAGTTAGTGTATAGTACAGTCTGTTATTAAAAATAGTTTCTGTGGGCCAGGACTGGCTACATAATTTGTGGGACCCAGTGCAAAAGCAAAATGCAGGGCCTCTTGTTAAAAAATGGAGAGTTTTGAGTTGGTAGTAGTAGAACTCGTCCTTCTGGAGACTGAAAATAATGGCAGGGGGGAACCACTTTTATAGAATAGTTGTATGTTTGAAAAACCACACTAAGATACGAATCCTTATATTAGGAATGTGTCAAGGGCACAAGGAAAAATGTAGTTACCTAGCAATTTTTAAGGTTATTTCCTTATATTATTAAGATCACTTAACAGAGGAACAGATCATTAGAGAGGTTAAGCAATCTGCCCAAAGTTCACAAATCAAAAACCTAAGGGACAGTTCTTCCTAAACTGAAGGCACTGTTGGTAATTTAACTAGTAAGTTAAGAGTATAAACATACTTTTATTAAGTGAATTTATCAGTTATTTAAACAAGAATCCACAATGATAAGCTTTGAGTAGTGAATATGAATTGTACAATATGTGTCTCCTGACCCTAAGAGGATTCCTTTAAGTAAACCAGTTAGCTCAAGACTTATGTAAATTACTAAAAACTACCACAAATCCTTTTTTTGTTTTTTTTTTAAAAGAAACCAGATAAAAATAACTAACTGGCCTTCTAATCAGGGTATCTAAAAAGCTTCTACAAAGATAAACCAAACTATGGCATTGCCTATACAAACTTCCACAACTAAAGGTCAGCGAAATGATTTCTCTGATAGCACCATAAATCTATTCTGCTACCTTATAAATATCAAGATTTCATCTCCATCCTTATTAATTCCTAAAGCAACAGGAATGGCAAAGATCCCATCTCAGGTATTGATTGTAGACAAGGGTATCACTCACTGAAGTTGCCTGGAAGCCTCAATGATTCCACTCAATGGCTAAATAATTGAATAAATTCTAACATCAACCTTCTCTAAAGATATGAATACAAAACATATCCAGTAACTAAGCAACATATTAACAACAAAGTAAAAATCAAGTACAAATCCAGTTATAGTGAATACTTTAATAGTGAAGGGTTTTATAAAATGATGCTATTTCTATGGCAACAGTGCTTTATTGCCATGTTTCAAATGAGTTCTCACCAATCTAGCTTTCCCAAAAACTGTATATTACGGTCCTTATGTGTAATAAAGTGATTGTTAACATGCTGTTTCTGAAACATTTCTCCCTGTGAAATTCCTATAGTCCTCAAATCTGGTGGTAAAGAAGCTTCTTTCTTTCTTTTTTTTTTTTTTTTCCCGGTACGCGGGCCTCTCACTGTTGTGGCCTCTCCCGTTGCGGAGCACAGGCTCCGGACATGCAGGCTCAGCGGCCATGGCTCACGGGCCCAGCCGCTCCGCGGCATGTGGGATCTTCCCGGAGCGGGGCACGAACCCATGTTCCCTGCAACAGCAGGCGGACTCTCAACCACTGCGCCACCAGGGAAGCCCAAGAAGCTTCTTTCTTGCTCCTTAGCCTAATAATTAACAACCAACCCTATTTTCAGTTTACCAAATAACAAGTATTTCAAATTCATACTCAAGTCCAAATATCATCGAAACGTACACTGACACATTTCCACCCCTAGGAAAAGAAAGGGCAGGAATGGAAATGGGATGTGAAGACCTTTTTTTGTGTTGGAAACACCACCTCTCATCCACACATACATCTATTGCAGTGTCAGAATTTGGGCTCAGCTCTTTAGAGACTGGGAAAGTAACTTCTTACAATGGTCTTGTCCGAATTACAGTCCACTAAAATTAAAAAGAAAAATGTGACCACCTAGCAGAATTCACTGTAACATAATGTGACTTAAATACCTTGACTTAAATAGTCACATCCCCCTAAGAAACTTAAGTGTTTTTCAAACTATTTTTGTATTTTATTCATTGCCAGTATTTGGAGGTTCACCTTGTTTGCCTCCTGCCTGCAACTCCCTCTGATGAAAAGAAATCTGACACAGAAAACTTCAATACATAGCTATAGATTTCATGACACAGTGGTCTAATGCAGCATCACCTGGACACTACATCATGGAATTTACACCGATAAATTTCCAATGGTATTTTAGATTCTTTAATGCAACCTTAACTCCACTAATATCCATTCCTACAAATGTATATATATATATCTCCACACAAACATCACATTTTGAAAATGTGCAACATAACATAAAATCTAAAACATCTGACTCTAGCACCTCATTTGTCATAGACGGTTATGTAAAGATGCTGTGAGCTCAAGATGTGCCTGGAGGGTGATAAAAGGTGAGTGAAACACGGTCCCTATCTTTGAAATTAGGCATTCTTAGCCAAGACACCATAACAGAAGAGCAGAATAAACAGAGCATTATGAAATTAAGAGGGAGAAGTTAATCCTGGCTGGTATTCACAGAGGAAGTAACATATGAGCCTGGACTTAAAGAAAAGGTCTGGACAAAGTAAAAAACATATTTGAGGAACAGGGAAGAAAAGTGGAAGATGAAGGCAGAATATTGGTGGAGAACCAGAGATTTTACAAGTAGAAAAGCAGTGAGAACAATTAAGAGGTTCCAGATTTTAAAGACTGTGAAAGTAGAAAAAATAACTAATATTAGTACTTCATTCAGAAGTAGCACAAATAAACTGGGAACATGTTTTTAAATAACAGTGGAGCTAATAAAAATAAGAATGTCAAACACATTAAAAGAAAATACCTTCCTAAGAAGCTCTCTTATTAATCTTCTCATAATTTTGTTCATTGCCTCATTCCATATTTCTTTCTTTTTTTTTTTTTTGCGGTACGCGGGCCTCTCACTGTTGTAGCCTCTCCCGTTGCGGAACACAGGCTCCGGACGCGCAGGCTCAGCGGCCATGGCTCACGGGCCCAGCCACTCCGCGGCATGTGGGATCTTCGCCGACCGGGGCACGAAGCCGTGTCCCCTGCAGCGGCAGGCATACTCTCAACCACTGCGCCACCAGGGAAGCCCTATTCCATATTTCTTAAAACTCGACAGGTAATATAAAATTGTTCTTGTTAACTGTTCTCTCATGGCTTGTGTACACGTTTAAAAAACCCCCCAAATAGAAATGGTGTGCTTTTTAAGGGCAGGGTTAGAAGCTTGTAACACCCTACCCACCCCGTTAAAGGAAAAAAACCCCAAAATATCCATATCGGTTATCAAGCAAATAAGCCAAAAAAGTGGGCACTTAATATTTATACTTACTAAATAAACAGCGAGGAAGAACATATTCTTAACAGAATGGAATCAAAATAATACACGCTTCTACACAAAACCAGGCTGACTGAGAATGAATGGCCAGTTTCTCACTGTCCACGTTTAGTGAATGGCTTTTGATAGCAAAAGCAGTACTTAAGTTTTAAGATAACATGTTTATATAATAAGGTTAAACATATTTGCCTTTTCATTAAAATGAAACTTAATCCCATGAATACAAATAACCTCAGTCTAGAATCATGGATCACTCATTATGCCTCTCCTTAAAAAATGCATAGCATGGGGCTTCCCTGGTGGCGCAGTGGTTGAGAGTCCGCCTGCCGATGCAGGGGACGCGGGTTCGTGCCCCGGTCCGGGAAGATCCCACGTGCCGCGGAGCGGCTGGGCCCGTGAGTCATGGCCGCTGAACCTGCGCGTCCAGAGCCTATGCTCCGCAACGCAATGGGAGAGGCCACAACAGTGAGAGGCCCACGTACCAAAGGAAAAAAAAAAAAAAATGCACAGCAGCCGAATCACAGTAATTTTCATGTAATTAACCTCAAAGTGTTTACTTGATAAGGAAGAAAAGAACTGTTTTAGTTCATATCTAATATGTAAAGCTTGAAATGAAGGTTTAATTTGAACACTGCTGGGGAAAAAGGGACATTAAAAACACCTTTGAAAAAGCTTTATTTGATTATAAAATAGGTTTTCATGGAAGAAAATTTGGAAAATACAAAAAAGGGGAAAAGTCAGGGTGGAAAAAACCATTTTTGCATAACAGTCACTTGTAGATAATCACTATTTACATCTTGTATATATGGTTAGCCTTATTTTCCCTGCATAGATAGCAACATACATACCCACTTACATTGTTTATAGAAATGGACCATATGACACATTCTGTTTCAAAACCTTTCTCCATGCAATGTCTCCATAGCTAATCAATAGGGCTTGTACAAAGCTATGGGAAGGAAGCATTTAAGTAAATTTTCTTAGAACATATTTAGACCTCAAGTTAACAATAAAAGGATGAGAAAAAAACTCAGCGATCTGAACTCTCTACGGCCTTTTAGGAGGAAGGCATGTGTCAAGAAGATTACAAGACAAAAAGACCAAGTATTTTAGGACAAATTATGGCAGCTTCTGGTTTCCATTCTGCAACCCAGCCCAAACACAAATTTAGCCCAAATCCCTAAGCATTTTCATTCAGAATACTACATAATTATCATTTCTTCGATAGCAGGACGAGGCAATAATATTAGCTAACATTTACATGACATTCACTAGGTTTTAGGTACTGTTCTAAGCACTTTCATATGCTAACTCTTTTAGTGCTCCCAATCTCATGAAGTCTTACTATCTCTATTTTTCAGATGAAAAAAAACACAAAAGCACAGAGAGGTTCACATTTTGTCCAAGGTTACCAGCTGTTAAGTGCTGTAGCTGGGATTTGCACATAGTAGTCTGATTGTAAACTTTACTTTTCTCAGGGAAAAATGCTGAAGTAGAAAGAGTACTACAGTAATACTGCTCAAATAAGCAGAACACTTAAACACCTGACCTCCTTCCATTTTCTGAGAATTTTGGTTAATGAAGACTTTTACTGTAGTTTAACAGAAGTTAAACAGAGTCTAAGTCTTAACAGAAATTTAATTACAGGAAAACAAAGAATTATTGTAAATAGTCAATCAACCAGGAAAGTTTTTTTTTTTTCATTTGAAGATTATTTATGAGTATTAAGTGTTGTTACCTAAAACAGAATCAGAGTGAAAGGTGAGAGTCTAAGTCTTAACAGAAATTTAATTACAGGAAAACAAAGAATTATTGTAAATAGTCAATCAACCAGGAAAGTTTTTTTTTTTCATTTGAAGATTATTTATGAGTATTAAGTGTTGTTACCTAAAACAGAATCAGAGTGAAAGGTGGTTGAGCAGTTAGTCCAGACTGGGGCTATACAAACTTCCGGGCTGAAAACGAGACCAGGTGTCACAGGGTTTCCACTACTCCCCAGATGCATGGTTTGTGACCTCTTTATTTCAAGGTTACATTTCTTTGTCTCATTATAATAAGATTTCACATGTATATAAAACAACTGGGAAGGGGAAGAAGATGCTCAAATGGTGACATATTTCAGGTTCCATGTTCCCTGGTCTGGGTCTCTCACTCAGCCTGAGCATTTCCATGTCAATCTCCAATGTTCCTCTTTGGGTTTTTAGCTTTGCTATTTTACCTCAAAGGCTGCCTTTACTCAAAACGTATACTCTCCTGCCATATTCCGGATGAGTATACAGAAGATTTCTCCAGCAGAATTTTCATAAATGTGGCTCTCCTCTCCATCAAGTTGAACTGCTTTGCCAGGAAGTGAGCTTTTACCAATGGGGCAATGCCAGCTTTAACCTGGACACTGTGTATATAAAGGGGCATGTCCTGTAACAGGGGTGAGCCCTTCAAGTTCTTGTGAAGCAGTGGCTCTTTTCTACATACTGAATAAGCTTTACATTCATTTTTACATTCCAGGCAGGAAAACCCACCAGGTTTGAGGTTTGAACCACACTGAACAGGAAGCTGTCAGGGGCTGAGGAATCTAACTTAAAAAAAAAAAAAAAAAAGCAAAAAGCATCATTTAACATTTGATACATTGTATGGCTGGTATCCCAGGAAGGAAATTCTACTGGCATTAGGACAAGTACCTGAACTGTTTTTCAAGAAGTCGTGATGTTTGATCACTCATTCCAATACTTAACGACAAACAACAGTCCAGTGACTAGTTACAAAGTATACAATTTTAGAGTATACTCTCTAAAGAACATGATATTAAATGCTGCAAAAAGATTACTGGACTTTTTTTGAATGACGTAAGACCATGGGATCTATGTTGGTTATTAAAGTTACTATAATCACAAGCAAAACTAGAAATATTCACTTGGAAAGCACTAAAAAAGACAAGAAGTGCACAACATCATTCTACTAATCCAATTAAAGATAAGCCCCTTACTATTGTTTATGCAAGACAAAATCATTAATAGTTTATTAGCAACATAAAGGACCATGTAATTACAGACAGCCTCACTTTATGCACACTTGCTTAATAAAATTTACATCTTAAAGAACTGTTCAAGTTGCTTTAAACCTGTGTTTAAACATTCACGCTGCAGAGCATCAACTGTTACAGTGGCACTTATTAGAGAAGTGGCACTGTGCTTCAGGTTCATTATCTAAGTATTCAGACCAAAGGAAGGGAGGGACATAGCTCTGATAGTTTCAAAAGTATAGTTTGAAGACTGCCAAGTATGAGAAAAAAATCCAATGATCTGGAAAAGAGGGAGAAGGTTGAAGATTAGGAAGGGTAAAGTAGATTCCTAGAGAATGAAAAGTACCACTATGTTTGAAAAATGCTACAAGAAGAGTATTTCCAGTATTCTGACGCTCAATACATCCCCAACTTGGCTACTACCTAAATTATTCTTTCCTCAATAAAGTGTGTTTCAGTACATCATAATTAAAAAAAAAAAATCCTTCCTGTGATACATCTGGATTTAACCTGGGTGTAAGAGGAAAATAGAATATCTTTTATAGAAATTTGTGAGTATTGTGGGATAGCATCTATTTTGTAAAGCAAGCAATGCCTATATTAAGTGATACCAAACAACAGAATATAAACACCCAGATCTCAATATAAGGTATTATTTAACACTGACATTCTCCTTTGTTAAAGGACTGCACTGTGGCAATATTATCCCGTTTCTTCCAGCACTTTCAGAGGAAACCACAATCAATTTTGCAAGCTGAGAGAACTAGGACAATATAAATTGATGGCTCAGGCTCTTCCCCGGAGGGCTCCAAAGAATATTCTATTTTTAACTCTCTTTCACTTCAACAGAGAAGAGAGCAAGAAGGGAACACAGTGCTCAGCAGAAAAGTATTGCACCGGCTTTAACAGGCTAGTTTTATTTTATACAGGTGATCTCAAATAGCATTTGTGTTAAAGGAAAGCATTCTTAATAATATGGATTAGACATAATTAGAAAGATAATAAAAGAAATTGAAGAAGTGCTTAGTCAGAACAGCCATTTAATAAATCTAAGGTTATTTCATTTAACAGTATTATTAAATTTTTTCAAGATTGAATCTGTACAGCAGAAGCACTGTCAGGGTAGATTCTTCGTTTTTTGGATGAGCCATTTTGCCAACTTTAAATTTAATTGTAACTAGGTATCTACAAGGCAGTTTGTGAGAACTGTTTCCAAATCACCAAAATCTCAAGTTTGTAATCTGGTTTGTCTTATGTTTGCGGCACTATTCTAGTGAGCAGGCAAGTTCAACTAGGGATAGTCTGTTAGGTGAATGTGGAAGAACACACAGCTGCCAGCACATCTTTGCTATTCTTCTCCTCTATCACCCTCTGCTCTCCTACTTCTGTGCCGGAAATAAACATAAATACAAACATAAAAACAAATCTAATAAAAACAGCCACACAGAGGTTATAGCTCACAGCTATTTAAATGACAGTCCTGTGGAAGAGGGCATACGACTCAAGGAAATCTGTGGGTACTTACCAGATACATTTGGCTCCAGTTGCGGCAGGTTAATGGAGAAGGGAAAAGGGAAATAGGTGGATTTGTAGGTAATATACAATGTTTAAGTCTGAGCTGGTCAGGCAGTGCTAAGAAATGTTTACAGAAACAATGAAAAAACAAGGATAGTCAGCGCTACTACCCAGCAATATAAATACAAAATTCCTATTACTCAAGTCAAAAGTTGTCAGTAAAGAAATTGACTGTGTAGATAGAGTCCCTATTTGACATAAGTAAATCTCTTATCAATATCACCCCTCCTCCACTTATCCAATAGGGCCCTTTCTTCCTTGCTTGCCTTTTACACCCTGGTTACTTTTAAATTTGTGCCCTGCAATGCTGCCAGTATTCTGTGCACCTTACAGACTATTTAACCTGAAGTGTTCCTCCTGTGGTTGTGGTTCATCAGGACCCTACTGTAGTCTGCTGGTTGGAAAGCTAAGATTAAAGGTATAAATGCATTGATAATCTTCGAATTTAACAGAGGTTGCAAAACTAAAATGATATTTAGTTCTATGAAGTCATTTTGCTTCCCACATGCATACAATATCACAGTTTGGAAAAAAATTAAATTATATCCCTTCAAATAGCTTCAAATGCGTTTAC
This sequence comes from Stenella coeruleoalba, assembly GCF_951394435.1. NCBI lineage: Eukaryota > Metazoa > Chordata > Mammalia > Artiodactyla > Delphinidae > Stenella > Stenella coeruleoalba. The sequence continues at coordinate 34,866,860 of NC_137151.1, read as the reverse complement.
ATGTCTTAGGTCCATTTAATGGCATGCATAATAATATTCCTAAAAAGTTATTTAGCAACAGGGAAAGAGATGTATTTGACTTTCGCTAATGAGTCTGGCATGCTTAAGACATTAAACTTTTAAGAAAAGCTCCAATCAAAATTAATCTGCCATTCAAATCTGCTTTGGAAAAGAAATTAAAGCAATAGCTTTCATGAATTTTTAAAAGATAAATATATTAAGCCAAGGTTGTCACTTAAATTCAAATCCCTATTTCTGAGTATGATGCATGATTAAAAGGCATTACAATTAATGGAAAATATAAGCAAATGTTAATATACTTTAATACAGCATTAAAAAGAAAAAAGAAAAAAAAAAAAAGGGCAGTGGAAACCTGAGTAAAAAGAAGCCAGGAAGCAGCTGAAAAAGAGACCGGTTCACTGTGAGAAATGTAAACCTCTCAGACAGTGCTACGGCCCCGAATCCAACAGCTCAGGAACAAGGCCAATTATTGCAAAATATTCAACATATATGGTGAAGCTGCAAACTTTTCAAAAGAGTCATAAGAATGAAAGCAGCTGCATAGAAAACAGCCAGGCCTCATAAACCTAAAATCTTTGCTACAATTACTACCTGCAGGAAAAGTTTCTTTATAGTATACCAAGCTTCTTATATGTAGTATACTTCATAGTATTCAAGCTGTAAATTTTATGATAAAGGGTTAAGATAACAAATCCATATTGCTGCAGCTGGCAAGTAACCAGATCTTTTGAGATCTTTGCTTGTATGGCTCCAGTTTTGACAGTATGTCACTAAGCTACTGCACACCAGTTCTCCAATGTTCCACCTTTCTGAACTAGAAATGACTCACATAAGACAGACACACAGAATCATGGAATTTTAGAGTACACAGAGGCTTCAATAGACGATACAGTAAAACTCCTTTACTTTGCAAGTGAGTAAATGGAAACCCGGAGGCTTTAAGTGATACACCTAATACCACTTAAATACAAATAAGGGTTGTCAGGATTTGACTCCTATTTTGTTTTCTTTCATGTTATATAATACATTGTCCAAAAGGCCTTATGTAGCCAGAATTTCTTCTGCTTCTGTTGACAGGGGCTGACTCAACCTTGTTTTAATGACCATAGTAGTTTCACATTCATAACAAAGGATTTGTACATTTATTCCCCAGCAGTAATGTTAGTACTGATTTCAATTCAGTCCCCATAATACATGGGTTTATTGTCAAGGAGATCAACAACTACTGCAGTTCTCTGGTACACACTTGCATGGAAGACCAAAGGCATTTTATCCTTGAGATATTTCCCCAACCTCCTTCCTGCCCCCAAAAGGGAAAATAACAAAAAATCCTATATTTCTATTGCCCATACCCTACCTGATCTAAGAATATTTGATTCAATTGGGTTCGTTAATTTAGGGCGAAATTTCTTTAGAGTCATATACAAACATTTAAGAATTATTTTTTTGTATGTACCTCAGTGAAAAAAAATTGTTCCAAGTTTATCAATGCTTTCATCATTTGGCTGAATTATTAGTTTCACCCTTTTATGTAATAAAACAATATGCTTCTTGACTAAATGTTATTTGACAAGAAAAAGAAAAGTAAGGGATGTAACAAATTATTTCTAATTTTAATCAGATGGGGATGGTGGAATGTAGAGAAATATTACAAGGAAAAAAAATAAAAAATGAAATCCAAAAAGTATGATGTTTGCATATAAAAATGTAAATTACTGAGAAATTGCTATAAATCTGTACAGAAAATCAGAACAAAAAGTTCCTGTGTCCATTTCCCAGTGCATTTCACTTTTCTGTTAGGAGACACACAAACATAAACGCACATTTTTTTCTGTCAAGTTTGACATAAAAAATAACCATTGGCTAACAATAAAAAAATCTTTAGATTATATAATCATCCAACTCCTACTAATTCTACAAAAAGGTTCAGTATAATTACCAACACAATACGTGGCACTGGCACAACTGAACTTTTTCTTTAAAGGGAAATTTTCTCTTCTACTTATTAGCATAACAGCATTTCTTTCGCTTTCATGTAAGGGTGCTCTGAGGATTTATTTCTCTTCTATTGTTCAAACTGAATGACATGAAACCAACTCTAGTTATAAAGTGTTATATTATGACTGACTCTTTTTTTTTTTTTGCGGTACACGGGCCTCTCCCGTTGCGGAGCACAGGCTCCAGACGCGCAGGCTCAGTGGCCATGGCTCACGGGCCCAGCCGCTCCGCGGCATGTGGGATCTTCCCGGACCAGGGCACGAACCCGTGTCTCCTGCATCGGCAGGCGGACTCTCAACCACTGAGCCACCAGGGAAGCCCATGACTGACTCTTAAGAGTCAAACACAATGTCAAAAGTCATTCAGACACACGCACTTTTCTGTGCCTGTACTGTCTAGATGCAATCTGACTTACTGTTTCCTTCCTTCTCACCATAACCAGCATTAGGAAAAACCCCACAATTGAAACATCACCGATGACAAACATATGCCATCTGTCATGTAGATATTTTGGCCCTGAATTAGGAGGCGTAGCATTTACAGTTGCTGTCCATTAAGTGGGAATATTTTTGAAAGAGAGGCAATTGTATGAGCACACTGGTCCTACCTGTGATTAAAAGTTTTAATTTTGTAGGCAGTTTGACAATGGAGAGGAATAAAAATTTTGCCATGAAAAAGAACAGAACTAAGAAGCCCACACAAATACGGAACAAAGTTTCTTTGCCTGCCTCATTAATAGGGTGTACTAATGAACTAATAAGTTAATTAGTCACATGCAAGATATTTGAATGGGGAAAGTTAAGACAAATTTTTTTTTTATTATCATAACATTAGCTGTAATCTGTATTGTAATTTTGGAAGAAAAAAATCATGACAATTATGGTGTGAAAAGTCAGTCATGGAGGCCCAGGAAAACTTAGGAAATAATTTCTATTAGAATAAAACAACAATGTATTTAAAGTTAGTGAGCAGTGTCATCACCAATGTGCCCAGGTATAAAGGACAGCTTCTGATGCCTTTCAAAATTAGAGAATATACTAGTTTAGGTTATTTGAAGTGGAATGTATTATTAAAGTTTAGGAACAGAGGACAAATTCTAAGTTGGCCAAAATGACCACTGTATACACTCAACATCCTTTGGAAGAACATTTGTCACACATACAATACAAGGCCAGTAACATGAAAAAGGGAAAAACCTACACATAAAGTACAAGACAACTCCTGAGAGCAAGACTGAGGACCTGGAGGTTCCCCTGCTGGGGAGATATAAATAAGAGTAATATCTGGTAAAGGAAGTTGATGACTCACAATGATGAGTGAAGACTGCACAAGTGAGGAGAGGCAAGAACACTTCTCATCAGACCGCCCAGTGCAGATGTCTTTCTCCTGAAACTGTGGAACCCCTCAAGAGTTCCACACATTATCAAGAGCAAGAAACTGCGTAAGTAGCGGTGGAGGGTTATGTGGCCTCAGCTAATCATGCTGACATAGTCTGAGCACCTTCAAACGGCGACAAGCAGCTAAAAAGGATTCAAAGAAACCAATAAAAATTCTCCTTCAACACCTAGAGTTATAAAAGGCTGAAAAGAATACCTTATTAAACATCTGGGGCAGAAGTACACATGTAGGTGGGAAGCATAGAGAGGAATGAGTTCAGTCAAATTAGTAAGGTAGCTTTTATACTGAGATCACAGTTGTTTCCACGGAATGCTTAAAGAAAATTTGAAAGGGGCAAAAGAAAAACTATCTTTTCAGTTCTAATATGTTTGATATGCTTAGGATTAGACTGCATTTGGTTTAAAAATACCTTTCACTATACAACCACAAAAACAAAACACAAAAAAGATGTGTAAGAACTTCATTCCTTTTAAGGCACTCCTGCGGAGACTAAGACATCAAAATATCTTCACTAGGCTAGAGTTCTCAACCAAACTTAGGTCATTCTGGTCCTTGTTTTTGGTTAGCTGTTCAGCAGACATCTTAACTTGCCTTGTCTGCCTTTTGCTGTTTACCACAGGTGGATTACCAGGCTGTAGAGGAGGCTTCAGCTACAATGGCAGTGAGTACCTGGAAGCTGCTCACCTGGTACAATCTTCTCATTATGGCTTCCAACTCTTTAGTATAGAAACCTGACACTGTGGTATTCCCTGGAGGGTGCTAAGATCGGCCCACTCTTTTCATCTCACTGGTTTGCATATTCATAGGTATATGCACCTATCTGAAACCTTTGACAGACTGAGTGTGGCAGTATCTTAACAGTAAGACTGAAACAAAAGCAGGATGAAAAAACAGCAATACCGAACGCTAAGAATTCCTAACCTCACATACTCACCTGCCTGCTGTGCAGGCTGTGGCAGTGGTTGGTTTAGATGTGAACTGTAATGGACAGAAGGGACTGGGCGATACTGAGGTTGACTGGAGTGGTAGTGGCCTGGAGCACAATAACAGGCTGGCATCTAGGATAAGCATTAAGGAAAAAAGAAAAAATCAATTTTACTTTTGCAGCAGAATTTTTTTTTTCCTGCCAGGAACATTGGAGTGTAATGAGTAATAATTCTCCCAAATAGTAATCATCTGAAAACGGGTTTTCTTAGCTTTAAATTTACCTGAAAAAAATTTTTTTAAATTTCAAACATAGTATACATAACAAAACACACCTACCAATTTGCCCACCGATCAGATTTAGTAGATTTAAATTTTGGGGCCATATCTGTTTCAGATTTTTCTCTCTTTTACCAAGTACTACTGAAATAGCTAAGGCTCACTCCAACATTCCTTTGCTCTATATCCCATAGAAAAAGCATTATCCTGAAGTTGGTATATATCATTCCCATAAATGTTTTTAAGCTTCTAGTGTGTGTGTAATGTTATCCATACATACAATTGTTGAGAATTTTAAAAGTGTACATTTATGGTACTCTATATAACTTCATGCAACTTATTTTGCAATTAACATTGTTTTTGAGCACAAATCGCTAGCTCATTCAATTTAACTGCTGAACAGCAATCACCACATAAATAAGCCAGTTTATCCATTCCTACACTAATGCACACTTGCACTGGTTCCATTCTTTAATTTTCTCATATTTCTAATGCAAATTAAAATGCCAATACAAATTTTATTTGTCAATTATACTTAATAAAGCTGGAAAAATGCCAATAAGGCTATCTTGATTTAGTTTTCCCTCCAGAGCTATCTGTATCAGCTGTGAATTTCTCTAAAAGTTATCTGATCTGGTTTGGGATGAAGAACAAACAATTAATCTAGTGATATGGAAGTATGTGTTAACTTTATTAGGTTCACGGGTTCTCTTAGGTTCTGCTTATCTGACTGGGTTACTTCTAAAAGACCAGAGATCTGTGGAAATCTTAAAGAGTGCCCATTTCATCTGGAAACCAGCCAAGCACAGAATTCCTGGATCAGTTGTAAGCCAAGAGCCGCCTAAATTTTCTGTAATATTCTTCTGTTTTTGAAACATAAGACACAATATACATGTGATCCCTTAATTTTTCCTGGAGGTATCAGCAAGCAATAGATATATCCTGATTTCGGATCTAATCCATTATTATACTTTTCAGTATGTGTGATGTGTATAAATAATACATTCTTCCTTTTCTCCTAATTAAAAAAAAAAGATACTACTAAGGCAAAAATTAAAACATCAAATTTTTCTTTATAATGTATACACATGCAATATATATGACAACAATAGCACAAACAATGGAGAGAGGGTAAATGGAATTATACTTTTAACATGACTAGTACATTTTTCTTGGAGTTTTATATGAACTCAAAGTAGATTTTGATAAGCTAAAGATACCTATCATAGTCCCTAAGGAAACCACATAAGCACAAGATTCAAAGGGCTGTAGACAAAAAGGCAACAGAAGAGATAAAACAGAACCCTGGAAGAATTCAAATAATATAAAGGAAGGAAAGCAAGAAGACAGGAGTAAAATATAGATATGACAAATGGAAAACAAATAGCAATGCGGCATACCTACATCTAACCATGTCAGGTGATATATTAAAGATAAAAGGACTAAACACTCCAATCAGACTGAATAAATCAGCAAATACCAACTATATACTGTATGTGAACAACATACTTTAAAGGCTGCAAATAAGAGGATGGAAAAAGACATATCATTTAAGTGCTAATCAAAAGAAGCCACTAATATTAAAGTCAGATAAAACAGGTTTCAAGATCGAAGTTGGAGGACTCACACTTTTTTTTTTTTTAACATCTTTATTGGGGTATAATTGCTTTGGAAGACTCACACTTTCTGATTTTAGACCTTACTAGAAAGGTACAGTAATAAAACAGTGTAGTACTGGCTAAAGATATAAATAGTGTAAAAATGAGAGTTGAGAAATAAACTCTTACACTTATGGTCAACTGATATTCGACAAGGGTACCAAGATTATTCAGCGGGAAAAGAAAAGTATCTTCAACAAAGGATGCTGAAATAAGTAGACATACACATGCAAAAGAATGAAGTTGGACCCTTACCTCATACCATATATAAAAATTAACTCAAAAGAGATACATGCCCTAAATATAGGAGCTAAACCCATAAAACTCTTAGCAGAAATCAGGGATATGTTTTTATGACCTTCGGTCTGGAAATGGATTCTTACATATGACACCAAAAGCATGAGCAACAAAATGAAAAGATGGATAAAGTGAACTTCACCAAATAAAAAAAAAACTTTTATACATTAAAGACATTATCAAAAATGTGAAAAGACAACCTACAGAATGGGTGAACATATTTGTAAAACACACATCTGATAAGGGTCTAGAATCCAGAATATACAAGGAATTCTTACAGCTCAACTAAATGACAATCTGATTTAAAGACAGGCAAAGGACTTACACATTTCTCCCAAGATCAACAATGGCCAACAAGCACATGAAAAGATGATCAATATCACTAATCATTATAGACATGCAAGTCAAAACCATGAGATAACCACTTCACGCCAGGATGGCAATAATAATAATAATAATAATAATAATGGTAAATAACAAATGTTGGCAAGGATGTGGAGAAACTGGAACCTTTATACACTGCAAGTAGGAATATAAAATGGTTCAGACACCATGGAAAACAACCTGGCAGTTCCTCAAAAAGTTAAACATAGAATTATCATATCATCCAGTAATTTTTTCCTAGGTATGTACCCAAAGAAATGAAAACAGATACTTGAACAAATCCATGAACCTACATGCTCATAGAGCACTATGTACAATAGGCAAAAGGTGGAAACATCCCAAATTCAATAATGGTTGAAGATGAACAAATTGTGGTATATATATAAAATGGCATATTATGCAGCCATAAAAAGGCATGAAGTACTCATACATGCTACAACATGGATTAACCCTGAAACATTATGTTAAGCTAAAGAAGCCAGACACAGAATATAACGTATTGCATGACTCCATTAATATGAAGTATCCAGAATGGTAAATCCATTCTTTATAGAGAATAAAGACTGATGGTTGCCAGGGGCTGTGGGGTGAGGGGAATGGGTATGAACTTTTCTTTTGGGGTGATAAAAATGTTTTGGAACTAGACATAGGTGATGGTTGCAAAACATTGTGAATGTACTAAATGCCACTGAATTGTTCACTTCAAACTGTTTAATTTTACGTTATGTGAACTTGATCTAAAAAAACAAAACCACAGGGCTTCCCTGTTGGCACAGTGGTTGAGAGTCCGCCTGCTGATGCAGGGGACACGGGTTCGTGCCCCAGTCCAGGAAGATCCCACATGCCGTGGAGTGGCTGGGCCCGTGGGCCATGGCCACTGAGCCTGCGCGTCCGGAGCCTGTGCTCCGCAACGGGAGAGGCCACAACAGTGAGAGGCCCGCGTACCGCAAAAAAAACCAAAAACCAAAAAAACAAACAAAAAACCCCCCACAAAACACTGAAATAATAGAGTACAAATTCTTTTCAAGTACAGACAAATCATTCCCCAAGAGACTACATGCTGGGACATGAAATAAGACTCAACAGGTTCCGAAACACTGAAAGCTTAGAGTAGATTCCCTGACCATATACGACTAAAATAGAAATTGGTAACCATAAGCCCCAAACGTTTGGAAATTAACATGCTTCTAACGTAAATCATGGGTCTAAAAAGTCATAGGGGGACTTCCTTGGTGGCACAGTGGTTAAGAATCCACCTGCCAGTGCAGGGGACACAGGTTTGAGCCCTGGTCCAAGAAGATCCCACATGCTGCAGAGCAACTAAGCCTGTGCGCCACAACTACTGAGCCTGCACCCTACAGCCCGCGAGACACAACAACTGAAGCCTGTGCACCTAGAGCCCATGCTCCGTAACAAGAGAAGCCACCGCAATGAGAAGCCCGCACTCCGCAACAAAGAGTAGCCCCTGCACGCTGCAACTAAAGAAAGCCCGTGTGCAGCAACGAAGACCCAATGCAGCCAAAAATAAATAAATAAATAAATTTATAAAAAACAAAACAAAAAAACCTTATATTAGTAATAGTTCAAATAGAAAATGAATAAACAAAACTAATGAAGCCCTAAGTTGTTTTTCTTTTTTCTTTTCTTTTTTTTTTTTTTTGTGGTACGTGGGCCTCTCCCGTTGCGGAGCACAGGCTCCGGACGTGCAGGCACAGCAGCCATGGCTCACGGGCCCAGCCGCTCTGCGGCATGCGGGATCTTCCCGGACCGGGGCACGAAGCCGTGTCCCCTGCATTGACAGGCGGACTCCCAACCACTGCACCACCAGGGAAGCCCTTCTAAGCTGTTTTTCTTTTAACATCATCAAGAGAATTGATAAACCTCTAGTTAAACTAATAAAGGAAAAAGAAGACTGAAATTACTAATATCTTTAGATACTGAAGATACTAAAAGTATAAAAAGGGGATATTACATATGAGCAACTTTATGCCAAAAAGTTTCACAACATAAATGAAATTGATACAAACTACCATCCAAAATGAAAAGGAAATTGTAACGGCCCTATATCTAATACTAAAAAATAAGAATTCATAATTTAAAAACCTTCCCTGCAAAAGAAATCCAGGTCCAGATGGATTCATTAGTGCAATTCTAGCAAATATTCAAGAAGAAATAACACCAATTCTACATAAAATCCTTTAGAAAATAAATGAGGGAACACTATCCAACTCATTTTGAAGTCAGTACCACCCTGGGTACTACAACCTGAAAAAGACATTACAAGCAAACTACAGACTGATATCCTTCATGAACATACATGCAAAAATCCATAAGAAAATACTAGCAAATTGAACGCAGTGATATATAAAAAAGATAACTATATCATGATATATATATCACTACATATCGTGAGGTATGTTCCAGAAACAAAAGGTTAGTTTAACATTCAAAAGTCAAAGTAATTTACTGTATAAGTAGACTAAAGGGGAAAAAACCCCACATGATCACCTCAATAGATGCCAAAAAAATTTTTTTACAAGATTAATATCCATTCATGGTAAAGACTCTTAGCAAACTAGGAATATTAGAAAATTGTACAAAAAACCCCACATATAGTATCACAGTTAATGATGAAAGACTGAACGCTTACCCTTACGGCTGGAAACAAGGAAAGCATATATACTTTCAAAACTTATATTTAAGTTAATACATGGATTCTAGAAATTTTTACTTCCCTCTGTTGTGTTGAAAGTATTCAACATAAGGGCTCCTAGCTAATGTAATAAGGCAAGCAAAAGAATCAAAAGGTATATAGATTGGAAAGGATAATGTATGTAGAATAATCAAATTTAGAAAGTCCACAGGATAAAAGATCAGTATATAAAAAACAATTATATTTCTACATACTAGCAATGAACAAATAGAAAATAAAATTTTAAAATAATCTCCTTTAGAATATCACCTTAAAACATTCAATATTTAGGGATATATTAAAAAAATACGTGTAACACTTGTGTGATGAAAACTACAAAATACTGTTGACAAAAAATTAAGGAAGATCTAAATAAATGGAGAGAGATACCATGTTCGTGCATTGGACGATTCAATGGTGTTAAGATGTTAATTCTCCCCAAAATGATCTACCTCTTCTTAAAATGTATCATTTTATTTTTATAGTGCATTTACTTTACTGTGTTTCTCTTCAGCTAATCAGAACAAAAAAAACTTCTCAGAGTCAGAAGGAAACTCAAAGATCACATAGTGTAACCCTCCAACTGAAGTGTCTACATGTCATGTGGTTGTCTAGCATGCACTTGAAAATCTCCAAAAGGGAAGATGACTACAAGCTTTGCTTACAGGTTCTCACAAATCCTATCCATGCGAAATTAAAAATAAGCTCTCTAGGGGCTTCCCTGATGGCGCTGGGGTTGAGAATCTGCCTGCCAATGCAGGGAACACGGGTTTGAGCCCTGGTCTGGGAAGATCCCACATGCCTCGGAGCAACTGGGCCCGTGAGCCACAACTACTGAGCCTGCGCGTCTGGAGCCTGTGCTCCGCAACAAGAGAGGCCGCGACAGTGAGAGGCCCGCGCACCGCGATGAAGAGTGGCCCCCGCTCGCCGCAACTAGAGAAAGCCCTTGTGCAGAAATGAAGACCCAACACAGACAAAAATAAATTAATTAAAAAAGAAAATTAAAAAAAAAATCTCTCTAAAGTTAAAAGTGATCTTAAATGAGAGGCTTCCACAGGAGAGAAAAGATGAAAAAGCAATGTACCTGTGGAGAGGGCTGTTGAATATATCCTTGCTGCTGGAGCACAGGCTGGCTGACAGGATGACCAGAGGCAGAATAGCCAGCAGTAGGGACTGGCTGCCCAGGTGGTAGCGGAGGAGGAGGCGGTGGCGGCGGTGGTGGAGGGGCTGCTGTCATGATATAACCAGACTGCTGTGGGGACTGAAGAACAACAGTGGACTGGAACATGGTGGCGTGAGGATCAGAACCATCTGCAGATGGCTGGCGGGCAAGACTCATGTGGCTAAACTGAGACCCAAGGTTGTCCTGCTAACAAAGGGAGAAGTCAGAAATCAGTAAGCTTTCCATACATAGACCAAACTTATCAAAGAAAAATACTTCACATATTTTAAGAAGAGTTGCAGTAGTATATATTACGGAAATCATGTATCTACAACAGACATGACTTAATAGAAGAACAGCTACAAGAAAATTAGAACTCTAAGGCAGCAAGGTAGGACTATTACAATGCTATCATTGCAAACTGCTCATAAAATATATCTAACGGAAATGTATAGCATGCAGAAAAGAGTAGGGTGTAACATTACACAATAAAAAAATGAAAAGACACTATCTAAATGAAGACTAAAGGCACACTTTTATATTATACAATTAACATTTTCTGAAAGGACTTCGAAGACCAGGAGTCTAGCAGCGCATGGTACTAATTACTCTTTACTTTAAATCGGTGCCCTTCTTCCCAGAAGGCAAGATTCAGGTTCTATGCATTTCTGTATCTCCTCCCATACCCAACAATCAAATATACTAGCAGAAATGAAATAAAATATATAAAATCTACCCTCCCTGATGTACACTCTAATCTCTCAACAATAATTTGGTCATAAACTCTTCCATAGTGTTTATCCTTAAGTCAGATGTTAGACAAATATAATCCAAATGACAGTTTCCTACTGCTTTTGCTACTTAAGAGAGCCGGCAATGGTGCCCAGCCAAGAAAGAGTTACGATTTATATGCCATCTGACAAATGTTTCTCTGACTCAACAGCATAAGGATCAATTCTGACTAGTCTACATAATATCACTGATATGACGATAATGGGGTTAAAAAGGCGTTCCCTTGCTCCCAAGGAGCCACAGACTGGCGACAATATGTACCATATTTTGTTAAGAGGGAAAATTTGAAAAAAAGTTACTTAAAATATTGTGGTAATTGAGTTGTTAGATCAAAGCTGTTGACATGTCTGCAATTTCTATAATCTGCTGGTTTCTGCAAAGTAAATCAAGGCTATGGAGATGATAAAGGGACTGAAAAAAAAGGGAACGTGACTTAGTGACTGAAAGTATATGGCTTTACTCTTCTCAAATGGTTGCTCTGACAGAGTCTAGCACTATTCATAGAATTCAATGAATAGTTTCAGAAGAGGAAAATATACTTACAAATACCTACTAGCTGTAATTACAACGTAATATGGCCAAATATTTTAAAAAGAGATACCATAACTATATACCACCATCAGAGTCATCTTGGTAAAAAAAGTCATTTTCTTAATCCAATGATCTGCCATTTTTCCAAAACATTTTTGAGGTTTTTATGGTATTTCTAAAAATGTTGTCAATCTTCTCAATGCTGGCAAAATTTCATTTTTTTTAGACTGAAAGTGATTTTCGAAAATCATTCAGAGCCAAGGCTGGTAAATAAGGTTGCCTCAAGCTTAAAACAAAAACATCCCCAACAAAACAAAACATTTCTAAAAAGTGGCAAGTGATTTTAAGATATAGCTTATAATTTAACCTGGATGTGATTTCAAAATGTGATGGCCAGATAGTCTGAAAAATAAGAGCATCACTGGGAAAAGTATACTGGTGGTTAGGCAGATTCATTTAAAGGGAAGGACATTAACACTTATTGAATATCTATTTCATGTTAGGCACTATGCAGGAGGTACTTTATATGGTGCCCTCATATGCTCAGTAACTAGAGAAGGTCACACAGAGAACACATGGCAATGGTGTATCTGAGTTCTTACTGAGATGTATAACTTGGGGCATACTTTGGATTAAATGAAGTACCATCACTTTTAGTCACAGATTACATATCTAGAGATCTTCTTTGGAAATATACTAAGGAGGATGTCTTATGTAATTGGAAGCTCCAATTCACCCTAATGACTGATACTAAGTCTACTGGACCTGGGGCACTGGGGAAAGAACAGAAAGCCTAAACCCAGATGAAAGCTGCCACCCCAGGACCGCACAGACCTGCACTGGCCTCAATGAGAAAATTAGCTAAAACATCTTAGGACTTGAAAAGGGAGGAAAAGATTAGGCTTTATACAATCACTGTGATAAGCCAATATAACAAATATTTTATGGAAGAGAATAAATTATTTCTAATACAGGTTAGAAATGCTTTTTCAAAATGTATGTAACCCTGACTTTAGAAAATCATAAAAGAACATATCACATCAATCACATTCACAAGGATTCATCACACATCCATCCACAGAAACAACGCAGGAGGTGAATAGAGATATAGTACCACGGAGTATTGCTGGGTGGGTGAGACTGGCAGGAACGGGGATGGGTAAGGGGCTGTAGAGTACTGAACAGGCTGTGAAGAGGGCTGCAGAGGACGAATAGGCTAAGGAATAACAGGTTGGCAAACAATGTTAATGTCGGAATAAAATGTTACAAGAATTGCATAAAATGGAAAGTTAACTTTTTTTGGCAATAACTTAAAACTACAAAGTCACCTAAAATACAACATTATAGGAAACAACAAAAACAATACTAAGCGAAGAAACTCTACATAGAAAAATTTTGAGAACATACATTTAAATTTAAAACATAATTAGAAAGATAATTTTTTTCATAAAAGTATTTATTAGATTCACTGCAACAGGTAATTTAGACATTTCAAATCCTATTATCTAACAAGACCCCTGGGTTAAGTCAGTAAAAGCAAAACCATTTATCCTTACTTCCTGGTTTGATGACGGGGCTGTTCTACTTAGCTATGTAATACTAAGTAATAAAAGAAAAACTTCACTCACTCTTATTATCAGACAGCATATCTTACATAATACCTATGGCCAAGTATCCTCTCTATTTGATAAGGTATGATTAGATAACTCTTTTGGGACCAAACTGCCTAAATTTTAGCAATTTTTAAACAAAAATGTACTGTGAGTACCATTAATAGCCTAAAGAAAACACACACATACATATAAGCACGTGCACACACACACAAACAGATCTTTTTACATAAGGAAGATAAACACAGTTTTCTTCTAACTAAAAATTTTTATTGAGAGAATATTAGGAGCTGAGAAACTACACTTGGTCTTTGAACAACTCAGGGATTAGGGGCACTGACCCTCTGCACGGTCAAAAATCTGTGTATAACTTATGGTTGGTCCTGTGCCTGCAGATTCTACTCCACAGATTCAACCAATCACAGATCATGTATACTGTAGTTATGTATTTAGTGAAAAAAATCTATGTATAAGTGGACCCTCGCAGTTCAAACCCATGTGGTTCGACAATCCACTGTAATTATTTGAAATTCTTTTTACTAACGAAATACTCCTGCATTTCAGAGAAAAAAAATTTTAAGTTTTATGTTTCCCAAGGGCACTCAAAACACAGGTGTTCTGAAACATGAAAGAGGTTTCAATCCTTTCTAAATTTTAGGGAATACAGCTGGCCATCTATAGGCTAATAATGGCATTTAGTTTCCCAGTCTTACATTTATATAGTTTATTACAAAGGACAATATATATATTGGTTTAATGACTATCATAATCTACCATTCAGGTGGCAATCAGGTTAAAGGAAATTAAGTGACCTGTATACAACCATTTAAACAAGCACTGGAGGAACCCAAGTCATTTTATCTAATGAAAACTCTTAGTTTTGGTTACAATATACATACATGAATCTCCCTGGACAATAACTCCAAACAGTATACTTTAGAAACGCAAAATTAACTAAATAAGATTTAGTTAATTTTGGGAACTAAAATTAACTAAATTAACAGGGAATAATCTAGATAAGGAGAAATTCTTAGGACTAAGACGTATAATGATGTTTGCCCTTCCACCACAAAATCAACACAACAGTTTCTGGAAAAAATGAAAGGCTTAGATTAGTTTAGAATTCCACAAAAAATTCTAGAGCTAACATACTAAAAAAAGTATAAGCTGAAAATCTACAGAGTAGCCACTGGTTCCTCACTAACCTCTTGACTAGAAATTAGCAAGCTTCCTAATGGATGACAGCACATATCACACTAAATGAGGTGTTGTGGCTTTAAAACTACCAAGTACAAGCTATATAATGTGTTATTAAGTCAGACAACCATTAAGACACAACTTTCTTCCAGAAAACGTGACCTACTAGGTCAGTGTCAGATGAAACAAAAGCCTTAGTCTGCTGGGGCGTAAAAGAAACAAGAACACTGTGAGCACTAAAGGTAGGACTTAATGTCTGCTAGAGTGTCAAGTGGTAATGAGAAAAATGTGGGCTAGAAGACTGGCTGATCAAAGTGAAATTCTGACACTACGTAGAAAAGAAAAAGCGCTAGCACTTCCTTTTTCCTACTTAAATTGCAACTGGCTGTAAAATAACATCCACTTAAAGTGACTGGTTTCAAGAACGCAGCCCATTTGAAGGCTTTGGAAATCACAGCATTACTGTGTTTGGTTATTTGAAATTTCATGGATGGATTATCTCAGTGTGCAAGAGATCGCTACTGAGTATCATTTGTTCATCAATTCTCTATTCTTGTATTTGACGAAGAATTACCAGAAACACCTGAAGCAATGCCAGGAAAAACAGCCATGGAGTTTGAGGCATACCCCAATATTTCAAGTTATAGTCTATTAAGACAGCATTTCTTTTTTTTTTTGCGGTATGCGGACCTCTCACTGTTGTGGCCTCTCCCGTTGCGGAGCACAGGCTCTGGACGCGCAGGCTCAGCGGCCACGGCTCACGGGCCCAGCCTCTCCGCGGCGTGTGGGATCTTCCCGGACCAGGGCACGAACCCATGTCCCCTGCATCAGCAGGCGGACTCTCAACCACTGCGCCACCAGGAAAGCCCTAAGACAGCATTTCTAAACTAAGCTGCCTACATCTTCACTTAGGACTGTCTTTTAAAGCTAAATCAGGCAAAGCTATTTCTAAGAGATAATAATCTGAAACATATAACCACAGATTAAACCCTTAGGATTTTTTGAAGGTGCCTGACTAACATTATTTCCATTGAATTAAATCAAATGAAAATCAGCCCTATAAAGCTCTTGGTGAAATTCACAGCACTGCAAAGATGACCACACAATAGCAAATGAAAGGGAAACACTTCAAGACCAAGTTGAATGAAACCAAGGCAGAGAAGGCCAGGGAGGGAGTTTTATGTAGTTTAATATGTACCTGAGTGTATGTAATCAAACGGGGTTGGGAAGTAGGTATGGGAGTCTTTGGAAGTAGTTTTAGACAGTTTCCTCTACATATATGAATTCATTTGTATGGTCTTGGAAGTGCATCAAACACCTTGAAGTCCTACTTCAGAGAAACTGCCTTGCCCAGTATTACAAGTCTTAATTGCCAGAGCAATAATTATTTGCATTAGTTTAAAAATATTTGATAACTTTATCAAACTGCTCATACATTTTTCACCCCTGCAGTACAAATATAACTTGTGAATAAAACTAATGAAATTTCTCCAGTTCAAGTTTATCACTATACTTCTTTCTCAAAACATTACTCTGCATGTTCTCACCAGTGGAATATTTAGATCGTCTTCCAGGGAAAAAGAGGTGCAAATAACTGTACAAACTGCCTTTGATATGCTACACAACCTTTAAAAGATAGAATGAAAGTAAGAATTTACACTAGTATAGTCAAGTTCAGCAAGAATGAGTAACACATCTACAGGGGAAAAGCTTGAATGTGAAAATGCATGTGTAAACTCTAAACATTTATACAAATTCAAGATATTATTAAGAGCACTACTGAGAATTCTATATCAATGTTTCTGTCTTTATCTTTCACAGAGCAGGTGGGGTGGAGAGTACCTTGTAGCGAGGAGAGTCAACTCAGTTTCTTCTAAGTGCTTGATCTGTTGAATCTTAGAACAACTCACTTTGCTCACTGGGGTAATGAACTATCTTAGTTTTATTTTTTATTCCTCTGGTCCCTTGCCTGCTGTTGTGAAATGCAAGGTATAAAATACTCACCATACAGGGTCGTGAGATAAATATTTCCCTTCCTTCCAATATATATTCTGTTTTCATTAGCAGAAAAGCCCTTGAAGTTAACCTCTCTTCCTACGAGCGATGAGTAGGACATCACTGGTGGAGAATACTAAAGTTCTAAGAGACACTTACTTGGGCTCTCTCGATTATAATTAGTGACTTTAGTCCCAAATATGCAAAGGCAGGTGAACTTAGCATTGTGTAATCGTGGACGTGTGCACCTGTGAGAAGATGTGATGGGCTGCTTGCTGCTGAGGTGGCAGTGCTGGCAGAGGCGGCTGTGGAGGTCCAGGCACTTGGGCTCTAACTGGCTGTTGAGTCACAGGAGGGCTACACACAACTGGACTCCCATCTGGGTTTAGGAAGGGCTGACCTGAAAATTTTAAAAAGGAAGAACAAAAGATCATTTACGATGGAGACCGAATATAGGTCGCTCTACAGACAACTTACAGCACATGTCTGCAGTCCTGATTCATAATTCCAAAAGCGTCAAGGTTCTGGAAACCAAAAGCTTTTCTTACCTTGGAAAGCAAAGCCTGATCTTACACGAGCCTATTAATAGTCTTTATATTTCCCACTTAGAGTAAATATTCAAAATTTTTGCTGCGGTGTTTTACTATGGGGGTGCCGTGCCAGAAACCACTTGAGTTGTTTTATACTACACAGTATTTTCCAAGAAACTCAATTCTGAAACACATCTTGCTCAAGGGATTGAGTTACAGGATTGTGTAACATTTCAGTTTCAAGGGGAAAAAAAAATACTTGACTTTGGGATACTGGAAATTTATTAATTAGCCTGTTAGATGGTAAGAAATATCTAATTTACAGGTCACACTGCATATATTTAACTAGTAAGATTAAAAGCTGATGAAAATTAAAATGGTTGATAACTTCAAATTTCAAATTGTGGAGTTGATGGCAGTGTCCTTATTTTATAACTTCTAACTTGTTAAAAGTAGAAAATAATTTAAAAATTCTAAATAATTTTCTAAAAAAATTTCCTTTCACTTCCAATGAGCTTTACTCATAGGTAAAAAATAAAACGAGAGAGAACTTTAGTACTGATCTTGAGGCTTATTCTTATTGGTTACCAATTACGGGAGGAATACTTTTAAGTAACTCTCTACACATACATTCTAAACAAGTTTTTCTTATTATGCAAAGTAATATTCTTAGAAATAACTAACAAATACAGAATAACTAACAAATACAGATCAGAAAGTAAATAAGTTCCCCATAATCTTATCATCAACAATTTGGATACCTTCCTTCCAGACTTTTTCAATGTACACATAAACAGATTCAAAGAGTAGTATTTTTCCTTGCTATACACTGAATGATTTAAAAAAACACACTAGATTATTAAAAAAAGAAAGAAAGAAAAATGAAAGGACTATGTGAAATAAAGAGATCATTGACTACATACCCTTTTAGGATGGGAAGAATATCTATGTGTCTTAAACTGCCTTCAAAACATCCTCTCTTTTTTTAAAATAAACTTGTGACATATAATAAAATAATATTTGGGAAAGCAGAATACACTGTTCCATTGCTGTCAAGTGGAAAAAGTTCTCCAAAGTCAAATTATTTTCATCAGTTAATTTCCTGATAATTTATGTGATGGTTATAGATAACTAAAAGCAAGCCATGCTGGATATTTGTTGATTGTTATAAATAATTTTGAAAAAAAAAATGGTAGAGAAGACTTGAGTGAAAGCATGTTTAAAAGTAACTTAAGGATTGTGTGAAAAAAGCTGGATGTGTGGTGATGCTGTTCTCAAAAACAAAGAGATCACTTTTGGGCTAATTTAAAATTAAGTATACAATTTAATTTCAGGTTGCTTAGTTTCTCATTTCTACTCAAATGAAGCTTCCACGTTACCAAAACCATGTTAACTAATATTCTGAATTAAAAATAATAGAAAATAGTAAAATATTAAATCATCTTATATTCTGCCCCAGGAAAACAAGAAGTTTAGTAATATAATAGACTTGAAGGATCAGAAGATAACGGTTATAAAGCAAAAACTGAGTTTCTGAAGAGTCAGTTATTTACGCTAATTCCATTTTTACAACAGAAACAAAAGTTTGAATACTTTATCTTAAAAAAGAGATGCAAATGAAATCTGAAGGTAACAAGTTCCCAGCCATGGTTTTTTCTACAACAAACAAAAGGCAGGTTTCAGAACACTCAGAGACTCTGACACACCTTGCCCAACTACTGCCATGCTGATATGATCACATTAGCTAAATCTGAATCTTTAAGGTTATTGAATGACTTAAGGTGATTTTCATTATCTTACCATATGATTGGGCTATGTTATTTTGATTAGAAACCAAAACTTCTTGCCATTAAAAAAAAATTTTATTTTCTCAATATAAGTCATTTTTGCCAATATACATAATGAAATGTATTATGACTGCAGTTTCTTAATCTCTCTGAAGTTCAGTTTCCTTATCTGTAAATGTAGATTTCACCTACCTAACAGGGTTGCTATAAGTAATGTATTTAAAGCACATAATACAGTACATGACACATGATAAACACTCAATAAATACAAAGTACTATCTAATTGCAAAGAATGTGTTGTCAATATTAATTCATAACGACTATCTATTTTCTTTCACTACTAATAAGATGTTCTTTAGCTTTTCCTAAGTAGAAAACAGTTACCATATTCAGAAGAGCAATTACTTATGGGTTCTTTCCACCGCATTACGTAAGAAGTAAGAGCTGCTAACGTTCTCCTTCTTCATGAAATGCATACTATTTTTCCCACGGTAAAACTGTTCTATCAAATAAAGTTCTTTCAAAGGTGGTTGTCCCATTTCTAGGAAATGAATTGTTTCTTAATTATTTGGCCTAAAAGATGATGTCATGGATGTCACAAGGAGAAAAATACTTTCTGATATAAATGTCTTTTAACATTCTCTAGCATAAAGTGTTTTTATTAAAGTTCTAGGGAAAATGCTAATCACACATGAAATATAAAAAGCTGACAATGCATATACAGATAATACATTTAATACATATTCTTTAGTTTTCAGATAACTCCTGATATCTCAACTGAAATAAACCTTTTTCTGGATACCAACCTGTTTGTGGGTTGATCAGAATACTGCCAGGTGGTATGCCTGTCGCTTCCAAGGGAAGCAAAAAGAAGCTAGTGCTAGGAGATGCGACTTGCCCATTTAGGCCACCATCAAAGGAAAGAGAACTATGAGTGCTGACAGTTGGATAGACGACAGGTGCGCCATGAGAAGACTGGCTGAGAGCTGTACCTGGAAGAGGCTGCTGGATGTGAGAGAGAGAGCCCGTAGATGACCCTACACTACCAGAAGACTCAGAACCTAGGGGAGGAGTAATGAAAAAGAGGGAATTTTTTAAACCTCATATAAAAACGCAGGTTTTAAATAAGTAACAATAAAATTCACATTGCATAACATGCAGTTACCACATGAAAGCATGAACTATTTTTGACTTACTGTACAATTTTGCTTCCCCTCTCCACCAAGAACATGTTTAATACAGCAAAACTGATCACATAAGTTGCAAGAGAAGTCATAGCCAAAGCATGCAACTAAAGCAAGTCTATAATACTGGGTTGGCCAAAAGATTCGTTCGGTTTTTTTCCGTAAGATGGCTCTAGTAGCACTTAGTTCTCTTTAACTTCATTTGAAACAAGTTTGTTAGACTGTATGTGACAGCTGCAGTTAAAAAAAAACTTACCAAAATTGGTGAATTTTTGTAAAGCCATTTTAATATTGAAGATGGAAGAAAATAGCAACATTTTCGGCATATTATGCTTTATTATTTGAAAAAAGGTAAAAATGCAACTGAAACGCAAAAAGAGATTTGTGCCGTGTATGGAGAAGGTGCTGCGACTGATCGAATACGTCAAAAGTGGTTTGCGAAGTTTCGTGATGGATATTTCCTGCTGGACGATACTCCAGAGCTGAGTAGACTAGTTGAAGTTGACAGCGATCAAACTGAGACGTTAATTGAGAACAATCAACGTTATACTACATAGGAGATAGGTGACATACTCAAAATATCCAAATCAAGCATTGAAAATCATTTGCACTAGCCTGGTTATGTGAATCGCTTTGATGTTTGGGTTCCACGTAAGTTAAGTGACTGTATTTCTACATGAAATTCTCGACTGTATTTCTACATGAAATTCTCTACTGAAATGTAATGAAATCGGGTTTTTTTTTTTTTTTGCGGTATGGGGGCCTCTCACTGCTGTGGCCTCTCTCCCGTTGCGGAGCACAGGCTCCGGACGCGCAGGCTCAGCGGCCATGGCTCACGGGCCCAGCCGCTCTGCGGCATGTGGGATCTTCCCGGACCGGGGCATGAACCTGCGTCCACTGCATTGGCAGGCGGACTCTCAACCACTGCGCCACCAAGGAAGCCCCGAAATCGTTCCGTTTTTAAAACACATTGTGACGGGCGATGAAAAGTGGATACTATAAGATAACGTGGAATGGAAGAGATCATGGGGCAAGTGAAATGAACCACCAACCACACCAAAGGCCACTCTTCATCCAAAGAAGATGATTGTGTAAATGGTGGGATTGGAAGGGGGTCCTCTATTATAAGCTCCTTCCGGAAAACCAAACGATTCACTCCAAGAAGTACTGCTCCCAGTTAGACCAAATGAAAGCAGCACTCGAAGAAAAGCGTCCAGAATTAGTCAACAGAAAACACATAATCTTCCATCGAGGTAACGCAAGATGGCATGTTTCTTTGATGACCAGGCAAAAACTGTTACAGCTTGGCTGGGAAGTTCTGATTCATCTGCCTTATTCACCAGACATTGCACCTTTGGATTTCCATTTATTTCAGTCTTTACAAAATTCTCTTAATGGAAAAAAATTTCAATTCTCTTGAAGACTGTAAAAGGCACCTGGAACAGTTCTTTGCTCAAAAAGATAAAAAGTTTTGGGAAGATGGAATTATGAAGTTGCCTGAAAAATGGCAGAAAGCAATGGAACGGTGAATATGTTGTTCAATAAAGTTCTTGGTGAAAATGAAAAATGTGTCTTTTATTTTTACTTAAAAACCGAAGGCACTATTTGGCCAACCCAGTAACAGCAGCCACAGACAGCCACAAAAAACACATTACCCACATTCCCAAAAGGACAAAGTTACGTATATTTTTACCTTTTAGATTAACACCTAGGAATATACAGATTATAATTTTTCCCCCAGGACAAAGAACTTAGCACAGCCAAATGCCCAAAACCTCTTATATCAGAAACCCCTTATCTATAAGAACACAGAAAGATTAAGAGCAGTGTAGGAAATAACAAAAATGATAACTCTCTATCAAGAGAAACAACTGTCAGGTTTCACTGCAGACTTTCATTTTCAGCTCGTAATCATAGCATCTTCCTGTAACGTAAAGTCAACTTTCAATTTTTTATCATAGCAAGGGACAAAGGTAGAATAAAAATATTCCAAGTACTTACATTAGCATCAGCTTAAAATTTATTTCTCACTGTACTTAATAAGCTAATTTGATAATTTATTTTTAACTGCTTTCCTGCCTCCAATCTACTTAATTTTCTATTATACAGAGACTGAAGAAGTCACCGACTTTCAGTATAATGGCTTAAGGTAGACAATGAGACAATGAAAGAAAAGAAAAGATTTTGATGATGTAAATAGTTAATTAGGTTTTGAATAACAGAATTGACTCTGGGATGGAGAATTAATTTTTAATGAATGACATAAACAAATATGATACACTACAGCGACTGCCTCAGAAGGATAACTTCTATTTTAAGTTGTGCCAAAAATGACTATCTCCAAGAACTATATGAAAAAAAGTTTTTTCCTAATAAAAGAATTAAATATTTATTTTCATCTCTGAAGATAATATAGATTATAAATAGTACATGTTCTAAAAATGTTTTAGGGACTTCCCTGGTGGTCTAGTGGTTGAGAATATGTCTTGCAATGCAGGGTCACTGGTTTGATCCCTGGTCAGGGAACTAAGATCCCACATGCTGCTGGGCAACTGGGTCCGTGCGCTGCAACTACTGAGCCTGTGCAGAGCCTGTGCAGTCTGGAGCCTGCACACCGCAACGAAAGATCCCACGTGCCATAACTAAGACTCAATGAAGCAAAAAAATATAAATAAATAAATTTAAAAAAATGTTTTCATTTGGCTGTGTGTCTAAATGACTTCCTCACAACACATGAGTAGTTTTTTTTCCTGTTATGATGACATGATGACTGACCGTTTATCAAATAAATGCATATTTGGTACATATGCATATTTCTTATATTCATAAAATTTACCTATCTTTAGCAAGAGTCTATCATATACACTAAGACATTTTAAATATCCACATTATAAGTTAAAAAGATGACAAGTGCAATTCACAAACCTTAAGAATTTAAAGTACTGAATTACAGTCAGAGATGAGAAAAATTTACTCTGTCACCTTCAAATTTACACCTCTCCCTTCAATTGTTATCTGTGTAAAACCATATATCTAGGCTTTACCCGAAAGGATAAAGAGCCATTTCTGCTGATTTTCATGCTTATTTTGGGATACAAATAAAGATCCGTGAGGATCCTAAAAGAGACATGAACCTTAGTATCGAAGCCAGTGAAAGTGAAAAGAGAAAAATGCTAGGAGCCTAAAAGTTATGTAATCTAAAAGCAAAGAAGCTAGTAGAATGAGAATGTTATTGAAATTTCTACTTATCCATAATAATTACATTGTATTATATTTCTTTAGTTTTTAAATTCCTCAAAAACTTCTCAGCAATTTTATATGTTTTTTTAGAATGGCAAATGAACTTTATCATGAAATGCACTCAATAATATGATAGTATTAGCTGAATTTCAGCTAATGACAGTATTAGCTGAAAATGCAATCAATGTTAACTAATCCTAGGTAAGGAAAGATGCCTTCTGTAAATCTCTCTCACACAGAGAATAAATCCTAATGTCAGTAAACGTGTTACCTCTTAAGTACTTTGGAGGTGCTCAATGTACTGCTGGTAGGAATCCTATATTTTAGGATAATTACAGAAGCCACATGATGAATAAAGACCTAAGACAGCATTAGGGAAACTAATGTTTTGACTGCACAGTTCTAGACAGATATTTATACCTGTTTTTGAAAGCCTGCCTATGCTTTTGCTGCTTCCAGAACTATCACCTCTTGTCAGAACTGAAATTCCACTGAAGCTGCTGGCTTTGGTTACAGCGGGCTTGAAGTTTCGGAGAGAGCTATCTGAATCCGTGCTGCTCCAGGGTCGTGGTTCAGAGTACTTCAACTCGTTCTCAGTGCTGCTCTGATGGCTATTTGTTGATCTCCCTGAAGAATCTTTATTAACTCTGTAATTTAGAAATAAAACTTTGAGAAGCTAATAGAGACAAAAAGGAAAATTATTTAAAAAATGCTTTAAATATTCAATACTGTGTACTGCACGAAAACATGCTTCCAATACCTAAATATCTGGCGCCTCTGCTGGGTGCTACTAGCATCCTCGTCTTGGATTCTGTTGGCATTTTCATAAAACATTTTTATTTTTTTTAAAACATTTTTATTTTTATTAGCATCAGTGAGACACTTAGCAAAACAAATGTTAAAAAGCCCCTCACCTTTTGTCAATAATATAATTCTCTTGGGAACACAGGGACTAGAAAGAAAGAACAGATATAAAAAGTTGAGCATTTGTCGGATAACGCCATCTGGAAACTAACGATGACAACAAAAATCGTGTAACAATTTTAAAAAAGTAGTTACCCTCACCCCTCAAATCAAACATGGTGATAAGTTGCAAAATAAGTGACAATGAAAAATTATTTTGGCTTGGAGATACTATGCTTATTTTTAACAGATACACATTTTTGAAGCCATTCATTTTTGTTGTACAAAGTAGCTTGAAATTCAAATATCTAACAAGTGAACCCATTTTCACTATTACATATTCGAAGTATACACCTGTCTGTAGATTCCACCTCCTTCACTCAACAAATATTTTGATCACCTGTGCTTTGGCAGTAGCTGTAGCAGTGAACTAGCAGCTACGCCTCAATGTAGCTTACAGCTAAAATCCTCCAGTGCTATTAACCTAACTCAGGCAACCATCTGTTTTGCATCTTGTATTATTACAACAGTCTTCTAGTTTTCCAGCTACCAGTTTTGCTCTTTTCATCCAATTTAAACAGCAGAAGCCATAGCTATCTCTCTAAAATATCAATCTGATCACGCCTGTTCCCTCCTTAATAGCCCCCTTCGTTCTAGCACAGGGGTCCACAAACTACAGTCAGCTACCTGTTTTTGTAAATATACATTCATCAGAACACAGCCATGCCCATTCATTTGTGTTTTGTCTATGGATGCTTTCATATTAAAATGGCAGATTTGAGTTGTTGCAATAAAGACTATATAGCTTGAAAAGCCTAAAATACTCATTATCTGTCCCATTATAGAAAAAGTTTGCTGACCCCTGCTCTAGCTAAAAGCCCCAACCTCCTTAACTAGCTTTCAGGAGCAAGTCACCTGCTTCCTGCTTATTTCTCCAATTGAAACGTCCCTCAATTCTTGTCACCTAGGCTACAATCCAGGTACTCTGAATCTCTCAATTCCTCATGTGTCAAGTTCTCCTTTATCTCTGGCTCGCTGCAGATGTTGACCCTGGACACGGAATACTTCACTCCTTCAGTTCTTCTCTTGGAAGCTAACTCTCCCTCTCACTCCTCAATTCTGGTTTGTGGTGCTTCTCTGCTGTGTTCCTTATTTTACCTTCACGTTTCTATACAAATCACACACCATGTTGTCATTATCTGAATACTCATCGTGGGTAAAGACCTCATCCATCTTACAAACTAGAGAGAGGAAATAGATCTAGGTTAGGCTCTGAGTTCAGAAGACATGGGCTGAAATCCCAACTCTGGCATTTTCTAGCTGGATGATCCTTGTCTGTTTTCCTTAGTTTCCTGGAGCCTCAGTTTACTTATCTATAAAATAAAAACAGTGATAGTATCTACCATATATAGGGTTGTTTGGGAGATAAATTAATGTAAATGTCCATGGATATGTTCTCCAGTGCCCAGCACAGCACCTACTATACATGATCAATAAGATTTGTTGAATATTATAAAGTTTTAACTGACAGTCTAGATTTTAATGTCATTTACGTTTTTTTTTTTTTTAATACAGAGCTAACTTCTATCTCTGGTGGTATTAAAACAAATTACATATATTCTTTTTTTTTTTTTTTTTTTTTTTTTGTGGTACACAGGCCTCTCACTGTTGTGGCCTCTCCCGTTGTGGAGCACAGGCTCCGGGGCCATGGCTCACGGGCCCAGCTGCTCCGCGGCATGTGGGATCTTCCCGGACCGGGGCACGAACCCACGTCCCCTGCATTGGAAGGCGGACTCTCAACCACTGCGCCACCAGGGAAGCCCTACATATATTCTTATATCCTTGACTAGTACCCTGTACTGCACAGAGCAGGTGCTTAACAGATATTGGTAAAATCAAACTGATTCTCCCTTAAATATATGTGTAAAGTAATCAGCCACTTAAAAGATCTCTTCCAGGACTTCCCTGGTGGTCCAATGGTTAAGACTCTAAGCTCCCAAAGCGGTGGGTGTGGGTTGGATCCTGGGTCAGGAAACTAAGATCCCACACACCGCACAGAGCAGCCAAAAAACAACAACAACAACAACAACAACAACAACAAAGATCTCTTCCATATAATCACTTATAAAGTAGAAAACAAATATTAAACTGAAAAATCAATTAGCTGTATTTTAAAAGAAGAAACAAGTTATTTATCAAGAAAAGTCCACTAACAAGTAGGATTTAGAGTACATGATTTTGTAGACAGTGACCAATGTTCTAAAAATCTCAACTCTGTGAGAAGTCTGGAAGAAAAAAATATTACATAAACTATATACTCAGTCTAATATACTACTCCTTAGTCGATCTGCTTTCAACTTTTGAAAAGTTTATACAACTGGTGCAAAGTAGTATTTTATAAACTACTAAATCATTAACATGAACAAGACAGACTGCAGTATTTCTAAAGGGGTGACTTTATATGTAACAAATGTAGTTAGAAGTATATGTGATCAATAGATTGAGGGAGGAGTGACCCCTATAATGCAATTAGCATATATTTACACATGAAGAGCTAAATATAAGTTAGAACATACATCTTGGGAAAATATTCGGTCTCTAGCTCTCTGGTACTCTTCTTCTCTTTCTTCTATAGATTTGCTTCTTCTGTCATCTTTCAAACGTATTCTCATCTGAAGAAAAGAGAACAATTAATCTTGGGAAAATGGTCTGCTGGTATAAGTCCAGCACCTATAAAAATGCTCTAGTCATGCTAGGTTACCTGGTTATCATCTTTGTCAAAGCTAGAGTTATCTCTCTTGAGGATATATCGTTTCTGAAAGTCTTCACCTTTATCATCCTTAATATGTTCATTAAATTTCTGATCAGGTCTAAAAAAAAAAAGCAAAAACCAAGGGAACAAAAGAGATAATACAAAATATTTACAGAAAAGTTAAATATAACGCTTTATAGAAGGTGATAAATATAAGTTACCACTCACTAGTGCCATTAATAGATACTTACGTTATCTCAATTACTCCTCAAAACAATCTTATGAGAAAATATTAACTACCCCATGTCATGACTGAAAGGCTGTATGAAATACATTGTGGGCTCTGGAATTTGACTGCTAAGGTTCAGATACTCAGCTTTAACACTTAGTTGTGCTTTAGGACTTACACAAGTTACTTATTAACCTTTATTTCCCCTAGTTTCCTCACTTGTAAATAGGAATTACAGTGTACCTACTTCATATGGCTGTTGTGAAGATGAAATGAATTAATAGGTGACCAGCACTTAAAACAGTAAACACTCAGTAGAAGTTTGTTATTATTATATTACTGAGAAAACTGAGGTTCAAATGGCTAAAGCAAGGGTCCAAGGTCAAAGGGCAAGTACATGACTGAGCCATACTTGGAGCCCTGGTATGTAAGACTCAAAGCCTGTATATCATCTTTGCATTGCCTCCTCTAAATCTAAGAAACAATTCTGGGACAAAGAAAAAAGTATAGCACAGTATTTTATGTTACATTCCTATAGTACCTGGTTTGGTGTTAATCAAATATTTTGTGGCTGAATTTAATAAAGCTTAAGAGACTACTTCAAAATGCAACCAAGTTACCAAGAATTCATAATTACAGCAGGGTACATCTTTGTTTTATATTAATTGAAATAGGTTAAAAAGAGAAGTTCCTTTTTGAAGGTTAATGTTACAACCTAAAGAAATGATTATGAACTCTTAACAACATATTTTATGGCTGATTGGCCGGTCTTTCCTCTATGGAAATGTTGCAAGTTCTGCTGAGATCCAGAAGACAGACAAGGTTGTTGCCCTTGGAAAATTACAATTATATAAAACTTCACTTTCTGAAATGTATTCTCAGCTTCAACAAATTAATCCATTCAACACTCTTGAGATGTAATACCATCCTATTATAAAACTGAAATATGTGATATATAAAAAATATATTTAGAGGAAATAAAGGCTAACTGAACCCCTAAGCAATTTTTTACATATACTTTAAATATATATTATGTAGTCACATAATATATTATGAATACCCTAAATAAATTTCTAAACCAACTAAACCTCAGTAATGACATTTTCAGCAAACTTGACCAGATATTTCAATATGTAGTAATCAAGTTAACACTTCTGAATATTTGTTTTAACCTAGTGAATTTTTAGTAAAGTACTATATCTACCTCCTGTCAAATGATGCAAAAGATTTTTTAAAAAAATAAATTTATTTATTTTGTTTATTTATTTTTGGCTGCATTGGGTCTTCGTTGCTGCATGCGGGTTTTCTCTAGTTGTGGTGAACGGGGCCTACTCTTAGCTGTGGTGTGGTGGCTTCTCTTGTTGTGGAGCACGGGCTCTAGGCGAATGGGCTTCAGTAGTTGCGGCTCGCGGGCTCTAGAGCGCAGGCTCACCAGTTGTGGCGCATGGACTTAGTTGCTCCGCGGCAATGTGGGATCTTCCCGGACCGGGGCTCGAACTCATGTCTCCTGCATCGGCAGGTGGATTCTTAACCACCGCGTCACCAGGGAAGCCCGATGCAAAAGATTTTAAAATGAGAATTATGGGGCTTCCCAGGTGGCACAGTGGTTGAGAGTCCACCTGCCGATGCAGGGGACACGGGTTCGTGCCCCGGTCCGGGAAGATCCCACATGTCGCGGAGCGGCTGGGCCCGTGAGCCATGGCTGCTGAGCCTGCGCATCCGGAGCCTGTGCTCCGCAACAGGAGAGGCCACAACAGTGAGAGGCCCGTGTACCGAAAAAAATAAAAATAAAATAAAATAAATAAAATGAGAATTATGTAAGTAAGCTGAAGAAATCTCTATTTTAAAATATACATAGATAAGTGAAACAGAGCACATCTCCACATAAAGCGATACAGAGAACTAAAGAGAAAAATAAAAGAGTAAAAAGATTTCATGACCAAACTGATAAGAAAAAGATTGCTTTCTTTAGGAATTTGAAGGATTATCTATTTAGTTCTGACAATGGCAGTATGTTGTTATTTATTTGTCCATGATTGCCCCATTTACTTATATCAACTATTTCTGTAGCTGTTCAAAATCACATTTTCTTATTGAAAGAATTTGTACTTGGGTGAAAAAAGAGATGGTTATACCAATATGAACTATAAGATTTAACCAAGAGCCTGGCAACTTTTCTAAGAGCAGCTGGATCCCCACACCAAACAGCATTAGCAGGCATTTCAGCTAACCTTAAGACTGTCTTACCTCTGTCTTTTATAGATGCCTGAATTTACTGCCCTGCAATCGCCAACTTCCCGCTCCAATGAGACAGCCCAGTGGACACCGGGTTGTTGACATCCACAACACCACTGGTTCAAGGCTGGAGCGGGTAATCTGCCTATGAGGAAAAGGCAAGTTTGTTTTTATTCATTGTGGAGCAGATCTCTAAGGTTTTCTGATTTACATCCTTCTTCATATTCCAGAAGAAATAAAATAAGAATACAGTGTAACGTCAATGATCTGAAATGTTTAGTAATAATTACGCTATTGATCCATTCTTCTTTAAGTACATCATAAACATCTGCGTTTAGCTAAACTTTTCATGATCTGGATAAAGAGAACCTTGACATCACTCGCAGCATTCAAATAACTGAGGTTACACTGTATTGAAAACCTTAGAGAGTCACCAGTCGAAATGTTAGTCAAAATGCCTGCTAATGTACACATGCTTGGGCATCCAGCAGCTCTGAGTAATGTTGAAAGGTACTGGTTAAATGAAGTAGAGTTCTGTTCACCTTAAGTCCAGCTCGTAGGTTATGGTTACTATCCAACTTTAGCCATGATACAACTAACTAGGAAAAAGCTGAAAGATGAGGATATTTTCAAAAGACTGAAAGACAGGCATAGGAAAATTAAATCAGATTCCCATTTGCAGGTAAAATTTAATGCCCCTGAAAATATGGGATCCTTTTCAAAGACATTTGTCTTCATTAATTTAATTTTAGTTGTAGTAACAATCATTTAAAAATACTAGCTTCCACCAATATACCTATTTAGTTGACAAAATACTATTTGAAATGGAAGAAAACCAACTTAGTCAAGCAAACAATATGACAGCTACAAGGGTAAAGCCCATTATAACAAAAAGGAAATTAATGAATTTATTTATTCATTTATTTATAAACCGTGCAAACTGAAGGGTTCATAATAGACAGAACCCTGAGAAGTCTAGCTTCAAGGAAGGAAGAAAAACAATGAACTGAAAAGCATTATTTATGGCATCTGAAGCTGTCTGCTGCTCATTATCACAGATCCACTGCCGCCACATATGAAATTAATATAGAAAATTCTTTTGATAGGAAACCACCGCGAAGTATAATGTTAGCTGAACTCAACTGCGTTAGCTTCACAAATAGGCCTCTGCATTGGGCCTTTTGCTCCCACATATCAGCACTGATTATCTATTTCACCATACTGTACAGGTATCACTTTTTAAAGCAAATGATTCCTCTTAACTCCTTAAAATTTCTTCCTCAGTCAATTACACATAGCCCAGAAGGGTACAAAACATTATGGATGATACTGGATTAACCAGTAAGTCTCACCGTCCTGAGATTTGTGGAAGAAACGGAGCAAAAACAAAGGTGGAAAAGACAGTAAACTGATAGAAAATTAATTAAATGTAAGGGTGTTAAAGTTTGCTCTCTTTTTTTAAAATTTGCCTGAGGTTGGCCACAGGTAACTAAATTATATTAATTCAAAAATCCGCAAGAGAATGATTATAAAACATTACTGATATTATGACCTTTGAGGGTTTTTTAAAACCCATCCTCATTCATCTGTCTTATTTCAGTCCAGACTGGTGCATTTTACACCTTGTGAGTTAAATCTACTTTTTGGTCCCGTCACATACGGTTGTCACGAAGCTGAATTAGGCTGCTAAAACATGTGGAAAACCTGAGATAAAAGGTGCTACAGAAAGATAAAGTAGTATCAAACACATAGATAATATATAACTACATTTCTTGATACTTACATTCTTGTATTGCTAGTTTTGTTTACTATGACAGACTTCCCACTCTGATCAACATTGTGGTCTAATCCAAAGTAAGCAGCGACTCTGTGTAATAGCATCCTATGGTAAGATGTCATTGGGGGGAATTTTTTACGTGGAGACCTAAAAGTAGAAGAAAAACTAATTTAGTAAATCTTAAAGAACTGTGATGACAATTTATTTTCTTGTTAAAGGTTAGGACTTACTCATTATTACCAATGAAATCTAAAATTTCTTGTTCCAATTTCAACAGCATCATTCTGTCCCTGAAACAAAATATGAAAACTCTTATATATAAAATTTAACACTGACCTAATCATACCATAAATGTTGAATTTACAGGGCTATTTTTTGGGGGGGGGGTAAAACCTGTATACTGAAGAACATCACAAGCTTGATGCTAGAATGTTTACATGCTTTCTAAAAAATAGTAATATTTTAAAAGATGACTTTTAAAAATTTTATGGAAAATTTCACACATACACAATTGTAGAGAGACTATCATCCAATTTCAACAATTACCATCATGTGGCCATTCTTAAAACAGATATATCTTGATCTGCTAAATATTACTATATTAGATTCTGTTCTGCAAATGTATGGATTATAACAGCATATTAGTCCTTACTTCCCTACTCAATAAAGCTAAGAGGTAGCAGGAAAACAGACATCTTTAGTCAGGCTCATGACTTTGTTATTCTGAACTCCATAGAAACAGTACTCTAAAGAACATGCAATGCCAGTAACAACAGGAATACTCCTATGGGAATCCAGTGCTAGTTTATAAATGGAACTATAGCAGAGAAGTATGAACTATATTACTAACTCTAATTCAGAAGGAGAGGACTTTTCAAATCATTCTGAAAATCACTATTATATATTTCTAAGACTTTGGGAATTTTTCCCACAAAGAATCAAAATGAACCAAAGACCTCCAACATGTAAAATAAATAGGGACGCTAGGGAACACCTGCACGTGCTCCTTTAGACCACTAGGGTCCTATTTAGCACACTTACAAAATAAGTTACTGGTACCACTCCCTTTCAAAGGACCTCCCTGCCCACACACCAAGAACATGGCTCAAGAGAGTATTCCTGTGCTCACTGTAAATGTCATGCGCATGTGGGAAAAACAAAACAAAACAGAAACAAAAAAAACCCCTCAAAGAACCTTAAAGCTAGAAGTAGCTTTACAAATCATTCAGTTCTGTTTCTAAAATTTTATAGATCAAGAAAACTAGGCCAAGAGGTTAATGTTTCCCTCCCAAATAAACACTATATAGTAGATCCCTCTCAAATTTTAAAAGGAAACAGTGCCCTTGCTTAAGTTGCCCGAAAGTCTATACATCAGCTCTGAGTTTGATCTTTTCTCTATATTGTGGAAGAAGTCTTATAAAAAACTGAGTAATATTAACCATACATATTTTTATATCAGTTGAAAAAAATCAAGAGAATAACATGCCTATGTGGTGATTTCAAACCCAAAGCTGAAAACACGATTACATTTTAACTCAAATTCTAGCAACATTCAATTCTGCCCCTAAACCTGTTTCTCCTTCAGTATTCTGCATTATCAGCGTGGCACTACCTTTCACTTGGCATATTGTACTAGAAGCATTTTTGGCCCATTACTGTGCTTTTAAAAATCCTCCTATGCAGTTAATTACTATTGCAAAATTTATCTATCTTCAATCTATTTTTCTTCTATTTCTACTGCCACTACCCTGGATCCAAGCAATCAGGATCTCTGACTTGACTACTGTAATAGTAGTGTATTATCTCTCTGTATCCTCCCTTGTTCCCTCCTAATCTGTTCTACCTGGAGCATCCATAACAATCTTTTAGAAACACACATGTGAACACAAGTCATGGCCTTGGTTAAATATTTATCACAGGTTTCTCACTGCTCATAGGTTATAACTGAACACCTGTAATGTGGCCTACAAGGTGGGCATGATCTGGTCTTCATCTACCTCTTTAGCTTCTTTTCCTGCCCCTTACTCACAAAACTCTTATCATTTTAGCTTACTCCTGTAATTGCCAAGCTGGTTCCTTGAACAAGCTGTTTCCTTTGCCTAGGACAGCTTCTTATATTCTTTCTTAGAACCTGTTTCTTTCATACCTTTAATAGCGTTTATCACAATTACCATTATATAGTTATTTGGACTATAGAGAGGAGCTCAACAAATGTAATTGTGTGGAATAAATTATTCAGATTATTTCATCCATGTCTTTTAATATTTTTTTCCTTAAAATGTTGGGGGAGGATGGGAAATTTTTACTTCATAAGGTTTCCCCCAAAAAAGGACTTATTTACTTAACTATAAGACCCTCTTTTCTTCTAATTTTTTGGGGGTCAATTTGTCTTGAGATGATATAATTTTCAGTAACTTTCCTAATGTATTTTATATACTTGTTGCAGGGGAAAAAAAAGGAATCTGAGGCAGGCAACTTATTCAGCATTCATGAAACAGTGCATTTAAATTTGTTTCCTCTGTTTGAGCTCAACAGCAGGCCTAAGATATGTGAAATGTTCTTCAGTGAATGAACTGGCATTGAAAACAAATTTCTGTTGTCTCCATGAAAGTAAACAAAATCTAACGATTTTACTAGCTATTGATACAAATTCAGGTTTTTATTTTTTTTTCCTTTCGCATGTAGATCTATGGATTGCAGAGGATTTTCTATTATTACCTGGGCCATTTATTTAAATAAGTTCCCGTACTTAGTTTACGAAATTTTCAGTTAGTAAAAAGTAGAACTTGTTAGGAAAATAGCTTTCCTAAGTTCTCAAGATTTACACTTCCTGCCTGTATCATATAGCTATGTATGTATATGATACATGTATGTATGTATATGATACTATGTATGTATATGTACATGATATATCTACAGCTTGGTCTAAGTTTCCAAATTTTCAAATCTGTAATCAAGGTTAGATATTTTGGTAATGGCCATAAGTTGAAAATTAATAATCCTTTATAGAAGCATTACATACATCAAACTAACAGATCCACAAATTCCTTTTCTTAAGGCATAAGGTTTATTAGCGCATGAACCTAAAAGTAGGCATGCATTGAACTTATCATATAACGTTTAAAAATAGACCAATAAATGCTGTCTATTTATTAAAGAAATAATAAAAACAAAGATCTCAATCAAACTGACCAATAAACTACTATCTAAAGTGAAAATGAAGGGGCAAGAATCTTTTAGTTACCAGTGCTCTAGTGATTATACCAGAACTGACTTTAGAGAAAGTGTGTGCAGCTGGTATACAAGTGGCAAATAAAAAAGAAGAAAACAACAATGCTTCCATCTGACCACACCCTTCCCAATGTTCCACATGACCTGGGTCAAATATCTGCAACAGGCAAGAAATAAGATGATTCAGACATTACCTCCAGTAAAAGTAATTTTAGGAAATATTTCAAACACAGAACAATTGTACGATATTCCCCAGAACAATACAGTTTACTTTTACAATATCCATTCTCAGGATTTATCCATGGGGCTGCTCCCCTCCATTAGCGATGTAATATAGTTGCCTATATTGTCCATGTTTCTTTAGTACACTGTGGAATTTACACAAAACGGGTATAAAATCAATACAAAAACAGGTATAAAAACCATGTGAGTGAGTGTAAACTCTATCTTGGACAACTTCAGGTTCCCGGGTTCTAAACTAGTAATGAGTATTATTATAGTTTCCGATAATATTTCTTGAAACAGGAATTCCAGATAAACTGTTATTTAACACCTGAGGTTAAGTTTATTCATCGGGATGAGAACAAGATAAAAGATTAATGATCTGAAGAAAAAATTTGAAATAAAACATTAGCTAAATTTTAGTATCACTAAAAGTAAATCTGCTTAACATTTAGAAATCTCTGAGGAACAATCTTGAAAGCTCTAATGGAAATTTGCCAGACTTATTACTAATTTTGTGCCACGTATATCTGGCAATTAATTGTGTGTTTCATTGAGAGAACACTGAGCTATCACTTAGGCAAATTTTGTTTCTCACAAAATTTAACATTAGCTACAACTTTCTAATCCACACTGACATTACTAATAACTTATTCATTAGCCATTACATGAATGATTCACCTATATATTTATTCAAATAAAAATGCATACACAGAAGGATTAAAGTTGTAATACATGCTACACAACATGGATGAACCTTGAAAATATTATGCTAAGTGAATGAAGCCAATCACAAAAGACCACATACATATGATTTCATTCACATGAGATATCCAAAACAAGGAAGTCTGTAGAGACAAACTAGATTAGGGTTCAGGGCATAGAGAGGTGATAGCAAAAGCGTTCAGGGTTTCTTTCTGGGGTGATGAAAAAGTCCTAAAATTGATTGTAGTGATGGTTGCACGTATCTGTGAATATACTAAAAACCATTAAATTGTACACTTTAAAAACACATATGGGGCTTCCCTGGTGGCACAGTGGTTGAGAGTCCGCCTGCCGATGCAGGCGACGTGGGTTCGTGCCCTGGTCCGGGAGGATCCCATGTGCCGCAGGGCGGCTGGGCCCGTGGGC
The DNA here is from genome assembly GCF_951394435.1 of Stenella coeruleoalba. Classification (NCBI taxonomy): domain Eukaryota; kingdom Metazoa; phylum Chordata; class Mammalia; order Artiodactyla; family Delphinidae; genus Stenella; species Stenella coeruleoalba. The sequence goes on along the minus strand of NC_137151.1, from coordinate 34,830,701 downwards.
CATGGCCGCTGGGCCTGCGCATCCGGAGCCTGTGCTCCGCAACGGGAGTAGGCCACAGCAGTGCGAGGCCCGTGTACCGCAAAAAAAAAAAAAAAAAAAAAAAAAAAAAAACCACATATGCAGATAACTTTAAAACTTTTTCATTTATAGAGGAAAACAAGAGAATTGCACAAAAGAAAAATATTTTGTAATGTATAAATATAGATTTCTATATTTGTCCTTATTGATGTTTCTCCTACAGGTTCAGAAGAAAGAAAAATTCTGCCTGTTTAAGATCCCATCTTATTTTACACAAACTAGCTATGTATTTTCTACCATGCTCCTATTCCTTAATCTATTGAGTTCTAGTTTCCACCATCCTACCGCAAATGAAATGGTTTGTTAAAATAGCCAACAACTTCCTAGTTCCTCAATCTAATGGATTGTTTCATTTTACCTTTCATGATACTGTTGCTGATTGGCTGACTTCTAAGACAAGCGTTCTCATGATTCTTTTGCAATCTTTAACACCCATGGTCTCTTCCTTCACATCTACCCTTAACACGTTGCCTTTCCACAGAACAAAGCAAGAGTCACTTCTACTGAAGACTGATGGCTGCCGATAACAGCAGCCAGGCTCATTTACCTGAAAACCAGAGCCTTTTAACTGCTGACACACTTCATCTCACTGTGGCTTTCCATCAGGCACCTCAAACTATACTTATTTATAACAGAACATACCTTACTCCATTCAGGCTTGCCCTTATTTACTTCCCCTGTTAATGGAACTAGCTGTCAGTCCAGCCAGAAATCTAGCAGCTGTTCTGTTCTGCTCCAACGTGCCACTACTCTTCCATATCCAAATAATTACCAAGTCCTGCCACGGTACTTCTTAGATGTCTTTCGAATGTGTCCCTTCCTCTCTATTCTTCTCTGTGTTCGTCAACCCACAGTCCTTGCTTATGATCTTGGCCCCTCACTGACAAAGTAATCTTTCTAAAACATAAATCTCATTATAGCATCACCCTTTTGAAAATTCACCCTTTTGAAAATTCTGTCATGACTCCTCAACGTAGCATGCCATACTCAGTATTTCTCAAACGATGAACTACTGGCATCTCAAGTAAGGCTATTTTTCGTCGATCATTGCATCCCTAGCTTACCAGTAGCATTCCTTACTCATTCACCACCCCAGTGTGTTGGTACTATCCTAGGTTGAGGACAACTGCATAACCTGCTTTCATTCCTCAACAACGCCCTCCGCCTCATTTTCTACAATCACTTGCCACATGCCTCCCTGATAGAGCCAGAGTGTACAATCTCGTCTTTGCTTGGATATGCCACCTCTCTCTCGTATGACCGTGCCCTGGCGATGCTCTTGTCTCCCTTGTGCCGCTCATGTTCCAGTTTAAAGCACTCTGAATTCAAGACTCAGCTCAGGCATTATCTTTTCAGTGAAGCCTTCCCATATCCTTTCAGAGGTTGGGATCCCCTCCCTGTGCTTTTAAAGCACACTGAAAAACTTCTTTTACAACATCTATTCTATTTTAATTACATATCATGGGTTTTTTTTTTCTAGCACACAGACAGTGAATATTTTAGGGTCAGAGATTATGTTTTGTTCATCTTTATATCTACAATGTTTAGCACAATGCTTAGCACGTGATATATACCCAAGAAATGCCTGTTCAATGGACTAATGAATTCACCTTTCAGTTGGGACCGCTGAGGAATAAGTTTGCGGAGTTGGCTGACTTCTTCCTCACCTCACACTTATACATCTTCAGCCCATATTACAGGGAGACCACTTTTCAATTTGGTGGGTCCCCTTTTGGGGTTTATGTTAAATGTAAAATAGGAAATCAAGATGGTACTGAAACAATAAATCCTGAATGAAATTAAAGGTGTATCTTGAAGCAAGACATGAGATAAGGCTCAATGATACTAAAGAGAGTTGTTTGTTTTCTTTCATGTGCACCTATCCAATGAACTGAAGATTTCACAAATTTTTACTACCACTCTGGGAAGCTAACATTCTTAACCTTCAAGTCTTCTACCCCATGAACATGTTGGTCAGATATTTTGTGGATAAACCTCTCTGTGGGGAGACTGTCTCACTGGGGTCGATGACCTGTCAAAAAGCTAAATCTATTTATCTAGTACCTCGGCAAAACAAAGGACTTCACAATTAGTTAAATTTGTGACTCAAATAAGCACCTTAAAAATCTTTGGGTTGGAGGTTTATAAACTAAGCAAGAAGAAACAAAAATTCTGCATTCAATTAAGTCCAAAAACTTGTTATAAGTGAATACACTAAGTTATCTGGTTGAGTGCTTTATCATGAGGTATATTTCTCTCTCTCCTATTTCATGATTAATGATAACTCTTCATCTCAATTAAGAGTCAAAATAGCTTGGTGATTCTGTATTTTCCCAAATTCCTAAAGAGTATGAATTATCTTTATATCATGGTGATATACATAATGCCAAAAGATATTTATACATGTGCATATAGAGGCCAACAACATCTTAGCCCTAAGAAACTAAAATGTTTCTGGTGTACTTTAAATATTTTAATCTTATTCTAACTCAGTAATGAAAACATATATAACAAAATTATGGTACTCTAGAAGCAATGTAAACCTTATAAATTTAATTTTTACCTGGGATTGTTTTTTAATGTATTTACTAAAAATTCATGTAGATCTATGCCAGTTGAATCAGTGTATTCTTGACTGGAATCTAAAAAACAACAACACAAAAACCCAGTATAAAGTTGTTTGAAACAAATCCCTTTCCCTTTACACATGATGTATATTAAAATAAAATGAGATGCCCCACATTGAAAAAAAACTGACAAAGTAGGAAAATGGAATTTATGATGAATTCAGATGACCACAATTTTGCTACTCCCATATAATGAGCATGACATGGATTTACGTAACTGTATGTCTATGTACATTCTTAAAAAAATTTATCTCTCAAATGTGCCAGTTTAATTTGTTCTGAATTCTTAAAGATCCTTTTATATACTCACCACAGTCCTCATATTCAAAAATGTCTCAAGCAAAAAATCAGAATGATTTAGACAATTAACTACGTTTGAAGCAAATTGAGTCTGTTTAGTTCAGTTACAAATATAAGTGCAGGCAATAATTTGGAGATAGGCAGGAACTGTAGCTCTGAAAGAATATTTAATTAGATTTGATCGGGTCTATCACAAAAAGCTCGCTTTCAAAATGTTTCTTTACAAACATTCATGTTTATTTCTTCCCCTTAAATGTAATAGCCTTATGCTGTTTATAAAACTGGTCAACATAACTGGGTCTATAAATTAAAAAAGCATTTTTATAGACTTGTAATGATATATGATGAAGTCCCTTAAAATTTATTATAAAAGATAAACATTCTAGGTTTCCAAGAATATTCTTACTGGATACTGAACATTTTGGCATCAGCTCTCTGTATCATAAGGAATTAAAAAAAAATAATATTTTTAGTGGAATCAGTATTCAAATTATAGTGATTCCATTATTTCAATACAAGAGACAGACCAATAAGTGATCATGACAGTTATCTTCCTTGGTGACTTTTGCATGTGTTGCAGTTTTTTGGCTAAAGCATCTTACTGATGTTCAGCAGAACTGCCTTATGCCATTTTGCACAGAACAGTATCATCCCTTCGGTCTGTTCGAGATCATTTTTAATAGAAATACACTATGTAAAATTATTCAAGGGGTAAAGGATGGAATTATCGACAGTAAAACTAAAATTTTGTTTAAAAAAACACAGAAATAAATTGCAAACCTCTTGATAACATTTTTCTGGGCAACTTATCACTGGCTTTTTCTTTTTCTGCTTCATCTTTTGAGGGCTTCTCCTCTTTTTCAAATGATTGTGTTAACTGGATCTGAATTTTCTCCTGTTGGAAGGTAAAATCAGTTATTAAGTGAAAATATAAAGTGATTCAGTTAATACCTCACATTTGTATTTTTTTGAGTAATACAAAATTGTATGGAGAAAAAGATTTTTATTTTATCCAATTAGATTCTTCAAACTAGAATACAACTTAAAATATTTTTACCGTTTTAATCAACTCTTGATAAAAAAATGTTAAAATTAAGGCTTTGAGTTGAATTTATCAATTGAAACATATCCTGAAAATTATCTTAGAGAAAATAAATGTTTTTTTAAGAATAGTTTAAATGAATCTACTTGTAAAACCCTTGGAGGACAGAACAGGTCTTTTTAACCTATTTTTTTTTTGCAGTGGAGATGCCACAGTCAAGCAAAGTATGACAATTATCATCAATCATGACAATAGGAACATATGAGTCAGGTCAACACTTATCAAAAAATACTTTGAGTGTCCATTATAATCATATTTCTTCATTTTCTTGCCATATAAAACTGTAAATAAAAACTTTCCAAAACCAAATCCCCCACTTTGCTTATTTCCTATTTGAGCCTACTATCACTGTTCCTCCTTCAATCACCACAAAGTTGTTTTAGAAAGATTTCAAACAAGATTGTTTTCCTTAGTGATATGTAATATTTACTTGTAAAGTAACCATATTCTCTAAGACTGAAAAGGAGAACTACGTCTACATTTTATTTTTGAAACAATGTCATTACATGCAATTTCAGAACCCAAAGGAATTACTGGAAATTAATTCATATAGCTCAAATAGATAAAAATCACATAGCTCTGTTTATTCAGGCAAACTTATAAAGAAAGGCAGACTAACTTCCAGACCATTTCTACTAAAGATAAAGGTACAGCCTATATGCAAGCTAAATTACTGTATACAGTTGTTCTTTAGAGATGAAAAATATTAATCAATTACTTTGCTTTTCTAGGTGAGGGTTGGTGGTGACGGTAGGCGCAATAAGTCAGTATTGAAGAAGATATAAATTTCAGGAATCTTAAACTTGCAGCCACCAGGATTTCTATTACCCATTTTCTCCCCACATAATTTTTTTCAAAATAGTATTTGGCAGAAGAATTTCAGATCAAATACATACATATTTTTTCCTATGGTGTTGCTGACTGCTATTTTCATCTTTTTTCAACTCTGCTTCCCATTCCATCCCAGTTCAAAGTTGTGCTCAGGATATAGAACAAAAGCTATGCACTGGCAATTTCCACTAAAACGATGAACACCTGCTTTAAGCCCTCCTTTGTCTTGTTTACCAAATCTCATACGTTAATCAATGTCATACGTTCATCAACCAGTCATTTTTCTCATTATGACTCATTTTCTAATCCACTTTCCTCATTCTTTTTTAACTGTAAAATAGATATTTAAAAATGAATCCCAGAACTATGCTTCAGAAGTAGAATATTTAGAAGTTCTCCTGACTTACAGCTTCTCTATTGCTGTTACTCAAGGATAATCCATAAAATCCAGGTTGGAAGAAAAGATTTCACATTTACAACTTCACTAAAAGGCACTTATAATGACTATCATATTTCATTTCCAAATTCTCTTTCTAAAGTCACATATTTTAATTACAGATATTAAACTATTTATCAAGATGAATTGTATTTAAAAATCCAGTATGCATAATGTACTGAGGCTTGTCTTCAGTTGGTACTGAGCCCTTGTTTTCAGTAGCAAATAAACAAGACATATTTTAAATGCCGAAGTCCTTATACACGAACTCTCCTGACTATAAATAACTCAAATGAGAGCAATATCTCCATAGGTAGCTGTAATTCCTTTACTCTTCACTTTGTAATTGACATCATTTATTGAGGTCACTTCCCTCTCATTAGCTGTCATCTGACACAAATGACATCTCTCTTTTAATTGCCTCTCAACCTTTGGAACAATGAGTTTTATTCCAGATTAATTCCTCAAAAATCACATTCTGAAGCAAGCATTATTAGTTGGAAAGTATCTCTGCCGTCAAGGATTTGGTACTAGTACATTTTACAAGAAATAACTTATTTTCCAATTCCCAGTCAGATGCAATTTAGTTAACTCAAGACTGGGAAAAAGACTTTCTATTAAAAAGAATATCTTTTGTTCAGAGAGGGTAATAATAGGTTATTATCCCAAAAGAAAAAGTTAACTGTATCCAAGAGAAATTGAGAAAGACTATATTACGTGGAATAACTGAACTCTGGCATAACCATCTTATTCATTATCCAAATGCTGTAACTCAGCTGTTTTGAACAATATATACGTTAATATACAACATATACTCCTTATATTAATTTTTTCTCATAAATTTTCACTAGACAAATCTATGCAGTACTATAAGAACCCTCTCCCCCCTTCTGCCTCCCACAATAATTTTTCAGATAGGTGAAATGTACCAAATAAAACCAAAGATCATGTCTGTTACAGTTTTTCTCAAAAAAGGCACCTTTTCTGGACTAACAGTCTTATGAATGCCTGACCCTTCTCATTTCCTCTATCTCCTTGGACTAATTATTCCAAGAGGCTAAGATGGTGTAACATTTTGGTCAACAAAACAAAGAAATTAATTTTCAAAAAACATTACATTGCCAACTGCTCCACCCCGAACAGGTGCATTCTTTACTCTGAATGTACACAAGAACTTTTAAAAATCAAAAGTAAATTTTGAACCCTATGTTGCTTGACACTTGAACGAATTTCAAAGGAAACTGATATTAAGTGCATTGACAATAAATAATCTATCAAAAAAGTCCTTTTGTTATAATTCAGAGACAGAGTTGTAGTGCTTTTAAAAACAGAACACATTCTAAATATGTGACAACTATCTTCAGTATCTATAGTAGGCTTTTGACCACATCATCTTCTAAATCAAGGCAAAGCATAACTGTCTTTGCTTGAATTAACAAACGTACAATTAGCATTAAAAAAAAAAAAGACATACAACCTGTCATGGCTTTTTTTCTCTTTTCCTTTATTCAGTCATGTGTCTTAACCACAAAATTGCCTCAATTCTTTGGAAACTAATTGTTGGAATACAGAGGGATTTTAGGTTATTCAAACTCTTAAAAAGTAGAACAAGCCACAAAGAGCCAAAGTTATCACATTGATAAACACTGGTAGAGAGTCCAAAAATAATTATATGTAAATGTCCAAATGTAGAATAAGACAAAGATCAATCCATAACTGAGATTAACAGAAAAGTAAAGTCATAGCATTAAAAAGAATATAAAAAGCAAAAAACCAAACTATTTGCTTGAGTCTTGGTAGTTCTATACTTGGCAAACATAGAAGAGGAATTAGAAATATTAGACAACTATTAGAGCCATGCTAATATGAAAACAGACTTCACCATGCATTCAGGTTAAGTAAAATCATATGTAAGCAGAAGTCTTAGGTAGTCTCCTCTTCACACTCAAGAGGTGTTTGACAAATTTCTAAAAGCCAAAATCAAATTTGGGCAAATTCAAGGGCAAATTTCATCACAATCACATTAACTGGAAGTAGTACTTTAATATAACTTTTCCATAACAACTTATAATTTCCCTTAAAGCCATATTCTCAGTTAATTATATGATCTCTAAGTTTTTCCAGTGAGAAATCATTGCACTAAGCCTTAGACTTAGTAGTTTCACTTAGTAAAAACATATATAACACACGTACATGCACATCCAAATTTTATTTAACATCATGAAAAAATTTTCTCCAGGAAGTAGGTTTTTCCACAACTTTAAATAATTAATTTTTTTCCTTTTTTATTTTGCTTATTGCTTTTTTTTTTTTTTACCTGGTTCTCCTGTGATATCTCTGCTGTAGGGGGTGGTGGAGATTCTTCACACACTGCAAGGCTCCGAACTAGCTTTAACTTTGAGCTTGACTAAAGAAAAGTATTTAAAATTAACACTACATTCCATAAATCTAGGGCATATCCAAAAGCCCCCTAGAGTTTCTTAAGTTTCTTTATAATAGTTTCTGCCATGTACAGACGTAGGTGAAATGTGCAAATTAAATATATCATTAAATACCATTAAAACCTTTTGTTATGAGGGAAAACAATAACTGCAGTTTTGAAAATAATAGCAATAGCAAGAATGGGAATAACTCCAATCTCAAAACCCAAAGAATGATGAGAAAGCCATTTTCTCTACAGATGAAGAACCATTAAAGATATAAAAGCAGTGCACAAAAGCGACTAGGCAAGACAAAAAACCCAAATAAAACAAAACAAGCTTTCTGCCCCAAAGAAAATATGACAAAACTAAACTGAATGCAGTGCTCTATGAAAACAAAGATTCATCAAGCATGAAGGCCCTTGGCATGCCAGCACAAAATATTTACTATACCTTAGACCTTTTTCCTGTCTGTCCAAATGACTGCAGTGGCCGCTGAATACACAAGAAAGATTTGTATTAAATTTCATACTGAAACAAAAGATTGCTTCTTAGTTCATAATCCTAAACCACAGAGAAACTAACTGCACAAAGAATGGAAAACGAGGAAATCAAAGTTGGTTTCAAGTAAAGAAGTACTGATTCCTCCCAAAAGCACACTTGCAGAAGATTCTCTAAAATCCTTCTGTGGGTTGGCATGTCCTTTAAGTGAGCAAATAGCCACAATTTCTGTGTTAATTGAGCTAAATTGAATTTATAGGTAAATTCTTAGACAGTAGCAAAATAAAATATACTTCTTTGGTATTCGATAACATATTACACTTTAGCCAAGGTTAGGGGGAAAAAAAACCCCACAAAGTCCTGAGGAATTTTAAGTGGCTGTGCTCAGCAAAGTTCCAAACTTACTAAGGAGAATGTTTCAAATGCCCACTGAGTCAGAGTACAACCACCTCTCTACTGAGTCTTTTCAGCACTGTACTTCATAGTACACCCCCAGTTTACTAGCACAGACTCCTACTTGCCTAATCTAGGGTAAGGCAATGAAGCAGAAATGAAGAAAAGTGGGCAAGGTTCTAATATGTATGTTCAGCTTGACCACCAGATCATCAATCACGCGAACAGGGAACTCACTGGGGTGAGTAGCTCTAGTCTGTGATACCAGGCTTTGGCTTGGGAAAGCAGCTGAAGTCCCTGTGAACCGAAGCCAGATAGGTTTTCTTTCCTTCCACCTCCTTCTAATCTACTTGTTTAACACCAACCCCAAACAGTACAAGGTCCAGGTATCTATCATTTATACTCAATGCCAGGGAGCCAGTTTGGTATCAAACATAAAACAAAGTCCTTAATACCTAGATGAGTATGCTTCACATATGAAAAAAAGCCACCATTTCATTCTAACATCCGAAAAAAACTTCCTTGTAGACCAACAGAAATGAGAATCTACAGTACCAGGGTGTTGTCTCCCATTTTGAGGCCAAAGTTCTTGAGATAAGAAGCACTATATTCTTGGGAATTTTGACCCTGGATTATCCAACATTAAAAATCAGCAGTAACAACAACAAAATGAAAATTAAAAAAAAAGAAAAATGATCTTCTGTTTCTTACAGAGAAGAAAATGGTACAGATGCATGAACAAATGCACACGGCATTACTGCCTAAGAGAGCTTTTACATGTTGGTTCTGTCTTCTCTATTTACTCACTTCTTTAATCAAGAGGATTTCTGTTACTCGCAACTAAAAACAGAATTAAAAGAAGTTATGTTACATAGAGTAAGGGTTTACAGGAAAAAAAAAATCCGAGAAAAGTCAATAGATGAATACGAGCAAAATGCACATGACTAAATGAGTTCTAAGGCAGCAGAAAAGAATTTACGATTTACTCCGGTCCTCTGCTTTAATCCCTTGTAATTCTACGTATCAAAGGCATAGCACTTTCTCTTAAAAGTTGTTTTTAAAAATAAGAGAGATGATTAACTGACAAGTAAAAGCTGCATTCACATGTAGGACTGGATTTCAATTTCTGGCTTTGCTTCTTACGAATAGGTGACCCTGGTCAAGTTATTTCAGTTTACTTTTACCGGTATAAAAGTTAATATTGTTTGTATTAATTCTCAAGGTTCTTGAAAAGGTTCAGGGAAAGGGTAGATTAAAAAAAAAAGGAGGGGGGGTTGGGGGAGGCTGTATATTGTCCCTACAGTAATGTTTTAGAATTTTCAATGACTTACACATGCATTAACCGTCTCAGTTTTAATTCATAAGAAAACTTTGATGAAGGAAGATTAAAAAAAGAAAAATCGGGCTTCCCTGGTGGCGCAGTGGTTGGGAGTCCGCCTGCTGATGCAGGGGACGCGGGTTCGTACCCCGGTCCAGGAGGATCCCACGTGCCGCGGAGCGGCTGGGCCTGTGAGCCATGGCCGCTGAGCCTGCGTGTCCGGAGCCTGTGCTCCGCAACAGGAGAGGCCACAGCGGTGAGAGGCCCACGTACCGAAGGAAAAAAAAAAAAAGAAAAAAGAAAAGAAAAATCAAAGAGGGGTAAAATTATCTCACTGTGACTTAATATGTTCTAAGCTCCTGCTGTAAGCCACTCTGTGCCAGGCACTAGGCCTATAAAGATGAATAAGACACAATTGTTGGTCTCAAGAGCCTTATAGTCCAGTATCAGAGTTACTAAATAGTAAAACAGAACCCAAGATCTTTAGAATCTTAGTCCTGTGTACTTAATATCACACACCTATAAAAAATCTTGCTGTGAGTCAAATACTACTTGTGAGAGGGAGAATTCTAAAGATGGCCTCCTAACAGGCCCCTCCTCTGGTAATTTAATCGAACTCCAATCTAAAGAATGTTGTGAAGGGATTCTGCAGATGTAATTAAAGTCCCAAATCAGTTGATCTTAACATACAGATAATTCAGCTGGGTCTGACCCAATCAAGTGAGCCCTTTAAAAGCTGAGAGCATTCTTCTGTTGGGAGTGGGGCGGCAGATCAGATTCAAAGGGTGAGAAGGACCTGACACTGCACAGCTGGCTTTGAAGATGGAGGGGACAGATGAAGAGGCCTACAGGCAGCCTCCAGGGGCACAGAGTGGCCCTTGGCCGACAGTCAGCCAGGAAACATGGACCTCAGACCTCCAGCTGCAAAACACTGAGGTGCCATTGTTGTCGGAATGAGTGTAAAGACAAATTCTTCCCCAGAGTCTTCAGATAAGGGCCCAGCCTGGCCAACCCCTTGGATTTCAGCCTTGAGAAACCCTAAACAGAACTCAGCTGAGCTCAACTAACTTCTAGTCTACGTAACCGTGAGCTGATAACTGGGCATTGTTTTAAGCCTCTAAGTTTGCGGTAATATGCGACGACGCAGCAACAGGAAACGAATACACTGCTATATAAGTAAACTATAAACTGCCAAAGTGGCATTATTCAACAAAAATCACTTATTATTTCATTTCAAACAGCAAAGAACCGAAATTACATAATAAATACCAGAAAATCTACCATACACACATGCACACACAACAACAAAGCAGAGAAAACAAGTTTGGCATTAAATAAGAATAAATTATTTTTTAAATGAATTTAGTTATTTAAAGCATGCCTTTCACTTTTCTAGCCCCATTTTTTTTCCTCTAATTTTTGACCCTGGATTAAGCAGGTTACATATATTTAGATTAAGCAGGTTACATATATTTAGATTAAACAGGTTACATATATTTAGATTTTACCCTAGCCCAAGCCAAGTCTCCTTCTCAATTTTTTTTTTTACTGTGGAAAAATACACAGGAAATTTACCATCTTAACCATTTTTAAGTGTGCAGTTCAGTAGTATTAAATACATTCATAATGTTGTGTCACCATCAGCACAATCCATAGCCGTAACTCTTTTCATCTCATAAAACTGAAACTCTGTACCCATTAAACATTAACTCCCCATCTCCTCTCATTCCAAGCTCTGGCAACTACCATGCTACTGTCTGTCTCTATGATTTTTTTAAAATTAATTAATTAATTTATTTTTGGCTGTGTTGGGTCTTCGTTTCTGTGCGAGGGCTTTCTCTAGTTGTGGCAAGCGGGGGCCACTCTTCATCGCGGTGCGTGGTCCTCTCACTGTCGCGGTCTCTCTTGCTGCGGAGCACAGGCTCCAGATGCACAGGCTCAGTAGTTGTGGCTCACGGGCCCAGTTACTCCGTGGCATGTGGGATCTTCCCAGACCAGGGCTCGAACCCGTGTCCGCTGCATTGGCAGGCAGACTCTCAACTACTGCGCCACCAGGGAAGGCCTCAGTATTGACTCTTTTCTTGGAAATACCACATTCTCTCTCTGGAAAAAGTGAACTGTTCCAGTAACTTTCTTCCCGCTGTCTGCGAGGACAAGATCAGCATGTCACTGCTCTCGGATTTATGTTTCTGTTGTATACATCACTGGGGGCCTGTGATCCTGGAAGATGCCAAGGGGCACTAATCATTTGATTAGAGTAGGTTCCACAGCTTAACAGCTGTTTTCAGTGTTGTTCAAAGTTCTGCCCACAGACCTGTCAACAGGCAACACCTGGGAGCTTGCTGAGGTGCAGAATCTTGGCAGTCTCACCCCACACCTTCTTCAATCTCTTTTGTGGTTTTACAGTCTTCATCCTTTGCCTCCTTAAAGGTGTTGACTTTAAATGGATCTGGCATCTCTGGCTCTGTGGCCCCTTCCCTCTTGGGTGTGCAGTTCATAGCAGGCATCCCTGGGCAATGGGGTGTCCTGGAGGTTGGGCTGGGGCTGAGAAAGCTCCCTTGGCTGGCCCCTTTGGTGCCCTAACTAAGAAATCATCTCCAAAACCAAAGTCATAAAGCTTTCCCTCAATGTTTTCTTCTAAGAGTTTTAGGGTTTTATAGCTCTTAGGTTTTTGATCCATTTTGTGTTAATTTTTGTTTATGGTCTTAGGTAAGGGTTCAACTTCATTCTTTTGCATGTGGATATCTAGTTTTCCCAGCACCATTTTTTAAAAGACTGTCCTTTCTCCATGGACTTGGCACCCTTGTCAAAATTCGTTTGATCATATACGCAAGGACTTATTCCTGGGCTCTCTATTCTATTCCACCGGCCTATGTGTCTGTCTTTATGCCAGCGCCACATTGTTTTGATTACTGTAGCTTTGCAGTAAGTTTTGAAGTCATGAAGTGTGACTCTTCCAGTTTTGTTCTTTTTCAAGACTGTTTTGATTATTCCGGGTCCTCTGAGGTTCCATATGAATTTCAGGATGGGGTTTTCTAGTTCTGCAAAAATGACATTTGGGTTTTGATAGGATAATTACATTGAATTTCTAGATCACTTTGGGTAGCATTGACATTTTAACAATATTAAGTTTTCCAATCCATGAACATAAATGTGTTTTAATTTAGTTATGTCATCTGTAATTTCTTTCAGCAATGCTTTGTAGTTTTCATAGTACAAGACTTTCAACTCCTTGATTAAGTTAACTTCTAATTATTTTATTTTTTAATGCTATTGTAGATGAAATTGCTTTTGTAATTTCCTTTTCAGATTGTTCATTGTTAGTGTATAGAAATGCAACTGATTTTTGTGCACTGACTTTGTGTCCTGCTACTTTACCTGAATTCATTTATTAGTTCTAACAGGTTTTTTTTCGAACATGTGTGGAATCTTTAGGGTTTTTTTTTTTTTTTTTAACTTTTTTACATTGGAGTGTAGTTGATTGACAATGTTGTGTTAGTTTCAGGTGTTAGGGTTTTATACATATAAGATCATGTCATTTTCAGAGATAATTTTACTTCTTCCTTTCCAATTTGGATGGCTTTTCTTTCTTTCTTGTATAATTGCTCTTAGAATTTCCAGTACCATGTTAAATAGAAATGGTAAAAGTGGGCATCCTTACCTTGTTCTTAATCTTAGAGGAAAAGCTTTCAGTGTTTCACCATTGAACATGAAGCTCAATGTGGGTTTTTCATATATGGATTTTATCGTGTTGACGTAGTTTCCTTCTATTCCTAGTTTTATGAGTGTAAAAACAAAAAATCTTAATAGGTTGTTGTGTTCGATTATGATGATCAGGTTACCTCCCCCCCCGGCCCCCATTCAGTTAATATGGTATACTGCATTGGTTGATTTTCATATGCTGAACCATCCTTGGAACCCACTTGGTCATGGTGTGTAATTCTTTTCATATGCTGCTGAATTCAATTGGCTAGTATTTTGTTGAAGATTTTTGCATCAATGTTTATAAGTGATAGTGGTCTGTAGTTTTTTCTTGCAGTGTCTTTGTCTGGCTTTGGTTATCAGAGTAATGCTGGATACATAGAAAAATAAGTTACAAAGTATTCCCTGCTCTATAATTTTTTGGTAAAAGTTTGGGAACTATTGGTGTTAGTTCTTCAAACACTTGGTAGAATTCCTCAGATCCAGGGCTCTTCACTGTCAGGAGATTTTGATTTTTTGATTCAATCTCCTTATTAGTTATATGTCAATTCAGATTTTCTGTTGTGATTTAGTCTTGGTAGGTTTCGTGTTTCTAGGAATTTGTCTATTTCATTAGGTTATCCAATATGTTGGTTTGCAATTGTTCACAGTACCCTCTTTTAATCCTTTTTATTTTATAGAATAGATAGTAATGTCCATACTTTCTTTTTTTTTTTTTTTGCGGTATGCGGGCCTTTCACTGCTGTGGCCTCTCCCGTTGCGGAGCACAGGCTCCGGATGCGCAGGCTCAGCGGCCATGGCTCACGGGCCCAGCCACTCTGCGGCATGTGGGATCTTCCCGGACCAGGGCACGAACCCGTGTCCCCTGCATTGGCAGGCGGACACTCAACCACTGCGCCACCAGGGAAGCCCCATATTTTCATTTTTATTTTAGTAATTTGAGGTTTTCTTTCCTGGGTTCTTTTTTTTTTCCTCTGGTTCTCTCTTTTCTTCTGGGTTCATCTAGCTAAAGGCTTGTCAATTTTGTTGACCTTTTTGAAAAACCAACTTTTGGTTTCATTAATTTATCTCTATAGTATTCTTTTCACTTTTAACAGAATTTCATTCATCGTCACAGTAAAAATTTAGCAGCTCCTTTAGCAGACTTTTACTACTTCAGAAAGATCCTAATTAAATTAGAATTTATAAGGCTTAGGGCTAAAGATGCCAATTTATAATTTACATTGTTTGATACTACAGTATAGGACAGGAATTAGGCCAATAAATGGGTTCAGAATATGAAACATCCCTAATATAATTTCAGTTTGAAACTGATATTAATACACTGTCAGAGCTACTAGCTCCTTGCTTAGAGAAAAACTGAGGTTCAATAATAAATGGTTAAGGTGTAATATTACAATAAACACAGACTGCTTTTTAACATACTGCTCTGTAGATCAACTTCGAGGGCAAAGAAAAACAAACATAACTGATGATTTCAGTACTTTGGTCTTTTGTTTACAATAAAAGAACTTTAAACAAATTTAAAATTTATTTCAGAATATGGATCTGGAAGGATCCTCAAAACATTACCCATGTCTTAATTGCTATCCCAAACCAGAGACCTTTACAATTAATAACAAAAGAAGCAAAAATCTAAATCCATGTAGTCAACTTAATATTAAGGAATAATCTATAGGTTTTGTTTTCTAACATTTCTTTGCTTATCATAATGGCTCTGTCTCTCCTTTTTTTTTTTTTTTTGGCTGCACCATGCAGCATGAGGGATCTTAGTTCCCCAACCAGTGATCAAACTCATGCCACCTCAGTGGAAGCGTGGAGTCCTATCCATTGGACTGCTAGGGAATTCCCCATAATGTCTCTTTTGGTCTAATATTTTCAGTAATCTTCCTTGCTATCTTTGTACCGCTAGGACAAGTTTAGATCTGTTTAAAGTTTATTACGAAAGAAAATAAAGGAAAGAAAAACAAAAGCACTGAAATCATGAACTATGAGATTTACGTATTGCTAAGGAAGAAGAGAATAATCTTTATGAGTTGTACTGTGTTTTCATAAAACTAACTACCAATCAATATCACTCAATTAATAGTAAATCTAACTTATTTTAAAAAGAGGATCATTTTTTATTTGTAATTATTATGAACAAAATTAATGATAACAGTTGACACCTTTCAACTAAGGCTCTTAATATACTTTGAAGACCTTACTAATTCTCACTACTTTTCAAGATAATGGTAATTATATATTTTTAATAATTTTTTTGATGTGGACCATTTTTAAAGTCTTTATTGAATTTGTTATAATACTGCTTCTGTTTTATGTTTTGGTTTTTTGGCCCCGAGGCATGTGGGATCTTAGCTTCTCAACCAGGGATCGAACCCCCACCCCTTGCATTGGAAGGCGAAGTGTTAACTGCTGGACCGCCAGGGAAGTCCCTAATGGTAATTATTGAGAGAAGATAATGAATTGAAGTGTAAATGTCAGCTAAAGGTCAAGAATAGTAAGAACAAAAGAGGCCAGGCTGATATTTTCCACCGGAATAACAGAAAACAACAAAGTTTTCTGAGTTGACAGAGTGGATTTTTAAAAAATATCAATAAACTGACAAACCACCCCCAATCACTAATTTGTTTATACCATTTAATGCTCTGGGCAAAAAGGCACAGGATTAAAAACCCAAAGGCTGTGGAATCTAAAATTGATACAAATGAACTTATTTACAAAACAGAAACAGACTCACAGACTTAGAAAAACAAACTTACGGTTACCAAAGGGGAAAGGGGGGGGGAGGGATAAATTAGGAGGTTGGGATTAACATATACACACTACTATATATAAAAGAGATAACAACAAGGACCTACTGCACAGCACACAGAACTCTACTCAATACTCTGCAATAGCCTATATGGGAAAAGAATATGAAACAGAATAGATATCCGTATATGTATAACTAAATCACTTTGCTGTACACCTGAAACTAAACACAACATTATAAATCAACTATACTCCAACAACAACAACAACAAAAATCCAAAGGCACAGGATTAAACATCTAAGGTAAAGTCCCTGGAGAAAGTCAAGGACTCTGGTTTATAGTTACCCCGTATATTAAATGAAGATAAAGGATCTTACCATCCACCATCCTAATGATGATATATGTGAAAGTTATTGGAGGAAGTAAAAATATTATGTAAAAGCATTCTACATCTGCAAGATGTGGGGAACATCTTCTTTATACATGTCATAATAAAGCACTGTGAAAAGCAAATGTGCTAGCTATCATGTGTATATATCACCCAGGTTCAATAGAAAGAGCACCAAATCATAGAAATAATTAGAAAAGTAAAATGTAGTATGGGAAGTCAATTTTAAGTTTTAAAAGTTGAACGCATTAAATACTTTTAAAGACAAAAGTACAGTACACAGATAGGGAACTTAATACAAAGAAAAAGTACTGTATTGAAAATTTTGGGAGCTTATGTCAAGAAATAAATTTTACTTTTTTTTAATTACTAAAGAAAAAAAAATCTGATGTTGCATGACAATAAAGGGATCAATCTGAGGAACAATATAGTTGTGCTACTGCTAATAAATAATTAGTAACGATTATGATGATGATTATAAATATCATATTACTAACAGCATCTACCATCTGTTGGGCTTTTACTATGTAGCAGGTACATTACATACAGCCTTCTATCTTTGAGGAAAAAATAGTTAAGATTTGTATGATTTCACATGGACATAATCTTACTGAGCCCTTTAAACAGAAACTTCTTTACATGTTTCCTCAATTAAGGAATTTGATGCCCACTAACCTCACTGTTGGAGAAGTGTGGTCTCCCCCCTGAGCTTTTCTGATAACCTTATTAGACTGTCATTGCTTTCCTGTCCCTTACTTGCCCTATCCTCCCCTTTTCAAAGAAATACATTGGAACTAACTTGGGGAATACAAGATGTAAAAGTCTCATGTTAATTATCACAGGGCTTGCTATAGAAGCTGAGAATATACTAAACACCTGCTTCAACTGATTCTGTGTATAGAAAATTCACTCATATATATCAGAAGCTGTTCATGCACTCTGGCACATGAGGCCTACTTGTTAACAAAAATCAGTTCTATTATTTCCTCCATAACAAGGGTTACCAACACAATTTGGACTCGCCATCCTACTGTTCAGTAGTTTGTGGGAAGAGGGATCAATGTTTGAACTGCTCCGAAATACGTTTTGGATTGTATTTATAGGTACATGTATACAGATGATCATTCCTAGACAAAGCATTTGTCAAGTACAAAGATACAATTGTCAAACCATGGGAAAGTTGAGTTTGAACCTTAGAGCATAAGATTCCTAATTTTACATTTCAAATAAATGGCAGAAATAAACACAAGTAATTTACCCTAAATTTAATGTGAAAAATCTATCTCTGAGAAAAATCAAAACACAACGACCACATGATTAAGTTATACAAAGGAAACCAAAGCAAACACTCCCCCCACCCATTTATCCCATGTTAAAGGTTAGTGGTAGTCTAACAAATTAAGATTTTTCTGGATTTAGAAACCTGACACCTCACTACCCCAAACCTTCCAAATATTTAATAATCATACAAAGTCCAACATATCACTCAAGATTTGCAAGAGGAATGGTGTGTGTGTGGCAACAGAAAAATTACTAAGCAAAAACCCTTTGTACAATTATTTGGGACCATATCAACAATTCAGAACAACTCCAAAGCAATTATGTGGGAAAGTGAACTTCTTGACATTAATGCACACATACTGCTTGAATTACTTCTAAAGCATTCTTAAGAAATTCTTAAGAAAGTAATCTTAAAAATTCTCTAAAAGATTATAGTTTCAAATAAAACTGAATAAAAAACACAATTAACATTTCTGAAGAATAGAGAGTCACAGAAGCGAAATTATTTATAGAAGAAATGGTCAAGGAGCTCTAGGAGATAATATCTGCTTGGAACCATTCAAGGTGATGCCTAATGTCTGCTGGCCTCTCTCCAGCTTGATGAAATTAATATTATTATTACTTTGGTTTATGCAACTTTATTGAAGAAAAATCAATTAGTAGCAGAGCTATCAGTTTATCACTTATCCATTGACAACTTGCATCATTTACTCAGTGTTATATTAAACAGTGTATTGGAAGATAGATTAGCTAATAGCTCCAAGCCTCCTAACAATGTAAATGAAAATTACAAAATGTGTGAGACCCTATTTTGGAATACAAAGAGTGTTTGACTTCCAATTTCCATTCTCTGTAGAACAAGAGCAGGTCATTCCCTTATTGACATGCATAAAACACATCACATTTTCCATTCTGCTGATGCTATCAATTCAATACCAATTCTCCAGCCACATCAGTTATGAGCATAAAGTATATCATGTAACCTCAAATCTCTAACAGTGGAAGGTTTAAACAAGAATGGATGCTGCTAGAATAATGCTGCTTCCTTTGATGTGACAACTCAGCTTCCACCTTCCTCCCCCTCAGATGATTCTTCAGCACATTAGAGCAGTGAGGAATGGTTTTAGTCTCATAACAAAGTTAGAGTGAAAACACTGGCCACATAATACACATGCTCCATTTTTTTAAAAAAAACTTCTGAATCTTGGGTAACTGTTCTCTTGTAACTACTTTACAGCTTCTAAAAGCACTTACTGTCCAAAGCTGGAAGAACGTAAGTATTCTCAGATGAGCATGTGAATGAATGGAGGGAGGTAAACAAAACATAAAATGAAAAAAGATGAGGTCTGATAGGGGAGCAGCCAGATAAGAAAATAATAAAAGGGACCATAATTTAAAGTTTATTCCAGTTGTAATGAAGGTTATTCTGACTTTAAGGTAGCATCACATGGCATACTTCTGAGTCCATTCCTGAGACAGCCTGCTGTACTTATCTCTGTCTGTTTTATAGATCCATGAAATCTCTGGCACTAGGGGATCATCTGGGTTTGGATCACATAGCAGTGAACAAATGAAGAACATTTTATGTAAACGTTATCCTTAACAAACAGTAGAAAATCATAAGATTTCTTTACAGTTTTATACTACGACATCCCTTCATTTAAAAATGAGTTTTTCTAAATAAAATATTAAGGGGATGGTCAGGAAATTAAGACTTGGAAATGGATGAAATGTATGCTTCCTTAGGAAAACACTTCCATTTCCCTAAGTCACTTTATTTTTATTTTTTCGGTACGCGGGCCTCTCACTGTTGTGGCCTCTCCCGTTGCGGAGCACAGGCTCCGGACGTGCAGGCTCAGCGGCCATGGCTCACAGGCCCAGCCGTTCCGTGGCATGTGGGATCTTCCCAGACCGGGGCACGAACCCATGTTCCCTGCATCAGCAGGCGGACTCTCAAACACTGCGCCACCAGGGAAGCCCCCTAAGTCACTTTAAATATTACTATGCTGAAGGAAGACAACAGATATAAATTATATTCACGGTAGCTGACTTTCAGAATGATAGAGAGGAAAGCAGAGAATATATTGACTAATTCAAAATTCTTAATAGGGAACCTACATTAATTGGTACATACATCTAAAATTTGAGTAAAAATAATAGTTGCTATTTAAAATTAAACCTTCAGGCAGTATCTTAGAGGTAACAAAAGAAGATGAAATGCCTAGTAGTATTTTTTTTAAAAAGGCATTTCATAATAGGTAACTCCCTATTAAGAGGTAACTGTATATTAACTGGATTATTTTTTCAACAAGACACTCTATTCCCTGTTGATTCTTAAAACAGCTGACTTTATTTTACATTATGCGAAAACAGAATGACAATTTTTTTCTAGTTTTATATACTTCATTCCTAATTTCCATTACTTAAATCTCTTCTCTGTATATTATTCCAACTGTAAGCCCCTTGCCAGACACCTTGCACAGAGGCATCTTGGACTTCAAAATCTCCAAGCAGAGTAAATATACCCACATACAGTAAATTCTTGATAAACATTTGAGTAAACAACGAATATAGCATTCAGTGGATTAACATAAAACAAATTCTCATATTCTCCTTGTTCCTCCCCCAGTCGTTATAGTCACCATACTATACGGAATGTGATGTCAGAGACCAGGCCCATTTTTCCTTGCTACACTATGTCCTTGCCATGGAATAGGTTTTCAGTAAGTGTTTGGGGAATGCATGAAATTCTCCTGTAGTATGAACAACTGGGCCATGATTCAAGAATGGTCGTCAAAACGTTTTTGTGCTTATTGCCAAGGGCAACACAACAGACATGGTAGGAAATGCAATACAGGCATACCTCATTTTACTGCACTTGGCAGATACTGTGTTTTTACAAACTGAAGGTCTGTGACAACCTGCAAGTCTATCGGCACCATTTTGCCGACAGCATTTGCTCACTTTGTCATGGTTTGGCAATTCTCACAATATTTCAGACTCTGTCATTATTATTTTATTTGTCATGGCGACCTGTGATCAGTGATCTTTGATGTTACTACTGTAATTGTTTTGGGGTGCATCAAACCACATCCACGTAAGACGGCAAGCTTAACCAATGTGTGTGTGTTCTCACTGCTCCACCAACTGGCCAGCCGTTCCCGTCTCTCTCCATCTCCTCTGGCCTCCCAGTTCCCTGAGATACAATAACACTGAAATCAGGCCAGTTAATAATCCTATACTGGCATTTAAGTGTTCAAGTGAAAGGCAGAGTCACACGTCTCTCAGTTTAATTCAAGAGCTACAAATGATTAAGTTTAGTGAGGAAGGCATATCGAAAGCTGAGACAGACTGAAGGCTAGGGCTGCTGTGCCAAGCAATCAGCCAAGTTGTGAGCATAAGAGAAAAGTTCTTGGAGGAAAGTGCTACTCCAGTGAACACACCAATGACAGGAAAGTGAAACTGCCTAACTGCTGATACGGAGAGAGTTGTCTGGACAGAAAATCCAAGCAGCCACAACATTCCCTTAAGCCAAAGCCTAATTCAGAGCAAAGCTCTGACTCTCGGCAATTCTGTGAAGGTTGAGAGAGGTGAGGAAGCTGTGGAAGATTAAAGCCAACAGAGGTTGGTTCATGAGGTTGCAGAAAAGAAGCCATCTCCGTAACATAAAAGTGCAATGTGAAACAGCAAGTGTGATGTAGAAGCTGCAGCAAGTTTCCAGAAGATCTAATAGCCTCCTACTGGAAAAAGATGCCATCTAGGACTTCCATAGCTAGAGAGGAGAAATCAATGCCTGGCTTCAAAGTTTCAAAGGACAGGCTGATTCTCTTGTTAGGGGCTAATGCAGCTGGTGACTTTAAGTTGAAGCCAGTGCTCACTTACCATCCTGAAAATCCTAGGGCCCTTCAGAATTACACTAAACCTACGCTGCCTGTGCTCTATCAGTGGAACAACAAAGCCTAGATGATAGCACATCTATTTACAACATGGTTAACTGAATATTTTAAGCCCACTGTTGAGACCTACTGCACGGAAAAAAAGATTCCTTTCAAAATATTGATACTACCACTCACTTACAATGCACCTGGTCACCCAAGAGCTCTGATGGAGATGTACAACAAGATTCATGTTGTTTTCATGCCTGCTAACACAACATCCACTCTGCAGCCCATGGATCAATGAGTAATTTCAACTTTCAAGTCTTATTACTTAATAAATACATTTTGTAAGGCTATAGCTGCCACAGACAGTGATTCTTCTGATGGATCTGGGCAAAGTAAATTGAAAGCCTCTGGAAAGATTCACCATTCTAGGTGCCATTCAGAACACGTGTGATTCATGAGAAGATGTCAAAATATGAACAGTAATAGCAGTTTGGAAGAATTTGATTCCAACCCTCCTGGATGACTTTGAGGGGTTCAAGACTTCAGTGGAGGAAGTAACTGCAGATGCAGTGGAAACAGCAAAGGAACTAGAATTAGAAGTGGAGCCTGAAGACATGAATGAACTGCTGCAATCTTATGATAAAACTTCTAACAGACGAGGAGTAGCTTCCTGTGGGTGAGCAAGGAGAGTGGTTTCTTGAGATGGCATCTACTCCTGGTGAAGATGCTGTGAAAATTATTGAAATGACAACAAAGGATTTAGAATATTTGATAAACTTGGATGATGAAGCAGCAGCCAAGTCTGAGAGGATTTGATTCCAATTTTTTTTTTTTTTTGGGGGGTACGCGGGCCTCTCACTGTTGTGGCCTCTCCCGTTGCGGAGCACAGGCTCTGGACGCGCGGGCTCAGAGACCACGGCTCATGGGCCCAGCCGCTCCGCGGCCTGTGGGATCCTCCCAGACCGGGGCACGAACCCGTGTCCCCTGCAGTGGCAGGCGGACTCTCAACCACTGCACCACCAGGGAAGCCCTAATTCCAATTTTGAAAGAAGTTCTGCTGTCGGTAAAATGTTACCAAACATCATTGCATGCTACAGAGAAATGGTTTGTGAAAGGAAGTGTAAATTGATGCAGCAAACTTCATTGTCTTATTTTAAGAAATGGTCACAGTGACCCCAACCTTTAGCAACCACCACCCTGATTAGTCAGCAGCCATCAGCGTCTAGGCAAGATGCTCCACCAGCAAAAAGATTATGCTTTGCTGAAGGCTCAGATGATGGTTAGCAGTTTTTTTAGCAATAAAGTATTTTTAATTAAGGTCTGAACCTTAATTAAAAGTTCACTACGAATTAATACATAATGCTATTGCACCCTTAGCAGACTACAGTAGAGCATAAACATAACTTTTATATATGCTGGGAAACTTCGTGTGACTTGCTTTATCGTAATATTTGCTTTACTGCAGTGGTCTGGAAACGAACCTGCAGTAAGTTCAACGTATGCTATAATCCAAATTAATCGCTTGTTGATAAACGTGACCTGAAAGAGGGAACATTAGGTGTAGAAAAGAAACTAGAAGGAAATCTTTTACTATTTCAATCACAAATGCAATAGAATTTAAGCATTTTCTCTGATCCAACCAGGATACTGGCATTCTGTCATCACTGAGTGTACTGACTGCAAGCATGAGAATTTTTTGCAAGTGCTATTACTAAAAATGACTAGAAAAATTATGTTATTCCTCTAAATTTCTTAGATAATTACCACCTTACTATACTGAATCAGTGGGGTCTAAATGCTTTTTTACTGCTGTATGAGTTGCTATCAATTTCTAACACATTTCTGGCATATAATGAAGAATAAAATTTTTGACTGAATGAAGGAAAGAAATAACCTTTAAAAGAACCTTCTTAAATTATTCTACAAAAATAAGATATAAGTTTCGGCATGTAGCCCTCAAGGTCTTCAGGATGTAGAAAGAATGACAGAATATTTTCTCCAAAAATGAATTCTTTATTCATAGGGTTAAACTGAAACAGAAATGTTTGGCTTCCCTGGTGGCACAGTGGTTGAGAGTCCGCCTGCCAATGCGGGGCACACAGGTTTGAGCCCCGGGCCGGGAGGATCCCACATGCCGCGGAGCAACTAAGCCCGTGTGCCACAACTACTGAACCTGCACTCTAGAACTTATGAGCCACAACTACTGAAGCCCGCACGCTTGGAGCCCGTGCTCCACAGCAGGAGAAGCCACCACAAGGAGAAGCCTGCACACCAGAGAGAGGAGTGGTCCCCGTTCACTGCAACTAGAGAAAAGCCCGCGCGCAGAGTTTTATGCCTCCTCCCTTGAATCCGGGCAGGCTTTATTGACATGTGTCATCAAAAGACAACAGTGGAAGTGACATTCTGAGACTTCTGAGCCTAGGTCAAAAGAAAGCTTGCAGCTTTGCTTGGCTATTGGAACATTCTTTCTGGAACTCTGAGTTGCCCATAATGAGTCTGATTACCTGAGCCTACTGTGCTGGAGGGACCACAGGTAGGTGCTCCCAGTTCCAGCTGAACCTACATTCCAGCCATTCCCACCAAGGGGCCAGATATGTGAGTGAAAGAGTTGTGGACCTTCCAGGCCAGCCCACGTGCCATTTAAATATCAGTGAGGGATCTCTTTTGACGCCTTGTATGAGAGAAGATTCACTCAGCCAAGCCCTTGTGCCAAACCCTGACTCACAAATCATGAGATATTAAAAAACAAAATGTTGTTTTAAAATTGTGAGCTTTGTTTTGTGATCAGCTGTTGTATAGCAATAGATAACAGGAACACTGAGAAGTGAACACTGTGAGTACTACTTGAAACAATTTTTATCTATCTTGAATCTGTGGACCAACTCATCAATTTCTATCCATGCCTAGAATTAAAAGCCTTCTGAGGGGTTAGTTCTAAGTCATCATACATGTGTAGCATCAAAAGCCTCAAGTGACCTTTTCTTCCCCACCAACCTCTTTTCTCAGTCATAGTTGATCAATTGCTTCCCCTAGGGTTGTTTTTGCCAATACAACTCCTGCAGTTTCAATCTCTCTAATTCTAATCTCCTCTAATCTTAGGTTATTTTCGACTCTCACAACACGGATAGGCGCAGAATGGAACGAAAAAGTGTAAAGCCACTAAAAAAACATATTGGCCACATACAAATAAAAAGAAATATATTACATGATACAAGCAAATCAAAGAGCTAGACTCAACAAGCTAATCCAGATGACTCCAAAAAACAGCTGGTAGGCGTGTCGCAAAAGGTCAACTTACCCTTTTACAATTCTGAAAGTGAGTTTTGTATGAAAAGTACAATTATATATAGAATATTTAATATTTGTAGCCAGGGGAAAAAATCCTGTTTACCTGCAAATCAATATTGTTGTCAATGCAACGTTCATTCTTCTCTGCCAAAATCTTCCCATAGTTTTCAGATTTGATAAGATTTTCAACTCCGGTTGTATCTTTCACTTCTGCCTCCAAATCCTTCATTGTTTCAGTTTCATTTTTTACAGTAACAGTATCAGACATCCTCATTAGCAAAGGTTATTTTAGAATTCTACAGGGAACTTGAAGCCTTAGCAAGCAAGAAAAAAAAAATTCAGTTTGAAATATTTCTTACATTGAGTTAGTGCACAACATTGACTAAATGCCTTCTATGTTCCAGGAATAATGTAAAATATACACGGATAGAAGCAAAATTCCTGCTTCTAAGGAACTGTAAAATACAGTTTAGTGGCAGACATATTCAAAAATAAAAAATCATAAAACAATGAGATAAGGGCTATAATAAGGGTATGAGGTGATTTTGATGTGCACACCACTTGTGAAAATTCCCAAGAAACATTAAGGAATAAGCCCTATTGAGATGTAAGGTAATGGCTGGAGAATTATAAATGCATATTTAGATGACATCAGAAATCTTTTTCTCTGAAGGGATATTATAAGTATTACCCTGTGAAAAAAAATTTTCCTGTCATAGCTTTCATCTAGATTTCTGAAATTTCTAATTTGTTACATTAACCTGCAATTCCAAAAGGAAATAACTTAAAAAATAGACAGTAACATTCTATACAAAACACAGTTGTGAATCTTCACTAATAACTGTTCAGCGTTATGAATCAAGCATTGAAAACTCTCCTGACTCATGTGATTCAGGGCCAAACAACACATATGGGCTCTATAGATCAGATATATAAGATGCCAATATATTTCATATCTTTAGTGAGTTTAAGACAACAATGGGGACTTTACACTGAATATCAAATAGGAATGTATCAGATAAAGCTGTCATTTTAGGACATGTGAGAAATGTGAACCTGAACAGCAGAACTTGATGTAAACCACTCCGTTTTTTCTAGCCTTATTGAGATATAATTCATATATAACAATGTGTAAGCCTAAGGAGTACAACGTGATGATCTGATACACTTATATACTGTGAAATGATTAACATAATCCATCACACCACATAATTAAATTTTTGTGTGTGTGGTGAGGACAAAGACAACTTATTTCAAAATGCATCCAAAAAATGTAGATGAATTGATGGAGAGGTAGAGGGATGGATATAGATGGACAGATGCAGGTTAAAGCAAGTAAGATAAAATGTTAACGATAGAATGCAGGGGTGGTTAAATGGCTGTTCACCGTAAAATTCTTTCAACTTCTCCGTATTTCTGAAAATTTCTTAATAAAATCTAGAAGGGGGTGAAAAAAACAGTAGAACTTGTCTTTCCTATATAGAAAATTCAAGAGTTCCTTTCCTGAAAGAATGTTTTGCAACTAAGTATCTAAACAGATTTCAGGAATCCATAAATACATCTGAAAAGCTTAAAAAAAAAAAAGACTTCCTTAATTATATCTACACCAAAGTTAAGTGGTTCATTCTCAAAACAGTAAGGTGACTAAGGCGGGAGGGGGTACTTAAGTACTCTTGGCTCCTTGCTTTTTGTATATAAGATTTTGAAAGAAAAAGTGAGATGTTTTTCTCAAGTGACAAGACAGGTTACCTGATGTGTTCTATGGATTTGGGATTGTGGTGTCCCACAAAAATAAAATAAAATAATCCAAGGTTCTTTCTCACAGTTGTCAACCAGGATGTCAATTGTCTTGACCAATTTGGAATCTGGCAGGAGGAGTCCCATGTCCTTGTCACCACTGTAGATTCCTGGACTGAAATGGACTGTCTTGGATCAAATATATCATTCCTTTCAGTGGCCTAAAATTCAAACAAAAGAAAACATTATAACAAAATAGCCGAGGGAAATGAAACACTACACAGTAAATTGGAAATGAAAAATATTACTGCTGGTGACTTTATTATTTTCTTGTCCTAAACAAGAGCCAGAACACTTAATTACAACCAATTCTGACATGCATTGGTTTTGTGAGCCTGGGTAAACCATGAAGCCACCTAGAGAGTTTTGCAGTAAAAGCAGAAGGAAGAAGAAAGCAAGGGAATGTATTAAGAACCAAGTATGTGGTCTGTGTTGTAAGGGAGATATAATTTTCGTTTTAAAAGGTTTTCCCAAGATCAGAACCAGGAACACTTGCCTCCAAGAACTACGATTTTTAGAGTTTCTTCCAGAGCTACAACTCTATGGACTTAAGACAGTAATTCTGAAAAATAATCACATTCCAGGTTTTTAAAAGTCCAAAAGAACAAAAGCTATGATAAGCCATTTAACATTTTCAAAGAAACGCACATTGCCTATAAAGGGTGGCGTGACTATTTATAAAGACATCTGAAAGACTAAAGCCAAAATTCTCTCAGTGTCATCTGTTTTGAAAGTTAGTTTCATTTAAAACTTTTCTGGTGCAAGTGACTACATCACAGCAAAAAAACACTCTAAAAATCCTATATAGCTCTTCCATCTTCCTTTGACAATTTTGTTGTCAATGAACACAACAGCATAATTTTAAGGTGAAACAACTGAGCAGAATGAGGTCCAAGTATCAAGAGATAAAATACTAATACTGCTGAGCATGCATCACAGAAGAATTCACATCTTATACTAACTCTTCAAAAAACAATTTTGAAATGGAATTATTTAGAACCCTGATACAGATACACATTAGTTTTCACATCTCAATGTCACTCTGTTTGACTACAGGATAACAGAAAAGGAGGTATCATAAACAAATGTCAAAACTGTTTTTAACTGACATTGTCATCTCAATATGACCAAGGTTCTGGGCCACTAAATCAAATGGCTAGGCTTAAAAAAAAAAAAGTCCACCCAAAACAAACCAAAAAATACTTAAATATAATTTTTGTCATTAAAAAATTTTTCTCTCATAAAATGGTAGACACAAGATGGCAGCACTCACTAAGCAGCCAAATTCTTTGTGTTCCTGCACACTTTGGGATTTAATCATGAATCCTTTAAAATCGAAATTCTAAAGAAGCATGGTTGTATCCATTTAAGAAATGAATAAGGCATCACTAAGGTAATAGCTGCAAGGGGTAATGAGAGAGAGGCACAATGTGAAAAGGTGAACGTATCAGAAGATCCTCTGAGGACCTGTGCAACCTTAGGGATCACCGAGTCCAATCATATAATTTACCATGCAAGTTATTAGCGCCCAGGAGTATAATAAAATGACTTGTCCAAAGTCATACAACCAATCTGTAAGACCAATACTTGCTAATAAGCCACACCACTTGACCACAGATTAATGAATGCTGCTGAACCAAATGGCCAGTTATTGCCTGGGAAGGAGACAACTGGTATAATAGAAAGATCAAATGCATTAGCCTTAGACCTGAGTTTAAATCCCAGCGCTGCCAGTTAACGACCTCGGTAAACTGCTTAATCTCTCTGAGTCACAATTTTCTAAACTGTAAAGTGGGGAAAATATACTTAGCTGATAAACTGTTAGAAGAACTGAATGGTTTAAATGTAAAGCACTCGCCACAGCCTCTCTTACACAGTGGGCGCTCCAAAAATGTTAGCTTCCTTCCATGGCTAGAACCGCCCTAGGGCAACAACTGGCTGAGGCTTAGTCCGCTGTGTCCTGGCAACACCCTGCATGATGGGAGACTGACAGCAGGCCCACCACAGTTGCGCAGGGGCTTTGCACACCTCAGGCCTCCTCGTGCATGTACCCTACAAAGCTCAGCAGAGGAGAAGGACGAGCGTTTGTGTGGATGCGCTAAGTTACGGGAGGAAGTGCAACAGCCTCAAGGGGCTCTCACTAGCGCCTTCTCATTTAACGTCCAAAATTCACATAAGCTTTGCATTCTTCTCATGAATATTAATGTCTTTGTCTTAAATACAAATGTTTTCCTCTCTAAATCTTTAAGCAAAAGAGGTATTCCAGCTTTCTGGTCTTCGCTAAAACAAAATCCCTTTTATCTTGGCACAAGGCCTACACTTTTACAGTTACCTGAGGCTGTGTGGACGTGTAGGCGTCAAGTACATAAAGGCACAGACACATCATATTACATCTCTGCCACAACACTTAGGAGTGAATTAAATGCATCCTAATGTAATAAATAGTTATATAGTAAGTCAAAGTGATTAAGGAACTTAAATGAATCTGGTAGGTTTCTACAATAGAAAGACAAGAGAAGAAAAAAGTTGGCATTTATTAAGTGCATACATTTGAGTACCTACAGTTAGTGATATTTAAAAACTGAGTTTCTCAGACTCTGTTTCAACCTAAAAGAGATGGATATATGTGCTCAAAATTCATACTCAACTTTGAAAAAACATTCTTCCATTCGGTAACATGTTACTTATTAGGGACATACCAAAGATTTCATTACATACAACTTCTGTGCTACCAGGTAGCCAACAAAAGAGAAATGCCACATGTATGTATGTAGACATAATAAAATCTTCAGAACCTTAGGCACAAAAAGGTTGGCACCCCCTCAGCACCATAAGCAAAAGGGAATTAAAGGGAAAACTAAAGATTATAACCTAAAAAAAGTAAAACTATAAAAGTACAGGAAATATAGGAAATGTTTTAAAATTACTGGGTGAAAGAGTCCTTCCCAAACATGATGTAAAAATCTAGAAGCTATCAACGAAAAATAGTAACAAAACTTACAATGACGTTTTAATATATTTCTGTACAACAAAAATATAACAGAGATTAAAAGGCAAATGATGTAATAAAAAATATTCCCAACACAGAAGTGCCAAAATCTGTAAAGTAAACAAGGTCTTAAAATCAAAGAGAAAAGGAGAGAGAAATGGGAACTGCAATTTACAAAAGAAACACAAATAACTACCACCCAAACTACTCATAAATAGCTCACCATGTGCAGGTACTGTTCTAATACCTAATTTAAAGCTCACAATAATTCTAGAAAGTAGGTTCTATTAATATCCCTGTCTTACAGATTAGGAAACTAAAGCATGGAGAAGTTGATTCGTCCAAGTTCAAATAAGTCACATAGCTGGTAAGAGTGGGATATGAAGGAGGATATGAACTGGGGCAGACAGGTGCTCCACTGTAAGCTGTAAGTGGAGCACCACTGTAAGCTCTTACCCACAGTGCTGTATCATCATTCAGGTGTACCAAGAAGAGGAGCAATTTGGGCTTACAGAGCATCTTTATTTCAAAAATACTTAGAACGTGTGGTAACGGTAACGTGTTCAAGACAGAAAGTACTAAACTTATCCTTTTCACATAGATAGCAGCTATGTACTACTGACTTCTTATCCATCGTCAGTCAGGCTAATCACTACTGAGTTATCAGAACTGTCAGGTAATCATCCACTTTCTCTTATTCTCTCTATCTCTTGTGATCTTAAGTATTAAACTATGTAAACTTGGCTGGCAATAAGGATTCAATTTGTGGCAAAGGAACAACATGAAGCCTAGGAGCTTAACAAACGATAACTATGCATAGTTAAGTGCCTTCCTCCAGGTAACAAAGCAGGGCAGAATTAGGATCAACATTTGGAAAGTATATGCAGTCTATGAATGAATAGTTTCTCCAGTGAAAATGTCAGATACAATTTTCGGCAATAAAAATGAAACACTGATACTGCTAATTCAAAGGATCACCTTATTCTGCCTATGGCCTAATATTTGGTTCTACAGCACAAAAGAATTGAAGAATTAGGCAATCAAAAATAATATTCTAATATTATTAGAAAAAATATTCTAATTTCACACAATGAAAACCAGTTTATTCTAGATAAAACATAAAAAAAAATTATTTAAGGGAATTCCCTGGCAGTCCAGTGTTTAGGACTCTGCACTTCCAGTGCCAGGGGCCTGGGTTTGATCCCTGGTAAGGGAACTAAGATCCCACAAGCTGCACGGCACACACACACACACACACACACAAAGTTAAATTTTTGGGGGGGAGGAAAGAAATGTGGCCCTACAGGTAAAAAAAAAAAAAGGAGTTCTCTTCACATGAATATTGGGGTGGAGGGAAGAGTCACATCATTGAAGTTACCTGAATAGAATTTGGCAAAGCACACAGCATTGTTCTTCCCTTATTCAAGGTCATTTCATTAGACGGACACAATGCTGTATTTCTTCCCTTAGAGAAAAAATGTAATCAGGCAGGCACATTTATAAAATAAACCAAACGCACAAAACCAACACACAGCTTCTCCTAAGATTATGAATTGACACAACGAATTGGCTAATGGCCTCTAGGGAGAAAGGCGGAAACCCCCCCCCACTGTTTATGCTCTACTTAGAAATGGTAGAAATTCACATTCTCAGAGTCAATCACTTGTCAGTTACTTGAACAAGAATACAAGCAGCAACATTTCAAAATGCTAAATGTCTATGTGATTTATAAACAGTTGCTGTCATCCAATAAAAGTTTACTGAGTAACCTCAGAAAGTAGTACAGCTGCAATAAGTATTAGCTATACTATTTAAAATGACCAAAAGAGAAAAGAACTACCTTGACCTGAAAGAGTTTGTTAAACCCAAATGAGGAGGTTAATAATGACACTTATCAACAAATACATAAAATAATTTTCAGAGGATATTTAAAAAGAGAAGAAAAGGCTTGCTAAGTTTAAAGACTGGGAGGGAATAATTTATTAGTGGAGTCCTACCATATTACGAGACAAATTACTTTTATGTAAAAAGTTATATGGCGATGTAAGGTGTTACAAATTCATTGCATTCTGAGTAGAAAAATAGAGAAGGAAAAAGAAGCCCATTTAACGGAAATAGAACGTATGAACTGAGGTTGAGGACAAAAAAATGTGATGATAGCTAGAGTTGGCAGGGCATGGTGAAACACTCTCAAACACTGTGAGTTCACATTAGTAAACAATTTGTGATAACGAAGTTTAAATTCCTCCTATTCTGTACCCAACAGATCCACTTCTGGATCTACACAGTGAAGAGACTCATACACGTACATGAGCAGACGTACAAAAATATTCACTGAATTGTTTTATTTTAAAGGATGGGAAAGACCAAATGTCTACCAATACGGAAACTGATTAAAATAAAAAGCTTAACAACTATGGTATACCCATATTGCACGACACGCTAAAACAATTAAAATGAATGGACTAAAGCTATATCAATACAAGTCCCCAAAAGAATGTTAGACTGTTTAGTGAAAAAGCAGAATGATCTCTATAATACAGTGCAACTTAGGTAAAAATTTTAAAACCACACAATCATGAATGGGAAGGATACACACCTATTTCATGTTAGTAATTCTCTCTGGAGAAAGAATGGGTTTCTGGTGAGATAGTAAAGGGGTTTTAATCATGTCTTTATTATTTTATTTCTTAAAGAAAAAATCTGTAGCAAACACAACAAAAGGTTAACATTTGCTAATTCTGAATACTAGGTACTGAATGTTTGTTATAATTAAGTACTGAATTTTTTTTTTTTTGGTCTTGACATTTTTTTCATTAAAAATGCTCTAACAACAGGAGAATAACATCAAAGGGTGGATGTATTTGAAGTTGAGAAGTTTGGTATTGATCTCATAAGGGACAGAAAGCCTGAATAATAGAGGAGCATATTTTAAGGGAAGCCATGGAGAATTATTTTAGCTACAATATAGATGGACTGTGTTCTAGCAGGTAAAATGTTATGAGAATTGTGATGGAAAGTGACTACAGAGTTTAGACAAAGAATTAAGAGGTGAAGGCTGAAAAGGGAAAAGGAGATTTCATTCATTCATTCTCATCATTTGGTTGGTTGCTCTAAGTGCTGAGGATATAACTGAGCCAGGCAGGCAGGATCCCCAGTACTCATGGTGTTTACATTCTACTGCAGAAACAAAATAAGACAATTACTGATTGTGATATGTGTGTTAAAACCAATAATATTAACAACAAACTCTTAAATAGCTACTTATTATTGATGAAGCACTATTCCCAATGCTTTAACTGTATTATTGATATTTCATTTAATCCTTATAACTACCCTTCAGATAGGTGCTCTTACTGTCTTCATTTTACAAGTGAGGAAGCTGAGGCAGAGAAAAATCAAGCAGCTTGCCCAAGGTTGTATGACTATTAAGTGGCAGAGTTAGGATTTGAATTCAGGTAGTCTGGCTCCAGAGCCCCTGCTATTAGCCACTACCTATATATACTGCCTCTAGAAATGAAGAGGTTGATATAACAGAAAGTAATTAACTGGGGGAAGCCAACTGGATACAGGGGTGGTCAGGGGAAAGTTCAGGGATGCGACAGAATAGTTATGACAGGATACAATAAAGGTGTAGGTGTGCTTGCTACCCACTAACAGGAAACACAGGAGGGGAAAAAGAGGATTTGGTGCAGATCAATAATTTCAGTTTTGTATACAGTAAATTTAAGGTACCTTCAGGACATTCAGGTGGAGAAATCTAACCGGGAGTTGGATGATCAGGTGCTAAGGACAGAAGGCAGGGCTGATGCTATTTACTGGGTAGAATCGCTGTATAGATGGAAGCTCTGAATTATCAACCTAGATGAAGTTGCTGAGAAACCACTGAGTAAGAAGATTAGTGGCCTTGGGATAGAATCCCTGCGGAATACCAAACCTTTAGGAGATAAGCAGGAAGGTGGAGGAACAAAAGGAGTCTACTGGATTTGGTAACAAGGTTAGCAGGAGATGCAAAGTTAGGGGAAGGCTGTCACGATAGAAAGCGTGTAGCAAAGAGAAAAGGCCACTAGAGAAAGGATGGAGAGAGGCTGGAGGCTTAAAAGGCAAAAAGGGCGGGACTGAGAAGGAAAATCTGAAGTGGAAAGAAACGAAGAATTGGGGTCACAAGCACAAATGAAGAGATATGCCTTACAAGTATTCACTGTCCTCAGAAACTGAAGGGAATGTGACAGGAAACTGAGGGGATTCATATCTAATATAAATACTTTCTCTATTTTACCTAGAACATTAATTTGCTAAAAGTGAGGAAGCTGGGACAGCCATGGAGTTTTGGAGGAATGATGGGTGAGGATAAATATTGGAGTGAGTCCATAGGGGGGCCTCATTATGGCTGACTCCAATATCCAGAACTGTTTAGGCACAGTCCTTCCAGGGGGAAGTCTGTAGATGACAAGACTGGAGGTTTCTGAGATTCTTTAACTGAAGTCAGTGCAATGGAAGTAACTGAAATGAGCCAGCTCAGGTCCTACTTGGCTACTGGACAGGCTAATGTCCTTTCACAGCCATTTCCAGATCTGATGTTATATCACCGTATATACAGCGCTTAAGAAGCCAAATCAAAACGTAAAAAGTTGGATGTTAGGTATGCTAGAGCCCTAAAAGAAGACTTTCTATATTTTTATGTAGTGGGGTTCTAGTCTGAGCTGAAGCAGAAGCTAAAGGAAGTGTTTCCATTAGAGAACCAAAGCAGGGGACGGGGGGAGACAGACAGCTCGTGGTGCGCAAGCAATCGAGGCAAGTACATTAGATTCTAGCGAATATGGCACCCTGAAGACTCATCATATTAGGGAGCTCTAGGAGACAGAACTTTTGGCAGGGACATGAGCCCATTTATGGCAAGCACTAGCAAAAGCGGCAGCGAGCCATGGGCCAGAGAAGTACAAAATTGAAAGAGCACGGAAGGGCTGTTCAGGAGCTAACGAGATACCTTGGAGAATGCTGGGACAACTTGGTGAGATTCGGAAGGTGTTTAGATATTGGCAGATGAAGGTAAGAGACAATGCAATAAAGTCTGGGCCATTAATGTAACTCTGTACCTGAAGGCTTTATAAGTTACCTCCTAACAGAGTGCTAGTGAGGGGGAAATGTATTTTGCCTTAAACTCTAAACCTGTCATGGACCATATCGGGAGCTCCCTACCTATATGTTAAATGCAGGACTGAAATAAATCAGGCTGTGATAAGACCTCTTGGCACATAAGAAGATTCCCTTTAAAGACCACGTGGAAGAAAAAAGACTGGTCTTACCATCTGATTGTGCTTTGGGAAATAAAGAACATTCAAAGGTTTAGATTTCCGAAACTGAGCACAGATAATGAGGATGTGAGAGGAGAAATTAAGATAATGGGCATGTATGAAGAGAGAATATAGATTTTTGTTCCATATTGAGTTTGAATTGATTATAATTCATTCTTTACATAGTATATTATCTACTTAGAGATGCTTTTAAGCTATGGAACCAGCTAAAGGGAGCTATTTAAAGGGAGACACATCTGTTTTTTTTTAAGTTATTTAAAAATTTGTTTTTTTTATTTTTGGCTGTGTTGGGTCCTCGTTCCCACGCGCAGGCTCTCTCCAGCTATGGCGGGGGCTACTCTTTGTTGCGGTGCGCGGGGCCCCCAGTGTCGTGGCTTCTCTTGTTGCGGAGCATGGGCTCCAGGCGCGTGGGCTTCAGTAGTTGTGGCTCATGGGCTTAGCCGCTCCTCAGCATGCAGGATCCTCCCGGGCCAGGGCTCGAACCCGCGTTCCCTTCATTGGCAGGCGGACTCCCAACCACTGCGCCACCAGGGAAGCCCAAAACATCTGTTTATTCAGCCTTGACTTCAGAGTTATCTCTTATAATAACGAGAACCAGAAAAGTAAATTATTTCCCTAATAAACAATACCAAAGACACTACCAACAGTTAGAAAATAAAATATTGTGTAGTAAAGCATTTGGCTGGCCTTTGTCCCCGGTTCCTGGGAGGTAGTTTCTAAATTTTTGGAATTTTGGGTAATTCCCTGGTGGTCCAGTGGTTAGGACTCAGTGCTTTCACTGCCTTGGCCTGGGTTCAACCCCAGGTCAGGGAACTAAGATCTCAAAAGCCATATGGCAACAGCCAAAAAATAAGTAAATTTAAATTCTTGGAATTTTTGGAGTGAAGGGAATACTGATGGTGGGTCCTGATATTTTATGCTAATGAGGTAACTTATGGTGGGGCCCCTACATAATTTATGCTAATGAGATGACTCAGGATGGGGATTGGCCACACCTGAGAGACTAACCATGTGATTAGAAAGTTGGGGCTCTGAGCCAACATGATATCAGCATGACCTCTGGGAAGGGAAGGGGGGAGATTGAGAGATTCAGTTCAACTGACTGGCCAATGATTCAATCAACCATGCCTAAGTAATGAAACACTAATAAAATCTTTGAATGCTGAAGCTTGGGTGAGCTTCCCAAACTGCAATATCCTGTCACATATCTCTGTACTGGGAGGGTAATACATCCTACCTCCACGGAGAGAGGAAAAGGGAAGCTTTGCATTTGGGATCCTCCCAGACTTTGCCCTATGTATCCCTCCCTTTGGCTGGTTCTGATTTGTATTCTTTACAATAAAACTGTAATCGTTAAGTACAGCGCTTTCCTGAGTTCTGTAAGTCATTCTAGTGAATTTTTCAAACCTGAAGGGGTAACGGGAACCTTCGAATTTGTAGCCAGTTGGTCAGAAGTGAGGGTAGACTTATGGAGGACCGTGCCCTTAACCTGTGAAGCTTGGCCTAACCCTGGGTTACTTAGTGTCACAAGCCATTGCAGTTATCAACCTTTTGCATAGTCTAGTCTCATTCATTACGTTCTTGCCAATGTATTTTGTGCTAGGTTATGATAATTTTGTGCTACAGATATGATGTCTGTAGTTTACAGTTCCTGAATGAAAGTGAATATCATGAGCATAATCCTAGTTTATTCAGCCATTCCTAATGCCATCAATGAGAAGGCATACCTTTATACAGACTGTGGCAAGTCCCAGGCCACTCTATCAGAAGCGTTCTCTGTTTATGGTATTTTAGCTAGACTCTGATGTGGTGTTCCCTTTACTCCTTCAGAACTCTATTTCACTTGATTTTTTTTTTTTCCTCTGTACTACAAATATAACTAAATGAATTTATCTCTACGTACTTTTTATCCATGACTAGCATTTCATTCTTATCACAGGATCACAATGGAAATTCTTTGCAGGCCTTAAAAGTATTAAGCTCTGTCATCAAAGAGTCTTTGCAAAATTCATGCTGGGCTCCTGACACATTTATCTAATCCACCCGAAGGTTCTTTGATGGCTTAATGTATTTCATCAACATGTGAAACTTCATTTTCTCTAGCATTTGAATCACTAGGTCTAACATGACCCACTTCCTCCTTATGACAAAAATGTTTCCATTATAGGATTTTAATTTAGGTTACAATTGGCAGACATTCTGTTTTATAACTACTAATGTGCCACTCTTCACTTCTTGAACTGCCAACTACATTCTTTCTAACAAAGGATCACAACCCTCTTTCAAGAAAGCACCTAGGGATTTTGTTCAGGGGAAAAAGGCTCAAAAATGTTTTATTTCTTTTCAGTCAAAGAGCATTTCATAGTCAGTAAAAATAGCTTAAAAACAGCTTGAGGTAGAACAGGTGTTGTCTTTCAGTGGCCATGATCTACCTTCATACTCTATAAAAGGATGTGTATAACAAAGTGCAAACACTATTATAGCTTGAAGATGCTGCTGCTAGGCATGCGTGAACACCGCTGAGAACCTCCCGGTCTCTAGAAATTCACACTATCCACTATACTTGTACAGTGAGCAGATATAACTTCTCTTTAAGGTACCTAAGGTTCTGTCCAATTTAATTGGTTCAACTTCCTATGGCTGTGCACAAAATGAATAGATCCAGTGTAATACGTTTCACATTGAATTTTTTAATGGCTTGCTTTCATTATTCCTTAAGCTATGTCCACTACATCATACTGTTTTGGCAGTTATTAATATTTAATAAGTTTCTTTTGCTTTCTTTACAATTGTGTCACTGGAATTCAATGGGGGCATTCAGTCTACAATTTTTGTTGTCATTCATTTTCTACCTGTTAAAAGAAGTTGTGGTTTAGCTAGCACTTTCAAAGTACTGAGATAATAAAACATTCTGCTCTCTCTCTCTGGTGATCCTATATTATAGCCTGCCATCAGATGTGCTTGGTAATCAGCATTGCATATGTTCAAACTCCTTGAAAAAAACAAAACAAAACAAATGGTGTATGATTTTTGTGTAAGTGCCTGTTGCTGAAAAAGGAAATCATATACTCTTCTATTTGAAAATAAAGGAAAAGAGAGATGTCAAATAAGCATAGTAGATTAAATAATGATTTATAGATACCATAAAGCAGTAATTCTTTTTTTTTTAACATCTTTATTGGAGTATAATTACTTTACAATGGTGTGTTAGTTTCAAAGCAGTAATTCTTAATTATTTTTAGACCATAAAAGAATCCTGCTTGAGAAACTTATTAAACCCAAGGATCCTTTCTGCAGAGATGCAGCACTCAGGGACGTGTATGTTCACAGATATTTGGTTTGGTTTTAGGGGTTTTTGGTTGTCTAGAAGCACATACATAAAGCCTAGTTAGCAACTGTTGTTTTATATTTTATATATGCATGTTACATACAACATTTTTACATGTGTGTCATATATGATATAAAACAAGGGTTGTTAATTAAGATTCATGTGTAGGCTCTGGAGAAACACACACACATATCCACACATGCACATGTATACATACACACACACATACATACACATATATATATTTTACACAAGCTTGTAATTTTCAAGTGAGAAGTTGGGGCTGGATCGAGAGATATTAACTGGTCTTCAAGCTTTTCTCTAGTTACTAAGAGAAGTACACCTGTGGAACTCTAGGGCTTAGAGGAACTTAATTGAGAAAAATCATTGTATTAACTCTATTAAAGATATCTTATATCAATTAGAATGGGGGTTGCTCAGCTATGGAGGTGTGACAAGAAGATTTGCAGAGACAATGTTTTTTGTTTTTTGTTTTGGTGCTATTTCACTCCTACCCCATGCCCCACACGACCAGGAGTCTGATTATACAGCACAGACAAGAACTATGACAATCAGTAGAGGCACCAAAAGGATGTAGAGAAGTGCTACATAATTTCACAGGAGGGAGGGTTATACATGAAAGTGACGTTTAACTCAGCTGTGAAAAAGAATTTCATCTTATACATCTTTCTTTGTTTCTTAAACATGTATAACTTGTTAACTGCAAATTTAATTGTGTTCCCTGATAGCTCTATGTGAGTTATACAAAACCACAGTGCCATTAAGACATACTATGCCTTCATCAACTTGCTGTCTTAATTTATTTTACAAAACAAAATAAAAACAATATGATGACATTTGCTAGGTTTGTGATTGTGTAAATAGGTAAATGCTAAGTGAATTTCTGTTCCTCAAACTATTTTAAATACGGAGATACAAGGCACAAAATCTTGAGAAAAACATTTTTTAAATGTTAAAAATCTTTAAAAAATACACATGGGACTTCTCTACTATTTTTGCTATTTCCTGCGAATCTACAATTATTTCAAAATAAAAAGTTAAAAATCCCAACATATATCCCCGGTAACACATTTGGAAAATACAGAATGGTGTATTTTTTAAAAAAAGCCATATAGGTATAAAAAAATACAAGTTTACCTATAACCTGGAACACAATTATGAAGGAGATATTGCCTTAAGAATCTTGAAAAGTGAAAATTCTAAAACTGCTTTCTAAAAAAACAGGAAAATTAGTAGAAAAATCATTTAAGAGAAAAAGAATTCCCTTTAGCAGTCGAAAATGTGTATCTTTGGAAGGCAAAATATTTTAAATGACAATTTCAATATATGATCATTTCAATCCACTTATAAGGCCCGAAACATAAATTTAAAAAAATTAAAGACATTGAGGAAAGGGTAAAATCTGTTTATTTAAAATATATTTATTACCCAATAGTTTCTTTTAGTAAGTGCAGAGTTTAACATAAATTAAAATGCAACCAGTAACTGCTATTAAATAACCAAAAAACATTTAAAGTCAAGTGCAAATTTGGTTCTAATGAAAACTGAAAACCTGTACGACAATGAAAATTTGGAGAGTGCAAGTGTGTGAGTGAAGCTTGGATGGGAACGAGAAAGACCTGGGGGTAGGGTGGAAAAGGGAGCAAAATGCCAAGAGGGAGAGAGAAATGGAGGCAGAAAGACTAACAGAACAGCAGCAAGAAGACTGGAGACACAAACAGGGACAGAGAGGCAGGGAGAAGGCAAGGCACGGAGGAGTAAAAGGAGGGTGAGACAGGAGAAGGAAGGGGTGGGGGACAGACAGAAAGACGGAGGAAGGGGCACAGTGGAGGGCATACCAGAGACAAAAGGAGAAAGATGGACAAGATTAACAGAGAGGGAGAGGGAGAGATAGAGACAGAGAGAGGGAAAGGGAGAGGCAGATGCAGAGACAGCTGGGCAGTGAGAGGGAGACACCCACAGAGAGAGGGAGATACCAGGGAGAGGGACAGAGTGAGGTGAGCAGAAAAGGAAAGACAGACAGACAAACAGAGAGACTGATTCCGTCAGAGCGCGAGAGGGACTCTGAGACTCCAGACAGCAATGACAGAAAGGGAGACAGACTGAGACAAAGTGGGAAAGACCAAAAGGCCAGTGGAGGGAGACAGAGGGAGAGAAGAGACAGACAGCAAGGGAGACAAACACTCAGAAACACACACACACACACACACACACACACGCACGCACGCACACACACACACACTCTGTGCAGGGGGGCAGAGAGAGAGAGACATAGAAAGAAACCTAAAGAACAGAATAAATGAAAAAGAGGAAAGATATTTAAAAAAGAGAAAAGTGGAATGCAACAAAGGATGGATAAAAGCAGCTGTAGGTAAGAACTGAGAGTATGTGCTGTTAATTTTCATTTTTTTCTTTCGTAGTTCAACACAAAATTTAAAATCTGAAGCTTAAAAAAGAAATGATGATGAAATTCTCCTGGTATTAGGTTGAAATAATGTATCTAATAAAATTCAACATAAAATTTAAAACCTGAAGCTTAAAAAAGAAATGATGATGAAATTCTCCTGGTATTAGGTTGAAATAACGTTATCTAATAAAAAAAACCCTAAATTTAATAATAGCTATTAATATTTTCATGATCCTAATTACTTACACAGTTGGGAATGAGAAAGAAACAAAAGAAAGAGGAGTAATGATATTCAGCATTGAATAAAGGCCATTTAGTGAGTTTCCTCCTATTTCCTCTAAAAAAAGATGAGTTATTTCTCAAGATCAAAATAATTGTTACATATTGGAGAGGGGTTTGAAAACATCACAGCAATTCCAAATACTGTTAACATTTCGGCTAAATCCAGGTAAAAAAGCAAGCAAAAGTCTCAAAAATCTTCCAAACAAGTCGATTATATACTAATGGACATATTTTAGTTCACCTGTATGGCACGATTCTGGTTTTGAAGAATTATGAAATGTCAAGATAAATGTCAAAGTTTTTAGATAGTACGGTTAGAAACCAGATAGTTCTCAAAAATTAGTTTGGTTTTAGCACTTGCACTCTTTTGCAATGTGATATCTGATTATGCTAATCAGAGCAAGGACAAATCTAGGTTTTGCTGTTATAAGCACTTTAAAAACTATTCTACCCCTTCTCCCAAAAAGGAGTACAAAAATTAACATAGATTTTGAAAATTAAGGTTCTTAGTTTTTTAATTTCCAAGAGTCTCATCCACACTGTATTTGTTCCACAATGAAAATTTTAAGATGAAAAAACCACACAGCATGTCTGTTTTGAGATGAACCTGAAAGAGAAGTCATTTTCCCGACTGACAAATTGTTCTTCTATACAGAAATACCAGTGAGCACTCAGGTAAACCATTCTATCAACAAGGTATGAAGAGTATCACAAATCTGGGGGGTAGGGGAGAAGAAACTTGTACTACAGCTGAGAAGTAAACGAATCCTAATTCTATCAGTCTAAACAAACATATCTTTGCAAAAATAAACAAAAACCACTTAAAAACATGCTCTCACTTTGGACACAGTAAGGATGTTTACCACACACCTCCCTAGCAGAAATTAGGGTACTAAGCGAGCACGAGTAACTCTTCATACATTTGATTACCTTTTGTACACATTATTAAGTGAATTAAGAGGCACATACCTTCATCGTATTGGTATTTGCTTCATCATACAGAGTGAATGAAGATGTACCTTCCATAGTATCTGTAAACTGATGCTCTGCATTGCTCCTCTACAGAGCTCACCACACACACAGCCGGCTGATTAGTCAGGCATTGGGAGAGTGCTGCGGGAGTAGACTAAAGCACTTGCCGAGGACTCAGAGACAATAGAAAGTCAACA
This sequence comes from Stenella coeruleoalba, assembly GCF_951394435.1. Lineage (NCBI taxonomy): Eukaryota > Metazoa > Chordata > Mammalia > Artiodactyla > Delphinidae > Stenella > Stenella coeruleoalba. The sequence goes on along the minus strand of NC_137151.1, from coordinate 34,788,089 downwards.
GCTGTATGTTATGATGTCAGTAACACTCTAGCCAGTCACCAACCAGAATATCTGAAATGCATCGGAAGCTATATTGAGCTCTTCATTAGCAATTCAGAAGCAATGATGCAAAAGCCCATGAAACTGTGCAATGTGCTAAGACTACCAGGATTTTTGAGATTTCTCGCTATTAAATTTTTGTTGCATGCTGATGACAAAAGTTGAGATAATTATGTTTTCCCCTAATTCCCTAAAGAACAAAATGTATGGAATCTAGGCATGGTTAATATATCAGATTTTTAATAACTCCGTCTGACACTTTTAATGCCACTAACAAAAAGCCTTAAAAAAACAAAACTCAAAGACAATCTGCCTACAAAGGCTGACATCCCATGATAGTTTTCCATCTTCAAACTGACTTAACTGTCACAAAGAAAGAAAATGCATTAACAGCACAATTCCTTATTTCTTAATTTGTTTCTGCTAAAATTAAAATGAACTGGCTTAATCTGGCAAGAGCATTACTTCTTCATACCAACAGATGGAGACAGCAATAGAACTGTGATCAGAAGACAATTCTGCCTTGTGTCAGATGCTTGTTGTCTATATTAGCTCAAGTGGCAGACTTAAAAGAAAAGGAATTAACTGAAACTCAGCGTTCAATAACTATGAGAATAAAAACAAAATAAAATGGGAAAAAAACCTAATTGTGTCTATTGGGTAAAATACTGAATAGACAGTATTTTACCCAATAAAATAATGGATAAAGCACATGCCTCTGTCTCGTATTTTGTAAAACGAAGATCATGCTTTCCATAAACATACAGGAATGCTCCAAGGATCCTGAATCAGACAAGACATACATTACCTATACTATCTGAAGAAAAAATGTATACCATTAACCAGAAATAATACTTTTCTCTGCCACTAAAAGGTTAAGTCTTACAGAGTTTATATAACTCTTAACATATCAGCAGTGCTCTGTATATCAGCTTAGCAAATGGCAAAAGAAAAGACACTAACTTTATAACTAGAAAATGTTATTGCTTTTTCAAAAATAGGCTATATTTTAGACCTATATACATAGATTTAAGTTTATAATATATATAAACCCACAAAACCTTCCCCGACTAGTCAAACAACAAAGGTGGTAAGACAGTGATTCTTGTCTGAGAGATTTCACATTAAAGTTTCCCAAAATACCTATTTCCCCAGTGTACGATCTTTTACCATGTCCTGTACTTTTTGGCACTCATCTACTTGTAAGAGGTTAAAAATCAAGTACCAGCCCAAGTACCCAAAAAACAAATAACCAAGTCCCCGACTATTCCATAAATGGTTACTGCTTCCATCAAAGGACACAAATGATATCTTCTCAGATAAAATTTTTGTTACTTATGAGAAATATAAATTCAAGGCAGCTTTTCTTAAAAACCATAACAAAAGCTCTTGTTACGAAACAAAAACAAACTGAAATGAATAATGAAGGAACCCACTTTCACTGTAGCAAAATTAAAATGAGTATTTCTACTAGTCAAAAAGGTCAGGATGAATCCACTTGTATACATGGATGATAATATTTCAAATGATTCTATTTATCTTTGAGCTTTGGAAATTGTTAGGCCTTATCAATTCAATTAACTCTGAATTAGTGAAAAATCATAATTAAGAATACTTTAAAATGTAGTTGCATCACTGTCAGGTAGAGGCCTCCCTCTAATTCTGAAAGGAAAGGACTTAGCTGTCAATAATGAATTCCATCTATAGTGAACCATGAATTTAGGAACAACCTACAACTTGCCCATAAGACACAAAATCTTCAACATTCTCTTTGGATACTACATCATTAATTATGTAAATTAGCTGTCTGTACCCTGTAAATGTTCAACATAAACAGTAGTGACACAGATTTAGAAAGGTTTCTTACAATATCTTGGGACTGCGCTTACAACTTGCTACCAAGGTCAGGTAATAGAGGAAACTCTCAAAGAATAAATCCTCATTAAGAACAATATGAATTAGTAAGATTTAATTTTTTGCTTGCACCTCAAATTTCATTCTGTACTTCTTAGAATGCTCAACAACTTCCTCTGCAAAAACATAAGCACACTGACTCTATTAACACAGTATTTAAGTGTAGTTACAAGGTAAAAACATAATTCCCAACTGAATTATAGGAACTGGGGCAACTATGGGACTAATAACAGAAATTTAATTTTCTAAATCTAATTACTGACACTGCTGATAAACTTTCTTAATTTTTTGGTGCCTGAGCTCTTAGGAGGTGACTTTTCAAGTGATCAACCTTTAAAGGTGAAAACAACATTTGAACTTAATTTTCTCACATATTTCCTAAGACATTCTAAATAAAAACAGTAAATGACTACCATAACCAAGGGCCATCTTACAGGAGCTAATTTTTTTAGAAATTTAACATTTTCTTAGAAGTAGAAAATCAGTATTTTGCAACCACTAATGTAATAATTGATTCCGGCAAGGCTCATGAATAAATGACAAAAACCTACCAGATGAAAGATTGTTATTGAAGAAGATAATCTTTGGTTACCATTAACTTTTAATTTCAAAGAGAAAAAGTTGTGTTTACAACCAGCAGACTCTACCTTAACGAAGTGAGCAAGTTTGAGCAAGTTTAACATCACCAGTAATAAGACAGGCTAACATTACATGCCTCCTGATGTAATGTAATAGGGGACAAAAAAAATCACCTATACAGTACTCCTCTGAAAATATTTAAACTGAATCTATCATGAGGAAACAATCAAACAAATTTAGACTGTGGACCACTCTACAAGACAGCTAGCTTGAACCCTTCAGATATCAATATTATAAAGAAAAAAAAATAGGCAAAATTATAACAGACTAGAGAGACATGATAACAAAGTACTACATTTGAGTGGATTCAATATCATAAATATCATAAAATGTGGCATATATAGTATGCCAGGTAGTAGTTTGCAAATATTAGTTATTCCTCATGACAATAATCTTAAAAGAAACATTGCCTCCCTACCCCAAGTTTTAAAGTTGAAAAGACAGAGGCATAAATGGATTAAGTGATTTTTCCTGTGTACTGTTAAGACCCAAGATGTGAGGCTGGATTTAAATTCTACAGCCTTTACTCTTAGTTGGTACCTATTTCCTCTCTATGCAGAAATTAAGACTAAATAAATATTGGCTCAATTATGAAAGACCTTTAAAATCAAACATCAGAGTTTAAAACAATACTTCCAATTCACTGAGATAATTCAACATCAAAGCTTAGAATCAACATAGTTCCTGCAAACCTAAGTTGAGGATAATGAGGCAGAGAAATTAAGAATGTAAATTGGGGGCTTCCCTGGTGGCGCAGTGGTTGAGAGTCCGCCTGCCGATGCAGGGGACACGGGTTCGTGCCCCGGTCCGGGAAGATCCCACGTGCCGCGGAACGGCTGGACCCGTGAGCCATGGCCGCTGATCCTGCGCGTCCGGAGCCTGTGCTCCGCAACGGGAGAGGCCACGACAGTGAGAGGCCCGCGTACCGCAAAAAAAAAAAAAAAAAAAAAAAAAAAAAAAGTAAATTGGGAGGTTCTTATAACAATCTAGATATAAGATGACTATGGTTGGGGTAAAATGAAGACAGCGGAGAGACACTTCAAAGCAAAACCTGGTTAGTCATGAATGACTCATGAAAGAGAAGGTTAAGTCAAGGGTAATCCAAACACTTTAAAAACTGGATAACTGAAAGAACATTATGAAAGAACTAATAAGAAGTAGGGCATTTAGCATGGGAAACTGGTATAGGGGCAGAAAAACCACTAGTTTCTCATCTACTCTTGGCCACCACCCACCAAAAGCAAGTAAACAAACAAGCAAGTAAGCAAATAAACAAGCCCAATTATCCTCTTCAACTCAACATGTGAAGAGAAGATTCTACAGTGGTTAAGGAAGAACTGAGACATTCCCCAATTAGTCAGAAGAACTGAATCAACATTTCATAACCAGTGGGATATCCAAAGTGCCAGCCTCACAGACCTCTGCAGACAATTACAGAAATAAGGTATCAAGACAGTTAAGGGTATAGTGAAATATTCCATGTGCAGGAAACAGAATTGGAGTCATGATTATAAGGCAGGATTTGTGAGATTCTCCCTGCTATAGATCTAAGGGCAAACAGGACAAACTGCCCTCAAGGATCTTACAAACCTACTTTCTGAGTATCTGGATTCCACCCCCTACTGCCAATATCCTAATGTAGGCAACCATTATTTCCTACTTGGATTTCCCCAAGAGGCTTCTTACTGGTCTCTAACCTTTAAAATGCTATTGCCCCCTTCTCATTTATTCTTTATACCACAGACGGTCTAGAGAAAGATACAAACATTATGACAACAGTGTGGGTAAATGCTAGGACAGGATGCTACGGAAGCACCTAAGGGGGCACTGAAGGCTTGTTCTGGAGGGTCAGGGAATGTTTGTGGAGGAGGTAACATTTAAGCTATCATTTGAAGGAATCTGCCAGGCAAAGAAGTATTAAGAGAAAAAGAAGGATGTGGGGGAGACAGAACATTATGAGCAAGGGCCAAAAAGCATAGGATTGAGTGAATTCGGTGAACTGAAAGTAGCTCAGCAAGGCAAGAGCTTTAAGTGCAAGGAAGAGTGAAGCAAGAGTTTTTAAAATGAGGCTGAAAGATGGTAAGTAGGAGCAGAAGAGGCAATGCCTTGAGAGAGAAGTTTAACAGGTGGAACTTTTCCTGAGGCTGAATAGGGAGACAATGTAGACTATCAGGTTAGTGGCATGAACAAATTCTTCCCTTAGAGTGACAGCTAATGCCAAATAAACGAATGAGCCCTCTAAGAAGAGTATAGAGAGAGAATAAGCAAGGAGTAGATGGTTGACTCCTGAGGAATAAAAATAAACCCTATTTAGGCCAAGTTTCAATAATATTGCAACAAAAATATCCATAACAGACACAGGTATCTTGTGAATCTATTCAGCCTAGTTCAAATAGTGAGAGTCCTGATAGCAGAGGTGTTATCAAAATCTGTTTGCTGAGTTTGGGTATCAAGAGTTCAGGCAGCAAAGAGATACTTGGACCTCAAGCTCTTACTTACTTTTTAAACTTGGAAATAATTTTAGACTTCCCAAGTTGTAAAAATAGTAGAGAGCATCTGTATATACTTTCATTCAATTTCCCCTAATGACAACATGTCACACAATTAGAGTATAATTACTGAAATCGGAAAATTAACACTGATAGAACACTATTAATTAGTAACTAATCTACAGATCTTACTCAAATTCCTTAAGCCAAGGAATTCTCCAGTTTCCCACTAAGGTCTTCTTTCCTGATCTAGGATCCAATCCGGGATCTCATATTACACTGTCATGTCTGCTTACTCTCCTCCAATCTGTGACAGTTCCTCGGTCTTTTGTGACCTGTACGCTTTTGAAGAGCACTGGTCAGTTATTTTGCAGAATGACTGTCAATTTAGGTTTACCTTATGTTTTCTCATGATCAGACTAGATTGACCTCATTATGCATTTTTGGCAAGAACACCACAGAAGTGAAACTATGCCCTTCTCAGTGCATCATAATCACAGTATACATGATGTTGATATATCTTACAAATGGTGATTTTTACTTTGATTACATGGTTAATGTGGTATCTGCCATGGTTTTCCTACAGTTACTGTTTTCCCCCTTGCAATTAATAAGTATCTTGTGGGGAGGTATTTTGTGACTTTGAAAATATCTTGTTTCTCATCATAATTTCTATCACTAATTAGCATCCATTGATAGTTCTTGCACACAATAATTATTACAGTGCTGTCTGCCTACTGGTGATTTTAATTTCCCTGGAATTTGATTGTAAGAAAGTGCTGTCCCTTCTCCCTATTTATTTACTTCTATGTATGAATGTCTGGATATGTATTTTATTCTGTGGGTTAAAATCCAATATTCCCATTTTTAAAATGACTTTCTGGTACATGATGTTCCAGGCTCATCTTGTATTTTCCATACTCCAGCCTCAGACTCAACCACTTCTCCAAGGATCCATGGTTCCTTTTTCTGGAGAACACTATTTAGAGAAAACCTGGGCACTAATGTGTTCACTGTGACTAGGGTCTCACTGCTCTTTGTCACTCTCAGGATAGAACTAAGACATGTACACTAACACACACATTCACATGTCTATGTTTATTTCTGAATTCTGCATCTGCATACATGTTAAAAATCATGGGTTCATATGGATACCTCCAACTCCAAAGAAAACAGTATTCATTATTGCTTATTTCCTTAACTATAACTTCCTTATCCAACAGAGAAAAAATGTACTTTCATTATCTACCATATATTCACTTATTTGTTCAAACTCAGTATGCACAAAGACAGTTTCAGAATTCCTAAACAATACCTTTGTGAGAAACACATTTACCACATAGAGTACAATATTTGTTCTTTTAATCTTCAGCCCTAGAGTACATAATCAAAATCCTGTTTTCCAAAGTTACTTAGTTCCTTTCTTCCCCACTCAAGTCAGTGTGATTTTGTCATTCATTTCTAATACAGCTAGGTTCATTTGTTAGTGTTTGTATTCCGTTTTAGAATCACCACCCACCAAACATGTATCCAGGTTGACTTTTACTTATTTTTGGAGGGTATGTGAAAAATTATGAGTTCTAAGAGTCAGAGTTATACAAAAAAGTGTTGCTCCTCTTTGCTCCCCAGTGTCTTGTCCCCATTATTGCTAATCTTTCTACCCCATTTCGAACCCCTTCCCTGTAGGAAACCAATTTTATTAGTTTCTGGTTTATCATTCCTGGATTTCTTTTGCAGGAATAAGCAGATATCTGTATATACATCTCCCTTCTTACATGAAGAATGGCATATTACAGATACTCTCGTACTTTACTCTTCACTTAACTACACCTTAACAGTTCAGAGACTTTCCTCATTCCTTCTTACAACTGCATAGTTCTTCAATGTGTGGCTGTAGCGTAATTTATGCCGTCATTCTCCTGTATGAGCAGTCAGGTTATTTTCAGTATTTTGCAATTACAAACACTCCTAAAATGAATAAATTTGTGTACATGCAAGGGTGTCTTTAAAGAAGATTCCCAGAAGTGGGACTGCTGGGTCAAAAGTGCTTTGTAGATTTATTAACTAAACTATTGCCAATCGCCCTCCAGAAGAAGGGCTGTTGCCGGTTTGTATTTCTACCACCAGTGTATGAGAAGGGTGCCTACTTCCCAACACTTTTTTTTTTGAATTTTATTTTTTTATGCAGCAGATTCTTATTAGTCATCAATTTTATACACATCAGTGTATACATGTCAATCCCAATCTCCCAATTCACCACCCCCCCCCCAACTTTCCCCACTTGGTGCCCATACATTTGTTCTCTACATCTGTCTCTCTATTTCTGCCTTGAAAATCGGTTCATCTGTACCATTTTTCTAGATTTCACATATATGCGTTAATATACGATATTTTTCTCTTTCTGACTTACTTCACCCTCTATGACAGTCTCTAGGTCCATCCATGTCTCTACAAATGACCCAATTTCGTTTCCTTTTATGGCTGAGTAATATTCCATCATATATATTTACCACATCTTCTTTATCCATTCATCTGTCGATGGGCATTTAAGTTGCTTCCATGACCTGGCTACTGTAAAGAGTGCTGCGATGAACACTGGGGTGCATGTGTCTTTCTGAGTTATGGTTTTCTCTGGGTATATGTCCAGTACTGGGATTGCTGGGCCATATGGCAATTCTATTTTTAGTTTTTTAAGGAACCTCCATACTGTTCTCCATAGTGGCTGTATCAATTTACATCCCCACCAACAGTACAAGAGGGTTCCCTTTTCTCCACACCCCCTCCAGCATTTGTTGTAGATTTTCTAATGATGCCCATTCTAAACGGTATGAGGTGATACCTCATTGCAGTTTTGATTTGCATTTCTCTAAAATGCAAATCAACATTAGTGATGTTGAGCAGCTTTTCATGTGCCTCTTGGCCATGAAAAGCCAAGAGGCTTTTCATGTGCCTCTTGTCTTCTTTGGAGAAATGTCTATTTAGGTCTTCTGTCCACTTTTGGACTGGGTTGTTTGTTTTTTTATTATTGGCTGCATGAGCTGTTTATATACTTTGGAGATTAATCCTTTGTCCATTGATTCATTTACAAATATTTTCTCCCATTCTGAGGGTTGTCTTTTCATCTTGTTTATAGTTTCCTTTGCTGTGCAAAAGCTTTTAAGTTTCATTAGGTCCCATTTGTTTATTTTTGTTGTTATTTTCATTACTCTAGGAGGTGGGTCAAAAAAGATCTTGCTGTGATTTATGTCAAAGAGTATTCTTCCTATGTTTTCCTCTAAGAGTTTTATAGTGTCTGGTCTTACATTTAGGTCTTTAATCCATTTTGAGTTTATTTTTGTGTATAGTGTTAGGGAGGGTTCTAGTTTCATTCTTTTACATGTAGCTGCCCAGTTTTCCCAGCACCACATATTGAAGAGACTGTTTTTTCTCCATTGTATATCCTTGCCTCCTTTGTCATAGGTTAGTTGACCATAGGTGTGTGGGTTTATCTCTGAGCTTTCTATCCTGTTCCATTGATTTATATTTCTGTTTTTGTGCCAGGACCATATTGTCTTGATTACTGTAGCTCTGTAGTATAGTCTGAAGTCAGAGAGTCTGATTCCTCCGGCTACATTTTTTTTCCCCTCAAGATTGCTTTGGCTCTTCCCAATACTCTTGCAACAGAATGTGCTATCATTCTTTTTAATTTTTCTCAGTTGGATAGATAAGAAATGTTACCTCAATGCTGTTTTAATTTGTAGTTCTCAAATTTTGAGTGAGATTAAACTTTTTTGTGTGTTTAAGGGTTGCATCAATATTTACATTGTTCATGAGTTCCTATCAGGTCCTTGCTCCTTTGTCTCAATTTTTTTTTACCCCTTAATTATTAAGAATTCTTATATGGTAGGAATATTAGCCTTTTTTTCTATGGTATATGGTGAAAATATTTCTCCTAGTTTTTCAGGTCTTTTGACTTTTTTCATGATGGTTGTGTCATACAAAATTTTCTTATTTTTATGTGGTTAAATTTACCAATCTTTTACTGCTTCTGGATTTTGAGTCACAGTGAGAAAGTCTTTCCCTAAACCAACATTAAAGAAGCAAAGCCATGTTTTCTTTTAGTACTTGTATGGTTGGTCTCTTTTTTTTGGCTCCCCTTTGGGGCTTGCAGGATCTTAGTTCTCTGACCAGAGATTGAACCGGGGCCCTCAGCAGTGAAAGTGCAGAGTCCGAACCACTGGAAACCCCAGGGAATTCCCCTGTCTCTCTTTAACATTTAGATTCTTAATCTATTTGGAGCTGCTGCTGCTGCTTCTTTTTTGTGTGTCGTAACAGCTTCATTGATATATAATTCAAATACCACACAATTCACCCATTTAAAGTATCTAATTCAATGTTTTTAGTATATTTATAGGGATGTATAACCATGACAACCAACTTTAGAACATTTTCATCACCTCAAAAAGGAATACTGTACCTTTTAGTAGTCTTTCCCCTTTCCCCAGACTCCCTCAGCCCCTGGCAACCACTAATCTACTTTATGCTGCTGTAATTTGCTTGCTATGGACATTTCACATAAAGAAAGTAATACAATATGGGGCCTTTTGTGACTGCCATCTTTCACTTAGCATAATGTTTTCAAGTTTCGTCCATTTGTAGTACCGGTACTTTTAATTGCCATATAATATTCCATTGTATGGATATACCACTTTTTGTTTATTCATTTATCAGTTGAACATTTGAGTTGTTTCCATTTTTGGCTACTATAAGTAATGCTATGAACATCTGTGGACACACTTTTTTGTTGAGTTTATTCTTGTGCAAGATGTAGATCTAATTTTATCTGTTTGCAAATGGCTACCCAGATACGCTGGCACCACTTATTAAAAAGTTCATCTCTACCTCAGTGATTTGAAATGTCACTTTTATTGTTTCCATGTGTACCTCGGTTTGTTTCTGGGCTTTCTATTCCACTGCTCTATTTGTTTATTCATGTGACAGTAGCACACTGTTTTTAACTGTAGAAGTTTTATAGTGCATGTTTTAATGTCTGGTAGGGGTAGTCCCTTCTGGCAATTTTTCTTTTTATAGTCTCTTTCCGGCTACTTTTGGATGGTTTTTTCCAAATATAATTTAGTATCAGTATTGTCTAACTTCATTTTTTTTTTTTTAAAAAAGTACTTTCACTGCAACTGAGTTAAATTTAGAAAAAAGGAGAACGGACATCTTTATAATTTTGAGTCATCCTATTTTTGTGGCTTTCAAAAATGTTAAAAATTTCTTCATATAGGTTTTGCACATTTCTTTTTAAGTTTATTCCTAAGTATTTAATCTTTGTCGCTATTGTAAGTGGAGTTTTCACTACCATTATGACTGTTAAATGCTAACTGTTTTATATGAGGCTATTGTATACGAGGCTATTGATTTTTCTAAGTTAATTTTATATCCTGCTACCTTACTGAAATCTTTTCACTGTTTGAATTAGTTTTACCAGTGATCCTCTACGGGTTTTCTAGCTATACTAGCACATAACCTGCAAAGAGACAGTTTTACTTCTTTACCCATTATCATACCTCTAATTGAATTGGTTAATACCTACATAAGAATGCTGAATATTAGTGGAGACAGTGGGCATTTACCTTATTTTTGTATACTGTGGAAACACCTCCACTATTTCCCAATATATAAGATTTCTGGCTTTAGGATTAAGATATAGATTTTTTTATTATTTTAAAAAAGTATCCTACAATTCCTATTTTCTTGAGTGTGTTTGTGTGTGTGTTTTATTTTTATCATGAATGAATTTTTTGAAGACTTTCTCAGCCAGTATCTATAGACATAAATGATTTTTTCTTCCCAAATCTATTAATATGAAGTATAATTATTAATGACTAACACTATTATTTTACTTAATATTTTGTATCGGTATTCATAAGGGATATTGATTTGTGGGGGGTTTTTTTGGTACCGTCAGGTTTGAGTATCAATATTATATTTGCTTCATAAAAGGAACTAGGAAGGTTTCTATCACTTTCAACACCCTGGGACAATTTACAAAGCAGTGGAACTATCTGGTCTTTGAAGGTTTGGTAAAATTCCTCTGTGAAACCATCCGGACCCGATGCTTTTTAGTGGGGTAATTTCTTAATAACATTCTTTATTTCTTCTATGGAAATTGGTTCATTCAAGTTTTCAAACTCAATCTTGGTAATCTGTATTTCCCTAAGAAATTATTCATCTAGGTTTTCAAATTTATTGCTGTGAGGTCTACGAAGTAATATCTTGTGATTTTTTATTATTTATTTATTTGGCTGCACTGCACGGCTTGCGGGATCTTAGTTCCCCGACCCAGGCCCTGGCAGTGAAAGTGCCGAGCCCTAACCACTGGACCGCCAGGAAATTCCCTATCTTGTGACTTTTAAAATAAAAAAATTGTTTTCAATAACTATTTTCAACCTTGTTATCTTACTTTTTGCATATTTGCTTTACTCCTTTACATGATCAAAGTAGTGATTTGTCTATTTTGATAATTTTAAAAAAAAAAACATAGTAGGGCTTCCCTGGTGGCGCAGTGGTTGAGAATCCGCCTGCCAATGCAGGGGACACAGGTTCGAGCCCTGGTCTGGGAAGATCCCACATGCTGCGGAGCAACTGGGCCCGTGAGCCACAACTACTGAGCCTGCGCAACTAGAGCCCATGCTCCGCAACAGGAGAGGCCACGACAGTGAGAGGTCCGCGCACCGCAATGAAGAATGGCCCCCACTCGCCGCAACTAGAGAAAGCCCTTGCGCAGAAACCAAGACCCAATGCAGCCAAATAAATAAATAAAATAAATTTTAAAATATCATAGTATATATTAATTAGGTCTACTGTTTTTCTATTCTCTCATTAATTTCTACTTTTTTTAAAAAAAATTATTTATTTATTTACTTTTGGCTGCATTGGGTTTTGCTGCTGTGCGCAGGCTTCCTCTAGTTGTGGCGAGTGGGGGCTCCTCTTCATTGTGGTGTGCCGGCTTCTCATTGCACTGGCTTCCTTGTTGTGGAGCACAGGCTCTAGGTACGCGGGCTCCAGCAGTTGTGGCACGTGGGCTCAGCAGTGTGACTCGTGGGCTCTAGAGCACAGACTCAGTAGTTGTGGCGCACGGGCTTCGTTGCTCCGTGGCATGTGCGATCCTCCCGGACCAGGGCTCGAACCCGTGTCCCCTGCATTGGCAGGTGGATTCTTAACCACTGTGCCACCAGGGAAGTTGTGTTGAGCCGGAAATTTACCTCACTTATTTTCATTTTTAAAGATAAATTTGTTTATTACTATGGCTTTTCTTTTGCACACTATTTTACTGGGATGTTTTACAGATCCCTATTTTTAATGGTGCCCTCTTTTGTCAATATTGCAAAGTTCAGATATTTTAGCCAATTGTTTTATTCCAAGGGGAGAAGTTGGTTATGAATCCTACAATTTTGTGGTTCTCTGTCTTGCTGGATTATGAATTTCCTCCCTTTGCTTTATTCTCCCTTCACTACCCACCTGCTGAAGGGTGCTTCTCCCTTCTTTGTGTGCCTTTTTGTCTCTCCTAGAAGCTATGCATTTTGAAGGCTGCCCTTTTAAACTGCATGCATTTTTAAGTCCCCTCCCTATAGTTCCTATTCCAATCTAGATCCTTTTTTTTTCCTTTTAGAATTTTCAGGGTAAACTTAGTCTTTCTAGCTGAGTGTTTAGATCAAGCTTAGCTTCCCTCTGTGTTTTGCCCCCTTCTTTTTTTCAATCGAAGTATAGCTGATTTACAATATTATATTAGTTTTAGGCGTATAACATATTGATTCAATATTTTAATAGCTTATACTCCATTTAAAGTTATTACAAAATAATGGTTATATTTCCCTATGCTGTACAATGTATCCTTGTTGCTTATTTATTTTATTCATAGCAGTCTGTATCTTAATGCCCTGCCCCGTAATACCCCTCCCCCTTCCTTCTCCCCACTGGTTATGTTCTCTCCATCTGTGAGTTATGTTCTCTACATCTGTGAGTCTGTTTCTGTTTTGTTATATACATTCGGTTTGTTTTTAGCTTTTAGATTCCACATATAACTGATAACAGACTATTTTTCTTTGTCTGACTTATCTCACTAAGCATAATACTCTCTAGGTCCATCTATGTTGTTGCAAACAGAAGAATTTCAGTCTTTTTTATGGTTGAGCTTTTTTTTTTTGCCTTTGCTTGCCACGAAGTTTTGTGGCAGGCAGGAATGGAGTAAGAGTGTGAGAAATCACATGCTGAATTTGGTAAAATCTTTTTTTTACTTAAAGCTATTTTGAAGTCTGAAATTCTCTCAAATTATGCTGTCTTTAAATTTTTCTTTTTCTATATTTTAAAGGAAAATTGGGAAGCAGTATCTAGATGACCATCATTGCCTTCAGTTACCTGGAAGTCCTTGACATTTATATTTGGTAACAGCTTTAGTGAGATATAATTCGTATATCACATAATTTGGCCATTTAAAGTGTACACTTCAATAATTTTTAGTATATTCAGAGAGTTAACTATTATCACAATTTTTAAACATAAAAATCATCCCATAAAGAAAACCTGTACTGTTTAGCCATTATCTCCTAATCTCTCCACCACTCCCCCACCCGGCCCTAGACAATCACTAATCTACTCCTGTTTTATAGATTTCCCTATTCTGCAAAGTTCATATAAATTGTTTTCTCTATCAGTTGATGGAGGACATTTGAGTTGTTTCTATCTTTTGGCTATCATGCGTATGCTATGAACATTCATTACGAGTTTTTGTGTGGACGTATGTTTTCGTTTTTATTGGCTATATACCTAGGAGTCGAATTGTTGGGTCAAATGGCAACTGTGTATTTTCCCAAGTGGTTGTACAATTTAAATGCCCACCAGCAGTGTAGGAGGGGTCCAATTTTTCTATATCCTTGCCAATGTTTATTATCTTTTCAATTGTAACCATTCTAGTGGGTATGAAATGGTATCTCGCTGTGGTTTTTGATTTGCATTTCCATTGATGGCTAATGATGTTGAGTATCTTTCCATGTACTTATTGGTCATATGCATATCTTCTTTGGAGAAATGTCTATTCAGATCATTTGCCCATTTTAAAATTAGGTTATGTGTCTTTATTACTGAGTTGTAAGAGTTCTTTATGTATTTTCCACATATAAATCCCTTACCAGATAAATACTGCAAATTTTTTCTCCATTTCTATGTCTTCCTATGTCTTTTCACTTTCTTAATGGTGACATTAGAAATACAAAACCTTTTAATTTGATGAAGTCTAATTGATCTCTCTGACATATTTGAAAACAATTTCCAAAAAAACATTGTATACTACTCACTAACTAAAAAGTACATACTAACTCTAGGAATTCTGGTAGCATGAACATGTTTAAAAATTTTTTTTTTGGCTGCGTAGGGTCTTTGTTGCTGCACTCAGGCTTTCTTTCTCTAGTTGCGGTGAGCGGGGGCCACTCTTCGTTGTGGTGAGCGGGCTTCTCATTGCGGTGGCTTCTCTTGTTGCCGAGCATAGGCGCTAGGCACACAGTCTTCAGTAGTTGTGGCTTGCAGGCTCTAGAGCGCAGGCTCAGTAGTTGTGGCGCACAGACTTAGTCGCTCCATGGCATGTGGGATCTTCCTGGACCAGGGCTCGAACCCGTGTCCCCGGCATTGGCAGAAGAATTCTTAACCACTGCGCCACCAGGGAAGCCCAACAGCTGCATCTTGATGTACTCTGGGATACTCCACTCTGCCACTGTGTATCAGATGTGGCAGCACTTAAGGCAAACAGGGAGCCCCTGGCCCTCTCCTCTGCAGTGGTAAAAAGACTACACTTTGGGAGTAATAAGTAAAGCTTATGTGTATATGCTTGCGCGCGCGCGCACACACACACACACACACACTCTACAATTACCCATCTTTGGGAATAAATCTGTAAATATGACTCCAGAGTTGAACAGTATCCAAAGAACATGGATATATAAACTCAAGCAGCGATTACTAATTAATTATATTGAGCCCTAACTGGACCAAGTCTGAAAGAGAAGCACAGATTAGGCTACAGCATGGACTACCAGCCTAGGGGATACAGATTGCTAGCGTACTGCTGATTTATAGCAAGGGATTCATATATCCATCTACATACAAAGCACTACTACTGACCTTTTTTGAACTTAAAAAGAAATTCTTTCACACTTGAAAAAGCTGAGAACCTGACTTTGGAGACAAGTAGAAGAGCCCATAGTGCCAATCTCAACAATGGAGAAAGCATTTCAGCCAGGCCTACACTTGACTGCTTCCTTTCCTATGACACGTATATTCCTAGCAGACCAGCTAACCAATCAACTCACTTTAATCTGAACCCCTGCTTGTCAAACAGCCTTCTAATTACAATCTGGCTAGTCCATGCAGATTAATCTGAAGAGAATGCAGTGGTAATGCTGACAGGAGCAGAACTCAACTCTCACAGTAAATTAATAACTGACATTCACATTTATTCAGTCTCTATAAACTTCATTAACATATAAGACCTGAGTGTTTGCTTTACTTTATGTGATTCTACAAAAACAAAACTTTTGAGTTTTCAAAGCTGAGGCCCCAATTACTAGAGCTGTGTAAATCCATCAACATAAATGTGCTGTGAGGTCTTGTGGCAGTACCACTCTTACCCCTAACTCATTCCCTTTCTAATAGTGGGAACATGTAAAATAACAAAGAGTTTTACACATATCCTAGATCAGTATTCCAAAGAAACTGTCAAGTTTACAAAGAAAGAAAATCTTGTGTTCTATGTACTTAAACAACAAATGTTTAGCTCAGGGAGAGTAGAAGTTGTTTAGGAGACCATTTCAGATAAAATAAGATGCAATGGTGGTATCTGAATCTCAAATTAGTTAAGAAAGTTTTCTGCTCATTGTACCATTATCTACAATAGTCAAGATATGGAACCAACCTAAGTGTACATCGATGGATGAACAGATAAAGAAGCTGTGGCATACATATACAATGGAGTATTACTTAGCCATAAAAAAGAATGCAGTCTTGCCATTTGCGACAATACGGATGGAAATTAAAGGGCATTTAAGCTATGTGAAATAAGTCAGAGAGAGAAAGACAAACACAGTAGTCCCCTCTTATCCATGGGTGATACATTCCAAGACCTCCAATGGATGCCTCAAACAGTAGAAAACCCTATATATACTATGTTTTTTCCTATACTTACATACCTTTGATAAAGTTTAATTTATAAATAGATACAGTAAGAGATTAACAACCATAACTAATAATAGAACGATTAAAACAATATACTGTAATAAAATGTATGTGAATGTAGTTTTTCTCCTTAATTAACTTCAACTCTGCTGGAAAGTGGCACCAGCTTTTTCACAGCAGGCAGCCTCTCCAGTAACTTTTACATTTTTCAGTCCACTTAATAATGATTAAATGTACAACATAATGATTAAGTAAAGACTTAATCATTATGTTGTACACCTGAAACTAATATAATATTGTATGTCAATTATACCTCAATAATAAAAGGAAAGTTTTCAATTTTACTATACATATATCTGCATTTAAGTCTCAAACATCTTTTTATTGCACAAGGCAGTAATTTAGCTTATTGTTATTGTTGAGACTGTAAATAATCTTCAGTTAGCTCTGTGCAGTAATAATTATCATTAAAGGATATTTCTTATTTTGCAAATAAAGATGAACATACCTGTGAAAAACAGGCAAAGAAATAAATAGCTATTTCACAGAAAAGAAATTAAAGATTTTTTATTAAAGAAAAGCCATTAAAAAAAAAAAAGCATTTTCCACTAGCAATGACAGATGAGAACTCTGCCTCTGCCAAGTGAATGGAGGGGCCAGAATAACTGACATTCTCATACACTGTTTGTGGGAGTGAAAAATGGTCCAAACTCTTTGTAGGTCAATTCAGCAGTATATATCATCAAAAGTCTCATATTGAACACACCTTTGATCCAGGGAGACCACTTAGAGGATTTTATCCTAAAGAAAGCATTACAATGTACATGATAGCGCTGTATAAAAGAATGAAAAACTGTGAACACTACAGGACTGGCTGGCTAAATGGAAATACACTCAATAAGCTGCAGAAACTCATTTGTTGGCAGCCAAGATGATGACATTTTAGGTGAAAGAAAAAACAAACCAGTTCATGAAACAGTATGTACAATATGATCTGATTTTTTGTTTAAAAAAAAGGAATGACTTATTTAGTGATAACTGTTTGCCAGGGAATATGGAAAATACATTTTTAAAGGTCTGGAAGAATATATACCAAATGTTAATGGTTTTCTCTGGGTGACAGTAACTTACTGGTGGTTAGTTTTCATAGTTTTGTTTATATTTTCTTATTTGTCTTCCATGGATGTATATTATGTATTTATTTATAAAATACCAACAAGAATCTATATGCTAGGATCTATACTTAGGGAAATGTGACTCTTTCAGATCTACCTTATAGCTGTCTCTTATTTGTAAGTACAAGACTTTGCACATAGGAAGTAAGCAACTGTACATAACTAACTTACTGCCTAGGTAGAAATACAAAATACACAGGATAACACATAATACAGAGCCAAACTGTAAGCATTAAAAATGATCTTAAGCCTAGTATTGGGTGGCTAGCTTATTTTTAGTGATTGGTCCTCTTTCTCTATACCAGGGTTTTAAAAGTATTCCACTGGGCTTTGGGTACTTTCCCACTCAGACTCAAGTTTATTTCAAAAACAGTAATGATTAACATTTATCAAGCGCTGAAAATGTACCTGTTATGATTTTATATCCAATACCTTGCCAAAAACTTAAGATGGTTAACGAAGAGCCAAAGAGTATATACTTTATAAAATCACTCCCACCAAAAGGAAGACAGATGCTAACCATCAAAATAGCTAATAGGGATACTTGACTGAGGATCAGATTTGAGTCTGAGTGTTACAGCAACAAGGGCAAAAGGGAAACAACATAGTCACGCAGTTCTCATTCTCAGAAAATGAGGAAATGTACCAAATCCTTCAGAACAGAGAGAATTTCTTTCTTTAAATTAAAAGGTAATTCTTATATTTGCTTCTGCAGTGCATAAACAAAAATTAGATTATATGGCCCTTGCACAAGGATGACACACACATTCATGAAATATTCCCATCCTAAGGATTTTAGATTTCCAAATATCATCTCATAGACTACTTGCTGATGTAAGAGATAAACGAAGGAATCAGGGTGCTATCAGCCAAACAAAATGGAACACTTTTATACAAGACATTTCTGCCAATCATTGCCAGAAGTGAATGATCAACAAGATAATCATACAATTTTTTGTCCAAACTGGGCAGAGTGAAAGGGGGTATGTTATTTTGCTGGACAACAGGTGTAAACTGGTACATGTGGTCACCCTAGTTTTCAACCTAACAGCAAATGGTAAAGGTAGCAAGTAAAAGAAGGAATAGTTCATTTATTTCCACCAGAAATTAAGTGAAATGAACAGTGAACACCAACTGAAGTTGAAACAGGATGTTTACTTTTCCTACAGTTGAGTTTGTCCCAGGCAAACAAGGTTAGGTTATTAAGGATAACTGGCTTTAAAAAGAAACCTGCTAGGGACTTGCCTGGTGGCGCAGTGGTTAAGAATCCACCTGCCAATGCAGGGGACACAGGTTCAAGTCCTGGTCCGGGAGGATCCCACATGCCACAGAGCAAGTAAGCCCATGCAAAACTACTTAGGCTGCGCTCTAGAGCCCACAAGCCACAACTGAGCCTGCGTGTTGCAACTACTGAAGCCCGCGAGCCTAGAACCCATGCTCCGCAACGAGAAGCCACTGCAGTGAGAAGCCCGCGCACCACAACGAAGAGTAGCCCCCATTCGCCACAGCTAGAGAAAGTCCGCGCACAGCAACGAAGACCCAATGCAGCCGAAAATAAAATAAATATATAAATAAATTTATTTAAAAAAAAAAAGAAAGAAACTTGCTAAAATACAGGAATAAGGTAGGGATAAAGAGGTGAATGCACCTAGCCAACCTAAAATTAGTTCAACTGTTCAGGTTTTCATAAACCTGAAAGTGTAAATAAGACTGAAATGAAAAGTTTTATAAAACTAAGAAGATAAAATTTTTCAAAAGGGACTTCCCTGGTAGCACAGTGGTTAGGAATCCACCTGCCAATGCAGGGGACACGGGTTCAATCCCTGGTCTGGGAAGATCCCACATGCCGCTGAGCAACTAAGCCCGTGCACCACAACTACTAAAGCCTGCGTGCCTAGAGAGTGTGCTCCGCAACAAGAGAAGCCACCAAAACGAGAAGCTCGCGCACTGCAATGAAGAGTAGCCACCGCTCGCTGCAACTAGAAAGCCTGCACGCAGCAATGAAGACCTAATGCAGCCAAAAATAAATAAATTAAAAAATTTGTTAAAAGAAATTTCAAAAGTCTAGGTATTGATAAGTGATCTCCCATTTTTCAACAAATGATGTTAAGAATTGGTAAATGTGATATCAATCCCCAGGAAAATTATTACAAAAAAAGCAACTAAAAAATACATGATCACTAATTACTATGAACTAGCACAGAGTAAATCATGTAATACTAAACCTTGTATTTTTTTTTGATAGGGTTACTATATGGTTAATATACTACAGACTATATAATTTATGATTTCAGAAAAGTTACTGACCAAATATCCTATGGAAATTTGCCATACTGGAAAATGCTGGCTAGAAAGATCAAATGCAAAGCTAACATTCATTTTTTGGAGCAAGTGCTTAAAATGCACAAACCTTGAAAATCTGCTATCTCAGCCTCATCCAAAGCCTGGATGCCCATATGCCTTATTCTACAAACAGCCATTAGTCATCCTCCGTGAAGACACTGAAAGAAAACTAATAAAAGATGGATTTCATTATAACCCCTTGAGTATCACCATATGACGTCCAATGGCCTGTTTCTCTTTAAAAATAAATATCCATGATTCCTTTAATCATCTCCTCTGTGATATGGTTTCTAGATTTTCCTGGTAACCAGTCCTCTGGACTAACTTTGTCAATTTTTCCTTTAAAACTCTGTTGCCTTTAATTGAATAGACGTGGTTGGACTTGCTCCCAGTACAACAGAAAGGTAACCTGACCTAAACAAAAAGCCATGTCTACAATTGGATTAACTTCTTAATTGTCATTTTACTGTTATAAAACAGTAAAGCTGAACAATTAAGATGACAGTCTTTTTCTCATGAACTGACTCAATTATCTAACCATGTGTGCAACTGATTTTTCTAAACTTAAATGCAGTTTATCATATTCTAGTTTACATAACTTTTACTTTGAGCCTATTTTTTTTATTGTTTAATATATTATTCTGTTTTCTTCTAAGTTAACAGAGCAGAGAAGACCTAAAAACTATCCTAGGATAATAAAAAGCTGCCATAAAGTGTAAATTTATCAAGAGGTAGAAGGGGAACCAACAGATAAAATGGAATCAGGACTCTGGCTCACTAAAAAGAGAATAGTTTCTCTCACACATGGAGTTGTCCAACAGTGGAATAGGCCATTTCATAGAGTGTGCAGTATAGAGTCTCCTGACATCAGAAGCATTCTTCAGGAATCTGCTGGGGTTAGGGAGTCAGATGAGATTACATGTGTATTAGGCAAGTATGTTGTGATAATTAACACCTACAACTCACTGGGTTAATACAAAGACTTTTGTCTCTCACTACATGTTTGATACCAGTCAGGTGACTGTCTAGTACAGTTAGTAACCTAGGGCCCACGGCTTGTTTTCATATGTCCTTTGAGCTACAAATGGCTTTTTCATTTTAAAGATTTGTGAAAACAATATAAAACAACAACAACAAAAGAATGTGTGACAGAAATGGTATGTGGTCTGCAAAGCCTAAAATATACCATCTGCCTTTCATACGGTGACTTAGATTCGGCTACTTACATCTTGTGGCTCTTTGCTTCTTTCTCAAAGTGGCTCTGCCATCTCAACACCTAGCCTCCACTATGGTCTCTTCTCACACTCCAGAATGAGTCATGCGGCACCACCTAACTGCAACGGGGCTGGGAAGTGTGCTGTTCCAGACGCCCAAGGAAGCAGAAGAATACCGGCATGGGAAAGCACTGTAAGTCTCCGTCACTGCTTGTATACTTTATTCTAACTCAGAGATTCTATGATTCTATATATTTCAACTATAATTTTCATTTTTAGTATAAATCTTAATGAAGTGGTTTTAAAATTGATTTAGAAAGAACATATCAAAATATCACAGCTGGTGGTAGAGTAAAAATGCTTTATGTTTGAGTTAGAACTAAGACAAAGGAACCTAAATATCATCTGCAGCATGTCTAGATTAAATTCTTTAGTTTGCATAGCCTTCAAATTTTAGTATGGCCACAATGTTACTAATGAATCATAAAAACCTGAAATTTTAAACATTACATGACTGGAACAGAAGAACTGATAAGTCTTGCAGAAAAATACTTATGTGTACTGACTTTGTAAATGAAAATAAAATAAGTTCTATGCCATTACCGCAGGGAAAACTTCGTAATTTGGTCATTTCAAAATCTCCTCACTTCTCACTGAATTGATTTAGTAAGTATGGAACAGCTGCAAGCTGAATTATACATGATGATAGTGAAATATTTTATAGATTGTTTAGCCATATCTACTGGGCATACTAAAAGACATAAATTAGAGTATCTCTTTTTCCTTTAGTCTAGCAAGTGAATGTTCCATTACTTTTAAGAAGACTTCATTTACACAAGCATACCAAGCATTAAAAAATTAGTTCAGGGCTTCCCTGGTGGCACAGTGGTTGAGAGTCCGCCTGCCGATGCAGGGGACACGGGTTCGTGCCCCGGTCCGGGAAGATCCCACATGCCGCGGAGCAGCTGGGCCCGTGAGCCATGGCAGATGAGCGTGCACGTCCGGAGCCTGTGCTCCGCAACGGGAGAGGCCACAACAGTGAGAGGCCCGTGTACCACAAAAAAAAAAAAAAAAAAAAAAATTAGTTTATAGTTCAAAATTGTTTTAAAAATCACACGTAAGTCAACATACCTACTCTATTCCAATCTGTCAGGCACAGGAGGAAACTATATAAATATAGTAAGAAATACTTAAAAATGACAGGAAAAAAAAAGGAAATTAATTGTACCAGAATATGCTTTTATACTAGGAAGACAGAAAAACAAATTTAAGAGTGTACACCTCACAAGCAAATCACAAAAAATGGGACTGCCCTTACATAAGATGTTAATAATCAACTGTCAATATGCAAAATGAGGAGGGAGGTATGAGAAATTAAATAAGAGGATGCACGAAAATATTTAACTCAACAAAGCTCACCAATATAACTATGAGAAAGCTAAAAACTTGAAATTGACTTCACCTGCACATTTCAAAAGGCTAAAGGGCTCTGTCAGGGCACAGTTCAAATATTCATTGGGATAGAGCTTTCAACTTACTAGCAATAAGAGACAATGAACTACGAAACAACTGTCTAAAATATTAAATTACAGAATTAATGGAAAAAATTACAAAAATCAAGGAAATCAGAATACAAAATGAATCCAGTGATTTTTTCCAACATCTCAAAACATTTTAGGGGACAAAATATTAAACTGCTATTAAAGAATGAAAATAAGGATGACAAGTAACATATTTTGTGAAATCATGAACACCAGTGATAAAGGTATCTTGGTTTTCAGGTTTCATTAAACAAATGATTTTAAAACGGAAGTAGATTAAAAAGTAGTAACCTCTAAGTTTTGTGTAATTGTATTCTGCCTTTCAAAGAAGTCTTTATGAATTTTCCTTGAAGAAAAATTCTGCTAAACATTTCTATTAGGATGGCCACAGGTATTATTGGAAATAACCTGAAACTGTTTAAAAGTATTTTTTAAAACATGATTATCGCTTTAAAGATTTAAAAATACATTTATCCACCTTAAAAATGGAAAATACTGACCAAATCACCATGAAGTATGTTCAGGGACCTTGGCTTTATAAAACTAAAAATTTCTCCATTTCCCTTGGCAACCAATTCCAAGAACAATACTTAGTACTGAAATTTCTTCCCTAAATCTCCCTAAGCTACATTTTAACCCCATTTTCTGTACTCAGTGAACAATAATATATACATTATCAATAAACAGCCCAAGTATTACAGTTCCAAAGACCTCCAATAAAAAATTTTAATTGTTGGACTACTGGCCCCTCATTTCTTTAGCTTCCATTCCAAGGTGGTGAAAGGATGGGGACAATAAAGATGATAATGACTCACACTTGAGTGTGGCACAGCAGGTGCTATGGTCTAAATGTTTGGTCCCCCTAAAATCCTTATGTTGAAATCCTAATCCGATGTGATGGTGTTAGGAAGTATGGCCTTTGGAAGGTGCTTAGGCCATAAGCCCATAATTCATGGAGCACTTATGAATGGAATTGGGGCTCTTGTAAAAGAAACCCCACAGTTTCCTAGGCCTTCTACACTGCAAGAAGTCTGAAATCTATAACCCAGAAGAAGGCCTTCACCAGAACCCAGTCATACTGGCTCCCTGATCTTAGACTTCCAATCCAAATCTGTGAGCAATACATTTCTGCCGTTTACAAGCCACTCAGTCTGTGGTATTGTTATAGTAGCCCAAACTAAGACAGTGAGTGCCAAACACATGTACGTGAATTAAGCCATTTAATCCTCAAAATAACCCATTGAGATAGGCATCAATATATATTTATCCCATTTTACAGATGGGGGAAATAAAGGCAAGGAGGGTTTTGTAAAATGCCTAATGCCTTAAAGCTATCAAATAGAGGGGGCAGGATACTATTCAAGGTATTCCAAGTCTAGTGAGCTGTGCTGTCTAATAAGGTACTTACTAGCTCATGTAGCTGTTTAAATTTAATTAATATTAAATAAAATTACAAATTCAGTTCTTCAGTTGCACCTGCCACATCTCAAGTGCTCAGTAGACACATGTGACTAGTGGCTACCATGTTGGACAGTGAGAATATGGAACATTTCCATGATTGTGCAAAGTTCTATTGGACAGTACTGATCTGTCTGCAGTCTTAGTCAGCACATAATATACCTTTCTTGTATGTGAAAAGTGATATGTGCTTACAGAATTGTCATTACACTTGAACGAAGTAAACTATAATTCAATATTTCTACTGTTTTGTTATTCCTCCCCACCCCAACTCATTATCATTTAATGACATCTACCACACTGAATCTCTTAAAATGTGTACTTCTCCAGCACTGTAGACTCCAGGCCTCAATGTGAAGAAATATAGGGCTAATGTATTCTAAGATCTTATGTCAAAATTTATTTTGGACTGTAACATACCTTCATTTATGGGTCCATTATTTTGTTCAATGAATGATGACTATATATATATACTATCCTCTGTTATTTCTGTCTATTGAATGCCCTGTTCCTCTATTTCTTCTATTTCACCACTCACCAGTGGCCTTACCCTGCACTTGACTCAACATCCACTTCCAGCCCCAGGGGTGAGAACATGACCTAGGCATATACTATACACCATGAACTATACTGGACACATTTCAGGGTTGAACTTGTGACTTAAGTTGGGTCATTTAGAATGTGCCATAAGATCTTCCTTGTCACCAGCTCATTCCTACAGGGATCAACAGCTCTAAGGACCAAGTAAGCCAGGATTTATAGGCAACCAGTTTTTCCTGGTAACATGGATGAAGTTGTCTACCGAATGCCTGCAGAGAGGACATAAGAGGCAGATAATAGCATTTGAGGCCTGGACATAGCATTCATATGAGTTATGAATTTCCCCTTTTGTTGAGTTAGTACGCTTTGGATTTCTGTTGGTTATAATTAAAGGAACAAGAGAAAACTAATAAGAGATGAGTTCAAAGACCTTTGGTATTGTGTGGGAAGGACAATAAGACACTGAAGATATACTTAGGTTAAACATGAATGGTTAAAAAGGGTAATCACTAAAAGAAATAAAAAACAGAGTGCATAACTTCCACATTAGTAAAGCAAAAGCAAAAAACCCAAAAAACAAAAAAACAGAAGCAAACTAACAACAATAAAATACTATCTTAAGATAACTATATTGCTAATTACCACTAATAAAGCCCGTGTACCACAACTACTGGGCCTGTGCTCTAGAGCCTGCGAGCCACAAGCACTGAGCCCGCGTGCTGCAACTACTGAAGCTCGCACACCTAGAGCCCATGCTCTGCAACAAGAGAAGCCACGGCAATGAGCAAGAGAACAACAAGAGAAGCCTGCACACCACAATGAAGAGTGGCCCCCACTCGCCGCAACTAGAAAAAGCCCACGAGCAGCATCAAAGACCCAATGCAGCCAAAAAATAAATAAAAATTTTTAAAAAATGAACTTATCCCAGATTTATAGACTAAAATAATTATAAAATAGCCAGCTAACATAGGTATCTGAATTTTGGTATCAGCATTTCTTAGATGCTTGACACTTTTAACCTGAGTATGACTGAGTTGTAAAAAATCAAGTTGTAAGTTTATAAGCCTTCTTAAATGTCTATTAAGGCAGAACTCGAATTGAGAATTAAAAAATCTTGTAATTATACTATACTCTTAGATTGATTTATTAAGAATTGACTGGGGACTTCCCTGGTGTTGCAGTGGTTAAGAACCCGCCTTTCAATGGGGGGGATGCAGGTTTGATCCCTAGTCAGGAACTAGATCGCACACGCATGCTGCAACTAAGAGTTCACATGTCACAACTAAGGAGCACATGTGTCGCAACTAAGGAGCCGGCCTGCCGCAACTAAGATCTGGCGCAACCTAAAATAAATAACAAAATAAAATAAATTTAAAAAATAAACTTATTAAAAAAAAGAATTTACTGAACACTAGTTAATCTGAAAACCACATATACTGAGTATTTTTGCATGTCTAACGTAGACCTCTGGAAACAGCATGAAGCTATACAGTATTTAATTTTATTTTGATAAATAGCTTCGATAGTTGCTAAAAAAATACTAATACTCCTCATTATATTATTACTTTACGAAGGACCTAATATTTAGGCTTCTAGTTACATGTACAACACATTTTAACACATTTTGTGTGTCATTAAATAAAATAGAGTCTGATTTTTAAAAAGTATTACTTAAAACTGAAGTCCAAGAAAGCTATGATAAAAACAAAACACACCTACAACACAACAAAAAAAACAAACAACTCCATTCAAAAATGGGAAAAGAAGGGGATTTCCCTGGTGGTGAAGTGGTTAAGAATCCTCCTGCCAATGCAGGAGACACAGGTTTGAGCCCTGGTCTGGGAAGATCCCACATGCCACGGAGCAACTAAGCCCATGTGCCACAACGACTGAGCTTGTGCTTCAGAGCCTGTGAACCACAACTACTGAGCCCACGTGCTGCAACTACTGAAGCCCGCGCACCTAGAGCCCGTGTTCCGCAACAAGAGAAGCTACTGCAATGAGAAGCCCGCAGACTGCAATGAAGAGTGGCCCCCGCTGGATGCAGCCAGAGAAAACTCGTGCAGCCAAAAGTAAATAAACAAATAAATAAATTAAAAAAAAAGAAAAAAGGGAAAAGGAACAGAAATGTCTCCAAATTAAATATACAAATGGCCAAACAAGCACATGAAAAGGTGCTCAACCTCAATAATCACTAGGGAAAACGCAAATAAAAACAACAAAGAGATAACACTTCACGCCTATTAGAATACCTACTATTAAGAGAGCAGAAAATAACAAAGAGTAGGTGAGAATGTGGATAAACTGGAACTCCTGTGCATTGCTGGTGGAAATGTAAAATGGCGCAGGCACTGTGGAAAATAGTATGGTAATTCCACAAAAACTTAAAAACTGAATTATAGACATACCTCAGAGACACTGCAGTTTCAGTTCCAGACCATCATAATAAAGTGAATATTGCAGTAAAGTGAGTCAAACAGACATTTTGGTTTCCCAGTGCACAAGTCATATTTACACTATATTATAGTCTAGTAAGTGTGTAATAGCATGTCTAAAAAACAATGTATATACCTTAATTAAAAAATAGTTTATTGGAACTTCCCTGGTGGCGCAGTGGTAAAGAATCCGCCTGCCAAAGCAGGGGACACGGGCTTGATCCCTGGTGCAGGAAGATCCCACATGCTGCAGAGCAACTAAGCCCATGTGCCACAACTACTGAGCCTGTGTGCCACAACTACCGAGCCTGCATGCCACAACTACTGAAGCCCATGCACTTAGAGCCCATGCTCCACAACAAAAGAAGACACCACAATGAGAAACCTGAGCACTGCAACGAAGAGCAGGCCCCGCATGCTGCAACTAGAGAAAGCCCACGTGCAGCGACCAAGACTCAACGCAGCCAAAAAGTAAATAAAAAATACTTTATCACTAAAACATGCTCTCATCTGAGCCTTTAGCGAGTTGCGGTAGTAATATCAAAGATCATCATAACAAATATAATAATGAAAAAGTTTGAAATATTGTGAGAATTACCAAAATAAGACACAGAGACAAAGTGAGCAAATGTTGGAAAAATGGTGCTGGTAGACTTGCTTGACAAAGGGTTGCCACAAACCTTCAATTTGTAAAAAACGCTTATGTGAAGTGCAATAAAAAGAAGTATGTCTGTAGTATATGATCTAGTAATTCCACTTCTGGGTTATATACCCAAAAGAACTGAAAATGAGGTCTGAAAGAGATATTTGTACACCCATGTTCACAGCAGTATTATTCACAATAGCCAAAAGTGGGAAACAACCCAAATGTCCATTAACAGATGAACAGATAAACAAAATGTGTTATATACAGAAGACAGATTATTATTCAGCCTTAAAAAAGAAGGAAGGAAATTCTGACACATGCTAAAACAGGATGAACCTTGAGGACATTATGCTAAGTGAAACAAGCTAGCCACAAAGAGACAAATACTGTATGATTCCACCTAAGTTACCTAGAGTAATCAAATTCATAGAGACAGAAATAGAATGCTTGCTGTCAAAAGCTAGGGAAGAGGGGAATGGGGAGTTGTTTTTTAATAGGTATAGAGTTTTGGTTTTGCCAGAGTTCTGGAGATTGGTTGCACAATGTGAATATACTTATTCACAAAACTGTACACAAAAATGGTTAAGATGGTAAATTTTATGCTATGTGTATTTCACTACAATAAAAAACAAAAACTTTTCACCCATCAACAGTATCAAGATGTTTTTTACCCTATGTTTAGGACTGCAGACACACAAACTCATAAAAGTAAATGAGAGCACATATTAACTATATATTAGTACCACATTCCAATAAGATTGTACTGGTATACAGATAATTGGAGTCGAAATATACATAAATTTCACACACATATATAGCTCATACATGTGAAATAAGGAATTACTGGATTTAAACATGTTGAAAGGTTGGGATTAATAAATCAGATACAGGAATCCTTACCACAGCAGAGAGCTTCAGCCTTTCTTCCTGCCACCACACACCTGAGAGCCCAAGAGATATAATATACTCCTTTCTGAAATCTTCTCAAATGGGAAGAAAGAAAAGGTATCATTTGAAAGACACTCCCTCCTCTTATCTCCTTGAGGGAAAGCAATCTTTTCCCTTCCCATTTAAAATTTGTCTAATTCTAGAAGTACAAAGAAAAATGCACAAATGACAAGTTTGAGAACAAATAATGGAAGGAGCAGGAAATGGGATCACAAACACAGGTCATTAAGCTTCTTAAGGGCAAGTCAGAATTCTACCCTAGTCCTTACAGGGTCTCCTAGAAATCCTATCATAGTCCCTGGTACACAGTTAGGGATCAACACATTCTAAAGAGAGCTGGAGTAGGTTTGAAGAAAAGGGACACCTCTTCAGTTGAAACTGGTAGAAGAAAAAAGAGGAAAAGTATTGAAAGAGACTTTTAAAGTATCCACGGTTAATTCGGTGACCCCAAAACTATAATAAATAGCCCCAATATCTTCACTAAGAGAGGAGAGAAATTTATGTATGAAAAAAAGGGTAGGAGGTGGCAGGCGACTTAAAGAGAGAGAAGAAAAGACAATCCGTAAATGCAAGTTTGGAAATACAAGAGAGATAGTTATAAAAGGATTACAATCACCAAGTCAAAGCAGAAAGTAATTAACACTTTTTAAAAAGGTTAAACCTGCTTAGTTCTCTATCTTCTTTCAACAGCCCCCACCTATCAGAAAAAGCCTAAAAAGAAGACCATGTGGATGACCCAGAAACGAAGGTCGGGACACTGGTCTCAGTGAAGTAAGACAGCAGGGAGAGTTTACCATGAAACAAAATGGGTGAGCAGCTGGCCAGCCCTCCGAAAAGGTTCTTTAGTGAGGTAATTTTAATATGGCTTGATAGAACAAAAGCATACTACCAAACCTTTTTTTCCGGTTAGTATTCTTTAGACTCGGCAATTACATTACCAGTTCCTTCTATGGCAGAATTCAAAACAGGACCATGTTAATCAGCATAGTTTTGAAAATCAATTCTCTTAACTAGGCAGAAGCACAAGTTCCTCAAGTAGCCCTGAAGACATGCTTCAGCCTAGAGGAAAAAACTGAGAATATCAGGAAGGATAAGGACAGTTCAGCGCTCATGCTCATATCAACTAATGCCAGTGTTGAGACTGGGATATGGTATTCATGGGATACAGACATTAGGAGTAAGTCATCAGCTCATTCAATAAAGTTATCTCCCAGCTATCAGACTGTAATCGCTTTTTATTGGAGACATGAAGGAGAGAAATTTTATGCAATTTTATGCAAGCCAAAGTTTTGACAGAATTTTAACTTGAAGTGGAATATCTCTGAATTTTTGAAAAGGAAGTTTATATTTCTAAATCTGTTTCTAAGTAATTTTTCCTGAGCTGTAAGTTTGATCTCTACTATTATCTCAAATCAATACAAGATATCTAATTAGATTCAAATCTACAAACATTTATTAAGTTCAATTGTGTACAAGGTATTATGATCAAGCTGACAAAGTTTTTGACTCAGGTAATTTTAAAATGGAGCAGTGTCTCTGACTGGGTGTAGGGGAAAGGCAGGTGGTAGCAGAGGTTAGGGTTGTGTACATGATGAACTACACATAATCAAGGTACACAGTAATAACTGATATGAAAATGACACCCACACACATATATATAATGCCACAGGAAAACACATGGGAGAGTACACTTCTGGGTTGTTGTTTTTTTTTTTTAACATCTTTATTGGAGTATAATTGCTTTACAATGGTGTGTTAGTTTCTGCTTTATAACAAAGTAAATCAGTTATACATATACATATGTTCCCATATCTCTTCCCTCTTGCATCTCCCTCCCTCCCACCCTCCCTATCCCACCCCTCTAGGTGGTCACAAACCACCTAGCAGATCTCCCTGTGCTATGCGGCTACTTCCCACTAGCTATCTATTTTACGTTTGGTAGTGTATATATGTCCATGCCACTCTCTCACTTTGTCACAGCTTACCCTTCCCCCAACTTACCAAGTGGATTTGTAATGACTTATTAGATTGAGCTCCTCCGGGGCAAGAGTACATATCATTGATTTTTGTATTCTCAAAGCCAGGGCTTGGCACATGGCAAGTATTCACTAAATGATTTTTTCAAGGAATGGCTGATTAAACAAATGAGTGAACAATAGAGTGGAATCAAATTAGAGAGTCTTAAATGCTTATTATTTTCTTCCATAGGAAATTAAATGAAAATAATTTATGCCGTGTCACATTTAAGGGACAATTAATTCCTAGGAAATAAAAGAAGGGTAATATAATAACAAAAATGAAAATAGAAAATTAATATAAAAGCCTAAAAATATTAAAAGCACACAAATTCCAGTGATTTACCACTGTGAAAAAACCTGCACTATTAGATTCTCACAACCCTTTAAAAGTAAAGCATTTCCACCACTTAGGGTCATGAATTCAGCTTTAAGATAAACAGTTGAACTGTTTATGTCTATTTCTTCATATTTTAAACACAGTTTTTATTTGTACATCTGAATTAAGAAATCAAACAATGAGATGAAAATAGGAAAATACTCTTCTCATTTTACCCTCAACTCTACATTTATAACTTCTAGGGATTCTTTGACATTCCAAAAAAGGCGGGGGGATATTCTTAAGCTGAATGTGCTTTATTCTCTAAATATATATATTTTAAAATAAAGGTCAAGAAAGTAATGACAAGGACCTACTGTACAACACAGGGAACTATACTCAATATTTTATAATAACCTATAAGGGAAAAGAATCTGAAAAGGAATATATATGTATGTATATGTATAACTGAATCACTCTGCTGTATACCTGAAACTAACACGATATTGTAAATCAACTAAACTTCAATTAAAAAAAAAAGTAACGAAACAGTATAACTTTGGATCATCACATACAAGGAGGACCCAATATGTTTGAATCTTTCAGGACTCCAAATGTTGTCTACGATTCATATTACTTGAAAACTCATAATATTTTCTAAATTAAGCCATACTCTAATTCTATAATAGTAATGATATATCTTTCTCTCCCTCTCTCTTCTGGGTCTGGTTTTATCACTTTATTATAAGTAGAGAGATTTAAAAATACTTAGAAAAATAAAGAGGTGATAGATTGACTATCGAAGACAATTTAAAAATAAATTTCCTGACAACCACAATGGAAGTAGGAAAGGAAAAAGGTCTACAGCATAAAGAGGAAGAGGTGACATAGAAACACAGAGTCCCAGTAACAATAAGGCAATGAAATCTGTATCAACACTATCTTGCTCAAAAGAATCTCTAGTAGTTCCCCTTGACTCAAAGGACACAAGTCAATCCTTCAGTTTGGTATTTAAGATCCTCTACTATTTTGCTCAAATTTAACTTTCCACTGTGATTTCCCCTCATCCATTCTAGACCACAGCCAAGCTAGGCAATTCACCTTTCATCACCTGTACTCACCGGTGCTCCTCTCTTTATCTAGAATGCTCTTCCACCCATTTTTGCCTGGTCAATCACATCTATTCTCCAAGCTCTAGCTCAAACTCCTACTTACTGTTTGCTCTACGTTTTCATGATCGACTTTCTTCCTCACAACTTTCCCTCACCAATCCAGTCCAGCCATTCGTTACTCTTTGGAACTTCTCAAGCATTTATTATACCATGTCCTTAATCGGTCATGTAATTATTTGCTCCATTCGCTCAGCTAAATGTGTACAAATGAAAAGTCACTAGCTCTTGAATTTTAGAGAGAAGAGTACCTGCTCTATAAATATGGACAAGTCTTAATAACAACTCAATGTAATCTTCTTCCCGTGCATAATTCGCAATGATTTCCTCAAGTTAAATTAATGGGTCATTTCATTTCTCTACTCAGTGACTGTATCCTTAGAAGACAAATTATAATGGCAGACTTGCCAGAGTATCAATTAGAAAACCAGCACATCTTCAAAATATACACTTTGAATACAGCTGATTGTACATCAATTGTACCTCGATAAAGCTTTTTAAAAAAGTTCCTCCCCCCATCCAAAGAGTTTCTGGATGAGCTACTACAGTGTGGGTACTTAGATTTAAGGCTGTGTTGCCTGGTATCATAGGTAATAAGTTAGCTGAAGTTTCCGGTAATGGAGACATCATGAGGCAACAGCTATGCTGGGATACACATAAACTCCTACCTTTTAAGCCATTTCCTAACTTATTTCTTAACTCTGTTGCATTGGTGCTAAAAGGTAATCAATCATATAAGCAAGTATGAATGGCTCAGCACAAGACCCTCCACAATTAATGCATACTACTTTATACTGAGTCAAATGTGTTCACTCATCTTGAAGACAAAAACTGTACAATTAACAAAAAAATATATCTTAAAACCCAGATGGGCATCTCTGACACCTACTGTATAGATATAAGTTATGTAGATATCTTACAAGTGCTTGGCTTACAAACAACCCTATGTGCAAATATTACCAAATCTCACTGACCCCCAAATAAATAAAACCCAACAGTACTACATTCTATCTTCCTTCTAACATAGCCTCAACGTCTGAAAGTACTTCTGCCTCCCTCCATCCCCATTAATTCTTTTTTTTTTTTTTTTTCCTGCGGTACGCGGGCCTCTCACTGCTGTGGCCTCTCCTGTTGCGGAGCACAGGCTCCGGACGCGCAGGCTCCGCGGCATGCGGGATCTTCCCGGATCGGGGCACGAACCCGTGTCCCCCGCATCGCCGGGCGGACTCTCAACCACTGCGCCACCAGGGAAGCCCCATCCCCATTAATTCTTGCTCCTAGTTCTCAGGTATGAAGAACACCTTCATGAATTCTCTTACTCTTACCTAACTCAAAGGAAAATATTATTGAGAAGCTCAGCTTTGTTCACTGCCTCTTACTAGAGGTCTGTCCTGAGATCATCCTACTTCCAGTAAATTATTTCACTTTACTTACTGTCTCATACCCTCCGGCCCCTACAAGCCAGTCCAATGTGCATGTTGATACTCCTCCCCGATCATCACTTTAAGGAGATGGGTGGTGCTAGGCTATCAGGTTAGATTATTTCTCTCCAATTTTAACTTGGAACTCACTGTCCCACTAAAACAATGATAATGGGTTTTGGGTCATAGAGCAACACCAGCATTCTGCTAGAATGATACATTCCAAATGTGCTTGACCCTGAAATTGCTAGAAACATAGCTTCACACCCCTTTCTTCTGGAGCTTCTAATTTAGTAGATAGCAAGTATGTATTTAAGTAAGTACTCTAGGTTAATTGTCAGTAGGTTGGCCATATATAATTTATCATCCAAATCAGGGCATACTTCAGAGTGAAAGATGGCACTTTTATAATTAAGCCAGGACAACAGGCATAAACTGGGACTATCCCAGGCAAACTAGTAACTGCCCTATTTATCAGTTAAGTTTGGAAAACACTAATGAATCACTCCAATTCTCCAATACGTCTTGGAGCTAATCCTTTAATGTGTTTGTATACATACTGGTATTTTATATGGAATACAGTGCCTATATACTGATTAACTGTAGAGTGCATAAGAGCTACACAAACGACATTTAGATATCAAAGTTCACATAAAATCAAGTGGCCAATAAGAAGCATGGGAGAAGACTCTCAACAACTTTAATAATTAGAGAAATGCAGATCAAAACCACAAGGAGATATTACTTCACATCCACTAGGATGGCTATAATCAAAAAGACAGACAATAACAAGAACTGACGAGCATGTAGAAAGACAGAAATCCTCTTATATTCCTACTGGGGATGCAAAATGGTGCAGCTACTCCGGAAAACAGTTGATGAGTTCCTCAAATGGTTAAACAGAGTTACCATATGACCCAGCAATTCCACTGGTAGGTATACACCCAAGGGAAATGAAAACATATGTTTATACAAACACTTGTACAAGAATGTTTATAGCAGTGTCATTTATAATTGCCGAGAAGTAGAGACTACGCAGGTGTCCCTCAACTGATGAACTGATGAAAAAAAATGTGGTATATTCATGTAGTGGCATATTATTCAGCCACAAAAATGAATGAAGTACTGATTCATCCAACAACATGGATGAACCTTAAAAACCTTATGCTTAAGTGAAAGACAGTCACAAAAAATGACATACTGTGTGATTTCATATATATGAAATTTCCAGAAGAGGCAAACCTATAGAGACTGAAAAGTAGATCAATGGTTGTCTAGGGCTGCAGGAAGGGGAAAAGAACATGGAGAATGATTGTTAATGGATATGGGGCTTCTTTTTGAAATGATAATGTTCTAAAACTAGATTATGGTGATGTTGCATAACTTTGTGAATATATTAAAACCTAATGAACTGTGAACTTAAGTGTATTTTATGGTATGTGAATTATATTTCAATAAAGCTATATTAAAATATCAGCATAAAAAATTCAACATTGGCCAATAAATTTCAACATGATTTATATGTCAGGTTTTATACTAACTCTTTAAAAAGCCCACACCAGGGGACTTCCCTAGTGGCGCAGTGGTTAAGAATCCACCTGCCAATGCAGGGGACAAGAGGGAAGGTCTTTTAAGTACGTAAGTAAATAGTTTTAAGCGACTGGCAGTTCTAGGAGTAACATTATAAAGTCTAGAAGAACAAAGTATGGAGTCTGATAGTAATTTGTCTGACAAGCTATCTATTTTGAAATATTCCCCAATAAATGTGCCCTTATTACATTCTGGGACTAAAAAAATAGGCACATTAAGTGACCTGATTAATTCCTTTATCCTTGATATAGTATAAAACTGGACTTGGAGTATAAAGTCCTGGCTAGGCCATTAACTGGTTATGTTAACTTTGGTTAAATAATTTAATATCTCTGAAGTATAGGATGCCAAGTGAAAAGCTGTGTGAGAAATGAGGGCAAGACAAAAATGCTTGTATTTAAATTTTACCACAGGCTATGTAAAAGCAATTCAATTAATGGTTATCTGACCACCAACTTTCACTTGGTTCTCTATTGTGCATTTAGAAGGCGTAAATCTCATGTAATCCTTGGAACCTCATATATTTAATTAAAAAGGCCACCCACTGAGACTCAGTTTCTACTTTATCATAGTTCCATTAATCCTGTCTTATCTTTAAGCAAATTTGTCCAAAGACGAGGGGAAGAAGAGGAGGACAAGTAGGATGAGGAGAAAAAGGAAATGGAAGCTGCAGCCATTTATAATACGGAAATTCTGACTCAAGTGGATCCCAGATTAAGTCGTGAGCTTCTTGAAGGCAGAGGTATGTCTTTAAGAAGAACAGAAGCAATTTAATTACTAGCCATTTCTGTGATCTTAGTGTAACTTTCACAAACAAGAACACCAATTATCCCTTACTAGCATTTCTGCAAGCATTTTCACAAATGCCACATAAACCAAGAAAAAAATGACACAAGAAAAGATAAACAAGCCCTTTCTAAAATTAAAGGATAGGCGTTAGATGCAAATAAAGTAGTTATAAGCTTCATTTAACATTTGAGTCAATCCTCTTAACACTATCATTGGATTTTCCATTTTAGTAGTAAGGTAAATGCAACCGAAAAGTTGTGTAGCTGTATGCAGTTTTCAGAAAAGCCATGAAGTAACTTTCGTATGCCACAAATACAGCTTGAATACTATACTAAAAACCACTTTACTTTTTTTACTTGAATTAAATTTCAAAATCACCATTCATTAAAAAGAAAATTAACACTCACAAAAAGCTGTGGTATGTGTACACTGGATATTATAACAGTATAAAATCCTTTGTGTAATGCGGTATGGCAATGGGAAAATGTCATTCTTAATTTATCATATGGATTTAACAAAACTTAAAGAGCTACAAAAAACACTCCATGTCATGAATATAAAATTTTAAACTTGGGGACTTCCCTGATGGCACAGTGATTAAGAATCCACCTGCCAATGCAGGGGACACGGGTTCGAGCCCTGGTCCAGGAAGATCCCACATGCCATGGAGCAACTAAGCTCGTGTGCCACAACTACTGAGCCTGCGCTCTAGAGCCCATGCACTGCAACTACTGAGCCCATGCGCTGCAACTACTGAAACCCATGTGCACTAGGGCCCATGTGCCGCAACTACTGAGCCCATGCACCGCAACTACTGAAGCCCATGTGCTCTAGGGCCCGCTTGCCGCAACAACTGAGCTCGTATGCTGCAACTACTGAGCCTGTGTGCCACAACTACTGAAGCCCGCGTGCCTAGAGCCCGTGCTCCACAACAAAGAGAAGCCACCACAATAAGAAGCCTGCACACTGCAGCAAAGAGTAGCCCCCCGTTGCCACAACTAGAGAAAAGCCTACTTGCAGCAACAAAGAACCAATGCAGCCAAAAATTAATTAATTAATTAAAAATTTTCTTTTTAAAATGTAAACTGCCATTCCAAAATTACAACAAATAGAAGTAATAATCTTTATTAAAAAAGCAAGTGGGGCCTTCCTTGGTGGTCCAGTGGTAAAGAATCCGCCTTCCAATGCAGGGGACGCGGGTTTAATCCCTGGTGGGGGAGCTAAGATCCCACATGCTACGGGGCAACTAAGCCTGCGTGCCACAACTACTGAGCTCGCATGTCTCAACTAGAAAGCCCGTGTGCCACAAACTACAGAGCCCACACGCTCTGGAGCCCGTGCCACAACCAGAGAGAGAAAACCTGCACGCCACAACCGGAGAGAAACCCGCGGGCCACAACAAAAGATCCCACACGCCACAATGAAGACCCAATGCAGCCAAATTAAAAAAAAAAAAAAAGCAAGCAAAACGCATTCATAACTGAAAAAGTCATGCCTCTCTGGATCAAGGACAATTCACATACAACGTCAGACTAACATATTCTTTAAAAACTTCTATCTCTAAAATTCAACGACTTTATATGCTGAAGTACTAACTTCTAAGTAAAGACGCTCTTAATTACACCTAATTACCTAAAGTCAATCAGTGGACTAGAAAAAACAGGTTAATTTTAAAGTTTCAACAAAAATATAAAAAAATTTTAAAAGAGGGGATGATTTTAAATAATCTTCTTACCTGCTCTTTATATTACTGAGAACAGCAAGAAATCACATAAAGTATGACAGTATTCTCAGCTAAGTTATGAGTTAATTTTGTATTAAAAATTCAAGAGTTAGGAAAAGAATGGAATAAAGAAGAAATGAAACGGGACTTCCCTGGTGGTCCAGTCATTAAGAATCCGCCTTCCAATGCAGGGGACTCGGGTTTGATCCCTGGTCGGGGAACTAAGATCCCACATGCCATGGGGACAACTAAGCCCGCGTGCTGCAACTACTGAGCCCGTGTGCTCTGGAGCCCGCTCGCCACAACTTGGGAGAAGTCCGCATGCTGCAACGAAAGATCCTGCATGCTGCAACTAAGACCTGATGCAGACAAATAAATAAATAAAGAAGAAATGAACCAATGTGTTTCTGTGCAGTATATTGCATGTTAGTATGTATTTCTTATTTATTTGTTTGTTTGTTTATTTATTTATTTATGGCTGCCTTGGGTCTTCGTTGCTGCACGCGGGCTTTCTCTAGTTGCGGTGAGCAGGGGCTACTCTTCGTTGCAGTGCGTGGGCTTCTCATTGCACTGGCTTCTCTTGTTGCAGAGCACGGGCTCTAGGCACGCGGGGCTCCAGAGTGCAGGCTCAGCAGTTGTGGCGCACAGTCTTAGTTGCTCTGCAGCATGTGGGATCTTCCCGGACCAGGGCTTGAACCCATGTCCCTGCATCGGCAGGCGGATTTTTAACCACTGTGCCACCAGGGAAGTCCCAGCACGTATTTCTAATTTGAAGATTTAAAACTTATTCTCAAATACTGTTGTGAGTCGCTTCATTTACAACTAAAAATCAGAAAGAGCACACAGGTGGCCATCAACAGAATAGAAACACCAACTATATATTTACTCAATAAAATACTGTTCTAGTATAAAAGAAACTATTCATACAAGCAACAACTTGAATAAATTTGAAAAACATGCTGAGTGAAAGAAGCCTTACACAAAAGAATACATATTGTATAATTCCATTTATGTAAGTCCTAGTACAGGAAAATGTAACATATGGTGGAAAAGAATCAGAACTTTTGGTTCTTGTTTCGTGGGGTGATGATACTGTTCTATATCTTGATAGACAGGGATGCATATAATTTGTAAAACTCACTGAATGGTATGTTTGTGATTTGTGCATTTTTCTGTATGCATATCTACCTATAAAAATGTAACCAAATACTGAATTCTAGTTACTTATATGCAAGCCGAAGTGTTCAGGACTGAAGTATACTGATCCTTGCAATGTATTTTGAAATGCATCAAAAAATAAGATTGATAAAGGATAAAGTTAATAGAACAAAATGTTAATAATTATAGAATTGAGTCATCCAAAAAATTTTGTATGCTTGGAAAATTTCATCAGCATATCTGTGAAAAGCAACCTAGATGCCACAAGACACTAGTGCTATGTCTAAGTACAAGGGAAAAATGATTTTGAATTTAGCATTCCATACTACCAATCAGGTATGATGGCAGAATACAGACCTCAGGCATATAAGGTCTCCAAAGCTTTACTTCCTAAGCAATCTTTCTTAGGAAGACACTTCAGGCTACTATCAAGCAAAATCAGTGTAAAAATCAAGAGAGAGGAAGGATCCACAGGATCCAGCGAACAGTTGATTCAACCTAGGAGGGCAGTGAAGTCAAGTCCCAGGATGAGAGCAGGATAAAGAATCCAAGAGAAAATCTCTGAAGGAAAGAGGCCTCCATGAAACAGACATTGAATAACTTTGAGGATATGTTGATGGTACATTATTATTTGTCAATCAGGAAAAAAAGAAAGAAAATTAGAAACCCCAGGAAAACTGAAAAAACACCCTCCAAAAAACCAGGAAATCCTTGCTTCTAATGTGTAACAAAACAAATTGACATGGATTTTGATGAACTGATGGAAGCTTAAAAAAGAATCCATTTGGGCTTCCCTGGTGGCACAGTGGTTGGGAATCTGCCTGTCAATGCAGGGGACACAGGTTCGAGCCCTGGTCTCGGAAGATCCTACACACCGCGAAGCATCTAAGCCCATGCGCCACAAATACTGAGCCTGCGCTCTAGAGCCCGTGAGCCACAGCTACTGAGGCCCGCGCACCTAGAGCCTGTGCTCCGCAACAAGAGAAGCCACTGCAATGAGAAGCCCGTGCACCGCAGCGGAGAGAGGGCCCTGCTAGCGCAGCTAGAGAAAGCCCGCGGGCAGCAACGAAGACCCAGTGCAGCCAAAAATGAATAAATTAAATAAGTTAATTTTTAAAAAACTAGTAAAAAAAAGAATCCATTTGACTTTTGATGCTAAGAACATTCTAGTTCTCTTCAAGTGACTCATCAATTCTGATAATAACAGTAGATAAGGGAATAATGATCAATTACAGATCCACTGTACTGTTTGATTTTTTCATGTATGCATTGTTTTGATTTTTTTGAAGTTTAAAAAATATATAAACTTTCCAAAAAGTTAAGTTTAGAAATGTACCAAGTTCTACAATAGCTCAGCTTGTCAGTTTTCTATTGCAGTAAAAAAAAAAACAAAAACACCCAAAACAAAACAAAAGTTTACAATCTGTTGAGTGTACTGAATAAACATGAAATGTTTTTGATTTCGAAAGACACAGAAGTTGGCGATATTACCTGAGTAGAATCACTCAAATCTAAGCATCATTTTTTTCAAATCGACTTGACTGTTATCAAAATGATCTAAAAATAGGTTTTAAAAGTGTCCA
This sequence comes from Stenella coeruleoalba, assembly GCF_951394435.1. Lineage (NCBI taxonomy): Eukaryota > Metazoa > Chordata > Mammalia > Artiodactyla > Delphinidae > Stenella > Stenella coeruleoalba. Next base: position 34,747,733 of record NC_137151.1, on the reverse strand, counting down.
CCAAGACTTTCATTTCCTACGGTCATACCACCTTGAGGAAAACAAAATCTAAAATCACAAAGATACCATTATGGTCTAGTTGCCTGGTTCTCTGACAAGATCTAGTGTGCTTTGAAGACTAGCTATAGATTCTCTGCCCACAACAATATGGAATATAACCCAGCAAATCTAAGAAGGGCGCTAAACAGCTAGGGGGGGTATAAAGGGGCGAAGTACCTACTGAGGACATCTGTAGGATTAGTCCTCCAATTTCTCTCATTTTAGACAACAGGGCCAAGCAGGAGGGTCTTGGGCCTGGGCAACTAAACTCTCCCATCCCTACCAACACTTCTGTTCTCTGGGGGTGTGAAGGGAGGGGGAGAAGGACAGGTGACTGATATTGATGCACCTTTATGATAACATTTCAACTGTGTCTGGGACCAGCTGGATCTCCTCTTCTCTGACTACGCTGTCCTTCCCTACACTCCCCCGCCAATATATATATATTTATCTCTACCATATCGACATATAGTAGAGACAAGTCCCTTAAGAATGCAGTCCTGTCACTAGAATAGTTCAAGTAAAGGCTACATGATTATCTGCTTGATTTTCCCATCATGTAAGGTCCCCACAAGAGCTTGCTCAAAAAGGCATGAGTCGGGTATGTACCCATCTCCCCATTCTAATACACCCTGAAAGAAAAAAGGAAAGGAAAAGCAGCTAATTTTATGAAAAGCTGCGCAGGTAACTGTCACTGGACTGATCCTTGAGAACCACTGAAGTTGGACCAGATGACCTCTCACATTCCAATACAACAATTTACCTACTGGTCTATGTAAATGCAGGTAATTGTAAGAAAAACTACCGCATCTCTTGGTTTAGCACTGAAAAGACAGGAAACCTTTGATAAGTGGAGATTAAAGATTTGGGTTTAGACTTTGCAAATGTCCCTTAAAACTCAGTACGTTTGGGATTAAGAGGATCTACAGTGGAAATGATTCACTTAGCTAGTAAATATGCATAGTTGACAGCCCCAGAGCCACACTCTAGAGTGTTCTTAGTGTACTTGTTCCTTTAAATCCTAACTGTCTTTGGGAGAACACTGCTGAACTTCAGTAAACAAGTGTAATTTCCGTCTCCATCCAAGTATGCCCCCGTGCCATGGCCTTTGTACTTTCTGTTCCTCCTACCCAGAATGTTGTTCTTCCCTCACATGACTCGTTCCCGCATTTCAGTCTGGTGTTTGTTCCAATGTCAAGAGGTCTTCCTGACCAACCTGTCCAAATTGGACCCCACACCTCATTCTGTTTCTCAACCTGCTTCGTAAAAAAACTGCAATAATGTCTATCTGAAATTTGGTTCAATATTTATAGAATCACTGAGGATTTGGAATCATTTATATTTTAATTCAATTTTATTAATTTTAACTGGGAAAATACATTCTGAAGAACCATTCTCTAATTTAAGGGCAGAATTTTTGCATTTTCCTTCATTCTTCCAAAAGTTAATAGCAGGACTGCAGTAAGGCAACAAATGGTCTTAAAGGAGACATCAACTTACTCTCCCATTTCTTAGAAATTCCTTTACCCTTTTTGTTGGCTCTTCTCTTCTGTACTTGTTTGCTATCGTAATATGTAGTTAAAAGGACTGACAGTAGAAAATTTTCTGAATAAAGTTCAGCTTTTAAGTAAATACTATACAATGAACCAAATTTACATGAAGGTTACCATGCTGTGGTATGTACACTTTCAGTGGAAAAAAATCAGCTAATCCTATAGAATAGAGGTGGACAAATATAAATGAAAAAAGACAAGCCTCAGTTCTTTGGTGGTCTTTATATACCCAAATCTTTACAGGCATGATCTTGTTTCCTCCCTATAAAAACCCTAAAAGGGAGTGTCATTATCCTCATTTTACAGAAGAAGAAAGACTGAGAGGCTAAATAACTTGCTCAAAAATCACATCAGCTGTTAAGTGGCAGACTTATGACTTTCACCAAATTTCTGAGTTTCCAAAGATATTTCTTTCCACTGAACAAGCTGTTCTCAAAGTATGGACCAATGACCACTGCAGATCATCAAAATGCTTTCAAAGGGTGCACGAGGTCCTCCTCTTTTCCCCTACGTATCTGTATGAGGCCAAATTGTCTTATGTTTCTACCAAAACCACATATCATATTAGAGTGAATGCAAAAACATATATGAGAACCCGGCTATCTTCTTATAAACCAGACATTATGGAGATCTGCAAAAATGTAAGACAATGCCATTCTTCTCGTTATGTTTTTGTTTTGAAAATATATTTTTCGTAAAATATGATACAGTTATCCCTCAATATCCATGGGGGATTGGTTCTAGGATCCCCCTTGGATACCAAAATCCATGAATGCTCAAGTCCCTCATATAAAATGGCACAGTATTTGCCTATAACCTTCATATATCCTCCGGTATACTTTAAAGTCATCTCTAGATTATTTATAATACCTAATGCAATGTAAATACTACGTAAATTGTTGTAAACATAATATAAATTCTATATAAATAGTCTCCCAAACATGGCGAGCTGTTTTGTTTTTGGAACCTCCTGGAAATTTTTTTTTTTTTAAACTATTTTTCGACTCACTGTTGGTTGAATCCATGTATGTGGAACCAACAGATATGGAGGTTCAACTGTATTTAGGTTAACAAGCAGTAAGTTTATTACTTTTCAAAAAATGAATCACTAAATAGTAAAGAAGTCCTCTCAATATTGTTAAAATGGCAATATTCCCCATATTGCCAAATTGACCTACCTATTTGACACAACCCTATCAAAATCCAAGCTACTTTCTTGGCAGAAACTGGCAAGCTGATCTTAAACTATGTATAGAAATAAAAAGGATCCAGAATACCCAAGCAATCTTGGAAGAGAATAACAAAGTTAGAGGACTCACATGTCCCAATTTCAAAACTTTTTTACAAAGTTACATAATCAAGCATTGTGGGACTACTGGCATAATGACAGACATATAAATCAATGGAATATGTATCCACCTAGAGGGATGGGATAGGGATGGTGGGAAGGAGATGCGACAGGGAGGAGATATGGGGATGTAGGATATGGGGATGTATGTATATGTATAGCTGATTCACTTTGTCATACAGCAGAAACTAACACACCACTGTAAAGCAATTATACTCCAAAAAAGATGTTAAAAATAAATAAATAAATAAATAAAATGGAATAGAATTGAAAATTGAGAACTAATCTTCTACAGTTATGGTCAACAAAGGTGCTAAAACAATTCAATGGAGAAAGAATAACAAATGGTGCTGAGATTAAGAAAAAAAAAAGGATACCTGCATGTAAAAGAATGAATTTGTACTCCTACCTCACACCATACACAAAAATTCATTCAAAATGGATCAAGATCAACCATATCACAGAAAGTGTACCTTCCCCAAATTGGTGGCCTACAACTTGTACTTCTGACCTCCTCACAATCTTCCCACATTGCTTTAAAACATTTAATACTTTTGTATGAAAAGGTTCATGGTCGCATTATAACCATAGTATAACTTAACAAGCACTAATATCATTTTCTTCCCCCAAATTATACCTCATTTGCTGTCTTTATAAGAGAACAAAATCTTTTATTTTGTTTTACAGATGATCAATTGCTTAAAACGCAATTATTTAGTTGAATAATGAATGTACAGCCTCCCTTGACAAAATCCTTTTCTAGCAACAGGAAAATGAACAATATAGATGACTGATACCAGATTCTTTCTAGTTCATATGAAGTGAGCTTGTAAAGTGAAAGGCAGCAAGCCCTAATAAAATAAGAATGAACTGGCATTTAGGGGAAACAAGGCATATAAAATGAAAATGGAAACTGCGTGTTGGGTATGCTTGACGTAGAAGTATTTCTATTGCATGCAGATGTACATGAACAATAAGAAATGTATGACTGGTATTTTGCAGAGGATATTTGTTTAAAAACAGAGGCTTTGGGACTTCCTGGTGGCGCAGTGGTTAAGAATCTACCTGCCAATGCAGCGGACATAGGTTTGAGCCCTCGTCCAGGAAGATCCCACATGCTGCAGAGCAACTAAGCCCGTGTGCCACAACTACTGAAGCCCACGTGCCTAGAGCCCGTGCTCTGCAACAACAGAAGCTACCGCAATGAGAAGCCTGCACACCACAACGAATAGTTGTCCCCGTGCCACAACTAGAAAAAGCCCACATGCAGCAAGGAAGACAAACGCAGCCAAAAATAAATTAATTAATTAAACAAAACAAAACAAAAAACAGATGCTCTTTTCCCAATACTATACAGGAACATACATATAAGTAAAGGGTATTTTTTTTCTGTAATTGACTTAATAATTTTAAAATAATTATAGATTCACATGAAGTGTAAAAAACAGTACAGCAAGCTCTCATGTACTCTTCATCCAGTTTCCCCCAATGATAACATTATACAGTTGGCCTTCCATATCCATAGGTTTCATATCTGTGGATCCAACCAACAGACTGAAAATACTCAGGAAAAAAATTTCAGAAAGTTCCAAAAAGCAAAACTTGAACTTGCCGTGCACTGGCAACTATTTATGCAGCATTTGCATTGTAGTTATCAATACAACGACTTAATAGCATTTGGTATTATAAGTAATCTAGATATGGTTTAAAGTATATGGGAAAATGAACATAGGTTATATGCAAATACTATGCCATTTTATACAAGGGACTTGAGCACTTGTGAATTTTGGTATCCAAGGGGAGTCCTGGAACCAATTCCCAGTGGATAACATGGGATGACTGTGTAAGTGTAGTTCAATATCAAAACCAGGTATTGACACTGATATAATCCACAATTTTATTCAGATTTTACCAATTTTACATGCACTCCTTCGTGTGTGTTTCTATGTAATTTTATCACATGTATATAGATTTATGTAACCACCACCACAATCAAGATACAGAGCTGTTCAATCACCGCAAAGATCCCTCATGTTAACCCTTTAGAGTCACAACCACCCTTATCCTCCCACCCCATCCCCAATGCTTGGCAACCACGGATCTGCATTCTAATTTTTTCATTTTGAGAATGTTATATAAATGGAACCATGTGGTTATCCCACTTCAAGATTGTTTTTTTCACTTGGCATAATTCCTTCAAGATCCATCAAGTTGCTATATACTATGGTTTGTTCCTTTTTATTGCTGCATAGTATTCCATGGAATGGATATAGCATATGTTGTTTAACCATTCAGTCACTGAGGGGTATTTGGGTTGTTTCCAGTAAAAAGACATTTATTTTTAAACACAGAACTTCTGTAATAAGCTGCTTCCCCAAGAGGACTTTTAACATGAAGGCCTTATGCTCATTTAAGCCATTGCTTTGCATATAGGTACAGATTTTTTCCCCCCACAACATGAAAACTTAAAGGAAAAAAACCCTTTAAATCCCATAGCTGCCCTCCCCAGTGAGGGCCAAGACAACAAAGTGAAATCTGCAGTTAGTTAAACTTCTAACTCAGACTGTAAGGTGATATTTTATACCAGTATGGAACTTCTTTCATGTAGAAGGCAGATTAGTGAAGTTAATTGCACAAGCAGACCACAAAAGTAAATTATATCTGTCACTGATCAAGCTAAAGTTGGGAGAAGTCAAATTATAGTACTTTAAACTCTTAAGACAAGACAATATCAAATTATTGACTTTTAAGAACAAAGGTCAAGAGTTAAAAATGAATGTAGTTTATGTTCCATACTTAATTTCTTTTGGAGAGAAAGTAGCTTTAGGGAGTTGTAGATGAAAACTTTAGTCAAGCAGGCTACAAGAACAATCATTTAAACATGTTATGTGGTCTAGTATTTATGAAATAAGAAGGCTCAAAAACGTCACAATTTGCTTGGAGAAGTGAGCTTACAGGTAGAAATTAAGAAAAAAGTCGCAAATCTACAACTCAGATGGCAAAGAGAATAACAAAAATCATGAAGTGTAGGCTTTCAAAACTCATAGGAAAAAATTTCAAGTTAATAGGTATGTGTGGAAACTAAAAAGGTAAGAAGAGGCAAAATAATAAAGGATAAAATCTGGGAATAAAAAAACAAATTGCAGGAAAATAAGGTAGAGAACTAGTTTTGAGCCAGGATTAAATAACTCATCTCTTATTTCAACCACCAGCCAATAACTATTGAATTAAATCCTAGAAAAATACACATACTTATCAGGTATAAGCAAATCTGTTACTATGTAACATATCCTTATTTGGAAAGCAAAGTTAACTTAATAAAATTGTTTGATTATATGATTTGACTCTTTGCCCATGTCTGTATTACTAGTAAGCATTATCAGAATTCACAGGGATCAGGTGGGAAAATTATTTTACTCCTTCAGAAAAAGACTACTATTATACCGAGAACAAACTGACACGCTCCCTTCTCTTTATAATAACATCTTAGTTTATTCATCTTAAGTTATAAGTAGTAAGTTATCATCACTGTATGTAGATATGACTGAAAAGATACTGTACTGATTCTGTGGTTTGGAGCAGCAAGTGCTATCTGAAAAGTTCACTATCATTTGGAACCACACCTTTTTGACATACAGGCTGCCCAACATATTTACAATAGATCATGAAAGTGTTAATAGTGAGATTTTCTAATGCAAATAGCAACAATATAATATAAACCTATCAGTCTTAAGGATTTATTATTGTAACATTTTCAAGAATGGAAAAAATAAAACTGTTATCAACTCTCAGTGCTTCTTTATTTCTAAGGAATTAAAACTTAACATTAGGGACTTCCCTGGTGGCACAGTGGTTAAGAACCCACCTGCCAATGCACGGGACACGGGTTCGATCCCTGGTCTGGGAAGATCCCACATGCTGCGGAGCAACTAAACCCATGTGCCACAACTACTGAGCCTGCGCTCTAAAGCCCGCAAGCCACAACTACTGAAGCCCACGTGCCTAGAGCCCGTACTCTGCAACAAGAGAAGCCACTGCAGTGAGAAGCCTGCGCACCACAACGAAGAGTAGCCCCCGCTCACTTCAACTAGAGAAAGCCCGTGTGCAGCAACGGAGACCCGATGCAGCCAAAAATAAAATAAATAAAAATAAATATATTTATTTTAACCCACAAAACTTAACATTAACTCAAATGGGTATAATTATGTGTTCTATAGTGCCAGTACAAGAACATCTCTTTCATTACTTGGCAATTCTTGTCTTCTACATAATATTTGAAAAAGTGTATTTCAATTTACAAAATTTTCTACGCTGCTGCCATTTAATGTCCCTCGAAGGAGCATCCAACTGTACTGGGTTCAGTAACTTCGGAGGTCCACCATAACATTTATATATTTCAGCTCGCTATTCAGCATAAGGTGTAGCTGCCTTGAACACTGGCCTGGAATTACTGTCAGAAATCTTCATAATAAAACTGTTTTCAGGCTAACTTTAAATTTGTCTCACTGTACAAACTCCAAGGACACTATTATGTGTGAAGACCCAGTATGTTTTCAAAAGTGCCTGGGAGGAGAAAGGAACAGTGTGTCTGGCATGTTGTACCACAGAAAAGAAACACTTAAGAACTGGTAAATAATGAGAACTAAAAACAGCAACAAAACAGTAGTAAGTCTATGGCCATAACGAATTCAAACAACTTGCTTAATCTTAACACCATAAAGAGTTCAACGGTTGCTTGCCCCTGGTAGCACAATGAATGTGGAAAGCAACTATATAAACTTGATCTTGAAACATGAGCTAAATAAAATTTAAAGATATTATAATGATTTATCACTAAAATAATTTACCACACACTTTTATTCCAGATAATCCATTTGAAATAGTCAACAAACACCTGCATTTTACTGCAAAATAGAAAAATCTCCTATAGGGACTTCACTGGTGGCGCAGTGGTTAAGAATCTGCCTGCCAATGCAGGGGACACAGGTTTGAGCCCTGGTCCGGGAAGATCCCACATGCCACAGAGCAACTAAGCCCGTGTGCCACAACTACTGAGCCTGCACCCTAGAGCCCACGAGCCACAACTACTGAGCCTGCAAGCCACAACTACTGAGCCTGCACTCTAGAGCCCACGAGCCACAACTACTGAAGCCTGTGCGCCTAGAGTCCGTGCTACGCAACAAGAGAAGCCAACACAATGAGAAGCCCACGCACAGCAATGAAGAGTAGCCCTGGCTCGATGCAACTAGAGGAAGCCTGTGCACAGCAAAAAAACCCAACGCAGCCAAAAAATAATAATAAAAATAAATAAAACAACAAAGACTAGATGTTTCCAAAAAATTATTTAAAAAAAATCTCCTGTAAAATAAATAACTCTTTTGTACCTGATGATCAATTTCCCACAAACCTTTCCCTTTGAAAATGGCTAATTACAAACTGCACTTAAAGTCACAGCATAAACGAAAATCCCCACAGTACTCCTCACTAACAGAACATGTTCTGAGGCTCCAACAATACTGTGTGCATTTGAGAAACAAACTCATTCTGTTAATGTGTGAAAATAACAATAGTTAATATTTAACATATTGATACATACTATGTGTTAGGCACAATGTGAGAGGCTTTACATACTTCATCTCTAATCCTCACAACTCCGTGAGTTAAGCATAACCACCCCCATTTTATAGATGAGGAAACTGAACTGAGGCTCATAGAGGGGTCCTGCAGCTATTAAGAGAATACAGATGCCTCCTACATTTTCATCACCCTTTCTGTACATAAGGCACGTGAGATCTGAAAGCATTATAGTAATTTATCAATTACCCAAACAAGTTTTAGAAAATGCTATCCTGAGTAATGTATGCTATGGATACTTTTTGGGGGGAGCTGAGGGGACTCACCCTTCAGGGTTATACTCAGGGTTTCATTTTTTAATTCTAACACACCATCCAAATTTCTTTCAGGTCCTGAATCTGTGGATCTATGTCAATTCTCTATCTAGGTATATTAGTTATGGAATATGGAAGATCATTAAACCATTTTAGTCTTCTCAGACCCTGAAGAAATGGTCCAATGCTTAGTCAAAACTCAGCTATTTCTTCAGAACCCAAGTTTATTCTGGTAACAAGTAAGCCTCAGGACTGGGCCCGGGGTTTTACCTCTGATTACAGACATGTCTACAACAAATTATAGAATCCATTATTTAAGAACATATTCACCCCCCACAAAGAAGCAAGGGCTGAGAAGATGAGCACTCAATCAACGCGTGAGAAAGAAGCATTCCCTTTCAAATATGGCCAAATATGTCAAATTTTGTTAGCATTCCCTCTCAAATATGGCTAAATATGTCAAATTCTGTTAAGCTGAGGTGTGTCCAATTAACCTAGTCACACTGGTATCCTACTATGTTAAATATCACACAGATTTTACTGTTTCAAATATTACAAGTAGGTGGGCTGCCAGTTTGACTTTAACCATCTTTTCATTATTCCAAAGTTCTTGTAATCATAGACATTTAGGCTAAAAGGAGAGGGTTTCTTCAGAATTACAATCAGGCAAACCATAACCTCAGAGATATATACATACATGCATATACATATATACAAATATACACATATATATATACACACACACAGTTTTTTTTTTTTCACGAAAATCATATTAGAAAAATCATCTGCTATTTACTAAGCTCTCTTTGTCTTTTACTTAGTTGACTTGCTACCCCAATTATACGCGGGACCTGATAGCCTCAACAGTTTGTTTCTGCATAAGAGCAGAGGCACCCTCCTCTGCACCTAGCAACAAAAAAAGAGAGCGAGGAAAAACTTCAATCACACAAGAATCTGGGGGGCAGGGCCTAAGGCTCACCCATAATGTGTGTAAATCTGATCCCCGAAGTCCGTGGCACTGACAGTCATTCAACTTTCTTTGTAATATTCCCATTGTGCTTTTTCTGGTACCACACGCAAAATGCACCACCTAACATTTCACCAAACGGTCGGAATGCCTTACTTCCTTTCTAAAAATTCTCGGGGTGCAAGGCCGGGGGTGACGGCCGTGGGGTGGGCCGGGGAGCCTGAGGCACCGGCGCCAGCCACCCGGGAGAGCAGAGCCACGCACGGCACCCGCTCCGGGCAGGCCTGCTGTGGCTGGTTCCCGAGTCCCTAGGGCTGCAAAAGCAAGCAGCAGCAGCCATGGCAGGGACTTGGGAACCTTTCCCCTGCCTCCTCCGCTAGGCCTCGAGGGGTTTGCTTTTCACATGGCCCCCGGGTGGGGGCGGTGGGCACAAGGTACTGGATGCAGATGCAGTCGCAGCCGCAGCGGCGGGCCAGGCGAGCCGGGGCTCCCTCGGAACCCGACCTCCCGGCGAGGCTGGCAGCCGCAGCACCTCGGCGGGGCCCTGACTGGAGCGCCGACCGCTCGGCGGGGAAGGCCACCTTCGCACACACCACATCTTCTCCCCTGACTGCCTCCTTCTCCGTTAGCGCTACCGGTTGGCGGGCGGGGGAGGGGAGCGAAGCGCGTTATTCCCGGGGAGCTGGAGGGGGGAAGGGAGGGCATCTCTTACCCGCGTTACTGAGGAGGAGGAGAAGGAGGAGGCGGTTGGAGCGCGGCGCGGCGGGGCGACGGCGGGGCTGGGTGGGTGCAAGTAAGAGTCTTACGAAAGGGAATTAACCCCATCACCAGCCCGGACACCGGCTCCAGCGGCAGCCACGGCTGGCAAAATCCCGCCCCTTCCCACCACGCACTAGCCCCGCCTCTTCGTTCTCTTTGAGGGACAGTAGACAAATCATAGGTTGTACATCCTCGGAGTGACATGAGGATCATCCAATCACGCCTGAACAAACTGCCTTCTCTCCACCCCTTCATCTCCTCCCGGGCCGCGGGAGAGCCAGGACAAGTCTTTCTCCACCCACAAGGGAAAAAGAGCCAATCGGCTGTAAGTATCCTCCCTTGAAGGACGCAAAGGACAACCAATGATAAACCTAAGAGGACAGCCATTTTGCCCACTTGTAAAAGAGCCACCTTTTCCCACGAGTCGGAGCCCGAGGTGGGGGAGTTCTGGAAGTTTTTATTGACCTGGAGGTATTGGAAAGACAAACATATTTTTTCAAGGAGTATTTATATTGCTTTATAGGAGTAAAGGAAAATTTTCGTCCTCCATGTGGTGGGAAGTGGGGACTGCTGCTTAAGGACTTGGCTCCTCCCCTCAGCAGTAACAGGCTCTAAGCCGAACACCTGGTTCTCCAGCCTCAGCGAGGAAAGGCGGGGTGATTGCCCTCTTCGGCTTGCAGCCGACTACAGTTCCCAGCGTGCTTTGCCTCCGCCCATTTCAGCTCATCCGTTTGCTTCCCGCGAGGCCTGACGGGAATTGTAGTTCTTGGGCGGTACCCACGCCGCCTCATTGGCCAATGAGAAAGGACAAACTTTTGAATGATTTGGAGTTTGGGGCGGGGAAGTAGTCGCAGGGCTGTGGTGAAGCCTTTTCACCAACCTAGCAGAAGAGAGAAGGGTTACAAGCGAAAGGTAGTCGAGGAAGAGTTTTCTAAGAACGCCGTAGGAGTTTTAGATTCCTGGTATTTAGACTCTCTTACTTTCAGTTTGTGTCTTTGAAGTGACTTCCGCTTTGCGGCGGACACAGGCCAAACCTGTGGCGGGAGTTGGAGATTCTGCAGCGAATACACCAGGTGTGGCGGTCTGGGAGCGGCGTGGCGGGCAAGTTGGTAGTTTCTTACGTGAGAGATAGCTGAATGGAATTTAATTGCATTTTAATTAAGAGTGGGTGAAATGGGATGGGGGGAGGGTAGTTCCCAAGTCCAGAATGCCATGCTCCACCGCACTCTTCACTCCCCGAGTCTCACTTTTTTTGTCTTTTGAGTTGCTCAGGATTAGACTGCACCCATATATTTGTGGAGGGTGCCTCTAAAACCTTCACGTCTTCAGTTTGACTAAAAAGAACCGGTTCAGAAGTTCTGAGCTAACTCCTCCCACTCTTACAAACCAATTTCTAAAGTCTGGTTCGAAGGAGAAACGCTACAGAAGGGCTCATGATTGATAAGAATCGTCCCATTCTTTTTTTGGTTTGTTTGTTTTTAATGTAAAGCATACATTAAACAAGTGTCGACAGGTCATTAGAAAGACGTTGGAGCCAAAAGCCTAACAAGCTTAGCACGTTAGGCCCTGGTTTATGCCCCCCCCCCGCCCCCGCCGTCGGGTGACAAAGTTGAGTGTGTTTTTACTGTTGGACGTTCCGTTTGAGGTTGCTTGGGAAACTCATTGAACAAAAGAGATGCAGGTGTTATCAGGAAAGGCCTTCCCTCCCCAAACCTGATGGCTCTCATTTTAAACTCTTGCCAATCATTTTGACTGAGACTTTCTCAGATAAATTCTAACTCAATTTTCCCTGCGGTTTCACTAAGACTTTCTCTTAGAAATCATCTTGTAAATATTTATTGAGCACTTATACTGTATTAGGCACTATGCCAGACTTTGCGGGGAGAGCAGTGCCAAAAAGACAGGCTCCTCGTCCAAAAGTAGTGAGGAAAACAGGCCAAACAAAATGAATCGTAGTGTTACTTGTTCTTCTAATCTCTCTCTAAACTAAGTCAAATCTTCATTAGTCATGTTTTGTAGTTACTTTTTCCATTCTACTTGTGGACTGAAATAAGCATATTTTCTTTATTTTTTTTAAATTGAAGCACTAATAAGTCTGTGTCCTATACTCATGAGTTGTGTTTATGCATCAACTAGATGGTAAATTTTATGTTGTAATCCTTCTAGATATAGGAATGTAATCATACATTTCAGCCACAGTGTTCTGGTTCCACCAAAGAAAGTGTTGACTCTTGCTTTTTAATGCAGCTGGGAATTTCATACAATTAAACAGAAGAGTCTTATATAAATGCTTATTTTTTTTTGTCGTGAGGGCTTCTAGTGTAAATCAAGTCAATAAATAGTAATGGCCATCATTTTATTGAGTGTTTCCTCTGAGCCAGGAATGGTGTTAAGTGCTTTCAGTACATGTTCCCTTCAGCAATGGGCAAGTATTGTTCTGTGATGTTTTATACTTGAAGAAGTTGGAGTTCAGTGAAGTTCAATAAGACTTAAAAAAATTTTTATTGTGGTACAGTTGATTTAAAATGTTGTGTTTGTTACTACCATATAGCACAGTGCATCAGTCATACATATACATATATCCACTCTTTTTTAGGTTCTTTCCCCATATACGTCATTACAGAGTATTTAATAGAGTTCCCTGTGCTATACAGTACGTCCTTATTAGTTATCTATTTTATATATAGTGGTATGTATATCAATCCTGATCTCCCAGTTTATCCCTCCCCACCCTGAATAAGACTTTAAGGCCTTGATTAGAAAATTTTGGAACTGAGATTCATATCCAGATCTGTCTCATTCCTGAGCTCTTAACCACTGCTGATTTCTGCCTCTCAAATATTTATTGATCCCCCAATATGTGCCAGGCATATAGTGAGAAATGTGAAATTCCATCCTAGGATTCTGGAACCAGTGGTGGCAGTCACTTCCTCTTTTGAGCTATCCTTTGGCATCACCTAATACATACTCATTGTATTTAAAAATACAGGAAAATATAAAAAAGAAAGTAATCTGTATTCCTGTTAAAGATATGACTATTAAATCTTGCTGAATATCTTTACAGATCCCTAATAGGTACAGACGTGTGTATGAGTAGTATAATACTACTTTGCTCTTTTTTAAAAAAAATATTTATTTATTTTGGCTGCGCTGGGTCTTAGTTGCAGCATTCAGGATCTTCGTTGCCTTGTGAGGGATCTTCATTGCATCCTGCAGGATCTAGTTCCCTGACCAGGGATTGAACCTGGGTCCCCTGCATTGTGAGTGTGGAGTCTTAACCGCTGGACCACCAGGGAAGTCCCCTACTTTGCTCTTTTTGTAAACTGTTTTTGACTCAAAAATAGGCTGTGGATATGACTGAAAATCAGTAGCTTTTTAAAAAATAAATTTATTTATTTTTAGCTGCGTTGGGTCTTCGTTGCTGCGTGCAGGCTTTCTCTAGTTGTGGTGAATGGGGGCTACTCTTCGTTGCAGTGCTCGGGCTTCTCATTGCGGTGGCTTCTTTTGTTGCAGAGCACGGGCTCTAGGCGTGCAGGCTTTAATAGTTGTGGCACGCGGGCTCTAGAGCGCAGGCTCAGTAGTTGTGGCGCACGGGCCTGCATTGGCAGGCGGATTCTTAACCACTGTGCCACCAGGGAAGTCCTCAATATCAGTTTTGATGGCTCTCTGGCATTACATTGTATGTTTCTAACATAACCAGTTCCTAGCTGATGGATATTTACATTATTTTTGATTAACTTCTTTTTTGATTGTGCTAAAAAATATATAAACTTTACCATCTTAACCAATTGTAAGCGTACAGAACAGTAGTGTTAAGTATATGCACCTTGTCATGCAACAGATCTCTGGAACCTTTTCATCTTGCAAAACTGAGACTCTGTACTCGTTGATCAACAACTTTTCTTTTCCTGCCTCCTGCAGCCCTGGCAACCACCATTCTACTTTCTGTTTTCTAAGAGTTTGACTTTAGATGCCGCATATAAATGGAATCATGTAGTATTTGTCCTTCTGTGACTGGGTTATTTCACTTAGCGTCATGCCCTCATTGTTCATTCATGTTGTGGCATATGACAGGACTTCCTTTTTTTTTTTAAGGCTGAATTAATATTCCATTGTTTGTATACACCATATTTTATTTATCCATTCATCTGCCAGTGAACATTTAGGTTGCTTCCACTTCTTGGCTATTGTGAATAATGCTGCAGTGAATGGGTGCATATATCTCTTCAAGATATGTTTTTAGTTCTTTTGGATATAGGTGTTCTTTCGGATATATGTATATACGTATGTATACTTCTGGGTGTATATATATATATATATATATATATATATATATATATATATACACACATGTATTATTCACTTATTTTTGGCTGCGTTGGGTCTCCTTTGCTGTGCATGGGCTTTCTCTAGTTGCGGCGAGAAGGGGCTACTCTTCGTTGTGGTGTGCAGGCTTCTTGCTGTGGTGGCTTCTCTTGTTGCGGAGCACGGGCTCTAGGCACGCGGGCTTCAGTAGTTGTGGCACGAGGGCTCAGTAGTTGTGGCTCACAGGCTCTTGAGCGCAGACTCAGTAGCTGTGGCACACAGGCTTAGTTGCTCTATGGCATGTGGGATCTTCCCAGACCAGGAATCGAACCTATGTCTCCTGCATTGGCAGGCGGATTCTTAACCACTGTGCCACCAGGGAAGTCCCGATATATACATGTATATACATGTACACGTACATGTATATGTATACTTCTGGGTATGTATATACACGTATGTATACCCAGAAGTAGGATTGCTGGATCAATTATTAACTTTTAAAAGCAATGCTGTCATGAACACCATTTTTGTATGTTTGCCTGATTATCCCTTAAATCTAACTTTTTAGAAATAGTATTATTTAGTGTTATTTATTAATACAATACTCTGTAATTCCTAAATTGCTCTACAGAAAGGTTATGCCTATTTTCTTTCCTAACAGTGTGTGAGAGCACCTGTTTCCCATCTTTTATTCTATCCAGTATGATTGTGAAAAGTGATCCCTCATTTATTTAATTCTGTCTAGTTGAATTCTGTTTATTTGAGCATCTTTTATGTGTATATTGTCCATTGTTGTTTACTCTCTTTTTTTAATAAATTTATTTATGTATTTATTTTTGGCTGGGTTGGGTCTTCGTTTCTGTGCGAGGGTTTTCTCCAGTTGCAGCGAACGGGGGCCACTCTTCATCGCGGTGCGCAGGCCTCTCACTGTCGTGGCCTCTCCTGTTGCGGAGCACAGGCTCCAGACTTGCAGGCTCAGTAGTTGTGGCTCACGGGCTTAGTTGCTTCGCGGCATGTGGGATCTTCCCAGACCAGGGCTCGAACCTGCGTCCCCTGCATTGGCAGGCAGATTCCCAACCACTGCGCCAGCAGGGAAGCCCTGTTGTCTACTCTTTTGAATAGACTGTTGTTATCTATCATAGTCCCTTAGTAATTTTAAAGAAATTACTTCCTAGGTTTTTAACTCCTTGTCATGTATTTTGCCTTTATTCTCATTTTGAAATTTGTCTTTTTAACTTTTTAATGCTGTTTTTCTATGACATAGTGTAAATTATTTTAGTGTCGAAATTTATGTCTTTTCCCTTAGGGTTTCTAGATTATTTGTGATGCTTAGAAAAAGCTTTATGATGATTAGAAGTAGATAATAAAACATAATATGTATATATAATTTTTATTTGTTATTACATTTGGTTTCACAATATATATACACTTGGTTTTGTTTGGATTCTCTACTCTTTCATTGTTCTGTCTTTTCTGTGACTTGTACCATACCCATTTTCTTAATTTCTATAACTTGATAGTATGTTTTGATATCTGGCATGTGTGGTGTGCTTCCACTTTTTTAGACATTGTCTTGTCCCTTGTCACATTTTCTTGTATTTTGGTGTCATTTTGTCAAATTAAAAACAAACATCTGAAAGAAACAAAAGAAAACAAAAGAAACATCTGAAAGAAACAAAACAAAACAAACATCTGCACTTTTATTTTTTAAATTTTTTGGCTGCTTCGCGTAGCTTGCCAGATTTAGTTCCCCAACCAGGGATTAAACCCGCGCCCCCTGCAGTGGAAGCGCGGAGTCTTAACCACTGCACCACCAGGGAAGTCCCAATATCTGCACTTTTATATTTTAACAAAATACAAATTTAACTTTATATAGATATGAAATACTACTTAAAGGCAATACAGAATTTTTCTTAGTACGGTCAGTGTTCAATGAGGCATTCTGTGCTTTGTTAAAACATGTTTTTATTACAGAGTTGAAGGTAAATGGTGACAGTTTAAGAGCACATCTAATTTTTTAAATTATATAATCATGTTTTAGGGCTTCCCTGGTGGCGCAGTGGTTGAGAGTCCGCCTGCCGATGCAGGGGACACGGGTTTGTGCCCTGGTCCAGGAGGATCCCACATGCCGCAGAGAGGCTGGGCCTGTGAGCCATGGCCGCTGAGCCTGCGCGTCTGGAGCCTGTGCTGCGCAATGGGAGAGGCCACAACAATGAGAGGCCCGCATACCGCAAAAAAAAACCAAAAAAATTATATAATCACTTTTTATACAGAGACTAACATTTTGTAGGTGGCTTTCTGTAGGACCTGCTGACTTCTGGATTCTTATCTCTATTTATAACTGCTTATTCCACTGTACCTCATAGCCTTTTCAGAGTACTTCAAATTCATCATATCCCCTAAATCTATTCCTCTTCTCTTCTCCTTTCCTCTCTATCTCAGTTGTTTATTTGGTCAAGAAATATTAACCATCTACTATGAGAGGTATTAGATAATGGTCAAGAGGATGGGATCCAGGCTGCCTAGGCTTAATTGTGCTTTCTGCCTTGTACTACTTGAGTGACCATAGGCAGATTACTTTATCAGGTGTCTTTGTTTCCTTATCTGTAAAATTGAGATAAAAGAAGTCATAGGCCATTATGAGGCTTAAATGACTTAATATATGTAAAACACCTGAAATAGTGCCTGGTACTTAGTAAGTGTATGTTGGGTTTTGTTTGTTTGTTTTATTTTTAGTAGAATAAGTAACTTTTTCAATATATTAATCTCCGATAAATCTCATTCCTATGTACAGAAATTTCAAGTTTGTAAAGTATAATTCTTTGGTTCTATAATGGAACATTAATTAAGACAAATTACTTTTAAAACACATCACTTTCAACCAGAATAAAAAGGGTTTTGTTAATATTGTTTCTGTTGACCTGGCTGATGCTAGAGTACTGAAGTAAAACAGTGTTAAACAGGACATTTGTGGTCCTTGACATTATGAAGGCATTCTAATAGGAGGGAGTAAACAGATGAAAATAATTGCCAATCGCAGTTAAGTGCTTAAAGGAAACGAATTGATATTAAGGAAAATGTAGGAGAGTCCAGTTGGGAACTACTGCAGTATTCCAGTTGAGCACTGATGGCTTGGGGTTGGTGATGGCAATGGAACTGGAAAGAACTGAATAGATTTGAGATATATTGGGGGAATAATTAATAATAAGTGGATGTAATTTGGTGGTTAAGAAGCAGAAATCAAGAATGAACTCAGGTTGCTGGTTTGAGTAACTTGCAGGGTTGCACTGTTACTGAGAGATTTGGTCACGGAGCACACAATTTGGTAGAGAAATCAAGACTTTGGTTTTGGACATTTAGGCTAGAAGTGTCTATGTATGGTCAGGCCACTAGAAGTATGGTCAGGCCACTTAAGATGGTTGTTCTCTTGCTCTCTGTACGTCCCCTGCTCCATCCCTGCATGCTTCACCTACACTCAACTCACCTGACTGACCTTCCTGTGAGTATTTCCCCCAGGCCCCAGCTAGTGATTGTTCTTATCAAAGGGGCAGTGAGGGGCGCGCCAGTAGTGGGACTGGTTTCCTTGGTAGCTAATGCCCCCACCTGCATCAATTCCCCTATAACTGGTAATCTCCCCTAACCCCTGGGAGCGATTACTGCCACCTTGTCCTGCCCACCTTGCACTGTAGACTATTGCTCCAGGACCCTGCTTCAGACATGTAAACTCCCCCATCCATTAAACCACTGATGCCTCTGTTGCTGACTCCAGGCTCTTTCTTCGGTCTTAAAGCTGGGCAAGTGCAGACCTTGTAGGCCTGCCAGGTGCAGCCCAACACTTTGAGATTTTCAAAATGTCAGGTAGGTAATTAGATGTAGGAGTCTGAAGCTAAAGAGATTATAAATTGTACTACGTGGACTATTTGTGGTAGCCTTCGAAAAGGTTGTCCATTCTTCCAAATTTGACAAGGTAATCTTTGTAAAGTAGCAACTTGGTTAAACTCTGGAAAAGGCTCCCAATTTCTTACAGACTAAAGTCCAAACTCTTTTTAGCATGGCATATGAGAACCTCCCTGACCTGACCTGTTTTTACTTCTTTACCATTTATCACAAAGCATCTTATTTTTTAGCTATACTAAACTGCTTAGTATTTTCTGAAACTGTGGTATTGGAAGTATGGCTTCTTTCTCCCTAGAATATCCTTATCTTTATTCTCCACCGGCAAATTCCATTCTTCCTTCAAGTTTCAATTTAAGAGTTACATCAGATATTTAAATAAGGTGTACTATGTTCCAAGCATTTTTTCTCCTAACTGAAGCCTTCTTTGATTGCTTGCTACCTTAGAGGATTCAACACTCCCACTTATGTGTGGTATTCTTATGCATACTTCTTTCATGTGTGCTTATTGCCTTGTGTTGCAATTATTTGTTTATAACTCTTATTTTCATCTTAGATTTAGCTGGAAGGTAGGCTACAATGACACAAATTCATCTTTGTTTACCTGGTACTCTCTGTGATACCTATTATATGCCTAGTACGTAATAGATACTCAATAATTAGTTGTTGAATGAGTGATTTTAAGAGGCAGTGTTGCATAATAGCAAAAATTCAGACTTTTACGTTACTAACTGGTGCTAACTTATTTAATATCTTTGAACCTCAATTTTCTTGTCCTTAATGTGAGGATAATGATACTTATCTTTCTCAGTTGTTTTGGGAATTACAGGAGATTTCCTAAAATTTCCCAGTGTACTGCCTCACAGAAAGAGATCAGTCAATAAGTGGGAGTTATTTTATCATTATTCTAAAAACAGTTGCCTGTAGAATGAAAGACTCTAGGGTCCTTGCTTTTTTTCTTCTTTATTTTTTCCCTTTTATTTATTTATTTTTTAATCGAGGTATAGTTGTTTAACAATGTTGTGTTAGTTTCTACTGCACAGCAAAGTGGAGTTCCCTGTGCTATACAGCAGATTCTTTTTTTTTTTAATTTAATTTTATTTATTTTACATACAGCACGTTCTTATTAGTTATGTATTTTATACATATTAGTGTATATATGTCAATCCCAATCTCCCAATTCATCCCACCACTACCACCCCCACCCCGCCACTTTGCCCCTTTGGTGTCCATACGTTTGTTCTCTACATCTGTGTCTCTGTTTCTCCCTGCAAACCGGTTCATCTGTACCATTTTTCTAGGTTCCACATATATGCGTTAATATACGATATTTGTTTTTCTCTTTCAGACTTACTTCACTCTGTATGACAGTCTCTAGATCCATCCACGTCTCTACAAATGACCCAATTTCATTCCTTTCTATGGCTGAGTAATATTCCATTGTATATATGTACCACATCTTCTTTATCCATTTGTCTGTCGATGGGCATTTAGGTTGCTTCCATGACCTGGCTATTGTAAACAGTGCTGCAATGAACATTGGGGTGCATGTGTCTTTTTGAATTATGGTTTTCTATGGGTATATGCCCAGTACTGCGATTGCTGGGTCATATGGTAATTCTATTTATAGTTTTTTAAAGAACCTCCATATTGTGCTCCATAGTGGCTGTATCCATTTACATTCCCACCAACAGTGCAAGAGGGTTCCCAATTCTCCAAACTCTCTCCAGCATTTGTTGTTGGTAGATTTTCTGATGATGCCCATTCACCTGGTGTGAGGTGATACCTCACTGTAGTTTTGATTTGCATTTCTCTAATAATTAGTGATGTTGAGCAGGTTTTCATGTGCTTCTTGGCCATCTCTATGTCTTCTTCGGAGAAATGTCTATTTAGGTCTTCTGCCCATTTTAGGATTGAGTTGTTTGTTTTTTTAATATTGAGCTGCATGAGCTGTTTATATATTTTGGAGATTAATCCTTTGTCTGTTGATTCGTTTGCAAATATTTTCTCCCATTCTGAGGGTTGTCTTTTTGTCTTGTTTGTAGTTTCCTTTGCTTTGCAAAAGTTTTTAAGTTTCATTAGGTCCCATTAGTTTACTTTTGTTTTTATTTCCATTACTCTAGGAGGTGGGTCAAAAAAGGTCTTGCTGTGATTTATGTCAAAGAGTGGTCTTCCTATGTTTTCCTCTAAGAGTTTTATAGTGTCCGGTCTTACATTTAGGTCTCTAATCCAATTTTTTTTTTTTTTTTACATCTTTATTGGAGTATAATTGCTTTACAATGGTGTGTTAGTTTCTGCTTTATGACAAAGTGAATCAGTTATACATATGTTCCCATATCTCTTCCCTCTTGCGTCTTCCTCCCTCCCACCCTCCCTATCCCACCCCTCCAGGCGGTCACAAAGCAGGGAGCTGATCTCCCTGTTCTATGCTGCTGCTTCCCACTAGCTATCTACCTTACGTTTGTTAGTGTATATATGTCCATGCCTCTCTCTCGCTTTGTCACAGCTTACCCTTCCCCCTCCCCATATCCTCAAGTCCATTCTCTAGTAGGTCTGTGTCTTTATTCCTGTCTTACCCCTAGGTTTTTCATGACATATTTTTTCCCTTAAATTCCATATATATGTGTTAGCATATGGTATTTGTCTTTCTCTTTCTGACTTACTTCACTCTGTATGACAGACTCTAGGTCTATCCACCTCATTACAAATAGCTGTTTCGTTTCTTTTTATGGCTGAGTAATACTCCGTTGTATATATGTGCCACATCTTCTTTATCCATTCATCTGATGATGGACACTTAAGTTGTTTCCATCTCCAGGCTTTTGTAAATAGAGCTGCAATGAACATTTTGGTACATGAGTCTTTTTGAATTATGGTTTTATCAGGGTATATGCCCAGTAGTGGGATTGCTGGGTCATATGGTAGTTCTATTTGTAGTTTTTTAAGGAACCTCCATACTGTTCTCCATAGTGGCTGTACCAATTCACATTCCCACCATTAGTGCAAGAGTGTTCCCTTTTCTGCACACCGTCTCCAGCATTTATTGTTTCTAGATTTTTTGATGATGGCCATTCTGACTTATGTGAGATGATATCTCATTGTCGTTTTGATTTGCATTTCTCTAATAATTAATGATGTTCAGCATTCTTTCATGTGTTTGTTGGCAGTCTGTATGTCTTCTTTGGAGAAATGTCTATTTAGGTCTTCTGCCCATTTTTGGATTGGGTTGTTTGTTTCTTGTTATTGAGCTGCATGAGCTGCTTATAAATTTTGGAAATTAATCCTTTGTCAGTTGCTTCATATGCAAATATTTTCTCCCATTCTGAGGGTTGTCTTTTGGCCTTGTTTATGTTTTACTTTGCTGTGCAAAAGCTTTGAAGTTTCATTAGGTCCCATTTGTTTATTTTTATTTCCATTTCTCTAGGAGGTGGGTCAAAAAGGATTTTGCTGTGATTTATGTCATAGAGTGTTCTGCCTATGTTTTTCTCTAAGAGTTTGATAGTTTCTGGCCTTACATTTAGGTCTTTAATCTATTTTGAGCTTATTTTTGTGTATGGTGTTAGGGAGTGTTCTAATTTCATTCTTTTACATGTACCTGTCCAGTTTTCCCAGCACCACTTATTGAAGAGACTGTCTTTTCTCCATCATATATCTTTGCCTACTTTGTCATAGATTAGATGACCATAGATGCATGCGTTTATCTCTGTGCTTTCTGTCTGGTTCCATTGCTCTATATTTCTGTTTTTGTGTCAGTACCATATAGTTTTGCTTCCCATAGCTTTGTAGTATAGTCTGAAGTCAGGGAGCCTGATTCCTCCAGGTCCGTTTTTCTTTCTCAAGATTGCTTTGGCTATTCGGGGTCTTTTGTGTTTCCAGACAAACGTGAAATTTTTTGTTCTAGTTCTGTGAAAAATGCCAGTGGTAGTTTGATAGGGATTGCATTGAATCTGTAGATTGCTTTGGGTAGTAGAGTCATTTTCACAATGTTGATTCTTCCAATCCAAGAACATGGTATATCTCTCCATCTATTTGTATCATCTTTAATTTCTTTCATCAGTGTCTTATAATTTTCTGCATACAGGTCTTTTGTTTCCTTAGGTAGGTTTATTCCTAGATATTTTATTCTTTTTGTTGCAATGGTAAATGGGAGTGTTTTCTTAATTTCACTTTCATATTTTTCATCATTAGTGTATAGGAATGCAAGAGATTTCTGTGCATTAATTTTGTATCCTGCTACTTTACCAAATTCATTGATTAGCTCTGGTAGTTTTCTGGTAGCATCTTTAGGATTTTCTATGTATAGTATCATGTCATCTGCAGACAGTGACAGCTTTACTTCTTCTTTTCCTATTTGAATTCCTTTTATTTCTTTTTCTTCTCCGATAGCTGTGGCTAAAACTTCCAAAACGATGTTGAATAATAGTGGTGAGAGTGGGCAACCTTGTCTTGTTCCTGATCTTAGTGGAAGTGGTTTCAGTTTTTCACCATTGAGGATGATGTTGGCTGTGGGTTTGTCATATATGGCCTTTATTATGTTGAGGAAAGTTCCCTCTATGCCTACTTTCTGGAGGGTTTTTATCATAAATGGGTGTTGAATTTTGTCGAAAGCTTTTTCTGCGTCTGTTGAGATGGTCATATGGTTTTTCTCCTTCAATTTGTTAATATGGTGTATCACATTGATTGATTTGCGTATATTGAAGAAACCGTGCATTCCTGGGATAAACCCCACTTGATCATGGTGTATCATCCTTGTAACGTGCTTTTGGATTCTGTTTGCTAATATTTTGTTGAAGATTTTTGCATCTGTGTTCATCAGTGTTATTGGCCTGTAGTTTTCTTTCTTTGTGATGTCTTTGTCTCGTTTTGGTATCAGGGTGATGGTGGCCTCGTAGAATGAGTTTGGGAGTATTCCTCCCTCTGCTATCTTTTGGAAGAGTTTGAGAAGGATAGGTGTTAGTTCTGCTCTAAGTGTTTGATAGAATTCACCTGTGAAGCCATCTGGTCCTGGGCTTTTGTTTGTTGGAAGATTTTTAATCACAGTTTCAGTTTCAGTGCTTGTGATTGGTCTGTTCCTATTTTCTATTTCTTCCTGGTTCAGTCTCGGAAGGTTGTGCATTTCTAAGAATTTGTCCATTTTTTCCAGGTCGTCCATTTTATTGGCATATAGTTGCTTATAGTAATCTCTCATGAACCTTTGTATTTCTGCAGTGTCAGTTGTTACTTCTTCTTTTTCATTTCTAATTCTATTGATTTGAGTCTTCTCCCTTTTTTTCTTGATGAGTCTGGCTAATGGTTTATCATTTTGTTTATCTTCTCAAAGAACCAGCTTTTAGTTTTATTGAACGTTGCTATCGTTTCCTTAATTTCCTTTTCATTTATTTCTAATCTGATCTTTATGATTTTTTTCCTTCTGCTAACTTTGGGGTTTTTTTGTTCTTCTTTCTCTAATTGCTTTAGGTGTAAGGTTAGGTTGTTTGTTTGAGATGTTCCTTGTTTTTTAAGGTAGGATTATATTGCTATTAACTTCCCTCTTAGAACTGCTTTTGCTGCATCCCATAGGTTTTGGGTCGTCCTGTTTTCATTATCATTTGTTTCTAGGTATTTTTTGATTTCCTCTTTGATTTCTTCAGTGATCTCTTGGTTATTAAGTAGTGTATTGTTTAGCCTCCATGTGTTTGTATTTTTTACAGATTTTTTCCTGTAATTGATATCTAGTCTTATAGTGTTGTGCTTGGAAAAGATACTTGATATGATTTCAATTTTCTTAAATTTACCCAAAGCTTGATTTGTGACCCAAGATATGATCTATCCTGGAGAATGTTTCATGAACACTCGAGAAGAATGTGTATTCTATTATTTTTGGATGGAATGTCTGATAAATATCAATTAAGTCCATCTTGTTTAATGTATCATTTAAAGTTTGTGTTTCCTTATTTATTTTCATTTTGGATGATCTGTCCATTGGTGAAAGTGGGATGTTAAAAGTCCCCTACTATGATTGTGTTACTGTCAGTTTCCCCTTCTGTGGCTGTTGGTATTTGCCTTATGTATTGAGGTGATCCTATGTTGTATGCATAAATATTTACAATTGTTATATCTTCTTCTTGGATTGATCCCTATATCATTATGTAGGGTCCTTTTTTGTCTCTTGTAATAGTCTTTGTTTTAAAGTCTATTTTGTCTGATGTGAGAATTGCTACTCCAGCTTTCTTTTGGTTTCCATTTGCATGGAATATCGTTTTGCACCCCCTCACTTTCAGGCTGTATGTCCCTAGGTCTGAGGTGGTCTCTTGTAGACAGCATATATACGGGTTTTGTTTTTCTATCCATTCAGCCAGTCAATGTCTTTTGCTTGGAGCATTTAATCCATTTACATTTAAGGTAATTATCGATATGTATGTTCCTATTACCATTTTCTTAATTGTTTTGGGTTTGTTATTGTAGGTCTTTTCCTTCTCTTGTGTTTCCTGCCTAGAGAAGTGCCTTTAGCATTTGTTGTAAAGCTGGTTTGTTGGTGCTTAATTCTCTTAGCTTTTGCTTGTCTGTAAAGATTTTAATTTCTCCGTCAAACCTGAATGAGATCCTTGCTGGGTAGAGTAATCTTGGTTGTAGGTTTTTCCCTTTCATCACTTTAAATATGTCCTGCCACTCCCTTCTGGCTTGCAGCGTTTCTGCTGAAAGATCAGCTGTTAACCTTATAGGGATTCCCTTGTGTGCCATTTGTTGTTTTTCCCTTGCTGCTTTTAATATTTTTTCTTTGTATTTAGTTTTTGATAGTTTGATTAATATGTCTTAGTGTGTTTCTCCTTGGATTTATCCTGTATGGGACTCTCTGTGCTTCCTGGACTTGATTAACTATTTCCTTTCCCATACTAGAGAAGTTTTCAACTATAATTTCTTCAAATATTTTCTCAGTCCCTTTCTTTTTCTCTTTTTCTTCTGGGGCCCCTATAATTCAAATGTTGGTGCATTTAATGTTGTCCCAGAGGTCTCTGAGAATGTCCTCAATTCTTTTCATTCTTTTTTCTTTATTCTGCTCTGCAGTAGTTATTTCCACTATTTTATCTTCCAGGTCACTTACCCGTTCTTCTGCCTCAGTTATTCTGCTATTGATCCCTTCTAGAGAATGTTTAATTTCATTCATTGTTTTGTTCATCACTGTTTGTTTTCTCTTTAGTTTTTCTAGGTCCTTGTTAAACGTTTCTTGTATTTTCTCCATTCTATTTCCAAGATTTTGGATCATCTTTACTATCATTATTCTGAATTCTTTTTCAGGTAGACTGCCTAATTCCTCTTCACTTGTTAGGTCTGGTGGGTTTTTTCCTTGCTCCTTCATCTGCTGTGTGTTTCTCTGTCTTCTCATTTTGCTTAACTTACTGTGTTTGGGGTTTCCTTTTCGCAGGCTGCAGGTTCATAGTTCCCGTGCTTTTTGGTGTCTGTCCCTAGTGGCTAAGGTTGGTTCAGTGGATTGTGTAGGTTTCCTGGTGGAGGGTACTAGTGCCTGTGTTCTGCTGGATGAGGCTGGACCTTGTCTTTCTGGTGGGCAGCTCCATGTGTGGTGGTGTGTTTTGGGGTGTCTGTGGCCTTATTATGATTTTAGGCAGCCGCTCTGCTAATGGATGGGGTTGTGTTCCTTTCTTGCTAGTTGTTTGATATAGGGTGTCCTGCACTGTAGCTTGCTGGTCGTTGAGTGGAGCTGGGTCTTGGCATTGAGATAGAGATCTCTGGGAGATTTTCATCACTTGATATTACGTGGAGCTGGGAGGTCTCTTGTGGACCAGTGTCCTGAATTTGGCTTACCTACCTCAGGCACAGCCCTGACGCCTGGCTGGAGCACCAAGACCCTGTCCTCCACACAGCTGAGAATAAAAGGGAAAAAAGAAAGAAAGAAAGAGGAAGATAAAATAAAATGAAATAAAATAAAGTAAAATAAAGTTAAAATTAAAAAGAAAAAAAATGATTAAAAATTTTTTAAGTAATTAAAAAAAGAAAGAAAGAAAGAAGAGAGCAACCAAACCAAAAACCAAATCCACTAATAACAAATGCTAAAAACTATACTTAAAAAAACCCAAACAAACAAACAAAAAAGGACAGACAGAACCCAGGGCAAATGGTAGAAGCAAAGCTATACAGACAATATCACACACAGAGTCATACACATACACACTCATAAAAAGAGAAAAAGGGAAATAAATATATATATCGTTGCTCCCAAAGTCCACCTCCTCAATTTGGGATGATTCGTTGTCTATTCAGGTATTCCACAGATGCAGGATTCATCAAGTTGATTGTGGAGATTTAATCCGCTGCTTCGGAGGCTGCTGGGAGAGATTTCCCTTTCTCTTCTTTGTTCGCACAGCTCCCGGGGTTCAGCTTTGAATTTGGCCCCCCTTCTGCATGTAGGTCGCCTGAGGTCATCTGTTCTTTGCTCAGACAGGATGGGGTTAAAGGAGCAGCTGATTCAGAGGCTCTGGCTCACTCAGGCCGGTGGGAGGGAGAGGTACGGATTTCTGGTCGAGCCTGCGTCAGCAGAGGCTGGCGTGGTGTTGCACCAGCCTGAGGCATGCCCTGTGTTCTCCCGGGGAAGTTGTCCCTGCATCACGGGACCCTGGCGGTGGTGGGCTGCATAGGCTCCCGGGAGTGGTGGTAGAGGTGTGGATAGTGACCTGTGCTTGCAGGTGCTCCTTGGTGGCGGCTGCAGCAGCCTTAGCGTCTCATGCCCATCTCTGGGGTCTGTGCTGATAGCTGCGGCTCTTGCCGATCTCTGGAGCTCCTTTAAGCAGTGCTCTTAATCCCCTCTCCTCGCGCACCAGGAAACAAAGAGGCAGGAAAAAGTCTCTTGCCTCTTCGGCAGTTCCAAACTTTTTCCCGGACTCCCTCCCGGGTAGCTCTGGTGCACTGGCCCCCTTCAGGCTGTGTTCAGGTAGCCAAGCTCAGTCTTCTCCCTGGGATCTGACCTCCGAAGCCAGAGCCTCAGCTCCCAGCCCCCGCCCGCCCTGGCGGGTGAGCATACAAGCCTCTTGGGTTGGTGAGTGCTGGTCAGCACTGATCCTCTGTGTGGGAATCACTCCGCTTTGCCCTCCGCACCCCTGTTGCGCTCTCCTCCATGGCTCTGAAGCTTCCCCCCTCCACCCTCCTGCAGTCTCCGCCCATGAAGGGGCTTCCTAGTGTGTGGAAACCTTTCCTCCTTCACAGCTCCCTCCCATTGGTGCAGGTCCCTTCCCTATTCTTTTGTCTCTTTTTTTTTTTTCTTTTGCCCTACCCAGGTACGTGGGGAGTTTCTTGCCTTTTGGGAGGTCTGAGGTCTATATCAGTGTTCAGTAGGTGTTCTGTAGGAGTTGTTCCACAGTAGATGTATTTCTGATGTATTTTGGGGGAGGAAGGTGATCTCCAAGCCTTACTCTTCCGCCGTCTTGAAACTCCCTCTGTTGGAAGATGTTTAATCACAGTTTGAATTTCATTACTTGTGATTGGTCTGTTCATATTTTCTACTTCCTCCTGGTTCAGTCTTGGAAGGTTATACCTTTTTAAGAATTTGTCCATTTCTTCCAGGTTCTCCATTTTATTGGCATAGAGTTGCTTGTAGTAGTCTTATATGATGCTTTGTATTTCTGCGGTCTCTGTTGTAACTTCTCCTTTTTCATTTCTAGTTTTATTGTTTTGAGTCCTATCCCTCTTTTTCTTGATGAGTCTGGCTAAAGGTTTATCAGTTTTGTTTATCTTCTCAAAGAACCAGCTTTTAGTTTTATTTATTTTTGCTATTGGTTTTTTTGTTTCTATTTCATTTATTTCTGCTCTGATCTTTATGATTTCTTTCCTTCTACTTACTTTGGGTTTTGTTTGTTCTTCTTTCTCTAGTTCCTTTAGGTGTAAGTTTATATTATCTGTTTGAGATTTTTATTGTTTCTTGAGGTAGCCTTTCATTGCTATAAACTTCCCTCTTAGAACTGCTTTTGCTGCATCCCATAGTTTTTGGATCATCGCGTTTTCATTGTAATTTGTCTCTAGGTATTTTTTGATTTCCTCTTTCATTTCTTCAGTGATCTCTTGGTTATTTAGTAACGTATTGTTTAGCCTCCATGTGTTTGTGTTTTTTCCGTCTTTTTCCATCTTTTTGATTTCTAATCTCATAGTGTTGTGGTCGGAAAAGATGCTTGACATAATTTCAATTTTCTTAAATTTACCAAGGCTTGATTTGTGACCCAAGATGTGATCTATCCTGGAGAATATTCCGTGTTCACTTGAGATATGTATGTTCCTATTACCATTTTCTTGTTATTGGTTTGTTTTTGTAGGTCCTTTTCTTCTTTTGTGTTTCCCACTTAGAGAAGTTCTTTTATCATTTTTCGTAGAGCTGGTTTGGTGGTGCTGAATTCTCTTAGCTTTTGATCGTCTGTAAAGCTTTTGATTTCTCCATCGAATCTGAATGAGATCCTTGCTGGGTAGAGTAATCTTGGTTGTAGATTCTTCCCTTTCATCACTTTAAATATATCATGCCACTCCCTTCTGGCTTGTTGAGTTTCTGCTGAGTAATCAGTTGTTACCTTATGGGAGTCCCCTTGTATGTTGTCATTTTTCCCTTGTTGCTTTCAGTAATTTTTCTTTGTCTTCAATTTTTGTCAGTTTGATTACTGTGTGTCTCGGTGTGTTTCTCCTTGGGTTTATCCTGCCTGGGACTCTCTGCACTTCTTGGACCTGGGTGGCTATTTCCTTTCCCATGTTAGGGAAGTTTTTGACTATAATCTGTTCACATATTTTCTCTGGTCCTTTCTCTCTCTCTTCTTCTGGGACCCCTATAATGCGAATGTTTTTGCGTTTAATGTTGTCCCAGAGGTCTCTTAGGCTGTCTTCATTTCTTTTCATTCTTTTTCCATTATTCTGTTCCGCAACAGTGAATTCCATTTTTCTGTCTTCCAGGTCACTTATCTGTTCTTCTGCCTCAGATATTCTGCTATTGATTCCTTCTAGTGTAGTTTTCATTTCAGTTATTTTATTGTTCATCTCTGTTTGTTTGTTCTTTAATTCTTCTAGGTGTTTGTTCTTTAATCCTTCTAGGTCTTTGTTAAACATTTCTAGCATCTTCTTGATCTTTGCCTCCATTCTTTGTCTGAGGTCCTGGATCATCCTCACTATCATTATTCTGAACTCTTTTTCTGGAAGGTTGCCTATCTCTATTTCATTTAGTTGTTTTTCTATGGTTTTATCTTGTTCCTTCATCTGGTACAAAGTCCCCTGCCTGTTTATTTTGTCTATCTTTCTGTGAATGTGGTTTTCCTTCCACAGGCTGCAGAATTGTAGTTTTTCTTGCTTTTGTTGTCTGCCCTCTCCAGCAGGTTCTTATTAGTTATCTATTTTTTACATATTAGTGTACATATGTCAATCCCAGTCTCCCAATTCATTCCATCCCCCACCTGCTTGTCCTTGCTTTTAAAATAATTAGACATTAGATATGGCAGTTTTTTTAAAGCCACATTAGTGATTTCTAAAACATTATATAATTTTATAGTTTACTGAAATTGATCTTTTATCGTTTTAGAATATTTAATTTTAGTAACAAAATGTGATTTTAATTTATCAAATTTAGTTTGTAGCTTACTGACTGACATTCCATAGCTATATCAGATAAAACATGTAAGCTGAATGTATACTGTTATGTAAGCATGAAGTATGTTTAGATATGAAATTTACAAGTCCCGATCAAATGTGAATAGTTTCTAAGACTGAGTATATGATTTTGTGTGTAATCGCTGAAGATATTTGAGTAGGTAAGAGTCATCTTCATTGACTACCTTTTTAAGCTCATAATCAAACTGTTGTTGTTGTTAGTCTGTGTGTAACTGAGCAGGACCCTATGGGGCCTTCCTGGGACAGACCGCTCTGAACTCCAGACAGATCTGGAGTTCATTTTGGTCATATTAAGTTTGAGAGGCCCATTAGACTGCTAGTTAGGTATGTCTGTTTAAATATACGAACAAATCTGAAGTTCAGGAGAGGTGTGATCTCCATATATAAATGTGGGAGTCATTGGCATAGAGGTAGTATTTAAAAGCCATGAAACTAATGAGATCTCTAAAGGACAGATCAGAGGATACTAAAACCTGAGCCCTGGTACACTCTAAGAGGACAGGGAGATGAGGAAGAACCAGGGAAAGTTTAGACTGAGGAGGAATGATGTAGGATAAAATCCATGAGGATGCGGTGTTCTAGAATCTAAGTGAAAAAAAAGTCATTTAATGAGGAGGGAATGATTTCCTGGTAGGTCCAGTAAGATGAAGACTGAGAATTCCTTCCTGCTGTCTTCCTTTTACTTCCAATTCAGGGCATTTGTATGTTAAGAAGCCTTCCAAACCCCCAAATTTGAAAACTGAGTTCCTCTTATATGTTCCCTCAACACCTAGTATCAATACATTTTCTATAGTATTTCTTCAAAATTGCATCTGTGTTCTATGTTATTATATATCCAGAGCCTAGTGCAATGTCTGTATCATGTAAACACTCAAATATATTTTTGTTGAATACATGAAAGAATGAAATTCATTAAATGGTTATTTTTTAAGTGTAATTCTTTACAGGGCAAATATTCTGACTTTTTAAAACAATTTTCTAAAATTTATATTTGGCTGTGTTGGGTGTTCGTTGCTGTGCGTGGGCATTCTCTACTTGTGGCAATTGGGGGCTACTCTTGGTTGCAGTGTGCGGGCTTCTCATTGCAGTGGCTACTCTTGTTGCAGAGCCCAGGCTCTAGGTGTGTGGGCTTCCATAATTGTGGCGCCCAGGCTTCAGTAGTTGTGGCTTGCAGACTTCTAGAGCGCAGGCTCGGTAGTTGTGGTGCTCGGGCTTAGTGGCTCTGTGGCATGTGGGATCTTCCGGATCAGGGCTTGAACCTGTGTCCCCTGCATTGGCAGGCGTATTTCCAACCCCTGCACCACCAGGGAAGTCCTCTGACTATTTAAAATAGATATTTTCACTGGGATTTAGTCCTGAAGCAGAGATGGAGCATTCTTGTGTTAAAAAGGGAGCAAAGACCCAGTTAGATGTCTTACCTCTGCCACTAGCTGCATGATCTTCTTGGAGTTTTATCTCTTTGGTCCTCATTTTCCAAAACTTTTAGATTCATTGGTATGGGTTAAGCCAGTGTGTTGCTTTTTCCATTTTTTAAAATTAAAGTTTTAATTTTGAAATCATTGTATATTCATATGCTGTTGTGAGAAATAATGCAAAGAAATAATGCAGGTACAATCCTGGGTACCCTTCACCTAGTTTCCCCCAATGGTGATGTCTTGTAAAACTATAACACAATATCACCACCAGAATATTGACACCATCAAGATAGAGAAAATTTCCATCCCACAGGGATCCCTCATGTTGCCTTTTTAGAGTCACAACCTCTTCTCTCCTTCCCTACCTTAACCCCTGGCAACTACTAATCTTTTCTACAATTTTGTCATTTCAAGAATGTTATATAGGGCTTCCCTAGTGGCTCAGTGGTTGAGAGTCCGCCTGCCAATGCAGGGGACACGGGTTCGTGCCCCGGTCCGGGAAGATCCCACATGCCGCGGAGCAGCTGGGCCCGTGAGCCATGGCCGCTGAGCCTGCGCGTCCAGAGCCTGTGCTCCGCAGCGGGAGAGGCCACAACAGTGAGAGGCTGGCATACCACACAAAAAAAAACAATAACAGAATTATCTCCTCAAAGTACATAATTTCCCTCACCAGCCATTTGCTTATTTCCAAAATAAACTTCTTGGTAGTATATTTTAACAATATTTGATTCTCCTCAACACAGTTCCATTGTTTACTTAAGAATGCATCAGTAAATTCCTATTGAATTTACCTTGTTCCCAGTAGATTACACAAATGCCATCTTTAGCTTAAAATCTTAAAAGATTGAGAAAACTTTTCTTTATTCTCTTGTCAAGTGTTGCTTATCAGGATAACTGCTTAGAAAATGAGTTCTCCTAAATTTGCTTTCGCTAAATCTCCTTAGCCAATAGTTATTGTGTTGATTATTTTAGTAACATGATATTAAAAGTTATATATTGCTGGTTCCACCTTAATGCCCCCCCAACCTTACTAAAAGTAAACTAGTATGTATAGATTGAATAAAACCTTTTTTGCTGAATTTCTAACCTAAATCCTCTACAGTTTTCATGATTAGAAAGATATTTATTATAACTGTTAGTTTCTTGATAATTTAGAAAGAAGATTAAGCCTGAGTCTTCTACCATTAATGTAATGTTGGTTACAGCTGACCTTTTGCAGCACATGAACGTGTATGACTGATCTACATACGTATTTTTCATTATAAGTTTTGTACTTTAGAAAGATAGTATAAATGGGAAAGCGCTTTTTACAAATGTCTTTATTTTGAGTATTAACTAAAACATTCCTTTTCTATTAATTAGATTGTACCAGTACATATTTTTAAGTCCTTTATGTATTCAAGTACCTATTTGAATTATCAGTGAGCCAGTCACACCATAATTTTAGTTTAATTGAAATTTTTTCTATACATTTCTGTTCTGTTTTAGACATCTTCCATCTTCATATTTAAATAATTATTTTTTCTCTTATTTGTTACGCTATTAAAACATTTTTTTATTAAGATGGCTTTAGTTTCATTGTTTATTTTTACTAATACAGTATCTGATTCAGTCCTCATAAAATAAATCATATAAGTTGCAATGTGACCTCAACATAGCAGATATTTTTTTTCTTGGAGTATTTTTAAAATTTTTTTACAACTTAAAAAAAGTAAAGATAATAGGTAGTAGAATCATTTTTGTATATTTTTCTTAGCTTCTTGCCAGTGTTCCTCACTAAAATTTGATATCCCTTATCCTACTCACTCTGAAGGGCTTCTGGAAAGTTGACATGGCTCTTTCTAATGCTACTACCCTTAACAGGATAAATTTCACTTAATCCCAACTCCTCTGAATTTTGACTTTCTAGATTGAAGTCTGGAATGGGTATATCTGATTAGCAAAATCAGTAGCTATAAGGAAGGCTGGGAAAGCAAGAATCTGGTATTTCCAGCTTTATTATCGGAAGGTGATAATCTGACTTCCACTCATATTTGTAATGTAAGGAAATTTCTAAACATAACAGGGGTCCCAGATGTGAGTGGCTGCAAAAAATGATATAAGTTTACTATCTCAAGGTGTCTCCCAATATATGTATTCACTCTTGTGCCCTACCTAGAGTTCCAGACTCATGTTTTTTCAAGTCTATTTGGCATATCCACTTCATATCTTACAGTCATCTCAAACTACATATATTGCTAAAGGATTTGTTGATTTTTTTTTTCTCGCCATCTATTTGTTCGTTAGCCTTTAAGCTCTCAGTAAATTGCACAACTCCATCATGCTAAATATATCAATACATCTTGATTTCACATTTCCCTTATTCTCCACATGTACTCCATCAGCAAGTCCTGTTTGCTTTACCTCTGAGACATTTCCCAAATCCAGTTCCACTGCTAAAGATGATTTTTGCCATGTCTTTTGCAGCATGATAATAGGTTTCTTGCTTTCATGCTTTCCCCTTTCTGAACCATTCTCTATTCTCTCTGTCTTTTAAAAAATTTTTTGGCCACACTGCACAGCTTGCAGGATCTTAGTTCCCGGACCAAGGATCAAACCTGTGCCCCCTGCATTGGAAGCACAGAGTCCTAATCACTGGACTGCCAGGGAATTCCCCCCATTCTCTGTTCTTTACTCAGAGTTTTATTATTGCTATTGAGAAGGTGCTAGGGATGCTGACTCATTGGTGCTTATGAGGACCTTATCAGACAAGTGTGAGTCATAAATCATCTCTTAAATCCAGTTGCCATTGAGGCGGTGGGGGCTTTGTGGACTGGCAAAGTCCTATAGGAACATTTTCCCATGCCTTTCTATTGATAGCTTTGTCCTCCTCTTGTAGTTTTTGAAATGTAAGTCAGATTGTGTCACTCCCCTTCTTAAAACTTTCCAGTAACTGCTATCCAGTACGACTTTCAGTGAAGAACGAAATGTTCTATGTTCTATGTGTGCACCGTTCAGTATGAGAGCCACTAGCCATATGTGCCTATTGAGCACTTGAAACATGGTTGATGGAGGAACTGAGGAACTGAATTTTTAATTTAGTTAAATTTAAATAGCTACATCTGCCTAATAGTGTATTTGACAGCACCTCTCCTTTGGCTTCCCTTCATTCTTAAAGTGGAATCCAAAGTCCTTATCAAGAACTTCTATGATCTGACTCTTGGTTATCTCAGTAACTTCATCTCATATCATTCTCTTCGTTGGTCTAACCACATTGGCCTCTTCTCTTTTTCTAGAAAACACTAAGTCTTTTCTCAACTCAGGGTCTTTTTACTTATGCTGTTTGCCTGGAGTGCTCTTCTATCAACTTTGAACCTGACTGGTTCTTTCATATCCTTTAGACTGTAGACCAAGACCAAGTATCACCTAAGAGTGGCCTTACCTTGTCATCCTGCCTAAAGTGGCCATTACCCTCTTAAGTTTCTTCATAATACTTGTACTATACTGTAATTAATCTTGTTTATTTATTTGTTTATTTTCATCTCCCCCTCAAGAATGTTAGTTCTGTGGGGGTGTGATCCTTGGTTCTCTAGATCGTGGCATGTAGTACTTATTTGTTATTAATAAATACTTGTTGAATTCTTGAGATTCTTAAACATTGTACACAGAGGTTTATTACTTTTTTGGGGGGAGAGGGAGGCTAAAGTTTTATAAGTCTGCAAATAATTGAGAATTAAAGCAAATTTGTTTTAAAAATGAGATTATATATAAACAGATGAATGGTTCAATCTAAATACGAAGTGTTATTATTAGAGAAGCTTTATAGTTCAGTGATTTAATAGGACTTTTCTTCTTACAGCGTTCTAAGAATTTACTGATATATGAAATTTTTATGTGGTGGAAAATTAAAATTATAACTGTGGAAAGCCACTGGTGAGGAAAGTGCTAATCAGGCAGAGTTGTTTCTTTTTGAATTTTGTTTTTCTTTTTGAATTTTATTTTCTTTTTTTTAATACAGCAGGTTCCTATTAGTTATCTATTTTATACATATATATAAATGTATATACATTTATATATGTATATACATATATAAATGTATATGTATATACATTTATACATGTATATATGTCAATCAGGCAGAGTTTATACTGTGGATTCAAGTGATTAAAGAATTCATTTTAATATTTAAAAATCAATCTCATTCAATAATATTAAGTTAATCTAATTATAAATTTGGAGTTGATGCCTTTGTGCTTAAAAAAAATTTTTTAATGCAATTTAACCTCATTCTTAGAAAATCTAGTATAATATGAAAATGAACACCTATTAAAGGATTAATTATAAAAGGATTCATCTTTCTGTAACAAATTCATCCCTATTTTAAAAATTATTTAGTTTGTAAAAATCTAGTTGATTTATAACTTTTTATAATACGTTTATTGCTTAAAATGGGTATGGCTACATCATGGCTCAATTAGAAATACAAATGAAGTAGAGTATGCTGGTTCTTAGTGCATTAAGTAATTGCTTTTGGACTCAGTGCTTTGAATTTTCTTAATAGCTTATTCTGGGAACATGATTTAACCAATTTATATCTAGTATGTCAAGGCTATTGATAAGTGCTTTCATATTATTATTTATGTTTAATTCTCTAATACACTTAGTAATATCTCTTTTCCCCACCCCTCCCTCTTGTGATTTTTTTGTTTTTAGGATCATCATGCCCAGAGGTCATGACATAAAAAAGTCTCTTACACCTCAGATTTCTTGTTTGACAAGTGAATCTTATAAACAGCTGGATTTTTTGCCTGACAAACTAAGAGCAAAGCTGCTTCCCTTCCAGAAAGATGGCATCACTTTTGCCTTGAGAAGAGACGGCAGGTAAAGTACTTTTTTCAAGACATGCTAAAATGCTAAATCCCTGGCAAGTGAATAAAAAAACAAAGCTTTGTGAAAAAAAAATCTTTTTGTGTATACGTAGTCTTCCCCGTTAATTTTTTTTTTTTTTTTACTGGATCATGAAATAATAATTTCAGGATATATTTTATTTTGCCTTCATTCTTGAATGATACTTCAGTTGGCAATACAGCTCTACTTTAATAGCCTTTTTTTTCTTAGCACCCTGAACACTGTATTCTGCTGTCTTCTGGCTTCCATAGGTGCCATTAAAAAGTGTGCTCTCAGGCTTCCCTGGTGGCGCAGTGGTTGAGAGTCCGCCTGCCAATGCAGGGGACACGGGTTCGTTCCCCGGTCCGGGAAGATCCCACATGCTGCGGAGCGGCTGGGCCTGTGAGCCATGGCCGCTGAGCCTGCGCGTCCGGAGCCTGTGCTCCACAACAGGAGAGGCCACAACAGTGAGAGGACCATGTACCGCCAAAAAAAAAAAAAGTATGCTCCCGAGTATCAAAATATTATCCTACAGGTGACTTATTGATTACAAAGAGAAAAATTACACTTAAAATGGTCAAGGTTGGTATCTCCGATAATGGTACAGATACCGGCATAATGTGGTACACAGGAGGTCTATAACTTTCTTTTTTTTTAAGTTATTTATTTAATTTATTTATTTTTGGCTGTGTTGGGTCTTCGTTGCTGCACACGGGCTTTCTCTAGTTGCAGTGAGCAGTGCGCGTGCCTCTCATTGCGGTGGCTTTTCTTGTTGCGGAGCACGGGCTCTAGGCATGTGGGCTTAAGTACTTATGGCATGCAGGCTCAGTAGTTGTGGTTCGAGGGCTGTAAAGCACAGGCTCAGTAGTTGTGGCTCATGGGCCTAGCTGCTACATGGCAAGTGGGATCCTCCCGGACCAGGGATCAAACCCGTGTCCCCTGCATTGGCAGGTGGACTCTCAACCACTGCACCACCAGGCAAGTCCCAGTGTATAACATTCTTACGTGGTGTTCTTCCCAGAAATATTTGACCTGATAATCCTGAGGAAACAATCAAACCAGTTCAGCATGTGGGACATTTTTTCAGGACAACTGACCTGATCTCTTCAAATGATTAAATGTCATGGAGAACCAAGGGAAGTGGTGGGAATGTTCTAAATTGAGAAGCAACCTAAGAGCTAGAACAACTGAAAGTAATGCATAAACCTTGATTAGATCCTGAATAAGTAAAAAGAAAAGCTTTAAAGGTCACTTTTGGGTTAACTGGGAAAACTTCATCTGGACTCTATTAGAGTGCTGTTATTGAATTAATGTTGATTACCTTAGATGTGGGAATGGTGTTATAGTTGAGTATAAGAATGTTCTTGTTCCTGGGAAATGCATGATAAAGAATTTGGGGATGAAGAATCCTGCTATCGGGCTTCCCTGGTAGCGCAGTGGTTGAGAGTCCGCCTGCCGATGCAGGGGACACAGGTTCGTGCCCCGGTCCGGGAAGATCCCACATGCTGTGGAGTGGCTGGGCCCGTGAGCCATGGCCACTGAGCCTGCGCGTCTGGAGCCTGTGTCCCGCAATGGGAGAGGCCACAACAGTGAGAGGCCCATGTACCGCAAAAAAAAAAAAAAAAAAAAAAGAATCCTGCTATCTATAGCCTATTTTCTACATTTTCCTAAAAGGAAAAGTCATGTATATGTTTAGAGAAACTTTGAGGAGGTCAGCCAAAATATTAACAGTGTGAACACTTGAGTGGTATAAATGTGTTCATTGTATTATTCTTTTTGACTTTTATGTGAGTTTGAAAATTTTCAAAAAAAAAAAGAATCAGTCTAATTTTCATTTCTTTGTAAACTATCTTTTATCTGTATCTGATTTTAAGATATTCTTTTTGTCTTTAGAGTTCTGCAATTTTGCTATAATTTATTCTATATGGTTTTCTTTTTTTTTTTTTTTTTTTTGGTACGCTGGCCTCTCACTGTTGTGGCCACTTCCGTTGCGGAGCACAGGCTCCAGATGCGCAGGCTCAAAGGCCATGGCTCACGGGCCCAGCCACTCCGTGGCACGTGGGATCTTCCTGGACCAGGGCACGAACCCGTGTCCCCTGCATCGGCAGGCGGACTCTCAACCACTGCGCCACCAGGGAAGCCCGGTTTTCTTTTTATTTATCCTCCTTGAGATTATTGTATGTTTTTAATCTGAGATTTGTGCCATGTTGATTCTGGGAAATTCTCACTCTTCAAATATTGATTCTTACCCATTCTCTTTATTTTCTTCTTCTGCTACTCCAATTAGACTTATACTTGTCCATTTCACTTTATCCTATGCTTCCATTAATGTCTCATATTTTCTATGTCTATCTGGGCTACATTATGGCTGTTTTGTTGTTGTTGTTTTAAATGGGGTTGACCAAAAAGTTCATTCGGGTTTTTCTGCAAGATGTTACAGAAAAACCCACACGAACTTTTTGGCTAACCCAATAAATATTTATTTATTTTATTTATTTATTTGGCTGTGCTGGGTCTTAGTTGCGGCACACGGGACCTTTGTTGCCATGTGTGGCATCTTTTAGTTGTGGCATGTGGCATCTTTTTTTTTTTTAGTTGTGGCATGTGGGATCTTTAGTTGAGGGCTGTGGGATCTAGTTCCCTGACCAGGGATTGAACCTGGGTACCCTGCACTGGGAGCTTGGAGTCTTAGCCATTGGACCACCAGGGAAGTCCCTATGGCTGTTCTTAAGATCTCTCTTATAGTTTATGATTCAGCTTTTTAATCTGTTAACTCACATATTCAGCTTTAAAGGACTTTTTTTAATGATGAATAACATATGGAGAAGTGTGTGCAGATCATAAGCATATAACTTGAAGAATTTTCACCGTATAGCCATCACCACAATCAAGAAATAGAACGTTACCTGCATCCCAGAAACCTTCCTTTTGCCTTCTCCCAATCACTACTGCCTCCCTCCTTTCCAAAGGTAACCACTATCCTGATTTCTCACACCACAGATTACTTTTACATGTTCAAATGTTAATTGTAATCATCCATATGTACTCTTTTTTAAATTTATTTATTTAATTTATGTATTTTTGGCTGCGTTGTATGTATTATGTTGTATGTATTATGTATTATTTTTGGCTGCGTTGTATGTATTATGTATTTGGGGCTTCTCATTGCAGTGGCTTCTCTTGTTGTGGAGCTTGGGCTCTAGGCACGTGGGCTCAGTAGTTGTGGCGCACGGGCTTAGTTGCTCTGTGGCATGTGGGACCTTCCCAGATCAGGCTTGAACGCATGTCCCCTGCATTGGCAGACAGATCCTTAACCACTGTGCCACCAGGGAAGCCCCGTATGTACTCTTTTATGTCTGACTTTTCTCATTCAACATCATTGTGAGATCCTTCCATAGTGTCGCATGTAGTTGTAATTGGTTCATTCTCATTGCTATATAAAATTCCATTGTGTAAATATACCATAATTTATTTATTCATTGTACTGTTGATGAGCACTTGGGTTGTTTCTAGTTTGGAGCTCTTAAAAATAACAATGCTATGAACATTCTTAGACAATTCTTTTGGTAAACATATATACACATTTCTGTTGTGCATATACCAAGAAGAGGAATTGTTGGTCATAAATATGCATATATTCCACTAAGTAGATGCTGCCTCTGTTAGTTTGTCAGGGATGTCATAATGAAGTACCATAACTGGGTGGGTTGAACAACTGAAATTTATTGTTTCACGGTTCTTGAGGCTAGAATTCGAAAATCAAGGTGTTGGCAGAGTTGATTCCTTCTCAGGACTGTGAGGGAAGGATCTGTTCCAGGTCTCTCTCCTTGGCTTTTAGATGTGTATCTTCTTCCAATGTCTTTTCACATCATCTTCCCTCTATTTGTGTCAGAAATCTCCCTTCTTATAAGGACATCAGTCATATTGGATTTGGGCCCACCCTAATGACTTAATTACTGATTACATCAGTAATGACCCTATTTCCCACTTTCTGAGGGACTGGAGCTAAGACTTCAACATATGAATTTTGGGGGACACAGTTCAACCCATAACTTGGCCAAACATTTTTCAAAGTGATTTAACCAATTTATACTTGTGTCAACAGTGGATAAGAGTTCCATTTGTACCACAGCCTCACCAGTACCTCATATTGCTTATCTTTAGTGCCATTTTAGTTATTCTTATAGGAATATAGTGATAGCTATTGACT
The DNA here is from genome assembly GCF_951394435.1 of Stenella coeruleoalba. NCBI lineage: Eukaryota > Metazoa > Chordata > Mammalia > Artiodactyla > Delphinidae > Stenella > Stenella coeruleoalba. The sequence continues at coordinate 34,706,864 of NC_137151.1, read as the reverse complement.
TTTCATGTACATTTTTCTGATGACAAATGAAGCTTAACACCTTTTCCTATGCTTATTAGCCGTTTGGATAGCCACTTATGTTAAGTGCTTGTTCATGTCTTATCCATTTTTCTCCTGGGTTATCTGCCTGCCTTTTTCTTATCATTTTGTAGAGACTTATCAGGTTTATATTCTGGATGGGTCTTTTGTATCTGTGTTGCAAATGATTTTTCTCAGGCTATGGCTTGCCTTTTCACTCTCTTAATTATGCCTTTTGATAAGCAGACATTCTCAAATTTAATGTCCTGTTAAATATTCTTTATTGGTATTGTCTTTTATGGCTGACATTTTTTGCATCCTATTTAAGAAATCTTTGTCTATTACAAGGTTGTGAAGATAATTTCCTGTGTTTTCTTCTAAAAACTTTTTTGTCTCTTTTTTACATTTAGATCTACAACCTACTTGGGTTTTTTGTTGCTTGTTTGTTTGGCCTTTTGGTTTGTGGGATCTTAGTTCCTTGACCAAGGATTGAACCCGAGCCCTTGACAGTGAAAGTGTGGATTCCTAACTGCCAGTCCGCCAGGGAATTCTCTACAATCAACTTGGAATTGATTTTTGTATATGTTATAAGGTAGAGGTGATGGTGGATTGATTGGTTATATTTATTTATTTACTATTGTGTATGGAATATAATTGAACCATTACAATTTATTTATTTATTGGCTGCGTTGGGTCTTCGTTGCTGTGTGAGGGCTTTCTTTACTTGTGGTGAGTGGGGGCTACTCTTCGTTGCGATGCGTGGGCTTCTTATTGCGGTGGCTTCTCTTGTTGTGGAGCACAGGCTCTAGGCATGCGGACTTCAGTAGTTGTGGCACACGGGCTTCAATAGTTGTGGGTCACGGGCTCTAGAGCACAGGCTCAGTAGTTGTGGCACACAGGCTTCGTTGCTGTGTGGCATGTGGAATCTTCCCGGACCAGGACTCGAACCCATTTCCCCTCCATTGGCAGGTGGATTCTTAAACACTGCACCACCAGGGAAGTCCTATTCTTCCATTTCTTTAATTGCCCTCCAGTTACTTCATCTCAATTATTCTTTCCCTTATTTCTTTTTCAGTAATTTTTTTGTAATTTTCAATATATAGTTCTTTCACATATATCATTAACTTTATTCCTAGGTATTTAATATTTTTGGTGCTGTTATAAATGGTCTTCCCCCCGCCTCCTGCTGATTTTAAGGTTTTCTCTTTGTTCAGCTATCCAAAATTTTACTATGATGTGCCTAAGTGTGGTTTTCTTTGCATTTATACTTCTTAATCTGTGGGCTGATATCATTCATTAGTTCTGGATAATTCTCTGTTGTTTTCTCTTCAACTGTTATTTTTGCTCATTTTTAATACTCCTTGCCTCCAGTTATACCTATGTTAGACCTTTTCTCAGTGTCCCATATATCTCTTATCTTCTCTTTTTGTATTTTCTTATTTTAAATTTCTCTGCTTCAGTTGGATATTTTTGTTTATCCATATTCTTGTTAACTAATACTATCTTTTGCTGTAAGTTAATCTATTGGATTCTCTTAAGGAAGAGACCATCACTCAAAATATCTTAAACCAAAGCCCACACAATATGTCTGACACAGGGAATTACCTGGCGGTTCCTTGGTTAAGAACTCTGCACTTTCACTGCTAGGGGCTGGGATTCAATCTCTGGTTGGGGAACTAAGATCCCGGAAGCCGTGTGGCATGGCCAAAAAAAAAGAAAAAGTCTGAAACAAAGAAGTTGAATTTATTACTTGCTAAGCAAGGGAGAACTGTGCTCCTTGGACATGGCTCTCCAAGCAAAGCAAAGAGTTAGTATTGTATCTGGTTTGGGAGGAAGTCTGTAGACTGTAAAAAACAGGAGTGTTTAATGACTTGCTGAATTTCAGAGTATAGATGAGAGATTAGCCGACTAATGTCAAAGAACAGTCACTCCGTTCCTTTCTTGAAATTGGAGAATAGGAACATTTTATTTTCTGTTCTTAATGTCACGTAGTGTATTTTTAAGCCCTAGAATATCCAGTTTCTATCTGCCTCGTTATGACGTTGGTATCTTGTTTCTTGCCAACTTTTAATTTCATCTCTTATTTCTGTAAATATCTAGAATATACTTATTTTACATATCTGAAGTGTTTTGGAGGCTAATTTTACCTTTTGTTATTATTGTTGTTCATGATAGCTTATTTCCCAATGTATTTGCTAATTAAAAAAATTTTGTTTTAATAATTAGGTAATCTTAATCTCTGGGAATTTTGAGAAACCTAAATAGTGAGTAGATTCTTTTAGGAAGGACTTACAAAGTTAAGTCTTTGGTTTAAGGTTTTCCAGGTCGCATAGGCAGTATCAAATTCATTTTTAGGTAGGCTTATGATTATGAATTTTGATCATTAATTTTCTCCCCATGCCAAACCTTAAGTTTCCTTATTGGCTTTAAAAAAATTTTAGGTATAATTAAATTCAGTAAAATGCACAGATTTTAGCTGTACAGTTCAGTGAATTGTGATATATGTATACTTCTGTGTTTTCAAACACGTCAGATACAGAATACTTCCATCACCCAGAATAGGCCTCTTTTTAGTCAACTCCTTCCCCTTGAATTAGGCAACCACTGATTTGATGTCTGTCACCAGAATGTATTGTTTTGTGTTAGTTACTTGATGCTCTCTTAATTTTTTTAAGAATTTATTTAATTTACTTACTTATTTTTGGCTGCGTTGGATCTTCGTTGCTGCTTGCGGACTTTCTCTAGTTGCGGCGAGTGGGGGCAACTCTTCCTTGCAGTGCACGGATTTTCTCATTGAGGTGGCTTCTCTTGTTGCGGAGCACGGGCTCTAGGCACGTGGGCTTCAGTAGTTGTAGCATGCAGACTCAGTAATTGTGGATCTCAGGCTCAGTAGTTGTGGCACATGGGCTTAGTTGCTCCGCGGCATGTGGGATCTTCCTGGACCAGGGCTAGAACCCGTGTCCCCTGCATTGGCAGGCGGATTCTTAACCACTGCACCACCAGGGAAGTCCCTCTCAATATTTTTTAACTTTTTACTTTGAAATAATTTTAACTTATAGAGAAGTTATTAAGAAAAGTATAGAAATAACTTTCATATACCTTTTATCTAGTTTAATTTTAAACATTTTGCCACTTTTCCTTTACCTTTTTTTAACATTTTATTTTATATTGAAGTATAGTTGATTAACAATGTTGTGATAGTTTCAGGTGTACAGCAAAGTGATTCAGTTATACATATACATGTATCTATTCCTTTTCAAATTCTTTTCCCATTTAGGTTGTTACATAATATTGAGCAGAGTTCCCTGTGCTATACAGTAGGTCCTTGTTGGTTATCCATTTTAAATATAGCGGTGTGGACATGTCAGTCCCAAACTCTCTAACCCTTCCTCCCCACCCAACCAAAAGTTCGTTCTTAAGTTTGTGACTCTATTTCTGTTTTGTAAATAAATTCATTTGTATCATTTCTTTTTAGGTTCCGCATATAAGTAATACCACACTGTATTTCTCTTTCTCTGTCTGACTTACTTCACTCAGTATCACAATCGCTAGATCCATCCATGTTGCTGCAAATGGCATTAATGTCTGAGTAGTATTCCATTGTGTATATGTACCACATCTTCTTTATCTGTTCCTCTGTCGATGGACATTTAGGTTGCTTCCATGTCTTGGCTATTGTAAACACTGCTGCAATGAACATTGGGGTTCCTTTAATTTTTTATTCTCTCTCCCTCTCCCTCTGTCCCTTTCTTTGTCTCTCTCTACACATACACACGCATGTTAGTGGTTTTTTTTTTCTGAATCACTTGAGGGTAGGTTACATGTATCATGCTCCTTTAACCTACAATATTTCAACATTGTGTGTATTTTTTAAGAACAAAGATATTCTCTAACATAGCCACAGTACATAATCAAATTCAGGAAATTTAACTTCTATGCAGTTCTTTAATCTACATATCTGTTGTCAATTGTACCAATAGTATCCTTATAGCATTTTTTTTCTTTTAGCGCAAAGATCCAGTCCCAGATCAGCTTTTGCATTTAGTGATATCTCTTTCTATCCTTTATTGTAGGACAGTTCCACAGCCTTTCATGACATTAGTATTTTTTTTTTAAAGAATATAGACCTGTTTATTTTATAGAATGTGTCTCAATTTCTTTAATGTTTTCTCATGACAGGATTTAGATTAGTCCTTTCTGGATTGGTACGTAAGTGAGATCAAGGTCCTGTCCTTGTCACGATATTGCTTTTGAAGGCACACTGTATCTGTCAGCCTCTCACTGGTGGTATTAATTTTAATTGCTAGTCAAAGTGTTGTAGTTTCTCTACCATATATATAGTTACTATTTTTCCCTCACTCAATTGTTGCCTATTTAACAAACAACTAACATGAGATGTTAAGACCATGCAAATATGCTTCTCCTTATTTGATTTTTTCCTCTTGGATTTGCATCCATAGATGATTCTTGCTTAAAATAATTTTTGCCATGTAGTTGTTAAAATGTTGATTTATTGACTGGCATCCTGCTTTAAGGAACAGCCCTCCTCTGCCCAGCAATCTCTTTCTTTCTCTCTCTCTGCCCATCCATCTGTCCTTCCCTCCTCAGTATGGGCTCATGGAATCCTATATATTGAATGAGTTATAATCCCTTACTCTACCATAGCTTACGTTTGTCTTTTTTGGAACTTGGTATGAATGGAAATCATATAATTTATGTGTGTCTGACTTCTCTTGTTCAACATGTTTTTGAGATTCATATACATTTTTTTGATCTCTGAATGTAGGACAGTTATTTTATTCATTCACTTGCTGACAGACATTTGGGTTGGTTCTAATTTAGGAGTCTTATGAATAAAGATGGTATTAACATTCTTGAACAAGTCCTTTTGTGGACATGCTTTCTCCTGCTAGATTTTAGGGTAGGTATATCTGTTTAACTTTGTAAGAAAACTGCCCAACTTTTTTTCCAGCCCATCAGCAATATATGAGAGTTCTCGGTGCTTGAAGTCTCAGCCTATATCATTTTAGCCATTCAAAATTAATGGATCTTCATGTGGTAGGTCATTGTATTTTAATTTGTGTTTTCCTAATGACTAATGGTGTTGGCATCTTTCCCTGTGCTTATTGGGTGTCTATCTATATGAGATAGTTATAGCTTATATTAATGTTTTACCCATGTTTTAGTTGTTGTCTTTTTTTTTTTTGGCTTCTCTGCATGGCTTGTGGGATCTTAGTTCCCCGACCAGAGATTGAACCTGGGCTGTGGCAGTGAAAGCACTGAGTCGTAACCATTGGACTGCCAGGGAATTCCCAGTTGTTATCTTTTTACCTCTGATTTGAAGGAGTTTTTTTTATACTCTGCATAAAACACCTATGCCACATACATGTGTTATGGGTAGTTTCTCCCAGTCTATAACTTGCCTTTTACTTTTCTTCACAATATCCTTTGATCAACAGAATTTTAGAATTTTGATAAAATCCAGCTAATCCAGTTCTTATATGGTAATGCTTTTTATGTTGTCACCAATAAGTCTTTTTTACCCCACAATCACAAATATGGTCTCTTATGTTTTGTACTGGAAGTTTTATAGTTTTAGCATTTGTGTTTTGATATATGATTTATCTCAAATTAATTTTTGTATATGGGGTGAGAAGAGAGTTCTAGGTTCAGTTTTCTTTCACACCGATATCCAGTTATTCCAGCACCATTTGTAGAAAAGTCTATATTCTTTTCCATAAGTTACATTGGTGCCCTTGTGGCACAGCAATTGACCATACATGTATAAATCTACTTCCTGCTGGTTTCCTTTTGCTTATATCTCTCTTTCTATTGTCACCCCTTTTCCACTTTCATTTATGTTGTAGCTTTCTTAGGCTCATGTTTTGTTTAGGAGCCTCACTTCCACTGTTCATTTTCTGTAGATCTAAGACCCTATTCCTATTGCTCTGCTTGGCTGTTAAATCTTAAGGTTCCTTGTTGATGGTGTCTGTAGACACCTTCATTGTGACCCATGGCTTTATTACTCACCTGTTACTCTGGGTTTGACTTTCTCTTTTGTTTCTGGTCATTGTAAATATTTTTTTTACTTTTCTTCAGGCCAGCTTTGCATTTTAAAATATAGTATTTTATCTAATTTCCATATTTCTAGGTATTTGCAAAGGAAAGGGCTTTTAGAATAACTGAACCACCATAGTACTGGGAGCATGAATTTTACTGTTAAATCTTCATTTGGGATTATACTCTGTGTCATTCATTATATAATAGCCTTATTATACAATTACTTTCCTTTTGTACTCTAAAGTTAATCTTGTATAATTAATATTCCAACAACAATTTCTTTCTCACCATAATTTTTTTGTAGTGTACTTTTAACCATCTTTCTATTTTCAACATTTTTGAGACACTTCCTTTAGATGCTTTTTAAAATTTCAAACTCAGATTTCACTTTGTGATTCAGTTTGTCTTTTCTCTTAAGTATTATTAAGCTTACTTTCATTCGTTGACATTAGAGCTATGCTTGGTCTTAATTCCGTCATCATAGTAATTGTTACTGTTTCTGTTCCTAAAAATATGTTACTATATAATCACTTTGTGAACCACCAAATATATTACTATGTGATCCAAGTTTTCTTCTGTTTAGTATGTGCTTTTAGTAATTTGAAAGGTATAGACTTTGAATCCGCTGGTAATCTTTATAACTATAACTTTGTATAATATACTTGTATCTCCATTTTATTAGGCAGTGTTTTCTTATTCCCAGTTATGTGTAGTGATAGTTGGTATGTTGCCTTTTTCTCTTTCTATCCTTCTTTCTCAGCACATCATATTAATTGGTTAAATTATTTTTCTGATGTTACCTTTGTATTTTAAAAGATATTTATAATTTATTCTACAATATACTTAGATTATTTTCTTTACCAACTTTATGTTTTTATTTTTTTTTAATTTGGCCATGCCATGCAGCTTGTGGGATCATAATTCCCTGACAAGGGACTGAACCCGGTCCCCGACAGTGAAAGCGAGGAGTCCTAACGACTGGACCGCCAGGGAATTCCCCTTTACCATCTTTAAATGATCTTTGCCTTTTTCCCCTCTTACCTCTTGTTAGGTATGTAATTTCGATGTTGTTGTTGTCTGTAACTGTTACATTCCCTTCTGTATGCAGATTATTTAAACCATTAAGTGATTTCATGCCTTCCCTTCAGTCCATTTTGTTTCTGCACAGTGTTCTTTGGTTGAAGTTATCTCCTCAAAGTTTTTCAGGACTAAACTAACGGGAAACCAATTCCCCAGTTTCTTGCATTTTAAAAACGTCTTTACACAGAGTTTATACTAAATGAGGAAGTGGCTGGGTAAGAAATTCCTCAGTCTCACTTTCTTTTCTGGTTGATGTTGTAGGCGTTGCTCCACTGTTTACTGTAGACAAGCTGAGGGCCGCCTGGGTTTTTTGTTTTCTTCTTAGAGATGATTGATTTTTTTTGGTTTCACTACCCATTTTGGCAGTCCAGTACTGGAATATGTCTTGGTGTTGATGCATCTATATCTCTTTCTGGATGGGCTATATTATTTTAATGTCCAGTTTACACTTTTCTATGATTTCTGGGAATTTTTCTTGAATTACATGGAGAACAGTTTTTCAGGGCTTTTATTTTGGTTTTCTTCTTTGAAGCCATCAAGTATGCTTATGTTTTTTGATTGATTTTGACCTATCATCTCTATCCTTTGTATTTTCTTTCATAATTTATTTTTTCTCTAAAACACTTTTGGTCTGTTCATTCCCTTTGAAAATTTTCTTTCAGTCATGTCCTATGTATACTTTCCTGTTTTTTTAGCAGTGCCTATTCTCTTTTCTGCTTCCATTTGGTCTTCATTTCAGTGGTGTTTATTTTTCTTTTACTTCTCACACCCGTCAGTTCACATTTAATTTCTTTGTTTTTTAACATAACTTCATTAAGTTTCTGTACCTCTACTTTATATATCTTGTGTTATAGAGGTAATTAAAGTTTAAATTTGTGGCACACCCTTTAACTATGATTTTCATCTGCTTCATAGGTACTTTTTTCTGTGTTTTTCCTTTTGATTTCCATTTTGTTTCCTTCTTATATTCATAGCATCAATTTTTTTAAGAAATTACTGCTCATCATTCAATAAGGAACATTTTTCCTGAGCCTGCTATTTGCGAAAGATCACCTCAGAGAGGGCTACAGTAATGTTCTAGACTAAAACCTATTCTCTTTACGACACCATTTTTAAAAAATTATTTACTGTTATTTTTATTTATTTTTATTGAAGTATGGTTGATTTATAATATTGTGTTAGTTTCAGGTATACAGCATAATGATCCAGTGTATTTGCAGATTATATTCCGTTATAAGTTATTATAAGATAAAAGGTACAATTTCCTGTGCTATATAGTATATCCTTGCTGCTTATCTAATTAATATATAGTAGTTTGTTAATCTCATACCCCTAATTTGTCCCTTCCTCCTCTCTCCCCTTTGGTAACCACAAATTTATTTTCTGTATCTGTGAGTCTGTTTTGTATATACATTCATTTGTATTATTTTTTAGATTCCACATATAAGTGATATCATATAGCATTTGTCTTTCTCTGTCTGGCTTATTTCACTGAGTATAATATTCTCTAGGTCCATCCACATTGCTGCAAATGGCAATATTTCATTCTTTTTTGTGGCTGAGTAATATTCCATTGTATGAGAGAGAGAGAGGGAGTGTGTGTGTGTGTGTGTGTGTATCACATCTTCTTAATCCAGTAGTCTGCTGATGGGCACTTAAGTTGCTTCTGTGTCTTGGCTATTATAAATAGTGCTGCTATGATCATTGGGGTGCATGTATCTTTTTGAATTAAGTGTTTTTGTTTTTTCTGGGTATATTCCCAGTAGTGGAATAGCTGGATCATATGGTAGTTCTATTTAAGGTGTAGTTAAGGTAGTTTTTTTAAGGCACCTCCATACTGTTTTCCACAGTGACATAGTTACATTCCCACCAACAGTGTACAAGACTTCCCTTTTCTTCACATACTCTCCAACATCTGTTATTTGTAGACTTTTTGATGATAGCCATTCCGATAGGTGTGAGGTGAAACCTCATTGTGGTTTTGATTTGCGTTTTTCTAATATTTAGTGGTGTTGAGCATCTTTTCATGTGCCTATAAGCCATCTGCATGTCTTCTTCGGAAAAATGTCTATTCAAGTCTTCTGCCCATTTTTTGATTGGATTGTTTGGTTTTTTGATATTGAGTTATATGAGCTGTTTGTATATTTTGGATATTAACCCCTTGTCACATGCATCATTTGCAAATATTTTCTCCCATTTTGTAGGTTGTCTTTTTGTTTTGTTGATGTTTTCCTTTGCTGTGCAAAAGCTTTTAAGTTTAATTAGGTCCCATTTGCTTATTTTTGCTTTTATTTACTTTACTTTAGGAGACTGAGCCAAGAAAATATTTCTACTATTTATGTCAAAGAGTGTTTTGCCTATGTTCTCTTCTAGGTGTTTTATGGTTTCATGTTTATGACAGTATTTTTATATGTAATTTATTTCTTTTGATTATATGACCTGAGCAAAAGAAATCCACATAGCAGGGTAACTAGTGGTATAAAGACTCTCAGTCCTCTCTTAGCCTCTCTGTGCTACCTCCATTTGGGGTTTCATCATTGAGCTCTGGCCTGGGGTTTCATCATTGAGCTCTGGCCTCCTCTGATTTCTGCTTGCAGCCAGACTGGACCCAGGGATATGCTGGCTGCTGGTCAGTCTGTCTAGCCTGTTGTGTTGACTTGCAGAAGGGATTCTTGACTTGGCAACACAAGCGTCCCCCTCACTTTGGAACTGCGTCGTACTGTTTTGTTTTGTTTTCCTGAGCTGTGAAGCCAGAAGTGTTTTTTCTAGATACACTCCTTCATTTGTTGTTGTCGTTGTTTTATTTTTTGGCCACGTGGCATGTGGGATCTTAGTTCCCCAACCAGGGGTCGAACCCGCAACCCCTGCAGTGGAAATGCAAAGTCTTAACCACTGGATGGCCAGGGAAGTCCCTGTTGTTGTTTTAGTATTTAATATTTTGGGTAACCTATCCTTGTTTTGTCTAGTTTTCAAAGATGATAAATAATCATGAGTTATATTTTTGAATCTGTGCTCCACCAAGCTCAGTGTTAGATACATTGCATAAGTAATTATTAAGTGATTTTTTTTACATATGTATTTTTGTCTGGTTATGTGTATACAACATGGCTGAAAATAATTGACAAACTTATTAATATGTATAGTTTTTAGTATATGGTTGAACAAGAAGAAGGTTTGCTGTAAATGTCATTTACTTATTCACATCTGGTAAGATATAAGACGAATGTCAAAGAATTATTAGGCTTAGGCTTGTACACTGTCACTGGTACCTTCATCATTAGTTAATACTCATGTATAGATGGTGTTCTGAAATAAACTGATTTTCATTTCTTATGGAAATCCTGGCAGAACCATTTGTTTTAATTATTTGTCTGCATGGGGGAAGAGAAGACTTCGTGATATTTAAGGCTTTTACCAAAAGTATGAGATGATGTTATAGTCATTTGTATTCTTTAAAGGTATCACTTGACAATGTAATTTGTTTCATTGTTTTCGTTTCTTTCCTAAAATTGAAAAGTATTTTGTTATAATACCCATTTAGATATAGTGCTTTTGTAGTGTTAAAATCCCTACTAGTTTGGCTGAATATAGATTGAATTTTTGCATCAGTGAACAAAAATGTTGAAACACCTGGTCGTTTTGCTACAAGAAGTTTTTTTGTTAAAGTATTTTAATATTGGGCTTCCCTGGTGGCGCAGTGGTTCAGAGTCCGCCTGCCAATGCAGGGGACGCGGGTTCGTGCCCTGGTCCGGGAAGATCCCACACGCCGTGGAGTGGCTGGGCCCGTGAGCCATGGCCGCTGAGACTGCACGTCTGGAGCCTGTGCTCCGCAATGGGAGAGGTCACAACAGTGAGAGGCCTGCGTATCGCAAAAAAAAAAAAAAAAAAAATTATTTTAATATTATGGTGTATATCACCATGCTTATCATCTCAATAAGATAAGGATAACTAGGTGAAGGTCTGAATGAACCTTGAAGTTGGGTATAAGAAAGCTGAAGAAATAAGTAGCAAAAATTTACTTATTAATTTCATACAATCTGAGTAATCTAATTCATGAGAAATGAAATCTTGACATTCTAAATAGCATTAATTTGAGCTGTAGAGCGAAGTCATTGTTTTGCTCCCTCCCCAGGCAGTGAGGGCCCTATGACAGTATCTAGAGAGAGATTTGGCAATGTCAAAAAGCTTTATTGATGCATATATCAATAGGTATAAATTTTGCATAAGCAAAAAGAAACAAAACAAAAATAAACAAGTGGGACTGCATCAAAGTAAAAAGCTTTTGTACCGCAAGGGAAACAACCAACAAAATGAAAAGGCAGCCTACCAAGTGGGAGAAAATATTTGCAAATCATATATCAGATATGGGGTAGTATCCAAAATATATTAGGAACTGATACGACTCAAAAAACAAATAATCCAATTAAAAAATGATCAAAGGACCTGAATAGACATTTTTCCAAAGAAGACATACAGATAGCGAACAGATACATGGAAAGATGCTCAGCATCACCAGTCATCAGGGAAATGCAAATATAAAATCACAATAAGACATCACTTAATACCTGTTAGGAAGGCTTTTATCAAAAAGACAAGAAATAACAAGTGTTGGCGAGAATGTGGAAAAAAGGGAATCCTAGTGCAGTGTTGATGCAAATGTAAATAGGATAGCCATTGTGGAAAACAGTATGGAATTTCCTCAGAAAATTAAAAATAGAACTACCATGTGATCCAGCAGTCCCACTTCTGAGTATATATCTGAAAGAAATGAAATCGCTATCTGGAAGAGATATCTGTACCCCCATGTTCATTTCAGTATTATTCACAGTGGACACCGTAGCCATGTGGAAACAACCTAAGTGTCCATTAATGGATGAATGGATAAAGTTGTAACAACATGGATGAATCTTGATGGCATTATGCTAAATGACATTAATTCAGACGGAGAAAGACAGATACTGTATGAACTCACTTATATGTGGGATCTAAAAACACTGAACTCATAGAAAGTAGATTAGTGGTTTCCAGGGGCCAAAGAGTGGGGGGAAATGGGGAGTTGTTGGTCAAACGGTACAAACTTTCAGTTGTAAGATGAATAATTTCTGGATCTAATGTATAACGTGGTGACTATAGTTAGCAGTACTGTACTGTATGTTTGAAAGTTGCTTAAGAGAGTAAATCTTAAATGTTCTCAACACACACAAAAATGGTAATGATGTATGGTGATAGATGTGTTAACTAACCTTATTGTGGTAATCATGTCAAAATATGTATGTATATCAAATCATCACATTGTACACCTTAAACTTACAGGTTATATGTCAATTACATCTCAATAAAGCTAGAAAAAATAGATATAATTTTTATAGATGATCTTAACTGCTACTTTCATTTTAGATAAACCTACTTAATCAGGCTTTTTATCTACCTGCTTTCAGGCTTTTTTATGCTTTGAGGAATAAAGTTAAGTGTGCTTATAGATCAACATGTATGCTAATTTCTGTTGAAGATACAGTTTCACTTTCTTAACATTTGTATGTTCACTGGAGTAACATTTTTAATTTCCTTGAAGAACTTTTCCTTTGCAGTCACAACTTGACTAACTGGTGCGAGAGGACTAGGATTCATCCTGTCTTGGCTTTTGACATGCCTTCCTCACTAAGTTTAATCATTTCTAGCTTTTGAGTTAAAGTGAGGGACGTGTGACTCTTTCACTTGAACACTTAAGAGGCTATTGTAAGGTTATTAATTGGCCTAATTCCATGTTACTATGTCTCAGGGTCTAGTGAGACTTGAGGAGAGAGATGGGGAATGGTCTGGTTGGTGGAACAGTCAGAACACACTCAACATTTATTAAGTTTACTGTCTTGTGTGGACGTGGTTCATGGCATCCCAAAACAATTACAATAGTAACATCAAAGATCACTGATCAGTGATCACCGTAACAAATAAAATGATAATGAGGAGTATATTTATTAAAATTTCCCCACTTATCATAAAATGTCTTTCTTTGCACTGTTGGTTTTTTTGAATTGTTTCTAGACAAGGTCCACACATTGCATTTGGTTGGCTCTTTTAGATCAGCAAATCTATAGGAATATTATAGTATTTTCACTTGTAAACTTGCCTTATTAACCTTTTAAATTTTTCCTTGGTTGAGCTGCAGTTTATTTTTAAAATAAGGGAACATTCTATGATGAATTTAAATATCCATCAGCACTTTGTATTTTTTCATGAATCCTCAAAACAACCTAATGGAATAAAGTAATATTTTAATGGCTGCCTTTCCAGAAATTATCTATGTAGTGCCTACTGTGGTATTGTGCACTTAATAACACTGGTGTGGAGCTGAAGCAGCATGTTCTTTGGCCATAGCTGGCCTCATGGTCTTCCTGTTTCACCCATTCTACCATTATGATCACAGGCATATTCTTAAAAGTCTTTGAAGCTGGGAATGATAACATGATGCCCAATTCAAAGAGATACTCAAATATTTGATTGAATTATTATGAATTACTTATTTAAATATTCATGAGTAGATGAATTATCTCTGGAAACCTCAGGGTTTCAGAATGACTGCAGACACAAAAGTAGACACAGGGCAGGAAAAGCATACTCTAGAAGTGAAGACAAAGTAACTGAGACCCCAAAATTAAGTGAACACTTCTTGTGTAAGTATAGACTCAAAGCTTAGACCTGATTAGACTATTGTACATAGAGGAATAGCAGATTTTTATCAGTAACAAATCTTTTTTACTGAAAAATTAGACTTTTGGGAATAGTGACAAAATGAGAATTTTACATTGATCACTAGTTACTGTTTTGGGCTGCAGTTAAAACTGGTCACTGGGAGAGTGAGTGGTTGATTTCAATCATCACAAAAGGAAGAAACCACCAATGAAGTGCAAAGTAAAACAGCCCTTTGGTCTGCAGAAGAAAAATTCCACCGTTCTTATCTGAGAACGGCCATCAGAGGCAGATGGCCGATTTTCTTCTGTGAGTCCTGGTGTGTGAGTGGAGGGTGTGGTGTGTATTTGGACCAGTACTCTCTCGAGTTGCATCTCAGTTCTGGGTCTATGATACCTTGCTGGGGTGTGTGTGTGGGTGTGTGGGTGTGGGTGTGTGGGTGTGTGTGTTGGGCTGGCCAAAAAGTTAGTTCGGGCTTGTCCAGAAGATGGCTCTAGTAGTGCTTAGTTGTCTTTAACTTTATTCAACAATTTTGTTAGATTGTATTGTGACAGCTGTCATACCAGTGTGCATTTAAAAAAAAAAATCAAAATTGGTGAATTTTTGTGTAGCCATTTTAATATTGAAGATGGAAGAAGAAAAGCAACATTTTTGGCATATTGTGCTTTATTATTTCAAGAAAGATAAAAACGCAACTGAAACACAAAAAAAGATTTGTGCAGTCTATGGAGAAAGTGCTGTGACTGATCAAACGTGTCAAAAGTGGTTTGCGAAGTTTCGTGCTGGACGATGCTCCATGATCGGGTAGACCAGTTGAAGTTGATAGCGATCAAATCAAGACGTTAATTGAGAACAATCAACATTATACCACAAGGGAGATAGCTGCTGACATACTCAAAATATCCAACTCAAGCATTGAAAATCATTTGCACCACCTTGGTTATGTGAATTGCTTTGATGTTTGGGTTCCACATAAGTTAAGCGGAAAAAAAACCTTCTTGACTGTATTTCCACATGCAGTTCTCTACTTAAACATAACAAAAACGTTTCGTTTTTAAAACACATTGTGACGGGCAAGGAAAAGTGAACACTGTACAATGTTGTGGAATGGCAGAGATCGTGGGGGAAGTGAAATGAACTACCGCCAACCACACCAAAGGCCGGTCTTCATCCAAAGAAGGTGATGTTGTGTATATGGTGGGATTGGAAGGGCGTCTTCTATTATGAGCTCTTTCCGGAAAAACAAATGATTAGTTGCAACAATTAGACCAGCTGAAAGCAGCACTCGACAAAAAGCATCTGGAGTTAGTCAACAGAAACCACATAATCTTCCATCAGGATAACACAAGACCGCATGTTTCTTTGATGACCAGGCAAAACTCTCACAGCTTGGCTGGGAAGTTCTGATTCATCTGCCATATTCACCAGACATTGCGCCTTCGGATTTCCATTTATTTTGGTCTTTACAAAATTCTCTTAATGGAAAAAAATTTCAATTCTCTGGAAGACTGTAAAATGCACCTGGAACAGTTCTTTGCTGAAAAAGATAAAAAGTTTTGGGAAGACGAAATTCTGAAGTTGCCTGAAAAATGGCAGAAGGTTGTGGGACAAAAGGGTGAATACGTTGTTCAATAAATTTCTTGGTGATAATGAAAAATGTGTCATTTATTTTTACTTAAAAACCAAAGGAACTCTTCGGGCAACCCAATATATATATCCCCTCCCCCACCTTTTTTTTTTTTAAGATTTCTATCTCAGAACAAATAATGTCTGACGCTTAGATGGTTAACCTTCAGTTTATCATGGTAACTGAACTGTATAGAAACGAAACCATAGGTATTATTGAAAATATTTCAGTATCCATTCATTTGTAAGAGGAAATTCAGGGTTAGAGTTAGGTTGAGTCAAACATATGGCAGAATCCAAAGGATTCATATTGTTTACTCAAACTGGAATGAAACTAATTGTTCTCTGTTCCTGTAAGTACATTTGTCTGCAGGCAAGGTAAGGTTCCTTTTTAAAAGGGCGTGGTTTTGTGTTGGGAGCTCTGGAGCTGAGAAAGTGAGGGCTACTGCTCTGGGCCACACTGCCACCTGGGGGCTAATAGGAAACTCTGTCACGGTGTTGTAGTCAGTGCCAGAAATCTTTGAAATTGACCCTGGTTCTATTAAGACAAATACCAAAACACCATTATCTGTAGGCACCAGTATAATGCTGTTGGCTTACCTAGTAATGTGGTATGATACAATATTATAAAAGCATGTTTAAAAATTTAATGTGATACTTCCATATTACTTTTTTTTGCTGTCTTGTACTTTTCCCCTGTATTTTAAGATATTACTATCTTGAGACAAAGTTAATGTACATTTCCTGGATCCTTTTATATGTATACTGCTACTTAGTACTTATAAAGAGTATTATATACATACTGGTAATAGTTTCCAATTTATACCATAAAATTGATTAGTCAATGAATGTTCTTTTCCTAGCCCAAGTATTTTGAACATATGTAAGCATTTTTATAATGTTGATATGTATGCAGTTACTTAATTTAAATGTTTTTTTCTGAAAGGTGATTTTCTTTTATTAAGTATAATGCCACTGGATTATTTGACACTTTAAAATGTATAGCTGAAGAACAAAAATTGTATGATTCCACTTATATGAGATGCCTACGATAGTCAAATTCATAGAGACAAGAAAGCAGGATAGTGACTGTCAGGGGTCAGGGAGAGAAGGGAGAGAATTGGAAGTTAGCGTTTAATGGGCACAGAATTTCAGTTTGGGATGATGAGAAAGTTCAGGAAATGGATAGTGGTTGGTGATGGTTACACAACAATGTGACTGTACTTTTTAAAATTTTTTTGGCTGCATTGGGTCTTCGTTGCCATGCATGGACTTTCTCTAGTTGCGCCGAGCAGGAACTACTCTTCCTTGTGGTGTGCGGGCTGCTCATTGTGGTGTATTCTCTTGTTGCAGAGCTCAGGCTCTAGGCACGCGGGCTTCAGTAATTGTAGCACCCAGGCTCAGTAGTTGCGGCACGTGGGCCCTAGAGCGCAGGCTCAGTAGTTGTGACTTGTGGGCTCTGGGGCACGTGGGCTTCAGTAGTTGCGGTGCGCAGGCTCAGTGGTTGTGGCGCACGGGCTTAGTTGCCCCGCGGCATGTGGGATCTTCCAGGACCAGGGATCGAACCTGTGTCCCCTGCATTGGCAGGCAGATTCTTAACCACTGTGCCACCAGGGAAGTCCCTGTGACTGTACTTAATGCCACTGAATTGTACGCTTAAAAATGGTTAACATAATAAATTTTATGTTTTATACACTTTACCACAATCGAAAATGTATTACTATACTAGTAGTGTTGAATGGTACCCTTTCTTAGGGCATAGGAAGGAGTAGGTACATGAATTTAATTTGAAAAGCACATGTTAGGTGCTAGAAGCTTTACTTATAGAAAGCTAGAATCCTATGAGGTATATACTTATTAATAACTTTCTTTTACCCATTAAGAAACTAAAGCTCAAAGAGGTTTGTTTGTAACAAATTTACAAACAGCCTACTGTTTGCTCAACTCAGGATAATTTATCTGAAGTACAAAACTTCTAAGCTAATAAAAGATGTAGCTGAGGCTTGGATCTACTTCTGTCTCATTCTAAGGCGGGTACTCTTCCTATTTTATTACCTTGCCTTCCATGAGAATATTTCAGCTTCATGTCACAGTGAAATACTGACATGGCATTCTGTTATACTATAGATTCTGACATGTTACGGTTCAAGACTGGAAACAGAAAAATCACATAGCAGCAGTGGGAGCACCCTGAGATAACCCCAAGCTGTGTGTAACATCTGTGGGCTTTAAACAGTTCATGTCTAATTTGAGTAGACTGTGTATGGTGGAAATGACTCATGTACCATGAGGTCATCTATTACAGTATTTTTTATTTTGAATTAATTTCCTATCAGATATAAAGTCAGTGCTTCTCTTGAGAATACCAAGAGTCTCTAAGGGAAGAGATTCACTCTTGTATCTATTTGCTATTTTAAATTGCATTCTTCATTCCTATCTGCTTTTCCTGCTTTCCTTTGGGAGACGCCTTCCTTCCAACGAAAGAAAATGAAGGTTTTCTCATCATGATAAATAATTTAATAGAAAATGTCTCAGTATAATTAAGATTTTCAAACTCTAGTCATAGAATCAGTGTTTTCCAAAATACTATAAACAAAAGACTTTTAGAATAAACAACAGGTAATGATCTGGGCAGTCCCTTTATATTTGTAGTAATCTTATTTCGCATATGTACCTTTCCAATTACCCTTCAGAAATGGAATATTTGATATACCGTAAAACTAAATCAATCCTACTTCTCTTGAACCCTAGCCTCTCACTGCTGTTGCCTCTCCCGTTGCGGAGCACAGGCTCCGGACGCGCAGGCTCAGTGGCCATGGCTCACAGGCCCAGCCGCTCCGTGGCACGAACCCGGGATCTTCCCGGACCGGGGCACGAACCCGTGTCCCCTGCATCAGCAGGCGGACTCTCAACCACTGCACCACCAGAAAAGCCCGAACCTTAGTTCTTTAACTATCCTTAGTAGCCATGGAAGTAATCCCCCCCGTAAGAGTGTAGTTGCTAAATCACTGCCTAATTACTTGGTTTTCTTTATTTACAAAAATGAATAATATTTGGTAAAATACCTAGATTTTAAAATGACGTTATGTTATCTGATTACAGAGAAACAGTTTACATATTTTCTTAACATATTCCGCAAAACACTTACAGTACTGAAACACTCTGGAATGCTTCTTTGGAAGCCAAGGAGCTTGTTGCTGACATAGTAATAATTTGGTTGTTTGCACATTTTATAAAATATTAAAATGTAAGTTACCATATTCCTTAAATAACTCATGGTGAGATGTTATCTCTGAAGTGTTGGCTTGTGAGTAGGAGGGAAATTATATGTTACAGTGTTATATAAAACTGACTCATATGAGTGGGTAAAAAATCCTGAGAATACCAGGACACCCACACTTGCAAAAGCCAATATGTGCCATTTCTCTTTACACCATGTTCCAGCAGGCTGCTTAAGTGAGCTGTATTCATTAAAGAAATTGCTATACTTTCTTTCATTGCCTTGGTGAAAACTTCCTGTTAAAAAAAGTGAAATAACATTTTTTATCCTTTAGGATAAAAAGTTTGATTCAGTATTTGAAGTAATTCACTTCTCTGTGCTTGTGTGTGTTTTTTGTTTGTTTGTTTGTTTTAATTAGGTAAAATCAAGAGAATAAAGCACACCTACTTTTGGAATATTTTAGAATATTTATTACATCCTAAATAAACACAATTACATATTTTTTAGCAAGTAGTATTCCAGGTCTTGATAAACACCTAAACAGCTAACTCACGCAGTTTTACTGATAGTGACAAAAAGAGAAGAATGTTACATTGATCAGTAGTTAACTGTTACTTGGAGCAGTTAAAACTGGTCACTGGGAGAGTGAATGGTTGATTTGTAGTAACATTAAATATTCTTATATATATATTTGTTGTATTATCCAAAATGTTGTTTTGGTAGGTTTTCACAAATTATATTTTGTTTGTATGGAGATTTTTTTGTTGTTTGATTTTTAAAGACTGCTTTCTAGGTTCTTTCACTACATGCTAACTAAGACTTATTGTTTTTTGGAATTCTCTTTCCTCTTTTAACCAAGATTCTTTGTCCAAACTCAGAATCTCAACCAATACTTAAAAAAAAAAAAAAAGTTTTTATGTTGTTGACAAGAATGCTAACTTCATTTGAAAATAACAGAAGGGCAGCTCTTGCTGTGAAACAAGCCTCTAAAGAAACACTTAAATTTATGTTATTTAATTGTTTTAAGATCTCTGCAATGGTGGTGGTGTTATCCCAACTATTTTGAAGAGGAAGCTGTAGCTTTGAGAGATAAAGTAACTTGCCCATCTAATGACATAGTTGGGATTTGAACCTAGATGAAACCTCTGTTCTCAATTTTTCTTGTGTTATAACCATAATATATCTACATTTGTACATATATCTTTTTATGAGAGGTGTTTTGCTGCTGCTTACAGATGTACCATATATGTGATTTCTATTACATTGCATGCCTGTCTCAGACTTTGTTTTAAAAAAAATCTAACAAGCAATTCGTCTCCTTTATCTTCTCAAAAAGAGATTCTATTCAAACTGATGTCTATTATGATTATTATGGATACATTTTTTAAATGAATTTAAAATTATTAATCATATTCTTAATCTGATAATGATTAAAATAACTCTCCTTATGGCCAGATAGTTTTTTATCTTAGGATGTTCATACCTCATCATGTAGCTAAAATAGTGATCAAATAACCAATATTATTTTTATGAGCTGCTTGCTTTACTAAAGAGGAAGCACTAAAGTATTTTAAGTAACTTTAATTTCTGTGATATATATAGATATAGATATATTAGGTATGTATATATGTTTATCTTTGTGCGTTTGTGCGTGTCAGATAAAATTTTAATTAGGGTATGTTGCACATGTAGAAAACTATTGATTTGCCATTCTTTCAGAGTCTTGTTTTTAGTCAATGAAAAGTTAATTTGATCAGCACGGACCTATAGAGGTTTAATTTTAAATTATGATCAATTGTACTTGTGGTGGTCATTACTCAGATTCATGTAGAATCATTATTTTTTATCACTTACACTTTAATTTCTATGATCTCATTTTAGATGTTACTCCTACTGTATGCAGGTACATATGTCGAGGTGGATAATTCTTGATGATTTTCTCAATGTTGAGTATTACCAGATAGGACTAGAATTCAAGCTGTTTATGACAACTGACCTTAGTTCTCACCACCAAATCATTGTGTGCAAATATGTGTTTCTCAGATCTGTGAGAAATTTTTATTTTGTCATTTTATTTTGATGATAAAAAATAAGTTCCATAGGTAAAAACTAATTTCCAGAATGAATTCCCAATTGGAATGACTTAGAATTAGAATTGGACTTTGTTTCTCAAACAGGGTCCAACTACCCAGTTTGTGAGGTCATTTCAAATAAATACCCATTGAATGGCTCTGCATTGGGCACAGAGAGAGGCCCGTGAAATGCAGAAATGAATAATACAGTGTCTTATCTTCAAGAGATACACTGCCTAGGGCTTCTCTGGTGGCGCAGTGGTTAAGAATCCGCCTGCCAGTGCAGGGGACACGGGTTCGAGCTCTGGTCCGGGATGATCCCACATGCCTTGGAGCAACTAAGCCCATGTGCCACAACTACTGAGCCTGCACTCTAGAGCCCATGAGCCACAACTACTGAGCCCGCGTGCCACTCCACAACAAGAGAAGCCACCACAATGAGAAGCCCACACACCGCAACGAAGAGTATTCCCTGCTCAGTGCAACTAGAGAAAGCCCACACTCAGCAACGAAGATCCAACGCAGCCAAAAATAAATAAATAAATAAAATTAATTAAAGAAAAGAAGGAAATACACTGCCTAGGGGTCTTCCTTGGTGGTCCAGTGGTTAAGCCTCCATGCTTCCACTGCAGGGGGCATGGGTTCGATCCCTGGTCAGGGAACTAAGATCCCACATCCCACATGCCGCATGGTGTGGCCAAAAAGAAAAACAAGATAAAAAGAAATACACTGCCTAATAGCAGAAGATACATAAAGAAATTTTCTTACAGTGTGATAGATGTCACAGTAGAAGGATGTTCAAAGTATAGAGGGGATACTGAAGGAAGATGGGAGCATGGAACAAAGGTGGTTTCAGAATGTTTCTCAAGGGACTAAGCTAGGTTTTGGGAAGGACAAATACACATTTACTAACAGAGTGGAACACAGATAGGGAGTTGTAATTGGATGTTTCAGCAAAGCGAACAGTGTTTAGGGAAATATCATATGGAAGAAGAATCCACTGTTGTTCCAGAAGATTATTTTAAAGATTTTTTTTCTTGCTTTGCAAGTGCAGTAACAGAGCATTTATCAAATAGTACTTGCACTGATCTAAGTTTCCAGCCATCTGTGATCATTGCTAAATATAAATGGTGGCACTAATGAAAAATAAAGCAACTAGACAGCAGGTAATAAGAGGGAAATGGAAGGATAAGATGCCTGGATTATCTGCCAACTTTTTATACATAACTATACTATAGTTCACTGAAAATTTAGCCTTTTTTTTTTTTTTTTTTTTTGCCGTACGCGGGCCTCTCACTGTTGTGGCCTCTCCCGTTGCGGAGCACAGGCTCCGGACGTGCAGGCTCAGCGGCCATGGCTCACGGGCCCAGCCACTCCGCGGCATGTGGGATCTTCCCGGACCGGGACACTAACCCGCGTCCCCTGCATCAGCAGGGGGACTCTCAACCACTGCGCCACCAGGGAAGCCCTAACTTTTTTTTTTTTTAAGATTTAATTTTACTTTTTTTTTTGGCTGCATTGGGTCTTTGTTGCTGTGCATGGGCTTTCTCTAGTTGTGGCAAGTGGGGGCTACTCTTCGTTGCGGTGCATGGGCTTCTCATTGCAGTGGCTTCTCGTTGCACAGTGCAGGCTCTAGGCGTGCGGGCTTCAGTAGTTGCAGCATGTGGGCTCGGTAGTTGTGGCGCACAGTGTTAGTTGCTCCACGGCATGTGGGATCTTCCCTGACCAGGGATCGAACCCGTGTCCTCTGCATTGGCAGGCGGATTCCTAACCATTGTGCCACCAGGGAAGTCCCTATACATTGTTTAAAGTATAAAGCCTGTGCAGAATTTATTTATTCAACTCATGTGTATTGAGCTGGTGTCCCTGCTTTAAAAATCATTATCCCCACTTTACAATCCAGAAAACTAAGGTACAGAGGTGAAGTAATTTTCTTAGTAGTGTAAAAGGAGGAGCCAGCATACATTTTGTTTCCAGAGAACTTGTTTAAAGAAATTATAAAAAGGTCAGTGGGGCTGGAGTAGTGGGGGTGAGAGAGGCACGAAATGAGGCTGGACGCTTGGCTGTGAATATAGAGAGGCAAAGTAAGGACCATAGAGGCATGCTTGTTTGTTTTTTAGGTGGGTAATTCTTAGCATGTGTAAATGCTAATAAAAATGATCCAGAAAAGGCAGAGAATTAGAAGGCACAGACGACAGAAAGGATAATCAATACTGAAGTTTCTGAGAATGTAAGACAGGGCAGGACCCCTCACAAAAGGGAAAGAAATGAGCATGGTACAGATACAGGTGAATCAAAGTTGGTGTTAGGAAGTTAGAGGTGGTTAATATATCACATGTGTCAGCCTTTTGGGATGCTTTACTTGTGCACATTATCTTTAACTGATCTCTGTGATATACCTGAAAGAACAACCACATTCAGTTTAGAAGCGCTCATCTGGGAGTCTAATTACAGAAGAGAATGGGACAGGAGGCTTGGTATTTGGGAGTCTTAAGGGGGAAAGCTGTGACTGCATAGCACAAGGGGGAAAATGAGGTAATACTCTGCTCAATTGTTTATATGGAGAATGAAAACCACTTAGCACAGTCTCAAGCTGAGTCCAGGAGAAAGTGTAACAAGAAATACAAACTAAGCCATAGGAAGAGTAATTGGACCGAGAGAGACATAACGTCTCCAGTTCATCTACTTTAAAGGAAATGAAAACCTCGTATCTACAATAATAGTGATAGCATTACATTGAAAGAATCTAAATTTTTCTAAGAGCTTCTATATTCTATATACAGTAACTTTTCAGATCATTGAATAATAGAATTCTAAAACTGAGGGGTCCTTGTATACTATTATTGTCCATTTAATAGAACAGATAACTGAGACCCATCCATAGAGGTTAAATGATTCAGCTAAGATCTGAAACACAGCTTTTAGTGGCAAGGTCCAAACTTGAACCTCAGGTTTCTAACTTACAGTTTACTGTTCTTTCCACCATACCATGTGGCCTCCCATTTCAACACATTATTAAAACTATTTTTGCAAGGCCCTTATGTGCATTTGAAGATCCTCACCTCCAAACATTTTCCCTCTTAAAATAATTAATTCATCCATTCTTCATGTGTTTTGTTTTTCTTCTTTATTATCCTAGTAATCTCCTCTGAGTTCTCAGCATTAAATCGATATTTCTCTTCGACTGTCTCATTTAGATTGTCAGCTACTTGGTCTGCAAAATATCTGTTAGATGAAACCATCAACTTTTTTTTGCTACTCAATTAATATTCATGATGTGGTAAGATAAATACTCTCAGTGAATATGCTATTTCCTTATTAACTTACATTTCAATTACCTTATTTTAAAATTATATCAGGGCATCTTTTTTTTAATTTTTGAATTGTATTTTATTTACTTTTTTATACAGTAGGTTCTTATTAGTCATCAATTTTATACACATCAGTGTGTACATGTCAATCCCAATCGCCCAATTCATCACACCACCATCCCCAACCCCCCGTGGCTTTCCCCACTTGGTGTCCATACGTTTGTTCTCTACATCTGTGTCTCAACTTCTGCCCTGCAGACCAGTTCATCTGTACTATTTTTCTAGGTTCCACATACATGTGTTAATATACGATATTTGTTTTTCTCTTTCTGACTTACTTCACTCTGTATGACAGTCTCTAGATCCATCAACGTCTCTACAAATGACCCAATTTCGTTTGGGCTGAGTAATATTCCATTGTATGTATCTACCACATCTTCTTTATCCATTTGTCTGTTGATGGGCATTTAGGTTGTTTCTATGACCTGGCTATTGTAAATAGTGCGGCAATGAACATTGGGGTATATGTGTCTTTTTGAATTATGGTTTTATCTCGGTATATGCCCAGTATTGGGGTTGCTGGGTCACATGGTAATTCTATTTTTAGTTTTTTAAGGAACCTCCATACTGTTCTCCATAGTGGCTGTATCCATTTACATTCCCACCAACAGTGTGAGAGGGTTCCATTTTCTCCACACCCTCTCCAGCATTTGTTGTTTGTAGATTTTCTGATATGCCCATTCTAACTGGTGTGAGGTGGTACCTCATTGTAGTTTTGATTTGCATTTCTCTAATAATTAGTGATGTTGAGCAGCTTTTCATGTGCTTCTTGGCCATCTGTATGTCTTCTTTGGAGAAATGTCTATTTAGGTCTTCTGCCCATTTTTGGATTGGGTTGTTTGTTTCTTTAATATTGAGGTGCATGAGCTGTTTATATATTTTGGAGATTAATCCTTTGTCCATTGATTCGTTTGCAAATATTTTCTCCCATTCTGAGGGTTGTCTTTTCATCTTGTTTATGGTTTCCTTTGCTGTTCAAAAGCATTGAAGTTTCATTAAGTCCCATTTGTTTATTTTTGTTTTTATTTCCATTACTCTAGGAGGTGGATCAAAAAGGATCTTGCTGTGATTTATGTCAAATAGTGTTCTTTCTAAGTTTTCCTCTAAGAGTTTTATACTGTCCGGTCTTACATTTAGGTCTCTAATCCATTTTGAGTTTATTTTTGTGTATGGTGTTAAGGAGTGTTCTAATTTCATTCTTTTACATGTAGCTGTCCAGTTTTCCCAGCACCACTTATTGAAGAGACTGTCTTTTCTCCATTGTATATCCTTGCCTCCTTTGTCATAGATTAGTTGACCATAGGTGTGTGGGTTTATCTCTGGGCTTTCTATCTTGTTCCATTGATATGTTTCTGTTTTTGTGCCAGTACCATATTGTCTTGATTACTGTAGCTTTGTAGTATAGTGTGAAGTCAGGGAGTCTGATTCCTCCAGCTCTGTTTTTTTCCCTCAAGACTGCTTTGGCTATTTGGGGTCTTTTGTGTCTCCATACAAATTTTAAGATTTTTTGTTCTAGTTCCATAAAAAATGCCATTGGTAATTTGATAGGGATTGCACTGAATCTGTAGATTGCTTTGGGTAGTATAGTCATTTTCACGATATTGATTCTTCCAATCCAAGAACATGGTATATCTCTCCATCTGTTGGTATCATCTTTAATTTCTTTCATCAGTGTCTTATAGTTTCCTGCATATAGGTCTTTTGTCTCCCTAGGTAGGTTTATTCCTAGGTATTTTATTCTTTTTGTTGCAGTGGTAAATGGGAGTGTTTCCTTAATTTCTCTTTCAGATTTTTCATCATTAGTGTATTGGAATGCAGTAGATTTCTGTGCATTAATTTTATATCCTGCAACTTTACCCAATTCATTGATTAGCTCTAGTAGTTTTCTGGTGGCATTTTTAGGATTCTCTATGTATAGTATCATGTCATCTGCAAACAGTGACAGTTTTACTTCTTCTTTTCCAATTTGTATGCCTTTTATTTCTTTTTCTTCTCTGATTGCCATGGCTAGGACTTCAAAAACTATGTTGAGTAATAGTGGTGAGAGTGGACATCCTTGTCTTGTTCCGTAAAGGAAATGCTTTCAGCTTTTCACCATTGAGCATGATGTTTGCTGTGGGTTTGTCATATATGGCCTTTATTATGTTGAGGTAGGTTTCCTCTATGCCCACTTTCTGTAGAGTTTTTATCATAAATCGGTGTTGAATTTTGTCAAAAGCTTTTCCTGCATCTATTGAGATAATCATATGGTTTTTATTCTTCAATTTGTTAATATGGTGTATCACATTGATTTGCATATATTGAAGAATCCTTGCATCCCTGGGATAAATCCCACTTGATCATGATGTATGATCCTTTAAATGTGTTGTTGGATTCTGTTTGCTAGTATTTTGTTGAGGAGTTTTGCATCTATGTTCATCAGTGATATTGGTCTGTAATTTTCTTTTTCTGAAGCATCTTTGTCTGATTTTGGTATCAGGGTGATGGTGGCCTCGTAGAATGAGGTTGGGAGTGTTCCTTCCTCTGCAATAGTTTGGAAGAGTTTGAGAAGGATGGGTCTTAGCTCTTCTCTAAATGTTTGATAGAATTCACCTGTGAAGCCATCTGGTCCTGGACTTTTGTTTGTTGGAAGATTTTTAATTGCAGTTTCAATTTCATTACTTGTGATTGGTCTGTTCCTATTTTCTATTTCTTTCTGGTTCAGTCTTGGAAGGTTATTCCTTTCTAAGAATTTGTCCATTTTTTCCAGGTTGTCCATTTTATTGGCATAGAGTTACTTGTAGTAGTCTCTTAGAATGCTTTGTATTTCTGCAGTGTCTGTTGTAATGTCTCCTTTTTCATTTTTAATTTTATTGATTTGAGTCCTCTCCCTCTTTTTCTTGATGAGTCTGGCTAATGGTTTATCAATGTTGTTTATCTTCTCAAAGAACCAGCTTTTAGTTTTATTGATCTTTGCTACTGTTTTCTTTGTTTCTATTTCATTTATTTCTGCTCTGATCTTTATGATTTCTTTCCTTCTGCTAACTTTGGGTTTTGTTCGTTCTTTTTCTAGTTCATTTAGGTGTAAGGTTAGATTGTTTACTTGAGATTTTTCTTGTTTCTTGAGGTAGGCTTGTATAACTATAAACTTCCCTCTTAGAACTGCTTTTGCTGCATCCCATAGGTTTTGGATTGTCGTGTTTTCATTGTCATTTGTCTCTAGATATTTTTTGATTTCCTCTGATTTCTTCAGTGATCTCTAGGTTATTTAGTAACGTATTGTTTAGCCTCCATATGTTTGTGTTCTTTACACTTTTTTCCCTGTAATTCATTTCTAATCTCATAGCATTGTGGTCAGAAAACATGCTTGATATGATTTCAATTTTCTTAAATTTACTGAGGCTTGATTTGTGTTCCATGCACACTTGAGAAGAAAGTGTAATCTGCTGTTTTTGGATGGAATGTCCTAGAAATATCAATTAAATCTATCTATCGTGTCATTTAATGCTTCTGTTTCCTTATTTATTTTCATTTTGGATGATCTCTCCATTGCTGTAAGTGAGGTTTTAAGTCCCCCACTATTATCGTGTTACGGTTGATTTCCTCTTTTATCGCTGTTAGCAGTTGCCTTATGTATTGAGGTGCTCCTATGTTGGGGGCATATCTATTTATAATTGTTATATCTTCTTCTTGGATTGATCTCTTGATCATTATGTAGTGTCCTTCCTTGTCTCTTGTAACATTCTTTATTTTAAAGTCTATTTTATCTGATATGAGTATTGCTACTCCAGCTTTCTTTTAATTTCCATTTGCATGGAATATCTTTTTCCATCCTCTCACTTTCAGTCTGTATGTGTCCCTAGGTCTGAATTGGTCTCTTGTAGACAGCATATATACGGGTCTTGTTTTTGTATCCATTCAGCAAGCCTGTATCTTTTGGTTGGAACATTTAATCCATTCACATTTAAGGTAATTATCGATATGTATGTTCCTATGGCCATTTTCTTGTTTTGGGTTTGTTTTTATAGGTCCTTTTGTTCTCTAGTGTTTCCCACTTAGAGAAGTTTCTTTAGCGTTCGTTGTAGAGCTGGTTTGGTGGTACTGAATTCTCTTAGCTTTTGTTTGTCTGTAAAGCTTTTGATTTCTCTATTGAATCTGAATGAGATCCTTGCTGGGTGGAGTACTCTTGGTTGTAGGTTCTTCCCTTTCATCACTTTAAGTATATCATGCCACTCCCTTCTGGCTTGTAGAGTTTCTGCTGAGAAATCAGCTGTTAATCTTATGGGAGTTCCCTTGTATGTTATTTGTCATTTTTCCCTTGTTGCTTTCAATAATTTTTCTTTGTCTTTAATTTTTGCCAATTTGATTACTATGTGTCTCGGCATGTTTCTCCTTGGGTTTATCCTGTATGGGACTCTCTGTGCTTCCTGGACTTGGGTGGCTGTTCCCTTTCCCATGTTAGGTAAGTTTTCGACTATAATCTCTTTAGATATTTTCTTGGGTCTTTTCTCTCTCTCCTCCTTCTGGGACCCCTATAATGCGAATGTTGTTGCCTTTAATGTTGTTCCAGAGGTCTCTTAGGCTGTCTTCATTTCTTTTCATTCTTTTTTCTTTATTCTGTTCTGCAGCAGTGAATTCCACCATTCTGTCTTCCAGGTCATTTATCCGTTCTTCTGCCTCAGTTATTCTGCTATTGATTCCTTCTAGTTTAGTTTTCATTTCTGTTATTGTATTGTTCATCTCTGTTTGTTTGTTCTTTAATTATTCTAGGTCTTTGTTAATCATTTCTTGCATCTTCTCTATCTTTGCCTCCATTCTTTTTCCGAGGTCCTGGATCATCTTCACTATCATTATTCTGAATTCTTTTTTGGAAGGTTGCCTATCTCTACTTCATTTAGTTGTTTCTCTGGGGTTTTATCTTGTTCCTTCATCTGGTACATAGCTCTCTGCCTTTTCATCCTGTCTGTCTTTCTGTGAATGTGGTTTTTGTTCCACAGGCTGCAGGATTGTAGTTCTTGCTTCTGCTGTCTGCCCTCTGGTGGATGAGGCTATCTAAGAGGCTTGTCCAGGGCATCCTTTTAAAATTTTAATTTTAACCTTTATTTTTCTTCATTTAGGTATCTTTTCATTAAAACCTTTTAAAGTCTAAAAATGCAGGTCAAGTGACAGTTCATCATCATTCTCAGATGTAATCAGACTGGCTATTCCAAGGGAACTTTGGTGAACAAATGCAGAAACGACATTTCATATTTTTCTGAATTCTGTTTTTTTCTTTTGGTGGATTGAATCAATTTGCAGAACATGAAACTGAATATGTATGTGAAGTTGAAAATAAATGTTTAATGACTCAGTCTTGTACTCCTGGATGTAGATTTCATTAAGTTCTTATATGAACAGATGGGTAGGATGATGACAGAATTAGGTAACTGCCAGTTAAGGGGGAAATGTTTATATGAACTTTAAAAAGCAACAAGAACTAAGGATTTCTGAATCTAAGATGTTTTGCATGAGTGTCCTTTGATAAGTCTGCTTAGGATTCTTTTCCTCAACAATAGAATGAAGAGGCTTATCCACGTATGCAGGAATCACTACATCATACCTACTATGCACCTCGAACCAGGGGATACCATTCCACTCCTAACCTTTGTTTATCCTCTTCTCGTTCTGCTCTTCTGTGAACTGCAATAACTTCTCCCACCCCATTTTTAATTCCTCTTGATGCTAGTTTTTACTCAGGCTGAGGCTGTTTCTGAGCTCATTCTGCTTGCCTGAACTACAGAAGCTTCTAATTAAATGGTATTGGAGTGGTTTGTACACTTTTCTTCTCAAGGAGAGCCAGTGTCCCAACACATCTAAATAGTCTCCCATTTAGCAACTCTCATCAGCTTTTAAAATATTAAGTGGTAGAAAGATCCTTATACTGCAGGAGTTAGACGCCTGGCATATCCAGGCTGTAAAATCAGCATATGTACTAGTTAACGTTCTTACTGTAGGTGCTTCTGAACCGCCCCTCAAGTTTTTATGAAATCAGCTTGCAGGGGCCAGGCAAGTGACACATCCCAGTGTGGCAGGTTGTTTGCAAAGTAGCACATACATCATTTCTCAGGGGGACAGCTGCTACTCGGGTTCAGCCAGTTGTCATGTCAGAGGACCCATTCAGTGTTGCTAGATTTCCCAGTTTTTCAAAGATGTTTTGTGTGTGTGAAATATTCTGTTTTTTACATATTAGCAACTAATGTGAATTTCCAAAAAGCACTCTGGGGCTGAAGCAAATTCTCCTGTAAGCCTGACTGCCAGTTTGCAACCTCTGTTCTAAGGAGAACAGTGTGACATGGATCTTGGGCCTCCACACTGCCTCCAGTGCTACCAGTGCCATTTTACCCTGGCTCTGGAGACACTGGAGGGCTCTAGGGCTGTATAGGAGGAAGAAGAACAAAAGGAGGTGAGAACGTATTTGGTTAAGTTGTATTACCTTAGATGTTATGCTTTTTGAAGAGGAAAAGTGTTAAGCAAACGCCCATTTTCCTCTGAGAAACACTTTTTTGGGGTAAGTTTAGGTCAAAATGATAACAGCTTAATTTGGTTTCAAAAACTGACCTTACTTCTTTGTTGAAATTGACTCTAGCACATCTTTGAGATTTCCTTTGAGATAAAAATAATTTAGCCCTTTTTTCTTGTCTCTTTTGCTTCCTATAATGATGAGAATTGTAGATATTGGCATCTTCCACAGATGCAGCAAACTTTAATGTGTAGAAGCTCATGATTTTATAAATGGATGGATTTGGAACTTTTCCTTCCAAGGTAAAAGTACTTATTTTCTCTGAATTAAACCTAGTTCCCAAACTTAAGACTCTAAAGTCAGTATTGGTAGCCAATTCCTATGTCAATCAAGAGAAACTTTCTGATATATTTTTATGGGAAAACAGAAGGAAAAGTAGGGATAATTGGCATTTGTAAGCAAGAGCTAATGCAGTTTCTGGAATGATAAGAACATTACAAATGACCCAATGAAAATTTCTAGTTACTTATGTCATTGTCTCATAAAATTGTTTTAAATGTTTAATGTAGATCTTTTCAAATATGTATATGTGTGTGTGACAAGTAGATCCCCCAAGCCCAATTCCGCCACTGGATTTTTTTTTTTTAAAGCAAATCACAGGCTTTTAAATGCTATGTGTGGTTGTATGTGTGTGCTCGTCTTAGTTATATGGAATCATAGTTATAGGTTGTTTGTATAACTGGATGCACCCTTTGGGAACATGTTTTTAAAGTTACCCTTGGGGTCTCATTTACAGGCAGGTAGGAGTTTTGTAGTATTTGTGGTCAATCGAAGTAATGAAAATGCCTTTGCGAGATTTGTTGGGGAGAGTGTCTATTGGTGCCTTCCTGTTTTTACCCAGTAGTTGAAGTGTTTATTAGTGGTGGTTTATTCACATGTATGTATAAGTGTATCTCTCTGAAGATTGAATAAGTAAGGTAATTTTTTGGTTTTATTCTACTTTAAATTACATTCGCCTTCTAATTTGAATTCACATCTAATTCAGTCTTTTCCAGGCTAAGAATGTTTATTGGATTCTTACTTTGCCTGGAGACTCTGCTAAATTATTTACAGGTTTTAAGTTATTTAATCCTTTTGACAATCTTTTTGAGACATAAACTATTGTCCAGGTTTTGCTGATGAATAAATTGGGCTCAATGAATTTGATGTTTCTCAGCCAGAAAATGGCAGCACCCCTATTTGAATAGTTTGACATCAGAACATCTTTTTCATCATACCCCAATGCCAAAGAGACTGTTCAGAGTTGTACTGTCATTATAAGTACAGTATTTTCAGTTTATAAGCTCACAGCTTTAGACCCATACTTATAGTACTATACTCTAGTATCATGATTTACTATAATATAAATACTGATTATACTTACCTATAACAAAAAACCCTCTTTATGAACTTGTCTCCAAATCTAATTTACAGGCATTTTGCTTACCACTTAATTGGTTGCAAAGGTCAAACCTGCCATTGTTATACATAGTATAATATGTGAGTCACTTATACATCAACCATCTAGGAGTGATGATGGTAATCATTACAGGTTTTCACACTCATCCTTAATGAGAGTATCGACCTCAGTGATCATTTTCAAGTCTATACTCTGTCACTATCTAATAGAACTTGCTGTGATAAAGGAAATGTTCTATATCTATGGCTGTCCAATATAGTACCTGCTAGCTAGTATGGCTTAAGAACTTAAAATGTGGCTAGTGTGACAGAAGGGCTGAATTTTAAGATTTTATTTAATTTTAATTAACTCAGATTTAATTTGGCTAGTGGCTACCATAATGGACAGCATAGCTCTAAGAGATTATAGTTTGTATTTGATATGATTTATATGTGTTATAAAATGTGTTTAAGACAAAAATAGAGTGCTTAAAGGAATTTGGTCTTGAAAAACCTTATTGGAACAAGGAGCATAGTTTATCAAATTCAGCACCTAATACCTTTGAAGAAAATGAGAAATTGCCCTTACTCAGATACCAGAGACCTTTGGAATTAAATTTTCTTCCATTTATTTTATGTAAAAAATCATCAAGCAGGGGGACTTCCCTGGTGGCGCAGTGGTTGGGGCTCCATGCTCCCAGTGCAGGGGGCCCGGGTTTAATCCCCGGTTGGGGATCTAGATCCCACACGCATGCCGCAACTAAGGAGCCCACCTGCCGCAACTAAGACCCAGCGCAACCAAATAAATAAATAAATATTTTTAAAAATCATTAAGCAGGAAGTTGGAAATATTATTTAACTGATAATAATGCTTCTGGTTGGGTGGAAAATTTTAAGTTCACAAGTTGTTAGCCATTCAGTCAATTTACTATTTAAGCAGTAGACAGGAAAATAAAATTATCATTGCAATAGGGACTTCTTATGGCTACATTTATAAAACATTTTGAAATAGCAAATCTTAGATAGGTCAGGAAGAGAATTTTAAAAATCTCAAATACCTAGATTCTCCCACCCCTCACTGATCACTTTCCCACCCTCTGAATAGTCTGATGTGTTCCCTTACTGTTTTGAGTGACTTTGTATAATGAGAAATGCTACTGATAGTGGTGGTGTGCCTATGAGGATGATGAAGACAAAGGGGAAGTAAGTCTTGATAGCCAGAGTTTTAAACTTTAATATTTGGGATGAATCAACTAAAGATTTGTTGTTTGAAATTCTTTCCATTTTTAACTTAATTTTTTTTCATGGCCACTGTCAGATTAGTGTAAATAAGTCAGGCTGCAGCTTCTTTTTTCTAAGTTGTTTTCCAGAGTTGGTACTCCAGAAGATTATGTTGTCATTGCAAATAGATCCTGCTAACAATGACTATGTTGTAAAAAGTTTTTCTTTTTTTAAAATAATTAATTAATTAATTAATTTTTGGCTGCTTTGGGTCTTCGTTGCTGCATGGGGCTTTCTCTAGTTGAGGTGAGTGGGGGCTACTCTTCGTTGTGGTGCACAGGCTTCTCATTGTGCTGGCTTCTCTTGTTGCAGACCACAGGCTCTAGGCTCACAGGCTTCAGTAGTTGCTGCACGCAGGCTCAGTAGTTGTGGCTCACGGGCTTAGTTGCTCCACGGCACGTGGGATCTTCCCAGACCAGGGCTCAAACCCGTGTCCCCTGCTTTGGCAGGCGTATTCTTAACCACTGCGCCACCAGGGAAGTCCAAAAAAAAGGTTTTCTTCATTAGGAGAATTTCCAGATATGTTATGCTTCTGAAACTGGATGAAAACTTTTTTCTTTATTCAGTTCTTATTTTTAAGATCTTTATTTTTTCAGATTTTGAAAGACAAGTAGAAATGTAAAATAGTGTATGTTTTTTAAAAAAATCAAAGAGATAAACATAATTCCTTGGTGAAGCAAAGGATCCTGCTTTCTTCTCTCAGGGTCTCTCTTCAACAGAATAATAATAAGGCATTTTTAATAGGAATTTATAGTAATATTCATTCTCCTCTGGGCATGCTTCTTTCTTTTTCCTTTGATTTGAGCTTCAAACTTTGCTCTGGACAGATTGAGGCACTAACACAGTTAGTTAGAATAAGCTGAAAATGTATTAAAATGAGATGAAGAGATAAGTTTTATTAGCATATTGATGGTATTGCAGCCCAAAATATCTCGTGTATATGTTTTAATTGAGAGACGAATGAGGCAGAAAGAGTTAACAAAGTAGAATGATTATGTTTCTTCTATAACTACCAATTCCATCATTACTGTGCTGTGGTCCTCTGAAATGTTAGAATCTGGGAATCTGTCTGTCATGTATATAAGAAGTAGTTGTGATAGCTTTCATTTGGTTTTGTTGTTGTTGTTGTTACTCAAGGAGAGATTATAAAGAGTAACATGGTCAGGAGGGAAAAGAGGATTCAATAAATCTAGATTAGAATTCCCCAATCACAGTGTCTGTTAGACTAGCTATTAAGAGATGTGGATTCTAGTTTTAGTTCTAATGCTAATTAGGTTGTATTGACCTTGAGTAGGTGACTTAACCTCTCTTGATCAGTGTTGTATTTTTCCCTTCAAATATGTATTAGGGTTCTCCAGAGAAATAGAACTAGTAGGATGATATATAGATATCCCATTAGTTCCCCCTGCCCCCCATTTCTCTTGCTCTCTCGAGATTATTATGAGGGATTGGCTCATGTGATTATGGAGGCTGAGAAGTCCAAAGATCTGCAGTTGGCAAGCTGGATTTCTAGGAGAGCCAGTGGTGTAGTTCTAGTCCAGGTCTGAAGGCCTAAGAGCCAGAGGAATCAAAAGTGTAAGTTCTAGTCCAAAAGTCATATGTTTGAGGCCCAAGAAGAACCAATGTTTCAGTTCAAGTACAAAGACAGGAAAAAAAACATTGTCTCAGTTTTAAGGCAGTCAAGGCAGTAGGAGTTCTCTCTTACTTACAGGAGGGTCAGCCTTTTTATTTTATTCAGGCCTTCAACTGATTGGATAGAACCCACCCAAATTAGGGAGGGCAATGTGCTTTAGTTAGTCTACTGATTCAAATTGCTAATTTTATCCTGAAACATCCTTACAGACATACCCAGGATAATACTCAACCGAATGTCTGGGCACCCCATGGCCCAGTCAAGCTGACATATAAAGTTAACCATCATACTATTCCCTTTTTCTCCCATTTTAAGATGAAACATTTTAGTACATTCAAAATAATATATGTAATGTGTTGTTTCTAATAAAGCAAAATAATAAAATTAGCATTGTCAGCCTACAACCCAAAATAGAATATTAGTGATAGTATTATGTTTAGTACAGGGTGGTTTTATTTTGCTTTGCTTTCATATGACGGGATTAGAATTGATCTCTATTTCCTCATTATAAAATTTTTTGATTCCAAATAATTTTTATTGTTCTTTGCATCACTTTCTTTTGTCCTCAGTAGAGTCCAGCGTCCCTGAAATACCAATCTAATAAGTGATTGAGCAATTAACATAGTAGATAGTAAAAATGGTGATTTTTCTCTGAACTCTAGACTTATTAACATCTTTCTATTTGCATGTCTAATAGACATGTCAAAACACAATATATCTAAAACAGATCTATATTACAGATTCAATGCAATCCCTATCAAGATTCCAGCTGCCTCTTTGTATAGAATTGACAAGCTGATCCTAAAATTCATATGGAAATGTAAGGGGACCCAGAATAGGAAGAACAATTTTGAAAGGGAAGGATTCACATTTACCTATTTCAAAACCACTAAAAATAAAATCAGAAACAAAAGATATCACAGCAATACAAAGGATCATGAGACTACAGTAAACAGTTAAATGCCAACAACTTTGACAATCTAAGAGAAATGGATAAATTCCTGGAAACATACAACTTACCAAGATTAAATCATGAGGAAATAGAAAATCGGAACAGACCACTAGTAAGGAGATTGAATCCCAACAAACAAAAGTCCAGGACCAGATGGCCTCACTAATGAATTCTACCAAACATTCAAAGAAGAATAAATACCAGTTCTTCTCAAATTCTTCCAAAAAATAGAAGAGGAGGGAACACTTCTAAACTCATTTTATGAGCCCAGCATTACCCTGATACCAAAACCAGACAAAGACACTGCAAGAAAAGAAAATTACAGGTCAGTATCTCTGATGAACATAGATGTAAAAATCTCAACAAAATATTAGAAAGCCAAATTCAACAATACATACACCATGATCAAACAGGATTTATTCCAGGGATGCAGCAATGGTTCAACATCTGCAAATCAATCAATGTGATACACCACAGTAATAGAATGAAGGATAAAAACCATAGTCATGGGCTTCCCTGGTGGCGCAGTGGTCGAGAGTCCGCCTGCCGATGCAGGGGACATGGGTTCGTGCCCTGGTCTGGGAAGATCCCACATGCCGCAGAGCGGCTGGGCCTGTGAGCCATGGCCGCTGAGCCTGCGCGTCTGGAGCCTGTGCTCCGCAACGGGAGAGGCCACAACAGTGAGAGGCCCGCATACCGCAAAAAAAAAACCCAAAAAAAACCCATAGTCATTTCAGTAAATGCAGAAAAAGCATTTGACAAAATTTAACAGCCATTTATTATAAAAACTCTCAACAAAGAGAGTGTAGAGGGAACGTACCTCAGTATAATAAAGGCTATATATGACAAGCCCACAGCTAACATCATACTCAAGAGTGAAAAGCTGAAATCTTTTCCTCTAACATCAGGAACAAGACAAAGAAGGCCACTTTTATTCAACATATTATTGGAAATCCTAGCCAGAGCCATTAGAAAAGAAAAAGAAATAAAAGGCACCCAAATTAGAAAGGAAGAAGTAAAACTGTCACTATTTGCAGAAGGCATGATATTATGTATAGAAAACCCTAAAAACAATACCAAAAAACTGTTAGGACTAATCAACAAATTTGTAAAGTTTCAGGGTACAAAATTAATATACAAGAATCTGTTGCATTTCTATACACTAATAATGAACTATCAGGAAAGAGAAATTAAGAAAATAATTTTATTTACAGTTGCATCAGAAAGAATACAATACCTTGAGATAAATTTAGCCGTGGAAGTAAAAGACCTGTACACTGAAAACTATAAGATATTGATGAAAGAAATTGAAGAAGACACAAAGAAATGAAAAGACATTCCATGCTCATGGACTGGAAGAATTAATATTGTTAAAGTGTCCATACTACCGAAAGCAATCTACTGATTCAATGCAGTTTCTATCAAAATTCTAATGGCATTTTTCATAGAAATAGAACAAACAGTTCTAAAATTTGACTGGAGCCACAAAAGACCCCGAATAGCCAAAGCAATCTTGAGAAAGAAGAACAAAGCTGGACGCATCATGCTCCCTGATTTCAAACTGCATTTCAAAGCTATAGTAATCAAAGCAGTATGGTACTGGCATAAAAACAGACACACAGATCAATGGAATGTAGTAGATCCCAGAAATAAACACACGAATATATATGGTCAATTAATTTATGACCCAAAAAACCCCAAGAATATACAATGGGAAATAAGAGTCTCTTTAATAAATGGCATTGGGAAAACTGGACAGCCACCTGCGAAAGAACGAGTCTGGACCACTATCTTATACCATACACAAAAATTAACTCAAAATGGATTAAAGACTTGAATGTAAGACATGAAACCATAGCACTCCTAGAAGAAAACATTAGGTGATAAGGTCCTCGACATTGGGCTTGGTGATGATTTCTTGTATCTGACAGCAAAAGCACAGGCAACAAAACCAAAAATAAACAAATTGGACTATATCAAACTAAAAAGTTTCTGCACAGCAAAGGAAATCATCAACAAAATGAAAAGACAACATACCAAATGGGAGAAAATATTTGCAAATTGTATATCTGATAAGAGGTTAATATCCAAAATATATAAGGAACTCATGCAACTCAATAACAAAAAAACCAAACAATCTGATTTAAAAGTGGGAAGAAGGGCTTCCCTGGTGGCACAGTGGTTGGGAGTCCGCCTGCCGATGCAGGGGACATGGGTTCGTGCCCCGGTCCGGGAAGATCCCACATGCCGCGGAGCGGCTGGGCCCGTGAGCCATGGCCGCTGAGCCTGCGCGTCTGGAGCCTGTGCTCCGCAACGGGAGAGGCCACAACAGTGAGAAGCCCGCGTACCGCAAAAAAAAAAAAAAAAGTGGGAAGAAGATCTGAATAGACATTTTTCCAAAGAAAGATGCTTACCATCACTAATCATCAGGGAAATGCAAATCAAAACCACAATGAGATATCATCTTACACCTACTGGAGTGGCTTCTTTCAAAAAGACAAGAAATCACAAACGTTGGTGCGGATGTAGAGAAAAGGGAACCCTTGTTCACCGTTGGTGGGAATGAAAATTGGTGCAGCCATTATGGAAAACAGTATGGAGCTTCCTCAAATTATTAAAAATAGAATTACCATATCATCCAGCAGTTTCACTTCTGGGTATTCATCCGAAGAAAATGAAAACACTAACTCAAAAACATATATATTCTCCTGTGTTCATTGCAGCATTGTTTACAATAGCCAAGACATAGAGACAACCTAAGTGTTCATTAATGGGTGAATGGTAATGAAAATGTCATATATAAATCTTTATATTTATACACACACACAATGGAATATTATTCAGCCATAAAAATGAAGGAAATTTTGCCACTTGTCACAACATGGATGTACCTTGAGGGCATTATGCTAAGTGAAATAAGTCAGATTTGGAAAGACATATACTATATGATCTCACTTATATGCAGATCTAAACAAAAGCAAACAAAAACAGAAAAGCAAAACCAAAACAGTAACAGCAGCCAAAAAACTCAGGTTCATAAATACAGAGAATAGATTGGTGGTTGACAGAGGCAGGGGATTAGGGAGGATGGGAAAAATGGGTGAAGGGGTCAAAAGGTGTAAACTTCCAGTGATAAAATAAGTAAGTCATGGGGATGTAATGTCCAACATGGTGACTATACTTAATAATACTGTATTGCATATTTGAAAGCTTCTCAGAAATTAGATCTTAAAATTTCTCATCACAAAAACCAAAAATTTTGTAACTATGTATGATGACAGATGTTAACTAAACTTATTGTGGTGATCATTTTGTTATATATATTTACAAATATCAAATTATTATGTTGTACACTTGAAACTAAAGTAATGTTATATGTCAATTACATCTCAGTAAAAAACCCAAAAAACTACTGCAAGGCTGCAGTAACAAACACTATGTGATCTGACATAAGGAGAGACATATAGATCAATGGAATACAGTTGAGAGTCCAGAAACAAATGCATACATCTATGACCAGATGATATTTGACAAGAGTGCTGAGACTATTCAGTGGAAGAAAGAATAGTCTTTTCAACAAAAAATCCTGCAGCAACTGTTAATCTACATGCAAAAGAATGAAGTTGGATCCCTACATTACACTGTTACAAAACTTAATTTCTCACAATGGATAAAAGATTTAAACATAAGAGTTAAAACTATAAACCTTTTAAAAGAGGTATAAATCTTTGTGACTGGGAAGTAGGAAGTTTCTTAGATGTGCTGATTAAAATATGCAACCAAATAAAAAATAGATAGACTGGATTTAATCAAAATTTAAAACTTTTGTTCTTAAAATGATACCTACAACAAAATGTAAAGATAACCTACAGAATGGGAGAAAATATTTATAAATCATGTATCTGATAAAGGACTTATATCAGGAATGTATTTTTAAAAACTCTCTTTTTTTTTTGGTTGTGCTGCACAGCATGTGGGATTTTAGTTCCCTGACCAGGGATTGAACCAGTGCCCCCTGTATTGGAAGTGCGGAGTCTTAACCACTGGACCACCAGGGAAGTCCCTAAAAAACTCTTATAACTCAACAATGAAAAGATAAATTGCCCAATTTCAAAATGCGGGAAAGATTGAAATATACATTTCTCTAACAAAGATATACATATTGCCTATAAGCTCATGACAATATTCTCATCATTGCAAGTCCCACCCACTAGGATGTCTATAATAAAAAGAAGAGACAGTAATAAGTGCTGACAAGGATGTGGATGAATTAAAACCCTTGTGTATTGCTAGTTGGAATGTAAAATGGTGCATCCACTTTGCAAAACCTGTTTGGCGGTTCATCAAAATGGTATACATAGAGTTACCATATGATCTAGCTTTTACATTTCTAGGGAGGTGCCTAAGGTAATTCAAAATATGTATACAAATACTTGGGTACAGATGTTCATAACAGCATTATTTAAGAGATCCAAAAAGTAGAAACAAGCCAAATGTCCATCAGCTGACAAATTCATAAAAATAGTAATGTATCCATACAATGGAGTATTACTCATCTTCAGAATAATACACTCTACAGCATGGATGAACCTTGAAAACATGCTGATTTAAAGAAGCCAAACCAAAGGCCACATATCATGATTGCACTTATAGAAAATGTCCTGGAATGAGATAGTGGTGATAGTTGTACAACCTGTGAATATGCTAAAACCCACTGAATTGTATAGTTTAAAGGAGGAAATTTTATAGTATATGAATTACATCTCAATTTAAAAATACTGAATTTACTGATTTCCTTCTCAAACCTGCCCCTTCTGGTCCCCGTTTCAAAAGTTAAGGACAATTTGAAGGGTGTTCTGATGCTAGAGGTGGGGATTATTGAATCAGAAGGAGACCCAACTGCACTCAACAGAGTGATAGTTTGAGGTTCTCTAGGAATAGACTGTATACCTCACTCCTATACTTTCCACCCATCCAACAAACTTTGACCTGGCATCAAATAATGCAGTGGTTTAACTTCAGGTGAATCAGTGAGTGTAGCTTTCTTGGAAAAATCGCCAAAGCTTTAGATGGCTGGCAGCCCCCAGGATGAATGAGAACTTCCTTACCCACAAGTTTAACTATTGACACAATCTGCCCCAGAGTACCTCCTATCTCTCCTCTGAAAATAGACTGTCATAAATAGTGCTTTAACAGAATGGCTACGACAAGACTGTTAGCTGTTCATCCCAAATTCATTTCTTCTTGGGTATACAGTTAGACTACACTTCACCTTCCTTATAGGTGAAAGTAAGGCCATGTGGCTGAAGTCTAGGCAATGAAATATCAGCAAAAGACACTTCCCAGCTGTATTCCTTTACTGTCCACTTCTGCCAGCTAGATGGAAAGCCTAGGTAATGGCAGATCCTCCAGGAGCCTGGGTCTCTGAGTTACCACACGGAGGACAGCTGCTTGCCAACCAGGAACACCCCTCTCCTACTCCTGTCTGGTTAGAAAATAGTTCCTTTTTTGGTTTTATTCTTACACACTGTGGAGTTTATTTGCTACTATAGCCAGACCTACCCTAACTAACACATGGACTGATTGCAATTCTAACAAAAAATAATGACAAAACAAAGAAAAACCACCGAAGTAAGTATTGTGACAGAGGCGTGTTGGTGCTGGAAATTTTTATATTCTTATGCATATTGTTGAGCTTTGTTCTAGGACACAGCTGATTTACTTGGAAATGATTTGATTCTTTTAGGTCTGTTTTTAAAGTTTTGTCAGGTAGGAAGGACCAAAGCAGGGTTTTATTCTAGGGCTAATTTTGCCTTACTATGAAGCAAAACCCTTCTGGATACCATTATCTTTGTGAATTATGAGCAGAAAGTATGCCTGATTTGGACATTGTTCTGCCCCAAAATCTCAAATGATTCCCTGGACTCGGGTAGTGTGCTTCCAGGCATGCCTTGATCGGTACTTGGCTAAAGAGAGTGTCTTCTGTAGATGACTTGAGTTCTCTCTGGGCAGCTCTTTCCTCTTTGGTACTCTGCCTTGTGAAGCTTAATCTTCTTTGTCTCCCGAGACTCCCAGCACCTTCACAACTCAGGGACACTGTGGAGACTACCAAGCTCTGACAGCGTCCCTATTGGAAGCTCTCTCCAGCAGTAAGCTTTGGAGCTTGTACGGCTTAAATTCTTTGATTTCTTTCAGGGATCACTGCTTTTTGTTGCCTCATGTCCTATGTCTTAAAAACCATTATTTAATTTATTTTGCGTGTTCTTTGGTTTGATTTAGGTAGGAGGATAAATCTAGTCTCTTTTATTCCATCTTGACTAGACCTCTTTCTGTACTTTTTTTTTTTAATTTGGCCATGCCTTATATGGGATCTTAGTTCCCCGACCAGGGATCTAACCCACGCTCCTGCATTGGAAGAGCAGAATCTTAACCACTGGACGGCCAAGGAAGTCCCTATACTTTTTTTTTTTTTAACTTTTTTCTTTTTATTTATTTATTATTATTATTTTTTAAATTTAATTTTAGCTGCGTTGGGTCTTCATTGCTGCACACGGGCTTTCCTAGTTGAGGTGAGCGGGGCCTAATCTTCGTTGTGGTGCACGGGCTTCTCATTGCGGTGGCTTCTCTTGTTGCAGAGCACGGGCTTTAGCCACGCGGGCTTCAGTAGTTGTGGCACGTGGGCTTCAGTAGTTGTGGCACGTGGGCTTCAGTAGTTGTGGCTTGCGGGCTCTAGAGTGCAGTTTCAGTAGTTGTGACGCACAGGCTTAGTTGCTCTGCAGCACATGGGATCTTCCCGAACCAGCTCTAACCCATGTCCCCTGCATTGGCAGGTGGATTATTAACCACTGCGCCACCAGGGAAGCCCAGTCCCTATACTTTTAAGAATAACAAAAACAATATGAGAAGCCTCTGAAGATTTATTGTTTCAGTTTATATGGTGGCTCTTCCCCTCACTAGCTATTTGTTGAGCAAGTTACTTAAGCTCTTGTGCCTCAACTTCCGAATCGATAAAAGAAAAATGTAATTGTTTACATCATAAG
The DNA here is from genome assembly GCF_951394435.1 of Stenella coeruleoalba. NCBI lineage: Eukaryota > Metazoa > Chordata > Mammalia > Artiodactyla > Delphinidae > Stenella > Stenella coeruleoalba. The sequence goes on along the minus strand of NC_137151.1, from coordinate 34,663,909 downwards.
GCTTTTGGGTGGGAAGAAATTTTTCTCTACTCTTCTAGTTTCTTCTGGCTGGTCTAAGAATTAAATTGACATGAGACAGATTAACAGGAGAAAATCAAACAAAAGTTTAATTACATGTTTACATGGGAGAGACCCAGGAAAACTGAGTAACTTGCGAAAATGACTGAAACCCTCACCTTAAACACCATCTTCAGCTAAAGAGAAAAGAGGATGTTGGGGTAGTGGTTTGGGACTTTAGAGGGGAGGAAGGCATTTCATGTGGAGAAGAAAAAGCAAATGTTTGATAAACAAATGTTTGCTGGGCTGAGCAGAGACAATGGGACACAGAGTGGACTCCCAACTCTAGGCCCTGCCAGAGTTTCTCCCACCACATCTAGCACATGTTCTTTGCAGATATCTCTGCAGATATGTGCCTTTTATCTAAATTCTTTAGGCAGCTAAGGGGGAGGTTAAATGAAAGTCTTCCTGAGTCTTATGTTGCTTAAAAATAATTAGCCTGAATTAACCCTCATGCCAAAGAGACACATTTTTGGGGTGGCACATTTTGCTCCCCTACATTGTGTTTGTGAGAATTAAGAGTTAGTACATGTGAAATGCTTCAGAAAGTGACTTGCATATAGCTCTGAATAAATGAGTTATTGTTATCATCGTAGAAAATTTCTAATGCCGAAAAACTCCGACTTTGGAGTGAGAGGGATCTTTGTTTCAGTATCAGCTCTACTACTTACTGTGGTCTTATGTAGCCTCTATTGATCTCATTCTGCTCATTACAAAAAAGTGGATAATAACATCTACTCATTAAATACTTGTATGGATGAAATAAAATGATAATTGTGAAGCACTTGGCCCAGTGCCTGGCACAGAGTAAGTGTTCTGATTGTTATTCTGATTATCTATTGCTACATAATAAATTGCCGCAAAGCATAGTGGCTTAAAACAGCAGTTAGTGTTTTATCATCTCTCATGATTCAAAGGTTTGGCTGGGCCCAGCTAGGTAGTTCTCACTCAGGGTCTCTCAGGCAGCTGCAGTCAGACAGTGGCAGGGCTGCAGTCTTCTTGAAGGCTTTCATAGTCCCATGTCATGCAGTTGATTCAGGCTCTTGGCTGAGATCTCTCCACTTCCTCACGGCATGGTAGCTGAAGTCCAAGAACAAGCATCCCGGGAGGATGAGGTGGAAGGTGTATCACCTTTTGTGACAGCCTCAGAAGTCACCTGGTGTTCCCTTGTCTACAGTCATAGACCAACCTAATTTTGAGAGGAGAGTCAACATCACCTTGCAAGAAGAACATGTGTGTAATGGGAAGTACTGATGCAGTCATTTTTAGGCAGTACAGTCTGCCACAGTTAGCTATTTTTCATGTGCATGTTTACATATATGCGAACATTTTACATAAAATGTTGGTGCTCTCCACCCCTAGCACACAGACTTTTTGAAGTTTTCCATCTAGGCTCTTTTTTTGTAAGGTCTCTTGTCCACATCCAAAGTACCTCATGGCCAGCAGGTTGTATTAGCATTCTTCTAGCTTCCGGTTGAGACTTATAACTCATTAGTCCTTCATCAGTGCACCAACTCCATCTTTTGAGGCTAATGCCATAATCCCTTCTCATTGCTATCATTTATGAACCCTTTGATCACTCCTCTGTGTTTATGCAGGATATGTACATGAGGGTGAGGGGTACGTCTTGGGGACCATCTTAGAATTCTGCCTGCCACAAGCCTCTTGAGGAAATTTTTACTTTAGTTATTGTACTTTTCCATTCCAGATTTTCCGTTTGGTTATTTTTTATAATTTTTATTAAGATTTCTTACTTGAGCAATAGTCATCATATTTTCCTTTAATTCTTTGAACATATTTATAATAGCTTCACTTACTTTGTCTGCTAAACTTGGGCCTGCTCAATTTTCATTAACTAATTCTTTCCCCCTGTTTATTTGGATGCCTAGTAGTTTTTGGTTGAAAACTGTCCCTTTTAGATAATATAGCAGATTTGGATTCTGTTTTATATTTGTTACATAGTATACAGCCCAGTGTTTCTGCTCAATGATTTTATTTTTATTTTTTTAACCTAGATTCCTAGGTGTTGTCTCTCTGTGTGTATAGTCTAGTCATCAGCCAATGATTTGGGTGGAGATTATGCTTAAACACCTTGAACCTTAAGGCTTCCACCTTCTGCCTATCAATTTGTATATGGGTTGAGGTACTCAATTCTAAATTGCAGTCAGTTCTCAAGCTTTCTTTAGTTTTCACTTTCCACCAGGCTCTCTCACATCTCCCCTGCGCATGTGTCTGTAGTTTCCTCGTCAGCCAGGGACTGTGTGGAGAACTCATCTCAGTCCTTTTATGACTCTCATTTCTAGGATTCCCCATTAAATTTTTGGTCTGTCTGCTGCTTGTCCCAGCTGGGACCACAACCTTGGATGAGTAGAGCGGATTTTCTCTGTCCATTTCCATCTAAGTCTACTACTTTTTTTTTTTCCATTTGTATTTTTTATTAATAGGGTAATATACATTCAAGGCAGAATACCAGTATGTTCTTACTTAAGTATTAACAAGGCTGGCATGTAATGCTAATTCCGATATATTTGTTATACAATGAATACTTAAAATGTTTTTCTGATATGTTATTTTATATCCCCCTCCGTTGCTTTTCAAAGTTTAATCACTAGGTAAGTCCGCCACTTTTAAAGGGCATGGGGTTTTTTGTCCTCCACCTCTAATTGAGTTCAACCCCTCTGGTTTTCACTGCCAGCCTATCATGGTAAAACTGCTGTCCTTAGAGTAGTCAAATTCATAGAGACAGAACATAAAATGGTGATTGCCAGGGACTAGAGGGACAGGGGGAATGAAGAGTTTTTGTTTAATGGGTATAGAGTGTCAGTTTTGCAAGATGAAGAGTTCTAGAGATTGGTTGCACAGCAATAAGAATATACTTAACATTGTACACTTAAACTGGCACACTTAGGTTGATAAATTTTATGCTATATGTATTTTACCAAGTTAAAAATTAAAAACAAAGAAACTACTGTTCTTGCCAACAGAATTTGGGAGAGTGGAGGGTAGTGCAGATGGGACCAGCCTCAGGCAAAAAGGCCACGGTCTTCTGCTGTTCTTACCTGAAGCTTTAGTATGATTTTAAGCATAAATGTTCTCAATTTGTTTTCTGTATCAAAGTACAGCCCTGAAATGGTTGTTTTTTAAATTCTGTCCAGTTGAATTATTGATGTTTGTGGAGAGGAATCACTGACCTTTTCACCGCACCAGAACTGGATATTACTTCCTTGGCTGCTCCTTCTTCGTGTCTCCTGAGGGTTCTTACTCATTATTCCTTCTTCTGAATGATAGTGTCCTAGAACATAGTTCTTGGGCCTTTTCTCTCTCTCTTTTTTAATGCCTTCCCTAGGAGATTTCATCAAGTCTCCACATTTTAAATATTAATCTGTATGCTGGTAGCTCCCAAATTTGTAACTCCCGACCAGACTTCTTCCCTACTCTCCAGACCTGTGTATCTACCTGTCTGTATGACATCCTACTTAGATGTTTAATAGACATCCCAAACTTAATAAGGCTGAAACCAAACTCCTGATATGTGTTGTCAGAAACTGGCTTCTCAGTCTACCCTATGTCAGTTATTGATGTCTTTATTCTTCTGTTTCCTCAGGCCAATAACTTTGGGTTGATTCTTGACTCCTTTCTTTCATACTGTAGGTCCACCACGTCAGAATATCCTGTCAATTTTACCTTCAAACTAGTCACAGAGTGTGATCGTCTTCTCATCATCCTTACTGGTACCACCACTTTCAGGCCACCATCATCTGTACCTGAGATTATTAAGTAGGCTTCCAACTGTTTTCTTCTAATGGTCTTTTCCTCCTATAATATGTTCTCAATAGGGCATCAGAATGATCCTGTTTAACGTTAGTGGGATCCTCTCACTTCTGTTCTCAGATTCTCCTAGTGAAGCGTTTCTCATTGCACTCAGAGTAAAAAACCAAAGTCCTTACCAAGACTCACTACATCCTACAGAATCTTGCTCCTCCTTACCTTTCTAACCTCATAAGCTCCTAACCTCCCTCCCTCAGCTCACTTGGCTTCCCTAGAGCTGCAGACATGCATCTGTCTCAGATCCTTCTTATTCATTTTCCTTGCACCTGGAATGGCCTTTCCTTACCACACTTGTCCTCATGCCCTAGCTTCCTTACTTGCTTTAGGTCTTTATCCAGAATTCACTTTTGCGCAAGGCCTTCCTTGGCCACCCTGTCCAAATTTTCAAGCCTTCTTCCACATTATTTCTTATTCTACTTTCTTGCTTTATTTATTTATTTATAGATGTTGGGGGTAGGAGTTTATTAATTAATTTTTGCTGTGTTGGGTCTTCGTTTCTGTGCGAGGGCTTTCTCTAGTTGTGGCAAGCAGGGGCCACTCTTCATCGTGGTGCGCGGGCCTCTCACTATCGCGGCCTCTCATTGCGGAGCACAGGCTCCAGACGTGCAGGCTCAGCAGTTGTGGCTCACGGGCCTAGTTGCTCCGTGGCATGTGGGATCCTCCCAGGCCAGGAGGCTGCACGTCCCCTGCATTAGCTGGCAGATTCTCAACCACTGTGCTACCAGGGAAGCCCTTTGCTTTATTTTTTAACCTTAGCACTTATCACTAGTTAATGTACTATACACTTAATTAATTTTGTTTACTGTCTGTTTCCCTCACTAAAATTTTAGCCCCATGAGGGCAGACTTTTTTTTTTTAAACTACCATCCTAGAACCTAAAATAGTGCCTAGCACTTAAGCTTGCAATATATAGAATGTTCATAGTGAAAGTTGAAGAAAGGCATGCAATTCCAGAGTAAAAGGTCTCCCTGAGTACCAAGGAGAATGAAGGAAACACATTCTTGGGAAATTTCAAAATATCAGGGTTATAAAAAAGATCCCAAAAAACTTCTAGAGAAAAGAAATGGAAGTCTACAAATTAGCACATTTGGATGCTAGAAGGCAAGACAGTGGGACAATTTTATCAAAGTTTTGAAGAAAAATGAATTTTAACCTAGAATTCTATACCCAAGCAAACTATCTAAAATGTGAGATCCAAATAAAGTCATTTTCACACGTGCAAACGTGTGAAGATAAATGAAGAGGTAAATGACGTTTATCTCTGAAATAGCTGAGGATTTTGTTTATCAAAACAAGGATGAAAACCAAGAGAGGATACAACAACCAGTGAAACTGACCCCAAAATCCAGTGATTACAAGCTCCAGATGACATTTGTTCAGCAGTCAAGAAAAACAATTAGGTTAAAGTAGGAATTTAGTTGTGTCCAAGAAGACTGTGGGAAACAAATGATAAATTGGAATCAATAAGAGGCAGGATAATATTGGGACTGTGGTAAAATAGTATGTTTCTTATCTCAATAAAGACAAGAAAGCTGGTCGGAAAGTTCAGAAAAAACAAAAATAACTAGATAAGAAAGTTAGTGTCCGGATAGTAGGTAGACTCAAAGTAATATGATTCTGAGAAATTAATAGAAGAAAAGAGATTTCTTCTGACCTTGAGGTAGCATGGAAGAGAAGGAAATGTACTGAACATACTGCTTGTTTCTACCCTAAGCAGTGTTCATATAAACCCTGATATCGTACATGTTGTATATTGTTTTTCAATTTTTAAATAAAGAATTGGCTTTGTAGCCAAAGCATGAAAGTCACAGTTATAGTCATAGAATATAACCTAAATTTTATCAACCTAAGAAATGTTAAAAAAAAAAATTAGATGTGACACAAGTTGGGAAGGATGGGCACAACTGTTATTTCTAAAACATTCATTTTACATGGTAGTTCTCAAACTTTGTTGCATATTAAAATCACCACAGAAGCTTTCAAAATCTTGATTCCCAAGCATCAAACTGCATCATACCAATTAAACCCAAATCACTAGGCACCAGTTTGTTTGTTTGTTGTCTTAAGTTTGCCAGGTGATTCCAAAGTGTAATCAAATTTGAGAACCAGTGGTCTAAAGTTCATGGAACTAGAACTAGAAGCCACAGTTTATTTTCTGAAGTTACAAATGTGACAAGTAGTAGAATTCTTCTTATAACTATTACCATTGGACAAAGAAGGAGAAGGTGAGGTTGGAGGGTGGTGGAAGTGAGCCAGATTTTCCTTAGTGGAAAGCCAAATCTTTGGTGATGAATCAGGGTTCTGCATTCTGTTTCCAAGTTAGTCTGTTAGTCATTTTATTTCACTTGCAAAGAGGAAATGTCCCTTTAGTCATGTTCCTAATTTTTTAAGAATCTGTACTGTCTTTTTATAAATAGTTTGAATTAATTAGAGCTAGATCAGTGAGGTCATTATGAATACATTATTATCTGGATGTTAAAATCAACTTCCTATGGCAAACATAGAGTACATTTTTTTAAGTGAATAGGTACAGTTTTCTATAAAAGACATTTTTTAACAAATGCCATTTCCTCTGCCAAACATTTTAGACAGAAGGTTACGTGTAAATAGTGTTAATAGTCCTTACAAACAAAACTTTCAGTATTTCAATGAAGTCATTTGTCTTTCTTAGCAAACAACTTGGGCAGAAACTCAACTTTTTGAATGCAACGTATAAAATAATTATGGTTTTTTGTAAATTTAATAGTAATAGGAATGTAAATATATTCCAACCTTTTCTTCTCTAATGGCCTCAGCCTTTATCAACCTTGACAATGCATTGGAATCCCTTGGGGAGCTTTCAAAAGTCAGTATCCTGTTTTTAAAACTTCTTCATTAGGAATTATTAACTAGAGCCTGGTACTCAGACCTCAGAGATACTTTTCTAGTCAAGCTAGAGTTAAAGAGTATGAATTTATGATTTTCTTTTTCCACAGACGTTAACAGATAATATCTGGAGTTGATGAATAATGAGATTGCAAGATAAGTATATTAGTACTTAAGATTATCAAGGTTGCCTTTTGGGAATGGTATTGGAACTGGGGGGTGAGGAGGAATGAAGGTGGGGACAGTTGTTCTTCATCATAAGTTCTTCTGTACTATGTGCTTTTTAAACATAAAAACTATGCTCATGAACACTTTGCTTAAATTAATGGTTGTAAAAGTATTGTTCTCTTACATCTTTTTCCTTTCCTTTTTTTCTTTTTTGACTGTGTTCAGTCTTCGTTGCTGCGTGTGGGCTTTTCTCTAGTTTCAGCGAGTGGGGGCTACTCTTCGTTGTGTTGTGTGGGCTTCTCACTGCGGTGGCTTCTCTTGTTGTGGAGCACGGGCTCTAGGCGTGCAGGTTTCAGTAGTTGTGGCTCGCGGGCTCCAGAGTGCAGGCTCAGTAGTTGTGGCGCACAGGCTTAGTTGCTCTGCGGCATGTGGGATCTTCCCAGCGAACCCGTGTCCCCTGCATTGGCAGGTGGATTCTTAACCACTGCGCCACCAGGGAAGTCCTCCCTTACATTTTGAAATAATAAAATGTTCTTTATGAGACTCACAATTTATAAAATAGACATATTAGGATGTTTTTGTTTTGTATTAAGAAAATAATTCTAAAGTTTAAAAAAAAGATCCTTATAAGAAGTTTCTTACTGATTTTTTTTTTTTTCTTTTTGTGGTATGTGGGCCTCTCACTGCTGTGGCCTCTCCCCTTGCGGAGCGCAGGCTCTGGACGCGCAGGCTCAGCGGCCATGGTTCACGGGCCCAGCCGCTCCACGGCATGTGGGATCTTCCCGGACCGGGGCACGAACCCGTGTCCCTTGCATCGGCAGAAAGACTCTCAACCACTGTGCCACCAGGGAAGCCCTTACTTATTTTTTTAAAGTAAACATTTTACTAAAGTATATCATACATATAGAAACTGTCCTCATCTTAAGTTTTCACAAGGAGAACACTCCTGTGTAACCAGCATCCAGGTCAAGGATTCTATGTTGCCTGACTCCAGGAAGCCCAGGGTGTGCTGTCTCCAGTCACTGGCCCCTCTTCCAACAACCACAGTCTTAACTTTGAACACCATTCTATAGTTTTTGTTTCGTTTTGTTTCTGAACATTATATAAGTAGATTCGTACATTATATACTCATTTACCTTTGGCTTCCTTATGAACATTATGTTTGTGAAGTTTATTAAATGGCAAAACAGGATTGGTGATAGTAAAACTCTGGGTATGTTTAAATTAACCTATGTCTCTTCAGGTTTCCCAGTAGCCTGGGGGATAATCAAAGGGTAAAGAATAACAGGCTTTGATTCTGTTACCTGAGCTGTGAAGCAAACTCCATCCCTGAAATACTCACTTCTGGCCCTATGTTTAAGGTGTACCACTGCACCTAGTTAGCTCCTAAAGTACCTCTCCACTCGCTCACAAGCCAGTATTTTAGGACATGCCATCCAATTCTGGCTTTGCTCTCTAATTCTACTTCTATTCTAATTTACCTCTTCAGCCTTTGCACCGTTCAGTCTTCTCTTTGTTACTCATAACCTTCTTATTTCATTTTTGGGGGGCAGCTATTGGACTTTGTTCCCCTTGCCAGAGGACTCATATCCGTTTGTCAATGTTTGGGGCACTAACAGATACTTCCTTATGGTCAACCATGACTGAGGTTGCCTTGTGTCAATTTTCCACCCCAAAATGTCTTTACTTGCCAGATTCATCTAGAGTTTTTTTTTTGGGGGGGGGGTGCGTGGGTTGCTGCAGGAATTGAGGGATCTTAGTTCCCCGACCAGGGATCGAACCCGGGCCCCCTCCAGTGGAAGCACCGAGTCCTAAACACTGGACCACCAGGGAATTCCCCGTCTAGAGTTTCTAATTGGAGTCTGAGAATTTTAAACTTCCACCACAGGGTGAGCCTATCTTGGGTGCTTTCTGAAAGGAGAAAGTCAGTGTGTCCCATCTTTGATCAACAGCTCATTTAACTTTGATTTCTATCTTAGGGGATTCAGTCTTCTTTATCAACATAGAATACCCTGTGATCTGCCTCAGTTCACCTAGACCTGCCAGAATTCCAGCCCAGGGTATACGGGTTGGCCCACCAACCCTGGCACTTGATAAGATCTCCCCAACTGTAAAATATGCAAAATCTCCTGTTTCATCCAAGAATTTCTCCTTGAAGCAGGGGTGAAATCAGCACGTCAGTCTAGTGTGGACTATTTTCCAGAGGCACAAACTCCTAATGCCAAATAGCTATGGGCTGTTTGGAATCAGAGAGCGTCTCCCCCGGTACACTTGAAACAGTGACGTAGAACATTCTTGCCAGCCTCTAGAATAGGAAATTGCCCTATTATTGAAGGTATAGCCCTTCAATTCCAACTTTCCACTTTTCTATTTGCTCCTTTCTGGCTTGGGTAAGGCGTTTCTGGTAAGACTTTCCTACTTTTCAGACATTCCTCTTTGGGCTAACTGGAGCCTGGAAGAGGGGAAGGGATGGAAGGGTAAGTTGTTTTAAAGGTTAAGATCTACTCAGTGCCCAGTGCTACCACCTGTGAAAATGCCTGGCATCCATGAATGTTATCAGTCCAGCTTGTCAGCTACCTTTACCTCTTAAAACTACAAGTGTACCAAACTTTAGGTCTACGTTAGTATTGTCAGAAAAATCTTTCTGATACAATCTCCTTTTACTGTAGTTTTTAGATCTAGGTTTTAAGTTGATGGCTTATCTTGACTTAAAATTTTAGAAGGAAAAAAGCGGTATCAATTTTACAACTTGTCGAGAGCACTAAAAATCCCCATTTTCATATAATGTTTCATATATTTGAGTGAATATTTATTTTTATTAGTTATCTGTTTTATACATATTAGTGTATATATGTCAATCCCAATCTCCCAATTCATCCCACCACTGCCCCCGCCACTTTCCCCCCTTGGTGTCCATACATTGCACCCATCTAGGTCAACACAGAGCACTGAGCTGAGCTCCCTGCGCTATATAGCAGGTTCCTCTAGCTATATGTTTTACACATGGTAGTGTATTTATGTCAAACCTAATCTCTCAATTCATCCCACCCTGTGTCCGCACGTCCATTCTCTACATCTGCCTTTCTATTCCTGCCCTGCAAATAGATGCATCTATACCATTTTTCTAGACTCCACATATATGCATTAATATACGATATTTGTTTTTCTCTTTCTGACTTACTTCACTCTGTATGACAGACTGTAGGTCCATCCACATCTCTACAAATGACCCAATTTCATTCCTTTTTATGGCTGAGTAATACTCCATTATACACACACACACATATATATATATATATATATATATATATATATATATATATACACCACATCTTCTTTATCCGTTCATCTGTCGATAGACATTTATGTTGTTTCCGTGTCCTGGCCATTGTAAAAAGTGCTGCAGTGAACATTGGGGACTTTTTGTGTGTGTGGGGGGGGGGGGTACGCGGGCCTCTCACTCTTGTGGCCTCTCCCGTTGCGGAGCACAGGCTCCAGACGCGCAGGCTCAGCGGCCATGGCTCACGGGCCTAGCTGCTCCGCGGCATGTGGGATCTTCCCGGACTGGGACACGAACCCGTGTCCCCTACATCGGCAGGCGGACTCGCAACCACTGTACCACCAGGGAAGCCCTGGGGACTTTTTTTAGCTTTATAAATAATCTCAATAATTTGAATCACACTGACATCTTTATTACAGTATTGGTTTATTTATTGCAATACTTTTAAAAGATAAGTTAATTGAAGTATCATTTACATATAATAAAATTCACCCTTTTAAAGTGTACAGTTATATGTGTTAAGACAAATTTATGCAATTGTGTAATCACCACCAAAATTAAGATAGAGAAGACTTCCATCACTGTAGGAAGTTCCCTTGCTCTGCTTTGTAATCAATCCCCTCTCTTAACCTCTAACTCCTGGCAACAACTGACCTGATTTCTGTCCCTATAGTTTTGTGTTTTCTAGATTTCCATATAAATGGAATCATCCAGTCTGTAGCATTTTATGTCTGGCCTCTTTCACTAATGTAATACTTTTGAGATTGATTCATTTGTTGAATGTTTCTTTCCTGTTTTTGGGGGGAGTTTTTTGATGAGTAATATTCCATTGATTGGGTATACCAAAATTTGTTTAGCCATTTACCTGTTGATGGGCATTTTGGATTGTTTACAGTTTTTCATGATTATGGCTAAAGCTACCCTAAACATTCACATGCTGGTGTTTGAGTGGGGTATGTTTTTATTTTTTGTATAAATACTTAGGAGTGGGATTGCTGGGACATATGGTAAATATAGGTTTGACTTTATAAGAGACTAATGCACTGTTTTTAAAGTGGATGTATATTTTCCATTGCCACCAGCAAATATATGAGAGTTCCAGTCACTCTGCATCCTTGCCAACATTTGGCATTATACATCTTTTTAATTTTAGCCATTTTAGTAGGTGTGTAATGATATCTTATTGTGGTTTTAGTTTGCAGTTTTCAGATGACTAATGATGTTGAGCACATTTTCGTGTGCTTACTGGCCATCTGTATGTTTTTGTTGATAAAGTGTCTTTTCAAATCATTTGCCCATACAAAAATTGGATTATCTTCTTCTTATTGAATTATAAGTGTTACTTATATATTCTGGATACAAGTCTTTTGTTAGCTATTACATATTCTCCTAGCCTGTGGCTTGTCTTAGCTTTGTCTTTTGAAGAACAGATACTAATTTTGATGAAGTCCAATTTACCAGTTTTTCAGTACTTTGTGCTTTTTTTGTCTAATCTAAGAAAAAGCCCAATCCAAGGTTACAAAAATATTTTTTCCTATGTTTTCTTCCACAAATTTAATACTTTTAGCTCTTACATATAGTTCTATAATCCATTTCAACTTCATTTTTGTATATAGTGTGAGATATAGGTTGAGGATTTTGTTTGGCTTTTGCATATGCATGTACAATTATTCTACCACCATTTCTTGAAAAGACAAATGTTCTTTCCCCGCGTTACCTTTGTTGAAAATCAATTGACTGTGTATGTGTGGGCTTATTTCTCGACTCCGTTGTGTTCTGTTGATTCATATATATATTCATATATATCGCTATGCAAATACCACATTGTTTTGATCATTATAGCTCTATAGTAAGTCGTGAAATTGGTTTATTCTTATTATGGGAAAAATAGTATTGAGCTGAAAATTTTCTATCTGTAGCTTCTTCCCCCTGGTTCTGTGTATGCCCTCTAGAATAAGATTACTTCCTGTTTTATATGACAGCTCCTCATTTATTTGAATAAATGTTCACAGATTTTAATTTGGACTATAAGCTCTAGACCTTTCCATCTTGGGACATCTTTGTCTTTTTATATTCAGAGCTTATCACTTTTTAGAGCTCAATAAATATTTGTTGAACTGAATTAAATTGAGCTCTGGAATAATTGTTCATTAGTGTCCTTAAAGCAGGTTACTTGAATTCAACATAGTGAAAAAGCATAGTTCTGGTGATATTCATGTCATTAAGGAACCATGGTTCTTTTGATCAAGAAATGAATCTTTCTTGGGCTTCCCTGGTGGTGCAGTGGTTGAGAGTCCGCCTGCCGATGCAGGGGACACGGGTTCGTGCCCTGGTCTGGGAAGATCCCACATGCCGCGGCGCGGCTGGGCCCATAAGCCATGGCTGCTGAGCCTGTGCGTCCGGAGCCTGTGCTCCGCAACGGGAGAGGCCACAACAGTGAGAGGCCCGAGTACCGCAAAAAAAAAAAAAAAAAAAGAAATGAATCTTTCTGGATAATTGCATTGTAACTTGTTTGTTTTTACCCACTGGAAAGATCTTGATTTAATTTTGAGTTCTATCAAAGTTTTCTGTGCACATAGTTTAAAGAATCAGTAGCTCTTATAAGGCTCCTTATGAAAAATAGCCACATCCTGATATCCTCCAGCCTTCCTCTCCACAGTTTGCAATTCCCCAGTGCTGTCAGTTTCAGTTCTTTCAGTCTTTGGTTGTTTACACCATATCTGTAAATAGTGTGCTTATGTTGCAACTTTTTTTTTTCCCCAACAAGTCCAATTTACCAGGAAGTTTTAATATGTTTGCACTTAACTTCAAATTACATAGAGCCACAGAGCTACAAGGAAAAAATAGACAAATTCACTGTCATAATAGGAGATTTAACCTACTGCTGTCATTCACTGACAGAGGATACCTCTTTCAGAACCAGTAGACCCCCCCACCCCCCCAAAAAATTAGTAAGGATATAAAAAACTTAAATAACGTGAGCAGCAAATTTGATTCAACAAGCAGATATATAGTCACTGTAGTCCAAAACTTTAAATTACAAATTATTTTCAAGCACACCTGGAACATTTTTAAAACTGACCACATTGTGTTATAAGGCAAATTTTAATAAATTTCAAAGTATTAAAATTATACAAAGTATGTTTCTTGACTTGTAGTTAAGCTATAAATCAGTAACAAAAAAGTAACTAGAAGTTATGAAAAATACTACCTCTAAGTAACCCCCCCAAAAACAAATCACAATTGGAGTTAGAAAATAATTTGAACTGAATGATAATAAAAATATTATTATCAAAACTTGGATGTGACTAAAGCTGTGTTTACAGGAAAATGTATATATAGTCCTTTTTTTTTTCAAGGTAACAATAGTGTTGTTTTTTTTTTTTTTTTTACTTTTTTTTTTTTTTTTGGGTACGCGGGCCTCTCACTGTTGTGGCCTCTCCCATTGCGGAGCACAGGCTCCAGACGCGCAGGCTCAGTGGCCATGGCCCACGGGCCCAGCCGCTCCGCGGCATGTGGGATCTTCCCAGACCGGGGCATGAACCCATGTCCCCTGCATCGGCAGGCGGACTCCCAACCACTGCACCACCAGGGAAGCCCTGTTTTGTTTTTTGTTTTTTAATTGCACATGTCTATAAACCTAAAAAATAGGTTTTCTCTTTTTTTTATACAGTAGGTTCTTATTAGTCATCAATTGTATACACATCAGTGTGTACATGTCAATCCCAACCTCCCAATTCATCACACACACACCCACCCCCCAGCGGCTTTACCCCCTTGGTGTCCATACGTTTGTTCTCCACATCTGTGTCTCAACTTCTGCCCTGCAAACCAGTTCATCTGTACCATTTTTCTAGGTTCCACATATATGCATTAATATACGATATTTGTTTTTCTCTTTCGGACTTACTTCAGTCCATATGACAGTCTCTAGATCCATCCATGTCTCCACAAATGACCCAATTTCGTTCCGTTTCATGGCTGAGTAATATTCCACTGTATATATGTACCACATCTTTCTTATCGATTTGTCTGTCGATGGGCATTTTATTTTCCAGTTTTAGACATTGTCTATTGGGTCATTTTCATACTTTCTGCTAGACACTGGCTGGGCCAATTCAATATGGAAGCTCATTTCCTTAAGTTGGGAAATTATAAAAGAATTATTAATATTAACATTATTTATATTCTTCTGGTTTTCTCCACATTATTTTTTTCTTTTTTCTTTTCAGCTTTTTCCTTGCTTTTTTCCCCCACATTATTCAGATATTGGATGTCTTGAGTTGGTTTTCTGATGTTTTTATCTCTTCTTTTCTGTTTATCGACAGATTGTCCTCCTTTTGCCCTCCTTTGTGAGAATTTTCCTTAACTTTGTTTTCTAGTTCTTCTATTGAGCTTTTAATCTCTGTTATTATCATTTTTTTAAAGTCTTTTAAAAAATATTTATTTTATTTTTGGCTGTGTTGGGTCTTTGTTGCTGTATGCAGGCTTTCTCTAGTTGCAGTAAGCGGGGGTTACCCTTCGTTGTGGTGCACGGGCTTCTCCTTGCGGTGGCTTCTCTTGTTGCGGAGCACGGGCTCTGGGCACGTGGGCTTCAGTAGTTGTGGCACGCAGGCTTAGTAGTTGTGGCACACAGGCTTAGCCGCTCTATGGCATGTGGGATCTTCCCAGAGCAGGGCTTGAACCCGTGTCCCCTGCACTGGCAGGCAGATTCTTAACAACTGCGCCACCAGGGAAATCTCTGTTGTTATGTTTTTAATTCCCAACACCTCTTTTTTGTACTCTGAGTATTTTTTTTTAATAAATAAATACATTTATTTATTTTTGGCTGCATTGGGTCTTTGTTGTTGTGTGTGGGCTTTCTCTAGTTGTGGCGAGCAGGAGCTACTCTTCATTATGGTGTGCGGGCTTCTCATTGCGGTGGCTTCTCTTGTTGCAGAGCATGGGCTCTAGGCACTCTGGCTCAGTAGTTGTGGCTCGTGGGCTCTGGAGTGCAGGCTCAGTAGTTGAGGCGCACGGGCTTACTTGCTTCTGCGGCATGTGGGATCTTCCCGGACTAGGGCTTGAACCTGTGTCCCCTGCATTGGCAGGCGGGTTCTTAACCACTGTGCCACCAGGGAAGTCCTCGGAGTACTTTTTCTTACTAGCATTCTCCCCCACTCCCCCATTAGCATTCTGTTCTTGATTCATGGGTGAGATCTCTTCTCCGAGGATATTAATGATGACTTTTCTTGAGTCTTTTTCTTTTTAAATAGTCACTGTTCCCTTAAATTTGCTTTCTTTTTGTGTTTTGAATTCTGTCTTTCATATTATTAGCTATCCTTAAATGTCTAGTGATCTATATCTTTTTAATGATATACTCTGTTTCACCCTCTCCAGAGGATAAACTCAGAGTTTTGATAGAGTGTGGGAGGACGTTGTGTCAGATAAACTCAGAGTTTTGATAGAGTGTGGGAGGACATTGTATCAAGTAGGGGATCTGGGAGTTTAATTGTTTAATAAACTTCTGACCAATCATCCTGTTTTCTTCCCTATATTCACCCTACTTGCAGAATTACCTTGTTCTGCCACTCTGAACTCTTTGGGGGTTCTTCAGTGCTAATCAAGTTGCTTTTCAGCTTTATGCTCTGCTGAAGTAGGGGTCCACTTGTCAGATCTGCTAAGACACTTTTCAGTTGTTCATCTGCTTTCCACCTTCTGAAATTTGCTTGCTATTTCTCCTTCTGTCCTGTGGGTTTATGTCTTCTAAAGAAAATCTGTTTATTGTCATTTTAAAATAGGCCTACTCTGATGAAGAAATAAGAATGATTTCTAGTTTAAAGATGGCATTTGAACATACTCATGTAGCTCTGTTCCTTCTTAAAACTTCTCTTTAATCAGAGATCCTTCTTAATTTCTTCAGCCAAGAACCCAGTGCTACTCTAACTTTTTTTTTTCACACACACACACTGTATTTTATTTTTACAAGAGATAAATAGACTGACACCAAGCATTGTAAATGGATGACCACAACAAAAGCAACAATGATTGCAATTACCAAACACGAAACACACTCACACTATGTCATAATATTGACATTCAGTCCAGGAATCCTCCACTGTAACAGCTCCTTTACTTTGCAGTGAAAATTGATTTGTGTATTTTTTGCCTCTGAATCCTTGTGGGATTTTTTTTTATTCAAACAGAAAGTCACAAAAATTATAATCATCCTCATCAGTTCACTCAGTTCCATGTAATTATTTTTTTTTTCATCTTGATCTTTTGTTAGCACTTTTATGAATTCATCAGTTTTCCATTAGAGTTCTGAAAATGCTTATTCATTCAGTTCAGCAGTATAGTCAGTTATCAGAAACCTGTACTTGTCAGTCTTTTCCATGAATTCCTTGAAGATGAAACCCTTAAAATCATCACGTTTTTCATTAGTAACTGTGATTACATGTGGGCTATTGTGGGCTTCCCTTGCCTGTTCCCTGCTGCACTCTTGCAATGTGCTGGTTGCTATACTTTCAATATGATATTCTGTAGCTTTACAGCCCTAGATGAAAAGTGATACTGAAGTTACCATTTAACGGTATCTGCCCTCCCACACACACACAAAAAAAAACGAAAGAGAGAGAGAGAGAAGACATTTATGCTTAGGGTCATTGTTTTCCCATGTAGCAGAAGTAGCTATTTTTTCGTATCTTGCACATAAATACTCGTGGTATCTTTTGAGAGCTGTACCATTAAGTATCATGGCCTTTTGCCCTCCACATTTTGTATGCTTATTCTGAATTTCATCTCTTGGTTTCTGATTCTTGTTTTCTGCTGTTAAGGGTATCAAATTCTGTGCTATATATTTCATTGCATCCTTTTACCTGTATTCTTCTTCTTTTTTTAATTAATTATTTTTTATTTATTTATTTGTTTATTTTTGGCTGCATTGGGTCTTCATTGCTGCACGTGGGCTTTCTCTAGTTGCGGTGAGCAGGGGCTACTCTTCGCTGCGGTGCACGGGCTTCTTATTGTGGTGGCTTCTCTTTTTGTGGAGCATGGGTTCTAGGTGTGTGCGCTTCAGTAGTTGTGGCATGTGGGCTCAATAGTTGTGGCTCCCGGGCTCTAGAGTGCAGGCTTGGTAGTTGTGGTTCATGGGCTTAGTTGCTCTGCGTCGTTTGGGATCCTCCCGGACCAGGGCTCGAACCCTTGTCCCCTGCATTGGCAGGCAGATGCTTAACCACTACGCCACCAGGGAAACCCCTTCTCTTCTTTTTAAAAAGAAAATAATCTCTTAATTTGTCATGTCTTTTACTGATCATTTCTTCTTTGATTTTTTTTTTCTTTTACCTAAAATGACTGACTTTCATGGACCTAACCTACCAACTACAGTATTTCCTCTAAAGTGGTGAAAACAAGCTAAGGTATTGGGTGTACTTATTGAGTCTTCTGCTTGTTACAATTGCATTGGTTGGTTGTTTCATTTCCAGAGGGAACCTCTTTGATTTGAGAAGGGCCTATGCCTAGTTTTGAAGATGATTCTGGAAAAGATAAGGGTTTTAAAAAAAATTTATTTATTTACTTTTATGGTAATATGGTAATACATGTACATGGAACAACACTAAAAAGGCACAAAATAATGCACAGTGTAAAGTTTTTCCTCTCTCTTTTACCTGCTCTCTGAGCCTCCCAAGCCCCCATTTCTTCTTCTCAGACGTTATCACTGGAATCATTTTTTTTCTACACCCTCTAGAGAGCTATAAATATTTATGCATATATGCACATAGATCGTAAATGTAGTGTTTTTACTCTTGCCACGTCTACTCAACGTAGTACTGAAGATCCTAGCCAGAGCTAGGACAAAAAAAAAAAAGGAAGGAAGGAAGGGGCACTCAAATCCAAAAGGAAGAAGTAAAATGCTCTGACATGTAGGTGACATGAAATGTAGATGACATGATCTTATGTATAAAAAACCCTAGGGAGTACACCATAAAATTGTTAAAATAAGGAAACAAAGTTGGTAAAGTTGTAGGATAAAAAATCAGTGTACAAAATGCCATTGTGTTCTATACAGTGCCAACAAACTTTCAGAAAGATAAAATCCCATTTACAATAGCATCAAAAAGTATAAAATATTTAGGAATAAATTTAAACAAGGAGGTGAAAGATCTATACATTGAAAACTATAAAATATTGATGAAAGAAACTAAAGAAGACACAAATAAGTGGAAATATATCCTGTGTTCATGGATTGGAAAAATTGTTAAAATGTCCATACTACTGAAAGCAATCTACTGATTAAATGAAATCTGTATCAATATTCCAACGGTATTTTTCACAGGAATAGAAAAAACAATCCTAAAATTCATACGGAACCACAAAAGAACTTGAATAGCCAAAATAATCTTGAGAAAGAAGAACAAAGCTGGAGGAATCACACTTACTGATTTCAAATTACAGTTGACCCTTGAACAATGCAGGGGTTAGGGCACACAGTCGAAAATGCTTGTAACTCATAGTTTACCCTCCACATCCACTGTTCCTCCACATCTGCGGATTCAGCCAACCTGGAATTGTGTAGTACTGGAGTATTCACTATTGAAAAAAACCCATGTGTAAGTGGACCTGTGCATTTCGAACCCGTGTTGTTTAAGGGTCAATTATGTATTACAAAGCTATAATAATTAAAGTATGATGCTGGCATAAAAACATACATATAGACCAGTGGAACAGAATAGAGAGTCCAGAAATAAAGCCATGCATATGCATTCAACTAATCAACTAATCTTCAACAGAGGTGCCAAGAATATACAGTGGGGAAAAGATAGTCTCTTCAGTAAGTGATGTTGGGAAAACTGGATGTCCACATGCAAAAGAATGAAATTGGATCCTTAACTTACACCATATACAAAAATCAACTGAAAATGAATTAAAGACTTAATCATAAAATCTGAAACTAACACTCCTAGAAGAAAACATAGGGGATAAGCTGCTGGACATTGGTCAAGGCAATGATTTTTTTTGGATTTAACCACAAAAGCAAAAATAAATAACTGGAACTACATCAAACTAAAAAGTTTTACATAGCAAAGGAAACCATCATCAAAATGAAAAGGCAAACTATGAAATGGAAGAAAATATTTGCAAACCATATATCCATTAAGGGGTTAATATCCAAAATATATAAGGAACACAAACATCTCAATAGCAGGAAAACAAATAACATGATCAAACAATGGGCAAAGGACTTTAATAGATATTTTTCAAAGAAGACATACAAATAGCCAACAGGTATATGAAAAGGTGCTCAACTTCACTAATCTTCAGGGAAATACAAATAAAAATCACAATGAGATATCACCTCACACCTTTTATGACTGCTGTTATCAAAATGTCAAAAGATAACAAGTGTTGGTAAGGATGTGGAGAAAAGGGACACTTGTGCACTATTAGTGGCAGTGTAAATTGATACACCCATTATGGGAAATAGTATGGAGTTTTCTCAAAAAATTAAAAATAGAACTACCATATGATCCAGCTATCCACTTCTGGGTATATATCCAAAGGAAATGAAATCACTATCTGGAAGAGATATTTGCAGTCCCATCTTTATTGCAGCATTATTCACGCTAACCAAGATAAGATAGCCATGCATTGATGGATGAATAGATAAAGAAAATATTATTTCTATATATAATGGAATATAATTCAGCTTTAAAAAGGCAGTTAGTCTTGCCACTTATGACAACATAGACAGACATGAAGGACATTATGCTAAGTAAAATAAGCTAGACACAAAAAGACAAATAACTGCATATTTCATATGTGGAATCTAAAAAATGCAAAAGTCAAACTCATAATAAAAGAGAATAGAATGGTGGTTACCAAGGCCTAGGGAGTGGGGGGAGAGGGGAGATATTGGTCAAAGGGTACAAACTTTCAGTTAAAAGATGAATAGGTTCTGGATGCCTAATACACACCATGGTGTATATACTTGAAATTTGCTAAGAGAGTAGATCTCAAGTGTTCTCACCACATACACACAAAAAATGGCAACTGTGGGAAGTGATGAATATGTTAATTAACTTGATTGTGATGTTATACGTATATCAAAATATCATATTGTATATCTTAAACATGTAATTTTTACATATAAACCATACCTCAAAAAGCTGAAAAAAGAAATGTGGTATTTTTCTTTCTTTTTGAATATATTGACAATTTTCTTTTTCTTTTTTTTTTCAATAATAACTTGTTATTTCACAGTGACCCCATTAGAGCAAATCCCCTGACACTGTGCATCTCTTGGACTGTCCCCTGCCCACCCTGCCCTTCAGTGTTCATGCTGCTCATCCTTAGATGGGGAGGTTCTCCATTATTGAGTGTAACTGGATTCCAGTCTTCAGTACAACTGGGCTCCCAGGGCAGTTATTGTGTTTCCATTTACTAATTCAAAGGCAATATTCTGTAGTCGAATTTTGTTTGGTTTGGAAACAACTGATTCAGCAGTCTCACAGATTATTGTAGTCCTAAATGTCCATCTAATAAGTTTAGAAAAACAACTAATCACCAGTCCCTAGAGTAGAACCTTTGCTCGTTATCACCACACTGCACACAAGAGACTCTGTGATACTTAAGGGAAAGGGGAAGGTGGAGAAAACCTTCTGCATTTGGTCTTGCTTAAGTCCATTCAGTCAGTGGAGGAATTCCTACATCCTTGGTCTCTAACCTTACACTCCACTGGGTGAGATCTCTTGCCAAATCCTTTAATATGTGTTGGTTTACTATACTTGAGAAGGTGAATTTCTCTTTCTCTTGTTGATTTATATATCGAACATTTTGGTTTCAAGGAGTTGTTGCTTTATGGTAAAGTTCAAGAAATTGAAATTGTGGCATCTGTGGTCAAGACATTTTCTTTATGGTACCTTTCCTACTCTTCTAGATTATATTGTATATATGCTTTGCATTCACTTCACCTTTCCTTTGAGCCTGGTCTGTCTCTTGCCCCAGAGCTGAACTCAGCAGAGAATCGATCTACACACATGATCACCACTACTTCTCTGAGGATTCAGCTGACAATTTTCTTTCTTTTTTAAAAAAAATTTTTATTGAAGTACAGTTGATTTACAATGTTGTGTTAGTTTCAGGTGTACAGCAAGGGGAATCAGCTATACATAAACGTATATCCACTCTTTTTTAGATCCTTTTCCCATATAGGCCATTACAGAGTATTGAATAGAGTTCCCTGTGCTATACACTAGGTTCTTATTAGTTATCTATTGTATATATAGCAGTGTGTATATGTCAATCCCAATCTTCCAATTTATCCCTCCCCCCTTTACCTGCTGGTAACCATAAGTTTGTTTTCTACATCTGTAACTCTGTTTCTGACAACAGTTATGTTTAACCCAGCACAACGTTTTTCTAACAGTTGCCTCTTACCAGTGCATCAGAATTGCCTGGAAGCTTACTAAGAATACATATTCCTGTTCCAGATATACTGAATAAGACTCTTTGGGGCGAGGGGATGGGGTTCAACATGGGAATCTACATTTTATTCAGTTTTCCCTGTGGCTACTACTGTCCTAAGTATTTTTAAATTAATTTTTATTGAAGTATATTTGCTTTACAATGTTGTGTTAGTTTCTGCTGTACAGCAAAGTGAATCAGCTATACATATACATATATCCCCTCTTTTTTGGAACTCCTTCCCATTTAGGTCACCGCAGGGAGCTGAGTAGAGTTCCCTGTGCTCTACAGTAGGTTCTCATTAGTTATCTGTTTTATACATAGCAGTGTATATGTCAATCCCAATCTCCCAATTCATCTCACCCACCCACCCCTCTTTGGTATCCATACATTTGTTCGCTACATCTGTGTCTCTATTTCTGCTTTGCATATAAGTTCATCTGTATCATTTATCTAGATTCCACATAAAAGCGATATTATACGATATTTGTTTTTCTCTTTCTGACTTCACTCCGTATGACAGTCTCTAGGTCCATCCACATCTCTGCAAATGGCACAGTTTCATTCCTTTTTATGGCTGAGTAATATTCCATTGTATATATGTACCACATCTTTATCCATTCCTCTGTTGGTGGACATTTAGTTTCCTTCCACGTCCTGGCTATTGTAAGTAGTGCTGCAGTGAACATTGGGGTGCATGTATCTTTTTGAATTATGGTTTCCTCTGGGTATATGCCCAGGAGTAGGATTGCTGGGTCATATGGTAGTTCCATTTTTAGCTTTTTAAGGAACCTCCATACTGTTCTCCATAGTGGCTGTGTCCATTTATATTCCCACCAACAGTGTAAGAGGGTTCCCTTTTCTTCACACCCTCTCCAGCATTTATTGTTTATAGATTTTTTGATGATGGCCATTCTGACTGGTGCGAGGTGATACCTCATTGTAGTTTTGACTTGCATTTCTCTAGTAATTAGTGATGTTGAGTATCATTTCACATGTTTGTTGGCCATCTGTATGTATTCTTTGGAGAAATGTCTATGTAGGTCTTCCGCCCATTTATTGGATTGGATTGTTTTTTAGTAATAAGGTATTTTTAAACAACAACCTCAGACAGTGTTAGATCTTTACGGTGCATTCAACAGATGGCATATTAAGTATGCCATCAACTAAAATTCACAGATTTTAAAAACACGTACCATGTTATGGGAAAGAAGACCAGAGACTTAGGGTTTAGAGTAGGAAGGAATGAGAGTGAAGACATATAAACTGTAGTTGTTTGACTATCACACCTCAATTCCTAGATTGGATTTTATAGTCTTTCAATTTATGTTCTTAAAAGCATACAAGATTAGCAGATTTTTTTAAGGCACTTTAAGTCACAAGATGATGATGTCAAAATGTTATAAAAATGTTATTTTGCTTAATATTCTGTGATGTTCACTTATAATTGAGTTGGGTGTTATTTATAAAGAATGCTGGTAATATGCTTTTGAAAGAGAAAGATCTCAGTATTTGGTCAGAGAGAGTGAAGCGGAAGATTCTTTTCGGTTTGAGACAACTTTTCTCTAATCGGTTATCTCTGTAACATTGTTGCCGTTTTTATATATAGGGTCTGATTTCTTTTCTTTTTCTTTCTTTTTTCTATTTATTTTTTTGGCTGCTTTTGGTCTTCATTGCTACGCACCGGCTTCACTAGTTGCAGTGAGTGGGGGCTACTATTCGTTGCGGTGCACGGGCTTCTCATTGCGGTGGCTTCTCGTTGCAGAGCACAGGCTCTAGGCATGTGGGCTTCAGTAGTTGTAGCACGTGGGCTCAGTAGTTGTGGCGCATGGGCTCTAGGGCACATGGGCTTCAGTAGTTGTGGCATGCGGGCTCAGTAGTTGTGGCTCGCGGGCTGTAAAGCGCAGGCTTAGTAGTTGTGGCGCACGGGCTTAGTTGCTCCATGGCATGTGGGATCTACCTGGAACAGGGCTCAAACCTGTGTCCCCTGCATTGGCAGGCGGATTCTTAACCACTGCGCCATCAGGGAAGTCCCTGATTTCTTTTTTCTACTATTATTTTGTATTTCCTCAATTCTGAATTTATAACAATTCTGTTTTTACACTCAAGTATAGTGCTTTGAATTTATTCCCTATAAAATTTACATCTATTGGTATGTGCTCTGTGTGTTCACTCTTCTGATAAATCCACATTTTGTTTCTTCATCCAGTCTTAATAGAAGGGTTTTATGTATCAAGCTAAATTCATAGCCCATTGGCACTGTACCAGAAACTTCCTTCAGGTCACCATGGATGTATTCTAAGATAGATATTCGCAAACTTTTTCTATAAAGGGCCAGATAATAAATACTTTAGGCCTTGCGTGTCATATAGTCTCTGTCACTAGTACTCACTTTTGTTTTTGTTGCACAAGAGCAACTATTGATAATATTAAATGAATAAGCAGGACTGTGTTCCAATAAAATTTTATTTTCAAAAAAAAATTGATAGGCCAGATTTGACATATGGACGGTAATATGCAAACTCTTGTTTTAAGGGAGTGAGAATTCTCTTTAATTGTTAAGTGCTGAGTTCTCCTTTAGAGTATAACCCAAAGAACAGTACTATAAGAATATTCTGGATTATCTGAATAACTAGTTTAAAATCAGGCATTTGGTACTCTGTTTTGCATTTAGGGTTGTGTGAGGCATCTCTCCTCCCACATGCATCCACACCAAATACTTCTTATTATGGAATGCTGAATGAATAAAGGTTTTTACAACACTTGGAACAGAGAAAAGAGAATAATTGAGGTATCACCTGGCAAAAAGGGGTACATGCATGCAGAACATCATACTCATGATGGAACTGATTGATTTTTTTAGCTTCTGAACTTTAACATATCAGTAACCATGATAGTCCATATGAAATGAAGAATTTTTCTCCTCTTAATTATAGTCATAGTTATATACCTGTTTGATACAGATTTCCATAACACCTCAGAGTTGACTTGATATTTATGTGATTGAGGTGTCTACAGTGTTTCCAAATCACTTCTTAAACTTGGCCTTGGAATTTGTGGCAGAGCCTGATGTTACTTTCCCCAAAACCTTTATTCCCTTTTTCCCTCACTGACACAACCCAACCCTGGTCGGGGGGAGTGTCTGAATGACCAGCTAAAACCCCACTTTTCTAAGCTCCATTTCAACTAGGAGTGGTTATGTGACACAGTGTAGCCAATGAGACATTAGTAGAAGTTACTGAATAGGGATTCTGGGAAAACCTGTTAAAATGGGGTCAACCCAGTTGGCATGTATCCTTTTGTCCTCTTCCTTTCTTCCTGCATCAAACAGTGATGCCAAACCTGGAATTGTCACAGCTATCTTTTGACCTGCCAGGAAGAAAGAACAAAAAAATTGTAGAGGTGTGGCTCTGACATCTTGGCTGCTGCTCCAGCATGGACTACTAACTCCAAGCTTCCTGTTCAGTGGCAGAAGGGACGGAGTGAGGGGGAAAATAGGCCTACCTATTTTGGTCATTACTGTTTGGGTTTATACTTTGTGCAGCTGTAAATTCTCTCGCATTAAAAAAGTAAATACATGGGCTTCCCTGGTGGCGCAGTGGTTGAGAGTCCACCTGCTGATGCAGGGGACATGGGTTCGTTCCCCGGTCCAGGAGGTTACCACATGCCATGGAGCGGCTGGGCCCGTGAGCCATGGCCGCTGAGCCTGCGCGTCCGGAGCCTGTGCTCCGCAACCGGAGAGGCCATGACAGTGAGAGCCCCGCGTATTGCAAAAAAAAAAAAGTAAATACAGGATATGGATACAGTTTATATATTAAGTAGATAGAAAGCTATTTCTTTTCACCGTAAAACCCCAAAGCATCAATTCAGTTTCTGCAAAATGACACCATCTATCGTATTAAATTAATATTGCTAAGTAGAATTATTTTTATTTTGTGGTTTATTCTTCATTTTGTAAAAGTGTTCTCATTTTAAAAGTACTTTCTAAACTCTAAGTATAAGGAATTTGTACCTAGTTTTGAGTTTGTTCTTATTTGACATAAAAAATTCTTAATTAACAGTAAGTTTTTTGGAGAGTATTTTCTTTTGAAATGAGCTTGATGATTACTCAGATATGAGGACCTGCTTGAGGCATTCATTTTGAACCCAGCCAATGTATTTTTTTAAGCATGACTTGAATTTAATTTAATTTAATTTAATTTATTTATGTATTTATGTATGGCTGCATTGGGTCTTCAGTGCTGCACTCAGGCTTACTCTAGTTGTGGCGCGCGGGGGCTACTCTTCATTGCAGTGCATGGGCTTCTCATTTCGCTGGCTTCTCTTGTTGCACAGCACGGACTCTAGGCATGCTTGCTTCAGTAGTTGTGGCATGCGGGCCCTAGAGCGTGAAGGCTTCAGTGGTTGTGGTGTGTGCACTCAGTAGTTATGGCACGTGGATTCTAGAGCGCAGGCTTTGTAGTTGTGGCGCACAGGCGTACTTGCTCCGCGGCATGTGGGATCTTCCCAAACCAGGGATTGAACCCGTGTCTCCTGCATTGGCAGGCAGATCCTTAACCACTGCGCCACCAGAGAAGTCTGAACCCAGCCAATGTTTTAAACCTTTTATTTCTTCAGCTGTGCTGTGCGGCACGCAGGATCTTAGTTCCCCAACCAGGGATCAAACCCGTGTCTCCTGCAGTGGAAGCTCAGAGTCTTAACCAGTGGACTGCCAGGGAAGTCCCTCTCAATGTAACCTTTATTGAACATGTGGATAGAAGTGACTAATCCCCTATTTTTGCCTTACAGTCTTTACCCCGAAAGGGTGCATAACATTAGTAACACTTAGTACACTTATGGCTTATATGTTTGTGTCCTGGTCAGACCAAGGGCCTAGCACTATGTGTGGTGCTCAAATGAATACTTGGTGAATGACCAAATGAATATTTTGTGCTTGGTGGTTATTGAAACTGAAAATCATTTTTGATATATACTTGCCTTAATTCACCCTCACATCTCCACAAGATAGAGACTATAATAGAAGTGCTCAGGTTTTATTAACGAATAATTCAATAAGTCCAAAAACTAGGCCAAAAGGAATTTGTAAACAAAAGGTTATTGTCCTACCATATTCTGAGAGAGCTCTCAGTTTGTAATAAAACTATTTAACTTATTCCTCCATCTACCTAGCAACATTTAAGTATCAGTGGTGCACATGTCTTTATTAAGGAATTCTAAAACTGTAAATCATTTTTACTACTTATAAAGTCTCTTTAGACTAGATCACGCAGAGCTGACTTACTTCTTAGTTGCTTTTTTATATGAACTATGTTTTTGTTTTTAACTCCAAAATATTGTAATGAATGTTATTGTCTAATTAAGCCCTAAAAATTCTCCACTAATTACTGCAGGAATAATCAACTGTTTTGACCTGCAGTTTTATAAACAAGAATAAATAATTGCGTCGAAGCTAATATGTGGTATAATGGCCCAGTGGGAATTATTATACATCCTGAAAACAATAATAATTCTCTCAAAACAGCTGAGATACACCTTTTTTAAAAACAATTTAGGAGGATGCAGAGACTATTTCCTGTTTTGCTCTTGTAAAAGTTATAGGGTAATTTTGTGCTAATGAAGTCAGACTAACGAAGCATAATATTTTCAAAATATTATCATGCATTAGGGACTAGTTTAATTTTTAAAAATTCATGAACAGGAAAAGCAATTCTTCTTAAAACTTCTTTGGTCTTTTGGTATACACAAGGATTTGTTTATAATACCCCACATCTCTTATGTACCTTGAAATTATTACCAGGCTTTTATATCCTTCCTGTATGTGTTTCATAATAGGTAAAGAACTAACACAAAAGAAAACACTAAATGTTATTTTAACCTGTTTTTCAAATATGCAGCAGATGTGGGTTGCTTCACGTAAAGTCTTTCTCCTTTTCCTTCCCTGTCAACAGACTCTAGAATTCTTTGGGTATACCTTCCATGTGCCTCTGAACATTGGTGGGTAAGGATATGTTGTCTAGAGCTACTTAGGATGACACAGTAGAAAGGTGACATGAGTTACCTACTGAATTTATCACCTGGAACCATCCCACCCTAGATTTCTTGCTATATGTTATATGATATATTAATTCTCTTTAGCGATTAAGCCATTTTGAGTTGTTTCTTTTCTTGCACTGCATCCTTATGGAAACAGTGTTTATAAAACCAGTTTTTAAAGTCAGTCAAATTTCCTTCCATTAATAACGGCTAAATTGGAAGCTGCTGTCCTCTGTATCTTCCCTTTATTCATTGCCAGTATTTACTTACTGACAGTGAAGATAATTATTTGGAATTTTTTTTGGTAAGTTTATTTTATTTATTTATTTATTTTTGGCTGTGTTGGGTCTTCGTTGCTGCTCATGGACCCTCTCCAGCTGCGGCGAGCAGGGGCCACTCCTCGCCGCGGTGCGTGGGCCTCTCACCACGGTGCCCTCCCCTGTTGCGGAGCACGGGTTCCAGGAGTGCAGCCTTCAGCAATTGTAGCACGTGGGCTCAGTAGCTGCGGCTCATGGGCTCCAGAGCGCAGGCTCAGCAGCCGTGGTGCATGGGCCCAGCTGCTCCGCGACATGTGGGATCCTCCTGGACCAGGGCTTGAACCCGCGACCCCTGCATTGGCAGGCAGGCTCTCAACCACTGCGCCACCAGGGAAGCCCTATTTGGATTTTATTGAACAGAACTTTTTCTTTTTTTTTTAATTTATTTGGTTCCGCTGGGTCTTAGTTGCAGCAGGCAGGCTCCTTAGTTGTGGCTTGCGAGCTCCTTAGTTGCGGCTTGCCATCTCCTTAGTTGTAGCATGCGAACTCTTAGTTTCAACATGCACAACATTCCCTGGGATCAAACCCGGGCCCCCTGCATTGGGAGCTCAGAGTCTTAACTCACTGAGCCACTAGGGAAGTCCTTATTGAATAGAACTTATCATCACCATCGTAACAGCAGTAAAGTTTTTATGGTATTCCCTTTACAAAGTACTATCTTACCTCATTTTATCACAGCTCAGCTTACTTGGCTTAGTCGTTTCATAAAACAGATGAGACTAAGAAGCTGGATATAGAGGTCTAGGATATATTTAATTATATGCTTGCAAATAAGAGCA
The DNA here is from genome assembly GCF_951394435.1 of Stenella coeruleoalba. Taxonomy (NCBI): domain Eukaryota; kingdom Metazoa; phylum Chordata; class Mammalia; order Artiodactyla; family Delphinidae; genus Stenella; species Stenella coeruleoalba. The sequence continues at coordinate 34,635,140 of NC_137151.1, read as the reverse complement.
GTGCTCTAAGCTTTTACAGAAATGCAGCAGACCGATTTGATATGCAACCAAAATAAATACTGTTGTTTTGTAGTTTTTATTTGTAACAGAAATTTCCGACTCAAGGGTAAGAATCACAGACTCAAATCAGTTGTTTAAATAAACCCTCCAGAGGTTTGATTGTTTTTTGCTTTTTTTTAAATCTGGGGCTTAATTAGCTTTAGTTTCAAATATAAACATGCATTGTATGTCATAAGAACTTCAGGATATTCCGGGAAAAGAGTCCAAAAAGAGGTTTTAAATGTGGATCTATCTGGAGTATATTGTAAAAGCCTTAGGTACAGATTTAGGAGTTGTATATGTGTGATACTTAAAACTATGAGAATGGATGATAGCTTTAGGGATTTAGGTAGAGCACAAGGAGAGAATGACTAAAGACTGAACACTAAAGAGGGTGGGTGGGGCTTTCCTGGTGGCGCAGTGGTTGAGGGTACGCCTGTCCATGCAGGGGACGCGGGTTCGTGCCCCGGTCTGGGAGGATCCCACATGCCGCGGAGCGGCTGGGCCCTTGAGCCATGGCCACTGAACCTGCGCGTCCGGAGCCTGTGCTCCACAACGGGAGAGGCCACAACAGTGAGAGGCCCGCGTACCACAAAAAAAAAAGGGTGGGTGGAAGAGGAGGCACCAGGGAATGGGGCAGAAGATGAAAGCTAGGAAGAGAGTCAGGATCGCTGGGAAGCTGAGGAGAGCTTTTGCAGGAAGTGGTTGTTCTATCCCAGACACCAAGAAGAGGTCAGGCTAGATGAGAGCTGAAGCTGAAGGTGTCCTGACCACATCTACTTGCCATTTGCCAAAGCAAAGAATGTTTTTCTAATTTTCAACCTCAATTTTTTCCTTTTATCATGTTCATGTTAGTATCATGTTACAATATTATATTGTGCACTTTTGGGATTTTACACAAAATCAGTAAAGGTGTAAATCTTACGTTATTATTTGTGACATATAAATACCATTGTGGGGCAATTGTACTCCAATAAAGATGTTTAAAAAAATAAATAAATAAAAAAAATAAAAGTAAAAAAAATATACATGTATATTTATATACACCTGCACACATACCCACACATATAATAACTTGTGCTTACAAAGACTATTTCCAGAAGGCTACCCGAGAAATTGGTTACTTTATTGCCTTCAGAGCAGCCAACATCTGGGACATCCTTGAGGAATAGGGGTTGAAGAGAGATTTTCTACTTTTGTACCTCTTAAATCGTGTGCATATAATGTATCTCCAATTCCAAAAATAAATAACATTAAAGCTAAACAAATAAAACAAAGGCCATTTTATCACGTTGAACTTTGATAATTATGGGGAAAAGTATTTTAAGACACTGCTGTGGCTGGAAAAAATGTTATGACTTGGTCCTCTGAACTCATGGTCCCTGTAGCTTGGTCTGTAAGGGAGAGTGGGTGGATTTATTAAAGTAACGTTAAGTTAGCATTGGTCAAATATACCATAGTAAAGAGTGGTATGGTAGTATGTTATCAACCATATATATATATATATTAAATTGTTGATTCCTGCTAATGGACAGTTAGCAAAATCCAGTAGCCAAAAGGTCAGTATTCTCCTTGGGGTAATAGCCCACTTCTGAAGCCAAAAGATGCATGGTAATTGATTAAGCAGATCCTGTTTTCTCGTACTGAGTCCTGAATTCTGTACTTATGATTCAAAACAGAGTTAGAGCATTAAATTCTCAGTGTAATCAAAATATTCTCTTGGAGAGTTTTTCTGTTTTCTTTTTACAGACATGATTTATTCAAAAGAGATATGGGTGTTAATTATAGAAAACGTGGTGTTTTAATATAAAGAAATTGGAGAAAAGCATCAGGTTAAACATAAATTATTCAGTTCTATGAGTATTAGATTAGAAATTTAGCTGGTATGTAAAGTGATTGTCAGGAAAGTATACTGCTGTTCAGTTTTCTCTTTTCTATCTGTATAAGAATTTGGGTTAAAAATAGCAAACACTGAGCATGTGCATCATAGATACAGCTGCTGCAAACACCAGAGGTATGGATGCCGTGATACTGTAAGTGGATGATTAATGTAAGGGGCCTTAAGGTTTTGTTAACAGCTCAGTGAAATGAAAAGTTGCTTTTTGATGTCTGCAGCCAAGATGGATAAATTATGATTGAAACAATTAACAATGAATTTGGAACAAAGAATAATTTATTTTTTGTAAAAATGGAAAACTGAACTGCTTGTAAAATTCAGATAAAATTGCATAGCTGTTGGCATACCAAACCAGGTTTAGCAAATACAATGAATATTCTTTAATGAAGGAAGTTTTCTTTTTAGCTGTAGGTTAAAGTCCCTATAATTCAAATTGTATTTGCCATTTCCCAATGGGAGAAAAAGCTGTTTTTATTTCCTTGGATATAAAGTAATTATGGGCAGTCCTTCATTTACAAAGTAGACTTTAGTTTCATTCAAATGCGATGTAAAATTTTTATGAAGTGAGAAATTGGATTAGCTCTATTTTCCCTTTTTATATTATGGTCTCCATCAGTCATCTTTCTTGTTTCCCTTCTCGCTGTTGACTCCATGCCCACTGTTCAGGTTTCCAACATGTTATATAGCTACTGCCCTATTTTTAATTTTTCTTTTCTTTTTGCTACCAAACTTCCTTTCTGATTACTCTGTATCTGTCGCCTCCCTTTTTTACTATCCACAGTCCTCCTAACAAGTGAGGATTGCACGTGAGCTTACAAGTGAGCTCCTGATAACTTAGTATGGTGGCCTTTTAGCCCTCATCCGTGGCAACATCTTCGTGGCGTTAGACACTGTTAACGCATTTACCCTGTGGTGGATGTGTTTCCCCTGGACTTCTTAGTCCCTGCTCCTTGTTCTCCACCTCCTTGAATACTTTTAGTTCCTTCCCTTTGCTTTTGAAGTAAGAATGTTTCCCGAGGATCTAGCCATGAAAAAAATTCCCTCCTTTTTACGGTTTACACAGGAGAATCTCATTCATTTCTGCTTCTGTTATCATCTTCATGCATAGCTACCTTCTCATTTTTATTTATTGTCTTGACTTGATTCCCAAGTTCCTGATCCACAGATGTTGCACTCATAGAGCCAATAAGATATTTATGGGATTATGTATACTATTCTATCTTTAAAAAATCTTCTCTGTACCCTAGTTTTCCTGCTGGCTACTACCATATTTCTTTGCTTCCTTTACAGGATAATTCCTTAAGACAATAATCTCTACTCACTCTCTCCCCTTCCTCTCTTCCCATTCTCTCTTGAACCCATTCAGGTAGGGCTTTTGTTCCCTACTGTTGTATCAGAGTTGCTCTTGTCAGAGCTATGAATCAAATGATCAGTTCTTAGACCTCATTTCACTAGACTTCTCAGCAGCATTTGTTATAGTCGTTCATTCTCTCCTTCTCAAAACACTTTCTTAACTTGGCTTCTAGGTCACTACATTCTTCTTGTGTCTTTTTACATTACTGGACAGTCCTCAGTTTCCCTTGCTGGATCCTTCTCCCTTTCGTGACCTCTGATTGTTGGAGTGCTCCACGGCTCAGTCAGTAGCTCTCTTCTCTTCTTCCTAGGTGATCTCATTTAGTCTCCTGGCTTTAAATATCATCTGTTTGGTATTCTGCTTTAGAATAATTTTAGTGTCCCCTCTCCTTTGTTACCTCCCTTCAATTTTGCACATTCAGATTTTCAGAATGTGTCCCTTCCTCTAGAGTCCTTATTTAGAATACACATCATCCATTAAATTCATACATATTGCTCACCAGATTTCCTTTTCATCTTCTCCTATCTTGAATCTGTGTTAAGGTGTTTTTATTGTTTGGCTATTTTTCTTAAGTATGTTTCCTCAGATGGTTTGCTTGAGTGATATAATCTTGGAGATCTTGGTTAACCTCAAATATCTTTTTGTCATCCCTTTTAATTAATGGGTATCTCAGCTGGATATAAGATCCATGAGTTCTTCTGCTTTCCTTTCAAGTAGTCTAGATTAGCTTCCATTGTTTTTTAGTCTCTGGTGTTGATGATAAAATTCCAATACACTTGTTTTTTCCCTTAATGATAATTGTTCTTTCTGTCTGAATACTTACAAGGTTTTTTTCTTTATTTATAAGATTAATGAATTTTATAAGGATGTGAGTAGATACTTGTCTTTTCTCTTCAATTCACCCTGAAACATGGTTACCCTTTTCAATTATCCACCAGAGGTGTTTCTTTAGCCCAGAGAAATTTTCTTTTATTATTTACTTAATTGTTCTCTCTCCTTCATATGGTGTGTCTTTTCCTCTTTTGAACACCTATTTTTCACATTAGTTTTCTGGATCTATCCTTCAAATGTTTTTGTTTGTTTGTTTTTTTCTTTTCCTTCACTACTTCCATTTATTTAACTTTCTGCTCTGTGCTTTGAGATAATCTTTGCACTTCATCTTCTAGTCTGCTCAGGTGTCAATAATGATCACATTTTTTTCAAAATTCATTTACTCATTTTAGTCTGGAAATCATGGAAGAGAGTGTGTGTGTATGAGTGTGTGTGTGTGTGTGTGTGTGTGTGTGTTGCATTAGAATTTACTTAGGTGCTGAAACAATTTTTGTGTAGGTTTTTATCTTTTCTAGCACTTCTCTTTCACTAGATATGTGTTCTGATTATTCACTTGTATTCTGCTTTTTCAAATGTTTGGGCCTCTCACATGATCTGTTATTTTTCTGTGATAGCTCATTGGAAATCAGGTCTGGTTGCTGAACTGCCCTTAATAGCAGGAATGCCAGAGGTCGGGATAGATGTAGTGCCTAAAGTTGAAGGACAGCCCCACTAGAGATACCTGAAGGAAGCCCAGTGCTCTCTGATGTACTTGAACTGCCCTAGTTTCCAAAGTCAGGAAAGCCCACTTGTCTCCTGTTAAAATCCAGCATATCCAGAGGGCTCCAAGATACTCTTACAACTGGGGTCTTCAGATACTTGAAAGCCAAGCCAATCCAGCTATCCACAGCCCTTAGTTGTTGCCTGGGGCTCTGATGCTGCTTTTCAATCAGTTAGCCACCCACAGGGCAATTTAGTTGCATACCAGTTCTTCACTAGAGTCATAAACCTTATCTAGCAGCCTTCAGGTCACAGCCTCTGCTTCTCTTTAGAAAGTTAAGGAACTTGGAGTTGGGCATAGAGGAAAACAAGCCACAGTCAAGTTGTCATATTACAGAATACCCTGGATCCTTTCTCATTCCAAAGCCATTACATTCTAATGAGTCTCAGATTTATTATATCTCCAGTTCCCTACCATTCCCCCAACTCACATATCCAGTGGCCCACTCAACAGTTCAACTCGGATATCTGATGGATATCACAAAGGTTACACGTCCAAACCGAACTTTGGATTATCATCTCCAAACCTACTCCTCTCCCAGCCTTTCCTGTCTCAGTGAGTGCATTACCCCCATTTTTCAGTTAATTGCTTAAGACAGTATCTTAAGATTCATTTTTCTCTGTCTCTCATTTTATATCCACATCCCAATCGATCAGCAAATCCTGTTGGCTGTACTTTCAAAATGTACCTAAACTGACCACTTCTCACCTCCGTCATCTCTACCATGCATCCATCTATCCTTTTTCCTTTCCTGGTCTACTTCAGGTGCCTTCTGACTGCTTTCTGTGCTTCTGCTCTTGCCCTCTACAGTTTATTCTCTAGAAGGCAGAGTAATCTTTTTAAAAGGTAAAATGTTGCTTACTTCCAAAGGTTTCTAATAAAATCTAGACTTCGTGCCATTGCATATAAGGTTCACCGTGGTCAGGACCCTAGGTGCTTCCAACCTTATTTTCTACCATTTTCCATGACTCAGTCCACTTTAATCATGTTAGCTTCCTTCCTCCTGCTTAACTACATCATAACCATCTTATCTCAGGGCTCTTGCACTTGCTCATCCCTTTGCTGAGAGTACCCTTCCTCCAGATTTTCTCATGATTCCCTTCCTCATTAAATTTGTGATTTGTTCAGATCTGTTGGAATTGCCTTATCATAAAGATTATTCCTGACCACCCTATAAAATAGCTCCTCCCTTATTTCCCTATTCCACCTACCCTGTTTTAGTTTTTTTTAATAGCATGTATCACCACTTGAATCATTTATTTGTTCATTGTCAGAAATTCTTCCAGTCACCCTCTAGGAGGGAAAGACTTTTAAATTCACTGCTATATCCCTAGCACATAGGACAGAGCCAGGTACATAGTAGGCACTCAATATATCATATATACTTGAAGTGACATCTTTTCCAAATTTGAGTTGGATTTTACAATGAAAAAGTAGGTATATGCATGAATCTTCCTGGAAATAAGTCATATTTTTCAAAGTATTGCTTTTTAGTTTTCTGCTTTTTAGGCTTGTTTGCAAAAAATGTAATAAACTTTTTACTCTTGCATATGTTTTAAATTTCAGTTAAAGTATTTGTGTTTTATTTTTCCATAAAAATACTTAATATGTAACCTGACATCTTTTTTCATTTTAAGAACGAAATTCCATTTTACTTGTAATTTATTCCTTAATGATGTATTTATTACCAAATTATTAATTTGTGTCTTATGTTAAAAGAAACCATGTAGTATTGTATAATGTCAAGGCCATTGGGAATAAAGGAAGGAAAAAATACAAATAGGGACTTTTTTCCTCTCTGATTTTTATAATATTCCAGTATTTTTTTTACATTGCCTGGAAATCCCCTCAGTTAAGAGAGAGGTTTTTCTCCTTACAATGTACTCACTGTTTCTAAGGGACCCCTCATGATCTTGACCATATCTGCTATTCTTTCTCTTTGCTCTTTGGTTTTTTCTTCTACTTAGGACCTCAGTTTATGTCCCCATCCTCAATTTTCAGTGGATAGAATTTACTTCTATAGGTTAACAAGAAAGAACAGAGAAGAGAGAACTCAGTAAAATAATAGTAGGAACCAAAATTCAGCTTGAAAATAGGCTTAGTGTGTATAATATAGCGTATATACTTTTACCTATAACATGCTAATGCACTTTAATACAGCATTCTTCTAATCTCTAGGGAAGACCAATTTTAAGGTTTATTGGTACGGAGGGAAGTCATTGGTACAGAGGGAAGTCATTGGTACAGTCACTTGCCATTTTGCTCACATTTTGAAGGGTCATTGTAGCTGTCGCCATTGGTGGGATGTAGGAAACAGTACACCTGAAACTCTAACACTCCCACATCCATATGCTGTTGGCAGCTGGAGAGTCTTATAAATCAGCAATGGCCCATTTTCTCATGCACACTTATAAACACCTCTCTCTGGCTTAGTACTTTAACATTTGTAAACTATTTTGTGGCAAGCAACTCGATCAGAACTTTTTAAATGGCTGACTTTGGTAATTAAGAGATTAATTTGGTTTTATTTTTATTTTTTCCAGGTGTATGGTGGCTGATGAAGTAAGTGTTTTCATGATTTTTATGTCTTTTATAAAATTCCCCAACCAGTTTTTGTTATCTGTTATTTACCCTGTGTTCTCTGTCTTTCATATGACTATATATCTGTATGTGGAGAGGACAGTGGGAGAGCGAGGGAGGGCGGGGCATGGGGGCAGCAGAGAGAATAAGAATGAGAAAGAGAGAGTGTGCGTGTGCACATGCGTGTGCAAGTGCCCATGCGCAAGGCATGCATTTGGAACATGTTAGTGTTAACATTAGTGATTCAAAATTCTATATTTTTGGCCTCAGAAGCATGAATGCAGCCCCAAATGAAACTGAACTCTTTTCTACTTGTCATAATGTTGCTTGCTTAGAAGCTGAACTTTTAAGATTTGGCTCTAAAGGTTATTGTTGATTGTTTTGTATGAGTGTGAAGCATAATGTTAAAATGGCATTTTACTATTACTAAACAATTTGATACCTTTAAGGGGCATGTACTCGTATACATTCATATTCAGGTTTTTTCACTGAAATGGAAGTTCTTGCTACATAAACTACAATACTCTTTACATACATTCTCAGAATGATGTAGATCAATAAAGTTCTAATTTTTAATATCATTTTGGAAAATGTGTTGCTGTTTTCATGATGTCTTTAAGGATAACAGCAAAACATATACATTTAAAAATATAATAGAGGTGAGGAAAATGGATACTGAATTTTTTAAAAATATAAGTGAAACCATAAAAGATTCTCGCAATTAACTGTCTTTTAGTTTTAGTTACATGTAGACTCACCAGTGGCTTATCTCCACTCTCTCTTCTTCAGGAAAAAAATGAATAAGAGTATATATGCACATGATTGCCAAGCAGAAGGTTCATATAGGGTTTCTTAGTTCATGCTGATTTATAATTACTGAAGTTTTTAGTTTGAACTCTTCATTCTATAGGCATTTGTTTAGACTAGATGTTATAGTTAGAAACAGTCATTGCCTGTGAAAAACTTCAACAGTGTAATTAAAGAGACAGGACATAGACATTTGGAAAACAGTAGAAATTTCTATTTTGGAACAGGATGCATTCCAAAAGAATCTTCATAAATTTATAAATTTGAGAGTCCAAAATGACTAGAAGAAGCTTATGTTTTTAATCCCTGAATATGTTTTCACCAAATAGGAATATAAATTCATCCTCCAACCTCCAAACTAGGCATAACCATTTTATATAATATGTATAAAATGTGTGTGTGATATATGTATGGATGTGTGTATCAATAATTTTTTTTAAACAGACCAGTTTTATGTCCACGGGAAATATACCATAATGTGTAACATTATCTTGATAATTTCCCCAAGCAATTCATGGGGAACATCTTAGTGGCTATGACATTGCATTGCTACCTTGTTCTTCAATTTGATGTTGTAGAGATTTGAATAGGCCTTAAATGTGCAGAATCATTCATGGATTGAATTTGATCAGCACCTTAACTCTTCTTAACTTTTATATTCTCCAACAAACTCCTGTCTTCTCCTCAATTGACATTAGACTAAGGATTGTGCATGATGAGTTCATGATGAACCTTTTAGCCAACAAGAGTTTTTCTTTATACCAATCACTTTTCATCTCCTATTATTTACAGTTACATTTGTCACATGTTGAGTGATTTGTGCTTGTCTTTCAAAACCATTCTTATTTTTTTACTTAATAAATTTAAAAGAACCATTTAATATTTTCTCAGTACTTAAAAGAAGATTCCACTTTGTGTCCCTCATATCTCCTTTTTTTCACCAGCATTTTAAAGACTCTCATTCTTTTACAACTATTTGACTTTCCGAGGTTTATTATGTCAAATCCTATCAATAAGGTTAATTAAGGAAAAATCCTCAATTTTACACATAAGTACAAAAAACAGGCCACAGAAGTAACGTAATGATGTACAATTCTAAGATCACAGCTCAACAGCACTAATATCCTCTGTTTTTGGTTGAGTTGAAATGCCATTTCTGTGGAATCTTACTGAGTTAGTGTGGATGAAAGTGAGTAAATTAAAAGTCTTGAAGTAGAAGGAAACTTGTATATATGTAAATTACATGAACTCTGGTTTGACCTTCATTTTATTTTCTAATACTGTTCTCCTTCTCTTGCTCTTATCACAAAATGGTAGTGAAGTCATAGGAGGAAATGCAGTTTATAATTTGGAGGTCAACCAAGTTTTGATTTTTAAATTAAAAAATATATTTTGACGGCTTCCCTGGTGGCACAGTGGTTAAGAATCCACCTGCCAATGCGGGGGACACAGGTTCAAGTCCTGGTCCGGGAAGATCCCACATGCTGTGGAGCAACAAAGCCCGTGTGCCACAACTACTGAGCCTGTGCTCTAGAGCCCACGAGCCACAACTACTGAGCCCATGTGCCACAACTGCTGAAGCCTGCGTGCCTAGAGCCCGTGCTCCTCAACAAGAGAAGCCACCCAATGAGAAGCCTACACGCCACAATGAAGAGTAGCCCCCGCTCACTGCAACTAGAGAAAGCCCATGCACAGCAACAAAGACCCAACTCAGCCAAAAATAAAAAAATAAATTAATAAATTTATTTTAAAAAATATGTATTTTTTGATATAATGAATATTTGACTCATCAAATAGCTAAAAGCTTTAGGAGAGCAATATTACATCTCTGTTATTGAACCTACTTTTTTTTTTTTTTAAGATGCTTGAATACCCACTTAGAGTATTGTGTAATTTAGTTGTCTGCTGTGATCTTTCCTCCATAGCTTTAGAAGCAAATGACTTCCTTCACTGGAATAACTCCCCTCTCTTCTAGTATTTTTCTACTATTGTCTTTTTCTAATGTATTCAATCTTCGTGGAATTAGGTAATCTATCTACTGTATATGAGGTAGTCATTAACCTAAAATGGGAATGATGACAAGTTCTGTTTAATTGTCTAATTGTGTGATCATTGAGTATTTCAATTATAAAACTATATTTCAGATAACCAACAAAGCTACAACTTTTAATAAAACTAACTTTGCAAACTTAGCTTAAACTGTTTTAAATCCTTTTCCCCCTTCTTGGTTTAATGTAGTCAAGCGTTGTTTCAAGAACCGTGTAGTAAATATACAGAAACTTGTGAATTTGTATTCCGAATTTAGGTCACAGTCTGTAGTGAGGCTGTTGCACTATTATCTTTACTGTTCTTTAATAATTTTTTAACCACTGTGTCCTTGTTCTATTGAAAATTATTGAAAATTTTTATTCATAAAAAGATTTTAAATATGAAAAATAGTTTCATATTAACACAAAACAGGTAATTTAATTCAATATACATGAGGAAAATATCAAACCTATATACTTACTACCTTATTTGTCAAGTATCTAAAGGCTATTATTCTTTGCAGAAACCGAGCATTTAGAAAATTTTTGTCATGTTCATTTTTACTTAAGAAGATGGGATTCACATCCTAGATTTATATGAACAGCCTAATAATTGTGTCCTTATAGACAAAATGCTGTCAGTACATGGATTCTGTCTTGTCTATTGAATCTATTATCAAAGTCAGAAGATTCTTATGTGACATTTTTTGTTAGTACTCTACTTAAGTCCCGCGCCCCTGCCCCCACCCCCAGCTTTTCCCTAAGTTTCCTTCCTGTTACTTGAGAAAACATTTGGAGTTGGGGGATGGTATACCAAATAAAGTATTGCTTTCCTTCCTTTTTCAAAAGAAAAGGAAACCATTTGTCAAGGCTAAGCTACTTGGCTTGGCTTACTTTGTGGCTATTTTGGGATTAATAGATATATATTTGGAACAGAGACCATAGAGTTGTCATTATGGATGCTTTTCTTTTGGTCAAGTTGCTTCTCTAGAAGAGAAGTTTGGAGGGGAGAGGCTGTGGAACCTGTTGAGTGCTCGCAGAAGTTTTTCTGTAGGCTGAAGTTTGAAAAGCCTTGTCATTTTCTCTGCAGGCAGAAATCTGTAGGTGTCTGGAAACGCTGAAGAACCCCCTCGGGAAGATTATTTCTATCAGAAGACCTTAAAATTGATATTGTGATATAGTCTCTGCCAACATTAACTTTATAGGTTTGAGGACAAAGAAATTAAACTAGACATGAAGAATTTTAGTTTTCCTTTTATATAAGCCTACCTTGGTTTGACAAAGTGAGCTGAGGTGATAATTTTTATTCCATTTGCTTCTACAAATCCTTGTTTCCCTTTACCAGACCCAAGTTGAATTGAATACTTTCCCCTCTGAGCTTTTACTCTTTCTGATTCATAACCCCTCTTTGTTGGTGGTCCATTTCTGTTGAATGAATGGACTGATTAAAGAGTTAATACTTAATTAACACACATGTGCCGGGTTCTGTTTTAGTGATTTACATGTATTAATTTATTTCATCCCAGGACAACCCAACAGAGTATTATGATTATTATTACCACCATCATTTTCCAGACGAGAAAGCTGAGGCACAGGTATATTAAGTAAATACAGCTAGAACATGCTAGGAGCTGATATCTAACCTAAAATAATTCAGCACCCAAGTCCATTATTGCTATTCTATACAAAGTCTCCAGGTACTAGACTTTCTGTGTTTTTGTGTGTGTGTGTTTTTTTTTTGCGGTACGCGGGCCTCTCACTGTTGTGGCCTCTCCTGTTGCGGAGCACAGGCTCCGTACGCGCAGGCTCAGCGGCCATGGCTCACGGGCCCAGCCGCTCCGCGGCATGTGGGATCTTCCCGGACCAGGGCACAAACCCGTGTCCCCTGCATCGGCAGGCGGACTCTCAACCACTGTGCCACCAGGGAAGCCCACTTTTTGTGTTTTGAAACAGGATTCTTAAGTACAGAAGAATCTGCAAGACATAGTGCTCAAATGAATGAAGCTGAATGATATAGGTGATGGCATTTGTGCAGCTGAGACGGTCTATATTCCTCTAAATCAGTATCATTTGACTGCTTCCTTCCTTTCCTCATTTTTAAGGCCAGCTTTACTATTTTTTGAATGTCCTTTTTTAAAAATAAGTTTTAAATTTTAGAACAGGTTTAGTTTTATAGAATTATTGTGAACATAGTACAGAGAGTTCTCATATGCCTCAAAGCCAGTCCCCCGTTACTAGTTACTTAGATTAGTAATGTCTCAATTAATGAACCAATATTCATATACTAGTGTTGTTAACTAAAAACCATACTTCATTTAGATTTCCTCATATTTTCACTGATGTCCTTTTTCTTTTCCAGGATTCCATCCGGTATACACATTACATTTAGTAGCCATGTCTTAAATAGACATGACAGATAGCCAATAGCCTTTCTTGGTTGTGACAATTTCTCAGACTTTACTTGTTTTTGAAGAAGTTTACAGTTTTGAGAGTTAATGGTTCAGTATTTTGTAAAATGTCCCTTAATTGGGATATGTTGTCTGATGTTTTTCTCATGATCAGACTGAGGTACTGGGTTTTGGGCAAGAAGACCACAGAGGTTAAGTGCCATTGTCATCATGTCATACCAAAGGTACATAATATCAATATGACTTATCACTGTTAATGTTAATCTTGATCACCTGGTTTGATGTAATGTTTGTCAGGTTTTTCCCCTGTAAAGTTACTGCGTTTGTTTTTTTTTTGGTCCCTTCCCATACTGTATTTTTTGAAGGAAAGTAACTATATGCAGCCCATACTTAAGAAATGGGGATTTATGCTCTACTTCCTTAAAGGCAGAATAAATAAATACATAAATTATTCAGAATTCATTTGTTCACTCACTTACTTTATCTTGTATTCATATCAGTAGGACTCACGGATATTCACTTTATTTTGTTGCTAAAATGGTTCCACCTTTGGCCATTGGGAGCTCTTTGAATTCACTCCTGTGTCCCTTTGAATTGCCCCCTTCATTGTAGGCTGTTCTGTTTGGGGTTTTGTGTTTTGTTTTCTTTGGCTTTTCAGCATTTTCTTACTTTCTGGCACTACAAGATGCTCCAGTCTTATCCTGTATATTTCCTACCCCAGTACTTGAATCACGCATTTCTCCAGGATACCCGGGTTCTTTCTATTGGAGAAAGATATTAGAACCAGATCTAGGTGCTAGGTGTACTCATTTTTACCGGGGTGTCATTTCTTCTAGATCCTCTCAGCTGACGGAGCAAGGAGATAAATGCATGTGTTCTTACATATGCGTGTGTATGTACATATTTATGAATATTTATCTATGTAGCCATCTGTATCTGTATTTAAGCTAAACATGAGTTCCTGTTGATGTCTCCAGTTCTAATCCATCACCACATGGGTCATTCTAACTTCTTCCCTTGCTTAACTATATCCTCCTACTCCATCACTGAGTATCCTAGTTCCCACCATCTGCCATTCATTTAATTAATTATGCACTTCTAGTATACATGCGTGGTGGTTTCAGTATTATTAACCTGTACCCCGACAGGAAGGAAAATTATCAACTAGAGTACAGTGCTTAGGTACAGTTCCTTTTACCTTTATTTTTACAGATTCCATTCATTTTCAGAATTACTTTAAGTCAGACCTTATTCCTTTACTCTATTCAGTGAGGTTGTTTCATATACCTATAATACATTTAAATTATTGTATCACACTTCACATTCCATCATGGGACCCTCTGACCTCCTGAATTATTTTTTAATTATTTGTATACATCAAAATGTACTTTTTGTAATGCAAATTTCTGTGGATTTTCACAAATGCTTAATGTCTTGTAATTACCATTACAGTATCATGTAGAATAGTTTTACTGCCCAATCCCCTGTGCTTCACTTATTTAATTCCCTTCAGACCAAAACCCCCAATAACCAAAGATGTGTTTAATGACTCTATCATTTTGCCTTTTCCAGATGTCATATGATTGGCAGCATATAGTTCGCAGCTTTTTCAGACTGACTTTTTTCACCTAGCCTATGCATTTAAGTTTCAGCTGCGTCTTTTTGTGGCTTGATAGCTCTTTTAATCACTGAATAAAATTCCATTATATGGATGTACCACAGTTTGTTTTTCCATTCACCAAGATGAAGGGACATATTTGTTGCTTCCAGTTTTGAGGATTATGTAGGTGTTTGTGTGGGTATACTCAGTCGAGTAATTATCTAGGAGTGCAGTTGCTGGATTGTTATGTTAGTTTCCTAGGGCTGCCATTAAAAAGTACCACAAACTTGGTGTCTTAAAACAACAGAAATTTATCCTCTCAGTTCTAGAGGCTAGAAGTCTGAAATCAAGGTGTCAGGAGGTTTGGTTCCTTCTGAGGGCTCTGAGGGAGAATCTGTTTAATGCCTTTCTCCTGGCTTCAGGTGATGGCCGGCAGTGTTTGGCATTCCTGGGTTTGTAGGTGTATCACTTCAATCCCTGCCTCTATCTTCATGGGGCATTTTCCTTTTGTCTATGTCTCTTCTCCTCTTGTAAAAATATCAATCACATTGGATTAAGGGCTCACCCTACTGTAGTATGACATCATCTTAACCAATTACATCTGCAACAACCCTATATCCAAATAAGGTCACATCCTGAAATACTGAGGGAATAGGGCTTCAATACATCTTTTGGTAGGGGGTGGGGGGAGACACAATTCAACCCATAATACATGGTGAGACTATGTTCACTTTTGTCAGAAACTGTCAAACTGTCTTCAGAAGTGTATCATTTTGCATTCCCACCAGTAATGAATGAGAATTCCCCTTGCCCTGCATCCTTACCAGCAGTTGGTATTGTCAGTTTAAAAAAAATTTTTTTTAATTTTAGCCTTTGTACTGGGTATAGTTATATTTCATTATTTTTTAATTTGCAGTTCTCTAATAACATATGATATTGAGCATCCTTTCATTTGTTTATTTTCCATCTCTAAGCCTTCTTTGGCAAGGTCTTTGTTCAGTTCTTTTGCCCATTTTTTTATTGGATTATTTCTTTTTGTTGTTGAGTTTTAAGAGTTCTTTGTATATTTTAGGTACAAGTCCTTTATCAGATATGTGATTTACAAATATTTTCTCCAATGCTGTGACTTGTCTTTTTACTCTTCTAAAAGTTTCTTTCACAGAGCAGAAGTTTTTACCTTTAATGAAGTCCAGCTTATCAGTTTTTTCTTTCATTGATTATCCTTTTGGTCTTCTACCTCATTGCTACACCCAAGGCCACCTAGATTTTCTCTTTTGTTGTCTTCTAGAAGTTTTATCGTGTCACTTTACACTTCGGTCTGTGATCCATTTTGGGTATAAAGATATGGATGTGCAGTTATTCCACCAACATTTGTTGAAAAGAGTATCCTTTCAACACTGAATTAGCTTTCTTCTTTGTCAAAGATCAGTTGACTTCATTTGTATGGGTCTATTTCTAGGCTCTCTCTTATGTCCCAATGATCTATATCTATTCTTTCACCAGTACCACACTGTCTTGATTACTGTAGCCTTATAATAATACTTGAAATTGTGTGGTGTGATTCATCCAACTTTGTTCATCTTCTTTAGTACTGTGTTGGCTATTCTAGGTCCTTAGTCTTTCCATATAAATTTTAGAATCAGTTTCTCAGTCTCTACAAACAGCTTGCTGGGATTTTGACTGGGATTGCATTGCATTTATAGGTAAAGATGGGAAGAATCTATAGATCTATAGACCAAGTTGGGAAGAAACTTTAACGATGTGAGTCTTTAGTCCATGAACATAGACTATCTCTCCGTTTATTTAGAAATTCTTTGATTTTTTTTCTCATCGGTAATTTTCTTTCCTTTTTTTTTGTACTGAGGTATAATTGACATACATTATATGTAGTTTCAGGTATACAACATAATGATTTGATATTTGTATATATTGCAAAATGATCACCACAGTAAGTCTAGTTAACATCTGTTACCATACAGTTACTAAATTATTTTTCTTGTGATGAGAACTTTTAAGATCTACTCTTTTAGCAACTTTCAGATATACAGTGCATTATTATTAATTACAGCCACCAAGCTGTACATTACATCCCCATGACTTATTTATTCTATGACTTGAAGTTTGTACCTTTAGACCCTCTTCACCTATTTCATCCACCCTCAATCCCCTGCCTCTGACAACCACCAATCTTTTTTTTTTTTTTTAATTTATTTTCTTGGCTGCGTCAGGTCTTAGTTGCAGCAAGCGGGATCTTTCATTGCAGTACGTGGGCTTCTCTCTAGTTGTGGCGTGCAGGCTCCGGGGTGCGTGGGCTCTGTAGTTTGCAGCACGTGGGCTGTCTCCTGGAGGTGTGCAAGCTCAAAAGTTGTGGCGTGTGGGCTTAGTTGCCCCCCGGGCATATGGGATCTTAGTTCCCCGACCAGGGATCGAACCCGCGTCCCTTGTATTGGAAGGCGGATTCTTCTACCAGTGGACTACCAGAGAAGTCCCTGGCAACCACCCATCTGTTTTCTGTATCTATGAGCTCAGTTTTGTTTTGTTTCCACAAATAAATTAGATCATACAGTACTTGTCTTTCTTTGTATGACTTATTTCACTTAGTATAATGCCTGTAAGGTCCATCCATGTTGTCACAACTGGCTGAATAATATTCTGTGTGAGTGTGTGTTTTTATATATATATATATATATATATATATATATATATATATATTTATCTCACAAATTCTTTATCCATTCATCTGTAGATGGACACAGGTTGCTTCCATGTCTTGCCTATTGTAAATAATGCTGCAGTGAACGTGGGAGCACATGTATCTTTTTTAGTTAGTGTTTTCATTTTCTTTGGATAAATACCTAGAATTGAAATTGCTGGATCATGTGGTAGTTCTATCTCTAATTTTTTGAGAAACCTTCAACCACAGTGGCTGTACCAATTTTTTTCCCCACCAGCAGTGCAGGAGGGTTCCTTTTTCTCCTCATCAACACTTGTTATTTCTTATTTTGATAATATCTATTCTAATAGGTATAAGGTGGTATCTCATTGTGGTTTTGATTTGCATTTCTCTGATGATTAGTGATGTTGAGCATCTTTTCATGTACCTGTTGGTCATCTGTATGTCTTCTTTGTACAAATGTCTATTTGGTCTTTTGCCCATTTTTTAATTGGGTTTTTGTTTTTGTTTGTGGGGTCTTTTTTTGCTGTTGAGTTGTAGGAGTTCCTTATATATTTTGGATATTAACTTATTAGATATGTGGTTTGCAAATATTTTCTTCCATTCTAGAGGTTGTTTTCTCATTTTGTTGATGATTTCATTTGCTGTGCAGAGCTTTTTATTAGTTTGAGATAATCCCACTTGTTTATTTTTGCTTTTTTTTCCTTAGCTTTTGGTGTCAAATTCCAAATCATAGCCAAGACTGATGTCAAGGAGTTTACCCCCTATGTTTTCTTCTAGGAGTTTTATGGTTTCAGATCTTACATTCCAGTCTTTAATCCATTTTAGGTTAACTTTTGTGTGTAGTGTAAAATAGGGATCAAAATTCATTCTTTCTTTTGCATGTGACCATCCAGTTTTCCCAACACTATTTACTGAAGGGCCTGTCCTTTCCCCTCTGTGTATTCTTGGTTCCTTTGTTATAAATTAATTGACCATATAGTCATGAGTTTATTTTTGGCTCTGTTCTGTTCCATTGATCAATATGTCTGTTTTTATGCAAATACCATACTGTTTTGATTACTATCACTCTGTAATATAGTTCAAAATCAGGGAGCATGATGCCACGGCTTTGTTCTTTTTTCTCATGATTGCTTTGGTTATTGGGGTCTTTTGTGGTTTCAAACAAATTTTATGATTGTTTTATTTTTGTGAAAAATGCCATTTTAATTTTGATAGGGATTGCATAGAATCTTAGATTGCTTTGGGTAGTATGGACAGTTTAACAATATTAATTCTTCCACTCCATGAGCATGAAATATCTTTCCTCTTTTTGATGTCTTCTGTTTTTTCATCAATGTCCTAATAATTTTCAGTGTACAGGTCTTTCACGTCCTTGGTTAAATTTATTCCAAGATATTTTATTCTTTTTGATGCAATTACAGGGTTTTTTCCCTTTATTTCTCTTTCTGATAGTTTGTTGCTAGTGACTAGAAATGCAACAGATTTTTATATATTGATTTTGTATTCTGCAACTTTACTGGGTATGTTGATTAGCCCTCACAGTTTTTGGTGAGTCTTCTGGATTTTCTATATATAATATCATATCTACAATCTATATACCTTTTGTCTCCTTTTCTTGTCTTTGTACTAGCTAGGTCTTCTAAAACAGTGTTGAGTAGGAATGGTGAGACAAGACGTCCTTGTCTTGTTCTCAGTCTTAGGAGCAAAGTGTCCAGTTTCTCACCATGAAGTATGATGTTAGCTGTAGGTATTTTGTAGATAACTCTTTATCAAATTGAGGAAATTCCCCTGGGTTCCTAGTTTTCTGAGAGCTTTTGTCATGATTGGGATTTGGTTTTTGTCAGCTGCTTTTTCTGCATCAGTTGATAAAGTCATATGATTTTTTTATTCTTTAGTCTATTGTTGTAATGGATTACATTTATTCACATTCAAGTGTTGGTGAACCAGTCTTGCATACCTAGGATAAATTCTACTTGGCCATGGTATATAATTCTTTTTTATACATTCCTAGATTTGGTTTGCTAATATTTTGTTAAGGATTTTCACATCTATGTTCCTGAGAGGTATTGATCTGTAGGTTTTTGGGGTTTTTTAAAATAATATCTTTGTTTTTGGTGTTAGGGTAAAGCTGGCCTTGTAGAATGAGTTAGGAAGTGTTCCCTTTGTTCTACAAAGGCCAAAGCTGAATCAAATGAAAATAGCTACTCTTTACTGCTGCCAGAGTTGTATTCCTCAAATTCTCCATTTCCCCCTGTTGCCTATAAAGTAAAGCACTACATCATAGTCGCTACCTGTGTCTTCTATTCTCTTCTCCCCTTCTCTGGCATCAATTCTAGTGACACTTCCATCTCCCTACCTATTATAATATCTACCACTTATTATAAATGTTATATTAGATAGGTTAATCTCTCTGAGCCTTTGTTTCTTTATATACATTTGGGAGTAATAATACTTTTCTTATGAGATTACTTACGTAAGGAACAGGAGGAATATATCTCAGATATTCCTTTCCCCTATTCTGTTCCCAAACACCATGACTTTTTAAGCTTTGCTATCTCTATATTTGCTGTTCTTTTTCTGATTAATTCCTTTCCTTTTGTGTCCCCATCTTTCCCCAAGTTCACCTAACAAAAGCATCATTTAAAACCCTCTTCAAATATCACTTCCTCTGTGTCACCGTCTGTATCACCAGCCTTTGAGCCTCTTGGTTCCTATGTGCTCTCACTTCTACTTTAGTTTGAATCATGTTCTAGTGTACTTTACTGGTTCTCTCCCAAAGATTGGAACTCCTAGGACTCAAGCCATATCTACGTAGCAGTGTCTAGGGAATAGTAGATTTCCAGTTAATGCCTTCTGAATGAATGAATAAGAGAGAAAAAGAGAGAGAACTTCTTTTGTCTCATTAATTGTTGTTGTTGGTTTGAGACCTTTGGACTCATCTCAGATAAGCATCTCTTTATCTGAACAAAAGGGACATCTTGTCTATAGTCACCAGTACTTTAAATTATGTCCACTGCCACCCACCTCCAGTTATTCTTGTGGCATGGAGATAATGGAGAAAAGATTCCTCTAAGTGGGATTTGGAGGTTGGGGTCTTTTTTTTTTTTAATTTTTTTTTATTTTTGCTGTGTTGGGTCTTCGTTTCTGTGCGAGGGCTTTCTCTAGTTGTGGCAAGCGGGGGCCACTGTACATCGCGGTGCACGGGCCTCTCACTATCGTGGCCTCTCTTGTTGCCGAGCACAGGCTCCAGACGTGCAGGCTCAGTAGTTGTGGCTCACGGGCCTATTTGCTCCACGGCATGTGGGATCCTCCCAGACCAGGGCTCGAACCCGTGTCCCCCGCATTATCAGGCAGATTCTCAACCACTGCGCCACCAGGGAAGCCCAGGGGTCTTTTTAAAAAAACTATTAAAATGTCTAGCATAGGGCTTCCTTGGCAGTTTAGTGGTTAAGACTCTGTGCTTCCAATGCCGGGGTCACCTGTTCGATCCCTGGTCGGGGAACTAATCCCACATGCTGCGCGGTATGGCCAAAAAGAAGGAGAAAAAGAAAATCAACTTAAAAAACAACAAATGTTTAGCATTGAGTTGTCTTGCTTCCTTCTGGTCATCCTCAGTTTGAAATGTTTTTATCTTGAACACTTGAAATGTATAATACTAATGCAACTGATTTCATTTTCAATTTTAAAGAAGTTTACCCTGATTTCTTTAGGGAATGATGTAATTTTGCTCAGGGCTCCTGCTGTTTTGCACAGCCAGGCTATTGCAATGTTCTCTCCATAGTCTTGGACAAGATTCAAAATGAAATGCAGAGGGGACAGCAATGGTGAGTTAAACCGTACCCAGATAGAGTCAGACACAAAGCGTTTTCCTGGAATATAATGTTTATAACTCACATAAGCATTGAAAGGCACAAAGCACTAATGCCATTGTGTCACCCTAAGGCACTTTTATTATATAGTAATACTTCAAGTACATTGTAAGGAGGATGTTGCAAACGTTCCTGCCTCACCAATTTTTATTAACTGAAATGTTCTTAATGGGATAGAAATTATTTAAAATCTGGAGGGGAGGTTAAAATTAATTATCACCCCATAATCTGCTTCTTTTTTTTTTTTTTTTTTTTTTAAAGTAATGGACTTAAGTTTCCACAGAACTTGAACAGCCCTAAGGGGCCACATCTGCACTGGGAATTGGACAACAATTCTGCTCCAGACTTTTCATAGATAGCAGCTAGGGATTGGTATCAATCCAAGTCTTATTTCTTTACATTAGAACATTTTAAACATTTTTTTCTTTAGCCATTGATTAACCTACCTTTTACCCCTGTATATTATTGAGGGTCTTCTATTTGAAAAATTATTATGAATATAGATTAAGAAACATGTCCACTATCTGAGAAGCTTTCAATCAGGAAATGAAGGTTGTGGAGTGTGTGTCTCTGTATGATATATGTAAAATGTAGACTACTAGAAATATTGGAAATTAAGTTTACAATATAACCTCCATGGTACTTTTGTGGAAGGAAACATTAATTCCAGCTTGATTAAGTCAGAATGCTTTGTAAAGGAGGTAGATTTAAGGTGAGTCTTACAGAAGAGGTAAGTATAAAGCCAGCACTGAAAAAAGGTAAATTGACGAATTTATTGACTTTCCGGTGTTTGTGAGCTGTATTTTCACAGAACTGAGGTTGAGACTCGAGGGTATGAGGCTGTGAAGTTTCTGCTTTACTTCAGCTACAGCTGCCTCACTTTTTCTCCTTGATAAATGTTGAGTTTCTGTGTAATGTTTTATTTGAAAATGGCTTACATTGCTTTTTAAAAGTTTAAAAACTGCTTTTCTCGATTCTTTAGTGTCTTCTTTTTCTATATTACAGTGATGTGAAGTATGTATCTTTCTTAACCTTTATCTAACTTTATTCATAAGTGATCCAAAAATTTCCAATAGAATGAGTCAATCTTTGGCATTCTCTGCAAGTTTTAATCACATTTTCTTTCTCTCAAGCTATAAAGTTAATTCAGAAAGTTAAACTAGACACAGGGGAACAAGGTCGTGAGGAAAGGAAGGCTTGGTGTGCTGCCTCCATTTCTTCCACCTTCAGTCTTTGTGCCTTTCACAGTTTCCGACAGAGCTGTGCTGGGACAGACTGTCTGGAGGTTCACAGCCCCTGTGGTGCGTAGGAGCCACTATGAGGAGGGTCCAGGGAAGTATTTACTATTCTAGTGGAAAACAAGTAGAAGTTACTACTTATGATCACTTTGTACTTTGGATCTGGATTTGCTGAAGCTTTCTTTGTAGTAAGACACCAACTGCTTAAAAAATAATCCATGAAACACATATGAAAAGGAGTATTTTAAGAGGTGCACTCTCTTTGAAAAAAGATCTGACTCTTGAACGTGATAAATGGAATATTTATAAATGGAATGGAATATTTATAAATGGAATATTTCCTGCCATATCAATAAACAAAGGATGTCACAGTCACCAGTGATTGCAGCCCTCCAAAGTGAGCTGGTGAGCCCCGAGGAAACTCGGGGCTGAAAAGAATACCTGCCATCTAGCAGCCATCAGACTGCAGCCATTCCCTGCGGTGAGCCCTGAGGAAACTCAGGATGTGAAAATACAGGTCCCAGATAGCTAAGGTGCACATCAAAGGGATGATTTCTGTGAGCCCAGACTCTTGGATCTTTCCATACATAGAAAAGCGCTAAGTTCCTTAACTTGAGATATCTGGTTTTCTTTATTTAAGATAGTCTTTTGACGTCCCAGTTACTTGCTCTTTGTTGCAAAACTCCTATATATCCTGGCTCCTCCCCCCACCTCTTCAGGAGCAGTTTCTCAGAGTTATCTGAACCGCTGTCTCCCGGACTTCAGTCTTCATTTTCCCCCAAGTAAAACTTAACTCACAACTCTCATGTTATGCATATATTTTTCTTAATTCAACAAACTCAACATACTAAATATGTTTGTAAATAAACTTAAGGCATTAACAAAAGAAAGAAAATTAAACTACTGTATGTATATACACATTTGTATATATACATATATATATATTATTTTTTAAATTTTTATTTATTTATTTTTTTGGCCACGCCACGTGGCCTGCAGGATCTTAGTTCCCCGACCAGGGATCGAACCCGGGCCATGGCAGTGAAAGCACCGAGTCCTAACCACTGGACCACCAGGGAATTCCTGCCTACAGTATATTTTTTAACAATGATAATATTTTCCTGTTGTTTTATAGTAAATGACATATTTCCAGAGAGTAAAAGTTTATAGAACGGCGAGGCATTCAGTTTTTTTTGCCATGACATTTGAAAGCATAATTTAACTTTTTTTTTTTTTTTTTTTTTTGCGGTACGTGGGCCTCTCACTGTTGTGGCCTCTCCCATTGTGGAGCACAGGCTCCGGACGCGCAGGCTCAGCGGCCATGGCTCACGGGCCCAGCCGCTCCGCGGCATGTGGGATCTTCCCGGACCGGGGCACGAACCCGTGTCCCCTGCATCGGCAGATGGACTCTCAACCACTGCGCCACCAGGGAAGCCCCATTACTTTTTTATTCCAACGTTTTTATAGTATTTTAAATTTTCTTTACCTTATTAGTTTATGACAGAGTGTTCAAATGAATCTAATGAACTGTTTTCTCTACTTTTAACATCACTAGCATTTCGTAAAGTCAAGTCAAGCCCAGGTTAGATCTTAACATATGCAACTTCTCCGTATAAATCAACTTTTATTATTTATTGTTATACTTATTAACACTTTGCAAGTAACATTTATTTTGATTCTAAAGCCAATTTGAATTTGTGTCATAAGACAATTTTCTTAGATAACATTTTCACTAAAATTTCTGAAGTTCAGATATATACATTTTCTCTAGTCAACTGGTTCCATAAAACCAGAATCAGGGGCTTCCCTGGTGGCGCAGTGGTTGGGAGTCCGCCTGCCGTTGCAGGGGATATGGGTTCGTGCCCAGGTACGGGAAGGTCCCACATGCCACGGAGCGGCTGGGCCCCGTGAGCCATGGCCGCTGAGCCTGCGCGTCTGGAGCCTGTGCTCCGCAACGGGAGAGGCCACAGCAGTGGGAGGCCCGCGTACTGCAAAAAAAAAAAACCAAAAAAACCAGAATCAATTTTTTATTTTGACATGGATAATATTTAATAAATGAGGACTGTGACTAGCATATGATTCCATTATCATAATTTTGACATATCTCATTTCTTTTTATGGAGTAAAATTGAATTCCTTATATAATAATTGACGGGCTGTGCACTTCTGAGCATATTCTGTATATAGATTCATTTAAGAAATTTGGAGCCATTATTAGTTCTAGTAGAAGACAAAGGAAGAGAAAGATCACAGAAGTTATTCTACAATATATTTAGTTATATTGGGAAAACAAGGCACATCCCTATCCAATAAAAATGTTAGAAACCAAATATATTTCACTTTGCTATATAATACTTCCCTGGGGTTCATGTGACATTGCATTGTAGGAGAAATTATCTGTAACTCTGTCTAATACAGAAACAATCTATACAAATTCCACTCTAGAGGGAAAAACTTTATAGTTTGGACCCAGGAAATTTTATCTTGATGTGGGTTGGTTGATTTTTAGCCCCCAAAATCATCTCTTTAAATATTCTCTAAACATACAAAAATTAATTTTTAGGCATTTAATGTTTACAAACATTCCTGGTTTTCTCTTTCTTATTTCTTAATAGTCCTAGTGTTTCTTTATTGCCTAAGCCAATTTAAACAGCAATTTTTATTTTTGATAGCATTCCATGTCTTTTCCTTAGAATGACAAATTGATTTTGCAGCCTTATTGGATTCACATTCTTGTTTCCTTTTCAGCAAATAATGCCTAATCCCAGTCTTTGATGATCATCCTTTACTTTTTAACCTTTGACAGCTATCTACCCAACTCAGTAGGGCTCTATTTTTAGTCAATAGTGGCATTTTGGCAAGTGGTAGAAGATGTGATTAGCATTTTTTTTCTTCTTGCTTGTTTGCTTTTCATTTTATGTAACCATTTATTATTCTTTTCTTAAAAAAAAAACTTACCTTATGAAGGCTTCCTTTTTACTTCCTTTTTATTATAATATATGACCCATTTTAAATGGGTCTCAGTTCTGAATTTGAGTAGTGAATCTCTGACATTGCTTAATTTACATTTTCAAAAATGACTGGATTGAAATTTCAGTTTCTTTCTAATGGTTCTAAAGTGATTGCTATGTGTCAACACAAGAATGACAGATTAATACAAGTACTAGTTCAACTGAAAACATTCT
This sequence comes from Stenella coeruleoalba, assembly GCF_951394435.1. Classification (NCBI taxonomy): domain Eukaryota; kingdom Metazoa; phylum Chordata; class Mammalia; order Artiodactyla; family Delphinidae; genus Stenella; species Stenella coeruleoalba. Next base: position 34,609,868 of record NC_137151.1, on the reverse strand, counting down.
AATAACCTCGTAAAATTTTTTCTCTGAATCTTTTGATTGATTTGCATTTGATTTCTTATTTTGAAAGCAAAAGTAATTTTCTTCTTGTCAGAAATAAGTGGTGACCTTATTTATTTACTTCACTTCCACCACGATTATATAAATGAAGAAAATATTATTTTAATATACTGTCTGAATTTCAACATGAGGTTCTTTATTCTTTATTCTGATGTTGTCTTCAAATTAATTATAGTGTTACCACATAAAAAAGGATATAAAACACCATGCTGTAATTATTTACACTATCCAAGTAAAGAATTGTTTTCTCTTTTATAAAATCTCTGGTCGAGTTGATCTCTGATCATTATTGGCAATAATCAATTTGCCAAGTGCAAATGTTCACTGTCTTTCTTTTGTTTCTTAGTACTTGTTTTCATATACTTTTGAAAGACTCCTTTGTTTACCTTTGTGATCAGCATATTCATAGCATTATTATACAACATGGATAATTTTGTATTTTTCATACATTTTTCTTCCCTTAAATGCACTCTTTTTGATTTCTCTGTTCATTACAACTAGAAATTTTAGTGATATAAGTTATTTATTCCTCCAGTTGTTAAACAGTTTTGTTTATAATGGCTTAAATATAGTGCTTTGCTTACCTGAAATAACAGATAATCAAATTAATACACAAATTAGAATCCTTTCCAGAGCCTTTATTAAACTTCTGAAATTCTTTTTCTATTAAATTGTTAGTTTATCTAAATAGATTATGAAGTTAGAAGCCAAATTCTGTTTTTGTTAAAGTTATTCTAAAAGCAATTATACTCCAATAAAGATATATATATATTTTTAAGTTATTCTGTATACTATATAGCGAAATAGAAAGCACTGTGTTTATACTGCCTTAGAATTGGAGTTGAAAATCAGTTAAGGAACAAGGTTCTCCAGCAATTAATAAGAAGTTCAAGAATAAAATCCTGAAAACGTTAAGTTTGGTTTTTCTCTTTTTTTTCTCCTGGGGAGAAAATGGCAAAAAATTAGGCAAAAGCACTCTGAGATATTTTTCTCTAAGGTTTAATCTTTAGAGTAGTTATTCTCAAAATGCAGCCTGAGAGCCATCCCCATGAGAATTGCTTTAGGGGTCCTTATTTTAAAAGTCCAGTTCTTTCAAGTCAGGATTTGGGGATTTGGTGCCTTAGAGTCTGAATTTTTAACTAATATCCAAATGATTCATAAGTATAATAGATTTTAAGAACCTAGAACATTACCAAAAGATTGGATCATGTTTTCTTTTTTTCCTTTTTTCTTTCTTTTTTTTCCCCTAAGCATCTATAATTGTGCTCTTTGTGTTGTTTTGGGCTCTCATTTTCAAGAAATTGCCAAGGCACTAATCCTATAATACATATGGAGAAAATGTAAAGAATCTTATTAGAGTTCACTTACGTGATTTTTTCTTTTTCTTTTTTTTTTTTTTGCGGTACGCGGGCCTCTCACTGCTGTGGCCTCTCCCGTTGCGGAGCACAGGCTCCAGACGCGCAGGCTCAGCGGCCATGGCTCACGGGGCCCAGCCGCTTCGCGGCACGTGGGATCTTCCCGGAGCAGGGCACGAACCCATGTCCCCTACATCGGCAGGCGGACTCTCAACCACAGCGCCACCAGGGAAGCCCTCTCATGTGATTTTAATATTACAAAACAGATTTTTTAAGATATGAAAAATATATGGAACATCTACTTCTGAACTATCGAGCATTATCAATCTGTATTATTCTATCATGAACTTTTTAAAAAAATTAATTAATTTTTGGCTGCATTGGGTCTTTGTCGCTGCGTGCAGGCTTTCTCTAGTTGCGGTGAGGGGGCCCGAGTCTTCGTTGTGGTGTGCGGGCTTCTCATTGCAGTGGCTTCTCTTGTTGTGGAGCATGGCCTCTAGGTGCGTGGGTTTCAACAGTTGTGGCACACGGGCTCTAGAGCGCAGGCTCCGTAGTTGTGACTCACGGGCTTAGTTACTCCGTGGCATGTGGGATTCTCCCGGACCAGGCTTGAACCCATTTCCCCTGCATTGGCAGGCGGATTCTTAACCACTATGTCAACAGGAAAGCCCCATGATCTTTTATTAATTCAAATTGTACCTTAGGAGTAGTAATGGTTGAATGATAATACATACACATCTGAACTTGTTACATCATAGTTACCTCATTTTTACTATCTTGTGACCATTTTAAGATTAAATATGAATGTAGAGGAGGAAAAATAATTTTTCCTCTACGCTTCTCAATTCTTGGTTGAGAATCCCTGTAATAAAATACAGATTAGCAAGAGAAAAACGAACAGGAGTTTATTAACATGTATACAGGGGAGATACCTAGGAAACATGAGTAAAATTCCTTAAATGGCCCAAGCCACCACCTTAAATACCATGTTCAGCTAAACACAAAGGAAATAACGTAGGGGCCAGGGGTAGAGGAGGGGTTTTATAGGAAGTTTCCAGGAAAAGCATGGTTAACAAGTGTAAGATTTGTTATGTGGATTTGTCAGTGCCTTCTTCATTGGTAAGAGTTTCTTGTAATTTAAGAGTCATCCCTCTATTCCAGGTATGGAGAGGGAGATGCCCTTAAAATAGAGTTTTCTTTTATAAATTTTCCTTTCAAAAGGGTAACTTCTACTTCATCTTCAAAGCTTTTCCTGTGTGTGCTATTTTTCAAAAATATAGCACAGAGTAATCCTTATGCCAAAGAGGCATATTTTGGGGTGGCATATTCTGCTACCCTTCAATGAACATCACAGAAGATTTTGACAGATTGCTGCCCGCATTACACGTATAACTCAAAATTCTTCTAAAATATTATAGTCTGTGTTTATTGTTTTCCTTTCTGTGTTCTGTAGTTCAAAACATTGCGATTGTTCTTTCTTTTATTGAGTGAAATTGTTTTTCCCCAGGAAACATAAATTATTCCTTATACATTTTCCCACTTATTCCCTTGAAATGAGTAATATAATACATAGCCTCCACACTGTTACAGATTGAAAATCCAAACATATTAGGAAAAGTGACTTACTCTGAGTCTCGACCTTATCATCAGCAGAAATAGGATGAGACATCATGCAACCCTAGGCTTCTACATTTTTTGCTTCTTCATTTTTCCTTACGTGTGAGTTTTACCATTATTTCTTTTGGAAGAGTTCTTCTTTCATTCTGCACTTAAATATGTGCGTTTAATTCATGTTGCTCCCTCTCCTTATTCCTCTCCCTCCTCCACCACCCCCCACCCCACCTAAACGTCAGAGTACTTTAATAGACTGACTTTGTTATAAGGTCACAGTTGATGACCAGATTTTGGCATAAACACTTAAGTGGTTTTTTTTGGCGGTACGCGGGCCTCTCACTGTTGTGGCCTCTCCCGTTGCGGAGCACAGGCTCCGGACACTCAGGCTCAGTGGCCATGGCTCACGGGCCTAGCCACTCCGCGGCATGTGGGATCTTCCCGGACCGGGGCACGAACCCGTGTCCCCTGCATCGGCAGGCGGACTCTCAACCACTGCACCACCAGGGAAGCCCAACACTTAAATTTAATACTCAGAAATTTGCTACTTCTTGAATAGCCTCTTGCATATTTTTAAAAGAACTTTTCTCTCTGTCTTTTACCATCCCCCTCCAAGTAATATTTTTTCAGACGGGATATGTACACTGCACGGAAGACTTAATACGAGCTCAAAGTCAGCATTTTCCTTCCGGTCCTACCCCTGCAGGCCCTCCCTCCAGTGGTAACACTATCAGTAGTTCCTTCCATCCTCCCTCCTTCCCTTCTTCCCTTTCTTCCTGCCCCCCCTTCTCTCTTTCTTTCTCCCCTCTTCCCTTCTCTCTCTCAATACTAACTGGATCATATTTACCATACTATTTTTCTTTTCCACATACTATTTTGCAGCCTATGACTTACCAGCCTTTCCATATCAGCATATAGATCTATTTCATATTTTTAAATGATTAGATAATATCTCATTGTATGGAGGTACCATAATTTCTCTAACTGGTCTCTTCTTTAATGATTCAGCATACTATGCAAGTATATCCCTGAATAAAGTCAAAGTATTGGACTTGCTGGATGGTCAAATCACTATTTATATCTACAATAGTGTACAAGTGTAAATTTCTCCAAACTTGCTCCAACACTGTTATCAAATCTTTAGTTTTTATTTGTCTTATTCTGTAGGTGAAAAAATGGGTTCTCAAAGTTTTGATTTCTTCATCCCTAAGTATGAGTGACCTTGGGCATCTTTTGATGGTTGTTGAACGTACTTTACATATATGAGTGGGTTATTCAGTTCTTTTCTCCATTTTTCTATTGGATTGTTTGTCCTTTTTTTTTTTTTTTTTTCCTTTCTGGTAGAAACTTTTCATAAATTGAGGAACTTGGCCTTCAGTCATTTGTATTACAATTCTGGGTTTTTTTTGGTTTCCACATAGTTCTTTTTGTATTTTCCTTTATGCTTTTTGGAGTTGATATAATGAATTTAAATGTCTACTCTGTTTTTATTTTTATTTCTACACATCTTTTTTCTATCACTTTTATATGTGTTACTTCTTAGTGTGTATATATTTTTTTGGGGGGGGGAGGGTGGGGCATGCCATGAGGCATGTGGGATCCTAGTTCCTCGACCAGGCATCAAACCCACGCTCCCTGCATTGGAAGGATGTAATCTTAACCACTGGGCCACCAGGGAAGTCCCAGTATATATATATTTGATCTTTCTGGAAATTGACTTCTAGTGAGAGGTGAGGCAAAGACCTACTTGTATTATTTTTCCAAGTGGTTAGTGTAGAGGAGTAAAAAGTTTTCCCTGACCCTCTTAGGGTCCCTGGCTGGCTGTGAAAAGTAAACTGACAAAGACAGATAAACAGGAGTAAAGCATACAAATTATATTGAATTTTTTCATATACATGAGAGCCATCACAAGAGAATGAAGACTCAAAGAAGTGACCAGAGCAGGAAGTTTTTATACCTTTCAGACAATCAGACAATAAATTTGTGAAGAATTGACCAGGCAAAGGAGTTTGGGCTAGGAGTAGTAAATGGTGAAAATGTAACTAGGAAGATAAGGGTTAGTTTAACAAAGTTTGTTTGTAGATTCCTCTGGTGCCTTCCTGGACTGATAAGAGTCTGTCTCCAGGAAAAGGAAAATTTATTTCCTGCCTTTAGGTGGGAAGGAGGGAGTTTTTTCTGCATTTAGTACTTCCTAATTGCCTTCAGCTCAAAATAATTTTTATGTCAGAGAGGCATGTTTTGGGGCAACATATTCTGGTTTCCTTTATTAATTAATTTTCCTAACATCATTAGTTGAATAAACCATTTTTTCCCCCAAAATGCCACCTTTATCACATGCTCAATTCCCATATATGTCTTGCTTCTACATTCTCCTCTGTTTCATTGCTCTGTTTTGAATATTCCTTCGAAGGACCAGACTTTTTTCATAATAATTTGGAAGTAGCCACTTACCAAAATTCTTTAGGTGATACTTAGGTATTACTACCTAATAGTAATTAGGTAGTAATAGTAGATATTACTACTATTACTTTTGGAAGTAATTACTAATAGTAATTTTACTATTCCAAGTTAATTCCAAGTTAATTTTGCTATTAAAATTCCAAGTTAATTTTACTATTCCAAGTTAATTTTACTATTAACTATTAATATTTACTATTCCAAGTTAATTTTACTATTACTAATAGTAAAAGAATTACTAATAGTAATTCTTCTATTAATTCTTTTGGTTTCTATGTACGTGGTCACATTATTTGCAACTAATAAACTTTTTGCCCATCTGTTCTAATGTTTATATTTGTCATTTCTTTCTCCTGTTTCTGATATTGGTGGGAACGTTTTTTCTCCATTAAACATGGTACAGCCTTTTTGGTTGAGATACGTACTTTTTTCTAATGTGAAGAGATTTTCCTTTTAGTAATAGTTAATAATAAAGAGTTTTATCAGAAATTAAAGTCAAATTTTATAGTTGCCTTTTCAGCATCTAAGGATTATCATATGACATTTTCCCTTTGATTTATTAACATTGTGAATTATAGTAACAGACTTTCTTACACTGAAAAGTTTTTTTATTCCTGTACTTGAACTCCTCTTGGTCATGTTATTTATTCTATTAAAGGTCTACTGAATTCTATATTCTTAGTCTCCTTAAAGTGTTTTCTCAATAATCACATGTGAAATTGATCTTTGATTATCTTTTGTGCTGCCTTTCATGTTTTAGTACCCATGTTTTGCTGACTTTTTAAAATAATTTAAAGAGAATTTAGAAGTTTTTCTCCTTTTAGTACTGTCTGGAATAGTCTAGAAGCATTTCTTCTTGGCCACTCCTTTTAAAATATAGGACAGCCCTCTTGTCCTTCCTCTCAGCACAACCGACAATAGGTCATAGAGCAGTAACTTTTTTTTTCCAGTTTTTTATTTGAAAGTTACTTCGTCTTTACAGAAGAGTTGCGGGAATATGAATAGTACAAAGAACATCCCTATACTCTTTACTCAGATTTGTCTGTTGATAATACTTTACCCCATTTGTAAAGCTGTGACTTTTAATAAAATTTCCTAGAGACTTGGTTAGAATAAAACTACAACACTAAGGGTGTAGCAGTTAACTGCTAATACTAGAAATAGTATTCTTCAAGCACATTTGCTCAGATCCAGCCTCTCTGTCCATTGCAGAGGCTTCTCACTGCTTCACTTTTTGCTATCCCTCTCATGGGCATCATGAACCGTGCTTTGGAGTACAGGCCTACTCGAGTTCACTCAAGTGCTTCAGCCTCAACTCAGTGTCTTCGTCTTTAGAGAGAGAAGATTTCTGCCCTGTCCTGCTGCCCTCTAAGGCCTACTTCCTTTCCAGCCTCACATGATCCTAGTGTATTTCCTTCACGGGAAAGCTTGCTTCAATCCATGAGGAAGAGCCAGACCATCAGGGAAGTGTGACAGCACATTTCCCAAAGCGTAGCCTATTCATTCTTGAGTAAAGAGAAGATCAGGCCTGTATGTCCATATTCCTGTGGTCTGTTTCCTGCTCCTAGTCCCGTGTGAGACAAGAGCACATGAATGAACACACACACACACACACACACACACACACACACACACACACTCTCCCTCTCTCTCTTTCTCTCTTTCCCCTTTAAGAATAAACAATAATTTTCAGATATACCATCTAAACCTCTATATAGGAAAGAAAATTAAGAACATTTAAATACTTCTGCTAAAACATACACTTCCTTAACAATGATAAATAATAGAACATAGGATTTCAGTCTAACATTTTTCTATGTCGGTTTCTTTACTTAATTTAGTTCCTCATTAAGATTTAAAATCTACATACCTTAAAAGTCCTCCAAAGGGGTATCTTCTAGAACAAATAGGCCACCTATTCTAAAGACAATCCACAAGCTGCTTATAACTGTAAAATTGGCAAAATTTCTAGTTTCAAAAAATTTTCAATCAGCAGGCATCTTTTGTATACAATTGCTGTATAAAAGCCATCACAATACAAAAAATTGAAACTGAAATTCAATGTGTCAGTTAGGATCATTGTTATTTAGTTGCTCTTAATTTTATGGAAAGACATTTAGAAAACCTAAAATTGTTCTCCTCAGTATAATAGTGATTCGTTATTTTGAAAATATTGAAAAAATGTTCTCTTGAAGTTAATGTATTCTTTTTAATTCTTCCTATGTAGTTAACCTAAACAGTTGTATTATTACTGAGTCAAGGCTTTTGTTCCAAGTAGGTGATTTAGGCTTAATCATTATGAAACACTGGACGATTCCACTTTAACAGATTCTGTGGTAGTTAGAGCTCAGAGCTTTGAACCACCTATACGTACATAATTAAAAAGTTTATTTCTAGGGGAAAAGTAGTTTCAGCCAATTATTTTCCTATTGATAAATTTTATCTAGAACTCAGCTATTCTATGCTATGTATAATTTCTTTCCTTAATGGGAACATGAAATTACACTAATATACTTTTATTTTTTAATTTGGAATCATGTTTTGTTAGAGTTTGTCCTATCAAACTTTATCTTCTGATGGTGCCCAAAAAAGGAAAAATCAACAGCAAATATTTAAAAAATAAATACCTAAGAACATTAGCAACTGATTATCTTTCTAATTTGTAGAAGTCACTATTAGTCATTTAACTACATGATCTTTGAACAAAGAGATGATGAATAGAAGATTTGGGGTTGTTACCATGAAAAATAACTAGATAAAAACTAATGGGAATTTCATTTTTTAGGTGAATTCTCCAACCAGGATAGGGTATTATCTTCAGATAAATCAGATACCTGAATCAGGTATGCAGATTCAGAAATTCATTCTTTTCAGTGATTCCAAGTTAATCAGATTCTGAGATTTTTCATTCAAGCTAACGAAACTCAAGGAAAACTTTTCATTTAGTTCACAATGCCTGCTTATTGATGTATATTGAGGAATGGCTTTCCTTGGCTGTTGTCACCCTAAAGAGGCAGAACGGACTCTTTCACCCAAAATTTGGTTCAGATGTCCAGAATGATGATACCGCACAGATGTCAATAGGATGTGAAAAAGTTTATTTACTCACATACTGCTTTTCAGGGAGAGCAGGGTAGGCTCCTAAGCAGGTATGAAAATAGCTGGAGAAAACAAGGAAAGGAGACTGGCTTGGTTTTTTTTACTGGGTTTAGTGTTGCTATGAACATCCCCGTGCATGTATATTTTTGAATTAGAGTTTTCTCCAGTTACATGCTGTGAAGTGAGATTGCTGGGTCACATGGTAACTCTATTTTTAGTTTTTAAAGGAACCTCCATACTGTTTTCCATAGTGGCTGCACTAATTTATATTCCCACCAGCAGTGTAGGAGGGTTCCTTTTTCTCCACACCCTCTCCAGCATTTACTATTTGTAGACTTTTTGATGATGGCCTTTCTGACTAGTGTGAGGTGATACCTCATTGTAATTTTGATTTGCATTTTTCCAGTAATTAGTGATGTTGAGCATCTTTTCATGTGTCTGTTGGCCATCTGTTTGTCTTCTTTGGAGAAATGTCTAATTAGATCTTCCACCCATTTTTTGCTTTGGTTGTTTGTTTTATTGATATTGAGCTGTATGAGCTGTTTGTATATTTTGGAAATTAATCCCTTGTCGGTCACATCATTTGCAAATATTTTCTCCCATTCTGTGGGTTGTCTTTTCGTTTCTTTTATGGTTTCCTTTGCTGTGCAAAAACTTTCAAGTTTAATCAGGTCGCATTTATTTATTTTTGCTTTTGTTTCCATTACTCTAGGAGACAGATCCAAAAAAATACTACTGCAGTTTATGTCAAAGAGTGTCCTGCCTGTGTTTTCCTCTGATAAGAGTTTTATAGTATCTGGAAAGACCTACATCCTTGATCTCAGTAGCAGACAATATTAGGAAATTTTGGAAACTAGTTTATCAGTGGGTGCCTGGCAGGCCAACACAGAACACTGTTAGTCACACTAAGTGAAGAGCACCAAAGTCCAGGTAGGCAGGTGATTGGCACTAAGTAAATTTAGCAACAAGCAAAAGGTAAGGACCTGGTGATAGAATCTGAGTCCCAGAGAAAGAATCCTATTTCCCAGGATATCAGGGAAGCAAAACAGACCCCTATTTCTAGAGAAATTGAAATTAAGAAAATGAGTGATGAAATCATGGAAGGAAGCAAAACCAGGGACTCATAACTAGGGCACAGGTTCGTGGTATGGTCTACACACACAAAATAAGGCCATGGCTCAGTTCCTGGAACTGTGCTCATGGTCAGAGTTGTTGCAGGAAAGAAGCAACACTAATGATCTCAAGCCAGGTGATGATCTATAATTCTTAAATTTCTACTGCCTTGGAACTAACTTGGTCCCAGAATTTTGTTTAAGTGGTTTCAGCTCTGAGGATTGGCAGGTTTTGAGGACAAGGAAACATATCAGTCATTATACTCTATATTGGTGCATAATTACTCTTTGGTTCGGATTTACAAAACTAAGTTATGTGAAAGCTTGTTGTTTTCTCTTAGGGCTAAGATTTACCACTAGGTGAATCTTAAATTTGACTCTGCAGGCCTAAAGGTTGGGTTGTGTGCTACTTCTTGGAAAGAGATATAGAATATTAAGGTGTTAAATTATTTAATTTTATAATAAAATATGTAGGGTGCTTTGTGTATGTGTGTGTGTCAGTTCCTAAGTTACCTTAACCTGTTAACAAGCCCTGCCGAACTTATCCTCAATTTTACTCTTAAAATACTAGGTAGAAAAAATGTTTTATCTTCACCTGCATCTTGTTTCAACACTGAAAGCTTTTAGACTTTGTTTTGACTCTGTACTTGAATGTTATGCCTCAAAACTTTGAAATGGTAACTAAAAATATAATTGCTCTTGGACTAAATACTTTTCAGTTACCTTCCTCCCTTTTGTTAAAAATCGTAAACACCTTTCCTGTGCCTTGGTCTTGCCTGTCCCAGAGAATTTAAAGTCCTTGATTTTTATTTAGTCATCCGTTCACTCATACCTTCAAATAATGTCTGAGCACTTACTATATGCCAGGTCAGAAACAAAATCACTTCCTGCATTCCATTTACCATGTTTCCATAATGGAAGCTTGCTAAAAGTCCACAACTTTATTTTTCTCTTTTTTCTTTCATTTCACTCAGCATTTAAAACTTATTTTAAATTGTTTTATGTTTCTGTCTTTTTTCTCCTTGAAGAGTCTTGTAAGCAGGGTCTATGCCTTTTAGTCTTTCTCATGGTTCATAATAGTAACTACTTTTTTGCAAAGACAGGATTATTGAGGTATAATTCACCCTTTTAGGTAAATTCACTTTTTTTTTTAATTGAAGTATAGTTGACTTACAATGTTGTGTTAGTTTCATGCACACAGCAAAGTGATTCAGTTGTACTTATACATATGTATATGTATATATCCATTCTTTTTCAGATTCTTTTCCATTATAGGTTATTATAAGATATTGAATATAGTTCCCTGTGCTATACAATAGGTCCTTGTTGTTTATCTGTTTTATATATAGTAGTGTGTATCTGCTAATCCCAAACTCCTAATTTATCCCTCCCTTCTAAATTCACCTTTCTTAGTGTACAGTTCCATGAGTTCTTCCATGCAGGCATGTAACTGCCACCACAAGATACAGAACAGTTCAGTTAGTCCCCAGATCTTCTCACATGCTGCTGTCCTCCTCCCACCCCACAGCCCCTGGGTGTGCTTTCTGTACCTGTTGTTTCGTCTTTTCCAGAATGACATAAAAATGGAATCATGTAGTACCTAGTTTGGGGGTCTGACTACTTTCACTTAGCAAAATGCATTTGAGATTTTTTTTTTATTAGAGTATAGTTGCTTTACAATATTGTGTTAGTTTATACTGTACAGCCAAGTGAATCAGCTATACATATACATATATCCTCTCTTTTTTGGATTTCCTTCTCATTTAGGTCACCACAGAGCACTGAGTAGAGTTCCCTGTGTTATACAGTAGGTTCTCATTAGTTATCTATTGTATTTTATTTTTTTAAAGGAACAAACACTATTTATTTATTTAATAAATTTATTTTATTTTATTTATTTTTGGCTGTGTTGGGTCTTCATTGCTGCACGCAGGCTTTCTCTAGTTGCAGCAAGCGGGGGTTACTCTTTGTTGTGGTGCATGGGCTTCTTATTGCAGTGGCTTCTCTTTGTTGCAGAGCACGGGTTCTAGGCGCGCTGGCTTCAGTAGTTGTGGCATGTGGGCTCAGTAATTGTGGCTCGCGAGCTATAGAGCGCAGGCTCAGTAGTTGTGGCACACGGGCTTAGTTGCTCTGTGGCATGTGGGATCTTTCCAGACCAAGGATCGAACCTATGTCTCCTGCATTGGCAGGCAGATTCTTAACCACTGTGCCATCAGGGAAGTTCTCTATTTTATACATAGTATCAGTAGTGCATATATGTCAATGCCAATCTCCCAATTCATCCCACCCACCCCCTTCCCCCTTGGTATCCATACGTTTGTTCTCTATGTCTGTGTCTGTTTCTGCTTTGTAAATAAGATTGTCTATACCAGTTTTGTTCCTTTTTTATTGCTAGATGGTATTGCATTGTATAGATTTACCACAGTTTTTATTCATGCACCAGTTGAAGCACATCTGGGTTGTCTCCAGTTTCTGGCTATTATGAACAAAACCACTATAGACATTCATTTAGTAACCAGGTTTTAAATGGGAACAGCTTAGAGATCGGGCAGTGTGATATAACTGTGAAAACAATCGAGACAGCAGTGATGTGGGCTTTCATACTACTTTTTCATCCAGTTAACTGTGAACTTCAACAAATAGTTTAACCTCTCTGTACTTACTTCTATTGTAAAATGTGCATGATTTAGGACTTATTCTAGCTTTAAAATTACATGATATTGTACTGTATAGGTATTTACTCTTGTGTTCTCCAAGAGGAGAATTATACATGGTCACATATATCTTTGTAAAATTAAATTGTATGAAATCAGTATAACTAATTTTTTTGATATTTGAAATTGAAGTATAGTTGACTTGCAATGTTGTGTTAATTTCTGCTATACAGCAAAGTGATTCAGTTACATATGTACATATTCTTTTTATATTTTCTTCCATTACAGTTTATCATAGGATATTGAATATAGTTCCCTGTGCTATACAGTAGAACCTTGTTTGAAACCAGTGTAACTACTATTTTAAATTAGTGGTCCTTTTGTCTCTAAGTTCAATCACAAATGACTTGAAAATAATATAATTTTCTTAATAAATTTTAAATGTCATGATAATCTTGAGCTCTTTATTAACTGTGTAATCCAGATGATTTTACATTGGAAAATTATTTTGATAATACTTTTAAATAAAATATTTGATAAACATTTTCTTTCAAAATATTTTAGCATTTATTTATTTTTAATTTAGATGGGTCTAGGAAAGACAATTCAGGCAATTGGCATCGCTTACTTCTATAAGGAGGAATGGCCACTTTTAATCGTGGTCCCTTCATCTCTGAGGTACCCTTGGACAGAAGAAATAGAGAAATGGATCCCAGAGCTGGGTCCAGAAGAAATCAATGTTATCCAGAATAAAACTGATGTTGGGTAAGAACAACTTTTTAATCTTTAAGAAAAGAAAAGCCCTCCTGTGTGTATTTAGCATATAGCCATGTTTAGAATGAGATTATCACAGAATTTGGAATGAAGAGAGTAATATGGCGAATTTTATTTTACACTTTAAAATATGAATTATTTATCTAAAACCCAACTGTGTATTTGATGTCATAAGCTCCTTTATGGTATATTTTTAAAGTAAATGTAAAGTATACATGCTTTAAAAATATATGAATATACCTATGCTGTATATACCTTAAATTTACTTTAAGCAGACTATTTTAGGGTTGAAAAACAAATTTTACAACTTTTCAAGGATTAACTTGAAGATTTTGAGCTTTTATTATCAGCAACTATGGCTGGGTTTGCTTTCTAAGTTGTTAGTATGCAAGTTTTATGTATAACTGAAAATTAATGTTAGGCAATTTTACTTTTTTATTTTAATTTATAATTTTAATATTTTCTGTATTGAAAATATTTATTTTGTGGTTATTTGAAGTCCTTACTCTAAAAATCAGTCATAGTATAGCTACTGTATTTTTCTCCTTTTGTTTTCTAGCCATTGGAAAAAACCAATCAATTTGAATAAACCAATCAATTTGAATATTAATAATTTATTACACTGAGTTTCTGGGTGAATCATGCAAATTATCATGTTCTCAGAAGTTGAAAATTACCAATTTCTCATCCACAAATAAAAAACGATGTACCTACTAGAAATAAATGTTAATACTTAGATTTTTTTGTGCGTGTGTGGTAGTATTCTACTATATTGTATTCTCTAAGGTTGTAAACATAAAGAGTGTTTGTAGAAATAAAGGTGGCCTTTGTAAATGTGGAAGGAGGACCCAGATAAAATAGATGGCAGCCTTTTTCTCTTTCAACCTTGGAACTCTAATTCAATGAAATATGTCTTCCTGGGCCGAAGAAAATTTAGACCCTATTTGCATGGTCAAAATAAAATGTATGCAATAATTATAAATTTTCTCTCTTACAATAAAACTGCATAAAATTTAAGACAAGAATTTAGAGAATGTAGAATTTATTAAGGCCTTTATAGTCATTTTCTGTAGGCTATACCTTATTTAAAAGTTAAATTTAAGTATTTTTAAAATATTTCTCCTCTATCATTTTTAATAGCATTTAGGTCTTCTAATTTTTATTGTTATTTTGGAAATATATTGCGATTAAATAGTGGCTAGTATTTTTATTTAAATAATAGTTGGGATATGTTTGATAGTACTACAACCCTACAGTGTAACTTTTCTGCAGGACGTTAGCTAAGGGCAGAAAAACTTACCCAATGTCTTCCAGGTACTTAAAGAAAACAGCTTTAGGTATATAGCAACATGTGGCAACATGTATTTACTGCAAATACATATACCTCCTTTTGTCATGCCAGTTATTCCTGGACTGTCCACTAGTCAAGATGTAGCAGGATAGCAGCTACAGTGACCTTTGAAGCCCTTGTCTTCTGTATATTGCTCTTAGTATATCTAAGTGATATTAACCCTAAAATTTTCTTCTGCAGCTTTTTCTGGTATTTGAGTACAGTAGGAAATTCTTAAGACTCTATATTAAGTAGATTTATCCAGGAATTAAATGTAGTTGTCCTTAAGAAAAAAAAATTCATGTTAGTACTGGCTCTTTAGGAGATCTGACTTTTCTGTTAGAGAGTAGAGAACTGCAGAAGACTGACACTGTCATGTGTTTTTCACTGGTGATATAGAAAACACAAGAGTGATATGTTTTATTGTTAATGCATTTATTTGTATAATTATTTCATTCTACAAACTCATTGGGAGCGTAGCATTGTACATACAAAGCTGAAAAAGACACATTTCCTGTCCTTAGCCCATCTTATGATATAATAAGGGAAATAAATATATAAATGAATAATTTCATTACAGTTTGATAAAGAATATTATAGATACGTGAATTATAGAGATAGTCCAAAAGATCAGAGATAACTTTAGCCCAATGTGTCTCTGTGTGAGGTGGTACCCTCCTCCTCTTTTCCCCACACTCTGTCACCCCAGGGCCAGGACCTCACTTGTTGTCAAAATGACAAGGACTCTATTGGCCTTTAATGGGAGGGTTCAAGAATGTGAAATGCCCTGAAGTGTTCTGGACAGACCTGTAATACTAAGTATCATCTTGCTCGAAATCACAACAGCACCTCAGCTGAAAAACACTGCTATCCTGTTTGTGGGAAGGCTTCATTGAATAGTTAACTAATCTTTGAGTATCTACTTATTTTATGCATGATTCTAGGTGCATGGAAGCAAATGTTCTCAGAAAGTAATGTACTTATCCTAGTAAATGTGGCTACCTGGATGTCAAAATATTCCAAAGACCAGTTAACCAAAAATTTGGTTTTGTTAACCAAATTTAAAATTTGGATTCTGATTTGTCATATTTGAAGATGGTAAAATCTTAAGAGATACTGGGTTTCAGCGGTAGTACCATCTCTTCTTATTTTTCCTCTTCTTTCTCCTCTGTGTTTCTTCCCAAAGAAATGTATTTTTTTAATGATAAATTGGTTACTAAAATATTTTTAAAGTACATGGATTTTCTTTTCTAGGAGAATATCGACCAGCAAAGTGACAGTTCTGGGTTATGGTCTTTTAACCACAGATGCAGAGACTTTGATAGATGCACTGAATAATCAGAACTTCAAAGTAGTTATTGTAGATGAATCACACTACATGAAGTCCAGAAATGCAACTCGCAGCAGGATTTTATTGCCAGTAGTACAGAAAGCCAAACGAGCCATTCTTCTTACAGGAACTCCAGCACTTGGAAGACCTGAAGAGGTATTAAAATCCTTATACTCTGGGCTTTAAAAAAAGAATTGAATCAATCACTGTTTTTTGCAGTTTTTAATTTTAAATCAGATGCCTCAGAGGCCATAAGAGCACATTGGGAAATTCTAGATATCTATTTATAGTTAAATATATCTTTTACCATGACTGTTTTTATCTGTTTACATGTGAACCATAGCCATGCTTGCAGGTATATATAAAAAATAGTTTTTACCGTCATTATAAGATTTTCATATTTAGTACACATTTGTAATATTCTTCACACTTGTGTTCTTATGGTTCTTCTATGGTCTCAGTTTTCATTTATCTAGTCTATTTTACATTATAAGCTCCTTATGACTGGTGTTGAATCTACTTTGTATCTTTTATACTGTGTTACATAATTTCTCTCTGTTCCTCTTTCGCTTCAAAATCCACATTTCGGAAGGTAGACAGAAAATAGAACTTATATGAAGACCAGATAGGGTATCCACTTTGAATGGAGGGATAAGGCATTTGTTGGATTCCCTATTTAGCTTTTACAACTCTAAGAGGCAGATGGGGTATGGAGGGCTGAGAGGAAGAAATGAAGGGTGAAACACTCTAAGGGTCAGTGTAACCTAGGGAAGCACTGTCTATTAAGGTACACTTAGTCATAGAAAAAAATATGAGCCTATTGTCTGGTAGGGTTGTTGTAAGAAATAAAGGAAATATTGCTTCGAAAGTACCTTGTCATGTGCCATAGTAAGCACTCAACTAAGGGTGTCCATTGTTATTTTTGATTCTTAAGCCAAGCCTGAGAAACAGCTATTGCATCGCATCTCTACTAGTATTACCAAGGCTCTGCTTTTGTTCTCCACCCTGGGAGTCTTCTGAAATACACATAACAGTACATAGACTGTGATGGTATAATTCTCAATTTTACCTTTTATATTTTTGCTCTGGATACTCACTGGAAGTGGGAGAGTGGACCCCAAGTAATTTACTTACGTTCCAAAATTATGTCGCTGAATAATGGGGTTTATTATGTCTTAATATAAAATGTATCATTTAAGAAGGAGAATGTATAAAAGATATATGTATTTTAAATGATAGTAGTAAAATGAATACTCACTTACTGATTACCTACCGTAAGAAAGAGAGCACTGACAATACGGTAGTGGCCCTTGTGTCCCATGTGATTACATGCCAGTCCCTTCACTCCTCACCCAGGATAGCCACTATTCAAAGCAAGGGTAATTCCTGGTTTTGTGGATCACGATGGTTATACAAATTGGGGATGTTTGGGACTCTTTAAGAAAAAACTATAAAATTACAAGTTCTAAATTAGGAGTTCTGAAATTGGTATGAGTCCTCCAACTTTGTTTTTCTTTTTCAAGATGTTTTTGGATATTCTGGGTCCCTTGAATTTCCATATGATTTTTTTTGTAGAACTTGGCATTTTTTACAGAGAATCCAGCTTAGATTTTCATAGGTATTGTGTTGAACCTGCAGATCACTTTGGAGTGTATTGCCATGTTAACAGTATTAAGTCTTCAAATCCATGAACATGAGATATCTTTCAGTTTATTTAGGATTTAATTGTTTTCCAACAGTGCTTTGTAGTTTTAACAGGATAAGTCCTATGCTTCTTTTGTTAAATATTTTATTCTTTTTGATACTGTTGTCAATAGAATTGTTTTCTTAATTTCATTTGTAGAATGTTCATTGCAAGTATTTAGAAATACAATTGATTTTTATGTATTGATCATGTATCCTGAAACCTTGCTGAACTCATTTATTATTTCTAGTAGTTTTTAGTGGACTCCTTAGGATTTTTTGTAGACAGGATCATATATACGTTACTTTAATTGCCCTGGCTAGAACTTCCAGTACAATTTTGAATGGAAATGGCAAGTATGGCATCTTTATTTTGTTCCTAATCTTAGGAGGAAAGCCCTCAGTCTTTCACCTTTAAGTATTACCTGTGTTACCTGTGGCTTTTTGTAAATTTCTTTTATCAGTTAAGTTCCTTTCTACCTCTTGTTTATTGAGTGTTTAATCATGAAAGGATATTGAGTTTGTCAAATGCTTTTTCTGCATTTATTGAGGTACTTATATTTTTTTTTGTCCTTTATTCTATTGATAGGGTGTATTATAATCATTGATTTTCAGATGTTAAACCAACCTTGCATTCTAAGATAAATCTCACTTGGTCATGATATATAATCCTTTCATATGTTGCTAGATTCAGTCTGCTAATATTTTGTTGATGATTATTGTGTCTATATTCATAAGAGATATTGATTTGTAGTTTTTTTTTTAAATTATATCTTGGTCCAGTTTTGTTATTAAGGTAATACTGGCCTCAAAGAATGAGATGGAAAGTGTTCCTTCCTCTTCTATTTTTTAGAAGAGTTTGCAAAACATTGGTATTACTTCTTTTTTAAATATTTGGTGAATTTGATGGTGAAGCTATGTGGGCCTGAACTTTTCTTTGTGAGTCGATTTAGGTTAACAACTCATTCTCTTCATTGAATAATGTCCATTCAGATTGTTTCTTTTTGAGTCAGTTTTGGTACTTTGTGTCTTTTTAGGAATTTGTTCATTTCATCTAAGTTACCTAATATATTGGCATACTATTGTTCATAGAATTCCCTTATAATTTTTTGTATTTCTGTGAGGTTGATAGTGATGTCCCCTCTTTCATTCCTGATTTTAGTAATTTGAGCCATCTCTCTTTTTTCCTTGGTCGTTGGAGCTAAAGTTTTGTCAATTTTGTTGATCTCTCCAAGAACCAACATTTGGTCTCATTGATTTATTTCTCTGTTGTTTTCCATTCTCTATTTTGTTCATTTCCATTCTAATCTTTGTTATATTATTCCTTCTGTTTGTTTTGGGTATAGTTTGCTCTTCTTTCCAGTGTTTTAAGGTTAAAAATTAGATTATTAATTTGAGAGCTTTCTTCTTTCTTAATACAGACATATACAGATATAAATTTTCCTCTAAGCACTGCTTTCATTGCATCTCATTTTTGGTATGTTATCTCCTCAGTTTCATTTATTGCAAAGTCTTATCTAATTTCTAAATAATTTCCCTTGTGATTTCTTTTTTGAACAATTTGTTATTTAGGAGTATGTTGTCATATAAAAAGGATGTAAAGCAACAAAGCCACTTTGGAAAACACTTTGACAGTTCCTTAATAAATTAACAATCAAATTACTATAGTACCTAGCAATTCCATTCCTAGGTATATACCCAAGAGAATTGAATATACAGCTGTTCACAGTAGCATTATTCATGATATCCCAAAAGTGGAAAAAAGCCATTGTCCATAACTGCTGAATGGATAAACAAAATACAGCCATAAAAGAAGTAAAGTACTAATATACTCTACAACATGGGTGAACCTTGAAGACATTATGCTAAGTGAAAGCCAGACACAAAGGCTACATATTTTTTATTCTATTTCTATAAAATGTCCAAAATAGGCAAATTCTTGGAGATGGAAATACATTAGTGGTTGCCAAGACCGGAAGAGAGGGGAAATGGGAAATGACTAGTAATGGGTATAGATTTTATTTTTGGAGTGATAAAAATGTTCCAGAATTAGATAGTGGTGATCGAGGTACTTTTTTTTTTTTAATATTTATGTTTGTTTGTTTGTTTGTTTGTTTATGGCTGCGTTGGGTCTTCATTGCTGTGCACAGGCTTTCTCTAGTTGCGGCGAGCAGGGGCTAGTCTTCGTTGCGGTGCACAGACTTCTCATTGTGGTAGCTTCTCTTTTTGCAGGGCACGGGCTCTAGGCACGTGGGCTTCAGTAGTTGTGGCACGCGGCCTCAGTAGTTGAGGCTCGCAGGCTCTAGAGTGCAGACTCAGTAGCTGTGGTGCACGGACCTAGTTGCTCCGCGGCATGTAGGATCCTCCTGGACCACAGCTTGAACCCGTGCCCCCTGCATTGGCAGGCAGACTCCTGACCACTGCACCAGCAGGGAAGTCCCTGGGGCACATTTTGAACATACTAAAAGCCACTGAATTTACACTTTAAAAGTGTGAACAGTAAAAGTGGTATATGAATTTATATTTCAATAAAGCTGTTGTTTTTTAAAAGCATATTAACAGTGAGACACTACTATGTGCATTCTATTAAAGTTATAAAAATGAAAAGATTTTATGATACTATTGATGGGAGTATAAATTGGGACCATCTTTTTACAGTGCAGCATAGTAACATCTATCAAATTTTTAAAAACATATACCTTAAACCCACCTGTTTCATTTCTAAAAATGTACCCTATAAACCCATCTAATATAAATGCAGATGGGGAATGGATGGATGGATGGATGGATAGATAGAGAGATGATTGATAGATGTAGATGTAGATACATATACCTACACCTACATATATTTACGTATTTGCACTCATACACATAGACTTACACCAAGTTATTAATTTTTGTAACTGCATAAAAGCTAGAAACAGTCTATATGTCCATTATCAGGAGACCTTTAAAATATTTTCCAGTACGTCTACATAATAAAGAGTTGCTATGCAGCCTTTAAGCAGTATTTATTATTATTATTATTATACATTGCTTATATAATTTTTAAAACTAAGTAAAATTAGGTATATATGTACTTTAATGATGTCTAAGACATGTTTTGAGGGACAAAATTCGAGTTGTGTATGTTATATGATCCTCTTCGTCTGAATAGAAGAGAATATACAAATATGCATATATAGGCATACAAAATATAGAAATGTATATTGAAGAAAAGGATAGCAGTTATTCCTGAAGAATAGGATGGCATGGTTGGGTGGATGGAGGGGAAGGAGGAGCCTTGATGAAAAAGAGATAGATTTTCTTTTCTACTTTTTACTATTTCATTAACTGGATTTATCGTAGTAACTAATTTACTTGAAAATATTACAACATATTGAGAGCACTTGTATTGTTACAGCTTTTTATGCAGATTGAAGCTCTCTTTCCACAAAAATTTGGAACATGGACCGAGTATGCCAAAAGATACTGTAATGCACATGTCAGGTAAGACAAACTATTTTCTCTAAGTTTCAATCCTCACATATTTACCATGAACATTAAGCTCTGTTAGTTATTCTTTGTTCCAATGTTTTTCAAGCTTGTGGTAGTTATGGAATAATTTGAAGTAAAATCTTGGGTGGATGACCCATATATAAAATAAGTAAAAGGAGTAGATAATGGCAGTTTGTCTTTCTTTATTTTTTACCTTTCAAGTATTTCATTTTTAAAACTATTTATTTTTATTGACTAGATGGATGTGCACATTGCACAAAAATGAAAAGTAAGTGCCCATTCCACCTGTGTTTCTCAGTTAAACATTCTCTTCTGGAGAAGGAGTATCCTTCTGGAGATACTTTATATGTGAAAAAGCACATGTGGTTACGTGTGTATAATGTTATTTCATTTTGTTTCTACATATATAGTATTGTAATGTACATACACACTGTTCTGCAGTTTGCTGTCTTCACCTACTATGTATTGGAGATCCATGCATATCAGTTACTAGAAGAGCTTTGACCTTTCTTTTTAAATGCTGCATGTATTCTACTGTTTGGATGCCCTGTAATTGATTTATGCAGTGTACTATTAATAGACATTTATTTGTGGTATATAACTGTTGCATACAGTGCAGCAATGCATATCCTTGCACGTGTTGAGAGGTAGTATATTATAGTGTCAAAGAGCATGTAAAACTAGAGCTAGACCACCTGTGTTTTATTTTCATATTCAGTGCCTACCAGATGTTTCATTTTAGGAAAATAAATTTACCTCCCTATCCCTTAATTTCTTCAGCTCTAAAAACAGAATAATTATTCCTTCCTCAGAGTTATTATGAGACTTAAATTAGCTTATATTTATAAAGGCTTGAACAGTGACTGGTACATAGTGAGCTCTCAATAATTTTTAGGTATTTTAATATTTCATGTAATATACATGGGAATAAACCTGTAAGATAAATTTATTAGAAGTGGAATTGCTGGTAGAAAGGGCATTTGCATTTTTATATTTTTTAGACGTTTGCAAATTATGCTCCACAAAACTTATACCGATTTATATTCCTATCAGCAGTAAGATTGTCTCTTTCCCCACACCTTGCCAACATATTCAAATAGAAATTATTTTGTATTGCCAGTGTGATTTGATAGTAGTTTTAATGCACATTAGTCTTCTTGCACATTACTAAGTGAAGCTGAACATTTTTTTCATATATGTAAGAGTCATTTGTACTTTTATCTGTCAGTTATCTGTGCTCTTTGCCCTTCATTCTACTAAGCTTATTAGGTTTTTTTCTTATTGATGTACTGGAAATCTTTATATATTGTGAGCATCAGGTCTTTATCTGTGATATGAGTCCCTTATCTTTTTTGTCAGTATGTGTGTGTGTATTTGATTTTTTTCTTTTTACAATTCCCTCAAATATCCCTATGTGGTTGTGATGTTCTGATGCCTTTTAAAGGGCTCTAAAGCACAGAGATACAAAGAATCCTTCCAAATTGTTTATGTGAAGGCAGTTTAACACTGATACCCAAAATCAGAGAAGATAGCACACACACAAAAAGAACCAAGGCTCTTTTTCTACTTAAGACTATAAATGCAGAAATAGTCAATATTAGTATAAACCAGATACTCATTAAATGGCCTAATATATTAACCATATGCAAATGGAATCTATGTCAGGAATGCAGCCATAGTTTAATATTAGGAAGTCTATTAATATATTTAGCCATGTTAATAATGAAAAGGAAAAGCTTCATTTCATTTTCCCCATTTATGCTGAGATAGAATTTAATAAAGTTCAGCATACATCTTTTTTTTTTTTAATAAATTTATTTATTTGTTTATTTTTGGCTGTGTTGGGTCTTCATTGCTTCATGTGGGCTTTCTCTGGTTGCAACAATCAGGGGCTACTCTTTGTTGTGGTGCGTGGGCTTTTCATTGTGGTGGCTTCTCTTGTTGCAGAGCACAGGCTCTAGGTACACGGGCTTCAGTAGTTGCAGTGGTGGGCTCAGTAGTTATGGCTCGCAGGCTCTTGAGTGCAGGCTCAGTAGTTGTGGCGCATAGGTTTAGTTGCTCCGCGGCATGTGGGATCTTCCTGGACTGGGGCTCAGAACCTGTGTCCCCTGCATTGGCAGGTGGATTCTTAACCACTGCACCACCAGGGAAGTCCCCAGCATTCACCTTTGATTACAGTTTTTAATAATTTTAAGTTATTCATGTGTGATATTTATATACATATCAACACATATAATATATACGTTTATGTATCTGTATGTGTTTTAATCCCAAAGCCACCATCACATGGAACACTAAAACCAAGGCAAGGGTGTTAATTGTCACGCACTTTACCTTTATTCTGCAGGCATTAGTTCAACTACTCAAAAGAAAAATAAGAGGTAAAAATTGGAAAGAAGGGCTTCCCTGGTGGCGCAGTGGTTGGGAGTCCGCCTGCCGATGCAGGGGACGCGGGTTTGTGCCCGGGTCCGGGAGGATCTCGCGTGCTGGGGAGCGGCTGGGCCCGTGGGCCGTGGCCGCTGGGTCTGCGCGTCCGCAACGGGAGAGGCCACAACGGTGAGAGGCCACAACGGTGAGAGACCCGCGTACAGCAAAAAAAAAAAAAAAAAAAAAAAAAAGGGAAAGAAAAAGGCAAAATTATTATTATGTGCAGCTGATATTATTTATTTAGAAGACCCAAGACGATGAGCTCAAAAATGTTCAAAACCAAAGAGATTTCATTAAGGTGTCCTAGCACAAAGTTATCATTAAAAAGTCAGTTGTCTTCCTCTACACAAATAATAATAAATAGTTTTAGGATATAATACCAAATAGGTACAATGGTAGATATTGTTGGGGAGCCCTTAGTTATAATTCTTGCAGATTATAAATGTCAAACGTCTGTCTACATGAAACAGATATATTAATATATTAATTACATTTTGGGGACTAGCAAAACCTAACTGGTCAGAATACATTTCTTTTTTTGTTTGTTTTCTGATTAGGACTTGTCACATGACATTAGAAGTGTTAGAAGTGTATACCTGTCCTTTTCTTGCTTATTAATGTAGACATTGTTTCAAAGAAAAGTTTATGAAATGCTTTATGATTAGAGAGATTGTGTTCTATTTCCTGTTTACGAGAGAAAGCCATTTCAAGATTATCATCATGCTTCTCAAGGCATTTTCTTTCAGATTCCATTTCAAAAGTTTTATGTTATTCCTTTACTTCTTTACCTCGAAAGCCCTATGGTTTCATAGACTCTGATTCAGATCAAGGCACTTCTTGGCATTTTAAGTTAGTCTATGGAATGTTAAATTTTTTTCCATAATGTTTGGATTCTATGAAGTTGTCATTTTCACACTATAATTTTGCAGAAGCCAAATTATGGTTAGTTATTCAGTTCTAGACCCTTATTTTATACTTGAAATGTCATGACTATATTAAAAATAAAATTAAATGAAGTTTGAGTAAAAATGTAACTTTACCTTTGTAAAGTTTATTAAATACATAAGTAATGGTAAACAGAAGTATACTTACATGAATGTGATTTTGAGATGAGAAGTCTAGGTGTAGGTAACCACCTACCTGGTTTGCTTTGAGAGGAACAAGAGAAAGTATTACTCAATCAGAGCATCTCATATCCAAGATTCCTTACATCATTCACTCTACTAGGTTATATTTAGAAGAAGCTATAAATACAAATATGACTTGGAGAAGGCAGCACATTCAGTTTCAACCATTAGCACGTTAGAGCTAGAAAGACTTTACAATCATGCAGTCCCCCTCTGTCATTTTATAGGAACCTGGCAAGGTTAAATGGCTTGTCCTGTATGTGACTTCCTGTTACATTTTTTTCACTTTTCCTGGCAGTAAGAAAGACTTTGGCAATGGCAACTTTAAAAAATGTTCCTCTACATAGAAAAAAAGGACACATAGATAGTCCAACCATGCATCCCGTTATTAGCAGCCACCTCCCTGATGTCATGCTTAAAGGTTAAGAATATCTTTATAGTAATTTATCAAAATTTCTGAACTTTCTTTACAGCTGATATTTTGTGCCCATTCTACCTCTTAGGAGAAATAGTTGTCTAAATTTTTATGAGAGGGAAAATCCTGGGTGATAGTACATATAAAGGTATTTATAGTCATTCTCCAAAAGTGTTAATAATTAGTAGGTCATGTCAGCTTCAAGAAAGCTGTCTTTTATGGAAGTGCACGGTACCTTGTCGTTAGCACTGTTGCATTTAATGTTCTAATCCATGGCTAAATAGAGGTCATGTCTACTCCATTTGCAAATGGCTCGAATCTGAGAGAAATAGTTAATATACTGGATGGCAGAGATGAGTTTGAAAACTAACTAGATAAAAATTAATAGGATAAATTCTGCACTTAGGCTTAGAAAGTCTGCTTTGTGCGGAAGGGATTTGAGAAATCCTCACCTTTTATCAGTAGTTCAGTTCAAAAAGACTTCTGGTTTTAAATAATGCTAGGCTAAATTAAAGTCAAGTGTCTGTCATAACTGATAAAAATAAAGTAATATTAGGGCACACTAATCAAAGTAGCATCTAGGGTAAGGGATGGTTCTACTCTGCTCATTGATTAGACTATCAGGAGTATGGTCTAATTTTGAATTAATCCATTCATTCAAAAAATATTTATAGGGTACTTGTTACATGCCATGCCATGTGCTAGGCATCAGGTATGCATTAGAGAACAAGACTCAAGTGGTCCTAGCCTTCATTGAATTTTCTAGTCAGACGCTAACTAGATAATTATAGTTGTGATGAGTGTCATAAAAGGGAAGCAAAGGATGTTATGGCAGAGTTTAATAGAGTGAACTAAAAGTAGGTCAGAGAGGACAGAAGAGGCATCCTGTGAATAAGTGATATTTATTTGCATTCCAGGAAGAAGAATTTTCTGTGGTAAGGCTCAGAGCAAGAGAGACTGCTATGCCTTTGAGGAACTAGAAGAAGTTCAGTTCAGCTTGAATATTCTTGAGTGAATTGAAGAGAGGGTCTCAAGGCAAGATGGAGTTAGGCACGGGTCATATTATACAGGGTCTTGTTCTTCATCATAATAGCAGTAGGAAGGCACTGGAGGGTGTTTTGTGTTGTTATTTTAGTTATCACTATTGTGGGGTTTTTTTTATTACACTAAAATATACTTGAGGAAGTTTATCATTTTAACCATTTTTAAGTTTATAGTTCAGTGATATTAAGTACATTCACATTGTTGTGCAGCCATCACCACCATCCATCCATCTCTAGAACTTTAATGGGCACTGAAACTGTGCCCATTAAATAATAATTTCCCATCCCCCCACTGCATGCATGAAAGGACACGCATGATTATATTCACAAGTTTTACTTGTTATTTTTTAAGACAACATTTTCACATGGTTCAAAATTCTAAAGCGATAGAAACGTATATACTTTGAAAAATCTTCCTTTCACCCCAGTTTCCCTCCCTTTAGGCAACTGTGTGTAGTTTTTAATCTTTCTGCATAAATTGTGTGCCTTTTCAAGCAAATTCCTATTTTTTACTAGTTGTTATAAACATACACGTTGTTTTGTACTTTACTTATTTGTCCTTTCTTTGTATACCTAAATACCTTCAGCCTTTTTATGGCTTTATGATATTATTTACAATATCCATAGTTTCTGGGCTGGCTAGAAGTTGAGGGACTTTGCATACTTTTATTTTCTCTAGGAAACTGGAAAAGTTTCAGAGAAATGGAAAAGTTGAGGGTTAAAAGTTTGATGAACGTTGACATGGTGTGAGATTTTGATGAATATTGATATGGTGTGAGATTTTGCTGAATGGGGGAATGAGATAATGAGATTAGTGTGGTAGAATTGGTGCAGCACTGAATAACCAATTGAGATCAGCAATTCTAGATTTGTACTGGAACCAGTCTTCTCTAAGGTATATTTCCCCGCAGCGTGGGTAGAGGCTTGGAAAAGGCTTATAGTTGGGTCGATCCAAGATTTTTTCTTTTTTTCACTAGCTTGCAATGCATGGACTGTGGGACAAGGGAAATTATACTATACTGATAAAAACAAAGGTAATGTATGGACTCGGAAATCAAAGTAAGGTGAGGAAGGATGTGAAGACAGGAAGGTTATTGTGGATATGGTAAAAGTTGACTTAAAGGTCCTGATGAGATAGTAAAGCTACAGTGGGTGTGAGTGAACAAGAGGGCTAGGAGGACGGAGGTTCTAAAGAGTGGAAGGTCTGAATTTACCAGGTAGAGCTCTTTTTCAGGATCGATGATTGCTGTGGGAGTAGAATGATTGGAGTGGATTTTAGAAGGTCACTGGAGACAAGGAATACAAGGAACTGAAAGGGAACTAAAAGTCACATTTTAAGAAGCATGTTAACAAATGAAAACATATCTGGGAAAGGGTTCCCGGAATAATGAGGGGATTTCATATTCAGCTCTACAAATGCCTAATATTATTGATTGCCTGCTATATTTAAGACATTATTTCAGAGCTGCCGGCAATACAAAGATGAGTAAGATGTAGTGCTTGATCTTAGGAAGCCTATAGGAATTTGAAAAAGAGAAGACCTAGAGGGAATAAGTCTTTAAATACTTAAAGATCTGTCATGTTTTAAAGGAATTAGACTTTTATCTTTGTGGTCTCAGAGAGTAACATTATTATCAAGGAATGAAACTTAATGGGAAGGTAGATTTGGGCTTAATATAAGAAATAGTAAAATATTCACATGTATATATGACAAGAAGACAATAAAATATATAACACCATACAATAAAAATGGAATGGAAAAATAACATAATCCAACTATACTAACAAGTAAATTGTTTTCATTTTTTTATTTCTATGCTTGTCCATATATCTAATAATTTTTACATAGTTTTAAAGTTTAACATAGCCTACATGTGATGCTGTCATCTACTGTTTTCACTTAGTTATCATCTTGTCTCATGCTTTAACATTGTCTTTATAAGTTATTTTATTTATTTATTTATTTTTGGAGCTATACAGGGACAAGTTTTTATACACTGTTAAAATGAAATTTGTATTAATCTTTACATCAACTATAACTCAATAAAAATTTTTTTTTGAAAACTTGAAAAACACTATAAACCTGGCAGACATCTATCGAACGCTCCACACAACAGCAGTAGAATACACATTCTTCTCAAGTGCACACGTAAGGTTTTCCAGGATACACCATATGTTAAGCCATAAAACAAATCTCAATAAATTTACAAGGATTAAAATCACAAGTGTGTTCTCCAACCACAGTGGAATAAAATCAGAAGCCAATTACAGAAAGAAATTAGGGGAATTCACAAATATATAGAAATTCAACATGTTCTTAAGTAATAAATGAGTCAAAGAAGAAATCACAGGGGAAATTAGAAAATACTTTGACATGGGGGCTTCCCTGGTGGCGCAGTGGTTGAGAGTCTGCCTGCTAATGCAGGGGACATGGGTTCGAGCTCTGGTCTGGGAGGATCCCACATGCCGCGGAGCAACTGGGCCCGTGAGCCACAACTACTGAGCCTGCACGTCTGGAGCCTGTGCTCTGCAACAAGAGAGGCCGCGATAGTGAGAGGCCCACGCACCGCGATGAAGAGTGGACCCCGCTTGCCACAACTAGAGAAAGCCCTCGCACAGAAACGGAAGACCCAACACAGCCCAAAATAAATAAATAAATAACTTAATATAAAAAGAAAATACTTTGACATGAATGAAAATGAAAAGATAACATATCAAAACTTATGTGATTCAGCTATGAACACTGGGTGCATTTATCTTTTAAAATTAGAGTTTTTGTCTTTTCCTGATAAATGCCCAGGAGTGGGATTGCTGGATCATATGGTAACTCTATTTTTAGTTTTTTAAGTAATCTCAATACTGTTTTACATAGTGGCAGCACCAATTTACATTCCCACCAACACTTTAGGAGGGTTTCCTTTTATCCCCACCCTTTACCCTCCAGCATTTATTATTTGTAGACTTTTTGATGGACTAGGAATATTCTCTTTCCTCAGAGAGTAAATAATTCATGAAGGGTTGTTTCATGGAGCTATATTAGTTTTTTTAGGTAACAAAGTGAAAGATGAGAACTTCTTAATGCAAAATACAAAATTTGAAACCCTCAAGTTAGGTTTTTGTTGGTTTGTTTCTATTTTTTAATATTTTTTTATTTTTTTGAATTTTTGAATTTTATTTTATTTTTTTTATACAGCAGGTTCTTATTAGTCATCCATTTTATACACATCAGTGTATACATGTCAATCCCAATCTCCCTATTTTATTTTTTTTAATTTCTCTGTTTTATTTTTTAAATATTACTAATGTAAAGATAGTTTATTGCTTTTGTGAAAAGGATTCATACTTATTTTATCAAATCAAACAAAGAGAAAAGAATTTTAAAATCAGTACAAATTAACTGAACTCTCACTGTCCAGAGGTAACCAGGACTAATTTATTATAGTGACTTCCCCTCTAGATAGCTTCTCTGCTTAGCTACATAAGGATAGGTAGATTGGTAGGGAGATAGAGAGGCAGTTTTATATAAATTGGGCCATAGTATGCATACTCTTCTGGAATATGCTTTTTCATTGAACACAATTTTTAAGATGTCTTTCTATATCAAAAACTAAAATACAGCTTTTTTATTGGCTATATGGTATGTTATTTTATGTATAAGATACTACGCTATGTATTTTAGATGTATTATCTTTAATTCTTTAAACAATCCTACATGATTGATATGTCCATTTTATAGATGAGTAAACTGAGACTTGAAAAGATTAAGTAACTTGTCCAGATCACAAAACTAAAAAGTGAAAGAGTAGTAATTTAAACACCCCATGTCATCACTTTTCTGTTATTCCTTTTTCAGTATTTGAATTATTTGGTAATTCAGTATCCGTGTTTATATGATTGGCTAAATAAATAGACTAAATAGACTAAATAATATTGTTCTCTAATAAATCAAATAGCTGACTCTTCCTTTCTTGGTCAACTTTTTATCTTTAATTATTCCCTTTTATTCCATCTTTTGGTTTTCTATATAGCTATCACTATTTTTTTTCTTTTTTACCTCAAAGACTTCAACAGATCTGTCAACTTCCAAAAGGCCATACAAGCTCATAGAATTATCTTCTTTTTTTTTTTTTTTTTTTCTTATTTCCTGGAGGCCTCCCTCCCACAGCCTCCTGTTCTGCTCCACTCTGGACTGGTTTTTCTTTAGGCATGGTGCAAAGCTGTCTTTCTGAATTTTCTTTTGCCGTTCCATTCCTGGATTCGATGACTTTTGTTTCTTAGTTTATTTTCTGGTCTTCTTTTTAATGTTTTATCATGGAAAAATTCAATATATGTAAAAGTAGACAGAACAAAGTAATGAGCCCCCCATGTACTCTTCATGAGCATCAACATTTGTCAGCTTATGGCCAATCTTGTTTTAGTTATAATCTCATTTACCTCCACCACCCTGTATTATTTTGAAGCAAAGCCTAGACATCACAATTTATCCGTAAAATGTTTCAGTAAATATACCTAGAGAGTAAGAACTCTTTTTTTAAAAAAAAATTAATTATTATACCATTATCATGCATAAAAAGATTAAAATTAATAATGATCCCTTAATATTAAAAACTCAGTGTTTCAATTCTCAGTTATCTTGTGAATATCATAATTGTACAGTTTTTTAAGTTTTTTCCCCATTGTTTGAGTCAGTACTCAAATAAGGCTCACACATTACAAATGATAGATCTCTCTTAATCTAAGTCTCTCTTAGTCTCCAAGTTTCTCCTCTATTTCCTTGTTTATTTGGTTAATTTTAATTTGTTGAAGAAACTAAATTGTGTCTGTAATCTGGATTTTGCTGCTTGCATCTCCATGGTGTTATTTAACATGTTCCTCTGTCCTCTGTATTTGATATAGAGATTTCAATTTTTTTAGCAATTCTACTTTTCTAGGGATGTTGTGTTCTTCCATTAGAAGGCCTGTGATATCTAAGGACTCTCTTTTTGTCATGTTAGTAGCTATCAACATTCAGTACATGATTTATTAAATCATTAGACATTGCAAAATGGTGATATTCTAATACTCTTTCTTCATTTATTACCTGACATGCCTCTATAAAGGAACCAACCATGCCTCATCCACTATTTGGACACTCAGTGGTTCTCTTTGTTTACAAAAGGCAGGATAAATGCTTAGTTTTTCCTTTTTATTTATGAGTGTTCAAAATAATAAGTTGTTTTGCTAGCATTCTCTAATAGTGTCCAGTGAGGGCTTTTATTTTTTGAAATTAGTAAAGTTAAGTCCTTTAACTTTGTTCTTTTTCAAGTTTGTTTTGGCTGCTCTGTGTCCCTTGCACTTTCATCGAAATTTTAGGATCAGTGTGTTGATTTCTGCAAAGACGTCGTCTGGAATTTTGATAGAGATTGCATAGTATCTATAGATCATTTTGGGGAGTTTTGCCACTTTAATAATATTAAACCTTCCAACCTATGAACAGAGATTTGTTTCCATTTATTTAATTTTTAAATTGATTTCTATGGTGTTATGTACTTTTCAGTGTATGATTCATAACATTTATCTTATTTTGTTTTTTTTCATACACTAGCAGGTTGAAGAAATTACCTTCTAATCCTAGTCTCTTGAGTGCTTGAGAGGTTTTATTTTTATCTCATATTTTTTCAATCCATTTTATTTATTATCTTTATTGATGGTCCGATTGTCCCACATTTGACAAAAGGGACTGTCTTCAATATGGTACTTTTGACAGAACCCTACTAGTCTTTAATTGCTTCCTTGACATCTGATATGACCAGATGTTACAGGGTCATTTGTACATTTTTTTTCCTTTGTTCCTCTTAGCATATTTCCTGTTTTTTTCTGAACACATAACCCTGAATGGTTTCCTAAGAAACGTGCACAGAAAGTACATTTTTTGAATCTTTATATGTTTGCTTATAGATAATCTCTTGATTTTTACATTGGTTGGGTATAGATTTTTGTTTTGGAAATCATTTTTCCTCAGGAATTTGAAGCATTTCTCCATTGTCTCTAATAACCATGGTTGCCATTAAGAATCATAGTGCCATTCTGACTTTTGATCCTTTCCATGTTTCATATATTTGTCTTCCCTCCTATTCTGGAAGCTTGTAAGATTATCCTTTACCCTGTTACTGTTTAATTTCATAAATATGTGCCTAGGTTTGTGTTCTTTTTTTCAAATGATGGACACTAATTGGTCCCTTTAATCTCAAAACTTGAGTGCTTATGTCTGGGAATTATTCATTTTAACTTTTTCTTTCCCTTTCCTTCAATGTTTCTTTCTGGAACTCCTATTATTTATGTAATATTTGTCCTTTAACTTTCTTATTTTTATTTTTTGTTTTACTTTTTTGAGAGATTTCCTCCTTTATCACATGGTTCTTCTGTTGAATTTTTGTTTTAGCTAAAGAAAAGAGCTAAACTATTATGAATTGTTAGCCATCCTTTCTTACCCTTTCTCCCCTTATTCCCTGTAGTCTTGTAACCTCCTCTTTTTGGATGCTTGTTGTTGCTGGGTGGGTTTTCGGTATTATTTTGTTTTATTTTTTATTTTAAAGTTTTCTTCTGTTTGCTGCATTTTATGTTTACTCTGAATTTTTTTTTTTGGTATTGTTTTGGTCTTCATTGTTCATATTGGAGGCTCTCCTCAATATCTTAATGGCCATTCGTATTAAAAACTGATGTTAAAAAGCTCATTAGAAGAGCTTTTTGACTAGAAAAGGATGAGCTTTTCATTGGGGAATCCCCAAATGTCATTATGTGGAGGACATCTTTCTGACCTTTTACATTTTTAAAAGAAACAAAGAACTGTCCATTCTTCTGCTGTGAGTGTTGCGGAGGTTTAAACCTGGCTACCATGTTTTTGGCATGAACAAGGGAAGGAGAATAATGTACTCAATGCTTAGTATGTAGACTTTATCTCAATCTATCTGGTTTCCATATGGCGCCTTTCCCCCACCTTCTACTGTTTTTGGTTTCCCTAGGTTAAACTTTGGTTCAATTTCTCTTGTAGAATAAAACTATAATCTCATGGTGGGGGATAGTAACAGGGTGGCATGGGATGGGGAGAGAATCAGGGCATGTCACCATGCCTTATACAGTCTTTCAACCAGTGTCCCCATTTTTAGCTATCATGTCACACTTATCCCCACCTTCTAAGGTACCTGATCTTTTTAATTCCTGAGACATTCTGGGATTTTGTGGACACCCCTCTTTAGGTCCTTGGTATTCAGCTTTCTCTGTTTCGTTAGCTTCTTCACTTTATTTTTTGCTTCTAGAAGTATGTTCACATTGTTTGCTGTTTCTCTTTCATTCTGTTTGTCCTGGTGGGTTAATATATCTTTATGTCTTTGGACTCATTTTGATTGAGGATACTATTTGTGTTCAGTTCACCATGTTTTAACCAGGACATCTCCTCTACTTACTTTCCCGTTTCCAAAAACTGCTTGAAATCCTCGTCTTCTGTTTCTCTCTCTCTCTTATTCTCTTTGTTCTTATTATGTAATACATTTTTTTTTAATTTATTTATTTATTAATTAATTTATTTTTGGCTGCATTGGGTCTTCGTTGCTGTGCACGGGCCTTCTGTAGTTGCGGCGAGCGGGGGCTGCTCTTCATTGCGGTGAACGGGCTTCTCATTGCAGTGACTTCTCTTGTTGCAGAGCACGGGCTCTAGGCGCACGGGCTTCAGTAGTTGTGGCACGTGGGCTCAGTAGTTGTGACTCTTGGGCTCTAGAGCGCAGGCTCTGTAGTTGTGGCACACGGGCTTAGTTGCTCCACAGCATGTGGGATCTTCCCGGACCAGGGCTCGAACCTGTGTCTCCTGCATAGGCAGGCAGATTCTTAACCACTGCACCATCAGGAAAGCCCCTGGAATACCTTTTAAATTCCTTTCCTTTCATGTTAGAAGGGTTTTCATAGAAACAAGTAATAAATATGATTAATTTGCCACATTTAACCACATGTACCTTTCCAAACTCTGGTTGTTGCTTCGGTTTTTGCTTGCTAAAGAATTGCTCTTCTCAAGAACTGTGGGGTGTATTCATTAGTCAGTTCATCCATTTATTCATTAATTCATAAGCTACTTATTATATGTTAGGCACAATGCTAGGTGCTAAGAATGCAAAGATTAATAAGATATGGTCCTTGCCATTAAGGAGCTTACATTCTGGGTATTCATGATTCTAATCTCAGATTTTCATGGTGTTTCTAAGTTACATTAAAATTTTGAGTTATTTTGTGACATAATATATTTTCATAGATCCAGGGAGATTTTTAACTTGCTCCCAAATTTATCTAAATAGCCAGAAAAACAGTTCT
Organism: Stenella coeruleoalba; assembly: GCF_951394435.1. Classification (NCBI taxonomy): domain Eukaryota; kingdom Metazoa; phylum Chordata; class Mammalia; order Artiodactyla; family Delphinidae; genus Stenella; species Stenella coeruleoalba. Next base: position 34,575,559 of record NC_137151.1, on the reverse strand, counting down.
TGGACTCATATGTTTATCTCTGTAATTCCAGAAGTACTTTATTTAGGTGAGTAGTTTGCCTCAGTTTATTCACCTGTTTTTGGTCCTGACCACAATTACTTTGATGATTCAAATACATCTTTTTTTTTAAATGGGTGCAAAGTAGTATCTCATTGTGATTTTTAAAAAATATTTATTTATTGGGGCTTCCCTGGTGGTGCAGTGGTTAAGAATCCGCCTGCCAATGCAGAGGATACGGGTTCGAGCCCCAGTCCGGGAAGATCCCGTGTGCCGCGGAGCAACTAAGCCCGTGTGCCACAACTACTAAGCCTGTGCTCTAGAGCCTGTGTGCCACAACTACTGAGCCCACATGCCACGGCTACTGAAGCCCGTGCACCTAGAGGCTGTGCTCCACAGCAAGAGAAGCCACTGCAATGAGAAACCCACGCACTACAACGAAGAGTAGCCCCTGCTCGCCACAAATAAAAGAAAGCCTGAGCACAGCAACAAGGACCCAATGCAGCCAAAAATAAAATTAATTAATTAATTTAAAAAATTTATTTATGTATTTTGGCTGCGCCAGGTCTTAGTTGCGGCATGTGGGATCTTTTTTAGTTGAGGCATGTAGACTTCTTAGTTGCGGCACACAGGCTTCATAGTTGTGGCATGTGGGCTTCTTAGTTGTGGCATGCAAACTGTTAGTTGCAGCATGAATGCGTAATCTAGTTCCCCGACCAGGGATTGAACCTGGGCCCCCTGCATTGGGAGTACAGAGTCTTACCCACTGGACCACCGGGGAAGTCCCTCAAATACATCTTAAGATTTGGTTTGCTTAAGAAACACAAAACATTACTTCCATCTATGTGAATTTCTTCTACACATTTGAACTCCTTTTCACTGAATTGATTCCTAGTGCTTCAGAATCTGCTATTTTACAGAGCTCAAAGAGCTTTACTAACAGGAGATGAACACACTCTTGAGAAGCCATCTGTCCCATGCACGTGGCTCAGCTGCATCTGAATTCCTATACTCTCTTAAACCAATACAGCAGCCTCTTTTTTCTTCCTGCAGTTTCAAGTTTAGAGCACTCGATTGTCCAGTTATACTGGTAAACATGTAAGGTCTTCTGAGCAGCATATTTTATCTCAGGACACTGGGCTTTCTAAAATTCTTGATCTCTACAGTTAGTTCCCTAAATGTTAAACATTTCCAAAACCAACTGTCTGACTGCATTGAAGAAATAAATTCTTCATGTTTCTTCCGGCATTTTCCATATCTTTCATTCCATCAACTGACTATGGTTAGGGTGAAAAAAATCACAATTTGTTGATTCCTCTTTTCCACAGCTTGATTACATTGTAATGTACAGTCTGCTCTTTTCATGGTGATACCTTTCTTGAGTTTCAGAGCATCCTAATATTTCAGGATTTGGGAACAAGTTTATGTTTTATTTATCTAGACTGTTGCTCTTTATCAGTTCTATTTGTAAGTTCTCTTAGTGTTTTCACTCTGAATAATTCCAATTTTTCATTCTATTTTCCTATAATAGAACTTCCCTACTTCATTTTCTCCCTCTGGCATTTTTTTTTTTTTTTTTTTGCGGTACGCAGGCCTCTCACTGTTGTGGCCTCTCCAGTTGCGGCGCTCAGGCTCTGGACACGCAGGCTCAGCGGCCATGGCTCAAGGGCCCAGCCGCTCCGCGGCACGTGGGATCTTCCCAGACCGGGGCACAAACCCGTGTCCCCTGCATTGGCAGGCGGACTCTCAACCACTGCGCCACCAAGGAAGCCCGCCCTCTGGCATATTTACATTAAATTATTCCCATTTCTAAACATTTTCTAGTCTGTGGTATTCTTCTTGGGTGATAGAACCAGAACTACACACTGGATTACATATATGGTTTATCATTATTTAATATGAGAATGGAATATTCTAAATTTCTCCAATTTCTATCATTTGTCAAATTGTTTAGTTGTTAAACACTCAAATATTGTAGTGGGAAAACAAAATGCTACAGCCACCTTTAGAAAAAAAGCTTGGCTGTTTCTTATAAAGTTAGATATGTATAAACTATAAAACATTAAGGAAAAAATGAAAGATTTAAATAAGTGAAGTGGAATACTGTGTTCATGGACTGGAAGACTCAATGTTTTTGAAATGACCTTTTTTCTCAAATTGTTGTATAGATTCAATGCAATAATAATCAGATTACCAGTAGAATTTTTACTATACCATGCATTCTGCCTCCCGCCATGACTATGATGCCAGCCCAACTGCCTCTACTTCATCTCCTTTTGTTTCTCTTATTTTGTTTTCTCCCTTTGTTTCTCTGTCACTCCCTTTTACAACCTTAGTCCTTCCCTTAATTAACTAATAGTTGGAATTCTCCTGTACTGTGTCTGCTGAGCCCATTTTACAAGAATAGAGCATTGTTTTCTAGATATTGAATGAGAGGAATTGACTGAGTGGAATCCAGCTTTCCTCAGAATGTCCTTAGTCTGGTGACATAGGTCTTGATTTGCTTTTATGGTCCAGTTTATTCAGAATTAAGGTGTCATGAGGGTAAGCTCTGGGAGGAAGGGATTTTCTCATTAACGTCTCATGAGTTATTTCTTGGGAGATACAGAGTCTTTTGTTTGTGCAGCACCTTCTTGGATCATGTGGAAAAAAAGAGATATGGTGAACTGAAGATTGTATGTTAAATCTTACTTTCTGCTTGTCCTGAGGTATAGCTTACTGCCAGATTCTGTTGAATTTCTTTCTTTCTGCTGTTTTTTTCTAGGCCTTTGTTAATTCTTTTTAGGATCAGTCATCCAAGTCAAGGTTGATAATGTGAGGTTGGCTTAACACCTTCAGGGCCAGATTCCAGGGTCAGGTAGGGAAGCATGGATTCTCAAGGGCTCAAACGAAGCTCTGGGCCTCTAGACTCTTTGACATTAATTTTCTTCCCGGGTCCTCCTTAGTCTTGTCAGAAATTCCAGTTTTGTCCTAAGTGTTCAGGAACAGCCAGATGGAAGAGATGCACAGGACAAGGTATGGGGAAAGGTTGTGGAGCTACCATGCCCTCTCTAGGTGCTCCACTCTCCCTGAAATCTCCATGTGTTCACCAACCTGGAAGCCTGGTAGTCAATTGATTTTTGGCAAAGATGCAAGGCAGTCCTATGGAGAAAGTTGTCTTTCAACAAATGTTTCTGGAACAATTAGATATACAAATGCAAAAAAAAAAAAAAAAAAAAGAAAGAAGGAAAAGCAGTAGCAGCAGCTCAGTTCATTTCTCACACCTTATGTAAAATTTAACTAAAAATGGGTTTTAGAGGATTCTGGAAAGTGGTGCGGTAGGAAACATCAGGAATCTGTCTCCCCACCTAGACAATAATTGCACTGGCAGAGTCTGTCTGATGTCAGTATTTTGAAAATCTGGAGTATATTGAAGACTTGCAACTTCCAGGGGAAGACTTAGATAATAAACTGTGGTTAATTTCAGTCAATTCCAACTCTTGCCACAGTAAACAGCTATCCATCGCCCACCTCCAGCCTCGTGGCAGACAGCTATATACGTGTTCCTGGAGCAACTTGCACACAGCTTGTGGGAGCCAGGCTGGGCACATAGGCCCCTGTTCTCCAAATTATCAAAGATCTGTACTCTGATCACTGATTGCTGCTTCTGATCACGGAAGTGCAGATGAAGTGGGAGCATCCATTGTTGTTTCACCTTTCCCTGTTATTGCAAGCCCTTTCCCCTCCAGGTTATGTCACTTCCAGGTAATTTAAGAGGCTAGTGCCATTTACCTCCTCCCTTCACTTTTCTGTTTTTCCCCTTTTGGGGGCCAGACATTAGGACATTCAAAAATAACTATATACATGGGTTACATTTGAAAGGGACCACATATGCCCAGGAAAAGGCACAGGATCAGAAAAGAACTGAAAAGACCTTAAGTTTATACCTCAGGCGGATCCTTAGCACAGAGACAGTCTACAAAAATTAAAAAAAAGAAAAAGAAAAATGAAAAACAAAACCACAATAAGCAATAACAACAACAACAACAACAAAAAAACAGTAGAACATGGGGAAGGGGAGAATCTGGTTTATAGAGTTACCATATTATTAGATTCAAATGTCCGGTTTTCAACAAAAATATCACAAGGCATACAAAGGAAAAGGAAAGTATGGCCCATTCATAGGAAAAAAATAAAATAGAAACTGCCCCGGAAAAGACCTGATGGCAGATCTCCTAGACAAAGACTAAAACAACTGTTTCAGAGATTCTCAAAGGAACTAAAGGAAGATGTGGAGAAAGTCCAGAAAATGATGAATGAACAAAATGGAAATATTAATAAAGAGATAGAAAACCTAAAAAAGAATCCTAAAAAGAAATTCTGTATCTGAAAAGTAAAATAACTGAAAGGAAAATTTTCCTAGAGGAATTCAAAGGCACATTTGAGCAAGCAGAATTAAGAATCAGAGAACTTGAAGATAGGACAATGGAAATTTTCAAGTCTGAGGAACAGAAAGAAAAAAGAATGAAGAAAAGTGAACAGAACCTAAGGGATCTGTGTGAACCATGAAACAGAGCAGCAGGTGGATTGTAGAGTCCCAAGAGAAGAGAGAAAAAAGGGGCTGAGAATATTTGAAGAAATAAGGACTCAAAACTTCCCAAATTGGATGAAAGATATGATTATAAACATCCAAGAAGCACAATAAACTCCAGAATAAGATAAACTGAAGGTGGCGCATATCCAGATACATTATAATCCAGCTTTCTAAAGACAAAGACAAAGAGAATCTTGATAGCAAGAGCAAAGCAACTTGCCACATAGAAGCGATCCTTAAAATGATTATCAGCTGATGTTTTATCAGAAACTTTGGAGGCCAGAAGGCAGTGAGCTCATATTACCATATGATTCAGCAATTTCACTTCTGGGTATATACCCAAAAGAATTAAAAGCAAGGTCTTGAAGAGATATTTGTACCCTTGTTCATAGCAGTGTAACTCACAATAAGTTAAACATGGAAGCAAACCAAGTGTCCATCAACAGACAAATAGAGTAGCAAAATGTGGCTTATACATCCAGTGGAATTTTCAGTCTTAAAAAAGAAGGAAATTCCGACATGTGCCACAACATGAATGAACCCTGGACATTATGTTAAGTGCAATAAACCAGTCTCCAACAGACAAATACTGTATGATTCCACTTATATGATGTACTTAGAGTAGTCAAAATCATAGAGACAGAAAGTAGAATGGTGGTTGCCCTGGGTTGCGGGTCAGAGGGAATGAGGAGTTACTATTTAATGGGCATAGAGTTTTGGTTTTACAAGATGAAAAGAGCTGCGGAGATGACCTGTGGTGATGGTTGTATAGCATTATGTATTTATTTAATACCATTGAACTGTTTACTTAGTAATGGTCAAGATGGTAAATTTTATATTATGTGTATTTACCATAATTTAAAAATTGAAAAAATCAATTAAAAATGGATTGTAAACTAAAATATAAAACCTAAAACTATAAAACTCAAAGAAAATAAAGGAAAAACACATTGTGACCTGGGGTTAGGCAAACTTTTTTTTATATAGGACACAAAAAACATGAACTGTGAAAGATAAAAGTGATGAATTTTACTTCATAAGTATTGAAAAGGTCTCTTCCAAAGATACTGGTAAGAGAATGAATGGACAAGCCACAGAGGAGTAGAAAATATTTGTGGGAATTTCCTGATAGTCCAGTGGTTAGGACTCTGTGCTTCCACTGCAGGGGGCATGGGTTCCATCCCTGGTTGGGGAAGTAAGATCTCACATGCCCCTCAACGTGCCAAAAAAAAAAAAAAGGTACACACACACACACACATACATATTTGTAAAGCACATATTTGATAAAGGAATATATATTCATATATGTCTATAAAATATAAATTTTAAAATATAAAAAGGAATTTATAAAAGAATATATCAAATAATATATCAAAACTCCATTATAAAAGAAAGAGAAAAAATTTTTTAATGGTTGAAAGAGAGGCCTCACCAATAAAATAAGGTGAGGTCAAATAAGCACTTGAAAAGATGCTCAACATCGTTCGTCATTAGAGAAGTGCTAGTTAAAACTACAATAAATACCAGTACACATGCATTAGCACAGGTAAAATTTTTACAGACTGACAATACCAAATGATGGTAATGTATGATGCTGAACAACTGAAATTCACATACATTGGTGATGGGAATGCAAAATGGCATAGGAACTTTGGGAAAAAGTATGCCAATTTCTTATAAAGTTAAGCATACACTTAACATACAACCCAGCGATCCCATTTTGGATATTTAGTCAAGATAAATGAAAACATATGTTCTTTCAAAAATATGTATGCAAATGTTTACAGCAGTTTTATTTATAGTCACTTAAAACTTGAAACAATCCAGATGTCCTTCAACTGGTGAATGTACAAACAAATGATAAAATATCCATGCAGTGGAATATATTACTCACAATAAAAAGGAATGAACTACTAATACACTCAATAACATAGGTGAATTTCAAATGCAGTATGCAAAGTGAAAGAAATCAGATTTAAAAGGCTGCATACTGTATGATTCTATTTATGTACCATTCTGAAACGTGCAAAACTGTAGGAGCAGAAAACAGATCAGTGTTTCCCAGGAGCTGGGAGTAGAAGAAAGGGATTGCTGCAAAAGTACACAAGGGAACTTAACTTCTAAAAAAGAAGTCAGAGGGTAATTTCCAAAGTCCAAAGTTAACTCTGTGTGTGCGCGCGTGTGTGTGTTCATGAACACAGATAAGCATGCATGTTCTTTGCCATAAACTTCCAATTCCATCATCATAAGCTAATATCAAGTGCCTTTGTAGAAATGCCTCTTTTTAATTATACATGGTCAAAAAGACAGATACAAAAAAGTTTATGTTTATTGTTTAGAAAAGGAGAAACGAGTTTTTACTTACTTTGTAAATATGAATGAGAAAATGGCTATATTAATTCCAAAAAAGTTTTAAACGTTCATGTTTCCTAACTTCTTTAGAGACATTTGAAATTTTGTTGTTGTTGTTGTTAATTTTAGGTTGTTAGGAATTACATTTTCTTTATGTTTAAATGTTTAATTATACCCTAAGGCATACTGCTGCTGCTTGGTCTTTAAAAAATATTTTTTTCTTATTCATTTACACCTTTCCTCTTTCATGTATACACCTTCTTTGCCATTGTACTTACAGACTTGTTTTATAATTTTCTTTCCTTCCCATAAAACTAATGAACCTTAAACTTCAGAATCACTCACTTACATAGAGGCCCATTTCAAGGCTCTGGGAAGGACTTCGGCAATTTTCACAATTTTGTGTCCTGTCAAATTTATAGATGTAGGCTACTTTAATCTCAATAGATTGAAAGATCTTTTTTCAGTCCATCATATATATATATATATATATGTATTTTTATATATATGTATGTATATATACACACACAGGTATATATATATTTGTGTGGTGGTGTTGGGTGTCAGCGAGCATTTTCTGGATCAGGCTAAGAGGAAACTCTATTGGGGGTACACTTAGTTTGAGTTTATGTGGTTCTCCGTAATTTCCATTTTTAGGTATTTTTAGGTGATAGCTAGCCATCCCAATGTAGGAATGGCTTCCAGGAACACGCACAGTGAAAGGATAGCAGTTGTACTGCAGTGTGAGCTTGTCCTCTGGCACTCACGCTGGAAGGATATAAGTAATGGAAGACAAGCAAGGTTGAAAGGTACAGAGCCAGAGGATTAATCTGTAAATAATTCCAATTCTTACAGCTCATATATAGCAGAAACTTGATGGAAGTTTTTTCAAATTTGACAATTCCAAAAAATTTTACACAACATGGTAATGATAAGTTATGAACCTGAAAGAAACTTTTAAAAATTATTAATAGAAAATAAAATTTGGTCATCCATGCTTGAGTAAAGTCTGAATTATCCTATTTCTTTAAAGAATATATTACAGAGGCAATCAAAGGGTAAGCAGTGGAAAATGTGGGAAAAGCATTATAGATGTGTGTCCAGTTAACTAATAAAAATGTGTTCTTTTCCTGGATTTGGAAACAAGTGTAGGTGTTTATAAACATTTTTTTAAAAATAAATTTATTTATTTTTATTTTTGGCTGCATTGGGTCTTTGTTGCTGTGCACAGGCTTTCTCTTGTTACGGCGAGTGGGAGCTACTCTTCGTTGTGGTGTGCGGGCTTCTCATTGCAGTGGCTTCTCTTGTCACGGAGCACGGGCTCTAGGCATGCGGGCTTCAATAGTTGTGTCACACGGGCTCAGTTGTTGTGGCTCGCGGGCTCAGTAGTTGTGGCTCGCGGGCTTAGCTGCTCCGCGGCATATGGGATCTTCCCAGACCAGGGCTCGAACCCGTGTCCCCTGCATTGGCAGGTGGATTCTTAACCATTGAGCCACCAGGGAAGCCCCTATAAATTTTTTAAATTGTGAAATTTGTTGTGATTTTTTTCTGAATTGAAATTTTTTAATTACAAAAGCATTATTTGCTTATTATAAACAGGTAGACAAAGTACAGGCATACTTCATTTTATTGTGCTTCTCGGATACTGTATTTTTTCATAAATTGAAGGTTCTGGCAACCCTGCATCTAAGCAAGTGTATCAGCACCATTTTTCCAGTGGTGTTTGCTCACTTCATGTCTCTGTGTCACACTTGGGTAATTCTCATAATATTTCACATGTTTTCATTATTATTATAGTTGTTATGGTGTCTGTGATCAGTAATCTTTGATGTTATTATTGTGAAAATATGACTCACTGAAGCTGAGTATTTTTTAGCAATAAAATATTTTTATTAGGGTATGTACTTTTCTTTTAGACATAATGCTGTTGTGCACTTAAGAGACTACAGTATACTTTTATATACAACTTTTGTATGCAACTTGTATATAACTTTTATATACACTGGGAAACCAAAAACTGTGTGACTCGCTTTATTGTGATATTCACTTTATTGTGGTGGTCTGGAACTGAACCCACAGTATCTCTGAAGTATGCCTCTAAAAACAAAATGGGAGTTAAAAAAAAAGTTTTTATGTCAACCCTTTTAATCCCCACCACCATTACCCCCAAGATTAGCAATGTTATATTTTGCTGCATATTCTTCCAGCGCTGTTTCCATTATTATACAGACATACACATGTACACACACATATACATATACATAATCTTTCGTATCAAACATATTACTCTACAACTTCTGTTTTTCATTTATTGTATACCTTTGACATTTTTCTTACTCCATACATATTAATCAACTGCTTCTTAATGAATAGTTGCTTAATAGTCCATGTTTGGCATGATCTACATTTTATTCAACCATTCCCCCAAAATAGTGGACTTTCACATTTTATGCATTTTAGAAACTAAAGATCAGGAAAGAAATGGCTAAGACCTAAAGTCAGGAATGTTTCCTAGTCCCAGAATCTCCTGCTTTTGTACACCATACTCCCCAACACACACACACACACACACACACACATACACACACACACACACAAATACAAATTTGTTCTTTTTACTTCATTAAAAAAAAGCCTCATAGACCTCTGAAAATTCCTTGGCCTTAGGCACTTAAAAGCTCCCCAGCCCAAGATCTCAAGCAGTCTGACATCAGCGCAGGCACCCTTAGCTCAGAAGATCTGTTGCCCTAGTGGGCTTTGGGGAGGGAATCCTGGAAATGTGCAGGGTAGAAGCTGAAATATGCAACACCCCCTTTTTTAAATTAATAAACTTTATTTTTTAGGAGCAGTTGTAGGTTCTCAGCAAAATTGACTAGAAAGTACAAGGAGTTCCCATATACCCCCTCTTCTCACAATGCACAACCTCCCACACTATTGAAATTCTGCAACACAATGCACATTTGTACTATCATTGAACTCCATTGACACATCATTATCACCCTATGTCCACAGTTTACATTAGGGGTCACTCTTGGTATTAAACATTCTATGGGTTTTGACAAAGGTGCAGTGGCATGTATCCACCTTTGTTAGAATAGTTTCACTGCCCTAAAGATTCTCTGTGTTCCACCTAATCATCTCTCCCTCCCCTGTAAGCCCTAGCAAGCATTTATCTTTTTAGTGTCTCCATAGTGCCTTTTCAAGAATGTTATTTGGTTGGAATCATATAATGTTGCCTTTTCATATTAACTTCTTTCACTTAGTTATATACATTTAAGTTTCTTCCACATTTTTTCATGACTTGATAGTTCTACCATTTTGCATTCCCCCCAGCAATGAATGAGATTTCCTATCGCTCCACATCCTTGTCAGCATTTGGTGTCATCAGTGTTTTGGATTTTAGCCATTCTAATAGATGTATAGTGGTATCTCATTGTTTTAATTTGCAATTCCCTAATTACTTATGATGTTGTAAATCATTTCATATGCTTACTTGAAATCTGTGTATCTTTCTTGGTGAGATGTCTGTTCAGGTCTTTTGCCATTTTTTTAAAAAAAATAACTTTATTTATTTATTTTTGGCTGCGTTGGGTCTTCGTTGCTGTACACAGGCTTTCTCTAGTTGCGGGAGGGGGGCTACTCTTCGTTGTGGTTTGCGGGCTTCTCGTTGCGGAGCATGGGCTCTAGGTGCGCGGACTTCAGTAGTGGCAGCACGTGGGCTCAGTAGTTGCGGTGCACAGGCTCCACGGTGCAGGCTTAGTAGTTGTGGCTCATGGGCTTAGTTGCTCTGCGGCATGTGGAATCTTCCCGGACCAGGGTTTGAACCCGTGTCCCCTGCATTGGCAGGCAGATTCTCAACCACTGTGCCACCAAGGAAGTCCTGCCATTTTAAAATTGAGTTACTTGTTTTCTTATTCTTGGGTTTTAAGAGTTCTTTGCATATTTTAGATAATAGTCCTTCATTAGTGTGTCTTCTGCAAATATTTTTCTCAGTCTGGAGTTTATCTTTCCATTCTCTTCACATTGTCTTTCAAAGAGCAAAAGTTTTAATTTTAATGAAGTCCATCCAGCTTATCAATTATTTCTTTTATACATCATGCCTTTGGTATTGTATCTAAAAAGTCATCACTATACCATGGTCTAGCAACACTATACTACTTCATGAATAGTGCAAGTATCTTATATTAACAAAATAATCCTCATTCTTCCCTCTAGTACCTTGTATCATTGCTGTCACTCATTTCAGTTATACATAAGCATATATAGAGAGAGATAATGGAATACACTGTTGCTATTATTATTTTGAGCAAACTGTGATCTGTTAGATCAATTAAAAATAAGAAAAATAAAAGTTTTTATTTTACTTTCACTCATTCATTCTCCAATTCTCTTGCCTTCTTTATGTAGATCTGATATTCTGACTTACATCATTTTTCTCTTTCTAAAGATCTTCATTTATTTATTTATTTTCTCTTCACAGGGACTTTTATTTTTCTCACTTGGTTCTTTTTTTTTTTTTAACATCTTTATTGGAGTGCAATTGCTTTACAATGGTGTTAGTTTCTGCTTTATAACAAAGTGAATCAGCTATACATATACATATATCCCCATATCTCCTCCCTCTTGTGTCTCCCTCCCACCCTCCCTATCCCACCCCTCCAGGTGGTCACAAAGCACTGAGCTGATCTCCCTGTGCCATGTGGCTGCTTCCCACTAGCTATCTATTTTACATTTGGTAGTGTATATATGTCCATGGCACTGTCTCACTTTTGTCCCAGTGAAGATCTTCATTTAATATTTCTTGCAAAGCAGGTCTTACGAACAAATCCCCTCAATTTTTGTTTGTCTGAGAAAGTCTTTGTTTCACCTTGACTTTTGATGGATAATTTTGCAGGGTACAGAATTCTAGGGTGGTGGGGTTTTCTCTGAACACTTTAAATATTTTACTCTACTCTCTTCTTGCTTTCGTTTCAGAGGAGAAGTTATATATAATTCTTATTTTTGCTCCCATATATGTAAGGTGTTTTATTTTTTTCCCTGACTTCTTTCAGTGTTTTTTCCCTTATTTTTGATTTTCTGAAGTTTGAATGTGGTATGCCTGGGTGTAGTTTTTTGGGTGTTTATCCTGCTTGATATTCTCTGAGCTTTCTGGATTTGTGGTTTGGTATCTGACTTTAACTAGGGGAAATTTTCAGTCATTATTATTTCACTCATAACTTTCATGATTATGAGTCTGGGGCTGACAATTGAGAGAGTATGAGATAATAGGAAGAACTAATTTCCCGTATTTAGTGATGTTTTATGACTATCATCTAATCTCATAAGACTGATAAAGCATGAGAGAATCCTGGTTTAGTATTGTATTTCCAAGCTGAATTTTTAAGAACACTTAAAAACCGTAACAGGGACTTCCCTGGTGGTCCAGTGGGTAAGACTCCATGCTCCCAGTGCAGGGGTCCTGGGTTCAATCCCTGGTCAGGGAACTAGATCCCACATGCATACCGCAACTAAGAGTTTGCATGCAGCAACTAAGAGTCTGCATGCCACAGCTAAGAACTCTGCATGCTGCAACTAAGAAGTCCACATGCTGCTACTAAAAAAGATCCTGGGGACTTCCCTGGTGGTCCAGTGGCAAAGAGTCCACCTGACAATGGAGGGGATGCAGGTTTGATCCCTGGTCAGGGAACTACAATCCCACATGCCATGTGGCAAGTAGGCCCACACAGCACAACTAGAGCCCACGTGCTGCAAACTACAGAGCCCATGTGCTCTGGAACCTGTGCACCACAACTACAGAGGCCACGTGCCCTGGAGCCTGCCTGCCACAGCTAGAGAAGAGAAAACCCACACGCTACAACCAGAGAGAAGCCCACGCACTGCAACAAAGAGCCTGTATGCCACAACTAAGACCCGACACAGCCAAAAATAAATTAAATAAATAATAAATCTTTAAAAAAAAAAAAATCCTGCATACTGCAATGAAGACCTAGTGCAGCCAAAATAAATAAACAAACAAATAAATAAATCTTAAAAATAAAGTAAGAGTTTATGGTATTGGAAGAGGGAAACATCATTGCTCATATTTTTCTTGAAAGTTTTTAAGGAAGGGAATAATATAATTTGCATTTTAGAAACTAAACTTAGGGTTGTGTGGGAGCAATTAGAAGGTAGGAGATGGAGTAATTCATAACTACCAACGTACCTTGGTGTACACCTATCCAGGTAAAGAGAATTTGACTGTATGAGGAGTTCTGTTTAATACCTTTTTTTAGCTTATGAGCTATTTCTTCACATTTTGTTTGTGGTAAGAGTCACTATTCCACCATCTTTGTAGCTGTGTTGTATTGCATGTCATGTTACATTTACCTTCATAATACTTACAGTTTTCTAATTTAAGGCATTTAAGATCTTGTGCATTCATCTTCCTCAAATGTTGTGGGGGTTTTGTTTGTTCGTTTACTTTACTTGGTCTTTATTGCTCCTCATGGGCTTTTATTTATTTACTTTGTGTTAAAGATTGACATGCACAAATATTAAATAACTTTTTTTTCTCAGAACTTAGTCTTACATATATAGTACATAATAGGTGTAAATGACCATAATAAGAGCAGGGAAGTAGTAGTATTGTAGAGCAGTGTTTCTCAACCCTGTTGACCTTAATGCCCACGTTTTGTAATAAATATTGTGTAATGCTCCCCTAATACTGAAACAAAATACATAGATATAATAATCTATGTCTACTGGTAATTTTTTAAAAAACTAATACAACCCAGCATAACACAGGGGAAAAATAAAAATTATGCAAACTAAAATAATATGTATTTTTGAATGTAAATAGATAGGAGCTTTTCCATTTGTAATTTTCTTGTTTCTAGTTGTGGTCTTTTCCACCTAGAGAAGTTCCTTTAGCATTTGTTGCAAAGCTGGTCTGGTCGTGCTAAATTCTCTTAGCTTTTGCTTGTCTATAAATCTTTTGATTTTGTATTTTCTTGATTCATGCCTCTATTCTTTTTCTGAGATGTTGTATCATCTGTACTATCATTACTCTGAATTCTTTTTCAGGTAGATTGACTCTCTCCACTTCACTTAGTTGTTGTTCTGGGGTTTTGTCTTGTTCCTTCATCTGGGACATATTCCTCTCCTCTCTCATTTTGTCTAACTTATTGTGATTGTGGTTTCCGTTCCTCTGGCTGCAGGGCTATAGTTCTTGCTTCTGCTGTCTGCCCCCTCATGAATGAGGCTGTGTAAGAGGCTTTGCAGGCTTCAGCGGGGAGGGACTGGTACCTGCCCACTGGTGGGTGGAGCTGGTTCATGTCCCTCTGGTGGGCAGAGCCTTGTCAGGGGGTGTGTTTATTGGGAAACTGTGTGCTTAGAAGACTTTAAACAGCCTGTCTGCTGAAGGGTGGGGCTGTGTTCCCACCCTGTTGGTTGTTTGGCCTGAGGCGTCCCAGCACTGGAGCCTGCAGACTGTTGGCTGGGGCCAGGTCTTGGTGAGAAAATGGTGGCCTCCAGGAGGGTTCACACCAATGAGTACTTCTCAGAACTACTGCCACCCGTGTCCTTGTCGCTGCAGTGAGCCACAGCTGCTCCCCACCTTCACAGGAGACCTTCCAATACTAGCAAATAAGTCTGGCCCAGTCTCTTATGAGGTCACTGATTTTTTCCCCTGGGTCCTGGTACGCACGAGACCCTGTGTGTGCTCTCCAAGACTGAAGTTTCTGTTTCCCCCAGTCCTGTGGAATTCCTGCAGTCAAACCCCAGTGACCTTCAAAGCCAGATTCTCTGGCTGGGGAGCTTGACGTGGGGCTCAGAACTTTCACTCCTGTAGGAGAATTTCTGTGGTATAATTATGTTCCAGCTTGTGGGTTGCCCACCTGGCATGTATGGGATTTGATTTTATCACAGTTGTGCCCCTCCTATGTCTCATTGTGGCTTCTTCTTTGTCTTTGGATGTGGGCTATCTTTTTGGGTAGGTTCCAATGTTTTTTTGTCAATGGTTGTTCAGCAGTTAGTTGTGATTTTGGTGTTTCTTTAGGAAGAGGTGAGCTCACATCCTTCTACTCCACCATCTTGTCTGTATAATCATTAGATAGGAATGACTACACTGGAAGTCAATTTTAAAAAGAGTGAAATAAGTATATTTATATACTGGATTTTATTGAATCTAAGACAGCCTTGATTATAATATGCACTATTATTTTACATACCATTGAGGGAAGAACTGCTACAATTAAACTAATAGATCTCTGTGAATTTCAGAGATATTAAAGGGGGGAATCTGAATCATAAAATTGATGAAAGTTGATGTCTGTATGGAATCATTATAAACACTTGCTCTACAAACACAAGCTAATATAGCTGTGTGTGTTTGCAAGGCAGCTACTTCAATGTCACTGTTGTCAGTGACATGATTTTCCAAAGTGGCAAACAACTTTGGGTTAGTTTTCTAATAAAGCAAAGTACAATATCCTTTTGCATTAACAGCATTTATGGTTCCTAGAAAATCCATTTTATATTAACACTGTACCAAAAATACTTTGTCCTTACAACCCTGATTCTTGATTCTTACTGCCTTCTCTTAAACATAAAACAGCAGCTTCATGGCTTTAACCCTGCTCTCATCTTTACATTTTTGTTCTGTTTCTGGACTACAGAGGCATTTACCTTGTCTTTATCCCCAAATGTGGATTTTTGTTTTCTCTTTATATTTTACCTATCCTGAGTTTGAAGCAAAGAGGATAAATCAAAGCCTGAACTTACTGACCCTATTTCCTTGGAAGTCTTTTTATTTGAAGTTTAAAAACTATTGCATGTGTCACTTTGATTTTTTAAAAATTCATTAAGAATATAGTTCTAAAATAAAAACCAGCAGCTAAATGCCATAGGCAGCCATCTATACAAAAGTAAGTTTTGAGTGGCTACAATAAAAGTAGATGGTGAATAGCTCCTGTTAGGGAAAGACTGGTCACCATTTTTATTCACAGTGTGCATCATTCTTCCCAACATCAAGTAACAACATGCTCTAAGGTCCCACTTCTAATGTTATTTAACACAACAAGTTAAATAACATTAGGATTTAACTTCTGAAGTAAATGGTAACTTAAGCAAACAAAATTGTAAATAGAAACAAATGAAAAGACAGCCCACAGAATAGGAGAAATTGTTTGTAAATCATACATTTTATACAGGACTTGTATCTAGATATATTAAGAATTCATACAACTCAGTATGACAACCGAATTCAGAAATGGGTAAAGTATTTGAATAGGCATTTCTCCAGCAAAGACATACAAATGGGCAATGAGCACATGAAAAAAAAAATGCTTGACATCATTAGTCATCAGAGAAATAGAAATCGAAACCTCAGTGAGATACCACTTCATTCCCACTAGCATGGCTAAACTCAAAAAGTCACATAACAAGTGTTGATGAAGATGTGGAGAAATTAGAATCCTTGAACACTGCTGGTTGGAATGTAAACTGGTCTAGCTACTTTGGAAAACGGTCTAGCACTTCCTCAAATGATTAAACGTAGAATTGCCATGCAAGCCAGCCATTCAACTCCTAGGTATATACCCAAGAGAAATGAAAGTATATGTCCACAAAAAAACTTGTACATGAATTTTGATAGCAGCATTGTTTATAAAAGCCCAAAGTTGGAAACAGCCCAAATGTCTATCAACAGATAAATGAATAAACAAAATGTGGTATATCCATACAATGGAATATTATTTGCTACAACATGGATGAATCTTGAAAATATTATGCTAAGTAATAGAAGCTAGTCATAAAAGACTATACAGTGCTGTATGATTCCATATATATGAAAATTCAGAATAGGAAAATCTTTAGAGACAGAAAATAGATTAGTGGTTGCTTAGGGCTGGGTAGACAGGACAGCGGTTAAGGGAGGGATAGCTAAAGGATACGAGGTTCCTTCTTTTTCTTTTTTTTCTTAATAAATTTATTTGTTTTATTTATTTACTTTTGGCTGCGTTGGGGCTTCGTTGCTACGTGCAGGATTTCTCTAGTTGCGGCAAGGGGAGGGCTACTCTTCATTGTGGTGTCCAGGCTTCTCATTGCAGTGGCTTCTCGTTGCGGAGCACGGGCTCTATGCCCACGGGCTTCAGTAGTTGTGGCTCACGGGCTCTAGAGTGCAAGCTCAGTAGTTGTGGTGCATGGGCTTAGTTGCTCCGCGGCATGTGGGATCTTCCCGGACCAGGGCTTGAACCCGTGTCCCCTGCATTGGCAGGCGGATTCTTAACCACTGCGCCACCAGGGAAGCCCAAGGTTCCTTCTTGAGATGATAAAAATGTTCTAAAATTTACTGTGATGATGGTAGTTGCACATATCTGTGAGTATACTAGAAAACGTTATTGAATTGTACACTTTAAGTGGGTAAATTGTATGGAATTATGAATTATATCTTCATAAAGCTGTTTTTAAGAAAGAATAGGATATTCCAAAAAGTATGTATAATTTACATCAAATTTAAGGGGAAGAGACCAGGTCTTTACAGGTGGCATCTCTTAGCCCTCCCTCCCCTTCTCATTTGCCTTTTGCACCCCAAACTTGAGTCTGGGGGCTCAGAAGCCAACACTCTTTAAAGTCAATACCACCTCAAGGGGTCTGACTCCAGCTAAAAGAGAAGTGAGGATTAGGGAGGGTGGATGAAAGGATTTCTCTAAACCATCATTTACACCAAGCATAGGGCTTGCAATCAACCAGTGACAAAGCACCCAGGAGGCAACTGGCTACAAAAGCTTCTCTCAATAGAGTGCTTTCTCCTGGAGGGGTGAAGAAACCTCATTGTTACAGGCCTGGTACTGGTAGTGTGTGGCATCTGAAATTAGATTGCTCCGACTTCAAAACAGACCTGTGCATGTGGTGCTCAACTATTTTGTGCTCTGCAGGAGGCAAGTGAGGCCTATGTGGTTAGCCTGTGTGACAACACCTGTGTGCTTTCTATACCAAAGTGGAATAATTGTGCCAAAAGACCTTCGCTTAGCATGTTGTACACTTGCCCAATGACTTGCAAAGGTGGAGAATGTGCTTAAGAATTCATTTTAATGGCAACAAAAAAAGACCCAACATCTTTTTCTCATTTTCTGTAGTCCTAAACATTAGATTTTTTTTCCTGTTCAGTTTATTTTTCCAGTTTTATTAAGATATAATTGACAAAAATTAGATTTTTTTTCTTTTTTTTTTTTACCGTGAGGTCAAAATGTACTTAAGTATCTTGATTGTGAATGGAAAAATGGTGACAGAATCGGTTATTGGCAAGTATTTTTCCATTTTCATTAGTGTATAAAGTTTTAATATAAATATGGAGACATAAAGCATTAAAAAGTCAAAATATTTCAATAAACAATACATTTCTTATTGATGACAACTAAGTGGTGTCTGTCATTTTATCATACAGTAGTTCCATCCATTCACTATACTTTTCTAATCAATTCTACATGCAAATACATGATTTTAATGTTTTTGGTACTATTCCTGTATGTTTGCTATCAAAATACATTAAACTAAAAAAAAAAACAATGTCAGCCAAGTTCCAGGTTTCTCAAAATGACACTGTTTGCATTATATACCACCAAATCCCACTAAAATGAATAGTTATTTAATTTTTAATATTAGTAATTATAATACAACCTAACAGGAATTTTTCCTTTGTTAATTATTCTCTAGTAGCTATTTTTAGTAGTATTGGCCCCTGGAAGATGATTGGGAATTTTGTGGATTTGTGTGGGGTTGTCACAGTGATTCAGGGATGCCATTAGGCCAGCTGTCCTGATGCCTAAGTTCAATAGGTCCGCTCGATTTAATACCTACCCCAGTGCTTGGTGCTTCCAACTCCTGGTCTTCTCAGAGATCTAGAGGATAAGTTCCCTATTGCAAACATTTTAAGTTGTAGCTTACTTTCTTTTGTCGGGTCAGCTACCGCTTGTCTGTCTGACTTAAACGTTTGTTGAAATCACTTATCCTCTGATGTTTTCTCTCCCATCTCTCTTTCATAGGGCATTTGTACCTTTTTTTTTTCCTTTGCTGTCAATCCAGTGGTTCAAAGGAAGAAGAGATCACCAAGTGATCTATCTGCTGTGCTTAACAGTTCAATGGGAGATAATA
This sequence comes from Stenella coeruleoalba, assembly GCF_951394435.1. Classification (NCBI taxonomy): domain Eukaryota; kingdom Metazoa; phylum Chordata; class Mammalia; order Artiodactyla; family Delphinidae; genus Stenella; species Stenella coeruleoalba. Next base: position 34,556,508 of record NC_137151.1, on the reverse strand, counting down.
TTGCCTCCTAGAATTTGTAGAAATCATTTTAGTTGGTTTTGGTTGTTATGTATACTGGCTGGTGTACTTGCAGTTAGTGCTTATTTAGGGCTAGATCTGCTAAACACACTGCCACGTGTGAGGTCATCCAAAATGCCAGTGGTATTCATAGTTATCTGTTCATCCCACCCTTTTATTAACTCAGTATAAACACTATGTTTAAACACTAACATTTACTACAGCTGAGAGTAATGTGTAATCTTATTCATTACTATTTCTAAAGTTGAGCTTTTTGAAACTAATTTGCATTCAAAAATAAAAGTAAAGGGACTTCCCTGGCAGTCCAGTGGTTAAGACTTCGCCTTCCAATGCAGAGGGAGCTGGTTCGATCCCTGGTCAGGGAGCTAAGATCCCACATGCCTCGTGGCCAAAAACACCAAAACATAAAAACAGAAGCAATATTGTAACAATGGTCAGGGAGCTAAGATCCCACATGCCTCGTGGCCAAAAACACCAAAACATAAAAACAGAAGCAATATTGTAACAAACTCAATAAAGACTTTAAAAATGGTCCACATCAAAAAAAAAAATCTTAAAAAAAAAAAGAAATAAACAGCGTCATGGCTCCTTATTAAAAAGAAGAACATACTGGATAAATTGTTTTCTTACTCTAAAGTTCAGCTTTGCTACATGTGTTTTCTTTATATTAACAGATATTTTGGTAAAAGACCTCAGTGGGATTGCAGAGGGGCCTCAAATCTTAATGAACTTCATCAGCTATTAAGTGACATAATGATTAGAAGATTAAAGGCTGAAGTTTTAACCCAGCTGCCCCCTAAAATCAGACAGCGTATTCCATTTGATCTTCCAGCAGCGGCAGCCAAGGTGAGAACCCGTGTTTGATTGAGAGTCTTATTTGAAATGATTTTAAATTATACTGTGAAAGATAGCACATATTTCATTTTTCACAGAAGGAGAAGTCCACTTTCTTAAAATAGGTTTAATTAATAGAGCCATATGAATTGGCTTTGTATCATTTCAAGAAGAGAGCAGGAAGAATTTAAATTTAGTCATCAAATAATGTGAAAAGATTTAGTATCTTAGTCATTTAAAAATATATTTCTGCTAAATAGAGAAAAAAAGCACTTCAACTGCAACATAGACTTAGTATTAAGAATTTTAAGGGAGACGCAAGAGGGAAGAGGTATGGGGACATATGTATATGTATAACTGATTTACTTTGTTATAAAGCAGAAACTAACACACCAATGTAAAGCAATTATACTCCAATAAAGATGTTAAAAAAAGAATTCTAAGTATATGTAGGGTGTGAAGCCCAATAATTATCAAGGAAAGTTCTTTTTCTTGCTGTAGGATTTTTTTTTTTTTTAAAGTACGAGTAGCTGTCTTCTAGGATAATTTGGATCCAGCCCTCTGTTCTTGAAATCCTGAAGCTCTGTGATCATGTTGTAAGATGTAAAGTTCAGCATATTAGAAACCAGAATTGGTAATACAAGATTAGATAATCCTTGTCTACATTTACTTTTGGGGAGTACAGTGCTTTTATAGTCTCTGAAATTTCTTCAAATCTGGATATAACTTTGTCAACAGAGACTGTTTATTGCCTTGTTTTGTCTTGAAAGCTGAGACTAAGAATTTTGTAAACATTGAGCAATATATTATTGGTAAAATAAAAACGATCTGATTTTCTGTATCCATTATTTTAACAAAAGAAAAATAAGAGTTAATATATGACTATGTTACATTTTATTTAACTAATATTCCCCGTCTTTATGCTTATTTAAATAAATTCAATGCTTTTAGTAAAAAATGCTTTGCTACCATATATATTTTTGCTACTGTGAGTTCTTTGTTTTTGTTTTTACATAAAATTTTTATTTTATTTAAAAATTTTCTTAAATTTTTATTTTTACTTGACTACATGCTTCTCTGTAAGAGAAGGCTGCAGTTGTTTGATATATGATGTTAGCAAAGGGCTTGGTTTCCTCCCACACCTTGTCATTGCTTTCTGTCATTAGCGTAAACACGTGTCTGACCTACATCCACACTGATTGATGTTTTTTAAATCAACACACTGGCACCTATGGGAATTTTTCTTCATATATATATATATATTTCTGTATAAAAAAAATAAGTAGGACATAATTCATTATTGCATTAATGCTATGTTCTTTATGCTGTATTTCTAAACATTATTTTCTCCTACATAGGAATTGAATTCCAGCTTTGAAGAGTGGGAAAAATTAATGAGAACTCCAAATTCAGGTGCCACCCAGACTGTCGTGGGGTTGTTTACTCGCATGTTTAAACAAACTGCTATTGCCAAGGTACTGATTGCTGGGCCATCATGTGTTTGTCTTGATACAAATTATTTAATGTATTTAATTTTTTTTAATTATGTAGCTTATTTGCATACTGCAACATGTCTTTGCCATTTAATTTTTAATCTCTATTATGGAAAAATTCAGACATATTCAAAGTAAACAGTAGTATAATGAACACTATTATACCTGTTCATATATCGATCCTTTTCTATATATGGGTATACTTTGATGAGGGAGTATAATATATATCACACTTTCTCATTTAAAGGATTTATATATATTCATGTTTGTTGCCAGCTTTTTCCATGGTGCTCCTACATAATTGCTACAAATAATCTTTTTTTATGTAAGTCAATCATTTTTAATTGGTATTATGTTTTTAGATCCCTACAGATAGATGTGTTCACATTCTGTTTGTCCAAAACTGCAAATTAGAGTTTTTAAATCTCAGTATGACTCTCAAGTAGACGCATCACACATTGTCTGCTGTTTTTACCGGCATGGTTGAACTTATACATACTAATGAGTGTCATCTTTCTCCAATTCTGAGATCTTTTATAACATAATTTTTTTTTATTTTATTTTTTATTTATTTTTGGCTGCGTTGGGTCTTCGTTGCTGCATGCGGGCTTTCTCTAGTTGTGGCGAGCGGGGGCTACTCTTCATTGTGGTGCACAGGCTTCTCATTGTGGTGGCCTCTCTTGTTGCGGAGCATGGGCTCTAGGCGCACAGGCTTTCAGTGGTTTTGGTTCGCGGGCTCTAGAGCCCAGGCTCAGTAGGTGTGGCGCACGGGCTTAGTTGCTCCACGGCACGTGGGATCTTCCTGGACCAGGGATGGAACCCACGTTCCCTGCATTGGCAGGCGGATTCTTAGCCACTGCACCACCAGGGAAGTCCCTATAACATAATTTTTTTTTTCTATATAACATAATTTTTTAAAGAGAGGTTTATTGAGGTATAATTCACATACAGTGAAATTTGTCTTTTTAAAACATATTGTTTGATGAGGCTTGACAAATACATATAGTCAGTTACCACTACAATCAAGGTAGAGAATATTTGCATTACCCCCAAAAGTTTCCTCATGCACCTTTGTAGTCATTTCTGTCACATCTCCCTCTAGACGTTGGTGATCACAGATCTGCTTTCTATCACTATAGTTTTGAATTTTCCAGAATGTTGCAAAAATGGAATCCTATAGTATGTAGCCTTTTGTCTGGCTTATTTCACTTAGCATAAAGCTTTTGAATATTGATCCATTAGTTTTTTCATTTATATTGCTGACTGATATTCCAATGTATGGATACATAAATATTTATATATCTATATTAATATAACAATTTTTAAAAATTCCTTTACCACATAATGGCCATTTGGCATAGTCTCAGTTTGGGCTATTGTGAATAAGCCTGTTTTAATCATTCATGTACAAGTCTTTGTATAGACGTATTTTCATTTCACTTGAGTAAATAGCTGGAACTGGGACTGCTGGGTCATATGGAAATCATAGATTTAACTTCATAAAAAGCTGTGAAATTGTTTTTCCAAGTGCCATATTTTTGCATCCCTACTGGCAATGTGTCAGAGTTCCAGTTGTCCTATATCTTTGTTAGCACTTAGTATTGTCAGTCTGTTTAATTTTAGTTATTTTTCTCAGTATGTAGTAGTATCTCATGATTATTTTAACTTGCCTTTTCTTAATGACTAATGATATTGAGCATATTTTCCTGTGCCTTTTAGCCATTCATTTTTTTTTTTTTGGAAAAGTGTTCATATCAAGCCCATATTTATATTGGGTTATAAGAGCCCTTGATATATTTTGGAAACAAATTCTCTAACATATATGTCATTTCCAAATAATTCTTCTAAGTCTGTAGATCCCATTTCTGTTTTATTTTTATATATATATGTAAATTTATTTATTTTATTTTATTTATTTTTGGCTGTGCTGGGTCTTTGTTGCTGCGCACAGGCTTTCTCTAGTTGCAGACAGTGGGGGGGCTACTCTTTGTTGCGTTACTCAGGCTTCTCATTGTGGTGGCTTGTTCAGGGTGGAGGTTCAGTTTGTTTTCTGATTTTGTGGGGGGTTTTTTTGTTTGTTTGTTTGTTTGCATATGGATTTTCGGTTGTTCCAGCACTCTTTGTTGGAAAGACAGTTTTTCCCTCATTGAGTTATCTTGGCACCTTCATAAAAAATCACTTGGTTATATATGTATAGGTCTGTTTCTGAACTTTCTATTCTGTTTCATTGATCTATACATCTGACCTTACAGAATACTACATTGGCTTGATTACTCTACCTTTATAATAAGTCTTGAAATCACATGGTGTTCACCCCTACTTTATTCTTATTCAAAATTGTTTTGTCCCTTATAAATCCTTTGCTTTTTCTTACGAGTTTTTAGAATTAGCTTAAGTATGTACAATTTTGATTGGAATTGTTTTGAGTCTATGGATTAATTTGTAAGAATTGACTTCTTTTTTTAAATTGAGATACAGTTGACATACAACGTTACATTAGTTTCAGGCGTACAACACAATGATTTGATGCTTGTATATATTGCAAAATGATCACCACAGTAAGTTCAGTTAACCTCCATCACCATGTATACTCACAAAATTTTTTTCTTGTGATGAGAACCCTTAAGATCCACTTGTTTAGCAACTTTCAAACATGCAACGCAGTGTCATTAACTACTGTCACCATGCTGTAGATTACGTCCCATGACCCATTTATTTTATAACTGGAAGTTTGTACCTTTTAACCTCCTTTGCCCATTTCACTCACTGCCCCCAGCCCCTTGCCTCTGTCAGCCACCAGTCTGTTCTCTGTATCTGTGAGCTTGGTGGGGTGGGGGTTGGAGTTGTTTGTTTTTTTTTTTTTGTTTTCACATATAAGTGAGATCATAAGGTATTTGAGTTTCTCTGTCTGATTTATTTTGCTTATTAGCATAATACCCTCAACAATACATGTTGTTGCAAATGGCAAGATTTCTTTCTTTATTATGACTCAATTATATTCCATTGTGTATATATATACATACCACATGGTGTTTTTTTTTTTTGGTTGCTTTGGGTCTTCGTTGCTGCGCGTGGCTTTCTCTAGTTGCGGTGAGTCGGGGCTATGCTTCATTGCGGTGCGCAGGCTTCTCATTGCAGTGGCTTCTCTTGTTGCAGAGCATGGGTTCTAGGCATGTTCGCTTCAGTAGTTGTGGGTGGCGGGCTCTAGAGCGCAGGCTCAGTAGATGTGGTGCATGGGCTTAGTTGCTCCACGGCATGTGGGATCTTCCCGGACCCAAGATTGAACCCATGTCTCCTGCATTGGCAGGTGGATTCTTAACCACTGCGTCACCAGGGAAGTCCCCTATATACCACATTTTCTTTATCCATTTATACATCAGTGGACACTTAATGTTGTCTTGGCTATTGTAAATAATGCTGCAGTGAACATGGGGGTGCATATATCTTTTCGAGTTAGTGTTCTCATTTTCTTGGCTAAATACCTGAAAGTGGAATTGCTGGATCATACGGAAGTTCCAGCTAAATTTTTGAGGAACCTCCACACAATTTTCCATATCAACTGCACCAATTTTCATTTCTACCAATAGTGCACAAGGGATCCCTTTCTATACATTCTCATCAGCACTCGTTACTTCCTCTCTTTTTGATAATAGCTGTTCTAACAGGTGTGAGGTGGTATTGAGTATTGACTTCTTAATATTATTCAATCTCCTGATCCATGAAGAGAGTATCTCTCTCTTTTGATTTAGGTCTTTAATTTCTCCCAGCAACGCTTTCTAGTTTTCTTGAATACATTTTGTTAGATTTATTTCTAGGTATTTCATGTCTTTTTATGCTCTTGTAAATAGTACTTTTTTTTTTGTAAATAGTACTTTTAAATTTAAATTTCTACTTTTTCATTGCTAAATACAGGATTTTCATTGATTTTTGTATATTGGTCTTTTATTTTGTAACCTTGCTGCACTCACTTAATAGTTCTTATGGTTTTTTGGTAAATTCTTTGGGATTGTTTACATAGACATCATTTTATCTGCATGTAAAGGTACTTTTATTTCTTCCCTGTAATCTGTATGCCTTTTATTTATTTTTGTTGCCTATCACATTGAAGGAAAAAAAGTACAATTTTGAACAGAAGTGGTAGGGTTGAATAGCCTTCCCTGCTGCCAGTCTTAGAAAGAAAGCATTCAGTCTTTCACCATTCATTATGATGTTATCTTTAAGATTTTTACTGATGCCCTTTCCTAGGTTGAGAAAATTTCCTTCTTTTCCTAGTTTGTTGAGAGGAGAGATGAGACATATAAAATGTTTTCCTTTGGCAGAGCAGCAGTAAGAACGTAGCTACCATAAAAGTGGATAAGAAGAAAACAGATAAAATGTAACAAAATTATAAAAGCTGAGCATAGGCTGCCATGACAGTCCAAAATAATAGGAGTTCCTGACACAGGGAGTCCATACTCACTCACAAGCTTTATTTCCATTGGCCTCTACCACATGCTGACTAGGAGATGAGAGAGCACCCCTACTGGTAGCGTACAAGCACAATACCCTACCTATTTCCTGGACCCTTTTCTCAACTCACACTAATCAAAAGCCTTAAGCCACTGTGAGAGAGGTAAAGTCCCCCTCCCCGAGCCTCCAAAGTCCAGTTCAGGATCAACTGTTTCTGGGGGCTGAATAGAAACAAAACCCATCTACACCTGGGAATTGGGCAGGAAACCCTATTGAAATCAGGACCTTTATTGAGACAGAAATCTGTTACTACTGGAGGAGAGGCAGGAACGTCTGTCCTGCCCAGGACCACCCACAGTTATATGACATAGTTTGGTTGTCTTAGGGGAGCGGGACAGAAACACCAGGAAAGCCACACCTCCAAGACTCAGCTGGAGCAAAGGGCCTACCTTATACTGATGTGCTACCTGTAGATCCAAGAAATCTTCCGTCCATTATCATGAACTGAACAATGAGAAACCATCAAGATTAATGTAGTACTGGGGGAGAGAGATATCCCTCTATAGTTCAGGCATGCAGGGACTGCTGAAAGCTTAGAGTGCAGTTGGGACACTTAGAAGAATTCTTGGCACACACTTTCACAAGGTAGAAGCATCCCACTATTGCGGACATTTCAAATTTGTGGTGCACTGAAGGTAAAGCAAGAGAACCTAAATAGAACTCAGTATTGACTAGATTGTTGCAGTCCCTCACATACTATCACCTTGATAGAAAAAGAAGCATGCCCTTTTTTGGGTGTAAATATAATTTATCTCCGTCTGTCCTGTTCTTCCACACATAATTTCTAGTATTTAATAGAAATTATGAAATAAACAAAAAAGCAATTTAAAAAAACATCATCCATTGTCAAAGATAATGTAATCTATAAAGCCAGATGGAGAAATAACTCAGATTTTAGAACTGTTAGACAAGGACTTTAAGAAAGCTATGAATAATATGTTAAAGGAGCTAGTAGAAAAGGTAAACAACATAAATGAAAAAGATGGAAAATTTCAGAAGAAATATAGAAACTGTAAAGACAGTAAAAGGAAAATGCTAGAAATAAAAACATAGTATCTGAGAAAAAAATAATTCTTTCAATCAGCTTATAAACCAATAGTTGAGATAAAAAGTAATAATAAAAAAATGTAAATCATAAAAAAATGTAAACTTTTTTTTTTAATCCAAATTTCTTGAAGGGTATCTAGCCCCCATTTCTTTTTTTTTTTTTAATACATTTATTTATTTATTTATTTTTGGCTGCATTGGGTTTTTGTTGCTGCGTGCAGGCTTTCTCCAGTTGCAGTGAGCGGGGGTTACTCTTAGTTGCGGTGCGTGGACTTCTCAATATGGTGGCTTCTCTTGTTGCGGAGCACGGGCTCTCGGCATGCAGGCTTCAGTAGCTGTGGCATGCAGGCTCAGTAGTTGTGGCTTGCAGGCTCTAGAGCACAGGCTCAGTAGTTGTGGCACCTGGGCTTAGTTGCTCCTCGGCATGTGGGGTCTTCCCGGACCAGGATATTTATCTTAGAGAAATGAAAACTTGGGTTTACACAAACATCTTTACAAGAATTTATTTATAATAACCCCAAACTTGGAAACAACCCAAATGTCCTTCAAACAAATTGTAGTACATACATATAATGAAATACTCCATTAAAAGGAATGGACTATTGATAAATGCAAAAGCAGTATACTTAGTGAAAGAAGCAAATATCAAAAGTTTACATATATCGTGGCACCATTTTTATAACATTTTCAAAATGGTAGAATTATAGTGATAGAAAATATCATTATTCCAATGTAATTTTCTGGTGTTGATATTGTACTATAATTATATAAGAAGTGATCATTAGGGGAAGCTAGGTTAAGGGTACATGGGAACTCTGTATTATTTTTGCAGCCTCTCATGTATCTAAACTTTTTTCAGAATAAAAAGTTTTAAGTGGTATATATATAGTGGACACAATAAAGTAATCTAATGACAGAAAAAAAATTCAAGTTAATCCAAAAGAAGAAAAGGAAGATAAAGGAACAAAGAACAACTGCATCTAATAGAAAGCAACTTACAAAATGGTAGATTTAAATCCAGTTTTATCAATAATTGTATTAAGTGTAAATGCTCTAAACCCAGCAATTAAAAGACAGGAATTGTCAGATTGCATAAATTATATGATATCTATAAGAAGTTCTCTTTAAGTACAAAGGCTAAAGGTTAAAAATAAATGGATGAAAACAATAATCAAAAGAAAGATGAAGTAAATATATTAATATGAAATGATGTAGGCTTCAGAGCAAAGAATATTACCAGGATTAGAGAGGAAACTTACATAAAGATAAAGGAGTCAATTCTTTCTGACTCATAACAGTCAGAAATATGTGCATATCTATTAACTAAAACTTTTTTAGAAAACAGAAGAGGAATAAATATCTCTCAAATAATTTTATGAAGTGGAATTACTCTGACACCAAAACCACACAGACACATCAGAATAGAACTACAGACCAATATCCTTTATGAATATAAAAATCCTTAACAAAATGTTAGCAAATTAAATCCACCAGTATGTTAAAAAGTATTTATACCAGCAATGTAAGGTTTGTATAACATTGGATTAATTAATCACGGTATTTCACCACATTAACAGAGTGAAAATGGAAAACCATTCAATTATACCAATGAAAACATTTGATAGAATTCCACATCCATTCATGATAAAACATCTCAGCAGACTAGGAGTAGAAAGGGACTTCCTCATCCCAGTAAAAGGCATTTTTGAAAAACTTACAACTAACATCATAGTTAATGCTCAAAGACTGAATGCTGTTCCCTAAGATCAGGAACAAAATAAGAAAGTCTGCTCTCACCACTTCACTTCATCACTTTTGCTTCAACATTGTTTTCATAACTGTGCAATAGCCTAGAAAAAGGAACAAGAGGTATGCAGATTGAAAAGGACAACATGATTGTCTACATAGAAAATCAAAGAACACTTCAAGCTACTAGAACTAATGATTGAATTTATCAAGGTCACAGGATTCATGTTCAAGATACAAAAATCATTTGTAGTTCCATATACGAGCAATGAAAAATTGGAAATTGAAATTTGTAAAATACAATTTACAATAGCATCAATAAACATGAGCTAATTTTGGAATAAATTCAGCAAAAAATATATTCAGTGAAAACTATGAAACATTGTTTAGAGAATGTAAAGCAAATTTAAATGACAAGATAAATCGTGTTCATAAATCAGAAGATTTGATATTGTTAAGATGCCTGTTCTTTGTAAATTAATTTATATACTCAATACAGTGTTAATCAAAATCCCTGTAGTCTTTTTTATTGAAATTGACAAACTGAATGTAAAATTTATGAAGCAGTACATAAGGACTTACTGTAGCCAAAATAATTCTGAATGAAGTTGGGAGACTCACACCACATAATATAAATACTTACTATAAAGTTACAGTGATAAAACTTTGTGATATTGGCATAAGAATAGACATTTAATGAACCAGAAAAGAGAGATCAGAAATAGCCATTCATATTGATTGTCAACTGATCTTAGGAAAGGGGACAAGATAACCCAATAGGGAAATGATAGTCTTCTCAGCAAATGGTACTAGGACAATTAGATATCCATAAGAAGAAAAAAAGAGCCTTGATCGTTATTTCACACCATACATAAAAATTAACTTGAAGTGAATCATAGACTTAAATATAAAAGATAATTTATAAAACTTTTAATAGCATACATATTTTAAAATATCCCATCCTTTGGGTAGGAACATTTTTTAGATGGGATGCTGCATACTTTAAAGGAAAAACCAATGGGACTCAAAACTTTAAAATTTGTGGTGTTTAAAATTATTGTGTATGAAAGACACTGCTGTGAAAATGCTAATGCAAAATATAGATTGGAAGAAAATATTTGTAATACATTCCACCTGTTCCATTTTCCCATATCATAATTTTTGGTTTTATCAGTGTTCATTGTTTACAGTATAATGACTGTTAAACATTTCACAGTTGAGCTATAATTACATTTCCTTGACAACTATTGTTTTTCTTAGAGTTAATAACTATCTTGTTTTTTGTTTGTTTGCTTGCTTACTTAGCTTTCTTTGTACTTAGTACTGAGTATAGAATGCTGCTTAAAGGAAAAGAATATATATGAGAACCTTGTAGATAATTTCCTGCGTGCGTAAGAAACCCTAGTTGGAAGTCAGAAGTGTTGATAGTCAATAGGAAGTTGCACCTAATTCCTAGGATCCTTGAAGAAAAAGAAAGGAGATGAAAAGTCAGTTGTCCCAGATTGGAATATATTCCCAAAGATTATTGGTAGCAGAAGGCTACCCCGACTTCCTACATTATAGATGTAGTAACTTTGAGGGGAGGTATCTGGTTATTACATTTAATATTGTTTCCATGTGAAAATGTGTTTCAGAGTTCTCCCAAACCTCTTTGTAAATGAACTTCTGAAATACCACAGATTATAAATTGGTTACTGTGTTGTGTGCGTACTAACAGTTGAAGCTTCCTTTCTTTGGCTAAATGTTTTCCTAATTCAACAGACATTTATTGAGTGCTTACTATGTGGCAAGGATTATGCTTGGTGCTAGAGAGGCATGGTGAACAAGACATGGTGTAGGTTACCTCTACACTATGGAACTATGTAGTAGGAACTATGTAGTTCCTACCTCTCAAGGAACTTGGAGTCTCTTGGGGAAGACAGTAAAAGTAAATGTTCAACTACAATAGAGCATATTTAGGGCTTAAAAAACAGAATATTTTGGAAGGACATGGGAGAAGATACTTGGCCAAGTCTTGGGGATTCAGGAAAAATGTTCCAAGGAATGAAAAAGTTAAGATTTAGCAAACCAAAATGGAGGGGAGTGAAATGGGAATGGGATGGAGCTGATGGAATGTATTTCAGCACATGAATCATTTGTGCAAACTCACAAAGATTAACCAGGAATGGTATATTTAGGGAACCAAAAGTAGGTCATGGCAAAAGCCTAGTATGTCAGAGAGGAATTCTGAGAGAGACTAGGTTGGAGACCACAGAGAGCAGTACCACATCATGAAGGTCACAGTTCACAGTGTGTAATTTATCCTAAGGGTTCTGAGCAATCAGATATTGTGGAGTAGAGTAAAATGATCAGATTTGCGCTTTAGAAAAAGAACTGTAGCTACAGGCATGCCTCATTTTGTTGAGCCTCACTTTATTGCACTTTGCAGATCGCATATTTTTTTACAAACTGAGGGTTTGTGGCAGCCCTGCATCCAGCAAGTCTCATTGGCATTATTTTTCCAACAGCATTTGCTAACTCGTGTCCCTGGGTCACATTTTGGCAATTCTCTCAATATTTCAAACTTTGTCGTTATTATTATATTTGTTATGGTGACCTGTGATCAGTCATCTTTGCTGTTGATATTGTAATTGTTTTGGGGTGCCTTGAACAGTGCCCATATAAGAGGGTGAAGTTAACCAATAAATGTTGTGTGTGTTCTGACTGCTCACCAGCCAGCCATTCCCCCATCTCTCTCCTTCTCCTCGGGCCTCACTATTTGCTGAGACACAGCAATATTGAAATTAGGTCAATTAATAACCATACAATGGCCTTTAAGTGTTCGAGTGAAAGGAAGAGTTGCATGTCTCTCACTTTAAATTAAAAGATAATGATTAAGCTTAGTGAGGAAGGCATGTTGAAAACTGAGACAGGCTGAAAGCTAGGCCTCTTGCACCAAACAGTTAGCCAGGTTGTGACTGAAAAGGAAAAATTCTTGAAGGAATTTAAAAGTGTTACCCCAGGGACTTCCCTGGTGGTCCAGTGGTTAAGACTCCTCGCTCCTAATGCAAGTGGCTTCGGTTCAATTCCTGGTAAGGAAACTACATCCTGCATGCCACAACTGAAGATCCTGCATGCCGCAATGTAGATCCTGCGTGCTGCAATGAAGATCCTGCGTGCCGCAACTAAGACCCGGTGCAGCCAAATAAATAAATGCACATATATATATATATAAATAGACATTAATTATTATATATTATTATGTGTGTATATACATACATAAATGCATACATAAATATATATTAATTATATATGTAACTCCAGTGAACACACAAATGATAATATGAAAGGAAAACTATCTTACCGATGATATGGAGAAAGTTTTAGTGGTCTGGATAGGAAATCAAACCAGCCACAACATTCCCTCAAGCCAAAGCCTAATCTAGAGCAAGGCCCTAACTCTCATCAATTCTTTGAAGGCTCAGAGAGGTGAGGAAGCTACAGAAGAATACAGTAAGTCCCCTACATACGAACCTTCAAGTTGCAAACTTTCAGAGATGTGATCATGTGTTCGTGTGTCCAGTCACGTAAGTTAGTTCACAGTCTGGCATACATTATCACGTGCATGCATCCTCTACAAGTGGTTGTGCTTTTCTGTACTTTACTGTACAGTTCTCTATAGAGTACAGCAGTACAGTATCTTTATTTCCAGCCCAGGATGTCCGGAAGCAAGCGTAAAAGCAGCAGTATATAGCCAATTGTGTTAGTTGGGTACCTAGGCTAACTTTGCTGGACTTACAGACATGCTCTCAGAATGGAACTTGTTCATATGTAGGAGACTTATGTAGTTTGAAGGTAGCAGAGGTTGGTTCATGAGGTTTAAGGAAAGAAGTCATCTCTGTAACATAAAAGTACAAGGTGAAGCAGCAAGTGCTGATGTAGAAGCTGTAGCAAGTTATCCAGAAGCTCTAGCTAAGATAATTAATGAAGGTGTCTACCTTAAACAACAGATTTTCAGTGTAGATGAAACAGCCTTCTACTGGAAAAAGATGCCATCTAGGACTTCTATAGGTAGAGAGAAGTCAGTGTCTAGGTTCAAAGCTTCAAAAGACAGGCTGATTCTCCTGATAGGAGCTAGTGCAGTTGGTGACTCTAAGTTGAAGCAAGTGCTCATTTACCATTCTGAAAATCCTAGGGCCCTTAAGAATTTTGCTAAATCTACTTTGCCTGTGCTGTATAGATGGAACGAGAAAACCTGGTTGACAGCACGTCTGTTTACGACATGGTTTACTGAATATTTTAAGCCCACTGTTGAGAACAGTGCTCAGAAAAGATTTCTTTCAAAGTACTACTGCTCATTGACAATGTACCTGGTCTGATGGAGACATAAATTGAGATTCATGTTGTTTTCATGCCTGCTAACACAATATCTATTCTGTAGCCCCATGGATCATGGAACAATTTCAACTTTCAACACTTAATCTTTAAGAAATATATTTCATAAGGCTGTAGCTGCCATAAATAGTGATTCCTCATTTAGATCTGGGCAAAGTAAATTGAAAACCTTCTGGAAAGGATTCACCATTCTACATGCCATTAAGAACATTTATGATTCATGGGAAGAGGTCAAAATATCAACATTAACAGGAGTTCGAAGGAAGTTGGAGTCCAACCCTCCAGGATGACTTTGAGGGGTTCAAGACTTCAGTGGAGGAAGTAACTGCAGATGTGGTAGAAAATAGCAAGAGAACTAGAATTAAAAGTGGAGCCTCAAGATGTGACAGGATTGCTGCAATCTCATGGTAAAACTTTAGTGAAAAGGGGTTGCTTCCATGGATGAGCAAAGAAAGTGGTTTCTTGAGATGAAATCTATTCCTGGTGAAGTTTGTTGAAATGACAAAGGATTTAGAATATGACCTAAATTTAGTTGATAAAGCAACGGCAGAGTTTGAGAGGATTGATTCCAGTTTTGAAAGAACTTCTGCTGTGGTAGGATGCTATCAAACAGCATTGCAGGCTACAAGGAAATTGTTTGTGAAAGGAAGAGTCGATTCATGCAGCAAACTTCAGTGTTATTTTAAGGTACTGCTACAGCCACCCCAACCTTCAGCAACCATCACCCTGATCAGTCAGCAGCCATCAGCATCTAGGCAAGATGCTCCACCAGCAAAAAGATTATGACACGCTGAAGGCCCAGATGGTTAGCATCTTTTAGCAATAAAGTATTTTTAAATTAAGATATGTACATCATTCTTTTAGACATAATGCTATTGCACACTTCATAGACTACAGCATAGTTTAAACATAACTTTCGAACACACTGGGAAACCAAAAAATTCATGTGACTCACTTTCTTATAATATTTGCTTTATTTCTGTGGTCTGGAACTGAATCTGCAGTATCTCCAAGGTATGCCTGTCTGTGGAGAATGCATTGGGAGGAATAAGCCTGTAGGCAGGGAATCCAGTTGGGATGCCGCACTGGTCACCTAGGTGATCTGAACCAAGGGTAGTGGCTGTACCACATCTTAACTGGAAAGAAAGAATAATTCAAAATATATTAAGACATTGGTGTTCGACTGAATATGGAGGAGAGGGTAAAAGCCTACTAGATTTTTTTGCTTGGCCAACTGGGTTGATGTTTCTGCCATTCACGGAGACTGGGAGAAACAGGAGATACCTTTTGTGCGTAGTTCCCCATTCAGTATGATCTGTGCCAAATTCACAAGGCTCGAGCTATGAGGTAATAGAAGATTTGTTTTGTACTCTGCAGCATCATATCAGAAATGCTTTTCTTTTTATTGAATCACTTGAACAATTAAGTCGAGAAATTTAAGGATAATTAGAACTATCTAATGATAGTTTATATAAATTTGAAAATCTTGATGAGAGTAAGAAGGAACATTTAAAGAAAATGAGTTTTCAAGTAAATGCATTTGTGTGAGTATACTTATAGGATGTGCTATTTTATTTTATTTTATTTTATTATTTTATTTATTTATTTGGCCGCGCCACGAGGCTTGTGGGATCTTAGTTGCCTGAGCAGGGATCAAACCCGGGCCCTCAGCAGTGAAAGCAGGGAGTCCTAACCACTGGACCGCCAGGGAATTCCCCAGGATATGCAATTTTAGAGGCATATACTTAATTACTACCTAAAGTAAAGCGAACTCTTGATGATTTGTGATATTTAATTTTTTAAAGGCTATAACTTCATAATAAATAACATGTAAAGTGTAAAATCTTGTTCTTGTCAGATCTTCTGAGGAAGCAAGTACTTCCCACATCCATCTATATCACTGTTGTAACACTGTCCATTCATTGTGGTTAGGGAGCAGTGGGCTAGAAAGGACCTCTGTGGGTCATCCGCTCTTACTTTACTCCAGGCAGAGTTATGCATAAAATCTTCCAGACAAATGGGTCTCCATCTATCCTAGTTTTATAGATCTCCAGGACAGGTTTCTTTGCCTGCTCTCATCTTTTCTCTTTTTCTTATATCCTGCAATGTCTTAGGCAGATGGGAATACAGTACCAGTGTTTCAAATTAGGTCATGTCAGCAAATTAGGTCATATTAATCTGATAATTTTTCATATATACAGTGTGATACTACGTAATGGTGTTGACATGTCATCCATGTGCTGTATAAACATTTATCCTGTTCTGCCTTTTGAGATTAAGTACTTGTACTTCTTTGGGGGATAGAGGCTGTATAAGTTTTAAGTATGTTTGTTTTTACATTATTGAGATCTCTTTTTCAGATATTTCTTAATAAGAAATTTAATAATGATAATGGTAAGCAGTAAATGATAATGATAAACACTAAACAAAGGAAAAGACCGTAAAATAATAAATGTTACTAGTACAAAGTCAGTTACTGAAGGATCTCAGATAATTATAATTACTTTTCTTCCTCTATAACATTTTTATTTCTCTGTAATATTTGTTGAGAATATAATCGATAAAAATGAACAGATTCTTTTTTTTTCAATTGAAGTATAGTTGATTGACAATGTTGTTTTAGTTTCTGCTGTACAGCACAATGATTCAGTTATATATGTATACATTCTTTTTTATATTCTTTTCCATTATGGTTTGTCACAGAATATTGAATATAGTTTCCTGTGCTACACAGTAGGAACTTGTTGTTTATCCATTCTACAATAATAGTTTACATCTGCTAGTCTGAAACTCCCAATCCATCCTTCCCCCATCCCCTCCCTTCCTCTTGGCAACCACAAGTCTTGAACAGACTCTTTAGATTTAGGATCAGCCTAATACTCTCCTAGAAAAAAACAGATGTAAGTTGTATGTGAACTCTCGGTTATTTTCTGGTACTTTGTAACAATGTCTCATTTTTAGAGAAAACCATTTTAAGAGAAATGCCAGTTATTTTTCTATGAAAGTGATTAAGTCAACCCATAATTTTAAATTTCCTGTCACTGTGGGGATGGCAGCATTTCTTAGTGCCTTAAAAACTTTGCACAGGGAAATTGCTTTAAACACAAAGCACATTTTCTGTTTGCTGTGTTGCCTCAGCCGCTTAAACAGGTAGAATCCTACTTATAATATGCAGTGAGGTATAATGAGGTCACTGCAATGTTCCTGCCACACAGGGACTGGGATGTCGTGAGACTAGGGTGCCTCTTCCTGAGCCAATTGTTTTGTTTAGGAAAGGGTGTCTGGCTCTGAACCGGGCACTGTAGGCCCCTGTTTATTAGTAAGGAGATGGTCAGTAATAATAAAGGGCAAATAAAACAATGATATTATCATTTTAGAGCAGGAAGGAGATGGTATGTTAGCTACGTGGCTATGTGGAATGGAGGAAGGCTTTAGTAAAGATGTGGAAATATCCACTTGAGAAGGAAGAGTGGTTTAGGTTTTTGGGATGGCAGGAATGGTTAAGTCTGGATCACAGGTGGAGGGATTTGCCTTAGAGAAGAGAAGAAATACCTCTCTTGTACAAAAGGAAAGGAAGTGATGATGAGTAAAAGTAAGGAAAGGTAACAGAATTCTCACGTGATGAGTTCTGTTTTCTCTGGGCAGTGGGAAGTTTGAGAGCTAAGAGGCATAGGTTCTGATTTCGAAGAAAGTGGCAAAGGTTGAAATTGTTCTTGCAGTTTACTGGAGGAATATAGTAATAATAAGAGCTAACACTTTTACAGTGTTACCACGTGCCAACTGTTCCAAGCATATTTTATGCACTAACTCATTTAATTCTTACCACTCTAAAGGTAGTAAGTAATTTTTATCCCCTTTTATACGTTGGGGAAACAAGGCACAGAGTTTAAGTGACTTGCTCAGGGACCCTTAGATTGTAAATGACGGAGGCAGGATTTGAACATAGACAGTTTGGCTACAGAGTACGTGCACTTACCCATCATTCCACTAGGATAGCAGAACATTTAATATTTGTCAGTGACCATGGGTTTATGGTGACTCCTGTTTCCCTATTAGTGATTTTTTAGCATCCCTGTACAGGCATAGAGAAAGAAGATATAGAATTTAGAAGTCTATACATTCTGTATGTTATCATTTTACACACCCAAAGAAGATTTATTCTTGTTTAACTTCAGTTGTACAAAGTTGATAACCTTATTGACATGATCGATGGATGGAATTTAGAAAGAAACTGAGAATGTTTCTCAAAATTGATTCAGTTTTTAAAGAATTAGATTAGCTCTTTTGATCAATGACTTTTATGATCAAATTCACATGAAATCAACCTTTATGAAGAAAGTTAAGTTCCTAATAATATTGCCTTTACTTTCTAACTTTGTCTAAATTTGGTTAACCCAATGGAGTAGGTTATTCATGGGAATGTTCTCTCTCATCCATCCTTGCCAGATAAATAGATTAGATAGAATGATTAGGTAGAACAATTGCTTTATTATATCTTGTTCCAAAAAGTTTTATGGAAAGGTTTACGATCTCAGGTTCTTTTGTAAAATTGTGTTGGCTAAGGTATTAAATTGGGGTTACTCTCTTCTTACATACGGTATCATAGCCCTTCTGTTTCTCAGTGTAAAATGGGCTGCTTGCAAAACTGGGCCAGTGTCAAAAGATTAGATGTATTAGAAGTGTTAGATTTCTGTTTACAGATGGATTCATAAGCATGCCTAGAGATAAGAAAATCATGCTTCTAATAGTTCACCCAAACTATTTTTGGAAGTTTTCTATGGGGAAATTTTGGCATGGGGCTCTGTAAAAAAGTCCAGAACACTGATAGAGTATGGAATGACCATTTTCCCCTGAAGACTTCTTCTACCAGATTTGAAAATATTTTTTCAGGTTGATGGAATGGTTTCTAAATTAAGAACCATTGGCAACGGGAAAGGGATAGCAGAAGACAAATTGCTAGCCTTTCTTTGTGATGGTCTGCAGGGCAAGTAGGGAGGTGAATAAGCAATGCATGTTCTCTTTTACTTGTTACTTTCCTTTCTTCATTTAAGATCATTTTAAAGGATAAAAGGTAAGTTATCACAAATAAATTAATAAGAAACACTATAAGGTGAAATAGATAAGTGAATAAAAACAAGAGAGGTGGGACTTCCCTGGTGGTGCAGTGGTTAAGAATGCACCTGCCAATGCAGGGGACACGGGTTCGATCCCTGGTCCAGGAAGATCCCACATCTGCGGAGCAACTAAGCCTGTGTGCCACAACTACTGAGCCTGCGCTCTACAGCCCACTAGCCACAACTACTGAACCTGTGTGCCACAACTGCTGAAGCCCATGTGCCTAGAGCCCATGCTCCACAACAAGATAAGCCACCACAATGAGAACCACACGCACCGCAACGAAGAGTAACCCCCATTTGCCGCAGCTAGAGGAAGCCCGCGTGC
Organism: Stenella coeruleoalba; assembly: GCF_951394435.1. NCBI lineage: Eukaryota > Metazoa > Chordata > Mammalia > Artiodactyla > Delphinidae > Stenella > Stenella coeruleoalba. The sequence goes on along the minus strand of NC_137151.1, from coordinate 34,537,045 downwards.
AGCAACAAAGACCCAACACAGCCAAAAATAAATAAAATAAAATAAATAAATTATAAAAATAAAAGAGGCAGAGAGGATATCAACTGATGAATGGACAAATAAAATGTGGTATGTCCACACAATGGAATGTTATTTGGCAATAAAAAAAAGAAGTTAAACAGTGAAAAATGCTACAATGTGGATTAAAACATTATGCTAATAAAGAAGCCAGTCACACAAGACCACATATTATGTGATTCCACTTATATTAAATGTCAAAATAGTCCAGTCGGGCTTCCCTGGTGGTGCAGTGGTTGAGAGTCCGCCTGCCACTGCAGGGGACATGGGTTTGAGCCCTGGTCCGGGAAGATCCCACATGCTGCGGAGCAGCTAAGCCCGTGCGCCATAACTGCTGAGCCTGTGCTGTAGAGCCTGCAAGCCACAACTGCTGAGCCTATTTTCTGCAACTGCTGAAACCCGCGCGCCTAGAGCCTGTGTTCTGCAACAAGAGAAGCCACTGCAATGAGAAGCCCGCGCACCGCAACGAAGAGTAGCCCCCGCTTGCCACAACTAGAGAAAAGCCCACGGGCAGCAACGAAGACCCAATGCAGCCAAAAATAAATAAATAAATATATTAAAAAAACAAAGTAGTCCAGTCCATAGGTACAGAAAATAGATTAGTGTTTGCCTACAGCTAGGGGTGATCCAGGGACCTGCAGTGGGGGTGGGGTGATTGCTAAGAGATGAAAGATTTTGTGCGGGGTAATGAAGATATTCTGAAGTTGTGGTGAAGGGTGTACGACTCTGAATATACTAAAGGCTATTCAGTACTTTCATCAGTAGCCTCCATAGTAGCCTCAGGGTGACCGCTGCAATTCCTGGTATCAAGTGCAGGCCATATGTCCAAAGCAAGGAAGAGCTTTCCATAATGTCCCTTTTGTCAGTTAGGATTTTTTTGAAACCTCCAGCAAACTTCCCATGTTTCTTACTAGTCAGAATCACTTGCAGGGGGAATGAAAGTGCTAGGCTTGCTTAGACCTATCACAATTCACCTCTTGTTGACTAATAAGGGCTTAAAGAGTTGTCCTTAAAGTATGTGCCCACCAGATATCTAAACAGAACTGCCGTTTAGTCTGGGGCCTGAGGACTTCAAAACTTAAGGAGAAGCTTCTTTTCTGATCCTTGTTAAAACAGTAAGGAAGACTTGGAGTCAACTCTACTGCAGTTGAGGAGAGAGATCACTCATCGCTGAACACAGGGAGAGGTGGGGATTTATAGCCAACAAGCGGGATCAAGAGGTTGGTGGATGGAAAATTACTAAGAGGAGACATCAAGGGTAGGGGGATTCTTGCTAAACTGGTTGTTCCTGCCAGCAGCATGTGCTTGTCTGGAAGATTAAACTATGCATGTCTAAGTACGCAGGCTGGTACAGTGAAACTAGGAATGGCTCATTAAATCATTTATGGTTTCTTTGGTCGCTCACTCTCCTATTTGGATAACCGGTGATTCTAGAGCTCCTTGCAGCGGGGTTGTCTGCACTTGTCAGTTTGAAACCAAGGCCAAAACAGGTTTCTTGCTAAAAGAAGGCGAAGGAATTAGCTATCAAAAGTGGGGATGAGGAACTTGATCAGATACCAAGAGTCGATCAGGTGTCAAGTGTGGAAGCATTCTTGATAAACTGACTTAGCAGGATTCTTGTGAAGACTGGGCCTGGCAAGGGCAAGACAGAAGGCCAAAGTTGAGGCCTAGTCAAAAACAGGGCTCAGAGAAGCGTAACTGAAGTTCGGTCAAGGAGAAAGTCTTTGTCACAGCTCCAGTTGGGTGTTGTTTTCCTTTTTCACTCTTTCTCAGTCTTATTTTGTGATTAAAGGCTGACAACGTAAAGTACCTTTCATCAGGTCTTTAATGCAATGTAGGTTTTTCTTTAACTACTTTTACTTCAAAATATGATGTACACCTATTCACTGAAAAAAAAATGTAGAAATAAATTGTACAACATATTCTCTTTATTTCTGCATTTCTTTAAATGAGATGAAGTGTGTGGTCTTCATTAATTATTTAAATTAGAACTTTGACTCACAGACACAGTACTAACAGACCAATTTCAGTAAAATAAGATGGAATTGTGAACATGGCAGCTTCTACAAAACCTGAACCAGTATAATCAAAATGCTGACCATTGACAGAACCTGCCATTCCTATATAATATGCACTTAAGATACTTTAAAAGCAAATTTCTGCTCAGATACCTTAAAATATGACAATGCAGTGACTGTTTTATTTAGAATAGAATCAGAACAGGGGAAATGCATGTATAGTTAATTTTAAAATGCAAACCTGTGCAGTCCCCAACCTAAGAACCTGAGAGAATCCCGAAGTTCCTTTGTTACGTAGATGTTTTGGTTCTCCAAACACATTCTCTCCTAGGAAGCAATGTCACAATGATGGTTAAGTTAACAGGTTAGTCCCGAGAGACTGTTTAGGCCATTGAACTTTATATAATTGAACTTTATGTTAATAGTAACCATAAGCCTTTCTGAACCTGTGATTGGAAGGAATAGGGAGTGGGGGCTTGAGCTTTGGCATGAGCGGTTTCTAGTTGTACTGAGGAGGGTTTGATGTTAGTGGAGGAGACTGGCAGAAACAGCTTGCTTGTGAAGAGGTGGGGAATGCATCTGAGACTAGGGGTACAGTGATTATATAGTTTGTAAGTCTGCAGTGGCTGGTAAATGAATGCACCTTAAAAATACTCCAACTTGATATGTACTTTTTGAAAGGCTTATCACAGTAAATATAGCTCTTTAGGCAAACATGCAGTTTATTAAAGTGGTTCAGTTACCATGGCAACATATCTGGAATTTATAGCTCCTTATTTTGAGAGGGCTTCATTTCTACTTTCTGAGGCACTAAAGTCCAAGGCTAAAGTTCTTAACAGCCTCCAGTCTCATTGTGTGAATTTTTATTGTTTAGAAAACTTAGACATACAAAATTTAGCTTGCAGAATCAATCTTGTGACTTCATAGTCATATGCATGAATTTTAAATAGGTATTTTTCAATTTCAAAATGCCCCCGTTTTAAAATTTTTTTAGTTATTATCAAAGCTACATATGATCATAATTTAACGAGAAGAAATAGACATTTCCAAAAATAATGGTCCCCTAAACTTATTATTCCCCAGAGGCAACCACTTTCTTTTCTTTTAGCTGATTTTTTGGGGATTTACTTCAAATCCCTCAGCAATGTGTTTATCTTGCTTCTTGGTGTGTATTACTGCTTGCTTTGTAATTTGAGCTGTCATCTATTGGCTTCCCAATATGGAAGATACAATTTTAGCTCTTTCACCCCTCAGCCCCACCCTCACACCCAGACCTTTCCCCTATTCCCATTCTTCTAACAAAGTGATAGGTAGGGAGGTAGGTAGATTGATAAATTGACAGATCAATCTATCAATAGAAAGAGTTGAAGAGATACAGTTTTACTAATTTTATAGAAATGTATACTAATTTTGGCTTGATCACTATTCACCATGTATATTATTAGAACCATGTTTATAATATTTACAGATGAACCGTGTAATATACTATCGATATACTATGGATATTTTCTTTTTTCTTTTACAACTCATTTTCACTAATTCATCCTCAAACTTTACCTTAGTCATTCAGTCTTCTCTCAGTACCTGTAAACATTAGAATTGCATTAATTTTATCTTCTTAAACAAATCTTCCCTGCAGCATTTGATCAGCTGCAGTCTGGACCATTGCTGTTTGGATCTGTTGCAGAGCTCTCATCCAGGGGTTTTTCTTTATTTCTCCTGTGTGCTGAATTACCTCTTTCTTTTACATATATATTACTTTCTTTATTTGTTTACTCCATTGTTTGGCTGGACCACATTCTCTAGTAGCCTCCCAAGAAAGCGTATATTGGAGGTAAATTGTTTGAAACCCCTGCATATTTGAAAATGGCTTTGTTCTACTTTTATATCTGATTTTTCATTTGGCTGAACATAAATTGTTAGTTAGAAATCACTTTCTCTCAGAATTTTCAGTATTGATGTTGAGATATCCAATGCAATTCAAATTTTTTATTTTGTTTTGTTCGTGAAATCTATTCTTCCCCTCTCTGGAAGCTTAGAGAATCGTTTGTTTGTTCCCAGTGTTCTAAAATTTCATGATGATGGGCCTCGCTCTGGATCCATTTTCATCCATTGTGAAGGATCTTCAGTGGGCATTTTACAGTTTCCATTTTGGAAACTTACAGCTTTAAGTTCTATAAAATATTCTTAATTTTTTTATTATTTCCTTTTTTTCTGTATTGTTTTCTGGAACTTTTATTTTTCATATATTGCCCTCATGGCCTGGTTCTATAATTTTCTTATATTTTATATTTTCTGTATTTTTTTCCATCTACTTCCTGGAAGATTTTCTTAGCTTAGTAACCAGTGCATTTTTAATTTCTGCTACTATATTTTTACTCTTCAAGAGTGCTCCCCCACCCCCCCAACTCTTCCCTTTTTTGTAGCATCCTGTTCTTGTTTTATAAATGTAATCTCTTCTAGTTTTTTTCCTCTCTCTGCATAGTTTATCTGTTCATATAGGTTGCTTTCCATAAATGTCTGGTGATCCTTGGTTGTTTGCTTATATTTACAAGTAAGACATTAAATGCTGACTAGAAGCTCTTCGTGGATATGTCTTGTAAACTATGGCCTTCAATAAAAAGTGATCTGATTGGGATGTCTTGTTGAGGGACCCCAATATCAATATCTTTAGTCTTTTGTCTTTGGTCAGATATTCTAGAAAAGGATCATTTTATATGATTCTGCTCCCCTGCCTAGACGACATAAGCCTGTTTGTCTGTTTTGGAACCCTTGGGGATAAGAAGGGGGAGGGGGAGGGATAGATCTCAGCCTTTATTATGTAACTTTCATTTAATTCCCATGATTTTTGCAGGATGACCTACCATCAGTGTAGGATTCCTCCATCTAGATACCCTCTATTTTGCCCTTTCCAGAAAATAAATCTATAGTTTTCTGCCAGGATGGATTGGGAAGTCATCTATTATGTGGACTACGTAGAGAAAGGATATGGATCAGTGTTGCACATATTCAGCTACTTAAACAATCTTTCAAACAATCCTCCTGTTTTAGCCACACCCCGATCCTCACTTCCAGAGGTGACATTTCCTGATCACTTTCAGATCACTCCATTTTAAATCAGGTACTTCTCAACACTCCGTACTGGCAGCTTAAGAACTGTCAGGTTGGCTAATCAGTTACCAGGCATCTGTCTACTTTTTAGCTTCCAAAGTTTTGTTGCTATTGATCTGTCTCCAATTTTCTTTTTCTCTATACATTTTTCTATCATTTAAATATAGCACTGAGAAGGAGTGGAGGTTAAATATATTCAGCCTGCTATCTTTTCCCAAAATGTCTAACTAGTTTTTCACAGTTAAGAGACACTATATTCATGTTTTAAATTTAATTCATGCTATCCACTTTAAATTTAACTCCTATTTAATTCATCTCATATTGATTTCTTACTCTTAATTGGTAACCTGGCCTCAAGTTAACTAAGAAAACCCTATTCAGTATGAACTTGTTTGATTTTTCTCCCTTCTACCTCACAATTTTTTTGTATTCCTCCCTGTTTTCTCTTGTGCTCTTAATCGCATTACTCCAGCCTCTTCTGAGAACTTCTCCATCCTAGAGGCAAGCTAAATCCCCTCATTTTCCATTTCTCTTAGCCTTTCTGCACCTTCAACAACCTATTTGTAAACCTACCTAAGTTTCTTAGTTTAAAAAAATGAATAGCCCAACTTTTCATAATCTTTAAACTTCAGCCCAGCTTTCTTACTTTTTCAGTCTTTCCCACACACAAAAAAATGTCATTTGACTTTTTATCTTCCATTTTCTCCTTCACTCTATTCCACTTAGTCTTCTATATGAGCCCTTTTTTAAAAAAATATTTATTTATTTATCTTGACTGTACTAGGTTTTCATTGCGACATGTGGGATCTTCCTTGCAGCATGCGGGATCTTTAGTTGCAGCATGCAGGCTCTTAGTTGCGGCATGCAGACTTCTTAGTTGCAGTATGCATGTGGGATCTAGTTCCCTGACCAGGGATTGAACCCAGGCCCCCTGCATTGGGAGGGCAGAGCCCTACCCACTGGACCACCAGGAAAGTCCCTATATGAGCTTTTTTTGAAAATTACTTTCTAAACAAAACCACCAACCCCTTCCTGGCCACAGCCAACTTGACTGCCTACTTTCCTTTGAGACTCTTTCCCTGTCTTGTTTTTTAAAATCTAATTCTTATCTTGCTCTTGTTTTACTTCTCAGTTTTTTTCCCTCTCTTGTCCCTCTTCTTCCATGTACTCCTTTACTTGTGGGCTTCTACTTTAAGCTACCTAGAGAACAAAACAATGAAAAGTTCATAGAAACTTACTGATTTTCCAAGTTTTTCTTGCTTTATTAAAGAAAATGACATGATTTTTTAATAAACATTTTTATGACATTAATAAGGTTTAACTTTTAATATTTAGGCAGGTGCTGTAAAGGATTATATTAAGATGATGCTTCGGAATGATTCGCTTAAATTTCTGGTTTTTGCACATCATTTAAGCATGCTCCAAGCTTGCACAGAAGCCGTCATAGAAAACAAGGTATGTTACCATAATTCTATAAAGTACTTCTTAGAATGCAGGGGGGTTTTTTGTTTTTTGTTTTGTTTTTTCGGTACATGGGCCTCTCACTGTTGTGGCCTCTCCCGTTGCGGAGCACAGGCTCCAGACGCGCAGGCTCAGCAGCCATGGCTCACGGGCCCAGCCACTTCGCAGCATGTAAGATCTTCCCGGACCGGGGCATGAACCCGCGTCCCCTGCATCGGCAGGCAGACTCTCAACTACTGCGCCACCAGGGAAACCCTAGAATGCAGTTTTTAATTTACTAAACATCAATTGTAGTTTTATAACTGAGCTTTTTGGCCTTCTTTAGATGATGGGATGGTATTATATCTATAAATTATTATTATGTATTTTTATTGCAGTTATACTAATATTATATTTCTGTTGTATTGATAATATACTATTAAGTTTTCCCTTTTATACCAGTCATAATTTTCCACTGATCAAATTATCTGGATTGATTAAAATATGCTGCCTTGATACGCTATAATGTGAATTCTGGTTTTGTTACTGGACCATTTGAGATTGGTATAGGCAGTTAAAATTTTTTGTTTACCAACATGGTGGCCTTAGAATGTGGGTGATTTTGAGGGGAAAAAAGAATGATTTCAGCCAATTTTAGTGCCCAGCCGCAGTCATACCTTTTAAACTTCCAGGCAGCCTACTCTATAGAATATGATTATTAAGATTTAATGTAGGTGGGTTTGAAACATATGCCCAGGTAAGCGCCACCAAACCTGCTGGCCTCACTGCATTCTATTCCGTCCACCTTGTTTTCCAACAGCCCTATCGGCCACAGCATCTGCCATTTTTTCTTTCAGAGTGTAAACCTGGTTACATCCAGTGTAAACGTGTCATATGTGCTAAGGGCTTCCAGAGGTGCTCTGAATCGGCCAGAGAAAGTTCCTGACAAATTATATGAGTTTAATATACATGTAGCAGCAGAACCACTTGCCTGTGCAGGTGGATATTTTAAAGGGAGGAATAAAGCCATATTTTTTTTAAAACTTTGTATACATATTCAAGCATTTGCTAATATGTTCATTAACATTACCAAAGATGTAATTCTAGTGTTTTCTTCATAGAAAGATTTATGATAATATGATATAGTAAAGTGCTGTATATTAAAAAATGCTTTATCATTATCACATTGTATCTGTGAAACACCCTCCGAGGAAGAGATAATTAGCCTTAGAAATAAATTTTAAATGATTGAACAGTAACGTTAGATTTTTTATTCTGATTCATTACACCTTAAAACCACCGGAATCTTTTCTAAGTGTGTCTCTTCCCACTCCCACTTTACTGGTATGTTTAGAATCCCATTTAGCGTCACTAAGAGTTAAAAACGTAGGTAAAACTCTCCCTAGCCTGACAATGTGTTTTCTTTAGAAAGACCCTCAAAAGATTCTGTAATCTCCCTTGATGGATATTAAGTGGATCACTGGTCAATTTATATCTGTTTTGTGAAGACATAGAAAGTTGATAAGGGGCATTCTATTTAATGATTAACTTGATGATTCCCTTATAAAACTGAGTATTTGTTTGTCTCAACTATTTAAGGCAACGTTTTCCATAAAAATGCATATAAAAATGAGGCAATTTGAAATTCAGGGCTTATATTTGTTTTTACAAAGTTGAGTAATAAGTTCTTTTTAGCTATTCTAACACACACTGATTGCTCCTTTTTCTTAACTCACATCGTTCTTAAAAGATAGCACTGTTCAGTTTAGCATTTAATGTTTCCTCACTTTGTAAAAATGTATTTGGGTGTCTTGGTTCCCTACCTCAGTGGAGATGACCATGTCACATATTTCTTTTAAGTTTAATAATGTGAGAAAAGAGAATTCAAATGGTACATTAAAAAAAATGTTTTCCCAGTTAATGTTGCGACATTTCCGGACTACTCTTCATGAATCCCTAATACATGGGCAGAATCTTCTTTTTCTTTTCTCACATGTCTGACTTTACTTTTACTTTGGAATTAGTGATCCTGTTACTTTAGAATTAGTCTGATCCATGATTTAAAGTTTGCTTATTAATTTACATAGAATGTTACTGATAACAACATTAGCTTAATCCAGTAATGATTATAGAGCTCCTGTTATATATGTGGCGTCACACCTGGCATTGATGGTATGAAGATGAACTAGACATAGATCCCACTCTCAAGTAGCTTAAAAGATTTAAAAATACAAAATTGTTATAAGAAGCTTTAAAGAAATCTGGTTAAGATTCTTCTTGTATTGGCCTTTCTCACCTCCTGAGATGACCCACACTCTGTCTGGGGAGTGTGTTTCTCTCTGAATAAATCCGCTTCTTGCCTATCACTTTGTCTCTCACTGAATTCTTTCTGTGATGAGACATCAAGAACCTGAGCTTCATTAAGTCCTGACACCAGCTAGACCAACTCCCGCTCATCGTCAACACCATTGCGGATGCCTTCTGTGCTGTTTCTTAGCAACAACTTTTTGGGCACTATCATCTGGTTGGGAGACTGCCTTGGAAGGGATAACATTTAAAATCGATCCAGGACTTCTACTACTGAATACATACTTCAGAGAAACTGACACAGGAACACGAAGAGACAGAGACATCTGTGAAGGTATTCCCTGCAGCACAGTTTGCAATACCCCAGAAGTGGAAACAACTGTCTATCAAACAACAAATAGAGTACTATGATATTAGTAAAAAAAAAAAAAATTCTTCTTGTGTAACATTTACTAACCTGTCATCTTCACCACTTTCTGTTTTATTATGTGAACATAAAAATAAGCTGTAAAATATGTATAATAAGATGGATGCATAGGAGCTTGTCCTAATTTTGCCATTTCCCTTGTTGGTGGTAGACTCGTTACATTAGGATTGATGGAAGTGTCCCATCTTCAGAAAGAATACATCTGGTTAATCAGTTTCAAAAGGATCCTGAGACTCGTGTGGCTATTCTAAGCATTCAGGCTGCTGGTCAGGTAAGAAGTTTCAGGTCTAAATTTGATAATGAATTGTTGAGATGATAAAAATGTCAAGATGATTAACCATAGCTATAACTTTGTATCTGGTGTGATAAATATTCATTCTGCTTTGGAGAGTGCTAGAAAGTGTAACAGAAGGAGACCTCAACACCTCTGACTAAGCTTCCTAAATTTTCAAGGAGATAATTTCCTAAAAGAATATAGCTAGTGTGATTATAATACTTTTCCATGATCTTTTCCTTCCTTTGAATTTGCGTAGACTTTTCTCATCCCTTTCTTTATAGCACTTATCTTTGGTTGTTTTCATCAGAGTCTGTGAGGCAAGGTGGCCTGAGGGAAGAGAACTCTTCTGTCTTTCTGAACTTTTCATAGAGTGCCCTTGGTTTGTCCTTTAGAGTTAGGTTTGGCTGTAAGTAAATGAAAACCCAGATTAAGAATGACTTAAATCACAAAGTTTTATTCTCTGATATAGGCAGTCTAAGGCTAGCATGGTAGTTTCTTAGCACTTAGGCCCCTTCTGGTTTTCTGCTTTACCACTCCTAGCAGATATCTCTTTTTTTTTTTAATTTAATTTAATTTTTTTTATACAGCAGGTTCTTATTTGTCATCCATTTTATACACATCAGTGTATACATATCAATCCCAATCGCCCAATTCATCACACCACCATCCCCACCCCCCGCGGCTTTCCCCCCTTGGTGTCCATACGTTTGTTCTCTACATGTGTGTCTCAATTTCTGCCCTGCAGACCGGTTCATCTGTACCAATTTTCTAGGTTCCACATACATGCGTTAATATACGATATTTGTTTTCCACTTTCTGACTTAACTTCACTCTCTGTGACAGTCTCTAGGTCCATCCACGTCTCTACAAATGACCCAATTTCATTCCTTTTTATGGCTGAGTAATATTCCATTGTATATATGTACCACACCTTCTTTATCCATTTGTCTGTCGATGGGCATTTAGGTTGTTTCCATCTAAGAGGGCTGCTAGAGCTTATCCATCACATCTGCGATCCAGGCAGTTGACTGGAGAAAGGCATGCTGTATCTCACTGGCCTGCAGTTAGTCCCAGGGCCACAACTAACTTCAAGGGAAGTTGGAGAAAGTAACTGTTATTCCAATTAGTCATATTAAACATCAGGTGTCACATTACAAAGGGATAAGAAAAGAATAGATATTAGTCTCTGCCACCCTGTGTAAGAGGGGATCCTTCTGGATGTCTTTCCTACTAACATTCTAAAATATTTTGATGTAAACGTCTAAGCCAGGATATTTAACATAGGGAAAAGTAATTGAGCATATTGCTGTTAAATATCCAACCTGCTACATGGCATATCTGGCAGCTTCTGTGGATTCCGGAATCTGGACCAGGGCCAAAGTTCTCCTTTTACCCAGCTAACTGATGTATATAAAACTGTATATATAGTGAGAATCCATGAGGATGAAGAAGTTCTAGAACTAACTCACTAGGAGTTCTAGCCAAAAGGAGGGTTGTCTCAACACTTTCCTCATGTTGGATTAAATTTCCAGTAATCTAGTTTTATATCTGTTAGAATATTTCAGCCATAGAGAATATCATCAAAAAGAGCTTAAAAGTAGAAATGGAATACTGATAGCTCAGGAGAAGATAAGTAGGAGGAAGCTGGGCAGGAGAGTCTTGGAGTGGCCTGATAAAAGACTTCCTGAAATTAAGATTTTGCAAGGCACTCACATTTTATTCAAGGCTGTATTCCTGAAGACCTTGTATAGTTCAAAACTCATATACTTGAATACTAATATCTTCATAGCAATAAAGGAAAGTATTGTAGAAAGGGCTTTGTTTTGGAGGTTTGTGACTCTTCCATTGTAATTTAATAGCACCTTTTTTTTTTTTTTTTGGCCATGCAGCGCCACAGGTAGGATCTTAGTTCCCCGACCAGGGATCGAACCCATGCCCCTGCAGTGGAAGCACGGAATTTTAATCACTTACTGCCAGGGAAGCCCAATTTAGTATCATCTTTGTGTGACGTTGATCCTGCCAACGTCAACGTGGATTCTTGTATGGTCCTATGATACTTGTTACACACTTAAAGGTGTCCATCTTTAAATATCAATACTACTTAATTTTTCTGCATTATCTCTCAATGTGTGGCATTTTATATCCTAAACAGCAGCATAGTTTAGCATGGTGTGTATTTGACTCTCTCCATGTTTTTATTACTTCTAAGTTCAGCTTGAGAACTGGTGCCGCCATTTAATGAATGCTAGTATGATGGTATGTGATATAAAAATACTTCAAGTTAAAATAACAGCACAGCGGTCACAACAGTCACTTATAGAAGTTCCAGTACACGTGAACAACAGCATAGATTGGATTAGGTGACACTTCGAAAGTATAGTAGGTATTTCTGCTGACCACCTAATATCACTTACCACTATGTAGCAATAGCGTAATTATGGTCCACATTTCGCTCGGCCTATCCACTTTAAAGTCATGCATTTTTGACACATTTTTAGTTTGAGGAGATTTGCATTATTTCATATATTAATTGTAAAACAAGACTTAGTTAATATTTTTAATGTTACACTATTTCAAACTGATATAAAATGCAATTGCACAAAAATGCAGTTGTGTTTTATACATCAAGATACAAGTCAGTAAATGTCAGAGTCTTTGGGATGCAACATGAGAAATTCCATAGAAAGAAAAGAGTGTGACTGTAGACATGATTTTCTTGCTTTATAGAACAGCAGTATGAATTAAATGAATAGAGGATGTCATTGCTGTCATAGTTGCCATGGATACCATGTGTTAGAAATTATATTCTCATTTATAATATATTTTATTAGATTTTCCAGTGGTAATGTGAATCCAGTCTTCATCAGAGGTTCAAGTGATTTTATTTATATATGTATCCATTAAACTGACTTTTGAAATATTGAAGTACCTTTTAAATGTGTTCTTTGTAGTTCACCTGGCTATCTTGCAATAAGCAGTCTTCATTTGCCTTTCATGAATTAAATTTTCTTAATTTGGCTTAAAATGAAAGACTCATTTGTTTTTAAGTCCTTCAGTGTTCTCTTGTCCATTGAACATACTCAAAAGACTTTATTATATATGGTTCTATGCTAAATTCTCAGTTTATTTGCATCTCAGTTTCTTTATTTTGCTTAGGGTTTGACATTTACTGCTGCAAGTCATGTTGTATTTGCTGAGTTGTATTGGGACCCTGGACACATAAAACAAGCAGAAGACCGTGCTCACCGGATTGGACAGTGCAGTTCTGTGAATATTCACTACCTTATTGCAAATGGGACTCTAGACACCCTTATGTGGGGAATGTTGAATCGCAAGGTAAAGCTTGAATTTAAACCAGGTTACCACTTACTCATTATTACCCATAGCCTGCATGAGTTAAGAGGCTGAGTTTTAGTGTTTTCAGGCAAAGGATATCGAAGTACACTAAGATATTGATGTTGATAGGGACCAAGTCCAGAAAAGGCTTCAATTGGTAGTACTCTACCTGCTATCCTCAGTAATGAGAGACAGACATGAATTTATGTGTGTTCCTATTGTCTTCCAAGCCCTTCTTCTACCATTTTAGCAGCTAGGGGAGGAAGAGCTAGTAAGGAACTAAAATGCTTTCAAACCCCTTAGCTTTTTGTGAGCTAAGAATAAACCCTTTTTCAACAGGATTCTTGAGTTCCGGGCTAAATTTTGGACAGAGGACAGCCTGTACCCGGATTCTAGCAAAGGTATTAGGGATGTTGCTTGCTCCGTCCACTCAGCTGTCTCTTCTCCCCAACCTTGAGGGATGTTTATAGAAAGGACTTGACTAAGGTCTAGAGGATGGCTTTCAAGCACTGAGTATAGATATTCAAAATGGCCAATCATATGTATGTTCAATTTCAAAGTTTATAAATATTAGAATAAAAGTTTTTATGAGAAAAGCAAATAGTATAGCTTCTCTAGTTAACCTTTTCCTCATTAAGCATAGGAATCATTGACTTGGCAATTTGGTTGTAATTATAAATAATTATATTACTAAAGCCCTTGATAAGTTGAAACAGTAAGATTTTCTTTATTGGATTGCTTGTGATTTAAATGCAAAATCAAGTTACTACTTAGTAAATGTCAGCTGTGAGGTGACCTGTTGTAAAATTCATATATTTTATCATCTTACAGGCTCAGGTTACAGGGAGCACACTGAATGGTAGGAAGGAAAAACTTAAGGCTGAGGAGGGTGATAAGGAAAAATGGGATTTCCTGCAGTTTGCTGAAGCTTGGACTCCAAATGAAAAGTCTGAAGAGCTCAGGAATGAAATGTTGTTCACTCATGTAAGATTATATGACATTCTTTTCAATTGTTTTTAATATATAACTTTATCATATATTGTTTTAAATAGCAATTTTCAATCGTTCATGCTATTGAAAAGCCTCCACATAAAGGTGGAAAAACTCTAAGAACTAAAAGATGACTTTGATTATAAGGAGGCTGCAACAGTGGCTTGTATCTTCCAACAGTTATAGATCAGTGCTTACTGTTCATGTCCTTAGAAAAACAAGCTAAGTAGAATCCAGCCTTAAGAAGAAAATATGGGAGACTATCTCTGTGACCCTGAGGGTAGGGAAAGATGTATTAAATTTGCCACAAAAAGTAACATACACAAGTCACATACTCAGTAAAGATATTTGCATTACAGTGTCCAAAGTATATAAAGAATTTATACAATTCAATTAGTAAAGCAAACAAGCCAACAGAAAAATAGGCAAACAATGTGAGCATCAGAGGAGACCAGAATAGGAAAAAACATGAAAAGAAACTAGCTTCACCAAAATAAGACAAATTCATAAAGGTACCCTTTTCTCTTTACAATCAGTATGTAATCTATGGTGTGATACTTTGAGATCACGTGACTATCCTGTTCCCCAAACTTTCACACAGTGGTTTTAGCATTCATTGATCTTTGCCTGAACCAGTTTTGAAATAGTGTTTTTTCCAATTCCATCATTGCTTCTTTATTTATTAGCTGTTCTGTGAAGAAAAGCTTTTCATTTAAAAAAAAATATCATTATGAACTTGGGGATTCTATTATTATTATTTAGTGTGTTATAATCTTTGCCTTTTTTTTTTTTTAAAAGATCTGGTTAGTGGAAGCTCCTTTATTTTATTTTATGTTTTGGTTTGGTTTTTTTTGTTGTTGTTTTTGGGGTTTTTCTATTGAAGTATAGTTGATTTACAATATTGTGTTTCAGGTCTAAAGCAAAGTGATTCAGCTATATATATATATATATATATATATATATATATATATATATATATATATATTCAGATTATTTTCCATTATAGGATCTTACAAGATATTGAATATAGTTCCCTGTGTTATACAGTAGGATCTTGTTGTTTATCTATTTTATGTATAGTAGTTTGTATCTGTTAATCCCATACTCCTAATTTATCCCTCCCCTCCCTCCCTTTCCCCTTTGATATTCATAAGTTTGTTTTCTATCTGTGAGTCTGTTTCTGTTTTACAAATAAGTTCAATTGTATTATATTTTAAATTCTACATATAAGTGATAATCATATGATACTTGTCTTTCTCTGACTTACTTCACTTAGTATGATAATCTCTAGGTTTATCCATGTTGCTGCAAATGGCATTATTTCATTCTTTTATGACTGAGTAGTATTCCACTGTGTGTGTTTGTGTGTGTGTGTGTGTGTGTATGCCACAATTTCATCTGTCAGTGGGTATTTAGGTTGCTTCCATGTCTTGGCTATTGTAAGTAGTGCTGCAGTGAACATTGGGGTGCATGTATCTTTTTGAATTAGAGTTTTCTCCAGATATATACCCAGGAGTGGGATTGCTGGATCATATGACAACTCTATTTTTAGTTTTTTGAGGAACCTCCATACTGTTTTCCATAGTGGCTGCACCAATTTACACTCCCGCCAACAGTATAGGAGGGTTCCCTTTTCTCCACACCCACTCCAGCATTATTTGTGTGTGTGTATATATATGTATTATTTGTGTGACATATATATATATACCACATATAAGTGATATCATATGATATTTGTCTCTCTCTATCTGACTTACTTCACTTACTATGATAATCTCTGGATCCATCCATGTTGCTAAAACTGGCATTATTTCATTCTTTTTTTCATTTTTAATATGGCTGAGTGATATTCCATTGTATATTTATACCACATCTTCTTAAACATGGGCATTTGGATTGCTTCTGTGTCTTGGCTCTTATAAATAGTGCTTCTATGAACATTGGAGTACATTATCTTTTCCAATTAGAGTTTTCGTCTTTTCCAGATATATGCCTGGGAGTGGGATTGCAGGATTTCTTATTTGTTGACTTTTTAATGATGGTCATTCTCACTGGTGTGAGGTGGTACCTCATTCCTACAACCAAACAATTCCATTGCTAGGGATATATTCTCCTGCGTGTGTATAAGGGTACATGTATAAGGATGTGTACCAAGTCATTTTTTAGAATGCAGAAAATTGGAAACAACCAAAATGCCTTTCAGTAGGAGAATGGCTACATAAATTGTCATAAGATACTACTTAGAAGTTAACATGAATGAATTAGGTTTATATGCATTAACATGATCAGATTTTGAAAACATAATGTTAGTTTTTTAAATGCTGAGCATACACACAAATATTATGTATTTATGAATACATATATATGTAATAATATATATAAACAAAGATTGGAAGAATACATAATAAATTTATTGCCTCTGGAAGAGGAGGAGAATGGGTCTGAGGAAGACTAAAAATGTGGTAGCAGCTTTATCAGAAATATTTTATTTCTTTCATTTTAAAAAAGTATCAGAAGTAACTATTACAATATTAGTACTTATAAATTTTGAATGGTGGGTATATGGATATTTGTTATATTCTCTGTACAGTAACAGATGCTTTTTGCAGGCCATATATAAACTGAATAAGAAATAGTAGAGAAGCTTATAGTCATTCAAACTGTCTGCTTTTTTTCCTAGCCCTTCTGGAGCAATATAGTGTGAGAGTTATGGGGAGTTTAATTTTAATTTTTGAAAAAATGGATCAGATATTATAGGAATGAAATTGAAGTCTGTACACATTTTCTCATAATGCAAAATTAAAATTTTAATGTCAAGTTTAGTTCCATAAAAACATGTTTTTTATGTGGAATCTTACTAAGTTTCTTATGTATCCTATTTGGAGGGCTAGTATATTTTTCTTTTCTAGAACACTAGAATGCCATTCTGTCAAATTTGCTAAAAAAATAGAAGAATTATTTCTAAGACATTTTTCTTTTATTTTAAAAACTTTTCTTTTAGTAGTGCTTATTATATTATATTTTGGTCTATAAAAATCAATAGATGTCATAGGTATTTAAAAAATATAACTAAAACCATGACTTGTTCTTTCTCTAAAATTCCCTGTTGAACTATGTCTGAGTTAGTTTCTAAGATAAATATTAAGAACTTGAAACACATCTTCCCACATTTATACATGTTTATTGTTTTTAAGTGTCTCTGAAGAAAAATGTATATCTGTGTACAAAGTTTAAAAAAAAAATTGCCTAGTCATCCTTACCAAATCTTGCTTTCCTGAATTAGGTGTTTATCTTTCATAGTTCAGTGTTACCTTGCACAGATTTCTCAATGCATGTCTTTTACACAGATGGTTTTATATAAACTGGAATCTTGTAATGTGGAGACCATTTGTTCAGTTTGCTTTGTTTTGCTTTGTATTTGTTTTTGTTTCTTTGTTTGTTGGCCAGGATGTGAAGTGTGTTTTAAAGGACCTTAGGTGAGGTTGCTGCTCATCGGTTTTTGTCTTTATACCCTCCAGCTTCATGCATCTTAAGAAATGTTCAATTTGTTGAGAGGTCCTAAGGAAATTTAACCAACATGTTTTTCTTCTGAATGTTGCCAGAATTTCAGCATTTCCTATGGGAATTTTTCTATCTATAATGATGTCTTTCAGATCCTTTTTTAAAGCCTTTAAAAAAAATTGCCTACATTTAGCATTTTTAGGATACTTCCAATTTTGCCGATTAAACTTTGCCAAATTAACTAATTTTGCCCATTGTCATCAAAAACTTGTTTAACTAAAATGTTGATAACAGTTCTAACTGGATGGTTTTTAACAGCTTATGAATATTTCTGTAGTGTCAGCATTTTAAGGAACGTTCATTTTATCTCTGTCCCGGCATCTGGCTGCTGCAGCTGGAGGTTAGAGCTGGGGCAAAGAAGAGGGACCTTCCAAGGCCAGAGGAACAGACTATGTGTTAGTCAGTGCATGGCTCAGCCCCGGCCGTCAGCTCTAGAGAAAGAAAGACCAGGAGGCTCAAACAGGAGGAGACCGGGGTGCGGAGAGTGAGTCTGCAGGGCAGGGAGAGGATGAACTGAGGCAGAAAGAGTCAGGAGACTCCAGGTCCTTGGGTCCCTAGTTCCCCATAGTCTTCTTAACCCTCCCAGTATCATCACATTCAAAATGCTGTGGACTCTATAAATGATTTTTTAGAAGGCCAATAAATGTGGTAAATTTGGCAAGTTGGTCTTCAGTGAATTGGGTTTCAGGTGGATTGACTTTCAGCATATGGGCTTTTGGCAAATTGTTTTCTGTGAATTAACCTAGAGCTAATATTAGTATGATTATGGGTCCTGGGGACAGAGAGACCTCTGGTTAGGAAGAAGAGAAGGAGGATGAGAGAATATTTTCCTGAAAAAAATTTTTATATTAGTTTTGCTCTTTCCTGCCTTCTTTCTCCCCTGGGGTTCATTCAGAGCGGCATTATTTTTGTCTCCCTCCTCTCTTAATCAGAATTCTCTGTCTGTCACATAACTCAGCTAATTTATTGGGATTAAAAAATGTATGGAACTGGGGCTAGTACTCTACCAGTATATATGGATATAGGTGTACTGGCTGTTAAATGTTAAGTATTTTGGTAACGGTCCATAGCCACTTCTTCAGTCCCTTCACTGCACTCCCTCACCCCACCGCTAGGGCCTCCTGGACCTCCTTGTTATCCTGCACAGCATGGGCCTCTAGGAGTCTGGTTCATACCCCTGCTGTAGCTGTTGCTAAGTATTTAAATAACACCCTGCATGGAATTAATCCACACAAATGTATGAGTCACAATTCTTTACCGATCCTAGATATATTTACATTTTTAAAGCAGTTATTTATTAACCCAGATGAAACTCAAATTGAAGTCCAACTCAAATGAAAAGAAATAATTCCACCACCACAAGGAAAGCCTAGGTGGCTATCCCTTTAGTAACCAGTCCCGCCTGGGAGTCCATCACCAGGGTGACTGTCTCAGATGCAATCCACTTTCTCAAGCTTCTTCCTTTATTCTACGTTTGAATGTGCATGGCTTCTAAGTACTCTTGGTTTTGCAGTGTTTTGATTTTCCTACATTGGCTTCCATGGAGTGATAAAGTAGGGCATCTCCAGATGGAAGGAGAGAAAGGTATGAGCTATATTATTCTATATTGTCATTTCCAAGTAACTACAGGCTGTTTCTGAATAAAATAGAATGAGTGGAGTATTCAAATAGGAAGCCTGCCTCTCTAATTTTCATTTTTTCCTGCCATCATCTCAGGGGTATCCCTTCTTTTAGCCATAGCTGTGGGAAATTGGGCCCTTCCGTTAACCTCTTTAGGACCTTTTCTGGTCCTCTTTTGGCCCATAATGGATAAGAGCCAGCAGCAGCATTTATGCAGCCATTTTAAGTCCCTAGATCACTAGATGGCTTCTGAGGTCCCTTTCATTTATTTTATATATATATAAAATAATGTATCTGAAGAGAAACTTGGTGTGTAAGAGACTCATAGATAAGTAAAAGAAAGGACTCTAACCTAATATGGGTAACAAGTCCAGCTCCTGTGTAGGATAAATCTTCTTTCTGCTTGGTTTCTCTTCTCCAAATCTCGCTGAGCCAGAGCTGCTTCCATTTCGTTACTTCAGACAGTAGTTCTCTTTCCATTTTGGAACAGATCTCTAGATAGTTCCCAAATTTAGCCACACTGTGGTCTCTGCTTTCCCTCAGCAGTTGTTTTCATTTTTGTAGGCTTTTAGTTCAATTATCTCCCGATTTTCCTTTCTTCTCACTAGCCTCTCCCTGGTTGTCTCATCTTCCTTTCCTTGTGGTAGTACTTACATCTTTGACCTGGCTCACACCCTGCCTTTTCTCTGTCATAATCATTCTTAAGTCCCCTGGTCTGCTGTTCCCAAGGCCACCTAGAACATTCTTCACCCAAAGCAAATTTACATTTGAAACACCCATATTTGCATTAAAAATATACAGGATGATTACTGGTCTGCTGAAAAAAAAATTCTATGTAGTTGAAAATGAACTCTTTTTTTTTTTAATGTATTTATTTTATTTATTTTTGACTGCATTGGGTCTTTGTTGCTGTGCGCGGGCTTTCTCTAGTTGTGGCTAGTGGGGGCTACTCTTCATTGCAGTGCATGGGCTTCTCATTGAGGTGGCTTCTCTTGTTGCAGAGCACGGGCTCTAGGCACGCGGGATTCAGTAGTTGTGGCACGTGGGCTCAGTAGTTGTGGCTCGCGGGCTCTAGAGCACAGGCTCAGTAGTTGTGGCACATGGGCTTAGTTGCTCCATGGCATGTGGCGTCTTCCCAGAGCAGGGCTCGAACCCATGTCCCCTGCATTGGCAGGTGGATTCTTAACCACTGCGCCACCAGGGAAGTCCCTGAAAATGAGAACTCTTAACCACGCTGTGAAATTTAAAAATATGCCCCAAAACTTCAAAAATAAGCTTTACATTTTTTATTAAATGCCAGCATTGTACAAAATGTTTGTTTTGTTGTGAGCTAAGAAGTGCAAATAAGAAATTGTCTCATACATATAAAAAATAACCTTGTTTCCCACATATGGTCTACTTTAAAAAACAGTGAAAGCAAAAAGAAAGTTGACCACAAGAGCTCTATATTCATGAAGTATAAATCATTCTTATCCCAAATCTCTTGTTTCTCAGTATGCTAAAACACTACTTTCTTGAAGGTAACACATCTTAAATTAGAATATTTATTTAATATGTATTTTAGAATTCAAACCATTATGTAAACATGATGTAATTAGTTTGCATAATTGCCTAATAATAAGAACAAGAGGGTAGCCTCATTGTTATGGATAAAGACATAAATCTCTCTGTCACAGCTTACATCATATAGTGCTATTATTAGGCATTTTTCTTGTTTACCTTTATGACTTCATTTCACTCAGTGAAAATAATTAACATGTACTGAGTATTCCCCATAGCCACTGTGCCAAGCCCTTAACACTCATGACCTTATTTAACCTTCACAGCTACACCATAAGGCAGATACTGTTACCATGCCCCCACTAAAGCTCAGGAAGATTAAATTGCCTGCCCAAGTTCATACAGCCAGTAAGTAGCAGAGTTGGGATTTGAACTCAGGCCTTTTTGCTGCAAAGTCTACCTTCATAACCTTGCCAAACTATACTAGTTGCATTAGAGTTAGCCCATTGTGGATCAACAGTTATTTGTGGAATGAAAAGAACATTGAAACACTTCAGTTTGGTTAGCTAGTGTTTATGGGATGTTTACTACTGTTACGGACCAGGGTTCTTGGCCTCCTTAATCAATAGAAATTGATCAGAGGCCAGACAAGAAATTCAGGCAAGGCTCTATTGGGGCCCCTGCTGCAGCAGGGGCGGGAGCGGGAACAAGCAACAGCTTCCCTTGCTTGCTCGCTCAGGGGGAGTAAGCTGGATCCTTATGTGGGGTGAGGGTAGGGGTGTGTCCAGGGGTCAGGCTGGAGTGGGGGCTTAAGTAGTCTGCCCACCCCTTCGGTGGTGTTTTGTGTAGGGAGCATGTGCAGTCGCTGCTTTTGCGCCCAACCCCCTGCTTTTGCTCCCGGCTCTTCAGAAGTGGCAGTTGGGCTTTTTGGTCTTTTTGCATCTTGGTGTCCATAATTTGCCCCAACTGCCATGCACACAGTTATTTTTAGTTTCTTATAGTTTCTTTGTATTTTGTTGCTGGAGGAAACGTTTGTTCAGGTGCAAGCATTGCAGCAAAGGGTCCCAGGTCCCATGTCCCAGCCTGTCTTACTATGTATAGGGTATTCAAAGATTATTCATTATATAAACAGTTATTAAGATTATTATGTATAATTCTTTCACGTTGCTGTACAGCAGAAACTAACACAACATTGTAGGGACTTCCCTGGTGGTCCAGTGGGTAAGACTCCAAGCTCCCAGTGCAGGGGGCCCAGATTCGATCCCTGGTCGGGGAATTAGTTCCCACATGCATGCCTCAACTAAAGATCCCACATGCCACAACAAAGATCCCGCATGCCACAACTAAGAGCCGGCACAGCCAAGAGAAAGAAAGAATCATCTTTCTCAAAAAAAAGAAAGGAAAGAAACTAACACAACATTGTAAGTCAACTATACTCCAATAAAAATTAATTTTAAAAAAGATTATATGAAATGCAAATCAAAACCACAAGGAGATACCACTTCACACCCACTAGAATGACTAAAATTAAAAAGACAGACAACATGTATTGGCACAGATGCAGAGAAATTAGAACATTTATACACTGCTGGCAGGAATGGAAAATGGTGCAGCCATTTTGAAAAACAGCCTGACAGTTTCTTAAAATGTAAAAACACAGATTTAATGTATGACTCAGCAATTCTGTACTCCTAAGGGAGTTGGAAACATATATCCACATAAAACCTAGTACATAAATGTCATAGCAGCATGCCTCATAATAGCCAAAAAATTGAGAACAGTCCAAATGTCTATCAGTTGATGAACGGATAAACAAAATATGGTATATATATATATATATATATATATATATATATATATATATATATATATATCTCCATACAATGGAATATTATTCAGCCATAAAAAGGAGTGAAGTTCTGATGCATGCTGCAACATAGATGAATCCTGAAAACGTTTTGCTAAGTGAAAGAAGACAGACACAAAAGGCCACATGTTGTTTGGTTCCATTTATATTTAGTGGCCAGAATAGGCAAGTACATAGAGATATAAAGTAGATTAGTGGTTGCCAGGGGCTTGAGGGAGGGAGGGATGGGAAGAGGCTGCTTACTTGGTATGGGGTTTCTTTTTGAGGGTGATGGAAGTGTTTTACAATTAAACAGTGGTGATGGTTACATAATTATACTAAAAGGCCCTGAATTAGACACTTTAAAAGAGTGAATTTTATAGTATATAAATAGATTACATCTCACTAAAGGTGTTATTTTCTTTTTTTCTGTTTTTCTTTTTTCTTTTTTTTGGCTGTACCACACTGCAAGCAGGATCTTAGTTCCCTGACCAGGGATCAGACCCGTGCCCCTTGCAGTGGAAGCGCCAAGTCTTAACTACTGGACCGCCAGGGAAGTCCCTAAAGCTGTTATTTTAAAAAGACTATATGCTAGGTGCAAAGATAAGGAAAACAGCTAACTTTATTTTGGAGCTTACTCTGTAACTGGGAGAGATGATCATAAGCGAATCATTTTAATGCAATATAATAAATGTGAAAATAGAGATATATAACCAGGCTCTGGAAACATAGGATAGAATAAATAAATACTTGGGGCATGTGGGAAAGTTTCCCTTGAAAAACATCAGAGCTGGATTATGAAGAATGAGTTCAAAAGGAGTGGGTCCTGGTTCAGGCAGAGGGACCACCAAAAGCATGCCCCAAAGCCCAGTGATAGGAACAGACGTCCTGGGAATGGTAATTCCATGCAAATGTGTGAGTGCAGGGCACACTGAGAAGTGAGTCAAAGGAGAGGAAGCCTGAACCTTTGGCACCAATCAGATGGAGTGGAGCCCACGCATGCCATGCCAAGAAGTTGCACTGTATCCTAGGGAAGTAGTGTAGTGTCATCAGAGGCTTTTAAGCAGATAAATAGCATGGTCAGATTTCTGCTTTCTCAAGGTGCTCCTCGTGGCAGTGTGGGAAATGAATGGGAGGGAGAAGGGACAGAGATTCTTGGAGGCAGCGGGATCTGGGGAATGGATTTCTTCTGCCCTCCCTCCCATCCAGTTTGAACCTGTGGTAAAGGGATTTTCTGTTTCCACTCCTCAGGGGTTTCTCCCCAACCCCAGAGGAGGAGTTGTTAATCTCATTTTTTTCAGCCTGAGAACTTGGGCCACAGTTCAGGGCTAGTGCTTCACAGAGGCATGCTTCTCCTGTACTATGTCTCCACCGGAAGCAGGCCCTGTAGTCTTCTCTGTTCGATTTGGGGTGAGAAGTAGGAAGTCCCATTATGGCCTTGGGTTCTGGTTGGTTTTTTTAATGTACCTTTTACCAAATTTTACTTGGGTGCTTTTAGGCACTTACACGTTTATTACTAAAGCCAGTTCCTTTTTTTTTTTTTTTTTTTTTTTTGCTGTACGTGGGCCTCTCACTGCCGTGGCCCCTCCCGTTGCGGAGCACAGGCTCCGGACGCACAGGCTCAGCGGCCATGGCTCACGGGCCCAGCCGCTCCGCGGCATGTGGGATCTTCCCGGACCAGGGCATGAACCAGTGTCCCCTGCATCGGCAGGTGGACTCTCAACCACTGCGCCACCAGGGAAGCCCCAGCCAGTTCCTTTTTATTCATAAGGCTATTACTATATAAAAGTCTCCTTTGTCAGGGATTCCCAACCGGGGTATGGGGCACTAAACTCCACCCTGAACTCCTAACAGTGGTAGTAGGAATAGAGATAGAAAAATGCCAGACATTTCAGAGGTAGAATCATCATAGTGAGGCCTAGGAGGTACCTGTCTAACAGCAGCAGGTACAGGAGGAGTAGAAGGGATTGAAGCAGGCATTTAAGGGAGATGCCATAACCAGAGGCATGCCAGTAGGTAAGGGCAGGACAAATGGAAGCCATAGGAAGTGATCCAGTTTAGTCTAAAACTGGAGAATCCATAGCAGAGGACTTCATATTAATTTGGTAAACAGTGAAGAGCAAAGAGATTGTGATGGTAGAAGGTGAGCAGGCTTACGGGCAGAGTGAAGACCCTGCTCAGGCCCCCTGGAGTTTGAGGAGCCTCTGAACCACTCAGCTGATGTCTGTGAGGCATTTGGAGGTCAGGCCTAGAGCTTAGGAGAGAGATTATGGCACGTCGGCCCTGATGAATTTACCCCTGTCCGTCATGTTCTAGTGATCCGTGCACTGTGTTATATGTAATATTTTGCTGTGAATTCTAATTGCCCTTATTGAGGTGGCTGTTACCAAAGACATTTGCCTGCACTGCTTTTTTTTTTTAATTGATTTATTTAATTTATTTATTTTTGGCTGTGTTGGGTCTTCATTGCGGTGTGCGGGCTTCTCATTGCAGTAGCTTCTCTTGTCGCGGAGCACAGGCTCTAGGCGCACTAGGGCTTCAGTAGTTGTGGCATGCGGGCTCAGAGCTCTAGAGCACAGGCTCAGTAGTTGTAGCGCACGGGCTTAGTTGCTCCGCAGCATGTGAGATCTTCCCAGACCAGGGCTCGAACCCGTGTCCCCTACATTGGCAGACAGATTTTTAACCACTGCACCACCAGGGAAGCCCAGCCTACACTGCTTTTGATGTCATCTTTAAAAATAAGTAATAACATTTTCCTTTTTACCACTTTGGTTTTTTAACCAGAGTGTTGTTTTATTTTGTTTGCTTTGTTTTCTCTATGCCCACAGAGAAAAACTTGTTGTGCCTACGAGTGGATCACTGCCAAAATTTTATTTAATTAGTACACGGGGATGGACATTGTGTGAAATCTGAAAAAGTCATTTCTTTTTTAGGAGAATTTAAATTCATTTTTCAGTTAGATGACTGAAACCCTACTTTTGTCACTGTATATCCCCTGGCTTGTTTAAATGTTAGTGAAGCCTTTTTACTTCCAGTTCCAATCATCAGTCGCCTGCCATTCAAGAGACCCGCAAGATGTCCCAGTCACCCATTTGTAAACGGTGGTTTTGTTAATTCTTTGGGGAACAGGAGAGGAAAGACATGAGGCAGTACTGGTTTCCCCCAGAGCTGCCCTTTGATCAAAGTCTATTAAACCCGACACCAGTGCTCTTGTTGGTGACGTGTGCTGCACTGGAATGGCACCAGGCTTTGAAGTGTTTTATTGTGTTTTATGAGTTTAACCAGATTTCCTTTTCCTCTCCTTCGGTTCTAATAACAGACTTTTAATCCTATCATCATGGCCAGGGGATTTGTCTCTAAAGAGCAGTTGTTTACCATGGTGCAAAACAGAGCAAATGTATTAGGTCCCTGAACCTTTCAAATAAACACACGCATTTTGCCACCTTAAGCATTTTGCAGTTTTTATTCCCAGCACTTCTCACCAAAAGCAATATTTCTTCTTTTGCTTTTCAAAAACAGTATTGAACAAAAGACAGGAACACAGTAACTGAGTGTCAGCTGTATAACTGAGGGCAGGAATATGTTCTTCTGTTTTCTACATTTCTTATTACACAGGCATGTTGACTTAACTGTATTTTCTCCAAAGCCTTGTGATAAAAATCACTATAATCTTAGATTGCTCCTCTTATTTAGAAACACCTACTTTTAAGTTCCTTATTCATCACACATTAAAAGGGTCACTTAATACAGTTTCTTTACAAATAGTCATGATTTACTGTAAGATTTATTGTAAGATAATTTACAAATATCTTGCTATCTTTAGTAATTTAACCAATGGACCAACAATTTCTTCTGACAAGGACAACAGTAAGCTAAAAACAAAATCAGCTGGCTGAATCTTCTTTACCTCTTGTCTGAGGATGAAACTCGATTTTCATTAGTCCAGAGCTGCGGCACCGGAGATGATTTCATTCAGCTCCTTGGTGATGACAGCTTGGCGGATGTGAGCTGGATGGACAATTTCAGGGGTTTCTCAGGCTCACTGAAGGCCTCTTGTGAGAGGCCCATGGATCCCAAGTTAAGAACTCCTATTCAGTAAACCTTTTAACCCTTCTCTGTTCCCACCTAATGCATGTAATTATCGTCAGGATGTGTCCCAGAGATTTTCTCACCTATTTCTCTGTCAGTCATAGCCATTGAATGTCAGAGAAACCTAACCAACCAACTTCCTGCCTGACTGCTCAGAGGCTTCAATCTAAAAACATACAACTGATAATATAGACCAGGTTTCTAATTGATTATCTCAAAGGAAGTCTTTATTATTCCTGTTAGGCCTTATGCTTCTGCCAGCCCTGTGGCTGGGGCACTAACTCGTAAGGTCCACTACCTGTAACCACATTCATCATTGTGCAGTTTAGCCATCATAACATTAAAGTCTACTGATTAATCTTGTCCTCTCCTTTTTCTAAAATTATACCTCAAGTGTATCCTTTGGTTCCCAAAATTATATAAAATGATCCCCTTTCCACCCACGGCTCCTTTTCTGTATTTTATATTCTCCAGTCTCACTTTATTTTTACCCAAGCAGCCATGATTTCAAAATTGCCCCCATACTGGCTACTCCCAGGCACTGTAAGTTAACCCTTGTTGTGGTGGAGGTATACATCAATTTCTGATTGCTGTCAGTCACTGCTAACCTTTACTCTCAACCTGCTTCTGATACATAATGGGAGTTTCTCAAATGCTAATTTCTAAAATTAGTCACTGCTTACATAGTAAATGAAGTTATTTTTAAAACGTCTTAATTAAATAGCTTAATTAAAGAGGTCAGCTGTAAGACCTGATATTTTAAGGCCCTGAGAATTTTTTTTAAGATTTCTTAGGTTTTGGGGAGGGTTGTTTTTTTATAAACAAATCTGAAATAATCTTTTTAATTTTTATTTTTTGGTGGCGGGGAGATGGAGGGATTAAAATGTTTTGGACAGCTGGAAACAAATCCTTTAAAATGTAGCATGGGACAAAAGATGCTGATGTTATTATTCAGCATAGGTGACAGTGGCCTGCTTTATATATTTTATTTATTTTACTTCTTGTATTCTTTGTTTTTGACATTTTATTTAGCTGTTTTACTTGTTCCTCTTTAAAAAGCATATCTAGGAGAAGGGCCAGTTGAGGGAGTGGGGTAAGGCAGTAAACTGAAAATAAACATATTAACTGGAAGACTCCATTATCAATGGTGAAATCCTTAGCACCCTTCTCCTGATCAGCCCCCAGGTCACTGGTAGCCAGCATTGTATCCTTCCGGCAGGAGATTGAAGGACTCCTTTCTGGAGAAATTGACTGGACCCAAAAAAGACTATGGAGCCTGAAAGGGACCCCCTGACAAACAGTCACTGATGACCTTTAGTGAGGTCCCCCACTTGGAATTTCCAATGGCATTTTAGTGTCTTATTCTTAAATGTGAATGGACAGTGAAGGCCACCAAGTTTGGAGGAAATCCTCTCATGGGTGATGCAGAGACAAAAATAAGCATGCAAGACAAGAAAGGATACAAAAGAAGCAGAGATGGTGTAATGAGCTGAAGTAAACAAACAAAGAGCCTTTCATTGATATTCACAGAGAAGTAAAAGAAATTACTGCACCCAAGAAACAAGAACAAGGAAAGGGAAAAATCAGAGAACGAGGAAAAGCTCTTAGAAATTGAACTTGTAATATCAGAAAATAATAATCTGACAAGGATGGAAAGGAAGACAATGAGGAAATCACACAAAAAGTAAAACAAAGAGAAATGGAAAAGTGTGCAAAAAAGTGAAGAAGATCAAATGATCAGTTCAGAAGATTTTGCCTAATAGGAATTCCAGAAAGAAAAGACAGAGACAACACAGGAAGAAAAAATAATATAAGAAAATCTCCCAGATCTGAAGGACATGGGTTTTTCTGATTGAAATGCTCCCTGAGTACCTAGGATAATGAATGGAAACCAAAACACAGGCACACTAAAGCCACTACTCTCCTGGCTTTTCTACCCTTCTTACTGTTCCTTCTGTTCCCTTCCTCGGTATCTCTTCCTCCTCGTTCCACCCTTAATGTCCCTCTGCTCATGTCCATGACTTTTACTTTTTCTTACTTCCTCCTCCCTTTGTTCATGACATCCAGGCCTCTGACTGTAACCACCTCTGTATGTCAGTGGTTCCCACATGTGCAAATCCAGGTGTCTCTTTCCCTTGAACTCTGGACCTGCTTCCTGGAACTCGCTACCCTGGCACACACCAGTCCTCACACATGTCTAAAAATGAACTTTTATTTCCTTACCTCTTCTCTTTTTGTCTTCTAATGAGCCCATTTATCTTCCTATATTCCCTATTACAGTAACTGAAAATGTCATCCCTGCAATGGAGTCCGAGTATCACTGTGGTCCCCTCCATCTTCCTCACCCCTCACGTTCAATCAGTATGTCCTACTCTATCTACTTGGTGATAAGCCCCGTGTGTCCTAAGTTCCTAGGCAACCCTCCTATTCCTTCATTCTTATGTATGAGGTCATTGGAAATTTGAGGAGGAAATCTGTGGCATGAAAAATGTGAACAAAAATAAACTAATACAAGAATTGATCATAGAGATAACTTTTTAAAAACTAATTTGTAGTTTTAGATTTGAGATGACATTGCAAATATAAATAAAATCAGAATACTATTTAAAAAAAAAAGGAACAAGAAGGAACTTCTAGATATTAGAGGGAATTCCCAGTGGTTAGGACTCAGCGCTTTCACTGCTGGGCCCCGGGGTTCAGTCCCTGGTCGGGGAAGTAGGAATCCTGCAAGCCACGCACTGCAGCCAAAACAAACAAAAAACAGAACAAAAAAAGAACACAGATGTTAAAAATATGACTGCCAAACTGAAATAATGTTATGGAAGGGTTGAAAGATAAAATAGAGCTAAACGCCAAGAGTTTAGAGGGTAAAAAGACAAAAGGAAGGAAAATATGAGAACAAAAGATGGCATAAATATCTAGGTTCAACATTCTGCTAACAGGAATTCCAGAAAAAGATAAAAGAGAAAATGAAGAGGAAGAAACTATCAAGGAAGAATAGAAGTTTCTAAAAACTAAAGATGATCAATACTATACAAAATTAATAAGGTGTTCAGAGTGCTGGGCAGAAAGCATATAGATATAGATGACACAGATAGAGATATATAGACATTGATCATTGTGAAATTTTAGAATACCAGGGATAAAAAGGCCCCAGAAGCCTCTAAAATGAAGAAAGAGTTTGCAGCCTACAAAGGAACATTGTCAGTATCATCAGATGTTGGAAGAAATAGAGCAATGTCTTTAAAGATTTTGAAGAATTGTATGCCCAACAAAACTACTGAGAGTTAGGGCAAAATCAGGTCATTCATTTCCAGACATGTACAGGGACTCAGAAAGTTAACCTGTCGTGTAAAATCATTGTGGTTTAACTAGAAATAGCCGGTAGAATTTGTTCACATTTGCTGAACATTTGCCAATATTTTCAAAATTCTATAAGCTCTCTTTGCAGTCCTATTATATGGAATAGAACATTCTCTTTAGATGCATAACTCTCTTTGTATCCTTGTTACTTTTTTAACACCAAACTCCATTAGTCTGATAATCTCTCTGCTTTCCTCCACCCTTTCTTAGAATTTCCCTTGTGCATTGTTTTAAAAATCTTGTCTTATTGATTTCATTCTTTATATTTTAATCTAAATTCTGTAACTTCCACAACTTATTAGATAACTTTTTAATAGTATATGAGAATATATAAATAACAGTCATACAAAATCAAAGTTGTACATTATTGGGGGGTGGTACCTTTTTTCCTATAATATATGTTTTAATTTTACCAATATGGGAACAACATAAATATTCCTTCTTCTTTTCTTACCTTTTTAACCTTTTTTGAAATTAAAAAATTTGTGATTATATATAATCGTAAAATTTGCCATCTTAACCATTTTTAGTGTATTATTCAGTGACATTAATTACATTCACAATGTTGTGCAACCATCACCACTATTTTCAAAACTTTTTTATTACCCCAAACAGAGACTCTGTAACCATTTAGCAATAACTCCCTGTTTCCCTTTCTTACAGCTCCCGGTAACCACTAATCCTTCTGTCTCCATTAATTGGCTAAATCTTTCTTATGCAACACTACTAAGAAAGAAAGATAAGATTTATTATGTAAACTATCTCTTTGCAATATTTGGATGTCATTATCTATAGTGTCTGTCTCTGTAATCTATTGTGGCATAACAAATTACCCCAAAACTTAGTGCCTTAAAACAACAATAGTTATGTATTATTTCTCATGGTTTCTGTGGATAAGGAATTCAACCAGGGTACAATGGAGATGACGTATCTGCTCCATGAGGACTGGGACCTTTGCTGGAAGATCCCGAGACTGGGAGCAGGAAACATCTGAAAGCCTCTTCACTCCCATGTCTGATAATGGATGCTGGCTGTCACCTAGGGGCCTACATGGGACTGTCAGGTTGAATACCCATACATGGTTTCTCCATGTGGCCTGGGCTTCCCCACAACATGCTGGCTATGTTTCAAAGGCTAGTGTCCCTCCCAAAAGATATAGAGAAGAAGAGACAGAGTGCCAGCAGCCACATTAGCTTCTAGAACCTAGCCTCAAAAGTCACACAGTGATACTTTCACTGCATTCTGCTGGTTGAGACTGATACAAAGGTCCACCCAGGTTCAAGGGAGAGGAACACAGACCCCACCTCTAAATGTAGGTGTGTCAATGTCACAAGTACACGAAATGGGATAAGAATTGGTATGACCATTTTTGGAAATGCAGTCTGGCACAGTGTGTGTCCACCATGGTACCCAATTCAGGCCTTAGCAGGACTGCTCTAAAATTAACTCCTTTAATTTACCTTAACTGCTGGCTAATCATTTGTGGAGATGGGTATCCTCCTTTCTCTAGGAGATTGAGATTTACACATTGAAAAGAAGATGAAAAACATGAGACAGTGAAGTTGCTGTTCTTAGAAAAGAGAGATATATTTCTTAAAAAGATAATTATTGGGCTTCCCTGGTGGTGCAGTGGTTGAGAGTCTGCCTGCCGATGCAGGGGACACGGGTTCGTGCCCCGGTCTGGGAAGATCCCACATGCCGTGCGGAGCGGCTGGGCCCGTGAGCCATGGCCGCTGAGCCTGCGCATCCGGAGCCTGTGCTCCGCAATGGGAGAGGCCACAACAGTGAGGGGCCCAAGTAACGCAGAAAAAAAAAAAAGAAAGAAAAAAAAGATAATTGTTAAATTGTGTCTATTAAAGAAGCTGTTCTAATTGATATCTTTAATGCTATTTGAAAAATACTCCCTGGTCAGGAAAGTATTTTAATATGAAAAACATATTGTTTATGAACATTGTTCGTGTTTATGGTTTGGTCATGAAAACATTTTTCTAGGTCTTGATTGACTTGAAATTTTTAAACACACAGTGGCCTCCTTTCCTTGACATACATCTAGAGCAGATAGTTTATAAAGTATATTTTTATTATATAACTCATATAGCCAAGTTACCTAACTTCTCTAAAGCTTTAGTGTCCTCATCTGAAATATGGGAAGAATAACAGTACTAGTACCTGCCTCACAGAGCTAGCATGAGGATTAAATGAGTCGATTTATATAAAGTACTTGGCACATTGTAAGTGCTAAAAAAAAGTTAGAAAGTATATGGAGGTGTTAGTGGTATTCTACATGTATGGATATATGAAGAGTCATTGCATGATTGAATTCATTTCCAACAAGAGATTCAAAAGATAAAGGAATATGGCCAATGAAAAGAGTTTGTTAACCTGTTTCATTTAGGAAGAACATACTCAATAGCCTCTTAATTTAATACCTTTATTTTTCCTAGTTTGAAAAAGAAAAACAGCATGATATTCGATCATTCTTTTTACCAAACCCTAAGAAGAGACAGTTGGTGACCTCCTGTGATGAATCAAGGGTCTTCCAGGAGAAAAATACTGTAGTACCTGCAGACCTTGGAAAAACAGCTACAAGAGATTATGAAAGTGATCTTGAACCTGAAGCTAAAAAAATGAAATCAGTCACCACCGATGACCACTGCAGTCCCCTGGAGGAGAAACCATCCCAGCCCGGGCAGACCAAAGCTCCGCTCATGGACAGGGTCTGTGAGGCCAAGGCCCAGGCCACCACTCCACCCCTTCCTGGTGAAGGCTGGCAGTGTGCTCTCTGCACCTATATTAATAACTCAGTGTTACCTTGCTGTGAAATGTGTGAGAATCCTCAGGGCAGTGCCGGTGAGTACACAGAGGGCAACCATGAGGGGGGCTGTCAGTGGTGTCCTCAGATAACCTGTGCTTTTAGAGACAACTGCTATCATCAGAGATCTGTGTGACTGGGTACCAACTTTAGCTTTTAAGCTGGAGGAAGAACTTCACATAGTGAAGACTGTGAATTTATCCCCTTGTGGAATGTGAAAATCTCCCAGTTCTGTCAAGAATGTATATCCCCCAGCGTCTGTGACATGGCATTAATTTGGCACAAATGGACATTTCTGATTAATGCCAACAGGATGTGAATTCAGTGGGCAGGAATAGAAGCTCTGTTGCTATGGCAGCAAATATGCCTTATAGTCATAGACCTGCTGTTTTCTTTCTTTTGTAGATAATACTCGTTTTTAAATAAATTACAGATTATTATTTTTAATAGCAAAATGAATCCAGCGTAGCTTCTTTGCCTAGTAAAATATACATTGTGCCAATGTTTCTTCCATGACAAATCATAAAAATTCCTCTATAGATCTTCTTTTAAAAACCAATTTCCTGTCTATTTTATGAATTTATTCTTTTCTAAAACATGCTATTTAAAACTAGAAATCATAAACATACCCCAGAGTATATTTTTCTAGCATGATATGCCATTTTCTGATGTTTTATTTTTGAAATGATTATTAACAACTGTGGTTGTCTTAAGAAAAGATCATTAGTATTCCTTTTGTTTCCAATTTTAGAGACCATTTTTATGGCAACTGAAAATGCCAAGTTGACCGTTTTGGAAACTGGAAAAGATCATAAATAAAATAAAATTTTATCAACTGTAATAATTATACACATCCACTTTTCCATCTTATGTGAATTATTCTGAGTATTGACATTAACGAAGACTCAGCAAAGATAGAAGCTCTGATGCTCCAGTTCCTTCCTGCTTTCCTTGCTCTCCTCTGCCTTAGTTTTGATGTGAAAGAAAATGTAATCAGTAGCTGAGTCTTTCCTCCTTCAATTCTGGGTGTTCCTACCAAAACTGACAAGTCTGCCATCTGGGTGGTTATATTTGTAATGTGGACACCTGTTGTCTATGAACTAAATTGGAGCCACAAGCTTATTCCATATAATATCTCCCACAATTTGCATTATCTCATTCAATTTCCAACTGCTACAGGCAATAAAAATAAAATATCTCGTGACTACAAAATAATATCAGTTCACATGAAGTCTATAAATTGAGTGACTGAGCAATAAAAATCATAGTTTAATAGGGTTTTTTCTTTTTTTTTAATTTTTGACTGAGTTGGGTCTTTGTTGCTGAACGTGCGGGCGTTCTCTAGTTGCGGCAAGCGAGGGCTACTCTTCCTTGTGGTGTGTGGGCTTCTCATTGCGGTGGCTTCTCTTGTTGCGGAGCACGGGCTCTAGGCATGCGGACTTCAGTAGTTGAGGCTCACGGGCTCTAGAGCGCAGGCTCAGTAGTTGGGGCGCACGGGCTTAGTTGCTCCACGGCATGTGGGATCTTCCCGGACCAGGGCTCAAACCTGTGTCCCCTGCATTGGCAGGTGGACTCTTAACCGCTGCACCACCAGGGAAGTCCTAAAAGGGTTTTATAGTTCTGATTTTTCTCTGTGATACTAAGAGCAGCAATGAAGATTTCTAGAACCATGATTTAATAAGCAAACTGTCAAGCAGTCTAAGAAAAACAAAACACCTTTTGTGAATATGAAACAGTCTGATTAAGAGCAATACATATTCTTTCTTTTTTCTTTAAATCAATCTATTTATTTATTTATTTACTTTTGGCTGTGTTGGGTCTTCATTGCTGTGCGCAGGCTTTCTTTAGTTGCAGCGAGCAGGGGCTACTCTTCGTTATGGTGCGCAGGCTTCTCATTGCGGTGGCTTCTCTTGTTGCAGAGCATGGGCTCTAGGCGCGCAGGCTTCAGTAGTTGTGGCACACAGGCTCAGTAGTTGTGGCGCATGGGCTTAGTTCCTCCGCAGCATATGGGATCTTCCCGGACCAGGGCTCGAACCCGTGTCCCCTGCATTGGCAGGCGGATTCTTAACCATTGTGCCACCAGGGAAGTCCCCAAGAGCAATACATATTCTAAGTAATGGTGATATTACTGTGTATGATAGTTATAATTATTAGATTAATACTACTGCAGTTTGACATAATGATTTCCAACCTTGGTGTGGTTGCATCCCAAAAGCATTAAAAAGCAGAATTAATTCTAATCCATCTACATTTTAGTTTAGTTTATTATTTTAAACTTTTTATTTTATATTGGAGTATAATTGGTTAACAATGTTGTGTCAGTTTCAGGTGTATGACAGAGTGACTCAGTTATAGTATACATGTATCCATTCTTTTTCAAATTCTTTTCCCAATTGGGTTGTTACATAATATTGAGCAGAGTTCCCTGTGCTGTACAGTAGGTCCTTGTTGGTTATCCATTTTAAATATAGCAGTATGTAGATGTCTATCCCAAACTCCCTAACTATCCCTCCCCCCCCATAATTCATCCAAATTTTTAAATCAATACCTGCCATATAACAGTTTGAGGAAACAGTGGAATTCAAAAACTTAAAGGAGCAATATTAAGATATAGGACTGGAAGGTCCTATAAAGGTTGCTAATGCAGTCTCTAGTATGTTAGATAAAATTTGGTATAATATACATTGAACACTAGTATTGTGCTTTGTTCTTAACAGCTAGTGCTTATACTCAGCATCTTATAGCTCATATGCCCAGATTGGATGTATCTTGAATTCCAGATTGGATGTATCTAGTGGCCTATGTAACATCTCCACCTGGATGTCCAAATGGGTACCTCAAGCTTAACTTGTCCAAAATGGAATTCTTGATTCACCACCACCACATCTAACACTAAATCTTCTCTCCCCCCATCTTCCCCACATCGTGTTAAAAAAACCTAGAGGCAGCATCTTTGATTCTTCCCTTTCCTGCCACTTCATGAAGTTCTGCTAGTATAACCTCTACAATATATCTTGATTCCAGCCACTTCATCTTCACTGCTACCGTCCCACTGGAAGCCACCATCATCTCTCTCTCAGGACCTCAGAAGCCTCCCTGAGGCTGGTCCTTCTCTACACAGCAGAGTGATCCTTTAAAAACTCAGATCATTACATTCCTTTGCTTAAAACCCTTTAATGGCTTCCAGTTACACTAAGAATCTAATCTAAGAATACAGGCCCCCTGGGGCCAGGCTTCCTAGATTCCTGAGCAGCTCTCAGCTCAAAAGGGCCTGCTGACTTTTCTCCTCCTACCCCATCCCCTTACTCACTTACTCTCTTTATCTGAAAAGATCCTATTTGTTTACCTGTTTATTTCTGCCCCTTGGAATGGAATCCCCAGGAAGCAGGGAAATTTCTGTCTTGTCTTCTGCTCTGCCTCTCCAGCACCTAGAGTAGTACTTGGTCTTTAGTGACTCCCGATGCATGTTTTGAAAGAAAGAACAAACATTGTTGACTTTGTTTCTTTTTATAAAACCTAGCTGTGACTTTTTTTTAACCTTACTTTTCTATATTGGGCTTAGAGTACATAATGACTTTACCTAAATGTAAATTATTTGTTTGATTTTAATAAACAAATTAATTTGTTTATTTGTTGTATAAATTTGTTCTACAAATAGATAGCCTCCACCACACCCAGTATAAAAACAGAAACGAGAAAGATGATTCTCGGAAAGACACCTCCGAAAAAATATGGACTAGTTCTGACGGGGAAAAACAAGTCCTTGCACATTCAGCACCTGAACCGTTAGCTGGGAGCCAGGAAGAAGTTTCAAAAACTGAGGGTGAGGACAGACTCACACCCCAGCCAGGTGATGGTAAGTCTTGCTTCCATTTCCAGGATCCAAATAATAACCACATACGTAGACACATAATACTGTTAGTAGACTTGCGATTACTACCTTGTTCCAGGTTCCTTGTATTCCCTTTTGTATTAAAAATACCAACTACTTGTAACTACATACATAAGCACCAGATGGCTGGAAGAGCAGAGCTGCTGACATTCAGATGTTACACAGAGAGCTAAACCCATACGTGGCCGCATGTACTATCTCAGGCCTGTTGCCCGGCCTCCACCGAGCCTGGCCCATTCTCCCGGTGAGAGGGTGGTTTTAATGTTTGGGGGTTCCTGTGGACCATGTGGATTGTTGTAAGATTGACAGATTATTAACAGCCACTTAGGAGGTCATTAACCCTTCACACATGAATTTCTTTTAAATGGCTACAATTAATTGGCATATTTTATATTTAGGGTTTTGAGGGTTTTTTTTTTTTTTTAATAATTTCAAGACTGTGTGAATCATGACTGTGTTTGGAACCAGCCATGTAGTGTCTCAGATTTATTTACTTTTTTGTTGTTTCCATTCATCGTTTATAGCAGTGATGGTTGGCAAATACCAGCCTATATGTCATACATCACTCTTTATGGGCCAACTGGCAAAAGATTGTGAGTACTTTTGGGTTATTTTCTTTGTTACTCAGTTGGTGACCATAGTAACCCACAGGTTGATGTTCTCATTATAACAACCCCAAAATGGTTGGGATGGACTGTCAGTTTTTCTTTTAAGGTAGTTGCTGTTAAACATAGATAATTTAGAGTTGGGTTCATAGGTCTTAAATGAAATGTTCCTTTAAGTATTTCTGAGCTCAGGGCATCCTCCTTTCTTCTTTACTCAGCTTTCCTTTCCTCTAATTCCTCAAGGTCTTCCCAGAACTGTCTTACAATGGATCCTGTTTAGATCTGTTAATTTTAACGGCCTTTAAGTAGACAATGTAGACTCAGACTCTTTGTCTCTAGTTTCCTTGTTCTTGCTGTGACAGTCCCTCCAGTGGTGATGAAGCTGTTGCTCTAGGATAGCGTACTGCTCAGTTAACTAAACATCAGACTCAGAATCAGCAACTGGCAATTGTCGTCAGCTGGGCCATGAGTCTCTCCATCTATGGCAGGGAAATACTGGCATATTAGTTACAAATTGGTCCCTTGATGAACATATATGTTAGCTTTACTTACACATACTTTTCAAAAATCACTAGACTTTTATTTATTTATTTACCAGAGTATACTTGCTTTATAATACTGTGTTAATTTCTGCTGTGCAGCAAAGTGAATCAGCCACACGTGTACATATATCCCCTCTTCCTTGGGTTTCCTTCCCATTCAGATCACCACAGAGCATTGGGTACAGTTCCCTGTGATATACAGTCTGTTTTCATTAGTTATCTTTTTTTTTTTTTTTTTTTTTTTTTTTGCGGTACGCGGGCCTCTCACTGTTGTGGCCTCTCCCGTTAACGGAGCACAGGCTCCGGACTCACAGGCTTAGCGGCCATGGCTCACGGGCCT
Source organism: Stenella coeruleoalba (assembly GCF_951394435.1). Taxonomy (NCBI): domain Eukaryota; kingdom Metazoa; phylum Chordata; class Mammalia; order Artiodactyla; family Delphinidae; genus Stenella; species Stenella coeruleoalba. The sequence continues at coordinate 34,498,912 of NC_137151.1, read as the reverse complement.
AACCGCTCCGTGGCATGTGGGATCTTCCCGGACTGGGGCACGAACCCATGACCACTAGCATCGGCAGGCGACTCTCAACCACTGCGCCATCAGGGAAGCCCCATTAGTTATCTCTTTTATACATAGTAGTGTATGTATGTCAATCCCAATCTCCCAATCCACCCTACCCGCCTTTTCCCCCTTGGTATCCAAAAACCACTAAACTTTTAAAAATTCTGTTCTGCTATTGAAACTTGCATTGACCTCATCCAGTAGACAATGCCAGCATTTCCCCCATACCTATTCCCTCTTCTCTCTCTCTCTTTTTTTTTTTTTTTAACTTCTCAAATCACTGGACTGAGACTGCCACAAAAGCGATATGCTTCACGTCTACTCACTAACATGAATTTCCTTGAAAAACAGAAGGAAGACAGAGAAGGCACATTATAGTAAAATGCTTCTTCTATCCACATATGCTCTTTTAGAACCAGAACGGTATATACCATGCTGGAACTGTAGTTTCGTTCTAACTGGAATTCTAGGGGTCTGGAAGGATGGCTGTATCTTCAAAAGATGCATTATCTGTAGTTTCAAACCATTAAATTATACTTCATGAAAACAATGAAAAGAAAAATATGTCCCCTAATGTAGCTACTAGCTACCAAGAATGTCAACTGACTTGGAGTTGTTCTCGTAATTCTTTTTATCAAAGAATGACTTCTGATCTTTAAGCATTAATGCGTTAACCGTAGTTCTTCAAATCTGGAGACACAGTGATTATGAGATGCACTTACTTTATGTACATTAAAAAAGAAAACAACTCTGTCAATTAAGCTACGACACAATAAATTAATGATAGCCCAGACCAGATCATAAGACCCTCTGTTGCTTTGACATCACTTGCATTTGTTCTGAGGGATCTGGCAGCTTCTCCTGCCTTCCCTTGCCTTGCTTGGCATGTAATAGACAACCCTTTTGCACATTTCAGTATTCAAATATAACACATCTTTCTCTGTTTGCAGTGATCTCCCTTTCTTAGGTCCCGTGAAGCACTTGGTTATTCCTTGGCAAGAATAAGAAATTTCTCAATGAGAAATTCTGGTTATTCCTCTGGTGATATATAGTTGCTTCTTTAATAACAAATTTATGCTCTTCTGCTCTGTGTCCGAGTTTTTTGTATACATGATAACTTTTCATTTCAATCCCAAACCATAGTGAAACATTTTGAAGACATTTTAAAGGTAATTAAACTTAATACTCAGTAACAACAATGCTTGTATCTCAAGTGTAGTGTCAAAGTGACAACGATATTGTAGTTATGACTAAGCTTATGCTCAGGCAGTGACAACTTCCTCACAACTGCCACCTGGCCAACCATGGTTGTAAAATGCCACGATTATTGACTGTAAGACATGCCAATTTCAGAGATGTTAAAGTGTGGGAAAAAATGTACATTTTGAATTTATGAAATATGGGAATAATCCACAGTCCAAGTTTGTAAAGTGACTGATGCCTTGATTAGAAATATTAATATAGATGACATTGCTAAATAGAATCTCAAACAAATCATAGACTTCTAGATCTGGAAAAATACCTTAAAAGGTCACTGAGGAGCTATGGCAGAGGTTAAGAGCACAGGCTCTGGAGCCAGATTACTGGTCTCTTACTAGTGGCTTTGGGCAGATTAATGTGCCTCAGTTTCCCCCTCTGTAAAATGCACTACTTAATTTCTGAGAGTTGTTAATATGTGTACTTGGAACAGTACCTGGCACATTTTAAGTGCTTGATAAGTGCTAACTGTAATTATTATTTAGATCTGCTTGAATAACCCTATTTCTCTTGCAGAATATATTGGTCAGTAGGACTGAGAAAGGAAAAATAAAGAGGGATTATCAGAAAGGAGGCTTCTCCACTCATCTCCTTTTGTGAATGTGAGGCACCAGGCCATAGGCCATCAGTCATTTAGGTGGCCCTCGACACAGCTGTATTGCTGCTGATAATCAAAATGGTGCTCCTTCAGTCTTAACTTAAACCCTCTCTAGCAACAGGAATAGATTCTAGAAGCCTTCAAGATCGATAAGGACTCTTGAGGGGCAGGAAGCTCTCCCTTATGCCTGACTCTTATCTTTTTAGCGAATGCTGAATTTCTTTTTTTCTTGTTGGGTCATTAGCAACAGTTCAAAGCAACTGGTTACCACATAAGCCAATCTGCTCTTAGATGGCCTACCATGTTTTATTTCACACCCAGACACATGTACGTTGTCAAATATGTTGATATATTTGTTATAGCCATTTCATCATCCTAACCCACAGAAGATTAGAATAAGCTGTTTTGGACAGAGGGCAGATTCACCTTCAGGTTCTTTTTTATCTTGTTTATTAGAACAGTTGAAGAGTACGGACACTTTGCCAGTGTGTGATACCTTAATGTTTTGTGCGAGCAAGAACACTGACCGGATTCACGTCTATACTAAGGTAAGCATCATGTGGATTCTGGAAACATACAAAAGGCTTCCTTTTTTCATGTTTCAGTGGAGATAATTAATTTTATTAGCAATGAGATAGGCATCAAGTTCTTTTCCTCCTTAAAGCTAATTTTCAAATTCCTCTGTTAAATCTAAAGGCAATGAGAGGTAAACAGCATAGTAGTTAAGAGTGTAGACTTCAGGGCCAGGGTGCCTCAGTTCAAACCTGTCACTGACTGTGGAATCTTGGACACAGTACTTAACTGCTCCGTGCCTCAGTCTCCTCAACTGTAAAATATGGAGGAGTTGTTGCCAGGACAAAATAAGCTAATTCCTGTAGGGGACTTAGCGCAGTGCCTGGCCGTCATGAGCTCTCACTCAGAGTTGGCTCCTGCACTGATCCTGCAGCTACAGCAGCAGTAGCGTCTCTACAGAAGCCTAAGCCTGCCCATCCGTGTGGAGTAAACCCTAGGAAGCTTTAACAATATGATTGCTCCGATTCCCGCCATAGCCCGGGTTAGCAGCACTCAGACTTTTCAGGACCTCTCTGCACTCCTAAAATTTGTTGAGGACCCAAAGAGCTTTTGTTTATGTGGGTTATATCTATTGATGTTTACTGTTTGAAATTAAAATGGAAACACTTTAAAATATTTGCTTAAGAGTAAGTCCATTACATATTTATAGAAGAAGCATATTTTTATGAAAACGAATTATATCTGCCAAAACAAAAACAGTGTTCAGTGAGGAAAGTGGCATTGTTTTACAGTTTTAGCAATTTCCTCTGAAGTCTCAGTAGAAGACAGTGGGATTCTCAGATCTGCCTGTGCATGGGAAACTTCACTGTACATTCAAAAGAGAATGAGAGTGAAAAAGGCCAATGATGTTGTACTATTATTATAAAACTCTTGTGACTCTCTGGATCTTCTGAAAGGGTCTTGCAGACCATGTGAGAATCTTTGGTCGAGAATAACTAGTATGAGTGTTTGAGAGAAAAAATTGCTAAGATTATGAACACTTTTGTTTGTTCTATGGTTTCAAACCTCTAATCTTCATAAGTATCATAAAATAGTATTTGTGCGTTTTTAAACTCATGGGTCACCCTATTGAAAGAATGCCTTTTTGGTCTTGTTTTGTTTTGTTTTGTTTTTTGGCTGTGCCACACGGCATGCGGAATCTTAGTTCCCCGACCAGGGCTAGAACCCTCACCCATCCTGTCCTCCACAGTGGAGATGTGGAGCCCTAACCACTGGACTACCAGGGAATTCTCAGAATGCCTTTTTAAAGATAACTTAGGTTGGAGCTGCCCAAACTCAGTTATGGGTTTTCTGCTAAACCAAATATTAGATACAGATAGATGGTGTACCACGTAATAATCTTCAGTTCTAACTGAATATTAGAAGATACTGCTAGAAGATTAGAGATGGCTAGGATCCTGAATACCAGAAGCCCCAGGCAGCCTCCACTGTGGGACCACCACCAAGAGCGATACTGAGAATGAAGACAGGACACGTTCCCCTTAAAGGCTTGGACTTTGGTCCACCATGTGGAACCTCTAGACTCGGGGAGCACCAAGCACCCGTCTGCTCACCTAGAGACAGGTCTAAGTGCCTGCGCTTCCTTGTCCCCTCATATGGGGAGTTCCAGGCTGTGCTTCTCAGACCATCATGTCTACATGATCTGAGAATAACAGAGAACGGATCCCCCAGGTGCTGGAAGGTCCAGAAGCCGGAAGGCGGACCCCAGGCAGAGCACGTACAGGAATTCAGAAGCCCTTAAACTTTTTACTCTCAGTGAAGCCTCTGCATCCTGGATCATCTGATCAGGGTGTTTCCCCCTTGGGTGGAGACCGGAGAGAAACTGCAAACTCCTGGTAGAGAGTGGAGTGTGCCCACCGCCGGGCAAATACCGTGGCCTCCCTGACCCACATTCTGGCTCGAACGCCCCGCCTGTGCACTAGTCTCAAGTGCATTTTTATGACTCTTCTAAATACTTACATGTCCCCTTGCCATGAAATGTTGTTCAATCAGTTTTCTAAACCTGAGACACTAAGCAGATGAAATGTCAACAGGGATTTTCACAGCTACAGGAGAGTTCAGATGAAAGCTTTCCTTTTTACCTTAGGAGATCTGAAATAAAATCTAGAAACAGAAATTTGGATAAAAATCCTTGTTCAGTGCCTAAAAGAGCACCCTTTAAAAGGAGGAGCAGTAACAGATGTTTAGCATCTTATGTCATGTTAATAGTATACCTCTAAAGAACTGTTCATTTCAGCCAGAATCCCGTGTCTAATGCAGAGTTTAGAGTAATGATTACATATCTAAACTTTTAATCACTATGTAAGTACTTTTTGTATGTTTTTTCCCCCAAAGTGATGTGGGAACTGTAACGTTACCTTTTGGCTGAGAGAATTCTATAGAATGTGGGTTCAACTATTGTTTATACAGTAGATATCCGTATACAAAGATTCTTCTTTCCCTTTGTAAAAGAAATACTTCATGTTTAAACCTCGTATTTGACTGACCACACCCCTCTGCATGGGATCGCTTACCCTTAAGATTGAATGCAGTGAGGACACCCAGAGGGCGTGAGAGCCTGGCCCTCCTTCTCCACTCAGCGTTCTTTCAGGGGAGCTGTGTGGGTGGAATCTTGTCTAGAATGAGCCTCCTCAGTTTATCTTTTAGGAGACTGGGCATGCGATGCCATAATAGAATTCTTTACTTTTAAAATAATTATTAGTGCCTACAGACAAAATGTATTAATATTGCCTTCCTAATCTATAATCAGGATGGAAACCAGATGAACTGTAATTTCATTCCTTTGGATATAAAATTAGACCTTTGGGAAGATTTACCAGCAAGCTTTCAGCTGAAGCAAAATCGCTCCCTGGTAAGAATAGTCCTGCGCGTTTGTTCTAAATGAAAATTTGTTGAGTAATTTTAGTGACCTTTTTTGAGGTTAATAAAAGCAGAGCACTTTGTGGCCCGTTGCAGAGTCAAATCACTGGTTGCATTTTAATCAGTCCAGGCAGTGCCTATGAATTACCCCGGTGCTAAGAATAAAATGAAATCTGTTTCCTTGGCGAATGATCACACCTAGGTTTGCTGTTTCTGTGTATAGAATCATCCTCACATCATTTAATTTCTCATTCACAGGATTAGCAACTGTGATGTTTGTATCTGACAGAACCACCTTTTATCTTTGTAGATTAAGTTCTAACACTGACAAGCTCTGAGAGCAGGGATAACACCACGTGGGGTGACTCCATTCGTTGCTGCAAGCATGTGTGTGCAGCCGCAGGCCACATACCCGTTGGGGAGTCCTTAGTTCTCCTCTGTGGCTGATTTATCTTCACTGCTAAGAAGGGTCAGCATCGCAGGGGCTGAGCCAGCAGGCAGTGTACCACTTTTTACAAGAAAATAGTGATTATGTTTTTGCCCTTTGAGCGGAAATGAAACATTGCCCTTGGTTGGCTGCACCTGTCTCAAAGGAAAAGGTAGCCATGAGCTCTTTTCTTTGGTATCATGTAATCTTGATTCTCAGATTGCCAGAAAATAACCAATTACCTATAACTGACCAATAAGTAAGAGTAATGGCAACCCTAATAAAAGGTGCCAGATTTATTATTGATGGCTTCTTTCCTGTGAGAATTTAGGTAGTCAGGTACAAGCGATGCTCAGATGTTGCACTGTGACTGTCACCACCACAAGACCCACTGTCCCCAAGACCAGTTTTGCCTCGGCCACTGGTGGGGTGTGTCTTTCCAACAGCCAGACCACTTTTGGTCTCTATGTGCATTAAAGACATAGGCTGAGTGTCCTGAAGCGTGCCTTTAGAGAGTCTATGGCTTAAACGAGACCTATGCAGAACTGGCCATAGATAGTTCACAATAAAGATAGGAAAACTGCATCAAATTGAAGGAAGCCTTAAACTGTGAAACTCAAAGCCTATTTGGGGGATATAATAAAACATCAGTTTTCAGATGTTATAAGTAGCCTCACTTTCAAAGGAAGATGCCTGGCGAGCTGTACACTCTTTTCATTATCTCATTTTCTGCCAGATTTTGAGGTTTGTTCGAGAATGGAGTAGTCTAACTGCTATGAAGCAAAGGATAATCAGGAAAAGTGGGCAGCTGTTCTGCAGCCCAATTCTTGCTCTGGAAGAGATCACAAAGCAGCAAACCAAACAAAACAGTACCAGGAGGTATGAGTTGTCTGTCTTTATTTCGTACTTTATTACTCGTCATAGTTATTTCTACCGGAGGGTCTAAGGCATTTTATTAACCACTAATGAGATCCTGATGAGTTAAGAGAAAATTATACATCAAATGACAGCTTATATTTTGTGAACTTGATCATATCTGCTGGAAAGGATTCAAGTTGTCTGGGGTGGGGGGGGTCTTGCTCACTATGGGTCCTGCTCGTCAAGAGAGAGGCCAGAGTCCCAGGTTGATCTGACCTGTGACCTGCCCAGCCTGGGCTACTGGTTGACAAGAGGAAAACATTTCCCTGATATAACAGTGGAACCTGCCTCTGGGCCCCATCTGCCCTTCATTCTTGGAGTGTGAATCTTGGGTACCATGCAGCATGGGAGCTGGTTCTGTTTGATGTACTACCAGGCAAGTAGCAGAAGGTTAACAATTTTCATGCCCATGGTTGGAAACAACGTAATAGGAAAGGTTAAATGTCTCACATTTGTAACTGTCTTGCCTTTATCATTATAGGTCCCTTTCTACTCTCTGCACACTACCTTTCCTTTCTTGGCATCATCATCATCTTTGCCTCACTCAGACATCCCCTTGTGTGATCTGAAATCCCCATTCTCTGTAGACTCTTGTTCAGCATGAAGCAAAGATTCACAGGGAAAGCAGTCAGCCATTCTACACCCCAACTCTTGCTTTGGAAGAGATCACAAAGCACCAAACCCAACAGCAGCATTGGCAGAAAAAGCCCCTTCCTTTAGCTCTTGCTGTCTCCATATACCTGTACTCTCTTCATCCTCACATTCCATCATTTTATGATCTCTAGCTTTTTCCATGCACACAGGTGAAAAAAATCCATCAATGCGATGTGAAGGGGTGCAGCTGGTTAACTACATTATATTGCAATACTGTGAAAATCTCTTCAGCTGTTTCAGAATAGAGCTGTGGTATATTCATATGCGAGAACAAGGAACGATGTTTGTGATAAATTGTTAAGGGTAAAAATAAGTATAAAAAAGGATGGAGACACAAACATATAATTGCTATCATTGACATAGTAAGTGTCGGGGAGGATACCTTAGAAACACGTATCAGAGGTTTCTCTAGGACTTTGTTCTCAAACGGGCAATTTCTTCTCTGGGTAGCAGTCTTGTGAGACATTTTTAGATTTTCACAATTAGGGGATACAACTGGGAACATCTAGTGGGTAGAGGCTGGGATATTGCTAAAAATTCTGCAGTGAACAGGAACAAACAAATAGTTACTGATTTCAAAATGTCACTAGTGCACTGTTGAGAAGTTTTACTCTACACCATACGATTAGAAGATTTGTGGAGATGGTAGGGACTTTATACTTTTTGCTGGGATTACAAACTCATGTGAGTAAAAACAAAGCAAGGAACTGTAAATGAATGAATGAGATCAGGTGTAAAACTAGAAAAGGATGGGGTAGGGAGCAGAGCTATAGCAAATTAGAAAGTACATAACCCATCTAACGTCACTCAAATTCAGATTAAAAAATAAAACACTGTAAGAGTCAAATAAAGCCTTTTGACTCGTTGGATATATCCATGAGCTGCCAGTTTTGGACTATCGCCTCAACTCTTTATACTGGTTGAATTTTCCCATGAGTGTGTATTGCTTTATGTAAAAAATACATTAAAAATATATGTGTGTATTTATACATACACACAGAAACCTACACATACATATACACACACACTTAACAAAAAACACGATGCCTGTTTTACTTTTCTCAATACTTCTTCCAGTCCTCTCCTTTTTTCATTTTTATAACCATAGTCTTAGTTGAAGTATTGGTCTTCTCTTTACATGATCATAATACCCTTCCTAACTGAATTTACAGCATGCCCCATTGTTTCTTCTCCAGCAGACATGGACGCACCACCTCAGAAAGAAGGCTGGTCAGGTGTAAAAGCAAAAGTCATAAAATCAATATAAAACCAAGTCAGACACACAGTGTTATTTATAAAAATATATGTAGGTGATATATTAAAGATAAAACTATGTTAACAAGCAGCGGAGTAAATAATCAGATTTGTATTTTAAGAGCTCACTCTGGCAGCAGTTGGAAGATTAGACTGAAAGGGCAAGACTCGAAGGGAGACAAGTGGCATTAGCTTCCTGTGGCTGCCGTGACAAATTACCACAAACTTAGCAGCTTAAAACAACAGAAATTTATTATCTCACAGTTTTTAAGTCAGCAGTCTGAGTTGGCTCTACTTGTTTCTCTGCTCTGGATTTTACGAGGCTGAAAAAAAGATGGCTGGGCTCTTACTGATAGTCTGGGAAGAATCCATTTCCACACGCATTCAGGTTGTTAACAGAATTCAGTTCATTGTGGTTGTAGGACTTAGGTTTCCTTGCTGACTGTCGACTGGGAGCCACTCTCAGCTTCTTTTTAATTCTAGCACATGGGCCCCTACATCTCAGGATCAGAAGTGGTGTGTGAAATCCTTCTCATGCTTTGAATTGCTCCCTGTCTTAAGGTCAGCTAATTCATAACCTTAATTACATCTGCAGCATCCCTTTACAGCATTACCTAGATAAGTGTTCAATTGAATACCAGGGAACAGGACTCCTAGGGAGCTATCTTTAAAATTCTGCTTACCACAGACGTTAAGAGACTATTACAGTAGACCTGGAGAAAAAAGATGAGGGCTTTTATTGAGGCGTTAGAAATGGGAATGGAGGAAAGAGAGTAAAGAGATGTGTTACAGAGGTAGATCTAGAGACCTTGGTCACTGATGAAAGAGAGGTGGAGAGAGGGGGCTCCAGGGACATGGACTTAGCAGAGCCATGAAAATGAAACATGTGCACCTGCAGAGGGGGATGCTTTGAGGAAGCATGCTGATTCTGGCTGTAGAACCCCAGTAAGTCTCAGTAAACTGGAGTAACTGTGTCTCTCTGAAAGCAGGTATGAAAGATGGGGCTACACAACAGCATTGATTGGAAGTCTATATGAGGAGCAGTTAGACATTGGATGCCTTGCCTTCCCACTGTCCTCTATAGAGAAACTGAACGAGAGAGGCACCAGTCTTGGAAACACCAACCTCAGTGGAGATAAATGGAGAGGCGTTATACTGGAAACTACACTCCCCAGGTCCCTTTCTTGGCTCAGCTGCCACACCAACAGCCACATTTTACTTTCTAGGCATGAGATTAGAGGATTCATCTCTGAAAAGATGGAATGGCTTCAGAATAAAGACACATATATACTAGTTTTCAGGAATTCTCCCAAAAGCAATGGCTAGAACTCCCAACATGATTATCCTCCAGTGGCATCCACTCATTTGCAGGCTGCGTCCAAGCTCAGAGTTTGTAGTCAGCTTTTGAGCAGCTCACTCTTAAATATAAATAGAAGCCAAGATCACCAGCCATTGTTTAGGTTCCTAAGTGGGTTTCCACTTGTCAAAGGGCAGGTCTGATTCACTTGGAAACCTGTGGGTTTAGAATGCCAAATTTATCCTCTAGCCACAGCTGATCTCTAAAGCAAGTCAACAGCCTAGAGCCCAGCACTGTTTTTTTTTTTTTTTTGGTTGTGCTGGGTCTTGGTTGCAGCAGACGGGTTCCTTAGTTGCAGCATGTGGGCTCCTTAGTTGTGGCATGCATATGGGATCTAGTGCTCTGACCAGGGATCGAACCCAGGCCCCCCGCATTGGGAGCGCAGTCTTAACCACTGCACCGCCAGGGAAGTCCTGAGCCCACCACTCTTCTCATTGGTTCAGGCCACCTTCCAACTCACTCCTCTTTTATTGCAAAACTTGCCATCTCCTCTGATCACCCCCATCCAGGAATTACTTGAGTAGACAGCATTCTTCCTTCCCTATCTGTCAAAATTCGGATTTACCATAATCCTTTTGAAAGTTGGTATGCTTACATGAACTTTTTGGCAAAACTCAATGGAAAATTAAATATTGGTAACGCAGCTACGTTTGAAAAGTTGCCAGCAACCCACTTTGGGGTTGATTGATCCATTTCTTGTGGTTTCCAAAAATTTGTACTTAAACCTCTCATAGGAAGTAACCTCTGGTTATTTTTAGTTCTTAAATCTCTGAATAGATTTCTCAGCATATTTTTTTTTTAATTAATGAATTAATTTATTTGTGGCTGCGTTGGGTCTTCGTTGCTGCGCACGGGCTTTCTCTAGTTGTGGCGAGCGGGGGCTACTCTTCGTTGCGGTGCGCGGACCTCTCATTGCGGTGGCTTCTCTTGTTGCGGAGCACGGGCTCTAGGCACGCGGGCTTCAGTAGTTGTGGCTCGTGGGCTCTAGAGCGCAGGCTCAGTAGTCGTGGCACACAGGCTTAGTTGCTCCGCAGCATGTGGGATCTTCCCGGACCAGGGCTCAAACCCATGTCCCCTGCATTGGCAGGCGGACTCCCAACCACTGCGCCACCAGGGAAGTTCCAGCTTTCTCAGCATCTTTTAAAGTTACTAAATTAAGCTTCTAAGCTTTTAAACATTGAATAATCCCTGAGGCAAGGCTTAATATCCCATTGCCCATCAAAGCTAGAAGCTTTTGAGTTCTTTTAGAATATTCTGGAATACTTTAGCAAAGTGCTTTTGTCAAGGGAATGAAATGGTTGAAGATAGGAGGGGGGAGGGAATTTAGGAGCTAAAAGGGCAAGTTAAAGAATACTTAAAGAATTCACTGTGATTCTTTTTTTTGCTTTAAGAAAGACACACAAGTAGAAATGCCAACATGTGAAAAGATAGTCATCCTTCCTCTTAACAGAAGAAATGCAAATGTAAAGCTATAACAAGATACCTATCACCATTAGCAGAGATATTTTTAACTGATATACCTTGTGCTAGTGAAAGTGTGAGGAAACGGGCTCTCCATTGCTGGTGGATGTATAAATTTGTACAAAACCAGAGGAGAACAATTTGTCAAAATCTGTCCAAATTTAAAGCACCCAAGATCTTTGACCCAGCAATTCTACTTCTGGGAATTTATTCTACAGCTACTTCTTGTGTAGAAAATAGGGATATTTGGGATGGGGATATTTTGTACAGCATTGTTTGTGATAGCAGAGACTGGAACAACCTAAATGGACATTAATCAGAGACTGGTAAGATACATCATATGGTTTGTCGAAATGATGAAATAACATGCAGCCATTTAAAAAAATAGGGCAATTCTATGTGTGCTAATATGGAAAGGTCTCCAAGATGTATGTTTAGGTAAAAAGAGCAAGGTGAAGATTAAAGTGTATATTATGCCACCATTTGTTTTTAAAAATAAAAAGTATAATGGGGAGTGACTGCTAATGGCTATGGGTTTCTTTTTGGGGTGATAAAAATGTTCTGGAATAAGATAGTGGTGAAGGTTGTACAGCCTTATGAATATACTAAAATGCACTGAATTGTAAACTTGAAAATGGTAAATTTTATGGTATGTGAATTGTATGTCCATAAAAATACAAAGAAAGAAATAAAAGTTATACACATAAAAAATGAACTATTTCTAGAAGGATGTATTGAAAATTGGCAACAGAGATAGTTTGGGGAAGGGGGGAGAAAAGGATGGGAATGGAAGGGAAACACTGTTCACCATATAAAGCAGTGCGTGCCTTTAAAATTGTGAAATATGTGCATGTATCACCTCATCAAAAAATTAATAAACTACTTTATAAAAAGGAGGAATTCTATTAATTACTAAATCTACTTCAACAACATAAAAGCAAATTTCTAAAATTTTACCTGTAACTGCACAATTCCATTGTGATTTAACTTGAATTTTATTGTCAAGTTACCAAATGAAGAAGTATTTGAGAATATGAAAAAAATGCATGTTTAAAGTAATTTTTAAAGAAAATTGCAATAGGTGTAAACTACTAGAGAAACTAGGCCATGCTAATTAGAAGGAATTAATTGGGTAATTGCATTTCACCTACTTAAATTCCCCCGTCACCTTTAATTGGAATAACTTTCCTCTTTACTTCCAGTCCCTAAACCATTATGTGGTATTGATAGTGTTGTGTAATAAGGTTCTGAATCCCACATCAAGAGTGGCTTTATTTCAGTGGAAGATTCCATAAACTCTATATGAGCTGATAATAATGGAAACAACCTTAAGATTATAGACAATGTGATTGAATCTAGTTAACTAAAAAGAGAATCACTTTATCTGAATACACTGATACACTGTTATAACTGATTAAGGTGATGTGAGGAGCCTTGAAGAGAAGACCAATAGGGAGGTGAAAATCCAGTTAGAGATTTTCTGCACAGCTTGGCAAGCAGTTTACTTACGGCTGTCAATGGTGCATGTAGTTGATCATTTCTTATTCCTACACCCACGCCTTTTTTCCCCTAAGCGAAAATTTGTCCAAAGGATATTGAATGACTCTTGAATTTCTTAGAAAAATAAATCTTGAGAAAACTAATTTGGAACAAAGATGTGTTTCCTACATGTGGAGACCAATGTAGAGGGAAAAAATTCCATTCCCTAATTTAAGTATTAGCACAATGAATAGACTCATATATTTCTTTTTCTCCTATTGCTTTCACAAGGAGAAATGTGAACATGAAATAGAGAAACTCTTATAGGAGAGAGGAAATCTACTTCACATGTATTTGTTTTAGATACATAACCAAAGAAGATGTTGCTGTAGCCTCAGTGGACAAGGTGAAGAATGATGGGGGCCATGTCCGTCTGATCACAAAGGGGTCCAGGCCAGGGGTCCCTTCTACAAAGTAAGGGGTTTTTTTTTACTTGTCGGGCATAGTAGTACTAAGACTATTCCTTTAAATTTATGCTTTCATTTTTGTAATAATACTTTACCTTTGTGTGGCTACTTTACAGGTTACAAAAAGCTTTTACAATGTAATAGCTCTTCTGTCCTCCTAGCAACCCTGTGAGGCTCCTGATGCCCTCATCTTAGAAATTAGAGGTAAAGAAGGATCCTGCAGGTGGGTCAAGTGACCTGCCCCAGGCCACTAGATGCTAGCAGAGCTGAGGTCAAATCTGGGCTCTGCCGCCCAGTCTTGAGTTCTTACTATCATAAAAAGTTTTCTTTTAACGCTCTAACAAACAGCCATGGAAAATGAGCAAAGCAGCTATTGTAATTCCCATGTAGGACTTTTCAACAAAACTGAGTAATGTACCTTTTCCTTTTATTCTAACAAATGGAGTTTATGTCCTACCATGTTTCATCTCTAATTTTAATTCTGTCGACTCAGTTTACCCGTAGGAGGTGCGTATTTAGCAAGTCTCCTGTTCTAATTCCTATCAGCACTCTTAACTCCCTGGCTCTGTCACTTAATGGATATGAATGATCTTTTTCCTGAAGGCCAGCAGAGGCCGGAAGACAGTGTTCCTGGAAGCCTTGGTAATGGCCTCTCGGTCCTAATGGGGTGTGTGACCTGACACGTCTAGAGAGCAGGGTAGCCACTAACTTTAGCTGAGGTTTTCCATCACCCTGTCCTTTCCCAGCCTAAAGAAGCATTTTCTGACTTCTCATTTTCCTTCTCGAGAGTCTGAGTGTGTAACTTGAAGACATCTAAGTTCCCAAGAGAGGCAGCATATTTGTTTGCAAATTTATTTTTTTGAACGCAACATTCTTTCTTTTACTTGCCGTGGAGTAAAGTGTGCCGACTATAGCTATTTCATTTCCACACTGAATCACAAAATCTGTGGGCCCCATATTTACTGTTTATCAGTATAGAAACTTTGAAGACCTTTAAATGAAGTAAAAATTACTTTGAATAGAGTAAGCCTTCATTAGTTACCTAATCAATATTTTGCTCATTCTAGAGAATTTTTTGAAGATGGAGCTTGTGTCCCATTTCTAAATCCCAGCACAGCCCAAGCTGATCTCACTGTGAAACCTTCTACATCCAAAGGCTATTTGCAAGCTGTGGATAATGAAGGAAATCCACTTTGCCTTCGCTGTCAGCAACCCACTTGCCAAAGTAAGCAAGAGCATCAAGCAAGTGCTTGGGATTCACGGTTTTGCTCTCTGAAATGTCAGGAGGAGTTTTGGATTCGATCTAATAACAGTTACCTGCGGGCCAAAGTATTTGAAATTGAACATGGCGTGTGTCAGCTATGTAATCTGAATGCACAAGAACTCTTTTTACGTCTGAGAGATGCCCCTAAAAGTCAGAGGAAGAATCTTCTGGATCTTACCTGGACCTCAAAGCTCCCATTAGAACAGGTAAATTATAATCATGTGACTGATAGAAGGCAACATTGCACTGAGTGATGAATACTGACTCACTTTCTTTTTTTAAACTTTTTAATATGGGGATTTTCAAATACATATACAAAAGTAGAGAGAATGATGGACCCACATACCCATCACCCAACTTTAACAGTTATCAACATTTTGCCATTCATCTTCATCTGTCCCTCACCTCAATTCTTTCTCTCCTGGAATTATTTTAAACCAAATTCCAGACAGCGTTTCATTTCACCCTTAAATACTTTCATTATGTATGTCTCACAGATAAAGACTTTCTTTCTCCCTCCCCCCCTTTTTCTTTCTCTCTTTTATTATTTATTTATTCTTTTAATTGAAGTATAGTTGATTTACAATGTTGTGTTAGTTACTACTGTACAGAAAAGTGACTCAGTTATACATATATATACATTTTTTTTTAATATTCTTTTCCATTATGGTTTATTCATCATAGGTCTGTCTCTCTTTTAAATATCCCAATATCCATTATCACACCCAATACAATTATAATTCCGCAGTTATAGTAAGTCCGTGTTTGGTTTCCCATGTTCTCTCAGAAATGTCTTTTTTTTTTTTTTTTTTGCGGTACACGGGCCTCTCACTGTTGTGGCCTCTCCCATTGTGGAGCACAGGCTCCGGACCCGCAGGCTCAGTGGCCATGGCTCACGGGCCCAGCCGCTCCGCGGCATGTGGGATCTTCCCGGACCGGGGCATGAACCCGCGTCCCCTGCATCGGCAGGCGGACTCTCAACCACTGCGCCACCAGGGAAGCCCCAGAAATGTCTTTTTACAATTGCTTTCTTCAAATTAGGATCAAAACATGACCCACACATTGCATTTGGTCATTACGCCTTTTATGCTCCATATAATCTGTAATATCACCCCAACCCTTTTTTACACCATAAATTGTTACATTTGCCTTTAGGATTTCCCACATTCTGGATTTGTCTCCCTGTATTCTCATGATATTGTCTGACATGTTTCTCTATCCCCCTGATTTCCTGAATAATGGTTATAAGATCTAGAGGTTTAATTAGATTCTGACTAGATTATTTTGGGAAGAGACCTTAACAGATGGTACATTGCATTGAGAGGCACTTATGGTATGCTTGTTCCACTTTTCATGGTGTTAATATTGAATGACAAGGGGTAAACAGATAACCCCCAAAATGTAGTCGTTACAATGAGAAGAAAACTTATATATGTTTATCCCATTGTAAAATGTAATTCATGACAAAAATAGTATTCTTAGCACACTATTCTCAGTATTTACTTTGACTCCCAAAACTCAGTTGGATTTCCAGTGTTGTGATCTGATAAGTACTAAATTTCAAACTAGAGCAAAATGTGTAATTTTGTAGTAAGCTTAGTTTTGAAAAAAATCACTCTCCGTCTGCTAAAATATTGGGTAAGTTCCAGCCAGGGAGTCAAATCTTATATTTTTATTTACCTAGTATTGCTGAATCATGACAGAATTAATAAGCATTTCTGCAAAGATGAATTAGCATGACTTTGTTAGGGAAATGCACTCTTCCCCTAATGTTATCCAGAGTTCCTGAAAGATCCTTTGGTCTAACTGGTGAGGGTCACGTCACACCCATCCCGGAGGTGTCAGCCAGACTCCAGTTGCTTGCTGCTGCCTCCATGTGGAGGCTTCCGGAAGACACACAATGCAATGACTCAAGAACATCTTGAAAGCAGTCTGTCCAAGAATGCAGAAGTTACACAGTACACATCTAAAAGAGAAGCGCTCAGAGAATCAGGAGCACCGCAGGGCCCAGGTGGAATGACCAGTGGGAGAGGGAGTGATTCTTTCTGGAGGTGAGTTTAGGATGTTGAAGACTGGCCCCAAGTGATTCCGAATTGCTGGGAAGAATAAAGAAGCACCTTCTGGATCATAAGATCTGTCAGAATGGAGACTGCTCGGCACAGAAGAATCGGTTACAAAAGACAGAACCAAAATGGATTTTTTTTCCTAAGAATATGCCATTTGCTTGATGCACAAGACTGCCACATGAAGTCTCCTCCCACAATGCCAACCTCAAAAATAAAAATCATTATATATCTTCTAACAGAATTTGGGAAGTTCAGTGTAGAAGAGACAGTCAGTCCATCTGTAACAGAGTTAAGGTGGACAAAGGTTACTGCTCCAATTTGCTGCTTCCTGGGGCTGCTCTTGGGCCAGACACTGCTGCTAAGGTCCCTGAGCCATCCATGGGCCTGACAACTTTCCTAAAGCACTTTAGAGCTATGTCACAGATTCCCATGGCCAGCAGCCTTGAAGTCGATTATAATATCTTCCTTGTTCAAGACCAAGGAACAAGGAAGATATTATAATATCGTCTTCACACTCGTCTTTGTGATATTTAAACAACTCTACACTGCTATGTTGTGAGCTGGTTTTACTACCTCAGATAAAATGCTAAAATACATCCCGTTTGAATGTAGGTTATTATTCGTTAAATATGAAGTATGCATATATGAACTGGCCTAAATAGTGGCTGCTTTAAATGAACATCTCTGTTTATTCCAAATATGCAAGCAATAGAGATTTGTTCTAGAAATTTGATTCCAGTCCATGTAACTTAGGAGGTTCCCAGGTAATAGCATAAAAGTTCTGGGTGATATCTGTTAATATTAAACTGTCATTGGTATACTAACAAATGCATTTAGGTCAACAATTAAAAGACGAGTCAGTAATATTCAGAAGTTTTTCATTTCTAATCTGTTCTTTTTTTTTCTTCTCAGTTTTGTTTTAGTGACTATATAAACTAGCTCAAAGGTGCAGAAGCAATAGATTTTTCCCAGTCTGTCAGAAGGCTTGGTATTTTATACTTGCTTGTAATTTTTTCAAAATGGGTTAGGTAAGGGGGGGAAAAACCTTTTTCAGAAACATATTTTTTATTGCTTTCAAATTGCTAACCTAGAGGGTTTTTCCTACTCACAATAAAAGCTATAAAAAAAAAAAGCTAAACCATCCTAATGTATTTTTCCCTGTGATTCTGCTGTGTGAACATGATTGCACAATGCAAACCCAACAGTTCCCACAGTGTATGTTGAAAATTGCTGATCTTGTGTTCTTATTACAGCTTAATGAAATGATAAGAAACCCAGGGGAAGGGCATTTCTGGCAGGTGGACCACATCAAGCCAGTGTCTGGTGGAGGAGGACAGTGCTCCCTGGACAACCTGCAGACCCTCTGCACAATCTGTCACAAAGAGGTCAGTGAAGCTCGCAGACACATTTGACTCCATCTTGAGATATCAAATTGAAAATTGTGCATACAGGTGTGGAAGATTACGTGTGTGAATCTATATCCCTAGTCTGGGATCCGAGATTTATTTTATTCTTTTCATCACTTAACACTTGAGTTTTCTCTTGGGGCCTATGCAAGTTCTCAGTCACAGATGAAAAACAAACTGCTTCCCTTTCTATTCATTCTAGGACCAGGAAATTTTCACCACCACCTAGAAGAAAATGAATACAACTTACATATTGCATAGTCTTGAAAAGATCCAGATCCTCAAACTAGAAGTTTAGTAAATGGGGACAGTGACATATGTTTGCATCTGCAGCTAAATATGTCCTGAAATATCTGAGAACATTAATAAATTATCTCTAGGACCAACTCAGTTCAACATGCAAACATTACACTGCTGACCTAAATGTGAAACCTGTTAACCTTGGTACATCTTGGAGCAATTACCTATTGCTTAAGAGGAGAAGAAGAGAATGACATAATATTGTCTGTCAACTCGGATGAATTTTTAACAGGCAGTTCAGCAAAAGGTCATAGGATCTGCCTCTTGAGATATAATCTTAGAAAGAAGCACACATTCAATATGCAACTTTGTATCCAACTTTTTTTTTTAATTATGGCAACATTTAAGCATTTTCCCATTCCCATGATAAGCATTCAGTGTTTATCATCTGAAATGGCTGCTATTGTCCTGTTGAATACGTTTCTACTTTGGTTTATTCAGCCATTCTCATACTGATGAACATTGAAGTTGTTTACATTTTTTGGTGCATATACACAATGCTGCCAACCGCGTTTTTCTGTATATAATTTTTTACATTTTGAGGTTGTTCCTTTAGATTCTCAGATGTAAAAATCACTGAGTCAAGTGTTTAGATATTTTTGAGACTGTAGGAGATAAATTTTCTCCAAGCTGTTTTCCAAAGGACTACGCTCATATACGCTCCTTCCCCCGCCGGCACTGAACGGGAGTGCCCGTTTAACTGCACTTGTTATTGCCGATGCGGTGAGAGAAGAATTATTGTGTTTACAAAAGACCCTGATGTTTGTAAAAATGCTAATCAATTGTATTTACACCTTTTTTTTTCTTTCATTTTTTGGCCGTGCCATGCGCTATATGGGATCTTAGTTCCCCAACCAGGGAGCAAACCCATGCACCCTGCGTTGGAAGCGTGGAGTCTTAACCACTGGACCACCAGGGAAGTCCTACACTTTTGAGAACTGTTCAGCTCCTTTGCCAGTGTTCATATCATATGAGCACTTTCTTAGTCTCCTTTTAATATTTCAGATTCCTCAATTTCTCCACAAACATAATATTTACATAAATGGGATCATCTCATAAGCAGGGCTTTTTATTTATTTTTAGTTTTAACCTTTTTTCTCTCCTTACCCCTTCCACCTGGATCACTTCACATGTACATGGACTTCAGCTGGGGAAAAAAAGTCATCTGATTTCTCAGCTGTGCAAATTATTAGCACATTCAAGACCTATAAGAAAATGAAGATATAGCAAAAGAGAATGTTGCACCCTCTATAATCACTTTTTCAGAGTCTTATGAAAAACTTTATTTGTGGGAGCAGCAGAAGAATCCAGTTCTGTTCTATCTCGTTTTGGTTTTTTGCGTTGGCTTGGCTGTTGGGTTGGGAAAGGCTTCAGAGCCCAGAGAACAGGAGGTGGGTGGGCCCTGCACACACTACAGTCTGGGAAATTGCCATGTGGGTGAGGGGAATCATGGCCTCCCCTAGTCCACAAATGAGGTATTTACCATCTCACTGGGTAGCAAGACAGCCCCCAAAGCTGTGCATTTTCTCCTCAGCATCTGGTCCTAAGTGAACCTACGACCTCAGAGCTACTGGAGTCCTCTGCTTGTGGCTTAGTAACCCCCTCATTGCAAAGCACTGGTAAATGAGTGTGTTGATAATGTATATTTTTTTAACAGAATACAAAGAGTTTTTGAGTTTCTGTAGCCAGTACTTTTTTTTTTAACATGTGTACACATGCATTTTTTTTTTTAACTCTTAGAGAACTGCAAGACAAGCCAAGGAAAGAAGTCAGGTGAGAAGACGATCTCTAGCATCAAAGCATGGATCAGACATCACACGATATTTAGTAAAGAAATGAAGTATCAACATTTTTGAATAGAAGATTATGGTTCGTATGTGGAGAATTCAACATAAATTATTTTTCATGTTAGTGTAATTTTTTTTTATAAATTTATTTTCTTGACTGCGTTGGGTCTTTGTTAATGCAAGCAGGCTTTCTCTAGTTGTGGCGAGCGGAGGCTACTCTTCGTTGCGGTGCGCAGGCTTCTCATTGTGGTGGCTTCTCTTGCTGCGGAGCACGGGCTCTAGGCATGCGGGCTCCTGTAGTTGTGGCTCACAGGCTCAGTAGTTGTGGCTCACAGGCTCAGTAGTTGTGGCTTGCAGGCTCTAGAGCACAGGCTCAGTAGTTGTGGCGCATGAGTTTAGTTGCTCCGCGGCATGTGGGATCTTCCCGGACCAGGGCTCAAACCCGTGTCCCCTGTGTTGGCAGGCAGATTCTTAACCACTGCGCCACCAGGGAAGCTCTCGTGTAATATTTTAAGAATGAAAATTTTCAGAACAAAAATCAAGACTTCGACTTCCCTTTTCATGTTTAAAGCTTTTTGTGTTCAGTAGCTTTTGAAAGTTTTAACAGAAAATGAGATACAATACTAAATATTTCTATGATCTTCTTGATTTTGTGCAGACTCTCGTTTCGGTAAGGTTTTGTTAAGCTTTCAATTCCTTTGTACCCTAATTACAGTATTATGCATAGATTGTTTTTGAAAAATATACTCTCGATTACTTGAAAAACGCTGCTGGATTAGTATTGGTTCTGGACTGCTGTGTGTCTAAATGGAACATTGTAAAACCATAAGGGAAATTTCAGAGGCAAATCATCATTATTTAGGACTTCTGGGCCAATTGTGACCTGCCTGCTTAGTATGCAATAGAGACTCTTGTTCACTAAATGCCTCCAAAATGGGACTGGGGTACACATTTTGAATGTTGTCTTCTTTGTTTTATTTCTTAGCCAATTGTCTATTGAAAAGATGCTTTTGAAGATAAGCTAATTGGACCCATGGTGTTTGTGGACAAATTCAGGGGTTCTGGCTAAAGTAATTGTTAAAAATGTTTAAAAACTGAAAACAAAATGCCACTTAAACTTCATTTTTTAATTAGTTTGTTTTAATGCATAAATCTAGGCATACTGTCAAAGCACCCTTTGTCTCCTGGTTACCATTTTTTGTTCTTAAAATCCTGTTTTATTAAAAGTGTATTCCTGGAACCTCTTTTAAAAGGAATGATGATGATAAAACACTTTATACTGAAACATGATCAGATGGAGATATATGTTAAAGTGCAAGGGTAATATTAAAATGTGACTGATTGATATTCAAAAATAAAAGAGTGATGGTAAAAGAAAACTAAGGCATAATCCTGCAGTACGTCAGAATCATGAGAGCAAAGTGTCAGAACTCCACAAAATACAGGGCCAAGGAAGAACTACATTCACAAAAGTCCTGTTTGTAAATACTGTTTGGATGTAAACCACATTAGTTTGAGCACTCTTTAGTTTTAATTAGTAGCTAGTATTTTACAACATAGAGGACTTATTTTTATAAATATTATACAATCATGAACCTTACGGAGTTTTTATTAAGTTTACAGTATTTCATTGTATGAGATCCAGTAGTATCGTTCATTTTATAAATTAGTTGGTCTTTCTTTGGCCTCCTTTCTGCTTTGCTGGTCAGGCTTTTTGCAGTTTTCTGCCTCATTACCAGGGTAACCTAGGATTCCTCACAGCTGAGAGCTGAGAAGCCAGCACACTGCTTTTCCTCCAGCATGAGGTGTCTGCAAGTGAGACTTTGGTCTAAGTAGGTCAGATTTGAGTGGAGCTTGCTCTTTAGATCAAACTAAAGTGGTAATTCTAGGGAGAAAATTCTTAGATGTAGGAACTGTATGATGGTTTGAGATGGAATGACCCATGAAGATGGTTTCTCTATTTGCCAGATTTCAAAATTCCAACCAGTTAAAAATGCTATAAGAGCATCGAAAAAATTAAAGTAGTTAGGAATATATTTAACCAAGAAGGTGAAAGATTTGTACACTGAAACTACAAGTCTTTGGCGAAAGAAAATGAAGAAGAAGACACCAACAAATGGAAAAAATTCCACATTCATGGATCAGACAAATAAATATTGTTAAAATATCCATACCACCCGAAGTAATCTACAGATTCAATGCAATCCCTATCAAAATTCCCATGGCGTTTTCAAGTAGAAAAAAATCGTAAAATTTGTATGGAACCATAAATGACCCCAAATAGCCAAATCAGTCTTGAGAAAGAAGAACAAATGTGGAGGTATCACTCTTCTGCCCATTTTTTGGATCGGGTTGTTTGTTTTTTAGATATTGAGCTGCATGAGCTGTTTGTATATTTTGGAGATTAATCCCCTGTTGGTTGTTTCATTTGCAAATATTTTCTCCCATTCTGAGGGTTGTCTTGTCTTTTTATTTATGGTTTCCTCTGCTTTGCAAAAGATTTTGAGTTTAATTAGGTCCTGTTTATTTTTATTACTCTAGGAAGTGGATCAAAAAAGATATTGCTGCGATTTATGTAAAAAAGTGATCTGCCTGTGTTTTCCTCTAAGAGTTTTATAGTGTCTGGCCTTACATTTAGGTCTTTAATCCATTTTGAGTTTATTTTTGTGTATGGTGTTAGGGAGTGTTCTAATTTCATTCTTTTACATGTTGCTGTCCAGTTTTCCCAGCACCACTTATTGAAAAGACTGTGTTTTCTCCATTGTATATTCTTGTCTTGTTTGTCATGGATTAATTGACCATAGGTGCATGGTTTTTTTTTTATTGAATTATAGTTGATTTACAATTTTGTGTTAGTTTCAGATGTACAGCTTCAGATGTTCAGCAGAGGGATTCAGTTATACATATATGTATATTCATTCTTTTTCAGATTCTTTGCTTATATAGGTTATCACAGAATATTGAGTAGAATTCCCTGTGCCATATACTAGGGTCCTTGTTGGTTATCTATCTTATGTAAAGTAAGTAGTGTGTGTATGTTAATCCCAAGCTCCTGATTTATCACTCCCCACCACGTTTCCCCTTTGGTAACCATAAATTTGTTTTCAATATCTGTAAGTCTGTTTTGTAAAGAAGTTCATTTGTATCATTTTTAAAATTAGATTCCACATGAGTGATATTATATGATATTTGTCTTTCTCTGACTGACTTCATTTAGTATGATAATCTCTAGGTCCATCCATGTTGTTGCAAATGGCATTATTTTGTTCCCTTTTGTGGCTGAGTAATATTCCATTGTAAAAATGTAGCACATTTTCTTTATCCATTTCTCTGTCAGTGGACATTTAGTTTGTTTCCATGTCTTGGCTATTGGAAATAGTGCTGCAATAAACATTGGGGTGCATGTATCTGTTTAATTATGGTTTTCTCCAGATATATGCCCAGTAGTGGGATTGCTGGGTCATATGGTAACTCTATTTTTAGTTTTTTAAGGAACCTCCATAGTGTTCTCCGTAGTGGCTGTACCAATTTACATTCCCACCAACAGTGGAAGAGGGTTGCCTTTTCTCCACACACTCTCCAGCATTTATTGTTTGTAGACCTTTTGATGATGGCCATTCTGACTGGTGTGAGGTGATACCTCATTGTAGTTTTGATTTGCATTTCTCTAATGATTAGTGATGTTGAGCATCCTTTCATGTGTTTGTTGACAATCTGTATATCTTCTTTGGAGAAATGTCTATTTAGGTCTTCTGCCCATTTGGGGATTGGGTTGTTTTTTGGGGGGTTTTTGTTTTTGGTATTGAGGTATTTGAGCTCTTTGTATATTTTGGAGATTAATCCCTTTGTAGTTTGCTTTGTTTGAAAATATTTTCTCCCATTCTATGGGTTGTCTTTTCGTTTTCTTTATGGTTTCCTTTGCTGTGCAAAAGCTTTTAAGTTTAATTAAGTCCCATTTGTTTGTTTTAATTTCTGTTACTCTAGGAGATGGGTGAAAAAAGATCTTGCTGTGGTTTATGTCAAAGAGTGTTTGTCCTATGTTTTCCTCTAAAAGTTTTATAGTGTCTGGTCTTACATTTAAGTCTTAATCCATTTGGAGTTTATTTTTGTGTATGGTGTTAGGGAGTGTTCTAACTTCAGTCTTTTACATGTAGCTGTCCAGTTTTCCCAGCACCACTTATTGAAGAGACTGTCTTTTCTCCATTATATATTCTTACCTCCTTTGTCACGGACTCATTGACCATAGGTGTCTGGGTTTATTTCTGAGCTTCCTATCCCATTCCACTGAATTTTGTCAAAAGCTTTTTCTGCATCTATTGAGATGATCATATGGTTTTTATTGTTCAGTTTGTTAATGTGGTGTATCACACTGATTGATTTGCAGATACTGAAAATAAATAAATTTTTAAAAAATCTATTAAGATGATTTATAGCCTAGTGTACATATGATCTACCATGGAGAATGTCCCATATGCCCCTGAGAAGTGTGTATATTCTGTTATTTTTGGGTAGAATGTTCTGTATATTTATGTTTGATCTAGTTGGTTTATTGTATTGTTTTCTTTCTCCTGACAAAGAAAACAAGTCTTTGTCTTTTTGGGGTTTTTTTGGCTGCATTGCGTCTTTGTTGCTGCATGCGGTCTTTCTCTAGTTGCGGCACGCGGGCTTTCTCTAGTTGTGGCAAGCAGGGGCTACTCTTCATTGTGGTGCACAGGCTTCTCACTGCAGTGGCTTCTCTTATTGTGAAGCACAGGCTCTAGCTGCGCGGGCTTCAGTAGTTGCAGCATGCGGGCTCAGTAGTTGTGGCGTGCAGGCTCAGTAGTTGTGGTGTGCAGGCCCTAGAGTGCACAGGCTTCAGTAGTTGAGGCATGTGGACTCAGTAGTTGTGGCGTGCAAGCTCTAGGGTGCGTGGGCTTCAGTAGTTGAGGCGTATGGGCTCAGTTATTGCAGCGCACAGGCTCTAGGGCACGCAGGTTTCAGCACTTGTGGTGCGTGGGCTCAGTAGCTGTGGTGCCTGGGCTCTAGAGCACAGGCTCAGTAGTTGTGGCACACAGGCTTAGTTGTTCCACAGCTTGTGGGATCTTCCCAGACCAGGGATCGAACCCATGTCCCCTGCATTGGCAGGCAGATTCTTAACCACTGCACCACCAGGGAAGTCCGTAAGTCCTCTAGTTTTGTACTTATCTTCTACCTGTCTTTTCTATCCATTGTGGAGAATGAGATATTGAAGTTTCCAACTATTATTTTAAAACTGTTTCTTCTGTCATTTTTTTGCTTTATGTATTTTGATGTCCTGTTATTAGATACATTAATGAAGTTTATAATTATTTTACTTTCTTGTTCTATTGAATCTTTTAATAATATATAATATCCTTCATTGTCTTTTGTAACCATTTTTGATTTAAATAATACTATTTTGTATGATATTATTATAGCTGCCCCTGCTGTCTTTGGTTGCTGTTTGCATGGAATATCCTTTTCTGTCCTTTCACTTTTTTTTTCCTTGGTCCTTTCACTTTTAACCTGTTTCTGTCTTTGGATCTAAAGTGAGTCTTATAAACAGTATCTAGTTGGATCATTTTTGTTTGTTTGTTTCTGCCAGTCTGTATCTTTTGTATGTTTTTTTTTAAATTTTCTTGAAAAAGTCTCACTGTATTATTTGGTTATGTCTATTCTGATTTGTTTTTTTTGACAATACTTATGGCTTTGAGACTGCTGATTTTTTGTTTTTACATCTCTATTGGAGTATAATTGCTTTACAATGGTGTATTAGTTTCTGCTTTATAACAAAGTGAATCAGTTATACATATACATATGTTCCTATATCTCTTCCCTCTTGCATCTCCGATCTCCGTCCCACCCTCCTTATCCCACCCCTCTAGGTGGTCACAAAGCACCGAGCTGATCTCCCTGTGCTATGTGGCTGCTTCCCACTAGCTATCTATTTTACATTTGGTAGTGTATATATGTCCATGCCACTCTCTCACTTTGTCACAGTTTACTCTTCCCCCTCCCCATATCCTCAAGTCCATTCTCTAGTAGGTCTGTGTCTTTATTCCTGTCTTACTCCTAGGTTCTTCATAACCTTTTTCTTTTAGATTCCATATATATGTGTTAGCATATGGTATTTGTCTTTCTCTTTCTGACTTACTTCACTCTGTATGACAGACTCTACGTCTATCCACCTCATTACAAATAGCTCAATTTCGTATCTTTTTAAGGCTGAGCAATATTCCATTGTATATATGTGCCACATCTTCTTTATCCATTCATCCGATGATGGACACTTAGGTTGCTTCCATCTCCGGGCTATTGTAAATAGAGCTGCAGTGAACATTTTGGTACATGACTCTTTTTGAATTATGGTTTTCTCAGGGTATATGCCCAGTATGGGATTGCTGGGTCATATGGTAGTTCTATTTGTAGTTTTTTAAGGAACCTCCATACTGTTCTCCATAGTGGCTGTACCAATTCACATTCCCACCAGCAATGCAAGAGTGTTCCCTCTTCTCCACACCCTCTCCACCATTTATTGTTCCTAGATTTTTTGATGATGGCCATTCTGACTGGTGTGAGATGATATCTCATTGTAGTTTTGATATGCATTTCTCTAATGATTAATGATGTCGAGCATTCTTTCATGTGTTTGTTGGCAGTCTGTATGTCTTCTTTGGAGAAATGTCTATTTACATCTTCTACCCATTTTTGGATTGGGTTGTTTGATTTTTTGTTATTGAGCTGCATGAGCTGCTTGTAAATTTTGCAGATTAATCCTTTGTCAGTTGCTTCATTTGCAAATATTTTCTCCCATTCTGAGGGTTATCTTTTGGTCTTGTTTATGGTTTCCTTTGCTGTGCAAAAGATTTGAAGTTTCATTAGGTCCCATCTGTTTATTTTTGTTTTTATTTCCATTTCTCTAGGAGGTGGGTCAAAAAGGTTCTTACTATGATTTATGTCATAGAGTGTTCTGCCTATGTTTTCCTCTAAGAGTTTGAGAGTTTCTGGCCTTACATTTAGGTCTTTAATGCATTTTGAGCTTATTTTTGTGTATGGTGTTAGGGAGTGATCTAATCTCATTCTTTTACATGTACCTGTCCAGTTTTCCCAGCACCACTTATTGAAGAGGCTGTTCTTCCTCCAGTATACATTCCTGCCTTCTTTATCAAAGATAAGGTGACCATATGTACGTAGGTTTATTGCTGGGCTTTCTATCCTGTTCCATTGATCTTTCTGTTTTTGTGCCAGTACCATACTGTCTTGATTACTGTAGCTTTGTAGTATAGTCTGAAGTCAGGGAGCCTGATTCCTCCAGCTCCATTTTTCGTTCTCAAGATTGCTTTGGCTATTTGGGGTCTTTTGTGTTTCCATACAGATTGTGAAATTTTTTGTTTTAGTTCTGTGAAAAATGCCAGTGGTAGTTTGATAGGGATTGCATTGAATCTGTAGATTGCTTTGTGTAGTATAGTCATTTTCACAATGTTGATTCTTCCAATCCAAGAAAATGGTATATCTCTCCATCTATTTATATCATCTTTAATTTCTTTCATCAGTGTCTTATAATTTTCTGCAAGCAGGTCTTTTGTCTCCTTAGATAGGTTTATTCCTAGATATTTTATTCTTTTTGTTGCAATGGTAAATGGGAGTGTTTTCTTGATTTCACTTTCAGATTTTTCATCATTAGTATATAGGAATGCCAGAGATTTCTGTGCATTAATTTTGTATCCTGCCACTTTACCAAATTCATTGATTAGCTCTAGTAGTTTTCTGGTAGCATCTTTAGGATTTTCTATGTATAGTATCATGTCATCTGCAAACAGTGACAGCTTTACTTCTTCTTTTCCGATTTGGATTCCTTTTATTTCCTTTTCTTCTCTGATTGCTGTGGCTGAAACTTCCAAAACTATGTTGAATAAGAGTGGTGAGAGTGAGCAACCTTGTCTTGTTCCTGATCTTAGTGGAAATGCTTTCAGTTTTTCACCACTGAGGACGATGTTGGCTGTGGGTTTGTCATATATGGCCTTTATTATGTTGAGGAAAGTTCCCTCTATGCCTACTCTCTGCAGGGTTTTTGTCATAAATAGGTGTTGAATTTTGTCGAAAGCTTTCTCTGCATCTACTGAGATGATTATATGGTTTTTCTCCTTCAATTTGTTAATATGGTGTATCACGTTGATTGATTTGTGTATATTGAAGAATCCTTGCATTCCTGGAATAAACCCCATTTGAGCATGGTGTCTGATCCTTTTAATGTGCTGTTGGATTCTGTTTGCTAGTATTTTGTCGAGGATTTTTGCATCTATGTTCATCAGTGATATTGGCCTGTAGTTTTCTTTCTTTGTGACATCTTTGTCTGCTTTTGCTATCAGGGTGATGGTGGCCTTGTAGAATGAGTTTGGGAGTGTTCCTCCCTCTGCTATATTTTGGAAGAGTTTGAGAAGGACAGGTGTTAGCTCTTCTCTAAATGTTTGATAGAATTCGCCTGTGAAGCCATCTGGTCCTGGGTTTTTGTTTGTTGGAAGAGTTTTAATCAAGTTTCAATTTCAGTGCTTGTGATTGGTCTGTTCATATTTTCTATTTCTTCCTGATTCAGTCTTGGCAGGTTGTGCATTGCTAAGAATTTGTCCATTCTTCCAGGTTGTCCATTTTATTGGCAGAGTTGCTTGTAGTAATCTCCCAGGATCTGCAGTGTCAGTTATTATTTCTCCTTTTTCATTTCTAATTCTATTGATTTGAGTCTTCTCCCTTTTTTTCTTGATGAGTCTGGCTAATGGTTTATCAATTTTGTTTATCTTCTCAAAGAATCAGCTTTTAGTTTTATTGATCTTTGCTATCGTTTCCTTAATTTCTTTTTCATTTATTTCTGATCTGATTTTTATGATTTCTTTCCTTCTGCTAACTTTGGGGTTTTTTTGTTCTTCTTTCTCTAATTGCTTTAGGTGCAAGGTTAGGTTTTTTATTCAAGATGTTTCCTGTTTCTTAAGATAGGCTTATATTGCTATAAACTGCCCTCTTAGAACTGCTTTTGCTGCATCCCATAGGTTTTGGTTCGTCTTGTCTCCATTGTCATTTGTTTCTAGGTATTTTTTTATTTCCTCTTTGATTTCTTCAGTGATCACTTCATTATTAAGTAGTGTATTGTTTAGCCTCCATGTGTTTGTATTTTTTACAGATCTTTTCCTGTAATTGATATCTAGTCTCATAGCGTTGTGGTCGGAAAAGATACTTGATACAATTTCAATTTTCTTAAATTTACCAAGGCTTGATTTGTGATCCAGGGTATGATCTGTCCTGGAGAATGTTCCATGAGCACTTGAGAAAAATGTCTATTCTGTTGTTTTTGGATGGAATGTCCTATAAATATCAATTAAGTCCATCTTGTTTAATGTATCATTTAAAGCTTGTGTTTCCTTATTTATTTTCATTTTGGATGATCTGTCCATTGGTGAAAGTGGGGTGTTAAAGTCCCCTACTATGAATGTGTTACTGTTGATTTCCCCTTTTATGGCTGTTAGCATTTGCCTTATGTATTGAGGTGCCCCTATGCTGGGTGCATAAATATTTACAATTGTTATATCTTCTTCTTGGATCGATCCCTTGATCATTATGTAGTGTCCTTCTTTGTCTCTTCTAATAGTCTTTATTTTAAAGTCTATTTTGTCTGATATGAGAATTGCTACTCCAGCTTTCTTTTGGTTTCCATTTCCATGTAATATCTTTTTCCATCCCCTTACTTTCAGTCTGTATGTGTCTCTAGGTCTGAAGTGGGTCTCTTGTAGACAGCATACATATGGGTATTGTTTTAGTATCCATTCAGCCAATCTGTGTCTTTTGGTGGGAGCATTTAGTCCATTTACATTTATGGTAATTATCAATATGTATGTTCCTATTCCCATTTTTTTAATTGTTTTGGGTTTGTTATTGTAGGTCTTTTCCTTCTATTGTGTTTCTTGCCTAGAGAAGTTCCTTTTGTTGTAAAGCTGGTTTGGTGGTGCTGAACTCTCTCAGCTTTTGCTTGTCTGTAAAGGTTTTAATTTCTCCATCAAATCTGAATGAGATGCTTGCTGGGTAGAGTAGTCTTGGTTGCAGGTTTTTCTCCTTCATCACTTTAAATATGTCCTGCCAGTTCTTCTGGCTTGCAGAGTTCCTGCTGAAAGATCAGCTGTTAACCTTATGGGGATTCCCTTGTGTGTTATTTGTTTTTCCCTTGCTGCTTTTAATATGTTTTCTTTGTATTTAATTTTTGACAGTTTGATTAACATGTGTCTTGGCATATTTCTCCTTGGATTTGTCCTGTATTGGACTCTCTGTGCTTCCTGGATTTGATTAACTATTTCCTTTCCCATATTAGGGAACTTTTCAACTATAATTTCTTCAAATATTTTCTCAGTCCCTTTCTTTTTCTCTTCTTCTTCTGGAACCCCTATACTTCGAATGTTGTCCCAGAGGTCTCTGAGACTGTCCTCAGTTCTTTTCATTCTTTTTTCTTTATTCTGCTCTGCAGTAGTTATTTCCACTATTTTATCTTCCAGGTCACTTATCCGTTCTTCTGCCTCAGTTATTCTGCTATTCATCCCATCTAGAGTATTTTTAATTTCATTTATTTCATTTATTGTGTTGTTCATCGTTGCTTGTTTCCTCTTTAGTTCTTCTAGGTCCTTGTTAAATGTATCTTGCATTTTGTCTATTCTATTTCTAAGATTTTGGATCATCTTTACTATTACTATTCTGAATTCTTTTTCAGGTCGACTGCCTATTTCCTCTTCATTTGTTAGGTCTGGTGGGTTTTTATCTTGCTCCTTCATCTGCTGTGTGTTTCTCTGTCTTCTCATTTTGCTTATCTTACTGTGTTTGGGGTCTCCTTTTTGCAGGCTGCAGGTTTGTAGTTCCCGTTGTTTTTGGTGTCTGTCCCAGGTGGCTAAGGTTGGTTCAGTGGGTTGTGTAGGCTTCCTGGTGGAGGGGCCTAGTGCCTGTGTTCTGGTGGATGAGGCTGGATCTTGTCTTTCTGGTGGGCAGGTCAACGTCTGCTGGTGTGTTTTGTGGTGTCTGTGGACTTATTATGATTTTAGGTAGCCTCTCTGCTAATGGGTGGGGTTGTGTTCCTGTCTTGCTAGTTGTTTGGCATAGGGTGTCCAGCACTGTAGCTTGCTGGTCGTTGAGTGAAGCTGGGTGCTGGTGTTGAGATGGAGATCTCTGGGAGATTTTCACCGTTTGATATTATGTGGAGCTGGGAGGTCTCTTGTGGACCAGTGTCCTGAAGTTGGCTCTCCCACCTCAGAGGCACAGCACTGACTCCTGGCTGCAGCACCAAGAGCCTTTCATCTACACGGCTCCTCAATTTGGGATGGTTCGTTGTCTATTCAGGTGTTCCACAGATGCAGGTACATCAAGTTGATTGTGGAGCTTTAATCCGCTGTTTCTGAGGCTGCTGGGAGAGATTTCCCTTTCTCTTCTTTGTTCTCACAGCTCCCGGGGCTCAGCTTTGGATTTGGCCCCGCCTCTGCGTGTAGGTCACCAGAGGGCGTCTGTTCTTCACTCAGACTGGACGGGGTTAAAGGAGCAGCTGCTTCGGGGACTCTGGCTCACTCAGGCTGGGCGAAGGGAGGGGCACGGAGTACGGGGCGAGCCTTTGGCAGCAGAGGCTGGCATGACGTTGCACCAGCCTGAGGCACGCCGTGCGTTCTCCCGGGGAAGTTGTCCCTGGATCTCGGGACCATGGCAGTGGCGGGCTGCACAGGCTCCCGGAAAGGGGATGTGGATAGTGACCTGTGCTCGCACACAGGCTTCTTGGTGGCGGCAGCAGCAGCCTCAGTGTCTCATGCCCCTCTCTGGGGTCCGCGCTTTTAGCTGTGGCTTGTGCCCGTCTCTGGAGGTCCTTTAAGCAGCGTTCTTAATCCCCTCTCCTCGCGCACCAGGAAACAAAGAGGGAAGAAAATGTCTCCTGCCTCTTCGGCAGGTCCAGACTTTTTCCCAGACTCCCTCCTGGCTAGCCGTGGTGCACTAACCCCCTGCAGGCTGTGTTCACGCCGCCAACCCCAGTCCTCTCCCTGCGCTCCAACCGAAGCCTCTGTATCTTTTGATGGAAGGGTTTGATCCACTTATATTTAAAGTTATTACTGACAGTGATGTCAGCATTCTCTCCCCTTTAATTTATAATTAATCAGACATCTATAACTAACCGAAAAAGAGTACCTCTGCACATCATACCAGGAAACCCAAGAGATCATCCATATGTGAACCCAAATGTGGGTGGATTGTACCACGGAGGAAGCTGTGGAGCAAGAGGAGTTGCAGTGTAGCCAGCAGCAGCACAGAAGGCAACAGCAGGTCCAGGGGTTGGTGGCACAACCTCTTTGGCAGAGTGAGTGAAGAATGGAAGCAGTGAATGGTATCTGTCCTGTTGCACATCTGCAGCTAGAGGGATCTGCTGCTCTCTGAGGAGAGACCTCAGTGACTGGGAGGAGAGAAAGGAAAAGGAGGTAGTAGACAAGAGAACTGAAGAAAAGTGTCTACTGCTGTCTGCCCCAGGATTCTGGCAAGACAACCACCCACAATCCTCTACAACCCTCCCACTTGAGGATGCCCCTACTGAGCCATGGGCACAACCAAAGCTGCAAATGCTAAGTACAAACCTCCTGCCACTCTTCCACCGTCCCCCCCTTTTTTTTTTTACCACCACCATTTTGTGTGTGTGTGTGTGTGTGTGTGTGTGTGCTTCCAGCCTTAGTGGCAGGTAGCTATTAGTTTTGTAGACTTCTATATCCAATTCCTTTTCCCAGGTTTGGGAAGTTCTCAGCTATTATTTCCTTAAATAAACTGTCACCCTCTTCCCCTTCTCTTCTCCTTCTGGAATATCCTTATTCTTTTGTTGGCTTTTTAATGGAGTCTGATTGCTCTCATAGGATTTTTTCACATTTAAAAAAGTGATTTCTCTCTCCTGATTCATTTCTAGTTTTCTATTTTCCAGCTTTCTGATTCTCTCTTCCATCTGATCTGCTCTATTTCTAATGCATTCTTCTTTTCACTTATCAAGTTCTTTAATTCCAGAATTTCTGCTTAGTTTGTCTTTTAAAATTTTTATTTGGTAAAGTACTCCTTCTGTTTATTAATTTTATTCTTGAGATCATCATATTGCCTTTTACCAACTTTACATTGGTCAGAATGGCCATCATCAAAAAGTTTACAAATAATAAATGCTGGAGAGGGTGGGGAGAAAAGGGACCCTCCTATACTGTTAGTGGTAATGTATATTGGTACAACCACTATAAAAAGCAGTATGAAGTTTCCTTAGAAAACTAAAAATAGACCTACCATAAGATCCAGTAACTCCACTCCTGGGCATATATCTGGAAAACACAAAAACTGTAATTTGAAAACATACATATACCCCAGTGTTCACAGCAACACTATTTCCAATGTCCAAGACATGGAAGCAACCTAAATGTCCATCAACAGATGAATGGAGAAAGAAGATGCGGTGTGTGTATGTGTGCATGTGCGTGTGTGTGAATTTAATGGAATATTACTCAGCCATAAAAAAGAATAATGCCATCTGCAGCAACATGAATGGATATAGAGATTATCGTGTTAAGTGAAGTAAGTCAAAGACAAACATCATATGATATCATTATTTGTGGAACCTTAAAAAATGGTATAAATGAATTTATATATAAAACAGAAATAGACTCACAAACATAGAAAACAAACTTATGGTTACCAAAGGGGATAGTGGGGAGTGGGGGGAGGTAAATTAGGAGATCAGGATTAACAAATACTACTATATATAAAATGGATAAACAACAAGGACCTACTGTATAGCACAGGGAACTATACTCAATATCTTATAATAACCTATAATGGAAAAGAGTATATGTATTTTATATATATATATATATATATATATATAAAACGTATTAATATATGTATAACTGAGTCACTCTGCTATACATTTGAAACTAACATAACATTGTAAATTAACTATACTTCAATAAAATAATAATTTAAAAAGAAGATATATTACTGTAAATATACAGGCTCCCAACTCCCAAGCACCAAAATATATTACACAAATAATAACAGATATTAAGGGAGAAATAGACAACAATACAGTAATTGTAGGGGACTTCAATACCTCTCTATCACCAATGGATAGATCATCTAGACAGAAAATCAACAAGAAAATACTTGAATTGAACCACACTTTAGAACAAATGGACTTAATAGATACACAGAACATTCTGTCCAACAGCACCAGAATACACAGTCTTCTCAAATGCACATGGAACATCCTCTAGGATAAATCATATGATAGGCCACAAAAAAAAAAAATCTTCGCAAATTTAAGAAGATTGAAATCATCCAGCTATCTTTTCTGACCACAATAATATAAAACTAGAAATGAGAAAAGTGAGAATATCTACAAATATGTGAAAACTAAAAACACACTTCTAAACAACCCTTGGGTCAAAAAAGAAATGAAACTGGAAATGAAAAATTATTTTAATACAAATGAAAATACAACATACAAAATATTGTAGGATGTAGCAAAAGCAGTTCTCAGAGGCAAGCCTGCAGCAAAAATTCATACAGTAAGTGATAAGCAATATCTCAGATAAACAACCTAACCTTACACCTCAAGGGACTAGAAAAAGAACAAGTTAAGCCCAAAATTTGCAGAAGGAGGAAAATAAAAAAAGAAAAGGTATAAATGAGATAGACACCAGAAAAAAAACAATAGAAAGGAACAACAAAAGTAAGGTCGGTTCTTTGAAAAGATAAATAAAACTGACCAAACTTTAGCTGGACTAATTGATGATGAAATAGAGAAGACTAAAAATTAGACACAAAACAGGAGACATTACAACTGATACTGCAGAAACACATAGAATCATAAGAGACTACTATGAACAATTATATGCTAACAAATTACATAACCTGGAAGAAATGTATATATTTCTAGACAATATAACCTACCAAGACTGAATCAAGAAGAAAGAGAAAATCTGAACAGACCAATAATGAGTAAAGAGATTGAATCAGTAATCAAAAATTCCCCACACAGAAAATTCCAGAACCAAACAGCTTCACTAGAGAATCTTAACAAACATTTAGAGAAGAATTAACACCAATCCTCCTCAAATTCTTCTAAATTACCGAGAAGGGAACACTTCCAAACTCATCCTACAAAGCCAACATTATGATACCAAAACCGGATAAGGATACCACAAGAAAAGAAAACTATAGACGAATATCCCTGATGTATACTGATGCATAAATTCTCAAAAAAATTAGCAAACCAAATTCAAGAACACTTTAAAAGGATTATGCACCATGACCAAGTGGTATTTATCCCTGGGATGCAAGGATGATTCAACATATGCAAATCAATAAGTACATCACATTAATAAAATGAAAGACGAAAATGAAGTAATCAACTCACTAGAAACAGAAAAAGTATTTGACAAAATACAACGCCTTTCGTGATAAAAACCCTTAACAGATTAGGTATAAAAGGAACATACTTCAACATAATAAGGGCCATATATCACAAACCCACAGCCAACATTTTCTCCAACTCAGTGGAGAAAAACTGAAAGTGTTTCCTCTAAAATCAAGAACAAGACAAAGATGCCACTCTCACCACTCCTATTCAAAATAGTACTGGAAATCCTAGCTAGAGCAAATAGGCAAACAAAGAAATAAAAGGTATCTGAATCAGAAAGAAAGAAGTAAAATTTTCACTACTTGATGATTATGTGACCTTATATATAGAAAAATCCCAAAGAGTCAGTCATAAAACTGTTGGAATTAATCAATGATTTTAGTAAAGTGGTTGAATCAACATACAGAAGGCAACTGTATTCCTTTACACTAATGATGAAGCATCTGAAAAAGAAATAAAACTGTCCCATTCACAATAGCATCAAAAATAATAAAACACTTTAGAATAAATTTAACCAAGGAAGTGAAAGATCTGTTCAATGAAAACTACAAGGCTTTGCTGAAAGAATTTAAAGACGACACAAATAAATGGAAAGACATCCCTTGTCCATGGACTGGAAAAATTAGTATTGTTAAAATGGCCACAGTACTCAAAGCCATCTACACATTCAGTGTAACTCCCACCAAAATACCAAAGCCATTCTTCACCGAAATAGAAGAAACAATCCTAAAATTTGTATGGAACCACAAAAGACCCCAAATAGCCAAAGCAATCCTGAGGAAAAAAAGAACAGAGTCAGAGGTATTACAGTTCCAGATTTCAAATTATACTACAAAGCCATAGGAAGGAAAACAGTATGGTACTGGCACAAAAACAGACACACTAACCAGTGAAACAAAATAAAGCCCCCAAATCAAATCCTGCTATATACTGTCAACCATTATTCAACATGGGAGCCAAGAATACCCAATGGATTAAGGATAGTCTCTTCAAATAATCTTGCTGGGGGCTTCCCTGGTGGCACAGTGGTTGAGAATCCACCTGCCGATGCAGGGGACACAGGTTCGTGCCCCGGTCCGGGAAGATCCCACATGCCGCGGAGGGGTTGGGCCTGTGAGCGATGGCCACTGAGCCTGCGCATCCAGAGCCTGTGCTCCACAGCGGGAGAGGCCACGACAGTGAGAGGCCCGCGTACCGCAAAAAAACACAAAACAAAACAAAAAAAATCTTGCTGGGAAAAGTGGAGAAATACATGCAGAACAATGAAATTGGACCCCTGTCTCATACTGTTCACAAAAATTAACTCAAAATGGATCAAAGACTTAAACATAAGACCTGATAACATAAAACTCCTAGAATAAAACATAGGGAAGAAGCTCATCAATAATGTAACTACATTGGGCTTCCCTGGTGGCGCAGTGGTTGAGAGTCCACCTGCCGATGCAGGAGACACGGGTTCGTGCCCTGGTCCGGGAAGATCCCACATGCCGCGGAGCGGCTGGGCCCATGAGCCGTGGCCACTGAGCCTGCGCGTCTGGAGCCTGTGCTCCGCAACAGGAGAGGCCACAACCATGAGAGGCCCGCATACCAAAAAATAATAATAATAATGTAACTACATCAAAGGCAAAAGCTTCTGCATAGCAAAAGAAACAGTTAACAAAATGAAAAAACCTACAGAATGGGAGGAAAATTTTGCAAACCATATATCCAATAAGTGGTTAATATCCAAAATATATAAAGAACTCTAACAACAACAAAATCCAATTTTTTAAATGGGCGAAGAACTAACTAGACATTTTTCCAAAGAGGATATCAAAATGACCAATAGACACATGAAAAAATGTTCAACCTTACTAATCGTCAGAGAAATGAAAATACCACAATGAGCTATCACCTCACACCTGTTAGAATGGCTATCATCAAGAAGAGACAGCAGGTGCTGGTGAGGATGTGGTGAAAAGGGAACATATATACATTGTTGGTGAGAATGTAACTTGGTCCAACCATTATGGAAAACAATATGGAGGTTCTTCAAATGTTAAAAGAATAGAGCTGGAGGTATGCTCCCTGACTTCAGACTATACTACAAAACTACAGTAATCAAATAGTATTGTACTGGCACAAAAACAGACACATAGATCAGTTGAACAGAATAGAGAGCACAGAAAAAAACCCACACACTTAAATTCAATTAATCTACAACAAAGGAGGCAAGAATATACAATGGAGAAAAGACAGTTTCTTCAATACATGGTGCTGGGGAAACTGGGCCACTATGTGTAAAAGAATGAAATTAGAACATTTTCTAATACCATATACAAAAATAAACTCAAAATGGATTAAAGACCTAAATGTAAGACTGGAGACCATAAAACTCCTAAAAGAAAACATGGGAAGAACACTCTTTGACATAAATTGTAGCAATATTTTTTTAGATCTACCTCCTAAGGCAAAGGAAACAAAAACAAAAATAAATAACTAAAACGTAATTAAACTTAAAAGCTTTTGCACAGCAAAAAGGAAAAGACAACCTACTGAATGGGAGAAAATATTTGCAAATGATATGACTGATAAGGGGTTAATATCCAAAATATATATACAGCTCATACAATTCAGTATCAAAAAAAAAAAAAAAGCAGAAAAAAGAAACAAACTAAAAGTGGACAGAAGACCTGAACAGACATTTCTCCAAAGAAGACATACAGGTGGCCAACAGGCACATGAAAAGGTGCTCAACAGCATTAATTGTCAGAGAAATCCAAATCAAAACCACATGAGATATCACATCACACCTGTTAGGATGACTATTATCAAAAAGAGAAGAGAAAACAAATGCTGGTGAGGATGTGGAGAAAAGGGAACCCTCAAAATACTGCTGGTGGAAATGTAAATTGGTGCAGCCACTGTAAAAATAGTATGAAGATTCCTCAGAAAACTAAAAATGGTACTACCATATGATCCAGCAATTCCACTCCTGGTTTATATCTGAAGAAAATGAAACAATCAATTCAAAAGATATATGCAACCCAAAGTTTCTAGCAGCATTATTTTCAATAGCCATGATACGGAAGCAACCTAAGTGTCCACCAACACATGAATGGATAAAGATGTGGAATGAATACATACACACACACACACACACACACACACACACACACACACACACACACACACACACACACAATGGAATACTACTCAGCCATAAAAAAGAATGAAATTTTGCCACTTGCAACAACATGGATGGACTTGGAGGGTATCTTGCTTAGTGAAATAAGTCAGAGAAAGTCAAATACTGTATGATATCACTTACATGTGGAATCTAAAAAATAAACTAGTGAATATAACAAAGAAGAAACAGACTCACAGATCTAGAGAACAACCTTGTGGTTACCAGTGGGGAGAGGGAAGCGAGGAGGGTTAGGGGATCAAGAGGTACAAACTACTATGCATAAAATAAATTAGCTACAAGGATATATTGCACAGCACAGGGAATGTATAATAAC
This sequence comes from Stenella coeruleoalba, assembly GCF_951394435.1. NCBI lineage: Eukaryota > Metazoa > Chordata > Mammalia > Artiodactyla > Delphinidae > Stenella > Stenella coeruleoalba. The sequence goes on along the minus strand of NC_137151.1, from coordinate 34,459,792 downwards.
TATAAATGGTATATAACTTTTAAAAATTGTGAATCACTGTGTTGTATACCAGAAACTTATAAAATATTGTAAATCGACTATACCTCAATTTGTAAAAAAGGAAAAAATTAAAAATAGAAATATGATCCAGCAATTACTTTTGGGTATATACCCAAAGAAAATGAAAACAAGATTTCCAGGAGATACTTGAACTCCCATGTTTATTGCAGCATTATTCACAATAACCAAGATATGGTACCCAAATGCCCATCAACGGATAAATGGACAAAAAAAAGTGGTACGTATATACGATAGAATATCATTCAGCCATGAGAAAGGAGGATATCCTCCCATTTGTGACAACATGGATAAACCTTAAGTACATTATGCTAAGCAAGGTAAGTCAGAAAGTACTGAATGATATCATTTATATGTGAAATCTAAAAAAAATTAAACGTGTAAAAAAACAGTGAAATGGTCATTACCAGGGGATGGGAATAGGGATAAGAGTGATGGTGTTTAAGGGTACAAACTTGTCAACAAGTAGTAAAGAAACCATAGTGATCTAATGCACAGTATAATGAAATGAATATAGACAATAATTTTGTACTATAATTACGTGATGTGAGAAGTAATAGCCTCATCAGCAATCATACTACAATATGTAAATGTTTCAAAGTAACATGCTATATAACTTAAACTTACATGATGTCGTATTGTCAAATTTATTCAATAAAAGTAAAAATAAAGTATCATTTGTTATTTGTTTTCTATATACCTTATAGCTTTTTGTCCCTCAGTACTTGCATTATTGTCTTCTTTTGTGCTTAGTGGATTTTTTTGTAGTGAGACATTTTAATTTCTTTGTGGTTACCATAGGGATTACATTTAACATCCTAAGGTTCTAACACCATCTTAACTTCAATAACATACAAAACTGTTTCCATACAGCTCCATTCCCCAACCCCTTCCAGTTACTGATGTCACAAAATTACATCTTTATGCACTGTGTGTTCAAAAACGTAGGCTAATAATTTTTCTATGCATTAGTCTTTTAAATCATGTAGGGAAAAAAAGTGGTATTCCAAACCAGAGTTACAATTTACTAGCTTTTATAATTTCCCATGTATTTATCTTTACTATAAATATTTATTTCTTCATATGGATTTGAGTTAGTGCCTAGTGTCCTTTCATTTCAACCTGAAGGACTCCCTGTAGCATTTCCTGCAGGGCAGGTCTACTGGTAATGAATTCCTTCAGCTTTTGTTTATCTGAGGGTGTCTTAATTTCTCTCTCATTTTTGAAGGACAGTTTTGGCAGATGAAGTATTCTTGGTTGACAAGGTTTTTTTTTCTTCTTCTTCTTGCAGCATTTTAAATATATCAACCCACTGTATACTGGCCTCTCAGGTTTCAGATGAGAAATGTCCACATGATCTTATTTAAGATCTCTCTCTTATATGTGATGAGTCACTTCTCTCTTAATGCTTTCAAGACTCTCTCTTTGTCTTTGTCTTTGACAGTTTGATTAGAATGTGTCTCTCAATGTGCACCTTTTTGTGCACATTCTACTTGGTGTTCATTGAGCTTCTTGGATATTAATATTCGTGTATTTCATCACACGTGAGAAGGTTTTGACCGTTACTTCTTCAGATAATCTCCCTGCCCCTGTCTCTCTGTTCTCCTATGTGACTCCCACGAGGCATATGTCCGTCTTCTTTACAGTATCTCACAGGTTCTGCAGGCTCTATTCACTTTTCTTCAGTTTTTTTTCTTTCTGTTACTCAACTCGATAATTTCAGTCATCTTTTCTATAAGTTTCTTTCTTTTTCTTTCTCAAATCTGCTTTTGACTCCCTCTAGTGAATTTTTCATTTCAGTTATTGTACTTTTTGGTTCCAGAATCTTTTTTTAGTTCCTTTTTATGTCTTCTCTTTACTAATATTTACAAATTATTCCTACATTGTTTTCTTGACTTTGTTTTCATCTTCCGATAGCTCTTTGAGCATCTTTAAGACAGTTGTTCTAAAGTATTTTTCTAATAAGTCCACTATCTGGTCTTTCTCAGGGATGGTTTCTGTTGATTTAATTTTTCCTTTGAATTGGCCATACTTTTCTTGTGATATTTTGTTGAAAATCAGACATTTGAATTATACTGGTAACTCTGGAAATCAGATTGTCTGCCTGCTCCAGGGTTTACTGATGTTGTTTTTGTTGTTGTTGTTGTTTGGTGCCTTTGTGCCAAGGATTAGCCTGAGGTATAAAGTCAGGGTCTTCTCCTGTCTTTTCTGAGCCTGCACCTTTCCCTGGATATACACAGTGACTTTCTATGGATATTCAATTGGTTTTGAATGTCCTAGTCCTTAAATGTCTAGTGCCCAAAAGGGGAGAAGGGGAATAATGAATGAGGGAATAGATAAGCTCTGGGTCTTTAAATCCCCTGTAAGTCTCTTCAGATGGTGGGACTGGAACAATGGCTGCCCACCATAGTGTCTGTATCTCTGCAATCAGAAACAGCAATCAGAACGCAGATCCCTGATATTTGGAGGACAAGGTTCTTGCTGTTCACCCTGGCTCCCATAAGCTGTGCACAGGCTACTACAAGTACATGTGCATGGCTGCCTCTGGTGGGGGGATGGTAGTGGTTGACGGGGAGCCACTGATGTGCTAAGAGGTGAAATTAACCAAAATTAACCACAATTTACTGTCAGGGCTTCCCCTGGAATTTGCAACTTTTGAATAGACTGCAGAGGTCTAGAAGAGTCACATCAGGCAGATTCTGCCGGTATAGTTGTCTAGGTAGGGAGATGGACTCCTGGCACTTCCTACTCTACCATCTTCCCTGATGTCACTCCACATATGTAACTTAAAATTTCCCAGTAACCACTTAATAAAGCAAAAAGAAACAGGTAAGTACTTTAACAATATATTTAACCTAGTGTATCAAAAATATGATTAGTCAGTATGTAATCAACATAAAGAATTTTATACCGTCTTCAAAAGTGTGTATTATTTCATACTTAGAGAACATCAATTCAGATGGTAAATTTTCAACAGTTTGAAATGTTGTACTACCAAACCAAAAATGTATTTAACAGAAAAATATTTTATATTGCTTCAGTTTCTCAATTTAAATTAAGTAAATTTAACACAATTTAAAACTCAGCTCCTCAGTTGGAGTAACCATGTTTCAAGTGCTCAGCAGCCACAGGTGGCAATGGCCACTATATTGAACAACCCAGCTCTAGACTCTCACCTTATAAAAAAAGGAGATTTGTGAAGTTAAGTTTGGTTTGGCTTTACTTTCTGTTCTTTACTGAAGGGCTTTCAGTTCCTTCTTTTTTCAAAATGCCCACTGGATTAGGATGGAGCCTTCCCTTGTAAGGCAAGCATGAAATGTGTAGACACCTGGGAAGCCACTGTTGAAGCAGAAGCCTCCACAGGGAAACCCTGTAGCCATCCTAGAGGCTGCCATGCAGCAAGTGAGTGAGTTGTATCTTCCAGGCATAAGGTTCTATAAGGGACTGGAGTCCACACAAGTCATTGGTACTTGTCTTCCATTCTAGAAGCAGCAAGGCTTTCACTTTCACACTCAATCTAGCAAGGAGCCTGTCACTTCTGAATAACAGTGCTGGTAGCAGCTCAGCTTCATGTTACAACCCTGAAGATGTTTTGCTCTGTTTGGGGGGGATCATGCTGTGAATATCCATGTGGAATCCCAGTTGCTTCCAGGAAAGTTGTTTATAATACTGCCGAATGGGCAAGACAAAGAGAACTTCTGCATTTTTTTTGTCTTTTTAAGGTAACTAACCCAATATGGTAAACCTCAGCAAATGCAGGTTAAAACCATAATAACATTTCACATGCATCGAATTGGTAAAAAAAATTTATCTTTGTCAGGACTTCCCTGGCGGTGCAGTGGTTAAGAACCCGCCTGCCAGTGCAGGGCACACGGGTTCGAGCCCTTGTCTGGGAAGATCCCACATGCCGCTGAAGCAACTAAACCCATGCGCCACAGCTACTGAGCCTGCGCCCTAGAGCCCGCGAGCCACAACTACTGAGCCTGAGTGCCATAACTACTGAAGCCCTTGCACCTAGAGCCCATGCTCCTCAACAAGAGAAGCCACCACAATGAGAAGCCTGCGCACTGCAACGAAGAGCAGCCCCTGCTTGCCACAACTAGAGAAAGCCCGCGTGCAACAACAAAGACCCAAAGCAGCCAAAATTAATTTTAAAAAATTTATCTTTGTCAATATCAAGAGCTAGCAAGAATATGGAGTAAAAAAAAAAATCTCATCCAGAACTAGTGGGAGTATAAAGTAGTTCAACCACTTTGGAAAACACTGTGAATCATCCAATAAAGTTGATGGTGCAGATCCCTCACCAGGTACATACACTAGAGAAACTGCGTGTGGATGAGGAGTGGCCCCAGAATGCTCACAGAGCACTGTTTATAATAGCGAAATATCTGGACCACCCGAATGTTCTTAAAGAAGATTGGATAAACTGGATATGTTCCACAACAAAACACTATACAGGGCTTCCCTGGTGGCGCAGTGGTTGAGAGTCCGCCTGCCGATGCAGGGGACGTGAGTTCGTGCCCCGGTCCGGGAGGATCCCGTGTGCCGCGGAGCGGCTGGGCCCGTAAGCCATGGCCGCGGAGCCTGCGCGTCCGGAGCCTGTGCTCCGCAACGGGAGAGGCCACAACAGTGAGAGGCCCGTGTACCGCAAAAAAAACAAAACAAAACAAAAAAAAACACTATACAGCTGTGAAAATTAATAAACTTAGGTTATGTACGTCAACATATGAGTGGTTATCACAAATAGAAACTACAATCCAAGCAAGTCAGGAAGACTACACACACTTTGATTTCATTTATGTGAAGGTCAAAAACACACAAACTTGATAATGTGTTGGGGAACACCAAGAATGTGTTTAACACCACATTCCTGTGTGGTGAAAGTATAAAGAAAAGCAAGGCATGGCTAACAGAAAACTCACAGAGAGTGATTACATTTGGGGGCTGGAGGAAGGGGCATGTGATCAAGGAGAGGACAAACTCAAATACGTATGTGGTTACGAATAGCAAGTTTTCTGTCTGCTCAATGATCTATTCCAAGATAATTGCTGAGAGATTCTGAATTCACCAATGAGGTGGCAGTACTACATTTTCAGGTTCTGCCTGGAAGACATTCCTATAGGCCTATACGTGAGTCTTATTGCTCTGTCATGTGGCTGAATGACCTACTGACGATCTCTCATTATTTCAGGGAAATATGTTACAAGAGTTTTTTGGGGTAAAGATAGATGACCTTTCTAAATGTCTCATGTAAATGAGACATGTCCATATGTGCTGCATCCTGTTTAACTATTCCTGTCGCTGGACATTTAGGTTGCTTCCATGTCCTGGCTATTGTAAATAGTGCTGCAATGAACATCGGGGTGCATGCATCCTTTCAAATCATGGTTTTCTCTGGATATATGCCTAGGAGTGGGATTGCTGGGTCATATGGTAATTCTGCTTTTAGGGGTTTTTTTAATATAAATTTAATTTATAAAAAGACCCAAAGGCTGTGATGGGTCTTCCTTGCGTGCGGGCTTTCTCTAGTTGCAGTGAGCAGGGGCTACTCTTCATTGAGGTGCATGGGCTTCTCATAGCAGTGGCTTCTTTTGTTGCAGAGCATGGTCTCTAGGTGGGCAGACTTAAGTTGTTGTGGCTCACAGGCTCTAGAGCGCAGGCTCAGTAGTTGTGGGCCACAGGCTTAGCTGCTCCACAGCATGTGGGATCTTCCTGGCCCAGGGATCGAACCCATGTCCCCTGCATTGGCAGGTGGATTCTTAACCACTGCACCAGCAGGGAAGTCCTGCTTTTAGTTTTTTACGGAACCTCCAGACTGTTCTCCATAGTGGCTGTACCAATTTACATTCCCACCAACAGTGCAGGAGGGTTCCCTTTTCTCCACACCCTCTCCAGCATTTACTGAATATTACTCAGCCACAAAGAGGAACGAAATAGTGCCATTTGCAGAGACGTGGATGGACCCAGAGAATGTCATACAGAGTGAAGTAAGTCAGAAAGAGAGAAAAATACATAATATCGCTTATATGTGGAATCTAGAAAAATGGTAGAGCTGAACTTATTTGCAAAGCAGAAATAGAGTCACAGCTGTAGAGAATAAATGTATGATTACCAAGGGGGGTTGGGATGAATTGGGAGATTGGGATTGACATATATACACTGCTATGTATAAAACAGATAACTAATGAGAACCTACTGTATAGCACAGGGAAACCTATTCAGTGCTCTGTGGTGACCTAAATGGGAAGTAAATCTAAAAAAGAGTGGATATATGTATACGTATGACTGATTCACTTTGCTGTACAGCAAGAAACACAACATTGTAAAGCAACTATACTCCAATAAAAATTAATTTTAAAAAATGAGACATGTCCATGTAAATGAACTAAGAGATTTAAAAAATTACTGTTCAGAACCAAAACCTTTTTTTTATTGTATGATACGTATAAAAAGGTGCATATAAGACATTGCCATATGGCCTTTAGCCGTAGGTCTCATCCTGTGTGACAGAAGAGGAGACACAGAGGGGAGGGTGAGGTCAGGTGGCAAAATGGCAGACAGCCCTGACTCCTGGAGTGGAGAGGCTAAAGGCAGGTGTCCGCATTTCCTAATCCTCCCTACTAATCCCTTTGAAGTTCCACCGTCATAAGATCCAGAATTGTCCCCATCCACATTTAAGCCAGGGTAGATACCTAAGCCGCCAAAAACTGGCATCAAACTGCCTCATGGACCAGACAAGTTTGGATCTGACAGCCAGACCCCCAGAACTGGCCGGCAGGTTGGGCAGGCTTGCTCGTCATTTCATTTACCTCTCAGTCACACAGTCCTACATCTCACGTGACTGAAACTTTCAGTTCCCACTGAGTATACTATTTTTTAAAATAGTGAACAGCAGTGAACTCACCACCTAGCTTAAAAATAGGCTATCCCTAGTACCTTTAACGCCTGTATGCTCTTCCCGTTATCTCCTTCCCTTCCCCACAAACAGAACCACTGTCCCCAGCCGCAGTTTCTGGCTCAGCAGGTCTGGGTGGCTGGAGAATGTGCATCTCTACAAGTTCCCAGGAGATACTGATGTTGCTGGTCTGGGGACCACACTTTGAGAACCACTCCCTACAGCACACACCCAGGAACAGATTACTGGGCTGTAGGGTATGTACTTGTTCAGATTTTATTAGGGAATGCAAAACTATCTTCCGAAGTTGTACCAACTTACACTCTTGCCAGCAATAGGTAAGAGTGTCTGTTGCTGGAAATCCTTGTCAACACCTGAGTATCATCTAACTTTAAAATTTGTGCCCATCTGGTATGTGTGAAATGGTATCTCACTGTGACAAATCTCTTTTTCCAGTCTGTAGTTTGTCTCTCATTCTTTATGGTGTTTGTTGAACAGAAGTTCCCTTATTAATATTAATGCAGCCAAATTTATCAGTCTTTTCCTTTATGGGTCATATTCTTTGTGTTTTATTTAAGAAGACCCCCCTACTCTAAAAATTTAAAGCTACTTTCCCACATAGTATTCTAAACATTTTGTATGTTTTCCTTTTACATAACAGTCTTCAATCTGCCAGGAATTGATTTTTGAGTATGGAGTAATATATGGGTCCAATTTCATTTGATGACCTCTTGTCCAAGCACTATTTATTGAATATCCCATCATTTCCCCACTGATCTGCCTTACTGTCTCTATCAGAACTTAAGTGTCCTTATATGTCTGGGTCTACTTCTGGGTTTCTGTCTGTTCTGTTGAACTACTTTGAGTCAATAGCATACTCTTTTAATTACTTTAACATTATGGCGTCTTACTATCTCATATAGCAAGACCTCCTAATTTATTTTCTCCTTTAAAAAGCTTGCATATCTTTTGCCATATTTATCACTAGGTAAATAATGTGTTTTGCTATTGTAAATTGTATCTTTTTTAAAAATTAAAATCTGCATATGTGCTCGCTTCGGCAACACATATACTAAAATCTGCATCGTATGCATTTTAAAAGACATTTATCCAGAATTTCAGTTGCTATGGGTATGGTTTTTCAGAGTATCTAGGGTGCCGTTTTCTTTATCTTTCCTTAAACTTTAATTGCACTGATTTTGTCATACATAATAAAAATATCACTAGATCACTACAGCATCTAATAAGGAGGATTCAGATTTGAAAATGTATTTCCTAAATCAGCTCAGTGACTGTTCTGACAAGTTCTTTCCTGAGAATCGACCACACATAGCTTTGGTCATTTCTCTCCATCAGAACGTGGTGGGGAGGAAACGTTAAGGTGGGCAGAAGGGGGATGGGGGATTCATAATGTCTATCTAACACAGATAACTTGGCCTAGAAAACCAAAATGGCAAAATATTTACAATGGGTGAATCTGGGTAAAGGATCTACAGGATTTCTTTGTACTATCCTTGCAACTTTCTAAGTTTCAAAAAAAAAAAGTTAAATAGAAACCTTCAGGAATAACTAAAATCATAAACCCAACCATGCTGGAGTTACAGCCACACCATCTTCTAAAGGATTCTTTCTGGTTCATGACCCTCCTAAGGGGGCAGTAAGCATGTGATATCCATGAACATTTCTCACCACAGCTGAAGGGACAACCCAAGGCTGGCCCACAAATTATGCCTAACAGGCTGGATGAAAAGGTGAAGTGGGCTGATTGGATGCTTCTCTATGAAACTAGAAAAGTGAAAGACCGAGCTAGTTATCAACAGAAGGTGGTATTGAAAAGTGGTGATGTAGAAGCTGGAGAACTTGCCATGGACCCTGAGCAAGCGGAAAGTCCAGAGGAATCAAACTGGACAAGAGGAGGAAGCCAGCTCGTACAGGGACAGAAAGACAGTTACTCGGAGCCAAGTCACATTCACGGTCATACACTAGGGTGAGAAGCCAGGAATTCCTGCTGCAAAGATTCTCTAGAGCTGACCCAAATCTGAAACCCCAGACTCTAGACTCCACGTGGTCAGGCCTATGATGGCTCAGTTTCATTCATGGCCCTCACTGCTCCCCATGAATCCTTACTTCTGGTCTTTATTGCTTACAACCAAAAGAACCCAACTGCATCCCTCTAACCAATACTTTTCCGCATGAAATTGAAAAATATGTGACCTTTAATGATGATGTAAATATAAGCCTGAAGTCATTTATAAAGTTCTGCCACTAATGCTGTATTATATTCATTGTGTTTAATTACATCACTAACCAACCAAAAATTTGAAAACCACTCTTTAATTTAAAGCCAGCCTGTCTTAGCTCAAGCTGCTATAACAAAATACCTAAACTGGGTGGCTTATCAACAAGAGAAATCTATCTCTCACAGTTCTGGAGGCTGGAAATCTGAGATCATGGTGCCACCATGGCCAAGGTCTAGTGAAGGCCCTCTTTTGGGACACCAGCTGCTGACTTTTCACTGTGTCCTTATACGGCAGGAAGAGGGGGAGAGTTCTCTGGGGTCTCTTTTATAAGAACACTAATCCCATTTGTTAGGGTTCCACCCTCATGACCTAATCACCTTCCAAAGGACCCCAACTCCTAACACCATCACACTGGGGATTAGGATTTCAACATATGAATTCCAGGGGGACACAAACATCCAGTCACCCTTTTACTAAATCTCTTCCCCCTCTAGCTTGCTTTCTTTACAGAGCCAGTTTTTCTCATGGAACCTACGTGAACATGGAGAGGCAGATGCTGGGTGGTCAGCTAGAGTCACCCACTAGCCTTCTTATTTCCAGAAATGATTCAAATCCGTGCATCAGCCTAGTGACCACACGTCATGGCTACCTCAAGCTGCACCCGAGACATGCATGTGGACTGAACCTTTGACCTTCCCGTGCATCTGGCTAGGCCCTTCAGCTCTCAGACTAGCTGCTTCCACCCTGCACAGCTCCTCCCATCACTAACCCTGAGAGTACGTACGATGGTCATAGACAAACCTAGAACTGTCCTCTCCACAGAGGTGGGAGGAGGGCTAGGAGAACACCTGCGCCCATGGGCCTAAGTATACTTCTTCAGGCCAGGAACATCTTGTGTGCAGTAAACCCTTGGAGAGGATGTGTAGTTTCAGCTGGGTGTTGCTCATTTTTCACAGGACTGTTGAGTATTAAGCTAATGTGCTGTGTTCCCACCTGGAAGCAGCTCTCTGCCATGTCCCACAGGTTGCACAGGCCTTTCTCCCACCACAGGGTCTGAGAATGTAGTCTCTGGGGTCTGAGTTCTCTGATCCTTTTAAAAGTGTTTTTTCATTTCAGTGATAATCTAAGCGATGACTACCAGCTATTCTTGCTCCTCTGAAGATTGGGGTGCCTACGTCCCCAGTTGAGATTACTATCACAGTGCTGCTAAGTGAGCCAAAGGCAATGCCAGGGTCTGCAAGAAGCTCGTCCTTTAAGAGGCACCGTACATTGTTCATGTTTGAGAAACTCTGGAGTAGTTTATTTAACTGTGGGAGATGATCTGCCCTAAGATCATGTATAATGTGGCCATTTGCAAAGGTTTCAGATGACTTCTCAGTGGTGAAGGTCCCCTGTCTCCTGACTCTCCCACAGGACTTGCTGGGTCAACTGTTCCCATTACAGCCTAGGGAGGTCTGTCTCAACTCCTCCCAGCCTAGAGGTGGGTCACCTTTCCCCACAGGTGGTTGTGCACCAGCTTCCAGAAGTGGTTTTCAACCAGGACGCTGTTGGGGAATCCCATAAACACAGGAAGGAAACATGTCTGGCTCTCCAGCCAGATTGGCAAGACCTGAAACGCCCAGGCTCTTTGGACAAACTTTTTTTTTTTTGGCTGTGTTGGGTCTTCATTGCTGCGTGCAGGCTCTTCTCTAGTTGCGGCGAGCGGGGGCTAATCTTCGTTGCAGTGCGAGAGGTTCTCATTGCAGTGGCTTCTCTTGTTGCAGAGTATGGGCTCTAGGCGCACGGGCTTCAGTAGTTGTGGCTCGTGGGCTCAGTAGTTGTGGCTCTCAGGCTCTAGAGCGCAGGCTCAGTAGCTGTGGCGCACGGGCTTAGTTGCCCCGCGGCATGTGGGATCTTCCCGGACCAGGGCTCGAACGCCGGTCCCCTGCATTGGCAGGCAGATTCTTAACCACTGCGCCCCCAGGGCAGCCCCCAGATTTGCTTTTATAGACGTTCTTTGGCTCAGCCGAGCCCATCCTGTTGGGACTTCACTGGCCCCGTCACACCCATTTCAGGGAAGCCTCCAGATGGCCGGCCAGGAAGGAGCCTTTCAAACTTATGCAAGACACTTTCGCCTCCCCAGTTTGACAGGCACCCCCCACATAGGGGATGAGCCTGTCACTTGTGTGCTTAAGAATAGGGGTTCACTGCTTGTGGTCATTCCCCCCAACCCCGACCACTCTTTTGAGTATCCTGAAACAATAGGAATGAAGAATATCAATTAAGATTATTCCTAGGCTCCTGAATCCGCTGCTGAACACGTAAAACCCTGGGCAGAGAGGAGCCTCCGCCACTTAGCCGGGACAGGATGGGGCAGACAGGATGTCCAGCCAGCTCCTGAGGCCCAGGGTCAGCCCCGGCCAAACAGAAGACGACTGGGCCCTCTCCCCATGCCACCCTCCCGCCATGACGTTATGCCTTCAGCCCCAGAAATAGTAGAGGACGTTTGGGAAATTCACACTCTAAAAATATTTCCTTTTTTCATGTAGGCAAGATAACACAGGAGTGACAGTGGGTTACTAAGAATGCCGTTCCCTCATTATGTAACACGGACAAAAATAAAGAGTGTTCTGGGCCAAAAACAGGGCTGAGAAAGAGGAATGTGAATAAATAGCACTGACAAGTCATTATTTACTCAAACTGTCAAATGGCTGAAGAACCTGAGGAAAGTTCTGATCCACACTGACACATCACTGTGTCATATCATGTGACTACGGAGGGAGCCCAGGTCAGCGTCCTGACAAGTGTTTGTAGCGGAGGCCGCTCAAGGAAAGGTAAGTTGTGCAGTGCACACTCCCTCCCCCGTCATCAGCCAGCGGTAAGACTGGGGCTCCCGGACGCTGGGAGCACTGGGCTCCCTCGCGAGACTGCAGCCCATCCTGTCAGGTGACAGACAGGGTGCAGGTCGCACTGGAGCGCCCAGCCGGGTACCCTCGCTGGAGGCTGTCATGCCGCCAGGTGGCTGGTTACGAGCCACGGGTCCCTCTCCCAGCAGAGCCGCTGCCCCTCAGGGGTCAGAGCAGGGCGTCCAGACTCACCCCGGCTTTCACTGCCCACCGCCCCGGCTTCTCCAAGTCCTGCCAGTGTCGCTTGCTGAACCTCTCACCCCCTCACTACTGCCGTGGTCAAGGCCACTGCCATCTCCTGCGGGGATCACCATGGCGACCACTCTAGTTCCTGATGGGTGAGTCTCGTCTCACACCTCTGTTCCTCTACTGAAAACCTTCCAGAGCTTCTTTGTTCTCACTCAACAAGCTCCAAACTCCCCAAAGGGGCATGTGAGGTGCTGAACTGGCCGCCGCTTCCCTCTCTGCTCTGGCCACACTGGCATCGGGGCTGGGGGCCTCTGCAGATAAGCCTGCAGCCTGGAACGAGCCAGGACTCTTCCCAGGTTCCTGCCCCAGCCCTCCGCCTCGATAAAGTCTACTCAGCCTTTAACTGTAACTTCCTCCATGGAGCCGGGTGCCAAGGAGGGGGAAAGGAATCAAAAGAAAAGCACTCGTTTGATGAGAGGGTAGGAGATTTCGAAGTCCCTCTCTCGTTGCGTCATCTCTATGAGCACCGGCTGCTGGACGTGTCCTCACGTGAAAACCAGAGCTTGTAGCCAACAGCTAAGTGGTCATTCGTCCACAGCTGGGCCACTTAGTACAGCTAAGTACCTGGAGCATGCTGGGCACTTTTCAGATATTATCTTGTTTAGTTTTTGTAACACCCCATCTTGCAGAGGAAGAGGTTTGGCGCCTTATGGCTGATAAAAGCTGGGATTTGACCTCTCCTGAGCCAGGTCTGTGCTTCTGCCATCAGGCCCAGGGCCTACCAGCAACTAGAGGGGCACGTATCCATCTGGATGTCTTTTGAACGACGCTTTTAGGGGTTGAACTGTGACCCCAGTGCCTGTCCAAAAAAGTAAGATATGTTGAAGTCCTAACCCCAGTACTTCAGACCGTGACCTTGTTTGGAAATAAGGTCACTGCAGATGTAACTAGTTCAGGTGAGGTCATACTGGAGCAGGATGGCTGGTGTCCAAAAAAACAGACACAGACTCAACGGTGGGGTGGAGGGACACTCTGCCATGTGATGACAGACGCAGAGACAGAAGCGCTGCAGCTGGGAGCCAAGGAACAAGGATGCCAGCAACCACCAGCAGCTAGAAACAGGCAAGGCAGGCTCCTTCCCTACACGCTTCAGTGAGAGCACCATCCTGCCAACACCTTGATTTCCAACTTAGAGCCTCCAGAACTGTGAGACAATAAATTTCTGCCATTTTTATGCCACCCAGGTTGTGATACTTTGTTACCGCAGCCTTAGGAAACTAATACAGTGACGAATTCTCTTTTTCTCTCCTGGGAAATACTTTTTATCACAGGCCTGCTCAGTACTATAGACGGTCAACTCACCAGCTTTGAACCCAGCTAACAGCATCTGCAGCACCAGCCGGCCCAGCCTGCACATGGCTCCCTCACAGGCCATTCGTCTACCTTATTCTGGGACAAAGATGGAGACAAACCTGCAAACTTAAACAAAAAATAAACATTCTATCATGGTTTTGCATGAAAAAAAAAAAATCCAGCTTTTTTTTTTCCAACCTGATAGGGCAGATATGTACCTTCCTTTGAGAGGCTCACTCAGCCACAAAGCAGCAGAGGAAAATGTGCCTCTGAGGCGACATTAAGATCTCTGCCAGGAACTGCCGAGGTTGGCCTCGGGGAGGGGACGAGAGGGGCGCGTCCCCAGAGACCCAATCAGAGACTGAGCCATGTTCCTGTCCTCTCCAGGTAGGGGCCAAGCAGAGGCCTTTGGTCCGGCTGCCCTCCTTGGCAGGTAAGCTCAGCCCAGAAATGATCCCTGCAGTAGGCCAGCCTTCATGGGGCAATTTATCCACGACCACCAGTCAGACATCACAAGCTCCCAGGGGAAAAACTGCTGGCAAAGAAGTTGTGTTAATATGAACTAGCTTTATTTTGTATTTCAAGAATTAGGCCAGCCCACTTTCACAGGCTGATGCCAAGCTCCACTTCTCAGAGCTAGAGAAATGCTGGCAGCAGCCTTTGGCTTTCAGGAGCTAATATCCTGCGACACTCTGGTTTTATGGTGCCCAGTGACAAAGAAATTGAGTTGAGAAGATTCAAAGACAAGTTTTGCCACTGAGATGCATTCATTCGTTCACTGTTTGCTGAATGCCAAGTCCTATCCATGACCCTGCATGCCCAGAAGAAATGCGCAGGCAGCAAGAGCGGGTTACAGTTGGCTTGAAACAGACTGAACTGGCTTCATGCTCTTGCCCTCTCCCTCATCCTACCCTCCTGCACCCACCCCCTACTCACCCAGCTGAGTAGTCCTTCAGTTCCTGGCAAGGAAGAGTACACAGCAACCAAAACCCCATCTGGTATAGGGAGGAAGTGTTAAGTGCAGCACTGGTTGGCGGGGACACGAATCTTCCCACCCGGTGGTCACCTCTGTTCTTTCCCAGTAAGAACTGTATTACCTCTCTGATTGCATTTGTTACTCTGCAAGCACAGGTACGCACCAGTCAGTGCTTAGTCCGCATCTTACTCAGTGTCTCAATGGCATTTGACCCAGGTGATCAACTCCCTCCTTCAATTTTTTTTTTCCTTGGCTTCTAGAACATCACACTTCTGGCTTTCCTTCTACATCAGTGGTTACTCCTTCCCTGTGTCCTCTGGCCGTCCTCCTCCTCTTCCTGATATCTGGTTCAATCCCCAGACCATCTCTTTGCATTATGTTCACTTCTGAGTGGTCTCATACTGTCCTATGGCTTAAGTACTGTATCTGAATTTCCCAATTTATAGCACAAGCTCTAACCTTTTCCTTAAACTCCAAACTTACACAATCACTTCTAACTGTATTAATTATCTATTGCTGTATAAAATGGCCCCCAAATTCAGAAGCTTAAAATAACAAACATTCTCTCACGGTTTCTGAGGGTCGGCAAACCACGAGCAGCTTAGCCTGGCAGTTCTGGTGCAAGGTCCCTCAGGAGGCTGCAGTCTTCTGAGACTGGGGAGAATCCACTTCCAAGCTCACATGGCTTCTGGCAGGAGCCCCCATTCCTCAGGATGTGGGCCTCTCCCTAGGGTCGTTTGCGACCTGGCAGTCGACTTCCCCCAAAGTGAGTGATCCGAGAGAGAAAGCCACTCTGAGACGCATGTCTTTCCTAACCTAATCTTGGGAGTGACACACCAACACTTTTTCCGTGTTCTTTTCACCACAAAGCCCAGCTCTGGTACAATTTTGGGGTGGAGACTACACAAGGGTGTGAATCCCAGGAGGGAGGAGGCGGGGAGCCACTGCGGCCACCCCAGACGCTGGCTCCCCCAGGTAGATCTAATTGTTAGCTCAGAGTTAGCAAGTCCTAACTCCAAATCTTTATTCGCATCCTCCCCGCAAACCTGCTCTCCCCTCAGCCTTCCCCATCTCAGTATGTGACAGCATCACTCGGTTACTCAGGCCCCAAACTTCCAGCTCACCCTTGACTCTTTCTCATACCCTCAGTAATTCCGTCAGCATATTCTGTGCATTCTGCTTCCAAAACGTGTACCAAATCTGATCACCTTTTACCCCCTCCGCTGCTACCACTCCAGTGCAAACCATCAACACTCCTAGTTTCACTGCTTGCACCCCTGCCTCTGCAGTGTATTCTCCACACAGCAGCCAGAGTGAAGAGTTTCCAAATGTCAGATCATGACACCATGCCCCACCCGCCCGCCCCCTTCAAAATTCTCCACTGGCTTTCCCTTTCAATCAAGAAAACAAATCCCAACTCCTAATGTTTAGTGTGATCTGGTCTTTGCACGTTTGCCCAACTTTCATTTCTTCATCCTTTTCCCTCCCCTACTCTACTCCCTGGCCACTCTGGCCTTTTCTCGGCGCCTCCGACATACCACGTTTACTCATACCTCTGCCTTTTTCTATCCCGTCTGGGGTCATCTCCCAGGCGCCCACAAGGCCAGCTCCCTCACTTCATTCAGGTCTCTGTTCAATGTCACTGCTTCACAGGCCTTTATCACCTGTCCATAAACCACCATCCCCCCACTCAGGTAATTTGATCATACTTATCCCTTGATGTAAACGCCACTGAGGGCCTTTTACCTGTCCTGTTCACTGCTGTATCCCCATCGCCATCGCCTAGGACAGTACCTGGCATATAGCTGGCATTCAATAAACGTCTGCTGAACTAATGAATGGAATATAAAAATAAATGCTTAGAGAGTTTTAAAAATCCCATCCTGAAGAAAAATCTGGATTACTATGGTGGTATAGGGACACATAAAGTGGGAGGGCCCACGTGAGGACACTTCCTGTTGGTTCCACAAGCACTTGTCAGGCTCTCTGCAACATGTTACAAAGCACAAAGGAGGGGGAAAAAGCCACTGATGATGTAATTGCTACTTTCCAATTTAGTACCAGATCTAGGATGTGTAAATACCTCTTAGCCTCTCCAATCCATTTAGAGAGGTGGGTCTAAAACCCACCACGTCACTCCCTTGCTTCAAACTCTTGACTCACCAGTGCCCCAAAGACACGGCCCTAACTTCTTGCTGTGGTTTACCCAGAACTTCCTCATCTCACCTCAGTGACCTCACCATCGTCACATCTTTCCTCTTTCTACTCTGGGTACCTCACCCAGCCAAACTGAAATGCTGGCTATTCTCCAAAGATACATTTTCCTTTGCTCCTGAGTTTTCTGCACATTCTGTGTTCTCTACCCGTAACAATCTTCCTACGCCCTCCTGTATCGGTTCATTTTTGCAGCATAAAAGACCACGCCAACTCTCTCTTCCTTCTGCAGGCTTCTTTGCATGTCTCACAGCTCCCAGGAGGAAGAGAAGGCAAACCTCAACGTGCAAATACTTTTCAAGTCTCTGCCTGTGTCACGCTTGCTAACACCCCATTGACCAAAGAAAGACACGGCAAAGTCCAGAATGAAGAGCTGGAAAGATAAAGTCCACTTCATGGGAGCAGCGGCACAATCACAATTAGGGCAAGCGTACAGGGACGGGGAAATAACTGTAGTTCTTCTTTGCAAGCAATTTTCCATACTTCCCACCTCAGCTCCTACTTAGAAATCATCTCCTCTAGAAAGATTTCCCTGATCCCTAAAGCCTGACTGAAAAACCTCTCCCATAACCCCTCATATTCACTATTTTTAAAAACACAAATTTATTTATTTATTTTTGGCTGTGTTGAGTCTTGCTGCTGCGCGAGGGCTCTCTAGCTGTGGCGAGCGGGGACTACTTTGTTGTGGTGTGCGGGCTTCTCATTGCAGTGACTTCTCTTTGCTGCAGAGCACGGGCTCTAGGCACACGGGCTCAGTAGTTGCGGCATGCGGGCTCTAGAGCGCAGGCTCAGTAGCTGTGGTGCACAGGCTTAGCTGCTCCGCAGCATGTGGGATCTTCCCGGACCAGGGCTCCAACCCATTTCCCCTGCGTTGGCAGGCGGCTTCTTAACCACTGCACCACCAGGGAAGTCCTCTATTCACTATTACTGCATGTATTAGTCTCCACTACCAACAAATGAATGAATTACTAAATAAACACTGGACCTCTAGTTCATACCGTCGAGTTGACTACACTCTCCGTTTTATAGCAATGTTACCTCAGTCTTCCCTACCTGATGGGAAGGTCACTGAAAGGAGGGAGTATGTTCGGTTTCTGTTTTACCTTAATTGCCTAGTACAGTACCTGATACGAAGTAGATACTTTAAAATATCTTAAAATCAACAAACACATTAACTATAATAAAAGTAAAATGGAATGTCATTAAAAAAGGCACAAAGTGTTCCTGAGATCCCTGCAAGACTCAGCAGGCTGCAAATATTTAGGAAAATCCGAGACAGCATAAAACTAATTGAAATAAGAACAAAATGCCCACTGGAGGGGAGAAAAGAAGAGAAAATTAGCCAGAGAAAGCAACACCTTCCCTTTTATTAGATTCACAACGCCTTTTTAAAGTCCAACCTCTCTTTGAAAAATTTTTTTTGTTATTAACTTCCTCATTAGAAAGCAGACAAACGCTGTCCTTGAAAGGTATGTTTCTCCTTGGTACTGTGCTCAGTCCTCGGGCTGCACTGTGTGGTTTACCAGCAGCAGTCAAATCCAGCATCTCAGAGAAGAGTGCTGTGAAGGCCAGGAGGTAATCAGCTAGAGCCTCCTATACTACATACATACATACATACATACATACATACATACATACATACATACATATATATATATATATATGCATATATATACATATATGTACACACATATTTACATTTTTTAACGAAAATAATATAGGGTTTACAGAGCTCTATTAATTCTTTAAAGTTACATAGGCAAGGTCTATGCTTCAGTATAATCATTTTTTACTTTGGATTAAAGTGGGAATTTTAGCCCTAAAAATAGATTTAAGATTACCGAACAGAGGCCATATAGCAACACAGACTTGATAAATCTTGATCGTCATATAACTAGAAATATGTTGTTGTTATCCTTATGCTGGGTGCTACACATCCCCCATCAATTATCTTCATTTTAACTATAATACAAAAGCAAAATAGTTCACTGAAGTAATCTTCTATTCATTACATTAGCACATATGCCAAATTATACTAACTGCACGATAATCTCTACGTTCAGAGGCTATATTTTTAGCGTGTGCTCATCTCTGCTTCATTAAATACTGCAAGCAACCACAAAAAAAGGAATGCATGTTGTACAGCAGGAGAGAGAACAATGATCTGCAGGGTGATATCTTCCAGGGCAACCAAAGACAAAACAAGTCAGAGAAACAAACCTTACGAGAGATATAAAACTAATTTGCAGTGACATTTAATATATAGTTTTTTTATCGGAAGGAATACATTTAAGTCACAGTTACATGGAAAAACACATAGACTGTGAAATTCCAGGCTTTCTCCTAGAATATTCAAAATGCTCATCAAAAGTCAATTAGTACAGTAAAGATGGCCACCAGGTGATTGAATAAACAGAATGTCATTTAGTATTTTAAAAACAGATTCTGGGAGTAGAAGCTACCACCAAAATATCCAGAAATCTGAGTTAACTGGTACTCTACTTTGCATACTTGATACTAATAAATATAATAGGTGTTTATAGAGACTATGAATGCAGGGCAATAGCCTAAGGGATAGTCATGGAAAAGAAGAAATGAACACAATCCTGCTGGAGGGAGTACACAGACCTCCTGCTGTTGTTCTGGTCCCCCCCATCCCCCAAACAACAAGGGCCATCTCTTTGGGAAAGAAATCTTTCAATAGCTGAAGCCCATTCCTCTGCCCCCACAAGACCCTAGACAGCCCAGTGTAAAGTCTCTCAGATGCTGGTATGATTCTTGATCACCAAACTGGACAGGTCCTCTTCATGGCCTCTCAGGTTCTGACTGGCACAAACTCCTTCCCACAGAAGGGGTTAGCACTGTCTGTGAAGCCACAAATGAGGGAACTCTAGAAGGATTAGAAGAAGGAGGTATCTGATGAAAAGGCACCTGCAAGCCTGAAATCCTCTTTGGTGAGGACACTGTACATGCGCTGAGGCAGAGCCCGGGAGTAGGGAGCGGGGCGGGGCACGGTCGTGCGCAAAATGAGCTCCCGGCCCGCAGCGGGTGGGAAGTCTGCCGCCAGGTTCTGCCTCTTCTCTTCTGGGGGGACCATCCTCTTCAGATCCTCCTCCGGCGGAGCCATGGCTGCAGCCTTGAAGAGAATCACATGCTAGTTCAAGAGCAGGCCGAATGCTAAACTCAGATCATTTTGAAGGACAGCTGAATAAGCATGATAAATACATTAAAATGTTCTACATTACTCAGTAATGCAGTCAGTTATGTTATGATTGCTCAAAAATCACAACACAGAAAATGCAAGAAGCTTGAAACACTGCATGAGCAGCCAGAGATTACAAATAAACTGGTGACACAGACAGAAGATAATGACTGCCAGGCAATCTGCTTTGGAAAGTGAGGGCCATATTCAGACATCTGATGAAGAGGGACAATGGAGCTGTTCTGGTTTCTATACATTTCTTCTAGCAATGACCCAAGTCCAAGTCTGATGTCCTCAGTCCAGTAAGGAAATGCTGCTCTCCAGAGTCTGGAAAGATGATTTTTTTTTACCGATTCTTTCAATTCTTTTTAAGGTTCATTTGTCAAATTAAAACTGAGGACACTGGTTTTGTTTGCTGGGTGGGTGACTAATGTAACGCGGAAGTGACAGAGGTCCATGAAATGTAGCAGTGGCCACAAGAGAAGTTCTCAATATTAAAGGCATCTATTTTTTCATTATAATTGAATAAAATACGTATTCAACTAGAGCTTTCATTTTAACTCTGATCACTATGTTTCTTTCACAATACCATCAATTTGGAAAAAAATAATTGCTTTGGCAATGGAAATATGAAATCATGTTATGCTAAACACCAGCAAGAAAGGTATGCCAAACCCAGACTGCTAAAGAGGTGGTTGGTTAGTCTTAATGACCTTATGAAGTTAGAGGGATGGGAAGGAACAAGGAACTATGAGGGACAAAGGCTATTTTGTTACCTCATCAGAAGATTCAGTCAGCTTGAGAAAGGGTGAGAAAAGAAACAGTGATGAAAGGGAAACAAGCAAGATGGTTTAAAAAGAGCTAGACAAGAGACTGCAAGATTATTTCAGAGACAGCATGCACTACGTTAAGGAACATGATCCTATCAAAAGAATATCAAGACAAAAACACACCACATACAACACACCTAGCCGTCCAACTGAGCAGACAAATCTCACTACTCATGCATCTGATGGCTAAAGAGGCAACGTACAGAGTGTCACTTAATGGGGAAATGATTCAGCAAAAATCTAGCTCTTTTCCCAAAGATTAAGATACTAAAAAAAGTACTCATGTCTTGAAAAATAGATAACCCAATGAATTTAAGACTAGATGTCTGACTTATTCAATTTAGAAAGACTAAGGCAAAATCCAATCAGTGGTCTGTTTGCTGAATTCCATTTAAATATGGATATACCACTGACAAAATCATGATGAAAGTTTATTAAAATGTATGATTTTAAGGAAAAGTTCTAAATATGTAAAATTACTGTAGGCTATAAAATATTTTCAGTGAAATTTTATAACTTTAAAAAAGTTAACATCTTGATTTAATAGAATTGATATAAAGTATCAATTACGAAAAATTATGTGAATAAATTTGAATGGTTTCTATTAATTAGCCAGATATTTAAAAGGTGAGTTTAAAAATGTACCAACCAGGTGCTTGTTATATGGATTACAGTCTGCCAATTCCCTAAAAACATTCACTTCAAGGTTTGAAAGTTTAAAATATTTTAAAATTATAAAATGTGGGATGAATGTACAATTTCAGTATCCATTAAAGGGGATTAGCTATACAATGAGCCCAGGGAAAAGATGATACACTCTTATATTTACTAATGCAGAAAGATAATTACATTGAGCGGAAAGTAAGAACAAAGTAAACTATGTAATATAATCCTATTTTGTAAAATTTACATATATTTGTATATACTAGATGTTAAATGTTGACAGTGATCACCAGTGGGTAGTGAGATTAATGTGATTCATTTTTCAGTGTCATTAATTTTTCATTATAATTCTCTGTATTATCCAAATTTTTACAGTAAGACTTTACTTACAGTCTCAGGGAAAAAGCTTATTTCCATATTGGGGAAAATAATTTTGCTTACGTATTTAGAACAATGAGAGTGTTCTACTCTCAGCATTAAAAATATTTTATAAATACTTCAGATTTTAAATTGTCGTAACACACAGGTTTTAAAAAATGAAAGAATTTTTGCAGTATAAGGAAAATTCATATTGGTGTTAACAAGGAAATGTGCTTATAAGCGCTGGCTAGTAAACTGGCAAATATATCACAGGATGTGAAAACAGACTTGGTTCTGGTTTCATGCCAGAGAGAAAAACAAAATAAATCAAAGTAAGCATCTATTGTTTCCTAGAGCTTTAATTTATAAGGAAATATTTGGTTCTTAACTTGAAATCCTTAAAATTTAGCGGGCCACCCCATAAATAATCTCAGGTTTTAGTTCTTGCTAAAATTCCTATCAGTATATTTGGCTATGATTTTGAATATATTCAAATTCAATATATTCAAATTCATATATTCGATGCACTCCAGACCGACTCAAAGGAGATTATGAAGTTTTTATTCCATGTGTAAACCCACGAAAATTCTTTTTCTCATTTGACTGTGAGAATTATACCTTCAAAACTGGGCCATTCTAGTGTCATCACAGTGCTACATAAGGGGCACCCTGTGTTTAGTACACTTCAAAATACTTTTATCATAATCTTTAATATTAATGAGTCCTGATGTGAGAATCACCTACGGAATACCAGCACCTCTTAACCAGTAAACAAGATCAGTACAGAGAGAATCAACCCAAAGTATAACTAATACCATCCTCATAAAAATCCAAATCGTAACAGTTTTAGAATGTCAGAGGTACTATACGATTTTTAAAATTTTTATCAGTAGAGCTAATGACCCAGGGAAGTTTTCAAATTGAGCTTTCTTTCTGTGCTGAAGACTGTTTTCCATAGTCCTAAAAATCTGAATCTTGCTTTTCCTTCTTAGGAACCCTCTGAAGTTAGATCTCTTCACCATTGTAAGAATAGTTAGATTTACTAACTCCAAGCTAAGTTGTGAATCCAATGCAGTACATGGAGTTTAAAACTGGTAAAACTAAACTCTAATTTGAAAGTAGTAAACATTTTTTCCACAGCACAGCACTGGCCATTGCTAAACAAGTCCCTATCAGATTCGTTAACAAGGAATTTCAGGCCATTTTAACTTCTGAAATTTAGGTACTAAAATAAACTTATCATTTTATTTAAACATGTAAGAAAGCAGATGGATTTCAAAGACTAAAAAGTTACTGTTGAGAGTCATTATTTCTTCAGTGTTCGAATCCAATGCTGTTATTAGCAGCTGTAGAATCGGCCATGTGTGGGAATCAAAACAGTACCTTACTGAGCAGAGGCCTGGAGAGATCATGACACAGTCAATAAGGAATCTCACATACCCTCTGAGCATTCACAAACAGCTTGTGAATGATCCTGCCAGCGTGTCCTCTTCCTGCACCGACAACTAACACCTCAGGTTGCTCCAAAAGGCAACTCACAAACCTGGAAGAGAGAGGTAATGAAAGGATAGAAAACGAGCTGCTCAGTTCACACTGGGTCAATCCTCCCTGATTCATTTCGGGGACAAACCGTCAAAATGATACTGGCAAACCCTACACCAAGGCTGGAGTGGAAATTTTTTAACAGGACAGATCAACATTTGGAATTAAAATCGACTCAAATGACAATCTTACTGCTTTTCAACTGTTTTTGTAAATTTTTTTAAAAGCCCATCTCTGTCAAAGTGTAAGAAAAAATATTCAGTCTATTTCTTTCAGACTATAGAAGATGCTACACTAAATAAAAGATTTTTAAAAATATTTTTAACAACAACAACCATGTTTAATTTATACAGCAAAGCAATGGTCCTTATTTCTTATTTTTGTTCTTTTAAGGTGTATGAGTGAGTGTGAGTGTGAGTGTGTGTGTGTGCATGTGCTTAAAATACATGTTTTGCTGGGCAAAGTCTCAATTGTAAGCTGTGCCATTATGTGCTGGAAACACTCTACTTCCAAGTATATCACAGACAACGTATGGTGGAGCTAAGAGAGTCGAAGGCACAGAGCCACCAACTCTGCACCACCTGCTCACTAACTCATACTGCTATCTTAGAAACAATTCCTGTGATTAGAGCATATTCTTCTCATTTAAGAGGAAGGAATTTTCAAGAGCAAAGAAGGCTGGGCGAAAATTTCAACAAAAAATATAATATTCAAACAAGAACTTGTTAAAAGCTATAGCAAATGCCTTGTCATATAATATTAATTATTTATCATCAATAATGCCATTTCTCATGGAAAGACTGATGAAAATTTTAGTTATAACAAATTCAAGCTGCTCAAGTAGCTAATTTGGAAACACTTTATCACTTATTGAAACAACATCGTCCTTTCAAGTACCTCAGGCAAAAAATGGACAGGGACCCACAGTGACAGGATCCCTTCGAAATGGTCCAAATCTTGGAAGGAGGAAAAGACTGACCCAATCATTTGCCTCATCATGGAGAGGCCATCTGGTCACTCTTTCAAAACACATTCACAAAGCACAGAAGGTATGCACATTTGCTACCACAAATCTGGTTCAGAAGATTTAGTAACTCTTTAGTAAATCTTGTGTAAAAACTAGGAATATTCAGCAGAAATAGTTTCAGAACACCTCTGCCTGTACTTAAGGAACAGTGAGAGTGGAAAGCAAAGCTCTGGGGCCCTGCAAGTAACAAAGAGTAAACAGCCAGTTCCTCCACAGACAACTACTCCAAGAGCGAACAAGGACACTCCTAGAAAGACCTGGAAGCCTTCGTTCTAAAAGTGGGAGGAATGGAAACACGTGGCAAATACTCAAGAGATACAGGAGAGGTCAAATCCTATGATAAACAAATATTTCTCTGTCTCTAGCCAATGCTTGTTACAAAAAATAGAGGAACACTACAAAAGATTCTCAATATTTTACAAAAATTTTCTAAAGAGAGTGGTGGCTTTTCCTATTTGCAGATAAAAATGAGTTAATCAGATACCAATTACCTTTCAAGATCTTCCTTTTCCTCCTCTTGTTCACATTTCTCAGTTCCAAACTTGGCTTTCAGTGAGCGGGCTCTAGCAATTATAGCTTCTACATTAGTAATTTGATGGATGATTTCCTAACAGTGCGAAAGGGGAGAGGCATACATTGGAAGACAGCAAAAAGCCTTTAAAAAATGTATCTTTAAAATAATTATTGCCAACTGGGGAGAACACTTGGAAAGATCAGACTTACTTCCAATTTCTTGTCTTCTGGATTGGGGAAGTGCAAAACTTTACTGGAATGAGATATTATTTGCTTTATAATCTTCTTAACTGAAGAAATGTTTTCCAGACTTTCTATTTTTAAAAATATCAAAGCCATCGTTAGATAAGTTAGGCAAAATCTACTTTTATTTTGGAAATGAACTAATGACTAATCAAATAAGACATTTACCTTCCTCCTTTACCTTGAGTACAGCTGCATGAATTACACAAGGTAACAGGTGCCTAGCAAGGTCTGCAGGTTTCTGTACTGCCAGATAGTGCAGCACCTGAAGGAGACATGAAGTTAGATAACTGATCAATGCAGTTGTCAAAGAATAAAGCAGCCATTTATTGGGTCGGCCAAAAGGTTCGTTCACTTTTTTCCGTGAGATGGCTCTAGCAGCAACTTAGTTTTCTTTAACTTCATTCGAAATAATTTTGTTAGATCGTATGTGACAGCTATCTTATCAGTGTGCATTTAAAAAAAGACTTAGCACAATTGGTGGATTTTTGTGTAGCCATTTTAATATTGAAGATGGAAGAAAAAAGGCAACATTTTTGGCATATTATGCTTTATTATTTCAAGAAAGGTAAAAACGCAACTGAAATGCAAAAAAAAGATTTGTGCAGTGTATGGAGAAGTGCTGTGACTGATCAAACACGTCAAAAGTGGTTTGAGAAGTTTCGTGTTGGAGATTTCTTGTTAGATGATGCTCCACGCTCAGGAAGACCAGTTGAAGTTGATAGGGATCAAACTGAGACATTGAGAACAATCAACATTATACCACGCGGGAAATAGATGACATACTCAAAACATCCAAATCGAGCGTTGAAAATTTGCACCAGCTTGGTTATGTGATGTTTGGGTTCCACATAAGTTAAGCGAACAAAACCTTCTTGACCATATTTCTGCGTGCAATTCTCTACTTAAATGTAATGAAAACGTTCCGGGTTTGTTTTTGTTTGTTTGTTTATTTATTTATTTATGGCTGCATTTGGTCTTCGTTGCTGCACGCAGGCTTTCTCTACTTATGGCGAACGGGAGCTACTCTTCGTTGCGGTGCACGGGCTCTAGTTGTGGCACATGGGCTCAGTAGTTGTGGCTTGTCGGCTCAAGCGCAGGCTCAGCAGTCGTGGCACATGGGCTTAGTTGCTCCGTGACATGTGGGATCTTCCCAGACCAGGGCTCGAACCCATGTCCCCTGCACTGGCAGGCAGATTCTTAACCACTGCACCACCAGGGAAGTCCCAAACGTTCCATTTTTAAAACAGACTGTGATAGGCAATGAAACAATACGACAATGTGGAATGGAAGAAATCGTGGAGCAAGTGAAATGAACCACCACCAACCACAACAAAGGCTGGTCTTCATGCAAAGAAGGTGATGTTGTGTATATGGTGGGATTGGAAGGGAGTCCTCTATTATGAGCTCCTTCCAGAAAACCAAATGATTAATTCCAACAAATACTGCTCCCAATCAGACCAACTGAAAGCAGCACTCAATGAAAAGTATCCAGAATTAGTCAACAGTAAATGCATAATCTTCCATGAGGATAATGCAAGACCACATGTTTCTTTGATGATGAAACAAAAACAGTTACAGCTTGGCTGGGAAGTTCTGATTCACTGGTTGTATTCACCAGACATTGCACCTTTGGATTTCCATTTATCTCGGTCTTTACAAAATTCTCTAAATGGAAAAAATTTCAATTCCCTGAAAGACTGTAAAAGGCACCTGGAACAGTTCTTTGCTCAAAAAGATAAACCGAAGGCACTTTTTGGCCAACCCGATGAAAGAGTACCACTGAACTCACATCTGTAACAAGGGTAGAGATGAGCTCTCTTCTCTTCTCTTTTCTTAGTACCTACCGCTGCTCAGTCAGGTAAGTAGCTGCTACTCCCAAAAGTAAGAATAATGTTACTGAAATCATCTAAGAACTTCAGTCCTTAATAATGGTGAATACTCTCATAATTTTTTTTCCTACTTCCATATGTAATACATGCAGATTAGGAAAATACAAAGAAAATTAAAACCACCTGAAAATTATACCACCTAGAAATAATAATTGTTAGTGGTGGAGCATTTTCATTCCAGGATATTTTTAAGATTTTTGAATATACATAATATATTAAGTGAACTAATATTAAGTATGTAAAATACTGTTTTGTAACCTGCGTTCCTCAGTTAAGATTTCTAAACATTGCTAGTGACCTTCCTCTAAATTTTTTGGTTTTATTTTCTAAAATGGAAATTGTTTTATTATTTTTCTGATTAGAAAAGTATGTATAACATTTGGACCCTACCTTTAAGCTCTTAATTCAACAGCAGTAAAGACAAAAGAAATATAATCTCAAAATATGAGCCTGGCTGATAAATGCTCACAGATCTCAAAAGTACATAAGTAAATACAAAGAAGTATAATGCAAAAGTTCTCTAGAAATCCTACTTCCTAAGGAACAACAGTTTTGTTTTTCTTCTCAGACTTATTTCTATAAACACAAAGATACAGATGCATATACAATTTCTTAACAAAAACTCATACACAATTTCATAACTTGCTTTGCTCATTTAATGATTTATGGTTTAAAATTATTTGCCTTGGAGGGTTTTGCATTTTGAAACGTTTTTAAAATTTAAAAACTTTTTAAAAATACACATACCCAGAGTATTTTATAAATACAGAAAACACAAACACTCGTTTATACACCAACGAGCTTAAGAAACAGATCACCAGTACTTTCCAAGTCCCCCTTGTGCCCTCACTTCTTTCGTTTTTCTTCATAGCTGTCTCACATATGTACGTAGCCCTAAACAATGTGTTGCTTAGTTTTGTCTGGTTTTAATTCTTTGTATAAATGGATTGCTTCTGGTTATGCTCCTCAGTGACTTGTTTTTCATTCAGCATTATTTCTGAGATGCATAGATGTTAATACTGATACATGCTCTAGTCTACTCATTTTCACTGCTGTATTAAAATGCCCCCCCCCCATTTTTTGGCTATTAAAATAATGTTCCTGTCACATTATTTCATATGTTTGTGGTGCACATGTAGAGGAATTTCTTCAGGATATCTATCTAAAAATAGACAATGCCAAAATTATTATTTTTCAAATACTGAAGTCATATTCCAAATTATTTTACCAAGTATTTGAACAGATTTACATTCTTATATAGAGTAATAATATGAGCTCCCACTGTTGAACATCCTTGTTAACACTATTCCAAATGCTGTTTTCCTTAACTCACAGAAAAACAAATTTCCAAGAATACAAAGTATTTGTAAACCCTTTGCCTACATTGATTTGCTAACCTTTTACCTCATCTCTTTTATCACATGTATCTCTCCTCCTCTGTAGGTGCATAAAATATATACACACATACATTTTTTTCTGAATAATTTGAGATCAAGTTCCATATACGATATCCCTTTAACTCCAAGTATCTGTGTGTATTTCCTAAAATTAAGAATGTAGTTAAACTAAATTAACACTGATCAAATACTTTTAATCTAAGCTATTATCCTTAGTACAACTTTGTCAATTGACTGAATAATGTCTTTTATAACCTTTTCCCACCACCATACGGGATCCAGTTAAAGATCATGCATTGGCTTTAGTTATCACACCTCTCTAATCTCAATGAATCTGGAAGTTTTCCAGTCTGTCTTTTATAACACTGACATTTTGAGTATAGTCATCCTCCCTTTTTTGGTGAACTAAATTCCATACTTTATTTCTATTTCCTTAGTTTTAAGGAATTGAGATATAATTTACATACCATAAAATTCACCACTTTAAAATGTACATTTCAGTGGTTTTTAGCATATTTGCAAGGTTATGCAACTATCACCACTATCTAAGTCCAGAAAATTTTCATTACCCCAAAAAGAAACCCAGTGGCCAAAAGCAGTCACTACCCCCAATCCCCCAGCAACTACTAAACTAACTTTCCTTCGCCATGGACTTGCCTATTCTGGATAATCCATGTAAGTGGAACCATGTAATATGTGGCCTTCTGTTTCTGGCTTCTTTCACTCAGCATAATGCTTTCAAGGTTCATCTGTGTTACAACATATATCAGAACTCCATTTTTATGGCTGAGTTATATTCCATTGTATGGATATACAACATTTTGCTTATGTATTCATCAGTTGATAGACATTTGGATTAGTTTCACTTTGGGGCTATTATGAATAATGAAGCTCTCAATATTTGTGTACAAAGTTTCCTTAGTTTTTATCTAATGTCCGTTTCCTATTCCAGGATCCCATCCAGGATATCACATTATATTTAGTAGTAATGTTTCTAGGCTCCCCTTGGATGTGACAGTTTCTCAGACTTTCTTGTTTTTACTGGCCTTAGACAGTTTTGAGGAACTGTTTTGAGGAAACAGTTTTGAGGAAATACCAGAGACAGTCTGGTATTTTGTAAAAAGTCCCTCAATTATGACTTATTTGCTGTTTTTCTGATAATTAAACTGCAGTTATATGTTTTGGGGAGGAAGACCAAAGAGGTAGAGTGCCATTTTCATCGTATCATATCAAGATGTGACTTATTATCCCTGTTGTCACCCTTGCTCACCTGGCTAAGGTGGTGTTTGTCAGGTTTCTGCACTGTACAGCTACTCATTTCCCCTACGCTGCACACTGTACTATAGAAGGAAGTCACCGTGCACAGCCCACACTTATGGAGTGCAGAGGTATGCTCCATTTCCTTGATGGCAGAGTAGATTTAGAGTTCTTATGCATGGGAGATTTGTCTCTCCTCTCCAATTTATTCCATGATTTATTTTTATCACTATAGACTCAAGGATATTTATATTTTGATTATAATCCAATACTGTTTTATTTATTATTGCACAAATTGTTCCAGTGTTGGCCATTGGGTAATCTTTCAGTTGGTTCCTGTGTTTCTTTAATCTTCTCCCACAGTTGTGTGTATTTCTTTTTTTTTTAGCTCTTTTTAAAACACAGTGTTTCTCATTTGGGGTTTCTCTAATGTTTCCTCATTATTAGATGCAGATTATGCACTCTTGGACCAAACAGTACATAAGTGATGTTGGACTCTTCAGATTATCACATCTCAATGCAGACAATCTGCCCTTTATTGGTGATATTCATTTTAATCATTCAGTCAAGGTACTGTCCCATTTCTCCAGTGCATACTTATTATTTATTCCCTTGCAATTCAGAAGTATAATCTGTAAAGAGCCACTTTAAAACCATGCAAGTATGACACTCTTTACCCAGATTTCCACCTAGACTTAATATCTATTGATGATTCTTACCTGAACCAGTTACTATAAATATGGTTGTAAAATGAAGTTTCCAACTCCAACATATCCTCTATATTTATCATTCATTTTTGTGCTGAAATGCCCTCCCTTCTCTCCCATTTCTTTATTTATCTACATATTATCAATGTGGACCCATGGGTTATGATTTCTATCCAATGGTTTATAATTCATTACTGTCCTTATCTGGCACTCAAATTGTCCAGATTTGGCCAGTAAGAGCCCCTTCAACCTAGATACTTATGAAATGCCGCCATCTTTAAAAAGCACTTCCTTATTTTCTGGCAACACATGATCTTCCATACATCTTACACCTTCCCTGCCCCAATCCTGAAATCAGCCATTTCTCTGAAGAAAGCATGGTTCCTTTTAGTAAGGAATGTTCTAGAAATCAAAATATATGTGCTCACTGCTACCAGGATGTCACTGCTTCTAGATCCCTACAGAAGTGAGCTAGGAAATGTATGCTTATATATATACATATGTACATACCCACATACCTATCCGTATTTTAGAAACCTATGAGTCCATACCAATACCTCCAATTCCAATCACTGACACTGGGTCTTCTTTGCCTTCCTCAATTCCACGTTTGCATCTCACTTCCACAATGAGAATTCTGGCTCCCAATAATACCAAATTACTCATTTGCTCAAACAATAATCCATCTACAAGTTTCAGAATTGCTTACCCATATCACTATAAAAACAAACCTAGAAAGTACGAGTTTAAGATTTGTTTCCTGTGGTCTCCCGCCACCCACCACACCTGAGGGTATACAGTCAAACATATCTTTTGTCCATTAATTACCTGAATTAGATTTCTTCCTCCCACTCCATCCCCCTTTCAGTGTAGATGTTATTTGTTTGAAATACAGCTAGTTTATCTCAGCTTGCTTTCAGTCTTAGGTTATTTCCCCTCTTTCTATTCTTCTTGATTTAAGTTTTGAATGTAGACCATTACATTTTTCCAGAGTCAAATGTATACAGAAAGCACACTCTTTTCTAAGTGTAACCCCTGCCCCCCATATTCCTCCCACTCTATCCTTCCCTCCCCCTCCAAACCTTCTGGGTAACTAATTTCAGTGTTTTCTGGTTTATCCTTACTGAGTGTCTTTTTGTAAACATAAATAGATATGTTTTCTTAATTGACGCCCCCCCCCCCGTTTTTTTAAACATAAAATGAAGCTATACTCTTATACTTTATTTTTATACTCGTTTATACTTTACTATACTCCTTGATACTCTTTTATACTTTACTTTTATACACTTTTAATACTTCTCTCTTAAAAACATATCCTAGAAGCTGATTTCTATCAGTAAATAAAGGTTTTTCTCCTTTTTTCTTTTTTTTTTTTAAACCGCTACATAGTACTCAGTTATGTAGATGAACCACAGTTTATTCCACAAAGCTCCTAAGTTTGGGCATGTAGATAGTTTCCAGTATTTTTAATTACAAGTAATGCAGCAATGAATAACTTAATGCATCTGTATTTTTGTTCTGTTGAAAATATTAGGGTAAATTCCTAGAAATGGGATTGCTTCTAGGTTAAAAGGTAAATGCATATGTAAATTTTGTTAAATACTGCCAAATTCCCCTCCACAGGGGCTTGGACCATCTAGCCTCTTACCAGTACTGTATGAGAGGGCCTGGTGCCTCATGGTCTCACTATTTATCAAGCTTTTGAATTTTTGCCAATCTGATTGTGAGAAATGGTTATCTCAGTACAGTTTTAATTTGCATTTCTCTTATCATGAATGAAGTTGAACATCTTTTGATAGGTTTAAGGGTAATTATCCTTTTCATGGTGAGTTCTCTACTCATATCTCCTGACCATTTTTCTATAGTATTTGGCCCTTTATCTGCAATACATATTCTCCCAGTTTACAAATATTTCTCTCAGTTTATCATGTCTTTTGAATTTACTTTTCTTTTTGTCATGCAAGAGTTTTTTTTTTTAAACAAATTCTATCAATCATATTTTTAACTGCATCTCAGTTTTGACTCCTTTCTCTAAATTCAGGTTACAGAGGGATTCACCCATGTTTTCTTCTAGTGCTCCTACAAGCTTCATCTTCAGTCCATTCTTGTCTATGGTATATGAGAGAGAACTAATTTATCTTTTTCCAAAAGGTTATTGTTATCTCAAGACCATTTATTAAAAAGGCCATCTATACCCCAGTGATTGAGATGCCATCTTCATCATATACTAGATTTCCACATGTAGTTATGGACTTTTCCATTCTGTTTCACTGAGCTATTTATGCGCCAGTATCACATTATTTAAATAGTGAGGCTTTGTACTGTGCTTTAAAATTTGGTTGGGTTAGTTGCCACCCTTTCCCTCCCTTCCCCCATAGCTCTTTCTTTTCAACCTGTTCTTAGCTATTCCTGCCTGTGCTTTTGAAACAACAATTCACCCACTTAAAGTGTACAATTCAGTGGTTTTAGGTATATTTACAGAGTTGTACAACCAAAAACCACAATCAATTTTATAACATTTTCAGCACCCCAAAAAGAAATCCATTAACGTCTACTCTCCAAACCCCTGAGTGCTAACTTGCATTTTTATTTCTCCATATGAACTTTAGTACCAACTTGTCTGGCTCCATAATAAAGCCTTTTAGTGTTTTTATTGGGATTGCACTAAATTTATAAATTGATTTAGGTAGAACTGACCTTAATGATATTGAGACTTCCTAACCAGGAACAAGGGTTATCTTTCTATTTGTTCAACTGTGTTTTTCAGGAGCGTTTTGTTTTCTTTATTCAGATTTCAAGGATTTCTTGTTAAAGTTTATTCCCAAGTATTTTAATGGCTTTTTTTCTTCTTATAGTGAAAAGATAATGACATTTACATCTTCAGAATAGCTATTATTTGTGTACATGAGTGCTACTAGTTGTATATTAACTTTATATCCTGCTACCTTGCTGAATTCTTTTGCTTGAATTAGTTTTAACAATGATTCTTTAGATTTTTTCCAGTATACTGCCACATAATCTGCAAAGTTTTTTTCTTTTTAGCTCCTATGCCTCTGCTTCATAATGATACAATTTTCTTAGACTTGTTAATCCAGTCAATTATACTGTATAAACAGAGTTCCAAATAATCACCCTTGCATTCAATCAACATGTGTTATTTTCTTAAAGAGATAATAGAGTCTGTTCACTTAGCATTTTTGCATTCAATTTCTTATTACTGGTCTGTAACTTTTTTTTTGTATGCTGTCTCTATCAGGTTTAGGTACATTGTTATAGTTACTTCATAAAAAGACTCTGGAAAATTTCCTTCAATTACTATGCATTGAAACAATTTGTGCAGCAGTGGAACTACATGGTCTCTCTATTCCCCTGTGAAACCATCTAGGCCTGGTGCTTTTTTACAGGGTTATTCCTTGATAACTGTCTCTATTTCTTCTTTGGAAACTGGTCTGTTTATATATACTTTGTCTTTACTGGGGTCAGTTTTGGTATACTGCATTTTCCTAAAAAATCATCCATTTCATCTCAGTTTTCAAATTTTCAGTATGTTTAAAAAAATACTTCCTCTGAATCAATAGTCATTTGCCCTTTTCATCATTTATTTTCAATATGCATACTTTTTTCCCTTTCTTTTGTGATTAAGGTAGCTAACGGCTTATCTACTTTGATTTTTTTTTAAACCAGATTAATTTGATCTGTTTTTCTGTTCTCTACCTCACTGTTATCTGCATTTTATCTTTATGACTGCCCTTCCTTAATTTTCATCTGGTTTTACTTTGTTGTTCTTTTTCTAGGTTTTTGAGTTAGGAATTTATTAATCCAATAATTTTCATTCTTTTGCTTTTTTAAATAATTTTTTTAATAAATTTATTTTATTATTTATTTATTTATTTTTGGCTACATTGGGTCTTCGTTGCTGTGCGTGGGATTTCTCTAGTTGCAGCGTACAGGCTTCTCATTGTGGTGGCTTCTCTTGTTGCGGAGCACAGGCTCTAGGTGCACGGGCTTCAGTAATTGTGGCTCGCGGGCTCTAGAGCGCAGGCTCAGTAGTTGTGGCGCAGACTTAGTTGCTCCGCAGCATGTGGGATCTTCCCGGACCAGAGATTGAACCCGTGTCCCCTGCACCAGCAGGCGGATTCTTAACCACTGCACCACCTCTTTTGCTTTTTCTTGATGTAGGTATTTAGGGCTATGGATTTTCCTTTGATCGCTTCTTAAATATATCCTATAGGCTCTGTTAGGCAGTATTTTCATCATCATTATTTTTCAGGAATTCTATAGTTCCTCTTTGTATTTCCCCTTTCACCTAAGTGCTGTTTAAATTTCCAGTTGGAAGGCCTAGGGTTTTAAATTTTTAATTACTAGTTTTATTGCAGAGATCAGAGTATTGGTCTTATTGCCACTATGAAACCCACTGATGTTTTCTTTGTGCCCTAACATACTATCAGTTTTTTGTTTTTGTTTCTTTATATAAATTTTTTTTTCTTTCTTGGGGGCGCTGCATTGGGTCTTCGTTGCTGTGCACGGGCTTTCTCTAGTTGCAGTGAGCAGGGGCTACTCTTTGTTGTGGTGCATAGGCTTCTCACTGAGGTGGCTTCTCTTGTAGCGGAGCATGGGCTCTAGGTGCGCGGGCTTCAGTTGTTGTGGCCCACGGGCTCAGTAGTTGTGGCTCACGGGCTCTAGAGCTCAGGCTCAGTAGTTGTGGCGCACGGGCTTAGTTGCTCCGCGGCATGTGGTATCTTCCCAGACCAGGGCTTGAACCTGTGTCCCTTGCATTGGCAGGTGGATTCTTAACCACTGCGCCACCAGGGAAGTCCCTACTATCAGTTTTTGTGAATGTTCCATGTGTGCTTGAAAAGAAAGTACAGTTTCTATTATCAAGGTATAGTGTTTGAGATACATCTAAAAGATCAACCTTATTATCTTGTTTAGATCTTTTCTTAGTTTTGTTTACCTGTCTTGTATTGAGTGTGTTAAAAGTCCTGTTATTAGTGTGTTTTGATCTATTTCTTTTTGCATCTCCCATGGTTTCTGTTTTATACAAATGGTTACTGTGTTATCTAGTACATAAACATTAACAACTATATATCCTCATTGTGAAATATCACTTTTAGACTATAAAGCATCCTTGTGTATCTCATTTAATGCTTTTCTGCTTCAATTCTATTTTGTTTGGCATTAGGATTAAAACTCCTGCTTTCTTAATGTTTTCATTTACCTGGTAAATCTCTGTCCATTGTTTACTTTGTAGCCTTTCTGAAGGCTACAGGTTTAGGTACATTGTTATAGTTACTTCATAAAAAGAATAACAGAATGCCTTGTTGACAGCAGAGCTGGGTTTTATATGACTATCTTATACTGTAATTACTCTGCATGTGATATGATTTTTATTATGTGTGTTACTCTATTTGGTGTGTGTTCTTTGCTTCTGAATAATTTTTCCATTGTACTTAAGAAGGTTTATATTTTTATTCTAGTATATAACCTTGTATTAATACCTTTTATGCTGCCCTTAATTCACTTATATCTTTTATCTATTTTATGAACTGGTCTGATAATTTTAAATGGTATCCTTTGCTTACCACTTATTATCTATGTAACAGTCAATGATTTCATTCTACTTTCCTCCTTCTCTCTTTTTCCATCCCAACTTTTATAGCTGCATTCTCTCTACTTTGCCCTAATATACAGTTTTTACATATTCTTCTTCTACCCATGTCCCCATCTAGTTTTAGTCTTAGCTCTAAAATTAAATAAATGAAATGCTCACCCATAAGCCCTTTGCCAAAATTTCCCTAGTCATCTCTTGGTTGGGTAAGTTCATCCTCCTGTACTATATTGTTCAATAAGGCAGCCACTAGCCAAATGCAGCCATTTAGAAATCCAGTTCCTATGTTATACAAGCCACATTTCAAGTGCTCATTAAAGCCACATATGGCCAGGGGCTACCATTTTGGATAGCATAGCTATAACCATTCTGAACACTGCAGGAAGTTCTATTGGACTGGGGCAGCTGTAGTGGACTCCTCAGGAAGGGCACACGTATACAGTTATTTGGGCAAAAACTCAGAGAAAACATTTTTTATAGCCTTTACTACCTGGACATCTTGGTGGAATGTAAAATCTTTAGTGTGTATTTTTTCCTTATACTTCTTGAAAACTGCTCCACACTGCCCTGCTGTTGAGAAATCTGACAACTATCTCATTCTCTTTCCCTTGTAAATTATTTTCATGTTTTTGCCTGCAGGGTCTGAGTTTCTTATTTTTGTTTTTTAAATATTTAAGGTCTAGTAGTATTACAGTGACATAATTTGGAGTTCACTACTCCTAGTCAACTTTCCCCTGTACCCAGTGAGCCCTTTCAATGTGTAAATTTGGGTTTTCTTTCATAACCAGAAAGTTTTTCTTAAATAGCAGTTTTAAGTATTAGTTCTGTTCTAGTGCTTTGATTTTTCTGCTTCAAGGACTCTGATAAAATGAGTATTATTCCTACTTTTCCTATCTTTCATTTTTACTATTTTCTCCCCAGTCCCTTTACTCCTTTATCTCATTTTCTTTCTCTTGGCTGTTTTGCTGCTTTTCCTCAATGCCTTTTATTAAATTTAAATATGAACCTATTCTTCTGTGGGTGCCATGTAATTTAGTCGTTGTTTTTGATATGGTTGTCTTTTTCTTATACTTCTGTCCTGAGTTAAATCAACAGTAGTTTCATTTCTTTGTGGGGTTTTGGATTCATTTGTGCTCTTGTTTTTAGTATTTCTAATTAAACATGATTTCTCATATCCCCCATGCTTGTTTAAGAATATTTGACTCAGTTTGGACTGTTATGTTACAATTTTCTTCTGCTTTGTGGTCAGTTTTCTGGGAAATGTTTTTATTAGCTGAAATGATCCAATTTGTGCTTTCTGTTTTTTATAGTAGTTTTATATAGATGTGGTCTGCTCTTTACTATTATTGGTCATGTCACAGTTCAAAAGTGCCCTCTTCTGCATAATTTCTTTAATGGATGGCAGGAGATGAGGGAGGTTGATATGTCTTATTTCTCTTTCATTCCTACAGAATCTTTAATCTTCCCCTTGTTTCCTTCATTCCCATCAATGCTTTATCTCTAAGGGGTATATCATTCCTACTTATCTACCTGGTTCTTCCTAAGGCAGAGTCTCTCTGAATGTCCACTTCTGGTCCTGCTTACTGTCAAGCCACTTCCCTGTAGCCAGTGCTGTTAACTCTCAAGCCCTACCTGTGTTGAGTATTTTGACACTTAGTGTTAGGAGCAGTCTTTCTGGAGTGACTGGGCTGCATTTAAGTCTTCTGTATCCCTCAGCATTTCTTCTTAAGATTCCCTGTCCATACTCTCTACACCCACAGGCTTACAACGGTGGGAAATCCACTGGAATCTGGCTTATTTCTCTACTTACTTAGTTAATTCAAAGATCACTGTAATCTCTAACTGTAGTAATGCCGACAGCATGGATTTCTGTACTCTACTTAATTTCATTGGGTTTTTTGGGAGTTGGGTGGGTGGAAGGGTATGTGGGACAACTTGATATCAGGTGGCTGCCAATATTCTCCAGAACTCCAATGTTTTTTTAATAATTGCAAAGTAGTCTACTAAATGATATATCATAATTTATTAAACAAAGCCTTATTTTTGGAAATGTTGGCTGTTATCTACTTTTTCACTATGAAACTTTTTGAACATCATTCTTGAACACTGATCTTTATGTATCTCTCATTATTCCTTTAATACATTTTTTTGGCAGTAGAACTGCTAAGTCAAAAGACATGATCATTTTTAAGGCTTTTGACATATGCTGTGAGATGGTCCAATGGTAAACATTCTATGTAAAATATGCATGTCTTATCCTTTGGACTACCTGTAACCAGTTCTAAAATCTTAAATGTGAATATTCAATATGTAAAAGGTTCATTACATTTCAATGCTTTGCTTCTCAAGTATGTCCAAAGCTTTCATATCTATCATAAATTTTAAAATACTAGAACAACAATTAGCAGTATACTCAAACATCAGTTACCTTTTCTGCTTCCCGTGTATCATCAAAGAGTCTCCTTTGCCTTCTAGCGGGAATTGGCTTAGCTGTTTCCCAGGCTTCTACCCACATATTGCTTGGAATCTTCATTCGGGCGCTCAGTTCTCCTTTCAGAACCATGTTGCCCTTTTCATCAATCACTTCCTCTTCAATGTAATCCCGGGGTGAGTACCACCTCACAAAATCTTCCAGAAAACAACCTGGATTAGCTGCCTAAAACAGACAAAAAATTCAGCAGAATCAAATAAAAATCAACAGTTATTGATAAACCTGTTTTCAAAAATCATACTTTCACTTTCACAAAAAGACCAATCTTTACAAAATCTAGTATGTGACTTGAGTTACAATGTCACCTTTAAATCAGGTCAGATGTTAAAGCACCAAAAGTACTTTATTTTTGCTGCCCCCATTTTAAAGAAAAAGAAAACGTTTTCATTTGATGAATTTGGAAATAAAAATTTCATGTAAAGTGAAAATAAATCTCAGACTATAAGTTATATAATTTAAAATTATAGTATAATAACTACTCAATACTTAGAAAAGTATCAATAAGCTCAAGTCAAGTAAATTAAATAATACACAATATGATCAGAATAATAACCCAATGATGGAAAAGTTCTGCTCTTTTTTTCCTCGATAAGTCAATACTGATACTGCAATAAATATCAGCTAACCTCAAAAATGTTCTATTCAACCATCAAATTCTCATGCTTTATATAACAAGTTACCATTACATAAACTGCTTTTGTGACATTAAGGAATTGGAATTAAAATGTGCTTTTGTGCCACTAAGGAATTGGAATTAAAATCACTGTTTTTCAGGTTTCTGAAACCAAACTAATTAAAGTTTTATTTAGTGGATAATTCCATAGAATTAACAATGATGCATGCCAAAATCCTTTAAGTACTTCTACATTTAAGCCTGAAAAAAAAGGGAGAGGCTTTTACAGTGTTAGTGGTAAGGCATGGAGGTCTTTTTGCCAGTGCCCAGTAATATATTAGTAGAGTATTAAGGATGGGCATATATATCATCCCCTTAATATTCAAAAGATATGTGTACACATGTTAAACACATACCTTTTTGGTTGTAATTCTCTACCACAACATATTCATCCTGCTATGAGTACTATATTTAATTGCCTGAAACAGTAAGTGATGTAAGCATTACTAAAAAGTGTTAAGCATTATGGTCATTTTCTTTCTTTTTAAATTAAATTAACCTCACACCAAAATGAAAACCAACATGATGAGAATGGTTAGTCTTAAATTTGAAGAGCAAAACTACCAACTTCTCCTTATTGAGCTTACTGGCTGCCAGTATAATCATCCCCACCAATATTAGGAAATCCCCAAAGGGATGAGAAATCAGGAGGGTTCTTAACTGACAGCCAACAACATAAACTTCTAAGGGCTATAGCATCACAGCAACAAAAAACTGCTGTGAACTGCAATGGGTCAAGATTACTGCATGATTCAGGATTCATGTACTAAGACTGGATATTAACCAGGCAACACCACACCCTCATGAAAACATCTCAGGAAACTAGAGAGATAGGCCTTGAGTGAAGAGAATGAACCTGAAAAAGAAAACAAGACTGAACTCTTGTACTACAGAATGGGTTAAAGAAAGGCAGTTCACACCAGAATTCTTCCTTCTGGTTGTCTTTATTATACCAGACAGAACATAGCGCTACTAAGAGAGGCTCAAGACTCACTTCAGCTATGGCTGATCTTCTTTCTACTCTTACAGGTATATACTCCAAGGGCATGCTCGAGAACAGGCCCTGTCCTTCTGGAACTGTGCAGTGTAGGTGCCTCATGTACCTATCAGCATTTATGCAAAGCTCTGGGGACTCTCCCATGGCCCCTAATACCAAGTCATCCCTATACAAAAAGGGAAAGGCAACCATACCTATTTTAGCATGACTATGTATTTCCTTAAATATATTATCTGATTCCCACATATGGGCAGATGTGTAAGTTGGTTATTTGTCATATAATCTATTTTCTGGTTAAAACAATGTTATTGAAGAGATTTTTACATTACCCAGGTTAGTCCAAAAGAGTCTAACGAACCACAGTTTTGCTGAAGCACCGTGTTAAAGGAATTATATAGCACCTTGAGGAGCAAAGGTTTCTATGGGGAAAAGCTTTTACAGCTCCAATTTGGAATTTCCTCCTGTACATGCTTCTACAAGGACACTGCAGCAGAAGAGGGACAGATGAATATGAAGGCAGCTAAAGGTCAGGTAAAAAAAATAGCTGCTATGGAGGCCAGTACTTCCTACTGTGCACACACACCCTAAGCCAATTCCCTCCTCTAACTTTTTGATTTAACACATACCCTGAGAGCCAATTGGCTTCTCTTTATCCACTGTACCAACTATCTGCTTTAAAACACATCTCTTTTTCTTGCCTCACAGCAGAATAGAACTCAAAGATTTTCTGTATCTTTCTAATCTCTATGGAAAACATGCAGCTCTTGAGAGGTTTACTGAAGATTTCTTCTTTTAGGAAAGATGGGGGAAACAAGCAGGGAATAAAAAGACTCCCTTTTATTGTCACTCTCTGCTAGCAGGGAAGATGAAAGTAGCATAGGTTTTCACGGGGTGTTTATGTTGAAATATCAAACTCAGGCTGGCCTACCTAGCACAAAAACAGGACTGAGTAGGAGCTGTGGAATGAAAAAATGGAGGCCATCACAGGTAGCAGTAGGTTAAGGAAGAAAGTCTGGGCATGGGAGACAGTTCAGAGTATCAATAATAGGAAAAGGAAGGCCTGTGGCCCACTGAGCTACCCATTTTTTTTTTTTTAATGTACATGGATTTGCCTCTGCTTTCAAAAATAAATGATCCAGAAAGACTTTCTTCATCACTTGGTTTTTAAATTAATAAGCTAAGTGTAACCATTCTCTGAATCCTTTGTGTTCTAGATACAGGCCTGTATCTAAGCCTAAAATATTCTTCTCCAGGTAGCAAATGCCTATTCATCCTAAACTGTGATGCTTCTGCAAAAATTTTCCATGACCTCCACTCAGTACAGTCACCTTTTTGACCTTGCTCTCCTAAGAGAACTCATCACATAGTAATTATTTACATATCTCCTCCCACAACCTCAATATACTGTAACTGAGGATAAACATTGTACTTCTTAATTACCTAATCACAGTGTCTGTCACAAAGCAGGTAACCAAAGGTTTGCTGAATGAAGCAGCCTATGTTAAATCCTAAGGATTTCTAAAAACCTTGCATTAAATTGACTGAACATACCTAAAGGAAGAAAACTTCCCAATCCTCATATAGAAATGATTCAGTTCTCAACTTCCAACCATTATTCAAAGATTATTCTTTTCAGACTTCC
Source organism: Stenella coeruleoalba (assembly GCF_951394435.1). NCBI lineage: Eukaryota > Metazoa > Chordata > Mammalia > Artiodactyla > Delphinidae > Stenella > Stenella coeruleoalba. The sequence goes on along the minus strand of NC_137151.1, from coordinate 34,417,939 downwards.
CTGGTGATGCAGTGGTTAAGAATCCGCCTGCCAATGCAGGGGACACGGGTTTGAGCCCTGGTCTGGGAAGATCCCACATGCTGTAGAGCAACTAAGCCCGGGCACCACAACTACTGAGCCTGCGCTCTAGATCCCGCACGCCACAACTACTAAAGCCCACATGCCTAGAGCCCGTGCTCTGCCACAAGAGAAGCCACCGCAATGAGAAGCCCATGCACCACATCAAAGAGTAGCCCCCACTCACAGCAACCAGAGAAAGCCCACGTGTAGCAACGAAGACCCAACCAATGCAGCCAAAAATAAATAAAATAAATTTATTTTAAAAATATAGAATCATTTTTTTAAAAAAGATTGTTCTTTTCTTTTTTAAACTCAAGAAGCAAGTTTGACTATGACCTTTAGGGGATGGAGGTAGGGTGTTGTAACTACAAATGAAATTTAAACATTTAATAAAAAAAAAAGACATGCAGGCCTTTACACCACTTTACAGAGTGACTTTCACAGCTTCATCCCAGAATAGCTCAAAATAGACTCCCGAGCTCTGATAACGTGACCCACCTTAAAAGACTCCATGTCTGAGAGCAGACAGGCACTCTGCATGCGTGCTCGGAGGTGAGCCCCTTCTGCCGATGTACCCAATTTAGCTAGAACCTCCGACTGCTCTTCTAGCAGATCTTCTGTCATAGGTGCTGGTTCCTGCGAAGCACAAAAGGACAAAGCTCGTGAATAGCTTTTTTTAGAGAAAGCAGAACTATAAAAATAGAACAAAGACAACAATTATTTCAGCTATAGCAGTCACAAGATATGTATTTAAAAAAATTCAGAGAAATTTGCAAGTTTTCTGGAACCTACATGAAAAAGTAACAAGAAGAATAAGTATGACTGTCAGTGCACTGCCCCCCACCCCGCCCCGCCAGCCAACAGATAAGATTTTCATGTTTCCTTGACCATAGCTAAGAGAGGAACTGGATGCACTGAACATCTTCCTGCCTATTAATGATAAAGAAATGAAGTCCTAAGATATTTTTATGAATGCCATTATTAGTTGCAACAAGGTTTTTATTATACCTAGTAAGAGAAGAAAACTGAAAAGAATTGAACCCCAAATAACTATATTTTATGTTGGAGGAGTAGCTTTGAGTTTATGTTCCAAACACATTCAAATTACCAATTCCCACAAGAAGTTGTTTTTTACTTTGGGGAATCAGAGACATTATATATTTTAATGGTAACCCCAAATAAAACAGCAGCTAAGGCAAATCTAAAGGAAAATACAACTGTAGAATCATTAAGAGAGAGACAGAAAACATTTCAAAACTGTTCAGGGGGGCTTAGGAAAGTTCTCTGAGAATTGATTCCATTAGATTTTATATTTGAAATATGAAGAACTCAACAACCCAGAGACTAACCAAACAAATCTTGCGTGCTTTGTTGTTAAAGCCAGAAAAACATGAACTCCTTTATTCCTAAATAGGATAAGACCTAGCAGAAGTAAGTGTCTTGTCAATAAATAGATTCCTTCTAGATTTCAGGAGCTTACTATAAAAGCAAGTTTTCTTAGCCTCAGTACTACTGACAGTTTAGACTGGATACTGTCGTGGTGCCTGTTCTATGCATTGTAGGATGTTTAGCAGCATATCTCTGGCCTCTGCCCACTACTGCCTGTAGTACCACTCCACCTCATGACAATCAAAAATGTTTCCAGACCTTGCCAAATACCCCTGGGAGGCAAAACACACTCCCCAGTTGAGAACCACTTCCACAGAGATAAATAATTTTTGCAGATATCTGTCAGAAATAAAGTAGAAGCATGGTAAAGGTATGGCATTCAAAACACAGCAACAAACAAAAGAAAGTAACTTTTTTCTTATATCATTCTCATTTTTGAAACAAACCTACAAGGGCACTTACAAACAGTGCTGGAGAGAATATAAATCTTCCCAGACAACAATCTGGAAATCAATACATGGCAAGCATTTATGATCATGCCCTCTGACCCAAGAATTCCACTTCTAGAAATATCACTGTAGTATTATCTATAACAGTGTGAAAATTGGAAAGAATCTGAATGTACAATAACGGAAATGGTTTGATATAGGAAAAAATGGGGAGGAACTACTTTAACAGTTTATCTCTGGATTATGGAAATACGAGCTTTTGTTTTGCTTTCTCTACAATGAACATGCACACTTTCAAAGTCTCACCCTGATACTTGGGGTTGAATAATAATTGGTAAGACAGTATGACAGACCGGTTAAGAGTTTGGGCTCTAGAAACAACATGCCTGTATTTGAATCCCAGCTGTATAACCTTGGGCAATTACTCCAGCTTTATGTGACTCACTGTTGTGAAGAACAGATCCTGGCACAAGCTCAATAAACACTTGCAATTAGAGACAAAATACTTAGGCTGTATTTTAAGTTTTTTACTCTACTTTCCCTATGATATCAAAATTCCTCAGATTCAAAAATAACATGAATCTCCAATGAAGCAGTATACTCAGGAGCAGAGGCCCTCATTATTTCCATTAAAAAGGAACTCCTTTTCATTGTCCTTTAGCCTCCTGAGGGAAGGGAGGAGATACTGAAAGGATACTGACTACCCCTCCCACCTGGGAACTCTGGCCAACTGTAAGTGAAAAACTTGATCAAGAGGAATACAAGCAGCAAAGAGCATGAGGGCCACACATTCTTATATGTACCATTTCTGAATATGCCCAAAGCTTTCTCATACACATGATCTCATCGCTAATCACTGAGAAGTCATCAGTGCATTTTACATGTGGTGAAACCGAATGCAGAGACAGCATCTTGCCCAACATCATCGAAGTGGCAAACTCTCAAGTGGCAAACTGAAGGGAGAATCTAGGACATCTATCTAACGCTGGCTTTGAGAACTATTAGTTTGGATCTAATCCACTACCTAAGAACTCCTGCTTTAACAGATTCTCTACAAATTTCTCTTCTAGCCCCTGCCCTAAAATGCTGAGAAAAATTTTTAAGCCTTTCCTAGCCATAAATTTTAGGTTGACCTAAGTCTACATGAAAGGAATAAGGGAGTATATTTAAATTCTTAGAAGTAGGACCTATATACAGTCTTATTATTTACTTTTTCTTTTTGGTGAAATGGCAATGGATTAACAGCACATTTTAAGCTAATTTCTAAAGTCTGAAATTATAATGGTTTCAACTGGGATCATTTTGAATTCCAAACATTTTCTATACGTACATATACAATGGTTATAATTCAAATAAGATTAACTTTAAAGAAAGTAAAACAGATTAAAAATTTGCCCCGATTTACCTAAAGGTAAGACAAAAATTAATTTCTAAATACATAAGATGCATGTTGAGAGAAAAGTAAGTTTAAATTATTCCAGACTTGGATTACAAATTTGAATGTGGAAACTAAAGCATCTGAAATAAATGAGGAAGACATAGCATTCTGAAGAAAAATAAAGCTTGAGCTTCCAGAACAACTTCCTCTGATTCTTCATTAACCCAATCAAACCAACATATATGCAACAAGTTCATTAAAAATAGGGAGTACTGTTAATTAAAACTTGGAAAAAGAAAGCACATAAAATATTAAACTTCACTGAACACTTACATGCCAATTATCTTTAAATATGATGTGTAATTTAACCCTGAACAACCCAAAGTAATACAAACTATTATTGGCTTTTAAAGTATTTAATATTTGTTTATTAAATAAATAAATAGGCAGGGTTTTCAAACTGAAGATACATTAGAACAAGACAGAAATACTTTCATTTTTTTCTTCTTGTCAACCACTGATCATATGACAAATTTTTAAACAGTATTTTTTGAAGTATAATCAACATACAGTAATTTAAAGGGTACATTTGTTAACTACATACCCATGAAGCAGTCACTACAATCAAGATAAAAAGCTTCCTTATGCCCATTTTTGGAAAGTCTATCAAAAAGTGAATAGATGAACTGTGCTATATCCACGCGGAGGAACACTACTAAGCAATAAAAATGAATGAACTACTGATACACACAACAACATATATGAATCTCAAAATAATTATGCTAAAAGAATTCACACACACAAAAACCATACTGTAATTACATAAAATTTATATAAAATTCTAGAAAATGCAAACTTTTTTTTAAGAGAGAAAAACAAGGCTCAGAAAGGAAACATAGCCTCTACTAGCAATACTAGCTAAAAATAAGGGTGGTGCCAGGCTACAAATCTAGCTCCGCTAGATTCCAACATCCCAGTCTATGCCACAAGACCTCAATACCAACTGCATGCACTCCAACAAAATTTGAAAAAATATACACTTGGTTTCTAGCATTAGAATAGTCTGTCCTAGTACTAACAGTTAGTGATGAAGTATCTAAAATATAATTACTTTTAAAATAATATAAAGAAGCAAAAAGATAAGGCCTGTCAAACAAACAAAACTAATGTCATAAATGACAGCCACCTGGCAAAGAAACAATGTAAGCATGGGAAAAAAAGTTAAGAGAATCCATGTTTAAAATTATCAAGCAATCATCCCAACATCCCACTGCACAATTATTACAACTGATCAACCCATCTCAAAATACGAAAACTGGTTAAAAAACCTTTAAGTCAATCCTTGCAGCCTGAGAAGCGATACTAGCCTCTTAGGTCTTATATAAGAAAAAGTCCTCAAAAGAATAATAGCCTAAAAAAAAAAAAGAATAATAGCCTAGAGTCTGTCATACAGAGTGAAGTAAGCCAGAAATACCATATATTAACGCATATATGTGGAATCTAGAAAAACAGTACAAATGAACCTATTCGTAGATGTAGAGAACAGACATGTGGACACGGCGGGGGGGTTGGGGGGAAGGGGAGGGTGGGACAAAATTGGGAGACTAGGTTTGACATATATACACTACCATGTGTAAAACAGCTAGCTAGTGGGAACCTGGTGTACAGCACAGGGAGCTCAGCTTGGTGCTCTGTGATGGCCTAGATGGGTGGGATGGGTTGAGGGGTGGGAGGGAGGTCCAAGAGGGAGGGGATATAGGTATACATATAGCTGATTCACTTCATTGTACAGCAGAAACTAACACAACATTGTAAAGCAATTTTACTCCAATTTTAAAAAAAAAAGAATAGCCAAAAATTGAGTACTTATTTTGGACTAGACATGGTATCATTCACTTATCATATTTAAAACTCACTATTTCATTTAGAACTCACAATTATCTTATGATTACCTCAATATGCAAGACAAACATTTGATAAAATACAATACCTGATCATGAAAAAAACTCTCAGAAACTAGGGATAGGAGAAAATTTCCTTCATATGATAAATGATACCTACACCAGATACACTCAAAGATTATCACATGCTTTCCTTCTGAGACTGGGAACAAGAGGAGGATGTCCACTGTTCAACACTGTACCTGAGGTCCTAGCCAGTACAATAGGAAATGAAGAAGAATTAAAAAATGTACAGGCCAGAAAATCAAAATTCAAATTGTCTATTAACAGATAACATGACTGTGTGTATAGAAAACTCCAAATATACTAGAAACAATAAGTGAATGTAATAAGGTTGTTAGATTCAAGGTCAATATACAATAATAAACTATTTCTACATATCAGGGAAAATGTTTTTAAATGAAATTTAAAAATACCATTCACAATATTTGAAAAATTACAAATATTATATTTTGACATAAATTTAATAAAAGATATGCAAAACCTCTACATTAAAAACTAAAAAACACTGATAAGGGAAAGTAAAGGGAACATTCAATAAAATGAAAGACATTTCATGGTCACGAGACTCAATATTGTTAAGATATCAATTCTCTCCAATGCAATGCAATGCTAATTCTAAATCTAATTTGATACAATATGAATTAAAATCCCAGCAGGATTATTTTATGTGTGGAAACTGACAAACAGTTTCCCAAATTTACATAAAAAGGAAAAGAAGAGTCAAGATAATCTTGAAGAACAAAGTTAGAAGATTTAAACTACAAGATAGAAAGATTTTTATAAAACTATAGTAATAAGGACAGTACATTACTGGCACAAGGATAAACAAAGAGACTAACAGAATAAATAGTCCAGAAAGAGACCAACACACATACAATCACTTGATTTACAACAAAGATGTCACTGCCACTCCGTGGGAAAAGGCAGGTCTTCTGAATAATAGTGTTGGAACACAACTGTACACCCTTACAGAAAAAAGAGAATCTTAATCTCTTCCACACACCAAACACAGTCAATTTGAGGTGGATCAAAAACATAAATGTGATAGGTAAAACCATAAAGCTTCCAGAAGAAAACACAAGAGAGTATCTCCAGGACCTTGGGGTAGTTAATTTCTTAACAGGAGACAAAAGCAGTATCCACATAAGAAAAATATTGGTAGATCAGAGCTTATTAAAATTAAAAATGCCTATTCAACAAAAGGCATCATTAAGAAAGTGAACAAGCAAGCCACCAACTAGGAGAAATTATTTGTTATAGATAGACAGACAGACAGATACAGATATATACACCTCAGAACTCATATCCAGAATATATGAAGAATTCCTACAAAGCAATAGGGAAAAAGACGACTAATTTTGAAAAAATAGGTAAAGGTCTTGAACAGGCACTTGACCAAGAAAATATCCAAGTGGGCAATAAATATATGAAAATGTGTTCAGTGTCATTATTCATCAGGGAAATGTGAAAACATGAGATACTACTACATACCCCTCAGAAAGGCAAAAATTAAAATGATTGAAATTATCAAGTGTGCAGAGAAGAGTTAACATAGCAGGCCTTAGACTATTATCTTCAGAAAGGCCTGTTTGCAAAGTTGGCCCTCAGCTGGCTTCTGGGAACCTGGATCCTGGCAGAGTCGCACCATACTCCAAACTGATAAAAATGGTTCACTATGTGTAAACTCTTTGTGCAAACAATATGGTTTATGCTGAATACCTGCTTTCCTTCTGGGAGTCTGGAATTTTGGCACATGCTAGGCAGAGGGTGCTTTGTGACCAGGCCCCAGTAAAAAAAAAACCCTGAGCACTGAGCCTCTGACAAGTTTCCCTAGTAGATAACATTTCACATGTGGTCACGATCAGTTGTGGAGTTAAGTGCATCTTGTGTGACTACTGCGAGGAGACTCTTGGAAGCTTGTGCTTGATATCCTCTGAACTTTGTCCCATGTGCCATTTCCTTTCACTTTGTGTCCCTTTGCTCTATTAAGTTACAGCTGTGAGCATGACTATATACTGAGTCCTGTGAGTCCTCCAAGCAAATCACCAAACCTGGGAGTGGTGTTGGGACCCCTGACACACCAAATGTAAGAGATTATGTGGAATAAACCACAATTATTATGCATTGTTGGAGGGAATGTAAATTAGTTCAACCACTTTGGGAGACTGTTTAGCAATATCTACTAAAGCTCAAACATATTGCTACCACAGGGCCCAACAATTCTACTCTTAAGAATATATCCAGGGCTTCCCTGGTGGCGCAGTGGTTGAGAATCTGCCTGCTAATGCAGGGGACACGGGTTCGAGCCCTGGTCTGGGAAGATCCCACATGCTGCGGAGCAACTAGGCCCGTGAGCCACAACTACTGAGCCTGCGCGTCTGGAGCCTGTGCGCCGCAACTAGAGAGGCCGCGATAGTGAGAGGCCTCCGCACCGCGATAAAGAATGGCCCCCGCAACTAGAGAAAGCCCGCGCACAGAAACGAAGACCCAACACAGCAAAAATAAATAAATAAATAAAATTAAAAAAAAAAAAAAGAATATATCCAAAAGAAAATGAGTATGTTCACCAAAAGACACATAAGAATTTTCATTTGTTTATAATAGCTCAAACTGTAAACAACTCAAATTGCATCAGCAGGTGAATGGATAAGCAATATAAGAATTGAGTGGCACATTCATATAACAGAATACTATAAAGTAATACAATATGCATAAATACTGATTCATATAATGACATAGATGAATCTCACAGACGGTTGTTAAATAAAAAAGCACAACACAAGAATACATAATTCCATTCATATACAAAAGAGCAAGCAAAGTATGATTACATTTATGATATCCAAAAATTGACAAAACTAACCTATGCTAAGTTAGAAAACAGAATTACCTGGAGGGGAGTACTCAATACATCTGCCTATTTAAATTTTAAAAGATTAAATTAAAAATTCAGTTCCTTAGTTGCACTAGCCACATTTCAAGCACTCAATAGCTACATACAGATAATGGCTATAGTACTAGAGAACACAGAAAAAATACATGTCCATCTTCACAGAAAGTTCTACTGATTATTGCTGTTCTAGGATATTGAGAATTTTCTATATCTTGATATGGGTGGTAGTTACATGAGTTTTTATTTTTATATTTTTTATTTTTCTGAGTTAATTTTTTTATTGAGATATAATTGACATATAACATTCTATTAGTTTTACATGGGTTTTTAAATATGAAAAAACTCACCAAGCTGTACACTTAAGATTTGTGCACTTTATTTAGTTATAATTAACTCAATAGATAAGTAAACAAATGTTTTAAAAATAACTAGGAGAAAACATACACAATGTATATAACAGAGGATTTATATCTAATATATGAAGGACTCATATAAATCAATAAGAATAGGACAGCAACCTAAAAGAAAAATGGAATGCAATTCACAGGAAAGGATGGCATAAACATATTAAAAGATACTTAGGTTCATCAAAAATCAGGGAACTACAATCTAGAACACTGAGATACCACTTTTGCCCATCGTATTGGCAAAAATTTTTTTGACTGGTAATGTCAATTAAAAAAATTAAATTAAATATGAATACAAGTAACGTGAGTGCAAGAACCTTACTATATAGTTTGCTACTAAAATCCTAAGGCCTAGGACAGTGGTTGGCATATATTAGACACTCAATACATATTTATGGAGGAAGAAAGTGTAAAAGGGAAGTTGGGGAGAGAATGTTATTCCCTTACTCCTATATTCATCAATGACAGGGTATAAAATAGGTGCAGCCCTTTTGAAGAGGAATTTTATAGCTTATATATATGATTTTCTAGAAATTCCATTTCTCATTTCTTCCTTAGAGAAACACTCATATGTGAACAGATAATATATGAAAAACTACAAGAATCTGCTACATTACTGTAGCACTGTAATAGCAATAAGCTGCAAATAACATTGTACATTAAGAGGGTAATGGTTCAATAAGCTTATCACTCTTCCATGCCATGGAATATTACACAGCAGTTAAAGAGATGAAGTAGATCCACATGTAATGACATGAAGAGATCTTCAAGACACATTAAGTTAAAAAACTACACACCAATGCACACATTTTTAAGAATCCACAAAACTATGTATCATATGCATACACATACATACATCAAAGCATAGAAACAGGTGTAAGAAATTATAACCCAAACCAATAATAGTGGTTACTTCTACAGATTAGAATTGGAATTAGTGGGTGGTGGCTTTTACTTTTTCTAGGTTGAGTTTTTCACAATAAAATGTATTCACTTATTACCTATGCAAAAAAACCCAACAAAAACTATTGCTCTTCCTTAGGTTTTGAGTTGTTGCTATTCTACTTCCTAATGGTATAAAATGGATTCAAACTGCATATTAGAACAGATAAAAACTAATTATATAATTAAAGAATTTTTACTTTTGTTCTTCCAATATTTTTGGATTTTGTTTTTTTAAACATCTGAGTACCCACCACTAAGTTTAAGATGAACTAATAGATCACCTTATACATGATGAGCTACTATCTACTGAAACTTCAAAACATTTCTCAGTTGTACAAACAGTAGACCTAAAAGCCCCAAAAGTCAAATTTATAGATCTCTGAACATAGAACTGTTTAAAGAATTGCCTCTACCCAAAGCAATTATTTCTTACTAGGATGAAGTTATATAACCAACAAAAAATAAAACTTAAAGAACCAGTCCATGTCCTACCTGGGTCACTGGAATATATAGAGGTTCTCCATTATGTAGCAGATTAAGTTTCCCATGCTGATGGAGTCGTCCTTCTGGCTTTAAACTTGCCATCTCCTTAGGTCCTCCTTTCTTGCCACTCTCTTGTCCATTTCCCTTAAGTTCTTCAGTATCACTTAGGCATTCAAAAAATTCTTCCTCGCTGTCACTCCAAGAATCCCATGATTTTCCCACCTCTCCCTTTTCCTTATCCATATCTTTTAGATTGTCTGGCCCCAGCTGGTCTCCAGATTTTCCAGCATCCCCTGAATATGTATTAGTTACATTATCTGAAGGACTTGTCTTTCTCCCCTCATCACGTGCCTTCTTTCGTTCAATACAACAATTTAACATCTGAAAAAACATTCATATTTGAATTGTCAGGCAGTTAGTCAGACATAAGCAGGTCCCTGCCCCATTCTGGACAGGGTCATCCTTCTCTCCCCAACCTGGACACCGGTGATCAGAACATGCCCAGAGATCCTCCCTTTTGTGGTTAAGGACTGCTAAGTTTCCAGCCTATTACAACCAACCTAGATAAAACCCACCAGCATAGGTTGGCGCAGGAGCACCAAGACCTAAAAGGTGATTCAAAATAACCCAGGGCTCATTTTGCCGTATTTGTAATAAATGAGCACTACAGTTTTCCCCACACGCCCATAGGCTTCACTTGGGTGCTTATGCGTTAAGCGCCTGCGCACAAGGAGAAAAGTTACGTAACCTAAAGCTGTCAATCAACTTGTCAGTCAAATGACACACGAAGGGACTTTCTGCCTGAAAACCAACCCTATCCCCACTGCAGGATGGCTTCTGGTTTCCAGACAGCCCGCTCTCATTCTTTCTCAGGAGTGTACTTCCGCTTTGCTTAATAAAACTTCTGCTGCTTAAAACTGCTCTATGTCTCTCGATTGAAGTTTTTCCTCGGGGAGGACAAGGACTGAGGAAATAGCCGTTCCGTCAGTGACAGTTACAGTAAAATAAAAATCTATCCACTACTTGAATATTTTATTTTCATTCTCCACCCTTTCCCTGGACCTTGTTGTGAATGACAATGACTTAAGTAACCTACAGCACCACAATGAGAATAGCCTATAATCCATTATCACATTTAATATCAGAATAAGCTCCGATTGAACCAAGACCACATTTATATACTGTCACTGGGAAATCTTTACCTGTAGTTTCTGATGCAGTAAACAACATCTTAGATCTGGGGGTCCACTTGCTAATCTATCAAATAAAGTAATGGGAAAAACAGCTTAGTAAAATTGCTTCAGATATTCATATTTTATACTTTTTTTATATTTTAGCCACATTGATAAATCAAAACTAGGTTTCTATAGATAAGGCAACTGAGATGGACCAAATAAAATTAAAAGATCAAAATTTATTTTATCCCCCTAGTCCATAATTCACCAACAGTAACAGCAAACTAGTGATAGCTCTCAAGCTAACAGAAACTTGAAAAAAATTTAAAGCCTAGAAATTCGCCCTAGGAAGTAGGTAGCATGTAGTATTTCATGCCTTACAAAAGAGATTATATTATATATTCATTTCTCAATCATGGTGGATTCTCAATATAAATTCCATTGATCTCCACCTCCCTTTTGCTAAAGGGAGCCTGGACTGCCCCTAAGCTAAATCACTAGGTTCCCAGTAATCAGCCAAGAGAGAATCCAGCTAAGCAGAGGCTGGCAAATGACCCAAGAGTAAACATTTTTGGATCAAGTACCACTTTATATTACTTATATCATGACTCTCCTCCCTTAGTTTCAGTAGCACAGGTAAATGGGCAGTAACCTATGCAGTACCAACATATATGCTAACTAAACTCTTTAAATGAAATGTCAATATAAATTATACCCAAAAATTATAGGTAATGTACCCCAATAAAGATGTTAAAAAAAAAAAAAAAATTATAGGTAATGTCTAATACCTGAACTTATGAACTATAAGATGTTTTTTTCCCTCCAACTATAAAAATGTATGTTCATGACAGAAGATTTAGAACACAAATGTACACACAAATGTATAAAGAGCAAAATAAAAACATAATTCACACCTGGGAAAACTACTGTTAACATCTGGTTGTATTTCTTTCCAATTATCTTTCTATACATATTTCTATATATATTCTATATATTTTCAGTATTCTCTATCAGCATAATTGAAAGCATAGTTGAAAGCACTCTGTATACATAACACTATATTCTACTTTACTACAAATATTGTGACCACTTTCCATGTTATTAGAGATTCTTGGGAAAAAAACTTTCCATTATAGAGACACATCATGATTTATTTAACCATTCTTTAATGTTTGATATTTAGGTTGTTTAACTTTTTTTTTCCTATTATAAATTTGCTGCAGTGAATACCTCTGAACAGAAATCGTGTCCTAAGTTTCTTACCACTTTCTTAGGGCAGATTTCCTAGAAGAGGAGAATTAATGGGTCAAAAGTCAAATTTTGCGAACAAACAAAAATCCTATCTCTAAAGCTGGAAACTGAAATTATTACCCTGGAATCAGAAAGTTGTTCTCCCATCTGAAACGCATTTCAAGAACAAACTCCTGCCAGAGATGTGCCACTCCTTTCAGTCCTCCATGGTAGAAATTGATCATACAAAGACACAAAGCCAATTTGTATGTTAAACTATCAGATGGTGCAGATTTGAACTGATTGTAGAGATTCTAAATTTAACAAAACAGAAACAAAGCAAAACTTGTTAACAACATATTTACATGTATAATCAAAAACTGTGTAGGTAGAGATTTTAATACTGAAATTAATCTATCCTACCAAACCTGCTTTTATCATATGTCTAATACATTATTGCCTAAATTGTTCTTAGGCAGCTCCATGTTTTCAAGATCTCTGTAAGTATCAAAAAGTGAAGCTATAGTTTAGTGAGCCTAAAGTTATAGCCTTCAATTTCTTCTGTGGAATCTTTAAGATATATTCCAAATTTCAGGTGTTGTTATAAAAATCTTTTCACTACAAATGAGTACCCACTTGTCAAAATCAAAAACATAAAATCAGAACTGTATAAACTGAAAATGTAAAGCCTACTTTTCCTCCTCAGTTCATGAAATCACTTCCCCAAAATAACTATTGCTAACAATTTGATATATCTGCACACCTGTCATTTAAACTCTCATTTTTCAATTTATCAAAGACTTGAAAGAGGAAAACATGAAAATTCTACTTCATTTTACATGTTACTTCATTAAAGAATTTTCCACTCTCTGTCCAGTTTTGAAATACAAAGAAGAATCTGCTGCAAAATTTGATGATTTATGAAAAGTGTAAAATGAAGGCAATCCTATAACCATGCACAATATATTTGTTATTTTTTTCACTGTTTCCAGAAAAGTTCTTCTACCCAAAATATATATCTATGCCAATATTCTATAGTAGGGCATTGTCTGAATGAAGGCCATGATATCATTTTCACTCAAGTTTTACTAAGGTGATTTTTAAAATAAAAAGATCCCTATTTCAAAACAGAGAAAGCTTTATAGTGAGTGCTAGAAAATTTTCACGTTTTCCTCATCCAAGTCTTTGATAAATTGAGAAAAGAAAGCTTAAATGACAGATGTAGAGCTATAAAACTGTTTACAGTAGTCATTGTTGTGAACTAGATTTCATGACTGTTGCTAGAAATATAGCAAAACCCCTAGAAATTCAATGCATTTAAAATATTTTAGGGCTCCCCTGGTGGTGCAGTGGTTAAGAATCCGCCTGCCAATACAGAGGACAGCGGTTCAAGCCCTAGTCCAGGAAGATCCCATGTGCTGCAGAGCAACTAAGCCCATGAGCCACAGCTACTGGGCCTGCGCTCTAGAGACTGTGAGCCACAACTACTGAGCCCACGTGCCACAACTACAGAAGCCCACACACCTAGAGCCTGTGCTCTGCAACAAGACAAGCCATCCCAATGAGAAGCCTGCACACTGCAACGAAAAGTAGTCCCCGCTCGCCACAACTAGAGAAAGGCTGCACGCAGCAGCGAAGACCCAATGCAGCCAAAAATAAATAAATAAAACAAATATTTTTTAAAATTTTTTAATAAATAAAAAAATAAAATATTTTAATATTAATTAACTTACATATTCTTCACTCTCTAATGGAGGATTACTGTTGTCTGTTGAAGAAGTCCCATCTAACGGTTTCTCAGAAGCAGCATCAGGGAATAAGAACTTAGGAGGGAGGAAGAAAGAAAATAATCACATCTTCAACGAAATTTCTCATTTTGTTGACTTTTGTAACTCATATAAACACTGACTTTTTAATGGTTTTGTTTTTAAAATGATGAGAATGCTCTTACTGTACTGCCCAGTTAGTTCTACAATACCTCAAACATTTTCTATTTTTCTTCAAAAATACATTGTTTCAGTGACTAGTCAATTTTAAAATCAGATTTTTCTTGACTGTGTAACCACCTGGTTCTGTGAATTGTTCAGTTTACAGAATGTAAAACCAGAATCTCTTCACTATGATTTCAGGCTCATCCAATGTCATTAAATTTTTTTTAACGTTATTATTAAAAAGACAAAATTATAAAAGAAAATTTTAAAACACCCAAACATTCATGAGGCTCTGTAGAGAAGAATCATCCATGGGTTTTTATACATGAAATGCTACAAGTATGATATTAAAGACCCGTAATTTTATCTTACGAGATACCCATAGAAAGTGGGAAGCAGACTAAACCTGTAATGACCAGTGTATCCTTTCCACATGATTTCTGTTAACATGTGTGAGGGAGTGTGTGTGTGTGTGTGTATGTGTGTCTTGTCTGTCTGTGTCTGTGTGTGAGAGAGGGTGTGGAGAAGTGGTAAAAAGCTATATAATTGGAATAAAATCTCTAAGGATACATTCTCAAGAAGGGGCCTTCTCTACAGAAATTTACTTTCAATCCTTTTATCACTATTCCTCCCAAGTGCTTTGTGGTACTGCTGATTTGTAACTCCTTTTACTATGCATACTTTGCCACATATTACAGAACATGCTAAACAGACTTTTTTAAATGAGAGGAACTACCAAGTGCCAACCTCCACTACTAAGCACATTTACAAACAGTATCCTATTCTCCTACCACTACGTGAGCTACGTATCAGTGCCCACATCTTACAAATATACAAACTAAAAATGTGGCTAAAAGTCTTGCTCAAGTAAACAGCAGGGATAAGATTAACATCAAGTTTTCAAGTCCTATATCCTTTTCATTGCACTACTCTTGAAGGTTTTTCCCAAGAACGTCTCAGTGCACAAATTGCCAGAAGTACGATTTTAACTACAATTATAGTAAGAGGAGCTATCATCTAGCAAAGGCCTGTTTTATGCCAGTGTAACAGAAGGTCCTTTAGTACTCACAACAATCTCACAGGTTTTCATTAGACTCATTTCAAATGAAGAAACTGAAGTTAAATGGCTTGTTCAAAGTCATACCATAAGTCAGGATTAAACCCTGTGTATGGCTCCTAGGCCAGGCCTGTTCCACCACCCTATACCTAGGGGACACCCTAGCCCCTTCCAGTACTCGCTATGAAGTTTTCTCTGGACTGTTGTGAAAGAAAGTTTTCGAGAATACCATTCTGATCATGTCAACCTTCTGCTTAAAATGGCATTAAACTGTTAAGATGAAGCCCAGTGCTTCAACATGGCAGGTTACCTCCTACTCTCCTCGTCCCTGGCCACCCTCTGGGAAGTACCCTGCCATACACCAAACTGTCCAACATGCTCTCTCAGGCTTCTGCTATTCCTCTGCTTCTAAACCTTCTGTCCCTCTTTATGAAGCTTTCCCTGATCCCCACTGCTCAGACAGAGACAGATGAACCCTCTGCCGTGTTCTCACAGCCCCTTTGCCAGAATTCTCACATGTAACATGGTACTGTAACTACTATTTACTTTCCTTCTTCCCACTACACTAGTGGGAACTCATTGTGGAGACGATGTTTTACTCATTTTATATTCCCAATCCAGTGCCTGCCACATCGATGGGACTGAATAGATAATGAATAAATGAGTGTGCATATAGACATATAAAAACATTACATTTAGTTTACCAAGAGAATTGTATTGAGGACATCATTATTCAGTGGTGATTCTTCTACACCTCTCTGTTTTCGTATTTTCTTCTTTGCAGTGTGTACCATATTTGAAACTGATAATTTATGAATTGGAACCGGTGCAGGCTCTGTCAACTTTGACAAAGCATGAGTTATATCAGCAGCTTCTATAAAAAGAATAGAAATGAATACATATTATATCACCAACCTTGGCAGGTTAAAGTGATGAATAAACTGATGACTGTACAGAATATTTTAGTCACTCTTTTCATTAGTGACTTTTTACTAATACACATGTTCAGCTTTATATGGATGCATGATTGACAAAGGTGTAACATAATTTCTGCCCAGGGAACTTCAAAAATAAACCTCTTTTCAAAATATCTTACATTTTTGGTGGAAAGAACTTATTAATCACACAATGTTTTAACTCAGGGTATATATAGCCTGGAGAAAATGGTAGCTGCCTAGTTCATCAAAACTTGCTTCCCCAACATAACTCAAATTAGAAAAATAGATGAAAAGTTGCTGGAACATTTGAAAATAACTTTTAAAAAAAGAGAAAGGTGTCACCTCTTCCTTCTTCCTCAAATGTGGATCGTCCGAGAATCTCATCAGTTGACTCCTTTCGACGGCAAATTTTAAAAAACTCAGTGACAAAATCACCTACATAGAAAAAAATGTTACTCATTTTTGAAACATAACTGAAAGAAATCAGTCCTATAAATAAAAGTACATGTCTTTTCACAAAAGCTATTAGCTAAGATATGATAGAAAAAGAACCATTCAGTTTTTCTACCCAATCCAAAAAGTAATCCTATTTAAAAGGTAGCCTTGCTTTCTCTCCATAGTCCAGGATAGTAAAAGTTTTTCCTTAGAATTACTTCTAGAATGAAAGGAAAAAATAATTGAACCTGATATATTAAGCAGTTACTATTTGCCTGAATAAGACAAATAGTATCTATTCTCATTAAGTTGTACAAGTAACAAGAATATTACTATATATATGTAGTGGTCTTCTTTCCCTAGCTGCCACCCTACTAGAATTCTGAATCCATTAGAAAAATAAAAATAAATTCTAAAGACATGTTTCTACAGGATTAAAAAATCATGTAGGATGAAGTTATTTCAGCTTCAACTGCATGTTAATGATATGCTTTGTGTCATTATAAGAAAGGGGGAAAAGGTTTGATATCTTCTAAAGAGCTTCTATGAGATATGTGTGCACAAAGAAATTAAATCTTAACAAGAACCATCAGTACTAAAATTATTAGACAATACAATATACTAATTATATCCAAGTTTGAGAATTCACCAACTAGTTCTGAATAAACCTGGAACATTTTCTGGAGTTCTTCAGACAAGTAGGAAAATCCTATAATCTAGTCATATAAACTATATGACTATAGCTTATTGTAGTATATGACTACATAATCCTATAATCTAGTCATATAAACATAAAGTTAAAAAGACAGGGTGAGATTAAGGGGCAGAAGCTTAAAATGAGAAGAATACTTTTAATTCTAAGGTCCTCTGTAATTATCACAAAAGTCAGCGGCTGAGGAATAATAAGGAACTAGGAAGAAATTTAGTGACTAAATTTAATAATTTAGTAAATCAATGATTAAACAAGAGACACCATTTATTGAATACTCATTATAGATAGGCACTGCGTTAAATGTGATACACATACACACACGTACATGATCTTATTTGATCCTCTTACTAACACTCTGAAGTATGTACTATTGTTACCTCTATCTGACTGACACTGGAAGAGATTGTGAAACTTGCTCAAACTGGTGGATCTAGGATTTCAAACAAGGTCTATCCAACTCAAACTCTTGATATAAACCCTCTATTATCTCCCTATACCCCAAGACAAATTCACTGATGGCAGGAATTTTACCTTATCTTTGTATTCACTATTATATAGTTAGCACAGATGGCAGTGCTAATAAGCATTTAATAAACAGCACATGATGAATGATAAAGAGCCCAAGAAAAAGTGCTTTAGAGAAATGCCCTAATATTGTCATCAGTAACTCCTAGGTTGAACGGTAATTTATCAGGTTAAATGAAATAAAGGTGGCACGGATGAACACAGAAATGGAGGAAATAATTTTCATGTGTACTAAATATAAGAGAAAAAGACTGGAAAGAGGAGATAGGTTCAGAAGATTTCATGAAAGAGGTATTATCTACAAAAATGGGAAGGGAAAGATAATTCTAGACATGGGATATAATAATAGGATCTGAATACCAATGGATAGCTTTTAAAGTATTTCTATTTATGTTATTCCACTGACTTCTTCAGATATCCCTATGATGTGTACAAGATTATTAACACCTCTTTTCCTCTATCAGAAAAAAGATTTGGGGCTTCCCTGGTGGCTCAGTGGTTGAGAGTCCGCCTGCCAATGCAGGGGACACGGGTTTGTGCCCCGGTCCGGGAAGATCCCACATGCCACGGAGTGGCTGGGCCCGTGGAGCCATGGCCACTGAGCCTGCGCATCCGGAGCCTGTGCTCCACAGTGGGAGAGGCCACAACAGTGAGAGGCCCGCGTACTGAAGAAAAAAAAAAAAAAAACCAAATGACAAGAAAGCAAGTCTGCTAGTACTATTCAAGAGTAACTAGAAGGATTCACTGCTGTTGACAAAGATTTCTTTTTAATGGAGTTAACCGAGGAGGTCACAATGTAAAACAATAAAAATAAAAAATACTTTTTGGATAGGTGAAATAAAGTATAAAGAATACATTCAGTGTTCCTGATCTGGAGGAGAGACAGATTTGTGTTATTTCAGGAAAGGAACATAAATATCTTACCTAGCAAACACTGAGGATTATCAGCTTTTCGAACTCTAACAGACCAATGGGGAGCCTGAATAGGATCCAAATCACTAAAAGGCAAAACAATAAACACAAGATCCTATTTATGGCAATCTGCAAGACTCATACATTTACCAAAATGCAGTCTAATAAAAACATTATACAGAAGGACAAGCAATCCATTTTGCCTCCCTTAAACTTACTGTTATTCATATGCAGACCATTTAGATAAGTTAAAAACAATAAAACCTTAAGACATCAAAGTTCATAGACAAAAAAAGCACAAAAGGAAAAACAAAACAAACTAATCAAAAAACATAAGAATGATCCTGACAGGCAACATACAATGATAATCTAATGAGAATTACATTTTAGGAATAAAGAAAATGAAATGAGAAACAAGCAAGAATCCATAATAATTTTAATCTGCTTTTTGTTACATTATTAATAAAAAAAGAAACTATAAAAATTTCCACAAGATCAGAAGTGCCCCATTTTCTCAGTTAATCAGATTATGGTGCATTCACTTAACAGAATACTATGCAGCAATTTAAAAAGTGACAACACAGATCTACATTTATTAAATGAATAAAGGTATTAAATGAATGAAGCAAATTAATATATAAATTTATAACTTAAAAAGATATACCCCCAAAATGCTAACTGGTTATTTTTTAAGTAATGGAATTGTAGGTAGTCTTTACTTTCTTCTTCTTTTTTTTTTTTTTGCGGTATGCAGGCCTCTCACTGTTGTGGCCTCTCCCGTTGCGGAGCACAGGCTCCAGACGCGCAGGCTCAGCGGCCATGGCTCACGGGCCCAGCCACTCCGCGGCATGTCGGATCTTCCCGGACCGGGGCACGAACCCGTGTCCCCTGCATCAGCAGGCGGACTCTCAACCACTGCGCCCCCAGGGAAGCCCTACTTTCTTCTTTTAATTTATTCATCTAAATCATCTGATTTTAAAAGTTCATGTTACTTTTACTGTCAGAAAATACAACACATTTATTTTAATTATTAAAAAAAAGTCATCTATTTCTCACTGTTCTGCATCAACCATGAGACTGTACTAAAATTATGTTACTCCTTCTCCATGTTCTTCCAGGATAGTGCTCACTGTAATTTTCAATTTTTTCCTGTGCAATTTTGTATTGCCCAGGAGTATATGACATGGATGTTCTGTTATTTGACATTTAATGATGAAATATTATTCCCACATATTTTGATAACCATCATCTCTTCAAAGTCCTTTATCAAATGCTTCTTACCAGCTAAGAAAAGTTCAACAGAATTATGCATTGAATCCCAAACTGCTTAAAAACACCTTTGCTAAAACCAAGTAAGATTCAGATTGCTCATTTTCCCAGAACTAAGGACCCTATCTCCAAAGCCCACAGCTTAAAACACATCTATAATACATATCAATCAGTCTAAAAAGTGATCTTTAAAAACAGAAAAACAACAACCAACTGTATCAGAAACTGATACAAAGAAAAATTGCTAACCACTTGGCAGTTAATTTATTCTACTGAAGTTTGTGAACCTCTAAGTACTACTCTTAACATACTTACGAATAAACATCATTATCCACAATGATACCTTCAGTCAGGTGAGGCCATGTAGTTGCTAAGTGGAGTTCACTAAAATAAACAAAACGTAGAATATGTCCATAAGCTTTAATACTGTATATATACATCCTGACTCAACAATTCTACTTCTAGAATTGTATCTTCAGTAAATAACCAGAGATGTACATATATGTTAAAAGTGGTCATTATTTATAATACAATAAAACTGTAAACACCCAGTTTAGCAAACGGTAGCACATTCATATAAAGTTAATGTCTGCAAGAAAAAACTATGCTATACATAATAGCCAAAAGTATAAGTAAACCAAATGTCTATCAGCTGATGAATGGATAAATAAAATGTGGTAGTATTGCATACCATGGCATATTATACAGTCACAAAAAGCAATGATGTACTGACTCATGCTAAATGTGGATGAACCTCTAAAACATGCTAAGAAGCCAGACACAAAAGGTCATATATGGTATAACCCAATCTATATGAAATGTCCAAAACAGTCAAATCCATACAGGCAAAAAGTAGATTAATATTTGTCTAGAGCTAGAGGGCCTAAGGAGCCTAGGAGGGGATGACAGTTAAGAGGTGAGGGGTTTCTTTTGGGGGTAATGAAAGTGTTCCAGAATTAGATACTGATGATGGCTGTACAACTCTGTAAACACTAAAAACACTAAATTGTATACTTTAAAATTGTGAATTTTATGGTACATAAATTATATCTCAATTTTGAAAACACCATGATACAGATCAGGGATTGGCATACTTTTTCTACAAAGGACCAGAAAGTAAGTATTTGGGGCTTTTTATGGACCATGTAGTTTCTGTTATATTCTTGTTTTTTTTTCTTTTAAAACCCTTAAAAATGTATAAAGCATTTTTAGCTCATTACCTATACAAAAACAGGCTATTGGCCAGATTTGGTCCACCGGTCATAGTTTGCTGACCTCTTATTATAGATGAATATTAAATTTCAGAAAGTTTTCATGTGAAATTATAAAATCAAAAACAAGCCACAAAAAATATACAAGATGACAAACATTTATAAAATGTACAAAAATACTGTGCAGAAAAGAGTTATCATAGCAGGCCTGATACTTAGAAAGGCCTACTTGCAAGGTTGGCCCCTGGCTTGACATCTGGAAACTTGAATTTCAGGAGGATTTCTACCTTTCCCTGATAAGAATGGTTCACTGTGCCTAAATTACCTGTGCAAACAATACAGTTTATGCAAACATCTGGTTTCCTTCTGGTACATGCTAGGCAGAGGGTGCCTACATGACCAGTCTCTGATTAAAAACCCCAAGTGTTGAGCCTCTAATGAGCTTCCCTGGTACACAGCCTTTCATACATGTCACAGTTCATTGCTGGGAGGATTAAACGTGTCCTGTGTGACTACACTGGGAGAGGAAGCTTGTCCTTGGTTTTCTCTGGACCTCACCCTATGTGCCTTTCCCTCTGCCATTTTTTGCATTGTATCCTTTTGCTGTAATAAATCATAGGCATGAGCACAACTATGGTTACGTCCTGTGAGTCTTCCTAGCAAATCAACATAAGGGTGGTGTTGGGGGCCCTTGTTGCATATATATATACATAAACATGTACATATATATACCTACTTCATGCATATGAAAAATACTGGAAGCACATATAACAAGCTGTTGTCAGTGATCACCTATGACTAGGGGGGTTATGAATTTACTGATTGTTTTTTTCCTGTCTAGATTCTGAACTCACTTCTTATGTTTGTAGAATACAGAAGCCAAAAGAGCCAATTATTTCACTTCTCTGATATTTGGTGATGCTCGACTAACTAGCAACTCCTGTCTGAGACACTGAATCTACAAGTACAGTTAGGAATTCACTGTGAGAGCAGGGCCAGCACTACACAACAATGCAGTGTAACCTTGGTTATGAACCGGACAACTAGGCACCACTGGCTCAAGCCTATTTTCTGAGCCCAGTTCTACAATGGACCCAATTAAACTTCTGAGTTTGAGTTACCAAATACGTTTCCAATAAACTGATTATTTGCTTGAATTAGAGTTGACGAGTACCATTTGCAACTAAACAATCTGACTACTAAACATATGATTTTTGCCTTTTTTAACGTTATCTAAATTTTTTCCACTGAACGTGAATTTATTACTTTAAATAAAACTACTTTTTAATGTAAAAAAAATGACCACAAACAGTATGTGATATCAGAGGACATGAATGGTTAGAGGTTTAAAACTATACACTCCTGAATATTTTTAGGTATGAACCGCAGATTCAGTTCCTAAGTTTTTATGACTATGGCCTCTCCTCTCCCTCTAACTATAGAACAATTTCTTTGACAAGGAGAGAAGACACCGGAAAAAGCCTCTTCATTTCCTCTTCCACTACCAAAGATGCCTTTTCAAAAGCATAGTGCCCACAACATTTGCTAATCACTGTTTGATTTAAATGGTCTGCCAATGTACACCATCTTATCCTCAACTTATTTCTGTGTTCTTCTTCAATCACTTGTTCCTTTGCTGACTGACTCCACATCATGATATAAATTTGGAAGAAATATTTAATCATTAAACCTTCAGATTTCTACCAGGTCAATTTATTTCTCTCCCCCTAAAATTTTCCCTAAGTGAAATTCAAATAAATGAACCAGTTGGAGGGCCACAAATATATCTGTAATCCACCTTACACCTTTTCTCCCTTGCTCACTACATTCTAGCCATGATAGCCACCTTCTATTTTCTTCAGTAAACTCGCCAAGCTCTTTCCTGCATCAAGGCACTTTGCACATGCTGTTCCTTCCACCTGGAATGGTCATTCTCTCACTCTTTGCCTGGCTAAATCCTCCCCTAATTGACACTCAGAATAAATTTCACTTCCTTTGAGAAGACTTTACTGATGGCATATCAATCTAAACTAGTTCCTCATTTTACTGTTTATCATTACATCCTGTACTTTTCCTTCAAATTATCCCACAATTTGTAATTGTATGTTTATTTAGGTGATTAGTTCGTCTACTTCCTTTAAGTAGACTGTAAATGCCAAGAAGGCAGAAACTGTCTGTTTTATTTACTTAGGTATCTTCCTTACTTGGTATAGTGCCAGGCACATATAATAAATATCAATTTTAAAAGATACTCACTTTATTGTCTCCCTTAAATGATTTTTAAGTTAGAAGTATTATTATTTCTACCTTTATGTGAGAGTATTAAAGATATATGTATACATGTGAATATATTTTTTTAAATAACCAAATAGTTTAAAAAATGAGACAGTTTTTATATCTGCACCATTTATATTTTCCGAATATTTTGCTATCAGTCATTAAATTTTTCAACCTCTGCATTTTCTTGTGAAACAGTTTTTTTTTAAGTTCAGTAGTTCTTCTAGAAAAGCAACTGGGTAACCTATAAGGTCACACTTGTGTCTTTTACTTATGTCTTAATTTCTGTATTTTGAAGAAGTGGCCACGAAAAATGAAAACTGTTAATTCTGGGTCATGGACATATGAAAGTTTGTTATATAAAATATTGTCTGGGGACTTCCCTGGTGGCCCAGTGGTTGGGAGTCTGCCTGCCAATGCAGGGGACATGGGTTCGAGCCCTGGTCCGGGAGGATCTCACATGCTGCGGAGCAGCTAAGCCCATGTGCCACAACTACTGAGCCTGTGCTCTAGAGCCTGAGAGCCACAACTACTGAGCCCACGTGCCAAAAAAAAAAAAATGTCTTTCTGACACCCCAAACTCTAAAATATTGTCTGTGCTTTTCAATATTTAAAATATTTCCCCCAAAGTATACCAAGAACCACTTCTATATGGAATAATCAACAAATTATATTCTGTACATTTTATGTATTACTTTAAACCCTCTTTTACTTCTTAAGTTACAGAGAAAAACACAAAGATGGACAGATTGTTACATGTAGGTCTCTATTTCCAGTACTACATTCATTCCAGGAGGCTGCAGTATTATAAAACACAGTAAAATCAACATCAATATAATTTAAAAAGTAAAAGTCCCATAATTCAAATGATATAATGAAATTCGCACCTAATAGGATCTTCACAAGCACCAAATGGTAACTTGCCAAATTCCAGGCCTCCCACTTCTCCTCCTACAAGGGCATCTATATCTGAACAAGAAAAAAAAAAATTTTCCATCAGTTAGCCAAAAATGGAGAAATAAGAATTTAAATCTAGGTAGGTCAGCCCTTTGAGAAATTAAAGTTTTAATAGTGTCTACATTAAGGTACATATAGCAAGTTAGAGAACAGTCAGATATTAAAGACTTCCCCCAAGAATGTTATAGTAAAAGGACACATTTAATTCCTATTTGTAAAGTGCTGTATTCAAGCTATGCACTCTAAATTTTACTCTTCGGAAATAGTCCTTAAATATCACTCAAGAGAATAATATTCCTGTAAATTTCTTTTCATTTTCTCAGAATGTGATTAATAGCATCTAAAAGAAAGATTATCTGAGTATTAAAAAATTTAATCATCAACCTACATTCATCAGTTTTGCTGTCAATAATTTCTGAATAGCCCAAATTAGTCATCATTAATAAAACCTTATATCAGCTGACAGTACACAGAAATATCTGAAGTTCAGAAAAGAATTTCCATTCCATTATGAATGGTATCTGAGATTAGAGGAGAATTTAGAGGGTATATCACCCCTTAGCTCCATCCCTCTTGAAGAAGTAATAAACACTTCTAAAAGACTTCAAAAACATTTCCCTTTGAAATAATAGATGGTTGTTTTTAATTATTCACACTACACTAAGAATTTCTAAAATTAAAGTCTACTGTTGAGTTATGAACACTCCCAGATTTGCTAAAATTATGTTTGACAATTATCTACACCCTAACTAAATTATTAAAATTAGTTATTAAATATGGCTCAATTACTTGATTCAGTAAATTTTCTCAAGTCAATTCATTCCATTTTTCCAACTAAAGAATGCTTACAATAAAGATCACAATGACTAGCTTTACTATAAGATGTGAATTAAGAGTTCAAAATTTACAATAAGCACTTTTTTTTTTTTTTTTTTTGCCACGCCACACTGCATGCAGGATCTTAGTTCCCTGACCAGGTATTGAACCCATGCCCCCACTGCAGTGGAAGCATGGAGTCTTAACCACTGGACCGCCAGGGAAGTCCTAAGCACATTTTTTAAACCAGTAAGCTAAAAATTATTAATAGACTATAACTGTACAAAACTTTTACTCAGATTAAAAGTTGAAAAGCTACACTGTAGAATGAAAGGATGATGGGACTTGGAGTTTGACCAGGATTTAAATGTGAACTTTATCACCTGGTGACCATGTGGCCTTGGGCCAGTTACTTTTGTTCTCTAAGGAAGATAACAATACTTGTCTCATAGGTAAATGGGAATTACCTGAAACAGTATATAAAATGCCAGGCACAGTGTCTGGCCCATATTACATGTTCAGTCCCTTCCCCTTAAAAGAGAAAATATTAAAAATTTATATGGTTTTCAATCCACTGAGAAAGAAGGTTAATATTTTGATGCCCATTTTAAAAAACTAGCAATAGAACATTAACAAAGGCGTACTGTTGTCTGGAAACTAAAATTACCAAAACAAACATTTGAGTCTTCTAATATAAATCTCAGCTTAGCTTTTATTTCCCTCTGCTGTAGTTTAGATGGAGTTCTTTTACTGCACATTACTTTCAAATTATTCAGTGGTATATAAAATAAAACAGTAGTATATATAACCACCAAAAGCTAAATGTACATTAATTTTAGTAACATCCCAAGATAATCAATTTACTATTTTCAATCTCATAAACAAACCATTTTGGAACAAAAATAAACAGTAAAGAATATTATTTTATTATAATTTATTTCTCTTTGAGGAAGGTAGAATGGAAAATGTTTTCAGGCTAGTAAAATCCTTGTAATTATTTTATAAGTTTATATTAAATTTCTTATTAGATAGACTTGGATATAATTGCACTTTTTGTGAGAGAAACATCCAGGAACCTAAACCTCACTTAATTAAGCTAAATGTCCACCAGGCTGAGCTTTTCTAGAACTCAGATAATGTCTGTTCATATCTGTGTCCTGGCAGAGCCGGCCTATTATAGGCTAATAATTAATGAGTGTTAATGAATCAGTATATCTATGGTTAAGTAGGTAAAATGATTTTAATCACAGTTTTATAAAAATGCAAGTTGAAGTAAAATACTCTACAGCTCTTCCCAGCGTAAGTGTATATGTATATACACCTTTTTCTCTTTTCTGCTTTCCTTATTTAGCCCTCTTCTTCAAACTCTACTGTCTATAAGGTTCTGTGTGTGTCTGTTCGCAGCCTATGAGGGTGGCTTCTCTTATTATATTCTGGAAGTAGACATTTTACTCATTACGTACTAATTTGCAGCACACGATGTTCCACGGCAAGGGAATGCTTTATAAATAATATTAGCTTTCAAAAACAGATTGTCAGGGCTTCTCCGGTGGCGCAGTGGTTGAGAGTCCGCCTGCCGATGCAGGGTACACGGGTTCATGCCCCGGTCAGGGAAAATCCCACATGCCGCAGGGTGGCTAGGCCCGTGAGCCATGGCCGCTGAGCCTGCGCATCCGGAGCCTGTGCTCCGCAAAGGGAGAGGCCACAACAGTGAGAGGCCCGCGTACCACCAAAAAAAAAAAAAAAAACAGATTGTCAAGTACAGAATAATTCTGTCTCTAGAACAACCTACACAGCTTTTTTTAAGAGAAAAAATATGATAAAGGCAAAGAAATCAGCAATATTACATTTAAAGTGAGTTACAAATATTTCAAACACTTGAAACACATTGTTAAACAGTTTTAATTTCTGAATATATTTTCTCTCCATTTATATTAAGTTAAATATAGTTCTAAATTATCTCACCTGGAGGCTGCTGAGGCCAAAAATACTGCTGCCAATCCTGAAGTACATAGGTAAACCGTATAGCAATACTAACTGGAGGCAATGGAGTTAAAGTACATCCCTAGGAAATAAATGCAAAGACAATACCATGTAAATGTTAGTACCCTTGTAAATACCAGAACCAAATTTCAAACTACTGGAATGGATAAATTACTACCTTCATGACATGTGGATTTTCAGATTACAGTGTTAGATATGGCACGCACATTCTAGCCATGAAAAATGTATGATATTCTAGCCATTAAAAAGGAAAACAAAGTCACTAAGTTATTAGAGCCAAAGGTGCAGAATTTAGGAAATCATTTTCATGGGAGAAATTCTCACAGCTTAAAAGCTCAAGAGATGAATTAATGCCAGAGAGCAAATTACATTAAAATAAAGCTGTTTAAACTAGTACCAGGAAAAGAGATATTAAATTTTATTATGTAAAGTGCTCTTTCAAAATATCTTATACAATTTTAATTATACAAACAAATTTCTTACTATTCTCTTCAGCCATGTTGAATGTGGAAAAAAATGTGACTCATTTTTTAAATAAGGTAAAACTATTATATAAAGTATAACACTAGGTTTGAGAAGATGATGTCTTTTCTTTCTTTTAAATGAAAATAAACTCAAATTAAAGCCAGTCTTAAATATTTAACCAGAATTTTAGACTGTGACAAATGGCCACTCATGTAGTTTATATTAATGAATCAGAAAATTTAGATCTATCTTTACATTCATTAAAAATCATAAAAATTAATAATATCATCCAAACATCCCACAATTTCAGCTTCCCTTAATAATGGTTAACCTATATTAATGTGAAATAGGACCTAAATATGCATAGGAATGACCTAGTAAGCTTGTGAAAATGTAGATTCAATAGTATTCTGCATATCTACCCAGTTTCCAGGTGTTGCTGATATTGCTGGTCAGGAGGAATAAAGAGACATTTAGCTCAGCAGCAGCATCTATAAATGTCATTAGTAACTTTAACTGAATACAAACTCAATCTCAAGTCACAAAATAAGGTAGCTGCCAAAAAAAAAAAGCGAATAATTCAGTTTTGGGCTGCTGTGTCCTAGACAAGCAAGGTAAGATTCTGGCTGGTCAGGAATATTTATTTTTTACTCAGGTCTAGATATCAAATGAGCATTCACCTGTAATTGGGTGTAAATGATCTAGAAACCATAACAAGGTCACTTTGACACATAACCTCCGCTCCAGTCACATAGCAATGTAGACAAATACAGAAAGAGATGACCAAAAAGAAATGTCTAGGACCAAACATGACATGAATATCTTTGTGGGCCTTATAAAAGGTACAGAAAATCCAAAGTGTTAAATCGGGTTCAAGGCATATGCTTGCTGAGTTCCACATGCAGACGAAGGCAGTGAGAGCCAGGATTACAGACTGCATTAAATGGAACCAAAGGTACTCCGCCCAGAATGAGGGTACTGTAAGACTCTCGGCTTAAGGCAGACGCTGGGGCAGGGCACTCCTGCTTCGTGCAGTGGCTTTGTTCGAAGGTATGGGGCTAGGGAAAGTTGTGTGAGCGGGGGACAAACCCACTCTCATGACCCAAGCAAGCAATCCAATGAGTCCAAGACTCAATGTGCAATACCCCAATATCAATATGGAGCAAAAGGCTCCAAACACCATTTTAAGACCAGTGTCTGAAATATTCTGCAGGTAAGGAGCAACCACAAAATTACAAAACCACTAGAGAGGATGGGAGAGAAAGTTAAAAACTGTAAATAAAGCCTTCATTCAAAATGAGCCTGCAAACAAAATTTCCCCAGAACATGAAGAAATGTAGTTCTAAAAAAGACAAATATCCAAAACAACAATCAGAATATAAAACTATGAAATATAAGCAACATCTGATAGAATGAAGAATGTCTAAACTGAAAAAGGAAAGACTAGGGTATGAGAGAGTTTTCAAATACTTAGAGGATTATATGGCAAAAGAGGATTTAAACTTAAATTTTATGTGATTCCAAGGACAACCACCCTCTGCTGCTACCCTGCCAATGAAGCCTTTTCTAATAATTAGATCCATGTGAAAATGAAATAAACTGCTAGTCGAGGGTGAGTGCCTTGGAACACTTCTAGTAGATTTAAAGAGTAATATTTATAAAGATAGCTTTATAAAGAAAGTATAAGAGAGCCACATATTGGGTAGCTTTAACTATGTAAAACAACTAAAGTACCCAAACCAGGTCTCAATTATCTTAAGTCCAACTCTATCAAATCAACTTTGAGAAATGTTTCGTATTTAGACAAGAGGTTTGTGAAAGTTCTGACAGATGATGTGATAAACTGATTAAGAACACTTTTTTTTTAAGTACAATTAGTAAATAGTCATAATGAAAGTCAGGCTCCACAGATCAAGGTGGTCCCCAGTTTCAGTAAAGAGAAATTGAGTAACATAAAAGAGTGACAAAAAAGATCCATGAAAATAACGTTCACTAATGTTTTTTAAGAAGAGGAATAAAGCATTAATATTTGCATCTGACTAGAATTTGATCTAAAATAATTAAATATAATTGAAGACTTCTGGTAGAACAAAGTAAAACTAACGGGGTAGAAATAACGCATACTTGACTTTTTCAAAAATTTCTCAAAGCAACACGTGTAGAATTAAGCAGTACTTAAAGCATTTCAGAGTCCAGAAAGGTTCTGAAAAAAAGTTACATACAGACATGGAACTTTCTAAAAGATATGCTTCTATGCTTTTTTTTAATAGAGATAATCACAAGAAACAGCTAACAATAGTTATTTTGAGGAAAGGGACTAAGGGTATAGAGAAGTTTATACTTAAATTTCTTAACCCAGTATATGCAGACTTTTTAAAAAATATCAAACGGATTTATCTGGGTGGTGATAATCCTACCACCCTGCTATTTATGGCCTCAAAATTGAAAACATATTTTTTATGAAATTAAATTCTAATCCTAAATATCTTTCTACAAACAATGTATGTTAAAAAAGACATTTCAGCGTTTTTTCTCACATTTTTTTCCTTTTCAAAATTTGCAAACCTTCAGAAAGGTTGCAAAGCTAGCGTAATGAATACCGGTATGACTTTCACCAAGCTCACCAATTAACATTTTGATACACGCACATACTATCATATATTTACATAAATAATTTTTTGGGCTGAACCTCTGAAAGTAAGTTGTAGGCATCATGGCAATTCACCCCTAAATACTTAGCATGTAATTCTTATGAACAAGGGTTATCACACTCAAGAAGTTTAATATTGATACTATTTTCTAACATATAGTCCATATTAAAATTGCCCCAACTGTCCCAATTGCGTCCTCTGTGGCTATTTTGTTTTGATCAAGGATCATGCATGTTATGTTACTTCAGTCTCCTTTAGGCTAAACAGCTCCCAACCTTTGTTTTGCCTATCATGATACTGACATTTTTAAAGAGTCTGGGCTTTACTTTATAAAATATGGCTCATTTTGGAAATATGTGATTGTTTCCTCATGTTTCGATTTATGTTAAACATTTTTAGCAGGAATGCAACACAGATGATATATCCTATTCAATGTACCATACCAGGAGATATCTAATATCAGTTTGTTAATCAAGTTTGATCACTTTTAGTGTAACGGATGTCAACTTAATCACTCAAGGGAACTACTTCTCTAAGTGGAGAATCCCTTCCACCACTTACTTACCTTGTTTTGCTCTCTTTTCTAGAGGTATTCACAAATAGCTCCTCAATCTAGACCCTAATTCTTCCCCCAGAGTAAGCACAGGCAAATCATCCATATCTCTGTGATAGTGTTTTTAAAAAACACCAAAGATATACTGAGCACATCCAATTCAGCCCTGCTGTTCTCAGTCATAGAATATAAGACTGATTAACCTTAAACATCAAATTAAATAGACCCTTGGGGGAAAAAAAGCAATTCAGAACCCAAAGAGTTCACATCTCAGTTACTCATAGTCAGAGCCCTGAACAAGCAACTATGCTGAAGCTCACTCATGTGGTGAAGTTGGCAACATTACTCATTAGAGGAAAAGGAGTATAAAGAGTTAATAACGTAGGGGATAAATGTTAACAAACTGAACAAACAAAATCAGAGCATTAGTACACTAAAAATCTAATTGGACTCTTTGTTGAAACAACACAGTAATTTATGTAGTCAATTACATCTTTCTTCTAAGTAATTACATTTCAACATTAGAAATATTTCTATGTAATCGATAAAATTACCGAATTACTGCTTTTATAAGACTGAAAATATCAATGCCAACTCACAATCTTTGATTTGAAGATATCCAGCAGACCTGATAAATGAGTGTACTGATTTGGCACTTTTCGAAGATGAACCATTTCAAAATCAGTTCGGACACCAGGACCCTGACATTCTCCCACATACGTTCTTCGCCATTTCTGATGAATTTGCACGAAGAGTGGCACCTGGCTATAGGGCATAATTAAAAAGGAATAGACTGTAAGTTCACTAAACACTGAATAACTCCTAAATCTCAAGTTTTTCCACTATTACATTATTTTAATCTCAACTATTTAAAAGCACTAAACAAGGAATACTCCACAGACTTATATTTAAAACAAAAACACTTAGTTCCTTTTCTCCTTACACTAATAAACTGAAGAAATTATCACTTAGTGGCACTTTGTAGTCAGAAAACTATTTTAAAATGGCTGAAAGTCATAAAAAAGGAGAATAAAAATTTTCTTGAATAAAAGTGATCCTATCATATGAGGCTTTCCAAGATCATAATAAAACTTGATTCACAGGTATTAAGCAATATAAATTAAACCCACACTAGTGGTGAATTATTTTGTACTTTATCATTTGAGGACATAGTTCTCCTCCTTATTCAAAGATTTCCATAACCGCAAATTAGCCTACTCACTAAAATCTATTTGTAATCTCAAAATCAATACTCGTAGCACTTTCAAAGCATTTGAAGACATGTGCAGAGAAACAAAAAATTTGAGTTACCTGAATGCATGTTCCTAGCTGAGGCTGAACAAGGCGATGCTCTGTCATCAAGTTTTAAAATTAGATTTTGCACCAAAATTTAAATAAACATTTGGAAGCAAAATACAAAAATAGTACCATTTATTCTCCATTTTAAATATTCATGTAATAGTTCAGTAAGTTTCCCTTTAGAAATGCTTTCCCTAAAGGTTTTGTTGAGTTTGTCCTTATATACCTTATTCCAATATAATAATGTACAAGTACTAATCTTAATCATAATCAAAAACCTAACAGTAATCATTTTCCCTCATAAATTATAATTTAGAATAGTTCTTAAACTCATCTCAAGGTTTTTCGAAATGTCCACCTACCAGCCAGTGTTTCCCAAAGCAACAGACACAGAACTCAGAAGAAGATTGCACTTAGATTCACTGAGAACAGCATCATTATTTGCGGCAGGGGCAATCACCACAAACTCTCGGAGTCCATACCTTAAAAAAAAAAAAAAAAAAAAAGAATAACTGCCATTAAACAGGGGAAAATGTCAGAATACAAAAATTTATTATTTGAGAAACATGAAAAAATTTCCCTGAAGGAAATTAGGCTTGAACTACAGGTCTTTCTTTCTTTCTTAAATGGCAATTGAATCTATAACAACCTGTATTTCCTTCATTTGGTGAAAAATTTCCATCATTCATCTACTATTTTCTCTCTATTCTTTACAAATTAGGAGCAGTTTACTGAAATCACAAAGAAAAAACATTAAATAACAGGTTTGTCTTAAAAGTTAGCTTTCAAAAATAAAAGATGAAAGCCAGCACTGACATCTTGCGTTAATTAACAGATAACATTAAGTCCACTAATGTGGAAAGATAAAGTTTAATTGATTCCCTAAATGTCAGGAAAAGAATTATCAGCCATGATGTACTTGTGCTGAGAACACGGTTTACTCTAGTATCCTAATTAAGGAATTCTTATATTCTTTTACTCAATAACATATTAGATAGGAATCACAAAATTATCAGAAAATGGCTTATTCTTGCTACGGTATCCCACAGTAATGAAAACTTCTCATTTAGTTGACAAGTCCTTTAAAAACCACAGATTTGTAGCCAAAATTTACAAAAATGTTAAGGTCAAATTGGTGATCTTGCCTCCTGAAAATTCCTACCCTATTCACTCCCCAATGTATTTTTATTTAATAATATTTTTTAAATAAATTTATAAAAGGCATTACTCATTTGCCTAATTTATTTTAACTCTATGTAAACAGTTATGAATGCTTATTTTTATGAACATTCTCAAGAAATCCCCCAAAACAGCAATAAAAAAAAAAAGATTTAAAACATTTTAGGGCTTCCCTGGTGGCACAGTGGTTGAGATTCCGCCTGCCGATGCAGGGGACACAGGTTCATGCCCTGGTCTGGGAAGATCCCACATGCCGCGGAGCGGCTCGGCTCATGAGCCATGGCCGCTGAGCCTGCGCTCCGCAACAGGAGAGGCCACAACAGTGAGAGGCCCGCGTACCACAAAAAAAAAAAAAAAAAAAATTTTAAAGTCCAACCCATAATCTGTTTACTGTTTAGATAACAAAAATTTCTTTCATCTTCTCACCTCACCTCCACCCTCCTACCCCTGAAATCAAAATTAGTTATGTAGAAGCAGCATCAAATACTGTAAAGAACCCAGAGCTGTGATTTTTAAGCTCTAAAGGTCTTTAAATACAGTTTTCTTCTTTCTTTTCTTAATGTCCTTGGAAGAAAGGAAACAAAACAATATTTTGCCTTGGTATCCCCAGGCACTAGAGTGAAACCACTGCCAACAGTTTCTTGGTCATTCTTCCAGAACTATTCCATCCATCCATTTACTCATCCTATCCTCAAAAAAGATTGCATTACATATACTTTTTGTACCTTCTTTTCAAAGGTTCATCTCCCCTACTGATCAGTACTTTGTTTCCATTACCTGGAATGTTTCCCCTACACTCAACTGCCATCACAGAATAGCAATGGATTCTTATTTTGAAGATTTATCTCAAATACCACCCCATTACCCCTGTTAAATATGCTCTCTTCTTGGATTTCGAATGTATTTTTTCTATTATCATTAAGAGATCAATATATACAAGTGGTTGACAGGTACATGAAAAGATGCTCAACATCACTAATCATCAGGGAAATGTAAATCAAAACCACAATGACAAATTGCCTTATACCTTTTAGAGTGGCTATCATCAAAAAGAAAAGAAAAACAAGCGGTTCCCTGGTGGCGCAGTGGTTAAGAATCCGCCTGCCAATGCAGAGGACATGGGTTCGAGCCCTGGTCTGGGAAGATCTCACATGCCGTGGAGCAACTAAGCCCGCGCGCCACAACTACTGAGCCTGCGCTCTACGGCCCATGAGCCACGATTACTGAGCCCACGTGCCACAACTACTGAAGCCCGCACGCCTAGAGCCCATGCTCTGCAACAAGAGAAACCACCACAATGAGAAGCCCGCGCACCACAAAGAAGAGTAGCTCTCACTCGCCACAACTATAGAAAGCCTGCAAGAGGCAACGAAGACCCAATGCAACCAAAAATAAATAAATAAAATTGCAAAAAAAGAAAAACAAGTACTGGCAAGGATATAAAAAAAAAGGGAACCCTGGTGGGAATGTAAATTGGTGCACCCAGCAGGAAAAACAGTATGGAGGTGCCTCCAAAAAATTTTTAAACAGAGCTACCATATGATCCAGCAATTCTATTTCTGGGTGTTTATCCAAAGAAAACAAAAACTAATTCAAAAAGATATATGCACCCCCATGTTCAATGCAGCATTATTTACAATAGCCAAGATATGGAAACAACTTAAGTATCCACTGATGGATGAATGGATTAAAAAAAGGTGGTATACATATACAATGGAATATTATTCTGTCATAGAAAAGGATGAAATCTTACCATTTGCAACAACATGGATGGACTTGAGGACATTATGCTAATTGAAATAAGTCAGACAGAGAAAGACAAAATAACATATGATCTCACTTACATATGGAATCAAAAAAAAAAACAAAACCAGAAAACAAACGAAAAAAACAAAAAAAACACCTAGGTCATAGATACAGACAACAGATTGTTGGCTCCCAGAGGTGGTGTGTCGGAGGTGTTCAAAATGGGTGAAAGGATCAAAAGGTACAAATTTCCAGTTATAAAGTAAGTCATGGCAATGTAATGTACAGCATGGTGACTACAGTTAATAATACTGTACTGCATATTTGCAAGTTGCTAAGAGAATAAATCTTAAAAGTTCTCATCACAAGAAAAAAGAATTGTAACTGTGTATGCTAACAGATAATAACAGGACTTACTATGGTGATCGTTTCACAATATATACAAATACCAAAGCATTATGTTGTACACCTGAAACTAATATAACATTATATATCAATTATACCTTACCAAAAAAAAAGGTTGTTTTTATGCACACTGGCTTTGTCAAGAAACCTGATTACACTTGCTAAGCCTCCTAGTGGCAGTAACGAGGAATTAATTTTTTTTTAAAGTTCAATATAAATCATTGATTTACTTTCCCTACTAGAACTACTTGAGCCTGAGATCATGCCTTCATCAAGTAAACAAACATTAGGTGGGAGCTTTAAAAAATGAGCAAAATCAACAAAACATTAAAAAATGGACAAACGGGGGCTTCCCTGGTGGCGCAGTGGTTGAGAGTCCCCCTGCCGATGCAGGGGACACAGGTTCGTGCCCCAGTCCGGGAAGATCCCACATGCCACGCAGTGGCTGGGCCTGTGAGCCATGGCCGCTGAGCCTGAGCATCCAGAGCCTGTGCTCCGCAACGGGAGAGGCCACAACAGTGAGAGGCCCGCGTACCGCAAAAACAAAAAAAAAAAAAAAAAAAAAAGGACAAAGGATTTCAATAGACATTACTCTGAAGAAGATATACAAATTGCAAATAAGCACATGAAAAGATGTAGCCAACATTACTAATTATTAGGGAAATGTAAATCAAAACCACAAGATACTACTTCACATCTATTAGAATGGCTATCATTAAAAAAGCAAAACAGGGCTTCCCTGGTGGCGCAGTGGTTGAGAGTCCGCCTGCCGATGCAGGGGACGCGGGTTCGTGCCCCGGTCCGGGAGGATCCCACATGCCGCAGAGCGGCTGGGCCCGTGAGCCATGGCCGCTGAGCCTGCGCGTACGGAGCCTGTGCTCCGCAACAGGAGAGGCCACAGCAGTGAGAGGCCCGCATACCACAAAAAAAAGCAAAACAACGCAGAAAACAAATATTGACATGGATATGGAAAAATTAGAATGCTTGAGCATGACTGGTGGAAATGCTAAATGGTACAGCTGCTATGGAAAAGAACACAGTGGTTCTTCAAAAATTTAAAACACAGGATAATCAGCAATTCCACATCTGGGCCAATACCCAAAAGAATTAAAAGCATAGACTCAAAACAGATATTTGAACACCCATGTTCACAGCAGCATTATCCACAACAGTCAAAAGGTGGAAACAAACCAACTGTCAATTAACAGATGAATGGATAAACAAAATGTGGGACATACATACAATGAAATATTATTCATCCTTAAAAGGAAAGACATTCTACATACTACAACATAGATGAAATTTGAAGACATTATGTTAAGTGAAATAAGCCAGTCACAAAAGGATAAATATTTTATGATTCTACTTATATGAGGTACACAGAGTAGTCAAACTCATAGAGGCAGAAAGTAGAATGGTAGTTAGCAGGGGCTAGGGTAGGAAGGAATGGGGAGTTATTGTTTAATGAATACAGAGTTTCAATATGGGAAAATGAAAAAGTTCCGAAGATGGACAGTGGTGACAGCTGCAAAAAATTTGAAAGTACTTAACGCCACTGAATGGTACACTTAAAAATGGTTAAAATGGTAAATTTTGTTGTGTGTCACCACAATAAAAAATTAATAAATAAGCAAAATTAATATATATTTCCAATAATGAGAAATATAAATGGCTAATAATTCTATTAAAAGATTTTCAACCTCAACAGTGACTAGGTAAATGAAACAAGATATCACAACCTAGGGGCTTCCCTGGTGGCGCAGTGGTTGAGAGTCTGCCTGCCAATGCAGGAGACACGGGTTCGAGCCCTGGTCTGGGAGGATCCCACATGCCGCAGAGCAACTGGGCCCGTGAGCCACAACTACTGAGCCTGCGCGTCTGGAGCCTGTGCTCCACAACAAGAGAGGCCACAACAGTGAGAGGCCCGCGCACCGCGATGAAGAGTGGTCCCCACTCACCACAACTAGAGAAAGCCCTCGCACAGAAACAAAGACCCAACACAGCAATAAATAAATAAATAAATAAATCACTTTAAAAAAAAGATATCACAACCTATTAAATCTGCAAAAAATATAAAACACTGATAAGATCCAGTGTTGGCAAGAGCTTGGGATATGCCACACAGGTGGTGGTATAAACTCTTAAAACATTTCCATAGGACAAAAAGGTAAAATTTATCAGTATTTAAAATTCACAAAATTTGGGCTTCCCTGGTGGCGCAGTGGTTGAGAGTCTGCCTGCCGATGCAGGGGACATGGGCTCGTGCCCCGGTCTGGGAAGATCCCACATGCCACAGAGCGGCTGGGCCCGTGAGCCATGGCCGCTGAGCCTGCACGTCCGGAGCCTGTGCTCCGCAACGGGAGAGACCACAGCAGTGACAGGCCCGCGTACAGCCAAAAAAAAAAAAAAAAAAAAAAAAAAAATCACAATATTTGAATTATATCTCTCTATATCTATGCTACAAAAACATTCATACAAATGCACAAAGATATATGTACAATGAACTTCATTATAATAGTTTAATTGTGAAAAACCAGAAACAACTTTAAGCTCCTTCAACAGAGAAATGGGTAATTACAGTACCTCCCTATACTAGGAAAAATTTAAGTCATTAAAAAAATAAGGTAAATCTGAACTTAATGATATAAGGCTATATGAAATGCTGAGAAAAAAGAAATATTTATAACAATACTATAGTAAAATCCATATTAAAAAATTCCCCAATGCACAAAAATACATATACATATATCTCACATATTCATAAAAAGTATATGATGGATATAACACAGATTTCACATGGTTTTGTGCTTGGTTATCCAAAACTAAGAAAGCATGAGATGTTTTAGCCCACATTTCTGTGTATGTGGAAAAGGGAAGGATGTGGAGGAGAGAGTGGGAAAAGTGAAGGGGGAATGTGATGTAAGATAATGAGTTTCATTAATAAATCTTTATACTTCCTACAACTTCTACTTTAGCGATTTAAATTTATTCAGACCTCAAATGCATCAACATAAAAAATAAAAATCCCACTATGGCAATACTTAATAATAGAGTTGTTTTATCTAACAAATTACATATGTATACTAAATACTAAGTTTAAATATAAATGAGCCTTAGCATCACATCCTCCAATTGAGAAAGATAGGACAATCTACCACTCTTTTGTCTCTTTTGTTTTGAGATGGCTTTTTCTTTCTTGCTTGCTACAATTTTATAATCCTTACATGTATTACTTTAGAAAGAAATATATTCAGAGCCTCTTCAAACAGTATAAAGAATATATGCATAAAATAATGGATCACCAAAAACGGTGGTGGTAAACAATGACAAAACCATTTCTTTGACATATTTAAATCCCTAGCATCTACAAAAGTAACTTAGAGGGGCTTCCCTGGTGGCACAGTCGTTGAGAGTCCGCCTGCCGATGCAGGGGACATGGGTTCGTGCCGCGGTCCGGGAAGATCCCACGTGCCGCGGAGCGGCTGGGCCCGTGAGCCGTGGCCGCTGAGCCTGCTCGCCCAGAGCCTGTGCTCCACAACAGGAGAGGCCACAGCGGTGAGAGGCCCGCGTACCGCAAAAAAAAAAAAAAAAAAAAAAGTGAGAAAATGGAAGTGTTCAATAAACAACTGCTTTTTTTCAATGTTCTCCCCCAATGATCCTTTAATATTACATTCTGTATCTTTAATTTATAATCTACTATAACCTAGCAGGACCCTCTGGGCCCTTCCTGGAACAGGACTCCCACCCATGTCCTCTGCCTACCTTCTGTCTGTAGAAAAACTTTAGTCAAAGAATAAACTTAATCAGAGAAGTGAGAAAATGCAGAAAGAAAAACAGTCAAGCAAGACAAAATAGTAATAGTTTAGCCATAAACAAAGTCAAGGACCTTTAATTCCTCAAGGGAGGAGGAATTAAATATTCTGAGCCACATCCTTTGAGCTGTTTTGAAGATCCTGAAACCCCCACCAGGTGGGAGAAGTTAACTGTCTGCGGCCATGTAGGGCCCAGAGTGGTTGGAAGCAGAAGGTTGATGATGCTGACTTCCAATTACCTCACTACTAACCCATCAGAAGAATGTCCACAAGCTGACCACACACCCCACAAACCACCCCCTCCCTCACCCCGTCTTTATAAACCTTTCCTTGAAAGCCTTCGGGTCTTTTAAGCACTGGCTGCCCTGGACTCCTTGCTTGGCTCCCTGCAATAAATGCTGCACTTTCCTTCACCACAACCCAGTGCCAGTAGACTGGCTTGCCTGCACACAGGCAAATGGACCCAAGTCTGGTTCAGTAACACTGCTAGGTTATTAATTTTGGTAAAATCTAGCAATTTTATACAACATAGCTCCATTTCTTCCCGTTTGTGCAATATTGTCATATATATTATGGATACATGTTACAAACCCAACAATACAGTGCTATAATTATTGCTTAAGCAAACTTATGTTTTAAAAAAATAGGAGAATATATCTTTTGTATTTATTAGGGAATTTCCAATGCTCTTCATTTCTTCCTGTGG
This sequence comes from Stenella coeruleoalba, assembly GCF_951394435.1. Taxonomy (NCBI): domain Eukaryota; kingdom Metazoa; phylum Chordata; class Mammalia; order Artiodactyla; family Delphinidae; genus Stenella; species Stenella coeruleoalba. The sequence goes on along the minus strand of NC_137151.1, from coordinate 34,377,706 downwards.
ATACGCGTTACTGCTTTCTTTAATACTGCCAGTAAGGCAGGTGAGCCTACAATGAATTCTCTCAGGCTTTGTTTATATGACAATGTTGTTATTTCACATTTTCTTTTTTTTTAATATATTTATTTATTTATTTTTGGCTGTGTTGGGTCCTCGTTGTACACTGCACGTGGGCTCTCTCTAGTTGCGGCGAGCAGAGGCCACTCTTCATTGCAGTGTGTGGGCTTCTCATTGCAGTGGCTTCTCTTGTTGTGGAGCACAGGTTCCAGGAACACAGGCTTCAGTAGTTATGGCATACAGGCTCAGTAGTTGTGGCTCATGGGCTTAGCTGCTCCTGGCATGTGGGATCCTCCCGGACCAGGGATGGAACCCGTGTCCCCTGCATTGGCAGGTGGATTCTCAACCACTGCACCACCAGGGAAGCCCCCTCACCTTTATTTTTGAAAGTTAGTTGTGGTGGCTATAGAATTCCTGGTTGATAGTTTTTTCTGTTTCAGCACTCTGAATATGTCACTGTACTGCCCTCTGACTCCCACTGCTTTTAATGAGAAGTCAGCAAGCAGTACTGTCCTCTTGTACATGATGAGTCATTTTTCCCTTGCTGTTTTTGATTCTCTTTGTCTTTGGGTTTCAGCAAGTTGACTAGAACGTATCTAGGTGTGGTTCTCTTTTATGTTTATCCTACTTGGAGTTCACTGAGATTCTAGGGTCCCTGAGGAATTTTTTTTTTTTTCTCCATCATACCTGGGAAGTTTTCAGCCATTATTTCTGAAATAATATTTTCTGCCCTTTTCTTTCTCTTCATCTGGGATTCCCATTACAGTATACTTTGGAACAATGATACTGACCCATGCATCTCTAAAGTTCTGTTCATCTTTCTCTAACTTTTTCTTTTATTCTTTCGATTGGATAATTTCTATTAATCTTTCAAATCTACCAACTCTTTATTCTGCTATCTCAGATCTGCTTTTGAGCATATCTGGTCAAAATTTATTTCAGCTATCCTTTACAACTCTAGGAATTTCCATTTAGTTCTTTATTATAATTTCTATTTATTGAGGCTTCCTATTTGACTCATTGTTAGTCTATTTTTAATTCTTTCGATACAGTTCCTTTAATTCTTTGAACACACTTATAAGTGCTTTGAAGTTATTGCTGCATCCAACCTCTGGACCCCATGAAGAGTCCATTTCTACCGACTGTTTTTTTCTACTTACACATGTCACACTTCCCTGTGTGACCTTGCAAATCTATTAATTTGTGGTTGAAAATTACATTTAGATAACATATTGTAGTAAAATCAGGTCCTGTTTAACTTTCTGCTGGTTGTTAGTTTCTTTTTTGTTTGTTTGTATTTAGTAAATTGCAGACTACAACTGTGCAATCTGTATTCCCCAAAGTATTGTTACTTATGTCTCTATTCAGTAATCTTATCTTTTAGCCTGGCTCCCTAGGGGCTACCCCTTGTCTGTGTAGCTTAGTGGTAAATCAGTAATTTGGGCACAGATTGTGCTCAAATAGCTGAGCCCATAACGCTTTCCTTCTGCTGACTGATCTGTGTGTCCAGGTTGGGGAATGCATACAAAGTTGCAACCAGTTCTCAAGTTAGGGCTCTCTTGGGTCTTCCACGCACACATGTAGTTTCCCTATCACACAGGGATGTGTACAGAGTGTATCCAGCTCTACTATGGCTTTCATACAGGATCTCCCTGTTACATTTCTGAATAATCCACCACTGGCTTTGGACTAGGTGTGGAACCTTGACCTAGCAAAGGTACAGGGTTTCCCCATCCATTCTCAATTGAGTCTGCTACTTTTAGTAGGCAAAGCCACAGGCTTTTGCCCTCCACCCAGAATCAAATCTGCCCATCTGGCAATAGAGCTTATGGTTTTCATGGCCAACCTAGACTGGAAAGCTACAGTTCTCATCAACACAGACTGGGGAGAAGAGGGGGAGGTGACAGAAACAGCAACGGGCAAAAGGGCCAGAGGTTCCCTCTACTCTTACCTAAGCTCTAGCAGTTGTTCAAGAATAAATGCTCCTAAATTTATTTGCCTCTAGTGCCTTGAAATGGTTGTTTTGATTATTTTTTTTCCAGTTTCATACTTTTTTTTCACACTTTTTTTTTCCAGAGAGGAATTGACAATTCTTCATGTCACAGTTACCGGAAGTCCTCTAAACGTTTGCTTCTGAAAGAATAAGAACATTTTACAGGTCCTTAGGGCTAAATACCATTCTTTCAAAACTATCAGGTTCTTTTACACGTATCTCTTTCTAGGACTAGAAAAAAAATACATTAAAATCACAAATATGAATCTCTTTTTAAAAAGCTATCGTAATTATTCAACTACACAGCTGACAAGATTTCTTATGGACTGCTGCTTACGCTGTTGCTGTTTCTTTGTGGTGACCAATGAAGTGTGATTGAAGGTGAAAGCCCAAAGACCAGTCTAGACAAAGGCAAAATCAGAGACAAAAATCTGTCCTCAGTTAAATCTAGCTGTACTTTCAGTGTATTTTTCTAATCTCAGTAAAGTCTCCTCAGGCATGTAACATTTATGCTCTCACTTTCTGTATTATTTTCATATAGCTGCTATAACAAATTACCACCAACTTGGCAGCTTAGAAAAACACAAATTTATTATCTTTCAGTTCTATAAGTTAGAAGTCTGACGCAAGTCTCACCAGGCTAAGTCAAGGTGTCAGCAAGGCTATATTCCTTCTGGAGACTCTAAGGGAGAATCCATTCCTTGCCTTTCCCAGTTTCTAGGGGCTACCTTCATTCCTTGGCTCATGACCTTCTTCCATCTTCAAATCCAGGAACAGCAGGCCAAGTTATTCTCACATCACAACACTCTGACACTGACTATCTTCTACCTCTTTTTTCTACTTTTAAGAACTTTTGTGATTATACTCAGCCCACCCAGATAACCCAGGAAAAATCTCCCCATCTTAAAATCAGCTGATTAGCAACCCTAATTCCATCTGCTCTCTTGATTCCTTCTTGCCACATAACCTATACTCACATGTTCTAGGATGTGGACATCTTTAGGAGGTACAGAGGTTCATTATCCTGGCTACCACACCCTCTGCTCAAAAAGTATCTCATAAATTTACCTTTGGACATAAATGTCTTCTAAGGCTAATGTCTGTGTCATTTCCAGGGCTAATTTTCTTTTAATAAGTAACAAATAATGAAGGGAATAAATCTCTAACGATGATTTCAGCATCAGGCCATTAGAAGGTATTTAAAGGATAGGTTATATAAGGAGGCAGAGAGAATCAGCCAACAGATCACATCATTAAGAACAGTTACCTTGCCTAGACTATAAAACTTGATCGTGAAACTGTAAACAAGACTTTGTGTCCCTGTTTTTTGAAGCAAGAGGCTTTTGCTTTAGTCTCCCAGACCTCCCCTGAATCTCAAAAGGCTGGCTCAAGAGTTAATTACTAGTAAATGTGAGCATGTAGAGACAAAGCAAAGATGTTGGGCCAAGAAACTGGTAACAATTTAGACTATAAGTCAGCCATATAGCAGAGTCACTGAACTCCCAGTTCCCTGAAAGATATAAAGGTCTCACACACATTCCTAACTTGTTTTTACAGAAACCAGATCCCCACCAGATGAAAACTGCCGACCCCAAGCACGAAGACCCCAAACTGGTTGGAGCCAGAAGACTGATGATGTGTGAAACTTCACCTTGATGTCAACCAGTCCAAGAACAGAGCACAAGCTGATCATGGACCATGCGGTGCCTTGGAAAAGCCATCGCAGAGTTGGGTCTTTTGAGCATAAGCTGCCCGTTCTCCTTGCTTGGTACATTGCAATAAATGATGCACTTTACTTCACCACAACGCGGTTTTAGTTGATTGGCTGTGCTGTGCAGACCCAAGTCCAGGTTCAGCAGCAATCATGCCCACGTATCTTCTTGAGACCAGTTTTATAAAATATCCTTTAAAAAGTTAAACAGGCTTAAAACTAATCTGGCATGTGCCTGATATAAAAACTGAAACTAGGATATATCAAAATAGGTGTAGATTATAAACTTAAACCATCAAAATTCAGCATTTGACATAAATGTTCTATTTTCTAAAGATTAATAGAATCTTTAATAGATTAATAGAGTTTTGATTAATCATATGTTAAGTTTTTCTCCTTCTGACAGGGTCAGTCTTTACTAACTGTATTATGTATGGTATAAATATTTTGCATAATACCTCAAATTTTCAGTGTCTGCTTTATTAACTTTAGTTCAATTAAAAGAATGAAATATTTATAAGTGAAAACTTCTGTGTATCTTATTCTTCAGTTGCTAAGAACCATGGTGATTAATTTGTATCCTTGAAAATTTTAAGAATTTTTATTTTTAACAATTATAATTTTAAAATTCTGTAAAAAAAACATAAGTATGCAAACATTATGAAATCTCCTTAAGATGCCCAGTTCACATTAGGCTCCAAATACACAGACACCACCTCATCTTTTGCCATTCTCCACACTCAGCTGCCATACTCCAGGCTTACCAAACTACTCACAGGTTTCAAGTTCATTTAGGCATCATCACGTCTACTGATGCTCTTCTTCGGCCTTGAATACCTTTTCATCTAACTTCACCTGGCTTATTCTCACTTGCCTTGCAGGATTCAGGTAAGGCATCACCTCTTCTGGAAACATTTTCCTGACTTGATCTGTCTAGAAAGGCAGTATCTCCTATGAGTTTGCATCAAGCCCTGTGCTGCCCTCCATGAGAGCACTTACCAACAGTGTTGCCATTTGTTCCCTTGTCTCTATCCCTCTTCTAATCCCAAAGCTCACTGAGGCAGGGACCACATTTTATCTTTCATATCCCAGTACCTGGCTCACAGTAAGTGTTTAAAAAGAATGTTTGCTGAGTAAAAGAAAACACACATACTTTTAATATGTCTAATTTTCAAATAGTTCTCAAAAGATGGTTGTTGGTCTTCTAACCTTTAAGAAAAATCAAATTTAAAAAATGGAAGTGATACAGCAGATTGACATGACACAGGTCCTCCTTCCCCCCAAACACACCAAAATACCTAATAAGACATGATAATGTTTTTGAAATACAGAGCTGAACTTGAAAGAATAAAGAGGCGATTCCTGAGTCACAGAAACAAAGAGGGAACTGAATGGCAGAAGTAAGCATGCAAAGGTGACTCTGAAGAAAACCAGGGGATTATCAACTCTGGATATAGGCCCTCACAGCTAGGGACTAGGGATTGGGATTTTACAGGATAAGCCTTTCAGAGGCTAAAAGCCTATTAGTACGGCTCACAAAGCTGTCTGCAAAACTGAAGGTGCTTTGATAGACTAGACAGAGAGTGATGGAAGAAAAGTCTGTTTATGTCTGAGAATACCACATATTTAGCTTAGCTAAATTCACATAAATAATATGAATTATATCACTCTGAGACTGATAAGGTATAACCAGCTCAAGGGAAGCTGTCTTTGGCATGTATCCAGGCTAGGTTATGTCTAAATTGCCCGAGCCTCATAATAAATATAAATAAGGCTAGGTCTCGAAACTATGCTTCCAAAAGTATAATATGACTCAGATATTGGCATCCCTTGCTTATGAGGGACTGAGAGTAAGAAGCTGCATACTTTTTCTGATGATGTTACCAATCTCTCTACAAAGTACCCTAAACACATCAGTTTCCTTCTGTATCCTTTATATTTAATCAAGCATTGTCTGTGCACGGACTTTCCATCAATCCAAATCAGTACACAGGTTGTAACGTTTTGAATGGCCCCTCAGGGATATGGGTGTACATGAGGCAAGGAACTGGAACTACGACTTCTCCTTAAAGCCTGGATCTTAGAAGAGACTGCCACCTCAATAAAACAAATCCAGGCCCAGATGGTTTCAATGGCAATTCTACCAAATAGTAAAGAAGATAGCATCAATTTTACACAGTTTCTTCCAGAAAACAGAAGTGAACAAATTACTTCCCAATTTATGTTATGAGGCCAGCATTTCTCTGACATCAAAATCAAAATATAGGAAAACTAAAGACTAATATTTCTTATTAACACCGACACTAAAGTCCTCAACCAAATACCTGCATATCAAATTCAGCAATACATATAAGCACAAATACAAATTACACCATGAAGAAGCTGAAGTAGAGTTCATCTTGCGATGCAAAGCTAAAGAGCTATCTACCAAAATCAACCAATGTAATCACCATATTAAAAATCTACAGAAGAAACAAATAGGGACTTCCCTGGTGGCACAATGGTTAAGAATCTGCCTAACAATGCAGCGGACACGGGTTCGAGCCCTGGTCAGGGAAGATCCCACATGCCGCAGAGCAACTAAGCCCGTGCACCACAACTACTGAGCCTGCACTCTAGAGCCCACGAGCCACAACTACTGAAGCGTGTGCGCCTAGAGCCCGTGCTCCGCAACAAGAGAAGCCACCACAATGAGAAGCCCACGCATCGCAACGAAGAGTAGCCCCCTCTCACCGCAACTGGAGAAAGCCCGCGCGCAGCAACAAAGACCCAACACAGCCAAAAAATAATTTAAAAAAAAAGAAACAAGAAACAAATGATCATATCAATTCAAGCAGAAAATGCACTTGACAAAATTCAACATCCATTCATATAAAAGCTCTCAGCGTACTAGGAATAGAACATTCTCAACCTAATAAAGAGCATCTATGAAAAAACTACACCTAACATATTTAATAGTAAAAGACTAAATGCTTTCCCTCTGAGATTAGGAGCAAGACAAAGACGTCCACTCTCATCATTCCTATTCAGTATTTTACTGGAGCCTTAGCTAGTTTAAAAGGCAAGGAAAGGCTTCCCTGGTGGTGCAGTGGTTGAGAGTCTGCCTGCCGATGCAGGGGACACGGGTTCGTGCCCCCGTCCGGGAAGATCCCACATGCCGCGGAGCGGCTGGGCCCGTGAGCCACGGCCGCTGAGCCTGCGCGTCCGGAGCCTGTGCTCCGCAACAGGAGAGGCCACAACAGTGACAGGCCCGCGTACCGCAAAAAAAAAAAGGCAAGGAGAAAAACAGAACCAGATATTGGAAAGGAAGAAATAAAACTACCCCTATGCACAGACAACATGACTGTTTACAAAGAGAATCCAAAAGACATCACAAAACTCCGAGAACTAATAACTGAATTTAGTAAGGTCATGGGATATAAGGTCAATACACAAAAATTAGCCATATTCCTACATACTAGTAACAAAGAGCTGGATATGAAAAATGTTTAAATAATACCATTACAATAGCTCCTTTTAAAAAAGCAGTAATTAGATACAAATCTAACAAAACATATACAGGATCTGTCTGCTGAAATCAAAGAGGACCTAAATAATTGGAGAAACCATGATCATAAAATGGAAGACTTAGCATAGTAAACATACCAATTCTCCACCAAACTGATCTACAGACTCAAAGCAATTCCAATCAAAATTCTAACAGGACTTTTTGTAGACATAGATAAACCAATTCTAAAATTTAAATAGAAAAGCAAAGGAGCTAGAGTAGCCAAAACAACTTTGAAAATTTAAAAAAAAAAATTGAAGGAATCACACTACCTAATTTAAAGGCTTATTACAAAACTATAGCAACCAAGACACAAACCCACACAAATATGGCCAAACGATCTTGGACAAAGGTGCAAAAGTAAGTCAATGATGAAAGGAAACTCTTCAACAAATGAGGTTGGCACAAGTAAACATCCACATGCAAAAAAAAGAATCTTATCCAAAAATTAACTTGAAATGGATAACAGCTCTAAATATAAAATGTAAAACTTTTAGAATAAAACACAGAATTGACAATGTGATGAAAGTTAATATCACCAGTGACTAAGTCATGATAATAACATGACCTTCTGATATGATATGATACAAAGGCATTTCACCTCTATGGTATTCTCTCCAAAAGTCATAACCCACGTGTAACCATAAAATAATTTTTCTTACTTTAAAAAGTTTTTAAAAAGACACAAACCCAAATTGAAGGAGATTCTACAAAATACCTGACTAGTACCCCTCAAAATCTCAAAGTGATGAAAAATGAGGAAAGACAGAAATTTTCACAGAACGGAAACTAAGGAGATATAACTACATGCAATGAGGTATCCCAGATTAGATCTTGCAACAGAAAATGGATGTTAGTGGAAAAACTAGTTAAATAAAGTTTAACTAATAATAATGTACCACTGTTGGTTTCTCAGTTTGTTTGTTTGTTTTTCTTTTTCGGTACGCGGGCCTCTCACTGTTGTGGCCTCTCCCGTTGCGGAGCAACAGGCTCCAGACGCGCAGGCTCAGCGGCCATGGCTCATGGGCACAGCCGCTCCGCAGCATGTGGGATCTTCCCAGACCGGGGCACGAACCCGTGTCCCCTGCGTCAGCAGGTGGACTCTCAACCATTGCGCCACCGGGGAAGCCCAGTTTCTCAGTTTTGACACACATACCATGGTAACATAAACTGTTAAAAGTAGGGAAAACTGGGTGAAGGGTATCCCGGGACAGTCTGTACTATCTTTATAACTTTTCATAAATCTAAAATAAGCCAAAAAAATTTTTTAAGTTTATATATTTTTATCAAATAGAAGAAAGGCTTTGTGACCTTGTGCAAGTGTTCTCGGACATGGCACTAAAGCATGATCTATAAAGTAAAAATCTAATAAACTGAACTACATCAAATTTAAAATTTTTATTCTGGAAAAGACACTAGTAAGAGAATGAAAAGATAAACTACTGTCCAGAGGAAATATGGGTATTCAGAATATATAAAGAACTCTCAAAACACAGCAGTAAGAAAACAACCCAATTAAAAAGTGCACAAAAGACTTGAACAGACACTTCACCATAGAGTATATACGATGGCAAATAAACACATGACAGATATTCAAAATTCAAATTAAAACTAGCATGAGATATCACAACATACCTATTAGAATGGCTAAAACTAAAATAACTGACACCAAGTACTACTGCGGATATAGAGCAACTGAAACTCTCATACATTGTTGATGAGAATACAAAATGGTACAGTCACTCTGGAACTCAGTTTGGCTGTTTCTTATAAAGTTAAATATACACTCGCCATATGACTTAATCCCACCCTAGATATCTACCCAAGTAAACTGAAACTATATTTTCATATAAAACATCTATACAAAAATATTTACAGCAGCTCTATTCATAAATGTCCAATCCTAGAAACAATCCTACTACCCCTCAACAGGTAAATGATTAAACTGTGGTATATCCTTAAAACAGAATACTACTCAGCAATAAAAAGGATAAAACCATTGATAAAAAATTACTTCAGGGGCTTCCCTGGTGGCGCAGTGGTTGAGGGTCCGCCTGCCAATGCAGGGGACGCGGGTTCGTGCCCCGGTCCGGGAGGATCCCACATGCCCCAGAGCGGCTGAGCCCGTGGGCCATGGCCGCTGAGCCTGCGCGTCCGGAGCCTGTGCTCCGCAGCAGGAGAGGCCACAACAGTGAGAGGCCCGTGTACCGCAAAAAAAAAAAAAAAAAAAAAAAATTACTTCAAAGGATCTCAAAAGCATTATGCTGAGTGATAGAAGCCAGTCTCACATGATTACTCTTTGAGTCCATCTCTATGACACTCCTGAAAGGACAAAACTGTAGTGATTCAGAACATATCAGTGACTGTCCGCATTATAACAAAGAAGAGGAGTTTGGGGGAGGTTACAGAACTGTTCTACATTCTGACTGTGGTAGCAATTTTAAAAAACCTATACATGGAGGTGATTTGAGAAGGTGGCGGAAGACTAAGATGCAGAGATCACCTTCCTCCCCACAGATACATCAGAAATACATCTACACGTGGAACTGCTCCTATAGAACACCTACTGAACGCTGGCAGAAGACCTCTGACCTCCCAAAAGGCAAGAAACTCCCCACGTACCTGGGTAGGGCAAAAGAAAAAACAGAGACAAAACAATAGGGACGGGACCTGCACCAGTGGCAGGGAGCTGTGAAGGAGGAAGGATTCCACACACCAGAAGCCCCTTCGCAGGCGGAGACTGCGGGTGGCGGAGGGGGGAAGCTTCGGAGCCGCGGAAGAGAGCACAGCAACAGGGGAGCGGGGGGCAAAGCAGAGAGATTCCCGCACAGAGGATCAGTGCCGACCGGCACTCACCAGGCCGAGAGGTTTGTCTGCTCCCCCGCCGGGGCAGGCGAGGCTGGGAGCTGAGGCTTGGGCTTCGGTCCGATCCCAGGGACAGGATTGGGGTTGGCGGCGTGAACACAGCCTGAAGGGGGTTAGTGCGCCACGGTTAGCTGGGAGGGAGTCCGGGAAAAATTCTGGACCTGCTGAAGAGGCAAGAGACTTTTCCTTCCCTCTTTGTTTCCTGGTGCGTGAGGAGAGGGGATTAAGAGCGCTGCTTAAAGGAGCCCCAGAGACGGGCGTGAGCCGCGGCTATCAGCGGGGACCCCAGAGACGGGCATGAGACGCTAAGACTGCTGCTGCGGCCACCAAAGAAACCTGTGTGCAAGCACAGGTCACTGTCCACACCTCCCCTCCTGGGAGCCTGTGCAGCCTGCCACTGCCAGGGTCCAAAGATCCAGGGACAACTTGTCCAGGAGAATGCACGGCGTGCCGCAGGCTGGTGCAATATCACGCTGGCTGCTGCCACCGCAAGCTCACCCCACACACGTACCCCTCCATCTCTGCCCCCTGAGTGAGCCAGAGTCCGCGAATCAGCTGCTCCTTTAACCCCTTTTATTCTGAGCCATGTGGATGAAAGGCTCTTGGTGCTCCAGCCAGGAGTCAATCCTGTGCCTCTGAGGGGGGAGAGCCAACTTCAGGACACGGGTCCACAAGAGACCACCCAGCTCCACGTAATATCAAATGGCGAACATCTCCCAGAGATCTCCATCTCAACACCAAGACCCAGCTTCACTCAACGACCAGCAACTACAGTGCTTGACACCCTATGCCAAACAACTAGCAAAACAGGAACACAGCCCCATCCATTAGCAGAAAGGCTGCCTAAAATCATAACAAGGCCACAGACACGCCAAAACACACCACCAATCGTGGACCTGCCCACCAGAAAGACAAGATCCAGCCTCATCCACCAAACTACAGGCATAGTCACCTCCACCAGGAAGCCTACACAATCCACTGAACCAACCTTAGCCACTGGGGACAGACACCAAAAACAACGGGAACTATGAACCTGCAGCCTGCGAAAAAGAGACCTCAAACACAGTAAGATAAGCAAAATGAAAAGACAGAAAAAAACACAGCAGATGAAGGAGCAAGGTAAAAACCCACCAGACCTAACAAATGAAGAGGAAATAGGCAGTCTACCTGAAAAAGAGTTCAGAATAATGATAGTAAAGATGATCCAAAATCTTGGAAATAGAATAGAGAAAATACAAGAAACATTTAACAAGGACCTAGAAGAACTAAAGAGGAAACAAGCAATGATGAACAACACAATAAATGAAATTAAAAATACTCTAGAAGGGATCAATAGCAGAAAAACTGAGGCAAAAGAACGCATAAGTGACCTGGAAGATAAAATAGTGGAATTAACTACTGCAGAGGAGAATAAAGAATGAAAAGAACTGAGGACAGTCTCAGAGACCTCTGGGACAACATTAAATGCACCAACATTCGAATTATAGGGGTCCCAGAAGCAGAAGAAAAAAAGAAAGGGACTGAGAAAATATTTGAAGAGATTACAGTTGAAAACTTCCCTAATATGGAAAAGGAAATAATTAATCAAGCCCAGGAAGCACAGAGAATCCCATACAGGATAAATCCAAGGAGAAACACGCCAAGAAACATATTAATCAAACTATCAAAAATTAAATACAAAGAAAACATATTAAAAGCAGCAAGGGAAAAACAACAAATAACACACAAGTGAATCCCCAAAAGGTTAACAGCTGATCTTTCAGGAGAAACTCTGCAAGCCAGAAGAAACTGGCAGGACGTATTTAAAGTGATGAAGGAGAAAAACCTACAACCAAGATTACTATACCCAGCAAGGATCTCATTCAGATTTGATGGAGAAATTCAAACCTTTACAGACAAGCAAAGCTGAGAGAGTTCAGCACCACCAAACCAGCTTTACAACAAATGCTAAAGGAACTTCTCTAGGCAAGAAACACAAGAGAAAGAAAAGACCTACAATAACAAAGCCAAAACAATTAAGAAAATGGGAATAGGAACATACATATCGATAATTACCTTAAATGTGAACGGACTAAACGCTCCCACCAAAAGACACAGATTGGCTGAATGGACACAAAAACAAGACCCGTATGTATGCTGTCTACAAGAAACCCACTTCAGACCTAGGGACACATACAGACTGAAAGTGAGGGGATGGAAAAAGATATTCCATGCAAATGGAAATCAAAAGAAAGCTGGAGTAGCAATTCTTATATCAGACAAAATAGACTTTAAAATAAGGCTATTAAAAGACACAAAGAAGGACACTACATAATGATCAAGGCATCGATCCAATAAGATATAACAATTGTAAATATTTATGCACCCAATATAGGAGTACCTCAATAAATAAGGCAAATACTAACAGCCATAAAAGGGGAAATCGACAGTAACACAATCATAGTAGGGGACTTTAATACCCCACTTTCACCAAGGACAGATCATGCAAAATGAAAATAAATAAGGAAACACAAGCTTAAAATGATACATTAAACAACATGGATTTAATTGATATTTATAGGACATTCCATCCAAAAACAACAGAATACACATTTTTCTCAAGTGCTCATGGAACATTCTCCAGGGTACATCATATCTTGGGTCACAAATCAAGCCTTGGTAAATTTAAGAAAACTGAAATCGTACCAAGTATCTTTTCTGACCACAATGCTATGAGACTAGATATCAATTACAGGAAAAGATCTGTAAAAAAATACAAACACATGGACAGTAAACAATACACTACTTAATAACCAAGAGATCACTGAAGAAATCAAAGAGGAAATCAAAAAATACCTAGAAGCAAATGACAATGAAAACACAACGACCCAAGACCTATGGGATGCAGCAAAAGAGTTCTAAGAGGGAAGTTTAGAGCAATACAATCCTACCTTAATAAACGGGAAACATCTCAAATAAACAACCTAACCTTGCACCTAAAGCAATTAGAGAAAGAAGAACAAAAAAACCCCAAAGTTAGCAAAAGGAAAGAAATCATAAAGATCAGATCACAAATAAATGAAAAAGAAATGAAGGAAACGACAGCAAAGATTAATAAAACTAAAAGCTGGTTCTTTGAGAAGATAAACAAAATTGATAAACCATTAGCCAGACTCATCAAGAAAAAAAGGGAGAAGACTCAAACCAATAGAATTAGAAATGAAAAAGGAGAAGTAACAACTGACACTGCAGAAATACAAAGGATCATGAGAGATTACTACAAGCAACTCTATGCCAATAAAATGGACACCTGGAAGAAATGGACAAATTCTTAGAAATGCACAACCTGCTGAGACTGAACCAGGAAGAAATAGAAAATATGAACAGACCAATCACAAGCACTGAAATTGAAACTGAGATTAAAAATCTTCCAACAAACAAAACCCCAGGACCAGATGGCTTCACAGGCGAATTCTATCAAACATTTAGAGAAGAGCTAACACCTATCCTTCTCAAACTCTTCCAAAATATAGCAGAGGGAGGAACACTCCCAAATTCATTCTACGAGGCCACCATCATCTTAATACCAAAACCAGACAAGGATGTCACAAAGAAAGAAAACTACAGGCCAATATCACTGATGAACATAGATGCAAAAATCCTCAACAAAATTCTAGCAAACAGGATCCAACAGCACATTAAAAGGATCATACACCATGATCAAGTGGGGTTTATTCCAGGAATGCAAGGATTCTTCAATATATGCAAATCAATAATGTGATACACCATATTAACAAATTGAAGGAGAAAAACCATACAATCCTCTCAAATGATGCAGAGAAAGATTTCGACAAAATTCAACACCCATTTATGATAAAAACCCTGCAGAAAGTAGGCATAGAGAGAACTTTCCTCAACATAATAAAGGCCATATATGACAAACCCACAGCCAACATCGTTCTCAATGGTGAAAAACTGAAACCATTTCCACTAAGATCAAGAACAAGACAAGGTCGCCCACTCTCACCACTATTATTCAACATAGCTTGGGAAGTTTTAGCCACAGCAATCAGAGAAAAAAAAGAAATAAAAGGAATCCAAATTGGAAAAGAAGAACTAAAGCTGTCACTGTTTGCAGATGACGTGATACTCTACATAGAGAATCCTAAAGATGCTACCAGAAAACTACTAGAGCTAATCAATGAATTTGGTAAAGTAGCAGGATACAAAATTTGTGCATAGAGACTCTGGCATTCCTATACACTAATGATGAAAAATCTAAAAGTGAAATTAAGAAAACACTCCCATTTACCATTGCAACAAGAAGAATAAAATATGTAGGAATAAACCTACCTAAGGAGACAAAAGACCTATATGCAGAAAATTATAAGACACTGATGAAAGAAATTAAAGTTGATATAAATAGATGAAGAGATATACCATGTTCTTGTTTGGAAGAATCAACGCTGTGAAAATGACTGTACTACCCAAAGCAATCCACAGATTCAATGCAATCCCTATCAAACTACCACTGGCATTTTTCATAGAACTAGAACAAAACATTTCACAATCTGTATGGAAACACAAAAGACCCCGAAGAGCCAAAGCAATCTTGAGAACGAAAAATGGAGCTGGAGGAATCAGGCTCCCTGACTTCAGACTATATTACAAAGCTACAGTAATCAAGACAGTATGGTACTGGCACAAAACAGAAATATAAACCAATGGAACAGGACAGAAAACCCAGAGATAAACCCACGCACATATGGTCACCTTACCTTTGATAAAGGAGGCAAGAATATACAGTGGAGAAAAGACAGCCTCTTCAATAGTGGTGCTGGGAAAAGTGGACAGGTACATGTAGAAGTATGAAATTACAACACTCCCTAACACCATACACAAAAATAAACACAAAATGGATTAAAGAGCTAAATGTAAGGCCAGACACTATCAAACTCTTAGAGGAAAACATAGGCAGAACACTCTATGACAGAAATCACAGCAAGAATCTTTTTGATCCACCTCCTAGAGAAATGGAAATAAAAACAAAAATAAACAAATGGGACCTAATGAAACTTCAAAGCTTTTGCACAGCAAAGGAAACCATAAACAAGACCAAAAGACAACCCTCAGAATGGGAGAAAATATTTGCAAATGAAGCAACTGACAAAGGATTAATCTCCAAAATTTACAAGCAGCTCACGCAGCTCAATAACGAAAAAACAACCCAATCCAAAAATGGGCAGAAGACCTAAATAGACATTTCTCCAACGAAGATATACAGACTGCCAACAAACACATGAAAGAATGCTCAACATCATTAATCATTATAAAAATGCAAATCAAAACTACTATGAGATATCATCTCACACCGGTCAGAGTCGCCATCATCAAAAAATCTAGAAACTATAAATGCTGGAGAGGGTATGGAGAAAAGGGAACACTCTTGCACTATTGGTGGGAATGTAAATTGATACAGCCACTATGGAGAACAGTATGGAGGTTCCTTAAAAAACTACAAATAGAACTACCATACGACCCAGCAATCCCACTACAGGGCATATACCCTGAGAAGACCATAATTCAAAAAGAGTCACGTGGGCTTCCCTGGTGGCGCAGCGGTTGAAAGTCCGCCTGCCGATGCAGGGGACGCAGGTCTGTGCCCCAGTCCAGGAGGATCCCACATGCCGCGGAGTGGCTGCGCCCGTGGGCCATGGCCGCTGAGCCTGCGTGTCCGGAGCCTGTGCTCCGCCACGGGAGAGGCCACAACAGTGAGAGGCCCGCGTACCGCAAAAAAAAAAAAAAAAAAAAAAAGAGTCATGTACCAAAATGTTCATTGCAGCTCTATTTACAATAGCCTGGACATGGAAGCAACCTAAGTGTCCACTGACATATGAATGGATAAAGAAGTTGTGGCACATATGTACAATAGAATATTACTCAGCCATAAAAAGAAACGAATTGAGTGATTTGTAGTGAGGTGGATGGACCTAGAGTCTGTCATACAGAGTGAAGTAAGTCAGAAGGAGAAAAACAAATACCATATGCTAACACATATATATGGAATCTAAGGAAAAAAAAAAAGTCATGAAGAACCTAGGGGTAAGAAAGGAATAAAGACACAGACCTACTAGAGAATGGACTTGAGGATACGGGGAGAGGGAAGGGTAAGCTGTGACAACCTGAGATACTGGCATGGACATATATACACTACCAAACGTAAAATAGATAGCTAGTGGGAAGTAGCCGCATAGCACGGGGAGATCAGCTCGGTGGTTTGTGACCACCTAGAGGGGTGGGATAGGGAGGGTGGGAGGGAAGGAAACACAAGAGGGAAGAAATATCGGAACATATGTATATGTATAACTGATTCACTTTGTTATAAAGCAGAAACTAACACACCACTGTAAAGCAATTATACTCCAATAAAGATGTTAAGGGAAAAAAAAAAACCTATACATGTGTTAAAGTTCAGTGAACTGTTCACCAAAAACAAAAAAAGGTCAATTTACTTTATGCTAATTTTAAAAATAAAATGTTTAAAAAGCAAATGGGAATATTAAAGAAAAAAAACTACTGGGAGCTCCCTGGTGGCGCTGTGGTTAAGAATCCACCTACCAGGGCTTCCCTGGTGGCGCAGTGGTTGAGAGTCCGCCTGCCAATGCAGGGGACATGGGTTCGTGCCCCGGTCCAGGAAGATCCCACATGCCGCGGAGCAGCTAGGCCTGTGAGCCATGGCCGCTGAGCCTGTGCGTCCGGAGCCTGTGCTCCACAACGGGAGAGGCCACAACAGTGAGAGGCCCGCCCACCGCAAAAAAGAAAAAAAAATAAGAATCCACCTACCAATGCAGCAGACACAGGTTCAAGCCCTGGTCTAGGAAGATCCCACATGGTGCGAAGCAACTAAGCCCGTGCGCCACAACTACCAAGCCTGCGCTCTAGAGCCCTCAAGCCACAACTACTGAGCCCACGCACCTATAGCCTGTGCTCTGCAACAAGAGAGGCCACCACAATTAGAAGCCTGTCCTCTGCAATAAAGAGTAGCCCCCGCTTGCCGCAACTAGAGGAAGGCCGCGTGCAGCAACGAAGATGCAACGCAGCCAAAAATAAATAAAACAAATAAATTTATTTAAAAAAAAAACTACTAACAAGTGACTTCCGTTAATAAAGAAATCACTAACAAGTGATTTATTAATTTCATACATAGAAAGGTTTCATGTATTTATTCAATGAATATTTAACTATGGACTACTTGTCAAATACACTTTTTTGAAATATATATTAAAAAGCTGAACAGAAATTATATAACAGCAGTGAGATTTTGATATATGCACTATGTGTTATTATCTTATTAAATCCTCACAGTTACTCTCAAAGGCACATATTATTTATTATTCTTACTTTACCAATGCAGAAACCAAATCAGAGAAATTAAATAACTTGCCCAAAGTTGCTGAGATAATAAGTACTTGAGCTAGAAATTAAACATTAGTTTGTCTAATTCAGCGTCTGACCAAACAGTAGATGGTCAATTAATGCTGAATGAATGAATGCACATAAATGCATGCTCTATTATACAAGCTGCCTTCTGACATATTTTGTCATGTTAAATGTATGTATTCACATTTTAAAAGATAAAAGAATCTAGATGGATTAAATTAAATGGGTAATTTATTCATTAAATTCCTTTTGTAGTTAAGTTCACAGTTTTTAAAAGATCAGATTAAAATAACAGGACTATTTGTGAAACATTAACCAGTGTATTGCACTTGCAAATAGTTTTCTTCTTTTTAGTGCTACATAACCTACTTGATATAGTAATCACAATGGAATGAAGAAAAAAGAAACAAACACAGATACTGTCATTTTCCCTTTCCTTAGAAATTCTTTAATAAAAAAAATCAAAAGACCAACTCACACCAACAGAATAATTTAAAACCAGTATATAAATTTCCTTCAACTAGGTCTCCTTCCTTGACCATATACTCATACTTGGGCCATTTTGATGGTAGTATGTTTTAACACCAACCTCTTCAAAATAAAGAGATGCTGAGAATAATTGAAAAAAGATTAAAAGATCTTTAGAAAGTTTAACAGACGTAAGAGAGTTTTGATGTTATCACATAACTGTTTGAGATCAACATTTTATGTCAATTCAATTTTCAGCAATATATATTAAGTTTCCTATGATATTTAAGCGTTCTATGCTAGTCATCAGAATTATAGTTAGGTACAACCTAGATTATGACACATACTGTTCAGAAAGGATTTAACAGCAGGACTATGACTGCTATCCTCAGAAAGGCCTACTTCTAAGGCTGCCCGTTGGCTGGTACCTGGGAACCTGGATTTGTGGAGGCGTCTCACCATTTTCCCTAACTGATGAGTTACTGTGCCTAAACTGTTTGTACAAACAAAGCGGTTTATGCTGAACACCTGCTTTCCTTTTAGGAGTCTGAAATTTTGTTATGTAACAGTCAGAGGGTGCCTACGTGACCAGCCCCTAATTAAAAACCTGAGAGCTGAGGCTTTAACAAGCTTCTCTGGTAGAAAACGTTTCATATGTGTTGTCACAACTTGTTGCTAAAGGAACTGAATATGTCCTCTGTGACTCCATTAGGAAAGGACTCTTAAACACTTGCACTTCCTCCAAACTTTGCCTAAGGCACCTTTCCCTTTGCTGATTTTGCTTTGCATGCTGTCACTCTAAGAAATCCTAGCAATAACAGCAACTACATGCTGAGCCCAGTGGGAACTCCTAGAAAATCATCAAACCTGGAGTCAGTCATGGGGCCTTCCTGACATACATACTAAAAGTTATCTGAGTAAAATGTATACTTACCATCTTACCAGGCAATGTGCTCTGGGAGGAAAGTCATTATTCATGCACAGCAAATCTTGCATAGATTGTGGAATAACATCTACAGAAATATTTGATAATTAAAAAGTGAGTATGTTCATTCTAAGGCAGAATTTTATCACATGATTTAAAGAAATCATTCTATGACATGTCTTGCTAGTCCATGTAGTTTTGCGACTGCTGAACGATTTGTATCTAAGGCTAACTCTAAGCTTTGGAGGAAGACCAGTGTCTCGCTTGCTCTCTCCCTTTTCTTTTAAAAAAAAAAAAAGTCCATAAAAAAATATATATTTATATATATATCATTCCCATGTTTATATTTTCCATTCTTCTAAATCATGATTCAAACAATTTCTCATTCCTTACTAGAAAACCTTGTTTTATTTGTTCTTCTTAGCCTGCCCTTGTCTTTACTTTTCTTCAAAATTATACTTAGAAGTCTGTCAACTCTATACACCTCCCATGGCTAGTCTTTGCTCACCCCTGGCCGTCTTAAATATTCTTGTAAAACCACTACGTAGCTTCTCCTTTATAACCCATATATCTGTAAGTACATGTATTACTATCCATAATAAGATACTAACATCAATGATAATTACTTACACTCGTAAATGCATAATAAATTCAAAGCATAAAGAATAATGTTTATAAAAATATTTCCTGGAACCTCCCTGGAGGTCCAGTGGTTAGGACTCCGCACTTCCACTGTTGGGGGCGCAAGTTCGATCCCTGGTCGGGGAAGATCCCACATGCCACGCTGTGCAGCCAAAAAAAAAAAACCAATTTCCTTTTGCTGTATAGCTATACTTGCTGAGCAAATTTGTATTTTGTTAATTTGAAAAAAGAACAGGAGAACACTAATGACTTGATGCTCTAATTAAAATAAGCAACTCCCATAAATAAAAGACCGGTGTTCAAATCTTCTGACCTCTGATAATCGTTTTAAACATGTGTCTCCAAATTAATTGAGCTAATGGTTTGCTTGTAGCTTCTACCATTAGTTACAGCTTCAATCACGACCAAATTAAAACTGCCCAATACATACACACATGCAGCAATAATGCCTTAACTACCTTAAATCCATTCACCTTCTCTCATCATCTATTCATCTATTCTCTCATCTCTATTCATCTCAGAAACACTGATTCTAGGGGCTTCCCTGGTGGTGCAGTGGTTGAGAGTCCGCCTGCCGATGCAGGGGACACGGGTTCGTGCCCCGGTCTGGGAAGATCCCATATGCTGCAGAGCGGCTGGGCCCGTGAGCCATGGCCGCTGAGCCTGCGCATCCGGAGCCTGTGCTCCGCAACGGGAGATGCCACAACAGTGAGAGGCCCACGTACCGCAAAAAAAAAAAAACTCTTAAAATGGATCTTTCTCTTAAAATGACTGATAATATAAAATCAAGTTGCCTTTGCAAGTTTGTAAATTATGCCTAGCAAATAAAATATATGCCTTTTTGGGGAAGAAACTAACTCTTAAAATTATTTATTAAGCTGCAAATGATGTTTGCTAACTTGAATACTAACTGCAATGCTTATACAAGAGCCTGGTAAACATCAGTAATCATGAGATAGGTGCTTATGTACAGTATCTTATTAAATCCTCCCATTAACCCTCCAGGTAGTATTACTCCATTTTACAAATGAGATCAGTCAAATGTAGAAAGGTCAAGTAACTAGTAAGTAGAAAAACCAGACTCTGAAGTCTGGGGTATATCCAAAACATGACACTGACTAATCAATAACTTTTTTAAAATTCTTCAAAGCCCAGCTTAGTTACTTAATTCTCTATAACATCTTCTCTAATCTCTCTGCACTAAAAGTGATCTTTCCTATTCTGAACTCCAGTAAGACTTTGTGCTTTGGGATGGCACTTACCACTTTTTACCTCTTACTATTGTTACTTACTTATAGACCTTATCTCCCCTACTGGAATGTAAACTTTTCTCAGTTGGGCTTAGCAGAGTACCGAGCACATCTCAGGCATTCAATAAATATGTGCTGATTTAATTAATTTTAAAATAAATGATGCTGCAATTTTTCCTCTGCAAAGATCATACTCTATTTCAGATGTGAAACGACTTTGCATATGTAAAATATCTCCAGAGGATACTACTTAATTAAGAGAACTAAATTCATAATTCAAAATTATAATCACTCTTACAAGAGTTTAAAAATATGTAGTACAAACTTACCTTCTAATACTTCATCCTTTCCTTCTTTATCAGGGAATTCTTGTACAAGATAATGATGAGTGATTGAGAACTTGAAATCAGCAAATGAAATCTCATCTGATTTCTCTTCCCATGTTCCAGAAGTAAATATACCCTGTATTTAACAAAAAAAACAAAAAAAGGAAAAACATCTACTTTATGGTATTCAACAGTTACCATTAGGTTTATTAACCACAGATCTTTTTTCCCTTTTTCTGCCCATTAATCTAAAAGTTCGATCCTATATTTATCCTTCCCATAATAAAAGGAAAAAGAAAAATATGTAAGTGAATAAACAAAGAGGAAATTATTTTATAAACTATTTATCAGTGCTCCTTTAGAAGAAAATTCCCCTAGAATATTAACTATCAAGTGACTTACAAAATTGTAATTTTCAAGTAATTTTTGTAAGATGAGTCTCTATATAAAATCATGAATATACAGTAAATTCCATGCCTCTTCACACACCAATAAAACCCCAACACCTTCTCGACCAACAGCAGAATCTGTGAGTAGCTTTTAACTGAAAATAGTTAAGTTTCATAAATTTTAAAAATTATAAAAAAATACACGACAATATTATTTTTATTATAAAGATCTCAAATCTAATAACATCACTACATGGTACACAGAATTACTGGATATCAGAAACTGCTTCAGAAAAAGAAAAGCAAATTTGTAAAATCAATTTAAGTCACATGAAATCTGTAGTACTTATTTGCTTAACAGGTTCTGCAAGCTTCTTTATCAACCTTTGGCATTCAAATATTTTCAATTAAACAGCAACTTCTTCATTGGAAAATATTTTAATTAAAAATTCCAAACAGCCCTCTTACTTACACAACATAACCATAAAAAAGGATTTTTGCCACAAGTCCTCTAGTCTCCCATAGCTATTCTTTCCACTGGAGAGATATTACAGATAGTCATTACAGCATAGCACCACCACTACAAGGCAGAAATACCAACTCAGCAACTTCCAAATACAGATAGCCCAAAACTAGACAGGAAAAATGTAAGGAATGATTCTCTGCATTACTGAATTTTTTAAAAGTGTTTTTCAGACTGTACCTAAGTTTTATGTGTTCCTGGCAAGGTATTTATAATTCTGAATCTTTTTATTAGGAGAATAATCACCATGTATGATACATATCAAAAACTATGATTTTTATACACTGGGTTTCTTTAAAGTGAGGTTAACCTGTGTTAAGATATATATGGCCTGTACCAAAAGTCTCAAACTGCAGCAAGTAATAAATGATATACGTAAGAGCTTGGTTTGCTAGGAAGAATGCCCACAATAAAGCAGTGAAAGCTAAAACTAAGGTGGGGGGGAAAGTCCGGAAAGTGAGAGATAAGTCCCCTTTTCAAGCTTGCAGAAAACCTGAAATTTTTTTTTTCCATATTTTTAATTGAAATATAGTCAATTTACAATGTTATGCTAGTTTCTGATGTACAGCAAAGTGATTCAGTTATACAATCCATACTTTTTCATATTCTTTTCCATTATGGTTTATTACAGAATATTGACTATAGTTCCCTGTGCTATACAATAGGACCTTGCTGTTTATCCATTCTATATATAATAGTTTACACATCTGCTAGTCCCAAACTCCCAGTCCTCCCCTCCCCCTTGGCAATCACAAGTCTGTTCTCTATATGTCTATGAGTCAGTTTCTGTTTCATAGTAAGTTCATTTGTGTCATATTTTATTTTTCTTTTCTTTTTGCGGTACCCGGGCCTCTCACTGTTGTGGCCTCTCCCGTTGTGGAGCACAGGCTCCGGACGCGCAGGCTCAGCGACCATGGCTCACGGGCCCAGCCGCTCCGCAGCATGTGGGACCTTCCCGGACGGGGGCACGAACCCGTGTCCCTTGCACTGGCAGGTGAACTCTCAACCACTGCACCACCACTGCACCCTGTGTCATATGTTAGATTCCACATATAAGTGATACCATATGGTATCTGTCTTTTTCTTTCTGACTTACTTCACTTAGTATGATAATCTCTAGGTCCATCCATGTTGCTGCAAATGGCATTATGAAATATTCCCTTAAAATGATACAAGAAACATTATCTGACCCTAATCCTGCATTCTAGGTACAACTGTCAACCTTACTGAACAGCTATCTCAAGGTGGATTTGGTTGTATTCAATATAGAGGGCATGCAGGTTCTGTATCCAAAACAAACTTTTTAAGATAATTTAGCTTAACTCAAAAACAACACTCCAACCTCCCTCCTTCCATTCCATTATGATAGTCACTTGACACCAAATTCCAGTATGGTGTATATTTACTACTAGAACCAGAAAGGATAACTCTAGTTCAGAATTAATCTAGTAATTCATCAAAAATAACTTCTGATGGCCCTAATTAGAAAATAAAAAGGATTAAGCACACAGACTAGAAAGAAAGCTGTCTGCATTCACAGATGGCATGATTATGTACATAACATATCCAAAGGAATCTACAAAGTACCAAAACTAACTGAGTTTATAAAGTTGTGGAATTCAAGGTCAGTATACAAAAATCATGTGATTTTTATATACATATACTGAGCAAACACTTGGGAAATTAATTTTTTTTAAATACCACTCTTATAACATCAAAAAAAATCAAATATCTAGGGAAAAGACAATGAAAGATGAGCAAGAACTCTACCTAAAATACCTCAAAGCATTACTAAAAGATATTAAAGACCTAAACAGAGATATTTCATGTACATGGACTGGAAAACACAACACCATTAAGATGTCGATTCTCCCAAATTGATCTATAACTTCAACACAATCCTAATCAAAATTCCAGCAGGCATTTCGTAAAAACTGCCAAGCTGATTCTAAAACTAACATGAAAATCCAAAGACCCTAGAATAGCTAAAATAATTTTTGATGAAAAGTATACTACCTGATATTAAGATTTACTTTGCTACAGCAATTAAGACAGTACAGTACTGGCATAAGGACAAACAGATCAATGAAACATAACATAGTCCAGAAATATATTCACACTAATACTTCATTTTACAACAGAGGAGCCTCTACAATTCAGTAGGGAAAGGATGGTCTTTTCAACAAATGGTTCTGAAATAATTAGATATTCATATGCAAGAGAACACAGAATATCCTCACAACCTTAAAATAGGCAAAAATTCCTTTGACAAGACACAAAAGTCACTAACAATAAAATCAAAAACTGAGAAAATGAACTTCACTAAAATAAACATGCTCATCAAAAGACACAATTAAGAAAATGATTAGGAAAGCCATAGACTAATGGGAAAACTCAAAATACATATATCTGACAAAAGACTCACAACCAGGACGTACAAAAATAATTTTTAAAACGAAACAATCCAATATTTTTTAATGAGCAAAATACTTGAACAGACACTTAGCAAAAGAAGGTATGAATGACTAATAGTTAACTGTGATGAATCACCAGATACTACTGAATTTCAGTAGTCGACAGCAAAATGCAAATTAAAACCACAATGAGATACCACTTCACACCCAGTAAGATGACTAAAAATAAAAATCTGACAATGCCAACTGTCAGAATGTAGAGCAACTTGAAATCTCACATACTGCTAAGAGTATACAATGGTACAACCTTGTACTTTAGAAAAGTTTGGCAGTTTCTAATAAAACTGAACACAAGACCTAGCAATTCTGCTCCTAAGAATATACTCAAGAAAAATCAAAGCGTATGTTCACCAAATTGTTCATAGCAGATTATTAATAATAAGAAAAAAATGGAAACAATTTAAATATTTATCAATAGGAGAAAGGATAAACACACTGTGGTACAGTCATACGATCCAAAAAATGATGTGTGTAACATGGATGAATTCTTAAAATATTATGTTGAGCAAAAAGTCAGACACGAATGCATAGTGTATGATTCCACTTATATGAAACTCAAGAATGGGTAGAATTAATATATAGTGAAAGAAATAAGAACTATGGTTACTTAAGAGATAGAGAGAAAAACCAGGAATCTTTCTGGGATGATGAAAATTGTTTTTTACTTTAGATGGTAGTAACATGGGTACATACATTTGTCAAAATAAACTGTAAATCTGAATTTTGTTCATTTTACTGTATGTAAACTATAACCCAACAAAGAAAAAACACCAATAGAACACCTCTTTAAAAAGAGATAAGGCGATATGGGGGAATATTAAACTTCTGAGGAAAATGCGGTAGGTAGGGAGAGGAAGATGCTTTTTTTCCAAGAAAAAAGATAATGGCAATTATGTAAGAACAACATGCACTAAACATCATCATGTGGACCCAACAATCCTTTCCACTCATCTTTCAACTTAATAAATTTTAGGTAATTAAGAAATATTCTCAGCCAGAACTCTGGAGGGCCAAAGACCTCAGCAAGATAAAGGTCACTCTTTTAGTTGAGCCCTTCACAATGTCAGGCCCAGACTATTTTAATAGCTTTCTACTGGTCTCCGTATCCCTACCCTACAATCCTTCTTCCTAAAATATAAATCTGATATTGTTCTTCTGTTTAAAATACTTTAGTGGATTTCCATAACCTATAAGAGGCTTCCAGAGATGTTTAATCAGGTATTCTATCAGTAAAAGATTTTGAGTATCCACCTCCATATATGTATATTTTTATTAACAAATTAAGCATTACTGTAGCAATATATTATGCATATGATATATAAAACAAAAACATTAAAAACGGATATAAACATGTAATATAATTAGAAGTCATAATACAAAAATGGCTTATCACAAGCACCTCTAAGTGTGGCATTACTGGGTTGGCCAAAAGGTTCATTTGGTTTTTTCTTAAGATGGCTCTAGTAGCACTTAGTTGTCTTTAACTTCATGTGAAACAATTTTGTTAGACTGTATGTGACAGCTGTCATATCAGCATGCATTTAAGAAAAGACTTATCAAAACTGGTGAATTTTTGTGTAGCCATTTTAATACTGAAGATGAAAGAAAAAGAGCAACATTTTCGGCATATCATGCTTTATTATTTCAAGAAAGGTAAAACGCAACTGAAATGCAAAAAAAAGATTTGTGCAGTGTATGGAGAAGGTGCTGTGACTGATCGAATGTGTCAAAAGTGGTTTACGAAGTTTTGTGCTGGAGATTTCTCGCTGGACGATGCTCCATGTTCAGGTAGACCAGTTGAAGTTGACAGCTATCAAATCAAAACATTAACTGAGAACAATCAATGTTATACAGTGCGGCAGACAGCCGACATACTCAAAATATCCAAATCAAGCACTGAAAATCATTTGCACCAGCTTGGTTATGTGAATCGCTTTGATGTTTGGGTTCCACGTAAGTTAAGTGAAGAAAAACTTCTTGACTGTATTTCCGTATTCAATTCTCTACTTAAATAAAACGAAAATGTTCCGTTTTTAAAATAAATTGTGACAGGTGATGAAAAGCAGATACTGTACAATAATGTGGAATGGAAGAGATCGTGGGGAAAGTGAAATGAACTGCCACCAACCACACCAAAGGCCCGTCTTCATCCAAAGAAGGTGATGTTGTATATATGGTGGGATTGGAAGGGAGTCCTTTATTATGACCTCCTTCTAGAAAACCAAACGATTAATTCCAACAAGTATTGCTCCCAGTTAGACCAACTGAAAGCAGCACTCAACAAAGAGCATCCAGAATGAGACAAGAGAAAACGCATAACCTTCCATCAGGATGACGCAAGACCGCATGTTTCTCTGATGACTAGGCAAAAACTGTTACAGCTTGGCTGGTTCTGATTCATCCACTGTATTCGCCAGACATTGCATCTTTGGATTTCCATTTATTTCGGTCTTTATAAAATTCTCTTAATGGAAAAAATTTCAATTCCCTGCAAGACTGTAAAAGGCACCTGGAAGAGTTCTTTGCTTAAAAAGGTAAAAAGTTTTGGGAAGATGGAATTATGAAGTTGCCTGAAAAATGGAAGAAGGTAGTGGAACAAAAGGGTGAATACGTTGTTCAATAAAGTTCTTGGTGAAAATGAAGAATGTATCTTTTATTTTTACTTAAAAACCGAAGGCACTTCTTGGACTGGTAGAAACACAAACCCACCAGACTTGGCCCCACCCCTTCGCTGGTTTATCTCCCATGGTTACCTTACACCTACCCTGTGTTACGATCCTAACAACTTGTATTTCCTCAGAGGTGTGCTTTCTCTTTGACATCTGGGCACAGACTATTTATCCTGCTCTTCTCTACTTCCTCTTAGCATACCCTTCACATATTCATTCTTCAAAACTTATCCTAAATGTTATTTCCTGTAGAAAATCTGCTTTACTTCCATGAAAGGTAATGATCCTCAATGTCTTGTTCAAATCATTAGAATGGCTTCTTATTCAAGTCACTTACTTATATATCTATTTCTCCATTAGACTGTAAAGAGCAAAGACTACAGTCTATTCTTTGCAGCCCAGAACTTAACAGTGCCTACATGCTTAATAAGTATCTTAGGAATTATCTTTATCAGTATTCACAAAGAAACCCATGTTTTCCAAATATACTGGAAATATTTCAGTAAGTACACAGAATATATAGTCTGAGGTCTAGTCTAACAACTTGAAATACCACACAACCCAGTCCCTAAAGGTATGCTCTCTGACTTGAACTGACATATGTACATCACAGTCCTCATGTTGAGTTCCTCGTGAAGTTAATTTCCTCATGGTATAAATCAAACACGTGGATAAACTCACTGCCTTCCTGGATTAAGGGATTTTCTGTAACACCTAAACATAAGCCATCTTTAAGATTTATTGGTTACCAGAATCAAATTTCACATCATAAACAAGCTACCATTAAAAATATAATCTTTCATTATAAAACTAAAACTCTGTTTAAATTACTGTTTAACAAATTATTAAAAATTTTTTCTTCTACTGACAAAAGCAACACATTACCGAAGAGGAAAAAAATATAGTGAAGCATAAAACCTAGTGGTTTTTTTCCATTTCTTTTTTTGAAGAGCACAGAGCTGTGGTTCTCACCCTAATTAGACTTCATAATCAACTACAAGGCTTTCAAAAACATACTGATAACTAGGCTCCAGAACAGACTAATTAAATCAGAATCTCTGAGGTTGTGTCTAAACCCTAGACTTTTTCAAAAGCTCCCCAAGTGATTCTAATGTGCAACCAGGGTAATCAAAACCTTGGTGTAAAGCTAAAAATGAAAGTTTTCATGCACTGATGGAGGAAATCTTTTTGAACGTTTGCAGTATTGAAATACAAATATTAAAAAGCCATCTACCTATGTTGGGACAACTGAATATCCGCATGCAAAAAAAAAGAAGTTGGCACCTTTATCCTTACACTAGGCATGAAAACTAACACAAAATGGATGACAGACCTAAATGGAAGAGCAAGAACTACAGACACCACCAAGAAAGTGAAAACACAGACCACAATACATGCTGCAACATGGCAAATGGGAAAAAATGTGTGAATTATGTATCTCATAAGGGACTTGTATCCAGAATATACAAAGAACATTTACAAATGAATAATAAAAAGATAAATAATCCAATTTAAAAATGGGCAGGAGGCTTCCCTGGTGGCGCAGTGGTTGAGAGTCTGCCTGCCGATGCAGGGGACACAGGTTCGTGCCCCGGTCTAGGAAGATCCCACATGCCGTGGAGTGGCTGGGCCCGTAGCCATGGCCGCTGAGCCTGTGCGTCCGGAGCCTGTGCTCTGCAACGGGAGAGGCCACAACAGTGACAGGCCCGCGAACCACAAAAAAAAAATAAAATAAAATAAAAATAAAAATGGGCAGGGACTTTCCTGGTAGTCCAGTGCTTAAGACTCCAAGCTTCCACTGCAGGGGGCGCGGGTTTGATCCCTAGTCAGCAACTAAGATCCCACATGCTGCCCAGTGCAGCCAAAAAAATAAAAATAAATAAATAAATCTACTTTAGAAAAAAAATGGGCAAAGGATCTGAATAGACATTTCTCTAAAGAAGATATACAAGTGGCCAATAAGAACATGAGAAAGGACTTCCCTGGTAGCGCAGCAGTTAAGAATCCGCCTGCCAATGCAGGGGAAATGGGTTCGAGCACTGGTCTGGGAAGATCCCACATGCTGCAGAGCAACAAAGTCCAGGCACCACAACTACTGAGCCTGTGCTCTGGAGCCTGCGAGCCACAACTACTGAGCCCACAGACTGCAACTACTGAAGCCCACGCACCTAGAGCCCGTGCTCTGGAACAAGAAAAGCCACCACAATGAGAAGCCTGCACACCGCAACAAAGAGTAACCCCCACTCTACGCAACTAGAGAAAGCCCATGCACAGCAACAAAGACCCAATGCAGCCAAAAAATATAAATTAATAAATTAAAATAACATGAGAAAATGTTCAACATGAACAGCCATTAGGAAACTGCAAATCAAAGCCACAGTGAGACATCACTTCATATCCACTAGGATGGCTATAATTAAAAGATAATATCAAGGGAGGAGATCAATTGGTGGAGTAGGAGAATGCTGAGCTCACCTCCCCACAGGAACACATCACAATACAGCTACATGAGGAATTCTTATTGAAAACAAATTGGAGAAGGATAGAAGAACTCTTCTTCAACCAAGGCTATGAGGAAAGATCCACACAAAGTCAGGGAGAAAGTGAGGAGAAGCAATCAGGATCTGCAGCACTAGGAGGGGACACAGAAGAGGAGACGGATATCACAGGCTCAGAGATCCTCCGTGGGGAGTGAGTGGTCCAAGCCACATATTGAGCACCACCTCCCTGGGGTTCAATACCAGGAAGATGTGTCTCCTTAGCTGGTTTGAAAACTAGTGGGACTTATAGGAGGGCTATAAGAAACCGAGATTCTACTCCTGAAGAATGCACACACATGCTTGCTTACTCCCAGAAATAAGGCCTAGGAAGAAGAGTGAAACTTCCTTGGGCTCTGGCTGGTTTCCCAAAACCACACACAAACTGGGCACCCTGGCCCACACCAAGCACCTCTCCAGCACCTCTAGCTATTTATTTATTTATTTTATTTATTTATTTATCTTTGGCTGCACTGGGTCTTCACTGCTGCATGCGGGCTTTCTCTACTTGTGGCAAGCGGGAGCTACTCTTCGTTACGGTGCACGGGCTTCTCATTGCAGTGGCTTTTCTTGTTGCGGAACATGGGCTCTAGGCGCACGAACTTCAGTAGTTGTAGCACACGGGCTCAGTAGTTGTGGCTTGCGGGCTCCAAAGCGCTGGCTCAGTAGTTGTGGTGCACAGGCTTAGGTGCTCCGCGGCATGTGGGATCTTCCCAAACCAGGGCTCGAACGCCTGTCCCCTGCATTGGCAGGTGGATTCTTAACTACTGCGCCACCAGGGAAGCCCCAGACATTTTTTAAATGTCTGTACAGATTACTTCCCTGCCCTTCAGGATAAAGACACTGAGTGTCTACTAAGCCAAGTAATTAATGTGTAATTATGTGTGTATGTTCATGTTTGTGTGTCTGCATACATAAAATCTAACGCTGTCATATAAGTTTCAACCCTATTTTATAGATAAGAAAAGGTTCAAAGATTTAAAAACCTGTCCAAGGCTACCATACCATTAAGTACTAAAGCCAGAATTTGATCCACCACAGCCTGGTTCTTTCCAGTAGAAGCTAAGGCAGATAGACATAAACACGCACATATACATGTATAAATTCAATAGTACATATGTGAACAAGATAAACAAAGAGAACAATATATGGGTCAGAGCTTAAGGAGATGGTTGGATAAATATCAAGTGAGTCAGAAATGGATTCATTCAGAAAAGGGGATCCCCATTAGTCTGTAGGTAAGGTAAGGCTAATAAGAAAGAACAGATAATGGTCTGGGGCAGGACACTGGATGTCAAATTTAGGGAACAAATAGTCCAATTCAGCTGAAGTTTCCTAGAAGGAATAGAGAAAAAAAGGTAGAGAGAGACCTGACAGTGGATGTCTACGAATATCAGTTCTAGGAGTTTCAACTTCACCCTGTGGGCAATGAAGAGCCTTTGAAGGCTTCTGTGTAGGCTTGTAACGTGATAACGGTTATTAGTTGAGGAGAATTCCTCTGAACACCCTGGATAGAAAGAAGAAATAGGAGAGAGCTAAGGTAGGGAAGAGGATAGGAAAAAATATTTGCAGGTTATGTATCATATACTGGGTAGGCCAAAACGTTCTTCGGGTTTTTCCATAACATCTTATGGAAAAACCCGAACGAACATTTTGGCCAACTCAATAAGAGATTAATATCTAGAATGTAATAAAAAACTCTTACAACTTAACATGTGCATTAAAAAGTGAGCAAAGAGACCTTCAAGATGGCAGAGGAGTAAGACATGGAGATCACCTTCCTCCCCATAAATATATCAGAAATACATCTACATGTGGAACAACTCCTACAGAACACCTACTGAACTGTGGCAGAAGACTGAGACTTCGCAAAAGGCAAGAAACTCCCCCACGTACCTGGGTAGGGCAAAAGAAAAAAGAAAAAACAGAGACGAAAGAATAAGGACGGAACCTGCACCTCTGGGAGGGAACCTGCACCTCTGGGAGGGAGCTGTGAATGAGGAAAAGTTTCCACACACTAGGAAGCGCCTTCACGAGCAGAGACCGAGGGTGGGCAGGGGGGGAAGCTTCGGAGCCACAGACGACAGCGCAGCAACAGGGGTGCAGAGGGCAAAGCGGAGAGATTTCCGCACAGAGGATGGGTGCTGACCAGCACTCACCAGACCGAGAGGCTAGTCTGCTCACTCACCGGGACGGGCAGGGGCTGGGAGCTGAGCCTCGGGCTTCGGAGATCAGACCCCAGGGAGAGGACTGGGGTTGGCTGCATGAAAACAGCCTGAAGGGGGCTAGTGCGCCACAGCTAGCCAGGAGGGAGTCCGGGAGAAACTCTGGACCTGCCTAAGAGGCAAGACACCATTGTTTCGGGGTGCAGAAGGAGAGGGAATTCAGAGCATCGCCTAAACGAGCTCCAGAGATGGGCGCGAGCTGCGGCTATCAGCATGGACACTAGACGAGCATGAGATGCTAAGGCTGCTGCTGCAGTCACCAAGAAGCTTGTGCGCAATCACAGGTCACTATCCACACCACCCCTCCCAGGAGCCTGTGCAGCCCGCCACTACCAGGGTCCCGTGATCCAGGGACAACTTCCCTAGGAGAACACATGGGGCCTCAGGCTGTTGCAATGTCACACCGGCCTCTGCTGTCGCAGGCTCGCCCTGCATTCTCTACCCCCCACCTCCCCCAGGCCTCAGTGAGCCAGAGCCCCCTAATCAGCTGCTACTTTAAACCCATCCTGTCTGGGCAGGAACAGACGCCCTCAGGAGACCTACAGCAGAGCCGGGGCCAAATCCAAAGCTCAACCCCAGGAGCTGTGAGAACAAAGAAAAGATAGGGAAATCTCTCCCAGCAGCCTCAGGAGCAGCGGATTAAATCTCCACAATCAACTTGATGTACCCCGCATCACTGAAGTACCTGAATAGACAAAAAATCATCCCAAATTGAGGCGGTGGACTCTGGGGGCAACTGTAGACTTGGGGTTTGCTTTCTGCATCTAATTTATTTCTGGTTTTATGTTTATCTTAGTTTAGTATTTAGAATTTATCATCATTGATAGACTTATTGATTTGCTTGCTCTCTCTTTTTATAAGGATTATATATATTTTTTTCCTTTTTGTCTTTTTGTGGGTGTAGATGTATGCTTCTTTGTGTGATTTTGCCTGTATAACTGCTTTTACCACTTGTCCTACGGTTCTGTCTGTCTGTTTTTGTTTTTGTTTTCTTAGTATAGTTTTTAGCACTTGTTATCACTGGTGGATTTGTTTTTTGGTTTGGTTGCTCTCTTCTTTCTTTTCTTTTCTTTTTTTTATTACTTTTTAATTTTTTGTTATTTTTAATAATTTTTTTTATTTTTTATTTTAATAACTATTTTTTTTTAATTTTTTTTTCTCCCTTTTCTTCTGAGCCATGTGGCTGACAGGGTCTTGGTGCTCTGGCCGGTTGTCAGGCCTGTGCCTCTGAGGTAGGAGAGACGAGTTCAGGACATTGGTCCACCAGAGACCTCCCAGCTCCAAGTAATAACAAATGGCAAAAGTCCTCCCAGAGATCTCCATCTCAATGCTAAAACACAGCTCCACTCAACGACCAGCAAGCTACAGTGCTGGAAACCCTATGTGAAACAACTAACAAGACAGGAACACAACCCCACCCATTAGCACAGAGGCTGCCTTAAATCATAGTAAGTCCACAGACACCCCAAAACACACCACCAGATGCTGTCCTGCCCACCAGAAAGACAAGATCCAGACTCATCAACCAGAACACAGGCACCATTCCCCTCCACCAGGAAGCCTACAAAACCCACTGAAGCAACATTAGCCACTGGGGACAGATACCAAAAACAACATGAACTACGAACCTGCAGCCTGTGAAAAGCAGACCCCAAACACAGTAAGGTAAGCAAATTGAGAAGAGAGAGAAACACACAGCGGATGAGGGAGCAAGGTAAAAACCCACCAATCACACAAAGGAACAGGAAATAGGCAGTCTACCTGAAAAACAATTCAGAGTAATGATAGTCAAGATGATCCAAAATCTTGTAAATACAACAGAGAAAATACAAGAAACACTGAACAAGGACCTAAAAGAACTAAAGAGCAAACAAATAATGATGAACACCACAATAAATGAATTTAAAAAATCTCTAGAAGGAATCAATAGAGAATAAATGAGGCAGAAGAATGGATAAGGGACCTGGAAGATAAAATAGTGGAAATAACTACTGCAGAGCAGATTAAAAAAAAAAAAAACAATGTAAAGAATTGAGGAGAGTCTCAGAGACCTCTGGGACATTAAATGAACCAACATTCAAATTATAGGGGTCCCAGAAGAAGAAGAAAGAAAGAAAGAGACTGAGAAAATATTTGGAAAAATTATAGTTCAAAACTTTCCTAACATGGGAAAGGAAATAGTCAATCAATACCAGGAAGGGCAGAGAGTCCCATACAGGATAAAACCTAGGAAAAACACACCAAGACACATATTAAGCAAACTATCAAAAATTAAATAGAGAAAAAATATTAAAAGCAGCAAGGGAAAAACAACAAATAAGACACAAGGGAATCCCCATAAGGTTAACAGCTGATCTTTCAGCAGAAACTCTGCAAGCCAGAAGGCACTGGCAGGACATATTTAAAGTGATGAAAGAGAAAAACCTACAACCAAGATTACTCTCCCCAGCAACAATCTCTTTCAGATTCGAGGGAGAAATTAAAACCTTAAGAGATAAGCAAAGGCTAAGAGAATTCAGCACCACCAAACCAGCTTTACAACAAATGTTAAAGGAACTTCTCTAGGCAGGAAATGCAAGAGAAGGAAAAGACCTACAATAACAAACCCAAAACATTAAGAAAATGGTAACAGAAACATACATATCGATAACTACCTTAAATGCTCTAAGCAAAAGACACACACTGGCTGAATGGATACAAAAACAGAACCCATATATATGCTGTCTACAAGAGACCCACTTCAGACCTAGGGACACATACAGACTGAAAGTGAGGGGATGGAAAAAGGTATTCCATGCAAACGGACACCAAAAGAAAGCTAGAGCAGCAATTCTCATATCAGACAAAATAGACTTTAAAATAAAGATTATTACAAAAGACAAAGAAAGATACTACATAATGCTCAAGGTATCAATACAAGAAGATATAACAATTGTAAATATTTATGCACCCAATATAGGAGCACCTCAATACATAAGGCAAATGCTAACAGCCATAAAAGGGGAAATCAACAGTAACACAATCATAGTAGGGGACTTTAACACCCCACTTTCACCAATGGACAGATCATCCAAAATGAAAATAAATAAGGAAACACAAGCTTTAAATGATACATTAAACAAGATGGACTAAATTGATATTTATAGGACATTCCATCCAAAAACAACAGAATACATCTCAAGTGCTAATGGAACATTCTCCAGGACAGATCATATCTTGGGTCACAAATCAAGCCTTGGGTAAATTTAAGAAAATTGAAATCGTATCAAGTATCTTTTCTGACCACAACGATGAGACTAGATATCAACTGCAGGAAAAAAACTGTACAAAATACAAACACATGGAGGCTAAACAATACACTACTAAATAACCAAGAGACCACTGAAGAAATCAAAGAGGAAATCAAAAAATACCTAGAAACAAATGACAATGAAAACACGATGACCCAAAACCTATAGGATGCAGCAAAAGCAGTTCTAAGAGGGAAGTTTATAGCAATACAATCCTACCTCAAGAACAAGAAACACCTCAAACAACCTAACCTTGCACCTAAAGCAATTAGAGAAAGAAGAACAAAAAAACCCTAAAGTTAGCAGAAGGAAAGAATCATAAGAATCAGATGAGAAATAAATGAAAAAGAAATGAAGGAAACAATACCAAACATCAATAAAACTAAAAGCCAGTTCTTTGAGAAGATAAACAAAATTGATAAACCATTAGCCAGACTCATCAAGAAAAAAGAGAGAAGACTCAAATCCACACAATTAAAAATGAAAAAGAAAAAAAAAAAAAAATGAAAAAGGATAAGTAACAACTGACACTGCAGAAATACAAAGGATCATGAGAGACTACTACAAGCAACTGTATGCCAATAAAATGGACAACCTGGAAGAAATGGACATATTCTTAGAAAAGCACAACCTTCCAAGACAGAACAAGGAAGAAATAGAAAACATAAACAAACCAATCACAAGCACTGAAACTGAAACTGTGATTAAAAATCTTCCAACAAACAAAAGCCCAGGACCAGATGGCTTCACAGGTGAATTCTATCAAACACTTACAGAAGAGCTAACACCTATCCTTCTCAAACTCTTCCAAAATATAGCAGAGGGAGAACACTCCAAAACTCATTCTACAAGGCCACCATCACCCTGATACCAAAACCAGACAAAGATGTCATAAAGAAAGAAAACTACAGGCCAATATCACTGATGAACATCGATACAAATATCCTCAACAAAATACTAGCAAACAGATTCCAACAGCACATTAAAAGGATCATACACCATGGTCAAGCAGGGCTTATCCCAGGAATGCAAGGATTCTTCAATATACACAGATCAATGTGATAAACCACATTAACAAACTGAAGGAGAAAAACCACATGATCCTCTCAAATGATGCAGAAAAAGCTTTCGACAAAATTCAACACCCATTTATGATAAAAAAAAACCCTCCAGAAGGTAGGCACAGAGGGAACTTTCCTCAACATAATAAAGGCCATATATGACGAACCCACAGACAACATCGTTCTCAATGGTGAAAAACTGAAACCATTTCCTCTAAGATCAAGAACAAGACAAGGTTGTCCACTCTCACCACTATTATTCAACACAGCTTTGGAAGTTTTAGCCACAGCAATCAAAGAAGAAAAAGATATAAAAGGAATTCAAATCGGAAAAGAAGAAGTAAAGCTGTCACTGTTTGCAGATGACGTGACGCTATATGTACAGAATCCTAAAGATGCTACCAGAAAACTACTAGAGCTAATCAATGAATTTGGCAAAGTAGCAGGATACAAAATTAATGCACAGAAATCTCTTGCATTCTTATACACTGATGATGAAAAATCTGAAAGAGAAATTAAGGAAACCCTCCCATTTACCACTGCAACAAAAAGAATAAAATACCTAGGAATAAACCTACCTAAGGAGACAAAAGACCTGTATGCAAAAAACTACAAGACAGTGATGAAAGAAATTAAAGATGATACAAATAGATGGAGAGATATACCATGTTCTTGGATTGGAAGAATCAACATTGTGAAAGTGACTATATTATCCAAAGCAGTCTACAGATTCATTGCTATCCCTATCAAACTACCACTGGCATTTCTAACAGACCTAGAACAAAACATTTCACAATTTGTATGGAAACACAAAAGACCCCGAATGGCCAAAGCAATCTTGAGAAAGAAAAACGGAGCTGGAGGAATCAGGCTCCCTGACTTCAGACTATGCTACAAAGCTACAGTAATCAAACAGTATGGTACTGGAACAAAAAAAGAAATATAGATCAATGGAACAGGACAGAAAGCCCAGAAATAAACCCACACACATATGGTCACCTTATCTTTGATAAAGGAAATATCTTTGATAAAGGAGGCAAGAATATACAGTGGAGAAAAGACAGCCTCTTCAATAAGTGGTGCTGGGAAAACTGGACAGGTACATGTAAAAGTATGAAGTTAGAATACTCCCTAACACCATACACAAAAAAAAACTCAAAATGGATTAAACACAATGTAAGGCCAGACACTATCAAACTGGCCTTACACTATCAAACTCTTAGATGAAAACATAGGCAGGACACTCTATGACATAAATCACAGCAAGATCCTTTTTACCCACCACCTAGAGAAATGGAAATAAAAACAAAAATAAACAAATGGGACCTAATGAAACTTCAAAGCCTTTGCACAGCAAAGGAAACCATAAACAAGACCAAAAGACAATCCTCAGAATGGGAGAAAATATTTGCAAATGAAGCAACTGACAAATGATCAGTCTCCAAAATTTACAAGCAGCTCATGCAGCTCAATAACAAAAAAACAAACAACCCAATCCAAAAATGGGCAGAAGACCTAAACAGACATTTCTCTAAAGAAGATATACAGATTGCCAACAAACACATGAAAGAATGCTCAACATCATTAATCATTAGAGAAATGCAAATCAAAACTACAATGAGATACCATCTCACACCAGTCAGAATGGCCACCATCAAAAAATCTAGAAACAATAAATGCTGGAGAGGGTGTGGAGAAAAGGGAACACTCTTGCACGGTTGGTGGGAACGTAAACTGATACAGCCACTATGGAGAACAGTATGGAGGTTCCTTAAAAAACTACAAATAGAACTACCATACGACCCAGCAATCCCATTACTGGGCATATATCCTGAGAAAACCATAATTCAAAAAGAGTCATGTACCACAATGTTCACTGCAGCTCTATTTACAATAGCCAGGACATGGAGGCAACCTAAGCGTCCATCAACTGATGAATGGATAAAGAAAATGTGGCTCATATTTACAATGGAGTATTACTCAGCCATAAAAAGAAAAGAAATTGAGTTATTTGTAGTGAGGTGGATGGACCTAGAATCTGTCATACAGAGTGAAGTCAGTCAGAAAGAGAAAAACAAATACCGTATGCTAACATATATACATGGAATCTAAAAAAAAAAAAAAAAAAAAAAAAAAAAAGGTTCTGAAGAACCTCAGGACAGGACAGGAATAAAGACACAGACATACAGAATGGACCTGAGGACACGGGGAGGGGGAAGGGTATGCTGGGACGAAGTGAGACAGTGGCATGGACCAAATGTGAAACAGATAGCTAGTTGGAAGCTGCCACATAGCACAGGAAGATCAGCTTGGTGCTTTGTGACCACCTAAAGGGGTGGGATAAGGAGGGTGGGAGGGAGACGCAAGAGGAAGGAGATATGGGGATATATGTATAGCTGATACACTTTGTTATAAAGCAGAAATTAACACACCATTGGTAAGCAATTATACTCCATTAAAGATGTTAAACAAAAATGAGCAAAATCATCTCCATAGCAGATATACAAAATGGCCAATAAGCACAAGAAAAGATGCTCAACATCACTAATCATTAGGGAAATGCAAAACAAAGCCACAATGAGATCAAAACCACTTTACACCCATTAAGATGGCCACAAAAAAAAAAAAAAAAAACAAGTGTTGGTGTGGATGGGGAGAAACTGGAACCCCTGTGCATTGCCAGTGGAAATGTAAAATGATGCAGCTGCTGTGGAAAACAATATGGTGGTTCTTCAAAAACTTAAAAATATAACTACCAATGATCTAGCAATTCTATTTTTGGGTATATACCCAGAAGACTTAAAAGCAGGGACTCAAACTGGTATTTGTACAACCATATTCATAGCAGCATTATTTGCGATAGCCAAAGGTAGAAGCAACCTGTGTCTAATGACAAATAAATGAATGGATTAATAAAGTGTAGCATATACATACAATGGAATTTTATTTCAGCCTTAAAAAGGAATGAAACTGATACACACTACAATATGGGTAAACGTTGAAGACACTATGCTAAGAGAAACAAGCCAGACATAAATATTGGATGATTCCTCTCATATGATATTGTTAGTGTTTAATGAGTATAGTTTCAGTTCAGGATGATGAAAAAGTTCTCGATATGGATGGTGGTAATCATTGCACAACAGTGTGAATGCACTTAATTAATGCCTGAAGTGTACACTTAACAATGGTTAAATTGGTAATTTTTTTACAAGTTTTCTTATGTTCTTTACTAAAATGAAAAATTTTTGTAATGCAAAAGGCACATTCAAATTAAAAGAAAAATGACAGGCTAGGCAAAAGATCTGAAACACAGTTATTAACAAAGCCCTTCTATAACTCAATAAGAAAGACAGTAGAAAATTGGTCAATGTATATAATGAGCAATGAGCAATCGAAAGGGAAATTCTAATGTTTAATAAACATGAAGGAACACTCATTTTCAACAGTGCTCAGGAAAATAAAAATTAGACAGTTTTATATTGACAAAAATATAATGAAAATCGTGTTGGAGGACTGAGGAAATGTGTGCATTCATGTGCCATGCATGAGGAGAGCAGAAGTACATTCAATCATCTTGGTGGAAAACAAAGCTGTATTTATCAAAAATAAAAAACACATTCCCTTTGACTTAGTAATCCTACTTTTAGAAGTGTTATAGAAATATTCATACAAGTCTGGAAATGTATGTACAAAAATGCTTACTACCCCAGTGCTACAACTGCAAAAATTGAAAATTAAAAATCCTTTCAATAGAAATATAAACAAAGACATTATGGTACAGTTATACAGTACACTACAATGCAAGCATTAAAATAATGAGATAAATGCCTGTGTCTTATCTTGGAAAAAAAGCCAACAAAATATAAAGTTTTTTTAAAAAGGCAGTTGTAGCACAAAACAGATCTTTTTTTTTAAAGGTATGACACACACACGGGATAAGAATATCGAACAGTTAAACACTGTTAGCTCTGAAAGGAGATGGGCGGAAGGGAAGTGATGAGGAGGAAACTGTCACTTTTGAAATACAAACATTATTTGATTTGGTTATATTATTTTTGTAATTACAGGGTATTTTAAATTTTAATAAAAATATTCTGACCTCAAAACTACAGAATGGACAGGACGGGAAAGACAATTTCAGGAAACTGACTTCAGAAGACAACCTTCTAGGCCATATGACAGATATCTTGCCTCCAAATATTTCTCCATACAATCTAAAGCTGTTTATTTACTTTTCTTACATTTTTCTGAAATTCCACTGGTGTCCTCTTAAAAACATTAAAA
Organism: Stenella coeruleoalba; assembly: GCF_951394435.1. Lineage (NCBI taxonomy): Eukaryota > Metazoa > Chordata > Mammalia > Artiodactyla > Delphinidae > Stenella > Stenella coeruleoalba. The sequence continues at coordinate 34,337,051 of NC_137151.1, read as the reverse complement.
ACTTGAGCATTATATGGTGGAACGGAATTCAGGCTAGGAGCCCAAAAGCAGTTCCTGTGAATTACTTTAGTCATTGATAGGATAAGGAACTCTCCCTGGAAGAGTAACAATTTCAATTTCAGTTTTATTTTCCTTTAGCATTTTAGTAACATACGAAACCAAAATACTTTTTGTAAGATCAAGTGATTATCACCCATTCAAATCTTTTTTAAATAAATTAATAAAAAACTACACTCTACTATCCCAAGTAAGATTAGCATTATATTTTGGAGATGGGGATAGAAACAGGAAACAAAGGAAAGAAGTAGGTAATTTTGGAGCATTCAACATTTTAAGGGTAGGGCGAACCGTCAAAACTTGAGGCCAGGATACCAGAGACTGAGTAAAAGACTAGGGAGGTAGAGGTACATATATTAAGGACAAATTTCACTGACTTAAAAATTATTAGACCTGTGTGTGGGGTACAGAACTTCATGATCGGACTTCCCTGGTGGCACAGTGGTTAAGAATCCGCCTGCCAATGCAGGGGACACGAGTTCAAGCCCTGGTCCGGGAAGATCCCACATGCTGCAGAGCAACCAAGCCCGTGCGTCACAACTACTGAGCCTGCGCTCTAGAGCCCACGAGCCACAACTATTGAGCCCACGTGCCACAACTGAAGCCCACACGCCTAGAACCCGTACTCCTCAACAAGAGAAGCCACTGCAGCGAGAAGTCCACACACTGCAACAAGTAGCCCCCGCTCACTGCAACTAGAGACAGTCTGTGCGCAGCAACAAAGAACGCAGCCAAAATTTAATTAAAAAAAAAAAACTTCATGATCAAGTAAGCCTTTGGATATGTACTCAACCAAAACAAAACACATTAATTTTTTAAATAGTAAATGCAGACGAAACAAAATTTAAAATAGTAGCTTTTATTTAATCTTTTTTAAGTCACAGGTTCCTTTAAGTATCGATGAAAGCTCTGGACCATCTGCCAGGAAAATCATGCATATTCACATTAAAAATTAAGCATGTATAAAAAAATTAAGCATGTACACAATTTAAAGAGACCTAAGACTCTGGGTTAAGAACTCGTATTAAAGAGACCTAACACTCTGGGTTAAGACTCCCTCTGTCCACAAAGAACTTCATCCTTTAAACTGGCTTAACTCTAATTCTACTAACATGATAAAACCTAACTTCCACCATAATTTTCTTCTTTTCCTAAATTTTTTATTTTTATTTATTTATTTATTTTTGGCTGCACCACATGGCATGTGGGATCCTCGTTCCCTGACCAGGGATCGAACCCATGCCCCCTGCCTTGCAAGCGTGGAATCCTAACCACTGGACTGCCAGGGAAGTCCCAACCATAACTTGCTTAAGCAACTGAGTTCAGAGATCTAATTTGGGATTAACTGCTTGAACACCTACAAGTCATTAGTTGTACACATTATGGAGGGAGGAACAGAAAGAATACAGCCCTCCATTGGTGTCCGCAGAGAACTGGTCTAAGGACGTCTTTCCCACAGCCCCCTAGGATACCAAAATCATCAGATACTCAAGTCCCTTACATAAAATAGTGTAATATTTGCACAGAAACTATGCACATCCTCTTGTGTACTTTAAATCACCTCTAGATTACTTATAATAACTAATACAATGTAGATGCTATATAAATAGTTGTAAATACTATGTAAATAGTTGCCAGTGCCACAAATTCAAGTTTTGCTTTTTGGAACTTTCTGGAACTTTTTTTTTGTTACAATATTTTTGATCCTCAGTTGAATCTGCAGATGTGGAACCCACACATACGGAGGGTTGACTATACTGATAGCTGAGGAATAGATAAAATGACTATGGAGTAAAGAATTAAAGTATTTAACAATCTGGAGGTGAGGGAGGGTAGAGAGGTGGTTGGTTTTTTTTTTTTTGCGGTACGCGGGCCTCTCACTATCGTGGCCTCTCCCGTTACGGAGCACAGGCTCCAGACGCGCAGGCTCAGTAGCCATGGCTCACGGGCCTAGCCGTTCCGCGGCATGTGGGATCTTCCCGGACCGGGGCACGAACCCGTGTCCCCTGCATCGGCAGGCGGACTCTCAACCACTGCGCCACGAGGGAAGCCGAGAGGTTGTTTTAATCAACAGGAAGCAGAATAACAATTCCTGATCCATAGTAGAAACTCTATAAATGAATGAATGAAAAGTGAATAAAACAATAAATAAACAAAAGGAAGTAGCTGAAGAGACTTACTACATGGCTCCAGTAATAGGGAGAGAATTTTAATATTTTGGGCACTGCCCTGAAAACATAATTTAAACATTTCCTCCTCACTATAGAAAAATACAGTCAAAATTCTCAACAGCCATATTTACAACCAAATTTTTAGAAAATGACTCACCCATTAGACTTCCCAATTGCAGTATATATAAAATTCATTAGGAGGAAAAAATCAAATTACTAAATCAAAATCAAAGAAAAAAGGAGAAAAATTACTAAGTCAAAGGAGGAAAAAAATTAAAAAATAAAATCAAAATATAAAGAAAAGGGCTACCTACAAAATTAAATGCAGACAAATTCAACTAAATACTAACTTACTTTAAAATACACCAGGGACTTCCCTGGTGGCGCAGTGATTAAGAATCCGCCTGCCAATGCAGGGGATGTGGGTTCGAGCCCTGATCCAGGAAGATCCTACATGCCATGGAGCAACTACTGAACCTGCACTCTAGCGCCCTCAAGCCACAACTACTGAGCCCACGTGCCACAACTACTGAAGCCCACACGCACAGAGCCACCACATGCTAAGCCATCACAACAAGAAGCGGATTCCTAACCACTGTACCACCTGGGAAGCCCCCAAAAAATCTTTTAAAATATACGAAGAAGATAAAAACTATGAAATAATAGAACTAAAAATGTCTGAAGAGACGTCTCATCTATCTCTGATGAAACCTGAACCTTTACCTGAACCTTTTCAGCCAAAATACATTACGTAGTTTTATTTTTTCCCAGCTAGGTGCTAAGTTTTTAACTTCTAGGAGCTCTAAGGAAGCAAATGATACTTTTTATAGCAAATAAGTGTTAAGTAATTCTATTAGTTTATATTCTATTCTACTTAAGCAAATATCATTTTAAAGCTTCTGGTGAATACTTTTAAGAGAGGCAACCTCAGCAGCAGCAAAAACTAATTGAGATGGCCCAATGCCACAAAGGAAATAAGCAGTAAAACCAGAATTCCTGAGAGGAAAGGACTGGGAGTGTGCGATTAGCACATGTAAACTATTATACATAGGAAGGATAAACAACAAGGTCCTACTGTATAGCACAGGGAACTATATTCGATATCCTGTGATAAACCATAATGGAAAAGAATATGAAAAAAGGAATGTCTGTATGTGTGTGAGTCACTCTGCTGTACAGCAGAGATTGCCACAACATTGTACATCAACTATACTCAATAAAAAAAATTTTAATTTAGAAATCTATCACCAGAAAACTACTAGAACTCATTAATGAATGCAGTAAAGTTGCAGGATACAAAATCAGTATACAGAAATCTGTTGCATTTCTACACACAAACAACGAACTATCAGTAAAAGAAATTAAGGAAACAATCCCATTTACCATCACATCAAAAAGAACAAAATACTTAAGAATAAACTTATCTAAGGAAGTAAAAGACCCACACTCAGAAAACTGTAAGACCCTGATGAAAGAAATTAAAGATGACACAAACAGATGGAGAGATATATCGTGTTCATGGATTGGAAGAATTAACATTGTTAAAATGACCATACTACTCAAGACAATCTACAGATTCAGTGCAATCTCTATCAAAATACCAAAGGCATGGTCTTCCCTGATGGCGCAGTGGTTGAGAGTCCGCCTGCCGATGCAGGGGACGCGGGTTCGTGCCCCGGTCCAGGAAGATCCCACATGCCGCGGAGCAGCTAAGCCCGTGAGCCATGGCCGCTGAGCCTGCGCGTCCGGAGCCTGTGCTCCGCAACAGAAGAGGCCACAACAGTGAGAGGCCCACGTACCACAAAAAAAAAAAAAAAAAAACCAAAGGCATTTTTCACAGAACTAGAATTTTTTTTTTTTTTTGGTCTGTGCCACACAGCATGCAGGATCTTAGTTCCCCAACCAGGGATTGAACCCTTGTCCCCCATAGTGAAAGCAGAGTCCTAACCACTGGATCACCAGGGAATTCCAAACTAGAGCCAATGATTTTAAAGTTTCTTGGGAAACTCAAAAGACCCCAAATAGTGAAAATAATCCTAAGAAAGAAGAACAGAATTGGAGGAATCATGCTCCCTGACTTCAGACTATACTACAAAGCTACAGTAATCAAAACAGCATGGGGAATTCCCTGGAGGTCCAGTGGTCAGGGCTCCACGCTTTCACTGCCAAGTGCCCAGGTTCAATTCCTGGTCAGGGAACTAAGATCCCGCAAGTCGTGCAGCATGGCCAAACAAACAAAGTAAGATACTGGCACAAAAACACACATAAATCAGTGTAACAGAATGGAGAGCCCAGAAATAAACCCACACACTTAGAGTCAATTAATCTATGACAAAGGAGGCAAGAATATACATTGAAGAAAAGACAGCCTTCGATAAGTGGTTCTGGGAAAGCTGGACAGCTACGTGTAAAAGAATGAAATTAGAACATTCTCTAACACCATATACAAAAATAAACTTAAAATGGATTAAAGACCTAAACGTAAGACCAGAAACCATAAAACTCCTAGAAGAAAACATAGGCAGAACACTCTGGCATAAGCTGTAGCAATTTTTTTTTCTTTGAATCTTTCTCCTAAAGCAAAGGAAATAAAAGCCAAAATAAACAAATGGTACCCAATTAGACTTAAAAGCTTTCGCACAGCAAAGGAAACCACCAACAAAACAAAGAGACTACCTATTGAATGGGAGAAAATATTTTCAAATGGTATGACTGATAAGAAGTTAATTCCCAAAATATACAAATGGCTCACACAACTCAATATCAAAAAAACAACTCAATATGAATGAAAAAATTGGCAGAAGACCTGAATAGACATTTTTCCGAAGAAGATATACAGATGGCCAACAGGCACATGAAAACATTGTTAATCATCAGAGAAATGCAAATTAAAACCACAATGAGATATCACCTTACACCTTTCAGAATGGCTATCATCAAAAAGACCACAAATAGGGCTTCTCTGGTGGCGAGGTGGTTGAGAGTCCGCCTGCCGATGCAGGGGACGCGGGTTCGTGCCCCGGTCCAGGAAGATTCCACATGCCGCGGAGCGGCTGGGCCCGTGAGCCATGGCCGCTGAGCCTGCGCATCCGGAGCCTGTGCTCCGCGGTAGGAGAGGCCACAACAGTGAGAGGCCCGAGTACCACAAAAAAAAAAAAAGAAAAGAAAAAAAAAGACCACAAATAACAAATGTTGGTGAACATGTGGAGAAAAGGAATCCCTCATACACTGTTATTGGGAATGTAAGTTGGTGCAGCCACTGTGGAAAACAGTACAGAGGTTTCCTCAAAAAACTAAAAACAGAACTACCATATGACACAGCAATTCCATTCCTGGGTATATATCTGAAAAAAACAAAAACCCTAATTCGAAAATATACATGGACCCCAATGTTCATAGCAGCATTATTTACAATTGCCAAGATATAGAAACAACCTAAGTGTCCATCAACTGATGAATGGATAAAGATATGTTATCTATATATCTATCTATCTATATATATATACATGGACTATTACTCAGCCATAAAAGAGAACAAAATTTTGCAATTTGCAGCAATATGGATGGACTTGGAGGGCATTACGCTAAGTGAAACAAGTCAGGGAAAAGCAAATACTGTATGATATCATTTACATGTAGAATCTAAAAACTACAGCCAACTAGTGAATATAACAAAAACAAAAGCAGACTCACAGATCCAGAGAACAAACTAGTGGTTATGGGGTGGGAGGGGTGGCACTATAGGGGTGGAGTGGGAGGTAACAGCTATGTCTGTAAGACAGGCTCAAGGATGTATTGTACAACACAGAGAACATAGCCAATATTTTGTAATAACTGTAAATGGAAAATAATCTTTAAAAATGGCATAAAAATTTTTAAATAGCAAAAAGGAAAAAAGATGTGATATATAGATACATATATACACACACACACAATGGAATATTACTCAGCCATAAAACAAGAATGAAATTTTGCAATTTGCAACAACATGGATAGACCTGGAGGGTCTTATGCTTAGGGAAGTAAGTCAGAGAAAGGCAAATACTGTAATCACTTATATGTGGAGTCTAAAGAATAAAACAAACAAATGGATGTAACAAAACAGAAATAAAATCAGAGATATAAAGAACAAACTAGTGGCTACCAGTGGAGAGAGGGAAGGGGGAGAAAATCAAGAGGTACAAACTATTATGTATAAAATAAATAAGCTACAAGGATACATTGTACAGCACAGGGAGTATAACCAATATTTTATAATAACTATAAATGGAGCATAACCCTTAAAAACTGTGAATCACTGCTGTACACCTGTAATTTATATAATATTGTACATCAAGTATACCTCAATAAAAATAAGTTAAGAAGGGGCTTCCCTTGTGGCGCAGTGGTTGAGAGTCCGCCTGCCGATGCAGGGGACACGGGTTCATGCCCCGGTCTGGGAAGATCTCACATGCCACGGAGCGGCTGGGCCTGTGAGCCATGGCCGCTGAGCCTGCGCGTCCAGAGCCTGTGCTCCGCAGCAGGAGAGGCCGTAGCAGTGAGAGGCCCGCGTACCGCGCCAAAAAAAAAAAAAAAAAAAAAAGAAACAAACTAGAATTCTAATACAAGCCATATGATTGTAGGGCCCATACTCTTTTTTTTTTGGACCACTTCATTTATTTATGTATTTTTTGGCTGCACTGCTCTGCATGCAAGATCCTAGTTCCTTGACAAGGGATCGAACCCGTGCCCCCTGCAGTGGAAGCGTGGAGTCCTAACCATTGTACTGCCAGGGAATCCCCTAGGGCCCGTACTCTTCATCGCTATGCTATGCTGTCTCTTAAAGATATCGTCTGCCATTTATTACAATAAAATTTTTAATACAATAACAGCAAAGAACTCCAAAAACTTCCAATTTGAAAGCAGAGGAAATATAAAATATTTTTCCTTCTGTATAATATCCAGAAAAGTTACAGACATGATTACTATTTAAAGGAAAAAGACTATAAACATTAATTTAAATAATCCTATTCCTAAAAATGTTACAGGCAACTCAATGTTGCTTTCATTTTGATTTACTTCATTTCAGAAACACCATATTCTCATCACTGACTGATCCTCAACTGTCTAGTCTCCCAAAACTTTAGCGTTTAAAAAATCTCCACTCCCCCCAATCTAATGATCCATGTGACACTTCGGTGTTTGGAGAGAAGGCAAATAAAGAAATATAAATTGTTTATAATGGTGGTATCAGTCACAAGTCTGACCTATTGTTACTGTAGTTTGGGAAGTTTCTCAACAAGAGCAAAACTATAATTAAAATTTATTTTACATTTGCCTTATGAAATTTAAGTACTGAAATAAATGTCATTCCAGTCTCTTGGGTGGGTATGAAAAATCTCAACACATTTCAATACTATTAAAGTCATTCTTCTTTTATTAATATTCTAAAGTTAATAATCTTTCTTCCATAAGAAAGAATTTTTCTTCCGTAATAATCTTTCTTCCATCTTTCTTCTTATCTTTCAGTGAGATAAGAGTCAGTCACTGACTGGGACTTCCCTGGTGCTCCAGTGGGTAAGATGCCTCACTCCCGATGCAGAGGGCCCAGGCTGGATCCCTGGTCGGGAACTAGATCCCCCACGCATGCCGCAACTAACAGTTCTCATGCTGCAATTAAGAAGCCCGCGTGCCGCAAACTAAAGATCCCACATGCCGCAATGAAGATTCCAGTGCAGCCAAAATAAGTAAAAAAAAAAAAAAAAGAGCATAAACAGTTCTATTCTCAGATCATGCCATACCTAAACTTAACATCTCATGAAAAGTACTTCAAATTTTTGCTAGATACATAGAATCACGAAATTACAAGACTAAAAAGAATTTAAAAGGTCATTTCTTTAATTTCCTTGTCTTCAAGCAGGATCATATTCATACCACCAAGATTTTTATCTATTTTATTAAGCCCAAGAAACTAAAATTCCAAAATCTGCCTTAGAAACCTATTCTAATACTTCCTTATGTAATTTTACATTTTCTTAAATCTCTGAAGCCAAAAAGAGCAGAGTAAAATAGAAATGTGGGTCTTTGAAGGCAAGCGTGACCTACTATCCTGCTTAAACCAACTTCTGACAACATGGCTTTGGGGAAATTACTACAAGCACCCACGCCTCATTTCTTGTCCATAAAATACGGTAATAGTTCATCACCAAAATTTGTCTAAGGATTAACAGGCGGAGTCACAATTATGTTGCATAGTACCATAGCTAATAGTCAATAACTGCCACTTCCTCCTCTTTTTTTTTTTTTTTTAATCTTTGGTTGTGATGGGTCTTCATTGCTGCACGTGGGCGTTCTCTAGTTGCAGCAAGCGGGGGCTACTCTTCAATGGCGGTGCGCAGGCTTCTTGTTACGGTGGCTTCTCTCGTTGCAGAGCACAGTCTCTAGGTACACAGGTTTCAGTAGTTGCAGCATACAGGCTCAGTTGTTGCGGCAAGCGGGCCCTAGAGCACATGGGCTTCAGTAGTTGCGGTGCATGGGCTCAGTTGTTGCGGCAAGCAGGCCCTAGAGCACGTGGGCTTCAGTAGTTGCGGTGCATGGGCTCAGTAGCTGCGGCACATGGGCCCTAGTGCACATGGGCTTCAGTAGTTGCGGCACATGGGCTCAGTAGTTGCGGTGCATGGGTTCTAGAGCGCAGGCTCAGTAGTTGTGGCGCACGGGCTTAGGTGCTCCATGGCATGTGGGATCTTCCCGGACCAGGGATCAAACCCGTGTCCCCTGCACTGGCAGGCGGATTCTTAACCACTGCGCCACAAGGGAAGTCCCTCCTTGCCTGGTTGGACAGATTAACCCTCCTTTAGATAAAAATTATAAAATCTGTTTTAAAAAAAAAACATTTTTTCAAGGCTCTGGAGAGTGACCAAATGGAGACAGAAACTTGAGAGTTTATCCATGAAAAAATGAAACTGCATCCAATGAGATCTGCATTTTGTAACTTCTCGTCTAAGACAGCAGTCTCAAATTTTTCTGCCTCAGGATTCCTTTACTTTCTTAAAAGTACTGAGTACCCCATGTAAGAAATTAAAAAGGGAAAAAAATTTAATTTTTAAATTCACTTAGGGCTTCCGTGGTGGCACAGTGGTTGAGACTTCGCCTGCTGATGCAGGGGACACGGGTTTCTGCCCCGGTCCGGGAAGATCCCACATGCCGCGGAGCAGCTGGGCCCGTGAGCCACAGCCGCTGAGCCTGTGCGTCCGGAGCCTGTGCTCTGCAACGGGAGAGGCCACAACAGTAAGAGGCCCGAGTACCGAAAAAAAAAAAAAAAAAAAAAATTCATTTAAAATGACAATGAACTTATTACCTATTAAAATAAAATTTTAATATTTTCCAGAACAAAAAAATACTAACAAGAAGAGCGGTAGAGTTTTACATTTTGTAAATCTCTTTATTATATAGTTTTTAAAAGACAACTGGATTCTCATATCTGCATCTTCATTCACTCTTTGTAATCCATTGTTCTTCCTGAAGCATATAAAGAAAAAAAGGCATCACATACACAATATAGTTGGAAAAGGCAAGACCTTGTCAACCTTGAAAGGCTTTCAGGGTCCAAAAGAGGTCCTCAGATCACACCATGAGAATTTCTGACCTAATGGCAGTCTAATCTGTGCACAACTAGGGGGTAAGCCCCAAAATTTGCATATAAACTCTGCCCCAAATCTTGGTTAACTGCTAAACCATGCATGTGCTGTAGAGACTCCAGGGTACAGTGACAAAGAAGGAACTTAAAAGAAAAGATTTCAGCTGTTGTCACCACTGAAAAGAGAATGGAATTTTAATCCAATTAAGCAAACTGCTTGCTAGAACAAAAAAATACTCTTCAGAGAACACAACAGAATCTAGTCCCTAAATTTCATTCAAAATACAAGCGTAAAATTAAGAAATTACTATCCAGTATACACACAGAAAAAACACAAAACAAATAAAAAACCAAGAAAATGTGACGTATACGCAAGGGAATACAGTAAACAAAATCCAACCTCAAGATGTAGATGTTGCAATTGGAGGACTAAAGGAAAATATTTTCAAACAACTTTAGAGATAAGCAATCACAGATAATTGGAAATTATAAAAGGAACCAAATACAAATTCTATACTAAAAACTACAATAATTAAATTGTAAGATACATTAAGTGGGTTTAACAGCAAACTGGAGACAACAGAAGATAAATCCTGAGAAATTATCTGAGAGAAAAAAGACTGAGGAGAGCAGAGCCTCAGAGACCTGTGGAACAGTATCAAGAAGTCAAATATAACTTAAATCACAGAAAAAAAGAATAGGCCAGAAATCTATTTTTAAAATAATGGCCAAAACTTCCCCAGTTTGGTGAAAAACAAAAAATTTACCTATTCAGTATTAATAAAACTAAACAGGAAAAATACAAACAAAATAAACCTATGCACATTCATAGTTAAGACGGCTTAAAAAGATACAGAAAAAAAAATCTTGAACGTAGCCTGAGGAAAAAAAACACCTAGCTAGAACAAAAATATAAATGCCATCTAACTTCTCAGCAGAAATTATAGAGAACAGAAGACAATGGAACTGTATCTTTAAAGAACTGGAGGGGAAACTTTTCAGCCAGAATTCTTCAGCAAAACTACTCTTCAAAAATCAAGTAAAATAAAGATACTTTTAGATAAAGAAAAACAGTATTTTTAGCCAGCCAACAGTATGGCAATTCTTCAAAAAATTAAAAATAGAATTAGCATATGATACAAATATTCCACTTCTGGGTACATATCTAAAAGAACTGAACGGGACTCAAACAGATATTTACACACCCATGCTCACAGCAGCATTATTCACAAAAGCCAGAAAGTGGAAATAACCCAAGTGTCCATTGATAGATGAATGGATAAGCAAAATGTGGTACATATACATCCAATGGAATATTATTCCAACTTAAAAAGGAATGAAATTCTGACACATTCTACCACATGGATGAACCTTGAAGACATTAAGTATGCTAGGTGAAACAAACCAGATACAAAAGGACAAATACTGTATGATCCCACCTATATGAAGGATGTAAATTAGTGAATTCATGGAAACAGAAGTAGAACAGTGGTTACCAGGGGCTTCGGGTTGGTGGGGAGGGGAGTTTCAGTTTGGGTTGATGAAAACTTCAACAATGTAACGCCACTGAATTTTACACTTAAAAATGGTTAAAGTGGTAAACCATAAGTACAAATCGTCCTTGATTTATGATGGTGTTATTATGGCCCAATAAACTCATAACAGGTTAGAAATATCGTTACGTCAACATAATACACCTAATCTATCATATATTATAGCTTAGCCTAGCCTACCTTAAACATGCTCAGAACACTTAACATTAGCCTAGTTAGACAAAAATCATCTAACACAAAGCCTATTTTGTAATGAAATGTTGACTACCTCGTGTAATTTATTGAGTACTCAAAGTGAAAAACAGAATGGTTACACGGGTACAGAACGGTTTTAAGTGTATCAGTTGCTTACCCTCGTGATTGAATGGTTTACTGGGAGCTGCAGCTTGCTGCCCAGCATCACAAGGGAGTACTGTACCACACAGGCTAGCCTGGGAAAAGATCAAAATTCAAAGTACAATTTCCACTGAGTGTTTCACTTTTGTACCATACCCATCGAAAAATCCTAAGTCAGACCACCATAAGGTGGAGACCATCTGTATATATTTTACCACAATAAAAAAAAAATTAATCAACATACTTAACCATATTCAGAGAATAAAAGGGAAAAACCAGGGGCTTCCCTGGTGGCACAGTGGTTGAGAGTCTGCCTGCCGATGCAGGGGACACAGGTTCGTGCCCCGGTCCGGGAAGATCCCACATGCCGCGGAGCGGCTGGGCCCGTGAGCCATGGCCGCTGAGCCTGCGCTCCGCAACGGGGAGAGGCCACAACAGTGAGAGGCCCGCGTACCACAAAAAAAAAAAAAAAAAAGAAAGAAAAAAAGAAAAACCATGTGATTGTTTTAATAGGTACAGAATAAGATTTGAATAAATTATACCCATGATTTCAAAAAAACCTCTCAGCTAATTAAGAACAGAATTTCCCCTGTGTTATATGAAAAATCTACAATTCTGAGTATTGAAATGCTGGACATTTCCCCCCTAAAATTGGGAAGGAGACAAGGATGTCTACTCTCAACAATTCCATTCAAAATTTTATTAAAGGTCCCAGTTGGTGCAATTAAAAATAAGAAATGCAAGGTACAAAAATTGAAAAAGAAGTAAAACTGTCCCTATTTGCAAACAAAATGACTATGCATGTAGAAGATGCAAAAGAATTAACAAAAAGATTATGAATCTTTACATTTAACCAGGTCTCAAGATACCAAATCAATATACAAAATTCATTGTATGTCTATGCACTAGCAACAAACAAATGAAAAAGAAAATTTAAAAACAATTCCATTTACAACTGCATCATATAACATATTAAGTAATAAATTTAACAAAAAAAATGCAAGACCTCATCAAAAACTATAAAACATTGCTGCGATAAAGATAACTTAATAAGTGAAGAGATGTCAAGCTTCAAGATTGTCAAAATGTTACTTCTCCTCAAAGTAATCTATAAATTCAACACAATCCCAATCATAGTCCCAGCATAATTATAATCCTTTTTATATAAACTGACAAGCTCATTCTGAAATTAATAATGAAAACAAAGGTCCTAGAATAGACAAAACAAGTTGGGAAAACAACAAAAGCTAGAGAATTTACATTAACTAAATTTGGGACTTACTCTAAAGCTATTCAGTGGTTCCCAGCTGGAGGCAATTTTGCACCTCAGGGGACATTTGGCAATGTCTAGATACATTTTTGGTTTTCACCATGGGTAGGATGCTACTGGGATCTAACAGGTAGAGGACAGGGATACTACTAAAATTCTATAATACGCGAGACAGCCCCACAACAACCTGGCCCAAAATTTCAATAGTGCCATAACTGGGAAACCCTAAACTACAGTAGTCAAGACAATGTGGTATTGACATCAGGATTTTCAAACAGATTAATGAAACAGAATACAGATTCCAGAAGATGACCCCCCTAGGTCAACTGTCCGACAAAGGCAACAAAGCAATTCAATGGAGAAAAAAAGTGTTTTCAACAAAAGGTTCTAGAACAAGATAGCCATAAGTAAAAAACTGGACTGTGATTCCCACCTCACACCATACATGTCATTAGTTCATGATGGGTCATATACCTAAATAAAAGCTAAAATGATAAATTCTAGAAGACAACATATCTTCACAACCTAGCAAAAGTACTATCTGTGAAAAGACTTAAAAGCAAAATATATAATAGAACTAAAAGATCTCTACAACTCAATAAAAACTCAACCCAATTTAAAATATGGACAAAAAACTTGAACAGTCATTTCACAAAAGACAACACACAAATGGCTAACAAGCACACGAAAAAAGTAGTCAATACCAATATTCATCACAGAAATACAAAAGTAAAACCAGAAAGAGAAATACAAATTAATTCCACAAACTACATGCCCATTAGGAGGACTAAAATTTACAAGGCTGAAAACAAACAACTGTTGGTGAAAATATGAAATGACCCAAACTCTCACATATTGCTAGTGGGTAGGTAAAATGTTACAAAAGATCTAGCAATTTCTCATAAAGTTAAGCATACACTTAGCCTATGACCCAGTAATTCTACTCCTAGGTATTTACCCAAGAGAAATAAAAACATACCTCTACAAAAGGCCTCATGTTAGAATGTTCTGCTTTATTCATAATAGCAAATATGTCTGTCAACAAGTGACACACTGTGGTATATTCATACAACAGACTACTACTCAGCAATAAAAATACTGATACCTGCAACAACCTAGAATAATCTCAAATACTATGTAAAACAAGCCAGCATAAAGAGCATGTACTGTATGATAGCATGTATATCCAATCACAGAGCAGGCAAAAGTAATCTATGGTTTAAAAGGAAAAGAACAGCAGATGCCTTGGAAGGGCAGGGGGCAGGGGGGGTTGCAGGGAGAAGACATGAGTGAGGAACATGGGAATCAAGTGGAAAGATTCACTATGGACATTTCTGGGATGACAGAAATGTCCAATCTCTTGAGTGAGGAATCTTACATGATATAAACATTTATCAAAATAAGCAGTTTTGTGCATTATGTAACTTTATTTAAAAAAAATCTAGTAGGGGTGGTGAGTAGATACTGGTAATATTGAAATAAGAAATAAAAGAATTGTTGAACCTGAGTGACACACACATGGGGGTTCCCTATACTATTTTTGAAATTTTCCATAATTAAAGGTATTTAAAAAATAATTTCTCTTAATTCTCCCTCAGTGGAGGAAGAGAATTGGTAATCACTGTCCATGACATAAACTACAATCTCTTACTAAGGTATGCTCTAAATTTTCTTTTTTATGCTGAATATATACAGCATATATATACTCCTTTACACTTTCTTTAATCTTATTCATCATAGTTACAGCTCACCTTGAAATGTGTTCATATTTTCCATATTTGATTTATTTACTACTACCTGTAGGGAGAAAACACTCCTTTTGCCCCTACTACCTGATAGCAATATGCTACCTACTTTGAATACATTACCCAACTTAAATCCCAAAGTTGAATTTAGCATCTAGAATTTTAATCTTATTTACTTATTAATTACCTCTCTCTCATGAAAATTCATGTGCAATGGCAAACAAGGATCTTATCCTATTCACTACTTCTTCAGACATGGCACATAAAGGATACCCAGTGAATACGTGTAAATCAAAGCATTAAGGAATATAATATCAGAGCTCACAAATACACAGTTTAGCTCTCTTTTTGACAGTACAAATCACTTCCCACTCCAGTTATATCCAGCTTGTTTTGCCTTTTATTGGCTTTTATATCAACTGCTATGTCTTTGTTTCAAGTGGAATAGAATATCTGTGTTTCAGAACGTCACATTTCCTCTATCCAAAAATACAATCATAAAATATTTAAACACAGTTGATTTAATGTATATATATTACACTATATTAAATGATGTGATTTCTTTTTCTGCTCTTATTCATATGGATAAAGAAAAAAATCATAATATTTTGAGAGTCTCAAATTCTGCTAACATCACAATTAAAGCTGAAAAACCCTAGCAAATATTGAGAATTGAGAGTTCCTTACATAGGGATAAAATGCAGTTAAGAATAGATTTATTTTTCTTTTTTTTTTTTAAGAATAGATTTTTAACAAAAACAATGATCAAATTTACTTGAAAAGCATTTACCTAACAAAGAGAGCATCTATGTAAGCTTAAAATCAAATTGTTAGTTCCCTTCAGTGAAATACAGGAAATCTAGGTTTGTTCTCAGAGTATGTGTTTCAGTAAACATTTGGAGCATGGTTTATGAGCAAAACTATCAATATCTTAAACTAGGATTAGTTTCACCTCAATTTTGAATTTTTTTTTCATTCTTGTTTTTCATTCTCAAATATCCTCAAAACATCCATAAAGTTAAAAAAAGAAGAGGGGAAGGACAAACATTATTAGTGGTATCATAAAAAACAAAAACTGAGTAAAATAACTACTAATGACATCAAGTTAGTTTTTGAAACCAAGATTTTTCCTCATTAGTTACGCAAAATACTACCCAAGAAGTTGGTAGTTGCAATTTTTCTCTGACCAAAAAAATCTGAAAAACTATTTTTGAACATTCTAAGGGAGAAAGCAAGAGAGAAGTAAACATCAGGAGAAACAGAAATAAAATCACTCACAAAGAATGACATTACACATACAAAATTTTATTATTTAAAAAACAGGTCACAAGTATCTTACAAATATTGTTCACCATAGATTCCAATCCAAGTTCTTCCAGATGCCATTCTATGTTCATAGATTATATATAACTTGAAAAGCATTTACTTTAAATGTACCAAATGCAGCAAAAGACTTAAAAATAGAAGTTTTAAAGCAAATCCTCATTTAGAGACACCAGCAAATAGATCTGACCTTTTCAAGTGGCTTTCCCAAAGAGTTTCCAATCAGTTTCCAGTCATTCAAGACTTCTTCAATTTTGGAAATAAACCTAGGAAAGAGGAAAAAACTTTCTAAATATGTAACCACATTTTTTCCTATTGTTATATAATTCCTTTAAAAGTTTTTTTTTAATATTTTAACACTTTCAACAAAGAAGGCTCAGTAAGTTCAGTATTGTTAGCCTAATTTATGGATGTGAAATGAAAATGAAAATAATCTTTAGCCCAAGAATTCTTAGATTGAGGGACTTCCCTGGTGGCCCAGTGGTTAAGAATCTGCCGGCCAATGCAGGGGTCACGGGTTCGATCCCTTTTCCAGTAAGATCCCACATGCCGCGGAGTAACTAAGCCCATGTGCCACAACTACTGAGGCTGCACTCTACAGCCCGCGTGCCACAACTACTGAAGCCCGCGCACCTAGAGCCCGTGCTCTGCGACAAGAGAAGCCACCACACTGAGAAGCCTGTGCACTGCAAGGAAGAGTAGCCCCCGCTCTCCGCAACTAGAGAAAGCCCGTGTGCAGCAACAAACACCCAACGCCACCAAAAATAAATAAATTTTAAAAAATAATAAATTCCCTTGATAATACGTGGATTTAAAGTTTCTGCTAAAAAAAAGAATCAAAACAATGCAAAATTGTTTAGATTTCTTAGATTGATTTTTTTTTAAGTCTACTGCCAACCCAACAAAGCCTGTTCTGCCTTCTATAAAATATAAGAGTAAATCCCTCCATATTGAAATGAATATAATAAATTTGAGACAGGAAAACTGACAGACTAAAATGATACTAGTAAAGATAATTATGAAGCTAATGATTTCTTCACTACCCTCCAAATAACTAATCTATTTAAATTAACTTTTCCTTTAAAGATACTTATGAATTCCCTGATTTGCCTCCCCCTCCCCCAAAAAATATTATTTGGGAACTTTCCCATTAAAACAAAACAAGTTTTAAGGGACAGCTGGCAAGAAACTGAAAGTAGATTTGTCAGCTTTAAGGAATAATCAACAGATTTTTAAACTATTCACTGTCTGATCTTTAATTCTAATGATCAAGCAGAACTATTAAAGAGAATGAACGCTGACTAGCAACATGCTCAATTTCAGCAAATGAACACCATCACATCTCAGTAGCAGTGTTCAATACATATTAAAGGACACTGTCAGAAGACCTGTTATTACTCTAATAAGCTGCCTTCTTACACTGTATATGTATGATGCAATCTAACAGCAACACGGCTCTCCTAAAACACTTACATAGTATTGCTAGAGTGCTAGAGTACTAGAGTTAATTCTAGTCAAAATATATTCAAAAGAAACAGGTTTTTCCTGTCAGTGACATTATAAATTATTTATTTACATTCTTGGTGTAACGGCAGTAATGAGAGTTTTTATGATTCAACTGAACCTTCTAATTACCTCCTCTTTAAAATTTAAAAAAAGATATTAATTAATACAATATTTTGAGGGGGTTAAAATGGCAATTATCAGTTTTTATGAAGAGTGCTCTAGAAATAAATAAACACGTTTGCAAAAAAAGAACTAAAAAATTTAAATGTAGGCATACGTGAGCAAAAATCTGTATGTGAAATACACATTATATTTATAAAGGTAAAAAACTGGAAACTGCCTTAAAGTCCAACTGCAGCAACCAGCTGTAAATTAATGGTACATCCATTCAAAGGACTAATATGCACCCATTAAAAATCATGTTTTGAAGCCCATTTGAGGAAATAAGAAAATGTCCATATGTTAGATTAAAAAATGGAAGCTATAGAAATAAATATTGGGACTTTCCCAGTGGCGCAGTGGTTAAGAATCTGCCTGCCAATGCAGGAGACACAGGTTCGAGCCCTGGTCCAGGAAGATCCCACGTGCTGCAGAGCAACTAAGCCCGTGTGCCACAACTACTGGGCCCACGTGCCACAACTACTGAAGCCTGCATGCCTGGAATCCATTGCCCGCAACAAAAGAAGCCACCGCACAGAGAAGCCCGCATGCCACGACAAAGAGTAGCCCCTGCTCGCCACAACTAGAGAAAGCCCACGCATAGCAACGAAGACCCAACGCAGCCAAAAATAAATAAATTTTAAAAAATGATTTTAGAAATAAATATTAATACAGTTTAACACAAAAAGTTTACAACACACAGATTACACGGAATTTTCTCAAAATATTAACCATAGCTATCTCCTGCTGGTAGGATTACAGGTGATTTTTCTTTCTTTTTTATTTTATAATGATGTATTATAATAAAAATAATTTAAAATAATACAGCTTTCACGGTAAAAGAAGGAACATCTTAAAATATTCATTGTATGAATCCTATCAGTACTAAAACAAACCAAAATAGGACTCTATCCTGTAAGTATTGATATTTGATTAGAAAAATGTAATAACTTTATCCCTGAAAGCTCTCCAGATCTCACCTGAAGAGTCACTTCCTCTTCTCATTCTGTATTAGGTTTTTTTGTTATATGCTCTTAAAAGACCAGGTTTCTTTCTCTTCTCAGTATTTCAATTGTAATTACAGGCTCTTGTACTATTATTTGATTCATATCTATCTATTCCATTAGTCTGTACGTTCAGCACGAGCAGAAACCATATGCTTTCACTGACCACCACATCCCTAATGCCCTGCACTGTGCCTGACACATGGGTACTATTTTTTCAATTGACAAGGGATAAAAAGAGTTATTGGCTTCTCTCAATAAACTGTCCATATGGCTCATAACATACTGACAAGAAATTTCATTCAAACATTAAACTCAAGGTTTAAAAGACTCCAAAGTCTTAACATTTTCCCACAAACTGTAAAACACTGGTTTTACTCTAGAAACAAGAGCTTAAAAGTCAAAACTCAAAGTTCCTACTTTGTGGTAGTTTTCAAAGCTGTGTTAACAATTACTTCCAAATAAGGAGCTAAAGGATTTAACAGTCCACTTCAGGATACTTTAAATATTTAGCTAGTGGAAAGTAATCATTTTTCCATTAAATACTCTTGTTTCCTCTTGTTTCCTCATCCCACTCTCCAAGATTCAAATTACATTTTCTAACTACCTTTAAGACATTAAGTTATTATTTCAAATTCAACAGGTCTAAAACTGGATTCTTCTCACTTTGCCACTTTCCTATCTTCATTCTCTCAGGCAAGAAACTGCATTTCCATGTTTTTTTTTTTTCTACTTGTACATTTCATCAAGCCTATCATCCAGTTCTTTGAAATGTCTAACAATCTTCCCTCCTAGCCTCTCTCTTCAGTCTCCAAATCAACAACCTAATCAAAGTAACTTCATTTTACCTCATCTCCTCAAACCACTCTCATATCACTTTGCCACTTTAAAATCAAGGGTCCCTCACTACTGCTCTTTAATGTTCTAAAGTATGGTCTCCTGACCAGCAGTAGCAGCAGCATCACCTGGGAGCTTGTTAGAAATGCAAATTTTTGAATCTCAGGCATATAGAATCATCAACTATGATTCTGACGCACACTGAAGTTTGAGAATCACTGGTCTTAAAGCACCAAATTTAGATTCCTTTACTTAGCTTTGGAAGCTATCTATAACCTGGTCCTATCCTCCTTAATAATCTTGTTTACTTCCCTTCAACAAACAGCCTTCACTCCAGTAAAGACATTTCATTAAATCCCAAAGGTTTTCACCTGTCTCTGTTCACGTCAGGGCCTTCTCGTATTTAACCAATTACTTTCCACTTTCCAGGCCCAGCACATTTCCTATCTTTTCTATGAAAATACCTCCAACAATTACATTCCACAGCAATAGCATCCTTAAAGTAATTTAACTATTTGCTGTTTTGTTTTTTTAACACATGGAAAAAGAGTTTTGTTTTGGCTTTGTTCTTCTCTGTTAGTATAGTTCTGAACACACAGTACTTGCTCAATAAAGCCTTGCCACTGTGCTTGTGTCTTACCGACTTTTTTTTGGGGGGGGGGCGGGGGAAGGGACAACAGGTCAAACAAGTAGCCCAGCAGGGATCTCTTCTATGCCGTTTAATGACATGACATTCACATCCAGATGGATTTCCTCTCCCAACCAGAAAGATTATAAAATGTTCCAACAAGCTAACTACTGACCTCAACACTCAGAAAACCTGAAGGGCCTCTGGGACATCAAACTGATAACACCTGGATCCAAGCTATCACTCCTCCCCAAACTTGGCCTTCAACTAATTCCAGCGATCCTACGGTTTCACGTAGCTGTTTCAACTGGGAGTTTAATGGCACCGGAAGCCTGGGCACATTACCCACTGAAATGGAACAACTCGAATCAAAGCGTTCCCAAGCCAGACGCGGACTATTTCAAAAGGTTATTCTAAAAGACAAGATGGAGCTGGTGGGAGTGGCAGACGGACAACCACCAGGACTCTGAAGAAAGGCCTCCTCCTGAAAAGGACGTACACGGCAAGATGAAAAAAGCACCTGCGAAGTTTATTGCTCACTATAACAAAATGACGTACACGGAAAGGAACGCAGGAACGGCAGCGGTAGCCTGGGAACTGTTTCTGCGGGCGGGCAGCAACGAGAGAACCAAAGGTCTAACGAGAGTGGCCGGAGAGCGGAGAAAACTAAACTCCTCCGGGGTTTGGCTGATGTGGGCGGGCCGGGGCTGGTCAGACGCGAGACGCAGAAGAGGCTTGCGGCCGACCACAGCAGCGAGGAGGCGGAGACCCGGACACCCACGGGTCTTACTTTTCCCGCAGAAGTGGCGTCTGGGTTGGGGGAGTCTATGCTGGGGGAGTAGCGGGGGGAGACGCCGGGTCCCAAAGTGCTGGTAACCAATGATAACGACTCACTCACCTTTCCCATTCCGAGGCAGTGGTGAAGTCCGTGATCTCAAATACCTCGGACTCGGGCTGTGGGAAGTGAAAGGAAAGAAAGAGATTGAGCTCCGGGGCGCTGACACGGAGGAGCAAACTTATACAGAGAGAGGAATACGGAGGGAGTAAACACCTCACCTCACTGTCGGCCGCCATCTTGAAGAGCGCCGAAGCGGGCGCTAGGGCTGCCGGGAAGAAGAGCCGGAGGGCGGGGGGCGGCGGCGGGGAGGAGAGCCGAGAGCTGGCGGAGGCGGGGAGGGGAAGGGCGGGGCCTCCGCGCAGCCCCGCCTTCGGAGTCCCGCTAGGAAAAATCTCAGGTTGAAATCATTTGATTTTTCTTTTTTAAAGTTTTTTGTTCCTGAGGAGGAAGAATTTACTCTGCCCTCAAGTCCCCGTTCTTTGGCTGATTTAATACAATTTAAAATTTTCCTGTAGAGCAATGAATTCAGGAAAGGAACAGAAGCAAAGAGGTAAGACAAGGCCCTAAACCCATGTGGGTACCAGTGTATTAAAAAACCTAAAACACATCGCTTGTGTTTCTGTTTTTCTTTCCACCTCTGTTGATTGATTGCAAGGCACTGAGCTAGATGCCATAATATCCACCCTCCCTTACCCCTACCCCTCAGAGAGTTTAGTTTGGGTAAGTCATCAAATAAAATCATTATGCTATTTATCTGGTTTCTGAGAAAAGCAACATGCTGTGCAATGAACACAACACTTTTTAAGTCACTGAGGAACAGAAGGAGTGCCAGCTAGCATTTAGTAATTATATCTCATACATTCTAAAATATTTACAGAGGAAATCATACCATGTCCAGGATTTGTTTCAAAATGAGGGGAGGGAGGAGTGGATAGAGCTAGAAATAAAACAAGATTAGCCATGAGTGGATTATTGTTTAAGCTGCTGATGGTTACCTGGGTATTTATACTATCCCCTACTTCTGTTAGGCCTGAAATTTTTCTTAATTAAAAGCTTTTTACAAGTTTTTTAAAGGGCTTCCCTGGTGGTGCAGTGGTTAAGAATCCGCCTGCCAATGCAGGGGACACGGGTTTGATCCCTGGTCCAGGAAGATCCCACGTGCCATGGAGCAACTAAGCCCATGCGCCACAACTACTGAGCCTGCACTCTAGAGCCCACAAGCCACAAGTACTGAGCCCGTGTGCCACAACTACTGAAGCCTGCAGTCCTAGAGCCCATGCAGTTCAAGAAGAGAAGCCACCCCAATGAGAAGCCCATGCACCTCAACAAAGAGTATCCCCCGCTCGCCACAACTAGGGAAAGCCCATGCATGGCAACAAAGACCCAATGCAGCAAAAAATAAATAAATTTAAAAAATAAATTTTTTTAAAGTTTTTTAAAAATTAAATCTCATTTATTGATTTTCTGCAACTCACAAGAAGGGATTCGTGGGTAGAGGACTCAGAAATACAGCTTTAGCAATTAAAATTTTTAATCTTAAGAGCAAGAGATATCAAAAATTTAGTGATGTAGATGATGCAGATGAGTTAAATTAGGTCAGAAGAATTTGATAATTATTGCCAGTGCCAAGACTTGAATCCCTGTCTCTTAATATTCTTTCTAGTTTCTGTTCACTACACTAGTGGGAGTTGGGGGTTACTACTGCAGCAATCTTTCCCAAGAGGTCTGAACTTCCACCTTCATTCATTTATAAGCATTTATTAAATACCTACTATAAGCCAACCATTATGGTAGACGGCAGGGAAATGAAGACATACGGCAGATACAATCCCTGATTTCAAGGAACTCAAGATCATGTAGGGAAACTGGAAATTACTGCACAAACAGAAAGAGGAGATGCTACATGTATCAGTATCACTGTTAGCAACGTGGAGGTCATTGGTGACCTTCACAAGAAGAATCTTGGGGGCCAGCTGAAGGATAAGGTGGAGGCAGCCAGGTTGGGGGCAGGGAAGACTTTTAAGGACAGAGAATAGCATATCCAGAGGCTTAAACGTAGGAAAGTCTGATCTGTCTAGTGAACTGAAAGAGGACACTTAGAGCACAGTGGTTGCAATGAAGTTGGAGAGGTAGGCATGTGCCAGACCGTATAGGGCCTTCTGTATGGCCCTTATGTGAAGCACAATGGACCTCACTAAAATGTTTTAAGCAAGAGAGTATTGTGATCCAATTTACATTTTGCAAAAATCTGGATGCTACAGGAACGGATTGGGGAGGGGAACAAAAGAAGAAATAGGAACAGCTCGTGACTATTAAAGCATCCAAAGAGAGATGGTGTGGAGGCTTTGACTAGGGGGGTCAGCAGACAAGGTAAACTGATTTGATATGTATTTTGGAGAAACAATAGACAGGACTTGATGATGGATTAAATGCAGGGATAAGGGAAAGGTAGGAATCAAAGATATTTTGCAAGATTCTGGCCTAAGCAACTGTGTGAGGATGATGCCATTTTCTGAGATGAAGATGGGAAGGAGCAAGAAAGTTAGAGTTTCGTTTGGGAAGCGTTAAGTTTGACATGCTTGTAAGATATTCAAGGGGAGCTGTAAAGGAGAACATTGGGTGTAAGAATAGAACTCAGAGGCAAGATCTGGGGTAAAGATATGCACTTGGGAGTATTTTAAATCACAAGAACAGATGAGAAGACTTAAGAGAATATAGAAAGAAGAAGAGGAGCCTCATAAAAAGCTTGAAGAAATTTTGTATTTAGAGAATGGATAAAGGAAAGTATATAGTGAGAGAGGAAAGGAGTGGGTAGAGAAATAGGAAAACACGGAAAGAGTAATGGCATAGAACTCGAGAAAGGAGAATGTTTCGGGATGGTAAATATTGACTGCTGCTAGGACTTCTCTGGTGGTCCAGTGGTTAAGACTCTGTGCTCCCAATGCAGGGGTCGCAGGTTTGATCCCTGGTCAGGGAACTAGATCCCGCATGCTGCAACTAAGAGCTCGCATGCTGCAACTAAAGACCAGGCGCAGCCAAATAAATAGATAAGTAAATATTTTTTAAAAATATATTGATTGGGCTTACCTGGTGGCGCAGTGGTTGAGAGTCCGCCTGCCGATGCAGGGGACACGGGTTCGTGCCCCGGTCCGGGAGGATCCCACATGCCGCGGAGCGGCTGGGCCCGTGAGCCATGGCCGCTGGGCCAGCACGTCCGGAGCCTCTGCTCCGCAACTAGAGAGGCCACGACGGTGAGAGGCCCACATAACGCAAAAAAAAAAAAAAAAAAAATATTGATTGCTGTTGATAAAGCAGGTGAAAGAGGAATATAAGGTCAAGGGTGATTGTTGGTGTTGTTTCTTGGGTTTTGTTTGTCTTTAAGGTAGAGGATAGTGGCTATGTTTGTATGCTGATTCGAATAATCTAGGAGCATGAGAGAGAGATTGATGATGGAGGGGAGATGCAAGACTGAAGTTCTTCATAAAGTGAGAGGCAGGAAATCCACAGAGCTGGCAGTCACACAACCCCAGGGGGCAGCATTCACATGGCATGCTGAAGTCTTGCTTCAGGAGGTGCCACCCACAGAAAGCACCTTGTGGACAGCGCTGCCTGGAGTTGTGGAGCAAGGTGGTACCAGGAATTCGGAGCACATGTAGCAGGAGGGAAAGGATATGTTGTGAGGTTGGCTTTTCTTGAGAACGGAAAGAAGGGAGGAAAAAGCTGGAGACAGACATAGACATTGGGACAGTGGTACATATGAAAGGAAAAGAGCTGTTCACGTAAAACTTTTTAAGGTTCTCTCCAAGTGAAATAAGTTTGCAGGTTTTAAGGTCAAACAAATCCAGGTTCAGCCATTTACTAACTATATGACATTGGGCAAATTACATAACTCCTCTAAACCTCAGTTTCTTCATTAGTAAAATAGGATTTGTAATACTCCTTTACCGCATAGGACTGTGGCAAAGATTAAGTTCTCTGTACATATGTAGAATGGTTAGCACAATGTCCTGTAGTAAGTGATCAATTATGATAGTAGCAATTATAATGAATGCTTTATATAATGAAAGCCATAAAGTGCTACTCACGTGTAAGGCACTACTCTTTTTCCCTGCTTGCTTAACCATGAAGAAGTTTCTGTACATACCAAAATCAGAAACTAAAAAAGCCACAAACACTTTGCTGCATGAGGTTAAATTTCAGAAACTGTATGAAACAGCCTGATCAGGTTGCTAGGTAAAGTTTTCTTCCAAGATATTTTTGGTTCCTTATCTCCTCCCTGGAGAAACTTTTAAAATAAGTTATTTGTTAAAGTGAAGTGTGAAGCCAGGATGCTAATAATGTAAAGTACTCTGGAGAGACACGCTTTTATTAGATTTTCACTGGTTCACAAAGCAGAAAAGATTTTGTTTCTTCAGTATTAAGAGCTATTTTGCTACAAGTCCAAAGGTAAGGGCTTTTCCATGCAAGTGTACTCCCTCTGTGGCTTAACTTTCACTTATTTCAAGGTGTTACCAATAATGGCCCCGGGGAGAATTTTGACGCATAGGCAATTTAAGAGATTAGAAGCCTGGAAAAGTCACCCTAGGCTTAGTCCCCAGAGGAATGTAGGGGCATCACAGTTTAATTAGGTCTTAGTGCGAGAAGCAACAGCTGTGGGATTACACCATCCTCACCTGCCTTGATGCCCTCAGTGCAAAGAGAATCAGGAATTTTCAACAATACAGCTGTGAGACCAGTTGCAATAGAAGGTACAGCTGGAAGAGGAAGACACAATATGAGAACAGAATATGAGAAATTCTCTAAATCAAAGTTATGAAAATTGTCAGCATTTATTCATTCATTAATTCAATAATATTTATCAAGTAGCCACTGTCATGGCATGTCATGGTCAATTATAAGGAGTGATTCAAAGAATAATAATCCCTGCCCTCAAGGTGTCCACAGTCTGAGATAAGACATGAAGAACTATAATATGATTTAGAAAGGGATGCATGATGATTATCCAACTTCTTAAAGCTCTTTGTAAAATTAGTAGTGGGAAAATAATCAAGTGACCTTTCTGAACACACACACACGCAATATCATATATCCTAAATAAGTAGTCCACTATTTCTTGAACTAGAAAGAGGTACACTCACCAAGGCAGGAATCTCCAGAGAATTTCAGGAGAAGTGATTTAAACCTTCCTTCACTCACCATTCATTCACTCCTTCCTTCATTCAATAAACACCTGTTAAAAGCAGCTGTTAGGTGCCTGGTGCTGTTTTAGAAAATGGGAAATGAAAACTTAAAAACAAGGTGCCTGCCTTTAGGAAGTTTCAAGTATAAATTAATTGAAGTCCTTCTAGATGATAATAAGTCAAGAACAGCTAGTTCTAATTCCTAAAGTTGTAACTTAACTTCTCATCTGGTAGATCCAGCAAGGACACTACCTGTTGCCAGGTTGATTTAGTTTGCCCAAGTTAATGTTTTTCTATTTAAAATATTTTAAGGTTAATGTATTTTTGAACTCAGAATGTGGAAAACAAAAGAATTAATTAAAAAGAATCATAAGAGGGCTTCCCTGGTGGTGCAGTGGTTGAGAGTCCTCCTGCCGATTCAGGGGACACGGGTTCGTGCCCCGGTCCGGGAAGATCCCACATGCCGCGGAGCGGCTGGGCCCGTGAGCCATGGCCGCTGAGCCTGCGCATCCGGAGCCTGTGCTCCACAACGGGAGAGGCCACAACAGTGAGAGGCCTGTGTACCACAAAAAAAAAAAAAAAAAAAAAAAGAATCATAAGAATTATGTACAAGTTTACAGAATAAGCATATTCTTCTACGGGTGTTGGGTATATATGGACCATTACCATATTTTACACAGGCATATTCTTATTTAATCTCCAGTCTTTCCTTGTGAGGGATAAGAACTATTCTAGCCACAGATGATGAATAAATGCAAAATATTAGTAAGTCCCACTAACTACATTTACATTAATAATATCTCCAAATGTGTGCTTATGTGCTCTTCAGATCCGCTCCTCAAATCCCTTTCACCGTCCACTTCAGTCTAGTTTATAATGAGACTAGATGGACTAATTTCCATCTCAACTGCTTCTGCAGTTCTGCTGCAGTGAATCTTATATCTTCC
Organism: Stenella coeruleoalba; assembly: GCF_951394435.1. Classification (NCBI taxonomy): domain Eukaryota; kingdom Metazoa; phylum Chordata; class Mammalia; order Artiodactyla; family Delphinidae; genus Stenella; species Stenella coeruleoalba. The sequence goes on along the minus strand of NC_137151.1, from coordinate 34,309,882 downwards.
ATTTATCCCTGCTCTTTGCTTTTGCCCATCTATATACTGCAATATACTTCCAAGTAAGAAATATTTAAATCACTATTTATCTCCAAAGGTAGAGCCTGGGAATTGTTTAATTTGTCTAAGCATTATACAAGTAATAGGAATGTCTTCTCATAGTAAAAGGGTCAAATGATATACATAAAACAAATGGCCTCCTTGACCGTCCTCTCAATTCCCATACCTCCAAGATAAAATCACTAATACCAGTTAAGTGTGAATAATTTCAGAATCTTTCCTATGCTTTTACATAAATATTTGTATATATAAAATACAGAGTTTTACCTTCTTTTGATCAATTTTTTGTACAAGTAAGAATGTCTAGTACTTAATGCATGCCAAACATTCTCACAATTACCCTATGAGGTAGATACTATTATTTTCATTCATCCTTACTTTACAGATGAGGAAACTGAAGCAGAAAGAGAACAGGTAACTTGCCCAAGTCACACACTTCCTAAGTGGTAGGGCTGGCTCCTGAGCATGTGCTCTGAACCTCTTCAACCTACCAGTATCATACTATGTGGGTTATTTGGCAACTCAGTTTTTTTTACTTAGCTATATGTTGGAACCCATTTAGAAAGTTATATAAAGCTCTTTCCACCTTTTTCATACTGCTGCAAAGCATTCCAAAATTCAAAGTATGGATGTACTACTTTTTATTTAATTTTCTCCCATGACTTGACATGTAGACTATTTACTACTTTAAGCTATTAATAACATCCTTAGATGGGTGACAAGTGCATGGGGGCTCATTATACTACTACTGTTTACTTTGCATGTTTGAAATTTTCCATGATAAAAGAGCTCCAAAAAAAAAAAAAAAAACCTCGGGTAAAAATTCATTATACCTACATCTTTGTGAACATGTGTGAGAATTACTCTAGGGTGGATAGTGAGAAATGGAAATGCTGGGTTAAAGAGTACGTACATTTTAAAATGTAATAGATAGCACCAGATTGCAATGTCCAAAAAGAGCATTATTAATTTATATACCCACTAAGAGTGTAAAAGAATAGTCATTTCCCCACACATTTAATATCAGGCATCTTTTAAAATTTTGCCAGCATGCTGAACAAAAAGTGGTTTGATCTGCATTTCCTTGATCCCTGGTGAGGTTAAACAATTTTACATGCATTTGTTGGCCATTCATATCCTTCCCCTATAAAGAGTGATTTCAAATCTTTCACTTGTTTTTCATCCCAGACTCTGTGTCTTTTATAAAATCTGTCCAGATGAAGCTGACATTAAACCATATTTTGTTGCCAAGGCTTTAAGGAATGTCATTTTTGGCTTCATCTCATAGAACCGGAGTTGTCCCTGCTCACATTCTCTTTCTGGGCTGTAAAACAAAACACCTTAGTTAACGAAAATACCACCACCCCCTGCATTCAGCATCACAGAAAACCCTGGTCTCTCTCTGTCAAATTTCTCTAGACTATTACACCCCTTGGACCTCAGTGATCTCCTTTGTCTCTCTTCTCCATCTACCAAGATGCCCAGTTTATCTTCCTTCCTTTCCTTCACCAACCCCCCAACCCTCCACTCCCTCCACCACCTTTTAAGTGGAAAAGAAGAGATTTGGGAGAAAGTGTTCCTAGGAAAAGTGTATTCCTTAACAGCCCCCTTCATGGGCTTCCTGAAGAGGCTTCCACCTATTTCTACAACTGTGCTGCAGGGGACAAAGAGGTCGTGCTTAACATGCAGAAGAGGTAGCTCACATCCAAACCACTGCTGCCTCAGCAGAAGAGCTCTTTTTAGAACTTTAAAATCCTTTAATCCTTTCCTACTCAATACATTGGGGTTGCCCAGATTTTTTCAATTATTCATTAATGCATTCTTATAGCTAACATTGGATTCAAAACTTTAACTGTTGTCCTTTTCAAGTCCCCCCCACCTTACAGCATCTCATTTGCTACTACTGCTCACTGAGATTCTTTCTCCTCCTCTCTACCTCGCCAGAATGTAATAAAAACAAACAAACAAACAAACAAAAAACATAGCTCTACTGAGAACTTGAGTAAGCAAAGTGCCTATAGTAAGCAATGTGCCACTACATAAAATTCTTCAGTTTTTTCGCTCTTCTGGGCATATATTCAGTTCGAGAAATAGTCACCAAGAACTTGCTATGGGTAAAACACATAAACACAATAGGAGAAACAAAGATAATTAAAACACATTCCTTGTCCTCTAGAAACTAGAATCTGATGGAGAGATTAAAATAACTCTAAAACAAGGCTGCCTCTGTCATAATAGAAGTACAAAATGACAGGAGAATAAAGTGGATTGGAGGGGTACATATTGGATCTGAGAGGCAAGAAGAACCTGGGAATGCAAAGGCCCTGAGGATATGGCTGAATGAGGGCAGGCTTTTGAATGCGGTGACCACCAGAGGGAGGCTTGATCCCAGTGTTATTTCTCATTTCTTGGGTTTTTTTTGGTTTGTTTTTATTAATTAATTAATTTATTTATTTACTTCTGGCTGCGTTGGGTATTTGTTGCTGTGTGCGTGGGCTTTCTCTAGTTGCGGCGAGCAGGGACTACTCTTTGTTGCAGTGCACAGGCTTCTCATTACAGTGGCTTCTCTTGCTGTGGAGCACAGGCCCTAGGTGCACGGGCTTCAGTAGTTGTGGCTCGCGGGCTCAGTAGTTGTGGCTCACGGGCTCAGTAGTTGTGGCTCGCAGACTCAGTAGTTGTGGCACAGGGGCTTAGTTGCTCCGCGGCATGTGGGATCTTCCCGGACCAGGGCTCGAACCCATGTGCCCTGCATTGGCAGGCGTATTCTTAACCACTGCGCCACCAGGGAAGTCCCTCATTTCTTGGTTTTTCTCATACAATGAAATTGTTTTTCTTACTTTCTGTTTTGGATTCCCAAATTTTTAGAACCAGAGGTGGTTTCTGAAATCATATTACACAACCCTTTCAATATATAAATAGGAAAACTAAGCCCAAGTCACACAGCTAGATAACATTAAAGAAGAGAGCTCAGTAATCCTGACTCCTCTTCTAGGGCTCCTTGCTGTCCCCAGAATCTTTACTTATTGTTTTAACTTTTCTGCTCTTCTGTCTCAAAATATCAGTGTTTGATGTCACCTACAGGTGGGAACTCAAAAGGCATGTTTCAAAGATAACTGCATCCAGTAGCTGAATATGTGTGTGTGTGTGTGTGTGTGTGTGTGTGTGTGTGTGTGTGTGTAACACGAAGGATCATATTGTCAAATCAGACTCATGCAAATCTAAGATCTCTTCCAGTATCAAGCTTTATGAATAATTTCAGGAATATAATCAATCAACAGGAACAGGCAAAGCAAAGGAAGGTCTGAGAAACTGAGGCGAGCTCCCAGGTCCTTTCTTCCCATGTAAGACATAAGCTCTCTGTAATGAAACATTTCCATTTTATGGGCATATAGCTGAATGGTTTTGTAACATTTTTCAGGAAGCCATGTTCCTTAAATTCATAGATTCACCACAAGCAATCCTAAAGAAGTAGGGATATCGTGTAAAGATCATTCCACGAACAAGGATGCTCCTCTTAGCAAATAACCATGTATCTTCCAAGAGGTTCAGTTATTGTCATGTTTACAATACTGGGTCATCTACTTTCTTTCTTTGTCTAAGAGTATGTTGACCTCTCCACTCCCAGTAATAGGAGAGAAATTGATGACAGGCCAGCTGTCTTAACTTCTTCCTGCTTAATACTTAAATATTCAATAAATAGTAAATAGGCCTGGACTTACCTGGCAGTGCAGTGGTTGAGAATCCGCCTGCCAGTGCAGGGCACACGGGTTCGAGCCCTGGTCCGGGAAGATTCCACATGCCACGGAGCAACTAAGCCCGTGTGCTACAACTACTGAGCCTGTGCTCTAGAGCCACAAGTACCAAGCCCACGTGTCACAGTCCTGAAGCCCATGCACCTAGAGCCCATGCTCTGCAACAGAGAAGCCACCACAGTGAGAAGCCTGCACACCACAATGAAGAGTAGCCCCCGCTCGCCACAACTAGAGAAAGACCCTGCACAGCAACGAAGACCCAATGCAGCCAAAAATAAATAAATGTATTTATTTAAAACAAAAAAAGGAATAGGCCCCATACGTGTACGTCTTCCCAAACACTACCAGATTCTCTGTAGTGGGAAAGAGAAAAAAGTAAGCCTGTAGTTTTTCCATATTTAACCATGATCAGAGGTGGCCAGTGGTGAGGAAATAGAAGTATTAGAAGTTTGGTTCTGAGCATCTTTAATCATAGCCTATAAAAATGTTATTCCAAATTGCTTTCTTTGTGCCAAAGAAGTAATAGAAACCTCACGCAAGCAGTCATTTCCCAAGGCCTTTTATTTCACTCTGCCTTAGTTTTTACAAAAATATACTCATAAGAATGTCCTTCAACCAAGAGCACTCTTATAGTTATATTCTTTGCCTTCAAAGCTTCCACTCCCTGGGTTTACTTATGGTAAACCAAGCACCAGCTGCTTTTACATTCACCTCTGACTTCCACTGCTGCACCCTACAATCTTTTCTCTGTAGAACTATTGATACGATTTTTTATAAAAACCAAATCAGACCTTGTCACTCCCTTGAGGAAAATGCTCTGATGGTTTTATATTTCACTTGGAATAAATCAAACTCCTTACTATGTCTATGAGGTCCTTCAAGATCTGGCCCCTACATACCTCTCCAATCTCAATTCTAATACCTTCACCATCTTCCTTCTTTCTGTAACTTTAACATGTTATATTTATGTATACGTTAGGACATTTGTACCAGCTATTCCCACTGCCTAGAATGCTCTGCCACCCACTCTACAATAGACTGGCTGCTTCTCTTCATTCAGGTAATAGATCAAATGTTTACCTGTAATGGAGACCTTCCATGAGCATACAATCTAATAAAACAAACACTCTCTTACCCACAACTATCAGTCTCTATCACTTTAATTTTCTTCATGGCATTTATAACAATTTGATGGTATAATACCTTGATTATGTATTCATTTATCCTACTATCTTGTTTATCTGGCATTTCTCCAGTGCTTAGAATAAAGCTTTTCACAAAAAAAGACATTCAATATATGATGTTGAATGAATGAATGAGTGGGCCCTCCTTTTCTTTCAGGTACACGTTCAGGTAGTTTAACCTTACATCCATATATAGACGACTCTCAACTCTTTGGAAATTATACAACACACTTATAAGAAAGCCAGGTATCAAAGAACAAATCATCATCAGAGAAATTTAAACATATTTTGAAATGAATGACAATGAAAATACAGCATATCAAAATTTGTGGGATACAGCAAAAGCAGTGCCTAGAGGGAAATGTATAGCCTTTTTTTCTTATTTTTTTTTGTGAAAGCACCAAGTCCTAACCACTAGACCACTAGGGAGTTCCCAAAATGTATAGCCTTTATGATTACATTAGAAAAGAATAAAGGGTCCAAACCATTGACCTTCAAATGTGATCTTATGTCATCTATATGTAGATGACCCTGAAATTTTTATCTCCTAGCCAAAAAGCAGCCCCTGAACTGCAGACTTCTGCATCCAGCTGCCTTACTTATAACAATTTTTAGAAGATTAACAAACATCTCAAACTTAAGTAGGTCTAAAAAACAATTCTTGATTTTTTTGCCCCAAATGTTCCTCTCCCACTCTCTACATCTTGATAAATGAGATCCCATTTTTACATTTGCTTGAGCCCCAAATTTAATAGTCTTCCTTGATCCCTTCCTATCCCAACAGGAGCTATTTTACCATTTCTAGAAGTGGATCCATCCTCCAATTCGTTTTCCATACATCAACCAGAATGACCTTCTGAAAAAAAAGGAAAGCAGACCATGCCAGTTTCCTGTTTAAAACCCATCAATGGGGGCTTCCCTGGTGGCACAGTGGTTAAGAATCCGCCTGCCAATGCAGCGGACACGGGTTCGAGCCCTGGTCCGGGAAGATCCCACATGCCTCAGAGCAACTAAGCCCGGGCGCCACAACCACTGAGCCTGCACTTTAAAGTCTGTGAGCCACAACTACTGAGGCCTGCACACCTAAAGCCTGTCCTCCACAACAAGAGAAGCCACCGCAGTGAGAAGCCTGCGCACCACAACGAAGAGTAGCCCCCCGCTTGCTGCAACTAGAGAACGCCTGCACACAGCAATGAAGACCCAACACAGCCCAAAATAAAAATTAATTAATTAATTAATTTTAAAAACTCAATGGCTTTATATTGCCCTTGGAATAAAATTCAAACTCCTCACTGTGACCTGCATGGTCCGGCATTACCCTGCTATGCAATCCTCATACACTACCACTTTCTGCTTTAATCAATTGTGCTTGAGTCACAACCTCCATTTAGTTTTTTGAACAGAGCTTCAAGTTCTTCCCTTTCCCTAGCCTTTTGCACTGGCAACACCCTCTCTGTGGAATGCTCTTCCACAGGCTCTTGTATGACCTGTTCATTCTCATCCGCCAGGTCTCAGCTCCTGTGTATCTTCTGTAATTGTAAGAAAAATTTCATTAGTTTTCTTACTATTTCATAAACCAAACATCCACATATCAACCAGATGAAATAGAAATAGAATATTTCCAGCATTCATGTGCCCCCCTATCAATTATAGACCCACCTCACTATAGACACAAGTATTATCCTGACTTTTGTGGGGTGATTTCCTTGTTAATCTTTGTGGTTTTATTACCTGTAATAAAATTCTATCCATAAACAATATATTTTAGTGCTGCCTGCCTTAAATAGAATCTTTCTATTTTTCTGCGTGTATTTTACTTCTTTTGTTCAACATCGTGCTTTCGAGATTCATCTACACTGCTATGCATAGTAGTAATTCATTTATTCTATTGCTATGTGGTATTCCTTCATATGAATATAACACAATTTATTTATCTCTTCAACTACTTATGGGCATTTAGATTGTTTTCAGGTTTTGGTGAGTAATACTGCTGCAAATATTCCTGTACCTGTGCCCTGGTATATATTTGTGAGAGATACTAGGAGTGGATTTGCTAGGTTATGGGATAAGTGTGTTATCAACATTACTAGATAATGCTGGTGTTTCAAAGTGGTTTAGCAAATTATATTCCCACCAGCAGTTTATGAGAATCCTCATTGCTCTTTATCCACACCAACACTTGGAATTTTCAGATTTACAAAATTTTTGCAATTCCAATGGGTGTACGGAGTATTTCACTGTGATAATTTTTTTTTTTTTTTTTGCAGAATGTGGTCCTCTCATTGTTGTGGTCTCTCCCGTTGCAGAACACAGGCTCCAGACGCGCAGGCTCAGCGGCCATGGCTCACGGGCCTAGCTGTTCCACGGCATGTGGGATTTTCCCGGACCGGGGCACGAACTGTGTCCCCTGCTTCAGTAGGTGGACGCTCAACCGCTGCGCCACCAGAGAAGCCCTCCACTGTGATCTTAATTGGCAGTTCCCTATTGCTGTTTAGGTTAAGCACTTTTTTGTTTGCTTATTGGCCATTTGGATATCCTTTGTGTGTGTGTGAAAGTGGAAAATTGAGTTTTAAAATTATTTTTATAGGGCTGTCTGTCATTTATTGACATCTAGAATTTATTTATATATTCTATGCATGACCCCAATATTGTTTATATAGGCAGCAAATATCTCTCCCACTCTGTGACTTGCCTGTTAGCTTTGGCAAATTGGTGCTCTGCAAAGCAGACACTGAGCTGGAATTGAAAGTGAAAAAGATTTTACTGAGGAGTAACACCTGTGAAGGACAAGGGAGGAGGTAAGGTTGGGCAGGGATTGCCATCAGACAAAAATTCCAACCTCAGAGAGTCTCTGCCAGCCCACGGGGAGCACTGGGACAGAAATATTCCATTATATGAGTGTTCCGTTGGGCAGAAATGACAAGCCCCTTGTACCACTGCCGAGTTCAGTTAGTTGTTGGCCAGGGACCTCCCCAAGAGGAGAGTGACCTTGACTATCACTGGTCAGTTTTTGCCTGGGGACCACCTCAAGAATAGCATGACCTTGGCTCCACAGCTAGGCAAACGTGACTAAGCTAATAGCTGGAGGCAGTCATCAAACCACACTACTTGCAGCTGGGCAGCAAGTCATTTCTTGAAGGGGGCTCTGAGTGGCACATCTGTGCCTGTCACACTCATTTAATGGTGTCTTTCTATGAACAGAAGTTCTTACTTTTAATGTAGTCAAAATTTCAATACTTTACTTTATGGTTACTGTACTTTGTGTCTTTTTTAAGAAATCTTCTCCCCCCGCCCCAAAAAAGAAATCTTGCCCTAGTGTGAGCTCATGAAGATATTCTACTATAATCTATTCTGGAAGTATTTTTATTTTATTTTATTTTGGCTGCACCACGGGGCATGTAGGATGTTAGCTCCCCGACCAGGGATCAAGCCCACGCTCCCTGCAGTGGAAGTGTGGAGCCTTAACCACTGGACCGCTAGGGAAGTCCCTTTAAAAGCATTTTAGTATTACCTTTCACATATAGGTCTTGAAGTAATGGAATTTATTTCTGCATATAGTGTGAGGAGAAGATCTATTTTTCCCATATGGGTACCGCATTGGCTCCACATTATTGAACAGATCATGTTTTTCCCACTATTTGCAATGCTACCCCGGTTGCATACCAAGTGTGTATACCATGTATGTATGGGTGTGTTTATGGGATCTCTCTGCTATTCCATTCAAATAGCACCTTATTCCCCTTTATGGGTATCTTCATTATTTAGGGCCCTTTAAATTTTCATATAAATTTTAAAATCAGCTTGTTAATGCTCCCCAAATAACTTTATGATTTTGATTGTGACACTTCTAGAAGAATTTATGTCTTTACAACATCAAGCCTCCTAATTCTGAACATGGTATATCTCCAAAAGTTAGACACTCCTCTCCCACGCTTCCTTAGAGCATTTTACACAGCTCTCTGGTGGCCTTATCACCTAATACTGCCCTAGTTTTGCATGTTTGTCTCATCACTTTTCTGAAAACCTGAGTTTCTTGAAAAAACATGATTTGAATGAATGACTATTTCTCAAAACGAGACACAGGAGGAGGATTACTCTTTGGGGAACCAAGTGAAAGATTCATGGATTGCAGACCATCCTGAACCCAAGGGTAACGCTGCAGAAGTGCTAAACATCGGAAACTACAGTACTTGTAACTTTCTCTTGACATAAAAGCTAAGAGAGAGTACTATTCCTCCTGGGAGTAGAAACAAGGTAGGATGTAGGAAGTAAAACAGTAACAAACTGCTTTGTACTTGGATTCGTGTCAATCTGCGTCAGGCTGAATTGGTTGATGAAAGAGTATACAGAAACCTAGCAATCTCTGAGTGGTTTTTACCCTGTCGTGTTCACTCACTGGAGAAGTGTGTGTGAGCGAGTGTGTAAATGTGTGTGTGTGTGTGTGTGTGTGTGTGTGTTGCATGTTAGCTTAGTAAAAGTGGTGAATATTTCAACATGGTGGTCAGGCTGTTTAGATTTTTTTTTTTTTTGCGGTACACGGGCCTCTCACTGTTGTGGCCTCTTCCGTTGCGAAGCACAGGCTCCGGACGCGCAGGCTCGGCGGCCATGGCTCACGAGCCCAGCCGCTCCGCGGCACGTGGGATCTTCCCGGACCGGGGCACAAACCCGTGTCCCCTGCATCGGCAGGCGGACTCTCAACCACTGCGCCACCAGAGAAGCCCCAGGCTGTTTAGATTTAATCCCAGGCTCTACCATTTGTTAGCTTAAAATGTCTAAGCCTCATTGTCCTCATCTGTAACATGGGAAAGATGGTGATTATAGTATCTATTCCATAGAGTTGTTGTGAGGGTTCAATGACATCATTCATGTAAAAGACGAACCTAGGAAGCATTTAATAAATGTTAGTTGTTGTTATGATAAAATATTTAAATCCTTTTCAGTTGAATATATGTAGTGTTAAGTACATCTTTAGAAGAGAAACCCCTGCATCCTTCAGTAAGTGGTGGAAAAGAATTTGGCGGCACAGGGATGCCAGGTGACCTTATTTTTTGGAGTGCCCTGAGTCTACTTCCTCATGAGTATGTTTTTGTAGACCACAGTTTAAAGTCTCTTTCAGCTGGATTTATTACTATTTATGACTCAGACAAAAATCCAGTCCATTTACTGAAGCTTTCGCTCTGAAATAGCACAAGTCTAGACAAGAAATATGTTCTCACATAAGTGAGAACTAGTGCTTTCTCAAGCATGACTCTAAGAACACAACGACTTTGGGGCTAATCTGGGATTCTCACTCTGTAACCCATATTCAGATTTGGAAAGGGGCCCTTTTGGCACATTACAGCAATTATAAAGGTACAGCTTTCCTGGAAAAAATCTCAGTGGATAAGGTGATAATGGCAATTGTGCCAACTGTGAAAGTCCATAGGGGTCGAACTCTTTTAAACATCTAAACAGCAACTTCGAAGAGTGTACACACTTGTTTTCCTTCTTGAATGAAATTGTACTGCTTTCAAATCTCCAAGCTAAATGCACAGTGGATGGTTGCCCAGGTGACAGGCCGTAAACTAAGCAGTCCCTGCAGCTAACTGAAGGGTTTGTACACGCAGAATCAGCTTTAAATATCTTTTTTTCCAAGTACTGTGAGCTGTGAACCACTGGAAAATAATCAAAGAAAAAAATCGATATCTATGCTGCTTTTAAATGGATCCCTTGTTGAAGTGTGGGTTGACAGCTGTCCCAGAAATCAGTGCCACGATGAATTAGAATGATGTTGACTGCTGTTTGGCTTGGTGTTTCTTCAACAGTGTACCAACTTCCTCTGCAAAACATACCACAGGTAAGCCAAATCTCCACTTTTCATCACATTTTGGATAATACCAAATGTTGCAACTTTTTCTTTTTTCTCCCCAAGGATGTCCCAAAGGAGGAACATCAGGTAAACTGATAGAGGAAACTGTGTCCTAATCTCAAATAATTATATCCTTAGAGTCGTTATAATAAGCTATTTTTGACTTTTCAGATATTGAAACAATCCCATGCAATACTTTATATAAATGTCTCTAAACCAGTAGGCTAAACTGGGAAGGACAAGAAAAGTATATAAAAACCCTTATGTTGGGCTTCCCAGGTGGCGCAGTGGTTGAGAGTCCGCCTGCCAATGCAGGGGACACGGGTTCGTGCCCCGGTCTGGGAAGATCCCACATGCCGCGGAGTGGCTGGGCCCGTGAGCCATGGCTGCTGAGCCTGCGCATCCGGAGCCTGTGCTCCGCGACGGAAAGGCCGCAGCAGTGACAGGTCTGCGTACCGCAAAAAAAAAAAAAAAAAAAAACTTATGTCCACTGAATTATACCCAGCAACAATCTTTCATTTTAGTTTAATCACCTATATATGTGTTAACTTCACATGGTTTAAACCTTCTTGTGCCACTCAGTATTGTATGTGTTCTTGGCTATATTTTCTTAACATAAAAGGAGACTCCCATTGCTTTAAGTCTTAATTACATAAGATTCCAAATCATATGTAAAGTATAATAAAAAGATTTTGTTTTACAAGTATTGTAGATTAATCATACATACAATTAAAGATACAAGAATGGGGCTTCAATAGATGCTAAACCAGCAAACCCTGTGGAATGAAATGTTATTGCTTAAAAAAATCGTTGATCAAAGCAATCCTAAAAGAAAAATTGAGAAAAGCTTTTTCATGAAAAAACTTAAGATGGAAATGTACAGACTGAAGATCAGAAAAGGAAATGGAGCTTACTAATAAAAAGCAGGGTGGGTCCGTCCACTCTCATTGAAAGAGCTACCTATGTATAGCGATACTGCTGTATGTCAATTCAATTATTATTTTCCTCCTCCAGTCACTGCTGAGTGTATGAGACAGTAGATTACCAAATAAACAACCACATTGCCCAGTAATGTAGTGATTTGACTTAATAACTTTTGAGTTGCAGTTGGTTTAAATATTAATTTTAGTTTTTATTTTTGAGGTAGATACTACTTTTGAAATGCTCTCACTTAAGAGTTAAGCCACAATTCCATAACATGCATTGTCATTTCATTGCTAGGGGTAATAAGCTTGGGAAAAAATATCTTTGGGGTTTTATTTCCACTTTATAGACGAGCTGGTGATATAAATATGTATTTCTAGTCTAGTTATTTGATTATCCAGTTTTCATCTTTATTGAAGGACAGGTTTTAATTATCTTTTGTTTCTGAAAGCTTTTCTTTTAACTGAAATGATACTGCAAATATTGTTTTCAAAAATAAGTATATAAATCCAAGTTGCAAAGCAGTTTGCTGGAATAGACACGTATATTGGTTTTAAATTTTTCTGTGGCCTGATTCTGAGTGTATCATTTGCTCCTCAGCTTTTTTTAAAGTTCCAAATACTCTGCTTACTCAATGTTAATGATTAGGATAATGATGATTAAGTGAAGCGATCAGCCAAATGTCTGCTTCATTTAGAAGAGCTTTAAGGAAAGAGACAGGCACTACTTGTGGAAATGTAAACTGGTGCAGTCATTCTGGAGAACAACCCCAGCAGTATTTAGTGAAATTAAATGAACTCAAACCATTCACTCCGTGAAACTTTTGCACAGTGCATAACAAGACCTGAACAAGGATATTTACCACAGTGTTGTTTGTGGAGTGGGAAGTTGGAGGCAACTTAGATGTCCATCACCAAGGGAAGAGACATTGAATATGGCGGATGCATACCATTCAGCCATTAGAAGCAAACGACCAGGGGTACACATAAGTATAAGGTTAAATCTTAAAAACAACATGTCACGTTAAAAAGTAACAAGATCGGGGCTTCCCTGGGGGTGCAGTGGTTGAGAGTCCGCCTGCCAATGCAGGGGACACGGGCTTGTGCCCGGGTCCGGGAAGATCCCACATGCCGCGGAGCGGCTGGGCCCGTGAGCCACGGCCGCTGAGTCTGCACGTCCGGAGCCTGTGCTCCGCAATGGGAGAGGCCACAACAGTGAGAAGCCCGTGTACCGCAAAAAAAAAAAAAAAAAAAGGTATCCCCAAACTAACCATATCATGGAGATTTTTTGTTTCCCAAATTAAAAAAAAGGCAATAGCAGTCACCTGCAACCAAATCGATCCTTCATTTTTATGCCTCTCTTATTCACCTTTCTCATATCATGAATCAGAGCTGTGCCCCACTAAATAAGTTTTCTACCCAACCCAGAAGACACTATTGGTACTCAAAAAGGCTAAATTAGAATGCTGTGCTGTTGCAGGTTGTTGGATTTCTTCTGGAAAACGGAGTAGATATCACCCTTTGCAATTACAGAAATCAAACTGCGGTCCATGTGGCTAATTGTGATGTCCAAAGGCAACTCTTGGCCATCAATGGAATCCAGGCTCCCCAAATGCAACTTCTACAAAGTTCATGGCAAGATGACCTTGAACAACTTCAGCTCTTGCTGGTCATTTAATCTGATGTTTGCTTCTGTCTTTGGGTAGGTGGGTGGGTGAGGGGTGAGAAGGGAACAGACTACGTATGACTCCTTTTAAAGAAAAATAAGTTCTTTTCAAATGCAGTTCCAGAAAGTTTCAGGCAGGAAATATGAGAAAGAAACAGAATTAAATTGGACACTTGGGGTGGAAAACAAAATAATAAAAGAACACAGCAGCAGCCTATTTACACCTTCTTCCGGCTGGATGTGAGGAGAAGTCATGTGGCACCCCTGGGAAATGATGTGCTCCCAAGGATACCCCTGGAGAACCACTGTCAACTTGCTCACAGGCGTTCCCTTGACATCATTGCCATTTGTACGATTGCTGTTTAGATCCCTTCGGACCATTTGCAGGTATTATCTTTATCTTGAAAAGGGAATCAGAGAGCCTATGCTTTGCATAATATTTAGTTGTGATTAAAGTTAAGAGAATACATTTTTAAATGCTAAGAGAATACATTTTTACATGCTGTCTTTTTAGGGTATTGATCTTCTTATTTAGATTTTCTGGCCATAGAGACTCTTTCCCAAAGTAACTTGCAAAACCACATGCATAATCAAGGACATTAATTACTGGTAAATGGCAACTGGCTACTCTTGGCATTTACCTTCAGAGGTAATGTCAGATCACATGACTTTCCAACTGAAAGAAAATCAATTGCTGCTAGGAAAGTTTCTTCTATTCCCTTATGGTAGAGACACAGATAAAGAAAAAGTGAAAGATATTCTGGTCACCTAGAGTTCAAGGAAACAGACAACAAAATCCAAAGGACTCTAACTTATTTTGTTGTACTAAACGATAGTCTAAAATTGCCATACATCATAAACTGAGGTTTAGAAATATTTTTGTAAGACCCTAAATTTTATTTTAATGGTATTTTCAACAGTTGTTGCTGTCATTCAATGTCTGTTTTCTTTTTTTTAATCTGTTAGCTCCATCACCATATATATATATATATTTTTAACATTTTTATTAGAGTATAATTGCTTTACAATGGTGTGTCAGTTTCTGCTTTATAACAAAGTGAATCAGTTATAAATATACATATGTTCCCATATCTCTTCCCTCTTGCATCTCCCTCCCTCACACCCTCCCTATCCCACCTGTGTAGGTGGTACAAAGCACTGAGCTGATCTCCCTGTGCTATGTGGCTGCTTCCCACTAGCTATCTATTTTATGTTTGGTAGTGTATATATGTCCATGCCACTCTCTCACTTTGTTCCAGCTTACCCTTCCCCCTCCCCGTATACTTAAGTCCATTCTCTAGTAGGTCTGCATCTTTACATCTTTATTCCCATCTTACCTCTAGGTTCTTCTGACCATTTTCTTTTTTTTTAGATTCCATATATATGTGTTAGCATACGGTATTTGTTTTTCTCTTTCTGACTTACTTCACTCTGTATGACAGTCTCTAGGTCCATCCACCTCACTAAAAATAACTCAGTTTCATTCCTTTTTATGGCTGAGTAATATTCCATTGTATATATGTGCCACATCTTCTTTATCCATTCATCTGTTGATGGACACTTAGGTTGCTTCCACGTCCTGGCTATTGTAAATAGAGCTGCAATGAACATTTTGGTACATGGCTTTTTTTGAATTATGGCTTTCTCAGGGTATATTCCCAGTAGTGGGACAATGTCTGTTTTCATAACCACATTTTTCACTCCTCAAGATAAGCCTCTAAGTTTTAAAAAACTGGTACCTGTAACTGGATCCAGAGCTTAATCAACAGATCCTCAAATTACTGTGCTATTGGAAAACTATTCTCAGCTCAAAACTTTCATGTTAGTTCTAACTAATAATAAACATTGATATAAGAAGTGGTTTCTTTTCAGAGATTAAAAAAATAATAACTGATTAATTCCCACAGCACCCCTCTGAGGTAGTATCATTATCTCCAGTCTGTCCCTGGAGAAACTGGGGTAGAGACACCGACTGTATTGACGTGGCATAAAGTGAAATAGAGATGGAAATTCATGAGTTACTTTGGTCTAGAAAATAAACAATTTGGATAATTTGGCCTTCCAGTAGCTTCTCAGTTCTGAATTATCCAAATTAAATTTTACTTTCATTAAAAAAACATATAACATCTATATATTCACATCCATTTGACTATATAAATACTGTTA
The DNA here is from genome assembly GCF_951394435.1 of Stenella coeruleoalba. NCBI lineage: Eukaryota > Metazoa > Chordata > Mammalia > Artiodactyla > Delphinidae > Stenella > Stenella coeruleoalba. The sequence continues at coordinate 34,294,292 of NC_137151.1, read as the reverse complement.
AATAAGCTACCTTGTAATTGTAAATCATTCATTCATTCCACAAATGTTTACTGTGCATGTAGCAAACACTCTTCTCAGTGCTTTTCATATTCTATCTATCTCCAATCATCAAAACAACCCTGCAGGGAAAACACTATTATTCCCACTTTGCAGCTGAAGTCCCTGAAGTTCAGTGTATAGGGTTGCAAGATTTTGCAAATAAAAATACAGGACACTCAACAAAAAAAAAAAATACAGGACACTCATTTAAATTTGAATTTCAGATAAATACCAAATAATTTTTTAGTATGATTATGTCCCAGATGAAAAGTATTCATTATTTAACTAGGGGTCCCTTATTTCATCAGGGTGATTTGATCAACTTTTAACAGACTGTCCTTGATATAACCCTGTCAGGGAGGTTAAATAACCAATTTAAGGAGTTCAAGTTCAAACAGAGATCTGTCTGTCTCTCAGGCCTGTGTTCTTTCAGTTAATCAGCTCCCTCTCAAGATATTGAGGAAGAATGACTTAAAGTTGAGAATTTGGCCAAACAATGAAAATGCAAAGATTAGTATTAAGAGACATGCAGTAAAGACATAACAGAAATAAAGTTTCATGTTTTTAAAGACATCTGAAAAGCGGAAGCTAACACACCATTGTAAAGCAATTATACTCCAATAAAGATGTTAAAAAATAAGTAAATAAAAATAAAGGCATCTGAAGAGTTCCTAGATATAAATTTCCCAAACCAACATGGCTTCACCCCTCTGATGCTGGCTGTGAGAGATGTGGACCTGTGTGAGAGTCTTGATGTTAACCCTCTGTAGACATGCGGAGGTTCTGTCTGAGCTCCTCAGGCATCACGCGTGAGTATAAGTGGTTAGTCAGCACCCAAGGAAGGGGGTCTCTGCCATTGTTACTTACAAAGTCATTTGCAAACCTAGACATATAGATTGCTATATATATATAATTCTTTATATATATATAAATATATAGTGAATATATATTAAATGCTGTATATATATAAGATATATATATAATGTATATATATATGAAACGCACATGCGTGGTCACAAAAGGGACTTTGAAGTTGCAAAGTGATGTACAGATGTTAGAGGTTGCTATCTATTATTCTTATGATATTGGTCCTTTGTTTTACTTGTTTAAATACTTACTCTTTTGGTACTTCCTGGGAATGTCAAATAATTCTTGAGTATACAGCTCCCTACCCCCCAAATGTTACTAATTATTGCAGAAAGCATTGTCAATTATCAAAAACAATTTATAGTAATGATTTACAGTTATCTAAAGATTACATGTCAGCCTGCTCTTTTAGGATAGGAGACGTAAACAATTTCTTTTAAAAATTAGAGGGTTAATAAACAGTCTTTCATGTCAGAATTGCAGTTTCCTAATTCTGTTTGCTACCTATTTATCTTGTCATCAAATAAGAAAAGATGGCCAAAGCTCTTTCTCAGTATTTCACATGAATTTTGTTTTGGGAATAAAAAAGGAAGATGAAACTTCCAGAACAAAAGTATAGTCAAGAACATGATCTATTGTAAAAGGATCAATTAGTATAATAGGATGAAGATGGAAGTCTGAAGCTACGTCAAACTTTAGCGTTAAACAACAGCTGAAGAGATTGTTAAAAATGGAGATTACTGGACATCACCCCAGAGATGGTGTTCAGTAGGCCTGGAGTGGGGTCCAGAATACTGGAGATCAAAGGACACCACGTGAAGAAACACTAATCAAGGCAGATGAGCAAAACAAGGTCCTAACAAGATAAATGACTTGCTTAAGGCCACATATCAAGGTAGTGGCAGTTCATCGATTCTTGGTGCCATGCTAACTCTTTTGAATCATGACTTTTGATGGAGAAAAGGTCATAAGAATATTGTTGCAGATCATAAAACATTACCCTGTCCCATAGCAATAAAGAGATTCAAATTCAAAGGTGTTAGGTTGGAAACCATGATCAATTCGCTCCTGGTCTCAGAATGTGACTAGTGAAGCAAGTTTAGTCATTGTTTCTCTCACCATAATCTGTTAATAAGAGTTCCCATCATTTACCCTTTGGACCTCTCTGAGCTCATGTCTAATTCTAGGATCCAGTACAGCAGAGAGAGGAGATTTGTGCTGATTCAAGGAGACCTAAGACCAGTCAGTTGGGTTTAACAGTCACAGGGCAAGGCAAAGAGGAATGAAAAAATCACGCAGAGAGAGATTTTATGATACGATCACTCCACTCAACCAAAAGCCTGTGAAATAAGCATATCAGTTTAATTTCAAAGTGAGATGCTAGGCCATTCTACTATTTTGAATGATAAAAGAGCTAGCTGTTAGCATTAGGAAAAAGAAATATCAAGACTAAGCAATTAACTAAACCATTGGAAAGAAAAAAAACAGTCAAGTCAGCTATGTGGCGGTGATAAGACAACAGTTAATCAAGATGTTTTTTAGGGCTTCCCTGGTGGTGCTGGGGTTGAGAATCTGCCTGCCAATGCAGGGGACACGGGTTTGAGCCCTGGTCTGGGAAGATCCCACATGCCGCGGAGCAACTCAGCCCGTGAGCCACAACTACTGAGCCTGCGCGTCTGGAGCCTGTGCTCTGCAACAAGAGAGGCCGTGATAGTGAGAGGCCTGTGCACCGCGATGAGGAGTGGCCCTGCTTGCCACAACTAGAGAAAGCCCTCGCACAGAAACGAAGACCCAACAAAGCCAAAAATATTTAAATAAATAAAAATTTTAAAAAAATTTTTTTTATCTTTCCTTGATTTAGGCATTATTAAAGAATTATGAAACTTCTTGTCCAAAGTTGGAAATTTTCTGCCTTAGAAGGTTTTTAGAATGGGAGAGGCATAAGATATACAGCATATTCTTCTCATTTAAAAATCTTGAAAATTTCAGCTTCCCTTGTGGCACAGTGGTTGGGAGTCTGCCTGCCAGTGCAGGGGACATGGGTTCGAGCCCTGGTCCAGGAGGATCCCACGTGCTGCAGAGCAACTGGGCCCGTGTGCCACAGCTGCTGAGCCTGTGCTCTGGAGCCCGAGAGCCACAACTACTGAGACCCACGCGCCTAGAGCCTGTGCTCTGCAACAGCTGAAGCCACTGCAATGAGGGGCCCGGACACCACAATGAAGAGTGGCCCCTGCTCCCTGCAACTAGAGTAAGCCCGTGTGCAGCAACAAAGACCCAATGCAGCCAAAAATAAATAAAATAAAATAAATTTATTTTTAAAAAATCTTGAAAATTTGTCACTCTCTCTCATACATTTTGAAGTCATTATTTTTATCCCCAAACTATATAAAATTACTTTTATTTATTTGATGTCAATGGTTTTCTTTTTCAATAGATTGAACTAAATAATCTTTGATGTTGATTCTATTCTTCCTAGAGATCCTAAACTCTGTGATTTTAGTGGAAAATCAGCAATACATTATGTGTCACAAATAGGAAGTTTCAGGAAACAGCAGTTATTGGACATTCTAATGAATTCTATGCCAAAACCAGATAAATATTTCTATTCTACATTCAAAATTCTCTAACTACAAAAGCCCTATTAGAAATCTTTCTTTTTCTACATGGACGTGATGGATCCGTTTAAAGAAATCAAACTAAATGTGTATATATGTATAAATGAATCACGTTGCTGTACAGTAGAAATTAACACAACATTGTAAATCAATGATACTTCAATAAAATTTTTAAAAAAGAAATCAAGTGAACAACTATTTATTGAGCAGGGACTTTGTACAAGACCCAAAACTAGATACTCTGAGGCAGACGAAGAAGTCTAAGACATGGTCCAAACTTCTGAAAGTGTTCAGTACAGTCAGGGACACATCATGTAAGTCAGAGGAGAAAGAGCTTGTTGTAAACTTGAAAGGGGAAGGACTTACAGTGGTTCTCATATGCTGGATAAGATAGGATGGAAGAGAAGAAGAGAGAAGGTGTGATATAGGCAGGGAGAAAGAGTCTGAGCAGGACAAAATAACCAGCCACAGAGAAAAGTGTAATAGAAAAAATGCCACTGAACCACATGTGACTGTGAAAGCTGCTTGACTTTATTGTTTGATTGGCTTTTTTTGGAAGCTTCTTGGCAGGGAACAAGGTTATCCCCAGGGAGGTTTCATGGAAGAGGTGAGACTCAATCTGGTCCTTAAAAAATGATGAGATTTGATTTTGTGGAGCAGAGGCATCATGCTGTAAGTGAGCATGGCTTATCCCAGGAGCAAATGGGAGACTAGAACCAACAGTTCATGTCAGGAAAAAGGAATACAGAAGATTAGATACCTAAAGAAACTGGGTCCAGGGACTTCCCCGGTGGCACAGTGGTTAAGAATCCGCCTGCCAATGCAGGGGACACGGGTTCGAGCCCTGGTCCAGGAAGATCCCACACGTCACGGAGCAACTAAGCCCATGCGCCACAACTACTGAGCCTGTGCTCTATAGCCCACGAGCCGCAACTACGGAAGTCTGCATGCCTAGAGCCTGTGCTCCGCAACAAGAGAAGCCACCGCAATGAGAAGTCCGCGGGCCATAATGAAGAGAAGAGTAGCCCCCGCTCACCGCAACTAGAGAAAGCCTGCACGCAGCAATGAAGACCCACAGCAGCCAAAAATAAATAAATAAAATAAATAAATTTATTAGGAAAAAAAAGTAAGAAACTGGGTCCATTGAGGACTCATTAAATGTCAGCCTGAAGGACATTTTTTTCCCAATAAAATAGAGTCACTAAAGAATTTTAAGCAAGAAATGATGAAAGCCATGTTTTAGGAAACTTAACCTATCATTGTGTTGGATGAATTTGAAGGAAGAGACTCATACCAGGAAAGCTCTCTTAAGAAACTACAGAAGTACCTGTGTGCGGTTATAAGAACCAGGAGAAGAGTCTTTGGTCATGGTGTGTAGTGGTCCTGAGAAGTGCTGGGTATGGTGAGTCTAAGAGATTGTGAAAGAATTCACAGAATTTAGTACTGTAACATTGATAGAGGAGACACAGAGACGAGGGTTGAGGGAGTTGAGTTAAACATGATTCCAAAGTTTCAGCCCTAGGAAGTGGGGAGATAGAAATACAATCAACAAGATAGGAGAACACTTTGGTTTTGTGAGGATGTTGAAGGTAATGAGTTGTAAAACACTACATTTGATGGAAACTTAGGATGTTCAAAGTAGCAATTTTCTGTAGGACAGGGCTTGTGGGAATGGATGGGTTGATATGTTCTTTTGGGAGTTCTCTACAAGGAGATTGTGAGGACCTGAGAGTAGGTAAGATCACTAAAGTACTGATGATGGTAAGAAAATTGCAGGGGCTGAACGGAGGAGGTGCGCCCACAGTTAGAGAGAGCTGTGCACATAGAGACTCAGGGGAATGAGAAAAGGAGAATTGGGAGAGAGTTACAAGAAGGAAGGAGTGGGAAACAACGTTAAATTGGAAAAGAGGTTACAAAGCAGATGTGATAAGGAAGTGAGAGTTTCAATGGCAGGATAGAGGCAGAAGACAGGTTGCAAAGAGTAAAGAAAGAAGATATGGTGAAGAAATGGAGGATATGAGTATAGATCACTCGTTCAAATTTGTTTCAGTTATTAGGATAAATGGAAGAACAATTGCAAGAGGAAGTTTTCATGGACAAGCCTGTGCTTATTTGAAGAAGTCAGGATAGCAGGAGAGGGATGAATATGAGAGCAATGTCCCCCAAGAACTAACTGGAAATTCACTGTTTGGTGTTTAGAACTCTATCAGTTTAATGTGGCTTCAAGTGCTGGACAGGAAGTGTGCTCGAAACTTTGGCCCCCTTTTAAAAATAAACAGACAAAACCCCATTCATTCTGTGGACTTTTTTTTTTTAAATTAAGGACAATTTTTATTTCCTTCCTTTTTTTTGTTATTACATTAAAATAAATTTTAAATGTTTAATAATTGTCATAATCTTAATAACACATAAACATTTTCCATGTTTTCTTTTGATTTTTGTCCATTTACATGCATATTTTTCACATATTTATATCTTTAATCTATTTTCTATGTTATCTTCTATATTTCCACTTAATATTAATGACAAACATTTTTGTATGTTTTTACCTTACCATCCATCACCTTCCTGTCTGTATGATAATAATTTCTCTTTCCTTATTTTTCTTTTTTTTTTAACATCTTTATTGGCGTATAATTGCTTTACAATGGTGTGTTAGTTTCTGCTTTATAACAAAGTGAATCAGTTATACATATACATATGTTCCCATATCTCTTCCCTCTTGCATCCCCCTCCTTCCCACCCTCCCTATCCCACCCCTCTAGGTGGACTCTTGTTGTGAAAATTGTGGCCCTGAAGCTTCATCAGGATCCCAGTCCACTATTTCAAGATAATCTTAGACAAAATGGAACTGATTTTAGAACCTAGAGCTAGATCTTGCTGTGAAACTGCTGGAGATGCATCTCATCAAAACACATTATTATGTTTCTTTTGGCAGAAAGACATGCTGAATCATTGCTTGACATTTGTCATGATACAAACTCTTCTCCAACTGATATGATGACAGTCACTAAAAACCAAAATATAATCTTGCAAAGCATCAGCAGCAGGGAGGTAAGAAACTCTCTTTAAAAAAACAAAGTAACAGAAAAATGGATAAGCTACTCCATCTACACTTAACTGTATTTACATCTACTTCATTTGTGTTGCTTGAATATTTATAACAATCATATATTACAATTATAGATTTAAATGTGATTATAAAGAAACTTGAAGTACAATTAATGACAGTCTATCATGAGTTTAATCTCAGGGCAGTAATGAGTTAGTCAACTCTGAGTCTCATGCACTGTGTGTGTGTGTGTGTGTGTGTGTGTGTGTTTGTGTGTATGGAATGCCACAGAATATTACTGCAGTTGAATCCATACTAAATAGTAAAGTGTAGCTTGTCTTTATGTATGTTAATGTGGAAAAGGAGAAAATCATTATTCTGATCATGTCAAATCCGTCACAGGGTACGACAAAGGAGGTACCTCCTCTTGGCCCTGGTCATCACCCCCTGCCCATGATGAATGACTCCATAAAGTATAGTAGCGATAGTGGTAACAAACATCGTGCCCATGGAAAATTATGGAATGATTCCCAAGAGGTACAGTAAACTGGTAAAGTGGTTATGTAAAGGAACAGAATTGGAGAAAAACTTTAAAAGGTATACTCATGTGTACCTTTTGAATTTTTATAAAAATTAACATAGCCCAAACTGTTAAAAATATTACTACTCTATGGGAATTCCCTGGCCGTCCAGTGGTTAGGATTCGGTGCTTTCACTGTGGGGACCTGGATTCGATCCCAACCAAAAAAAGAGAAATTCCTACCCTATATTTTATTGGTAATAAAGAATATGACCACAAAATTGTCTATTTCTAAAAGGTAATGAGGTATGTACTATAATATGTATAAACAATACGAAGAGTTTTGGAGATGGTGGAGTAAGATCTTTCAGTCCCTTTCTCCTTGCAAAAACCATCCCCAAATAACAAGAAGACAAAAAACAAAAATTTGAGTAAAAAATTAGTTTGAGGGCTTCCCTGGTGGCACAGTGGTTGAGAGTCCACCTGCTGATGTAGGGGACACGGATTCGTGCCCTGGTCCGGCAAGATTCCACGTGCCGCGCGTGCGCGGAGAGGCTGGGCCCGTGAGCCATGGCCACTGAGCCTGCCCGTCTGGAGGCTGTGCTCCGCAACACGAGAGGCCACAACAGTGAGAGGCCCGCGTACCAGAAAAAAAAAAAAATTAGTTTGAAATAAGTATAGATTCACAAGAACTTGTAAAAATAGTACAGAGAGGTGCTGTCTAACCTTCACAAGCTACCACCAATTGGAATTATCATCATAACTATAGCTGATTGTCAAAACTAGGAAACTGATATTGACACAATACAAGGAACTAGACTACAGACCTTACTTGGATTTCACTAGTCTTTGAATGCATTCCTTTTTCTTCTTCTGTTTTCGTGTGCCTGTGTGTACAGTTCTATGGCATTTTATCCCCTGTATTATCATGATCAAGATACAAAAGTGGTCTGTCTCCACAAAGGAATGCGCTCTTACCCCTCTCTTTACTGCCACATCCTCCCTGCTAACTCCTGGCAACCACTGATCTATTCTCCAACTGTATAATTTTGTAATTTCACAAAGGTCATATAAATGAAATTATCATACATGTGAACTTTTAAGATTGCTTTTTCAACTCAGCGTAATGCTCTTGAGATAGAGCCAATCTGTTGTGTGTACCAATAGTTTTTCTATTGCTAAGTAGTATTCTATTACAATTATATTTTGTTTCACAGTTTTTTAGCCATTCACTTGTTGAAGGACATTTGGGTTGTCTCTAGTTTGGGGCTATTACAAATAAAGCTACTATGAACATTCATGTATAAATTTTTGCGTGACTTATGTTTTCATTTCTCTAGGATACATGCCCAGGAGTCCAATTAGTGGGTCATTTGGTAAATGTATGTTTAGTTTTTTTAAAAACTGCCAAACAATTTTCCAGAGTGGCTCTACCATTTTATATTCCCACCAGCAATAAATGAGATGTCCAGTTTCTCTACACCCTTGCCAGCATTTGGTACTATCAGTATTTTCTATTTTAACCATTTTAAAAAATTTAAACCAAAATAAGTATATGGTGTTATCTCATTGTGGTTTTAATTTGCATTTCCCTAATTACCAATGTTGAACATTTAAAAAAAATTTATTTGCGGGCTTCCCTGGTGGCGCAGTGGTTGAGAGTCCGCCTGCCGATGCAGGGGACACGGGTTCGTGCCCCGGTCCGGGAAGATCCCTACATGCCGCGGAGCGGCTAGGCCCGTGAGCCATGGCCGCTGAGCCTGCGCGTCCGGAGCCTGTGCTCCGCAACGGGAGAGGCCACAACAGCGAGAGGCCCGCGTATCGCAAAAAAAAATAATAATAAAAATAATAATAAAAAAAAAATTTATTTGCCATCAGCATAAATTGTTCAAATATTTTGTCCATTTTCTGATTGAATTGTTTGTTTTCTTATCGTTGGGTTTAGAGTATTCTTTATATATTCTGAATGATGTGTGACTCGCAGATATTTTCTGCTAGCCAATAAGAAAAACTTGGAGGTTTTTTCACCTTTTTTTTTTTTTTTTTGCGGTACGCGGGCCTCTCACTGTTGTGGCCTCTCCCGTTGCAGAGCACAGGCTCCGGACGCGCAGGCTCAGCGGCCATGGCTCACAGGCCCAGCTGCTTTGTGGCATGTGGGATCTTCCCGGACCGGGGCACGAACCCGTGTCCCCTGCATCGGCAGGCGGACTCTCAACCACTGCGCCACCAGGGAAGCACTTTTTCACCTTTTTCACAATTCCTTTATCAAACAGAAGTTTTTAATTTTGATGAAAACCAGTGTACCCACTTTTTCCTTTACTGGTCTTGATTTTTACATCTAAGAAGTCTTTTACTTGATCCGGGTCCTGGTTACATGAGTGTGTTCAGTTTATAAACATTTACTAGTCTATACACTTATGATATGTGCACTTTTCTGAATGTATGCTATACTTAAAAATAAATTAAAGGGAAGGGGTATGCCTTCAAATATCTGAGAAAAAATATGGTTTTCAACCTTGAATTTTATATCCAGACAAACTATAAGTCAAGTATTAGGGTTGAATAAAAACATTTTTCAGACACACAAATGCTCAAACATTTTACATTTCATACACCTTTTAAGGAAGCTACTATGTGCTCTGTTAAATTAATGAAATAAGATAAAAATGGAGGGGAAAATTGGATCCATGATTCAGGGGATCTGAAACCTAACACAAGAGAGGAGGGTATCCTTGGTATAAAGCAGAAAGCAAGTCCCAGGGCTTCAGCCACGTATGAAGTCTAGAGAACAAAGAGCTCTGATCCTTGGGGGATGGGAGGAGTGAGGGAGAACAGGATAATGGAGATTTCCAGGAAGGAGATGGAACTGATATATTATCTGATATATTTAACCAAGTGAAAAGACCACAGGATGTTTGGAAGATTTGAGTTAAAAAATATAAGAAAAGGAATTAAATATTAAATTAAATTGTGAATGAAATAAAAATAGGGGTTTTGGGTTTTGTGCAGGAAGTTATTCAGGAAAGTATAAACATACTACACTACGATTGCACTACTACAGTGCAATACATACAGCATAGTACAATACTCAAATAATCATAATTTGAACTTTGCCTATTGATTTAACAAGAAAAAGAGGGTGAATTTACTGGGAAGATAGAGGCAAAGTATAAGAATATTAAATTGTCAACTGCAATAATAAGAAGCCAGTAGGTAATATATCACTTTAGTGACAGCAGGATAAGTACATTATCTAGAGATATGGAAGAAAATACCAAAAGAAACACTTAAAAGGCTGGAACTGGCTGCCTCTGAGGGAAAGAGTGGGGAAGGTAACTGATGACCTTTTTTGTTATAAGTTTTTGTTTTTAACCATTATTTGACTTTTAAAAAATGTATAAGTTAGATAACAATGAAAACAAATTAAAAATTAAAATACAGAAATGGTTAAATCCCAACTCCTCTGGGGCAGGGGATGGGATGAGGTAGAATGGAAACATTTCTTTTTAATACTGTTTGAATATTTTACTATTGTGCATTTGTAACTTTTCTAAAGAGGTTAGCCTGCTTCTCACCAAAGTTGCTTTAGTACAGTGGTTGTCAAAAGGGGGTGATTTTACCCCTCAGGAGGCACTTAGCAAGGCTTAGAGACATTTTTGGTGTCACAACCGGGGCAGAAGCGCTGCTGGCATCCAGTGGGTACAGGTCAGGGATGCTGCTAACATCCTACAGTGCGCAGGGCAGCCTTTCCACAGCAAAGAATCACCCAGCCCCAAATGTCAGTAGCAGCGAGGCTTAGAAACCTTGCTGTGTAGTAGGCTTTGTCACAACATTGAAGGTTGTATTGTTTTTGATTACTGATATTACATAGTAATTGGAACAAAATACCTAGAGACCAATCTTTAAAATGTGTGTCATGCATCAGAAATTGATAAATAAAAACTCATTTACTTTTCTTTTTTTTTGTGGTATAGTTAGGAACTTTCTTTCTTAAAAAGACTAAAAATCCTTTCATATTAGTATATTTTTTCGTGCAAAACATTTTCTGAACTTTCACTCTATATTTTCCTTATTATGGTTGAAATAACTGAACTCATTTCTGAAGGAGAAATAGACTCTCACTATTGAATTTGCCTCTTCTTCTCAGTGCTTTCTCTAGTGCTTAAATTGCAAAACCCAAGGTCACTCTTCACTTCTTTCCTTTGAATGAAAGCTTGCTTTTCTTTTGGGTTGTCTGTAATAGGTTTTTATAGTTTACAAATATAAGCAGCTGCCTTGCTTATAGGATTGCTCCTGAGAGGCTCTTTATACCCTCTCCCAATCTCTTTTCATCTAAGGAGAATCGTCTTTCTAAATTTAATTACGTATGATTTCTATGCCTCTTTTCTGTGTGGTTGGCATTCTGTTGTTTACAGATTAGAATGCTATGGCCTCTATCTAGTCTGTTGTCACCTCCTGCATCACTGTCAATGGTTTATGAACTCCATTTATGTTTGGGATGTGCTATTCTAACATTTTCTCTCCTTCACTCACAACTGAGTGTCATTATTTTAATTTTCCTCCTTGTAGCACCCAAGCACTCCTTAAAGTCATTCATATTTAGTATTCTAAAAGAAATTAGAAAATTCTGAGCTGTTTCTACTTTTGTCTTCATTTCCATGATAACCTTCAAAGTAGACATTATTCCCTACATCCTTTTTGTTTGTGATACTTATGGTTTTTCAGTTTATTCTATGGAAGAAATTTTTGTCAGGAGATTGTAGGCATCACACATCTTTTATTTTATCTTTTCCTGTGCAAAACCTATAAATCAGGTTTGAGTATTCTTTTTTTTAATTTTGCTCACTGTTATTGATTCCTTTCTTTCTGGTTCTTGTTGAGACTCTGTTTCAAGTTTTTTATGGTAACAAGAAAGCAGAGTGGTTAAGACCTCTGTAACCAGACTACAGAGTCTGGGTGTGAATCCTGGCTCTACCATAGGCTAGCTATGTGACCTTGGGTAAGTTACTTAACTTCTCTGGACCTCACGTACAAAAGAGAATAATAGTTCCTACCTCTAGAGTTGTTGTGAGGATTAAATTAGTTAATATGTGAAAGGTGCAACAGTGTCTGGCACTTTATGTGTAAATGCTAGTCGTCATTATGGGTTTTGTAGGTAGGTGTGCCCACACTCTGTGTCTTCCAACTTTTCTTAAAGGACCAGCTAATGAATGAACTAAGCAGTTGAGAGGGGTGGGATAGGGAGGGTGGGAGGGAGGCTCAAGAGGGAGGGGATATATGTATACATATAACCTATTCACTTTGGTGCACAGCAGAAATTAACACATTATAAACCAATTATACTCTAATAAAGATTAAAAAAATAGAAAAAAATTCAATAAAGACTTTAAAAATGGTCCACATCAAAAAAAATCTTAAAAATCATGTACTGCTAAGTTATTACAATTGAACACCTAAAATATTTTCATGGCAGTATAAATGCAGGGTTTTATTTTTATTTTTTTCTGTGATAATTAAAATGAACAGAGCAAAAAGAAAAGATTCCCAAGCTCTCTTGGGAATTAATGAATGAAATATCAGATGATGTTTGGTGATAAAGGCTACCTGCTTGTCCAACAGGCATCTGCATTTAGGGCAAAGACTTTTTATCCAACAGTCTCCTTAAGTAGACGGTTCAACCAGATCACAGAAGCCAGAGAGCCACTTGTAACATCCAGGTTGTGACGGGATATCTTAACTACTACTTGCATCTATCACTGTTCTAGACATTAAAAAGGGCAAAATCACCAGCAACAACTTCTAATGAAGGAAACTGTCAACAACAATGAATTCTAATAGAAAACATTTCTTCTTTAGAGAGTTAGGAGTACTTTTTATAAATCAAGCTGTTTCTCAACCATGTTTTTCAGCATAATGATTATTTTCTAGAGGGTAAAAGGAAAGCTTTAGAGGTTGCATACCACGATTAGATCAAAAAGCTGTCATAGTGAAAACTTTAATCAGCTTTGCTGCCTCCTTTCAGTCTAAGGTTATATCTGCAGCTTCCATATGGGGCAGGGATTTCTACCCTCATCATTTACAAATGATGCCCCAGGGAGGCATTATGGAAAAGATCATGTTCCTTTGGGGTTGTTCACGGACTGTGGCCAAAGGATTCTTTCCAGTTACCCACCCAGATGGAATTTGGGGCAGTTTAACAGCCTGGACACGGACATGATAAAGTATAAAATATTGGATTTCTCTGTGTCTCAGTGATTTCAGCTTTGATCTTCATTTTTGATTATGCAGTTAATCACGTCCGTGTCTGTCTGAGCCTGGTGCTCTGGAGGCGAATAGTTTCCCATTTTTTTAGTCCTAAATGCTTTATCCGATTTAAAAGGAATCCACAGTGTGAAACTCTAGCCTAGAAAAAAAATCAACATTCACTCTGCCAACCAAGTACGACATTGAACAACTGAGTTTCTATTTTATGATATTTCAGGAGTTTGACCAAGATGATGTCTGCACTCATTCCATATTGATTAGTGAAAAAGGAGATCCAAGTGGTGATGGACTAGACTGGCAACCCAGGACAGAAGGTATCTGTCTTCTGTCCTTGATATGGTTACAAAGATAACATGGATTATTTGGATTTCCCCCCTAATTTTGGTAGTCCTCAGTGCAGGAACACTGAAATCACAGATAAGCGCAAAGAAAAAGAAAAATCACTTATAATCCTATCCTTTGGTCCATACCTGAATCAGTGAGTCTTGTCAGTCTGCCCAGCCAAAATGGGCATCCCTCTTCTGTCTCTCCTCTTTGTTCTACCCGACTCCAGCTCAGCCTACTGTCCTCATCTCCTATCTTTTCTGTCTAATAACATCTTTTTCCTCATTTCTTTCCTCTCAGAATCTTCCATCAGCTCCAGGGATCTGTTCTCTTCCAGGACCAAGCATTTCTCCACTATCTGTTATCCCAGAGCTCCTCCCTTGAGGGGGAGTTGCGGGCCTGAACAAAGAACTAAAGCCCCAAGTTGCACTCTTGTATTCTAGGAGGTCATAAGTCTGGAATTTTCCAGAACAATGCCCATTCCAAATATGTCATCCTGTCCTACCCATACGTGTCCTTGCATTGAACAGATCACAAAGTATTTGCAGATTCTCACTTCAAAAAATAGTCATCACAGAGATCACATTTGTCTGTCATCTATTCGCCTATAAACTTTTTTTTAAAAATAAATTTATTTGTTTATTTTTGGCTGCATTGAGTCTTCGTTGCTATGTGCAGACTTTCTCTAGTTGCGGCGAGCGGGGACTACTCTTCTTTGCGGTGCGTGGGCTTCTCACTGCAGTGGCTTCTCTTGTTGTGGAGCACAGGCTCTAGGCGCACAGGCTTCAGTAGCTGTGGCACGTGGGCTCAGTAGTTGTGGCTTGCGGGCTCTAGAGCGCAGGCTCAGTAGTTGTGGCACGGGCTTAACTGCTCCACGGCATGTGGGATCTTCCTGGACCAGGGCTCGAACCCGTGTCCCCTGCATTGGCAGGCAGATTCTTAACCACTGTGCCACCAGGGAAGTCCCCCTACAAACTTTTTAAATGAAATGTTTATTTGAACTGCTCCAATCTCTCTCTGATAATTTTCCTATTTGTATTTCTAACACTCCAGGGAAGCTGCTCTCTGGATGTCTTTCTTCTCATCCCTGTCAGCCACCCTGAATGCCACAGTGCTGTCCTAGCTGCTGTCTCCTTTGGCCCCTTATGTGATGCTGCCCTCTTCTGGGGAGTCTTCAGTCTTTCTCAAACTCACTCGGTATCTCCTCTCCCCTGGCGGAGGGCGGGGAATAATTTAATAACATTTGAAATGATTAACTCCATGAACCCTGAAAGACCTAATTAAAATAAACAAGTTCTGATCCCCTTCCAAACAGTCTATGTGATCTGCCTTTGACTTTCAAAGGTTTCAAAGCTGAGTTCTCAGAAGCCTGATTGTGTTTCCCATCATCTTCCAAGAGGTTAAAATAATGTGTTTATTCTGCTCCATTTGGAAGTGACTTGCCATTTGAGGTGCTTATAATTCTTTTAAAATCGATTTGTAAGATTTTAGGTTTTCATATAGGAACCATAACACTTATGCAGCATCTCGACTAGGCCCTTGTAGTTTTAAGCTTTCATAACTTGGGTTACACATTTGAAAGAAGCAATTATGTTTCTAAATTTTCCTCTCATAGTTGATAAGAGTCTTCACTAGAGCTAGTTACTCTTTTAAGTCACAAAGCCTGAAATAAAACTGTTTGGGGTATTATTGTGCATTGTATACATCTTAAATAGCAATACATCTCTTTAAATCCCATTTACATGTTTCTACCAATAACATATTCCAGGTTGTTAATGTTAAAGTGCTTGCACATGTTATGAAGACTTTATGCACATACCATGTGACTATTCTGTTGTAGATATGAACATTTTAACATTTTATTTATTTATTTTTGGCTGTGTTAGGTCTTCGTTGCTGCATGTGGGCTTTCCTTAGTTGCGGCGAACGGGGGCTACTCTTCATTGCGGTGCGCGGGCTTCTCATTGCGGTGGCTTCTCTTGTGGAGCACGGGCTCTAGGCACATGGGCTTCAATAGTTGTGGCGCACGGGCTTAGTTGCTCCGCGGCATGTAGGAGCTTCCTGGACCAGGGCTCGAACCCATGTCTCCTGCATTGGCAGGCAGATTCTTAACCACTGTGCCACCAGGGAACCTCTAGATATGCACGTTTAGTTTATATCTGTTCATTGTATTATTCTTTTAAAAGGGGAGCATCACTGACTAAAGTATGTATAAACTTTATATAATGTTTGGATAACTCCCCTGGTCTTTTTTTTTTTTTTTTTTTTTTTTGCGGTACGCGGGCCTCTCACCGCTGTGTCCTCTCCCGCTGCGGAGCACAGGCTCCGGACGCGCAGGCTCAGCGGCCATGGCTCACAGGCCCAGCCGCTCCTCGGCATGTGGGATCCTCCCGAACCGGGGCACGAACCCGTGTCCCCTGCATCGGCAGGCGGACTCTCAACCACTGCGCCAGCAGGGAAGCCCCTCCCCCTGGTCTTTTAACAACTAAGTATTCCTGCAGCATACATTTGCTTTATTATGGGCTTTTACAGATGGTAACTTGTAAAATAAAATCCCCTCGCAAAATCCCTCATCTTTTTCCTTAGTATAAAAATCTTGCATTCCTCAATCAGCTATTTTCCCAGAACATATCAGATGCAAACCTCATAGACTGGAAATTGAGCATGTAAAATTACCCTTTTCATGAGTGAATAAGAACCTATTTTCTGAAATTTCTGGGCTTAATTTATTTTTAATTGTGTATCATCAGAATTCTTAAGTGTAGATAACAGAATCTACTCTACTTGAGTGAAGAAGCAAGGAAGTTTTCAAAGATACTAGAAAGTTCACAGACCATTGAAAAACCAAAGGAGAAGAACAGACCCCAGGTTGGATTGTCAGAAAGAATTCTTGTAGCTACATCTCAAAACTGGCTACTGACCCCCAGGTCATGCTGCTTCATCCACACCCAGGAGCTGCTCCCACACTGACCTCAGAACCTCCCTCCTCTGTTGACACCCACATCAGCAAATGATGCCTGTGCCTTATCTTTTCTCATGTAACCCATGTGAATCCATGTCTCAAGTTAGCTTTCTGAACTCTAGTGGCAAAAAAGGCTGGAAAATGTAGTTTTAAAAAATTCTGTTGAAAATCATGATTTAGGAAACTATCAAAACATGGAGAGGTTATCAAAATGTTTTGAACCTCGATTCCCATCAATTTAAATAGAACAAGTGGAAAACACAGAAAAGTAAGACTTTTCTGGAGAAAATAATTTTTCTTCATTGAATGAATTAGGTTAGGCCAACTTTAAATTTTCATTTTAATGATTTAGCACTTACATTAACAAATTAATCATCATTTCCAAACTTTTATGAATGTCATTTGCACCTCTTCTGCAAGGAAATTATGTTTCTGGTTGTGTTTAAATGTTGCCTTTTAGTTTCTCTCCACTGTAACATTTTCTGGTGGGGTTAATTAATTAATTTTAAAGATTCTTTTGATGTGGACCATTTTTTTAAAGTCTTTATTGAATTTGTTACAATACTGCTTCTGTTTTATATTTTTTGGGTTTTTGGCTGTGAGGCACGTGGGATCTTATCTTCTCGACCAGGAATCGAACCTGTACCCTCTGCACTGGAAGGTGAAGTCTTAACCACTGGACCACCAAGGAAGTCCCAGGGTTATTTTATTAATACATCCTCTTACTGGAAAGATTCACTCAGATGGGAGCAAGTGTTTTATTTTTACATGTTAACAGTGCATCCTCTTTCCTGGATCACTGGATATGTTTAGAGGCTCCCGTGACTACTCACAGTATTCAAAAGACAAAAAGAGAACAGACGTGTTCCAAGATGATTTCAGAGCCAGAATGTTGTATAATCTTTCCCCCTCCCCTCCGCCATTTAGGACCAAAATTTTTTTTTTCCATTTAGGAGCCATTAACTTTTCACAATGTCTAAAAAGGCAGGTATTTCTCATACTCGCTTATTGTATCTTTGCTCCTTGTTTTAAAATAAAAGAAGAAATCAACCAATTAACAGATTTTGAACACATTAAATTTGCTTAAAAATATTCTGGGTAAAAAAAAAATAACCTGGATTTATTAGTCCTCAATGACTGTAAAAGTACAGTCATTCTTAAGAACGTGTTCACATGAATATACTGCCCAGTTTTCTAATTTCCACAGCAAAATACTAACTGTACCTAGCCTTTACTAGAACATCATTTTCACTGACAGTTTAGTTATTAGGAAAGTATGCTGTATGTTTTTCTTACTCCAACTTGTCAGCTAAATGTTTGCCCTCAAGGATGACTATAAAACTGGTATGAAAGACACCCATCTCCCTGTGCTATGTGGCTGCTTCCCACTAGCTATCTATTTTACATTTGGTAGTGTATATATGTCCATGCCACTCTCTCACTTTGTCCAGGCTTACCGTTCCCCCTCCCCGTGTCCTCAAGTCCATTCTCTAGTAGGTCTGCGTCTTTATTCCCATCTTGCCCCTAGGTTCTTCATGACCAGTTTTTAATTTTTGTTGTGTTTTGTTTTGTTTTTTAGATTCCATACATATGTGTTAGCGTACAGTATTTATTTTTCTCTTTCTGACTTACTTCACTCTGTATAACAGACTCTAGGTCCATCCACCTCACTACAAATAACTCAATTTCTTTTCTTTTTATGGCTGAGTAATATTCCATTGTATATATGTGCCACATCTTCTTTATCCATTCATCTGTTGATGGACACTTAAGTTGCTTCCATGTCCTGGCTATTGTAAATAGAGCTGCAATGAACATTGTGGTACATGACTCTTTTTGAATTATGGTTTTCTCAGGGTATATGCCCAGTAGTGGGATTGCTGGGTCATATGGTAGTTCTATTTGTAGTTTTGTAAGGAATCTCCATACTGTTCTCCACAGTGGCTGTAACAATTTACATTCCCACTAACAGTGCAAGAGTGTTCCCTTTTCTCCACACCCTCTCCAGCATTTATTGTTTCTAGATTTTTTTTGATGGACATTCTGACTGGTGTGAGATGATATCTCATTGTAGTTTTGATTTGCCTTTCTCTAATGATTAGTGATGTTGTGCATTCTTTCATGTGTTTGTCGGCAATCTGTATATCTTCTTTGGAGAAATGTCTATTTAGGTCTTCTGCCCATTTTTGGATTGGGTTGTTTGTTTTTTTGTTATTGAGCTGCATGAGCTGCTTGTAAATTTTGGAGATTAATCTTTTGTCAGTTGCTTCATTTGCAAATATTTTCTCCCATTCTGAGGGTTGTCTTTTGGTCTTGTTTATGGTTTCCTTTGCTGTGCAAAAGCTTTGAAGTTTCATTAGGTTCCATTTGTTTATTCTTGTTTTTATTTCCATTTCTCTAGAAGGTGGGTCAAAAAGGATCTTGCTGTGATTTATGTCACAGAGTGTTCTGCCTATGTTTTCCTCTAAGAGTTTGATAGTGTCTGGCCTTACATTTAGCTCTTTAATCCATTTTGAGCTTATTTTTGTGTATGATGTTAGGGAGTGTTCTAATTTCATTCTTTTACTTGTAGCTGTCCAGTTTTCCCAGCACCACTTGCTGAAGAGGCTGTCTTTTCTCCATTGTATATTCTTGCCTCCTTTATCAAAGATAAGGTGACCGTATGTGCATGGGTTTATCTCTGGGCTTTCTATCCTTGTACACTGATCTATATTTCTGTTTTTGTGCCGGTACCATACTGTCTTGATTACTGTAGTTTTATAGTATAGTCTGAAGTCAGGGAGCCTGATTCCTCCAGTTCCGTTTTTCTTTCTCAAGATTGCTTTGGCTACAGGGTCTTTTGTGTTTCTATACAAATTGTGAAATTGTTTGTTCTAGTTCTGTGAAAAATGCCAGTGGTTGTTTGATAGGGATTGCAATGAATCTGTAGATTGCTTTGTGTAGTATAGTCATTTTCACAATGTTGATTCTTCCAATCCAAGAACATGGTATATCTCTCTGTCTACTTGTATCATCTTTAATTTCTTTCATCAGTGTCTTATAATTTATTTTCATGTTTTTGAATTTCTTTTAATTTTTCATATGTTCATTTCATATAGTCTTTCACTTTGATTACATATTACAAAAGTTTCAGCCCACAATGCAATGGAAAATTTTAAAAGCATTCTTCACCAAAGATAGTTTGAGAAGCACTGGGCCTTTGGAGAATGGTCAAAGGCCTTTGGTCAACACCTTTGGAGAAGTACAAGGATGCACCCCCTACGTCTCCCCTTTGCCCCTCTGATTTCTCTGCTTGAGGAAACAGGGAATGGGAAAACTAAAGTGTGAGGGGCAGAGGGCATATGAGGTGGGGAGCAACTCAGAGGACAGGGAGGTCTTGTGCTTTCAGGAATACAGCCATTCCACACAGCAGCACCGTTTGGAAGTAGTCCTCCAAACTTTCTAGTGATGTTGGGCTGGACTGAGAACTGGAGACCCAGAAGACATGGGGAATGACTTTTAAATCAAACTGTTTCTCCTGCCTTTTAGTCAGATAACCTCAGTGCATCAGGAATGGGTACCAGCACATTCTGTTTCACTTCCAATTAAATTGAGATGGTAGGCTCCAGGACAAATATGGTGACCAGGCAGCCTTTACTCCTGAAGAAAGAGGAACATTACCTGTAGCTCTGCAATGTGAACTTGGGCTTTTTTTTGCCAAGACCTTGCTTAGAACCGAACATCTCCAAGTCTGTAGCCAGAGAAGATGTTCCTCACTTTCTGAAGGGGCAGTCGAGAAAATCTGAAGGTGAGTTCATTTAATTACACAGTTATTCCTTTATTCTTTGGTCCATAAATATTTCTTTACTGATCTTTTTCTTCAGCATTTGAAAATCTTTACAGGGAACTCATATTTGGTTTATTTTTATCTATGGGAGTTTGGGGGGCCTA
The DNA here is from genome assembly GCF_951394435.1 of Stenella coeruleoalba. NCBI lineage: Eukaryota > Metazoa > Chordata > Mammalia > Artiodactyla > Delphinidae > Stenella > Stenella coeruleoalba. The sequence goes on along the minus strand of NC_137151.1, from coordinate 34,273,719 downwards.
CACTGAGGATGCTTTCCTCCAAGATTTGAGTTAGCTGTTCTATCTAGCCCAAGACTTATTTACCAGATAGCACACTGGTGCCAGTGTTTCCCCTTAGGACGTTGCTCTCATTGATGTCTGCTTACCACTGTCCGAAACCAAGTGGCCTAAACCACCAGGGACAAACCTGTAGTCCAAAATTTTGCATTTATTGGCTTATTGCAATGAGAGATATCACACAGCAGAGGAAATGTGAAGCATTTCACCAAAAAAAGGGAAAAAATAGAATTATTATTATAGGATTTGGGTGCAAGGGTAGAGCTCAAATGAAATTTAAATGACGCAGTGGTGTTTTAAAAAAATTTTTTAATTTTAAATTTATTGTGGTACAATGTACATCACATTAAATTTACTATTTTAACCATTTTTAAGTGTACGGTTTAGTGGAATTAAATACATTTACATTGTTGCACAACCATTGCCACTATGCATCCCCAGAACTTTTTCATCTTGCAAAACTGAAGATCTATACCCGTTCAACTTTAACTCTCCTTTCTACTTTCCCCCTGTACCCCTGGTAGCCACTGTTCTACTTTGTGTCTCTATGAATTTGACTATTCTATGTCCCTCATATAAGTGAAATCATACAACATTTGTCCTTTTCTGTCTGGCTGATTTCATTTAACATGATGTTGAAGCTGAGTTTCGATAGGCTGTGTATAAAAGTGTTAACATCAGGTCTGGACTGTGACGTAGACCCAGGGTCTTGTTCCTTGAAATCCAGAAATCTCACTCCCAGTTGTCTACAGCCTCTCTTCAGCCTCCTCTCTTGCCACTCTTCCTCAGCAGGCGCTAAACATAAGCATAACCAAACGCCTTCTGTTCCCAGAACAAATATGTGAATATTTGCACATGTTGTTTTTCTCTGCTGGAACATTAAGCCATCCTTCAGCTCTCCCCTTAGAAACCCCCTCCTATGGGAAGTCTTCCTGAATGTCCCCAAGACTGGGGGAGTCGCCAGGCCTTTGGACTCCCATAAGATCCTGACCTTGTCTGCAACATAACACCCATCATGCTGAATTGTAACTGTCTTTTTTTGTGCTGGTCTTCACCAGATGACAAAGGCAAAAACCATCGCACCTCTGCACACCTCGCTCCAGATCTGACACATAACTATTTTAAAATGTATATTGAATTAATAACAATGGCAGTCACCATTTATTGAGTGCCTATTACCGCAAGGCACAAATATTCACTGATATAGGTGATATTAGCATGATTGTTTTAGAAATGAGGAAAGTGAGCCTCAGAAGGTTACGTGCATGCCCAGGTCACATTAACTAAGGGGTTACAGAGGCTGGGTTCAAACCTGGACCCCCTGTCTTTGAAGCCAACGTGCTTAAGCACTATGTCATGTGTGTTCAGAGCTCACATCGCCCATTTGAGCCCCACTTTAGTTATGAGGGAAAAAAAGGAGAAACATTTAGTCTTGTGGTGGAGGTGAATTTAGAGAAAAGGGAGGGCAGTTGGTTCAGGTACAAACTGGAGGAAGGATGGATGGAGAGATTGAATTGGACATCATGGAAATATCCTCTTCTCCTGGCCAAACCACAGAAAGTCTTGAAGACATAATAAAAGTAGCACATTCAAACAAGAACAAACTGGGTTAGGTCGGTATTCTGTGATGGGATCTGCTCCATTGGTGTTACGATCTTGTCTGAAGAAGTCAGCTGGGTTTACCAGGCTGGTGTTTGTTCCCTTTTTAAAAATATTTTTGTTTAAATGCAATCTTAAATTTTAGACAATCAATACATATGTCGATTAAGAAAAATTCAGAAAAGACGGGTGAGCAAAAATAAAGGGAAATAAGAAGTACAAATACTGTTTCAAGATCGTTTCTTCTAGAATGTAATTCCACTTTTCTAAATAACATGTTTATAACTGCATTGCTTGATTGCTTAATTTAGGCATTATCTATTAGGGTTTAACAATTTTATATTACTCTGTACACACACAGGCAACCTTCGAAATCTTTGTGCTTTAAAAAACTTAATATTCAATATCTCCCTTATTATGACTAGGTAAAATACCATTCACAGCTGAGCCCCAGGGTGTGCTATGATTACATTGCTTTTCTTTTGAGACATTCTATTTATCCCGGCTTTAATACTCGCCTCATTTCACCATTTGCTTACTTTCTGTATATCTGTCACTAAGTCATCCCCATCCTGTCTGATGGACCTGTGAAACGCACCTCAATACAGCAACTGCACACCAGGTAATCCATTGGTTTCTTTTGTTTTCTAAGACGTTGCTCCTGGAATGCTCTGCCCTCCTGTTTCACTCTGTGTTACTTGGTCTTTGGACCTCCTGACCAGCTGTCTCTTTGGGAGTTCCTCACCATTATCCTGGAAATGCCCTTGGCTACCCTGTGTGTTGAACCCCTGTGTACTGGGTACACGGTTTCCTCTCTCTTGATTAATGCATTCACTTTAGGAAGGTAAATTTTCCTGTAGCTTCCTGAAGAAGGTACATGAATGATATTAACGGTAGTTTATCATTGTCTCTATTTCCTCTGAGCTCTCTTCTTTCTTTCTGTTTTGTTCTGTGTATTTTCATTGTTAGAGGCTATTCCCATATATCAGTTGATCCTTGGCGATTATTTGTATTTAAGAGGGGGAGACTAAAAAGTGCCAGAGGCTCGAGAGGGCTTGTGGAGTGGACAGAGACCTGGTGGTTGGGTGATGGATTCCCCTAGTGTTAGGATGCGTAGGTAGGCTTTTCTCTCAGCTAGTTTGCCCGAGGGAAGGAGAATCCAAGCTCCTGCCTGTAGGTTATAAGGCTGGAGCTTCACATGTTAATGTGGAGGCTTTCATTTATCCTCACATTTTCAGTCCGGCACCCCTTTTCTGCTCTCAGCTGTACCTAGCTCCTTCGCATCTTTGTTTCAAGCTCTTCAGAGAATAAACTTCCAGCCAGGAATGGAGAAGAGCAACTCCTGACAAGTGGGGCAGGACACAGGACAGGGAATCTGGAACCAACTCCTTGTACAGAGTTTGAAGCAACCCCTTGTTTCAGACTCACCTGCAACCCCACCCTCAGAGGTACCTGGTATCTTTAATTCCTGCTCCTTTCTGGGGTTATTATTTCTTGTTGAGTTGTACCCTCTGCAGGCAGTGAGCAGAACAGAGAAAGCTGACTACTAAACTGGTTATTATTCATCCATACAGTTTTTTTAAAAAATAAATTTATTTATTTATGGTTGTGTTGGGTCTTCGTTGCTGCGTGCGGGCTGTCTCTAGTTGTGGTGAGCAGGGGCTACTCTTCGTTGCAGTGCACGGGCTTCTCCTTGCGGTGGCTTCTCTTGTTGCGGAGCATGGGCTCTAGGCGCACAGGCTTCAGTAGTTGTGGCACACGGGCTCAGTAGTTGTGGCTTGCGGGCTCCAAAGCGCTGGCTCAGTAGTCGTAGCACACAGGGTTAGCTGCTCCGCGGCATGTGGGATCTTCCCGGACCAGGGCTCGAACCCGTGTCCCCTGCATCGGCAGGCGGATTCTCAACCACTACGCCACCAAGGAAGTTCATCCATACAGTTTTCACCTTCCAAAATTTTGTTGATGTCGTGCATGTGTGGTTTTACCCTCTAGGTTTTTGCTGTTCTTTTTCTTTACCTTTTATTTTTATTTTTTTTTGTTTGGCTGCATGGCTTGCGGGATCTTAGTTCCCAGACCAGGGATCGAAGCCGGGCCCTGGCAGTGAAAGCACTGAGTCCTAACCACTGGACTGTCAGGGAATTCCCTTCTTTACCTTTTTAAAAAATTAGTCTACCATCATTTTAGTGAGGTTTGTGGAGAGAGTGGAGAAAAGCTTGTACATTCAATCTTTTAACTGGAATTCTATACACATTTAAAAAGGCTTTCAATATATATTACCACATTACCTACTGGAAAGATCTTACCTCTACATTCTCACCAGAAATGCTTAAGAGTGCCTTTATATCTCACGTCATTCCTTATCAATACTGGACGTTACTCATCTAAATATTTATAATACCTGATTTTTTAAACTCAGGGTGTTATACATAAGCACCCAACTATAAATCATATTCAGTTATATTTCTAGTATTAACTTGTAATATCTTTTCAACAGAAAATCTCAGCCTCTAGCATACAACCTCAATGAGAGCAAGAATTTTGTCTTTGTTGTTCACAATTATATTGCCATCTTCTGGGACAGTGTTGGCTACACAGTAGGCACTCAGTGAATATTGGTTAAATAAATGGATAAAGAATTGGGGTGGGGCTTCCCTGGTGGCGCAATGGTTGAGAGTCCGCCTGCCAATGCAGGCGACACGGGTTCGTGCCCCGGTCCGGGAGGATCCCACATGCCACGGAGTGGCTGGGCCCATGAGCCATGGCCGCTGAGCCTGCGCGTCCGGAGCCTGTGCTCCGCAACGGGAGAGGCCACAATGGTGAGAGGCCCGCCTACCGCAAAGAAAAAAAAAAAAAGAATTGGGGTGGTGCTCTGGGCAGCTGTGGCTAAGGGGAATGCCCGCATCCCCCTCCTATTGGAATCCTCTTCTTAGGTGACCATTTTTCACCTGAGAATGGCTTCTACCTGTGGTACATCTCAGAGAGGTCTTGTTAAGTGAAATTTCAAAATGGCAGCCTGTGGCCAAAAAGGACCTACAGGCATATTTTGTTCGGCCTTCAAAGTATTTTAAAAAGGGGTGGGAAGGAGATTTCACATAAAGTCTCCAGCTTTCTGGCTTCTCTTGGCAATTGGAAGATCCAGCAGTGCTGGACTAGCCATCTGGAATGGACAACACCAACTAGAACTGGGGAATGGATATCCCTGTAGTTGGGGCACATAATTTCAGTTCACCACTGTCCCTACTTACCCCACTTCATTCATTTATGTGCCTGCTTTGACCCTGAACACATTGGAGCTTTTGGCTTCAGCTTTAACCCATGATGGTGAGTGGGGTTTACCCCACTTACCAAAGTGGTTTACCCCACTTACCAAAACATTCTGATGTTTTGGTAAGAAGAAAACAGCATCTGGGTTTTACCCTACCTAGTAAATCTCATCTCGCCCTTCCCCGCACTCCTTCAGAATTTATGATCTATCCCATGTTTGAGTTCAAACAACGGATGGGAGACAATTATACATAAATACTCTCACATTTCTGCAAAGTCTGGGTTTTCTGAGCAAAAAGCACTAGGAGACTAGGCTGAAAGATGACTGAATGGCAAACATGCCTTGGAAGTTAGAGATAAGCTATTGCTCCAGAAAGACTGAAGCTGGCTTTGCCAAGAGCTGTTTACTTACTTAATAGGGTAAAAAACAAACAGACAAAACCCAGAGACACATTTGCCCCTTCTCCTGGAGACACTTGCTTACATTTCATAGTGAAGGTCTCTCTTTCTCAGAAGGGGAAGATGGGTTGAACTGCCAGAACTCTATACATAAGCTCTGAGTCTCATAATTTCAGGGTCTCCTCCTATGGTGCAGCCTCACTACCGGTGCAGGTAAGCACCTGGTTCTCATTTGTGTCAACCTGTGGGAAATTGGGCTGCAGGGAACTGGCACTAGGATGCCCTGTGGGTGATAAGTGCTCTGCTTTCTGATCCAGAGGTCATATGCTTCCAAAAGGAATATAAATAAAAATAAATAAATATCACTATATATACGCAAATGTTATAAATATAAAACAGAGATATATACATATATATAACATAGATATATATTAAAAATACATTGTATATAAAACAACAACCCTCTTCAGTGGCAGTAGTTTTGTGTAATCATTCTGTACCCACTGCCATGTGGATTACACCTGGAAAAATTCTTCATTTTGACATTTCCTCAAACCTCAGCACCAAGATCACTCCATCGCCATCGCCTGGCTTAAGGCCGACTGTGTTCACTCTACTACTAAGAATATCTGATAATAATAATAATAATTTTGGGGACTTCCCTGGTGGCGCAGTGGTTAAGAATCACCTGCCAATGCAGCAGACACGGGTTCGAGCCCTGGTCCTGGAAGATCCCACATGCTGCGGAGCAACTAAGCCTGTGCACCACAACTACTGAGCCCATGTGTCACAACTACTGAAGCCTGCGCTCCTAGAGCCCGTGCTCCGCAACAAGAGAAGCCACTGCAATGAGAAGCCTGATCACTGCAACAAAGAGTAGCCCCTGCTCACCACAACTAGAGAAAGGAAGAAAGCAAGGAAGACCCGACACAGCCAGAAATAAATAAATAAATAAATAAATAAATAAATAAATTTATTTATTTATTTATTTATCTTTTTTTTAAAAAACTTATAAAAAATAATAATTTTTCTTGTTACAGTGTTTTCCTCTTCTAATATGAAGTATAGTAGCCGGGGAATTGAGGTAAGAGTAGTGTGAGCATTTTTGACTTAAGGATTAACCAAAGCATCTTGTTAGAGACAAATCCTATCAAAGAACTCAGAGCCCAGGGCTTCCCTGGCGGCACAGTGGTTTAGAGTCTGCCTGCCGATGCAGGGGACACGGGTTCGTGCCCCGGTCTGGGAAGATCCCACATGCTGTGGAGAGGCTGTGTCCGTGAGCCATGGCCGCTGAGCCTGCGCGTCCGGAGCCTGTGCTCCGCAATGGGAGAGGCCACATCAGTGAGAGGCCCACATACCGCAAAAAAAAAAAAAAAAAAAAAAAAAAAAAAAAAAACCTCAGCCCAAATCCTCAGCATATATCTTGGAAAAACCACAACTCACATACAGTTTATAGAGGAGCTAATTTCTGGGAAAATTATATCTTGACACGTATATTTCTTTTCTGGGGTGTTTCCCATTGTCCACATAATGAAGTGAGTAGCTCTTTTGGACATATTTAATTTTTCTTCTTTTAACATATTGAGAAATGAGGTAATTCTTTTTCCATTGGTAGAGTTTCCTAGTTGTCTCATTTGTAAGTAAAGCGTTTGGAAAGAGCCTTGCAATTCTCTCAACTGACTCTTCTGTATTCTATGAGCCTTTGAGAAAATGCATAGGTACTGCTTAGTGTTGAAAAAAGGACTTCATTGGCCTCAAAAGTAAATAAATGAAATAACGGCTGTTACTGCAGAGGTATTTAAGCACTGGGAGAATCTGTATTTTGAGAGATGGAAGAAAGTCATCTAGGTAATGAAACTAGGGGATTATACTGCATCTCACCTGTTTCTAATGCCTGTTTCTAGTGTCAGTTTCCTTTTCCTGTCTTCTTACACACAGGTGGCAACAGAATGAAAATTAAACATAAAGCTCTCAATTACCACTCGTGATCTATGCCTATAAATATTCTGATATAATTAGTTATCAAATCTCTATACCCGGAGGGTGGGGTGGGGGGGGGAGAAGGCCACAGTGAAAACTGTAAAGTTAGAGCTTATAGCTTAACCAACCAAAAAGCTGAATATTATATATTGGGTTACACTGACCTCTAGAGGTTGATAATAATATAAACTTGCTTAATTTGAAAATAGTTGGAGGGCCAAGGAGAATTAAACACATTTAGGGAGCTAACTCTCAAGTGTATAGTGAGGCACGTTTATAAGCCACTCTCAACAAAACAATTCAGCCAAATAATGAGGAACAGTTGTGTTCTGAATACAAATTCTGGGTTGGTTTGCAACCTAACGATCACTATTACAGTAAATGTAACAGCAATTTTAAGCTCTTCTAAGGGGGAATTTTAAAAATCTTAGATCAATTCTATGGAAAGTAAATAGAAAAGAGAATGAAATAAAACAGAAAGTAAACAGAAAAGAGAATAGAAGTTTTAAAAAACTTAAAAGTTCTATTGTTTACAATGTAGGGCCTTTATTTTAAACATACAACCATGAATCGTTACATATGTTAACATTGGTTTTTAAAAGTATTGTCTTACCTTGGTTCTTAAAAAACACCAGGCATAAGATTTTAGTTTTTAAAACTGTGATCTCCAGGATAACTTTGTACTTTAAAGGACTTCCTAAAGAGAATCTTGAAATTTCTTCAGATTACTTTATTAATATGATATGCGTATGTGTTTCTGCATTCATTCTTTTTCTCTTTCCTTTTAGTTCCCTCAGCCACCATTGTCACCCTTGCCTGTGAGATCCTGTCTTCTTACTATACCCCCAAATCATAAGGATCAGAAAGAGAGAGAAATATTCCAAGCTTCATATCTTTCATACCTAAGCTCTCAGAGCCTGTTAGTCGATCTGATGAGTTTAGACCATCAAACAAGCAGAAGGAAACACCGTTCAAGGTGTTAGAGGATCAGACTCTCAGGTCGTTTGATAGCTCTATCTGGGCCAGAAACATGTGCTCTTTTTGGAAGGCTCACCATCACAGACAACACCTGGAGACAGGAGAGTAGGAAATCCAAGGAAACAGAGTGATGTGTCAACATTGAAATCTCTCACTTTGAAAAAGGACAGTCTTTGGTGTCCTTTGAGAATTTCAAGGAAGGCAATTTTCCTACAGATAGGGAAATGGATATTGACTGCCATGGTGCTGAAGTGAGAAGAGCAGAAGAGAACACTCAATCTCTTTCATCAGGAAAGACACTATGAACAAGATTCAGAAGCTGGGTATATCAAACCAGTCAAGTTCCAAGAAGCCCTGCATTCAGAAATAACTCTAAGCCAGGATGAAGGGACTAGAAATGATAAAGCGGATTCAAAAACTGCTTCAGCACATAAAGGGGAAGTAATTGAGCCAAATCATATTTCAGAAGAGTATACTGTTCTTAAAAGTTTGTCCAATATAGTTCCTCATGACCCCATTGAAAAGCTCCCAGAAGATCACAGAAGCATGGAGACAAACATAAAAATATCAGTAGCAGAGGCAACCAAACCAGAAACGAACAGGATGGTGCCTCTTATCCACATCACTTTCCCTGGAGATGAAACTCCCAAGGAACCAGCAATAACTAAACCAAGCCTCCAAAAAAGAAAGGGCATCCTTCATAACAACAGTAGCTTCCACATACTTGCAGACCAAGAAACGACAGACATAAAATGAAAACCCATAGAAATAAGTTGGATTCAAAGACCAAGGCCAGTAACAGGACACCTCAGAATTTCATGGTTTCCATTCAAAGTTCCATGAAGCCTACCATGCACAAAACCAGCATAAAAACTCAAGTTTTTCCTGCTCTGGGGCTTGTGGACCCCAGACCTCGGCAATCACCCAAGTTTCAAAAGAGAATGCCACAGATAGAAAACAAGCAATCCACTTACCGGGCTTTGAAACCTAAAAAGCAATCATTCCCTTGCATCTGTAAAAATCCAGGAATAAAAACGTCTTCTGTTCCTCTCTCTGCTCAACCAACAGAGCCAAGACTAAATTACTTAGATCTGAAGTACAGTGACATGTTCAAAGAAATCAGTTCAACTGCAAATGGACGTGGAATCTACGAAACGTTCAGGACTCCTATTTATCGTCAGATGCGAGAGGCTGAACAGCATGAAAACAAATATTTCCAAGAGATATGTTCAGCTCCATCGGGCAGATGTATCACCAATAAATGTCGATCTTCACACAGCGAGAGGACCAGCAAGAGCCGAACCAGACTCTCTCAGAAAAGACCACATATTAAACCCCCAAAGTCTTCTCTTGGCATTAAACAAAAGCACAAAAGTTTAATTTCTAAAGAAAAGCGTTGGGGCTTTCCTGGTGGCGCAGTGGTTGAGAGTCCGCCTGCCGATGCAGGGGACGCGGGTTCGTGCCCCGGTCCGAGAGGATCCCACATGCCGCGGGGCGGCTGGGCCCGTGAGCCATGGCCGCTGAGCCTGCGTGTCCGGAGCCTGTGCTCCGCAACGGGAGGGGCCCCGGGAGTGAGAGGCCCGCGTACAGCAAAAAAAAAAAAAGAAAAAAAAGAAAAGCGTTGCCAGCCTGTAAGTAGCAGTGACACTGAAAATGGTGATGGTATTTCAGAACCAGAATAGCAGATAAAATCTTCAGGAAATGATTTTCTATCTTCCAAAGATGAAGCTCTGCCCATGAACATGGTTCAGACTCATGAGCAGTCCACCGAACAGAATGAATTCCTTCCTGTCTCAGATTTGTCCATTGTGGAGGAAGTCTTGACGAAGGAGACATTTCGAGCAATCAGATACTTGCCACGAGTCTCAGAGATCTGCACGAACTCGAAGAGCAAATCACCAAACCCCATTTGTCCTTTCAGAAAACAGCTGGGCACTGCCCAGTGAGAAGAGTTCCAGCAAGCATGTACTGCAAGAAAAGCAGACTGTAGTATCTCCTGGTGAAACTAATTGCCAATCAAATTTTAACTAACGATGTAGAGTTTGATAGTGTTTCAGATAAGTCTAAAACACTTATGAGTTTCTCTTTCCAAGAGAAACAAGAAAGTGCATCTTCTCAAGCATATCAACATTGGACACATTCTTTGGATCATGATAGTTTGGCTAATAAGTCAATTCCATGTCAAACATTTGGAAAAACTTTAAATGATGCAGATTCAATTTCCCAAGAAATTCTAGACCCTGTAAAGAATGAAGAATCTCCAGATGAACTGTTAGGTTGTCTAGCTGCAGAACTACTAGCTCTTGATGAGAAAGATGACAACTCTTGCCAAATAATGGCAGATGAAACAGATCCTGAAAGCCGAAATCTTGCCCTCAGTAAGAGAGGAAATACCATGCAAGAATTAGGCGGAGAGACAACTGTCAAAATACAGGTGGGTATAATTACAATCAGAGATTCATTGGGGTGGGAAGGGATCTCAGAGACAATCTGTTTCAAACCCCTTATTTTCAAATGAGGAATCAGTAACCCTAAACAATTAAATAGTTTCATCAAGATCTCATTGTTCGGTTGCAAGTTTGGAATCCAGGTCCCCTGACTCTCGTGCTAAGACATTTTCATTATGTTGCCTTACTTCTAGAATTTAGCTAGCCTGACACTGCAATGGAATCACTTTGGTTACATTAATATAGCAAAGCTACTTATTGAAATAGGTAGATATTATATTCAGTGATGATGTTTTCAATCAACAAGTAACAGCAGGGAGGTAATTATGGGTAAAGCATTACTCTAAGTGGTGTGTGAGATAGAAAGAAATTAACACAGCCCCCGAAGTAGCTCACCATCTAGTTCCAAAAGACCATATGAAAACATGAAAAGCTCATTTCTCAAAGATTCCCTGCACCTGAGCATTTGTTCCCAAATGGTTTACTTTAACACAAAAATATTATTGATGCCTCCTGTGTTTTTGGTATTGGGATAAGAACTGAAGACATGGTCGGGTACAAGACTTAGCCATTGCTCTCAGGGAAGCATAAACAACTATCCTGAACACATTTTTTAAAAATTTGTTTGGCACTGGAGTGGGGCGGTGAGAAGAATATCAGCAGGTAGTAAGGTTACGTTTGTTTTAGTTCTCACTGAAGTATATGAGCCTCCTGTTCTACTAAATTTTTTTTTTTTTTCAGTATGCGGGCCTCTCACTGTTGCGGCGCACAGGCTCCGGACGCGCAGGCTCGGCGGCCATGGCTCACGGGCCCAGCCGCTCCGCGGCATGTGGGATCTTCCCAGACCAGGGCACGAACCCATGTCCCCTGTATCGGCAGGTGGACTCTCAACCACTGCCCTACCAGGGAAGCCCCTGTTCTACTAAATTTTAAAGACAAACAGTAGGTTTAGCTGAAACATTATTTACTGTACACTAACTCAGGTTATATCACACTCTTTCAGGATCAGGAATCATTATTTTAAATAACTGATCAGAAGAATACACAAGGTAAATAATTATACCATAGCTAAGCTTACTGAGAACTTACCACATATGAGTGAGACACATCATACTGTCTCCTTTCTATACTTCATAACAGCTCCATGAGATCAATACTAAAGGTAATAACAAGTCCCCATTTTGCAGATGAGAAAACTGAGGTTTAGAAAGGCACGCAGGTAGTGAGTGCCCACACTCTTAATTACTACACAGTGGGAATATTCCTGGTTGTAAAAGGCCAGCTTCACCCTCATGGTGAGCCTGGTCTTGGCTGGGACGTGGGCAGTGAGTCACAGAGGCTGCCAGGCTTGGCTGGGAGCTGGGGGTACGTGTGTGCATGCCTGTGTGTCTGAGATGGGTCCACCAGCCTGCCATTTCACTTTCAAGAAAAGCTAACAAGCTAGTAAATACAATCAGCCCATAACCCTACCCTGCAATCACAGAGTCAAAAGCTGACCTTTTGTGATCTTTTCATCTCTAAGCAATCCTTAAATTTCAGTTTGGCTAGAAACATGAGAGGCTGGGGAGGAGGAACCCAAATGGCCCTCAGGAGGCACCCGTGCTCATTCCTGAGGAAGGAAGTCCTGTGCAATGTCTTATTCTTTTTTTTTTAAATAAATTTTATTTATTTATTTGGCTGTGTTGGGTCTTCGTTGCTGCACGTGGGCTTTCTCTAGTTGCGGCGAGCGGGGCCCACTCTTCTTCGTGGTGCGCAGGCCTCTCACTGTCACGGCGTCTCTTGCTGCAGAGCACAGGTTCCAGATGCGCAGGCTCAGTAGTTGTGGCTTACGGGCCCAGTTACTCCGCGGCATGTGGGATCCTCCCAGACCAGGGCTCGAACCTGTGTCCCCTGCATTGGCAGGCAGATTCTCAACCACTGTGCCACCAGGGAAGCCCTGTCTTATTCTTAAGGACCGTCACCGTGCCTCTACATCACCATCATCATTTATTTTTAAGAACTCATAGAGGAGATCAAGACAAAGTAGTTTTGGTCCTAATCAAACAATTGGTAAACATGGTCTAAGCTCTACAGAAATATACTTGTTTCCTGACTTCCAGGGGAAGGCCTTTCAAAGTCTACTGTGGATGCACATCTCTTGAGGGTCATGCTGAAATGTAGACACTGATTTGGTATGTCTGAGGCCTGAGATTCTGAAAGTCTAACAGCTGGTCTGTAGGTTCTCCTTTGAGTAGCAAGGGTCTAGAGGACCAAGGATGTTTAGTCTACTGCAGCTGGTCTTGACCATTAGACTTGCTTGCATGGCTGTGCATGGGTGAATGTATGTGCGTGTATGTGTAAGAGAGACAGTATCTATCTGTATGTATATTTGTGTGTAAATGTGTATGTGTATGGAAGTGTAGGCATATGTGCCTACCTATGTGTATATTTGAGTGTATGCGTATGTTGTGGAAATAGAACAAAGGTTGTTTATTCAGAGCTCACTATAGCAAAGGAGTCAACCTCCATCACTTGTGTTTGGCCGAGACTCAAAAGCAGGCAAGGAGTAGGAAAGCTTTCTAGTGGAAAAAAGGCTTCAGGTGTGCCCTGATTGGAGGCTCTTGTCCTGGGGAAGCTGTAGGTGGGCTAACTAGAAGGCGCCTCCCACGGGATTGGTGAGGGGTGCATATTTGGCCTTCTCTGGTTGGTCCTAAGTTAGAAGAAAGGAAGACCTTACTCTCCACCCTTTCTCTCCATCCCAAGGTCTCAGAATGTAATGATGACTTTTCTTTGTGTCTCATTCTCCCAGAGATACAGTAATGGCTTTGGGGTATGTGACAAAGAGGAGAGATTTTTCAACTCACATGAAAAGAAGACATTTTCTGAAAACAGTTTAAAGTATGAAGAACCTATCCTGTGGACCAAGGGTGAGACCCTTGGGAAGGGAGCCTACGGCACAGTAAGTGAAACACGAAACATGTTGAAATAAAAAGTCTCCACTCCTGCTCGACTCCTCCCTCTTCCCTAATCTTCCTGAGTGCCCTCCCCACCCCGTATACTCTTTTACTTAGAACTCTTTCAGTTGGAAGTAATAGGAAACCCAGCCTAAATTGGCTTGAGGAAAAGGATGTCCACAGCTTTATGTAACTGAAGGATTTGAAGTAGGACTGGCTCTGGGCACAGCTGGTTTCAGGGGTCAGACAATGTCCTTGGGGATCTGGCCTCTCTGTGTCTCCTTCTGGCTCTGGTTCTCAGGCTCCACGGGGTAGTACAATGGCCATTGTATTTCAAGCCTCTAATTCTCTGAGGTCCAAGTCCTGTGGGAAAGAAGTCTCTTTGTTCAACGGTTCAAGTTATGTTACCAGAAGTTGGAAGAATCATTGCTGAGTGGCAAAAACAAAAGATTTTCCTTACATTTTGTGAATTGCATAAAAGATCATCTAAATTCCCAGCACTTTAGATAGTATTTACACAGATTGGTAAAGAGAAGACTGAACCCAAGCCATTATGATACACATTCACTATGCTACTTATTTATCCCCATCTTGGCTCCAGTGAAACATTCAATTTGCTTAAGTACTTTGCATTTAGGTAGGGATGTATCAGCTTAGAGAAAGACAAGTGTTTGGGAGGCATTTTGTGAACAAGTGTCATCATTTACATTTAATAATAAGGCATTGGTTTGCTTCTAGGTATATTGTCGTCTTACTTGCCAAGGACAGCTAATAGCTGTAGAACAGGTGGCTTTGGATACCTCTGATAAGTTAACTACTGAAAAAGAATATAGGAAACTGCAGGAAGAAGTAGACTTGCTCAAAGCACTGAAACATGTCAACACTGTGGCCTATTTGGGGACATGCTTCGAGGAGAACGTTGTAAGCATTTTCATGGAGTTTGTTCCTGGTGGCTCAATCTCTAGTATTATAAACCATTTTGGGCCATTGCCTGAGATGGTGTTCTGTAAATATACAAAACAAATTCTGCAAGGTGTTGCTTATCTCCATGAGAACTGTGTGGTGCATCGAGATACCAAAGGAAATAATATTATGCTTATGCCAACTGGAAAAATAAAGCTGACTGACTTTGGCTGTGTCAAGTGTTTGGCCTGGGCTGGCTTAAATGGTACCCACAGTGACATGCTGAAGTCCATGCATGGGACTCCGTATTGGATGGCTCCGGAAAACATCAATGACTCTGGCTATGGATGGAAGTCAGACGTCTGGAGCATTGGCTGCACTGTGTTTGAGATGGCCACAGGGAAGCCCCCACTAGCTTCCATGGACAGGATGGCAGCCATGTTTTACATTGGCGCACACCGAGGGCTAATGCCTCCTTTACCAGAACACTTCTCAGAAAACGCAGCAGACTTCGTGCGTGTGTGCCTCACCGGGTAAGAAAGTGAAAGCAGGAGGAGGATAAATCCCGAGATTCCAAGCAGCTGACGTTTCCCCTGCAATTTATGGCCCATTATAAGCTCTGCTTGGGTTATGAAATCAAGCAGGGAGTGATTTTGTGCTGAAAAGAATCATGATTGGCCATATTGGGTGATTGTGTTCCTTGTTGTACCAGGGTATGGGGGTAATGCTTCAAGTGGGAAGTGCCTCAATGAAATGTCTTATCAGGTCCAGACAATACTTCCTCAAGTCAATGGGTGTGCAAAAATTGCTAAGGATCTACTTATTTACCAATGAGACATCTTCCCAGGGACTAGCCATGGTGAAATGACATCACCTATGTTTTAGCCTCCCTTCCCTCTCGGGGAACCAGTGTTCTCATTCCTTCCTAAAACCAGCTCTCAGGAGAGTATATGAGAAATTCATTCGTATCAAGGGAATGATAGGAACTGATTGATTGATGATTGACAGAGTTAATGTATTGTTTCCCCAGAAACACTTGCATTTAAAGCGAGAGGAAGCATTATGAGCCGAAGGAACAAATCTCTAATTGGAGTGTTTCAAGCATCAAATGGGTAGTGTTTGGGGAAGCAGAAAAGCCCCAGAAGGTTGCCTGTTTTCTCCTGTCCTGAGGCTTCCTGGTACTTATGGAATAAAGTTCTGTGTAAAATGTTAGAACTGTAGGGAGCTTAGAGATTACTCATTTGTGTGGTTTTCAAACTTTTCTTATCCAGGCACTCTCTGCTCATATGAAATCTTAATTCAAAGAATAAAAGATAAAGGCAGAGAGATGGCTCTGGTTAAAGTGTGTATATGTATATGCGTGTATGTGTACGGTGGAGGAGAGCTAAAGAGTAGGGTAGGGGTGCTCAAGCCTACGTACCTGGCCTCTACGATGATGTAGAACAGCCTAAAATCCACCCACCTAGTGAGGCTCAAAATTCAGTTGCATGTGCAGAATGAGGAAGGCCTGAAACAGACAAAATTTCTTGCCTTTCAAGGAAGTATGCTTTCTTATTGCTAGATGAAAAACTCTAGTGCCCCAGCTTTCAGCAAACATATATGGCAACCTCCAGCTCCCTGAATGGGTTCATTTTATCTTTCTCAGTTAACCTCCAGAACCCACAGGCCTCCCTGTCTGCCGATGAGTGTGTCTCTTTTAGACTGTCTCCCTCTCCCAGCATGTCCTGGTTGATTTCAGGGGATCACATAGGCCAGGGCAGCAACGCATACTCCAGGGTTGCAGTTCTGGGCACCCCTACATGCAGAGATGCCGTAAGCGTTCCAGCATGGATTTTGCAGACAGAGCTCCAGGCACAGAGCTGCCCCCCCAGCCCCCCCACCAAAAAAATAAACGCCTCACAAAAGGGACATAAAGGTGTTAGGAATATCATATAGACCAGTACTAGTCTTGGAGATTGGTCTTAGCTCTTAAACATACTGCAGTTGCTTTGTTCTGAATTGAACAATTATCTATTATTGATCCACAGAAAGTGCTTGCTATCTCATTTTCTTTCCAGTTCTCATTACACACACACACACACACACACACACACACACACACACACACACACACACGGCTTTAAAGAGAAAGGGTGGAATATTTTTTTCTGGCTCTCCTTTTGAACCATTGCTTCATAAACTAAGCAATACACAACTCACACCAGTAGTAATCAATTAACAGCATTGTTGTGAAGGGTAAGGGAAATGGTGTATGTAAATTGCTTAGCACAGCTTGGGGTATGTAATTAGGGCTCAACAGTTAATAACCCTTAGGGAGAATACTAATACACCTTACCTAATGAGTGTCATATTGCAAGCCTGCAATTCTATGCCAGAGACCCTAAGGACTCTAGAATCTTGCCTGTTGTCTATGACAATAACTTCTTGGAGGTGTGGATAGTCATAAATAAAGGGGTAAGGCACTCTTAAAGATTCAGAAGTAGAGATGGCCAGGTAAAAATCAGGAACAAGGACTGAACAGAAATCAATCTGGGGAAGCAGTAAGAAGCATGGCTGGGGGTACTCCTATGGGCAGGTCTCAGAAGTTTTGGGAAGTCAGGCCAAGGAGTTTAACTTTGTTGAGATAGGCAGTGAAGACCAGAGGACTGCAAAGGATTTGGGGTAGAGAATGCCATGAAGAAAAATGTCTTTGGCGAGGCAGGTCAGACAGCAGATTCAGTAGAGGGACCTCGAATGGAGGCCATTCTGGAATCCAGAATTTGGGTTTTGATGGTGATGGAAGCAGTGGGAGTGTAAAGAAGATTCCAAAATATCAGTATTTCAGGGACTTCCCTGGTGGTCCAGTGGGTAAGACTCCATGCTCCCAACGCAGGGGGCCCGGGTTTGATCCCTCATCAGGTAACTAGATCCCACATGCATGCCACAACTAAGAGTCCACATGCTGCAACTAAGACCTGGCACAGGCTAAATAAATAAACATTAAAAAAATATATATCAGTATTTCAGAGGAAGGTGAATCAGGACTTGGTGATAGAGGATGATAGGATCTCATGGTTTTGAACGTGGATAATGGAAGAAGTAATAGAAAGCTGTGAAAGAGGAACAGCGGAGGAAGTTGAAGGAAACATTTGAAGCTGTGGAATTGTTGCTCAGGAAAGCAGTGAACATTGGAAGTGCATATTTGAAAATCATAAGGTTGGTAGCTATAATCATGAAAAAATTAGAGGGCTGAGGAAAATGTTTTTGAAAGTGCTCATGGGAGAAGATAACAAAATATGCATAGAATTAAGTCCAGTACACAACTGGAAAAAAGGGAAGGAGGGGAGTTGCCACAGTGTGGGAGAAGAACAAAGAGGACAGTTTCTCTTAAGTAGAGACTGTTTCAGAGAAAAGGGGGTAGTGAAATACTTCAAATGCTACAGAGATGACAAGGAGGGTGAGCTCATTAAATCTGGTAAGGAGAAGGTCATGGTTAGTTTTAAAAGAGCAATTTCTATAGAGAAGAGTAGGCCAAATGGTAAGGATTTAGGTTAGTGAATGTTGAAAAAGAAATCTTCAGGTTTGACCAACTTAGAGAAATTTGGCAGGAATAGAAGAAATAGGATGGCAGCTAGAAATGGTAGTCATTTAAGGATTTTTTGAAGAGAAAAGAGATTTCTGCATATTTTGAAGGCAGGAGAAAGAGCCTCCAGAAGGGGAGAGGTTTTTTATTTTAGAATGATTTTTGGTCACTTGCTTTTTTTTTTTTTTTTTGCGGTACGCAGGCCTCTCACTGTTGGGGCCCCTCCCGTCGCGGAGCACAGGCTCCGGACGCACAGGCTCAGCGGCCATGGCTCACGGGCCCAGCTGCTCCGCGGCATGTGGGATCTTCCCGGACCGGGGCACGAACCCGTGTCCCCTGCATCGGCAGGCGGACTCTCAACCACTGCGCCACCAGGGAAGCCCGGTCACTTGCTTTTTAACGTGTTTTATTTTTATTTCCATTTTTACCTGGTCATCTGCTTCCAAAATGATCAAGATAGCCAGTTTAACGAAAAGAATGCCTTTGGAATAGGTCACTGCAGATAACCAGTGACTGGTTCATTAGTTCATTGACTAGTTCATTGGCAAAAGCTTTTTGATTTCTTGAGGGGGAGTAAACCTAAGCCATAATAGTACTAATTAAGTAACTGCCTCCCTTTATGCTCATCCAAGGGTGCCCCAAATGGAATTATTCAAATTAATCACCAAAACATATTTAAATGTCTACTTCTTAAAGGTTTTTCAATCCTGGATATCTCTAAATTTAAAAAATAAATTTCATGCTAACTAAAAGTGCATTAAACTGTACATCTAAAAGTGTGAATTTTACTGTGTATAGATTATACCCCAAACAAATTGAGCGAAAGTACAATGGAAAAGGAGGGACTGGTTTTGAATCATAATAGGTACTAATTTTTGAATTATTAGTATGTGACACTGTTTCAAAGTTGTATATGCATTTTTAAACATTCTCCCAGTGGGGACTTCCCTGGTGGTCCAGTGGCTAAGACTCCCTGCTCTCAATGCAGGGGGCCCAGGTTCGATCCCTGGTCAGGGAACTAGGGAACTCCACATGCTGCAACTAAAAAGCTCCCTCGTGCCGCAACTAAGACCCGGTGCAGACCAAAAAAAAAAAAAATTTTTTTTTTAAATTCATTATTAAAAAAAAATTCTCTCAATGAATTGGGATCGACATACACACACTACTATATATAAAATAGATACCTAATAAGGACCTCATGTATAGTACAGGGAACTCTTCTCAATGCTCTGTTATGACCCACATGGGAAAAGAATTTTAAAAAGAGTGGATATATGAATATAATTGATTCACTTTGCTGTACAGCAGAAACTAACACAACATTGTAAATCAACTATACTGCAATAAAAATTTTAAAAAACACTCTCCCAGTGAGTTAGGTGTTATTGTTATCCCCATTTTACTGATGAGGAAAGAGTTGGAGTCCCTCACCTAAGATCACACAGTTAAAATCTGGAGGCTGGACTCAATCCAAATCTGTTTGACTGGCAGAGGCTGTACTTCCATTGTTAAAGTTGGCATTTTGAGTCAACTGAATCTAGTTGGCAGGCACGATACTGGGTGCTGTTTACTCTAATGTGTTTTTTCCCCTTCTTAGGGACCAGCATGAGAGACCTTCTGCTGTCCAGCTCCTGAAGCACTCCTTCTGGAAGAGAAGTCATTGAACATACATCAGGACTTCTTTCCCAGCTCCACTATAGATTACTCCGTTACTGCTTCATTGCGGAAATGATGGCTAAGGGACCCTTGTTTTCCTACTGGAAAGTCAATCTAACCCAATTTAACCAGATCCTGCAGTGGCACTAACTGAAAAGTTTGTTACAGGTTAGCCTTCTCAAGCTTCAGGCACAATTACCCATATACATAAGAAAATTGTCTTAAAGAGTTAACAACAGAAAACCTATTCCAGTGTTTATAGTTTTGATTATCCAGTAACTACAATCTCTCTTGCTTTATACGATATTTCCTTTTATTTTTGGCCCGTCAATTTTAATGTCATTAAATTGTAGAAACAAGAATAAAATGTATTTTCTTGCTTGATGGGTAGACACTTATTTAATTCTTACAAAGGAGAGTAGAGGAAGGTGAGAAGGTAAAAGGAGTAGAAAGACGCTAGATTCAGTTTACTTAGGCAGCAACCTTAACGCTGCAGACTATAGGGGCCTCAAAATTAACAGGAAGAGCTAAGGGCCTTGGCGTTTCATTACCAGAGGGTCCCCTAACTCCTCAGAAGTCTCCACCTACAAGAAACTGGGCTCTTCAAGGTGTTTCCATAAACCTCAGTCTGCCTTCTCTGTGACTGGTTGTGTTTTGAGGTCTTCATGTATTTACAGCGTGAATTAGAACATTACTGCATCGAGAACCAGCTAAACCTAAGGCAGCTGGTGGGATAAAAGCTCACTGATCTGTTAAGCGGAGACTGGGTGAGCACATAAACTTTTCCAGGGCACTTTTGCTCACTTCACCTGAAGGAAGGACACCCCTGCTAAGGTCACTCTTCGCTTTCATTCCCAGAACATTGGAAAACCTTGCAAAAATGAACAGGGACAAGTTGTCAGTTATTACAAGATCTTAAGTTGGTGGACTGAGCATTTTTGGTAAGCTTTCGGTTGCTGTGACTCCACTCATCTAAATTTCACTGACACCTGTTGTCTTAAGCTAGGTCTACAGATTTTGTTTTACTAGCTACTGTCATTTGAACATGGCACAACTACAAACTAACTTTAGGTGAATTCCAACACCAGTTGTCTGTCAGACTTTGTCAGAATCAAGCTGCTACTTCAGAAGTTTTTGAAATAAATGTGAAATGCAGTCCAGCTGAGATAAAACCTTTTACTTTGGCCAACATGTTTAGAAGGGTCTTTGCGGGTGTACCTTCCTTCTCTCTCTCCAGTTTGCAGAGTTCTTCCCTTATATTTGATAAAAATTTAAGGGATATGTCCCTTATTTTACTTACTTGTATATCAACATAACACCATTTTAAGTAGGGTTTAGTTTTTTAATCTTAGTAGGGATTTCAGCATTCTTTAAAATCTGAATGATTGTATCTGATTTCGGAGCAATTACCTATTTACATTCAACCCTATTAAACCCTATGAGGCAAGGGCAGGGACTAAGACATATTTATACTGTGTATACAGATCACAGTAATGGACACAGGAAGTTGCTGTTAACAAACCTACCCCTCTTCTACTGATATAGAAAAATACTGAACACTAATTTCACAGAACCTTCAAAACCTGTATGTTTTTAATAGGCAAGGCTTGATATTAACAGCTTTCTGTTGTTCTGTCATTCACTGTGTCTATCATTGCCCAGGGATCTTCCTTTAGGAGGCAGAGGTCCTAAAAGGAGACTGAGAGGGAAGAAAGGTGTGGGCTGGGAGGGCTAGCATTCCTTGAGCTCTTAATGGAGAAAGGCCTATTATTTAATTCTGGCTGTTGCTTGGGTCGGTAGTAGTCTCATTCTATTAATGCACAATGAGGCTCAGAGGTGCTTAACTTTCTCAAGGTCAAGTTGGGACTGCCACCCAGATTTGTCTGACTTTAGAGCCTTCTCCCTGCTGCTTCCCAGATTTGTAGTTTATAAATGAAATCAGTTACAGTTTTAAGTTTTACGCAAACAAAACTCCATAGATGCTGATAAACAAATTCACCAGTCCAGTGACTTTGATGACTTTAACGTTGTCAAAAGCTTTTCCTTTTTCACTTAGCAGCAACATTGCCTTCCCTTCTATGACTATCTTCCCTTCTCACCATGACCACCACCCCAGTTTTCAATCACATTCAGAAGCGCATTTCATTTCATACTGAATGGGTCTCAAGCTCAACCAAAGTAAATTTAACTCCCCAAGTAAAATCCTGACAGTAGTTCCAGCTCTAGAGCATCTCCTTAACTTTAACCTACTTTAGCCCACTGGACGTTCCTCAGTGTCTGAATGAGAGTTGCCGTTGTGGAAAAGAGCGAGCTCTGGATTACAGGGTTGGGGAGTGCACAGGATTCCACTTACTTGCTTTACCCACTCTCTCCTGCTTGACAACAGCAGTCCTGGGCCTTTAGTGTACTGAGTAGCTCCAAGATAAAAACTCAATCTGTTCAATGAGCATCAAAAGCCTCCATCACGTACCAGGCCATCTTTATTCCTCATACTTGCTGTACCTGCAAGTATTCAGTTTAAGGCAGCTATATAATAAAGCAACTTGCATTTAAAAACAGCTTTTGACTTGAAAGTACTGGCTGTAGGCAGTCTGCATCTTCATGGAACGTTAACAAGAAGAGTTGTTGTGTATGGCACTGTGCTGTGAAAAGCTGAAATAGCAAACAGTCCTGAGGAAAAGCTGTGGCACTTTGTCTCACTGTTATGACTTCTCAAACTTGTGAAAAATCATGGCTGAATTTGTCTCTAAAGCACTTGCTCCTATGGATTATGACTTGAAAGACCAAAAAAAACTGATCTTGGGTATATGCCTGGACATTTGTAAGGTCTCAATAGCCCGTTAATTTCATGGCAATATGATTAAAAACCCTCATTTAGTGAAGCCCTATATTGCTTTGGGAGGTGGTGTTGGGGGGAGGGAACAGGCAGGTCATATACTAGAGCTAAAACAACAACGTATAATTTTTTCCATTATATTAAAAACAGCAGGGGGTGAAAGAGTGATGAAACAATGGAGTACGGTGAATTAGTAAATGGGATTACTAACTTTGGTTAAAGGGAATTACCAAACTTTGTGGTGTTCCTAAATAAAGCTCATGTAATTTATTATATGAAAAAAAAAGACGCCCTTACTGCTGTTATCAACATAAAATGAAGACAAATCTTTTAATGTGATTTCAAAACTTTTATATTTAGGCTTAAAATTCATGCTAGAGGAAGTAACTTGTCTATCTTAGCTCTATTTTATGAAAAGCCATTGCAAGGCTTCCATTTTCTTTCTCAAGTGTGAGGTGTAGGAAAATCGGGGCGGGAGGGAAGGGGGTTGGAAGGAGCAGCAATATTAAAGCAGTTTATGATTGAATTTCTCAGGGATAATTCCCCTTGCAGATAATTACAATTACTCTCTGCTTTTTGTGAAGGTGACGCAAGAGGGTACACAAGAAAATCCCAAAGTATGAATCAGAATGAACCCCTTAAATTCTGGAAACGGTACACATGCAGTGTTTAATACACACTCAAGTCTACTGCACCTGGATTGGGCCTTCACCACTCTCCCCAATACCCAAAACATGCTTCTATTAGGATTCTTTTCAATGCCATCTATTCCATTTATTCCCTGATTCACCCAAGCCTTAAACCTCACAACGCAATGAATAGGTACTATTACTGACATTTTGTAGATTAGGAAATCAAGGCACAAAGTAATTTACCCAAGGACATCAGCTACTAAGTGATGGGGTTGAGAATGGAGTATGGAAAATCTGATCTCAGTGGTCATACTCCTTGATGATATATGAAGTCACTCAAAGAGTATTGAGACCTTATTTCCCACATCTCCCAGGGACTGAAAATTATTTCTGATTCACATTAACAAGACATGTTAGAGCCTTGGATTTATGTAGTCAATAAACAAACTTTATTAATGATTCCTTGTAATAGATACTGAGCTGAAATTCAATGTCTAATTGAATTCATACCATATACACAAACTCCTGTTTTAGATTTTCTATCAGCAAACATCCTGTTCAATAGTCCTTGGGGGTTTTGAGTACATTCACAAAATGAAATCCCAATTTGCTGACAACAAATGAGCACGTGTGAAGTTTTTCAAAGTAAGGAAGCTGCTTGAAAAACACAACTTAAAAAAAAAGAATGTACTCATTACTTAACAATAGGCAAATAAAGTTAAACCAACCACTAAACAGGTTTTAAGTGAGGCTTCTTCCCAGAACTTGGAGATAAAGGAAATTAGCCCTCAGAATTTACTTTTGAGATTAATGGATCACAGCAAACAGGTTAAGTCACTTTTACGACACCAGAATTACTCCTAGCCACACAGCCTTCAATGTATCTTGCTTATCTAGCTACCTTAAGAAACTTCAGGCAGAATACATACTAATAAGTTAACAGAAACAGAGGAGTCATAGAAGCAAAAGCTGGCTGTGCCCAAATTAACACTGTGGAATAAAAAATGGATGCATAGTATCAGACCTAAAACCCTCAGAGCATTCCAGATCCACTGGCAAGATCATCTCTACTGTAATGACAGATGTTTCAGAGGCAAACATCTCTTACAAAACAAGCAAACTTCTGATTATTTGGCTTACATCTGTCCGCTTACAGCAATCAAATTTCAGATATTAATATAGCTGTGAATTCTCAAGTTAACACATTAGTACCATAACCTGGGACCCTAGAAGGGTAGGAACAGAATGTGCTACTTTTCCAATGCAAAAACCCCTAAATCAGCCTATCATAAACAAACTGGTACATGAGATTAGCATGTGTCACCAAGCTTCCCTCATGTGTGGGGTTTATTAATCCTTCATCTGGGTAAATGTGGTTAATGAATCCTACTGCATCCCAAGAAAGCAGACTGCTGAATCAAGAATTCTCCATAACCAAAGCTCTTATTTTTCTTAGCAAAGACATCTTAAAAATCACCTAGCTATTTAAGCACAGTAGTAAGTGAGAAACAATGGCTTTTCTGTGTAGATAAAATTTGGGAATGGTGAAATATCTTGACAGTAGAACTGTCTCCCTTTAGAGATATTACCATGTTTTTAAAAATCCTTATTTCCATAGTAAACGCAAAACCTAAAATATCTAATCAACCAAGGGTACTTTGAGAGTACATAATAGTCATGCATATGCAAGCAGTGGTTTATTTCTAAGATTAGTTAAGGAATAAAAATCAGTAACTTAAATTCTCAAATACAACCAGAAAATGTGCTTAAAATGTTTTAAGGCAAGACATTTGGTAACTAACAAACATATTTCAAATTTGGTTATCTGAAATAGTCATTTCCTTTCAACTATCTGAAACTAGTCATTTCTTCAGTTCAAAGAGGATAGGCCAGAAAAGTAATGTATCCTACATAATCATAATCTGTTCGCACAAAGTAGTGTATGCACCCCTTATGACATTCTCCATGAAACCACGTATCACGGTAGAAATTTTCTTTTGACGCTTAAGAACTCTAACAAGAACAAATCTGCATACACAGAGAAGATCAAGATGCACTTGTAACTGTTTTCAAAGATAAACCTTGGGGTGACTACACAACTTTTCAGTATTTAAATACCTGCAACAAGAAATGAACCTCAGGGTTAAACAAGAAATAGGAACTAGGAATTATGCAAGGTCTCACCACTCAAGGATACTACCATCAGTTTATTTGGTAAAGTAAGCCTCTGAGAATGTTTCTGTGAAAAAACCACTCCTTTGCTTTGGTTCTGAAAATATTGTATTTTAAAATAGCTAAGGCAAATATTTACGGGGCACAGCTCAATATTGAAAAATTAGTTGAAAGAGGTAGAAGTAAAGCCTTTCTATGTAATGTGCTTCTGCATAAAGGTAACAAATCTATGATCTTTGATCTAGGGAAAACACAACTAAAAAATGAATCACTCTTTTATAGGATGTTTAAAGATAATGCTTTTTAATAGTTCAAATATTTTTAAAAATCTCATCAAAAATGTATCACCTTAACAGTACTTTGCACATGTGGAATTTCATACCTAAATTTGATACTATTTTGGTTTATTTATGGCTACTTACAAGAAGACTCAGTAATAATGTCCATTCATTGGAGTCTTTTTCTTTGGTTGAGCCTATTGGGACCAGGCTGATGAACTACTTTATGCAAATGAGATGGTTAAATTCATGGCAATATGAATTATAAGGGTTCTCATTTAATGGAAACGAAACTTAAAAGAAATTCCATATTTTATCCCCATTGTGGTTTACGGAAGCTAATATCCTGTTCAGAGGTTGAAGAGTTTGAATAGCTCACACAATCCTGTAAAAATTACAACTGGCTGCCCTTTAATAAATAAAGTCATTGTAAAGAATTACATTTACAGAGTGAAAAGTGAATACATAGCATTTCAAATTCGATTTTGGAAGTACTAATAAGTACTGACCCATAACAATATACACTAGCTACCTTTTTAACTGTCCATCATTAGCACCAATAAAGATTCAACAAAATTACCTTTATTCTCACATCTCAAAACAATTCTGCAAATTCTTAGTGAAGTATAGTCACAGACCTTAAATATTCACATTGTTTTCTATGTCATACTGAAAATAAGTTCACTACTTTTCTGGATATTCTTTACAAAATCTTATTAAAATTCCTGGTATTATCACCCCAATTATACAGTAGCACAATCACCCTACGTCGTTTCACATGATAGCTCCTTAGAGGTTTCACATCTAAATTACCAAGAACAAAACCCTTCCCTCCCTCATCTTGCACTCATCTTAATTCTATACTAGTCCTTGGATTATGTACCACTGTAAAAGTATAACTGTATCAAAATTACCATGTTTATGGATACAATAATATGTCATACAGAGTAACAAAGTTACATGTAATGACAAAGATTACTAAAGTTATGCCAGACAAGAACAAAGTTAGGACATGCTAGCTAGGCAAAGTCCCTAGAAAGAGGATCCTAGTATCCTAAGTTCAAATAACATTGACAAAATAATGAACAATTATCTTTAAAAAAAAAATTATAAAGCTACTGGCAAATCAGGTAATTGCTAAATAAGAGTAGAGCACGAGATTAAACTCTCTAATATTTACAACTGCAACATACTTGAGTAAAATTACAATTGTGCACATATCAGTGGCTTTGTAACAAAAATAATTCATATACATAGAGGAAAAATTAAGACAGTTTTCAATTCAACAGAAGTTGAATTCAACCTATCTCAAAGATACTCAACAGCCCAAAGATTTACCACAGAATTGAAGATTAGCTGATAAACCAGAGCCATGTTACCGGCATTTAAGACAAATTTTAAACAAGTTAAAGTCTACTGTTTGTTCCGAAGTCAGAAGACTGTGCAAACTTGACTTCAACAGGAATATACTGAGATGTGCAAACAAATGTAAAACCTCCACTAGCTGTTTACCTGGAGGCTTACCTTTTTTTTTTCTCAGTGAGCTTCCTGTTAACAACCATAAGCTATAAATACAGGTACAATGCACAGTCAGTGATCTTTTTGTTTTATTTATTGTTAGAATATAAAAGAACTGAAAGAGCAATAAGTTTAATTTCATTTTTATAAGGAAGACTGCATTTACCTGAAAAAGAAATATGGCATCACACACAAACACGCTTCAGGGGAGGAGTATGTTTAAGAACATGGTGTCCTTCTGAACGCTAAAGGAAAAGCGATTCCTGTTTACTGTTAAAATACGTAGTGTTAAAGTTCTCTATTTAAGAAAAAGACTTACTAATTCTTCACTAATGTAAGTTTCTGTGAATTTAGTTTTCAAATCACAGTAATCTACATAACCATTATTAACAGCTCTGTGTTTATAGTACTGCAACAAGCCAACAAACACTTAAATGCACTTCACATCAAGAGTATGTAAACTTTATTTTTTCCTCTTCAAGCCTTCAGAAAATTAGGGGCTATTTCAGCAGCCAATCTGGTCAGAACCTCTGAAGGCAGAATCAGTGCCTCACAGTGTAAATGACCATCTGTGGCACTGCATACCCATCTGGTAGTGAAGTGTCCCCCTTCAGTGGCTTCCAGTAAGGCCTAGAGTTTAAGGTTAACATGAAAAAGTGCCACCTTTGTTTTAGATTAGTGATGGACTCTGACAAGATAAAATAAAGTTATTCTGTATATTGTTATACTTACAAGCAGCTCCAATCCTGAGTATTTATGGTAATATCTAAACATACAAAAATGTATGTACATTTTTCTCCACTTTCTTGTAAACAGTTGTCAGTATACTGTTTTATCCCTTTATCATTGAAACATGCAAATCATACATACGAGTATAAATACACAAAAGAAAACAATTTACACTCATTCAAAAGCCAAGCAACAACAAAAAATAGCTACAGTATTCAAATTATAAATAAACGAATGCTTGAGGCATCTTATATTCCTAGAAGCAGCCAGCCATTCACCCTAATGTTCTTAGCTGCAATTGTAGAAATACTGAGTTTTGCACCTTCCATGCTTTTACAGTATTTATAACACTATCATATGTGGAGATAAAGACTTGTTTACTATAATCTCTTCTTTTCAGAATGAAGAATAAAGCAGCACTTACAAATATTGAAGCAGTGACAGTAACAGCAGGTGTTACCACTGCTAGATCAGGAGGAAGTTTTCCATTCTAACAATTTTTAAATTAAAAAAGTAAAGGAAAAATTGACCTAAACAAATGATTACATGTTCATTCCTTGGGCACTTAACAGCGAGTCCAGCATGTCGAATGTGTCTTTGTAGTCCATATGCTGGCTGTTTGTACTGTACTCGTGATTGACATCAGGACCGTTGGTCTCCACTGGCTTCTTGTCCAGTTTCACGAGGGTGCTGAGATGTCCGTAGCCCACCTGGTATGTGACAGGGGGAGGAGGGGGTAAGGGATGGTTAAAAACAGAGTTGTGAGAGGATACATACTGCTTAACAGAGGAGGAAGAACTAGATGAACTACCTGAACTTTTGGAACTTTTGCTCATTTTGGAGTGATGGTTGTGAGATGCATCATTGATATGCAGCTTCTTCCTTGAAGAGCTGGAACTAGAGGAAATGCCATCACTGCTCAGGCCAACAGGACTCCTCAGAACAGCGGGTGGTATCCCATCAGCACTGTGCTTGCTGCCACCACTGCTGCTGCCACTGTATGAGTGGGAATACTTGTGACTGCTGGGGTGGTGGCGGTTGGAAGGATGCTCCTTGTGCTTCTCCTTATGGTCCCTGCTAATATGCGGGCTGGAATGCTTGCTCTTCCCACTGCCTTCATCAGAAGAGCTGTGCCTTTCTGAGGAAGAAACTTTTATCTTCATTTTCAGTTCTTCTTTACTGACACTTTTATCAGTGGGTGGTATTGGAATCCGTAATTTCAGTGATCCACTCTTTTCCTTCTTATCTGCCATATATTTTTCAGGTTTTTCAGCATTTGTAATGGGAATTTTCATTTTAATGGGAGAGGTTACAGAACTGCTGCTGGCTGCCTGGGACTGTACATGTTTGTGTTGCTGTTCTACCTGGGCAGCTATATAATGATCCCTTGCATCCAGATCAAGGGTTTCTAGCTTACGTTTTTCTCTGTATTTATCTAAAGACATTTTCTGAGGAATTACTCCAGGAGTAGCAGAACTTGGCCCATGGTGTTTACTGCTTCCTGCTTTATGAGTATAATCTTGCTTAATATTAGAATGGTCAGAAATTTTGTCAGGTCTGTGATGTAGTCCTGAATGCAGTGATACAGAAGGTCCCTGCTGGAAGTTGATGCTGTACTGGCTACCAGACAAAGATGTCTCCTGTTTCTGTGAATATATCTGTTCTGTCCTTGCCGACTCTTGATGTTGAGGCCATTCTTGGTGTGATGACAAACCATATGAGGTACTTGGCATTCCTGTTGCTAGCACTGACAAATTATCAGATGCATGGCTGTCTTGAACAGAAATATTTCCTGAATTTAGAGGTACTGGTGCAGGGAATGTTGATGTAGATGGTTTCTGAAAACTTGGGTTGGTAGGCACACCAGTAACACTATCTACTAAAATGGAATTCTGGACCAAAGATGAACCAAGAAGTGGTGTTTCTGATACTTGTCCATCTACTTTTGGTTTCTTAGCCGCCTGATTAGCCTATTTAAATAAAACACAGAAGAAGCAATGACAGCAAAGGAATTTAATACAAATTTCTTTGCTTATAAAAATTCTATATTAAATACATGGAAATAAAATCACCTGGGGTTTCACTTTATGTTACCAGTAAATAAATATCTTATTTAGAGGCATAAAAAGGATATAAATAGTTGAAAGCACTGGTTTTAAATTAGATGCAGACTAAATCCTAGCCCAGCATTTGAGAAAGGAATTTAACTCGTCTAAGCTTTAATTTTCCTGTTTGTAAAGTGAGGAGACTATTTCCACGGTAATCACTATGAGAATTAAATAAGGAATTTATAAAGTATTTATAGCAAAGTCTACTGGACACCGTAGTTGAATAAATTATGAGTGTATGTAGCTTACGAAACACTGTAATTACTTACGAATACTGGAAATAATTAACCACAAAAATTCAAACTGATTAGCTATGTAGTTAACAAATTGATGTTCTAAAAACCCGCCAATTCTCTTACCCTCCAGTTTCGAATCCTCTTCAACCTACTAGGCGTTTTCTCCAATATTTGTAGAAACTCATGTGTTAGCTCTAAAGATAAAATTCAAATTTAAAACTTAGAAGGTGCCTTTAGATTTAGAATTCTCTCAAGTGGGCAATATTAGAAAGAAAGCGCAAGAGTTCATCTACTTCACCATCACCCTCCTAATTCAACCATCAGCACATACAGAAGTAGACACAGCTCTGAACTGGTATTTTCAAAGATGAATCTTAAAAAAATTTGTTTTAAATAAATAAAACAAAACACTCCTCCCACACCCCCCTGATTTTACATGCTTACTTAGAATCTCTGGAAAATTTAGTCACATTTAAAAAATTCCTTCCAAATAGAAAATCTCTATTATGCAAACATCATAGTAATAATTGGGATGGGCAAGATCCATCAGTAGATTCTTTAAAATCAGTGGGCAAAAGTTTAAGGAAAAAGAGAATATTTGTGTAATCCCAACATACCGTCCTCAAGATATTAATTATAAACAGAAAATCAGTAACTTTATGACCTTAACCAAGTGATCATGATTATCATTACCAGCAATGACATATCAACATAATACTCCATGATAAAATGCACAGTAGGATAAAACCCACTTCTGTGGTATTCTTGCCAAAAACGCATAACTTCACTCTAATAATGGGAAAACATCAGACAAAACTCCAATTGAGGAACATTTTATAAAGTAACTGACCATTCTTCTTCAAAGTGTCAAGGACATGAAAGAAAAGGAAAGACTGAAAAATTATCACAGATTAGAAGAGATTAAAGGGGCATGCCAACTAAATGGAACATGGGATTCTAGAATAGAAAATGGGGGAAATTTGAGTAAAATCTGTAGTTAATAGTATTATACCAATGTTAACTTCTTCGTTTTGATAATCATATTATTATTATAGAAGATGTTAACATTAGAGAAACTGGGTACAAGGTATAATAGTATAGAATCTGTACTACTTCACAATTTCTTTAGATTTAAAATCATTTCAAAGTTAAATGAAAAAAATTCCTTTACCTATACTCATAACTTCCTAGCAATCAACACTAGTAACATTATCAGTAAATCACCCTGGTTATATTTTTACAATTTTTTCCCTAAAATTTAGGATTACAATGAGATGACCCACTTTTCCAAAGTGGTGTGGTTATGATGAATTAGTTTTTGACTCCAAAATAGTGTCATTAATAAAGTTATTGGCCACTCTCAAAATAAATAATATTAGTCAAATGAATTACAATGTCACGTAATATTATTAATGCCAATTTAATAGAGACTAGATTCATGCAAAAACTCGGCACCATTATATGCCCACAAGCTGTGACAACTAATTCCTGCTAAAGACTCAGGAGCTTTTCGATTCAGTCTGGATGAAAACAATCTAATGTCTGTACTACCATTTCTTCACCTGAAAAAAAAATGACCACTTTTCTACTTGGACGCAGCAGTAAGTCTAGTAGACACATGCCTTTGGGTCCAAAATTAACAATAAACTGTTTTGACTCAATTTCAGAAAAAATTCAAGTTATAAAAAACACATGAAGGTTTGTTATTAATCATTAAAAACAACCAAGCTCCCCCCCCCAAACCCTGTTACAGGTAGGCCAAATACAAGCCAATGTTGTTTTGGGGACAGTCATTAAATGAATTATTTTAGTAAACACTGATGCTTCAGACACCGCGATAAAATTCAGATACTCTTAGTATCTTATACTTTGTTACTTTATTTTTACGGGATCACAATGTGATCCCATAAAAATGTGAGAAAAGGCTGCCACATAATACATTGAAATTTTCAATGTGTTAAGTGTCCAAGATTCCTATTCAGTGGTTCTCCAAATGAATAACGTACTGGAGCCTTTTCAGAATAGAAGCAAAGGGATATTTAGGTGCCTCCTGTTGTGTCAAAAAAAGACTTTACCTATTGATACAATTTAAGAGCAGGATAAAAGGCAGATTACTCGCTTTCTGTGAGCTTTATTTTAGCACCATATATACAAACTATTTTTATTAAGTGTATGCCTATTTTATCTTTATCTATTGACTGCTAAAATAAGACGGTGGCATAGGTAACCTAATTTCAAGTCACAGATGGGAAAAAAAGAGCCCCTACTAGTTTTTTATTTTTTATTTTTTTGTGGTACGTGGGCCTCTCACCGCTGTGGCCTCTCCCGCCACGGAGCGACGCGCAGGCCCAGCGGCCATGGGCCCACGGGCCCAGCCGCTCTGCGGCACGCGGGATCCTCCTGGATTGGGGCATGAACCCGCGCCCCCCGCATTGGCAGGCGGACTGCCAACCACTGCACCACCCTAGTTTTTTATTTTTTATTATTATTAAAAAATTTTTTTTACTGGAGTATAGTTGCTTTACAATGTTTTTTTTTTTTTTTTGCCCACATCTCGCAGCACGCAGAACTTCCCCGACCAGGGATCGAACCCGCATCCCCTGCAATGGAAGCGTGGAGCCCTAACCACTGGACCTCCAGGGAAGCACCCCCCCGCCACTAGTTTTTAGAAGATGTTATTTCAACTCACTGAAGATTTCCTACCACTCTGAATAACCTTTAGAAAAACCTCTGGCAATGTAAGGAAAAGAGGATAATCATGCGGCAGTAATACAGCATGAGGTATATAATCTAGGAGAAATTTTTCAGGGAGGAAAAAAAAATACCAAAACAAAATCAAGAGACCTAACAAAGAGCATATTTTACCACAAGGGTAGACAAACTATCACCAGTGGGACAAATATGACCTGCATCCTGTTTCTGTAAATAAAGTTTTACTGGAACACAGCCACTCATTTTACAGGTTGCCTATGGCTGCTTTCCAGTTACGGTGGCAGAGTTGTCTAGGTGCATAGATAGTATAGCCCACAAACCCTAAAATAGTTACTATCTGGCCCTTCACAGAAAAGGGAGCAGACCCTTAATGAAATTTCTGTCTTAAAGCATCTAAGATATTAATGGAAAACCACATTCCAAAGCCATAGGGGTCTCTCACTTTATATAACGCAAGTCATGTAAATCCAGTTTTCAAATTAGCTTCAATTTTGTAAAGGAAATTGGGGAAAGCCCACAAAAAGAAGCAGAAAACCTAACATACCAGTTTAGATTTATGCATATATTAGGTAAGAAATGTTATCTATTTCCTTTCTGAAATCTAGAGTGCCTGGTTAAAATGTCTTAATCCCCAGGAATCCCCTGCCTCTGGCCTGCTTATTTCTCTACCAGAAAAACGTCCTATCAGGAGACCTCCAAATTCCAGGTCCATGATGTACAGAACTTATACTCCCAATCTTTCCTTGTGAATTCATACTTATTAATGCAAGACAACAATGACACACTTTACCATCAGTGGAACAGAGCAAGGAATATTACCATGAAAATACCTTTAGCTCACTGCTTCACATCTTCTACAGTAAGCTAATACCTGACTTTGTGCTTATACATTTTAAACTCAACAAAATTAGTTTACTTTATTTTTTATTTATTTTTAAAAATTTATTTATTTTATTTATTTTTTGGCTGCATCGGGTCTTCGTTGCTGTGCACGGGCGGCTTTCTCTAGTTGCAGCGAGTGGGGGCTACTCTTTGTTGCGGTGTGTGGGCTTCTCATTGCGGTGGCTTCTCTCGTTGCGGGGCAGGGGCTCTAGGCGCGTGGACTTCAGTAGTTGCAGCACACAGGCTCAGTAGTTGTGGCACACAGGCTCAGTAGTTGTAGCACATGGGCTGAGTTGCTCAGCTGCATGTGGGATATTCCCGGACCAGGGATTGAACCCGTGTCCCCTGCACTGGCAGGTGGATTCTCAACCACTGTGCCACCAGGGAAGCCCCAAATTAGTGTACTTTAAATTAGGTATTCCTGTATTATCAACCTGTAGCATTATAAATCATATTTCTTTGAAAAGTCCTGAAAAGGCTTTAGATATTGAGTGCTGGTTAATATATGCTCATTTTTCCCCCCTTTAGGCTAATGAATCCTTATTTTCATCCTGTTCATTTGATCATGTTACTATACTTTTTTTAAAAAAATAAATTTATTTATTTATGGCTGTGTTGGGTCTTCGTTGCTGCACGTGGGCTTTCTCTAGTTACGGCAAGCAGGGGCTACTCTTCGTTGCGGAGAGCGGGCTTCTCATTGCAGTGGCTTCTCTTGTTGCGGAGCATGGGCTCTAGGCATGCGGGCTTCAGTAGTTGTGGCTCATGGGCTCTAGTACACAGGTTCAGCAGTTGTGGCGCACGGGCTTAGTTGCTCCGCGTCATGTGGGATCTTCCCGGACCAGGGCTCGAACCTGTGTCCCTTGCACTGGCAGGTGGGTTCTTAACCACTGCGCCACCAGGGAAGCCCTGATCATGTAACTATACTTTTAAATTCTACTGCCAAATTGTTAAAATGGAATTATGTTTTTAAAGAGTCTTTATCTTTTCAAAATAGATGAAATATTAATAGATGAAATGATGTCTGGGATTGGCATCAAAATAACTATGGGGGAAGGAGGATGTTGGATTGGCCAGAACTGATAACTTCAACTGAGCATGAGTATATGGGGACTGAGTATTTTTTCAAACCTATACAAAAGTAGATAGAAGTTTTAATCCATAATAAAAAGAAAAAATTTAAATGTAACAAAAAGATTTATTTTCTCTACTTACCATCTAGTAATTCCAGAGTAACTGTAGGATCCACATATTCCCACCAATGTTTTCCATCAGTTGACACGGGAATCTCCCAATTGGACCATTTGCAAGCCAAATGAATGCATACACATGCTATCACTGTTGGTTTATACTGAAGACAGAAGGTTGTAAGATGCAGACTGTTGTGGAGCAGGTTTGGAACGAAGAGTCATAGAAATTCAAATATGTAAAACAAAGAAAAACATTTACCAATAAGATTAGAGCAAAAATAAAATTATAAAGGTTTTCTTTTTCAAGTCTAGAGTATAAAACCTTATTTTATTAAATTAAAAGTTAACATTATAACACTTTTTATGACTACGGTCATAAAAATTTGAACACTAAAAAACCTATATAGATTATGAACATTTTCACACTCTTACTTCCTAGAGTATATTATTAATACTACTAATATATTAATATTTCTAATTTTTTTTTTACATCTAAGTTAAAAGTATTTTTACCTCTCTATAAAAGGAGAGGAAGACAGTATATTTCAACTAATTACTACATACAAGTAAAACGCTTTAAACTTTCTTTGGTGGTATTTTTGTTTCTTTTGTAATGTCATGGCAAAAAACTAAAGAAAAAGCAGACGACTATAAAACTGACAAGGTAATTTCAATAACACATCATAATCAGGGATTACCATTTGATGTGGCTTAACAAACATTAATTCTTAAGTAACTCAGACAACTTAAAACCTATCTAGGTAAAACTAACTTCTTCTCAGCAAAGCCACAGAGGAAACTTACCTTTTGCTGAACAGCTTGAAGGCCCAATGTTGTTAAATACTACAAAAATACTACCTCTCTCCTTCCATGACATGCCAAAGACTGGGCATGTAGCATGTCACAGCTAGCCTCTTCTAACCAAAGTTTTAAATTTAAGTGATTTTTTTGGCCTTGTTGTTCAGAATTTCTAGGGATAGAGGTTCAATCCCAACAACATATACCTAAGAAAATACATTGGCTTTTGCCAATCCAAAGTTTTAAACAAAACTTAACAGTGTCACAAGAAATTAAGGACCACATAAAGATGGTTTGGTCCACTCCTCCCTAATGACTCACTTTAAAAACAAATTTACATCATTAATATAATCAATCTAGAACAAAATTAATATATTAGATGTGAAAGACTTTCAAAAACTATTCTTCCAGTTCAGTTTCAGAATTGATGAAAATGTCTACTGATCAAGCACAAACCCATACCATTCTTTATATGAACTGAAGAGTAAGTTTTTTTTTTTAAAGTAAAAATTATACTTATGCAAATCAAGGCACTGATAGGATGTGACTACTACTAATCTACTACTGGCGGGTAGTATCTGGAAAAAAAACACCAAGTTATATAAATTTTGTTTATTAAAAAAGCTTTAATGATTATTTTAAAGTTAAGATTGGATCAATGTGAAATTTTTTTAAATTGTCATTTAACTATAATTGTAAACTAGAAATAGCTTTATACTTACCAAGTTGCTCGAATTTCTACGTTAAGTTTAGCTCTTTGTAATCTTTAGCTGCTATTCAGGCTACCAATTTTAGACTTATGCACTCACAAATCGAGAATATGTCATCAGAAAGCACCACTACACTTCACATTGTGCATTTAACCCCTCTGTGCCAAAAGTCCCTTGTACAATACACCGCAAAGCAGACAGGAAGGTACCACCACAGTAGATGGTCCAGTCTCCTGCTGCAACAAGGGTAAGAGACACATTGAGGGGGCCCTGCATTAAAGGAAGCTATAGTGTGCTACAACAGTGCAACAAAGAGGGTCAGGATAACAACCTGTTGGTAGCCATGAAATAGGATGTCTGTGCCAAATCCTTGCTTGCTGTAAGAAAAGAAAAAAAAACGAAGACAATACTATCAGCATTAACATGCTACCATCGAAAAGTTCTCAACACAACAAAAACTTCAAAGATTTGTACACAAAAAGTAAATTTTACTTACTACTTACAAATATCACAAGAGCGCCATCATTTTCTATACTACTGAAAATCTTCAACAACATTCACTCAAATGTTTCTTGCTATCCCCCAAAGATCTGAGAAACAAGCCGATTTGCTTTTAGCTAGCCAGTTACAAGGGCTAAACTTGTTACTAAGTTAAGCATCTAGTCAGCTAAAAGTTGCAATAAAGCATTCTCCTGGATTTAAAAAAAAAAAAAAAGAAGAAGAAGAAGAAGAGAAGATTTTGAAGTCTAATACAAAATACAAAGAGTTGCCTGCCAGACTTAATCCTCAGTCATCATATTTAAGTTGGTTTAAGTACTTCCACCAAAAGAAAAAACAAAAACAAACCCCCAACCCCCAAACTCAGAGAGCACAAACTGCTCAGTTTTTCATCATGCTACTAAGCATCAACAGAGAATAAACAACCTAGAAACATCATAAGGATGTAGATACAGAAAACACCACTGTATTATTTTTAAATTATATAATCCAGTTAACCATAACGTTAGAAAAGATACAAGTACTCTAGAGGGAATCAGGATGCTTCAATACTGGTCCTCAATAGAAAAGCAATTTTTAACAACTAGCTTCTTGAAATACTGAAATGGAAAACAGTGCCCCTCTCCCTTCTTCTGCTTCTTATTCTTCCCAACAGGGATGCCTCTGCTATTAGTCTCCCCCCTTTCCCCAGTTACATTCATAATCACTGACATACCTTTCCTCTCTGCTCACCTAGGATCAGTTCACCTCAGCTCACCCCCTCTAACAGGTCTCAAATTCCTTGCCCTCTCCTATTTTTATTTGTGGCACCTGTAATTCCCCGCTGCCCCATGTGGATCATCAACATAAAGGTTTACAAAAGGGATTTGGGTTTAGCAGAGTTGTGCTAAGGAAGAGTGTCAAAGCATCAGATGTCTTGGAGGCAGTGTGACTTAAGTATGGCATTCTTTCCTGGTGGGGAGGGAAGGAGAAATCACAGAAATGAAAGGTCCCTGTAAAATGACATCAGCCAATCCTGCAGCAAAGTAGCATAATAACTTTCTCATCTCCAGAGGTCGGGGGCAGGGGAGAACTTCAAAGAACTCAAACCTTTTACCCTCACCCCCACCCACGAAAGAATCAAAACATATAGAAAAGTAAGTAAAAGTAAGTTTAAATTGCTATTGCAGTTTTCACCTCAGAACAAATGTAAATTCAATAACCTATTAAAAGTCATTGCAACAGAGAAGAATGTAGGGAAAATGTTCTTTTGTTAGCTGAAAGTGGTTTTAGGGGCAAAGGAAAAAAAATATACCAAACACGAAAGAACATTTTAAAAATGCAGTAAGATGCAAATTATAGTTACTTGAAATGTTAGTCAGACAAAATGATGTTAAACACATATGAGAGTCATACTAAAATTTAAGAATTGGTCACATTTTAAACATTAACAACAACAACAAAAAAATCAGATTTAAATATTTTGCTTTGGATGATATATCAAATTCATAGTTTTTGTAAATGTTTAAATTTTACTGTTCAATTTGGCAAAATAAATGGACTTTAATGTCTCTAGCTTCTCTAGATAGGATTTAAGAGAAGCTGACTCAAATTTCACAATACTAAGCTGAAAATTCAGTTTCATTTCCTACTAAGAGTGTGTGTGTATGTATATGCACATACACGTACATAGTTTTAACCTATATTTAATATCTTCAACATCTGTCTTTACTAATCTCAACTTAAGGCAAATTATATGGCTCTCCATTATTTAAACAAAACAGCTTACCCTTTCAAGTTTTCAGGAAAACAGAACTTCTCTCAAGCTCTATTTCTCAATCCAGCATCTACAATAGTTATCTATACAATTCTATACTACACTGTAATACTGAGGATGAGAAAGTGCTATAAAATATATAACCATGAAGAACAGAAACCAAAATTAACTATGTTCTAGTTTAGTTTATAAATGATAACATTTGCTTTTAGGATTAAAAAAATATAAATGGGATTTTTATTAGTCCATTTCTTAACAATGACAACTGTGGTACCAGACAACAGGTTTGTCTGTTTTTATATGTAGCCATTAGCATAGTAATAAAACCTTAACCTAGATATAAAGTGAATTCAATTTAGAATGAATAAGAGAACATTTAGGTAAACACTAGATTCAAGGCCTTCAAAAGTCTTACCCATTTTGTTTAGAATAAACCTAAACAAGTCTGGTGGTAAAGGAATGAAACTGCAAAATTTCATTTTCAAAAAGAAGTATCAGAAAAAGGCACACTAAAGGTTCCAAGTGGTTGCTATTAGTGTGTAACACTTCACATGGTAAACAGGAAAGTAGTAGTACTGCATGCATCTGTGTGAAAAATTATTTCTAGAGATACAACGATAGATACACAGGATTCATTAACAAGAGTAGAAAAATATATACCACATGCTTTATAAGGAGTAAAGAAAACAATACAAAAACTCTGTACTCCTGTTTATAAAAGGTTTAATAAGTACATCACATGCTGTTATATATCATGCTATATAATAATTTCCTCATTATACACAAAAAGGAAACCATTTTTAGTAATGCTAAAGAACTTTGAAAAATGTATTAAATCAATTCTGTTCAAACGAACATGGGCAAAACATTTCCCAAAATGACAAATCCGCTAAGAAAGGCAATTTTTACCTGAAAGATTTGAATTCTTAAACCATAAACACTTTTCAGGAAGTCAATCAAAGTTTGACAAAAATTGGAAATCAATACTATTTTCTGCACCTATATGTTAAATTTGGCCTACATCTTAAATACTACCTGAATTGGGATGGGCATAGCCCAATGGGGAAGTAGAAAGAGTCCTAGTATTTGGAAGCCCTCTAATTTTTTAGAGAAGCAAGACTCTCACCTAAAGTTAAAGGAAGCTAATTCACCAGGAAGAACCAAAAATAGAAGTAGATGAATAGGCAGGTGTAGAACACTGAAAAATAATGCTTCAAAATGACATTTCTGCCATTTTAATAAAACTCAAGGCTAGAACAAAATAGCATTCAATTATCAATTATAGACAATAAAAAGCATTAAAACTTAACTTAAAAGTTTCACTTACCTCTTACTAACTGGGTACATTTCACCACATCTGTGTGTGGGTGTTCAATGGTGATCTCAAAACCTGAAATGAAAAGCACTTTTTTTCCCAGTCATTTACCACTATAATACTTGCCTGAGAAATGCCACTCATAACCATAAACGTATATTTTTCATTATTAAAAAAACTCAAAGACAAAGTTTCTCATCACTGACATGTTTATTATACCCCCAATCATAATAAATAATATCTTCTCAAAAATAGTGTTCCAATTATGAAAACTGACAAAGTTATTTAGAGATAAGTAATATGTATTCAAAATTCTCAATTACAATTAGTTTGAGACTATCCTCAAGTTAAAAACAAACTAAGAAAAAAAAAACTAACTAAAATCATGACAAATACAATTATTAAGCTTGCCCCACAGTTTAAGGAGGGAATTCAACTACATAACATATTTCTTAAATATATTCCAACTCTTTCAGAAGATGTGAAAAGAACATTTTTCATAAATACAACCTTTGGGCCACAGTGGGAGAAATGACCTTTTAAATATGGTCCTCTTATTTTCTCACTGTACCTTAGATCAGTGGGTTTCAGTTAGCTTATAACTACATTTCATTACTAATAAAAATAAAATTGTTAAGGCAAGTGAACCTTATAGGCCTCAAGATTAAATCACTGTTTCTAAAACCAAAGACAACATATTGAAAAGCTATCATGTCCAGTCAACCCCTTAGGTAGGGCAGGGTTTTTCCGTTTCCTTTTTTTTTTTTTGAAGTGGAGGTCGCTGTATGGTGCCTTCAGCAGTAGTAAAGGAATAACATCCTAATAAACAGATTATCTGGATTTATAAAGTTATTGTGTGGTCTCTTCACATTTCTACTGTTATTAAACCTGCAAAATCGCACTTTAACAAGAGCCATATTTATATCTTGTAAATTCTAATGCTCCCCTTAAAATAATGCTATTCATTCTCTGTGTTGAAGAATCTGTCATCAACAATATGAATACAATACACTGATTTCATATGATAAAATAACTATTTTAAAATGTTATTTTCCTTCAACTTTCATTATTTGTAAAATTTCATATTTATATAATAAAATGGTAACATGCTAAATAGATTTGAAGGGAATAAAAATATTCTCACTTTTATTTTTATATATTTATATTATAAAAACTTTCAACAAGTTATATGTGTTTCAAACAACCTACTTTTATAATAAAAAGAATCTGTCATGATGGAAAGCTATGATTATTAGACTTCTATTCAACATTTGGGAATGGAGTATAAATAAGATAAAAATAACTACCATAATAAATAATGATTATTTATGAAACACTATGTGGCAATGTTTTAAAAAAACAATCTTTCGGGCTTCCGTGGTGGCGCAGTGGTTGAGAGTCCGCCTGCCGATGCAGGGGACATGGGTTTGTGTCCCGGTCCGGGAAGATCCCACATGCCGCAGAGCGGCTGGGCCTGTGAGCCATGGCCGCTGAGCCTGCGCGTCCGGAGCCTGTGCTCCGCAACAGGAGAGGCCACAACAGTGAGAGGCCCGCGTACAGCAAAAAAAAAAAAAAAAAAAAAAACCACAACAATCTTTCATCTTCAAAGTCACAATGTTATAGCTACATTATTATTCCACCTTGCACATACAGGATGGAGGTACGAAAGGTAAAGGAACTCTGACCAAGTTTAGAAAGTAAAGAGGCTTACACATTTAAGCGCAGATCTCCATAAAGCCTATGTTCTTCCCACTACACCCTGCTAGGTTCTTCCAGAAGTAATATATGACTGTACACAGTCAAAACCTGCTTAGGGCTCAATTTCCTCATGAGTAAAGTAAAAGATTAGAATAAACAATTTTTACAGATACTTAAGTTGCACAAACCTTGCAGACAATATAACTTTTAGACAAGGACGATCAACATTTAAATAAACTACTATGTCACATTTAAAATGATGTGATAGGGACTTCTCTGGTGGCACAGCGGATAAGACTCCATGCTCCCAATGCAGGGGGCCTGGGTTCCATCCCTGGTCAGGGAACTAGATCCCACATGCATGCTGCAACTAAGAGTTCGCATGCCACAACTAAGGAGCCCACATGCCACAACTAAGGAGCCTGCCTGCCTCAACTAAGGAGCCCACCTGCCCCAACTAAGACCCAGCGCAACCAAATAAATATTTTAAAAAATACAATACAATGATGTGATAAATTCATAAGCTCTAGTACAGCAGGACTGCCATGTATGTTTATACATATTACAGTCACACACCACAGCCCTAAAGGACCATTTTATTCCCCAATGCAAATCCAAAATGAAGCACTGTGTCTCAACTATCTGAAAATATAAGAAATCACACTGAAGGCTATGTTTGCCATTCAATTAAATGCTAAACAAAATTAAAATTTAAAAAATGGCTTCCTTAGGACCAGGTAATACTATTCTGGCACCAAACTTTATTTTCAAATGAAACTTTCTTCAATGATAAAATTACTCCAGAAATCTTTCCCTTTATTTAGAATACTGCACTGAAGAACACACACACAAATAATACCTGACATAAGTACATACCTAGGGTTTGTAGCATTATGGTTTCAAGTAAAACCAGTTCTTGAGTCTGCTGAAGGTAAGCCTGCCAGGTAAAAATAATAATATTAAAATGCTTAATAAACATAACACTACTAGACTATGGGGCTGTTAAATCTCATGGGTATTATAGATTCATTACAAACTACTACAAGGTAGTTTGGAAATATGAAGAAAATAAAACTGAGGGTGATAGAGAAAACCTATTTTCTGTGATAATTCTAAATTCAATTACTTCTAATATAGGAAACTCTAAATTCAATTACTTCTAATACAGGAAATGTAAACAAAGCAAAACAAAACAAAACAAAACAAAAACCAATCTAAAAATAATAATATGAAAGGGGTAGGTTAATTGAAAAAAGACATCTCCAGTCTGTAACGTAAAACTTTACCTAGGCATTGGTGCTTCAAGACTCATTAAGGACAGGAAGCGCCAACCCAAGTAAGATTAAATTCGAACTGGCCTTTAAAGAAAAGGATTTATCAACTCACTCTAGGATATTTCATGTAGTAATTCCTTGACTGTCACAGTAGGTCAGTGCGTTATTTTTTAGAATTAAATTCCTCTCTTCAGAAAAGACAAAATAAAACAATCCCTCAAACCCCTAGATTAAAAGAAAAAATTTTAGCTATAAAATACCAAAACAATGTACCATACACCTGTGGGGACAAAAATAGACGATCTTCTCCCTCAACTTCAATAAATCATTGCCCTAATGTAATTACTCGGGGAATAAAAGGTATGAAAACTTTCCTGCCATCTCATTCTTATATTATGACAATTGACTAAGGTGATAAGAAAACTATATTATATATAAATATTCATTTCTAAGGACACATTGCTAAACTTAGAGTGAAAGCACCTTTAATTTTATTTATGCCCATTTTGAGATCACTGAACTGAATTTTAAAACAGATTTTTCTATTATTTGAACAATACCCTAAGCATTCACAAGAAATAATTCTGAATTTGTAAAGTTAATAGAAACTATAAGAAGTAACTTTAAATAATCATACATTCTCTATTATTGAATAGCTACATTAATATTTTAGTCCCTAAAAGCCAACATGTAGGATAAAACCTGTCATTAATAAAATCAGATATATTTAATTTGGACCTTAAACTTGATCCAAATCAAACTGAATTAATACAGTCTGGTAGTCATTCAGTAGTTAACAGTTCCTGATAAAGCAACTCACTTACATAGGAGTGCTAGAAAAAGGATTTCAAAGGCCCAGAATGCTAGCTTCTGTTTTAAGATGTCAGAACATTTAAAAATGGTGTTTTCAGACAAGGTCTATTGAAACATTGGTGATGAACAAGCTGCCTGTAAACCAGCCTGTAAATATTACTCTTTAGGAAAACAAAAATAATTTCAAAATGACACTCATGAAAGCATGGTAAAATAAATCTTTATGTGTCAGAGAATAGTAGTAGCATACACGCATTAATAAAGGAACACTTCTATAAAAAGAGTAATTACTGGTCTAGAGATAAATCCAGAGGTTTTTCTATTCCCTCACTTGCCGACAATTTAAGAGAATTATATATCTCTGGTCTTAAATACACCCAAACGATGAAGGTGATATGATATACCCTCTACATACATCACAGGTTTGCTGTGAGGATAAACAAAATGTGAAACACTTAAAAAGTACCTTTGACTCAAAGCTTTACGTGATGCAGAATGACAATGAAATTCATGAACATAACATGAAATATGGTTCTGTCAGATCACTTCCTGGTATTACATTCCTAAGTCGTAATAGTAATAAGCAGCATTGGAAGGCAACACTAATCGAATTGTATTTTTATTAAATCTAAATAATGAAAAGGTTTCAAAACCCAAAACATCCAATTTTTACATACATCACATTTAGTATCCAGCAGTGGCTCTAGGGGATGAAGACAAGCATGTGCTACTTTGATAACATGTTCAAGTTTTCGAGCCTGTTCTTCTACTTTTGCAGCCAAAAATAATGCAGTAGGTGATATTATCTGTGGAAAAGATAATATTTGGTGATTTAAAAACAAATAAATTTTGGAAACACCTTCTACTTTCTAAGGGAGG
This sequence comes from Stenella coeruleoalba, assembly GCF_951394435.1. Taxonomy (NCBI): domain Eukaryota; kingdom Metazoa; phylum Chordata; class Mammalia; order Artiodactyla; family Delphinidae; genus Stenella; species Stenella coeruleoalba. Next base: position 34,228,934 of record NC_137151.1, on the reverse strand, counting down.
GGGCATGCAAAAAAGGAATGCCATATTAATAGTATGAACTGAAGTTGGGCTATGACGAGATTAAATTTTTTAAAAGTTATTCATTAGATAGAACTAGTTACCTCAGTCTATAAAATCTGTTTTACTTGTTTTGCAAGTAGAATTCTAAAAGGAAAAAGACTTACACTTTAGCTAAAAGAGAGTTTAAATAATATTAACGCACATTGTGGAGGTAAAGGAAAAAACTCAAGCAAAATAATGAAGCCAAAGCTTTAAAAAAAAAAAAAAAAGAAAGAAAGAAAAAAGAAAAAAAAGAAAAGTGGGTAAAGTATACCCAGATTTTCCCTTTTGAGGCAGTCACCACTTACTAGGATTCTTTTAATCAATGCTTCATTTTGCGGCTAAGAGCTATACAATCTTGCTTAAGAGAGAAAAAGAAAAAGAATCTACAAGGCAAAATAAGAGGATTCTGAACATGAAACTGCTCCCTAATATCTCTATTACTTCAATACAGCAATATTAAAAGTAGCTAAAAAACCAGGGAATATAAACATGTAAGACAAACCAATAGAGCAGAAACCTTTCTAACTGGAGATGAAAAAATTAACTTTTTTTTTTTTTAGCTTTAGTAAGTTATGTTCTTGGGACAGAAACATAAGAACATTGCACTATAAAGATACTAAGAGAACACCAATTTTGAGCAAATATTTACCCAAAAACTTAGTAGTAAACCAAATAATTGCTGACTCAGAAAACTGGCATAATTTAAGTTCAAATAACATTCTAGGAATATATACAAAAAATTTTTCATGGAAAGATAATTTCTAAACGTCAAGATTCAGGTACATTATTTTTCAAGAGATGAGTATCTAAGTCTAACTGCATCTGAGGGGTTATCAATCACTATACAGAAACAATGCCAAAAGAAGGAGGGGAGGAGAGAGGGGGGCATAAGTCAAGCTACATGATTTGGGTAGTTAACATAAGGAGAAAATTTGATACAGGGGAGATGGATCTTTCTTCTGATAGCTTTTAAAACAACTTATAAATATTCTTGAGATATAAAATTTAATCACTGGATTTTGGATCTGAAAGGGGCCTTCTCTAGTCCAACTGCATTTGCAGATGAGTCAATGGAGTAAAAATGACTTCACGAAGTTCTCTTCCTGTGTATAAATCTTTAAAACATACCTAAAATTAAGTGAGTTTGGCTACAAACAACCAGCAATAATGTTACCTTAAATAGACTGAATAATTCTATCTTGGACTTTCAATTTATTTCAGTCTCTTAAAATTACAACAGGAAATGATTTAAAAAACTGAGAATGCTCAGAAAAGCGACTTATTCTTAGTTTTCATAGATACAGACTAAACTGTTATTCTTTACAACAGATTTAATTAAGCAATACCAAAATTAGTCAATATTCTTGAAATACCAGTTATATGGCAGTCATCCAGGGCAGGGGGGTCCCTGAGATGTAGAAAGTGTAAGATAACTGAGAGTGGACAATTATCTTCTATCTGTTCTGTCGTTCTGTCTACATACTGAAAATTTCTTACCACTGCTACCTAGTCTGTTTGATTAATTCCTTTTCTATTTAAGAGCTTGCCTCAAAAGATCACACCCACCCAAGGTAAAATTCCCGAGTAAGAGTGAATTGCTCTTCTTTATTCAATAGCAAATGGTGTATTCCTCTATCATTGTACTTACACTGTACTCTAACTTGGGGTTTATTAATTTTGTCTGCCCTACCAGTCTAGAAGCAGCTTGAACACAGAGACTAAATTATTCATTCGTTATCCAGCATTGTGAGCTGCTGTTCAAAATGCTTGCTTAATGAATGACATGTGGATAATCCACATATTAATATAAAGGCACCAATATTAAGTTCAGAGTATTCCAAATGTCAAAACAAAAAATCTAAGAGCCAATGCCAAGGTAAGAAATGCAAGAAACACTCAATAAAATGAAGATACTCTCAGTTTCCCACAATCTCTCATTTATTATCTCGTTCATGTTTAAGAGGGAAATGGCTAAGTCAACCTTCAAATGCTAGAACTCTTTGTCAAACAGTGAAGCAATACAGGCTCAAATGAAAAGTCAAATTAGACTGAACTTAATATTTAAACTGTCTTCCTAACACCAAATAATCCAGAATTTCTCTTACTTGCCTAAAGGGCACTTCTAAAAGTCTCCAATGAGTTTTTCTTGGTAAAATCTCTTAGGACTCCCAGTCACAGCTCCATCCTCTTCAGACTTTTTGTAAACCTCAATATCAAGAAGCACTTTCAAACCACATAGCTCTTCTCCTTAGAAGACAGTCTCAATGGACACAAAATATGCATGCTAGTGAATGATTCTAAAATTCTACAAAAAAGTTTTAAAAATTAAGTATTCAAGGAACTAGCAATGATCTTCAGGATAGGTTCCTGGTTTATTTACCCACACTCCTCACAGAAGTCTTTCTGTTCTCCCTCTAAATAGGGCTCAATTCTCATCCTCCTCCAGTGCAACTAATACCCAACACTCTTCCAAAGTTCCTGGTGAAATCCACTACCTCCATTCACATTTCCTCCTCTACTGCCTGCAAACATCTTACTCCATCAGGGCTGTAAAAACAAAACAAAACAAAACACCTTTTTAGATACTTTGTGAATTATCCATGCGAGGCTTTAATTTTAAGGATGACTAAGGAAGGTAATCAAACTAGGTACCACTGCTTTTTGTATGAAAAGCTGACTTTGTTGTTTAGCTTATTAAAACAAAAATAACTCAAAAACCTTTAAGTAACGACAATACTTCTAGTTGGTCGGTGGCTTTTAAAGGTGAGCATACTTCTGAAGGCAACAAACATTCATTAGCAAACTTGGTTCAAAGTAAAAGAATTCACACCAATATTGGAGTAGACATTTGGTTGGTTCAAATGACCAATTACAAACTGAGATTCAGTTCACTGGGGACAGGGACCATGCACTATTCATCTTTTGTGTTCTGGTACTGAGTTTAATAAACTTTCTCAAGTTACTGTAACTAAAGGGAAGAAAAACTGATCTTTAAATAGTGTCCACAGTTTGTCACTCTAGCAGATGTACAACTATTTCAAGGGTATATTACATTCTCAAAACAAGACAAATTTCTACAGAAATATACCATACAAATGATGGAGAGGGGGAGGTAGAGGTGATGAAGCCAGCTGTAGCACAGTAGTCAGACTGCCTCAGTGGAATCCTGGCTCTGTTATCTGACTAGCCTAGGCAAATTACTTATTCTCTTTGTGGCTCAGTTTCCGCATCTGTAAAATGGGAGAAATAGTATCTGCTTATTAAGTTGTGGTAAGGATTAAATGAATCAATATATGTAAAGCACTTAGAATAGTGCCCCATTGTAATATGACTCAAATATTATTATTACTATGCTGCAAAATGAAACAACAGTTGTGTATTTTTAGGGTTGATCTTAAATTTAAAAAGTGATTTAACATGCTCATCAAAATTCCCTTCTTTCTCGCTCACCTTCTTTCTTCCACGGTTAAACTCAATTCTTTAAAGGGTTCATTGTAGTCCTAACTAATAAGCAGATTCAAACACTGAAATGATGACACCTGACTTTACTTCAATGATTACACTTGTACTCCTCTCTTCCCTTCTCCCTCCAGCTGTTTTTACATTCTTCTCTTATTCTATTCCTTTGTATGTTTCCATTCCTACCTCTTGATCTGACTCCCTTCCTTCTCCATCTTTTTCCTCCTGCCCATTCCTGGCCGCTGTCTCCCCCTTCTGCTCATGATGCCCTCACTGCTGACATTCTTCACTCTCCATTGCTGCCTTCAACCCTGATAGTTGGAGGCAAGGTCAGTTTGCAATAACAAAAAGCTTGGGTGATTTCTAAGTCACTGAAAATGGCTACATCAAAATCAGTTTCAAATAAATAATTCTGGTCTTTATTCTTTTAGTAGTTAATTTTCTGCATACACTTTGTGTATACATTTTTATTTAAGAACTAGCCATAGCTGTTTTATTACTCTTCAACTTTAAATGCAAAAAAGCCCTTAACAGAAGCAAAGACCTCCAAGTCTGCTTTCTATTTGCTAATACATCATCAACCAGCTTTTTCTAATCTTTTCTTAGGTTTCATCTTTAGGTCCTACAGGCTGGTGAGGCCATTTCTGCCTTGTCCCTTAACTGCCCCAACACTTCCTGTCCCCTAAGAATAGGAGTAACTATTTTCTGTGCCTTGAAGACGCTTCATTAATAAATATCCAGCTAGTTCTAGATACCACAGTCTGAATCTGGAACTCACTTGCCTATGGCTATAGTTACGGAAAAGTGGTAATGGTTTAACTTCAGCAAAGACTCACAGAAAGAGGATCCCAGAACAGGAAAAGTAAAGTAAAAACTTAGATATGAAGAAAAACAGCCCCTCAACAAAGAAGAAAACGGAATAGGTCAAAATGTCCGTTTGTTACTAAGAAAGATCACCAAGCTTCAACAAATTAAACCAAAATTCCAGTACAATGTTAAAAAGGGGTTTAAACCCTTAATTTTACTGCACTGAAAAGACTGACATTTCAGTGTTACAGAAAATGTCATTAACTCACTCTGGCATTTTAGCTGTTTTCCTACCCATATAATTATGTGTGAGTGTAACACTGTCAACGTAAGAAATTTTATGTTGAGAATTTAAACAAATCTTCAGGTTGGATGTTATTTGGAACATCTAGTTACATTTTAAAAAGAGCTGGCTTAATAAAGACTGAAAAAATACTAGTATTCAGTATGGCTGAAAAATAGTACTGATGAAGAGAACAGGGCTTGATTTCCAGAGTAATTACATTATACTTAAATACATTTAATATGCTTAACACAATTTGGTATTTTAAAATTTATTTATTGAGGAGTACCTCATCATTATGAATTTGTTACAAAAATGAAAAAAAAAATCAATTTATAGTTTAAAATACCCTTAGCATTTCAAATGTTGGTGTTCAACTCTCCCTTACATATTCAGCTCCTACCAGCCCATAATAAACAATCATAGTACTGTGAAATAAGAACATTAACGTTGCATATGTATTCTATCATACCACATAAACCTTAAAAAAACCACTTTTCTTCAGATGGCTAAACAAACAAAAACTAATATTATAGAAGAATTAATACTGTGAAGATGGCCTGATTCTCCAAATTGATCTACAGATTCACACAATCCCTGTCAAATCCCAGCTTCTTTTTTGCAGAAACTGACCAGCTGATCCTAAAATTCATATGGAAATGCAAGGGACAGAGAATAACCAAAACAACCTTGAAAAAGAAGAACAAAGTTGAAAGACTCATACTTCCTGAATTCAAAACTTACAAGCTACAGTAATCAAGACTATGTGGTACTGCATAAAGACATATAGGTTGTGGAATAGAACAAAGAGTTCAGAAATAAACATTATATTTATGGTCAACTTATTTTTCAACAAGAGTGTCAAGATAATTCAATAAACAGTCTTTTCACCTAATAGTGCTGGGACAACCATATAATCACATGCAAAAAAATGAAGTCCATCCCTCCCTCTTTAACACCACAAACCAAAAGTAACTGAAAATGGATCACAGGACAAAATGTAAGCGCTAAAGCTATTTAAAAAAACTCCTATAAGAATACAGCAATAAATCTTCATAACTTTGGATCAGGCAATGCTTTCTTAGATATACCAAAGCACAAGTGACAAAAGAAAAATATTAATAAATTGGATACATGTGCTACAAATGACACCATCAAGAATGTGAAAAAGACAAGCAATGGAATGGAAGAAAATACTCTCAAATTATTTTTCTGATAAGCGATTATTACCCAGAATATATAAAGACGTCCTACAACTTAGATTTTTTTTTTCAATAAATACATACTACAGTGCCTTAGCAACTGCAGTGGGTTGAATCCACAGATGTAGAACCTTGTATACAGAGGGCAGGGCAACGGTAAAGTTCTATGCATATTTCCTAGTGTGGGGTGGGGTGGGGTCCCTAAACCCTGTACTGTTCAAGGCTTAAGCATATACAAACAGCCAACACACACAAGAAAAGATGCTCCAGACCATTAATCACTACGGAAATGCAAATCAAAACCATTAGTTACTACTGTACACTCACTAGGATAACCATAATTTTGAAAAAAGCCAGTTTAAGTGTTGGCAAAGATGTGGAGAAAGTGGAACCATTTAACACTGTTTATGGGAAGGTAAAATGGTATGAATACTTTGGAAAACCATTTGGCAGTTTCACAAAATGTCTTTAAAAAAGCTACCCAAGGGACTTCCCTGGTGGTTCAGTGGGTAAGACTCCTCACTCACAATGCAGGGGGCCCGGGTTCAATCCCTAGTCAGGGAACTAGATCCCGCATGCATGTTGCAACTGAGTGTCCACATGCAGCAACTAAGAAGTCCACATGCCTCAACTAAAAGATCCCTCATGCCACAAGGAAGATCCCATGTGCCACAACTAAGACCCGGTGCTGCCAAAATAAATAAATAAATAAAATATTTTTTAAAAAAAAGCTACCTAAGATTACTGAGGTCTAGGTTTACCATACAATCTAGCAATTCCACTCCCAGGTATATACTCAAGAGAAAACAAAACCTTAACTCCACACAAAACCTTGCACACGAATGTTCACACCAGCATTATTCACAATAGCAAAAAATTTGAAACAACCTAGATGTCCACAAACTGATAAATGGACGAATAAAATGAGGTATATCCACACAATGAATGGAATGTTACTCAGCAGTAAAAAGGAATGAAGTGCTAATATATGCTACACCATGGGCGAATCTTGGAAACATTATGCTAAGTGTAATACCACATATTGCATAATTCCATTTATATGCAATGTCCAGAATAGGCAAATCTACAGAGACAGAATGGTTGTCCAGGATTGGGAGGGGGGAGAAAAATCAGCGAACTGCTAATAGGCATGGGGTTTCTTTTTGGGGTGATGAAAGTACTATACACTTAGATTGTGATAATGTCTGCATAACTCTATAAATATACCCACTGAATTACACATTCTAAACTGGTGAATTTAAGGTATATTTTCATCACCTGCAAAAGAAACCCTATGCCCATTAGTTCACATCACATCTATTTCCTTAAATATGACATACACGGAGTACTTAACATGCCAGCTTTACAACTAGGACCACAACTTATATTTAAGTATAAAATATTAAGTTAATGCTCCAAAATGCTGTGGGGTGGTAAGGATGTTTTTATCACTTTCCTCATTCCCTAGAATGTGTACACATGTTTATAGTAGAATGTATAGTGATATAATCTGATTTTCACTTAAAAAAATTACTGTAAACAATTTTATGTACTAAAAATATCTTTGTTATGCCTTCAAAATCAGTTTATAAATTACATAAAGTCAGTCTTCATACAGAGACCTTTGTGTGCCTTGGCTAATGCAAACACTCTTTGCATATTTGTTAACATAAAAATCTGCTCTATTCTAAATATAGACCAGGCTCAGTTTAGAATTACCACATCACCAAGTTGTATAAAATACTTTCTTAGTTCTGGGACAAATAAGCTAAAGCCATCAAAGAAGCATATGAACTAACAAGACTAGCAGACACAAATATGTGTGTGTGCACGAAAAAAAGTATGAATTATATGAATATTTTACAATCATTTAATTTTGAGGGAAAAAAGCTGCTTCATGAAGACTTTATAAAGACTTGTATAAGATATGGTCAATACATTCCACCAGTCAACATATGTAACTAGACATATAGAGCACCATGTTTCAAAATAACCTTAAAGCTTTTTTTAAAAACTTTGAGCTCTTTTCAGAATCAATCTGAAAAATAATCTAACAAGAATATCACATGCTTTCATATGTCTATCAAACTCTCTCTGATGGATCTTCTTGCTTACTCAAATCTTCTTGCTTCCTCAAATCTCCACAGAAAATCAGAGTAACAAGATAGCAAAACCAAGAGCCTATGGATGCTTATAACCACACCACTTAACAAGGAAATCCCAAAATACAAATGGGAGAGGAGAAAACAGGCTACTGTAACCACAATACCTACAGTATCAGCATCTATGCAGTAAGGAAAGGGAAGTAATGGGGCATGTGCTGGACTTGATAACAGAAGAAACTCAAAGTAGCCAACAGGCACCCACTGGAAACCATGGCAGGCCAATTTGATAACAGCAGCTAAACCTGGGAAAAATTTTGTCAAGTCCAATTAAGTGGATGAATGCATGAGGCCTAGAATAAGGCTTAAAGGGTTGAAGCTAACTTCTATGAACTTTTGAAACTGATCTCCCAAGGCTCTCTTCCAGGACTCCATATTGAAGAAAAACTTCTGGGAACAAAAAGCAAAATTGTTAGGACAGGTACAAGGCAAAGCAGAGATAAAAATGAGGTAGGGGAACACAGCCAGGAAACCCCAGAAACCAACCTGCTACATTTCTGAATATCACACAAAATAACAGTGAAGTTAGAAAAGCTCCTCTGAAACACATCTACTTAAAACTCAGGAAAACTAATCTCTGAAAAAAGTGAGTATCACAAAAAGTATTTAGGTCTTACAAAGATACTATAAGAAAAAAATTAGAAGAGTTGTCCCTAAGCAACAAAAATCACACTAGAAAGAACTGCTTAAAAAAAAAGTCAACAAATGGTACTGAGAAAACAATATCCGCATGCAAAAATCAGACCCTTACCTTACACCACATATAAAAATTAGCTCACTATGGACCAAAGACTTAAATGTAAGAACTAAAACTATAAAACTTAGAAGAATACGGGAAATAATTTTGGATTATAATTTTGGATTTGGCAATTATTTCTTTTTCTTTTTCCCCGCAGTACGCGGGCCTCTCACTGTTGTGGCCTCTCCTGTTGCAGAGCACAGGCTCCAGACGCACAGGCCCAGCGGCCACGGCTCATGGGCCCAGCCGCTCCACGGCATGTGGGATCTTCCCGGACCAGGGCACAAACCCATGTCCCCTGCATCGGCAGGCGGACTCTCAACCACTGCGCCACCAGGGAAGCCCGGCAATGATTTCTTGGATATGACACCAAAGGCACAGGCAACAGGCTTCCCTGGTGCCGATGCAGGGGACATGGGTTCGTGGCCCGGTCTGGGAAGATCCCACATGCCGTGGAGCGGCTGGGCCCATGAGCCATGGCCGCTGGGACTGTGCATCCGGAGTCTGTGCTCTGCAACAGGAGAGGCCACAACAGTGAGAGGCCCGCGTACTGCCGGGGAAAAAAAAAAGAAAGCACAGGCAACAAAAGAAAAAATTTGGACTTCATCAAAATTAAAACCTTTTGTGCACTAAAATATATATTTTTTATATATATATATATACACGTATATATGAAGTTGGCCTACAGAATGGGAGAAAATACTTGCAAATCATGTATATGATAAGGGATCAATATCCAGAGTATATGAAGAACTCATACAACTTAACAACAAAATACTCAACTAAAATATGGACAAAGGACTTGAGTAGACATTTCTCCAAAGAAGATAAATGACCAATAATCACATGAAAAGATGCTCAACACCAGTAGTCATCAGAGAATCTCAAATCAAAACTACAATGAAATATTACTTCACACCTGTTAGGATGGTTATTATCAGAAAACCAGAGGAGTAAGTGTTGGTGGGGCTTCCCTGGTGGCACAGGGGTCAAGAATCCGCCTGCAAATGCAGGGGACATGGGTTCGAGCCCTGGTCTGGGAAGATCCCACATGCTGCGGAGCAACTAAGCCCATGCGCCACAACTACTGAGCCTGCATTCTAGAGCCCACACGCCCAGAGCCCGTGCTCTGCAACAAGAGAAGCCACAGCAATGAAGAGTAGCCACTTTCCGCAACCAGAGAAAAGCCTGTGCGCAGCAACAAAGACCCAATGCAGCCAAAAACACCAAAAAAGAGTGTTGGTGAGGATGTGAAATTGGCATCTGTGTGCATTACTAGTTGGAATATGAGATGGTGCTATTGCTATGGAAAACAGTACGGCAGTTCCTCAAAAAATTAAACCCAGAATTACAATGTGATCCAGTAAATCCATTTCTGGGTATACACCCTGAAATACTGAAAGCAAGGAATTGAGCAATCTGTATATTCATGTTTATAGCAGCTATCCATCTGTCCATTAACAAATTAAAATGGATGAACAACTGTAGTACAAACATACAATGGAATATTACTCAGCTTTAGAAAGAAAGGAAATTCTGACACATGCTACAACAAACACGAATCTTGAAGACATCAGGTAAAGTGGAATAAGCTAGACATGAAAGTTCAAGTATTTTAAGATTCCACTTACAGGAGGTACCAAGAATAGTGAAATTCATAGCAATGTAGAATGGTGGTTGCTGGGGGTGGGGAGAAAGGGGAAATGTGAAGTTTGATTACAAAACAGACTTTCAGTTTGTGAAGATAAAACGTTCTGGATATGGATGGATGGTGGGGATGGGTGCACACAATGTGAATGTACTTAATGTCACTGAACTGTACACTTAAAAACGGTTTAAATGTTACATTTTATGTTATATTTTACCACAATTAAAAACACCAAAAAATTTAACAAACCAACACACCTCCAAACTAACAGACATTAAAAAAATGATTCAGATGGTGAATTTGCACCTACAAGACGGTGGAGGAGTAAGACATGGAGATCACCTTCCTCCCCACAAATACATCAAAACTACATCTACATATGGAGCAAGCTACAGAACACCTACTGAACGCTGGCACAAGACCTCAGGCCTCTCAAAAGGCAAGAAACTCCCCACGTACCTGGGTAGGGCAAAAGAAAAAACAGAGACAAAAGGATAGGGACGGGACCTGCACCAGTGGGAGGGAGCTGTGAAGGAGGAAAGGTTTCCACACACTAGGAAGCCCCTTCGCAGGCAGAGACTGCGGGTGGTGGAGCAGGGAGCTTCGGGGCCACGGAGGAGAGCACAGCAACAGGGGTGCGGAGGGCAAAGCGGAGAGATCCCCGCACAGAGGATCGGTGCTGACCAGCACTCACCAGCCCAAGAGGCTTGTCTGCTCCCCCACCGGGGCGGGCGGGGGCTGGGAGCTGAGGCTCAGGCTTCAGAGGTCAGATCCCAGGGACAGGACTGGGGTTGGCTGCGTGAACACAGCCTGAAGGGGGCTAGTGCGCCACAGCTAGCTGGGAGGGAGTCCGGAAAAAGTCTGGAGCTGCCGAAGAAGCAAAAGACCACTGTTTCCAGGTGTGCGAGGAGAGGGGATTCAGAGCACCGCCTAAATGAGCTCCAGAGACAGGCACGAGCCGTGGCTATCAGCACGGACACCAGAGATGGGCATGAGACCCTAAGGCTGCCGCTGCAGTCACCAAGAAGCCTGTGTGCGAGCACAGGTCACTGTCCACACAGCCCCTCCCGGGAGCCTGTGCAGCCCGCCACTGCCAGGGTCCCGTGATCCAGGGACAATTTCCCTGGGAGAACACACGGTGCGCCTAAGGCTGGTGCAACGTCCTGCTGGCCTCTGCTGCCTGCTGCCGCAGCCTCGCCCTGCATCCATACCCCTCCCCACCCCAGAGCCTGAGTGAGCTCCCGAATCAGCCAATTCTTTAACCTTGTCCTGTCTGGGTGGGGAACAGACGCCCTCAGGCAACGTACACGCAAAGGTGGGTCCAAACCCAAAGCTGAACCCCAAGAGCTGTGCAACATAGAAGGGAAAGGGAAATTTCTCCAGGTAGCCTCAGGAGCAGCGGATTAAATCTCCACAATCAACTTGATGTACCTCCATCTGTGGAATACGTGAATAGACAACAAATCATCCCAAAGTTGAGGTGGTGGACTTTGGGAGCAACTATAGACTTGGGGTTTGCTTTCTGCATCTAATTTATTTCTGGTTTTATGTTTATCTTAGTTTAGTATTTAGAGCTTATTATGACTGGTAGATTTGCTTATTGATTTGGTTGCTCTCTTCCTTTTTTAATTTTTTATATATATATATTTTTTCCTTTTTCTCTTTTTGTGTGTATGTGTATGCTTCTTCGTGTGATTTCTGTCTGTATAGCTTTGCTTTTGCCATTTGTCCTAGGGTTCTGACTGTCCGTTTTTTGTTTTTGTTTTTTAATATAGATTTTAGCACTTGTTATCATTGGAAGATTTGTTTTTTTTGGTTTGGTTGCACTCTTCTTTCCTTCTTTTTAAAATTACTTTTATTATTTTTAATAATTAATTTTAATACCTTTATTTTATTTATTTCTTTTCTTTCTTTCTTTTTTCTCCCTTTTTTTCTGAGCTGTGTGGCTGACAGGGTCTTGGTGCTCTGGGCGGGTGTCAGGCCTGTGTCTCTGAGGTGGGAGAGGCGAGTTCAGGACACTGGTCCACCAGAGACCTCCCGACCCCACATAATATCAAACTGCGAAAGCTCTCCCACAGATCTCCATCTCAAAGCCAAGATCGAGCTCAACTCAACGAGCAGCAAGCTACAGTTCTGGACACGCTATGCCAAACAACTAGCAACACAGGAACACAAACACACCCATTAGCAGAGAGGCTGCCTAAAATCATGGTCACAGACACCCCAAAACACACCACCAGATACTGTCCTGCCTATCAGAAAGACAAGATCCAGCCTCATCCACCAGAACACAGGCACTAGTCCCCTCCACCAGGAAGCCTACACAACCCACCGAACCAACCTTACCCACTGGAAGGAGACACCAAAAACAATGGAAACTACGAACCTGCAGCCTGCGAAATGGAGACCCCAAACACAGCAAGTTAGGAAAAATGAGAAGACAGAGACATACACAGCGGATGAAAGAGCAGGATAAAAACCCACCAGACCTAACAAATGAAGAGGAAATAGGCAGTCTGCCTGAAAAAGAATTCAGAGTAATGACAGTAAAGATGATCCAAAATCTTGGAAATAGAAGGAAGAAAATACAAGAAATGTTTAATAAGGACCTAGAAGAACTAAAGAGCAAACCAACAGTGATGAACACCACAATAACTGAAGTTAAAAATTCTCTAGAAGGAATCAATAGCAGAATAACTGAGGGAGGAGAACGGATACATGACCTGGAAGATAAAATAGTGGAAATAACTACTGCAAAGCAGAATAAAGAACAAAGAATGAAAAGAATTGAGGACAATCTCAGAGACCTCTGGAACAACATTAAACGCAACAACATTCAAATTACAGGGATCCCAGAAGAAGAAGAGAAAAAAAAAAGGGACTGAAAAAATATTTGAAGAGATTACAGTTGAAAACTTCCCTAATATGGGAAAGGAAATAGTCAATCAAGTCCAGGAAGCACAGAGAGTCCCATACAGGATAAATCCAAGGAGAAACATGCCAAGACACACATTAATCAAACTATCAAAAATTAAATACAAAGAAAACATATTAAAACCAGCAAGGGAAAAATAACATACAAGGGAATCCCCAGAAGGTTAACAGCTGATCTTTCAGCAGAAACTCTGCAAGCCAGAAGGGAGTGGCAGGACATATTTACAGTGATGAAAGGGAAAAACCTACAACCAGATTACTCTACCCAGAGAGGATCTCATTCAGATTGGATGCAGAAACTAAAACCTGTACAGATAAGCAAAAGCTAAGAGAATTCTGCACCACCAAACCAGCTCTACAACAAATGCTAAAGGAACTTCTCTAAGCAGGAAACACAAGAGGAGGAAAAGACGTACAATAACAAACCCAAAACAATTAAGAGAATGGTAATAGGAACATACATATCAATAACTACCTTAACTATAAATGGATTAAATGCTCCAACCAAAAGACACAGACTGGCTGAATGGATACAAAAACACCACCCATATATATGCTGTCTACAAGAGACCCACTTCAGACCTAGGGACACATGCAGACAGAAAGTGAGGGAATGGGAAAAGATATGCCATGCAAATGGAAACCAAAAGAACGCTGGAGTAGCAATTCTCAAATCAGACAAAATAGACTCTAAAATAAAGACTATTACAAGAAACAAAGATGCACCCTACATAATGATCAAGGGATCAATCCAAGAAAAAGATATAACAATTGTAAATATTTATGCACCCAACATAGGAGCACCTCAATACATAAGGCAAATACTAACAGCCATAAAAGGGGAAATCGACAGTAACACAATCATAGTAGGGGACTTTAGCACCCCACTTTCACCAATGGACAGATCATCCAAAATGAAAATAAATAAGGAAACACAAGCTTTAAATGATACGTTAAACAAGATGGACTTAATTGATATTTATAGGACATTCCATCCAAAAACAGAAGATTACACTTTCTTCTCAAGTGCTCATGGAACACTGTCCAAGATAGATCATATCTTGGGTCACAAACCAAGCCTAGGTAAATGTAAGAAAAATTAAATCGTATCAAGTATCTTTTCCAACCACAATGCTATGAGACTAGATATCAATTACAGGAAAATATCTGTAAAAAATACAAATACATGGAGGCTAAACAATACATTACTTAACCAAGAGATCAGAGAAGAAATCAAAAAGGAAACCAAAGAATACCTAGAAACAAATGACAATGAAAACACGATAACCCAAAACCTATGGGATGCAGCAAAAGCAGTTCTAAGAGGGAAGTTTATAGCAATACAACCCTACCACAAGAAACAAGAAAAATTTCAAATAAACAACCTAAACTTACACCTAAAGCAATTAGAGAAAGAAGAACAAAAAACCACCAAAGTTAGCAGAAGGAAAGAAAGCATAAAGATCAGATCAGAAATAAATGAAAAAGAAATGAAGGAAATGATAGCAAAGATCAGTAAAACTAAAAACTAAAATTAATAAACAATTAGCCAGACTCATCAAGAAAAAAGGAAGACTCAAATCAACAGAATTAGAAATGAAAAAGGAGAAGTAACAACTGACACTGAAGAAATACAAAGGATTATGAGAGATTACTACAAGCAAGTGTATGCCAATAAAATGAACAAACTGGGAGAAATGGACATTCTTAGAAAAGCACAACCTTCTGAGACTGAACCAGGTAGAAACAGAAAATATAAACAGACCGATCGCAAGCACTGAAATTGAAACTGTGATTAAAAATCTTCCAACAAACAAAAGCCCAGGACCAGATGGCTTCACAGGTGAATTCAAACATTTAGAGAAGAGCTAACACCTATCCTTCTTAAACTCTTCCAAAACATACCAGAGGGAGGAATACTCCTGAACTCATTCTACAAGGCCACCATCACCCTGATACCAAAACCAGACAAAGATGTCACAAAGAAAGAAAACTACAGGCCAGTATCAGTGATGAACATAGATGCAAAAATCCTCAACAAAATAGTAGCACACAGAATCCAACAGCACATTAAACGGTACACACCATGATCAAGTGGGGTTTATTGCAGGAATGCAAAGATTCTTCAATATTTTCAATATATGCAAATCAATCAATGTGATACACCATATTAACAAACTGAACGAGAAAAACCATATGATCATCTCAACAGACGCAGAAAAAGCTTTCGACAAAATTCAACACCCATGTATGATAAAAACCCTCCAGAAAGTAGGCATAGAGGGACTTACTTCAACATAATAAAGGCCATATATGACAAACCCACATCCAACATCGTTCTCAATGGTGAAAAACTGAAAGCACTTCCACGAAGATCAGGAACAAGACAAGGTTGCCCACTCTCACCACTTTTATTCAACATTATTTTGGAAGTTTTAGCCATAGCAATCAGAGAAGAAAAAGAAATAAAAGGAATCCAAATTGGAAAAGAAGAAGTAAAACTGTCACTGTTTGCAGATAACATGATACTATACATAGAGAATCCTAAAAATGCTACCAGAAAACTACTAGAGCTAATCAATGAATTTGTAAAGTAGCAGGATACAAAATTAAAGCACAGAAATCTTTTGCATTCCTATACATTAATGATGAAAAATCTGAAAGAGAAATTAAAGAAACACTCCCATTTACCACTGCAACAACAACAACAAAATACCTAGGAATAAACCTACTTAGGGAGACAAAAGACCTGTATGCAGAAAACTATAAGACACTGATGAAAGAAATTAAAGATGACACAAACAGATTGAGAGATGTATTGTGTTCATGGATTGGAACAATTAACATTGTTAAAAAGACCATACTACTCAAGGCAATCTACAGATTCAGTGCAATCCCTATCAAACTACCAATGGCATTTTTCACAGCATTAGAACAAAAAACTTCACTATTTATATGGAAACACAAAAGACCCCAAAGAGCCAAAGCAACCCTGAGAAAGAAAACGGAGCTGGAGCAATCAGGCTCCCTGACTTCAGACTATACTACAAAGCTACAGTAATCAAGAAAGTATGGTACTGGCACAAAAACAGAAATATAGATCAATGGAACAAGATAGAAAGCCCAGAGATAAACCCACGCACATATGGTCACTTTATCTTTGATAAAGGAGGCTAGAATATACAATGGAGAAAAGACAGCCTCTTCAGTAAGTGGTGCTGGGAAAAGTGGACAGGTACATGTAAAAGAAAGAAATTAGAACACTCCCTAACACCATACACAAAAATAAACTCAAAATGCATTAAAGACCTAAACCTAAGGCCGGACACTATCAAACTCTTAGAGGAAAACATAGGCAGAACACTCTATGACATAAATCACAGCAAGATCCTTTTTGACCCACCTCCTAGAGAAATGGAAATAAAAACAAAAATAAACAAATGGGAGCTAATGAACCTCAAAACTTTTGCACAGCAAAGGAAACCATAAACACCACCAAAAGACAACCCTCAGAATGGGAGAAAACATTTGCAAATAAAGCAACTGACAAAGGATTAATCTCCAAAATTTACAAGCAGCTCATGCAGCTCAATAACAAAAAAACAAACAACCCAATCCAAAAATGGGCAGAAGACCTAAACAAACATTTCTCCAAAGAAGATATACAGACTGCCAACAAATACATGAAAGGATGCTGAACATCACTAATCATTAGAGAAATGCAAATCAAAACTACCATGAAGTATCACCTCACACCAGTCAGAATGGTCATCATCAAAAAATCTACAAACACGGGCTTCCCTGTGGCACAGTGGTTGAGAATCTGCCTGCTAATGCAGGGACATGGGTTCGAGCCCTGGTCTGGGAGGAACCCACATGCCGCGGAGCAACTAGGCCCGTGAGCCACAACTACTGAGCCTGCGCGTCTGGAGCCTGTGCTCCACAACAAGAGAGGCCCACGCACCGCGATGAACAGTGGCCCCCACTTGCCACAACTAGAGAAAGCCCTCGCACAGAAACGAAGACCCAACACAGCAAAAATAAATAAATAAATAAATAAACTCCTACCCCCAACATCTTAAAAAAAAAATCTACAAACAATAAATGCTGGAGACGGTGTGGAGAACAGGGAACCCTCTTGCACTGTTGGTAGGAATGTAAATTGATACAGCCACTATGGAGAACGGTATGGAGGTTCCTTAAAAAACTAGAACTACCATACGACCCAGTAATCCCACTACTGGGCATATACCCTGAGAAAACCAAAATTCAAAAAGTCATGTACCACAATGTTCATTGCAGCTCTATTTACAATAGCCAGGACATGGAAGCAACCTGTGTGTCCACTGACAGATGAGTGGATAAAGAAGATGTGGCATATATATATATACAATGGCAAATTACTGAGCCATATATAGAAACGAAACTGAGTTATCTGTAGTGAGGTGGAAAGACCTAGAGTCTTTCATACAGAGTGAAGTAAGTCAGAAAGAGAAAAACAAATACTGTATGCTAACACATATATATGGAATCCCCCCACACAAAAAAAATGGTTCTGAAGAACATAGGGGCAGGACAGGAATAAAGATGCAGACGTAGAGAATGGACTTGACACGGGGTGGGGGAAGGGTAAGCTGGGATGAAGTGAGAGAGTGGCATGGACATATATACACTACCAGATGTAAAGTAGATAGCTAGTGGGAATCAGCCGCATAGCACAGGGAAATCAGCTAGGTGCTTTGTGTCCACCTAGAGGGGTGGGATAGGGAGGGTGGGAGGGAGACACAAGACGGAGGAAATATGTGGATGTATGTACATGTATAACTGATTCACTGTTACACAGCAGAAACTAACACAGCATTGTAAAGCAATTATACTCCAATAAAGATGTTGAAAATAAAAGAAAAAAAAAGATTCATAACACAAAACCTAAGTAAAAAAGATATGAAATCACACATTCAAAGAGCACATCACACCCAGAACATAAGAGCATATCAACCCAGAACCACCTAGATTTTTAAGGAAAAAAAATCCTTTGGCCACTTAGGCAAAAATAAATATAAGAAAGTTAGATCACCACCCAAACTGCCAGCAATGCTTTATACCAGAAAAAAAGAAAAAAGCAATTGTTACACATTTAAGATATTTAAGAAAGCACAAGCCAAAAATTTTATATCCAGCAAAACTGACCTTGGATATAAAGGGCACAAACAATTATCAACATCCAAGGATTCAGACAATATTGTTTCCATGATCTTCAAGATAACTTTAAACAATCAAAATGACTACAGAGACTTCAACATACGCACTGGTAGTGAACAATACAAATAAAGTTACTTGCAGAACTAAGCTTGAATGAAGATTAAAAGGGAGAGTTTTGTAATGGCTATTTATGATAATGTAGGTACAACTTTTAAAAACCAGGGGTGAGAGGGGAAAGCAAACAAAAACATTTAACTGTTCTCAGTAATTACACTGGTGGTGGTTATACTGTAATTCTGAGACATGTTTGTGTAATGTGGGATTAACAAGTGATATTGGGATATTTAAATCCTGTCATTCCCACATCCTTCAAAACTAAGATTTTTGGTGTGAAAGAAAGGTCACAGAGATGTAATACAAAAGAGGTTAAAGAAAAGAAAAAAGAAAGAAGTAAAAAATGCTATTGTTGCTTGAATCAGAATGAATTCCTAAGATATCTTAAATATATATATTTAAAATGTATATATATATAATAAGTCCACCTATATTTTGTATAGTTCATATATTTACTGTTAAATGAAAAACAATATGTTGATGTGTATAGTGAATACATATTTACTATGTATTTCCTTGCTCTGTTCATTGAAGATGCCTAAAAACAAGACAAACATAGCAACAATGAGTATCTCCAGGGTCCAGGTTGATATCTTGTAATACCACTTTCTACTAAAAGAAAAAGCAGGGTTTCTTAAAGAAATGGCCATTTCAGCTGTGGATATAAAACATACAGGATGAACCTGGAATATCTTGCTATAACAGATACTGAGGAAACTATCCCAGACTATATGGGTACAGACAGAGTTACCAGATGGTCCAGCAATTCTACTCCTGGGTATATATTCAATAGAAACCAAAACATCTATCTACACAAAAACATACATAAATGTTCATAGTAGCAATATAACAGCCAAACAGTAGAAACAACCCAAATGTCCACTAACTGATAAATGTATATACAAAATGTGGTATAATGGTAGTTCAGCAAGAAAAATAAATGAAGTACTGATACACGCTACAACACAGACGAACCTTGAAAACATTATGTACTAAGTGAAAGAGGCCAGTCACAAAGGACCACACATTGAATGATTCCATTTATAGGGTATGTCCAGAATAGGCTGGTTGGAAGAATGGGAAGAGATGGCTAAAGGATGTGAGATTTCTTCTTGGGGTGATACAGATTTCTAAAATTGACGTACAACTTTGTGAACGTACGCAAAAACCACTGAATTGTACACTTTCAAAGGATGAAATATATGGTATGTAAATTTTATCTCAACAAAGGTGGTAAATACAGGGCAAGAATCAAGTATTTATTCTGCCTTGCCTATATGAACTTGTACCACCGGATGTCCAAATAGTGATGAATCACAACATTTCACTATACAAATATTCCAATTAATAAATGAAGAAGAAATGACAGAATTAAAGTATCACAACGAATAAAAGGATCTAGGCATTGAATATCGACAGCTGCTAACACCACAAAAAGACAACCAGACATCAGGTGCCTGCTGATTAAAGAATATAACATCACCTGTAGTCCTGCCAAAGGGATCTAACATGAGTCTGATCAAATTTCTGGATCCAACTGGCAATTTGCAGGGAATACAGCAACAAAGGAACATAATAAACTGCACCATGAATATACAGTTAGTAAAACCCAGACAGGTGGAAACTCTACAGGTATAATGTCCTAGGTCCTTCAACAGATAAAATTTAAGTAAAAGAAAGGGATAGAGGGGAAACCTGTACCTTGAGATTTAAGAAACCTACCAAATCCTTAATAATGGGAAAGGATAGGACAGTTTTTCTATCCCTTTGTGGAGGGAAGGAAAGGGTTGACATTGGGATGGAGCACATGAAGGCACTTCTGGGGTAGTTAGCAAAGTTCCCTTGTTTGAGTGGTAGTTACAAAGTTGTTTACCTTATAATAATTCACTATGCTATATATTTAGTGGTTTTACATGTTTGTGTTTCATTTTGTAACAATTAAAAAAAACCACCTCCTCAGCGCTTCCACTGTTGGGGGGCATGGGTTCGATCCCTGGTCGGGGAACTAAGATCTTGCATGCCACGTGGCATGGCCAAAAAAACTCAACCAACCAACGAAACAAAAAACATAAAAAACCCCACTTCATTTCATATACGCACAGTTACACTACAGCACTAAAGAATACCAAATAGATGAAATAGAACAAGACCCAAAGGATAAGGTCAGAGAATCAAACAGAAGTGAAAGAGTGGAGTTATCTGGGGAATGGTTTATGAAGAGTTGTAACGTCAGCTCAGTCTCACAACCTGACAGGTCAGGATCACATGAAAAGTGAAGGGAAAGCACCACATGGAAAAATAGGGATGCACAATGTGTAAATCCTAAGATTGATGTATGGCTGAAGGAGGAATTGGGGCCTAACTCAAAAGAGGACTTCACTGGATTTCACCCAATGAGAAAAGCAAATCAAAATCTGACAGTATTTTCATTATTCACTTGTATACTCATTTCCTCCTTAGAAATCACTGGCATCAATAATTAGTGTGCCCTATTTCTGAAACACATTAGGAACATTTCTTAAACATATTAGACACAAGCGAGAACTGCAGCATGCGATCAGGCTAGGGATCTAGGTTCAAATGCCAATCACGTAACGGCTACTTTCTGGACAAGTAACTTAGTAATTGCATGTTTCCTCAGGAGGAGAATACTTCAGCTGCCATAAGTAAAACGCCTATTACATAGTGGGATTTTTTAAAAAAAAATAAATTTATTTATTTTATTTCTTTATTTTTGGCTGCGTTGGGTCTTTGTTGCTGCGCATGGGCTTTCTCTAGTTGCAGCGAGTGGGGTCTACTCTTCATTGCAGTGCACGGGCTTCTCATTGCAGTGGCTTCTCTTGTTGCAGAGCATGGGCTCTAGGTGCGTAGGCTTCAGTAGTTGTGGCATGTGGGCTCAGTAGTTGTGACTCGCGGGCTATAGAGTGCAGGCTCAGTAGTTATGGCGCACGGGCTTAGTTGCTCTCCAGCTCGTGGTACCTTTCCGGACCAGGGCTCGAACCCATGTCCCCTGCATGGGCAGGCGGATTCTTAACCACTGTGCCACCAGGGAAGCCCTACAGAGTGGGATCTTAATAAATTTTCATCCACACAATTTATAGTTGAAAAGGAATTTAGAAATCATCTAGTCTAATAATCTCAAATTTACAATCCAGGAAACGTGTTTGGTCAGTACATATCATTTTGAACATAAAAGATACAGAATACGTCCATTATCACAGAAAGTTCTACTGGACAGCCCTACGGTATTTCCCAGTAGCATTAATGGATTTTGAACATAAGATTATTCTTCGACTAATTGCTTTATTAAATTAAAAAGCAGAAGCATAAGTGAGCTATAATATAAACAACCACTCAGATTTCAAAGACATTTTACTTTTGTAGGTAAAAGAATTAAACATGCTGATTTAACTTCTACAAAACGGCCAGTGTACAGTCATCTCTCAGTAGCCACAGGTGGGGGATTGGTTTTAGGACCCCTCCACATTTACCGAAATCCATGGATACTCAAGTCTCATGTAAAATGGCATAGTAATGGCATATATCCTACGCACATCCTTCCTTACACTTTAAGTCATCTCTAGATTACTTATAATACCTAATACAATGCAAATGCTATGTAAATAGTTGCTGGTGTGGGGTAAATACAAGTTTTGCTTTTTGTAAATGAATTTTTTCCCAAATATTTTTGATCTGCAGTTGGTTGAATCCACAGATGCAGAACCCACAGACATGGAGGGCTGACTGTATAACAGATTATGAGACACAGGGGAAACATCAAAATTTAAACGAACAGTCTTCAACTTTAGCAGGCATCAGTATCACCTGGGAAGCTTGTTAAGGTAGAGGATCCCAGGTCCCACCACAAATATTCTGATTACATAGGTTTAAGGTACAGCCCACTAAAGCATGTTTTAGAGGAGCATCCTGATAATTCTCATGCCGAGCGTTGGTGAATCACAACTGGCACATCACAAAAGCTTTACACATCAACTGCTTTTAGTGAAAAATTTCAGGGCTATGAAAAGATTCCTAGTAACAGATACTTGAGGCAGAAATACTGATAACTGCATCAACAATGGAGTCTAGATCTGGGTGCGATTTTTAGCTTTTGTCACTCAGCTGCTCTGTGACTTCAGACAAAGTGTTTAACCTTTATGATTCTTTTCTTCCTTATCTGGGGTAAGAAAGAGAATATCAACCTTAAGTAAGTGTTTAGGAACCACATACCAAAATAAACCTAACAAGGAAAAACAAATGTCAAAACCCAAGAATCTCTTCCCATGAAATAAATAAATAAATATAGGTAGACATTTATCTCCAGATAAACATAAAGGTAATGAAATAAAGCAAAATTAAAGGCTGGCAGATTTGAGTAACAAAAAAATTTATGTCAAAACCTACCATAGGGCTTCCCTGGTGGTGCAGTGGTTGAGAATCCGCCTGCCGATGCAGGGGACACGGGTTTGTGCCCGGGTCCGGGAAGACCCACAAGCTGCGGAGCGGCTGGGCCCGTGAGCCATGGCCGCTGAGCCTGCGCGTCCAGAGCCTGTGCTCCGCAACGGGAGAGGCCACAACAGTGAGAGGCCCGTGTACCGCAAAAACAAACAAACAAACAAAACAAAAAACCCCCACCATAAACAAAATTAGAAGCCAAACTACTAAAATATCTTCTAATATGGTAAGATTCATAACAAACTCAAATAAGAGGCTAAAAAACACATTAGTACTTAACAGAAAAGCAACATTTATTAATGAGCTAAATTTAAACTTTAAATTTTAGAAATACCAAAAAGTTTCCCTAAAGCCCCCAATTAGAAGAAGATTACAAATGTGATCTGTGTTCTTATGGTCCTTGAAGAACTACAGATGAATAGGCTATTTCTTACTAGAACAGATAAAATTCACCAAACACTCAAAATCAATCTAGTGATAATAACATAGCTTTTAGTCTCACTTCTTAACACTTTAGGAGGTTTACCCATGGTTTTTTCAACCTCAGCACTACTGACATTTTGTACCAGGTTAACTTTTTGTTTTGCAGGAATATCCTATGCATCGTAGGATGTTTAACAGCATTCCCGGCTTCTATCCACCAGATGCCAGTAGTACCCCTTTCCCATCTGTGACAACCAAAAATGTCTCTAAACATTGTAAAATGTCCCTTGGTGGGCAAAGCTGCCTCTGGTTGAGTTACACTGGGTCAATCTATACTATCCTTTTCTGGTGCCATATTAAAAATTACTTCTCCAGAAACAGCCACATCTAACCCCAACTAGGACCAGTCCAATTCTGTCTGTTCTCATATTGCTGTTGTGTGCTGGATCTAAGAATTGTGAAAAAAACAGACAAAAACCCTTTTCTGTGCTGAAAAAAATACACACATATATGCTTGCACAAGCAAAAACTATTTCTGAAAGGGCACACAGAAACTGTGCACAGCAAATGCTGTAGGGCAGGGGGCTTAGATACCTGGATGGGAGGGAGGTTTATCATATCCCTTTTTCTACTGTTTTCATTTACCATGTGTATGTTAGTTTTCAATAATAAAACATTTAAAATGTGTCTATGTGGGGAGGATGAATATAGAGGAAAATGTGGAAGAATTCACTCAACAGACCTATGAGCAACAAGATTTGATACATTCTATTGACAAACTATTGCCAAATACCAACTTTATGTGAGGTACTGGTGAGTATAGCCAAAAAAGAAAGGAAACAACCCCCCCCCTGTCCTTTTGGGGCAGGGAGGTTACATTTAACTTTATCTAGATTCCTCTGTTTGAGAGAAATTTAGGGCTTTCACAATACAAATTTAAACAAAATCCTTAACTAACCAAATTGCCCAAAATGTTATTCTTTCACAAGTGGCAATTGGTTATGACAATTTTATGAGCAATCTGAGTATAAATAAGCAACAGTTGGTGTAAACTGAATGAAATCTACCATTAAAAAATCTTGAATAAATTTCTATGCAAAGACTATTAATAAAAATTAGAATGGGAGAATGCTTTATTATCAGACAAAGAACAGGGATTGTGGGCACTTTTCTAGAGAGAAAAGAATGGCTTTCCTTTAAATCACTTAAGTCTTTACAGGGGAAGAAAGGAATGCAAAAAGAAAATCTTTAAATTTTCAAGTGGTATCTACTAGTCAAGAACCAAGCCAACTAAGAAAGATTAAGACTGCAAGCAAAAAGTGGTAATCAAATTTTAGCACAAGCAAATACAAGTTCCTTTATGTGTATCAGCTGACTAATCTTAAATGTATTAAGTGAAACTCAGATATGACATAGATGGTGCATTCTTAGATGTCATCACAGTCAAAAATCATTAGTTCTGAATACTGCCCTTAACTTATTGTGTACTCTTGAGACATTAAACAAAGCTACATTTAAATTTGGCATACTATAACGTTTCAACTGCTGCAGCTCAAAAAAGAGGCAACAGAACTAAAGAAAGAGAAGATTAAAATGATCACACGAATTGGAGAGAGATATGAGACTAGACCATGACCAAAAAAATACTAAGAGTGTGTTCATTACAACCTTATCTTAAGAGAACTCAAAAGACTTGGAATTAATATAAGAAACAAATGCATCATAAACTTGACTAACCAAACTAATGAACAGAGTTTCTAGGAAAAGCTGGGTCAATTATCTATTCTACGACTGACACTGGGGAGGATGCTCTCCCACAGTACATACTTTGTGGAGGCACTACTGGTTCCAGGGCTTTTTTATATACTTCATTAGATTTATCTTGAGCTTGATCCAGCAAGGCCATTCTTCAATTACTAATCTCAATTACATAAACCTCACTGCATCCAGTGAGCAAAGGATAGATTTATCTAATTAGGTTACATATAAAAGTCATTTCCTGCTGGTAGCCATCCAACCTTCTAAATAGAGAAAGTAACAATGATAAAAGACAGCTCTGTTGACACTAACTTTTAAAACAAGACCAACTTGACCTTTAGGGGATTTTTTTACTTTTAAATTTGTTAATGTGAAAAAATAAAATAAAGCCACATAAATATTTTTAAATATTTTTACATAATGAATGCATATTTATTATAAAACTAGATATATGTTGTTACTAGCATCTTTAAATTGAAGCTTGTTATGGTTTAATTTACCGAATGGTGTTCAATTTACTTAGTGGTGGAGACTCATGCTTTTTTAAAGTCTACCATGACATTCCATTATAACCTTGTAAGAAAAATTTTCCCAGTGATGTCAGGGAGTATGAATTTGAAAGTGACTCACATTCAATTTGAGACCACCCCCTTCACCCTAAAAGAATAGGAAAAAAAAAAAAGATAAAAGAGTGAGGCTGTGCAATTGATGCAAGTGTACCAACACAAATAAATATTAAAACCACTTTTGATAAAATAGCAAAGGTAAAAAAGACAATGGTTAGATATGAAGGGTGCAATTTACTTCTCAAAACAGAAATTAGCA
Organism: Stenella coeruleoalba; assembly: GCF_951394435.1. NCBI lineage: Eukaryota > Metazoa > Chordata > Mammalia > Artiodactyla > Delphinidae > Stenella > Stenella coeruleoalba. The sequence goes on along the minus strand of NC_137151.1, from coordinate 34,202,881 downwards.
TCAGATTTCAATTATTCTAATAATGACTCAATGCAAAACACTGAAGTTTGCCTTTATACACACAGAAGACAGAAAGTAGGGTAATAAAAATGAATACTCTGGCTTTCTTATTAAATGATGGCATTTAAATAAAATAATAAGAGTTAGAATGCAAGTGACCTGGGCTTCACCAGTCAACTTAAGGTTACAGCTGTGAATTTTGGCTGTTAAGTAAGGTTTTGCTTTAAAGCACACCAACCAGGCCATAGAGACAAACTATGAAAGGCGGAGGGTTCAAAAAGAGAAGTGTAGTCTTGTGGTGAAATCATTACTGAAGTAGAAAAGTAAGCAAACAGGACATCTGTAGCCACATCAAGAATTTCCAGGGCTTCCCTGGTGGCGCAGTGGTTGAGAGTCCGCCTGCCGATGCAGGGGACATGGGATCGTGCCCCGGTCCGGGAAGATCCCACATGCCGCGGAGCAGCTGGGCCCGTGAGCCATGGCCGCTGAGCCTGCGCGTCCGGAGCCTGTGCTCCGCAACGGGAGAGGCCACAACAGTGAGAGGCCCGCGTACCGCAAAAAAAAAAAAAAAAAGAATTTCCAGAACTATTTTGATTTGTGATTCCTACCAGCATATTCCAGGGCTACTTAAGGGAAGCCACACTTACATTAGTATTCATCAGTTCACTACTGCCTTAGGAGACAATTTAAATAAAACTGTATTTCTCTCAATCTAAATGTTATACCAAAAAGGCTTCCTCTCTCTTCCCTAACACTATCACTGACCTAAGTTCTGTATACAAGAAATAACTGGAAAAATATAAACAGAGCAAGAATCAAACAGATTTAAAAGATGAAAAGTAGAAGCAGTGGAGACTGCAAGAAACCAAAATGTATACTGTTTAATATAAACCTATATGCCAATCTGATAAACCAAATCAGATTTATGATCAGAAGAGGTTAAAATAGGAATCAATCTAAACTATGAAGCTTTTCCTTCCAACTAAAAAAAAGGACCTTTTCAAAGACTGTTTTCTTAAAACGTCCTAATGACAATCCACAAATTGCATAAAGTCTTCCAGGGTCAACTTTTCCACACTCCTTTCAGAATAGCATTCTATAAATAGCTGTGAGCAAAAAATATGGTGAGAAATAAGGTAGAGCTAAATATTTCTAAACAATACGCAATTTTCTTTGATAACAGGTACAACACAGTATTCGTGTTTCTCTGAAAAGAACAGACACCGAAGTGCCATTTTCATAACTTAAAATGAAAATTTCAACTAAACGCCACTACTAGTTTGTCAAAATTTACAGAATATGTTCCAAATCAGTACTTTAGTATTGGAAGGTAAGATTTACTTCAAACTAATTGTACATACACAGACACACCTCTGACATAGTATTTCTGAAGCAAGACACCATTCAAACCACCAAAAATTTAAGTAGACAACTAATGCTAAAATGTGATAAACAAGAACATTTTACAACTTAAATTTTGTTAGCAAATGAAATATTTCTGCTAAACATTTAACTCTTTCAAAGGGTCATTTGAAAACAATGTTACAATTAAACTAAGCCCAATTCACCGTATTTGAAGCAATGAGTCCAACACAATTAAGATGTACAACAGAATAACTGGGTTTTCTACAATTACATCGTACCTATAAATTGTTCAAATGTTGAGTGTAAAATTTAAATGAATACCAATGTAATAAATACTCTTTGAGAAGAAAAATGCTTCTGATTTATCTCTTAGCTCAAAAGACCTGGCAGAGCCTGACACAGCGCCTGGCAGCTTGTCAACAAAAATTAAAAAAACCAACCAACCAACCAGAAACCCCACATTTGAAGCAAAATGTTTATCACGCGATTCACCTTCACTGTTAACAGAACATTAAATACAATAGTAAAATCCACGACCAACTTTTTTCTGCGTATCGATTATATCTTAAAATTTGGTTGTTTCAAAAACAGATTAATAAAACAATACTTACATTTCTATTGAATTTGGTGAAAGAATGGTGCATGTAAAACCTGTGCATATAAACAATCGCAGTGTTTATCGTAAGCTGAGAGCTGGAACGTTAACATTTAGGAAATATCGGAGAAAAACAAGATCTCTTTTCCAAAACAATTTTGAAGGAAAATTCCCGATCTACGGTTCTTTTCCAAGGCCCCCGTTCACTCAAAACCAATCCCCAAACTGTAATAATAAGGAACTAAATACCCACAGGATGATGGCGTGGGGGCTGGCGGATCGGAAAGGCTCCCCACCGAATAAATAGCCGGAATAATAACAAACGCCGAGCATTCCGCTCCAATACTGCTATTAAGCGAGCCCAGGAAGCATTTATCAATGGCTACGACTAAACCCAAAATCAAACAGTTGAAACACGCGCGCGCGCACCCATGCAAAACCATGCCAGGAACATAAAGACGTCCCGTGCGCTCCCAAGGTACAAGTGAACCGCCATCAAACCGGCGAGGAGAGCGGGGAAAGGCTGCAGAGAACACTTACGCCTTTCAGCATCTCCCTCCTAGCTCTCAACCCCTTCTCGGACTAGAAGTAGAAGCAGCCGCCTCTTTTCTGCGATAATCCCTAAGATTTCCCTCTCGCCCGGGCGGCACTCCCATCCCCCGCCGTCACTACGCGCGGCCCCAAACAGATTACACAACGCAGCCTCCCAGCCCGCATTCACCGGACTCCCTTTCTCCTCCCCTCCTCCGCTGCCGGCCGCTCGGAGCCTCCAGAACTCTAGCCTGTCTTCCCTTACGGCGCGGCCGAGGCCCAGGAAAGACCGAGGCGGCGGCGCCATGTTCGCGGGGCACCAGGCCCGGCGACCCGGCGAGTAGTGAGGGGGACAGGGCGTGAGAGGCGCAGGGCCAAAAATAGGAAAGGATACACATTGAGACGCTGTCCCATGTCCTGGATGAGGTTGGCCGCCTGCTGGCGGTACGAGAGCTCTTTATCCGCCTCCACTCCGCAGCGGCGGCTCGGCGTGTTCTCCAGCTGTTCCCGAGTAAAGAACCAGCGAGAAGAAGCTCCACGGCCGGACGCCATGACACTTCCTCCTCCGCCCGCTCCCTCACCCACCCCCCGCCCCTCCCGGCTCGCGGACACCCAGCCAAGGCCGCGCGACCCCGCCCCACTCCGCTCGCCGTAGACCACGCACCACCCTTTTTCACCACCGCCGCCGCCCGTGCGCGTGCGCGGGGGCCGCCCTACCGGCTCGCCCTAGTCTTTTGCTTTCTTTTTCCGGCCCGGGCCTCGCTCTCGCGCACGGGACCACAATGCTCCGCGCCGCTTGTCATTTGGAGGCGCCCAAAGGTGGGGGTAGGCTGGAAGGGAAAGGTCAGCGCGGTGCATGCCGGGCCTAGGATTGGCTGGGAGAAGGGCGGGGAGGAGAGGCGAGAAAAGGCTGGTTTCGGGTCGGGTGGCGAGAGACGCGGGCGGGCGGCTGCGCCGTGGGACCTGGGCGTGGGCTCTGAAATCCCGGCTGCTTTTTGGGCCGGGAGTCTGGCGGCGGTTTAAAAAAGAGAAGAACTTTCCTCTGTCGCAGTCGCGCGCCACATCCTCCATTTTCCTCTAGCGTCGGTCTGCGCAGTCTCGTAGGTTGCGGACTCCGGAGTCCTCGACGGACAGCCTCCGCCCAGCGGGCGGCCCTCGGAAGGACCTACCTGGGAAAGGGTGCATAAGAAATGCTTCCCCTCGCCCCCCCCCCACCCGCGTACGTTTGTGCCGCACTTTAGTTCTTTTTTCCTACATTATCTTGTTTGAATCCTACGACCACGCAGGCCGTGGGTTTATTTTTTTAATTACTTGCCAAAGGTTATTAGCAACCAGAGGAGCTGAATTTCTAAACTAGGTTTGGAGTCCCTTTCTGTAGTGTGTTTTCAAATCAGTCTGTGATTTGAAAGAGAAGGTTAAAGAGAAGCAGACAGTGTAAAAGGAACTGAGTTAAAAAGTTATTAGTGTTTAATATGGTAATACCGCACATATCTATTGATTAACTCTTTATCCTGTCCCTGCAAGAAATTTTGCAGACTGGGAGTCGGTGGGTCTCTGGCTCTGAGCCAACGCCTAATATGTGTGAATAAAGTTGCTAAGTTTTAAATTTTAGCTATTTGCCAAAGATACAGCGTACAGGAAGACAAACTTTTTTGTTTGCATTGTTATATCAGGATTCCTTCTTAAATTAACTTTTTTTTTTTTTTTTTTTTTTGCGGTATGCGGGCCTCTCTCTGTTGTGGCCTCTCCCGTTGCGGAGCGCAGGCTCAGCGGCCATGGCTCACGGGCCCAGCCGCTCCGCGGCATGTGGGATCCTCCCGGACCGGGGCACGAACTCGTGTCCCCTGCATCGGCAGGCGGACTCCCAACCACTGCGCCACCAGGGAAGCCCTTAAATTAACTTTTTATTGGAGAACAGTTGCTTTACAATGTGTTAGTTTCTGCTGTACAGCAAAGTGAATCAGCTATAAGTATACATATATCCCCTCTTTTTTGGATTTCCTTCCCATTTAGGTCATCACAGAGCACTGAGTAGAGTTCCCTGTGCTCTACAGTAGGTTCTCATTAGTTATCTGTTTTATACATAGTAGTGTATACATGCAGGAAGTCATACTTCGAAAGGCAATAAATACTACTTTTCATTGAGTTCTTGATTATATCTCCAGGCTTTTGTCATTGTTTCAGGGCTCCCACGCTGAATGTACTGATATACCTTGGCTCTGCCTGCCCCCGTCAGGCCACAGTGTTGAGCTGCTGATTTGGTAGGCAGCTATCATGAACATTGTCTAACTTCTTACCTACCTTGCCTCACATCTTAGGCTGCTTAGAGGTTCCAGGATAGATTGACTTAAAGCAGCATTTAAAAAGTGGCTACCTCCAACGCTCATTCATGATAAAAGCTCTAACAAACTAGGAATAGAGGAGAACTTCTTCAACTTCATGAAGAACGTTTATAAAAACCTTACAGCTAGCATCATACTTAATGGTGAGAAACTAGAAGCTTTCCTGCTAAGGCGTGGATGTCCCCTGTCACTGCTCCTTTCAACGTTGTATTATACGTCCTATAAGAAAAGGAAATCAAAGCTAAGCAGATTGGGAAGAAAGAAATAAAACTAGCTTTGTTCATGGATAACAATTGTTCATGTAGAAGATCTCAGAGTACTAAAAAAAACTGGAACTAGTAAGTGGCTATGGCAGGATTATAATATACAAGAGTGAATTGCTTTCCTGTATACCAGCAACGTATAATTGAAATTTGCGGTTAAAAACATAATACCATTTACAAAAAGTAATACTTAGGTATGATTCTAAAATATGTACAGGATCTGTATACAGAAAACAACAAAACTCTGATTAAGGAAATCAAAGTAGATATAAGTGGAAGGATTTTCTGGGTTCATGGATTCGAAGATTTAATATCATTAGATGTCAGTTCTTCCCAACTTGATCTGTAGATTCAAATGCAATCCCAATAAAAAAATTTAGGAAGTTATTTTATAGATATGTGCAAATCGATTCTAAAGTTTATATGGAAAGGTAAAAGACCCAAAATAGCCAACACAATACCAGAGAAGCTGAACTGACTTTATCCGACCTCAAAGCTACAGTACCAAAGACAGCGTTTGCTGGCAAAAGAATAGACACATACGTCAGTGGAACAGAATAGGGAGCCTGGGAATAGATCCACACAAACATGGTCAACTGATCTTTGACAAAGGAGCAAAGGTAATTCAATTGAGAAAAGATAGTCTTTTCAACAGATAGTGCTGGAACAACTGGACATGTGTATGGAAAAAAAAGAATCGAGACACATCTCACAACTTTCACAAAAATTAAGTAGATCATATCCCTAAATGTAAAATGCAGAACTTTAAAACCTCTGGAAGATAACAGGAGAAAATGGAGGTGACCTTGTGTGTGGCAATGAGGTTTTTTTTTGAAATTATTATTGGAGTATAGTTGATTCACAGTGCTGTGTTAGCTGCAGGTGTATATCAAAGTGAATCAGTCATACATATATACACTCTTTTTTTAGATTCTTTTCCCATATAGGCCGTTACAGAATTGAGCAGAGTTCCCTGTGCTGTACAGCAGGTCCCCACTAGTCATCTATTCTATATATAGTAGTATGCATATGTCAATCCCAACTCATCCCTCCCCTACCCCACTTGTCCCCAGGCAACCCTAAGTTTGTTTTCCACATCTGTGACTCTACTTCTGTTATGTAACTAAGGTCACTTGTACCCTTTTCTTAGATTCCACATATAAGCGATATCATATGATATTTGTCTTTCTGTGTCTGACTTAAATTCACTCAGTATGACAATCTCTAGGTCCATCCATGTTGCAGCAAATGGCATTATTTTGTTCTTTTATATTGCTGAGTAATATTCCATTGTTATATATGTACCACGTCTTCTTTATCCATTCTTCTGTTGATGGACATCAGCTTGCTTCCATGTCCTGGCTACTGTAAATAGTGCTGCAATGAACATTGGGGTGCATGTATCTTTTCAAATTATGGTTTTCTCCAGGTATATGCCTAGGAGTGGGATTGCTAGTCATACGGTAGCTCTATTTTTATTTTTTTAATATTTATTTATTTATTTGGCTGCGGCAGTTCTTAGTTGCGGCACGCCGGATCTTCGTTGCAGCATGCGGAATTCTTCGTTGCGGCGCGGGCTCTTTGTTGCAGTGTGCAGGCTTCACTCTAGTTGTGGTGGGCTCCAGAGTGTGCAGGCTCAGTAGTTGCAGCACGTGGGCTCTCTAATTGTGGCACATAGGCTCTAGAGCGCACAGACTCACTAGTTGCAGTGCGCAGGCTTAGTTGCCCCACACGTGTGGAATCTTAGTTCCCCGACCAGGGATTGAACCCGTGTCCCCTGCATTGGAAGGCAGATTCTTAACCACTGGACCACCAGGGAAGTCCCCAGTAGCTCTATTTTTAGTTTTTTAAGGGAACTCCATACTGTACTCCATAGTGGCTGTACCAGTTTACCTTCCCACCAACTGGTGTAGGAGGGTTCCCTTTTCTCCACACCCTCTCCAGCATTTATTGTTTGTAGATTTTTTGATGATGGCCATCACCGGTGAGAGGTGATACCTCATTGTAGTTTCGATTTGCATTTCTCTAATAATTAGTGACGTTGAGCATCTTTTCATGTGCTTTTTTGGCCATCTGTATGTCTTCTTTGGAGAAATGTCTAGTTAGATCTTCCACCCATTTATTTACTTTTGCGGTACGCGGGCCTCTCACCGTGTGGCCTCTCCTGCTGCGGAGCAGAGGCTGCGGACGCGCAGGCCCAGCGGCCATGGTTCATGGGCCCAGCCGCTGCGCGGCATGTGGAGGCACGAACCCGTGTCCCCTGCATCGGCAGGTGGACTCAACCACTGCGCCACCAGGGGAGCCCTTCCACCCATTTTTTGATTGGGTTGTTTGTTTTTCTGATATTGAGTTGTATGAGCTGTTTGCATATTTTGGAGATTAATCCCTTGTTGGTTGCTTTGTTTGCAACTATTTTCTCCCGTACTGAGGTTGTCTTTCTGTATTGTTTATGGTTTCCATTGCTGTGCAAAAGCTTTTCAGTTTACTTGATCCCATTTGTTTATTTTTGTTTCTATTGGTATTACTCTAGGAGGTGGATCAAAAAAGAGCTTGCTGCGGTTTGTGTTCTGCCTATGTTTTCCTCTAAGAGTTTTATAGTGTCCAGCCTTACATTTAGGTCTTTAATCCACTTTGAGTTTATTTTTGTGTATGGTGTTAGGGAGTGTTCCAGTTTCATTCTCTTACATATAGCTGTCTAGTTTTCCCAGCACCACTTATTGAAGAGACTGTCTTTTCTCCATTGTATATTCTTGCCTCCTTTGTCATAGATGAGGTGACCCTAGGTGCATGGGTTTATCATTGGACTTTCTATCCTGTTCCATTGATCTATATTTCTGTTTTTGTGCCAGTACCATGCTGCTTTTCTTTTTTTCCCAAGGTTTTTTATTTTAATGTGGACCATTTTTTTCTTCTTTTTTTTAATTATAAATTTTTTTAAATTTTTAAAAATGTGGACCATTTTTAAAGTCTTTATTGAATGTGTTACAATGTTGCTTCTGTTTTATGTTTCGGTTTTTTGGCCCCAAGACATGTAGGATCTTAGCTCCCTGACCAGGGATCAAACCCGCATCCCCTTCACTGGAAGGTGAAGTCTTAACCACTGGACTGCCAGGGAAGTCCCTACCATACTTTTTTGATGGCTGTAGTTTTGTAGGTAGTCTGAAGTCAGGGAGCCTGATTCCTCAAACTCCATTTTTCTTTCTCAAAATTGCTTGGGCTATTGGGGGTCTTTTGTGTTTCCATACAAATTGTAACATTTTTTGTTCTAATTCTTTGAAAAATGCTGTTGGTAATTTGCTAGGGATTGCACTGAATCTGTAGATTGCTTTGGGTAGTAGAGTCATTTTCACAATATCAATTCTTCGAATCCAAGAACATGGTATATCTCCATCTGTGTCATTCTTGGTTTCTTTCATCAGTATCTTATAGTTTTTTGAGTACAGGTCTTTTGCCTCCTTAGGTAGGTTTATTCCTAGGTATTTTATTCTTTTTGACATGATGGTAAATGGGATTGTTTCATAATTTATCTCTTTGATCTTTTGTTGTTAGTGTATAGGAATGCAAGAGATTTCTGTGTATTAATTTTGTATTCTGCAACTCTACCAAATTCACTGATTAGCTCTAGTAGTTTTCTGGTAACATCTTTAGGATTTTCTATGTATAGCATCATGTCATCTGCAAACAGTGACAGTTTTACTTCTTTTCCGATTTAGATTCCTTTTATTTATTTTTCTTCTCTGACATGGCTAGGACTTCCAAAATTGTGTTGAATAAAGTGGTAAGAGTGGACATCCTTGTCTTGTTCCTGATCTTAGAGGAAATGCTTTCAGTTTTTCACCACTGAGAATGATGTTAAATGTGGGCTTATCGTATATGGCCTTTATATGCTGAGGTAGGTTCCCTGTATGCCCACTTTCTGGAGTGTTTTCATCATAAATAGGTGTTGAATTTTGTCAGAAGCCTTTTCTGCATCTATTGAGATGATCATATGGTTTTTATTCAATTTGTTAATATGGTGTATCACATTGATTGATTTGTGTGTATTGAAGAATCCTTACATCCCTGGGATAAATCCCACTTGATCATGGTGTATAATCCTTTTTTTTTTCTTAACATCTTTATTGGAGTATAATTGCTTTACAATAGTGTGTTAGTTTCTGCTTTACAACAAAGTGAATCAGTTATACATATACATATGTTCCCATATATCTTCCCTCTTGCGTCTCCCTCCCTCCCACCCTCCCTATCCCACCCCTCTAGGCGGTCACAAACCACCGAGCTGATCTCCCTGTGCCATGCGGCTGCTTCCCACTAGCTATCCACCCTATGTTTGGTAGTGTATATATGTCCATGCCTCTCTCTCACTTCGTCAGAGCTTACCCCTCCCGCTCCCCATATCCTCAAGTCCATGCTCTAGTAGGTCTGTGTCTTTATTCCCGTCCTACCCCTAGGCTCTTCATGACATTTTTTTCTTTCTTAGATTCCATATATATGTGTTAGCATACGGCATTTGTTTTTCTTCTTCTGACTTACTTCACTCTGTATAACAGACTCCAGGTCCATCCACCTCACTACAAATAACTCAATTTCGTTTCTTTTTATGGCTGAGTAATATTCCATTGTATATATGTGCCACATCTTCTTTATCCATTCATCTGTTGCTGGACACTTAGGTTGTTTCCATGTCCTGGCTATTGTAAATAGAGCTGCAATGAACGTTTTGGTACCTGACTCTTTTTGAATTATGGTTTTCTCAGGGTATATGCCCAGTAGTGGGATTGCTGGGTTGCATGGTAGTTCTGTTTTTAGTTTTTTAAGGAACATCCATACTGTTTTCCATAGTGGCTGTATCAATTTACATCCCAGCAACAGTGCACGAGTGTTCCCTTTTCTCCACAACCTCTCCAGCATTTATTGTTTCTAGATTTTTTGATGATGGCCATTCTGACCGGTGTGAGATGATATCTCATTGTAGTTTTGATTTGCATTTCTCTAATGATTAATGATGTTGAGCATTCTTTCATGTGTTTGTTGGCAATCTGTATATCTTCTTTGGAGAAATGTCTATTTAGGTCTTCTGCCCATTTTTGGATTGGGTTGTTTGTTTTTTTGTTATTGAGCTGCATGAGCTGCTTGTAAATTTTGGAGATTAATCCTTTGTCAGTTGCTTCGTTTGCAAATATTTTCTCCCATTCTGAGGGTTGTCTTTTGGTCTTGTTTATGGTTTGCTTTACTGTGTAAAAGCTTTGAAGTTTCATTAGGTCCCATTTATTTATTCTTGTTATTATTTCCATTTCTCTAGGAGGTGTGTCAAAAAGTATATTGTCATAGAGTGTTCTGCCTATGTTTTCCTCTAAGAGTTTGATAGTGTCTGGCCTTACATTTAGGTCTTTAATCCATTTTGAGTTTATTTTTGTGTATGGTGTTAGGGAGTGTTCTAATTTCATACTTTTACATGTACCTGTCCACTTTTCCCAGCACCACTTATTGAAGAGGCTGTCTTTTCTCCACTCCATATTTTTGCCTCCTTTATCAAAGATAAGGTGACCATATGTGTGTGGGTTTATATCTGGGCTTTCTATTCTGTTCCATTGCTCTATATTTCTGTTTTTGTGCCAGTACCATACTGTCTTGATTACTGTAGCTTTGTAGTATAGTCTGAAGTCAGGGAGCCTGATTCCTTCAGCTCCATTTTTCGTTCTTAAGATTGCTTTGGCTACAGGGTCTTTTGTGTTTCTATACAAATTGTGAAATTTTTTCTTCTAGTTCTGTAAAAAATGTCAGTGGTAGTTTGATAGGGATTGCATTAGATCTATAGATTGCTTTGGGTAGTAGAGTCATGTTCACAATGTTGATTCTTCCAGTCCAAGAACATGGTATATTTCTCCATCTATTTGTATCATCTTTAATTTCTTTCATCAGTGTCTTGTAATTTTCTGCATACAGGTCTTTTGTCTCCTTAGGTAGGTTTATTCCTAGATATTTTATTCTTTTTGTTGCAATGGTAAATGGGAGTGTTTTCTTAATTTCACTTTCAGATTTTTCATCATTAGTGTATAAGAATGCCAGAGACTTCTGTGCATTAATATTGTATCCTGCCACTTTACCAAATTCATTGATTAGCTCTAGTAGTTTTCTGGTGGCATCTTTAGGATTCTCTATGTATAGTGTCATGTAATCTGCAAACAGTGACAGCTTTACTTCTTCTTTTCTGATTTGGATACCTTTTATTTATTTTTCTTCTCTGATTGCTGTGGCTAGAACTTCCAAAACTCTGTTGAATAAGAGTGGTGAAAGTGGGCAACCTTGTCTTGTTCCAGATCTTAGTGGAAATGGTTTCAGTTTTTCACCATTGAGGATGTTGTTGGCTGTGGGTTTGTCATATATGGCCTTTATTATGTTGAGGAAAGTTCCCTCTATGCCTACTTTCTGCAGGGTTTTTATCATAAATGGGTGTTGAATTTTGTTGAAAGCTTTCTCTGCATCTATTGAGATGATCATATGGTTTTTCTCCTTCAACTTGTTAATATGGTGTATCATTTTGATTGATTTGCATATATCGAAGAATCCTTGCATTCCTGGAATAAACTGCACTTGATAATGGTGTATGATCCTTTTAATGTGTTGTTGGATTCTGTTTGCTAGTATTTTGTTGAGGATTTTTGTGTCTGTGTTCATCAGTGATATTGGCCTGTAATTTCCTTTTTTTGTGATATCTTTGTCTGGTTTTGTTATCAGGGAGATGATGAACTCTTAGAATGAGCTTGGGAGTGTTCTTTTGTTTGCAATTTTTTGCAATGGTTTGAGAAGGAGAGGTGTTAACTCTACTGTAAATGTTTGATTAAATTTGCCTGTGAAGCAGTCTGGTCCTGGACTTTTGTCTTTTGGAAGATTTTTAATCAGAGTTTAAATTTCAGTACTTGTGATTGGTTTGTTCATATTTTCTATTTCTTTCTGGTTCAGTCTTTGAAGACTGTACCTTTCTAAGAATTTGTCCATTTCTTCCAGGTTGTGCATTTTATTGTCATAGGCAATGAGTTTTTGGATACAACACCAAAAGATGATCCATGAAAGAAAAAATTAAGTTGGACTTCATTAAAATTAAAAACCTCTGCTCTGTGAAAGACACTGTTAAGAGTGAAAATACAAGGAGAAAGTCTTTGCAAAACACATATCTAATAAGGAACTTGTATCCCAAATATGCAAAGAACTCTTAAAACTCAATAAGAAAACAAAGAACCCAATTTAAAAATAGGCAAAGGATCTGAACAGATACTTCACAGAGAAGATATACAGAAGGGAAATAGACATATGAGAAGATGTTTGACATCATATATCATATGGTTATTCTTAGTAGTAGTTTATAATTGCAAAAGTTTGCAAGTATGACTGTCCATGAATTGAGGATTGGATGATTTGATACAGCTATGCAATAAGATACTAGTCAGCTCTTAAAAAGAAGGCGGCAAAAAAAAAAAAAAAAAAAAAAAAGAAGGCATCAAAGTGCTGAAAGAAGAAAAGCTACCAACCAAGAATACTCTACCAAAAAAGCTATCCTTCAGAGTTGAAGGAGAGAGAAAGAGTTTTCCAGACAAGCAAAAGCTAACGGAGTTCATCACCACTAGACTGGCCTTACAAGAAATGTTAAAAGGACTTACTTAAGCTGAAACAAGAGGGTGCTAATTAGTTGCAGGAAAACATATGAAAGTATAAATCTTACTAGGAAAGGTAAATATGCAGTAAAAATCAGAATAATTTAAAGTTGTAAACGTGATAGGTTAATCACTTACAAAGCTTGTATGAGATAAAAAGACATAAATAGTAAATAAAAGCTATAACTACAATACTTAGGTAAGAGATACACAAGATAAAAAGATGTTAAATTGTGACATCAAAAACATAAAACATTGGCAGAGAGGGAATTAAAATACAGAGTTCTATAATGCATCCAAACTTAAGTTATCAACTTAAAATAGACTGATATAAAAAGAAGGCAGGGACTTCCCTGGTGGTGCAGTGGTTAAGAATCCGCCTGCCAGTGCAGGGGACACGGGTTCAAGCCGTGGTCCGGGAGGATCCCACATTCCACGGAGCAGCTAGGCCCGTGCGCCACAGCTACTGAGCCCGTATGCCACAACTGCTGAGCCTGTGTGTCACAACTGCTGAGCCCGTGTGCCAAGAGCCCATGCTCCGCAACAAGAGAAGCCACCACATTGGGAAGCCTGTGCACTGCAACGAGGCGTGGCTCCTGCTCACCCCAACTAGAGGAAGCCCTTGCGCAGCAGCGTAGAGCCAACGCAGCCAAAAATATATAAATAAATTTATTTTAAAAATAAATAAAAATTAAAAAAGGATACCTTTAAAAAAAAAAAAGAAGGCAGCTTTTATGTGGAAGGACCACCAAGGTATTAAGTAGGGAAAAAAAGGAAGATGCTACTGTTTGGGTAACATGAACAAAGGAATATGTACATGTAAGTGCTTGTATGATTATAGATTTTCTTTTTAATTAATTTATTTATTTTCTCTCTCTCTCTCTCTCTCTCACACACACACACACACACACACACACACACACACACACACACACACATTGTATTTTATTTTTACAAGAGATAAATAGACTGACACCAAGCATTGTAAATGGATGACCACAACAAAAGCAACAATGATTACAATTACCAAACACGAAACACACTCATACTATGTCATAATATTGACATTCAGTCCAGTAATCCTCCACTGTAACAGCTCCTTTACTTTGCAGTGAAAATTGATTTGTATATTTTTTGCCTCTGAGTCCTTGTGGGATTTTTTTTTTATTCATACAGAAAGTCACAAAAATTATAATCATCCTCATCAGTTCACTCAGTCCCATGTAATTAATTTTTTTCATCTTGATCTTTTGTTAGCACTTTTATGAGTTCATCAGTTTTCCATCAGAGTTCTGAAAATGCTTATTCACTCAGTTCAGCAGTATAGTCAGTTACCAGAAACCTGTACTTGTCAGAGTCTTTTCCATGAATTCCTTGAAGATGAAACCCTCTTATAGGAACATATTTGTATAGATTTTCTTTACAAGAATACACATATACACACAACAGGCAAAATTGGTTCCCTCTGGGAGACATACATTGAATTTGACTTTTTGAACTCTTCTAACATGTTCATATATTGACTTTTCAAAAATAAACTTAAAATTTTTTATTAGGTACCTAATAAAACTGCGTAGTGTTTTATATTCAGAAATGAAGACTTCAATTCACTTGTGTTCAATTTTCATTGTAAAGAAGCCTCAGAATGGTGTCTGTAAGCTAAAAAAAATATAAAGTGGGTATTCATTTCAATTAAGTTAATCTTAAGTGAATATACTTTTTTGAATTTTTATTTTTTTATAGAGCACGTTCTTATTAGTCATCGATTTTATACACATCAGTGTATGCATGTCAATCCCAAACTCCCAATTCATCACACCCCCACCCCCAGCCGCCCATGCTTTTCCTCCTTGGTGTCCATACGTTTGTTCTCTACATCTGTGTCTCAATTTCTGCCCTGCAAACCAGTTCATCTGTACCATTTTTCTAGGTTCCACATATATGTGTTAATGTACAATATTTGTTTTTCTCTTTCTGACTTACTTCACTCTGTATGACAGCCTCTAGATCCATCCACATCTCTACAAATAACTCAGTTTTGTTCCTTTTTATGGCTGAGGAATATTCCATTCTATATATATACCACATTTTTTTAACATCTTTATTGGAGTATAATTGCTTTACAATGGTGTGTTAGTTTCTGCTTTACAACAAAATGAATCAGTTATATATATACATAAGTTCCCATATCTCTTCCCTCTTGCGTCTCCCTCCCTCCCACCCTCCCTATCCAACCCCTCCAGGCGATCACAAAACACCGATCACAAAGCACCCTGTGCTATGCGGCTGCTTCCCACTAGCTATCTACCTTACGTTTGGTAGTGTATATATGTCCATGCCTCTCTCTCGCTTTGTCACAGCTTACCACTCCCCCTCCCCATATCCTCAAGTCCATTCTCTAGTAGGTCTGTGTCTTTATTCCTGTCTTACTCCTAGGTTCTTCCTGACATTTTTTATTTCTTAAATTCCATATATATGTGTTAGCATACGGTATTTCTCTCTCTTTCTGACTTACTTCACTCTGTATGACAGACTCTAGATCTATCCACCTCATACAGATAGCTCAATTTCGTTTCTTTTTATGTCTGAGTAATATTCCATTGTATATATGTGCCACATCTTTATCCATTCATCCGATGATGGACACTTAGGTTCTTTCCATCTCCGGGCTATTGTAAATAGAGCTGCAATGAACATTTTGGTACATGACTCTTTTTGAATTATGGTTTTCTCAGGGTATATGCCCAGTAGTGGGATTGCTGGGTCATATGGTAGTTCTATTTGTAGTTTTTTAAGGAACCTCCATACTGTTCTCCACAGTGGCTGTATTAATTTACATTCCCACCAACAGTGCAAGAGGGTTCCCTTTTCTCCACACCCTCTCCAGCATTTATTGTTTCTAGATTTTTTGATGATGGCCATTCTGACTGGTGTGAGATGATATCTCATTGTAGTTTTGATTTGCATTTCTCTAATGATTAGTGATGTTGAGCATTCTTTCATGTGTTTGTTGGCAGTCTGTATATCTTCTTTGGAGAAATGTCTATTTAGGTCTTCTGCCCATTTTTGGATTGGGTTGTTTGTTTTTTTGTTATTGAGCTGCATGAGCTGCTTGTAAATTTTGGAGATTAATCCATTGTCAGTTGCTTCATTTGCAAATATTTTCTCCCATTCTAAGAACTGTCTTTTGGTCTTGTTTATGGTTTCCCTTGCTGTGCAAAAGCTTTGAAGTTTCATTAGGTCCCATTTGTTTTTTTGTTTTTATTTCCATTTCTCTAGGAGGTGGGTCAAAAAGGATCTTGCTGTGATTTATGTCATAGAGTGTCCTACCTATGTTTTCCTCTAAGAGTTTGATAATTTCGGGCCTTATATTTAGGTCTTTAATCCATTTTGAGCTTATTTTTGTGTATGGTATTAGGGAGTCATCTAATCTCATTCTTTTACATGTACCTGTCCAGTTTTCCCAGCACCACTTATTGAAGAGGCTGTCCTTTCTCCACTGTACATTCCTGCCTCCTTTATCAAAGATAAGGTGACCATATGTGCGTGGGTTTATCTCTGGGCTTTCTATCCTGTTCCATTGATCTATCTGTTTTTGTGCCAGTACCATACTGTCTTGATTACTGTAGCTTTGTAATATAGTCTGAAGTCAGGGAGCCTGATTCCTCCAGCTCCGCTTTTGTTCTCAAGATTGCTTTGGCTATTCAGGGTCTTTTGTGTTTCCATACAAATTGTGAATTTTTTTCTTCTAGTTCTGTGAAAAATGCCAGTGGTAGTTTGATAGGGATTGCATTGAATCTGTAGATTGCTTTGGGTAGTAGAGTCATGTTCACAATGTTGATTCTTCCAATCCAAGAACATGGTATATCTCTCCATCTATTTGTATCATCTTTAATTTCTTTCATCAGTGTCTTACAATTTTCTGCATACAGGTCTTTTGTCTCCTTAGGTAGGTTTATTCCTAGATATTTTATTCTTTTTGTTGCAATGGTAAATGGGAGTGTTTTCTTGATTTCACTTTCAGATTTTTCATCATTAGTGTTTAGCAATGCCAGAGATTTCTGTGCATTAATTTTGTATTCTGCTACTTTATCAAATTCATTGATTAGCTCTAGTAGTTTTCTGGTAGCATCTTTAGGATTCTCCATGTATAGTATTGTGTCATCTGCACACAGTGCAAGATTTACTTCTTCTTTTCCAATTTTGATTTCATTTATTTCCTTTTCTTATCTGATTGCTATGGCTAAAACTTCCAAAACTCTGTTGAATAAGAGTGGTGAAAGTGGGCAACCTTGTCTTTTTCCTGATCTTAGTGGAAATGGTTTCTGTTTTTCACCATTGAGGACAATGTTGGCTGTGGGTTTGTCATATATGGCCTTTATTATGTTGAGGAAAGTTCCCTCTATGCCTACTTTCTGCAGGGTTTTTATCATAAATGGGTGTTGAATTCTGTTGAAAGCTTTCTCTGCATCTATTGAGATGATCATATGGTTTTTCTCCTTCAATTTGTTAATATGGTGTATCACGTTGATTGATTTGCGTATATTGAAGAATCCTTGCATTCCTGGAATGAACCCCAGTTGATCATGGTGTATAATCCATTTAATGTGCTGTTGGATTCTGTTTGCTAGTATTTTGTTGAGGATTTTTGCATCTATGTTCATCAGTAATATTGGCCTGTAGTTTTCTTTCTCTGTGACATCCTTGTCTGGTTTTGGTATCAGGGTGATGGTGGCCTCGTAGAATGAGTTTGGGAGTGTTCCTCCCTTTGCTATATTTTGGAAGAGTTTGAGAAGGATAGGTGTTAGCTCTTCTCTAAATGTTTGACAGAATTCGCCTGTGAAGCCATCTGGTCCTGGGCTTTTGTTTGTTTGAAGATTTTAAATTACAGTTTCAATTTCAGTGCTTGTGATTGGTTTGTTCATATTTTCTATTTCTTCCTGATTCAGTCTTGGCAGTTTGTGCATTTCTAAAAATTTGTCCATTTCTTCCAGGTTGTCCATTTTATTGGCATAGAGTTGCTTGTAATAATCTCTCATGACCTTTTATATTTCTGCAGTATCAGTTGTTACTTCTCCTTTTTCATTTCTAATTCTATTGATTTGAGTCTTCTCTCTTTTTTTCTTGATGAGTCTGGCTAATGGTTTATCAATTTTGTTTATCTTCTCAAAGAACCAGCTTTTAGTTTTATTGATCTTTGCTATCGTTTCCTTCATTTCTTTTTCATTTATTTCTGAGCTGATTTTTATGATTTCTTTCCTTCTGCTAACTTTGGGGTTTTTTTGTTCTTCTTTCTCTAATTGCTTTAGGTGCAAGTTTAGGTTGTTTATTCGAAATGTTTCCTGTTTCTTAGGGTAGGATTGTATTGCTATAAACTTCCCTCTTAGAACTGCTTTTGCTGCATCCCATAGATTTTGGGTTGTCGTGTCTCCATTATCATTTGTTTCTAGGTATTTTTAAATTTCCTATTTGATTTCTTCAGTGATCACTTCGTTATTAAGTAGTGTATTGTTTAGCCTCCATGTGTTTGTATTTTTTACAGATCTTTTCCTGTAATCCATATCTAGTCTCATAGCGTTGTGGTCGGAAAAGATACTTGATACAATTTCAATTTTCTTAAATTTACCAAGGCTTGATTTGTGACCCAAGATATGATCTATCCTGGACAATGTTCCATAAGCACTAGAGAAAAATGTGTATTCTGTTGTTTTTGGATGGAATGTCCTATAAATATCAATTAAGTCCATCTTGTTTAATGTATCATTTAAAGCTTGTGCTTCCTTATTTATTTTTATTTTGGATGATCTGTCCATTGGTGAAAGTGGGGTGTTAAAGTCCCCTACTATGAATGTGTTACTGTCGATTTCCCCTTTTATGGCTGTTAGTATTTGCCTTATGTATTGAGGTGCTCCTATGTTGGGTGCATAAATATTTACAATTGTTATATTTTCTTCTTGGATCGATCCCTTGATCATTATGTAGTGTCCTTCTTTGTCTCTTCTAATAGTCTTTATCTTAAAGTCTATTTTGTCTGATATGAGAATTGCTACTCCAGCTTTCCTTTGGTTTCTATTTGCATGAAATATCTTTTTCCATCCCCTTATTTTCAGTCTGTATGTGAGTCTAGTTCTGAAGTGGGTCTCTTGTAGACAGCAAATATATGGGTCTTGTTTTTGTATCCATTCAGCCAATCTGTGTCTTATGGTGGGAGCATTTAGTCCATTTACATTTAAGTTATTTATCGATATGTATGTTCCTATTCCCATTTTCTTAATTGTTTTGGGTTCGTTATTGTAGGTCTTTTCCTTCTCTAGTGTTTCTTGCCTAGAGAAGTTCCTTTAGCAGTTGTTGTAAAGCTGGTTTGGTGGTGCTGAGCTCTCTCAGCTTTTGCTTCTCTGTAAAGGTTTTAATTTCTCCATCAAATCTGAATGAAATCCTTGCTGGGTAGAGTAATCTTGGTTTCAGGTTTTTCTCCTTCATCACTTTAAATATGTCCTGCCAGTCCCTTCTGGCTTGCAGAGTTTCTGCTGAAAGGTCAGCCGTTAACCTTTTGGGGATTCCCTTGTATGTTATTTGTTGTTTTTCTGTTGCTGCTTTTAATATGTTTTCTTTGTATTTAATTTTAGACAGTTTGATTAATATGTGTCTTGGCATATTTCTCCTTGGATTTATCCTGTATGGGACTCTCTGTGCTTCCTGGACTTGATTAACTATTTCCTTTCCCATATTAGGGAAGTTTTCAACCATAATCTCTTCAAATATTTTCTCAGTCCCTTTCTTTTTCTCTTCTTCTTCTGGAACCCCTATCATTCGAATGTTGGTGCATTTAATGTTGTCCCAGAGGTCTCTGAGACTGTCCTCAGTTCTTTTCATTCTTTTTTCTTTATTCTGCTCTGCAGTAGTTATTTCCACTATTTTATCTTCCAGGTCACTTATCCGTTCTTCTGCCTCAGTTATTCTGCTATTGATCCCATCTAGAGTATTTTTCATTTCATTTATTGTGTTGTTCATCGTTGTTTCATCTTTAGTTCTTCTAGGTCCTTGTTAAATGTTTCTTGCATTTTGTCTATTCTATTTCCAAGATTTTGGATCATCTTTACTATCATGGTTCTGAATTCTTTTTCAGGTAGACTGCCTATTTCCTCTTCATTTGTTTGGTCTGGTGGGTTTTTATCTTGCGCCTTCATCTGCTGTGTGTTTTTCTGTCTTCTCATTTTGCTTATCTTACTGTGTTTGGGGTCTCCTTTTTGCAGGCTGCAGGTTCGTAGTTCCCGTTGTTTTTGGTGTCTGTCCCCAGTGGCTAAGGTTGGTTTTGTGGGTTGTGTAGGCTTCCTGGTGGAGGGGACTAGTGCCTGTGTTCTGGTGGATGAGGCTGGATCTTGTCTTTCTGGTGGGCTGGTCCACGTCTGGTGGTGTGTTTTGGGGTGTCTGTGGACTTATTATGATTTTAGGCATCCTCTCTGCTACTGGGTGGGGTTGTGTTCCTATCTTGCTAGTTGTTTGGCATAGGATGTTCAGCACTGAAGCTTGCTGGTCGTTGAGTGAAGCTGGGTGCTGGTGTTGAGATGGAGATCTCTGGGAGATTTTCGCCGTTTGATATTATGTGGAGCTGGTAAGTCTATTGTGGACCAGTGTCCTGAAATTGGCTCTCCCACCTCAGAGGCACAGCACTGACTCCTGGCTGCAGCACTAAGAGCCTTTCATCCACACGGCTCTGAATAAAAGAGAGAAAAATAGAAAGAAAGAAAGAAGAAGAAGAAGAGAAGGAAGGAAGGAAAGAAAGAAAGAAAGAAAGGAGGGAGGAAGGAAGGAGGGAAGGAAGGAAAAAAAGAAAGAAGATAAAGTAAAATAAAAGTAAGATAAAATATAATAAAGTTATTAAAATAAAATCATAATTATTAAGAGAAAAAAAACGGACGGATAGAGCCCTAGGACAAATGGTGGAAGCAAAGCTATACAGACAAAATCTGACATAGAACCATACACATACACACTCACAAAAAGAGGAAAAGGGGAAAAAAATCGTAAATCTTGCTCTCAACGTCCACCTCCTTAATTTGGGATGATTCGTTTTCTAAAGGAGGGAAGGAAGGAAAGAACGAAGATAAAGTAAAATAAAATAATTAAAATAAAAAGTTATTATTAAGAAAAAAATTTTTAAAAAAACAACAAAAAAACGGACAGATAGGACCTCGGACAGATGGTGGAAGCAAAGCTATACAGACAAAATCTGACACAGAAGCATACACATACACACTCACAAAAAAAGGAAAAGGGGAAAAAATCATAAATCTTGGTCTCAAAGTCCACGTCCTTAATTTGGGATGATTCGTTGTCTATTCATGTATTCCACAGATGCAGGGTACATCAAATTGATTGTGGAGCTTTAATCGGCTGCTTCTGAGGCTGCTGGGAGAGATTTCCCTTTCTCTTTGTTCTCACAGCTCCCAGGGGCTCAGCTTTGGATTTGGCCCCGCCTCTGCAGCGTAGGTCGCCAGAGGGCATCTGTTCTTCGCTCAGACAGGATGGGGTTAAAAGAGCAGCTGATTCGGGGGCTCTGGCTCACTCAGGCCGGGGTGGAGGGAGGGGCAAGGAGTGCGGGGCGAGCCTGCGGCGGTAGCGTGACGTTGCACCAGCCTGAGGCGCGCCGTGCGTTCTTCTGGGGGAGTTGTCCCTGGATCCCGGGACCCTGGCAGTGGCGGACTGCACAGGCTCCCCGGAAGCGGGGTGTGGATAGTGACCTGTGCCTGCACACAGGCTTCTTGGTGGCAGCAGCAGCAGCCCTAGCATCTTATGCCCGTCTCTGGGGTTCGAGCTTTTAGCCGCCGCTCGCGCCCGTCTCTGGAGCTCCTTTAAGCAGCGCTCTTATTCCCCTCTCCTCGCTCACCAGGAAAGAAAGAGGGAAGAAAAAGTCTCTTGCCTCTTCAGCAGGTCCAAACTTTTCCCCGGACTCCCTCCCGGCTAGCCGTGGTGCACTAACCACTGCAGGCTGTGTTCACGCCGCCAACCCCAGTCCTCTCCCTGCGATCTGACCGAAGCCCGAGCCTCAGCTCCCAGCCCCGCCCGCCCTGGCGGGGGAGCAGACAAGCAGCCTCTCGGCCTGGTGAGTGCTGGTTGGCACCGATCCTCTGTGCGGGAATCTCGCCGCTTTGCCCCCCGCCCCCCTGTTGCTGTGCTCTCCTCCGCGGTTCCGAAGCTTTCCCCCTCTGCCACCCGCAGTCTCTGCCCGCGAAGGGGCTTCCTAGTGTGTGGAAACGTTTCCTCCGTCACGGCTCCCTCCCACTGGTGCAGGTCCCATTCCTAGCCTTGTGTCTCTGTTTATTCTTTTTTCTTTTGCCCTACCCAGGTACGTGGGGGGTTTCTTGCCTTTTACGAGGTTTGAGGTCTTCTTTCAGCGTTCAGTAGGTGTTCTGTAGGAGTTGTTCCACGTGTAGATGTATTTCTGGTGTATCTGTGGGGAGAAAGGTGATCTCCGCGTCTTACTCTTCCGCCATCTTCCCGGAAGTCTCCCCCACATCTTCTTTATCCATTCGCCTGTTGATGGGCATTTTGCTTCCATGTCCTGGCTATTGTAAATAGCGCTGCAATAAACATTGAGGTGCATGTGTCTTTTTTTTTTTTTTTTTTTTTTTTTGCGGTACACGGGCCTCTCACTGTTGTGGCGTCTTCCGTTGTGGAGCACAGGCTCCAGACACGCAGGCTCAGCGGCCATGGCTCCCAGGCCTAGCCGCTCCGCAACATGTGGGATCTTCCTGGACTGGGGCACGAACCCGTGTCCCCTGCATCGGCAGGTGGACTCTCAACCACTGCGCCACCAGGGAAACCGCACGTGTCTTTTTGAATTATGGTTTTCTCTGGGTATATGCCCAGTAGTGGGATTGCTGGGTCACATGGTAATTCTATTTTTAGTTATTTAAGGAACCTCCATACTGTTCTCCATAGTGGCTGTATCCATTTACATTCCCACCAACAATACAATAGGGTGCCCTTTTCTCCACACCCTCTGAAGCATTTGTTGTTTGTAGATTTTCTGATGATGCCCATTCTAACCAGTGTGAGGTGATACCTCATTGTAGTTTTGATTTGCATTTCTCTAATAATTAGTGATGTTGAGCAGGTTTTCATGTGCTTCTTGGCCATCTGTATATCTTCTTTGGAGAAATGTCTATTTCGGTCTTCTGCCCATTTTTGGATTGGGTTGTTTGTTTTTTCAATATTGAGCTGCATGAGCTGTTTATATATTTCGGAGATTAATCCTTTGTCCATTGATTCGTTTGCAAAAAAATTCTCCCATTCTGAAGGTTGTCTTTTCGTTTTCTTTATGGTTTCCTTTGCTGTGCAAAAGCTTTTAAGTTTCGTTAGGTCCCATTTGTTTATTTTTGTTTTTATTTCCATTTCTCTAGGAGGTGGGTCAAAAAGGATCTTGCTATGGTTTATGTCATAGAGTGTTCTGCTTATGTATTCCTCTAAGAGTTTTATAGTGTCTGGCCTTACATTTAGGTCTCTAATCCATTTTGAGTTTATTTTTGTGTGTGGTGTTAGGGAGTGTTCTAATTTCATTCTTTTACATGTAGCTGTCCAGTTTTCCCAGCACCACTTATTGAAGAGACTGTCTTTCTCCATTGTATATCCTTGCCTTATTTGTCATAGATTAGTTGACCGTAGGTGCGCAGGTTTATATCTCAGCTTTCTATCCTGTTCCATTGATCAATATTTGTGTTTTTGTGACAGTATGATATTGTCTTGATTACTGTAGCTTTGTAGTATAGTCTGAAGTCAGGAAGTCTGATTCCTCCAACTCCGTTTTTTTCCCTCAATACTGCTTTGGCTATTCGGGGTCTTTTGTGACTCCATACAAATTTTAAGATTTTTTATTCTAGTTCTGTAAAAAATGCCATTGGTAATTTGATAGGGCTTACATTGAATCTGTAGATTGCTTTGGGTAGTATAGTAATTTTCACAGTATTGATTCTTCCAATCCAAGAACATGGTATATCTCTCCATCTGTTGGTATCAGTGTCTTATAGTTTTCTGCATACAGGTCTTTTGTCTCCCTAGGTAGGTTTATTCCTAGGTATTTTATTCTTTTTGTTGCAATGGTAAATGGGAGTGTTTCCTTAATTTCTCTTTCAGATTTTTCATCATTAGTGTATGGGAATGCAAAAGATTTCTGTGCATTAATTTTGTATCCTGCAACTTTACCAATTTCATTAATTAGCTCTAGTAGTATTCTCATGGCATCTGTTGGATTCTCTATGTATAGTATCATCTCATCTGCAAACAGTGACAGTTTTACTTTTTGTTTTCCAATTTGGATTCCTTTTATTTCTTTTTCTTCTCTGATTGCCATGGCTAGGACTTCCAAAACTATGTTGAATAATAGTGGTGAGAGTGGACATCCTTATCTTGTTCCTGATCTTAGAGGAAATGCTTTCAGTTTTTCACCATTGAGAGTGATGTTTGCTGTGGGTTTGTTGTATATGGCCTTTATTATGTTGAGGTACGTTCCCTCTATGCCCACTTTCTGGAGTGCTTTTATCATAAATGGGTGTTGAATTTTGTCAAAAGCTTTTTCTGCATCTATTGAGATGATCATATGGTTTTTATTATTCAGTTTGTTAATATGGTGTATCACATTGATTGATTTGTATATATTGAATCCTTGCATCCCTGCGTAAATCCCACTTGATCATGGTGTATGATCCTTTGAATGTGTTGTTGGATTCTGTTTGCTAGTATTTTGTTGAGGATTTTTACATCTCTATTCATCAGTGATATTGGTCTGTAATTGTCTTCTTTTGTAGTATCTTTGTCTGGTTTTGGTATCAGGGTGATGGTGGCCTCATAGAATGAGTTTGGGAGTGTTCCTTCCTCTGCAATTTTTGGGAAGAGTTTGAGAAGGATGGGTGTTAGTTCTTCTCTAAATGATAGAATTCATCTGTGAAGCCATCTGGTCCTGGACTTTTGTTTGTTGGAAGATTTTGTTTTGTTGTTTGTTTTTAAAATTTTTTTTAATTAATTAATTTTATTTATTTATTTACTGGCTGCATCAGGTTTTCGTTGCTGCATGTGGGTTTCTCTAGTTGCAGAGAGTGGGGGCTACTCTTCGTTGCGGTGTGCGCAGCCTTCTCTTTGCAGTGGCTTCTTTTGTTGCAGAGCACAGGCTCTAGGCACGTGGGCTTAGTTGCTCCGCGGCATGTGGGATCTTCCCAGACAGGGCTCGAACCCGTGTCCCCTGCATTGGCAGGTGGATTCTTAACCACTGTGCCATCAGGGAAGCCCTGTTGGAAGATTTTTAATCACAGTTTCAATGTCATTACTTGTGATTGGTCTGTTCATATTTTCTGTTTCTTCCTGGTTCAGTCTTGGAAGGTTATACCTTTCTAAGAATTTGTCCATTTCTTCCAGGTTGTCCATTTTATTGGCATAGAGCTGCTTGTAGTAGTCTCCTAGGATGCTTTGTATTTCTGCGGTGTCTGTTGCAACTTCTTTTTCATTTCTAAGTTTATTGATTTGAGTCCTCTCCCTCTTTTTCTTGATGAGTCTGGTTAATGGTTTATCAATTTTGTTTATCTTCTCAAAGAACCAGCTTTTAGTTTTATTGATCTTTGCTCTTGTTTTTTTTGTTCCTATTTCATTTATTTCTGCTCTGATCTTTATGATTTTTTTCCTTCTAGTAACTTTGGGTTTTGTTTGTTCTTCTTTCTCTAGTTCTTTTAGGTGTAAGGTTAGATTGTTTATTTGAGATTTTTCTTGTTTCTTGAGGTAGGCTTGTATAGCTATAAACTTCCCTCTTAGAACTGCTTTTGCTGCATCCCATAGGTTTTGGATCGTCGTGTTTTCATTATCATTTGTCTCTAGGTAGTTTATGATTTCCTCTTTGATTTCTTCAGTGATCTCTTGGTTATTTAGTAATGTATTGTTTAGCCTCCATGTGTTTGTGTTTTTTACGTTTTTACCCTGTAATTCATTTCTAATCTCATAGCGTTGTGGTCAGAAAAGATGCTTGATATGATTACAATTTTCTTAAATTTAGTGTGGCTTGGTTTGTGACCCAAGATGTGATCTATCCTGGAGAATTTCCGTGCACACTTGAGAAGAAAGTGTAATCTGCTGTTTTTGGATGGAATATCCTATAAACATCAATGAAATCTATCTGGCTTATTGTGTCATTCAAAGCTTGTGTTTCCTTATTAATTTTCTGTTTGAAAAGAAAAAAATATATTTTCTGTTTGGATGATCTGTTCATTGGTGTAAGTGAGGTGTTAAAGTCCCCCACTATTATTGTGTTACTGTCGATTTCCTCTTTTATAGCTGTTAGCAGTTGCCTTATGTGTTGAGGTGCTCCTATGTTAGGTGCATATATATTTATAATTGTTATATCTTTTTCCTGGATTGATCCCTTGATCATTATGTAGTGTCCTTCCTTGTCTCTTGTAACATTCTTTATTTTAAACTTTATTTTATCTGATATGAGCATTGCTACTCCAGCTTTCTTTTGATTTTCATTTGCATGGAATATGTTTTTCCATCCCCTCACTTTCAGTCTGAATGTGTCCCTAGGTCTGAAGTGTGTCTCTTGTAGACACTATATATATGGGTCTTGTTTTTGTGTCCATTCAGCAAGCCTGTATCTTTTGGTTGGAGCATTTAATCCATTCACGTTTAAGGTAATCATCGATATGTACGTTCCTATGACCATTTTCTTAATTGTTTTGGGTTTGTTTTTGTAGGTCCTTTTCTTCTCTTGTGCTTCCCACTTAGAGAAGTTCCTTTAGCATTTGTTGTAGAGCTGGTTTGGTGGTGCTGAATTCTATTAGTTTTTGCTTGTCTGTAAAGCTCTTGATTTCTCCATCGAATCTGAATGAGGTCTTTGCCAGGTAGAGTAATCTTGGTTGTAGGTTCTTACCTTTCATCACTTTAAGTATATCATGCCACTCCCTTCTGGCTTGTAGAGTTTCTGCTGAGAAATCAGCTGTTAACCTTATGGGAGTTCCCTTGTATGTTATTTGTCATTTTTCCGTTGATGCTTTCAATAATTTTTCTTTGTCTTTAATATTTGCCAATTTGGTTACTGTGTGTCTCAGCGTGTTTCACCTTGGGTTTATCCTGTATGGGTCTCTCTGCACGTCCTGGACTTGGGTGGCTATTGCCTTTCCCATGTTAGGGAAGTTTTTGACTATAATCTCTTCAAATATTTTCTCGGGTCCTTTCTCTCTCTGTTCTCTTTCTGGGACCCCTATAATGCGAATGTTGTTGCATTTAATGTTGTCTCAGAGGTTTCTTAGGCTGTCTTCATTTCTTTTCATTCTTTTTTCTTTATTCTGTTCTGCAGCCGTGAATTCCATCATTCTGTCTTCCAGGTCACTTATCCGTTCTTCTGCCTCAGTTATTCTGCTATTGATTCCTTCTAGTGTAGTTTTCATTTCAGTTATTGTATTGTTCATCTCTGTTTGTTTGTTCTTTAATTCTTCTAGGTCTTTGTTAAACATTTCTTGCATCTTCTCCATCTTTTCCTCCATTCTTTTTCCAGGGTCCTGGATCATCTTCACTATCAGTATTCTGAATTCTTTTTCTGGAAGGTTGCCTATCTCCACTTCATTTAGTTGTTTTTCTGGGGTTTTATCTTATTCCTTCATCTGGTACATAGCCCTCTGCCTTTTCATCTTGTCTATCTTTCTGTGAATGTGGTTTTTGTTCCACAGGCTGCAGGATTGTAGTTCTTGCTTCTGCTGTCTGCCCTCTGGTGGATGAGGCTATCTACGAGGCCTGTGCAAGTTTCCTGATGGGATGGACTGTTTGTGGGTAGAGCTGGCTGTTGCTTTGGTTGGCAGAGCTCAGTAAAACTTTAATCCGCTCGTCTGCTGATGGGTGGGGCTGGGTTCCCTCCCTGTTGGATGTTTGGCCTGAGGCGACCCAACCCTGGAGCCTACCTGGGCTCTTTGGTGGGGATAATGGTGGACTCTGGGAGGGCTCACACCAAGGAGTCCTTCCCAGAACTTCTGCTGCCAGTGTCCTTGTTCTCACGGTGAGACAGAGCCACCCCCCGCCTCTGCAGGAGACCCTCCAACACTAGCAGGCAGGTCTGGTTCAGTCTCCTATGGGGTAACTGCTCCTTCCCCTGTGTCGCGATGCACACACTACTTTGTGTGTGCCCTCCAAGAGTGGAGTCTTTGTTTCCCCCAGTCCTGTAGTCAAATCCTGCTAGCCTTCAAAGTCTGATTCTCTAGGAATTCCTCCTCCCATTGACAGACCCCCAGGTTCGGAAGCCTGACGTGGGGCTCAGAAGCTTCACTCCAGTGGGTGGACTTCTGTGGTATAAGTGTTCTCCAGTTTGTGAGTCACCCTCCCAGCAGTTATGGGATTTGATTTTACTGTGATTGCGCCCCTCCTACCGTCTCATTGTGGCTTCTCCTTTGTCTTTGGATGTGCGGTTTCTGTTTTGGTGAGTTCCAGTGTCTTCCTGTTGATGATTGTTCAGCAGTTAGTTGTGATTCTGGTGTTCTCGCAAGAGGGCGTGGGAGCTCGTCCTTCTACTTCGCCATCTTGAACCAATCTCGAATATACTTTTTATTAATTGAAGTATAGTTGATCAGTTTGTTAGTTGGTTATTTTCACGTGTACAGCACAGTGGTACAGTCACACACACACACATGCACACACACACACATATATATTCCTTTTCAGATTCTTTTTCGTTATAGGTTACTACAAAATATTGAGTTTAGCTCCCTGTGTTATACAGTAGGTTCTTGTTGGTTATCTGTTTTCTACATAGTAATGTGTATATGTTAATCCCAAGCTCCTAATTGATCCCTCCCCCCACCCCCCTTTCCCTTTTGGTAACTATAATTTTGTTTTTTCTGTCTGTGAGTTTCTTTCTGTTTTGTAACTAATTCATTTGTATCATTTTTTTTTTACATCAATATAAGTTTAAGTTTTCTGGTTGGGTAATATAAATTGAAGTAGAGCTCACTTCCTTTTTAGTGGAGATCGGAAATATGGGGAATGGTAGAATACAATGAAGAGAAGTACTTGGATAACTATGCATAGTTGTCCTTTGGAATCTGATGGTGGTGGGATTTTTTTTCCCCCCTGGAGTATGTTTTGGAGAAGTACTTGTAGTAGAAAACATGGGCAAGAAAAGCCTGAAAAGGTGATTTTCCTGAGAGATTTTTGAGATTCTGGGTGTGAGCAGTATTGTTTTAGGGCCAGAAGAGTCTTTTCAAAATTCAGCTCTAGTTATGTCATCTCCTAATTGAAAACCTCATTGCTTTTTTTTCTTAACTTTATTTTTTAAATTTAAATTTATTTATTTTAATTTTGGCTGCATTGGGTCCTCGTTGCTGCGCACGGGCTTTGTTTTAGTTGCAGTGACGGGGGGGCTACTCTTGTTGCAGTGCACGGGCTTCTCATTGCGATGGCTTCTCTTGTTGTGGAGCCCGGGCTCTAGGCGCAGGGGCTTCAGTAGTTGTGGCTTGCAGGCTCTAGAGTGCAGGCTGAGTAGTTGTGGCACATGGGCTTAGTTGCTCCACGGCATGTGGGATCTTCCCGGACCAGGGCTCGAACCTGTGTCCCCTGCATTGGCAGGCAGATTCTTAACCACTGCGCCGCCAGATAAGCCTGAAAACCTCATTGCTTTTTGACAGATAAAATTCCTTAACCGATGTATGGCCCTACGTGATCTTGTCACTTTGTACCAAGAATGTCTTGCTTTCTCACCTCCAGTCCCAGTGGTCTTATTTCTTACTGTGGTCTTATTTCTTATTCCTCTGCCTCAGATATTTTTCACTCTCATCTTTGCCTCTCTACCTTTTAGCTCTTGTCTGCTCTTCAGATCCCAGCTCAAGCAACACTTCTGAAAATTCTCTCCCCAACTCTGATTGGCTCAAATCCCTTATTTTAAGCTCTCTATACACTGTGTGCTTCTCCTTCATAGCTCTTGTGATGGTAGAAGTTTTATATTAATTTGTTGCTTATTTGATACATGTCTCCCTAACTAGATTATAAGCACAATTGAGGACAGGAACTGTGTTTGTTTTTACTTACATCATCCCAGGACCTAGTGTGGTTCTTGGCGCATAATAGACCCTCAATAAATATTGTTGAATGTATGTGAATGAGTGCATAAGTGAATGAAGTCATAGTTTCTGCTCTCAAGGAAGTCCCAGGCCAGTGGGAAGATAGCAGCTGCAATCCAAAATGAGAAGTATGTTCTATTAGAGATATCAGTACAGTTTTTCAAAGGGGGAGGTACTGATTAATGAAATCCCAAAGCCTAGAAACCATCACTTTAGGTCCTGAGGAATTTTGAAGGAGAGAGAGAGAGAGAGAGAAAGCAATATGATCAGATACATACTTTGGAAAATTTTCTCTGGCCACAATATGGAAGATGGATTGTACCCAGACTAAGCCAAGAGGCAGGGGTAGACATAAGAGATTATTTCAATAGTCCTGCTGAAACTTGAGGACCTGAATTTAGTTGGGAGCGTTAGGGAAGAAAGAATAGATAAGAAGTGAAAGATATATGTTAAAATGGCAGAATCTATCAGAGGTAATGTCAGGTTTGATATGGGTGAAGGAGAGAATTTTGGTGACTGGGTGATGCCATTAATCAGAGTTGGGACTATAGGAAGTGGAACTTTTTTGGGATAAAGGGATTGAGTTATATTGGGGGCATATGATTCTGTAAAGTATCATAGTATTGTAGCTTTTTTTTTTTTTTTAATGCCTAAAGCTGTTAGGACTTGTTGAAACATTGTCTCCCCCTTACTTCTGAATACCACATTTTTCTGGTTTTCCTCCTACCTTACTGGGCACTACTCAGTTTTCAATGCTGGCTACCTCCATCCGACTTCCAAATGCTGCTGAATCCCAGGTATTTGTCCTGGGTTCTTTTGGTTCTCTGCTCTACTTTTTCTCTCAGTGATTTCATCCAGTCTTATTTCTTTAAATACCTTTTGTACACTGCTTCCCTCTTGAAGTCTCCAGAGTAATATACCTAACTGCTTACTGGACATTCCTACTTAAATGTCTAAGACACATCTGAAATATAACAAGTCCAACAGTAGAACTATATATATATGTATATATATATGTATATGTATGTATATATATATATATATATATATATATATATATATATATTTTTTTTTTTTTTTTTTTTTGCGGTAAGCGGGCCTCTCACTGTTGTGGCCTCTCCCATTGCGGAGCACAGACTCCGGACGCGCAGGCTCAGCGGCCATGGCTCACGGGCCCAACCGCTACGCGGCATGTGGGATCCTCCTGGACCGGGGCACGAACCCATGTCCCCTGCATCGGCAGGCGGACTCTCAACCACTGCGCCACCAGGGAAGCCCACAGTAGAACTATTGATTCTCTTTCTTCCTAAATCTGTTTTTCCCACTCTTCCTCATGATGGTAAAATAAATCTGCTTAGCTGCTCTAGTGAAAAAAACTAGGAGTCAAGGCATCTGTGTCTAAGGTATGGATGAATTTAATACCTTTAGCTACATCTCAGAGGCTAAATGTCCCCAGAGTTATTGCACAGAAAAGACATCATTAGAAAACCCTTCCTGGGCTTCCCTGGTGGCTCAATGGTTAGGAATCCGCCTGCCAATGCAGGGGATACGGTTCGAGCCCTGGTCCAGGAAGATCCCACATGCCGCCGAGTAACTAATCCTGTGCACCACAACTACTGAGCCTGCACTCTAGAGCCCGCAAGTCACAACTACTAAGCCCACGTGCCATGACTACTGAAACCCATGCCCCTAGAGCCCGTGCTGCACAACAAGAGAAGCCACTGCAATGAGAAGCCCGTGAACCGCAACGAAGAATAGCCCCCACTCACTGCAACTAGAGAAAGCCCGCGTGCAGCAACGAAGATCCAACGCAGCCAAAAATAAATAAATAAAATAAATAAATTTTAGAAAAAAGGAAAGAAAGCCCATCTTTACATTCGGATTAAAGAGGAATTTTCTCATCTTTTCTTGCATCTGCATAGTTTCATTTTATCTTAGAGTTAATCTTTGATCAAATCGAAGTTGGGGTTGTCCTTATGTTTGCTGTAAGAATTGAACCTAATTTTATTGCAGTGTTGTTTGTAATTGCAAAATATTGGAAAATTACATGTAATGTTCAAATGTAGGAGACTGATTGAACAAACTGTGGTGCACTCACACATAACAGACAGGCACCTGGGTATCAGCCTTGATTTCTTTCCTTCCCATCTCCCCTTGTCCTCACATTTATCAAGTGCTGTTGCTTCTCCCTACAACCCCATCTCACCATCTCCTTTCTACTACTCTTGCCCAAGTCACCATCATTTCTTGCCTAGTCTCCCTAGTACCATTCTTGACCCCTTTAAATAATTTTCTACACAGCTGCTAATGTGTTTTTTTAAACCTAAGTCAGAGCATGTCACAAACCTATTTTAAAAAAACTCCAATGGCTTCCTATAAAACTTAATATGAAAATCTAAACTTGACCTTGGCCTGCTTACCTGGCCAGCTTTTCCGCTTTGTCGCTACTTCTCACCCCCTTGCTCACAAGCTCTGCCACAGCTCTTTTCTGCCTCAGAGCCTTTGCCCGCAAGACTCTTCTCCATGGCTCTTTCTTTCGACTGGTCGAGTCTTAGTTCAAAGTCCTCTTTAAAGTGGTATTCTCTGGCCTTACAGCTCAATGTTTTATCTCCCATCCTTCCCTTAGTCACTCTATACATTTCCTTGTTTTCATCTCTGCATAATGTTTATCAGTATGAGAAGAATTCTCTCTCTTCCTTCCCTCCCTCCCTCCCTTCCTTCCTTCCTCCCTCCCTCCCTCTCACTCTCCATTCCTCCTTTCTTTGTCCTCCTTCATTTATTTATGTTTCTTACCCTCCAGATTGTAGGCTTCATCAGAGAAGGAATTTCATCCTTTTTGTTAACTTCTATATCCCCAGTGTCTGGAACTGTCCTACAGTACTGGCACATCATATAAATACTCTGTGACTATGAATATACCCGGTATCTATTTAAACTATGTATCTATAGATCTATGATACTGAATGAGATGATCAAGTTACTTTTCATGATAACACAATCATCAAACACTGTGTTAACAGTGCTCAAATATATATTATTTGAAAAGGAACAGATATTTTCCCCAAAGAATGGGGAAGGAAAAGAATAATAACACATGCTTCATGTTGCTGTTTTGCACAACTTTGTTTTTCTTTTTAGGCAGATTGGAGTAACAGAGTGGTGGGTGGGTAAAGTCCTAGAAAGCAACAGGAGTAGCAAGAAAGAGATGGAGTTACAGACTAAATAAATGAAGAAAAAATAACGGGATGGGTGTAGTTTAGCAAAAATTAAATCAGTACAAATCACATGCCAGTACTCAACTTGATTTTCTGGACTAATGGAAGGGAAAAGAAGTATGAATGAAACTGAAGCAAGAGGGTAATTTAGAAAAATTATATTTGATTTTAGAATTCAGCCAGAGGAACATGAACCACAGACGTTCATCACCCTTCCCAGGACCAAGTTCATTTTCAGCAGTCCAGGTGGGATGACCAGAAATGAAGTGAGTAGAACAAGGCTACCCTGGTATTGCCCTGCTCAGTCTCTACAGCCTTCTTTAAACATTCTGCTCTGTATTTTAAATTAAAAGAGCTTCTCGTAAAAGTAAATTACATACTGAAACTTTTCTCCAGAATAGATAAGTTCTCATTCATATGGGAACTATGTGCCCATAGTTTTGCCTTCCTATCTATTTCCTATCTTCCAAACCTAAACATGCCTTATCCATCCGTATAGACTCAGCCCAAGTTCCAGCTTCTGTGAAGATCTGCCCAAAGTTTGAATCCAAATGAATTTTTCTTACTGAAACTTCTGTGACACGCATGTTCTATTGGTTAGTTATTATTCCATGAACATGTGTCTTGCCTCCTTAATTGGGCTATAAGCTCCTAGACATTATGGAATATGTATATTATTTATTTTTTTGGAGCCTAAAGCACTCTCAGCACTCTATAAGCTTCTAGACATTATGGAATATGTATATTATTTATTTTTTTGGAGCCTAAAGCACTCTCAGCCCACTTCTGGGCTAATGGAAGGTGTTAAAGTGAATAAAAACAGTTTATTTGGGCCCTATGAACATATATTTGCTCAAAGTAGAACCTACCTGAATGCTCTGGGATGAATCTGTTATTTTTTCCATATAAATCATTAATGACATTTTGCTTTTTATTTCTGACATTAATTTAAAAGGCACTGGGAAAATTATTTTTGATTTGCACATGAAATAATGTACTGCTTTTCTGAATAAAAGCACGAGTCATTTTTGGAACAATTTAGGTTATATATTCTATTTCTAGATAAAAGTGTTCAAAATAGGATTTTAGTGATACATAAGTGATACATATTTAAAAACAAAAATAAAATATCTTCTTGAAATTTGCCTTTGTAGTAAATTCAGTCATTCAAATTGTTTTCTCTCAAGACCCAAAAATTTTAGAGCATTGCCAGCTTTGAGTTTATCCTGAAAAAGAAAAGATTTTATTTTAAAGCATTATTTAATGGTTGTTTTAAAGTACTTAGTAAGTGTCTTTATCAGGTTTTTAAAAACTCAGTTCCCCAGTGTGAGAGAAAAATATTAGCAGGTTAAACAATGAATCTCTTGACCCATGTTTCACCCCACTGTTTTTCAAATTATATTCATATATTTGTTTTGAACAGTCTTTTAAAAGCAAAAATATAAATGGTGTGTGGTATATTTGTGCTTTTATTATTTTCCCTACTTCTCAAATATGTTGACAATCATGGACAAAAAATGGATTTTTTTGAATTTTGAAACATGTAAATATGTATTTATGTTATAAGTAACATATAAAATGTATATTTGTTTTATGCTTATTTTTATAATAACAGTTCCTACTGAAAGATTTCTGCAGATGCTTTTTATACAACATAATAGAATGATAAGTTTAAATATATTAGAAACAGAATTATGATATGACCCAACAATTCTACTCCTAGTTATATAACCAAAAGAATTAAAAACAGGGACTCAGATACTTGTATGCGAATGTTCACAGCAGCCAAAAGATGGAAACAACCTAAGCATACATCAACAGATGAATAGATTTTTAAATGTGGTATATACATAAATGGAATATTTAGGCCCCAAACGGAATGAAGTTCTTTTTTTTCTTCCAGTTTTATTGAGATATAATTGATATAGAACACTGTATAAGTTTAAGGTGTACAACATAATGATTTGACTTATGTACATCATGAAATGATCACAGTAAGTTTAGTGAACATCCATCATCTCGTATAGATACATTAAAGAAACAGAAAAAAATATTTTTTTCCTTGGGATGAGAACTCTTAGGATTTAGTTTCTTAATAACTTTCATATATAACATATAGCAGCATTAATTATATTTATCATGTTGTACATTACAACCCTAGTACTTATTTATCTTGTAACTGGAAGTTTGTACCTTTTAACTAACTGCCTTCAGTTCCCCCTTTGTCCTCTATTTGAAATCTAAGTTTGAAACTTGGTTGTAGGAGGAGGGGAGGAGAATTACAACAGGGAAAACCCTCTTAGGAAAATGACTTTCTTTTTACAGGACCCTCCAGTGAGTTTTAGGTCTGTAAGATAAGACAGTTGGAAAGTGCCCAGAAGTCATCTAGCCACCTACCACCTTCTCGGTATATGTGTTGTCCTTTCACATGGCCCTGAATAAAAAGTAAGCTCTTTTGGAGCAAGAAACGTGATACAGATGAAGAGTCTCAGAAAATTGTACAAGTATGTACATTTATAAATTTCACATGAGAAAAAGACTGCCAAGTTTTTTTTCACTCTCTCCCCAGCTATAGATTAGATCATCTCCACAGAAAGAACTCCTGTGTTTTGAGGGGTAATTTTGTGATACCCTAATTGATATATATCCTGCTTGCAAAAGGCAGGTATGTAATTGAGGGTGGAAGGAAACATGTATGGTGTCATGTAATATCCGTACCATTAGTGTGTATCTATATATCATGACCACTTCAGGGTTCTCACACAGCCTTGAAGAGTGGGTAATTTGAGGCAGGGACCTCTTATTCAGGGTTCTTCCCAGATTCACACTTGGGCCATCCTCCTCTAAAGGAAGATTCAGAAGTGACTGTTGCTGCTGTGAGAAACTATTTGCTTTTTAAAATAGGTTGGGTGGGGCTTCCCTGGTGGTGCAGTGGTTAAGAATCCGCCTGCCAATGAAGGGGACATGGGTTTGAGCCCTGGTCCGGGAAGATCCCACATGCTGCAGAGCAACTAAGACTGTGTGCCACAACTACTGAGCCCACATGCCACAACTACTGAAGCCCGTGTGCCTAGAGCCCGTGCTCTGCAACAAGAGAAGCCACTGCAATGAGAAGCCTGCGCACCACAACAAAGAGTAGCCCCTGCTCACCACAACTAGAGAAAGCCCACACGTAGCAACCAAGACCCAAGGCAGCCAAAAATAAATAAATAAATTTATTTAAAAAAAAATAGATTGGGGGGCTTCCCTGGTGTTGCAGTGGCTGGGAATCTGCCTGGCAGTGCAGGAGATGTAGGTTCGAGCCCTGGTCCGGGGGGATCCCACATGCCGTGGAGCAACTAAGCCCATGCACCACAACTACTGAGCCTGTGCTCTAGAGCCCACGAGCCACAACTACTGAGCTCGTGCACCACAACTACTGAGCCTGTGCCCTAGAGCCCGTGAGCCACAACAAGAGAAGCCACTGCAATGAGAAGCCCGCACACCGCAACGAAGAGTATCCCCCACTCGCTGCCACTAGAGAAAGCCGGCACGCAGCAACGAAGACCCAACGCAGCCAAATAAAAATAAATAAATAAAAATAATAAAATAGGTTGGTACTGAGTATCCTTTGAAGGAGATACATTTTGGTGTGTTGGATGGAAACCTGATCCTGGAGTCTGGAGATTTGGGGTTGGGTCCATGTGCTGTAATCCAGCAGTTATATCCCTTTTGGCAAATCACTCAACCCCCAAGTCTTGTTTTTCTCCTCTGCATCTACATGGTGGAATGCATCTGCCTATCTCCCAGGCTGGTTGTGCTCATCAAATGGATTTATTTATTTCATTTAAAACTTTTTAGTGAAATTTTACCTTCATGTGGCTCAAAATTCAAAAGGTATAAAAATGTACATTTCCTTTCACTAGTGCTACCCAACCACTATTTTTTCTTTCCAGAGTTATCAGTTTCTTGTCCTTCTTCCAGAAATATTTTATGCATTTATATGTAGGTTTATAATTTTTTTTCACAAATGGATAGTATACCATACACAAATGGAAGTATACTATATGCAGTTTTTGCACCTTGCTTAACTTAATATATCTTAGAAATCGATTCTTAATATTTTTTTATGGCTGTATAGAATCCATTGTATGGATATGTTATTATTTATTTATTCCCCTGTAGATTGTTTTTAGTTTTATTACAAACAGTGTTATAATGAGTAACCTTATACATAATGTCATGAATTTGTGACAATATAAAATTTTTATTCAAGATTTTCTGAAAACTTGAAAGTGATAAGCACATAAAATTAAATAACAAAAGCCATGTAATAATAATTATTATTATTCCATTAAAATCTTAATCAGGATTCTTGGGGTAATCTGGTTTCAGTTTAATTTTGGTTAATGTTATAGAAAGTTTTTCATTTCTCAACCTTTGATATAAAAAGTTAAAAAACTTAGTATCGCTTACTACTTTAATAAGTATATATTTAACAATTCAAGACTTTTAGTGCCTTAAGGTGGGTAAGTGCCAAAGGAGAAACTTCCTGTTTAAAGCAGTCTGAGGTCTCCCAGTCAATAACTTGCAACTAGTATATGTCAAAATGGACCCTTGGGACTTCCCTGGTGGTCTAGTGGTAAAGAATCCGCCTTACAATGCAGGGGACGCAGGTTCGATCCCTGGTCAAGGAACTAAGATCCCACATGCCATGGGGCAATTAAACCCACGCACCGCAACTACTGAGCTCACGTGCCTCAACTAGGGAGCCTGCGTGCCACAAACTACAGAGCCCACGTTCTGTGGAACCTTTGCGCCACAACTGCAGAGCCCACACGCCCTGGAGCCTGTGCGCCACAACTAGAGAAAAGCCCTGTACACCACAAGGAAGAGCTCGTGTGCCGCAACGAACGATCCAATATGCCTCAGTGAAGATCCTTAGTGCCACAACTAAGATCCTACGCAGCCTAAAATAAAAAATAAATCTAAAAAAAAGAAAAAGGACCTTTGTTGGCATCTGTTCACGTACTTCAAGCCTACTGAGAAGATGTGATGAGCTAATATATCCTTAAAAATTAAAGCAGAGAATTAGAGTTGAAGAGAAATTTTGGATTCTAGTTTAGAAGAAAGCCAAGACTTATACAAAAGGACTATGACTAAAACTTTTGTAAGATTTGTTAAGAATTTATATATCCCCATGTTTTCATTTTTGGCCATCCCTGTCACCTGGTAGTAATTGGCAGTGAAGTCTTAGGAAAAACTTGTTTTGTTGGGGGTGGGTGTGGGATGGGAAGGGGATGGCAAAAGAGAGGAAATCTGGGGACACTGAGTCTCATTTTAACCTCATTTTCGTTCAGGAGCCTGAGGGGCAGAATGGCAGTGGCAGTATTAAGGCACATTTAGCCACTCTAAAAGTCAAATGCTAAAAGAAAAAAAAAATCCAGTTACTTGAGGGTTCTGGATCCTTGAGTTCTGTTAATCAAGACTTTAGTCTCAATATCCAAATAACTAGAATCATTACAACTTTTGAGATTGGTAGATTTGTAACAGAAACATTAAAGGAAAAATTTAGACATTTCTCTCATTCATCTAACATGCAAATCTAAATATATTATTATTATGTGCTTCTTTACCGTTTTCTTTCTTGGCTTTATGAATTTAGTTGTACTAGATTGACTTTCAGCATTTTAACTTTCCTTTGCCCTTTAATAGGTTAGCTGTTTCTGGAGATCAAGTAACAGTTCTAGGAATATTAAGTGTAACGATTTCTCTGTTCTTTGCTATCACATAGCAAAGTGCTCTGAAATCAAACACAATTAGAGCAGGAAAATTCAGGAAGAAGATCATGAAGTAAAAGGCACATACCTTTGTTTCTGCATCAAATTCTTCCATGGATTCTATCAGTTTCCCAGGTTCCAGCTCACCTAGTGGAAAGGGGTAATCGGTTCCCAAAATGACTTTATCCTGAAAAAGGAAAAAACACTTTTATCTCTAATTTTGCAGAACATCAAAGAACCTCTTGTAAACTTAATTATATTTACATATTACAAGCACTCCTATGGTAAAATAACAAATTTCTTCCTGATTAACAGAAACAAACTGATCTAAAATTTTTAAGATTTAATGGCTTCAAAACTTATTCTGACATTTTCTCCAGCAGGTGCCGCTATTAGGTCTCTTAAAGCTGCAAATCAACCCCCATCTTCCCTTGTTTTTTTTAAGTAACTGAAATGCAGAATACTCAAATATAAGAAGCAGGCGTTTATTAATAAAACATGCTGATGTCTTCAGATGAAATTAAGGATTCTATATTTCTTAAAATGATGCATTGCAGTTGACCCGCACAATTTTTGAAAATATACTGGAGTTTAAAAGGAAAACATAAAAAACAAACAACTGGATGAAAAGAAAAGAAACAAACAAACAGAAACCAACAAACCCCCCCAAACAATTACCATCTCTATAAACTAGATTGTTGTTTGTTTTTTAATGATGTAGCTTTGAAATTCTATTTGACACTTTGTACAATAAAGCACACAGGCTTGTCTGTCTACAAATAAGTAAAGCACTATGTCAAGCAATGTGCTAAAATCTAGATTGCTAGATTGGTCAACAAAACAGAAATGGGGATAGAGAAAGATCAAGATGGCAGAGTAGGAAGATCCTGAGCTCAGCTCCTGTCACACCTAAGTTACAGCTACTTACAGGCCAACTATCTCTGAGAATGACCCGATGGCTAGCAGAAAAGATTTTTTCCATAACTAAAGATATAAAGAAAGAACCACAACTTGACAGGTAGCGTGGTGGAGACGTGGACTGTCAAGACCCACATTCCTGGCATGGTGACCCATAAGCAGGAGGAAAATCACAACTGTGGAGGTCCTCCCTGAGGATCAAGGGGTCCAAGTCCCACACTGAGTTCACCAGCCTGGTGGTCCTGCACTGGGAAGGCAAGCACCCAAAATACCTGGCTTTGAAAACCAGTGGGTGTTATGTTTAGGAGAGCTAGAGGCTGGAAACTGAGACTCCATCCTTAAAGGGCAGGTGCAAAAACTCGCTTGCTCCAAGTCCCAGTGCAGAAGCAGCCAAAAAAAAAAAACTTCGGGGCTTCCCTGGTGGCGCAGTGGTTGAGAGTCCGCCTGCCGATGCAGGGGACATGGGTTCGTGCCCCGGTCTGTGAAGATCCCACATGCCGCGGAGTGGCTAGGCCCGTGAGCCATGGCCGCTGATCCTGCGCGTCCGGAGCCTGTGCTCCACAATGGGAGAGGCCACAACAGTGAGAGGCCCGCGTAACGCAAAAAAAAAAAAAAAAAAAAACTTTGTATGATGACAGATGGTTACTAGATTTATTGTGGTGATTCATTTGTAATGTATAGAAATATATCGAATCACTATGTTGTATACCTGAAATGAATCTAACATTGTAAATTAACTATAATTTTTTAAAAGTACTGTGAATAAGAATATGATATATTTTTGTAATGGAATAGTATACAGTGATAAATGAACAAATTTTGGGGAAAAAAATAGAAATGTTCCCTCTCCTTAAGAAACTCATAATCTAGTAAGAGAGACATTAAATCAATAATCAATAATCAATCCATCTATCAAAATAAGAACATATTTTCAACCAGAAATTTTACTTCTAGAAATTATCCCACCCATATGCATGTAATGGAAATACATCGAGGAAGTTAATTGCAGCACTATTGTAGCAGCAAAAGACTATCAAACTAAATTATAGCATATCCAAAAATAAAAAGGAATGAAAGATACTTGCATATGCTGTAATGAAATAATCACCAAGTTATATTATAAAGAGGAATGATCTCGTACAGCAGAAACTAAAACAACATTGTAAATCAACTGTACTCCAATAAAAAATTGATTAATAAGAAAAAAAAACATGATCTTGTAATTGAGAAAATACAGTGTAATAACTGTCATATGGAATTTACTAAAGTTAATTCAAATAGCATATGATATCACTTATATGTGGAATCTAAAAAAATGGTACAAATGAACCTATTTACAAAACAGAAATTGAGTCACAGATGTAGAAAACAAACTTATGGTTACCAAGGGGGAAAGAGGGGGAAGGGATAAACTGGGAGATTGGGATTGACATATACATACTAGTATATATAAAATAATAAGAACCTACTGTGTAGTGCAGGGAACTCTATTCAATACTCTGTAATGGCCTATATGGGAATAGAATCTAAAAAGAATGGATATATGTATATGTATAACTGACTCACTTTGCTGTACAGCAGAAAGTAACACAACATTGTAAATCAACTATACTTCAATAAAAAAATTAATTAATTTAAAAAAGAGGAATGATCTTGAAGTTATATCGTGAAGGGGGGAAAACAAAGTCTAGGACAGTGTATTTGCTATGCTCATACTTCTGTTTCTACTAAGGGATCTATAGACACACAAATACATGTTTGTATGTATAAAGTCTATTTCACGAATGGTAGCCAAGAAACAAGTAACATTAGTTGTCTCCACCAATGAAGACTAGGATTCAGGGGTGTAGGAGATCCCCCCGCTTCTTTTTTTGAGATATAATTCACATACCATAAAATTCACCCTTTAAAAGTGTACAGTTCAGTGGGTCTTCATATATTCATGAATTTGTGTAATCATTCCCAGTATCTAATTCCAGAACATTTTTATCACCCCAAAGTAAACCCCGTACTCATTAGCAGGCACTCCTTGTTAGCTCCTTCCAGCCCCTGGAAAACACTAATTTACCTTCTGTAAAGGAGGTCCATGGAATTGCCTCTTCTGACATTTCATATGAATGGAATCAAACAGTATGTTGCCTTCTTTTCTCTTAGTATATTGTTTTCAAGGTTTATCCATGTAGCCTGAATCAGTACTTCATTCCTTTCTGGGCCAAATAATATTCCATTGTATAGATATACCACATTGTTGTTTATCCATTCATCAGATGATGGACATGTGAGTTGTTTCTACTTTTTGGGTGTTATGATATTGTTTCTCTGAACAATTG
This sequence comes from Stenella coeruleoalba, assembly GCF_951394435.1. Taxonomy (NCBI): domain Eukaryota; kingdom Metazoa; phylum Chordata; class Mammalia; order Artiodactyla; family Delphinidae; genus Stenella; species Stenella coeruleoalba. The sequence goes on along the minus strand of NC_137151.1, from coordinate 34,160,830 downwards.
TGTACAGAGGAGTTTTTGTATGAACACGTTTTCACTTCTCCTGGGTGTATACCTAGGAGTGGGGTTGCTGGATCATATGGTAAGTCCATGTTTAACATTTTGAGAAACTATTTTTCACAGTGGTTGCAGCATTCTCCATTCCCAACAGCAATGTATGAGGGTCCCAATTTCTCCAAATCCTCACCAACACTTGTCATTATTCATCTTTTTGATGATGGCTATCATGGTGGGTGCAAAGTGGTATCTCACTGTGATTTTGATTTGCATTTCTGTAATGACTAATTACATTGAACATCTTTCCATGTGCTTATTGGCCATTCGTATGTCTTTGGAGAAATATCTATTTATATCCTTGGTGTCTATTCAGGCCCACGTGTTTCCTTTTTATTGTTGAGTTGTAAGAGTTCTGTATATTTTCTGAATACTAGAGACTTATCAGATGTATGATTTACAACTATTTTCTTCATTCTGTGGGCTGTCTTTTCACTGGTTGTATCTTTTGAAGCACAAATTTTTAAATTTTAATGAATTTAATCTATTTTCTTTAGTTGCTTGTGGTTTTGGCGTCATATGCAAGAAATTATTGCCTAAAAGGTCACAAAGATTTACAACTATGTTATCTTCTAAGAGTTTGTAGTTTAAGCTTTTCCCTTTAGGTCTTTGGTCCATTTTGAGTTAACTTTTGTGTATTTTGAGTGTAAAGAAGAGATCCAACTTTATTATTATTATTTTTCTGTATGTGGATATTCAGTTATCCCACTATAATACATTGAAGAGACTATTCTTTCTTCATTGAATTGTATTGGTACCTTTGTTCAAAATAAGTTATCTTTATGTCTCTCCTTAAGCCACTACCACACAGTTTTGATTACTGTATGTATCTGTGTAGAAAATTTTGAAATTGGGACTGTGAGTCCTCCAATTTTGTTCTTCTTTTTCAAAATCATTTTGGCCATTCTGGGTCCCTTGCATTTCCATATGAATTTTAGGATCAGCTTGTCAATTCCTGCAAAAATAAAAAAGCAAACAAGAAAACCCTGGATTTTTGATAGGGATTGCATTGAATCTATAGATCAGTGTGAGAAGTATTGCCATTTAACAATATTAAATTTTCCAACCAATGAACATGGGATGTCTTTTATTTATTTAGGTCTTCTTTAATTTTCTTCAACAATGTTTTGTAATTCAGTGTCCAAATCTTACACTTCTTTAGTTGAATTTACTCCCAAGTATTTTATTCTTCTTGATGCCATTGTAAATGGAATTGTCTCCTCAATTTCATTTATGGATTATTCAATGCTAGTGTATAGAAATACAGGTAATTTTCATATATTTATCTTGTATGTGTTGTATATATTTTGTATATTTATCCTACCTTACTGAATCTGTTTATTAGCCCTGATGGTTTATTTGTGGATTCTCTAGGATTTTGTGTATACAGGGTCATGTCATCTGCAAATAATTTTGCTTCTTCCTTTCCAATTTTTATGCCTTTTATTTATTTTTCTTGCTTAATTTCCCTGGCTACAATCTCCAGTACAATGCTGAATATAAGTGGTAAGAGCAGAACCTTTCAATCTTTTACCATTAGGCACGATATTAGTTGTGGGTTTTTCATAGACGTTCTTTATCAGGTTGAGGAAGTTCCTTTGTACTCCTTTTTGAGTGTTTTCATCATGAAAGACTATCAGTTTGTTGAGTGCTTTTCCTGCATTTATTGAGATGATCATGTAGTTTTTGTCCTTTATTAATATGGTGTATTGACTGATTTTTGTGTGTTGAAACAATCTTGCATCTGTGGGATAAATCTCAATTGATCATGGTGTATAATTCTTATTATGTGTTGCTAGATTCAGTTTAATAAATATTGTTGAGGAAATTCACATCTGTATTCATAAGGGATATTGGTCTGTAGTTTTCTTGTGATTTCTTTTTCTGGTTTTGGAGTATGCTGGCCTCAGAATAAACTAAGAAGTGTTGCTTTCTTTTGTACTTTTTTGAAGAGTTTGTGAAGGATTTGTTGTAATTCTTTTTTAAAAATTTGATACAATTCAGCAGTAAAGCCATCTAGTCCTGGGCTTTTCTTTGTGGACATTTTAAAATCACTGATTCAATCTCTTTACTTATTATAGGTTTATTCAGATTTTCTATTTCTTCTTGAGTCAGTTTCTGTAGTCTTTCTAGGAATTTCTTCATTTCATTTAGGTTATCAAATTTGTTAGCACACAGTTGCTCATATTTTTTCTTATAATTCTTTTTATTTCTGTAAGGTCTCTAGTAATACCCTCCTCTTTCATTTCTAATTTTAACAATTGAATCTTATCTGTTTATTTCTTGGTCAGTCTAGCTAAAGGTTTGCTAATTTTGTTGATCTTCTCAAAGACCCAAGTTTTGATTTTATTGATTTTCTTATTGTTTTTCTATTCTCTATTTCTTTTATAACTGCTTTAGTATCTGCTATTTCCTTTCTTATGCTTGTTTTGGGTTTAGCTTACTCTTCTTTTTCTAGTTTCTTAAGGTGGATACAGGCTATTGATTTGAGATCTTTCTTCTTTTTCAATATAGGCATTTTAGAGCTATAAATTTCCTACTAAGCCCTGCTTTAGCTGCATTTCATGAGTTTTGGAGAGTTTTGTTTTATATTATATTTGTATTAAATATTTTCTAATTTCCATTGTGATTTCTTCTCTGTCTAGTGTCATTTCATTTCAGTCTGAAGAACATCCTCTAGCATTTCTTGTATGGCAAGTCTACTAGCATTGAATTCTCTTGACTTATGTTTATTTGAGAATATCTTCATTTCTCCTCATTCTTGGAGGATAGTTTTGCTAGATATAGAGTTTTTTGTTTGTTTGTTTTTATAGATTTATTTATTTATTTTTGGCTACATTGGGTCTTCGTTGCTGTGTGTGGGCTTTCCCTAGTTGCGGCGAGCGGGGGCTACTCTTTGTTGCATTGCACGGGCTTCTCACTGTGGTGGCTTCTCTTGTTGTGGAGCACGGGCTCTAGGCACATGGGCTTCAGTAGTTGTGGCTCGCGGGCTCTAGAGTACAGGCTCAGTAGTTGTGGTGCACAGGCTTAGTTGCTCCGTGGCATGTGGGATATTTCCGGACCGGGGCTCGAACCTGTGTCCCCTGCATTGGCAGGCAGATTCTTAACCACTACACCACCAGGGAAGCCCTGGATATAGGGTTTTTGATGAACAGGTTTTTGTGTGTGTGTGAGCTTTAAATATGTCTTCTAGGGCTTCCCTGGTGGCACAGTGGTTGAGAGTCTGCCTGCCGATGTAGGGGACACGGGTTCGTGCCCCGGTCCGGGAAAATCCCACATGCCGCAGAGCGGCTGGGCCTGTCAGCCATGGCCGCTGAGCCTGCGCGTCCGGAGCCTGTGCTCCGCAATGGGAGAGGCCACAACAGTGAGAGGCCCGCGTACTGAAAAACTAACTAACTAAATAAATATATAAATATATATATATAAATATATATATAAATATATATATATATATATATATATATATATATATGTCTTCTACTGCTTACTGGCCTCCATAGTTTTTACTGAGGGCTAAGGCTAGAGCCATAGGGAACGTCAACACTGGGGGTGGAGTGCTTGCAGGAATGCAAGACAGAGGGAGAATGTCCACAGGCAGAGAGAGCCAGTGAGGCAGAGAAGGAGAGACAGAAAAAAAGTGGTATTAGAAAAAAATGCAATGAGAGATATTTGAAAGAGAAAGTGTTTAATAAGTAATGCTTTAGAAGAGGATGAAAAAGATAAGGACTAAAGAGTCTCTGTTGGATTTGGCAGCCTTATTAAGTGCACTTTCAGGGGAGTGATGGAGAGAAAAACAGATGCACAGGATGAAAAAGTAAATGAATGGTGAAAAAATGTTAAGTGTTGACTACACATATCTCTTAGCTTGGGTTTCTCTCGTCTTTGATTATCACTCTATTTGTGCTGCTTGAGCAGTCTCGTCCATAAACAAAGGTCTAGTTCCTAAGCCTCAAGTCCTGGGTATATGGCTGCCTGCTGGACACTTCCACTTGGCTGCCTTACAGGCAATTAAAATGCAGCATGTTATCTAATGTTGAAGTCCTCATCTTCATATTTATGCAACATCATGTTCATTCTCATTCTCTTGTTCTCACTTCTGCATTCTCTTACTCTCCTCCCTCACTCCCTCACATCCCATCCACTTGCTTTCTGGATATCTTTTTTTACTCCTGTTTGTCCCCTGGAAGCTGACCTGTCTGTACTGTACAACAGGCTTCCCTGACCTCAGGTTTCTAGTTGAGTTTAACTAATGGGCAACATAGGCAGGAGATTAGAGAATGGAGGAAAGTGTTTATGCCCCAGATCCCTCCCTTTGGAGTCATCAACTTGGCTCCAACTAAAAATCTTGGCTCCTGTTAGCAGGCCCTTTTCACAGAGCCCTCTCTGTCTTTTGGCCCAGAATGGTAATGGAGCGTTCCATACCTTTGTAAATAATCCATTTATTAATTTTTTTCTCTAGTTTTCTCAATTCAGGATGCGATCTTATTTTCTGCTGGAATCCTGCATGAGTCACACTGTGTTCCAGTTATACCAAAATCTTTATAGTTTTCTCACTTTACTAGGTTTATCCTCTGGTTGGCATGTCCTATCCAGCCCCAAACTCCTATTTCTAATTGATTAATTGATTAATTAATGTGGTGGACAACTTTTTATTTTGACAGAATTTCAAATGGTTAGACAGATAGAAATGTTGCAGGCTAATTCAGGGATCTGCCATATAACCTTTACCCAGATGCACCAATTGTTTATATTTTGCCCCCTTTTCTTTATTATTTTCTCTGTATAGATATTTGTGTATCTATACAGAAACACACATTTTTCTGAACTGTATGCAAGTTGGAGACATTACGGCCCCTTACTCCTAAATAAATTAGAGTTATTCCTAAGAAAAAGACGTTTTCTTATGTAACCATAGTACAGTTCTTAAAATCAGAAAATTTATAAGTTGATATATATATAATAACATTATATCAATGTTATTATATATATATACACACACACACACACATATATATATATACACACACATATATATAATATCACCAGTCCATACTCAGACTTTGTCAGTTATCCCAACAGTGTGCTTCATAGCTAGTTATTTTTTCCTGGTCCAAGATCCAGTTGATAATTACATTAAATTTAGTTATCATGTCTCCGAAGTTTCCCTTAATTTGGCACAGGTAATTTTTTTTTTTTTTTGGTCACTCTTGGATATTTTTGAAGAAGACTACAGTCCAGTTATTTTACAGAATGTCCCTCTATTCTATTTTACAGAATTTTATAGAATGTCAGTTTGTGTTTTTTTGATCTTTCCTCATGATTACATACAAATTATGCATTTGGGGTAGAAATTTTACAGAAGTGATGTTGTGTCTTTTTCACTGCATCATATCAGGGGTACATGTTACCAGTTTGTCCCAGTATTGGTGATGTTTGATCATTTAGTTAAGTTGGGACCCACCAGGTTTTTTTCCTATAAAGGCTATTTTTTTCCTTCATGATTAGTAAGTAATTTGTGGGGAGACACTTTAAGATCACATAAATATCTTGTTCCTTATCAAACTTTCACCCACTGGTTTTATCATTCAGTAATGATTTTCTTCCTGACAGTTATTGCTGATGTGGAACTGTATGTGTGTGTGTCTCTCTTGTCTTGTTTCTGTTCTTTGATTTTGGCTCTTATCTCTATTTTTTCTTTCTTTCTGTCTGCTTACTTTTTTAGTTTACTTTTCTCCTTCTTGTTTCTTAAAGTGGAATCATAAATCACTGATTTTACACATTTCTTCTTTTTCTAATAGAAGCATTTAAACCTATACTTTTTTACTGAGGTATAATTGACATACCATATTATATTAGTTTCAGCTGTATAATATAATGATTTGATATTTGTATATGCTGCGAAATGATCACCACAAGTCTAGTCAACGTCTGTCACCAAACATAGTTTAGCATTATTGATAAAATACTTGAGCAATTTTTTGATAGACTTTAATGAGCTTAAAAGCCCCTCCTAGGAAATTGCCCCTCCACTCAATTGACTATTAGTCTTGAAACTAGTCTAAGAACTTTAACCAATAATGCAAAAAGGCTAATTGTCCTTAACTAGATAGTCATCTCCTTCTTTTTTAAAATCCAGTCTAACAATAGTTGTCTAACCATTTTTCCCCATGAAATGTTTCTGCCAAGATAGAATCTTTGAATTGGGCTTTTCAGAAGGCCTCTTTGTTTGAAATAAAACTCTGACCTATGCTTATAATCAATCTGAGAGTGGCTTTGTGTGTTGAAGGAATGAAGGCTTGAATGTACAAAAGAGGAATGTCTGATTGTTACTAGGCCTGAAATATTAAATGTATAAATGCTCTCAATTTGAGCTGAGGATAAATGATTCTTTGATGTCTACTAGAAAAAAAGGATTTTCCTAGGTTTTATGAATACATTTACATGAAATAATGTGGGGAAGTATATAATAAAATTTAGAGGAAGGCCACGATAGACTCACAACTCTCTCTCTAGATTCCTGTATTCATGTACTGTATTAAAACCAAGCAAATACACCTGCTGGTAGAAGCCCTAAAGACCCAAAGTTATATCTCCTCACATCTGTGCCAACAGCTGATCTCGTTCTGAACTGCCTGCTTGGTATTCCCTGGAGGTTCATTTGTCCTTATTTCTACTCCTCTTGCTAAAAGTTGTTTACAATTCCAAAACACAACATAATTTTAAAAAGTCCCATGCTTACATTACATTTGTCAATCACATTAACATGAAATTGAAATCTAGAAAATAATTTTTCTTTCTCGTCAGGAATTCTTCCATTCCCAGTATTATGGCCTTCTCAGATATAAATACATTTTAAGCGGGGAGGGGTCTGTTCTGTTCTAATGAGAAGAAAGCAAACGATTTTAAAGCCGAAATGCAATTCATTCTTCCTCTGCAATTTATTCTTCCTGGTTAAGACACTTCCCTGTTCACCTAACTTGAGGTTGAAAGCCTATTGTAGAACACCAAACTTATAGTTTGGCAGTATTTAATTATTATTTAATAGCTACTGTTCACAACTCCTCTCCATAGGAGGTTAATTATCCACTTGTGATAATCTGGTTTGTAAATTTTTCATACCTGTTATCTATCTATATACCTTTTATTGGTATCTTCTGATAAACTTTTGACCATTTCTAACTTGCTAGTGATTTCTTAAGGGAGAGGGAAGTAGGCATAAAAAACCTGGAAGTGAAGTTCTTGTTAACTGCATTTCTTGTTCAGAGAAGGGATAGTAGCAGGGAAAGGGTGGGGAGAAGAGATTCCTTAAGAGGCAAACGGTCCTATAGGATAAAGGTCACATACTCCATCACTTGATACCAGTCCTTACTTGATAGATGCTTAATAAACACTTCTTGAGTTAAAAAAAAATTTTTTTTTAATAAATTTTTAATTTACTTATTTTTGGTGGCGTTGGGTCTTCGTTGCTGCGTGCAGGCTTTCTCTAGTTGCAGCGAGCGGGGCCTACTCTTTGTTTCGGTGCACAGGCTTCTCATTGCGGTGGCTTCTCTTATTCCGGAGCACAGGCTCTAGGCACGCGGGCTTCAGTAGTTGTGGCACACAGGCTCAGTAGTTGTGGCTCGTGGGCTCTAGAGCGCAGGCCCAGTAGTTGTGGCGCACGGGCTTAGCTGCTCCGCGGCATGTTGGATCTTCCCGGACCAGGGCTCGAACCCGTGTCCTCTGCATTGGCAGACGGATTCTTAACCACTGCGCCACCAGGGAAGTCATAAAAATACTTTTTGTATTGCTATTTCTACCACCTGTTATAACTTCAAATTGTGATTTAAATGGATGCAGAGTCCTGGTTAAGGAAGCGTAGCATATGGCCTTGGATGACTGTTGCCTCATTTCCCACTGATCCAAGCTCTCTGGTATACCCAAGACTCTTGTGACATCTCAGGCTCCCAAGTAGCATACCTGTTCCTGGCCTCCCAAAAGCTAGAACTTTCTTCCTTCTTCTTCCTTCTTGTCTGTGATCCAGGATTCTGTTCCCTTGGGATTGGCCATAATCATGAACCAATTTTTAAGGACATCTGTGCTACTGTAATATTTGACAACATCTACATTTTAGTAGGACCTTTCTAAAGACTCTATTAAACCCAGAGGAATAATTCTAATGGTAGGCATTTTAGGTAGCGTGGCTGCCTCTTCTAGGGTCCTAAAATTACACCTTTTCAACAGCCACTGGCTTCCTTTATTAGGCAGGAAAGCAGTGGATAATCCTGATTGATTTCTCCACACCAACACTGCCCCAATGTGCATTTTCCTTCCCAAAGCCAGCTGCACACACTCCCTATGAAGTCAAAGACTTACTGAGCTGATAATAATAGTAATTAATATTCCTGCCAGGGAAAAGAAATAAACTGCTCATCTGCTGGGATGCATTAACTTTTTCACATTTTCAGGGAATGTTGCAAGCACTGAAAGATGTGGCTTACTGAAGAAACTCAAATAGTGGAAGAGAATTCATTTGTCTTCTGGAAAAGGAACGATTAACTATCTTCTCATTTAGCATATTTCATTAGTAGCATTTTGCAGTAAATACAACACACCTCTATTATAACATAGTTATTACAGACCTTCTAGTATATCAAGGATTCAGTTTGTTCCCTGAGACATAATTTCCTCACTAAGGAGCCTGATTTAATTCAATCAGTGCAGGGTAAGATTAGCCTTATACCCACAAGATCATTACATAAGTTACAAATATTAACACCTACTGTGCATAAAGCACTAACATTTGTACAGTCCTTTGGCATCGTGTTATATTAGCCTCTCCCATCAACTTTGTCTGGTTATCATCTCCATTTTACAGTTGAGGAAACTGAGGCTGAGAGGGTAAGTGACTTGATATTAAAGGTCACCCAGCTAACAAGCAGTAGAGCCAGGACTTGAACTGTTTCTCACATCCCACAACTTCGTGAGAAGGTAGTAAGTTATATTCTTGTTCTCAGGAATCTTACAGGCATCAAAAAGGGTACCACTCTGTTGAGGACTGCAGCACACAGAAAACATCACTTAACCAGAATACTTACAGACAGAATGTTAAAATACATTTAAATTTCAAGTCAGGGTGGAAATACTTAAAATTCACAGGGTATACTCCACTGCCCCCACTAGCCCTAGACATAATCAAGTCTTTGGTGTTAAAGGACCTTTTCATTGCTTCCAGATCATGTTAACCCTTTAGAATAGCTGAATAGAGCAGTCCTGAATGTTAAAGAGGTAGATGGCCTGGAAAAGGAATGGAGAAAAAACTTTGGCTTTTGGGCCTGACCGGTCTCTAGTTTAGGTTCATTTTCTAACCCACAGATCAAATGCCCAAGACAAGATCACATGTATGCCTACTGTAAAAATTGGGGCATAAAATGTCCCAAAATAACATTGTTACTTCTAAAAGTGAACAATTTATTTTACTCTAAGATAAAATACTTTCTATTTTGTGGAACAGGTGTTTCTGGTTTCTCTTTTAAAAATAAAAGAACATATGAATAGATATTTTGGTTTGGGTGGTTTAAAGTCTATCTTGCAGAGAAAGGCCTCTTCATTTTTTAAAAAAATTGAGGTGAAATTCACATAACATAAAAATTAACCATTGTAGGGCTTCCCTGGTGGCGCAGTGGTTGAGAGTCTGCCTGCTGATGCAGGGGACACAGGTTCGTTCCCCGGTCCGGGAAGATCCCACATGCCGCGGAGCGGCTGGGCCCGTGAGCCATGGACGCTGAGCCTGCGCGTCCGGAGCCTGTGCTCCGCAACGGGAGAGGCCCCAACAGTGAGAGGCCCCGGTACCGCAAAAAATAAATAAATAACCATTGTAAAGTGTATACTGTGGTGACATTTAGTACATTCACAGAGTTGCAACCATCACCACTATCTTGTTCTAAGACATTTTCACACTCTCAGAGGAGACCTTATGCACATTAAGAAGTCACTCTCCATTCCCACCCACCCCCTGGCAACCAATATTCTGCTTCGTGTTTCTGTGGGTTTATCTATAGTAGATTTTTCATATAAATGGAATCATACAGTACGTGACCTTTATGTCTGACTTCTTTCACTTAGCATGTTTTCAAGGTCCATTCATGTTATAGTGTGTATCAGTATATCATTTCTTTTTATGGCTGAATATAATATTCCATTGTATGGATATACAACATTTTGTTTATTCATCCATCTGTTGATGGACATTTGGGTTGTTTCTACCTTTTGGCTATTGCAAATAATGCTGTTATGAACATTTGTGTACAAACATTTGCTTGAAAACCTGTTTTCAATTCTTTGGGGTATAGACACAGGAGTGGCATTGTTGGGACATGCTAATTCTGTGGTTAACTTTTTATAGATTTGCTAAACTGTTTTCCACAGCAGCTGCACCATTTTATATTCCAACCAGCAACGTACAAGAGTTCCAATATCTTCACATTCTTGTCAACATTTTCCACTTTTTAAAAAAAATTATAGTGATCTTGGTAAGGATGAGAATTGGTATCTCATTGTGGTTTTGATTTGCCTTTTCCTAATGACCAGTGATGCTGAACATCTTTACAAGTGCTTGTTAGCTATTCATATAGAGTACTTATATATTTGGATACAAGTCCCTTATCAGGTATATGACCCTCTAGTGAATTTTTCATTAAAGTTATTGTACTTTTCAGGTCTAGAATTTTTATTTGGTTTCATGTTATAATTTCTATCTGTTTATTGATAGTCTCTTTTGGTTCAGTCATTGTTCTCCTGGTTCCCTTTAGTTCTTAGTCTATGATTTTCTTTATTTCTTTGATCATATTTAAGGCTGTTGATTTAAAGTCATTGTCTAGTAAGTCCAATGTTTTTCCAGTGACAGTTTCTGTTAATTTCTTTCTTTTTTTTTTTTTTTTTTTTTTGAGGTACGCGGGCCTCTCACTGTTGTGGCCTCTCTCGTTGCAGAGCACAGGCTCCGGATGCGCAGGCTCCACGGCATGGGGGATCTTCCCAGACTGGGGCACGAACATGCATCCCCTGCATCGGCAGGCAGACTCTCAACCACTGCGCCACCAGGGAAGCCCAATTTCTTTTTTTCATGGGAATGAGCTGTACTTTCTTTTTTCTTTGCATACCTCAATTTTTTTTGTTGAAACTGGACATTTTGAATAGTATAATGTGGTAACTTTGGTAATCAGATTCTTCCTTCTCTGGGTTTGTTCTTGTTCCTTTGTGTGCTTTGTATTTGCTTATTTAGTGACTTTTCCAAACTATTTTTAAAGACTTATTCTTTGTTGTATATGCTCTCTGCAGTCTGTTCCTTAAGCTTGTGGTCAGCTCATGTTTGATAAGATGTTCTTAAATGCCTAGAGCAAAAAGAGAACCAAAGAAAGACAAGGGAAAAAACCTCTCTCGGTCTTCGCAGATTGGCTCTGTGTTGGGCCTTCCTCTAATGCTTGGCCAGGCCATTTACAACTCCACCCTAGCATTCACACCCTGCTGATACTGAGCCTAAAGATCAGAGAGAGATTAAAGCTTAGGTTCCTGTCATGTCTTTTCTGAGCATGTGTCCTGCTCTCCGCATGTGCTTGGCTTTCTAGACTCTTCTCTCTTTCTATCTTTCTATCTTCTATCTTCTATCTTTCTACTTTTGATTAAATTGCCATAGAAGATCCAAGCCTTATTTTACATCATTGCTTCGGAAGGAGACACATTTTGTTTGTTGTGAACTTTAATTTAGTAGAATTTTTTCCCCTTTATCTCAGTTTTGTAGTGATTGTATAATTCTGAGGTTCCAACATTTCAAGATGAATGAAAGATCTTGCAAATTGATTGATGCTGTCACAGTTGTTCTCACTGTAGTTTCATTCTTGAAAGTCTGTATGTACCTTTGTCAAATGCTTTTATTGAGCACTTACTGTGGGACTGGAATTGTGTTATATACTTTATGTGGTTTTCTTATTTAACGCTGTCTACAACCCCAAGAGTTAGGTACTATTATTATCTGTATTTTATTGATAAGGAAACAAGTTTAGAGAGATCAAATAATTTACTCATATCTCTCACAGCTATGACTATGTTGTATAGCATTAAACTCTTAAGCATCATTTACTGTTTGCTTCACAAGAATGGGATTTCTAGGACTTCTTTTTTTCCACTTTATCTTCATTTCTATTTTTATTTCTACTCTTAATTGTATTATCATTTTTTACCACATTTCTCAGGCACGCAGAAACAAATCAGCAAACTAACAGAAACCACTGGAAAGTACAAACTACAAACAAAAGACTAACAGCAGTAGTGAATTCAATTTGGAATAGAATGCTATGTGTGAATAACATAGGGATAGTCCTGTAGTTCCTCCATTTCTAGAAGAAAATTCTAATGATACTTGGTTGGAGATGAAACTTGGATATTTAGAAACTTAGGAAACAGACACTCTCATTAAAAGAGTTTATTTACTGCAATGCTTATATGCTATTAAAAACAATTTTAATGCCTCAAATGGTGTTTCTAATAATGACAAGGCACTATGTCAAAGATGCATATTTGAACAAAATTGTTTCATGAAGTGTAAATGTGGAAAAGTAATATTTATAAACTAAGTTATGTGATTTTAGATGTTCTAGTTGAATTAATAGATTAACTTTTAGAAGTAGAAAAAGGGTGGTCCAGTGGTTAGGATGCCACACTTTCACTGCCCAGGGCACGGGTTCCATCCCTGGTAGGGGAGCTGGGATCCCACAAGCCGTGAGGCGTGGCCAAAAAAAAAAAGGTAGAAAAAAAAAATCTTAAGACTCTGAAGATGTGCATATCATCTCTCGTCCTTCCACCTTCAACCCAAGCCAGAGAGAGGACTAGAATATTCTTTAACTTCTGAAAATCTAGCCAGACCCCTTCTATTGCTGTAGTTTCTGCTGACCTCTAATTGCCCATAACCATGAAAATGACTTCAGGGAGCTGGAAGCTGGGCTATAGGTGGATGCAATATAGGTAAGATAAATTTTGTTAGCGAAAAGGAGGAAAGCTCAAGACCAGTATTAATACATGCACGCAAACTGGTCTTTCAGTTGTCCATGATGACCTAAGGAGCTTACCCCAGAACGTAAATCAATGCACTGCTTCCTTTACTGAAAAAGTCTTGCTATTAAAAACAAAAGTCAGTTAAACTAAATGGTGTCTTTAGTGACTCAGTTTGCATTCTGGCACAAGTTCCTTCTCTCATCATGGGCTGGTAACAAACTCTTTGTGGACTGGTATTGGTCTGAGGATCACAATTTGAAACCCCATTAAAAAGACGGTAAAGTGCATTTTGAAGAGCATATAGCCACAAGGACAAAGAGAACAGGATAGAAGAACTAAGAAGAAAACTTCAGAAACTGGAAAGAAGTTGGATAATAGTAACTAACTTTAGAAGACCAAGAAAGAAATTCTTAGCTAGTATGAGATAAGCCAAAAAGTAACCTGGCTTATATCACCAAGCCCCCAAATATATGTAATTGATAGCACCAGGTGCCTCTGGAAGTAGAGACAAAGAACTAACAACAGGAGAATTCATTGTAAGCCTGTTTCAGAAGCAGTTAGACCCTAGATCATCTCCCTAAGTCCAGTGTCTGCTTTCCCCTCATCCTGGCAAAAGACTGGTCATTTAGTCTCAAAAGGGGGTGAAAGGGTCAGAGAGTCTCTGAACTGGGAGATATCAGGCATAGTTGAGAGTGTGGAATGTTCTGAAAGCAAAAGGTTAGTGAAAGTTTATTTATTAAAAATCGAGCATCCCAGGGCTTCCCTGGTGGTCCAATGGTTGGGACTCCATGCTTCCATTGCAGAGGGTGTGGGTTCAACCCCCGGTCGGGGAACTAAGATCCCACATGCCGCACGGTGTGGCCAAAAAGTAAAAAAAAAAAAAAAAAATTTAATTAAAAAAATTTTTTTTTAAATTGAGCATCCCAGCCTTTATTCCCTACTCAGTTCCCAGGATGCTGGCAACCAGGCCTTTACCATTCAGGTAAGAAGATTGAAAGAGCTTCTCTGGGAAAGTGATAAATCAAAAAGGAAAGACCAGATTTCTGGAGTTTCAAAAGAATATGGCTCAGTTGGATTACTCTATAGAGAAAACCACACTTGACAGGCCCCATCCATATGCAGAGACTTCCAATCATCCTTTTAGTGACCGCTCTTAAATATGAGCAGACAGCCAAGGATTATAGACGTTTGAGGAAAGCATTTAATATGAAAGACTGAGACTTAAAAAAAAAAAAAGACAAAAAGCCAATTGGAGGAAGGTTTGTGGGGAGAAGTACATTTCCCAAAATTACTAATATTTTTAGAGAGATAAAAGATATTGAACTCAATCAACAAGAACAGGATGCTTTAAAAACGTTTACAGAACAAGAACAGTAACAACAGCTCTTTCAAATTAAACAAATTAAAAAGCCAATTAAATAAAAGGATTTATTAATAAAGTTGAGGAAATATCCCAGAAAGTAAAACAAAAGCTCAAAAAGGGGAGGTGTAAGACAGAAGAAAAATAAGGTTCAACTTTAGGAACTCCAGAAAGAGAAAACAGAGGGAAGGAAGTCATTAAAGAAATAAATTAAGAAGATTTTACAGAATAAAAGGGCTCACCAAATGTCTAGCATAATGGATGAAAACAGTCCCATACTGAGTAACATCACTGAGAGATTTTAGGACAAAAAGAAAATCTTAGAGTCTTTGAGATTGGGAGTGAAGGGGAAAGAAGTAGGTTTTATATGAAGTTTCAAGGATTAGACTGGAGTTACATTACTCAACAGCAACTCTGGAAGCCATAATACAATGGAAAAATGTCTTTAAAATGACTCAGGAAAACAGTTGCCAAGCTAGAGTTATATACCTAGCCAAACAATTAACTCACTGTAAGGAAAGAATAAAGACATACTGAAATAACTAAGGTTTCAAAAATTTCATCTCCCATACTGTCTTTCTTAGAAAGTTATTGGAAGATGTTCCCTACCAAGATGAAGGAATAAAGCAAGAAATTGGAAAATCATAGGGCTCAGGAAGCAGGGAACCCAATGAGAGAGAGAGAGAGAGAATGTGAGGAGTACAAAGGGGAGATTCAAGATGACAGCTGTGCAGCAGGTCTAAATAGCAGCCCAGTCCATATTAGAGCAAGTCAGAGACTCCTGAATATATTTTTTCAAGAAGAAGGAATTAATAGACTACTGTACCTGATGTATTTAAGTGTACTGAGAGGAGAGTTATAAAATTGGTGGAGAGGTTGGGGTTAAGTTAGTGTAAAGTAGTGTGCAAAAAAAAAGTAAAGGGTGAAAGAATGAAAGATAGATAGATAGATAGATATTATTGGGCTGCAGTCATCTCATTGAACCTCATAAGAAACCCTGAACCCGAATTGCCCAGCCATGGGGTTCCTGGATTCCTGACCCAGAGGAAATGAATGAGATAATAAATATTCATTGTTGTTTTAAAGCTAACCTAAGTTTTAGGTTAATGTATTATGTAGCAATAGATAACTAATACAGATTTTGGTACCTGGAAGTAGGCTGTTGCCATAATGAAAACTTAAAAATGTGGGAGTGGCTTTGGAACTGATTAGTGGGAGGAAGTTGGAAGGACCTTGAGATAGTGGAAGACTGAAGATCCTTGTAAAGACTGTTATTAGAAGCTTGATAACCTGTGAGGTTACCAGTAAAGACTTTAAGGAGAATGAGGACAATGTTATTGGAAACTAGAGGAAAGGAGATCCTTGCTATGCTGTGGCAAAAAAAAAAAAAAAAAAAAAAAAAAAAAGTAGCAACACGGTCACCTACAGTAATATGCAAAGTAGAAAATATATTTAATAAACTGGGTGATAGAGCTAAGGAAATTTCCAGACAAAGTGTTAGAAGTGCTGCATGGCTGCTTCTTGCTGCTTATAGTAAAATGCAAGGGGAGTGCCTTAAAGGAAGGACTATTAAATATAAAGGAGCCAGGAACTGTTGGGTTTGAAAATTCCCAGCCCCTCCAATGGCAAATGATGCTAAAATTAGAGATGGCTTTCTGGCAAAGATTAACTCCAGGGCACAATCAGAAAAATATAGTCTAAAAATGAAGCCAAGATATGACTATAATATCTGTGTTATGACCTCAAGAGATTTAAGGCAGTGCCTCAAAGAACCACTGTCAGACACTTAAGAGTGTTGTTCCTCAGCAGCCTTTGCAGAAGAGGGCTTTTCTCAGAGATTTGTGAGTAGGGCTTTTGCCTAATGGTTTGAAACCGAATAAGATTCACGAAAGACCTGCAAAGTTTTTTTGTTTGTTTTTTCTTAAACTTTGTTACCGTTTAATCATTGACAATGTTCTCTACACTAACGCCACATTCGTAGTCATCAGTGCTGTTATGATCTGCAAAGTTTTTAAGAGAATTGTATTAGCAGAAACACCAGCAGGATTGAAAGGAATGGATAGAATAAAATGAAAAGAAGCTTTCGGGCCTCAAAAGTTGTAGGGGCATGAAGCAGTCTGTAGAAACTACTCAGCCGCAAATATGGGCTCCCTTTCATGGAAAAGGAGGGATGACTCAGAGGGTAGAACCAAGAGCTGTGGAGAATCATTCCTGTATTCTGAGTTCTAATCAAGGAACTGCTAACATGTGCCCAATGGATTTCAGATTTGCTAGTTACTAGGAACTCCTCTAAACCTCCTGATTTTCCCCTTTTGGAGTGGAGGGTGTATAGCAACTATCCTTTGCATGTCTCACCATTTTATAGTGTTGCGTGAGTGTGTGCTGGGTAAAGAACTTGTCTCTGTGGTTCACAAATCTTAAGGTTGAGAGAAACTGTGCATGAGGGGTGTCATCCCTGAGTTACTTTAAGTGGTGAGATCCTGGACTTTAAGCTGATGCTGTAAATGAATGAGACTTTGGGGTGGTGTGGGAGGACTAAAGGTAGTTTGCATTTAGGTGGCTGGAGTGTGGGGTGTGGTGGTTTACAAACATGTCTTCAACAGGTGGAGCTGGGCTGCCCTGGGGGTGCAGTGGGTAAGCATCCATCTGCCAATGCGGGGGACATGGGTTCCAGCCCCGATGCGGGAAGATCCCACATGCCACGGAGCAACTAAGGCCGTGTGTCACAACTACTGAGCCCATGTGCCACAACTACTGAGCCTGCACTCTAGAGCCCGCGAGCCACAACTACTGAACCCACATGCCACAACTACTGAGCCTGCGCTCTAGAGCCCACGTGCCTCAACTACTGAGCCCATGTGCCACAACTACTGAGCCTGCGCTCTAGAGCCCATGAGTCACACTGCTGAGCCCGTGCACCACAACTACTGAGCCTGCGCTCTAGGGCCCCCGAGCCACAACTACTGAGCCCACACGCCACAACTACTGAAGCCCACGTGCCTAGAGCCCATGCTCCGCAACAAGAGAAGCCACCACAATGAGAAGCCTGCGCGCCGCAACGAAGAGTAGCCCCGCTATCTGCAACTAGAGAACACCCACGCGCAGCAACGAAGACCCAACACAGCTGAAAAAAAAAGGTGGAGCCGAATTCCATTCCCCTTGAATGTGGGCCAGATTTAGTGACTTGCTTCTGATGAATAAAATGCGGCAGAAGTGATGCGACATGGCTTTTGAGGGTAGGTCATAAAAGGATAGCTTCTGCCTGGCGCACACTCCATCTCTCTCTTATTCTCCTTTCCTCTGCCACCTCCGTCTCTCTTTCAGATCACTTATTCTTTAGGAAAGCCAGCTGCCATGTTGTGAAGACACTCAAGCAGCTCTTTGGAGAGTAGAGGGACCCAGATGAGGAGGAACTGAGGCTTCCTGCCAAAACCCAGCACCAGTGTGCCAGTAATATGTAAAATAAATCCTTCAGCCCTGGTCAAGCCTTCAGGTGACTGCAGCTCTGACTGACAACTTGCTGCAACCTTGTGAGAAATCCTGAAATGGCTGAGCTGTTCCTAAATTCCTGGCACAGAGACCATATGAGATAGTAAGTGTTTATTGTTGTTCTAGTCCACTGAGTTGGGGCAGTTAGTTACACAGCAATAGATTAACAATGGATCTAGCCAAAATTGTGATATAATCGTAATGGGAGGAAAATGGACCTCTCAAAATCTACCCACCTAAATACGTAAAGTGAATTGTCTATGGTCATGTTAATGTAGGGAGGCAATACGTTTTTTCATATTTTTCACAGTGATAGACTGATAACATATAACTAGCATTCTTTGCACTCTGTCTTTAAAAATGAATAGACAGGGCTTCCCTGGTGGCGCAGTGGTTGAGAGTACGCCTGCCGATGCAGGGGACACGGGTTCGTGCCCAGGTCCAGGAGGATCCCACATGCCACGGAGCGGCTGGGCCCGTGAACCATGGCCGCTGAGCCTGCGCATCCGGAGCCTGTGCTCCGCAATGGGAGAGGCCACAACAGTGAGAGGCCCGCGTACCACCAAAAAAAAAAAAAAAAAGTGCTTAAAAAAAAAAGAAGAGTAGACATGGATTAAAAGCAAAGAATTTTAGAGATGGGAGGAAAATAAGAGATTATGTAATTCACGTCTTCTGTTTAGAGGGAATTTTAGAAATAGTAGGTACACAATATATGGTTTTGGTGTATGTATGACATACATCTATTTATTCTGAAGGTATTATTTAAAATTTTGATTTATCAAAATAATACCTATACATAGTTAAACAATCCAATATTACTAATATCTTTCTTATCAAAAACAGTCCTATCCATTTTTGTATCCCAAGACAGCCACTTTTACCTTTTAACATGAATCTTCTGATAATCACCCTCATAGTTTCAGATAATGAGATTATACTATTGTTTCTCGATTTATTAGCTTTAGAGAGTATTTACTGACTTTGCATTATGATCATGGAGAATTTCTTTCTTATCCCAACTTCTCCAATTTCCCAGTAGAATTAGAATTTTCAGTTAAGCCAGTGCTTAATATTTACACCATAAATATAAATAGTTTTCACTGCTGAGTCAGGTAATATACAATGATTATCTGTCTTCATATGGACGTTTGTTTTCTTGGAGTTAATTATTTCCTTTTATTTATTTTACTTAATTTTCTATATATGTACAGCTTGTTTGGTACTCATGTATTAACAGATCCGATGAATGCCCGGCAATCATTGTTTCAAATTCAAACACATCATATAATCCATCCGACCCACAGCCTTCTGTCCTCTTGCTCAAATAGGGACAGTGGCTCTCTAGACTAGCTGTCATGTTAGGACTTTCCTTAGCCATTCTGGTTTGGGGATTGTTTTTGAAAGATTTTGCTAATGTGAATATAACTAGAAGGAGGAAGCATTAATATTTTAAAGAGAATCCTAAATTATTAATGTATACTGCTTCTATGTCCTAGATTCACCAGCCTGTGAGGTCACATAAAATGAATTCACTTTTGCTTTTGATGCCCAAGGTATAGGGGCTCAAGTCTTCACAGTTTGAATGCAAGATCTTAGCACCTTTGCAACATTGCAACTTTGCAAAGTGCTCTCTGAGTTTTTCTGGGGGTCCACAAAAGGGATATACTTACTAACTAGTCTATCCACTGGTTACCACAAGGCACTTGCTGTGTTTTTCCTCTTCTGCTGTGACCCCCTGGCCGATGTGTATTGCCCTGAATGCTGTTTGAAGGGGCTGATGGTCTCCCTCACTGCTGATGGTATTGCTCGTAAGATAGATGTTATATTTGCCAAGGGTGTTTTTTCCTGATGTCGCCATTGCCAGGAACACCAGGGGTACTAGGCTTGGTGGGAGGTAGTTAGACTGACCCTTTCCCCACTTCCACACCGCTTTCCTACTCCCCCTCCTCCATTGCTCAAAATCCAGGGTTTACAGACTCTTTCGGCTTCTCCTTTTTGTAGTTTCCTACTTACACACCTGCCCATAGCCCCTCTGTCCAATGCAATGATAATCAACAGTCACAACCAGCTGCTAAGCACCGATTTCAGCGGGGACAACACAAAAGCCAGAAGGCTCAGACACATAGCTCAGCCACATAACTTATTCCCAAACCAGAATGTTCAACATTTATATTCTAAAGAGGTTCTCAAGCCAGAGAAACAGTCAGCTTTAAAGTGAGATGAAGTCTTCATTCTGGAGATAGAACAGTAACTTGCAGCTTTCAAATAATGGACCGCTTTCTCTGCTAAACAAGATTTTACATGCCTTAGCATCTCCTCTCAATCCAAGCACCATATTGCCAATCTTTAAACACATATGTCCATATTCTTTTAGAAACCCCAAAGAGTTTTTTTCTTTGGGTAAATTTGGAAGCCTTCTATTGCTATCTGTAAGTAATCAAACAGAATTGAAATACTAAATATTTCAGACTACTAATTCAGACTGACCTTTGCTCTAAACACTGTCTAAACTTGCTCAGTTAGCATTTCCAAAGAATACTTAAAAGTGGAGATGCTACCAACAGGAGAGCTGCCAGCAGACCACAGAAGAGGAAAGGCCTTTTCTTGTGAGGTTTAAAGCACTACCGTGCTGGTCTTTTGGGCCAAATGAGAGAATGGTTTTCAAAACAAAGGCCATGTTATTCCAGCAAAACATTTCAGGTGGTACCCAAGACCCTTCATCATCTTCCCCTGCCTTCCTGGCCAGTGCCATCCCCCCCTCTTTAATGTTCCAGTTTTCTTCATTTAGTGGATGAGGACAGTTAGAGTCACACTTTACCTAGTCAGTAAGAAGTAGAGCCAGGATTTTAACCCAGGTGAATTTGACCTCAAAACTGGTGGCTCTTTCCTGCTTACCTCATCGTGATGTGTCACTTCCTTACGGTCACTACAGAGGCAACTGTAAGGAAGAAGAATTTATCTGGGGAGCTACCCAGCCATGTGGCTTATCTGGGATTTCCCTGGCGTACATCCGTAATGGCTCCCTGCTGATACATGGTCTACGTTGAAGGAGGTTCTGGATTGGATACCCTGTGCGAGCAGACCTAATCCCGAACCTCACTGTCCCTCCTTTTTCTTCTAATGCCTTTTCTCCCATCCCTTTTTCAAAGAGAGACCAAGCAACTGGTTGCTGATCCTGTACTCTGCTCCCCATAAGTCACCCAAATGGCAGCCCTGGCTTACCTTTCCTACGACATCTGTTAATAGCTTCAGGGCCAGAGGATCATGAACCAAGGAGTCCGTGTAAAAGGAGCCAAGGTATTTCTTTGGGTTGGTTGGATTGTCCTGGGCACACAGATCTGGACGCATGCTGAATCCATGGGAGATTCTTCCTACTGTGTAGGGGAAGGAACCACCTGCAAGTAAAGGGACTAGTGTTAATTGAAAAGGATTCTTTTCAACCCTCATGTTGTATGCAAAGAGAAGTTACTGTAGCCCAGCTAGTTAACTGTATTTACAAAGGATCTACTGGGTTCCAAATGTGAGAGAAGACCCAGAAAAAAGAATAAAGTTTAACTCATCTAGAAATTCAGATTTAAGGAATTTATCCTAAAGAGAGAAGACAAGTGTATAAAGATGTGTGGTCAAGGTTTTCAAATGTAGCTTGGTTATAATAGAAAAATACAGAGGGAGCCTTTCAGTTGGGGAATATCTAAATAATGATGGCATATCCATAAAATGCATTGTCATGTATACAGCCATCAAAAATGATGAAGCTCTGTACTCACTGACATGGAAAGATGTCTCCATGTGCTGTTGAGAAGGAAAAGCGGATTAGAGAACAGTGTGTGTAGTTTGATATTGTGTGTGTGTATTCAAGGGTCACAAACTCACTTACCTACAGGGACCAAGCAGGAAATGGAAATGAATGAAACAGGCCTGTTTGTAAACAATAGTGAATGGTAGGGACTATTGCAAACTGGAGAGCTTGTGGTAGCTTGTGGTCTGACGAGAGATTTAAATGAAAAACAAAACAAAATCAAGTAAACTGTGCCAACCAAACTAAACTTGTCTGCAGAAATGGAATTTGGTCCTTGAACCATCATATACTTTATAACTAGAACAACTACCAGGACTAAATTGTGTCCCTCCAAAATTGTGTCCCTGACCCCCAATGTGACTGTATTTGTAGATAAAGCCTTTAAGGAGATAATGAAGCTTAAATGAGGTCATAAGGTGGGATCCTCATCCTACAGGACTGGTGTCCTCATAAGAAGAGGAAGAGACATAGGAACTCTCTCTCTCTCTTCCTGTGAACACACAAAGAAACGGCCATGTGGGGACACAGTAAGAAGGCGGCCTTCTGTAATCCAGGAAGAGAGACCGCACTATAAACCAGCTGCACTGGCATCTTGATCTGGGAACTCCATAACTGTGAGAAAATACACTTCTGTTATTTAAGCTGCCCAGTCTGCGGTCATATTCTGTTACGGCAGCCCAAGCTGACTAATACAGATAGGGTCTTACCTCCATGTGCAAAACATACTTTCAGTTTAGGAAACTTCTCGAACACTCCACCCATGATCATGGAGCAAATGGCTGTGGTGGTCTCTGCGGGCATTCCTGGAAGAAGAAACAGTCATGACGTATAGTGCTTGTCATCACGAGCAAGAAGTTCAGTGATGTTAATGGCAGGGGAATGGGACCTTGCTGAGAAGCGCAGGGTCCCTGTGCCCTAGCATGGCTTGGTTGTACGCAGGCCATGACTTTGGCAAGCAGAAACCATCTGACACTTCCTATTTGCCACTTGCAAGTAGAGTCATCTAATGGCTAGAAGAGTCAAGGAGCCAGAGGACCTGGCTTTTGTCCTGATTCTCCCAGCCTCCATTTTGTGTGCAGGGGGGCAAGCAGAGTACAGTGAGTCTAGGCTGAACCCTTTCTCCTCCAACTGTTTGCTTCTTGGCCTTTGACAAGTAATTTAATGCCCCCGAGTCTGGGCTTCTTCACCTGTGAAATGGGGACAGTGTTGCCCATCTTGGAAGGCTGTTGTGGAACCTTGCAAATGATAATGCTGGGAAAGTTCTTGCAACTTTGATGAACCTTGCAAATGATGATGCTGGGAAAGTTCTTGGCCAGAGCTTCACATTGCAGGGGCTCGACAAATATGATTTGCCTCCCTGCTTTAATTTCCTCATCTGTAAACTGGGGTTAAGAATGGTTAGTTCTCGCCACTTAGTGAGTGCTCAATAGATATTAACTAATATTAATATTTCTGCCAAATCTTTACTGCTTCTTGGAGCTGAGGTTGAAAATAACTGGATTAAAATGAATTATTTCAAGTGCTTTGTGCTTCTAGAAGAGGCAGCTGGTCCATGCCTGATGCCTTCACCTCCATGGAGTCCATCTGGGCTATATTTCCAGATGACTGCTTTTCAGACTGTGATTAAGAAATCTCTGGGGGCTCTGTGACTGAGCCCTGGGCCTTCTGGGGAAGCCTGATTCTCTGGCTGCCTAGTGGGCCTTTACTGGTTGTTCATCCTGCCTTAGGCCTGTCACTGTTCCATGAACAGAGATGCCCCTGGCTCCCTGGATCCTTGGCCTCTTGAGAATTCTGGAAGCATGATGGATTCACATCTGTCTGGGAGTGATTTGTGGGCAGAGTTTCCTGCAGGCGGGGGGATAGACAGCATCCCTTCCCTTTGGTCCTGTGATTCTGCTTTCCATTAACTACCTGGACAAAAACCCCACAATTGTCTATATAGGAGCCAAAGTGGAATATTTATAATGTAAATTGGATCATGGCCCTGCCCTGCTGGGAATCCTCCAGTCTCCTAAAGACTGCCTTTGCATCCAGTATAAAATTCAGAAATTAGCCTGTTTGTTTATGACCTGTGTACTTGTCAACTCAGGCTTCAGGGGGGCAGAGGTTTTGTCCATGTCTGGTACATCTTCAGTGCCTGGTGTGGCTAGAAAGGATCAATATATGTGTTGCATAATGAGGGATGAAATGATCCTCTATGTAAATGCTCTCCTTTGTTTTTCATGTGGGAAGTTGCAATGCAAATAAGTTTGTGGAACTTGTCAAAGTGTTGTGTGAATTAGGATGAGATTTTCTTAGAAGCCAGAGAGCACAGGGGCTACTTAGTTTATCTCTTCCGACTAATTGTTGCTCAAGAATTTGGTGGGGGATGGGTAGGAAGCTGCCTTACTAAACACATTCAGTCTCCAAAAGCAATAACAAGGGCATGAAATGTCAGAGCAGAAAGAGAATCCGGACCAGCTCCTATCCAGAGCTTGGTAGGCTCAGTAAAGGTCTCTCCTCTTTGCCCTTCCCTTACCCTCAGGTGGAACCATGGGTGAACAGTGCAGGTGGCAAAGAGCAGGTAACAGGGGACTTGAAAGCCTGGTCATCTGCAATCTAGGGTCTCAGATCCTTAGGTGGTAGAAGCTGACCTTCTTTCTGCTTGTAACTCCAGGGTTCTCATTTGTAAGGGCTGATGCGATCATTGGCTTCTAAAAATCTATTAGACAGGCATGGCTACTTTTTTGCAGAGCCTTTTTGGGAGTCTGTGTAGTGAGGTGGTGGCTTTGGAGTCAGACAGATCTATGTAAATTCCATTTTCACTTTTTAACTATGCGACCTGCACAACTTAACCACTTCGAGACTCAGTTTCTCCATCTATAAAATGGCTATTACAGGGAATTCCCTGGTGGGCCAGTGGTTAGGACTCCGGGTTTCCACTTCAGGGGGCACGGGTTTGATCCCTGGTTGGGGAGCTAAGATAACCTGCAAGCCATGTGGCCCAGCCAAAAAAAAAACAAAAAAAAACCTGGCTATTATAGTGTCAACCTCATAAAGTTTTGTGTGGATAAGATTAAAATTAAATGAGGTAATCTAACTGAATCACTTTGCTGTATACCTGAAACATTGTAAATCAACTATACTTCAATTAAAAAAATTAAATGAGGTAATACATATAGCACTATCCGAGTAAGAGCTCAATAACTCACAATCCTGTTAGTTATTCATACTTTCTCTCTTTGACATAATAGGGTCCCATAGATAATTGGAAAAACTAAGGGCTTGACTCTCTTTTCCAGATCCCAAGCTGACACAAACCTATGAGCCAAGGGAACCAGTATTTGGCCATCCGTCCATCCATCTGCATGTCCCAGGGGTGCACAAATAGGGAACAGTTCAGCTTTTCAGCCTCCTTCAAAGAAGCAATGAGAGAGTGAGGGGGTTATTTGGATGAGGCAGCAAATTATAGGGCACTATTTTAGGGTATTGCTTTTCTCTGGGTCTACAGTGATCTGAATAAATAAACTAAAATATTTTTGAAATTTTTTCTGATCTATATAAAAGAATATTGATAAACTCTGCTCCTGCTTGGCAACTAAAAAGAACACTTAGAATTAACAAGGGTGTTGGTGGATTTAACATTGAGGTTGATGAAACATCTACCCTTGAAACACTTTGGCTGAGAGCAAAACACTCAAGGACTGATCTCACACCTCAAACGTGAGGAAATTTCCCCTGCTGGTTCCTGTTTGGTCCCCTCTTTCGGAAGGACTGCTTAGATTGTAGTGTTGAAGTCAGGGGTGGAGTGTTCCCTCCTCTCCCTCTCTTGGAAACCCGAAGATGTGGAAAGTGAGGAAGTGATGGGTTGGGAGCCAGGGGCTCATAACTGGCCTGACCTACGCCATCTGGCCACTCCGAGCCTGACACTGGGTGGGAATTTCTGGGATCTACAGGCACTCACAAAGCCTCAGGACCACAGCTGAGCGCCTGAAGAGTCCGCTGTGTATGAGATGACTTTAGAAAGGAAAGAGCTCTCAGTGCCTCAGCCAGGCAGGTACTGAAAAGACTGTCATGAGCAAACCTGCTCCAGGACCTTCTGGGAAATAGAAATACCATCTGGAGGAAATGACCTTTATTCGACACAATGGTTAATTAGAAAAAGTCCTCACAACAGGCTTTTAATATTAGTTGCTTGTCAAGGTTCAAAACAGATTTTCCTTGGACCATTTCTTTTTTTTTTTTTGCGGTATGCGGGCCTCTCACTGTTGTGGCCTCTCCCGTTGTGGAGCACAAGCTCCAGACGGGCAGGCTCAGCGGCCATGGCTCACGGGCCCAGCCGCTCCACGGCATGTGGGATCTTCCCGGACCAGGGCACGAACCTGTGTCCCCTGCATCGGCAGGCAGACTCTCAACCACTGCGCCACCAGGGAAGCCCTGGACCATTTCTTTTCCAAATATATTGGGGTGCTGGGGTGAATCATCCTACCTCTACATATAAACATTTGGGCTAACCAGGCTGATGCAATGTGACTTGTGTACATAAGCCTTTTCAAAATGGAGAAATAATCCCGGGACAATAGGGGATTCTGGAAGTGGCAGGCAACGGGCAGATTGAAGAAAGCCCTCCTAATTCAACAGGTTCTGGGGAGCGGAAGAGATAGAAATCTTTTGAAGGGAGAGGAGCTGATTGGTTTCTAATAACGGATGCAGGCTGGAAAGAGTATCAACTTCTTGGGATGGTTTGGGCTTGACAAAGGCGTGTGATCCTGGTATCTTGGTTGGATTTCACTCCTCATAAGGATAAAGCTTTATTCTGTGTACGTGTGATGGTTCATTTCTATTCAATTCAAATTAACAAATATTTCTGATCACCTTCTGCATGTGAGACATTGTAGAGAATATAAAAAGAAGCCACTTATACCCTCAAAATCATGATAGTTTAAATTTAGTGAGCACTTACCATGTGCCAAAGCTGTTTATATATATATGTATATATGTATATTTTATATATAATATATATCCTATGTATATTATATACTACTATGCATTTTATATATATTATATATACTCATATATTTTTGTATATTATATTTATTTTATACATAGCATATTTTATACATAGCATAGCATAGCATATTTTATACATAGCATATTTTATACGTAACAATTGTTAACTAGTTTAATCCTTTATGAGATGAGCACTTTCATTACTCCCATTTTATATAACATATGTATTATTATATATTTATATATTATATATTATATATTATATCTAATTTAATATATTTAATATATATTTTAATATATATAGCAATTTTACAATTGTTAACTAGTTTAATCCTTTATGAGATGAGTACTTTTATTACTCCCATTTTAAAGAGAAGGAAACTAAGGCAGATAGAGGCTAAGTAACTTACTCAGGTCTTCTGGCTGATAAATGATAGGCAGTCTGCCACTACCACTCTGTTTGCTTCGTACTCACCACAAAATCATTTTTGTACCTGAAAACTGACCTGAGCGTGTGCTGTTGGGTTTGCTCACTAAGAAGGGAGGTCTAGGAGATAAGGGGGACAGTTGGGTGCTCTGGAGCTCAGGCTGCCCTCGAGATGACGAAGCCAACTTGGCTCACAGAAACTCCTCTCATTTGTTTCAGCACGTTACTGATGCGAGTTAGATAGTGCTAAGGCTGGCAAGTCTTGCTAACCAAACAAATGTGCTATCAACTCCAGGACATCACAAGTCACATGGGGCCAGGATGCTCTTTTGAATCCCCACAGAGACTGGTATCCCCCAAAACAGCCTAGTTAGAATGATTGATTGAGCTGGTCACATAAATGAAAATATCCATTTGGACCCCAATGGGCTGCTATTGCGTTCTGAGCCCCTTAGTAATTCATAAAGCTGATTCCAGTGAATCCTAAAATGACCTACAGCTGAAGACTTGCTCATACTGTGCTGAAACAATTTGGATGCACAAGTAAATACATCCTCTTTCAGAGCTCATTAAAGTTTCTAGAAAACATTCACTGGATCAGTTCAGCCACTGCAGCCAATCATCTTCTGGGAGTCTGATATTTAGAGGAACATTAACTAAATCTTTCAGGTCATTAGGAGGCAATTTAACAGGCAGTCCCCCAGCTGGTGGGCAGTGTCCACAGATACAGGCATGGAATGCATTCTGCATGTAGTCAGAGCTCAATAAATATTAAATGAATAAATCATCAGTGATTATATTGCCTGATGAGTCTACCAACATCTACTTAATTCATTATTGAAGATTTTGCATTTACAGTGAAAATAACAGAAAATGATACTATTATAATTCTAGGAGGCAAGTAAGAAATTTTTAAAAAATGCAATTGAATAAAGAATTATGCATCTTGAATCCTGGAATTAAGGAAAGCAGATTTATGTACAGAAAGAACAGAAGGTAGAGAGGACCATGGGACTGTGGACACTTCTGTTGGATATTTCAGAAATGGATGGCACTGTGTTTTTGAAAATGTATCTCATTATGCAATATTTCAAATATAGAAAGTTATAAACAACTAAAATGAACACCCATATATTTACCATCTAGTTTCATCAAATGTTAACATTTTGATGGTATTATTTTTGTTGCATATTTTTATTATACTACATTTTAAAAATATATGGCTTAAAAAGTATCTTAATTGCGGGCTGGTTAAATAAAACATATCCATATATTGGAATATTATGCAGTTATTTTAAAATCATGCATTGAGAGAATTTTCACTTAGGTTGGAAATTCTCAATTAGGATACAAAATCGCATGTTTAGGGGCTTCCCTGGTGGCACAGTGGTTAAGAATCTGCCTGCCAATGCAGGGGACACAGGTTTGAGCCCTGGTCCGGGAAGATCCCACATGCCGCAGAGCAGCTAAGCCCGTGCACCACAACTACTGAGCCTGCGCTCTAGAGCCCGCGAGCCACAACTACTGAGCCCATGTGCCACAACTACTGAAGCCTGTGTGCCTAGAGCCCATGCTCCGCAACAAGAGAAGCCACCACAATGAAAAGCCCGTGCACCACAGCGAGGAGTAGCCCCTGCTCGCTGCAAGTAGAGAAAAGCCTACACACAGCATCAAAGACCCAATGCAGGCAAAAATTAAAAAAATTAAAACATTATTTAAAAATCACATGTATAGTGTATTTCCAATTTCATTAAAATATAAAATATGCAGATGTATGCAAATAAAAAGATAAATGGGGCTTCCCTGGTGGCGCAGTGGTTGACAGTCCGCCTGCCGATGCAGGGGACACGGGTTCGTGCCCCGGTCCGGGAAGATCCCACATGCCGCAGAGCGGCTGGGCCCGTGGGCCATGGCCGCTGAGCCTGCACGTCCGGAGCCTGTGCTCCGCGATGGGAGAGGCCACAACAGTGAGAGGCCCGTGTAGAGCAAAAAAAAAAAAAGATAAATGAAATGTACTATTAACAGTGTTTACTCATCTTTGGGTGGCAGAATTATGGGTTCTTTTTGTTTTCCTATTTATTTAAAGTATAGTTCGTTTACAATATTGTGTTAGTTTCAGGTGTACAGCATAGTGATTTGGTTTGTTTTTTGCAGATTCTATTCCATTACAGGTTATTACAAGATATTGGGTATAATTCCTTGTGCTATACAGTAAATCCTTGATGCTTATTTATTTTATGTATAGCTGTTTTCCTCTTTAAACATTTTTGTATTTTCTGCAGGTTCTTCTAAATTATTTCATAATTTTGAAAAATGTTAAGAACTTTTTTCCAAAGCAAAAACAAATACTTTGGGGTATGTCATTAACCTGATTCTTTTGCACAGTGGCTGTGGTGAGGGTAGTATTTTGGCTTCCAAATGAAACTTTTTTTTTCCAGTTTACATAACCTCTTTATTTAAAAAAATTTTTTTTAATTTTTAGTTTATATTGGAGCACAGTTGATTAACAATGTTGGGTTAGTTTCAGGTGTACGGCGAAGTGATTCAGTTGAGCATATACATGTATCTATTCTTTTTCAAATTCTTTTCCCATTTAGGTTATTACAGAATATTGAACAGAGTTCCCTGTGCTATACAGTAGGTCCTGGTTGGTTATCTATTTTATTCCAAATGAAACTTTAAAAGGAGATCAAGGGGGCTAGAAAGAAGAGAGATTTCACTGAGTTAACTTAGGGCTGGCCTGGGAAGCATTTCCACCTGTCCCTCTTCTAGTAGGATGGCCCACTTATTTGGGGGAGCTCTTTCCACATTTCCCCCTACATCTAGCATGTCATCAGGCATCTCTCCCACCCAGGGACACCGAGCACAGTGCCTGGCCACGCTCCGAGAGTGAGCGCCACGTACTCACCGCGTACACTGGGAAGAGTTCCTGGGCGTTCAGGTCCCACTCGTTGATGTGGGAGCCAATCTGAACCCCCGGAAAGCCCAGCTCCTTCACACAGCGCTCCAGCTCCTTGACCGCCAGCTCAGGGGCCTGCATGGGCAATGTCCCCAGACCCACAAACCTCCTCGGGTGGCTCGCAACAGTGGCAGCTAGGTCATTGTTTAGAAGCTGGCACAGCTCTAAAGTGTCCTGAGGTTTCGCCTGGTGGAGACAGGTAAGGGAAAGCACATGGTTCAAAACTTACTTCTTTAGATATTTACTCTGATCAGCACCTCCTCAGGGCTCAGTCACTTGTCACTCTCAGTGGCTTTACCCCTCAGAAAGCTGAAGCACAGGCTGAGTTAGGCCTTGGCCACAGGAGACCCAGAAGCCATTCATTGCCAAGGCAAAGAAAACTGCTAGCATATTGCTGATTAATTAGAAAAACTGGGGCTGTAATCAGAAGGGCCTGGAATCCTACACTAGACATGGAATGAGGGTGGGCCACCCCACCAACTGCAGACAGGAGTCTGCAGGGCTGCACACCTAGGCATCCCCCCTCCCAACCCCAGGAGCTGGGCCTGGTGAGTGCCCGATTTCAGGGCACCTCCTTGTCACGCCTCCTCAGAGGATGCCGGGCTGCTTATGGACCTCTCCTGTTCCTGTCTGTCCTTCTCTGTGTCCTTCCTGTTGGCAGTGACACTCAAGAGTAATCTCTCCGCTACTGCTATCTTTCAACATCATCCCACCCCACTGCTAAGAATTTGGTATTTGCCTGCAATCCCAGTTGCCCAGTCAGAATAGCACCCAGTCTGGTAAATTCAGGTATCTCGAGGTCTTAGGGGATTTTATTTTAAGTAGTGAATCTCATGATAGGAACAGATAAGGATTGAATCACTAATACTAGAATCATGAGCACAGGTGGAGGAAGTAAGTGTGAGCAGGTGGTATTTCCATTGCTTATTAAATCACAACAGGTGTGAATGTTTATTTGGTTGAGAGGGTACTTAGTGCACCCCCAACTATGTACAAAAATGTGCTTCCACAGGCTTGCCATCATGCCTGAAACTTTTAGCACTCAAGACTTCATCACTCGGGGAAAGGCATCCAACTCTAGGAATCCTGTTTTGAATTGTATATTTCCATGGGAGAGGCAACATATTAGGCCATTATCATCACTTCCCCTGCCTCAAAATCATTATCACTTTTGAATAAGCTGGCTTGTCAGTTACTAAGCTAGGCACCGCAGGAATGAGTCAGCAGACAGGTCAGTTCTGATGGAGATTAAGGTTGGGTCTAGAACTGTGCTGTCCAGTGGAAATGCAATTCGAGTCACATAGCAACCTGCAGCCATTGGCTACCATACTGGACCGTGCAGGTCTAGAGCAAGGACATGACTAGGGAGACAGGCCTGGGAGGGGACGGTGTGGTGTGAGAAGCTGAGGGACCCTGCTGATCTCTGAAAGGGTGGAGAGTTGGGTGGGCAATGTTCGAGACTTGAGGCATTTGTCTACTTGCTAGGGAGCTGGACGTGAGTGAGCCTTCGCCCACCAAGGAGATGGATTGAGGTTTCACACTCACCCAGTAGCTAAACATGACGGGAACCGTGGAAAGGGCTTGCACGGTCACTCCTAGACACAGACACAAAGGCAAAGCTAATGAGAAGAATGGCCCGGGCACTCCGACATTTCCCAGGGCTGAGGAGCCCAGCAAGTCTCCGTCCCACCGTCTTTCCTCTCTCCCCTCCCTCGCTGCTTCTCCCTGTCCCCCTTCTCGCAGGGTCTCTGTCCCAGGCTTCCCTCATCCCTCGGCGTCAGTTCTAAGGAGAGGAGTAAAGGCTGGACAGAAGTGAGATCATTCAAGAAAAACTAAAAAGCAATTTTTCAAAGGTGTTTTCCAACCCTCCTTCCTGTGAAGTTTTATTTAAGCAAGACATTTCCCAATCAATTTTTTTAGGGCTTTTCATCTTAGGTCATGCATGACAGACTGTATTTCTCAGGCACCTTCCTGGCCCCTTTAATTCATCTCCTAAGTGAGCATGGGTAGAGTCCCACTGTCTGGAATGCCCAGAATGAGACCCTGAGTGTGGTTCCAGAATCCAGCATCCAGGTTGCCTACAATCTCTTATCTTCACACTTCTGGAGCTGGGTTATCAGGAGAGATGCTGCCAAAGCAATGGTGGCTCTTCTTTCCCTCGTGCCCACGTCCAACCCAGCAGCAAGGCCTGTTAGCTCTACTCCAGTTCCTTTCATGTGCTCACCTCTCCCCATCTCCTGCCACTGCCTGGTCCAAGCCACCAGTATTTCCTACGTGGACCACTGCAGAAGCTTCTGAGCTGGTCTCCGACTACCACTCTTGTCCTCTTACAGTTTGTTCTACACTTGGAAGCCAGGGTAAGGGTTAAAACTTAGATCAACTCACTACCTTGCTCAAAACTTCCAAGCACTTTTCATCACATTCAGAGTAAACTCCAAACTTGAACACGGTCTATAAGGCTCCGTCTCTCCTGGGAGCTCACGTTGAGCTTCATAGACCTCCTGCCTGTTCTTTGGAGTGCTTTCCTGCCCCAGGACCCTTGCACTGCTGTTCCATCTGCCTGGAATGCCCTCCTTATGGCTCATCACAGGACGAGCTCCTTTTTACCGTAAGGTATCCGTTCAAATGTCAGATCCTCAGAGAGGCCTTCCCCAACTCCATCCACTCTCTATCCCATTGTTCTGTTCCTTTCCTTTTCTGATAACTTATTACAGTCTGTCATGACTGTGGTTGTTTATCCTGTGCCGTGCCCTACTTGAATTTCAACACCACATGCACCTGTCTGTCCATGTTCTATCCTTAACATACCCAATATATGAATAAATAAATCATTGTTTAGTGAGGACTAGACACTACAGCGTTTGATTAGAGAGCATTGTTGAACATTGTCACAGATATGATTTGTATTCAGTGATTAGTATACAACAGATAAATGCCGTTCAATTGTAAAATCTTTACATTTACACAAATGCTTTTTCTTACATTACTGTATTTCATTTTATAGATTAGATCACATGGCCTGCAAGTGGTGGGATGAGGCTGCTGTCCAGCCTTGCACCTTCTGTATACCCCAGTGGCCATCACTTGTCACCATATTTTATATTAACATAGTAAATTGCATTCTTTATGTGTTGGTTGATTTGGACACATGTTCTTTGGTTCCTGGGAATCCAGAGGGGAAGAAAACAAGTCTAACCCAATGAGAGCTGATTGTTTTTAAAGTGGTGTTTAACAGTTTGGCAATAGCACAGTGTTCCCCAGACTCACCTGCTGAGTAAAATGGCTATAGGGGCCAGGGGGTGGAGGGAAGAGAACATTGTAAAAACAAATTCCTAGGCCCTCCTTTGGAAACTGTGACTCAATGGATGGGGTGTTAATAAACACCCCAGGCAGGTCTCATCCTGAGGGAGGCTTGGGAAAAGCTCCCTTGGGAAAAGTGATGGCATGAGAGAGACAGTCCTAGGTATAATTCTAGCTCTGCCATTTACTGCTGTGTGATCCCGAGCAAATCACTTCACCTCCTAATACCCCTCAGGTGGCACTAGGTACAACCATGCCTGCACATAGAGATGTGATGAAGTAAACCAGGGACTGCAATTACATATTTCTTCCTGTGAAGATGGCATGGCTTGCTGGAACCTTCTGTGCTGTGCCTTCATCATTCTTTCACCTCGGCAGAGGCAGTAGGATGCACCTGTTAAGCACTTGGATCCAGACTGCCGGGGTTCAAATCTCGGCTTTCCCCCCTACAAGTTGTGCGATCTTGGACAAATTGCTTAACCTCTGTTCCTCAGTTTCTTCATCTGTAAAATGGGCATAATAATAGACGCCACCTACGATGGTTGTTATAGGAATTGAGTTAATACATGTCAGGTGCTGAGAACAGTACCTGGCACAAAGAAAAATGCTCAGCAAGGGTTAGACTTGACTGACCTCTTAAGGATAGCTGTGGAATGAAACAAACAACAAAAACCAAAGGAGACACTCTTCACCTAAACTGCAGTCGTGAGCAATGGTTCTGACACCAGTCATCTGAGTCTCCTTTCCACTAGTTTTCTACTTGAGAGGTGGGAGCTGCTTGTGCTTCACATTTAGAGTAAGACCTTTGCTGTCTTTGCTGTCAGTCTGAAAAGCTGTTCTCTCTCAGTGCCCCTACCACCCCCGTTCTAGTACATGGGGCATATATACTATGTTCTATGGAATGGTCTACAGAAGTGCTTCAGGCTTTCCGCAAAGTTCAATTTGAATGCAATTTAGATGTACTTTTAATTATTTAAAAAAATCTATAAAGCAATATCTAGCCTAAAGTAGCTATACCAAATTCTAACATGCCAGAGACCACCTCCTTATTTGGGGCTGATATCTATGAACTTGTTTTATGCAGACCTTGGAATAAAATGTCTCCTGCCATCTCTGTGTGTATTTTTTGAACTTCTTATACATTTGTCCTTGGTTAGGAAGGTGGTAGTTCTAAAGGGCTCTTTTATTTGTGTGTGTGAATTGTTTGTTTTCTGGATTAAATCTAGACCACTGATGTCAAAATTTAGGCCTGATAGTGTTGTCATGGGGAGTTCCCCATCACAGTCTCTGGGCAGATCCCACGCGTGTTCAGCAGGCTGGGTTCTCTCACTGGAGCACGCTCTCCTTGGTGGCACGGTCAATCAGGTAGTAACAAGTGAAAGTACAATGCGTCTGTCATGTCACATTTTTATTTTACTATTTTATTATGTTTTATTTTGTTTTATCTTATCCCCTACCCATCATACCATATTTTAGATAGGCTTTCATAATTCTTTTAAATTATGGGGATTTGTTTGATTTTAAAATATGGGATGAGGAATGCAAGCAGTTCTTAGAAATGGTTAGTGACTCAGCTTGGAAACAAAAATTTCCTCATTCTCCCCTTTCGAATTTCTGGCTTGGTTTCATTGTAGAGTATTCTGAGATTACATGATTAACTTTTTTGTAAACTGCTCCCGTTTCCACCCCTTATGTGTCAGTGGGGACATTCTGTGTACTGTGCACCAAAAGAAACTACAGAAAGAAATCGGATCCTGAATCTGACTAACCAGGCACTTGGCATCCTTAATCTGTGAACTCTTATTTTTACTGTTTTAATTGGCTCTATAATAAGTAAATACTATGCAGTTGAACTTAAAATGTGTTTAAATAATACAGCATTCTACTTTAAAACGGTATACCTAATTTCAAAGAATTTTAAATCCACACTCTAAAAACAATCACTGTGGAAGGTGCCATCCCTCCCCCAGTGAAGCTGGAACAGCCTGGCTTGGAGGATAAAAGGAGATGTCATCACATAAATCACCTAAAGTGGTCAACAGACTTTAGCGGTAGACATGCCTCTTACATCAGATGCAAACATTGGTAGTGTTTCTCATTGGAAGTACCTGTTTGGTCCATTTCTCTAAGGCGAACTTCTGGGTCCCAGCAGTTCTCTTGGACCACTCTGAAGACCTTTCCATCTTTCAGCATCTTTGCTTCTCCCTGAGTCAGAAAACTCACATCAGCATCAAAGGTGACCTAAGCTTACTTAGATTAATCCTTCCTTGTATGCTTTGGAACGTGGTTCTCCCCTAACCTTTTTAGGGTTTTTTTACTTAATCCTCGAAGAAGTAGAAATCTGTTTATTTAACAGAACTCAACTTTTTG
Source organism: Stenella coeruleoalba (assembly GCF_951394435.1). Taxonomy (NCBI): domain Eukaryota; kingdom Metazoa; phylum Chordata; class Mammalia; order Artiodactyla; family Delphinidae; genus Stenella; species Stenella coeruleoalba. Next base: position 34,125,063 of record NC_137151.1, on the reverse strand, counting down.
TCCTTGTGCCTTAATATTGGCTTGGATTTGAAGGGGTGTGCTCTGTGGTTGTCAGTGGCTGGACACAGAGAGAACAAGGTCATGGTCATGGCCTTTTGGGACTACACAGCTGAGGATTGTGTAAGTCACCTTGCCAGAACCTCTGGCTCCAAGACCCAAGAGGATAGCCCAGCATCTGGAAAACTCTAGATTCATAACATTTTAGAATTGAAAGGACCTCTGAGATAGACCATCTAGTCCAACCCTCTTGTTTTATAGAGAAGCAACAGATGGATAGTGAGAGTAAATAATTTGTCTAGCAGAGCAGGGCCCACTGATGTCAACACCTGCAGGAGGAGGCAGGCCATGCAGTGAATCAGTCTAGCAGCATACGTGAAATTTGGTTCTGAGCTGCTACCTCTACCAGGCATCATGCCTGCCTTGTACACTACCTTTTAATTCTCAGTGCGGGGGTGGGGAGGTGCAAACTAAGTGTCTGTGTGGAGCATGGCAGCGGCCTCTTAATTGGGCCTCCTGTTGCTGATCCCTAAAGAAAAGGGAAAAGTTCTGATCCAGGTCCCTGAAATCAGACTGCTAAGGTTCAAATCCCTGTTCTGCCACTTACTGTGTCACCATGAGCAAGTTAAACAACATCTCTGAGCCTCAGTTTTCTCAGTTTTTTTTTTCAATTTATAAAACAAATATTTATGTGGCACCTAAGGTGGGCAATATACTTTCTCTGACTGATGTAAAACTTTAAGGATATATAGTTGAGGAAAAAAGACAAGTTAGTAATCTGCCACCAGAAAATTAGGTCATAAGCATGGAGATTGGAAAGACTGTGAGAAAAGGAAGAAATTAAGGCACAGATTCCCATCCACAGAGACAAAGAACAGAGTACTTGAGCTGGCTGAGCAGAGGTTCCATAATCCAAAGGTTATTATTAATATTATTTGTAGATATTAATATTTTATTATTATTTTAAAATTTATTGATGTGTAGTTTGGTTTTTTTTGGTTTTTTTTTTTTGGCTGCACCGTGTGGCATGTGGGATCTTAGTTCCCTGACCGGGGATTGAACCTGTGCCCCTTGCATTTGGAAGCACAGAGTCTTAACCACTGGACCACCAGGGGAGTCCCCTATTGATGTATAGTTGATTTACAATGTTGTGTTAATCTCTACTGTACAGCAAAGTGATTCAGTTATATATACATTCCTTTTCATATGCTTTTCCATTATGGTTTATCACAGGATATAATTCCCTGTGCTATAAAGTAGGACCTTGTTGTTTATCCATCCTATATGTAATAGTTTGCATCTACTAATCCCAAACTCCCAATCCATCATCCTTCTCCCACCCCACCTCCTCCTTGGCAACCACAAGTCTGTTCTCTCTGTGTGTCTGTTTCTGTTTTGTAGACAAGTTCATTTCTGTCATATTTTAAATCCTACATATAAGTGATATCATATGATATATGTCTTTCTTTCTCTGACTTACTTCACTTAGTATGATCATCTCTAGGTCCATTCATGTTGCTGCAAATGGCATTATTTCATTCAGATGTTATTATTATTATGCTCTGCAGTGACGTTGTATTTGGAAATCTGAATATCTTTCTCTCTCTGTTATTTAAATTTGAAGTATCCGTGCTGGACTCCTTGGATCTTCTGGAGGAGTTGGCATAACTGGGGCACAGCCTTCTTCTCTCAACCAGGCTTCGTTGGAGTGACAGGTCAGTGGTTGCTTTTGGGAGGAAAGAAGATTCTTGGTTCTTCAGTTACCCTGCTTTCATTGCAGCCTCTTCAGCTCCATGAGGAGGTATTGCTTCCAGCTTACCACCCAGCATACAAGGCACTCATACATTGAATTTGGACTGCTTTTGGCCCAGAGAACAAGACGGGTGGGAGAGAGTCCTGGTCAGAGTCAATAATGACGGCTTACTTTAAATCATTTTGGCAGATGGCACAGATTAGTTCAAACTCATCCCATTTAGCCATGGCTCCATGGCTTCTTCTGCTTTGTGACATCAAATATCTGTGGAGTCTCAGACTCTGTCCCGCTAGCTGTTCTGTCTAGAAACTTCTGAGTTTGGGCTCATTTTTAAGATAGTTATAATAATATGACTTACCTTAAAGGGATCTTGTGAGCATGAAATGGGATAATCTTTATAAAGCACTTAGTAGAGTGTCTGACACATGTTGAGTGTTAGTTATCCTTAGTATTAATGATGTATGGTTAATTAGAGACTGGCTGTCTCCCGACATTCCCTTGCTTAAGGACACATGACCTCTGGTGGTGCTTCAGAGCCTCAAGATTGCCCTTGGGCCCTACGTGATGGCCGTGTAAGCGTGTGGTGATCAAAGGCCTTGAGTTGTGCTTGATGGAGTTCTCTGCAGTCCTCCTCTTCCTCTTGGCTTGCGCTCAGGTCTTGCTACAGCTTCCTCCTTTATCCTTCTGATCCAAGGACTAGACCTTCCCCATCTCCTTCATGGACGAGGCCGAGCACTTTTCACCTTGAAGTGCGGCAGCCTGTGCACATCTCCCAAGCATGAGCAAGCCCTCACATCCATGTTTTCATTGCTCACAGACTGGGGAATAGGTCAGTAAGCAAGTGACTTGTGTAACTATGACAGGTATCTACACCCAGGCAGAGCCGAGTCTCTGAGATCAGGACATCAGGATTGATTTGCCTCAGTTCTGATTCTTTGCTGACAATGACAGCACCTGAACCACCTTCCTAGATTGGAGACTCTCCTGCAAGAGTACTGGTAGAGGTAGGGCCCAGCCTCCCTCTACTAAAACCCAAATACTTGCTCTCCTTGTCTCAAACTTGACAGATCAGTGCTTGGTTGTGAATCAAAATCAAGTGATGCAAAAAGACAAGAACAGTTGAGTTTATGCTGCCGGTATTGATTCCAGCAGTGGCCATGAGCTATGTCCATTGGCAGTGGTGCTGGTGGCAGTGTCCTAACCGGGCTGTACCTGTGGCATGGCCTTGGCCGTGGCTTCAATCACCTGCACATTTGAGTGTGGTTCCCTAAACATTTTGTAATTCTTGAGGGGCTTAAAATACTTTCAACAAATTCCTTTTCTGCTTAAACTAACCATTCTTTGTTTCTTTTGTTTGCAAGCAAGGGTGCTGATAGTGAATGCACAAATAGAATATAGGAACACATCTTTTTATTTGTGAAGGGAGTAGAGAGGGGTGGTGGTAAAAGAGAAAAAGTTGACAAACAAACTTTCATTTGGCAATTAGAAGTTTTTTCTTTTGCTTCTTACTAGGAAAGCTTAATTACCATAAAATACGCAGTGTAGCAGAGTGCTGAGAGCCTGGTCTCTGCATTTCAATAGATAGGGGCTTAAATCTCATTAAATTACTTACTAGCAGTCTAACTGGCTAAGTTACAGCCCTTCTGAGTTTAACCTTCACTTTTTCTGTCTGTAAAATGTGGACCGTTTTATTTGTCATGCTTGTAGCCACCCAGCATCCTTGGAACACTTCCTATATGCGAAGATATTTTCACATTATGATTCCCCCTTCCTGAGGGGGAATTCAGAATTCACTTTCCCAGCTCCCCTTGTAGCAGGGGCACTGGCATGTGCTCTAGGCTCTGCCGATCAGAAGACCCCACGTGTGACTTTGATTTGGAAGTGAGCCCTGTGAGGAAGCAGAGACTCTGCAGAATCCAGTCTTTTAATAAGGGGTGTTGCCTGAGGTGTCAGACGTGGCTGGAGCAGAAGCTGCAGTGCTCTGCCCTCCAATGTCAGCATCGTCAGCATGAGCTTCCTGTCTCACAGCCTTGCTAGAACAGGTCCCCGGCCAGGTATTGGGCATTGTTTCTGTTAGCACAGCCTCTGAGCTTGATCTCTGGCCCTCCCAGAAAGCCTGTGAGCTGTTTCTCTAATTAAACTAGCTAGAGTGGATTCTGCTGTTTGCAACTAAGAACACAGAATGATACAGAAGTTTCAATACTAGAATGTTTGTAGAGAACTTAGTACAGTCCAGAGAGCTTGCTTAATGAATGATGGCCAGATTTTGTTTTCGTTTTTTGTTTTTTTGAATTTTATTTTATTTATTTTTTTATACAGCACGTCCTTATTAGTTATCTATTTTATACACATCAGTGTATTCATGTCAATCCCAATCTCCCAATTCATCACACCCCCACCCCCACCCCCACCCCTACCCCTTGACCCCCTTGGTGTCCATACATTTGTTCTCTACATCTGCATCTCAATTTCTGCCCTGCAAACCGGTTCATCTGTACCATTTTTCTAGGTTCCACATATATGCGTTAACATACGATATTTGTTTTTCTCTTTCTGACTTACTTCACTCTGTATGACAGTCTCTAGATTCATCCAATGGCCAGATTTTACCATATACTATCAATGGCAAGGGAGGAAATTGGGTTTCTCTGGGAGGTGCACAAGTAAGTTTTGGTTTCAGACAAAGCAGAACGTGTTAAAACAGAAACGGATCATTTCTTTAGTTCAACTCTTGCATTTACCATTGAGTCCATGAGATGCGGTGGTATAGAGCTTAGCTGCTATAGAGCTCTTAGTGGTATAGAACTGGGAAAAGAATCCAGGTTCATGAAGCCATTATTCCACCCTGTCTGGCTGATATTTGGTAATTGCTGTCTATCTAGTAAGCAAATGTTAATTACTATAATTTCCTAAGGAGTCCAGTCTTTTGGGGGGTTGCCCTAATTATGTTGCAGGAGAATCAGACTTACTAAACTTTTCACTCCACACCCTTTATGCTGGATCCATCGTAAGGCAAATGAATGACAGCAACTGTCAGGGGAGCTCTTTCTCAGTGAAAATTACCACAGGGCAGCTGTGCCCCAATAGGCTCCCAGTTCGGACGCGCAGGCTCAGGGGCCATGGCTCACGGGCCCAGCCGCTCCGCGGCATGTGGGATCTTCCCAGACCGGGGCACGAACCCGTGTCCCCTGCATCGGCAGGGGGACTCTCAACCACTGCACCACCAGGGAAGCCCTCTCTTTGCTTTTTCAACCAGTATTTTGGGACCTGACAGTTATTGTGGAGAATCAATTCTTGATCCCTCTCACATGATATTTAGGAACCCAGGATCCCCGCAGGGATATAAATGGGCCTCAGAAGTCAGCACTTGCTGCTAGGGGAGGGACTGGGGGGTCACGTAGGTTCTGTTTTTAACATTGATCCCAACATCAACCAAGATCTTAAACTTAACTAATAATCAAGTAATTGGAGCAAGCTGCTCTAAATTATTTCAACTCAGAAACAAATTGTTTTTTTATAAACTCTTGAAAGAAAATCAAGGGTTCTTTTTGTTATTTTTAGTTTAATTAAAGAATTCTCCAACCATCCATCGCCACCCAGATAACTCATTTCAAATATGCCTCTAATGTTTTTTAAGCCAGAACAGCATGGGGTAGTAGAAGTCATGATAACTACAGCGGTCAGGAAACCTGGATCCTATGTGTAAATCACTTACCCTTAAAGTCCTGCTTTATTTCCAGGGAAGCCCACTTCGAATGACTGACTGCCACAGAGATGTAAAGGCCCCTCTTCCTTGCCCTCACCCCCCAACTTGGGACAACTCTGGAGGTTAGCTTTAGAGCTTTTTGTAGGGTCAGCTGAGGCCTCCACTGAGACTACATCACAGCTCGACATTGCCCTCTGTTTTATCCTGCTTCCTTCTTTTCCTTTTCAGTGATGTCCACTCTAAGAGCACTTCCTGATAAACCTTCTGCATGCTCATCTCTATCTCAGAGTCTGATTCCCAAGGAACTTCACTTCTGACACTTCTGATTCTTAAGTTCTAGTTCTAATACTATCTGCAAATGAGTTCAAATATGGCTGGTATTTCAAATGTCTGGTATCGTGTATCATTAAAAATGTATTTTATGGAATTAACCATATGATACAGCAATCCCACTCCTGGGCATATATCCGGACAAAACTATAATTCAAAAAGATACACGCACCCCTATGTTCATAGCAGCACTATTCACAATAGCCAAGACATGGAAACAACCTAAATGTTCATTGACAGATGAATGGATAAATAAGATGTGGTATATATATACAAAGGAATACTACTCAGCCATAAAAAAGAATGAAATAATGCCATTTGCAGCAACATGGATGCAACTAGAGATTGTCATACTAAGTGAAGTAAGTCAGGCAGAGAAAGACAAATACCATATGATATCACTTATCTGTGGAATCTAAAATATGACACAAATGAACCTATCTACAAAACAGAAACAGACTCACAGACATAGAGATCAAACTTGTGGTTTCCAAGGGGTAGGGGAGGTGGGGGAGGGATAGACTTGGAGTTTGGGGTTAGTAGATGCAAACTATTACACACAGAATGGATAGACGACAAGGAAAAAACTAGCACAGAGGGAAAAAAGAAAAAATGTATTTTAAAATTCAGTATTTCATATCAGATTCCATTCTCCTCCCCCTGCCCCCAGTCCCCACTCAGGCTCTCCCTCTAGACCATGCAAGCTGCCAGGCTGGTTGGACTTGAGGTACAAAGGTGGCAGAAATGGCCCAGACACTGTCACCAGGAAGCAGCCTCTCTCCCACATGACGAGGTTCTGAAGGACAGCTCCACGGAGGCTCTATTACAACCACCTCCAGCTCTATTCACTCAGCCTACTGCTCTCTCCCCCAGATCTGCTTGTCCTCCTGGCTTGGCCGCTTCTGTCCTTTGATATCAGCATTATCTTTCTCATCCCTCTGAGACTACATCATTTTCTCACTTCCCTCGGCTTGACGTGTCACCATCCCATCCATTTCCCAATGCCGTTAATTCTGTCTCCAGAATGGACGCTGCAAGGGCCCACTTCTCTCCATCTCCACTGCTCCAGCTCTGGTCCAAGCCCCATACTCTCTCACCTGGACGACTGCTCCAGCCTCCAGCCTCCAGCCTCATCTCTTGCTGCTTTCACTCTTGCTCCCCTCCAGCCCAGTCTCCACAAAGCAGCCAAGTAAACTCTTAAAACCCTAAATCAGATCTTGCTACCTCTGCCGCTTAAAACTCATGATCGATTCTTGTTGCTCTGAGGTGAAATCCAAACTCCTTAACCTGGCCTAAGACCCTTCATCATCCAACCCCTGCCTACCTCCGCAGCTTCATCCCACGCCTACACCTTTATAAGCAGGCGCTTTATTAACCCTTTTCAGAATATTCTAAGTATGCTGTTTGTTTTCTGTTTGGAACCTGATTGACTTAGCTAAAAGATATGTACATACACATATTAAATAATACTATGTCCTTTTTAATACTATGTCCTTTTTCATAGGTGCTTGTATGTAAAAGTAAAATCACAGGAAAAGGTCTGCAAAGATACCCACCAAACTGTTAATAGGAATTACTTTTGAGCATGGGGAGGGCTGATCCAAGGGAACTGCAGCTTTATCTTCAATAGCTTAAATTTAAAAAGGAGAATTTATTTGACAGCCTTATTTTTTTAAAGTGCCTTAAATCAAGAAAGGTTTCATTTGATTTTGTCCTTTTTTTGTATGAATGTTATATTTGCATTGCAAATGGGACTCTTTCTCAGTTCATGTAGTTAATTCATATAATAAATGCATGTAAAATGAGAAAAATAAATAAAAAATAGAAAGGAGAATTTATTCAGATTCTACATATGTAATGGAAAGTTAAGCTTAAAAATAAAAACAGGAGATGAGGATATTGGACTAGAGGAATGGCTTTCAATCGATTTTGGCTGCGACCCCACGTTAAAAAATATATTTTCCATTGTGACCCACTGCATCTGTATAGATCTATTAGGGCTGGCCAAAAAGTTCGTTCGGGCACATTGTTCTGGAAGAAGACGAACGAACTTTTTGGCCAATCGAAGATTTATACAGATACAAACTGAGACAAAAGTTTGATGAAGCAATACTTACTCTTACCATGAACAATACATTCTGCTATTTTCTTTTGTAATCTATTTTATTTTTAAAGCTGTCCTAACCCACTGAATTGATATTATGACTCACTGTTGGGTTGCAGCCCGTATTGTCAAACACTGGACTAGATGCTCCCTAGTCCTACAGTCCTATGATTCTTTATCTTCATGAGAATTGCCCCCGCCTTGGCCTTCCCACCCCCTTGAATTCCCTTACTATTTATTTTCTCTTTTGCTCGGCACAAAATTGTCACTATCTGCATGTTCTTTATTCATTTGAGTGTCTTCCTGGCTCCGCAGTGAGAGGGAAATCATGTTTTAGAGCAGGAACATGATGATCGAAGATCACACATAATAGTGTGTCTGAAAATGCTAAGTGTGATGGAAATGGCGTGTGTGTGTGTCTTTGTATTTCAAGGGCCTGAAGAACACTCAGTCGATGTTTCTAGATGCTGCTGACCCATGGATTTGAACTAGGTCCTGTGTCTGGCCTCCTTTAAATGCTGTTGGGTGTTCCTGCCATCAGCACTCAATTCTGCCGCCACCCCATGTGGCTCCTGAGAGGAGGCCGTACATACTTTTATGAATCTTCGACCAAATTATAAATATTCAACCAAGGACAAATGTTGTTTTTCAGTTCTGAACAAGGCTTTACCATGGCAAACAAATACCCCTTGTTTCATTCCAAAAGCACTGAAAAACCAAAGATTAAGACGAGAAACAAATAGGGCAGACCAGAGAAGTGTATTGCAAAGACCTTTCAGAAAACAGGAATCTCTGAGGTAAATCATTCATGGGGGACAGAAAAGATTTGTTCACCAAAGGGATACAGGAGAATGAAAAGAAATTTCTACCCCAAAGTGCTGGATTTTCTCATTGCTCTTAGCTGAATTTGCATATTTGTATATATTTGCATGTTGTTTTCCAGTGACTGTGATCCCTGACCACTGTAATTAGGTAAATACCAATTTGGTTCTGTTTTGGTTTGTTTTGTTTCTGAAACAGAGGAAAGGAAAGTGTCACTGTTTTGTTTTATAAGACTACTGTTATATCCAGTTTTGCTGGAAATATCAGGTAATAGATTTGACTGGAAATATTTTCATTCTTGGATTTTTTTTGTTTGTTCTGGGTTTTTTTTTTTTTTTTAGATTTGCTGTTAAGTTTTTGCAGTCTCTTTGACACAGAAGCAAGGATGAAATGAAGGCCATTCAAATCCAGTGTCAAGGTTACAAACTGCAGCCTGGGACAGGGAGTAAAAAAAAAAAAAAAAAATTACAGGCTGCCCATCCCTGCACTTGGGGCTTCCTAGTGGCCTTGTCATCATCTCCACTCAGCTTGCCTTCTCTTTTGGGGAGACTTGAGGCCAGCTTAGATCATCAGCTCCCGGGCTAGGAACTGACACTTTTCATGGGAGAAGTGCAGCCCAGTGTCTAAATTGGCACTTAGTGGGTGGCCTTTGATGAAAGTGAAAATGGGCTGCTCCAGAGATTCTGATGTTTAAAAAACTCTAATGATTTCCCACTGCCTTCAGGATCAAGTACAAAGGCCTAAACTCATCCTCCAAGGCCCTGTCTGATGAGGCTTCTGCCTACCTCTCCAGCTTCTTCCCACCACTTTGTGCCCCAAACTCTTAACTGCCTCTATCCATCCTCCACAGATCAGACAAGGTGACCTTTTTCAGCCGCTAAGACCCTCCGAAGAATTTGCATTACATTGAGAATAAAACCCGGCCTCCTTAGCACGTGCTACAAGTCGCTCCATGATATGGCCCCTGCCTACTTGGTTTCCTTCCATCTCCCCCTTTCACCACATCTCAGCCAAACTGCCCTCCTTCCTGTTCCTTGAACACAGCTCTTCCTCATATGGCGGGCTTTGCAACTGCTATTCCCTCATCCAGGGATGCTCTTCCAGGCTTTTCCTTCTCATCCTCTAAGTCTTTGCTAGCTCCCCGACCAGCCAGCCCAGATGCATCTCCCCAGTCATTCCCTGTTCCAGCACTGTTTTTTATTTCATTCTCTGAAGTGATCACGTTTGTTTGTCTCCCCCTAGAATTTGAGCACCGCAAGGGCAGGGGGTATGTCTGTCTTGTTCACCAGCATATTCCGCGTGTCTAGACTGGTGGGCCTGGCATCAAATAGGTGTCGATAAAAATCAGTGAGTGAGTGAGTGAATAGAGCCAGTGGTTTTCAAACTTGAGTGAACATCAGAACCAGCTGGAGGCTTGTCAAAACTCAGATTGCTGGGCTTCCCTGGTGGCGCAGTGGTTGAGAATCTGCCTGCCAATGCAGGGGACACGGGTTCGAGCCCTGGTCTGGGAAGATCCCACATGCCGCGAAGCAACTAGCCCCATGAGCCACAACTACTGAGCCTCCGCGTCTGGAGCCTGTGCTCCGCAACAAGAGAGGCCGCGATAGTGAGAGCCCTGCGCACCGTGATGAAGAGTGGCCCCTGCTTGCCGCAACTAGAGAAAGCCCTCGCACAGAAACGAAGAGCCAACACAGCCCAAAATAAATAAATAAAATTTTTTTTAAAAAAAGGCAAAATTCCTTTAAAAAAAAAAAAACTCAGATTGCTGGCCCTATCCTCAGCGTTCCTGATTTGGTAGGTCTGAGGTGAGGCCCAAGAATTTGCCTTTCTCCCAGGTTCCCAGGTGAAATTGAACTTGCTGGTCCACAGACCACACTTTGAGAAATGCTGGTACCAGCCCCAGCCAAATGCTTGAGTTCTAGGCTTACGTATGTTTGATATCTCCAGGCCTTTGCTCCCTGTCTTTGCTTTCTAGTTTCCTTTATTCCTTGGGCAAGCCTTCACCTCTGCTTCCAGACCCAGGATGAGCATCACTTCTTCCAGGAGGCCTTCTCCAGTCCTTGGTGCCCAAGTCTACATCCTCCAGTACCTGGTGCAAAAGCTGTCCTTACCTCATCACAGTGCATTGCATTACCCCTGCATGGGCTTCCCACACCACCAGTCCTCCAAGGGGCCTTAGTCATGTCTGTGCTCCACTGGGAGCTCAGGGGGGTTCCCCACGCACTCCACGAGGGCTTGTGATGCCTCTGAAAATGAAGTCAGACCTGACCTGTGTGCAGCTCTAGATTTGCAGCTCTCTCAGGCTGAATGCTTTGCCCCAAGCCTTCTTCCTCTCACTCTTTCCTCTGACCAAACTCAACCCTTTCTAACAGTGGCTTCTTCTCCCTTTTGCCTCCAGTGTTTAATTTCTCAGCCTGTGCGCAAACCTAAACTGTTCCATTTATTTGGTCAGCTGTAATATAATGTCATAACTGTGGAGAGGGCCAGGTTGCTTCCTTGACACAGAGCAATGCTAAAATTGGTTCTAGGGCAAAAAAAAAAAAAAAGAGAGAGGGAGAGACATTTCTTAATGGCTTGTGGAATTCCAGTTTTATCTTCCTGAATGCTGTTCTTTGACGTTATCCCCATTTTTGCAAATGATTTAGAGAAACCTCAGTGCTGTCCCCTTGCCTACTATAAAGTCGATTGGAGGGCAGAAGAGTTGGGGGTTCCTAGAGGCCCGCCTGCTGGAAGGTTTCAGACTCAGGAGGTCTGTGGGTCTGAGGCATGCTCGTGCTTTGGGAGAAACTCACCTTGCCGTGGTGTTGGAGCTGCACCCAGCCTCCGTATCCGAATCTCTGTGGGGGAGAGGAAGCACAGTTAGACTGAAAGGTCAAAGCAGAGAGGACTGCAATAAAGGCGCATCCCTGGGACAGAGCATCCCAAGCTCTATCCTTTCAAGCAACACTTTCCCATTTTTCCCCACGCTCATGATCACTTATTCAACATTTATATTCAAATCAATGTTTTTTCTGAAATGTATTTATTCAGGAAGAAAATTCTCTATCATAGAAGTGCTAGTTTTACCTTTTCTCCTAATGCAGGTTGTAATTTTTAAATAAGGATGCACATTAAAAAATATTTGTGTATCACCTAAAATCCTTTCCAGGCCACTAGGAGTACAGACCGTAGGGACCACTCTTTAGGAAATACTATCTTAGAACATTAACCCTGTTCTTCAAACTGTGGTTTGCAATCTGTGAGTAGATCATGAAATCAGTTTAGTGGTTAATGACCCGGATGTTCTGAAAACATGAAATAGTACATGTAACAGATAAGGCTGGTGTCCTACCCATATTCCTTCCCCGTAGTGTGTCTGTGCACACCAGCCCTCCTTCAACTAAAAGCACTCGCATTTCTTTGACAAGATTTTCCCTTTTGCCATTGGCGCCAACTTTGATTAGGCCCTTCTAGAAGACCAGAAGTACCAGGAAATTAGTGGTGCTAATTTCCACCCCCCAAATCCCTCAGTCAACGACTGAGGGCATTTGTATATAAACTATACACACTGGTTTCCTCACCTCCTCGGGCAGGATGTCTCTGAGGTGAGGCACACATTCTACACTTCCACTGGCTGCCTTGCTTTCCCTGTCTCATTTCCCCACTCTACTGATGTTTCCTGACATCACCTCCAGAGTAAACTGTTCGCATTTGAATCCGTATCTCAGGGTCTGCTTCTTGGAAAACCCAAGTTAAGATAGTAAAGCAATGGAATGGAATGGAATGAAATAGGATAGGATAGGATAGGATAGCATAGGATAGCATAGCATAGAACAAATCTATTAGAATGGCTTCCGTGTAGTATTAGTTTCATGAAACTGTTGTTTCCATTACAGATATAAATGTTTGTACCTAGTCACAGTATGAAATATATTTCTTCTTGGGGGTCATGAATAAAAATATTTGAAAGATTCTGCCCGTGAACATAGGCATATATGACTCATGTAACTATAGGTTTTAAAATCTCATTCTTTTCATTCATTCATTCATTTGTCAAACCCTCATGGAGTCCCACCATGACCAGCCTTTCTAGGGCAGAGAAAATAGAAGTGAAGGACAGTTGCAGCCTGTGTGGAGCACAGTCTTGAGAGGGCGAGGCCAGGGTGGGTGGGTAATTGAAGAGCCTTACCATGTGTGAGGCATGCTGTGATAGAGTGACATACAGGTTCCCCGGGAGAAGTGGGGGAGGGTACTGACACACAACATGGGCCAGGTGGTGTCATGGGAGGGAGGCTGGAAAGGTAACCTGGGGTCAGATTGGAGAGGTGCTTCCAGTGTTCAGCATTTCCACGCTCCAGAGCAATGGCTCTCAAAGTGTGAAGTTAGGGGGAGGGTGTGGAGGCCAGAGATCACAGTGTAAAGGGCTCATGGACAGCTCTTGTCAGCAACAATGGGTAGAGTTAGTGAAGCTAAATATTGTGCAACTCCTCGCTTGTTGTGGTTGGATGAGACCAGGTGACCGTGGCTTGGCTCTCATGTCACAGTACAGGGACGTTGTCTTGAGGGGGTCAGGTTCTGGCAGATCCCTCTTCCTGGCTTCCCTCTCACCTGCAGACTCAGAGGGGAGGTCTGGGCCTGCAGCACAGGGGTGTTTGTGTGTCTCTATGTCTGTCCCTGCATGCTGCCCCAGTAGACTTAAGGTTTGGTCAGTTCTTTACCAGCCTTGTTCTACCTGGGCAGAAGGTCTGTTCTTGCATTCCAGCTCCAAATTGTCACATTAGCTCTGGAAGTCCACCTGCCTCCTCCCAGGTGACACTGGAGGACGTGGCTTACTAGGCTGGTCACGCAAGGGAACCTGTCCATCAGGGACCCCAGCTCCTCCTCCCGGCACCCAATTTCTCCTTCGTTGGTGCCCTCCCACCCCTTCATGCATTCAGTACCCTTGTGCTTTTCCCCTCTCTTCTCCTGGATAAAGCTGCCCAGAGTGCATGTCGGGGGATGGGGTGGAATGGCCTCAATCAGTTACACTTTAGAGTAAACCGAAATGCTCTCTTGAACCAGAAATTTACCATTGAAATCTTAATTTACTGTAAAAGGAAAGGTTTTATTTCCTTCTTTCCTTCCTTCCTCTGTTCCTTCCTTCCTCACTTTCTTTTTCTTAATTCCCTATGGAATGTTAACCCATAAGTTAGCTGGTGAGAGAAGTATTGCCCTGGGGAAGGGCAGAGAGGCAGGGAGGGGCAGAACGGAAGGATCTGGTCACACACAACAGTCCGCCTACAAGATACTTTCTTGGAGTAACTTAACATCTTGAAGCCGCTGTTTTCTTATGTGTGAAATGAGGCTCACCGCAGTCGCGGTGACATAAGGTTTTATGGGAATTGACTGAAACAATTCGAACAAAGCTATGGACACCAGACCTGGCTTACAGAAAGGGCTTCATCAATGCTAACCATGATAATGGTGGTGACAGTGGTGGGAGCAGAGGCGGTGGTGGCAGTAGTGGTGATGATGATGGTGATGACGATGGTAGGGATGGTGGCGATAGTAATGGCAGTGGTGGAAGCTATGACATGGTAGTGGTGATAGTTGCGGTAGTGCGTTTGGTGACAGTGGTGGTACCAATGATGGTGATGGTAGTGGTGGCAGGCAGTAATGGCAGTGGGGGTGGCATGGCGGTGACAGCCTCTTCCATCCTGAGGTCGTGAAATAAGGTGGACACTGGGAGCAGACACTAAGGAGTGCTGTGAAGGAAGAAGCCCTTTGTCATTCTGTGTTCCTCCCTTCCCTGTCTTGGAAAGCACTTGGAACGCTTTGGAACACCTTGTACTTGCCCTGAGCCTTTACAAAGACCTAACCTATTTGGGGCAACTTTATTCTGCTCCAGATCTGGCCTCCACACAATCCCCAGGCTCTCATTCCTAGGTTGAACCAAGCCTGGGGTCTGAAATTTTTGACCCTTTGAGTAGTTTTTGCCAGAGCGTATGCCAGGAGGCATTTACCATCTGAAAATGTTTGACAGTGACCAGTGTCCCATAGACAGTTATGGTCATGACAAATAAAAAAACATATTAAAAATTCAAGGGAGGGCTTCCCTGGTGGCACAGTGGTTGAGAGTCCGCCTGCCGATGCAGGGGACGCGGGTTCATGCCCCGGTCCGGGAAGATCCCACATGCCGCGGAGCGGCTGGACCCGTGAGCCATGGCCGCCGAGCCTGCGTGTCCGGAGCCTGTGCTCCGCAGCGGGAGAGGCCACAACAGTGAGAGGCCTGCGTACCGCAAAAAAAAAAAAAAGAAAGAAAAACCCGTTAAAAATTCAAGGGAATTCAGTTCTATCTACAAGAGTTGTGTTCCTGAAATGGGTATATGTGAATCAGAGGTTGATGAGCTGAATGACATTTTTAATGTCTTGGGGACCTCACACTCATGAGGTGAATAATGAACCTCCTGGGTAATGAAACCAGATATCTGTTTCCTCAGAGGAGTTGTTTAAACGTCAAGTTATGTCTGGGATTTTGTCTCCTAAAACCTTACAGTGATCAAGTGCAATTAAATCATCACTAATGAAAGAAGATGTAAATATATAATTTTTTTCCTAAAGGCTGGAATTTTGGGACCCCATTTAAAATTAGAAGAATCTTTGCAAACCCTACTCTCAGATACCTAGTAGGTGGGCAATGAAGTCTTGCTGAAGGAAAAAGCTGAAACCTTATTAGCATCCTTGTTGTTATGAATAATCCCATTGTGGATCAATCTGAAACAACTTTCACCCTGGTTTCTTGGGCCAGAGTGTGGGTCCTGATTCATCAGGAACAATGTAATCAAGTGCACCCTGAATCTACTCTCTTTCTACCTCAGGTAGATTTCCGCCCCCCTAAGGATCTTAACTCTGACTACAATCATTATTAGCAAGTGAAAAATGAAAAAATTTCTCAAATCCCAGTCCTTTGTAATCATTAGTTAATCACCAACCCAGGAGTGTTGATTCTGCTTTTCTATTTCTTCACTGCATAAGGAGGTCAAGGATGTTGAAGTGTGTCTATTAATATTTAACAAGAAAAGGCAGGTTTGAAAAGAGATATCAGTTCTTCCAAAGGGGCTTCATCTTCCAAAATAAAACTAGGACTGGCTTAGTCTTTTCATTTTTTTTTATTGGGAAGTTTGAAAAAATGGTGAGAAAAGATTGGAGATTGATGTTTTGAAATAATATTTTACCTACTAAGAAACGATTTGAAGACAAAGGAAATTCTGCTAGAGGTACTGAACTCTATGAACACCAAGGACTATCTGCTGTCCACTAATGTCACTTTAATACTCTGATCATATAGACTGGAAATAAGGAAAGAGAGAGAGAGAGAAGGAACCCAGCACCATTTAGATGTATTTTCATTTATCTCCCTCCTCCCAGTTTGAAAACACAAACTGTTTTCTGCGAATTGTTTCATCACTGACTTGCCTGCAGTCCAACGGAAACTTCCAGCACATAGCAGATCACATTGCTTGACCTGCTGTGACGAAGCCCTCAGTGGGTTTACATGAGTGTGGAGAGTTGGGGAGCGGGCTGGTGTCTAGCAGAGGGAAGCAGGGACATCCCCCCCATGATGTGCTCCTGGGCAGCTCTCGGAAGGTAGGTGTGGGTGTAGAGCTATGGAGGGGCCACCATAGCCCCACGAAGCTCTGGGATTCTAGGCTCATTTCTGAGTCTCAGGGGCCTCATTTGTCCAGCAGGGCTAATGATAGAAATCCTATCTGAAACTCACAAGATTTTATATGAATCAAATTACATGTATATATTGCTCTCTGGAAGTGTAAGAGTATTATGATTATTATTACTACCATCAGCAGCATCATAATCATCAAGTATATCAGTTATTGAAACAAAAACAGACTCACAGACATAGAGAACAGGCTTGTGGTTGCCAAAGGGGAGGGGAGGTAGGGAAGGGAAGGATTGGGAGTATGGGATTAGCAGAGGCAAACTATTATATATAGGGGGAATAAACAACAAGGTCCTACTGTATAGCACAGGGAACTATATTCAATATCCTGTGACAAACCATAATGGAAAAGAATATGAAAAAGAATATATATTATATATATATATAATATATATATACTCAGTTATATACATATAACTGAGTCACTTTGCTGTACAGAAGAAATTAACACAGCATTGTAAATCAACTATACTTCAATAAAATTTTTTTTTAAAAGTATATCAGTTATCTGCTTGCAGCGTGTGAGATTGCTTGATAAAAGCCTGGTTTATGGGTACAAAATGCCCCTCCCCTCTTTTCAGGAATAATTAGAAGATAGGAAGACATAACTAGAATATAGGAAGGCATAACTAGAAGATAAGAAGGCATAACATAAAGAGCCAGCAGAACTTGTGCATGGGGAATCTCCAGGGCACACAACTGTGGCTATAGCCTCCCCATGCTCTGCATCCCTGAGCTTCTGGAGCAGTTTTGTTTTTGTTTTTTGGAGCAGTTTTAACAATGCCTTCAGGGCCCTGCATTAAGTGGGACGGCTAGAAATTGTCAGCTCTTGGTGACCAGTTCTCAGCTCAAAGTGCAGGCAGGCTTGGGAGGTAGGGTTATGGCACAGGATACTAGGTGGAATGTTTTGGGTATTCATCACTAACATTGTGAACTGGTGTCTACACTTTAATAAAATATGATGAGGATGACAGCATTCAGAGCAGCAAGTTCCCATGTAGGCACTTAGGCTCCTTTTGGAGGGGTTAGTTTGATAGGGTTAGTTCTTACCATGAACGATAATAGGAAAACCTTTCAAAGATGTTTAACATCACTTGTATTTTCTGATCTACAATGTCCACTGTCCATCTTACCTAAAATACCAGTGGACAAAGAAACACTTAAGATGACCATTTTTCCAGGAGACAACTATGAGAAGAAAATCGTGTCATCTACCTGCACAAATGAAACAGTGAACCACATTTTAATTAGAGTTTGGGTTCATTCATTTTTCCTCACTTGGGATAAAAAAGATGAAACACTATGAGTAGTGTATAAGTACTAGAGAAGGCTGAAGATTGGGTAAGATCTGATACTTAGCCCGAACAAAACTCAAACCAACTTTAAATTTCTTTCATTTTCCCCACCTTCCTGTTTTAGTGTTCATTTAAAAGTTCTTAATGACAAAAAAGAAATGTCCATCTTTTGAGAAACACAGAGAAGAGTCTTGAGAGACATTCATTGTGCAAACGTTTCATGTCATTTCCTCTAGGTTTTTTTTTTTTGATGTTCCTACTCTGTACTTCATAACAAGGATTTACAGCTTAAAGAACATCAAAAAGGCATGGTTTCAGACAGTGTCTTAAAATAGACTAAAAAAAATTCCACAGAGCTATCATTTGGTGCTTCTAAAACTTATTTTAAACATTTTAGAAAGGAGATATATTTTAGAAGTAATGAGAACCTATCACATTCTGTTTTTTAATAGTCTCTTACTTGAAACCATAATTGTCACCTATCTCCCCAGCAGCTGAATATGTGACTTAAATGGAAGTAAACCTGCTTGACTTACATTGTCCAGAAGTTTTAAAGAGTGCTTCATTTGAGGGGAAAAGGGATTTTGAGAGAACACTTACTTCTTTTTATCAATGTTCTTTCAAAATAAATATGAAGTCATTAAAAAAAACTAGGAAATCAGAATAACTTAATAACTACCAAGTAACTTAAAATCACTCCTAAAGCAGAGAAACTTAACATCTACTCCCAAAAGAAGACATCATTCTATAGTAGAGGCATTGAGAAATGCTGGAGAAGTTCTAGAAATAATTCAGCAAATTAATCACCAGTACCTTCTTTAGATCTGGCCATTCTTTTGGTAGAATATGACTGTGGATGTCAATTTTCATCTCCACGGGATCAGAGGAGACGCATGTAAAGAAAGAAGTTTTGATATGAAGAGGTCTTCATGAAAACCATGCAGTTAATTGATTTACTTCGTCCTTACAGCTGCCTTCAGGCACCACTCAGTATGCCTGCTCAGCCGGTGTAGATCCATTGGAGCTGCCTTCTTAAAGTCCACAGTTCTGTTTATCTGTCCACTTGGCTTTGGGTCAACAACTCTTTGGTAATCAGGACTCCGGGCACAAAATTAAAAAAAAAAACAAAACTGTACTAAACCCCGTGAGGTCAAATGTACTGCAGACTGCTTTTGAGTGACAGCAGGTCAAAAATGGACTAATCTTTGTTTTTGAATATTTTAATTTCTATCAAGATATACATAGTTAAAAACCAAATATCAGAAGTCTTTTAAAGAAAATAATAGATCCCTGACTCATCTGTTCTTATTCTTGGTTTCATTCCCCAGAAGAAACCAATTGTAATGCTTTTTGCTTTTTGTATCGTAGTTACCTCTAGGTCTTTAAACAATACTTAGCAATTGGCTTGTTCATGAAAATCTAGCATGTTGAAACGTGTGGAGGAAGTTTCATCTTGACTTTTAAATCATAGAAAGAACCCATACTTGGTATATGTTATTTCCTCCATTGCCTTTTCTTTCATTTGTTCATTCATGCATTTGACAAACTTTTATTGAGAACTACTATGTGCTGAGAATATAAGGTTGAGTGAGAGATAAAATGATACGTACATTGTTATAGGTATTTGTACAGAGTGTAAGTGTAGGGAGAAGTAGAGGGTTGTCAGAGCAGTTTGGGGAGGGCTTCCACTGGAGCATAAAGGGAGGCTTATGGTCATGCTTCCAGAGAGAGCCTGGAGCAAAGTAGCCCTTTATTGTTCTGTGTTTGCCCTTTCCTATTCCTGGAAAGCTTAAAATGTTCAGGGGACCTAAGGACCCTGGCAAAACCTTGAACCTGCTTTGGAATGCTTCCATCAGCTCAGTCTCCACAATGAAGGGACTAGGTAGTTAAAAAAAAAAACAGCCTTCCTACTAGGCTATTCAACTAGAATCTGGATAAATTTTAACAAACATTCTTTTCAACTAGATTCTGGATAAATTATAACAAACATATGTTTAAATGCTTGCTCAGCTTGAAAGAAAATACAGGAAATCCTCAAGATCATTTTTGTAAAAAGTTCAATGAGCTTAAGCAAATGAATTAGCCTTAAAATAACATGGAGGCACATGCCAGTACTCAGAGTAAGTGTAAGCAATTTTAAAGCACTTTCTATGGGCTAGGCACTGTTCCAAGCATTGTACTCAAATAAGAGGAACTATTACCAATATCCATTTGATAGGAGAGGAAACTGAAGCACAGAGAAGTTAGGTAACTTGTCCATAGTCACACAATAGTGAGTGTGTAAGTAAATAAGCCAGAATTTGAACCCAGGTAATGTGGATTCAGAACCCTGGAGCTTTGAAAATTAATATCCTAGAGGGAAGTGGGAGATCATACCATAGGCTTGTATGAAGTTGAGACTCCTTCATTAATGAATTGGAAGAGACACTTGCATGGAGATGCGAGGGGATTGAGCGTATATAAGAGTATATAAGGGTGTCACAAAGTACAAAGGGTAGATTAAGAAAGTCGAAAAGGAGTCTAATTGGAGCTAAAAGAGGAGAGAGAAGTTGGAGGAGAGATATTCCAAGAGATAATAGCTAGAAATCAAAACCTATATCGACAAGGATTAAGAAAAAGAACTCCCTTTCTAGAAACTTTCCAGTGAAACTACAGAACACCAATAATAAAGATCCTATAAACTGCTAGAGAGAAAAAGAGAATGCCTTCAAAACTCAGCAATTAGACTGACAGCCAACTTCTCACAGCAATGATGGTAACCATAGGACAATAGAATAATATGTTCAAAAAGCTAATAGTCAGCCTGGAACTGTATACCTTGCAAAATTTTATTTTAACAATGAAGAAGAAGTAAAGAAATTTTCAGACAAAAACTGAGTTTCCTACCAACAGAACTCACTTAAGGAATTTCTAATGATATACTCCAGAAAGGAGGAAAAATGACCCCAGGAAAAAATTGTCTGAAATGTAAAATGAGTGCGGAATAAAGAAACTGGTAATCTTATAAGTACATTTAAATAATATTTTTAATAATAATAATAATAGTGATGATGGTGAGGATGCCTATTCTACAGAGTTAAGGCACTAGCAAAAGGTTGTCCAGCTATATTCTTTTTTTTTTTAAATGAATTTATTTATTTATTTTTGTCTGAGCTGGGTCTTTGTTGCTGTGCGCGGGCTTTCTTTAGTTGCAGCGAGTGGGGGCTACTCTTTGTTGAGGTACACAAAGGGCTTCTCATTGCTGTGGCTTCTCTTGTTACAGAGCACAGGCTCTAGGCACCACAGGCTTCAGTAGTTGTGGCACGCGGGCTTCAGTAGTTGTGGCTCGCAGGCTCTAAAGCACAGGCTCAGTAGTTGTGGTGCACGGGCCCAGCCGCTCCGCGGCATGTGGGATCTTCCCAGACCAGGGCTCGAACCCGTATCCCCGGCATTGGCAGGCGGATTCTTAACCACTGTGCCGCCAGGGAAGCCCTGTCCAGCTATATTCTTGGTTTTTCTCTCCAAAGCATGCCCTCCTAACAGTGAATCTCCTAATTTTAACATCTTTTGCAATCTTGATAAGCTGAGAATTTCCTAAATCATCAAGTCCTGGTTCCTTTTCTCTTACCAGTTTTTTAATCTTTTTCCTCTTGCATTTGACTATAAACAGCAAGAAAGAGCCAGGATGAACCTTTAACATTTTGCTTCGAAATCTCCTCAGCTAAATATCCAATTTCATCACTTAAAAGTTCTGATTTCCACACAACTGCAGGACACACGATTGAGCTACGTTTTCCATCACTGTATAACAAGGATTCCCTTTCCTCTACTTTCTAGACTGTCCCTCATTTCCTTCTGAGCCCTCACCATTAGTGCCTTTAACATCCATATTTCTACCAATGATCTATTTATGATGGTTTAGGTATTCCCTAAGACAATATAAGCTTTCTCTACCATGCTCCTTAATTCCCTCTGAGCTTTCACTGGCAGAATCTTTAACATCTGTATTTCTACTGACTCCCTGTTCAAGGAAATCTAGGATTTTTCTATCATGCACCTCGAAGTTCTTCTAACCTCTGCCCACTGCCCAATTCCAAAGCCACTTTCATATTTTTATGTGTTTCTAACAGTAGCACCCCACTTTCAGAGGCCAAAATCTGCACTGGTTTCCAGTTGCTGCTGTCACAAATCTTAGTGGTTTAAGCCAACACAAATTTATTCATTTATAGTTCTGGAAGTCAGAAGTCTCAAATTGGTCAGCAGGGCTGTGTTCCTAAGGAAGGCTCTAGAACAGAATTGGTTTCCTTGCCTTTTCTAGCTTCTAGACACTGTGTGCGTCCTTGGCTCACGACCCCATCCTCCATCTTCAAAGCCAACAGTTAGCACCTCATAGTCCTTTTCTCTGCTTCTGCCATCACATCACCTTTTTTTGACTCTAACCCTCCCATCTCCCTCTTCTAAGGACTCATGTAATCACAATGGGACCACCCAGATGACCCAGGATAATTTCCCCATCCCAGGAGCTTTAATATAATCACATTTTCAAAGTGCTTTTTCCCATGTAAGGTGGCATTTTCACAGGTTCTGGGCGTCTTCGAGTAGGGACATTATTCAGCCTACCACAATTAGGCATGGTAAAAATTTCCAAAGTAACTACTAAAAGATTACATATAGAGTATGTAACTTCCAATCCAGTTAAGTGGAAGATGGAATAAAGAAAAAAAATATCAATTCAGGGACTACCTTGGTGGTGCAGCGGTTAAGAATCTGCCTGCCAATGCATGGGGCATGGGTTCGATCCCTGGTCCGGGAAGATCCCACATGCCGCGGAGCAACTAAGCCCGCGAGCCACAACTATTGAGCTTGTGCACCACAACTCTGAAGCCCGTGTGCCCTAGAGCCTGCACGTTGCAACTACTGAGCCCACACACTGCAACTACTGAAGCCTGCATGCCTAAAGCCCATGTTCTATAACATGAGAAGCCACCGCAATGAGAAGCCCACGCACCACAACGAAGAGTAGCCCCCACTCGCCACAACTAGAGAAAGCCCGCGCACAGCAACGAAGACCCAATGCAGCAAAAAAATACCAAACCCCCCAAAAAAATCAATTCAGAGGAAGGCAATAAAGGAAAAAAGAAACATAGAAAAGATAGGCAAATAGCACAAAATGAAATGGCAGAAATAACAACATCCAACCATGTGTTGTTTATAGGAAATGTGTTTAAACTATAAGTATACAGAAAGTTTGAAAGTAAAAAGGTAAGAGGAATTAAAAGAAGCAAATCCTAACCAAAGGAAGGCTATGATAGCTGTTTATCGTAAACAGGGTAATTCAAATAAAAGAGACTATAAAACAAAGAGCATTATTAGAGCAAAAGAGGACCACTATATAATAATAAAAGATTCAACTGATTACAAAGCCATAGTAATTCTAAATTGGTATAACTAATGGCCTCAAAATATAAAATGCACACACACACATACATATTTGACAAATCTTTCAACATAGGTCTCTCAATTATTGATAGGTCAGTCAAATAAAAATTATCTGCAGGGAGCTCCAGAGGAGGGCCCCAGTGCTAGGGAACCACCAGAGAATGTCAAAACCATTCCACAAGAGAAAGAGATGCTTTTAAGCCCCAGCCTGCCCACAGAGCTGTAAGCCATTTTACTACATGGTCGGTCAGGTAACAATTTGCCTATAACCCTAACATTTAATCTCTCTCCTTGCTTCGACTCTGCCAATCAAAGAGATCAGTCTTAAGGAGAAGCAGAAATGCCAGTTGGGGAAGGAGAAGAAAGGACCATGTGCCCACCTTTAGGAAGAGAAATCGTACCTTTCAATGAGAATTGAAGAGATTATTAATGTATTGTACTAGACATTTTCACTTTTTTACCTATGGATGGGTTTGCAATTTAAAGTGACTTTAGGAAGTTTTATTACCTATAAGGGAGTGGAAATGTCTTGGAGACTGTCTAGGTTTTCATCCAGAAGCAGAAAGACTACCTTCACCAAGCAGCATTGAAAGGAAAGTAGGAGATTTAAAATGTTGCACATGCAACTATATCCAATGAGTCCTGTGTCTTCAGTGTACGTGTAACAGAAGAAGAGAATAATGCTTTTACTTCTGCTTATAAAGACAGGCAAACTTTTTGGCTAAATGTGCAGAAGGTCACAGGGTCCTCATGAGCAAAAGATAATACTCTTTCAGTTCCTACCATAACACTAAGGAAAGTGACAGCAAAAAGGAAAATTGTATAAGATCTCATCTCCACATTTAAGAAAATGAGTTATAAATCAGATGAGCTTTATACTGGCATTCCTTTGTGGAAAAAGGCAAAAGATCCTTAAATTATTCAGTGGTTGTATAAAAATAAAATATGGTTTAGACCAAGTCTGAGTAGCTCCTTTCTCCTGGCCCCAATCTGATGGCTAGGAATCAGCTCAAATACCAAGGTTCAGCTCCTGACTCTACTGATTATTAGTCGGATGGCATTGGGAAAGTTACTTAGTCTCTCTGTAAAATAGGGATGATAATAGAACTGATTTCATAGAGCTGTTCTACATATTAACTTGAATAATATAAAACTATCAGCAATGAATTAGATGATGACACATAATCCAGTTATTTCTTAGTCCGCCATACGCAGACTGGCAGGAAGTCTGATGGTGGATTATATAAGAACCCTGGGTTTATGTGATGCAGGACTGTGTGGTTGGGACATCCCCTCTGCAGTGGTCACCATGATTGTGTTTCTTCTTGTCCAGGCCTGTGATCCACTTGAAGGTAGGCAGCTCCATGGGTAGAAAGGACCTCCCCTGGAGGCTCCCACTCCAAATTGGAATTCTTCTTTTCTCCAGTACCTGCTGCTCTTCTTGTGTTTTCTCTATCAGTGAATGACACTCTATCCAAACCAAACTTCTCCCTCTCTGCCTCTCTCCTTCCCTTCCTCACAATCAATAAAGCATCAGGTTTTTTTTTATTCTAACCTGATTGCGTCTCCCAACCCAGTTCCCTCCTCTCTAGTCTCACTTTTAGGCCCTCATCATGTCTCTCCAGGATTGTTTACTCGCCCACTAATGGTCTCTGACTCCAGTCTTGGCCCACTGTAATCCATCCCCAGGACTCTTGGCCACTGTGACCGCTCTAAAATACAAAATGATCACATCTCCTTCCAGCTTAATGCTTTTCATGGTTTCTCACTGCTAAGTACAAGCATGCATGGTAAACAAGGCCCCATATGTCCTTTTCTATCTCTTCTGTCCCTGTGCTCTGTGCTCTGGCCACACGGAACGCTTTATTCCTCCCCAAAGGGAATGCATTTCCCTTTTTGTCTTTATTTATGGCTTCTTTGACCTCTAAGGTCTGGAATGACCTTTCCCTGTCCTTCTTTCTAACAAATGTACACCTATCCATCACTGACCATTTTTGGCTTAAACATCACTCCTCTATAAGCCTCTCCTGACTACTCCCATCCCTGAATGGTAAAGGGGGACTACCCACTCCTGGAAGGCTTAGTTGAAGGAACGAGTGAG
The DNA here is from genome assembly GCF_951394435.1 of Stenella coeruleoalba. Taxonomy (NCBI): domain Eukaryota; kingdom Metazoa; phylum Chordata; class Mammalia; order Artiodactyla; family Delphinidae; genus Stenella; species Stenella coeruleoalba. The sequence goes on along the minus strand of NC_137151.1, from coordinate 34,099,841 downwards.
TAAGAATGACCCTGATAAAGCTATGAATGATTTCAAGTTCATCTTCAAAGATAACAGAATCCCTTTCTGCTATCTTTTACCCAGCCTCTAGCTTTTGGCACCCAGAGACCTCTTTACCTATTTTTCTTCCTTATTAATACTTGCTATTTGAAGAAGAGTTAGTTTTAGTCTTTTGCAGTTGAGTTTGAATTTGTCTACATTGGGGAACTGTTGAATTAATGATTTTTTTGAGAAAATACCATAGGGCCAGGAACCATGTTTGTCTTGTCTGTTAAAACCCCCGTGAAAAGCAAATGAGTAGGTACTTGTGATGATTGATTTTATGTATCAAGTTGGCCACAGTGCCCAGATATTTGGTTGAACACTATTTTAGATGTTTCTGTAAAAGTTTTATAAGTTTTTTTGGATGGAATTAACATTTGAATCAATAGTCTTTGAGTAAAGCAGGTTACCAATGTGGGTGGACACTTCTAACCATTTGCAGGCCTTAATATAACAAGAGTGACGGCCCTGGATGAGGAGGAAATTCCACCAGCGGACGGCCTTCAAACTTGAACTTGAAGCACCAACTCTTCCCTGGGTCTCTAAACTGTTGGCCTACCTTGCAGATTTTGGATTTGCCAGCCTCCACAATCACGTGAACTAATTCCTTAAAACTATAAATGTTTCATAAATATTTGATGAACTAATTCATCAGTTAGTAAATACATATGAATAGGTGGATAAAATGTATTTTTCTGGAACATTTCTATCTAAGCCTCGCGTGGAATTGTTATGGGAAGGGTTTCAGCTTTTATTCAATATCATGCAGCAACAGGTGTCATTCCCAGTATTTCTGTGAAGTCTCTGGCACTTTTTATATTTGGAAAATTAGGTGTTCAAGGGTAAAAACAGAAGCCAGCTCTTGGATTTTGAGGGTTTTTTCAAATTGAAGTATAGTTGATTTACAATGTTGTGTTAATTTCTGCTGTACAACAAAGTGATTCAGTTTTATATATGTGTATATAATTATATACACATTCTTTTTTTAAATATTCTTTTCCATTATGGTAGGTAGTCAAGCCAGTCACGGGGGGGCCTTGGGGTGAGGGATGAGTCAGCAGGCACCTGTGTGTGTTGATGATGGAAGGAAGATGTTTCAATATGCACCAACATGAACAGTGACCCAAACCAGATACCACTGAAACCGAGTTCCCCTGCTGAGTTTATGATTAATCTCTCTGTCCAAAACTTTATTCCCCTGCTTGTCCTGCCCCTGTTCCCCTCAGAACTGAAGAGTATCAAAGAAAAGGGGACCCTCTGGTCCGCTCTCAGTTACAAAAGCCCCTCGGTGTCCCCTTTTTCTTGTTTGTAGAGAAAGACTTTAGTTTCCTAGGCCTTCCCTGAGTTCCAAAGAGCAGACTCAAGCAGTTACTAGTTAGGGAAGTGAGGGAAGGCAGAAACAAAGGTAAGGCAGTCAAGCAAGAAAAGTAATGATAGATTAAACAATAGTTCATCAATAAAACTGAGTCCTAGTTCCTTCTCAAGGGATATACATAACAATTTGATGTATATCTTGAGTTGTTCTATAGGAACTGTGACCCCCCACCCAAGTGGTGGATGGTGATTACATGCTGACCACAAGCACATAGAACCCATACTGGTTGGAACCAGAAAGTTGATGATTAAAACATCACGCTGTTACCTCACCACCAACCAATCAGAAGAAAGTCAACTCTTGCCCCTAATTTTGCCTTTAAAAACTCTTCCCTGGAAGCCATCAGGGAGTTCAGGTCTTTTGAGCATTAGCTACCCATTCTCCTTGGTTGGTGCCCTGCAGTAAATGCTGTACTTGCCTTTACCACAACCCAGTGTCAGTAGATTGGCTTTGCTGTATGGCAGGTGAGCAGACCCAAGTTCAGTTTGGTAATAACCACCTCTGCCTGCTAATGCCTTGGGCTCCACAAGACAGTAAGGAGCGTCTGGGGTAATGGTTTAGAGCACAGACTATAGCATAAATTTACGGACTTTATTTCCCTGAGCAAATTACTTAATTCTCTATGTACTCATCTCCCCATATGTAAAATAGGGGAATAATAAAACCTACCTTGGGGGAATTCCCTGGCGGTTCAGTGGTTAGGACTCTGCACTTTCACTCACGGGGTCCAGGTTCGATCCCTGCTTGGGGAACTAAGAACTCACTGCCTGGGCTTGGCCATAAAAAAAAACAAAAACAAAAACAAAAGCAACCCAAAACCTACCTTGGTCTGTTTTAAGGATCAAATGAGATAAGACATGGAAGGCATATAAAATTATGCCTAGCATAATGTAAGCAGTATATAAGGGTTAGTCATTGTTTTTCATGTTATTGTCAACACACAAGCCCTCCAGAATTCAGACAAAACCTCAAGGAAAATGTGTGGGTAAGGGAAAACCTGAAATAACTGTGATTAAGTTTCTGCCATCTGATGACATAAGGATTTGTATTAACAGTTGAGAGAGATTATTGAAAAGTAGAGAAACTTACATTTTGCATGCATTTATACAATGGCACACTGGAAATTTTTGCAAGCTCCACTTGGAATTCCAGGTGTTATTACATGGGCAGGGAAGTTTTTGGGTGGAAGTTGGGGTTGATAATTCCACGATATATAGGCCATATTATCAATGGATGTGAGCCAACTGAGGAAGCCTGGAGCAGTGGAGACCAAAGTTTAGGTGGAGGGTTAGCTCAGGGGGGACAGGAAGTGATGAAGACCAGAGTACAGGTAGAGGGTTAGCTTTGGAGAGGAGTGATCACCTGTCTTTTTGAGGGTGAAGGGAGAGATGAAGTGATACAAGGGGCCATGATGTGTCACACGAAACCTCAACCATCAAGGGCTAATACCTATGGTCTTTCTGAGGTGGGAAGTGAGGTCATCTACTGAGTCAGTGTTAGAAGTTTAAAAAGAACAGGAAGAAAGGAAAGAAAGGAACACCTTTACAATGGCATTTGAGTTGCTTGCTAGGTGATGAACAGCAACATCAGCGCTACAGTGTAGTTGGACTTTAAGAATGTTTAATGGAAAACCACTTGAAAACACACAAAGGAATTTTTAGTCTAGGGGAAAATGCAGCTATAAATGCACACAGTGGTTCTATTAGAGTAGTGAGAGTCTGAACTATTTTTTTAATCTCTGTATTTTCAAAATATTTCATAATGAAGTTACAATAATCTCATCATTGGAAATGTTTATAAAAATATAGTTTAAAGGAATTTATGATGTGTTGCATCGTCAGTGTTCTCAAAAGTCACCATACCTAATGTCATTTTTGACCCTGAATCACAATGCTTCGTCTTCTCTAAGCAGTTTTTTTTTTTTTTGGCTGTGCCTTGCAGCATGCAGGATTTTCGTTCCCTGACCAGGGGTTGAACCTGTGCCCCCTGCAGTGAGTCCTAACAACTGGACCACCAGAAAATTCTTCTAAGCAGTTTTATCAACGCTGTCATCTCACTCTGATAACCTAGACATGATTTAGCTTACCTATTTGACAATACTCCCACAGGGATGTATATTCTACTCCAGTTGACCCCTGAAATATTTTTTACATCAACTGCAGGAAACAAGAATTAAGATTCAATTCAGGATCTCTTCTGATTACATTAGCTTTTGCCAGATCAGAGTAACCTAATACGATTCTACATTCATAGAGACCTGTGCCTAGTGGAACTCAGGAAGAATGATTGGCTCACACTAAATTAGATTCATGAGTGTCAACCTAAAAACTAGTGGTACACTTGAATTTTATTCATATTTTTTTCTCTGTGACTTTGAATCAGAGATCAGCTCTCCTCTCTAAGTCTCTTCATTCACAATTGCCGTAATTGATGCCTAATTCGGAAATGAGGTGGTAGGCATTTACGTAATGGGGGATTATGTGTTATTCACTCATAATGACAATGCTAGGGCTGTCAATCATTGCACGCTTTTACAGTGCTATGGAGGGGAGAAGTGGAAATGAATGCATGTGAAATCCATCACCTGAAGTGCGTTTAGAAAAGAATGAATTCCACTCTAGACTTACTCGGAGCTCTGATGATAGAAAATAATAACTTTTATCCCGTGGGGTTGAGGATCGATTGGGAAAGACTAGAGACTCTCAGTCTTAACCCCCAAGTGGTAATCACTAGGGGAACGTTAAAAATATTGACCTACCTCCCCGCAACCCTTGCCCTTGTCCCTGTTTGCCCTGTCCAGGGAGGCCTAATTAAATTTGAATTTATAAACAATGAATAATATTTTTAGTATAAGTATTTCTCAAATATTGCATGGGGCATACTTATATTAAAAATTCATTATTTATCTGAAATTCAAATTTAACTATGCATCCTGTATTTTTTACTTGCTGACTCTGGCATACATACACCCTCCCTCCCCCATCCCCAAACCAGATTCAGAATTAAAAGGTCTGGTATTTTTAAACAGTTCCTCAGGTGATTCTAATGTGCACCAAGATTCAGAAACACTGTGCTAAACCTTAAAATGTTCAAGCTGCAAAGCTCTGGAAGCTGAGGTTGGCAGAAGGCAAACTAAAGCAGGAAAGAAGAGAATGGGAAATGATTGTTAAGACAGGTCAGTAGAACCCATCACAACTTCTTTGAAGTCTTCTATTTTGTTGTCCTATGTTCTATATTTGTTATAATTTATTGAGGAGAACATTTACACTGCATCTATAGCCTCTCTGAACTACCATAACTTTGACTGATGCTGAATGAGCAATTCTTGGTGGTTATGCAGGGAGGTGTAGCCATGCTCTGTGTCAGTGACCCTTTCTGCCCCCCTCCAAACTATGTCCCCTGGTGACAGGGCTGACTGAACCTGAGGGAGACACACAGCCCAAGACAATCAGTTTATAGTCTGGACAGTGGCCTATGAGGTACTGCGGTACAAGAGTTCTGCCCAGTAGGGTGATGATGATTGAACTAGACCAGATAGCTTCTCTCTGTGTGCATTTTATTTCTGGATACAGAGCACCAGATGTCTGATAGTGGAAGCAGAATCAATTGGAATAGGTTAGGTCAGTGGCACTCAAACTTCAGTGAGCATTAGAATAATTTTCAGGACTTATTAAAACACAGATTGCTGGTCCTCATTTCAGAGTTTCTGATTCAGTAGGTTTGGGCTGGAACCCAAGAATTTGCATTTCTAACAAATTTCTAGGTGATACTGCTGATTTTAATTCCGGGAACACACTCTGAGAATTACTGGGTTAGCTTCTGCTGCAGTAACAAACGAGCCCCGGATCTCAGTGGTTGAAGGAAACAAAGGTTTATTTCTTGTTTGGGCCAAGTGTTTGTTGTGGGTTGTCTGGGTGCTCAGCTTCCAATGTCAATGTCAGCTTCTTCACTCCGAGACCCAGACTGATGGAGTAGCCACTGTCTGGAATATCCTGGCCACCACAGCAGAAGACACAGGGAGTGCGTGGTGAAGCACACCCGGGCTCTTAAAGTTTCCCCTGGAAGTGACATGTGTCACTTCTACTCGATTGCACTGATCAAAGGAAATCATATGGCCCCACATAACTTCTAGTGGAGCAGGTAAACACAATCTTATTTGTTTAGAAAGAGAGAGAACTAGAAGCTTTGCAAACTGCTCTAGTGATCAACCAGCAGCTGGAACTAAAAAAGACACACAGAAAGAGACCAGCACACAGAGGGCATGAGACCACTGGAGCCAGGGATGGAGGAGAGCCCTGGCTGGTTGGATGGTAGTGGAGGGGAGAGTAAAGGCAAGGCATGGATATACAGAGTTATATAATCGTTGATGGCAGTTGTTGAAGCTGCTTTTGATCCTGAACCACCTCTAAAGCTGTTGCATTATGTTCTGATCACCATGGATGTGTTAATATAGGTGGTCACACATCCCTGTGAGATTCTCAAATCCTTATTCCCACAGACACCTGTAAGCTTGTAAAGCCTTCTCCCATGGGATCTCATCACATAACCAAGCCACCACCAACAAAGTGTGTCCCAGCAATTAAATTAATTTCAAGGTAATTTGGGTCTCCAACTTGTAGGTCTCAAATACCATGAAGTGGACATATAGACCAAAATAAAGCATCTTACAATTTTTAAAAAATTTTCATTTTATACTGGAGCATAGTTGATTAACAATGTGTTAATTTCAGGTGTACAGCAGAGTGATTCAGTTATACATATACATGTATCTATTCTTTTTCAAATTATTTTCCCATTTAGGTTATTGCACAGTATTGAACAGAGTTCCCTGTGCTATACAGTAGGTCCTTGTTGGTTATCTGTTTTAAATATTGCGGTGCATACATGTCAATCCCAAACTCCCAATTAAATTTTTAAAGTACATTTTTCCCACATAAAGCCCCAATTCTGCCCCAGCCCCAGCCTTTGGATTTCTAGTTTTTCTCCTTCTTTTCCTTTTCTCCCAATTCTGCACTTCAAAATCCCCAAAATCTGATTTAGCAATGCAGGGGTGGGGACCAGCATAAGCAGGCCCAGCGGGACTCACGTGTGGTGGTTGGAGGGGGGAACGTTTAGAGATCCACTTAGGGTAATAGTCTGACCCATCACAACATTGGGACAAACCCCAATTACTTTAGGAACCTGAGGGACATTCGGTTCCTTTTACATAAGAGAGTCCAAACAACTTGGGCATGGACTTTCATACCAGGAGTAAATGATTTCTAAGGTGAAAAATGTGTGTGGGGGGCTTAAATGTTCTGACAACATTAACAACCAAAAAGAAAGTGGTAAATTTTCATCATTGCTCAACTGCTCATCTTTTGAATTCGAGCTTAGTCATGTCCAAAACATCCCCACTGTGCTGGAATTTGGGGTCTACTTAGTTGCTTTCCCCCACTGTTTACTTGTCTAACACATGGGTTTATCATGAACCCTGTGATTCTTTCTCCTTACTGCTCTCTTCTGTTCGGTAACTGACTGATTGGGCTTGAGTTCTGAATTTTGTCCATGTCCTAGGATCGCTTCTGTGAACACTTCTAGGGGCAGGCAATAGTTCTTTTGGGCTTGAGAAAGAGGGTCCCTTCTCTGGGCTCCATGCTTTAGTGGACTTTGGCTCCTGCCTCTCCTCTGGCCTCAGCCCTCCCCACAGGGCGAGGACTCCTGGAGACCAATGGACAATGCCCACCTGTAGGCCTCCTTCTCACCACTTAGACATGGCCGTGGAATTCCCAAGGGCTCTGAGCCTGCTTCTAGGTTCTGGGTGGGTCTTGTCCTCAATCTTGAGTAGCCCAGAATATGTCACTGCATGCATGCCCCTAGGCCCAAAATATGGCGAAGGGGTGGCTATTTGGAGGTGTGTAAATGGAGCTTGGACATGTGGCCTGGGAGTTTGAGGCCATGGGGGTACCTAGAGGTAAGAAGAGAAAGAGAATGGTTCATGGACCGGGGACCAGAGCTCTCTGCAATATCACAATCGGGCACAGAAGTTCTAAGCACCCAAGAATTTTAACTTCAAACTTGGCCTTCCACATGGTTCTGAGGGAGTATTCATAAAGGTAGGTTGGATAGAATAGATTCTACCTGACAGCTTCTTAGGTTGGCTTGTCCTTATAAATATTCATAATTGTGGTACATAGGTCTCCACTTATATCCTCACCACAGACCCTGTAAATATTAGACACAGACCTGGAGGGTACATGGACAAATCAAGAGGCCGGGACTCAGATCTTGGCCTGGGGCAGGAAGAAAGAACCTGTTGATATAATTCCATGGAGCAAACACTGATGAGAATGCTTTGACTATATAATTTTACAGATTTAAAAAACAGTGAGACCTTAAAAAAAAAAAAAAAAAAAACAGTGAGGGAGATTGGCTCAAGATGGCGGAGTAGAAGGACGTACTCTCACTCCCTCTTGCGAGAACACTGGAATCACAACTAACTGCTGAAAACTCATCTATGGGAAGACACTGGAACTCACAAAAAAGATACCCCACATCCAAAGACAAAGGAGAAGCCTCAGTGAGACAGTAGGAGGGGTGCAATCACAATAAAATCAAATCCCATAACTGCTGGGTGGGTGACTCATAAACTGGAGAACACTTATACCACAGCAGTCCACCCACTGGAGTGAAGGTTCTGAGCCCCACGTCAGGCTTCCGAACCTGGGGGTCTGTCAATGGGAGGAGGAATTCCTAGAGAATCAGACTTTGAAGGCTAGCAGGATTTGACTACAGGACTGGGGGAAACAAAGACTTCACTCTTGGAGGGCACACACAAAGTAGTGTGCGCATCGGGACCCAGGGGAAGGAGCAGTGACCCCATAGGAGACTGAACCAGACCTACCTGCTACTGTTGGAGAGTCTCCTGCAGAGGTGGGGGGTGGCTCTGTCTCACCATGAGAACAAGGACACTGGCAACAGAAGTTCTGGGAAGGACTCCTTGGCGTGAGCCCTCCCAGAGTCCACCATTATCCCCACCAAAAAGCCTGGGTTGGCTCCAGTGTTGGGTCGCCTCAGGCCAAACATCCAACAGGGAGGGAACCCAGCCCCACCCATCAGCAGACGAGCGGATTACAGTTTTACTGAGCTCTACCCACCACAGCAACAGTCAGCTCTACCCACCAACAGTCCCTCCCATCAGGAAACTTGCACAAGCCTCGTAGATAGCCTCATCCACCAGAGGGCAAACAGCAGAAGCAAGAAGAACTACAATCCTGCAGCCTGTGGAACAAAAACCACTTTCACAGAAAGACAAGATGAAAAGGCAGAGGGCTATGTACCAGATGAAGGAACAAGATAAAACCCCAGAAAAACAATTAAATGAAGTGGAGATAGGCAACCTTCCAGAAAAACAATTCAAAATACTGATAGTGAAGATGATCCAGGACCTCAGAAAAAGAATGGAGGCAAAGATGGAGAAGATGCAAGAAATGTTTAACAAAGACCTAGAAGAATTAAAGAACAAACAATCAGAGATGAACAATACAATAACTGAAATGAAAACTACACTAGAAGGAATCAATAGCAGAATAACTGAGGCAGAAGAACGGATAAGTGACCTGGAAGACAGAATGATGGAATTCACGGCTGCAGAACAGAATAAAGAAAAAAGAATGAAAAGAAATGAAGACAACCTAAGAGACCTCTGGGACAACATTAAATGCAACAACATTCGCATTATAGGGGTCCCAGAAGAAGAAGAGAGAGAAAAAGGACCAGAGAAAATATTTGAAGAGATTATAGTCAAAAACTTACCTAACATGGGAAAGGAAACAGCCACCCAAGTCCAGGAAGCACAGAGAGTCCCATACAGGATAAACCCAAGGTGAAACATGCTGAGACACATAGTAATCAAATTGGCAAAAATTAAAGACAAAGAAAAATTATTGAAAGCAGCAAGGGAAAAATGACAAATAACATACAAGGGAACTCCCATAAGGTTAACAGCTGATTTCTCAGCAGAAACTCTACAAGCCAGAAGGGAGTGGCATGATATACTTAAAGTGATGAAGGGAAGAAGCTACAACCAAGATGACTCTACCTGGCAAGGATCTCATTCAGATTCAATGGAGAAATCAAGAGCTTTACAGACAAGCAAAAGCTAAGAGAATTCAGCACCACCAAACCAGCTCTACAACAAATGCTAAAGGAAGTTCTCTAAGTGGGAAACACAAGAGAAGAAAAGGACCTACAAAAACAAACCCAAAACAATTAAGAAAATGGTCATAGGAACATACGTATAGATAATTACCTTAAACGTGAATGGATTAAATGCTCCAACCAAAAGACACAGGCTTGCTGAATGGATACAAAAAGAGGACCCATATATATGCTGTCTACAAGAGACCCACTTCAGACCTAGGGACACATACAGGCTGAAAGTGAGGGGATGGAAAAAGTTATTCCATGCAAATGGAAATCAAAAGAAAGCTGGAGTAGCAATACTCATATCAGATAGAATAGACTTTAAAACAAAGAATGTTACAAGAGACAAGGAAGGACACTACATAATGATCAAGGCATCAATCCAAGAAGAAGATATAACAATTATAAATATATATATGCCCCCAACATAGGAACACCTCAATACATAAGGCAACTGCTAACAGCTATAAAAGAGGAAATCGACAGTAACACAATCATAGTGGGGGACTTTAAACACCTCACTTACACCAATGGACACATCATCCAAAATGAATATAAATAAACAGAAGCTTTAAATGACACAATAGACGAGATAGATTTAATTGATATTTGTAGGACATTCCATCCAAAAACAGCAGATTACACTTTCTTCTCAAGTGCGCATGGAACATTCTCCAGGATAGATCACATCTTGGGTCACAAATCAAGCCTCAATAAATTTAAGAAAATTGAAATCATATCAAGCATATTTTCTGACCACAGTGCTATGAGATTAGAAATCAATTACAGAGAAAATAATGTAAAATACATAAGCACATGGAGGCTAAACAGTACGTTACTAAATAACCAAGGCATCACTGAGGAAATCAAAGAGGAAATCAAAAAATACCTATTGACAAATGACAATGAAAACACGACGATCCAAAACCTATGGGATGCAGCAAAAGCAGTTGTAAGAAAGAAGTTTACAGCAATACAAGCCTACCTCAAGAAACAAGAAAAGTCTCAAATAAACAATCTAACCTTACACCTAAAGGAAGTAGAGAAAGAAGAACAAACAAAACCCAAAGTTAGCAGAAGGAAAGAAATCATAAAGATCAGAGCAGAAATAAATGAAATAGAAACAAAGAAAACAATAGCAAACATCAATAAAACTAAAAGCTGATTCTTTGAGAAGATAAACAAAGTTGATAAACCAATAGCCAGACTCATCAAGAAAAAGAGGGAGAGGACTCAAATCAATAAAATTAGAAATGAAAAAGGAGACGTTACAACAGACACTGAAGAAATACAAAGTATCCTAAGAGACTACTACAAGCAACTCTATGCCAATAAAGTGGACAACCTGGAAGAAATGGACAAATTCTTAGAAAGGTATAACCTTCCACGACTGAACCAGGAAGAAATAGAAAATATGAACAGACCAATCACACGTAATGAAATTGAAACTGTGATTAAAAATCTTCCAACAGGGCTTCCCTGGTGGCGCAGTGGTTGAGAGTCCACCTGCCGATGCAGGGGACACGGGTTCGTGCCCTGGTCCAGGAAGATCCCACAGGCCGCGGAGCGGCTGCGCCCGTGAGCCATGGCCACTGGCCTGCGCGTCCGGAGCGACGGGAGAGGCCACAGCAGTGAGAGGCCCACGTACCGCAAAAAAAAAAAAAAATCTTCCAACAAAAAAAATGGCTTCACAGGTGAATTCTATCAAACATTTAGAGAAGAGCTAACACCTATCCTTTTAAAACTCTTCCAAAAGTTGGAGAGGAAGGAACACTCCCAAACTCATTCAATGAGGCCACCATCACCCTGATACCAAAACCAGACAAAGATACTACTAGAAACGAAAATTGCAGACCAATATCACTGATGAATAAAGATGCAAAAATCCTCAGCAAAATACTAGCAAACAGAATCCAACAACACATTGAAAGGATCATACACCATGATCAAGTGGGGTTTATTCCAGGAATGCAAGGATTCTTCAATATACACAAATCAATCAATGTGATACACCATATTAACAAATTGAGGAGTAAAAGCCATATGATCATCTTAATAGATGAAGAAAAAGCTTTTGACGAAATTCAACACACATATATGATAAAAACTCTCCAGAAAATGGGCATAGAGGGAACCTACCTCAACATAATAAAGGCCATATACGACCAACTCACAGCAAACATCATTCTCAATGGTGAAAAACTGAAAGCATTTCCTCTAAGATCAGGAAATAGACAAGGATGTCCACTCTCGCCACTATCATTCAACACAGTTCTGGAAGTCCTAGCCACGGCAATCAGAGAAGAAAAAGAAATAAAAGGAATACAAATTGGAAATGAAGAAATAAAACTGTCACTGTTTACAGATGACATGATACTATACATAGAGAATCCTAAAGATGTCACCAGAAAACTACTAGAGCTAATTAATGAAATTGGTAAAGTTGCAGGTACAAAATTAATGCACAGAAATCTCTTGCATTCCTATACAGTAATGATGAAACATCTGAAAGAGAAATTAAGGAAACACTCCCATTTACCATTGCAACAAAAAGAATAAAATACCTAGGAATAAACCTACCTAAGGAGACAAAAGACCTGTATGCAGAAAACTATAAGTCACTGATACCAGCAGATGGAGAGATATACCATGTTCTTGGAATGGAAGAATCAATATTGTGATAATGACTATAATACTCAAAGCAATCTACAGATTCAATGCAATCCCTATCAAATTACCAATGTCACTTTTTACAGAACTAGAACAAAAAATCTTAAAATATATATGGAGACACAAAAGACCCCGGATAGCCAAAGCAGTATTGAGGGAAAAAAGCGGAGCTGGAGGAATCAGACTCCCTGACTTCAGACTATACTACAAAGCTACAGTAATCAAGACAGTATGGTACTGGCACAAAAACAGAAATATAGATCAATGGAACAAGATAGAAAGCCCAGAGATAAACCCAGGCACCTATGGTCAACTAATCTATGACCAAGGGGGGAAGGATATACAATGGAGAAAAGACAGTCTCTTCAATAAGTGGTGATGGGGGCTTCCCTGGTGGCTCAGTGGTTAAGAAGCTGCCTGCCAATGCAAGGGACACGGGTTCGATCCCTGGTATGGGAAGATCCCACAAGCCGCAGAGCAGCTAAGCCCATGCGCCACAACTACTGAGCTTCCGCTCTAGAGCCTGGGAGCCACAACTACTGAAGCCCACGTGCTGCAACTACTGAAGCCCGCACACCTAGGGCCCATGCTCCGCAACAAGAAAAACTACCACAATGAGAATCCCGCGCACTACAATGAAGAGTAGCCCCCACTCACCGCAACTAGAGAAAGCCTGTGCGCAGCAATGAAGACCCAACACAGCCAAAAATAAATAAATAAATAAATTTATTAAAAATAATAATAGTGATTGATGCTGGGAAAACTGGACAGCTACATGTAAAAGAATGCAATTAGAACACTCCCTAACACCATACACAAAAATAAACTCAAAATGGATTAGAGACCTAAATGCAAGCCTCGACACTATAAAACTCTTAGTGGAAAACATAGGAAGAACACTCTTTGACATAAATCACAGCAAGATATTTTTGATCCACCTCCTAGAGTAATGGAAATAAAAACAAAAATAAACAAACGGGACCTAATGAAACTTCAAAGCTTTTGCACAGCATAGGAAACCATAAACAAGACCAAAAGACAGCCCTCAGAATGGGAGAGAATATTTGCAAACGAATCAACAGACGAAGGATTAATCTCCAAACTATATAAACAGTTCATGCAGCTCAATATTAAAAAAACAAACAACCCAATCCAAAAGTGGGCAGAAGACCTAAGTAGACATTTCTCCAAAGAAGACATACAGATGGCCAAGAAGCACATGAAAATCTGCTCAACATCACTAATTATTAGAGAAATGCAAATCAAAACTACAATGAGATATCATCTCACACCAGTTAGAATGGGCATCATCAGAAAATCTACAAACAAGAAATGCTGGAGAGGGTGTGGAGAAAAGGGAACCCTCTTGCACTGTTGGTCGGAATGTAAATTGATGCAGCCGCTATGGAGAACAGTATGGAGGTTCATTAAAAAACTAAAAATAGAATTACCATACGACCCAGCAATCCCACTACTGGGCATATACCCAGAGAAGACCATAATTCAAAAAGACCCATGCACCCTAATGTTCATTGCAGCACTGTTTACAGTAGCAGGTGATGGAAGCAACCTAAATGCCCATCGACAGACAAATGGATACATTTGTGATACATATATACAATGGAATATTACTCAGCCATAAAAAGGAACGAAATTGGGTCATCTGTAGAGACGTGGATGGATCTAGAGACTGTCATACATCGCTTCTCGGCCTTTTGGCTAAGATCAAGTGTAGAGACTGTGATACAGAGTGAAGTAAGTCAGAAAGAGAAAAAGAAATATCATATATTAACCCATATATGTGGAACCTAGAAACATGGTACTGATGAAACGGTTTGCAGGGCAGAAGTTGAGACACAAATGTAGAGAACAAATGTATGGACACCGAGGGGGGAAAGCTGTGGGGGGTGGGGGTGGGGGTGTGATGAACTGGGAGATTGGGATTGACATGGATACACTGATGTGTATAAAATGGATGACTAATAAGAATCTGCTGTATAAAAAAATAAAAAATAATAATACATTATGGAAAAAAAAACAAAAGCAAACAACAGCAACAAAAAAAATCATTGAGGGACTTCCCTAGCAGTCCAGTGGTTAAGACTCCAAGCTTCCACTGCAGGGGGCATGGGTTCGATCCCTGGTTGGGGAACTAATATCCTGCATGATGTGTGGCACGGCCAAAAAAAACCCCAAAAAACGAAGAGCAATGAATCGTCCCCAAATTAAGTTCTCCAAAGCCTCACAGAAGAGCCTGGCAGAAGAAGGCTAAATGCTTATACTTCACTTAGCCGGTTTGGCTCTCACTCTAGTGTGTCAACAACCTGTATGTGACATGCTGTGTTGTCGTATTAAGAGCACTAATGCTAGAAGTTAAAGACGTGGTTTCTAGGCACGGCAGCCTGATGGCCAAGAGTGTGGGCTTTGGAGTCAGGGAGACCCAAGCTGGGAGGTCAACTCTCCTGCTTACAAGCTGGGTGATCTCAAGCAAGTCTCAACCTCTCTGAGCTTCAGTTTCTTCATCTATAAATAGGATAATGATCCCTGCCTGACATGGGTACTGTAAGGGTTTAATAAGAAAGATCTGAAAGTGCCTGGCTTATAAGGGGTAGCTGCTGCCACTATGTTGTTGTTACTTTTACTGTTATAATTGATTCTGCAGCCTTAGACCAGCAAGTTTTTTAAACTCATTTCAAAATTAATTAGAGGGACTTCCCTGGTGGTCCAGTGGCTAAGACTCTGGGCTCCCAGTGCGGGGGGCCTGGGTTCATTCCGTGGTCAGGGGACTAGATCCCACATGCTGCAACTAAGAAGTTCACATGTTGCAACTAAAAACCCCGCATGCCGCAACGAAGATCCCGCACGCAGCAACTGAGACCTGATGCAACCAAATAAATAAATAAGTAGATGGTTTTTTTTAATTCGTTAGAAAAAAATAGGGTAGCACATTCACATAGTTAGAAAATCAGATATGAAAAGGTATATATTGAAAAATCTTTCTCCCACCCCTCTCCCCATCCACCTTATTCCACACAGCCTTGTCTTCTGTAGGTAACCACTTTTTTTTAGTTAGTTTTTGGTGTGTCCTTCCAGTATTTCTTTATTCAAAAATAAGCAAGTTAAAATATATATTCTTATTTTCTCCCTTTTCATACACAAAAGGTAGCACACTATGTATGCTTTTTTCACTTAACAATTTATCTCGGAGACCTTTCCATATCAGTATGTAGAGAGCTTCCTCATTCTTTTCCACAACTGTATACTATCCCATTGTGAAGTTTATTTTGTTACTCCCCTAGAGATAGACAATTAGATTGTCTTTTTTTAATTGAAGTATAGTTGATTTACAATGTTGTGTTAGTTTCTAGTGTATAGCGAAGTGATTCATATATATATGTGTGTGTGTGTATATATTCTTTTTCATATTCTTTTTCATTATAGGTTATTGCAAGATACTGAATATAGTTCCCCATGCTATATAGTAGGACCTTGTTGTTTATCTACTTTATATATAGTAGTTTGTATCTGTTAATCCTAAACTCCTAATTTATCTCTCTCCCACCTTCCCTTTTGGTAACCATAAATTTGTTTCCTATGTCATGAGTCTGTTTTTGTTTTGTAGATAAGTTCATTTGTATCATATTTTAGATTCCACACATACGTGATACCATATGATTTTTGTCTTTCTCTGTCTTACTGACATCATTTAGTATGATAATCTCTAGGTCCATCCATGTTGCTGCCAATGGCATTATTTCATTCTTTTTATGGCTGAGTAGTATTCCTTTGTATATATATACCACATCTTCTTTATCCATTCATCTGTCAATGGACATTTAGGTTGCTTCCATGTCTTGGCTATTGTCAGTAGTGTTGCTATGAACACAGGGGTGCATGTATCTTTTCAAAGTAGAGTTTTGTCCTGATATATGCCCAGGAGTGGGATTGCAGGATCATGTAGCAGCTCTATTTTTAGGTTTTTAAGGAACCTCCATACTGTTTTCCATAGTGGCTGCACCAATTTACATTCCCACCAACAGTGTGGGAGGATTCCCTTTTCCTCCACACCTTCTCCAGCATTTATTATTTGTAAACTTTTTAATGGTGACCATTCTGACCGGTGTGAAGTGGTACCTCACTGTAGTTTTGATTTGCATTTCTCTGATAATTAGTGATATTGAGCATCTTTTCATGTGCCTGTTGGCCATCTGTATATCTTCTTTGGAGAAATGTCTATTTAGATCTTCTGCCCTTTTTTTTTTTTTTTTTTTGGTACGCGGGCCTCTCACTGTTGTGGCCTCTCCTGTTGCGGAGCACAGGCTCTGGACGCACAGGCCCAGCGGCCATGGCTTACGGGCCCAGCCACTCCGTGGCATGTGGGATCCTCCCGGACCGGGGCATGAACCCGTGTCCCCTGCATCGGCAGGCGGACTCTCAACCACTGCGCCACCAGGTAAGCCCTCTTCTGCCCATTTTTTAATTGGGATGTTTGTTTTGTTATTGAGTTGTATGAGCTGTTTATATATTTTGGAAATTAAGCCCTTGTAGGTCGCATCATTTGCAAATATTTTCTCCCAGTCCATAGGTTGTCTTTGTGTTTTGTTGCTGGTTTCCTTTGCTATGCAAAAGTTTATAAGTTTGATTAGATTCCCCCCCGACACCTCACCTTTTTTTTGGCCTCGTCGTGCAGCATGCAGGATCTTATCTCCCCAACCAGGGATTGAGCCCGTGCCCCCTGCACTGGGAGCACAGAGTCTTAGCACTGGACCGCCAGGAATGTCCCTGTTTATTTTATTTTATTTTTTGCCATGCCACGCGGCTTGCAGGATCTTAGTTCCCCAACCAGGGATCATATCCAGGCCCTCGGCAGTGAAAGCATGGAGTCCTCACCACTGGACTGCCAGGGAATTCTCCCATTTGTTTATTTTTGCTTTTATTTCTATTGCCTTGGGAGACTGACCTAAGAAAACATTGCTACGCTTTATGTCAGAGAATGTTTTGCCTATGTTCTCTTCTAGAAGCTTTGTGGTGTCCTGTCTTATATTTAAGTCTTTAAGCCATTTTGAGTTTATTTTTGTGTATGGTGTGAGGGAGTGTTCTAACTTCATCGGTTTACATGCAGCTGTCCAGCTTTCCCAGTACCACTTGCCAAAGAGACTGTCTTTTCTCCATTTTATATTCTTGCCTCTTTTGTTGAAGATTAATTGACTGTAGGCGTGTGGGTCTATCTCTGGGCTTTCTATTCTGTTAATTGAATTGTTTCTGGTATTTTGCTCTAACGAACAACGTTGCTATGGATGAACTTGAGCACGTGCCATTTCATGCAGCTAGCTATATCTGTAGGATTAGGCTAAGTGGAGTAAATGCATTGGTAATTTTGATAGTTAATGTCAAAGTGTCTTCTGTTGGGGTTATACGGTTTTGCACTCCCTCCGGAATACATGTGGTTGAAGTTATGTGAACATTTCACTCATTTTTTTCATCTGTTAAATGGGACCAATAATGATGCCCAACTATATTAGTTTCCTGCTGCTGCAGTAAGTTACCACAAACTTAGTTGCTTTGAACAAGACAAATTTATTATCTCACAGTTCTAGAGGTCAGAAGGGCAAGATGGGTCTCCGTGAGCTAAAATGGAGCATTGGCTGGGTTGCATTCCTTCTGGAGGCTATGGCAGAGAACTTGTTCCCACATTCCTTGGCCCATGGCCCTGCATTACTCCAACCTCTGCTTCCATTTGTCACATCTTCTTCTTCTTACTATCCTCTCTCCCTCTTATATGGACCTATGTGATTACATCACCCAGATAATCCAGGATGATTTCCCATCTCAGGAAGCTTAACTTAATCACCTTTTGCCATGTTAGGTAACATAATCTCAGATTTGGGGGATTAGGATATAGACTTCTTTGGGGAGCCATTATTCTGCCTACCACAACTACCTACAGCACGGGATGTTAGGAGTCAAGATAGAGTAGTTACCTGCGGAAAGTTATATAGTTTGCTGTTTCCTTGTTTCTCTCCCCAACTAGAATATATGAATGGAGGTGCTTTTGGTTCAACTCGTTAGTCTCTAACTATGCTTGATACCATTTGGTCACAGAGCAGACCTTCTTTATAATTGTTTTATATTTTATATTTATATTTAAGTTATAATATATGAAAGAATGAATGAAATTCTTAGAAAAAATATAAACCATATGCAAAAAAGGCATTATTATTTTCTTTTTAAAAAGGGTATCTATATCCCAGTTGGGAGAAAGCTTGTCTCATTAGACAGAGAATAGTGGTAAAGACCACTGTGAACTCTTGAGCCATTATTTTTTCAAATTTTGTGAATCAGTAAAACAATCTGTTCTTATTCAAAACGTATGTTTTATCTCTCAGTGAAGGAAATGCATCTGCCTCTATCTAAAAAAAAAAGATTTCCAATTTTTCAGTTTCATGCAAAACTGAATATGCATGTTTGTTTTAACATGCAAAATAGTCTGAACATGCAAATAGTCTGTCCCACTTTTTCCAGGCTTGTGTCACTGAATCCACAGATCAAAGAACAGACTGGATTAAAGCTAAGAACACACAAATAGTGAGGAACTCAGTTAATATGCGCTGATAGTGCCAAAGCAATGACAAATAGAGCTGCTAAGGCCTTAGCAGGAATCAAAGCAACGGTAAAGAATCGCACTAACAGTTACTTTATTTTCACCGTTACACACTTGCCGTTAAAAAAAAAAGACAGTTTAACTTAAGAATGTCCTCAATGAAGCAGTAGAAAGTATTAATTTTATTAAACCTCAACTCTTGACTATATATCTTTTTAATAATCTGAGTAGTAAAATGGAATATCTGCATAAAGATCTGTGGCTGCATATCCTGAAGGCTGCATATCTTGAGGAAAGCACTTGGGTAATTATTTGAGTTATGAGTTAAACTAGCCGCCTTTCTCATGAAATACCATTTTTACTAGAAAGAATAACTGTCAGAGAAACTATGGCTATTGAGACTTGGATATCTGACAGACAGTTTCTTGAAAATTAACAAAATGGATTTGTTACTTTAAAGTAAACAACCAGCAATATTTTTTGCCAATGATAAAATTCTAGCTTTCAAGCTTTCCAAAATTAGAACTTTGGAAAACTTGCATCCACGTCCATGAATTCAGTAGCTTCCCGATACTTAACAACTTTCCTGATGAAGTTAGTGGTGGTATTAATGAATGTGACTGTTTAAATATTGTGTAATGAATTTTGTCAACATTTGGAGATCTGCATAATTCAGAGAACCAGTGTTTTCCAGGTATTGGAAAATGCCATTACAAAATCATTCCAAATGCAAGATAGGCCAATGAATTTTAATGTACCAGGGTACAAGAAAGTCACTGAAGTGGTTTCAGATTCTATACCACTGCAGCTAACTTCTAAGAACGTACCAATGGTCAAGTTTTAGTGCAGTACCAAAGTAGAATATACAAAATCATCTGAAAATGCTATTAAAATAGTCCTCTCTTTTCCAGCTGTATATCTGAGTGAGCCCAGATAATCTTCATATCCTTCAACCAAAACTATGTATTATCACAACAAATTTAGTGCACAAGCAGATGTAAAATCCAGCAGCGTTCTACTAAGCCATGTACTAAAGAGATTTGAAAAATTAACCCTCTCTCCCTCTCGGTTTTGGAAAATATGGTTATTTTTCATAAAATGTTACATTAACATGAAATGGAATTATTGTTATATTTATGTGAATTGATAAATATTCACAGATCTAACCATAGAAACAAAAACTCTTTGGGGTCCTCAATGATTTTTAAGTGAATAAAGAGGTCCTGAGACCAAAAAGTTTGAGAATCACTGATACATTACATGATAGGTAATAGAACCCTTACCCAGAAAGTCAGGGCAGAGTTAGAGCAGTGAAGAACGGCTGTAATAAGGTCAATTTCAGTATCGGTGGGCAGCCTTTCACAGATAAATACATTTCAATAGTATGTAGTTGACTGCATTGGTAACTGAGCCATCAGTTTAACCAGAAACTAACAGGCAAGTAATTGTCTAAATATATTCTTGTTCTGAAAATCCCTTGATTTTATCTCCCTCTTGGGAAAAACTGAACTGGAAATAAAATAAGGCCAGATCTTCTGCTATCCATTGCATTACTCAGCCTCCAATGCCAGACCTGCCAGTGAGATTTCATACCAGGCCTCGGGGTCTGAGTGGGATGTGTTCCAATTGAAGTATAGTTGTTGAATTCTCTAGAAAAGGAAACAGTGGGATCAATGGATGTTTAGCTACAGTAGCAAATGGAATTCAGCTGGGGCCTGATGGGTCCAACTGGGTATCAAGGTCTTCACATACTTCTGACAGACTGAAACTCCAAATCCTGTGCTTCATTGAGATTGATGTGCAGTTGCCCACACGAACTTATTCCTTCTCAGCTTTGAGTTGGCACTGTCAGTGGTCATCTGGCCAATGTGTCAGTCCAACGCTCAAAACCAAAGGCAGTCATCCAGGGATGGCAGGCCCGGCAAAATCACAGTCAACATTATGTCAAGGTTTAAACACTCCTGTTTGCAAGCAATCTTCATTTGATCATTTTTCTTTCCTGTGTTTGTTGAGAAATTCATATCAAATATTGGCTGACAAATCTAGTCGTTCATTTCTGTTACCAAAATGTAACCAGTGTTTCTGACTTTCTATGAAGGTCAGACCCATTTGTATTCTGTAAGGTTTCCTTCATTTTCCTGAATGAGTTTGTTTTCACATCCAGTTTTGCCAACCCCAAATCACATTCTTTGTTGAAAATGTCTTTGGTTGCTTTGCTAAGGGCAGAATGTGACAGAGAAATGGGTATCGGTCTCACTAATGTCTGCCCGTAAGCCGCCATGATGAGACCTCTCTTGCTCTCTGAGCAGCCCAAACCCCTGAGCTGTAGGTGACCTGGGTTGCCACTGAGTCCCCATTTGGCTTTGGGGTTCACCTATAGGGACTGGAGGGAGATTGCTCACTGTCCGCAGGCCTTTGGTAGAATTACTGCAGTGAAAAGACCTGACTTGCTTCTTTTCTGTTTTAGATTTTAGATCTGTATCAGCATTGGTATCTGTCTCTGGAGGAATAGACATGATGGACTCACGTTAGTGAATTAAAAGGAGACAGAAAAAAAAAAAAGGAGCCAGGAATAGTGTATATACTCAATAATGACATCATATGCAGAATATGGGGTGCCTAATACAACAGTGTGCATAACGTCGTAGTACTTAGAGACTGCTTACCCATGGGCCATATAAATGAACACATTTTCTCTTCTGCATCAGTCAAGGGTCCTGGCAGAAACTGGTGGCACATTCAAATTAGAAATTTCAAGAGACTTTGATTAAGGAACTATTTACACAGTTGTAGGCAGGGGGTAGGGAAGCTGCTTGGCTGATGCAGTACCCCAAGGCTAGAAACAGTGGGGTGAAGCTACCTCTCCCAGGCCTGAGTGACATGGGGAGGGAGTGGTTCCCAGAACCCAGAAGCAGATCTGTGTGGAGTTGTGACCCTCCATGGAGGGCACGGCCAAGCTGAGGCAACCCCACAGGGAGGGAGTGGGGGAAGGTATACTCCATCAGAGTGGATTTACCCTGAAGCTGTTGAAACCAAAGCCTGAAAACCCCTCACTCATATAGGCCCCTGGGTGCTGATTGCTGCCAGAACTTGTAAAGTGTTCTGCACAGGGAAGCAAAACCAGTTAGCAATTAGAAGTATTTCTCTGCAAGCACTTTTGATAACTTGTCTAAAGAGGCCTCATACTAAAAAGTCAGCAGCCTCCAAGGCTCCAGGAGTTTGTTCTGATTTCTTTTGTCATTCTAAAGAAATAGTCACCTTTATATCTAATTGTGTATTTGTAGTTCTATATTTTTCTTAAAGAGAGCCTTTGAAATATCAGCTTTAGACTCCACAACACCTGGATTTGATTCAACATCACTCTACCCCAACCCCCAACCTCCCTTGGACCCGAGAGAAAGTTCAGATGAGAATACACCATCTCTGTCCACAAGAGACTTAGAATCTCGTGGGGAGATCCTGATGGACAAACAGTAGTCCCCACACACAACAGTTTCCTTTGTCCCATACCACCCCATGCCAGCATTATACATCACAGCCCATATTGTCTTGTCTTGTCAACGTCTGGGTTCTTCCTTCTCTCTCTCCAGTAATCTAGGAGCTTCTCAGAGCAGGAAGCGGTATTTTAATCACTTTACCCCTCACACCAAGCACAAAGTAAGAGAGGAATAAATGAATGAATGAATGAGTGAGTGAATGAATGAGTGTGTTAAGGGCTGTCATTGATCGCTCTAGAAAGTGCAGTCCAAGCATAAGGAAAAAGCAATCTTAAGTATTTCATCTTTCTTTATGGTATTTTATCTTCCTTCAGATTCACGGACATGGGATTAAAAGTCCGAGGTGTGTATATAACCTTTGTCAAATAAGAAATCAGGAACACAAAAGAGCACTTATATATTTACTACATTACACGTTACATCACACTGACCTGGGAAGTTTTTAAAAAATGCGAGTGCCCTGTCCTTACTCCAGGATTACTGAATCAGAATTTCTCTAGTTGGGGCCTGGACATCTAAATTTTTCATAAACCATAAATAATTCAGTTCATCTCTTGTTAAAAACCACTATGTTTAAACTATGTAGCATGTTCCTCTGTCCATCAGCATAAATGAGAAGTGAACTGGAAGTGATGATGCATCGCGCATGTGTGGTTTTGCCTGCCCAGCGCCCCTTCCCCTTTTCTGGCAATAGCACTCTGACTTCCCTTTGGAGGTTCAAGCCTCACCCCACCGTCAGTTGACGTGGTTTGGGTTGGGCTGACCCCGGGTCCGCAGACCCCCTCCATCCATATCCTCCAGCGTCCAGCTCCAGGGTGGAGCTGAGACCCTGTTCTGGGCTGATCGGTGCAGCCCATCCCCTCTGGCCATAGGGTTGGCTCCGAGATGGGCATATGATGTCAGTTATTCCAGTGACACCCATCCTGAAATCCTTGCAGGACATTTTGGGAAAGGGAAGGCCTCTTTCCACTGGGATGGCCAGTTGTAAGGAGGTCGGTGTGGAGGTGTGAGAGTCAGAAGTAAAGCCAATAGGGAAAAACAGACACAAGTAATGGGGAGAGAGAGCGAATCCTGAAGATTTTCTTTAAGCCTCAGAGCCAGCTCTGCCTGAAGAAAACCCAGCTTGGAGCCAGTCCGACACCTTTTTCACATAGGCCAACTTGAGTACAAGCCAGCTACGGAGATACTGCGGGTTCATTTCCAGACCACAGCAACAAAGCGAGTATCATGATAAAGTGAGTCATGCAAATTTTTTGGCTTCCCAGTGCACATAAAGTTATGTTTACACTATACTGTAGTCTGTTGAGTATGCAATTGCATTACATCTAAAAAGAATGTACATACCTCAATTAAAAAATACCTTTTTACTAAAAGATGCTAACCATCATGTGATAACACAGGGTTGACACAAACGTTCAATCTGTAAAAATAAAAAACAACACAGTATCAGCCAAGTGCAATAAAGCGAAGTGCAATAACGAGATATACCTGTGGTTACTTACAAATGAGACAGTCCTGACTAACAATTTACATTTAGTTATTTTTTCTGTAAATTTGATTAAAGTTCCTGGTCAAAACAAATGGGAGTCAATCTTACTTATAATGATAATTATAACTAATATTTATTGAGCACCTGCTGTGTCCTAGGCACTGTTCTAAGAGCCTTACATACACTCACTCATTTAATCCTCACAGGAACCTACAAGGGGCTATATCCCCATTCTACAGATGGAGAAACTGAGGTACTCAGTGAGCTCCATTTCCATCAACGCCATGTTCAATACACTTTCTGCTCATAGGTTAGGAAAAACTTATGAAGATCTTGCCTTCTATTTGAGAAGCCACCAATTAAGTGAGCTATTGTACTTGTAAGGGTTCAAAGTTTATTTCTGTTTCCAGAAGTGTCTCACTGAAGCCTTGGGAGGATAGGAAAGAATGATGGCAGCTACAGTGCAAGATCACAAAGGAAAAATCAGTGGCAGGCTGTTTCCACATGAGGAGGTCTCTTTTTGCAGAAAGAGGGTTAGAAGGGTTCTTTTCTCTCTGCAAGATTAACTAAACAATCAAGGGTAGCATACTACTCTCAGAAATAGACTCCCGCAGAAAGAAGATGGATTAGGAAATAATGGCGCGTTGCCATGGCAGAGGAGATGGGGAGTTGGCTCTTCTCCTATCTCCTGGCAACCATTTGACAAGGAGCTGCACTAGACTTTGAATTACAGGCAAGAAAGCTCCCACTCGGGGATCATTTGAAAGAGAACTTTAATCACGCTTACCTTGGTGCCTCAAGAGAAGCCCAGATTTATTAATAGAAAAATAAATACAATACAATGTCAGGCCCCCCCAACGTCTACCTCAGTGGATCTTCCTGACTAGTCATGAAAGCAATGAAAGTTTTGCTCATGAAAGAGCCTTCCGCTTTAGTTTTTGGAAAGCACGCCAAGGAAGGATTAGCCCTTGTTTGCAAGTGCCTTCACTCAGGGACCAGACCATGGGCGTGATGGACTCTGGGACACCATCTGGAACAGAATTGCCAATAACCTTCTTCTCCCTAACCACTAAGTCTTCTAGATATTTCCAAGCTACTATATCTTTGCCTACTTCATTTTTTAAAATATTTATTTATTTATTTATTAAAAGGTTAGACTTTATCTTATTTTATTTTTTGGGTTCACTGTGTGGCTTGTGGGAATCTTAGTTCCCCAACCAGGTATTGAACCTGGGCCCTTGGCATTGAGAGCTCGGAGTCCTAACCACAGGACTGCCAGGGAATTCCCCTACTTCATCCTCTATAATTGCTGTCTGGTATTTTGTAAAATGGATGTTCTGTAATTTATTTTACCATTGTCTTATTCATGGACACTTAGGCTGTTTCCAGAGTTTTGTTATAGTAAGCACTGCTGTCCTCAGCATCAGGTTAATGCTGCCAGGTGCAAGTGGTTTTTCTATGCTAGGGACGTAAAACAGGTTTGCTGGGTTGAGGAGTATATGCACATCTAAAATATTATAGCAACTTCCTGGGACTTCCCTGGCAGTCCAGTGGTTAGGACTGCATGCTTCCACTGCAGGGGGCATAGGTTTGATCCCTGGCTAGGGAACTAAGATCCTACAGGCCATGCGGCATGGCCAAAAAAACCCACAAAAAACTGAAAAAAACAAAAAAACAACAACAAAAAAATATATGATAGCAACTTCCAAATTGCCTCTCAAAACATTATTGATTTTACATTCTTTATTTTTAAATTTATTTATTTATTTATTTATGGCTGTGTTGGGTCCTTGTTGCTGCGCGCAGGCTTTCTCTAGTTGTGGTGAGTGAGGGCTACTCTTCATTGCGGTGCGTGTGCTTCTCATTGCAGTGGCTCCTCTTGCTGCGGAGCACGTGCTCTAGGCACATAGGCTTCAGTAGTTGGGGCACGCGGGCTCTAGAGCTAAGGCTCAGTAGTTGTGGTGCTCGGGCTTAGTTGCTCCGCGTCACGTGGGATCTTCCCGGACCAGGGCTCGAACCTGTGTCCCCTGCATTGGCAGGCGGATTCTTAACCACTGTGCCACCAGGGAAGCCCCATGATTTTACATTCTTATTAACAGCTCCCGGTGAGCATCCTGCCCCCTTCCTTCTCAGTGCCTTTGTACATGCTCTTCCCTCTAATAGGGATGCTTGTCTCTTACTCATCTTTCAGGTCTCAGCTCAGGCTTTCCTTCTGAGGAGGCTTCCCTCACTCCCTGTCCAGGTCATTGTTCTGTGTCCTAAGCTGTCAGAACATCGAGCTCTTTTCCTTCAGAGCATTTAGTATCTGTATATTAATAATGGGACTGCCGGATTAAATCTGGGCTCCCTGTGTGGATTTAATTCTCCATTTGCCTCTCTCTTACACCCAATCTTTGTCCTCTCTGCACCCCAGAGGTTGACCCCAGTCTCCTTTGTCAACTGGCTTCCAGTTGGATTTGGCCAGTGGGGGCTGTGGAGGCTGTGACTGGTATATCTTCCCATTCTAGAAAGCATTCTCCAGTGTTATATCGTTATAGAAATACACTCATTTCACTTAATTAAAAAATCATACACAAACTCCAGTACATTACTATGAGTCCCAAGCAATAACCCACCATATCATAGAAGTCCCTTGACAGAGACCTCTGAGAACTTTGAGAACTAAGATAAGATCATCAAATGAGGGCTCCCAACCTGACAGGGGTTTCAGAGACAGATGATTCACCATTATTGGTAGTTATAGTCTATAAAGTTGCAGCAAATACCGAATCATTACTCCTAGGGGAGATGAAGGGTTAGGTTCCTGTGCGCCTCTGGTCACATTTTCATCAGCGATGAATACCGTAGCCTTGTTTTACGTGTGTTTCTGTTTAAAGGCACCTTATTTAATGTATATTGTTGATTCATTAACATTGAACACATGGCCAACAGCATTAAACTCATGCCTGAGTGAAGCTTATCTAACACATTTATTTTTGTCCATAAGGCACATAAGGCCTTTTTGAGTTTAGGGAAAGACAGCACTTCAGCACTATGCTTGGGGGTCATTTTAAACAGCAAAATCACCAACGAAAAGCTCAAAAAATTTAAAAACAAGTCCCTACATAGACTGTGGAGATGATGCTGTTTACAGTATGAGAGCTGAAACAGGAAGGCAGAATATCAGATTGTTTAACCTCAGCTATGTGCCTGGAGACTCAAATTTCCCTCTGCTCTGGCATGTCCGCAAATGACTACAAAAGTGCTGCAAGTACAGTTGGCCCTCTGTAACCACGGGTTCAACCAACAGTGTATCGAAAACTACAAAAAAAAAATTCCAGAAAGTTCCAAAGAGCAAAAGTTGAATTTGCTTGCAACTATTTACATAGTATTTACATTGTATTAGGTATTATTAGTAATGATGATTTATTTATTTTTATTTATTTTAAAAGTATTTTATTTATTTATTTATTTGGCTGCACCAAGTCTAGCTGTGGCATGTGGGATCTAGTTCCCTGACCAGAGATGGAATCTGGGTCCCCTGCATTGGAGGCTCGGAGTCTTAGGGAAGACTCCAGGGACCACCAGGGAAGTCCCATAGAGATGATTTCAAGTATACAGAAGGATGTGTGTAGGTTACACGCAAACACTGCACCATTTTATAAAAGGGATGTGAGCATCCGTAGAATTTGGTATCTGCCGGGGTGTCCTTGAACCAATCCCCCATGACTCCTGAAGGGCAGCTGTATTGCTTTGGGGGTTACAAATACATTTTAGTGAATAGGCAAATTTGCAAATTCAGAATCCTCCAATAATGAGGATCAACTGTCTTTTGTTTGACCAGAATGGTGACACAAAGAAGAAAACTTTGAGAGGGAATGATTGGGATTACAGAAGTGTCCTCTGAAGCTTGCCCCATTTCCACCCCACCCCCCCACCCCGCCCTGCCCTGCTTCCAGCTGTTTACAGCTGACTGCTTCACACATTTACTCTACCTACCGGCCAGTAGAGGAACATGAGTCCGGAACTCCTGGTGTGGTTTGCCTCTTCTGTCAAGGCAGGTCTGAGAAACCATCCTCGGTGTGATATTTATGCAAGTGGAATGGGATAAATGAGTATCAAGGGCAGACTTAGAGGGACAGAAACACGGACTTGGCCGAGGGAGGAGAGGGCAGAGATGTTCTAGTGACTAGCCAGGTTGGGGTTGGCATTGTGGCCCCCCAGTTCCAAGCACCTCAGTTCTCACAAGGAGCCCACAAGACACCATGGGAGGTACTGCCCGCCTCCCCGTGCCCATCCCCTCCTCTGCATGCCATTAGGTAGGGCCTGGGCCAGCCCACCCTCCTGTTCTGCCCTAAGGGCATTTCTCTGCAGTTTCAGGTGGGTGGTCTCTCCCTGGGCCATCAGGACTGGGAGAGGGTGGTGAGTCAGACAAGTTCCCATCATCTATTCACAGCACGTGAGGAGTGAGTTTTCCAAGGACCTGAAGTGTATGCATTGAGCACACAAATTAAAATTTCTAGCCATCTGGGGGGAAATTTTTTGGATAAATATTTTGCTTCACCACCAGGTAAAATGATGATACTGAACATAAAATAGTATGGCATCACCCTTACTACCCTATAGTTTTGCACTGAAGTGACTTCCTTCAGGCTCAGAGACTACACTGAACACCCCCCAGCTGTCTTCCTTGTGTTTATCTTTTGTTGGATTTTGAGATCATTTAGCTGGTCAGTAGTTAACTTGGCTGCTATCAGCATCCTCATGGAGTCCAGAAAACGCTCAGGGACAGACTTAGCAGGGTAGAGCTATGCTGTTTAATTCTACAAAAGCAGAAAAAATTGTCTGGAAACCCCAGAGTAGATACCGCAGTGTGTCTGCTTGCTGACTCCTGAGTTACAGAGTTCTGCAGGATTAGCACTGTAGTGGGTCCCCTTGACTTAGTCTGTTCTATGTCTTAGGATCTTCAAGGCCGAGACAAAGACCTGTTACTCCTGCAACTTTGCCCAGTCCTGGCCTCCCACTAGCAAACCTGCTCACTTTCGCCACGCTGTGGTCTTTCTAACTTTCTGGTCCAGCTGTTGAAGTTGCTGCTGCTGGCCAGAGAGAGGTGAGTCGTTGCCGTGTGCAGCTGGTAAACCGTCTCCCAGAATTAGGTTCACTGATGGAGAAATTGGGTTGATAGGAAATCTCAATGGGTGGGAGGTTTCAGGCGTGGCAGACTTTTCCCCTGAGGAGCTAGAGAAAGGAAGTAGCAGGAAAGTAACTTCAGAATGCTTGAACTATCTGAAGGGGTTCCGAGAACCCTTGAGAGGCTGCTTGCAAGAAAGTACGTTTTCTAGCTGTTCCATAATCAGTATAACAAAGACAAAAGGATTTTTGTTCGTTTGTTTTTCTGGTCTAGAACAAATGTTGAAATTTTACCATGAATTAACTTCCTGACACAAACAAGGTCCAAATGGGAAGAAAGTTTCCTCCCTACCTCTGGGGATGGCACAAGTGCCCACTCCCCCGCCCCTTGTCACCCAGGCCAGAAGCCAGGGAGGCACAGCAGACGTGTCCTTTTCCCTCCATCCCCACAACAAATCTGTTATGAAGTTCCATCACCCCATCCCACCAGTATCCTGAGTATGTCAGTCCTCCCCACTGCCTCATTCCCAGTCTGGTTTCTGACGTTCCATCCTCCACACTATCACCAGAGAGAACTTCCTAAAAGGCCAGTAGTGTCATGTGCCCCCTTGCACATCACCAACAAGAAAAGCCCAGTTTCATCAGCATGGCAGGTGCAGCTCTTCTTGATTTTGCTGGCAAAGTATGTGCTTGTCGTCAGCTCCAGAGGTTTTCGCCAGACTCCCCAGCTTGCCTGGTAGTTCCCACCCAGAAGGCAGAGCCAGAAGCGTGCTGAATCCCAGATGTCCACCTGCTAACTCTGTAACCCCAGGCGAGTTAATATTTCTGAGACTCACTTTTCCCATCTGTAAAATGGGGAGAGTTATACCTAGCTTCAAAACTCACCAGTAATACTGGCATTGGAATCAGGGGAAGTGTGAAGAAGTGACTTAACATTTTACACATTTTAAATTGTTGGCTTCTCTAGTAAACCATTACTTTTGCCAGTAAAAATATTCAAGGGATGAAAAAATAATCTGGTAGAGTTTGCATAGTGCGGTGATTATGAGCACAGACTTTGCAGCCTGACTGCCTGGTTTAAGTCGCTGTGTGACTGTGGGCGATTTACTTAACCTCTCTGTGCTTACTCTGCTGATTTGTAAAATAAAGTAACTAGAGTACTTACCTTTCAGTGTCGTTGTAATCATTAAATGAGTAACATACGTGAACTATATGGAATAGTGCCAGCACATTAGAAGTGCTGCATAGGAGTTTGCTGGTATTAGTAATAGATGGTGAAACACAGTAAATGAACCATACCTGTCTGGTGTCTTCTGCTCTCCCCACATATTTCCTAGGGTTGCTGTGAGGATTCAATGAGGTGATATATGAATGACACCTGGTTCGTGTTGAGCACTTAGTGCCTGCTGAATATATATGAATTCTCCCTCCTGCTTTCCTTGCCTTTCAAGTTGAAGGACTTTTCCTTTGCGTTTTTTTGGCCGCGAGGCATGTGGGACCTCGGTTCCCTGACCAGGGATCAAACCCTTGCCCCCTGCAGTGGAAGTGCGGAGTCTTAACCACTGGACTGCCAGGGACCAGAGTCCCAGAGGACTTTTCCTTTGGAAAGGCGTTCCTGACCCCTAGGCTGTCTGGGCGGCCCTCACATTTTTCTATTTTAGGACACTTTTCACATGGCCATGTCACTGCTGGTTTACTTCTCTGTTCTTCACCAGACTCTAAGAACTTTACAGGTAAAATTGTCTTAATTTATCCTAGCATTTCTAGCCCTCAGCATAGTACCCAGCAAAGAGTAGGAGCTCAATATACATTTGCTGTACTTTTTCATGAATCAATGTGATGTTCACCTTCACACAGTTTATAATGTGTCTAGGGTGAAAAGATACAAACATCTGAAAGGTTAATCCCATCATCAAATGTAAAGATCTATTTGGGGCATATGATGGGCACCAGAGGCAGCAGGGGGCAGTGACTCAAGACCTGGGAAAGGGTCAGAAGACTCGGCTGGAGTGTCCAGGATGTTGCTGAGCATGCTGGGAGACTGGGACAGTTACCTAACCTCTGTCAGAGGAGGTCCGCGTGGCTGGAAAAGGTGACGAAAATGCCAGGCTCCATGCAAATGCTTCATAAACAGACTGGTGATTAAGTACCAGACTTGGGGTAGCTTGTCAATAGTATTTGAGCCAAGCTTTGAGGGGATGGACTGAAATTAGGCACATGGAGGGGAGGCTGGAATATTTCAGGTAGGGTAATAGCTTGAGAAGAAAACGTTTAAAGGAAATGAAGAGACAGACGTGAAAGAGTCACATATCTTCATTGTCCACAAAGAGGAATTAAAAGAAAATGCTCCTTGGCTTGTGAATGCTGGCATTTTATTTATTATTATTATTATTATTTTTTTTTTGCGGTATGCGGGCCTCTCACTGTCGTGGCCTCTCCCTTTGCGGAGCACAGGCTCCGGACGCGCAGGCTCAGCGGCCATGGCTCACGGGCCCAGCCGCTCCACGGCATGTGAGATCCTCCCGGACCGGGGCACGAACTCGTGTCCCCTGCATCTCAACCACTGCGCCACCAGGGAAGCCCAATGCTGGCATTTTATTTCATCTGTCAGCTTCGAAGGAAAGCAGGAAAAACACGAACTGGACACTATGAAAGAAAAGCTGGGGGACGGAGGGGTCTGCTCAAACCTGGAGAAAACTGAGACTCTACATTAATTTCATACACTATTGCATTTAAAAGAAACCGAAAGCAGTATGTATGAAGATAGTTAAGCTCATAACCAAATGTTTTTATTGCTTTGAAGTTTAATTTAGTTGTTTAAATGAATTTTAATCTTCTAAATCCACAACTCAGTTAAAAGGTCTTTTAAAAAATAAAACCCTGGCAGATATATGTATATGTATAACTGATTCACTTTGTTATAAAGCAGAAACTAACACACCATTGTAAAGCAGTTATACTCCAATAAAGATGTTAAAAAAAGTAAATAAATAAATAAAACCCTGGCATCTACTTGTTTTGTATTCAGCTTTTTTTTTAACACATTGCTCCTTTATTTCTATATAATCATAAAATATTCAATTATGACCAATAAAAATGACAAATTCTTTTTTTTTTAAGTGAAGTATAATTGACTTACAATACTATATCAGCTTCAGGTGTACAACATAGTGATTCGATATTTTTATACATTACAAAATGATCACCAAGATAAGTCTAGTTACCATATGTCAGTATACAAAGTTATTAAAATATTATTGACTGTATTCATGCTGAACATTACATCCCAATGACTTATTTATCTTATTTCTTTTTAATTGGAGTATAATTGCTTTACAATGGTGTGTTAGTTTCTGCTTTATAACAAAGTGAATCAGTTATACATATACATATGTTCCCATATCTCTTCCCTCTTGCGTCTCCCTCCCTCCCACCCTCCCTATCCGACCCCTCCAGGCAGTCACAAAGCACCGAGCTGATCTCCCTGTGCTATGCAGCTGCTTCCTGCTAGCTATCTACCTTACGTTTGGTAGTGTATATATGTCCATGCCTCTCTCTTGCTTTGTCACAGCATACCCTTCCCCCTCCCCATATACTCAAGTCCATTCTCTAGTAGGTCTGTGTCTTTATTCTTGCCTTACCCCTAGGTTCTTCATGATATGTTTTTTTCTTAAATTTCATATATATGTGTTAGCATATGGTATTTGTCTTTCTCTTTCTGACTTACTTCACTCTGTATGACAGACTCTAGGTCTATCCACCTCATTACAAATAGCTCAATTTCGTTTCTTTTTATGGCTGAGTAATATTCCATTGTATATATGTGCCACATCTTCTTTATCATTCATCCAATGATGGGCACTTAGATTGTTTCCATCTCCAGGCTATTGTAAATAGAGCTGCAGTGAACATTTTGGTACATGATTCTTTTTGAATTATGGTTTTCTCAGGGTATATGCCCAGTAGTGGGATTGCTGGGTCATTTGGTAGTTCTATTTGTAGTTTTTAAGGAACCGCCATACTGTTCTCCACAGTGGCTATATCAAGTTACATTCCCACCAACAGTACAAGAGGGTTCCCTTTTCTCCACACCCTCTCCAGCATTTATTGTTTCTAGATTTTTTGATGATGGCCATTCTGACTGGTGTGAGATGATATCTCATTGTAGTTTTGATTTGCATTTCTCTAA
Organism: Stenella coeruleoalba; assembly: GCF_951394435.1. NCBI lineage: Eukaryota > Metazoa > Chordata > Mammalia > Artiodactyla > Delphinidae > Stenella > Stenella coeruleoalba. The sequence continues at coordinate 34,066,685 of NC_137151.1, read as the reverse complement.
TGATTAATGATGTTGAGCATTCTTTCATGTGTTTGTTGGCAGTCTGCATATCTTCTTTGGAGAAATGTCTATTTAGGTCTTCTGACCATTTTTTGGATTGGGTTGTCTGTTTTTTCAATATTGAGCTGCATGAGCTACTTGTAAATTTTGGAGATTAATCCTTTATCAGTTGCTTCATTTGCAAATATTTTCTCCCATTCTGAGGGTTGTCTTTTGGTCTTGTTTATGGTTTCCTTTGCTGTGCAAAAGCTTTGAAGTTTCATTAAGTCCCATTTGTTTATTTTTGTTTTTATTTCCATTTCTCTAGGAGGTGGGTCAAAAAGGATCTTATGTGTGATTTATGTCATAGAGTGTTCTGCCTATGTTTTCCTCTAAGAGTTTGAGAGTTTCTGGCCTTACATTTAGGTCTTCAATCCATTTTGAGCTTATTTTTGTGTATGGTGTTAGGGAGTGATCTAATCTCATACTTTTACATGTACCTGTCCAGTTTTCCCAGCACCACTTATTGAAGAGGCTGTCCTTTCTCCACTATACATTCCTGCCTCCTTTATCAAAGATAAGGTGACCATATGTGCGTGGGTTTATCTCTGGGCTTTCTATCCTGTTCCATTGATCTATCTGTTTTTGTGCCAGTACCATACTGTCTTGATTACTGTAGCTTTGTAGTATAGTCTGAAGTTACGGAGCCTGATTCCTCCAACTCCGTTTTTCGTTCTCAAGATTGCTTTGGCTATTCGGGGTCTTTTGTGCTTCCATACAAATTGTGAAATCTTTTGTTCTAGTTCTGTGAAAAATGCCAGTGGTAGTTTGATAGGGATTGCATTGAATCTGTAGATTGCTTTGGGTAGCAGAGTCATTTTCACAATGTTGATTCTTCCAATCCAAGAACATGGTATATCTCTCCATCTATTTGTATCATCTTTAATTTCTTTCATCAGTGTCTTATAATTTTCTGCATACAGGTCTTTTGTCTCCTTAGGTAGGTTTATTCCTTGATAGTTTACTCTTTTTTTTGCAATGGTAAATGGGAGTGTTCTTGATTTCACTTTCAGATTTTTCATTATTAGTGTATAGGAATGCCAGAGATTTCTGTGCATTAATTTTGTATCCTGTTACTTTACCAAATTCATTGATTAGCTCTAGTAGTTTTCTGGTAGCATCTTTAGGATTCTCTATGTGTAGTATCATGTCATCTGCAAACAGTGACAGCTTGAATTCTTCTTTTCCAATTTGGATTCCTTTTACTTCCTTTTCTTCTCTGATTGCCATGGCTAAAACTTCCAAAACTATGTTGAATAAGAGTGGTGAGAGTGGGCAACCTTGTCTTGTTCCTGATCTTAGTGGAAATGCTTTCAGTTTTTCACCATTGAGGACGAAGTTGGCTGTGGGTTTGTCATATATGGCCTTTATTATGTTGAGGAAAGTTCCCTCTATGCCTACTTTCTGCAGGGTTTTTATCATAAATGGGTGTTGAATTTTCTCAAAAGCTTTCTCTGCATCGATTGAGATTATCATATGGTTTTTCTCCTTCAATTTGTTAATATGGTGTATCACATTGATTTATTTGCATATGTTGAAGAATCCTTGCATTCCTGGAATAAACCCCACGTGGACATGGTGTATGATCCGTTTAATGTACTGTTGGATTCTGTTTGCTAGTATTTTGTTGAGGATTTTTGCATCTATGTTCATCAGTGATATTGGCCTGTAGTTTTCTTTCTTTGTGACATCCTTGTCTGGTTTTGGTATCAGGGTGATGGTGGCTTCATAGAATGAGTTTGGGAGTGTTCCTCCCTCTGCTATATTTTGGAAGAGTTTGAGAAGGATAGGTGTTAGCTCTTCTCTAAATGTTTGATAGAATTCGCCTGTGAAGCCATCTGGTCCTGGGCTTTTTTTTGTTGGAAGATTTTTAATCACAGTTTCAATTTCAGTGCTTGTGATTGGTCTGTTCATATTTTCTATTTCTTCCTGATTCAGTCTTGGCAGGTTGTGCATTTCTAAGAATTTGTCCATTTCTTCCAGGTTGTCCATTTTATTGGCATAGAGTTGCTTGTAGTAATCTCTCATGATCTTTTGTATTTCTGCAGTGTCAGTTGTTACTTCTCCTTTTTCATTTCTAATTCTATTGATTTGAGTCTTCTCCTTTTTTTTCTTGATGAGTCTGGCTAATGGTTTATCAATTTTGTTTATCTTCTCAAAGAACCAGCTTTTAGTTTTATTGATCTTTGCTATCGTTTCCTTCATTTCTTTTTCATTTATTTCTGATCTGATTTTTATTTCTTTCCTTCTGCTAACTTTGGGTTTTTTGTTCATCTTTCTCTAATTGCTTTAGGTGCAAGTTAGGTTGTTTATTCGAGATGTTTCCTGTTTCTTAAGGTAGGGTTGTATTGCTATAAACTTCCCTCTTAGAACTGTTTTTGGTGCATCCCATAGATTTTGGGTCGTCATGTCTCCATTGTCATTTGTTTCTAGGTATTTTTTGATTTCCTCTTTGATTTCTTTAGTGATCTCTTCATTATTAAGTAGTGTATTGTTTAGCCTCCATGTGTTTGTATTTTTTACAGATCTTTTCCTGTAATTGATATCTAGTCTCATAGCATTGTGGTCAGAACAGATACTTGATACAATTTCAATTTTCTTAAATTTACCAAGGCTTGATTTGTGACTCAAGATATGATCTATCCTGGAGAATGTTCCATGAGCACTTGAGAAAAATGTGTATTCTGTTGTTTTTGGATGGAATGTCCTATAAATATCAATTAAGTCCATCTTGTTTAATGTATCATTTAAAGCTTGTGCTTCCTTATTTATTTTCATTTTGGATGATCTGTCCATTGGTGAAAGTGAGGTGTTAAAGTCCCCTACTATGAATGTGTTACTGTCGATTTCCCCTTTTATGGCTGTTAGTATTTGCCTTATGTCTTGAGGTGCTCCTATGTTGGGTGCATAAATATTTACAATTGTTATATCTTCTTCTTGGATCAATCCCTTGATCATTATGTAGTGTCCTTCTTTGTCTCTTCTAATAGTCTGTATCTTAAAGTCTATTTTTTCTGATATGAGAATTGCTACTCCAGCTTTCTTTTGGTTTCCATTTGCATGGAATATCTTTTTCCATCCCCTCACTTTCAGTCTGCATGTGTCTCTAGGTCTGAAGTGGGTCTCTTGTAGACAGCAAATATATGGGTCTTGTTTTTGTATCCATTCAGCCAATATGTGTCTTTTGGTGGGAGCATTTAGTCCATTTACATTTAAGGTAATTATCAATATGTATGTTCCTATTCCCATTTTCTTAATTGTTTTGGGTTCGTTATTGTAGGTCTTTTCCTTCTCTTGTGTTTCTTGCCTAGAGAATTTCCGTTAGCAGTTGTTGTAAAGCTGGTTTGGTGGTGCTGAACTCTCTCAGCTTTTGCTTGTCTGTAAAGGTTTTAATTTCTCCAGCCAATCTGAATGAGATCCTTGCTGGGTAGAATAATCTTGATTTCAGGTTTTTCTCCTTCATCACTTTAAATATGTCCTGCCAGTCCCTTCTGGCTTGCAGAGTTTCTGCTGAAAGATCAGCTGTTAACCTTTTGGGGATTCCCTTGTGTGTTTTTTGTTGTTTTTCTGTTGCTGCTTTTAATATGTTTTCTTTGTATTTAATTTTGGTAGTTTGATTAATATGTGTCATGGTGTATTTCTCCTTGGATTTATCCTGTATGGGACTCTCTGTGCTTCCTGGACTTGATTAACTATTTCCTTTCCCATATTAGGGAAGTTTTCAACTATAATCTCTTCAAATATTTTCTCAGTCGCTTTCTTTTTCTCTTCTTTCTGTGGAACCCCTATAATTCGAATGTTGGTGCGTTTAATGTTGTTCCAGAGGTCTCTGAGACTGTCCTCAGTTCTTTTTATTCTTTATTCTCCTCTGCAGTAGTTATTTCCACTATTTTATCTTCCAGGTCACTTATGCGTTCTTCTTCCTCAGTTATTCTGCTGCTCCTGAGTTTGCTGGGAGAGATTTCCCTTTCTCTTCTTTGTTCTCACAGCTCCCGGGGCTCAGCTTTGGATTTGGCCCTGCCTCTGCGTGTAGGTTGCCGTAGGGCGTCTCTTCTTCGCTCAGACAGGACAGGGTTAAAGGAGCCGCTGATTCGGGGCTCTGGCTCACTCAGGCTGGGCGGAGGGCGGGGCACGGAGTGCGGGGCAAGCCTGCGGCGGCCGAGGCCGGCATGACGTTGCACCAGCCTGAGGCGCGCCGTGCGTTCTCCCGGGGAAGTTGTCCCTGGATCCCGGGACCCTGGCAGTGGCGGGCTGCACAGGCTCCCTGGAAGAGGGGTGTGGAGAGTGACCTGTGCTCGCACACAGGCCCCTTGGTGGCGGTAGCAGCGGCCTTAGCGTCTCATGCCCGTTTCTGGGGTCCAACCTTTTAGCCACGGCTCGCGCCCGTCTCTGGAGCTCCTTTAAGCAGCGCTCTTAATCCCCTCTCCTCGCACACCAGGAAAGAAAGAGGGAAGAAAAAGTCTCTTGCCTCTTCGGCAGGTCCAGACTTTTCCCCGGACACCCTCCCGGCTAGCCGTGGCACACTAACCCCCTGCAGGCTGTGTTCACGCCACTAACCCCAGCCCTCTCCCTGCGCTCCGACCGAAGCCCGAGCCTCAGCTCCCAGCCCCGCCCGCCCCGGCGGTTGAGCAGACAAGCCTCTCGGGCTGGTGAGTGCTGGTCGGTACCGGTCCTCTGTGCGGGAATGTCTCCGCTTTGCCCTCCGCACCCCTGTTGCTGCGCTCTCCTCCGCGGCTCCGAAGCTTTCCACTCCGCCACCTGCAGTCTCAGCCCGCGAAGGGGCTTCTAGTGTGTGGAAACCTTTCCTCCTTCACAGCTCCCTCCCACTGGTGCAGGTCCCGTCCCTATCCTTTTGTCTCTGTTTATTCTTTTTTCTTTTGCCCTACTCAGGTACGTGGGGCGTTTCTTGCCTTTTGGGAGGTCTGAGGTCTTCTTTCAGTGTTCAGTAGGTGTTCTGTAGGAGTTGTTCCACGTGTAGATGTATTTCTGGTGTATCTGTGGGGAGGAAGGTGATCTCCGCGTCTTACTCTTCCGCCATCTTCTCTCAGCTTTTTTTAAAAAAAATTATTTTTGGCTCTGTTGGGTCTTAGTTGCAGTACATGGGATCTTTCTTGAGGCACGTGGGATCTTTCATTGTGGTGCACGGACTCTTCGTTGTGGTGTGCAGACTTCTCTCTAGTTGTGGCTTGCGGGTTTTCTCTTCTCTAGTTGTGGCACACAGGCTCCAGAGGGCGTGGGCTCTGTAGTTTGCGGCATGCGGGCACTAGTTGAGGCTGCGTGGGCCCAGTATTTGTGGTGTGCGGGCTTAGTTGCCCTGTAGCATGTGGGATCTTTGTTCCCTGTCCAGGAATCAAACCTGAGTCCCCTGCATTGCAAGGCAGATTCTTTACCACTGGACCACCAGGAAAGTCCCTGTATTCAGCTTTGAAGAACCAGGCGTGACATACAAACACTCCTTTTATTACTGCTTAATTGTATTTTCTAACTTCGTTTACAATGTGGTATTACTTGAGGAACTTTAAAAGTTCTAAAATAAAAAAAGAAGTGAGTTAGAATAACCTCTGAACTTTTTGAGCTCATAATCTCCCTTTTCTGGCTCATTTGTCATCTACATAGCAATAGCCTAAGAGACAATAATAGAAGGGAATCATGATTGTTTATTTTTGTTTTTATTCGTGTTACTCTAGGAGGTGGATCCAAAAATATATTGCTGCAATTTATGTCAAAGTGTGTTCTGCCTGTGTTTTGCTCCAAGAGTTTTATAGTATCCAGCCTTACATTTAGGTCTTTAACCCATTTTGAGGCCTTAAATGACACATTAGAGCAGATGGACTTAATTGATATTTATAGAATATTCCATATGAAAGTAGCAGAATACACATTCTTCTCAAGTGCACATGGAACATTCTCCAGGATGGATCACATGCTGGACCACAAAAATAGCCTCAGGAAATTTAAGAAAATTAAAATCATATCAAGCATCTCTTCTGATCACAATGCTGTGAGATTAGAAATCAACTACAAGAAAGAAAAAAAACCCTGCAGGTCCTTTAGCATCTATTTATGTGTACTTTTGCACCTTATCTACATTTCTGAGATGCTTAGACTTGCATAGTAACAGTAAAGTTGGAAACCATCTCTTCTTTGGCTAACCTTTGGCTATTGCCAGTGACTGAGTGACACATCCTGTTATTAATGGATGTTGTCCTCTGGTGGAAAATCATGGGTCCACACACAACTGGGGCAGCTACCTGGGCACAGTGCAGTTTTCAAACCACTCTATCGGTAATGCAAGAGAGATGACCCTTCCCCCATCCTGCCCCCGTTTTAAGCTGTTTTGTCAAACCTGGTGATGGTAGAAAGAATAATGGTCTCCCTAAAGATGTCCATGTCCTGTGAATAAGTTACTACATGGCAAACGGGACTTTGCCGATATCATTAAATTAAGGATATTGCGATAGTGAGTTACCCTGGCTTATCAAGGCAGGCCCAGTGTAATCTCAAAGGTCTTTGTGAAAAGGGAGACAGGAGGGTCAGAGTTGGAGGAGAGGGCAATGTGAAGATGGAAGCAGGGAGAGAGAGAGTTCAAGATGCTATGCCACTGGCTCTGAAGATGGAGGAAGGGGCCATGAATGCTGGTGGCTTGTAAAAGCTGGAAAAGGCGAGGAAACAGGTTCTCCCCTAGAATGTCCAGAAGGATCTCAGGCCTGGTGATACCTTGATTTTAGCCCAGTGAGAACCATCTTGGATTCCCGACCTCCAGAACTGTAAGAAGAGAAATTTGTGTTGTTTTAAGCTGCCAGATTGATGGTAATCTGTTATAGCAGGGATAGGAAACTGATGTGCTGGTCTTGAGAAAAGGAAGATCACCCATGGGCAGGCACTAATCACCCAGGAATAGTGTGAACTGGAATCTTCAGAGTCATTACACTATGAATATACATGTGAAAGAAGGGCAATATTACTCTCTGTGGACCAACAGGGGAGTCAACCAAGGTGGCATCCTTGCAAAAGCACTGCTACTTGGCTGATAAGAACACACACTATTATCCTGGGAAGGGGGAACCTGTTTTTAAAGAAACACCTGTTTTCCCTTAGACAATAGATATGATACACGTGCACTGTAGTCAACTTGAAAAATATAGAAAAATAGAATGAAAATTATCCATAACTCAACTCAGAAAACCACTATTTTAGCATTTTTCTTTTAACAAGTTTTACATTTCTTAATATAGAGTATAAGCAAGCTTGAATGCTTTTTTATTTAATATTATAAGCATTCCCCACATCACTATAAATCCTCTGAAAATGTTGCCTTTAATGATGATGCCATACTCAACTAGTTTTCATATTCTAAATTGACTTAACTATTACTCTGTTATTGAGCACTTAAGCTGTTGGGGGTTTCCAGTACAATGAATAACAGTGCAGTGAATATTTCTATGTAATAATCTTTGTCTGAATTTTGGATTATTTCCTTAAGATGAATATCCAAAGGTGGAATAACTGGTTTAGAGGCTGTGGGTAATTTCAAGGTCTATGAAATTTATTGAAAACTTATTTTTCCATTAGGTGTGTACTGTTTTCCTCTTACTAGTAGTTTATATAGGCTAAGAAGTGTGCATACAGTAATCTTAGATCAGCAGCTTTCAAATATATTTTATTGGCTCCCCCTGAGAAACACTGTGTATCATAACCCAACACACACACACACACACACACACACACACACACACACACACACACACACAGAAACAAATCTTTCTCTTTCCCCATAAGCTGCACTACGACTATGATGTTATGTTTTCTGTTATCTTCTAATTTTTTTAATGCTGGTTTTGATTCATAAGGTGATTTCAGGGCCTGTGCATGGGCCATGACCCAGTTTGAAAAACACTGCTTTAGATCTTGGTGGTGGATCCAGCTGAGTTTAATTCATATTTGCATCTAGGAGGATTATAGGAACTACGCCTCCTAAAAATATCTCAAACCTCAAGTTTCCTGCCATTTCAAGAAACATGCTTATGTGATGAAGTGATCATGGCACTAGATTAAAAACAATATCTGTATTGAACAGCTGACCAAGCTTTGAAAAACCTGAATTTAGCTCTGCCTCAAAACCTAAATGTCACCCGCATTAGTTCTATATTATAGATGTTTGTTAACTCACGAAATTCTCACAGGTACACACCTTGTGATTTCTATGCATTTAATAATGGAAGGTGAAGTGGCAACAACAGATCCTTAAAATTTTGAATCCTGTGAGATTTTGATGTAAGTTGCACCTTTGGTGCTATCAACACTTTTGTGTATCTGTGAGTTCTTCTAGCTAGGCTTTAAAAAAAGATTTCCATTTCCCAGTTAACATCTGGGCAAGGCGAATGAACAAGTAGTGGGCTTTTAAAAATAGAGAAAAGGACATAGAAAGTAACCATCTCTATTTTTAAACAGGTGTTAGATTAATTTTCTGGATTCAGGTCTAAGAGAAATTCCTTCTTGTGTGTTAAATGCTACCACGGTGATGAAATTTTTAAAAAGTCTACCAGCAAATATATCTAAAATATACTGTAGGCCATTCAGCTCTATAATTTATGAGAGATTAAAATGCCAAACATTTCATGAAACGTATTGTATTTCTGATTGCTATTTTTTCTCTTTTTTTTTCAGCTGGCAAGTACATAGAGAGCCCTAGAAGAAAGACAATGATGAAACAGTTGAATGTTACAGATGGTGAAAAGGTGCCTCAAAAATTTTCTCATCTTTTGTTTTATATTCAGTTTTCCTTTAAAAAATTCCAAGCACTTCACAGACATTGTCCTCATTAATTTTCACAGTCCTTTAGTGTCAGAAACAGACAAAACAATCTTATATCCACTGAATAGACAGATTTAGGGGGAAAGAAGGGCTATGGCCAAAGGAACTGCCCAGATTCAGAAGTCTGGATAAAAAGCTGACGTTTGTTATTCTAAATCACCATCTCACATGTGACCCTGCCTTCAATCACAAGTCCCTCAAGAGTTTGAGATCCTGAGACCAGAGTCTGAGAGGGCATCACTCGATGCCAGGAGCTGTTCCAAATGCTTCCCAGATCAAACCCGGTTAGTATTCATATCAAGCCTATGAAGTGGGTGTGATTATTATTTCCATTTTCCTGAGGAGGAAACTGAGGCACTGAGATATAAAGGACTTGCCCAAGTGGAACCCGGGTTTGAAGACTACACATCGGGCTCCATGGTCTTAACCACTGCACTCTGTTGCCTCCCATACTGTAAAGTAAAAGAACCCTCAGCTTTTTCATTTGAAAGCCAACCTTCCCTAGGATCTTCTGCTGTCTGCTATTTTTGACATGATGATTTCTGTTAGAGAAGGAATTCATAAGCGTGTGTGTGTGTGTGTGTGTGTGTGTGTGTGTGTGTGTGTGAGATATACACGGGTAAAGCAGAATAGAAGTTTACACACTACAACTCAGATGCAAAAAAACCCCAAGTAACCTTATATTCATGAACTGAGCCCATCCTGCTTGAGACCCATGCCCTTCTTGCTCGTGCTGAGGAAGACACTTACAATTTTTTTTTAAATTTAACTCAGTCTCTTCCAGTTTAAAATTGTCAGCTGGGGGTAAATAGTGGATTCAAATTCACTTCCTGTCTCAGGACTGTATCTCCCTTCTCCTTGGGCACTTGGGTGCAGGGGATGAGGGTGCTTTGGGTTTCCCGTGCCTTCCACGAGATGGCCCTCATCCTACAGGGTCACTGGACCAACTGTACCCGTGATGCTGAGAAGTAATGGGTCCTGGCTGGAATTCTGGGAATCACTGATAAAGCGGAAGTTTCCTGATACAGCTTTTAGTCACAAGACCCTATGTTCTGTGACCGCTTCCTCCTGATTCCCAGTCTTCCTCTGGCCTACCAGTTTTCTTAGCATTCTCTCATCCACTACTGGTACTTTTGCGTCCTCCTCGAGCCTCCTCATGTGACATGTAGACTGGGGTCCACTGGGACCACTAACTGCTCTTGAATGAAGCTGCTCTATCACTCCTTAAAGGCATCAATGCAGGGCCATTGCCCAATGTAGGACTTCTTTGAATGCCCTGTGGTCTCCTCCAACATAAAACCCCAGTGTTCTCAGGTTTCTCAAAATGTAACAATGGGTTCCTTACACCCCTTCTGGAAGTTTCCACCCCACAAGACAAGCAAGACATTTGTATCTGACCTTTCGCCCCCTCTCCCTTTCCTCTTCCAAATGTTTTGCCCTTATCCAAGTTCTTCCCTTCTCTATAGTCCAAACTTTACTTCTTGTTATTTAAAGGGAAAATTTCAGAATTTAGAAAATACCTTTGTCACTCAGTAAAACCCAGCTTTCGATATTATTATCTTCACCATGGCCTTCAAATCAATTTGACAATTGAAGCTGAGCTGTGATTTCTTTGATCCCAGTAGTGTTGCCTTCTCTCTGAAACAAAGAACCATTGAAGAATTGTTGAAGCAACGGATGGAGAGTTGCCCGGCAACATGATTCCCCAGGAATGACAAGTAACATTCCTTGATTCAGGTACCAGTATTAGAGAATAATGAGACTTCAACTTAAAAATGTCAATTATAGACCACTTATAGGAGTAGACTGATGTTATGGATAAATACACCTGAAAGGACTGTTTTAAAAATTACACCATAAACAACTGTCACAACCCTATCTCTTTCTTTTGTTTTTTTTTTTGGCTGCATCGGGCCTTTGTTGCGGCACGTGGGAGCTTCCTTGAGACATGCGGGATCTTTTGTTGTGGTGCGCGGGCTCTTCGTTATGGCGCGCGGTCTGCTCGCGTTTCTCTCTAGTTGTGGTGTGCGGGTTTTCTCTCTCTAGTTGTGGCGCTCGGGCTCCAGGGCACGTGGGCTCTGTAGTTTGCAGCACGCGGGCTCTCTTGTTGAGCCATGTGAGCTCAGTAGTTGTGACGCTCGGGCTTAGTTGCCCCGGCGGCATGTGGGATCTTAGTTCCCCGACCAGGGATGGAACCTGCGTTCCCTGTATTGGAAGGCGGAATCTTTACCACTGGACCCCCAGGGAAGTCCCCCTGTCTCTGTCTTTCTTCTCTACTGCAGTCTGTCCTCAACATCCTCTAACAAAAATATATTTTGTTCCTTCTCTGTTTTAAATCCCTTGACTTTCTATCACCTTCAGGATTAAGTTCAGTTTCTTCTGTGATCCGGGCTCAGCCCAAAGTCCAGCTTGCTCTGCTGCCATCCTTTCCCCAGTGCATCCTGTGTCTCGGTTGCTGAAAGCTGAATTCCCTGGAGCCCCTCCTTGGCCTCCTGCAGTCACAACTGCACATACTGCACATGCTGCAGGCCGACCTGAAGGCCCTTCACTCTGCTTCTCCACCCTGGCCACTTGGCTTGTCCTCTAAGACCTAGCTCAAGTGGCGTCACCTCCAGGGAGCTTGTTTATAGCTTTGACATAAATTTTCTGAGTTTGATATATCTCCTCTGAGCTACCTGAGGCCTCACTATTCTAGTATTTATCAAGTTTTTCTTTGTTTTTTGTTTTTATTGGCTGCGCCATGCACGTGGGATCTTAATTCCCTGACCAGGTATCGAACCTACGCCCTCGGCAGTGAAAGCGCAGAGTCCTAACCACTAGACCACCAGGGAATTCCCTATCAAGTTGTGTTTTAATGGTCTGTTTATCTATTTCTTTCTACCACCACTCTCTCACAGACAGACAGACAGACACACACACACACACACACACACACACACACACACGAGATCATGAGTTCCGAAAGGCCATAACTTATGTTTTTATCTCTGTATGCTCAGAATCTAGCATGAGTGTCTGAAACACATTAGATGCTCAGAAATTCTTCATTACTGGGGAGAAGAAAGGAAGGGAGGAAGGGGGAATTGAGGGTACCTCAAGGCTCAGGAGAAGTAAGCATTAAGCTCGACATTGTTCTACTTATTGGTACAAACAAATTGGCTAGAATGAAAAACACTCAAGGCATCAGCTTTTGTTCCCCACTTGATTTACAACTCCTAACATGTTTTGTTTTGCCTTTGCTATTAACAAGACTATTCATAGCAGGACTGGGTCACAGTGACCAGCACAGTGCTTGGCACTTAACAAGAGCTCAATACCTATTGGTCAGTTGACTTGTCCAATGTTCTGTTTTGCCTTCCACGGGACAGGCAACTAGGGATCTCCTGTCAATCTGTGGTTATGAGCCCCCCAAAGGCCTGTGTGAATGTTCTCATTCCGTGCGGTACCCATGCTTCTGAACAGTCACCCCATCGAAATGGCCTTGTAAGGTAAGATAGAAATCCAGGAACCCCCAAATGTCCCAGTTTTCTCCGTAATTGTCATTTGAAACTACCAGCTAGAGGGTCCCCATGACAAGCCTTTGACACAACAAGCTTTACCACCCACTCCTCTCCTCCCCTTCCCAGGAAGATAACAGCTAAAATCACCAGAAGTAGTAGATAAAACTTCTTCACAAGCTCAGTAGAGGAAAAGGGACTGTGTCCCTATTAAACCTCACAGAAGCCATAACTTGGATCAAGACCTCTGCTCTTGGATTGTTCCAACTGTTTTTTTTTTCCAGGATGGCTTATACCTGCAACCATTACACACTTAAAATGCTGTAGTGTATATAATCGTGCTTAGTTTCACTGGATGTAACTAATATTTTGGACCTTTCCAGTATGTAGGTAGGAAATGAAGTTACATTTGCTTTTAATGCCCAAACTAAGATTGTTTGAGCCTTAGCCAGCTGTACTGTGAGATATCAGCAGCTCTTACTTTCTACTTATTTCTGGAAGTTTCTAAAGGTGTGCCTCACGAGTGCTTAGAAATCTGTTTGTCCACTAGATGATCATGCAGCATCACCCTGTTCTTTCTTTTCTATTCACCACGTTCTGTCCCTCATGTTCTGGCTCCCCCAGGACAAAATCCACTGCTCTCAAAACTTCCTAAAGGGGGACTTCCCTGGTGGTCCAGTGGGTAAGACTCTGTGCTCCCAATGCAAGGGGACCGGCTTCGATCCCTGGTCAGGGAACTAGATCCTGCATGCATGCCATAACTAAGAAGTCCATATGCCTCAATGAAGATCCTGCATGCCGCAACTAAGACCCGGCACAGCCAAAATAAATTAACTAATACATAAATATAAAAAGAAAACTTTCTAAAGGAACCTCACTGTGTATTGCCATTGAGGATGGTTTTCTGTTGAAAACTAACCTCAGGGATGGTTTGGGGAGATTTCAGTGGACCTCCATAATCTTCTCATAATAAAAACAAGTCTCAGACCAAACTCTGCCACCCCTGCTGATACTTATTACAGGAACATTTATTAGCAAGCAGCAGGGACCAAAATGGTCCTAAAACCTCTTCTGTAATTTCAATGAAGTTCCAGCTCCCTGCCATTAAAGTTGCCGTGATGACTCCAACATTCCAGAGGCTGGATTCAATTCAGGGTAGAGTGGGCTTTGGCAACCAGGAATCCTCAGAAACAGTGGCTGGATACGGGACCATTTAGGAACAATCCTTCCTCAGGGTGCAAGATTCTTTCTTCCTGACTATAAAGAGTGGGAAATGTCTCTAAAATATTATGTCCAGCCCACATATCTTAAATATCATTTCTTTTACCAAATGACAATGCATTTCTAAGCATGAATGATGTTAGTCAACAAGTTGCTAATTTCATCATTGAAAAGCAATTTCTGGACTTCCCTGGTAGTGTAGTGGTTAAGAATCCACCTGCCAATGCAGGGGACATGGGTTCAAGCCCTGGTCTGGGAAGATCCCACATGCTGTGGAGCAACTAAGCCCGTGCGCCACAAATACTGAGGCTGCACTCTAGAGCCCAGAGCCACAACTACTGAAGCCCACGCACCTAGAGCCCATGCTCCGCAACAAGAGAAGCCACCGTAATGAGAAGCCCGCACACCGCAACAAAGAGTAGCCCCCGCTTGCCGCAACTAGAGAAAGGCTACGAGCAGCAACAAAGACCCAGTGCGGCAAAAAAAAAAAAAAAAAAAGCAATTTCTGACATTCACTCTTCCAGTTAGCAAAGCAGTGAAGGAAAGACTGATATCGGAAATACTCTGTTATGGCTCTTCTGATGTAAGGCCAACTGATCGCCCCTGGAACACATATTCTTACTTTGGACAACTGACATACTTAGAGATGATGCTTGAACTAACTAGCACACATGTAATCACATCTGGTCAGTGATGAAATATTTAAAGCAATTTTCAGACCCAGTGGTATGCTCCTGAGGGTTTCAAGAACATCTGTTTCAAGTAGCTCTCTCCTGCTGTTGCTGAAGTCCACTTCCTGGACTTCTAGAGCAGTTGTGGGCAAAACGTGGACATAGATCCTCTTATCTGCTTCAGACCTCTATGCCATACTTTGTTACCGGCCTTGAAACAGTATTGCCCATAAGACTACCGCTAGCCCTTATGGTACCTTTGTGCAGTTGAGAAAAAATGCACCCCTTCCTTCAGGTAGATGCAGCCTGTGCCAGGAGCGAGTTGGATTTTTGTGCCCACTCACCCCGTTGGCCAGGTGCTCTTGTGCATGGTAGAAAAAAGGCCTTGACTCTGCAAGTATAGACTTCCGTTAAACCTCTCACCAAAAAAAAAGCTCCTTTAGCTTTTCGCTCATGTCCTTATCTTTTAAAATTGTCCAAGTGCATCCTCATTTTTAAAACATATACATACACACTTCCTAGTAAAATGTAGAAAAGTAACTACCCATCTCTGCAGGAACAAACACTCATTCAGGCACATGCTAGTCTCAGTTTATGGACAGCCAAGTAAGACTGTGCTTCTCCTCCTTCATGGTGCCCTCAATTTTCCCCAACCCATCACAAAACAAACTAGAAGATTCAGAGAAAGACGATTTAGCCTTGTGACTATTTATATGATTAAATTAGAACATTGAAAATTGACTTCAAGTCTTGTATCAGTTAGGACACTTCTAGTGGCAATGAGCAAAAACCTCAAGTGGCTACAACTATAAGAAAAATGTATTACCTCACTTAGCAAGTCTTGAGGTAGAACAGCTGCCACTGCTGAGCAGTCCATTGGCTCAAACAATGTTGTCAAAACCGCAGATTCTTTCCATCTTTCCACTTTGCAGTCCTCATTATATCAGCTTAGCTCCCTCCCTGTCACAAAGTGGCTGCCATGGTTCCAGGCTTCACACACAGACATGACAATGTCTGGCAGAATGAGAGGAACTTTTTGTTTAATGTTCTTTTTTTGTTTAAATAGTGGGAAAAGGGAATTCCCTGGCTGTCCAGTAGTTAGGTCTCCACACTCTCACTGCTGAGGGCCTAGGTTCGATCTCTGTTCGGGGAACTAAGATCCCACAAGTGCACAGTGTGGCCAAAAAAAAAAAAAGATAAAACTTAATTAGTGGGAAAACTTTTCCCAGAATCCCCTCTTCCCCCAGCACATTTCCCTTTCATCTCTTTGCCAGATCTGTGTTACAAGCTCACACCCAAACCAGTGACCAGCATGGCAATGGGAGCACTGAGATTGGCCTTGGACACAACTAGTATTCACCCCTGGAGCTGAGATCAGGAGGAAAGAAGGGCTTTTGTGGAGGTGCACAAGTGTGAGAGACACATGTTCTAGGATGTGAATAAAGTTCTGGGCAGCTGGTAGGGGGCAGACATAGGAGGGACGCAGGGCATAGCACGCCATGTTGAGGAGTCGGCCTTTATCCTACCTGTCACATTGTATTTAATACTCATTTGTAGAAATTATCTTGAAACTAGAAGTTTTGACTTTAAGTTGAACTTGCTCTTATATTCACTACTGCTCTCCACTGTGTATCTTCTAGCGACGCCTAAGTGGAAAAGGATGAGATGCCTTATCTCCTGCCTTCCCATTTCCCCTGGGAGGACTCTGAAATGATGGTGAGATTACCTGATGAAGCCATTCATAATAGTGGGGCTCAGGCATTCCTCTTGGGACCCACACACATGATTCTTCTGGAGGCCTCAGCAGTTCTCACCCTTCAAGACCCCTCAGACCCTGGGACAGGAACAACTTTTCAATACCCAGGCTGGCCACACTCCGCCTTCCTCACCGACTGGTGCTGTTGAGGCAACTTGGGAGAGCGTCTACACTTCCCCCCGAAGAGAGTTACTCACATTTTCCCAAATTAACTTCTTCCCCTAGGTCATTTTCATTTTGAACCCTCTTTAGGCCCTGAACTGTGACTTTGAGTCTCAGCACTTCACCTCACATCTATTTTAGTATCAACTGCAAATGTCAAGGTAATGACGTGTGATTCCCTCTCTAGAGCACTATTGAAGATACTAAGGGAGAAGTGTGTTGCCAGATGACCTTCTGAGGTCCCCAGAAGGAGGATGCAGAGAGGGAATCCACGTCAACAGGACTAGTCTCCATGAACAGGAGCAGGAAATAACATTTTCTGTGACCTACTATGGACCAGGGGATCTGCAGACATTTTATTTAGCCTTGCCCCACAGCCTTGAGAGGTGGGTATTATCATCCCAATTTTGCCGGTGTGAAAACCAAGTCTGGGATTAAGTAACTTGATCAAGGTGGGATTTGAGCCCAGGTATGCTGCCTCTAAAATCTGTGGTTTGGGGACTTCCCTGGCGGCGCAGTGGTTAAGAATCCACCTGCCAATGCAGGGGACATGGGTTCGAGCCCTGGTCCGGGAAGATCCCACATGCTGTGGAGCAACTAAGCCCGTGTGCCACAACTACTGAGCCTGCGCTCTAGAGCCCACGAGCCGCAACTACTGAAGCCTGCGCGCCTAGAACCTGTGGTCCGCAGCAAGAGAAGCCATCACAATGAGAAGCCCGCGCACCACAATGAAAAGTAGCCCCTGCTCGCTGCAACTAGAGAAAGCCCAGCCCTCCTGCAGCAACAAAGACCCAACGCAGCCAAAAATAAAATAAATAAATAAATAAATGGATATATATATAAAAAAGTAGGATTACTTGGTCAGAAAGCAAGAATAGGACTTCCCTGGTGGTCCAGTGGTTAAGACTCCACCCTACCAATGTAGGGGGCACAGGTTCGATCCCTGGTCGGGGAACTAAGATCTCATATGCCACACAGCGTGGAAAAAAAAAAAAGAATATTAAAAACAAAAATCTGTGCTTTTATCAGCACATGATGTCAGGCTCTGGCAGGGGTGAGTGAGGCTGTGTCTTACGGGCATTGTTGTAAGAGATGACTGACCTCCATGGTGATAAAAATCCTGACTCTGGGGTCCCTGTGGTCGTGTCACAGTTTCCCCTTGTCCTGGCGGGAGCAGCTGGAAGGATGGGGCATGGAGTGGGGAAGGTGTGTGTGTGGGAGCAGGTGAGGGGCCAGATTTTGCCCCTCACCCTGTACTCCCTTCGCAAATCAGTATTTAGAGCAGCTGCTCTCTCTTCGGCCTCACAGTTTGCAAGAAATTCAGGCAAAATGCAGGCAGGTCACTGGTTCTGAGCCTTAGTACTAGGTCAGGAATAGAAAGATGACAGTTCCTCTCTGAATGAGATGTTCTGGGAGCTGAAAAGACAAAATGAATTCCCAGGGGTTTCCTCTCTCCGCTGTGAAACCGCTGCTGAATACCCTTTCCTGAACCTCACAGCTTGTGTAAGGAAGTAAATTTCCTGCTGCCACAGAACGAGCCTCTCACTTACCCAACTACGGGTGGAAGCCCCGTGGCGGTGAGGCCTGTTATACACAAGAGAGTCACACCAGCCAAGCGCCCATTTATGTGTTTATCCACCAGGTGCCACAGGTACACGTCAGAAAGCCAGGCTCGGGCTTCCCTGGTGGCGCAGTGGTTGAGAGTCCGCCTGCCGATTCAGGGGACACGGGTTCGTGGCCCAGTCCAGGAAGATCCCACATGCCGCGGAGCGGCTGGGCCCGTGAGCCATGGCCGCTGAGCCTGCGCGTCCGGAGCCTGTGCTCCGCAACGGGAGAGGCCACAACAGTGAGAGGCCAGCGTACCGCCAAAGAAACAAAAAAAAAGAAAGCCAGGCTCCTCATCTGCTCAGCAGATGGCAGAGCCGAGTGGCCGCACAGCCCAAGGGGAAGCACTGACCATCCTTGTGCAAAACGAGGCATCTTGGGCAGAAAGCCTGCCTTGGAGAGAGTGATGATATTTTCATGGTTGGATATTCACCAGGTGAGTCTCCCAAGGGGCCCCACATTTCCTTTCTCATATATATTTTTTTTTATAAAAAGGCAAAACCAACTAATACTTTTTGGGCATTGTGTGTCATACAAAATATATACATTAGCAAGAGTCTGAAAGGAAATATATCAAATGGCTAAGAGCGATTATGCTTAATGAGATTATAGGTCATTTACATTTTGGGTGTTTATTATCTGGTGTCTGGTCTCTAAATTGAACATGAAATACTTTCCTACTAAAAAAAGAAAAATAGAAATTAATTGCTCTCTAAACGAAACAAAGGATAAGGAATACAGCTAGTTCTCCACCTCAAATCTTCAATGTAGAAGGGCAGGACCAAGATCTGGGTCCAAACTTTGGCTTTGCCAATGGGTGACCCCATTGTTCAATCTCAACGTTTTTAAATGCCATTTCTCTGACTTTTAAATGCCATTTATCTTCTAGCCGTCTTTCCTGAAGTCAAGATTTGGATTTACAACTGCCCATTTGGCAGCTCTACTGGATGTCTCAAAATTAACATTTTATGAACATTTATTAACATTAACATAGAATCTCAAAATTAACATTTCCCAAATGAACTAATTAACGCCCCCAAATCCACTTCTCTCTCTCTTTTTTTTTTTTTTTTTTTTGCGGTACGCGGGCCTCTCACTGTTGTGGCCTCTCCCGTTGCGGAGCACAGGTTCCGGACGCTCAGGCCCTAGTGGCCACGGCTCACGGGCCCAGCCGCTCCGCGGCACGTGGGATCTTCCCGGACCGGGGCACAAACCCGCGTCCCCTGCATTGGCAGGCGGACTCCCAACCACTGCGCCACCAGGGAAGCCCAACTTCTCTCTTGAACCTCTTTCTCCAGTGATGGCAGTTCCATCTTTCCAACTGCTCAGACCAAAACCCTTAGGGTCGTTCTTGACTTATCAGTTTTCTCACATCCTACAATCTGTCTGTAGCTCTGGCTGTATGTCATATCCTGTCAGATCACAAAATCAAATTGCTCCTCTTCACCTCCACTGCTAGTACCGTGAACCACGTTACACTTTCTACAGTGATCACCGCGATAACCTCCTGGCTTCCTGCCTTGCATTTGAACAGAATTTTAGGAAGGCAGACCTTATTAGTCTCTGCTTAAATTCCTCCAGAGGTTCTATCTCACTCCAAGGAAAAGACCTCCTCCCAACTCTCTCTGGCCTTTTTCCCCACCATCTCTCTTACCCTCCGCCAGCCCCACTTGTCACCTTCTGCTCTGTGAATGTATCAGATGCACTCCAGCCTCAAGGCCTTTGCACTTGCTGTCCCCTCTACCTGGAATGCTCTTCCCCCCAGGTGTCTGCACAGCTGCTCACTTTCCTCCGTCAGACCAGTGTCCCCTTCCCAGTGAGGGCTTCCTGGCTCTAAATCCCTTCACCCAGCCTCAACTCACCTTTGCCTCCTTTCCTGCTCTGTACCTCTCCATAGAACTAATCACCATCTAACATGATTTATTTTATTTGTGTTTTTGTTTATTGCCTCCCTCCCCCTGTAATAGGGGCGGGGCAGGCGCGAGCTGTAGCAGCCCCTCTCAGCCATTGGTCGGCGCTGCAGTGGCCCCGCCCCCTCCCCTCTTCTTTATAAGAGGAGCCCAGAATTCGGACTGAGGGAAGATGGCTTTTTTGAGACGCTGGTGTGTCTTCTCGGTCTGCTAGCTTTCTGATTAAAAGCGTTATTCCTTGTTGCGACAGCTTGTCTCCCAATTTACGGGCCTGTCGTGCGGTGAGCAGAATGAGCTTGGGTTCCGTAACGCCCGCAGCTGGAATATGAACTCTATGAGGCAAGGGTTATGTGGCTACTGTCCTCCTGTGTCCTCAGTGCCCGGGGTAGAAGAGGCACCAGCTCAGTGGTACCTTTTGGGGCAGGCAGAGTAATGGCCTCCAAAGATGTCTGTGTCCTATTCTCCATTCCTTTATTATAAAATATGCTCATATTCGCTCATACTTTTTTCTAGTACTTTTATAGTTTTTCTCTTTAACGTTTATATCTAGAGTCACCTGGAATTTATTAGGTGTAGGGATCAAATGAGGGATTCAGTTCTTTTGTCTTCCAAGCTGGCAACCCAGTTGTTCCAATACTGTTTATTTTTATTTTTTTATTTTTTTTGCGGTATGCGAGCCTCTCACTGTTGTGGCCTCTCCCGTTGCGGAGCACAGGCTCTGGACGCGCAGGCTCAGCGGCCATGGCTTACGGGCCCAGCCGCTCCGCGGCATGTGGGATCTTCCCGGACCGGGGCACGAACCCGTGTCCCCTGAATCGGCAGGCGGACTCAACCACTGTGCCACCAGGGAAGCCCCCAATACTGTTTATTGAAGGACTTGTTGATCCCCACTGGTTTGAAGGGACACCTTTATCCCATAACAATTTTTCACAAGCATTTGTGTCTATTTCTGGGCTCTTTTGTATTGAATTGATCTGCCTGTCTATTCACGGGTTACTCTCCAGCTGAGTCTATTAATTATTGTAGTTTTGACAGTGCATTTTAATACCTGCTAGGGTTTGTCTCCTCTCATTTCTTTTCCTTTTCATAAAATTTTTGGTTATTCTAGTATGTTTATTTTTCCATATGAACTTTAGAATCAGCTTGTGAGATTCCAAAAAAAGACCCTGTGGAATTTTCACTGGGAGAACAATCTATTTATAGATTAATTTATGGTGCACTAATGTATTTACAATGTCTAATATCTGTAAAAATTAGTTCAAAAGCTATTCTAATATAGAAGTAATTCATGCTCATTGTAAAAATGTTCTGGCAATTCTGTAATGTAGGAAGTATGGAAGTTCCATTTCTCCTCCTCTAGTCCTTCCCCTGGAGGTAACCATTATTAATAATTAGAGGCTCATCCTACATGGTATTTTTTAATATGTACTTTTGTAATCATGTATGCATATATACATTTTAACATGTGCATATTTTGTTATGTAGCTATATCTAATTTCCTATCACACATACTGTTTCAAACCCACTTTTTTCATCAATTATGTATCATGAATATATCGATTATATACCGTGTTAATACATGTAGATCTATCATATTCTTTTAAGGGTCACATCGTGGGCCACTATGCAGTGGGACAAGGTTACCAAAATTAATTTACTCATTTTCCCCCGTTGACGAATATTTGCATGTTTCCAGCTTTTTTTAAATTATTTTTTTATTTTTTAAAATTTATTTATTTTTGGCTGCGTTGGGTCTTCATTGCTGCACGCGGGCTTTTCTCTAGTTGCGGCGAGCGGGGGCTACTCTTTGTTGCGGTGCGCGGGCTTCTCATTGCGGTAGCTTCTCTTGTTGTGGAGCACGGGCTCTAGGCACGCGGGCTTCAGTAGTTGTGGCTTGCTGGCTTCAGTAGTTGTGGCTCGCGGGCTCTAGAGCACAGGCTCAGTAGTTGTGGTGCATGGGCTTAATTGCTCCACGGCATGTGGGATCTTCGCAGACCAGGGCTCGAACCCGTGTCCCCTGCATTGGCAGGTGGATTCGTAACCACTGTGCCACCAGGGAAGCTCTCCAGCTTTTATTAATTACAAATAATACTGCAGTGAACAGCTTTGAGTATTATCTTTGCACCTTTGTGCTGGTATTTCAACCAGGTAGATTTCTAGAAATAGAACTGCTGGATCAAAGTCTAAAGGCCCTTTCAATGGTCAAGTGTTATGACGTAGTAATGACCTCTCCATCAAAGAGAGACTTGTCTGAGAAAGTGCACTTCTTAAACGCTGCCCTCCCCCAAGCCTGAGCGATGGCACTGCCAGTAGTGTGCAATTCAGACCTCCTGGGGGAGCTCTTGCTCCCTTTACAAGTGCATACAGGTCCAGTGCCTGGTTCAGTGGATGCAACTAACAAGTTCTCGGTACATAGAGGCTTGGTTCCACCAAAGGGGCTGTCTCCGAAGGCTGACCAAGTCTCTTACCACATGTTGGGCAGGGATGCTGGGGGAGAGACTCAGAGATGGACGGTGGTGGGCAGAAGTGTTCCAGTTCTACTGATCTGTAACTTGGAATACCTTTTCCCTTAAAAGGTTGTTAATTAGTAATCATGGGAGGTGATATTGAAGTATTAATATAGCATTAGCTCATGACCTCATGGACTTGGAAGAATAAATGGGCTTTGGCAGGTTGCTGGCTGGAGAATTGAATCACTGTAAACAATAGTTCCAATAGGACAATGCTTTCTGAGTCCTGACCACTTACATAAAAGTAGTTTTGTCACCATTTGCGGATCAGAGGCTGTGCATGGAAGACATCCTTCCAGCCTTCAGCTCTTCCCCCGCTGTGTTTCCCAGCCTCCTTTTCTTTCTCTTTGATGATCCCAGATCTGCTAGGGTCCTCTGTTTGTGCCAGACCTTTTACTTGTCTTTAGCCAACTCTCTCTTCCCTTACAAACCCTCATCACTCTCCTTAAGCCTTTCACACAGCCCAGCTCTCTCATAGTGGGATGGCTTCATCTCCTAGGTGACCAAAAAATTAGGTCTTTGGGCAAAAACTGTCCTTATTTCCTGCCTCCCACTTTACCCCTAATATATTCCTCTATCCAGTCTCAAAGGATGAGTACT
This sequence comes from Stenella coeruleoalba, assembly GCF_951394435.1. Taxonomy (NCBI): domain Eukaryota; kingdom Metazoa; phylum Chordata; class Mammalia; order Artiodactyla; family Delphinidae; genus Stenella; species Stenella coeruleoalba. The sequence continues at coordinate 34,043,900 of NC_137151.1, read as the reverse complement.
GCAACCTGTGCTCTAGATCCTGGCCCTATCTTCCTCTCCATCAACGATCACTTCTTTCTTATATGCAACTGGGCCACTGCATCACACAGCCATAGCAGGTGTCATCCACATGTAATGCCATGTAAACGATGCCACCTGGGGCTGGCAATGGACAGTGCTGACTTGAAAATCCTACTTCTCTCCCATCCCTTTCTCCTGCCTGTCCTATTAACAATCTCCCTGCCCTTTGTGCCCTCCTTTAACCACACCCATTCTCTCTCCTCTCAGCCAGTCTCCTCAAAAGAGTTGTTACACTTGTCTCCACTTCCTTTCCCTCTCCATTATACTGCAATTCATTTATTCCTTCCATATATATTTATTAACTACCTATCAAATGCCAGGCACCACACTAGCTGCTCAGACTACAATAGCAAGTAAAAAAAAATATAAGCCCTCTCACACTCGCAGAGCTTACGGACTATTGAGAAAGAGAAACAGGTAACAAGAAATCACATGTTAAAAGTATGCAGTTTCAAACAGAGGTAGGTTTTACCTCCATATAAATGGAAGCAGCATGTAAAAGTCTCATGTATAGCAAGGAAGCTGATTTGCTATCCCTATTAAGTAATGTATTTGTTTCGTGAAAGGTACAGTCTGGAAATACTACTATATCCTAGGACTAAGGGTAGGGATTTCTCACGCTGGAGCAGGTCAGTGGGACAGACATTTGAAGGTGGCCGAACCTTTTGGCAGCCCTCAGATCTATTTGCTTCAACACCTGTAGGCCAGCCTATTGGGGTGCAGGGTTAGGCCAGGAGTAGGAAGAGAGGACATTCCATTCATCCTCCCCTGAGCCCTCTGAGTCCAGTACAAAGTGAGTAGCTTGATTTCTGAGGCCCCTCTGATGAGAACATGCTGGTTTGGGGGAAGGGCCTACCTATTGAGCCCCAATTCCAGAAAACAAGCGAGTGGAGTGTATCAAGCTCCAGACATAAGCACAGTGAAACGAAGGGGGTGCCACGAAGGCAGATGAGTGACGAGTCTTGTTGTTTATTATGACGGCCCTTGACAACAGCCTCCACAACACTGAGGGGGGAACCTGACTCCCACAGGGCCGACCTTCAGCAAGTGTCCGCCCAGAAAGGTGAGAGGAGCAGCTGTGTTGAGATCTGGGTCCAGCATCAGCTGTGGCTGGGAAGCGCTTGCATGCTTGTTCAAGCCCATCCTCTCTCAGAGTTGCGGAGTTGGAATTAAACTGGGGGCAGGGCAGAGGTGAGAGCCCGTCCACTTTGGCTCTGCAGACAGGCAGACGGACAGACTCGGCTTTGCAGCCTGGTGCTGCCATTTCCTAGCTGCGCGTCCTTGGCAAGTTATTTATGCGTTGGGTACCATGTGACAGGATTCTCGACTAGCCTGCCTTCATTCAAAAGGACATTTGTGATTTGCTGGAGAAGAAGCCCAGAGGTGGACAGTACCAGGCTCAGTGAGACCATCAAGGACCAAACTTCCCATCCTTTCCTCCTGCATCCTCAGACACATCCCATCCCCCCACCTCACAACTGCCATAGACTGACAAAGCCTCCAGCTTTTCCTCCTCTCCTGATAACATCCAAAGCCGGAAACAGCAGGAACGAGGCATAAAGGGCTTTCTCTTCTGCTCCTTTTTCTCTCATGAGGGAGAAAATACTTTCCCAGGACCCCCAACTGCCTTCCCCTTGTATCTCTCATGCCTGCCTGTGTACCAACTACAAGTAAAGCAGAGAGCATGGTCACCAAAACTGGCTTTGACTAGATCTTGACTTGCTGACTCACTAGGAGCTGGACTCATTGCCACCCCTGACAAAAATCAGGCTCGGTTAACAAGGAAGCAAGTGGTGGGGGCCCTGGCTTGGCAGCCAGAAGCATCTGAGTCTCAGGTGCCTCGTCTCTCCGAAGCGGGGATAAGGATACCTGCCTCACTGGGTTGGTATGAGGATGAAATGAATAGCAAAAGGAGAGCACCTGGCGCATAGTGAGTTGCTTACTCAGCGTCCACTCCCTCCTGTGGGTTAGACTATCTAGACTCTTGGGTTTAGCAGGGACCTCAGAGATTAGCTAGGCCAGCCGCCTCCTTTTATGGGTCACAGAGCAAACAGATGTTGAAGCCAGACCCAAGAAAGAGATAAATGTGGCTTAAAAAAGAGTGGTAAGAAAAGGTCAGACTAGGGCTCTATTTTGAAGATCTTGCCAATGGGATTTGCTGATGCCTTAGGCATGAAAGAGCAGAGTTGAGGATGCTCCAGGGTTTTTAGATGGTGCTGGGTGCTAAGATGGGAAACATCACAGGGGGCTTAGAATTACTGTGGCTAAAATGGGAAGAAGACGATTTGGTTTTTATTTATTTATTTGGCCATGCCACGTGGCTTGTGGGATCTTAGTTCCCCAGCCAGCTCTCAGCAATGAAAGTGCAGAGTCTTAACCACTGAACTGCCAGGGAATTCCTGGAAGAAGGCAGTTTGAAACTTTCAAACTTTCTTGTCTTTACATTCTTTGTTTTACAGATTTTGAATTATTTATACCATAAAGAATAATGGGTAATTTCTAAATTGTCTGGGGGTCTGGCCAGGACATTAGCAATTTTTAAACACTCCTCCAGTGCTTTTAACATGTAGCCAGGGTTAAGAACCACTCACTTTGTTCCATTCTTCCTTTACAAATAAGCTCGTTGAGTCCCAGAACTAGAATAAGGCCACATAGCTCATTAGCTAGTGTACGAGGATTCAAACTCAGGCTTCACAAATCTTCTATCAATGGTCTTAAGAAGAAGGAGGCATAGCCAGAGAGAAAAAGGAGGAAGACTAATTTAGAGGGTTAGGGGGAATGCTTGTGAATTTACTGAATCTAGATAGTTTCTGTGGGTCATCTAAGAGTTGTGGTTAGATCACTTCAAAATGTTCCCCAGTGAGAGGGCATGGCATGGGCAACCGCAGACAACAGCCCTGGTTAGTCTTTCTCCTCCAAAGCCACACCCCGCCTCGGGAGTGGTGCTCTCCACTCTGGGCAAACAGAATTCAAGTGAAAAAGAACAGAGCTCATGGAGAATGCTGGATTTTTTTTGGCCGCATCGCGCAGCATGTGCGATCTTAGTTCCCCGACCGGGGATTGAACCCATGCCCCCCTCAAGTGGACGCTTGGAGTCTTAACCACTAGACCACCAGAGAAGTCCCTTTTTTTTTTTTTTTTTTTCCGGTACGCGGGCCTCTCACGTAGCGGAGCACAGGCTCCGGACGCGCAGGCTCAGCGGCCATGGCTCACGGGCCCAGCCGCTCCGCGGCATGTGGGATCTTCCCGGACCGGGGCATGAACCCATGTCCCCTGCATCGGCAGGCGGACTCTCAACCACTGCGCCACCAGGGAAGCCCCGAGAAGTCCCTTTTTTTTTTGAATGCTGGACTTTTCATCTTGGTGTTCCCATGGCTGAAGAACTATGAATGGGAACAGGACACCTGTACTCATGACATTAAAGAGGGCTGCTGGACAAGTTTATAGGAACCAATAACCAAAGTCAAGCATTCTAACACTTTAAAAACAATGCCTGTAGCCCTCCATTTACTTTATTTATTTACTTATTTATTTAAAAAATTTTTATTTTCTATTGGACTATAGTTGATTTAAGTCATGGTTGGGGGAAGGGTTAGTAAATTTGTCTCTCGTATTATAGTTTCCAAATCAATCCATAGGAACAATGCTTCTTAGTAGGATTGATTAATAACCGCAGTCCTTATTTTTCAGACACTTTCTTGAATTAAAAGTTAACGAAGTTGTGACCTTGGGTAGATGTCTAGGAGTGGAATTACTCGGTTGTGTGGTAAGTGCATGATATACTTTTTATGAAACTACCAAAATATTTTCTCAAGTGTCTGTACTATTTTATGTTCCCACCAGCAATATTTGAGGGTTCCAGTGGCTCTATATCTTTGCCAACATTTGGTATCGTCAGTCTTTTTGATACTTCTAGTAGGTGTGTAGTATCTCATTTTCGTTTTAATTTGCATTTCTCTAATTCCTCGTGATGTTAAGCATTTTTCATGTGCTTCATAGCAATTTGGAAGTCGTTTTTGGTGAAATGTCTATTCAAATCCTTTGCTCATTTAAAAATTGGATTGTCAGTCATTGAATTTATTAGTCATAGTAGTTTGGGTTTGTTTGCTTGTATGTTTGTTTTTTGATAGGTTCCTTAGGATTTTCATGTCATTTGTAAATAAAGACAGTTTTTTACTTCGTTTTTTCCAATTTGGATGTGTTTTATCTCTTTTTGTTGCCTTATTGCATTGACTAGAACCTCTAGTACAATATTGAATAGGCCTGATGAGAGGGGGCATCTTCGCCTTGTTCCTGATCTCAGGGGTAAACCAATCAGTGTTTCATATTAAGTATGAAGTTAGCTGTAGTTTTTTCACAGATACCCCTTTTCAGACCGAGGAAGTTCCCTTCTTTTCCTATTTCGTTGAGAGCTTTTATCAGGAATGGTGTTGCATTTTTTCAAATGCATTTTTTACATGTATTCGAGATTTAATAGGCCTAATAATGGAATTAGACCTTGGGTGAAGCTGGAAGAGGGAGGTCTGCAAGGCTGCAGCTGGAGTATCAGAGGAAAAGTCACTAAAGACATGTTGCTGGATTCAGATTGCTAATATTTTGTTAAGAATTTTTGTATCGATATTCATGTCTTTAGTTTTCTTATGATGTCTGTCTGGCTTTGTTGTTAGGATAATACCAGCCTCATCTAATGAACTAGGGAGTGTTCCTGAATCCTCAGTTTTCTGAAATATATATAGGATGTATTATTACTTCTTTAAATACTGGATGAAATTATCCAGGTGAACTTTTAAAAGCTTATTTCAAATTATGTCTCTTTTTGGCTTAAAATCCTGTTGCTTTCTATTCCACTTAGATTAAGACCCAACCTCCTCACCTGACTTAGAAAAATCCTAAATGGTCCCTTCCGTCTACTGTCCCAAACTCACCTCTCACCTGTCCACCACCCTCTCTCGCTATGCTACAGCTACCTGAGTTTTGTGCGTCCCTCAAACATTCTGACCTTGCTCTAATCACACACAACTCGTTTTCATCTCTGGGCCTTTGCACTAGCTGCTTTCTGGGCCTGGAATCTCCTTTCCCCACATCATTGCCTCATTGGTGCCATCCTGTTTCTCAGATCTCAGCCTGAACCTCACTTCCTCAGAGAGGCCTTTCTAATGTACAGTCTAGACTAAAGAATCTGGCTCAGTGCTATCACATATCCTATTTTAATTCCCTGCATAACACTTAACCACTCTGGGGTTTTTCTTTTTTTTTAATTAACTTTTATTGGAGTATAGTTGCTTTACAATGTTGTGTTAGTTTCTGCTGTACAGCAAAGTGAATCTGCTGTACGTATACATATATTCCCCTCTTTTTTGGATTTCCTTCCCATTTAGGTCACCACAGAGCATTGAGTAGAGTTCCCTGTGCTGCGCAATAGGTTCTCATTAGTTATCTATTTTATACTCATTAGTTATCTATTTTATACATTGATACTATTTAGTATCGATAGTGTATATATGTCAATCCCCATCTCCCATTCATCCCACAGCCTGGGGTTTTTCTTGGTTATTTGTTAACTGTCTCTTCTCACTGGAAGCTCCCTAAGAGCAGAAACGTCATGTTTTTTCCTGCCAAAATCTTCCCACTACCAAGAACAGTGCTGACACATAATAGGGGGTCCGTAAATATTAGCTGAACAAATAAACATCCATAACAACAATAGTAGCTGCCCTTTGGGAGCAGGCACTGATTTAAGTGTTTACAGATATCATTTAATTCTCTACCGTAACCCTAGATGCAGATATTATTTTCCTCTATTAACTGAGAAGGAAATGAAACTTAGCGAGGCCGTGTTCATAGCCACACAGCTGTTAGGGTGCAGAGCAAGGGCACACCCCGGGTTTGTCTGACGGCAGAGCCTGAGCTAATCTGTACCAGGACATACATCCTTTTCGGTTACAGGCAGGAAAAGCTGATCCACCAAGTGAGAGGTAGTGACCTCAGGCTGACAAGCCTTCGTGGAAGCTTAAGGTTGAGTCCCCTTGGTTCCGAGCAGTGACCTGTGTGGACCAGAGGAGCCGCTACCAAGGCCCGCACTTTCCATCCCCAGACAGGCTCAGGCTGTGCTTTCACATGGTCTTTTTGAAAACAGATTTGATCCCTTAATCACCCTTGGATTAATCTTGTACATAATGCAAATTCTTACTCCCGTCTTTTGTGAAATAAGTCAGTGACCTCCACGTGTCTGTGAGCTAAAACTCTGGTCTTTTAGACAGTCTGGCCTCAGAGGCTAAAAATAACTAAGAATTACTTGAGAGCTTCCTCTGCTCCAAGCAATGCATCAAAAGCACCTCAGGGATGATCTCGCATCACCCTTGCAACAGCCCCAAGAGGTAGCTCTGGTTATTAGCCCATTTTATGGATTAGACTCTGAGGCTTTGCAATATTGTGATTTATAAGAAATATATATAGTTAGGTCCTTCAGAGGATCAACGTATATTTCTCAGATATATTTGGTCTTCATCCACAGCTCCCAAAACCCTTGAAATTTCCTGAACAATAAGAGCAATGGGAGCATCTTTTGTTACAATATTTGGTTTCTTCTCCTTAATTCCTGAAACAAAACGAAACAAAAACAAAGCAAAACAAAAGAACCCCAAAACTGCTTTGGAGCCAGGAAGGTGAAATGGGTGTCCTGTTACCCATAACAAACCCTTTCCATCATAGCTGGGTTTATGTTAATGAGGTGACTTCTGTAAAGCATCTAAGTAAGGATGGGGGCTGGTTGCCAGGGCAACCAAACAGGAATAGAGGGTTGGAATTTTCAGTCCCACTCCCTGATTTCCAGGGAAGGGAGAGAGGCTGGAGGTTGATTCAATCCCCAGTGGCCAATGAGTTAATCAATCATGCCTATGTAATGAAGCCTCCATAAAAACCAAAAAAGGAGGGATTTTGGAGAGCTACCTTGGTGAACCAGACACTTCCACGTGCCACTGAGCCAGGCTCCAAGCTTCCCAAGAACAGAAGCTCCTTGTTGGGGCCCTCACCCCATGTATCTCTTCATCTGGCTGTTGATTCGTATCCTTTGATATCCTTTGTAAGAAATTGACAATCTAGTGAGTAAATGGGTTTTCCCGAGTTCTGTGAGCTCTTCTAGCAAATTAATCAAACCCAAGGAGGGGGTCACGGGGACCTCTGATTTAGAGCCAGTCGGTTAGAAGCGCAGGTAACAATCTTGTCTTACGACTGGCATCTGAGGTGAAGGGCAGTCTTGTGGGACTGAACCCTTTACCTGTGGAATCCGATTCTATCTCCTGGTAGATAGTGTCAAAATTGAGTTTGTTGGTGTGGGAGGCCTCCACACACACACACACACACACACACACACACACGCACACACGCACACACGTTGGGATTGGGTTCAGGAATCCTTTCAGGCTCAAAGGGGTTAAGTGACGCACCCCAAATCACAAAACTAGTCCACGGCAGTGCTGGAACAGGGTGTGAACCTATGTCTGTCTAGACTCCCACTGCCTACGCATGCTTACATTATTGAGCGCAGCATCTGGCAGAGAACCACGCGTTATGTAATGTTTACTATTACTTTTGTACAACAGAGATAAAATGATGGTGATAACTCCCAGCATTTTGATGGGCACTTGAAATACATTACCTTACAGCAGCCCTCTAGGGGGCCCACCCAATGCCCTTTAATTGGCCACACTTCCCCCAGCAGCTGTGAGTGCCGGCAGCTCACGGCTCTCAGCTGTTTCCTCCTTCAGAGCCCTGGGCTGCCTAGAAATGACTGCCTTCCCTGTGGAGATGACCCCCAGCCAATGACTGAGATACAGGGTGCAAAAGCCTAGTCCCTTGTCTCAAGGCCAGACAACTCTGGCGCCATTAGTGCTATAGAGCTCCCTGCGGGATCAGGCTGAGGTTAGAACTCAGCTGCACCACATCTTTCTTGGCTTTTTCCTCTGTCCTCTCGGGCTTCCCTCATTCCTCTTCTCCCGAGAACACTCCTACCAAGAACCCCCATCTCAGGCCTTGCTTCTATAGAACCTCGGACAAGCTCTGTGAGTCCACAGCTACCATCTGTATTTTTGCAGCGTGAGCTCGTGGAGGTACTCTCTCCACGGAAGGCACTCCGAGTTGCTTCTGGAGGTGTGATGTGACTCTGGACTCCCTGCCCAGGGAGGCGAGGTTTCTCCTGTTTGAAACTACTGCTTCCCAAGGATAAGAGGAGTATTTCCACCTTTCCGGGCTCTTCACCCTCTGGGTTCACTCTTTCTTACTTTCATCCTTTCTCTGGCTTCTGTTTCATCCTTGTCCCCCATCATCCACCAGGGACCATGGCTATCCGACCCACGCAGGCAAGCTGGGGGCCGAGGTAGCCATGGATTTGGGCTGCTTAGCATGATTTTCCTCGTGCCCCTTCCGCTGATAACACACCTTGCGCCCCGCCACCTGGCCCGACTTCAGCCACATGTGGGCACACGACGCAGCTGGGTGCAGAGACTGGTTCAGAAGTGAGCACATGACCAAGCCAGGACAATCAGAGCCTTTACTGGGACTGTTCTGTAGAAACCAAGGAAAAAGACAGCCTCCTGCCTCTGAGATGCTGGAAGGATTTGAACCTGGGGCTGTGAGTGGCCATCCTCCCTGCTATGTGGAAAAAGCCCTTCTGAGGTCATGGACGCTAAGCCAGCACCCAGGGAGCAGCATCACTAAGAGGTGGCGAGAGAGAAAACAGTGGTCCTGACAACATGCATGCAGTCCTGGATCTGTCACGCCGAGGCATCCTGTCCTTCCCGCTTATACAACCCAGGGTAGGCCTTTCATCGAGTTCTGTCTGTTGCGCTTGAAAATGTTCTGGTCAGCACTGAGCACAGCTAGATGTCACTTACAGGAGGAAGGATCCCAGGGGACAGGCTAGATTCTCCAAGAGCGTATCAGCAGCTCTGTCATCAGAAGGTGAGAATTAGCACCAGAAATCACTTCTCCTGACTCTGGGTCCTGTTCCCTTTATTCCCTGGAAAAGCTGGAATTACCAGCCCTTGCACCTGCGTAGTGAATGACCAGGATGCAAATCAGCTGGGAAGGAGCTCAGAAGATGTAACTAGGTCTAGAGGATCCCATTCAGCTAGAAGTCCCTCCTCAGAGACATCTCCCCCAGGTCTTTTTATTTATGGTGACTCTTGGTTGAGGTGCGCAGGCTTCTCATTGCAGTAGCTTCTCTTGTTGAGGAGCACATGCTCTGGGCGTGCGGGCTTCAGTAGCTGTGGCACTCGGGCTCAGTAGTTGTGGCTCGCGGGCTCTAGAGCACAGGCTCAGTAGTGGTGGCGCACGGACTTAGCTATTCCGCCCCATGTGGGATCTTCCCAGACCAGGGCTCGAACCCGTGTCCCCTGCATTGGCAGGCGGATTCTTAACGCTGCACCACCAGGGAAGCCTGCCCCCAGGTCTTTTCAGCAGGTGAAGATCTGGAGCTGAAGTTGGGAAAAGAAGTTGTTAAAAGGCAAGTCCTAGAGATATTTTTGGCCTTTGCTTAACCCCCGCAAAGCAGGGTGTCCTCATGGGACTCTCTGTCCTACTGTGGTTTTCCTTACTATGTTTACTCCTCCAGGGAAAATTTAGGAATCTACTCAGGGTGGGGCTGGGAGTTCTGATCACAGTTCGTGCAGATGTGAGCCACTCCAGTGCTGGTTCTGGGGAATGAGGGGAAGTGCACACTGGCTTCCTCTTCCTCTACTTCCTCTACTTCACCTGACTGCATCTCATGTGTCCACACCCCTCCCTGCATTAAAGTCTCTTCTCAGGAGGGGATCGAATATCCCTTAACTATGGCTTCGTGTGAAATGAGATACTGCATACTCTGGGAGATTTTGGAAGCTAGATATATATTTGGGTAATAAAAAAAATACTATTTCGGGCTTCCCTGGTGGCGTAGTGTTAAGAATCTGCCTGCTAATTCAGGGGACACGGGTTTGAGCCCTGATCCGGGAAGATCCCATATGCTGTGGAGCACCTAAGCCCGTGCACCACAACTACTGAGCCCATGAGCCACAACTACTGAGCCTGCGCACCACAACTACTGAAGCCTGTGCGCCTAGAGCCTGTGCTCCGCAACAAGAGAAGCCACCGCAATGAAAAGCCTGTGAACCGCAACGAAGAGTAGCCCCCGCTTGCCGCAACTAGAGAAAAGCCCGCGCACAGCAATGAAGACCCAATGCAGCCAAAAATAAATAAGTAAAATAAATAAATTTAAACCACAGTAATCTATAAAAACAAAACAAAACACTTTCCCATTAAAAGACTTTAGGGAGTGATGGGTGTAGGAGGCATTTTTTGGTGAGAATGGAAAAAAAAAGCATCCCTCCAGAACCTTCTGTTTTCACATGTAAGGATATCGCTGAAAAAAGGCACGTGGGGTCCTACCCATTTCCTGGAAGTACAAGTGCATGATCACAGGTTCTTTTTGGAGATTGTCTCCTTGTTGATGTTGCTTATTCTAATGGACTGCTTTTGCCTACTGCCTTGGTTTGAGTTGCTCCAGTTGCAGACCATACTGTGAGAATTTGCGTGCAAGTAATTCATTTGGGAAGTAATCCTGAGAAATGCTGATAGTGGGGTATGAAAGTGAGAAAGAGAAGGGATAGAAATAAATATGTGGTGTGTTAGCAAGTCAGTTACTTCTAAGGGTAACTGGGACTCAGTCCCTCTGGACAACCCTGAATGAATGAATGAATGAATGAACATATGCATGAGTGACAGTAATTGCCTCTTTGAGTGGTTTCAGGTAAATCAAGGAAAGGGGCTGAGTCCCAGAACTGGATCAGCACAGAATGGGAGAAGACAAGGAACCAAGAGAAGAGAATGGCTGTAGGAGTTCAAATGCACGTAGGATTAGGAATTCAGTGGCGGCAGGAACTCAGAGAGTGTGGGGAGAGATGACCTTGAGAAGATACGATGGAGGAGCTAGCCCATCAGAAGTTAAACAGAACTCGTTTAACCTCTCACAGAACCTGGGATGGGGGCTGGATTCAATTTTACATAATCTTGAACGACAATCCTCAGCAGACACCCAGATGGGAGCTACACAGGAGCAGCCGTGTATCTACCATCCATCCTGGCTTCTTCCTCATGGTGTCAACTTAAGCAGATCTATTTACCCCATGCTGTAGCCTGGATAATGGCCCCAGAGATATCCATCTCCTAATCTCTGGAACCTGCGAATGTTACCTCACGTGGTGAAAGGCATTTTGCTGATGTGATTAAATGAAGGATCTTGAGCTAAGGGAGATTATCCTGGAGTATTTAGCGGGCTCGAAGTGATCACACAGGTCCTTATAAGAGGGAGGCAGGAGGATCAGAATCAGAGAGAAGAAGGTGATGTGACCAGGGAAGCAGAGACTGGGGTGAAGCGGGGGGCAGCCAAGGAGTGCTGGCATCTTGTAGAAGCTGGAAGAGGCAAGGAATGCATTAATCCCTGGAGCCTCCAGAAGGAACCAGGCCTGCTGACATGTTGGTTTTAGCTCCTCAGACTCATTTCAGGCTTCTGACTCCCAGAAATACACAAGAATACATTTGTATTGTTTTAGGAAACCAAGTTTGTGATAATTTGTTACGGTAACAATAGGAAACTAATGTAATGCTTGTCTCAAGTTCCTCATCTGTAAGGTGGAGCCTCCTGTGAACTTAGATGACCTCCGTGGCCCCATCTAACTCTCTTTCTCATTCCACAGTCATTATCCTGGCTTTCTTTGGGGCTAGACAGAATAAGTATCTATGTCTTTTTCTTCCTTTTTTTTTTTTTTTTTTTGCGGTACGCGGGCCTCTCACTGTTGTGGCCTCTCCCGTTGCGGAGCACAGGCTCCGGACGCGCAGGCTCAGCGGCCATGGCTCACGGGCCCAGCCGCTCTGTGGCATGTGGGATCTTCCCGGACCAGGGCACGAACCCGCGTCCCCTGCATGGGCAGGCGGACTCTCAACCACTGCGCCACCAGGGAAGCCCTTGATTTTTTTGTTGTTGTTGTTTGTTCGTTTGTTTGTAGTGCATTCTTTTTTAAGCCCTACTCCTCCCTGTGTTTGACAGCCCATTGAGCCGAGATGACTCGTTAGTCCTCAGTGTCCCCTGGCAACCTCTGCCTGGGTTCAGTAAAAACTGCTTTAGCCGCAATGTCATCTATCCCTCACAATATAGATGGTTCTTCTGGATAGACTTTTTATAAATATTTTATTGCAAAATAAAACACAGACATTGCAGACCACACAAATCAAATGTATGGCTTAACGAATTATTATAAAACAAGTGCTCCCCAGGTCAAAAACCAGAACTTCCCCAGTCACCCCAGAAGCCTCTTTTAACATGTCCCATCTCCTTCCCATTCCCATCCCAACTCCCTTCTTCCCCTAGGTAAGCATTATATGGAGAGAATTGTGGATCTTGTCATTTCTGCCAAGTTTTGGCCAATTTGATCACAGAATCTTCATACCCATCATTGCCCTGTCCTGGGATGCTCGCCCCCTGTAACTGCAGATCACTGTTAGCACTCACCCCCAGGAAGCTGTTCCAGATTGCCCTTTCCTCTGTGTTGAATGCCCACTGTGTGTGTTGAGCACTGAGGGGTCCCAGAGAGTAGTGTACCCTATCCTGCTCCCTCTCTGTGTTGCATGACTAATTACTTACATTTTGCTTATTTGATTTTTCCCCTTTGTCAATTTTGTCCCCATATTTCTCCCCGTCCTGACTATGTTGTAGATTCTTTCGAAGTAGAAACCAAACCTGCTGCTCGTGCATTCCAGACCTTTGCCACTCAGAGGGTGGGCCGAATACCAGCACTGGCATCACCTGGGAGCTGGTTAGAAATGCGGAAAATTGCGCCCCACACCAGGCCTACTGAATTGAAATCTGCATCTTATAAGATCCCCAGGTGGTTCTTGTGCACATTCCAAGTTGAGGAGAACTGTCCCGGAGCAGTGGTTTCTCAAGCTTGGCTGCACGTTGGAATCACGTGGTGGGGAGGGGGGGGGGTCTTCCAAAAACACTCAGGGAGGGATTCTCTGGTGGCGCAGTGGTTGAGAGTCCGCCTGCCGATGCAGGCGACACGGGTTCATGCCCCGGTCCGGGAAGATCCCACGTGCCGCGGAGTGGCTGGGCCCGTGAGACATGGCCACTGAGCCTGCGCGTCCGGAGCCTGTTGCTCCGCAATGGGAGAGGCCACAACAGTGAGAGGCCCGCGTACGGCAAAAAAAAAAAAAAAAAAAAGTGAATGTCATAATAAAGTGAATCCCACAATTTTTTTTGGTTCCCAGTGCATATAAAAGTTATGCTTACACCATACTGTAGTCTAAGGTGCAATAGCATTATGTCTAAAAAGCAATGTACATATCTCAAAAGATACTTTATTGCTAAAAAGTTCTAGCTGTCATCTGAGCCTTCAGTGTGTCATAATCTTTTTGCTGGTGGAGCATCTTGCCTTGATGTTGATGGCTGCTGACTGATCAGGGTGATGGTTGCTGAAGGCTGGGGTGGTTGTAGCAGTTTCTTAAAATAAGACAACAATGAGGTTTACTGCACGGATTGACTCTTCCTTTCACGAATGATTTCTCTGTAGCATGAAATGCCATTGGATAGCATTTTACCCACAGTAGAACTTCTTTCAAAATTGGAGTCAGTCCTCTCAAACCCTGCTGCTGCTTTATCAACTAAGTTGATGTCATATTCAAAACTTTTGTTGTCAACAATCTTCATATCTTCACCAGGAGTAGATTCCATTCCACTTCTTTGCTCATCCAAAAGAAGCAAATCTTCATCTGTTAAAGTTTTATCATGAGGTTGCAGCAATTCTGTCACATCTTTGGTCTCCACTTCTAGTTCTCTTGCTGTTTCTACTACATCTGCAGTTGCTTCTGCCACTGAAGTCTTGAACCCCTCCAAGCCATCCTTGAGGGTTGGAATTGACTTCTTCCAAGCTCCTATTAATGTTGATATTTTGACCTCTTCTCATAAATCACAAATGTTATTAATGACATCTAGAATGGTGAATCCTTTCCAGAAGGTTTTCAATGGACTTTGCCCATATCCATCAGAGGAATCACTGTCTATGGCAGCTATAACCTTACGAAATGTATTTCTGAAATAATAAGGCTTGAAATTTGAAATTACCCACTGATCCATGGGTTACAGAATGGACGTTGTGTTAGCAGGCATGAAAACAACATGAATTGCATTGTACATCTCCATCAGGGCTCTTGGGTGACCAGGTGTATTGTCAATGAGCAGTAATATCTTGAGAGGAATCTTTTATTCTGAGTAGTAGATCTCAACAGTAGGCTTAAAATATTCAGTAAACCATGTTGTAAACAGATGTACTGTCATCCAGGCTTTGTTGTTCCATTTATAGAGCACAGACAGAGTAGATTTAGCATAATTGTTAAGGGCCCTAGGATTCTAAGAATGGTGAATGAGCATTGGCTTCAGTTTAAAGTCACCAGCTGCATTGGCCCCTAACAAGAGTCAGCCTGTTTTTGAAGCTTTGAGGCCAGGCATTGACTTCTCCTCTATAGCTATGGAAGTCCTAGATGGTATCTTCTTCCAATAGGAGGCTGTTTCATCTACACTGAACATCTGTTATTCAGTGTAGCCACCTTCATTACTTATTTTAGCTAGTCTTCTGGATAACTGGTTGCAGCTTCAGCACTTGCTGCTTCACCTTGTACTTTTATATTATGGAGATGGTTTCTTTTCTTGAACATCATGAACCATCCTTTGCTGGCTTCAAACTTTTCTTATTCAGCTTCCTCATCTCTCTCAGCCTCCACTGCACTGAAGAGAGTTAGGGCCTTGTTCTGGATGGGGCTTTGGCTTAAGGGAATGTTGTGTTTGGTTTGATTTTCTATCCAGACCACTAAAACTTTTTCATATCAGCAGTAAGGCTGTTTTGCTTTCTTTATCATTCATGTGTTCACTGGAGCAACACTGTTAAGTTCCTTCAAGAACTTTTCCTTTTCATTCGCGACAAGGCTAACTATTTAGGGCAAGAGGCCTATCTCCGCTTTTGACACGCCTTCCTCACTAAGCTTAGTCACTTCTAGTTTTTGCCTTAAAGTGAGAGAGGTGTGAATCTTCCTTTTACCTGAACACTTAGATGCCAATGTAGGGTTATTATTTTTTTTCCAGTGTAGAGTTATTAACTGGCCTAACGGCTGGTGGTGGAGCAGTCAGTACACACACAATATTTATCGATTAAGTTCACCATCTTATGGGCACGGTTTGTGGAGCTCCAAAACAATTACAATAGTAACATCAAAGATCACTGACCACAGATCATAACAAATATAATAATTTTAAAAGTTTGAAATATCGTGAGAATTACCAAAATGTGAGATGCATAGTAAGCAAATGCTTTTGGAAAAAATGATGTCAATAGACTTGCTGGATGTGGGGTTGCCTCAAACCTTCAATTTGTTAAAAAATGCAATCTGCAAAGTATAGTAAAGCAAAGCACAATAAAAGAAAGCATGCCTATACCGAACATGTAAAAGGGAATAAATAGCAAAAAAAAGACACCACTCAATTTGTGGTCTTTCAATAGTCAGGTTACATGTTCATGTGCTCTTACCCAAACGTGACTTTCTAAAGTGTCCTGGTGGAAGCCCCCTGATTTAAGAATTTGAGATTTCACAAAATTCACAAGTTCCTAAATCCTTAAATATACTAACAAGTTCCAGTAAAAGCCAGTGGAATAGGCTTAAAATTTTGACTCAGTTTAATTCTATGTCATATTCTTTCTAACCATTATTCATGAACATTGTACTCCTGATGACCATATTAAAGTTTCCAAGTAACTTTAAAGTATTATTAAAGACCCCATGTACTTTGTCTTTCCATGGTTTCTCTTCTGCAATGGGCAAAATTTAAGGTTAGGATGTCTACCTCTACTCAAGTCTTCCCATCTCCCCCACTTAATTTTACTTTTTTAAAAGTAGACTTTATTTTTTCAGACAGTTTTAGATTGCAGAAAAATTGAGAAGATAGTATAGAAAGTTGCAATATACCCTGCACCCAGTTTCCCCTATTATTGACATCTTATGTTAGTATGGTACATTGCTTCAATTAATGAATTATAATTGATACATTATTATTACTAAGGCCTCAATTGTTCAGATGTTTTAAATTTTAACTTAATGTTCTTTTTCTGTTCCAGCATCCCATCCAGGATATTTCACATTTAATTGTCATGTCTCCCTAGGCTCCTCTTGGCTGTGACAGTTAAGGCTCCCTTTTCATAATAATTATTATATTACTGTAAGTTATTTGGTACTATTCACTATTGTGATCATGAAATAGAATGCATAGTTAGTCCCTACACACATAGTTTAAACATCAATATAATGACCTAACTACTGATATAATGAAGGAGTAAAACAATAAATATTTAATATGTAGTTGCTTTTATAAATGCTCAGATCTGCATCAGAAATCATAAAAGTCAGATACTTGTACCCACTTATAATTCAAGAGCAATAAGACAAGACTCTGGAATATTACTGCCACTTTATTTTTGACATTTTGAAGTGAGAGCTAAATAAAAAATACTCATATACACATTTGGAATTACTGGGCCTGTGACAGTTATACATTTGACAGGTGCTGATGTATTGATTGCCATGAGTGGAACTGGTGTCACTGTCTTGATTTTCCAAAACAGTGAACAAAGTACAACCTTGCCTAGATTTATGCAGTAGTTGCATTTACAGAAAATCCAGTGTGTACTCAAATGGTGCAAAAAAAAATTTTGTCTATATGGAAAACAGAGTTAAAGTTCTAATGTAATTAGAAGCACATTTTAACCGCCCCAGATGTCCAGTCTGACACACAAACAACCCCTGTGCTGCAAAATCCTGCCCTGGAGGCACTTCCTGCGTCCTCCTCCATCTCGCGTTAAACGCCACTGCCCCCTCCTCATCATTGCGAGAACCAATCAAAGCACATGCAAATTTCCAAAACGCCCCCTAGGGGGCGGTACTGCTGTGGGCTGAGGTGCTAGACGGCTTAACAGGGGACTTGCCTTGATTTCTTCCTTTGTAAAATGAGGATAGCAGTAGTTAAGGGATGGAGACAGTGCACGTAAAAAACACTTAGCAAGGTGCCCACACAGTACGTCCTCCAGAATGTAATATAACATCTCCCAGTCAATCAGCAGAGATTGGGGGAACACTGCGTTCCCCCCAGATAGATGCAGATGAGTGAAGATGGGAATCAGGCAAGCACCACATTCCCTGCCTCCAACATGAAATAAGGAGTGAATTATTAAACACTTACAGCTCACAAAAAGGAGAGCCCGGGGAGAGCTGGAGTCAGAGAAATCTTTCTAGAGGAGAGATTGGCTTATTGAGCCAGGGCAGCTGGGTACTTGAAGGAAAATATATTTATCCCATGAATAATAAATAACTCCTAGACCCTTACGTCTCAGAGCGTGGTCTTCAGGCTAGCGGCATCAGCAGCGCCTCGATGTTTGTTAGAAATCTTAGCTTTTACCCTAGACCCACAGGGTTAGAATCTGCATTTTAACAAGAATCCCAGGTGTTCAACTGCACATTCACTGTTGCGATGTGCTGGCCTAGAGAACCAACTGAGGAACCAGAGGAAAGAACAATAATACTTTATCCTTTGAGAGAACACAGACCTTGGGTGCTTGTGTGAGAGGAATAGAGAGAGTGAGAGAAAAGTTCAGATTGTGGAGGGTAGTAAGGTAGTGAGAATCTCAAAGATTCCTAGAGGAATCAATCTATATCAGAATGTGTGTTATTCAAATGACGATTCTCTGCCAGATCCCAGATTTACTGAATCAGAATCTCAAAGAACAAGGAATCAGCATTTAAATAAATTTAAAAAAATCTTCCCCAGATGATTTAAGAATGGGGAGGGACTAACACACCATTGTAAAGCAATTATACTCCAATAAAAACATTAAAAAAAAAGAATGGGAAGGGAGCTTTAGAAAATACCCACATTATCACCTGTGATATTAGAATCTCTAGCAGCAGGTGAGTCCTGGGTATTTTTGTTTGTATACTCCCCAGGTGATTCTTATGTTTGAGAGCCATTGACTGATTAAATGCGAAAACCTGGAGGAAAACAGTCTGGGTGGGAGAGAGTAACAGAGGTGTGTGTGTTGGGGTGTCTACAAGTACCCGAAGTCTGTCTACCTCAGAAGAGAGAAGCAAGACCAGTGGGTAAAAATTTTTGTTGTTTTTTTGTCCAAAGAATCATAGCGTTTTTCTTTGCTTTTTTTCCCCTTCCTTTCCTGCCTCCCTTCCTAGCAAGAAGGGGCCTTTGAAACGCCCTAGTCCCAACTCTTTCCGTTTGTAGTTAGATGAGTGGTCCGAAAGGTAACGTGAGCTGGCCAAGGTCAACTCAGATATTCTCATTCCAACCCTACAACAGCAACAAAATAAAATGAGACCCTCTTCCCAGTGCTAGTGCTGTTTCCACTGCACGACAAAGGCATTTAAATCCCGCTCCGATTTCCATCGCAGGCAAAGCGAGAATGAGAAAGGAAACTGGTTACTCTTCAGAAAACAGGGTGCCGTTCCCCACAGTAGGCAGGCTTTAAACGAGGAATTGGCATTTTAGAGAACTCATTAAATCTGAAGACTGATTATACATAGGAAGGTGAAATCTAGGTTCGTGAATTTGAATGTTGCTATTACATTCAAGCTGAATCTGACAAATGGCTGATCCCCCCTCGGCACCTCTCCGAGCTACACCGCCGGGCGTGGGTCCCGGAGTAGACGAATTCGCCGCCTCGCTGCGGAGATGAGCCCGACGGCGCAAAGGGACGACCTCCGCGCGCTCAGAGGTGGGGACAGTTGGCCGCGCCAAGAAAGCCAGGGGAGGGCTTCTTGTAGGAGGGAGGCTTCCATCGGAGGCCTGAAGTACGGGCAAGACTCGGCTACTCAGAGGGGAAGGAGAGAGCCGGCTGGGACCAAGGCCCAGGGGCAGTCGCAAGGAGGGCGGGGTGGGGTCCAAACATCTTCTAGAACGCCCTGTGGTCCTAAGATACCCGGCCCCCTTAAGTTGGTGCTGGAGGGCAATCAAAGCTCCTAGAAGAAGGCCCGACACGGATGGGCTTGGGGGCAGGTGAACCTCGTTTTCCCGGGATGGGCGGTGAGGATGGCAGCCCAGGCAGGAGACCCTCCATAGTCTCTGAAGCCTGTGCGACTCCAGAGGAGAAAGATGCCAAATTAGGGCGCTGATGGCTTTTCTACCCAAGCGCGGCCGCAGGCTTCTAGGACGGTAAAGGAGTGGGGTCCGGGGTCGGGGGCGGTCTCCTCTGGTCACCATCCCGCGGCACGAGTGGGGCAGGTCTCCTGTCACACCCTCACCAGGCCCTGCCCCGGCCGCCTGCTAGTCACGGCTCTCCCAGTCGTCCTCCCACACCGCCGAGCCTCCGGGTATCAGGCCTGGCTGCATCCCTCCCTTCCCACCGGCCTCGGAGCGCCGGCTCTGGCGCCCGTGCCTCGGGGCGGGTCCCTGCCGCACGCACCTGCCCCCGGGGGCGGAGCGCGGCGCCGACGACTGGGCTCCAGGCTCTGCCACCCGCCACGCGAGCCGCGCCGCGCCCGCACCCCCCGCCCCCTGCCACCGCCGCACCTCCATTCCGCGGCGCCCGCCCTCCCTCTCCGTGCGGTCGGTGCGTCCCTCCGCCTGTTCCCAGCCGCTGCGCCTCGCACTTCTGACTCGAGTACCCGCCGCGCTCGTCGTCGCCGCCCCGCGCCATGGAGCCGGCCGCGGGCAGCGAGCGCCGCAGCCCCCGGGGCCCTGCCGTCCCGCCACCGCCCCGGGTCCACGCGCCCTTGGCCGCCGCCCCCGGCCCGGGCCCGCTGAGCTCCCCCGCGCACGAGCCGCCGCAGCCCGAGGAGGAGCGGCAGCTGCGGATCAGCGAGAGCGGCCAGTTCAGCGACGGGCTGGAGGATCGAGGTGAGCGCGCGCCGCACCGGGTCCCTTCCCCCGGCCCGGCCCCTTCCTCCCGCCGGGCGGGCGCGTTGAGGAGCCGCTGCTCCAGGCCCGCCTCTCCCCGCTGGCGGGTGGGGCCGGACGCGGGGCTTGGCTCCTTGGCGCGCGCGGGGGCGCGGAGCCGGGACTTCCCGCGAAGGCGCGGAGAGCAGAGGGCGGCAGCCCCACCTCCCTCGGCCGGCGCCGCCCGGGCCGCGGAGCCTTCGCCGGAACCCGCGAACCGTGCTGCCTCCTGGGCGACCCCGCCGGGGCCCGCGTCCTCCTCTCGGCCAGCCCTGGTCCCTCCGGCGCCCACTGGAAAAGTTTGCGGGAGGCGTGTGCGTGTGTCTGTGTGTGTGTGTCTGTATGTGTGTGTGTGTGTGATTTTTTTTTTTTCCTTTTCTTTCGGAGCCGAGCGCTCCCGGGGACTGCGGGTCCTGCTCAGTTGGGAGGGTCCTGAGCTCTGTGCATCCTCCTTCCCCAGCCCCCTACGGCCCCCGCCGGCTCCCCGGGAGAACTTCCCTCTGCGGATTTAGCCTCGAGGAGTCCCTCGGCGACCGCCCCGGCGAACGGGAGTCGGGTGACTCCCGACTCTCATTTACAGGGGACCCAGTTTACCGTGGGTCACTGCCCCGCTGTCTGCCGGTGGGGGCAGAGGCCTGGGACACTTGGATTTGGGCCACCAATCCTGGATGGATGCCACTGGAACGTGATGGTTCCCGGAGCGCCCATCCCTAGCCCCTTCAGAATCCTTCCCAAGACACTGGCCTGGAAGCCCGCAAACGTCCCTTTCTGGGGAGGCCAAACCCGGCCCTCTGACGGACAGCTGATGCCCCCTTTGAGTTGCCTGTAAGAAATGGGCGAGTACCCTGTTCATTCCCGTGTCTCTCTACATTCCTCTTTTTCTCCCTCTCTCGTTTCCTTTTGCCTCAGAGGGAGCCCTCTTCGTAGCCACGTCTATACCTTCTCTGCTTCTTGCTGAATCGAAATCCAAATCGGCCCCCTCAGAAAGACTCGGTGGCTTTCCTAAACCCGGTTAGTGGCCGAAACGGGATTCTGACAGCCGGCCCTTAACGGGGAGCCGGCTCGTCGCCACTTCCACCCCCTGTTCTTGGAAGCCTTATTTTGTTGGCTGCGGCGGATTTGTATATTTCAGTCTTCGCAGGTTTCTGTCCTATTCTTAGTATCTCCTGTACATTTTTATTCCGGTTTAGTGTTCGGATGCACGATCTCTTTCGTCTTAGAAATTTTAAATTGTAGCATGTGAAGCATGCAAACGGCAATTCCCAGAGAATCGGCAGGGATGCCCGGGTGAGAACTGGAGCCCCTCCAGGTGCAACGAGTTCCGCCCCTATGTTGCAGTTTCTCCTCCTGTTCTCACCTAACTCGACAATCATTTTCGAGCTGATGATGGGTGACATCACAAGCACCCAGTAAAACCTGTTATTTTTAGTGTAGGTCGTGTTAATTACCTTTCCCACTATAACTAGTGTTGTAGGATTTTAAAATTTTTGCATTGAAGAAACACCGAGCTCTGGGCTGGGCTTATTTTTGTAGCATTGCAGGTCATCTGTAAAAGCTGGCCTATTTCTCCCCACCTCACAAAATGATAGGAGGGAAAAAAGTGCTAGGGCCAGTTAATATTTAGTGTTATTTTGTAGCTCATGCTCAAGTGTAAAAAGCCCTTCTGAATTTATTCTTAAGGTTATTTTTCACTGGTCAACTGAATTTCATTTTCCATTATGTTATAGCATGAAAGCATTCACTGTTCATAAACTGTCACTGTGTGAAAGCGCTGCATGTCACACACTGCCTCTCTGTTAAGATGAACCCTGTCCCCCAAAGAACCCAGCGCCATGTGGCGTTGAAAGCTGAAAGTCAGTGTGACATTCTTCTGTTTGACCCATTCCTGGCAGCAAAGAGTTAATGCTGAATGAGTCATTTTTATTAAATAAATCAGAAGCTTACCTAGGGAGGTTTCTTATAATATTTTGTGTTTGTGTTATTTTTTATTAACGGGGCTGCATCTTTCCAATATCGATGTTTTGTATCCCTTGGGAACTGTTCCATTGCTGCTACCTTTTTCCTAATGGTGAGAGGATTTGGGGAGGAGGAAGCCTCAGCAGTTGCTTGATGTGTATCTTTACATCACGTCTGGCTTGCTTTCTTCGAGGCCTAAATACCTACCAATGGGTATGTGTGTTTCTGGTGGGTGGGCACCTGGATTTGTACCTATACTTGGCCTTCTCTCTTGCCCTAAATTCCTTCTGAGCTATCAGGACCCTGTGACAGGCTCCATTTAACTTTGATCAAAGGCTTGCTTTATACACATCTAGTGTTTGGAGACTTGAGAGGTACTTTTTCCTTAGAAGTGATGTGGGCTGGTTCCCAGAACCCTAATGAGCTCATATTGTCAGCCAAATGACACTGCAGTTACTGAGCCTTGTAGTTCAGGGAGCAAGAGGTTTGTGGTCCAAGACCTTTAGGGACTAAAACAAAACATAGGCCAAGTTTGTCTTACGCATTTCCACGCCCTACCTTTTAATACCCACTCTTCTCCCCACAGGTGTTTTCCCATCATTCTGCCCCAAGCCTTAGGGCCCTGGAGTGTTACATGCTTCAGCATTTCCTACTACCTTCCCATCTAATGAATATACCCCTTCTTTCAGAGAATCCAAGCGGGACTAACTCATAGGAGAAAGCAATTGGAACTAATTCATACTAGCATGGAAATGACTGATGGCTTCAATCTCCCTGCATATATTTGCATCTCCTCCCCCCCCAAATAAGGTATCAGTCCTTCATTAATACAACCCTTATGCTTACTCTTGCCAGGCCCAAATTACAAATAGGTGAAATTCAAGTGAGATTAAAAATTTGAATGTGGAGGCCAACTATGGGTAGGAAGGACCCAGCCCTGTGTGCACATTTGAGGCCTGCCTTGGCTTCTGTAGGCTGTGCTGCTTTTCTTCTACCTTTGACACACAGCTTCCTGAAAGCTTCAGGAATTCTCAGCGCATCTCTGTGTCTTGCACGTGTGCGTGCAGCTAGCACGGGGCGGAGGTAGTGGCACCTGTGTGCGGACCTTTCATTTATGAGCTGGGTCCTCATAGGTCATTATATCCCACTTCCTTTGAGGAGTGGGAAGTTTTCCATTCTTGGTATTAGCTCTATTTTTAGGAAGGAAAACTAGCAGGAAACAGAAGGTTGGATAGAAATGGGAAAGTTCTTCCCTTCTTGGACAGTCTTCCAATTTACTCCAGTGTTTAAAGTTTGAAGCATCTCATGGGAAAGCACATACAGGATCAGATCTGTGGAAGAACTACCAGTCCTGCTGATCAGAGGATTCACCTGCCACCTTGGCAGGGCAGTGCAGCCCAGGTGAGCTGGCATCCCAGACTCCCTCCAAGGGGAGTGCTGGCCCACTCTGGGGTGAGGCACATGATTGGTCTGTGCGGTCAGCTCCAGTCATGTTGTTGGAAACAGCTGGCTTTGGTAGGGAAAATAAATGTCAGGTGTTGGAATTGAAAACCCAGATCCTTCTTGTTTCTCTTAGAAAATTAAATCTACTTCTAGAAGAAACCTCGTTTTTACCCCCAGTGGATAACCTCTCAAGATGGTTGCTGTCACAGTACCCAGCAAATGAACTGCTTATTTGAGTCAGTACTTAAATGTTACAGCTTCACTTCTCTTGAAAATCAACTGGCCAGGATGAAAGAAAGATTTCCATATCATCTGGGCAAAGGGAAATAAATTATCGGGAGTCACTGGGACCTGCTTATTCTAGGTTGTGGCTTTAACTGGAGTCAAGGGTGATCACAGCTTAAAATTAGAATGGGGTGTTTTTCAGCAGGTAGGGAAGCAGACAAAGGGACAGTTTGAAATCACTTGTACCCAGGGCACAATTTGATAAGAGAGAAGGTCTTCCTTTTTTCTGTCCAAGTGCATTTTTAAAGGAAGGTCTGGGGAGATTTTTACAGTGAGGTGATGGAGATGGAGTTTATTACCTACCTTTTGCAAATTCATCTACCTTTTGCTTGTAAATAAGTCTACAGGTTTCAATGATTAAAAAATCTGTGGGGTCTTCCCTGGGGGTACAGTGGTTGAGAATCCGCCTGCCAATGCAGGGGACACGGGTTCAAGCCCTGGTCCGGGAAGATCCCACGTGCCGCAGAGCAACTAAGCCCATGCGCCACAACTACTGAGCCTGCGCTCTAGAGCCTGCGAGCCACAACTACTGAGCCCTCGTGCCACAACTACTGAAGCCCGTACACCTAGAGCCCATGTTCCACAACAAGAGAAGCCACTGCAATGAGAAGCCTGTGCAGCACAATGAAGAGTAGCCCCCACTCACCACAACTAGAGAAAGCCCATGTGCAGCAACGAAGACCCAACACAGCCAAAAATAAAATAAAAAAAAATAAATTTATTAAAAAAAAATCTGTGTCTGTACACTGGACTCAGTAAGCAGGCTTCTCCACATTTCCTGTTTATTTAGGCCCTCTTCAGGGTGCTTAAATCTGGGTAGTTAATGGAATTGGGAAGTTTTAACAGGGTCCTTGTTATAATTTTTGAGCAGGATGCAGTTTTTGGCAACCAGAGGCTTAATGTGGTACCCAGTCAGTCTAACGGAAAGATGCCTTTTCCACAATGCTTAGGTGTGATTTGTTGCACACTGTGCCTTATTTTACAGGTGGGTGCTTAAGCTCTGACTACCAATTCCTTCATCATTTGGAGCTGTTGTGATGAGGCTGCTCCACCTCTGAAAGGTATATTATGGGTTGTTTGGCCAGAGATGTTGTCCTGTTTATGTAGAATGCCGGGCTGAGAGTTTGGTTCTTCATGCAGCTAAGAGATGCCGTATATGATCTCTTTACAAAGGAGAAGAAAAAATATAAATCAAGATCGTGCTGAAGATGTTTTAGTCTTCAACCCATGGCTGCTGAAGCTTGGGCGTTGCCTCAGAGTCGTCCTGAATTTCTGTTACTGTTGAGGACTCTCAATGTTGAAAGCAGAGGAGACGAAATCAAACCTTTCTTACACGTGACCCACCTGGGGAGCGACCTCCCGTTTTAGCAGGTTTACCCTGCTGCAATAGTGTGAGAACTTTTTGACATTTGACTGATACACAGGAATAGATACTATAGAGCAGAAAGAGAGGGAAGAAAACGTGGCATGTCATTTAGGCCTGGTGGCTGTTGGTTGTGGTTAAAGAGGAATGGTCCTCCTTCTGTTAACTGTTGAGGGGAGGCGTGGGGGCATTTGTATTCCACAACCCCAAAACCCGGTCCGCCAGTTAGGGCCATGCTGATGGAGCAATGCAAATCAGTGCCACGCTGAGGAGCCCAAATGCCCAACCAGATGTGGGCTACCTGTGCTGTTTTTCTAATGAAAAAGTCTCGTTAGAAGGAGCAGCACCTATGTGATCCAGTGAGCCACAGGGGCGGGGGGATGGCTGGGGTCATATGTCAGGTCAGGGGGTGGTAGGGTACTTGAGAAAGAAGACAGCTGCCATTACCCTTGGGAACACGAGTCAAATATTGCCAGAGCCCGAGATCTTTCAAGAGAGGCTAGAAAGCTTGATTTCCATGCGACGCTCCTAAATGTTAAAACACCTCTTGGATCACTGAATCACTTTGCCGTACACCTGAAACTAACACAGTGTTGTAAATCAACTATATTTCAATGGAAAAACCCCACATCTCGGCCGCGGGCTGTCAGTTTGCAATCCTTGGCTAAGAAAGAATAGCTCTAGTTGTGGGTTTCTTAATAAGGAAATGCCTAACTTCCTTTTCTCCTTGTTTTTGTCAGGCTTACTAGAAAGCAGCACTCGGCTAAAACCCCACGAAGCCCAGAACTACAGAAAGAAGGCGTTGTGGGTCTCCTGGTTCTCCATTATTGTCACACTGGCCCTGGCGGTGGCTGCCTTTAGTGAGTATCCAGCGTCTTGCTGAGCGATGTATGTGCCGGTGTTGCCTGTTTTATTCTCTGACTCCTATGGGATGTGCTTTTGCTTTTAGCCGACTGTCATTGATGAGTAAATTGTTTTCAATGGTTGCATAGTCAGGTTGCTTATAAATTAGCAAAATGGCTTCTCTCCTCTGCAGAGGCAAGAGGTGGTGAAGAAGAAGAAATAGAGAACGTGGCTGGGGGCTTTGGCTCTCATCAGTATGCGGGTTCGTGGTAGTAGATTCTGGCTGCCAGCTGAATAGTGAAAATATTCCCTTGGTGGATGCCTTCAGCCTGGGCTGGCGTGTGACAAATGTACGTCCTTGAGATTCGTATTTTGAGCCTCATGCCACCAGATGAGTGCAATCTCTCCCCCGATTATATCTGCGTAAGGTTTAGAATAAAATCATGTGTACGTTTTAATGAAAGGAGAATGGGAGGGTCCTCTCTCAAGTTTTCAGTGGCCACGGAAACAAAAATATTTATTATAATCAAGAGGAACGAAGACAACTGAACACTTTCTGCCCATGGATGGTCCTGTTTGCGTGTTAGGAAGCCCCATGACATGCGTTTTTCTCTGCTAACATTTGCAGCCTATAGAGATGTGTGTGTGGTGTTTATTCTTATTACATCGTGTGGTGATTCACAAGCTTAAGCAGTGACATTCAGCTTCAGCTCAACCTTGCTGGAAACCACAGTGTTTTTTATTTATTTTCTTTAATGTTAGGGAAAAGAATGTATTTTGTGCGTTTCGTGATTAATTTATGACTTTAACAGAAAGATCTATATTCTAAGTGATGAGTATCATATGAGGTGTCTCATGTGACACCCACAGAGTAGGAGAAGAAAGGGCTGTGTCCGCCGGAAGATGCTGCCCTGTGTGTGTTTGAAATTCCATTCTGCACAGTTAGAGCTGCTGCTGGAAGTTGGTGTTGACTCCCAAGAGGGAATATTAGAATTTGACCAAGTGTTCCCTGCAAAACTCAGCATATATTCCTGGAAGCAATTTATATTGGAAACACTGTAGTACCATGTCTTGGCTTTTTGTTTTGTTTTTTAATTTTTTTTTTCTGATTCCTGTTTTTTTTTTTTTAAAGGGAGGTTGCAATTTTAATTAATTTATTTATTATTTATTTATGGCTGTGTTGGGTCTTCGTTTCTGTGCGTGGGCTTTCTCTAGTTGTGGCAAGTGGGGCCCACTCTTCATCGCGGTGCGCGGGTGCGCGGGCCTCTCACTATCGTGGTCTCTCCCGTTGCGCAGCACAGGCTCCAGACGCGCAGGCTCAGTAATTGTGGCTCATGGGCCCAGTTGCTCCGCGGCACGTGGGATCTTCCCAGACCAGGGCTCAAACCTGTGTCCCCCGCATTGGCAGGCAGATTCTCAACCACTGCACCACCAGGGAAGCCCTGTTTTTTGTTTTCTTAAAGCCACACATTTAGCAGCCAAGAATAATGCATTTCAGGGTAGAAACATTTACCAGTGAGCCAGAAATCTGATCAAGAAGAATTCTGGGAAGGGTAAGCTGGGATGAAGTGAGAGAGTGGCATGGACATATATACACTACCAAACGTAAAACAGCTAGCTAGTGGGAAGCAGCCGCATAGCATAGGGAAATCAGCTCGGTGCTTTGTGACCACCTAGAGGGGTGTGATAGGGAGGGTGGGAGGGAGGGAGATGCAAGAGGGAAGAGATGTGGGAACATATGTATATGTATAACTGATTCACTTTGTTATAAAGCAGAAACTAACACAACATTATAAAGCAATTACACTCCAATAAAGATGTTAAAAAAAAAAGAGGAATTCTGATTCCTGAAAATAGCTCTTCCTCCTCCTTTTTTTTTTTTAATGCTGAATCAAGAATAACGAGCCCAGTTGATGTCCCTGGAGCCCGACTGATGTCCCTGCAGCATAATTTGGTCGCGGTGGCTGGTGGTGGGGTCCGAATCTGACACCATAATTTACATATGGAAAGAAAGAGGAATGCCAGGAAGGGAGAGGTGATTTACAAACAGAATAATAGTTACTCAGATGCACGGCTGTGTGCCTGATAGAGATGTTAACAACTCTATAACGTGGGTGTTTGAATGAGGACCTGAATGTGAAGAAATGCTGAGCAAGTCTTTCCTTTGGGAGAAGAATCCTACATTTGATGTCTTTAATCTCAGAATAAGAACAAATTTGGAGGAAATTTTGGTTTCCCATATTATGCCTGATCAGTTGAGTTATCATAAAAACTTTGTTCCATTTCTTATAATAGGAAAAGACTATTGCATAATGCATATGGAATTCGAATATTGCTTTGTGAGAAGCGATCTGTTTCTTTTCAGAACAGTCTTACCACTTTTTTATGGCAGGCAAACAATTTAACTCCTGTAAGTTCTTGCCTATAAAATGTTGGCATTGACTTATACGTGATATGATCTTTGTTGCTTTCTATGGTACATTCAATTTGTCCCCAAGTTGCTTTCAACTTGTTCTGGTCCAGTGAAACCAAAACATGTAGAGGATAAACTATATTTTTCCCCGCTTTAACTACAGAGTAGCTTCAGTGTACGTGCACCTGTGTTTCGTATTTTAGACCCTTGAGGTGGCCTGTGGCTGTGTTGTTAGCGCTGCTGGTTTTACTCTTTAGTTTCCTAAGTTTATTTTGTGAAATGAAATATTAAAAAAAATTTAAGGCATCGTTTACATGTTGACAGGCCTTCGCTCAATCCTTTTCATAGTTTTGAAGGGAGAGAAAATCAGTAGAGATTGAGCAATATAAACTGACTTTTGAAGTTGTGTAAATTAGTATTTCAAGGAAAATGGTACGTTTCAGAAAGTGCAGTAAAAGTATTTTTTAAAAAGTGTCAGAAGGAGCCCCCAGTCTTATTCTCCAAGGAGGTGGTTGACAGAGAGATGGGATAAAATGGAATATGGTCTGGCTTAGCAAACCCCCGTTTTATCCTGTGAAATGGTCAGGTTGAACCAGTTAGCATTTTAAAGAGAATTGCTATAGAATGCAGTGCTTTGAGATGGCAGAGAAGTGTTCGGAGTATGTGTCTGCGCGCGCGTGCGTGTGTGTGTGTGTGTGTGTGTGTGTGTGTGTGTGTGTTGCCAGGGGGTGATAATCATGGTGAAGAGTAGAAGACTGTGTTTATTGTCATGCCTTCTTGCCACTACTGGATGGTAAACTCTTTGGGGGCAGGATGAACATCTTTACATGGAATCAGTACTCAAGACTGTTGAATGAATGAACAGAGAGAAATCTTAAAAAGTGTTTTTTCAGTTAAGTGGAAGGAAAAGATTTCTTAGAAATAAATTTCATCTAAACATTTGTTTAGATACCAGGCTTAGGTCTCATTTATTTTATGAACAATTGAAATCTTGTCGAGACAGCTGGAAAATCTGACAGCCATTCTCTGGCTAAGGGCCTTGTCTTGGAGCTGTTTCTGCAGGTTCAGTTAGAAACCCATCTTTATCTCCCCACCTGCCATTTTCTCTTTACTCGTAGATGCTGATTTTTAGCTGAGCATCCTCTGGAGAAAGGCTGTTGTCTCTTTTGTGTTTGGAAATGAGGCTGTTGTATATATATGTTAGGGGGGCACTTTTTCTCAGGACTGGGAAGATTTGTATTTTTACATAGTGTGTACATTGCAAATAAAGACTATTACCCTTTACTTCCTATATGCTTCCAAGTAATCAGGTATGCCAGGTTTTCCCAAATTAGTACTTTCCAAAAGACCATTAGATGAAACTAGCTTTGGTCAGCATTACTGAGTGATCTGTGACAAATCACTTACATATGTAACTACGGTTGACATTCATATGTCTGGTGTAGTTTGAAAAATTAGGTGAATTTTCAGAGTTTGTGACTTGAAAGTATTTTGAGAGGAATATGTGCTTTGAAAGGGAAATGAACTATTTTTGATAATACTTGGTAATGTAGTGATTCTTTGGACCTGCTCAAATGCTGATATAAAACCAGATGGTAATACATCTTGAATATTTCAGAGAGAGCTCTAGCTTGGCTTTAAAATTACTTCTGTTTATAATCGGTAGGCAGCATGGAAAATGGCAATCCTGTTATGAACAAACCTTAAAAAAATCTGTTTTAATAATGAGGCTAGAAAGAGAACAGAAGTTCTGTTTCAAAATTCAGAGTTTTGACATCATTGATGTCTTTGTTAGAATGATTTAGGAAAATGCATTCTAACTCTTTCTGAGCTTTGAATGAGTGCAAGTTAATTTTTAGGCACTCAATACATGTTCTGTGAGAAATGAAGATATATTTGAAACATTCTCAGGGGAAAACTTTTCCTAAGATACACAGTTCTACTTAAAAAAAAAAAAGTACTCCAAACCAAGATCTTCTCAGAAAAAAGCTCACTCAAAAATTTTGTCAATCAGTAGATTTAAGAATTAGAAAATTTTCTGGGGCTTCCCTGGTGGCGCAGTGGTTGAGAGTCCGCCTGCTGATGCAGGGGACACGGGTTCGTGCCCCGGTCCGGGAAGATCCCACATGCTGCGGAGCGGCTGGGTCCGTGAGCCGTGGCCGCTGAGCCTGCGCGTCCGGAGCCTGTGCTCCGCAACGGGAGAGGCCACAGCAGTGAGAGGCCTACGTACCGCAAAAAAAAAAAAAAAAAAAAAAAAAGAATTAGAAAATTTTCTGAAAGGAGTGATTTTATATTTGGGAGTTTTAAAGTAATATATCTGGTTTTCATATAAACTGTTGACCCTTAAAAATGGTAGAATAAGTGTACTTATTCTTTTTTTTTTTAATTTGTGAGTCCAAGAGTTGAAAGATAAGTGAAATGAAATGACAGATTCTTCTATAAACTCAGCAAAATATGTCTGGGAACTTTTTTAGGTATCTCTCAAGTGACACATTTGTGAGGTGGGAAAGAAGATAGAAGATCCTCCAGTGGCTTTCTGGTGCCCTAAGAGTAACGTCTAAATAGTTACAGTGGTGGGACTTCCCTGGCAGTCCAGTGGTTAAGACTCTGCTTCCAGTGCAGGAGGACAGTCGGGGAACTAAGATCCCGTATGACCCGCGGCGTGGCCAAAAAAATTTTTACAGTGGCCTAAAACGTGCGTCCTGATCTGACCCTTGCCCCACTTTCTCAGACACCCCAACTTCTCCTCAGGATGCAAGTGGGCATCTTTCAGCAAAGCTCATCTTCCCATGAATCTCCAGGTGGCTGAATCCTCAGAGGGCCCTCCCCAGCCACCAGGACTCATCCGCCAGAGTAGTTTTACCCATCACACAGTGTATTTTCTTCATCCCAGTTTTCCCCTTTGTGTCCCCTATGCCATTGGATGATGACACCTGTGAGGGCCTCTCCTCTCCTACCTGTGTCCTTAAGACTCAACCCCTGAACTGTTTCCCTGAACCAAAGACTTCAACAGTTGGTTTCTGTTCTGTTCATAGAATGATCCTTCGTGTTGTTTGCTGTTCTTTTTTATTCCTATCGATAAAAGAAGTATGTGCACATTATAAAAATTCATGAGGCCAAAGGTACACGGTGCCAGTCTCTTTTCTATCCTAAGCTCTCTCCCTGTTACTGCTCCTCCCGGACGATGTTTGTTGCCCGTGTCTTGTATTTTATTCTAGACATTCTCTGGGCACGGGAAGCCCAGATGTGGTGCTGTGCACGCTTCCCGTTGGTACTTAGGTTAGATATGGCGTCTTATTCTTGCTGGTCTTCTAAAGAGCCCGGCCTCTTCCCGAGCTGCTGTTTCCCTAGTGTAGTGTGAAGTCGATTCGAGGTGGAGAGTTTTCCGGAACAACTTCCCAACCACGGCCTGCCTGGGCTGCTGAGCCGGGTGACACGGTTGGGGCAGGATGTGGGCAGGAAGCTTGTGAGCCACATCCTGGCCGTGCTGAGTGGGATAACTTGCCACCCGGGAACGTGCCGGGCGAATGATAACCGGGGATGCTGATTCTGAGAGGTGGAAACCGGGAGGGAGGAACAGGCTGAAACACAGTTTGGGCGCCTCATCCTGACAACACGCCCTGCCTCTGGGTTCCTCCTTCATATCCTCGAGGTCGTGTCCTCACAGGTTGCTGCCTGGTCCCCTCCCCCATACGCTGGCTCAGTGATGCCTGACGGACACGGAGTAGTGTTTTCCTCCCACCCCTTTGCTTACCTAGAGGCTCCTCCTGATCTTGGCCCCGCCTTCCTGGCTGTGCTCGGCTCCTCCCATCTCCCGGCCATGCCAGCCCACAAGCATCCCCGTGTAGTTCCCCAAATGCTGCGTCCAGCCCTGCGCTCTCATATGCATGCACCTGCTCTGCCCTTGGCCTCAGATGCCCTTTGTTCCTGACCCCCCGCTTTGTTTTCTTGCTAAATTGTACTTATCCCCCAAAACTGAGATGAAAGATCCCCTCTTGCAGGAAGCATTCCCTGACCCTCCGGGCTGTCTGAAATGCCCCTTTTGCCCATAGCCGCGTGGGCACCCAGCAGTCAGGAACGTGACACACAATCATTGTCGCTCTGTGCACTGATACACCCTCCTCACAGGCAGGGCGCCGTCTTCTCCAGTCTGCTTTCTCAGCCCCTAACACAGTTGGCGCTCAGATATTGATTGGACTGGAGTAGTTTTTGACATCTTCCTGCTGAGGCCACCGTGGCTGCAGCAGGTTGAGGATGTACATTTGCAGGTAAAGAGCTCCGAAAAAGGCACGGCAGCGTTTTCAAGTGAATGGAAACAAAGGGGAAAGCCGTCTTCAGCTTTGTGGGGAAGGGGGAAGGGGTTTGCAGGCCCCTTCCCTCCCCCTCCCCCTCATTCCACTCTCCCGCCCTCCCCTCTCCCTGTGCCTCCTCTTGGACCGAAGGATCCAGGGTTCTTTTGACCGGACTCGCTTGTGGCTGTTAGGAGAGCGCATCTTCCTGAGTCTCCACGCTAACCGTGAGCTGCTGTTTCCAGCCACAGTGGAGGAGGGGTCTTAGCGGCTGCTTGCTTGTTCGGCCTTCCTTCTCCCTGCATTCTGCACAGAGCCTTTAATTAAAAGTGTGGCCAGGGTGCATTTGCATGGGGGTGTCTTTGTCACACAGCGGTGGCAATGACTCAGGGGAGCTGGGCAGTGAGCCCCGGCTGGACTCATCTCATTAGGCTCGCCGGGTCCTTGCCCCTCCTTGCTGGCTACCTGGGCTCTGCTAGGAAACGGGCCAGAGCCCTGTGGGAAATTCCTGAGGGCTTTTCCTATTGCCTGTCAGTCTCTTTCTAGGCATATTTGTTAGCCGGTTGGACAAGAAGGGGTTTTCTGGTCTGCTTGTACTCCAGGGCTGTGATTTGGTCCTCTGGGAATTGCGCCCTGAAGATGAATGTCTGGCAAACTTCTTGACAGGAGGTTATTTCCTCGTGTCCCATCCTGAGGGCTGAA
The DNA here is from genome assembly GCF_951394435.1 of Stenella coeruleoalba. Taxonomy (NCBI): domain Eukaryota; kingdom Metazoa; phylum Chordata; class Mammalia; order Artiodactyla; family Delphinidae; genus Stenella; species Stenella coeruleoalba. Next base: position 34,010,535 of record NC_137151.1, on the reverse strand, counting down.
GATGATGCCAGAGTTTGGGAGATAACCCTCCTTCCCCCAGTAAAGGGACCTGTTCCTCACTCTCTGCCAACTCTCCCATGCCTATCAGCTCATCCTTCCTTCCAGCTGATGGATGTGTTCATCCAGTCCTTAGCGAATTTCTGTTGCCTGTCTGCTCTGCTAGGTACGACAGAGGACATTAGGAAGTGGGACATGGACCCAGAGACTGTCATACAGAGTGAAGTAAGTCAGAAAGATAAAAACAAATATCATATATTAACACATATATGTGGAACCTAGAAAAATGGTACAGATGAACCGGTTTGCAAGGCAGAAATAGAGACACAGAGGTAGAGAACAAACGTATGGACACCAAGGGGGGAAGGCAGGGGGGAGGGTTGGGGATGGTGGGATGAACTGGGAGATTGGGATTGACATGTATATACTAATATGTATAAAACAGATAACTAATAAGAACCTGCTGTATAAAAAAAAATTACATTAAAAAAAAAAAGGAAGTGGGACAGTCTCTTGGTCCCCTTGAAGAGCTCCAGCCTAATGGGAAGGGGAACTCCACAGATGTCAGAGCAAATAGTGGGGACTAGAGGACTTTTACCGTCAATGAAAGGATGGACTAGAATAAACCCACTCACCAGCCTAGGAAGACAATAAGGAAGCTTATCTGACTCAGCTTAGCTTGGTGAGGGCTGGGGAGTGTTCCACTAGAATTCATAACCACAGGACTCACCTTGTGCAAGTTTGTGTTTGGAATTTTCCTAGGTTGATTTCCTAAGAAATAGATCCTGAGACTCTGAGATTTACTGCAAGAGGTGTATTGGGAGTAGAGGCTGGGAGAGGCTCTAAGGAATAATACCTGAAAGGGAGCAAGGGAATCAAGATTGGGCAGAGGGAGAAGTTGAACTTTGATGCTGTTACCTCAGAGGCTTGTCCCACAGGAACTTAGAAACTGGAATGGCCCTTCAGAATTTTCTAATTGAAGCAAGGTTGTCAGAGCAGTCATTGGTGTGAGCTGCCCCACGGAAAAGTGTAACCTTGGCAGAGGTAGCTTCCTTCAGTTGAGGCTGGTTCCAGGAGAGGGATGTAACTGTGAGCCGTCAGCAGCCCTCATTCCTGGTGGCTTGAGGAATGAATGCTCAGGTCCTGAGGGAGGATATACCGTGGCATCCGCTTTAGGAGTTTATCCTGCCCGAGTAGCCTAGGAACCCTCAAGCTGAGATATTAACAGAGACGTGGCTCTAGGTCAGAAATATCCCTGGAGTGTCTGAAAGAAGCAAGTGTAGAACCTCAGGTAAGTCCCAGCAGCATCCCATGGCTGATACTCCACCAAAGATGAGCTCATAATCCAACAATAGGAAGCTCCCGAGAAAAGATCCACCATGACTAAGTCAGACAGCATGTGATTAGAACTCCCAATTCCAGAGAAGAGAATTACCTGACAAAATCTTTAAAATGCGTATATGTAATGAGTAGACAATCAAAAAGGAATCAAACACACGAATGGAAAAGACACTGAAAAGACCAAATAGAAAATAACCAAAGAAATATATATTTTTGTTGTTTTTATGGAAGCCATAACATGGATGTAGTTTTGAAAAATTTAAGGACTATAACAGCCCCCACTCTCTCTCCTCTCTGTTTCCTCCTTGTCCCCATCCTGGCAATGACTTTGCCTCTCTAGTTAGTTGATCCTTGCATTTACTTATATCTGTATAAGTAACAGGCTTCTAATGCCAGCTCTTGAATTTTTGTCACTTAGGCATTATTTGTTGACTTCTCACCATGGAAGAAGATAATTTACCCTTTACCCTCCTCCTGGTCCCACACAAACATGCCGACTTCTCGAATTTCCATCCTTGCATAATAGTTATGCTTTGCATTATTATGACTACATAATTCTTGCTCACTGAGCTATAGGGTGAAGAACGATTACTTCTCTCCTGCACCATTTTTCATTTTCTCTTGGTTTTAATATCTGTTTTGTTTAGTCCTATGTTTACTTTTCTCTGCATCTATTTCTTATTAAACTCTAATTCAGCATTTTTATTCCAACCTCAACTTCTCTGTAATATTTTCAGATGCACTGATAATTCTGTCAGTTTCATCTTGAAGAAATCTCTCTTGGAGCTGTTTGACATCCTCTAATCTGTTTGGTTGCCCTTTTTATTAGGTGCCCAGCTGCATCCTAGGATCATCCTTCACAAGGGATTTGGGCATTCCCTGTATTTTTCTCCTCTGCTGAGTTCCCCGTTTCCTGGATACCACGTTCTCTCTTCTCTGATTGACACCCTTATCTTCTTTTAGCTCCTCTATCTAGGAAGGGGCGCAAGGGAAGGGAAGCTTTCAAGCCTGAAATGTCATTAATATATCCTGACACTTGACTGATGCCTTAATAGAAAATTCTCGGTAGGAAATAATGTTCCTTAAGAGTCTTGAAGTTCTTATTTGTAGGGTTACTATTTAAGTCCTAAACCTTTCTAAATCATAATCCTTTGTATGAGACTTGCTGCAGTAGGGTCTTTTTCATGAATGTATGCCCTTCCTTTCTATTTTTTTTAAATTTTCCATTTATCTTTTTCTGTCTTTCTGCTCTACATTGTGGGAAATTTCCTCCACTTTATACTCCTACGTTTCTATTGAGCTTTTCGTTCCTACTGTCAAGTTTATTTTTAATTGTCTGAGTGTGCCTTTTAAATAATCATCCAACTCTTGTTTTGTTGATCTTTTCCTTAGATCTTTTCTTATCTTTCTGAGCAAATATTAATGATAGTTAAAAAAAATCTTTTTCCGGTTCTTGTGTTGTCTTTCTCCAAGGTGCTTTTTTTTCCTGCTTGCCTTGGGTTCATGGCTCATGTGAGGAATCCTGTGAATGGTGATCCTTGATAGTCTGTTCATATTAAGAGTGGGTGTTAAAAAAAAAAAAGAGTGGGTGTTTACGCCTATGTTCATAGCAGCACTATTTACAATAGCCAAGACATGGAAACAACCTAAATGTCCATCAACAGATGAATGGATAAAGAAGTTGTGGCATATATACACAATGGAATACTACTCAGCCATAAAAAAGGAAATAATGCCATTTGCAGCAGCATGGATAGACCTAGAGATTATCATAGTAAGTGAAGTAAGGCAAACAGAGAAAGACAAATACTGTATATCACTCATATGTGGGATCTAAAATATGACACAGAGGAACTTACATACGAAACAGAAACAGACTCACAGATGTAGAAAACAGACTTGTGGTTGCCATGGGGGAGGGAGTGTGGGGGAGGGATGGATTGGGAGTTTGGAATTAGCAGATACAAACTATTATATAGAGAATGGGTGAACAACAAGGGCCTACTGTATAGTACAGGGAATTATATTCAATATCCTGTGATAAACCATAATGGAAAAAAAAAGAGACAAATAAAGTGGGTGTTTAAAAGCTGACTAGAATACACCATTGTAAAGCAATTATACTCCAATAAAGATGCTAAAAAAATAAAATAAAAAAATAATAAAAGCTGACTAGAGTTCTGAACATGTAGATGGACTTCCCTGTGGGTTAGACTGTTTTGTTGGGTGGATTCCAGTTTAATACTTCCTGATCTTTCCTCTTGGACTTCCTAGGTTGCCCAGAGAAGGGCTTTCTGATCTGCCTGGAGGGTAGACACCTGACTGCCTGAGTTTTGCGAGCTAAATTGAGGAGGAAGATTGAGATCTCAGCATTCTATTTGGAATTCTTAACTTGGTCTGCCGGTTAAGAGCTCAGTTTGATTTTCCCACCTTTAGCTGAGTCTGGTGTTCCTCCAACAAGAGACTGTTGCACCTTCTTCAGAGAATAAACCTCTAGTGTCTGATAGGAGTTGGGGAGGGAATCAGGAGGAGTGGTTTTTAAATAGACTTTGAACCAGTCATTCTGTTTTCAGTCTTCTCTTTGTTAACCTGTGCCACCAATTGTTGTTTTTTCTTCTTCAGTGCCCTGAGTGTAAATTGGGTTGCCTTTTTGCTTTCACACAGCTGTCTTAGGAATTTGCTTTCTGGAGTCTGTTAAATCAATTACTGCTTGCCCATATGTTTTCTAGCATCTAAAAATACTTTTTGCTGCCTCTTTCATTTTCTTTTTCTAATGGGGTTGTCTTTTTTTTTTTTTTTTTAAATATACCTCTACTTTTAGTGTAGTGAGTTTTTCAGAGGAAGCAAAAGTAACTGTGAGGAACCATCCTGCCATATTTCCCGGGAAGTGTCAAATACAGCAATTTATAGTGAAAAATGTAGTAAGTGAATCAGAAACCAATGAGAAATAGTGAACCAAAACATAGTCTGAGGAACTTACCCAGAATGTAGCACAAAGTAATTCTTCCCTTTCATATTTTCTAAGAGACATGAAAGTTAGGAAAATTTCTAAAATAAATGAATAAGGCTTCCCAAAGTAGAAAAAAAGAGGAAATAGAGAATAGTCAGTATTTTTAGAAGTGTCTGAGGCTGTTTTGGAATTGATGGAAGGAGTAGAATACATACGTTTCAAACGATTACAGGGGAAAAATAATTAAAAACTTATTTAGTAGGCAGCAGGAGAAGTGAAAAAAAAATGGAACAGAAAAAGCATAGAAAGGGCAAAAAGTAGAAACAAATCCAAACATTTGAGTAATTTTAAAAATATAAATGGATTAAATCCATTAGGTAAAAGTCAGATAGCTTGGATTTAAAAAATCTAGCTGTATACTGTTAGTAAGAGATAAACTTAAAACATAAGGATACAGAATGGCTTAAGTATAGGGATAGAAAATATGTCTGACAAATAGGAACAAAAGGTTTTTGTTGCTATATTAATCAGAGAAAATAGAGGCTTGAAGACAAAATGCATTATTAGGTATAAAGGGTGTTACTCTATAAACAAAGGTTCAGTTCACCCAGAAGACAAAACACTTGTGAATTTGTTATACCAAACAAAGCTCCAAAGCCCCTACCAAAATTGATGGAATTATAGGTAGAGATTGATAAATCATAATCATAATGGTAGACTTTATTGTAACTCCTATACTTGTTGACAGATGAAAAGACAAAAAACTAGTGAAGACATCGAATATTTGAATTATGGAATTAAGTGGTTTTCCAACATTTTTGACTGCTATCTGTAGTAAAAAATGCACATGTCACCTAGTATATCTGAACTTATATTTTATATATACACTACATGTCATCATATCTAAGCATATTTAATTATAATACGCAGCATGGTTTTTTTTTGTGCTACTAGGAAAATTAAAAAATGTTGTCATTGAACTATATCATAATGACCATGTGTGAATGACTTCATGTCACAGATTGTAAAATTAGAAAAAAAAAAAGTACACTTGAACATTTCTCTTTCATTTGAAAAAAGTGCTGGTCACAACCTAATAAATTGATTTTGTGTGCCACCAGTGAGTTGTAACTTTCAGTTTAAAGAACACTGACCCAATGGGTCAATGTAGAACCATGTGTCCAACAAGTCTGTTTAACGTTATGGAACATTTTAAAATGTGACCACTTCCATAGTCACAATGGAAGTCTCATCTAATTATTAAGAATCTATATTTTACAGTGTTCTCTATCCACAGTGCAATGAACACTTGGAATCAAGTATAGTTAAAATAGTTCTGTATATCATGACATGTGTGGGAAATTAACACCTTTCTGAGTATCTCAAGGGGGAGAGATCTTAAATATTTAAAAATATTTAGAACTTAAAGGAAATTAGACACTAAAAATTGATGAGCAAGACTAAAACAAGAGACTAAGAAAGGGAAAAGCAGTAAATCCAAAATAGGTGGAAGGAAGAAAACAATACATTTAAGAGTACAAATTAATGAAAGAGAAAAAGATACAGTAGAATCAATAAAACTAAAAGCTGTTTAAGACTGATAAAATAAGCTTAACTCTGGTAAGACTGATCATAACAGCAAAGGAATGAGTGAAAAGTACTTAGAAGTTAAATGAAGAATAATAATTAGTAATAAAGAAAAATTTAGGTAACAAGACTATTATTTACAGTTTTATGCACATAAATTTGAAAGCTTAGGTGAAATGCATGGTTTCCTAGAATCATAATCTGTCATGATTGACTCAAAGAAAAAAATGACCAAGTATGCCTGACTTAAATTAAACAAGTTAATCTAGGCCATTGGTTCTCATCCAGGTATGATTTTGCACCTAACTCTCTGCCCCCTCCATTGTCAAGGGACATTTGGCAACATCAGGAGACATATTTGGTTGTCACAACTGGGGTTAGGAGTGCTACTGGCATCTGGCTGGCAGAGGCCAGGGATGCTGTTAAACATCCCACAATGCATAGGACAGTCCCCCACCAGACAAAGAATTATCTGGCCCAAAATATCAATAGTCCAAGGTTGAGAAACTCAGATCTAGGCCAACATGGTTTTACAGGTGTTTTTATGAATATTCAAGGATTAGATAATCCCACTCTCATGTATTCTGTTTCACTGAAAAAGAAGGAAAGCTTCCCATATCATTAAAAAAAATTATTTATTTATTTGGCTGCACCGCACAGCAGGTGGGATCTTAGTTTCCCAACCAGGGGTTGAACCCAGGCCCCCTACATTGGAGTCTTAACCACTGCACCATCAGGGAAGTCCTCCCATATCATTTTGAGAGTAGTACTAGCTTGATAACAAAAACCAAAGATGACAGAGAAGGATTTATAGATAAGTATCACTCATGAATATAGATGTGAAAATCTTAAATAAGATATTAGCAAGCTGAATCTCTCTGTGTTTATATAACAAAACAGTAAATAACCGTCATTACCATATTGTGTTAATTTTGGAATGCAAGGATGGTGTAGTTACAACAGTTATTACATAATTCACCATGTTTATAAATTAAGCGGAAAAGTCATAGCATCTCTCAGTAGAATTCAAGGCAAGATAAAAACTTATAGCAAAGAAGGGAATTGTTTTAGCCTGATAAAGGGTATCTAACTTAAAATGTCAACAATTATAAGTGATAAAGATTAGAAGCAGTTCCATAAAATCTAGAATGAAGATAAGGATGCTGCTATTATCCCTTCTCCTTAACATTATTCTTGATGTCCCAGCCAGTGCAATAAGGCAAGGAAAAGAAATAAAAGTACACATATTGACTGGAGAGGGGGAAAAAAAGAAACCAGCATTACTCATGGATAGTATAGTCTGCTGTACATAGAAAAGACGAGAGAGTCTGCAGACACTGTTGGAAGAAATGAGAAATTTCAGCAAAGTTGATGTGGATGGGTAGAAGTTTAATATACAAAAATCAGACAGCAACAGTCAGCTCTACCCACCACCAGTCCCTCCCATCAGGAACCTTGCACAGACCTCTTAGATAGCCTCATCCACCACAGGGTAGACAGCAGAAGGAAGAACTACAATCCTGCAGCCTGTGGAACAAAAACCACATTCACAGTAAGATAGACAAGATGAAAAGGCAGAGGGCTATGTACCAGATGAAGGAACAAGGTAAAACCCAAGAAAAACAACTAAAAGAAGTGGAGATAGGAAACCTTCCAGAAAAAGAATTCAGAATAACGATAGTGAAGATGATCCAGGACCTTGGAAAAAGAATGCAGGCAAAGATCGAGAAGATGCAAGAAATGATTAACAAAGACCTAGAAGAATTAAAGAACAAAGAAACAGATGAACAATACAATAACTGAAAACTACACTAGAAGAACTCAAGCAGAATAACTGAGGCAGAAAAACTGATAAGTGACCTGAAAGAAAGAATGGTGGAATTCACTGCTGCGGAACAGAATAAAGAAAAAAGAATGAAAAGAAATGAAGACAGCCTAAGAGACCTCTGGGACAACATTAAACACAATAACATTCGCATTATAGGGGTCCCAGAAGAAGAAGAAGAAGAGAGAGAGGAAGGAACAGAAAATATTTGAAGAGATTATAGTTGAAAACTTCCCTAACATGGGACAGGAAGTAGCCACCCAAGTCCAGGCAGTGCAGCGACTCCCACACAGGATAAACCCAAGGAGAAACACGCTGAGACACATAGTAATCAAATTGGCAGAAATTAAAGACAAAGAAAAATTATTGAAAGCAGCAAGGGAAAAACAACAAATAACATACAAGGGAACTCCCATAAGGTTAACAGCTGATTTCTCAGCAGAAACTCTACAAGCCAGAAGGGAGTGGCATGATATACTGAGAGTGATGAAAGGGAAGAACCTACAACCAAGATTACTCTACCCGGCAAGGATCTCATTCAGATTGGATGGAGAGATCAAAAGCTTTACAGACAAGCAAAAGCTAAGAGAATTCAGCACCACCGAACCAGCTCTACAACAAAGGCTAAAGGAACTTCTCTAAGTGGGAAACACAAGAGAAGAAAAGGACCTACAAAAACAAATCCAAAACAATTAAGAAAATGGTCATAGGGACATACGTATCGATAATTACTTTAAACATGAATGGATTAAATGCTCCAACCAAAAGACACAGGCTTGCTGAATGGATACAAAAACAAGACCCATATATATGGTGTCTACAAGAGACCCACTTAAGACCGAGGGACACATACAGGCTGAAAGTGAGGGGATGGAAAAAGATATTCCATGCAAATGGAAATCAAAAGAAAGCTGGAGTAACAATACTCATATCAGATAAAATAGACTTTAAAACAAAGAATGTTACAAGAGACAAGGAAGGCCATTACATAATGATCAAGGCGTCAATCCAAGAAGAAGATATAACAATTTTAAATATATACATGCCCCCAACATAGGAGCACCTCAATGCATAAGGCAACTGCTAACAGCTATAAAAGAGGAAATCGACCGTAACACAGTAATAGTGGGGGACGTTAACACCTCAGTTACATCATCCAAAATGACAATAAATTAGGAAACAGAAGCTCTAAATGACACAATAAACCAGATAGATTTAATTGATATTTATAGGACATTCCATCCAAAAACAGCAGATTACACTTTCTTCTCAAGTGTGCATGGAACATTCTCCAGGATAGATCACATCTTGGGTCACAAATCAGTAAATTTAAGAAAATTGAAATCATATCAAACATCTTTTCTGACCACAGAGCTATGAGATTAGAAATGATTTACTGGGAAAAAAACGTAAAGAACACAAACACATGGAGGCTAAACAGTATGTTACTAAATAACCAAGAGAGCACTGAAGAAATCAAAGAAAAATCAAAAACTACCTAGAGGGGGCTTCCCTGGTGGCGCAGTGGTTGAGAGTCCGCCTGCCCATGCAGGGGACGCGGGTTCGTGCCCTGGTCCGGGAAGATCCCACATGCCGCGGAGCAGCTGGTCCCGTGAGCCATGGCCATTGAGCCTGCGCATGCGGAGCCTGTGCTCCATAATGGGAGGGACCACAACAGTGAGAGGCCCGCGTACCGCAAAAAAAACAAAACAAAAAAACCCCAACTACCTAGAAACAAATGACAATGAAAACAGGACGATCCAAAACCTATGGGATGCAGCAAAAGCAGTTCTAAGAGGGAAGTTTATAGCTATACAAACCTACGTCACGATACAAGAAAAATCTCACATAAACAATCTAACCTTACATCTAAAGAAACTAGAGAAAGAAGAACAAATCCCAAAGTTAGCAGAAGGAAAGAAATCATAAAGATCAGACCAGAAATAAATGAAATAGAAACAAAGAAAACGATAGCAAAGATCAATAAAACTAAAAGCTTGTTCTTTGAGAAGATAAACAAAATTGATAAACCATTAGCCAGACTTATCAAGAAAAAGAGGGAGAGGACTCAAATCAATAAAACTAGAAATGAAAAAGGAGATGTTACCACAGATACCACAGAAATACAAAGCATCCTAAGAGACTGCTACAAGCAACTCTATGCCAATAAAATAGACAATGTGGAAGAAATGGACAAATTCTTAGAAAGGTATCACCTTCCAAGACTGAACCAGGAAGAAATAGAAAATATGAACATGCCAATCACAAGTAATGAAATTGAAACTGTGATCAAAAATCTTCCAACAAACAAAAGTCCAGGACCAGATGCCTTCACAGGTGAATTCTATCAAACATTTAGAGAAGAGCTAACACCCATCCTTCTCAAACTCTTCCAAAAAATTGCAGAGGAAGGAACACTCCCAAACTCATTCTATGAGGTCACCATCACCCTGATACCAAAACCAGACAAAGATACTACAAAAAAGAAAATTACAGACCAATATCACTGATGAATATAGACGTAAAAATTCTCAACAAAATACTAGCAAACAGAATCCAACAACACTTTCAAAGGATCATACACCATGATCAAGTGGGATTTATGCCAGGGACGCAAGGATTCTTCAATATATGCAAATCAATCAATGTGATACACTATATTAACAAGCTGAAGAATAAAGACTATATGATCGTCTCAATAGATGCAGAAAAAACTTTTGACAAAATTCAACACCAATTTATGATAAAAACTCTCCAGAAAGTAGGCATAGAGGGAACCTACCTCAACATAATAATGGCCATATACAACAAACCCACAGCAAACATCATTCTCAATGTGAAAAACTGAAAGCTTTTCCTCGAAGATCAGGGACAAGACAAGGATGTCCACTCTGATCACTGTTATTCAACATAGTTTTGGGAGTCCTAGCCACGGCAATCAGAGAAGAAAAAGAAATAAAAATGAATACAAATTGGAAAAGAAGAAGTAAAACTGTCACTCTTTGCAGATGACATGATAGTATACATAGAGAATCCTAAAGATCCCACCAGAAAACTACTAGAGTTGATCAGTGAATTTGGTAAAGTTGCAGTATACAAAATTAATGCACAGAAATCTCTTGCATTCCTATACATTAATGATGGAAAATCTGAAAGAGAAATTAAGGAAACACTCCCATTTACCATTGCTACAAAAAGTATAAAATACCTAGGAATAAACCTACCTAGGGAGAGAAAAGAACTGTATGCAGCAAACTATAAGACACTGATGAAAGAAATTAAAGATGACACCAACAGATGGAGAGATATACCATGTTTTTAGACTGGAAGTATCAATATTGTGAAAATGACTATACTACCCAAAGTAATCTACAGATTCAGTGCAATCCCTATGTGGTACATATATACAATGGAATATTACTGAGCCATAAAAAGGAACGAAATTGGGTCATTTGTTGACTTGGATGGTCTATATACTGTCATACAGAGTTAAGTAAGTCAGAAAGAGAAAAACAAATGTTGTATATTAACGCATATATGTGGAACCTAGAAAAATGGTACAGATGAACTGCTTTGCAGGGCAGAAATTGAGACACAGATGTAGAGAACAAACGTATGGACACCAAGGGGGGAAAGCGGAGGGGCTGGTGGTGGTGGTGGTGTGAAGAACTGGGCATTTAAGATTGATATGTGTGCACTGATGTGTATAAAATTGATAACTAGTAAGAACCTGCTGTATAAAAAAATAAATAAAATAATATTCAAAAATTCAAAAAGTAATCAATTGTGTTCCTATACAATGGCAAACCAGAAGTAGAATTTTTAATTTTCAAAACAATACCATGTCTTATAGTAACAAACCAAAAGGAATAAATCTACATACAATTCCTTAATGCCGAAATTTAGAAAATATTAAAACTCATGAAATAAAATAAAATAGAATAATGCGAAAAATCGTGTTTTCATGATTGGGAAGACAATGTAATAAAGATATTAATTTTCCTTAGATTAACCTGAATACGTGCAATTTCACTAAGAATTCCAATAGTTTTTTTTTTTTTCCAGTAAAGTTGGTAAGCTCTAAAATTTATGTGGAGGAATAAAATGCTAAGAATATTTAGGATGATTTTGAAGAACGAGGTGCATGCACTTGTCTAAACCTTAAAAACTAGAGCAGTTGATGACTTCCCTGGTGGTCCAGTAGTTAAGACTGTGCTTCCACTTCAGGGGGTCATGTTCAGTCCTTCGTCAGGTAACTAAGATCCTACGTCCTGCGCAGCGTGGCCACAAAATAACAACAACAACAAAAAAAACTAGAGCAGTTGAGATTGTGTTTTTAGGGAGAAACAGACCAAGGAAGTGGAATAGGGAGTTCAGAATTAGCACCACACGTATATGGAAATTTTTTTTTTTTTTTTTTTGTGGTACGCGGGCCTCTCACTGCTGTGGCCTCTTCCGTTGCAGAGCACAGGCTCCGGACGCGCAGGCTTAGCGGCCATGGCTCATGGGCCCAGCCGCTCCATGGCATGTGGAATCTTCCAGGACCGGGACACGAACCCGTGTCCCCTGCATGGGCAGGTGGACTCTCAACCACTGCGCCACCAGGGAAGCCCCGTATATGGAAATTTGATATGCGAGAGAGGTAGCGTCACAAGTTGGGGAGGGAAATAACCGTACTGAAACAATTGGCTGTCTGCACAGAAAAAATGAAAATAAATTTCTACCTGCTACCATACACAAATGTAAATTTCAAGTGAGTTAAGACATTAAACCTGAAAAGCAGGAATTTAAAACTTTTAAATTAAAATATGAGAATATGCATATGACATTGCAGTAAAGAAAGTTTGTAAATTTAAGACAGAAAGTACAAACATCAATAAATTTAACCACAGGAATGAAAAGCATGAATAAATTTAACATTAATAAAATAAACATCAATAAATTTACCTACAAGCAGACTAAACTATTTGTGCATAAGAAAGAACTATGTAAAACAGAAGATGAGCCTATGACCGGGAGAAGGTATTTACAAAGCATGCAACTTTTATGTGTGTTTAAGAGATACACAGACTGTTCATAGCACTTTTGTTTCTAATGACAAAAAACTGGGAGGGAGACAGATGTCCATTAACAGGAGATTTGATAAATTGCAGTGTCTTAATACTGTGTATCTCTATATATAGCTTCAGTTTGCAGCTTTATGAGATCCAATGTACCCTTTTTATAACAAATACTTCATCATACCTATTTCACTATCTTAAAGTTTCATCTATACATAAAATTTACAAAAATAGTATTGTATCCTAAATGTAATATACTGGAGAAATAAAAGGAAGATAATTTTGAAGAAAATAGTGTATATGTGAATATATAAATGCTTGGTGTGATGATATTATTAGATACAACTAAGCAGTTAGTTTATTACACCTGCAAATAAGGAAGAAGTTGATATATAAGAGAAATAAGATCCCATTGTTGACATTTTCCTTTGTAGGACATTTTGAAACAAGGGCTAAAGAGGTATATTGGTGTGCACACGCAGAGTCATCATGAACGTGACAGCTACAAGGACAGATTGATACAATGACTTATTGAAAAAATGACTTAGTCATTGATACAATGACTTATTGAGAAAATCGATTGTAAAAATGACTTACAGTCTTGTCAAACTATGTCTTGGTGATTGCTATTCTGGGTCAACTTTTCCCAGGTAGAAGGTGTAGCTTGATGTCTTTCTATTTCAGAAACGTTTCTTAAATTATAGTTTTTAGTATTCTGTTCTATTTCGTTTTATACCTTAGGAACTTCAGGTGTAGGTGTGTTGGATCTTCTTTTTTTTTTAATTTTTGAAATTTATTTTATTTACTTTTTTATACAGTAGGTTCTTATTAGTCATCAATTTTATACACATCAGTGTATCCATGTCAATACCAATGGCCCAATTCATCACACCACCATCCCCACCCCCCCCGCGCCTTTCCCCCCTTGGTGTCCATACGTTTGTTCTCTACATCTGTGTTTCAAGTTCTGCCCTGCAAACCGGTTCATCTGTACCATTTTTCTAGGTTCCACATATATGCATTAATATACGATATTTGTTTTTCTCTTTCTGACTTACTTCACTCTGTATGACAGTCTCTAGATCCATCCGCGTCTCAAATGACCCAATTTCGTTCCTTTTTATGGCTGAGTAATATTCCATTGTATATATAAGTACCACATCTTCTTTATCCATTCGTCTGTCGATGGGCATTTAGGTTGCTTTCACGACCTGGCTGTTGGGGTGCATGTGTCTTTTTGAATTATGGTTCACTCTGGGTATATGCCTAGTAGTGGGATTGCTGGATGATATGGTAATTCTATTTTTAGTTCTTTAAGGAACCTCCATATTGTTCTCCATAGTGGCTATATCAATTTACATTCCCACCAACAGTGCAGGAGGGTTCCCTTTTCTCCACACCCTCTCCATCATTTGTTGTTTGTAGATTTTCTGATGATGCCCATTCTAACTGGTGTGAGGTGATACCTCATTATAGTTTTGATTTGCATTTCTCTAACTAGTGATGTTGAGCAGCTTTTCATGTGCTTCTTGGCCATCTGTATGTCTTTTTTGGAGAAATGTCTATTTAGGTCTTCTGCCCATTTTTGGATTGGGTTGTTTCTTTAGTATTGAGCTGCATGAGCTGTTTATATATTTTGGAGATTAATCTTTTGTCCATTGATTCGTTTGCAAATATTTTCTCCCATTCTGAGGGTTGTCTTTTCGTCTTGTTTATGGTTTCCTTTGCTGTGCAAAAGCTTTGCAGTTTCATTAGGTCCCGTTTGTTTATTTTTGTTTTTATTTCCATTACTGTAGGAGGTGGATCAAAAAAGATCTTACTGTGATTTATGTCAAAGAGTGTTCTTCCTGTGTTTTCCTCTAAGAGTTTTATAGTGTTGAGGCTTACATTTAGGTCTCTAATCCTTTTTGAGTTTATTTTTGTGTTTGGTGTTAGGGAGTGTTCTAAGTTCATTCTTTTACATATAGCTGTCCAGTTTTCCCAGCACCACTTATTGAAGAGACTATCTTTTCTCCATTGTATATCCTTGCCTTCTTTGTCATAGATTAGTTGACTATAGGTGCCTGGGTTTATCTCTGGGCTTTGTATATTGTTCCATTGATCTATGTTTCTGTTTTTGTGCCAGTATGATATTGTCTTGATTACTGTAGCTTTGTAGTATAGTCTGAAGTCAGGGAGTCTGATTCCTCCAGCTCCGTTTTTTTCCCTCAAGACTGCTTTGGCTATTCGGGGTGTTTTGTGTCTCCATACAAATTTTAAGATTTTTTTGTTCTAGTTCTGTAAAAAGTGACATTGGTAATTTGATAGGGATTGCATTGAATCTGTAGATTGCTTTGGGTAGTACAGTCATTTTCATAATATTGATTCTTCCATTCCAAGAACATGGTATATCTCTCCATCTGCTGGTATCAGTGACTTATAGTTTTCTGCATACAGGTCTTTTGTCTCCTTAGGTAGGTTTATTCCTAGGTATTTTATTCTTTTTGTTGCAATGGTAAATGGGAGTGTTTCCTTAATTTCTCTTTCAGATTTTTCATCATTACTGTATAGGTATGCAAGCAATTACTGTGCATTAATTTTGTGTCCTGCAACTTTTCCAAATTCATTGCTTAGCTCTAGTAGTTTTCTGGTGGCATCTTTAGGATTCTCTATGTATAGTATCATGTCATCTGCAAAGAGTGACAGTTTTACTTCTTCTTTTCCAATTTGTATTCCTTTTATTTCTTTTTCTTCTCTGATTGCCGTGGCTAGGACTTCCAAAAGTATGTTGAATAATAGTGGTGAGAGTGGACATCCTTGTCTTATTCCTGATCTTAGAGGAAATGCTATCAATTTTTCACTACTGAGAATGATGTTTGCTGTGGGTTTGTCGTATATGGCCTTTATTGTGTTGAGGTAAGTTCCCTCTATGCCTACTTTCTGGAGAGTTTTTATCGTAAATGGGTGTTGAATTTCATCAGAAGCTTTTTCTGCATCTATTGAGACGATCATATGGTTTTTATACTTCAGTTTGTTAATATGGTGTATCACATTGATTGATTTGCGTATATTGAAGAATTCTTGCATCCCTGGAGTGAATCCCACTTGATCATGGTGTATGATCCTTTGAATGTGTTGTTGGATTCTGTTAGCTAGTAGTTTGTTGAGGATTTTTGCATCTATATTTATCAGTGATATTGGTCTGTAATTTTCTTTTTTGTAGTATCTTTGTCTGGTTTTGGTATCACGGTGATGGTGGCCTCATAGATTGAGTTTGGGAGTGTTCCTTCCTGTGCAGTTTTTTGGAAGAGTTTGAGAAGGATGGGTGTTAGCTCTTCTCTAAATGTTTGATAGAATTCACCTGTGAAGCCATCTGGTCCTGAACTTTCGTTTGTTGGAAGAGTTTTGATCACAGTTTCAATTTCATTACTTGTGATTGGCCTGTTCATATTTTCTGTTTCTTCCTGGTTCAGTCTTGGAAGGTGATACCTTTCTAAGAATTTGTCCATTTCTTCCAGGTTGTGTATTTTATTGGCATAGAATTGCTTGTAGTAGTCTCTTAGGATGCTTTGAATTTCTGCAGTGTCTGTTGCCCCTTCTGCCTTTTCATTTCTATTTTTATTGATTTGAGTCCTCTCCCTCTTTTTCTTGATGAATCTGGCTAATGGTTTATCAGTTTTGTTTATCTTGTCAAAGAACCAGCTTTTAGTTTTATTGATCTTTGGTATTGTTTTCTTTGTTTCTATTTCATTTACTTCTGCCCTGATCTCTATAATTTCTTTCCTTCTGCTAACTTTGGGTTTTGTTTGTTCTTCTTTCTCTAGTTCCTTTAGGTGTAAGTTTAGATTGTTTATGTGAGATTTTTCTTGTGTCTTGAGGTAGGCTTGTATAGCTATAAACTTCCCTCTTAGAACTGCTTTTGCTGCATCCCATAGGTTTTGGATCGTTGTGTTGTCATTGTCCTTTGTCTCTTAGGTATTTTTTGATTTCATCTTTGATTTCTTTGACGGTCCTGGATCATCTTCACTATCATTATTCTGAATTCTTTTTCTGGAAATTTCTGTAATTTGTTTCTAATCTCATAGTGTTGTGGTCAGAAAAGATGCTTGATATGATTTCAGTTTTCATAGAATTACTGAGGCTTGATTTGTGCCCCAAGATGTGATCTATCCTGGAGAATGTTCCATGCACACTTGAGAAGAAAGTGTAATCTGCTGTTTTTGGATGGAATGTCCTATAAATATCAATTAAATCCATCTGGTCTCTTGTGTCATTTAAAGCTTCAGTTTCTTTATTTATATTCATTTTGGATGATGTGTCCATTGGTGTCAGTGAGGTGTTAAAGTCCCCCACTATTAGTTTGTTACTGTCAATTTCCTCTTTTATAGCTGTTAGCAGTTGCCTCATGTATTGAGGTGCTTCTATGTTGGGGGCATATATATATTTATAATTGTTATATATTCTTCTTGGATTGATGCCTTGATCATTATGTAGTGTCCTTCCTTGTCTCTTGTAACATTCTTTGTTTTAAAGTCTATTTTATCTGATATGAGTATTGCTACTCCAGCTTTCTTTTGATTTCCATTTGCATGGAATATCTTTTTCTATCCCCTCACTTTCAGCCTGTATGTGTCCCTCGGTCTGAAGTGGGTCTCTTGTAGACACCATATATATGGGTCTTGTTTTTGTATCCATTCAGCAAGCCTGTGTCTTTTGGTTGGAGCATTTAATCCATTCACGTTTAAGGTAATTATCAATACGTATGTTCCTATGACCATTTTCTTAATTGTTTTGGATTTGTTTTTGTAGGTCCTTTTCTTCTCTTGTGTTTCCCTCTTAGAGAAGTTCCTTTAGCCTTTGTTGTAGAGCTGGTTTGGTGGTGCTGAATTCTCTTAGCTTTTGCTTGTCTGTAAAGCTTTTGATTTCTCCATCCAATCTGAATGAGATCTTTGCCGGGTAGAGTAATCTTGGTTGTAGGTTCTTCCCTTTCATCACTTTAAGTATATCATGCCACTCCCTTTTGGCTTGTAGAGTTTCTGCTGAGAAATCAGCTGTTAACCTTATGGGAGTTCCCTTGTATGTTATTTGTTGTTTTTCCCTTGCTGCTTTCAATAATTTTTCTTTGTCTTTAATTTCTGCCAATTTGATTACTATGTGTCTCAGCGTGTTTCTCCTTGGGTTTATCCTGTGTGGGAGTCGCTGCACTGCCTGGACTTGGGTGGCTACTTCCTGTCCCATGTTAGGGAAGTTTTCAACTATAATCTCTTCAAATATTTTCTGTTTCTTCCTCTCTCTCTTCTTCTTCTTCTTCTGGGACCCCTATAATGCGAATGTTATTGTGTTTAATGTTGTCCCAGAGGTCTCTTAGGCTGTCTTCATTTCTTTTCATTCTTTTTTCTTTATTCTGTTCCGCAGCAGTGAATTCCACCATTCTTTATTTCAGGGCACTTATCAGTTTTTCTGCCTCAGTTATTCTGCTATTGATTCCTTCTAGTGTAGTTTTCATTTCAGTTATTGTATTGTTCATCTGTGTTTGTTCTTTAATTTTTCTAGGTCTTTGTTAAACATTTCTTGCATCTTCGCGATCTTTGCCTCCATTCTTTTTCCGAGGTCTTGGATCATCTTCACTGTCATTTATCTGAATTCTTTTTCTGGAAGGTTGCCTGTCTCCTCTTCATTTAGTTGTTTCTCTGTGGTTTTATCTTGTTCCTTCATCTGGAACATATCCCTCTGCCTTTTCATCTTGTCTGTCTTTCTGTGAATGTGGTTTTGTTCCACAGACTGCAGTATTGTAATTCTTCTTCCTTCTGCTGTCTACCCTCTGGTGGATGAGGTTGTCTAAGAGGTTTTTGTAAGTTTTCTGATAGTGTTGGATCTTCTTTACCTTTCATCTGTATCTGTTAATTTTCCTCAAATCTTTTAAGTTTCATTTCTTTTTGAGTTTAAAGATTTTCCTCCTTTCCATTTTCTAGAAAATAGTATTACTATTTTTTTTTGCTCTTGTGGTCTTTCTAGTGTTTTCTTTATTGCTGAAATGAAAATTTTCTTTTAGTTTTAAGCCTTTGCTGAGTTCTCTCATCTGTTTTTCAAATGTTTTATTTCTCCAATCACATGTTTCTGAAGTTTTAAATATATTTTCCATACATGTGTCACTTTCTTTATTTCTATGTGTTCCCTTTGAGATGCTGTGCTAGAGTTGGCATCAGTTTAGTGAGCATGTTTTTCTTGTGTGTGTGTGTTCACGTAGAGGGGCATTTTCGTGCTTCTCATTCTTTTATTTAATTGAGTAATATTTGGGTGCAGTCTTTTTCTGTGACTCATGTTTATTTATTTATTTTTAAAATAAATTTATTTATTTATTTATCGCTGTGTTGAGTCTACGTTGCTGCGCACAGGTTTTCTCTAGTTGAAGCCAGCAGGGGCTACTCTTCGTTGTCGTTTTCCGGCTTCTTATTGCAGTGGCTTCTCTTGTTGTGGAACATGGGCTCTAGGCACACAGGCTTTAGTAGTTGCGGCACGCAGGCTCAGTAGTTGTGGTGCACGGCCTTAGTTGCTCTGCAGCATGTGGGATCTTCCCGGACCGGGGCTCGAATCCATGTCCCCTGCATTGCCAGGGGATTATTAATCACTGCGCCATCAGGCAAGTCCCCTGTGACTCATGTTTAAATGAAACAAGTCTTCCTGTACTTGTACGAGGAAGGGTAAGTTTGGAGAGGTTTTTGAGCATGAGAGTTTCTAGAAGTCTGTCTTTTTTTTTTTTTTTTTCCATAAAGTGATTTAAAAAATATGGCCTCTTTCTTTGGGTCTGCCTCCTATTCTTTGGTTTTCTGCCTGTTTTTCATTTTTCATTATGATGGAGCTTTCCTTTGCCCCAGCTGTTTCTGATCTTTTTTGTTTGGATTCTGCTTCTAGTAATTTTTTCTCAGTGTGGAACTCTGTCCTAAAAAAGAGGTTTGCCACGCTAGTTCAGCGCACACAGCTTTAACAGACCTTATTGCTGTTCCTTGTCCATGAATTGGAGCTTGTGACGCTTTCTCTCAGTTTGGGCTGCCGTTCTCAGATTGACCTATTACTCATTCTGGTGGTTATCTGTTGATTTTGGGGTTTTCCCTTCTGTTTCTTCCCTATCACTGCTGATAGTATGAAGGTCAGTGCTCATATTTTATGTTTTCTGTAAATGCCTTTCACCTAGCTTTGTTGTAAATGTTTGAGTTTTTGATTTTTCTATCCTAGTTTCTCTGTTGTTTTTATGGCAGAATTCAGGGAGATTAAAAAAAAAAAGCCTACCATTTCTATCTTACCAGAAAATCTTGGAGCTTATATTTCTTACCTGGGTACCTTATCCATGATAGGTTTTTTTTTTTTTTTTCAATTCAGGGAAATTCCTGGCATTCCTGTTAATTGCATTTAGAAACATTGTAGCATTTTTACATGACAAGTGAACTTTGTTTATTTGATGAAGTACAGTTTCAAAATGGAGACTTCTTGATATTGTTTTTGAAAAAGAGTAGTGTGTATATATAGTCATTTTGTGAGCATTTGGATCTAATCCCAGGTTATTCTTTACTGTGAACGAGGAAATATGGTATCAGAACTGAAGAGATATTTATCATGGAGTAATTGATGTACCAGTCTCCTGAAAGCAGAGGCTTAAACTAAAACTTTACATGTCCCATAAAGAGAGCATTCTTAGGGAATGATTTTTATACAAAAGAGGGCTATTTTTTGTTCGAAGCAGGGACAGACACAATTTATTTCTGGTGAAATAAGAATAAGTTCTTGGTTGCAAGTAGATTTCAGTACCTTTAAGTGATGAAGTCACCATGCTAAGGACACTAGACCTTCAGTTCTCCAGTAGTGCCCGCTGCATAGGGCAGAGGGAAGGTTCCTCTTTCCACATACCACCATGTCTAAGTTGCCATCATGGAGATTCTTTACTCTCTTTAGGTAAATTCTGATGTTCCCCCAGACTTTGTTTGAATACATCTACTATTGAGATTCTAGTAATTTAGTGGTACCCAGTTTATGTTGCCCAATCCTAACTTCAGAAAGTTTTGGGACTTCCCTGGTGATCCAGTGGTTAAGATTCTGTGCTTCCACTGCACTGCAGGGGGCATGGGTTCGATCCCTGGTCAGGGAACTAAGATCCTGCATGCTGTGTCCTATAGCCAAAAATTAAAAATAAAATAAAAAATTTAAAAAAAAAAAGAGTTTTTTTTTCGTGGTCAGATGAAATGTCTTTTTCTTTTTTTAATTAATTAATATTTGGCTGCGTTGGGTCTTCATTGCTGCCTGTGGGCTGTCTCTAGTTGCAGTCAGCAGGGGTACTCTTCATTGCGTTGTGCGGGTTTCTCATTGCGGTGGCTTCTCTTGTTGCAGAGCTCAGTCTCTAGGCGTGTGGGCTTCACTAGTTGTGGCACGCCAGCTCAGTAGTTGTGGCTCGCAGGCTCTAGAGTGCCAGCTTAGTAATTGTGGCGCACGGGCTGAGTTGCTCCGCGGCATGTGAGATCTTCCCAGACCAGGGCTCGAACCCGTGTCCCCTGCATTGGCAGGTGGGTTCTTCATTGTGCCACCAGGGAAGTGCTGTTTTTCTAACTACTGCTTCTTAGTTATTATTTTCCTAGCTAACATTTTATCAAGCACATATATACTGGCCACTGTGGTAAATGCTTTACATACATGATTATACTTAATTTGTACACCAGTGCTCTGAGGTAGTTTTGTCATTCCCCTCTTTGTAGACAGGGATTTTTAAGTCTCAGAGAAGTCATGGAACTTTCTGGAGGTCCTAGAGCTAATAAGAGATAGATATTGTATTCACATCCTGATCAGCTTCACTGTAGAGTCTGTGTTGTTATCCACAGGATGAATCTCTGTTTCCACATGGCGGAACTTCGGAGTGAGCTTATCTTGTTGACTTGTCACCTCTTCTAAAGACTGAGCATCCCGAACTCTTCCGCTTTTCCTGTGTGAGGTAGATTTTGGAGCCCACTGTCTTGGCCAACCTTGTCTGGACTTACAGGTGATAGGTGTCCTGTTTAAAGTGATGCCCAGAGGTGAAGACTGTTCTCTAGGTTATGTCATCAACAGAGACCAGTTATCAGTGATTACCTCTGAAGATGCGGAATTCACACTCATTCACATTTATGCAGGTGAAGTGTAGAAGATTCATCATCTGTAGGCTCTGATTCAGTTTGGGGTCATCTAAAATTGCTAGAGTTAATTTTTTTAAATTTGTTGTATTTTTTATACCTTGCTCTTCAGGCAGGGGCCATACTGGTACCTGCTGATGCTCACAGAGGACAGGAGGAATGGCAGAATTTCTCAGAAATAAGGGATTAGAGAAAAAAAAAGATGGTTCTGGTAGCAGTGATGAGGGTGATGCTGGGCAGAGGCAGGAGATGACTTAAATTGAGATATCCTGAATTTAGCTCCTGGTGCTACTTGGAGAAGGAAACAGCTGGTGGTCAGTGGGAAATGTGGGCCTGGGAATGAGGTAGATACAGACAGGGAGATGGACTTTGGGGGTGTTTACATCAGGGCAGGGGAGTGGGTAACACAGCCTAGGATCATGATGAGACAGGAGGTGCTGGGGACTGAATTGTGTCCCCCCCAAATCATATGTTGAAACCCTGTGCCCACACATGTGACAATATTTGGAATGGGGCTTTTTGGGGAGGTGATTAGGTCTAGATAATTAGGTTTAGATAATTTGGGGAGGTGATTAGGTTGTGTGTGTGTGTGGTTAGAGGTTTTTTTGGAGGTCCATTGAATAACATCCATTTTTTCTGCCCAAGTTCAGAGCCGGTTAAGAGAAGGATAGAAAGAAGCGAAACAGATGGAGGGCAGAGTATCACCCATCTTGCTGATAAACTCAGATTGGGGAACAGGGCTTGCAGTGCAGCACAGTGGCCTCTTTACATCTGGTGCCTAAAAAGACACACTTAGCGAACTTGTGCCTCGTCCAGGGCGGCAGGGGCTGCCCTGCTCAGTGGGTGGGTCCCAGAGTGGACTCTGGGGCTGCTCTGCAGAGGCGGCAGCAGGGGGTGTAGGGGGGCTTCACCCCGTCCGTCCTTGACATTCACCAGGCATTTCAGCCACTCACATGCTCTCTCCAAAGTCTCACCCTGGGTCCTCACTGCCCTTTGCACAGACTGGCACCCTAATGTGTCCCTTTTGGTTGTCAGGGTGTCCGCCCCACCTCCATCACACTGCGAGCACCTCGGCAGCAGGTGCCTGTTCTCTTCTGCGGGGTGTCGGCAGCACCTGCGACACTACCTGCCTGGAGCCAGTAGCTGGGCAGTCAGGGTTTGTTGAGAACATTGATAAGTAAGTTGTCTCTGAGAGTCGTTATTCAGGGCTCCATCTTTATTTCCCCCACCTCTCTTTGTTCCAGCCCTGGGGCAGGTCTCTCTGAAAGCCCAGGTCTCTCTTGGGTGGCGTCAGGCCTTTTAGGAAGGGGTAGCTTGGAGGGGATGTTATAGCAATGATTATTTGGGGATGTGAACTGGATGAACCGTGTGTCTAGAGCAGCACTGTCTAATAGAAACAAAACAGGATTTGAGCCACAAATATGAGCCACATATGCAATTAAAAATTTCCCAGGAGAATGTAAATTGGTGCAGCCACTATGAAAAAACAGTATGGAGGTTCGTCAAAAAACTAAAAATGGAGTTGCCATATGATCCAGCAACCCCACTCCTGGCATATATCCGGAGAAAACTATAATTCAAAAAGATATATGCACCCATATGTTCATTGTAGCACTATTCAGAATAGCCAAGACATGGAAACAACCCAAACATCTATCGACAGATGAATGGATAAAGAAGATGTGGTACATAGGTACAATGGAATATTACTCAGCCATAAAAAGAATGAAATAATGACGTTTGCAGCAACATGGATGCAACTAGAAATTATCATACTAAATGAAGTCAGTCAGACAGAGAAACACAAATACCATATATCACTTATCTGTGGAATCTAAAATATGACACAAATGAACTTATCTACGAAACAGAAACAGACTCACAGACATAGAGAACAGACTTGTGGTTGCCAAAGGGGAGAGGGGATGGATTGGGAGTTTGGGATTAGCAGATGCAAACTGTTATATTTATATAGAATGGCTGAACAACACGGTCCTACTGTATAGCACAGGAAACTGTATTCAGTATCCTGTGGTAAACCATAATGGAAAAGAATATGAAAAAGAATGTATTAATATATATATGTATAATGGAATCACTTTGCCGTACAGCAGAAATGAACACAATATTGTAAATCAACTCTACTTCAAGAAAATAAATTTAAAAAAAATTTCCAGGGCTACATTAAAGAAAGGAAAAACAAACAGGTAAAACTGACTTCATTGATACTGTTATTTGCCCCAGTAGATCCAAAATTTATACCAGCACTTGGTAATAAAAAGATAAGCATAATTAATGAGATGTTTTTCACTTTTTTCGCACTGAATCTTTGTATATATGATTTTTTTTTTTTTTGCGATACGTGGGCCTCTCACTGTTGTGGCCTCTTCCGTTGCGGAGCACAGGCTCCGGACACGCAGGCCCAGCGGCCATGGCTCATGGGCCCAGCCACTCCACGGCATGTGGGATCTTCCCGGACCGGGGCACGAACCTGTGTCCCCTGTATCGGCAGGCGGACTCTCAACCCCTGCGCCACCAGGGAAGCCCTGTATATATGATTTTTTAAACAAAATTATTTATTTATTTTTGGCTGTGTTGGGTCTTCGTTACTGCGTGCAGGCTTTTCTCTAGTTGCAGCGAGTGGGGGCTACTCTTTGTCACGGTGCGCGGGCTTCTCATTGCGGTGGCTTCTCGTTGCGGAGCATGGGCTCTAGGCACGTGGGCTTCAGTAGTTGTGGCACGTGGGCTCAGTAGTTGTGGCTCGCATGCTCTAGAGCACAGGCTCAGTAGTTGTGGTACACAGGCTTAGTTGCTCTGCAGTGTGTGGGATCTTCCCGGACCAGGGCTCAAACCTGTGTCCGCTGCATTGGCAGGTGGATTCTTTTTTTTACTCAAACAGAAAGTCACAAAAATTATAATCATCCTCATCAGTTCACTCTGTCCCATGTAATTAATTTTTTTTCATCTTGATCTTTGTTAGCACTTTTATGAATCCAAAAAAGTTTTCCATTAGAGTTCTGAAAATGCTTATTCATTCAGTTCAGCAGTATAGTCAGTTCCAGAAACCTGTACTTGTCAGAGTCTTTTCCATGAATTCCTTGACGATGAAACCCTTTTATAGGAACTACAAAAGGGTAGTTTGCAAAAGCATCAGTGTACACCCAGAACTGTCTCTAAATGACAAAAGACTTAAAAATGACCATGGTTAAAGATTTGATGAAAGTTCATAGCAATGCAATTGACAAGGAAATTTAATTATTTCTGAGATATACATTTTAAAGTAATAACTAGAATTAAGACTATTAACATTATACGAACATATAAGATTTTTAGAAATTTCATGTAATATCTGAAACATTTATATTAACATATTTCCATACAAATAACCCAAGGAAAGTTTAGTATTAGTTGTGTTTTTGTTTGTTTTTTTATAGTGCAGGTTCTTATTAGTCATCACTTTTATACACATCAGTGTATACATGTCAATACCAATGGCCCAATTCATCACACCAGCGTCCCCACCCCACCACGGTTTTCCCCACTTGGTGTCCATACGTTTATTCTCTACATCTGTGTCTCAACTTCTGCCCTGTAAACTAGTTCATCTGTACCATTTTTCTAGGTTCCACATACATGCGTTAATATATGATATTTGTTTTTCTCTTTCTGACTTACTTCACTCTGTATGACAGTCTCTAGGTCCACCCACATTTCAACAATGACTCAATTTTGTTCCTTTTTATGGCCGAGTAATATTCCATTGTATATATGTACCACATCTTCTTTATCCATTCGTCTGTCGATGGGCATTTAGGTTGCTTCCATAACCTGGCTATTGTAAATAGTGCTGCAATAAACATTGGGGTGCATGTGTCTTTTTTTCTTTTCTTTTTTTTGCATTACATAGGCCTCTCACTGTTGTGGCCTCTCCCGTTGTGGAGCACAGCCTCCGGACGTTCAGGCTCAGCGGCCATGGCTCACGGACCCAGCCGCTCTGCGGCATGTGGGATCTTCCCAGACCGGGGCACGAACCCATGTCCCCTGCATCGGCAGGCGGACTCTCAAGCACCGTGCCACCAGGGAAGCCCCATGTATCTTTTTTTTTTTTTTTTTTTTTGCGTTATGTGGGCCTCTCACTGTCGTGGCCTCTCTCGTTGCGGAGCACAGGCTCCGGACATGCTGGCTCAGCGGCCATGGCTTATGGGCCTAGCCGCTCTGCGGCATGTGGGATCTTCCTGGACCAGGGCACGAACCCGTGTCCCCTGCATCGGCAGGTGGACTCTCAACCACTGCGCCACCAGGGAAGCCCCCCCATGTATCTTTTTGAATTATGGTTTTCTCTGGGTATATGCCCAGTAGTGGGATTGCTGGATCATATGGTAATTCTATTTTTAGTTTTTTAAGAAACCTCCATACTGTTCTCCATAGTGGCTGTAACAATTTACATTCCCACAAACAGTGCACTAGGGTTCCCTTTTCTCCACACCCTCTCCAGCATTTGTTGTTTGTAGATTTTCTGATGATGCCCATTCTAGTTGGTGTGAGGTGTTACCCCATGGTAGTTTTGATTTGCATTTCTCTAATAATTAGTGATGTTGAACAGCTTTTCATGTGCTCCTTGGCCATCTGTATGTCTTCTTTGGAGAAATGTCTATTTAGGTCTTTTGCCCATTTTTGGATTGGGTTGTTTGTTTCTTTAATATTGAGCTGCATGAGCTGTTTATGTATTTTGGAGATTAATCCTTTGTCTGTTGATTCGTTTGCAAATATTTTCTCCCATTCTGAGGGTTGTCTTTTCGTCTTGTTTATGGTTTCCTTTGCTATGCAAAAGTTTTGAAGTTTCATTAGGTCCGATTTGTTTATTTTTGTTTTTATTTCCATTACTGTAGGAGGTGGATCAAAAAAGATCTTACTGTGATTTATGTCAAAGAGTGTTCTTCCTATGTTTTCCTCTAAGAGTTTTATAGTGTCCAGTCTTACCTTTAGGTCTCTAATCCTTTTTGAGTTTATTTTTGTGTGTGGTGTTAGGGAGTGTTCTAATTTCATTCTTTTACATGTAGCTGTCCAGTTTTCCCAGCACCACTTATTGAAGAGACTGTCTTTTCTCCATTGTATATCTTTGCCTCCTTTGTCATAGATTAGTTGACCATAGGTGCGTGGGTTTATCTCTGGGCTTTCTATCTTGTTCCATTGATCTATATTTCTCTTTGTGTGCCAGTACCATATTATCTTGATTACTGTAGCTTTGTAGTATAGTCTGAAGTCAGGGAGTCTGATTCCTCCAGCTCCGTTTCTTTCCTTCAAGACTGCTTTGGCTATTCGGGGTCTTGTGTCTCCTAAGATGATTTGTTCTAGTTCCATAAATAATGCCATTGGTAACTTGATAGGGATTGCATTGAATCTGTAGATTGCTTACAGTAGTATAGTAGTTTTCAAAGTATTGATTCTTCCAATCCAAGAACATGGTATATCTCTCCATCTGTTGGTGTCATCTTTAATTTCTTTCATCAGTGTCTTATAGTTTTCTGCATACAGGTCTTTTGTGTCCCTAGGTAGGTTATTCCTAGGTATTTTATTCTTTTTGTTGCAATGGTAAATGGAAGTGTTTCCATAATTTCTCTTCCAGATTTTTCATCATTAGTGTATAGGAATGCAAGTGATTTCTGTGCATTAATTTTGTATCCTGCAACTTTTCCAAATTCATTGATTACCTTTAGTAGTTTTCTGGTGGCATCTTTAGGATTCTCTGTATAGTATCATGTCATCTGCAAACAGTGACAGTTTTACTTCTTCATTTCTAATTTGTATTCCTTTTATTTCTTTTTCTTCTCTTTTTGCCATGGCTAGGACTTCCAAAAGTATGTTGAATAATAGTGGTGAGAGTGGACATCCTTGTCTTGTTCCTGATTTTAGAGGGAATGCTTTCAGTTTTTCACCATTGAGAATGATGTTTGCTGTGGGTTTGTTGTATATGGCCTTTATTATGTTGAGGTAGGTTCCCTCTATGCCCACTTTCTGGAGAGTTTTTATCGTAAATGGGTGTTGAATTTCGTCAGAAGCTTTTTCTGCATCTATTAAGATGATCATATGGTTTTTACTCTTCAATTTGTTAATATGGTGTATCACATTGATTGATTTGTGTATATTGAAGAATCCTTGCATCCCAGGGATAAATCCCACTTGATCATGGTGTATGATCCTTTTAATGTGTTGTTGTATTCTGTTTTCTAGTATTTTGTTGAAGATTTTTGCATCTGTATTCATCAGTGATATTTGTCTGTAATTTTCTTTTTCTGTAGTATCTTTGTCTGGCTTTGGTATCAGGGTGATGGTGGCCTCATAGAATGAGTTTGGGAGTCTTTCTTTGCAATTTTTTGGAAGAGTTTGAGAAGGATGGGTGTTAGCTCTTCTCTAAATGTTTGATAGAATTCACCTGTGAAGGCATCTGGTCCTGGACTTTTGTTTGTTGGAAGATTTTTTTTTTTTTTTTTTTTTCCGGTACGCAGGCCTCTCACCGTTGTGGCCTCTCCTGTTGCGGAGCACAGGTTCCAGATGCGTAGGCTCAGCGGCCATGGCTCACGGGCCCAGCCACTCTGCTGCATGTGGGATCTTCCCAGACCGGGGCACGAACCCGTGTCCCCTGCATTGGCAGGCGGACTCCCAACCACTGCACCACCAGGGTAACCCTGTTGGAAGATTTTTAATCACAGTTTCAATTTCATTACTTGTGATTGGTCTGTTCACATTTTCCTTTTCTTCCTGGTGGCAGGTGGATTTTTAACCACTGCGCCACCAGGTAAGCCCCACACTGAATCTTTGAAATCCAATGTGTGTTTTGTACTTACAGTGCATTTCTATTTGGACGAGCCACCTCTCATGTACTCAGTAGTTACACGTGGCTTGTGGCTCCCATCATGGACAGTATCGGTCTCAGGAGTGTGTGTGTGTCTGTGCCCTGGGAGATAGACACTTCATTGTTCAGTGTTAGGAGGTATCTGAATAGGGTTAACACTTTGATGAAAACTGAAAGTCGGTTTTTCCATTGTTGCCAAACATTGATTGCTTCCCTGGAAACAAGTGGAGAGACTGTCTATGACTGCTACTAGTGGAGAAACAGTTATAGCTGAGGGATTTGGGTGATGGGAGAACTAAAATTATTTCCCCCTCAAACTCCAAGTGATAAATGCTATAATTATTTTTACCTATTTAAGCATATTTTGAGGACTAATACATTCACATAGACTGGGAGTATATAGGAATTTATATAAAGAGGAAATTGATAGGGACCAGAGATTTAAAAATTTCTCCTTTTGTCATTGGTTGATTGCTGTTTTTCGTGGTGTGCTCCGTGTATCTACTGTGGTGACATTCCTTTCGTGTTATTT
This sequence comes from Stenella coeruleoalba, assembly GCF_951394435.1. Taxonomy (NCBI): domain Eukaryota; kingdom Metazoa; phylum Chordata; class Mammalia; order Artiodactyla; family Delphinidae; genus Stenella; species Stenella coeruleoalba. The sequence goes on along the minus strand of NC_137151.1, from coordinate 33,981,259 downwards.
TCCGGCCACTCAATCCCTCTCTTGTGTTTGGAGACTCAGCATTTGTGTCTTGATGGGACAAGAAGGGCTCTGGAAGAAACTTGCTTTCCCAAAGCTGAGGCACGTAACCCAAGCTAAACCAATGAGAAGTCCCTGCATGGGGTTGTGAGTCTGGTGGCACTGCCCTTTAAGATTCCCTCCCGCGTTGGAGATGACAGCCCTTCCAGGGCAAATCCCTTCTCTGCTTGCTAGTCAGAGTTGGTTTGTGGTGTTGGCAACCAAGGATTAAGCTCCTTGAGTTTGGGAACTGTTTCCATACTTCTCTGTACCATCCCATGGAACCTGGCTCAGAGTTTGGTAGTCATTATTTGGTTGATAAACTAGTTCTGCTTCTTACCAAGGATCCATTGGTAAAGTAACACGGGGTATATAAATGTTGATCATGGCATGTGTAATTTATAATGAATTTGACCCTCCACTTGGAATAGCTTTCCCTGTCAGCTGGATCACGGATTTCACAGTTGAACATCATTTAAGATCGAGTATTGCCACCTCTCCTGTACGCACTTTGTCACGCTGCATGACATTTAGAGAGGTCTCTGGTCTGCAGTTGAAACTGTATCCAAAGAATGAATACACAGTGGTTGTGGGTTTTTTCCCTGTCTTATTTTACTTATTTATTTGGTCATTCCACGCGGCTTGCAGGATCTTAGTTACCTGACCACGGATTGAATCCAGGCCCTCAGCAGTGAAAGCACGGAATCCTAACCTCTGGACCGCCAGGGAATTCCCAGTGGTTGTGTTTTGTTGCTAAATTTTTACATATTTTAAGATGAATTTTATTTCTCGAAATGATACATGCTCATGATTTAAGTCAAATAGTGTTGAAGTCAGTAACAAAAAACTGTTCCCTTTGGTCCTCTCCCCTCCTTCCTCCTCACATAGCTGCGTCTTATCCCAGGTGCACCCAGTTCCCAATGATTCTTCTGTGCTTTACCGTAAACCTGTGTTTCCAAAAGTCATCACTTTCTGGTATTTTTATTAACTTGTTTTAGTCGGCGGAGGTTTTAACTTTCTTCACTGTTGGGAGATAGTTCTTCCTGGGTCTCTTGTGTTTCTGCTTGTGTTGCAAGCAGATGTACCAACTCCCCTCGTTTTAGATTCTCTTTTCAAAGGTATTTGTATAGTGAGTAGCCTTGCAATCTAGAGATAGTATCTCCTCCAGAGCAGAGGGCAGCTTTGCTTACAGCCTGGGAAGGAGAGAGGGTGTTTTCTTCCAGAGTGAAGAGCAGGCCTACCTACTGCCCATGAGGAAAGGTTTAGCTTCTCGAAGCTTGGGGTTCCTCTCCTGCAACACAACCCGTGGTGTGTGCAGGTATCACCAGGGCCTCTGTGAGTGGCCAGGGGAATGGAGGCTTTGAGAATCAAAGCAAAAATGACACCCTGGCTACGGCTATTGCTGTGAGTAATAAACTGTCCTTTTTCTCTGACCCAAAATCTCATGCCTTCTGCCAGCAACCATGGCAGGCTAACTTGTTAGTTTGTAAGTCAGGTTAAATCTCTGACCCTTCACAACTTTTCACTTTCATCTGCCCTGTTTTCCCAGAATTAAAAATTTTGGTTAAATATGTATTAAGTATATTGATAATTTTGACTACATAAAAATTGTACACTGATGAGCTGAGTAGCATGCTAGGATTATATCTCCTTTTCTCTACAACTTCTGTTGCTCCTAAAGTCACTAATTGCCTTTGAAAAATATTTGGTTGATGAGTTTTCTTTAATCTCTGGTCAAGTCTTCCCTTGCTTTTTTTTTTTTTTTGAAAAAAAAGGGAGGGATTTATTTTTATTTTATTTTTCTGGTTTTATTTATTTATTTTTGCCTGCGTTGGGTCTTTGTTGCTGTGCGCGGGCTTTAGTTGCGGCGAGCAGGGGCTACTCTTCATTGTGGTGTGTGGGCTTCTCATTGCGGCGGCTTCTCTTGTTGCGAACACAGGCTCTAGGCGCACAGGCTTCAGTAGTTGTGGCGTGCGGGGTCTAGAGCACAGGCTCAGTAGTTGTGGCACATGGGCTTAGTTGCTCTGCGGCATGTGGGATCTTCCCGGACCACGGCTCGAACCTGTGTCCCCTGCAGTGGCAGGCGGATTCTCAACCACTGTGCCACCAGGGAAGTCCTTCCCTTGTGTTCTTTTTCTTTTTATTTAATAAATTTATTTATTATTCATTTATTTATTTTTGACTGCGTTGGGTGTTTGTTGCTGTGCGTGGGCTTTCTCTACTTGCGGCAAGTGGGGGCTACTTTTCGTTGCAGTGCATGGGCTTCTCATTGTCTTGGCTTCTCTTGTTGCTGAGCACAGACTGTAGGGACTCAGGCTTCAGTAGTTGTGGCACACCGGCTCAGTAGTTGTGGCTCGCGGGCTCTAGAGCTCAGGCTCAGTAGCTGTGGCACACGGCCTTAGTTGCGCTGCGGCATGTGGGATCTTCCTGGACCAGGGCTCGAACCCATGTCCCTTGCATTGGCAGGCGGGTTCCCAACCAGTGTGCCACCAGGGAAGTCCCTTTCCTTGCTTTCTAACAACTCTATAATATGTGAAAAACAGCTCAGAGATAGACTGTCAGATAATCTACCAGTTCTTCCTTTTAACTGGAGACCTACGTCTTGGAGCAGCCATTGTCCTTTTCTAATGTGTACCAGTTGCTTTTGGGGCTGTACAGGTGCTTTCGCTGAGCCTGGTGGCAGGCTTCCAAAGCCCCATTCACAACCTTTGCTCCGTTCCTCCACCTGCTTTAGATGCTGAGCACGTTATGCTTTCTCTTCCCCAGATTCTGCAGTCTGGGGTGTCTATGTAAAACTTGTGGCAAGTGATATATGAGCAGAGGTTTATCAGGCTGGTGCTGGGTTTAGGGAGAGTTTTTACTTTCCTGATAAAAAGGCCAAGAAGGACCCAGATGGTATTCCTTTCCTCCTGGCTTGATTGTGGGCACGATACCAGGACCCGTGGCAGCCATTTTTCTGAACAGGACAGATGGGTATACAGGGTGGTAGGGTTCTTGGCTCAAGCCATACCTAACGTTAGTTTTGCTCTAGATTTTCTTTTTGTAACATTAGTCAGTACCTCTCCTTTTTGCTTAGGCCAGTGTGGTTTGGATTTTCCATCTCTTGTAGTGAAAAAGTCCAAATGATTGCAAAACCTATCTGCTCTCCCGGAATAGGTAATGGAAAAGATGATCATGTTCAAGAATGTATAAGGTGGTAGTTTCAGATAGTGGGTTTAATGATTTTGTGATTGATTTGTAGACAAATCAAATCAGAGTCCTTTCCTTGTTTTGGCTGTATTTCATTCTGCCATGTTCCTTTTACAATAGCTTTATAGTGATTGCATGAAATGCTGATGGACAGAGGTTGAAAGTGGGGCCTGTGGTTGGGAGGTGGGGTGGGCTCCAGATCCAATTAAGCTACTGCTGGACCTTACAGGGACTTTTCTGGAAAACTCCTGATTTTATAACTCATATAGGTGTAACATGATGCCAAATTATACTTCATTACTCATAAATAATTCATTTCTATAATTCGATATTCCTAACATTCTGAATTGCTAATTTTAGCAAAGAGCAAAATTGTTCCCCCAAAATTGCTCCTGATAAAAAGTTCTAGTTACTGATTAGGTTGTTGATTTGTTGTTTTCTACCTACTGTGAAAGAAAAAAATGTTGCCTGCCGTATCAGTGAACAAAGGATGTTACAGCCATCAAGCCGTCACATTACAGCTGCCCTGAGGGTGAGCCCTGAGGGAACTCGGTATGGAGACAGGATGCCCATCATCTAGCGGTCAGTCGCTGTAGCCATCACCAGTGGTGCACCCTGAGGAGACTCAGGATGAGAAGCACAGGATACTGTTCCCCAAGAGATGAGGTGCACGTCAAAGGAGTGATTTCAGTGACCCCAGACTCTTGCATCTTCCCATACATAGGAAGGTGCTAACTTCCTTAACTTGAGATGTCTGGTTTTCTTTAATTAACAGTAATCTTCTGATGTTCTGACTATGTGGTCTTTGTTAAAAAACTCCTGTATATCCTGGCTCCCCCCTTGCATCTTCAGAGCAGTCCCTCAGTTATCTGAGATGCCATGTCCTGGACTTAAGTCCTCAGTTTTGTCCACCGAATAAAACATAACTCAACTTTTAGGTTGTGCATTTTTTTTTCAGTTGACACTACCCAGAGGTCTTCCTGGACTAGAAATTTATATGTTATTCAGGATGTTTCGATGATTTGTGTAGAGGAAGAGAGCCCTCAGTGGTGGGTTTATAGTGGAAGTCTAGGGCAATTAGATGGGAATTTTGGAAACAGTTATTTTTGAGGGTCAGACTTCTCTAACACGTGATGAGTGGCTTCAGGAACCGACTCAGCCAGGATCTTTAAACATAACACTGTGTTTGACTTTTGAGTGGGCACACATTCAGCCAATTATTTTGTCAACTCAGAACTCAAGGGAAGGTCTGAAGAAGCAGCTCCTGTTTTATTTTAGTTATGACATCAGTGAGGTAAGGACACAAAGATTGAGAGTTAGATTGGAGAGACTGGACATTGTTGGAGTGCCATGTTTTTGTTTGTTTTTTTAGTTGAAGTATAGTTGATTGACGATGTTGTGTTAGTTTCATGTGTACTGGAGTGTACATGTTTTATGTGGACCTTGATCTCGGGAGCTAATTCATTCTGCTCTTGTGTTGTCTCTCTGTGTCTCCAGAACGCTGGAGTTGTAGGGCATCATTTTGTTCTCGTGCCCTTTGTTTGGTACCTTTGGAGTCCAGCTTCACCAGCCGATGGCTTGGCCCCGAGGGCTTCCCTCAGAAGGGCTTCCCATTGCCCCTCGCCATGAGAGAATTTTCCACTGCTTCAAGGCCCTGCCTGAGCCTTCGCTCATGTTCATGATCAGAATTAATGACCATACTTCCGCCCACTCATGCTTCTACAGCGCTGCTGCGTATGGTTTTACTTGGTGCTCATTTCATTTTGTCCTGTAGTTGGGTGTGTCTCTAACTCTCACTAGAGGAGCCCCTAGAAGGTGAGGCTTGTAATTGACAGATCCTTTCAGTTACTAGTAAATGGAAGATGCTCAGTTCAACGTTTGTTAAGAGGATAAATGGCTAGGGTGTGTGTATAACAAGGCAAAGACCAAGAGCCGCTTGTTCTTTCTGTGACCTGGGGACTACGTGTTGAACTTTTTTTCTATGTCTTGCTTTCCCCACCTGTACAGCAAAACAATAGTACTTACCTCAGGGTTGTGGTGAGTATTGGCCACCACTTAGGACGTTAGAGCGCACATACGTGGCAATGATTTCATCAGACGTTGCTAATAAATTGCCCCTTTTACTGCTTTAAATTTACCATGAGTTAAACCGTACTCTTCAGAGACCACTCGAAACCAAGGGCATGGTGTACAAAAAGGGTTCCTCCTGGGTTCCCAGCGGTGAGGATCTTAGTGTTGATACATCAAGTTTAGGGAATTGCTGATCAAGTCACTTTAGTGCCCTCGTGTCCTTTCACCTGTTGCTGGCCATATTTGTTTCCATAGCATACTCTGATAAACTGTATCGCCCACCCCCTGCCCCCGTGTCTACCAAACGGTAGAAGCCAGCGGCTGTGCTGGGGACTCAGGACTGAGTTAGTAAGACCTGCGCCTGCCATGCAGCATGTCCGGAAATGAGCAGGACTTATTACACACTTGATCAGTTGAGTTGCAGAACCTTTATAAGCAGACATTTAGGTTCTAGTGTCAAGTGATTGAGACTTTGTAATTCCCCCGATGTTTACTCTATCAGAAAAGATGTTCTCGTTGTTTAGAGCTTAACAGATGAGCTTGGTTTGGAATCAGGGTTGAGTGTAGTGGAAAGAGTATGGAATGGGGAGTCAGGAGGCTTGGGAGTCCAGCTTTGGGACTCCGGAAGTCACCGCCGTTCCTGGAGCCCTGGCTTCCGTACTCTTTTGTACGGAAGATACAAAAGATCTGAGAGTGAAGAACTCTCTCGAGGCTCCTCCAGCTCCAACAGTCTGTGGTTCTGAGGACTTGGGCCCGCTTGCCCACTGATTTTATTCCCATATGCCTCTCCTAAAGGGATGGACACCATTCCCCGCGATTTACTGTGGGTGATGCTGACTGTGACATGGCTTTACCCGCCAAAATGATCTGAGTGTGATTTGGGCCTTCACAAAGGGGAAGAGAAGTTTTCAGCTCTGTGAAGTGACAGAGGAAAACAAATACAAACTAACAAGAAAGTCGCCCTCCTCCAGCCTTTCTCAGCGTAGGCTCTGCAAGAGGATTAAGCCTTGCTGCCTGAAGAAGAGTGCAGTGAATTAATATGCGATGAATTCATATGCAGTGAATTCGTGCCTGTCTCATGCGTCTAGAATAGTAGTAGCCATGCACCATGAATGAGAAAACTCACACCCACCATTTTCTGGGGTCTGTGGTTCAGATGAGGAATCCTGGTTGAAAAGGATTGCATGGCCAAGGGGTATCCTTTGGATTAATCGCATCCAGAGTCTTCTGTACTCGTTTTCTCAGACATCTCTTAAATAAGTATTTGATCAAGTAAGGTGGTTTTTCATATGTAACATGTGTCCGCCCACCCCAACTGCTAGCTTTTTAATTATTAGTTTTAAAAGTTCCCTTTATATCTGGGTCCCTAATTTATATTTATGAAAATATGCCTACCATGAGGGTGCTTTGGGGCATATGAAAACTGTATTGGCCACATATGGACATGAGGCTGTTTTGTTCCTAGAGGAAAAAGGTGCTTGTTGGTGACCTGTCCATCTGTCCATTCCACAGACCCCCTAATTGAGGTCTCTGTGCTGCACACCAGGTTCATCCCGTGGAAGGCAGGCAGGAGGACTCGTAAAGTGAGGGTACGCTGTGTGCCGTGGGGATGCTCTGCTTAGGGAAAGCATGATGCCTGGGTCCAGTCATGGAGGCTGGATAGTGGGGTTTCCAGATGGGCTCTTCTAGTCCTCCTTGGTTAGGAGTGTGTGTGTGTGTGTGTGTGTGTGTGTGTGTGTGTGTGTGTGTGGAGCGGGGAGGCAGAGTTCCTCAAAACCCTAGTGCCTTCGGGGAATTGCGGGAGGTTAGATCGCTTTGGCAAGAGCACAGGGATGGGCGGTGTGGTAGGAGCTACAAGAAGCTAAGCTGAGGAAGGTGGGGGGCCGGGGATGCAGGGCAGGGGATGCAGGGCTGGCTTTCCTGGCAGGGAGCTGAGGCTCCATCTAGTACTGAGCGGGGTCACCGAAGGAGGTCAGCTAAGAGGGTGGCACGAGCCGATGTGCACGTCAGAGACGGCCACGTGGTCGGGGTGCAGGTGGAGGAGGGCGCCCTTCTCGCTGGCTGTGGTGGACACTTGGGCGAGAGGGGAGGGGCTTCAGTGTGCACGTACGATGTGCTGGATGGACAGAAGAGGATGACTTAGGAACTTAGGGTAGCTGTCCAGGTGCCCTTAAACCACCCGAGGATCTCAGGCAGTTGATCTAAGTGGTTTTAAAGTTTAAACCTTTACAATTCAGTCTCCATCGCGCATTATCCAAAGCACCCTGTTTCACTGATTTTTATTCAGTTCTCTTTTTTTATTAAATAGTTCACAGCAGTTGTAGCAGTAATCACTAGAAAGCTAATCTTAATCGAGCACTTACTGTATGCCAGGCTGTCTTCTAAGCCCTTCTCATGTTGTTGTCTGATCCTCACAACAACTCTATGTAGAAAATCCTCGCAACAACTCTGTAGAAACAGAAGCGTGGAGAGGTTAATAGTGCGCTCAAGGTCCTACCACCCACATGTGACGGAGCTGGGTTCCAAACCGGGACCTCCAGCTCCAGGGCGATGGTCATCCTTTCTCTACGTGCCTTGATGATAAGCCCTGCCTGCCTGAAACCTCTGATTCTCTGAGCAGGGACGGGAGGCCATCCCTCCGTTTGTGAAATGGACAATGGGCAGCGGGTAGCTAACTCTCCAGCATACAGATTGCTGTCAGAGGGACTGATGGGAAGCTCGCGCTGTAATTCAGTCCTTAACAAGCCTTTGGGAATACAATACCAGTGGAGAAGTACAAGTTTTGGTGATTTAGTTAACGAAAAAGTGAAAAATTTGTGGGAGGTGGACGTATGGTTAAATGTGACCAGTGACTGGGCTTCCCTGGTGGTGCAGTGGTTAAGAATCCGCCTGCCAATGCAGGGAACATGGGTTTGAGCCCTGGTTCGGGAAGATCCAACACGCCGCGGAGCAACTAAGCCTGTGCGCCACAACTACTGAGCCTGCGCTCTAGAGCCCACGAGCCACAACTACTGAGCCCAAGTGCTGCAACCACTGAAGCTGGTGCGCCTAGAGCCCATGCTGTACAACAAGAGAAGCCACCGCAATGAGACAGTCAGGGACATCCCTGGTGGTGCAGTGGTTAAGAAACCACCTGCCAATGCAGGGGACACGGGTTCGAGCCCTGGTCCGGGAGGATCCCACATGCTGTGGAGCAACTAAGCCCGTGCGCCACAACTACTGAGCCTGTGCCCTAGAGCCTGCGAGCCACAACTACTGAGCCCATGTGCCACAACTACTGAAGCTCGCGCACCTATAGCCCGTGCTCCGCAAGTGCAAAAAGAGAAGCCACCGCAATGAGAAGCCCGCACACTGCAACGAAGAGTAGCCCCCGCTCGCCACAACTAGTGAAAGCCCGCTTGCAGCAGCGAAGACCCAACGCAGCCGAAAATAAAAATAAATAAGTAAATGAAAAAAAATGTGACCAGCGACTTTAAAGGCTAGTTTTTATAAGTTTCTTCTTTGTGCGTTAAATCTGCTCTTTGATTTAGTCTTTTAATTTAATCCTTTTATCTCTCCCTTGAGGATAAACATGCATTTAAATGAAAATTCCATGAAAACAGGAATGAATCATTTAGAAAATGATTAAAAATTCTTTTAAGGCCTCATTACCATGTTTTTTTTTTTTTTTTCTGCTCCAGAACCTCACATAGAAAAACTTATTTTCCCATGCAACCGTCTACGTGGTTAAGAGCCTTCTAAACCGGCAACCTCCTTCGCCAGCCATTGTGCCACGTGGCACAGAGTCACAGAACCTGGGATATTTCTGTGCCTATTTTGTGGCTTTGTTGGTTCCTTTGTATTTTAGGAGGAATTGGTGTTTAAGGAGTAAGTTAGGTTCGAGCAGGCATAGGGTGCAGTCGTTAGGGGAGCGGGACGCTGAGCAGATGGGTGAGGACCACGTGGGTGAGTCCCTCCTCGTGGCATCACTCAGTTGTGGGGTGGCGGTAGGGGCTGGGGACCAGCGTCTGGGGTTAGGAAGGTCACTTCTAGACGGGGCACCCCTCACTAGCTCTGTAACCTTGTGTAAGTTATTGCGTCTCTCTGAGCCTGTTTGCCCATCTGTACAATAGGGATAGTGATCCTCACGGTTGGCCCTTTCCAAGACAGGCGTACGAATCAAAATGCCTTAGAGGGCTTCCCTGGTGGCGCAGTGGTTGAGGGTCCACCTGCCGATGCAGGGGACACGGGCTCGTCCCCCGGTCCGGGAAGATCCCACATGCCGCGGAGCGGCTGGGCCCGTGAGCCATGGCCGCTGAGCCTGTGCGTCTGGAGCCTGTGCTCCGCAGCGGGAGGGGCCACGGCAGTGAGAGGCCCGCGTACCGAAAAAAAAAAAAAAGCCCTAGAAAGCCCTGGTACGTTCTGGAGTCATTTTGCCCCTCCTCACGCACTCTTCCTTCCAACCCGGAGCACTTATTCACCGAATCACTTGGGTGAAATTGTTCTTTCTAAATGTCAGTTTTCACAGGGGCCTGGCAGGTATGAAAATGAGTGAAGTGTATGGGGCGGATTGGGGTGATGGCACTCGTGCCACCTACTTGAAGTGTCCTCTTGCCCGAAGTGGAGAAGACCTCTTCGAATGTTATGATGTAGGATCGAAAATGAATGAATTTGTCCTAAGTGGGTGGACCAAACAAATGAGGCTACGTGTATAGTCTTATACACATCTGCAACATATGGTACAAAGAAGTGAGACATGCGTGTAGAGTCATATACGCATGTGCATTAACCAAAGGGCTGGGGGGTCAGTGGCCCCTACCAGGATGGTCTGCTGGTTGTTAAAACACCACTTGCTAGTCAGCCACGGGCCCGATCTCCCGCCTCAACCCTTGCCTCCACCCCTACCTCCTACTGAGATCCTGTGGACATACCCACTAACAGCAGCTGAAAAGGCTGATGTCTGGCGTGGGCCTCAAGGACCAACCCCAGCCCGGGAACAGACGCTGTCCTTTATGGCTGATGGGGGCCAGAGCTCTGTTAGTTGTTAAATATGATGATTGTCACCTCTGTGTAGAAGTCCTTTGTTTTTCTTTTTCACTTGGTGAGAGACTGACATGTCAGCTGTTGAAGTAACAGTTGTTCTCAAATACAGTGACCTCGTTAAAACGTGGCTTATCTACTTGTAGTTAGAGGGGAACAAATAGCTTAATAAAAATTCATTTTAAAGCAATTAAAAGCCAGTAACTTGAAAGATTAATGTATTCAGCAGGCATTTATTGATCACCTGGAAAAATAATACTGTATCCCAAACAGTGACCATTGCATTGCCCCAGTGAATGTGCCAGGGCTGGGAATGCTTCGGGCGCTTGCAGCCCCGTGTACCTGCCATGGTTCTGGTTTTACAGGTGTGGGATGGGAAGGAGCTTCCCAGGGTAATGTGGCTTGTGAGTAGCAGAGGCTGGGTGTGAACCCAGTTCTGAAGGTTCCAGAACCGCTGCTGTGACCTCGATGCCCACCCCCACCCCCCACCACTGGGTGACATGAAGGGAAAAGCTGAGAAAGAGAGAGAAGATTCTGGATTTTCCTGCAGGAGGTCATTCTAGTGAGAAAGATCTAGTTGTAAACGTGAGCAGTCCCCACAATGCCATGTTACTTCCAAAAAGAAAAAAACCTCTTCCTCCTTTTCTTTTCTGGAACCATTTGGAACCCATGAAGCCTGAAAAGGGAGCCAAAGAGAGTAACACATTCCTATGCTGACCTCGAGGGCCTGGGAATGAGGCAGGGCACACCTTTGTACCGTTTTGGCCGCGAGCCTCAACTGACACCCGCTAAGCTTCTAGAACAGCGGGATTTCTCCGTGCCCTGGTGTAGCCCATGGACGTGAAACCTCAGAGCTCCCGAGTCTCTGTCCAGCTCTCCTTACTCCTGGTTGTTTGCTAGTGGACCGGGGAAAGGGCAGATGTGTTAAAGATGAATTTCAACGGCCCAGTGCAGTTCTAGAAGATGTGCCTTTTGGAACTGAGACAGCAGAATCACTTCACTTTCCTGAGACCAGAAAGACAAAGCAACTCTGACAAAGAGGGCGCTGCAGGTCCTGTTGGGGCAGCAGGCGAGTTTTCTGGAAGGCAGGGAAGCTTTTCATGGCCAGAGTTTCTCCTGCCTGTTAAACCCTACCAGGAGAATAATGACCTTACTCGTTCTCGCTGACGTGTCCAGCAACGTGGGAAGAATTGCTGTCCGTTTCATTATGAATGGGTGACACGTGGGTATGTTTAAGTTAAAAAGATAAAGATTACTTAGGTATTTGTTACCAAGTAATATTATAAAGGTAACACACCATCTGGAAGAAAAAATTGGAAAATAGTCTTCTGTTCTCCCATATCCTGGGGACAGCCATTTTAATATTCTTTGTTCACCCCTGCAACTTTCTTAATCTATTTTAAGTATTAGAATGGCCCCCACTTGCCACAACTAGAGAAAGCCCTCGCACAGAAATGAAGACCCAACAAAGCCCAAAATAAATAAACAAAAAATTGATGGAAGTGAAATTTAAAACAGGCAAGTCTGTGTATGGACAGCTTGCTAAGTAAATTATAAAAAAAATAGCTGTGGTCATATTATAAATATAGTTTTGTATTCTGCGGTTTGGGGTGACTTTATTATAAACAGACATTTTGGAGATTGAAACTATTTCCCTCCTATGCCACCCCTGCTCAGAGGTGAGGTTTTTCTTTTGCTTATAAGAGTTTAAACCATGGTATGGTCCAAAAAAAAAAAAAAGGGTGCTGAAAGCTGGTGTTTCCTTTGTTTTAAAAGGCTACTGGCACCTTTATTTTCTGTCTTTCGTGTGCCTTTTCCTCCATGGATTTTGCAGTAAGCTTTTTGTCTGTAGCACTTCTCTTACAAGGAGTGGGTTTTCGCTGAGGGAAGGGCACGACAAGATCAGTTGCTGAAACTTGGGAGACGCCTTTAAAAATAGCCCCGTCACAGGAGTCCAGCAAGCCTCACGCTTCTGCTGCAGCCTCCGTCCTGCCGTGCGAGGATCCTGGCACATCTTCAAAGGCATCGTTCCTCTACATGGTCAAGGCTACGATGGGAGGGAGGAAGACAGAAGGGCAGGGTCGCCAGCTTTGATTCTGGAGAGTCACAAGTTACACTAATGGGATGCGGACATGTTCATGGTATTTTACATCTTTCTCCTTGGTGGCTGTGTCTGTAGAAGGAAGATTGCTGACAGAAAACATGGATGTGTCAGACTCTCCTCTAGTTCTTCCTGCCCTATTTGTGGTGTCTTATCAGTTGGTTCTACAAGAGAACAGTGAGGGTGGTTAATTTTTCCATGTAGCACTACCTCATGCAGCGCTAGTTCATTATGGTCTGTTCATCTCAAATGTTTTTATGTTTAAAAATATATATACAGGGGCTTCCCTGGTGGCGCAGTGGTTGAGGGTCCGCCTGCCGATGCAGGGGACACGGGTTCATGCCCCGGTCCGGGAAGATCCCACGTGCCGCGGAGCGGCTGGGCCCGTGAGCCATGGCCGCTGAGCCTGCGCGTCCGGAGCCTGTGCTCCGCAACGGGAGAGGCCACAACAGTGAGAGGCCCGCGTAACGCAAAAAAAAAAAAAAAAAAAAAAAAAAAAAAAAAATATATATATATATATATATATATATATATATGTATATATACATATACATACATATATATATATATATATATATATATATATATATATATACACACACACACACACACACACAAAATTACATGATTTTCATATATGTGAGATACCCAGAATAGGCAAAGGTACAGAAGCCGGAAAGTAGACTAATGGTTGCCTAAGGCTGGGGTTGTCTGGGGAAAGTGAGAGGTGGCTTCTAGAGGATAAGGAGTTTCTTTTCGGTGTGATGACAGCGTTCTAACATTAAATGTGGTAATGGTTGTGCAACTCCATTAGTTGTGCAACTAGCAATGATTGAGTTGTACACTTTAAATCAGTGAATTAGATGGTGTGTAAATTGTGTCTCAATAACGCTTTGAAAAAAATATGAATGTATACGTGTCCACAGCAGTACTAAACAATGCAGTTAATAAAACACATTGCAAAGACATGTCCCTTAAAGAGAGAACCCAACAAACCAATTCTTTACCCATAAGAATGAGTGGAGGTTTAGGCATCTGGATATGACCGTTTACTTTTAATTTTCTTTTCTTTGTTTGTTTTTTTTTTTTTTTGAGAACGAGTGGAGAGCTACTCAATGGAGTCCACTGGCTTGTGAGAGCCAATTGTTAAGTTTTCAGGATTTTTGTAAGTTGGTGACAGCAAGTTGGTAGCTTGAAATCGGCAATGGTGGGTGTATTTGCACCGTGGAAATTGGCAAATGCTGCAAGTCAGGGCTCTTTTTCTTTCCAGGGAGCCGTCACAACACTCACCATCCCTACTCCATTGTACCTTGTATCACACACAAGTCAGCTTTCCTCCTGGCAATTGAATTACGAGCTGGTTTCAGAGAACTGTATTGGTGGGATGAGGGTGGGGCAGTCAGGAGATCTGATGCCCTGGGTCTCTGCTGCGCTCTCACATTCCTTCTGCCGGAAAGCATCTGATTGACATGTGTCTTTAGCATTTGGGGGCTAAAGACCTGAGGGGTCTTCTCTTTCTGGGGAGCTGTGCTCTGTGGAATGTCTGCTAATAATCAGTAATTGCTTTTGTCTGGCCTTTTTGCTTTTGAAAAAGAGACAATTTGATTCCCAGATCCCAAGACCAGATTAGCTAATGAGTGCTGTTCTCTCCCGGGGAGGCTGCCCTATTGTGACTCCAGATAAAATTTCCAACTGTGACTTGTGAAGCTGAGGAACAGAATCTACCTTCCTACTTATTCATCTTCTCTAATTAATTCAGTCTGATTTGGGCTTAGGTATCTAAAAGTCATTTTTTCCAGACAGGAAATATCTGAATTATTCATATCCTCCCAATTATGAACTGTGCATATCGGTCCCCTGAGAAATCAGTGCTACGTATCTTACTGCTGTTCCCCTGTGTTAGTTTGTCAACATCTCTCAGGGAGATTAGTAATTAGACAGCCAGCCTCACTGGAAATTGTGGAAATAATAGAGGGTTTGCGAAAACCTCAGGTGGTACAAGTGGCTAAAGTTGAAACCCAGATGTAATTCTCTTCATACCTGCATGGTTCAGATTTCTTTCATTGGTTCATTCTTTTTTTATTATTAAGAAAAGTGGTGGAATAATGTGTTTCATTAAATTATATTAAAATATTTGGTCTGACTCTTTCCTTTGTGTGATGATCAAAATGAAATTTTGACATGAAACTTTGAGAATGAGTGTTTCCCTCAAATGGAAATTTATTCACGTATTTCTTTTTGATAATAGATTTGATAAAATATGATTAGTACATAGAAAGTAAAAGCTGATGCTTAATCCTGTCATCAGAGATGTCCCTCAGATAAGGGAGAGATACTCTTGTATTAATTGGGATGATACCTGTGATGTAATACATAAAGTGAAAAAGGAAGGTTAGAGAGTGGTGTGTATAGTACGATCTGATTTATGTACAGAAAAGTGTATCCCAAATATGGAAGAATATATGCCCTGGACAGAAGTGTATGTTTGTATGTACATATAAATGATCAAAAGAGAAATAACAACCTTTTCCTTCCTAATGGATGTGAGGTACTTCATTAACCAGTCCCCTATTGATAGATGCTTAGGAACACAGTTTTAGAATTCTAAACAGTAATGTAGTGAGAATATACAACAATATAGTCGTGTATAGTAATTTGTGCTAGTTTCCTATTGCTGCTGTAACAAACAAACAACTACAAACCTAGTGGCTTAAAAACCACACAAAGTTATTATCTTACATTTCTTGAGGTCAGAAGTCTGAAGTCAACCTCAGTGGGCTAAAATCCGTTTGTGGGCGAGGCTGTACTCCTTCTGGTGGCTCTGGGTCTCCCTAGAGCTGTTTTCTTGCCTTTTTCAGTTTCTAGAAGTTTCCTCATTTCTTGGTATGGGGTCTTTATTCATCCAGCAATCACATTGCTTCAACTTCTGCTTCCGTTGTCACATTCTCCCAGTTTCCCTGATAAAGACTCCGGATTATCCAGGTTAACCTCCGCCTCTCAAGATCCTTAATTTAATCACATCTGCACAATCCCTTTCACCATTAAGGTAACATCTTAACAGGTTCTGGGGGTCAGGACGTGGACATCTTTCGGGGGGCATTATTCTGTCTACCATATGATTTAAGACAAACTGCTAGCTTAGAGTAAACTTTGCTTATTTTGTTTAACCCATTTCCTAGTCGGAGCACTAGGTCCTAGGGATACAGAAAGTAATGGCACAGTTTTTTGCTTTTTCAGGGGGTTATAACATTGAAAGGAGACGGGGACTCAGAATGTGGGCTTTTGGAGGGTCTGTGGGTCATCGGAGTACAAGGTGAGAGACCGTTGGAAATGAAGGTTCATCAGAGGCAGACCAGCAAGTGCTGGTGTGAGCTTATGACATGGGACTTGACCTCGCGGATCAGGGCTCCTTATCCTAGGTTAATGGCAGGACACCAGGGGGTTCCTTGTCCCACCTAACCTTGTATGTGAAATTTTAGGTGTTGTGCGTTTTCCTGCGGTGAGGGTTGATGGTATTCATTAGACAGGGACTGAGTTCCTGGATGAAGATGCACCATCCATGAGAAGGAAGGGATCAGTGCTTGAAAGAAAAGCAACGAGCCAGAATATCCCAGACAGGTTTCGTTTATGCAGGCACCTAACACGGTGTTGGTTTCAAAGTCCTTTAAAATCGAGGACATTCATGTCAAGTAATTGGCTCTTTGTGGAAAGGTTTCTTGTTACAGATGGTCTCACATTCTAGCTGAACTCCGTTAAAAGGTCTTTGGTTTTCTGAAAGGGAAGCTCCCCGCTCCCAGGACATGCCCCTCCCCCTCCTTCCCAGCTTGTGCCTGGGCTCATCAATAAGCCTTTCTTCCCCTTACGCATCATTTGCTGCCGCTGCCCGAAGCTACTGGAGTCTAGCAACTCTAGGCAATTCAGTGAGTGTCACCAGTCCCTTTTTCTGGTTGGTTTTTTAGTAGCAAGTGAGCCTGATTCCTGGTTGTCAGGGGCCTGCTCTGTGTACCTGTCGTCGTGGAGGAAGGATGGTTAAGGGCGAGAATGCTTGAGAGGAAGTGGGGAGGCCCACATTTTGCCCAGCTCTGCGGGGGGCCCTGCTCTGGGTCTGCCCTTGGGGAACACCGGAGGGCCCTTCCCTTCTAGCTGTGGGGATTGCCTAACCCCTGTTCGAGATGCCTCGAGGTCTCTCAAGGAACCCTGAAAGAGATATTGTGAAATTCTCAACATCTTGAAGTAAAAATTTAAACTGATTTTTAAAAAGTGCCACGTAGCCTACCAGAGGTTGAATTGTGAAATTGAACACTGACAAGATGTTCTAAACCTACCCCAGAGGTGACAAATTGCTGTCTTGGGAGACAGGGCTACTAAAGACCCTGGGTTCCAGTCACTACGCTGCATAGAAAGGTCATGGCTCAGAAACAACAATAATCATTATCTCATGGTTTCTGTGGGTCAGGAATTTGGGAGCCGCTCAGCTGCGTGATTCGGGACCAGGGTCCCTGGCGGCGTTGCCATCAGAGAATTGTTTGGGTCATGTCAAAGGCTTGTTTACCCACACATCTGGGGCCTGGTGAGGGGACCCTTGAACATCTGGGGGCTGGCACAGATGGGGCTCCTAGGACAGCTCTCTCTATCCCCATGTAGTCTGTCCACGTTCTCTCTCCAGGATGGTGGCATCAGGGTCCCCGGAATTCTTCTATGTTGGCTCAGGGCTCTGAAGGTATGTGTCCCAAGAGAGAAAGAGGTGGAAGCCGGTTTGCCTTGTATGATGTAGCTTCGGAAGCTGTGCTACATTCTCTCAGTTGAAGAAGTTACAAAATTCTGCCCAGGTTCAGGAGAAGGGAATGTAGACCCACCTCTCGGTGGTGAGTGTCAGTGTTAAGTTGTGAGATGCACACATGGGATGGGAAAGTTACTGGTGTAATCATCTTTGGAAACCCGATCTGCCGCACCCCGGGACAGGGAATTTCTTTGGAAGCTGACTTGTCAGAGCTGATGAGCTTTGGAATTGGAGCGTTAGAGAGTCTTCATTAGAGGTCTGGTTTCTTTCTTCCATCTGGAAGTGATGAGAAGTGAAAGCAAAAAGAAAGGGACGTGGAGGTGGTCAGGGCTCTTGACTCTTGTTTTTCCTTTTCCATGTGATTGGAGGATAGGACTAGACCTCAAAAGACTCCGTAGGCCATTGACCAAGGTAGGAGGGAGTTTGCAAGGGGAAGAAGCAGCTCAGGAACACATGATTGGGCATCAGAAGGGGTTAGCGTTAGCTTTGGGGAGGGACTTTGGTCCTTATAGAGTCAGCATATCCTGGAAGTGATCAAAAGACTTTTCATTCGCTTCCCATCCTGTTCTTCCGAAGTGAGGGCGGGTAGCTGGAGGCTCTGCTCGCGCAGGACGCTGCTGTGGTTGGGAAGTGGCCCTGGGCGCCATGGCCTCTTGTTTGATTCGCTCCTTGGTAGTGGTCTCTTTCATGGAGCACATGCTGGAGGCCTGAACTTGTGCATCCCTTGGCATAAGAGTTCCCGTAGGGAATGACTTCATTTAGTAACTGAAGTGGACAAGTGGCCACATGTGGTGGAGTTTGGTTTCCCAAGTGTGAAACAAACACGGGCTCATTTTGCTTCTAAAGGAAAATGATGTAAACATCCAACCACCTTTTTTTTTTTTTTTTTTTTTTTTTGCTGTACACGGGCCTCTCACTGTTGTGGCCTCTCCCTTTAGGGAGCACAGACTCCGGACGCACAGGCTCAGTGGCCATGGCTTACGGGACTAGCCGCTCCGCGGCATGTGGGATCTTCCCGGACCAGGGCACGAACCGTGTCCATGCATCGGCAGGCGGACTCTCAACCACTGCGCCACCAGGGAAGCCCTCCAACCACCTTTGTAAATTATTTTGTGGTTGGGTTCTTAGGAGATCAGTCATTTGTTTAAAGTAAATGAACTATGCGTTTGCCATACGTAAGTCCATGTTAGGGTATGAAGAGGAGAAAGGGCACCAGAAGGCTTCCCCCGTCCTCTTTTTTTGGAACAACCTGTGTATTCTTTAAACCTAGTGAAAGGGGAACCAGAAATGGTAGAAACGACCAAAAAAAAAAAAAAAAATGAGGACCTGCTATCTGGGTTTGGGGGCTTGAATTTGGGGTCTGAGTGTCTGGGAAAATGTTAATGCCAATGATCAAGAGACTTTGTAGACCGCACCCCATATCCCCCCCACCGCCAGTTACCTCAGTGAGAGGAAGATGCGGCCAGTAGTGAGCACACACACGGGAATTCTCGCCTTGTTCCGGAAGAGGGTTGTGTACTGACTGGGTTTGAATGGTAACAGGGCAGTGGCTTATAGATTTGATGGACTATTTTTTGGGGTTCAGGGTTTTCATTTTGTGTCCTTACTAGTTTTGTTTCTCCTTCCAGTGGCTACTGTTGGGCCATTTCTTCCTTTGTAGAGTTTTGGTCTCTGGCCCCACTGAATGTCTCAGCTTCAGTGTTTTACAGATGTAGGAAGTGAGATCCAGTGGGTCTTGCTGCCTGGGGCAGGGCTGGATCCACAGCCCAGATCTCCCAGCAGCTGGTCCAGAGCTTTGCGCATTAGAATGGTCCATATTGTTCCAGCTGTGTAGTTCCAAAAATTTGTTGGAAGAGAGCATTGTAAATGTCACTGAATGCGTTTGGGTGTTATTGTTGGATTTAGACTGTTGGATTGGTTTTTCTCCCCATCTCAGGAGATGTAATGATTAACTATCCAGTGTGTGACTCATTAAACAAATAACACTCTAATACTCCAACTGGCTGACTGTTCCCTTCTAAGGAGTCACTTAGGGAAATTTCACAGAATGTTTTCCTTGCTAAAAAGGTATCTTAAACTTTTCTTTTGCAGATACCTTTAGAAGTTGTTACATGTCCGAATTAGTTGGTCTGTAGGTTCGGTTGCTGTAAGAGATAGTCCAAGTAGTTGTGGCTTAAACACACTGCTGAGGCATAAGCATTCCAGGGCTGCTATGGTGGCTCTGTGGTATCAGAGAAGCTGTTTCTTTTTGCTCTGCTTTCTCTAGCATGTTGATCGCATCCACATGAGAAGGGGTTTCCACGTTCTATGTTTCATGTCCATGTGCCAATCAGTGGGAAAGGAGATGGGAGAGGAGAAGGTTTATCCTTTCTCTGCAGGGGAAACACCACAAGATGCAGGCCACATTCAGGTCTCGTTGGCCAGAACTTCCTCACGCCACCATTCCTAGCTTCAGGGAACACTGGAAATAAAGTCGTCTTCTGGATACCATGTGCCCAGCTACAAACTGGGCTTCTACTGCCACAGAAGAGGAAGGAGGAGGGAATAAATATCAGAGGATGACCAGCAGCCTCTGCCACAATATTATTTTTGATTATTCTCAGAAGGAGCACTTTGTTGGATGTGGGTTTGATTTAGGGTATCGTTAGACCCTCTGAGCCTAATGGGCGAATAAGGATGTTCAAGAACTAGGTCCTACTCCTGCTGGGATAAACAAGGAGCCATCATGCGTGCTGAATGGAGTTCCCTAGCGAGGCTTATCCTCTGAGTCAGAAAGGGACAGCATCATGGAAGGGCTTCAGTGATGTTCTGAGGATGGAAGCTTTGATAGCCTCCAAGGGTGACATCTCAGAAAGGGAACAGTTAGATTATATAAGTTCTGGTAACAGCTTACATTTACTGGACACTTACTATATGCTGGACATCATTCATTATGTGGGTTATCTCCTTTAATCCACATAAAATCTTTAGGTGGGGCTTCCCTGGTGGCGCAGTAGTTGAGAGTCCGCCTGCCGATGCAGGGGACATGGGTTCGTGCCCCGGTCCGGGAAGATCCCACATGCCGCAGAGCGGCTAGGCCCATGAGCCATGGCTGCTGGGCCTGCACATCCGGAGCCTGTGCTCCGCAACGGGAGAGGCCACAACAGTGAGGGGCCCGCGTACCGCAAAAAAAAAAAAAAAAAAAATGTAGTGTCAAGGGTCTTTATGAGAGGCAAGCTTGGGAAGAGTCAATGACAGAAGAGGAGAAGGCAAGGAGCAAAAGTTGGAGTGATGTGGCCACAAGCCAAGGAATGTTGGCAGCCAGCACAAGCTGGAAGAGGCAAGAACGGATTCTCCACAGGATCTTAATTTTAGCATCACAAGACTCAGCTCAGACTCCTGGCCTCCAGAGCCCGGTTCAATACCTGGCTCCACCACTCACTGGCCCTGTGGTCCAGCCAGTCCCTTAACCTCTCCATGCCTTGGTTTCTGCATGTGTAACTTGGTGACAGGACCACCAGCCTCTGTCCAGTATCAAGGCACTAGTGAGAGCATTAAACGAGATGATGTGGGTTAAGTTCTCGGCTGATACAAAGTATTCATCAAATATCTACTACCGTTATTATTTTTGTGACTTGAAACTCCTTTTAAAGTAGCTGAATGGATATGCCCTACTCTGATCAACGGAAGCCTTCTTCTTTTTTTTTTTGCGGTACACGGGCCTCTCATTGCCGTGGCCTCTCCCGTTGCAGAGCACAGCCTCCGGACGCGCAGGCTCAGCGGCCATGGCTCACGGGCCCAGCCGCTCTGCGGCATGTGGGATCTTCCCGGACCGGGGCACGAACCCGTGTCCCCTGCATCGGCAGGCGGACTCTCAACCACTGCGCCACCACGGAAGCCCGACACTACGCTTTTGACGCAACAGACAATCCAGAATAATTTTCCCATCTCAAAATCCTTAACTGAATCACATCTGCAAAGTCCCTATTGCCATATAAGGTAACATTTACAGGTTCCAGGGATTAGGACCTGCATATATTGGGGGTGTGGGGGAGTGTACTCTTCAGCCTATCACACTGGGAACTTGTTAGAAATGGAAATTCTTTGACCCACCCCAGACCTATAGAATCAGAAACTCTAGGGGTGGGCCCAATGGTCTATGTTTGAACAAGTCCTCCAGAAGATTTTGTTGGATGCTGAAGTTGACATTGAGCTCACACAGCTCAGCCTGTAATTGGAAACTGTGCTGAGTCAGGGGCTGGGGAAAGGGTAGTCAGAGCTACGAGCATCTTGTGTTGCTCCTTATTGATTTCCACAAGGATGTAACTGGTAACAAGAACCAATATGCACTAGCCATGATGAAAGCCTGGCTTTGCTGCTTACTAGGGAAGCTGGTCTGAGAATTCCAGACCAGGAACTTATGAAGCAGGAGAGGGGCACATGGTATAGATAAAAATGCCATGATACAGATGGGAAAAGAGGAGAGTCACAGCCCCCAAATGGGGAAGATGACATTGTTTGGGCCCTTCAGACCATGCCTTTAGGGTTTCTGAGAGTCAGCAAGTTGGCCAGGTTGGGTGTTTACCTGTCAGCATGGCCTCAGGGACTCTGGAGCATCTGAGAAGGAGCCAGTGTGGTGGAAAGGGCAGGTCTCTTGATGTGGAGTGTCCTGGTTTTGCCACCTGCTAGTTGGGCAGCCTGGGCATGTGGCCTACCATCACCTCATCTCCCCCTCTCACCTGTGGGATGGAGGCGATTCCTACCTTGCAGGGTGGGAGGAAGGTGCAGGAAGATGCCGGAGGGTGTGTGCGCAGAGCATCCAGCATCCCTGCCCGACGTAAAGAAGATCAGCGCAGTCCTGTTGATGATGCTGCAGACTGACACCATAGCGGGGACGCTCAGGCAGAAAGCACCGTGCGAGGCACTTATTTAGAGCGCTTGACCACAGCTGCTAAGCTGTCACTTTCCAGATCTATCCCGGAACATGGTGCAGCACTTGTCCACACAGCCAAGCCAGGGCCTCCCCCAGGGCTTATTATCTTTGACTTTTTAGGAAGTAGCAAGAAGTTAATGAGGAATTTTGAATCTGATGAACCTCTGGGGCCTCTGCTGAATTCTGTCCCGCACGTCTGCTTCACTAGCCAGACCAAGAAGCTCAGGGGCCACCCTGCAGGCTTTGAAGTATCAGGACTAACAAATTTCTAAGGAACAGAAACCAGCCTGAGCTGTCTTCAACCAAAATCAGGGCTTATTCCTAAGGCTTATTCGTACAGGAAAGGGGGCCTGGAGCTCAGAGCTGGGACTGTCACCACGCCCTAGAAACCTGCTGGGACCCCAGCCATCATTTCCTACCTCTATGCCTCTCTCTGCGTCTGTTTAATTCTACTGTCGCTGCAGCTGAGCTTTCTTCACTCCCTAGGCCACAGGGTGAAGTATGGCTGCCTACGAGAAAGGGTTGGTCACACAAAGAGATGGAAGAGTCCTACAGACCCGATTCAGGGTTTCGCGGCCAGATGGTCTGATTGGCCTGCGGTGGGTACCTGCTTCAAGCCGTGCTATCTGTCAGTGGTGGCTGGGAGGATACTGTCACCACCAGGCCACCGAGTCTGCCAAGCATGGCACCGAGAAGCCGTAACTTCATTATTAGGTATAAAGTGTAATGAGAGGTCTTGGAAAGCCCCTTGTTCTTCCTCATTCTTGTGAAGCCCAGGACGTGATAAGTCTTGGGAGTTCTGGTGGATTTCAGGTCCGTGGTGCCAAGGGATTAAAACAAATAAATTATGCCCTCTCTCCCTTCATTTCTTCTTTCCTAGGAGATAAATATGAAGGAGGAATATAATAATTATTCACCTCTCAAATCCCAGAATGAGTCACTATTAACATTTTAATTATATTTACAGCTAGTCTTTTCTCTGTATGCATACAGGGATTGAAATTATATGAGAAATTATCTTATGAACAGAACATTACACATATGGTTGTTTTTCATCAGTATCCCCTTTCTGGCCTTGCCTTCAGTATATCTGAAGATAGCCACGTTTATGAGTTTGGCATACATCCTTTTGGTCCTTTTATTATACCTTTCTTTGCATTTTTATGTATGAACTCTAGCCAGTTCAAATATCTATCTTAGATATTTGAACTGGCTCTAGTTTCTCCATCTTTACTGACATTCAATAAAGAAGGAGAAACTATACCATATGTTTGCACATTGGTTCCCAGGGCAGAAAGGAACTGAATGAAAGTGGTAAGCCCACTACAACGATGCAGCTATAAGAGGAATAAGACCTAAGCTACTGTGGTTGACAATACTGTGTTGCATACCAGACGCTATAAGCATAGAGGCTAGTATTCTTGCCATAACAACAGCAGCGAAATGGTAATCATGTGAGCTGACAGAGGTGTTAACTAACCTAATTGTGGCAATCACTTCATACTATATACCTGTATCACATCATTACATCATACACCTTAAACTTATACAATTGTTATATGTCAACTCTATCTCAATAAATCTAGGAAAAATAAAAATAGAAGCCATGTGTCATCCTGCATGGGATCCTGGAAAAGAAAAAAGAACATTGGTGGAAACACTAGGGAAATCCACATGAAGTCTGAAGTTTCACTTAAAAACCATAAAAGTAAAGTAGGGTAAGTGCTATTAAAAATTTCCAAGCTAGGGCTTCCCTGGTGGCGCAGTGGTTGAGAGTCCGCCTGCCGATGCAGGGGACACGGGTTCGTACCCTGGTCTGGAAAGATCCCACATGCCGTGGAGCGACTGGGCCCGTGAGCCATGGCCGCTGAGCCTACGTGTCCGGAGCCTGTGCTCCGCAACGGGAGAGGCCACAATAGTGAGAGGCCGGCGTACCGCAAACAAACAAAAAATTTACAAGCTACAATGAGAGGACACACCAGGAGCAACTAATCAGGACACAGAGATTTCAAAGCAGAATAAAAATCTGGATGTAATTTTTTCAATGAAAAACTCTAGAAACGGGCGATTATTCTAAAGGTGAACTGACTTGTTTTACTCTGGCTGTTGTAATTATTATTATAATTTATCATTTTTGTCTCTCCCTTGCTACACACACACACACACACACACACACACACACACACGCACACACACACACACACACACACACACACACACACACTAGAATGTAAGCTTCATGAAAAAGGGGTCAAATCTGTGTTATTCACTTCCTTACCCCCAGTATCTAGAGCAATGCCTGGCATACAGTAAAACAATGACTGCCTCGAAAAATATATATAAGTGAATGAATGAGCCATAGAATTGGAAATACCGTAATTCAGTCCATCATTTCCCTGTTAACAGATGTTCAGATGGTCTCCAATTCAGATTGGTTTTGTTGTGATTGCCTTCCAGTGCTGTGATATACAACATATCTTTTGCTACTGAAGCATATCCTTAGCTACTAGTCCCTTTGTTCCTGTAGTATAGATTCCTCAAGGTGAAACTTCTGTCATAGCTTTATGCCCCCTTTTTAAAAAATTTTAACAGGGAATGCCTTTCCTAAAAGGTTGTGCTAATTCACTGTCACATCAGCAGTGTAGAAAACTTTCTTATTTCTTTCCCCACTCTAGATAATGTCAGTTGTTTTAATATTTTCCAATTTGTTGAATGAATAATTGTATTTCATTTCACATTCAAATTAAAAATCTTAAAACACTGGAAAAAAGAAAGTAGTAAACCCATGAATATTTCCTTGAAAGACTAAAATTTTGTTACTCATTTCCAATTCTGACTCCATTAAAAACAAACAAACAAACACCCTTTTTTTAAAATTAATTAATTAATTTATTTATTTTTGGCTGTGTTGGGTCTTCGTTTCCGTGCGAGGGCTTTCTCTAGTTGCGGCGAGCGGAGGCTATTCTTCATTGCGGTGTGCAGGCCTCTTACTGTCGCGGCCTCTCTTGTTGCGGAGCACAGGCTCCAGACGCGCAGGCTCAGTAGTTGTGGCTCACGGGCCTAGTTGCTCCGTGGCATGTGGGATCTTCCCAGACCAGGGCTCGAACCCATGTCCCCTGCATTGGCAGGCAGATTCTCAACCACTGCGCCACCAGGAAAGCCCAACAAACACCCTTTTTAAAATCACATAATTCTCCAGGAAATATGCGGAGCCTTCAAGCTCCTAATCTTGGATTGGCAAAACGTTTTCTCAAGACTGTGGAAGTTTGTGAGCTGTGCACACATTTGCTTAATGTCTGAATGAAAAGAAGTTAAATTAGACTTGATTCTATAGAATTTACATGGGTTCTATATTGTGAATGGCTCCCTGAGGTCATCATAACTTGAAACTTAACAAATGTTGCTGTGTCTCACCTGAAAAATTAAGGAGCTGCAAAGTGAAGTCTTCAGATCTCGTTGCACGAGCTTCCTCTAGAGCTGGCAAGATGTAGAGAACACTTAGTGAAGAACGCTTAGGGATGATGCTGTGCTGTCGGGTGAAGCCATGGTTCTGGAACATGAAGATGGCTGCAGATTTCATTTGCCAGTTAAATCAAGGAAGTTATCCCGTGAATAACTACGTTGTGAAAATGATGCCTTGATATGTGCCAGTACTTTTTCCCAGGGTCACCTTTCATTTCTGAACTATCAGGAATATACTATTTCTTTCTCTCTCTCTCTCTCATGCACACAAACACTAAGCCACTGGGCAGTTTTGGAAGTCTCCAGCAATAGCAGTGGGCACCCAGCTCACTACCTGGCTCAGCTGTTTAAAGTGCAGGCCTGGTGAGGGTCCAGTTGAGATTTGTCTAATGGCCTGGTTTCTCTCGCTTCTGTCTGCTGTACACTGGCCCCACGGTGGACGTCAGGTGGCTGACTTCAAACACTGGTCGTGGCTTAGCGGGTGGACCTAGTTTGGCTGCTCAGGCAAATCAGTACCACGACAGAGAGATGTCTTTAAGGATGATTTGGGCATCAGGAAAGGAATTGTTTTTTGTTTAAAACAATGTGTTTTGCTTAAAGAAAAACAATTCCTTTCAAAGTAATCTGAAATTCTACCAGTGACATTCTTGATTTACCCCTTTTTCTTATCCCTGCATCTAGTCCCTCTGTGAAGTCCATTAGCAGTCATCCATGATGCCCCCAGTCTGCCCAGTCCCCTCTAAACTGGCTTACCTCCCACCTACCATAGCAGATAGATCTTTTTTTTTTTGAATTATAAACTAAATCTTCTCACTCTCTTACTTTAAAATCTTCCTTTGCTTCTCTATTGCTCTTATATAAAAATCTAAACTCTTCCTTCTCACCTCTAGGTCTGCAGTGGTCTGACCCTGCCTGACCTTCCAACCTCATAGGGACCCT
Organism: Stenella coeruleoalba; assembly: GCF_951394435.1. Lineage (NCBI taxonomy): Eukaryota > Metazoa > Chordata > Mammalia > Artiodactyla > Delphinidae > Stenella > Stenella coeruleoalba. The sequence goes on along the minus strand of NC_137151.1, from coordinate 33,954,751 downwards.
TCCTGTGACTCATTCCCCTTTGACTACTACTACCACCTTCCTTGGTCCTCCAACACGCCCAGACTCCTCAAAAATCCCCTCTGCAGAGGAGCCTGCCCTGACGCTCATCTAAGGTAGCCCCCTCCAGCCCATATTACTTCATCAAGTTGCCCTGTTTTGTTTTCTTCGTAAGTTGGACATTACCCGAAGGTTTTTTCTTGTCTTTGTTGACTTTTTAACTATTTTTTTTCCCTTGCTTGAATGTCAGCTCAGTGGCAGGGACTTATCTTTCTCTCTCACCAGGGCACCCTCAAAGCTTAGAACAAATACAAGGCACTTGGCAAATATTTGTGGAGCGAATTAGCTAACATGCCTGCAGGAGATGGTGCGTCCCAGCCAAGGAGCGGGTTCCCTGCCTGTCCTGACTGTTCCTGGTTTGGCGTGGCGTGGCATGGATGGTGGCAAGCTCTGAGCTGCTTGAGTCACCTGTGCTGTGTTCTGAGAGGTCCTTTACAGGGTCTGCGCTCAGTATGGCCGGGAGGCGGGGGGACCTTTATCGTTGTCTCAACTCTCAGACTTTAGCTTATTTTTTATATCTTTATTGGAGTATGATTGCTTTACAATGTTGTGTTAGTTTCTGCTGTATAACAAAGTGAATCAGCTGTATGTATACATACATCTCCCCTCCCTCTTGCGTCTCCCTCCCACCCTCCCTATCCCACCCCTCTAGGTGGTCACAAAGCCCCGAGCTGATCTCCCTGTGCTATGCGTCTGCTTCCAACTAGCCACCCGTTTTTTACATTTGGTAGTGTATATATGTCCATGCCACTTTCTCACTTCATCCCAGCTTTCTCCCCCCTCCCCCATGACCCCAAGTCTGTTTTCTACATCTGAGTCTTTATTCCTGCCCTGCCACTAGGTTCATCAGTACTGTTTTTTTAGATTCCATACATGTGCGTTAGCATCTGGTATTTGTTTTTCTCTTTCTGACTTACTTCACTCTGTATGACAGACTCTAGGTCCATCCACCTCATTACAGATAACTCAATTTCATTTCTTTTTATGGCTGAGTAATATTCCCTTGTATATATTTGCCACATCTTTATCCATTCATCTGTCGATGGACACTTAGGTTGCTTCCATGTCGTGGCTACTGTAAATAGTGCTGCAGTGAACACTGTGGTACATGACTCTTTTTGAGTTATGGTTTTCTCAGGGTATATGCTCAGTAGTGGGATTGCTGGGTCATATGGTAGTTCTGTTTTTTCAACTCTCAGACTTTAAAGGCTGTTGTCCTCATTCTTTTTGAAGTATCTTAAGTTTCTTTGCAAACCAGAGCTTTGTAAAAACGTAAGTGATTTTTATGTTATCTATTGCTTTGGAAGATGCAGTCTGCTTTTCCTCCTTTAATATGATAGTTTTACTCATATCAATACTCAGAACAAGGCCAGGATGTTCTCAAAAACATTAAAAATATATAGTTTTTCAGATTTATTGTCTGAAAAACATTGTCTACCTTACTGTGTCATGTGGGGGAGGAGGCTAATTTTTTTTTTTTTCTTTTTTTTTGCGGTACGTGGGCCTCTCACTGTTGTGGCCTCTCCCGTTGCAGAGCATAGGCTCCAGATGCGCAGGCTCAGCGGCCATGGCTTACCGGCCCAGCCGCTCCATGGCATGTGGGATCCTCCTGGACCGGGGCACGAACCCGTGTCCCCTGCATCGGCAGGCGGACTCTCAACCACTGCGCCACCAGGGAAGCCCAGAACTTATAATTTAAACAAAAGTACGTAAAGTCCTTTCATATTGCTTTTGCTCTTTGGCGTGAATAGAACCCTGAATTGAAAACTGGGTTTCTGTGACGTTAGAGCTGTTAGGTTGGAACAGTGAACATGGCTGAATTTTTTTCTTGGCGGTTTTCTTTCTGCAAGGGCTGCTTATGTTTTGGGGACATTGCTTTGTGTCCGCACAGGCTCTCACCCACACATCACAGAAGCTTCCTGAAGTCTATAGGAATCTGCATGTGGTTGGTTATGACCAGCGTGCCGATGAATAAAAGTTGCAGTAAAATATTTGATTCTCATTCCTACCTGTTACAGCTACTTGTTTCTAAAACAAGCTTTTACTTAGAAATAAACCTTTCAATCTTGATTTGTATCATCACCTGTAATCTCACTGCTTCAACATTGTCTTAACGTTTTCTTTATTTCAGTTTGATATTTGAATATACAATTGATTTTTAAAATTTAAAAGTAATTTAAGTTAAATATATATATGGTAGAGGAGGGAGTAAGTTAAAAATTAAAGGGTCTAAGCACACTTTTTAAGTGTTAATGTTTGAAATATATAACTCCAGATTTGTAATGCATATATATATATATAATAAATCATATACAATATAGTGTAGGTTTTTTTTTTAACACAAAAATATGATCATACTGTGCGTATTGCTCTACACCATCCTTTTTTTCTTTCAAAGATATATTGTGGACATCTTTACATGCTACCACATACAGACCTACTGCATCCTTTATCATGGCTGCATAGTGTCCTATAGCAATAACTTATTTCACCCATTCCAGTATTGGTTGACATTCAGATGGTTTCAAATTTTTGTTATGAAAATATGCACCCATATGTTAATATAAATTCAGTGTACTTGCAAGTTTTTAATCATGCACACTTATCCATGTTTCTCTTTCATAGTTATTGTTTAAGATTGACGTCTTTCAGCCAATACATTACCTAAACAGTTGTAATGCTCCTAAATTCCACCTTTTCACTACTATAGAGAATGCGTCAGTGGGTTACATTGCACTGTTGTTTGCAGAAGGGATTGTAAACATTTCCAATGCAACTAGGACTTTGAGGGTGTATTGGTCACTGGTATTGGTCCTGAGTACTGGGCATGAGAGGGGTACAGAGGGGAGTATCTATGTTGTACTAAGCATGAGAATCCTTCAAGTTTTGAGGATTAGTTGAGACTGAACATTTCAAGCATTTATTTCCTTTTCTATGAATTGTGAATATATATTTTGCTCATTTATTTCTTGAAGCTTTGATTTTTTTATGAGTTTGAGAATTTTATGTATTATAGATGTCATACTTGGTTATATTTCATGTAAATATTGTCATCAACCCTTTTGCCTATTATTTTGTTGCACAAACTTTTTTACTTTGATAGACCCAAGTGAGTTAAGCTTTTCTCTTGATATATCTTAGGTAGAGGATTACGCCTCCAGAGTTCTGACATTCAGTTCTTTTTTTCTATTTCACTTTTTCCCGCTGCAAATAAATGGATACATAACAATTCTTTAGTAGTTGAAATGATTCCACATCACCATACAAGTTTTTAGCCAGGAGCCATCAACTATAGTAATATCCTGAGGAAGTGCTTACTTCTGGTCGAAGTGAATCATTTATGTCCCATATTAGCAACGGCTGAATGGATGTAAGAAATATCACAGTTTAATACTGTTGGTAGGAAGCAAGTTCTTGGCACCATGAATCATGCGACCCATTTCAGAGAGCCTATTATAATTAGAAGTAGCAATGCTTACACATGTTGACTAGTTATACGTTTGTGTGGGGTTGTTGTCTTTTCTTTTTATGTTTTTGAGCGTGCAGTTGAAATAGAAATGTAAATGCAATGATTTTTTACTGTTGCAAGGTGGATGGTGGTTCTTCTTCACGTCCTTAATATGTGTCTTCTCTACTCCTCAGCTAGGTTTTCCAAATACTCAAAACTGGTGGTGGGCAATCTGTTTTTGAGGTGTCGACTATATATTTTTTTAATATCTGTGGGATACAGAGAACATAAATCCTTCTATCAGTTGTGCCAGGAGACCTTGTCTATCACCTCCACAATTTACATTGAACCTGTTTAATCCAGATAGAATGAGCGTCTAAATAGAATTCCCACTGTTCATGAGTGCTCAGGAATTGTTGAAAAGAATCCTTCATAGGTGATTTTAGAAGTTGGTAGAACATTCAAAGACCATTAGTTTGTAGCTCTGAGAGATGACAGATGATGGGGGGAAATTAAGAGTTTTATCGTTTAAAATTCATAAAAAGACTATCTTTCATGACTTCATTTTGTGCATAAATGCTTCTTTATCAGTTTTCTTTTTACTGCTTAATAAATGTGCTTCTGAGACATTTTGATTAATGAGTTAATGGATAATAATAATATAAACTCAATTGTTGTCGGAAGAGAGTGTAAAGGATATTGAGGGGGTGTCTTCCTTTCGCAAGTGAGGAAATTGAGGCATGGAGCAGTTAAGTGACTTGGCCAAGAACACACAGCTAACTGAAGGCAGGTCTGGTTTTTTTGAGACAAGTCCAACATCTTCCTTTTCCTTTTCAAGTTGGACATTTGCACCATTCCTTTTGTCTGTGTTGACAGAACTTCCTGAGAAACTGGAAGTAAGGACCCAAATTGGGAATAAACTTTAACTGATTTGCCTCTAGCAATTACACAACTCCAGGTGGGTGAAAATTGTGAGGATGAATTGTTTGTAAGTATGAGTTATCGTAGGGTCTCCTGGAACAGTTTCTTGTATGGCTTCTTCATGAATCCAACCACAATGTGTTTGAGTCCCTGGGCTCCTTCTATGGGCTCAGGCTTTTTATTTAATTGGAAGAAGCAGAATAGGGGTTTGATGCTGAAAACAGACAAATGAACAATAAAGAAGCGGTTTTGTATGTTTACACATTGAGACTATGTTATGTATATTAACCTTCAGATACTAGAAGTGAATAAACATCTTATATAGGAGAATCATAATATTAGAAGCAAAACTTACTATTTTTAAACTTTACTTTCTAAATTAACATAGAATAAAATTGGCTTTGTTTTCGGTATATATAGTGTGACTTTTTTTTGTGTGTGTGTGTGGCTGTGCTGCACCACATGTGGAATCTCAGTTCCGGGACCAGGAATCGAACCTGTGGCCCCTTGCAGTAGAAGTGCCAAGTCCTAATCACTGGACCACCAGGGAATTCCTGTATAGTACTGTGACTTTTAACACATATATAGATTTCTGTAATCACCACCATAATTAGGATACAGAACACTTTCATTACCTACCAAAAAAGTCCCTTTGCACTTACCCCTCACACCTAAACCCTGGCAACCACTGATCTGTTCTTTGTCACTATAGCTTTGTCCTTTTGAGGATGTCATACAATAGAATTGTACAGTATGTAACCGTTTGAGACTGGCTTCTTTCACTCAGCTTAATGTCTTTGAGATTCATCCAAATTGTGTGTGTCAACAGTCTGATCTTATTTATTATTGGTTAGCATACCATTGTATGGATGTAGCCCAGCTCATTTATCCATTAACCTGTTGAAGGACAGACATTTGGATTCATTCCAGTTTTTGACGATTATGAATAGAGCTGCTCTGAACATTTGTTTACAGGGTTTTGTGACAATACGAGTTTTCTTTAATCTAGGGCAGATGTTGGCAAACTTTTTCTGTAAAGGGCCAGATAGTAAATATTTTTAGCTTTGTATGCAGTACGGTCTCTGTTGCAAGTATTCATCTCCACTCTTGTTGCAGGAAACAGCCATAAACAATATGAAAACAAATGAGTCTGGTTGAATTTGAAACACTGCTGGATTAGGCCTGAGGGCTGTAGTCTGCAAGAGTGTAAATGCTTAGGAACAGGATTGTTGGGCCATATGGCAGATTTATCTTTAACTTCCTAAGAACCTGTCAAACTGTTTTCCAGAGCGGTTCAATTATTTTGCATTTCTGCATTTATAAGAGTTCTAGTTGCCTGGGTTTATCTCTGGGCTTTCTTTCTGTTCCATTGATCTATATTTCTGTTTTTGTGCCAGTACCATGTTGTCTTGATGACTGTAGCTTTGTAGTATAGTCTGAAGTTAGGTAGTCTGATTCCTCCAGCTCCGTTTTTTCCCCCTCAAGACTGCTTTGGCTATTCAGGGTCTTTTGTGCCTCCATACAAATTTTAAGATTTTTTGTTCTAGTTCTGTAAAAAATGCCATTGGTAATTTGATAGGGATTGCATTGAATTTGTAGATTGTTTTGGGTAGTATAGTCATTTTCACAATATTGATTCTTCCAATCCAAGAACATGGTATATATCTCTCCATCTGTTTGCATCATCTTTCATTTCTTTCATCAACATCTTATAGTTTTCTGCATACAGGTCTTTTGTCTCCCTATGTAGTTTATTCTTCGGTATTTTATTCTTTTTGTTGCAAAGGTAAATGGGAGTGTTTCCTTAATTTCTCTTTCAGATTCTTCATCATTAGTGTATAGGAATGCAAGAGATTTCTGTGCATTGATTTTGTATACTGCAACTTTACCACATTCATTGATTAGCTCTAGTAGCTTTCTGGTGGCATCTTTAGGATTCTTTATGTATAATATCATGTCATCTGCAAACAGTGACAGTTTTACTTCTTCTTTTCCAATTTGAATTCCTTTTATTTCTTTTTCTTCTCTGATTGCCGTGGCTAGGACTTCCAAAACTATGTTGAATAATAGTGACCGGAGTAGACATCCTTGTCTATTTCCTGATCTTAGAGGAAATGCTTTCAGTTTTTCACCATTGAGAATGATGTTTGCTGTGGGTTTGTCATATATGGCCTTTATTATGTTGAGATAGGTTCCCTCTATGTGCACTTTCTGGAGAGTTTTTATCATACCTGGGTGTTGAATTTCGTCAAAAGCTTTTTCTGCATCTGTTGAGATGATCATATGGTTTTTTTTTTTCAGTTTGTTAATACGGTGTATCACATTGATTTATTTCCATATATTGAAGAATACTTGCATCCCTGTGATAAATCTCACTTGATCATGGTGTATGATCCTTTTAAGGTGTTGTTGGATTCTGATTGCCAGTATTTTGTTGAGGATTTGTGCATCTATATTCATCAGTGATATTGGTCTGTAATTTTCTTTTTCTGTAGTATCTTTGTCTGCTTTTGGTATCAGGGTGATGGTGGCCTCATAGAATGAGCTTGAGAGTGTTCCTTCCTCTGCAATTTTTTGGAAGAGTTTGAGAAGGATGGGTGTTAGCTCTTCTCTAAATGTTTGATAGAATTCATCTGTGAAGCCATCTGGTCCTGAACTTTTGTTTGTTGGAAGATTTTTAATCACAGCTTCAATTTCATTAGTTGTAATTGGTCTTTTCATATTTTCTATATTGTCCTGGTTCAGTCTTGGAAGGTTATACCTTTCTAAGAATTTGTCCATTTCTTCCAGGTTGTCCATTTTATTGGCATAGAGTTGCTTGTAGTAGTCTCTTAGGATGCTTTGTATTTCTGCAGTGTCTGTTGTAACGTCTCCTTTTTCATTTCTAATTTTATTGATTTGAGTCCTCTCCCTTTTTCTCTTGATGAGTCTGGCTAATGGTTTATCAATTTTGTTTATCTTCTCAAAAAACCAGCTTTTAGTTTTATTGATCTTTGCTATTGTTTTGTTTCTATTTAATTTATTTCTGCTCTGATCTTTATGATTTCTTTCCTTCTACTAACTTTGGGTTTTGTTTGTTCTTCTTTCTCTAGTTCCTTTAGGTGTAAGGTTAGATTGTTTGAGATTTTTCTTGTTTCTTGAGGTAGGCTTGTATTGCTATAAACTTCCCACTTAGAACTGCTTTTGCTGCATCCCATAGGTTTTGGATCATCGTGTTTTCGTTGTCATTTGTCTCTAGGTATTTTTTGATTTCCTCTTTGATTTCTTCAGTGATCTCTTGGTTATTTAATAGTGTATTGTTTAGCCTCAATGTGTTTGTGTTTTTTACGTTTTTTTCCCCTGTAACTGATTTCTAATCTCATGGTGTTGTGGTCAGAAAAGATGCTTGATATGATTTCAATTTTCTTAAATTTACTGAGGCTTGATTTGTGACCCAAGATGTGATCTATCCTGGAGAATGTTCCATGTGCACTTGGGAAGAAAGTGTAATCTGCTGTTTTTGGATGGAATGTCCTATAAGTATCAGTGAAATCTGTCTGGTCTATTGTGTCATTTAAAGCTTGTGTTTCCTTATTAATTTTCTGTTTGGATGATCTGTCCGTTGGTGTAGTGACGTGTTAATGTCCCCTACTATTATTGTGTTACTGTCGATTTCCTCTTTTATAGCTGTTAGCAGTTGCTTTATGTATTGAGGTGCTCCTATGCTGGGTGCATATATATTTATAATGGTTATATCTTCTTCTTGGATTGATCCCTTAATCATTATGTAGTGTCCTTCCTTGTCTCTTCTAACATTATTCAATTTAAATTCTATTTTATCTGATATGAGTATTGCTGCTCCAGCTTTCTTTTGATTTCCATTTGCATGGAATATCTTTTTCCATCCCCCCACCTATGGTCAACTAATCTATAACAATGGAGACAAGGATATACAATGGAGAAAAGACAGTCTCTTCAGTAAGTGGTGCTGGGAAAACTGGACAGCTACATGTAAAAGAATGAAATTAGAACACTCCCCAACACCATACACAAAAATAAACTAAAAGTGGATTAGAGATCTAAATGTAAGACTCGACACTATAAAACTCTTAGAGGAAAACATAGGAAAAACACTCTTTGACATAAATCACAGCAAGGTCTTTTTTGACCCACCTCCTGTAGTAATGGAAATAAAAGCAAAAATTAAAAAAAGGGATGTAATGAAACTGCAAAGCTTTTGCACAGCAAAGGAAACCATAAACAGAATGAAAAGACAGCCTTTAAAATGAGAGAAAATATGTACAAACACATCAACGGACAAAGGATTAATCTCCAAAATATATAAACAGCTCATGCAGCTCAATATTAAAAAAAGAAACATCCCAATCAAAAAATGGGCAGAAGACTTAAATAGACATTTCTCCAAAGAAGACATACAGATGGCCAAGAAGCACATGAATAGCTGCTTAACATCACTAATTATTAGAGAAATGCAAATCAAAACTACAGTGAGGTATCACCTCACAGCAGTTAGAATGGCATCATCAGAAAATCTAGAAACAACAAATGCTGGAGAGGATGTAGAGAAAAGGGAACGCTGTTGCACTGTTGGTGGGAATGTAAATTGACACAGCCACGATGGAGAACAGTATGGAAGTTCCTTAAAAAGCTAAAAATAGAATTACCATATGACCCAGCAATCCAACTACTGGGCATATACCCAGAGAACACCATAATTCAAAAAGACACATGCACCCCAATGTTCATTGCAGCACTACTTACAATAGCCAGGTCATGGAAGCAACCTAAATGCCTATCGACAGATGAATGGATAAAGAAGATCTGGTACATATATACAATGGAATATTATGCAGCCATAAAAAGGAACAAAATTGGATCATTTGTGGAGATGTGGATGGATCTAGATACTGTCATACAGAGTGAAGTAAGTCAGAAAGAGAAAAACAAATATTGTATATTAACACATATATGTTGGACCTAGAAAAATGGAGAACTGGTTTGCAGGGCAGAAATAGAGACACAGATGTAGAGAACAAATGTATGGACACCAAGGGGGTAAAGTGGTGAGGTGGAGTGGTGGTGGTGTGATGAACTGGGAGATTGGGATTGACATGTATACACTGATGTGTATAAAATAGATAACTAATAAGAACCTGCTGTATAAAAAAATAAATTAAATAAAATTAAAAAAAAAACCTTCTAGTTGTTCCACATCCTTGTAAGCACTTTGTATAAGCAGTATTTTCAGTCTATGCCATTCTAGTAGGTATGGAGTGGTATCTTTTGAAGGTTTTAATTTGTATTTTCCTAATGAGTAATGATGATAAATACCTTTTCTGTGCTTATTTGCTGTCTCTATATGCTCTTTATTGAAGTTTCTTTTCAAGTTTTTTACCCATTAAAAAAAATTGTTTGTTTTCTTACAGTTGGGATTTGAAAGTTTTTTTTAGTATATTCTGGATAGAAGTCTTTTGTTTGGTATGTGATTTGAAAATATGCTCTTAGTCTGTAGCTTGTCCTTTCATTCTCCTTACAGTGTCTTTTGCAGAAAAATATTTTTAATTTTATAAAGACAGTTTATCAATTTTTTCTTTTATGGGCCATGCTTTTGTGGCATGTCTAAGAACTCTCTGGCTAACCCAGGTCTCCAAAGACTTCTCCTATGTTTTCTCCTAAAATTTTGATAGTTTTATGCTTTACATTTAGATCTATGACCCATTTTGACTTAATTTTTATATAATGTGTGAGATGTAGTTGTGGTTTATTATTTTCCTTTGTATATGAATGTCCAATTATTCCAACATCATTTGTTGAAAAGACCATCTTTTCTTTATTGAATTGCTTTTGTAACTTTGTACAAGATCAAATGGCCATATATGTGTGGGTCTATATCTGGATTCTGTTATGTTCCATTAATCTTCTTGTCTATCCTTTTGCTAATACCACACTGCCTTAATTACTATAGCTGTATAGAAAATTTTCAATTTGAGTACTGCAGTTCTTTTAACATTGTATTTTTCTTTCAAAATTGTTTTAGCTAGTTCCTTTGCTTTTCTAAATGAATTTTAGAATCAGCTTGTCTATGTCTAGAAAAAAATCCTGCTGAAATTTGACTGGAATAATGTTAAATGTACAGATCAGTTTGTGAGGAATTTGCATTTTTACTGTTTAGTGTTTCAATTCATAAATATAGAATGTCTCTCCATTTATTTAGTTCTTCTTTGACCTCTTTCATCAGTGTTTTGTAGTTTTCAACATACTGCTACTGTACATGTTTTATTAGATTTACCTATATTTAATTTTTTGGATCTATTGTAAATATTAAAGAAGTTGTTTCCAGTTATACATTGTTAGTATATAAAAATATAGTTGATTTTTATGTGTTGATCTTATATCCCATATCCTTGCTAACCTTACTTATTAGTTATATGAGGCTTTTCCCCCCTGTTTTATAGATTCTTTGAGTTTTTCTGTGTAGACAATGTCGTCTGCAAGGAGACAGTTTTCTTTCTTTCCAATCTATTTGCCTTTTATTTCTTTTTCTTGCCTTGTTACACTGGCTAAGACTTCTAGTGTAATGTGGAATAGTAGTTCTGAGAGTAAATATTCCCTTCTATTTGTAGTTTGCTGTGAGTTTTTGACATGAATGGATATTGAATTTTCAGAATTATCAGTTGATATGATCATGATTTTTTTTTTCTTTATACTGTCAATGTGTTGTATTACATTTGTTGATTTCTGAATATGGAAGCAGTCTTACATTCCTGGGATAAACCTCACTTGTCCACGATGTAGTATTCTGTTTTATAAAACTAAACTTTTAAAAACTAGTATTTTGTTGAGAATTTTTTCATCTATGTTCATGAGGGTTATTGGTCTGTATAATAGTTTTTTTATACTTTCTTTGGTTATGAAAAGGTTGAGAAGTAGTCCCTGTTCTTTCATTTTCTAGAAGACTCTGTGTGGAATTGGAGTTATTTCTTCCAATTTTGGTAGACTTTGCTAGTTGCTAGTGAAATTCTATGGATCTGGAGATTTAGTCTTCAGAAGGACTTTTAATTACAGATTCAATTTCTTTAATAGTTGTAGGGCTATTCAGTTTATGTTCTTCATTTTGAGTGAGCTTTGGTAGTTTATTAGAAATTGATCAATTTAATCAAAATTGACAGAATCATGTGCATAGAGTTTTTTGTGTGTTTTTTTTTTTTTTTTTGGTGGTACACAGGCCTCTCACTGTTGTGGCCTTTCCCATTGCGGAGCACAGGCTCCGGACGCGCAGGCTCAGCGGCCATGGCTCACGGGCCCAGCCGCTCCATGGCATGTGGGATCCTCCCAGACCAGGGCACGTGTCCCCTGCATCGACAGGCGGACTCTCAACCACTGCGCCACCAGGGAAGCCCTTGTGATTTTTATATTCCTTTATTCTTTTAATGTCAGTGGCGTCTATAGTGATGTCTCCTCTTTCATTTCTGATATTGGTAATTTGTGTCTACTTTCTTTTTTGGTCAATCTTGCTAGAGGTTTATAAATTTTATTTTATTTTTCAAAGAAGTAACTTTTAGTTTTATTGTTTTTTTTCCCTTTCATTGCTTTCAATTTCATTGATTTTTTAAAAAATTTATTTATTTTTGGCTGCATTGGGTCTTTGTTGCTGTGCGCGGGCTTCTCATTGCGGTGGCTTCCCTTGTTGTGGAGCACGGGCTCTAGGCGCGTGGGCTTCAGTAGCTGTGGCTCGAAGGCTCTAGGGCACAGGCTCAGTAGTTGTGGCGCACGGGCGTAGTTGCTCCGCGGCATGTGGGATCTTCCCAGACCAGGGCTCGAATCCGTGTCTCCTGCATTGGCAGGTGGATTCTTAACCCCTGTGCCACCAGGGAAGCCCAATTTCATTAATTTTTGATCTTTATTATTTCCTTTCTTCTGCTTGCCTTGCTTATTTTGCTCTTCTATTTGTAGTTTTAAAAGGTGGAAACTAAGGATATTCATTTGAGATCTTCCTTCTTTTCTAATATAAGCATTTAATAATCTAAATGTTCCTTGAAGCACTGCTTTGTCTGCATCCCATAAATTTTGATATATTGTAGTTTCATTTTTTTTCAGTTAAAAATATTTTGCAATTTCTTTTGAGACATACTGTTTAACTCATGGATTATTTTAAATTGTATTATTTAAATTCTAAATTTTTAAAGTGTTGTTGGTCATTTTTCCATTATTGATTTCTAATGTAATCCTGTTATGGTCAGAGAATATACTTTTTATGATTTCAAGTATTTTTTTATTATTAAGATTTGTTTTATGACCTAGAATATGATCTATCTTAGTGAATGTTCTGTGTGCACTTCAAGTGAATACTTATTCTCCTGTTGTGGGGTAGAGTATTTTATAAATGTCAGTTAGTTCCAGTTTGATGCTAGTGTTATCCAGTTTCTACTTTCTTGCTGATTTAACTAGTTTTATTTGTTAATGCGAGATTAGTATTGAAGTATTCATCTATGATTGTGGATTTGTCTATTTCTCCTTTCAGTTCCTCTTTCGTGTATTTTGAATCTGTATTGTTAGGTGCATGTGCATTTAGGATGTTATTTTTTCTAGATGATTAGAGCCATTTGCCATTACATAATGTCCCTCCTTATGCTTAGTTGTTGTCTTTGTTCTGAAATCTACTTTATCTCATATTAATATATCTACTCCAGCTTATTTTTGATTCATGTTTATTGGCATATCTTTTTAACTGTTTCCTTTTAACTTATTATTATTATTATTTTGGCTGTACTGCACAGCATGTGGGATCTTAGTTCCCCTACCAGGGATCAAACCCGCGTCCCCTGTATTGGAAACTTGGTGTCTTAACCACTGGACCACCAGGGAAGTCCCACTTTTAACTTTGTGATATGTGTATTTGAAGTGAACTTTATGTAGGTATCAGATAATTGGGTTATTTAAAAAATTCAGTTCTGATTATGTTTTTAAATTGGTGTTTAGACCATTCATATTTAATGTAATTATTGATATACTTTCCTTTAAGCATACCATTTGATTATTTGTTTTCTGTTTGTTCCCTCTGCTTTTTGTTCCTGTATTTCTTCTTTTCTGCCGTTTTTGAGTTGTTTGAATAATTTTTAGTATTCCATTTTAATTTAACTATTGTGTTTTTGATGATATCTCTCTATATATATTTTTAGTAGTTTCATTCATATATATATATATATATATATATATATACACCATATACACACACACACACACACACACACACACACACACACACCATATTTTCTCCCTCAGTCTGCTGCTTGCCTTTTTATTTTCTTAATTTTCTTGATCATATCTTTTTCTGAACAGAAGTTTTAAAATTTAATTTCTCAGTTTTTAAAATGATACTGCTTTCTGTGTTACATTTAAGAAATCTTTGCCTATCCTCACTTTGCAAAGGTATTTTCTCATGTTTTCATCTAGGAGTTTTATAGTAACCTTTATGTTTATGTCTGCAGTCTATTTCAAGTTAATTTTTATGTATGGTGTGAGGTAGAAGTCAGAGTCCATTTTTTTCTTTCAATTGAATATTCATTTATTCCAGCAGCATTTGTTAAAATGATTTGCCGTTTGCCCTTGGAATACCTTGGCACCTCTGTTGAGAATCAATTGACCATATATGTGTGGGTCTATTTTTGTACTTTATGTTCTGTGCCATTGTTTATTTAACTATCCTTATATCAGTTTTGATTACTACTGAGCATTTGCACTCGGGGCAATTTCCTTTGGTTTTTCCAGTTTTTTTTTTTTTTTTTCTGACTGTGCCCTTCATAAACTTTCTAAACAATGCTATGAAGCTCTCTTTTTCGAGTTTGTAGTATGTTTGCACATTTGCTTGCTGTTTGCTGTATCACGTGGCTTAACGTGGGTAAGTCTATCTAGACCTATGTTTTGTTTTTGTTTTTCTAAATATTTATTTATTTATTTGGCTGCACTGGGTCTTAGTTGTGGCAAGTGGGATCTTCACTGCAACATGCAGCATGCGGGATCTTTTAGTTGCAGCACGTGGGATCTAGTTCCCTGACCAGTGATCTAATCTGGGCCTCCTGCATTGGGAGCATGGAGTCTTAACCACAGGACTACCAGGGAAATCCATAGACCTATTTTTTGTTTTAATAAACTGATGCTGATTTCTTCAGGACATCCTTTCCATTTTAAATGATACTTGCTTGCCGTCTTCTCTGAGCTGCCGTTTGAGGACGCTGAGTATTGTTTTCAAGTTTTCTGTGCCCTGAAGATGCATAGTAGGCAAAAGGGATTAGGGATGGAGCTTGGCTAAAGCTGGTTGCAGTCTTTTTGAATGAACTAAGCTGTGCTTTCTCTTCTGAGATTTGGTTAAAGGTCTTAAACCAGGGTTTACCGCATCAGAGTTAGGGATATGTTTGTTCCCATGAGGTCCGGGTATACTCAGGCTTGGAAGCATTTTCCCAGTTCACATGGAACTTCCCAAATAACAAGCTCTGGCAGTTTCCCTGACTTCCACTAAGATCTAGAGATACTACAGTGATGGTTAAAACTCATCCCTGCTAATGCCATTTTGCTTAATACTTCTACGCTGTTATCCATTTCCTCATCTCGCTTCTCTCTAAATTGATCGGTGTTGGTAAGAATTTTCAATATGTCACCATACTGAAACGAAACAGTATGCTTCTTTTTTGAGAATTTATCCTTTTTATTTAGTTTTTCTTTTCTCTTTTATTTCCTTTTTGGGCTTCTGTTTTTCATCATTTTGTTAGGTATTATTGAAGGGAGGGGGTGCTGGTCCTTAATCTCTGCCATCTGTACCCAGTTTTCTGAAAGAATTGTTCTTCCTTTTTCTGCCTTCGGGTCTATTTATAATTTTACCTTTTGATTTTGCATTTCATGTCCCATTTTACTGACTTGAGTTTTAACCTTTGCCTAAGTACTGGTTAGCTGGTTAGCAGAACTGGTACTTTAAAAATTGAAGGTATATTACTAATAAAAAGAAGTGTCAGTAAAGAGACCCAAATTCTTAGATAAACTACAACCTGGGAAAACTGGTTTTTAATGAAATTTGAATTGTAGGCACTATTTGTGAGAGAAGTAAAAAGATGATTAAATATCCGAAAGAAGTAATTTGCTGAATTTAATGATGTTACTGACTTGATAGTAAAGGAATGAATCAAAGAGACATTCATGTTTTCCTTCCCTGGGAGATATGGGGCATATTCAGAAAAAACAAGTTTCATTTCATTTCCAACAGTAGTTTGGAAAATATCTAATACCCTAAGCCTTGAGAAGAGTCGTATGCCATCTTTTGCATTGCTGCTTGTTTTTGTGACATTTTCTGGATCTTTATTTCAGATTTCGCAGACGGTTTGCTATAACTAGACAAAAAGAGTCCTCCGTGGACAAGATTATACACAAATATGGCACATTCAGATGGCAGCTTGTGTCAGTGACATTTTGCTGTGAGCCTCTTAGAAGCTTCTCTTGATGGAGAAACACCACTGGGGGTTAGCCGCTCACAGCATCTCCAATGGAAGCAAAGGCTACCAGAAAATGGGAAATAGGAATTGGAACCAGGAACCAAAAATAAAAGGAACCATGGCCGTGTTTAAGCAGTGTGACAGTGGGCTGATTTTCAGATGATCGGACTCTCTTGTCAGTCATGATAATGAGGCATCTGGGGCCAATAGTCCTGAGATTTTGCATGTCAGTTACCTCCTCTGTCTTTTCTTCAGTTCTCTGCTCTTTTCACTGAGAACCTTCTCTTTGGCTTGTGAACTCTGAACTCTCTTCCTCTTTCCCTAAGAAAAATCTCCCTTTACTGCTCCTCTTGAACCCTGGGTCCATTCTGCTCAGTGCCAGCTGGGTTGAAGGCAGCTTCTGCCTTGCTTCCTTGAGTTCCTTTGGTGTCTCCCATTTGTATTGAAGAGAAGCTCGATCATCCCTTTACTCCCCTGCTGTGGGCTTCTCTCTCCCTCCGGGCTACTTTCTACTTGACTCACCCCCCTGTTGGCTTTCATGACACACCGTTCCGCTTTTTGTCCCTGCTTTCTCTGTCTGATTGCCTCGTCCCAGCTTCCTAAATGTTGGTGATCCAAGAGAGGTGGTACTGGGCACTCTGTGCCCTTCTCTCCCTGGGTGGATCTGTCTGTTCCCAGCCACCTCTGTGGGTGGCCTAAATTCCTGTTTTCATTCCTCTCTCCTCTCCTGAGCTTGGTGAGACATTTCCAGCCACAGTTAATAAAGTCCACCTGGTCGTGCCATAGAGTCTCCATATCACCATGTCTCCTTTATGTAGGACAGTGGACTCCACACGGAGGGTTTTGTTTGGTACCCATGTCCTCCTGCATTGGTCCTGAAATCCCTTTCCCTCTCTTCTTTTTTTTTTTTTAAATTTTTAATACATGTATTTATTTAGAATGAGAAAAAAAATCACAACAAATTAGAAATTTTTAGAAGCAGACAAACGTCGCAAAATCCCAAAATATAACATTTCATCTTGGTTAACTCCTGAAATACTTTTTCCTTTACAATTTTTGGTTACATATTCTTTTTGAAATTCCAGTTTTATTGAGATATAATTGACAGACAGCACTGTATAAGTTTAAGGAGTGCGGCGTAACGATTTGATTTACATACATCATGAAGTGATTACCACAGTAAGTGTAGTGAACATCCATCATCTCGTATAGGTGCAAACTTAAATAGAAAAAAAATGTTATTTTTCTGTGATGAGAACTCTAAGGATTTGCTATCTTAACACCTTTCATATATAAAACAGCAGTGTTAATTATATTTATCATATTGCACATTACATCCCTCCTTTCCTTCTCTCCTTGCCCTCAGTCAGGTCCTCTCACCTGTATATCACTACCGCCTCCCAGGTAGTTTTCTCCATCATCTCCCTTCCCTGAATCACTTTTTCTCTTCTGTCCAGATTTCCCACCTTGACACACAAATGCCTCTATTCTTGTCCCCCTTTGTTTTCTTGCCTCTCCCACTCACTTAGGAACCTAGAGTGGTCCATATACGCTCTTTGACCCAGCATTTCCACCTCTGCTAGAATATCTCTCGTGAATTCACATAGATGTGTGCACGTAAAGACTGACACTCTATGGTGTTGGCTGTCATGTTTGTAACAGCAAAAGTGGGTAATAACCTCTTTCACTAGATCACTGCTTGAATTAATAAAGGTAGAGCCATATAGCAAATAGAATACCTTGCGGTGATTAATAATAATGAAATAATAATATTTGCTGACATGTAACAAACTCCAAGATACATTGGTCAGTTGAAAAAAAGGGTGAGGAACATTATAGTGTATATATTAATATATTTCTGTTTTGTGTTAAAAAAAGAAAAGCAGGATGAGTTTATACACACTCTTGAATATTCACAAAATATTTGTGGAAGATTACCCAACACTGTTTTGTACAGTTTATTTATTTATTTTTTATTATTATTTTTTTTGCGGTACGCGGGCCTCTCACTGCTGTGGCCTCTCCCGTCGCGGAGCACAGGCTCCGGACGCGCAGGCTCAGCGGCCATGGCTCACGGGACCAGCCACTCCGCGGCATGTGGGATCTTCCCGGACCGGGGCACGAACACGCGTCCCCTGCATCGGCAGGCGGACTCTCAACCACTGCGCCACCAGGGAAGCCCTGTACAGTTTATTTTTTGATTGTGTGTATGTATTACATTTTTTCCTAAAGAAAACTTAGTTAATAAATAAACAAAACCTTGTAGGCACTTCTTATGGACTAGACAAGCAAGTCTGAATTTCTGAACCAGCTTTCTATGAAAGCGCCTTTAGATATGGTGCAGTGGGTATTGCCAGCCTCGCTTTTATTCCTTTCTTTTACACAGTCTTCGTTAGCCAGCCTGAGCCCAAAGAAGAAAGGCACAGACCTCTCACTCCTGGTCTGGTGGGTGTGGCGTGGGCACGGCCCTAACAGAATGGGCGCGGGACACCGGATCTTGCTGCAGCATGTTCTCAGTTTAGTAACTGGATTGTGGGGACATGTGGGAAGTCCATGGGGGACTGGGGAGGGGGACAGCTTGGGTGGCCAGGGTGATGCTGGCAGAGTTGCCTAAGGCAGGAGCCGGTGGGCCAGGGTGGCAGCCAGATAGCTTCTGATATGGAGGTTTGGGGGGTCTTAACAACTGGCACAACCAATCTGTTCTGTCCCCTCTGAATGTCAACACAAGGTGTCCTTTCTTTGGCTTCTGCTGACCTAAGTGTGTGCCTGTTCCCTCTTGGTCTTTTCCACCTGGAAAACCCTTCCTAATCTCTGCCTTTGCAGTCCCTACCCACCCTTCAAGGTGGACTGAGATCTTCATCTCTCCTCATTCCTGACTGTAGGTTATCACGCTCTGCTCTCTGAAGCTCTGAGCCTTTTATGTATCTGGGTTTTCACATTTATCTCTTTCTTTCCCACATTTATCTCGTTTTTTTTCCTTGTCTTATCTCCCCTGCTAAGGACATGCTGAGAATACCAGAGTAATTCATCTTCATATTCCCTCTGCCATGTGATGAGATTTCCCAGGTCTCTTGCAGTGTTGAATGTTTGGTTTGGTCCTTCTAAGTAGAGTAATATTCCTCAGTGCAATGGTCTTCTTTTTTGGAAGATTTTGTCACTCTGAGTTGCCTCAGAGGGTACCTGAACTGATGGGTGATGAGAAAGGTATGGAGAGGGCTGAAGTGAATTCTCCTTTAGCAAAGGACATTAGCAAAGGTACTTCTAGAGTGTAGGTGAGGGGATGGGGGAGGCTCAGGGATGCACTGAACTAAGGGCTGGAAGAGCCCTCCACTGAGCAGTGAGTGCAAGTCCCTGTCACCAGGAAATAAGGTAGTAGTATTTATATTTTCCAGATCAGCCCAGGAAGCTTAGCAAGGAATTGGAGACTGTAATTCTCTCAGTGTGCAATGTAGATGGGCTTTCATAAATGTTTTTACTTATGTGTTTCTCTAACTTATTATTTTCCATGAGAGCTTTTCATGTTTTTCAGCCAATCTTTTTGTCCTCCCCAAGAACAAAGGAACGCTGAATCTGTGAAGCCAGTTGTCACACTTGGAATTCTGCTGGCCTGGGTACTTGAAAATTTGATCTTACTTGTCTCAATATATGTTTCTCCTATCTCTTTTACCTTCTCTAAACCTAGCAGCTGGAGTTAGAGGTTTAAAAACGTTTGCCATCTTTTATCACCGGGGTCAGCAAACTATGGCCTAGAGGCCAGCCACAGCCTGTTTCTGTGAATAAAGCTTTATTGGGACACAGCCATACCCCTTCATTCATGGATTGTCTGTGGCTGCTTTCCTGGTACAAAGGTAGAGTTGAGTAGTTGTGACGAAGACTATGTGGCCCTCAAACCCTAAAATTGTGATTCTCTGGCACTTTTCAGGAAAAGTTTGCTGATTCCCTGCTGTATCATGTTAAATTGTCACCCATTCCCTCTCCCCACCCCAAGATCGTGTTTTCTTCTTGGTTGGTTCTTCTCCTGTGTCCAGGTCACGACATATAGTCAACCATACAGCAGGTACCACTGGCTGGTAGAGCGCAGACCTGCCCTGCTCAGCCCTTCCCTCCCCTGGCTGTCCGTGCAGAGGGGGAACTAACTCACTGGCCTTCTTGGTGCCAGTGGAGGAGGGGCAGGAGGGGTTTTGAACAGCGGTTGCTGCTGATGAGGGACCAGGCATTGGGCTAAGTGCTTTCCATGCTTAACCTCCCGCAGCTCACATGTAGAGAATGGCGTTATCTTCATTTTACTGGGGAAAAGGAGGCACAGAGCTATTTCGTAACTTGCCGCAGGGCATGATGGGCAAGGGCCAAAGCCAGGATATGTATCAAGGTCTAAGGTCTGTCTGACTGCAGAGAGCAGTGTCTTCTTACCTCCTGCCTCATTAAAACCCAACTCAGCCCGAGGCCCCACAGGCTTGTGTTCCAGCTTGTCGTACTTCATATTTCTGGTGCATTTGAACTTCTGCCTACTGTTGGTTCCCTTACTTCTTCCACCTAGAGATAGAAATTCCTTCCCGGCTTCTTTCCATTACCCTTCCTCTTACTTTTGCATCTTGAACCTAGGCATCCTTTAAGATTCTTCTTTTTCAAAGGAACCTTCCTATGCTGTTGGTGGGACTATAAATTGGTGTAGCTGCTATGGAGAACAGTATGGAGGTTCCTCAAAAAACTAAAAATAGAGCTGCCACATGACCTAGCAATCCCACTCCTGGGCATATATCTGGAGAAAACTATAATTTGAAAAGACACATGCACCCCAGTGTTCATTAGAGTACTATTTATAGTAGCCAAGACCTGGAAACAACCTAAATGTCCATTGACAGATGCGTGATAAAGAAGTTGTGGTGTATGTATATATATGTATATGTGTGTGTGTGTATACACACACACACACACTACTCAGCCATAAAAAAAATGAAATAATGCCATTTGCAGCAACGTGGATGGACCTAGAGATTATCATACTAAGTGAAATAAGTCAGAGAAAGACAAATACCATACGGTATCACTTATATGTGGAATCTAAAAAAATGATAAATGAACTCAATTTACAAAACAGAAAAAACTCACAGACAAAACAAAGGGGAAGGAGGGGGAGGGATAAATTAGGAGTTTAGTATTAAGAGATACATACTACTATATATAAAATAGATAACCAACAAGGGCCTATATAGCACAGGAAGCTATACTCAATATTTTGCAATAACCTATAAGGGAAAAGAATCAGAAAAAGGGTGTGTGTGTGTGTATATATATATATATAATCTATATATATATGTATAATATATATAGATTATACATATTATATATGTATGTATATATATAACTGAATCACTGCTATATACCTGGAACTAACACGGCATTGTAAATCAACTATACTTCAATCAAAAATAAGAGATTCTTCTTTCTCACCCTTCTCTTAAGGACTTCTCCATGGTTAAAGCTTGAAGAGCCGACATTCTCTAGAAAACTCCAAACCTGGAACCTTCTTTGTGAACTAAATCTTGGTCCTGGTCCTCCACCCTCTTCTTTCTAATGTCCTATTGGGCTTCCCTCACGTGTCCCCTTGAGATTGCAAATTCATTTTCTCCCCCAGGATCAGTTCTGCCTCTGACCCCAGGATTTCTGTTCATGGCAGTATTGTTCTTCCACTCACTGAGATTCCAGAGGTAATGGCTAGGTTTCTCCTTATCCTTTTCCCTCAGAGCTTCTTGTGTCTGCATCATCTTGTGTGTTTGTCCCAGTGTGTCCCATACCTGCCATGTCAGCCCCAGGCTAGCCCTCACAATGCCTTTTGCTTACACTGGTAATAGCCTCTTTCTAATTGTCCTTAGCGTTCTGGGCCAGGAATGACAGACTGCCTCGTGGTACAGAAGCCTTCTCAACACGGTAGGCGATGATGGCATTCCAGCCCATCCCTTCCCTGATTTATTTATGCAGTTATAGTGAAATAATTTCCTGGAAGTGCAGCATCATTTATATCACTGTCCTGCCTAGGAGCTCAGTGGTTCCTTAGCAGTTAGGCAGCTCAGTGGTCCTAATAAGTGGTTCCTTACTTCTCACCTCTATGCTATTCCTTCTTCCTAGAATGCCTTTCCCATCTTGCAAATCCCATCTCAGTTGCTTTTTCTTCTGTGTTTCTTTGATTTTCAAACTAATGTGAGTATTCTTCCTTCTAAGCCTCCATATTGCTTTGTTGGAAACTTTCTTAGGGAACTTGTTCTTATGGAACTTGTGCCATGGTGACTGGTGGACTTGTCTGACTGTCAGTTCACTGCACTGCTAATGCACTGAAGCAGGGACTCTTCTCTGCTTAACTAATTTTGGAGATGCCTCAAAAATGCTTAATAAATATTTGTTGAATCAGTCCGAATGGGAGCATAGGAGAAAAGTCATATGGTTGGCCGTGAAATTTAACAGGTTTTCATTTCAGTATCCCTAATATACTATTAAGTTCTTCAAAATATGCCTTTGGTAACATTTATTTTAAGTTTTAAAATATTGTCATCTTCAGTTTAAGCCCCAACACGAGCCAGTTCAGTGTGACGGAACACAAAGAACCGAGGAGCAGCTCCCATGGCATGTGCCCTGTTTTGGCCTCTGATTCAGCTCTATGGCATTGAGCATGCCTCTTGGCCTTTCTGGGCTTCAGTTTTCTCATCTGTAAACTGGATGTGGATAAAGATCCTCTTCTGGTAGAGCAGCAGTACCAGGGGGTGATTTTGTTTCCCAGGGGACATTTGACAATATCTGGAGACATTTTTGGTAGTCCCTACCCGGGGATATTGCTAAACTTCCTTGTTGCCCAAGACAGCACCCAACATACGATTATTTGGTCCAAAATGTCAATAATGTTGAGGTTGAGAAACCCTAAGGTAGAGTACAGTATGACTCAAAATCTTATTTTAATTAATTGAATGAGTATTGCAAATCTGATATTTTAATTATAATTTAGTCGGTGACTTATTCTTTTCCTAAGAGGTGTTCTGAGATGTAAGATGGTTTTCATTTTCTTAGTGTTTAAGCAAATGGGGATAATTAACATCATTATGGAGGTTTAAAATGTACGTAATTTAAAATCCTGTCCACCTTCATCACGTTGGGTCAGTAATTTTCCAGGTTTCTATCTTATTATTAGAACATTTGAAACAATTTGTAGGGAGGAAGTTCAGAAGAATTGGAAACCACATGTACGTGGGCTGAACACAGGCTTTAAATAACTGGAGGAATTAAAAGTGAAACTTTTTTCCCTCTTATTCCCCTAAGTACCACATTTACAGGTGTTGGCTGGGGAAGTTCCTGAAGCCTGATGACAGTGGGACCTGGGCAGTTTGAAGGTGGGACTTTTTGCCATTCCTTGAGACCAGTAAATGCACCCAGTTGATGGTGCTTTACAGTATGGAGAGTTTGTCTTGTTAAACACAGCAGAGTCCACAAAAGAAATAAAGCTGGTGTGGAGGTAGCAGGGCTGGTCTTGTATACAAAGGCGGGTCCTGCCCGTGTACCACGCTCGTTCTCCTAGGATGCCAGGAACCCAGTTTGTGCCTCTTGCCGATTGCAGACACCAAAGGGGGTCCCCTCTTACCATGGATGTGTTTGGAGCAGGTTGGGAAGACAAGGTCGTTTACTCTTGCTTCTTCCCTTTCTCCACCTGTCTCTCCATAGATGAGCTTTGGAAATGGTACCAGGTACAAGAGGGGAAAATGGAATTTAATTTATGGAGAATCACTGTTTTGGAATGAACTCAGAGCTGGATTCTAAGAACTTAGTGTGAAGTTGGCGCAGTTGCAGCGATTGGCAAAAATATAAAAATAATTGACATGTATTGGAATGAAAATGAAAGTATTCACTAATTAAATAGGATTAGATGATTTGGCATTTGCACTTATTTATACCACAGTGCCATTAACTGATGACAATGAGAGAGAACTCCAGCTCCACGATTCCAGCAGAATTCCTGCAGCCTAGGAGGACTTGTACAAAACCTGACTAGGGTGACTTAGCCGAATGGGAGGTTGTTCTCCTCATCTGAATCCAGAGGAAGGCAGTTCAGAATACTGCCAGCAGCCCAGACCTTCTAGCTTTTGCTTCTCCATCCTTAGTAGTATGAGAGTTTCATTGTCATGTTCATAGGATCGTTGTTTCACCTCCAGGCTTGGCATCCCTCGTGCCTGGCAGACAGAAGAGGGAAAAAGGTCTGAGCGTGCTCTGCTCATGCCTGATTGGCTGGTTCTGGTTCACTTGGCCACCTCTAGTCGCAAAGGACGCTGGGAATCGGACAGCCTGAACCAGGATATTGCTGTCCTACCAGAAGTGGGGTTCTCATGGCAAGGGTTAAAGGAGAATGGATCTCGGAGGAACCTGAGGAGTGTCTGCTGCTCGGTGCTTTAGCCCATCGTCCAACAGACCTGTGCAGGGATTGCAGATGCATTCCTTCATTGGTCTAAGAGAAACAGATCAGGGAAAAGAATTTTCCTCATGTTTCCCTGCTGCCATTCTCTTTCACTGGCTGGGTTGAAAGAGATGGTCTTGTATTTGATTCCTTTTTGTTGCCAGAAAGACTTTAAAATCGTCCTTTGCTATGTGCAGCATCCTTGTGCTATTTGATTTTCCTGCCAGGACTAAAATGTTCACTTTCCACGCTGGGGCATAAGTCTAGCTAAAAGGCCTCTGAATGCTGCTCCAGTGAGAGAGGCTACAGAACCATGGGCACCTTTTAATTTAGAGAGGGGGGCATGAGCCTCTTTCTACTTTCATGTTGGTTAAGTGTATGGTGCGATGTTCTGTCAGAGAAAGACGACCTGGCTGTCCAGATTACCTGTGTTTCTGGAATTTTATACTCATGAGTGGGTGGAAGTTCTGTGGAAACTGGTAAGAGGTGATGGCCACACAGGTGTTGGCTTATGTGCTGTGTGCTGTGTCTGTAAGGCTTAAGCGTACGTGCCCGCCCACATGTTTTATTGTTCTTTATTGTTCGCTGTGATTACTGAACAAGCTGTGTTTATTTTTGACCCATCTCACCTGCCTGTGACAGTCAGAACCTCAGTGCCCACCTTGATTTGTCTCTACAGAGATTTGAGAAACTCTTTTGGGTCTGCTTTTTCCTTTTTATCGGGATGTCCTTCTCCATGCCTTGAAGAGGCTCTGGGCTGCCTTTAATCCATTCCTTTTAGGCTCTTGTTTGTACTTTGTTGCTGATTTTCCTTTGTCAACCAAGTTTTCTTTTTCGCAAGTTTTTGACACTTAGCTGAGTGAGGTTGTCAAAATGTTTTCCTTCCTTCATTAACAGAGCCTGTCTGAGCTCAGTGTTGTGTGTGTTTATGGTGGGTTTTTGTTTAATCTGCCGAGCCACAGATTAACAGCCAGACCTCCCCCTCTTCGCCTCACACATCTCCCGTACAGAATGCAGTTGTAAAAAAAATTAGTTTCAAAAAGCATTCTAGACATTTGAAAGCGCTGAAGTGGACAGGCTGCCTGCTTCACAGACTGGAGGTGGTATGTCTTCTGATGGAGGGTTGCCATGGTGACCGTGTGCAAGCTAAGGCGTCCTGGTCAGGGAGGAGGTGGGCCTGGCCCTCAGGCCCCCGATCTGCCCCTAGAAACGTCTTATTTCTTACTGCACTCTTGGGATCGGCATTCAGCTCTCCAAGAGCACAGTGGATGTGCGTGTGTGGAGATGGCTTTGTCAGTTGTGCCCTTATCTTGGTTATTTGCTTGTGCCTTTCTGTCACATTCCAGTATCAGGTGTTTCCCTCTCTTCCAGCATCTCTTATTCTCTGCACAGCGCTGCATTGGAGATGAGGGACCTTATAAAGGAAATTCAGATCTGTTAAGACATCGCTACTTGAAAGTGCTGGAAATGAAAGGAATGTTATTTAGAGGGTTTTTTTCCTTTCTTTTTGAAATGGCCTGACTGTGTGGCAGGTGCATTAGGAGTGATGATACTTTCCCTTTCTTGGGTACTTACTGTGTTCTAGAAACTTATCATGTGTTGTCTCATTTGATCCTCATGGTAATTCCCAAACGTGTATGATTATTATTCTCACTTTACAGATGAGAAAAATAGCATCAGGGAGGTTAGGTAACTTGCCTAAGATCACACAGCAACTAAGTGACAGATGTGAGTTGGTTTTATAAGATATTACTCAGTTAAGCACCGTGAACAATCCTGACACAGTAGGCACATAGAACGTAGGTTGCATGATTGAATTCAGTTGCTACTGACGAGGTCCTCAGAAGGCCTGTGAATATTGATACTGATGTATAATTCAACATATCCTCTAATCAGAAAAGTAGCTCATTGGTATTTAGATGTAGCTGTTTGCATTAGTTTATATGTCCACCTGGAATGCCCAGTCATCACTGATCAGTTTATCCATCGAACCCTTTCTTCACAAGCAGCGGCTGTCAACTTTAAGCCAGCCCCCCTTGGAATCAGAAATTCTGAATTGCTGTTCTCTTTATTAATAAGGCTTTGTTCCTGTGTGAAATCCATGCAAATAACTCTAATTAATATACTAATGGAGCTTTATTGGAGAACTTGATAGAGTGATACTGAAGTTTATTTAGAAAAGTAACTATGCAGAAATAACCCAGAGTTTGGACAGAGATTGGTGAGGAAGGACTAGTATAACCAGAATTACAATGAAGTAGACCTTAAAATAAAACAGAATGGTGCAAGCCCTGATCAGTGAAAGAGAACAGAAAGACCAGAAACAGCCACGCCTCCACCCCCCATGTGTCTATAAAAACTGGGCATATGATAAGGCAGAGCTCCTAACTACCAAAAATTATTATAATGTTAATAGATGCTTTTACATCAAAAACACAATACATATGAAAGTTCAAAATAAAAGTAATACCTTTTCTTCCTGTAATCTCACTCCTAAGAAGAAGAGATTATTAATATATATATCTTGATGTATATTACAAATGTATCTACAGATATGCACACATTTTGAGAGGGAGGCAACATGGTGTATTGGTTAAGAATGTTGGCTTTTGATGTAAGATAGCTTGGTTTCAAATACTGGATGTGTTATTAAAACTGTGTGCCTCAGTTTTTCTCATCTTTAAAGTGATGATAATAAAAGTACTTAACAGGGCTTTTGTGAGGATCAAATGGTATAATATATGCAAAACACTTAGATAAAGCCTGGCACATCATGAATGTTCAATAAAAGTTAGCTTTTAAAAATGTAAGGTCATACCCATCATATTGTGCAATGAACTGTTATTTGTTGTGGGCATCTACTATGAGTGGATACTCATACACATATGTATGTTTCATTCCTTTTAATGGCTGTATAATGTTCTGTTGCATCAGTTTATCAAAAGTCCTGTTGGTGTGTTGGGGGTTTCCAAGACCATCCTCAGGCTTGATGGTTCACTAGAAGGACTCACAAGACTCAGAAAAGATGTTACAGTGAAAGGATGCAAACTGAAATCAGCAAGGGAAGAGTCACACCGTGATGGGGTGAAGCCAAGAGAAACCAGGTGTAAGCTTCCAGATGTTCTCCCAGTGGAGTCACATGGATGAACTTAATTCTTCCACCAATGATGTGTGACAACACATGTGAAGTGTTGCCAAGCAGGGAAGCTCACCAAGTCCAGGATATTTATTGGGAGTCAGCATGTAGGCATGCACTGCCTGTGTGACTGGCCTCAGCTCACCACACTCCAGCCCTTCAGAGCAAAAGCAGTTGTCAGCCATATATCATATTAGCACAAACCATCTGATGCAACTGGTACCTCAGGCATACAAAAACACTCTTGTCAGGCAGAATATTCCAGGGGCTCAGAGCTCATCTCCCTAGAGCTAGTCAAGAGCCAGTCCTGAAGATGGGCCTTTCTTGGCAATGTGCAGGGTTTGATCAGTACAGGTCTACTGAGTTAACCCTATTCCACACAAATAGGCATTTAGGAATTTTCTAGCATTTTGTTAGTATTATGTGTAAAGAATACTTCAATAAGTAGCTGTATATATATTGTCTTAAGAACTTCTGTGAACATTTTTGTATTATAAATTCATAAAATTTAAATTGTTGAGACAAAACGCCTATAGAATTCAACTTTTGACAGTTTCGTAAGTTGTCCCCAAGAAGATTGCTCTCACACTCCCACCAAAAAAATCAGTGTTGGCATTTCCCCACATCCTCTTCAGTGTTTTATATTCTAAAACTTTGTGATCTTTCCCAAACCAGTCGTGACATGTCCAGTTAATTTGCAATTCATTGTGATTAGAGAGATTGTATATTTTTTATATGTATACTGGCCATTTCTACTTCCTTTTTGAGTTGAAGTGGCCTATCAAATTCAAAGAATAGAAGGATAGAATAATGTCAGGGCAGTTGGTTAAATTTCTTTGAAAAAGAGTAGGTTTGTATTTCCCCCCAAATACACTAAAGTACATTTCAGATGAATTGCTTTGTCTGTAAAGGACCAGGTAGCAGATACTTTAGGCTTTGTGGGCTGTACCGTCTCTGTTGTATATCCTTCTTTCTTCCCCCTGCCAACCCCAAATAGCTCATGGGCCATAAAAAATAAGTAGCAGGCCATAGTTTGCTGAACCTTATTTTAATAATTTACTGTAAAAAATAAGTCATCTGATTCTTATATGGTTTTTATCTGATTTTAGTATGAGAATATTTTTATATTAAGTAAAACTCAAATATATAACATTTTCTACCTGCAGTTCAGTGTTCTTTTATACTCCAGTTATAAGCAACAAAGGAAGTCAACATAAGGGAAAATAATGTACCAAAGGGAAAAGCCTGATGATTAAACACATTTTTTAAAATGAGGATTTAACTGTTTAGTCCTGAACATCCATAAATACAATCCAAAAAGAAGGTGGAGAACTAGATATTTGTAAACTACACTTATAAGAGATGATATTAAAAATTTAACAATCTTAAAGACATTTTCAAAAGCGTAACAAGTAAAGTCCTATTATATTAGAAAATGGACAAACGACACGGCCAGACAATTTCAAAGGAAGAAATACAGGTTACTAGTTAATATAACATCTAGAACACAGCATCACTGGAAAGAAAAGAAATATGAATGTAAACATTAAGCTAACATTTCCAACCAAGTTGGCGATGATTGAATAAAATATAATATTTCACGATGGCAAGAGTGGTGTGAAATGGGCACTCTAATATGCTGCTGCTGAGCGTGTAAATGAAAAGTCTTTCCAGAGGGCAGTTGGCAAGCTTGTCTCAAGAGCCTTAATCAGGGGGCCTTAGAGATTCTTAGATCTGAAAATAATCACAGGAGCGCTGGGTGATTTACATAGTACAGTGTGAGTTTTAGCTTGGGCTGTTGTAACAAAACACCATAGACTGGGTGGCTTATCAATAACAGAAATTTATTTCTCACAGTTCTGGAGGCTGGAAGTCTGACATCAGCGTGCAGGATGGTTGGGTTCTGGTCAGGGTCCTCTTCGTGGTTGCAAACAGTCAACTTCTTATTGTATCTTCACATGGTGGAGAGCAGGGAGACACAGCTCCTATGTTTCTTCTTATAAGGGCACTAATTCCATTCCTGAGGGCTCCACCCTCATGACCTAATTACCCCCAAAGGTCCCACCTGTTCATACTATTACACTGAGGGTTAGGATTTCAAAGTAAGAATTTAGGGGGGAACACAAACATTCAGCCCTGTTAACGTATCTATTTCAGCATAACAGCAAAATATTTAGAAACAAGCTAACAAAAACCATAGGAGAGTATGTGACTTACCCATAAGAGGGAACACTACACATACATTAAAATTCATGTTCCTGAATAGTGTTTTATCACTAGCTGTGGTAGACAGAATAACCACCGCCTTCCCCCACCATCCTGCCAAAGATGTTCATCCCTGGAACCTGTGTATATGTTACCCCATATGGGACCAAAGGGACTCTGCAGAATTAGGTGTGATTAAGTTAAGGATATTGAGATGGGAAGATTATCCTGGATTTTCTGAGTGGGTCTAATGGATCACAAAGCTCCTGTGAGGGCGGGAGGAGGGTCAAAGTCAGAGAAGGTGATGTTATGACAGAAGCAGAGGCCAGAGTGATGTGGAGCCAGGAGCCAAGGAATGCAGGCAGCCTTTAGAAGCTGAAAAGGCAAGGAGACAGATTCTAGAGCCTCCAAATGGAATGCAGCCCTGCCAACACCAGGATTTTTGCTCACTTAGTTGCCCAGTGAGACTGATTATGGACTTCTGACCTGCAGAACTGTAAAACAATAAATTTTTGTGTTGTTTCCAGGCACTAAATTTGTAGTAATTTGTTACGTCAGCAATAGGAAAGCAATACCCTAGGGGAAAGCTCACATTCTGTACCTGGTATGGGGAGACAGGATGTCATCTATCTCAGTGAGGTGGTTGGTGAGGTGGGGTGCTCCCCCTGCAACAGACTCTCTGATGAGCTGTTGACCTTGTCTGCCAAAAGCGTAAAGTTGCCAGATTAGAAAAGTTGAGACTGAATTTTGTCCTGTGTCACAGTCCTTTTTTCTATCACTATTCAGGAATGACATATGAAATGATCTATTTTTCAGTGGGTGATATTCTCACCCATTCGGGACCTATTTGGCTTTATTAAAAAATTTTTTTTATTTTTAATTTTTTTTAATGCAAAGCTTTTTTAAAGTTTATTTTTATTGGAGTGTAGTTGATTTACAATGTTGTATTAGTTTCTGCTGTACAACAAAGTGAATCAGTTATACATCTATCTATCTATCTATCTATCTATCTACCTATCTACTCTGTTTTAGATTCTTTTCCCATATAGTTCATTACAGAGCATTGAATAGAGTTCCCTGTGCTATACAGTAGGTTCTTATTAGTTATCTATTTTATATATAGTAGTGTGTATATGTCAATCCCAATCTCCCAATTTATCCTCCCCTCCCTTTTCTCCTTGGTACCATAGGTTTGTTTTCTACATCTGTGACTCTATTTCTCTTTTATAAATAAGTTCATTTTTACCATTTTTTTGATTCCACATGTAAGCGATATATGATATTTGTCTGACTTACTTCACTCAGTATGACAGTCTCTAGGTCCATTCTTGTTGCTGCAAATGGCATTATTTCATTCTTTTTTATGGCTAAGTAATGTTCCATCGTATATATGTACCATATTGTCTTTATCCATTCATCCGTTGATGGACATTTAGGTTGCTTCCATGTCCTGGCTATTGTAAATAGTGCTGCAGTGAACATAGGGGTGCATGTATCTTTTCAAATTACAGTTTTCTCCGGATATATGCCCGGGAGTGGGATTGTTGGATCATACGGTAGCTCTGTTTTCATTTTGTAAGGAACCTCCATACTGTTCTCCGTAGTGGCTGCACCAATTTACGATCCCATCAACAGTGTAGGAGGGTTCCCTTTCCCATGTGGCTTTTGAGCTAAGCTTAGCATCAGCAAAGCTTAGGAAAGTAAAGTCAAGATCACTCTCCAGGTATCTCTGCTTCTAACCTCCCGATTTCCCTGAAAGTTCATTTCCCCAATAGTGTTCTGTGACTCTGGCCCAGAACTGCATGTAGCTTGTGATCACAGAGCAGCCCTTCCTCCTCCGCTGAAGGAAAATACGTATGTGCAGCCGAGTTCCATCAAGAAATGGCTCTCTGTAGTTCTTGGGAGAAAAAAGATTGGCGACTGGTTCTAGGTGGTGAGGTTAGTGGTGATTTCTATCTTCTTGGCTACGCTCTTTTGTGTCGTCAGCTTTTGGCAGTGAATGTGTATTGATTTCTTTAAATATAACAGTGCTTTCTTTTTTTTTTATTTTTTTTTAAGGAAAGTAGAGAAACTTCTATGTATACTTGATCCTTCTTTCTATGTGACGCCTCTACCTGATGATGGTTTGCGACAATGATCATCTCTCCGGTGTCAGCCGAATACAAGTATTTATTTCCAGACTTGCCTTTATGTGCTGGCCCCAAATTATGGAGATGAAGGATAGTGGTGCCTGGGGGTTCTTGTTTCTGAGCATTCATGGAAATAATATATAGACTAGGGATTGTCCGCCATCTTCATTCAGTGATTTCTGTACTTTAATGCCTTGATATTGATTAAGAAACTCCATTTGTGGAGTGGCATGTTTGTGTTCACCGACAACAGCAAGTAGTCATATTACTGTCAGTTGTCTTTTGGTCATGGATGGTCTCCTCTTTTTTTGTTGTAAAAGTGAAGCATGGAATAATGAGAAGAGCACTAAACTCAGAGCCAGAAGGTGAGGATTCTTGCTATAGGCCTGTTGCGAACTGAACCTTGTGAAACTTGCTTCACCTCTCTGGGCCCCATATGCCTATATTCCTTTAATAAAATAGGGAGTTTTGGATGTTGTGAACTTTCTGGTCTTTCCATGTCTAACACTCTAGAATTCTTAGTTGAATCTAGTCCTCAGATGCGAGTGCTGCTTTGACAAAGTGTAAATGGAACTCACGAGATGAATTTAATGTGGTCATCCCTTGGTATCCACAGGGGTTGGTTCCAGATGTGCACACCACCCACCCCCTGGAGATACCAAAATCCCCAGATGCTCAAGTCCCTTATAAAATGACATAGTATTTGCATATAACCCACACACATCCTCCCTTATACTTTCATCACCTCTAGATTACTTATGATACCTAATTCAATCTAAATGCCATGAAATAGTTAAACTACAATGTAAATGCTATGTAAATAGTTGCCAGCATGGCAAATTCAAGTTTTGCTTTTTGGAACTTTCTGGAATTTTTTCTTTCTTCGGAATAGTTTTGATCAAAGGTTGGTTGAATCTGCAGATGCAGAACCCGTGGATCCAGAAGGGTGATTATATACTCTTGGGTACGTAGACTTAGTTGAGTGGCTATCATCAGAATTTGTCTGGGGTCTGCATTGTTACATAGGAAAAAGGACACACAAAGCCAGTGTTGATGAGAAGATGAAGTTCTGTCCCTTTACTTTTTCTCTTTCTCCTATTCTTTTTCACTTTCATCAGATATCTTCAGAAGAGGGATAGAAAATAGGATGGGAGGGAAGAAATGGTGTGATCCACTGAAAATCCTTGTTAGGAAATTGATGCATGGGTCAGAGGTCAGAGAACCTCTGCTTGCACCAATTCCTGCTCATTTGTGTTTTAGATACCACCTCTCTGCTTCTGCCTTCTTTCTTTCTACTTTCTTCTTGTGGTGAGAGTAGATTTTGTTTGTTTAATATTAAAATACCCCAAGGGCCCCCCTGTGCTTCTGTGTAACCAGTGCCCCATTCAGCAAGCAGGCTGATAGTTTTTCAGGACTTAAGAAAACTACTTGATTTGATATAATAAAAATCAACATACACCGTAACTTAAACATCTGCATCTGGAGTTACCTTCTCATAATACTTTCTGCTGGGAATTCACGTTAAGTCAGTGGAGTGAGTAGAAACCAGTATCATTTATCCCAATACAGAAGGACAGACCACACTCTCTTGGTGTCTTATGCACTTGGAAGCCAAATGCTTTAGTACCAGTTTCACCACAGGCTGTTGGTGATGCATAGACTAGCCTTTGCTGTAATTTAGCAAAAAGATCTTCTTGTCAAGTTTCATTCCAGCAATTAGCGTTCTCTCTGTTAGGGAGTGAAGCCACTGATTCCCTGCTGTGGGAGTGACAGAGGCAGTGTAAGGATGGAAAAGTTATTTGCTGTACCATCCAAGCTATGATTTTTATTGAGGTATAATTTACATAGAAGATCTGCCAGTTGTAAAATTATCAAGTTATGCAACCATGATTCAGTTGTAAAACATGTCATCGCCCCCCAAAGTTCCCTAATGCCTGTTTGTATTCAGTACTTGTTCCCAGCCCCAAGTAACCGCAGATCTTTCTGTTTCTATAAATTTGCCTTTCCTGGAAATTTCATGTAAATGGAACCATGCAACACGGAGTCTTTTGTGTTTTGCTCCTTTCATCTAACATAATGGTTTTGCATTTCATCCATGTTGTAGCAGGTATCAGTATTTTATTCATTTAATTGAAATATAATTGACATATATAATATTGTGTAGGTTTAAGGTGTACAATATGCTGATTTGATACATTTATATATTGCATATATAATATAAATATATAAATAATAAATATAATATATACATGTATAATAGATATAATCATACTGCAATATGATTATCATTGTAGTGTTAGCGAACACCTCTATGTTGCATAGTTATTACTTCTTTTTTGTGCATTAGATCTCCAGGACTTATTTATCTACTAGTTGCAAGTTTGTAGTAACACCGTCTCCCAGTTCCCCACCTCCCCAGCCCCTGGTAACCACCATTCTGTTCTCTGTTTTTATGAGTTCGGCTTTTTTTAGATTCATACTGTGAATATTCATATAGTGATCAGTATTTGTCTTTCTGACTTAATCTCACTTAACATAATGCCCTCAAGGTCCATTCTTCCTGTTCCAAACGGCAGAATTTCCTTCTCGTGGCTGAATAATATTCCACTGCATATATGTACCATATCTTCTTTATCCATTAATCCATTGATGCACACTTGTTTCTATACCTTGGCTGTTGTGAACAATGCCACAGAAAACATGGGAGTTCACATATCTTTTCCATATCTTGTTTTCATTTCCTTGTATATGCACCCAGAAGTGGGATTGCTGGATCATACGGTGGCTCTATTTTTAATTTTTTGAGGAACTTCCATACTGTGTTCCACAGTGGCTGAACCAATTTACATTCCTACCAACAGTGTACAAGGGTTCCCTTTTCTCTGCAACCTTGTCAACACTTGTTATTGCTTGTCTTCTTAATAATAGCCATTTTAACAGGTGTGAGGTGATATCTCATGGTGGTTTTGATTTGCATTTCCCTGGTGATTAGTTATGTCGATCATCTTCTCCTGTACCTTTTGGCCATTTGGATGTCTTCTTTGGGAATATGTATGTATAGTTAATCTGCTCATTTAAAATACCAGATTGTTATTGAGTTACATGCGTTATTTATATATTTTGGATATTAACGGCTTATTGATATTTGGTTTGCAAATGTTTTCTCCCATCTGTGGGTTGCTTTTTCATTTTGTTTCTTGTTTCTTCTGCTGTGCAGGAGCTTTTTAGTGTGATGTAGTCCCATTTGTTGATTTTTGCTCTTTTGCTTGTGCTTTTTGTATTCTATCCAAAAAATTATTGCCAAGACCAATGCCAAGGAGCTTCTTCCCTTTGTTTCCTTCTAGGAATTTTATGGTATCAGGTCTTTATTTTAAGTTAATTTTTATTAATTTTGAGTGGTATAAGATAGCAGTCTCTTCCAAACACCATTTGTTAAAAAGACTATCTTTTCCTCCTTGAGTGTTCTTGGCTCCTTTGTCAAATATTAGTTGACAGTACACGTGAGGGGTAGTTCTTTTTAATTGTTGAATAATATTCCATTGTACACATGTACCACATTTAGTTTACCCATTTGGTTAACGGGCATTCAGATTGCTTCCATTTTGGAGTTTTTATGAATAATGTGGCTATGAGTATTTTCATATTGTGAATGTTTTCATTTCTCTTGGTTATATTCTTAGGAGTCGAATTACTTGATTGTATGGTAACTCTATGTTTAACCTTTTAAGAAACTTAAACTGGTTTCCAGAGTGGCTGTACCATTTTACATTCCTACCAGCACTATATGAGAGTCACATTTTCTAAATCTTCTGCTAACATTTGTCATTGTTTGTTTTTTTGATTATAGCCATTTGAATGGGTATGTAGTAGTATCTCGTTGTTTTAATTTGTATTTTCTTAATGACTGATGTTGTTTGAATATCTTTTCATGTACTTTTTAGCCATTTCTTTGTTAAATGTCTGTTCAAATCATTTGCCTGTTTTTTTAATTGAGATGTTTGACTTATTGCATAATATGTATATATATACACACACATACATACATACACACACATACTTACACATACATACATTCTGGATATAAGTCATTTATCAGAAAAATGATTTGCAAGTATTTTTTCCCAGTATTGGCTGCTCTTTCTATTTTCTTAATGGTATCTTTTGAAGTGCAGAAGATTTAAATTTTGATCATATCTTGTTTATCAACTTTTTCTTTTATGGATTGTGCTTTTGGTGTCATATTTAAGAAACCTTGGCACTCAATCCAAGGTCATAAAGATTTTCTCCTAAATTTCCCTCCACAAGTTTTATAGTTTTGACTCTTATATCTATTTTAGTCAATTTTCCATTTTAGTTAATTTTTTTTTTCCAGGAGAAGGAAGAATTTATTACTTGCAGCAAGGAAGGAGAACACTGGGGATCTTTCCCAAAGCAGTGTCCCTCATTTAATTTCATTTTATTTATTTACCTACTTATTTATTTATTTAACATCTTTGTTGCAGCATAATTGCTTTACAATGGTGTGTTAGTTTCTGCTTTGTAACAAAGTGAATCAGTTATACATATACATATGTTCCCATATCTCTTCCCTCTTGCGTCTCCCTCCCTCCCACCCTCCCTATCCCACCCCTCTAGGTGGTCACAAAGCACCCAGCTGATCTCCCTGTGCTATGCGGCCTCCCACTAGCTATCTATTTTACGTTTGGTAGTGTATATATGTCCATGCCCCTCTCTCACTTTGTCACAGCTTACCCTTCCCCCTCTGCATATCCTCAAGTCCATTCTCTAGTAGTTCTGTGTCTTTATTCCCGTCTTGCCCCTAGGTTCTTCATGACCTTTTTTTTTTTTTCTTAGATTCTCCATCCACCTCACTACAAATAACTCAATTTCGTTTCTTTTTATGGCTCAGCAATATTCCATTGTATATATGTGCCACATCTTCTTTATCCATTCATCTGTTGATGGACACTTAGGTTGCTTCCACGTCCTGGCTATTGTAAATAGAGTTGCAATGAACATTTTGGTACATGAGTTTTTGAATTTTGGTTTTCTTAGGGTGTATGCCCAGTAGTGGGATTGCTGGGTTGCATGGTAGTTCTATTTGTAGTTTTTTAAGGAACCTCCATACTGTACTCCATAGTGGCTGTATCAATTTACAATCCCCCCAACAGTGCAAGAGGGTTTCCTTTTCTCCACACCTCTCCAGCATTTATTGTTTCTAGATTTTTTGATGATGGCCATTCTGACTGGTGTGAGATGATATCTCATTGTAGTTTTGATTTGCATTTCTCTAATGATTAATGATGTTGAGCATTCTTTCATGTGTTTGTCGGCAATCTGTATATCTTCTTTGGAGAAATGTCTATTTAGGTCTTCTGCCCATTTTTGGATTGGGTTGTTTGTTTCTTTAGTATTGAGCTGCATGGGCTGCTTGTAAATTTTGGAGATTAATCCTTTGTCAGTTGCTTCATTTGAAAATATTTTCTCTCATTCTGAGGGTGTCTTTTGGTCTTGTTTATGGTTTCCTTTGCTGTGCAAAAGCTTTTACGTTTCATTAGGTCCCATTTATTTTTGTTTTTATTTCCATTTCTCTAGGAGGTGGGTCAAAAAGGATCTTGCTGTGATTTATGTCATAGAGTGTTCTGCCTATGTTTTCCTCTAAGAGTTTTATAGTGTCTGGCCTTACATTTAGGTCTTTAATCCATTTTGAGTTTATTTTTGTGTATGATGTTAGGGAGTGTTCTAATTTCATTCTTTTACATGTAGCTGTCCAGTTTTCCCAGCACCACTTATCGAAGAAACTGTCTTTTCTCCACTGTATATTCTTGCCTCCTTTATCAAAGATAAGGTGACCATATGTGCGTGGGTTTATCTCTGGGCTTTCTATCCCATTCCATTGATTTATATTTCTGTTTTTGTTCCAGTACCATACTGTCTTGATTACTGTAGCTTTGTAGTATAGTCTGAAGTTAGGGAGTCTGATTCCTCCAGCTCTGTTTTTCTTTCTCAAGATTGCATTGGCTATTCGGGGTCTTTGCGTTTCCATACAAATTGTGAAAGTTTTTGTTCTAGTTCTGTGAAAAATGCCAGTGGTAATTTGATAGGGATTGCATTGAATCTGTAGATTGCTTTGGGTAGTAGAGTCATTTTCACAATGTTGATTCTTCCAATCCAATAACATGGTATATCTCTCCATCTATTTGTATCATCTTTAATTTCTTTCATCAGTGTCTTATAATTTTCTGCATACAGGTCTTTTGTCTCCTTAGGTAGGTTTATTCCTAGATATTTCATTCTTTTTGGTGCAGTGGTAAATGGGAGTGTTTTCTTGATTTCACTTTCAGGTTTTTCATCATTAGTGTTTAGGAATGCCAGAGATTTCTGTGCATTTATTTTGTATCCTGCCACTTTACCAAATTCATTGATTAGCTCTAGTAGTTTTCTGGTAGCATCTTTAGGATTCTCTATGTATAGTATCATGTCATCTGCAAACAGTGACAGCTTGAATTCTTCTTTTGCGATTTGGATTCCTTTTATTTGTTTTTCTTCTCTGATTGCTGTGGCTAAAACTTCCAAAACTATGTTGAATAAGAGTGGTGAGAGTGAGCAACCTTGTCTTGTTCCTGATCTTAGTGGAAATGGTTTCATTTCTTCACCATTGAGGATGATGTTGGCTGTGGGTTTGTCATATATGGCCTTTATTATGTTGAGGAAAGTTCCCTCTATGCCTACTTTCTGCAGGGTTTTTATCATAAATGGGTGTTGAATTTTGTCAAAAGCTTTCTCTGCATCAATTGAGATTATCATATGGTTTTTCTCCTTCAATTTGTTAATATGGTGTATCACATTGATTGATTTACGTATATTGAAGAATCTTTGCATTCCTGGGATAAACCCCACTTGATCATGGTGTATGGTCCTTTTAATGTGCTGTTGGATTCTGTTTCCTAGTATTTTGTTGAGGATTTTTGCATCTATGTTCATCAGTGATATTGGCCTGTCATTTTCTTTCTTTGTGACATCTTTGGTTTTGGTATCAGGGTGATGGTGGCCTCGTAGAATGAGTTTGGGCATGTTCCTCCCTCTGCTATATTTTGCAGGAGTTTGAGAAGGATAGGTGTTAGCTCTTCTCCAAATGTTTGATGGAATTTGCCTGTGAAGCCATCTGGTCCTGGGCTTTTGTTTGTTGGAAGATTTTTAATCACAGTTTCAATTTCAG
The DNA here is from genome assembly GCF_951394435.1 of Stenella coeruleoalba. Classification (NCBI taxonomy): domain Eukaryota; kingdom Metazoa; phylum Chordata; class Mammalia; order Artiodactyla; family Delphinidae; genus Stenella; species Stenella coeruleoalba. The sequence continues at coordinate 33,915,725 of NC_137151.1, read as the reverse complement.
TGCTTGTGATTGGTCTGTTCATATTTTCTATTTCTTTCTGGTTTAGTCTCAGAAGGTTGTGCATTTCTAAGAATTTGTCCATTTCTTCCAGGTTGTCCATTTTATTGGCATAGAGTTGCTTGTAGTAATCTCTCATGATCCTTTGTATTTCTGCAGTGTCAGTTGTTACTTATCCTTTTTCATGTCTCTCATTTTAGTTAATGTCTTTTTTGTATATGGTATGAGTGTAAGGGTCTAAATTCTTTTTTCTTGTTTTGTATATAGATACTTAGTTTCCCAATGCCATTGTTGAAAAGATCAACATATCCCCCACTGAATTGCATTGACACCTTTGTCAAAAAATTAATTCACCGTTAACGTAAGGTTTTTCTTCTGGACTTTCAGTTATTTTTGATTAGTAATTGTGTCTGCTTTATGCCAATACCACACTGTTGATTACTATAGTTTTATGCTGCTGAAATCGGAAAGTGTAAGTCTTCCAACTTTGTATGTGTTTTAAACAATTATTTTGACTTTTCTAGGTCCTTTGAATTTCTATATAAATGTCATGATCAGCTTGCCCATTTCTTTAAAAAAATGCTTGTATTTTGATAGTGTTTCTTTTGAATCTGTAGATCGATTTTTGGAGAATTGCCATCTTGACATTACTGGATATCAGAGTAGAACATTTTTCCATTTATTTGTTTGTTTTTTATAATTTTATTTATTTTTGGCTGCACTGGGTCTTCATTTGCTGTGCGCAGCTTTCTGTAGTTGTGGCAACGGGGGGCTACTCTTCGTTTCAGTGTGCGGGCTTCTCATTGTGGTGGCTTCTCTTGTTGCAGAGCTTGGGCTTCAGTAGTTGTGGCTTGCAGGCTCTAGAGCGCAGGCTCAGTAGTTGTGGCAGACAGGATTAGTTGCTTCGTGGCATGTGGGATCTTCCCGGACCAGGGCTTGACCCATGTCCCCTGCATTGGCAGGCAGATTCACAACCACTGCGCCACCAGGGAAGCCCTTTCCTTTTTTTTTTTTTTTTTTTTTGTGGTACCCAGGCCTCTCCCGTTGCGGAGCACAGGCTCCGGATGCACAACCTCAGCGGCCATGGCTCTCGGGCCTAGCCGCTCCGCGGCATGTGGGATCTTCCCGGACCAGGGCACGAACCCGTGTCCCCTGTATTGGCAGGCGGACTCTCAACCACTGTGCCACCAGGGAAACCCAGCCCTTTCCTTTTATTTAGGTCTTTACTTTCAGTAATGTTTGTAGTTTCTATTGTACTTCTTTTGTTAATATTGTTCCTAAGTATTTCATTCTTTTCAATCCATTGTGAATGGGATTGTCTTCTTCATACCACTTTCAGATTGTACATTGCAAGAATATAGTATACAGAAATACACTGAACACCCAGTCTGTGTCCAGAACACTGTTTAGTGCTAGAGATATGATGAGACATGGGTCAAAGGCATATACTTTGGGGATGTGGCTTTTAAAAAAAAAAAAAAAAATTAATTAATTTATTTATTTTTGGCTGTGTTGGGTCTTTGTTTCTGTGCGAGGGCTTTCTCTAGTTGTGGCAAGCGGGGGCCACTCTTCATCGCGGTATGCGGGCCTTTCACTGTCGCGGCCTCTCTTGTTGCGGGGTACAGGCTACAGATGCGCAGGCTCAGTAGTTGTGGCTCACGGGCCCAGCCGCTCCGTGGCATGTGGGATCTTCCCAGACCAGGGCTCGAACCCGTGTCCCCTGCATTGGCAGGCAGATTCTCAACCACTGCGCCACCAGGGAGGCTCAGCGATGTGGCTTTTTAAGGAGCCCCAAGCCCAGTCTACTCTTTCTGGTGGCTGTAGAGCCTGCTGGTTTTCAAAGCTGGTATGGCGCTGGAGAGAGGAGGGTGGGAGTAGTTTGAGTTAAAACTCCCCGAGCCTACTGAAGTTACTGAGGTTCAACCTCTTCATAAATAATAAATGCTCCTTGAATTGTTTCAAGTCTTTGGTTAATTTCCAGAGTTCTAAAAAGTTGATTTTGACAACATTGTTTTTCCTTTTTGTCATAGGTCCTCATTCCACCATTCCGAAAGTCTTGCACAGACAGGTTCTGTTAAATTTTTTAGCTAGTCCTTCAGTATCCTGCATACCCCAGGATTGCAACCCCAGGCTAGGAGAGATGGGCATAGTTTTCCACCCTCTGGTCCAAAGTAAGTTAGCCCTTTCTGGCAGTGGTGCTACCAGTTTTCACATCCAGCTCTGCCTTTGTGTAACCATCCTGTTCATTGAGCTGGGCTGGGGGATGCTGGTAGCTTCAGGCAAGAGTGTCACAGAGTCCCACTCTACTCACCCGAAGTTGAGCAGTGTTTTGTGAACATGTGCATCTCAATATATTGTATGCCTTTTGTTATTTTCCAGAGACCTGAAATGATTGTTTTGACAGTTTTATCCACTTATGGTGTTGTATTTTAGAGAAATGATTTATTGACCTCTTCTTTCCTTTATTACCAGAAGTCATGCCTGTGATTTTAAATGTCTAGAATATGTAAGGCATGGTGGAGTATGTGTGATAGCCTAGTGGAAGAGAAACAAGGTTTATAATGAACCTCGGTCTGGCATTCCCAATTCTATATATTGTGATCATTTAGTAAGGTCAACTGAAAGTGAGTGTATCACCCAGTGTTGATGGGACCCTCCATGATGCTTATTCTACTGTCATAGGGTAATTCTTATTTAGAGAAACAGAAGAAAATCTCTTTTGTGTTTATTTTTCCAGCGAGATAATCTGTAAAGATATGACATCATTGATGGAGTTTAAATAAGAGAGACTTAAATAGTATTAAAAGTAGCCTAGGTTAATTTGCTGCAGACATTAATACTTCAGTGTTTAACTATACTTTGAGTTTCAATAGAATTTACAGAAGAAAATATGTTATAATGCAGTTTAACAATGCCATTTAGATAAATAATATAATAATGTAATTAATGCTAACTTTTTAGTAATTTGTTAGTTGATCATTGAAGATAGTTTAGGGTAAAATGCTGAGGCTACTGTGAGCTTTAAAATTCTGAGGCATTGTACAAATTAATTGCCTAACACAAACAATATTGTTTTTACATTTGTAAGACAAGTTGTTCACTCTTCAGTGTAGTGTTCTGCTTTTGACAGAGGTTCCAAAGATCATTTTCCAAGAAGGCAGGATTATTTTATTTTCAAAGTTAAAATGTAGGCTATATACTGGCAAACTGAATCCATCAATATGTCAAACATTATACTCAATAACCAGTGGGATTTATCCCAGGATGCAAGGTTAGTTTAACATCTGAAAATCAATTAATGTAATACCTCATATTAATAAAACAAATGACAAAAGCCACACGATCATCTGAGTAGACACAGAAGAAACATTTCACAAAATCTACCCTTTCAGGATCAAAATACTCAACAAACTAGGAATAGAAAGGAATGTCCTAAATCTGATAAAGAACATCTATGAAAAACCTACAGCTTAACAACATACTTAATGATGAAAGACTGAATTCTTTCCCCTTAAGATCGCGTTATCTACCCTCACCATTTCTATTCAACATTGTACTGGGGGTTCTAGTTAGGGTAATCAGGCTAGAAGAAGAAATATATGTATCCAGATTGGAAAGGAAGAAGTAAAACTCTATTTGCAAGTGACATAGCTTTCCATATAGAAAAGCAGAATTCACTAAAAAGCTGTTAGAACTAATACATGAGTTCAGCAAGGTTGCAGGATAGAAACAAAATAAATATACAGAATCAATTACATTTTATGTAATAGCAATGAAAAGTTCAGGAAGGAAGTTAAGAGAACACTTCCACTTACAATAGCATCAAAACAAGTCAAATACTTAGGAATAAATTTTATTCCTTAGGAAATTTTTTCCTTGGGAAAAAGAAGTACAAAACTTGAATCTTGAAACTACAAACCATTGTTGAAAGAAAATAAAGAAGACCCAAGTAAATGGAAATACGTCCATGTTCATGGGTCAGAACACAATATTGTTAAGATTACTCCCCAAATTGATCTACAGATTTAATGAAATTCCTATTGAAATTCCAGCTCCCTGTTTTTTAGAAATTGACAAGCTTATTTTGAAATTCCTATGGAAATGCAAAGAACCCAGAATTGACAAAACAATCTTGAAAAGGAGAAATTTCGCGGACTAATTCTTCTCAATACCAAAACTAACCACAAAACTTCAATATTCAAGACAGTCTGGTATTGGCATAAGGATAGCTACATAGATCAATGGAATGGAATTGAGATTCTAGAAATAGACCCTTACATTTACATCAGTTGATTTTTTGCAAGGGTGCTAAGACAATTCAATGGGGAAAGAATAATCATGTCAACAAATGGTTTTGGAACAACTGGGTATCCACCTAAGAAATGGTGGATTAATGCTGGAGCCCCTTTCTCACACCATATACAAAAATTACTTCAAAATGGATCATAGACATAAATGTAAGAGCTAAAATTGTAAAACTCTTAGGAGGAAAACAGAGTAAACCTTTGTGAACTTAGGTTAGGGAAAGCCTTCATAAGTATGACTGCAAAAGCACAAGGGACAAAAGAAAAAATATAAATAAATTGAACCTTCTAAAATAAAAACTTTTATATTACAAACAGTACCATCAAGGAAGTGAAAAGATGACCTCCATAATGGGAGAAAATATTTGCAAATCATATATCTGATAAGGCAATGGTATCCAGAATATATAAAGAAATCTTATGTCAACAACAAGAGGACAGCTAATTTAAAAAGTAGGCAAAGAACGTGAGTAGATATTCCTCCAAACATGATATACAAAGGGCCAGTGAACACATGAAAAGACATTCAATGTCATGTCATTAGTCATTAGGGAAATGTAAATCAAAACCACAATGAGATAATAGTTCACACCCACCAGTATGGCTATAATCAGTAAGACAGACAGTAATACGTTTTGGGAGGATGTGGAGAAATTGGAACCTGATGTGGGAATGTACAATGGTGCAGCTGTTTTGGAAACATTTAGCAGTTCCTCAATATGTTAAACGTTACCATATGATCTGGCAATTCCACTCCTAGGTGTATACCCAAGAGAAATGAAAACATGCATCTACAAACACAAAGACTTGTACAGGAATGATCTTAGTAACACAGTCACAATAGCTAAAAAGTAGTAACAACCCAAATGTTCATCATCCAATGAATGGATAAATAAAATGTGCTGTACTTATTCAATGGGAAATCATTTGGCAGTAAAAAGGAATGCAGTACTGGTACAGGCAACAACGTGGATGAAACTTGAAAACATGCTAAATGAGAGACCACACATTGTGCGACCTCATTTATATGAAATGGAGTAGGTACAGAAAGTAGATTTGTGGATTAGGATGAAGTGCTTGGGAAGAATGGATAGTGACTATTAATGGGTACAGGGGTTTTTTTGAGGGTGATGAAAGTCTGATAAAACTGTGGTGATGGTTGCACAATTTTGTCAATATACTAAAAACCGCTGAAATGTATACTTAAAATGCATGAATGTTATGTCAATAAAGCTGTTTAAAAAAAGCTTTATTTCCCATGGGAGTTTCATAGGGCTCATTCATCCTTGAATTTACCAAAACTCAGCTTTCCATATGAATTGTTTCATTGGAATTGTCAGGTTTTCAGAGGTCTTCTAGTGAAGGAGATGATAGTGCAAGACAGTGCATCATCTTCTAGAGCTTCTTCTGTACTGTGGCATATTTCTTGAGAGGTATTGAGAAACATACACAATGTTATCAACTTATTATCTTGGCATACTTATTATTATCATCAACATTTTCATTAGTTCCTGGGCATTTTGCACAAGCTCTTGAAATACATTTCCTCACTCAGTCATCTTGAAAACTCTACGAAGAAGGTGGTGTATGTCCATTTTTCAGATAAGGAAGTTGAGTCAGATACTAAGCAGTCTAGTTACAATTCATGTGGTGATGCTAAAACCAGCACTTAGTTCTGGTTGATACCAATGATTTTGCCTTTTCCTTGAGCTTCATTGTGCCTGAGTAATATAAGTATTGGGTATATTTTCTCTTTTGTTTTTTAATACTCTTCCTGGGACACTCTCCATTTAGCCGGGCTTGTTTAGCAGATATCTCACTGTTTTCAGCCAGACTTCTGGGTTCATTCATGAGCCTATCGTTTGGATGACTTTTCTGCAGGTGCCTATTGTTTAGATCCGTTCCCTCCAATGGGATACTGTGTTCTTTACTGTCTGCCCTGGCAGTCAGACAGAGGTCTGCAGGTGGTTTCTGGTGGTTGGCTTATCTCTCTGGAAAGCCTTGGTACAAGTTGAAAGTATGAAGAGTCCAGGGTGCCAGGTCTCCTTCAGATTACAGAAATGTGTTAAGTGGGTTGAGTCCAGCATTGTTTTCTGGAAAATAATGGAATTCATATGATTTTTGGCCTGTCTTTGTTCTTTTGCTCTTTGCTCTCTGAAATGCTCTTCCTTTTTATTGTCCCTACTTCACCCCCAGTAAAACACCTCTGAATATTTCAAGAGTCAGTCGATTGTCTGTACCTCTGTGGATCATGCTTACTAATCCCTGCTCCTCTAGTTAAGTACACCTCACTTCCGTTTATGGCTTCACTGTACCCTGTAAAAATAGTTGCACAGCACCTTTAACACTTCATTTTACTTTTGGTTTAGTTAGGTACTTGTCTCTTCCCTCTAGCCTGTCAGTCCCTTATGGGTAAGGACTGTATTTCTCCATCTTATTAATTTTTTCATCCGTAGCACTGTGCCTGGGGACCTAGCAGCCTTTCAGTAAATGTTGAATGAATGTGTGGGAAACTTAGGTGAAGCCCAAGTATGAGTGAGTGATCGATCCATGCTGGGATAGCCTGGATTCTGTTGGTTAGAAATTACAGGTGGTGTGCACGTGTGTGCGTGCGTGTGTGTGTGTGTGTTTGTGTGTGTTTTACTGAAGGGTACCAATTTGGCCACAGAGTACCTATTTGCCTGTTAAACTTTTTTGGGTTGTTATTTTTTTATTTTATTTTATATTGGAGTATACTTGATTAATGATGTTGTGTTAGTTGCAGGTGTATGGCAGAGTGATTCAGTTATACATATACATGTATCTGTTCTTTTTCAAATTCTTTTCCCATTTAGGTTGTTGCAGAATGTTGAGCAAAGAGTTCCCTGTGCTATACAGTAGGTCCTTGTTGGTTATCTATTTTTAAGTATAGTAGCGTGTAGATGTCAATCCCAATCTCCCAATTTATCCCTCCCCTAAATTTTATTTTTTTGTTTTATTTTTCAAAATGCTTGAGCAAAAAGCATCTGCTTTTAATTATATCTTATTTGTCCACTGTGTGTACAACATCCTGTGAGCTAGTTATTTGAACATCGCTGACCTGCCTCTTTCAGAAGACAGTTTGCGAGTTGAAATTACAGTCTTGGTAAAGAAGCTCTTTGGATTTAAGGATTTTGCCTCATCTGTAGTAATTACCCCCAGCCCTAGGGTCTTTCCACACGCTCCACATTCCTCCGCCAAATTCCCTAACGCCGTGCTTCTCAATCCTGTTGCTCATTGCATTCACCAGGGGAGCTTAAGAAAAATACTTCTCGGCCCCTCCCACAGAGAATTTCTAGGGGTGAGACCCAGGCGTGGGTATCTTTTGTAAAACTCCCAGACTGAAACCGAGCAAGACCCTTGTGGGGCCTTCTTGGGTACAAGAAACTTTCTGAATCCCCCGATTCTTGTTTGTAGGGAAAAGGCTTCAGCCTCCTAGTCCTTCCCTGAGTTGCAAAGGGCAGATTCAACAGTTACTAATTAGGAAAGTGAGGGAATGCAGAAAGAAAGGAAAAGCTGTCAAGAGACAATAGTACAGCGATAGAGCAGAGTCCTAGTTCCTCCCCAAGGGATGTGCATAGCAATCTGTACACATCTTAGAGTTGTTCTATTGGAACTAAGACCCCCACCCAGGTGGAGGAGGGCAACTTCAGGTTGAGCACAAGATACCTGGAGCACCGCCCTGTAACCTCACCACCAACCAATCAGGAGAAAGTCACACACCCTGCAGCCCTCACCCCAAATGTTGCCTATTATGACTCTTCCCTGAAAACTGCTGGAGAGCTCCAGCCTTTGAGAACGAGCTGCCCATTCTCCTTGCTTGGCCCTTGCAATAAATACACCTTTCTCTGCCCCAAACTCTGATGTTTCGGTTTGTTTGGCCTCACTGTGCGTCAGGCACTGGACTCAGGTTTGGCAGTAAGGCAACTGGTGTGCAGCCAGGGTTGAGAATCAAACCCTGTGTGCATCCTGGGGTTCTTTCAAAGATGATGCTGTCAACATGCGTGTGAACTTTTGAGGGCAAATACCTTGTTTGGGAGGATGAATTTAAAGCAGAGGTTCTCAAAGTGTGGTCCCCAGATCAGCAACATCAGCATCACCTGGAAATTCATTCAAAATGTGTATCCTTGGGCCTCTACCCCAGACCTAATGGATCAGAAGCTCAGGGGTGGGCCCCAGCAATCTCTTTTCACAAGGCTTGCAGGTGACTGATGTACTCTGAAGTTTGAGAATTACTGAGTTAAAAAAGAAGAGCTCTGTCCTTGGAAGGCAGGAGGGCCAGACCACAGCTGGCAATGGTCCCAGCTCTGAGAGTCTGCCCTCCTTGGGCCTCCTGTGTTGCAGGAAAGAGTGTGGGGCGTGAGAGGGTGGTCACATCCCAGGTCTCAGGCAAGTCCCTGGGACGGCCACAAAGTGTGACTTCTTGGCTTTGGGCAGGAAAGAATTCAAGAGTGAGCCATAGTAAAATGAAAGAAGGTTTATTCAGGGAGAGACATACTTCATAGACAGAGTGTGGGCCATCTCAAAAGGCAAGAAGCCCCAAAATATGGGGTGATTGTTATGGGCAGGGTAATTTCATAAGTTAATGAGTGGGAGGATTATTCCAACTATTTTGGGGAAGGGGCGGGGATCTCCAGGAGTTGTGCCCCTGCCCACTTTTCACCTTTTATGGTCAGCCTTGGAACTGTCATGGCACTGGTGGGTGTGTCATTTAGCATGCTGATGTACTATTACAGTGAGCGGATACTGAGGCTCAAGGTCTACTGGAAGTCGACTCATGTGCCATCTTGGACCTAATTGGTTCTAACCAGTTTATGTCGTGTCCTCAATGGCTGTCATTCTTGTAAAGGTTGTGCCCTGCCCCCTTCCTGTTTCACCTGTACGCTCAGCAGAGCAGAAAGCCTGGCTCTGCCTCGATTCAGGAGATGAAGGTCCGTCCTGGGCTAGTTTTGTTTTCAGCAGCCTTTCCCCTACTTCCCCCATAGGTAGCAGCACCTCCTTGTTCTTGTAAATGCTGGTGCTTTGGCCGATGCTGTTTACCCCTCCTCCCCTTTCTGCTTCCTGCAGGATCTTCAGTTCTTTTGCCTCCCTGCACCCAGCATCTTGGGTTTTCTCTCTCTGCTTTCTCCTTCCCTGTCCCCTGCAGACACTCCCAGCCTCCCAGCAGCCCATAAAACGTGCCGTGCTCTTTTCAACACCAGAGTGCCCCGAGGTCTGTACTCTCCATCCTCGCTGCCTTGCCACGTTCAAGCCTATTTACGCATAAGTCACTTCTTCCTTGTTCTAGTGAAACTGCTTTTCACTGAACCGAAGTTTACCAAATCTAAAGATTCCCGCTGCCACTCCCCCCCCCCCCCCCATTAATCTTAGTCATCCTTGAATTTTCTGTGGTGTTCGATGCTGTTGGCTACCCTTTCCTGACTGGTAGATAACTTTGTGTCATTTGCGTGTCACTTACCCTCTTGATTTTATTTTCCCTGCCTGCCACTGGCTCGTCGCCAGAGCTCTGCCTTGTGTCCACTCATCCACACTGTGTCTGACTGCTTGGTCCTGGGGATACGATGACACACAGACACAGCCGTCGCCTCCCTGGAGCCACTGGTCCCCCAGCCCCACTCTTCCAGAGAGACTTTGAGGGGAGTGATGGTTCTGCAGGCCTGGTCAGGAGAGACTCACAGAGGAGGGGACTTTGGGTCAGGAGATGCCCAGGAATTTGCTTGTGGCAAGAGCAGGGAAGAAAACATTCATTGTGAGCAGAGGAAAGAACATGACATTTTCTGAGAGCGGCAGTTTTAGTGTTAGAGCACGGGATTCACTAGGGCAAGTGTTGGAAGTTGCCCCTGGAGGGGTTTGGGGGGGCCAGATAAAGACATTATATTCTGTGTTTAGAAATTTGTAATTTACACTTAGAGCAGTGAGTTTAAAAATACACGTTTCCAATTTAACTTTTGCCCCAAATATCCCATTCTCACTATATCCCCTTCTATAAAACAAACAGCTCCCCTCTGTAGTACTCAGGCATTTAAAAGGAAAAGTGAATTTCCTTTCCCACAAAATCACCCCAAGGGTGACCTGTGTTACCAGTTTGTGTGTGCCCCAGACGTTTTTTTTTTAAATCTTTACTGGAGTATAGTTGATTTACAATGTTGTGTTAGTTTCTGCTGTACAGTTATGCAGTTATACATGTACATTTATCCACTCTTTTTTAGATTCTTTTCCCATATAGGTCATTACAGAGTATTGAGTAGAGTTCCCCATGCTATACAGTAGGTTCTTATTAGTTATCTGTTTTACATATAGTAGTGTGTATATGTCAGTCCCAATCTCCTAACTTATCCCTCCCTGCCCCTTATCCCCTGGTAACCTTATTTGTTTTCTATATCTGTGACTCTACTTCTGTTTTGTAAATAAGTTCATTTGTGCCCCCCTCTTTTTTAGATTCCACATATAAGCGGTATCATATGATATTTGTCTTTCTGTGTCTAATTTACTTCACGCAGTATGACAATGTCTAGGTCCATCCATGTTGCTACAAATGGCATTATTTTGTTCTTTTTTATGGCTGATATTCCATTGTATATATGTACCACATCTTCTTTATTCATTCCTCTGCTGATGGACATTTAACGTGCTTCCAGGTCCTGGCTATAGTAAATAGTGCTGCCGTGAACACTGGGGTGCAGACTTTAATAAATATAGAATTTGCTGATCTCACTTGATACGTTGCTGTCCTCTTTACACGTCAGCATGTTTGGGTCTGCCTCATGCTTTCTCACACCCATGGCACGTCATTATATCAGTGTCCTGTATTTCGTTTAACCACTTTCCTATTGATGGGCGTTAAGGTTGTCAGATTTTCACCATTGTGAACACATAGCAGCAAACATCCTTGTCCATGTTTCTTCGTTCTTTCGTGTTTCAGTAAACTTTTGTAAGAGGGAACACAAAGGGGAAATTGCCAAGCCCAAGGTTAAGCTCATTCAGAATGTCTCTCCAAGGTGGTTGGAGCCAAAAGGAACTTTGCCAAACTGATAGGTGAGAATTAGGCATTTTATATTTTAGTAGATGTCCCTTTCATTAGCGACATTGAGAACGTTTTCCTATGTACGTTGACCAATGATTTCTTCTGCGAAGTGCCTATCGTTTGTCCATTTTCTTATTGGGTTGCTTTCGTTGTTTTCCTTCAAATTTATCTATTTATTTATTTTTGGCTGCATTGGGTCTTCGTTGCTGCGTGTGGGCTTTCTCTAGTTGTGTTGAGCGGGGGCTACTCTCCGTTGTGGTGCGCAGGCCTCGTATTGCGGTGGCTTGTCGTTGCGGAGCACAGGCTCTAGGCACGCGGGTTTCAGTAGTTGTGGCTCGTGAGCTCTAGAGCGTAGGCTCAGTAGTTGTGGCGCTCGGGCTTAGTTGCTCCGCGGCATGTGGGATCTTCCCGGACCAGGGCTCGAACCTGCGTCCCCTGCATTGGAAGGCGGATTCCTAACCACTGCACCACCGGGGAAGTCCCAGTTGCTTTTTTTTCTTATTGATGCAGGGAGGTTTTAAAAACATTTGAGATATTATCTTTTCATTTGAATTTAATTAACATTTTAAATTAAAATGCAGTCTGTGAATACTTGCAGATACAAGTTTTGAATACTCGTGAGGGCAGTCCCTCCACCTCCCTCCCCCAATCCGTTTCTTTGTGCCCCTGCCCCAGAACTTTTACCATTTTGGGGAGTGACCTTTCAGGCCCCTTTATATCCCTTTACACACATATGTACCGAGACAAAATATCTTGCATTATTTTGAGGGTTTTATTTTTCAGTAACTGCTGAGGCTACATTTCAAGTTCTGAAACTTGCTTTTTCATGAACAGTGTGTCTAGTTCATCCTTCCTTGTTGCTACATACAAACCCAGCTGTTGTGTTTACCTGCTGCATAATATTCTGTATGTCGCTGTAACAATTGTATGAACCATATTCCCCATGGATGAACCCTGCCCACTCCCCGAGTCTTTCCTGTGTTATAAGCAGCGCCACAGTGACCATCCTTGTGCGTACCCCCTTGGGCACTCCAGTGTTTGTCGTGGATGGTTTAAAGTAAGAGAGTTAGTATCAGATGTGTCTGTCAGAAACCACTCTGACAGCATAGTGAAGGAAAGGGACCTAGGTTGGAACCAATTAGGAGATTATTGCAATAGTCCAGGTGATAAAGAAATGAATCTGAGAGAATGAATCTGAACTGATGCAGTGGGTTTGGAGAGAGAGAGGACCTGTGGGAGGGGTGTGGAGTGGTTAGGCTGTCCGCAGACGAACTACAGAGCTTGAAAGTTGAAACAAAGCTTCTTTCTTCTTATTGATGAGGTCAGTAAAAAGATTGGCCTGATATGAGTAAAACAGTGCTAGCTGTAGGAATGTCTCCTGTACTGCTGGTCCCAGGGGACAAGGAGAGAGTCTTCAGCCCAGGGAGGATTAAGGGTTACAGCTGTCACTCTGCCAGGCAGGACGCAGTGTGTGCTGAGGTCAGGGGTGTGGGTGTGTGGGTGTGTGTATGTGTGGTCCTGGTGACCTGGAATCCTGAGGGGTGCTACTTGGCTTTCTTTTGTCAGGGAAAGGACAGCAACTGTATTAGTGGTTTCCAGAAGATGCCACGGTAACCTCATCTAGCCCTGGGCAGAGGGCTGGAAGACCCCTTCTTTTGTGGGGCTTCTTTACTAGGGCATCTGGGAATGTATGGGATATATTCACTCACTGTCTTAAATTACTTTGCTAAAATCTCTCATGATCTTCAGTTCAAGATTTGGGGCCCCTTTAGGGCCAAATCCAAACCCTAATGAAATTCCATCATCTTTTATAATAACATTAAGGGCCTTTGAACTTGAACTAATTTAGAGGAGAGTCTGGTAACAAAAGGGCAAAAGCCTTGTTAAAAAGTAAAATCTGCCCAGACCCCTCCGCCTAGGAGGGAAATTTTCTGGGTGATCTCTTCCAGCAGGAAGAGAGAAGGTTGAAATGACTTAATGTTGGATATGGGACTGTGAAAGTGGGAGTTAAAGCTTTGCGAGCGAATGGGATCCCGAGAAAGAAGGTGTGGCAGTTGAATAGCTAGTGAGACGAGCAGAAAACCAGGGAAGAACTGGGTTCTAGAAGCCTAAGGAAGACAGTTTCAAGGAGGAAAAGATGAGATAATTTAGACATTCCAGTTTGGTTAGTGTGCTTTTTCCTTGGAAATCAGGAGATCTTCATGCGCCCTTTTCGAAAGAGGATGCTGGTCCTTTCCACTTTAAGTGTCTGCTCTGTAGCTGTGTCTGTTGCCTTAGTCAGGGCAATTCAAGCTAGTTGCTTTAATTACACCCCTAGAAATCTCCAGGGCTTGACACAATTAAGTCATAGTTTCTCACTCATACCACATACTGTGCGGGTAGCTCTGCCTTCCTTGGCAACAGTCCTCCAAGCAGTGACTTGGGAATCTGAGAGCCCTTTATCTTATCACGCTGCCGTCTTTACAATGGTCACTGCAGTTGCTGTGGAAGGGGAAGAGACAGCATGGACAGGATTACAGGGGTGTATGGCCAGGTCTAGAAGCAGCATAATTAACTTTCACTCATACCCTTTTGCCTGGAACTGTGTCACATGATCTCTATGTATTTGCACAGGAAAGCCAAGACTGGGAAATGGAATTGGTGAGCATTTAACCCTTCTCTGCTACAATACCAAAGGCATACCCACAGCCTTCACTTCTCTCTCTAGTTACAAGGTCCACAAGTTGAATTTATTAGTGGACATTTCAGACTCCACTTGTTTGAATTACAGTTAATCCTTGAATAACATGGGGTTTAGGGCGCTGACTGTCCAAGCTGTTGAAAATCCATGTATAACTTAGAGTCCACCCTCTGTGTATGCGGTTCTTCTGTATCCACGGTTCTTCTCTATCCAAGGTTCCACATCCTTGGATGCAACCCATCTCAGATGGTGTGGTGCTATAGTATTTACTATCGAAAAAAAATCTGTGTACACGTGGACCCACACAGTTCAGACCCGTGTTGTTCAAGGGTCAACTGTAGGTCTTAAATACTCCCTTCCCCCATCTACACAAGAGATTGCTTTCAGCTGCTGGTAACAGATTTTAGTTTTATCCTTTAAGGCCAACTCTGGGAGTCAGAGAGGGACATTCCTATCTTCAAGCCTTTGCTCAAGCGGTCGCCTCTTGCTGGAATCCTCTTCCTCGAGGTATTTGTCTCACTGCCTTCATATCTCTGTTGAAACTTCACATTCTTAGTGAGGATTGCTTTGTCCTCTCTATTGAATACTGTAACACCCTGCCCCACTTAGAATTCCTGACTGATCCTCCGTACTCTGCCCAACCTCTTTCTTTTCTTTTCTTTTTTTAAAAGATTTTTTTTTAATAATGTGGACCATTTTTAAAGTCTTTATTGAATTTGCTACAATATTGCTTCTGTTTTATTATGTTTTGGTTTTTTGGCCACAAGGCATGTGGGATCTTAGCTCCCGAACCAGGGATCAAACCTGCATCCCCTGCATTGGAAGGCGAAGTCTTTAACCACTGGACCGCCAGGGAGGTCTCCCTACCTCTTTCTTTATATCTCTTATACCTTCGGATGTACAACATACTTGTTTATTATACTTATTTTTTATAGGCTGTTGTCCCAGAAGAATATTAGCCCCAGGGCAGGGATCTTGGTTTTCATTTCCTGACTGAGGAGATCAAGTGTCTTGGACAGTGTCTGGCATATAGTAAGCACTCTATAAATATTTGTTGAGTGAATTGCATTGAGGCGCTTAGACCAGAAAATCTTGGAACCAGGTTAGGAGGTAGGAGCACAGGGAGGGTACGGTTGGCGGTCAAGTCCAGCAGCGCTGTCTTTGCAGTTGCTGTGGCATCTGTGCCCTGGCGTGCTCACGGTTTAGTTACCACTACACTGTTTGGTTGGTTCCTGTATCACTGGCCTCTCAGCTTTGAGGGCTCTGGCCTTGCCTTCTCCTGCCCCTCTGCGCACGTAGCCACGTGCATCTTCCTGCAGTGTCACTGATGATACGATCGCTGTTGTATGAACACAGCTCTTGTACATGGTCTGCTTTGCAGGGGAGGGGGTGTGTGTGTGGGGGGCTGCCTGGTGTTCCTTGTTCCCGTGGATAGGTTTAGGTTGACTTGTCCTCTGTACCAGGCAGTCTTGAGGGCCTAAGATACTTTTGTACTGCACCCATGAAAATATTTTAGTTTGTTTTAAAATCAGTAGAGAAAACTCAGAACTTTTAGGTTGAACAAAAAGTTTTAATACATAATAGCATACTCATCTACAAAGTTGTGAAATACAATAAAATATAATATGTAATTAATAGGTACTTGCTATGGAATTAATTAATATGTAATTACTGGAGGAAGGGGCAAAAGCGACTAGGGCTCATAAAAGTCATATTGCAGCCCTGGACATGACTTGCCTGGGGTCACTCAGAATGTGGTGGACTCAGGCCTAAGATTGTCTTCAAGTCCCTCTCATGGATGAGGGAACTGGGGCCCTGAGAGGCTGTCACATGCTGTTGAGTTGTTAGGTCATATTTAGGTCTTCTGAACTGCTGGCTAATGCTTCTTGCCTGTGTGCCATGCCCCTCTGTCTGAGAAACCTTCCGAAGAAGTAACTTAGATGAGTATAGTTTCTAAGTATATCTCATTTATTTGAATTATTCAACAGATGCTTACTGACACTCCATTCCTTAGCCATTTATGAAGAAGACACCTGTGAGTGGCTGCGAAGTGTTCATCCCATTCTTCAGTCACGCTAGATAAAAAGTTTTACTGTGTTAACTAACAAGCCAAGTCTTAAAAGGGAGTAAAGTAAGGGACCATTAGGTCAGTAGATAAAACTCTTAAAGGGGATAAGAACTGCTTTACAGATTTTTGTGTTTTAAAATGAAAATGAATCTGGAGGCATCTGGTCCCTTAGTAGGCAAGTATTCATTGATCCCTTTCCCTTCTCTTCCATTAGACAACATTTTTAGTCCTCTGCATACATCATATTTTATGCCATTGTTTGCTCACTACCCTCCTGGATCAGAGACAAGTGAAGAATTAAGTCATATAAAACAATTAACCCAATTAAGTCACATATAAAAACCACATTCACCTTCATTACCATGTCTATTCCCTGTGCTATTTTGATCATCTAGACCGAGTTCCGCCTAGCCCGTATTATAGCTGCCCTTGGGCCATTTTCTAGGCTCTGGGGATACAGAAGAGCACAGAGCAGCTGCCCTCAAGGAGCTTGATGTCCACTGGGGGCAACGGTGGGTTTGTTTGACAGCATTTTCAATTGTGAGGTTCCGGAGAGCTCTGGATGCGTGTGTGGGTGGTGTGTGTGTACGTAAACACTCCTACACACAGCAGAAGCCTCTTAACTGGGTATGGTTAGGATTAGGTGTTTTGGTTAATAAAAAACTAGGGTAAACCTGGGAACATAGGTACCTTTAGTGTTCATTTTCACTTTATAGAGTTTATATGTCTACACCTAAAACATGCAGATCCTTCCGGTGAATATGGATTCAGTGCCAGGAGTTCTGAATTGAGCTTGTTATAAACCGTGTCGAGAACACGCTGCCTCTGATTTCCAGTCCTGGCGTTAAGGCAGAGCAAGCACAAACACGTCCAGACGTGTCAAGTCATCAAGCCCAGGATTCTACTTTCTTTATGACTTTTTTTTCCTCCCACTCTTTCCCAATTATCTTGCCCATACCTGGTGTCAAGCTGATTATTTTTCAACAAAATGGCTATAATAAGTCTTTCTAAAGCATTTAATCCAATTTATAAAAACGACTATTTTTTTTTGTCCTCATGAATATCAATGTACCTAATATTTGTGTAGCCAAGCCTAGTAGTTAAAAGCATGGGCTGTAGAGCCAGACTGCCCAGGTTCTTTCTGAGCTTTGCTACTGTGAGCTTGAAGCTGGGCTGTGGCCTCAGTTTTGTCACTGATAAAATAAGCCTAATGATCAGATATATTGCACAGGATTGCTGAGAGAATTATATCAATTAATACCAGTGAAGTCCTTAGAGCAACTCCTGGGACATAGTATGTGCTAGCTCTTTTTTTTTTTATTTGTTTGGTTGCACTGGGTCTTAGTTGTGGCAGGTGGGCTCCTTAGTTGTGGCTCGTGGGCTCCTTAGTTGCAGCACGTGGGCTCCTTAGTTGCAGCACGTGGGCCCCTTAGTTGCATCATGTGGACTCCTTAGTTGTGGCATGTGAACTCTTAGTTGCGGCATGCATGTGGGATCTAGTTCCCTGACCAGGGATCGAACCTGGGCCCCCTGCATAGAGAGCTCGGAGTCTTATCCACTGCGCCACCAGGGAAGTCCCTGTGCTAGCTCTTATGATTACTGTAAATATTTAGTATTATGTGATTGTATTAACAAATTCAACTGGCATAAGCAGGATTGGGAGCAGGCAACACTGTTTCCTGGCTAAAAACTGGTGAGATTGGAATGGAGCAGGCATCCAGGGAGAACAGCCCAGCTCCCTGGGTGTTTTACAGTAGTACGAGTGGCCGCTGCTCTGGCTAAGGCATAAGTGGAGGTCCGTTCAGAGAGGTTATGCTCGGTGTATGATTGATCGTCTCCTTGTACGTACTGTAAGTCAGAACATGCATCAAGCTGCCTGGAAGTATATTTTCCATCTTTTTTTTTTGGTGCAGTGAAAGCCATTACCTTGCTACAAAACCATTTTCTCTGATTCTCTCAGAGAGAGAATGAGAAAAGGAGAGATAGACAGACAGGCAGACTGACCTACCGACTGATCTTGAGCCCATGCTCCATGTCGTGCTGTAGAGTTTAGAGTCTGCAGATTCTGTGGGATTCAGAGAATTGGCCACCATGCTCTCTTCTGAATTTGGCACGCTGTGTGCTTGATGAAATGCTGTTTACTTGCTGATCATCCAAACTAGTAGAAGGAAATGAACCTAAAGTAATGAACTCAGCAAGCAGGATGTCTGCCAGGGGGTGTGCCTCCCTGATTTACAGTTCTGCTGCATCGTCGGCTCCTGCAATGGGAAGAGTAACTTTTTGCACCACATATGTCTTTGTTTTCATCCTGCGGTGTGTTTGAGAGGACACGGTGACAGGCAACATATAAATAGCTAGCTTCCATTTTTATTTTTAGTGGTAATGACTTTTTTTTGAAATGGGATTTCTTATTTAATAAGTTATGGGATGTAATTACCACCTACTTAGAATGCCTCACGTTCATCTGAAACTCTCGGTAAAATCAAAGTCCGCGTATATCGGAATAAAATAAGCCTGGTGATGAAACAGATAACCTTTAGGCCACCCTAATGTTCAATATTTCCCTCTCTCCCTCTCTTCCTCTCTCTCTCCCTTCCCCCTCCCTTCCTTCCTTCATTTTCTATAAATTGGAATGATGCCACTTAAAAGTGTTACTGGAGTGAGCTAGTAAAAGGCGAAAGAGTTATATGATCTGAAGAGAAACCAGAGTATTCTGGAGTGAGCTAGATGGCACGTGTCTTCTGCCATCCACAGGTCTCCCACTGTTCAAGGGCTGTGCCTATAAATGGATTTTTCCCTTTGCATCGTCATATAAGTAGTGGCCCACAGCCTTTAAATTTCTCCACCTAGAGAACATGAAGACTTCATTAAATGACCCTCCCTCTCTGGTTCGGGAAAGGCTGCATAGTGGTAGTGGCAGAGCAGCCTTCGTAGGGCTTAATCACTGCAAGGCAGGCAGCATCTTCCTGAGTTAAACCTCTGCATATAAAAAATTCCCAGAGCCAGAGTTACCTTCAGTTTTTTATGAATCACACTCTTAGTCACTAGAAACTATCAACCCTGCAGTTGTAGGCGATCTGAATGGCCTGGGCCCAGATTGGAGAAGCAGTGACTAACGGTCAGTTTTGGACTTGGCTGACCTCCCACCCACTTCCCTCCTCCCCAGCCCCCTCCCTGCTGGGCTCTGTTCTCACCACCTGAGGTCTGCACATACAGGTCTTTTCATCAGAGGGTTTATTAGGCGATCTGCTCCAAATAGGACTGTAGACAGCACCCGGGGCATGTGTCTTTTGAAGAGCTTGGTGGTGACTGGGTCTGCTCAGTTCCTAGGAGATGCTAAGGGCAGAGGGCAAGGAGACTGTCTTCTTCTTCTCGGGCTGCTCTTCTCAACAGTCGGTCTCCGGGGAAAGGTGTGGTGTAGTGTGTGGTTTCTTCACTGGCCATCAGGCTCAGTGCTACACAAAGGGGGTTCCTCATGTCATCTTAAGTGAATGCATTTAGAATCACAGTGGAGCTTTTAGGGGATTCTTGTGTCCTCTGAGAAGGTGAGAGCGCCTGTCTTTCTCTTCTCCATGTGTCTCAATTCTGCCCTCGCCTCTAAAGGTGAGCTCAAGTTCTAGTCCAGCCCTGACGGCAGGTCCTGTCCATTCACATAGATTTCTGCCTTCTCTGAGCTCATAGGAGCTTAATCTGTACCACACAACACGGGTATTCATCACATAGTGTCTCATCTTCCTAAAAGCTTCATATCTTTATTCCCAATGAAGCAGAAGCCCCTGGAGCTGAGCTTTGGAAGCTGAGCAGATGATTATTACAACATTGGTCTTCTCTCATTTCCAAGGATATATAATATCTATGTCATGCCTGTCTTATATGTGCACATTTCTGGGTTGTGAAGGCTATAGGAAAACATAACATTGTCATTGTTCCTAAAAGCCAAATGGGAGGCAGCCACATATGTAAAGAGTGGCATTTCACCGGCAGTGGGAGTCCCAGAATGTCAGGCTATGGAATTTGAGCTTTATTTGGTAGACACTGGCGAGCTATGAACCTTTGTAGTTGGAAGCGGTGTGATGCAGATCCGGGTTTTGGAAGCACTGGGCAAGAACTGGTAGAAGCCAGACCAGAGGTGTGTAATTGGGCGTAGTCACAGATGCCAAGTGACAGCAGACAGGCTGAGTTGGGGACTCTGAGAGCGAGGGGAAGGGTTGGGTGGAAGACTTCAGGGAGGGAGGGAGGCAGGTAAGAACATAGGGTTAGAGACAGATGAGCTGGTCTGGCCACTGGCTGTGTGCCCTTGGCTGTGTGCCCAAGTTACTTACCCTTTCCGTATCTCCACGCGGTCCTTGTCTGAAAATGGGGACCTCAACCTTAAACTTCATAGGATTGGATTAGGTGTAGTTCGTCAGCAACTCGGTAGAAATAAGAATCAGAGGGGCTTGGGACTGGAGGGTACGAGAAAGCCTGAAAGATGATGGGAATTTAAAGTCTAAGTGACTGATGAATAAGAGCAAGTCTCTTTATCCTAGAAGTCCAAACCATATAGCTGTTGCCATTAGTAACGTGGTTTGTGATTCTCTACCTCTCTGGGGTTTCTTGAGTGCTTGGGGGTGTGTTAGCCATATTTGCATTGCCAGTGCACTGCATGCAGTAGGCACTCAATGAGTGTTGAGTGGCTCATCCTCCTCTAAGTGTTGGCCTCTTCTTTGATCCTCGTCTCCCCTTTTCAGTGTCCAGGTCCTGTGTGTTCTGTCTGTACGTCAGAGCTCACGCGAGTCCCTGCTCTTTCTACCGCCTCTCGCTTCTGGATATCAAGACCTTGTGCACAAACCACTGTGATAGCCTTATAATTATATTCTGCTTTCAACCTTTGTCTTGTCCAATCCATCCTGGGGGTTTCCTGGATAATGGCACGTCTCGTATTTCCCGCTAACATTCAACGGCCCCCATTTCCTACTAAATAAAGCCCATGCTCCTTAGTCTGCTGTTTAAGGCCTTTGATGAACCCTACCCTACCCTTCAGTCTAACTGGTCCTCTACCCTCCACCGGGAACGGCCTCCTGCTTTCCCAATTTTTTGCCTATCTGATTGCTACCCTGAGATACTAGCTCAAATGTCACCTATTCCATGCAGCCCTTCTTGATTCTGCCATCAGCAAGCAATAAATCTTATGGCCTTTTGGACTCTTGGGACAGGCAAACTTTACATCATGATACATCTGCGTTACTGGTGAGTTTCTAGGCATCAGGGTCCCTGTGTATATCCTGGAGTATGCACGTGGGTAGGTTCTCCACCACCCCATCTGGTATATGTCTTTTGTACACAGTAGGCATCTAATGAAAGCCTACTAGATTGAAGACTTTCCTTCTGTGGGGTAGCCTTGGTTGCTGGCATGTGTTGGTTGAGCACCCTCTCCCTGTGTCCTGGGATGGCCTTGTCTTCCCTCTCAGATATAATACCACTTCAGTTTCATCTGATTTAGGGACTGTAGATTGGACCCCAAGGTGATAATTGTCTTCTTTGTCTGGCTTTGCTTCTCTGGCCCAAATGATGCTGTGATGGGATGTGATTGGCGTAGGCTGGCTATGGGGCAGATGCCTTCATTGCAGAATCCTTCTCTCTTCCCCCCTCCTTTCTTGTTCTCTGATTTACTCTTTTCTCTTGGAGTTGCCAGAGAATGTTTTTTTTAATTCCATTAACAGCTTAACAGCTTTCCAGGCCTGTGGGCTGACTGATTCTCCAGGTTCTTCTCAGCTCTACATGTAGTAGGGTTTATGGAAAGACAACAGTCCTCGTATTCACTGGATGAATTCTCTTGGTTCCAGAAGTGTTCATCTAGGACCCCAAGGTAAGTGGACTTGGGCTTAGGGAGATGTTCTAAGTTGGGTACAAATCTACCTGACGTTGAAGGGATTCAGGTCCAATTTTTTTTCTGGGCTTCTGTAACGTTTTACTTCCCTTTGGATGTGGCGATTTACAGACACTGTAAACTGACAGGGTTATTTTTTTCTTGTAACACAACAGGGAACATGATGAAGTTTCTTTCCTCCTAAAAGTAAATTAAATGTAAACACTATGTAGTAATTGGACTTGAAATGCATCCCTTCTTATGTTTTATGTGTTTGAATACCTCTTCATCAGTGCCAAGGAGGTCTTGGAGCCTTTTCTGTTTTTGACATCATGTGGCTTAACTGAGTCTTCGTTACCAAGGAAAGGAGTCCCACCAGCCAGCTACCCCTCGGGCAGCATTTGTGTCTCTGCTTAAGCAGCTGCTGTCCTATTCAGAGTCTTAGTATTCCAGATTTAGAACGGTCAGGTGACAGAGTTTCTCAGTGCCCTTGATACTTGATCTACCTACGAGTTCCTGTCTCTTTTGTGTCTTCGTTGGCCTTTGTCAGGGACATATATGCCTGGACATGTGGAAAGCCAGGCCCTGCGGACTGTGACTTATGCAGAACTTTAAAGACCACGGGTTTTCAGGACTCTGGATTTAGGTATTAAATCAAAAACGGACCCCTATTAAACCCTTGTTTTCCCACCTTTTCATTTCGCCCAAGTCTCATGGGGAAGAAAAGTGCCACTCTGTCCACTGTTCATAGGTGTGGCAAGGATAAAGGGATCCTTTTGGATTTCTCTGGTGGATTAAACGTAGGTGATGCTTGACTTAAGATGGCTTGGTGTAATAACCCCTGGCATTTTGTTAGATTTCTATGGTTAAGTAAAGCTGTCGGTAACAGCCGGCACTGGGACTTACCACCATCTTGTGAGGGGGCCTGCAGCAACAGTCCCACTGGACAGGCCTGGACTCTCTCAACAGCTGTTACGGGTTGACTTGCGTTTCCCAAAATTCATATGTTGAAGACCTAACCCCCAGTACCTCAGAATGTGACCATATTTGGAAGTGGCATCAAGCAGCTATAATTAGTTAAGATGAGGTCATACTGGAATAGGGTGGGGCCCTAATCCAATATAACTGGTGTCCTTCTAAAAAGGAGAAACTGGGACATAGACACACACAGGGAGAATGCCATGTGAAGATGAATGCAGAGAATTGGGGTAAAGTAGCAGAAGGCAAAACAAGACAAAGATTGCCAGCAAACCACCAGAAGCTAGGAGAGAGGCGTGGAGCCGGTATGCGGGCCTTTCACTGCCGTGGCCTCTCCCGTTGCAGAGCACAGGCTCCGGACGCGCAGGCTCAGCAGCCATGGCTCACAGGCCCAGCCGCTCTGCGGCATGTGGGATCTTCCCGGACCGGGGCACGAACCCGTGTCCCCTGCATCAGCAGGCGGACCCCCAACCACTGCACCACCAGGGAAGCCCCATGGTTACTTTTAATGAATGGAATATCCCAATTTTACATCATGTTTATAAGAAATATTAATGATAATAATAGTTAACATTAATTGAGCATTGACTATGCCAGGCTCTGTTCTAAGCACTTTATTGTATTAACTTATTTGATTCTCATGTCAACCCTCTAAGAGGAAATGGAGGAACAGAGAGATTAAGTAATGTGCCCCAAATTGCCCAGGTAGGAAGTAGAGGTGAGATTATAAGAGTTTTACAGATGATTCAATTTGCAGCCATCACCCGGAAATGGATTAGGTTAAGACGGTGAGATTGCTCTCTCTTTCCATTCCTGTTTCTGGGGAGGGATGGGGGTAGAAATTAAATGTATAAGTTTAACAACTGCCTCTACACGTGATGTGGTTATAATAGAATGAGAATATCTGCAGGCAGAGCATGCAGTTTGGGGACCTGTCCTTTAAGTTCCTAAAGAACATCCAGGTGTCCATAAAGTGTCTTGGCCATGGAGCATCTGTGGGATCACTGTGTGCAGTTGGGGTCCAGAGCTGGGCCTTGAGCTCTGCAGTTTACCAGCTCTGTGGTTCTGGACAAGTCATGGCCTTTGGTGGCCTGAACTTCCTTAGCTGTAAATGGAAATTACAGCTTCCCTATGTTTACAGGCCACGCTCAGTGTCTGGGCACATTGTTGATACTTTCACCTTGTAGAGGGTTTTGACAAACTTTCAAGTATGAATCCAATACAGGTTGCTTTTTTCTTTCCCTAGCAAGAATCTTGGGTCTTCATCCTGTGTTTTTGGACTACTTTTTACAAGCAGTTTCAGAGAGGTCTTCTAGAATGAAATGGTCAACAAATTCATGGTTCTGGGTCCTTTGCCTTCCAAATAAACTTTGAGGATTGTATCTTGCTTGAAACTCAGTTTGTGGGAGGAATTTTCCACCTACGATTTTCACATGGGTGACAGTGAAGGGGTTGTGTAGACCACCTGGCAACCCTACTATACGCTCTCTGGGTGTTTGTTCCATGACCTTGGAAGGGCTCAATGAATACATGCCTTTGCGGATGCTGCTTTGAACACCATGACTGGGTGGTGAGTTTGTGGTTTTTGTTCAAGGCTGATGCCTTTCTCTGATCCAGCCCTCTCCTGGCAGGATTCTATGTTTATGCTTTTGCTTTTAAGGGTTTGCATCGTTTCTCAACCTTGCTCCTGGCGACAGCTGAGAAATTTTACTTGGATATCATTAGGGCATCCAAAAATGTGATTCCATCTGAAGAGCAAGGAGAATTTAGGGGTGCATCTGTTTTATCTTTTAACCTTTATTTCTAACAATAGCTTACATTTCCTGGGCGGCAATCTCGTAGCCCGTTTATTTAGCACCTACTACGTGCCAGGTGCCGTTCTAGATCCGTGAACAGAAATTCCGGTCCTTATGGGGCTCCAAAGAAATAACATACATATTCCATTGTTAGTAGTGCTGTGGAGAAAAGTGAAAATGGGAAGGGACCAGAGAACAAAATAGCAGTTGCTTGTTAAATAATGTAAGCAGAGAAAGCCTCCCTGAGAAGGTCACAGATGCTCGGAGGATGTGAGGGAATAAGCATGCAGGTGTCTGGGGAGGTGCATTCCACACAGAGGGATGGACAAGACAGCGGGTCCTGAGCAGGGGAGTAGGCTTCCCAGAACAGCTGGGCAGCCAGTGTGGCCTGAGCAGGGATGGGGGATGGGAGGTGGGGGAGTATGAGTCCATATGAGAATCTGAGCATAGAACAGGAGCCTGCTAAAGTTTGAGAGCGTGGGTTGAAGGTAGCGTCCATGGGTGTGGCGAGGCCCTTTTCGAGGAATTTCATTGGCTCTAGCTCCCTTCTTGGCCCTGGAATTCTACCGCAGTTGCAGACACATGGCCTCCCACTTCTGAGGGCCTGTGGCCTTCTCCATGGGGGCCTCCTTAGCCCTGGATTTGGTTTGATTGACTTTTTTTTTTTCCTTCAGTCTGTAGGAGCTTCTTATCAGATTTTTGTCCTCTGAAAGGTTTATCACTAAGTGACAAATCTGAGCATGCAGAGGGTGATGGTGACGAGAGCTAATTATTAAAAGCTTACGTGCTGGTAGGTGTTTACTCTGCGCTCTGAAGGCTTTACATGTATCAACTCCTTCAATACACGGCAACTCCGTGCGGTAGAGATTATTATTCCCATTTTATAGGTAAAGAAACCAAGGCACAGTGACATGAAAGTTTTCCATCCTTAGCAGGGGTGGAATGAGTATTCAAATCCAGACCGCTGGGTTCCAAGTAACTGCTATGCCAATAGTAACATTCCAAGGGAGCTCCAAAGTTTCCCTTTCCACATGAGTGAGTGAAAATGAAATTATTCCAATATATTCTTTTTCTCCAAACAATCATTGCACAGAGATGCCTCCTAAAACTGAGAAGTAGGTTTTAGTGCCATCGTTATAGGAGGTAGAGTAGAGACGTCTTAGGAAGCATGTGAGGCGTGTTCCCGCAGATGGATTCTTTTCTAGTCTTTGCCAGTAAGAGAATTTAGCCTCCTTGAATCCCCAGAAGCGCTTCCTCTGTCTTCGGCCTCTTCTCCTCTCAAAGTGGAGTCTGCCCCTACCTGCGACAGCACCACCTCCTCTTCTTCAGTTGCCAGTGACTTAATGTTGCCATAAAATTGGGTGCAAGGTTATCTTTTGTTCCTTCTCCCAGAGACTGAGCATTTATCATGACTAAATTGTTCTATGCAGCTGGTTCTAGAGGCAGGAGTGACCTGAGTTGGGGTTTCCGATTAGTCTAGGTGCGTATGAATTTGTAAAACTTACCTGTCCCTGCCCTAGCCTCTGCCCCCTCTTTATTTATTTATGTTATTGGAGTATAGTTGATTTGCCATGCTCTGTTAGTTTCTGGTGTACAGCAAAGTGATTCAGACATATACGTATTTTCTCCTATTCTTTCCCATTGTGGTTTATTACAGGATATTGCGTAGAGTTCCCTGTGCTACACAGTAGGACCTTGCTGTTTATCTATTTTATGTATAATAGTGTGTATATGTTAATCCCCCCCACCCCTTTGGTAACCATAAGTTTGTTTTCGAAGGCTGTGCGTCTGTTTGTTTCATAAATAAGTTCACTTATATCACTTTTTAAGATTCCACATAGAAGTGATATCATGTGATATTTGTTTTTGACTTACTTCACTTAATATGATAATCTCTAGGTCCATCCATGTTGCTGCAAATGGCATTATTTCATGCTTTTTATGGCAAATAATATTCCATTGTATTTATGTACCACATTTCTTTATCCATTCCTCTTTTGATGGACATTTAGGTCGCTTCCATGTCTTGGCTATTGTAAATAGTGCTGCAGTGAACACTGGGGGTGCAGGTATCTTTTTGATTAGAGTTTTCCCTGTATATATGCCCAGGAGTGGGGTTGCTGGATCATTTGTCTGCCCCCTTTTTAGTTCTTTTCTGTCTCAGAAGGCATCTTTCCATAGTACACAGCTTTCTTTCTTTCTTTCTTGCCTTTTTGAAATGATCATACTTTCCAGGAAACCCTCTGAAAGTTTCCTCAAGCTCTTGCATTTCTTGTACTCTGTCATAGGCCTCTGCTGTTTGTGTGTGTGTGTGTGTGTGTGTGTGTGTGTGTGTGTGTGTGTGTGTGTGTGTGTGTGTGTAAACCCAAGCAGTTTTGATCAAGATATCTCTTGATATTCTAGCCGTATTATTATTTTTTTTTTGGCGGTATGCGGGCCTCTCACTGTTGTGGCCTCTCCCGTTGCGGAGCACAGGCTCCGGATGCGCAGGCTCAGCGGCCATGGCTCACGGGCCCAGCCGCTCCACGGCATGTGGGATCTTCCCAGACCGGGGCGCGAACCCGTGTCCCTGCGTCCCCTGCATCGGCAGGTGGACTCTCAACCACTGCGCCACCAGGGAAGCCCAGTAGCCGTATTTTGAGCCACTGAATATTTAAAATGGAGAACCAGTAGGCCAGAGGTAGGAGGGATAGTTGCCTTTTTGGTTCTAGTGCTTCACGTAAAGATGTTTTCTTCATGGTTGATATGGGATAATTAGCGTACATGTGCTGATATGTGCGATGGGAAAGGATGGGGAAACTGAAAGTAGAATCCCTGCATCCAGGTCATGAGAAGATCTCCCCACTCCAAAGAGTATGAAGAATGTTCTAAGCTCCTGTAGTTGGGGGATCATTGTGGGGTGTGATGGGGGAGAGTCCATACAGCAAAGCAGCCACAGTGGGATGGTACCTGCTATTTTATATTCGGATGAAAATGGACCTAGTTCTGGAATGAGTGTGAAGGTTGACGTTCAATTTTTCTCACCAAAGGGAAGTAGAGAATTTCAGATATTTTCTGAAAGAGACAAGCATGATGTGTTGTTAAGGCTATTTGCACGTAGACACTTTGAAGAGGGTGTGAAGATTGTTTCTGTGGTATGTTTTTTCTAGTTAATTTATTAAAAAGTAATTGACTTTTTAAGAGGAAAAAGGCTGGTGAGTTATTTTTCAAAGAGCTACTCTAGGCGACAGAAGCTTGGTTTTCAAAAAAAAAAAAAAGGGAAAGAAAGAGCAGGGCTAACCGGAAGTGCTGTCTCAGGATGCTGCTGGTACCTTTTGGACTCCAAGTTCTTTTCTGCCCGATTTGCCCAATGTGTCTCTGACCCTGAATGTCATCTCCTTGCCCTGACTCTGTTCTCACCGGCACCAGTATCTGTAATAGTCAGCAAGTTTGTCTTCATTATAGCATCTTGGAAGTGAATTGAGCCTCAGTTGTCATCTCATGAAACCTTACCTGGAGAGGTTGGTCGGCCAGAGCCAGATTGAGCCAGAACCCCTATTCACATCTTGCCTGTGTCCCAAGGTTGTTGACTTATAAATGCATTAGTCTTGGACCCAGTTCCAGATTCATTTCTTGTTGTCCCAAAGACTGACATCCTTTGCACAATGAATGAATGAATGAATGCATTTTATTGCATGTATATTATTATATATTTTGAAGGGAAGCTGGTGACCTCCTGAACAGGATTTTGTTTTCCTCTTCTTTTGCAAAAGGAGCACTTTAGAGCATCACATAATCTGTTCCACCAACCTGCTTAATTGGGCTTGACAATCAGGCTGTGGTTCTTACACAGTTTTGTAACTCTCCTAATTAAAATCCATTGTATGGTGTTATGTCTCTTAAATTGATGGCTGTGACTCATGGGGTTGAGACGGACTAATTAATTTGCAACCTTTAATGAATTCTAACTCGTTTCACCTCTGTTTGCCTCACTATAAAAGTCTTTGAGGTCCAGACAGCAGCATGTAAAGTGCCATGAAAATTCATCTTCTAAGCTTAAGAGAATTCCTTTATTAACATGTAACTGCACAAGTAAAATACTTCTGCTTGGCTTATTGAAGCTCTTGATGAAAGCCTGGGGTTTAGATTTCTCTTAAGTACCGGATCTTCCCTGGTTTAATAATCAATCTTTGATACATAAGGTACTTTTTGTTTCCTGTGACTTTGTTTTTGTAAGACTAGATTTTTCAATTTGGTATCACATATAATCTTTCATGTTGTATGTAAGAAAAGAAATCCTTACCATTAACCAAGAATTAGGTTTTTTTTTTTTAAGCAAGAAACGCGCATGCAGTGAGAAGTAAATTGTTTACTACGTGACTGGTATTTTACATACGTTCCTTCTAATTTTCACAACTTTATGAGTTAGTATCTCACTTTTCAGAGGCGAAAACTGAGGTTTAGAAACATTAAACAATTTGCCCCGACTTATGGCTGATGTAGGGTCATGACTAGATTCAAATCCAAATCTGTCTCAATGCCTCGTGTAGCCATCTTCACTACCCCTAAAAGAGCACTTGTCCTTTCTTGTAAGGGAGCAATTAGGGGGAAGAAAGTACTTAGTGACAGAAACTTCACATTTACTTAGAAAGAAAATAAGGAGGAATGAATCATCCTGAAAAATTACCAGAGTCAATCGTAGCATCAATGTCCTAATCGTAGGTAAATAGGTTTATGGTGGTGTGTTTTTTTTAAATCCATTTTGTTTTGTAATGTGAGAAAAACATCGAGTTTCTATGTCCACGCTATATATGTTTCAACGAACTGGAAAATTCACCAGTAATCTTTGTATTGAAAGCTCTTATGGGAAGTTTCCCTTTTGTAGATATAACAGCACCCCCTTGAATGGACTTGGGAGAGCTGGGGGTTGTAGGCAAGCGGTTACAGGAGCTGGGGCTGCTGTAGCAAAGTGGGGTGGGGCGTGGATGGACCACACTCTCCCCCCAGTATAGGAGGGCTTGGCGCCATCCTGCCCTTTCGGTGGCCTCCTTCCAAGTGTTCTACCTGCTGGAAACTTCTGCTCCTTCTTTTGCTCTCCTGTAGGAATAATTGAACCCTCCTATTTGTTTTTGTGATTGTCTATTTAAATACTGGATGGGTTCAGGATAGAGGTTTGTAACTCTGGTACGGAATGTGGCGATGGAGGGAATGTATAATAGTAAGTTAAGTTGTTGGGGACTAGAGAAGTCTTCTTTTACCTCTCTCTTTCCTGAGAACATTGTCAGGTGCCTGTTGGCTGAGCTATAAAAAAATTGTTGGTTTATATGCACATGTACGTGGAGACACCCACACCCATACACACACAGACACGGAGTTATTTATATATCCACTTAGGCCGTGAGGTTTCACATGATCAGAATTACCTTGTCTAGGTTGAATGTCAGATTCCTGGGATAAGATGAAAGGGGAGTAATCACCACGGCATATTAGTATCATTTTGGATGTGCAGAGTATTTTTCATATTAAGTGTACCATGTGTGTTATCTGATGCCTTTTGCAGTTTGTCACCAAATGAATCTTCTCAAAATAGCTGCATGCAACATTACATATGCAAAATCTAACTGTTAGCAAATTGGTCGACTGGACCCGTGCCAGGGTCCTAGCCCAGGCAGAGGCCCCTTGCCTCAGTCGGGAAGGTTCTTTTTCTGCTTGAATTTGCACAGCCAATAAGGAGCACAAGGTTTTATTCAATGGCCAAAGAACGGAGAAGCAGGAACTTAATCTGCAAATCAACTTCTCAACCCGATATGGGATGAGACACCATATGTATAGGAGGGTCTCGGTAAAAGGGAGGGAATTGAGTAAAGAGAAGAAAGAATATTCATGAATTCTCTGACAGGGGTGTGGTTTGGATCCAGAACGGAGGCAACACTCCTTTTCAGTCCTTATATATGCTCTTCCCATTGTTGTCATGGCGGTCATCAACTGTCACGGTGCTGGTGGGTGTGTTCTTTAGCATATGCTAATGTATTATAATGAGCGTATAATAAGGCTCAAGGTACACTGGAGGTCAGATCTTCTGCCATCCCGGGCCTAGTAGGTTCTAACAAGTTTTTGTTTTTCTCTTTGCAGCTTCCTCCTTTTGTAATTGGGCCTGAAACTCAGATAAGAGCAGTTATTTTCCATTCCAGGAAGGGGTAGGGATATGATTCTGGGGCAACAGGCTTTGTAACATAACCAGGATGCTTGACTATTCACTTGTGTAGCAAGATGGAACTATAATTGGCTGACGTGAATGTCACCCATTACATTTCTGGTTCCAGAAAGGCTATATCAGTGCACTGGATACATTAACATAACCAGAATGTTCTGCTCTTCCCTTAGGTGGGTCTGCCTGGGTTCTCCTGTTTGACTTTGGTGAGAGTAATTATTTTGAAATGGGCAAATCCAGAATACAAAGGTGTGAGCAGAATCTATATGTGAACTTTTTTTTTTTCTAGTTAAGTCCTCCGCATATCCTCTGCTTTAGCTACTCTCCGAAGTACCTGGATAATAGTATTTGATGCAAATTTCCTGAGTTGTTTTGCAGATGTGAACCAACCCCCCCCCCCTCCTCCCCCAAATGGAAGAACTACTTGAAGACCTTGAGCACATAGCCCCAGGCCTCCTGGAGCATAAGGACTGATAATGTTAACCCCTGCTGCCTCACCATCAGCCACTCAGAGAATCGTGCTTGAGCTGATCACACACGATCCGCCCTCTCCTGGCCTTTAAAAATGCTTTGCCAGGGCTTCCCCGGTGGCGCAGTGGTTGAGAGTCCGCCTGCCGATGCAGGGGACACGGGTTCGTGCCCCGGTCCGGGAAGATCCCACATGCCGCGGAGCGGCTGGGCCCGTGCGCCATGGCCGCTGAGCCTGCGCGTCCGGAGCCTGTGCTCCGCAACGGGAGAGGCCACAACAGTGGGAGGCCCGCGTACTGCAAAAGAAAAGAAAATGCTTTGGCGAAACCCTTCGGGGAGCTCAAGGCTTTTCAGGGCATGAGCCACCTCCTCTCCTTGCATGGCCTCGCAGTAAACCTTTCTCTGCTCCCAACTCCGATGTTGCAGTTTGTTTGGCCTCACTGTGCGTCGGGCACGTGAACTTGCATTAACAAACCTGCCAGAACATTGACTATCTCATTTGAAAACCATCCCTTCTCTTATTTTAAAATTTTGAAGCTAATATAACTGTATTATCAAAAGTAGGAAAATTGGAAAATTAAAGGAGTCATTCAGCCATAATTTCCCCTCATTTAGGATAGACGTAAATATCCTGTGGGCCCCCAGGCTCACAGTGGCAGGTGTGGCAGGTGGGGGAGAGCAGGGAAATGTCTCCCAGCTGGTGTGGGTGTGGCCTGGGCACCTGGGAGCTTCCTGCCAGATTCCGCAGGTAGAGAGGGAGGTTGGGACGCTTCCCTGCTCCCTCCGTCCTGGCTTTGAGCCTCTGGAACAGCGGCCCCACAGGGACTTCTTTCAGGAGTGGCACCTCTTGCTGGGCGTCAGGCTCCTGCTGGCTCTGGGGACACTGTCCCCTCCCCTCGTCACTCCAGCCTTAGGAGCGAAACCAGGTTCTGAATGTTACATGCCTGGGTGACTCACCATATTAATTTTGCTCCCTTAACCCTGCAAGGTAAGGTCTGTTCGTTTGCGCCATTTGGGGTGGCTTCTGTTCCCTGCTGGGACCTTGGTTGATAGAAGGGATTCTTGAGGGAGGGAAAGGACCATCCAGAAGAGAGAGGATGTGATTCCCATAGAGAAAGAACACTTATTTTGTTTCTCAAGGGAAGTTGACTTAGAGTCCATGCCATACATATCTTTGTGTGTGTGGTGTATCGTAATGTGTGGTGCATATATGTGTGTATGTGTATTGTAGACAGAATTTGGGGTGAGGGCTGCAGGGTGTGTGACTTTCTTCTGATAGGTTGGTGGTGAGGAAACAGGGCGGTGCTCCAGGAATCTTGTGCTCGGCCTGAAGTTGCTGTTCTCCACCTGGGTGAGAGCCTTAGTTCCTGCAGAACTAAAGATACAGTTCTGTTTATTCCTTGAGGAGGAACCAGGACCCTGCCCCAAGGCTGCACTATTGTTTCTTGATTGCTCTTCCCTCCTCTCTGCATTCCCTCTCTTCCCTGATTAGCATCTGTTTGAATCTGCCCTTTGGAACTCAGGGAAGGTCCAGGAGGGTGAATGAGGCCTATCCTACCAACAAGAAACAGGGGACAAAGGAAGGACTTGTACGGGGAGGGCCCCTTAGGGTCCTGCTTGTTTCATGTGTATGACTTGTATATGTCTGTGTATCTGAAAGGCTAAAAAAAAAAAAAAAAGGCCTTCATTAACTTCAGGAAATATTTATTGGGTGCCTGTTTTGGGTCAGCCTCTTTGCTTGGCACTGGGGTGAGATTGGAGGAGGGGCTTACAAATGGGAATAAGATAGTTGCAGCTGCTGAGAGTTTCCAGGCTGGAGAAGTCAGAAAAAGCAAACTGGTTTGAATGGGCTGTGTGTGATAGTGCACAGATAAAGGTATCTGCAAGATTTAGAAAGTGCTGGCTGTGCAGCATATCACCAGGGAGGATGTATTAGTATCTTTGTTTAATGATAAGTCCATTTAGGAGACTTTAAAGGGTTGTCCCTACCTCCTATCCTTAGTGTTTATAACCAGAAGAAAGGAACCCTGTGCATCAGAAGAAGGGAGGTGGACCTGTTTGCAAAGAGTTTAAAATGTTTGCAGATGCATTAGATTTGGGGAGAGCCGTGTCCCCTGCCAGCCCTAAACCCTCAGCTTTGTAAGCAGAGAGGTTCAGGTGAGGCTCGGCCATTATCTTGCGCTCCTGCTGGCTCCTGCTGGTTTGTGTGGGAGACCTTTCTCTCCTAAAAAAGAAAACCTTGGCCTCTGAGAGGCATTCAGCCCAGTTGGTAAGGAATCCCGCTGGGCCATTTGTTCAAGCTTCCAATTCTCACTGCCGCATAATGGGTGGCTTTTCATATTGGGAGAGCTGCTTTGCAAGCTAGAATTAGGCTCCCCTGGGATCAGGCGCTTATAACTGGGTGTGCCGCTTTCCCCGAAAACGTGAATACCGTTGGCCCTCATTGGTTTCCCAATTTAGGGCTTAGTGAGAAATATAACAGCAACAGACCCTTCATGACTAAAACCACTTTGTGGAGTTTCACAGGCAGGTCATAATCCCGTACCCAATATTTTGCGACCTTCTTTTTTTTTTTTTTTTTTTTTTTTGCGGTACGCGGGCCTCTCACTGTTGCGGCCTCTCCCGTTGCGGAGCACAGGCTCCGGACGTGCAGGCTCAGCGGCCATGGCTCACGGGCCCAGCCACTCCGCGGCATGTGGGATCTTCCCAGACCGGGGCACGAACCCGTGTCCCCTGCATCGGCAGGCGGACTCTCAACCACTGCGCCACCAGAGAAGCCCTGTGACCTTCTTTTTAAGAGCGCCAAGAGTTTTCACAATCCTCATACTCCTGCTATTCTTCCTCTGTGTCCCTTGTCTCCACTTCAGCCTGCTCAGCTGGCCAGTCAAGTGTCCTTTCCTCGGGGGCCTGTCCACCTGTGGATACTGTTGATGCCCCCGCCAGCACTTCCCTTAAGCACTTAAGGCACTAAACCTTCCAGCCCTCATTTTCGTCCTCCCCGTGGCTCCTTTTCTTTTTTCACTGACTCTTCTTCCATCTTTGCCCACCTCTTAAGCAGAGGCAGTCCCCAGGGTCCTTCGTCAACCTTCTTTCCATGGAGCACTCCTTTTCCATACACACCCCAGGACCCTCCACAAGCCTAGTGCTGATGCAGAAAGCTCGGCCTTTGTGCACCTGTGCTGAATCGAATCTCAGAGACAGAGTTTTGAATAAATTAGAAACGAATAGCTTTATTGCTTTGCTAGGCAAAGGGAGATAGTGTGGGCTCATGCCCTTGAAAACTGTGTGTCCCAACCTGGGAGGATTTGGTGAGTTTTATAGCAATGTTTCAAGGATGGGGTTGCTGATAAGATTAGGGTGTGTGCAGAGCCTGCACGTCTCTAATCTGGTCTCAGCAGGCGGTCTCCTAATCTTTTTTTTAAATAAATTAATTTATTTATCTTGGTTTCGTTTGGTCGGTCTTTGTTGCTGTGCGTGGGCTTTCTCTAGTTGGGGCGAGCGGGGGCTACTCTTCGCTGTGGTGAGTGGGCTTCTCATTGTGGTGGTTTCTTTTGTTGCGGAGCACTGGCTTTAGGCATGCGGGCTCAGTAGTTGTGGCACGCGGGCTTAGTTGCTCCGCGGCATGTGGGATTTTCCCGGACCAGGGCTCGAACCCATGTCCCCTGCATTGGCAGGCGGATTCTTAACCACTGCGCCACCAGGGTAGTCCCAGTCTCCTAATCTTCATGAGCTTCTCTGGTTCCTTTAATTTGGAATGAAGAATACTAACACCTTCCATTTGTTGGGGGTTTTAGTTCTGTAAAGAGATGAAAGATACTGTTCTGTGTATCCCTTGAGGCTGCAATATAGTTTCTTGTCTGCTCCTCCCGTTTCTGCATCCCCTCCCATTCCTGATTAGCAACTGTTCTAATCTGCGGTTTGGAACTCAGGGAAGGTCACGGAGGCTGGAGTCTGTTCCCTACAAAGAAAAAACCAGGGACAGAAAAGCTTCTGTGCCCAGGAGCCCCACAGGGTCCTGCTCTGTTTCAGTTCCTCTCCTGGGGACTCAGTACTGCTTGGAGATTGTCACCCCAAAATGTGCCTTGTTGTGATGTAGAATGTTCATAATCTGTTGAAATCCTGCCTAACGTAAAATAGAATTCGGCTCGTCTGTGAAATCTTCTGTGTTCTCTCCCAGCCCAATTGGACACGGCTGCAGTGAATTTGTTCTGCCTTCCTAGAGTCTGGGCTTGGCTCCCTGTAATGAGAGACCTATCTCATTAGAGGGTAACACACAGGGATGGCTTGGAGCTAGGAAAGATCCTGAGAACACTGCCTATGTGTCTGTCTCCCCTACCAAACTGTGAGCCCGGGGCCAGGGATTTTTCTCTTCACTTCTGTGCCTGCAACTATTGTTGGACTTAAGTCCTTGTGCCTGATCAGTGAGGCCAAACAAACTGAAACATTGGAGTTTGGAGCAGAGAAAGGTTTATTGCAGGGCCAAGCAAGGAGAATGGGTGGCTTACACTCAGAGGACCTGAACTCCCCTATCATTTTCAGGGAAGAGTTCATAAGCAGAATTTGGGGTGAGAGCTGCAGGGTGTGTGACTTTCTTCTGATTTCTGGTGGTGAGGTAAGGCGGCGCTCCAGGAATCTTGTGCTCAGGCTGAAGTTGCCGTCCTCCGCCTGGCTGTGGGGAGAACAACTCTAAGATGTGTATCAGGTTTTTACATACGTCCCTTGAGGAGAAACTAGGACCCTGCTTTATCGCTACGCTATTGTTCGACTGCCTTTCCCTTGTTTCTGCGTTCCTTCACTTCCCTAATTCGTAACTGTTTGACTCTGCCCTTTGGAACTTGGGGAAGGTCTAGGGGGCTGAGGCCTTTTCCCTACAAACAAGAAACAGGGGACACGGAAACGCTTTCCTACTCAGGAGGGCCCTCGTTTCACAACCCTGCACACGTGGCAGACCCTCAGGCAAAGTGTGTGGAGCTGCAGTAAAGACAGTTGTGAGCATTACCCCCAGGGAATTGTCTGACACCCGAGGAGGCAGTTCTCAGCCTGGGCTCCTGGAGGAACGTAAGCAGAAATGGTGGGGAGTCAGGGATGGGGGTCCGACTTTGGTTTAGATAGATTTGTTTCCAGACTGCTTAACCAGGTCCCATTGTGTAGGTGGAAATCAAGGCCGAGCATCTGTATAAAGTTATCCTAGCTGTTACTACGTGTGCTGTGTGCTTTACGATCCTTTCCTTCCTCTTCATTGTCCCCCCTCAAGCTATGCTGAAGAAAACTCCAACAGGGCCAAAGAGGTCACGACTCTCTCTCCCCTCCCCTCTGTCTGGCCTTCCAGGCTGTATGCCTAGGATCCCTACATTAACCCCCTTTCTCCCTGGAGCACGGCAGGTCTGGGCTGGCCTTGCTCAGAAAACGGCTCCTACCTTCTTCTCTACCATGTGGCCTGATTACCTCCAGGCCGTGGGACACCTTTGAGCATATTAGGAAAAGGCCCTCTTTTCTGAGTGTGGCTGCAGCCCCCACCCCAGGGTGCTCAGCTTGGCTGGTCCCCTGACCCTCACTGGACCCCTTGGCAGGAAGCCCTTGGGCAGTTAACAGCCTGCACAGCTGTACAGGGCTTTGCATCAATGTGGGAGCCATCATGCAATCTCTTCCCATCTTGTAGCTGGGAAATCTGTAAGCACAACACCTCCTGTGAATGAGTTTACCCTACCATTTGGTCTTCAGGTACTTTCTTCATCCAAATTGGTGTTTTCTTGGTGCAAGTTAAAGAACACCGAAAGGCCTTGACAACTACTAAGTAACTTTGGGGAGGGGACATTTGAACACACCTTCCTAGGTCTTTGGTATTTATATAGTCGGTACCCTGGCTCTGTTTTACTCTCTTAATGCTTGACCATTTTTTCCCCCCTATAAACACACAACAAGCAGATCTTATTTATTTTTATTGTATTCACCCACTCTGTCTCCTAAGATACCAGGATCTACTGCGTTTTGACTGCTTGGCAATGTGCATTTTATTTCCCACTCCTAATTGCTTTCTTGATTTACCAGTGTTTTCATAGTGCTTTAGAAAATTTTACTCTAAACCCTTAGAAAAGTAATTAAAATGACAAACTGCTGGGTGGTTGCCGGAGGCTCTG
Source organism: Stenella coeruleoalba (assembly GCF_951394435.1). Lineage (NCBI taxonomy): Eukaryota > Metazoa > Chordata > Mammalia > Artiodactyla > Delphinidae > Stenella > Stenella coeruleoalba. The sequence continues at coordinate 33,878,217 of NC_137151.1, read as the reverse complement.
GCACGCAGACCACATAACAGATGATGGCTGCCTGGGCGAGCTCGTGGCTGTGGGTCCCTCTCCAAGTTCACCTGAGGGTCTTAACTCCCTGAGTTCTAATAATGGAAGCAGAGCTGCAACTGGCATCCCAAGTATCATGACCAAATTCTACCAAACAACATTCCAAGTTTTACAGAAGGAAAGGACACAAGCCTTAAAACAGTGAAATAAACAGACTAAAGCTCTTTGTAAATGTTTACGGCAACTGGAATCCTCTGGTTAATTAAGTTAGGTTTTAAATTCTGTTTTAATGTTGGAAATTATCTTTAACTATCATCCTGCTTGACACTGAAGCAGGACAGAATTCTCAGAATCGATCTATGTACACATTCTCAAGAACTGCAAATTGGCCTTTATCTCTTTAGAGCAGTGTTTCCCAGCCTCGGCGCTATCCATATTTTGTCCTGGATAATTTTTGTTTTGTGTGTGTGGGTGTGTGTGTGTGGTCTGTCCTGTGCACTGTAGGATGTTTAGCAGCATCCCCAGCCTCTGCTCACAAGATGCCAGGAGTAACCCCACTCCCGAGCAGTGAAGTCAATGTCTCCAGACATTGCCAAATGTCCCCTGGGGCAGGGGCGAGCAATAGCGCCCCCAGGTGAGAAGTGCTGGGTTTACACTTTTCTGACACACCTTGAATGTCACTTCCTTAGACTGAGCCCCTTCTATCCATCTTTTTTTTGTTTTTTTGCGGTACGCAGGCCTCTCACTGTTGTGGCCTCTCCCATTGCGGAGCACAGGCTCCGGACGCGCAGGCTCAGCGGCCATGGCTCACGGGCCCAGCCGCTCCGCGGCATGTGGGATCTTCCCAGACCAGAACACGAACCCGTGTCCTCTGCATCGGCAGGCAGACTCTCAACCACTGCGCCACCAGGGAAGCCCCCTTGATATTCTTTCATCAGCACACAGCTTACTCAGGAGTTTGGACGTGGAAGGCCCCTTGGTGGTCAGTCCAGTGGCTGCCTTTGTGGGCGGTTGATGTCTTAGGCATGTTGAATCTTTGCAGATTCAGCACTGTGTTGTACTTCTGGGTAATCATGAATATTTACAAGGGGATACATATAAACATCATCTAAATGTCATATCAAATATCCTCCAGTGCAGCAGTTATTTTTATTAAAATGTATTTCTAATTTGAGGAATATTGGCTCTTTGCTATACGTATATATATATAGCTATAGCTATAGCTCAGGGCTCTACAGATTTCCTTGCACAGGTCATGAAGAGGACTTTATTTCAGATCATTAAGTACTTAAGGGCCTATAATAAACGTATATGGTCTTCTGAGATATGAGCCTGGGCTGATAGGATATCATGGGGCACTAGAAGGGCACGTGACTTAAAGTCAGGAGGGGAGGGTTCTAGTCCCAGCTTTTAGACACACTGATGTTGGGGCCTCAGTAAAATTGCTTCCCTCCCTGGACCCCATTGCTTTTTCTGTTAAATAAAGATGTTGGACTAGATGGACCATCTCTAAGGACGTTTCCAGCTTTAAGTGAAAATGTAAGATTTTAATTAAAGTGATAATGAGCTTGGTATTTTCAAATATAATTAAATTGAGTCAGAGAGGTATCTTTTTCTAAGAGGAGGGTTAGTGGTAGAATATTAAAAAATTATATTTATTCCATCAGTGAAACTTGCAAAGTGATGGATATAATTAATGTTGCCATGGAGAATTTGTGGCTGGAGAATCAAAGCTCTCCCTGCAATAATTTCTTCATTTGCAGTCTCTGCTCTGAAGTGAACCTCTTTGGAAGATATGTGTCTGGAGGCTGAGGGTGGGGCTGACTGTACTTTCCTCTCTCTGGGCATCTGGAGACCTGGGTGCCAGTTCTAGCTTTGCTCTGTGCTTTTGGGCAAAAGCCACTTTGTGTCTCAGGGCTCCGGTCTCACTCTGATGTGAGAAATGAAGCTTTGGTCCTGTCTAGAAACTGATAATCTAGCAGGTGGGCTGCTGCTATCCTAGAAAAGCCTGCTTGCAAGGCTGGCCTTCGGGTGGCATGTGGGGACTTGACCAGTGAAGCATGGATATGACACTTTCCATGATCAGAGGGGCTCACTGAGCCTAAACTGCCTGTAGAAACGGTGTGGTGTATGCTGAGCACCTGCTTGCCTTCTGGGAGTCTGGGGTTTTAGTACCTGCCAGACAGAAGGTACTTATAAGACAAGCCCCACGGCCCCCCTCCTCCCCCATAAAATCCCCAGGGGCTGAGTCTCTAATGAGCTTCTCTGGGACACAACGCTTCGTCCGCGTTGTCCCAACTTATTGCGGGAGGAATTGAGCACATCCTTCTTGACCTCCCTGGGAGAGGACTCTTGGAAGCTTGCGTGTGGTCTCCTCTGGCCTTTGCTCGGGGCACCTTTTCCCTTTGCTGATGTGGCTTTGTATGCTTTTGTTGTAGTCAGTCTTGGCTGTGGTTGTGACTAAATGCTGATTGTTGTGAGCCCTTCTGGTGAGTCACCAGGGCTGCTGATGTAGGTAATCTAAAAGTTTGAAAATGTATACAGTAGAATTCTTTGGATTTTTTTTTTCCAGGGTAAAAATAATATCCATACCTTAGGCTTTCCCCACCGCTGAACTTGGTAGTGAGTAAAGGTCACGGCAGAGGCAAGGGGGGGTGAGCTCTCAGAAATCCCCCTGTTCTGTGGTTAAACCATAGCCTAGTTGGTTAGAAAATAAATGCCAGTGAGAAAGGATCACTACAAAGTGAGACGGTAACTAGGCAATACCATTTCAGCCATTATTCTCTTAGCTGTGTGCGTCCTTTGTTGACAAATTGGATGTACCTGGATTCTTAAGACTGAGGCTATCTATAATTTGAGGGCAGCTTATTGTTTGCAGAGATCCTTGTGTGCATCAGTTCTTAATTTATCTTTGAGGTGAAGCCAACTTGAGTGGGGGAGTCGTGTTTAGCATTGAGTGTTCTGATTGAAAAAGACGTTCATGTGTTGTAGCCGTCAAGAGTGTTCAGGTTACAAGCAATAGAGATGCCTCGTGTTAATTTAAGCACAATAAATGAGAACATATTACTGAGTGCAATTGGCTGGATCCGTGGCCTCAAGTGATGTTGTCAGAATTCTGTGTCTCTCCTGCCACCCACCTGCTTCCTTCTCTCTCCTCTCCTTTATTCTGTGTCAGCCTCATTCTCAGGTTGACTCTTCAATTTGTGGTGGCCTTGAATTATCTCCGAAGGCAGGGCCATCTTAGTATCAATTACCCCTACTGGAAAGGGGCAGACCCCCCCAAAAGAAAAGACTTCTTATACCTGAACAGTAAAGCAGAATGAGCAAAAATAACCGTCTAGGATATGTGGATCCCAGAAAAAGGTTCCATGGTGTCCACAGAGTTGAGTATTGTGGGTCCCCTTGGTTGGTGGTAGTTGATGGACGTCTTCAAGGACCATCTCTGAGTATGGGGACAGAATATGGCCTTATTTTCCCTGATCCATAATAATTAGGGGGGCTTTCCTGGTGGTGCAGTGGTTAAGAATCTGCCTGCCAATGCAGGGGACACAGGTTCGAGTCCTGGTCCGGGAAGATCCCACATGCCGCGGAGCAGCTAGGTGCATGCGACACAACTGCTGAGCCTGCACTCTAGAGCCCCCGAGCCACAAGTGCTGAGCCCTCATACTACAACTGCTGAAGCCCACGGGCCTAGAGCCCGTGCTCCGCAACAGAAGAAGCCACCGCAATGTGAGGACCACGCAGTGCAGCAAAGAGTAGCCCCCGCTCGCCGCAACTGGAGAAAGTCTGTGCGCAGCAACAACGATCCAATGCAGCCATCAATCAATCAATCAATCAATAATAAAAAAAATAAATAAAAAATTGTATTAGGGGCTTGATTTCTGCCAGGGGCTGGGCATTGGCTAGAACACGAGTCCTACCTACAAAGGACGGTGTGCAGTGTGAAGACCATCCCCCTTATTAATGTGCATAGGGAGCCTTCGTATATGTGTTCTCAAGTGTTCTTTTAAATAACTCTTTGCAGCTAAATTTTGACATAACCCTAGTTCTTTTTTTTTTTTTTTTTAATTTTTTGCGGTACGCGGGCCTCTCACTGTTGTGGCCTCTCCCGTTGCAGAGCACTGGCTCTGGATGCGCAGGCTCAGCGGCCATGGCTCACGGGCCCAGCCGCTCCGCGGCATGTGGGATCTTCCCAGACCGGGGCGCGAACCCGCGGCCCTGCGTCCCCTGCATCCGCAGGTGGACTCTCAACCACTGCGCCACCAGGGAAGCCCAGAACCCTAGTTCTTAATCAAGGTAAAAAGGAAGTTGCTCTGATGGAAAGGGGGTAGGAGTAGAGTGGGAGACCCTGTGTGATCCCTAAAGGTTATGAACCTATAGAGCCTAAGGAATTGATTTAGAAAAACCCTGAGGTAGATGGGCCAACCATGGTTAAGAGTTTCATTCACTGTCCTGCTACGTAGTTATGAGTTATTTATCAGCACTGAGTGGAAATAAAGCTGGTCCTATCAGGGAAGAATTATTGTCATAGGATCAAGAAAACCATGACTCTTTAGTTATACTTTCTTCTAGGGGCATCAGCACTGATTCCTCTTTGATTTATAGCTCAGTATCACTGGGAGAATGTCCCGGTTCATGTAAAATGCCAAAAACACAGTTCTCACGTATAGAATTCAACCGGAGCTCAGTTCAGGCTGTTTGGCTCAGGCACTACGGGTCTTTGGCTTACTGACACCATGGAGTGTCTATAATTCACGTTCGAGGGTTGTACCGTCCATATTTGTTCTTGCGACTGAGCCTAGGCTTCTCCTGTGAAGTTGTATTGATTGTGTGATGGGTCTGCTGATGTCTTTTCTTTGCTGTTGTACTCTCCACACTTTAGGGTGCTCACAGGGTACATGCATAGCTGATGCATTTGTTGACTTAGAAACTGAACTTAAGATTTCTTTCCTTTATTCTTGTTTCTACCTTTTTGAAGGCCATGATGACTTATGCTCAAGGTTACTGAAAGCTGACAATATTTTACTGAAACATAATAGACCTGGGACACCCCAAGATATAGCAGTTAACACGTGCTTTCAAATATTGTAAGGTGAATTATATTTGTTGAGTAAATTGCCTTATTCTATGATAAATCTTATTTGGATCACATTTTATTTTTTTAAGTGGTAAGAATGCTAAGCTTATGCAGTGAACTACTTCAGGTGTGATGGTGACCTTTATATAAGAAAACACATAAGTTTTCAACCCCCTAGAGAGGGAGCAATGTAGCCAAGTGGAGACCTGACCTTTTTAGCCACTGCAAAATGCGTTCTCTGACCTTCGTGTCTAGGAGACAAAGTGAGTGTCCAGGACAGTTGTATCACTGAGGATGTTTGCACTTGTTCTTCCTCCTCTTGATTTCCCATCACCACCATCCCCAACCAAGAAGGAAATGATTTGTTGCAGTGGAGAAAAGTGCTATCTTGGGGCCATTAATTTCGGTCTTTTTTTTTTTTTTTTTTTGCGGTACGCGGGCCTCTGACTGCTGTGGCCTCTCCCATTGCGGAGCACAGGCTCCGGACGCGCAGGCTCAGCGGCCATGGCTCACGGGCCCAGCCGCTCCGCGGCAAGTGGGATCTTCCCGGACCGGGACACGAACCCGTGTCCCCCGCATCGGCAGGCGGACTCTCAACCACTGCGCCACCAGGGAAGCCCCAGCACTAGCTCTTTAAGCCAGGTCTTTGAAGGCTTATTGGGTGTATTCCTCTTCCCCAACAATATATTCTGTTTTTTAAATAGTTCCTTTAGCAGTTCTTTAAACCAAAGGAGTCCAATGTGTGGTGTGTGTCAGCAGTGCCAGAGTAAGGGGCATCTTAGTCGTCTGACAAGGTTGACCTTGGGTGGCAACATCGACACCGTCGCGAGCTCTAGTTGCCCGTGGCATTAGCTTTTGGTTCCGGTATGAATTAATGATTGCATGTTAAGTAAAAAGCTGACATTATTATCAGGGCTTAGAGATTTCTCAAGAATTTATCGCTCAGTAATCATTTATTAAGCATCAACTCTGAGCTGGTGCTTTCACAGGCCTTGGAGATAGTTGAATACGATGCAATCAGCCTGATTTCAGGTCTTCATAGGCTGGTTGGAGAAGACCCAAGGATCATTTCTCTGTGGTGCAAGGTGAGGGCAGCAGGGACGGGGGCTTTGGGTGCCAGAGGACAGATGCTGAGCCAACTTGGAAATAATGGCCTGAGAATGAGCATTCAAGCTTCAAATTCACAGCAACCACACTCAGAACAGAAGGCTAGAGGTGACAAACTGTGAGGTTCTGTTTTATAAAATTCCCCCATCTCTGATTTCTGTTCAGTGAATGCTTTATTTATGAGGCAAAAGTAGCAGCGTTCTATGATTAAGGGACAGTTAGGGCTTTTAGAGGCGTATTTCATCAAATCGCAGGGCAAGTCATGCCTGTATCCCCAGCTATCCCCAGCAGTGGCACATAGTAGATGCTCAATAAACATTTATTTATTGAATGAAAGAATGATTGGGGAGCTCAGGCTCCTCGTGTTCATCTGGAGAGGGTTGCAGGACAGGGCCAAGTGTCATCTGAGGGCCCCTGGCCAAGCCACCCACAGGCAATAGAGCTGTGCTCACAGTAACCAGAGCACAGGGAGGAATAAAGTTATATGTAAGGCAGTTGACATTCAGCGAGAGGCTTGCTCCTTCCCTTAGTTCTGGCGAGTGAGGTCTTTGGAATGATTGTAAGAACAAGTGAGGGTGGGTCGTTTACTCCACTGATGACAGTCCGTAAAGGATCATCAAAGTTGGGTAACCGTGCTTCCAGCAGCTCTTCCACCTCTTTATTCCCTGTTTGTAGAAGAAGCGACGTGAAAGTGTGCTGTGTTGCTGAAGAAACTCTGGCATGAAAAGCTGGGCTCTTGGCTTTTCATCCCTGAACTGGTGCCTCCTGTGCCCTGGGACCCTTGAGAGCCTCTCGAAATCCCGTCTTTCCCTGTTAAGTAGCAGTTGTCCCGTTCATGGTCCAGGAACACTGACTTCCCACTCTGGAGTGGGGGTGGGTGCATTTCATGTTACACTCACTGAAGCGGAGCGAATGAGCGTCTGGTGTGTGTTGGAAGGAGTGAGGTGCCCTGGTCCAGGGTGGAGACTCTCCCTGGGTTGCTCTCATTCTGACTTTCTTTTTTCATGTGCTATTTATTCTGTGCTGGCTCTTGGCTTTCTGGGTTCGAGGCCGTTCTGGCTCTTCCCATAGTCCCAGGTCTTTGTCTTTTGCAGATGCTCCAGGTTCTCTTTAAAAGAATGGGCCTTACAGAGGCTGCTTTCTCTGTGATGCCTTGCAGAGTGTTGGCTGCCACTCCCGTTTGCTCAGGGAATGGCCGCCTGGTCACACATCTGGGCCTCTCGGTGCGTGTTGAACCCCAGTCCTGTCTGCTTTCTCCCCGAAGACTTTGTTCACTGCAGGTTGAAGCTAAGCAGTAGGCGTCGTTTCAATCAGTCAATGAATCAATCAGTCAATCAAGCTGAGGGCTTTTGTGTGTTCAGGCATTGATTTAGGCATATGAGAAACACTGAGGAACAAAACAGAAGAGCCTGTGGCCTTTGTAGTGCTTACATTCTAATGTGTGAAGTGGGGCAAAGGGTATACAGTATTCATAGATAAGTAAGTGGGATGGTGTGGTAGAAGATGTATGTGCTCTGGATAAAGGAACCCTAGAGCATGGTAAGGGGAAGGTTGCAGTATTAAGTAGGGTTGCCAGGACAGGCTGAGGTGAGCTTTGAACAGAAACCTGAAGGCAATGAGGGAGTGAGCCAGTCAGATTCTGTGGTAAGAAGGCTCCAGGCGGAAGAATGAGATAGAACCCAGACCAGCAGGAGCATGCCTGGCTGAGGGGAGGTCAGTGGACAGGTGCAGCTGTAATGGAGGAGGTCAGTGCGTGGGGCCTCCTCCGTCATAAGGACCTAGGCCTTTCCTGGGAGTGGGACAGCTAGAACCACTCTGGCTGCATGTTGAGAAAGCAGGGGGACGGTTGGGAGGATGTGGGGAGTTCAGGCAAGACACCTTGGGAGTTGCTTCCTGTTATAAACCTGAATGCAAATTCATCTTTCATCGCAAAGCTCCCCAGGTCACCATCAAACGGTGCTCCCTGCCCCATTGCAGTAGCTCAAGGACAATATTTTCTAACCTCTTCATGACTGTCCTTGCTGTGGGTCACACAGGTTATTGTGGGTGTGGGATGGTGGAAGGGACTTTATGGCCACTTTTTGTACATGACCTGCCTCTTGGTCATGTGAAAGAAAGAGAAACCTTCATAATCGTCCCTGAGGTCTTGGCAAGAGCTTCTCTGTCTGCAGACACGCAGAGCCCTGGAGGGTGGGTGGGCAGTGCCCATAGCCTGCCTGGGCTAATGACTGCTTCTCAGGTTCTAGGGAAGATGAATCTCTCAAAGAATGGTGTTGGCTTTGAGAACTGACCCACCCACCGTACGGCTTTCTATAATTTGCCGAGAGCCAGACCTGACAGTGGAAACGTTGGAGGCTACTGTTCATGCAGTAAAATGAATATTTAGCAGGGATTTTGCTGGCAACTGCAGACACAGAGGTGAAACTACTGTCCTTTCCCTTAAGCTGCTCAGAGCTATACCCTCAAGCCTGCCGGGTCAGCTGGATACCCTGAGGGGCCAGGTGGGTGAGCGAGGCCAGCTGGGTCCAATGATGCAGGAGAGGCAACTGGCCAAGAGCACGCCCCGCCCAAACACAGCGCTGCATCGCTGAAAGGGACTGCCCAGCACCGGCAGATCTCAGGTTTTCCTGACTTAAAAATGTTGGTAACCAGTTCTGATGCTTGAATAATACTATATAGGTCAAACAGAAACTTCTGAATTTCATCCTTAGGTGCGCTTTTGCAAATTATGGTCTAGACAGACCAAAGTATTGGGCTGGCCAAAAAGTTTGTTGGGGGTTTTCCGTACCATCTTTCAATACAAAGTCGTCACTGTGCTGCCGCTGAAGATGAGTAGTTGAACGGGCTAAGCAGTTCTGTTGATCTATTTTCCTAACTGCTTTACCCTCTTCCTTCAGCGGTGACTGAATCCAGCATCCTGTCACTCATTTTTGGGTACGTTATATTCTTGTTTGAGTGGGAGGGAGCGTCTGGAAGCTGTTTGAGGTGCTCTTGAAGTGGGTCAGAACATCAGTCAGTTAATTTTGACTCCTGCTGCTGCCTTGGTTGCAGCCAGCACGATGAAGGTGGATGATGGAAAGATGGGTTCGCAAATGGCGTTAGTTCCGTAGCTGTGGGAGGGGTGGTTGGTAGACGTCGGAGGGACAAAGGTGGTCTAATTAAAGTGGGGTTGATTTATTAACGGAGCTGTACTGGGCACAGAATTTAGCAATGGGAGGTGTTAATGGACCTGGGGTATTGCTAAAGAGTGCTAAGGCTCAAGACAATTACTGCCTGACTTTGGTGAGAATGACAGATGGGTCCTTGCTGTTGGATAAATTTTGCCTGCAGCTGAAATGGCATTCTTTGTTTCACCCTTGAGGGGCTCTCGGCCTTGACCCTCAGTTGCCTCGCTGGCTCTCTCACCTCCCTGTGCATTTCCAGGGCACTTTGTCTGCACCTCTGCAAGCCTGCTGCTTACTCAGCTGTGGGATTTGCATGTGGCTTTGCCCTAACAATGGGTTGCCTGGGTCCGCTCCATTTTCCAGCTGTCCTTCTGTTTGAATTGGAGTTTCCAGCTGAAGTGATTTCTGGCCTGAGTGGGACTTAAAGACGTTCTGGTCTTCAACCAGACCTGTATAAATATTTCCTTAGGACTTCTGTTGTATGTGTGCTTCTGGGAGTGTAGCTGTTATTACCCCCTTGGCATGTCAATGAAAGTGGAGTGTAGGACACGCAAAAACCGCGGAGGCTGGAGGTCCCTTAGATGGGAAGTGACATTTTGCTTGTGTCCCTGGCCTGTCTGCCCGCACCATGCTTCTAAGAACTCTTTGGGGCATTTGCAAGCTGCTCCTGTAGGTGATTTGGCCTTGGGAGATGGATTTCAGAAATGGAGACGTAATAAAGATGTGTATGGTAGTACGCGTTCCTCTTAGCCAGAAGCATTCATGAGCTCACAGTGCCGCCTGCTCTCAGATGTTTGTCATAAATCTGCTTTCTGCTGTGCTGATTTACATCTTTGACTACGTTGTTACAAGTCGGATAATTTTCCCCCCAAATAAAATGGATTTCTTTTTCTACCTTGAATGGTCATATATGATGGTTGTGGAAAACGTAGGAAATACAAAAAAGTAGAAAGGAAAGAAATCCACTCAAACAGCCCTCAAATATTCCAACCCACTAAAGATTAACCATTGTTATGAGTTGAGGGATTTTTAAAAAGTTGTTTTCAATGCATTTTTGAAGTGTAGTTGTACTGTATCACACATATCGTCTTGTCTCTTGCCCTTTTCTACCTAAGTTTTTTGCTCAAACAGTAAGGAAATCTATGATCTCACGTAACTTCCCTCTTACTCCCTTTTGTCTCGGACAGAATGGCCTCATAGATGTCAGGTGTCCCACCTCAGGGCCTTTGCAATTGACTACTCCCATTATCTGGAAGTTTCTTCCCCCAGATGACTGCCCTGCTCACTTCCCCACCTCCTCCAGACCTTTGCTCAAGTCTCACCTTCTCAGTGAAGCCTCTTCTGACCTCTCCATTCAGTTTGCACCTGTACCAGGCAGAACCCCTCCTGACCTAGACCCATCCTTTCCCGCGGCACCCAGTCCTCGTGGCACCAAATACACCAGCTGTTGGTTGTCAACACCATTATTCTATCTAGTATGCTAATATCAACGTTAGCCAACAGCACTCTTGGTAAACATTTCTGAACAGCTACGTATAGCTTATTCTTTAAATGGACCGTTCTTTAATCATTACCCTACTGCTGGATATTTAAATTGCAACCAGTGTTTTGCTATTATAAATCATGCAAACCTACGGTGAAGCTTTTGTGTAGAAGGTGTTTGTCCATTTCTTAGGCATTAAAAGAGATTCTTGGAAAAGGGATGACTGGCTCAAGGTGTATTAAGACTCAACTCAGACTGGCTGAAAAATTATTGGAAATTATTGACCAATGTATTGATATTTGAAAAATATAGGGGTAGACTTCAGGTAGGGCTGATTCCAGCGGTTCAGTCCTTGTCACCAGGGCTTTGATTTATGTCTGTCTTAATAACTGCTTTCCTCCATGTTGGCTTCGTCCTAAGGCAGCCTCCCCTCTTTTAGGGCAGAATTTCTACTGGCAGCTCCTGTTTTCTTGCTGCCAGCTCTACTGTCGCCTCTTAGAAAGACATCCTCTTCCCAGTATTTTCAGCAGAAACTCAGGACTGGTTGTCACTGGCTCATATTGAATTGTGTCGTCTCTGAATCATTAACTCTGGCCTCAGGACAGGGATAGATAGACTAGAGTGGGGGGGTCACAATGCCGTCCCACTCAAACCCCATAGTCTGAGGGTAGGGGATATACTGTTTCCCAGAGGAGACTCAGGGCCCTTCTACCCGAATGGGGAATGGCTGCTGGGCAGGCCCCAAACTATAGGTCTTCATTTGACTTAGGAACACCTTAAGAACTCTGTGTCTTAGTATATAAAAAGCAAGACACAAGACAGCAGGGAAAGTGAGAGGAGCCCAGTTGCTAAGCGTGCGTTTTTGGGTGTGCTAGGCCAGCCTAATCAGATGACAGCCTGCTTCCACTCTGAACACGGGGTCGGGGTGGGGGGATGAGAGGACGGAAGCCAAGGCCTCAGCTCCCTGGGGGATGAGACTCACTGGCCTGTAGGCTGTACCACCTCCTTGAGTGTGTGGTTCAGTGATGAGTGTTAGAGACAAGTTCTGAATGTAAGGGGCAGAAACATTCCTGAAAATTTCCCTGATTTTCCCTCTGCTACCAGTGGTATCCAGAGGAACCTGTAGGCTGCTGGTGGTGGGGCGTGTAGCCGAAATTCGGCCTCTGTACACCGCTCCCGAATTGAATCTCGGAGACAGAGTTTCAGGTAAAGTAGAAAAGAATAGCTTGGGCCACAGCAGGCGAATGCCCTCAATACTATGTGTCCCCACGTGGAGGGGGTAGTGAAGAGTTTTATAGTAATGTTTGAAAGAGGAGGGCGTGATCAGCTCGTGGGCCTTCTTCTGATTAGTTGGAGGTGAGGTAATTGGGAGTCAGCATCATCAACCCTCTGGTTCCAACCGGTCTGGGGTCTGCGTGCTTGGGGGCCGCATACGGTTAACTTCTCCCACCTGCTGGGGGTCAGTATCTGCAAAACAGCTCAAAGATATTGTTCTGTGCATCCCTTGAGGGGGAACCAGGACCCTGCCCCAAGGCTGCACTATCGTTTCTTTTTCAACTTTTTTATTGAAGTAGAGTTGATGTACAGTGTTGTGTTAATCTCTGCTGTACAGCAAAGTGACTCAGTTATACACATATATATATAGACATTCTTTTTTTAATATTCTTTTCCATTATGGTTTATCCTAGGAGACTAGATACAGTTCCCTGTGCTAGACAGTAGGACCTTGCTGTGTATCCATTCTGAATGTAACAGCTTGCATCTACCAACCCCAAACTCCCCGTAGTGGGAGGCTGCACTATTGTTCCTTGGCTTCTCCTTCCTTGTCTCCGCCTCCCGTCCCTGCCCTGATTAGCAACTGTTTGAACCTGCCCTTTGGAACTCAGGGAAGGTCATGGAGGCTGAATGAAGCCTGTTTCCTGCAAACAAGAAATGGGGGACACAGAAAGCCTTTTGTGCCCAGGAGCCCCACAGGGTCCTGCTGGGTTTCAGGTGCTCCATCCAGGAGCAGCTGTGGTGTGCGTTAAACAGCCTCACACTTGCGTGCTGAGGGCCACAGAGATTTCATTATCTTCAGCTGGGCCTCTGCCTTGACCCAGAGCAGCCTTCCTAGGAGACCTCCACCCTTGCAATGGGAGTGGACCTTGCCAGCTTGCATCATAACGGTCTGAGGTCGACATGGCCCTTTCTTCTCTGTTGTCCAGTGTTGAATCTAGCACCTGCCTTAAAGGCGCCGCTGCACTTTTGTTGGACCTTTGCTGGCTTCCCAGCTCCCGTCAGCCAAGTACTTGTGGGCTCCAGGGGCACCTGCCCTGTGATCTCTGCCTTGGTGTGGGTCATCTTGGCCCAGGATCTCTTCAAGTGGAACTCATTCTTAGCACAAGGGAAGTTGGAAACGCCCTCATGGAAACCCCACAGTTAGCTCTCTTTCTGTGGGAGTAGCAGCTTTCTAAACCAATCCGACCCTTTCCTCTGAGTCCGTTCTTATCCCAGAATTAGGATGTGTCATGTCAGGTTAGGGCCAAGGAAAATAAAGTCATTTACTCTAAAGAAATTCCTAAAAGTTGGGCTGACCTCTTCCATTTGGGTCCGGTGCCAACGACTGTTTGCTGTTGTGTCTTCGCGAGAGCTGGGGAGTCGCTCCCAAAGGGAAGCTGCCAGAGCTGTGCCCAAGTGGAGGGCCCTTCAGTGCTCCCTCGATTCCCCATGCAATATCCAGCCTTTCCCCCTTTCCATCGCATCAAGGAAATTCGATGGAGCCAATTTAGAAGTAAATGAGACATGGGAATGCCTCCCTTGTCTTCAGGACTCTACGTGAACCTGGGGCCCAGCTGCTCCAGTTCTCCTTGGTGTGTGTGGGATAGAACAATATGAAGATTCTACCTGTGCTCTCAGTTATTCATCCACTGGGCAGGCTCAAGTCGCACAAGCAGAATTTTCCAGTATAGTTCTGAGAGTACTTGGAATCTGTAGCCCACTCTACAAATGCCTGGTATTACCGAATAACTTGATTAAAACATTTTATAGCAATGGTTTACTGCTTGGAAAGCAGCAGGTCTTCTGTGAAGGCTAGTGGAGGGCTTTTCTAGCTGTGTTGTCCATTCCGTGCTGCCCAGTCCAGACAGTGCAGGTGGAGACAGAGAGGGGCCTCCCGCCTGGACAGCTCTTCATCTGAGGTATATATTGAGCATCCGTGCAAGATGCTAGTAAGAGTTAATAAGGTTTCCATTACTGGTAAAGAAGTCACCCACAAAAAGCACACAACTAAGATATCCTAAAAACAGATTGTAAAGGAAACAAGCCAGATACTCATTTCGATTCATTTCTATGAAATTTTATTAAGCTTCATCCACAGTTACTGAGTGCTTACTGCAAGCCAGGATCAGTGTCTTACAGGGCACTTCAGACCTGGCAAGGGGTCTGCTGCCTTTTTTTTTTTTTTTTGCACATGCCAACCTGGCCGGGAGTTGAGTTCTTTGGGAAGGTCCAGTGCCTCTTTGCACCGTCACACCCATGTTGTCCTTGAAAGCTGCAGTCGGTCACTGCACACGGCTGGCTTTGCCCTTCTCCCTGTGCCAGTAAGAGTGACAGCAGGGGTGACAGGAGCAGCTCACGTCACAAACACAGAAGGCCAGCAATGTAATGAGTTGCACTCACCTCACATAGCCCGAGGACCCGAATGTGGCTGAGTCTCTGGAAAGGCTGGGAAACTTCGAGAAGCTAGCGGTTCTCTCTTGCCCCAGTGCTGTGCTTACCCCTGTAGGAGCTTGTCTCTCTGTGTAGCAAACCGTGTGGCCAACCCTAGCTCTGGTGTTTCAATTCCAACAGCATAAATTGACCGGCTAGGCTCTCTCTCTGTCTCAGTTCTTTTTTTTTTTTTTTTTTAAGTTTGAAACTTCATTAGAACACTTGCCAGTCGTGTGTTGCAATTATCTATAAAAATCAAGCCAGTAGTTGGTTGCTTATAACATTCAAAAATCCATCAGGGGGCTTCCTGGGTGGCGCAGTGGTTGAGAGTCCGCCTGCCGATGCAGGGGGACACGGGTTCGTGCCCCGGTCCGGGAAGATCCCACATGCCGCGGAGCGGCTGGGCCCGTGAGGCATGGCCGCTGAGCCTGCGCGTCCGGAGCCTGTGCTCCGCAACGGGAGAGAGGCCTGCGTACCGCCAAAAAAAAAAAAAAAAAAAATCCATCAAACTGTTGTTACCAGGCAAAGAAGATAGGTGCATTGACATACTAGCTTAGTTCTATCAGGAACTGGGTCAGAATTGGGAGAAATAAGTTCTAGTGTATTTATCAGCTACATCGTTTAGAACAATAAAATTCTTTCTATTTCTGCTACACAGAGGAATTCTTAAATCATAGAAAATGAAATATGCTTGCGTCACACTGGGTCAGATGACCCCCCTCATGGCTGTGGGCAGGGGTCCAAAGCACAATATGGCCACCCAGGGTCCATATGGATAAGACAGAGAGCAGCTCCCAGAGAAGGGACATGTGCTGCGTTGAGTGGGAGTCCAGAGGGGTATTGACCTCCATGCCCTGCATCCATGCCTTCCTTACTCGTTGCGGGAGTGCTTGTAACATCTGTGCCCAGAACGATCCACTTCAAAACCTTGCTGACCCACTGGGTTGGGTTTCATTCTTTATTAGTGAGTGGACATATGCTTGTTTCATAGGGCTTTTGCGTGGAGACCTGCCTTATTAAGTCAAATTGAGAACTGTCTTTGAAGCTGGACATTGCTTTGGCGCAGAACAGATCACAGAATTAGACGAAAGTGCTACCCAATCAACTTGCCCCCCAAAAGGTCGACTGATTTTTGAATATGCATGAAATGTGTTTTAATTATAACTGTAACACCTACTTTTGTAGACATCTCTTGTTTAAGGTAATTTGTTCATTCTTTTTCTAGACAGCTTTCATGAGGTCCACACTGGATATTAAGCTCTGGTGGGCAAGAGATTTTATTCCAACCATGCCAGCAATGGTGTGTGCATGTAGTTACCACCACTAATTACCTTATTATGGGAACAGTTTGGATGGTTACAGTTTCACTTTCAAAGTTTAATATGGTTCCCAGCTCTCTATTCCCAGTTGTTAAATTCTCAGAGCCTCAGCTGTCATTTGACTGACAACTGCTTGAGCATTTTCGTTCTGAAGCTGGCCCTTTGCTGCTTCAGGGCACACTGGGAAGAGAGGGTGTTGCAGGTGAAGTCTGGACGCTTTTCACATCGCTCTTGAATTTTTTAAATTCTCGGATTTGACAAGTACAGTTAATTTTTAATTTCCTTCTCTTAGAACTTTTCCATTGATGTGTAAAAGGCCATATCAAATATATGAATAGTCTCACAAATGAGAGAAAATATCTATGAGGTCTTAAAATATTCTGAATAATATTTTCTTTCTTTTTAGCTGTCTCCGTTATGAGGTACAGCGCCTCTGCTTTTGGGTTTGCAGTAAGTAACCTGAAATGTACTTTTATGAAGTTTTGCACGTTTCTCCTGAGCCTGCAAATCTCTTGCTGGGCTCTTAATTAAGAGGGTGGTTAGCAAATGAGAGAGAGCATGACAATCACCTTTTATGGAAGTGGCTTCTACAAACAATTATAATTTAATAGAAGTACACTGCAGTGACACTGTATAATTCTCAACAAGAGATCAGGGCCACCATGTTTTCTGCATCTGGTTGAGAAGGATGCTTATAGGGTTTTAGCCCTTCCCGCCAACCCCCCAATGTTTTAGGTTTGAAACTGGGCACACATTGGAGTGAACCATTTGCTGGTGTGGGCAGAGGTGTCGGGAGTTAAGATCGGGGCTGCTGGCACTAGGACGTCAGTCCGTAGCCAGACTTGGAATAACCAGGCTTCCCTGCCTGCTTCCTGATGGGTGTTGGTTAGAGAAAATGGGTCTCAGTTGCTGAAAACTTGAGTGAAGTCTTCCCACATCCCTTTAAGAGAATGCTAGTGCTTGTAATTTTCCAGATGAAAAGTGCGGCGTGGTGACTCATGCAGGGAAAGCTCCTTGAAACAGCCCTCCTGCATAGCTTCAGGGCTTCCTGTACCTGAGGGTGTGTGTTCCTGTTCCCAAACCTACTTCTTCCCTTTGTTGTGGGGAGAAGTCGGGCTGGGAACAGGAACACACACCCTCAGTGTTTTGAGGCTTGCAGATTCTTTTCAGGATCTTTTGAAAGGTGTGGACTGTCTCTCCAGAAAAATGCCAAAGTGCCGCATACACGCACTCACACACTCCACACCACCCCCCTGCCCACCTCTCTCTCATACTCCTGTCTCTCTCCCCTCCTCTCTTACATTTCTCTCTCTTATGCATTCACTCGTTCATTTGAACAAAAGCATTGAATTTTGCATCCAATTTCACGGTGTTGGCAGACTTCCCGGAGCCCCTGGGTGACCCCACCTTCTGGACCCCTGGACCCCGGGTATCAATAGAACAGTCCCACTGAGAGCCAGAAACACAGAGTCTTTGGCCTGAATCTTCTACTTGGGACGGGCAGGAAAATGCTGAAATTATCTTGCCTGCCCTGGGGAAATCAATTTCACATGTGTCAGAACAGCGTCATCACCCTGCCCACATCTCCAGAGGGCTGGGAGCCAGAGGCCCCGGGAGCAGAGCCCTGCACACCAGAGTGTGGTTTCTCAGGCCCCAGCAGCGAGGGACCAGGGAGAGCCGTGACCCTGGCACCAGGCAGGCGTGTTGGGTGCCCTGGCTCAGAATTCCCAGGATTCACCTTGAGGATGATGAATGACCAGCATTGTAACGATGTGAAGCCTGTTTGCTCTGAGGTCACTGGCTCAGATGTTCTGAGTCACAGAACGCTTACCTCGTGTCTTCGCAGTTGTGCCCTATTAACTCTGGGAAACCACTAATACCGTGTCTCCTTCTCCTAGTTTGATGCCATCCTTGACGTCCTGTCTTCTGCGATCGTCCTGTGGCGTTACAGCAACGCGGCCGCTGTACACTCTGCCCATAGGGAATACATGTAAGTGGATTTTTGTCTTCTTCCAGACTGCAGAACCCTCGCAAATGAGGGGCACGTAAGTAGGCTGTCAGCACAGCTCCCCCTGTAGCTTTGGTCCTGGTGATGAGAATAATAAGTTCCCCAAATTGCCTTTGAGACCGGCTAGTATGATATCAGCTATATGATAGGCCCCTTCTGCGATGGTCAGAGGGATGGGATGTCCCTTTATAATTCTCCCTGTTCTATGCACTTGAGTCTGGAGTGAATATTTGTATGCTCATTTGCCTGTCCATCCATTCATCTATCCGTGGATCAATCCGAAACTGCACGGCTCAGATTGGGACTTGGACCCCCAGGCCAGGACTCCAACCCCGTCAAATCCCAGTCTGGGACTTGAACCCACTGTCTTTTCATTGAAATCACACACCTGGTCTCAGGACTTACTGAAGCTCAAGTTCTTTATGTCTCGGCACAGAAAGAATTCAGTGAGAGACAAAGTGATAGGTATTTATTTAGAGAGATACACATTCCACAGACAGAATGTGGTCCCTGACTTATGGGGTGGCTAGTTTCTATGGGCTGGGCAATTTCATAGACTAAAGAGTGAGAGGATTACTCCAACTATCTTGGAGAAGGGGCAGGGATTTCCACTAATTTGGCCACTGCCCACTTTTTGACCTTTTATGGTGAGCCTCAGAACCATCATGGCTCTGGTGGGTGTGTCTCTTAGCGTGCTGATGTATACAGTGAGTGTATAATAAGGCTCACGGTTTTTGTCATATACTCAACGTCTGTGTCATTTTTTTTTTTTTTTTTTTTTGCGGTATGCAAGCCTCTCACTGTTGTGGCCTCTTCCGTTGCGGAGCACAGGCTCCGGACGCGCAGACCCAGCGGCCATGGCTCACGGGCCCAGCCGTTCCGCGCGGCACGTGGGATCTTCCCAGACCGGGGCACAAACCTGTGTCCCCTGCATTGGCAGGCGGACTCTCAACCCCTGCGCCACCAGGGAAGCCCTGTGTCATTCTTTTAAAGGTTGTGCCCTGTCCCCTTCCCTCCTGTTTCAAATCCATCTACCAATCCACCCATCCTTCCATCCTCTCTCAATTTGTGTTACTGGAATCTTTGCTCCCTTGAATTTTTATGCTTTTTTTTTTCCTTTCTTTTTAAGTAAGATGAGTTCTCCGCTGTAATTTACAGAAGACATCTTGAAGGCATTCTAAATTATTCTACTTGTCTTCTCTCCCCCTCTGTATTAGAGGATATTGCTTGCCCCAGTCTCTACATCTTGTGGGTGATGATTGTGTGTTTGAGGTACTTGTGTTTGTGACCTTAAAACGTGTGTCTTTCCGATTTCCATTTTTTTCTTCTCTTGGTAATCCCCAGGTTCCAAAGTCAGATCTGTTGGCTTTGAATCTCAGCTGCACAACTTGTCAGCTCTGTGACCATGGGAAGCTATCCTAAACTGGTCTATGCCTTGTTTCCTTACCTGGAAAAAAGGGGAAATAACAGTACCTCCTCATAGGATTATTGTGACGATTATGTGAGTGAGGTAATCATCACATATACGATGTAATATAATATTAGGTTATATATATTAACTTAGAGCAGTGTTTGGCATGTAGTTCGGTAAGCCTTAGCTGTCATTGTTATTAATTATAAAGGGGGCTCCCCTGGGACTGAGCCATCGCTGGTTATTAGAGCAGCAGCTTTACTCCACCTCGGCAGCGTTTGGACAGTTGAATACAACTGAATAAATGCCCCGTGCTTTGTTGCGGTGCCCAGACAGAAGGTATTCTTGATGGGAGATGCTGTGTCACAATCAGACATACGAACGTTGAGTGTCAGGGGACTCAGATAGTAATATATCTGAGGTTGCATGTGCCAGATGGAAGGCTTGAAAGATGATGCCAAAACTGATTCGAGAATGAGAGCAACTTTTAGTTTAGTTGTTGGCTTTAGATAGAGCACAAAAGCTTCTTTTAAGTGTTAACTGTGTATTTTAATGTGCATTAGCTCTTGTAACAAATATAATTAAAGTATCAAATCTGTGATATCACAGATGATATTCTTTAGGATAAGGTTAATTTTTGAAAAAGTGAGTCAGCTTATTGGTTGAAAAAATTAAGAAACAATAGTAGTAAACTGATTTTGTAAAATTTCAAATGACGGTATTATAATGATAGAAGTTGAATCAACACTGGTCTAGCTGAAGGAGCAGTGAATGCATCTACCCAGGCTGTTGCTGGCTGGTATTTGAGGAATACAGTGAGAACAATCTGGAGAGTGCAGTACAGACACATACTCGACTTTCAAGAGTTGGTCCCTGTGCTCTCAGAAGAACACATATTCTTTGGATTTATGGTTGCGCCATCCAATATGACAGCCACTAGAGGCTGGTCCTGAGAGGTGTTGTAACTGTAAAATACACACCAGGTTCCAAAGACATAGTAAGAAAAATAGAGTATAAACGTTTTATTAATAATTTAAAAACAATATTGATTACATGTTTAAGAATATTTTGGATGTATTAGGTTAAATAAACTATTAAAATTAATTTTACTTGCTTGTGTTTACATTTTTAATATGGCTTTTAGAAATTTAAAATGACATATGGGGCTAATATTATATTTCTGTTGGGCCTTGTCCTCAGAAGAGAAAGCTCTTCCCTCTGCCTTCTCTTATTTTGGAGTTAATAACCCAGAATTTGATTTGCAATTCTAGGAGGAATTGAATTCAGTGTTTCTCAATTTCTCTCTTCTAATTTGCTTTTTTAATCTGATTTCCTTTATGCTAAAATGAATCTCTTACATATTAGTCACAAAGCCACAAATTATCGTGGCTTTTCTATAGTGTTGGGATCTCTGTGAGCATTTGCCAGGTGGCCTGGAGTTTTTCCAACATTAAGGTTGATGACAAGAAATGTCATTGGTTTCACTGTTTTTAATGATCCCCAAACAAGTACCCTTAAAAAATGTGTATCTTTATTAATACCCATAAGGCAGAAACTCACAGATTTGCTTTGATAATTCCCAGATGGTTGTTCAACGTGATGATACCCATGGATTCATTTGGAGATTCTTAATCTAGGGATTAAAATAACACTCAATCCCCTGTATCGCTGGCTTAGTTTAAAGTTTTAATCTCTGGCTCATCTCATGTAAATTAAAAATTCGTGAAATCACCGCCAGCTGAGAAACTGATGTTTGCATATGAATGAGCGTGAATGAATGATGAGGGGCATAGCCAGAAGAGCCTCTGGTTTTCAGTTAGTTGCTGGCGAACAAGATTTGAGAGAATGGGGAAATACCCAACTAGTTCTTAGTTAACTCTTCTAATTTTCCCTCCTCAGCCTTGCTGCTTGATGACAGTGGGTGTGACGGGTGTTTGATGCTCAGAGGGAGAGAGCATGCATGCCTTCACCACCATCACAGGGCAGAGCTCTAATAAGCTTTGCTTTGTTTCACGCTTTTTTATTGTGCCCAAAAACATCCCATTTACCGCCTTAAATATTTTAAGTTTATAGTTCAGTAGTGTTAAGTGTATTCACGTTGCTGTGGGTCGTCAAATTCACAGAGACAGAAGGTGGAACACTTCGGTATTTTTAAACAATGTAAAGACATATTTGACTAGAGGATGGCAATAAGAATTGAACAATTATAAGCCTAAGCTTCATTTTTCACAACTAAACAATAAATACATTTCCAGAAATAGATGACAATACCTCATGCAAAATTCCAAAGTCATGTAGTCACTTAGATTAACCCAAACTGTTTGTAAATTAAAAGACAACAGCAAAAGGTCACAAAAAGCCTATTTCTTTCATAGCATCATGGCTGATTCTTTTTTTCTTTTTTTTTTTTTCGCGGTACGCGGGCCTCCCACTGTTGTGGCCTCTCCCGTTGTGGAGCACAGGCTCTGGACGCGCAGGCTCAGCGGCCATGGCTCAGGGGCCCAGCCGCTCCGCGGCATGTGGGACCTTCCCAGTCCGGAGCACGAACCCGTGTCCCCTGCATCGGCTGGCGGACTCTCAACCACTGCGCCACCAGGGAAGTCCCTATGGCTGATTCTTTAAGCAGATAAACAAAGTACTGTAAAGAATGGTCAAAACTTGGCCTGAACTGTCTTCTGGTAATTATTAATACCACTATTTATAGTTTTGTTGTCCAAGGACAAAAGCTGTATGGGATCGATCACCTTCTGCTGTTACTGGAACAGATCTCCAGGAATTTTTCATCTTGCAGATTGAGACTCTATACTCATTAAACAACTCCCTATTACCCCTCCTCTAGCCCTTGGTAGCAACTCTACCTTCTGTCTCTATGAATTGGACGGCCCTAGGTCCCTCATATAAATGGAATCATACGGTATGTGCCCTTTTTTGCCTGGCTTGTTTCACTTAGCGTAGTGTCTTCAAGGTTCATCCATGTTGTCGCATGTGTCAAAATTTCCTTCCTTTTTAAGACTGAGTAATATTCCGCTATATGTATAGACCACGTTCTGTGATTCCATTCATCTATTGCTAGGCATTTGAGTTGTTTTCATGTCAGCCATTGTGAATAATGGTGCTTTGAATATGGATGTACACACGTCTATCTTCATGACCCTGCTTTCAGTTCTTTTGGAAATACACCCAGCAGTGGGATTGGTGGGTCATGTGGTAGGACTATTTCTTCCTTCCTCCCTCCCTCCCTCCCTCCCTCCCTCCCTCCCTCCCTCCCTCCCTCCCTCCCTCCCTCCCTCCCTCCCTCCCTCCCTCCCTCCCTCCCTCCCTCCCTTCCTTCCTTCCTTCCTTCCTTCCTTCCTTCCTTCCTTCCTGATCTAGTTCCCTGAGCAGGGATTGAACCCACCTCCCCTGCAGTGGAAGCGTGGAACCTTAATCACTGGACGGCCAGGGAAGTCCCAGGACGAGATTTAATGTTTCGAGGAATCTCCATACTTTTCTCCATAGCAGTTGCTTCATTTTGTGATTCCACCAGCTAGTTATCTATTTTGAAAAGCTCCAAATTTACATCATCTTCCTGTGGTAGGAAATATGTACGTGGGGAAGGTGGACCATTGAGCTTACATGCGGTAACGGTTTTCAACAGGTGACTGTTTTAGAAGGAGGGGCAAGGGAGTCATTTGTTTGTAAGGGAAGGATTCTAAGGATACACTAGGATATCCAGCTGGGTGAGGGCTGGGAGGACCACAGCAAGGTTAGTGGACAGTCACCGTTGGATGAGAAATCCTGCTTTGCTTGGCAGTTGTTGGTGTGGGGCACTAACTTGACGGTGGGATGCTAAGAACCAGGGTTTCACAGGTGGTTCATTTATTGGTGTGGATTTAGGGTGGGAGTGGGTGGCTGAGGTAGGGTGAGGAAAAAAGTCAGGGCCAGGTGTGAGCCCAGGCGTTTGGGGGCAAGGGAGCAGGGAGACACGAAGGAGTGTGGTTATAAGGGTGCGGTGGTGACGGTTGTCTTGGCGATAGTGGATTGCTGTGAGGCCACGCAAAAGAATGAAGCATGCTTTGTACACTTATATTGGGATCTCCGAGGTTCATTCAGTGAGGAAAGCCTGGAGCCGAATCGTATTTAGTCTTTTCTCTTTGTGGATGCAAACCTCTTTTGTTAAAACCACACACTGTTTGGACATATGAAAAAAAGTCTCCGCAAGCATACAAAGGAGACCAGCAGCAGGGTCGCCTCTGGGAGGGGGACTGGGGACAGAGAAAGAGGGGAGACACTTTATATCCTTTAGACCAGAGCTGTGCATTGAACTCTCTGTGGTAATGGACACGTTCTCTCTACTGTCCAATACGGTAGCTATTAGCCACACATGACCCTTGAGCCCTCGACATGTGGCTAGGATGACCAAGGATCTGGATTTTTAACTTTATTTAATTTTAATTAATTTAAATTTATATCATCACACATGTGGCTAGTCGCTACCGTATTGGACAAAGCCTCTTGAGCTGCTTTGATCATTTTTACTCTTTTTTAAAAACAGACAGAGTTGTTAATAAATCACAATCCAGGGACTTGGAAATGAGAGAAAGATATTGAGGGGGGAAGGAGATGATGGAGGCAGAGGGTGTGGGAGAAATTAGTGTAAGAGGAATTTGGCAAGGTCGAAAGACACAGAGAATTTCATGCCTGTCTTAGCTGTTCTCAGCCCTGGGTACCATGTAAGGCCACAGGAAGTACCACAGCCTCCTGCTGCCGTCAGCTGCGGAGGGCCATCAGGATGCTTGCCTTGGAAGGTACAGCTGGGTGCTCACTGGGGGCCTGTGACGTTTTGCATATGATTGCGGCACAGGTGGGAGGGCCCCCCGAAGGCTCCCCAGTGCCAGCTGTCTGTTTGGGCCGTCCGTCCTTCAGCTCCCTGAGATGGAGAGGCGGAAGCAGATGGGAGGCTGTGCACCTTTACAGCCTTCTAATTCTGCCACATTGAGGCAAAGACGCAGCTTGGGAGGTTGTTCTCTTGTGCCAGATGTACCTCCAAATGGCATTATGCTCCGCAGCATATCGGAAGGCGAATGTGAGAGGTACAGAGGAATATTCTTAGAGAGATGGAAATCCTTTGTGTGTCTTCTCATGTGAAAAAGGTGGAGCGTGCTGGTTCTCACCCAGGCAGGGTATTTCTCCTGTTTCCTTTTCCAATTTGCTTGGCCTGAAAACTGCCAGTTGACAGGATATCTTGATAGTCTTTTTTTGTTGTTTTTTGAATTTTATTTTATATATTTTTGTAAACAGCAGGTTCTTATTAGTCATCCATTTTATACACATCAGTGTGTACATGTCAATCCTAATCTCCCAATTCATACCCCCACCCCCCCACCCCCCCGCCACTTTCCCCCCTTGGTGTCCATACGTTTGTTCTCTACATCTGTGTTCTGTGTCTCTGTTTCTGCCCTACAAACAGGTTCATCTGTACCATTTTTCTAGGTTCCACATACATGAGTGAATATACGATATTTGTTTTTCTCCTTCTGATAGTCTTTTGATTCCTGGTTTCGGTAGCCCCCTTGCTGGTTTTGAAACCAAGCCAGAAATGGAAAAAGAAAACTGCTGCAGTCAAGTAGAGGATGGGTTGGTGATTTGCTTTTGGCGTCTGGTCTAAGTGGA
Source organism: Stenella coeruleoalba (assembly GCF_951394435.1). Taxonomy (NCBI): domain Eukaryota; kingdom Metazoa; phylum Chordata; class Mammalia; order Artiodactyla; family Delphinidae; genus Stenella; species Stenella coeruleoalba. Next base: position 33,853,309 of record NC_137151.1, on the reverse strand, counting down.
CCCCAAAGGCAAAGAGTTACACCAAGAACGTATTAAAATAGTACCACGGGGCTTCCCTGGTGGCGCAGTGGTTGGGAGTCCGCCTGCCGATGTGGGGGACGCGGGTTCGTGCCCTGGTCCGGGAGGATCCCACATGCTGCCGGCCAGCTGGGCACGTGAGCCATGGCTGCTGGGCCTGCGCGTCAGGAACCTGTGCTCCGCAATGGGAGAGGCCACAACAGTGAGAGGCCTGCGTACTGCAAAAAAAAAAAAAAAGAATAGTGCCACGTCCCTCCACCCCCCTGCCCCCCTTGTCAGGGAGCATTCCTTCTACCCTTAAACTGAGGGCTCTGGGAAGCTGAATTGCATTTCCTCCACGTTTGTCTAGTGCTCTTAACTTTACAAAGCTCTTGAAGTGTGTAAAGTGTGTTTTTAGCTCAAGAGCAGACCTTGAACTAGAAGAATAAATAACTTCCGAGATGACCTCCATGCCCGTTGAAAGCTAATGCAGAAGGTGGAGCCTTGATAGCAGGACATGAGCTGGTATCCTGAGCTCATCTGCCTGGAATAGTTTAGATTTAGTCTTGCCTGAAGGCAGAAGGGAGTTGCCTTCCACTGTCAGGAAACGAACATATGAAACCCGCCAGACACAGACATGATATTAATGGGTTGTGATGCGGTGGGCAGGATGTATCCGAGGAAGGAGGGTAGGCTTGGTCCCTGTTACCAGTTGAATTGTGTCTCACCAAAAGATGTTGAAATTCTAACCCCCTGTGCCGCAGAATGATACCTTATTGGGAAATAGGATCCTTGCAGGTGTCACCAAGTTAGATGAAGTCCTAATCCAGTACGACTGGGGTCTTTGTAAGAAGAGGAGACACACAGAGACAGAGGCACTCAAGGAGAAAACGACCATGTGACAATGGGGGCAGAGTTCAGAGTGATGTATGTACAAGCCAAAGAATGCAAGGATTGTTGGTCAATCCCAGCAGCTAGACGAGACAAGGAAGGCTTCTGCCCTATAGGTTTCAGAGGGAGTGTGAGCCTGCCAACACCTCGATTTCAGACTTTGAGACCCCAAAACTGTGAGACAATAAATTGCTGTTGTTTTAAGACCCCCAATTTGTGGTGCTTTGTTATAGCAGCAGAGGAAACTAATACTGTCCTGGAGAAGAATTCTCTGTCAGACCTGCACTCACTTGCTCCGTGACCTTCAGTGGTTTATTAATCTTTTGAAACTTCAGTTTTCTCATGTGTGAAAGTGGGAGGGCCATTGTAGCTACCAAAGGGCATTGAGGTGAAGATTGAACACGATAGTGAATGGAACATCAATATACGCTCAAAAAATGTCAGGCCACTTCTTTTCCATCCCTAGAGTTTTGAAAATGTTTTTTATTAGTCAGTACTGGGATAGTTTCTCATTGTCTGCTCTACTGTTCTATTCTGCTTTCAAGAGTGTGGAATAAAAGACTCTGCAAAGAAAAATTGGAGAAACTGAAATACATGCTTTGGCATATGTAGAAAGTTGCTTTTGACCTTGAGACATGGGGTAGTAGTGTAGTGAGGTGATAAAAGAGTATTCCTTGATTTCCTGATTTCATCCCATGCCCCTCCTCCATCCCCCATTTTGGATCAAGACAAAGGTTGGAAAAGGTTGGGGTAATTCCTAGTGCCCCAAAGAATACAGTAAAACTCACTTGTTATAGGACCTCCCCGAGCTAACATTTTGATTTATAGCTTGTGTGTGTGTGTGTGTGTGTGTGTGTGTGTGTGTGTGTGTACATGCACACATGTGCATGGTTCCGTATACGTCCTTTTTTCCTACATAAATAGAGATGATCTATATATACTCTTTTGAAAACTGGGTTTTCTCTGCTACCAGCACGGTTTGAATATCTTCCCATCTTAGGACAGAGATATGTTATTTTTTGACAGCTATGCAGTATGCTATGTATGGATTTAACATATTTTGTTTAAGCAATTTTCTACTGAAGACATGGGTTGTTTTCAGTGTCCTGAAGTTAGAAACAACCTGAAATAACTACGTGACACATTTATATTTTAATGCTTGTCCTCTTATTTCTTTAGAATAAATTACTAGAAGTCTGGGTGAAATAATATGCTAACTTATAACTGATGCCCGGTGTCAAACTGTGCTCCAAAAAAGGTCATACTGATTGACATTCCCACTGGCAGGGCTGAGGATGTATGTTTACTCACTTTTGCCCACACTAAGTGTCATCATTCATTTTGATCACAGCCCTTTGTCCAGGTGGAAAATTGAATTCTCTATGTTAACACACATTTAAAGAAACGTTAGTTACCAGTCTAGCTGAGCATTTTCACATATGTGTTTTTGGCATTTGTATTTCTTTTGGGAAATGGGTTGCCAGAATTTCAAATGGGATGAGAAGTCTTTTATTTCCATTTTGGGACGTTGCCCAGACTCTAGCTGGTAGAACTTCCGTGACTAAGGAAGTACAACTTCCTTCCTGCTCTGCCCAACCCCATCCCCCCATAATTCTTTCTTTTGCAGTGCCATATTTTTTTCTTTCGTAGATCTAATTACCTGTATTTAATTGATGTATTGGTATGTTTGTTTATTGCCCATCGCCCTCACAAGATTTTACGCTCAGAAAAGCATGGGTCATATGACCGTCATATTCTTTTCAACCCCTAGAGTAATGCCTGGCATTTAGTAGGTGCCGGTTATTGAGTTGCAGAATGAACGATTGAACTGTGGAACCCCTTCATCTTACGTAAATTTTCATAGCCTTTATTAAGATGATAAGTATTTACTGAGCACCTGCTCTGTACCTGGTATGCGGGGCTGTGCGTTAGGTAGTGGTATAATTTAACGCTTGGTAGAGAAGGTAAATATTGCTGCTGAAGGCTCATGGCTGGTAAATGGATACAACTGGAGTGTGAAACTAGGTCTTACTTGCCTGGAAATTTGCTTGTAACCATTATGTAACACTGCCTCTCCAAAGGACCATTTGTGTGTCTTGGTTTTACCACTTTTTTTGTCCTTCCCACCCCTGGAAATACCCCTTCCTAGCAATTAGCTGCAACCCAAAATTGATTGGAGGGAGAGGGAAAGTGGAATCAAGAACTATACAGTATTCAACTTGAAGTGCAGTCCTGAGCTTTGGTTCTGCGTACAGTGGGGAGATGGTTGGCAGCTGGCCAGGCAAGGGTAAACTGCCTGGGCCACCTCGGGGCAGTCTAGGGGCAGGGTTGGTCTTCCCAGGAGCTGGTGGTCGTGTCCCGGGTCGCCTGGCAATGGCTGCTGAGACAAGCACTGCAGCCCTGCGATGTCTCGAAGGCCTTGCGAATGAGGATCGTTTGTCTTAGCTGCAGCCTGGACTTCTTCCATGCTCTTTGCAACTTTGGTTCCTGTTTTCAGACCAAGCTGGCAGCTGGCTAGGGCCTGCTGGATCCTGGGCTGAGGGCTTTGCCGTCAAGGAACTGGAGCCCAAGTTTGTCCACGGCTGTGGCCTCTCCTCTGACACCTGTGGCAGGATGGGGCATTTGCTGAGTGGAGAGCATTCTCTCTCCAAGAACACCGGCCGGTCAGTTTCACCCTGAAGATGGTCACCCTTTGGGATTTGGGTTTGGATATCCCATTGACCGTCATCCTTCCATCTGCCACTCTGGGCTGCGGTAGTCTAAACCACTGCCTGCGCTTTGAGGTGAGCGGACTTAGTTCTGAAGCCCTCTTTGAAGTGGGGAGATTTTCTTTTTATATATAAATTCATTTAGTTATTTTTTCGCTGCGTTGGGTCTTCGTTGCTGCGCGCGGGCTGTCTCTAGTTGCAGCGAGTGGGGGCTTCTCATTGTGGTGGTTTCTCTTCGTTGCAGAGCATGGACTCTAGGCACGCGGACTTCAGTAGTTGTGGCACGAGGGCTCAGTAGATGTGGTGCACAGGCTTAGTTGCTTCACGGCATGTGGGATCTTCCCGGACCAGGGCTCGAACCCGTGTCCTCTGCATTGGCAGGCATATTCTTAACCACTACGCCACCAGGGAAGTCCAAAGTGGGGAGATTTGAGGCAGTTGAGAACGAGACCCTTCTCTCTTTGAGAAAAAGAAAAATTAATTTATTTATTTTGGGCTGCACCGGCTCTTTGTTGCTGCACGCAGGCTTTCTCTAGTTTCAGCGATCAGGGGCTCCTCTTCGTTGTGGTGTGCAGGCTTCTCATTGTGGTGCCTTCTGTTGTTGGCGGAGCGCGGGCTCTAGGCGCACAGGCTTCAGTAGTTGTGGCACGTGGGCTCAGTAGTTGTGGCTCGCGGGCTCTAGAGCACAGGCTCAGTAGTTGTGGCGCACGGGCTTAGTTGTTCCACGGCATGTGGGATCCTCCCGGCCCAGGGATCGAACCCATGTCCCCTGCATTGGAGGTGGATTCTTAACCACTGCGCCACCAGGGAAGTCCGAGACCCTTCTCTTTGTGACCACCTTTGTCAGTGGGAGACATTGGCAGATACTTTCCCTTCTCTGAGGGGTCCTATTTTCAGAGGAAATCTCTGTGGGCTTGGTTCCTCCATAGTTGTCTTTGAAGGTTCACAGTCAGAATATTCAGGGCATATTTCCTTTCCCTTCAGTCTCCTATCGAACATTTTAAATTCAGTTTTGCATAGTACTCGCCACTAATGACTAATTAATGCCAAAATGTTGGTGCTACTTATAGCTGGTGGTGACTTTCTTGTTTATACTTTCTGATTTTTGGAAAAATATTTTACAAGGTACATGTGTTATTTTTGTAATCCTCTCAAGCATCCTTTTTTCCCATTGGGGGAATAGAAAGGGCAAGCCGGTGTCGGCACAAAGACTAAAGCTCTCCTCTCCTCTCTGTTTTTACTGCCTGCCTGTAGGTGCTACTGTGCTTACCATCAACGCCACCCAGTGCTTTTACATACGCTTACTTCCTTGATGAAGTGACCCACCACAGTGCCTGTAGCCTTCCTATGGGTGGTCATGAAATTGCCTTGATTAGAACTCTGGGGACTTTTCTCCCCGGTCTCCTGCCTTTCTCTAAATAGAGGCACCCTTTGAGCTCTTAGTCAGCATGGGTTTGACAGGCATCTCTGGCTGATTCAGCTTATTCATATGACTAAATAGAAGGCACCTAGAGGGATACTTGAGTTGGTTTTTTGTTTCTTGGTTTTTTGGGGAATAATTTCTATCTACCTCATAAAATTGTTATGAAAAACAAATGAGATAATATAGGTCAGTTTCTTGTCACCGTGTTGCTTGTTACGTATAGTAGGTGTTGGATAAGTGGGGGTTATTTTTATTATTTTAAAAAATATTTATTCACTCATTTATTTTGGCTGCGCTGGGTCCTGGTTACGGCATGTGGACTCTTAGTTGTGGCACGCATGTGGGATCTAGTTCCCCGACCAGGGATGGAACCCGGGCCCCCGTCATTGGGAACACAAGACTCTTGCCCACTGGACCACCAGGGAAGTCCCAAATGGGTTTTTTTTTTTTTTTAACAGTAGGCTTTCCAGACGAAATAGAGATAGGTATGTGTTTTTTAAAATAGCTTTACTGAAGCAGACTCACAGATCTAGAGAACAAACTAGTGGTTACCAGTGGGGAGAGAGAAGGGGGGCAATATAGGAGTGGGGAGTAAGAGGTACAAACTACTATGTATATAATAGGTAAACAACAAGGTCCTATTGTATAGCACAGGGAACTATATTCAATATCCTATAATAAACCATAATGGAAAAGAATATGAAAAAGTATATATATTTGTGTAACTGAAGCACTTTGCTATACAGCAGAAATTAACACGGCATTGTAAATCAACTGTATGGTAATAAATTATAAAAATAGAATAAGAAATATAAGCTACAGGGATATGTTATACAACATGTTGATTATAGCCAATATTTTATAACTATAAACGGAGCATAACCTTTAAAAATTGTGCATCACTATATTATATACCTATAACTATATAATACTGTATAGCAACTATACTTCCATAAAAATAGATTAAATTATAATTCACATAGCATATACTGTTCATGCACTGAAAGTGTACATACACATCAGTGGCTTTAGTATGTTCACAGTTGTGCATCTATCGCCACAGTCAATTTTAGGACGATTTTATCACCACAAAAAGAAGCCTCACTCTCTTTAACTTTCACTGTTCCAAACCCTCCCAATCCCTTTTCCCTCTTCCTAGTCCTTGGCAACCACGAATCTCCTGTCTGTCCTGTAGTTTTGCCTATCCAGGACCTCTCATGTAAGTGCAATCATACACTGTGTGGTCCTTTACTCGGCATGTTTTCTTCTTTTCCTTGGTCTGTCACTTAGTTTAATGTTTTCAACATTTCTCCACTTCATAGCAGATATCCGTGTTTCCTTTCTCTTTATTGCTGTGTAATATCCCATTGTATGGATGTGCCACATTTAATTTATCTCTTCATCAGTTGATGGACATATGGGTTGTTTTCCTGTTTGGCTATTGTGAATAATGCTGCTGTGAACATTTCTGCGCAAGTGTTTGTGTAGAAATATGGTTTCATCTGGGGGGGGATTCATACCTAGGAGTGGAATTGCTGTGTTGTATGGTAACTCTATGTCTAATATTTGAGGAATTGTCAAACTGTTTTCCAAAGTTGCTGCACCATTTTACATTCCTGCCAGCAACTTACGAGGGTTCTAATTCCTCCACGTTCTTGCCAGCACTCGTTATTACCTGTCTGTTTGATTCTAGCCATCCCAGTGAGTGAATAGTATCTTTTTTTTTTTTTTTTTTTTGCGGTACACGGGCCTCTCACTGTTGTGCCGCTCCCGTTGCGGAGCACAGGCTCCGGACGCGCAGGCTCAGCGGCCATGGCTCACGGGCCCAGCCGCTCCGCGGCATGTGGGATCTTCCCGGATTGGGGCACGAACCCGTGTCCCCTGCATCGGCAGGCGGACTCTCAACCACTGCGCCACCAGGGAAGCCCTATCTTTGTGGTTTTGATTTATACTTGAGGGTTCATATGCTTTGGAAAAATCACCTTTCTCTTCCCTTGTTTTACTCCTGGTCTTGATTCCCAAGGACCCTTAAGAAGGGTCCACCCCTTTGCGCTACCCCTGCTAGTAAAGTGGCTTGTGTCTGGAGAAAGCGGCCTCCAGGAGGCCCTCCATCCCACTGATGATATCCTCCTGGCCTTCTTCTGGCTCTGCAGAGTCTGGCTTTTGGCCTTATAGGCTGAGGCTCGGTGTTATTAACGGCACAAGGACAGGGGACTCAGATCAATCAAGCTTATAGACCTGACTGTAATAACAGGATGCCAGTTTGTCAGTGGATGCAAGGTATCTGCATTATAAGACCTTGTCTGGGTATTCACGTGGTTTTTTCCATCTCTATCCTTGTATGTAGACCCATGTAGAAATCCCAGGTATTGGAACAAACAGGGGTTACGTGAATGCAGTGTTCTGTGGATTCAGGCTCTGAGAGCCTGATATATCCATTTGTATAGCAGACATACTGCTCAGGACTAAAGGGAACTACCTTTGATACCAGGATACTGCCCGAGAGTCTGTCTCCTTTGGGAAGCATAGTCTGGAGGGATTTATCATATTTGTCTTTATGATTAATTTTCTTCTGTGTGTTTCCCTAACTGACCAACCCCTTTCTGTTTTATGAGATTTTTCTTCTGTTATGTTGATAGTATCACCGTCTTCTAGCAATGGAGACTTCCCATTCTCTTTTTCTTTTTTAATTCCATATTTTCTGAGTGCCTATGGACTCTAAACATACAGCTGTGGATTTTATAGTCTGGCAGGGAACCAGGGCCAGGGAGCCAAGGGATTTTTGTAGAGTTCCTATTCTGATCTGCTAGGTTTTGATCTAAAAGTTGAACTCTAAAGACGGTCTTAATTACTGATTTTCCTACCATGCTTTGGGTGCTGTGCCAAGTACTTTCTCTGCTATGTCTCCTTGAATCCTCAGAACAATCCTATGAGGTGCAGGTGTCACTGTTCCAATTTTATAGCTGAGGAAATGGAGGCTTAAGGAGACACAGTGGCTTGCCCAGAGTTGGAGAGCTGGGATTTATGCTGGTAATTTGCACCAAGCCCTGCTGGACTCCAAAGCCTGGTGTTGCCTTCCTTCCGAGATGGTACCACGTACATCCTGTTCCGCTGGGAAGCCCCGTGGATTCATTGTGTGCTGATGGCCCGGCGTGACTTGGACTCAGACGTAAGCAGGAATCAGGAGAGAACAGCCGGGAGCAGCTCCAAACCTTAGTCATCGCTCACAAGGATGTCCCAGGGCTTCACAGCGAGCTGGAAGGGGTTTGTGAACGGATCTCCTTTCCTTTTCCCTGCAGCCCAGAAAGAAGTCATCTTTCCAGTGTGAGAGGCCAAAAGATCCATGTTTTAGGTCTGTTTTTGCTACATATAATGTAACTACCCTTCGCTTTTATTTCCTCCTCTATTCGGTAAAGATTAACACTGCCTTGGAGGTATCAGGTAAGGGACGAAAAAAAGAGTGTGTTCTGAAGAGCTGAAAAGGGTTGCATGTTTGTGTGTTTATACGTGTCTAGATATATACACACACATACATGTATACATAATATATAAGCAAATAAATAAAAGTTTGTATAAAAATATGTATTCTTAAATACAATTAAACTACTAAACTTAAATTCTTTAAAACAAGTTTTATTTTATTGCAGTAAGAACACTTAAGGTGAGATCCACCTTAACAAATGTTTAAGTCTAAGAAACAGTATTGTTACTCTACATTGTTACAGTCGTTGTACAGCAGAATCTCTAGGACTTTGGCATCTTGCTAACAAAATTTTTGCCTGTTGCTAAGCAACTTCCCATTTGCCCCTCCCCCCTTTAGTTAAAGGCTTAAATACAGGGCACTAGAGGGGAAAATCTCCGAGAAGATGTAGTATATGTCCAGAAAATTTGCTCCAAGCTTTAAGTGGCAGGGTTAACACCCACCACACCCCCATTGCTTTCCAAGGGCGACACTGAGAACCCGCAAAGTTGCCGTGTTTCTCTATTTGCTACCGTGTTGCTCCAAAGGGGTCCTTTAGTGTGGGTGTGAGCACCCACTAAAATTTGTTCCTTGGCAGTTTCAACCAAGAAATCATTTGCCCTTTCTGAGCGTGTACTTTTTTTTTTTTTTGCGGTACGCGGGCCTCTCACTGCTGCGGCCTCTCCCATTGTGGAGCACAGGCTCCGGACGCGCAGGCCCAGTGGCCATGGCTCACGGGCCCAGCCGCTCCGCGGCATGTGGGATCTTCCCGGACCGGGGCACGATCCCATGTCCTCTGCATCGGCAGGCGGACTCTCAACCACTGCACCACCAGGGAAGCCCCTGAGCGTGTACTTTTTTTTTTTTTTTTTTTTTTTTTTTTTTTGCGGTATGCGGGCCTCTCACTGTTGTGGCCTCTCCAGTTGCGGAGCACAGGCTCCGGATGCGCAGGCTCAGCGGCCATGACTCATGGGCCCAGCCGCTCCGTGGCATGTGGGATCTTCCCGAACTGGGGCACGAACATCGGCAGGCGGACTCTCAACCACTGCGCCACCAGGGAAGCCCCTGAGCGTGTACTTTTTTTTTTTTTTTTTTTTTTTTTTTTTTTGCGGTATGCGGGCCTCTCACTGTTGTGGCCTCTCCAGTTGCGGAGCACAGGCTCCGGATGCGCAGGCTCAGCGGCCATGACTCATGGGCCCAGCCGCTCCGTGGCATGTGGGATCTTCCCGAACTGGGGCACGAACATCGGCAGGCGGACTCTCAACCACTGCGCCACCAGGGAAGCCCCTGAGCGTGTACTTTTAACGAGACTACCTGTGTGAAAGATACATCAGTGGCGTGGACATCCCTACAAACAAGCCTGACCTTACGAGCTTTTAAATCAAAGATCAAATCCTCATCCTCTCCCAAGGTGACTGAGGCCGAGATTGTGGGAAAGTCGGGTTCTCCGAGGTGCAATTCTTTGGATGTGAAGACGTGTGCTGGAGTTTGAAATTGAGTGCCCTTCAAAAATAGTAGCGGTAGGGAGACTCTGTTGACAAGTTCTGTCTGAGAGAATAGAGGGAAGTTTGGAAACTGACATGTTTACGTATTGCAAACATGGCGCCCCTTTTTAACCCCTATTCTGAGTAAGCATTTTGTTGGCTCCAGTTAAGACCCATCTGGCTAAATACCTGCTCTTCCTCAGGGTTCCTCTGGCTGTCGGGATCAACAACTCAGGAAAGGTGGTCACGGAGGGACTCTTTCCTGACATGTGCGAGCGTAGGAACGATTTATGGATAAATACATCTTAAGGGACTTCCATGAAGTATAGGTGAATCTCAACCTGGTCCTTCTTTTGAATTCTGTAGCTCATCTGCATTTCTGGGTGATGAATGGTGATCTAGGCATCCGGTTTCTGGTCGGTTAGGTGTTTTGTGAATTGCGAGGAGCTAAACTTTATTATGTATGTGTGTATGTATCTATGTATTTATTTATTTTCCTCATATGTGAGGAGCTAAACTTTGTTTTGAAGCAAGTCTAGTTTTCCTGATCAGATTCCTATCAGGAGTCGCATTTTCTAACACCCGACTCTGATATGTACTCACTGGTTCAGCAGTGAATTGCTGAGTGCCCACCAGGTGCCAGGTACTTATGGAGACACCAGGAAACAGACAAACAAGCCTCCGCTCTCATGGACCTAACAGGAGGAGACAGAGCGTAACATGATTGTAGAGAGAAGTAAGAGCTGTGAAGAATATCAACCAGGTGACGTAACAGAGGATGTGTGGAGGGCTTCTCTGAAGTTGGGGGTCAAAGAAAGTCCCCAAACTGATATTTCGGATGGCAGGAAGGAGCCAGGAGGAAAAGCATCCCTGGGCAGAGCGGTTGGTGGGAACCAGCCTTGGTGTGTTGAAAGGTCAGAAAAATAGGTTCTTGTGGCTGAACCCAGTTAGTGGGGGACAAAGGGGAGATGAAGCTGAGAGGTGGCCAGGGCTTTGGGACCCTTGGGAGGAATTTTGATTATCAGAACAGTGGGAATCCTTGGGCAAGTCAGGGGGGCAGAAGTGATCTGATTGTATAATTTACGTCAGAGAGCTCAGACGGTTTGTCATAGGGAATTCTGCCGTTCTTGTAAATGTGGGAAGCTGTATGTCGTTTCTTTAAATATGAACTTTTTTTTTCATTTCACTGATTATAGTTGTACATATTTGTAGAACAAATACATTTCAATTAATATAAAATTTAAAGTGAAAGTTTGATCTCATTCATACTTACCCTCATCCTTTTCTCTCTCTCCCATAAAAGAGAATCACAATGAACAGTTGGGTATATGTATTTTCAGAATATTTTCTATGTAAATACAATATAATACACCACCCATATTCTTTATACACACACAACTAGGTGTAAATGAAAATAGGATCTTTCTGTATATATTGTTCTGGAACCTACCTCTTTTTCCAACATAAAACCCAAGGACGTTTAAAAATCTCCTACCTATGGATCTAACCCATTCTTTTTAATGGCCTCATGGAGTTCTGCTGTTGGCTAAACCAGAATTGATTTTGCAGTCTCCTGTTAGTAAATGTGAGTTGCTCCAGCTTTTCTGTTGTAAGCTGTCATGCCGTCTACTGCTTGTGCGTGGATCTGTACACACCTCTTTGTGTATTCCTTTAGGCCCTGTGTTTGAAATATGGGGGCCCCCCTTTTTTTTCTTTTTTAATGAGAGACAAACTGTGAATTTACAAACCCTGTAGTTCATCCTAGCCCAATCTGTATTCTGAATGAGGGTGAAAGCTGACTTGTTGGCAAGAGCGTGCCTTACACAGGAGACCTGTCAGTCTCCAGGTACGGCGGGGCTGTGGTTTGCCCTGATCTGTAACCTTCGTGGTTCGAGGGGTGGCCACTGTGGTTGGAAACGCCGCCAGCCACAAATGCACGGGAGAATGAGGAACATATGCAGGGGATGATAACCTTACCTACTTTATATGCGTGTCAAGCTGGCAGGATTCCCCAGGCGTCCTTCACTGTGCTGCGGGCCCAGCTGCAGGTCTGAAAGAGGTTGCTTTCCCAAATAGCATGAGTAACCAAAGCCGCGGCCAGGCTTGCAAACAGTCGACTACACAAAGCTGGGTTGGCCCTTCACATAATTAACCAGTGATTCTGCATTTCCAGAAATGTGATTGTTGGAGGTCCCAGTCAGGATCAAATACACGCTTCCTTACTATCGAATCTACATCTTGCAAATACCACATCCTATTAAAAGCAAAGAGCTCAGGGAGAAGGATGTGGCTGATGCAAGGGCTCGGGAGGAAGCAGTGACTTAAAGGGAAGTCTTCGGCGTGTGTGGCTGGACCCATTCCCCATGATGTGATGATCCAGGAAGGCTAATCTTGCTGAGATGTTTGGAGAGGAACTGCACAGCACTTGGGGCTTGCTGCGTGCGGTTTGGACATGAGGCTGGCCTCCATCCACTGCCTCTGTGTGCCCGGTCACCAGCCGGGAGGTGGTGGGCGCCTTCATGGGAAGGCAGATGGGCTTAGGATCGTAGCCCAATATATTTCAGTGGCCTTTCACAAGGGGGCTTTTTTTTTTTGTTCGCTTTTAAAGGGCAAAGCAGAACCATTGTAGACGTTATCACTCCCTTCTCCACGTCAGAGTCAGACAGTGATAGAAGCTGATAAAAGTCATCAGAGCTCAGGCCAGAAGGAATCAAAGCACAGTTGAGGAAATGTGAAAAAGTATGTCCACCATTTTCTCTCTGGGGCCTAAGCTTTATAATGTCTGTTTGGCCCATTTCAAGAAAGGGAGGGTGTGTGTGCATGCGCATGTGTGCTGGGAAATTGTACGCTGGGAGAAAATATATTTGCACGTTAGCTACTTTCCAGAAATAATTGCTTTGATTTATTCCTCCTTCAGTCCCAGAGGGAAGCCCAGGATATTAGGTTTAGGTCCAAAAGAAGGCATGTGTTATTGAGTCAAAGAAACAGCCTTAAAGTAGTAATTCATGTTTTTTTCTTTTTATAGAATAAAAAGGATTTGGGTAGGTTTATTGAGGAAGATACTTTTTGTATTTCATGGGGACCCATTTTATACTGGGAAGTCAATCTTTTTTCTCCTGCCTCTTAGAGAGTAGAACCCGGAGAGGAATCCACATGGATGGAGGGGCTGTGTCTTGGGCATCTGAAGGAACAGGGGCATTTGTAGGATGAACTTTAAGGGGAAGAGTAGGTACTGCCCCGGCTTCTGCTCTCTACATATCTCCTCTTAGAGTTTGAGACCCGTATTCCTTTTGCTTTGGTATTCAGATGGGGACATATGGGAGCTTCCTCACTTGCATGATTATAATTTTCTTGTGAAAGCCTGGACAGGCCGCTAGATTGGAAGTGGCCTTGGAGCTCGTGATGCCATCTTCTTCCCCGGTGTTGAAATCTTCCCTATTGCATTTCCATTACAGCACTCAATGGGCTCCCTGAAGCCCCTGCTTGGATATTTGTAACTTACCATTTTAAGATTTTGGAAAACCAATTGTAAAAGAAAAAATAGTGTTTTTATGACTTCCAACTAGTATATATTTATTATTTTAAAGCTGAAAAAAATCTCAAAGTATAAAAATAAAAATCACCCCTCATCCCTGCACCCAGATAATATGGTTAACTTTCTTTCCATCTCTTTTATACCCATCCATAGGTTTGTGGGTATTTTTTTAAAAAATTGAGTTAATGCTCTGTTTGTTGTACATCTTCTTTTCTCCCCCACCTAACTTCCTAGAGTGAGTGTTTCTGTGTCATTAAAAATGTTGATATTTCGTTTTAAGTGTCAGTGTTGCGTCTTACGGATGCACCATCAGTAACCATTCCCATCTGATTAAATACTTGTTTCTCTTTTTCTGTTATAATCCATCAACAAAGAACCTTGTACATTCTTGCCTGTATTTGATTATTTTTTATGAAGAAAATTCCTTGAAATGGAATTTCTAGTCAGAGAGATGATTCATATGACTGCTTTGTCCTCTGAGAAAGTTATGACAATTTATATTCCAACTGGCACTGGAGTTTTTCATTTTAAAAATGAACAATTTAGGACTTTCCTGGTGGTGCAGTGGTTCAGAATCCGCCTGCCAATGCAGGGGACACGGGTTCGAGCCCTGGTGCGGGAAGATCCCACATGCCGTGCTCCACAACTACTGAGCCTGAGCTCTAGAGCCGGCGAGCCACAACTTCTGAGCCTGCGTGCCACAACTACTGAAGCCCATGTGCCTAGAGCCCGTGCTCTGCAACGAGACAAGCCACCACTCAATGCAACTAGGGAAAAGCCTGCACTCAGCAATGAAGATCCAATGCAGTACCCCCCAAACAAACAAACAAACAAACAAATATATATGTATATATAAAAAGACAATTTAAGAGGCAAAATGGTGTCCATTACAACTTTGTTTGCTTTACAAATGTTTTTTTAAGACAGGGTGCTAGGTACCTCATTCCAAATCGATTGTGTTTGGCTAATCAAGATTTTCCTGAAGCGTTACCCACACCAGAGTTTAGGGTAACTAAACTAACTAAAGCCATCTATGAAGGAAATGAAGTTAGGCCAGTGCAATTTAGGTGGACAAAATCTTGTTCATTTTGGAATGTTTCCAATAAATCTGTTGAATAAGTCAACTAAGGATTTGAAGTAGAGCTTTCATCCATCTTTAATTTCTAAGATCTATTTAAAAATGTTAAGACTTATTTTTCAGACCTTTAGAAATGTTTTCTGTCTGCCCTGATTCCTTTTCAAAGACTGCCAGCAAATTTTCCATAACGTTGAATGATGCTTCAGTGTTTGGGATGATGGGGTTTGGGACCTGGAGGCTGTTAGCGTGACCGGGAGCTTTTCTTCAAGTCTCTCTGGTTGCATTTGTGTCTTCTTCATGAATTTCCTTTTCTGTGCCTTGTCTACGTGGAAGGTCAGGATGCAAATGAAGAGGGAGTGGTGCTTGTTCTGTGTTTTCTTTGTCTCCTCTGGACCATTTTCTTGGGTTCAAGCCTGCCTGAGTATTCTTCTCTGAATAGCACTTGAAAGGTTTTGGTTTTGCCTTAAATATCAAAAAGATGTTTTCAAGGCGCAGCTCATTTGGGACCTATATCTAATATATATGTTTGCACTATTCATTTGGTTGTGTCTTTGACTAATTAATTGACTGAGTATTTTCTTACGTTCCTCTTAAATCTCACCTCATCCGAGAGTTTCCCATGCTGTCACGATGATGGATTTATGGACATCTTTTCTTTCAATCTTGATGTTTTCCAAGCCAGTGATCCTGGTTTCAGCCAGGACCAGAACAGCTCCCTCGATTAGGACGGGTGACTCTGGTAGCCTTGCTCAGAACTTTGGAAAGGCAGGAATCGGAAAGCCCCTGAGATGTTGGTCTCATTGCCACATGCTTCCCTGGAAATTATAAAGCCCTTGTCCCTTGAAAACTTCCTGCCATACCTGTGGGTCTCTACTCCCATCCTCAGCCTATAATTATAGCAGGATTTGGGACTCTGGGACTTTTTTTGAGCAAGCATCCTTTGATGAGTTTGTTTCATTTCCCTGTGGAACATTTTCTGTGACTTTTCTGAAGTTTTTTACAAGTCTTTCTAAAGTTTCTTTAAAGACTTCGGAAAGTTCTCTCCCCTCCCTCCTTGTCTGTCCATCTCTCTCCCTAGTGTGTGTATGTGTGTGTGTATATATATATATATATATATACACACACATATATATGTCCATAGGTGCACATACGCACACATGTGCATGACACATATAGGTAGACACACATACGCATATATACATGCATATGTAGAGATTTGTAGAGGAGCCAGGGGAAGTGAGAATGAGAGAATGAAAGTGAGACAATGTCTTAATGACTAAGGATATGAGATTTATTCCTGGTTTTAGCTCTTAGTCATGTCTGAAAATGGTCTATTATGATTGGAAAGGAGATGAGGAATATAGGAGATATACTTAAAACTGAGAGCACTCTAGAGCCCCCGTTTTGTTTTGAGGTGAGGCATTTTTATAAGGACTTGTTTCAGGGGACTAGGCTGAGACGGTAAGTGATGGGAGCCTCCGTCTGTACTTCTGTCTCCACTGGGGCACACTGGACCTGCTGTCATGTAGAGGTATTTTATGTACGCTTTTATTACTGGGTTTTCCCAGTGAAAATCTCATGGGATTTGGTAAAAGACAAGGCATGGAGGATGAGTGTTTACCATGTCCTTCTCAGAATAATTTCTAATGGCCCAGCTAGGACCAAAGCAGACATAGAACTTGAGAAACAATCATGTCTGGAAGTGATTTCCTACAGGACCTATGAGCGCACTGCGGTGGTGGGCTGTTTTCACTGCCGTTTCTAAAGCAAAGCAGTGTGGGCTCTGGGTTTAGAAGTAGGTAACCTAGATCTGGGGTCCCCAGCCGGAGCAGGCCGCACAGCAGGAGGTGAGTGGCGAGCAAGCAAGCGAAGCTGCGTCTGCAGCTCCCCCTCGCTCGCGTTACCGCCTGAGCCATACCTCCCCTGTCCGTGGAAACACTGTCTTCCGCCAAACTGGTCTCTGGTGCCAAAAAGGCTGGGGATCGCTGACCTAGATGGAGAGGCTGCGTGAATTACACAAAGGCTCATGTCAGGCAGTCAGATTGTCTAGCATAGTTGTGGCGTGGATTTTAATTCAGCTCCTCCCTGATAGACTTTTGGTGTCAGTAGCTTTTCCTTAAAATAGTTTACAAATCTTAGGTAGTTTTATAAAATTCTGTTGTCATGCTAAATGTGTCCTGAAGCATCCCTTCCCTTTTCTTTCTTTAAACAGAAGAAAAACGTGCCTTCCTTCCTATTGGCTTCAGAAAAAGAGTGTTCATTGCAAAGAGTGGAAGGCACCATGTTTTTTTGACCTACTGTAGGCAGAGCAGATCTTACTATGAAAGCTCTGTGCCCAGAATTGTGGCTGATACCCGAAGAGACCTGGCCCAAACTATCTCTCCAGCATGCTCTCTGTAAGAACCCCCTCGCCTAGCCTGATGGGGCAATTTGTTTTGCCGTTTAAACGCCTGTTCCTACCTGCTTGTTCTCTCGAGAAGCCTGCCGCGTCCTCACTGCACTTATCCTCACCTTGCTGCCCTGAAAGACTCACCCTCCTCTGGAAAGCTTTTCTGGACTCCATACACCCACCAGGTCTGGGAGGTTGATTAGGCGAAGAGGCCCCCTTGAAGTGTGACCAGGGGCAGGGGCAGGTTCTGCCACGGTTTGCACGTGGTCCCACCTTGCTCTCAGGTGTGTTGGGCCCATGCAGAAGGCAGATTTCAGTGGATGCTTTCCTAAGTACAAAGTTGGAGGTCAAAGTTCATTTGCACGGCTCCAAACTGTCTATACATACACCTTTACCCCGGAAGTCAATCGCAAAAACACACTGTCCATCCCATTGGGCACACCTGCATACAACACGTGCAGGGCCACAACGAAGGAAACCAGGGCCTCCCAGGGCTGCTCAGTGAGTGATTTTGTAATATGTGGAAGAACACAGCGATATAATTCCAAACGATCAGAAACTGCTGGGTGGCCGTGGGCCTGTCGTTTACTGCAGCGCTGGTCCTACTCAGGCACTCCAGTTGCCCCGAGGACTGGTGAGAGCTCACACTGCTGGGCCCACCCAGACCCTCTGATCAGGAGAGGGAATGAAGCTGGGAATCTGCATTTCTGACAAATTCCCAGGTGGTGCTCTTGCTCCTGGTATGGGGACCACACTTTGAGTAGCCCTGATTTACCATATTTGAAGACGGTGGTTCTCACACCTGGCTGCATATCAGAATCACCTCGGGAGCTTCTAAAAGTCTGGCTGCTCAGACCAGTTACAGCTGGATGTCTGAGGGTGGGACCCAGGGAGCAGCCACCTTTGAGAACCGTTGTTCGAAGTGCGTGCGGCTCAGGTGTTAATATCCTTACTAATGGTCTGGGAGGTTAAAATGCAGATGCTGGTTCAGGAGGTCCGGAAAGGGTCCTGAGAGTCTGAAGAGCTCCCAGGTCAATGCTGCTGGTCCGCGAGCCACACTTTGGGTGGCAAGGCTTGAAAATATTGGAGTAGAACAGGGCATCTCAACCTCTGCTCTGTTGACATTTTGAGTCAGATTAATTCTGTGTTGTGGGGCAGTCCTGTGCACTGTAAGATATTTAGCCGCATCCCTGGCCTCTACTCACTAGATGCTACGAACAGCCACCCACCCGCTCAGGTAGGACAACCAAAAACGTCTCTAGACCATGCCAGCTGTCGCCCCGGCGTGGGGTGGGGTGTGGGTGAACTCTCTGGAGTGAGAGGACTTACTGAGCTGGACTTAAGGGCCCGTCTCCCTTCTTCACATTTCTTTTTCATGGAAGTTTTCCTCCTCTGAACAGGAGAAAGACCATTTACCTGCATCTAGACGATTCTAAGTGCCTGGCAGAGGCCACAGATTCACAGGAAGATGAATGAAATACCAGCCCTTTCACAGAAGGCACAGGGAGATGGCAAAATGGTGATGAAGCAGTAGGTGCCGGAGAAGTTGGGGGACCTGGGGTGGGGCCCACAAATGCCTGAATAATCTTTTAAATAACGGATTTTGAAAGATGTCAGTAATAGCTTTATATATATTTCCACGTGAGATTTTTCTTGTTCCTGGTTCCGATCATCTCTGAGTTAAAAAAATTTTTTTTTGAATGTCACATCTCAGCTCCTTTCTGTTAAAGGAAGTTTTTGGCATGTGACCTTTTAACAAGCCCATGAATAATTCCCTTAATTGACTGGCTGGTGATGTTTTTATTCCGCGGTGTCTGAGCAGTCCAGCCACAGCACACACACTCCCACCCCGACCTACACACCCAGTGACAAGCTATTAATTCAGCCAGGGGTGCAAATTACATATCTCGTTCATGGTTTTGAATTGCAAGCCTTTTTTACACCAAGCATGTTAATGGTTAATAAAATTACTGTGTACACATGCATCCGTCTTTATCTACAAGACCCTCATTTTCTAATTCGGTTGAACCACCTCTGGCATTAATGGTGCAGATTGAATGGATGTTGTGATTACCCAGGGCCTCATTGTATAGGCTCCATTAGGGGCGGTGTCATTCTTTTCCATCTGTCAGGAAACCAATGGGCTGGTAATTAGGAAGGGAACGAGCATTGCAGGGGCTGCTCAGAGCCACGTCGTATTTTTCTTTCAACATGCCCGGGATTCCATCTTTCTTACCCCCTTGCTTAAAAAAAGCAGTGGCAGTTTAATTCAAAACCGTTGGGTAGACAGATTAGAGCAAAATGGGGTACTTGCAACCGTAGGTTGAATAATTATGGCGGGAATAATAAATGACTTTCCTCCTTACTGCTCCCATGATTGTTCATCCCATGTGGCTGGCAGTCTGTCCCTACAAGACTCTTTTTGTCATTGGCAAAATAAAGGCCGTGGTTGATAAAAGTCTCTGTTAGATCTGAGTCCCCCCAACTCAGGCATAGTGAATTATTTACAAACAGGCCCTCGTAATTTCTGGTTGTGGGGCTTTGGAGCGACAGACTATCTAACGCATGCATCCATGAAGCCCTAGCCTGCGACACTGTTAGTGCCAGAATAGCTGAGGAGACTAATCCGTTTAGGTGAAACACGTTTCCTTTTTTAAGGAGCTGGCTTCCTGTAGGAGGGGACACCAGTTCAAACACTTGCCTTTTGTCTGATTCATTGAGCCAGCATTTTGTTTTGTGAAGTTCTGTTTTCTCTTCAGGGGAATCTCTGTGTCTTTATGTAGCAGAGCTGGTCTCTGCCCTCTGTGGGAAACAAGCCCCCAGCATTTGGCCTCTGTAACAGGCTTGGACAAAAGCTGTCGAAGTACAGTATCTGGTTCTGAGACTTCAGGGCGCTCAGGAATCATCAGTGGAGCTTATAAAGACCCCAGAGTCTGTGCCCATCCCACTCGAGAGATTTTCTACAGATGTGGGCTGGGCCATGGAATGTTAGGTGTAATAAGAGCTTCAGATCATGCTTTGGAGAAATGAAGACCCAGAATGGGGTGAGAAGCAGGGGGGTGGGTGGCCATACCATGCGCTTCTAGTAATACTGATGGATGAGGTATTACCCAGTATTATTTCTTGGGTAATACCCCCCCCCAAGAAAAAACAAAAAATTTAAAACCCAAAGAAATAGAAAAAAGAAAAAAATTTAAAAAGAAGAAAAAGAGAAAAAAAGAAGAATGAAGGTTCAGCTAGCGCTTTCACTGTTGTTGCCAATAATGGGGGCATTCGAATGGATTTCTCAGAACTCGTGTATGGTTCCTTCTGAGAGGGGTCCACATCCTTAATTAATGAGTTGACAAATTAGTCATTTTTAGGACATTGAGTTGATTGTTTGGAGGAACGTGTGGACATATCAAACACAGGTGGTCTTCTTAAAATGGTTTCTTCCTCCTTTTGGTAGTATGTACAGTTAGTGAAATTATAACAAGGTTTTCTTGATGCCCCTCACTCTTATTTTTTTTCCCTTTTTCTTTTTTTGGCCTTGCCGCGAGGCGTGTGGGATCTTAGTTCCCCAACCAGGGATTGAACCCGTGCTCCCTGCAGTGGAAGCTCGGAGTCCTAACCACTGGACCGCCAGGGATGTCCTGCCCCTCACCCTTATACTGGCACAAGAGTTTGGTTTCCAGATGAATATTGAGGGTGGGACTGGTAATGTGAACTATTTTGGCCTCTGCGGTCGGCCCTCGGCATCCACGGGTTCTGTGTCCACAGGTTCTGCATCCTTGGCTACAGAGGGCCGACTATACTACCCCATTTTCTATAAAGGACTTGAGCATTCATGGGTTTTGGTATCTGCGGAGGTCCTGGAACCAATGCCCCGCAGGTAGCGAGGGACAATTGTCCTTTGTGCCCTGAAATGTGACCCTGAATGCTGTTTGTCTGGTGCGTAGCTGTCTACACCCGCCTCTCTCCCTGTACTTACCCCCTTCCTCTGCAGGCAGATTTGTGTTTTAAGATTGCGATTGCTACCTCCGCTCTCCTTCTCTGCCTTTCTCTTTCTTTCTTTCTTTCTTTTTCTTTCTTTTTTTGAATCAGATCTCTGTCTTTCTGATTGAGCTTTTTCAGATGACTCAACACTCAGGTCCTCCCCTCCATCCTGGATGGTGCCAGCCTTCAGAGGGGCCACTGGCCAAACTTGCTATGTTCATCTGGCCACAGGAGGCTGATGTCTCTCTCTGCTTCAAACTCCCCGCTGCCTCGCAGTCCATATGCCCAGATTCACCTTTGTTCTCGGCGCCGACTTGCGGCACAGACCTCCGCCCTGATTCGGCACGACCTCCTTTTATGGTCTATGTCTATGGACAGCACTTTCCCCCCACATCCCCACCAAGAGGGGAAAATCACTGGACTTCGGAGGCAAAATCTGTAATGATTTGAAGGGGCAAAGTCTCACTTTCTGTGACTCTCTGATCTCATGTCCTTGGCTTGGTTTATCCATAGCCTTGCTTTTGCATCTGTGAGTCTCTTACAGGGTAGTAGGGAATGACAGGCTCCTACAACGATTGTGCCCCAGACTGTTGCTTTTGGTTGGACATTTGAGCCTGGGAGAGCGGCCCAATTCTGGGGACCTTGAACAGGTTTAATGTGCAAAACCAGGAGAATGTTGAAGTGGCTGTCCTGGATCTGTTTGGTCGTTCACATGGATGTTTGTGGTCAGACACTGAGTTCAACCATGTCATCTCTAAGTCGTCTTGCTTTCTCTTTGTTTTGACAATATACCACGACTGTCCTTCCTTTAAATTCTTCCTGGAACTCCTCTGCCTCAGATCAGGGCTTCGGGCAAGGACCTGTCTGCAGGTAGATGATTGGGCAGTGATTCTTGATCCCAGAAGGCAGGAGTGAGGGAGAGGGGAGAGTTAGCGGGGGAGGAAAAGCAGATGAAGAGGTGTGGGATTTGGTCGCTTCTGTAGTAGGGGCAGGATCTGCCCCCCCCCTCCCCCCCCCCCCCCCCGGCCTCTGAGAAATGCACACCAGGCCACCGGGTCGGGTGCTGAGCTGGGACTCTGTTGCAGAACCCAGAGCCTTCACCTCGACTGCACCCCTACTCTGAGCTGGCCGAGGGGATGTGGTGTGGCTCTCGAGACACCTGCTATACCTCCCAACCCCCTGCAGTCTTTCCGGTGACATCCGTGCGCCCCGCCCACCCGCCAGTGGTTAAAAAAAACCCTCCTGTTTACTCTGAGATGTCCTTGTATTTATTCGGCACTGCAGCAAGTTACCTATAGACTCCTTAATTTCTCCGTTCCTAAAATGGGCAGGGTGATAATGGATGTGTGAGCATTTCTCTCTTAAGATGGTGTGATGGGTGATGTTTTTAGCTTACACTGCTGATTTGGGGACCCAATCAGTAGCCTATTGGTAGGCAGATCTGTAGTATTTGGGCTTCCCAAGGGAAGCGTTAGCATTTTGGGACTCTTAATGAGAGAAATCAATGTAACTTAGAGTTCCAGAATTTTCAGGACCTAGCTCCTCCAGGTGAAGGCTTTTAGGATTACTCATTCATGTGCGTTTCCCAAGCTATAATATAGTGAGGCTACAGCATATTCACGTTATTCAAATAATTTAAAACTGTCGTTCTGTTTAGAAAACTAGTTGCCCAACTCGATAGATGAATAACATTGTGTTTTAATGCGCTCTCTTTCTGTGTTAAGTATTTTTTCTCTCTTACTCTGGGAAATGTCAGCCTTTCAAAAGAGTAGAGTGTGTAGGTCACAGAGAAGTTGCAGAAATAAGTGAGAGTCCGCCAAAAACGTGATGAATCTTTCTTGCCATCTGACAGCTCTGTAGTAGTGTGTGAAAGGAAGCCCATAACATATACATCACTCAGTGGGAAACTCATATTTTTTGTCTCCTAACTTGCCAGTAGGTAAATAATACCTACTGTTCAGTTCTTACATCTCAGCTCTGCAAATAAATCTGTGTGTCAAACCTGTTGATTTATGCTAAAAATCTTTAATGAGCCAGAATTCCCACTGCTACCTTGAGACTTGAATTTTAGAGTGTCAGGACCCTGGTGATTAAATCAAAGTTGCTAATTCTCAAATGAGGAAGCTGAGGTCTAGAGAAGTTCTATTATACTATTCCGCTGTTTTTTCCCCAAGTTCACGACAAGGATGGTTCTAGAACCCAGGACTCATGAACTGCAACCCCAACTCAGTGACTCCAGCAGTACTGCTGTTTAAGTTAGAAAATTCTGTACACAAAACTGTGTGCAAAAATTGTGTGTGTTAAAATGGACAGAACATCCAAATAAATACAACTCTAGCTTGTCTATGTTTCAAGCTTCAGATTTGGAGCTGAACTCCAAGTTAGCTACTCACTAGCTTTATAATCCTGGGCAGGTCATGAGGTCTTCCCTAGCTCTCTCTTTGCCTGAAGCCTGCTCTCTCATCCCTTCTAACTTATCAGATGGCAGCACTGATAAGAAGTCCATGGAAGTTCTCTGTAAGCCACAGATTCTTAGCCACATGCCAAGGGGTGTTTGTCCCAAGGGATTCATACCCATGGGGCTTGGCCCTAAGAGTCTGCTTCAGACTGGACGTGCTAAATAGTGGGTCCCAGATATGGAAGAAAATGACATAGGATTAAATGTTATTTTTATTACTTTACATCTGTTCAGTGTCATCGTAATGACACATAGCATTTTAACCATCGCATTATTTATGTTCAGAAAATTTTGAAGAGGAAGTAGTATTTTTATCATCCCTATTTTACTTGTAAGTAAACTGAGTCTTGGAAAAGGGGACACGATCTGTAGAGCTCAGGTGGAAGCTTACTGTATTGCTGAAGTAAGAGGGCTGAAACCCACCAAAAAGCATGCCTTCTACCTGTGCCCCCCTCACCTTGCAGGACACAGAGTAGATGCTCAGTGAAAACGTGATCAGTTTGCGTCGTCAAGTTTGAGACTTGATAGAGACCAGCATTTGAGGTCTTATGAAGATACAATAAAAAGAAATGTTATAAAATGATACAGCTGGAGAAGGCATTTTTAGAAATTTTCTTTTCATTATAAAAGTACAACATACAGAAAAGTAGAAGGAGAAAAAAGTCCATGTTCTCAGCACTGTTACTTTTCAGTGTGTTTCCTGCTAATTTTTTTTACCTGGGGTTGAGATTTAGTTTTATATGGTTCTAATCTGCATACATACAATTTTATATATTGCTTTTTTCACTTAATGTTTTACCTGTTGGTAAAACATATCACTTTTATGTTGTAGATAAACACAGTTTTAAATAGCAGTTAATAGTCTTCTGAATTGATACATCACTGTTACTTAAACCCTCCTTTTGTAGCACATTTAACTTCCCTATTTTTAAATATAAATAATGCTATCAATGAAGAATGCAGACATTCTTCTGCAGAAAGCTTTTTCTTCAGGGGTAGATTCCCAGAAGCGGATCAAAGAGAATGAACAATTTAAGCCAATTACTTTGAATACAGTAATCAAGAAGGTTAGAAACACTGGAGAATAGGTTACCAAGGAAATGATACAGTATTTTTGTAGGGATGAAAAGAAAGAAGATTCAGTTAACTCAGTCATGCCAATAAGCACGTGTTCTGAAGGCTCAGAGCCTTTCATTTCCCACAGAGACAGAAGGGTGGAGTTGGTGTCTGATGCCTGGAACGCAGAGATGGGAGTGCCAGAGATCAAGGAGGCTTCCATTCTTGTATACCTTTTTGATTCAGTAAGAATATTCATTCAAGAAATGGTTTTCTTTATATATCAGTGACACCAGGATTGCTTTACGGGATGGACTAAACCTTGAGGTGCGGTGCTTCCTCTCTGCCATGAGCAAGCTGTCATCAGACATGTGTTCTACAGTGATCCTTAATCAGCCAGTGCCCTGCTCCAATTCCAGCGCTGCTTTTTTGAGACAGCCTTTTGCTGCCACTGCCATAAGAGGTTTATCTTTTGAGAACCTCGTATCTGTCAGTTTTGCTGCAATAACAAACAACACCCACATCTAAATGACTTAAACCATAAACAGGAATTTCTCAGTCATTTTCCATTTAAGCCGAGGCTTGGCAGTGGCCTTGTTCCACCTGAATTCTCTTTCCAGGTCTTGGGCTAAAGGCGTGGCTCCTCTCTGAGCACCTGAGCAGATGCGTTGTATGTCATCTCCACTCACATTCCATTGGCCCAAACAAGTCACATGTCCAAGCCTGAAAGCGGATAGGATGCACACTTCCCCTACACAGAGGTGCTGAAAAGCACATGGCAAGGGCAGGAATGTGTAATTGAGATCAACCTGCTGTGAACAATGATGTAATCTACCTACTAGGAGTTGGCTTCCTTGTTTATTCTGACATCTATCCATCCTCTTGTCCGCTGCAGTACAGAACCTGGCTCTCTGTGTGAACTGCTTTGACCCTAGCATAATAGATTCTCCAGACAAAAAGGATTTGCTAACCAAGTATGTGACATTCTTTAATCTTGCCCTATCATTCCCCTATAAGAGATGATGTCTCTTTCCCCTCCCTTTAATTTCAGCAGGCCGATGACTGACTCATAACCGACAGAATGTTCTGGAAGGATGCTGTCAGGTTTCCAAGCCTGGAGACTTCTACCTGATTCTCAGGGAATGCTTGCTCTGGGGGAAGTCAGCCACCATGTAGGAAGGAAGCCTGACTACCCTGAGGGACATTGCTTAACCACACTGGTCCAGAGTCTCAGCTGAGCTCAGCCTTTCAACCATCCCTGCTGTGGGATGAATCATCTCTGTGTTCAGTCCTTGTTATCATTCATCTTGGATTCAAAGACCAGGGAAAGAGTATCTAATTAGCACAAGCTTGGGGTGAGTGCCTTGGTCCAAGGCCAGGTGCAATTATGGTCAGACTTCCCTTTGATGAGAGTGGGGCCTGAAATGGCAAACGGATGCAGGTCTGACCCAGCAGATGTTCCTAGAGGCTGTTGACTGAGTCAGCTGTTGAAAATGCAAATCTAATCATCTTACTCCATTTTTAAAGCCCTCGGGCTCTGCATGATTTTCATAAGAAAGTTTAGACAACTACACTTAGTCCGTGAGGTTCTTCAGCATTGGCCCTTGCTCACTTCTCTCCCATGCTTCCTGGCCAGGATCCCTCATGGAACCTTCACTCCAGTCTTACTGAGGGACTTGTGATACTTGAGCAAATGATCTCGTCCACTTTCAAGGCTTTAATTACAGTCTGTGTGATGACCCCCAGTATATGTCCTGGCTTGGACTTTTCCTTGAAACTAAACTCCTGTCTCCAACTGTCTTCTCAGCACCGTCACTTGGGTGTCTAACAGAGATCCCGAACAGCGTGTCCAAAACCCAACTCCTGATCACCCCCCTGCCCCCCCAAACCCTGCTTTTCCTGCAGTCTTCCCCATCTCAGGAAATGGCAACTCCATCCTTCCCTTTCTTCAGGTCAGAAACCTCGAATCATTCTTCAGTCTTGTTTATTTCATGCTACTTGTCAACTGTACCTTCAGAATAAATCCTGAACAGACCAAAACTTGAAATCAGAATATATCCGACAATCACCTCTCAGTGCTTCAGTCCTGACCCAAGACACCATCATTTGTCACTCTCTCACCCGAGTATTACAGTGGCCTTCTAACTGCTCGCTCCGTTTCTTTCTTTGTTAAACAGCGCGATCCTGTTATAACATGTCATCCCCAAGTCAGAGCTTCCAGTGGCTTCCCATCTTTATAGATCTTTTTTTTTTAAATTTTATTTATTTATTTATTTATGGCTGTGTTGGGTCTTCGTTTCTGCACGAGGGCTTTCTCTAGTTGCGGCAAGTGGGGGCCACTCTTCATCACGGTGCGCGGGCCTCTCACTGTCGCAGCCTCTCTTGTTGCAGAGCACAGGCTCCAGACGCGCAGGCTCAGTAATTGTGGCTCACGGGCGTAGTTGCTCTGCGGCATGTGGGATCCTCCCAGACCAGGGCTCAAACCCGTGTCCCCTGCATTGGCAGGCAGATTCTCAACCACTGTGCCACCAGGGAAGCCCTCCCATCTTTATAAGTGTCTAAATCCTTACAGTGGCTGTAAGACTTGACGTGACCTTTACCCACTGCCTTCAGCTACCATTTTCCTCCTTCATCTTCATCCCACTGGCTGCCTTGGTGTTCTTCCATCGAGTCAAGCAGACTTCTGCTTAGAGCCTTGCGCCTCCTGTGCCTGGAAGCTTCTTGCCCCATATATCTGCATGGCCTGCTCCTGAGAATGGTGGCTGGCACAAAGTAGCTTTGCAGGGAAAATGTGTTGAATGAATGGATTCCGATAGGCCTCTGGATATACTCTCCTGGAAACATACTCAGAATTCTACCCAGCTAACTTCTTTTGGTTCTTTCAAAGTCAACTTAAATCTCAGCTTCTCTAGGAATATTCCTGTGATTTAAATGCCCCCTTTCTCTACTCTTTGAGGAAAAGGACTATGTCTTATTTGTCATTTTATCTAGTGCATCACAGGTTTCTTGGCATCTGGTCGACCCTCACTAAATATTTCCCTCAATCTCAAATTGATGTAGTATTTATTTTAATAGGTGGTGCAGGCACGTTGTTTACAAAATACATAAAATACATGCTAGGGTATATAGGGAAAAGCAAGCGGCTGTTCCCCACGTGTTTTCTGTAGAGGCTGTCATCACTCTTTTTGGGTATCTCCCTGCATATATTTTATGCATACACAAGCAGTTAAACGTTTTTTAAACATTAAAACTTTTTTTTGTTTAAGAAAAAATTGAAATTGGTGCACAGATAATTGACACTAAATATAATTTTAAATGTAAAATTGAGTTAAATTAAATATACTTAAATGGTTCACTCTGAGTAACCAGTTTGCTTAAGTAGTAAGATTTCTTATTCTCCTGAGAAACAAGGATTCCCCTGAAAGTCCTTTTTAAAGCTCCCTAAAACCCATCAGTTCACTTTGTACTTCCCCTAGGCTGAAAACAGTGACTATCAGCAAATCTGCCTTGGATCTCACAAGAACTGGTAGGAACGAGCCCCCTCTCCCCACCTCCACTTCTCCCGCCCTATTCTAGCATCATCTCTTTCCAGGATGCGTGCTGTTCCTGTCACCGAATTAAGCCCCGTGGACCCTGCTTGGGCCATAGCCCTACCAGGGCTGCAAGGAAGTTTCTTTTTCTGTTCCGGTTTGTGCAGCCAAAAATGAAAGCAAAGCTGAGATTGAAGCAGTGCAGGCTTTATTCAATGGCTAGAGAATGGAGAAGTGGGAACTTAGTTCACAAATCAATGTGGTGAGAGGGATCTGATTTTAGAGTAGAGACAAAGGGAGGAGGAGTGAGGCTAATGATCGGGAGGCATATGCATTAGTCTATTGGGGAAGGGGCGGGGCTTTCTGAGGGAGTGTCCTGCCACCCTCTCTTTATCCTCTTTGGGTCCTAGACTTCCGGTCATGGCCACAGATGGGTGTGTCATTTAATATGCTAATGCAGTAAAATCTGCATATAGTGAGAGGGTTGGAGGTCGGATTAGTTGCCCTCTTGGTTCCAGCTGGTTCCACTTTTTTTTTTTATTATTATTTTTGCGGTACTCTGGCCTCTCACTGTTGTGGCCTCTCCCGTTGCGGAGCACAGGCTCCGGACGCGCAGGCTCAGCAGCCATGGCTCACGGGCCCAGCCGCTCCGCGGCACGTGGGATCTTCCCGGACCGGGGCTCGAACCCGTGTCCCCTGCATCAGCAGGCGGACTCTCAACCCCTGCGCCACCAGGGAAGCCCCAGCTGGTTCCACTTTGTTTTTCTCTTCCTTTAGCTTCCTTTTTTATCTCTTAAAGATTTGTGTTAACTCCTATTAAAGGTGGGAGCTGATGGGTTTTGAGCAAGGATCTGGTACCTGTTCTGGCAACATTACCTTCTCTCTGGCCACCCAGCTTCCACCAGTGTCCCTCTTTGGTCTGTTCTCAGCAGAGCAGCTGGAGTGATCCTGTTTACATGTGAGTCATTTCTCTGCTTAATCCATTGTTGGTTTCCTGTCCTTAGCATGACCAAGTCTTTAGTATGACCGTTAAGGTCCCGCATGGTCACTGTGTTCCAGCCTTGTGGGCCCCATCGCTGTTCATGGGCCCGTTCCAGATCCTGAAACAGCAATACCATAGAAACAAATCTCTCTTCCTCAAGACTCTTAGGCAAGCAAAGCTTTTTTTATTAAAAGAGCTTGTGCACAAGGGAGAAAACTCAGCTCCGTGAGTAGAAGGGACAAGTTGCTTTTATAACAAAACGGAGGGTTTTGTCTCATGATCACTGATAATTTCCAGAAATTGTTCAACTTCTTTGATTAGCAGCAGATGGCTCCGTGGTGGCTTTCGGGAATAGGGAGCCCTTCTGTGAGGGGAAAGGAGTGCAGGAGAATTTTCTGCAAGAATGCACCAGAACAGATGCGGTGAAAATGTATAGTTGAGCTTCTTGTTTTGTGGCAACTAGGTACACTCTTTAGTATAACAGAGATAAACTTAATCTTTTATTCCTTCCAGTCTGGTTTTTGTCTCTGGGACTCTGGCCTCCAGGGCCTTTGTTCTTTAGCTTCCAAGGCCTGTTTCGCCCAAGGCCATACCCTGGTCCTTTTCCAAAATGGGTGTGCTCGTGTCTTTGTGTCTCACCTCCTGCGTAGGCGCCTTTGCTCTCTGTTCCCTCTGTCTAGAGTGTTCGTCCTCAGGAAGCTGCACAGCACATCTCCCATCTCTTAGGTCTGTGGCTAAATGCCCCCTCGTTAGAGAGAAGTGTGACGACTGTATATGAAATACACTCCTGTTGTTCTCCTTTGTGCTGCTTTATGTTTCTTTGTGGACTGTGCTTATTCACATGCTTATTGTCGGTCTCTTCTGTGTAAGCTCCAAGAGAACAGGTAGTTATTCGCATGCTTTTTCGCTGGCTGCTGAATCCTTGTACCGGGAAACAGTAGGCATCACTCGGTATTTGTTGGTTAATCAAAGGAGCCTGGGGCTCGTGGGTCTCAGCATGCACGCCCCTTGCAGCATACATTGAAAGTTGAGGGACTGGGTGGGGTCTGGCAATCATTAGAATGGCCGTGCCCTGTTCCTTTGTCTCCTTGCATCTCTCTACACCCCGGAAACAGCATCGTGAGACCGAGAGGGGCCCAGGAAAATGACCCTGGGCTGCCAGGCTCAGGTGATGCCTCTTCAGCTAAGGTCCGTGTAGCTGGCTGTCTGGACATTGCTTCTCAAGCTTCGCGAGTCCTAGACTAAACTCACTACCAGCTCCCCACTCCTGTCTCATTCCTCCTACTTTTGGATGTGCCACCACCTGTTTCCTGTAGGAGAGGAAACTCAGGGTTTTCCTGGTGTCCTTCTCTGCTGTCCAGTCAGTTACCATGTTCCATCCACTCTGCCTCCGTAAGGTCTTTCCCGATTGATCCCTCTGTCTGACTGTCAGGGCTCCTTTGCAGCGGGTCATCACTTGTTTTCTAGGCTACTAGCATTGTCTCCCTGCTGATTCCCTTGCCTCTAGTTTCTTTCCCTTCAACGCTGCCAAACTCTAAGCCCAGTCAGAGGGTCTTTGTAAAGCCGAGATCACATCATGGGCCTCTCTTGCCTAAAACAGTTTAATAACTTCCTGTCGCCACTGCAGGCTTTCTCAGCCTCAGACGTGTGTTCCACCTTGATGATTTTTGCCCTGTCGTACGTACCACCTATGCTATTGCTTTCTTAACATTTATTTAAATATAATCATGTTTGACTTTTTTCCACTAGGCAATAATATCCTTGCAGGCATGGGGTGAAAATCAGTTTTTCTAATGCACATTAAAATAAATAACTATTAAATACAATATGCTGGTCCTTGTACCATCTAAGATCTGTTGTAAATATCACGTTCTCAAACTCTTCCAAAAAACTGAAGAGGAGGGAACACTCCCAAAGACATTCTGTGAAGCCACCATCATCCTGATACCAAAACCAGACAAAGGTACCAGCAAAAAAAGAAAATTACAGGCCAATATCTTTGATGAATATGGATGCAAAAATCCTCAACAAAATATTAGCAGACTGAATCCAACAATATAAAAAAGATCACACACCACGATCAAGTGGGATTCATCCCAAGTTCACAAGGATGGTTCAACATATGCAAATCAATCAACGTGATACACCACACAAACAGAAGAAAAGATAAAAACCACAGGATCGTCTCAGTAGATGCAGAGAAAACGTTATGCATATCATGGGTGTTGTGCCCTCCATCTCGAGGGGACTTCCAGGACACAGAAGGCCCTTCGTGTGGTCCTTGCACTGCTGCTCCCCTAGCCAGATGCTCCAGGAACAGCATCTCCACTTTGAATTGCCATGGAAGCAGGACCACCCAGTGTTAACGTCTTCACATTTTTGCTTATGACGTTCCCTCTGCCTGGAGCGCCCTCCACAGCCTTCCAGCTTCTCTGCTTGATGACTCCAGTCCAGTCTTCTAGACCCAGATTAACTGTCACACCACAGAACCATCCCTCCTTCCCACTCGGTCCCCAGGTTCTGTTTCATCCCTTTGACCCTTTTCTTCTTTTTGTTCCTTGTCCATTATCTCCTCTCACATTCACAACTGGTGACTGTCCAGTAATGATTTTCAGGCTTCCCATCCCAGATTTGTGCTCTCGGGAGGCTGGGAATAGGTTTTGTTTGCCTTAGCCTTGGCATGTAGACCTTGAAATGTGAATGAATGCAGTTAACCTGGTGGAGCAGTAGATGTGCTGGGACTGGTTGACATTAGATGAGAACAAGAGTGAGACTTGGCATGTAAACCTGGGAGCTGGGGGTTTACTGGAGGGAGGGAAATGATGCATTGATTGAAGAAAGATACCAAAGACATGATGCCCCTTTGCAAGGTTTCCTAGAGCAGTCCCTGCTAGCCCACTTTATAAACTTACCTGATCGAGATGAGCAGCTTCTGGGTCTCTCTCTCTTTGTCTCTCTCCCTATCTATCTATATAAATTTATATATTTTAAAACTTTAAAGTATTGGGTGAACTTCTATATTTTCAACCCAACCATTAGAGCTCCACTGTCCAATGTGATAGTCACTAACCACATGTGGTCACTTAAATTTTAATTAAGTAAAATTAAATAAATTAAAATTTTAATTAATTTTAAAAGTAGTTAAAATGAAAACTTCATTTCTTCCGTTGTATTAGGCACATTTGAAGTGGTCAGTAGCCACATATGGTTAGTGGCTACCCTCTTGGACAGCACAGGATGGAACACCTCCATCATCACAGAAAATTGTATTGGACTGCACTGCTCTAGAATCTAATCCTTTAACAAATCCACCATGTTGCCTTTTGTCCCTAAGGTTGAAGCCAGGAAGAAAGTTCTATCTAAATGAGATTTCACTTGGATGGGATTAGTCATCTTGTGTATTGTTAGGTGTAAAAGCAAAGGGCCATTTGTTGAGTAAGGAGAGGTTCTTAGTGGTTACATGTTGAGGAGATGGACAGTCTATCCATGGACAGGGTTTGACCCCGTGCCTGGAGAGCTCTGGCCTGAGTGATGGTCCCTGGTCCAAGCCATCTTCCCCCTCACCACAGCCTGTTCACAGAGCAGTGGGTGGATGAGGTTGAAGCTAAAGAGAGAAGAGAGAGACTTCCCTGGTGGTCCAGTGGGTAAGCCTCCGCGGTCCCAGTGCAGGGAGTCCAGGTTCGATCCCTGGTCGGGGAACTAGACCCCGCGTGCATGCCGCAACTAAAGACCCCACGTGCTGCAACAAAGATCCCGCATGCTGCAACTAAGACCCAGCACAAACTAAATAAATAAGTAAATAAATATTTTTTAAAAATCGAGAGAGAAGAGAGATGGGGATGTGGGTAGAGAGAGGAGATGGAGTCTTAGAGCCTGGGAGGGTCAGGTAGGTAAGATGAGTAAGAATGGGAAGGGGAGGGGAGGGAAGTCCTGCGGTGGGAGAGGAGGTGACTGGTGGTAATTAGTCAAGGAGCAGGGAGTCTTGAATAAAATGGTGGCTGTTTGGCATGGCTGTTCCAGAGAAGGAGAAATGGCTCCTGGCATGCTTGGCACCCTGTCTCCTTGCCTTTATCCTGCCTCCTAGCTGGTTTTGTTCGTGGCTTTATTTAAAATGGCAGACTACATGGAGTGAAAGAGGACTAGCTAGAACGAAACAGCATCAGCAATCGTGCACCCCTAAGTACTATGTGTACTCGCCCCTTGACTGTCTTTCATTTCTCATTATTTCACATTTGACTGGACGACAACCCAGATTACATATGCTTTGGAGACTAGGGTGACAGATGATAAATAAAACATTACACTTTAAGCTGTAGATTGGATTGGTTAAGTGCCAGAGCGATTGTGTTTTAGGTCTTTTGTAAATTAGGGGATGGTTAGAAGAAGCTTCTTTTTGGAAAATAATTTAGAATGGGTATGGTAAAACCCAGGCTTTATTCATGTGAACCACAGGCCTTTAAACCTGCCGTTGACCAGGGACCAAACTTCCAACCTTCTCTCCTTTGGATGTGAGAGTGTCTGCCAACAGGTTTTGCCCTTACAACTTCAGAGGCAAAAATTAATGCTGACTGCAAGGTGATTCATATATTCACGATGCTGAACACTGTGAGAACTTGGCAGTCTTTCGGAGAAGAAAAAAAATGTGCTAGTGGTGTTAACCATTTCTTTGGATTCTACTAGTCTTCTTTTAAATATTAAATGTGTCTTTGGCAAGACTAATACTACCATGGTTCTCGAACTTCAGTGAGCATCAGGAGGACTTATTAAAACAGATTGCTGGGTCCCATCTGCAGAGCTTCTGATTCAGTGTGTCTGGGGTGGCCTCTGACATTTCCCTTTCTAACAAGTTCCCAGGTGACGTGGACATTGCTAGTCCATGGACTACGCTTTGAAAACCACTGGTCCTGTGGGAATTTAAATGCAGCTTCAGTCTGGGTTGGTTGGGAGATTGTGTTGAAAGGGGGCTGTAGTTCATTTGCCTCTTTCTTTATTTTTAATTAAATTTTATTTTTTTTCAATTTTTATTTGAGTATAATGTAGTTGATTTACAATGTTGTGTTAGTTTCAGGTGTACAGCAAAGTAAATGAGTTATACATATACATACATCCACTCTTTTTTTAGATTTCTTTCCCATATAGGCCATTACAGAGTATTGAGTAGAGTTCCCTGTGCTATACAGTAGGTCCCTATTAGTTATCTATTATCTTTTTGTCTTTCTTTCTTTCTTTCTTTCTTTTTTGGCTGTGTTGGGTGTTTGTTGCTGCACTCAAGCTTTCTCTAGTTGTGGCGAGCCGGGGCTACTCTTCGTTGAGGTGCACGGGCTTCTCATTGCAGTGGCTTCTCTTGTTGGGGAGCACGAGCTCTAGGCACGCGGGCTTCCGTAGTTGCAGTACGTGGGCTCAGTAGTTGTGGCGCACAGGCTTAGTTGCTCCGAGGCATGTGGGATCTTCCCGGACCAGGGCTCGAACCCGTGTCCCCTGCATTGGCAGGTGGATTCTTAACCACTGCGCCGCCAGGGAAGCCCTAGTTTTCTATTTTATATATAGTAGTGTGTATATGTCAATCCCAATCTCCCAATTTATCCCTCCTCCCAAAGTTTTTTTTTTTTAACTGAAGTATAGTTGATTTACAATACTGTGTTAGTTTCAGATGTACAGCATAGTGAATTGGGTTGTTTTTTTTTGTAGATTATATCCCATTAAAGGTTATTATAAGATATTGGGTATAATTTCCTGTTATACAGTAAATCCTTGCTGTTTATCTATTTTACATATAGTCGTTTGTATCTAGGAAAGGGAAAATCACAGTAGGAAAGGCAAATATATGGTAAGAGTTGGAGATCTCTTAAATAAGCCAGGGTGTGGATTAAAAAAACAATACAAGAAACAGGTTGTAAAAGCCATCACTTGCCTCTTTCTGAATCAGTGTCTTCCTGCTGTGGGATTTGGCCTGGAGGGAGGAGGAGTCTGCCTTCACTGCGGTGACCTGGCTCTGCGGGCACACTGCCCTCTATATGTGCCGGACTAGCCTCTCCAGGTGAAGGCCAAGGTGCGCTGATGGAACAATTCCCCTCCCCCGCCCTACCCCCGCCCCCCCGTCCATCTCCCCCCAAACCAGGAAAGAACCCACACTTGCCGATTCAGAAGCCGCCATACTTGCAGTATTTGCTCCTGACCCAAATCTTCCCTGCATCCTGCAGACGACTGCAGCCCTGTCAGTGGTGGGGTGGGGATGTCACGTGAGTGGCCACAGCCTTAGGGTGGCTGACCACAGGGAGGGCGTCAGGAGACCTGGCTTTTCTTTCTGGGTGGACTTCAAACTCCTGCGGTGACTTTGGACAAGCCTCCCAAATCCTTGACTTTCCCATTTCGACTCCTTGTGTTTACGAAACACATCTCTCGCCACCCCCCAGCTCCCAATCCATAAAATAACAGAAGAACAAAAACCCAGGTCTGGTGAGTGGCCACCGGGGCATTTATGAGCTGATGTGCAGAACTTCTGAGCAGCTGAGGAGAAATCTGCTGTGTAAACACAATATAGTATTAATAACACGTTAAAAAATAGCATCACACCCTCTGCTCATAATAGCTGCTTTTCAGCCCTGGGGGAGCTCTGACACACCGGCTTCCAGCAGTGTTGATGGAAGGGTGACTGTGGGCTTTTGAATTTGCAACACATTTAAAAGAAGATGAAGGGCTTCCCTGGTGGCGCAGTGGTTGAGAGTCCGCCTGCCGATGCAGGGGACACGGGTTCGTGCCCCGGTCCGGGAAGATCCCACATGCCGCGGAGCGGCTGGGCCCATGAGCCATGGCTGCTGAGCCTGCACGTCCGGAGCCTGTGCTCTGCAACGGGAGAGGCCGCAACAGCGAGAGGCCCGTGTACTGTAAAAAAAAAAAAAAAAAAAGGCCCTCCAGTAAGCCACCTCATCCTGCATGACTGTCCTCTCAGCTGTGGCCCCTCTGCCCCGAGCACCCTGCCGGGACTGTGGTGACCAGGCCCGGCACATGGCCTACGTTAGCCTTCTTCACTCCTGCCGCTGCGTCCCTGTGTGCTTTTGGCCTGCGTTGTCTTTTCCCCCTTCAGTGCATGCTCTTTCCCTGGCTCCCCATGGGGGTGTATGGCGCTCAGGGCAGATTATCCTTTTGGTTTACAGGGCCAGGATTTCCTTTTGCGCAAGCCTGTACCAAGAGCCCCAGCCTGTTTGTTACTTTTCCCCCTTCTCTATGTTCTTTTGTGTTTCACCCCAGCCCTCGACGATCCTCTCTTTCCATCTGTGTTTTTGAAAGAATAAACCCTACAACTAACGTGTTAATTAGAAGCCTACTGAGTGGACTCCAAGCAGCCTGATTACATACTTACTTCTGACTTTTAGGTTTGGGGGAACATGTCTGTCTATAGGTTGGCTAGGATTCTAAGTAGGTGCCACTGTGGGCAATTCTGTTAGTGCAGAGAAGGGAATCCAAGGTGGGTAATGAAAAATGATTTTATCTGATAGCTGGGGAAGAGGGCTGGGAAGGCTGCCGAATGATGGCGACCTCATGTTGGGACAGCTAGGGTTGACTGCAGTCATTCTTGTATTTCTCGTTTCTCTCTTTTCATTTTTGTTTGGTATTTTGACCCTTGTATTACTATCATCATTTCCTCAGGTTTACTTTCATTTTCGGTCTGTCTTTCTCCTGTGAGTTGTCGTGTCTGGGTTGCCAGAGACAGCTGATGCATCCCGAGCCCGTAGACATCCTCCCAGCTCCCACCCCCAACCCTTGTCTGAGTGTCCTCTGCCTTTTCCCTTGGCCTCATCCCTAACTCACTCCTTCCTCCCCCTGTGCTGGGTGTCTTGGCTGACCTCATCCTTCCTTCTCTCCTCTCATTTCTTTTAAAAGAATCGCTCCATCCTGCCATGAATACTCTTCTTTTGTCATTACCAAATTATTCCTTCTTTTTATCTTTGGGAAAATCCAAAGATGTCTATCCTGTCATATCATCAAGAGACATCCGGGGTGGGCTTTTCAGTTACTTTGTTTAAGCCAGCATTAATGGGTAACTTTTTTTTTTTTAACATCTTTATTGGAGTATAATTGCTTTACAGTGGTGTGTTAGTTTCTGCTTTATAACAAAGTGAATCAGTTATACATAAAAATATGTTCCCATACCTCTTCCCTCAAAAATATGGAACGGTTCATGAGTTTGCATGTCATCCTTGTGCAGGGGCCATGCTAATCTTCTCTGTATCATTCCAATTTTAGTATATGTGCTGCCGAAGTGAGCACAGTGGGTAACTTTTTTGTGCTCTTTGCAATTATCTCATTTCATCTTCAGGTAGGAAATAGTATTCCCATTTGGCAGGCGAGGAAAATGAGGCTCAAAGAAGTTTGGTAGCTTGACTGAGATCAACCAACAGGTTAAATGGTAGAGCTTGGGATGTCTCGTGCCAAAGCCTCTACTCTCTTTTTTTAAATTTATTTTACTGAAGTATAGTTGATTTTCAATGTTGTTAATATGTGCTATACAGCAAAGTGATTCAGTTATATACATAATTTTTCATATTACTTTCCATTATGGGTTATCCCAGGTTATTGAATATGGTTCCATGTGCGATACAGTAGGACCTTGTTGTTTATCCATTCTGTATTATAATAGTTTGCATCTGCTAATCCCACACTCCCAATCCATCCCTCCCCCACCCCTTCCAAAGCCTCCACTCTTTGCTATTAAACTCTGCACCCTCCAGCTGGAGAAGTGAAATGTTGTGTTGCCAGGCAAGGGGGAAGGATTTTATGGCCTTGAAGACCCTCCCACACCAGCATTCATGGGTTGCTGTGAGGTCACGTACCGTGGTGAGCCCCTTTCCCATGGGATTGATTTGGTGATACATCTCTGAGCTGTATTCTTCTGGAGATGATTCTGTATCAGTTCTGAGACTAGGGGTGGTCATGGTGGGAGTGTGGCAAATTACGGTGGATCCCAGTGCCTCAGGCTGTGTCACTGTCACTGTCATTGTGTAAATCAACAGGGTGGAGTTCTCCCAGTAAAGAGTCCCAATGTTCTGTTTCTTTGCAGAGCCTGTGTCATCTTGGGGGTGATATTCCTTCTGTCATCCATATGCATAGTGGTCAAAGCCATCCATGACCTCTCGACTAAGCTGCTTCCGGAAGTGGTAAGGTTCTTCTTTTGTCTTAAGAGTCTTTCCTGATGGTACCAGCCTCCTGTGTTACCTCTCACCCCAGATGTACTGGGGGAAGTTGGGCAGGTGGAGAGAAAACATACAATATTTAGGAGTCCAGAAGAACTCACTGTAGAATGTGAACGACTTGGTGGAGACAAGCCCTGGGCAAGATAAAAAGGTAGTTGAGCTGGTACTGGGTTCTGTGTCCCTCTCCTTAGATCTTTTGACTACTTTTAAAGTCTTTTATGTTAAGAGAAATGGAGTGATTTTTATATAGCAGAGCGATCCGATCTGTGTTGTTCGCATCTGTTTTTCTGTGTCCATTCAATCACTATTATAATAAGAATTATTTTTTTCCTTTGTATCTCAATTCAGTATATAAATCTGTTCACATTAGGCTTTCTGAAACAACTGACATTCAGATGCAAAAACTGGAGGACATAATTTCGTATTAAAGTGACATAATTTCATATTAAAGGACATAATTTCATATTAAAGGACATATTAAAGTGTCCTTTAATTAAAATTAAAGGACATAATTTCATAATTTCATATAAAACTGCCTTGTTTTCTGGGTGAGAGGCACCCAGATTCTTTTATTTGGCACTCTGATTCTTTTTTTTCCCCCCGCCCCTTATGAATGCTGTGATAAGGAATATTTTTACACTCTCCTGTCAGGCTATCTTCATGTTAGAAGGCAGCTGATATACGTACCAGGAGAGTAAGGTGCTGCCATTACAATGCTTCACTGTACAGACAATACCTCAGAGATATCGCGGGTTCGGGGCCAGATCACCACAGTACAGCAAATAATGCAATAACGCAAATCACACAAAATTCTTGGTTTCCTGGTGCCTGTAGAAGTTATGTTTACTCTGCTGTAGTCTATTAAGTACTCAATAGCATTACGTCTAAAAAAAAAAAGTACATACCTTGATTAAAAAATACTTTATTGCAAAAAACGTGAACTATCATCTGAGCCTTCAGCAAGTCTTAACCGTTTTGCAGTAGTAACAAAGATCACTCATTATAGATCACCACAGCAAGTATAACAATCATGAAAAAGTTTGAAATATTGCGAGAATTAACAAAGTGTGACACAGGGACAGGAAGTGAGGAAATGCTGTTGGAAAAATGGTGCCGATAGACTTGCTCAACACAGGGTTGCCACAAACTTTCAATTTGTAAAAAAAAAAAAAAAGCAGTGAAATGAAGTGTACCTGTATGTAAGTTGCATAGTGATTTAATACAAAATTATGGACTGTTCTTTTAGGATGTGATTTGGTTTGAGCTTGGCTATGTGCACCATCTTATAAAAGGCCTAAATCATGAGACCTTTAATTTCACTCTTAGAAAAATACATGTTCATCTTTTGGGGGTAACGTATTGCATTTGTGTGTGTGTATAGGGAAGATGAAAATGAAGCGGGGCGTTACACTGCATTTAATAGAGCTGTTAAGGTGACTGCTCTAAGTTGTACTGTGTGCCCACCCCCGCCAACTTGAAACAGACATTAGAGCCATTCCTTTAGTAACTCCCGAGGACGTTAACCGTTATTTATCATCGCAGCTGGCAAGGAGCATGTTCTCTAATATCTCCATGACATGGAGGAAAGATGGAGCGCAGGTTAGGAGTGTACCTACCTATGGATCTGGTCTTTTTCAGCAGAGCTAGCTCACACAAATAATCCCATGGCTTATACTCCGTGTGCTTCCTCTCACATTGTGCTTGTCTCGCCTTGATCTTCCTGGTTGCCTGGGATCCTGGACTTTTCCATCCTTTTCCTCCATCAGATTGGCTATCCTGTGTTCCATTCCATCAGAATCTGAAGCTTAGGTAAACCGTAGACATAAAAGTATTAAGCGTGATGGATTAAGATGTCAGTCAGATAACATCTTTGCATTTTATAAGGGATGGAAATCTCACTCCACTCTAAGAAATGTGTATTGGTGGGAATTTTCAGCCCTGGGCTAGTTGATGCATTCATTTATTTATACATTAAAAATTAATGTGTAACACGGCTCAGTTGATGTGGAATAGATAGCTGTGCTCATGGACCCTTGTTCGTGGCCCCCCTCGTTCTTGTCTTGAAAGCTGAACCATTTTTAACCGGGAACAGTCTTACATCTTACAGTGCATATAGTCTTAAGAGAAGAAGTCTACCAAGTTAAATTCCACATCAGGGTATGATGTCTGATGCCCACCCTGGCTGGGATGGGAGAGGGTGAAGAGCTCCATGATTGTACCAAGACTGGCCCTGTTCTGGGAGGGCTCACACCCACTGCATCTTTTATTAGTCCTGGTGTGGGATTTAAAAATCACACCTGTTTATGGTCATCTCATCAGAACTCTAATGAAAGATGTAAGGTGATTTGTTGTTTTGTTTTGTTTTGTTTGTTAAGCCTTCAGAGTTACCGAAAGGTAACAAAGGCATGTGATCTCCTGTTTCCAGAGGGGAGGGCTTCTGATCAGCTGAATGGCACACGGGGACCAGGTAAATGCTGCCAGGTGTTATCTGACAGCATTTCAATCCCGAGTCTTTGGGTTCCTACTCTCTGCTCTAGAAGTTTGGGGAGCCCAAACCCCTGGCCTGCAGTCATTCAAGATGAGCGTCCATCCACAATGTCTCATCTGAATTCGCAGCCACAAACTCAGATGCTCACAGACGCCAGTCCCGAAAACAGGAGAAACTGCCTGGGTCTGTGGCATCCAGACAGTGTGTGCGCAGAGGAAGGGTCGGCCCCTTAGCAGAATTGCCATGGAAACCTATGTTTAATGTGAAATAAATGGGCAACTAATTAAATTTTGGGAACCCTGGTTGGGAGTCAGTTTCCCGCAGGCCAAATACAGCCTTTGCCTCTTTGCTGCTGCTGGCCTGTGGCGGTAGAAACCAGGGAGACTGCTGTTTATGGCCTTGATGTTCGGGATTTCAGGTCCAAGTTACAGATTCACTCTTGCCCTCATCTGCAGAATTGCCTTTTGATGTATGATTTCCATCAAGTTGTTACTGTGGGTTTGTCTGAAGCAGTGTCTTCCCTGCCCCAGGTCCATCCTGCTCCCACCCCTCGCCCCGGCGGCTTTCTTTTTCTTTTTTTTTTTTAAAGGTTTTATTATATTTTATTTTTGGCTGCATCGGGTCTTTTCTACTGTGCGTGCGCTTTCTCTAGTTGAGGCAAGCAGGGGCTACTCTTCGTTGCGGTGCGTGGACTTCTCATTGCGGTGGCTTCTCTTGTTGCGGAGCACGGGCTCTAGGCTCACGGGCTTCAGTAGTTGTGGCATGTGGGCTCAGTAGTTGTGGCTCGCGGGCTCTAGAGTGCAGGCTCAGTAGTTGTGGCGCACGGGCTTAGTTGCTCGGCGGCATGTGGGATCTTCCCGGACCAGGGCTCGAACCCGTGTCCCCTGCATTGGCAGGCGGATTCTTAACCACTGCGCCACCAGGGAAGCCCCCGGCAGCTTTCTTTTTAATGTCACCTGCACAGTTCTCAGAGTGTGAGTAATTGTAAGAATGGGTGAGTTTTGAATAAGAAAGCTATGCCGTGAGGAATTTCCCACCTGTGAAGTCAGCTGGCTCTGAGCCGTGATGTCGCCTGCCCCTCAGTGGCCTCATGCTGGAGGAGTCTGGCCAGCTATGCTCTCAGGGGACCCCCAGACGAGAGTCTGCAGCGTCTGCTGTGAGTGCTTCATGAACCTTAGATCTGCACCCTCGCGACCTGCACGGGGTCACGTAGGATCATCGATGAAACAGATTCCAAAAGAACCTTCTCAGAAACTCTGCATGAACTACGGTTCTAGAAGTTGGGGAGCATGGGTGGTGCCGCAGATGTGGTGGTGATAGTCTGGCCTTATGTCTGGGGCTGCTTTGAAAGGAGTATCATCGTCTTGCTGTTTTTACACCTGCCACAGCCCGCTTTGGTAGGCGGGGAAAGGTGGCATGCTTCTCTGTTATGGTGGCATATGGGGGCTCTGAAAGCTGAGGCTATCTTCCCGAGGTCATCAGCTGGCTAGTGGCAGTACCTGGATTTGAACCCTTGTCTCCCCATCTGGGGCTCCTGGTAACTGTGAGCTTACACGCACGCTCCTGCTGTTCACTGGCTTTTCAGGTCCAGGCCTTCTGTCTTATTTCTTCTTCTTCTTCTTTTTTAATTTTTTTTTTTGCGGTACACGGGCCTCTTACTGTTGTGGCCTCTCCTGTTGCGGAGCACAGGCTCCGGACGTGCAGGCCCTGTGGCCACGGCTCACGGGCCCAGCCCCTCCACGGCATGTGGGATCTTCCCGGACCGGGGCACGAACCCGTGTCCCCTGCATCGGCAGGCGGACCCTCAACCACTGCGCCACCAGGGAAGCCCTTTAATTTGTTTTTTTTGTTTTGTTTTTCCTTTTCTGTCTTCTCATCTTCAGATTGGGGTGCCCAGATCCCCAGCTGGTCCCATCCCTGGCTTTTCTGGCTTCCACTGCTGCCCTCACCATGCGGGCCCCCTGCACGCTGTGCCGCTGACCAGGGTGTGCTCCCCTTAATTTGTCTCTTGAAAAACCTGCAGGCAGGTGAACCAAGAAGCAATGGAGAAGTAGGCCAAGTGTGAATGGAGGGGACTCAGGGGTTACATGGCATCACGCGGAAGAAGGTGCTTTAGGGAAGCTGCTTAGCGTGTGGGAGGGATGCGGGCGTTGGGGGGTGCTGAGCTGTCGGAGGTGTGACGCCCCCCCCTCGTACCCACGTGACCGCCGCAGGCAAGTCGCTCCACCTCCCTGCCCTGGGCTTCCTAATTCGCACAGTGGGGACGGTACTTCCATCACAAGTTTATGGTGTGGATCGAGTGAGCCGTGTATTTAAGATAATTGTCATGAGAAGACAGTGCTGCTGTGGCGGCTGCTGCTCTTAACCGTCTGATGTTTAATGCTTCTGAACTCATCAAATTTCCAACTTGTGGCCTGAGTTCATTTCAGACGGGCCCCTCCATCCCTCCTTCCTGCCTCCTGGTCCCCCTTCCCTCCGGCTGGATGGAACCGGGGCTGTTCTCTCTCTGGCTTCAGGTTGCAGTAGCCAACTCTGGGCCACTGCATTTCGGGGAAACGGCGTGCTGTTGGAAGGCTTGTCCTCTAAGCCTAACCCACCGCTCGTTGGCTGCGTGGCTCCCAGCAGATTGTGTTTCCTCTCTGACCGATGGTTTCCTCTTTGTAAATGGGTGCCATGCCCCCTACCGCACAACAAAAGTTGTGAGAATTAAATGATGTGATGAACGTGCAAAGGCTCTATCAACCGTCGTGTACTTTACAAAAGAAGAAAGTATTGTTTCTGATCCCAGTGCCCAAGAGGTCCCATCCTTTCCCACGCGCTTTCTCTCTCTGTGTCCTGTTGTGTTAGATGCGCTCATTAGCTCCTCTGTTGGTGACTGTGACATCTTTACCTCGAGCTCTTGACCCGTGTCTGGGTCTAACCTCCTTAAGTCAGGTGCACTAATAGTGATAACAATTATAATTAAAATCATGCATGGTTCCCGACTGGCAATGAATAACATATGGTCCCGTGCTGATAATAATAACAGTTGCAACCATGTAAATGCCTCCTGATC
Organism: Stenella coeruleoalba; assembly: GCF_951394435.1. NCBI lineage: Eukaryota > Metazoa > Chordata > Mammalia > Artiodactyla > Delphinidae > Stenella > Stenella coeruleoalba. The sequence goes on along the minus strand of NC_137151.1, from coordinate 33,809,609 downwards.
CCAGGTCCCCCTGTCTAGGCACCGGGGATTCAAAGTCAACTAACACTAATGCCTAAAGTTTTCCATTTCTCTGCAAAGTCCTTGACTTCTCATAGGAGCTGGCTTTTGCTCCCAGGGATGTCACAGCGGGGGAGAGACCCAGAAACCGATACATCTGGTTCAGGTGATGAGGGTCGTGGTAGAGACAATCGCATGAGAGCACAGAAGACTTCCTTATCAAGCCTGGCATGGGGGAGGCGTGTTGGGGCCTTCCTGGAGGAGCGCTCCCTCCACGTGACATCCGAAGGACGCGTGGGCACTGGGCAGGGGGTGGGGGTGGGACCCGGGGAGGAGGGGGCTCTCAAGGGCAGAGGAGCTACCGGAGCCGTGGGGTCCACGTGAGCCTGTTTTCTGTTTCTCGTGCCCTTTGTCCTCTGCTGACACCAGCATGTCTGGGTAAGAGGGAGGAACAGAGAGAAAAACGTAAGGGAGAAGGGGGCAAAAGGAAGAAGGAAAAATAACTGTATTGTGGGTCAGGAGTGATGGCTCAGCCTCATTTTTATTCTTCTTCCTTGAGGAGCGAGGTTGCCTTCAGACTTCCCCTTGTCTCTCTCCCTGCTAAGTTCTTCCCTGACATTCCATCCCACCCACCAGAACAAAGGCGCTTGCACCAATAATCGGGAGCCCCTCACAGTTGCTCATTTTCTGGCAGGCCACCAGTCATGAGCTCTGTTTCATTTCCAGTCCTCGTGGGACATGAAGGTGGCTTCTGGCGGGGCGGCTGCCTGCTTTCATGGATGCATGTCTTCACGCCATGTTGCTGCCAGCCTCCTGCGCTCCAGGGTGGGCTGACTCTGCAGAGCTGGGGGAGGTCCGTGGTGTTCCTGCAAGAGCCTCCGATGAGATCCCACTCTTAGGAGCAAAGCTAGAGAGAAAACTCCTGTAATGGATAGTTTAGGGTGATACAAGTCCACAGCCGAGAACTTTCCCTCGATCTTCCTACAGAAGTGACCATGATTCTCGGATTTGTAGGCTTTTGTGTTTGCGAAGTGTTGAGCGTTCAGTCTCTGTTGTGGGTGCGTAGGAGTTCCTTATGTTCTTTAGCTGCTTCTCATCTGGCCCTTGGTGCGCCTTTACCTTGTGGAGAAGATGGAGATGGCCTAGCCTGCCCCATCCCCACACCCCTGTTCTCAGTACAGGGGACCATTTGCCCCCTCCCTTTCATCCTTCCCTCTCGCTCAGGGCCTCTCCTTCCCACAGTTAACTCTCTGAGCCCCCTCCTTGCCCACCTCCTTGGAAATCTCGCCTCTACCCTCATTCCTCCTCTTTCTGGTACCTTCCATCACTCCCTGCCTGCCACCTCCTCCTCGGGCATTTCCCTTCAAGTCCTTTCTTGCCCCCCTTTAGTCTCTGCTGCTCTCAAAGATGCTCATCCCTTCTTTCCCGTTCCTCTTGTCACCCCTCAGCCTGCCCCGGTTGTCTTTCAGGTCCATTCTGTATGGCATCCCTTTGGAGGTAGGAGCTGGTTAACAGGAGGACCTGGGGGAGGATGGTGGGGCAGCAGTGAAGGTTTGGGGCTGGGTGAGCAGTTTCACCGAGATGCTACCCACCCAGGCAGCTTGTCAGCCTCAGGTATTCTGAGGCCAGCGCCTCATCCATGGGAGTGAGTTTCTCAAGGCTGCTGTACTGAGTGCTCTGAGGCAGTAGCACCATGTGGTTAAAGACGTTGGAGCTGAAGTCAGGGAGACAGCGCCCAACTCCTACCCCATCCTAACTAGAGGAAGCTAGAGCATGTGGCTCAGCCTTCTCTGCCTCAGTCTCCTTGTTTGTAAAATGGAAATAATAATAGAGATCTTCTCTGTAAGATTGTTAAGAAACAGAATAAAAAGATGCAGGTGATGTGCTTAGCACATAACTGTTGAATGAATGCTGGCTAATACTATTGTTGTTGGACCAGAGAAGAGACTTCTAAGGAAGTTGGTGGACCTTCTGATGCCTTTAGTTCTGGAAGCTTAGGCTGTATTGAACCGTCCAGGAAATGCCTTCAAGGATCCTATTTTCAGCTCAGGTTGGGCAATGCTGTGGGCGCCTTCTTGCGCAATAACCTCTAATTCCTGGATCCGCCATCAGCGATAGATTCATCTTCCCACATGACATGCTCTCAAGCATAACTCCAACTTTGATTTGGGAGCCGCATTGACAAATACTTTAAAAACAAACAGTTGCACACAGTCAAGGTCCTCACCATCCATCCACCCTGCCAGCACCTCCCCAGCACTGCACAAAGAAAGGCAGAAATTCCTGCTGTTAGACCATCAGGGGTGTCCCACTCTTGTTACTTTAGACAGAATAATTCCATCACTGCAGCAAGACTGACCTCTTCATTAATCTAATGCCACAGGCCTACCGGCTTCTAAACAGAAGAGAAGTGAGCACGGATCAAAGTGGGTTATTATTGGCTCAAGTGAGCTCAAGGAGAATAGAGCCCAGAAATAGATGCATACGTATCTGGTCAACTGGCTTTCAACGAAGGCGCCAGGGCAGTTCAATGGAGGAAAGAAAAGTCTCTTTTCCACAAATGGTGCTGGAGCAACTGGAAAGCTTTATGGACAAAAATGGATATTCACCTATATATAAAAATTACTTCAAAATGGATCGTAAACCTCAATGTAAAATCTAAACCCCTAAAACTTCTAAAGGAAAACAAAAGAGAAAATCTTTGCAATGTTGGGATAGGCGAAGTGTCTTAGATATGGCACTAAAAGCTTGAACCATAACATAAAAAAAAAAAGAAAATTGGACTTCATTAAAGTAAAAAACCTTTGCTCTTCCAAGACACCAATAAGAAAATGACAAGACTGCACAGACAACACACACAGATCAGACAAAAGACTTGCCTCCAGAATGTATAAAGAACAGTTTAATAAGAAGACAAACAATCCAATAAGAGAATAGGCATAAGAGTTACCAGACAATTCCCAAAAGAAGAGATAAATGAATAGCCAATAAGCATGCAAAAAAATGCTCAACATTATTAGTCACCAAGGAATTACAAATTAAAACCACCATAAGATATCACTGCATACCCATTTGAATGTCTAAAATGGAAAAAACAAAAGTACGTGGAACGTCTAGGGCTCACATACATTGATGATGAGAAAGTGAAATGGTTCATCTACTTTAGAAAAGAGTTCAGAGGTTCGTTAAAAAGTTAAACATCTGTCTACCATATGACCTAGCCATTCCACGACCAGGTATTTACCCAAGAGAAATGAACATATACATATGTACAAAGACCCTTACACAAATGTTTATTGCATTTTTATTTATAATATCAAAAACTGGACAGAGGGGGCTTCCCTGGTGGTTGAGAGTCCGCCTGTCGATGCAGGGGACACGGGTTCGTGCCCCGGTCCGGGAAGATCCCACATGCCGTGGAGCGGCTGGGCCCGTGAGCCATGGCCGCTGAGCCTACGCGCTCGGAGCCTGTGCTCCGTAGCGGGAGAGACCACAACAGTGAAAGGGCCACGTACCGCAAAAAAAAACAAAAAAACAAAAAAACACTGGACAGAATCCAAATTCTATGAATAGGTGAAATAGTGGTATATCCATACAATGGAATACTACTCGGCCATAAAAAAGCATCACTGACTCATGCAACAACACGGATGAAACTCAGAATAATGAAGGTGGGTTCCAGACGCAAAGCAAAATGAAACATATACTAGGGACTTCCCTGGTGGCACAGTGGTTAAAAATCCGCCTGCCCGTGCAGGGGATGCCAGTTCAAGCCCTGGTCCGGGAGGATCCCACAGGCTGTGGAGCAGCTAAGCCCGTGTGCCACAACCACTGAGCCTGAGCTCTAGAGCCCACGAGCCACAACTACTGAGCCTGCACGCCTAGAGCTGGTGTTCCACAACAAGAGAAGCCACTGCAAAGAGAAGCCTGTGCACCGCAGCGAAGAGTAGCCCCCGTTCTCCACAACTACAGAAAGCCCGCGTGCAGCAACGAAGACCCAACACAGGCAAAAATAAATAAATAAATTAAAAAAAAAGAAAGCTATGTGCAAACACATAGCTTTATTAAAAAAAAAAGGAAATATGTAATATGCGGGTATATCTTGGAGATGTTGTGGATTTGGCTCCAGACCATCACAATATAGCGAATATCTCAATAAAGCGAGTCATGTAAATTTGTAGGTTTCCTAATACATAGAAAAGTTACATTTATACTATACTTTAGTCTACTAAGTGTGCAGTAACATTGTATCTATAAAAGCAATGTATATACCTTAATTTATAAAACTACTTTATTGCTGAAAATACTAACCCTCATCTTGAGTCTTCATCGAGTTGTGGGTAACATCAAAGATCACTGGTCACAGATCACCACAGCAAATGTAATTATAACGAAAAAGTTTGAGGTAGAGTGAGAATTACCGAAATGTGACGGAGAGACACAGAGTGAGCAAATGCTGTTGGAAAATGGCACTGAAAGACCTGCTCGATGCAGGGTTGCCACAAACCTTCAATTTATAGAAAATACGGTATCTGCGAAGCACAGTGAAAGGAGGTATGCCTGTATCATTCCACTTACGTAAAATTTTAGGTGTAATCTAATCTCTAGTGACAGAAGGCAGATAGTGGTTGCCAGAGGATGTGGTGTTAGAGGCAGGGGAGGGATTATTAAAGAGTCACAAGGAAACTAGTGAGGGTGATGGAAATATCCTCTTGCTTTTGGTGGTGATTTCATAGGCATAAAAAAAGTCAACCGTGGGATTTCCCTGGTGGTCCAGTGGGTAAGGCTCCATGATCCCAATGCACTGGGCCCAGGTTCAATCCCCGGTTGGGGAACTAGATCCTGCATGCATGCCACAAGTAAGAGTCTGCATGCTGCAACTGAGAGCCCGCAAGCCGCGACTAAGAAAGGATCCCACGTGCTGCAACTAAGACCTGGAGGAGCCTAAAGAAATAAATAGTAAAAAAAAAAAAAATGTTAATGCTGATTAAGCTGTCTAGTTTAAATATGTACGGTTCAAGTATCAATACATCCAGATGCTATGCTTGGCCACAAATGACCTCACATAGCTACACCAGATAGAAATCCTGCTCAGATCTATTATAATAGGATAAATATTTTAAGATGCTGTGAAGTGAGGGTTTAGTTTTCTCAGTGTAACCCACACGTTCAGTACCTGGGATGTGGACAGCACTGCTAAAAGTTACACTGTAGTCAATAACATGAAGAAAAAGTGTATGATGAGAGGGGCAAATGTAAAGTGTAGGCTAAATGTGACAGCTGTCATCAGAGGTACATAGTAAGAGGAGCTTCTGCTGAAATATGACTGATCTCATGCAGTTGCCAGAAACTCCCCTGAAGTGCCTGCTGGTGGCTCTGCCTCTTGAGAGTATTAACCATTTTAAATGTGAAAGTGTGGGTAGTCTGTCCTTTCAGTCCCTTGCATACAGTATGATTTGTTTGTCAGTTCAGGTGTTACCTGGGAAATTGCTCTGAAGGGGCTCTGATTGGTTCTCTTTTCCTTGCTGTGTAAGCCTAGCATTTTAACCAGAATATGATATGTCGGTGATCGGTCTGCCATGTTGCTCTCTTTCTATGATGCCTCTTTGTGTTTTCTGCTTCAAAAAAGGGCTTTTTAGCTTGAGGCTCATTAGGCCTTCGCCGTGTTTCCAAAGTAGGCAGAGACATCAGACCCACTGCCATTTTATAACAAGGAAACAAAACCTCAGATAGAAAAATAAAGTAACTGTATGAGATCCACCGTCAGAGACAACCATGGCAAATGGAACCAGGTCCTGGACTGGTCAGGAGGGCTCCTTCTTTTTCCATGGACTGTCTCCTGAAGTACCCCAGGGTTTGAGACCCAAAAGTCAGCTTTTAAGAAAAGCTAATACAACTGGTTCTGTTTCCCAGTTGAGAAAATATAGCCCAGAGACGTATTCTCACTGAAGATTCTAATTAAACTCCACATCTAGCATTTCCCACACTCAACTCAATGGGAGTGAACTCCTCTGCCCACCCCTGATATCTTCCCTGTGGCCTTGAAGATTCCAGCAGGACACCTGCTACCAAAAACCTGTCTTAGGGGGCTGCTGGGTTATGGTACCAAAACTGGAGAAGAGAAAGGAAGGCAGGGAGAGAGGGAAACGTGCTCACTCCTCTCCATGTCCTAGGAACGTCTGTGTATTTAAAGATACGGGTGTTTATCAAAGATGGGCGTTGCTGGGTCAAGGTCGAATATGCTGCTATTCAAATGTGTCTCTTCTTGACCTTGGGAAACTTATTTAATCTCTTGCTATGAGAATGAGAGAAGTTATCACTCTAACTTAGCAATTTTTTCTCTCTGTGAGGTTTTGAGAGCATTGTTATCTTTGGAAGGAAGAAAAAAAAATATTTTTTTCAAAAGGTGTTTGTTTAACACTTTAAGGTAATTACTTTTTCATTCACTTCCCTCAGTATAACATGGACAACAGAGTCCTCATAACATTTCTGTTCTTGTGTTTATTGTTTAGCTAATGGAGAGAATCATACTGAATGCCCTTCTATTTCTCAAGCGTTGACTGAAATACACCTGTGTATCTGGTGCGCACAATACATCCTAGTACAGCAGAGCATTTCGGACTAAGTTGCAGTGCTAGTACTTTGGAATAGTCTGCCTCTGTCTAGAATGTGAGTATTTGGTGACAAAGCCATACGTGTTACTGGATTGTTAGGGAAACAGTTGATACTGGGAAATAGTTGGGGGCGCACTGGGTAAAAATTCCTATTTCCTGAGTAATCCTATGAAAGTGGGCTCTCTTATCATCCGAGCCCCCATGGACTCAATATAGGATCTTTACCCTAAAGAACTTTCCGAACAGAGGTGAAACACGGGGACTAGGCTGACTGGGCACTCGTGAAGGTCAGCTGCTTTAGGAGGGACCCTGGACTTTCTCCTTTATTTTCTGTGCGGTGGCTTTTCAAAGTGGGGGGGGTATATGCGGAGAGGGTTATAAGAGGAAACAGCTGAGTTAAAGCTCTCACTGTTGAGAGCTGTGGCTGTCCACGTTTCCCCCCTTCTGCTAGTGAGAAGCAGCATTGGTGAAAGTTAGCGTTGCACAAGGTCTGCCTGCCGTCCTCCTATTTTAACTAACCCCCTCACCCCCACCCGAATCCCATTTAGAATTGCCCAGAAGCCACCCAGCCCATCCTCTGTGGTCCCATGGTACCTCCGGCTGACTGCTGGCCACACTGCGGTGTAATTTCCTGTCTACTCGCCTCCCTGAGTAGACTGGAGACTGAGGATTTAGCCTTGCTGTTCTCCCAGCACCTGATAGGGTTTGCCGTGTAGCAGAAACTCAGTAAATGTGTTGCATGCATGACGCCTCTGGCCCTACCAGGTGACAGGCTAGAACCACACTTAGGAAAAGATTGTAACCAGGAGGAGCTCATCTTTCAAGGCACTGCAAACAGAGATTGCCTGGGACCTCGCCACGGACGTCCTTCACCCCTGTGGGAGAAGCATCGCTTGCAAGGAGGGCTTATTCCAAACAGACCCACCCCCCTTCCCATTTATAGTCTAGAGTCCTCTCTGTGCTGTGGTGCTAGTGATGTATGTGAATAGGTGATGCACAGGTGAGGCAGCCCATATATATGGCTCCTTTGACCATCACCCTAAATTTTTGTGATACATATTTATATCCATAGGAAATCCAATATTGTATGTGTTATTACATCGATGGATATTGTATATATCACACTGCAACTTTTAAAATCAACATGTTTAAATCTAGACTATTTATGATGTTAATTGCCCATCATATAAATTCATGTACCTTTAACCCCTCTCCTGTTGATGGACATTGGGTTGTTTCCAGCTTTTTCACTATATCAAAACTGTTCGAATGAACCTTGTTGTACTATCATGGTAATATGTAGTGTGGGCAGATGGTGTTTCCAGAGGGTAACGTCTTGGAGAGGAATTTTTGGATAGTAGAAGGTGCACGTATTTTAATAAATACTGCCAATTTGCCCTTCACTGTGGCTGTACCAGTTTACGTTCTCCGAATGTCACCATATTTGATATCTTGCAACTTATCACAGTTTTTCAGTCTAATGGGTGAGAAACCGTATTTCATTTTAGTTTGCTTTCCCTTGATTTTTGGTGAAGTTGATTACACTTAAAAAATCATTTATTTTGTCGTTTGTGTTTCCTCTTTTATAAGCTGCTACTTTGCCCATTTCTCTTTTGTCCTTTTCTTATTGGTTCTTAGGGTTATTTATATGTTCTGAGTATCAGTCTCGTCATATACAAGTTGCAGATAATTTTAGAAGTAACCCCTTGCTCCAGCCTTCCATTTTGGTGTAATGAAATTTATCAATCCTTTCCTTTAAGGGGTTGTGGTGGTTGTGTTTCCCTGGAGAAGGAAGGGGGTTAAGAGTGCTTTTACTCCTGTGAATTAGATAATGATAGTACATGAATGCAAATAAATGAGTGGATGAATGAATAAATAAATAAATCCATCCATCCATCCACCCATCCACCCATCCACGCATTCATCCATCCACCCATCCATCTGTTGGTTTATGCATAATCCTCCAGTAACACAAACTGAGAGTCTGCATTAGGTTTTTTTTTAGGATAAATGGTTACTTCTCATTCCTGCTATTTCCTTTCATATGAAAGAATCATCTATTAAAATAATCTTGGCCTGTCTCTGCCCTTTCTTTCACTCTTCCCCAGGAAAGAAGTTGCTTTCTTATCTGATTGATGTATTGGGGAGAAGGGCCTCTCCCTATCTCTCTTTGAGATCTGTCTGTCTGCAGAGAGCACAAGTTCTCTTAACCTTTGCTCATTTGATACAAAGGCTCTTCCTCCCCTGGGAAGACCTGTGCTTTTCCTGTCGGTCTATTTATGGAGATCAGATCTGGAAACCAGTTTTGCAGCACATCTAAGCCATGTTCTCCAACATCAACTTTAATGGTAATAAAACTTACATTTTGCTTAAGAAAAAAAAAAAAGAATACCTTACCACCCTGATGCCATAAAGATATATGCCTTTATCTTCTTACTTTCTTTTCATGCATGTAAGAAATTAGACTTTACAATTAGACCTTTAGTTCACCTAGAATTTATTTTTGTGTTTGGTATAAGGTAGACATCCAATTTTGTTGATTTTTTTTTTCCCCACCCTCAGGTGATTATACTACGTTCCCATCACGATTTCAAAGGCTACAACCATCATAAGCCAAATTCCCACGGGTGTGTGGCTGCCTTTGTACTTGAGGTTCTGTTCCGTGGACCTTTTGGTTCATTCTGTTCTAGTGTCATACTTTTAGAATTTCTGTAATTACAGTAAGTCTTAACGTTTGGTCACCCTCTTTTCTAGGGTTTTCAAAGTGGTTTTGACTAACGTTGCATTTCTAGTACTTCTTATGAATTTCAAAGTCAGCTTGGCAACTGTAATGAAAAATCCTCTTGAAGTATTGTGTGAGTTGCTTTCAGTTCATTAATTTTGAGAGAACTGGCTTTTTTAAGCTATTTAATCGTCCCCTCCATTTCATCTTTCTCCATTCAGGTTTTCCTTTATGTCCTGTAATGAAGTTTTATAATCTTCTCCATACGGACCTTAGACATTTTTGTTAGGGCTATATTCCTGTATAGTTTTTGAGTTCTGTTGCTTTATATATATTTCATTTTCTAAATTATTACTGCATAAAAGAGGTAATGATGTTTGAATATAGATTTTGTTAGCCTGTAACCTTGCCGACTTGTAAAAATTAGTTTTGTTTTTCGGTTGATTATTTTGGATATATTATATGATGACAGTTTCTCCCTTCCAGCTGTAACAGGATATATTATATAATGACAGCTTCTCCCTTCCAATTGTAACATTTTTCTTTTTTTCTTGTCTTGTTGCTTAGCCAAGATCTTTAGTACAATATTGAATGGTTTGCTGCTGATTTTGGAGTGATGGCTCCATTTCTGTTTTGCTAGGAGGGTTTTTTTTTTTAAATCACAAATATGTGTGGAATTTTGAGTAATTTTTCTGTGTACTCTGAGATATTTCTTTTCTTTAACATGTTCATATTTTAATTAATCAATAGTCTAATATTAAGTCATCCTTGCATTTTCAAATAAACCCTGCTTGGCCGGATAGTATTATTATATTATTCCATTGCTGGTTTCCACTTACTATTTCATTTAGGATTTTTGTATCTATGCTCATAAGTGACATGGGGTCTAAAGCCCCTGTCCTTGTGTATCACATGTAATGGGTTATGTAAGCTTTTCTTCTTTTTCTGTGCTTTGGAGTACTGGTTGTAATGTAGGAATTACTTGTTCATTTAAGTTTTAATAGAACTCAAACTTGGGGCTGCTGCCCTTTGGAGAGACTGTGAAGGATGCTGTTTGTTAAAATAGTGAACTCTGGGGCCAGACCGCCTGCATGAATTAGCTGTCGCACTGGGACCAGTTACTTTCCTCTTTGGTTCCAGTTTTCTCATGTGTAAAATAAACATAACATTAGTGCCTCGCTCATAGAGTTGTAACGCTTAACTCAGTTAATGCACATAAAAAGCATTTTAAAAAGTGTCCAACAGTCCTACAATAGGTGTTTGCTGCTTCTATTATTATGATCATTATTATTATTATTGAGGCTTTTTTCTCACCATCTCAAATATTTTATAGTTTATGTTTTTGGAACATTTTTCAAAATTTGTTTTTCTAGAAAATTGCCCATTTTATTTAGGCTTTCAAATTTATTGCATTAAAGTTGCTCATATTACTCTCATATGATTTAAAAATCTCTAATGCATCAGTACTTATGGGCCCTCTTTTATTACTAGTGTTTATTGATGCTCTTTTTGTCTCTGAAGCTAGCTTGCCAAAAGTTCTATTTATTTTTTAAAAAAACCTGCTTCTGATTCTGTAGATCGAGTGGATTTTCTTTCTAGTTCATTAAGCTCTCATCTTTATTTTGTTCACACTCAGTTTTAGGGGGCGGGTAAGTGAATTTCATGTTTGTTTAGTTTTCCTTTTTAGGTTTTGCTTTTGGCATATCGTTTTTCTTTTTTGTTCTCAAACTATGAGAGAGACAAAATATTCATTTATGTGAGGACCTAGCAAAGTCAGTTTGCTCGGAAGGGTGCTGTGTGCGGCATTTTTCCACATTGTCTCTTTTAGGTGTTAAGAAGCTTTCAGATTCTGGCATAAACCACACTCTCCTGTGTAAACTGTGTCAGTAACAACCTCTGCTGTAGCCCCAGTATTTATAAGTGTGAGGAACAATTCAGGTTCTTTAGTGGTTGCCCACCAATGAGTGCTCTTAGGGTAACCATCTGATGGACCTGGTCCGGAGCGTGAGTGTGTTACCTAGTGTGATGGTCAATTTCATGTGTCAACTGGTGAGGCTGTAGTCAGTCGTTCAATCAAACACTCATGTAGGTGTTGCTGTGAAAGAATTTTGTGGATGCGATTAACACCTATTATCAGTTGACTTTAAGGGGATTATCCTTGATAATCTGGGTGGGTTTGATCCAGTCAGTTGAAAGGCATTAAGAGCAATTCTGATGGGACTTCTTCCCTGGCGGTCCAGTGGTTAAGACTTCACCTTCCAGTGCAGGGGGTGTGGGTTCGATCCTTGGTCAGGGAGCTAAGATCCCACATGCCTTGCGGCCCAAACACCAAAACGTTAAAGAGAAGCAGTATTGTAACAAATTCAATAAAGACTTTAAAAATAGTCCACCTCAAAAAAAATCATTTTAAGAAGAAAAAAAAAGAGCAATGCTGAGGCTTCCCTGAGGAAGAAGAAATTCTGCCTTAGAGTCCCAGCCTGCCCTTCTGCTTGGCCCTGTGGATCTGGGACTTGCCTAGCCAGCCCTTAATCACATAAGCCAATTCTTTGCAACACATCTGTTTCTTTTTTTAAATCCCAAACTCCTGTTTATCTCTCCTCCTGCCCCCATCATTTCCCCTTTGGTAACCAAAAGTTTGTTTTCTGTCTGTGAGACTGTTTCTGTTTGTAAGTAAATTCATTTGTATTATTTTTTAGATTCCACATATAATTGATAATATATAATATTTGTCTTTCTCTGTCTGACTTACTCCACTTAGTATGGTAATCTGTAGGTCCATCCACTTTGCTGCAAATGGCATTATTTCATTCCTTTTTATTGCTGAGTAATATTCCATTGTGTGTGTGTGTGTGTGTGTGTGTACATACACATACTACATCTTCCTTATCCATTCATCTCTCGATGGATACTTCGGTTGCTTCCATGTCTTGACTATTGTAAATAGTGCTGCTGTAAACATTGGGGTGCATGTGTCTTTTCAAATTAGAGTTTTTGTCTTTTCTGGATAGATCCCAGGAGTAGGATTGCTGGATCATATGGCAATTCTATTTTTAGTTTTTTGAGTAACCTCCATACTGTTTTTCCACAGTGGCTGCACCAATTTACCAACAGTGTGGGAAGGGTCCCTTTTCTCCACTTCCTCCCCAGCATTTATTATTTGTAGACTTTGATGATGGCCATTCTGACCGGTGTGAAGTGATACCTCATTGTAGCTTTGGCAATACATCTCTTAATATCTATGTCCTACTAGTTCTTTTTCTCTGGCTAATACACTCAGAAATTACTGCTCTGAAATATTTTCTTTACGTTGAGTTTTAATTTTTATCCAAGCTGTATGTGTTTATAACCTAAATAGTCAATTATTCTATAAGACTCATAAAAAATAACCCCCTTCCCAGAGGCAATCATTTATAACTCCTTTCAACTTCCACATCTCTAATGTACATATGTTGCTCCTTCTTGCTTTCTCAGTTATAGTCATGATTTCTTGACTTCCCACGCTGGGTGTCCCTTTAACCATTGCCATTGCCCAATAACTACCCAGTATATTTACATTGTTATTTTTGTTGGATCGATATTCAACATTGTTATTATGATGGTAAATGTTATTAGTAGCTGAGCCCTATAGTCTTGAGTGATTTGCTTTTCCCTTTAGTGCATTACATTTTGTGTTCCCTGATACTAATAAATGAATATGTAATATAAATTACACACACACACACATGCACACTCTGGGTCTCCTCCACAGTTGCCATCTTGGGATCCATTTATTGTAATCCTGGAGATTCATTTTACTTTTCTCTTGGGTCATATCTTATTGAATCTCATGTTGTCATCTTTCATGGTTTACTCCATTGTTTTGGAGGAGCACATCCTGCAGTAGCTTCCTAAGAACAGATACAGGGAAGGCAGTTTTTAATTTTTTTTTTAGACTTTGAATGTCTGAAAATATTGGTATTCTATCCTCACACTTTATTCGGTAGTTGTCCTGAGTTTACTCTTTGAATTTTGAAGGCACGAATCCACTGTCTTTTAATTTCTAAGTGTTGCTTTTGAGAAGTTTACCGCTATTCTAATAACAAATTATCCAACCCCCCTTTTTTCCCACAGCACTGTTTTTCCTCTCAGTAAGCTTGTAAGATCTTCTGTTTGTCCTCAGTGTTCTGAAAGTTTACAGTTAGTATTAGCCTTGGTGAGGATTTCTTTTTTCATGTATTGTGCTAGGCCCTCAGACCCTTTAATTCTGTAACTCATCCTTCAGTCCTGGGAAATTTTTTTAAATTATTTTATTATTAATGATTTTTGTTTTTTTGCTATTGTTTTCTCTGTTCTGTATTTTTAGGCTTTCTATTACTTCAAATGTTGGACTTGTTTTCTAATTTTCTTTTCTTTGTCTCCTATATTTTATTTTTATTGTGTTTTTGTTCTACTTCCTGAGAGATTCCCTCAACCTTATCTTCTGATGCTTTTGTTAAGTTGTTAATTTCTGTTATTATACTTTTAAGTTCTAAGAAGTTTTAAATTTATATGTTCTTTTCAAAACATCCTTTTCTTGTATGACAGGTGCAATGTCTCCTATCTCTGATGACAGTTACGATAATTTTTAACAGTTTTCTTCTGTTCACAAATGGCTTCCCCAAATTCTAGTGATTGTTGGCTGTCTGATTATACTTAAGAAGAGTATACTCATGATTGTGTGTGGGTGAGTTTTGTCATATGTGATTTTTTTTTTTTTTTTTGGCGGTACGCAGGCCTCTCACTGTTGTGGCCTCTCCCGTTGTGGAGCACAGGCTCCGGACGCGCAGGCTCAGCGGCCATGGCTCACGGGCCCAGCCGCTCCACGGCATGTGGGATCTTCCCAGACCGGGGCACGAACCCGTGTCCCCTGCATCGGCAGGCAGACTCTCAACCACTGTGCCACCAGGGAAGCCCCAATCATATGTGATTTTAATTCAAGGACTGGGGTTTATAACCTGGTATTTGAATCCATGGGTGGAATTTAGGGGATTCATGAACTCTAATTAGAAAGAAGTTGTGTTTTTATTTTGATTTAACCGCTATCGGAAATTTAGCATTTTCTTCCATCATAAAATTAGGCAACAAGCCACAGTTGTCATATTAGCGTAGTTGTGACTTTGTCACCAATAAAAATCAGATTTGTTTTTTATCTAAGATTGGTTTTGGCAGATATTTTAAAATATCTTTTGTGCTTATCACGACTTAAAATCACTGTACTTATTAGATCTGCTATTAAATACATTAATTTAGAAGCACTTATATTATTAAAGCACAGTGTTTGTTTTATATCTTAGTAAGTGTCTGCTAATATAATTGGTTTCCGTAGGATGGCTCCTCTTAGATTCCGTGGCCATGTCCAGAGATGAGAGTGCTAGTGCCCCAATGAGCCTTGCGCTCCTATCTTGTATGAGAACAGAGCAGTCAGACGGATGCTTCACTTAGAAGCCAGGCTGTGTCTGGGAGTGGCAGCCAAGCACTTCAAAGTCCCTTCTTGTCACCGAGGCAGTCGTAGTGCCTCAGCTGATGCTGCCTGTCCCTCCTCTCCTTCATCCTGTGATCCTGCCTACCTCAGCATCCTGACGCCTGTGGAGCCGGGCATCTGCTTCCTTCACAAGACTTTGCAGGGACTCCACGGTCAGGTTGGCCAGTGTGGCCAAGACCCGCTAGGGACTGGGGCTCCCAGTTTGTCTGTAAGTCCCGCCAGTGACCCCCATGTCCACCAGCTGCAGAACCTCCTGGCTACTAAACCTGATTATCTAAACACCAACTCTTGACCCTCCCAACATCAGAATGGTTCGATGCTAATTTAAAAATTGTGAAGTCACTTCATGTGACTCCATGGCAATTTGTCAGTATAATTTAATAACCAGGGGAAATTGCGGGCTCCTGCTCGGTGTCATTTCCTCCACATCTGCCAGCTTTTCTCATCTGTGCGGGTGGGGCAGGGAAGGGGGTGATGAAAAGATCTGAGGCTGAGAGTGACTTTTCATTTCACCTGGGGTCATAAATCAATGCACATTTCTTATTCAGCCAGCATTCGTATTTCCCTGGGTAATTCTATAACATGTAGTGTCAGAATGGTTTAGAATTTGTCCTCATTAGGAAAGCAAAGGACGCCTTTTAAAAAATTTTTTTGCAGACGTAGCAAGTAAGCGAGCCTCCACATTCCCCCACAAGCTGTCACACAGCTTATGAAAAGGGAGAGTGTTGGTCTCTGGGGGAATGGGCAAGTTGTATGTTCAGACGTGACCTCTGGCTGGTGTTAGTGGCCACAGCTCCCTGGGACCTGGAATTGCCACCAATAGTGTCACCTATGATAAGGAATAAGCTTAGTATAGGAGGTGATAAGTGGCACTGCAGAAAAGTCAGTGCTACCAGAGATTTTTCTGTGAGCAGCACTGTGAGTCAGAAGGCTTTAAGATGAGGCTGTATGGGGAAACGGGGGTGTTGGCAGGGGGCACCGAGAAACTCAGTGTTGCAATGTTAGAAACTGCTGCTGGCAGCTGGCCTTCCAGAAACAGGGATCGTCAGAAGATGAGTTGGATTTACAGGTGTTAATTCACACCCCCCACTTCTATTTTGATGTACAGGGTATTGGTGGAAGAGATGGTGGAGGTGCCTTAGTCCTTTCTAGCTGCTGTAACAAAATATCGTAGACTCAGTGACTTTAAGAGCAAACATCTGTTTCTCACAATTCTGGAGGCTGGAGAGTCCGAGAACAAGGTGTCAGCAGATTTGGTGTTTGGCAAGAGCTCTCTTCCTGGCTCACAGAGGGCCGCCCTTCTTGCGGTGTCCTCACGTGGCAGAGAAAGAGATCCTTTCTCTTCTGTCTGTCCTTACAGGGGCACTAATCCCATCATGAGGGCCCCACCCTCGTGACCTAATTACCTCCCAAAGGCCTCACCTCTAAACACCATCACACTGGGGATTAGTGCTTCAAATAGGACGTTTTGGGGAACACAAACATGCAAGGAGAGTGGGTGAGGTTCTATTTTAGCCCAGCCACTTGTGAAGGGGTTGGAAAGTTGCATTGGGACATCCTGGCAGCCATGATCTTGGTCAGTGGTGGGACTGGCCTTTTTGGAGGCTGCTCTCAGATGCTGATGGAAGAGGTGGTTCTAGTAGTTCTCCACCTGAGTTCACGCCACCCTGATATTTTGACCCAAAGGTTCAGCTCTCCTGGTGGCAGGTGGTTTCCTATGTAAGGGGAGAGGGTCAGACCCCATCAGACTCCTTCCTGTGTCTTTGCTTGTTCCTTGTGTCAACAACTGTCTATCTTTATTGGGAACCTAAAGAAAAAAGCCTGGTGTCAACAGGGGGCATATAGATTGAATTATTAAAAAAACCTTTTATGTGAAAATAATCACCGGAATAAGACTCAACAATGCAGAACGCACTGTTGATACCTACAGCAACAGGGACGAGTCTCAAAAACATGTTGACAAAAGAAGCAGAGAAAACAACACATACTATAGATTCCATTTATATAAAATACAAGAATAGACTAAATCTCTGACGATTGAAGTCAGAAAGTGGTTGCAGGAGGTGGAGCAAGGGACATGAAGGAACTTTCTAGGGTACTGGAAATGTCCCTAGACATTTTGTTTGGGGCAGTGTTTAAATGGGTGTTACCATTGACAGAATTCATCAAATTGAATGTCTAAACTTGCACATTTTATCATGTTAATTACACCTCAATAAAAAGTATATAACAATTAAGTCAAAATTGAATCCCTAGGTGCCTTTTGGAGACAGGGAGTCAATGGTGATAAACTGTAGCCCTGTGATGGCTGAACTCGAGGTATGGTCTCCTTGCTACTTTTTGACCATTTGCCAGGTCATAAACTCTATTTGCTCCTTGTCTAGACCGTTTGCTAGCCACTTACTACTTTATTCCAGTTCAGTCCAACCTGTTTCTAAATCAGCACTGTCCAACAAAACTTTCTGTGGTGCTGGCAGTGGTCTAAATCTGCACTCTCCAGTATGACAGCCAATAGCCCTGTGTGGCTTTTGAGCACTTGGAATGTGGCTAGTCAAATGAGTTTTCCGTTTTATTACAGTAAGTCCCCTACATACGAACGAGTTCCATTCCAAGAGGGTGTTCGCAAGTCCAATTTGTTCGTAAGTCCAACAAAGTTAGCCTAGGTACCCAACTAACACAATTGGCTATATATAGTAGTGTACTGAAAAGGTTTATAATACTTTTCACACAAATAATACATAAAAAGCAAACACAAAAAATAAAACATTTTAATCTTACAGTACAGTACCTTGAAAAGTACAGCAGTACAGTACAACAGCTGGCATCCAGGGACTGGCATCGAGTGAACAGGCGAGAAGAGTTACTGACTGGAGGAGGGAGAGGAGTGGGAGATGGTAGAGCTGAAGGATCGTCAGCAACAGGAGACGGAGGGCAAGCTGCCATTTCACTCAACGCCTGACGTTGATGGCATGGGTTCTGGCTCCTTGCTGGATTCAATTCTATCTACCCTCTTGAAAAAACGATCCAGTGATGTCTGGGTAGTAGCTCTTTTTTTCTCATCATAGATGACACACTAGCACTGGATTGCGTTCTGAACAGCTGTTGCAACCTTCGTGTACCGTTCTACGTTCAGGTCCTGAGCCTCAGAAACTAACAGTGCTTCCTCAAATAAAGAAAATCCCCTTGCCGTTTCCTACGTCATGTATCTCTTTGGTTCTTCAGTTCTTCTTCCTGTCTCTCTTCATCCTTTCTCTGGGCCTCCAGGGCCATCAGGTCTTCATTAGGAAGCTCCACATTTGCATCTTTGAAAGTTTGCGACTTGAAGGTTCGTATATAGGGGACTTACTGTAATTTTAAATTTAAAGAGCCAATATGTGTTTGAATGTGAAAAGCGCTATTAAAAAAAATAACAATCAGACTATAGGGGAAGGATTATTAGTCAGGGACCGTCTCACTGAGAAGGTGATATTTGAGCAGTGATATGACAGAGGTAAGGGAGTGAGTAGAAACAGCATGTGCAAAGGCCCTGAGGCAGGAGCATGCTCAACGTGTTTGAGGAGCAGGGAGGAGGCTGGGGTGGCTGGAGCCGAGAGAGAGAAGGGGAGAGCGGTAAGGTGAGGGCAGAAGGGTCAGCTTCATCCAGTGAGTTTAGTTGGGTTTGGCTTCACTGAGTGGAGCTGGAAAAGATCATCATCTTATGACCTTATGTGACCATCAGGTCACAGTGACCCTCATCTGCCAGGTCACCAGACGGTGTGTGGGGCAGTGCAGGGGCCCTACATCCTCCTGGGAAAAAGCTGAGCGAGGCCCAGATCTGTCTGACCAGGTCTCCTGAGCTAGTGTGTAAGAACCAATGTCCCATGTCAGTACAGGGATCCTCCCTGGATCCGGTTTTATCAGCTCTGCCCTGATTGCCTTTGAATCCTAAAATTAGCCCTGTGTCCAGCCTGGGCTTAGAGAATTAGAAGGGGTTGGTGGTGCCAGGCTGCTCAGGAGGGGGTGGAGAATGGGTGGGAGCCTCTGCTGTCCTGGGGGAGCCACCTGCTCTACCTGAGCCTCAGCTGCCCCACCTGCAGCATGGGTTACATGATCTCTAGGCTCTTTTATAGTTCTAATACTCTACGATTTTAATTAAGATCACTTCATGTTTATACAGAAGGTATGCTCTCTCTTGTCTGGTGCTGGGCCAGATTTGGGGGGCTGGTGGTGGTGATGCTGGGGGCCTGGGGAGGGGGCATGTCTCCAGGACCTGATCTCTTAGGTGACACAGGACTAGTCTTGGCACAGCCCAGAGAATTTGGGGTGGAGAGCTTTTTATACCCCAGGGGTCTATCAGGTTCCTGGAATTTCTCTCTAAGTGATTTATTCCACTGAGTCAAGGTGTTGCTTCTCACATTTGGGGATCAACAAAGTTAAAACATTACAGAGTTAAGGCATTACTGGCTCTTGGAAAAGACATGCCACTTAGATGGACTGACCTTTGGCCTTCATCCTATGCTGTCTGGAAGGGAGAGGCCGTGTTGAGAGCGGGCTGAGGGGCCTTCTCCTCAGCTGTCCTAAAGTTTGGGTTGGGGGTCACGGGCTATTGCCCAGAAGGACAGGAGGCGCTCAGCAGCCCCGGAGACGGCAATGGGAAGGGCGGTCACAGTCGAGCCGTCGTGTCCCACAGCCCTGGCTGTAGGGAGCAGAGGGGTGTGTTCAGACCCAGCTCGTGTGTGGCATCCTGGAGCGTGAGTGCGGCCGTGAGGATCTGTCAACCCAGGATCCTCCTGGCGTCGCAGAATATTGGCCTTGCTGCACTGATGTCCTGCTTCCGTCCAGAAGTCCAGGGACACAGCTGGTGCTCAAGAACCATCTCTGGGGTAGTGTTTCTTCCCACTCCAGGGTACATTCCAGCATCCCATTTGATCATGGGAAAACCAGCCAGCTTAACCCTCTACCCTCCCCTCTCCCACCACCCTAGGAATGCATTTACCCAGTTAGATTTTTAATCTTAAGCTCCCTACTTCCACAGAGGGTCAAGGTGACGGACAGCTGTGTGGATAAACATTTCTGCAGCATCCATTAAAACTGCCTGTGAAAGACTTTGCTGATTATGATTTTGGTGTCTCTGTGCAGTGTAGCATTCCATATCACAGATATATATATATTTTTTATTGCATTGGGCATAGTGGATGAGAAAGGACCTCTCCTCTCAGTGAGCTCACAGGAGAGGGAGACAGTGAAGGAAGGGCAGGTGTCAGAACCAGAAGAAAGAACATGGTTCAGGGGTGCATGGAGTGGAAATGTTGTCAAGAAATGCTTAATAGAAGAGGAAACACTCGAGATGAGTCTATTAAAGGAAGTGTTTATCCACCCAGACAGTGGAAATACAGCAGTAGAGGAAATTCATGAGACTCGACGGCAGCCCACCTGGGTCCATGTTCCACCACTGACCTGTCAAGCCTCTGATCTAATATTTATAGTGACCATGCTGTGATCTCTGTCCTCTGCCTCACAGTATGACAATGGACATTAAGTCCCTTGTAATAATGTGCATAAGCTGAGTTATGTAAATATTAGGGGTCATCACCTGGGGGTTCCCTGAGATAAATTGATTTTTTTTAAAAGTTAGCTTTGGGACTTCCCTGGCGGTCCAGTGGTTTAAGACTTCGCCTTCCAGTGCAGGGGGTGTGGGTTCAATCCCTGGTCGGGGAGCTAAGATCCCACGTGCTTGTGGCCAAAAAACCAGAAACATAAAACAGAAGCAATATTGTAACAAATTCAATAAAAACTTTAAAAAATTAAATAATAAAAGATAAGTTAAAAAATAAGCTTTATTGAGATGTTAATGTACATGCAGTAAAATTCCACCCATACAATTTGATGGGTTTTGATAGATGTTTATACAGAACTACCACCACCTTGAAGATAGAGAATGTTTCTGTCTCTCCAAAAAAGTTCCATCAGGCACTTTTGCAGTCATCAATTACCTCTTCTCCCCAATGGCTGATCTGCTTTCTGTCAGCATGGTTTTCCTTTCTAGAATGTAATAGAAATGAAATCATGAACTGTTTAGTCTCTTGCGTCTGCTTTCTTTCACTTGATGCTTTTCAAGTGCAGCCGTGTTCTTGCTGAATGCAGCACTAGTTCACTCTTTTTCGTTGCTGAGTAGTATTCCATCGCATGGCTGTTTCACAGTTCATCTATCCACCACTTGTTGGACATTTAGACTGTTTCCAGTTTTTCGATGCTATGAAAATGGTAGGTAAGAACAGTGGTGTGCAGGGTTTTGTGTGGACTTATGCTTTTGTTTCTCTTGGATAAATACCAAGAAGTAGAATTTCTGGGTCCTATGGTAAGTCCATATTTAACTTTCTAAGGACTGGCCGGTCTCTTTTACAAAGTGGCTGTACCATTTTATACTCATTCCCGCAGTACAGGAGAATTCCAATTGTTCCAAATCCTTACCGTAATCTGTATTCTCTCTTTAGTTTTACTGATTCTAATGGGTATGTAGCAGTATCTCATAGTGGTTTTGGTTTACATTTCCCTGTTGACTAAGGATGTTGCTATCTTTTCATGTGCTTATTTGCTAGTCATGTATCTTCTTTGGTGAAGTGTTTGTTCAGATCTTTTGCTCATTAAAGAAAAAATTGAGTCATCTTTTTTCTTCTTATTGAGTTGTAGAAATTCTTAATATATTTTGGATAGAAATCCTTTAGCAAATGTGTTTGCAAATTTTTTTCCCCCGGTCTGTGACTTTCCTTCATTACTTGGATGGTGTCTTTCAAGGAGTGAAAGTGTTTAATACTTTTGGTGTGAGGAAATATGGTATCTTGGTGTCGCTTTTTTTTTTCTCTTTAATAAATTTATTTATTTTTGACCATGTTGGATCTTTGTTGCTGCGCATGGGCTTTCTGTAGTTGCGGTGAGCGGGGGCTACTCTTCATTGCAGTGCGCGGGCTTCTCACGGCGGTGGCTTCTCTTGTTCCGGAGCACGGGCTCTAGGCGCACGGGCTGAGTAGTTGTGGCTTGCGGGCTCCAGAACGCAGGCTCAGTAGTTGTGGCACACAGGCTTAGTTGCTCCTCATGTGGGATCTTCCCGGACCAGGGCTCGAACTCGTGTCCTCTACATTGGCAGGCGGATTCTTAACCATTGCGCCACCAGGGAAGTCCCTCTTGGTGTAGTTTTGGTTTTTGTTTCTTTTATGAGTGTGCTTAGGCATCTTTCATATGTTTAAAATTTGTTTTATTTTTGCCCATGTCCCTTACCCATTTTCTATTAGTTTTTTAATCTTTTTCTTTTGGATTTCTAAGAGCTCTCTGTATTAGGGAGACTAACCCTTTGTGATAACATTTTTCCTAGTTTGTATTTGTATATAACCTATCCTGTGCATATGTTTTAGTTTTTCATGTAGTGAAATATATCAGTCTTTTATGGCTTTGTGATGGTTATAAAGGCCTTCACCACTACAAGGTCATAAAGAAGCTTGCCAGAATGGATGTGATTTACGGAAGCATTTACCTTTAATATGCAGTTTAATATGCAGTTATCCTGGGCTTCTGAGTGAGTGGCTAGTTGTCTTAACCTTTTTGCCCTGATCTTCTATCCATTCAATAAAGATCCAGTTGTGAGAAATCACAGGGGCCCAGCATAGGTAACGGTGGAAACAGAATACCTAAGGAGGAAATGCCTGTCCCTCTGTTTTTACAGGGTTCACATTCAGCAATGTTAGAGCTGTTTAGGAGGCCATGGTTGAGGCATCTTGGTACAGATTACAGCCAGGAACAAATCTAGGTCCTGCCATTAGCTGAGTGACCCTGGGCAAGTCATTTAACCTCTCTGCATCTGTTTCTACACCTTTCAGATGTCTGCTTGACTGGGCTATGAGGATTATGTGGGACATGACAGGTGTGGCTGCACTTTGAGAGAAGCTACCGGTGGTGCAAACCTACTCGGGTTGCAATTTCTCATCCTCAGCCAGGTCTGCTCTGTCTTCCTGACTCTCGGGAAGGAATCCTCTCAGAAGCTCCTTGTCACTCAGGACTGTCTTAGCTCAGGATGCCATAACAAAATACCATAGACTGGGTGGCTTTTATTTGTCATATTTCTGGAGAACGCAACTCCAAGATCAAGGTGCCAGCAGAGTCAGTGTTGGTGAGGGATCTGTCCTTGGGTCAGACAGCTGCCTTCTCACCGTGACCTCACCTGACCTTTCCTCAATGTGTGTAGGTGGAGAGAGAGAGAGAGAGAGAAATCTATTCCTCTCATTATAAGGGCACTAATACCACCATGAGGGGCCCCTCCCTCATCTCCATCTCTAAATACCATCACAGTGAGGGTTAGGAATTCAACATAGTGCATTTGGGGAGGGCACAAACAGTCCATAGCAAAGACTGATGTCTTGAGCAGGCTGATGACTACTTCTCTGTGACATTATGCTCATGCTAACAGTAGATGTGGTTGCTGTGTGGAGAGAGGAGAGC
Source organism: Stenella coeruleoalba (assembly GCF_951394435.1). Taxonomy (NCBI): domain Eukaryota; kingdom Metazoa; phylum Chordata; class Mammalia; order Artiodactyla; family Delphinidae; genus Stenella; species Stenella coeruleoalba. Next base: position 33,786,307 of record NC_137151.1, on the reverse strand, counting down.
CAGGTGGGCTCTGGGTGGGAAAATCACAGCAGAGTTCTAGGATGTTGAAAGCTGTTTTTGGGCAAGGGCGTTGGCAGGTCTGTGCCAGCCCAGGTCCTCCGTGGGTCCTTCTTCAGGGTTTATTTTTTCTGAAGCAGATCAGCACAGCAATGGTGAGCAAAGCCTGGATGAGGCTTCAAGGTGGCCACAGTCTCTGTTTTTCCAGACTTGGGGAAGGCAAATGTTCCTTCAGAGCTGATCCTGGGAGCAGACTGTGGTTGCTAGGAATAATCCACAGATAGAAAAAACCTGAGTTTTGCATGTTGGCTTCTGCATATTTAAATATATCATTTACTCTGTGCCAGGCACCTTTGGAGCACTTTGGAACATCCTTACGGAGGAGTATGTGAGGCTCGAGCAGCGTAGCGGAACCTCTCTAAGTGGTGAGGACAGGGCATTGTTGCAGGGATGGGGCCGTGCAGGATGACGGGAGCTGCTGCTCCGGAATCTGGGCCTGAACTCAGCAGGGCTCCCTGGCAGGAGGGAAGCACTGCAGGAAAACTTGGGACCCTGAAAGTGGCCTGAATCCACATCTGCCCCTCACGGTCTCAGCCTCGGTGACAGGGGTGACCTGCAGAAGAAGCCTGTGTCATGAAGCTGCACACATGTCTGGCTCAGGACTCAGAGAAGCTGGAGGAGGGGATCCAGTGGGAGCTGGCAGAGCTGAGGGCCTGGCTTCTACCCCACCCCCAGGCCGACCCAGTGGATCAACAACACGTGCACGACAGCACCTGGTGCCCTGTACCTGCCTTCAGGGACGAGGGGCCGCCACTTCACCTCCACCTTCTGAATCTCACACAGGTGTCTCTGGTGGCCGAGTGTGACTTGGAAACACCTAGCAAGGGAATTCCAGGAAACATAGTTCCTGCTGATCCCTGTGGATACACTACACAGCTACCAGGGGTGGCAGGTCTCTTCTTTTTTTGCATTTTACAGATGCGTGAACGGAGGAGGAGATGGGGGGAGGTTCTGTGACTTGCCCAGAGTCACACAGTTATTAAGTGAGGATTCTGCTCCGGTGCCTTTAACTATCATACAATGCTTCTGTTATACTTGATTACATCAGAAACCCCATCTCCCGTTCCTCCGGGATTCCAGTCCATGGGAGGCTTCTCTAAGGTGAAGGATGGGTTCCAAACACCGCTTCGCCCTTGATAAGCCACTGTGGACCCCAATCATAGTTTCTCTTACGTTTTTTTTACATTGCACCATGTGTGCTTCTTTCTAGGTAATAAAGTCCCTATGGTTTCTTTTATAGCGATGCTTCCCATACTTTGGGGCTCACCATTAGCACCTAGCGTGGCTGTTTGGTGCAATAAGTGAGTGTGTGGGTACTGCGTTTGGGGCCTTTAATAACAGTTGCTACAATTTATCGCACATCCGCTGCCTGCCGGAGGCTGTGGGTATCACACTGCTCTTTATGGAAGAGAGAATTGAGATTTGAGAGCTTGGGTTTGTTTCCCTAGTAAGCAATGAAGTCTAGATTTGAGCAAAGATCTGCTGGCGGGTCACTGCCCTTTGTCAGCCAAGCCCCCGTTCAGCAGTTTGCTCCCCGGTTAGCAGACCCAGGGGAGGACCAGCAAAGCCATGCTGGCTCCTCTCAAGGTGCATCTGGGGGTGGGAGTGGAACCTCAACCCCCAGCTCCCTGGGACCTGGATGGGGTGAACACAGCCTTTCTCTATCTCTGAACATGTAGGGATGAGGGCTTTGCCAACAGATCGGGGGAAGCCAGAAAGGCTTTAGGCATGGGGTGAGCAAAGTGAGAATTCACCTTCTCAATCTGGGGCCTCACAGTATTTAATGGACTGCCTCAGTCTCCCAACTTAGGCTTTTTATTTTAAAAAAATTAATTAATTTGGTTGCACCAGTTCTTAGTTGCTGCAGGCAGACTCCTAAGTTGCGGCATGCGGACTCTTAGTTGCGGCATGTTTGTGGGATCTAGTTCCCTGACCAGGGATTGAACCCAGGCCCCCTGCATTGGGAGCGTGGAATCTTAGCCACTGCGCCACCAGGGAAGTGCCACCAACTTAGGCTTTTTGAATCTTATCTGCATCTGGGTCTATATTGGTACTTGATTCCTTAATCATGTTTGCCTTTTTTTCTTATGGGCACCCTCTCCCATAATTAGACTGAGTTTCTGCACGAAGAGAGCTTGGATTTGGGGGTCCTTCCCCGCCGCCCGCCCCTGTGGCCCCTGGTGCATTAACTTCATGCACCAGCAGGGACTGGGGATCCGTCCAGAGGCCAGGTCTGGCACAGTCCTTACTGGTCATTTGAGGAAGTGAAACTTCAGTGAGGTGATTGTTTTTAAAAACTTCAAAATTGGAAATAATTTCAGATTTATACGTCCGTTACAAAGACATTACAGAGGGGCCCCATATTCCCTTCCTCCAGCCTCCCGTAAGGTTAACGTCTCACGCAGATAACCAGGGTACCATTACCTAAACTAGGGAATGACAACAGTACTAACACAACTCCAGCCTCTGCGCTGATTTCTCTGGCTTTCCCATGTAATGACCTTTTCTGTTTCTGTGGCATTTCGTCCTCACATCTCCTTAGCCTCCAATCTGTGACAATTTCTCGGTGGTTCCTTGTCTTTCACGACCTTGAAATTTCATGACCTTGACGTGTGTGAGAAGTAGTGCTCAGGTGTTTTGTAGACTGTCCTCAGCATGGGTTTGTGTGATGGTTTTTCACGATTCAACTGAGGTTATGGGTTCGGGGCAGAACACCCAGAGGCCTTCTTCTTCACGTCCCATGCCGTCTGCAGGCACATGATAGCAGCATCACTTATGCATGGTCATGCTCGTCTTGATCACTTACTGGGTCTCCCCCCTGTAAAGTCACTGCTTTCCTCTTTTCTGTATTCTGTTTGTTAGCCACGAGGCATGAGTCCAGTCGACGCTCGGTGGAGGAGGGAATTAAGCTGGGCCTTTTGGGGAGGGAGTAGCACAGGATTTGTGGACATCTGTTAAAACCAACCACCGTTGATCAGTGCTGTGGAGGAGGTGCTTTTCGTTTTTGTGTTTTTGCTGCACCGTGTGGCATGTGGGATCTTAGTTCCCTTGGGGGAGATGCTTTGATGTTTTGCAGATACACTGTTTCCAGCAAGGTGATTTTTCAGGTCACTTTGCTGAGTGTTGAACCCGGGGAAACAGGCTGTCTTCCCTCTTACCAGCGTTCTGTTATTTGATTAATCAACAGCGTAGGGAATCCTATTTCTCTGAGTGTATGTGATGCTTTATGAGATTTTTGCTGGCAGTGGCATTTTAATAGTGGGGACTCTGGAGGCTGTGTTTCATGGGAGTGATGCCTGGGAGCCCGAAGCTGAGAGGCCCTATGGGCTAGATATACGGCTACTCGCTTTTGCATATGGGACGCACGCCTTTGCTTGCAGAGGTAAGCTAACGACTTATAGGAAGTGCTAAGATAACATCAATAGCAGACTTTATTTTTAGATACCTTTTCCCACCTTGAAGGCTATAGATGAACTTCCAGTTGCTTGCGCGAGGTTAAGGAAAAAATATGGTTGTAAGTAGCTCCAGCCACGATGGACCCCATGGCAAGTTCAGCCGGCTCTGCTCTTAGGCCAGTGGTGCACTTACACGTTCCAGACTTCGCAGTCAGCTGCTTTTTGACTTCTCCATGGAAAACTCGACACAGAAGTCACTGTGTTTAGCATTTGACCAACTCCGTTATTGATCGGTGATTGCCACCATTTTGGCAGAATAGCGGGAAGGGGAATCTCCTACAGGAAAAGAAGTATGTAATCGGTTTCTAAGGAAATGTAAGTTTGGATTATTCGTTTTTGATCATCTTTTTGATTCCCGGCGACACAGGTAACTGAGGTATAAAAACAAGCAATATACCCCCACCTGGTGGCAGCGTACACCAGTGATGATTTGTTCTGGGAACAAAGGCCAGTGGCTTGCAATCTGCTCTCACCTGAGCTGAACTGTTGAAATCTGGAACTTTCTCTTCTAGGATGATTTCCTGTTCAGCGTCTCCATTTTAAGTGGGATCCTTTGCAGCATCCTGGCTGTGCTGAAGTTCATGCTGGGGAAGGTTCTGACCAGCAGAGCCCTCATAACCGATGGTGAGTAAGGCCAGTGTGTCTAGGGGCTGAGCTCACATTGAGGGGAGGTGCTGTTTGAGTCACGTTTCGCTGCTCGTCTCGCAGAAGAGCTCAACAATTCGGAATCTGTTCCTCACTGCCCTCCCCTCCACCCAGGCTGTTTAGTGATTCTCAGGGTTTCCTGTCAGGGCAGATGTCTTGTGCCCTAGGAATTGAATACACTCTTCTTGAATCACCTCCACCGGCACCTCCTACCAGGGTGGCTCAGGGCTCCCCAGGCTCTTAATCATGGAGCACAAAGGGCTTCCCAGAGCCTTGCATTTGATGTGCATTGCTCCAAATAAAAAGTAAATATTTTCCCTGGATTCTGTGCAGGTTTCCTTGGTGAACGCTCCACGCCCATTTCCCCCTCCAGCTAGTGAAACGCTTACCTGGGAGTTCAAGTTGCAGTGACCAGGGCTTTGCCAGGGAAATGAGCCATGTGTTCTCTGCTCAAGACCCAAACCAGGCGGAGGTGTCCCTCTGCGTCCTGTGGGCCAGGAGGCGCTTCCCGCGTGGCCTCTGGGCTGACAGAGAAGGAGGTGTGAAAGTAGAAAACGCACGTTTCCGTGTTTTTGCAAACTAGTGCTGGCATGCAAACTAGAAACATGATGGGCGCTACTGCCTGCCTGTCCTCTTTTTCTTTATCCTGGAGCGTGTGAAGTTTCTGGGGGTCGGGAGTAGCGACCTGAGCCCCTGCGCCCTGGGGTGGGAGGTCCAAGGGTAAAAGCTGGTGGGTCGGTGGATGTGCCTGCACGAAGTAGGGCAGAGATCGTTAGGATTTTCTTTCTTCCTTCCTTCCTTCTTTCTGCCCTCCCTTCCCTTCCCTTCCCTTCCCTTCTCTCCCCACCCCCCCGCCCCCCCTGCACTGCACAGCCTGTGAGATCTTAGTTCCCCAGCTAGGGATTGAACCCGGGTCCCAGCAGTGAAAGTGCTGCATCCTAAGCACTGGACCGCCAGGGAATTCCCATGATTTCTTTCTTAAGGAAAGCACTGCTCCCTCCTCCTCAGATTCTCAGGGTTCTCTCCTATGTGCAATACATGGGCGCAGTCACGTGTGGGTAGCTGTTATCCGTTGAGGACAGGGCGGACGGCGGTCAGAGGGCTCTTCCCTCCCAAGTGATGAGCTTGGTGACACGGTGTGGACTTGGACTCCTGATCCTGTGCTGATGCCCTGCCGTGTGTGGAGCTGGACTTCTGCACGGTGGGGCAGGCAGGCAGGAGGTCAAAGTGATGCTTCCAGGACTGGGGGAGAAGTGTTCACTCCGTGTGATTTCTGTGGTCTGGTGTTTTTTAAGCTGGAAAAGAAAACGCCTCTTTTGGCTGTGGAATCCTGCTTTTTTTAGGGATGAGAGCACAGGCGGCCTTGGGCTGAGAGCAGTAACCAGGAGTTTGGGTGTGGGTTCTCCAGCCACCTTCCAGGTTCTTTTCTGTTGCTCTGAGGGGCACAGCTCTGCCTGCACCCTTTAGGCCTGAACAGAGCAGAGGTCTGGCTGGACCTTGAATCTCCAGCGACGTGTTCTGTTCCTTCCTTTCGAAGTCTCTTTACCTTGCACACGAGGGACGGGAAGGCAGGCCTGGGGGAAGCTGCACCAGTCAGCACAGTTTTCGGGGCTCCGGGTGGTGAGTACCCAGCAGGCGCTCCTCTGTCTGCCCTGAGTTGATCCCGTAAGTCAGAGAACCCCTCTGACTTACAGATATCAGCACTTTCTGTATTCAGGTGACTGCAGCCGAGACACTGGGCCGGGAGCCTGAATGTGGACCCAGCAGTCACGCCTTCCTCCCAGGCCGCCAGGCAGGAGGCCCTGTCCCCTCTCTACCCATGACCACGGGGCTTGACCTCCTTCTTCTCAGAACAGTGGGTGCCCCTCCCTCGACCGGTGACTTCACCGAACGCCTTATAGGCGTTCCAGATGCTGTTTCTATTTAGGCTTCACTCGTTCTAACGTCCCGCCATGTTGTGTGGTGTAAGAGAAGCCCCTGATGAGAAGTATGTGTTTTCTAATGAAATAACTCCTGATGTCATCATTTTCACATACAAAACCATCCACCTGCATAAGCAGTACTTCCGTCCCAGTCTTGACCCAGGGAGAGGGGTCATTACGAAGAGAAGTGGGTGGTTTAAGTGAAAACTGTTCCACCGACAGGCGGAAAGCCGGGGACAGGCACTCCTCCGGCAGAGGAAGTTGAGTTGGGAGGGAGCCTGGGGCATCTGCGGGGGGAGAGTTAGGAAGGGAAGATATGAGGGGCCCCGACGAGTGGGCGAGGGCGGACCAATCAGCACGTTAGGTCAAGCGTGGGATTTTGGATGTTTTGCTAAATGTTTAAACAGACGAGGTGACATGATGGATGTTTTTAGAAGAGACTTGTGGCCATCAAGGTAGAGAACAGAGCGGAGAGGCCTCAGGGAGGGGAGAGGTCTCTGGGGAGCTCTCGGGGTGGTGGCCTGGGTCCGGGAGGGGGAGATATGGGGGAATGGAGGAAGGGTGGGCGATATTTATAACATGGGCAGGGCTCGGGGATGAATTGGCTGTGGAGGTTTAGGAGAGACAGACCGGCAGAGCAAGACAGGGGGCGCTATTGCAGAGACCTGAGGCAGCACCCCGGTCCCCTAGCCTGTCACCCATGAGGGCCCCCTCCCCGCCATCAGGGGGCATGGTTGTCACACTCTGCAGTCCCCCGCTTGGTGGGAGTGTCAGCTAAATAGGCGGCAGTAATTACAGCCTCCTGCGAATTGCCTTGTCTGGGATCCCGATTTTCCTCATTCATTGATGAGCAGAAGTAGGGAACCCTCTGTAAGTATCTGCTCTCTGTTCTTCCCTCACGTGGGGAGGTCGGGGGCCGGCTGGGCTTTGGGAGCCATGCCTGCCGTTACTGTTGGTCTGGCCCAGGGCAGGGGGCCAGGCAAGTTAATACTACAAATCAGACAGAGGAAGGTTGTGGAAGGGTACCCGGGGGGAGTTCTGAACAAGGGGCCAGCAGCCGGGCTCCAGCGCTGCCCGCAGGACAGCCGGAAACCCGAGCTGAGGGGCCTGGGTTGACTACTCTGACGTATCAGGAGTCTGTGGTGGATTTCAAGTACGTGAACGACTTTGAATCAGAATTTCCTGCATACAATGAATAGGTGCTTCATCGCACAGATTCTTGTCTAGTCGTCAACGCCAGACTGTTAGAGCCTCTAATCAAGATCGCCTGAGACATTGTTTTGTTTTCTAAGATGATGACGGCGTTTATTTTTGGCAAGAGCCCTGGCTTTAACAGGCAGATGGAACAAGCATGTGGGCCTGGGTGGGGTGCGGACAGCGGCTCAGAGGTGAGTGACCGATGCGGCCTTGTGTGCCTCGTTAGGAAGATGGGTGGCCTGTGGGCTCAGTGTCCTTCCTGGGGAGTAGCTGCCGCTAGGAAGCCTCTGAAATTCTGAAGGAGGCCGCAGGGTGGGTACGGAGTCGTCCCCCAGTCCGGGTGTGCCGTTTCCAGTGTCCCCGCACAGGCTCATAAGAGGTGCAGCTGAAATGAGTCAGGCTCCGTCACAACCACAGGTGGGCAGAGCGGAGCAGGTCAGAGACTCCTGGAAGGTGTGGGTGAACAGGGTGAAAGTTCCACCAGCTGTGAACCATCCGGAGTCTGCATGGGGTGGGTGGGTCCCCCCACTGTGGAAAGGAGAGGCTGGTAGGTCCTGGGCTGGCAGAGCCCGGTGACTTGGTGCAGTGAGTGGGCATCTAGTGGCTGTCTGGGGGAACCTCCCACCCTCTGCAGCCTTTCTGAGCTCCTCCGGGCTTCTCTGGGGGCCCCGGGGGCCCACTGGTACCCACGACAAAGACGGAGAAAGAAGAATGAAGGACTCCAGTCTGCCCTGCGGCAGCAGCCATCTCTAGCTCGTCTCTGCCATTTTCCTGTAGCCACCCCCGAAAACAAAGTTCCCCCAACTTGATGCCTGAGAGGTAAACTCCAGCCCAGGTAGCCCCTTGACAGGGTAGTGGTCTCTGTGGACGTTTTTGGTGGCCTTCTGAGAAAAGGCGTGGGCTGCAGAGACTTCTTTTAAGAGGACTGGTCTGATTCCACTTGTTAAAAAGAACAGGGAGATTCGAGGGACAGCCAGACGCAAGAGGGTAAATGCCAGCCTCTACTAATGGGAGAGGGGAAGTATCTTGATGATCCTGATGTATCAGGAGACAGGAGAGAAATACGGCCTCCCCCGTCTCAGAGTGGGCTCACCGTCCCCCTCCTTGGGGAGAGATGGAAGCAGAATTGAGGGTGTGATATGCAGAGGCCGAAACCATGGGCAGGACAGAGAGTGGGGAGCTCCAAAGCGCTCTGTGTGCGAGGAGCTGGGAGAGACTCTGCGGTGACAAGGGCGGAGTGGAGTCAGCTACATGAGCCGCATGGCCAACAGAGAAGGGGAGCACGCTGACTGCTTTTCCCCATCGTCTAGAGGTGAGCGAGCCTGGAGGAGCCACGGAAACTAACACCACAGGGGCCTGGGTTGCAGCCTTGTCCCCGGGCGGCCCTGAGGAGAGGCCAGGACGTAGCACGGGGAAGGGCGCCTGTCTCCTGTCGGTCGAAGGTGGAAGGCTTAGAGATTTGGCCTTGGGACCTGGAACTGGTGGGACACATCTCAGGTGAAGCTGATGCCAGCCCTGCCCTCCCGGTACCCACAGGGCACCCAGAGAGAAAGCTCTTCGTCAGGTCTGCTGTCTGCAGTGGAGGCCTTGGGGGAGGGGTACAAGTGCTCCCTGCGGACGGTGGGTCGGGATCCCCAGGTAGACACAGCAGGGCAGGTGGAGGCCCCGCCTGGAATAGCCCTCACCCGCCGCAGGCTCCCAGCAAGTCCCGGCCGCTCTCTCCACCCAGTTCCCTGGACTGGCCTCTGGAGGATATGGTCCCCGGTGGCAGGAAGGTGGAGGGGTTTGCCTTTGCTAACCCATGTCACCTGTATTGAGGTGAAACTGGGTTGGAAGGCTCCGCCGGGTGTGAACCTTGTGGAGAGCCTCGGGAAGCGACTGGAGAAGTTTGGCTCTCCAGGGGGCCCCAGACCACACCCTGAAGTTCAGGGGTAAATCGTCCGCCTCTCGGGGGGCTGTCTCCCCAGAGCTGTAGCCGCAGGCCCGCCTCGGCAGGGAGCCCCCCAGAGCCTGGGCAGCGGTGGCTTCCTCTCTCCCTCGGGACGGCCCAGCCCGGCCGGTGGGAGTCCACGGCTAAGGCCATGTCCATGCCTTCCCCTCCCCCCTCCCCCCCTCCGTTAACTCAGTATTTAATGCAGCAATCAATCGAGTCCCCGAGGAGTGCCAGCCCCTGTGCTGGGACTTGGAGCAGAGCAAGGAGAGACACAAAACTCCTGTCCTTACGCGGACATTTCTGGTGGGAAAGAGGGATGTCTGCAAAGAGAAAAATGGTAAAAATGTCTTGTTACGGAGAACCGCGAAGCAGCAGCAAGGGCGTGCCGGTAGGAGGGTGTGGCTGAGGGAAGGAGGGACGGCCTTAGGGGCTCTGAGTCCAGGCTGGGGAGGCAGCGTGGGAGGCCCAGGACGAGGGGTCCGCCGGCGGAGGCCTGCGGGGGAGGCTGGGGCCGGCGGCTGCAGGCAGCGGCACGGCCGGAGGGGGGGGCCGAGGAGCGGACCGGCAGGCCTGGTGCAGCTGAGGAGGGAGGGGCTGGTCACCGCAGGACTCGCCGGCGTGAAGAGTCTGGATGGTTTTCAGAACCGGCCTGCTGTTCGCTACAGAGGTCAGTCTGGCTGCCGCGAAGGGACTCGTGGAGAGGATGGGGGATGCGGGCAGGAGGGGCAGCGGGAAGGGGTTAGACCGGGGGGGCGCGTTTGGGGGCTGACAGGTGGCAAGAATGACTTGATGTGTGGACGCGATTCGGGATGTGAGAGAGGTCCAGGCTGGGCTCCTAGATGTTTGGCTTCGGCAGCTAGGTGGACGGGGGCGCTGTTTAGAGAGAGGGTGGCCGGAGGGTGAGTCGTTGGGAGGCAGCAGTTTTTGCCCTGAGCGTGTTCAGTTTGAGATGCTTATATGTCTGCAGCTGAGGGGAAAGGTCAGGACGAAAGAGAGCTAGGGAGATGCGGGCTTATGGGATGGAGGTGAGAACCTGGCCGGAGAATATAGGCGGAGGAAGTGTTCAGGGGACTAAGGCAGGCATGCAGATGGGCCCCAGGAGGAGGGTCTAGCAAACGGGACTGAGAAGGACCAGCGAGGGTGCAGAGCGGGAAAGCAGCAGAGCGCGGCGTCCCTTGAGGCTGAAGGGACGTGTTCTTATTAGGAGGGCGTCCAGTGAGGACGAGGCGTTAAGCATGGCCTGTGGCAGCTGGGAGCCATCCAGGACCAGGGCAGCGCTGGGGGGAGGGAGGGACCTGAGTGGGACGGGGCGAAGAGAGAATGGGAGGTGTGATGGGGTAGCCAGCTCTCCAGGGAGTTTTGCGAAGGGCGGTAGTGAATGGGGATCGTGGTGGGTCCAGGAAGGAGGTGGAGGTGGGTGATGATGCTAAGACTTATCCCAGTGGGAGTGACCCAGGAGAGGGAGAAGAAATTCAAGAGCAAAGCCCTTCAGTGGACAGGGATGAAGGTGCCAGTCTTATATAGGAATGGCAGTAACTGGAGAAGCAGCTGAGTATGTGAGGGCAGCAGGCATAGGCGGGCGGTGGACTTGGTGTTGCGAAGATGAGGTGTTGGTGTCTGAACCTGTGTGCTCGAAGAAGTACAAGGCCGAGTCCTCAGCTGAGACCTGGAGTGGGGAGATGATGGAGATTTGAGGGTGTGATGCAACAGGCAGTGAGATGTCCTTGCAGGCCCAGCGTCAGCTCGGTCCCATTGCTGAGGGGGCCGCCTGTTGAGGTGAACCCCGTGGATCCTGAGAAAGGGCTTGGCCTAAGTCATCTCTACCCTACACTCTTCTTCCTGTCCCTCTGCTCTTCATTTAGAACACCCCACACCCCCGCAGTGGTGCAGCCCACAGTGAATGCATTTAAGGTTATTCAGCAGAAGCATGGCGCCTTTACCCAGGTGGAGTTGCCAGGGAACGGAGCAGGCCTGCTGTCGGAGAGGTTACTGGCCTGCATGGGCAGCTGCCAGAGGACCACCGGGCAGCGTGGACCTGCAGCTGCTCTCAGGCCCCAGTTATGCTGGGGCAGGCGAGGAGCCTTGTGGCTCGCAGCACGGCGAGACCCCAGGTGCCCCTCTAAACCATTCCCTTCCCACGTGGCCTTGGAAAATCCACAGGTAGACTGGAAGTGCGATGCCTCAGTCGTGGGGACCCACTGAGGTGACGTGTGTGAAAGGAGACGGTGATCCACGTCTGTTAGCTCCAGTTCTGGTTGGATTGCCCTTTCTGCAACCAGGTAGCTAATGCTAGTCTATGCATTTCTTTCCTGGAGAGTGAAGAATCCTTGGGTGACTTAGGAGACACGGCAGAGAAAGCACACGGGTTCAGGTAGAATCCCAGCCCTGCCCCCTCTCAATCTGTATAACGCTGGTCAGTTTACTAAACCTCAGTCACTCTGCTCAACTTAGTTTTCTCATTGGTAAAACGAGGGTGATAATCTGACTTCAGAGTTGAGACAATCCCAGCTCTGTACTTGCCCAGCAGACACCGGACAGGTGTGAGTCACTGAGTATTGAGTGTCCCCTGTGTGTTTGGCAGGCCTGGTGCCCCTGCTGTGTCCCTGGGGCCTGGGAGGAAGACGACAGGAGCCTACACAGGCTGTCACTTGGGCATGGTGGCTGGCAGGGGATGGACGGTGAGGGTGACAGCTCCCTCCAGGGAGTCTCTGGTGACGTGTGAGCAGAGATTTGTCAAACCGTGTGGGTGTCTGAGGTGGTGGCGGCTCTCACCCGAGAAGTGCTTCTGGAACGTCCCTTCCAGTACGCGTTCCGGGACGCAGAGGCACGCCTGGCATTTTGGTGGTTTTCCTGGTGGCTCAGCAAGTTCGCTGGGCACTGCCCTCAGCCCCTCTCTGCTTCTCTTCAGGGTTTAACTCCCTCGTGGGGGCCGTGATGGGCTTCTCCATTCTGCTGAGCGCCGAGGTGTTCAAGCACGACTCGGCCGTCTGGTACCTGGACGGCAGCATCGGGGTGCTCATCGGCCTCACCATATTCGCCTACGGGGTCAAGTAAGTGCTGTTTCCTCTTTGCTCTCCGGGCGGCCACGGGTGCTTTATTCCCCAGCCCCGATCACGTCTTGTACCTGCGACCCTCCCGCCCCCGGGGGAGGTCAGGAGACTGGAAAAGCCCCCTGCAGCCGTCACATACTCTGGGAGCTGGGACAGGAGTGAGGCAAGGACTTGGACCAGGGGCCTAGGCTTTCGGTCACAAAGGGTCCGCTTTTGTGTGCCGTCTTTTGTAGTTCACTGAACGGTCCTCCCTTTTTAACCCTTCGTGCCTAAAGATTTGTGCCCCTTTCCGCCTCTGTAGTGAGGGTCATGATCAGCACCAGGGAGGCGTTTGTGGGGCTGTCCTCACCCTTAAAGTCCCCTCTGCCACCTGCTACAGAGGCCGGGACCTCACACTTAGAGAACTTCTTACAAAAGGGACTCTGGTGCAGGAGGGCTACAGGTAGGGTTGGTTCTAGCCCAGCCTGAGGCCTGTCACTGAAGAAGGAAGTGCCCAGCAGGCATCGCTGGCTCTGCATCCAGCATCTAGGCTGGAGTCGGCCTTTGAAAAGAGAACAGTTTCTCAAAGGTGCTGAGCTTTTAAATGTTAACATGCCTCCTCTCTCCCACTACGATGGCTATGATAAAAGACACGGTAAGAGTTGGTGAGAATGTGGAGAAATCGGAACCTCTGTATCTTGCCCGTGGGCATGTAAATTGTTCAGCCGCTTTGGGGATAGTTTAGCAGTTCCTCAAAATGTTAAACACGGAGCCGCCATTTGACCCAGCAAATCCCACCCTTTGGTATATATACTGCAGCGAGACGAAAACACATCCATGCAAACACCTATGCATGAACATTTATACTGGCATTATTCACAGCGGGCAAAAAAGTAGAGACAACGCATATGCCCAACGTATGCGGGTTTTAAAGAACCCAAACGTCCATTAACTGCTGAATGGATAAATAAATAAAATGGGGTAGAGCTATGCAGTGGAGTATTTATACAGCCATAAAAAGAAAGAAATACCGATTCATGCTACTGCTAGATGGTGAACCTCGAAAACACGCCAGCGAAAGAAACCAGTTGCCAGAGGCTACATCTTGAATGATTCCACTTACAGGAACTGTCCCCAATAGGCAAGTCCATGGAGGTTCAGAGTACGTTTGTGGTTGTCAGGGGAAGATGGGGTGGGGAGTGACCGCTAGAGGGCATGGAGTTTCTCTGGGGGGGGGGGGGCAATGAAAACGTTCTGGAATTAGGTGGGTGTGACGGTTGCCTGTACTAAAAACCGCTGAATTGTAGGCATTCTATAGTATGTGAATTATATTTATAAAAAAACAAAGCCCCCATCTGTTTCCCAAGTGCTCAAGCCCAGGGCTGCGGAGGGTCTGTGTTGGGGTGACCGGCCTTTCTCTCCGCAGGCTTCTCATCGACATGGTGCCCAGGGTGAGGCAGACGCGCCACTACGAGATGTTTGAGTGAAGGAGGCCGGGGCCGGCTGCCCTGCATCCGCATGAGGACTGTCGGGGCCACCGGAGGTTTCCATGCAGGCAGACGGTACTGATGTTTAACTGAACGTTCACTTTCTTTGTGCTCACGGGAACCAGGTCTCCCCAGCAGGCCGGACCGCACTGCTTCCCGCCACTGCCCCCGCCAAACACCGCAGGACCGTGAGCACGGAGCAGGACCCCGTCTCCGGCGGGAGGACTGACCTTTTCCATCTTCTTCAGTAAAAAGGTTCGTGTGGGGAGGATACGACGTCTGCTTGGTGGAATGCCTCTGGGGTGCTCCCAGCTTCAAATGGAGAGCAGCTCCCCGGACTCACCTCCTCGGTCCTCCACGTGGGCCCGGAGTCTCCTGGCAGATTTTAAGAGAAGACCGTACCCGTTGGTCCCTCACCCCTTTATCACTTCCTAATTTCTGTCCATGGATTTCATTCATTTCATACTGTTTTACTAATCCTCAATCTAAACACCAGATTTGTTCTGAAGGAGGAGACCATTCTATTTTCAAAGTGCTTCGTGATAGACGTGTGAGCTTTTGCATGGTCGAACTCAGCACCTGACCCTTCCTTGTACATTCAGAACCCGAACGTACGTGTAAACACAGGATCCCTTTTGGAGAGGTGTGAAACTACAGTTTATTTGTAATAAATAATTATATAATCTATCCATAGATGTATCTATATGCTTATGCTGTGTGACGTGGTAATGGTACATTTCAGTCTGTTCACGTCGTAAGGAACAAGCTGTTCTCGGTTTATGCAGCGTTAGGCATAGATTCTGTTAAAGACACACACACAAAAACGGTCTCCCCACACACAACATTCTGTACCTCTAGCACTGCTGCTTGTCCGGGCGACGGTGACCAATAAAGACCTTGACTTGTTTTGTATGGTATGGGGACGTGATGGTGAAGGTTGTCACTGCTGTGGGTGAAGCACGGGGTGTCGAGGGGGGGGGCGGGGGTCAGTCTCACCCCCTGCTCAGGGAGGGGAAGAAAGAGTAGCCACATACGTCCATGTGGTGGTGCCTGGAGCTGACCACCCCCCCCCCCCCCAGTCCGGGAGGGCCGTGCCCCGCCCCCCAGCTACCTTAGGCCCCGGAAGGGGAGGTGGTGTGGTCCTAAGAGGTCACTGACCTTGGAGAGGAAGGCACGCTGAAAGCATCCGATTAAACCAACGGCATTTTGAGGCATATTCTATTGGGCTGTTACCATGTTGCACAGAAAAGATGGACACTGTCCAGGTCTGGGAAATGCAAGATTCAATAGGTTTCTTTTCTGCAGGTTTTCTCCCTGTATTTACTGTTTAATATAGTTCCCATTGTGACAGCTATGCCGTGGCAGCCCCCAAACTTAGGCACACAAGTTATGCTCACCTTCCTCGGGGACGTGTGTCCCATCAAACATGCAGGCTGTCTCCCTTGGTGTCTCTGCTCTGGGCAGCGACCAGAAGGTTCACCAGCTTCGGAGAGGCTGCATCACGGCCCTCCACCATCCCCACAACAAGCCCCTGGTGGGAGCATGAACTTGAACTTCCTTGTTCCCAGGGCCTGTGCCTAACCACACCGAGCCCCGGGGTCAAAGTGCTCTCTCTGAAGTGGGGAAACATGTTCCGGGTCTAATAAGCCCTCTGATAGCCTCTTAAGGGCTATCTTGCTAGTCCATCCTTCAAGATTGTTAAACATCTGACGTAGTACAGTTACCTACAAAACAAACAACAGTCTACTTGCAAACTCAATTCCCTTCTAGGTGAGCGTGCTCTGCAATTAGTGCTGGTGGGTGTTCCATAGTGAGCCCCCCCACCTCCCCAATTCCTTAAACCTACCTTCCTATCAGCATTTTCGGCAGTGTACCTGCAAACGGTGAAACGCAGTCAGCAGCTACCACTGCTGGGGGATGCAGCTGGACGGGGTCCTGCTGGAGCCCTGGTACCCACCCGCCCCGCCCCCAAATCACTTCCATCTGTCACACAAGAAAAGTTTATTGAAAAATAAAGTTCTCCCTAGTTTTCTCTACAACAGTGGAAAACAAAGCAGTGCTCTCTATGCCGGTACAGTACATTTGACAGCAACACCTTATTTGCAGAATCCCACACTACTTAACCCCAGAAGTGAACAGTAGAAAATGGTTGTACCAGGAGCTGGCTGAAGACACAGACGCGAATGGCCATTAGCTTACAGACATCAAGGCTGTGACAGCAACTACAGCAGAAAGGACGTCACCATCTCCTTTGGCATAGACTTCCACTCTTGTTCATACCCGGGCAGGCCGGTGAGCAAAGGCATCCCACGTCTGCTCCATCTCAGCTGTGCCAGAGGTGGCTGCCTGTGCTAGGTTCCTGGCCGGCTGGCCCAGGGAGCCCTCCAGCACCACAAAGGCTCTGAGCCTCCAGGACCACCCTTGCCCCCCACGGACCCAGACGGGGCCCTGCCCGACGCACGAGCGCACGGCTGCCCTTGCATCCCTTTGTCGTGCCTCACCGGATGCGGGGGGCTGGGGGGTAATCTGAAGGCTCCACAAGATCTGGGAAGAATAGAGGAAATGATGCTTTGAAGAAGGTAAGTTCCGATCTTAAATGACTGCTGATTCAGCTGAAGAGAATCCAAAGGATCTGAAAAAGACACCAGACTCCAACATAGTCCTCCATTTTCCACAAATGCAATCTATGCAGAATAGGGCCAAGATAGGAGAGGAGATACAACTCTAAACCTATCTAGGGAAGCAAGAGGCTGAAACCAACCCCTCCCCCCCCAAAAAAAGCGAACTGACATTCAGGTGATCTGGGAAAACAACATTAAGCCCCGAGTAGCCTCTTGGAGCTCTGAAGACGCCCCCGCCACCCCCATAGAATAACCTTTAATGCGAGAGAAACGTGACAACTAACCAGCCTGGGAGCCTGATCCTCTTGGACTGGACAGTGCAGGAGCCACCCTGGCCAGCAGGGGGCGCCAAAAGGGGCTTCCTGGGGAGCGATTAAGTTCAATTGGTCATTCCTTTCCCCTTCAATAAAAAACAGAAACGCCTCTATCATTGCATTTCAGAGAAAGATGGGTAACTTTAAGGGGACAGTCTGTCAGAGAATTCATTTTAATTTCCAGCTCACCAAGTTCTGCAAAGCAAAACCTTGGAAGGATCCAGAAGCTGAGTGGGGTGCGGTCCGCAGCATGTGGCCAGAGGTCACCCTCTTATGTTCAGTTTGCTAATTCTTGTGGCCCAGTTCCATCTGGGGCTGCAGTCAGGCATATTTTCCAGTCAGTGCATTTTAACCAGCAGGGTGGACACAGGACTCAGGTATCTTCCACCACTACGTCCTACAACATTCTATCAACTTGGGAGTATTCTCCCGTAGGTATTACTTTTGAATCAAGGCTAGGAAGTGAGCTCAGCTCTTTTTTCTCGAATTTTACGAAAGGCGAATAACAACAAGATTTAACACTCACTAGGGCTTACTATATGCCAGACACTGCTAAGCACTGCTAATTCACTGCTAAACTGAATCCTCACAAAAACCCTAAGTGCTAAGAAAGCTAGGGTAGTTTTTTTCTGCATCGGACACTAGACAGCTAATTTGGCCTTTTGCTATAAAAACTTGGTTTTCCATTTTTTTGTTGAAGCCCACAAGAAGGAAAGGAACCCGCCCTGTGCTTTAGGAAATTCCTACCTTCCTAAAGAAGTCTGAATCTCTCTACATCCATCCAGCTCTTCACACAAAGGTGCTCTGCAGCCCCATAGGGATGGATGGGGTTAGAGTGAAGCCAGTGTAGAAATGAAAATACTTTTCAATAAATACAACATTCCAGGCATGGGAGAGTAACACAACTGAGCCTGTCGTTAACAGACCTTTTTTTTTAAATCAAGAATTGCGGGGGGCATGGGAGAGGGTGGCAATGTTCCCATTAAATACACAATCTAGGTAAACCACCTCGGAGAACGGGGTGGCCTGCCTTGGTCTGGTCTAAAAAGCACAAATCCACCCATAAACAGAACAGTTTTGTCTACCTGGTCACACTCGTGGCTTCACTACCAGTGAGCTGCACTGGGGCGCCCCAAAGTGAGCTTACCGGGAAGCTGAGTAGTCACTTTTATCGAACCCCACGTTTGCCAAAGAAACAAAAAAAGGGGGTGCGTATTTCTTCCCCTTCATCCTGCTAACCAGATGAAGTGGTTTTGGGCCAGTGCTTCCATGAGTTCAGCAGGGCCTGCTTCCCTTCAGTGCAACCCCTCAGGTAGGGCTGGTTTTCTGCTGCAGCCAGACCTCACCAAGCTCCCGGGGTGGCACGTGTCAACCAGCAGTCCCCAAACCCAAAGACCTGGCCGAGCAGCCTGGGAAAGTATGGGCTGGTCTGGAGGAAGTCAGACCTTGGGGGTTCTCATGGCTTCATGGGGGTGTATGTGCCCCTACACTATGGCCCCCCGGGGGGGGGGCTTGGAGGGCATTTCCGGCGCCCAGCCTGAGTTGCCCGCAGTGATGCCAGGGCATGTCCTATCTCCAAGCTGGAGGAGTCTGCTAGCTTCCTTCAACAAAACCCAGATTCCAAAAACCAACCCCACATTCCGAAAACGAACCCGAAAGTGAAAAGGCACCTCAGAGAAAAAATAAATATCACCAAAGAAATATCTCCAAACATACAGCAAAACACACAAAAAGTAAACTATAAGCAGTGACAAAACCGAATCTAAGCAAAAATGCAAAAAAACTTCTCCAATTGTACTTGTGCAAATCGAATTACATACAAGAAATAAATGAGGTGTTTACTGGCGGGAGAAGTGTTTCCCCTTTCAGGAACTTTTATTCCCGAAAGTCTTTTACATTTCAAAGGAAAGCTTTCTCTCCTTTAATAAATTAAATGTTTTCCCTCGAGTTTTTTTTTTTTTTTTAAGAACTTAGGATCACAGTGGAGGGGAAAAAAAAAAAATCCCAAATCTTTTAGGAAAAAAATGTACGAAAACTAAAGACCAGGCAAGAGATGAGAGATGCTCAGAGCACAAGAAGACACTAATCCTGATTGGGGATTTCTCTCCCTGTGGAATTGTCATCAATTACCAATTAATTGGTTTAGGATTCTATTAAGATTGGCATCGGCAAAACCATCGAAGGCTCCCAGACCACACTCTGAGAGGTGCCTTTCTCTCCCAGGGCAGGCAGGAATCGCACCCCTTCCTGTGCAGGGCAGATGGAGGTCCCTATCCCAATGTCCTCTTGGGTCGCTGACCAGACTTGGGCCACGTGTGTGGAGGCCTGAGAGCCAGTATACATTCAGTGTCGCCGCCTCTGTTCATAATGCCCTCAAGAACTGGAGTGTGGGTTTCTTTGCCCCAGGAGCAGCAGCCCTGCAGGCAGAGAGCTCTGGCTTACTTCCATTACTAGAAATGGGGGGAAGCCACAGGAATCTTCAAATTGGGGAGGTGCTCTCCTGGCTGCCTGACCTTAGAGTCCTGACGAGGAGAAGAGGAATTCTCCAGAAGGCGGAGAGTCCCTGAGCTCACGGGCAGCCAGCAAACAATCCTGCAGCTTCTGGAACACAAGCCCGGCACAGCATCTTTCTGAGAACAGGGCTTTCCAACTTCCTTGCTTTCAGAGTTCCTGGGTTGGCTGTAACAGCTGTCTCGCAAAATGGCTTTATCTGGCCGAGTGGGAAACTGGTCTCGGCCCGCCGGCTCCCCCTGCTGGTCAAACGCCGGCACTCACGTCCTCAGCACTGGAAGCTCCCAGAAGAGCCCAGAAGAGGGCAGCACCGGCCCAGGAATTGCAGGCCTGGGCCCTCAAGCAAATTGCCACCAGCGAGGCTGCAGCCAGGAGTCCCATCTGTAGGGAAAAGCTGTTCCCCACAGCAGGGATGGCACTCCCACTGCGGGAAACCGCCCTTGCAAAGCTTCAAGGCACCCAGGCACTCGCACCCTCCATCCTTATTGCTCTTCTCAGCCAGGCTGTGACGGGCGGGCCCCTGCATCCGCGCTCAGAGCAGAGAGACCTCCCCGCCAGCATTCTCCCTGGCACATGTGGGCCACCTATGGGGTCGGGGAGACCCCGGCTGCCCTTCCTCCCTCCCTCCATTCTCTAAGATGGGAGGTGCAATTAAGACCCACAGAGGGTCTAAGAAAAAATGGCTGGCTGTGTGCTCGATATTAATTTTACACCCAAGAAGAATCTAGAAGCAGGCGGAATCTAACTTCCCATAACTCAAGTCTCCACACTCCATCTGGTCCTCAGAAAGCAGAATTCCAACTTCAACCTCATGTCCCGAAGGCCCACCCAGGCCATTAGCCTTGCCCAGCTGCTCTGCTCGGCGACCAAGGCACTCAGAAGCATGAGTGAGGTCTGGACGGATCACGGGACAACTCATAAGGGGGCCATTCTGCCAGAGAGAGAAGAGGGCTCGCTCTTAGCAGTACGGAGATGCCAGGGGCATCGCAGAAACATACACGCTTACACGCACAGCACTGAGGCACGGGGTGGAGGTGTGCAGGACCGGGGGGAACTCACACAAAAGCTGGGGGGGTGACTCCACGGTTTGGTCCAACCTGCCAAGCGGCTCACCACCCCCGCCCCCCACAAATACCTGTGCCTGGAGTAGAAGCCAGCATCACATTCCTGCCCCTTGCACGCCGCACCCACACTCACAGGTGAGGGGCCAGGACAGTGCACATGCATCCTGGCCTGCCCCTGCTCCCCGAGCCGGCATCAGGTTCACCAAGAGCCCCATTCCCTGGACTTCAGTGACATCAGACATTAGAGGGAATACAACACGAGCCCATCCGTCCAGAACCCGGCTCTGGTGGTCCCTAAGACCAGCTTCACTCCCGTCCAAATCTCAGCTCGAAGACAAATCTCTGAAGGGGCAAAGAGCACGGCCTCCAAGAGCTCCAAGGGTAGCTCTTTTAACCCTAACCAGAAATTACAGTCAAGGTTGTATGTGGGTGTGGGTTTGGGTGCGAGTATGTTTTCGGCTGGGGATGGGGTGGGACAGAGGAAAGGAGCCTCTCGCTGCAAAGCAGCCCATCTTTGGTCCCCGTGGGCTCTCTGGACCACACAGGCATATCCCCGCACGCCAGGGGCTGCCTGTGCCCTAGCTGCCGTGTGGCAAGCACACAAGGTTTGTTCTGTTCTGCCACCATCCACTTCGAGGAGCTAGGTCCCCATAGCTGCCCTTAAGCATGCCACCAACCCCACAGGGCACCCTGCCCAAAGCAGACAGTAGTAATATTATAGTGAAGGTGGACGGCCAACAGAGGAAGATCGAAGAAGTTACAAGACGCGTGATCAATCCCTCTCTGCCCTCCCCAGCTCCCCCTCCCTCCCTCCCAAATAAATAAGTTAATGGGTTTAGGAATGTTCCCATACGAAGTCCTTTCCAACTAGCTCAATTCCTCCTCTGGTTTTGTTTCATTTAAATGAATCTTGAGATTCTCTTTCTACCCTGGAGCAGCTGCATAGACAGTCTCCCTACAGTAGCTCCTCCAAGATTAAAAATGAATTTGTGCCAGGGAGAAGCCAGGCTCCCCGGCCTGACGTCGACTCTCGTTTTGTTTTGGTGAGAACTCCGCTGTGATCCTCCGACCGCAGCGGGAGCAATACCAAATCGAGACCTCCCGCCAAAAGAGTTCAGGCTCTGGCGAAAGTCCCCGAATGATTTCTGCCCACCGTCTTCCCCAGGAGAGTGCGTGCGGGGACGAGCCGGTGGCTGCTAGAGACAGTCTTTACAGAGAGCCACCTGGCCCTTGATGAAGTCCCGGCAGGGGCAGATCCTCCGGTGCCTGGGGTGGGCGCCAGCACAGCTGAACAGCAGGAGGTCACCTTGAAACACACAGTGCTTGTTCTTGGGGTCGAAGGAGGGCACCACGATGTCCTTGGCCATCTCTGAGCTTTGGCAGGTCACCTCGTACCTTGCGGGGGAAGAGAAAGGGGTTAGGGATGCAGGGGTCGTCCTCACCCCTGCCTCCACCTGTCCACCGTCCGAGGCGTGGGGAGCTCGTTCGGGGCTCCTGCAGTAGAAATGAAACGTCAGCCAGCCTCTGACCCAGCCATTCTCTCACCTCTGGAAATCCAGGCTCGAGAAAGTCATGTGTGAGCCTGGACACGTGTGTGGGCCTATGTGTTCAAGGCTGCTTAGCGAAGCACTGTCCGTAATGGAGAAAAACTGGAAATAACCTGAATACTCAGCAAGTGGGAAATGGCTGAATCAACTCTGGCTCATCTGTACCATCAGAGTTACATGCAGCCCTTGACAGAGGAGAGGTGGAAATGCGAGCATTGGCATGAGAGCTGTCCTCGAGTAAGGCAGGTAACGACAGGATGTACGGTGTACCAACGCGCGCGCGCGCGCGTGTGTGTGTGTGAGTGAGAGAGACAGAGAGAGAGAGACGGGGGGCGGGGGGAGGAGGGGGGAGAGGGAGAGAAGTCATGAAAGACTACACACTAAAGACTTAACAATGTTTACTTCTGAGGAGTGAGACTGGGGGAAAGATAGGCATTATTTACATGTGTTTTAAAAACTATATTTAATTTTCTCAATTAATGGCTTCAAGATACCCCTGTTACATGGCCTTAGTCCCCACTGGACAGCAGTCAGACGGTCTCCCGGGGAAGGTGCCGTCCTGGACCTGAGTCACTGGACCTTGGAGGACGGTGGCAACAGTAACACCCCCACCCCAGCCCTGTCCCCAGCTTGAGGTTTCTGGGTGCGCAGAGCAGGGACTGAATCATCCCAGGTCTGTGTTCTTGCCCCTGTGCCGTAGTCTCCCAACAGGTGAATTTTCTGTGGGCTGGAGACCCCTGTGGCTTTGCTTTCTCAGCCTGGGACCACAGCCTGGGGGGCGGGGGGGGGGGGGCGAAGGAGAACCGGATGTTTCTGTTTCCAACCGTGTTGGCCTCATTTCAAAGAAGAGCCACGTAAGTTCTCCTCTTACCTGGGGTACCTGGGTCCTACCCACCTTGTCCCCTGTACCCCACATGGCTGGTGGGGACCAGTTCAGAGAAGGTGGTATAGGAGGGCCAGACAGATCTGGGTCTGAGTCCTGGCTTCATCTCTTATGAGCTGTGTGGCCCTGGACCAATGACTGAGCCTCTCTGTGTCTGTTTCCTCTTCTGTGAAATGGGGAGAGAGAATCCTTCCCTCACAGGGAAGGTCCAGGGATTAAATTAATGCTTATCGAGCAGCTGGCAGAGTCTAGCTCTGGGAAGTATTCAACACACGAGACCTATCATGATTCCCATCAACACCCTGCCCCGGCCGACGCTGGCTGGGCTATGCCACCTTCCTCCTTTGCCCAGCAGTGAGAACTTACACACGTGCCAACCATCTCTATTTTGCTTTGTTCATGGAAGTCTTGATTCTTGCCGGTAGGGAGGGGATCTGGATGTGGAACCTGAGGTCTCCTGCTGCCTCTGGAAAGCCTCCAAGTGTCGGGGGAAGAGCACATGGCGCCCCCATTACTCCTGCGCCCTCTTTTTTCTTCCTCCCGCCAACTAACTGCCGGGGCCCACCTGCCCTCCTGGTGGTTCCCAGTGCATCTGCTGGGGCTTCTGGTGAGCTCCCCGAGGCTGCCTGCCTGGCTCCCGGTGCCCAGGAGGGCAGCACCGGCCCATCTTGCTACTGCAGTCACCAGGGAGCTCTGCAGCTTCTCTAAGTGGCCCGATACCCCTTGATGTTAGGTAAGCCAGCCGGGAGACGAAGGCACCCAGAGGGCATGGCGAGGGCGGGACGTGGAGGTCTTAAGGAAACCCGAGCCGGAGACAGGGGCTACCAGCTCCCTCACAGGACACTCCTCCTGGCCAACACAAAAAGGGGTCTCCAGAGCTCCACTGTGCGTGAAAAGTTGCCATATGGAATGCGGTGCTGGGATCCAGATTCATGCTCATGCTATTTATTTATTTAGGCAAATTACAGCAGCTGCTGTGTCTTAACTCAAGCCATCTGCCTGGTACACTGCTCGTCAGGAGCGTGGAAATCTCCACAACTCATCTGAGACCCCGAGGCAAGGGGGAGAATTGCCAGGAGCCAGGAAGAAACCCTCCTCCCGCCTCTGGTCTCCTGGACTCAGACTCCAGGCCTGGCCTCTTGGGGTGCGAGCACGTGCGCCCGTGACCACGAGGCTGCAACAGCAGCAGCCGGCCCAGGGCCGATGCCCAGAGATGACCACGAGACATTCAAGCAGCAGGCGCTCCCCGGAGCCACAGGGGACCCGTCCCCAGGCAGCTCCCCAGTGGTTTAGCTGAGGGGCACCGGAGCCACCCGTGGGTGTGACCCAACCCCCTACCCCGGGGAGCTCTACCTTCTGTTAGCTGCAGGTCTCCGTCCCACAAGCCCCGGGCGGTCGGGAAGGCCCCTCCAGCATCCTTGCTGAGCTAGTGAGCCACAGTCCTCAGCTGTTGCCGAGGAGACCTTCCCAATGGCTGGAGCACATCGTCATGCTCTGCCGTGGTCCCTCGCCTCTTCAGGGCGTGCGTGTGGCTGTTTCTGCCTCTCTGTTCCTGGGATGTCTGTGTCGCACACACGCGCACACACACACACACTCCCCGCTCAGACCTGTGGCGCGCTGTGCTGTTTCCTTTCTGTGGGCCCCTGTGGTCCTCACCTCTCTCCAGCTGGCCTCAGTAGCTTCTCTCACAGAATGGGAGCTGGGGCTTCCGAGGCCCCTCAGCCCTTAGTGTAGAGTTTATAGCCCTTGAAGAAGAGAAGGGCAAAGCCCCCCTTCCCGTGGGGCTGCCTATTTCCTGAGAGGAGGGAAGCCGCCCACCCTTCCCCCGACGCAGCCCCACTCAGGATGAAGGGATGGAAGCAGGACCCACCGGCCGGTCTTACTCCTTCCCCCGCCCCATCCTCCTCAGCCCCGCCTCGTATCCACCAAGTCTCCCCAAGCTCCCTCGTCACCACTCTGACTCAGGGCCACCTCCCTCCTCCGAAGGTGCCCACGAGCTCACAGTCCAGGCCTCATGGCTTAGAATTCCTGTTCTTCAAACCAACCAACCCACACTCAATAAATGAATCTTTTAGAAGGTACAACCTGTAAAGGTCGCAACATCACGAAGTAAGCCTGCCGCTAACGCACGTTCCCATTTCGGAAGCCGAGGTGCGCCCGCCCTGGGTCCCACCAGCCCGGACTCTGGCTCTGCCTGGGGCCTCTGTCCTCCGGCCACTCCGGCCCCGGTCCGGGTCAGGTTGGATGCCACCCGTATCACGCATGCTCCGTGCACAGGAGTTTGTGGTCGCCTCTCCATCACTCCCACCTCGCCCTGCCTGACTCCCCGATTCAAGACGACAGCACGGGACGCTCCAAAGGGCTGTACTTAAGTCACATCAGGTCACACTGCAGAGCGAGGACAGGCCGGGGACACCCGAAGACGGAGAGGAGCTTAAACTCAGAGCCAGGCCCCAAGCTGGAGAAGAAAGAGCAGCAGCTCGCTGCTAACAGGCCATGAACACGAATAAGCCAGGACTGCCTCACTGAAGAGGGTTTCAACAGACGCGCCAGAGAGCCGGGCTTTCACGACGTTATCAGTATTTACAAGTGCAGAGGCGAGGTATTCACCAGGGCTCCTGCGCACAGAGAATTAACTTCAGGAGGCTCTACTGCAAACTCAGCATTCGCGGCAGCCTCCTAGGAAGAAAACCCACGTGTCTACAAGGGGATGGGGTGGGAGGGGCGTTTAGTAACCCCACGGCCGCCCCACAGCAAGGCCTTCTGCTCCCTGGGCTCAGCTTGGAAGACGGTGGCGGGTGGGGGTGGGGGTGGGCAGGGAGGTGGCAGGGCACTGGCGTTTCTGGCCTCAGCCTGGTGGCCTCGGGCCTGCCCCGCTGCCCAAGCTCTCTGCAAGACAGGACTTTTCTGCTCTGCCTGCAGCACCAGCTGCATCTTCTCTCATCATTACCCGGGCTGTCCCCATCTCACAGGTGAGGACATTGCTGGGGACAGAGGAAACTGGTTCCTTGGTTCCCTGTCCTGTGCCTCCGCGGGACCTAGCCCTTGGGCCTGCAGACGGGCGGGCTGTGGTGGGCCCCGTGCTCTCTGAGAGCGAGCCCCGGGAGCCCCGCCTGCGGCCTGGCCAGGAAGGCCGCCGCTGCTGAGGGTCCCGTCCGGGTTCCCTCCTCCAGCGCTGGGGCAGCGGCTGCACGTAGACAGTTCTGTGTAGACGCTCTGTAGTCTGCCCCCAGTGCATCCAGACTTCCGCTCAAACAGAGGGAGACACTCGGGGTTCTCAGAAAGCCACTTTGCTACGGGAGCCGTCTGCAAAAGGGGCGAGTGGCAAGCTCCCCCCGGACCTAGAATTTGGGATACGTGCTCTGGAGATGGAAGCTTCTGGCACCATCAGGGCTTTCCACAGACGCCAGACCAGTGTTCCCTCCCACAAGGCTCCACGGGCTGCAGAGCAGGCCGCCGACCGACTCTGCTGGCCTGGCCTTTATTCTGATGGTGGAATCGAGGCCACCTCTGATCCGGGTCTTCACGTAGAAAGAACGAGAAAAAACAGCATCGTTCACATCCCCACTCAGGAGAGCATCCCTGTAGGCGCGACGCTAGAGACCACGCGCTTTCTCTAAAAAGGGTTTTATACCACACTTGAAGGTAGTAAGACTTCCAGGCAGGATCAGGGCAGCTCAGAGCACTAGGCATGGATGAGCACGGTGGCCAACCACGCTCCAGAAGGGTGTGAAGCCAGAACAGGGGCCGGCAAGCCGCGAGCCCTGAGTCCACTCTGTGCCTTATTATTATTATTATTATTATTTGGGGAGGGGGGTGCGTACGGCGTGCAGGATCTCAGTTCCCTGACCAGGGATCGAACCCGTGCCCCCTGCAGTGGAAGCGTGGAGTCCTAACCGTTGGACTTCCAGGGAAGTCCCCACTCTGTTCCTTAAACATCCTCTTCAAGACTGGGGCCCATATATACAATGGAATATTACTCAGCCATAAAAAGACATGAAATTGAGCTATTTGTAATGAGGTGGATGGACCTAGAGTCTGTCATACAGAGTGAAGTAAGTCAGAAAGAGAGAGACCAATACCGTAGGCTAACACATATATATGGAATTTAAGGAAAAAAAATGTCATGAAGAACCTAGGGGTAAGACAGGAATAAAGACGCAGACCTACTAGAGAATGGACTTGAGGACCCGGGGAGGGGGAAGGGTGAGCTGTGACAGGGCGAGAGAGAGTCATGGACATATATACACTAACAAACGTAAGGTAGATAGCTAGTGGGAAGCAGCCGCATAGCACAGGGACATCAGCTCGGTGCTTTGTGACCACCTAGAGGGGTGGGATAGGGAGGGCGGGAGGGAGGGAGACGCAAGAGGGAAGAGATATGGGGACATATGTATATGTATAACTGATTCACTCTGTTACAAAGCAGAAACTAACACATCATTGTAAGGCAATTATACTCCAATAAAGATGTAACAAAAAAAAGACTGGGGCAGAACCACAGCTGTGCGGAATATCTAGGGTTGGGATAGCAAATCCCTCAGGGGAAAACACCGCATTAAGAGTTCTTAAGGTTGGGAAGGGGTGACAGGTAATTAACCAGGTTGTGGCCCAGGGAGGGTGTGATAAATATCGAGGAACAGATTCAGCACTGACAGGGGGCGTGAGTCAGAGGTCAGAAGAAACTTCACATGGAAACCTGGAAAGTGCAAACACCAAACTCAAAATGCCGCTGCAAAGGGAAATGAATGGTGTGACTGCAAGTAACACAAGCAGCACGAGAAAAGAAATCCCAGCAATAGAGAAGGTCCTTCCTGGCTCGCTCTGGCCTGTGATCCCACTGCTGCACCTGCACCCCTGCTCAGGGACCCGGCAAAGCCAGGCCTGCTCACGCCCTCAAAGGGGCTGGAATAAAGCACAAAAGGAGATGGGGCTGCAGGAGGGGAAGGTGGCAGGGAAATTTGCTGCGGGCAGTGCTGTGCTAGCTCCCTGCCCGTATTTTTCATTTCTTCCAGACTCCCTGACTCTGCGGACCTAGCTACAGCCAGGGGACCTCAGGGGCGGGTCCGTCCGTGCTTGTGGTTCTGTGCCCATCTTGGCTCCCATGGTTCTTGGGTACCAATTAGCAAACCGAACACCTCCCGCCATCTCCAAGCCCCGACTTCCCGTTATTTATGCAAACAAAACACCCCTATTTGAATTCTAAATATATCAGCAGGCCAGGTGACCTCATCTACTTAACAATAAAAGCGCTGGGCCAACTTTCTCTGGGTGGAGGGGGGCGGTGGGATCATGCTATAACCTTTTCCGCATCTTATTCCAACAGCCCACGAGCCTAGAAAGGAAAACCTCATCCCTCGCAACCCAGCTCTGACCCAGAGGCGAGCTGCAGGCTGAGCTGCCTCTCCCGCGCTCCAGCACTTACTTCAGCAAGTCCTTGTCCTTGTTGAGATGCTGGAAGAAGGAAGGCTCACAGATGAGCTGTTTCTCCTGACACACCTGCTTGCAGGACTGCCCGGGCTCAGCAAGCTTTACCTGCAGGGCACTCAGGGGCGGCCACATCACTTGCCCATGGCAGAAGTCCTGGAATGACAATGAAACCATCAGCCAAGGGACCAGGGATGCAAGTGGGGGGTCCCCAGTCTGCCAACGAGCCCCAACAAGGGGGCCGGGCACCTGGTCATGGGAGAGCAGTGAGGGGCAGGAGGCAGGACCAGACAGACGTGGGTTGGAACCCAGCTCAGCTAGAACACGGCCTTGGCCTTGGCTTTCTGTGCACAGCACTGTGTCTGCCAGTAACGGGGGCTATTCGTTCGTACCGCCACCTACAATGATGCAATCGAGCTAAAGCCTCCACGCTTGAAAGCCCATCTCCAGATCCACCTTCACCAGCCGTTCTATTCCCTCCGCCCTAATTCCAAAGACATTTTCAGTGTCTACCTAATTTGGCGGTTACCTAATATGACACTGTTTTGTGAGTGCTGGTTTCAACTTTGGGAAGCAAAGGAGCACAGCAAGGAGTCTGCAGGCATCTGGGAGAGGTCTGCAGGCATCTGGGAGAGGACTATTGCGGGGTCGTGGTCTTGAGAGAGGCTCAGTGCTTGTTGGTTGGAAACAATTGTAACACACAGATTCAACGGCTAGAGAAACAGTCTGAGGATGTGTGATAGGAGGTCAAGTAAGCTGGTATCCCTGCAGGGAGGGGCACCCCGAGGCATGGAAGGTGGTGGCATGCTCAGGATGGGGCTGGGTGGTCATTCCTAGGATCTGGAGGGTGCGCAGGAAATTAACACATCCAAGGAAGTCACGGGCGGGGAAGACCAGGAAGTAACCTGTGCAGCATGGTGAACGGGCAGCCTAGTTATGAAGCTGAGTGTTGAGGAGAAAGACGCAGTGGGACCAGGGAACGGGCAGGTGCGGAGTGGGAACTCTCTCTGGCCTGGGACCCCAGCTTTCATCTCAGCTGTGCCTGGAGCGACCCTGAACAGGTACTGAGGGTGGAAACTCATGCACCACTGGCAACCAGAGTTTGCTCTGCTTGCACGATGTTGATGGAACCCTAGTAAAATTCTTCTGAATCTCCGGGGCCGCCCAACCTGCAGAAGATGATGTCAGGGCAGGAGCCCTGAAGAGCCATGTTTGTGTAACTTTCTGGGGGGCAGGCTAGCCCTCAGGGGTACCCAGTGGTTAGGGTTAGGATCCTGGGCTCTGAATTCCACTTGTAGGAATTCACCCCAGATGTATGGGACACAATTGGGCAAAGAAACCTACACAGGACACAGGAATCCCAGCAGTATTGTTAGAAGAGAAGCAGAAGACTTGAAACAACCTAAAAGCTGTATTTAAACAGGTAACTGTTTAGAAGTAGTGAAAATATGTCAGTGAGAATGTATACTGGGTGCAGCCGCTATGAAAAACAGTATGGAGGTTACTCAAAAAACTAGAGTTGCCATACGATCCAGCTATCCCATTCCTGGGCCTATATCTGGAGAAAACACTAATTCAAAAATATATATGCACCCCTGTGTTCACAGCAGCACTATTTACAATAGCCAAGACATGGAAGCAACCTACGTGTCCATCGACAGATGAATGGATAAAGAACTTGTGGTTGGACGATAGATAGGTAGATATGGATACAGATATAGGAATACTACTCAGCCACGAAAAAGAATGAAATAATGCCATTTGCAACAATATGGATGGACCTAGAGGTTATCATACTAAGTGAAGTAAGTCAGACAAAGACAAATACCATATGATGTCATTTATATGTGGAATCTAAAATATGACACAAATGAACTTATCTATGAAACAGAAACAGACTCACAGAAAGAGAGCAGACTGCTGGTCGCCAAGGGGGAGGTGGGTGGAAGAAGGAGGGATTGGGAGCTTGGGATTAGCAGATGCAGACTATCATATGTATGTATAACGGAATCACTTTGCTGTACACCAGAAACTAACACAACAATGTAAATCAACGAAGCTTCAATCAAATAAATTAAAAACAAAAAAAAGAAATGGTGCCAAGAGCAGCAGGCCCTTCTTAAGGTTTGGTGAACCATCTGGAAAGCCTGAAGGTGATAAAATTGAACAGATGGAGGCCTGAAGGTGTCCTTAGTTGCTATGACACCAGGTAAGGCAGGAGGGAGTGGGGATCTCAGTTATGATTCTGGCCCCCAGCTAGGAGACTTCATAGCTGCCCCTCAAGCTCTCTCTGCCCACTTTCACATCGAAAATGGAGAAAATATCACTTGTCCTTACATAACTCCTGTCAGATTAAAAAAAAGACGTGACTCTTAAGAAGGTACCTACAGATGTTAAAGATAACATTCCAAGGAAGACCCTTATTTGCTGCCAGGGTCCAGAGCGAGAAGGTGAGTTGCCTGGATTATATATGACAATCGCCCACAAGGGGCATCCCTTTGCCCAGCTGCCTGGAGGGCACAACTGACGCAGCAGCCCGTCATAAGCCTCTTCTCACCCCCAGGTGCCAGCCCCACTGGGTGCTCGCAGAAAGCTGGAGGTCCTCTGTTTCATTCAGCCTCAGCACCAGCTATCAGGGCAATGCCGACACGCCTTGTCTCCCTGTTTGCTCACTCACTCGTTCATTTGTTCATTCAATAAAATACTTGCTAAGATGCAGAAAAGCCTAAGGGTTTGGGGCTCGAACCGCTGGGGTTTGAATCTCAGCCTCTCCATCTAGCAGCTGAATGCTCTTGGCTAGCTCCGTAATTTTTCTTTGCCTCAGTTTCCTCAACTGTAAAATGAAGAATACATCAACGGCCACCTCCCAGAGCTGTCGAGGGGATTAAGTCAATTATAATGTGTAAAGTGCTCAGAAAAGTGCCTGATAAATGCAACACCATGGGTTGGCTCTTCTAGGCCTTGGGGGTGACTTGCTGGAAAAAAAAAAAAGGAACCAAAAACACCTGCCTTTATAGAGCTTATTTTCAGTGAGGGAGACAGAGAAACAACAGAAATCAATTATATGTAATATATTAAAGGTGATAATTGCTCTAAATAAGAATGAAGTGAGGAAAAGGAATCGGGAAGAGGGTTGGGGAAGAGGGTATTCAGATAAGTCATCATTGAGAAGGTGACATTCAAGAAAAGACCCGAGGAAGTAAAGGCGTGAGCCATGCAAGTGTGTGTGAAGGACATGATAGGCAGAGGCAAAGCAAGATCGGAGGCTCTGACAGCGAAGCTTCTAGCAGGTTCCAGGAGGAGCAGGGAGTTGCACACAGCTCGAGCAGTGTGTGCACGCTGGGGCCGGCGATGGGAGGAGATGGGGTCTGGGAGGTCCCAGGGGTTAGAGTACCCAGAGCTTTGGGGGCCCATGCAAAGCCTTGGCTGTTCCTTGGAGTGAGACAGAAGCTACTGGAGAGTTCGGGGCAGAGGAGTGACTGAGCTGAGAACGGAAGGCAGGAGAAGAAGCAGGAGCAGAGAGACGGGAGGCCACGCAACAGTGCGGGAGAGAGAGAACGGCCTCAGGCCAGACCCACATCTTTGTCCAATAAACCTCCATGAAATGCTCATGTCATAGGGTGGCTTTGAAGGTTTTCTCATGCATCCATTCAAAACTTGACAAATGATCATTAAAGCCTATGCTGGGTGCTGGAAATAAGAATGTGGATGAGACAGAGTCTCCGGGTTCAAAGACTCCATCTAGTAAGAGAGGCTGGCATTTAAAAAATGACAGAACAGTACAAAACAGATGTCCAAACAGGGTGTAAAGGCCACTGAGAAGAGAGAGAGAATTATTAACTCTGGGGAAGGGAAGGAGGGTAGGGGTAGCAATCAGAGAAGGCTTCCAGGAAATAGGGACTTCTGGGCTGGGTTTTGTAGGCTAAATAGGAGTTAGTGGCTTATCATAAACATGGTGCTTTGCAGATAACTGGTGCTCAATAAAGAGCTGTTGAACTGCACTGAAGGGTTCTGGCATCGTGGGGCTTTGATAGTAGAAGTAGAAAAGAATAATATTCTAACCCAGAAGCTTTATACAACCAGAGGAGACATAAAGAGTAATTTCCAATCTGGTTAACAAGCCCACTTAGAAACCGAACATCTGCATCCCTCTCTAATAATTATTTCAACCAGTCACCAAATTTCCCTAAATTTGCTTGACTATGAAATTCTCCTAGAGTAACTATAATAAGAAAGGTTTATTAATCAACAAATTTATGAGAAAAAGTAATGTTCGGAACCAATGAACACAATGAACTGTGAAAAAGAAGTAAGGATGCTGCCTTTGTAACAAAGGCTAAGCAGCAGCATGGAGAAAACGTTATTTATCAACTACCAAAAGAGCTGGAGAAGACTGGGTAGGGGGAAGAGGGAGGCGACTCCCTAGGAGGGAAGCACCAGGTGGACGGGCTGGCTTGTGCCTCCCTCTCCGTGGCATGGAGTGGGATCTTTTCCACAAACCCCCCACCCCCAGAGTGGAGGTCTGCCCAAACCTTTGAGTTACTACGTCCATGACATATCACGTGCAAGTAGATTTCTGCAGAAACGCACATTGTCTGGAACCAAAAAGACAGGTTCAGATACAGGTCTGGGGGCAGGATCTAAAGGAAGTAAGGTCAGGAATTTGCAAAAAAAAAGAAAGAAAAGGGGGTGGTGGTGTAGGTTCAAGGCCATGAAACTGGGGTTTGGGCCAAGTTCAGCCAGCTATCTTATAGCTGGGAAATCCAGGGCCAAGCACAGAAAAAGTGTCCAATACATTGTGACTGGATTAAACACATTCCGGGTGCCTGCCGGCGCCTGCCCTCCTCAGCCTGTGCTGTCCTCAAACGGAGTGAGCTCTGTCCACGGGTGGCCCCTGGGGCTGATCCCCAGCAGTGGGTGCGAATTTCCATTTCCACAAGGGCACAGAGGAGGTGGCTGTGGAGCTGAGCTGTGGTGACTCATCTCTGTGATGATCTTTACACTGCAAATCAACGAGCCAACCAGCTCACCCGGAAAGAGTCAGACATAAACCTCCCACATTTCAACTTCTTCTACGACTAGGAGTCTATCGGGAGAGACAAAAAAAGACGTCCACACGCATGCGAATGTTCAAGATAACACTCCACTTTTCACGACAGCTCAAAGGACGAAACGACCCAACTGGAGAACGGATAAACAAACCGTGGTCTATCCATACAGTGGAATACTATTCAGCAGTGAAAAAAGAATGAAGTACCAACACATGCTACAACATGCGTGAACCTCACAAACATTAAGATGAGAAATCTCCGGGAAAGGAGAATCTACAAAGACAGAACACAGGTCAGTGTTTTCCTGGGGCTGGGGGAACAAGCCAAGACTGACTGCAAATAGGCACAAAAGAGCCTTTTAGGGTGATGGAAAGGTTATAAAACTAGATTGTGGTGGTAACTGCCCAAGTCTATCAATTTACTAAAAAAAAAAAAAAAGTCACTGAACTGTACCTTTACATGGAGTGAATTTTAGGGTCTGTAAATTACACCTGAATGAAGCTGTTTAAAAAACTACACCTCGATTGGTTTCTGGGCTCCTGCAGCAGCAAGGAGTTAAGGCTTTCAGAGGACCTACTGTGTGCCAAGCACTGTTCTTTGTCTTGAACATGTATTCATCTACTGATTCCTCCACCAGCCCTACGGGGTAGGTAGTAGTATCCCCATTGCACAGAAGAGGAAACAGCACGGAGAGATGAGAAACTTGACGGAGGTCACCGAGACAGTGGGGGCAGAGCCAGGATGTGAACCTGGCTGTCACAATGCAGGGCCCAGCGATGAAATCATTACCCACCCAGTCCCTCTGGGTTCAGGAATGGCTGGGCAAACAGCAACCACTGATTTTTCAAAAGAGGAAACATTCCTAGGTGACTGCCAACTTTCTCCCTGTTTCTACGCCTTTTCCTCTTCCCCTGCAAGCTGGCAACTCCACCATTCCCCCTACCCTGCCAATCAGCTTCACTGCCAGGCTCGAACATGCCCCATGGAGTTCGGGATGGGCCCCGATGAGCCGGATTTCCCAGGAGCTGAAGCTGATTCCACTGAGGCTCTTGGAGCTAACACTTTTCTCCCCTCCGTATCTCCAGAGTGCTTTTCACATAAATGACACAGCTCCTTGCAAAATGATATGAGCACAGTCGTCTTGTAGAGTATTTGCAGGGTCTTTACAGAAAGTAGAAAATAGGGCTGAAGAGCATGTGCATGGTTTTCAGAAATCAATCTCAACATCGCCAAGAACTTGCTCTACTCTCCAGCCTGAGGCAAATACCTAAGTCTTTCCCAAGAAATGCACAAGGAGAACCTTAACAGGCCTGGACACACCCAGGTTAGGGAAGAAGAGTGCTCCTGATCTTAGATTACAAGGATTTTTCTTCTTGGCACACACTCCTGCTGCTGGAGCAAGTGCCTCTTTTGGAGAGCTGATATAAAACAGCATGCAAGGCTTCCCTGGTGGAGCAGTGGTTAAGAATCCACCTGCCAATGCAGGGGACACGGGTTCGAGCCCTGGTCCAGGAAGATCCCACATGCTGCGGAGCAACTAAGCCCGTGCGCCACAACTACTGAGCCCACGTGACACAACTACTGAAGCCTGCGTGCCTAGAGCCTGTGCTCTGCAACAAGAGAAACCACTGCAGTGAAAAGCCCGCGCACCACAACGAAGAGTAGCCCCTGCTCGCCGCAACTAGAGAAAGCCCGGGCACAGCAACGAAGCCCCAGTGCAGCCATAAATAAAAAAATACATTTATTACAAAAATAAATAAAGAGTGTGCAATCCAAATCAACATTTTTAGTACAGTAAAGGGAGAAAGGGCATTAAGCGAAGAAGCAAGTGGCTTTCCTAAAGCCAGGATTTGTTCCCATTGGTGCTGCCTAGGCTGGTAGGGTAGGTCAAGCTGCTATCGACCACTCTGTACAGAGTATATGTTGAAACCTGGGGCTTTTCTCAATTGCTGTCAATTGGCTTCCTCTGGCTCCTGTTGCCTGGGGTGAGGATGATGGACAACCTTGAAAGGGTTCTGGGATAAAAGCTTCCTTATTCCCCTAGCAGATCGCATGGAGGACTCTGAAGGCAGAGATCAGCCCAATTAGGGCTGCGATGCTCCTACAGTTTAAGAGATGGGAAGCTTATGCTCCCACCACCCCTTCGGAGCTTGAGGCTTTCCTGTTCATACCAGGAACACCGCTCTCTTCCCTCACTGCTCTTTGAAGATATTCTTTTGGCTGCAAAAATAACGAACACCCCAAGCTCTAAAACACTAGAGCCTGGGGCTAATCGTTAGAGGCAGAAGACCCAATCTGTGAACCAGTGGGGTCTTGGCTTCCTAATTTCCCTCTGGTTTGGGGGAACATTATGGCTCTGACAAAACCGTCCCCAGAGGCCTGGGATAAACTCCAAATAGGCCCCTTTACTGCTCATTTAGCAGCACTGAGAGAATGTTGAGTAAGAAATGCCCCAAACACAAGATTCCTAGAATGACTTTTCTAAAGCACCAATCTGAGAGCATCACTGCCCTGTTCCTGGGTTAAAACCTTTCTTTAGCTTTTTGTCCCAGAAACAAATTCTGAATTCTTCAGCTGAGCCTCAGCATCTTTTCATGATGTGTCTCCTCCTCCAACCTCTTCTCTCACATCATCTCTCTCTTCAGTCACAGCCAAGCTTCCAATAATTCACCACCATTTCTCTTTTTCACCCCCAGGCCTTTGCATCGCGACCTCTCTGTACCACGACTTTGCCTTTAGGACTCATCTCCCGCAGCGTGCTTCCAGACAGACTCTCCCTCCCCTCCCTCATCCGCACCCTGCATCTGAGTTACATGATCCCAAAGCACCTGGGTAGTCACTATTACAGATGTAACCAATGGCAGCGGCATCGCCTGTGAACTTGACCTTCAAGCTACCTGAGGATAGGGCCTCATCCTTTGACACCTCTTCTTGCCCAACTCCCAGCACTGTCTGCAGCCCCCTCCAGCTGACAAATATTTTCAGAGAGGATGAATGAATAAACAACAGCAGGCAAAAAAGAAATCCCTGGGGGCTTCCCCGGTGGCGCAGTGGTTGAGAGTCCACCTGCCGATGCAGGAGACGTGGGTTCGTGCCCCGATCCGGGAAGATCCCACATGCCGCGGAGCGGCTGGGCCCGTGAACCATGGCCGCTGAGCCTGCGCATCCGGAGCCTGTGCTCCGCAACGGGAGAGGCCACAACAGTGAGAGGCCTGCATACGGGGAAAAAAAAAAAAAAAAAAAAAAAAAGATGCTCTCCAAATCATAAGGGCCAAAATGAGCCTCCTGGTTCTTGGCACATAGGGAAAAAAAGCACACACACTCACTCCCCTTCTCATTCATTTATTCATGTCTTCGGCTTTTGTGCACCTACTCTGTGCCCGGCAGAGGGCTAGGCACTTGGATGTCAAGGGGAACAAGCTAGGTGTGGCCCTGAATCACAGAGTATTTGACAAGGTCTGTTTGGGGAACGGGATCTTCCTGTTTGAAAGGAAACCTAGTAATAGATTCACAGAGAACAGGCCACATGAGAACTTCTAAGGACTGGCTGGGATTCAAGAATCTTAGGGAAGAAAGAAAGACAGTCTTCAAATAAATGTGATAAAGAGTCTTTTCAAGTATCATATGATAGCACTTACATGTGGAAGCTAAAAAAATGATACAAATGAACTTATTTACACAACAGAAACAGACTCACAGACATAGGAAACAAACTTACGGTTACTAAAGGGGAAGGGGTGGCGAAGGGATAAATTAGGAGTTTGGGATTAACATACACACACTACTATATATAAAATAGATAATCAACAAGGACCTCCTGTATAGCACGGGGAACTCTACTCAATATTCTATAATAACCTACATGGGAAAAGAATCTGAAAAAGAATGGATATATGTACATGTAAAACGAAATCATTCTGCTGTACACCTGATTGATTTAGGTTGTACACAACATTCTAAATCAACTATGCTCTAATATAAAGTTTAAAAAGTCTTTTTACACCTGGTGGTGAGTAACCATTTTCCCTGAGAGGAAGCAGAGACAGGAAAGGCAGAAGTTGGTTCCGTACGCAGCTGCAGGGATCCTAGTAGGATCCTGGCCTCCTTGGAGGGTAGTTAAAGCTGTGATGTGTTAAATCTCACTGTCAGAGGCCACGGCCGCCCTGTCTGCACCTTCAGGAAGGGCCAGCAGCTCCTTGAGATCAAAGAAGATGGGAAGTATAGCTCTGGGACAGGTGCCAGCACCCGGGCCCACAGCAATGCTGCTGGTGCAGGCCTGGGCTCAGACCAAACCAGCGTCAAACCCTGATTCCAAGACTAAGCCCTGCGACTAAGACTCTCTGTTCCCATTATCCAGAGAACGGGGTGATGACTGCCACCTCCCAGGATGACTGTGAGGGTAAATGAGATGATGCATTGGGACGTGTTGGCATAAAGTCTGTACGTAAAGGGCTGCTCAAGTTAGGATGATGATACTGTCATTCTTAAGTTGGGTGTCATGTGAAGAGTGACTGAGATAGTGATTCCAATGCTCAGCTCTTGTGGTAAAGTCTAACGCTGTAGAATATATTATGTGATATAATAATACACAAGAATATAATACAATACTGTATAATATAGTAACATCACTAGTGCGTCTTTACTGAGCAGTATGTGTTAGCCCTGTTCTGAGTACTTCACATGTACTAGGCTCATTTAATCCTCCCGTCAGCCCCATGAGGTTCTATTTTTATCCTCAGTTTGCAGGGGAGGAAACTAACACATCCCAGTCATACAACCAGACAGTCTTGGCGAGGGGCTGGAACCCAGGCGGCTGGCTGCACTGCACTCCCTTCTTGCCACTCACAAAAATTCAGAACATCAAACCTGGCACCCTGAAGCCTCTGCCTCTGGCTCGGCCCGTCCAGCGGCTGCACTCAGGGTCGTCTGCTGCTCACCACGGTCTGTGGCCTCAAATCTTTCCTTTGAAACCTGCCTTGGCCTGCAGTCTGCACCTACTTCCACTTTCAACATGCCATTTCTACTTTCAGCCTTCAGAGTCCTCACCCCCTATTGTGTCAAGATCGCATGACTGCCCCAAGACACTCTGCTTTGTCTTTTAAGAGGAGCCCCTTATTTCTGACATCTGGTCAAGGAGTTCATATTCCCCTACCCACGGGGGTGCTCAGTCTGCCTATTTCTGGCTCTGTGTTGCTTTTGAAGCCTACGGAATGAAAATGTTTGAAAACGACAGCAATGACACTTTTGGCCTTTACTTCTACTGGCACAAGACATAGTTTCCCAACTCTGTTCGGGGTGGTGGGACCCTTGGAACCCTCCTCTGCTTTGGAAGTGAACTTCTGCTTTTATCTGTTTTATATACTTGGATTTCACGTGAAGTTTCATTTGAAAACGGGTCCTATTTTTAAAAACGTTTGAAAATCACTGAAGAGTCCGAACATATTTGGAATTACCAAAGAGATATTGAGCCATCTCTCTGTTCCCTGCCGACCCAAATCTTTGCTAGGCCCCTAGAACCCAGGCAGGGCACAGGTCTGATGGTGAAGGACGCTTTCATCTTAACCATCCAGTCTCTCCCTTAAGTTTCCATTTGACATTCCACCATCATAAAGAACATTTTTACCCTAAGGACAGACTGACTCCTTGGAGTGACCTTGACAGTGCAT
Organism: Stenella coeruleoalba; assembly: GCF_951394435.1. NCBI lineage: Eukaryota > Metazoa > Chordata > Mammalia > Artiodactyla > Delphinidae > Stenella > Stenella coeruleoalba. The sequence continues at coordinate 33,747,498 of NC_137151.1, read as the reverse complement.
AATTTAGAATTTCAAGAAGCCATTCTCTAGCCTGTAGAGTCCTCCAAATCAGGAAAATAAGCACAGAAACATGGTAAACTCTTAACTGTTCATGAGAGTCCTCTGGGGTAGCAGGAGATAGGACACAGCAAGGACAGATGGACTTCTGAAGAGCCCTACCTGTTTCTCGATGAAAGCGTTGATTCTCTGTAGCATCCCCTCGCACGTGAATTCATACGGCATGTACGGCTCAATCTGCAGAAACAGAACACGGTATCATGAAAGAGGAAGACACAGGACATGCAACACTTACCCAGTCCTCCACTGATTCACTCACACTCAGGTGCCAACACCTGCAGGGATCCTTGTGAGGGCTAAGACTATGAACTTGGAAGTCAGCAGACCCGGCTTCACAACCTCATTCTGCTCCTTATCAGCTGTGGGACCCTGAGCAAATTATCTACCACCTCTGAGCCTCAGATCCTTCATGTGTAAAATGGTGATAAGAAAAACCCATTTCTTGGAACGTGTGGTAAAGATGACGGGGGGGAAAAAAGCGCTTAGTTCAGTGTCTAACACAGAGTAGGCACTCAACAAAAGGTGGAGAGTGTCACTTGTTAGAAGGTAAGCTCCATGGGGCAGGGTCCATGGCTGCTGGGTCATCTGCATCCCGGTGCTGAGTGGGGCGGCAGACGTTGGAACCAGCAAACATCTGGTGAATGAATGCATGCTCCCTGCCCTGAGAAAGGCGCATGATGAGTGGTTTCAGGACCGTGACAGTGACAAAAGCTTTGTTTTGCATTAGTAGGTGAGCACGTTCCCAAAGAACTCATGGTGCAAAAACAGAGTGATGAAGTGTCCCAGAGAGTTCAGCTAGAGGGTCCCAGGAAGCTAGAAGGTCAAAGCCAACTTCTGCTCATGCTGGGCTTTTAAGGTCAGCTATGACTCCAGCAAGCCAAGACTGAGGAGGGCAAAGATGCAGAAGACGTTCCAGGAGGGAGCATTAGTGGGAAATTAGACATGAAAGAAGGACAGCAGGAGGACAGAACTAGGATCATGGAAACTGGTGAGACAGGCTAGTAAGAGGTTCACTGGATTTCCACAAAAGACTTGTGGTTTCTACTCTAAGGAGCCTAGCCTTTACTTGAGGGTAGCAAGCAACGTAGAAGGTGCTTCACTGGGGTAGGGGAGGCAATCTGATCAATACTGTGACACCTGACGGAAGGGGAAGGAATGCAGGTTGGAGCTCTGCAGTGCCTGTGCCGACACTATGACGCCTGCGTCTTCAGGAGCAGCCGGCTGGCATTATTAATCTGAAATGGAAATTTCACTTGGGAGAATATGGCCAGCAATCCAGTTTGTTACAGCTTCAGAAAGCCCAGTAGCACTTATCAGCACATTCACCACCTCCCTCTTAAGTCTACACTCGCCTATCTCAAATCTACAGGGTGGAGACCTGGACAAAACATCTGTGAGTTGAGGCCTGCTGAAAATGGGACAATTGACAGAGAAGACACCCTTCTGGGGGCAGCCAAGTAGCTGTCCTCAAGGCAGCCTCTCCCGTTTTCCGTGTATGTTGATTCACACATTACATTTGAAATCTTCTTCAACCATGATTAGTAATTTCATAACATGTCTTTGAATGCACAATTAGATGACACATCACACAGGCTGTAACTCAGCCATCCCTGCCCACATCCATCCAGAGAGAGCCGTAAGAGGCTGAGCCATAAGTGCTGTAATATCAGGGTAGGACTATTCTGCATGAGCTGAGGTCCTTTTGTTCCTAGATCATTTATCTCAGAAGAGCTCAAAATGCTTTAACTGACTTAACATCTTTCAAGCTTGCATCTTCTCATCTCAAGCTTTTGCACTTGCTGTGCCTTCTCTAACCCAACCACAGTCCTTTCCACCAAATGTAGACTTTTTCTTTTAAAGAATATTTATTTAATCACCTTGTGAGTGATTCCAGAAGCTTTCTCCAACTGTCTAGAGATATGCCTCTTCCCATGTTTGTGGAAAAAGATATGAACGAATAAGAACAACAAAAAATGTACAATAGAGGACTTCCATATTGGGCTCATTTGGGGATAAGTAGGATTTCTAGAGTGAGGTAAATAAACATCGGTGGGCCATCTGTCATGCGACCGACCGATCCAGTTATATGGTGGGAAGCATACTGAATACTCAAGGGTCATTCCTACAACATATTCTAAAGGGTATCCATTAGAAATGAAAGTGCATTCATTCAAAGGGCTTATGCAATAAACACAGAAAAAGGGCTCTTCCTGTGTCCTACTAACCAAAGCCAGTTTAACCAAAGGGGATGTGACTCATTAACTGCTTTGTGGCCAGTTCACTGTTTTAAAAGATAAGAAGCTAATTTTCCTATAAAGGAAAAGCAAAAAAAAAAAAAAAAAAAAAGAAAGAACGAACTTGTATTCTTAAGCCACCTCTGCCATGAGTTCCACTAGCCCTGCTGTGTACAGAAGCAGGGCCCTCTGTGTGGGAAAGCTCCCCAGAGCCCTGGCTTTAGGAATACTGAGCACTGGCTAGCCTCTGATGTTGGATCTGCTGCACAGATTGTGTGTGTGTGTGTGTGTGTGTGTGTGTGTGTGTGTGCTGCACAGATTGTGTGTGTGTGTGTGTGTGTGTGTGTGTGACAGTTTTCTGTAGAACTTCAGGAACAAGTCAAGGTCTTTTGGGGGATGAATGAAAGGGAATGTTGAAACCACCCCAGTCACTGAGAATCCCAAGTGGGGTCAGTTATGGAGAAGCAGGGGGGAATGTGCTTGGTCATCTTGCTGGTGGACAAAGGACTGTTACTCATATGGCCATAGGAAGGATGCCTGCAGGCTGCACCATGCAGTCCCTGCTGGCCTTGGAAACGTTCCCTACCCCCCATTTTTTCCTCCGTTTTCTCCTCTTCACCTCCCTTCCAGTGGGATGTCCTGTCTCTAGTATTACTCAGCGTTCTAAGTCAGAGTACGACTTCTACAGGGAACTGCTCTCTGATACCAGTTAACCTCTGCATGGTCCCACCTGACAGGTGGCTTGGCATCATTCAATGACAGATGGTCTTAGAAGGTACCAGAAGTTCAGGGGTTGAGTCTTATCTCCTCTATCTACTAAGCAGAGAATTTTAAGTCAGACATTTCCTGGAATTTCTCTTGATGATTTCAAATGTAAAATAGGTCATGTCATTCCCCTGCTGAAAACTACCCATCATACTCAGAATAAAATCCAGAATCCCTCTTGTGGTCTACTTAGAGGCCCTACACACTCTGGCTCCTGCAGACCCTTTTATGGTCTCCATTATTTCTGATGGGCAGTTGGTGGTCTTTCATACTGTTATTCCCCTGAATGTAATAAAATTTTCTCTGGCTGCTTTCAAGATTATTTTCCTCATCTTTCGTTTTTGGCAGTTCAGCTATGATGTATCTAAGTGTGTTTTTCTCCATATTTATCCTGCTTGGCCTTCACTGAGCTCCCACAATCTGCAGGTTAATGTTATTCATTAATTTTAGAAAATTCTTAGCCATTATCTTTTCACAAATATTTCTTCCAGCCATTCTCTCCTCTGAGGTTCTAATTACACATAAATTAGGCTGCTTGAGTATTGTTCCAGAGATCTCATATGCTCTTTTTTATCTTGTTCTTTTTCCGCTAATTTCAGTAATTTCTATTGATAAGTCTTTAAAGTTCACTGATTATTTTCGTCTGCTGTGTATAATCTGCTGATCAGCCCACTGAAAGAGTTAATTTCTGATACTGTACTTCTCAGTTCTAGCATTTTTTCATTTGGCTTTTAAAAAAGTTCCCATCTCTCTGCTGAAATCCCCCATCTATTCACATATGTTATCTACCTTTTTCATCAAAGCTTTTTTTAAAAATAATTAATTAATTAATTTGGCTGCATGGGGTCTTAGTTGTGGCAGACAGGTTCCTAAGTTGCAGCTCGTGGGCTCCTTAGTTGCAGCACATGGGCTCCTTAGTTGCGGCATGCACGTGGGATCTAGTTCCCTGACCAGGGATCGAACCCAGGTCCCCTGTATTGGGAGCACAGAGTCTTAGCCACTGGACCACCAGGGAAGTCCCCAACAAACCTTTTAATACATTTATCTCAGCATTTAAAATTTGCTGTATGGTAATCCCAACATCTGAGCCATCTCTGGTTTTATTGATGGTGTCCTCTCTTAATGATGGGTCATGTTTTCTTGCTTTTTTGAGTGTCATGTAATTTAAAATCTTGTAATTAAATATGAGACAGCTTGGCACCAAATTTCTGACCCATTTATAACAAGCATAAGGATTATAATGTTAATAGTCTTTGTATTAATCTCATTCCTTACTTTCTCTCTCACTCTCGTCTTCCCTTTACTTCATTTAATGATGTTTTTCTTTTTAAATTTTTTCTTAATAAACTAGTCAAAAATACTAGTTTCAATCCAGGTTCTACTACTTACTAGTTGTGCGATTTAATGTAAATTACTGAATTTTCTTTAAACCTTAATTTTCTTATCTGCAGAAGGATTAAATGAGACAAGGCTCATAAAGATGTACAGAGAGAGGGCTCCCCTGGTGGCGCAGTGGTTGAGAGTCCGCCTGCCGATGCAGGGGACACGGGTTCGTGCCCCAGTCCGGGAAGATCCCACATGCCGCGGAGCGGCTGGGCCCGTGAGCCATGGCCACTGAGCCTGCGCATCCGGAGCCTGTGCTCTGCAACGGGAGAGGCCACAACAGTGAGAGGCCTGCGTACCGCCAAAAAAAAAAAAAAAAACAGATGTACAGAGAGAGATTCTGGAGGTATAAAAAGAGCTTCTCCCTACATATGACCTACTATTGTAATTACTTTTTATGCCCCCTTAAGTGGCCTTAAATGGTTTTAGGGAAAGGGTTGGTCAGGGTTTTAAAAAGGGGAGCAGTAGATGTTCCATGAAGTGAACAGAGCCTCATGTAGAAGTGGATAGAACTCAGCACCCACTTAGTGCTTTACATGTCAGGCATTCCCACGAGATTTTTGTTTGACAAAAGGGATCTATTATCTAAAAAGTTTTGGACTCTGTGATCCAAGATTTTCTGCCTCTACATTAGCTTTCAAATTACTCCTCTTCAAAAGAACGCACACTTAACTAAGTGTTGTGGGTTGAACTCTGTCCCCCACCCCCAAAAGGTATGTTGAAGTCCTAACCCCCAGTACCTGTGAATGGGACCCGATTTGGAAATAAGGTCTTCGCAGATGGAATCAGGATAAGAAGAGGTCATAGTGATTTAGGGTGGGCCCTAATCCAACATGACTGATGTCTCTGTGAGAAGTGGAGAAAACAGATAGAAAGACACACACACACACACACACACACACACACACACACGGAGAACACCATATGACAGCAGAGACAGAGATGAAAGTGTTGCAGCTGCAAACCAAGGAGTACCTGGGGCCACCAGAAGGTGGAAGAGCCGAGGAAGGACCCTCCATGAGAGGCATCAGAGGGAGCATGGCCCTGCCGACAGCTTAATTTCAGATGCTGACATCTGAATTTTAATTGCAGCCTCCAGAAATGTAAGAGAATAAATTTCTGTTGTTTCAACCACCACTTTGTGGTTCTCTGTTATGGCAGCTTTAGAAGCTAATACCCTAGAGGACTCTGAGACTGAAGAAAGAAGAGCGTTTGATCTCTGCAAGAAGGATCCTCTGGTGGGAAGCTGCAGACATGCAGCAGGTGCTTGAGGTGGCCAGCAGCACCACACCCACTCAGCACTTCATCTCTTGGCTTGGCCACCAGAGGTCTGGGGGACTTCTGCCCTAAACTTGAGACTGGGATGAGATCGTACACGTCGCTGATGGGAAGCTCTGAGCAGCTACCTCAAAGCTCAATAACTAGACCTGCTCTAAAGGGACATGGGTGACACGCTGGAGTACTCCTGTTCCCCAGGAGATGTGGTCCGTAGCTGAAACTGGCAGTTGGGAGGGCCCCACTTTATTCCCCAAAGGGGAAAGGCGGCCCTTTACATGGGCCAACTGGCAACTCCTCCTCGGATACATGCCTTTCTAGCCTCTCCCCCTTGACTCTCACTGTTCCTCTAACTCATGTCTTTCTGGGCTCACTTCTCCGTTTAACTTTGCAGATTCCTACTCATGCTCTGAGACTTAACTCAATGCTGCATTCTCCAGATGTCCTTATAAGGAGCAGAGAAGACAGAAATAGAAGAGAAACTTAACAGTTACCAGGGGGGAAAGGAGCGGGGAGGGATAAATTAAGACTTTGGGATGAGCAGATACAAACTACCGTGTATAAAGCAGATAAACAACAAGGACCTACTGTATAGCACAGGGAACTATATTCAATATCCTGTAATTAAACCATAATGGAAAAGAATATGAAAAAGTATATATATATACTCATATATATACACATATATATACATATCGGAATCATTTTTGTTGTACACCAGAAACTAACACAACATTGTAAATCAACTATACTTCAATAAAAAAAAAAAAGAAGCAGAGAAGACAGACACTCCTCCATCTCTGGCATGTTGGTCTTGGCACTGAACATACTCTGCCTCAGTGTGCTGATGTGCATACATCTATGCCTCGCTCCCTCCATGCCTCCCACCATCTATTAGGTACATCGCTATGCTGGGTCCCGAGAACACAGCAGTGAGACAGGTATCGTTCCTGCCCATGCTGCTTACGGTCTAATGGAAATCCAGACTATCACTAACAAAAGTAAGAACGTTATAGTATTACATTAGCCAAGACATGGGAACAACAGTCCATCGACAGATGAATGGATAAAGAAAATGTGGCGTGTATGTATGTACACACACACACACACACACACACACACACAATGGAATATTACTCAGCCATAAAAAATGAAATAATACCATTTGCAGCTACACGGATGGACCTAGAGATTATCATACTAAGTGAAGCAAGTCAAAGACATATATGATATCACTTATTTGTGGAATCTAAAATACGACACAAATGAGCTTATCTACGAAACAGAAACAGACTCACAGATATAGAGGACAGATTTGTGGTTGCCAAGGGGGTGAGGGGGCAGGAGAGGGTTGGATTGGGAGTTTGGGATTAGCAGATGCAAGCTATTATCTATAGGATGGATAAACAACAAGGTCCTACTGTATAGTACAGGGAACTATATTCAATATCCTGTAATAAACCATAATAGAAAAAGAATATGTAAAAGAGTGTATATACATGTATAACAGAATCACTTTGCTGTACACTGGAAACTAACACAACACTGTAAATCAACTATACGTCAGTAAAAAAGAATGTTACATTATTATATATGCAATACTGACTTAATACTCCTGACTAGACATTTATTATGAGATCGACACTGCACTTAAGCACTTTATATTCATTATCTCATTGGATCCTCTCACGTACCTGTAAAGTAGGTGAAATTAGCCTACGTCAGGGATGAGGAAACTGAGCCTCAGAGGTTAAGTAACTGCCCGAGGGGACACTGCTGGACCCCAACCCAAGCTGTCTGATTCTAGCCTGTCCTTATAACCACACCTATACTGCTTCTCTTAAAAAATTATAACAGAGTAATCGCTGCTCTGATAGGAGGAGGACAGAGGGCAGGGTTTACTGGTAGAATCCAAGGCAGTCCCGGGGTTGGGAGAGAGGATAACTTGACCCATCCCCTACAGGGTGGTAAGTTTCCTACAGGCAGGGAGCCAGCCTCGTTTATGCTTATGGAAGTGAGCGTCCCTGACAGTGGTTCAGAGGGCGCTCTGCATACAGTAGGTACTTAATACATGTCTGCTGAATTGTTCTGGAGAGTCCAGAGATGTTAGTTACTTATACAAAATTTTATAAGATGTTTAGGTAGAAAAGCCAAATAAACAGATGCTATAAAAAACATTTTCCAGTATTTCCTTAATTAGTCCTTTTCCTTCTCACTTTTTTTTTTTTTTTTTTTTTTTTTTGCAGGGGAGCGGGTCTATCTTTTCTGATCTTTCGGAGAGCTGCATAATGAGGTCACTGACACAAGTAGAATTCAAGTTTCTACTGCTGTGCCTGGGACCCAGGAGCCATGTCGAAAGGGTCTGTAGAATCCATGCACGCATCTGGACACCAGCTCTAATTCCATTTCACAGAACATCCACAAAAATCCCCAGGCCAGTCCTACAGCTGGGCCATTTTCTAAATTTCAGAGTCAAGCTGACATGGAACCATTCTAATTACTTGAACGAAGGGCCTGTGATGCTTTCCACATGATCCCGTTCACATCACAAATGGGGGAAAATGGAATAAAAGAAATAACCTTCTGACTTAAAATTGCTTTCACGGCGTCCTCCACCCCCTCCTGATTATCGAGGTCAACAGTCCAGACGTGTGGCTGGCCGATGAAAACTTCGGCATAAGGATGCTGAGAGGTCAGCTGGAAAAGAGAAAACAGAACACCTCAGTCTCATGAACACTGGCTTTTTTCATTTCTCAACCTTCTGTGCTAGGTGAAGCGTTATGCTTTTTACGGTTCCGAGTTGTACTTGTGTAGGTAATGTCATTTTTTGTTTTGGACCCTTGACGATCGAAACCTCCTAAGCACCCTGTAAGCAGGTAACAATAAAAGAGGGAGGATTCCACAGCTTGCTTGCTTTCTTTTTTGCTTTGACCAGCAGGACATCTACTGTCAGGACCATCTGGAGAAGCAGGCAAAGCCCTGACAGGTACAGGTAAGGACACCGAGGCTGTCAAGTGTGCCCGGCTGGCAACACTGGCAGTGCCCATGGGTGCCCACCAGGCTCATGTGGGATGTTTTAAAAGACACACGGCCAGGCTACGCTGTCTTAGACCCTTGGAGCTGGGATCTTGGGCACTTTGGAGGGGTTCCTGGGAGTCTAGGGGTCCCAGGAGGGCATGGCCCTGTGTGAGGCCACGGCATCCACAGGGCAGGTCCGGTGATGGCTCCTCACCTTGAGTACCGCTTTGAAAAAAGAGTTAGAATGTCATAACCAGGTGACATGGAGGCTGTTACAGATGGCTTCAACCCCCCAAATCACACCAAGAAATAATGAATATTTACCCTCAGTCATATCCCAGCCCTGAAAATCACCTAGATCAAACTAGCATCTGTTATAAAATACTGGTTAGGATAGGCAGGTCCGGTGATGGCTCCTCACCTTGAATACCGCTTTGAAAAAAGAGTTAGAATGTCATAACCAGGTGACATGGAGGCTGTTACAGATGGCTTCAACCCCCCAAATCACACCAAGAAATAATGAATATTTACCCTCAGTCATATCCCAGCCCTGAAAATCACCTAGATCAAACTAGCATCTGTTATAAAATACTGGTTAGGATAGACAGGTAAGTATAAGGAAATTACAATAAAGTTCTCATAGGCTTTAAAGTCATAGAAGGACACGTAACGGCACATATGAAAGGTGACAGAAAGGGAAATAATGCTACCAGAAAAAGAGAGAATTTTGGAATAATAATTAGCATAACCCTGGAGCCTTAAGAGTCATAAAGGCAATGTGTGATCAGAAAAGCAAGGAAAAGTAGCTTTTGTTTTAAAGGAGGTTTTATTTTAAAAACAAAGGGTGGCCAAAGAAACCCACAGGAATATTGGCAATTCTCAGTTCTTGAAGAATCCGTTTTTTAAAGACAGCAAAATTTACCCCTCAAACTTGTTCCCACCTTTATTCTTGTATCCTTTTAAGGCTGTGGTATAAAGAAAGCATTCTGGTGCACTTTCAGTTCTCAAAGTTGGTGGGTGCTGCCCCAAACCACGGCTGAGGACCAGGGATGCCAGACGCCTTGAGATGTGTGTGACCGTCCTGCACAGGGCAGAACTGTCCACTCCCCACAGGCTTTCACATGCCCCGCCAAGCTCTCAGGTGGGTTCACAGAACCTGCCTCTTTGGCACAGTCTGAATATACATTTTTTCCAGGAACATAATTGCCATGTAAATCAAGGGACATTTTATTGGGAATTTCACCAATAAGCTGTTATCACTTCAGAAAAATCATGGCAGCAAAGTCAATGCCACGCAGAGGATCTGGGTCTCCAGTACAACATACCCAAACCAGGCTGTATTTGAAGCTGTCACAGTAATGCCAATGGAGTAGATCTGTGTGTCTACACGAAGGCACCTTTTTATTTAGCTTCTCTTTCTTTAATGTCAATTATAAGTAAAAAGGGCTGACCAGATTCGGCTCAATGTTTTCTTCTTTTTTTTTTTTTTTTTGCGGTACGCGGGCCTCTCACTGTTGTGGCCTCTCCCACTGCGGAGCACAGGCTCCAGACGCGCAGGCTCAGTGGCCATGGCTCACCGGCCCAGCCGCTCCGCGGCATGTGGGATCTTCCCGGACCGGGGCACGAACCCATGTCCCCTGCATCGGCAGGCGGACCCTCAACCACTGTGCCACCAGGGAAGCCCTATTCTTCTTAAATACAAACATATTCACTGTAAGGAGGAATGAGACACCATGATGCCTTCTAGTGTGGTTCATGGGTATGATACAGTATTTCTGGACCACATATACACAAAATATCTATTACCTTATAGCAAAGTATTTTCCTTTTACTTCTCTTTCATATTAGAATTAGAGAATCATTCTTTGTGTGTGTGTGATAATCGCATTTCTCTTTGATTTTATTTAGATTAAACTTGCAATTGAATAGATTTTTTAAACATCTTTATTGGAGTATAATTGCTTTACAATGGTGTGTTAGTTTCTGCTGTATAACAGAGTGAATCAGTTATACATATACATACAACCCCATATCTCTTCCCTCTTGCGTCTCCCTCCCTCCCACCCTCCCTATCCCACCCCTCTAGGTGGTCACAGAGCACGGAGCTGACCTCCCTGTGCTATGCGGCTGCTTCCCACTAGCTATCTATTCTACATTTGGTAGTGTATATATGTCCATGCCACTCTCTCACTTTGTCACAGCTTACCCTTCCCCCTCCCCAGGTCCTAAAGTCCATTCTCTAGTAGGTCTGTGTCTTTATTCCCGTCTTACCCCTAGGTTCTTCATGACCTTTTTTTTTTTTTCTTAGATTCCATATATATGTGTCAGCATACGGTATTTGTCTTTCTCTTTCTGACTTACTTCACTCTGTATGATGTTAGCAGGGTATATTTTTCATTTCAGGAGTGAAAAGAAGATGTTATAATACACTTAGAATAAAAGAAGGTGTTGGGTGTGGAAGGGTTGAGGCCAAGCTGGTTCCCTTTTCTTCCTTCAGATCCCAATATACTCAGAGGACTGGGTGATTCAACTGGCACCTCTGCAGCTTGCTCTTGGCCACCGTTCTTCGTGTCTTACCACACCAATGGTGTGCATGCATTACTCGGGGGAAACCCAGAAGATAAATTACTGGGCCTCCACTCTGAGCCTCCTCTGGCCCCCACTCGTGGAAATCAGGCGATTCTGAGGTGCAGGTGTCCTAGACTTTGCTCCTGCCTCTTCTGCCAGAGTCACGCCCCTCTCTAGTCTGCAGCTCCCCATGCTTCTGACATATACCCTTTTTCTTTTGCTCAGCTGCGTGGTCAGGGATAGAAGAAGAGTGCCCGCAGGCACCTGGAGCTGGGGGAGACCCTTTTCTTTTTCTCAGCACATATTTTAGATTGAGCAAGCATCAGTGAGGCCCCTCAGCTGGGGCAGGCACTGGGCTAATCACCTGAGCAGACATTATTTATCAGGTTTCCTGTGCATTGATGAGGATTCTGAGGGTTAGGGGGGCTTACAACTCCCCAAGACCACATAGCGAGAAAGCAGCAGAGCAAATTCAAATCTAGCCCTTCAACAACTTTTTACCTTTCGACAAAAACGGAAGACGACAATTTTAAAGGATGCTCTTGAGCTCTTAAGACAGTGACCAAAAGGAGCTCAATGGAAACACCAGCCTTTTCATCAGTTGCTTAAAACCAGCTAACCTAAAACAAAATCCAGGACTGAATGTATGTCTGCATTAGACCTTTCCTGAAGCTGAGTAAAGTGTCACACCATTTTCATTTTGTAGCCTGGAGAACAAACTAATTAATTCTTCCAACTGAATCAGGGTAAATGAAAGTTGGTTCTCTTTTAGTGTCACTATTTAGCAGTCTCTCTCCCCTCTGCCTTTTAAGGTCCCTGCTCATTTACAAGGTTGCTCTAAGCACTTGGAAAACACAAGATGCTGAGCCATTATCATTTTGTTCATTTACATTTATGGAGGGTTACTTAACTTTATGAGTAAGGCGTTTTGTGATTCATTATTCCCCCTCTGAATGTTCCATTCGTCTTTGTTAATTTATTGAGAACCGTATGATCTGAGCTATCGTATATCAATCAGTATATTTACTGGAGTATAGTCTGTAAAAGTAATGAAAATCTTATTAAATATAATACTTTGTTTCAGAGCGGCTATTAAATCTCCAAGAAGAACACAAGTTCTCTTTATGGAAAAGGAAACCTTGGAGTCAGAGAATTTCTAATGGTTTACAAAATGTCAGAATAATGATTAAGAACCGGGCTTCCCTGGTGGCACAGTGGTTGAGAGTCCGCCTGCCGATGCAGGGGACACGGGTTTGTGCCCCGGTCCGGGAAGATCCCACATGCCGCGGGGTAGCTGGGCCCGTGAGCCATGGCCGCTGAGCCTGCGTGTCTGGAGACTGTGTTCCGCAACGGGAGAGGCCACAGCAGTGAGAGGCCCGCGTACCGCAAAAAAAAAAAAACAAAAAAAAAAAAACAGAACCTACTAATATGTCTCCCAATATAAAGAGAGAAATCCAAATTATATTACATTTAAAGTGTAACTTGAACCAACCACATGATACTTAAGGCATACGGAACTTCTCTTGAGTGTGTACACTGTGGTTTTAAAAATGGGTCCAACGCAAAAATAAAAACAAAGCTTTTTGTTTTCTAAATACAAAGAAAAATTTAGACTTCTCTTCAAATGAAGGCAAAGAAGAGACATAGATGCAATTTACATGGACCCATTTACATGGATCTATTGCTGCTTAGCTCAAAAGATTAGCAAGGGCACAAGAAGATAGCTACGTAATTATATACGCTTTGGTTAAAATTCTTCTATTCGCTGAGGAAAAAAAGAAAAAGGATACTTCCTAGGGATTCTTGACCCTTAGAAATCTGTACAAGTGTTGATAGCTCTTTCCCAATTAAAAGCATCTTTGATCAGGGGGATTCTGTGAGCCGAAGGAGCAGAGTGGGGCGGCCCACCTGCCTGTGAGGTCAGGTTCACTGGCTCCCCTCAAAGCTGTGTCATGTCACTGGCTATCAGCCTGCTCTCTGCACCGTCTCCAGCGGAGAAGGAAATGGACATCAGATGGAACCTGCCCTCCTGCATAAAGTAAAGTGACCTGCTTGGGGTTTCCCTCCAACGCATCAACATTCATGCTTCTCCAACTCAAAACCCGACTCTTCTTTTCCTCTAAAGCGCAGCTCCCCCACTATCCCCTTCTAGCTAACCCAGCACATCCTCCGCCGGGCACCACTCCAAGTTAACTTCCCCTGCTTAATGTACTCAGCTCTTTCCTTACGCATGCCCGTTGATTAGACATCGCTCTTATCACACTTCCATATCAAAATCTGAGCTCCTGGGAAACAGGAAATGTGTCTTGATAAGTTCCCCCAATGCAGTGACTTAGTACCACAGGCCCTGTGGGGATACAATGAACATCTGTCAGCTGACCTCTGCATCCCAGGCCTCCCACGGGGGCCCAGGACTGATGGAGTCACTTGTGGGAGGTCACTTGCTGAGCAGCTGTTGAAAGCCTCCCCCAGTGCCATTCTAACCGGAGTCTCATTCCAGCACTGGTGGGACCAGCTGAAAGGACAGGAGGAACCAAATGCCTGGGCGGCAGCTCCAACACCTATTCCCTTTTGATGCCATGAAGAATGAAAACCCTCTATCACCTCAACAAAAAGCAAATTACTAAAGAATCACAACCGACAGCATGAACATACTTTTCTCAACAATTTCATACTGGCTGATCTGATCTATGTAACATTACATCATTCACTGGGAAAGGGTTAGATTGTGTTTAAGAGGGTCTTAAATTTTTTTCAGGAAAAAGTACTCAGTTGTAATACAGTGTTATCAAAATCTTCAGAATTATCAAAATTGAAATTATTATCTAATTCTAGTGATCAAGAAGGTACCAAGTCAGTCCAAAATACTTTTGATGAATCATTTCCCAAAGTCTTGTATATAGAAACTGCAATAAGAAAACTGATGGGTTTCTTTGCTTTTCATGCATTAGTAAGTCAGACAGAGAAAGGCAAATACCATGTGATATCACTTATATGTGGAATCTAAAAAAATGATACAAATGAACTTATTTACAAAACAGAAAAAGACTCATAGACATAGAAAACAAACTTATGGTTACCGAAGGGGAAAGGGTGGGGTAGGGGGAGGGATAAATTAGGAATTTGGGAATAATGTATACATACTACTATACATAAAATGGATAAAAAAACAAGGACCTACTGTATAGCACAGGGAACTATACTCAATATTTTGTAATAACCTATATGGGAAAAGAATCTGAAAAAGAAAAAATATATATATGAAACTGAATCACTTTGCTGTACACCTGAAAGTAATACAACATTGTAAATCAACTATACTTCAATAAAAAATCATTTTTAAAAAGCCCTTAGACACAGTAAGTGCTCCAATAAATGTTAACTAAGATGGTTATTATCATGGGAAACCAGAAAGAAAAATCATGAGGGAAAAATCATCATTAGAATATCACTGTAACAATGGTTGCAAGAAAGATCCACTGATACATGGTAAAAATAAATGGGCAAAAGTTGGAGGAGAAAGAGGGTATTTGCATGGTCTCAAAGTACTTCCCCCAATATAGAGAAAAACAGTAACTTTATGGTGGAGAAACCTGGCAAACACGACCTTAACCAAGTGATCAAGGTTACATCACCAAGTAATAAGACATCGGTATCACGCATCCCCTGACACGATACACTGAGGCCACATGACTTCTGTGGGATTCTTGCCAAAAATGTGTAACCTCAAACTAATCAGGAGAAAACACCAGTCGAATCCAAATGGAGGGACAGTGTACAGAACAACTGACTGGTACTCTTTCAAAATGTCAAGGTCATGAATGACAGTGAAAGACTGAAGAATTGGCACAGATTGGAGGAGACTAAAGAGACATGACAGGTAAAGGCCATGTGGGAGGCTGGACCAGAAAAAGGATGTTAGTGGAAAAACTGGTGAAATCCAAATAGAGTCTGTAGTTTAGATAATATTACGGTACCAATGTTAACTTCTTGGTTTTGGCAATTACACTGTGGTTTTATAATATGTTACCATCAGCGGAAGCTGCATGAAGCATATAACCAAACTTTGTACTCTTTCTGCAGCTTTTCTTTAAGACTAATATTATTTCAAAATAAAAAGCAAGTTCCAGCAATTCCACTCATAGGTATATATACTACAAAGAACTGAAAGCAAGGACTCAAAGAGATACTTGTACACCCATGTTTGTAGCAGCACTTTTCGTAATAGACAAGAAATGGAAACAATCCAAGTGTCGATGAACAGGGGAACGGATAAACAAAATGTGGGCTATTCATACGATGAAATATTATTCAGCCTTAAAAAGGAAAGGTTCTGACACATGTAACATGAACGAACCTTGAAAACATGCTTAGTGAAATAAGCTGGTCACGAACACTGTACGATGACACTTACGTTAGGCACCTAGAATAGGTAAATTTCTATAGACAGAAAGTAGAGTAGTGGTTACTCTTCTATTCAGGGCTGGAGCAGGGGAGAACGGAGAATTACTGTTAATGTACAGAGCTTCTGTTTGGAACAATAAATCTATGAGAGTGGACAGTGGTGATGACTGCACAACATCGCGAATGTACTGAATGCCAGTGAACTGTACACTCCAAAAAGGTTAAAATCATCGTTTCTCACTGTGTATAATTTATCACAAAAAAACATCGAAAATTACAAATAATTATCCAATTTAGGCAGATGTAGAACTTCAGAGATTTCCTACTTTCAAACGTAACACAGGAATGATTGATTAGCCCATATTTCCTACCCAGAGCTCCGAAGTTTCAAAGTCAGTCGCACGCTAAAGCACAGATGCCTAAGTTGAGGCATTCTCACTGCTGGGGAGCATCCTTTCAAACCTTTGCAAAGAGTAAGTTCTTGGGTACCAGACTGAAGGTTCCTGATCTGTGTTCTGGTACCTGCCCCACAGGACGGGAAGTCCAAACACTGTGTGCATTAAGTGTTGCTGAGGAATGACCGCCCGCCCCCCAAAATGAAGAACTCAAATTTACAATACTAGCAGAAGGAAAAAGCAAGCGTGAGCGCACACACACGCACACGCCTCGTTAACCTTTGTCAGAGGTTATCTGGGCCATAGGTTCATCTTTTTCAGGATCATCTGTGGTCTTGCTGATCTTCTTCCATCTCCTTTGGCCCTCTCACCAGTGATGGGGTGGGTCAACGAAAAGAACTCTCAGAATGATCAACTCTATTAACTGGTAAGTTCTCTGACTGAAAGGTAAAGAATAATCACGGAAAATGTGTTTTATATACTATTTGGGGAAGGGGGGAATGGGGTCAGGAGAACTGACCCAGAAAGGTTTAAAAGTAGCAGAGGTGGGCTTCCCTGGTGGCGCAGTGGTTCAGAGTCCGCCTGCCGATGCAGGCGACGCGGGTTCGTGCCCCGGTCCGGGAAGATCCCACATGCCGCAGAGCGGCTGGGCCCATGGGCCATGGCCGCTCAGCCTGCGCATCCGGAGCCTGTGCTCCGCAACGGGAGAGGCCACAACAGTGAGAGGCCCGTGTACGGCAAAAAAAAAAAAAAAAAAAAAAGTAGCAGAGGTGAAAAATGTATGCTTTAGAAACATGTCCCGGGAGGGCTGCCCAGCAGTGTCCTCCCCAGCAGACGGTCCCAAATGACAAGGGCACTGGGACAAATCGACACTTAGAGGCTTCCTCCTTGAAAGTAGCCTGGAGAGCCACTTACGAACTGTGCAGAAATAAATAAGAAATAATAAGAAATCAATCTTATGGGTTCTTGCACATACGTGTTTCTAACCAGATATAGAAACACCCAGCCTGGTCACTCACATGCTCTAAATGACTTTGGTTTATGGTCCCAAATAGAATCCAACTGCCTTCAATGGTGATTCATCACCCACTGTGGATTTTCGAGAGGACCTCCAAAGGCAATCCCAATAAGGCTTCTGCAAATGGTTCGAGCGACGGCAGGATTGCTTCCCAGGACGGCACCCTGCTGACAGTCGGCTAAAATACCAGGCATACTATTCAGTCACCCCGATACGTCTTTCTTCTCAAGGATGAGGATTCTTCAAGGAAGGAGCCCACGGCCCACGTTGTATTCCCCAAAGCTCCTCACAGAGAGTAGGTTCTTTACAAATACCTGTTAACCCCTTGATTTTCTTTTTATTCCATAAACTCTAATCATCCAGGGAATCAGAGTTCAGCTAATTGGAAGACCGGCGATATCTGTTCAAATTAGGATGGAGATGGGGTAGGGCGAAAAGACCCCATACTTTGTAGAACGGAAATAGATCGAAATCCTGGCTCTGCCCCTACTTAGTGAGGGGATGTAATCAAGTCATCCATCTCTCTGAGCCCCTGCACACCCCCCCCCTTCCACCCAACTAAGTGAAATGAAGTTGACAATACCTACCGTCCAAGGCTCTGAGGTTCAAATGGGCTCCTAGCACTCAATAAATAGCTACCATTCCTATGAGTGAAAGTAGAATGAGTTTTATAGATGCTTACCTCTCTCAGAGTTGGCTTGCCAATGAAAAAGTCTGTGTTTTTGCTGCTTTTGGGTGGGTTGAACTTGGGATTCAGAAAAGCACATCCATTTGCGATGGCCTCCAAGGGAGCCGGGCCTTCATAAGGGAACCCAAGTCCAACAAACAGCTGTAAGACAGAGAAGCACACCACATGTAAACACATCAATCAGACTGGCGTCCCTGGCTCATGGGGGTCTCTTCTGGGCTCCTTTCCTGTGCTGATGCCTCTGAGACTCTGGAAAGTTCCCAGGCCCTGGTTGGGGGTGGATAAATGAGAAGCCAGTTTACACTAGGACCTGAAAAACATGACCAGGGACCTTGAAGGGCCCAGGAAGCTGCTCAGGTCATTATGAATTTCCTTCCTTTGTAAAAAAGTAAAGCAGTAAGTGTCAGGGTGGGCAGCTGAAGGGGTAGGGGGGTGGAGGTACTCAAAGAATAACAACAACAACAAAACCCAAGACCCAACAATAATCTTTCTGTAACTTACCAGGAGACATGACTGCAAAAACACTTGCTTAACTAAACAGAAGGTTTCTTCATTGAACCAAAGGAACAACAGGCCCTTTCAGTGATGCTGGGCAGAGGGACAGAAAGGTCGCTCGGCGGTTTGATTACAGTTCACATGGAGCTGCATTAAAATGATGGTAGGTCAGCAAACATGGGTTTTCATAATGGGGTTTTCGCTGGGGGACACCAGCATCTTGGGTTTTATTTTCCCCTCAATGTGGGGAGAGGGTGTAGAGCTGTAACTGGGCAAGGCTTTCCCACCCCAGCAAGTAAACCACGAGTTGTCCCCACGGCAGACAAGAGATGGCAGCAAAAACACATCTCAGAGTCCTCACAGGGACCACGGCTGAGAGCCGCTGTGACAAAGGGGACTCCCTGCAGTCAGTGGCACTGACTCCTGGGTCCAGAAATGAAACATCATCTCATAGAAAGGCATCCTTGCGTACCCTCCCCTCGGGGTATTTCACACCACTGGACGGCTGTGGGTCCTGATGGGCTTGGTCCAAGTCTAGGCTTGGTGACGTGTGAGATCTCCCTACCCACAGGAAGGAGCAAATGCTGAAATCTCTCCAGTCTCCCAGGCACATCAAGTGGCAAAGGATAACTGGGTCCCAGGGTGTCCTTTCCTTCTGCCATCATGTTGGGGAACATCCACACGGGCATGCCCCGAGAGTGAAGGATGCTGCTGAATTGGATACGGCTAGATGCTTGGGTCTCCTTTCCCGGGCCCTCTCCCCAGTAATCCTGTCTCTGCAGCTGCTTTAATTGAATGATGATTTGGAATACTTCTGCCTAGACAGCCCTGAGTCTAACCCCGGCAGCACTGGGAGATGCAACCCGTATGTGCTGGGCACTCAATTCCAGGGCTGGACATGCAGCGTGGCCCATGTTAGGCATATTGAAGAGTCGTGAAGCCCCCGCAGGGAATTTCCTGGGGCAAGAAACTAAAATCTCAGGTTTTCTGGAGAGATGCCCTATCCTATAACTATATGTTCTTCTGCACAGAACAGGGTACTTAACCTTTTTATTGTTTGGGAAGAATAACCTTTCATATCCTGTAAACCTTGAGATGACCCTCAGGGGCGTCCACAGAGGAGGGAACTGTGGAAGAAAAGCTTTGAGAAGCCAGCCGAGCTCTCACTGCTGGCTGGGTCATTTCTCCTGGAGCAGAAGAACTGGAGACACAGGGGTGAGGGAAAATGTGGTAGCAGAAGAGCTTGGAAGCCGTCTTCCATGAGGGCATGAAGAAATAGTCCCAAGACATCCCAGCTTTGTTAAATACGAAGAACCCGGGGTTACTATCCTTGAGGCTTTTGATCTCTGTGATCTGCCGCCCCCAGCAGATTTGGGGGAGGAGGTGTCGGCTCTCCAGGGAAAAGAGGACCTCTGTCAGGCTGTGGCTGGGCTCAGGAAGGCACAGGACTTCCAGATCCTGGAAGATGCAGACAGGGGTCTCCGTGGGTTTAACCAGGGGCCGACAGTGTTTTCTGACCTCTGAAAACCAGGGCCTGCCATGAAGTGTTGATACCTTCATCAACACTAAATTACAAAGAATAACTTTGGAGGAAATGTAGGAAGCACAATGGTTGTCTATTTAAATAGAAAATCCTGGGAAAAAAAATTTAATTAGCTCCTTCAGGCCCACCAATCTGAACCCATTAATTAAAAGGATTTGAGCCTGTTGCTTAATGGACTTGAATGTGACCTAGGTTTAATTATATGTGAATAACGACTTGCACCCCCTCTTCTGCCCTGCTGGCATCCGAATATCTCAGTACACATAAACACTTCAGGCTAACTCTCTGAAGCCTCGCCATTTCAGAAAGAAGATAAAGCAAATATCACACAATTTCTTGGCAATGAGTCTTCTCGTCACACTCATTAGGATCGCAGGAAGCGCATTCCTTGGAAACACCAAAATAACAGTTTTTGGCACTTCTGTGAATAAGCAACCTTCCTTCTTGCTTCCTGTGTACTCACTACCTGTGACATTATAATGGAGCAGATGTATTAAGGTCAAATAGCACACTTGAGGTTTGAATGACAACAGGATAGGCAGAGAGTTCATCGCCACCAAAGGGTATTCCATGAACTTTTGAGTGCTTACGGCCTTGCCACACACTGGTACCTTAACCACACTAAATTGCTTTTCCCCTAATTCCCCACTCCCCCCGTCATTCTGCTCGCTTACAGATTTCCTTAGCATGGGGGCAAGAGAGACACTGCAAGAATTCATTCAAGTGCAGAGGCTTAACTCCTCAGGAGGACACAGCATATTTTATTGATACTTCATCTGGCTTTCAGAAGCCTAGAATGTAATGAGGATCTTCCAGACGACGGCACATCTCCATGGCTGCAGCTCTGACTCCATCAACGAGCATTTCTAAATAGAGCTTTAAATTACATGCTCTAAAATTTAACTTTTGAACTAACACTAAGGAAGAGAGAACAGATGAAGCTCCAGGATTGGGAAGTCCCTACATGTCGACAAAGAGTTTATTAGTTAAACCACTCAGATTTTCACTCTGTGTGAAAGGAGAAGCAAAATTGTTTTAAACCCCTAAGCGGAGTAGTTCACAAAGAATCCTTTAAAGGCGGATAAAGGTAGTTCTGAGATCAGGACAATGTGGTGATTAAGAGCACAAGCTCTGGAGTCAGGCTGACCAGGTTTCCAACCCTGACTGCATCATTTCCTAGCTCTGTAACTGTGGGAAATTGTTATACGCTTCTCTCTATGGAGTATCTGAGGTCCACTGATAATGCATTCTGTCTAGCTATGGGCCTTAGTCAAGGTAACACAAGCTCTCTAAACCTGTCTTTTCATGTGTAAAGTGGTGAAAGTAATCGTGCTTTATTTCTCGGGGCTGCTCTGAGGATTCAAGGAGATATTTCATGGAAAGGATGTATTCCAAGGTTTGGCACTTAGTAAGTGTTCGCTAAACCCAGGTTCAACTTTACGTGCAGCACATACACGACCTTTGGTTGTCTAGCTGGAGTTTGCTGTGCAGGAGTTGTGGTTGCGGGGTTTTACGAGAGGTTCAGCACTGCTTACGTGTATTTATGAGTTCTCTGTGTTTCATAAAGTACCTGGATTAAAAAACAGGGAGAGGCATCCATCAAAAGACAGAGAGGACACAGTTTACAGTGACTGCCTCAAGCAAAGGCCAGTCCCATGAGCCACATGCAACGGCTAAGCCTTACTTGTTTATTCTTCACACAATGATTGGGAATCATTACATTTTTGATAACAGGTATCCCTTTTATATCTTTAAAAGGAATCCACACAAGGCTGCATATGGAGAAAATCTATTTTCCTGATAGGTGATGCTTTTGTGTCGCCGGCAGGGTCCCCTCTCTGGACATCTGTCTTCCCTTTTGTACCCAACGCTGATGGAAGAGAAAACAGTGCCCCAAATCTCTCCCATATATGTTTGGCTACACCCTCTCCTGGGCTCCATAAGCCCCTAACCTACCCTACCTGAAGACTGTCTCCTAAAGGTCTAGGAGGGCAAAGGAGACAAAGACAATGATACTTGCCAAGCACATTTAAGCACCCCAGGGTAGTCAGTATCGGCCACTAAATCAAAGGTCATTTCCTGGAGACCAGCTCACTGGGTAGACTCCCAGACTATGCCCACTATGTAAGTGGCCTTCCAGAAACAAAACAAAAAACCCAACAACAACATCGAGATCACAAGTCCCTGCCCTTCGGTCATGTGGAAGCCCCAGCACAAAATCCAATGCATTGCAATTTGCATTGAGAAAGCATATTACCCTGAAGATGGAGAGGAAGAGAACATTCAGATACATGTACAGCTGTAGAAGCCGACCATCTTCAGCTGTGCCAGCATGCAATGTCTGCTACGAAGAGGCAGCTCAGGTGCACCTCCTCGCAGGAGCTGTCCCGGGCCACCACTCTCACCCCAATGGCTCACCAGGCCTACCCCTCAGCTCCTGACGGTGCGGAGGCATCACAGGCCTGGCTCGCCACCGCAGTTAAGATGTGCTCTAACGGTACCGAGGTCAGAGGACTTTAGTGATGAAGAGAGAATTCATGGAAAGGGCTTAACACAGGGAAGGGTTAGAGAGATGGTCGTTACTGTTGCAGTAAAACCCCACGGTCGTGCCCCATGATAATATGAATGGGTTGTGTGTATTTGGGTGTCAGGAGGTGCCTTTGTTCTTGAAACCTCATTCGGAGAGGTTAATAAATCCTATGTCCATACGTTCTACATCCTATATACATATGTGGGAGGGGAGGGGGGAGGATGGAGTGTGTGTGCATATGTAAGTGTATGCGAATTCGTTTCCATCTAGTTGGAATGGGAATGGCTTTTGGGACCTGTCACCAGGATGAAACCTGCTTGACTGCCTGAGGTTGAATACTGGAGGACCTGAAGTAGACACGGAAGACGGGTTGCTCCAGCAGTAAGCTCGCTCTTGGGCTCTCTCTCACAGGGCCTGAGGATGTGGGCAACACCACGGAGAGGCAAGCACGGGCTCTCAGAAGGACAGTGTCCCTTGGTGGGGAGATCTTGGAGATCTAGGCACATGATTCAGGAGAAAAGCAAGAAATCACTCCTAGGGGCATGGCCCCAAGATCCCAGATGGCCAGTGGATTTCTTCTGGACTCCTTCCTTCATTCTTCATCCGGTTATCTGAAGGCCTCTGCAAGCCAGGCCCTGAGAAGGTAACTGTCAACAGAATAAGCAGAGCCCCTGGGTTCTCATGGAGCTGCACGAGGGTCTGGTCCACTGGTGGTGGATGCCTTGGTCCCTGGGTTTCTGACAGAGCTTGTGCAACCACATCCAAGCTTGTGGGAAGAGCCACAGTTGATAGGGGAGGTAAGACCCGAGGATGGAATGGAACAGGGACAGTGGTACATACTGCCTATCTTCCAACCCTGCCAGGGCTTCTAGGCGAGTACCGCAGCTAAGCTGCTGAGCTAACGTGGGAGGAAAACAGGGCCGCCATGACCCATCCAAGGGCTGGAGGGGGAAACGGCCAGAGTTGTGGGCAGAAAAGGTGTGTGGCAACAGCAGGGGCAGCAGCTGCTTCTTCCTCTGCTTTCCCACAGCCAGATTTGTTCTCGACTCTCACTGTCAGAAAGGGAGGTACCCGTTTGGGCTCACTCCAAATGCTCCTCCAAGCCAGTGTGGGATGCGGATGCCCCAATCTGTCAGGAAATTCCCCTGGTGAGACTGGGGGAGGTGGGCACAGGGAGGGGAAAATTAGGAAGGAGAAGAAAGAAATCACATTAAGGAAGATGGGGACTGAAGCCAAAAATAAAAACACGCCACCCCAGTTCAGTCCTTATTTGCTGGCTTAAATTGCTCTCCTGGAGTTTGCTGGCCCAAATGACTCATCTCTGGTCTTTTGATAAATAATGAATTCATCCACATTTATATGCCTATTAGAAGAGTCTTCTACATTCAACAACTTCCCAGCTCCTGAGCCCCGACTTGAGGGTTACACTGAATCCCTCCCATCTCCATTAGGCTCTGTGGGCCCTTCATGAGGGCCCCTCCTCGCACTCAGGGACACAATTCTGCTGAGGAGACAGTTTTCTGGGCTTGGTGCAGAGATTCAAAGATGGCTCATAAAGAAAAACAATAAGTCAAAAGCTGATTATGCATCAATCATTTCAATATGTCTCTAGACCTTGAGGGGCACCCGACTCGCTTCCCTCTCCCATAACGAGTCTGAGGAACGTGCACATCCCATTCATTCCACACACATTTGCTTGTCTGCATCCCCAGTTCTGCACTTCCAACGTGGATTGGAATAAATCACTTTTAAATTGCTCAGAGACACCGAGGAAGGAGTTAGAGGCAGAAAGGGTTATAAATACAAAGCCTGACTAGTCTTTAGTGTCATTATTCCAAAGCCCAAGATTCATTCATTTCAGTGCTGCCGCTGTGTTCTGGGTAGAGGGGGAGCCTCAGCAACACACCGCCTCATTTTCATCATATTTGCCGACCGTTTTAGCCATAATTCCACTCAGAGTCCTTTCCTATATTCTAGTCCTCTGAACAGGAAATACAAAATGGGATCAGCGACATCCTCTGAAAGTACCAGTTTTTCAAGGATAAACAGATGACCCTTACACTCAAAAAAAAAAAATTTCAGCTGTAATCCTTGGGTAATCTCAGGCAATCTCCGACCTCATGGCCTGGGCCTTCCAGGCCTCTTCTCTGTTGCTCTCCACACATCAGGGACCTTAGCTTCGGCCTATCTCTCATTCTCTGACAGAGTAAGCGGACGGTCTGTAAGTAAGTGTTCTTTTAAGATTTGTAAGGCTGAGTAAGACATTCACACAGCTGGGTTAATAGAAGCGTGTGGGACAGTGATGGCAGAGAAGCAGCGTTGCCAACTGTAATTTTAAAGGAGCTTGAGCTTTTCCCACAATCTGATGTGGGGAAAAGTAAAATGAAGCAAAAATAGCATTACGGGTAAAGAGCCTGGACTTTCAGGCTTCCCTGGTGGCGCAGTGGTTGAGAGCCCGCCTGCCGATGCAGGGGACACGGGTTCGTGCCCCGGTCCGGGAAGATCCCACGTGCCGCGGAGTGGCTGGGCCCGTGAGCCATGGCCGCTGAGCCCGCGCGTCCGGAGCCTGTGCTCCGCAACGGGAGAGGCCCCAACAGTGAGAAGCCCGTGTATCGCCAAAACAAAAAAAAGAGCCTGGACTTTCTAATGATTCTAAAATGTCCTCCTAAGACAGAAGGTGAACGGAAAGCAAACAGTGCAAACCAGGGAGCACTGATGATGGCCACCGTCATCAGACTGCAGATGACCTTGTAAGGAAATCAAATCTTAATGAAACAAACTTTCTCTCCTTTGGCCAAGGAGAGAAATTTATCAAGTGAATTTATTCAAGGCATCACACACATGACTTGGGAGGTAGACATGATCAAATGCATTTACCTATGGAGAAACTGAGGCAGAAAGGAGATGCGGATTCTTTGGGCTTGTGACTATCCACTGAATGTTCTTAAGTTTGTATGTTTATTCATGAGGCTGGTACGTCGAGGGCCTAGCAGAGCTTTCACTTGCAATAAAAAAATCGCGAGTCAGGGTTACCTCCAGGGTGACCTCAGTGACAATGGACAAGCCCAACTCTCTAGTCTATTTCCTCCTGTTTAGAATAAAGTTAACAGTAATACCTGCCCTGCCTACCTCTGAAGGCTGTGGTGAGAAGTACACAGGACAGCATCTACGAATACGCTTTCCCACACTGAAGTATCACACACACTGATCAGAAATGCTACGATGCCACAGAAGCTCATCCGCTCGGCCCCTCCCCTCTACCTGGACAATGAAAATGCAGTCAGGACCAGAGCTGAACAATTCACTACTGATAATGCAGGGCAGGGATCGCGCTTGTTTTCTTTGCCCCTGTATCCCTTGCATGATGCCTGGCCCATAGGAGCTGCTCGAGACATATTTGTAAAATTCACACGTAAGAGCTTATTAATAAAGATGAATTTTCATGGTATGTATTACAATCCTCTTTGCTTATCTAAATAACTTACTGAAGTCTGATATATCTGTCTAATACCTGTGATGTTATCGTGTTCAATACCATAACCCTTTTAATGGATTGCAGTATTTTACCTAAAGAACGTGCAGCCTTTAGAGGCAGGAATCAGGAATCTATGCGATAAACATGTGAAAAGGTGCTCTGCCTCGCTCACAGAGAAAGGTAACAAGCACTGACTGATAGACTGTATGATATCTGTGGAGCCATTTTGGCTATAACCTTTAAAACTAAAAACGTATATATCCTTTAGCCCAGCTACTTCTGATACGGAAAGATTTTTAAGATATATACGTTTAATTTTTTTAAAAGAGAGCTTATTAATAAACATGAGGAATACATCAACGTGCCAGCCAACCCTTCAAGGCCCAACACTGATCTATTTGCAGGTCCCCTAACCTCACCGGGTTCGTCCATGTCGGAATTATAGAAAGGACAGAGACCACTGGGTGGACGCCCCCAGGATGTGAAAACACCACGCTCATCATGCTACTGAAATGACCATCCATCAGTTGCTCCTACCCACCTGCCCACACCACGTGGCCTGAATTCTACAGCTGTGACATTCAGACCCTCAGCCCCTTATCAAATTTTATCTTCCACTATTTCCCGACACACAGACTCGCTGGATTGGTCTCTTGGCTCTCCTGGGTGTGTCATCTCCACCTCTACCACCTGACTCACTGCCGTCTGTGCCAAATGCCAGGTGTATCCACACCCACATCCTTCACCTCTCACAGCTCTCACAATGCCTTCCTTGCTCCCTGAGCCCCCAAGGACTCTTCCCTTGTCTGAACTTCTCCAGTGTCCAGTACAAATATTTTGAACAAGCAGGTGTGATGAAAAGCTAGTTGGGGGACGGGTTCCTTGAACAGGGGGGATTGGAGAGGTGCAGGAGTTAAGTGGCCCCAGGCTTGCTGGGAAAGCTGCTGCTCTCTGAGAACGTCTGATACCCTACTTTTCCTGTTTGCCGCCATGTCCCCAGCCCCTCACCTGATGCTTCTTGGCACAAAGCAGGTCCTCAGTAAATAAGTTTTTTTCACAATTTGCTAACTTTTAAGCTACAGCTAGTCTAGAAAACCACTGCCCAGCAATGACCTGAAGATCAATGGTACCACTGAAGAGAAAGCACCGATGATTCTGATCCCATTTGCAATGGCAAGAGACACAAACCTCCGCACAACAATACTGATGCATTTTTACAAAACTACAAAAAACTTACCTTGGTTTCTCGGAGAAGGAACTGCAAGTCCCGTCCACTGAGGATCCCGTGGTTTTTCACGTAACTGGGAATGTTCTTTGTGCTGGAGCCGTAAACAGTCGCATGCACTTCCATGTATGTGTGAATGATGTCCAAGTAGAGCTTCTTATTCTAAAGAGGGGACACAAGGAGAAGGTATTTCTCTTTTCGTTCTCATAAAAACCTGCCTCATAGCTGGAGGCCACAGAGACAGGAGCTCTTAACATGGAGATTGCATGAATTTGGCAACCCCATTCCTAAAACTTCTTTCAAAAGTAATCTGACTGGATTTTGAGGGTAAAAACAGTCACGTGGATACTGTACAATTCTGCAGGAAGAAACATATCCTATAGCGGCATACTACTGAATAGTAACGATGGCTCAAGACCAATTGTTTTGAAGTATTGTCCTAGCCTTGTAAATTACCGGGGACCCAACACTTTGCTTTTGGCTTGTCCTCCTTATGGGGGAGTAAGTTTGGGGAAGGAAAGCTCAGAGAAGGCAGTCAGCTGGATTGGAATATTTATCTGGAGACGCTAAACTGTCCCCGAGGAACGCAAACATCCCCAGCTCTTGCCAGTATTTCTAGTGATGATTAACTCATGTTGTCAGAACTGGATCCCACCTACTTCAGATCATGGGGGGATGAGAGTTTCCCACAATATACACTGATTGACTCAGCAGATGCAGAGATGATGAGAATATCCAGGTAGACAAAAGTGGAAAAAATGTTAAATGGAAACTTTGATGAGCCCCGAAACATTCAAGAGTAGTTTTACTTTTCTTAGAAGCAAAACAAAACCTCTCCTCTGTGTTGGTAGGAACTGAATTTCGAGGCACATTTTCTAAATCAAAACCACCTGCAAGTAGGAAGCAAACTCCCTTTCCCTTCCTCTTCATGTTTCCGTGTGACTAAGTCACACAAGCTGGATTTTGTGGGCTGTCTTTTGGGGTTTTTTTCCTGGACATTTGAAAGATTCAAGTGCTGTAATGTTTTCCAGTTGTATAAAAGTGGGACAGGGTTCTTCCCATTTGAAGCCTGTTTTCACACACTCCAGGAAAGTGTAATAATCGCCGGTTTTGTGACTTAAGACCGCAAGGGACACGGGGGTGTGGCATCAGCAGCCACAGAGCACATGATGGGCTCTGAAGAGAGGAGGGGCAGCAACACCCCTGGGGTGCGGGGCCCTCGCTCTGACCTGGTAGGACAGCTCCAGGCATCCTGAGCCCGGTTCAGGGTCTACCGTCTGCCTACATCTCACAGGTGAGAATACTACAAAGCACTCAACTTTGGGGGATACACGTTTCAAATCCTGTAACCGAAGTCTTCACGACTGGAAAAACAGTACAGTCCACATTCTCCATTTTATGCACTGAAAGATTTTGTTTTGTTGGCAATCAATCAAGTCCACCCCTGCACCCTACTGTGTGAATAAAATGAACATTCCGAATTAAAGTCTAATTTCATGCCATGTTCGGCGTGGCTGGAAGATGCTAAATTCATTACCTCAGAGATGTATACCCTTCCATTCGTGCAGAGGTGACTAGGAACAGTTTATAAACCATGACTCCCATTCAGCTTGAGCCAAATTGAGGATCATCTTCCTGCTGTGAGTTAACTGGAGGGGGTCTATGACACAGTTTTTGTGCTAGAGGGACCTGATTACTCCTGAGCCCACAAACCCCCTTTCCCAGGGGCTCTACCTCCACCCCAGCCCCTGGCAGGTAGGCAAGGGTAACCCTGCCCACCCCCTGCCACTCCTGACCGGCCCACGGTGTGTCTGACCTGAGGGGGACCCATCCCCAGGCTGGCCAGCAGCCTGGGACAGAGTGGCCGGGCTCAGGACAATGAGCTGTGCTGGTCAGACCCTCTCTCTCAGGAGCTCAGAGTCCTGCTCACAGAGAGATGACTGACAGACGGCTGGGGTTGTGGAGCAAAAAGGTCATGCGGTGTTGGAGTCCGGGCAGTTATGGACCAGATGCAAGTTCTGGGGAAGTCAGATGACAGTCTTGGGGGTGAGGGTGAGAAGAGAACCAGGTAAGAGCTGAAAGGAGGAGAGGGAGACAAAGATGCATAATGGGTAATAAGAGGGACCTGGAGTGACTGCGACCTAGACATTCCCCCTGTGAGTGTGATAGAAAGAGAGCAGGGGTGGGGAGGGAGGAGGGGAAAAGGAGGGGGGAGGGAGAGGGGGAGGGCAAGGGGGAGGAGGAGAAAGGGGGAGGGGGAAAGGAGGGGGAGGGGGAAAGGGGGAGGGGGAAAGGGGAGGGGAAAGGGGAGGGGAAAGGGAAGGGGAAAGGGGAGGGGGAGGGGGGGGAAAGAGGGGGGAAAGAGGAGGGGGAGGGGGAAAGAGGAGGGGAGGGGGAGAGGAGGGGAGGGGGAAAGAGGATGGGAGGGGGAGAGGAGGGGAGGGGAAAGAGGAGGGGAGGGGGAGAGGAGGGGAGGGGAAAGAGGAGGGGGAGGGGAAAGAGGAGGGGGAGGGGAAAGAGGAGGGGAGGGGGAGAGGAGGGGAGGGGGAAAGAGGAAGGGAGGGGAAAGAGGAGGGGGAGGGGAAAGAGGAAGGGAGGGGAAAGAGGAGGGGAGGGGAAAGAGGAGGGGGAGGGGAAAGAGGAGGGGAGGGGGAGAGGAGGGGAGGGGGAAAGAGGAAGGGAGGGGAAAGAGGAGGGGAGGGGAAAGAGGAGGGGAGGGGAAAGAGGAGGGGGAGAGAGGAGGAGGAGGGAGAGAGATGGGGAGGGAGAGACAGACTGATGAGGGGGGAGGGAGGGGGAGGAGAGAGTTAGAAGAGGGGATGGAAAGAAAGGTAAGAGGAGGAGGACGAAGGAAGAGGAAGAGAGGAGAGAGTGAGAAAAGAAAGCAGAGAGACAGAAGGGAGAAAAGCAGGGCCCAGAGGTGCTTCTGGGTCCCACCCCATCAGCCCGAGAGTCTGTCTGGATCCTTAGAATAATAGCAGCTGCCCCAACTCCCCCCCCTCCACTCTTTTGTCTGGGCCCCTCTGGCTGGATCCCTCCCATCTAAAGGGAGGCCTGTCAGGATGTCATTCAGGGCTTTCGGCAGGGACGAGGCTGGGGGCAGGCATCTTTTCTTTAATAAAGCAAATAGAGACACTTCCCTGTGAAAAACCAGCTGCTAACTAGTCAGGATGGACCAATAGCCCCTGAACCAGGTCCGCAGTGAGCAACAAAGGAGAACAGTGAACGATCACCCAGGTCCTAACCTGGAGATGAATGCTCACGGCAGACAAACTCGAGGTTAGGATTCCCACACCAAATGCCCGGGAAGACGCATGTCCTGCCATCCATCCCAGAAAAGGCTGGGGCTCCTTGATGTTTAACAAGGGGGCAAGTTCAGGCGAAGAGAAAGAAGTCTATGCCAAGGCTGGTAAAGTCTATGAACTTATTAACAAGAAGGCACGGTAAAGTCTCAAAGCAGAAATTCCATTCAGAGAGGATTTCTGTAATTTCATGAAGGAGGAAATCACAACAGGTTATTAGAGGGAAAAAGAAATGGTTCAGATATAACCCTAACCTTTCAAGATGACATGACAATGAAGTGATTCCACCTCAGGTCTCTTGTTGCCACTTGTCAGAATTCTGAAGAAACCTGGCCAGGGTGATTCCCCAGGGTGATTCCAGGGAGGAGCCGCCCCCTTCCTTCCCAAAGTGAATGCTCACCGGATGCGAAGGGAACCCAAAGAGGCATCGCCAGCTCCAAACCACTGCCTGAATTTCACAAAATCCAACTGCCTCCTGAACCTCCCCTCCTGGGTTGCCACGGACACTTCCACGCCTTAACAGGTCATTCAGTGCCTTACTTTCCCAGACCAGAAACCCTACCCCCAGGCTCCCGATCTCAGTGACTGGCATTCGTCTCCTAGCCAGGTACCAGAATCACACTTGGCATTTCACACATCAAATTAGTCACAAAGCCCTGCTGATTCTGCCTCTGTAATATCAAATTGTCTCCTCCTCTCCAGGCTTTGATCCTTGATCACCTGGACTGCGCCAGGATGAACACAACCAGCATCTTAACAATCTGCCTGCAGCTCAAAAAGTTGAGCAACTAGTCCATGGTTTCTACAAGTGAGCAGCAGTGCTGGGACGGATTGCAAAAGAATCTGTATGGCTCGATGCCATTTTTTAACCATGCAAAGCAGTAGTAGTCCATGTTAGGCATATCAACAATATTTTTACATATGGGCATTTGGAGTTAACTACAAAAATATGCATGGGGATGACAGATACAATTTCCAGCTATTGATCACTGAGGAGGGAAGGGAGGGTCTGGGGAGGCGGCTGGAGCTTTCATGATACTTGAACTATATCATTTTTCTCTTAAGAAAACAATTGGACAATATCAACATCTACACATCTGGGTGGTGGGCATATTTGATATATTTCACAATTGAAATATAAAAATTAAAATACATGCAACCAAGAAAGAACAGAAACCAGTCGGTATGACACCAAAGCTTGCACCACTGCCATCTCACTGGAGGACCTAGTTTTTGCCAAAAAGAGGTTCAAAGGATCTCTGTCTCTCCTCAATGGAAAATGCTATCTTTTGTGTTTAAGAAATAAGGATAAATTAGGAGTTTGGGATTAACATATACACACTACTGTATATAAAATAGATAACCCACAAGGACCTACTATATAGCACAGGAAACTCTACTCAGTATTCTATAATAACCTATATGGGAAAAGAATCTGAAAAAAGAATAGATATATGTATATGTATAGCTGAATCGCTTGGCTGTACACCTGAAACTATCACAACACTGTGAATCAACTATACTCCAATATAAAATAAAAATTAAGAAAAAAAAAAAGAAAGAGAAGGCGCTGCAGTTTTGTAAATTAATCACGGTCCTGGCCTGCCTTTCCCCACCCACGGGAAGGCCCCCAGTGGGAGGGGTGTGTGTGCAACAGGGACCACTCCCCTCCTGATTTTGGACATCCAGGCCCACGGTCAAGGTGACAGCCCGGAACTGGGGGTCCCACTGATCCAAGAACTGGATCAATACCACCCTCCAGAAAGCTTTCCTCCTCTGACTTAAGAGACCAAGGTCAGAGAAAATCATCTCCACCACAGACTGCATCACCTACAAATCTGTTGAGACACAGTCCAAAAGGGCTTGCAGGGACTCACCACATCGCAGCACGCCACCACCCCTGTCCTGGGGGTGAGGTGTGCCTCCAGAAGGTCCCAGCTAGCAGCCTGCAGCCCCTCAGTGCTCTCGGTCTTCAGTTCAATTTAAATTCCCATTAAATACAACCAATCAAACGGATTAAAATTTCAATCTACCTAAACTCATTAGGAGGCAGGGGATGGGAAGATGCTAAGGAAAAGGAGAGAGCATGCTGGGGCCAACGAGCAGGGCTTTCCGTGTGTAGCTGGCGGCAGCTCTGTTTGTAGAACTGGTCGTAAGATATTCAGAGCTTGAATCGAGAGCTTTAGGAAAACAATTCAATCTAAAGCAACACTCGCGTGCGTCCTTAGCAGGGGGAGAGGTAGAAGGCAGAACCGCACAATCTGGAGCCCTTTTCTTTTCCAGCTGGTGAATCAGGGGTACAGGAAGGCTCTCTGGCGAATGGTAGCGTTCTGAGCTTTGGGTTGCAGTGGACCTTATGTACTTTTCTCCCCATCAGCACCCTTGCTCCCCATGGCAGATATGCACATCCCTTCTCCTGGACCCTCTTTCCCCTCATCCACATGGCACCTTGTGGCCTCCCATTTAAAAAATAGTAATTCTGCTGCCCTGCACAGAGTTAGTTGGTCCATGGAGAGCACCTGGTAAGTGCTAAGCCAGTGGGCGTCCTTCCCAGGAAGGGCTGAATGGGTGTGAAGGGCCAATCCCTTTCCAGAGCCACAGCAGTGAGCTGGAAACCAGGCTGCTGAAGCCAGCATCAGTCCTGGTGCATGAAGGTCAGGCTCCAGACAGAGAAAAAGGAAGTCGTCACAAAGGGAAGGTCAAGTGTGAGAGGGTGCATGTTCCAGCAGGGTATTGGTCCACTGTTCCAGTGACATCTCTGCCCAGGGCATGCCTGCCCTTCCCTGGGTTCTGAGAGTCCCCCAGTCCTAAGCTAGGAAAGCTGGGCTTCTGCCGTTTCAGCAGAAAGAATCCTGACAAGTACGCTTGTGACCAGATTCTTTATTTTGAGCATCATGGATTTTTAACCATTTTTATAGTAGCTTCCTCTCCTTCCCTGGCAAATACAGGAATTGGCTTATTCCATGACTTTCTGAATGAATCTACAATGATGAATCATATATTTTCCTTAGGAAACCACAAGGCCGTAGAGTATGCCTCACCCCACACTAGCCATGGAAGCCCTTACTGGCTGCTGTGATGTTTCTCCCCGAAAGGCTGGGGCTGGGCTTGCTGACTCTACAGAATGAAGGTCTTGTACATCCTTCTCTACTCCAGCCTCCTCCATTCACTCTGGCATCCACCCACTCCTGCTTGGACTGCTGTCCTCGTCTCTGAGCGGAGCTTCCTGTCTGAATGGTGACGGCCCTTACGAGCCTTCTCAGATTCCCCGGCCTGCCTGCTTTTCTTTCTCTTTCTCAGCTGGTGCTCACAGAAGCCAGGCTCCCCTCTGCTGTCAGACTGGGAAGAAGCTACCCCAGGGTTGAGGGGTATGGTTGGGGGGGGGATCTCCATCCCCAAACAGCACCCCAGATGTATGGGACGCCAGTGACGGGAACCAGTGCCAAAGAGAAGGAAACAGGAGGGAGCCTCTTTTCTCTCTTCTACAGACTATGCCGAGGTAGAGTCAGTCCCTCCTTGCAAACCTTCCAGGGGGTCCAGAGTGCCCAGCGCCCGTGCTGCTGTGTCTGTGTGGCTTCTGGTGCAGCAGGAGCCAGCCTGGATCCATCTGGTACTTCACCTGGCCCCTTCCCTTCATCCTTACAGCCCTGGGCTTGCACCTCCTTCCCCAACAAGTAGTAATATATCAATCTTTGTCTCAGTCCCCCTTTCTAGAAGCTCTGGGCTAAGACACTATTTCTAGGATCTCGGTCCTTCAATCCACCGTCCCCAGTGCCACAGTTTCCAAAACTGAAGATTTAGTTCCCCTCTATAAAAGTTTTCAAAGGCTCCTCATGGCAATGAGAGACCACTTCCCCAACTGCACACACGAGGATCTTCACAACCATGGGCTGCTACAGGCTCTCCAGCTTCACCTCCGGCCATGCCCTCTCCTCCTTTGCTTAAGGTCCCCCTACGACTTAACTCCATATTCCCGAACATCTCCTGCTCTCTCGCATGTGTCTGGCCTGCCATTGCATCGTCTTCCCCTGAGACGCCCTTCTTTCCTCCTTCCTTTTCTCTCCTGAATGGACTCCTTCCCCCTCATCCTTTACAAGTCGGCGTTCCTGAGCTCACCCAGGGGAAGTCAGCTACCACCTCCTGTGTAGCCTTGGTATCTTCCTGCTTGGCCCCTTTGGGCTGCGCTGTCACTCTATGTGTCCACGCAATGGGACTGTGAACTTCTGAAGGTCAGGACATCGTAGGTTCTGTGACTGCAGAGACCTGGCACAGAGCAGGTGCTCGGTAAGCCCACACTGGCTGCATGAAGGAGACTTAAGAGGGCGCACGAACAACAAGGCATTTACAGGAAAAGATGTCTCGGGCATGGCCCATCTCCTCCCACCTACTGTAGTCTCGCCCACCTTCCCACCCTGTTTCAGGAGCCAAGTTCTTCCACATAAAAACCTGCTCCCAGCAAATGAGCTTAAGGTCCGTGACTTTACCTAAGGATGTATTTGAATCAAAACAAAATAAATCAGAGAGTTGCAAACCTTAAAAGATATATTTCATGGTTGATTCATCTTCCTTTCAACATAGCTACCAAGTATAAGGTTCTCTCTTGAGTTGTGAGGTCAAAGAAAGGGAGGGAGCAAGAGAGGGACAAAAAGAAACTACCTCGGGCTTCCCTGGTGGCGCAGTGGTTGAGAGTCCGCCTGCCGATGCAGGGGACACGGGTTCGTGCCCCGGTCCGGGAAGATCCCACATGCTGCGGAGCGGCTGGGCCCGTGAGCCATGGCCGCTGAGCCTGTGCGTCTGGAGCCTGTGCTCCGCAACGGGAGAGGCCACAACAGTGAGATGCCCGCGTACCGCAAAAAAAAAAAAAAAAAAAATACCTCACCTGCCCGCTTCTGAAGTCGAAAATTCAACAAAGATGAAAAATGCTTTTATTCCAAGATTAGAAGTCAAGTTCTAAAAGCAAATCTCTGTGAATTTCAGCAGTGAAGCAGAAACAATTTACATTACACAATAATTTCAAGTCTTTGCAGTCCCTGGCTCATTTATTTCAAGTAGCCTCCCAAGGTTAAGGTGGGTGTGTGTGGGTCCTTGCTCTGTCCCACTCAGGCCTCGTAGGGCTCTGCAAGACTCCAGGAAGCTAAGATTCTTAAAGCCTACCCACCCCTCACTCCTTCTCCCCCCAAATCCTTACCTCACTAGGACACAAGATGGTGCTCAATAATTATAGGGGGAATAATAACAAGAGGAAACTTGCTCTCGTCTCCAGCCTGGCCGGCAGTCCAGCTATGGGCCCACGGGCAATAAAAAGGAGGGACTCTGCTTCTTTTTGCTGTATTGGGCTCCACATTTACTCTTTCTTAGCAGATTTTTAATTTTATATTGGACTACAGTTGATTTACAATGTTGTGTTAGTTTCAGGTGTACAGCAAAGTGATTCCGTTATACATATACATGTATCTATTCTTTTTCAAATTCCTTTCCCATGCAGGTTATTACAGAATACTGAGCAGAGGTCCCTGTGCTGTACAGTAGGTCCTTGTTGGTTATCTATTTTCAATAGACACTTATTCTTGACTGGACCTCACCTGGTATAAATTACAACTCATCTAGAGCAGTGGGTGAATAGTTATTCGTAGGTAAGGCTGCCCTCAATGATGAAAGGAGTGGTTCTAGAGCCTACCTACCTTTGTGTTTGGGACGGAGGACAAAAGAAAAGAGTGAGTGAAAAGGAAAGAATCTTCAAGAGCCCTTGACTTATTATTCTCCACTGTCTGGTCAGGTGAAGATTTTGGTCTCTGGCCTAAAGAAAGGAACTGGGAGATTTCTGAGGCTAAATCCATGAGTAATGCGGAAAGAGCCACCAGCCCTGTTTCTGCAACTTGATGCATCTACAAACAGGGGATGATACCACTTCCCAGTTCTATTAGACACTGACTATCTGTGCTGAGCTAGAAACGGGAATAATGACATGTATGTAAAAACTGTTTAAATATATACTCTTAGTTTAAAACACAGAGTGCTAATGCTGCCCTGGGCCATCAAATGGGACAACCTAGTGATGAGTCCGGGGACGGCTAGAGCCTTCGAGTCACTGCCCAGCGGCCCCCCTCCAGATCCTGCCCTCAGAACCAGCTGTTTAATTAGTGTGCTTCCCCGTTCCCAGCACTTTCAGGTCTCCGGGATCTCTCTGCCTTAGCACTGGAGCTTCCCGCTACTTAACGAATGCCTTTTAAAGGGCCCTGGGGATGTGCCAGCCAGTTTGTAAAAACAAGAAGCCCTTTGACACGACCTGCTTTCTGCTTTGAGACGGGCAGGAGGTCTTCAAATTGTAAAGCTGGCTGGTCTCACCAACGCAGATGCAGTCGCTTAGGGATAATGTTACCCCTCACTCTGCTCCAGCCTGAAAGCCACAAAGCCCCCCCGACTATGCGATTGTGCTCAGAAAACAGGCTGAAAGGTTGAAAACAGACCACTGCGGCCTAAATGTGTAACCAGGCTGTTTCAGGAGCTCCGCTAATCGGTCTGTCTGGGCAGTAATCACAGAAACAGACTGTCCCGTGACCAAGAGAGAGCTGTCACGATGGAAGGTTAGAAAACCAAGAGGTTGCCTGGAAATCGGAAGCTGCATTTTCTACAGAACCTCCACAGGGTCAGTGACTTGTGGATGGAACGGACTTGACCTGAGAGACTCATCCACTCCTGAAAAAGTGGAGGAGATGATATTCTGATGGGCTTTGGCCCGCGCCCTGCAATCGGATGCTGTCTGATGGCAAAGGCGACCTGGCCGCTGTGCAGGAGTGTCCTGTGCGTCTCCAGGGAAGGCTTCTGGAGCCCTGGGGCTGGGCACCACCTCGGCACAGCAGCAGGACAGCCGTGGAAGGTGGGACAGTGTGCATATGGGCTTGCTTCGCCCCTTATACCAAGGCCCCAGAGGCCAGCAATCAAACATGGGTACCAAGCGCCCCCCAAAGTGAGCAGCCAGCCCACGTCCCCACACCCCAAGAGGGAAGGAGGGAGGCCGTCCTGGGGGAAGCCGGGGGCTGTTCCCCTCTGCTACCTAACCAGGTAAGAAGGGCCTCCAGGGGACCACTTGCGGAGCTTCACGTGCACTCCCAGGAATTTCTGAGGCACACAGATCAGTGCCAGACCCGAGCCCTGCAACGCCTCACGGGTGGAGACTGGGGTCAACAGGATGCCCTGAAGGAGGAGTCGTGAGCAGGGCCTGCTCTGGCATCTCCCTGAGCTCCTAGAATTAAAGGAATGGATGCCGGTTTCTCTTGGTGCAGGAAGGCACCCGACTAAGTCCTACTGGGAAGGGCTCTGCGTAAGGGGCCACGGGGAGTGTGGGCTACCAGAAACTGGTACCAAGAGGAAGCCACTCGACCAGTCTGAGGAGGCATCGCCTGTGATAAGGGAACGTATTACTGTTGATGAGTGATCTGTGGGAAGAGGGGGACCCCAAGGACCCACAGTAGTCCTGCCAGAGAGACACCTGCTGGGACTAGGTAGCATTCATACTGGATGGTGCCAGTAAGAGCTCACCTGCCCTCTCCCCACATCGGCCCTTTACCCACTGTACCTGTTGGGAGAAATAGCAGCTGGTTTGGGAGGTGGGAGGACGGTGGGGAGGGTAAGAAGGTGCCCTACAAGTTGGGGAAACAAAGATGCCACACCTGCCACCTCCCCTTCAGGTTTCCCAGGCGAAGCTGCACTCAGAGGCAGGAGGGAAGGAGCTTAACTTGAAATGATGTTCAGAGTTTCAAGTATTAAACTAAAGTGGATACTTCCATTACTGCACTTGGGATTGTTCTTGGGACTAAAAGTAACAAAGGTTTTTGATTATTTGAGAGTTCCAAGGACCTGCCAAAATTGGATCCAAGGGGCAGAAAAGACAGTACAGTTCAAGGGAGAAGAGTTTTTCTTGCTTGTATTTTACGGGGTCCCACGCTTTCAACTTAATGGTTACATATATAAGGTGATTTTAGGAGAAATATGGATAAAAATGTTTAACAGCTGTAAATCTATTTATATGTGGTTTAGAAACACCTAAGTAACATATCCACGTGATTTCATAGATAATAATCACTTAGGACAAAGCTAAAGTAATTATTTTAAAAGTGAGTTCATTTAAAATATTCAGTTAGGGCTTTCCTGGTGGCACAGTGGTTAAGAATCTGCCTGCCAATGCAGGTGACATGGGTTCGAGCCCTGGCCAGGGAGGATCCCACATCCGCGGAGCAACTAAGCCCGTGCGCCATAACTACTGAAGCCCACGCTCTAGCGCCCATGAGCCACAACTACTGAGCCCGCGTGCCTAGAGCCCGTGCTCTGCAACAAGAGAAGCCACCGCCATGAGAAGCCCGCACACTGCAACGAAGAGTAGCCCCCGCTCGCCGCACCTAGAGAAAGCCCGTGCGCAGCAACGAAGACCCAACGCAGCCAAAAATAAATAAAATAAATTTATAGAAAAAGTAAAAATAATAATAGCAAAATAAAATATTCAGTTAATTAGCCCAGGTGGGGTACGGATATAACAGAAGTCACGATTTGGTGCGGACGACTGAACTTTGGAAACTGATGCCTGCAAGAAGTGTGTGGTAGAGGGCCTTGTGCTACAGGTGGGGACACAGAACGGTGAGGAAGGCTCACATTGTCATTCCACCAAGCACACTGGTGGCAAGGCCACGGCCAGAGGACTCAAGATCACTCTCTTCCCTCCCTTTATCAGATGGCAGGAACACAGAAAGGCAAGAGGCACAGGGCAAAGCGCTTCTGAGCAGGGGAAGTGCAGATAGAGGGAAGAGGTAGGGTGGTGGGTTGGTGAGTCAAGAGAAAAAGGAGATGGGCAAACATTTTCCCTCAGTGTTCTCTCACTTTGCCAAAGTCCGGGCACGGAAAGCGTCCTCATCAACCACACTTTCACCCTTCAGCAGCTGACAACTGCAAACGCCACGCGTGACCTTCCTCCTTGCTGCCTGGACTTCTCCCTTGTGAATTTCTCAAGTTACCCAATGAGAAGTCTTGGGTGAGGCTGTGCAAGGCTATTCAGAGTGAAGTGTTGTGAGGCAAGACATCCGGGTACAAGCTTTAGTCCTTCTGGAACGACCCAGAGAAGCATGGACAACCTACTTTATCTTCTGCAACTTCAAATTCCTCCCTTGTAAAATGAGGGGCCCGATGATTTGAAGGTCCTTTGAGCTCAACAGTTGCAATATTTTTAAATTTATGACTGAAAGCACCTGCCTCTCTGCTCTCCCAAGGGCAACAGCCATTCGTCTGCAAACGAAAGGAGGTGTAGTGGCTGCTGACAGCCACTCAGGTCCCCTTTCTCACCAGCTCACTGTCCCTGGATGTTTAGCACTAATCGTTAATCTCACATCTGACCCCTTTCCAGAGAGCGGCCCTCTACTGAAGAGGGCAGTGACTAACTGTCAGGGGTTCCAAAAGGCAGACCCCTTGTCTCCAGGTGGGGTCACCTCTCCAATAACTCGCTCTCCCCCTCCCCCTCCCCCAAAGAATCAGACCGAGGCTGGTCTCCAGCTGAAAACCCGAGGTGTACCTGGGCCACCTGACGGCTGTAGGGGATCATTCGTTAACACCCGCTCCTTTGGATCAAAGATTATTTTCAGCAATAACCACAAAACAAAATAAGTGATAATAACAGAAAAGAAACACAGACTGTGAATATTTTCTTTCCTGAACTTTGTATATAGAATCTACACAATCATGTCAATAGGGAACAAAAACATGACTGCATGAAAACCAAAAAGTGTTAGATTAATATTTTTTAATCGCTTAATGTATTTTTTTTCCTACAAGAAGGGGAAAAATGTCTCTCTTTTGGTCTCTCTCAGTAACGAAAACCAACACGACATTTCCTGTTTTCAAGTGTCAGCTTCTATGGATCTGTCACTGACTCCACCAAAATCAGGGCTTTTTGTATGGTCATGTTACTGGACAGTGCAGCTGTACCTGTCCATCTATCTTTACTCATAGTTTATCCAGGAACACTTTTTATTAATTTCAAAAAGTTTCTTTCACATGAAGCAAGATGTACGAATAGGCACACACGAGGTGGCTGGCGGAACACACACCTAACCTGGATGCATGCAGGATGAAAGGGAATTGCTTTCCTGCAGTTTCTAACTTTTCCACATGTAATCTCCTTACAGCCAGGAAAAGAAAAAAAGGATACCACCTGTCTCCAAAATCACATTTGGCCGCCCTGAAGGGTACATTTCAATGCAGTGACCATGTAGAAATCTGGGAAGCGGGATAAACAGAGACAGCCCTATTTTGTTGGGAAACCGGGAAGAGAAACTGCATATGAGCCAGATCTACGGGACAGTGCACACCTCCATCCTTCGTTCTAAAGAGGGATGGTTTCCCACGTGCCTCACTTTCCTGCTAGCCTCTCCCAGATTGGAATGAGAAGGGAAGCTTGCATTTGCTGAATCACACAAGGACACGATTTAGGCTACCCTGAATACGCACCTGCTTCTCCTTGGACCTTGCAAACATGGGGGTCAGGTCGGGGGAGCTGCAAGACTGGCTCCATTCATTTAATTCTGAATTACAAAAACCACAAGACCAGGCCACCGTGTTGTAGAGAAACAGCAACACACAGTCTGGGACTGAAGGCAAGTTTCCTTTAGTGTTTCACTGATTGCTGGAGAATTAATAAAACGATTTGATTCTACAGTAGTAATTGGAGGTATTCTTCTCTGTGGAGCCTCAATGAATAATCAAAAGCACCTCTTTGGGAATACTGGGGAAGCCAAACAGATTAGGCAGGTCACAAATGTGCCCGCTGGTGCTGTCCCAGATCTTGACTGCAAAGTCTGCACAGGAGGGAGACATCTCCGAATAAGATATAATTTAATGTGCCAACAAGCTCTTTCACCGCTGGACCCGTTACCTGTTGGGTGAACGGCACTGCTTCAAAAAGGCTGAGGGCTTTTTGAAGATCCTTACGCTTGGGGGCTCTTACCAGCAGTTGGCACCCGGCGTAAGCCCCATCTCCCAGAATGGATGGCAGACTTGGGCCACCCGTTCCAGCCCTGCTTCATCACGCAGAGTACGGAGAGGAGGGAATTGGTAATTGCCTGTGAAGAGCCCCCGCACTGATCTGAAGTTATTTGGCCCCTTTTGGGGACCCATCCACATTTGTGTAAAATTTAGTAGGCACTTTGGGGTCAAGAATGAAGCAATCTGGACTTTTATGCAGCTCTGTAACTTCTTGTGGGACCTTTGGGCCAGTAGCCAAGCTTCAATTTTCTTGCCCATAAAATAAGGGAGGAGTAAACCTGCCCTGTTATCTCACAGGAGCATCCGCAGAAACAAATGGGACTTTTTTTATTATTAGGTGATGGAGTCATAATTCCCACCATATTATCCGACACACACGCACACACAGTCACGCACCCCACTCTCTGCAGGCCTCTGAAATAACTCCCAGCGCTTCGTCCCGGCAGAGACAGGGCCCACCGCTGACCTTGGAGGGTGCAAGGTCCCCCTGTGGAATAGAACAGATCCTCCACTCACCAACGGGTCTGTTGTCCTCAATGCTGGGCCCCTGACTGAGGGGATCCCACCTCCAGGTGGCCCTCGCAGGCTTGCTCCCATCTCTGTTTTGAATTTCCAGGCTTCAGCTCTACTGCATAAGGGCTGTGCTTGTTAAGTTTCCTCTCCGAGGCACTCAGCCCAGTGCCATATACATTAATACCCACGACTTCACGATGATGGATGTGTCCTTTGGTAATAATGTGCATAATCTCTCCCCTCTGAACAGCGAGTGTCAACGCATCTTTGTTGTAAAGGCTGGGACCTGACATGTGATAAACCAGGCCATTTAAAACACAGGACTCTCCTCTCTCGGGCTCTTTCTTTGCCCTGCTCCAATCAAACCAAGAACCACCTTCCCAATGCCAGGCATAATCTGTCTGCACTTACTGAGGAAGTTTGTTTGTTTGTTTTAACTAAATAAATAAAGGTATGTATGTATGTATGGCTGCGTTTGGTCTTTGTTGTTGTGCACAGGCTCTCTCTAGTTGCACCGAGCGGGGGCTACCCTTCACTGCGGTGCGCGGGCTTCTCATTGCGGTGGCTTCTCTTGTTGCGGAGCGCGGGCTCTAGGTGCGCAGGCTTCTCATTGCAGTGGCTTCTCTTGTTGCAGAGCACGGGCTCTAGAGCACAGGCTCAGTAGTTGTGGCACACGGGCTTAGTTGCTCGGCGGCATGTGGGATCTTACCAGACCAGGGCTCGAACTCGTGTCCCCTGCATTGATTGGCAGGCGGATTCTTAACCACTGAGCCACCAGGGAAGTCCAGATTAAGATTCTGATTTTGGCACAGCAGAGAACGTTCCCTTCGAAGGACAGTTAACCATTGGTGTTTAAGTAAAGGATCGATTTTAAGAGGGAAGCTAAAAATACCCTTCTTCCCTCTCCTTGAAATAAATCACGTCTCTTGAAATTTCTTCCCTTCATTCCTGACTTTCTGAAAACATGAAGTTAGCAAAATAAAAGGGATCAGCCTAATCACACACATTTGAATCTAAAATGCTGCAAATAAATACATTTAGAAAAGAAAAACAGCTAAAGTGTCCAATTTAGAAGAGTTTGAAAACAGAAACAATTAAAATACACTGGGAATGTGAAGCTGAGGTCTCAAGCTTGTCCATCACTTTGGAAACTCTCCTTCATGCTCTGTGTACC
Organism: Stenella coeruleoalba; assembly: GCF_951394435.1. NCBI lineage: Eukaryota > Metazoa > Chordata > Mammalia > Artiodactyla > Delphinidae > Stenella > Stenella coeruleoalba. Next base: position 33,704,411 of record NC_137151.1, on the reverse strand, counting down.
CTCCTCCCTCCCACTCAGTCCACACCTCTTCCTCGACCCCTCACACATTTCCCAGCACCATGCGAGTTCTGAAGCTCTGCCCCCAAACCAACGTTCACCATGACCTGCCCTAGGGAGGCACGGGGAAAAGGGTGAGAGAGCCGGGGTCAGGAGGCCTGGGTTTCAGCCTGGGCCCTACCATTTACCAGTTGTGTGCTCCTGGGCAAGTGGTTTCACCCACTTGAACCTGGATTCTTCGGGTGATAACCTGCCCTTCGAGAGAGGCCCAAAAAGTTACATGAGATGATGTGGACAAGTGACTCAAACAGCAGAGAGCCATGCCAGGGTTGGGATTTTTCTTAGGACTTCTCAACCTTATCAAGCCTTTCTTCCATCCTGAGCCCATGGCTCAGACGCACTCAAATGGTACCTTCTTTTTGACACTTTCCTCAAGCAGATCACTAATGGCACTACCTGCCTCCCCCACTCTCCTGGTACTTACTGTGTCTCCCAGCCCACAGACCCTCATCCTTTCCCCTATATTGTGTCCCACCTCCTTAAACAGCGCTTGAGGGCATGGTGTGTCTACGCCCCCAACTTGATTCCCAGTTTCCGGGGAAGGCAAGGAGCTAGTCATATATGTCTCTGAGCACCAGTGTAGACCAACACCATCAGAAGTTGCTCAGTAGATATCTGCTAAATGAAAACAGTCCGGAGTCCAAAAAGCAAAGACCTCTGGGGTTTGAAACAGGAAAAAGAGAAGCACAAGTCTGAGAACTGGCAAAACCGATACTGAATAAGAGATGTTTATCCAGCAAAACACACCGTGTAGAGAGATGGGAAGTGGCCCACTTCAGGGGAGACCTGGCCCCCAAATAATTTATTGACAAGGACCTACTGCATAGCACAGGGAACTCCGCTCAATATTCTGTAATAACCTAAATGGGAAAAGAATTGGAAAAAGAATAGATACACGTATATGTATAACTGAATCACTTTGCTGTACTTTGCTGTACACCTGAAACTAACACAACATTGTTAATCAACTATAAAATAAAAATTAAAAAAAAAGGAACTCTGCATTGACTATTTTAGCAAAAATCAGTGACCACTATGCTAGATTATTTAGGAGGGGGGTGTGTGATTGAGTTTTCATATGCTAGAATACTTCGCGTGACTTAACTTTTTATCCTTGGTGATAGTCACCCTCTTTCATGCAGATACTAGTGGAATTAGAGTCAGATTCAAGTCCTTCGAGAAGTCCCACCTCTGAAATGGATATGGGGCCCTGCCATGTGATTCAAAATAAAATTTCACTTCTGAAAACAATAGAAACTTTTATGTTGAAAATAACGAAAATCATTTCTTTCTGTATTTCCTGATTTTACAAATGAGGTGAAGTTGAATTTTGCTTTTGGTGTGTGTGGTTTGTCCGGAGGGTACCACTGCTTCACTGGAACCTCACACAGTGCCTAACCTAACTGCTGAAGTGCACCCCAAAGTGGGATGCACAAGGAGATCCAGGGTATGTAAGAAAAAAGTGAGAAAATATTTGTTTGTAGTTTTCAAGGTTTTTAGAATGTACGAAACATTATTATAGTATTGTTCATGTTTATCAATAAATTAACATCCGTAGATTTGGGGGGGAGGGTCATGCTCAAATTTTTTTTCATTGACATGGCTGTAACCATCAAAAGCAAACTGAAAGCCAGGTAGCAAACCAGCCCTAAACAGATGCTTGCAAATAACTACTGGCCCACAGCAAAATAAAGTGGGCATGTCCAATTCTACTGGCATCTGTTTTTCCTAGAAGGAAGGGTTGGAAATAAACTGATAAACCACACCAGCGCGGCATCTGTCTTGGTCATTTGCAGTTCTCAGTTTAGAGAGAGGAAGTGTAAAAGGAGAATGACGTGATCTCCCAAATTCCAACAGGATGTGAAAAAGGGAAAGCGAGTGTCCTCATTGAAAAGGTTCAAAAGAGAAGGCATTTGCTCTCCTGTGTCCTTGACAGAATTTCTGAGCTCAGGGCTACATAGCTTCTCTACAAGAGAGTTTCCTAATACCCACTTATGCAAAAACAGAAATATTCCAGATTTATTATAGGAGCAGCCTGCCATATTCCACATTAGTTCTCATTTCGTATTTATTCAGGTCACCTTCACACACCATTAACTCAGTTACTCCCCATTAGATACCATATGTGCACCATTGTGGGCCTCTGGGTCTCTAGGAAAAACAATCACCAGGGAACCTGTCTAGCTGCTAGGTCTGAAAGTTCAGCTGGTAAAGCATATGGAGACAGCAGAGGGGCTGAGGCTTAACTCCACTTAAAAACTGTAAAGTGAGAAAGCTTTCCTTTAAAAAAGGAGCCAATCTGGAAAAGGCAGAGGGGGCCAGCTGAGTGCAGATGTTATCCAGGTCTCTTTCCTTAGATGAGTTTCCAGATGTTCCCAAACTTAGCATTTATGAAATTTAAATCGGCTAATTTTAAAAGTCAATATAATATCAGTAAGAATAACTTCGACAGACTGAAAAACATCCACTCTATTTAAATTGAGTTTGTAAAGACACTTAATTAGAATATCACCACTACAAGCACCGATGAACTAATGGATCTAGGCAATGATTTTTAATGGCTGAGAACATCTAGAAAAGCAAGATAACCAGACTTCTGTACCTCCTGATGGTAACCCCCAACCACACCTCCAAAGTAGCCTCGCAAAAAGTCAAACCTGAATTTGATCAAACTGGAGTATCTTATCTACCAATTTCAGAAAATAAAGTAGGGAGAGAAAGACGGCAAATCACACCATAGGTATGCAATTAGTAAAATTCAGGCTGTGGGAAACTCTGCAGGATAAATAACCTGGTTTCTTCAACAAATAAACTTCCATTAAAAGAGAGTTGAGGAACGTACCCAATCACAATGTGAGGATCTTATTTGCATCCTGACTGAATAAAATGAAAAAATTATGAGACTGATCTAAGAAATCTGCACACTGTGTATTCAAGGTTAAGAACTCACTAGTAATTATTTTTAGGTGCAATAATGGTATTGTAGTTAAATTGTTTTGCATCCTTATGTTTTGGAAGTACACACTGAAATACTTAGGGATGAAATAAGAAGATGTCTTGGGGCTTCCCTGGTGGCGCAGTGGTTGAGAGTCCGCCTGCCGATGCGGGGGACACGGGGTCGTGCCCCGGTCCGGGAAGATCCCACATGCCGCGGAGCGGCTGGGCCCGTGAGCCATGGCCGCTGGGCCTGCGTGTCCGGAGCCTGTGCTCCACAACAGGAGAGGCCACAGCAGTGAGAGGCCCGCATACCGCAAAAAAAAAAAAAAAAAAAAAAAAGAAGATGTCTTGGATTTGCTTCAAAATAATCTGGGGACAGGGGATAAAGATGAAATGTGACTGGCCATGAGTTGATAACTGGTGAAGCTGGGTGAGGGGTACATGGGGGCTCATTATAGTGTTCTTTTATTAGATATTTTCCATGGTAACTACACATGAGTCACTATATTTATTTTGAGAAAAGCTTTGAAACACTCTGAAGTGCTCAAACACTCTTTTCTGCTGTCCTTGACTTTTGGGGGAAGAGGTGGCAACTTTTGAGGTTTAGACTCCTCTAAACTTACTAAAATTTTAGTTCTTTGCCTCTGTTTCTTTCATCTTTTGTGCATCCTTCCAAAATCCAAGGCTCTGACCCCCATGAGGTCAAGGTAACGACTTTTGTGTTTCCTAATTTCTCATCACTGGGATTGCCCTAATCACAGAATTAATTGTACATATGGGAAGTATCCTGATTCCTCAACAATCACCTAATCAGTCATTTTCCCTTGGGGGTTTGCAGGCAAAGTCTTCCATTCATAGACATAGTTTTTCTTCTGGCTTTGAAGCTCTCAGGTACACACTGAATACTCAACTCTCTGTGGCTATGAGAGGGCTCCTTCCTCCCAATATTCCTGCCCCTTCTCATTCTCTTTCACCAAACAACTCCTCCGAGTTGCTCAGGACTGGGTCAGGATGAGTGTGATACCTCCTCGCCCTCCAGCATGAGGTGACAAGAGCCTGCCAGCTGCTCTGTTCTCAGCTGAACGGGACTTCTAGCAGCCACGTTAGTGGGCGTGGTGCCCCGTGTGCTGGGCTCTGCCTGTACTGGGACTTTTTATGCAGCTTTTCAGTTAATCCTCACGACCACCTTAGGAGGGAGGGACTGCTGCTGCCACCTTACAGATGAACAAACTGAGGCTTAGAGAGATCAAGACACCGGTCTAAGGTCATCTAGTAAATGACAGGGCAGAATCAGGATTGGAAAAAAGCTCTTCACCATGGCTCTATGGAAGGTAGTGTCTGTGCCAGCTTATTTAGTAAAGAGAGTACATCATACATATCTTTTATCTGTCCAAGTGGTCTTTGACATACTCCTACTGTGATAACATTTTTTTGTTCTTTATTTTTATCTTTACCCCAACTTTTGTTTATCTGGAGATGTCCCACACAGGCATATTTTCTGGGCATCCTCCCTACCCTTCATTTAATACAAAGAGTAGCTCAGCACATATCTCCTCTGTGGCAGAAAGAGCCGGTGGTTACACTCTTCCTGCTTATGAACAGAACTCCACTTTTATTTAGGGCAGCAATAGTTCCAGATAAAAGGTCACGTTTTCCAGTCTCCTTAGCAACCGGGGGTAGGTCAAGACTGGGTACAACTTTCAAGAGAACTCTTTAAAGAGGGCTGCCTCACCAGAGATGTGCCCTTTCTATCCTTCCCTCTTGCATCCTAAGTGGGTTGAAGACCTAATGGCTGGAGCTCCAGTACCCATACTGGATCAAGAGGTAACTTTGAGGACAGATGCCATTACTAAGATAGCTGAGGAGAAGGACAAAAACAGCCTGGATCCCAGATGATAGGCCACTAAAACAGCCCTCAGTTGCCTGTCTTACTTAAATCAGAGAAAAACAAAACCCTTAATTTGTTTGAGAAATTATTTATTTTTGGTGTGTGTATAATCTAATGTTCACATTTGAATGCAGTTCCAAATTTAGTTAATACACCCACCCATTGCAACACTCCAACCTGGGGGAACTTTAAAGCCAACATTTTATCTATGCAGTTACTCATTTGAATGGCATTTCTAACACCGCTGAGGTCACTCTTCCCTTTCTCATTTTCCATCAATGGCTTGTTCAAACATTTCACATTTTACCTCTGACAGCTGCTCATACCCTGACACTTAACTGTCTCTCTATAGTCCGGCCACAAGCTAATTTCTGGACACTTAGAAATAACCCGTTATTGGGCTTCCCCGGTGGTGCAGTGGTTAAGAATCCGCCTGCCAGTGCAGGGGACATGGGTTTGAGCCCTGGTCCGGGAAGATCCCATATGCCGCAGAACAGCTAAGCCCGTGTGCCACAACTACTGAGCCTGTGCTCTAGAGCCCATGAGCCACAACTACTGAGCCTGCGCTCTAGAGGCTGTGAGCCACAACTACTGAAGCCCGCACGCCTAGAGCCTGTGCGCCTCAACAAGAGAAGCCACCGCAATGAGAAGCCCATGCACCACAACGAAGAGCAGCCCCCTCTTGCCACAATTAGAGAAAGCCCACACGCAGCAACGAAGACCCAACACAGCCAAAAATAAATAAAATAAATTTTATTAAAAAAAAAAAGAATTTGGTCAACTCAAACATTAAAAAAAACAAACAAACAGAAATAACCCATTATTATACTGTGCATCAGTTTTTGGCTCTGACACCCTTGAGGATTTCTGCCAGCATACTAAAATGTTCCCAGTGTTTACTGCGATGTGATTCTGGCTGGTTAACAAGGTGCTACTTACACCTCATCTCACCTTCCACAAGACTGCTGTCGCTTAGCACAGCTTCTGCTGAGCTGCTCCATATTTTCTCTACTAGGACCAATATGACCTCATTTTATATGCCCTGAGCAAAAAAAATGCTAGATTTATCTTTCTTTTCACAACATTTATCAAAGTCTAATTTTCTGTATTTCTTCTTCCTCCTGTGACTGCTCAATATTCCTCAACTCCAGTGGGTTTGTTATCTTTCTCTAGTGTTATATTGTTAAGGGTTTTTCATTTTCTTATTGTCATGCCCTATACATGTGTTGATATATATTTATAAATACCCAACCTTATATGTGTCTTTAAAAAAATTATAGACGTATGTCTAGAACTTGGTCTTTGAGGCTTACCTCACCACCTCAAAGTTTGGTGGCATAAAAAACAATATTGTCCTCCATTCCCAGTTTGTTGGATGTACATTTGCACATGATGGAGCCCATCTGAACTGAACATGCCACTCAATCAGCAGCTGAGAATTTCTCTAGTTGGGAGCTGGAAGTGAGGGGCTTTAAATGGCACAGGAAGGACTAGGTACTTAATAACCTTCCAGTCACCCTTTTATTCTTCATTCTGTTTGCATTTAATATAGACTGCAATATATACACGCTGTCTTGACACAAATGCTCACCTGCAATTTTTAATGCTCGTTTGATATCCACTTGTGTTTTTGGCCAGTTATTGGGATTCAGATTCTCCTGCCTATACTGCTGTTCAATACGTAACATTATTTGGAGAAAGGTAAGAAGTGAGAGTCTAAAGGAGGAAGTATAGTCATTTCTGCTAAAATGCATGTTTCTTCAATATTAATAAGCTCCTACATGGGGGGAAACTAGGGAATGACGTGAACAGACCACTTTAGTGGCTTTGGCGCATATGCGATCTTTTTCCCGGCACATTAATATTCTGTAGAATCACTAACAGCAGCTGAATGCAAAAGAAACTCACTCAACTGCATGCAATAAGCCACAGAGGGACAGAGGACTGTGCACCACACCTGTTCTCCTTCCTGGCTCAGGGCGGCGGCCATGGGCTCTGTCTGGGAAGTGCTCCCGTGGGGTCTCTTCCATCACTGTGCATCTTACCGAGCTTCCATGAAATGGAAGCAGCCTCAAATCATCCTAACCTCCCCTCCGGCACAAGCATACTGTAAAGGTAAAGTTAGGTAGTTATTATAGTATTTACGTTTTAGGTTCTAAATGTGTCTTTTTCAACCCTGCTGCAATTTTTATTAGGAGTGTTATTTTTTATAATGGTTGTAGTTCAGAGTGTTTAGATTTGAAGTGGACTGGTCTGACCCTATTTTTCTCCTAAGTTCTGTTATTTTTAGTGTGTGACTTCGCAGTTGGAGATGTCTTGGGAATATAGATATCATGATATAGCACAAGGGCTTGTGCATACAACTTCAAAAAGGTAATGGTGGCACCAAAAGTAAATTGAGGAATTTAAAATAAATCTGTATTTGTAGAAATCAGATAGTTATTAACCCATTAATTTTTTTTAAAAGCTGAGATTTGATTTTACAAACATTTTGTGCTTTAGAAGATTCTAGGAGCTTGGGGTCTTACACACCAGAGGATTGGCCAGGATTAAACAAGTGAACAAAGAACCCTTGAAAAACTGACCCAGTTACATTCAACACATTTACTTTAAAGCCAGGCTATAGGCAAGCCCTCAAGGACAGTGGGAAAGGGTAGGACTAGAAGCAGTGGCTCCCTAAAGGGACAGCTAAAAAGGCAAGAGACTGGGAAAGAGCTGGCATTTGAGTCAGGGGTTCACAACTTTTTTCTTAAAGGGCCAGATAAATATTTTAGGCTTTGTGAACTAATAAACAAATTCAGTAAAGCTGCAGGATACAAAATCAATACACGAAAATCTGTTAACGCTTCTATACACTAATAATGAACTATCAGAAAGAGAAATCAAGAAAATAATGCCATTTACAATTGCATCAAAAAGAATAAAATACTTAGGAATGAATTTAAGCAAGGAGGTGAAAGACCTGTATATTGAAAATGACAAGACATTAATGAAAGAAACTGAAGAAGACACAAATAAACTGAAAGATATTCCATGCTCATGGATTGGGAGAATATTGTTAAAATGTCCATACTACCTGAAGCAATCTACAGATTCAATGCAATCTCTATCAAAATTTAAATGGCCTTTTCCACAGATATAGAACAAATAGTCCTAAAATTTGTATGGAACCATAAAAGACCCCAATTAGCCAAAGCAATTTTGAGAAAGAACAAAGCTGGAGGTATCACACTTCTTGATTTCAAATTACATTACAAAGCTTTAATAATTAAAACGGTATGGTACTGGTATAAAAACAGACATGGAGATTAATGGAACAAAATAGAGAGCCCAGAAATAAATCCATGTATATATGGTTAATTAACTTATGACAAAGGAGCCAAGAATATACAACTGGAAAAGGAGTCTCTTGAATAAATGGTGATGGGAAGATTGGACAACCACATGCAAAAGAATGAAACTGGACTACTTTCTTACACCATACATAAAAATTAACTCAAAATTGAATAAAGACTTGAACATAACAAATGAAATCATAAAACTCCTAGAAGAAAACATGGGCGGTAAGCTCCTTGACATTGGTCTTGGCGATGATTTCTTGAGTTTGACACCAAAAGCAAAAGTGACAAAAGGAAAAATGAACAAGTGGGACTACACACTCTGAAAAGCTTCTGCACAGCAAAGGAAACCATCAACAGAATGAAAAGACAACCTACTGAATGGGAGACAATATTTGCAAATCATATACCTGATAAGCGGTTAATATTCAATATATATAAAGAACTCATACAACTCAATAGAAAAAAACCCTCAAACAATCTGATTAAAATATAGGCAGATCTGAATAAACATTTTCAGAAGATACAGAGAAGAAGATATAGAGATGGCCAACAGGTACATGAAAAAAGATGCTCTACATCATTAATAATCAGGGAAATGCAAATCCAAACCACAAGGAGATATCACCTCACACATGTTGGAATGGTTATTATCAAGAAGACTAGAAATAACAAGTGCTGGCGAGGATGTGGAGAAAAGGGAACCAAACCTTGTACACTGTTGGTGGGAATGTAAATGGTGCAGCCATTATGGAAAATAGTATGGAGGTTCCTCCCCAAAATTAAAAACAGAACTACCATGTGATCCAATAATTCCACTTCTGAGTATTTATCCAAAGAAAATGAAAATACTTATGTGAAAAGACATATGCACTCCCATGTTTATTGCAGCATTATTTACAATAGCCAAGATATGGAAGCAACTTAAGTATCCAATGATGGATGAATGGATACAGAAAATGTGATACACACAACAGAATATTATTCAGCCTTTAAAAGAACGTAAATTCTGACACATGCTACAACATGGATGCACCTTAAGGACTGAAATGAGCCAGTCACAAGAAAAAAATACTGTATGATTCCATTTATATCAGATACATAGAGTAGTCAAATTCAGAGACTGAAAGTAGAATGATGGTTGCCAGGGGCTGGGAGGGAGAGAGGAATGGGGAGTTGTTTAATGGGTACAGAGTTTCAGCTTTGCAAGATGAAAAGAGTTCTGGAGCTGGATGGTGGCTGCACAACAACGTGAATGTATATTTAATATGTGTGTGTATGTGTGTGTGTGTGTATGTATATATATACACACACATTTTACACACATATATACACACACACACACATGTGGTGTATACATATACAATGGGATATTATTCAGCCATAAAAAAGAATGAAATCTTGTCATTTGTGGCAACATGGATGAACCTTGAGGGCATTATGCTAAGCGAAATAATAAGTCAGACAGAAACAGACAAATCCGGTATGATCTGCCTTACATGTGAAACCTAAAATCATGTATTTCTCACATGTCACAAATTACTATTCTTTTTTGATTTGTTTTCAACCGTTTAAAAACATAAAAACTATGCTTAGCTCAGGGGCCATACCAAAACAGGTGGTGGCCTGTGGGCCAGAGTTTGCCAACCCCGATTCAGAGCTCTGAGATGTGTTAAGGATGAGATTAACCACTGTATTATAAATAACAACTGGATACGAAGTGGATAAACTGGACCATGGCAGTACTGACAAGAGCCTGGGGCAGCCAGGAAGACAACTTCCAAAGCAAATCTTTTAGTGAAGTACAGCTCAATAGCTAGGTTAGTAACAGGTCCTTGACTAATTTTTCCTTTCAGTGATTGATTTAAATTAGGGATATTGTGTTTTATAAGAAAAATAGAAAGTTCACTAAATTATTTACTACTGTTTAAGTAGATAGACAATTAATGCTGTATCAATATGTTAATAGCTGATCACAGCTACTCTCCTTATTTACAGCAGATATCACTGTTCATTGTTTCTTATTTAACTAAAGAGGGATAAGTAGTTGATCAGCTAAAAGAATCCTTTAGAGTACACAAAAATGAAAAGTTATACCTATACACCAGTAATGTTTCAACTTAAAACTATAATGCAATCACTACCATTTCTTTAAAGTGTTGTGTAAACTTAAAAATACTTGTAGAGCAATGTAAATGCAGCCTCAAAACTCTTATGAATTTTCCCATTATTTTACTATTGTTTCAACCATCCATAATTGAACAGCGAATCATTTTTCAGAGGACTCCCTTGGACCAAATCCTTCCAAAGCTACAATCTAAGTTTGTACAGCAGTGACTGTTAATTTTCACACTTATATATATATCAGTTGACATAATATTTAATGAAATTATGTAATTACAAGTATGTGGCATAAACAGGTTTGGTAACAAACACACCTGACGTTTGATATGCACACAATTTTAATGGTGGGTGCCTCAAATTCCAAGGGCTGTTGGCCTCAGCACATTTGACAAGGAAATGGCAGATGTAGGTTACTCAGGCCTTTGAGAAGTGGGGGCTGGTCAAGAGAACTTTTGTTCTACTCTCAATTTTCCAGTATATCCTCAAGTCTCTGGAATACCTTAGAATCATCTGGGAGGCAGAGGCTGAAAAGCTCTATCTAAGTTTGGTTCCCCTACTATCTCTATCAGACTCACCTAGAATACCTGTAAGCCTCATGCCCTGCACAGCCTTCCTGCATCCAAATCTCTAGGGGTGTTACCTGCTTTTGCCCAGTTCCTGGGTGATCCTGATGCACGCTACATTTGAAAACCACCCTTGCCTGGCAGCCTTATCCTTCCCATGAGACACAATCATGGTGGTCAACCTTGGCCGCATACTGTAATCACCTAGGGAGCTTTTATCAGGCAGACAGAGATTCTGATCTAACTGGTCTGGGGTGGATGACGGCCTGGGCACTGGGATTTTTGACAGCTGTCTAGGTAACTCAAAGAGCAGCACTGAGGGCTGAGAAACATCGCCACACTCCAGGGCTAACATTACTGATGGGGCCAGCTCATAAAGACGCTTCTGAGTTCCCCAAAACCTAAACTTATTTCATACCACCAGGATTTATTAGGCAAATAATGTTTTTCATTATAATATACATTACTAATGTGTTTTTACCATAAAAGACCTATGTTCATACTTAAGCAGGGCCGAGGGAATGCACGCAGCTACAAATCAACTTCTAAAGAACAGCAAATTGAAATGATGGACAGAACAAACCTCTAAAGGCCAAGTTCCCAAGAGCTGATTGCAAGGTTTGAAGAAACTAAGACTAAGATATGCATTTGAGAGCCTGGGCAGCATTTTCAAAAAACGTTTGCATTTCTGAAGCCAATCGCTCTTTCCAGACACTTACCTGGGTACCTGGAATCACAGTCATTTTAGAAAGTCTTATAATCAGGCCAAAGACATGAATTCAAACTCCCCACGATTCAAGAAGAATTCAAAACGCATTTCCACAAAAAATGACACAGGCTCTTCTATTTGTAAGGACTTTACTGGAATTTGGGGGAGGGGGCAGGTGTACGTAAAAAAAGAGTACCCTGTCCACTGTTCTCAGTTTCCTTACCTTATTTTATCATTGCTCATAGAAAGGTTCACCGTACTACTATACTATGTATTACTTAGTGGTTTAGCACCGCCTTTTTCCTTACTAGAATATAAGTCCCATGAAGGCAAGCTTACGACCTATTTACTTTTGCAGTACCAGACCTCAAAATACTGTCTGGCATACAGTACACATCTATTCTGAATGAATGAATGCATGAAACAAGGTTGTTGCCTTCTGGAAAGTTAGAAATGGAATATAACCCACTTGGCTGCAGTGGGGCAGACACAAAGCAGCTAAATATGGCAACATCTAACCACATGCGTGGCAGTGAAAGCAATATGGAATTAAGACATAATCGCAAAAATGATGGCTTCCACTCTGGCAAGGCACCAACATTTACACTCTGCTCTCGTCAGATTTTGACAGCATACCTGCCAGGTAGATGAGGAAACTGAAGCTTAGAGGAGACAGGTGGCTTATTGACAGCTACAGCGTTGGAGGGGAGGGGAGAGGGGAGGGGTCTGCCCTCCCCTTTCTTTTTTTTTTGTTTTTTTTTTGCGGTACGCGGGCCTCTCACTGCTGTGGCCCCTCCCGCTGCGGAGCACAGGCTCCGGACGAGCAGGCTCAGCGGCCATGGCTCACGGGCCCAGCCGCTCCGCGGCATGCGGGATCCTCCCGGACCGGGGCACGAACCCGCGTCCCCTCCATCGGCAGGCGGACTCTCAACCACTGCGCCACGAGGGAAGCCCCTCCCCTTTCTTAAACAGACTCCCTGAAGCACAAGCAAGGCCAGGGAGGGTGTACCTACATTTTAGTGGCCTAAAGCTGAGCCCAGATAGAGACAACTGTTTTTCCTTAAAAGGCTAACTTAAGTACAACCATAAATGCTGAGTATTGGTGTGATGTCATAAGATAATAATAGTTACCATTTACTAAGCAATTACTATGTGCCAGCTACGCTAATGCTATTTCTAATTTACTCCTTTCCACAGTCCTGCGAGATGAGTATTGTGATCCCTGCTTAGCAGATGAAGTTTTAAAAACCTGCTGTGTAAAGAGCAGATATGGGAGAGGATGGACCAGAAAATGATCTCGTAATCCCTTTCTTAGTGCTAAAAAATCTCTGGGTCTAAATGACACCGTCCTTGACTTAGAGGAAAGGAAGCTGCCCACAAGCCTTCCTTGAAACTTACTATGTGGCAGACACTAAATGAACCATTCCCTGACCTTCCTTATTTCATCTCTGCAGCCCTATGACCCAGGCACTGTTGGTGTCATTCTTGTTTTACAGATGGGAAAGCTGGGTTTATGGAGGTTTAAAGGTGCCCAGGGCCACAGAGCAAGTGATAGAGTTAAGACCAAGTCCAGAATCCCATGGCTAATCCCTTGCAACTGCAAGATGCAAAGCACTTTCATTTCCCCCTTTTCCCTTTCACTGCAAAATGCTGGACTTGCTGTTGAGAGGGTGTGGAATCAACAGCACGTTCCCCTGGCCCATCTCATCCACATGTTCACATATCATTTCTTAAAAGATTATTTTGTTCCCACTGTGGCCAGAGCCTGGCTGGGCACCGAGTTTCAAATGTGAACAAGACCACCGGTGCTTGTCCTCAGGCAGCCTGCCATGCAGCCCACAGCTGCTTGCTGGTAAAACAAGTCCCAATCCCATCAGAGGCAGCACTCGCCCACAGAACCACTTTCTCTGGGTTTCCAGGTGCTGGCAGGCTGCCCCCATCTGCTGGTTCTGCCTACGTGAAATTTAATTCTTTGAGCTCTATATCCAGCTGGAGGTGGGGAGCCCTCAAAAGTTACAGATGTTTCCTCCCAAGGACGAGAAATCGCTTAAACTGAGACCTCTGTGTCTATTCCTGAGCTGTGACTCATCTGTCTTTCGGGTCATGGCCAGAATAATGCTTCCTTCTTATCTTATTCCTGAAAGAAAAAAACTAGAGAGGGAACACTTGGCCCTGGAGACAAGTAACACTAGCAAGTCATCATAAAATAAAATATTCAGAACAAACGCATATGCATTTCTGCAAGGCCCTGAGCAAATATTTCTAAACTGTTTCATCAAGCCCTTGTTAATTCATCACACAGCAACAACCTAAAAACGGGGAGAAAGAATCAAGAGAAGCGTGAGAACAGGATGGATGAGCAGGGGAGAGAGGAAAGAGCAGAGACTAGAGAGAGAAAGGGAGGCAAAGGCAGAGATGCAGAGGAGGTAAGGCAAGAGGCTTGAAGCCAGGTGGACCCACACGGGAGTGTGGATTCAGAGTGGAAAGGACTCACGAATCACCCAGTCCAGTCACCTACAGAGAGCCTGAGTGCCCCAACAATTGACGGAGTGACTACTAGATGCCAGGCGCTCCACTACATGTTTTCACGTCTAAAAATGATCTCACTCCCTAACACCATACACAAAAATAAACTCGAAATGGATTAAAGACCTAAATGTAAGGCCAGACACTATAAAACTCTCAGAGGAAAACATAGGCAGAACACTCCATGACATGAATCTCAGCAAGATCCTTTTGACCCACCTCCTAGAGAAATGGAAATAAAAACAAAACTAAACACATGGGACCTAATGAAACGTAAAAGCTTTTGCACAGCAAAGGAAACCATAAACAAGACGAAAAGACAACCCTCAGAATGGGAGAAATATTTGCAAATGAAGCAACTGACAAAGGATTAATCTCCAAAATATACAAGCAGCTCATGCAGCTCAATATCAAAAAAACCAAACAACCCAATCCAATAATGGGCAGAAGCCCTAAATAGACATTTCTCCAAAGAAGATATACAGATTGCCAACAAACACATGAAAGGATGCTCAACATCACTAATCATTAGAGAAATGCAAATCAAAACTACAATGAGGTATCACCTCACACCGGTCAGAATGGCCATCATCAAAAAATCTACAAACAATAAATGCTGGAGAGGGTGTGGAGAACAGGGAACCCTCTTGCACTGTTGGTGGGAATGTAAACTGATACAGCCACTATGGAGAACAGTATGGAGGTTCCTTAAAAAACTAAAAATAGAACTACCATACGACCCAGCAATCCCACTACTGGGCATGTACCCTGAGAAAACCATAATTCAAAAAAAGTCATGTACCACAATGTTCATTGCAGCTCTATTTACAATAGTCAGGATATGGAAGCAATCTAAGTGTCCATCGACAGATGAATGGATAAAGAAGATGTGGCACATATATACAATGGAATATTACTCAGCCATAAGAAGAAACAAAATTGAGTTATTTGCAGTGAGATGGATGGACCTAGAGTCTGTCATACAGAGTGAAGTAAGTCAGAAAGCGAAAAACAAATACCGTATGCTAACATATATATATGGAATCTAAAAAAAGAAAAAGAAAAGAAAATGGTTCCAAAGAACCTAGGGTCAGGACAGGAATAAAGACACAGACGTAGAGAATGGACTTGAGGACATGGGGAGGGGGGAGGGTAAGCTGGGATGAAGTGAGAGAGTGGCATGGACTTATATACACTACCAAATGTAAAATAGATAGCTAGTGGGAAGCAGCCGCATAGCACAGGGAGATCAGCTAGGTGCTTTGGTGACCACCTAGAGGGGTGGGATAGGGAGGGTGGGAGGGAGACGCTAGAGGGAGGAGATATGAGGATATATATATATATGTACAGCTGATTCACTTTGTTATACAGCAGAAACTAACACCTCATTGTAAAGCAATTATACTCCAATAGAAATGTTTAAAAAAAAAAAAAACTGATCTCAAGGAATCCAGATAACCGTGTCTGTTGTATATTACTCTCCCCATTTTAGAGTTGGGAACACCGAGGCTTAGATGAGTTCAGTGTCAGATGAAAGAGCTCACAGTGATTTAAGTGGCAGAGCCTGGAAACGAATCCTGGTGTGTGTCTGAAGCCCATGCTTGTCATTGCTGGGTCCTGCCTCTAGGGTTCTATAGACACGTCTATGGCCGAATGGCCTGTTCAATCTGACTTTGGTAAGGGTAAATAAGAGAGAGACAGAGACTGATTTTACGAGATGGGAGCCTTGCCACAGGCTCTGCTTCCCCCAGCTCACACACTCTGCCCCGGCCACATGGTCCCCAACTCCCCCTCTCCCGCCTTAGGACCTGGGTGCTGTACAAGCCACTAGAGAACCAGATGCCACATCCTTTCCCTCCTGCGAGGTCTTTAATGCACCCTGTAGTGATAATGCTCTAGTGCCAGTTTCAAAGGAGAAATACTGCCAGGGTCCAGATCCACTGCCACAGAGCAATTAGAAAGGGTGAATTTGTACCTGAGCATCAGTAAGCAGGCACCTGGCATATTGGCTTACCTTCCTGCTAAGGCCAGGGAACTTCCTGTCTAGAGGCCTAAGCGCAGTTGGGAGTGGAGGGCTGGAAAAAGCACCTAGGTGTGTGTTGGGTGTCGTAGATGCCACACGGGTTTGGTTGAGGACTGTGCTGGAATTAAGCCCATGGTACCTGCTTGGACACATCTGCTGGTCAGGCCAGTACGAGCATCAGCCAGCTCTCTGTAAAAGAGCAGCTGGCAACCATTCTGCTCTAGAAAACATGAGTAGAGAACAGGTGGGGAAGAGAGGACCGAATAAAGAAAAGCTCGATCAGTTTCGATGGCGGGAGCCCTCGCAATGACCAAGTCACATCAGGGAGGGGAGGAAGGGCCCCGGAGCACACAGATTTTTTACTTTATTTTCCTCAATATTGCCGACGATGTGTTCTACCTCCAAAGTGTCATCTGACTTTGATAAAGAGAAAAGGGTAAGTGAACGTGCCACAGACACAAAATCCACTTCCCTTCCCTTCCACCTTGTTACAGGAATCCCAGTACCCTTGAGGATATTTGAATCCTGACTGAAAAGCCGACCACGACCCTCCACTTTCCCGGCCACCCTTGTGCCCAAGGATGGCCATGTGACCGCAGTCAGATGACAAGACCTATCAGGGGAAAACGAGCAGGGATGCTTCTGTTTCCGATAAAGGAACAGATGTGGCTGGCTCCAGCCCCATCACCCTCCTTTCTGCTTTGACCACAGATAGGATGCTTGCAGCTGCAGGAGTTTCTGTGACCAAAAGCCAGCCCACGCATGGACCATCACTCAGGCCTCACAGAGGCCATCCTCATCCTCAAGGTCCCGACATCTTCAAAAGCCATCTAGTTTTAAACTTTTTTAAAAAAATAAAACTATTATTTATTTATTTTTGGCTGCATTGGGTCTTCATTGCTGCGCGTGGGCTTTCTCTAGTTGGGGCGAGCGGGGGCTACTCCTCGTCGCGGTGCATGGGCTTCTCATTGCGGTGGCTTCTCTTATTGCGGAGCACGGGCTCTAGGCGCATGGGCTCAGCAGTTGTGGCACGCGGGCTCAGTAGTTGTGGCTCACGGGCTCTAGAGCGCAGGCCCAGTAGTTGTGGCACACGGGCTTAGTTGCTCTGTGGCATGTGGGATCCTCCCAGACCAGGCTCTAACTCATGTCCCCTGCATTGGCAGGCGGAATCTTAACCACTGCACCACCAGGGAAGTCCCTAAGCTTCGTTTTCAAATTTCCCTCACTTTTCACTTGTCCGGGTCAGTATTTCTGTCTCTCCAAGCTCCCCAAGAGCAGACATGTCTTTGTAAGTCCTGATATGCAAGTAGGTTCCTAATGACTGGTTCTAGAACAATTGTTTTACATATAATGAAAATGGACAGGTTTCACCTTTAGACTTGGGACAGAGGCAAATGGTTTCACGCATTCAGTTCCACGAGTTCTACATATGGGATTTTAAGTCTCCATACAGAATCCTACAGAACTTTTCCTTGAAATCTATCGATGCCATCGTGGATATAGTCAGGCTCCTGGGATTTGAGGGAATGGGCAGGAGAAAGAGGAAGGAGTTACGGAGAGTCCACTTCTTGGGAGGCGGTCCAGTGTAGGGGCTGCAGTATTCAATACTTCAATTCAAATCTTCACTCAGCCACTTACTACGTTCCTGCGGTATCTTAATCTCTGCCTCAGTTGCTCACTCGAAAATGGGGTTAATAACAGTACTGACTTGATAGAACTGTTGTGAGGATCATGCCTGGAACATAGGAAGTGCTCAAATATTAGCCACTTTCATCATCACCTCCCCAAGGAGCTCAAGCTCGTTAAACAGAATCAGGGAAGGGAGACGCAAAAAGGTCAGCCAGCTATAAAAATTCCGATTGACAAGGGATAATTCCAGTGTTCCCTGGAGCTCTGCTGTCCCTGAGGCTGGACCAGGCTTCTTGAGCAGGGTGGTGTGGGGGGGAGTCCCGAGTTATCTTGAGTACAGATGGACTCATTCAGTACTGAGGGCTGCACAGCCAGATTTTATGAGCATATGCTACTTATATGATTTTTATTTAAGTATGAAATTGTATATAGATGCTAAATATGATTTGAGAAGCACACATATAACTACATTAAAAAAATCTTCTCAATTGGTTTATTAGTTTTTCAATGGTCCTAATACCTCTTCTTTTAATAAAATGATGAAGTCTGCTTCCAGAAACACTGTACCTTGTCAATGATGCTCCCAATCTGTATTTTTGCTATAAAACCCTTCCACTAGCTCTGTCCTTGCAGGGCCTGTTTCACAGTCTCAATGGCATGGCTTTGTGCTGATGGAGAAGGTTATACAGGGTTAAGTCCACAGCTTCAGTTCCTACCAAAAATTATTCCTCGAGGATTCCAGCTGGCCTGGGAAGCCACCTGCGTGCCAACTCACAGAGACACCTCGTACACCTGGTGCCCGTGGCAGTGCAAACAGCACCAGCAAGAAGTTAAACTTCCTGCAACCAGACCAACACACTCGATCAACTTATCTGACTACCATACTCAGATTTATACTCTGAGTGGCTTCTAACCTCGTTTTCAAACAATACTTCTACCTGGCATTCTTCTCCAAGAAACGGCCAGAAATCCACATTTCTACTTCCTTTGACTGCCATGAGTTTGCTTTGTTTGCTGAGTTTCTAAACGAGGGATGATATACGGACCACAGGGACCCCATGTAAAGGCATCCTCTTTTCGTTGTGTCTGAGCCCCTCTCTGGCAAGGCTGATGGGGAATGAACTTCATTCTCCCAGGACGAAGGCAGGTAGCCTCAGGGACCTGTATTCCTCAACCAAACAAAGACATCTAAGTTCTCCTCCCCACAGGAAGCTTTCCTCGAGGGGGAACGGTGGTCAATCTCTGCACGTCTCTCAAGTCTCCTGGGACTGCACATCTTCAGCTGCGCTGAGATGCTGCAAGCAGGTGCGTGGGACCACCGCGGCGCTCAGCCTCTGCTCTCAGGATCTCGCGTTTAACAGGGTAGCTACATCCTCCTGGCCCAAGCAGCTTCAGCCCGGCGTGGCTGAGTACAGATGTGTACCGTCTAGTTGTGACTGTGCTTTTGGAAGAACTCGAACGATGCCTAGAAGTCTCATCTGAAACTATATTCCTAGAAGCTGTCCTTAAATACTGTTCTGTTTGAGGGAAACATTATATCAATATGATATCTCAGTTGTTCTTACAAATCTGTGCCTCACATTCAGAACGGCATGCCTTTCAGACTGTTATAAATTCACAGCCATTATGTCTCTCTCTCCTTTCGAGAATTATCTTAACCCCTTCTTCGCTTGAAAGGAACAGCCTCCCAGCGCTTTTGTAACTCCCCTCTGCATCGTCCTCTGGCTGCGCCCCATGCTCAGCTGGTCACCCTGCTTCTCCGTGGAGCATGGCTTCCACGCGCTTGGCATCGCTCAGTGGCTTCTGCCCACTGTCAGCCGCCGCTCTCTTCTCGGCTCTCAGACAGCAACTTCTTCACCCATCCCTAAGCATCATTGTTCCCATACCGGTTGCCAAACTATTAGGGTTGGAGTAATAGTAAAAAGCCTCGAGGCAAATTACAACCACAACAGCTGTGTTTACTAAGAGCGACAAAGGAATCTGTCCCAGAGTTATGAGAGCAGGCAGGCAGTGACTCGGAACCTCCCAGAAGCACCTCACCCTCAGGATGATGGCTGGCTGCCTCAGCCTCCTGCTACCCCAGCCAGTCCTGGTTTTTGGAGGGGACCCTCTATTGGGCATGAGGGGCCTCTTTTCACCCACAAGACTTTGACAGGTTTTCTTCTCCCAGCTGCGGTAATTTACACTCAGCTGTTTATGCCTCTGTGGGAGCTACCAGTCACCGACAAGAGTAGGCAACTGGATGGTGGTTCTCCGCAGGGGCACCAAGAAAACGACTCTCCACCCCTAGGGCTCTCCAACAGCTCCCTAACCACCTGCGACAAGGTCTGAAATGCCACCATTCATCGTTCACACTTTTGGACCATCGGTGACCTCTCAAAGTATACACGTTGCAGCAAAAGGAATGGCATCGACACCTATCATCCATACATACCTTAAGGTGGATTGGTTTTTTCTAAACGTTTGCGAGGCTTTATCACCTGTGAAACTGACGCCTGTAAAACTGAGGTTATGTGGAAGTGCTTTGTAACTTCTCAAGCTCCTACAAATTCTTATTTGAATGGCTGGATTAGAAGGCAAGCATTCTTGAGAGACTTCAAACTGAAACTGGTACCAGGTGATGCCCTTGCACGGATTAATTTAGGCAACTTGCTATTACCATGGAAATAAGAGGGTGGGTCCTTGGGGGAGGGGCCTGGGGCTAGGAGCACAGGATACTGCCTGGTAAAACAAGGACACACACATCTTCTACAGCATGAGACAGTTCTTGGCTACATGGCAGCCGTCCACCATGCGTGGAAAGGAAGCGATTACGGTTTTACTTATCTAGGAACATTTTGACTACCTAGTACAGTGTTTCCCAAACTCGCCTATTTAAAAGAATCACCTGGAGCAACACAGCATTCCCAGGTCCTTTCCCTGGAGGTTCTGATTCTGAGGAGGGCCCCTTCCATCAGGGTGTTTAACACATTTCCAGGGGGAACTTATGATCAGGCAGCTTTGTTTAACACTGACCTAGATTCTAAGCACCGACTTAAGCTTTCCTGCGTTTCCTTGGAACAGAGGCTGGAAATCATTTTAGCAAAAACACCCCCATAAATCACTGCTACCCTGGAGGACTGGGCCAAGTCCCTGCATGGCCCTACAACAGAGCTGCTGCTTCAACTGTAGCCCTGAGAGGCTCTAGCAGTTGGGTTGAAAGGAGAGGTTTTCACTCCCAGGTGGGAAGGAGCCTGAAGACTTTACTACATTATACATGAGCAGTAAGCTGACCGGCTCCAAGTCCCAGATGCAGAGTCGATGGCCATGCATTCTTCCCAGCCGCCCCGATCCTCAACCCAAAGGCTGAAACTCCGTTCCAACTACAAGACCACTTGGCAGATGTAGCTCTGGCAGTATGTTATCAGGGCTGGGCTCTGACCAGAAGAAAAGCTCAAAGCCTCACATACAGATTTCAAGGACCTGGGCTTCCCGCTGGAACCACAGGCTGCAAATGGCCTTCGTCCTCCTCTCAAACTCCCCTTATGCCTCACGACTTGGCAGACCTCCACACAGGCCATTCAAAGGATGACGTGGCCTGGATGAAACGTGGAATTCATTCTTCCATTCAACTTTTTTTTCTGTCACTTCACCCTCTTCAGAGAAAACCTACTCCCTGAAAGCAGGAGACAGAAACAGTGGCTTCTTCCTAGCCTCCCTAGGGCAAGGTCACAATCTCAAATACCTCTGGGGGCCAAGCAGGCCATGGAGGTTAGAGATGGCCCCAGAAGGGCTATCGCCCCTGGAACATCCCCTGACCCATACGTGGAGGTAGCCACTACTCAGCTCAGCCACTCTTTGGCATGTGAGGCGTTAAGAGTCCAACGGGGGCTTCCCTGGTGGCGCACTGGTTAAGAGTCCGCCTGCCGATGCAGGGGACACGGGTTCGTGCCCCGGTCCGGGAAGATCCCACATGCCGCGAAGCGGCTGGGCCCGTGAGCCATGGCCGCTGAGCCTGCGCGTCCGGAGCCTGTGCTCCGCAACGGGTGAGGCCACAACAGTGAGAGGCCCGCGTACCGCAAAAAATATAAATAAATAAAAAAGAGTCCAATGGGCCACACCACCTACATTTTCAAGAGAAAGTGGGGATTCTGGCATGAATGAACCTTCCCAAGTGGGAAATTTCCCAATTTAAAAAATGTTGTGCTGGGCATTCCCTGGCGATCCAGTGGTTAGGGCTCCATGCTTCCACTGCAGGGGGCACAGGTTCAATCCCTGGTCAGGGAACTAAAATCCCGCATGGTGTGCGGTACGGCCAGGAAAAAAAAAAAAATGTTGTGATGGCTAAACAAAAATGTTCATGGGGTAACCTACATGGCAAAAGAATCTGAAAAAGAATATCTTCTTTTTCAGAAACGTGTGTGTGTGTGTGTGTGTGTGTGTGTATAAAACTGAATCACTTTGTTGTACACCTGAAACTAAAACACTGTAAATCAACTATACTTCAGTAAAAAAAAAAAATTAAAGAAAATGTCCATGGGGGCTTTTCCTCCTTGGAGTGCCTTCTCCTGTCTCCCACCCTCCTGCCCTTTTCCACCCGCCTTCAACGAACACATCCTCGCTCAGTACACTTCAGGCAGCCCGAAGTCCCCTGGTACCAGTGACACCTCTCCAAAGCCCTGCCAACGTTCCTGCAGCCAACAGCAGTAGGGGGGTTCATGGCTTCCCAGGAGGCCTGCCTCATCTCTGGACGGCACTGACGGTTGTTATGCTACGCCCGATCTTCCCTGAAAGCTCGGCAAGTTCATGAGCAGCGAGCAGCCCGTTTACTGTCCTTTTTTGGGTCATCCAGGACCAATCTGATTCCTCATCTGTTTGCCGCCCCTTTGGAGTTCTCACCCGCCCACCTGCAGCCTCAATCAGGCTTGTTGTTTCCAGGCCAGACACGCCAGTCTCTTTGAGCAGTCTTCCTAAAGCATGCTCCGAGTCACCCCACATGGTGCTCCTTCCAATCAAAAGGCTCTAATTGGGCTAGCTGATAATAATAACAGCAAAAACGAACAGATACTAATGAATACCAGGCACTGTTTTAAGAGCTTTGTATTTATTAACTCAGGCGATCTTCCTATGAACCCTAAAGAGGGGTGCTATGATTACCCCCCATTTTACAGGCGCAGGGAACCTAAGGCACTTGCCTGCAATCACACCGCTGGTCAGGGCAGAACCAGGATGGAACCCCATCAGAGTGACTGCCACACCCCAGAGCCCACTAGGTGCTCTCAAACGGATGGGAACACCAGCCCTTCGTTCTTTACCACTGAAGGTCTGTTATCCACTCTTGGCAGCTCCCCACACCGCTGACTCCCATAAGCTTACCGTCAAGGACTTCCTGAAGTCTCTTTTACACACACGAATGCCGTGTCCCAGCAACCCCGTCCTTTCCCCAAGGCAGTCGGTTTTATGGATTCTGTGCCTGGCCTGGCCCAATTATGCCGCTGCCCTATTTTGACGGCCCATAAGCTTGTCCTGGAGGTGATTTTCCCTGTGCCTTTGCTCTTGAAAGAATGAGAGGAGGCCAAGACGGAGTTCAGATTACAGCATCATGGAACTCTGGGGAACAAAACCAAAGAACATCCAGGCCTCTACCTCATTTTGCAGATGAGGAAAGTGAGACCTGGAGGGCAAAGGAATTCCAAGGACACGCAGCCAGCGAGCGGGTGCAGCTGAAATTAGAATCTGGGCATCTGCTTTCCCACCCAGGGTTCCTCCAACTGCTCCGGACTGTCTCCAATCCGTGTCTCTGGGCTTACACGGAAAGATGACAAGGAGGATGTGCTCTCTCTGACAATCGACAAACAAAAATCCTTGGGGGCTTTAAGATGACAGCGGAGAGCTGGCTAAAACAGGGGGCAGACGGCTAGGATGATGAGATGGGGAAAAGGCCACCCAAGCAAGGCTCTCTGATCTTCGAATTCACAAGTTCGCTCTTCACACACCGACGAGCTCACATCAGATGCCACACAGGGTTAGGTACAGTCAAGCACGTGGCCCACGCTGTTTTCGAAAAGTCCTTAAATCTCTTGGACTGCAGCCCTTAAAATCTTAAAAGCCATTGATTCATGCCTGATGTTCTCTTTCCATTTGGTTTCTCTTCCTTCTCCTCCCCCCACCCCACCCCCAAGCTTGTACTTGAACGTGGGAAAAGGCTCTGCAGAGTGACTGACCTCTATTGTGGGCCAGGCGCTAAGCCAGGCAGGATGGCATGCCCAGGGGACTGAGGCTCGGCCAGCAGCCGTCCTGGAGGGGCGCATCTGCACGGGGACATGGAAGTCCCGCCTCTAGGCAAGTGTGGTCTCGCAGGGATGGTGATGAGGTCTTTTCTGATTGATTCCCCGACCCCAAGGGGAATAAACTGGGGGAGATACAGGGATGCTTCTGAATGCTCTTCTGGTTGCAACCAAAACCGCAAGCTGCGCTCACAATACGTTTTCCAGAAAAATCTCACCAAGACTGAGCCCAGTTTCGTTATTTCAAAACGTGTAAGGCCAATGTGACCGAAGGTTGGTTTAAATGTATCTGGTTTATCTCTATCTCATCTGGGAAGGAAAGTCTGGCCAAGTACCTTAAAGAACAGGATGACAAGGTTTAGTTAACCTCTTACAAAAATGCGTTTTCAAGGATTTCAGTACGTCCTTTAAGTGAAAAAGGTCTTTGGCGATTCATTAAAACAGTATACTAAGAGCAGTTAAACCCTACTACGAAATAAAACAGCATTTCTCCAAACAACTTCCATTTCCAATTTTGCATTAATTTAAATTAAGCCCAAATCAACGAAATCAGTGAGTTAGATAATGACACAGTTTTCAGTATGGGATTCTATCTCAGACTCAGAGGTCACCTAGTCTAGAGACTTTCAAGATTTATTTTTGGTTGTTTAAAGCAGTTGAACCCTTTCTCCCAGTGAAATTTGACTGGAAATCCAAATCTAGGCCACAGAGAAACCAGAGCTGCTGTGGTAAGTGGGGACCAAATCGTGCAGCCGCCCCTCTATTTCCCACAGGAGCTGGTCTCCAGGGCCCCAGTGAACACAGGTGAATAATTATTTCTCATCCAAGGCTTAGCAAACTTCTTCTGTAAATGGACTCAGAGCAAATACTGTAGACTTTGTGGGAACACATAAGGTATCTGTCATATATTCCTTTGTTTTTATTTACTTACTGTATTTTTTATAACTTTCAAAATGTAGAAACCATATTGAGCTTGCAGGCCATAGGCCCACAGGCCACTGTTTGCCAACTTTGATTTAATTTAATTTTTAACAGCCTTACTGAGGTATAATTGGCGTATCATAAACTGCACATTTTTTAAACTTGCATCCATGGCCACATGTGCTTTCTAAAGGCAGTATAATGGCTTCTGGCAACATCATAACAATGAATGTTTTCTCTCCCAGATGCTTGTTTTCTGAGGCACCTTGTACAGAATAACATATTCAAAAGCCTGCTTCCTCCCCCCACATGGTCATCTGTTCAAATTTTTGCCCTCCAAGGAAAAAACTGCACATATTTAAAGTGTACAATTTTATAAGTGTTGACATATGGATATAATGGGAACCCATCACCACCATCAAGAGGGCAGATATGCCCACCTCTCTCCCTCAACCCTCTCTAGGCAAACCACCCATCTGCTTTCCGACACCATGGATTAGTCTGCATTTTCTAGAGTTTTATATACACAGACCATACAGTAGACACTCTCTTCTATGTTTGGTGTTTCCATTCAGTGTAATTATTTTGAGGTTCGCCATGTTGTTGGATCTATCAATAATTTACTCCCTTTTACCAATACCTTCTTCATTCATACAAGAGAGGAAAATGAGGACGGAGATGCTGCTCTAAATCGCAAAGATGACGGTAGAGCTGGCCCAGAGCCAGGTCCCAGCCTCTTCCCAGGTCCTCTCACTACTCATTTCACCAGGGGTTTTGAAAACCTCTTGACACAGGTAGAGCTCCACTCCTTTCCCTTCAAATCCCTCCTTCCCGTGTCCCTCAGACAAGAGCACAGGGCAATGCCCAAAGCAAAGCGCATTCCAAGTCGTACCCTAAACTCCACATATAAATCAGTGTTAAAAGAAATCAAAAGGAGATTCATCCATCCACTAGTTACCACATGCCAACCGTGCCAGGTACCACGCTGGGTAGAACAAAATCATAATGATTCCTGTCCTCAAATCACTTAAGTTCTTAGCAATTAAGAAAAGACTGACAGAAAAAGATAAGTATGATCACAAAATGGTTAAAATTACATAAAAGGAAGGAAGAGGATGCTGTGATACAGATGGGGAGAGGTGACATTTGGTTGAGGGCATACACGTGGGACAAGGGGGCCCTAGGAGGCGAGGGTTGCGGGGTGCCAGGGCAGGGAACAGCCTACAGAGGCTGAGCTCCCGGCGTGGGGGAGTGGCACCTGAGGCCTTGCATAGCCAGAGCCTGGGGAGCAGAGGGAGAGCAGTGGGTGCAGAGCACATGTGGCTTACGTGCAGGGAGGCTGCTCAACCACCGACCGACCGGATTTCACCTGAAACGCAACATACTCTAAGTTTACAATGAAGCCATTGGAGGGGTTTGAGAAAAGGAGGAACACAATCCAATTTACATTTTTAAAAAGATCACATGGGCTGCTGCTGTGGGGAAAATGGATTAAAAGGGGCAGGAAGGGGCTTCCCTGGTGGTGCAGTGGTTAAGAATCCGCCTGCCAATGCAGGGGACACGGGTTCAAGCACTGGTCCGGGAAGATCCCACATGCCGCGGAGCAACTAAGCCCGTGTGCCACAACTACTGAGCCTGCGCTCTAGAGCCCGCAAGCCCGCGTGCCACAACTGCTGAGCCTGCACGCCTAGAGCCCGTGCTCCGCCACAAGAGAAGCCACCGCAGTGAGAAGCCTGTGCACCGCAATGAAGAGTAGCCCCTGTTCGCTGCAACTAGAGAAAGCCCACGCGCAGCAAGACCCAGTGCAGCCATAAATAAATAAATAAATAAATAAACTTAAACGCGGGGGCAGGAAGTTAAGATGAGAGAAGGGAGAGGTTGTATTACGTTGCTGTTTGCAGTTGTATGGATTTATATCCTAAAGATGCACTATAGGCTTAGAAACTTGTTCTCCTTCATTTGTGCATTTGCACTTTCGTTTTGAATGGTTAATTACATCGAGATGCTTAAAACATTATTAAAGACTAAATGCGATATCATCTCTTTTCTAATGCACAGCCTAGTATGCCAGGAAATGTCTCAGAAACAGAATTTCAACTTACAGTTGATTTATCAGAAACTTGAATATGGGGTAAACACTGCATGTGAGAAGCAACCATAGTAGTGTAACATTTTTATTGAAAAAAAAAAAAAGGTAGTTCTGTGGGATATCTGTTTGGAAATCTCATGGTTTAATAATTGAAATGTGATAATAAAACTATATTACAAGTAAAAATAAATCATCCTTTTCCCTGTTCTGGGGCCTGTGGGTATGGGACTACGTGTCATTTTAGGGGAAGCTTTAAAACCACAATCTTTCATAAAGAACAGACTTGTTTAATCAACTATATTTCGGTAAAATTAAAAAAAAAAGACTTGTGGTTGTCAAGGGGGAAGAAGGGTGGGGGAGGGGTGGACTGGGAGTTTGGGATCAGCGGATACAAACTACTATACATAGAATGGATAAACAACAAGGTCCTACTGTATAGCACAAGGAACTGGGATCTATATTCAATATCCTGTGATGAACCATAATAGGAAAGATTATGAAAAAGAATGTATGTATATGTATAACTGAATCACTTTGCTGTACAGTAGAAACTAACACAACATTGTAAATCAACAATACTTAATAAAAAAAAGTTAATTAAAAAAAAAAAACAACACACAGTCTCTGTCATCTAGGTAAAAGGGAGTTTTCTAAATTCAGGTGAGACTAGCTGACTTTGGTTGCTGCCAGGGCAGGCTAGGACTGGGGCAAGCAAGGACCCTGGGGTCTGGAGCCAGGAACACTTGGAAGTGCTCAGATCAGGCGTATTTCCTCCGCAGAACTGGCTGTGAGGCTGTTGCTGAGTTCCTCATCTGGGTGGTGAGCACCCGGGAGCAATGTTTTACCTGTTATACCAGTATTTGTCCAGGGTTCCTGCCGTGCACCTAAGTCACACACGCAGACCTTGCTTCCTGGCTTCTGAATCCTGCTCTAAGCATGGACTCACCGATGGGGGTGGGCGTGAGGGTCACAGAACAGCTCCTCCAGCAAGTGGCAGCGGGGAGGCAAGTTTCCAAGAGGGGTGGTGGCCAGAACCTTGACCCTGGTTCTGGATTTGTCATGCCGTGGGCTGCAGAACCTCGGCCAAGTCCCTCCATCTCCTTGAGTCGGTTTCTCCTCTAGAAAGCAGCATGGTGAAGGAGGTAACAGCTACCCGTGCTTCCTCGGAAGGAATCATCATGCACCTCCCTAAATGATGGCTGTGAAAGGCCCAGAGAAGCGTAAACACCGCACTAATAAGGCCCTCTTTTACTATCAACGCATTAGCTATCGAATAAGCAGTAGCCTTTGCTGACTGCCTACTACTAAGAGGTGCCAGGCCCAGGGCTGGGGCCTCTGTCTTTATAGTAACAGATTTTAGTAAAATCACACTTCATTTTCCATGGATTGCTTATCCATCGGCCTGAATTATACAGAACATAACCAAGAACCCCCCAAAGAAGCTAAAAAGACCCCTGATGAGATCCAACAGGGACTGTTGGCCAAATGTGTCCTCCCAGAGAGAGTTGGTTTACATGGGACATGATGTAATTCAGGGGTCAGCAAATTTTTCCTATAGAGGGCCAGATAATAAATATTTTAAGCTTTGATGGTCATACAGTGTCTATCGCAACTATACGACTCTGACACTTTAGTGCAAAAGCAGCCATAGGTGATGGACAGGTGTGGCTATGTCCCAATAAAACTTTATTTACAAAGACATTTTTCACTCAGGGGCCAGAGTTTCAAAATAGGAATCTGAATATCTGGGTGCAGGCTTGTATTTGCCAGTTCCCCACAGGCTCTACCCTGCACATCCCCAATCTCACATCCCCATCAATTCTCACTATGTTTCCAATCTGACCCCAATAATGATATTAATAATAGTAGCAATCATTTATTTAGACTTACTCTGTGCCAGGCCATTTTCCAAGCACTTTACACATATTATTGCATTTAATCACTACAGAAACCCTATTGCCATCATCCCCAGGAAACATGAGGCCAAGTGAAGTTAAGCAATTTGCCCAAGATCAGGCAGGGGTGGCAAGAGGCAGGTTTGAACCCACGTCTGTATTCTTGACCACTACACCCTACTGCCCAGTAGGCACCAACTGTACAAACCAGGACTGCAGATGACCAGGAAGACACCAGGCCTCCCACCTCCTCTCAGAGTCCACTACTCATCACAGGTTTGCCCCACTCGAAGAGGCCAGGCACCAGAGATTAGCAGTAGCAATGTTTGCAAATGTACAGAAATGTGCTTAGTGGGAAGTGAGACTCAGTGGGTGACTGGAATCAGGCGCTATGAGGAGTAAAAAGTGATAAGAGCTGGCAGCCTGACAGGAGGAGCAGGAAGGACAAAGTAAAGAGGAAAAAGGGATTATTTATTCACTGATTGGCCAGCTACTCAGGGCCAAGCACTCTCCACAATCCCCATCATCCCAAGGCCTTGTGCTTTGATCAGCATCCCCTGTGCCTCACCTGGGTGCTTTCAAGAAATGCGGGATCTCAGCCCCGCCCCAGAAGGTCTAAATCAGAGTTAGCAGCTTCTAACAAGATCCCAGGTGATTCCTATGCACTATGAAGGCTGAGAAGCCCTGCTCTACATGGTACTTGTTACTGCTCCCATTTCCCAGGTCAGGCATCTAAGGCTCAAAGTGGTTAATTACTTCTCACACTGGTGAACTGCAGGCTAAGGCAGGAGCCCCAGTTTGTGGTTCAGCAGCTATGCTTATTCCCTGGAGGGGCTCAAAGCAAGGCCTTCAGAACAGTTACTTTAGTGGCAGGTGTGTATCAAGAAGTAATAAGAACATCATGGTGGGTCCATAAATATGAAAAATGCTGACCCACCATCAACAGAAGCGTCAGTTGTGCTCAGGATACTTTTTTTAAAGAAACATGGAAATAAAGAATACAGTTAAGCAAGATTTCAATTACTTCTAATTTCTACAATTTTCAAAATCCCTTATTTTTACAAAATTGCCTAATTTTTCACTCCCTGATGACTTAAGGTAACAGGATGTTGAAGGACTTTGAATCCACACTGGACAGACCTCTCTCCTTCTAGGCACATGTGTTAGCTGATGCCAATGACCAGACTGCAGCAGGGTAGATAGGGAGAACCTAGAACTGTGGGCTATCGGGCTAAGAAAGATATGTGTACTTGGAATCAGGCTGTACGTCATCCCATTTGATGCTAAGCGTCTTGGGTAATGATGCTTCCTAAGTAGGCATCTTTGGGTTCTGGAATCAGACAGTAAGGTCCCCTCTTTCCCAGCCACCTCCCTACTATGTATTATAACATGAGGACAAGACCACAGGGTACCTCAGCCATGAACTGGGGACCAGTGCGGGGAGTTGAAGAGTTAGCCCACTCCTCCTTAGCCTGTATATTTAACAGACTGTATTTCTTGATAGGCATTTGGAAGGCAGGGAAGACATATTTTAGAAGATACCCTTCATATGACTATAAGGGACAGAAACGACTCAGGATATTAGAAGGGAACAGAGTATGATAGACATGTATGATCTGGAAAAAGAAAGCTTCCAGAAACTCCAGCAACTACTCTCTCTCTCTCTCCAGGCTGCATGGGTGGTTTCTGTCTGTCTGCCTTCCTACCTGGCCCCTGCAAAGCACCCCACATTTCTCACGGTGGTACCTCTCCTCCCTATGGTTCCGCTGCACCATCCTCTCAACAACACCCTCTCCCTTTCCAAATCAGTCCTGCCTCCTCATCACTGGACTCCTGGAAGGCTTTTGGGTCTCATCACACCTCTGTACACATCGTTTTGACTTCTACACCCACGGCTCACTGCCCTTCTACTTTCCAATGTCAAGTGAAGAATCCCATTGATCTAGCTTGGCTTTCTGAGCCAGAATCGTGGTAGCCAACCACCAATGTCCTGCTGCCTTGGGTCAGAGGACAACCCGCTGGGCCAATCGGCGAAAGGTGGAGGGGTCATGGGGTGGCATTCCCCAATCACGTGCCTCGGCAGGTGGGGAGGAAGTGGCGGAGGAGTGATAGCATAGCAGCTATCTTCAGAATTTCAGTGAGTCCTAGAACCTGAGGGGGAGGGAGGACCGCCCAAATCATCTGGTCCAAAGCTGTATCAGCCCACACGCGCCCGCTGCAATCCCAGACCTCCCGGGACTGACAGTATTGCTCCCCTTCCCAAGGACGTCTGGTTGGATGGGAGGAGAGAATGGGGCGAAAGGTTGGAAAAAAATACAGCAACCTTCCTGCTAGCTAAAGTCAGTGTTGAACGTGACTGATTTCTATGCACTAGGTACTACGGGATGGGGAAGTTTTGAAGAAAGAAACTAAACTCTCATATACTGTGCTGTGTTCCAAAGTTTGAGATGATGTCCTGAATTGATGTGAAAACTTTACAGTACTTTTCATCTTTTGGGGTCTTTTGCATCAAAGAATGCTGGGTAATAAAAATGTATTAAAATGGAAACAACACCCCAGATTTTTGGTATTCAAACAAATTCTAATGTTAACTCACCACCTACTCAGTCTTTGGTAATACTTGAGTGATGTACAGGATGGGGAAGGTCAGGTCACTTGTGGGGTTTTGGAGGGATTTCCAACCCTAAACCACTCGGGCTAACACGGTTAATACTTTTGCGATTCTGACTGGCATCAAGAAAATCATCCTTTTACTGGCAGTATTACTTTGTCCAAAAGAAGGTGGCCAAAAAGCCTTCAGAACCAATTTATTGGTTTATTTTTCTAGGGAAACTGAAAAAGCTGCCAGAAGCACCTAGGAAGAAGCTGCACTTGGGTCCAAATCAGAAGTGTATAATTTCAAGGCCAAATCCACGTGGACATGCAAACTAGTTTTTTTGAACAGATACAGGAGGGAGAAGGGAGTTACAATTTTTTTTTTTAAAGAGCCCCAGTCTTCCTAAAACCAGTGCCATGATCCATTCTCTTTACAACGGAGTTGAGAACGAGAACATCTAATGTGCCCTTTTCAACCCAAGTTCACCTGAATGTCAGCTGAAAAATGCTCTGTTCACACAGGGCTGATTTTGACACAAAGGAAGCAAAGATATAAATTCATGGGAACATCTGAAATAACCACTTATAATCTCAACTGATTTTATTCTACTTGAGAGGAGAAAATGTGGAATAATAGGAAAGAAATCTTATTAACCAGCCCTAGTTTCTCAGGCTTGGCACTACTGATATTTTCTGCGAGATAAGTCTCTGCTGTGGGGCTGGCCTGTGCACTGTTAGATATTTAGCAGCATCCCTGACCTCTACCCAGTAGATGCCAGGGTCCCTACCCTCGATCACGACAACCAGAATTGTCCCTAGACATTGCCAGATGTCCCCTGGGGGGTAAAACTGTCCCCAGTGGAGAACTACTGTACTAAGACAGGATTCTAGCTCTTTACAGCAAAGACAGTTATCTGGAAATAAATCAGCTTCCCTGGAAATAAATCAGCTTCCCTGCAAATAGGCTGATGTGTTGCCCCTTCCACATAGTTAGCATTTTAGAACTGCAAAGGGGGTGGCAATGTTTTCCCTTTTCTGAACACGGGGTCAGAAAACCAAGAACAGGGAATCCTTCACCTGCACATCATGTGTGCTCTCTCAGGGATCAGATTTCTAACTTCCTAAGGAAGGGAGACAGGGTAACAGGAGAGCACAGTTCCTGAGCATTCCAGAAAGTGATTAACTTTTATGTTTAGGAAGAGGCACATTTTCGAAGTCCTGGAGACTGTTCCATCTTGTACAAACACGCCCTCCGAAATACTGCAAAATTTGCATGCTAAGGCGGACTTTCCTTATAAAAAGACTTGCATGCCATGTCAACAGGTCAGGCCCCAATCCGGTTCCTCTTCTCTCATACCTTCCCCAGAGGGGGCCTGGAAATAAATAACCCAGGAGGACCAAGGGGCCCTCCAGGGCCCAACAGTCCAGTGTTCTTGGAAAACCTGGCTCAGCCTGTGACCAAGAATGTTGTTTCAACCAAGATGTCCCCATGTAAACTGCCTGTGGTCAACCCAGGCAGGCATCTCCCTTTCCCACGTAGTGGAGTACTGACCACAGTACTGACCACAGCCAAGAGGATGCAAAGGCCACTGCCCTCCCCAGGCAAAAGGAGCTGCCTCCCTTTACAAATCATTTCACAGCGGGCAGAGGAAATGAGTCACTTGGCAAAGAGCCTCCTTGTGCAATGCTTTGCTCCAGAAAGGTATCCAGCCCCTGTGAGGCCCCGGCTTCTGGAAGCAAGCAGAGGATGGGAAAGGAGCCGGAATGCATCACTTCCAAAATGCAAAGAGTGAGGGGCACTGCTGTGCAGCCACCGTACAGATGAGCGGGTACATACAGCCTTTATTAGACACCCAGACGCCGATCAGCCCAAATCCCTGCATGTTCTTTTTTACTTCTAAGCAGACCCTGTCAAGCCGTGGGCACTTGGCTTGATCACTCCCCGGATCAAAGTTAAATTAAATTACGCGACAAGCTTCTTTTCAGAGCAATAGGCACGCACAGACTGACTCACCTTCCAGAAGCTATCCACTTTGCCGTACACAAGGGACTGGTTCTGCCTCTTGATTTCGTTAATGTGGTGGATATCGCTGGAGTTCAGGTGCTGCTCGACCACGAACCCCAGGAAGCTGTTGTCTGGGGTGTGAGCTGGTGTGGAAAGGATGGGACAGGGCAGTTAGGATTCAATCAGCAAGAAGGAACACCAACGATTACAAATGTCATGTAAGCTGTCTCAAACATATTTAAAGGTTTTCACTTCACCCTGTTCTCTTACCTGGGAGGAGCGAGGGGTGGCCTGCTCCCACCCAGCCCCAGCTCAACCATCACGGAGAACAATCCTCTCCAGGATGGATTAACCCAAGCCCAACCCTGCTTTTTTCAGTGGAAAGTCCATCTGTTTAAAATCCATTCAGCTGGGTTCTCCCCTCCTTCCTGTTTCCTCAGCCCAAGGCTACTGTCTCCCTCGTCCAGGTTTTACCAACTAGTGGCCAGAAATCTGTAAGGAGCAGGGCTGAATCCATGGTCCTCAGTAGGGTCAGTGGACCCTGCGGCTCTCATCTACTCCAGTTGTGTGTTCACCATCCAGTAGGGCACAAGGGGATTTGGGGGGCAAAACCAAGCAACATCACCCCAACCCTGCACCTCCTCCAAGAATCACTCACTAATGACAGATGTAATTCTGGGGCTGTGTACTGAACGGATGGATGGGATGAAGACAGAATAAAAGGTGAAGCTCAAGGGGAGGGGAACCCCCCCCAAAAGCCAACCACCCTAAGGAACCGTGTCTAGTCTCCAGGGTACACGACTCTGGAAGAGAAGAGGCATTTTCCTTTGGATCGAGTATTTTAACACTCGACCAAGGGAGAAAGCAAGCCCATACCCTTCTCAAACATTTGTCTCTCGTGCCTATAATTTTAAAAAGGAATTTCACCAGAAAGCCACAATCAGAAAATGAGTCTCTCTCGAGGAAACACAGGCCCTCCTCTCCTAAGCAGTCATCTGACCAGAGACATCTGCTTTGCAGGAGATGACCAAGCCTGCAGAGGCCTCACAATATGAAATGAAGCAACTGCTCGGCTTGGCTCTGACCTTAATAGAACGACTAAAAATAACTTAAGTGGAGAGAGACTGGATATTCGGTAAAGTCCACACAGTGCCACCCATGCCCTATTCATTCACCGGTGGGTGGTCGACAACGGACAACCGGAGGAAGCTGGTTCCTGTGTCTTGTTTTGGTTTTCTCAGGACTCTCCCAGGTGGGAAGCAGGGACAGAAGCCCTTAAAGATGCTCTAGGGATCTGAAGGCCCGGGCCCCACGCATGCACCCACAGGAAGATGAACCGGGAAGCCAGGTGGAGAGCCGTGAGCTGTGGACGTGAAGGAGATGCCTAAATACTCGTGATCACCATCCCGTCTCCCAGGCTGCTGCCTAATGGGGGTGACAGATGAGGAGATAATAGGGTTGTGTCTGCAGAGTCGTGTGTGGTCTGGCCAATCTGTTATTTCATTTCGGTGTTTTTGAACGAGTGCCCAGAGGCAATGGCAATGGCTGCAGTTGGCTGGAAAGTAAATTACTGAATAAGTTCTACTGACAACAAGAGGCAATGGTTGCTTTCATTTTTTCCTTTTGGAGGAGATGGCAGGAAGGGGGTCTGAAGGGGTCTGGGGGAGGGGAAGAGAGTCTGCGTGCATTTGAAATGTCGATCAGGCAGCTCAAGAAATCTCTTTAAAACTTATGGTTCGTCATAGAAATTCTGAAATAGAATCAGACACTTTAAACTCTGAAATCGTGGTTTTATCTTCAGAAAATGTATGTGGTAACTAAAGCTCCATGTTTTAGATACTCGTTTCTGCAGTTCAGTTATCTAGTCTCTAGGTGGGCCTGTCTTAAAAAGGAAATAATCTAGTATCTAAAACACCTAACAGGTTAGAAAAATACATCATATACTAAGGTATGTTCAAAAATAAAATGATCATCAAGACCCAAAAGAGAAAAAAAACACCTCATATCTGTTTATATTTTCGTGTCAAAGGTTCCCCACAGCTTGAACAATGAGAGCGAGAGGCAGTAAATAATCTACTCAAAAAACTTGTGGGGTGGGACTTCCCTGATGGTCCAGTAGCTAAGACTCTGCACTCCCAATGCAGGAGGCCTGGGTTCGATCCCTGGTGAGGGAACTAGATTCCGCATGCTGCAGCTAAGACCCTGCGTGGAAGGAAGGAAGGAAGGAAGGAAGGAGGGAGGGAAGGAAGGAGGGAGGGAAGGAAGGAGGGAGGGAAGGAAGGAGGGAGGGAAGGAGGGAAGGAGGGAAGGAGGGAGGGAAGGAGGGAGGGAGGGAGGCAGGGAGGGAGGGAAAGAGAGAGAGAGAGAGAGGGAGGGAGGGAGGGAGGGAGGGAGGGAGAGGGAGGGAGGGAGGGAGGGAGAGAGGGAGGGAGAGAGGGAGGGATAAATAAATAATAAAAAACTTGTGGGGAATGGTGGGGTTTTACCATTTTATGAGTATCATTTGGTACTAAATTGACTATTTGGACACTGTATGAGGAATAAATTACACATACAAGCTCTCCTCTAAGTTTTCATCTACACACCTTATTTCAACTCCTCTCTCTCGTCTGCAGTATTAAACTTGGGGATCGACAACCTGCAGGACCCGTTTAAGAAGCTCAGGTGCGACTTAAGTTAAAAATAGAGGTAGCACTTAGAAATGCACTGCCACGTTTCAAGAGCAGCAGGCAGACCAGCCATGTCTCCTCCCAGGCCACACAGGACCCACAGGACCCTGACTGTCTATAACATGAGGGGATGCTCAGTTGAGACTCGTCCGGCAGGTGATTCACAAGTACCCACACAGCAGGCGTGTATTGCTTCCAAGGAGCCGGCCAGCAGCCGGGTGCCTTCCTGGTGTCATCCCCATCGCGAGCCCTGGTCTGAACACAAGTCTTCCTAAAGTTGCTTATAATAAACCAAAAGCCGAAAGTACAGGCTGATGGATCTGAAAGGATCTTTCTGTGGAGATCTACCCTCAGGCCAAGCTTTGTCTTTTGCTTTGCCTTCAGATGGGAACACAGACTTCAGCTGTGGGAACGGTTTTCAAAGGGAAGGTATTTACATTTCAAGGTAAATCAAAGAAATCCCATCATAAATGAGACACAGGAAATCTTGTACTTTTGGAAATCACTCCAATCCAGGCGGTAAACAAATGTGATTTTTTTTTAAATAACTGAGAATCCGAGTGCTTTATAGTGACCATTTCATTATATCTTCATGACAACCTTATAACATGTTTGTACAGATGAGAAAAGAGAGAGTTACTTAAACTACCCAAGTTGACACGCCAGGAAATGGCAATGTTGGGATTCAGAGCCAGACCAGCTGTTTCCAGAGCCCAAGCTCCTTAAAGCACTTTAATATACAGCTTCAGAGTCCAGATATTTTATTTTCTGGACTCTGTGAACCAGGGTGGTAAACATGCTTTGGAGGAGAATAATATTGTAAGGTAGACCAAAATACACATAAAAGACTACTTTAAAAATATATACATATATATATAGAGAGAGAGAGAGAGAGAAAGAGAGGGAGGGAGGGAGGGAGGGAGGGGGAAGGGGAGGGGTAGGGGAGGGGTAGGGGAGGGGAGGGGGCAGGGGAGGGGAGGGGGAAGAGACTTTCCTCAGCTTGAGCTACTTATATGTATGTGGAAGCAAGCTGATTTTTTCTACGTGGTACAAACTGGAAGGGATTTCCTCAACATTAGTAATGATCTTTAAAGAATTTTAGGACATTTTTTCTTATTAAGAAAAGCATTATTTTAAGTACTTGGAAAGCACCTATTCACAAATGATTACAAACCAAATCAGGTTGGTGAGTTTCCTGAGCTGACTCCTGCAATGACTTCTTTGAAGAATTACTGTTAGTTTAGATGGAATAGTTCATTCAGTGACAAACATTTTAGAGCACTCTTTCTATGAACCACATTTATATGCTAGGTATTGAGGAACTACAACATAAAGATGAGTTTCTGCCTTCATGGAGCTTACCAACTACTTAGTAAATTAGGTATACACTGTATCTACCAAGCAGTTATAATGTCCTCGTTTGAAATGTAATTCACAACTTTTATTAAGTTAAACTGAACCTTCTTTCAACAGCATAAATTCTCCTAGGTCTGATTTTTCAACCAGTCAGTTCTAAACATCTCTTAAGAAGTACAAAATTCCTTCTAGCAGATGTCTGCCAGCCCTGCAGTGTTGGGGACCCCCAAGCCACCTAGTCACCAAGGGCAGAAACTGCAGGGCCAGCTGGGCTCCCTCTGCAGCCTCACAGCCATCCAATTCACCAAGTTCAGGGGATGTCAGCTTCTCAGAAGCCATCTCCTCCTTCTCTCCTGTTCACCTTTTCTAGTTCTGACCTCACCAAATCTTGTCAAAACTTCAATAGATAAGTTTTTCTTTAAATAGAAACGGTTTTCCTGGTTATAATAGAAACACATCCGCAGTGTATAACTTTTTTTCAGACAATAAAGACAGTAGAAGGAAAGAATGATGTCACCCATCATCTTACCACCTAGAAACAACCACTATTAGGCTCCTTTTTTCTAGACTCATGGATCCTTTTTAATCCTCAAACCAAAGTTGGGTCTTACAAAATTGGATCTTTTGTGAATTTCTTTTTTCTCTTACAGCAAGTGCTACAGGTATCTTTCTGGGGTAATAACCATAGCTCATCACTACTTCTTAAAGCAGCACAATACCTCAGTGCCTAGACTGAGGATGCAATGCCCATGGCTCTGTTCTGCCAGCATCACGTAGTGGAACTAACTGCACTTCCCACACCAGCCACGCAATTCTGTTCCATTCGGGTGGCTTGAACCGGTGCCAGTCTTGACCCCTTATCTCCCCCACTCCCCATGCCTCCAAGGATGGACACATGATCACAGGACTCGACTCGACCAAGGCTCACTTGAAAGGTGGGTTTACCATCCAAGTCCCGCCTATCACAGTTGCTCCATGATGCGCGCGCTGCTTTTGGAGTCAACATCTTGCTGCTACGGTTACTAAGCTGGCAGGGTAGAAGTCCAGAGCTGCACATGTTATCTCCGTGCCCACGTGAGGAGAGCCTGCCTGAGAATGACGCTAATCCAGAGACATGCAGAGCCGAGATAGGGAGAGGGTAAAGAGACCCTCCAAGCCCTGAATCCAGCTCTGCCTTAAGCCGGTTTTCACAATTCCCAGTGACAAGAGCCAACAAACCCTTGTGACCAAGCCAATTCGACTGAAATCCTGTCTAATACACCCTACCACTTTAGGATGTTTCCAATTCTTGACTATCTAAATCAATGACTATCGAATATCACTGCACCCGCATAAACTCTGCAGTGGATTTCCGAGCAGTCTCCACACCTCCAGCCTTGCCCCTTCGTCCCGTTCTCACTGCCTCCTAACTCCAGTCCATCCTTTGCGTTGCCTGACAAATATGTGACTATGGCAGTTTCCTGCAGAAAAGCTTCACTTCCCTCAGGGGGAAGCAGCGCCAAGTACACCTGTCATTCCAGGTCACCCTTCCACGGATATCTCTTCTTCACGACCTACCCGGGGTTTTTAATGCCATGTTTTTCCATCTTATTTCATGCTGGCATGTGTCTGGCATGTCTATCACTTCCTCCTGCCTTTAAGTCTCAGCTCTCATCGCCTCCTAGTTGAAGGGTTCCCTGACTCCCTAAGACTGAGGTGAGTAGCCTTCTTCTGCTCTCTTAGACCACGAAGAGTTAGAGTCCTTATCACACATCACTGTCTCCACTTATGACTATATGCTCCTTGAGGACTGAGCCATGCTTTATGTGCCTCCGACTTCCAGGAGCCCAGAGCATAGTAGGAACTGAGGAAATGTTTTTTGAATGAACGACTGATTAAGTCAATGATGAATGCTTCATTACCTGGTGTGACTGACTTTGTAGGCAGAGCTCTATTACTAGGCAGCAGAGGTCACGCCTGAATTACTTCCAGCATCATGTTCTTTGCACACAAGCTCCCAAACCAAAGCCCATTCTACTCAGGATTCATCATTAGCTAAGGAAGCTCACCACTCTACCCTAGAACCTAGCTCAGGCCTAGTATAGTACAGATGTTCAATAAATATTTATTAAATAGATAAATGAACATATCTTTTTATCTAGGTCACAAAGTAGATTTGGGAAGAAGGGAAACAAATCAGTGATCTAGGCTTTTAAAATTCTAACATCACAGGTTTCTCAGTATCATCATTCATTCAACATTCGGCACATTTACTGAGCACTTACTATGAGCCAGGCAACAACTTAGGAGTTAAGGATATACCAGTGAACAAGATAAGCATGGATGAAGCTCCCCTCATGGAGCTTATATTCAGCCAGGGAGGAAGACAGTAAACAATTAAATAAAATAATTTAGTTTTGTACATAAAAAAAATAAATAAACACAATTTGGTGACCAATATTGAACTCTCGTTAATGATGTCATGCTGAAACATCTAAGGGTTAAGTGTTCTTTTATGCATAAAAGGAAAAAAAAAATGGATTGATGGATGGAGAGAAGATAGACATATAGATGGATAGGTCATAGAATAAAGCAAACTGTTAACTGTGGAGTCTAGGCTTTGGGTTTCTATTGTACATTTCTTTCCATTTTTGTATATTTCAAAAATTTCATAACAAAACAGGGAAGAATTCTGGCTGCTGTCACGGCACTCACAATTTTGATGCTGACTCTGGTGATGACGAAACCTACATGACAGAAAAAAACTCTACTGAAAAATAGCTACATCACACAAGTAGCCGTCTGATTTTAAAATGTGCACACAGTGATGCTTTGCTTCAAATTTCATCAAACTTGATTTTGTTTCCCAAATGGTAGTGATGCTAGGCTCTTGGAGAGACAGGAGGCTGGGATACAGGCTAGGGAAACTATTATGTACAGTTGAGTTGAAAAGATGAGCATCTGAATTGTTGACAGAAGGCACACCAGAGTAAATTTTTCAAGTGTCAAAAAGCAATTTAGGAGGGAATGGACCCCTTAGAAGAACATTTCTCCTGGAGGCTGAGTCTCAGACTGAAGGAATTACAAGGCTGATCCTGTTACTCACTGGTCAGCACAGATGTAAAAAGCAAGAGCCCTCCCGATCCAAGTGAAAGGCCAAAAACGCTGTTTGAATCAAAAATAGCTCCTTTGCTTGTCAGGCCCTGAAAATAAAGTCGTACATGGAAGCCATGGGTCCTCAGCTGAAGCCAACATGTTTGTCACTTGCACGAAAGGGAACTGGCTTGTTTCTAAAATTCCTGTTTCGTCAGGCAAAATTTTTGGTCTACAAGCCACTATTCCCATCTGATCACACAAATAAACATGGATGCAAACCCCAAGTCCTTGGAGAAACTCAAAGAGTTAGAATGTCAATGACAACGACCACCAGTATGATTTGAACAACTCTTGAAAACCCAACCATGTGAATCATTTCTGTGGGAAGACAAGGGAGAGTAACATGAGTTCACTGGCTTCAAGAAGCTTCTGTACTCTTAGATTTTTTTTTAATTGAAGTATAGTTGATTTATAATGTTGTGTTAATTTCTGCTATACAGCCAAGTGATTTAGTTTATACACACGTGCGTGCACACACACACATACACACACTTTTTTTTTTTTTTTTTTGCAGTACGTGAGCCTCTCACTGTTGTGGCCTCTCCCGTTGCGGAGCACAGGCTCCGGATGCGTAGGCTCAGCGGCCA
This sequence comes from Stenella coeruleoalba, assembly GCF_951394435.1. NCBI lineage: Eukaryota > Metazoa > Chordata > Mammalia > Artiodactyla > Delphinidae > Stenella > Stenella coeruleoalba. Next base: position 33,663,099 of record NC_137151.1, on the reverse strand, counting down.
TGGCTCACAGGCCCAGCCGCTCCGCGGCACGTGGGATCCTCCCGGACCGGGGCACAAACCCGTGTCCCCTGCATCGGCAGGCAGACTCTCAACCACTGTGCCACCAGGGGAGCCCCATTTTTTTTTAATATTCTTTTCCATTATGGTTTATCACAGGATATTGAATATAGTTCCCTGTGCTACAGTGTAATCTTAGATTTGTACATTTCTTACCCTTCCCTACATTGTTGCATGGACTAAAAATAGAACAGGCATTATTGTTCAATTTAATTTAATTCAATCGATAAGTATTTTCTGAATGCCTACTATGTGCCAGATATTCTTCAAAGTATGGGAGTCTCAGCAATGAACAACACAGACAAAACTCCTACTAATACTATCCTCAGATTCCAGCAGAGAAAAAAAGAAAATAAACAAAAGTCCGTGAAGCATAAATGCTAAGTGATAATACAGTTATAGAGGAAAAGAAAGCAGAGAAGGGGTATAAGAAGTTGGGGGAGAAAGGAGTTGCATTTAAAACAGGTAGGGGTGTCAGGGTTAGTCTCACTGAAGTGACATCTGAGTTAAAGACCTGAAGGAGGGGATATGGAAGTCTAATGAAACAATGTCCTGGAGGATGGAACAACTGATGCAAAGGTCCTGGGGTAGGAGTGTGCCTGGGCCATCCAAACAACAGTAAGGAGGCTACAGAGTAGTGAGCAACAGGACACGTAGTAAGAGATGAGGCTGGGGTGGGGGTAGTGGGGCCAGACCACTCCAGGCCTTGAGGCAACTGGGGTGATTCATCTTGCCCTACAGTGAGAGGCTACGTCACTGTGGGCACAGGAGTGTCATGATGTTACTTACATTTTCATTAACTCCATTCTGTGGTTGGGTCTACTTTGTTCTTTATTCTTTTTTTTTTTTTGCGGTGCGCGGGCCTCTCACTGCTGTGGCCTCTCCCGTTGCGGAGCACAGGCTATGGACACGCAGGCTCAGCGGCCATGGCTCACGGGCCTAGCCGCTCCGCGGCATGTGGGATCTTCCCGGACCGGGGCACGAACCCCTGTCCCCTGCATTGGCAGGCAGACCCTCAACCACTGTGCCACCAGGGAAGCCCCTGTTCTTTCTTCTTAATTCAACCAATATTTATCACCAGTGATGTTACAACTTCAGGGACTGAGGACTCAGCAGTGATGATGCTCATGGAAATCGCAAAGTGGCATCTGGGCAGATGGGGGAGGGGAAAGGAGAAGCCCGAGGCTCAGGGAGGGAAGGCTTTCTGGAGGACAGGACACCTCCCTGGAGGGTGAGCAGGGGGTACGTGGGGAGCGAGGGACACGGTTTCCAGACAAAGGAACAGCACATGCAATGGCCTGGCTGTCAGAGAGAACTTGGCACCCTGGGAGACCTAAAAGCCTACACAGGAGAAAGCACCACATCAGAGGCCAGATGGTATAACAAATGCAAAGGGGTTGGAGGTGAAACAGGGAGGCTCTAATGCCTCCAGAATCCCCAATCTGTTCCTCACTCAACTCTATCGCAGCTCCCAAATTTCTACATGTATCGAGAAACGCTGAGCATCTCCCAGCCCGGATTATAATTACACAATATGAGCCACCCAGAAGGCAAATTCTCAAAAGGACTAAAAAAATTACTTAAGTAAAAATAAACCCGTACAAACAGACTTTGCTTCGAAAATGGGACATGTTCTATTACAGTGATATGAACAGTGAGGTTGCTAAACAGACTAATAAGCGCTACGGAAACTTTTCAACGACAGGAGGTAAATATAAGCCTGAGATGCAGCTTGCCTGAAACTAGGAATGGGGAATCTGGTAATCTCTGCTTTTGCTACTTTCAGCCACAGTCTTCAGGGCAAGAGAGGACAAAACTCAATTAGATGAAGATGTTTTCCCACGACTGATGAAGTTGTGAAAGAGGGTGTCAGGCAGATAATTAGAACTATTCAAATACGGGATAATTCAAGGTGCAAGACACCAACTTCAGGGGGTTATTTTCTCTTGTAAATGGTACAGGCAGATGTCTTCTCTATTTGATTGTTCTGTGTGGGCAGATTCCTTTCATTCCTTTACTGGGGTACGATGCACCTTGTTTGGGACTGAGAAAAATAAGAGAATACCCGATTTTTTCTAAACTCCTTCAGGAGTTTAGAAAAAGCAGTACGCACAGCAGATTAAAGGCTGTTGACGGAAATAATGCCTAAATATAGGGTCAAGTCCCTGGCAAGCCCAGAAAAGGCAACAATTAATTCTCAACAAGAATTAGCAAAAGTACCCCAAATAAATACAAAGTCCACTTGATAGACTATATAAAACAGCCTTGGAAACAATGGTTTGAAAAGTTGAACCTTGAAAATATTTTTTGACATAGTAAATGGAAAAATAGCAGATATAAAATTTTAGTATGCGTGTTATAACTATGCAAAAATACACCCCTGAAAAAGATAATAATGCTTACATTAGGATATGGGGGCCTTTTTCCTTCGGGGGGCTTTCCCTGTTTTTATAATAGGGTTATTATTATTTTTTTAATTTGATTGGAAAGATGGAAGTCATTTAAATAGAGACTGCAAGAGAAAAATAAAATTTTGCTATAAGGGTGATATGAAAGCAGCAAAGTGGTGAAGAATCATGGTGGCACCTTCAGAGACCAGCAGACTGTCTGGTGAGGTCGGGGAGGCCAGGGGAGGGCCGTGGTAGGGGAGAGAAGGCAGGGGGCCCGGGAGCTATGCTATGGGATTTGGAACTGACCCCACGGGCAAAGGGAAGGCACTGTGGTTTTTGAGGAGGAATAGCTTGGTCCATGCTGAGCTTTTCAGAGCTGGCTCTGGGGCAGGAGGAGGGTCTCAGTGCCCAGCTCAGAAGCGACACTAGAGTATTGACAAAAGGGAAAAAGAACAAGAGGCCTGCCCTGACGGAGGAAGAACTGCACTTCTCAGCTCAGCTTCCTGGAAAAAAAGCGATCTTTGATCGCTCAGAGATCTAGTTAAATGTCCTTACTGTTGTCTGACCACTCGGTTGGTCCCTATAGAAGCTGCTTAGGAAGGTGCTGGGAACAGTCTATGCTGACACACAAAAATGCCCAAATGCAAACAGAATACACAGAGAGGATAGTTCTAGTGAAATTCTGAGATTTGGGGCAAAACAGTGAAGAAAAAGAAAGCCAGGCTTTTCAGCTTGTAGAAATTCTACCAACTTAGTGAGGAAATGAGTTAGAGGAGAAATACAAGCAGCCTTAAAGTGAGAAGTGCTCTCTGAATATTCAAGAGCATCGACCTGGTCACGAGCATCCGTCTCACTTCCCTACCCCTAAACATGCTTCAGGAACAGTGTGGGTGTGTTCTTCTCTTTCCTTATCCTCCTGCTGGGCCCTTTCTAGACAGCCTTCTCCACCCTCTCCCTGTACTGTACACCTGCCAGAACACTGGTAATCCCATAATAAGACAGCCGGACTTGACGACGACCTGATTCTACAAGTACAACACTACTTCTGTGGTCTCCAAACTTTTCCTTGTGCATCCCATCAAGAGAAAACAATCCAGGTACAGCCACGGTGTATGTGCACATTATACATCAATTATGTAATGATTACTATCAGCCCATCTATTAAGCACTAGTAAATCTGTTTCATTTTTCAAAAATTGACAAGACATAGGTACACTTTTGACACTTTCATCTTCTACTCAAAGGAATGGTCTTCCCCTTCAGGCCGTGAGAATAGTCACACTTACTGGAAGGAAGATTCTATGGCAACGACCGAGTTAGACTGGACCCGGACTTAGCCACGAGGAAATTTTCCATCACCCTGCTACCTGATGGATTTTGCCACCATTGATGGTCCCCACCTTGCTCCGCTGTCTCATTAGGAATTGTAAAATGCTGATTTTCTAAGTTTTCATTCCTTTTGCATTTATTAGCTGTGATTTCCCCATAATTAACAACGTTCTCTCATCAACTATTTGATTATCTTCAAATACAATTTGTCCTAGAAAGGCACGATCAAAGCTGGATTCTTTCCATTTATTTTTCAGAGTAATGAAGTCAGTGTCTTAGCAACTCGCAAAGGTGATCGATTGATTTTCTGGGTTTTTCTTGCTTGGACTATCATTCTGGATTCATGGATTATTTTCCATTGGTTTGATTCAAATCCACTGCAGTCATTATTTTTTTTTGATGCTCAAACTACCCCAGCTTTGGCTCCTGTGTCCTCTGACTCCACCCCAGGGGTCCTTCTTAGCTTCCTTGCTTCCACGTGAAAGATGTCCCATCTTTAACGGTTCCTGCCCTAGACCTGGAATCACCTATTTATCTTAGAAGGAGGATCCTTTAGTGGGAAAGGTACTTAGGAAATCCCAATCTGAGTGTTAAGGATACTCACTGCCACTGGATTGTCTTTACTTTTGATCCTTTTCAAAGTACAGAGTTAGGAAACATTTCCTTTTCAGAGAGAAAATATAAGTTCATAGTGATATTTCCTATTCAAGCTGAGTATTATACAACCTTTACTTAAATTCTTTATACACTCCCCTCTTCCTATATACTGCAAACTGTAGTTCCTACAGTATAACTGTAATAGTTTCAAATAACAATATAAGTATTCCCCACTACAACTGTATGGTCCAAAGACTGTGCTTAAAATCACTTGAAATAATTATTTTATCTGTGTGAGAGATTAGCACCAACCTGATACAGATTTCTTGTTTCATTTTTTGATCTCTTTTCAATCTTTAGTGAATTCTTTTTTCTTTTTAAATTATGTAAAACATTTCTATGGTTCCAAAGTCAAAATAAAGTATGTTAAGAGACATCTAGCACAGGGAACTATATTCAATATCCTGTAATAAACCATATGGGAAAGAATATAAAAAAGAATGTATCTGTATGTATAACTGAATCACTTTGCTGTACAGCAGGAATTAATACAACATTGTAAAACTATACTTCAATTTAAAAAAAGAGACATTTATTTCCTATCCCTGCAAACCCTCCTCCAGTGGTAATCATTTTTATTAGCTTGTTATTCTTCCATTGTTTCTTTTGAAAACACAAGCACATTCATACATGTACACACACTTCCCTCCCACCATACCCTTCTTATATAGAAGGGGGTGACTCCACATACCTGCCTGCACTTTGGTTTTTACCACTTAATATATCCTAGACATCTCCCTCCAGAGACTGGAGTCTTCCCTCGGCCCTTTTGCACAGTTACACATGACTTCGCTCTATCAACAGACCATATTATTCACTCAGTCCCCTATTAGGAACCTCTGGGTTATTGCCAGTCTTTTCCTAGTACAAATCGTGCCACAATAAATGGCCTTGTACACACTGTACACATACCATGTCTGACCTTTGCTCACGTATCTTTGGGATGGATTCCTAGATATGACCTTGTCAAAATGCCTAGGAAGCTCTGCTAGACAGTGACAAATCCCCTTGCACAGGGGCAAGTACCAGCCGGGCTGCATTCCCACTGCTTTCCCTAAGTCTCACCATAGGAAGAGCTGCGTCAGCAAACTTTCAGATTTTTGCCAATCTGATATGCGGGACATGGGATCTTGGTGCAGTTTTAAAATGCATTTCTCTTATCATGAGTGAGGTTAACATGTTTTCATATATTGGGGGCAATACATTTCTTTTTTCTCCGAACTGCTTTTGCCCATTTCCTACTGGATTGTGGAATGTTTTCTTCTCAATGTTTAGAAGCTCTTTATACATTAGTGATATTAATCCTCTGCAACACAATTTGCTATGGTGTTATTTTTCTGTGTTGTTGATTTTGCCATACAGGTTTCGTTTTTTTTTTTAGGCAGACAAATGTATCAGTTTTGCCCCCCGCCCCACCCCCACCCCCGATTCCTGCTGAATTCTGAGTCAGTTAAGAAACTATCCCTTTCCCAGGTTAACAAGAATTAATCTATTTTTCCATCTTTAGTTATATTGTAAGCAGTGAATTGATTTCACTTCAATCAGCCAACACTGCTGAAATCCTCCATTCATGGAGAATAAAAATAAGTTCTTTTGGACTCTGAATTCCAACATTCTAAAAGAGAACTTCTTTCTGGAAAAGCCTCCTATTTCTACGCCCCAGATATAGGGAAATACCATCCCACGGAGGGCATAGATATACCGTGTCATTTAAGTAGTGTTGGCCATTTTGGACACAGCTAACATTTTATGTATGTGAAGTAACACACAAGCCACTTCTTAGGTTATTTTGTGTCACCTCATCGCAGCCCCTCAAAGTTACACAGCAGTGTCGATCCAAAGGTAGCTCTAGCCATGTCTCACCATGCTGCCAGCCACCTGTCACCCACCATGCCCTATATTAGTCTGTCCCCTGAACTGTGCCCCCGTGACAGGCTACGATAGGATGACAGAGCTCCAGGAGCGGTAATAATAATGTCTACGATGCATACAGAACACTCTCAAACACCGCTCTGAGCTAAAATGAACATTTAAACATGAGTCGATTTTTAAAATCACTTCCCCATCTGCCACAGCCCTTCTTAATTCATCCTTCCTTCTCATGCTTCACACCCAAGGATTAGTCCAATGTGTTCGCTGCTGCACTTAGTGAATCCGACAAAAGGTCACCTTCAGGTGGCTGCACGTGAGGGGGAAGGGTCAGTACGGAAAAGGGAAAAGGCACAGCAGAGGGCCTTGGGTTTTAAAGAAGGAAACAGATTCGCAGCTCAGATCCTAATTCCAGGATGGAAATCTCTGGATTAAAATTATTCCGATAATTTAGGAAAATGGAAATCTGCACTCTGAGTGTCCAAATGGACTGTTTAACTCGGGGGACCTTTCATTTCCAGAACAGGAATTCACCTCAACAAGGGGAATCACCAAGGTCTATGGACTTAAACAATAAATTCATTTTTGGCATGAATACTACAGGATCCGCTATTTGGCTTCACAGTCCTCAGCTAATTATAAAGGAAATGAAGCTACGGCAGGTAGACTGATGGCAGCAACAAGAAATGGTGAATGTGGGAAAGGAACACAGAAAACTGCTGATAGGCTACAGTTGGGGCCAGCAGGTTCATCAACTTTTAGCCTGTCCACTACAACACTTCACAAAATAATCACTGCTCGTGGCAACATGGACACCACGTGAGCAAGAGAGGTTGAGATTTCATCCTAGGCCCAGAGTTTAAGAAGCCAGTAAGGTATGAAACAGTTTTAAATCGTTCCATTTTGAAAAGACTGACTTTTTTTTTCTTTACAAAGGTTGATGCTTAAAGAATGAAGATTTAATTACTTGGAAAACGTATGCACATGGAAGACCTCATTCCTCTTGAATCATCAAGTGGACCCTAAACAGTGTCTGTGTCGCATGAAGCATGTTTACTGCCTGCCAAAGTCCATCCAAAGTCCTTTCCCAGATGGTTTCCAGTGACACCTCATATTGAATATTTTTCTCCAGAACATTTCTAAGGTGTTTTACAAAATGTTCACATAGCCTTTCAATTCCGGTTTAAAAAAAAAAAATCCAGTTATTCCCAAGAAAAAAGGTTCTACAGCACCCATTTCTACAGCTAAGGGCTCCGGGAATCACAACTGAAAACACATGGTGGCCTCATTTCTTTTCCCATTTGTCTTTGGCAGCGTTCTGGAAAGTAGAGGTGAGACACAACTACTCACGGAACATGGTGTAAAACTGCTGCGGGTTCAGATTCCACTTGCCCCAGGGGGTCTTGTGGCCTTTCAGCTGGGCATAGTTGGCGTGGTTGAACTCTGGTTCGGTGCCGAAAGAGTCCAGGACACGCAGCATGCACCTGAAAGATAAAAGACGCCATGGGTAAAACTACAACCTTGACCCCAGAGTCAAAGAAACAAAAGCTCTACCCCCTCAGGGACCACCAAAGATGGACAAATCCTTTAAACTGAAGGCCACTGGGCAGGAATTGAGAAGCTTTATACTAGCATGTCTACAAAACATCCCCACACGTGGCTTCTGAGCCAGAGCCATCACAAAGCTCATACAATCTGCTCTAGATGAGTTGCCTAACCACAGAAGATGCTCCAATACCAGCGAAATAAAAAGCTCCCAAAAGCTGGAACTGCAGACCGCCACGGTCACTGCTGTACCCCTAGCCTGGGCTGAGCATACAGTGGTGCCTCAGGGACAACTGTGGAAGAAATACAGAACTACCATTTTTAGAGGTTACTATGTCCCCCCAAATTCATATGCTGAAATCCTAAGGAGGTGGTGTTAGTAAATGGGCCTTTGGGAGGTGATACGGTCATGAGGGTGGAGACCTCATAAATAGGAACAGTGCTTTTATAAAAGAAATTCCACAGAACTCCCTAGCGCCTTCCACCGTACGAAGATACCATGAGAAGTCTGCGACCTCACCTGACCATGCTGCCACCCTGATCTCAGACTCTCAGCCTCCCAAAATGTAAGCAATACATATCTGCTACTTATAAGCCACCCAGGCTGTGATGATTTGGTACAGCAGCCTGGGCGGACTGAGACGGAGGGCTTATTCTGCTTAGAGCACATAGCATGTCCTGTCTCCTTCAACAACTAGTCAAGATTTTCATCAACTAACTACAGTACGTGATTTTAGGTAAAGCTTAGAATCTCACTCAACAGGCAGTGGTGATTTTTATGTATTTGATAGTAAGAGGGCATTATTATTTTCTCCCAGAGCTCAAAAAGAAGTGAAACTGAAAATGTTTTGTTTGGCTATTCCACAAAAGCCTTAGCACAGCATCAATCAAACCTGGTCTATCGCCTGTTTTTGTACGGCCTTCTAGCTAAGAATGTTCTTTACATTTTTAAATGGTTAGAAAAAAAGAGGGAGAATATTTTGTGATGTGAAAATTATACGGAATTCAACTCTCAGTGTTCAAAAATAAAGTTTTATTTGAACTAGCCAAACCTAGTTGCTTCTGTACGTCTATGACTGATTTCACACAGTAGCAGTAGACTTGGTAGCTGCAACAGAGACCACATGGTCAAGCAAAGCCTAAAATATTTACTATCTGGCTCTTTACAGAAAAAGCCTCCTGACCACTGTTTTGGAGTGCATAAAGAATGACCAATCGTAAGAAAGGAATCAATACTAAAACAGAATTTATTGATTTTGGTTACATTTATTTCATCACTGATTCTCAAAACACTGATGTAAATTTAACTCATGACTGGCCAATGAAAAAGCACTATTTTCTGTTGTTATGTATCAGGAATAATTCTGAATGGCTCTTACTGGACCAATAAGCATACAAGTAAATGAAGATAGAGCCCACATTTTAGAATCAGATGACGGCAATGACTTTTAAGCATCTGATTCACTTTCTTTCTTCCTTTCCCCACTAGGAGGAAGTCCATCTTCCAATTATTTTTACATCAGTGCATATTGCAGGAAAAAAGAATGCAAACACCAGATAGGATTTTCCAGGAAGAGCAACAGTAAACTGTCATTTTAGTGTGATGATCTTCACATCAGAGCTCAGCACTATTTGTCTAGACAAGGAAGAAAAGAGAGAGGGGAGGCAAGGTGGAAGGAGCGCGGGCCAGGACCACAGAGTTAAATACAAACCGACCCCAGAAACAGTGTCCTTCTTCTGGATTCCCATGTGGCTCTGAAGGAACATTCGATCCTCACAGTGACTAGATATATATGTATAAACAACTGAATCGCTTTGCTGTACACCTGAAACTAACACAACACTGCAAAACAACTATACTTCAATTAAAAAAAAAAGAAAACAGCTGGGATGATGGTGGCAACGCTTGCCAAGGTCACTACAGGAGAGGGGCGGAGGGGATGGAGGGACTCACACTGACAACTGGGGCTGGGGAAGGTTCAGCTCCCTCAAGAGGGCCAGAGCTGGGATTCCAAGGTGAGAGCGCCCTGAGCAGGCACAGCAGGGAGAAACAGGCCACCCTCATCAGAGAAACCTTTGCCTTGAAGGCTCTGGCTACCTCCACTTGTTTGTCATTGACTGACCGTCTCTAGCTTGTGACTCTATATTGAACTTGGAGTTTTAGTGGTGTTATTTTAAATGTGGATAACTAAAACAAACCCTGATGAGGAAAGATGCCTGGCAGGAGCCTCACTCCTGAAATCTTGGACTTTTATTACATGGGGCCTATATGTACGCTACGTGAGGCTGGCTTCTACTCAACGGAAGGCTACAGAATGAATGATGGGATGCGTGAGATACTTATAACTCTACATGCTTATACTTGAAGCTTTGGTTTGGGAGTTGTCTGGTTTTTTTTTTAGCTTATCTGGGTTTGTCTTATAAACCCAAGGCAGGAGACTGATCTCTGTCTAGGACAGAGGAGGCTGAACAATTATAGTCTTCCCTCTTCAATCACTTTCTACACCTGTGTGTTTTGGAATTGGGTGTGTGCCGGTAGTATTGATGCTGTTCCTCTAATGTCTTCTGTGTGTCTGGAGCATCAAGAACAGACTGATGACTTAAAAAGATATTTGCCTCGCGGCCCGAGGCAGCTGGCCTCCTCACAGGGCTGGCTGCAGCAATGCCAGAGGATTCCTGGAACATTCTCTCTGCACTAAGCCACACTATTACGAGATGGACGCCCACAACCTCCTTGCCAGGACCTACTTCCTAATTTGGAGTTTGATGTAAAACACGGTATATCTTGGACTATTTGCATCTCACTTTCCTGTGTGTTGTCCATGCTCAGCAAAGGCCTCACATGAAGCAAAATGGATATGAGTTTTGCAGTACCTAGCAGAATACTAGTCACATGTAGGTATTTAATAAATGTTTCATCGAATGTCCTGGGTCGCTATATAAATTGGACAGAATTTATAAATATTTTTCCAAGATCAACAGGAATCACAGATTTGCTCCTAAATAAAAAAACCAACTGATAACTTTACATTTAATAGAATTCTTATCATCTTCCATCACCCAAGATGAATACAGAGAGCGCTGACAATTTCTAATCTTTAAAAGGGAAAGAAATGGGCAAGAAACTTTCTAGAGGACCTGCTTGGCCTTTGGATGAGATCTTAGCTGCCTGAGACCACAAAGACGGCAGCACTGAAGTCCTAACAGACCTCCTGCCAGCTAATATCATTAACACAGATGATTTATTAAAGAAAGGAGGGATAAAACACTCTTCCATAAAATCCCCTCAGAGAAAATATGCCTTTTCATCCAACAAGAACCAAATACCAATCAATGGTGACCATTTAAATAATAAAATCATCCTTTTTAATTGACCTAAACGCTACCACTGAGAATACATTTCCACCCAAACAGCCCTGCTTAATCATGAGAATATGTAAGTCTAGGGACGTTCAGTTCCTTTTGCACATTTATCAGATGCCTGTCAGTCACAAAACGCCAGAGAAAAACAGCTCTTTCTTTTTTTCAATGCTGTAGCTAAAAAGAAAAAAATAGTTTGCTTATTTACAAGGTCTATTAGCAACAAGAAATATGGCTACTCCCATAGAGCGGAGAACATTTATGGCGGCCCATGATTCATGAAGATTTCAAAAAAGCAACAAACCAAAAAACAGGAAAACACCTGATGCAGAAGGTAGAGTGCTATCCTGGACCAAACCCAGATTTTTACCTTGCTTTTTTATGAAACCGCAGGCACACCTCATTTTATTGTGCTTCACTTTTTTGCACTTCGCACATACTACACTTTTTACGAATTAAAGGTTTGTGGCAACCCTGCATTATCGGAGGTTGGGTAGCATTTTTTACCAATAAAGTATATAAACTTTTTTTTCCCTTTCCAGTTTTATATTGAAATATAATTGACACACAGCACAGAATATGTTTCAGGTGTACAGCATAATGATTTGATTTATATACAACATGGAATGACTACCACAAGTTTAGTGAACAACCATCATCATAGAGATACAAAATAAAATTTTTTTTCCTTGTGATAAGAGCTCTTGGGTTGTACTTACTTATCTTAGAGCTGCAAGTTTATACCTTTTGACTGCCACTCCCCCAACTCCCCCTCCCCCCGTCCCCTTCCTCTGGTAACCACAAGTCTGATCTCTTTGTCCATGACTTTGTCTTTGTTTTCGAAGTATAATTGACCTATAGCACTATGCCAGTTCCTGGTGTGTAGTATAGTGATTCCGTATTTCTGTACATTACAAAACGATCACCATAAGTCTAGTTACCATCTGTCACCACACAAAGATATTACAATATTATTGATTATATTCTCACACTGTGCACTTCATACCTGTGAAAGGATTTTTAAAATTAAGGTATGTACATTGGGGTATGTGTCCTTTATACAATGGAATATTACTCAGCCATAAAAAGGAACAAAACTGGGTCATTTGTAGAGATGTGGATGGACCTAGAGTCTGTCATACAGAGTGAAGTAAGCCAGAAAGAGAAAAACAATATCATATATTAACGCATCTATGTGGAACCTAGAAAAACGGTACAGATGAACCTATTTGTAGGGCAGGAATAGAGATGCAGACGTAGAGAACGGACCTGTGGACACATGGGGAGAAGGGGAGGGTGGGACGAATTGGGAGATTAGGTTTGACATAAATACACTACCATGTGTAAAACAGATAGCTAGCGGGAACATGCTGCATAGCACAGGGAGCTCAGCTCGGTGCTGTGTGACAACCTAGCTGGGTGGGATGGGTGGGGGGGTGGGCGGGAGGGAGGTCCAAGAGGGAGGGGATACAGGTATACATATAGCTGATTCTCTTCACTGTACAGCAGACACTAACACAACATTGTAAAGCAATTATGTTCCAATAAATAAATAAATAAAGGTATGTATTTTTTAATACATAATGCTGCTGCACACAATAGACTACAGTATAGTATAAACATAACTTTCATGGGCACTGGGAAACCAAACATATCGTGTGACTCACTTTATTGTGATACTCGCTTTATTGTAGTGGCCTGGAGTCAAACCCTCAGTATCTTTGAGGTCTGCCTGTGTATCCAAAAGGCAATGAAAAGTGGGTAGTCTCCTCTCAATGAATCCCTTTACTCTGCCCAAGGCCATTTCACTGCCCAGTGAGAAAATCACTGCCACTGCGAAGAAATTCCACAACAATGGGTGTTCCCCCCAACTCTGTTTTTGAGAAGATTCTTAATATTTTGAATTTTCATTGTTTTCTTTTCTATTATGGTTTATTACAGGATGTTGAATATACTTTCCTGTGCTATAAAACAGGACCTGTGGTTTATCCATTCTATATATAATAGTTTGCATCTGCTCATCCCAAACTCCCAGTCCATCCCTCCCCCACCCTCACCCCCACAACCCCCAGCAACCACAAGTGTGTTCTCTATGTCTGTAAGTCTGTTTTGTAGATAAGTTCATTTGTATCATATTTTAATTTATTTACTTATTTTAAAAAATTAACTTATTTTTGGCTGCGTTGGATCTTCATTGCTGTGCGCGGGCTTTCTCTAGTTGTGGCAAGCAGGGGCTACTCTTTGTTGTGGTGCGCAGGCTTCTCATTGTCATGGCTTCTCTTGCTGCGGAGCATGGGCTCTAGGCACGCAGGCTTCAGTAGTTGTGGCGTGCCGGCTCAGTAGTTGTGGCTTGCGGGCTCTACAGTGCAGGCTCAGTAGTTGTGGCGCACAGGGTTAGTTGCTCTGTGGCATGTGGGATCTTCCTGGACCAAGGCTCAAACCCGCGTCCCCTGCATTGGCAGGTGGATTCCTAACCACTGTGCCACCAGGGAAGCCCCCGTGTCATATTTTAGATTCCACATATAAGTGATATCATATGGTATTTGTCTCTTTCTCACTTACTTTGCTTAGATTTGATGATAATCTCTAGATCCATCCATATAGCTGCAAAATGCATTACCATTAAGTGCCCAACATACAAACCTTCAAGTTGCAAATTTTCAAAGATGAGAACATATTATAAACCTATTACAGTACAGTACTATATAGCCGATTGAGTTAGTTGCGTACCTAGGCTAACTTTGTTGGACTTATGAACAAATCGGACTTATGAATGCACTCTCAGAATGGAACTCGTTGGTATGTAGTGGACTTACTGTATTTCATTCTTCTTCATGGCCGAGTAATATTCCATTGTAAATATATACCACATCTTCTTTATCCATTCATACGTCGATGGACGTTTAGGTTGTTTCCATGTCTTGGCTATTGTAAATACTGCTGCTATGAACACAGGGGTGCAGGTATCTTTTCGAATTTGAGTTTTGTCCAGATACATGCCCCCGGAGTGGGGTTGTCGGATCGTGTGGCAGCTCTAGTTTTAGTTTTCTGAGGAATCTCCATACTGTTCTCCATAGTGGCTGCACTAAATTACATTCCCACCCTCAGTGTAAGAAGGTTCCCTTTTCTCCACACCCTCTCCAGCATTTGTTATTTATAGACTTTTTAACGATGGCCATTCTGACTGGTGTGAGGTGGTACCTCACTGCTGTTTTCATTTACATTTCTCTAATACTTAGTGATGTTGAGCATCCTTTCAGGTGCCTACTGGCCATCTGTATGTCTTCTTTGGAGAAATGTCTGTTCAGGTCTTTTGCCCATTTTTTGTTTGGGTTATTAGATTAATCCCTTATTGAACACACCATTTGAAAGTATTTTCTCCCAGTCTGTAGGTTGTCTTTTCATTTTGTTTATGGTTTCCTTTGCTGTGCAAAAGCTTATGAGTTAAATTAGGTCCCATTTGTTTATTTTTGCTTTTATTTCTATTGCCTTGGGAGACTGACCTAAGAAAACATTGCTACGATTTATGTCAGAGAATGTTTTGCCTATGTTCTCTTCCAGGAGTTTAATGGTATCATGCCTTATATTTAAGCCTTTAAGCCACTTTGAGTTTATTTTCGTGTATGGTGTGAGGGTGTGTTCTAGCTTCACTGATTTACATGCAGCTGTCCAACTTTTCCAACACCACTTGCTGAAGAGACTGTCTTTTCCCCACTGTAGATTCTTGCCTCCTTTGTTGAAGATTAATTAACCGTAGGTGTGCGGGTTTATTTCTGGGCTCTCTGTTCTGTTCCACTGATCCATATGTCTGTTTCTGTGCCAATACCATGCTGATTTGATTACTGTAGCCTTCTAGTATTGTCTGAAGTCTGGGAGGGTTATGCCTCCTGCTTTGTTCTCTTTCCTTAGGATTGCTTTGACAATTCTGGGTCTTTTATGGCTCCATATAAATTCTAGGATTGTTTGTTCTAGTTATGTGAAAAATGTCATGGGTAATTTCATACGGATCAAATTAAATCTGTTGATTGCTTTGGGTATTATGGTCATTTTAACAATATTAAGAATTTTCATTTCTTTCAATTCTAGAGGACTTCCAATCTGGAATAACCTTGGACATTAAAGTTAATAATACTAAACTATAAACTAACCTGAAATGGAGAAACCTAGGTCAGGCCATTAAAGATGCATTTATTGGTTAAGTTAAAGAACACATCAAAACATCTCTTTACAGAATAACAATAGAAAAGAAACATATGAAGGGACTTCCAAGTTGTACTAACTGAAAGATTTCAGAGTGCTCTCTCAGGAAGGTGATTCAAAACAAAACGTAGGTCAATACATACTACCAGTTGGTAAAGCTGGTACTAATTTCATGATTTTTTACCCAAATTCATGACCATTGACACTATTAAATAATTATGGGGCTTCCCTGGTGGCGCAGTGGTTGAGAGTCCGCCTGCCGATGCAGGGGACACGGGTTCGTGCCCCGGTCTGGGAAGATCCCACATGCCGTGGAGTGGCTGGGCCCGTAAGCCATGGCCACCGAGCCTGCGCGTCTGGAGCCTGTGCTCCGCAACGGGAGAGGCCACAACGGTGAGAGGCCCGCGTACCGCAAAACAAAAACAAAAACAAAAACAATTATGATGTTTAGTTAAATGTATTCACCTTTTAAAATTTACTGGAAAATTTTATAGACCACAAATAAAAGATAGTATGAACTGTAATAAATGGAAGACACAAAAAAGCACATTACTATTCTTCCCCTTTTTTGTGATTATTTTTTTTGACTATACTCCGTTAAAAGTTACTACAAAATAATTCCCTGTGCTTATCTATTTTATACATAGTCATTTGTATTTCAATACAATACCCCTATCTTGCCCCATGCCCCTTTCCTCTCCCCACTGGTAACCACTAGTTTGTTTTCTGTATCTGAGAGTCTGTTTCTCTTTTGCTGAATACGTTCATTTTATTTTTTAGATTTGGCATATAACTGATATTATACCACACGTGTCTTTCTCTGTCTGACTTACTTCAGTAAGCATAATATCCTCAAGAATATTGCTGCAAATGGAAGAATTTCATTCTTTTTTTTTTATCACTGAGTAGTATTCCACTGTATATATATGCCACTTCTTCTTTATCAATTTGTCTATTGAAGGACCCTTAGGTTGTTTCCATACCTTGGCTATTGAAAATAGTGCTGATATGAACACTGGGGTGCACATGTCTTTCTGAATTAGTGTTTTCAACTTTTTTGGATATACACCACAGCAGTGGAATTGCTGCGTCATATGGTAGCTTTTTTAGGTTTCTGAGGAACCTTCATACTGTTTTCATAGCAGCTATACCCATTTACTTTCCCACCATGCTGTTTGGGTTACTAAAGCTTTGTAGTATAGACCAGCAGTCCCCAACCTTTTTGACACCAGGGACCAGTTTCATGGAAGACAATTTTTCCACGGATCAGGGATGGGGATGGTTCAGGCTGTAATGCGAGTGATGGGAGTGGCAGATGAAGCTTCACTCACTCACCTGCCTGCCGCTCACCTCCTGCTGTGTGGCCTGGTTCCTAGCAGGTTGCAGACCAGGACTGGTCCACAGCCTGGGGGTCGGGGACCCGTGGTATAGACTGAATGAAGTCAGGAAGCGAAATACCTCCAGCTTTGTTCTTTTTCCTTGGACTGCTTGGCAATTCAGGTTCTTTTGTGGTTCCACATAAATTTTAGGAATATTTGTTCTAGTTCTGTGAAAAATGTTACGGGCATTTTGACAGGGATCACATTAAATCTGTAGATTGCTTTGAGTGGCATGGCCATGTTAAAAATATTAATTCTTCCAATCCACAAGCGCAGGGTATCTTTCCATTTCTTTGTATCATCTTCATTTTCCTTCATCAATGTTTTACAGTTTTCAGAGTATAGGTTTTTCACCTCCTTGGTTAAGTTTATTCCCAGGAATTTTATACTTTTTGAAGCGGTTTTAAACAGGATTGTTTTTTTACTTTCTCTTTCTGATAGTTCATTATTAATGTATAGAAAAGCAACAGATTTCTGTATATTGATATTATATCCTAAAACTTCTCTGAATTTATTAGCTCTAATAGTTTTTTGGTGGAGACTTAAGGGTTTTCTACATAAAGTATTATGTCATCTGCAAATAGTGGCAGTTTTACTTTTCTCCTTCCAGTTTGGATGCTTTTCTTTTTTTATTTTTGTCTATTGTGGCTAGGACTTCTAATACTACGTTAAATTGAAGTGGTGAGAGGGGGCATCCTTGTTTTGCTCCTAAATTTAGAGGAAAGGCTTTCACCTTTTCAACACTTGAGTATGATGTTAGCCATGGGTTTGTCATAAATGGCCTTTATTATGCTGAGATATGTTACATCTATAACCAATTTGATGAGTGTTTTTACCATAAATGGATGTCGTTTTGTCAACTGCTTTTTCTACTTCTAGTGAGATGATCATGTGATTTTTATCCTTTTGTTTGTTAATGTGGTATATATCACACTGAATGATTTGTGAATACTGAACCATCCTTGTGTCTCTGGAATAAATCTCACTTGATCATGGTGTATGATTCTTTTTATATAATGTTGGATTTGGTTTGCTAATATACTGTTGAGGATTTCTGCATCTATATTCAAAGTTATTGGCCTGTGATCTTCTTTTTTTGCAGTGTCTTTTCTGGTTTTTGTGTCAGGGTAATGGTGGAATTATAGAATGAATTTGGGAGTGTTCCTTCCTCTTCAATTTTGTTTTTGAAATAGTTTGAGAAGGGTAAGTATTAGTTTTTCTTTACGTCTTTGGTAGAATTTCCCTGTGCGGCTGCCTAGTCCTAGACTTTTGTTTGCTGGGAGTTTTTCTTTGTTTTACAAATTCAATTTCACTACCAGTGATCGGTCTGTTCAAATGGTCTGTTTCTTCTTGATTCAGTCTTGGCGTGTTGTATGTTTCTAGAAATTTGTCCATTTCTTACAGGTTGTTCACTTTGTTGGCATTTAACTGTTCATAGTACTCCTATGATTTTTTGGATCCCTGCTGTACTGGTTATTCCTCCTCTTTCATTTCTTCTTTTGTTTATTTGGGTCCTCTCTCTTTTCTTCTTGGTGAGCCTGGATAAAGGTTTATCAATTTTATTTAACTTTTCAAACAACTAGCTCTTGGTTTCATTGATCTTTTCTATTTTTTCGTCTCTATTTTATTTATTTCCTCTCTGATCTTTATTATTTTCCAACTTCTGCTGACTCTGGGCTTTGTTCTCCTTTTTCTAATTCTTTTAGGTGGTAAGTGGGGTTGTTTGAGAATTTTCTTGTTGCTTGACGAAGGCTCATATCACCATAAACTTCCCTCTTTAAACTGCTTTTGCTGCATCCCATACATTTTAGAGACTGTATTTCCATTTTCACTTGTCTCAAGGTATTTTCTGACTTCCTCTTTTTTTCTTTGATCCATTGCTTTTTTCAGTGGCATGTTGTTTAGTCTCATTTGTTTGTTCTTTTCCCATTTTTCTTTCTGCAATTGATTTCTAGTTTCATACCGTTGGGGTCAGAAAAAATGGTTGATATAATTTCTATCCTCTTGAACTTGTTGAGACTTGTTTTGTGGCCTAGCGTGTGATTTATCCTGGAGATGTTCCATGTACACTTGAAGAGAATGTGCATTCTGCTGTTTTCAGATGTGATGACCTGTAGATATCTATTAAGCCCAACTGCTCTATTGTGTCATTTAAGATCACTGTTGCCTTACTGATTTTTGGTCTGGATGATCTGTCCACTGATGTAAGTGGGGTGTTGAAGTCCCCTACTATTATTGTCAATTTCTCCCTTTACGTCCGTTAGTATTTGCTTTATGTATTTGGGTGCTCCTGTACTGGATGCATACATGTTAACCGGTGTACTACCTTCTTCTTGTATTGATCCCTTTATCGTTATATAATGCTCTTCTTTGTCTTTTATTATAGGCTTTGTTTTAAAAGTCTATTTTGTCTGATATGAATACTGCTATCCCAATTTCTTGCCATTTCTGTTTGCATGAAATATCTTTTTCTATCCCCTAACTTTCAGTCTGTGTGTGTCTTTAGCTTTAAAGTGAGTATCTTGTAGGCAGCATTTAGATAGATCTTTTTTAAATCCAATCAGCCATCCTATGTGTTTTGATTGGAGCATTTAGTTCAATGACATTTAAAGTAATTATTGATAGATATGTACTTACTGCCATTTTATTACTTGTTTTCTGGGGTTTTTTTTTTTGGTAGTTCTCTGTTCATTTCTTCTTCTTTTTGTTTCTTGCCTTGTGGTTTGATGATTTTCTTTAGTAGTATGCTTCTGTTCCTTTCTTTATATGTTTTGTGTATCTATTGTAGGTTTTGGATTTGTGATTACCATGGGGTTCTACGTTGACTGTAACTATATCTACTTGTTTTAAATTGGTATTCATTTAAGTTCAAACTCATTCTAACGGATCTGTATTTTTTACTCCTTCGCCACATTTTGTGTTTTTGATGTCATATTTTAATCTTCATGCTTCTCCCCTTATTGCTTTTATAATTTTTTTGTCTTTTAATCTTCATACTGGCTTATTTAACTGGTTGATCTTCAGTACTTACTATATATGTGGCTTTCCCAGGGGGATTTTCCCTTTCCTATAGATTCTTACTTCTTTTCCACTTAGCGAAGACCCTTTAACATTTCTTTTAGGGTTGGTTCAGTATTGATGAACTCTTAGTTTTTGCTTGTCTGAGTTCTTTATCGCTCCTATTCTAAGTGATAATCTTGTTGGGTAGCATATCCTAGGTTGCAGGTTCTTCCCTTTCAGCACTTTGAATGTATCATGCCACTCCCTTCTGGCTTGCAAAGTTTCTGCAGAAAAATCAGCAGATAGCCTTATGGGGTTCCACTGTATGACTTATTTTTCTCTTGCTGTCTTTAGAATTCTCTCTTTAACTTTTATCATTTTAATTATGATATGTCTTCATGTGGGTCTGTTTGGGTTCATCTTGACTGGGACCCTCTGTGCTTCCTGTACATGGATATCTGTTTCCTTCTTCAGATTTGGAATGCTTTCAGCCATAATCTCCTCAAATACATTTTAGATCTCCTTTTCTCTCCCTCTCTCAGACACCTATAATGTGAATGTTGGTAGACTTAATGTAATCCCAGAGATCCCTTAAACTGTTCTCATTTTTTAAAATTTGTTTTTCTTTTTACTGCTCTGATTGGGCAATTTCCATTATTCTATCTTCCAGACGAGTTAGGTACACTTCTATTTCACTTAGTCTATTATTCATCCCTTCTAGTGTGTCTTTTTTTTCATTTCACTTATTGAATTTTTCATTTTCGTTGGGTCTTTTTTATACTTTCTAGTTCCTGGTTAAAACTCTAACTGTGTTCATCTACTCTTTACTCTAGTTTAGTTAACATTCTTATTACCAATGCTTTGAATTCTTTATGCAGTAATTTGTTTATTTCTGTTTCATTATTTTTTCAGGGGTTTTCTCCTGTTCTTTCGATTGAGACCAGTTCCTCTGCCTTTTCATTTTGCTAAACTTTCTCTGCCTCTATGAATTTAGGTGAAAAAGTGACCTACTGCAGTCTTGAAGGGGTGTTCTTACATGGGAGTACCCCTATACAGGCTGCGTGTGCCCAGTGCCTTTGGCGGGAGAGCTGGATTTGATGTGAATGCAAGTCACCCTTTCCTCAGGGTGTGCTGGCAGCTATCACCTTGGTATGGGTGGGGCTGGAGATGAAGGGGCCAGAGCTGAAGGCGGGTGTGAGGTGGGGCTTCCTCTCTGCTCGGTGGCCATCACCTCCCTATCAGGGGTGGAGTCTGATGCCAAGGTGCTGAAGTAGAAGCCCTGAGGTTCAGGCCCGAGCTGGCTCTGTTCCTTTAAGTGTGTGCTTTCCCTTCTCCCAGCACTGGGACCCTTACCCCAGAGGACGAGGGAGTGCTGAAGCAAGGACAGAGGATGCAGGCTCTCAGCTTGTGTAGCTTGACCACAGAGATCTGAGCTGTCTCCAGTGCACTGTCTGTACAGGCACCAACAATTGTTTCCCTCGCTCTGCTCAGATGCAGCCTTGGGTCCAAGTACCCTTTTGCCCCTCACAGTCATTCATTGCCCCCAATCTCCTCCACCCCTGCCTTGCTGCGGCACCCTTGGCAGGTGGAGCCTGCGTGACCTCTCAGCACGTACTGGAGGGTGAGTTGTGGTTGAGTGGCCGCCGTCAGAGGTCTGGGCTGCTTCTGATGCACTGCTTGAGTAAGTGCCAACAATGGCCACCGCCTCCCCCACTGCCCAGGCTCCATCCTGGGACCAGGTCGCCTCTGTGTCACACAGTCTTCTCTCTCGTGTGGCCACCCCAGCTCCAGTGCCCTCTTGTGACATGGAGTAAGTGGGGCTAGAGCATTTGCTGGGCTAGGGCTGGCACGTGCTGAGGCAGCTGCAGGAAACCTCTGTCCGTCCTCTCTGCCCTGCCTCAGGAGCAAGCCAGGGCACACATGCTCCTCACAAGCAGGGTCTAGGCCTTCCACAGCTCTCCTGTTGGTGCCAGTGGTCCTCCAACCTAAAAAGGGGGCTTGTTTCCCCTGTGTATAACTCCACGACTCAGGTGCCCAATCTGTGGCTCTCACCGCTCACTTCCCAGGGCAGGTCTCCACTTGTGCAATCTCCCTTTTCCTCTGAGTCCCCTCCCAGGGGTCCCTACCTGATCCCTTTTCTTCCCTTCCTACCCGATTACATGTGAATCTTTCTTACAGTCTTGGTTGTACAGGAGTCTTTCTGCCAGCTTCCAGTTGGTTTTCAGTGAGAATTGTTCCACAGTTAGATGTATTCTGGATGTGTACATAGGGGGAGGCGAGTCCCACATCGTCCTACTGGGCCATCTTGATCAATCCTCCATATTACTCTTCTTTAATAAGAATTACTAAACTCAAACTAGGTATTTTTTTTGCCTGCTGAACATTAAGACTTACAGCTACTCTCATGCAAGTGTTAAAAGTAGTGTTGGAGATACAGTAGTATCAAACTAAGCCTTTTTTAGAAAGATTGAAAGGAAATTGAAAACATTCAAAAACTTCATTATATAATTCAATGTTATTTAGTGTCATGCTTGTAAAATTGTTTCAAATGTTGTTCCATGTAAAATTGTTTCAAATACTAAACCATGGTCTCAAACCCACAAGAGGGAAACAGTGAGATCTTCTACTAATAAAAACTGTACACAGAGTAACACATGCACTCTGGTGATACTAAGCATGAGGCTTATCTTTAAAAGTACAAGACCCCAGCATTCAGACAAGTTACGCCCAGACTTCTCTTCTAAGAATGACAAGAATACCGATGGGGGAAAGGGACAGAGAAGTCAGTCATCAACTCAAACCTAAGGAACACAAGAAATGACCCTGTCCATAGTTTATCAAAATCATTATTTGATTAAACAGATGAGATTAGTGTAGACAGACTGACAGAGGCAAGCTAAGTGTTAGGGAAGGTAAAAAGGAGGTTGGATACATGTTTTCTAGTTTTAAAAGAAATCAATGAAAATAATGAATAGCACTTGAAAGTCAAAAGGCACGGAGGAGAATCTGAACTTCAATTAGGAATGAGAAACACTCTACACAGGGAAGCAGCCGCACAGCACAGGGGGATCAGCTCCGTGCTTTGTGACCACCTAGAGGGGTGGGACAGGGAGGGTGGGAGGGAGACACAAGAGGGAGGGGATATGGAGATATATGCATATGTATAGCTCTTTCACTTTGTTATAAAGCAGAAACTAATACACTGTTGTAAAGCAATTATACTCCAATAAAGATGTTAAAAATAGAGACAATTATTTAAAAAAAAGATAATATTTGATAAGCTTTTTCTACCAGCAACCATGTAACCCTTGTTAAAGAAATAAAAAGCTCTAAAAACTTAAGAACAGTACGTAGCACTTACTGGTAATGAACCCAGGATGGTCCAAGGGTTTTCTTGAATTGAGCGAGTCCTACAATATCAATATAAATGAGCTCAACAATTCTGTCTCCTACAGTTGGGCAGCCAGATCGGTTTCCTACAACCTTCTTCATTATTCTAGAGAAAGGACAGAAGAGAGGGAAAAAAAAAAATACAATTTACTGCAAGGTACTGCACTTAGCAACTTTAACAGGTAAATAAACATCCCAAGAATCCTTATCAGGGAGGATGGCATGGCCCTTCCCAGTCAGCTGCCTATCCAAGTTCTGCCCACTCATCACGTCCATCCAAAGCCTCAATTCTGACTCTTGCAAAAGCAAATGGTTGTATACAAACACAGCCTTGGAAACCAAGGGAGATCTGGGTCTCAATCTGTCTCCATTTAATTTGCTGGTCAAGAAGATTAGGGAGGTCTTTAAGTACTGGTGACAGGGCCAGATGTGTTTTATTTAAACAGATCATTGTAGAAGCAACATGAAGCAGTGGGTCCCAAACATGCCTGCACATTAGAATCACCTGGGGATCTTTTCCAACTTCCCAAGACCAGACCATATCCCAGACTAATTAAATCACACTCCACTGTCTAGCAGCTGTGAGATCTTAGAAAGTAACTTAACTTCTCTGAATCTTTCCTCATTTAAAACACACACACACACACACACACACACACACACACACACACACACACACACAAAACAAGATTGGATACAGAGAAGACGGTAGGACAACAACCTCTCAGGAATTCTTCAGGTAGTTAAATTAGGTATTCAGTGGAAAGTACCTATGTATACTAGATACTCAGTACCTATTAGTTTCTCCCAGAGACTGTTCTTATCATACAGGCCTTACTGACCTCCTAAATGTCTTCCATTTCTAGCCTCTACAATATAAACTTCTTTCTGTACTGTCCTGTACTGTTTGCAAATTTCTTTTATGTCTAATTTTTCCTTCTGACTAGAATGTATCACAGAACTGGCACTATAGTTTATAAGTTTTCATTATCCTTCCTTCCATCCACCCACCCATCCAAACCCAGCCATCCATCCAAACCCACCCTTGCACTGAGCCAACATGCTTGATCGTACATCAAGTTCACATGGGTGGGGCAAATAAGTGCTACCCATACTGCCATTCACCCAGAAATCAGTCATCATTGGCCTTTGTATCCCTGCTCACACCCCGTAACAGTCCTTCACCAGATTATGGACACCCTACTCCAAAGGGCAAGAGTCATCAATAGGGCTCTGCCCTAGAGCTCCATACTGACACTGCCCCAGGCACCCTTTTCTCCACTGGGTTTCTGAAAGAGGTAGGTCCCATAGAACCAATTTCTTCCCAACGATTTGAAAATGTTTTCTGTAAAGGCCCAGGTAGTAAACACTTGCATCTCTGCAGGCCACACATTCTCCGTCACAGCTATTCAGCTCTGCTCTTGGAGAAGGAAAGCAGCCACGGGTGTGGCTTTGGGCCCGTGACACTTGATTAGCAAAAAACGCACAGGACTGCACTTGGCCTGCTCAGCCATCGTCGCTGACTCCTGGTCCACCCTGTATTCAGTGGTTCCCAAACCTGCCTGCACTTTGGAATTACCTGGAAGCATCAACAGATACTTATGCCTGAGTCCTACCCCCATAGGTCGTCATTTAGTTAGTCTGGGATATGGTCTGGGCTTAGGGAACCTAAAAAGATCCCCAGGTGATTCTAATGTGCAGGCATGTTTGGGAACCACTGCTCCATGTTGCTTCCACAAGTATCTACTCAAATAAAACACATCTGGCCCTGTCACCAGGGCCTAAAGACCTCCATAATCTTCTTGACCAGCAAATTAAGTCTCTGCCTGGTAGATCCCTAATATGCCTTTTCGGAGCTCCCTGGGGAGCACTTATCCCCAGAGCTCCCATTGTACTCCATTTCTTTACCCCCGACTCATTCATTCATCCCTTCACTCATTTGTTCAGTAAATAGTTATGGGCACCCACTGTGTGCCAGGCACTGTTCTAGGTGCTCAATACACAGTGGTGAGCAATATTCACAGATTCTGCACTCCCTGCACTGAGCAGCCTCACCTCAATTAGAACTAATCCCATTGCAATTAGTGTCAATATTGTGCAACGTATCAGTGGTAATTATCAAAAGGTTGGCATCTCCTTGGCCACACACTGGTCATCTCTGTATGTCCCATACCAAGAAGCAGCCCACAGAGAGCACAGAAGGAATGAACGCTCAATGTATGAAGGCACCCACTTCGTACGTTGTGTTCCCCAGTGTGTTTTAAAAGAAGCGGGAAGAAGGCAACAGGAGGCAGCTGTTAAAGGGACAAAAGTGGTGAAGGGCTCAGAAGACCTCAGGTTTATCGAGTTCTGAACGGAGCACTGTGCTCCGGTGGTCAAGAGCACAGGCTTTGAGGTCAGACAGACAGAGGGCTCAAATCCTGGCTCTTCCACGTACTCTCCATGGGACTTTGAGGAAATCTTTTTTGGTCTGAATCTGTTTCCTCATCTTTAAAATGCAGAAAGCAATAGTGCCTACTTCCAGGTTTGCACTAAGGACTAAATAACATAAAACGTGTAAAACACTTAGTAACTGGTGCATGGGAAGTGCTCAACAAATGTTAGCTTTTTTTTTTAATATTTATTTATTTTGGCTGCTGCGGGTCTTAGTTGCAGCACACGGGATCTTTGTTGAAGCATGCAGGATCCTTAGTTGCGGCATGCAGACTCTTAGTTGCGGCATGCATGGGGGTTCTAGTTCCCCGACCACGGATCGAAGCCGGGTCCCCTGCGTCGGAAGCATGGAATCTTACCCACTGGACCACCAGGGAAAACCCCCAAATGTTAGCTCTTAATAGGCATCATCACTGTTATGGTTGTTGTAACTGTTGATACTACCACTGTAACTAAAGCCCGGCTCATGGTTTCAGTGTATGGAAATCATTTAACAAAAAGAGAGCTGACATTGTTTTACGGATATTCCTGCTTTCATCCCGATACTGCAACTAATCCGTTGTGGACCTCAGACTTAACACAAGTGACCTCTCTGGGCATCAATGTTTTAGACAATAAGGTAGGAGCAGGGTGAGACATACATTGTCTTAACACCTCTTCCATTTCTAGAATGTTCCTTCAAGCCATTTCTCTTGGAACAGTTGACATATTGCTAGATGTTAACTTGGCTGTTGGGCAGAGAGTCTCCATGGGCAGTTATCCAAAAAGGAGGGAAGGGACTCTAAGCATTTCTGCTTAGCCAGTCGTGTCAATCTAAAAGGGATTAAGAGAGGGCTTGAGCTAGAAGCACATTTCAGTGAAATCAAAAAACCCAGGCAGAGTTGAAAGTGGGCTAACTGAAATAGGATTGGATCAGGGCTTTCGAGAAACTCATTCTATCCAAATTAAATTGCAAACAGGAACCTGCCCCGTTTGAAGATTTAGAAAGCTTGCTGTTGAGTGGGGAAGGGTATGAGTTTCAGCCAGAGACAGGGAATTAGGAAAGTCACTAATGTTGCCTGCTGCAGATGCTGGAAGCACCTGTAACAGCAAAGAATAAGCTCCTTAGTTTGAATTTTCTGGCATTCATTTATCAAGCCTCTGGAGCCTGCAGCTACAATGAAAACATATTAGCCTTTTCACAGTGTATGTATTTAGCTTCTGAAAATAATCTTCTTATCTCCTGTTTCATGAATTATCACTTTCATTTTCCTCCACAAGAAATTACACACCAAGAGAGGGCTTTAAGAGTTTACAATTTCTTTTTTGTATTCTGATTTTAAAATTGAAAAATAATCTCCTTACTCCTTGAGCTCCGCCAGTGAAGCTGAAATCCTAATGTCATGGCCCAGTAAGTACAGAGATGTAATTAAATCACTCCACTGAACTAATTCACCAAGAGGGCCACCACTGAAAGCTGTCTCTGCAATCTTAAATCCAGATTCCTTAGTCAGGAGGCCCAGGTGAACAAGGACCTGAAAAAACAAAAAAAGAAAAAAAAAAAAAAAGAAGAGGCACATACTGATTCCCGTCAGACAAAGTACAAACTCCACAGTAACCTACCCAAAAGCCACCACCAATTCCAAAGTCATGTTTACGTTCTAATGAAATCTCAACATGGAGTAAACAATTTTTCTAGAAGGTACAGAGGAAGGAAGGAAATGATTTTTCATTGTTGTTTTAGAGAAATAAAGTCATTACTGCATTTGGTATGGCTATGAGTATGAGGTAGGGACAGATAATCCTGTTTTCCAAAAGTGGGGTACATTTGGAAAATCGGAATCAAAGGGCAATCAAGCAGGACGATAAAATATCTTTTAACTATATTGGGCTTTTTTCCCACAGCTGGAATATGTTTAAGCTTTTAACACAGAAAATTTCAAACACTAACAAAAGCTGACATGACAATATAGTCAATTCCACTGTACTCAACAATTATTAACTTCAACAATTATTAACTCCTGACAAGTCTTATTTAATGTACATCCCTCATTTTCTCCCAACCCCTCTAGCTTATCTTGCAGCAAATCCTAGACAGCCCAACCTTTCACCTGTAAATAGTTCAGTTGGCATTTCTAAAAGAAACAAACTTTCACTTAAAAAACATAACCGTAACATCACCCCAACGCCCCTAACATAGCTATTAAATCCTTAGTATTACCCAATATCCAGTTAGTCTATACACTTGCTCAACTGTCACTTATTTTTTTCAAGAGCAGTTGGTTGAGTCAAGTCAAATAAAGTGCACAAATTGTAATGCCTCATACGTCTCTTCCTTAACCTACGGTGGTGCCCGATTATCCTTTTTTGGGGGGATAGAGGCTGGTAATTTATTTGTCAAAGAAATTGGGTTGCATTTCCAATAGAGTCTCTCACACTCTAGATTTTGCTGACTGTGTAACAGATTCTTCTGTCCCCTGTGTTTATGGTAAATTAGTAATCAGATCTGCAGCCATGATCAAATTTGTATTTGATTTTTGGGGCAATACTACTTCGCAGGTGGTGACGTGTACTTCCAGTGGTGAGAACAAAATCTGGGTGTTTCTGTTTTGTGATGTTAGCAGCTACTGATGATCACTAGCCAGATGCAATAATCCATTAGGGGTTGCAAGTGGTGATATTCTATCATTCCTCCTGCATTTATTAGCTGCAATACTTCTATAAAGAGAAACTACCCCTCACGAAGGACAGCTTACATAGAAAAAACCTGGCAAATACTTGATTTTTTACTTGACAGTTTTCAAAATAACTAATTTGATCTTTAGCGTACTCTAATGATGACCAATGAGGATTTTAAATATATATATATCTCATTATAAAATCATGAATATAAGTATATTTGATGTGTTTCAATAACTGCAGTTATTATTCTTACTCATTACCAAATTGTACCATCTTGGGCAATGGGAGACTATTAAAGTTGGCTTCTAAGTTCTTTGACAAAACCCTAGTAGTCTTCAATAGTTTCTTTGCTCTCTGACATGACAAGGCGTTCCAAGCTCATCTTGTACAACGTCTGTCTCAGGCCTTAATCAGCCATTTTTCCAAGAACCTTTTAGGCCATTTAGTGAAAATGGTATTTAATGATCAAAGTCTGGTGCCTAGCATACTCTAGATGATCACTGTTTACAGGCCTTTTCAGTGGACATAGCTAGAAAATTTATTTTTCCTCAAGGATAAAAATAATCATGAGTTCACACTGGTTTTTCCAATTCAAACCCAGGATTACAGGAGCTTTATCAATTTTTATAGCATTATCCATCTCACATCTGTTACTTCCTTTCTCTCTTCCACACTGAAAATTCCACTTCTCCAGGACACTAACATAATTGCTAATTTGCTTTATTCCAAGACACATAATGGATTCGGAAGGAGAATATCAACACCACCACCTCTTACAGGATTAGAAAAATTGTTTTAAGATATTTTTGCAGTTTTTTTTTTTTTATCATGTGTGATATCCCATCAGAAATGTTCAAAGTACTGTGCTCTGAAGTCACTAAGAATAGCCCTTCTCCGTGTGCTTAGAGTAAAAGTGGACACGTGGTCAGTTCACTTGCTTTACTTTTCCCTTAAGATTTTGTTTTGTAATTAAATTGTTTTACACTTAAGTAAAATGATTCCAGTGTCAAATCTACAAAGCAAGATATATTCAGAGAAGTCCAGTTTCTATACTTGTTGCCTCCACACTATCCCCTCTGACTCCCCTTATTAGACTCTTTTTATTGTGGTAAAACATACATAAGCTTTACCATTTTGACCATTTTTAAGTGTACAGTTCAGTGGCATTAAGTACACTCACAGTGTCGTGCAACCATTCCCACCATCCATCTCCTTTATTTTTAATTGCATGCTTTGCTATTCCATTTAAAAAATCGGAGCAAGAAGCATATATGTATATCATGTATACATTATATATGTGTATATATGTGTGTGTATATGTATATATCTATAGGTACATATGTAGGTGTAGATACAGATATACAGATAAATTCCTTCTTCCTTTTAAAAATAATGTTCACTATTCTCCACCTACCATGTCTTCACATAACAATATATCCTGGAGATAACTGCAGAGGATTATACAGAAATTACTCTTTCTTTTCATAGCCCACCTGGATCTATGACCGCATACTCTTTCCTGGAGGACTCTGATGCCAGGATGTCTGGTCCTGCTGTCTCATAAGCTCAAGGGATCTAAGCAAAACTGACTCATTAAACTGTGACTTGGGGTTCTGCAAGTGTATCTGTATTTTTGCCCCAAAGGTATCAAATTAGGAATACTAAACTCGTTTTTCATTTATTTTTAGATATGGGAACAGAGTGTTTACTTTTCTCGTTTATTCTTCATCAGAATAGTTCATCTAACGTCATGGCCACTTGATGTATAACTAATAGGAACATAAGCAGAAGCACCACCAAACAGAACAGCAATGAAACTCACCAGTTAGTTGCCCAAATCCCAGAGCTGACACATACCAAGAATATGAAATTGTCATGATGATGTCAACAGGAAGTTCTTCCAGATTGTATTCGGGTAAAGAGGAGAGAATTACATTTCCTGATGCCACCGACACAGAGTCAGAGGGTTCATAGCAAAATCTTACAAGCAGATATTCTGCCTGGCTTCACCCAAGAAACATGTGTACCAGTTCCTGCTAAGTATAATTACTGTAACCGGGGAAAACGACAGCCCCAAACAATGGCTGTACAAGAAGAGACTGCACAGATTCACCCTGAGGGAATATCATTTGAGACATGACATTTCTCTTAGCCTGTCTCCACGAAAATCAAATTTTCAAGAAAACTGGCACCCAACTGAAGTGAATTAATCAGAAACTCACTTTCTTCCGCTTTCTCTTTTCAAGATTCTGCTTCTCTGCCAAGGACCTGATTGCCTGGATCCACGCATCAGCCATTCGCCGGATCCGTAGTCTCATCCATCGGAATTCTTCATGCTTTTTCATCATACTGTAGAGAATATTAAAATCCGTACGAATCTCTGCCTAGAAACAGAAATTTAATAAAAATGAGTAGAAGATAAGAGGTCCAAAAGCATAATGGTTTTCATGATGTGACATTGAAAACTTGAAAGAGATAGTCAATTAAACACAGGGCTTCAAAAGTCTGGTCTGCTGAATAGCTTTGCTTGAAGCGCCCAGGACTGCAAATTGAGGCAAAGGCCTCTTGACTGCTGCGCTGCTATAAGGGACATCATTAAAAAATCAGAAGTGGAGAAAGGCAGCACAGACTTGCAAAGCCCTGAGCTACGTCAAAAATGCATATTTTACAGGGAATGTGCTTGATACACCTTGAAATTCTCTGCACCCGAATTTACTGGCCCCTTGATCTACTGCAGGGTAGCAGACTCCTGGGAAAACTGAAGTCAATTATTAACAGGCTACCTGCCATTGTGTAGGCTGCCAAAAAGCCTCATTCTGTCCACAAAGTTAAGTAGGGAAATAAATCCTCATCCTCTAGTTTTGTCCCAATCCAAACAAACAGGAGTTTATTATTTTCTAAGGAATTTAAAAGCCAGGAATACCATTTTCCTAGAGTAACTGACTAAAATTTCAAATTCAAGCCAAAAGGGCTTCCCTGGTGGTGCAGTGGTTAAGAATCCGCCTGCCAATGCAGGGGACACGGGTTCGAGCCCCGGTCTGGGAGCAACTAAGCCCGTGCATCACAACTACTGAACCTGTGCTCTAGAGCCCACGAGCCACAGCTGCTGAAGCCCACACACCTACAGCCCATGCTCCGCAACAAGAGAAGCCACCGCAACGGGAAGCCCGCGCACCACAACGAAGAGTCGCCCCCGCTCACCGCAACTAGAGAAAGCCCACGTGCAGCAGCAAAGACCCAACACAGTCAAAAATTTAAAAAAAAAAAAAATTCAAGCCAAAATAACTTAAAAGTCAGGAAGACTATTTTTCTAAGATAGGTGGATGCAACCAGCAACTGAAATAACAGAGAAAAATAATAACACTAGTATTTTTTTCATATAACATCTAAATAAAACATTCACTAAATCCATCTTTCAGCAGTTACCATAGTTCATTCCAACACTCATCTGACCATGTCCTTGACTCAACAGTTTCCCAAGAATGCCATGGTCTAAGCGAGGCTCGGCAAACTCTGCCTCTTGGACCAAATCCCCCTCGCTATGTAAAGTTTTATCAGAACACAGTCACGCCCACTCATTTACATATTGCCTAGGGCTGCCCTGTGCCACCGGTCAGAACTGAGTAGTTGCAACAGAGATCTGGCCTGCAAAGATGAAAATATTTAGTATCTGGCCTGTCACAGAAAAAAATTAGCTGATCCCTGGGGTGAAGAATAAAGACTTGAGCTTTTAATACAAAGCTTTTCCAGCCCCTACCTACCTTTCCCATTTCATCTTCATTCCAGCTTATCCAAACCCCTATGGCCCTATGGCTCTACTCCCTGAAAATGCCACGCTCTTGTACAGGCACCTGTCCCCCTGCCACCAGAGACATCTTTCTGTCCTTGACCTGGTATAAACTCATTCAGCGCTTTAAATTCAACTCCAAGGTCATCTTCTCTTTACATGCTCTCCTGACCCATGCAGGCTGAGATCGCCACTTCTTTATTAATTTCCATGGGCCTATGTTTCAGTGTTGACGTGGTCATTATTTACAACCATCACCCTCATTATTAAATCACTGGGCGCCTCCACGTCTGGCACCAGGTCTTATTCGTATCAGTAGCCTATCACGTAGGAACCCTCAGAGAACCGCTCAATAAATAAACATATGCTAACTGGTTGACTGATTTGGTCACTCAGACTTCCACAGGGCTGGGGATAGAAGTTCTTTCGTTTACCGTTATTTCAGAGTACAGCTGGCAGAAGACTCCACATGTATCACTTGGCATCATACTCAAATCACAAGCCTAGTAAGAGGTTTCCAAAATCACTTACCAATGAATTACGATCAGCTTCTTCGTAGGGATTTTTTGCTCTCCAAGGTAAATGAGGACACCAATTTTCAACCTGAAAAATAGAAATCAGAGACACTAAGTATGCTGGTGCATCTGTAAATGAATTAATGTCTGTGCAAAGTTCCAAGCACAGTTCCTGGTACACAGGAAGTGGGTTAAGTGGGTTATTACTATTACCGGTCAGACTCCCACACTTTTAGCTAGCCATCCAGAGGCAGGGCCCCTCTCTGATGAAACAATAAGTAGCCAAGGTCCCAAGGAGCGTATCATGACACTTCACATCTGTCCTTCAAAGACTTCACAGTGACAGATTCCTTAATCATTTAATCCTCGAACTTCTACACAGAAGGAGAGGGGGTCTTGCAGCAGAAAGTTAAAAGACTTGAACACTGCTGCCAGGGAATGGGAATGCAAAGGTGCCTCTGTGCTATTTAGCAAGAGGACAGGAATGACTCGTTATCTGCTGTGGTGTGGCGGGCACGGAAACATCAAGGCATATGAGCCACAGAACTCCATCGAGTATCTCCAAATTAGGAATGCAACAGAGAGTTTAAGGCTAACTGATCAAGGCTTCCCCTTATTTTCTGGCTGTTCACTTCACACTAACTCAAGGAACAGGGTGATAAAACCTATTGGAAACAGAGATGAAAGAAAAAAAAAATGCCGCAGCAATCTTGTGAGAGCCATTCTGGAAGATGGACTGTTCTGTCAATGCACTGGAGTTTAGAGAGCTGGGGGAGGAGGAAATTTACAGGAATGACTTCAACAAAGGTTAACAAAGAAAATCAGGCAAATTCACACTTTCTAGTAAATGAAAAATGCACTGAGCAATACTGATGTCTGACCTCTTTGCCAAAACTGGCCATATAATTCCAAGATAGCATGTCACCCATTTATTAATATATGAGGTTATTAAAGATGGTTAATAAACAGGGGCTGAAAATAATGTTTCTGGGGCCAGGTGGACCTATAAAAATGAAGAGTACAAGAGGGTGGGGGGCATCCTTGGAGCGCACGGGGGAGGCAGGGAGGCGTGTGAGGTCAGAGCTCCTGGGTCAGCAATGCACAGTCACACAAGCTGGTTGGCCCTCCAGCTCCTGGTGAGTTTTCAAAGAAACAAAGCAGTTTCACTACTCTAGAAATCTCTCTTAAAGCCAGGTGATTTTGACTAGGACCCGAAATAATTGGGCAATCTGCATAAAGCCCTCTGCCACTGCAAATGATCTGAAAGTAACAAGCAGAGGGCAAAAGCTTGGGGGAGGATGGAATTCCTGGATAGGAAAAGTCCACAATATTCTGTTTTCTTTTTGTGGAGTGAAATCAGACTTGACCATATTTGTGAATGACTTCAGAGACTCAAAAGGACTCCTCATAAGAAAAGTTGCAGTGGTTTTTACTCATAAAAAAAAAGAAAATACTAACTTGCCTGGAATGCCTATGTCTAAATACTGAGCCCTTATACAGCAACATCACCATGAAAGGCAAAATCACCAAGGTAAAGCACTCTATTGACACAAATGAGAAAAGTGAGAGAGAAGCAGCAGAAAAGAGGCCGCCAAGGGGATGAAGCCTCGGCTGGTCCCAGCAGCCTACACACGACACACAGGTGTGCCTTGTGTTCTCAGGCCGGACTGAATTATTGAATTCAAATTAAATTTTTGTAAATGGACTCAATAAGACAGTGCTTTAAAGCATATTTGTAACATGAAGGCTTCAGATGGACTGTAGACCTGATTGTGAGACCTTCCACCGCACAGAAAAAAGCGTGAGGATGCGCAAGCAGGGTATAGATTTGTAGTCAACCCCACACTAAATAAGTAACAAAATGTACACAGCAGCATGTCAGGATAAAAAATGTCCTCCTGAAGAGCACGATAGGGAAAGATGAAACACGACTATGAATAAAGCGAACCAACCCAAAGGAGAGACATGAGTGAGGTCAGGTAAAGGAGAGTACATTCACTCCTCTGCCCTTACAAGAATCTTCTGAAATTTACTCGCAGGAAAACACAGTCCAAGGTGATCTTCTAAAATACTGGCTTCCCTACAGAATACTCAAGACTTTAATTCCTCTTTGAAACTGATCTTTATCTCAGTTCTTCTTACTTTAAATCACTGGATAATACTGGGCAAGATTTCAAGGGCAACCCTGAAAGAATGGGAAATGGAGTCTGCCTATTTTAGCTTTCAGCAAGAAATCTTAGCGTTACACATTCACTCATGATGGAGGAGAAACCAATTCTGAACGTCCTGACACAGGAGTACAGTGGGTTTTCAGGGTGGCTGTTTCTGTACACAGTGATAGGATAACTGGTTAACGAAATAATTAAATTATACATAAACCAATTACTCCACAGGGAGAGGGGGAGAAAACAAACCCATTTCTTTCTGAAACCTCGGAGGGTTACCAGGATTGGAAGAAAGCCAGCACCTGCAATAACTCCACCTACTGAGACAAAAAGCCCTCAAATGAGCAACATATTCCTAAATAAGAACATCGTTAATAACACTCAGGGAGAAGCTTGCTCAGGGCTACTAATTCACCCTCCTCATCCCTAACTGTTTTGTCTGATCTACCTTGGCTCCTTCAGTGAGTCTAACCACCCAGCACAGCATCCTACCAAGAACACTGGACCCCAGAATGAGCCCACTGTCTTCCTGATCTGGAAGCTCTTCTATTTCAACTCATTCTTACCATCTCTTTTCCTGGCTCTCAGAACCCTAGTGTCCTAGGTCTGCCTGTGGTCATCTTCCTTCACCTACTGCCTTGGCTATGCTTTTTTCCAGCTGTGCCCTTGGTGCTCTCCTTGGGACAGGATCTGTGGCACCCGACCCTCCCACTGTCTACCCTGACCTCTACCAGACTCCTGCAAGCTGGCAAGTCCTCCATCAAGCCCTGTGCCAGGGAAGGGACTGGACAGCCTTAAAATAGTCCACAAATCACCACAGTAAGTCTAAAAATTGAAAACCACCTGAGTTCACGGCAATACGTACACAACAATCGATAGAGGAGCAGAACCATGACTCTATTAACCTTCGATCTGAAGGCGAAACTTCTACAGGAACTAATCTTTTTAGTGCACTAGATTCAGGCTACAAAACGAAGAGGCAGCAGAAACAGAAAAGACCAGCCAGGCTAGACCTTTGGAACATTAAGATGTCTTTCACAGAGAGGGCACAATGAATCACTTTTCTTGAGCAAGGAGATCTAAAATTAACCAATTTTATTTTTGACATTCCTCCTCCCAATGATGTAAACTTCTTTGATCTGAGAAGGTTTTACAGCTTCATCACATACAATGTGAATCAAAGCAAAATTCCTAAACAGACCTCAAACTTACTTTCAAGTTCCGTAGGATGGACAATTCATTACATTTAAGAAAAAAGAAACTGCTTATAGAGATTCCTACAGCTCAAGTTGGAATTTAAAGGGGGAAAAGAAGAAAATTAGAGCAAAAATGAGGAGATTTAACGTCTATATGTGTGTACTTCGGTGTAACTGGTCTAACTCTCTGTAGTAATGTTCTGTTCTTTTGAAAGAATAATAATCAGACTCCATTATGGCCTCTTCTCTCATGCTTAATGTGAAAGGTTTTGCTTTAATGGATCACTGACATAGAATTTCATGCTGTTCTTTTCCTAGAGTAAGTGCAATCAAAACTAAATGCGCAAAATGCCTAAGAAAAGTCTGAGGTTATCTCTGGATATTGGCGTCATGGGTCCTTTGCATTTTCTTCTGTATGTGAATCTTCATATTACGACTTTTTTTTTTTTTTTACAATGAACATTTCTTAAATAAGTTTTAAAGGCATTACATTATATAGGCATACAGTCATTTACTGAAGGTTTACAGTTCAGGGAAAAAAATGAACTTGACTGCATCCCATCATTTAATCCCCTGAAGTGCCCTATGACGTGGGTACCATTGCCAGGTTACAAGTGAGGAAAGCAAGGCTTAAAGGGGCTGAGAACTTGCCGAGGTCCACTCACTAGTGAGCAGCAGGGCTGGGTGATGACTGAGATCTGTCGGTTCCTGGACCAGGACGTGTCAGAGCCACCGTAAAGGCCAAGCTCAGTGAAGGGCGAGGATAAGAGAGCTGCGCAACGTGGAATCCACCAAAATGAATTCTATGCCCAACTCCACAAACAGCTAGGCGGATAGCCTCAAACCATTTGACTTTCAAGTTTTCTCATCTACAAAATGAAGGTGCTGGCTTGGGTGACCTCTTAGTAATTCTATTAGCTTTAAGGTCTGAAAAAGATGGTTGGACATCATCCTGTCAGGCTAGTTGGTTACATACCAAAAGGATACCATTGACTATATCTATTCATTTGATCCACTGATGATACACACATATATACACCCACACAGATTTGTTGAACTGATGACATATCAAATGTAGTTACTCATTAAGGGGCATGCTTTTAAAAAAGACTTCTTTACTGCACGCCACTCCCCTCCCTGGCCTACTCTCCTGTCTCAAGTTTTGAACAGGAAATGCACATGGTAAAGGATGTCCACACATGTGAGTGGCTCTGCTATCTGGGCTCATCCTCTCCATCAAACACCTGAGATGATGAATATTTGGGCCAAATTGCTTATTAGGAAAGGTTGTGCCTGTGGGGTGAGTAGAAGACGAAGAAGAAAAGCGACAATATGCTAGGAGCCAAGCACTAGGAAGAGCGCTTCACACACATCATGTCCTTCGGTCTCCACATAATCCTCTGGGCAAGGCCCATCATGACAGATAAAGACAGAGGTGCAGGGCAGCCCCACAGCTGGGGACGGAAGCGCTGTCTGTCCTGCACAGGGCCGTACACTTAGCAGAGAAGCCAGACGTGTGGTTCCTGCAGTCCCACGAGCACAGTCCAGCCTTTGATATTAGAGTATGATCGCCTAGATCTTCTCTACAAAATCCTTCAGAAAGGGTTTACTCTGCTCCTATTGCAGGGCAGTGCTGGAAGGGCCATGAAAGTGATGAGAACTCCCTGCCTGCAGCCCTCGCCCCTGATGTCTCTTCCACGGATAAGGGGCGATTGTTTCAAAGCCTAAAGTGGATTACATCCTACACTAACTCAGACCCTTCAGTGGCTTCTCCTCACCCTCAGAATAAAACCCAGAATTTATCCTCAACCTTACGCTGCCTGCCTCACTACCCCCGTCCCCCAAAGAACTCCCTTCCAAGTCCAAACACACGCTAGGCTCATTCTTACCTCGGGAGGGTGGCCAGGTTTGTGAGGGGAGGGGAAAAGATGCTCAGTTAAATTTGAATTTCAGACAAAGGATGATTTCTCTTTTTGGTATGTTGCATGCAGTATCTGTCATACACTCGCAGTTAAAAATTAAATAAAACACTCTTTCCCTGAAATTCATTATCATTAGGTATCTTGTATTTTACCTGGTAACCCCATACCTCAGCGCTTCTGCATCTGCTCTGTCTCTACCTGAAACACTTTTCCTTCCAGAGCTCCCATGCCTGCCTGCCTGCCTGCCTCCCTCCCTGCTGCACTATACTCCAACTTTTCCTCTGAGAAGCCTTCCCTGGCCACTCTACCTCCTTACTCTGTTTTTCCTCGGCACTCCTACCACATGTGGAAATTATCTGACCCATGGGTTGACTGCTAATTGCTGTCCCATCCGAACGTAAGCTCCTTGAGGACAGAAACTTCAGCTGGCCTGTCTCCTCGGTCCCCAGTGGAGGCCCTGGCACACAGCAGGTCCTCAATCGTTACTTGTTACACAGTAAACAAAAAAAAAAAATCAAAGACGTGACTTGAGTACTTAAGGTATTCATGATAAGGATACTCTTTTCCATTTAAGTGACACTTACCTATTTTCATCATTTCATTAGAACCTTTCAAAATACCCTGAGGGAAGCAGGGCAGGCTTTACCTTGACTTCGGTGGGGAGAAACCAGTCTGAAAACTCAAGGGAATGTTCTAGGCCACACGGGTAGGAGTTGGATCCAGACAGGCAATCAGGCCCATGTATTTTCTTTCCATTTTTCCATGTAAGGCATTTTATTTCAAATACAGCAGTTTGTACATGTCAACCCCAAACTCCCAATCTATCCATATATTTTCTATAATATGTAATGCTGCCCCCTACCACGGGAGGGGTGGCAAGAATATCACAGAGAGTATGGAACTGATCGTGTGCAAGAGAGACCCGAGGGCTGGGGAGATCCGATACAGGGCTACTCACGATGTTAGGGAAGGGGCAGGACTTCAAGAGAAATTGCTGAAAGTTTTCAACGTACCACAAACCAGTGGGGTTCTAATGACAGGATGTCAGAGTTTCAAAAATCCATCCCAAATCTCTGTGGGATGAGACCTGTCAATTTCCTTTTCACAGGAGAGGGAGCAAACAAATTCCTCCGTCGTGAATCACATAGATAATACAGAGAGATGCTTCTTACATTGCACAGTGGAAGAACCGGCCTCACTGGGCCTACATCCACACTGAGGACACAAGAGCCACAGTCACCCCATTTATAAAGGTAGTCACATTC
Source organism: Stenella coeruleoalba (assembly GCF_951394435.1). NCBI lineage: Eukaryota > Metazoa > Chordata > Mammalia > Artiodactyla > Delphinidae > Stenella > Stenella coeruleoalba. The sequence continues at coordinate 33,623,979 of NC_137151.1, read as the reverse complement.
CAGTGACCAAGGACAGAGTTCCTCTTTTGTGGTCATGTGCAATTTCGCCAGAAGCGTAGATCCAGGCAAATAATGCAGAGTGACAATAAGAATAAAAGCTGGGCGAGCAAACTGTGCCTTCCAATATAATTGGCTCGTTCCATTCTAATAGTCTAACCTGATCCCCTGCATTCCCTTATAGATAAAATATGAGAGAGCATTATATTAAAATTGTTAATAAGTGCTCAAAATGCCCTTGCTTCATGTCTCAAATTTAATGTTCTTAGCAGATTTTAATGTTACAAATTTACAATAACGTTTTCTTCAAGATTAGAAAGGTGATAGCTGGGGAAGTCACCCACTTAGAACAAAGAGACAAAAAAGCTATTGACTACTTTAAAAAATGCTTTAAATAGAGTTATTCATTCAACAAATATGTGTGCCAGGCACTATTATTCCTGAGAACAAAACAGACAAAAAAAATCTCTCTGGAGATGACTTTCCACGTACTTGCTCTTAACGTTGGCTATTGATGGTCACCCCAGGACCTTTGCACTGAATTGTTCCCCCGGCCTGTTAAATACTTGTGCCAGACATCTGCACCTCTTACTCTCTCACCTCTAATTTGGTGCTCACATGTCCTCCTCTCATCTGCTCAGTAGGGCATATTCTGAACACGCTGTCTAAAGCTGACACCATCACTCCATGAGGCCCCTCTCAGTTTCATTTTTCTCCATAGCTCTATTGTAATCTAAAAGATATGTATTTTATTTTTTGTTGCCTGTCTCCTCCTACAAAACATAACTTTAAGAAATGTTTGTCTTTTTGTTCACTGTCATATCCCCAGCACCCAGAAAATAACAATAGCAATGAATTCCCCTGGTACCCAGATGCTGGTCTCTAAGTGTCATTTCCCACTAAGAGGAACCAAAGGTACTTAGAGAAAAGGCTGATTCTAGGTCTAGGGCAGAAATTATATAAGATGAACCTGGAAGCTCTTGTCATACCAGACGAGATCAAAACTATTAAAAACTCCTAGGTTATGTCAAAAGGACTCAGAAGACAACGTGAATTGGCCCCCACCGGTCAAAGAAGGTATAATATGAGAACTAGTAAGAAAATAATTGGAATGCATCAAACATATCAAATATGTTTCAATCAATGAGTTCATAATGATGGTAAAACCCAACAAGCATACAAACAAGCAGGCAAACAAACTACTAGTCACCAGTGGAAGATGCCAGGAAATCAACAGAGAACTCAAGATTTCTCTTATGAGCTGTTCCGCAGGGTAACCAAATACCAGATGAGGACTCATTTCTCTATACAGGGTATTCCTGATATATTACAAAGGAATCCCTGATGAATCCAGGCAGTGATTATCAATGGCTGCTAACATCCCCCAAAGAGAGAGAACCAGGCATTTATATGCCTCTTAATAGACGTATTTAATACCACCCACGAAACAGTTTTGAAAAAAATATTAAGCCTGACTCTGATCAAACCTCAGCTCTACTATCAATTTACAGGAAGTACAAGGGGCAGGGAAACAGGTTATACAACAACACGGGGATATAATCGTCAAAATTCAGGACAACAAACTCTTCTAAGGGCAAAGTTTCTTCAGCGAAAAATCACAAGAGGAAAAAAATAAGAGATGAAAGGAAACCTAAATTAAAGGGACTTAAGACACCAACAATGGTAATTTATGGTCCTTGCTTGAAACTCTGTTCAAATAAATAAACTGTAATTTACAAGAAATGTGAATACTAACCTGATATTTGATGATATTAAGGAATTCTGTAATTTTTAAAATATGGAATGGTATTAGGAGCTATAAGTTTTAAAAGAGCCTCTTTTAAAGGTACGTAGTGAAACATTCACAGACGATGAGATCTTTGGGATTTGCTTCAAAATAATGAACTGGGGGCTTCCCTGGCAGCGCAGTGGTTGAGAGTCCGCCTGCCGATGCAGGGGACACGGGTTCGTGCCCCGGTCCGGGAGGATCCCACATGCCGCGGAGCGGCTGCGCCCGTGAGCCATGGCCGCTGAGCCTGCGCGTCCGGAGCCTGTGCTCCGCAACGGGAGGGGCCACAACAGTGAGAGGCCCGCGTACCGCAAAAAAAAAAAAAAACCAATAATAATGAACTGGGAGAGGTGTCAATGAATGAGATTGGCCACGAATTGACAATTATTGAATGTGAGCCATGGGCACATGGGGGGTTCCTTATACTCATCTCTTTTACATATGCTTGAAATTTTCCATATTAAAAACAGTTTAAAACATAAAACTTTACAAATATTTTATTGGTATATAATAGAAATAAATGATCAGAGACCATATTTAAAAGTTTGTAAAAGAACAAATTGGAGAGACTGCATCAAAGCCCCAGTCTGCCACATGTATTCCAAGCAGCAAAGAGGTGTTGGTTTGGGGTTTGGCAAATCCTGCCATCTACCCTTAAATTTCTGTTTAAGGTAGAGGTCAGAGTAAGAAATCTCAATCTAAATGTTGTAATATGTGAAAAAAAAAAGAAATAAAATAAAAAGAAATAAAAAAAGAAATAAAATAAAATAAAAATAAATAAAATATAAAACTAAATGTTGTAGTATATGAAACTACGGACAAAGAGGACGTGTCACGAGGAGGATGAACTTGGGAGAAGGAAGAGGTTGGGGGAAATTGAGAGATCAATCAGGCTGATGAGAAATGCTGTTCTGTAAACTTGGGATTGTTTTAAAAAATCCTTTTTCTAAATATGTCTTAGAATTCAGGTAATAAGAGCCACGAAAACACATAGATGAAAAAGATAAAAGTAAAGGCTGAATTCAAGAAGTGCAAAGAACACGATCATAAATCTCTGTCACCTCCGGTACCGCCAAAAAAATATTATCTCACAGAAAGTATATTTCGTATGTCAAGGGCTAGACATTTGAAAGGTGTGTGTGGGTATTCTCAGGCAACAGCCTAGTGGCAATTTTAAAGTACTCCCTGACCCGTCGCAAATGTTAGTTATATTTTCTCATTCGGATTTCTTCCTGCAACCTAAACAGTCAATTCTTTACTGCTGCCCACTTTGACAAATTAGTTTGTGCAACACCATTTCCAAGATATCTTTAGCAGCCAACACAGCCCATAAATCCAAATCATTGTACTGGTTATTAGGATTTCATTTCATGCTCACATTCACAAACATTTAAGCTTTCAACCTTTGCTGCTGGACATTAATCTTGGTATTAATCAAGGGATTAAGTACGCTGAATTTAAACTCAAGGTTAATAGCATGCTCAGTCAATATTAGTTTTACATATTGCCAAGGGCGAACAGAAAGAGGAAGAGACCTTTATGCCTGTTGTTTCTGAAATATAAGAAACAGATTCATGAGCAAGGCATGAAATTGCTTCTTTTGTTCCTTTATGAGGGAGTCACACACACAGGCAGGCGCGCGCGCACACACACACACACACACACTCACTCACTCACTCAACCAGTCCAAATCGGCATTAGCAGCAACAGCCTGTACACATCCTAAGATCTAGCAATCAATCATTGAGCAATTTGATTATTTCAGAGCAACTATACTTCCAGTGGCAACACAAGTGCTTTAAAAAAACAGTACAAACAAATTAAGAAGTCTGGCAGGGTATGATGGTTGCTAGTTGTTAGAATAATTGTGTAAATAGCAAAAATCTGTGGGAGTCAAATATATCAGCACCATCTATCAGCATAATATCAATGGGGTAAAGAAATTTATTCTCAATTTTGTAAAAGCTGATAGCAGTAAAAGGCTCTGCAGAGGGCTAAGTTAATAACACCTGAAACAATGACATTTAGAGTAATTACTTTATAGGGTCTTGTGTCTATAACGGGAGTAGTTAGTTACATGGCTCACAAAAACAGACACAGAAAATGAACTGCTCGATGATCTGGAAATGCAAGGCTGCTTAACGTATCATTCTTTCAACCCTCACCACTTGCAATGGCTAAGTACCTGGTTTCCATGAGTTATATGTTCAGGAGGATTGGCACCGTTTCTTTTTCTTTCTTTCTTTTTGGCAGGGGGGGTAAAGTATTAAAATTATGAGTATTAAACTAGCAATGAAGACTGATTAATGGAAACCAGCTAACTTAGAGCCATATTTCAAACACAGGTGGATTTGAGCATAGAACTGAATGCAAAGGCAATGGTGACAAACGACTGCACTTGAGTTCAGCTTTCGTTTGACGTGAAAGGGAAACAGGAATGGTCGATGCAGAAGCACTAAGCAACTTAACCTCTCGGAGCCTCTAGGATGCGGCTCTCTACTCCTCAGAGATGGGGAGAGGTTGAAATGACGCTGTGTATTGGAGGTGTCAGGCACACAGTGCAGCTCAGCCATGTTTCATTCTTATTGTCTGCCACTCAACAAGGGCAATGACGAGACTTTTAGCATCACACCCAGCCCCTAATACAACATCAGACATACGACAAGCATCCGTGGGGATAATGGAAGGGGAAACACCGATGGCTTTACCTCCTGGGATTTCCCATAAAAGGCTGGGAGACCACAAGTTGGTGAAGGTAAAAGCAGAAGTTTATACTCCCATAATGCAGCAGAGTTGGCACACGGAGACAACTGGGGGAAAGAAAAATGCAGGAAGAGCGCTATCTCCTAAGACTGGTCTGAATCTAAATGCCTCAGTTCAACCGGTGACTGACTATAGAGGAGACATTTTATTTCATGTCCTCTTTTATATCTGTCAAAGCTCTGCAGTTAAACAGATGGAAACAAGAATTGGCTCTTCAGTGAGGATTAAGAAAAGAAAGTCGCCAGTACATCCACTGATCAAGTAAACAAATCAAATGAAGATGTCTCTCTCAATCATTTTACCAATTGCAAGAGTAACCACGCATACGATACAGGTTAAATGAAGTAACAAAAGATGGAAAGAAAGCAAGAGGGAAAAAAAAAAAAACTAGACAAAATACATCACCACAAAGCCATAGATGTTGTCCAGGATTTACAGAATACTAGAACACAATTAACTGGCTTTAGGAAACAGCTCTAATAATTTCATGTAGGCAACGGCAGAGGGGTACTGCTGTTCCATGCATCTGGTTCACGATTTAACTGTGAACAAGTTGCACATCCTGACAAAGGAAGTCAAGGGGAACAGCTGAATTTCTGTTACCAGAAGCCTAGGGATCTAAAATTAAATGAGACTGGTGAATGAGAACCAGAAATTGATTCCAATTCTAAGACAGAATCAAGGTCCCACATAAAATGTCACAGGCTAAGTGACACCCCACAACTGTACTCAAATAATGGCAATATCAAAAACCTATCATGTATAGACACAGAAAACAAACTTATGGTTACCAAAGGGGCAAGGTGAGGGGGAGGAATAAATAAGGAATTTGGGATTAACATATACACACTACTATATATAAAATAGATAATCAACAAGGACCTACTGTATAGCACAGGGAACTCTACTTGATATTCTGTAATAACCTACATGGGAAAAGAATCTGGAAAAGCATATATAACTATATACAATTGAATCATTTCGCTGTACACCTGAAACTAACACAACATTGTAAATCAACTTTATTTCAATAAAAATAAATAAATAAATAACCACTCCCCACAAAGAAGTAAAACAAAAACAAAACCCAAAAAACCTATCATAAAAGTGTCAGTTCTACAAATTGAGTATCATTTATTTGCCAGGTTCTACTCTAAGCATGCTCCCATATAGGCTCAGGAATTCTCACGGGAGGATCCTTTAAAAACAAAATTAAAACATATGATAAAGGAAGAACCTGAGGCACAAAGAGGACAACTTTTCCAAGAGCACAGTGTTTAGAAAGCATTAGAAACAGAAGCTTAAGTCAGCTACGAGGCTCTAAGGCAGTACTGCCTATTCAAGTGGCCATGTTGGTTAAATTTTCCTCTCTTATAGGGTCCCTGTTAAGATGCTTTGATAAAATGGAAAATTTTTTTAAAAGGCCAGAGTTTCAAGGTAATTTTCAGATTACAACTTTGAAAAAGAAGTTCCTAGTTCTTTCCCAGGACCCCTTCCTGGCTTAATTACCTGTATCCATGCTTCCTCTTCCATTAGACTTGAAAGATAATGAATGCATAGCATGGTGCCAAGTAAATGACTCCTCAGTAATTGTTGACAATCAGTGAATACAATAGATGTTCAGTAAGTGCTCACTGAACTGAATTCAGTGTTGCAGAAAGAAAGGTCTGATCATTTGCATAAGAAGAGAGTAGAAGAGGCAAATGAAGTACCCTTCCACATCCCGAAAGGAGAAAAAATAGTTAAAGGTTCTGCAAGGAAACACCCAGGCTCCAATATGAAGTCTACATGATCCATCACATCTTTATGCGGCCCCATCTATCCCACACTCCTCTCAGTTTACCTGCACCAGAATCTCCCTTTTCTCTCATCTTAACTGGGTCCTTCCTTCCCTGTCGGTAGGGGTAGGGTGGCAGTTTCAAAGGAAGGGAACCAGGTCATATATAATTACAGCCCCTGTCCACCTGGACCATTCTCCCACCCCTCCCCAGCTCCAGCTTGGGAGATGGACACCCAGGCTGGAGTGAGCACGTCAAATCCTCTTTCTCTCCCTTCACCTCAGGCAATCCTCCCGAGATGCTGGAAGGCATGAAATTAGCTCAGCTTGTCCATCAGGGAGCCCGGTTAGACTCTGGCTAAAGTCTATCAAATGGAAATGGCAAGAAAACGTTTGAAAATTGAACTAAATGAGGAACTTTTTCCTCAGGGCAGGAAACGTGCCTCTAACTGACTTCTCACTAGAGTGAAGGTTCACCCATAGCCCCAGGCCCTACTCCTCCGGAGAAGAAAATGAGGCCAGCCCCAGGCCACCCAAGCTCCAAACACACTCAAATACATGCCACAAAGTCAACTGGCCAGCAGCCACCTAATGAAGTACATCACACACCCAACCTCTCAGTGCTTTTCGTTTCCAAGAGGCATTTTAACTGTCACTAACTCTGACGGTTCCCATGATGGCCCTGGGGTGGCCGTGGAGCAAACCTTGGCAAAAAAAAGTCTGACTGGATCTTACAGAAGCAAGAGAAGTTAAGGGTGCGGAAGAGGGACAAACCCCACAGATTCCAGGGCCACATGCCCTATAGCAATACTGGCTTGGCCTCCATCCCCAAAACTGTCCCTGTCACCTTATACCAGAGAGAAGAGGTACCTGAATCCCACAAGGGAAACTATGGCAAAAACATTTCATTTAGCTTCAAAATGGAGGCATTCTCCTTTCTGCATGGCATCACCAGGGAGCTGTTATTAAACTACTGATTAAACAGCAAGAGAACCAAAACCAGGGGGCGCGAATCAAAAAAAAAAAAAAAAAAAAAAGGCAGTCAAGAGCCTGCCAAGTGCACATCCTCAGAAATTAGCTGGCGTCTGTTTCACAAGCCCCTAGGGCTGCTGCCCCTGCCCATAACGGGGGTGGGGAGGTGGGCAGCCAGTGAGTTTTCATTCCCTACTCAGTTCTCTCCCAGTAATTGGCGCTGGATAAAGTCTTAACCCCACCCTATCCCCTTAACCTTTCTAAAGGTGAAATGGAGATCCCTAAAGCATGTAACAAATTCCATGTGGTCTGTAAAATGCCCTGTAGCCCTTAAAAAAAAGGGGAAAAAGCTGCTATTTAAATTCAAGGGTACAAATGAAGTTCAGATAAAAAGGGGAAAAAAAGTAAATAATTCAGCCTGTAAGTAGATAGCTAACTCAGCCAATAAGCATATGAAAATATGCTCAACACCACTAATCATTAAGGAAATGCAAACCACAACCAGAGTGAGATACCCCCTCAAACCCATTCAGAGGGCCACTAAAAAAAAAAAAAACCCAGAAAATAACAAGTGCTGGCAAGGATGTGGAGAAGTTAGAACCCTTGTGTACTGTTGGTGGGAATGTAAAATGGTGCAGCCGCTGTGGAAAACAGTTTGGTGGTTCCTCAAAAAATTAAAAATATAATTACCATTTAATCCAGCAACTCTGCTTCTGGATCTATACCCAAAAGCATTGAAAGCAGAGCCTCAAAGAGTTATGTGTACACCTACGTTCATAACAACATTATTCACAATACCTGAAAGGTGGAAGCAATCCAAGGGTCCATTTGACAAATGAATGGGTAACAAAATGTGGTCCATACACACAATGGAACATATTATTAAGCCTTACAAAGGAAGGACATACTGACACATGTACAACATGGATGAACCTTGAGTACACTATGCGAAGTGAAATCAGCCCATGACAAAAAGACAAATACTGTACACTGCACTTATAGGAGTACTTGGAGTAGTCACGGTCAGAGGCAGAAAGTAGAAGGGTGTTTGCCGGGGCTGGGAGAAGGGAGGGAACGTGGAGTTATGGTTTAACGGGAACAGAGTCTCAGGTGGGCAAGAGGAAGCATTCTGGAGATGGATGGATGGTGGTGACGGTCGCAGTGTGAATGGACTTAAGGCCGCTGAACTTTACACTTTATGGTTAAGAAGTTTTACTACATTTTTGTGTTAGGTGTATTTTACTACCTTTTTTTTTAATTGGGAAAAAATTAAAACAGTTTTACTACATTTTTGTGTTAGGTGTATTTTACTACCTTTTTTTTTTAATTGGGAAAAAATTAAACAGTGAACTCAGACTATTCTTCCCTCAAGGAGAAAAAAAAAAAAAAGTCACTTTACTTGGGGACAGAGGAGAGTCACGCAGAAGGGAATCACAGGCCCTTCATGGGAAAACAATACCCGTTTTTCAGCCTTTCAGATTCCAGGCTCAGCTACAGAACAGACCGTCCACTCCCACCCCACAAAGCCACAAGAAGCTACTCACCTCACTGAGGTAAATAAAAAAAGAGCAGGTGGACCCATCCACTCCGTATTCTGCGTAGCAGGGATCCGAGCGCCACATATCTTTCATCCACTGAAACAACCAGAGAAGGCGAGAACGCCGATGAGCAGCCTGATCTCTGCGGCCAGGCACACCTGCCAACAGAGACGGCGAGGGCTCGGAGGGGGAGCGGGCTGGCTCAAGCCGTGGCCTGAAGCTCAGGAACCCTGGGCTGAGGTCAGGAGACAGATGCTCAGCTCTTGGACGACCGTGGCTTGAGCTGGGCCTTAGCACAGAGGCCTTTGGAGTGGACAGAGGCCATGAGACACACCCTGCAGTGCAGCCCGGGAGAAGCAACGGCAAGGAGTGTTTTATCAAGAGCAAGTGCCTAATGCAGTGCCCCGGCATCAGAATCCCCTCCCCGGAGAACTACAGTTTCACAAGCCTCGGCACAGTGCCTGGGAGAGAGCGCACGGACGAGGGCAGGGGCTCAGCGTGCGGTGAGTCCCAAATGGAGGCTAGCTAAACGCCCTGTGGTTTGGTCTCACCATCCTACGTGGCGCTTGAACACTAACTTTTCTCTGCAAACCACTGCGAAGGAGAGTGGTCTCCCCAAGGGCTGGCCGTATAAATGGGATGAAAAAAAAATGTTAAGAGTCAAAGAATGGCCAAGAGTGTCTGGGTACTGGACTGCACATGCAAATGTGACATTGAAATCTCGATCTGGAGACCTCACAGCAGAGGCCTGGGGCAGAGGGAAGGTGGATACTAAATAATGGCAGCCCCTTGTCTCTGGCCCTTGAAGGATCACCTGCTGGAGGATGGGAAGGGGGTGGTAGTGACAGCTTCAAAGCCACCGCAGGTGCCTGCAATGGCTCAGCCCTTTCAGTCTGACCACTTAGTCACTGTTGACTAACCCCACAGAGCTGGCATAAGCAGGGAAGGGTTGTCATGGCCACAGCCCCTAACTGGCAGGACTGAGGCGCCCCTTAAATGACTCCCTTAAAGGGCTCGCTTGCCCATGTGTATCGCTGGGGAGAAGAAGGGAGGGTGGGGGAAGCAAGGGGCTGTTCGTGCAGATTAAGGAGGATGGGGACGAATGGACATCCCTTCTGCCTTACCTTAATTTTCCCCTCGCAGTGGGGGTAGCCATCCATAGGAGGCAATACGCATTTTTCTTGAGCTCCATTAATGATATCTGAAAAGGAGGAAAAACAACAAAGGATACTATCAAGTTTATTGCAAGTGAGGGTCAGAGAGAGAAAAGGAAAAGAGAAGTCTACCCTGGGAGCCCCTCCAGCTGACGACAGTTCTGACTGGTCTGCAGGGAGGACCTGACCCAACCAGAGCCCACCTCCAGCACGGCCAGAGACCTGTGACATGCATGGCCCAGCCGCAAAGGTTGAGCCGGGCCAACCAGAGTGCTTGCCTGAAAATCTGCAACTGGGAAACTGAGAAACCATACGAGTGGGGGGCAGGAAATGAAGTCATGAGATTAGGAGGGTCACAGGGCCGGCGAGGCCAGGCTAGGCTATGAGGACAAACTGAGGCCAGGAGCAGCTTCAGGAACACGTGTGCTTATCACTTATGGAATCTAAAAATGCGGTACAAATGAACTTATTTCCAAAACAGAAACAGACACACAGACATAGAAAACAAACCTATGGCTACTGAAGGAGAAGCGGGGGGGATCAATTGGGAGTCTGGGATTAACAGATGCACACTACTATATATAAAATAGATAAATGATAAGGACCTGCTGTATAGCACAGGGAACTCTACTCAATATTTTGTAATAACCTATAAGGGAAAAGAATCTGAAGAAAATAGGGGTGTGTGTGTGTGTGTGTGTGTGTGTGTGTGTGTGTGTGTGTGGGTGTGTGTGTGTGTGTGTGTGTGTGTGTGTGTGTGTGTGTGTATAAATAACCGAAACTACTTTGCTGTACACCTGAAACTAACACAACACTGTAAATCAACTATACTTCAATAAAACAAAACAGACATGCGCTTGAGCTGAGGCAGCCCACAGGAGAGAGAAAGGCGAAGAGAACCATGTGCTCAGAAAGCCACAAGATGCATCTGCAAGGTGCACCTTCTTACAGACCCGGTTCTTAAATTTCCACCAAGATCTCCTTATTCTTCCACTATTTCCTCCCAATAAACTCCCTTTGTATTAGCAAGCTAGAGTAGATTCCTATTCCTTGTAACTACAGACTCAAAACTGAAAAGAATGCCTCCCAGAAGCTTTAGTGATGGACAACAGACAAACCAGTAAACAAGTGAACAGCAGTGTAAAAGGCCTTATGTTAGGGCGGGGCAAGGGAAGGACACGGGGCTTCCCTGGATCCAGTGACATCTCAGCTGAGATGTGAAGATGAAGGAGCGAGCCAGGTAGAGGGACAAGGTAGAGATGGTGTTCAGGAAAACATCCAAATGCAGGACCTGGTCTGACTGGAGTGAACTAGTACGAGGTACTGAGAGGCAGCGTCCAACCAGAAAGGCCTCAAGCACCAAAATAAAGACTCTGGTCTTTGTACTAAGGGCCTGGGTGGCAGAGCACTGAAAAGTTTTAAGGAGAAGATAGTTACGATCAGTGTTTTGTTTAGGAACAATCATTTCAGCTGGAAAGGCCGACAACCCTAAACCTACATGCTTCTGTTTTTGGACCAACTATATTTTCTGCACATGCTTGGAAAATGTCCCAACTATTCACTGCTGACAGTTTCCTATACCAAGTACTAATCGGAAATTAGATCCCAAACTACAATATCAACCTAAGGATAACTAGAGTGTAAAATCAATATCCTCCTTTTCATAGGTCGGAGGCAGTGTCTGTTAGTTGTTAACATGGAAGACAGTTTGTTGGAGGCTTTGTTTCCCCATCTGTAAAATCGGAATAACTGCACCTCTATTTCATCCAGGTCTTATTAAATATTTAAGTTAACGTTTGTAAAAAAGCCTGGTCTGGCCCTCCCATCACATGATACCACAGACCATGGCAGGTGCTTAAAAGTTGGCATTTGCTGTATAATTCCACGCAACTTTCACTCACTATACCCAGGAAAGCAATATTTCAAATGCACATGATTCTGGAAATGCATTCTCTTCGTTTTTAAAATAAATGCAGGTTTGAATGGTGGCTCTCCCTGAAGCTCCCCTTCTCTCTCATGTGTACGGGGACAGCCAGCTCCAGAATCCACTGACAGACGGGCTCCCTCACCAAAGAAAAGAAGTGCTTTCCAATGACTACTGCTCCTATCACTATTTTAAATTCCAATTTTGTTTACTACTTAAGCAAGTAAGACGCAGCAGAGGTTCCGAGAAATTAAGCAGAGTCCAAAACAGCCGAGGGTTGGGATAATCAGACATCTGAGATACTCAGGGGTAAATTACTCCTCTTTCTTTACACACAAGAGGTATTACTCTAGTTCCAGATGTTCAGAGCCAGAAGTTATTGAAATGAGGTGAGCTGGAGGTACGGCAGTGCGGGACGAAGAGAAATCGCCGAGTGTTAAAATAAACCAGCAGGTCCGTGAAGGCTGCAGGCAAAGCCTAGTTGCTGGCAGTGTGGGTCCTCTTCATTTAAGAGTTTCAAGAAATAAAAAAATGTTATGCTAAGAGTCAGCAAACTTTTTCCATAAAGGGCTGGACAATAAATATTTTAGTCTGGGCAGGCCACATGGTCTCTGTCTGGGATGTAGCAGGAAAGCAGCCACAGACGACAGGCAGAGGATGGGTGTGGCTGTGTTCCAATAAAACTTTATTTACAAAAACAGGCACAGACCCCGATATTGGCCATGCTAAGAGACTCCCCAAATGAGGATCCTCACTTCTGCAAAGACCTGCTGAACTAACTTTTTTTTTTTTTTTTTTTGGTACGTGGGCCTCTCACTGTTGTGACCTCTCCCGTTGCGGAGCACAGGCTCCGGACGCGCAGGCTCAGTGGCCCTGGCTCACGGGCGCAGCCGCTCCGCGGCATGTGGGATCCTCCCGGACTGGGGCACGAACCCGTGTCCACTGCGTCGGCAGGCGTACTCTCAACCACTGTGCCACCAGGGAAGCCCTGAACTGACTTTTTAAAGGACATCTGCAGGCACTCCCCTGTCCGGCGTGCCCTTCCTGTCACCCCTCCCGGTTCCCTCCACCCATTTAAAGCCCCTCCTCCTTTAAGACCTAGCTCGAGCATCCCCACCTGAAGAGAGCCCTGATCCTTCTTCTCCATCCCCAGGCTGAGTCAGGACCGAGTCAGGGCTGAGTGCTGCCCTGCGGCTTCTGGCCCTCCCACCACAGTGAGCAATCCTGTTCTCTTGTTCGCATCTGTTCACCTCCCCTCCTAGGAGGTGGGAAGGTTACGTCTTTCTGCTCCATCACCAGGCACTCAGTGAGTGCTGCTGGGCTGAATAAACATACGCATGTTCTGCCTGCCTCCCCACCATCCCCGGCCTGACCCTTGGGCTCAGGGAGAATGAGTCTGAGCTGAGACCCCTGCTAGACCAGCATTTTTTGCTCCTCTTCCAAGCAGCAGTGTGTCAGCTAATCCAACAGGGGCTCCTCTGCATTTCCATGATCTCATGAGGAATTTTCTCATTATTTTGTTACACAGTGGTGGGTTTGAATAAACAGTGGCTTCCAAAAGTGTAGCTGGATGACTTGAGGCTCTGGGGTGGAAGGGATCCGTGGAAGGGAGACATGGAAAGCGCCATGGGGCCGAGCTGCTCACAGAATCCAACCCCCAGTAAGTAACCTGAACAAGACACTCCATTACCTCCCAGGCCCTGAGGAGTTTCAGCACACCCCACAGGACAGCTCCCGGCCTTGTTTCCATCACAATGACAAAAACTCAATGAATCATGTTTTCATTCCTTTGTGTCCACAGAAGACACTTCTACCTTTGCAAGAGCCTCCAACCTAAGGTTGGTTAAAAAAACCCACAAAAATTCAGGCCCAAAGAGGTTAACGTGACGGCTTTTCAGGGGACACTTAGCTTAATGAGGCCCCTCCGCACAAAAGGTGTCAGGATTCTGCCAAGATACATTACTAGAAGGCTCTCCCTGCTGTTCACCCCACCCTCTCACACAGGTCATCTTTTTTTTTTTAACGGTGAAAGGGCAAAGGAAAAAGAAGATGTTAATGTAAGCAAAGAAGCTCAGCTCTTCTACTGTTTAGGAATCAGTTTCATCTCTTACCCTCATACACCAGCCCAAGTAGCATCTTGCACTGAAAACTTCACCTCTGAACTGATTCTATGGTACCGTCAACCAGGTATTAGAAAAAAGGCAAGGTACCCTAGGTGCAAAAAACTCTGTTGTTTTATCAGGGTAGTAGGAGGTCAAATATTAGGTTTAATCTAAGAGAACATTTTTCTTATTATCAAAAATGCTTACAACTCAGGAAGAGCACATGTACAGCAGGAGAAGTGACGAAAGATGCCATAAACACACCCAGAGCAGCGTGTTCCCATCAAGCGTGGAGCCATAGTCTCCCCGACGGTCCTAACATGCATACACAGATTGAGAGACACAACAGCATTTCAAATACATATCTGGAAGCGACAGAGACAAAGAGATATGGAACCAGACACACAGAGGTTTTTAACTCATGGCTTCCTCTGCCCAAGGAAGGAAGGAAAGTGGGAGAGTACAGGGCAGAAGTAAATGGTAAAGACAGTCTCAGAGGGACTGTGAGAATTGAAAAGGGTGATAGAGGAAACAGAGGTGGACAACACGACCTCCCTTGATACAGTACCAGCCTTTCTAAAGCGCTGGCACACACGTTAGCACATTTTATACTCACCACATCCTCCTGAACAAGGAAGACAATTATCTCATCTTATAGTTTGGAAAGGAGACGCTTCAAAATCCTCAGCGGCTACCTCCAAACTCAGCCCACAGCCGCCTGGAACATCTCTCAAAAGCCTGCTGCTGGCCATGTGCTTCCATGTCAAAGCTACATCCTTGGGCTTCCCTGGTGGCGCAGTGGTTGAGAGTCCGCCTGCCGATGCAGGGGACACGGGTTCGTGCCCCGGTCTGGGAAGATCCCACATGCCGCGGAGCAGCTGGGCCCGTGAGCCATGGCCGCTGAACCTGCGCGTCAGGAGCCTGTGCTCCACGGCGGGAGAGGCCACAGCAGTGAGAGGCCCGCGTACCGCAAAAAAAAAAAAAAAAAACCTGCATCCTTGAAAGACATGGTCCATACCCTGGAGGAGCTCCCCAGGACTAGGGGGAGGGACCACATACAGCAGAGCCCCCTCCTCGGGTATAGCCTCCTGGAAGGCGGGACACCCACCCTCAGGGCTGTGGCCCAGCACCCAACCTACTGCCTGGCACCCTGGCAACTCCATTGTATTTTTTTAGACAGATGAACAAATGTAACAAAGGGATTAAGAGCCCCAGTTCCAGAGGAGCACAGGGAGAAGAAAGAGCCACGGAAGAAAGGGGGTGGGCGGTCCTCACTGGGAATCTCTGAAACAGAAACGCAAGAGTTCCGGACCACACACTAAACAAGCCAAAGGAATCTGGGCTCCACACAAGGAAAAATGTCACAAGGAGGAGCAGTGAAAGAAGACTCACTGCCGCAAGACAAATACCGCGTGCTAACACATATATATGGAATCTAAGAAAAAAAAAATGTCATGAAGAACCTAGGGGTAAGACGGGAATAAAGACACAGACCTACTAGAGAATGGACTTGAGGATATGGGGAGGGGGAAGGGTAAGCTGTGACAAAGCGAGAGAGAGGCATGGACATATATACACTACCAAATGTAAAATAGATAGCTAGTGGGAAGCAGCCGCATTGCACAGGGAGATCAGCTCGGTGCTTTGTGACCACCTAGAGGGGTGGGATAGGGAGGGTGGGAGGGAGGGAGACGCAAGAGGGAAGAGATATGGGAACATATGTATATGTATAACTGATTCACTTTGTTATAAAGCAGAAACTAACACACCATTGTAAAGCAATTATACTCCAATAAAGATGTAAAAAAAAAGAAGACTCATTGCCAATGCAGGGAGGGAGGAAGTGGCCTATCCCCCATGTGAATGACTGACATTCATACCTTATTAGTATTTAAAAAGAGAGGCTTGCAGTTTTGTGAGATATGATCTTAATGACTCATATGTTAACTGTCCTGATGCATTTACAAGTCAAACACAAGATCCATTGGGTACCATACAAGGATACCTTTAGTTTTAGCTGCCAAGTTCAATACATATACATGGAGATGCTGTCTGTTTTTAAAGTCATCAACTATCAACTATGCAGCATCATAAAACACTCACCTACTACAAACTTATTTCAAGTAAATGATAACCTTTCCTGACTCTGTTGAACAAAAGAGCTCCAGGAATATGGTTATAAAAAGAGGCTCACAACAAACAAGGATGGCAGCCAGGTGTCACCCTTAGTCCGATTCTATAAATACTTGTGCGTGGTACCACCTGTAAGAAACTCGGCTACATGCTCCCAGGTGGTGATGATAAAGTGAGGACAGGAGAGCAGGGGAGTGGATGTGTGTGGTGGGTAGTGGGAGGCAAGGGGGAGGTGGTGGAGAGGGGGAGAGGTGTTTTGTGAGCCCTACACAGAAAGAAGATAGTTATTTTAGAATGAAAGTTGACCCTCCCAAGAGAGCCTCCTTTGGCAAGGTTCACTTTTCTGAATATTAATTACAGCAAAGACGACGTGTCTGAATAGTAATCATAGCAAAGACGACGTGTCTGAATATTAATTACAGCAGAGATGACGTGTCTGAATATTAATTACAGCAAGAACGACGTGCCTGAATATTAATTATTGCAAAGATGACGTGTTTGAATATTAATTACAGCAAAGACAACGTGTTTGAAACGGTACTTCTTCTTAAGAACCTGTAAAACACAGTGCCATTAATTTTTTATCTAGAACTGAACAGGCATCAGATAGGTTAAGGGTGCCTGATTTCTTCACCATTGCTATTTTAATGGAAGATGAAAAAGGAAATTTAAAAATCTCTCAGAAATCTCAAAAAACGTGACCATCTGTCTACCCCTGGAAGTTTTAGGAAACCGAGTTCAATCTCCTGGTCCAGTGTCTTTGCCAGCAGCTAAGATAACCATCTTCATGAGTGAGGGCTCGATTCGGCCCAAAGGTACCCCAAGCATATTTCCTCTCAAAAGATAAAGGGTCTCCAGCAATTCTGTTTTTTGTGTAGGGTAAGGTAGTGTTTCTCTCCGAACACCCGATAGGAACACACCGCCCCAGTTATCAGATGGCCCCTGCAGGGTGCCCACGTGAGCACTGCACCAGCCGGGAGCTTGACTTCACCTCTGTGCTCAGCCTGGAGACCATGCTCTTGCCAGCGCCTCCATCAGCCGGCCTCACGTCAGGAGTTACCAGCAATAAATCGGCCAGGAATCAGCCATGGTGAAATACAATCTCCCATTACGAATGACCTCACCAGTCATTCTCAGTTGGCAAATATTCATTTAGGGCCACTTTTTACATTTGCATTATGAAAAAGTGATTTAATTTCCATAACTGAATCATGTACACATATTCCAGAGCCCATATTCCAGGGCCCACAGGAACAGGAAGCTCTCTGCCCACTGAAGGAGCTGGGGAGTCATGACGGGTAATGGGCACGACACACTCACGGACTCCCAGGGATGGACGCCAGGCACTTTGAAAAGAGTTGTTTGCATTTTGTTGGTTTTGTTTTGTTTTTCAATGTAAGAAGCTAGAAATGCAATCACTGTACCAAAGAATTTCAGAGCTGCAGAGGACTTCTGAAGCCATATTAGTAAGCTGTTGACTTTTCCTGATTCATAATAAGGCCTAGAGAGATGAACTGCCTTCTGCATTCAGTGGTTTAATAAAATTCACTAGTTACCTCTCATGCACAACACATTCTGCATGTTCAACCCAGGCTTCTGTCTTCTGGGTCAAGACTGTTTCCACTACTCTGGCTCTTGGTATGAAAAGGCACACGACCGCCATCATCACCATATTCACACTCTACACCAGAAACCCAAAGAGTCAACCCTGAAGAATAAAATGATCAGTTTTTACTTGTCTCTGAAGAAGCACTCCAAGGGCCTCAGGGACTTGCTAAAAACCTGGAGCTACAGTACTGCCCATAAGCAAACACTATAGGCATAATGGAAGTCAACAGGAAAATCATATTCAATGGACAGTTGTTCAATCATGCACAGCTTTTCAAGGATGACGCTAATGTGTAAAAAAAAAACGAAGTTGTGAGGACTATGAAAACACAGCGTCAAGTATAATCAACGTCAAAAATTTCAAACCACAGTAACAGCCAAGTAACCCTAGATTATTTAGGCTTTTCTTCTGTCATACCCTGGGGTCATTTGTTTGTTTATTTATTTTTGCAGAATTTCCACCTCATTAAGCTTTGAAGCTAACATTAATACCGTTTTACCTTTCATTGGTAATACAGAATTAAAAAGAATATCTAGGATTAAGATTCTCAGTACAATGAGGTATCACCTCACGCCGGTCAGAATGGCCATCATTAAAATGTCTACAAATAATAAATGCTGGAGAGGGGGTGGAGAGAAAGGAACCCTCCTACACTGTTTGTGGGAATGTAAATTGATACAGCCACTATGGAGAACGGTATGGAGGTTCCTCAGAAAACTAAAAATAGAGCTACCATATGGTCCTACAATCCCACTCCTGGGCCTTTACCCAAAGAAAACTCTAATTCAAAAAGATACATGCACCCCAATGTTCACTGCAGCACTATTTACAACAGCCAAGACATGGAAGCAACCTAAATGTCCATCGACAGATGAAAGAATAAAGGTGATGCGGTATATGTATACGATGGACTATTCCTCAGCCATAAAAAAGAATGAAATAATGCCATTTGCACCAACATGAATGGACATAGAAATTATCATACTAAGTGAAGTAAGCCAGACAGAGCAAGATAAATATCATATTGATAGGATATCGCTTATATATGGAATCTAAAAAAAAAAAGGATACAAATGCATTTATTTACAGAACAGAAATAGACTCACAGACTTAGAAAACAAACTTACGGTTACCAAAGGGGAAAGCGGGGGAGGGATAAATTAGGAGATTGGGATTACCATATACACACTACTATACATAAAATAGATAACCAATAAGGAACTATTGTATGGCACAGGGAACTATACTCAATATTTTGTAATAATCTACAAGGGAAAAGAATATATATACATACATATATATATACACATATATAAAAAACTGAATCACTGTGCTGTACACCTGAAACAACATTGTAAATCAACTATATATAATTCAATAAAATAAAATAATTTAATTAAAAGGGATTCTCAGTAGGAGGGGCAGGGTCTGTAAGAATGTTGTGTACACACACATACAGAAACACACAAACACACACACACACCCTCCATTCTGATAGGCCCCCAGGTACTGCTACTGATACAAGCATGTCACATTCCTTAGAATATTCAGGCAGAAAAGGCTGGTCATCACACACCTAGGAACACGTATGTGCAGTGGGCAGAAAACAGCTGGGGTTAAACACCTGACAGTGACATGAAAAAAAAAGTTCATCATCATTAGCAATCGGGGAAACGCAAATGAAAACCACCATGATATATCGCTTCATCCACTGAAACCGCTATAATCAAAAATTCAGGTCATAACAAGTGTTGGCAAGAATGTAGAGAAATCAGAACCCTCAAGCACTGCTGGCAGGAAGAGAAAATAATGCAGCTATTCTGGAAAACAGTCTAGCAGCTCCTTAACAAGTAACACATAGCGTTACCCTTTGACCCAGCAATTCCACTCCTAGGTAGATACCCAAGAAAAATGAAAACCTAGACCCACACAAAAGTTCATGGCAGCATTATTCATGAGAGCCAAAAGGTGAACACTGGAAACAATCCAAATGTTCATCAGTGGATGAATGGACAGACAAAATGCGGTACATCCACACAATGCGGTATTACTCAGCCATACTGGGAATGAAGTACTGATTCATCCCACAACGTGGATAAACCTTGAAGAAATTAAGCTAAGTGAAAGGAGTCAGTCACAAAAGACCACATATTATATAAAATGTCCAGAACAGGCAAATCCAGAGAGACAGAAAGTAGGTTAGTGGCTGCTTCGGGCTGGGGGAAAGGGAGGTTGAAAGGGGGTTAATGATTGCTAATAGTAGGTACAGAATCCTTTTTGAGGCCAGAGATGGAAAACAGATCTTTTATCCTATGTTTTAACCCCGAGTGTCCTACTGAGAAAGGAAATCTACCCCCAGTGGGTAAGAGCAACCAATCAAACATCAATGTTTGAGCGGGTGTGGGAGAGGGGAGAGGATCAATGTGGCTAAAGCAGCAGACTCAGAGCAGGGCAGGAGGAAACTTCAGCTTGGAAAGGTTAGCTGACACCACACCCTGGAGAGCTGCAAATTCCAGGCAGAGAACACCATCACCCACTGCGGGAATATGAAGGTCACTGCGTACACTCGGGCAGCTGGGTGCTATGACGCTGGGGAAGAAACAGAGTCTTTGAGGAGAGAAGCAACGTGCTGAAAAACGTGAAATCCAAGGAAAAGGAGAGTGACAGCTACATTATGAGGATGAAAATTCGACTTGTGGACTTCCAAAGATACCGATGCCTCAAGTCTTTACAGCTGAATAGAGTTTATACCTAAAGTTGTAAATTGTCAAGGAGCAGAAAGCTGTCTTTCACCAGTAAGGAAGCCCACGTTATTTTTCGGACAAGGGGTCTCTAAAGATAACTGTGAATGTTTAACCCCTTCTTCGATTTACAGCAGCTTCTAATACCCTTTTTCATCCATTTACACTTAATTAAGTTCTCCCTGATGCCTACTTGGCAGGTAATAGGTAAATTCTTTTCAAATTTTCAAATGTATTTCCAAAATGGCACAGCATAAGCCTCTGAAGTTGTAAAACTATAAAAATCTGTCTTCTGACTGTAGTTAACACTGTTGTATGGTTTATCTCAAAGTTGCTAAGGGAGATCCTAAAACTTCTCATGACAAGAAAAACACCATTTTTTTCACCCCTGCCCTTTTTTTTGTATCTATTTGAGATTATGGATGGATGTTAACTAAACTGACTGTGGCAATCATTTCACAATATATGTAAGTCAGCCATTATGCTGGACACCTTAAACGGACATAGCACTGTATGTTGATTCTATCTCAATAAAACAAAGGAAAAACGTCTGTCTTGTCCGAGCTTCAAATAGTAGATGAATCCTCTCATGAAATGCCATCTTCCCTCCTTGGCCACCATGCTACCTGCCTGCTCATTATGAAGCGACCTGCTCCTGGAATTGACACTGTAAAATGCTCCAAGAGAAAGCAGCCCTCTGTGCCCTGGTATTTGAGTACCTGACCACATTCCACCCCAGCAGTGGAAACAGGAGAAAAGGTGAGTACACATTATGCGCTGGATTTCTTTGCTGGATTTATTGCTAAGTATTTTATTCTTTTTGATGTTATTGTAAGTAAAGTTATTAATTTATTTTTGGATTGTTAATTACTAGTTTATAGAAATATAACTGATTTTTTACATTGATCATGTTTCTTGAAATGTTTCTGAATTCATTTGTTAGTTCTAGTTGTGTGTTGGGGGATGTATTTCTTATATACAAGATCATGTAATTGGAAAGTAAATATATTTTCACTTCCTCCCATCCCCCCCCCCAAAAAAAAGATTATGTGCTGGAAAGGGCAGGGTGTCTAAGAGATCTCAACTGGGATTCTCTCTCTGCTGCTCACCAGGGGACAACCTGGGCAGGTTACTGGACCTTCCTGAGCCTGTTTCTTCATGCAGTAGATGGAGTCAGTAAAACTTTGCAACATCTGAATTATCCTTTCTGTGCCAGGTACCACACCTGGCACTCATTTATTGCCTCATGTCACCCTCAGCCTTCAAAGTCAAATAAGAAATGCTGAGGGAGATAAAGCTGTAAGAAAGAGAGATGCCTATGTCACACTGAAATATTACACACTAGCTCTCGTTCACTCAATTCGCCTACTTGTTCAATATACTTGTCCTGCTGTCCGTATCTCTCTGTGTGTGTGTTACCCATCTCTGATTCATTTCATGCCACAGCACTGGATGGAGTGTGAGATACAGCCAGTGACTAAGGTGTGAGATACAGCCGGTGACTGAAATGCTTTGAATTTACGGAAGGAAAAAAGTTCAAGTCTTTTTAAATGAATAGCACAAAGGCATCTGCTGTATATTCTAATAGCTCTGGGAATGGAAGATAAAACTGCATGAACAATATGATTTAGGGAATCAGAGTTCTTTTCATGCATAAATCTACATGTATTCATCTGTATGGGAAATATATTCTCCCATATTCTATTGAGATATATATATATATATATTCTACTGATATACTCCTATTCTATTCATATGAGTTCATACTTAATCCCTGTTATCATTTCTTCCACAACAAAATGTTCTTCAGCATTTTAAGTAACAATGTAAGGGACGTAAAACATTCCATGTGGCTACCATCTTAAGTATCCAGTTATAATAAATGGACATAACAGTCCCTAAATTGGGAAAATGCTTGTTTTATGCATCAAAAACAAAATAAAAAGTTATAATGGTATCGTATTCCTAGAAAAAAAGTTTTAAAAAGTTTTAATATTTAAAAAAATAAAACATATGCCATTTGCAGCAACAAGGATGGACTTAGAGATTATCATACTAAGTGAAGTAAGCCAGACAAAAATAAATATCATATGATATCATTTATATGTAGAATCTAAAAAAAAAAAGAAAGAAAGAAAGATACAAAAGAACTTATTTCCAAAACAGAAAGAGACTCACAGACATAGAAAACAAACTTATGGCTACCGAAGGGGAAGGTGGGGGGACAATTATGAGTTTGGGATTAACATATACACACTACTGCATAAAAAACAGATAACCAACAAGACCTACTGTATAGCACTGGGAACTCAACTCAATATTTTGTAATAACCTATAAGGGAAGAGAATTTGAAGAATATATATAGTTATAAATCAACTATACGCCAATAAAAAGTAAATAAAAATTGATACAGACATTCAAATAAAACAAATAAGATATAGTACTGACAGATTTTAATGCAACCTCAGCTGTCAATTTAGATTTAAGAAAAGATACTGGGAAGTAGATGGCGGACATTAAAAATTCAAGATTATACTTGCAAAACGACATGATATTCTCAAGTTGGGAGCCTAAAGCGATTTTCACACCTATTCTCCTTGTCCAATAAACAAGGGAGGGCCTTTCATAACTTCCCTCTTTTCCCATGCAGTTTACCGCAGCTATCATACTGTAACAGCCACATCCCCTAGAACGTGGAGCACACACATCTCCCTACTCCCTTCCAACAACAAATGGTTCAATTTTTCTTCTAAAACATGGTTAAGCACAGCTCACACATTTCTGACTATTCTTATCAGACTGTCAAAGCGTTTGGGATTTGGATTTTGTTAAGAAAAAGAAAGAGAGAGTTCCCTTGTGGCGCAGTGGTTGAGAATCTGCCTGCTAATGCAGGGGGCACGGGTTCGAGCCCTGGTCTGGGAGAATCCCACATGCCCCGGAGCAACTAGGCCCGTGAGCCACAACTACTGAGCCTGCGCGTCTGGAGCCTGTGCTCCGCAGCAAGAGAGGCTGCGATAGTGAGAGGCCTGCACACCACGATGAAGAGTGGCCCCCTCTCGCCACAACTAGAGAAAGCCCTCGCACAGAAACGAAGACCCAACACAGCAAAAATTAATTAATTAATTAATAAACTCCTACCCCCAACATCTTAAAAAAAAAAAAAAAAGAATCCACCTCCAATGCAGGGGACACGGGTTCGATCCCTGGTCCGGGAAGATCCCACATGCCACGGAGCAACTAAGCCCGTGCGCCACAACTACTAAGTTTGAGCTCTAGAGCCTGCAAGCCACAACTACTGAAGCCCGCGTGCCTAGAGCCCGTGCTCTGCAACAAGAGAAGCCACCGCAATGAGAAGCACGCGCACTGCAACAAAGAGTAGCCCCCGATCGCTGCAACTAGAGAAAGCCCGCACGCGGCAACAAATACCCAACTCAGCCAGAAATAAATAAAACTAATTAATTAAAAGAAAAAGAAATATATACCCAGTTTATGAACATCTGTTTGTATTTCTTTGTTGAAACTAAAGAAGAAAAGCAAGCAATGAAGAGTTAGTAACTGTAGAAGACTGGCTATATTCCTAGGCTATTTTGATTGTACAAACTGCCAAAAATAGGTGTTTTCTCTCCCCATCATACAATGCCCTCCGCATTTTTTTTTTTTTTTTTTTTGGCTGCACGGCTTGCAGGATCTTAGTTCCCCGACCGGGGATTAAACCTGGGCCACAGCAGTGAAAAAGCCAAGTCCTAATCACTGGACCGCCAGCGAATTCCCAACAACATACATACATACATTTATTTATTTAATGTTGGGCACACTGGGTCTTCATTGTGGCATGCGGACGATGCCCCTTTTTGAATCATCTGTCACAAACTTTTTTGTCGCTGTTGGTGAAGGACAGGGATTCTGATTAGACATCAAGACATCTACGGGCACTGAGGAAGTACTTTGATTATTCTTTTAATGGGAGATCAAGATAAATTTTTGTTTTCACTCACTCATATGAACTGAGTTTTTCATTTTGTTTTGGTTGCTTGGTTATAGTCTCCCTCCTCCCTTTTTAGCAAGGAAAAATAAACTGTAAGTTAATTTAGAATTAAGATGACACCCTGATAATAAGTTTTTGGTACTACAAAAAGAAGCAGAGTGAGAATAAAACACAATAACAAAAAAAGAAGCTTAAGGCCTACAATATTGAGAACACCCCCAAGTACATCAAACGCTTGGGTACAAGTTTGAAGAAAGGCTGAGAGCTACTTCATTTTTAGTTCCATTTGATTTATCCGGAGTTTCATGAAATCTGCAAGCCCACTGGCCTAACACATACATGCTATGCCTGCTAGATACGTCCTTGGCTAGCGATGTCTCTCAAAAACCAGGTTGCCTTATAACTTAATTCCTTTTATCTCTCCCAGCCCTTAGCAGGTTCTTCTTCCTGTGGAAAGGAAACATGTCTGCTTAAGAACATGTAAATTTGGACAATGATACTCAGCTTGTGAGGCTGACAGAGTAATGTGCATATACTTAAATGTATGTCTTACCCTGGAATGCTATTCATCTACTCAATAGAAACTGCTAGTAAATATGTGAACACAAGTTCTTTCCAGTATGAAAAACAAAGGTTTTCAACTGCCTAGGAATCTGTTACAGGAAGTAATCTGCTCTCAGATGGGAAGCTGGTTTTTGAATCAGTTCTTCGACAGCACTGGGCCTCTGGCGGTGGGATTACCACCTGGAGGTCTTCACCTGAAGACCCATGCCACTGTGCCAGTATCCAGGGCAAACTGCACTCACCTACTCACTCTCTAGCCATGGTGTCCAGGAGAGGGAGAGCCCTCATTAAAAATACACTCTCGGGGCTTCCCTGGTGGCACAGTGGTTGAGAGTCCGCCTGCCGATGCGGGGGACACGGGTTCGTGCCCCGGTCTGGGGGGATCCCGCGTGCCGCGGAGCGGCTGGGCCCGTGCGTCCGGAGCCTGTGCTCCACGACGGGAGAGGCCACGGCAGTGAGGGGCCCGCGTACCACCAAAAAAAACACAAAAAACAAAAAAAAAAACACTCTCGGGCTTCCCTGGTGGCGCAGTGGTTGAGATGCAGGGGACACGGATTCGTGCCCCGGTACGGGAAGATCCCACATGCCGCGGAGCGGCTGGGCCCGTGAGCCATGGCCGCTGCGCCTGCGTGTCCAGAGCCTGTGCTCCGCAACGGGAGAGGCCACAACAGTGAGAGGCCCACGTACCGCAAAACAAAAAACACTCTCTTTGCCAAACTAGAAATGGTGGTTAGTGTGTTGAAAGCAAGAGAGAGCCGGCTTATATACCAAAAGGCAGGAGAAGGTCAGAGCAGTGATAAGAAATAACTCAGATTGTTTCTTGGCCAGGGCAGACTCCTGAACTGCACTACCCCACAGTGAACAGCAGCTGAATCTCTGAACACTTTTAGATCTTCCCTTTAGAGTTCTTCCTTGTGTAAGAACTGTGTGAGCAATTTAACTTGGAATTCTTTATAAAGCAAAGCTGAGAAATTATTGATATATATTGGCAATGGCAGAGAAGCTTATATTGGAATAATCTTCCCACAGATATTGATACTTACAAGACAATGAAGAGTAAGGAAAAGGGGCAAAATGAGAAGGAGTTTGAACCTTAAAAGAAAGGAACTGGGCTTCCCTGGTGGCGCAGTGGTTGGGGTCTGCCTGCCGATGCGGGGGACGCGGGTTCGTGCCCCGGTCCGGGAGGGTCCCGCGTGCCGCGGGGCGGCTGGGCCCGTGGGCCGTGGCCACTGGGCCTGCGCGTCTGTGGAGACTGTGCTCCGCGGCAGGGGAGGCCACAGCAGTGGGGGGCCCGCGTACCGCAAAAAAAAAAAAAAAAAAAGAAAAAAAGAAAGGAACTACAGTGGATAAGACCCACATTAAATGGCTTTGCCCTTCAGGGGACTCTCTGGGTGGTAGGAGATCACTAGAAGGTAAGCAAAAGACTACAGTCTTAGGATGAAATTTGGGCCATCAGGATGACAAGAAACTGAGGTAGGGTACTCCCATAAAGAGGGAACCAAAGAAGGGGAGCCCCCAAATCTGCATATAAACTACCTTAAAATCCTTGAATGACTCCATAACCAAGCCTTTGTAGGGGACACTCCTAGGAAAGCTCTAAAGGTGTTCAGAGGTTCAGCTGCTGTTCCCTGTGGGGTAATGAGAGTTTCAATCTTGACCAATTAGAGGGGTGCGGCCAACATTTCAAGCTTTCCATTGAAATCACAGAAAGGCCTTGCATCAGGCCCAGGACTTAAGACTTCCTAAGACTAGGGCAAAAACTGAAACAGACACACTCAACAAACCACAAAATCAAGACTTATTAGGCTCAAGGTGGTAAGTTAGTAAATTAACTGCTTGCTAGAACAAAAAAATCAACTCTTCAGAGGATAATAACGGAATACATACACTCAAGAACATATTATAATGCCCAATATATAACAGACAATTACTAGACATGTGGAAAAACAGGAAAATGTGGACCAGAGTCAAGAAAAGCAGTCAGCAAAAGCATATCCCAAGATGATGAAACATTGACAAATAATTTAAAGTAGCTATTATAAATATGACCGAAGACAAAGAAATGGACACTTTTTTTTAAAAGTAGAATTTCTGGAAATAAACTGAAAAGTCAACAAATGGAATTAATGACAGTTTGAAGGTGGCAAAAGAAAGGATCAATGAACTTGAAAAAATAAAATTATTCAATCTGAAAAACAGAGACAATAAAGACTGGAGAGGAAAATAGAGCAGAGCCTCAGTGACCTGTGGGACAACATCAGGTAGGCTAAACTCTGTATAAATGGATACCTAGAGGTAGAAAAGAGAAAAAAATGGGGAAAAAATACTTGAAGAAATAATGGCTGAACATTTTCCAAATCTGGTGAAAAACATTACCTTCAGGTCCAATATCTCAATGAATTACAAGTAAGATAAATACAATTACATTTACCATCATCCAAATGCTAAAAGCCAAAGATGAAGAGGAAATGTTGAAAGCAGCCAGAGAAAAATGAGACACATTATATAAGAGAGCCCAAAGATAGAAATGTCGCCTGACTTCTCATCAGAAAAGGATGGAGGCTAAAAAACAAGGAAATAGTATTTTTAAAGTGCTGAAAGAAAACTGTCAACCTAGAATTCTCTACCAGATATCTGTATCTTTGTCCTTGAAAAATGCTGGTCCCCAAAAAGCCATTTCAAGATAAATGAATAATGAGAAAATTTACCACCTGCAG
This sequence comes from Stenella coeruleoalba, assembly GCF_951394435.1. NCBI lineage: Eukaryota > Metazoa > Chordata > Mammalia > Artiodactyla > Delphinidae > Stenella > Stenella coeruleoalba. The sequence continues at coordinate 33,596,213 of NC_137151.1, read as the reverse complement.
ACCTGCATGGCAAGAAATAAACAAAAGTAGTTATTTGCACTGAAAGGGAAATGCCATCAGATGGAAACTTGGAACTACAGAAAAGAATGAAAATCATCGGAAATGTTAATGTGGGTAAATACGAAAGACTATTGCTTCTTCCTTCCCTTAATTTCTTTGTCAATTGACTGTACAATGCAAAAATCATAGTAGGGTATAGTGAGGTTTAAAATATACGTAGATGTAAGGTATCTAACAACAACAGTACACAGGATAAACATGCAGGATTAACAGAATTAAACATGAAGTTTGTAATGTTAACCCCTAAGTAGACTGTGGTAAGGTAAGAAGGTATATTGAAATCTCTAGAACAGGGGACAGCAAACTACAGCTTAGAGGTCAAATCTGGTCCACTGCTTATTTCTTTAAATAAACTTTACTGCAATACAGCCATGCCATTCATTTAAGTGTTGTCTATGGCTACTTTTGCACTACAACCTCAGAGTTAAACAGCTGCAACAGAGATCATCACAAAGCTAAAATATTTACTATCTGGTGCTTTACATAAATAGTTTGGTAATCCCTTTCTTACAGAGTCCTTCGGTCAGTCTTACGACTTAGAGAATTTTGGGGGGTATCTATAAGGTGGAATAGTAATGATTAGCTTCCACCAAGTCTCTTTCATTTCAAGACAAAGGGACCAACCTTCTGCAGAACATCCACATCCCAAGGTCAGAGGCAGGAAAAAAAAAAGACAATGGGTGTTACTCTGTCAACATGGGCTCCAGCTCATACTTGTGGATTCCAGCACGTTATTATTCTCCTCTGCTTAACATTCATCTTCCCTTCCTGGCTGTCTGACTTATGGATTTCAAGCTCCAGTGTCAAACACAAAGTCTATACTTTACAGAAACTGTTAAACCAGCTCCCACACTGTGTAAGGTCAAAACCCTTCAACAAATCCCTTAATACACACGCACGCATGTAAGCACATGCTTCTGTGTGCGCGCACGCACACATACACACACACACACACACACATAACAAATATCTCCAGTGGTTCTGCTTCTGATTTAATCCTGACTGAGAGATAAATAAAGCCAAATTTGGTTCTTTGGAAAGATGAATAAAATTTAGAATTCCATGGGCTTCCCTGGTGGCTCAGTGGTTGAGATGCAGGGGACACGGGTTCATGCCCCGGTCCGGGAGGATCCCACATGCCGCGGAGCGGCTGGGCCCGTGAGCCATGGCCGCTGAGTCTGCGCGTCCGGAGCCTGTGCTCCGCAACGGGAGAGGCCACAACAGTGAGAGGCCCGCGTACCGAAAAAAAAAAAAACTCAGATGGTAGTACACTTAAGACCTGTGTCTTGCATTATATGTAATTTTGTTCTCACATAAAAATTAAGCTAAGTTCCTTTTAAAAATGTATGCTCCCTCTATGATTAGGAACACAGATGAAGGAACACTATTTTCCTTTGCTAATCTCTATTTATTAATCCTTTGCAACCACCTTCAGAGGAAAAGATGTACTCTCCAATGAGCTCATATGCATCTCAAAATAACAGTGCCTTCCATGGCCTCTAATATTACATGTTTCACCATGGCTGGCCATGACAGGGGGTCCCTCATTTGGGTTGGTTACAAAAGCACAGAGAGAACTGACGTTTAACCTTTCTTCTAGAAATTACAATCTCGGAGTTAAACACTATCTGTTGGGAAGGTGTTTTTTTCGGTCACTGACTGCATCTCGGTGTCCCTTATTTGCAGTAGACTAGTTAATTGTGTATTTAGGGTGCTTGGCTTGAAGCTGAAACAGGGGTTTAAATAATATCCTTAGCTCTAAAATGTATCTGGCACACGTGAAGAGTGAAAAGTCACCAGTCCCAGGAAATAATCAGCCGAAAGACACTCAGCAGAAGAAAGGCTGTGATTTCACTCCTCCTGACTGCAGCCTTTGACAGAAATCACTTGACTTCAATTTGCAATATGCAACCCTGATTGCTCAGCCTATTTGTAATATGTGATGTTCTGCCCGTCAAAATAAGCTTCTAAGTAAGTACTGAGAAGGGAAGATGGTCTAAGTGAGGGAAACGGGAGGAGTGATTAGGAATTTTTCATTCTTCAATATCATGCAGAGGTAATAAACCAAAGGATTGGAGAAGGGTTGCTTCTTGCAAAAGTTATAGCGAACAACCAGTACTGTAAGGAATGAATCTCACTTAACTTCCATTCTGTTCACTAGAACACAGAAACTAACTTAATAGTAACTTGTGCCACAGAACTGCAGATCAACTAGTAACCACTAATGATTTCTATAACTATCTGACAAAACTGCAGGATATGAGCTTGGAGGTATTCACAGAGTTCCACGCAAGTTCAGTGCAAGGTAAGGAGAAAGCCAGGGAGCAGCCCATTGGGAAGAAGCAAAGTTATGTGTTCCAGGGGTGAGTGGTTGCTACAGGAAGGGGACATTGCCCAAGGAGGCCTTTGGGATTAAAGAAAGCTTTGAAGTGAAAACTTTTTTTTTTTTTTTTTTTTGGGCTGGAGACTGTACATATCAAGTCTGAAGTTCTGGAGTAATAAAAGATGAGATGGGAAAAATACTTGATATTTATCTAAATATTATCTAAATACTAGATAAGAGAGGAAGAGAATTTCCAGGAGTTCTTTTAGGTATTCCTGTTTGTCTGGGTCCTCCCACTGTGGAATCAGAACAGAGGGTGTACCTACCCTTATCAACGCTTGACATTCATCTTGCTGAAATAAAGAAGATCCTGATGCAGACACACTCGATTTTAAAAATCAAAGAGCTACAAAACCTTAAATGTAAATCCTGTTTCCATTTATTCAATGTATGAAGTTCATGCAAGTAGCTTTCGAAATCTTAGCCAGTCTGCAGGTCGAGCTCAAACTCTCCCTTATCTGCAAAGCTTTGCAACAGTACTTCCACTCAAAGAGATACCTTAGGCTGCTCGTGAATGTCTATAAAATTTTTACTCCATATTGCGCAGTCTACAACTCTGTCTTGTGTTCGTTTTGTCCTCTAATTGGGGTGTGTTTGTGTGTGCACAACCCCAAAATACTGCAAAGTCAGTAAGACTAACTTCTGCCATGTCAGTGACTATGTATCAGCTTCTTTCACTATTCTCCAGAACAAGAGAACAACAAGGGCTCACACAATTGATACAGGTTTTATGAATTAAAGATGGTGATGATAGTGTTGGTACTTGGAAAGGTCAGCTATGAACCTTAGGGGAGAAGAAAAAATGATAAGCTCATGTGTTTCTGGGCAAGATGGAAGAGTGCTGTCAGAAAGACCTAGGCAAAAATATTATTCTCAAATAAAGACATCACTCTTTCAGAAGAAAGAGGAAGAATCTTTGCTAAATGTCACTGTCTTCTTCCGTTCTTCTGTTGCCTTCTTCATTCAGAAGGAAGTCAGAGTCTTAACCTGCCTTCATGTTTGTTGCTGTGAAATCAACTCAGCTTTACACATTACACCCAACGAGCCCCAATTCCAACCCATGGCCCCAGCCAACCAACACAAACAGCCCCCAGGCACACATATACACTCGACCACCATTACCACCACTACCACCAAGAAAAGCCATCCCTTCCCCCATCCCCAGCCTAGATTCAGTTCTTTGGTATACTTCCAATAACATCCAATCAAAGAGACTCTAAGGGACTACCCAAAATCATCTGTGGTCCTGATTTATGTCATACTGAAAATAGCTTCCAGCACCTGGAAACTTGAAAACTGTATTTAGTTGACATTAATTTTTGATAAACAAGGATCTGTAACTACAGAATTTGATTTATATGCCCAGTTCCCATTATAAATAACTCCTCCAATTATCTGATCACATTCTTAGGGCTGGAAAAAAAAAATTGACATGAATTTCTACAAATAGAAATAATGTTCTAACTCTAAATTTTCAATTATATTATTTATACAAGGAATTCAGTGTTAATACAAAGATATACACATTTATACTCCAAAAGAAAAAAATTGCTTATATTACCTTACAATTTGGATAAACAGAAAACACAACAGACTTAAGGACTTGAAAGTTTTTTTTTATATATAACCTAGGTTATTCTTTTATGTTTCTATTAGAAAAAATTTGAAATATACACAACAGTAGAAAGAATGATACAATAAACCTTTACTACGCATCACTTAGTTTCAACAATTAACAATATATTGTTGAATAGAAGTGACAAGAGTAGACAATCTTGCCTTTTTCCTGATCTTCCGGGAAAAGCATTCCGTTCTTCTCTATTAAGTAAGATGTTACCTGTAGGTTTTTCCCTAGTTTGTTGAGAATATTTTCATGAATCAGTCAGATTTTTTCTCAAATGGTTTCCTGCATTTATTAAGATGATATGTAATCTCTGACCTTTGTTCTATTAATATGGTGTATTATATATAATCTCTGAGTGCTAAACCAACCTTGCATTCCTGGGTTACATTTCAATAAGTCACGATATATAATCCTTTTAATATATTGCTAGATTTGGGTTCCTAGTATTTTAAGAATTTTTGTGCCTGTGTTCATAGGAATTCATGATTTGTAGTTGGTTTATTTGTGATATCTTTGTCTAATCTTTAGTGTCTGCGTAACACTGGACTGATAGAATGGTTGGGAGGTATTCCTTCCTCCTACATTTTATGGAATAGTTTGTGAAGATTGGTATTATATCCTCTTTGAATGTTGATAGAATTCACCAATGAAGCCATATGAGCCTGTATTTCTCTTTGTGGGAAGAGCTTTAAGTACTAACTCAACTTCCTCATTTGTTACAGAGCTAGTCAGATGATTCTGAGTCAGGATGGATTATTCGTATCTTTCTAGGAATTTGTCCAGTTTCATCAAAATTGTCAAATTTGATGGCATAAACTTATTCATAGTATTGCCTTATAACCTTTCTAATTTCTGTGAGGTCATTAGTGATGTTCCTTTTCTCATTTATGATTTTGGTAATTTACTAATACATTACTCTTTTCTTTTTTATCAGTCTAGCTAAGGATGTGTCAATTTTCTTGATCCTTCCAAAGAACCAACTTTTGGTTTCACTGATTTCCTCCATTGCTTTGATTTCTATTTCATTGACTTTTACTCTCATCTTTAGTATTTCTTGATTCCTGCTTGCTTTGGGTTTACTTTGCTCTTCTTTTTATCATTTCTTGGTATAGAGGCATAAGTTATTGATTGGAACCTTCCTTCTTTTCTAATATAAGGATTCCAACTTATAAATCACATTAACATGTTATAAACAATATAATTATTTTATAAAATCTTGAAGAAAAAAACATACATATATCTATCTATAGGTAAATCTATCATATTTACCCAAACATTTACTTTCTCTGGTGTTCTTCATTTCTTTGTGTAGATTCAAGTTACCATGTGGTGTCATTTCCTTTTAGCATAAAGGACAATTTTAGCTTTTCTTGTAAGGCAGGTCTTAGCAACAAATCTGAGTCTTTATTTGTCTGGGGATGTCTTCATTTTGAAGGACAGTTTTGCTGGAAAGAGAATTAATTGCTAGTTTTGCTCTTTCAGCACTCTGTTCAACAGTGTCTTCAATAGTGCCACTGTTTCTGATGTGTGAGTTATTTTCCACTTACTGCTTTCAAAAATTTCTCTTTATTTTCCAACAGTTTGCCTATGATTTGTCTACGTGTGAATCTCTTTGTGTCTATACTATTTTGGGTTCACTGAGCATCTTGGTCACTAGATTAATGTTCTTTATCAATTTTTGGAAGTTTTCCGCCATTCATTCTTTTTTTTTTTTAACATCTTTATTGGAGTATAATTGCTTCACAATGGTGTGTTAGTTTCTGCTTTGTAACAAAGTGAATCAGCTATACATATATATATATCCCCATATCTCTTCCCTCTTGCGTCTCCCTCCCTCCCACCCTCCCTATTCCACCCCTCTAGATGGTCACAAAGCACCGAGCTGATCTCCCTGTGCTATGAGGCTGCTTCCCACTAGCTATCGGTTTTACATTTGGTAGTGTATATATGTCCATGCCACTCTCTCCCTTTGTCACAGCTTACCCTTCCCCCTCCCCATATCCTCAAGTCCATTCTCTAGTAGGTCTGCGTCTTTATTCCCATCCTGCCCCTAGGTTCTTCATGACTTTTATGAGAGACTCTAGGCCCATCCACCTCACTACCAGCCATTATTTCTTCAAATGTTGTTTCTGACCTCTTTTCCTCTCTATCCTGTTGGGGCTCCTATTAAACATCTATTAGTATGCTTGATTTCAGACAGGTCTCTGAGACTACTTTTCATCATTCTTTTACACTTTGTTCTTCAGATTGGATAATTTCTATTTACCTATCTTCAGGTCCACTAATTATTTCTTTTGACATCTCAAATATTGTCATGAGTCCCTTTGGTGAATTTTTCATTCCAGTTATTTCACGGTAAAACTCCAGAACTTCCATTTGGTTCGTTTTTTATAGTTTTTCTCTTTGCTGTGATTCTAATTTATGAGTTATTGTCATCATGCTTTCCTTTAATTTTTAAAAAAATTTATTTATTTTATTTATTTTTGGCTGTGTTGGGTCTTTGTTGCTGCGCGCAGGCTTTCTCTAGTTGTGGCGGGGGGGGCTACTCTTTGTTGCGGTTCGTGGGCTTCTCATTGCAGTGGCTTCTCTTGTTGTCAAGCACGGGCTCTAGGCGCACAGGCTTCAGCAGTTGTGGCACGTGGGCTCAGCAGTTGTGGCTTGAGGGCTCTAGAGTGCAGGCTCAGTAAGCTGTGGTGCATGGACTTAGTTGCTCCGCGGCATGTGGGATCTTCCCGGACCAAGGCTCGAACCCGTGTCTCCTGCATTGGCAGGTGGATTCTTAACCACTGCGCCATCAGGGAAACCCCTCCTTTAATTTTTAAAACGTAGTTTCCTTTAGTTCTTATAACAACTTCTCTGAAGTCTTTTTCTGATAAGTTCAAGATCTATGCCCACTAACAGAGAGCCGCTATTAACTGCTTTTCCCTCCCTAAGTATAGCCTCACTTCCTGTTTCTTTGCCTAGCTCGATATTTTGGATATATGTTGTAGCAGCTCTGGATTCTGTCCACCACCCCCCCACCTCACCCCTGCTGGGAGTTGTTGCTAATATTTCGTTTGTTTAGCAATTTGCCTAGACTTAATCTGGAATCTGTTTCCTCCTTGGTATTTGGCTCTGACGTTCCTGCTCAGGTGTTTTTGTTTTTTAATATCCGTTTTTTTTTTTTAAAGCCTAGAGTCCTAGGGATCACCCCGTGTCTGCACAGCTTAGTAGTCGGCCAAACATTGTTCAGAGATTGGTCTGTTGGTAGGGCATTCCATATTCAGCTGCATTTAAATCCATCCAGGCTTTTATTTTCTGCCACATCCCCTTGTGTTTCCCCTGTACATGCACACAGGTTTATGGTCAGCTAAGGATGAGTAGGCAGCTTGAGCCCTCTCTGGTCTCTCCTGAGCAAAGTTGTGGAAAGCTCATAAAATCTTATGACTGTCTTGTTTCCCAGATCTCCGTATCTGGCTAGTCTTCTGGTTCACTGCTTGCCCCAACCCAGGAAGCAAACTCCATCCAGCTGAGCCCGTGGTGTTCCCATTCATCTGCCAAGATCACTACTGTTACTGACTGGACATGGGATTTTCCTCTGCTCTGCTCCAAATCAAGTCAACCCCCTCTCTATCAATCAAGCTGTTGGTTTTCTCACATTGCCTTTCCCTGGTAGGCTGAGCTGGGGTAGAAAACAGCAGCAACTCCAGGCAAAAGGCTATCAACTCCCATTGTTCTAATGCAAAATTCCTGAGTTTCTCACAAGTAATTGCTTCTCAAATTGATGGATGCCTTTTGCCAGTTTCCAAAGCCGTGAAATGATTATATTTGACACGTTTGTCCAGTTTTATTATTGCTTTTTTTAAGAGAGGATCTGCCAAGCTACACCTTCCACCATACTGGAAGTTCTGACCCCAATACACATGGTGTCTTCAGAAAGAACTACAAATATTATGCAACATAAAAGTGTAATTTCTTCCTATTAATTTTCATCTATCTTCCCTTTTCTGGATTCTATAAGCTCTTATCATTTGAATACAGATTTTTTTTCTTTTCCTCATCAAATAGCAAATCTATTTTAGTGAAGTAAAAATGACAGAAGAAAGAGAGGTTACATGAAATAGATAGATAACATCTGCAGAATAAGGTCAGTTGTAAAAAGATTCTCTATTTTTGACTGTCTCTTGTACATACTCTGTAAGGAATAAGAAAAGTGGGTTTTTCTTTCAAGTATTAAAATTAACTCCAAACGATGAAAGGGAGAAGGAGAAACAATGCAAAAAGAAAGGGGAAGCAAAAGAACCTTAAGTTCTAGTCCTATGCTACAAAGAAGAAGAAATAAAAAAGAATATTTAAACTTCTACCGACAAAAATTTGAAGCCAAGGATATTAAGAACAGGAAATTCAGAAAAACTCAATGAGCCAGACTCTCCCTCAATACCAAACCAAGTAATTTAATATTTGGTGTTTATTTAGTGCCCACAAATTCCAGAAAATGACTCTCAGGTTCAGCCTGTTATATATGGTTTTAAATTGTGTACGGTTTTTTGAGTACCAGGTGTCCATCCCCGATTCCCGGAAACACAGATGTGTGAAGAACACAGCAACTCAAAGACAATTGGCTCTGCCTACCATGCTACACAAAATGTAATGAATTTAGTCTGTTCCCCACGCTTTTTTCCTCTACCTCACCTCTTTGCCTAAATGGCCAAGAACATAGTATTTCTTTGTCCAAAGAGTCAAAATTCAAATAAGAACAAACGTGTGCTTGAGGCTGTCAAATACTACTAGATCACCTCCAAAGGATTTCACCTTACTTTCTACCTCCCAAATCACTTGCAGTCATTTTTGGGTCCCACTACAAACCGTAAACCCATAGATCTCTATGATTTGGAGAGAATGCTGTGAAACCATCTAACCATCCCCCCTATCCTGAGACAGAACTTACATTAAGACAGAGGAATATTTGTTGCATTATGGTTAAGAGACTGAGCTGAAAGACAAACAGTACCTTGGTGTAACTCAAGCTTCCTGAAACTACTCTGCTGGGCCTCAAAGCTGCCCAAACAGCCATCCTGATGCTTCCAACAGAAACTCTGAACGGCCTTTTCCTGTTTGACTGAAGCCAGTGACATCATCAACGAACCACTGTCAGGCCACTACTGCTGCTCCTATAATCCTTGGAGAGAATCTATGTGATGTATCAAAATGGAATGAATACGCTTGGTAAAATGATCATAAAACCACCTGCCAAAATCAAGGCGGAGAAGAGTGAGAATAAAAAGAAGGCCAACAGAGGGACAAATATTTTCAGTGCCATGAAGATTTCTTTCCAATTACATCCTATTTCATAGCTCTCATGTTTGGAAGCTACTGAAGGAGGATCCCCAAATGACTGCATCTTCTCTGCCTGACTGAAGAGAGCCACGTAACTGACTTGGGCCCACCGACCTCCATCCCCACCCCCAGTCCCGCAAGACTCCAGCAGAGACTTCTAGCACAGTCTGGCTCTCCTGTGACTATATTCAACTTATATCCATAATTCCTACATTTTCTGGCCACTCCAAGTCTTCTTTTCTGGCATCTTCAAAGACCTTAAGGGCCACCAAATGTCAATCAATGTATGGGTACCCATAAGTATACATCTGGACCTGCCTTTTATAAAACCACAGCCCTCAGCACGCAGGATTACAATCCATTTACATAGAAGCCGACCTGCAGTGGGATGTACATGGGCTAAAAATCCTTTGTTAGACTATATATTTCTAAGCTGTCTCAGAAATATGAGCATCCTACCCTGAGTACTCCATCCTAGTGGTTTCTCAGGCAAAGTCACCCAGCATCCCAATAAAATCCTTATGTTGAGACTTGGAAACAGATGAAACGACAAATGAAAAAATTAAAATGAAGACAGTTACTTTACTGCCAGCATGGAGATCTTCCCACTACTTATAAGGTCTATGGGGCTAGAGAGCGGGTGCAGCCCTTAACCACGGCCTGAAATAGTGCAGACCAGTCACCGTGAAAGAAGACAGAACACAATTTCATCTCACTTCTGTGTCCCTCACTCAGAGGCAAAAGGATTGCGGCCACCAGAAAAATGCACAGGATCTCTCTGCTGGATGGGAAATGCTGTGTGAAGCAGTCCAAGGACTAGTCCCTGCTAGATGTACCTTCCATCCATTTGGACATTGAAGCACCCAGAGAACAAGCAGGCAGGAATCCGGAAGGGGAACAAAGGGAGTGAGTTATCTGCCAGAGCGTGTGGTCCAACCCTCTCACCTCCCCACCATCTTTCTCACTTGTGGCATCATGTGAGAGAAGGGACAGAGAGTATGGACAGAAGGGGCCTCACCTCATTACAGCAAAGCCACGATCACAGACCTGGGAGTGGCTGCATATCCACGTGTCAGCCTAGCTTCCAAGGGCTCAGCCACTATCAAAATAGACACTTTTCCAGCTTGGCTCTTCTTCAGTTGAAAGGAGGAGAGAGAAGGAGAAATAAAAAGAGGAAGGGAAGGAGGAAGAAAAGGGTAGATATGTGGAAGAAGAGGGAAGAAAAAGAAGGGAGCAGAGCACTTACTTACTCGCATCAACATCTACAGGCTTGTGTAATTTCCCCGCGTACTTATTATCCTAAAATCACAGCACAAGTAACCAGCCTAGTGCTTGGAACCAAGTGCCCGCTGATAATGGATTCATTTGCAATTTAATGAATCTACCAGCCATTTTCAATTTTCATATTTTCCACTCAATGAATAGTAACACTTATTATCATATACATGTTATAAAAACAGGCAGGAGAGGCCAGGGTGCACAGTGGTACCCAAAATGAATCGTAATTAAATGAGAAAAGGCTACCTCTCCTGTGTGAAGGTTTGCTAAGGACCTGAGCTCCCCTGGAGACATGCTTGCTTGCTATTTTCACCAGTGACAACAGTGGGTTTGCCCTGAGCCAGGCACCTATCTGGGAAGGGGTGACTGGAGACTCATGACCTCTCATCTGAAAGCTATTTGCGGAACCCACCTTGAAACACGGCCTTCCAGGTACCTGTCTGCCCTTATCAATTAGGTATCTGGGCCAACTGCAGTGGTTTTTCAAAGAGCTGCAAGAACAGGGGGTCATATGCTTTGATAAACACCCCCTGCATGGCAGGGAGAGCCTACAGCACAACCAGTGGGTGCTAGAGTCGCCCATGGAAACTCCAAAGAGAAATTCAGCCACCAGCTATGGTCCAAGGCCAAGAATAATGAGGAAAATAGATCCTAATGGGGGAAAAAAACACTAAGTGATATCTGGGATCCTGGAATGGTCGGGGTAGGGGGGTGGGAGGGGATAAACCTAAATTCTATTAAAATCACAGAATTTTGTAGTTGGAAGACCTTAGAGAGAACCCAAATCATCTAACTCCAAAAGTAAACAAAGCAGAATCTGGCTTATCCTCGAGTTAAAACTCCATTTAGCAGAGCTGGCAAGAGAAGCAACCTCTCCTGTGACCGGATACAAGACGATGGACTAGAAAGAGCTTGGAGTCGGGTCGCAGGTGTTCCAGTTAAGAGTGGGAGAACTTGGGCTTCCCTGGTGGCGCAGTGGTTGAGAGTCTGCCTGCCAATGCAGGGGACGCGGGTTCGTGCCCCGGTCCGGGAGGGCCCATGAGCCATGGCCGCTGAGCCTGCGCGTCCGGAGCCTGTGCTCCGCAACGGGAGAGGATGCAGCGGTGAGAGGTCCGCGTACCGCAAAAAAAAAAAGAGTGGGCGATCTTGAGCAAAGGACACTCCTCCCTGCTGTCCTCCAAAACAGAACTAGGAGGAATATTCTAGGACTGCTTCCTGAGGTACACTCTGTTCTGTGAAGACACAAGCACGATCCGAAAACTCGTCACTAAATGAGGCCATGTTTCCCTGCCGAGGTAGTGCAAGGTTTCCATTTTACTCATTCATTCTAAGGGGGCCCAACCCTTTCAACATATTAAAAATGTCAAACTCCAGACAAAAAAATATGATATGTATGTACGTCAACCCAGCCTGGCCTGACCCAGCCTGCTGGGTGAATGAATTTGAGAGGGGAACCTTCTAGATAAACAGTCATGGAAGGTCCCAGAATGGAGCAAACTCTATGACTGCTGATAAACAGGCAGAGACAAAGCACCATGCTTAATGCAGCCTGAGCAACCACCAGATACAGAACATGCACAGATTCTAGCAGGGCCCAAGTTTTATAAGCTGTTAGGAACAATCGACTAGACAAGTAATCGTAGCAGCTGCTATCACAATTAGCATCAATATATTCTCCCAGGGCTTCCCTGGTGGCGCAGTGGTTGAGAGTCCGCCTGCCAATGCAGGGGACACGGGTTCGTGCCCCGGTCTGGGAGGATCCCACGTGCCGCGGAGCGGCTGGGCCCGTGAGCCATGGCCGCTGAGCCTGCGCGTCCAGAGCCTGTGCTCCGCAACGGGAGAGGCCACAACAGTGAGAGGCCCACGTACCGCAAAAAAAAAAAAAAAAAATATATATATATATATATTTTTTTTTTTTTCTCCCAGCAGCCAGTGAACGACCCCAATTCGGCCTGCAGGGCTCTCAAACCTCAGCCTGTATCCCTCTCCCCCTTACGCACTCACTGCCCTGCGGCCGCACTGGCCTCACCTGGACCTACAGAAATGCTAAGGAACATCCCGACTCCTAGACTCTCTCCCTGCTGTTTCCTCCGTCTCCAACGCCCTTCCAGGCAGTGAGTGGCTCCCTCACTTCATTCAGATTTTGGCTCAGAGACCTTCCCCACCCAATCTAAATACACTCTCAATCAGCCTCAGGTCATTTTCTCTCTCTTAAACTTGCTTTATATTTTTTATCACACTTATCACTACTTGACATTATTATATGCAAACTTGTTCATCTACTGCCTGCCTTACTTGCTAGAATGTAAGTTCCCTGAAGGGAGGTTCCTGTCCATTTCATTTTGCATTATGTCCCAGTACCTAGAAGACGCTGCACAAACACTTATTGAGTTACGTAATAAATTTTCAGACTCCACGTGCCCAATCTAATCGTGAACTGGTCTCGCCCTGCTTGGTTCCACTGATGAAGTGTTCTCTGCTATGCTTTTCTACCACGACTGTAAAGTGCTGAAGAAACTGGTTTTGCTTTGCAGTTTGGTCTCTCTAGTATATTTTTCTCTGCTGGCAACAGATACCAAATAGAGAAGAAGCCACAGAATCAGCAAATTCCTCTGTCACAGTGATTGACTATGCATGACCGGCCCGCCGGTGCCCATTTTCGGGGCGGGGGGGGCACCCCTTTCAATGCAAAACCAGCCACAGTGGATGCATGTCCAGTGGAAAACCGAAGGGTGAGGGGGAGAGGTTTTAAAAAACAATTTATTGGGTTGGCCAAAATGTTCATTTGGGATTTTCGTAGGATGTTATGGGAAAACCCGAACGAACTTTTTGGCCAATACCGTGTGGGAGGGGCGGTCAGAAATCAGTACAAACCCAACATTACATGACTAAGACAGGAAGGGATGCCTCGTTCGTGTGTGGAGCGAAAACAGGAAGGAAGAAGAGTGTGACAGAGGAGCGGGGGTGAGCAAACCACTGGCCCCATATTTATTGCACTGTAAGTAGAATTGATCTGTCACCTGCTTCAATCTCCCACACAACCCTCAGAAAGGCAACACAATCAGAGGAATACAAAGGAGACAGCTCCTGTTAGAAACGATAAGAGCCGAAGCTCAAAACACACTACAGTGCATCAAGTGGCCAAGATAAAGCTGGTGGGAGCAGCTCTTCTTGGTTTCACCTCATTGGTTCAAGCGTACGCTTTCTGAAAGAGTGGGCCAACATGAGAATACGTGTGTAGAATGATCCGACACCAGACAGCCTGTCTTGAATTTGCATAGCCTGCAAGGTTCCGAACGTTTTGAGAGCCAGCCCTGAGAATAAGCCGTTTTGTTGGGGGTCAGTATCCAACACCGCTCCCAAGTTTGGCGATTTGCTAGGAAGACACAGCTAACATCTGTTACAGCAAAAGCAAAACCAGCAAAGGGAAAGAGCGCAGGGGGCTGAGTAAAAGGAAACGAGGCACAAGCTTACGAGTCCTCTCCTGGTGGAGTCACGCAAGATTCAGTTGATTCCTCCAGCCACAGTTTGCAACAACACGTGTGAAATGTTGTCTAGCTCGTTAGAGACTCGATGCCCTGGGTTTTTATTGGGGGCTGGTCACACAGGGACCCTCCGCCTAGCAGAAGCCAAGACTTGAAACTCCCAGAAGGGAAGCAGGTGTTTGGCAAAAACTACATTGTTTGCACAGGTCATTTAGGCACAGAGAGCCACTCCTATCAGGACATGGTAAGAACCCTCCTGAAATCCAAGTCCCCAGATGCCAGCCGTGGGCCAACCTTGCAAGCAGGCCTTTCTAAGGACAACAGCCTCGGGAGCATAATGTGAATCCTTTCTGCATAGACAGCCCTACACCGTACCCAAGTCTGTCACCTCTATACACGCATGACACACAGGGCACTGCTGCCAAGATGCCCTGCCTCACGTAACGTGCAAGATTGTGGGCGGGAAGCAGCAGCTGGCAGCCTTGCGTCCGGGCCACTACCCAGGCACTGTCGTTGGCAGGGACTCTGGAAGAGCCACAGAGGAGTTATCAGCACCCAGGAAGAGAGAGGAGGTCTCCCAGTGCACAGAGCCCAGCAGTAGCTCTCCGCCCAAAGTCAGAGAGGGAGAGGCGGGGCGCACTGCAGAAGAGCAGTCCCACCGAGCACAGGCCGTGCAGTGGGGGGCCAGCCACATGGGACGCTCAGCCCCCAGTGCAAGCACAGCCCTGGAGAAGTGGGTGGAGGTGACAGCCACAGGGGCAGATGTGGAGAAGTCACAGAAGGAACACTGGGGCCCTGCAGACAAGAGAGATGAAGGGCATCCAAAAAAGACTGGTGGTTGAAACATATAGAGAGGCTGTCAGCTTCCACATGCTAACTGCTGGCATCCATCCATCTGCTGGTTGTCTTCGCAATGCTTTGAAAACGGTGACAAAACGAGGTTTGAGCAGGTTAAGCCCATGCTGTACATCTGATATTTCCAGAGGCACGGGGAGTAGGGGAGAAGCGTGGAAAGGGAAGTGGGGTGGCTTTCAGGTAGCATGTGGCTATAAGAGCAATATTCTGGAACCCTCCTGCACCGTTGGTGGGAATGTAAATTGGTGCAGCCACTACAGAGAACAGTATGCAGGTTCCTTAAAAAACTAAAAATAGAACTACCATATGACCCAGCAATCCCATTCCTGGGCATCTATCTAGAAAAGACGAAAACTCAAATTTTAAAAAATACATGCACCCCAATGTTCATATTAGCACTATTTACAATAGCACAGACAGGGAAGCAACCTAAATGTCCATCAACAGATAAATGGATAAAGAAGATGTAGTACATATATACAATGGAATATTACACAGCCATGAAAAATGAAATAATGCCATTTGCGGCAACATGGATGGACCTAGAGATTATCATACTAAGTGAAGTAAGTCAGACAGAGAAAGACAAATACCATATGATATCACTTACTTGTAGAATCTTTAAAAAATGATACAATGAACTTATTTACAAAACAGACTCACAGACATAGAAAACGAACTTATGGTTACCAAAGGGGAAAGGGGGAGGATAAATTAGGAGTTTGGGATTAACAGATACACATTACTATATATAAAGTAAACAACAAGGACCTACTGTATAGCACAGGGAACTTTATTCAACATCTTGTAATAACCTATATTGGAAAAGAGTCTGAATAAGAACATACATACATGTGTGTATATATATATGTATATATGTAACGGAATCACTGTGCTCTATACCTGAAACTAACACAACATTGCAAATCAACTATGCTTCAATAAAGAAAAAAAAAAAGCAATATTCCTGGAAACCAGTTATCTGGGAAATTCAGAGAAGGGTGGACTGACCAGGTATTACACTCACATACACCATTTGAAGAAAGATGACTGCCACTGTCATCTTATTTGTTTTTGCAGAAGGCATGACAATCCCACTTATTAGTTTTTATTCATAAGAACAAGGAACCATCCATCTTCCTGAGCCTTTGCAAATACTTATATAGTACAAAGCAACCAACAAACATCTAGTTCAAGGGTTTGTGAACTCTTCTTTAAAAGAGCCAGATCATAAATATTCTACACTTTAATGGTCTCTGTCACAACTTCTCAACTTCTGCCATGAAAGCAGCAAGAAGGTAGCCATAGGCAACACGTAAACAAATAAGCCCGACTGTGTACCCGTAAAACTCTGTATTTACATAACAGGACGTGGGCTAGATTTTGCCCACAAGCCATCATCATTTGCTGACCACTGCTCTAATTTATATATAGAACTTGTGAGAGGCAGAAACAGGTCTTGGACGGCCATTTAGGTTTTTAGTTGAACTGCTGTTGACCTATCTGATAAGAAATGCATATAGAGCATTTCAGGTCCCTCTATCCTCACAAGAGACTACTAGAGCCACGTCAGGGAGACAGAATCACACAAAGCTAACAAATATAAAGGAGGCCTTCACTTCCAGACACCAGGATTCAAACTTCAGTGAGTGCTCAAGAGACTAAAACCAAAAAAGGACATGAACAGGATATATGTGAAATATACAAGTCTCATGAAACATATGGAAAACATCCAACCTCTCTAGTAATCAGAGAAACACATGTAAAATATCATTTTCTATTTATTATGCTGGCAAAGTTTTTTTTTTTTAAAGGAAACTACCAAGTATTTAGACAGAGAATGTAAAACAGGAATATTCAGACATTATTGGTGAGAGTGTAATTTGTAATGGCTATACTTCAGATGCTTATATTAGAGATTTCCAGTCAGAAACAGCGATCGTTTACTCCCTGGAACCAAAAAAGGTTCTGGATCTAGAACAGCAGAAAGGGTAGAGAAGTGGGGATAAAGTCCCTACTCCAAGTTTTAAAAGGCCCCAGTCTCCAGCTCTGTGACAGAGTTTTAGCAGTGATGCTTTTGGTCCCCTGGGCACTGAAGGATTCATCTCTGAGGAAAGTAACCAGAGAGAGAAAAGACTAATCCATGTGTCTGGGGTCGTCTTGTAATGTCCTCTAGAGTTCCTGTGAGGGGTCCAGCCGCTGTCAATCCTCAACCATCACCAAGCCCTGTGCTCCCCATAGCTTCCCCCTCCAGTATGAAAAAACATGCACAGGTTACCTGACATTTGAGAAAACATTCTAACGTGAAAGAAACCAAAACAAACTCATAAATAGAAAGAAAGGGACAGAACAAGAACTCAGAGGAAATAGAGATTACACAGAAAACAGAAAACAATTTAACAATATTTTTAAAATATAATAAATATCTGACAGATACCAAGAAATATATTGATTCAGGAAACCAGAACAAGAACAGGATGCTATTTTTTTTTTTTTTTTTTTTTCCGGTACGGGGGCCTCTCTCTGTTGTGGCCTCTCTCATTGCGGAGCACAGGCTCCGGACGCGCAGGTTCAGCGGCCATGGCTCACGGGCCCAGCCGCTCTGCGGCATGTGGGATTTTCCCGGACCGGGGCACGAACCCGCGTCCCCTGCATCGGCAGGAGGACTCCCAACCACTGCACCACCAGGGGAGCCCAGGATGCTATTTTTTCTTTTAAAAAAAGAGGAAACTTGAGAGAACAAGCACTCTTGGAAATGAAGACTGAATAGAAGAATTAACACATTTAGTAAAGGAGCTGGATATAAAGTTGAGGAAATCTTCCAGAAAATAAAGCAAAAAGATGAACAGAGGGATAATAGGAGAGAAAAATTAGAAGTGAGGAGAGGGGAAATCAATCACAAGTGCAAATTCCAACTAATGTTCTAGAAGAAAAAGTAGGGGAAAATGGGGAGCTGGGCAGGGGGCAGGGAGGACGAGGGACTATAAATATAATAGTTCAAGAAAAGTTCCCAAACAAGAAAAACATAAATATCCCAATGCAAAGAGTCAGAATCATGATGAAATACAGCCCACACCAGGCATAGGAAATGCAGAGAACAGGGCAGGAAGCGAATCCCACAAGCTTACAGAGGGGCCACAGGTCACACCCAGGTACGAGAATGCCACCAGACTTCTCAAAAATAACACAAAGGAACAAGGTCTTCGAATTTTTAAGAAAAATAATTTTCAGAGTTAGAATCTTATATTCAACTAATTTTACATTCAACTAATTTATCATTCAAGGTACAAGGAAGATATTTTCCATTTACTGAGGCTTACTGTGGTGATCATTACGCAATATAGGCAAATATCAAATCATGACACTGTACACTTGAAACTAACATTATATGTCAGTTACATGTCAATTAAAAAAGTATATTTTCCAACAGTCAAAAATTTTCTCCCTATGTACCCTCATCTCCTCAGTAAACTACCTGAAGTTGAGCTTTACCTGGATGAGGTAATAAACCAATTTTAGAAACACACTGAATCCAGGAAATAGAAGACCCAGCACAAAAGAGAGGGAAAGAGTCTTCCCCAGCGTGTTAGAAATAAGGCAGCCCCAAGACAACAACCGAATAGGAGGCCCAGAAAGACCAGGCCAGACTGCAACAGGAGGGCAGGAGGCTCCAGGAAGAAGGCTGCTGAATAAAAATGCATCCAAGACACTATCTGATCTGCTGCCCAAATTAAGAGGGATTCTGATGGAAAGTTCAGGGCTGAATTTTGATGAGGGCAAGAATTTTTGTTGGTTTTGTTCAATGATGTATTCCCAGGACCCTGAAAGTAATTAGTAAATATTTACTGTACCTATTAAAACGAAACAAATATAAAAAGTAAATTATTAACTGGGAAAAACAAAAAGATGTATCAGGAAGGCAATTCAGTATCATACCACTTTACTGGAGAGCTATTCAGTATCTTTATAGCTTAAGCACTGACAGCTGATTTAACTCTAAAAAAAAAAAAATCAAGACAATAGGATTCTAGAGGATGGGGAGAGAAGTGTGTGTGGAAGGGGTTCCTGGCCACTGTGGTATGTAGTGCTGGAAAGCTATATTCCCATCTTCCACAACAGAAAACCAGTAGATAACGTTGAAAACTACAAGATGAGGAAAAGCAGCATATATGTCTTAATGAGAAATATGAAGATATATATTGGAAGAAACAACAAAATAGAGCTAAAGGTATTTACATTTGTCAGGGGGAGGGAAAATGAATAAATACAAGACAGGCGACGGGCTTTGTAGAAGTCTTGTATTATTTGACTTTTAAATTTAGATGCATGCGGTTTCCCTGGTGGCGCAGTGGTTGAGAGTCCGCCTGCCGATGCAAGGGAAAAGGGTTCGTGCCCCGGTCTGGGAAGATCCCACATGCCGTGGAGCGGCTGGGCCCGTGAGCCATGGCCGCTGAGCCTGCGCGTCCGGAGCCTGTGCTCAACAACGGGAGAGGCCACAACAGTGAGAGGCCCACGTACCGCAAAAAAAAAAAAAAAAAAAAAAAAAAAATAGATGCATGGCCTAATTTGATAAAAATAAAAATTAAACCTAAGAAAAGGCTTACATTTTAGGCCTAGCCATTTGATAGCTAAGAAACTCTCCCAGGAGAATAATCAGATGTGCAAAGACCTATGTTCACTGCAACAATCTTCTTAATAGAAAAAAAAGGGGGGGGGGATCTATTATTTCTTTCATAATAGAAACTATTAGGGATTTAGTTAATGAAATAAGAATGAAATATTATGTTGTTATTTAAATAATCAAGCTTTTGAAGAATAATAAAAACAATAGAATGCTCCTTTAAAAATCAGGATTTAGAAACTATACAGAGTACAAGGATAGTTTCCATATGCATAGAAAAAAGAAAAAAGCAAGTATATGTTAACAGCTATGTGCTCTAGAGAGTAGGATTACAGGTCATTTTTCTTTCTTATTTATACTTTTCCATATCTTCTAAATTTCCTACAGTGAATTTGTATCACTTGGTCAAACACTTTTACAGTGTTTTTAATTTATAAAGCAGGAAAAAAATATAAAAACTGGAAAACAATTCTTGGTATTTTTCTAGAGAAAATGACCTCATTTGAAATACTTAATGGTTAAGAAAAAAATAAAAGGGTAATCAATGCACAAGGGCAAAAAGACAAAAATAAAAAATCAAAACCCACAAAATAAAGTACGTCTGGTGCCTGAAACACAATCACACTGGAATCGCCAAATAAAGGTCCTGTCTCTTCGATTACCTTCCATTGTTGAGCCTTAAACTGGTCTCATCTTTTAAAACACCCTGGATGTGACCTTTTGGCTTGAGGGTCAGTGAAATCCTATTGTCCCAGCTGTGGGCAGCATCTCTGGATGTGAAGTTTAGATCCAAGCCAACCAGGATCTGAGTCCCAGCTCAGGCTTTCACCAATGTGGGCAGATTATACACTCTCTCCTACCCTGCTATTCCTTGTCTATTAAATTGGGATAATTATTTTGCAGGTCTGCTCTGAGAAAAGAACTATTAAAGTACTTTAAAATGATTATTTGTAGGGCTTCTCTGGTGGCGCAGCAGTTCGGAGTCCGCCTGCCGATGCAGGGGACGTGGGTTCGCGCCCCGGTCCGGGAAGATCTCACATGCCGCGGAGTGGCTGGGCCCTTGAGCCATGGCCGCTGAGCCTGTGTGTCCGGAGTCTGTGCTCCACAACGGGAGAGGCCACAACAGTGAGAGGCCCGCATACCGCCAGAAACAAAAAAGATTATTTGTGTCTGGGACATAGTAATCCACCAATAAATGGTGACTATTTTTTTGTTCTATTTTATAAACACCTCACAAATTAAATCTGTTTAGCCGTAGTCACTGATAGAAAGTACACACTCATCCACTCACTGACTCCTCCCAGACTTAACTATGGGCCATGTGTGCTCAGTTTGAGAACGGGCAAAGGGACAGACTGATTTCAAAGAGCTACACAGCAGTGACTAGCTCACCGTGTCAAATTTTTACAACTTCATCCTTTATTAAGAAAGTGGCTATCTCCAAGGGAACTTGATCAACTTGCAAAGGATTTGCGAGCTCTTTTTACAAATCACAGATGAAGGTTCAAGAGGTACAAGAGATGTGCAGTGTGAATAACAAAAAGCTATACCTTTGTAAATTAAATCAATCAGAGCAGTATTAGTTAGACTGACCTTTACCAAGGTCAGGGTGTTACATCCACGCAAGGCATACCTTGATGATTATTTTCATCAGGGCTTTAAACATTTTTAATAGTGTTTTCAATGACTCTGCTTGTAGTTTCTAGCCCCCAAATCTGTAGGGTGTCAAAGTATAAGTATGACGTAGATTTGAAAGATGCGGAAAGTTGGCACCATTATCAAGAAACTGTTGAGAAGACCAGAGATGAGCGAATGTTTCTCCTCCATTCAAACGTGGTAGAGGAATAAGATTATAAAAAGTAAGAATAAGCTTCCTGTTCATTCCTGGCAAAATTCTAGAGAAGACTACTATACAGACAAGAGTAATTAGAATACCAACTAAACTATCATTATCCACAACTCTCTCCCTCCCCCTTTTTAAAGGGGTACCAGATCAGGAAAGGAGGGAAGGGTGAAATGTCCTGACATGACATCTTGATGTTAGTCTTTTAATGATAGCCTTGTGAATAAGATTGGAAAGTGATTGACTAACTGGTTGTATTTGTACCTGGTCCAGCAATTACACCAGAGCGATACTGATCAATGGACCCACTTCAACCCAGAAGTTGCCTCTAGTGCGATCGCCATGCCTCTGCTCTTCAACTCATTGACTGAAAGCCAAAGTGGAAATAATGATGACCCACTTGGAAGAAAAAACTAATAATTCAGAAGACAACAAAAACTTTAAAGAGTCAATAGGAGGGTAAGGTCCCTCTTTTCTTCCAAGCTCCAGACTACTCAGCTACTTTTTGGAGGAATGAACACAGCTGTGGCATCCCACCATAAGTGGAGAGTCTTGGCAAACTGGAGCATGCTCAGAGGAGGGCACTGGGGCAAGGGGTGGAGACGCCACACACCAGGAATGGACTGGTGACAGACCTGACACGGTGAGGAGGTACTGCCTGAAAAGGAACACTCTGTAGACACATGACACAAGTCTCCAAAGAATAGGAGTTGTTCTAGAAGGAGAAGCCAAGGTCAGCAAGTGAAAATACCAAACTAAACTGCCCCAAGCCCAGCTGGTTATCCTCTACAGTGGTTGAGCCCTCCCAGGGCCAGAGCTCATGGGGCACAGGTGGTGCACTGCACTCCGGGGAGCACCGTTCATTTAGAGCAATGGGCAGCAAGCTTTTTCTGTAAAGAGCTAGAGAGTAAATATTCTCAGCTCTGTGGATCCTATGGTCTCCACCACAACTTCTCAATTCTGTATCTGTAGCACAAAAGCAGCCATATATGGAAATAATTGGATTCTAACACTTTATTTAAAAAACATGTGGTTGGCCAGATGTGGCCAGTGGGCCATAGTCTGCTAACCCCCTTATATAGACTATGAGGTCCATTGACGTTGTATAAGATCTAGGCTAGAAGATCATCCACCCAGGGTTTCAGAAGGTTGCAGTCCCTCAATTTGGGGGAAAGGTTAGAACATCCAAGTCTCTTCTACTTCTAAAAGTCCATGAAAATCTGGCTATGAAAGAAAAAACAGAAAAATCAGATGATCTCACAGTTAGTTCTGATAGCAGTAGGTCTAGAACCCAGACCTCCTGTATCCCTGGTCCTATACTCCTTCACCGTGGCACACAGTTCCAAGCCTGGCATTCCTCAACTTGTGGCCAGCTTACACTCAGAAATCTTTTGAAGGCCAGCCAGTCACGTATTCTCAGAAACCTTCTTGCACTGATGCCCATGTCTTTGCATCCCTGATATCACACAGAGAGAACCCAGTGGCCAGGAGAATCCGTGCGATTCTCTCCTTTGGAGACCAAGGACAGAGTAGGCAGAGACTGAATGTCACCTGTAGAAGAGTTTCTTGTGGAGCCTGGGAAGCAGGGCCAGACTTTCACCTCATGACTCCGTGTGTCCAAGATTTATTTCATCTTGAGTCAAGGGGAGCAGAGGAGATGACTGAAACAGTGAGAAAATCTGCATCTTGGACCCAGATAAACCCTGATGACTTCTAATCCAAGTACCATCTTTCAGGAAGCATTAAGCTGAAAGCAAGAAGCCAATGTAGGTCAAGCCACACAAATACCATATAGGACCAATGATGATTTCACTGTGGCCTGCTGAAGACTTGCTGTCACACACCCACATCCCCAAATCTGAAATGGTTTCTGAAAAACAAACACTACATTCTTCAACAATGGTTTTAAATCTGAAGAGAGATAGGCAAAAACAGACAAGAAGTTGATCTCCACTTCATGACCAAAAGCCCAACCCTACCCCAAATGTGTGACCCTTCTGCTAAAGACTTGATTACATTTAGCCTACTTGGCAAACGAATAGAATTTGCCCTCACTTTGGTGCCTTAAATACAAGTTTTTAAAAATTTATTTCATCAAAGTATAGCTCATTTACAATTCGTGTTAATTTCTACTGTACAGCAAAGTGATTCAGTTATACATGTATATACATCATTTTTCATATTCTTTTCCATTATGGTTTATCACAGGATATTGAATATAGCTCCCTGTGCTACACAGTAAGAACTTGTTGTTTATCCATTCTATAAATAATAGTTTGCATCTGCTAATCCCAAACTCCCAATCCATCCCTCCCCGACCCTTTAATACAATTTTTGAAGCTCGTTAAATTTGGCTAAAACGTCAATGGAACAAAGTCACCTACCATTTGCCAAAACCACTTTTTGATCGTTATAATAATTGCCAGTGTTTTCTGAGCACTTTCTGTTTCCCAGCCCTTCGTACACACTTTCTCACGAGGTCCTCACAAGGTCCCCATGAACTAATTTCTGCAGTACAGATGAGGAAACTGAGACTTGATCTCTCTAAATGACTTAGCCAGAGCCACAGGCGGAAGTCAGATTTGAGTGCCAGCAGCCTGAGCATGGAGCCTGTACTCTCGGCTGCTATACACACTTAGGATCATCACACACTGAACCACTGCATTAACACAATACTTGGCCATGGTTCCGATACCATCTCTCAAATACCCGGCCTGAGTCTAGCATCAATCACAATATATACCAGATATAGTCTGGTAGTAAATGTTCTCTTTTGGGGTTCTAATAGACCATCTTCTGCAGTAAAAGATTAAAAGGGCGCAGCAGTGTTTCTTGAATACACCCAGGAAGAATGTGCCAGTGATCCCTGTGTGTGGACCAACCTTCCCCAGGTGGCCTCATGGCTTCCTTCCTCACCCATCTGGGTCTCCATCAATGTCACTTCTTCAGAGAGGTTTTCCCTGCCAACCCACCCAAACCTGAAGCAGTCCCCGCTTCCCTGCTATCTCCTCATTCTGCTTCGTTGTCTCCTATAGCATTTATCACCACTGGGCATAGTATATGCTTGGGTATTTGTTGATTACCTGCTTTCACTGCTGGGCTGTAATCTCCAGGAAAGAAGACACTTGGTTTTGCTCACCCCTCTATCTCCAGCACCTAGAAAGTACCTGGCACAGAACACATGCTTCCACTATCTGGTAGGAAAGCAGCAAATCAATCACTCTCTGAGTGACAGCATAACTGCTGCTTTGTATTTTCGGCTTTGTGCTTAGCTGTAATTTCTAAATTTCTAGCAGTCAAGTGTTATCCTTTTTTGTAATACAGAAGTAAAGTTCTATTTACAAAGCCCTTCCTTTAGAGAATACTACCTCTTATTACATAAACTCAAACATAGAGATTATGACTGCTTTTGGTCACTGGTAGCCTGGAGGCATGAAAACCACGCTAAGCGAACCCCCGGGTGCCCTCAGATGACAGGTGAGCATGGCCAGCCACGGGCAGGCACTCATCACAGGCTTTGCTGGCCAACTCAGCTGCTGCTAATGGCCCTGTCTTCGGTGAACAGCGGTCCCCCCCAACCCCGCCCAGACATGTGTGCCAGAGCCTCTGCCTAGCCCTCCCAGCGTTCCTGGGAGTGCAGGGAAGGCAGTAGGCAGTTTCTCCTCGTCACCACGTTACTCCGTCTCACAGGGGCCAGAAATGGAAGGAGAGAATGGAGGTCATAACAGTCCCCTGGAGGATACCCATGGGCGGCCCCGGACCTCAGCTCAGGAGCGCCACGGAAGAGAAACCACTGGAACCGCAGCCAGGTGGTCCACTGTATCTCCATCTCAGACACCATCAGATTCAGCTTTTACTCATCTTCTCTTTACCCCAAGCCAACTGCCCCTTGAAATAAAGTCTTAAATATTTACTCGGCTCTTCAGCTCATCTCGCTATAATGTGTACTGCTCCTATTAACTTAATCTTAATGAGAGCAATTATTGAGAAAGTTCTATTAGCATAAAGTTTAGACAGGTTAATGACTGCCTTCCCTTGAGAGCTGACCTCTACAGCACAGGAATTCCCCACCCTGCTTTGGAGTGAGATGGTGTAGCGAGGGGTCAGGCACAGTTTCCAGAATGCTTGAGTTTGCTGTCACAAAGGCCATATGACAACCACCGTGGGACAGTGGACATTCCTTCTGTGCCAAATCCTGTAGGTTATTCCAAGCCCTATCCCCAGATGGCTACAGAGTTTGAAGGTCATTTCCCAGGCAGAGCCAACAGGTCCTCCCAGACTAGAGTGAAAGAAGCTCGAGGTTGAAGGTCAAGGAAGGTACTCTGAGCACTGCTGATCCCGGCTTCCTTCTCCTCCGCTACACGGCGAGCCCTACGTTCCCAGCAGGAGCCCGAGCTTCTGACCCGGCTGCATCCCCACTGCCTGATACAAGGCCTGGCACCATCCAGGCAGTGCTGGGTGTATAAAGGGCACATCAGTGCTTGCTGTATTATCTTCGGGCCCCTCCCTTCTAACAGGGTACTAACCACAAAGGGCGGGGTCTGCCGGTATGTGGCAACAAGATGTGGTGCAGGCTCTCAGCACAACTTTATCTCATACATCCTCAGCGCTCTTGGGGAGAACGTTGGTATCACTATCTCTCTTGCACAATGAAGCTGAGGCTCAGCGATAGTGACAAAACGCCAACAGCGGGTAAGTAAGGGGGGCTGGGAGTTCTGCTTAAGATTATCTGATACCAATGGTCCAGCCTGTGAGTGCCAAGAGCTTCCAGGAGTCCCTTTCCCCAGGTCCAGTTTCCTCTAGGAAACAGCATCAGAACTGGGTAGTTTACACACTCACAAGCACTGACCATCTGCTACACGCCTGGCCACAGGTCGAAGCCTGAGCTGCATCCTTAAGAAGTGCATCTCCCGGGCTTCCCTGGTGGCGCAGTGGTTGAGAGTCCGCCTGCCGGTGCAGGGGACACGGGTTCGTGCCCCGGTCTGGGAAGATCCCACATGCCGCGGAGCGGCTGGGCCCGTGAGCCATGGCCGCTGGGCCTGTGCGTCCGGAGCCTGTGCTCCGCAACGGGAGAGGCCACAGCAGTGAGAGGCCCGTGTACCACAAAAAAATAAATAAATAAATAAAATGGGGGCAGAAAGGTTAGCATTCCAGAAGCTTTGCCCTCTGAACTCTCCTGGAAAGAAAAGTTGGAGTCAGGCTTAGGATGACTCTGGAAATCCAAACCATAACGCGATATGGGTCTCTGATCACTTTATCTCTTTTATCTGCTTGCTTGGAATCTCTTTAGGGACCCTCCCCCATCATGAAATCTCGGGGTGACCTACGTGATACAGGCCTAGCCAATCAGGAGGTCACTGGGCACTGTCACAGGGTTACGGAGAGGCTCACACTGCAAGCCAGGCCAACAGAACGCTCCCAAAGGGTGTTACCAGAAACCCAGAGCCTCCTGCGGCTGCTTCTGCCACCACCCTGGGAAGATGGCCTAAGAATGAAGCCAATGCCCACGGCAGTACCGCTGAGGTTCTTCGAGACGGCTCCTGTGTCTGTATCTAGCAATACAAGCTCAGCCTCATCTTCTGAACTCTCCAATTACATGGGCCCCAAATTCCATTTCTGTTTGAGTATTTTTGCCTCTTGCAACCAAGAGATTACTGACAAATACGTGGAATTCCCGTTAAGCCTCTAATATTGATAATAAAGGTCTCCACGTACTGACAAAAAGGTCAATTTGGGAACTTCAAGTTTAAGGCACTCAGAAGAAGTAATATACATGTATGAAAATATTTTCTAATCCAAAAAACACTACAGAAATATTAGTTTCACCATGGTGATATCAATAACTAGTCAATATTATATTGCATATAAATATTAATAACAGTCAATCCAACTTTCATTCTTCTATCAATATTCTAAGTGTGTAGCCTTTAAACTGTAATTAACAAATGCCCATTTAGTGCTGACTTTGCACCAGGCACGTTTCTACGTAGGATACTGATCTCACTTAATCCTCATAAACAACCCCCATGAAATGGGCACTACTATTATCTCCCCCATTTTACAGAAGAGGCAACGCAGGCATTGAAAGGTTAAGCAACACACCCAAGGTCACACAGGTATGAAGTGGTGGAGCCTGGATGTGAACCTGGGCAGCGTAGCTCTACAAACAGTGCCTTTCACTGTCCCTCATCTCCTGAGAATCAACGTTCCAACTTCCTTTAAACTGATATTCCTAAACAAATGACTTGCGGCAAGGCAATTTACACTCCCTAAATCCACATTAACACATGGCTACTGTCCTCCCCAACTCCTGCCTTTGCTGGCTTGTTTCCTCCATAAATGCACCACCCCGGTCATCCTTCAAGCTCCATCCTTGGGAATCATATGACGGCTCCTCCCTCGCCCCCTCCCACGGTCCACCAGCATCCCCGTCACATGAGCTCCACCCACGTGGGTCTCAAATCCTCCCCTTCTCCCTGGCCTCACGCACATGTCTTTCAATCCTTCTACACGAGTCAATTAAACTCTCATCTGGCTCAGTGTGACCCCCTTCGCAAGCATCCTGCGTCCACATGGCCATTAATTTTTCTCTGAAAATACAGACCTCATCTAATCATCCTCCTGCTTCAAACCCTCATCAGCTGTCACTGCCTACAGAACAAAATAGAAACTCCTTAGTGTTACACTGAAAACTCTTCACAGATCCCCCAACCCACATTTCCAGTCTCATCTCCTTTGATGTTGCTCCAGATAAGGTCTGGAGGGTAGTTCACACTGTGAAGTAGATCTTTGGGGACCTCTCATTTTCCTTAACTTATTTACTTGCTCATATCTCGATAATTAAATACTCTGCTTAAAAATTAATAAAATGGAATTTCTTCTAAAACATTCTGGTAATTTAAATCCACTCTCTCCAACTACTTTGCCATCATTATTCTGAATTAGTGGCTCTTTCATGAAAAGAAATAATTACCTTCTATATAAGCCAGAGTAAAATGCAGATTGCCAAAATTTTACTGGTTTGTGTCCAGGAAAGAGGTTTCTTAAGGTCAGAACTCCAGAAGAGCGTTCTGGGAGTTTATAAAATCTCTTAAAGCTTTCAAAGACCAGTTGCAAAGCCAGAAGCGGTGATGACTGGGAGGTTTGCAAACTGCCTTGCTCGGAAAGGGGAAGGAGACTGAAGGTCCCAGCTGGCTGATAAGGAAGCCTCAATGTCTCAAACATCATTCTACACTGATCATAAGTGGGAAAACCAGTTTCCAACAATACCTTATAGATCAGGGTTTCTGAACCACTGCGCGCAACTGACATTTGGGGCTAGATAATTCTCTGCTGTGGGGCTGGCCTGTGCACTGCAAGCGGCATCCCTGGCCTCTATCTAGTAGATGTCACTAGCACCTCCTCAGTTGTGACAACCAAAAAATGTCTCCAGATATTGCCAAGCGTTGCCTGGCTGGCAAAATTGCAGGCAGTTGAGATTCAATGCTATAAATACGCAGGCACACAGGTCAGCACCACTCCTCTGAACTGGATTTTCTTCCTCTTCCTCCTTCTGTGCCCTTGACCACATAAAGTGAAAACCACACCAACAATGGCATACATTTTCTGTGAAGATACCAAAGGGACTGTTTCTCACGAGCAGCCAAATACTTATTGCTGCCTTTGCAAAGAATGAAACAGAAAGGGACACGTAGATAGAAGGAACTCATTTGTTTCTTACTCAGATTAATAATAATAATAAAGAAAAGCCCCCTGCAGTCTCACCTCTCTCCTTTCTCTCGGGCAGCATCTGGGGTGCCACTGACAGGCCAATACCTGATCCTGGGAAAGTCGCCTGCTAAGCTCCTGCCTGGGTGGGGCTGGGACACTTCAGGTGCCACACCAACACATCTGAAAACTTGAGGACACAAGCAAGAAAACAGAACAGGTGCAACTTCATTTCAAGGTCCATTAGCAGCCCCAAAGGGGGGGAAACTGCACTTCCAAATACAGGCCCTGGGACTCAGCAGGGACATTTTTCATTATCAATTTTCCAATGCTAAGAATAACAATTATGGTTCTTTTATTGAGAACAACACCCAAGTTCAAATACACTGCACTTCAACCCCAAATACGAGAATATGTTACATGCTGAAACTGACGTGTGGAAAATGCAGGGCTGCCTAATGTTCAATTTGAACTCAGCAACAGAAAGCATCCTCTTGGGTTGTGCTCTGTTTCCCAATTCACCTCGCAATTGTGACTCTGTTTCCCAATTCACCTTGCCATTGTAAGCAATCAAAACAGAAGGCGGTGCTATCATGATGTTCAGCCTTGGAGTGAGCCATCAGCGTTGGCCAGTTATTCAGCTGCTGCTGAACGGCAACAACAAGTTCTTGAGAGTATAAACCAATAAATTTGCAAACACACGTGTGCCCACGTTCCTCCCTCCCCTCCCCCACACCACAGAGAGCTGCACAATATCCCCATTCCCCTCAAATATTACAATCTACAGTTGGAACCACCACATTCTAGGAAGGCTCCACAGCACCAAATCATCCGTGGGAAGCTCAGTCACGACCGACAAAAACTCCTATTTCTTAGGCAGTGTCTGCTGCTCAAGTCCGAGAAAGGAACACGAATGCCAAGTCCCACTTCCAAGCAAATCCTCATACATATAAATGGAAAAGAGGAGCAACAAGGAGAAACCCTTGCAGAAGTGAAACCAAATGCCACCCACCTCCAGCATAATCCAACCCATGTGGACAGTACTTATTAAACACCTTCAACAGCCATGCTTTGAACAACACAGTGGACAAAACGAGGATAAAAGCAGACACGAACAGTCCTCAGAAGGCCAGCACTGTCACATCACACACCTGTAGCTTTTTACCTTTCCCCCATGTCAGTACATGGCCAAGAAGTGCAGACGTCATCCTACTCACTCCACTTCATAATTTAATATCACAACTCTAGAGAAAAGCAGAATCGGTCTTTCAAAAAAATCAAAGTATCATTCCGAAAATAAATAATTTTGAAAAAGGCACACTCAAGTCCCTTCAGGGATTAAGCCTGGAGAAATCATAATTGGTTAAAACGTGGTTTTTGTTCTTTTCAATCTACTTTTTTTCATTTCTTTGATTCACTGTCCTCTTCCGTAAGATAAACAGAACTCAGAAATGCAGTTCATTGGGTCACAAATCAAGCCTTGGTAAACTTTGAAAACTTGAAATCGTATCAAGTATCTTTTCCGAACACAACACTATGAGACTAGATATCAATTACAGGAAAAACACTGTAAGAACTGCAAACACATGGAGGCTAAACAATATGTCACTAAAGAACCAAGAGATCACTGAAGAAATCAAAGAGGAAATCAAAAAATACATAGAGACAAATGACAATGAACACATGATGACCCAAAACCTAAGGGATACAGCAAAAGTAGTTCAAAGAGAGTAGTTTATAGCAATACAATCCTACCGCAAGAAACAAGAAACATCTCAAATAAACAACCTAACCTTACACCTAAAGCAATTAGAGAAAGAAGAACAAAAAAACCCCAAAGTGAGCAGAAGGAAGAAATCATAAAGCTCAGATCAGAAATAAATGAAAAAGAAATGAAGGAAAAAACAGCAAAGATCAATAAAACTAAAAGCTGGTTCTTTGAGAAGATAAACAAAACTGATAAACCATTAGCCAGACTCATCAAGAAAAACGAGGGAGAAGACTCAAATCCACAGAATTAGAAATGAAAAAGGAGAAGTAACAACTGACACTGCAGAAATACAAAGGACCATGAGAGACTACTACAAGCAACTATATGCCAATAAAATGGACAACCTGGAAGAAAAGGACAAATTCTTAGAAACCGCACAACCTTCTGAGACTGAATCAAGAAGAAACAGATAATATAAACAGACCAATCTCATGCACTGAAATTGAAACTGTGATTAAAAATCTTCCAACAAACAAAAGCCCAGGACCAGATGGCTTCACAGGAAAATTCTATCAAACATTTAGAGAAGAGCTAACATCTATCCTTCTCAAACTCTTCCAAAATATAGCAGAGGGAGGAACACTCCCAAACTCATTCTACGAGGCCACCATCACCCTGATACCAAAACCAAAGATGTCACACAAAAAGAAAGCGACAGGCCAATATCACTAATGAACATAGATGCAAAAATCCTCAATAAAACACTAGCAAACAGAATCCAACAGCACATTAAAAGGATCGTACACCATGATCAAGTGGGGTTTATCCCAGGTATGCAAGGGTTCTTCAATATACGCAAATCAATGTGATACACCATATTAAAAAACTGAAGGAGAATAACCATATGATAATCTCAATAGATGCAAAAAAGCTTTCAACAAAATTCAACACCCATTTATTATAAACACTCTCCATAAAGTAGGCATAGAAGGAACTTACCTCAACATAATAAAGGCCATATATGACAAACCCACAGCCAACATCATTCTCAATGGTGGAAAACTGAAACCATTTCCTCTAAGATCAAGAACAAGACAAGGTTGCCCACTCTCACTGCTATTATTCAACATAGTTTTGGAAGTTTTTGCCACAGCAATCAGAGAAGAAAAAGAAATAAAATGAAACCAAATTGGAAAAGAAGAAGTAAAACTGTCAACTGTTTGCAGATGACATGATATTATACATAGAGAATCCTAAAGATGCTACCAGAAAACTACTAGAGCTCATTAATGAATCTGGTAAAGTAGCAGGATACAAAATTAATGCACAGAAATCTCTTACATTCCTATACACTAATGATGAAAAATCTGAAAGAGAAATTAAGGAAACACTCCCATTTACCACTGCAACAAAAGAATAAAATACCTAGGAATAAACCTATCGAAGGAGACAACAGACCTGTATGCAGAAAACTATAAGACATTAATGAAAGAAATTAAAGATGATACCAACAGATGGAGAGATATAGCATGTTCTTGGATTGGAAGAATCAACATTGTGAAAATGACTATACTACTCAAAGCAATCTACAGATTCAATGCAATCCCTATCAAACTACCAAATCATTTCTCACAGAAGTAGAACAAAAAATTTCACAATATGTATGGAAACACAAAAGACACTGAACAGCCAAAGCAATCTTGAGAAATAAAAACAGAGCTGGAGGAATCAGGCTCCCTGACTTCAGACTATACTACAAAGCTACAGTAATCAAGACAGTATGGTACTGGCACAAAAACATAAATATAGATCAATGGAAAAGGACAGAAAGCCCAGAGATAAACCCATGCACATATGGTCACCTTATCTTTGATAAAGGAGGCAAGAATATACAGTGGAGAAAAGACAGCCTCTTCAATAAGTGGTGCTGGGAAAACTGGACAGCTACGAGTAAAAGAATGAAATTAGAACACTTCCTAACACCATACACAAAAATAAATTCAAAATGGATTAAAGACCTAAATGTAAGGCCTGACACTATAAAACTCTTAGAGGAAAACATAGGAAGAACACTCTTTGACATAAATCACAGCAAGATCCTTTTTGATCCATCTCCTAGAGAAATGGAAATAAAATCAAAAATAAACAGATGGGACTTAATGAAACTTCAAAGCTTTTGCACAGCAAAGGAAACCATAAAAAAGACGAAAAGTCAACCCTCAGAATGGGAGAAAATATTTGCAAACAAAGAAACTGACAAAGGATTAATCTCCAAAATAGACAAGCAGCTCATGCAACTCAATATAAAAAAAAAAACAACCCAATCCAAAAATGGGCTGAAGATCTAAACAGACATTTCTCCAAAGAAGATATACAGATGGCCAACAAACACATGAAAGAATGCTCAACATCATTAATCATTAGAGAAATGCAAATCAAAACTACAATGAGATATCACCTCACACCAGTCAGAATGGCCGTCATCAAAATATCTACAAACAGGGCTTCCCTGGTGGCGCAGTGGCTGAGAGTCCGCCTGCCGATGCAGGGGACACGGGTTTGTGCCACGGTCCGGGAAGAGCCCACATGCCGCGGAGCGGCTGGGCCCGGGAGCCATGGCCGCTGAACCTGAGTGTCCGGAGCCTGTGCTCCACAACGGGAGAGGCCACAACAGTGAGAGGCCCGCGTACCGCAAAACAGAAAAAAACAAAAAAAACAAACATAAAAAATCTACAAATAGTAAATGCTGGAGAGGGTGTGGAGAAAAGAGAACCCTCCTGCACTGTTGGTGGGAATGTAAATTGATACAGCCACTATGGAGAACAGTATGGAGGTTCCTTAAAAAACTAAAACTAGAACTACTATATGACCCAGCAATCCCACTACTGGGCATATACCCTCAGAAAACCGTAATTCAAAAAAAGACATGTACCACAATGTTCATTGCAGCTCTATTTACAATACCCAGGACATGGAAGCAAACTAAGTGTCCATCAACAGATGAATGGATAAAGAAGATGTGGCACATATATACAACAGAATATTACTCAGCCATAAAAAGAAACGAAATTGAGTTATTTGTAGTGAGATGCATGGACCTAGAGTCTGTCATACAGAGTGAAGTAAGTCAGAAAGAGAAAAATACCGTATGCTAATATGTATATAGAATCTAATAAATAAATAAATAAATAGTTCTGAAGAACCTAGGGGCAGGACAGGAATAAAGATGCAGACGTAGAGAATGGGGAGGTGGAAGGGTAAGCTGGGACGAAGTGAGAGAGTGGCATGGACATATATACACTACCAAATGTAAAATAGATAGCTAGTGGGAAGCAGCCGTGTAGCACAGGGAGATCAGCTCGGTGCTTTGTGACCACCTAGGGGAGTGGGATAGGGAGGGTGGGAGGGAGGGAGACACTAGAGGGAGGAGATATGGGGTTAGATGTATACATACAGCTGATTCATTTTGTTATACAGCAGAAACTAACACACCGTTGTAAAGTAATTATACACTAAGAAAGATGTTTAAAAAAAGCATGCAGTTCAATCTGATTCTTGATTTTCATAAAGTTCATTTCCACCTAAATTTATCTAGGAGAACATTCATTTTCACATAATAAAAAAGCCCAAGAGCAATAATAAATTTGGTAAGACAAGCCATTTTCAATAAAAGCCACATAGGACACAGCTAAAGAGAGAAAAAGGGGACACACACACACACACACACAAACACACACACACACACACATCCCTAAAAAGAAAATATATTTAGAGAATTCTTCTTCAACTGCTATGGTACCCAATTTAGATGCAGTTTATAGCCAACCAGAAGAACTATCAGTGAGCAGTAAGACACAACAGTAAGCAGTCAGAAACATCAGTTAGCAATAAGACACCAGAGTAAGCAGTAAAGTCACACCAGGGAGAACATTTCTTAGCAATTACCACATGTCTTAATGCAGAAAGGAAGAAAGAAAAACTTCACTCAACTAGGATTGGAACCCTATTAAAACGACCTCTCTCACAGCTCAAGAGCCACTCCTGCTATGACAGGAGGGGTGTGAGGACTGCCAGCACAGCCATGGATCAGGAAAAGGACAAAAAAAAGCCATAAAGGGTTGACCATGAGCTATAGGACTAGGAACTTAAGTGCTTGTCCTTCTTTTTGGCACCCTAAGCTATAGACCTGGCAAATAAAAAAAAAAATATGTGGGTTATTTGACAAGATATAAAGGACCCTCCAACCTCTGGGGGAAATAAAGGAGGATGCCCGCATTCTTCATTCCACATCTATAGCCACTGTGGCTAACGCAGTGTCTGGGCAGGGAATGCATATGCACCCACACGCACAGAGGGACAAGTTTTTTGTTTTCTAACACACAGGTCAGCCAAAGAAACAGACCCTCAGTCATAAAGAACTTCCTTATTAGACAGGATATTAAATAGTCCAGGAAACTGGCAGCTCTTTGGGGAACATCTAAGAAAATGGTTGCACATTTTTTCTAGGCTCACCCGTTTGGGATGATTTTATAAGTGGAAGCAAGAAAGAAGGAGCAAACACAATGTCTTCTCTACTTGGCACGAGGAGGTCTTCAGCTGAGCTCAGCAACAAAGCCTCACCCCATCCCAAATGCTTAAAGTCACAAAACCTGTGTGAAACCACGTCTCTGAGATGCTGAGAAGAGTAAATAAAATCACGTGCCTCCAAGGCTCTGGAACTGTACTGGTATTTACTGAGTGCTTGCTAGTTGGAAGGAAGGAGAGGAAACTAACAACTTTTTATCTGTGTCACAATCCATTTCTAGTCTGTCTCTTTCTCAATCGCCTCAATCCTACCCACCTTCAAAGTTTACCTTCTGACTATGTCAGAAGCCTTCCACAGTCACCCCTGCTTAGAGCGACCATAATTGGTGTTATTCTAAGCATGTGTATTATTTTACTAATTGGCCAAGTAAAACTCCCGAAGGTATGGAGTGTGTCACACACGACAGACGCAAACGAGTAAGAATGAGGTTAATTATCAAAGGCATAACTTTAAATTTGCTCCCTTTTTCCCAAAAGGAAACAAAATAAAATACTCTGGTTCTATAAATATCAGTAAAAACACAGTACCAGTGGCACCTCTAAAGGAGGCCTAGTCAGAGCCAATGACTTTCAGAATGTGCTCGGAGATATATGTTAGCCAAGTAAACTAGCTCCATACACAGGGCTGGGATCCCACTTGAAATAAGTAGCCACCACCTGCCTTCCATTTCATTCCACAGTTTTGTACCCTGAGACTTGGAGCTCAGGCACCAAGTCTCCCTGTGAGCCTGGCACACAAACCAGACAGTCAGAGGCAGCTAGATCCCTTATCAGGAAGAGAATGACAGCAGACATGTTGACACAGGCCCTACAGGACAGAGGCGCTGGGAGGCAGCAGTGCTAGAGGCAGAGCAATCTTCACCAACCCCCCCACCCATATAGGGTCCTGCAGAGCTGCCGTGAAATCAGACAGGACCTTCTCAACAGCATCTCCTACTGGGAACAGGGGTGGAGGAGTGGAGGCTGGAGAGGCATGGGTTCCATTTATTAATCAGTAGCTCAACACAGTGGGAGGTTTTCTTGTCTAATTACAGAAGCTGTTGGAAACTGCAAGGGAAGACAGGATTTATGGCCTAGATGACACTGCCTCTGTGTTGTAATTAAAAGTTATTTTTAATACCTGTTTGGTGGAATACTTTGGATTATTAAAAATATATCTTGCAATTTAAAACTTGCTAAAGGGCAAAGAACACAGCAGAAACGTAATACAACAAGCTTGCCTGATGTGAAACAATTAAACGTTTTGACACTGGGAGGTGGGAAAGGAAAAGAATCTCTCTCCTACTTAAGGCTGTGAATTTCCTATAAGAAAGAGGGAAAGAAAAGCCAAAAAGGGCACTCAAGGGCTTCCCTGGTGGCGCAGTGGTTGAGAGTCCGCCTGCCGATGCAGGGGACACAGTGCCCCGGTCCGGGAGGATCCCACATGCCGCGGAGCGGCTGGGCCCATGAGCCATGGCCGCTGAGCCTGCGCGTCCGGAGCCTGCGCTCCGCAGAGGAAGAGGCCACAACAGTGAGAGCCCCACGTACCACAAAAAAAAAAAAAAAAAAAAAAGTAATTCCAGGAGCCCATTATGGGAAATATGCCACGGAGACCACCAGATATTACACATCATGAAGAGACTATAGAAGCATTTGAACGTGTTATTCAAAAATAAATTAAAAATGAGCTTTACAGGGGCCACATCAAGTTTATGGGATTTATATTATGCCAATAAGAACACTGTGCTCCTGTATTCTCTTCCGAGTTCGAAGCAGGCTTTGACTTCATGTCAGGGCATAGAATTGCAGTCCTTACCTGCCACATTAATTTTCTCAAGTGCTACCAAGCTGGGAACAGCTGTGGTGGAGTTGGTCAAGTTCGTCCCTGTGCCATTGATTACGAGGTTGTCCACCTTTGACTCTAACTTGCCAATGCGCTGCAAAATGTTATCCAACAACACAGCAAGAGTCTTCTTCAAATCTGTAAAAGAAAACGTACATAGTTTGAAAATCCTTTGGTCCCCGCACATTTGCCTGGTGTGCACACGCTCACCCTCCCTTTGTTTCTCTCTCTGACATGAAGAACAAAAGGCGGCAAATCAAAAAGTACCACTTGAAGACCTGTCCTAACAAACCACCTCTTAAAGATGACGGAGGCCACATTCAAGTGGCCCAAAGAGTACAAAACAAATCAGTTCGCTCTGTAAGACAACTTTCGTGGTAAGTAACATTAAAATTATTCCTGGCTACTAGGTTGAGAGAGAAAACTCCGTTACTCGGCATCCTACCAAAACACTCTGTTAAATTCTTCCTCGTTCTAGCATGGTGGTTACTGACACACTGAATGACAAGCCCAAAGTGTAGCAAGGCCCTGAAGTAACTTCCGGATCAAGTTCATTGTTAGTTTTTTTAGTGCTGTAGACTCTCGCATGTCCAGATTTTTTGCAAAGTCTTTACTGCTGTTGGTTACATATGGTAATACTTAATAAAAGCTACAGTTCCAGATTCCAGACATGCTGGAGAACCCAGAGTTAACTATAATGCAATTTAGGAAGACACTTAAAATAAAGACCAGATTCATTCATTCATTCGAGACATATTTATTAAACAACTACTATGTGCCAGGCATTGTTCTAGACGCTGGGGCGCTGTTCTTTTCTGGTGCTTACATTTAAGAGTTGATTCTCTTTCTTACGTATCTGGCTGTGGGTTATAGAGAAGTGTTCTTCTCTCTGGATAAATTACAGACACATTATCTTCATGCCTACGTAAGTATTTACTAAGTTTGTATACAAGGTATTCTACACACACAGAGAGAAATTAAGTTAGTCCCCTCTCCTGTGGAAACTCATAATCAAAGAAAGATAGTCTGACTTGTACATGTGATAAAAGCAGGAGGACCACAGGATAGCCATCTAGGTGAACAGAATTCAGACTCGCTTATGAATTGGGAGTGGGCCAGGGGAGTAGGACGTAAGTGGAGGGAACAGGATGCAGAAAAGTCCTGAACTGAGACAAATGGGAAGTTGTCACCTTCTATTCTGCTGGGAACAGAGCACACTAGCGCCGAACAGGTGCTCTGATCCGGCCAGGAAAGAAACACACACTGGATCAATCCACCAATCCCAGAGCACAGCCCATGACCCTCCACCAACAGGCATGCAGGCCTCCTACTTTGCCAGGTCAAGAGAGACACTCATCTGAACAGAAACAAAGGTGTGTGTGTAATTGACATGGAATTTTGCATCCTTGGTGGTTTACAGACGCTTCACCGAAGCTGACTAAAAACTACGAACAGAAACAGAACCCACATCTTCATCCTGAAAGTCTGGTTCTATGTGCTTATTAGCATAATCTCAATCGTTCCACCACACCCAACACCAAACATCAGACTTCTTCACCACGTTAAGATCTGTAGCAGACTGTTCATTCACTCACTCTAACAAACATCTGACCAGGTCTGTTTTTTGCTCTTCAGTGTGTACCTTACCCACAGGTAGTAAGACAAGCTGGCCATAACATTAGAGCAATTGGCTAAAAATATGATTATAACCAAGAAGGTTAGAAGGGAACTAACAGTTCCTGAACGCCTATCACGTGCCATGCACACTTATAAGGAATTCCATTTATCTTCACATTCTCCATGAAGCACGTATGACTTCATTTTACAGAAGAGGAAACTGCGGTTCACAGACAGAAAGTAATATGCTCATGGTTAAAGAGATACAAAAGCGCAACGCAGACTCGACTCAGGTCTGCCTAATTCCCTGACATCTCAGTGTGACCAGCCAGAAGTCGAGAGGCTGAAAAAAGAAACCAAGCATGAAATTCAGTGACTTTCATCCACAGCGTAACGATTAAGGGCTTATTAGACTCTAATCACTTCCTAGGTTTGAGTCGTCTCTCTCCATTTTTGCATCCTTATTTGTACGAGTTGAAAGAATAAGCCTACCTCTTCGGGGTTGTAATGAGGACTTAATGAGTTAATATGTTTTGAACACTGCCTGGCACACAATAAGCACTACATAACTGTCTGTTACATAGATAAATAAAAAATAAAACCTTTGGAAAATGCTCTCATCCTTCCTGGAGAAATCTCTCCCTGAGTGATGCAAAGCTTTACCGTTTTATCCAAAGGGTCATGAGATCATTCTCCTCCAGGGGCTGCAGTCCCACAGTCAGCATGACTCACAGCCTGTCCCTGACACATCATTGGCTGGCGTGGACAGCAGGAGTCAGCCACCGGCTCTGCTCTTACACTGAATCTAAAGCACTGCCCCCTTCTTCAGAGCTCTGAAGATTGCCAGAGGACAGTCACACAGACGGGGGCAATGGTGCCACTCGGGGGCTGTATTCACTGTAAAGAAACCACTCCTCAGATAAATGATATCAATCTCCCCCATCTCCAGCCTCTTTGCCCAGAGCCTGAATTATCAGCCAAGGAGTCCACATGTAAAAATGGCATTTAACTCTTACCAGCAATTGTCATCAGCCAGACGCAGAGGCCCTGACCCTCCAGTTTGGGTTAACTCAGGCTTTCTCAACTTTGACACAATTGACACTTGGGACCAGATAATTCTTTGCCCTGGGGCGGGGGGGGGGGGGGGGGGCGGGGCGGGAGGCAGGGGATGGGAGAGGCTGTCCTATGCATTTAAGGTGTTTGGCAGCATCCCTGGACTCCAGCCATTAAATGACAGTAGCAATCCCCCCATGTGACAATCAGAAATGCCTCCAGACGGCACCCCATTTGAGAACCACTGAATTAAGCACACTCCCCCAACGCTTGTCTTCCCCGCTGCCCTTCTGTGGAGATGTCCAGAGAGAATCCGGACAGAAGGGTTACGGGAGAGGGAATGAAGTGTAAGAACACAGTCACTAAACTGGCATCTGTGTGACTTCCATGGTGGCACCGCTACAACTATGATGGGAACTACAATGAGGGAAGGTGGGAGCGGACAGCAGCCTAGCCCATGCTGCAGGTCTCTTAAGGGCTGGTAACCTTTTGCCCTTTTGTTAAAAGGTAACAGGACTACTGGACAGAGTCCCCAACCCACAATTTTTGGTGATAGTCACTGATGGCACACAGCTTAGGTAGAATACAAAGTTGTCACATCCGTGTTAAGAAGACATTCTTCCTTGATTCTGAAAATACAGTCCATCGGGCTTCCCTGGTGGCGCAGTGGTTGAGAGTCCACCTGCCGATCCAGGGGACACGGGTTTGTGCCCCGGTCCGGGAAGATCCCACGTGCCGC
Source organism: Stenella coeruleoalba (assembly GCF_951394435.1). Lineage (NCBI taxonomy): Eukaryota > Metazoa > Chordata > Mammalia > Artiodactyla > Delphinidae > Stenella > Stenella coeruleoalba. Next base: position 33,555,515 of record NC_137151.1, on the reverse strand, counting down.
GGAGCAGCTGGGCCCGTGAGCCATGGCCGCTGAGCCTGCGCGTCCGGAGCCTGTGCTCCACAACGGGAGAGGCCGCAACGGTGAGAGGCCCGGGTACCGCAAAAAAAAAAAAAAAAAAAGATACAGTCCATCAATAAATGTGACCCCCTATCTCTTGTTGATCCCCCCTACATAGATGGACCTTTTGTGACTGTGACATGGAACTGCCAGAGATCATTTACATCTGTGCTTATTCCTAATGTAATTCCTTCTCTACCATGGCCGTGTTTCCCCGCCCCCCAGTCCAGAGCAGAGCTGGAACAGCAGGACCACAGAGCAGATTCACTTGCTGCTCCAGAGAAGCCAGCAAAAGACAGGGCGCTAATGAGAAAGGAAGGCGCTAATGAGAAAGGAAGGCGCTAATGAAAAAAGAATTAACCCCAAACTCTCATTCCCACTGACTGCCAGGAATGTCAAGTTTCATCAGTTACATGTTTGAAAATTAATTTTAAAATGACCTTTCCACAGAAAGATAATACGGTTAGGGTAATGACCAAAATACAGTCCATTCATTATGTACAAGGACATTCGAGACAGTGTTAGTTATAAAAGAGAACAGTGCTATTTATTATAGATAAGCAGTGGACACTACCCAAATACCCAACAAAAAGGTTACATCATATGGTGTCCATCTATTCCTAAAATGGAATAAATCGCTAGACTGGAGGCCAGAGAGCAGGTCTGTTCTGTCATCTCTGTTTACTGCCACAAGCTATTGACCTCAGGAGCTCAATAAATGTTTATTGAATGGTTGGATGAAAAAGGAAAAGTGTATGGCCATTAAAAAAATATATAATGGACAGGGAAATAAAATAAAGATGAGTTCAAAAAGCTCTATGTAAAATATTCCAGTTTTTAAAAATGAGCATACACACACATATATATCTGCATTTAAATAAAGGATGGAGAGAAATCAAATTTACCTGGTTTGGGGGTAAAGAGTGTTTTATCTCTTAATTTGTAAGAATGCAAAGCTGGGCTTGGGATCATCTCTGCCCTTGCGCGTTTTACGGACAATATCTTTTATCGTGTGTTGAACAGCTTTGAAACAGTGACTCAAACAGCTGCTGGAACTGAAAATGAATTTTTTTTTTTCCTTTCACATGGGGAGAAAAAAGAAGCCAGCCCAGGAAAAGTGCCTGGAGGGTCCCAGGTTTTCGACAGCCTCATATTCCAGAAGCTCTGAATTTTCTATAAACGTTCACATCATTCTCACAATCACAAAGGCACGAAATGCTACTTGAAAATGCAACCAGTACCGTGTATTCTACCCTCGGAACTCAAGGATACTGGCCACAGGTACCCTGATGTCCCCTCCCCCCTCCCAAGAAGCATCTCAGTCACTGACCCTCACTGCCTCATCTCAGCTGGGTTCTTCAAGCCCCCCCGGTGGACAACTCACCGGCCCCTAAACTCACAAATATGCCCTTCCCCCTGCAGCTGTCACAGGCCGTCCAGGTCACAAAGGGAACAATCATCACCCAGTGAAAGAGCAGCTCAGAGGCACTGACTGCCGTGCTCTCCTGGGTTAGCTGTACGGAATGAAGCTTTGACTTGAACTTGTACCTAGAAGTAAATGCTATTCCTGTGCTGGGGGAAGGCTCCCTAGTATTTCAAGGAACTTCTAGGCAGCAGAATCTGAGAAAGAATCCTATCTAGGCCTGTGGAGGATAGTGAACTGCTTTACGGGATCTGTAAACATCCAGACGGAGTTCTTGGGCTGCTCTCTCCATCTTCCTAACACTTCGCCAGCTGCGTGGAATAGGACTCAAGCCGACTTAGCCCTCTGTGTAGAAAAGGACTCAGGCTCTGAAAGGTCAAGTCCACTGACACCCGTAGTCCCCACTGACTCCAGGACATCTTCCCTGTCGGGAAAGGGCAGCCGTAGCGCAGCCCTCCCTGCTCACTACCCACACCAGAAACTGTGCCCCAGTGGTGCCCACTTCAGAGACGAAGTGAGCTCGGCCACGCCTCACTTATCCCACACCACAAAGGACAAGCTCTATCTTTTGAACGGGAGGAGAATGACAATCACGTGTCCCGTTTCTATGATGCCAAGGTCACTCTGGAGCTAACACACCTTTGGAAAGGGATCCAGGGAAGAGCCGAACAGCACCTCCCTGGAGTTCAGAGCAGCAGGTCTCAAGCCCAGCTGGGGTGGAGCCCAGCATCGGTGCTGGCACCGCAGCCCAGGGGATTCTGGTGCACAAGCCCTGGGTATCTTGTTTCATTAGCAGTGGGTGGTGAGCCTGCCCTCCTCCAGTCCACAGCTTATTTCTTCTCCTGTCTGGTCGTGCCCCGTCCCCTGTAAACCCTAAAAGCAGCTATATACACAGGTTCCTGAAGCCCTGTGTTCAAATGAATAAACAATGTCAGCTCTACATGGACAATTCTGGTTGGGTGGTAACTACTGCGGGTCCGTGTAGGCCAGGGTTAGCGATAACCCATAATAACGAACGCATGTTACTAAGCTAAGTGCTTTGATAAGCTCGGTCACGTGCAATCCTATGAGGTCAACAAGTCTATGAGGTCAGTGATATTATATCCTCTATTGGACAAAAGAGGAGGCAGTCTTTTAAAACATCAGTGACTTGCCCAAGGTCACACATCTAGTAAGGAGACCTTCCACAAGCCACAACTAAACACGCTTCAGCTGCTTTCCAGAAGAAACAACGGTTCCCACGTCAGGATTGTGCATAATAGCTACTTGGAGCCACCTGGACACCAAGTCCATAGGGAATCTCTTCTTGTTTCCTGTCTCACTAAAAACATTACTGTGATTTTCTGTTTGTTTTTTTTTGGCCGCACTCCTTGGGTTGCAGGATCTTAGTTCCCCGACCAGGGATCGAACCTGAGCCCCTTGCACTGGAAGTGCAGAGCCCTAACCACTGGACCGCCAGGGAGTTCCCACTGTGATTTTCAAACTAGCCTCAGCAGTAACTGTACTAGACAGAGTCAGGGTGGAGGGGACACTGCTGCTATTCACTCATGGTTCCTACTATGTGCCAGGCACGTGCTAAGGCCCTGGGGCACAGCAGGGAACAAGAGAGACAGGACTCCCTGCTCTCTGGGGGCTTCCATTCTAATAGGGGAGAGAGATGATAAAGACAGTAACATGATAGGTAGTTTAAGTGTCATGAAGAATGAGAATGAAGTAGGGGTGCGGCCCTACTTCTGATAGGGACCCGAAGGAGAGGAGGGAGGGATCTCTCTGGAGGAAGGGCATGCAGGTGGAGGGAACAGCAAATGCAGAGCTCAGAGGCAGGAAGATGCCCAGCCATTGTCCAAAAGCTGGTGCCAGAAGACAGCTGCACTGCCAGGCAGCATGAGAAGGGTGGACAGCTCTTCAGGGTGGCCGTGAGCTCTGCCCAAGCAGTTCTGGCAGAAAGAGCACCAGGACACCGCTGGGAAGGGGAGGCGCTGCAAGGAAGATGAGGGACCTACTTCAGGGCAGGACTCTGAGGCAAATCCCTTTACACCTGTATCCCCTCCTCCCGCCAGGACCGGAAGCAGTGGTGTGGTGTGCAAGGAAAGGGCTTGAGGACAAAGGGAGTACAAGCAAGAGCCTCCAGTTCCTCCCGGAGACCCAGATTCCGACTGCACTCCCGTCTCAAACACACCCGAGGTCCTCCTCAGACATCCAGACTGGGCTGGGTGTGCCCGTGAACTTGGCCTGGCTCTGACGGGGATGGTGGGCGGGGGTCTTCTACCACAGGATCACTGGAAAAGCCCCAAGCCCCAGAGAAGCCCGTTTGTAGGTCCAAGCTTTTGAAAGCAGAGAGCCCTTTCCGGAATCACACCAGCCACGTCACTGTAGGGTAACCAAGTAACCTCCTGAGACACACCAAAGAAAGGGCCCAGCTCTTTTCTCCCCCATTTCGCTCCAAGAACAGTGTTTTTCCCACAAGGGTTCTGCTTAGGCGATGGTGGTTTTCCACATCACGCAGCCCTCCAAAAAACAGTCCCTTGATCAGATTTGGAGGAACAGAGGCAAAAAGAAAAAATTTAAACAATAAACCTTCACAGGCTTATCCAATGTAAGTGTTTTCTTCTTTTTCATAGGAGAGGTGGAACGAAACACACGGACAAGCCCTTGTCCGACTCTCAGATCGTTACCTAGGTCCGCAACGCAGGATGGGGGCTACATTTTTGGAGCAGCCTCAGGCTGCCACGCCAGCATCACAGTGAGGGCCCCCCTCCCCCACTGACTTCTGAACCAACCCTAAGCGGTGTTTATGTCTTGGCAATGGACATCGCCAGGCCGACAAGGGCCACAGAAGCCCAAAGCTGCTACCCCCTCGCCAGCAACCAAAAACTCCCCCCTGGTTCTCCACCCCTATGTCCTTAAGGAAACAGAAAGAACTTCCTTCCTCTTGAGCTCCCTGTGGAGGTGACAGTGGACAACAGGTCAGGGTCACGGCCGGCGCCAGGTAGGGGCAAGCCAGGCCAGGCTCCCTTGCAAGAGCATTCGTCTTCCTCATCTCCTCCGCCGCTTCCATCACACTGAGACCACAGCCTTCAGGGCCTCGGTACCCATGCCTTCTTCCTGATTCTCCCACATCAGCACTGGCCGCACTGCCCTGTGCTCACCTTGTTCTAGCCGCAGCAGCCTCTGCTCTGCTCTTGGAGTGTGCGTGAGGCCTTAGGACCTGGCACACACCCTGCTTCACCTCAACCTCCCGCCTCCCACCCCACCCGGCAGCTCCTGAGCATCATTTGGGCTAAAACACACCTCCTGGGCTTCCCTGATGGCACAGTGAAGCATCCACCTGCCGATGCAAGGGACAGGGGTTCGAGCCCCGGTCCGGGAAGATCCCACGTGCCGCGGAGCGGCTAAACCCGTGCACCACAACTACTGAGCCCACACGCCTAGAGCCCATGCTCCGCAACAAGAGAAGCCACCGCAATGAGAAGCCTGCGCACCGCAACGAAGAGTAGACCCCGCTCGCCACAACTAGAGAAAAGCCCGTGCGCAGCAACGAAGACCCGACGCAGCCAAAAATAAATAAAATAAAATAAATAAAAAATAAAAGACACCTCCTGGGAGAGGCCTTCTTTGATCTTCTCCTCCAAAGTAGCTCCTCAAGTACTTTTTAAAAAATCCCATCTCCCTGTGTCATTTTACTTCCTGGAATTTACTGCTATCTGTCATTCTCTTGTTTATTATTTCTCCCCCCAAATGAGTGCAGCCTCTGTGAGAGCAGGGACCCTGTCAGTCTTTTCCCAGCTGTACACACAAAGCATCGACCGCACTGACAGACACGAGCCCACGGCACAGACATTGCCCAAAGTGCCAGGCTGGAAGGATAAGAGCCAATCCCGGGGACAGTCTAGGCCCAAGGAGTTCAGGGAACCAGGAGACAGGAGGTAAGGCAGAGCAGGTGTACAGACCTGGAGGACAAGGGGGAACCAGGCAGCAGGGAAGCAGAATATTGGTGGGGGGCTGGCAGAGAAGCTGAGGGCTCATAGCTGCTTCAGCCTGAGCTGGTGACCAGTCCAGGGCAGAGCGTCCCAGCGCCCAGAGAATCAAGTAGGTGAGAAAAGTCAAGGTTAATGAGGTGCGGATGTACCCCTGGGTGGGGGAGGGGTGTCTCTCATCACCCTAGATTTCTATTCCTGCTAATTTGAGAACACAAGTGGACCAGGCCTGGCCTGTTAGATAAGAGGTGATCACTGGGCATCAGAATTTGGGTCAGGCCATTGGAGACAGAGACCAATTCACCTCAGAAACAAGCACAGCATTGACTGGGCGAGTGACACCATTCGGGACGCAACTCCCGAGAAATCACAGACAGGCATGGCCCTGCCACGCGGGCCTGGGAGATGCAGCGGAGGCTGAGCGACAGACGGCTCTGGCCCCCATGCTCCTCCCCGCAGTGATAGAGAAGCACCCAGAAACGCCCTCCACACCCCAGGAATGAATGCTGCGACTGTTTCACACAGGCTGCCCCGGATATCTTCCAGGCACTACTTCTGAATGACCGTATCCCAAAAGAAAGTCAGAAGTCTCTCTTCAAATCACCAGAACGAGGATGGAGGGGGGGGGGACACCATTTGGAAGTTCTTCTACTGTTAAACGTTTAAGGACCAGTCAAACGAACAACCAACTGCATGTCAGAGACTGACAAACATTTTTGGCAAAGGACCAGACAGTAAACATCTTAGGCTTTGCACTCTCTGCAGCAACTACTCAGCTCTGGGATTGCAGCACAAAAGCAGCCACAGACAACACATAAACCACGGGGTGCTGGGTTCCAAACCCATATGAAAACAGGAGGATCCGGCCCAAGGCCATGGGAGTCCTGGGAAATTGTTGAGTCAAGGAGGGACACGATCGCACGAGTGTTTTAGAAGGAACTGTGGGGACTACTGAAAGATGGAGTCAGCACACTTTAGATGTTATGTGAAATAAATACTGGGGCTGCCACGTCGCTCTGTTATTACAGTTGTTATAAACAAATGGCAGTGTTTGTGTTTTAAGGAAACTTTATTTACACAGACAGGCAGAGCTCCAAATATGACCCACAGGTCATGGTTTGCTGAACACGTCTGCCCTAGCATCTCAAGTCAGGAATTTTAATCTAAAATCAGCTACTACGATTTTTCAAACACCTGCCACAGCTACTTAAGACAAATTTGTAGCACATTAAGAGCCTCTGATTATACCAATATGGGTTGGGAGAAGGAAGAGGTTTTTTTTTTTTTTGGTCTATTAACTGGATTCGTTCAAACCAGACACAGGTCCCAGCCACAGAGGGTTAGCTCTTCACTGGTCCAGAGCAGGCATCCAGGCAGTGCTCTGTACATGGGCTGCATCTGTGGCAGAAAAAGAGACTGCACACCAATGGCTCACGCATCCTCATCCCCACACCACCAGCCCAGCTAAACCACTGTACATCCATCCGGCAGTCTCCATACTTCCATCTGACACATAACATCACCACCAGAGCTGCCTGGCAATTGACATGCCCACAACTGCTAGTGATGGATTCCAGGGGAAGCACACTTCATCAGAATGGCTCTCCAGCTTTCCAGAACTGGCTCTGGACTCTACCATCTGGCTCAATCCCAGTTGCTGATACCAAGAGCTGAGAACCAGGGAGAACTAGCCTGGCAAATTTCAAACAATAAAATCCAGTTATCTGCTCCGTAAGAAGATGCTGTTAGATGGGGTTTGCTGTTTCCAGTCTTCGTGCAGTAGTTCTCCAAGGTGGGGAGGAGGGAAATTTTGCCCCCCAAGCCCAGAGACATTTTTGATGCTACTGGCGTCTAGTGGGTAGAGACACCAGAGATGCGGCTAAACATCCTACAAGGTACAGACAGTCCCCCACTCATAGAATTATCTGGCTCCAAACATCAATAGTGCTGAGATGAAAACCTATGTCTGGGTAAGACTTCATCACATGATGATTCCCAAACCTCAAGCACTAACGCACAGTCCAATTAAGTTCCCGAAACTCAGCTCCAAAGACCACTTTGATTGGCATGTCGAGTTGATGAGATGAAAGAGAAAAATACGTTAGAGGTGCCGATGGGGCCCGTTTGGTTGTTTCTTTGTTGTTTTTGAGGAGAATTATTATTTTGCTAAGGTTCGTCTGTAAACGGAGGAAGTTGAAATAAATTTCTGTAGTTTCTTTGAGCTCCAAAGTCCTTTGATTACAAGCATATACAGTGGTTCATATTCTAACAGACTACTCTGGGGTTTTTGATATCTTTCTAAAAAACATACTGCCTCGGTCAGGCTGAAAAGCTAACACCAGATCACTGCTCTTTAAGAGTGTGGAGGAAACCTACCCTATGAGATGCTTAGCAGTACACAAGAAATAAAACTGGTCAAAACAACTAGAAAAAATAAAGTCTATAAATTTACCATTCATGTGGCTTCTTACTTCCCACGGTAACGGTTTGAGAGAGACCGAGATAAACAGAAGGAGGAAGTTACTACAGGACTAGACCTCTTTCCCTCCAAGTGTTAACGTGGAATGCACTGAACCAGAAACTGAAAAACAGCATCGGTTTTACTTGTGACATTTACTTGTAACCCACTGGTAACACCAACGATGATAGTTTGCTTTCTCTTTTTCTGATGGTTTACCTATAACATTTGGGAATTATTACAGAAGATCGACGTCAATGAGTAATTTAAAACGTACCCTCTGAAAAACTACCTAGCTGTTTTTCAAGGTCAGCTCTCAAAGAAGTCTCATTTTTTGATCCATTAGATTGAAAAAGGTGACATTTGATTTAGACATATTAAAAACCAGTGCCTACAAATCTTGAAGGAATAGATTAAAAGCAGACTGTGTGATCATTCAAATAGTAGGCACTGAAAAAGAATGTCCACATTGTATGTTAAAAGCAACCATTTCCTCCTTACCAACAAATATATATATGTATATAATTTTTATATCTATATATTTATAAAATTAAATTAACTAATTATATGTATAATTTTAAAATAACCGAGTTTCCTGGATCCTTTAGAAAAGAAAAAATGTATATGTAACATTGAGCATGATCTCCTATGTTTAAACTCAAGCTTCAACCTGTGGCTACCATTTTATTTGACCTCTACATACTTCAAAGACCTTGAATGGGTCACAGAGTAGAACATCGAACTTTCCCACCTTGCCCAACCCCACTCCTCTATCTGATTTACAGTATACCTCAGCTCTCAAACCGTGAGGCCACTGAAGTCTCCCTTCAATGACCAGGACTGTCACTGCCCAGTAACCAAGGTCATCTTCTGTGGATTAAGTCCACTCCAATACTCAGTGACCACAGGAGGGCTGGGACTTGGATTCTCCAAAATACAGTCTGATCTAAATTTCATTTGCAACTTTCGTTTTGTATTTGTGTGTGTATGTTTTTGTAAATATTTTATTTACACAAACATATATATACATATGTTTATGTGTATATATATATAGTGTGTGTATACACATATTTCAGAGAGATATACACTGAAATGTTAATTGTGATTACTTTCTACAGTAGTAGATTTATATGTGATTTTCCTTTTTCTTCTTGATTTTTTTTTTGCTTGTCTACAGCTTCCAACTTTTCTATATTAAGCCTAACTTTTGCTGAAAGAAAAATAAGTAATACTCCATATGTGTATTTTTTTTCACTCAACGTCATTTCAAAACGGATTTCAAGCACCTGACAAAAAAAGCAACGAGTACAGAAAGTTTTCTTTCAAAGCGAGGGCAACCAGAGACCAGAGCAAGACACAACAGCGGTAAACTCTAAGGAAGCCAAAGGTTAAAACTATCAGTCAGCACGTAAGCCCTGATGTCCCTGCATACTGGCCAGGGGGAGGCACACGTTCGGCTCTGAGTTTCTTGGCGTCCGTAGGACATTCTTCCCCACCCTCCTTACCTCACGCCCACCAGTCCTAATTAAGGTTTGTTTAGGGAACGATAATGAGAAGATTTTTCTACATTCCCTGATCATCCCCCCAGATGAGATCATGCAGTCCAGCAATGTGTCCAGGGACGAGGAGGCAGCTGCAAATACAACCAACAGAGCGCCAACTAGGAAGCCCCACGGCCCCTGGCGCTAAGTGTCAGCGTGCACAAGAGGTCAGAATCTCCCAAAGGGCGTAGCTTTAACTTGCTAAAAGTGTCCCTCTGTGGGCAGTTTATCGCCATGAAGGTAGCGGCGAGGGATATACTCAATCCATGACCAAGTCTGAGAGCCTCTGGGGTCCCTTGGAGGCAAAGCCACACTCGACGGAGGAGCCCCGGCAGTGTGGTGCTTACCGTAAGCTGTCATGACCCCCGCGTAGGGCCCATCCACCACATTTCTGTTTTCTTCTGCCAGCGCCTTGATGTACCTCTTGCTGAGGTCCAGGATCTGTTCCCGAAGCATGAAGCTGCTCTCGGGCTGAGTTCTCTGCTGGATGGTAAAATGCAAGAGCATCATACCCCAAATAAAGCCAAAAGTCACGAGGAAAAAGCCCAGCTTTTGAGAGGACAGCTTCCACGGAGTAAAGAGAGCCATTGCTCTCTGGCAACTTCACCTGCCCCGGGCTCTTACAGTGTGGAAAGGAGACACAAGTTCATGGTGTAGGCTGGGCTTGTGGGTTTCTCGGTCTCACTCAGGCTCCTGCGTCAGCTGATTTCCTTTCCTCGTTTCCATCCTGCTGTGAAGAAGGGGGAAAGTTAGCAGAGTCTTGTGGCAAAACACAGTGAAATAAACCAGAGCCTTGTTTTCACCCAAATAGCTCTAAAATGTGAACTTCCTTTTTTCTTAATCTGCCAGTTCCCTATCCTATGTTATGATTCGGGATCTGTAAATGGAGAGGGGAAATCTGGCTGGGTGATGAAAAGCTGTACAAATACGGAGGAGGGAAATGTGTGTCTGCACGTGTTCACAGGTGTAGCAGGGCTGTTCCAGTCTGGACCAAGTTCAAAACAGGAAGCTTGTTCTGCAAGGTGGGGAGGAGATGGAAGGATATTTCACTGAATGTCAGCAAAAACCCAAGTGGAGGGTGGAGTCTCATCACCACCCAGCACTTCTGTGCCTCTGAAACTTGAACTTACAAAGTCATCATTATGTGCTCTAGCAAGGACAAGAGCCCGCAGCTGGAGAGGCGAGCCAGAAAGTGGACGCCCCTGGCGGGTAATCAGACGAGGAAAGGGGAGAGGGCCCCCCGTATTACTAAAGCACGGCCAGCTTTCAGTAGCAGTGTCCACAGCTGAGCTGAATGCCTCGGGGCCACCAGGTGGCCTCGCCCTAGGCACCAGCACAGAGAGGCTGGGCCAGGGGTACCCAGCCGTCTTTCCGTGCTAGCTGCCACGAGTGACAGCTGCACCACACTCCTCACTTGCACACTTGAGCACAGGAAATGCGGGGCACACGGTGGCCTGCTTTTCTGTGGTTCTCATTTTCACTCACACCATGGGACAAAATGCGAGGTTAAAAGCCATCGTTTCAATACGAATGCAGCCAGATCCTACCTGGTACCAGCACAGGCTGGACAACAAATGGCACCGCGTTTTAAGCAAAGGCTGAGCATGACCTCCTACGAGGGACTAACCCAGGATGTATTCAGAGTGTGCCTATGTTTCAGATCAAAGGATTCTTCTTCCTAAGCAGCCTAAGAAGAAATGACAACAGGATCCTGGGACAGTTAGCTCTCAGCGTCTGCGATGCAGCGGATCTGTGCTGGTCTTCCTCTCTCACTCTTTTCCTCGCCTATCAACAGTCATCAGTACCTGGTAGTACCTCTACTGATAGTAAATGATAAATAAATTCTAGTTACGTCCCAGGCACTGTGATAGATGCTGTTTGTGCCTTAGTTCATTGAATTCTTGAAAGAGTCCTATACGGTAAGAACTATTAATGTTATCATGTCTGTTTTATAGATGAAAAAACAGTGACACAGGGAGATTAACTTGGCAAAGGTCAGCCAGCTATGTGGCAGAGGAGGGATAATCTTGGGATAAACCAGCCCAGGAGTCAGTAAACCACACCCTGCCTTCCAAGGCCATCCTTCCTCCCCAGTTTCTTTATGACCAAGAATGGTCTGTACATGCCTAAAGGGCTGTGAAAAGCAACAGAGACTATGTGACTGAAATCTTATGTAGCTCAAAAGCCTAGAACATTCACTCTCGGCCCTTAACAGAAAAAGTTTACCAACTGCTGAATTCTAGGTCAGTGGTTCTCAAAGTGTGGTCCCTAACTCAGCAACAGCAGGAGCATCTGTGAGAGATGCCAGTCCTCAGGCCCCACCCAGACCAACTGAATCAGCAACGCTGGCAGGGAGGGGTGTCCAGCATCCTATGTTTCAATCAGCCATCCAGGCGATTTTTTGTTGTTGTTTTTTTGGCTGCGTTGGGTCTTCGTTGCTGTGCACAAGCTTTCTCTAGTTGCGGCGAGTGGGGGCTGCTCTTCGTTGCGGTGCGCGGGCTTCTCATTGCGGTGGCTTCTCTTGTTGCGGAGCACGGGCTCTAGGCGCAACGGGCTTCAGTAGTTGTGGCTCACGGGCTCAGTAGTTGTGGCTCGCGGGCTCTAGGGCACAGGCTCAGTAGTTGTGGCGCACGGGCTTAGTTGCTCTACAGCATGTGGGATCTTCCCGGACCGGGGCTCGAACCCATGTCCCCTGCACTGGCAGGCGGATTCTTAACCACTGCACCACCAGGGAAGCCCGTCCAGGTGATTTTGATGACCACTCCAGTTTGAGAGGCCTGGATGCAGGCAGACGGATGCCGTCACGATGCCACACCACCGCACTGGCAATCAATGCGGCGGGAGCTCCCTCTGGGACCCCCTTTATCACATAAGTTCCTCTGGTCCATCGCTCTCCACTGAGATGCTCCTCCCCAGTCTGAAGTTGTAAAACACTTGTCTGTCTACCTTGCTTTTTTTTTTTTTACCAGTTTCTGTGTAGGATCCATGACATCCTTTAAGAGACTCCCCCGCTTATGTTTTCAGAGACAGAGAGTGACCCAAGGGGCACAAATAGAATACCTGTTGACTGAATGAGCTTGTCACCCAGGCACTGTGGCACTCCATTCAGCCCCTCTAACGTGGGCCAGATGAAAGGCACCTGCCATCCACTCCTTCTACAAGGATACACTGAGCAAGGACCCACTTGTTGTCATCAGGCCCTGGGGACTGAACTGGGAACGAGACAGGACTCCCACCCTCAAGTGGCTGACGCTTTAGAATCCACCCTTCTAACCTGTGCTTAGTTCCCCAGGAAATGTCTGCACTTCCTTTTCGATAACCCACGCCGGTTACCCGATGTCACCCCAGGGCTGAAGGGATTTTCCCAGAGCAAGTAAACGAGGTGCTGTACCAAGAAAGACAGTCTCTGGTAATTTTCTTTTGCTATTTTAGGAGACAGCCGCACGTGCAGACAGGAATTACCTGTCAGCTTTCAGATAGGAAGCCCTGCTCTGCTTCCTCGATGAACCCCCCTGAAGAAGCTCCTCAAGGCTGCAAAGTTTAAGCAAAGGAAAGACCAGGCTCAAGAACTGAGCAAGGGGCTTCCCTGGTGGCGCGGCGGTTGAGGGTCCGCCTGCCCATGCAGGGGACACGGGTTCGTGCCCCGGTCTGGGAAGATCCCACATGCCGCGGAGCAGCTGGGCCCGTGAGCCATGGCCGCTGAGCCTGCACGTCCGGAGCCTATGCTCCGCAACGGGAGAGGCCACAACAGTGAGAGGCCCGCGTACCAAAAAAAAAAAAAGAACTAAGCAAGGACCCAGTACAAGGTGGCGTGCTTCTCTGCCTTGACCTTGGGGACAGTCAGGACCACCCAGGTGGTGCATTTGAGGGGCAAAAGGATGGTCCAGAAACCCAGTCGTGGTTAAATTTTTGCAGCTCAGAGACATAAAAATTTGGAGTGAAAATCTCTAAGTTCAGAGCACAGTTCTGACTATTGAGGGCCCAGATTTTAAGTGACTACAGAACTGCCAGAAATATTCCTTTCTCCAATGAAATCCAGAGTTTGAAATAACAGCATCTATATCAGCACACACACACAGAATTAAATTGGAATCCATCTCTACAATTCCTACTAGAAAGAAAGAATTTAAAGAGACTTTTCAAAATCATCATTAGGGAGACATCCCTAACTGCAACAGTAACAGGACAATAACAGAACAGCAACCCATACCAGAGGGGGCGTGCTGTGGCCCCAGCAAGGAGCCACCCTTCCCCCACTGCCCACAGCACAGCCAAGGTAAGGTTGTGCCCTTACTAAGGGCTGACCACAGGCCCAGCGCCAGAAGGAAAGTACAGAGAAATGTGCCACCCCATTTACAAGACACAGCTGTCCTTCCCAGCTCTGGATCAACCTCCCGGGCCACGCTCTGAGGCAAGACCTGCTTTGCCTGCCGGATGCCAATTTCTCAAACCACTTGAGGACGCTCTCAAAAACAGCCCCATGCCAATGGGGTCAAAGCCAGACTGATGAAGCAGTGAAGAAGTTCCGTCAGAGGCCCACCCACCATCCTTGGAGGACCACTTCTTACATCAGGACCTGTGTCGTCAGAGGATGGATGAGGCTGGAAATGCCCATCCCTTCAGGAGCGATGTCAGCCCCAACCAGAGAGATGTGATCTTCTCCTCACTGCCCACAGGACAGTCTCGACACAGCTTGCCGGTCCCACATTCCCATGGGTAGCACTGCTTGAACTGTCATTCACACACCTCTGCTGTCCTACTACGGACCACCGCATCTTCCCACCTGTCTTTAGATGGTGGCTGTCAGGGCCTACCTCTCGCCTCATCCTCGGCAGCAACATTCAAGAAATCCTAATTGTGTTCGCAGCCGCCGCCATGCGGTGGTCGCTCTCCAACGCCAGCGCCGCTCCAGCCGAAGGAGAAGATGGTAAGGGAGGAGGTCTCTATACACTATGGCTCGTACAGAGCCGACTGCCCGCAAATCCACCGGTGGTAAAACACCAAGGAAGCAACTGGGTACGAAAGCTGCTCGCAAGAGTGCGCCCTCTACTGGAGGGGTGAAGAAACCTCACCATTACAGGCCCTGCTGATTCGCAAACTCCCCTTCCAGCGTCTGGCGCGGGAAGTTGCTCAGGACTTCAAAGCAGATCTGCGCTTCCAGAGCACAGCTCTTGGTGCTTTGCAGGAGGCAGGCGAGGCCTCTCTGGCTGGCCTTTTTGAAGACACCAACCTGGAGCTATCCATGCCAAATGTGCGACAATTATGCCAAAAGACATCCAGCTAGCGCGCCGCCTACATGGAGAACATGCTTAAGAATCCACTCTGACGGGAAACATTTCATTCTTTAAAAAAATATATTCCCTTCTTCCTGCTATTGGTAGTTCTGAACGTTAGATTTTTTTTTCCCATGGGGTCAAAAGATACCTAAGTACATGACTGTAAGTGGAAAAACGGGGGGCGACAGAAATCAGGTACCGGCAGTTTTTCCATTTTCATGTGTGTGTGAATTTTTAATATCAATGCGGGGACATGAAGCATTAATGCAAGTCAAAATGTTTCCGCGAACAAGTTTCAGCAGTTCAACCTTGTAACAATTATAAATAAACCTGTTAAATTTTTCTGGACTGTGCCAGCATTTGGATTTTTTTTAAAACAGGTAAATTTTTCATTGACTGAAACTAAATGGTGTTTGTAGTGTTTTTATCATACAGTGGATTCCATCCATTCACTATACTTTTCTAACTGAGGTGTCCTACATGCAGGTACATATTTTTAATGTTGTCTGTCTTCCGTGCTGTTCCTGTAAGTTTGCTATTAATATATGTTAAACTATAAAAAAGAAAGAAATCCTGAGTCTGCTGTGTTCATCCACGTTGCCTTGGAAACCCCGCCCCTGTCTCACAACTGAACCCCACATCCTGCCTAAAACCTCCCCTGGCTCCCTGGACTGAGGAGGGCGCATCCTCCTTGGAGCACTCCCAGCAGTACGTGCTCTTTCTAAAGAGCTTACCTACTGCTCTGTCGGATGATCTTTTCTTTCATTTCTCCGTAAGCTCTCTAAAGACAGGAAGTGCCAGGAATGGGACTGCCTTGCACACCGGGGATGGTCATTATGTGTTTGCCAGATGAAATAACAGGATGACGGGGATGAGATGATGAAACACAAATGAGCAGTGACCTCCAGGGCCACCTCCTGGTGTGAAGCACAAAGAAGCCAGGCACTCTGAGACTGTAAGTTGACCTCACCTTTTGGGAGTTTTTAACCCTAAGACCTGTCGCATAGCAGTGAAGGATCATTATGCCCTTGACTAGATGGGGTTAAACTAAAGGGGATATGGTGGTAGATGGGTACTAATGGGGGGGGGGAGGAAAAACAGCTTCAGAAGATAATTCTAGAAGGGGCAGTGACTGTGGGACCAAAATGATGTCCAAGACAAGGGATGAGAGGGGAAACAAGTTGAGGGGAACTCTGGGGGAGACTGTTGGTTTCATCACTGGGTATCCGAGATGGTGACAGGAAAAGATCAGAAGGGTGACGAGGGGTAACTGAATGAACTCCCCGTTGTTTAAAGTATCTTCTCTTAAAACAACTGGTTAGAAAAAGTCTTATACTATAGAGATTTTCAACAAAACTTCCACATACCTCTGTATGTGGAGTTTGAACTTTGAAATCCTACAGTAATTTGCTCAGGAAAATTAATGCTTGGCAGTGGTCTTGTTCGCTAATTTTTTTATAAAATTCAGGCCCACATATCTACTCATGTAAAACTGCACAACAGCAAACACTATGAGACCCCGATTAAATGCTAGATGAGGGTCAGTCCTAAACTGTAAGTTTCAAAGACATGTGTCTGATCACTCCTAATTATAAGTAGCAATAAAAGTCTTTAGAGAATGCTGATGACTCAACTCTGAAACAATTTCCTACTACTTCTCTTTCCAGCCTCAGTACAAATTTACATTAAGAGCAAGTTAGAGTGCTTGGAAAACTGTGTTAAAACAAAAATACTAGCCATTAACATCTGCTATCAGGGTGAATCTGGACTTCCACTATCTTGCAACCAAAATGCGGCACAGAAATCAACTGTGTGCTAACCCTGACACGAGTGCACACCACTCCCGACTCTGCTCACCAGAGCAGCTCACTGGCCTAGTCATCGACTTTAAAAGGAAGTAGGATAAATTAAAATGTATAAAGTACCTTCATGCAGACTGGGACACTACATGAGATCTTGCTTAGGAACACAATAACCAAGCACAAACTCTTGATTCACAGAGAAGGACACTGAGGTCCCGAAAACGTTATGTTTCCAACTGGAGTCAGAATCAAACCATAACTCAAGGTCTGCTTCCTGATCCGATTTGGTCTCCACCACACCAAGCTGCGTCTCTCAGCTGTCTGCAGAAACTCAAAATGGAAGAGACGTATCAATATGAAACACCAACCAGAAACCACAGTCTGGTGACAGTAAGGTACTGTGAGTCTACTGCGATGTCCCCGCAACCTCGAGGAGATGGGAGAATCAGCAGATGAAAGGAAGAAAAACATACATTCACGGAATTACTGGTGCAAGGCAGGCAGATGGCCTAGGCTGGGGTGGGAGTCTGGCTCTAAATATGGTGTGTTCTGTACTTAAAAGGAGAAACTGAGCAGGAGGGAAGGACAAGCAAAGCAGCCTTTTCTTCCAAAATAAGCCCAAATTCCTGGGAAGATGCTCCGAGGCTAGATGCTCACTCCCTGGACGGCTCGGTACCGCCAAACTGAAGCCAGCCCCCAATATGAGGTGTGAGTCCTTGACAGCTGTGCTAGCCACGAGCTCTCCTCTCAATCTGTGGGGCAAAGGAGCCCAGGAACCAACGGTGGTGGGGATACTGCTGGAACACGGACGGACGGGCCCTTTCTCTTCCACTTTCCTGACTTGGTCCTCTGACAAATTCTGGGCCTTTATAAACAGGAAAAACACATTTGAAGTGAAAACAGCGTGTTCTTCTTAGAACCCGCTAAACAAGTCTTATCTTGAGTCACTAACCAAAAGACACCCGCTAAAGCAACACACCTTTGCTATTCTCGAGACGGGGGGAGAGGGGTGGCTGCCTGCTGATGCCTGGGTCAGATGAATGCCAAGGCCCGTCCCTTTTACTTCATTTTTTTTTTATTTTTTGAATTCTATTTTATTTATTTTTTTATACAGCAGGTTCTTATTAGTCATCCATTTTATACACATCAGTGTATACATGTCAATCCCAATCTCCCAATTCATCGCACCACCATCCCACCCCCTGCCACTTTCCCCCCTTGGTGTCCATACGTTTGTTCTCTGCATCTGTGTCTCAATTTCTGCCCTGCAAACCGGTTCATCTGTACCATTTCTGTAGATTCCACATATATGCGTTAATATACGATATTCATTTCTCCCTTTCTGACTTACTTCACTCTGTATGACAGTCTCTAGATCCATCCACGTCTCTACAAATGACCCAATTTCGTTCCTTTTTATGGCCGAGTAATATTCCATTGTATATATGTAGCACATCTTCTTTACCCATTCGTCTGTCGATGGGCATTTAGGTTGCTTCCATGTCCTGGCTATTGTAAATAGTGCTGCAGTGAACATTGGGGTGCATGTTTCTTTTTGAATTATGGTTTTCTCTGGGTATATGCCCAGTAGTGGGATTGCTGGGTCGTCGGCTCATCCCTTTTACCTTTGAAGGGATCAAACCAAGACAGTCCTGCGCCCAGTTTGCATTTATTAGGCTGCACTTGCATTCTTGGTGTGGGCGGGGAAGGGAAACAGCCAGCCCTGCCCACCTGAGGCAGGATCGGCCTTGCAGCTACACTGCTTGCAAGTAACTGGCATCAACAGCTAAGTAAATTTTCAAACACTGTAATAAGGCTAATGACTCTGTATCCAGAACAGGCCTTCCTTCACGCCCCCTCTGTTCCATCCCACCCTCCCCTCCCTCCCAACTGTCCTCTGGTCACTGTGCCTGTGGTCATGTCCACTAGGGGGAGCAGAGGGGCAGGGAAAACAGTTGGAAACACACATGGATGAACTGTATTCTGACTCTGCCTCTCAGGCAAGAGGTGTGCACATTATTGGCAGGTGGACAAAGGAGTGAGAAGGAAGCTGTCACTTCTGGATAAGAATCTTCCCGTGTTCTGTAAGTGTCATTTACCAGGCTCACAGGTTGTTCACAGTTGACAGAATTTCCCATCAACAACAAAAAAATGAAACCACAGCAACGCTAAGAATTCTGAAAACATCTACTAAACCAAAACAAAAAGCACGGGTCGGGCTTCCCTGGTGGCACACTGGTTGAGATGCAGGGGACATGGGTTCGTGCCCTGGTCCGGGAAGATCCCACATGCCGCGGAGCGGCTGGGCCCGTGAGCCATGGCCTCTGAGCCTGCGTGTCCGGAGCCTGTGCTCCGCAACGGGAGAGCCCACAACAGTGAGAGGGCCACGTACCGCCAAAAAAAAAAAAAAAAGCACGGGTCCCTGAAAAATGAAATAAATCCATTTAATCCAAGGTGTCTCGATTCTTGGCACAATTGATGTTTGAGGCCAGAGCATTCTTTGTCACAGGGGGCTGTCCTGCGTGCTGTAGGACGTTAGGCAGCATCCCTGTCCTCTAGCTACTACACGCCTTTAGAGACACAGGCCATTAGAACCCGCCACCACCAACTGTGACAACATAAATGTCTCCTGACATTGTCAAATGTTCCCTAAAGGATAAAAGCACCCAGGTTGATAACCAGTGCTTTAGCCCATCAGCAGCACCTTACCCGCCCCATAGGATGAGGCTCAGGGAAGGGCAGCCCATAGGACTAGATCGCAGGGCAAGGAGAAGCAAACCAAGTAAACTCAGGAGCCAGTCACCAGCCCTGAAGATGCGCAGGCTCAGAGCCCTGAGCTAAGACTAGAGGCCACAGAGAGACGAGAGGAGGGCGGATTCCTGATGCTGCCCCAAGCTGACTGACCATGAGTCTCATTTTCTTCCACATCCCTCAGTGCCAACACTATCCTGGCACCTGCCACGGAGTTCATGCCTGGGCTGGCTATGCCCCCATGTACTAATTAGTATATGTCATTGACGCTCCACTCCACAAAGATCCTAGTCTACAAATCAAGGTACAGGGAAGAAGGCTTTGAGAAGACAAAAGGTGGATGATGCTACATCAGACAGTCTTAAATAGAAAAGGATTGTCATCTGGCTTCCAGCCCAGGAAACCATGAACACACATTGTGACAGGTCGATGATGACTCTCTAGGAAGAAAAAAGGAATGGTCTGTGAAAAGATCACACGGTGTGTATATTCGTTAGGTAGGTCTCCTTGATGTTGGATGAAAAACTCAAAGATTCGCTTCCACTCAGAGCCAAAGGACAGTAAAGCCAAGGAATTTTATGGGTTTTTTCCTCTGAGGATCAGACTTCCGGCAACTCCTTATACGTAGAAAACACCCACGAATGACAACAGGCCCCAGATGGCCCCAGTAATCAAGAAAACCAGAGTCACAAAAATCAGCAAAATTACTTCCAAAAAATAGGACAATGCCCTGAAGATAAAGCTCATTATTCAACAAGTGCTCCCCAAACCCTACAAGTCAATCACCCCAGGACCCCACTCCTCCACCTGGAGAGCAGCACACGCTGGGGCTGGCTCAAGAGTGTGCACTGTCTGCAGGAACGGGACAGCCTTTCAAGCACGAGATTTGATAAAGACCAGCAGGTTTAAAGTTTTTAAAAACTAGCTGGCGGGGACTTCCCTGGTGGCGCAGTGGTTGGGAATGCGCCTGCCAATGCAGGGGACACGGGTTCGAGCCCTGGTCCGGAAAGATCCCACAGGCCGCGGAGCAACTAAGCCCGTGCACCACAACTACTGAGCCTGCGCTCTAGAGCCCACGAGCCACAACTACTGAGCCTGCGAGCCACAACTACTGAAGCCCGAGGGCCTAGAGCCCGTGCTCCGCAAGAGAAGCCACCGCAATGAGAAGCCCGCACACCACAATGCAGAGTAGCCCCCGCTCGCCCCAACTAGAGAAAGTCTGCACGCAGCAACGAAGACCCAAGCAGCCAATAAATAAATAAATAAAAACCAGCTGGTGAATGAGAAGATGAGTGCACGCACGTGAACATGCACACACCATCAGCGAAAGTGGCCACTCAGAGGCTTATCAAACGTAAATGGTTTAATGAATTTCCCATCACTCCTAAAACGGGGTTATAGCAAATCCCCAAGGAATGCAAAGCCCAGGCTCTGGCAGAACCTAGGTCATAAATGCCCCCAGTCTGAATTTTCTTAGGGAAGAACTGAACCACCAGATGCTTACTTGTCCCTGAATTTATAAATGAAGGTCAAAGCTAAAATGGAGCACCTCAGGAGAGGTCCCTGCCCTCAGAGTTAAGGATTGCCGAAATCCAGGCCTCCCAACCGTGATACACTTAAGAATCACCGGGGCTCCTTTTTAAAAAAAAAAAAAAAAAAAAAAAAAAGACAGCTGCCAGGTCTCACACCTCAAGATTCTGATTAACTTGGTCTGAGGTGCGGCCCAAGCTGGGGTATTTTTATTTAATACACAGGCAAACATGATAACTATTACATTCTTGGAAAGATGTCTTTGCTATCATGTCTATGGGTCCTATCTAGTGGGATCCAAAACATGGTCTAGCCCACTATTTAAAATGATAAACTCTCTACTCTGGACAAATGCAGTCGAACTGGCTTATTAGACAACCTACATGCAAGGCACTCTGGTTTTCTCCTCAAAGAATCATGCGCTGGTCTTCTCAGATGAATGCCCACGAAGCCCTGCCCGAGGAGGCAGTCTTTCAGGAAGAGCTAGCCCACTATAGAGCCCTGTTAGACCTCTACACCATGGAAGGACTTGTTGGACTGTTAGGGTTTTTATTAACCTCTCCTTGGCATTTGGCTCCAAAGATGAGAGATTATCTGAGGCCTCAATGTGTACCAATGCATCTAGTAACCAGCACCTCTATAACCTTGCTACTCAAAACCTGGCCTGCGAGGGGCTTCCCTGGTGACGCAGTGGTTGAGAGTCCGCCTGCCGATGCAGGGAACGCGGGTTCCTGCCCCGGTCCAGGAAGATCCCATATGCTGCAGAGCAGCTGGGCCCGTGAGCCATGACCGCTGAGCCTGCGCGTCCGGAGCCTGTGCTCCGCAACGGGAGAGGCCACAACAGTGAGAGGTCCGCGTACTGCAAAAAAAAAAAAAAAAAAAAAAAAAAACCTGGCCTGCAGGCCTGACCAGCAGAACTGAGATGAGCTGGTGGACTGTTAGAAATCTCAGGCCCAATCCCAGACCAACCGAATCAGAACTGGTATTTAGAATGCGATCCTCAGGTATTTGTTTGCACATTAAAGTTTAGAGACACATTGGTTTTTTTTTTTTTTTTTTTTTTTTTTGGCAGTACGCGGGCCTCTCACTGTTGTGGCCTCTCCCGTTGCAGAGCACAGGCTCCGGACGCGCAGGCTCAGCGGCCATGGCCCACGGACGGGGCCCAGCCGCTCCGTGGCATGTGGGATCTTCCCGGACCGGGACACGAACCCGCGTCCCCTGCATCGACATGCGGGCTCTCAACCACTGCGCCACCAAGGAAGCCCAGACACATTGTTTTTTATCTCATCCAGGATACTAAGAATGAGGGCCAATCGGACACTACTTTCCAGTGGGGGGGGTGATGGAGAATGTGGCACAATTCTTCTCCTTTTCATAATGTGCAAAGAACTTAATGATTTGGTATTACTTCTGAATAAACTGGAGACACGTCAGGAAGACCCGCTGTCTTATAGACATTCTTTGAGTTACTGTTAAGATGCATACCGCTGAGATGAGAATGACCTCTGCAGATGGCAGGGTTTTATCATTGTGAATTAGGAGTGCTTATAAGACAACTGGCCATGCTTTCTAACTGCAGGATTTTGATCCATTTTGCTAAAATCCAAGACACAGTGTGGATCCATGTCTTCCAACTTTAACTCCGATATAGCAAATAACTCTATACAACGAATCACTCTATGCAGCTACCCATCATATACTCTGTGCTGCTCAAAGTCAGATATCAGCAGGGGGTTATTGGGCTTTTGTTTTCTTTTAATTGCTCAAGTGCGCAGTTTAGAAAACCTGCTTAAGGATCCTGACTATTGTCCTACATGACTTCAAAGTGAAACAGCCTTCAACTCAGGTAAGCATCCTTTATCAGGGCCTTAATTTTGCCTAAGATGATGTGAACCAATATTTAAGTTTCTAGAAATGCCTCTAATTCTGATATCTTCCGGGGCATATAACTAACTGACTTTATGGCCACTGAAAGCCTTTCAAAGCTTTGCTGAAAGAAACTATTTTTGAAAGATGACTTAAGTTCTTTCTGAAAGAAACTATTTGAAGGATGACTTAATCCATCTACTGTTCTTGATCGACTTTGCCCAACCTTTTGTAACAAACAAGCTCCTTTAACAGTCTTTCTTTCTCTCACACACATACGCATAGGCACACATACCATAGGAACTTTCTAATCCTTTAACTCCTATTTCATTTTTGAAACAAGATATTAGTTTATGAAGTTCATTTTGATAACATCTTTGTTCATGTGCAAAATGATTAATGACAAATTACCTTTTACCCATTTAGCGTGTAACACACAGCATCTAATTATGTAAGAAAAAAGTATGACTGGTCAACAAAATCAATTTCACAATTACAGTCTTATTAGTATACATTTTGCGTGGGGACCCAACGTCTATTCAAAACCAGAGAGCAATCTAATTACCGGCCCCAGCATCAAAACTAGACAGGAAACAGCCCAATGTCTGGATTTCTTGTATCTGAATTTGAAAACAACAAATCGAATGGTTTATAAAGGGAGGACTCTTTACTTCCTCTGGACACATTTTCATGCAGAACGTGTGCTCCATTTCCCAGGAAGAACCACAGAGGAGACTATTACTGCTCTTTCATCAGTGTTCACAGGTCTTCTTGGGGAGGAAGGACAGCATCTCAGCTGTGGCGCGGGGAGGCGGGGCATGACTGCTGGGCTTCCTGCCCTCAGGAGGTGCACTCCCCCTTTCCCTGCCCGCAGGAGTTAAAGAGGCGGGGCTTCCCTACCCAGCTGAGTCCACCCAAGGCTTCCTGGCAATCACCAGGGCAGCTGTGTAGATTTCTATCTAGGATGGATCAGAAGTCTTGCACCCAAGACCCATCTTCCAACTCAGCTTTGCTCTAATAAAGCTGGTTCTGTAATCTTCATCTGGCTTCTACTATTCTCTCTACTTCAGAACCCAGAAGGGAGGAAGGGTGTGATTAACTGGCATCTCCAATCCCCCATAAGTTTATTTTCTAAGTTTTCCATGTTTTGTTGCTAAGTATCAGGATAAGACAGGTGGTTTCCGGCAGCTATTTGAAAGCACTTCTCCACAAATAACAAATTCCAGGTGTATGAGTCTTTAATTCTAATAAATTAAAAGACAAAATGACTATCACAGTCAAAATATTTTCTCTAAATATTGATTTTTTAAAAAATACTGTAAGATATGCCAAAAGATTTCTGATCCGATGACTCCAACTTGTGGCTAGAAGGGAAGATAATCTGGAGGAAAATCGGCAGAATTATCAGTAAAATGCTCAATAATTTATACTTTGCCCTGAGTGTTCCTAATGCATCGTGCCTGTAACCAACAGTCTGTTGGGGATATACATATTTTTATAACATAGCATTTCCAAAAACTTCCTGGGTTGCTGGTACAGAACTACTAACCACAATGCAAGCTCTTGATAAATGCTGGCAGGCTTTCAAACTCTTCCATCTTAAAGTGGGATCGGAGATCATATATGTAAATATCTATTTTATTTAATGACTTTGAAAAATAGAAATGGTGAAAAGGACATCACCAGCATTCAGAATGAAAGCCTAGGACACCCTCAAGAACCCCCAGGGCATGAGAACCATCACATGGCAACTGCTGCTCTAGACATTTCCAAAATCTTCAAAGCAATGTATACATTTGACCTAAAATAGAAGGCAGTAAAAAGGAAATGGCCAGGGCTTCCCTGGTGGTGCAGTGGCTGAGAGTCCACCTGCCGATGCAGGGGACACGGGTTCGTGCCCCGGTCTGGGAAGATCCCACATGCCGCGGAGCTGCTGGGCCCGTGCGCCATGGCCGCTGAGCCTGCGCGTCCGGAGCCTGTGCTCCGCGACGGGAGAGGCCACAACAGTGAGAGGCCTGCGTACGACCAAAAAAAAAAAGAAAAGTAAGAAAGGAAATGGCTAGATAAAACATATCTCTGGGTTTACTGTAAACCTGACAAAGGTTTTTCTCATTCTTCTTCTTGTATTCAGAAGGACCTAGAGAAGAAAGTTCTCTTTCATCTTAGTATCATCTGGGCATCTAAACAACTGGTCGGATCTTACTCAATGACACAGTAAAATATAACTGACATTGCTTCCCCCTTCAAGAGAGTGGCTAGGAAAAGCTCAAAGCCAAATCACAGTTCACTTCCAGGAAGTAAATTGGTGTCTATTTTGTGTTTAAACCTCATTCCTGACTCTAAATGTCCTCTTATTTTCTCCCTGTTTCCCCTTAATTTTTTTTTTTTTTTTTTTTTGGCGGTACGCAGGCCTCTCACTGTCATGGCCTCTCCCGTTGCGGAGCACAGGCTCCAGACGCACAGGCTCAGTAGTTGTGGCTCACGGGCCCAGCCGCTCCGCAGCATGTGGGATCTTCCCGGACCAGGGCACGAACCCGTGTCCCCTGCATCGGCAGGCGGACTCTCAACCACTGCGCCACCAGGGAAGCCCTCACCTTAATTTTAAATGTATTTTTATCTTCCTGTATTACATATTTTAATCCTTTTTGAAACATATTGTAGGTAATTAGTTAAACAAAAAGCAACAAAACTATAGCACATAGAATAATGGTCCTCCAAATATGTCCACATTCTCATCCCCAGAACCTGTTACATTACATGGCAAAGGGGGATTATGGTATCGATAGAATTAAGGTTGCTAATCAGATGACCTTAAAATAGGGAGATGATCCTGGCTTATCCCGGTGGGCTCACTGTAATCAAAGGATCCTTAAAAGTAGAAAAGGGAGACAGAGGGTAGGTCAGAAGGATACAACAGTCTCTCCTCAAGAACTCTCAGACTGTGTCCTAAGTTGTTTGCACAAAGCCAAGCATATCGATGTAACAAGTCTAGTCATTTGGTTTCTCCTGGTGACCTTTGGTTCTACTCTAGTGGTGAGAGATTAGGAATTTTAGAGGTCAGGAGGGTGTGAATGAAGATGACAGCACACAAACTAACAGCAGAAAAGGACCACAGTTTAGGGCCATTTGGTATAAGTGCCAGCAGCCTCTCAGGAGGGCCTGGGAGCATCACTCTACGATTCTGACCAGAACTGATCTTCACAACAATGACACTGCACCACCTCACTCATTAACAAGATGTAATACAGAATTCAGGGATATTTCTCGATAAATTCATATAGCTGAGCTCCTCATTTATAGATAAATGAGGCATGGATGGGGGGTGCAGAGGGAGGGAAGACTGTATGGTGAGATGTGGAAAGCACAGACGGGGTCAAATGTCACATGTGCTGACCACGGTGCTTCCCTGCTGGACCCTGGTTGCTACCCAACTACCCACTCTCTGAAGGCAGGGCTGTCCTCATCCTCACTGCAGCAAGAGCTGGCCGTTATCACTGTTAACACACATCCTCTCGGCTGATGAGGTCCCCATTTAGAGCGGGGAAACTGAGGTATGAACGACCGAGCAATGAAGGCCACACAGCTACCAGGTGGCAGAGCTGTTGAAGACCCCGGCCATCAGGCTTAACCATGGTTCTCGGATGCCTCAGCATCTATCAGAGAGCCTCACACCTCGAAGGTATCTCACTGATGAATAAATGGAGTGAGTCTGCAAAAAACCAAAGGGATTAAATCACTTGCTTGGCCCACGACAATAAGCACT
Source organism: Stenella coeruleoalba (assembly GCF_951394435.1). Lineage (NCBI taxonomy): Eukaryota > Metazoa > Chordata > Mammalia > Artiodactyla > Delphinidae > Stenella > Stenella coeruleoalba. The sequence goes on along the minus strand of NC_137151.1, from coordinate 33,529,071 downwards.
TAATAAATTATCAGCTGCTTTCCACCGAGTGTTAGGGTTTTCCCCCAATTTCAAGGAAACCCTGTAAGGCAGCTCTTTTCAAATGAGGAGCTGGGGAGATATATAATAATCATCTGGAAAATGTTCAAAACATTTAGCCCTGAGCAGAGCCCTCCCTCATCCTCCTCCCCTAAGTTTGCTTTAGTCATCCTAGTTGGGCTTCAATTTGGGGATTAGAAAAGAAAACAACTTCCCAGGTGATCCTGCAAACACTCACTCCTATCCCCACACCACTCCCACCCAGCAAAGCATCTCTGCTACGAGGGGTCTTGGCCTTTACGACAGGGAGGGAACCCTGAACGGGTTGAGTGTGTAGCCTCACGGTGGAGACTTCATTTCAAAGGTTATGAGGGGGCACAACTAAAATTTATGTAATCAGCAAAGTAATTCCAAATATTAGAGCTGGGCATCCAGATATATAGCAAGGGCGTAAAAACACACGCATACCTTACACTGCAGAGGCTATCGGGAGGAAAATGGCAGATTACTAACACCTCCGTCAGGCAGACGTGCACAGAAGGAGCACGCGGTGTGCCCTCTGTGGGTCCACACGTTGTGGAGAAGACACCGAAGGTTCAAGAGATGGTCCCTGCCCTTAGAGACAAGTGCCTTCTCCACCAACCCTCCCACACAGCCGTGCAGAACACGCGAACTCAGGGCTCTCTCCAGGGCACCACACCAGGGGGCCCCAGAGGCTCAGGAGATGGAGAGAAGCCCCCCAGAGGTTTCAGAGACCCTGTGATGTAAACTGGGTCTCTTCCCTTCATTTCCCCTCATTTCTTAAGCTCCAACTAATGCCAGGCTCCAGGCTAGGCATCGGGGGATAAAGGATGAACAGAAGTTCTGGAAGCTACTGACTGCAAGCTGCAAGCTTGAGGAAGGGTACACAGCAAGAGAGATACCCAGTTTCTCTGCAGTTCTGGGGACCTGGGGAGGGTAGCTGTAAACCAGAGGGAGGGGACCCTGAGGCACAGAGTTCCAGGACTCGGGACAGTTTTGAATGAGTCTCTTAACATCTCAATTTGTTTCTGTCTGTCCTTAAAAGGAAGCCGCAGAAATAGGGGGTATCTAAGTCCCTTCATTTTAAGATTCAAATGAGAACAGACTTCTATTGACCAGCTACTCAAATGTTTTGATAATTCAGGATGAACAATCTCATAGCCTAGAATGCGATCCTGGCAGGAGAGGGAGGGGCAGGTTGGCATCAGATGACAGAAACTGATTTACAGTGAGGGAATTATACATGAATGAAGCCATTATGCAGAACGGAAAACCACCGAAGTTCATTTTAACTGTGCCCCCTCCATTTTATCCCTTGCCTCGAAGGAATATACTAAATTTATGTCACTTGCCTCTCACGACCGCTGGATTTATAAGCTCATTAAAAAATACTTTTATAATCACTGTGCAAAATACTATGGTCATTATTATAATGATTTAAATGCCTGCAGCAGTGCAGCAGGACCTGGGGAGAGTTTATTAATACCTTGGCAAAACGTGCCGTGAACACGCCATCGGGATGTTTGCTTTGAAAAACGTTCCCTGATTTTTTTCCAGTGAGCTCAGTTCACGTTGCGCTCACATTGTGACAGCCCCAACCAATGGGGCAGGTGAACTGTTTCCTCATTTCCTCTGCCCCATGGTGCTTCTCCCCACCAAAACCTACCCCAGGATCAAGGTTCTCAACCCGGAGGCACTGGTTCTCAACCCTCACTGTGCATCAGAATCACCGGGGGAGACTGTTTAAACACAAATGTCAGCCCACCACCCTCCCCAAGACGATGACTCAGTTGGCCTGGGTGAGGCGAGGAAACCAATGCAACGTTAAGCGTGCCCTCAAATTCTAAGCGCTATTGAGCTAACGTGTCCACCTTATCAGACACATAATTGAAGTGCGCAGAGAGAAAAATGGGGGAAAAGCACGTCTGAGGGGTGAGGGTGGTAGGTGAGGGAACCCATCTAGAGGCAGCAGCCACTCTGCAGCTCCAGACATGGGACAGCTTGAGGGTAGACAGTCTGGGGTTGGCCGAATCTTTCAGTCTTTCCAGAGAACCAGAAAAGCCCAGAGTCTTGGGACAAATCTCTGTATTTATCAATGTCTGCACTAATTTCGTTTTGTTGTTGTTCTTCTTTTAAGTTCCAGGTGGGCCCAAGTTCAAAGGAGTTTACAGTCTTGTGCACCTGCTCAGCCCACCTCATTACAGGTATCTGTTACTTTATCCTAACTGCCTAACCATACTTAACTTTCTGAACAGTAGCCGGTATTGTTCTCAACCAGATACTAATTTCTTATCATCACTCTCAAAGGCTTCAGAGCTCTAGCTTCTAGCCCGCATGCTCTCCCCAACACAGGCTTGTGAATTAGTCATACCTAACTGCCAATCCTAAGAAACTGGAAAGGCATTTAAAAGCCGTCTAGAAAGAGAGATGCAGACCCCAGGATCCAGAAAGTCTAAGTGACCCGCCCAGGACCACAAAGACTGTTGAAGGTGGGGTGACCAACTCCACCCTGGTATTAGCACCGGAAGTCCCCCGTCCTGGGAAACCCAGGCAAAGCGGGATCGTTGATCGTCCTGGATGAAGGACAGAGCCACACGGCTGTTCCTTTGGAAGGCACCCCCATCATCTGGAAGTCTTGATACGTATACACATTCTAGCGTCAAGGTTTGCTCCCTGTTAAGATTCAAACTCCCTGAAGGAAGGAATTCAGATCCTGCAAGTCAAGTGCTTGATACTTGCTGGAAAAAGTCCTTATGACTCCTTGGTCAAGAAAGATGCCTGCTGGTCCTGTCCTTGGAAAATAGAGGCATCACTGCTCTGGGAATCTCTCTGAAGAACCCAAGGTCTTGACTATTCACTGGAGCGTCCTTCTCAGCCCGCAATGACCACTTCACCACTTCACTGACAGCAAGCATGAGAAACATGACGAAATGAACGAGATGAGTGACTTTCAGCTGGCCGCTCCCTTCTCTCCTCGTACCACAAAGTCTCGTTCCTACCCTAATGAGGTTATTACCCATCACCAAGAACGTGGCATCTAGTATGTTCTGAATTCTCCACTCAGAAGGCAGCCTCTCAGCCATGAAAGGCGTCAGCCTCTGCAATCCTCTCTCAGAAGCCTGCTTGGGAATCACTCAAGAGGGTCAGAGCTGAACGCCAAGTGTCTTGCATGGATGGAGGGGGCGTCTGGTGTGGCAGCAAGAACCAGATTCCAAACTCAGCACTGACGTGAACTGCCCCTGAGCCCCCTCCCTTAGGGAAATTACAGAAATGGAGACGCAGCTTCCTCGTCTATAAAATGTCTACCTTGCAGGGTTTTCATTTGCAAAGGGCCTAGTCCAGTGCCTGGTCCTGTAAGGCACCCCAGAGGCCTTTGCGAGTCAGGTGGGAGATCTCCCCCTACTGCCTGATTTCAAAACACACAACTGGCCTCCACTAACCTAGTTTTATTCCGAATCAGACAGTGGTTTTCTTACTGCCCCTCAGCTGCCTTTCTCAAAAGATGCAAGCAAATCTGTGCGAGACACAGAGAGCAGAGGCAAGTGTTAGCAAATGTCACCACAACTGACACAAAGGATTTTTCTAGCTCGTCCGTCCGTGTTGATGGGGAAGACCGCACAGCTCTGTCACCAAGCCCGATTCCCGATGTTGGTAAAGATCACTGCTTCAAAGAATTTCCTAGGTCAGCCCTTAAAGTCTGAAATCCGTTCCCCGAATTCATTATAACCCATAGTAATTCATTATAACTCCATCTCTCAGAGCAAAACTCCACTTTCTGATTCACGGTCTAGAGCCATTCCCTTGTAGACGCTGTAGTTTAGAATTCTGACCAAATCAAGACCGAACAAGCCCTGTGCCCTTACGTTTCACCATCTAAACAAGATAAAACAAAGCAAGATGTACACATGCTTGGGAAACAATTCACATGGACATCATTTTAAGCAAAGTGTATCTTAGATTCCAGAACTGTCTGCATTATTCTCCTAGCATAAAACCCGTTGTGGCAGTTCCACCTTTTTACATAACAAAGTTATGACCTTAGGTCACCAGATAGAATTACACTGCTCAAATTTATTCTTGGCAAGCTCTTTGGAGGTATAATCCACTTTGCAAGGATAAACAAGTGGCAGCTATGAAACTCTTACAGACACTCACATACAACAAACACCACCGCCATGACCCTCAACTCTCACAGACTCAAGACTGCCCATGCCAATCCTGAATTAAAATGTATCCCGATAACGTCAAGAAATAACCCAAGAGTCCGTGTAACAGGAAGTGTGACATTCTAACCTGGCAAGGGAAATGGGCATTAAAAAGCATTACTAGGTCTGTAGTCAATGTCCTGGTACTAGAGCATACAAAATGACCCCACTGGGGGAAGCTGGGTTCATGAAACTCTCTGTACTCTTTTTGCAACTTCCTGTGAAATAATTATTTCAAAACAAAAAAGTTGCCTTTTAAAGCATTACTTATTAGGTTTCTTCCTGTTTGGGGAGATTTTTCATAATACAGAAGCCCAAACCCCATTCTGAATGCCCCCTTTCTACTTATGGGTCCAGGATAGGACCTACACCTAAATACTTTGAAAAAGGTCTCCAGATGTTTCCAGAAAACCTCCCCTGTTCAATGAGAGCCCCAAACAACGTAAATCACTGGAGACTTTAAGAGTGGAGAGGCCATTGTATTTGATCTTGGCTGCTGTGTGGAGGATGTGAAGAGGACACGGCCAGAATCCAGGAACCCAGGGAGAGGCTCCTGCAGCTCTGGGTGAGGAATGAGTTGGATAAAGGCCTCAACAGGGTAGTGACAGTCTTGGTTGGTAGAAATATTTAAGAGGTCAAATAAGCAGGACAATGAACAATGACTAAGTGGTGGGGATGGAGGGAGGAGTCTCAGATGACCACTAGACTTTCATCTTGGGCAGCTGAGGCAACGTGGTATGTCGTCCACCAAGACAGGAAAACGGAGGAGCCGGTGTGTAAGACAGGATCAGGAAGGCTGCCTGAAGGTTCTACAGGGCAACAGTATTATGTACCTTCTTCCTCTAGTGGAGGAATCCCCTCTCCCTTGTCTGACGGAACATAAAGAACTGAGGATGGACAACTTGGCACAGGGGGTGAGAAGAGCGGCCGTTGTTCAGCCACATCACCCACTTGACCCTGGTCAGATCATTCTCACAGCCAACAACACACACAGGCATTTAAACTTATGTACCTCCATTTGGAAAAGAGCTACCCAACCAAGATGTCATGCCCCACAGGATCTAGAGGCGCTTGGATTCTAACATTTCTATGAAAAGAACTAAACGTCACAGGAAATCTGACTTAAAACTTTTTTTTTTCAAAATTGAATATCCTACAACAAATGTTTTCACATTTTTTTCTTACTTGTAGGAGTACAGGTTATTGGGAATAGGAAGTAGGTCCCTGGACAAACATTTTCCCGGGTAGACTGCCACAGCCCCCCAAAGTTTCACTTAGAAATGCTTTGGGGTAGAGAATTTAAAATCCAGGAACCCCCTGCAACAAAAGGAATGTTCCTAGAATAAACTACCAAGAATCATAAGAAGTAGAAGAGACCTCAAAAATAGTTACCTCTGCTGTACACCTGAAACTAACACATCATTGTAAATCAACTATACTTCAATAAAAAAATTAATTAAAAAAAATAGTTACCTCCGATTACCTTCTCTATACCTAAAGGAATCTTTTCAGTATCACTGATTATCAGAAATTAGTCTCTTCACCATATCCCCCATCCTCCACCCCAGTCTTTATCTACTGAAAGGCCATTTTCAGATGAAACATTGCCTTGTCAGGCCCTAAGCATACAGGATCCCTCCCTTCTGTTTCTCTTATAACTTTTATGAAATATCTGTGCATGGCATGGTTACTTTTATATTTGAATTATTCCTGATTGTATTATTATGCTATATAATAAGTACTATTTCTTGAGTGCTTGCTATGAACCAACTAGGAACTTTATGTAAACCTTAATTCTCACAGCCAGTATAATATCTATTTTACAGAAGAAGAACCCAAGACTGAGAGATTCAAGTACCGAAATGCTCTTATTACTTCTCTGTCCTAACCCAGGCTGCCCCTTCCTGTAAACCCTAGTTCCTTCCACATTATACGTGTGATGTGAGGGTTTTCTCCCCAACGCATCTAACATAGTTTTCCCACAGAAGATACTCAATGATTATTTGCTAAACTGCACTGACATCTCCCAGGCCCTCCCCCAGCAGGGCCACCCTCTACGTGCACTCCCTGTAAGTCGATGATTGTGTTAACCAGGTCCCAATGTTCCCAGTGGGATCTGGTTCTTGCCACCTACTGGTACAATCTCTTCCTTAACCTAGAATCCCTATTTCTGGAACCATCATCTGTGTCACCATCATATAGTGCCTACTAGGTGCCAGGCACAGCTTTAAGGTTTCACAAACATTAACCTGGCTGATCTTCACAACAATCCTGTGAGGTCTATACTACTATCCCCATTTTACAGATGAGGAAACTGAGACTTGGTGAGGTTACACAGCCTGCCCTGGGCCATTCAGTCATTAAGTGATGACCTGGGGTCTCACCAAAACTTCAGGGTTAGCTTTCTGGAAGCCACAGCAATCTTTGGTTCTTATTTAACCTTCCTCCCCACCATAACCCAACTGAAACCACCATGGGTTTATTTCTAATTGGAATGACCATTAAGCAAGGTCTTCTCCACTCTGGGTTGGTGTAATCGATTGTTTTGCACCTACGTGCAAGACTTCCTATTTACAGTGCCCCCCCCTTATCCTTGGGGGATACGTTCCAAGACCCCCAGTGGATGCCTGAAACCGTGGATAGCACCAAACCCTATATATGTTATGTTTTTCTTATACATACCTACCTGTGATAAAGCTTAATTTATAAATTAGGCACAGAAAGAGATTAACAATAACTAAAAATAAAATACAACAATTCTAACAGTATACTGTAATAAAAGTTATGTGAATGTGGTCTCTCAGAATATCTTATTGAAGAAATTTACTGTCTTTTCCTTGTTAACTAAACACCATGCACTGTGGCTGTAAGTTTTGCAATCTGAGGGGCAACAGCAAAACTAGCAGAAATTTCTTTTTTCTTCTTCACAGTTTCACAGAAGATTCGTTTTTACTGTATATCTTAGCAACCTCATTAAGTTGAGAGCTTTCACGTTTTCATTTAAAGAAATCACTTTAGAGCTTCCCTGGCAGCTCAGTGGTTGAGAATCCACCTGCCAATGCAGGGGACATGGGTTCGGGCCCTGGTCCGGGAAGATCCCACATGCCGCAGAGCAACTAAGCCCGTGAGCCACAACTACTGAGTCCACGTGCTGCAACCACTGAAGCTGGCGCGCCTAGAGCCCATGCTCTACAACAAGAGAAACCACTGCAATGAGACGCCTGCGCACCACAATTTAGAGTAGCCCCCGCTCGCCGCAACTAGAGAAAGCCCGTGTGCAGCAACGAAGACCCAACACGGCCAAAAATAAATAAATAAAATAAATAAATTTATATTTTAAAAAATCACTTTACAGCTTCTCTTTGGTATATGTGAATTGCCAGCATCACCACTCCTGCGCTTTGGGGCCATTATTAACTAAAATAAGGGTGACTTGAACACAAGCCCTGCAATATCACAGCTGTTGATCTGAAAACTGAGATGGCTACTCTGTGACTAACGGGCAGATACACTGGACAAAGGGCTGATTCACATCTGAGCAGGATGGAGTGGGATGGTGCAAGATCTCATGGCTGCTATTCAGAGTGGCGCACAATTTAAAACTTGTGAATTGTTATTTCTGGAATTTTCCATTTAATATTTTCATACTGTGGTTGACCGAAGGTAAGTGAAACTGCAGAGGGCAAAATCGCAGATAAGGGGAGACTGTATACCCAAGGCATTTTATATTGTTACTTTTGGTCCATTGTTCTATCCCAATGGTTTTTCTTTGAAGTGTTTCTGTCAATCAAATCTCTAGGTATCATTTTGGCTTTGTACCATTTGTAAATTAAATAATTTACAAATTTACAGACTCCTTCAGCAGCCACTATCACAAGACCTTGACAGGAAAAGATACAAAGTAAGACTTTAAACACTTAAGTAGTGATAGAAAACCAGGAGAAATAAAGGTTCCAATAAAGCATCAGTTCTCCAAACTGCTTCCAAAGCTGGGGGATGGGGAGGGGAGGGACATCCTGTTAAGAAATCATGCAGCTATTCAGTTCATTTTGCAATAATCTTCCTTAAAGAAATGGTGCTCCAGGGCTTCCCTAGTGGCGCAGTGGTTGAGAGTCCGCCTGCCGATGCAGGGGACACGGGTTCGTGCCCCAGTCCGGGAAGATCCCACATGCCGCGGAGCGGCTGGGCCCGGGAGCCATGGCCGCTGAGCCTGCGCGTCCGGAGCCTGTGCTCCGCAACGGGAGAGGCCACAACAGTGAGAGGCCTGCGTACCGCAAAAAAAAAAAAAAGAAAAGAAAAGAAATGGTGCTCCAAATTAAAAAGGAAAGTTCTATGTGAGAGGACATACAAGGAGAAAGCACATGAAGATCTTCTGACCTGCGGACAGTGGATCTGTATGTTCACACACAGGCAGCATTCACCACCCACCACTGAGCAATTCGGTTTATCTGATGATCATTTGTCTAGGTTACCTTTTATTTGGTAACAGCTTTATTGAGCTATAATTCATATACCATACAATTCATTCTTTCAAAGTGTGCAATTCACAGGTTTTTAGAACGTCCACAGAGTTGTGCAACTATCACAACAATCAATTTTAGAACATGTCCATCATCCTGAAAAGAAAACCCTTTACTTATCACCTCATAGTACTCCATCCTCCCCCACCTCCCACCCCCAGGAAATCAGTAATCCACTTTCTGTCTCCATAGATGTGCCTACTGTGGATGGTTCATATAAGCAGAATCCTATACTATGTGGTCTCCTGTGACTGTCATCTTTCACTTAGCACAATGCTTTCAAGGCTCATCCTTGTTATAACATGTATCAGTACTTCATTCTGTTAGTGGCTTAATATTCCACTGTATGGAGAGATCAGATTTCATCTATTCACCAATTGATGGCTATTGTGAATAAAGCTGCTCTATAAATATTCATGTCCAACTTTTTTTGTTGTTTTTTAGGGGTTTTTTATTTTGCGGTACGCGGGCCTCTCACTGTTGTGGCCTCTCCCGTTGCGGAGCACAGGCTCCGGACATGCAGGCTCAGCAGCCATGGCTCACGGGCCCAGCAGCTCCGCGGCATGTGGGATCTTCCCGGCCCGGGGCACGAACCCGTGTCCCCTGCATTGGCAGGCGGACTCTCAACCACTGCGCCACCAGGGAAGCCCCATGTCCAACTTTTTGTATGGACACGTTTTCATTTCTCTTGCGTTTATATCTAGGTGTAGAATTGCTGGGTCATATGGTAACTCTATGCTTAACATTTTGAAGAACTGTTAAAATGCTGTCCACAGTGGCTGTGCCATTTTACATTCCCAACAGTAGTGTATGAAGCTTCTCATTTCTTCATATCTTCACCAACACTTGTTATCATCTGTCTTTTTTTTTATTATTATTGTAGTCATCCTAGTAGGTGTAAAGTGGTATCTCACTATGGCTCTGATTTGCATTTCCCTGATGACTAATGATGGTGAGAACCTTTTCATGTACTTATTGGCTAGCTGTATTTCTTTGGGGGAAGTTATCTATTCAGATTCTTAGCTCATTTTTTAATTGGGTTGTCTTTTTATTACTGAGTTGGAAAGAGGTTTTAACATATTCTAAATATAAGTCCCTTATCAGATAATATGGTTTGCAAATATTTTTTCCCATGCTGTGGCTATGTTATGAATCTTTTTTCCCCCCAAATTCACTGGTTTTATTTAATTCAACAAACATCTATTGAGCGCCTTCCCAGTGCAGGACACTGTCCCCAACAAGTGGAGGTTAGAGCCGTGAGTGAGCTCAGGACCCAGGTGAGGACTGGGGCTGACCACTCCCTGATCATAAAACAGAATGGGGTCAGTACAGAAGGGACAGAGAGTGTTGGGGGCCGGGTGCATGTGTGAAGAACAATCCCAGATGAGTCACTGGGGGCCTTCATACAGGCAGCCATCTGTGAAAGGTGTCTCTGAAGTGGTGTGAATGGTGGCCTATTGCCAGATCTCTCATTTTCAAGAGACGTCAGAAATTCCTGGTGGTGGTACACATGGAAGTGGACACTGGGCACCAAGGTCCCCTTGGGTGTCCACCCATGGCCTCCTCTGGTTCCTCTGGTTACAGCCCCCATGGAAGCGGACCTGTGGCCACTCCGGGACCCCCGTGGGAGTCTCTTCTGGTTCCCCTGGAGGGGACTCGAGGACCCCCTGGTGCTGGTCCCATGGGAGGGGCCCTGGACCCCCGACATAGGAACCGGCGAGCACGGGTGCAGCCTGGGGAGTGGCAGGAGGACTGACGTACCCTGGCTGCCCGCCACCCTGGTCTGCTATGTTATGAATCTTTATCTTCTATGTCAAAACATAATTGTAATACTTATTTTTTCTTTCAAATAGATTTTACTCCTCTATTTGTCCAGTTATAAAATATTAAAAATGTTTCTAAGTCAAGCAATTCATATCACCATTTTCTATATTTTTTAATATAAGTGGGCATATCTCATGAGCTCCTTAAAGTATTATATTGTTATGATTTTTCTACGGATCAAACCATGACTCTTACAAATATAAAATGAACAGATATCAAAGATTTTACTTAGCTCATTAATTAAAGAGGGAACCAGAAGGATATTACAACAAATTCAAAAGAGATTACAAAGAACACACACAGAACACATCAGGAGTGTTGAAATAAATATCGTTAATTTATGTAAAACTGGTTTCTTGAGAGCAATCAATAGTACCTCCACTGGACAAAATTAATTTGTATTTCTATAAATAAGAATCACTTCCACTGCTATCATTTTCGTATAACTTGCCACATTAGTACAATAGTTCAAAGAAAATGAAAGGCACAGATGACCCAGAAGGGTGCACTGGACACTAAATAATCTCTTTTGCCTATTTCAGAGTCAATTTTCTTGACAGTACTTTACAAGATGTCTAATATCAGTCAATCCAATCAGGAGATGGAAATCACACAGTAACATTAACAGGAAAAGCTTAATATAAACAATAGTTAACTACAACCAGGGTTAGGGTAACAAGAGATTGACTAGTACGCAGTAATACAAGGGATTCCTATGAATCCTCACCTTTCCCTTCAAAGGAATACCCTTACCTTCCACTTCACTCCTGCTCTTTTCCTACCCTCCTAAACACACACACACACTCTCACAAACACAATGTTGTAACAACAGGTGTCACAGTCATCTGTGACTCACCCCACACCAATTCTGTACCGTTCTGACTGATTACATTCTGACTGAAACAGCGACTAAGAATATGCCAGTCCTTTCCTCTCTTAACATTACTTCCTCCATAAATCCTTCCAATTTTGTGCTAATATTCTTGCTTAGACATCACCATCCTGAGCCTGGTATCTTCTGGATCCAATTCTTCCCTGCCTGAGCTTTTAAGCCAGCCTGTGTTTTGTCTCTCTAATGGCTGGCAGGTGAGTGAAAAGCTCCACAACTGGGCCCTAGTCTAGGTAAAAGAAACGTGGCTCATCCTCACCTGTCACACTCCACAGCCACAGGCAACACAACCGTTAGCACCAGACCTGCCACTCCAAAGCCCATGGAACTGACCGAAGAATACAACGCTTCCCACCCCTGATGAACCAGGACAGTCTGAGGCTGTATGAAGGGCTGAAGAAGATCGCAGGTAAAGAGGGTTCTAGACTAAGCCAAGGGCCTTCTCAAGGACACCATCTCTGCCGAGCCCACCCCAGGAACCATACGATGTAATTCAAAGTAAGTAGGTATGGGTGAGAGTACAGCTCTTCCAGAATCCAGCCTATAAAATAGCCAAACTAACATTGTTTTCTGAGAGGTACTATTTTTTTTTTTTTTTTTTTTTTTTGCGGTCCGCGGGCCTCTCACTGTTGTGGCCTCTCCCGCTGTGGAGCACAGGCTCCGGACGCGCAGGCTCAGCGGCCATGGCTCACGGGCCCAGCCGCTCCGCGGCACGTGGGATCCTCCCAGACCGGGGCACAAACCCGTGTCCCCTGCATCGCAGGCGGACTCCCAACCACTGCGCCACCAGGGAAGCCCGAGAGGTACTATTTTATTGTCTGTTTGGGGCAACATGTGTAGCTCAGAGCTTGAGTGCTCATAAATGCTGAACCCTGCAGAGTATGAATATAAAGGTCCTGCCAAGAAGAGCTCCTCTCTCAAACTTACTACTTCAGGTTTTCATTTTGGGGTTCAAGGGGAAGCAGCAATTAGGACAGAGAGGTGGAAAGACCGTACACCCAGAGTTCAATCCAGTATGAGATTTTTAAACGGTTTTGTTTCACAGACAAGTAGCCATTCCATGGTCAAGTTTCCTACCATTGCAGCCCACGACTCACAAGGAAGAGAGTGTAGGCGAGGCCCTGGGATAGAGACGCCAGGCATGTGCCCTGTTAGTAGGAAACAAGATGGAGTGGAGGATAGGGGTCCTGCTTTGGGGTAAAGTGATGGGCCAGAGAGGGCAGAACATCAAAATTACATGCGTTGATAAGGATATACCCTTACTGTTATTTGATGGTAGACTAGAAATTAGGTCAAGGAGTTTTTTTTAATGACTTAACAGAGCATTTGGGAAACAGGGGGATTTCATAGAAAACTCCAAATTTCTGGCATCCCCTGAATAAAATGGGACTATCTGGTCACAGTGAACCCTTTCCTGTGAGAGGACCTTGGCAGGAATGAAGTGTTGAGCATGTCCATCCAATATTCCACGGAAACTACGCAGGCTGCTTTTCATACCTGCCACCTGCCTAGCATTTTAGCACAGCCATGTACTAAAGGACTACAAGCTCCAAGGAGAGCAGGTCATGTGTTATTTTCCTTCGTAAGCATATTTCAACATAGTGTCAAGGGCACAGTGCCCAGCAACTGTGCCTGCTGGGTGCTAGGCACTAGGTATCAAATACTCTACTAGACCCTCTGCATACACCACCTCATTCCATTCTTACCCTTTTGAAATATTTGCTCCTCACTTTGCATATGAGGTTCAGAGAATCAGCTAACTGCTCTTCCAAAGCTCACACAGCTAGGAAGCAACTACAGAATCTTATCCCAAGTTTATGTGATTCCAAAACAGTGTGGAAAAGCAAGTCAGCCTATGGAAAAAGAGTTTCTAGTTTTAAAAAAAAAGAGCTTGATAGCAAACACTCTCTGGTTTCCCAGATACAGTTTTTGTTCCACATCTGTCAACAGAAAGTACAGATATTATAGGGTCATTGCTTCTCCCTTCTGCAACTCTTAAGAACCTTGCATCAAGAGAGCCAAGCCCTCTCTAACCTTTGGAGATGGTCTGCACTCTGTCTGTGGAGTATGTTTCTTCTCAAGGCCCCCCCAACCTTCTGAGATGGTCCTCATTCTATGGAACGTGTTCCTCCCAGGGGCTCTCCAGCCTTCGGAGATGGTCCACAGTCTATGGAATGTGTTTCTCTCAGGGCCTCTCTAGCCTTTGAAAATGGTCCACACTCTGTCTGTGGAATGTGTATCTCTCTATATAAACTCACTTTCACTTAAAAAGAAAAAAGAGAGAGAGAGAGAGAGAGCGCCAACATCTACCTCCTATATCTTCAAATGGGTTATTTCAGCTACAGGGATTAGTGACCATGCTTCATCTAGGCAATTTGGAAGGAAAAGCATTAAGTTTAAACATAACACGCCTTCAGTGTGAGATCACAAAGACAAAAAGTCATAGCGGGAAGTCATTCCATGTAACAGGAAGCAGGGACTCGTAGCCAAGGGGCAGAGCACAGAACAAGCTCTCAACGACAAACATTCTCTCTCGGGCTACACATCAGCTGACTGGTAACCGAACAAATGGCTATTTAAGCTACTTGCTTGAAAACACAAAAGGTGCTACCCATTCACAGTTTGAAGAGGCAACAGGGCAGCTCCCAGAAGAGGTCACATTCTGGCAAAGGTCTAAAAATGACTTTATCATATAGGGTTGTCCACCTATCAATGTATACTGATTGGTGACATGCCAGCAGTAGGACAAAAAACTACCTGCTCTTTTCTCTGGTCCCTTATGCAATCACAAGATACACTGTGAGATGAAATTACCCTTTTAATGTTTATCTCCCTGGACCAGACTCCTCAAAGGCAGAACCAGCGTCTTACTGCTTGAATCCTCAGCACCTTCTATGGTGACTGCATATGGCAGGCATGATGGTAACTTCCCATCCCCAGACCTCAAGTAGATAGTCAAAAAGGATTCTTTCTCTGATCCACACATTTGCCTGCTAACACAGCAAGGTGCCGAACTAAATCACATACAGATATATATCTAAACCACTTTGTATTAGCATTTACCATAAAAGTGATAGGAAATCAGAACTGAATCTAACCCATGGACAGGCCATGCCCGTGACACAATGCTCAGAGAGACCTGGCTGCTACTCATGGAACATGCTGAGCTTAGAGCTTTGCTGCTTGAACATTCATGTGCCTCTGAATCACCTCAGACTCTGGTTATTCTATAGATTCTGAGTCTGTGGGCCTCAAGAGTCTGCACGTCTTTTTTTTTTTAGTTGAAGTATAGCTGATGTACAATGTTGCGTTAATTTCTGCTGTACAGCAAAGTGACTCAGTTACACACATATATGCATTCTTTTTCTCATTCTTTTCCATTACGGTTTATCCCAGGATACTGAGTATAGTTCCCTGTGCTATATACAGTAAGACCCCGCTGTTTATCCATTCTGTATAAAATAGTTTGCATCTGCTCATCCCAAACTCCCAGTCCACCCCTCCCACAGCCCTCCTCCCCCTTGGCAACCACAAGTCTGTTCTCTATGCATGTGAGTCTGTTCCTGTTTCATAGATAAGTTCATTTGTGTCATAGTTTAGATTCCACATATAAGTGATATCATACAGTATTTGTCTTTCTCTTCCTGACTTACTTCACTTAGTATGATAATCTATAGTCGCAAGAGTCTGCACTTCTAATAAGCTCCCAGCTGTTGTCGACACTGCCAGTTCATGGAGCCCCTCTGAGCAGCAAGGATCTAGGAGCTCCAATGGGGACCGTGACCACCTTGGTTCCTTGCAGCCTCCGCCATGCTCTAAGGAGCTGGTCTGACTTGCAGGACAGGATAGCAATGATGTGACGTGCTTTAGATGGGATATTCCTAAGGCAACAACCTTTTCCTTTTATCCCATTCAAGCTCTAACAATCTATCAGCAGTCAATCCTAAGGGGTAAGAATCAGTACGGGGGACGGGGAAGTAAGTCAGAAAGAGGAAAATAAATATTGTATATTAACGCATATATGTGGAATCTAGAAAAATAGTATAGATGAACTTATGTGCAGAGCAGAAATCGAGATACAGTTGTAGAGAACAAACGTATAGATACCAAAGGGGAAGTGGCGGGGGGGGTGAACTGGGAGACTGGGATTGACATATATACACTACTATGTATAAAGTAGATAACTAATGAGAAGCTACTGTAGAGCACAGGGAACTCGGTGCTCTGCGGTGACCTAAATGGGAAGGAAATCCAAAAAAGAGGGGATATATGTATAGGTATGGCTGATTCACTTTGCTGTACAGCAGAAGCTAACACAACAGTGTAAAGCAACTATACTCCGATTAAAAAAGAGAGAGAGAGAGAGAGAGACTTAGTATACGAATAGCAAAGTGCCTTCATGACCGCCACCCCCTATGCGGCTGTCACAGCCATGGCTGCCTGGGCTATGCACCCCTGCGTGCCTGGTGAGGGCTTTACCCCCGTTAGAAACAGGCTCCTACATGCTCCTGCAGCCGCTGTCCTTTTCTTCCAGGTCGCACATTATAATTTCCAATCTCTTTAGGCTTTCTAAATAACCTAGGCAGGGGGTCCGAATATCGAGGGGGGCACAGACTCCAAGGGGAATCTGATAAAAGCTATGAACACTCTTTGCCCCGCAAATACACAGACACTAAAGGTTACTTAACGTTTAAAGGGTTTCAGAGACAGTGCCTGAAGCTATAAAAGAAAGCCTGCTCCCTGGCTTCTGGAAGATGTACTTTAAAGACACAGGGTAACACTTGGAACGCTTTATTTTTAAAATACGAATCCTTTTCAACAAATACTCCATGGGAGATACCAAGTCCCTGCCTCTGGAAACTTACTGCAGATCGTAAAACGCCTGCAAACAGGTTACGTGCCTCGTTACAGAGCAAGACGACAAATGAATAAAATCCCAAATTTCAAGACAAAGCCGCAAGCCTAGAAACAATAACCGTGATGGACACTGCTCTGACCCACATTTTCTTAAAAGCACGCAAGAGATGGTGGGACTTGTTCTGTTTATCCACGGAAGGACTGCAGGATGGAGGGGACCAGAGGAGAAGCAGGAGAGGAAAACTAATTAAAAAGCAAATAGGGAAAAAATGAGCTTGTAAAGGGCTCACTGAACTGCTGACAGCCTAGAGTGCGGAGGTGAAAAACAAATGCAAAAGAGATTTGGCAGAATCCAAAAAGAGCAGGATCAGAATGAGAAATGAGGACACAGCCAACTTCCAGCCACAAGTCAGAGAGAGGAGTCAGAGGGACATTGCGCAGAGGAGAAAAAAAAAGTTCCCTGGATGAAAGCGGAAAGAACAGAGTGGACTGAAGGAGAGAGAGGAATGAGGAGGAATGTGGACAGACTGCTGCTGCAGCAAATAAAACATGGCAGCATCACACACACACACACACACACACACACACACACACACACACACACACACACACACACACACACACACACACACACACACACACACACACACACACACCCCAGTGGAGAATCTCACACAATGCAATCCAATGCCCTCTTAAGAAAAAAGAGGGAGGGAGGGGACAAGGAGCAGCCTAAGCCATCACAAATCAGTTTAAAATTACAAACGAAAGCCCACCTGGTGCGTAGAGGGATTTGCAGGCACCCGCAAGAGCACCTCCCACCGCCACATCACAGGTTGTCCGGCTCCTTTCCATTAATGCAGGAAACGACAAGCCAGAGACACCCTCTTATGCTCCTTTCATCTGAGCCATTGACTGCGGAGACAGGTCATTTCACAGGGGGTAGAGGTGGGGATGCAGGAAAGAGACAGGCCATATGAATGGAGGTGCCTAAGAGCATTACTTTGAAACAGAGCTGCGTCTGGAAAGGAAAGTTTCCTGAAATGAGAGGCTGGGGGAGAAGAGGATCCCGTGGCTGACTGGAAAGATGCACAGCACTGCCCGCTGCAGCCTGTAGTTTCACGCAGAACAGGAAGTCCCACTGGCCACTCAAAGGCTTGTGAACTTCTCTGTAGACCTTCCTTCCAACAGGGGTACCTGTGCTGTGCTTGTGGTACCCTCACAAAAAAAGACAACAGAACCGGCAACCACCCAGTTACGGGGGCAGTGCTGAATGAGTAACTGTGAGTTACTGAATGAGTAACCCTGGCGGTCAGTTACTGAATGAGTAACCCTGGCAGTCCAGTGGTTAGGGCTCCGCGCTTCCACTGCAGGTGGCGCAGGTTCGACCCCTGGTTGGGCAACTAAGATACTGCAAGCCTAGCAGCGTGGCCAAAAAAATCAAAAAAAAAAAAAATTCAGCTAACCAATTAGTGTTTATCCACTGCCAGGCTCCACTTACAGCCCTTTACTTATACAAACTCATTTATTCCTCTCAATCACCCTAAGGGGGAACTACCATCCCCACTTTACAGATGAGGAAACAAGTCTGAGAAAGTAACTCGCTTGCCTGAGGTCACACCTCTAATAAGAGGCAGGGGTAGCATTCGAACCCAAGACCCTTAATAATTTCATCTGCGGTTCCCAAACTCAAATTTTCTCTCCTTACTGTGCCCTTAGAGTTTCAGTCACTTTTTCATGATATCCTTCAGCCAAAAGAAGTAACTGAGAAAAGCTCATTTACTAAAGAGTTAGGGCCAAAGAACTTCACGGCAGTAGTCAAGTGCTATCTGGCAGAGACAGCTGTTTTCCTCCACATTGCACAATATCCCCATGGTGCCCTCATGACTTTCTCCGGGAATCCCAGGTTCCCTCAGCACACAGTTTGGAATCCACAGAACCACACTTGCCTGCCTACCTCCTTCTGGTGAGGGAAAGGCATCGGCCTGCAATAATCACACTGTCTGTCCCTTCGAATGCATGAGTCACTAGAAGGAGTCCTTTGGCCGTCAGGAATGGCTGAGCCCCTGAGCCCTCCTGGCAGTGGGGTCCACCTGGCCCACCTGATCTCCTGTCACTTCAACCCAACAGTGACCCAAGCCTTCCAGAAGAAGCTACTAAAGGTCCTGCCACCTGCTTCCCCTTCCCTCCAGCCATCTCCTGCTCCTGGTTCCTGGGTGACTCAGTTCCTATTGTGGGAAACCTCTCCACCCACAGACTTGGTTCACCCCTTCCTTGGAGGTCGATGCCCACTTTGCACACGAACTTTGCTGGGCTACTCCAATTGGCCGCCTTCGTGTGCATCTCCCCCACCCCTTTGGTTATGAACTTCTGCAGGGTGGGCTCAGACTTCGCTTATCTTGGTGGCTTCCTCAGGGACTATGTACAGTAAATGGTACAGTCTTTTTTGAGTTTTCATTAAGGAAGAATAGAACAAGAGAGCAAAGGATGGCTTAAGGGACCACAAGAAGGATTATGGGATGAATGAATAAAAGAATGTGGTAGATGAATGGCATTGATGGCCCTAATTAATGGTCTCCCTTATCCACGCACCTTGCAATGAGACTCCACAGCAACTCTCATCAAGACGAGTCTTTATCCTTATCCTTTGAATCTGGACGGATCCTGCACCTGCTTTCGCTGATAAATGCGGTGGAAGTCAGGAAGGCCAGTTCTGAACCTGAGCCTCAAAAGGCGTTCACTGCATGCTTCTGCTTACCCTCTTAGAACAACATAAATAACCTCGGCCAGCCTGCTGCAGGAGGGCAGGCCATGCGGAAGGGAGCCCAGCTGTCCTGAGACAGGCTGGGTCCTGGGACCCTTCGCTGCAGTGCTTGCACCAGGACAAACGTCTCCTCCAGCAACAAAATACAAAGAAAATATAAGGGACTAAAAGTAACTGTGTGCATGCGCAGTTGGGCCAAATTATGGACAACAAGATACAAAGACCAAATCGCCCAACTGCCTCTTCTGAAGAGCCATGAGCAAAAGCAGGGGGGTCAGGAACAAAAGCAGGGTACTGCGCATGACCCTTGCACACACCACCACCGAAGGGGTGGGCAGACCACCTAAGCCCCGCCTCTGGCCCGACCCCCTGGACACACCCCTACCCTCACCACATATAAGGGACCAGCTCTCCTCCGCCCCCCCGCCCCCCGCTCCCTCCCCCAGGGAGCAAGTGAGCGAGGGAACACGTTACTTGTTTTCTCTCCCCCCTGCTGCAGCAGGGGCCCCAATAAAGCCTTGCCTGAATTTCTTGTCTGGCGTCTGATCAATTTCTGTTGATTAAGGAGGCCACAAATGCTGGTCAGTTACAGTCCCAGCTGAGACCATCCTGGAGCAGACTCAGCCAGCCAACCCCCCAAACACATGAGAAGCCGGCTAAGAACAGCAGACTACCCCCTAATCGCATGAGTGAACCCAGCTGAGACTAGAACCACCACCCAACTGACCTGAGACCCAGGAACACTTACCGTCTTAAGCCACTTACTTAACACTTACTGATTTAAGCCACTAAAGTGTCAGTGTAGCTTGTCATGTTGGCGTGGCAATGGCTAACTGCTGATGAATGAACAGTCTAATAACTTAGGGCAGTAAAGAGTGTCTGTCCTGTGCCTTACTGAGCACCCAAGTTCTTAAGCAGATTGTGGTCGCATGTTAGGAGGCATCTCATGATCTGTTGTAAGGTATTTTTTTGTTCGCTTGCTTGTTTGAGAGAATAAAACGAGAGCTTCATTCATGTGCACTTAAATGTTTCTTACATTTTTATAAAACAGGCTGATTTCATATCAGTCCTTACAGTCACACTCATATCTGGAGGGAAACCCTGTTGTAAGGGATTTGAATAAAATTCTGAACAAAATATTTCTCAACTTTACAAGGGATTTACTTGAAGTTAGGTGTGGATGCATCATCACCCTCATCTGTAACACTCCCTCTGTGCATTTTCATCATCTCTCTAGCGGGAAGAAAGGAACTTCCTGTTCCACCTCCTGGAAGCCAATAAATAATAGTAACATCCAGCGGGTATTCATCACCTGTATAACCCACCCTCTTCACTCACACCACCCTGCCTGGGAACCAGCTCCCAGTGAATCTAAACCACCATTTCCAGTGAAGATGTCGAATCCTTTTGAAAAAGAAAAATGCTCTTATGCCTTGCCCTAAGTTATAATTCATTTTTTTTCCTTCGACGTTTCCCCCTTCAGTCAATATATTGCCTAGTTACCTGGAAAACGAAAGACATGTCTTCTGCCCCCAGGGAACTCCAGTCTGATGGACTTAAGAGGTCCTCTTCTCTAAGCAAGAGGTTAGATAAGGGCCCAGCCTTACTCCTTCTGGCTATAAGTCAGAAATCCACAGCAGGTGGTGAGCCCCAGGGCCTGCCATCTAAAATGGGTAAGTCCTAGTAACCGAACCTGCCGTGGTGGTTGTCCCAGTGGTGCTGCAGGAAGCCTGTAATCTCAGCCCCATTTCTGAAATGAAGAACTTTAATTAATGTCCTTGTGGAGGGTGACTGCTTCTTTGGTGGCAAATGCAGCATCTCTCCATGATGCATTTCCTCTGGAAAGTGGCTTTCGGTTCAGTTTTTAGGTACCCACACCCACTTTCCCTTACACTTTCCCAGGGAACTCTAGCCCAGCAAATTCTCAAGGCCTGCAAACCTCAGTTTCACATACGTAAACTGGAGGAGAAATGAGATTGAATAAGATGCTACGACATGAAAATCCAAAGGCTTGGCATGGTCCTGAGCAGCTATCAGTGCTCACAAATGATTGCTTTCTTTCCTTGCAGCTACAAAAACCCAACTGGTATCCACGCACGCACGCACGCACTCCTTCAGGCCTTACTCATCCCCTTCTGCCCAATATAATGTCACATTTGTAATAGCATGAAGTCCTGAAAGTCAGATCCCCAAAACATAGACATTCATTCAACTTTTAGCCAACACCACACTGGGTATGATCAACATGGGGCCCCCTGAGGCTCTTGCCTCCCTTGCCTCCAGGGACATGTCTCTTACTAGAAAGGATCACAACAACCTCCTGAATGATCCACAGAACAGCTAATGAGAAAACAAGCCACTGGGGTCCTAGCAAACAGCCTCCCGTTATCCTACTGAAGTCGGTCTTCTACCAAGTCCACAGTGGCTTTACTTTCTGGCAAAGGCATCCCTGTGCTAAGCAAGACTCCTGTCGTGTACAGTCGAGGGCTCTGATCTATTCAGCTGGCCCTCAACTGTCAAGTACAAGATGGATGGTGCCTCCCGTCTGGAGACCTCACTCCCCCGCTCCCACCTCCCTCATTCCCTGAGCACCCGAGATGGTCCCCAGACAGAGAGCAGTAACGGCAAAAAGGAGCAGCATAGAAAACGATGCCTAATCTGTCTTCATTAATCACCTTCCTATGCTGGGTGTGAAAAGAGCTGGAGAATGACTCAGATCACCGGCTTACGTAAGGCGACCTGGGTGTCTAACATGCTTCATGTACCAGCACTATTTCCTAGTCAATCTTTAATTTCCCTTCAGGATCTTCACGGTACATTCTTTAGATCATGAAATGGCCTCAGAAGAAAAACTTGGACTCCATTCTAGGAAGTAACGCAACAGTGTGCTTTCAGGTTGTCAAGGGGTTTTGAGCTACTTCATCTTCATTTTCCTTCGTTGTAATCCTTCCATCCTGGAAGTGTACTGGGTTGCAACAGGGGAACTTCCCACTAAAAACCTGAAAATCAAGTTTGGTCTCATTGGACCTAGACGTCAACAAGCTTCAGACTTATTCATCTTTTACCCGCTGAGTCCCCTGGGTAAAACTATAAATGCCCAGGGTGAGTACTAATAAATTCAGCTAGACCAAATTAACCCAGCCTGATTTGGACCTTGTTCCTTTTTTCTGCTGATCTCACGGCAACAAACCAAACAAATGGTGAGAGCAGAATGGTATGCAGTACAAGACACCAACTTCACAAGCTTCTCCCCTGCAGAACAGCTGAGAGGTGGTGGGATCCGTTAGAAAACATCAGCCTCTTCGAAAACTTCATTGTGCCTGCCTAAGGTCAGCATCTCAAAACAGTAAAGATTACAAAGTCCATTATAAGCACACAACGAAAGCATATAACCAAGTCCTCTGGAATCAAATATAAAGGATGAGGTTAAAGCCACAACATAGTACCAGGACACACCCACCAGAATGGCTGAGGTGAAAAGGACAGGAAATAGTCAGTGAACTGAGGATGTGAGGGAGGGTAGCTCTCACACACTGATGGTAGAAAGTAAATACAAGCTGGTATGACCAGGAAAACTGGCAGTTTTCTCATACAGCTGAGTATGCACACTCCCTGTGACCCAGAAATTCCACTTCTAAGTATATTCTCAACTGCAGTGTGGGCCTCTGTCCACCAAGAGCCATATACTAGAGTGTTTCCAGAAGCGCCATTCAGAACAGCCCCAAACTGGGAACTATCCAGGTGCCCGTCTACGGCAGAACGGACCAATCAATGGCAGCATATCCACACAGCGGAAGACGCTACCGCAATGAGAACAGATGGTCTACAAATATACACGATAATATGAACTGCATAACATCATACTGAGCAAAAGAAGCAAAACACAAGAGAGTACACACTCCATGAGTTCATTTACATAGAGTACGCAGAAACAGACCAAAGCAATCAGGGATAGCAAAGGTCAGGACAGTGGTGGGAAGGGTAGTGCAGGTAGTGATGACCAGAAGTGAGCAGAAAGGGTTTCTGACTTGCTGGCAATGTTCTGTTTGCCCGTCTGGCTGGTTAGGGGCTGTGAGCACTTTGTGCCAATCCATCAGGCTGTACGCCTGTCATGGGTACTTTCCTGTATGCATATTATATGCCAGTAAAACGTTAAATTGAAATCAAGGGTGCTCGGTTGTTGTTTTTTTAAGTCCTAGCTTGCCTCAGTGACTCTACCCAATGCTGGTTGGCCGGTAGGTGGAGCTAAGGTTCCTGACGACTACAGTGGCTCTGGGAAAGGTACCTACCCTTAGGCGCTAGGTGGCTGTGTGCCCTATCACCCCACATGCCTAAGCTTGTTAAAGATTGGACAGAATGCTGACTCAGGATTCCTCGCAGTTCTAATTCTTGAAGATTCTAACGTCGCCCTCCTCACCCATTCCTTCATGAAGTGGATCAGAATCACACGTGGAAGGTGGCCAGCCTTTAGGGTACTGCCGGAGCCGGAGGGAGCCCAACTCTCACCACCTGAACGTCTTCGATGTTTCCAAAGCCAGCCCCATCCCTGATCAGATAAAATGGCGCCGCACCATCAGGACCACTTATTTATCAACCTGCAGTTTCAACCCGAGAGTCCAACTTGCTGCCAGCCTGTCACTTGCCTCCTTTTCTTTCCTCTAGGAAAATGAGGCGATGAGGTATATACAAAGTCATGCTTTTACCCAAGTCAGCAGCAAAGGCCCTCTGTAAATCAAGTGCACATATTCAAAAGCTTGTCCACACAAGCCTCTTCCAAAGAGCAGAACAGATCTCAAAGCCAAGGAGAAGACGACCCAAACATTCTGCACCTGCATCGACTTCCCCGAATCGGGCCTTCCTCGCCCAGTGAGGCTCAGCACGCAGGCTGGTTCATGCACCACCATCGCCCCAGAGACGTGCAGGTCTCAAGGTCTTCCTGACGTTCCCCTTCTCCCCAGTTTGATGTATCACAATGGAATAATAAAAGGAGTATTTCTAGAGAAGAATGAGAAGACGATGAAGAGGAGAGACAGAATGCAAGTATAGGGGAAATGCAAGTCTTCCCCATGATTTTCCACGTAAAACGAAAGCCTTGTTTTGGGGGGGAAGTTGGAGATGCTCCCTGTTTCCAGAGAACTCTGATTTTATATTCTCGCAAAACTGGACGAGAGGAGGCCCAGGAAGCAAGGTCATCATTTTAAGGTGTTTTATGTTGTTGTACAAAGAAGCCAACCCCTTGTACAACCCCCCCGACCCCAAAAAAGATGCAAAAGCAAGAGAAGAGGAAGACAAGTGGCTGCTGGTGACACACAACTGCAGGACAGGCCTTGGTCTTTCCATGCACATGGCCTTCATGCCAATGGAACAGAGACCCCCCGGCAACGCTGCTCTCAAGATACTCAGAAAATCTGACACTGATCACAACTGTGGGGCCTTTCCTTACTGATTTGATTTTCTTTATTATTTAATGCTTTCATTTTCCCCTGAGGCTGAAAGTGAGATCACGTTTTATTAAAACAAAGAATATGGTATAAAAATTTTAAGAAGTTTAAAGCCCAGTCAAGAAAGGTCAAATAGATATAGAGAGTTATGTTTATTACATTTTTGCTTCACTTGGATGTTCAGTTTCATGGTCTGGTGAAGGCCCTGTTTCGATCTTGTTTCCTTAGACATTTCATATAGACATACTGTAAGTTTCTTCCTTAGCTTTTATTCCCAAGCGGGACAAAGATGAAGGTTTTGGGGAGGGAGGGTTACATACATCTCTGTGTTATTTATATTGCAAATACTTGTGTAAGAAACTACACTCTTTTGCTTGCTGAGAATATCAGCTTGTCCACTCCCTGGTGGACAGGAATTCTACTTGCAATGTTCCTAAATAGCTAACCAGCCACCCTCTTAGCCACTAAAGCTAACAGAAGTCTGGCTGATGACTTTATCTCCCTAGGGTGCGAAACGTCCGGGGGAGTCAGCATGGTCTAATACAGTTTTTTTTCTGAGTGGGGGACATTTACACCCTGGCACACATGATATCCAAACACACTCTTGATTCTAACAGTTCAGTCATTATTTCAACATGTACACACACACCAAATCTGTACGTTTGTATATGTTGTCAGTTAGGATGAGACAAAATTAAAATAAATGATAAATTTATTATATATAAATAAAATAATAATACATTCTTATTAAAATAAGTTTGAAGAAAAAATGCTAAGTAACTAGTACAGGTGGTAACAGGAAGATGGTAAAAACTGTGCATGAAGTTTGGAAAATACTGGTCTGCTGTAAAAAGAAAAGGTCTTGCCAAGATTCAGAAAGCTCTGGCTGTACCGGCTGCCTGGCTGTGCTGTGTCCTTGGGGACTCTCCACCTCCCCTGCCCCGGCAGCCCTCGCTAGAATGACTGCAACAAGGCTGACAGGGTTAGGACAGGGTGACAAATGCGAAATCTTTTAGAAATAGAACACAAGGGCTTTTTGCCTTCAAATAAGGTGTGGGTACTGTCCAGTTGAACCTCATGCACCTTTATTGAGTTTTGACACACACACCAACAGGGCAATAGAGTAAAAGCTTAAACCTCCTTAAAACCTCCCTGAGCTGTGGAAAGGCACTCTGCCAAGCCTGCAGGCACTGACCCCTTGAGGTCTGCTTGGTGGTACCACACCAACTAATACATATCACTGAGGCCTGGGGTCTCAATGCCAACCATGCCGAAGATTCCCAGCAAGGCAGAATGTTCCAAGGTCATTCATTACTGAGCTCTCAAGATCACTTTTGAGCCTAGCAGAAGCAAATGACCAGTTCCTCTGGTAAGCAACTATCTTTTTTTTAACCTGTTAGTAGTATCCTGGGGTTTGCCATGTGCCTCGAAAAAGCAAGCTTGATCTGGAGGCTAAAACATAAAAGTCTGGCGGGCTCAGGGAGCTGAAGGAGGAGCTTGCCCAGATGGGCAAGTTAAGTTTCCCAGAGAAGACCTATTTCTTCACCTTATATACTTTTTCTTAAGTAACTGCCCACTGTGCTAGGCAGAATGATGTCCCTACCCCCAGGAAAAAATGTTTCTGTCCTAATCCCTAGAACCTGTGACTATGTTGCCTTACATGGCAAGGGGAATTAAAGTTGCACATGGAGGGTGGGGGGATGGGTGAAATAGGGGAAGAGGATTAAGAGGTACCAACTATCGGTTATAAAATAAATAAGTCACAGGAATATAATATACAGGGAACACAGTCAATATGATAACAACTTTGGATAGTGTATTATCTATAAAAATATCGAATCACTATGCTGTACACCGGAAACTAATATTTTCAGTCAACAATACTTCAGTTAAAAATATACGGTTGCATCTGGAACTAAGGTTGCTAATCAGATGACCTTAAGAAGATTAGGCTGGATTACGCAGGTGCGTCCACAAGGGTCCTCACATGTGGACCCTTGTCAATGTCACAGGGTCAATGTCTAAGAAGTGTCAAGACAGACTGGCTTTTAAGATGGAAGGGGGCCACCAGGTAAGGGTTGCGGGCAGCCCCTAGAAGCTGGAAAAGGCAGGTCAACATTCTCCCCTGGACCCTCCAGAAAAGAACGCAGCCCTGCTGGCCGTGATTTTAGCCCAGTGAGACTCGGTATTCGTTTCCTATTGCTGCTGTAACAAATTACCACAAACCTAGTAGCTTAAAACAACAGAAATTTACTCTTTCACAGTACTAGAGTCCTCAAGTCCAAAATCAGTTTCACTGGGTGGAAATCAAGGTGTCAGCAGGGCTGTGCTCCGCCCTCCCCACCAGCCTAGGAGACAATCCATTCCCTGGCTCCTCCAGCTTCCAGTGGCTGTGGACATTCCTTGGCTTGTGGCTGCATCCGGCCAGGCTCCACCTCCCCTGGTCACTCTGCCTTCTCCTCTCCTGTCTCTGTATAATTTTCCTCTGCCTCTCTGTAATAAGGGTATTTGTGATGGCATTTAGGGCCCATCTTGATAATCCAGGATAGCCTCCCCATGTCAAGATGCTTAACTTACATCTGCAAAGTCTCTTTTTCCATATAAGGTACTATTTACAAGGTCTAGGAGTCAAGAGCTTGAAATCTGTGGAGGGCGCTATTCAGCCTACCACAGACGCATTTCAGACTTCTGACCTCCAGAACCGTAAGATGAATGTGTGCGGTTTTAGGCCACGGAGTGTGGTCATTTGTTACGGCAGCAATAGGAGACTAATACGCCCCCTATCTCCCAAATGTGGGTTACAAATCAGGAGACAGCGTGGGTAAGAGGAAGGAGCCAGCCCATCCCTACTAGTCACACATCAGCATCCTGGGGGGCCTTTGTATCTAACAATGACACCCCTCTCCCCCCACTAGATGTGAAAAAATGCCAAGATTCTGAAGTAGGTGGCCGATAGAATCTTCAGAAATCACCCCTCTCTCCTCTTAACTACCAGAAGTTTCTTAAATAAACTTTATGGTAATTCATAAAGCAACGCTTAGGGGCTAAAAAAAAACTGACATTTATTTCAGGGAATTCCTCTTCATATAATGAGTACGCTCCATCCACAAATGTCAAAGGGTTTTGCTCACAAAGCCCATAATCCCTACCACAAATATAGGACAGTGTCAGACCCTAAAGGACCATATTCCTCAATTAGGAACAGCCTCTTCAGAGAGCTTCAGTATCAGCCCAGGGCCAAAACATCCCACTTTGAAGCACCCATTCACCCTCGGGGCATGTCATACTGCTGACTTGCTGTCATCTCTGGAGGGATTTCTATTTATGGAACTGCTCCCTTCTCACTGACCTGCCTTCAAGACACTGCAGCAATTCCTGGGCAGACTCCTCTCCCAGAACTCACCACACCGGGACACCCATAGGTTCCGTCCCCCGCCTTCTCCTCTCTGCGGTCTCTCCCTTAGTGAGTGTACCCTGGCCCACAATCTCATATCCATACACCCAGCCTTCACCCCTCCCCTGAGCAAACTCCAGATGCAAACGTCCAAGTGCCTACTCCACTTGAATGTTTAGGAAATCCTCCCCTTTTAGCCAGGCCCCAAACAGAGCTGCTGGTCTCACACAGATGCACCCATCCACTCGGTAAAGGCACCACCGTCCACCCAGAGCTCCAACCAAGTCCACAGCCCTCACGTTCACACTCTCTTCATACCCTCCCACCCCTCGTATTTAATCCCCCAGCAAGTCTATCAGCTCTGCCTCCAATATGTATGCCAAATCTGACTATGTTTCAATCCAGTCCAAGCTCCCCTCACTTCCCAACCAGACTATGGCTACCAGCTGGTCCTTTCGCCTCACTCACTATCGCCTCCAACCAGACCGTAACTCTCCACAGGCGGTTAGTCATCTTTCTAAAGTAGAAATCAAATCCACTCCCCACTGTGAAACTACCCAGGCCCTTCCAGCTACACACAAACTTACACTTGACCGTGATCTATGATGTGCTCTGGCCACCGCCTAGCCCTCAGCCTCTCTTCCCCTTTGCTAACACGCACACACGCTGGCCTCTGTCCTCGCCTGGAACGTGCTAGGCTTATCCCACCGCAGAGCCTTGGCGCTTGCTGCCCCTGACCTGTGAACGTGCGTGCCTCCTGCAGATCTATGTGTGACTGTCCTCTTCCATCCCCGAGGCCTCGCCTCAAACGTTTAAGACCCGAGCACAGCGAAAGTGACCCCTCAGTCACCCCTTTCCTACTGCCCTGCTTTGTCTTCTTCAGAACACTTAGGAATACCTGAAAAGGTCTTCGTGGTTTGTTGATGCAGGCGTGATGCCCTTCTGAGGGAGTGCACGCTCACAGAGGGCAAGCCTCTTTACCATGGTCTCCCCAGTGCCTGGTACGTCTCGGGGGCTCAGTCAATACTTGGTCACAAGCTGGCGAGGGCTTTACAATCCAAGGGCAATAGCAAATCATCTTAAAAGGTATTATCTTAGTCTCTGTGTTTTTCTGTTTGTTTGTTTTGTTTTACTTCTTTTCCATTTTTTTTTTATTTCTTTGCGGTACTCGGGCCTCTCACTGTTGTGGCCTCTCCTGTTGTGGAGCACAGGCTCCGGACGCGCTGGCTCAGCGGCCATGGCTCACGGGCCCAGCCGCTCCGCGGCATGTAGGATCCTCCCAGACCGGGGCACGAACCCGTGTCCCCTGCATGGGCAGGCGGATTCTCAACCACTGTGCCACCAGGGAAGCCCCCCTTTATTTTTTAATTGAAGTATAGTTGATTTACAATGCTGTGTTAGTTTCAGGTATACAGCAAAGTGATTCAGTCATATATTTTTTTTTCTTTTTCAGATTCTTTTCCATTATAGGCTATTACAAGATATTGAATATAGTTCCCTGTGCTATATAGCAGTCTTGCTGGTTATCTACTTTATATATAGTAGTGTGTATATGTTAATCCCAAACTCCCAATTTATCCAGTCGCCTTGGCTCGGAGGAAGAATTATTTCCTGGGTTCCAAGAGGAAAAGTATCAAGATCCCCCTCCTGCACATCATTCCCGTCCCCTCTCCAGCTTCCTCTGCTCTCTTTGGGTGTGTCCCGTTCTTTCCTTCCTACCAGCTAGCTGGCTCCCTAACCTTCCATTTTATATTGCTTCTGCTTCTTCATAGAGCTCAGGGCATCATGATACTCGCTAACAACAAAGCTTTCTTTCGAGTCTCTCAATTCTTCTTCCTAAGAGGCCATCTCCCTGGCCTGGGCATAGAATGAGAGCACTCGGGCAGAAATTAGAAGTTCTAGTGCTGACATGAAGAAAACCTCCCAACAGTAGTGAGACCAAAGGCATCTCCATTCATTCTCCTTTAAAACATGAGTACTGACCACAGGATCCTCCCCCAAGGGTGGGAGGAGTGTCAAAACCAGCAGATGGCGGGAATCACAAGGACATATGAAATGAGGATTGAACGAGAATGAAGATTAGGTGGGGAACAAATCTCTGTGTAAACAACATGATCCATTAAGAAAAATTAAGCCATGGAAGGACACGCCCGATCCTTTCTTAAATGCCTGTACAAAGGCTCACTCTAGCGGAAAGCTTCCTCTTGGCCACTATACAACTCCAATTTGTGCCAGGTAGTAAACATGTTAGACGGTTTTGCTCAAAGTGGATCTAATGCCTACAACATGCCTGCAAAGGAACTACAACCTCCCTTTTCAGGGGAAGAAAAAGATGTTCAGAAAGGCGCAAGGCCGGTTTATCCAGGAGGCATGGCATGCATGGCATGGAGGGCCTGTGAAACTCTTAGGGGCCAAGAAAACGCTCTCATTTTTTAAAAGTAAGAAGAAAAAAAGTGCATATAATTCCCCCTGGATACAATCAATAAAATGTAATTTTCAATACTGTAATGGAGGAAGGGGCCCATTAAACCGCCAAGGTGGCTCTGAAGAGATGGAGTGAGATTTACCTACAGTTACCAGAAGCAAAGAGCTGAGAAAAGGCCAGATCAGCCCCTACTCTTTTCCTAACACCAACTGGCCTCCTCATACTTTCAAGCCTCATGGAACCCTGGGTAACTCTTGAGTTTTAGAATGTCTCCATTACCTGAGCTTTTTGAAAATGCATTTTTTTCAATGCAAGAATCATGTAGCTAGATACTGTCTAGCACAGGGAACTCTCTTCAATATCCTGTGGTAAACCATATGGAAAAGAATATGAAAAAGAATGTGTGTGTATGAATCACTTTGCCGTACAGCAGAAATTAACACAACTTTGCAAATCAACTATACTTCAATAAAATCAATTTAAAAAAAAAAGAATCATGGAGCTAGAAAGGTACCTTATAGGACTCACCAAAAATCTGATCATTCCTCCTGTGACAAATCCTTAGCTTACTTGAAAGACAGGTTGTTCTTAACATATTAAAACAAGTAGGCTTTGAGTGTTCCTATCCCTAGGACATCCCTTGGAGAGCCCTCAAGGCAAATAAAGACTGAGTTTCAAATAACGTGTCTCAAAGCTTGTCCCAGGACTGATAACTGCATGAAATGACCTGGCATGCTCCTTAAAAAAAATGCAGATTCCAGGGTCCTACCTCCATACCTGCTGAACCACCAGGGTCAGAGCCCAGAAATCTGCATTATAAACGAGCAGCGCAGGGGATTCTGACCTGCTGTGGAGATTAAGACCCACTGTACTGCTCAGGAGCCCAGATGGGGACAAACTACTTTTTGCACGGTTTCAACATTTTCTAAATTTTCCCAGTACACAAATATCAGGTACAATGAACCAACAATATACTTTGTTTTGTTCTCAACTTTACCACAAGCAACTAAGCATTAAAAAAAAAAAAATCATATCACTGACGACAAAGCCACTTCTGGAATATGAGTCACCAAATCAACCCCGTATTTGGAGTTGTTACATTTATTGGTGATTTTACCAGTACATACAGGGATCTGATGACATCATTTCGTCTTGTTAGTACAGTGGGGCCCAAGCATTTAGACAGTAAAATACCTACTTGATTATGCATTACTTTCATTTCTCTTTCACATTAGTTAGGAAATTGCATTGATTTTTTTCTTCCAATTATGTGTGCCGGTAGGTTCTATCATCTATGACTTGCGTTCCACGTGGCAAAGAGAGCATGACAAAATAACTGTTAGAAAGGAGACCATGGGCCTTATAGGATAAAGTTGGACTAAAGAAGAACCTGGCTAAAATGTACACTCTGAGACGTTGCTGCTAATCTCACAGGTAGGGGAGGTCCCGAAGGACATTTCCCACCCAACCACTCACGTGCATACAAAAAAGAAAAGAAAAAAAACAGTGAGCTGGGCTACAGGGGCTGGCAGCCAGAGCAGATACCTAGAGCAGCACCTCTATCCAGGAACTGAGCCCTGGGCCAGCCACAAGGCAGACAAGCTGTATGAGAACACAATAAACATGAAATTCTGGCGCGTGGTCGCTGGGGCAGGAGGCCAGGGATGGGAGAAAAGAGGAATAGAGAGATGAGAGTTCCTGGCAAGTCCAGGCCCTTGGGTTGGGTGGTTTCAAAGGTATTCAATAATCATCATAATGACAACAGTAGCAACAACAGCAATAATGAAGATGAAACGGGTTGCATATATTCATTAGTATCAATCAACTACTGTATCATAGAAAGGAAAATAATTAATTTAGCAACGGTACCAAACCCTGACAGCTTGCACTACAGACAAGAAGCTACATATTAGCACAGAGCGGTTTAAGCCTGAGAACTCACGGGCAGCTTCACGGGGAATGAAGAGCCACTGTTCTCATATTAAGTAAAAGAAAAAGAAAAAAAAAAGCAGGCGCTTGGCATGGGGAGCACGGCCTCCTGAGCGCTGTGTCAGGCAGATAAAGATGCCGGCGCCTGGCGGCCACCAAGGCCACCACAACCAACCATTCTGTTTTCTCATTAGCATCGCGCAGCCGTTACCTCACTAGACAATAACACCCGTGTCGAGGGATCTGACAAGCACAGGTCACCCTGAAGACGAGGGGAGACAAGGATCTGAAGACAAATCATAAAAATTGTTTCACCCTGACTGGAGCTGTCACAGGTTGACTGGACACGGCAGAAGATGGTGACTTCTTTTCCGAGTGGCCTCCAGAGGCTTCGAAGGGGCACTTACCTGTCTACTCTTTCCCCCTCCCTCCCCATCATCCCATCTTCCCTCCTATCTGCAGGTTCCCTAACAGACTATGCAAAGAACGAGGCTTTGCAAATAGAAGAGACAGAGGAAAATAAGTTGCTGACTATGGCCAAAGCCTAAGAGAGGACACTACGATCTCCTACCCGACTCCATCACCTCAGAAGAGCAGACAAGCCCCTCTCTGGTGCCCCCAAAAGACACATCTTTGTGCCCCCCACTGACCCCTGGACATGCCTTTACATTATCACTTAAGACCTCACTGTACCTATTGCCCCAACTATGTCAGAGAGGCTTCAAGAGGGCAAAGACCACATCCCCTCCATTTTTCAGAAACAGCACCATGAGTAAGATCAGGCACAAAACAGGTCTTTAATAAAGGTAGTTGAGGGCTTCCCTGGTGGAGCAGTGGTTGAAAGTCCGCCTGCCGATGCAGAGGACGCGGGTTCGTGCCCCGGTCCAGGAGAATACCGCATGCCGCGGAGCGGCTGGGCCCGTGAGCCATGGCCGCTGAGCCTGCGCATCGGGAGCCTGTGCTCCGCAACGGGAGAGGCCACAACAGTGAGAGGCCCGCGTACCGCAAAAAAAAAAAAAAGGTAGTTGAACAATAAATACAACAGATAAGCTCCCCCAAACTGAAGAATAAATCCACTTTTTGTGTTCAAAATCCAGAGTAGCTTACGGGAAACTCAGGCACTGACGTGACTTAAAGTCCATGGATGTGCATTTTATTATGCTGTATCACACATGACCTTTGTGTCTTTATGAGACCTGGTGATAATTTACAGGAACAGCAGAGGAGGAGATAGAAAACTTTAGGCACAGCCCCAAATGGGGACAGAAAAGGGAAAGGCAGGGACAGAAAGCCAGCCATAGCTCTCAGGATGTGGGTGACGATGATTTGCTCCAGGCATGCTTTATGCAATTTCTCTTTTCTCTCCCTCCACCGGCGAGTCAGGAAAGAATATTAGTTAATATCAACACAGGGACAGACAGGCAGTTAGAGTGGCCCGAACTTTCCTGCCCACAGCACCTCCACGAGCCAATATAATCACAAGGAACAGATTCTGCTGTGGCAGATGAAGCCCTCGGCTGTGTAGGATGAATCTATTAAGGCAGTGAGGACGGCATGGCATGTCCCTTCTAGAAAGGAAATCAAATGTATAACCTGGCACTTAGGTCTCAATGTCCACATGCCAGTAAGTAACCCAGAATACTGGCCCTGATGGAAACGTGAGGCCATTGGTACAGCTTTCCTTAGTAGGGCTGTCCTCTTTATTCCAATGATTCCCATTACACTGCAGGGAAACTCGCAACCCCTTACGCTGGCTGTATGCCAGGTCTACCTCAACCTGGCCTCCTGCCATCTCACCAACCTCATTTCATCCCACTCCATACTTCCCGCCCCCATCCTTGGTGATGAGAACAGGGTCCATTGCGTAGTGAGTGCTCAACTAGTCCCTCAATGAATAAATATGTGGAGAAAGGCTAACAGCCAACAGAGGTGACACCGAAAGACATTTGACCTGTACCAAATTGGGTTTATCTGATTACATTTAGCGGGTGAAGGACGAAGAGTGTCTAAACAGAGAAGAAAAAGAGACCAGTGGTACCACTAATTGGCAACAACCGCCCTGGTCCAGGAAGAACAGCTGTGTCCCTGCCAAGGCAGCATCACTGCAGAGATGAGAGAATTTTCCAGAAGAACTCACAAAGGAAGCTGATGTCAGGGGACCTTCAGACGGCTCTGTCTGAAGCATTCAGGCTGAACACTGCATTTCCTCGGCAGAAAATCTGCTGAAACCCTTCAAGCATGACTATTAGCAGTGTCCTTACCAAGGTGAGTCACCCACATATTTCTGGAACACTTCCCCCAAAGTTGTGACTTTCTCAGCCTTTACTGAGGAGGCCAGGAGGGTCAGCTGAAACACTCATCGTGGTCCAGATAAAAGGCTTATTGCTATTTGCAAAGTCCTATGTAATCAGCTCTTAGTTTCAGAGAAGTTGACCTAAGACAGAGAAAAAACAAATCCTCAGGTATTCCAGAAACATACTTCTAGTCAATGGCTTTAACTACGCATGAAGTGTTATGTTTGCCAAACTACGGAAGTTCCTTGTGGGCAAAGATGTTCAATTCTGCCATCTGCTCCACTTCAACAAAAACAGCACCCAGTAGCTACCCAATCAATACCTACTTCCCTCAGACCAGCAGGACCAATGAACAACAATGGATACCAGCCATCATGCAGAGCCATTCCCGAAGCAAAGGATTTTTTGGGTCACGTTCCCAAACTTGAAAGTTCAAATAATAAGGGAGAAGAAAAAGCGAAGGATTCCAGGTAAACCCTAAGAAGAAAATCCTGAATGACTAAGAAAACAAAACCACAGAATGAATGATCAAACAGTTGGGGGAAAAAAAAAAAACACAGAACAATGACATGAAAGAGTTGTTGGACCAGCACGCACAACAGGGTAAAAGTCATCGTGTTTTTCGCGACAGAGATTTAATCCTCCAGCCCCACAGAGTGAACGGAACAAAGAGGTACAGGCTACTGGCTTTAGAAAATGAAAACAGATCAAGTAAACAAAATACAGCTGCAGCCAGCCCGAAACGCCAGCTTCCATCAGAGACCAGCCAGATAGTCTACAGGTGGCACAAAGGGGAAAGTGGGTTTCTGTC
This sequence comes from Stenella coeruleoalba, assembly GCF_951394435.1. Lineage (NCBI taxonomy): Eukaryota > Metazoa > Chordata > Mammalia > Artiodactyla > Delphinidae > Stenella > Stenella coeruleoalba. Next base: position 33,493,679 of record NC_137151.1, on the reverse strand, counting down.
AACAGCTGGTCACACAGCTTCAGACACTTGGCCCTGATACCCTCCAAGAATCCAGCCCCATCCCATGAGATTTTGTCTCGTGGGATACACAAGCTTCTGAGCCCTACCAGGAAACAGGAAAACATACTGTCTTCCCATGAGAGGTGCAGGATGGGAGGCAAAGAAGTGCAGTTAAGAAAGGAAGCAAATTCGGTACTCCTGAGAATCTAGCCAAATTACGTGGAAAAGATTTCCCTACCAAGCACTGGCTTAGTCTAAAAATTCCAGAATGGAGTTCAATGCTTACTTTCCAATCTATCACCAATTTTGGAAGATCTGAAAGTATTTCATTTCCCGGAAATGGTACACATGCAACATTTCCTGGTGTGCTCATTTTTACCTTCTGTTAACCAAAATGTTTTAAAACAACTTAGTATGCCACGAGAATACATTTCAAGGGAGCCTGGGAGCTGCGCACAAATACCATTCATTCAGAAAATAAACTTCTGTCTCTTTGATACTTACTGAGCGTCAAAAACAGCCCAGCGCTTAGCACTTACAAGTCAAGCTGTAATATAAACCCCTTCATGGACGGGGAAATGAGATGCAGTTACCTAGAGTTGTAAGTAGTAACAGCTTACAAAAGCAGTGGGTCCCAAACCTGGGCCACCATCAAACCCACATGGAAGAGGTATTGCTTCAATGTCCACTCTTGGGTACCACCCTAAGAACCTGCTGGAGCTGGTCTACTATGGTGGATCGCAGGAACGCACAAATTTAACCAGCCCCGCCTTCGGGTGATTTTGATCACGAGGCAGGCTTGGGAGCAGCTGCCACAGGAAGCACGGGCAAGGATGAGTTGACTGCACTCACCCACACCAAGCGAACTCCAGGTCCACAGGCTGCTCTGTACTGGAATGCCCAAGAGATCTCATTAACTCAGCCACCTTGGAGAGAGTCCAGATGGCCCAAGACAGCCCAGCCTCCCATCCAGCTGGACTCCGGAGCAAAAGGAGTCCTCCAGAAAACTTCCTGGGCATTGCTGCCCGTAGCTTGGCAGTTCTGAAGAATGCTGGGTTGGAATGCTAGAAATCTTCAGAGCTGGACAGACCTTGAGAGCATGCAGTGTGCCTGTCCGCCCAGGCATTTGTATTGCCCATGATGCTGAAGCTCGCGGAGGGCAGCTGGAGGCCAGCTCGTGCGCTCAGGGTGTCTGAAGACGCAGACAGAGAGAGTAAAACCTGTCTCATTTTTCAGCGTGAAGCACTCTGAGAAAGTACGCCGTGCCTACCCTTCTTGATGACTCAGGGTTTAAAGAACCATTTATTTGTAGTTACCAGTAGTTTCAGCTGCAGAGGACAAGGTCCAAACAGGGCTGTGATGGACTGCTACTGTTCCCCAAAACCATTCTCCACTCCTTCCATAGAAACAGAAACTGAGCAGAGCACAAGCATCTCCTGCAGTAGGTGGCAGTGTGATCAAATTCTGCCCAGTGGGGTAAGAGTTGAAGAAATGTGTGGGAGATGCAACCCAACTGAAGGAGCCCAGGCCCTGAGCCTTTAGCAGAAGAGAAGTGCCATTCTAGCCAACTTGAACAGGAAAGAAAACTAAACTCTAGGTTGTTTAAGTCACTACTCTCTTGGGTTTCTGTTAGAGCAGCTGCACGTGTATCCTAATACAGGCTTTTCTTTCCCACACGGGCTATCAAAACTACTGCTCGAGAAGCGATCCTTTCATACTTCTTCCTCCTCCTCAGCCTATCAATATGGCAGATATTATCACCTGCGGCTCCAAAGGATAGCAAGTTATGTCAGGAGACAAAAATCTCCCCTTAATCCCAAGCATCAAAACTTTAAGCCCTAGACCTATCTGAAAATACGAGCTTTTGTCTTTTGGCCAATCAACGCCTCCATCTACCTTCTGAAGTGAATCTTCTACCAGTAATTACCATGTAAACGGTTCACAGTTTCTGGAACAAGGTTAGTATCACTTCTCCAATGCGAATGCTGTTCCCTCTGCCTGGAAGGCCCTTCCTGACCTAGAAGATTCCTCAACATCATAGCCAAATTCAAATGTAAAAATGTCCCAACTCCTAAGGGCTTAGAGGACTTTTTTAGAAACAGACTGGAGTTCTACTGTAGTATCTCTGCCTGTTAATCTTTGAGTCTGCTGGGTTCTTGATGCCAAGAACAGCTGAACAACTTATTCATCTTTGTAACGCTGATCACCACCGCCCTCCACTGCATGCATCTCAGTACCTGGCATAGTAAGAATGCAATGAATGTCTGGTGAACTAATGAATGAAACTGTTGAATGAACTGTGTCAATGCTATCTTGAGAGTAATTTCAAAACTGTCGAAAATTCAAAAGCAGAGCCTATACTTTAAGGATATCTCCATGTAAATTAAATAATCACAAATATTCTCCTTAAACTATTATACCTTAGTCTGTTAAGATAGGAGGCTCAGATATTAAGGATAAAGGCAGAGTTAAAGGTCCATGGCACTTACGAGCATCAACTATCATTTATTAAAAGTTGCACTTAATGGAAAGACAGTTTTGCACCTTAGAAAAACAGCTAGCTCACTAAGAAGTCTGAGCAGTCATAGTTTTTCAATGATCGTTTTGCTCTGAAAACAGATCCTACATTGAGTCAAAAACATACACACATTAAACAATATTTTTAAAAGTTCCCTTAGATACTATATAGATTTGTTTTTACCTAAAGATCTGACGGAAAAAATTATACACACATCCCATGCTAGTACTTGAGCACCGGAAGCAACAGCCTAAAATCTCTTTTCAAAGATAAAGGAAACAATATTTTCACAAACACCAAGGATAGGTCATGAGTCACAATTCCCAAGCACAAGGCAAATTTGGACCAATTCTACACTCAGTGGAAATTTCCACTTCTGCTGCTTGCTTATAGCTTGGCTCGGGGACTAAACAAATGTCTAACAAAAGGTTAAAGAACAATACGGGCCATGAGAAAATTCAACTATCAAAGAATACCATGTCCAGAGTATAAAACAGGAGCCTAAGGGGACCCACCTCAAATGATAAGCTGGGGGAGAGTTACTTTTAATTCCATAAGGATCATCTAAGACTTTTACCCTGGAGTTGCCAAAAATAAGCAAGGTCTATCTTATTCTGAAGCTCACAGCACTTTAATGGTTGAGGGACCTTCAAGACCATCTGTTCTAGATGCCCAGATATATTAAGTGACCTGCTGGAGAACACAAGCCCGTTATGGGCATAGCAAAGCCTAGACTCCCCAGTCCTTAAAGATCTAACCCAGGGTGTCTCCAGCACAGCACAAAGAATAAAGACTACTGCTGAATACAATCTACACAAAGAAAACCAACTCAGGGAAAGGAGATCATCCAGCCCATCCAGAAGTTCTTCCCAACACACGCGCGCGCGCACACACACACACACACACACACACCCACACCCACACACCAGGCATCAAATACAACAAAGATTATAGACATTAAAAAGGCTCCAGGCAAATTTTACAATGACATTCACTTAACGCAGTAGGTATTTACTAGGAATACAAAAATGAGTGAGGCTAAAGGAAACCCATTCCAAAGGAGCTCACAGTTAGTGAAGGAAACAGAGGGGCCTACATACATAAATTATAAAACTACATGCTTCATCCCATATTGGAGATAGAAACAGGGTACTATGGGACATTTCTGACTCCGCGATTAAATGTCTATCTGAATCTTTCTTCCCTCTGTAATTTCTAGGATAGCTTCTAGAAAATTACACTCTAACCTAAGTGGATAAAAATGTACGAAGTTACAGACAATGCCCAGACTAAAATCAAAAGACTCTTTCAGAACCTTTGAAAAGACGAATCCTCTCCAGAACAGGAAATTCATCCTTGAAACTTTTTTCTAAGTCAAGTTTAAAAACACTGAGGGTATTACATTTGTTGAAGACGAACAAAGTTTCAATTCTAGTATAATGACTTCTAATTCAGATTCAGGTCACCCTCTCAGGTGGGTGAGAAATGAACCCAAACAGTTGACAGGAATATTCCAAACAGTGTTTGTCCTGGAGGTGGACAAACTCCATTATGCATGATCCCAATGCCAACTGTATCCTGGGGACATTTGAGGTCAGAGACCATGAAAATAAAATAGATACGTGACCTTCAAAGCCTCAGCCACTAATAAAGTGCTGGCGGACGTTAAGAACCTGAGCAAGTCACTCAGATCAGGGAGAAAAGGCTTCTGGATATTGGTAAAAGAGCTCCCAACTTCACCGCTCTCTTGGCTCCCCGAAGCGAGGGTCTTGGGGTTGTCTGGACCATCTGAACCACAAAATACCACCTAACATCGTGGAGAGGCATAAACGCCAGAGGACATCCCACCAGGGCCCTCACCAGTGCAGAAAGTGAGGGCAGCACAGAGGAACACTCCTACCACTAGAAGGGCTGGTGAAGGAGGCAGGATCTCAGAACCTACTTAAACAATCGGAGCAAAACTGTGTCCACCATATGTCGCCTGAGGGACCTACACCTCCTGGGGAAGGGAAGGAATTCATGCAGGCAGGACCAAAGCTCTTGGTTTCTAAACATGCCCCCACCATTTCTTGCACAGCCTGTGAGCCAAAGATTCAGTTAATTCAAACATTTATTACTGGGACTTCCCTGGTGGCGCAGTGGTTAAGAATCCGCCTGCCAAGGCAGGGGACACGGGTTAGAGCCCTGGTCCGGAGAGATCCCACATGCCGCGGAGCAACTAAGCCCATGCGCCACAACTACCAAGCCCGCGTGCCGCAACTACTGAAGCCCGTGAGCCTAGAGCCCATGCTCCGCAACAAGAGAAGCCACCGCAATGAGAAGGCTGCACATCAGAACAAAGAGTAGGCCCCGCTCGCCACAACTAGAGAAAGCTCGCGCGCAGCAACGAACACCCAACGCAGCCAAAATAAATTAAAAAGCAAACAAACAAAAGAAGTCTCTTAGCTGGTTCTGATCATTGTCTGCTTCGCCATACAAAAATATTAAAAAAAAAAAAATTTATTACTGCACAGCACCTAGACAGACATCTCATCCTTTTTAAGCTGTTGACTGATCATTGGGTGGACTTCAGAGGTAATATTTCTACGTATACACACTACTGTATATAAAATAGATAACCAACAAGGATCTACTGTATAGCACAGGGAACTCTATACTCAATATTTTGTAATAACCTATAAGGGAAAGGAATTTGAAAAGGAGTATATATATAGAGAGATATATGTGATTGAATCACTGTGCTGTACACCTGAAACTAACACGATTTTGTAGATCAACCATACTGCAATAAAAAAAAATTTTTTTTATAAATTTATTTATATATTTATTTTTGGCTGCACTGGGTCTTCCTTGCTGTGTGTGGGCTTTCTGTAGTTGTGGCGAGCGGGGGCTACTCTTCGTTGCAGCGCGTGGGCTTCTCACTGAGGTGGCTTCTCTTGTTGCGGAGCATGGGCTCTAGGCGCGCAGGCTTCGGTAGTTGTGGCACGCGGGCTTCAGTAGTTGTGGCGCACGGGCTCTAGAGCACAGGCTCAGTAGTTGTGGCGCACGGGCTTAGTTGCTGCCTGGCATGTGGGATCTTCCCGGATCAGGGCTCGAACCCGTGTCCCCCGCATTGGCAGGCGGATTCTTAACCACTGCGCCACCAGGGAAGTCCCTAAAAAATTTTTTTAAAGAGTTAATATTCTACAACCTGCCTCCTTATTACCACCCAAGGTTGCAGCGGGAAGGAGTGACAGAGAACGGATGTGGAACACCATAAGGAAAGTGGTATTACAGCCACCAGCATCATTTTCCTAGCCCCCTTCACACCAATACCTATAGGCATCCTATTCCACCGGAGGCAATAAAACTATTTTAAGCTACACTTGCAGACAGCTCTGAGAAGAAATGTACTTTTCCCAGAAGTTGGCACAATGTGTGTTTATTTAGGGAAACATATCTACACAATACTAGCAATAAAACTAATTCGACCCATGGGAAGTTATTCCAGAGAGACGGCGTCACCTCCTTCTCCTTCCTAAAAAATCCAAAGAGGGAGAGGAGAAAAAGAAAAAAAGCAAATGCAAATTGCCACTGGCAGAGTCTCGTGTTTAAGGTGCGCAGAAGGATTCAAGAGAAAGTCAAGGTGCCCGGCAAATGCCTGTTCATTAACCCGGTAGGAGGTGCCACGCCATCTGGCACCCATGTCCAGTGGAAGATATACTGCTTAGGATCAATGCTGAGAAGCGAGCAAGTTTATTTTTACCCTTTTATGCACAAAACTACAAGGACATAAATGCCTGCATTGGACATACCAGAAAGACTTAACGAGACTGGAAAATGGGATCCAAAACTGGGATCCGGCAGAAGCCAGCTTTCATTGAGCTTGATTAAATAACACCCTCCTCCCAAACGTTCAGGAATCCCAGCAAACTCCACAGCGTCTCAGTTAGAGACTCCTTAAGAAACCACGAGGACTCTGGGCGTGTAAAGGGGAGCCGGCCCCGCATCCACTGATGCCAAAAGACTTGGAGGGGCTCACGTTCAAGGCGGGACTCTGGAGTTTGGCTGGGCAGAGGGCTCTGGGGGCGCCTCAGCAGCTGGGCACAAGGCCAGCCACCAGGGGACAAGACAGCCAATCGCTGGGTGTCGGAACCCCTATCACACTGGCCACTCTGCAGCGTTCTCCCTGAGGCTCTCTGAGCCTCACATAACCAACCGGAATCTTCTTTATCCAAGTGAAGTTACTACCTTTTTCTCTAATAGAAACATAATGCTTGTCCAACGCCAAAAATTTGTTCAGTGCCAAATAACCAGAAAATTACCAAAAAAATTTTTAAATGTTATCATTCCACCACTCACACTGCTAAGATTTTGGTATATTTCATACACACACACATGCAGTGTGGATACACACATGTATGTATCACAAAAATATATTTGCTTTCTTAGAGTCTGCTTTTATATCTTAATAACACATTTTAAATGCTTTCTCATGATAATAAATATCTTTCCACCACAATTTTAAAGCTAAATAGTACTCCCCGATTTCACCATGTTTTACTTAAATAATCTCCACAATACTAGGCATTTATTTTTCTCCCAATTTTTCTCTATTAGAAAATAACATAACAATGAACTGTTCCTCATTCTTACCTTTGCAATTTCAGATATCTGCTTACAATAAAGGAATGACCAAATCAAATAAGAAGATTTTTAGGCTTTTGATGTAGTAATATTCCTACATTTTCTTTCAGAAAAGTTATGCCAACTTACGTTCCCTATTAGCAAGGTATAAGAATGCTCCTATAGGGCTTCCCTGGTGGCGCAGTGGTTGAGAATCCGCCTGCCAATGCAGGGGACACGGGTTCGAGCCCTGGTCTGGGAAGATCCCACATGCCGTGGAGCAACTAAGCCCATGCACCACAACTACTAAGCCTGCGCTCTAAGAGCCCCCGAGCCACAACTACTGAACCCACGTGCCACAACTACTGAAGCCCGCACGCCTAGCGCCTGTGCTCTGCAACAAGAGAAGCCACCGCAATGAGAAGCCCACGCACCGCAACAAAGAGTAGCCCCCACTCACTGCAACTAGAGAAAGCCTGCGTGCAGCAATGAAGACCCAAAAAGCAGCCAAAAATAAAATAAATTTAAAAAAATAAAAATAAAAAATGAATGCTCCTATACCCTATGTTCTTACCAAAGTTTTTATTATATTTTATTGTCACTTAAAATATGACCTGCCAATCAGACAGGTGCACATGACCACTGCTAATAATAATAGGAATAATAATAATAATTCAACCACGACATTCACCAGGCACTTACTATGTACCAGTCACTGTTCTAAGAGATTTACATTTGTGAAGTAGGGCTATATTCTTAACCCCATTGTATGGATGGGGAAAAGGAGGCACAGGAAGGTGAGGTCATCTGCCCATGTGGTAACTGGAGGAGCTAAAGTTTGAACCCATGTAATCTGGTTCCAGAGTCCAAGCTCTTGACCACTAGACCATACAAACACATGGGGAACGATCAGGAAGAAGGAGAGAAGGGATAAGATTAACATCCGGTGGAGAGATCACTGGAAACACAACCTGCCCTTTATCACACCCTGACCTTTATTTACATGTTGAATATCACAAATGGTGAGCCATCCCATAAGTGATGAACACAGTCGTCTATTCTAGCAAACCAAATCTGAAAGCAGACTATTAACTTCCCACTGGCTCACTCATCAGCAAGTGACCTGGGTTTATTACTCTGGCATGTAACTATTTGCCTGGTCACACTAATCACATAAAAGGAAGTGGCTTATTTGTTTCCTTGTGTAATAAAGGATTAGGGACCCAATAATTCCACCTCTTGGTATAGAGACGGCCTGAAGTACTGAAAGAACTGGAACAGACGCTTGAACACCTATGTTCACAAAACCAAACGGTGGAAGCAACTCAGGTGTCCATCGACAGAGGAATGGATAAACAAAATAAGGTATACATACGCAATGGAATATTATTTAGCCTTAAACAGGAGGAAAATTCTGGCACATGCTACAATATGGATGAACCTTGAAGACATTAGGCTAAATAAGTCAGTCACAAAAGGACAAGTATCATATGATTCCACTGATGTGAAGTACCCAAAACAGGCAAAGGCAAAGAAAGGCAGAAAGAAAAACGGTGGTTGCCAGGGGTTGGCTGGGGCCGGGGGGGGGGGGGGGGGGGGGGCGGGTAGGAGGAAGCAGGGGTTGTTCTTTAATGCGTACAGAGTTTCAGGTGGGAAGATGACAACAGTTAGGGCGCTTCAGCCATCTGGGCCCTCATCAGATCCTCATAAGCCTTTCTGGGTAATGCCACCCAGCAGACGTTGAGAGGGGATACAAATGCTCAAGAAGAGATGAAAATGCTTCTAGAAACAATCTTTAATTGCAGGAAAGGACTTGTACTGATGTTCACATAAATGAGCAGTTTGAATGGCAAAGGAAAAACAGACTCCAAGGAATGTACTATAAAAACCACCCCTGTACAGGAATCAAAGAACGAATGGGGAAACCAGGTGAGCATTTCCTACTGACTACCGAGCACAGCAAACACAGCCACGGGAAAGGTCTTCGCACGAGCCTGTGCATCAGCAGAACTCAGGTTTTCAGGGGCCAAGAACATCAGAAACAGAAAGACTGCCCAGCCAAAAGCCAGATTTGGGATACACTTGTTGAGAAGGGTACCTCTGCGAGCCAGAAAGACAGCTTCTGACCACTCAGTGACTCACTGTATTCAGAGCATCACAGAACAGTTTTAAAAAGACTCAAATTCAGAAATGCTGTCTTTGTGACTTATTTAATAGAAGGTCACTATAAGATCCCCAAAGACAGCTTAATCACCATGAGACCATATAAAGCTATTCTAAAGAAAGGAAAGCTAGAGCTATCAAGGCTAATCACACGCTACTGCCTAACCATAAACCCAACCTGACAGACAGAGGATTAGAGGGGCCACACGAAGACGAGGGCTCGGCTCACTTCCCAGGCCACCATCTTGTATTTCGCTAACTCAAATATAATCCCCTCCTTGTACAATAAAGAATCTGACTCGTCTTTGTCCCTGGTTCCTGAAAGGCAGCCTATAAATCCTTGGAACTTCCCGAGTAAGAGAAGGGTCTTTATTATTCATGAGCCCCTTGAGTCACACCTGAGATTATGTAAAATGAGAAGACTCAGATTGGGGGCCGATCACCAGTAAGACCAACCCTGCGATTAGAGGGGTGGGGCTTTGAGGCAGCCCAATCCTGGGAAGAGGAAGGAGGCTGGAGACTGAGTCCATCCACGTGGCCAACGATTCAATCAATCACGCCACATAATGAAACCCCAATAAAATCTCCGGACACCAGGCTCAGTGGCGCCTCCTGGCTGTTGAATACAATGATGTGCCAGGAAGGTGACACACTCTTATCCCACAGGGAGAGGGCATGGAAGCTCAGCATTTGGAATCCTCTCAGACCTCACCTATGTCTATTTGGATGCCTGATCTATATCCTTTAAAATTCAAGTAAAATCATAAGTATAGCACTTTCCTGAGTTCTGAGTCATTCAAGAGAATTATCAAGCCTGAGGGAGTCATGGGAGCCCCCCAGATTTGTAGCCAGTCAGAAGTGTTAGTGGCCTGGGGACCCCACTTGCAGTTGGCATCTGAAGTGGGGGGCCATGTTGTTGGGACCAGACCCTTTAACTTATGCGATCTGCACCAACTCCAGGCGGTTAGCAGCAGAACTGCATTGCAGTCCACCAGCTGGTGTCAGAACTCCCCCGACACAAATTCCCAGCTCACTCAAGTGCTACACACGGCTTCAATACTCAGCTCCATATAACGTAGCTTTTATCTGCTAAAATTCATGCCAAATGTTAATGACTAGAAATTTTCCCCCAGTTCAAATACTGCCATTTGCAGCAGCATGGATGGACCTAGATTATCATACCAAGTGAATTAAGCCAGAAAGAGAAAGACAAATAGCATGTGATATCCCTTGTACGTGGAATCTAAAATATGATACAAATGAACTTTTTTTTTTTTTTTTTTTTTTACAAAACAGAAACAGATTCACAGACATAGGCAACAAACTTATGTTTACCAAAGGGGAAAAGGGATGGGGGGGGGATAAATTAGGAGTTTGGGATTAGCAGACCTACCCTATTACCTATAAAATAGATAAAGCAACAAGGTCCTACTGTGTAGTACAGGGAACTATATTCAATATCCTGTAATAAATCATAATAAAAAAAATGAAAAAATGTGTGTATATATACACACACGTATACATGTATATATAACTGAGTCACTTTGCTGCATACCAGAAACTGACACAACATTGTAAATAAACTATATTTCAATACCACACACAAAAAAGAAAATTTCCCCCATTCAACACTAGTAACAGCTAAAATGTTTTGAATAATTGCTATCTCAGACATGGTTCTAAGATCTTCCACGTGTATTAACTCACTCCTCAAAGCAACCTCACAGGGTGAGTACTGTTATTATTCCCTTTATAAATGAAAGCACTGAGGCACAGAGAGGTTAAGGAATTTGCCTGAGGTCACACGGCAAGCTCACGTGGCAAGGTCACATGGTCAAGGTGCCAGGATTCAAAGCGCGTTCCTCTGTCTCTGAAGCCGCCCCTTAGCCACAAGTCCAGAGGAAACGGCGTGACTGCTGGCCGCCAACCCCTCCAAGGGCCACAGGTCACTACCCTTCCCCATCCCCACTGGCTCCCATTCTCCATCCTTAGAATGGCCACATGCTGAGTTCCCTGGGGAAGACTGCATGCTTTCTGACGATAGATTTATCCGGTTTTGACTGTAGCTCAGGAAAGCTAAGTTTGAGAACACTACAGCACTGGGGAAGATGAACTATTTTCCTGAAAGTCTTTTCCAACAAAAACACAAATTAGCAGCTGGATGGTTCTAGATGTAAATGAAAGTGATAAATTTCCCTGCAATAAATGAATAGATTCAGAGTTGTTCCTTTTCATTATCATCTCCCTTACTGCAGGCAGAACGGCTCCACGGGTGACACGAATTCCTTCTCCCTTCTTTTTCCCCAATTATTTAAACTCAAAAGTGCTACACAGGTACTTCTTCACTTTTATTAAATTAGTAGTACAGGTTGATGTTCTCAGTGTTCTTAGTACTGCAATTAAAACCTCAGCAGTCACGGTGGTGTTTTTTCAAATATAAACGATGTAATAAGGTCATCAGCTGGCTGTCCTTCCGTTTCACGTCCTCTTTTAGTAACGCTTTTGAGCATGCCAGGCACTTGGGACTTGGCAATAAATCCGAGCAAGTTTCTGCTTGCCCTCAGGGCACTTACATGGCAGCAGGAGAGAAAGCCAGAAGAGGGACAAGTGTGTGCGTGTACTGCCCGTGTACGTATGCATAATTTAGGGAAATGGTCAAGGATATTAAAAATAGAGTGAGTGTAGATCTGGGGGACGAACAAGAAGATGTGTGTTTCTGGAGTGAAATCAACATGGGAAAAGGGTGGGAGATGAAGAGAGAGACGCACCAGATCATTCTGAACTGAGGTATCCAATCCCTTATCACCATGTCCCTCACCTCCCCTGAGTCTATGCCTCCATCACCTTACATTGGACAACTGTCTTTCCTACCTGACCTCTACGCTTCCTTACAGCCAGTTCTCCACAAATGTAGCTGTAGTTCTCTACAAATGACCTTTGTAAAACAGAAATCAGATCAGGTCACGTCCCTGCTCAAAACTCTCCACACATCCCTCCCAATCAGAATAAAACCCTTAACTCCGCACCGCGCAACGAGGTTCTCCATGTTCCAGCACTACCTGCCCTCCAAACTCAGCATCTTGCTCCCTCCCCCGCCCACACAGCCCTCACACTGGGCCACGCGTGTTCCTGCCTCGGGCACCTCATCCTGGATACCACCTTGACTCCACCACCATTCAGGTCTGGGCACAAACATCCCTCCCTGGTCTGGCGGAGGGGGCACTTAGCCCCCCTAGTGCAATTCAGGCTTGAGTGGGACATGGGGTTCCTTCCTTGAAGGGGGGGTGGGGTAGAGGGAGGGAGAGGATACCCTCACCCTTGCCTGAAATCTCACCCCTAAGGCTGCCTTCAATACTTTCACGGTGATCAAAGCCAACTTTTCTCTTTCTCTGGACAAGGGTAGTGACACCGAGGACAAGCTCATGGTGACTGACAGAGCCTACCGGCCTTAGCCCAGAGAGAGAGAAGGTCCCTCTCAGGTGGCATTGTGTCACAGCATAACAGAGATGGGCAGCCTTTACAGACAAGAGCTTCCCCGCCAGGTGAACTTCCTTGATGGCAGCGGCTGTCCTAGGGCTGCTTAGTCCTCACCTGTGTTCTTTCTGCCCAGGAGACTGAGCAACTCTCCCAGGTCCTCAGGCCAGCGCAGGGTGCTCCATTCAGAGTAACTATCTCTCCAAAGCAGGCCTACACATTCCAGCTAAAGTCATAATGGGATTTGGGACATTCCTGGTGGTGCAGTGGTTAAGACTCCACACTGCCAGTGCAGGGGACGTGGGTTTGATTCCCTAGTTGGGGAACTAAGATCCCGCATGCAGCGTGATGCTGATAGATATATAGATATATAGATACATAGATACATAGATCATAACGGGCTTTGCCTGGACCATGTACGATGATCTGCTCAATTCTCCAGTTTGGGGAGAAGTAGGGTTAGGAATGTGTTTAGGAATCAGTCTTCTCTCTCACTTTCTTTCCCCCAGGTTGGCAGCAGGGAGCCACACCCTGTAAGCCACGGGCCTCAGGCAACATGCCTCTGTTTGGAATCCAGGGGTCCCCGAATGTGTGAAGCAGCAGAACTCCGAATGTCTTGGGCTCTGGGACACCAGGGGATCCCTTGGACGCCCTTCTTCTGAACCAGGAACAATCCGACTGGCAGGACAGGGGACATGTTGTGGGCAGAGGCCTCTGCATCGCAGAAGAATGCAGAAAATATTTAAGAGTCACATCTCCCTGCTTTCCTACGGAATGTTTTTTCCTTGGTTATTCTTTTCACCACCCACGGCACTTACTGGTAAAACAAGTGATTGCCACAGATCTGAGCAGGTTAGGGGGAAAAAAGACTCAAATTTGGGAAAGCTCTATCCCATCACTTAATCTCTTTTTCTGGGAACTGAAAAAACACCACTAGGATATGGTTCTAGGGGCTGAGTACCTGAATCCAGGTAAGCGCTTATACCAAAATTACTGTAGAAATAAGATGTGCAAAGCATAGAGCCTTTACTGGGCTGTACAGTCATCATGTAAAAATGACAGTTATTTCCCTAAAGGGATGATAATTAATGCTGCCTTTACATAAGCCACTGCTTTTTAAGTTTTTCTTTTTTCCTGATGTTTTCCTGCATTAGCAATCAGCAGGGTAATGGACATCAGCGTCGGGCATTTTCTCTGAGAGATGAACACTTTCACCAACACTTGCGCATATGCAGAGGCATTCCCATTTGAATAACAAGGCAGGGGGACTTCCCTGGTGGCACGGTGGTTAAGAATCCACCTGCCAATGCAGGGGACACGGGTTCGAGTCCTGGTCCAAGAAGATCCCACATGCCGCAGAGCAACTAAGCCCGTGCACCACAACTACGGAGCCTGCGCTCTAGAGCCCGCGAGCCACAACTACTGAGCCCGAATGGCACAACTACTGAAGCCCGTGCGCCTGGAGCCTGTGCTCCCCAACAACAGAAGCCACTGCGATGAGAAGCCCACGCACCTCAATGAAGAGTAGCCCCGGCTCGCCACAACTAGAGAAAGCCCGTGCACAGCAACGAAGACCCAACGTAGCCAATCAATCAATCAATCAAAAAGAAAAACAAGGCAGGGGGATGGGGGAGTTTGAGGGTATAGTTCTTGCCCCAGAGCATTCTGGGATTCCCTTGCACCTGATCACAAAGCCACAAGAGGTTCTGCCCATACACTCAAGACAATGCAAACGACTGAGGTGCAAGAAAAACTCTCCCGCGTCTCTAAAATGCTCTCCCCGCCACACCGGCCTTTCCTCCCTGCCATTCAAACATTTTTGAGTACTTCTGTCAGGGACTGAGTATGTGACGATGAAGAGACATGATTCTGGCCCTCAAACTGTAGCGGGGAGACACACACGTCAATGGATCATTAGACTATAACATAAAAGTGGAATCTACCCACTGATTCAACCAGTGTTTTCTGAGCACCTACTACATGCAGGGCACTGTTCTGGATGCCAGTGTACAAAAGCAAGAGTACATAATAGACACAGGATAATCAGGAGAACACAGAAGAAACCCATCACGTCCTATCCAGGGGGATCAAGAAAGGCTTCTCTGAAAAAGGAAACCCTGGAAGGAGTCCTGAAAGACGAAAAGAAGATGGTGGAGGAAGGCATCCCCAGCGTGGGGTGGGAGCCTGTGCGTGGAGCAGAGGTACCAGTGACCAGCGACGGTCAAGGGAACTGTTGCCCTGCACACCTGGAACAGAAGGGGAGGCAGGGGGCCAAGATAAGTCTTGGACGGCAAGACAAGGTGACCAGGGACCTTGACGCCACAGCAGGACTTAGGGCTCCCCTGTAGTTGAGTAATTTTGAAGAGCCTGAATCCCAGGAGTGGCGCGATCTGATTCCCATCTCAGATATAATACCCCGAAATGGCTTTTATTTTCAAGCACTGCCTCTCCTGCCTCAGAGGCTAGAAAATGCAAAAGACGGGCAGATTTAGATTTAGTAACTAGATACAAGCAAGTTTCAAAAAAATAAGGCATATAAGATTCTTCCCTGTTTTAATTAGAGAAGATGGTTAGAAACTACCAAGGCGGCGGGGGTGGGGGGAGAAAAAGAAGAATGTTTTTTCACAAATCCCAAAAATCAAGTGAGCAAAAAGCAGCTTCCCAGAGACAAACCGTCCTGACTTCGTAATTCTGCTAGAACTGCTCATTTTCATCTCTGCTGGGACCAACAGAAGCTGCGTGACAAATGCTCTTCACGTCCCGTGTGGCCTGCTGCCACATCACACCTCGGTACGAGCCACACCAGCCTCCCAACTTGGCCACCAAGCTGGTGGTGAAGGAGCCAACCTCTGACAGATCCAGAAAGGAGTGAGTGTACATATTCTCACCGTGGACAATGGCTGCAAGGAAAGCTATTTTTTCCAAATAATATTTTCTATTAATTTAACAGTTCAACATTCCCAAAGGCCTTCAAACTGAGGACTGAATTTCCCCTATAACATGAAGGGCAATTTCAGATCCCCGTAGTCCAAAATTCAACTATTCAACATCCCATTCATTCTGTCCCTATAGACGAGACACACTTACTACTCAGAAAATGGTACCCTGTATATAATAAACGGATGCAATGAGATTGCATTGCAGTGTTATGGTTTCCAACCCAAATCCAGTTAGAAGCTCCTATGTCATATATCCTGTTTATTGACCACACTTTAAGCCTATCAGCTACTCTAGCTTCAAATGAACTTGATTGCTTCGATACAAACACAAACTCCAATTTAATTTCTACACGACTAACTGCCTTCCAAATGAAATTCTAAAGCCCAACAAGTGAGATCATAATTAGGTTGGTTACGTTTTTTATTACAGAAGCAAGCACGTTAAATGTTACTGCCTTGAAGGCCCATGTTTCTATCAGCGAAGCCACACATGAAATAGACTGGGGATTTTTCATCAGCGACCACTGCGAGTTGCCAAGATGTTTAACTGCCACATTTTGGAATATTTCAAATGTTTCCAGTCAGAATCAAAACTGAGAGATGGGTTAAAAATTAGTCTTCACTGTATGCCGTGTATAATGAATTCCATCACTTAACATCCCAAAACAGGCAAAACTAACCTTGCTGAGAAGTCAGGTCAGTGCTTATGCTTGGGATGGGGGTGAATGCAGACCTTGACTAGAAGGAGGCACAGGGGAGCTGCCCGGTACTGTGCAGCGTTTACTTCTTGATCTGGGTACAAAGGGCTGCGATAATTCACCATGCTGTACACGAACCACGTGTAACTGTTCTTTCGTAGAATTCAGTTAAAGTTTAAACTATTAGGGTAGAGGACAATTCTTTGTCTACTCTCAAGGAGACCCTAATAGGTCAGCACTTCAATTCTATGTGGCATTTGAAAGAACGTGGGTTTCACATGGACAGAAATCAGATCAACAGGAATCCTGATCGGCTTTACTGGACATGCTTTCATGCTCTTTCATTCATTTTTCTGAAAGATCTCAACCATATTGTTCATTGCGGCAGTATTTACAATAGCCAATTGGGAACAACCTAAGTGCCCATCAATGGATGAATGCATAAAGAAGATGTGGTGTGTCTAGATATACACAATGGAATATGACTCGGCCATAAAAAGATGAAGTCTTGCCATGTGCAACGATATGGACTGACCTTGAAGGTCTCATGCTAAGTGAAATAAGACAGAGAAAGATAAATACTGTATGATATCACTCATATGTGGAATCTAAAAAAACACACGAACAAGAAAACAAAATAAATGAACAACCAACAAAAACAGGTAGATACAGAGAACACAGCAGTGGTTGCCAGACGAGAAGGGGTGGGGCAAAACAGGTGAAAGGGACCAACTGTTTCGTGAGGGATGGAAACTAAACTTTGGATTGTGAGCAGCCTATAGGGCATATAGAAGATATAGTGTTGCATACATGAAACTTACATACTGTTACAAACCAACACTGCTTCAATAAAAAAAAGATACTAACCATCCTAACGGTCATGTGCGCAGCATGGGGAGCACCCAGCGTGAATCATTATTTAACATCCCCTCCTCAATACAACACAACTACCTCCAGCAACAATCATGCAATAATCATCATTCTATTCTTGAATCATTTAGTTTTAAAATAACCATTTAAAAAGAAGGTCGAATTTATTTATTTATATATATATTTTTAACATCTTTATTGGAGTATAGCTGCTTTACAATGGTGTGTTGGTTTCTGCTGTATAACAAAGTGAATCAGCTATATGTATACATATATCCCCATATCCCTTCCCTCTTGCGTCTCCCTCCCACCCTCCCTATCCCACCCCTCTAGGGGGTCACAAAGCATGAGCTGATCTCGCTGTGCTATGCAGCTGCTTCCCACTAGCTATCTATTTGACATTTGGTAGTGTATATATGTCAATGCTACTCTCTCACTTCATCCCAGCTTACCCTCCCTGTGTCCTCAAATCCATTCTCTACGTCTGCATCTTTATCCCTGTCCTGCCCCTAGGTTCATTAAAACCTTTTTTTTCTTTGTTTTTTGAGATTCCATATATATGTGTTAGCATACGGTATTTGTTTTTCTCTTTCTGAATTACTTCACTCTGTTTGACAGATTCTAGGTCCATCTACCTCACTACAAATAACTCAATTTTGTTTCTTTTTATGGCTGAGTAATATTGCATTGTGTATATGTGCCACATCTTCTTTATCCATTCATCTGTCGATGGACACTTAGGTTGCTTCCATGTCCTGGCTACTGTAAATAGTGCTGCAATGAACA
This sequence comes from Stenella coeruleoalba, assembly GCF_951394435.1. Taxonomy (NCBI): domain Eukaryota; kingdom Metazoa; phylum Chordata; class Mammalia; order Artiodactyla; family Delphinidae; genus Stenella; species Stenella coeruleoalba. The sequence continues at coordinate 33,475,626 of NC_137151.1, read as the reverse complement.
TTGTGGTACATGACTCTTTCTGAATTATGGTTTTCTCAGGCTATATGCCCAGTAGTGGAATTGCTGGATCATATGGTAATACTTAATACTGTTTTTAGTTTTTTAAGGAACCTCCATACTGTTCTCCATAGTGGCTGTATCAATTTACATTCCCACCAACAGTTCAAGAGGGTTCCCTTTTCTCCACACCCTCTCCAGCATTTATTGTTTGTAGATTTTCTAATGATGGCCATTTAAAAAGAAGGTCAATTTTTTTCTTTTTTTGGCGGTACGCGGGCCTCTCACTGTTGTGGCCTCTCCCGTTGCGGAGCACAGGCTCCGGATGCGCAGGCTCAGCGGCCATGGCTCAGCGGTCATGGCTCACGGGCCTAGCCACTCCACGGCATGTGGGATCTTCCCGGACCAGGGCACAAACCTGTGTCCCCTGCATCGGCTCAACTACTGCGCCACCAGGGAAGCCCAAGAAGGTCAATTTTAAAGTGACTTCTAAAATGCAGCAAAACATTTCTTCCATGAACTAAAATATGCACTTACCCAGCAATATGACACCTAGGAGTTCTCACTCTCTCACTGTTTTAAATTTTAAGCACATATTAAAAACTCCAGGGACTTCCCTGGTGGCGCAGTGGTTAAGAATCCGCCTGCCAATGCAGGGGACACGGGATTGAGCCCTGCTCCGGGAATATTCCACATGCCGCGGAGCTAAGCCCGTGCACCACAACTACTGAAGGCCGTGCTCTAGCGCCCGCGAGCCACAACTACTGAGCCCGCATGCCTAGAGCCCATGCTCCGCAACTAGAGAAGCCACCGCAGTGAGAAGCCCACGTACCGCAACGAAGAGCAGCCCCTGCTCGCCACTAGAGAAAGCCTGCGTGCAGCAACGAAGACCCCAGGCAGCCAAATAAATAAGTAAATAAATAAAAACTCCAAATGGTCACACAGTGACAGAAGTGAAGAAACTCAATTTCCATTTGTTCATCTTCAACTGCGCTATCACTGTTTATCTCAAAGCCGTATTTAAACATAAGAACATGTTGTACCATAAGGACGAAAGGCATGAAGTACTCCTAAAGCAGCTCCAACATGGCCGAACTGCTAGGAACTTAACCCTCAAATCAACGTGTATCACTCGGTCCACGTGTATCAGGGCCAACTGTATAACAGAGTTGCCCAAATTAATTTCCATGTACAATACGATGCTTATTAAGGGGAACTTTTTTTTAAGTGTGCTAATCTGATGTGTGTAAATAAATATATACTCACACATATGTATATGTAATTATTAACAGCAGCAACTATTCAGAATTTAGAGGAGCAAAAGAGTTTTTCCCAGAAACTATTTTATCAGTGGCTTTTTTCGGATTTGCCCACACGTGGTGGTATCAAACCGCAGACTGGCTGAAGTCAGCTGTACAGGTTTTAGCCTCTGTAAAGGCTGCCCCGCCTGACAGCCCCACCTGCAGGGGTCCGCTCCCATGGCTCCACCCATGGGAGGCAGCTGCACACAGCCAAAGGAACCCTGCAGACAGAAGGCTTCTGAAGACACAAAATAAACGTCCAAGTTCAGACACAAAAGCTTTTGTGTTGCGCACATTAAGACAGCCCTTGCAGTTTACAGTGAGGGTAAAGCAGGGTTTCTCAACGTCAGCACCGTTGGCTATTTGGGTGGGCTAATTCCTTGCTGTGGGACCGTCCTGTATGTTACAGGATGTTAATCTGCCTGCCTGGGCTCTCTCCACTGCATACACAGACATACACTCCCATACCCTTGCACCAAGATGTAACAAAGGTCGCCCTTCACCAACAGCTCAGAGGCCCTCGGGTGGAGGTTAGAACACCTTGGGAAGAAACACAGGAAATCAAGCCCAGTGCTGCCCCAGGAAGGGAGACGTGGTTTATTTTTAGAGCTCCCTTTTCATTCTTAGCAAATGCATCTATTTCTTATTCAAACACACATTTAATTAAATACACAAAGAGAGGGTGTGCCACTGAAAAAAATGCCGGCAGCCCTCTCAAATTATTTTTCCTTTATTTTCAAATATTTACCTAATGAACGGAAACAAAACGAACATCTTTCCCAAAAGGCCATCCCAGCCCAAGAGAGATATTCTATAAACACGGGCATAAATGACCACTGTAAAGAAAATATTTCCGGACATGCCTCCACCCCCGAATCACTTCTTTTACACACGATTCTAACTTGCCGTGGTTCCTCCAGATCAAAGCAGCGTGCGAGCGGCAAATCAGAACAAGCAGCAAGGTAAGCATAGTGTCCCCAGACAGACTTGGGAGAGGCAGCCTGGGTATTGCAAAAAAAAGAGCCGGGGATTCGGGGACAGGAAACCTGGATCTGAGTCTCTGTTCTACCACTTTCTCACCCTGGGGCTCTGACCAAATCACAACCTCCCAAGATGCCAGCTTTTATTTATGAAATGGAGGTTGATGTGTGCTTCTAAGAGCTGCCTTGAGAACTAACTATTGGAACTAAGTGAAGGTTTTCATCCAGGTGTCAAATGTTATTACCTTTATTTTAGAATTACACACATCACCAGTCTCAGCCAGAGGTAACTGCTGGCTTTACCAATAGGAATTTTGTCACTGGAAACAGCCCCAGGGTCGGTTCCAACAGCATGAACAGCAGATCCAGAAGGTGGAAAAGAGTAGGAAACGTGAAAGCGTAGAGCACAAGAGCGAAGGACAGGGAAGCCAGACTGCCTGGGTTCTCATCCCACCGGGTGACGCTGGGCAACTTGTTTGACTTCTACATGCTTCAGTCTCCACCTACAAACTGGGGATAACAGTGGCACCGTCGGTGCCCATTATTTGCGGTAGTGATACTTTACAAAAATCTCTGTGAACACTGACTTGGCAAATATTAAACCAGCGATCCTAGGGGAAGGGAATACGGGCTTAGGTTCCTGTGAGCCTCTGGTCAGAACATTTTTGTCCACTGATCAACACGTAACCATGGGGACTTCCCTGGCGGTCCAGTGGTTAAGACTCTGCGCTTCCACTGCAGGGGGCAAGGGTTCAATCCCTGGTCGGGAACGAAGATCCCACGTGTCTCGTGACCAATAAATAAATAAATACATACATAAAAAATTTGCTGTCACCTATTAAAATCTTTTTAAAATCAGAAATGAATTATTTTTAAAAATACATAACCATGTTTTATGTCCTTCCGTTTTAAGACACCTTATTTAATATATGCGGTTGATTCATCAATATTGAACTCACAGCCAACAGGACTATAACTCATGCTTGAAGAAGCTTATCTAACACACCTGTTTTCTCCCTAAGGCACAGCACAGCCTTCTAGCACTTCGGAACTCTAGATATAATTCCAGTACTACCCTTAGGGGCCATTTTAAACAACAAACTCACCAACCAAAAAAAAAAAAGCTCAAAAATGCCAAGAGTTGCACTAATGAGACCACGAAGAGGACACCTTGTTATAGTAGGAGACCTGAAACAGGAAGGCAGAGCATCTCCTATCTGAGCTGGGAACATGCACATCAGTATCTCAAATTTTCCTCCACTCTGTGTGTGTCTACAAAGGGTCGCACAGTGCTACAACTACTGATTTGAGCGTTACACAAATAAGTTGTAACAAGGAGGCAAATTTGCACATACAGAATCCGCAAATAATGAGGATCAACTGTACCAGACTCACAAAGTAGCTCTGATGATTCAATGAATGGATACAGATAAAGCACTGAGAACTTCCCCATGTGCAGGAAGCACTCCACAGATGTTATTATTGGGGAGTCAAATATGTCCATAACATATCACATGGTGTAAAAGGCTTAACAAAACTGTGAAAAAAGAACTTAGATGGTGGTAGAGAACCACAGGCAAGGGAGTATGGCAAAGAATAAAGAAATCAAAAACCAAAACTCAGGAAATTTCTTCCCTAAAGCAATCTTCCACTTAACCTGTTTATCTTTCTTTCTCTCCACCAAAAGGTTACACTCCCCAGGCCAGCCGTCTACCGTTCCGCTCTCACATACATTCTCTGGATGCTTTGTCCTTTTTGCAACGTATGGTAGGAAACTACATTTCCCCAACTCCCTCACCAACTGGCTTCCAGGTAGGGTTGGCCTGCGGGAGACAGCAGCAGCAGCTGGGAGGACAGGCGCAGGGAAGGGGTCGGGGTCTCTCATCCACTTTCCATCCACCCACCAGCATCTCCTCCAGGGATGCAGCCCTTTCCAAAGGGTTCTACTTCCCGTTTCTGGTAACACTTGCAACTCCCATGCTCCCTGCAGTCCTCGGGGTGGATTTCTTCTGGTGGCTGCAAATCTCTGGATTGTCACATGCTCTTTGGTACATCAATGTCACCTCTTCCGTCACCTACAAACCCAGTTTTCTGTAGTAGGTCCTCTGGTCAAAATGCCTAGTCCAGTTATCCTGACTGACATGATACCACATGTGGCTCCAAAAAGATGCTAAACCTGCAACTCTCCTGCCAAGACCAGCTCCCCTACATACACATACACACACACACACACACACACACACACACACACACACACACACACACACACACACACACACACACACACACACCCCTGTCCTTCCCACAATCTCACCTCACATTCAGACTCTCTGGATTGAGGACAAATAAAGGTGCTTTGGTTTGCTTTCTTTTAATTCACTGCTGCCGGAAGAAAGTGCACTTACAAAACTATTAGAGTTACTTCAGCTTTTTATCAAGTACGTTACCTCCCCCTTTCAACAAGGGTTACAGGCTGCCCCTGCTCCAACCGTCTCCTTCTGCTTAAGTACTTTTTACTTTTAAAAGACTAAGCAGTACTCTCCCTTCACACATACCTTGATTAAAAAAAAAAAAATCCAAATGCGGCCGATGGCACATGGCCAATTTCCTCTCACGGTCAGCACTAGTCATGGCTGCTGACAGCGGCCAGTATAATCAATGTCCATTAATTCTGAGGCAATTTCCAATCTTCTCTTCCCATTGTTTCTTACTCAGGGCATAAAAATGCAACGCCTGACCATAATCACAAACAGGCGTAAAAGAGGAGTAAACAAGTTCAGGTGGATAAAAGAATGCAAGAGTGAACAAGAGTCTGATAAGTGAACCACAGAAGCAGGAGAAAGGGGGCCTGTGGGCAATGCTCGCTACTCACTGAATGCCTGTTCCCTTCTCCTCCCTAGACGCACAGCTGGATGACGTGTCCCAGCAAGGTGAGGCCAGGGGACCTGCGTCTGTGCCCCCTTCCAGGGGGCTAGAATGAACGCCACCTCAGGGTGATCCTGGAGGGCAGGGGTTCTCACGAAGGCAGCGCCTATTTAGCCTTGGTCGCTAAATGACTTTTTTTTTTTTAAACTGAAGTAGAGTTGATTTTAAATATTGTAATAGTTTCAGGTGTACAGCATGATTCAGTTATACATATATATGTATATATCTATAGTCCTTTTTCTCTGATTCTTTTCCATTTTAGGTTATTACAGGATATTGAATATTGTTTCCCATGCTATACAGTAAATCCTTTTTGTTTATTTTATATATCGTAGTATGTATCTGTTAATCCCATACGCCCAGTTTATCTCTCACCCCTCTCCTTTGGTAACCATAAGTTTGTTTCCTATGTCTGTGAGTCTGTTTCGTAAATAAGTTCATTTGTACTATGTTTTTTTAATTTTTTTTTTTTTTTTTTTGCTGTACGCAGGCCTCTCACTGTTGTGGCCTCTCCCGTTGCGGAGCACAGGCTCTGGACGCGCAGGCTCAGCGGCCATGGCTCACGGGCCCAGCCGCTCCGCGGCATGTGGGATCTTCCCAGACCGGGGCACGAACCCGTGTCCCCTGCAACGGCAGGCGGACTCTCAACCACTACGCCACCAGGGAAGCCCCTTGTACTATTTTTTAGATTCCACATAGAAGTGATATAATATTTGCCTTTGTCTGACTTACTTGACTTAGTATGATAATCTCTAGGTCCATCCATGTTGCTACAAATGACATTATTTCATTCTTTTTTATGGCTGAGTGATATTCTGTTGTATATATGTACCACATCTTTATCCATTCATCTGTCGATGGACATTTAGGTTGCTTCATGTCTTGGCTATTGTGAATAGTGCTGCAATGAACATTGGGGTGCGTGTATCTTTTCAAATTCGACTTTTTCCAGATACATGCCCAAGAGTAGGATTGCTGGATCACTCGGTAACTATTTTTAGTTTTTTAAGGAAGCGCCATACTGTTCTCCACAGTGGCTGTATCAAACTACATTCCCGTCAACAGTGCAAGAGGGTTCCCTTTTCTCCAAACCCTCTCCAGCATTTATTATGCTAAATGACTTCTTAAAAGGGGTAATTTCCCCACCTCCACCAGCCTAAAACTATGAACTAGGAAAAACAAACTTGCACTGGGTATGACTATACGTATAGACACACACACACACACACACACACACACACACACACAGGTCCTTCTGTTACAGAAGGTCACAAACGCAGGACGTGTGCCTTTCAAATGAGCTGGGCAGACATCTGGTCAAGGTGGCCAAAGGCGTATATGAAATAACCCCCAGCAGGTCCCTTCCAGACGGAACTCTATAAAGAGAGATCACCATTTGGGTGAGGAACACAGAAATGGGCACTGTTCCTGGTTCCTCATCTCCTGTCGGGGAGAACAGTGCCCTGCAGACCAATAACACTTTCACTTTGTAGCATAAAAACCAGGATTCAGAGAGGTCAGGGTGGGCCCTCCAGCAGAAACAGAGCTGAAACCCCCATCTCCCAGGTCAGTGCTACTACTCAAAGCGGGTGGGAGCATCCACAGAGGGGGGCCAGTCCACCAAGTGTTTCTGGTCTTTGAAGAGCTAAGTACCAAAACTGAGGGTAAGTGTCCTTTTAACTTTTACAGTCAGTGGACAAGGTAACTCTATGTCTTTGAATCTCATAATAAAATTGAAGGCTAGTATTTTATACTTTTTTTTTTTAGATTAAGTTGTTTCAAACTAGTTTATTTAGGGGTTCCATTTTCACTCCTCAATAGATTTTACGTATTTCTCATATGCTTCTTCACTCATTAGTTCATCTAGTTCTGAAGGGTTACTGAGTGTCATCTTGATCAGCCAACCATCTTCATAGCAAGATTTGTTGACAAGTCCTGGATCTTCTGCCAGAGCTTCATTAATTTCAGTTAATTCTCCTGATAGAGGAGAATAGAGTTCACTAGCAGCTTTCACACTTTCCAAAACACCAAATTCCTCGTTTGTTCAATTTTGTCCCAACTTCAGGCAGACTACAGTAAACAACATTTCCCAAAGCTTCCTGTGCAAAATTGCTGATTCCCACTGTTCCAACACCGTTTTCTGCTGTTACCCATTCATGTTTGTCTGTGAATTTACGATCCGACAGCAGAGCGGGTCCGGTGCGCAGCGCCCGTACGGCGCCCGCCCGCAGTCCCCAGGGCCGCGGCGGCCAGGGCACGTTGGGCGCAGAGACGGCGCGCAGGCTGCAGACCGCGGCCCGCACGCTCCGTGCCACTCGCAGCGCCATGTGCGCAGGGGACCACTTTCTTCTTTCTTTAATCTCACTTTTTCTAGCAATTTATTTTTATGGTACCAGACCATGATGATTTAGAATTTTGAAAAACGGTTCCAGGCTTCCCTGGTGGCACAGTGGTTGAGAGTCCGCCTGCCGATGCAGGGGACATGGGTTCGTGCCCCGGTCCGGGAAGATCCCACATGCCGCGGAGCGGCTGGGCCCATGAGCCATGGCCGCTGAGCCTGCGTGGCCGGGGCCTGTGCTCCGCAATGGGAGAGGCCACAAACTCTTCAACCAAATTCCCATGGCCACCACACCCCCTTCCCCAATCCTTCCTGACTCACCCTCACCCAGGCTCTCCTCTACCTTTCACCCTTCCTTTCCAGCAGGCATCTCCCTTTAAATGGGTGGTGGTAAACTTTCCGGTAGCCCCTCCAATGCATGCGCAGTGGGCACTGACTCCTGTGAGCCATCCTGAGCTCAGACCAAAAGGAAGAGTTAAAAGTAATCAGTCATTCATCCACACAGCCTAAATAACACAGGACTCCGGTCCCAGAAAGCCATCACGGTAAAAGAAGAAAAAAACCGTCCGTGGCCCTTACCCGCGTTAATTAACCCGAGGGAGAGCCTCAGCCTACCCAACAGATGCTCTCTATCCATCACCTAAACCTGAGACGCAAAGTAAAGGAACCTTCGCCTGTCTCCTCCAGGGAGGTCGACATACGTGGAGAGATGCCACGCCGGCTTGGGGAGAAAGGAGAGGTTACTGACAGAGTGAGTCACGTGTGCGGCATCAGGTATGATGAAGTGTATTATGGGAAGGGGACGTGGAGACGGCATTAGCTCTGTCCAGCGGGACCCACTGAACTGCCCATTACAAGAGAGCCCTGAACTAGTGGAGGAGGAGGACTTGGGGAGAAGGATTTAAACACATATACCTCCTTGAAAATGAATGAAGAGAAATCGTCTAGACGACAATGACGGGACAGTGACGTAACGAACGAAACCATAGGAAAGGGCGGAGCCAGGCAGCACCAACCCTCCCCGGAGCGTTCCAGGCAGGCCACGTGTTTTACACTTTCCAGGGACAAAAGGATGGTAATTTTAACAGACGCCAACATCGGCACCTTTCACAGTTACTAAGACGTGTCATCCACGAGTTCAGAAAGGCAGGGACTCGAGGGGGATGTAAATGAGCAAGTATTCCACTAAGTCTCTGCACTTGTCTGGGTATTTGAAATATTTAAACATTTTTCAGTATTTTTTTTCAAGTATCGCCAGAGAACAGACACATGACGCTGTTTTGAAACGTCTTGCCACAAACCGGGAATTCTGATTAGATCCAGTCCAAACCAGGCATGCCTTGGGAAGACAACTGCTCTGCTGTTCCACGTCTGGCCTGGTGACAAGGGGCAGCCCCAGCCCTGACCTCTGCCCTGCACCCCACCTTTCCTTGGGGGCAAACAGGGCATCGAGGTTAATCCAACATGCCCAGCTATCAATGGGCGGCAGCTGTCTAGACAGACTGCAGGCAACTCTTGGGCTTGGAGAAGGAGGGCCGAGATGGAGATCCAATGTGCACCACAGGCAAAGGGCCGGGAAGGTGACAACCGTGCTCAGCTGACTCTCTTCCCAAATCCTGTGGCCACCATAAAGCTGGTTCAAGAGCCTGTCCCTGCCCCACTCCAGGCAGGCCATGCAGTGGACGCGGCTGCACGGCACACAGCCAAGGTCAAGCACTGACATTTCCCAAGACGTGACTAACAGCCTGGGAACCACAGAAAGCAATCTGAGCACGGACAGTGAAGGCTGTTTCATCTTAACTGCATCCAAGACTTGCCATCTAAGCCCCCATTTGTGTTACACCTCTTCCAAGATTACTCATCTTTGATGCCAACAGGAGAACGCCATGAACTTGAAAACTCCATCATCTGGATTTGTTGATGACTGTATTTCAACGCCTGCATGAGCAGGATGAAAAGAAAATGAAACCAAATTTTTCCTGCCTATAACACCTGTTTCTTTTTGACACTCATTGGCTCGGCTCATCCTGCTGCCACATGCCAGGTTGTGTACTCGCCACTGGTGGTGTGAAAAGGAATAAGGCCAACCCTCGTGCTCAAGGAATGTACAGTCTAGGCAGACCCACGGTGAGGAACACACCTTCTGCTGCCCTCCTGCGCCTTAGCCTTCTCCTCTGGCAGTGTGTGTTCACGAGATCTGCTGGGGTGGCTATGGTTTTAACTTCCATTTTTATCAACACTGCATCCTTCTCTTCCGGTCAGGTCTCCAGAAATGAAACTCAGAGATGGTTCTTTGAGAAACTAAGGCATAAAAAACCAGGTACAGATCTACCAACCTAGGTGAGAAACATTTTCTGACACCCATTTCCCAGCAACACCCTTTCTTACCACAGACTCTGTAGCAGAGTTAGAGTCATTTGTTTCCAGAAGCCAATCATTTCCCTGATCTAAACCGACTCAGGGTTACACATAAACCCAAGCCTAACGCTGGGACAACTTCCTTTCCGCTGCATCAGAAGAAAGACAGTTTTACAAAATGGCCAGGGGAGAAGGATGACTGCTTCTCCACCTTCAGGAAGACCCAACCACCTCCAAAGTCCTGGGCGTTGTCAAAGTGTGGAGGGTGTGCTTTATAATCTGAAGGCTAATTTAAAAGATGGTAAGACACGCAAACTCATCTGTGATACGGCTTTCAAGTTATAAATGTCAGTGACAGCCAGTCTGCTGCGTTGGGAACTCCTCCAACAGGTTGACAGCAGCCCAATTCCATGGTTCTGGAGGAGGCTGACAGACAGCTGCTCTTTCAGTAGTTATTTTGAAAAGAGCCAAGAGTCCCTTCCAAAGGCAGCTAGGTATTGGCGCGCTGAAGGGGGAAGGTGACACCATATCTGGTGGCAGGTAGACACAGCCCAGGAGTGCCACATGATGCCAACACGTCTGCGTGCTCCACAAAGACTGTCAACCCCACACAGAGCAGGAAAAAAAGAAAAAGAAAATCACAGCAGAGGAGAGGCAGAAAGATGCACATCCTTCCCAGAGCATAAGCCATTGCACCTGGGTATCAGGGACCGCAGACCCAGCTCCTATTCTTCACGATGCCAGCCTGCTACAGCCCCAGCTGCCATGCCTCGCACCTCCTGGGAGGGCAGTGAACGGACTTTCTTATCTGTCGGCACTCCACTAGTTTCAGAACAGACCCTTGAAGATAGATGGTTTACCTGTCCAGTCCCTGAACTGAAAACCACTCCCTTTCAGTCATGTGTGTGATGTGGAGGTAGGGGGATGTGTAAGAGGGATTAAATATGCTTGTTCTTAGACAAAACCCTATGTCTTTAGACACGCAAAATCTCTTTGAGGTTCTGACAGAGACACTTCTTGTTTCTCTGGTTTCTCCCAGCGGGACAAACTTTCAAGGTGACAGCTAGAGAGAAGCCTCTGATAAATGTCACATGGTCACATAATTTGAGTTCTAACTAAGGCTTTTATTCACATCAGACATTCATCTGCTTGTCAGTTGCTGGAATGGATTTTCCTGTGATGTCGTTAGGGACAAAGTTTGTTCAAAGATCCACACACATAAGAGAAACAAGAATTATGAATGTTTCACGTTTCGTTCTGCTGGTCCCATAACCTTGATACCCAAATCCTACTAGCCTGTAAAATCCAAAAATTCTGCTCCCAAGCTGAATGTCTGATTTACCAAGGTGACTCTCAAAGGTAGCTTAGACAGTGGGTTTAAGCACTCCGGACTATTCATACAGTTAGAACAAGGAAGCGCTCAGCAAAGTGCTTCCTCCGTAAAATACGTTCATAACTGGGGGCTTAGGAAAATGTACTCCGTGAACAATTCCTTGATACAGACACAGTTCAGAGATTGTGCAGTCATTCTCAGTCACACTCTCCACTTCATTGGCTTTGCTTATTTATGTTCACACCATGATCCTCTGTGTCTGAAGGGGCCAGCCCTTCCACCTAAGAGTATCAGGCCATAATCCAGTCCAATACATTTACGTTTGATAATGACTAAGTAATAAATGACCTTCTGCTCCAGTCACTTCACTAATTCGAGGCAGATAAAACATTCTTGCCCAGCTAACCCAAAAGATAAATTCCACCAGGTTTCAAGCAAATAGCCAGGGACGTACGTCTCCTTGGGATTGAGTTGCGCTAGAAGGGCAACCCCCCGGCCCTTTGGGACTGTGGTGCATTTTGACGGTTCCAAATGCTAACGTGGGACTCAAATCCTCGGTCCTCTCCCCCTAAGGGCAAATATCCCAGGGTCTGTGCTTAGCCAGGTAAATATGTGCTTACTGTGGTACTTACATGGCCTGATGGATCCGCCTCCAATGTCTACTACAGAGCAGTAATCACTCCTGCAATCACAAGAACAAAGACATTTTTAAGTTTCTCCTCTTTAAGAACTTGATCCATTGCAAACAGACAGGCTGACAAAGAGCTTCTGCGAACTAGGCCTCTCACATTTCGGAACCGAATGCCTTTTAAGATAAATACCGAAAAATAGCTAGGTGAGCATTCCCAATCACTTCAACACCCAGAGGCATTTGTCTAAAAAATTACATTATCTCACTTGTTAGGATCCAAATCCATCCATTATTAGTTCAGCAGGAGTAAGGCTACATTTGGCGAAGATGGAGCATCTCCACAAAACCGTTCTTTGTTCCAAGTCTCAGGAGGCATTAAACCAAAGCTTTTACCAATCCTAATGCTTCCCGGACTAGACTACATTAATTTATACACACAGTCTCAAGTAGGTGTATACACATGACTTAAAAAATACATAGCTCTACGACAAAAAACCAAGGAGTCTGCAATACGAGATAAAGCCAGTTGAATCACAAGCCTGTTCATTTAAATATAACAGATTACTTGTACCTGCTTCACCTTGAATAAAATCAGAAAAGCAGTAAAAAGCCATTTTAGAAATATATCTACTATGTGTGCTTCTGATATCACTAATATTTTCCCTCTATAAAACTTTACTGGGCTTCCCTGGTGGCACAGTGGTTGAGAATCTGCTTGCTAATGCAGGGGACACGGGTTTGAGCCCTGGTCTGCGAGGATCCCACATGCCGCGGAGCAACTAGGCCCGTGAGCCACAACTACTGAGCCTGCGCATCTGGAGCCTGTGCTCCGCTACAAGAGAGGCCACGATAGTGAGAGGCCCACGTACCGCAATGAAGAGTGGCCCCTGCTTGCCACAACTAGAGAAAGCCCTCGCACAGAAACGAAGACCCAACACAGCAAAAATAAATTAATTAATAAACTCCTACCAACGACATCTTCTTTAAAAAAAAAAAAAAAACTCCTTTACAGAAAAACAAAAGGGGGAAAACATGTCCTTTTAACAAATACATACAGTGTGTTTCTGATATTCATGGAATTTATCAGCAGAGAATTATAAAACTAAAAGAGAGCTCAATAGAGAGGGAGGGAGGGAAGGAGAGGGAGGGAGGGAAGGAGAGGGAGGGAGGGAAGGAGAGGGAGAGGAAAAGAATAAAGACGATGCTGAACAGACCCATCTTCGAACTAACTGCCCAGAAGTCTTCTAAGACTAGCCAACTGGTCTACTTTTTTACTTAAGACCCTCATGGAAGAACATGTACCATATTCTGCTGGGAAATGTCTGAAAGAGTTTTGTTTTTTTAATACAAAGATGATTCTCTCTTTATATGGTCTGCAGCATATAACTACCCTTCACAGCACTAACATTTTTGTCTGTGTCAACAGTCTCTGAACAATAGCAGAGGGTTGGTGCACTGGGGCAACTTACAAGAGCAGATTCAACCTGCTGTTATTCCAAATCCACCATCTCCATGAAACAGTCTGGCCTCAAATGCTTGCTAAGGAAGGGTAGAAGGCTGGAAGGAACTGAATCAATGCTGGTGGCCACGGGGCCCCTTTTGTACCAGCTTCATTCTGAGATAGCTTTGAGGTGAAGGAATGGGTTATCATGATACAGAAAAGCTACTAACTCCTGTAAGCAGCACCAAGATACATTTCAAGAAAACAATCCTAAGCATCTTGGTCAACATCAAAAACACATTCTCATGTAGCAGTGTCAGCTAACAAAATGAACACCCATGTGCCTCCGACTGCAATAATATCAACTTACTTTCAGTGCCTTAACTCTTTTCTGTATGTTTTCATAAACACCTAATTTGGTATATTACCTGGCAATTTGCCTTTGAATGTTGCGATCAAGTGCACAGCCCGTGGTGACTTAATGAATCATACCAGTAGTGACACTGGTATGATTCATAAGTCAAAGTGTTCATGATGTGCCAAAAGGAAGAGAAAAGTTCATTACCCTTTACCTCCCCCAACGCTTTCAAATCTGCATTTCCTTTAATAATACTCAGACTAATTAAGAACTCAATCTCGACTTCACTTTAAGAATCAGACAAGCTATTCCCTGAGTCATACGCAAACTACTGCATTATGCTTGGCTCTATACGTTAGCAAAATTCGTGGTCACCAAGAAACCCAAAGGCCATTCACTTTAATCCTCAGCAAAGCTTTAATGTTCAACTAATCTTAAATATCATTTCCTGCAGAGCCAGGTATATAAGATTAAAGTTTATAGCCATTTCTAGTTGCGTCTATAGATAAAGAAAATGTTGAAGGAAGTCCTTTCTCCTTCCTAATTTTCAAAACCAGCACCACTTCACAGCTTTCATCAAGATTTTACCCAAAGTATCTTTTCTAGGTATTAATAATAGGCTCCCCCTCAATCTCTTCTTGGGCTTATGCTTTGATTTTCCTCCCTTAATTATACCTAAACTTGTGAAAGCACTTGTAAATAGAGATCATGGGAATGCAATTCAATCTAGAAAGAATAAGGTAGCAATCACTGGAGATAGAGAGTAGCTAGGAAAAACTGGAATCCCATTTTCAACCAACCTATACCCCTTTCATTTTATATTTCGGATAAAATATATTATAAATGACCCACAAACAAAACAATCTACTTGATGAGCTCTGCCCTCTAACGCGGCATTCTATCAGAAGTCTGCATCTGCGTATCTTGCCTGTCACCCCTTCCCCATTCAAAGCATCTCTAAAAGTGAGCCACGGTAAACCCAGCTTGTTCAAGGACCACCTCTGCAGCACCTACGCTGCATCTGATGACACAGGATAATGGAGGCCAATTCCAGACTGGTGGGTCTCACACCTCTTTGTCCCTAATGCCCTTCAGCACCGTCATCTGTTGGGTTGATCCCTTTTCAATTTTACACCCAAGTGTTCCATCCTCTTATTCCCTGTGGACAACGTCTCTCCAAATAGAGAATCTCAGAATCTTTATGTGACCGGGGATACAACTCAAAGCAGGCTTTCCCTCTCTTCTTTTCCACAGCCTAAGCAAAGGTGGCTCATTGTGAACACCAAAGCTGTCCCGACATTGATTCATGTGAGCAAATAGTTGAAGGGAGTTTATGGCTCTGCTTAAAATATCTTCATGTCTAGAAAAAAGACTTCCAACGATAAGGCCACTGAGCGCTTACACATTAGAATCAAATCATGACCATCGTTATAAGCGTTTTTAAAATTTTTCCTTTAATTCTTTTTATTTTTTTAATTGAAGTATAATTGATTTTACAATATCGTGTTAGTTTCAGTTGTACAGCATGATTCAATTTAATATATATTTCTATATGTTATATATATATTTTTTTCTTCAGATTCTCTTCCCTTAAAGGTTATTACAAAATATTGAGTATAGTTCCCTATCATTGTAAGATTGAAGTCATTCAGTCTTCCGTAAGGAACATCAGATAGTCACAGAGAAAAAAAGGCCCATAACTACAAGAGTGGCTTCATATATGGCTTTCACCTTAGGTCGGGCAGAGCAGCTAAATTTACCGCATAGCAAAATTTTGCCCAATTACAAAGATCTAGAGTGGCCCTTGACATCAGAACTTCTACAATTTTGACCTGATACGTTTGGTTTCATCACATTTCAAACTTGCTAGCATCCTTCCATTTCAGTGAGGTCTTTCATCAAGGCTCCACTGAGAGCTTCCCAAAATAGACTCCAATCTGAATTTGCCTCACATGGCTCACACCGCCTGGACTCAAATGCAGAGGCCCAACCTCACAAAGTCAGTGCCTCTCCAAGCCTCAAGTCTCCTCGTGTCTGAAGGAGAGATAACCACAGCGCCTCAGTCGGAAAGGATGGGGGGATTCACAAACTACTACGCCCAAAAAGCACAGCTGCTGCATCAGAGAGGCAGCGAACCCTCCACAAATGTTAGCAATGATTATTACTGTGGTTGTTACTCCTGTAAGAGGATAATAAAAGGGCAGTTCTAGAACCGGTCAGAAGCCTGGAACCACAGCCTGGTGGTGCCCGATGCATTACATTTTGATTTTGCTAACAGCTATTTTGTCAGGCAGGTGTGACAATTAACAATGATTTAGTGCCTTGGGCCCTGGAATACCCTTGCCTAACATGACCGTTCTACAGATGGTCCCTAGGTAAAGTGCTCGATTTACAAATAAGAAAAAAAAAATGCATTCCTTGCGACTTCCGAATTCATCACTAACTTGGATTACAGAGAGAATACTTGTAGCCAAACAAGTTTACCCAAGATTTTACCAAGACACGGGCCGGGAGACCACTTACCAAGGTTTGCAACTATTTTTAACATTCGTTGGCGTCACAAAGAGCAGATTCCCTTTACAAAACTGACACATAACCCCAAACAAAGCTCAGTATTTTCATCAGAATTATTTTTAACAGCCACCAGGGAATTAATCTTAAAATTCTGGTTTTGGAACCATCCGAGTTACACCTGTTTCTCTCCCCTAGCCTAATGGCTCTCAACGTACAGCCCTGGAAGCAGCAACATCATCATCACCTGGGGAAGTGGGGAATGCAAAAATCTCAGACCCCACCACGCACCTACCAACCAGAAACTCGGTTGGAGTCCCGCCATCTATCTGAACAAGCCCCCCAGGAGTCCGGGATGTAGTCTCAAGCCTGAGACCTGCTACCAAGAGGCTCTTCACATGTGGCCTGGGGCATCACTTCAGGCGGCTCTTTTCCTTAAAAACTATCTGGCATTTTTCTGTTCCTTAAAAACCTGCTATAGGATGATGTCAACTGCTCCTTTCTATTTTTAATTCCTCATGATGAGGCTGAGGATGATTCATTCAGCACCTTATGTGATCACTTAAATAAGTAAGGCTCCTTCTCTCCCACCCCTAATGGAAGGTGACTGATGCCTGTTAGTTCTGATGTAATTATAGGAACAATTCAGTAACAAAAGCCTGTCCTTTATCAACCTCGGCGAAAGCTGTAACAGAGAGTTATAATTATAATGCTCCATTCTTTTCCACAATGTGTGCATAATAATGTCTCCTTTGAAACTGATCATACTGCATGTCATAACAAGGAAACACAGAACCCGGGATCAAATTTAGTTTATTGCAAATAGAGATCAAAACTGCAAGTGTTTGGGCAAACCTTTTCAACTCACAGGAAACAAGTATGCATTAACCATCTGGCTTGGTCTCATCTATCTAAGTGAAACATGAAAAAAGAACGTTGATTTGATGCTTTCCATGGGTCTCAAGGCGACCTCACAATACAGAATGGGTCTTATCACCAGACACCACCCATCATCTAACTAATTATCAAAGTGGGAAGCATTAAGGGGCATTTCCTAAATAATAAATAACCCTTCTCTATACCTTTAATTTGTTGAAGCGTGTGTTAATTCGAAGTTAATTTCATACCTGCTGTGAGGTATCCTGATGAATTGTGACTACCAACCGTATTATTAATTTCCCTTTCCTTTTTGATTAATTTCACACTTAGGCCTGGTAAGAAAGGCAAGATTAATGATGTCTGGAAGACAATGTTTGGTTCTTGTAAGATACTAAATCAACCTCAAGTGTTGAAGTAAACAGAGAAGCCAGATAAGGAAATGATAATGGAATCATCTCCAGGAGGGGGTCCAAGGTGCCATGCAAATAAATGCCCAGAACCCCAGCGAGTGTTTAAGCTGTACACTCCAGTTAATACTCTGCTGGGAGGGGAGGAGAATGAAAGTTGGAACTCTGAAGATTGCAAGACACGCTGATAAACTTGTGCCCCTTCCAGTGACTGCAGCGACGGATTTATTTATCACACTAGAGTTCTCAGTTTGGCAAGGGTCCCTCTGTGTACTACTTAGCCTCTTCACAGCCTTCTTGCCTTCTCCCCACTCTCCCTGTGACACTCTCAGGACTCCTAGCTCAACGTGTCAAGAGACAGATCTCCTTCATCAAATGATATAAAGAAAAGGAGTATAAACTCAATCGTATTATGCACTTTTCAACAGTCAGGGACCTTTGTGTATATATGCTGATCCTATTTCCAATAATAACACCTACATTCATTGAGAACCTGCTATGTTCCAAGACACTAGGAACTCTGTATAAGTTATCCAACCTAACAAGAGCTCTTGGAGGTACCATCACACACATTTTACGGATCAAGAAACGGAGGCTTAGAAACCTAAATATCTTGCATAAGTGAACCCCATCTTCACAGAGATCTGTCAGGCTCCTAAGCCTGGAGTCTTCCATACCATACTGCTTCCCTGGGCGCAGGAGTAAAGAGAACGTTTACGGCTGTGTGGAAATTATTCCAGAAAACCTGAAAGCTATGGGCATGCCATTCTCCTCTAAGAAACTTCCCTGCCTACCCCAGCTCCAATGACCCAAGTCTTCTTTGAAGTCCAACATTTTTCCTTTTATACTGGAGTATAGTTGATTAACAGTGATGTGTTAGTTACAGGTGTACAGCAAGTTATACCCATACAAGTATCCATTCTTTTTCCAGTTCTTTTCCCATTTAGATTATTACAGAATATTGAGCGGAGTTCCCTGTGCTATACAGTGGGTCCTTGTTGGTTATCCATTTTAAATATAGCAGTGTATACATGTCAATCCCAAACTCCCAGTCTATCCCTCTCCCCCCACCCACCCTTTTCCCCTGGTAACCATAAGTTCATTCTCTAAGTCTGTGAGTGCTTCTGTTTTGTAACTAAGTTCATCTGTGTCATTTTTTTAGATTTTTGAAGTCCAACATTCAAATAAAATTCCACAATTCTATGCTATCTCTTAGACTTTCTAATGTCCACTAGAGTACCCTGTATCTTACATCTCCCCTCACAAACAAGCCTGCCCAAATAAGACCTAAATCTAAGTTCTAAACACGGCCATCAGTCATCTCTGACCATTGTCTAGAGCATCATCAATATAGTAGTAGCCACTTGCTACATGTGGCTATTTAAGTTACAATAAAATAAAAAACTCAGTTCCTCAGACACACTAGGCACATTTCAAGTACTCCACAGCTTCATGTGGCTAGTGGCTACCATGTTGGACAGCAGAGATACAGAACATCTCCATCGTGGCAGAAAGCTCTACCGGACAGCACAGGGGTAGAGATATTTCAGGACAGCATCTTTTCATCTAAAATCCTTCTGACACTGTACAGAAGGACCAGCCTCTTCACAGAACTAATTAAGGGCTTCACTAGGCTAACTGAGGCCATACCTACATGTCCTCAGATGTCATCTTTTAGGAATAACACTCCTTGAGAAGTTAGGTCACTGGATAAACTTATAAAGCAAGCAGACCGACCTCATACAACACAAAGTGTCAAACTAGAGGTGCTAACAATCATCGTAATAAGGCCTTCCATTCGGGAATAACCACCCTGTGGAACCACAGGTCGGGATTCACCAGGAACAATCACACAGACACACGCATGGCCACCCACACAGGGGCATCCCCAGGCTCTTCCTCACCAAAGCCCTCTCCCCTATGCCTCCTGGGCAAGACAAGGTCCCCACGTTTGGTCTCTCGTTTCTAATTATTAAGTAAATCAATGCAAGAAAATCACCTTTCAATCAGATTGGTATTTCCCACCAATCTCTCTCAATTGCTTCATTAAAAGCTGGAGAATCAGCAATGAGACAGGCTTTTGGTGACAATGACAGTCTGACAGTAGGCTAGAAAAGAGAGCCTCAGTCCCCTCAGTGACACCTGACCTGGAAGGAGTTACTTAAAAGACTTCCAGAGGGCTTCCCTGGTGGCGCAGTGCTTGAGAATCTGCCTGCCAATGCAGGGGACACGGGTTCGAGCCCTGGTCTGGGAGGATCCCACATGCCGCAGAGCAACTAGCCCCGTGAGCCACAATTACTGAGCCTGCACATCTGGAGCCTGTGCTCCGCAACGGGAGAGGCCGCGATAGTGAGAGGCCCGCACACCGCGATGAAGAGTGGCCCCCGCTCGCCACAACTAGAGAAAGCCCTTGCGCAGAAACGAAGACCCGACACAGCCATACATACATACATACATACATAAAATTAAAAAACAAAAAGGCAAAATTCCTTTAAAAAAAAAAAACTTCCAGGAATTAAAAAACTTGAGAAACTCTGGGTATAGCTCCACTTTGGGGGAGGATCCTAAAATACAGTGTTGGTTACTGTTGGATTAGAACAGCCCTGGATGGGACGTACAGAGTGATAAAGAGGCAAGGTCACTGATCTGACCTTCGACTGTTCCAACCTGCAAGTGCCCTACAGGAGGCATTTCTTCTCTCTCTCCATTCTTCACTGCTTTCTCCTTCCTCCCTCCCCACTGCTGTCTATGCACCAGGCCCTTAAGATTGAACTCCACGCCCAAGATACGCCAGACTTCATGGCTGCCGGTACTCGTCTATAAAGTGGTAGACCGACAATTGAATGCCACCTCCAGTGCGAACTCCTTTAGGTAATTACAGTAACGCCTTGACAGTCCCAGACTCAAATCAGCACGCAGGTCAGACCTGGGGCTCTCTCACCACAGTAATGGATGGGAACTTTGTAAAGCTAAGACAAGAAATCGAGGAGAGTTTTCTAAGAAACATGCAAATCAATTCATCCTCGGTTGGGGAAAGGTGATGATAAACTAACATGTTCCTCTCTTAGAGCCTATGAAAGTCATCTCTGAACTCCCAACTCCATCACATGAGTAAGGTCAACTTCTGCCTCTCTTCTTGGCATTACTCACCTTTGCTTAAGGACCACGGCCAACGGAATCACTACCTTCAAGGAGAGGTGCAGCATTAACCCTTTCCTGCCAGTAGCTCACAACAGCTTTGTAACCTGGGGGACCTTTCTCTAGCCTCATCCCTCCACCTCCCAATCCATTCCAGACCACCTGCCAGGTGAGCCTTGGGAAGCAACCCGCAGGTCAGGCCTCTACACATCAATAAGGTGGGTCAGGTGCCACCGTCTCTAAGATCCAACCCTGGCCTTGAGGCTCTCCTGAATCTACTTTTTCTCCCTCTTGTCTTCAGGTCTTCCCTGCCCCCCAATACATCCAACTTACCCTCCATAACACCAACAACATCTGCTCTGGGAAATTTTCCCAGGCCTGAAATGCCCATCCCCTTTTGGGTGCGGTAACACTAATAACCAGTCATCTCCTCTAGAACAGGGTACGTCCTACACTTCCTGTTATCTCTGAACAGCGTTTCAGAGCCAGACTCTTACACAAAAATCAACGCTCTGCTAGTATTTGCTAATCCACTGAAAACAGCTGCTATCCATGCTGGTAAGTTCATTATTTCGACAGTGGGTTCTCAGACCATGAAGACCCCTTCCACATCCAGTTTGCTCACTGTGAGCCCATGGAGGCTCCAGACTCCGTCTTGTGATTCCAGCTCCACCATTTATCAGGAAAGGCACTTAACACCTCTAAGCCTCAGTACTGTCTTTTGTGAAACCAAGGTCATAAGAGTACCAATCCTCCACCCACACTCCCTGACCCAGGCAATGTGGCCTGGAGACAAAGGTAAAGCACTTAGCATAGGGCCTAGCACACAGCAGGCATTCAGTAACGGTTACCTTTACCCTCTCTCTTTCTCCCAGTTATTAGTAAGTCTCCTTAAGGGGACATGCAGCATAGTAGAAATAACAGTCATGGGAATAAAAGAAACCTGTGTTCAAATCCCAACTTAGTTCAGATCCCAGCTGTGGACCCTTGGAGAAATTTCACCACTCAGCTTTAGTATCTTCATCTGTAAAACGGGGTTAGCAATCAACCTTAAAGGGCTCGTCTAAGAATTATACAAGGGAATATACCTGAAGTTCCCCGTACCTAGTCAGCAATTCACTCTGTGCCGTTTATTAAATATGAATTTAATTCAGTCAAAACACAACTGAAAAGGAAACAAACACCCATGTATCCTCACATCACTGTCACCCGCTTCCAGTCACATTCTTTAAGTCCATAAACCAGGCCCGGGCCATTTGGAAACAGAGCAGGACCCTGTGGGATGCTGTTGGGCACAAAAGCCTTGCCGTGTGCCCCGTTTCTTGTTTGCAGGAAAAAGGCTTCAGCCTCCCAGACCTTTTCTGAGTTTCAAAGGCCAAACAGTTACTAATTAGGGAGTGAGGGAATACAGGAAACAAAGGAAAGGCAGTCAAACAATAGTGCAGGAAGGGGCCTGGTTCTGGTTCCTCCAGGGGGATGTGTGTAATAATTTGATCCGAATCTCTGAGTTCTTCTACAGGAACCAGGGCCCCCTACCCAGGTGGAGGAGGTAACTTCAGGCTGAGCAAAAGCACGTGGACCCCAGACCGGCTGGAGCCAGATGGCTGATGACTGAGATCCCTGAACACCACCCCGTTCCCCCTGCAACAACCGATCAGAGGAAGCCCTCAGCCCAAATTGTGCCCATACAAACTCTTCCCCAAAAACCATCGGGGGGTTCGGGTCCTTGAGCGCCAGCTGTCCCATTCTCCTTGCCGGGCCCTGCAGCCCACATTTCTCCCCTCCAGACAACCACGATTCGGTTTGTTGGGCCTCACCGCGCGCTGCGCACACAAACTCAGCTTCGACAAAAATTTCAGCTGCCCATCCGCACCCCCCGGGTCATCAGCCAGAGTCCTCACACAGTGAATGCCAGAAAATTCCACCGGGCGCTGCAAGGAGACCCATTGCCTTAAGGCGAATCACCTGCGTTCACGTCCCCATCTCCAAATATTCACATCTACTCAGATTGACACTTAACACTAGCGAGGCCATTCCTGAAAGGAAAATACACTAGGACGATTAGCTACTTCTCCAAAACAAACCTATGGTTGAAATCATTCTAACCGAACAAGAGCCCCAAGCGCTAGGGGAGAGAAAAACCCACAAGTCTGAATATTCAAACAAGTGGTTGAAACCCTTGCAACCCCAGAAAGGAAGTCCCCAGCCAGGATCACACTTTCATTGGAAAGAAAAAGAAACTCCACTCTTTCAGATCAATTTGCAAGTTTCCGGAAACTCAAGAGTGGGCCTTGGAGCATTACAGAGGCCTGGTGCGTCCCCTCTCCCCTCCCACGGGGCCCTGAGGGTCCTGACGTCTGCCTCCCCCTAGCTCCAGGCCGGGGCCCAGGAGGCCCAAGCTCCAAATCCTTGGCGCCGATCCCCCCAGGGCTGGAGGGGAGAGGAAGGGCAAGAAGACAGCATTCAGGAGTTGCAGGAGTTACTGGGTAAGCAGGCTCCCAGCAGAAATATGTGTCTTCCCTGCGATGGTCTTAATCCCTAGAGCTGAAAGAGGACTTCCTTTCCTTCCCAGAACACCCAGCTCAGCTCAGTCCAGCCCAGCCGACGCCTCGATGCCCTGGGCTCGCTCAGGCTCACAGGCTCTTACCCCAGTCCCGCTCTGTCAGCTGGTCCAAGGACAGCCATTCTCCCCGACACAGGCGGGGGAAGGCTTGGCGGTATCCAGGGCGAGGGAGCTGTGCTTCACAAGGGCCTGCGTGTCCCTAAAGAGCTGCAGACTCACCGCCCCTGCCCGAGTCCTCCGAGCGGCTCTCCACCTCAACCTTTCTCAGCTCCACTACCTCCCTCCGGGTGTCCCCAGGTTTCCCCTTGCCCAATTCTGCCCCGGGGGCAATCAGCTGGATGCTCCCAGCCTGAAGTTCACCGGAAGGTATCAGATAACACAGCAGAGGCGGCCAGAATTACCCACGCTCCCCAACCAGCCACGACCTCCAGGACCGGTGACTTTTACAACCACCCCGTTTGCAGATGAAGGAATAGAGGCTCAGAGTTAAAGTAACAGGCACCAAGTCACAGAGCTGACAGGCGGCGGTGCCATGATGGGGACCCAACTAACCACACAGCTCTCCCTTGTAGCCTCTGGAAGGGCCACGTACCTTCCAGCCACTCTCCACCACCTATCCTCTCACTGCCAGGATGACCTCTTAATAAGCCCAACTCATCATCATCAGGTGCTGTGTGCTGGGGGAGGGGAGCAGGGAGGATCAGCTGCGTCCACCCCCAGCTGTACCCACCTCATCAGCATCTCTCTCAAGAGGCTCGGGCAAGCCAGACCGCACTTTGCAGCTATGAATATTGAGGCTTATGCTGCAAGCCAGGCTGCACTGTCCCCCAAGTCAGGCCGAGTCCACTGACTTGTTTGGTGTACATCCAGCCTCATTCCGGGCAACACCAGCGTGCAGAGCTCAGGAATCTGCATTTCACTCCCCAGATGACTCTGATGCCACTTAGGAACCCCTGGACCATCCCCCTTCCCCAGAGTGGCAGTTTTGGGAAAGGGATTTTAGACTCCCCTCGAGGGCTGTTAAAAAGATGTGCCACCAGCCCCAGCAAAGATAAAACCAAAGATGGGCTTCCCTGGTGGCGCAGTGGTTAAGAACCCGCCTGCCAATGCAGGGGACACGGGTTCGAGCCCCGGTACGGGAAGATCCCACATGCCACGGAGCAAGTAAGCCCATGCGCCACAACTACTGAGCCTGCACTCTAGAGCCCGCGAGCCACAGCTACTGAAGCCCGCGCGCCTAGAGCCCGTGCTCCGCAGCAAGAGAAGCCACCGCAGTGAGAAGCCCACGCACCACAACGAAGACCCAATGCGGCCGAAAATAAATAATAAAATAAATTAACTTTATTAAAAATAAAACCAAAGAAATAAATCCAAACAATCTGAAAACTGCTCAGGCGTAAAGAGTAAAGTGGGGAGATGGAGACAGTGATGAACTTCCCAACTGTATGGTCTGGGGTAAAGCACGCACTGCCTCCTCTACTGGGCAACCTCAACATGCTTCAAAGGATTTAACATTCCCAGAGATTCATGCAGCCAGCTAGTTGCAAAAGGAGGGGAGAGAGACAAAAAGAGAAAAAGACAGACGCAGACAAGGGAGGGAAAGAGAGAAAGAGAAATCCTGGGGAAGCCTTTTACATATCACAGTGACAGGAATAAAAAGACCCTTCACACACACACACACACACACACACACACACACACACACACACACACACACGCTCACACACACAAACTCACAGATGATGAGTAGGATTTAGCCCAGCACTCTCCAAAAGAAAAACAATGCAAGCCACATATATAATCTTAAATGTTCTAGTAACCACATTAAAAAGAAACAGGTGAGGGAATTCCCTGGCGGACCAGTGGTTAAGTCTGCGCTTCCACTGCAGGGGGCAGGGGTTGGATCCCTGGTCGGGGAACTAAGATCCTGCATGCTGCGCAGCACAGCCCCTCCCCGCAGAAAACAAAGAAACAGGTGAAATTAATTTCAATACTGTAGTTTAACCCAATATATCCAAAATATTATTGTAAAACATGTAATCGGCATTTCAATACCATTAACGAAGTCTTTTACGTTCTTTTCTTCACACTACGTCTCCAAATGTCAGTGTGTATTGACAGCATATCTCAATTCAGATTAGCTGCATTTCAAGTGTTCAAAAGCCACACGTGGCCACTAGCTGCCATGCTCGGCAGTCCAGATTTAGACAGAGATGGGCAGGTCAAGAGGAAGAGGAGGGGTGGACAAAGAACTAAGAGAGTATGACATCCAGGATCATCTATGACCCACAGGGAGTGTTCATAAGGGGTCAGATGTAATCAGCCTTCAGACTCAACAGTGAGTACGTCAGCACAATTTGCTAACCGAGAGCGAGCTGGGGTCACCATTTTGGTGCCCAAAGTACCAAGCCCACAACTGAAGAATCTAAGTCCATTACCACTCAGTGACATGGCACCCAGTGGCACATCACACACACGTGCTAGACCGCGAGCCACAGTCTGAACCCCCAGCAGCCACCCACGTGGAGCTCAGGCCTCCACGGGAAATGGCTGAGAGCTGCCCTCTCTCTGCCCCGTGGGCATAAGCTCCACCCAAGGAAATCAAACAACAGGTTCCTCCCACCTACAGGCTGTAAAGGGGAAGGGGAACACACAGGCAGGTGAAAAAAGGAGAAGGAAGATATCTTGGCGCTTGCAGTGGGTAAAATAATGGCCCCCACATATGTCCTTGTCCCAACTCCCAGAACCTGGGCATGTTGCTTTACGTGGCAAAAGGGCCTTTGCTGATCTGATTAAGTGAAGAATCTTCAGCTGGGAAGAGTATCCTGGATTATCCAGGTGGGCCCAAGGTAATCAGAAGGGTTCTTATAAATGAGCAGCAGGAATGTCAGTCAGAGAAACGTGGAATCCCAGAAGCAGAAATCACAGTCACGTGATCACTTGCTTTGAAGATGGAGAGGGGGAGCCCTGAGCCAAGGAATACATGGCCGCCTCTAGAAACTGCGAAAGTCCAGGAAACAGTCTCCCCTACAGTATCCAGAAATAATGCACTCCTGCTGACATCTTGATTTTAGCCCAATGAGACGTCTGTTGGACTTCTGATCTCCAGAACTTTACCAAATCTGTGTTAAGCCACCAATTTTGTATCAACTTGTTACGGAAGCAATAGGAACTCACATACCATTTGTAGAGTGGTCAGCTAGACACACACATGAGTTACCGTGACGCTGCAAGGTATCAGCAGCAGTAGCTGTAGTTGTCTTCGTAGTAATGGTAACGGCCACCGTGCACTGAGGGCTTACTAAATCTCAAGCACCCTGACTACTTCGCCAACGTTTTTAAAAATACACTTTTCATTTTGGAATAACTTTCAATTTACTGGAAAGTGGCAAAGATAGGACAGAGTCCCTGTATCTGTTCACCCAGCTTCCTGAATGCTAACCTCTTACACAACCATAATGCATTTGTCAAAACCAGGAAATTAACATCAGCACAACACCATTAACGAAACTCCAGACTTTATTTGGAATCCACCAGTTGTCACAAATATTTTATCTTCCCGAGAGCCCTAGGAGGCGAGTACCATTCTAATCGCCATATGATAAATGAGGTGGCTGGGTCTTAATAAGATCCAATCACTTGCTGGGGCTCACAACAGTGAACACCAGCAAGGCTTTTCAACTTGATGCCTCTGTTTGGCTTTTCAACTTGACCCCTACACCATAAGCTCCCCTGGATATCAACACCCCTGTCTTATAGGACAGGAAAACCCAAGGAGAAGCAAGTTACCCAAAGGCATGCTACCGGAAGCAACAGCAAACCTGGGGGCACCTGACTCCAGAGATCACAGTCCAGCAACAGTCTCCCTCCCTGTCATGGAGGGATAGGAGCCTCCAGGGGCCATGAAAAGCTCCTGAGATCCATGAAAATGTCGTGGTGGCTGTGATGGGAAAGAGGGGATCAGGGCTCTGGACGATGCCTACCTGCCTAGGACCACTAGGTAAACCTCAGGGCTTCCTGTGGCTCTCAGTCAGCAAGGGGGCCCACTAAAGAGGCCTTTACCAGGAGCTTTCCTATAGAGGAACGGGCAGCAGAAGCAGCTTCCATCAAACCACCGGGATCCCCGCTCTGGGGCCTTCACAACATGATTACAATGAGCTCCTGGAAAACATTCCTCTCCGGCGGGATCCTGTACCTCCAACCTTTCTAGCCCCTAGATTCTACCAATTCAGCAGCAAAAGAAGCAGGCAGAAAAGATTCTCCCACCGTGAAGTCGTTAACGACCTCACCCACAACTACACACAGCAAGTGGGACAGGAACCAGGACAGACTCACCTGGATGGCCCACAGCAAGCCGCCCTGTTCACTTTTCTCCCAGCCTTTGTTTCCTTGGTGGCATTCCATGACCCAGCAGGTCTCTGAACACTGTGATGGTTGGTTGCTTTGCTATCTGTACACCTCTCTCAGTGGTTCTCAAAGTGGGGTCCCCAAACCAGCAACCTCACCTGGGAGCTTGTAAGAGATGCAAATTCCCAGGCCCCAGCCCCCAGCCCAGGCCTACAGAATCAAATTCTGGGGACGGGCCAACAATCATGTTAACAAGTCCTCCAGGTGTTCCTGATGCCCGCTACAGTTTGAGAACCATTAAATTCTGTATCCCCTGTACCTCCTCCATGGCTGACTTATGACCCAGAAATGTGCTCCATTATAATTGATTTCCATTATAATTGATTTCCATTATAATTGATTACAAGATATTGAGTATAGTTCCCTGTGGTATACAGTAGGTCCTTGTTTTTTTTAATCTATTTTATATGTAGTCGTGTGAATCTTTTAATCCCAAACTCCTAATTTATCCCTCCCTACCCCTTGCCCCTTGGTAACCGTAAATTTGTTTTCTACGTCTGTGAGTCTGTTTCTGTTTTGTAAATAAGTTCATTTGTATCTAAAACGTTAGCATTTTGAGGGAAAAGTCTGTTCCTTGTTCAGAATGGATGTCGTTAAGCACCAACAAATGTCACCAATGGCCAAGAAGCCTCACCCAATACCCTCACAGAAAACAAGGACCCTAGTCAAACTTAAGAGGTAAAGAGAGGCTTCCCGCTCCCATTTGAACAAGCAGAGTTTTCTTTAATTACCTTGATTGCCTCGCAGTTCATCAGGGAAAGTATGACAGCACATTGCTCAGGGTGGCTGACGTTTCCAGACACGTCCCACCTATGACTAGGTAAAATGGTGTGGGTCTTGGGGAAACCAGTATTCAACCATTGCCTTGGGCTCGATTTAGAGTCTGAGGGGTGTGGTCAGTGTTACCCGACTTTAAAAGGGTGGGTGAGGGTGGGAGGCTTCACCCCGTCATCTGACAGAGCCTGAGACTCAAAGCCACTGACTGAGATCTGTGCTGGCAGTGGGCCAGACCACTAGAGCCACCGGGTTTCCTGTCCCCGACAGATCGAGTCTGGACACCCCTGGCCTGCCATTTCCCCAAGATAAGCCTGGCTTCTGCCCTCTGACCTGCAGGTCTGGACGTAGCTTGGACAGGCCAGCTGTGGAATCCAGCGGGCCTCTACAGGAGAGGCTGGGCACGTTCCCTTCTGTAAATCAGTCACCGCCTCATTCGGTACATTTGCGAAAAGGCAACATGGATTTCAGAGCTCTGAAGGGCTCTGTCTTGGAAGGCTAACAGAAGTGGGCAAGGGCTTCCCTGGTGGCGCAGTGGTTGAGAGTCCGCCTGCCAATGCAGGGGACGCGGGTTCGTGCCCCGGTCCGGGAAGATCCCACAGGCCGCGGAACGGCTGGGCCCGTGAGCCATGGCCGCTGAGCCTGCGCGTCCGGAGCCTGTGCTCCGCAATGGGAGAGGCCACAACAGTGAGAGGCCCGCGTACAGCAAAAAAAAAAAAAAAAAAAAAAAGAAGTGGGCAAGCTGTCCTTCTGAAGCCCCCTCTGGCATAACCATCCATGCCCCACCCACCATTCCTCTGTCCCACATTCTTCTTCCTTGCACTGGCTGCCTTAATGAGGTACAAAGTCTCTGTTTTGTACACTGAAACTATTAAAACCTGGGGAGTGAAAAATGCTACATCTTTCTCTTGCTTACGAAAATATTCAACTGCCTCTTGTTTTGCAGGGCTCGTGTATTTTTTCCCTAGAGGATGGTGAACCTTAAAAAGAGAGAGCTGTTAACTACTGGGCATATACCCTGAGAAAACCATAATTCAAAAAGTCATGTACCACAATGTTCACTGCAGCTCTATTTACAATAGTCAGGACATGGAAGCAACCTAAAATGTGGCACATATATGCAATGGAATATTACTCAGCTGTAAAAAGAAACAAAATTGAGTTATTTGTAGTGAGGTGGATGGACCTAGAGTCTGTCATACAGAGTGAAGTAAGTCAGAAAGAGAAAAACAAATACCGTATGCTAACACACATATATGGAATCTAAAAACAAAAAATGATTCTGAAGAACCTAGGGGTAGGACAGGAATAAAGATGCAGACATACAGAATGGACTTGAGGACACAGGGAGGGGGAAGGGTAAGCTGGGACAAAGTGAGAGAGTGGCATGGACATATATACACTACTAAATGTAAAATAGATAGCTAGTGGGAAGCAGCGCATAGCACAGGGAGATCAGCTCGGTGCTTTGTGATCACCTAGAGGGGTGGGATAGGGAGGGTGGGAGGGAGACGCAAGAGGGAGGAGATATGGGGACATATGTATATGTATAGCTGATTCACTTTGTTATACAGCAGAAACTAACACAACATTGCAAAGCAATTATACTCCAGTAGATTATGTTAAAAAAAAAAAAAGAGAGAGCAGCAGGGACCTCCCTGGCGGTCCAGTGGCTAGGTCTCCGCGCTCCCCACTGCAGGGGGCACCAGTTGGATCCCTGGTCGAGGAGCTATGATTCCACGTGCTGCGTGGCGCAGCGAAAAGAAAAACACCGATGTCAACAACAAAAGAGCTACAGCCCTGCCCTTGCCCCGCGTGAAGGGTCCAAGAAGCCTCTGATGCTGTAAGAAAGGTAAAGGGGCAGGGTGGGAAGGAGGACTCCGTCTCCCTGGGCCTGGACCCCAACAGCATGAGGCCCTGGGGAGCCTCCCTTCCCAGGGAACAATAATCAAGTCAACGCGCCACGCAGCGCGCTCTGGGGGAAAGGCAGCGCCACCTCCAAGCTGATGGTCCTTCAGCGGCCTGTAAGATGCCAAGTGAGTGGCTTAAGGACCCAGCAGGACACGATACACAAAACTCCTCCCAGAAGGCAGGCCTGTCACTGGAAAAGTAGTATCATTTGTGACAGCATTAATAACAACCCAGGCTTGAGGCCAACAGATACCACTGGATTACTTTTCCAACCTCTTCAGGGAGACCACCTAGTTCGATGGAGGCTGTTATTTCTTTGTTTTCAAGCATGACAGCATCTCCCACCATGTGACAGCAGGATTCCCTTCCAGGGAATTTACTTCTGATGCGTCTGTCCTGCCAATGACAGGCTGCCTGAAGTACAGGGGTTAAAACAAACAAAACGAAAAATACAGTCTGGAAGAAGGTCCAGAGGAAGTTTACAATTCTGATTCAAAAAAAAAAAAAAAACCCAAAGAGCTCCAGATCAAGCATCAATACCTTAAAAAAGGCTTAAGGGGGAGGCAAGGGTGGAGGGTGGGAAATAGGATGAAGACAGTCAAAAGGTACAAACGTCCAGGTATAAGATAAATAAGTACAAGGCATGTAATATACACCATGATAAATGTAACTAACACTGCTGTTGCGTTTATGTTATATTTGAAAGTTGTTAAGAAAGTAAATCCTAAGGGTTCTCATCACAAGGAAAATAATTTCTTTCTATTTCTTTAATCTCGTACCTATACGAGATGGTGGATGTTCACTAAACTTATTGTGGTCATGATTTCATGATGAATTTAAGTCAAATCATTATGCTGTACACCTTAAACTTAAACAGTGCTGTCTGTCAATTATATCTCAGGGGAAAAAACGCTTAAGGAATGTTTCAGTGTTTTCTAAGCCGTGTTTCTTGAACCACCTGGGGAGTCGGCTACAAAGGTGGGCTCTGTGTCTTGGGACAGGGTTGGGGGGCTGAGATCTGCCTTTTTAACCAGCTCCTTTGGTCCCTTCTTATACTACTGAAATTGGCAAACCGCTGCCCTACAGATGGCTGAAGCCTGAGAACGATCCCGACTTTTCTTTTAAAACTAAGGTAGTCTCAATCACGTTTGCTTGGAACTTGGGAGATAAAACAGAGTCCACCATGTTCACCAGCCCAAGTCTCTGGTCCCCAAATCTTTCAACAAACAGTTTATTGTTTTAAAAAATGAAGACGACACTGATTTCACATTTGCTTCCTTTCTTCTCCTTCGGTGAAGTCTCTACGGACTAGCAGTGATCTACAAAAGTCAACATCTGGAGACAGAAGATGAGGTGTTCCCCCGGTGGTGAGCTGAGCCACTCTGCTCCTCGAGAGGTTCCCGCAAGGCTCCCATACTCATGCTCTATCAGCCCGACAATGACGCAGAACACAGACGTACTTTCTAAACCTGGGTCTCAGAAGGCACAGAGAGGCCAAGGGAATCAAAGCACACAGAACACGGAGGGATGGGGGGTAGATTCGGCAAGAGCTCAAGTCACCACAGCCTCAGACCCCGACATATGATACTTTCTCCCAGGGAGTCACAGAGCCTCAGAGAGACACAGCGATGGGGTTGAAACAGAAGACATTCATCATATAACTTTGAACTGATATCCCATTACCAGATCACACCACTTAGAGTGTGCTCTCTCTCCATAGTTTTGTAACTCCTATAATTATCTTGTGAAAAGCGTGATTAGGTCATATTATGTTTCTCTGTGTTAAAAACATGCAGTTCTCACATATAAACATTTAAGATTCCCTAGGGTGTTTCTAATCCTAATATGCATTTTCCCACTTTTCAAATATATCGGGAGGCTCTAACGATGGAAGCAGCCTGGTCTTCTCTTGAGCTCTGAGGGGCTGACCTGCAGAGTGGCTGGTGAGGCAACTCTGGCACGAGTGTGGTCTCCTAGCTGCCGGAGATGAAATCTACAACTGGAAATCTCCAGGCATGTGTGTGAGAGGAAAAAGGAGAGGGAGTTTCCAAATTAAAATTAACATCTCCTCAACTGGACCTCCATGTTTCTGGTGTATTACCTGCCAGGTGGCAGCGGTGAACTAAGGGACAACGTACATGGGTAGCTTCTCTGCACAGACAACAAGAGAGCCAGAACTCAGAAAATATATGACAGATCTTGACTCGAGGGTTTGTTTTTTAGTAGGTGAAGCTCTCCCTCCTTTTCTGTCTGCCTGAATCGCCTTGCTGCTGTTTCTTTAAGACAAGGGTGAACAGCTGCTGTCCAAATCCTAGGAGGTGAGGGGAAGGGAACAGCACGTACTGGGCCCCATCTAAGTGCTCAGCCCACTGGCAGGCAACTTCACTCACTCCTGATGTCTAACAGCCACTGTGCTGCTTATCTGGTTATCATCACTGGGGCTCCACTGTCTGCTGGCTTCCCACTGGTTCAGCCCAGCAGAGGCCCAGCAGAGGATTCAGGGTATTTCTTCCCAGCTCCATCCCTCCTTGGATGCCCCATCTTGGGGCGGATTCTTCTTGAACGCAGCTCCTGCTGGGCAGCCCTTCTCCAGTTCCAGATCCCACTGGGCTCCAGTAACTCTACTTCTTCCCTTGCCCCCTTAGCCCTAGCGGTGACGTTGGTGTCCCACTGTTGTTAGTCCCTGGGTGCTTCACGGTGCCTGGCCAGCACCTCTGTAACTGTTCCTTTCATTAGTCTTCATTCAAACCATCTGGGGTGAATTCTGTTTCTGGCCATGTGCTCCGATACTGGCTCTCACTCTAAATGTAACTGCTTTTGCAAGTGAGATGAAATGCAAAGATGTGGGTCAATAAGCTTGGAGGAGCATTTCTAAGAATGTGTTAAGCTGGTAGTATAAGTACTCGACGAAGAAGAGCTAATAAGGTTAATTCATCATCAGTGTGGCCTTGAATCCAACTCCTAATCCAGGCAGATAATGGCCATCCCAAAGTGTGGTTTAGGGCCTCTAGACTCTGTCTGCAGTAGTTGCACAGGGATTTTTTTTTTTTTTTTTTTTACTTACCCCGTGTTTTCTGCATACTAATAGAAAAAAAGAACTGAGGGGCCCAAGGACCATGCCAGGCTCCTTTGGGGAATACAATCTGCAATGAGGGTCATGATAATCGCTACCTGTCACTGAGCTTGTACACATTTCACAGCAGCCCTGGGAGGAAGCCTTCTTTGTTTCCCTCTGACAGATGAGCAAACAGATTCAAAGAAGTGTGCATGGATAAGCGGCTTGCCCCAAGTCCCACACCCCAGATGGACCCGATCCCAGTGCTGCTGTTTCCTGTCCATCCCACTAGTGCTTAAAAGAGGGAAATGAGGATTCAGGGTCTCCAAACTACTCCTGAACTGGGCCTACAGGGATCAGGCTCCCTAGTTGTAGGCAAATCAAAAAACACCAAAGAAAAAGAATTTAGTCTCAAGGACCAACTTAGCTCAAAATTAGTTTTGAAAGCTCTCTGTAAGTGAAAAAACTTGTATGTCTGTATGAGGTAACATGTGTAGTATATACCACGGTGGGTGTATGTGTGGATGTGTGTCTATAATGATTGTTTATGCACAAAAACTGTCAACAACAGTTATCTCTGGAAAGGTGAGTGAGCTGTGCTCTCTGTACAGTTTGAATTTTCTACTGTGAGCATGAAACTCAAGTTCTTATTTAAAGAATCAGAATGGAGGGGAAGAGGGAAGTCGGCTGGTTTATCTGAACATACAGACCAGTGGTCTTCAACCTCAGCTACACATCGGGATCACCTGTGATCACCAAGCTCCTTTCCCCAGAAATTCTAACTTAACTAGTCTGGCGTATGGCCCGGGGAACCAGGGGTCTTGAAGCTCCCAGGTAATTCTTGTGGGCAGCCAGGGTTAAGAGTCCTTCAGTCAGCCCCAGTTCCTTAGTATAAAATTTAAATCACAAAGCATAGGGTCTTAACCTTTTGTATGTCATGGATCCCAGGGGCAATAAGGTGATGCCTCTGGACTTCTCCAAATAATGTTTTTAAATGCATAAAATAAAACAAAACATTTCAAAGCGAACAAATTATACTTAGATTTAGTCATCACAATGTTCTTAAATTGTGATAAGGTGATATGAGCGTTTCTTTATTAATACACCAAGTAACAAGATGGAAAAGTAGCTCTGGGATCTAGCATCATTGTGAAGTAGTGATGTGTGTGAATAACATTTGGAGGTATCCACAACCGCGGTAATGTGATATGGATTTATTGGTGACGAAATCGGGATACCTCTAACACTACTTTGGTTTGTTGCCTAGGTTCATAATTGAAGAAAATGCCAAATTTCAGTTAGAATTCATTGTACATAATAAACATGGAATGTTTCTCCCATTCAAGCTCACAGATTCCCAGGTAGACAGGGAGGAGAAGAGGATGCTGTTAGGGAACAGAGCTCTAGGACTCGCTCATCCTAGCATCAGTATTACCACTAGGTGTAAGGTCTCAGACAGAAAGGAAGGGGCAAAAAACAACTTCAACCCTATCATGTGCTAACTTCCAGTAGAGGCTGTTTCTTTTTTTTTTTTTTTAAGTAACTCTGTAAGCCTCCTTCAAGACATGAAAGATGTACATTTCCTGAAAACTAACCACACCGTATATTTTAATTACAGTAATATTTTTCAAGTACCACTTCACGTGAAAGGATCCCTGTTCCTTCCACTCAAAAGACTCAACTGTTTTATCTGCCTCAAGACATCCATCACAGGGCTTCCCTTCCCTGGTGGCGCAGTGGTTGGGAACTCGCCTGCCAATGCAGAGGACACAGGTTCGAGCCCGGGTCCGGGAGGATCCCACATGTTGCGGAGCAACTAAGCCTGCAAGCCACAACTGCTGAGGCCTGCGCACCTGGAGCCCGTGCTCCGCAACGGGAGAGGCCACCGCGACGAGAAGCCCGTGCACCGCAACAAAGACCCAATGCAGCCAAAAATAAGTAATAAATTAATTTTTTTTAAAAAAAGACATCCATCACAGGAGGGCCAATATCTTGGGATTTAAAAGGAGGTTTCTGGAAACTTTCTAAGTGTTTAATCAATAGGTTCTTTTTCATACCGTACTACGCTGCCTGCATAGAACCTGAACCCTTTTTTTCTTTAACTTGAATTTAAAATGGCATTTACCATGTATTGAACGGCTGTTATACTGCAGGCACAACACTGGTCTTTTTTTCTGAATTAGTCCTAATGCTCACATCCATGCGGCACTACTATCCCACCTTATAACACAGAAATAAAAGGATTAGGAACTTCACAACAGAGCCTGATGCTGTAAAATCACTCTCTCAGGAAGAAAAAAAGAAAGAGGAAAAGAAAGCCCCAGGGGCTTTCCTGGTGGCTCAGTGGTTAAGAATCTGCTTACCCATGCAGGGAACACTGGTTTGACCCCTGGACCGGGAAGATCCCACATGCTGTGGAGCAACTAAGCCCGTGAGCCACAACTACTGAGCTTGTGCTCTAGAGCCCGTGAGCCCGCGTGCCACAACTACAGAAGCCCACACGCCACAACTACTGAAGTCCTCGCGCCTAGAGCCCGTGCTCCACAAGGAGAAGCCCCTGCAATGAGAAGCCCACGCATGGCAACAATGAGTAGCCACCGCTCGCCGCAACTAGAGAAAGCCTGCACGCAGCAACGAAGACCCAACGCAGCCAAAATTAATTAATTAATTTAAAAATATAAACCCCCAAATACATTAACATCTGTGTTGACACTCCAGTTATAAATTAAAAGGTAGTCATTTTTAACTAAACAATAAAATATTTTCCTAGGGTGGGGAGGGACTACCACATCCATGTATCCTAGCAACAGACTAAGTAATTAAAAGGCCTATTTTTCTTCATAGCCATACTTTTCTAATGAATGACTTTTAGGGACTTCCCTAGCGGTCCAGTGGTTGGGACTCCCGAGATTCCACTGCAGGGGGCGCAGGTTAGGTCCCTGGTCAGGGAACTAAGATCCCACATGCTGTGTGGTGCAGCAAAAAAAAAAAAAAATTAAAGAATGACTTTTAAAACTTCTTCCAGTCTTCCATTCTTCCATTCACGAAGTATACAGCACTCAGATTAAATGCAGGAGAGAATGGCATGGTCAGACCCAGCATGCAGGCCATCCAAGAAGCAGCAACCAGTACCCAAAGGTGACAGAAACCCAGCCGAGGAGACGGGCACCCAGCAGTCCCGAAAGCCTCTGTCATGTCGAAACAGGCTGGGGAGGGTCCCCAGGCCACCAACATCATCATTTTCAAATAAGAAGATTCCCATTCTATAACCACAAAAGGGCTTTTGAAATACCCCTACTAAAACATTTTGATTTGAAATGCTCTCAGACTTAATAATATCTGAAATGCGGGTGGGGGTGGGGGGGGGAAGGTGGCATTATTTTGTTTTCTGCCCCCTATGTAATCAGTTCCTCATCAAGGCATTTCGTGCGGTGAGGAAGGCTCGTAATTAATAAGTTGTTTCAACATTAGCCGAACAGAACTTAGGATGCCCCAAACGCTCCTTGAAACAGAACAGAGAGGCTGGGGAAAGAAACCCACGGAAGAGATCACGAGGCAAAGAGAGGCAATGTCAAGGATACCTTTAAACCAGCTCAACAGGAAGTCTTAGCGATTCACCCTTTGTTCTCATCTGTCTCCTCCACCAGGGCGGAAATGTACAAGAGGCAAGCATAGGCGGAGACTGGGGGTGGGACGACGGGTGCCCAGGAGGAGGAAGAACTGGCGTTTATTGAGTCCCTGCAAGCTTAGGGGCTTCCACGTGTGTCAGTAACTCCTTTAATTTTTCCCATAACCTTATCAGATAGAAAATCACCTCTCCAATTTTAAAATGAAAGCTGCTGTCAGAGAAGTTAAGCAACTTGCCCAGAAGCACATAGCTCATAACAGCAGTCAGAATTGGAAGCCAGATTGCCTTTGCTCAGGACCACACTCTATTTCTCCTGCCCCTGACTCCTCAGATCTTGAGTTCCTTTCAATTCAGATAGCAAGATTCAGGAAAACGTTATCCCAGGTTCCTAAAAAAACTCCCCTAGGTCATAATCTCTTGAGGGGAGGGGGGGAATCTTAATGAATATCCAGGAAGTCAGAAGAAAAAGGTCCAACTTTCAAAAAAAACTGGGTTGGAGGTTGGGGATGGATTCCAGAAACAACCGACATTGATGAGTATTCAGGTTCTACAAGGAATATTCGGCAAATGGGTTGTGATCAATTTTAAAACGTGATCCACAGTGCATATGGGTTTGCACAGAGCCAGTGACTCCAGGGAAAACTCATGCCTTTTCTGGAAGATACCCTTATTTGGTCAACCAGGCGATGGTGACAGACACAGGAGACACGGGGCTTCTGTTTCAGCAAGCCATGGTGGCCTGGTCTCCCATGTGACATCACTCCCAAAGATGTCATCCCAGGCCTGCCAACTTCCCAAACCAGTCGCCTTCACAACTATTGGTTTTTTGTTGTTTGGGTTTTTTAACTTAATTTTAATTTTATATTAGAGTGTAGTTGATTTATCAATACACTGTTGTGTTGGTTTCAGGTGTAGAGCAAAGTGATTAAGTTATACATATACATACATATACTTATTCTTTTTCAGATTCTTTTCCCATATAGGTTATTACAGAATACTGAGTAGAGCTCCCTGTGGTATACAGTAGGACCTTGTTGATTATTTCATATATAGTAGTGCGTATATGTTAATCTCAAACTCCTAATTTATCCCTCCTCACCTCCCCCCTCTTTCCCCTTTGGTAACCATAAGTTTGTTTTCGAAGTCTGTGAGTCTGTTCCTGTTTTGTAAATAAGTTCTTCACAACTATTTTGGCCACACATCCCATTAGTAAAAAGCGAGCATGCACCCCTAATATATGTTCATTTATTTAAAAATAATAAACGTGTAAATATTACTAAAACATAAGTGCTTAACTTTTAAGGGAAAAAAACAAAGTTAAAGTTTTCATATTTTCTTCCCATATCCCAAAAGGTTATCCTGAGTACCAAATCTTGGAAATCACTGCCCTGGGCCTGCAACACTGTGACCCCCTTGGAGCCCAGCAACCATCACCTTCACTCCACGTGACCCACACCCCTGACCTCTTCTTGTTCGGGTCAGCTGTCCCAGTCTCCACTCCCAACAATGGCGACCTGCTCTTTATGTCTTAAGAGTCCTGGGATCACTTCTTTCCATTTTGTCCAGGTCCAGAGCCGACCCCTCCCAGATTCCCTCACCTCCCTGAACTATTTATCACCAATGCCCTCTTCTCCCCTAAATCCTTGTCTTTCCACTGCAATCACCCAGCAAAATCCCCAACTTGTGGCAACAAACTCAACCTCACAGCCTACCTCTTCTTCTGCACTCAGCAGAACCAGGGAAAGCAGTTGTTCCCAGGTGCCTTCATGTCCTCATCTCCTGCAGGCCTTTGACCATCAGGAACCCAGGCTTTTCCTGATCCTCAGATCCATTTCCCTGTATCCTCAGCCAACGATTCCAAACCGGCAGCCCCTTCCACCCCCAATATCCAAAAGCCCACCTGACCTTCCATCCCATCCACCCCCGCCACCATTCTTTCGTTCATTCCAGCATCTACTGAGCACCAGTACTAGAGACAGGATGGAATCTCACCGCCCTCTTTTACGTTCTAGTAAACAAATCGACATCAGCTGTTGGGAGATGATGACAATAAAGCTGTTATATAACAGGGGGCAAGCAGGGGCCAGAGAATCATGGTCGTTGGATGTGACCCACTTTCTCCCCTCCCACTTCTCCCTCTTCCAATTTTTTTTTTTATTATTGAGGTAAGACTCATGTAACTTTGAATTAACCATTAAAAATGTCCAATTCAGTGACATTCGGTACATTCACAATATTGTGCAACCAGCACCTCTGTCCAGTTCCAAAACGTTTTTATCACCCCTGGGAAGAAACCCCGAACCCGTTCAGCAGCCCTCCCCATTCTGCCCATCCCCCCAGCCCCTGGCAACCACTAACCTTCTTTCTGTCTCTGTGGATTTACTTATTCTGCATATTTCCTACCCATGGAACCCTATGACTCCCCTCCAATTCTGACAACAGCTCTGACCTTCCTGCTTTCTTCCCTCCAGCCACCTCCTCCTCCTTTTCCTCCTCCAAGGCCTCCTCTCTTCTCTGTGCTTGTCATCCATCACCTTACACAGCGGTCCTCAGACCCCAGGCCCTCTCCTGCCTCTATCTTCAAAATCTCCTCCTGAGCTGGCTCTTTCTCTCATCCTTTCAAAAAAAAACAAACACCCACCTTAACCCGACCTCCTCTATGCCCTCAAGATAGCTCCAACACCCTCCTTCTTTTCTCAGGCTCTGATTCAGGATTTGCAGAAGTCTTCACAGATTATCATATTGACAGAACGTGCGCGCACACACACACACACACACACACACACACACACACACACACAAACGTAGGGGGCTTCATCTCGCCAGGACACTCTGGTCCTGCGATGCACGTGACCTTGCGTTGACTGTGATTAACACTCTGTGCCTCGCTTTCCTCCTCTGTAAAATGGGGACCAGAATAACACTTACCTCATAGGGGTTTTA
Organism: Stenella coeruleoalba; assembly: GCF_951394435.1. Taxonomy (NCBI): domain Eukaryota; kingdom Metazoa; phylum Chordata; class Mammalia; order Artiodactyla; family Delphinidae; genus Stenella; species Stenella coeruleoalba. Next base: position 33,435,748 of record NC_137151.1, on the reverse strand, counting down.
TAAAGAACAACTGAGTGAAAACACCCCCAGTGCTTGTCCAAGTGCCAGGCGCACTGTAAGGGCTCAAAGAATGTTATCACTCCGGTGAGGATGACCAGTTCCATAAAACCCACGCCCTGCTCTACTCCGGCAGGACCCAGGCCTATCTGGCTGTTCTTCCGGGGCTTCTTTTGGGCTTAGCTTCCAGAGATTGGCTCTCTCAGGGTAACACTGTTTGGGGGATGCTATCATCCAATCTCCTGTCTTTATCCACCACCTGATGCAGGCGCCGCCCAAACTCCCATCTACCCCATCCTTCCCCTCCAGTTCAAGCTACCTTTGCATTCACGGGGGAGCATCTGTGTTGCACATCAGCAGCCCTAGGACCCTTGAGCTCAACATGCCCAAAGTTAAGGGTCACCCTCTTCTCCTACCCCTCTAGCCACCTCTTCCCCCTCCCCCACTCCAGCATCCCAAGATCTCTTGCTGGGACCCCTGCAGTAGCCTCTCCCTTGCCCAATCTCATTCGTGTTCCTTCCACCCTTTACACTATAGCCAGAACACCCCATCAAAAATCCAAAGCTGCCCGTTCCACTTCCCTGCTTAAACACTTTCAAGAGCTCTCTCTCCACTGTCCTCAGGAGTGAGCACAAATGCCTTTCCCAGGAGGGCTTCTCCTGACCTCTCCCCATCTCTATCAGCCCCTGCCTCACCCTCTATGCTCTAGGAATAGCTGACTGCTGTGGCAATGCTACAGTTAGTTCACACGGCTCCCCTGCTTGGCATGCCTTTCCCACCAGATTCTCCCAAATTCTGCACATCTTTCAAGGCTCAGTTCAGGCATCACCCCCTCAAGGAAGGCTCCGCTGATGCCTCAGATTGGACTAAGTACCCCTCCTGACAGCGACTGACATTAGGTGTTTATGGGTCTGTTTTCCTCCTTAAGCTCCCCAAAGGGTCTGTTTTCCTCCTTAAGCTCCCCAAAGACCTCACAGGGTTGTTGGGAGGCTTGAAAGAGCTAACAGATGTAAATCAATGGGAAGTAACCATAACCCTGCCCGGCACATAACAAACGCTTTCTAAGGGTTAGCTGTTCTCCTTGTTGATGGGGCAACAGGGGCACTTAGGACAGGGCCCCGCCCTAGATGTAGGGCCACGGGATGCATTCGCTTTTTCTGCCCCTATGCCTGACATACAGGCGCTCAGGAAGTATTCCCTGGGCCACGCTGGTGAGCCCTGCAAAGATGGTTCAGCGTCCAAGGCTCACAGAGCTGGAAGTCACGTGCGTAACATTTGACCCGACTCGCCCAATTTTGCGGAAGAGATGGAGGCTCACCAAGTGAGTTAGCAGGAGGAGAGCGCCAGCCCCCAGATCTCCTGACTTCCCAGCTGATGTATCCTGCCCTATTCCAAGAAGGCTCTTGTCCCCAGAGACGGCACAGCTGCTCTGCATCTTCCACAGGCTCTCATTATCCACAGCAGAAAGGCTGCTCACCACCTAGGTCACCTCTTTAATCTCCCTGCTTCCCCTTCTCACACCTCTCCTCCAAGCCCGTTTTCTTTTTCTCTCTGTCTCGTGCCCTGTGGTTCTCTTATTTCCAATGGGAAATCTGGCCTTTCAAAAAGGCCACCAGGGCTTCCCTGGTGGCGCAGTGGTTGAGAGTCCGCCTGCCGATGCAGGGGGCAGGGGCCACGGGTTCGTGCCCCGGTCCGGGAAGATCCCACATGCCGCGGAGCGGCTGGGCCCGTGAGCCATGGCCGCTGAGCCTGCGCGTCCGGAGCCTGTGCTCCGCAATGGGAGAGGCCACAACAGTAAGAGGCCCGCGTACCGCAAAAAACAAAACAAAAAAAGACCACCAGAGATCGTGGTCTTCCTCAGGGAGCAGCTCAAACAAATCACAGGAGCAGGTGCAATCCCTGGGCCCCCCAGTCCCTCTCCCGCTCCCACTGGATGGGGGAAGGCTTCTCCTCCATCTCCAGAAAGTTTCGTTTTGCCTTCTCTGGGAATCAGTCATTTTTGGATGCTCCAAGTTTCAGAAGGCAGATCCCCCAGGGACCTGGGTGCAGCCTGAAGGCCCAGTAACAGCTCTCATCTGAAAGCCAGATCCCGTATTTCCAGCCAAACACATAACTCTCATCCGCCAGCTTGCTCTGGTTCCCAGCAGTGGCCTTTGAATGACACGCCATTCTCTGGCACTGCTGACTTGATGACAAGTGGCAATCCAGCAGGACGTTTTTAGAGGTTGTGGGATTTACAGAACCTGCTCTGCTAGGAAACTCTTCCTTTCACACCTCAACTGGCCTGGAAGGTGGCAAGAGAACGTGACACAGAAAAAATATATCCTAGAGTGCTGTGTGATGTTCTTTATTACTTTCCGTGGTTGGGCTATAGTATCAGTTATAAGTACCCTGAGCTTCACCTACCCTTGTGTCTGCACCTCTGCTGGGTGTGTTCACACACGTGTGTCTGAGGCTCACAGAGGCACAGAGGCTGGTCACTAGCCAGGGCATCCAATCCTGAGAGTGCAAATATATTCAAGTTCTGGGAATTTATCTTCACATCTCACGGTAATGAGCATACCACACAGATCTGCCTTGATAATAAGAGTCATGGAGTTCTAAAAACAGGGGTAGTAAATTTCATCTCCACACCTTACTATTGAAGAATTCATTATATGACCCTGTATGGCAACAGCCACTGGCCATGAAGATGTTTGCCCTGCATATGAGATGTTATGAGTCTTCCTTTATCTTTCTTGGAATGGCTACAGCAGACCCATTCTTTTGAACAACAAAAAGATGGAAAACCATTTTTTTCAGAAGAGAAAAACCACCTGCCTTCCCAACAAAACCCTTTCTACATTTTTGTGTGAAAGACAATCTCTAGTAGACCTTTTTCCTGCCAAAGGGAACTTTTACCTAGCCTAAGGGGAATTCCTCTTTGGCTCTCTACCTAGCACAGAACTCACCTTCAGAAGTTCATTCAATATGTGCCTTAACAATTCATCTGTAGATGAGGCAGCCCAATTTAATGCATCTAAAGGGGAGCAGGCAGCCTGGGGAATCAGACCTGAATTAAACCCCCAATCTGCACCTCATTAGTAGGGGGACCATACGTCCCTGTTTATGGCTGTTATCCCAGCTTATTCATTAATTTAATAGCACCCCTTTCAGTCACAAAAGGTTCAGGTTTAGATGATAAATTATATGATCACCTTATATTTATGTGAGTCACTGCAGGCAGGACACTTAACTTTCCCATACTGTGGTTTTACAGGTGTTTAACGAAAACAAGGGATTCTAATTTACAGGGCTGTCATAAGCATGAAATTAGACAGTGTGCTCAAGGCTTGGTTCCCAGGAGTACCCAGCACTCCCACGAACACCAGCTAAGTGCTCAAGAGGTCCACTTTCCAGAAAAAGCATTACTCTGTATGTGGGGTCTTTAGATTGTCAGTTTCAAGGCGGGACCTGTATTTTCCATTTTTCATTGTGATAAGATCTATAAAACAGTAATGGCATCTGCGTCCAGCAGCTGCGCAATTAATTCCACCAACTCTGACCAGGAAGTGAATTGCTTATGGATATTTTAACTCCTATATTCTAGATCTTCTGAACTTCATTTATTCTCTCCACAAAGGTAGGGTTAAGATTAAAATTCACCCCAAACCAGACCTGTATGAAAAGGAGGCCCGGGGCTTCCCTAGTGGCGCAGTGGTTGAGAGTCCGCCTGCCGATGCAGGGGACACGGGTTCGTGCCCTGGTCCGGGAAGATCCCACATGCCGCGGAGCGGCTGGGCCCGTGAGCCATAGCCGCTGAGCCTGCGCGTCCGGAGCCTGTGCTCCGCAACGGGAGAGGGCACGGCAGTGAGAGGCCAGCGTTCCGCAAAGAAAAAAAAAAAAGAAAAAAAAAGGAGGCCAAGTGCACGTGGCTCACAACCAGAAGTGGGTGAGGGATAAGAGATCCTTCAAACTGAGTGAAAGCCCTACCCCTCAGCCAATGAATCTGGTGAATTTCTTGCTGTCTCTAGCCAAAAAAAAAAAAAACGGCCTTACCAATCCAATGATAGGATAGTTCCTCGATAAAAGGATCTGAGGTATCTCATTTTAAAAATTAGGCCAGCGACTTCCCTGGTGGTTTAGTGGTTAAGATTCTGTACTTCCAATGCAGGGGGCACGGGTTCCATCCCTAGTCGAGGAACTAAGATTCCACACGCCCCATGGCGCGGCCGAAACATAAATAAATAAGAATTAGGCCAAATAGTACCCACAGTCTTGTACATGAATCTGTGATAGCATCATCATCTCAGGAAGCAACGGAATTTGCTGTTCTCTTTTACAAAAAGAGAGAGAAATGCTATCACTTCATTGACAAGCTTGTTAAAGACACCTATGCTCTCTTTAGTCTGACATGAGCCGTAACAATATCTTGTAATGGGGCTGCTCCTATTTCTTGAAGGGAGTGGCTTCGACTCAATGAGAAATTTTATCAATAACTAAACCCACAACAACCTGCCAAGACTGAACCAGGAAGAAATAGAAAATATTAACAGACCAATCACAAGCACTGAAATTGAGACTGTGATTAAAAATCTTCGAACAAACAAAAGCCCAGGACCAGGTGGCTTCACAGGCGAATTCTATGAAACATTTAGAGAAGAGCTAACACCTATCCTTCTCAAACTCTTCCAAAATATAGCAGAGGGAGGAACACTCCCCAACTCGTTCTACAAGGTCACCATCACCCTGATACCAAAACCAGACAAGGATGTCACAAAGAAAGAAAACTACAGGCCAATATCACTGATGAACATAGATGCAAAAATCCTCAACAAAATACTACCAAACAGAATCCAACAGCACATTAAAAGGATCATACACCATGATCAAGTGGGGTTTAATCCAGGAATGCAAGGATTCTTCAATATATGCAAATCAATCAACGTGATACACCATATTAACAAATTGAAGGAGAAAAACCATATGATCATCTCAATAGATGCAGAGAAAGCTTTCAACAAAATTCAACACCCATTTATGATAAAAACCCTGCAGAAAGCAGGCAAGAGGGAACTTTCCTCAACATAATAAAGGCCATATATGACAAACCCACAGCCAACATCGTCCTCAATGGTGAAAAACTGAAACCATTTCCACTAAAATCAGGAACAAGACAAGGTTGCCCACTCTCACCACTCTTATTCAACATAGTTTTGAAAGTTTTAGCCACAGCAATCAGAGAATAAAAAGAAATAAAAGGAATCCAAATCGGAAAAGAAGAAGTAAAGCTGTCACTGTTAGCAGATGACATGATACTATACATAGAGAATCCTAAAGATGGCTACCAGAAAATTACTAGAGCTAATCAATGAATTTGGTAAAGTAGCAGGATACAAAATTAATGCACAGAAATCTCTGGCATTCCTATACACTAATGATGAAAAATCTGAAAATGAAATTAAGAAAACACTCCCATTTACCATTGCAACAAAAAGAATAAAATATCTAGGAATAAACCTACCTAAGGAGACAAAAGACCTGTCTGCAGAAAATTATAAGACACTGATGAAAGAAATTAAAGATGATACCAATAGATGGAGAGATATACCATGTTCTTGGATTGGAAGAATCAACATTGTGAAAATGACTCTACTACCCAAAGCAATCTACAGATTCAATGTAATCCCTATCAAACTACCACTGGCATTTTTCACAGAACTAGAACAAAAAATTTCACAATTTGTATGGAAACACAAAAAACCCGACTAGCCAAAGCAATCTTGAGAACGAAAAATGGAGCTGGAGGAATCAGGCTCCCTGACTTCAGACTATACTACAAAGCTACAGTAATCAAGACAGTATGGTACTGGCACAAAAACAGAAATACAGATCAATGGAACAGGATAGAAAGCCCAGAGATAAACCCATGCACATATGGTCACCTTATCTTTGATAAAGGAGGCAAGAATATACAGTGGAGAAAAGACAGCCTCTTCAATAAGTGGTGCTGGGAAAACTGGACAGCTACATGTAAAAGTATGAGATTAGAACACTCCCTAACACCATACACAAAAATAAGTTCAAAATGGATTAAAGATCTAAATGTAAGGCCAGAAACTATTAAACTCTTAGAGGAAAACACAGGCAGAACACTCTATGACATAAATCACAGCAAGATCCTTTTTGACCCACCTCCTAGAGAAATGGAAATAAAAACAAAAATAAACAAATGGGACCTAAATGAAACTTCAAAGCTTTTGCACAGCAAAGGAAACCATAAACAACACCAAAAGACAACCCTCAGAATGGGAGAAAACATTTACAAATAAAGCAACTGACAAAGGATTAATCTCCAAAATTTACAAGCAGCTCATGCAGCTCAATAACAAAAAAACAAACAACGCAATCCAAAAATGGGCAGAAGACCTAAATAGACATTTCTCCAAAGAAGATATACAGATGGCCAACAAACACATGAAAGAATGCTCAACATCACTAATCATGAGAGAAATGCAAATCAAAACTACAATGAGATATCACCTCACACCAGTCAGAATGGCCATCATCAAAAAATCTAGAAACAATAAATGCTGGAGAGGGTGTGGAGAAAAGGGAACACTCTTGCACTGCTGGTGGGAATGTGAATTGGTACAGCCACTATGGAGAACAGTATGGAGGTTCCTTAAAAAACTACAAATAGAACTACCACATGACCCAGCAATCCCACTTCTGGGCATATACCCTGAGAAAACCAAAATTCAAAAAGAGTCATGTACCAAAATGTTCATTGCAGCTCTATTTACAATAGCCCGGAGATGGAAACAACCTAAGTGCCCATCATCGGATGAGTGGATAAAGAAGATGTGGCACATATATACAATGGACTATTACTCAGCCATAAAAAGAAACGAAATTGAGCTATTTGTAATGAGGTGGATAGACCTAGAGTCTGTCATACAGAGTGAAGTAAGTCAGAAAGAAAAAGACAAATACCGTATGCTAACACATATATATGGAATTTAAGAAAAAAAATGTCATGAAGAACCTAGGGGTAAAGCAGGAATAAAGACGCAGACCTCCTAGAGAACGGACTTGAGGTTATGGGGAGGGGGAAGGGTGAGCCGTGACAGGGCGAGAGAGAGTCATGGGCATATACACACTAACAAACGTAGTAAGGTAGATAGCTAGTGGGAAGCAGCCGCATGGCACAGGGATATTGGCTCGGTGCTTTGTGACAGCCTGGAGGGGTGGGATAGGGAGGGTGGGAGGGAGGGAGACGCAAGAGGGAAGACATATGGGAACATATGTTTATGTATGACTGATTCACTTTGTTATAAAGCAGAAACTAACACACCATTGTAAAGCAATTATACCCCAATAAAGATTTAAAAAAAAAAAAAAAGAATCTACCATAAAAAAATAAATAAATAAAATAAAAAAATAAAAACAAGAAAATAAACCCACAGAAAAATGAAGGCACAACATTTGAAACTATTCGATTCCAATCTTATAATATTTTCTGAAACAAAGAATCAAACAATATGATTCCCATTATGATTTTATATGATTGCCCAAGGTATTAGTAGTATTGGATGCGTGAAGATCCCTCCCATGATCAACTTCTAAAGAATTAGAAAGGAAATGTTCAGCATTTTCATGCTGTAAATATAGATTTAGAAGCTGTGAGAGGAAAAAGAGGCACATGGCAGCACAGCAATGACTCGAAGGACGGTGCAGTAAGCTACTCTGTGGCAACGTCATTTCCTCTCAGCAGAAGTTTCCAGAAACAGAAAAAGGCTGACGCCACTCCCAGAAATCCAGTTACAGCTGGGGCACAGCCTCTAAGGTGGACTCACTGGGCAGCAAGGTAGCAACCAGGACAAAGGGCACCCCTTAGGAAGCTGTCTACCTCCACCCCAAACCCTGATTTCTGAGAAATGCCCCTTCCCCCGCAAATCAGGAAAACACCCAGGCAGCCGTTTACGCAACATATTTCTTGGGCAATGGGGTACTTCAGAGGGCCGTGCTGTGGTTCTATCACTTTGAAGTGCACAAAGAGGAAAACAGAAGTTGGGCTGTATACAGGGACTCCTCCTGCAGAATGTCTGTGGGTTTTCTCCACTTGGAAAGCAGAACCAGAAACCACACTTCTGTTAAGGATTCAGATAATCAGTCCGTTTGGCTTTAAATGCATCTTGTACCGCGTAGTGATCAACACAAGCCTTGCCAGAGGACTGTTCTGACAAACTTGCCTCCTTGTGTATGATAAAAGAATGACCCAAGGGCAGATCAAGCACAATTCTTTGACCAGGTCTAAGAAGAAAATGAGCCAACTGGAGATAAGCCCATACCCCCTCTACACCCATACCTGGCAGTCTTGGGGAAAGCCTGAGTCACGAGGTGGTCAACTCCCCAATGAATGGAAGAGACAGCGCAGCGGTGGGGTTTGTAGTGTCCAGACCGCTCCTCAATTCTACTCCACGATTTCCGTACTACCCACGCCTTGGCGGATAGGTGAGATGGTACCCCTTCTCCAAATGTTTGCAATGTATAAAATAAAATACATAGGATTACAGAGGAAGTCAATTATATTTAAATATGGTTACCAAAAACTTTTAAAATTGTGACATAATAACACATATGCTTGGGACTTCCCTGGTGGCACAGTGGTTAAGAACCCACCTGCCAATGCAGGGGACACGGGTTTGAGCCCTGGTCCAGGAAGATCCCACATGCCGCGGAGCAACTAAGGCCATGCGCCACAACTACTGAGCCCGGGTACCTAGAGCCCGTGCTCTGCAACAAGAGGGCCCACCGCAATGGAAGGCCTGCGCACTGCAATGAAGAGTAGCCCCCGCTCGCCGCAACTAGAGAGAAAGCCTGCGCGCAGCAATGAAGACCCAACGCAGCAAATAAATAAATAAACAAAATTGCTAAAAAAACCCCACACATATGCTCGTTTATTAATACATTAAATAACACTATCTAGCAGCATGTAATAACCACCATAATTTCTAAGTCATAATGAACATGACATTTCAAGATTATCTGTTAGCCATCTAAAATCTGATATGAAAATATGGGCTTCCTATTGGTGACAAAGTCGCAGACAATGCTAATATTACTGTGGTTTGTGGCCAACATCCAAAAGTTAAGGAATTGCTCAATTTTGGTTAGCGGTGAGTGAAAATCAAGGTGTAATACTTTCCCATGCAAGCTCACAGATCCCCTTGAATTTCTGCAAAGAGGGCTGCAGTAGCTCACATGAAACTCATGCGATAATCTGATTTCATCGCCTACTCTTACGGCTCTTCTAGAATCATGAGACCCACAACAGAGCCGGAACCCAGCAGTAGAATCAACCACTTATAAGGGAGCAGGGAGGATCTACCACAAGGAGAGTCAGCCACCCATGGAAGAAGCAGAATGGGCCAACAACTCTACTCCCTTTTTCTCCATCAGTTGTACCCAATGTGTGGGCCACAGTTTTTTATTTTTTAAACGGTTAGTGTTAAGAGATATTTAATTCAGTTGACTCACGGGTGGGGGGATTACTTTGCAAATCATTTCTCCTAGCGCTGTGTTCTAAAAGTTATTAGCCCCCGAGTTCAAGGCTTATAGCAAACTTCTAACACCCCTTTACTCCCTGAAATCAAATTCTTAGATAACCTTCCTAAACACATTTTCAAACATATGTATTTATTGCTTTAATAGTAATATAAATGAGAATAAAAGGAAAATAATTTATAACAAACTGAACATGTATTTCAATATGCAATCAGTTGGACAAGACCAATCTAGAAGGCTTAAGAAGTTGTTAGATGCTTGTACGTTACATAAAATAAAAAAACAGGTGAGCTACAAGTGTGGACTGCCACAGGCGATATGGTGATGTCATGGGCGGGTGGTTTCCAAAATGGCAAACACCTCTTGGTAAATTTCCCAATAAAACAAAGCACAATCTTTCTTCATTGACTGGAAAAGTCAACGTTTATTTGCAACATGCAAAATACTCTTCATGTATAAGTTAGGTCTCTAGGTTCAGGTAATAAATGGGTTTTGTCATCCACAATCATCTTGTTACCAAATTGGCCCACCAGACCTGCGCCAGGCAAAGCCCCCCTAGTCTTCACCGAGGATGCTCTTTTTCAGATTGGATTCGAGTAGCCAATAACTAAACCAATGCTGAGACTGGAACAGCACAAGCTGTATTCAGTAGCCAAAGACTGGAGAAGAGGGAACCTAGTTTGCAAATCAAATTAATCCAATTCCGACAGAGACACCAAATATATAGGAGGGTGGAGATTAAAGATTGGGATTTGGAAACAGTGGGAGAAATACTGATGAGTTATCTGAGAGGAGGGGTGTGGTTTGGACCTCGAACTGTACCAACTCTCCTTTTCAGTCATTGCATGGGCTTTTCCAGTGGCTGTCATGGCAATCGTCAAGTGTCATGGCGCCTGTGGGTGTGTCATTTAGCATGTTAATATATTATAATGAGCGTATAATGAGGCTCAAGGTCTACAGGAAGGTAAATCTTCTGTCATCTTGGGCCTAGTTGATTCTAACCAACCCTTTTTTTTTTTTCCTCTTTGCAGCTTCCACCTGAAACTTAGATCAGATTTGGCTTCTATTCAAGGGAGGGGCAGGGGTATGATTCTGGGGCAACAGCCATGGTAATAGTCTCATAGTGAGACACAGGATACACGTAGGGGTGTAAGACTATTCTACCCATCACAGATGTTGGCATCCCTGGTCCCCATCCAGTAAATGGTAGTAGCACACCTAACTCACTGACAACCAAAACTGTTCCCTAAATTTCTAAAATGCCCCCAATAAACTCCCTAGAGCTAGCCAAAATCCACATTGCAGTACCCACGCTCTGCCCACCTCTGGGTGACGTCAAGCTGGACCGCTCAGGGGACACTGCCCAGGAAACTTGCATTTGCATAATAAGAGAAAGATCAGTCTTGCTGAGTGGCTTACCCAGCAACAAGCGCCCTTACCCAGAGTTCTGCCCTTGGGACACAAAAAAGCAGAACAAGGCAGAGAAGAGAATTAAGCAGTGAGGCAGATGGAGGCAGCAAGGAAGCAAGGGGGTTCCTGGGGTCCCTGGGGTCCCCAGAGCTTTGATCCCAGGCTGCTGGCAGCTCACAGCTCCGTTCCTGTGGCCCTGAGGTGAACTCTCCACTCGTGCTGAAGCAAGCTCCAGCGGGAGTGTGTCGCCAGCACCCAAGACTCCTTATTCATTACACACGTCCAATCCCCTGCTGGGAGGGCCACCCACCTGAACTAAGGAGGGCAGCTCACATCAAAAATGTTTAGACAGGGCTTCCCTGGTGGCGCAGTGGTTGAGAGTCCGCCTGCCGATGCAGGGGAACACGGGTTCGTGCCCCGGTCCGGGAAGATCCCACATGCCGCGGAGCGGCTGGGCCCGTGCGCCATGGCCACTGGGCCTGCGCGTCCGGAGGCTGTGCTCCGCTGTGGGAGGGGCCACAACTGTGAGAGACCCGCGTACCGCAAAAAAAAAAAAAAAAAACAAGTTTAGAAGAACCTACTCTTTTGTTTGTTTGTTTTGGCGGTACGCGGGCCTCTCGCTGTTGTGGCCTCTCCCGTTATGGAGCACAGGCCCCGGACGTGCAGGCTCAGCGGCCGTGGGTCACGGGCCCAGCCGCTCCACGGCATGTGGGATCTTCCCGGACCGGGGCACGAACCCGTGTCCCCTGCATCGACAGGCAGACTCTCAACCACTGCGCCACCAGGGAAGCCCAGAAGAACCTATTCTTTTTCGAAGAACCTACTTTATTTGGGGGACGCTGCTCAGACTTTTACCAAAGCTCCCCATGCTGTACTTGAAGCTCATTTGGTTTTGACTCTGTTCTCACTGCCAGTAAATAAATGGGCCAGTGCCCATTCTTCATCTGGCATTTCAGAATCTAGACAGATCCAGATCCTTCTGAAGCCTCTTCTGCCTCAGCTCCTTCTCATCAGTCTCATTAGCCACACAACATAAACAATGTTGTCCTCCCCCGGCAGGCTTGGGAAATTTAGATATCGGAGAAATTTAGCCTTTAAGGGCCCAATTAGATATCTGAGTAAAAAGGGAAAAAAATTTTTTCCAGAGACTTTCCAACTCCATAAGCCCATGACTTAATGTCTCTAAATTTTATTATGCTCAGAATTAATATCACCCTAATTCAGAAAGGTGTTCTAAAAGAACCCAAGATGACTGTTGTTCAACCTCTTCCACTAATGGACTCCATTATATCACAAAAAAAGGCACTGCTGGAATCTAATGAATAAATAACTAGCACTTGAATAGAATTTGTGTCCATTTTAATGCCAGCTACTTTCCACAAGAAAGCCTCATTTAAATTAGAAAGCGGGGAGAGGGGGGAGCCTGCTTACAACGAACCACTTCCGAAATGCTTGAAAAGTTTCCTGTATAAGCCAATCAGGTATAACGTTAAATAGCAAAAACTTAATTGTTGAATCTAAGTGAATAAACCAGAGAATTTGAGTGTAACACAGGAAAAGGGTTAGTTTTCACATCTGCCGGATTTGTTTAGTGTAATTTCCAGAAGAGTTATCAGGAGAGCTAATAGTCCCTTGAACGGTGTGTCTTCCAAATGGAGGCTCACAAGTCACCAATGGGTTATGAAACCAATTCAGGACAAGGGTCAGAAAACTTTGTCTTCAAGAGCAGGAGAGTAAATACCTTAGGCTTTGCGCAGGCCAGAGATCTCTGTCACAACTGCTTGGCTCTACCATTGTGACTTGAAAGCAGCCATAAACAATCTTTGCGTTCCAACCAAACCTTATTTACAAAATGGGCTGCAGGCCACAGCGCTGACTCCAGACCAGAATTTTTTCAGCAAATGGAAGGGTAGAAAACATCAGAGGCCATGAGAGGTAGAAGGGTAGGTAGTATCTCATGAAAGTTTTCTTGCTGCTATACACACGTGTATATGTGAGTTCTGGTCAATATGTATTTCTTACTGTAGGTTGAGGGTCAAAAGCCACCATGTTAGAAATGATAAATAGTTTGAGAAGAAAAAAACAAGTTTTCTTCTGACTGAAACTGATAAGAGTTTACAGGACTTTCATGTTTAAAAAACAAGAAAGAAAAAAGGGTAGATATAATGGGCAAGTTCTTAAGCCTAACGTATAATCTTAAAAGAATATTTTAAAATATATTAAAATTTGAAAAAAGAATATGAATTAGTTACAAGTAGTCCAAAATGATCTTCAAAAGGACACTAAAACTGCTTCTTATGCTATGCAAACATCTGATCTGAGCTGTGCATCAGTTAGCAATGGCTGCATAACAAAGTTCCCCCAGAACTCTGTGGCTTAAAATAATCATCAATGCTTTCCACAACTCTACAGGTCAGCTGGCTGGTTGGTTCTGTCCAACCTAGTTAAGCCTAGGACAGGCTTAACTAATCTTGGCAAGATAAGCTCAGGAGACTTCGACCAGCATGAAGTTTAGCTGGGGGCTGGCTAGTCCAGGAGAGCCTCAGCTGACACAACTTGGCTCATTCCCCTGCATCTCTCAGTCCCTCCCTTAGACTAGCCCAGGCACGCTTTCATGGGGCTGGCAGGGATCTGAGCAAGCACGCCTAGCTGTGTAAAAGGTCAATCAGAAACTCGTAGGCTCTTAAACTGTTTATATGGCATCTGCTAACATCCCAGGAGCCAAAGCAGTCACGTGGCCAGGAATGGGGAAGGGGAAGGATGGGGACTAGTAAGTTACAAGGCAAAGAGTGTGGATACACGGAGGCCATTAGTGCAATCAATCTGCCACAGACGTTATTTACTATTCGTCATCATCACCTTGGCAGAAGCAGAGAGATTTTACATTGTTTTAAGCTTTCCCATTACCATTTCTCACTTTGGTTTTCCATTATCACTTCTAAGGCAGGAAGGCAGAGTGAAAAGAACATAGGCTTTGGAATCAATGAGATCCAGTTCTGCAGCCTGGCTCCGCCACTTCTGGCTACATGACCCTGTGCAGGTCTCCTTTGCACCTCAATTTCCTCATCATAAAAATAGGACTACTGGGCTTCCCTGGTGGCGCAGTGGTTGAGAGTCCGCCTGCCGATGCCGGGGATGCGGGTTCATGCCCCAGTCTGGGAGGATCCCGCATGCCGCGGAGCCGCTGGGCCCGTGAGCCATGGCCAGTGAGCCTGTGCGTCCGGAGGCTGTGCTCCACAACAGCAGAGGCCGTGGCGGTGAGAGGCCCACGTACCGCAAAAAAAAAAAAAAAAAAAATAGGACTACTAACAACATCAGCCGGAACACGAAATGTGTGTAGCTCAATGTCTGGCCACCTCAGATCTCAAATCTTAAGACACTGTTTGCAAATAGTTAACTTAAATATATTCAAAAAGATGAGGAACAAGGCAATAGGAAAATTTCCTGAGAAGTGAAGTTTCTCGACAGAAAAGTACAGTTCCTTTACATAAAAACTAGAAAACCATTTCTTTACAAAGAGTTTTGGGGACTGTGGCAGCAAAAAAATGGCCCCCGAGGATGTCCACATTCTAATCCCTGAAGCCTGTAAATACAGGACAGGTGTGATGAAGCTATGGACCTTGAAATGAGATTATCCTGGATTATCTGGGTGGACCAATCTAATCACATAGATCCTTAAAGTCAGAGAATCTTTCCTAGCTGTGGTCCCAGCCTGATGGCAGAGGGACACGGAGTCAGCCCAACATTGCTGGTTTTGAAGCTGGAGGAATGGGCAGGAGCCTGTGAATGTGTGTAGCCACTGGCAGATAAAGGGGCAAGGCAAAGGATTCTCCCCTAAAGCTTCCAGAAGGAATGGACAACTTGATTTTAGCCAGTAAGACCCGTGTTGGACCTTTGACCTTCAACATAACATAATAAGACAATGAATTTGTGTTGCCTTAAGCCACCCTGTCTGTTATTTGTTAAAGCAGTAACAGAAAGATGATGTAACTTGTCATCTTTACACAAAGGCTGACAACGAGGAAATAGAAAAGTCTCTCTTGAAGCCACTGAACCAGAAGGAAGAAACTGTGGAACGTGGAGAACACTAACCAGGCATGGCATCAGAATTGGAAAGCTGTATCTGATTCTGGTTATAAGGGCAATGAAAGGAAAGGCAGTATGACCGAATAAGCAACTCATTAACCAGGAAAACACTTCATTGCAGGCTACTGGGAAATACAATTAAATCATTATTTATCCATACAATCTCCAAGGATGCCCTGGCTATAGCTGACAAGCACGTGCTAGGGGAAAAGCCATATTTTAAAACTACTTCCACAGAAACTTTCTACAGGTTTCATTTAACTGATGGCTATTCCAGAGATACGCAGCTCCGACTCTGATCACTTCCACTTCTGTTTATAGATAACAGGACAATAAGGTAACAAGCCCTAGTGGTGTGTGGACATGAACACACACACACACAAAGTCTCAATTTGTTGGGCTTCCTGAGCCCACAAATAATGCTCACAGTGAGGGAGAAAAAAGTGTACAAAAAGTCCACTGATTGACTTGAAAAACAGAACTCCAAACCGGCACAAAGAGGACCCCAAAATTAAGAATACATCTAAGAATATTCTTAAGGACAGATTAAAGAAACTACAGTAGATGAGTGTGCTGGGTTCAGCCCGGAAGTCACAGATCCCACAGATGCAGGAGACACTAAGAGATGCCTCATTTGATGGATGAGAAACCAGAACCACCCAGCGCCGAACTGACCTGCCTGAGGACAGCCCTCTAACTGCGGAGAGGCCCCACCTGCCTGAGCCGGAGCTAACGCCATGCTGCCCAGCTGATCACGTGACTCTTGTGTCGGGCCCCGTGCAAGGCTATGCGGCTTCCGATCATACCTACAGAGCTCCAGACTCCTTGCTGCGAAACCCCTGGAGCCAGATGTAATTTTTTAACCAACCTGGGGGAAAAAAACTCTCCCTTTCTGGAGCTCCCATCAGAATAGGAAATAAGGAATGGTGAAATATAGAAGAAAGTTGATAACATTTGCCTGTACTAAATTATGTACCGTGAAAGATTACCCACATATAATGTCACCTTTAAATCTAGCAAGCACAGTGGTTAGGCATCACAGAAGGGGAGGAGGGGGAAATGGACCATTATTAGTCGCTGGAGCTGAGAACTCTGTTAAAGAAGGTAGGCCATCCCGATGGACAGAGGGGCTGGAAGCTATGTTTGAAAGGATCTCACATCAGACTGGGACTCCTCATATGATGAACAATATTGGGGAGGGAGATGGAGGAAAGCATCCCTTTCCCTCCAAGTCCCCACTTAGGGCGCCTCTAACCTTGGTGGCTTTGAAAAATTCTAGGAGATGGGGTAAGGGAAGTATACAAACACAAATACTAAGAAAAGTATGGAAGGAAAACAGAAAGATCATACTTAGCAAGAGGCAAAGACAGTGCTTTCCTAAACAAGATGTGTAAGAGAAAGAATTGGTCATTTAGAAAACTCCTCAGTGGAATAAACATTAGTAAACATAAAAATCAGAGTTCAAAATAACAGACGGTCCCAAAAAAAAGCAGCTGCAAGGAGACTGATATCAAAGTGTCTATTCTTTCAACATAGATGTTTCAAAGGGAAGCAGCGATGAAGTTATATAAAGAATTTGGTCCAGTGCAAATTCTTAGGCACTTTCCCCGGGACGCTGTGCCACAGAACCACAGAACTCTGTGAGCCTGGTCATCTTCTGCTCTTTGAATCTCAATTTCCCAAGAGGGGAAAAAAAAAAAAAATAGCTTCACTAGGGGAAGCTGGCTAAGCCGGTTATTTCTAGGATGAGAAGGACGGACCGTGGCCTCTTATTTCTAAACATACAAAAACACACATCCCAAAAGATAGTGATCATAAAGGGCTGGTTCTTGTTAGGTAAGCATTTCAACTGTCTACTAAAGATTCTGCCAGCAAAGGCAAAAACAACTTGAGTTTTTCCTCAATCTTTTTTTATTCAATAAGGGAATTTTATTTCTTTATTCTACACTTCCTTTGCCACATGTGTAAGATTATACAACTTTAGGACTGAACAGAACGTTGGAGCTCGTTCAATCCCCTCCTACTTTCCAACATAAGAACTGAAGCCCAAAGCGGTCATATGGGCTGAATTAATGTGTTCTTCATTTGCATACTGCTTTATAACTGAACTTAACTCTTCTGTGTGGGCCCTGACCAGGCCTAGACTTTAAACTTTTGAGCAGCTAGGGACTATGTATTAACCAGAAGTGTTCAGAATCAGGAACAGGTGAGAGCAATGTCATGTCTGATGCAAGCCTGGTCATATGTAAGGAATAAGATGAAAGGAAATGGTGCTTGTTGGCACGCCGAATGGGAAAATTCCACGAAGCACGAAAATCCCGGTGGTCGGAGGAATATTTTGCAGTGCCTTAGCTCTCTTTCTAGGATCCCACAGATCCTAGAAAGGGAATGTCTTCACAGGCCCCTCCTTGGAAATGTTGAGAAATAGCCCTGACTCCTCTGCCGGGTTACCCCCGGCCCACCCCATGCTCCTAAAGGGTGGAAATCAACACTGAGAGGAGCCAGGAGCTGTAAGACACAGCTGCAGAGATTGACACAGAGAGACAGAGGGAGAGAGAGAAAAGGAATATTTAAGAGTGAAATGTAAAATCCATCCCAGGCCAAATTCCTAAGATGTCAAACTTAAAAGGTGACATGAACAAGGGAGCACCTCACGTAAAGGCACGTAAGTTGCTTACATCCTCCCATTTGGGGCTGGAGAAAGGAGTGGGGCACACCCACCTGTTCCCCACCAGATTGCAGGGTGAGGCTGGGTGTGAGCACACAGGGTTCTGGGAGTGGGTGGGACAGACGCCAAATGACCATCACATTCTCTTCCTGGGTCATTTCTCTAAACAAGGCAGGCACACATCTGTTATCAGCTGTTGTCACTTGTCCCTGAGGGACCAAGGCCCAGTTTGGCCACTGCTCTCAGCCAGAGGGACTTCGAGCAAGTGCTTCTACCTCCCTGCACCTCCAGGACCGCAGCTAAAAAGAGAAAGGACGCAGCGAGATCTCCCTGAGGTCCCTTCCAACCCCTGAGTGCCTAAGACTCCTCTTGGCTTTGGTTGGAAAGCCAGAGCTGGCCAGTACAGGGTGAGCTTGCTAGCCTAAACAACTAAGCACAGTCCAGCTAACTCGGGCTCGGGACCTAGACCACCCGGGTTCGAATCCTTACCCTGCCGCAAGTGGCTAGCTGTGCGTGGCCCTGGCCAGCTTTCACAACCTCCCGATTCCTCAGTCTCCCTACTGTGGAAACTGGGAATAACAATACCATCCACCTCAGCGTTGTAGCGAGGAGTAAATGGGATAGGAAAGAAGCCTTTGCAATCGTGTCACCTCTAGAAGATACAGATACATTTCTCATCACCATCGCTCCGAGTTTCCTCGCCCACCTGCTCTCGACACTTCTCCACCCAGACATACCATCTCCGCTGATCACCAACATAACACACTCCCATGGGTGGACGCAGACATGAAAGAGATCCAAAACTATCATAGCAGAGCACTGTTCTGTGTGGGATATTAGAAAAAGCATCTTACCAGCATGCCAGGCCTTAGAAGCGGCTATGCCGAGAATGCAGCCCTAAGGAGTGGCTATTTAAGCAGGAGTCGGTGGGCGGAGCTTAGGCAGGAGTCAGTGGGCGGTACCCATGCCCTCAGCGGCCATCGCCCCCAAATTACAGAGGGTGTAAATCAGTGAGGCTGTTATTCTTCTACGGATAACGCTGAAATGCTGACATTTTTGAAAAAGTAAATCAGTTGCAAACACCAGTACTTAACTCCTACAGGTAACGAAGTACTTGCATACACCTCGCTCCTGAGTTCATGAGCAACAGGGTGGAGAAATACTCCTTAGCCATCCTAGGTAACCGCCCCAGCTGGGGCCAAGGTTCAGCAGGCGTTAACTGCTGGGGGTGCCCATTTACAGGGAGAACTGCACCCTGCCCCCCCCCAAGCCCAGCCCAGATAGCTTATCCCTCTTGCTTGTCCAGATCTGTGAGGCTGGACAAAGGGCCCGGATAGGAAGGACCCTGTTCTCTTTCCAGAAGGTTAGGTGTCCAGACAAGAGAGCGGTGGGATCTTGAAGAAATAAAGTGATTCCTCCACCCTTTCCCATGCGCACATACAGCTTTCCAGATATGACGAAGTCGGGGAAGGAGGCACTTCGTTGTGGAAATGAGAAAACAAACACATAAATATAACAGTCCAAGCTGGCAAATAGAGATGGAGTCCCAACTCTTCCAGCTGAGAACGTGGTTACAGTACTAAGGCTCCTGGGACCCATTTTGGCGGCTTTCCAAGAGCTATTAATTTGCCTTAATATACTGAAAGAGAAGGTGAGATGAATTAAAAGTGAGACGGTAATTTTGAAGGAGGATGTATGCCTTCATACCCAGCACCAGCGCCCACCATGTATGACTCAAGGTGGCTGCCTGATAAACACCCCGTGAGAACCTACAGCTGGCACTGAGGTCACAACTATGCTTGGACTTTTCGTGTTGACGCAGGATGTGACACAGTATGAGGACATGGCTTAGATTAGCAACTTTAAGAAGAGGGGTTTAGGGAGATCTAGACTCAATTTTAAACAGGAATTTAAAAGCTTAGCCATTTATTCAATATCCTGGGATAAACCATAACAGAAAAGAATATGAAAAAGGAATGTCTATATGTGTATAACTGAGTCACTTTGCTGTACAGCAGAGATTGACAGAACCTTGTAAAGCAACTACACTTCAATTTAAAAAAATTTTTTTTTAACTGAAGCCATCTTCTGGCTATTAAGAGTGACTCTAGGGCTTCCCTGGTGGCACAGTGGTTGAGAGCCCGTCTGCCGATGCAGGGGACACGGGCTTGTGCCCCGGTCCGGGAAGATCCCACATGCCGCGGAGCGGCTGGGCCCGTGAGCCATGGCCGCTGAGCCTGCGCTCCGCAACGGGAGAGGCCACAACAGTGCGAGGCCCGCGTACTGAAAAAAAAAAAAAAAAAGAGTGACTCTATACTTCAAAGCAATTATGAACTTTAAAGGCAGCCTAGTAAAACGTGCCCTGGCAAGTACCAAATTTATTTCTGACCCAAACCTCTCCGCTGTCACCCACCTGGCACTCTCCCCCAAATATAAAGGTATCACCTCTCTTTTTTTTAAAGTACCTAGATTCTGTATCTTTTTTTTTTTTTTTTTTTTGCTGGATTTTAGTTCCCCGACCAGGGATCAAACCTGGACCCTCGGGGTGAGAGCGCACAGTCCTAACCACTGGACAGCCAGGGAATTCCCTAAAGTACCTAGATTCTGAAACACACACACAACTTCCTTCAGCCAAAACTATCTGTTACTTTTGGCTGACACCTGGTGTCACCTGACACCGGGACCCTTCCCCAGACTTTGCCATCCCCCATAACAAACCCCAGAGATAATCCTCCTGACAGCACGGGCTTTCCGGAGAGCTACTGTGACAACATCGGCACAGAACGCCACCTCCAACCACCACACCACCCTCCTACAGCCAGTAAGCCAAGACACACAAAGAGGACGGAATAAGAGTCCTCACTGCTCTCTAGGCCTCTAGGGAAGGAGCAGAGCAACTACCTGCCTGGAGGACCAGAGTGCAAAAGGACAGGAACTTTCCAACCCAAGCAAGACTTGGGGTGGGAAAACTGCTCTGGGCAGTTTTCCAGACATCTCTGCAGGGGACACTGGTCACTGTCTGTCCCCCCCCGCGCCAAAATCAACCTGAGAGTGACTCTGCAGTGACTTAGATCCCGAACCACATGGAACATTAGGAAAAGTCATGTCAAATATCAGAGTGACATCTAGAATGATCGCGAGGAGGCTCACTTCTCAGTGGAAGAACCAAAGGCCAGGAACCAAAGGCCCCCTCAGCTAGGATCACAGGGGGACTCTGCTGTTGCAATGCTTTTGGAGGCCAGCTGGGCAGAAGGCTGGCTGGTTATTTTTAAACTGAGAAAACTGAATGGGAAGGTAGCAAATTTGAATTCTTGTGATCTCCTGAGGTCCTTTCCAGCTCCAAGATGCTACCAAAGAACACTGCATATGCACATACATATGCACACGCTTCTTTATAAAAACGTATATACGGATGTGTGAATATATATAAATGAGTACTATATTCACACTTCCAAACACAAAGCACTTGAAATGCGCACTGCTGAGGCGATTCAGAGGCCCACGAGGCTGGAACACAGATGCAACTGGCAGACCTGAGCAGAGCCACCAGCCCTCCTGCTACTACAGTCACCTTAAAACCAACCTGCCGCTGCTTATGTAGGTGTGAACCCTGCCAAGCCCCAAAGCAGGACTCCAGACGCCTTTCTTCCAGTGACTCTAGTCACAAGTGTCCCAAACTCAGGAAGGCGGGCTGGAACAAAGGAGGGGAAGAAAAGAAAAGCCCAAACCTCTGTCCAGGCACCCAGCTCTGCCAGAGCCAGGGATCGGGGCAGAGCAGCATCCTTCTCCTCTTGCCCTGTCCCTCCAAGCAGCAAAAAGGTCACCCTCTTCCCGCTCTGCCATCACCTCCTTGCTCAGGGCCTCTCCTCTTCAAGTTGACTGCACGGACATCAAGTTGGTAACTGGGGAAACTAAAAAGGCCTCTAGAAAGGAGAGCTTTGCTCTAATCCTAACCAAGCCAAACCAATTTGAGGGAGCCTATCTCAGCCCTGAACAATAACAGCAAAAAGAATCTGTGGTTTGGGGCGGGGGCGGGGGGGAAGGTGGTACGAAAATTTATTTATTAAGAAAGATCTGTGATGGTGTGCCTATCATGGGAAACAGTTTGGTGATTTTCTCCAATCAAAGACAAGGAAGTTCTGATCCTGAGTCAAGGCTCAGGATGTGGGTAGCTAAACTGGGGAGGGGGTGGGGAGGAGGTGGTAGGTAGGGGGTGTGTCTCTCGGAGTAAAAACCCACTAAGTCCCTCAGGTCCTGACAATGAACGGGGGCGGGTCGCACCAGCTTCCCACTTGCCTCTCTAGAGAATGAGATCCTACCTCTAACACTTGGATCTGAGTTGTTTACAGGTGCAGTGCTGTCATGCCACGGAACCCCGCACAAACCTCAGCTTTCCCCTCCTCAACTTCACAGCCCCAGAAGTGCCCAGCCTTCCCTAACTGTGCCGCCAGAGCCGGGTGCAGACAGCGGCGTCCGCCCTGGGCCGGGCCTGGCAGTCAATGTCAGGAGTACCCGGCCACAGACCTCGACTCCGGCATTTCTGAAAACCTTATGCGTCTCCAGGTTACCGCAGTACCCAAGCGCCCAGCACCCTGTTCGCGCTCCAAACGCGGCCCGGCAATGCAAGCGCCACCTCTTCCCTCTTCCGCGCGGCAGCTACGAAACCACGGCATTGTGTGTGACAGCGAGTGTGTGAGCGAACGTCCCCTGGCTCACACACCCCCTTCCACCCGGTCTGCTCACGGCGCCCGGTCTGTGCGCGCGGCGAGCGCATCGCGAGCCGGTGCCCCCATCAAGAGGCCTCACCGCCAGGCCTCTGGCCACCCGGCCTCGGACCTGACCTCGGGAAGCTGGGGGTAACGTCCACGCCCCCATTCTCGGCCGCGGGGGCGACCGGCGAGAGCAGCCCTGGGAGCCGGGCAAAGGCGAGGCAAGGGCCGAGGGGACGCGAAAGGGCGACTGGAGGGCGCCGCGCCCCCAAGTTTGCCAGCCGCGGGCCGGGAGGGGGCCAGGAGGGGGCCGGGGCGGCTCGCGACTCGGCAGGAAGTTCCCAGGGCTGCACTGAGCATGCTCTCGGGGATTATGTGCGCGGGTGTGGGCTCTGCGCTCCCCGCAGCCTCTCCGGCCAGGCAGCCTCCGGAGCGCGCCAGCAGGATCGTGGGCCCACGGAGGTCCCTTAGGGGTGGGGGGCACCCCCAGGCTTCCCTGGTCCCCAGGACCAGAGCGCCCGCCCACCGCATCCCCCTTCCCCCGGGGCCGGGAGCCAGCCTCCCTTGTTGTTCCTCCCCACTGGCCGGTGGCTGAGTCCGCCCTGCGCGCCCAGGTCCCGGGGACCCCAGCCCGGCCCACACCCGCAGCGTGACCCCACCAGGCTCCTCCGCGGTCCGAGCGCCCCTCTACCATCCCTGGCCGCTCGCCTCCAGCCCGCGCAACCAAAGCCTCCCCCGGACAGTCCCTTGAAAAGCCCAAACCCCCCACTTCCCAGGGGCCATGGGGGCCTGCAGTCTCCCCTGAGAAGGGGTTGCCCCGGGTAGGTGGGCGCCTCCAGGCGCGTCCCCGGCTGCACTCCCGGCTGTCTCAGAGCGGCCGGGGCACCCACGCAGGCGGCGGAGGGGCGGCGGGCGGAAGCCCCCAGCCGCGCAGCCCACGGAGCAGACTCTCTCCCCGCCTCCCGCGCCCAGCTCCCCGCGCCCTCCGCGGTCCCCTCTGCGTTCATCTCCCCGTGGAGATGGAAAGCTTCGACGCGATCGCCCCGACCCACTGGCTCTCACCTCCTTGTTGAGGAGCAGCAGCAGCAGCAGCCGGGAGTGCCTGCCAGCTGCCGTCCCCGGGCGGACCCAAGCTCCGCGGGGCACGGGGTCGCGGCACCCCTAGCCTGCGGCGGGGCTACCTGGGCTGGATCGAGCCCGGGGCCGCCGCGGCAGCCGCGGGAGCCGCAGGGCCGCCGCCGAGCGGGCCGCGGCAGGGACGGTCTGCAAACTCTCAGCCCTGGCGGGGCCGCGCACGGCGCGTCCACACTCGGCCTGGACACTGCAGAGACGCTCCTCGGGGGCTCAGCTGACCAGGGCGGGGGGTCTGGCTTCAAATTCTTCCTACCCTCCCCTCCCGACCTCTCCAACTTCTCCCCGCTTCTGGACTCGCAGCTCTCTAAGGCAGGGATTCCGGCCGGGGACGTTCGGCAAACTCCCCGCCCTCCCCGCGGAGCGCTCAGCCAATTCGGAACGCCCCAGCCTCTCAGGGGCCGTCTGCAAACTACCAACCCTGTCGGAGAGGACTTTACCAACCTCTCAATTCCGCAACCCGAAGGCAGCAAGGGAGACACTTCGCGGCCACAAATACTATTCTAGCAAGGTCAGGGGCAAATATGCAAATGCTGATGTGACAATGCATCCTCCAGAGAGGTGCAGTCCAGGCCTCTCAGCACCAGGGGCCTTCCAGCAGTTAAGCCCAGTGACGGGAGATTATGGACTCAACCATCTACCGGACGGGCAGCTTGAATCAATGCCCTGAGCCTCAGTTTCCATCTTTGTAGAATGGGCTTTATGAAGCAGTATATGTTTCTGCCACTTGGTCGCTGTGACCTTGAGCAACCCACTTAACCATTTGAATTCAACTTCTTTATCTACGAACATAATAAATGGGGCTTCTTGAGGTTATTCTGAAGATGAAATAAAATATATGTAAAGTACTTAGCAATACCTGGCACATAGTAGGCACTCAACAAATGAATTCCATTTCTCTTTCTCTTTCCCACTCCCGCCCCCGGATTTTATGAACACTCTGGACTGGCTAGCTGAACACTGTACTGTTGTAAATTCAGAAAGAAATGAAACACATCCCATGCCCTGAAGGCACCACAAAGAACATTGACTGACACCACATATTAAATCCAACCAAGCCCCAGGAGAGAGAATGCTGTACAACGCTAGGCATTACAGATCCTTGTTAAGTATAGTATCTGGAATGGAATGAGAGTGACCTGGTGAATTACCTAGGGGTGGAAATTACAAGGTTCATAACCCCATCAAGTTCCAAGCCCTGTAACCAGTCACTACATCAAGTCACTGTATGAAGGTTTATGTTCCAATTTCCCTTATCTTCCCTGCAGAATTTCTCCACCCCCATTTCACTGTCCCCCCTGGGGTCTTCTTTCTTAAACTCAGATCACCCTACTCTGCTGCCTAC
This sequence comes from Stenella coeruleoalba, assembly GCF_951394435.1. Lineage (NCBI taxonomy): Eukaryota > Metazoa > Chordata > Mammalia > Artiodactyla > Delphinidae > Stenella > Stenella coeruleoalba. The sequence continues at coordinate 33,410,853 of NC_137151.1, read as the reverse complement.
CCTTCCCAGCAGAGGCGTTTAAAACCTGAAGATCATGGAATTCTTAGACCCTAGAAATGACTTAGTCCAAGTCCTTCACTTTGTAAGTAAGCTCTCAGGGCCACCCAGCTGGTGGGGGAGGTCTCCCGTCTCCAGGATCTTAGTAGAACACACCCTGTAGCACCTCTTCCACGGAGTTACTCTAGGCCCTAGGCACATTAGGTCAGTCCTACCTTTAACTCCAAGCTGGAGGCAATGGCTCTAACAATTCCTGACCAGATGAGCCCCAAATTATCAGCCACTTAGATCCTCAGCTGTCAGGAAGTGTCCAGGTAACGATCAAGAACCGCAAGGAAATGTGCATGGGCAGGATGATTCCTCTTAATAAGACTTTTATGTGAAATGCCAGGAATGTTGGGAGGCACGTATTTCCCTCAGTCCCTTGGAAGAAAAATAACATCTCTCTCCCTCTTTGGGCACTGGGAGGGAAATAGAAGAATGGTGACATCTGGTGGCCAGGACTTTCTGTGCTTTGGATATGGATGGTACAGATTCTGATCCTAATAGATTCGCTTTGAAGCCAAGTTCCTGCGGGTGGTTAATAATTGTACCACCTGGTTGCCTAGAGATTTCTGAAAGACATCAATCATTTAAACTCTGCGGACCCACTGCTATAGAGGATATTACAGATGGTTATTATTTCAGGATATTTTTTATATAAAACTGTATGTGTATATAGAGAAATAAAGTATAAGGATGTGATATTCATATGTACACACATCATATATATTTATATAATATATATTTGTATTACATAGAGTCTATTTATTTGTATGAATAATGTACTTGCAATGCCTTTGAGGGAAATTATACTACCCCAATTGTTTTTCTTACAGAGTTAATTTTGTAAATTATAATAATTGCTAAAGGACATTGCTTGTAGAATAGAAGTAAAGATGCTTACTTGGATGGAGTTGTATATTTCGTCACGTCCTATCAAGACAGAACTGATTACAAAATTACAGAGGAAGAAAATAACACAGTGGGGTTAAAATAGTGAAAGCCCGGGCAGCTGATGGTCAAGGCCAGGCTCACCTGGTGAACAGTGACTCGTTTTCAGCATTTCCATCACTTGTGAACAATAATGTTAGGTTCAAGGAAGAAAGATGTTTGGGATTAATTCACAAAAATGCAACAGTGTCTGCTGGTGTTACTAAGTGTTCTTCATTTCTTTCCATGTTTGTCCCATGTACCATATTTCAGATAATTGCTCAGTTATAAACTTAGAAAACACAACTCTGTCCACACAGCCAAGTCCATTGTTTCTCAGCATCACTTATTATGTTAATTATGTTAATCTTTATAACAACTCATGGAGCAGATTTTACTATACCCATTTTATAGAAGAAGAAGACAAGACTCTGAAAAATTAGGTAACATGTCCACCAGAAGGCACGACTGAGTAGAGTCAGTCAGGATTAAATGGAAAGTTTTCTGGACTCCAGAGCCCAGAATCTTTCTCCTATGCTGTGTTGCCTACCCCAGGAAGAAATGAAGATCAGAAACCACTCTGAAGATATGGGGATATATGTATATGTATAGCTGATTCACTTTGTTATAAAGCAGAAACTAACACACCATTGTAAAGCAATTATACTCCAATAAAGATGTTTAAAAAATAAAATGAACACTGAAAAAGAAACCACTCTGAAAAGCACACTAAAGACTAAAGGGGAGGGCTTCCCTGGTGGCGCAGTGGTTGAGAGTCCACCTGCCGATGCAGGGGACACGGGTTCGTGCCCCGGTCCGGGAAAATCCCACATGCCGCGGAGCAGCTGGGCCCGTGAGCCATGGCTGCTGAGTCTGCACGTCCGGAGCCTGTGCTCCGCGGCGGGAGAGACCACAGCAGTGAGGGGTCCGCGTAACGCAAAAAAAAAAAAAACAAAAAAAAAAACTAAAGGGGATACTTAAGTTACTACAGATAAACTACATTTCCTGACCTACTCAAATTGAAAATTATAAGCAGCAAAATAACAATTGTGTATGTAAACCTTGTAAAGCTGAGACCCATGTGATTCAGTCTTGGAGCAGCTCTCTGTGAAATAAACAAATGAATTTTTTCCTGCCCAGGACCTGATCTACCTTTAATGGCTTGGGAATTATCCACTATGTAATCCTGAGTGACTCCTAACACTCCTACATTAATGATTGTTGCTCCATCACAGATAATTTTTAACTTTAACTTTTAAACTTAAACTCTTTAGTTTCCTTTGCTTATAAAGGAAGTTTCTGTATTTCAGATCCTATTAGTCACTTGCATTTTTAAAGGAAAGATGCCTTCTCTTGGAAGACAAGTTGGTCCCAGTATGAAGTCAAATCACACTTGAGAATGTCAGTGTTCACAAACTGCATACCTTAAAATGATACAGGATATATATATATATATATATATATATATATACATATTTTTTTTTTTTTTTTTTTTTTTTTGCGGTACGCGGGCCTCTCACTGTTGTGGCCCCTCCCGTTGCGGAGCACAGGCTCTGGACGCGCAGGCTTAGCGGCCATGGCTCACGGGCCCAGCCGCTCCGCGGCATTTGGGATCCTCCCGGACCCGGGGCACGAACTCGTGTCCCCTGCATCGGCAGGCGGACTCTCAACCACTGTGCCACCAGGGAAGCCCTAGGATCTTTTTAAAATATTCATAATGCTTAAGATGACATTATATGTAAAAACAGAGGAGTTAGGTTTCTTCCTATATGTGATTGTATTAATGGTGCTTTATTAGTTTCCAGTTGCTGCTGTAACAAATTACCACAAATTTGGTGGCTTAAAATAATACAAAGGTATTATCATATACAGTCCTAGAGGTCAGAAGTTCAAAACGAGTATTTAGGGGATAAAATCAAGGTGCCAGCAGAGTTGGTTCCTTCTGGAGGATCTAAGAGAGAAGCTATTCCTTGCTTCTTCTAGCTTCTAGAGGCCGCAGCGTCCCTCAGCCACTGGCTACGCAACTCCAATCTCTGCTTCTGTCATCCCATCACTTTCTCACTACCTCTGTCTTAGAAGAACGCTGTGATTATATTCAGGGACCATTTAGATAATACAGGATGATCATCCCACCTAAAGATCCTTAATAGGCATAGCCGCAAAGTCCCTTGTGCCATATAACATAAGAGTCACAGGTTCCAGAGATCAGGCTGTGAACATCTTTGGAGGATCCTTACTCAGCTCACCACAGTCTGCCTCCTGGACCCCAAAGCTTTACATGCATCCCACATCAAAATACATTCACCCTTTTCCAACACGCCCCAACATCTCAATTCATTACAGCATCAACTCAAAGTTCAGAATCTCTTTGAATGTTATCAGTTCAACAGTCCCGCATCACAAACATTTCCTCCATCAGACAAGAGGTTTCTGCGCAGACTTTCCCCGGATAAATCTATGAGGTGGCTGGCTGAGGAGTGTGATGAGCCACATGCGTAATCTCGTCAAAGACAGAATACTGAAATATACATACATTATTCCCAGGCTCTAGCAAAAGATTGTGCAGCCACATCCTTGGCTTTCTCTCCAGCGCATGCTTTCCTGACAGTAAATCTCCTACTTTTAGCCAAAATCTGGACAGGCTGAGAATTTCCAAAAGTCACTTAGTCCTGGTTCTATTTGCCTAATGGTACTTTTATCAATTTATCTCTTTCTTCTTGCATTTTACTACAAGCAATAAGAATAAGCCATGTGGCACCTTCACCGCTTTGCTTGGAAATCTCTTCAGTTAAATATCTAAGTTCATCACTGCCAAATTCTTCTTTCCGTGTAAATAGAGGACACAATTCACCTAACTTTTCTGCCACTAGATAGCAAGAATCCTCTTTCCTCCAATTTCTAATAACATATTCCTCATTTCCTCCCAAGCCCTCAACAGCAGTCTTTAATATCTATATTTCTACTAACAGTGTGTTCAAGGCAATCTTAAACTTCTTCCATAATCCACCAATTATCCAATTCCAAAGTCACTTCCACATTTTTAGGTATTTGTTACAGCAGCACCTCACACCCAGATACCAACAAAATCTGTACTGGTTTTCAATTGCTGATCTAACAAATTACCACAAACGTAGTGGCTTAATACAACACAAATTTATTCTCTTACAATTTCGAGGTTAGAAGTCTAAAATCAAGGTGTTGACAGGGCTGCATTTCTTCTGGAGGCTTTAGAGGACATTCTGTTTCCTTGCCCTTTCCAACTTCTGGAAGTTGTCTTCCGTCCTTGGCTCCTTTCCTCCCTCTGCTACCATTGTGCCTCATCCTTCTTCTAACTCTAATCTCTTACCTCACTCTTACATTGGACCCTTGAGGTTACACTGGGCAAATCCAGAAAATCCAGGGTAATCTCTCCATCTCAAAATCCTTAATCACATCTGTAAAGTCCCTTTTGTCATATGAGGTAATATTCAAAGGTTGCAGAGACTAGGATGTAACATCTCTGTGGTGCTTTTTTCAGCCTATCCCAGGCCTCAGTTCTTCACCCCTCCTTGGAACTGGGCAGTGCCCTCTCTCTGGGAGGGGGGTGTCCTCTTCACCCGTGGACTCTGAGCTTGGCCCTGTGACTTGCTTTGGCTAATAGAAAGAGGCAGGTGATGCCCTCAAATGGTCTTTCACATTTTCTACTGTCTTTGAGCTCTTGCCACTGCTATGAGAAGGAATGTTTCCATCAGTTTAGCCCAGTGGCCCCATGAGATAGATGAGGGATGTGTGGAGCAAGGCTGCCCCAGCCAAACTCAGCTTAGAGCGGAGCCTCCAGCTGCTCCACAGACAAAAGAATAAGCCCAGTTAAGAATGGACAGCTTCTGCAGCTAACCCTCAAATGTGAGAAATAAACGCTTATTGTTGAATGCCATTGACGGCAGGGTGATTCGTTAAGCAGCAAATACAATTCTGTTGTTTCCACAATAACTTTAAGGCCTAAGGAAAAACTATCAAGGCCCATCCAATTGTTCAGAATACCTAGAATCGTGCATTTTAACACACACACACACATATACACACAGACTTCATTTTACAGAGTATCAAACAATTTTTTTAGTGCTTTGTAAAAACTGCTTCCAGAGAAAATGTCATGTGGGCCGAAGCAAAGAGGAATCAGAGAAAAACTGGAGAAGGCAGTGATTTAAACCAGAGGGACCACCTTTCCTGGAGCATCCCCCAACAGATTAAATTATGAGGGAGGGTATTTACTGAAACTGGTTTCCTAAAGGCCTAAAAATTCTGTAAAGAACACCTTCAGGGCTTCCCTGGTGGCGCAGTGGTTGAGAGTCCGCCTGCTGATGCAGGGGACACGGGTTCATGCCCCGGTCCGGGAGGATCCCACATGCCGCGGAGCGGCTGGGCCCATGAGCCATGGCCAATGAGCCTGCGCGTCCGGAGCCTGTGCTCCGCAACGGGAGAGGCCACAACAGTGAGAGGCCCGCATACCGGAAAAAAAAAAAAAAAAGAACACCTTCAAGTAATGCACATTGACTCTTTTCCTTGTTTTACAAACTTTGCAAATTAGAAAGCATTTCTCAGAGTTCTTTGCAACCCTAATTTGGCAGTCTTAACTGATGTTGCTGTTGTGTGTGTGTAGCCATCGCGTGCTGAGAGCAGATTGCGTACATCTCTTCCCAACTCCACATTCAGTGATTCAGTGACATCAGGTGACAAGTAGTAATGAGCCTTGGTGGAGTATTTACACCATGGAGGTCTTGCTTCAGTTCTGGATGTGTGCATTGAGTCATAATAGAAATGGTAGTTTTTACACTTGGGTCATGGTCAAAAGCTCTGAAGGCCATGGCTCACATAGTGATTGAGTAAACTTCAACTCCCCGCAGTACTAACAGTCTATCTGTGCAAAACATTTTTGCCCCGGAAGCGAAGCTTGACATGGCAGCAAAGCAAATGGTAACATTACCCACATTAATTTGGAAACAGGCATTTTTCTGTGGCTGTTTCTGCCATGCGTGTTCAGGTTTCTGCGTTTTTCTTTGTCCTCTGTCCAGCTGCAGGAGCTGGGGGGCAGTGTGTGTGTGTGTGCGTAGTTCATCCTAATGCTTCAGGCTACAAGTTATAATGCATGTTGATAATAAGAAAAGAATGGGTGTTTTGTCTGGATAACTTCAAAAGATGGTGGTGGTCCCTGCAGCCCTTCTCTCAGACCATGCCAGCTCCTGAACAATGTCATTCTTTTTTTTAAAAATTTATTTATTTAATTTATTTTTGGCTGTGTTGGGTCTCCGTTGCTGCGCGCGGGCTTTCTCTAGTTGTGGCGAGCAGGGGCTACTCTTCGTTGTGGCACGTGGGCTTCTCACTGCAGTGGCTTCTCCTGTAGCGGAGCACGGGCTCTAAGCACTTGGGCTCAGTAGTTGTGGTTCGCGGGCTCTAGAGCACAGGCTCAATAGTTGTGGTGCATGGGCTTAGCTCCTCCCCGGCATGTGGGATCTTCCCGGACCAGGGCTCGAACCCCTGTCCCCTGCATTAGCAGGTGGATTCTTAACCATTGCGCCACCGAGAAAGCCCCCAAGCAGTGTCATTCTTGAGTGAGATGGGAGATAGAATTGGCTTTGAACCATGCTGGTGGCCCTTGTCTGCAGCCAGCAGGCCCTTGCACAGCAGTTGGAGAGACCTTATGCTCCAGAATAATTCACCAGCTCAACTGGGCTGGGAACTAGAAGTAAATCCAGTTGGCATTGCTATGAAGGTTGGAACAATCTCTGTGTCAGACAAGAATCTTAAAAGCTACTTTTGAGTATCCATCCTTATGAGGAGGCTGAGATGTTGTTCTTTGAATTTCCCATATTTTATGAAACACATCGTATGTCTGGATAAACATACTCAACGTTTTGCTTTTGCTTTACGACTTTCTGTGCATTCCAAGCCTCAGACATATTTAGGGCCTTGGTGTTTCTCCTTGTCCATTTTACTGAGCTTCCCACTTTCACTGTAGCAGAAGTTTAAACGGGGCACTGTGGGGAGATACTGATGTAAAAGGAACCTTCCTGGAGTCATATGGTGCAAACCATCTCCACAGCCCTTAGTCAAAGTTTGCTTCCTATGCCCCTCCACCCCACCCCTTACACACACAATGAGGGTGGTATTGGCAGGACTTTACCCCCACCCCAGTCTCCAAAACCTCACTGTTTGATCAGTTGACTAGTCACTCTGGCTTAAATAGCTATGCAGATGCAGTATCAAGTCAACACCTCCCTTACTCACCCTCACAACTTCCAACTAGATTGGTACCATTGAGCCACTCCTGTAGGGGAGCATGGGAGGTCCACTTGTGTCGGTGCTCCCAGAAAGCAACACTTAGCCAAGGAAAGCCTAAAAAATACCAGTAACAATGGAAGGTCTAGCAGTCATTAGAGCTAATTCTATACACCAGACATCATTCTTGGGGATTTACAGCTATTAAATCACACAATTCCTCTGAAATGGGTGCTATTAGCATCACTTTACATTTGAAGAAAACCAAGGTTAACTCACCTATGGCTTGCATATAATTAGCCCTCGAGAAATACTGTGCTCAAGATCACAGGGCCGTTTAGTGGCAAAATCTGGATCCAACCCCAGAGACTTTGGCACCAACTCTTAGCAAGACTCTTAGCAAGATGGTCTCACACCCCTGATTCCAAACCCTTTACATCCCCGGTCAGATTGAGTTCTAAGTAGTAAGAGGGCCCCCCTTGTCTTGCCCTTGGCTATCTCTCCAGCCTCACCATTCCCTGGCCCTCCTCACTCCACATTCTCCCCAGGCTGACCAACTCTCAGTGCCCTGAGCTGCGGCATTGTTTGAAGATGCTCTGGCACAAGTTACTCCCTTCCCTGTGGCCCAGCAAGTGAACGGGAAGGCCACTGACTGTGTCTGAAGTTATATTTTCAAAGGTAAATCACCTTTCAAATATCAGTGTTTGACTTAGATGTAGTAAAAAACATTATGATTCATCTTACAACGGATTACAATGATCAGTGTGGTATGATGCCATTTTAGTGGCTTTTTAGTATGAAAGCCACTAAAATGACAAGAATAACCAGAGCTTCCATTTAATTGCTTGATAAGCCCTCACCATTTTAAACCTGACCCGAGCCCTGGACTCCAGGAAAACAGCAGCAGTTAAGAAACCTTCCTGGGCTGCCCTGGTGGCGCAGTGGTTGAGAGTCCACCTGCTGATGCAGGGGACGCGGGTTCGTGCCCCGGTCCAGGAAGATCCCACATGCCACGGAGCGGCTGGGCCCGTGAGCCATGGCCGCTGACCCTGCACATCCGGAGCCTGTGCTCCGCAACGGGAGAGGCCACAGCAGTGAGAGGCCCGCGTACCATAAAAAAAAAAAAAAGAAATCCTCCTATTCTTTTAATTGAACTATAGTTGATTGACAAGGTTGTGTTAGTTTCAGGTGTATAGCAAAGTGATTCAGTTATACATATATCTACTCTTTTTCAGATTCTTTTCCCATTTAGGTTATTACAGAATATTGAGTAGAGTTCCCTGTGCTATACAGTAGGTCCTTGTTGGTTATCTATTTTATATATAGTAGTGTGTATATGTTAATCCCAACCTCCTAGTTACCCCTCCTCCCCTCCTCCTTTCCTTTTGTTTTCTGAAATCCCCCATCCTTTCGTGTTCCAGGAAACAGCTAAAGGCAACATAGATAAGACCTATCTCCACTGGGCCTCAGAAGTCCCTCATTTAACTGATTCGATAAAACCCCAGATCTCCCTCTTTTTCTTTGAGAGTCTTCATTCATGGATGTTCTCCTTACTGCAATAGCCTGAATAAAACCATCCCCTTAATTATACAGGACATTTTGTCTTTGACAGTTTGCTCTCATGACTCAGATTAGACCGGGCCTCTCCCTTCAGATCCTCCTTTACCTCACCCTGGTCATGGGACTGGCAACTGGGTGGCCCAGTGGTGTGTCAGACTCTTGGTCTCCTGTGTTCCAGACTCTTGTCCATTGATAGCACAGTAAGGATTTGATTTTGATTCTTGCTTGATTTCTAGTGCCAGCTTCCTCTGATTTTATGATCTGACCATTTGTGGTCTCTGTAAATGGATTGAAGGTTTATAGAGATCTTTTCTCTGCTGGGTGAGAGAGGACAGATAATCCAGCTTCTTATCCTTCTTTGTTTGTGTGTCAATTTGTCTAATCGATTAAGAATTTGTCCCTAATGAGAACAGCTCTTTGAAATGAACCAGTGAGTTTTGTATTTCTGTGTTTATGCTTGACCCATGGCTGAAACTTTAAAATTGAAGCTATAAGCTCTCCATCTGTATCTGTAAGTATATGTCTACAAGTTTATAATAAATGTCTATATCCAGGTGGTATTAACAAATTAGAGTATAAAATTTCTTAAAAGAGCTCCATTCTGATTGGCTTAGAGATAAATAAGCACTTACACAGATTGAATATTCCTGAAGTTCCCACATGATACAGAGAGGTTATAGCTTTGGGTCTGTTAATAAACTTGTTGATTTTTTGCCACTTTGAGAAATTACACTAAAGGGGATGTGTTTTTGTTAAGAAAAAAGGAGAGTAGTTTTGTCCTAAAGTAAAATGACTGACGGTTCAAGATTAAGAAATAGGAGAGTTTAGGATGAAACCTGAATAGTTATGAAAAGTTGTAGAAAGTCTGCAGAAAGGGAATTTTACCTGCCACAGTCAAAGGAGGCTAAGGTTTATGACTTATTTATAAAATTTTCCAAAAAGAAGTTTTAGTGTCAATTGCTGTACTGATAAAAAACTAGAATTTGGTTTTCTCTTGATTAAAATGACACAATTTTCTGAGATGATTGGTCTGCTCTTGACAACAGCTTGTAAAAGGTTATTCTTACCTTCTGTGTGGTCTGCCTAGATAACAAAGATTCTGTATATTATAAGAGCAATTTCCTACTCTTGATGTTGACTTTGTCATGTCCTTGATTATTTAAGAGAACAAAGTTTTCTCACTTTTGAAAGAGCTAAGTCAGGGTTCTTGACCACCACTGTACCACCTATGTTTCCTTTTTAAATCTGTTGCTGTCACTTTGATTAAATGAGTAGCCAAGTATTATTCTCGGTAACTTACGATCCTATTTTAACCAGTATTCAAATCTCCTGACAACTTTTGATATTTTGCCTTTCCTAAGTCGAATCCTAAATGATATCTTTTACTTTCAAGGCTGTCTTTAAGATTTCCCAGAGAGCCCCCAGAAAATCACAAGCAATTTGTTTTTTCACCTTGTAAAAAGAGAGGTGCTGAAAATAATTAGGTTTATTTGATATGTTACGATTGTTGAGTTGCATGGAAAACATTGTCAAATGAGAAAAGATACTTAACCTTCTCTAGGTTAAATGGGTATGGATAAAATATTATTAATATGAATATTTTGAAATGATATGCCCCATCTTTAAATTATCCTAATGTGAGAGCGCTTACTGTTTTCTGCTGGGACTCTCATTGACATAATTAAATTTATTTTAGGACCTCAGAAGACATTTTTGTTTTCAGGAATCCATTCTCCAAACACTCTTGGGAAGGACAATGGCTTAAATTATTTTCCAAGAACAAGGCCCACCATGATCTGGCCCCTCTCTCACCTCTGAACCTCTTCTCACACATTCCATGCTTGAAGCAACTGAAATTCTTTGAAGTTCCCCAAGCGTCGAATGTTATTTCACCCAATCATGCTTTGACCCAGGCTGAGACACACACTCATCCAATCTGGCAAACTCTTACCATCTTTCAGGATCCAAGTCAAAGCATCCTTCTTAGAAAGCTCCCTTCCCTGTGCCTTTCGGGCAGGGATGCCCACTCCTTCCTCCACAACCCCTGGTATTTACCTCTAGTTCTGTACCTGCCATGCTCTCCTGGAGAGGTCTTCTCCATGTCTGTCTCTGCAGTACATTCTTAGCCCCTTGAAGACAGGGTCTTATTTAATTCATGCTAGCATATGGCTTGCATATAATTAGCCCTCGAGAAATACTGGGTTTGTTGAATTAATGTACAACTGATTGAATTAAAATGGGAGTCCAATTCACATTGGGATAGTGAAGAAAGAGAGGGGCATTTGAAACAGGAAGGGTGGGATGTTCGATCTTGACTTTTTACCTAGTGCGGGTCTCACATAACTTTTATAGCCATAATAAGAAAGAAGAGAAAAGAAAAAGCTTCAGAGTTAATAATATCTTGCTGGCAAACTGGGTCATAGTGAAGCTGGGGGTATTCAAATTGTTCTTCTCTCTAGGGAGGCACACTACATAAATTAATACACTGAACCATGGCCTGAAGGGCCCTGAGGCTTTAATAAATAAAGAGCTGCACTGGGCCAAATAAGAACATAACACTGCCAAATGTCCCGATGTCTCAGTTACAATAACAATGTTTCCTGGGCCCAGGCCAGAGAGCAGCTCAGAGAACATTAAAGAATTTTTGTGCTCCTCTTAAATTCCTCTTTGATTGAAGAGACAACTTTGGCATCTCCCAAAAGCAAAGTAGACATCTCCAGTCTGCTTAAGGTTCCTTCCTGACTCCAGCTTGAAAAGAAAGCCTATTTCTGGAGACTTTCTCTCTGCGCTGTTTTCTCCTCTGTGACTTCTCCATTTATTTAGGACAAAAAACCAGCTGGTGTTAAAGGGATAATTCTGCTGAGTATGGTAGGGTCTTTGTGAACAAGATCTCTTTTATAGAGAAACAGAGGGTAATTCTTGGGATGAATTCCCCCTACTCCACTACATAATATCAGAATATTTGAGTAAGAAGGGACCTTAGAAGTTATCTAATCTCTTATTTTAAGGATAAAAAACTAAGATCCAGAGTGGTGATCAAACTCGCTCAAGGTCAGAGAGCAGGGCAAAAATTGGTTTAGCATTCCAGTGTGGTACTTTACTCATTCAGCACTCCCTGTTCTTTGAAATATCTCTAACTTTGAATCGGAAGATTGAAAAAAAAACTTGGAAAAGAATGAAAATTTCAAAGGATCGAAATTTCACCATTTACAGCACCATGGATGGAATCGGAGGGCATTATGCTAAGTGAAATAAGTCAGACAGAGAAAGACAAATACTGTATGCTATCACTTATATGTGGTACCTAAAAAATAAACAAACTAGTGAATATAACAAAAAAGAAGCAGACACACAGATATAGAGAACAAACTAGTGGTTACAGCGGAGGGGTGGGGAGGAGAAACATAGAGGTGGAGGAATGGAAGGTACAAACTATTGAGTGAAAGATAGGCTACACGAATGTACTGTACAACACGGGGAATATACCCAATATTTTGTAATAACTGTGCGTGGAGTGTAACCTTTAAAAATTGTATTTAAAAAACTTACTAGGAAATATACACAATAAAATATTGATCACAAAACAAGAAGCTACTGCAGTAAGTAATCCATATGGGAGATGATGCGTCTGAAATAAGGAGGGATGGCAGAAATGAAGAGGCAAAGACAGGGACTTCCCTGATGGTCCAGTGGTTGACTCCATGCTTCCACTGCAGGGGGTGTGGGTTCGATCCCTGGTCCGGGAAATAAGCTCACGCATGTTGCCACATGGCCAAAAAAAAAAAAAAAAAAAGAAGAGGCAAAGACAGATGAGACATATATAGGAGGTGGACCCAAAGGGCTGTAGTGATGGATTGGATGAGTAGAGAGGGAGTGATCAGAAACTAGCCAGCCACAGACAGTCTCTAGAGCAGCGTTTCTCAAGGCTTCCTCGGCACCATGGATATTTTTAGCCAGACAAGTCTTTGTTAGGAGGAAGCGTGTAGCTGTCCCAGACATTTTAGGATGTTTGGCATCATCACAGGTCTTTACCCACTAGATTCCAGTACCACATCCTGCCTCTCCCGAGTTATGACAACCAAAAGTGTCTTAAGACATTGCCAAAGGTCAGAGTGGGATTGCAGAGGGGAGCAAAATCGTCACCAGTAATGTTTCTCAACACTTGGTCTGAAGACCAGCAGCTTTGGCATCACCAGGAACCTTGTTAGAAAGGCACTTTCTAGAGCCCCAAACCAGATCTACTAAGTCAGAAACTCCAAGGTGGAGCCCCACAAGCTTTGTTTGAATGAGCCCTCCCAGGGAACTTTGGGAACCAGTGGTACCAGAGAGGAGGGAGGAGGATGAGGTTGAGGTTAGAGGCTATGGACTGGATGGGGTACTTCAGACCCAAAGAGGGTGTGTCCTAGATGGAGATTAGGTGACTCCTAGTCACCCTGGCTAAAACAGGTCTGATCACTTTTTCCTGAAGCTTGGGTGTAAGGGATGGAGAGAGAGTTAGAAGATCATGCAGGGTCCAAAGATGGTGATTTACTTTTCGGACTTGGCTTAAATATGCACACAAGTGTAGTCCAAAGAGCCAGCCAGGACAGGGCTTAAAAGCTGCAAAAGGGAGAAGTAGGTCTGAGAGAGAGTAGTTCAGAAGAAAGTGAAGTTCACGGGTAAACAATGCAAAACATCAAAGAACACAGTGGCCAGGACCATTATGTCGTTTAGACCACAGTCTCAGCGGAGAGGTATGGACAAGTTCATTATTCAGGTTCAAAGTCAGCCTTGGCAATGTGCCTGGATCCTGCAAGGGTCTCAGTGAAGACTCAGGCCTGGTCTACATTCATGCAAAATACCTACCTTTTCAGGCCAAGGACAAAGAACTGAGTCCTCAATTATTCAGACATACCAATTAAAAGGGTTTCCTTTGTTTAATGAGTTTCATTGCTCAAATTAAGAAGTTCTTTTCCCACCTTATCGATCCATTTATCTTGCACACAGATCCCGCTTCAGTGGCCTAGAAACTTCCAGTTCATAAATCACCGTAGAGTCCTGGACTCTTGGTGTGAGAGAGTACCTTAAGAGGTGAGCCGGCCTCTGCCCTCTCTTTGGGCAGGTAAGGCCTATTTATGCCCACCTTCACAGGTAATTCAACTGAGTGCCCAAGAGAGAAAGAGATTTGCTCGAGGAAACAGAGTCACCTTGTTCGTATGTTAAACATTAAATGATAGTGCTTGATACTGATGACTCCGTGGCGGGGTGTCCGAGCGTTATCAGGGCATAGTCCATAACTGACAATTACAGGATGGTGAATACAAATCCCGAAACAAACAATGCTGTTGAGAAAACAGCTAGTTAATGCTACACAACTGGAAAGACCCCATGGACCAAAGAGGTAAATTCTCAGGCTATTCGTTGCACTCACAGCTCCCTTAGGGACCTCCTTCCAGTGAATCATCATATTGGTGCCCTCTGAGCCTCTTTTCCTCCTAACCTCGGCAGATAGGATAAGAAGTAGACACCTGATCTAAGCACAACCAGGTTACAGGCTCTGCAAAATCTCTGTTCAAACAGAGACTTCACTGATCAGCTGGACCAATCAGATTTCCTCTCTTTGGACTTTGAAATGCAGCTGAAAGCAGAAAGGTGGTTAGTTGGCAACGTGAGCCCAGTAGAGACAGGCTTGGAGAGAGGAGAAAGAAACCTTGTCACACTGATGATGGAGCCCTAGAGTAAGGCTCAGCATGATCTAGGCACTGGGGTTGCTTTGGATTCGGAGCAAACCCTGAGCTCCTGACTCTGGAAGCCCAGTTGCCTCAGGATCCTGGTACTGTTGCTGTTCCTGGGTTAACATAAGAACAAACGTAAGACTATGATTCCAACCAAACCAAACCAAAAAACAAAACAAAACAAACAAACAAACTTTCTTCCTTCCTTGAGGGATCTGGAATCTCTGTTGCTTACAACCAGATATGCCTGGCCAGGCATTCCACTCTAGAACCCCCATCCCTGGTGCAGCCCCAGCACATACATATCCTAAAATGAGGCCAGAGAATCCCAAGCAAAATCTCCATGTCCTAGTCCATAGAAAACCTTCTATCAAAGGAATATGTTCAGAGGGAAGGAAGGCCAGCTGATCCATGGTTGTCCTCTGTACTTGCAGTACAGACAATGCAGCTAAGGTTAGTGATAATAGTAATGTCTGTGGAGGAGAGGGTAAGAGGCAGTGTCTAGCCAGCAGGATTCTCAACAAAGTTTCCAGTAACATACTTACCCCTTTTCCTTCCATCAACCAATGCTGGGTGGGCAAGGTCTGTTCTTTGCCCTCAAGAACTCACTGTCTAGTGGGAAAACAAATATGCAGGCAAGAAAATGCGATACAATGTGATAGGTGCTCTTATTGTTGCAAATACAGGGGAAGTGAGAGGATACATTGAAGACAGGAGGGAGGAGAGGGCCGTTCCCGCAGAGAGAAGGTCATGTGTAGAGTCCTGGAGGCAGGAAGCGTGGCAAGTCTGGGGAATGGCAGCCAGTGCACTCCGGGAAGGCACAGGATGAGGAAGCTGGGGAATGTCAGAGACGGATGGGGCCAGGGCAGGTCACGATGAAACTCATCAGAGATTCCCAAACTTCCTCACTTCCCTGCTCTCTCAGCATGTGAGTTACTTTTTCATGGGGCCCTGAGGCCAAAAGAAATATCTAACAATTCCATGTATTAAGTAGTTGGGTTTAAACAGTTGAATAGGTATTTATGTCCTAACAATTATTGCCGCTCAAAAAAATACACATAAAAGAAAAATGCATGTTTCCGTTCTATTCTTAAAAGATCACGATTAATTATGAACAGGATACATGTACCTGTTGGACACGGCACAGTTTCTCAAAACTGGAAATCAGGTTGGACTCTGCCATCTCATTTTCTGCTTCACCTTGAATTTGGGTGATATTTCCTTTTCATCACCGATACCACCCGAAACCCAGCTTGGCAAAGTCATAATGTTATCAAAAAGAACGAGTTGGGTGGAATGCTGAACTGTGAGCTTTCTCAGGCTGGCGTCCCTCAATGTCGAGGACTGCTGCCTTTCCCTCAAAGAATGTAAAATATCCTATGTGCTCTGAGGCACCCCAGAGCCCAATACGGGAATCCTGGGACTATGATATGGTTCCTGGTTTCCAAAAGAGGTACAGCAATGAAACCACAAAACTGTAAACTTGGAGTTAATACCAGGATACTAAGCAATTGTTGATACGATTGGTGAAAGATAGAGGAACTCCTTGGACACAGGCAAAGTAAATGGGGAGAAGGAACACAGGAAGGTAGAGATGATAGCGAAGGAGATCCTGTGCGCCGGTGAGGTTATTATTAACCCTCTCTGAACGGTTTTGGTTTCTGTTACCCCATAATAACACTCAGTCTGGGTGGAAGGAGGAAGGATGTGGGCTCGAATCAGTCAGCCCCCTCCCAGGTCTGAACGACCCCCTCAGTGAAGGAGATAGAGGAGAGAACGCCTGACCTTTATTCACGGGAGACGAGATACAGTCAAAAGAGCGATGCCTTGAAAAGAAAGGGGCATGAGAGCCCTGGAGAGAGAGGGGCATTTTCCTGTCACTTGGACAGTGGTAGCATTATTGAGTCCCTGCCCACGTTGCCTCTGACAGGAATTGTCTCTCTGGGCCTCCTGAGGAATGGGTAGAGATGCCCCTAGTAAGAACAGGCAGAGGGCTGCATGGAATGATTAGAAAGTCACATCAACTCCCCAGCCCTAGACCAAGAAGAACCTCCCTACAGGCCTGCCACCAAGCCTGAAATGCTCTCCATTGTCACAGTGCTTTTGATTTGGGGCACTGGGTCTTCAGGGTTCTTCTGTTAAAATAGAAAGGTGCTATTTAGGGAGGACAAAGCATGAAGCCAACAGTGTTTGTCCAAATTTTAGCTCAGATTGGCTAATGGTTAGCCAATATAATCTAATGAATTATCTAAAAATACATTCTTCTGTATCTAATGTCACCTATTCCTATAAGATGGATTATCCCAAGACTCAGTGGCTTAAGACCAAGTAAAAATTATCTCACAGTCTGTGTGGGTCAGACATTTGGGAATGGCTTAGCTGGCAGTTCTGGCTCATTCTCTCATGAGAATGTAGGTGAGATCTGGGCTGGAGCTGAAGTCCTATGAAGCCTTGCATGCTTCCAGGATGACTCACTCATGTGGCTCTTTCAGTTCCTTACCACACGTACTTCTCTCGGGGCTGTATGAGTATCCTCACAACATGGCTGCTGGCTTCCCCTCAAGCGTGAGTGATCCAAGAGAGAGAGCAAGGAGGAAGCTACAATGCCTTTTATGACCCAGTCTCAGAAGTTATGCTCTCTCACTTCTGGCATACCCCATTCCTTGGGATATAGTCACCGAGTCCAGGCCACACTCCAGGGGTGGGTAATTAAGCTCCATCTCTTGAATGCAAGAGTATCAAAGATTTGTAGGCATATTTACAACTCACCACAGCTAATCACCTAGCAGCCATAAAGAGAAGGGGGATGATACAGGTAAGGATAGTTTTTAATAGCTTTCCTGTAGTATATTTGACATAACCATATCATCCACCAATGTAAGGTGTACAATGCAGTGGGTTTTAGTACAATCACAGTGCTGTGCAGCCATCACCACTAATTCCAGAACATTTGCATCACCTCAGAAAGAAACCCTGTGGGCTTCCCTGGTGGCGCAGTGATTGAGAGTCCGCCTGCAGATGCGGGGGACACGGGTTCGTGCCCCGGTCCGGGAAGATCCCACATGCCGCGGAGCGGCTGGGCCCGTGAGCCATGGCCGCTGAGCCTGCACGTCCGGAGCCTGTGCTCTGCAATGGGAGAGGCCACAGCAGTGAGAGGCCTGTGTACCTCAGAAAAAAAAAATAATAAAAGAAACACTGTAATCATTAATGGTCACTCCTCATTCCTCCCACTGGCCCAGCCCTAGGCAACCACTAATCTACTTTGGGGATTAGGTTAGATTTTTAAATTTTTAGTTGTTTTAGTTTAATTTTTTATTTTTATACAATTCTTTTAAAATGTATTTATTTATTTTTGACTGCATTGGGTCTTCATTGCTGCACGTGGGCTTTTCTCTAGTTGCAGAGAGCGGGGGTTACTCTTTGTTGCAGTGCGTGGGCTCTAGGCACGCGAGCTTCAGCAGTTGCGGCTCACGGGCTCTAGAGTGCAGGCTCAGTAGTTGCGGCACGCAGGCTCAGTAGTTGCGGCATGCAGGCTTAGTTGCTCCACAGCACATGGGATCTTCCCAGACCAGGGCTCGAACCCATGTCCTCTGCATTGGCAGGCGGATTCTTAACCACTGCGCCACCAGGGAAGTCCTATTTTTTATACAATTTTTAAAGGTTACTTTCCAGTTACAGTTATTACAAAATATTGGCTATATTCCTCGCGTTGTACAGTCCTTGAGCTTATCTTACACCCAGTTGTTTGTATCTCCCACCCCCTCCACCCCTACATTGCTCGTACCCCCTTACTGGTAACCACTAGTTCTTCTCTATAGGGGACTGCTACTTTTGATAGGTGGTTAGTGAAGAAGAAAAGCTCAGAATGGAGTTCTATCCTGGTCTCCCATCTTGGAAGGCTGGTCAGTGGAGGGCAGGCAGAGGCAGGAACCCTAATGAGATAGTGATAGAGATATTGCCAGGCCTACCTGTGTGCTACAGACAGCAGTCAGAGCTCACTCAGGACTTCTCACCAGCAGCAGCCCGAGCACAGACACTGCCTAGTGAACATGATCTGCCTGGTGGTCTTTAGTGAGGACTGAGAAGCAGACCAGCAACCTGAGGATTGTGATGCCTTGTAGGGGGGAACAGGGGCCTGAATGGAGTGCTACAGGTTGAGAGATGCTGGATCTAGGATCAGATACAGCTGTGTTGGGATCCCAGCTCTGCTATTGACTAGCTTGTGTCTCTAGTCAGATTGTATAAATTTATTGAAATTGAGGCTTCCTTGGAGGATAGTACAGATTCTCCTTTTGATTCCTCCCTGCCTACCAGTTCCTGAGACCTACTACAGAAGTACCAAACTTTCAGTTTAGCTGTAAGAATTCGAAATATCTGGAATATACTTAGCTTGCGTACCTTGCATATACTATGTCTTCAATAGAGGATGGTTATTACTATTATAATTCACAAGGTTGCCTGGAATCACTTGGATTTAGGCTGGGAGTCTCAGCATTTCGGGATAGAAATGCAGGTAAGTCAAATCTCCCTTGGATTACCTTTCTCCAGCATGGGACATATGAGGCCCTCTCTTGCCACCCCTGGGGATGTTTCAAATCTTTCTTTCGAATGGAGGATGAATCTGAGAAGCTGTTTTGCTCTCACTGCACTTAGAAATATAGCAAGAGCTTAGAAATACCATGTAAGTTTATACATTTATATAAAAGTGGGTTGCTTCCTTTTTGAATGCACATCATCTCATAAACACATGTATACACAACTGCACTGCTCTGCAGTGTTAGCAGAAAAAAGTTCTACAGTTCAAACAACAAACCAACAAACAAGCAGCTTAGCCCAGCTGCACAGGCAGTACGGAAGGAAGGCACGTAGCTGGACAGGCTCTCCTCCTGGGCTCCTTTCCAGACCCGTGCACGGGCTAGGGTGGTGTTAACACTACCCTCTGCTGCCCTGCTTGGCACCACCAACATCAGACATACCTCACGGCAGAGGAGCACCAGGGGGAGGACCTGCAGTCTGAAAAAAGAGAAAACAAGCTGCTCCTCTAGCATCCTTCCTCCCCGAGGCCAGCAGTGCCCTGGCACTGCACGGGCACAGAGGGTTTACACACGCCTCCACATCCTTCCTTCCTTGCATGCGGGCCATGGCTCTTTAGGGAGCCCCTGAACAGGCCACTTTTCCTGACTTCCCATCTCACTTGTGTACGCCAGCCATCCAGTCACCACCAGGTCTCCACGTTTTATTTCCTTCATAGCAGTACACATCCAAATCTTTTGTTTGTTCACTCGCCCCACACCATGTGAACATAAGCTCCAGTGGTGCCAGGGAATTTGCCATCTTTCCACCCAGTGTCCCTGGGTGATGCACGGCAGACATTGGGCAAATATTGCTGAAAGAATGAGTAGAACCATCCAGCATTCAGCATCTTATAAAGCCCTCTCTCATGTGTGATCTCATTTGATGCTTCCCCAAACCCGTGAGAAAGCCATTTTTATTGCCTTTATTTTATAGATGAGGAAACAGAGGACTGTACGCCTTGAATGACTTGTCTAAAGCCACACAGCTGGTGAGAGAGGGAGCTGGAGTCTGAACGAGCTTCTTCAGATCCATTGTTCTTTTTACCAAATCCTGCTACTATTCTGTGTGCCCCATGATGGTGTCCCTACTTCCAGAAAGATTCCTACCCCCCGGACCCCTGTTTAAGACTGTGAACTACTAACACCATGTTTTTTCCCTCAACGGGAATTTTCATCTCGCATGATCATGTCTCATAAGAAGGCCACCAAAGAGAAAAGTGTCCGGGTTGTCATAAGTTTAGATGCATGATGCTTTCCATGCATTTTTAAAAACTGCCTTTAAGAATTCATTGGAATTGATATGGAGTTATCTCCAAAATATAAATGAAAAAAGCAAGATGCAGTACACTGTGCTACTGCTTGGGTAAAAAGGGAAGGGAGATCATTCAATCCAGAAAATGGTATTTACCCAAGTGAGCTGAAACCTTATGTCCAC
Organism: Stenella coeruleoalba; assembly: GCF_951394435.1. Classification (NCBI taxonomy): domain Eukaryota; kingdom Metazoa; phylum Chordata; class Mammalia; order Artiodactyla; family Delphinidae; genus Stenella; species Stenella coeruleoalba. Next base: position 33,390,346 of record NC_137151.1, on the reverse strand, counting down.
ACAAGGACCTGCACACAGATGTTTACAGCAGCTTTATTCATAACTGCCAATACTTGGAAGCAACTGAGATGTACTTCAGTAGGTGAATGGATAAGTAAATTGTGGTACATCCAGACAATGGAATATTACGTAGTGAAAAGTTACATGCACCCCAATGTCCATAGCAGCACTAGTTGTAATAGCCAAGACATGGAAGCAACCTAAATGTCTACCAACAGGTGAATGGATAAAGAAGATGTGGTATATTTCTATACAATGGAATATTACTCAGCCACAAAAAGGAATGGAATAATGCCATTTGCAGCAACATGGATGGACCTAGAGATTATTATACTAAGTGAAGTAAGTCAGACAGAGAAAGACAAATATCATATGATATTACTCATTTGTGAGTAATCTAAAAAAATGATACAAATGAACTTATTTACAAAACAGAAATATATTCACAAACATAGAAACAAACATGGTTACCAAAGGGGATAGCGTGGGGAGGAGGGAGAGAGATAAATTAGGACTTTGGGATTACCATATACACACTACTATATATAAAACCAGTAAACAACAAGGACCTACTGTATAGCAAAGGGAACTACACTCACTATCTTGTAATAACCTATAATGGAAGCGAGTCTGAAAAAGAATATGTATGTATATATGTATAACTGAATCACCTTGCTGTACACTTGAAACTAACACAACATTGTATATTAACTATGCTTCAATTTAAATAAAAAACATGGAGGAATCAAATGCATATTACTAAGTGAAAGAAGCCAATCTGAAAAGGCTGTATACTATATGATGCCAACTATGTGACGTTCTGGAAAAGGTCAAACTATGGAATGATGAATAGGGAAGCACAGAGGAGTTTTCGGTGAGTGAAACTGTTCTGTGTGACACTATAAAGAAGGATACGTGACAGTACGCATTTGTCAAAACCCATAGAATGTACAACACCAAGAGTGAACCCTAATGTAAACTATGGTCTTTAGGTGATGAGTGATGTGTCAACGTCGGTTCATCAATTGACACAAATGTACCACTCTGGTGGAGGATGTTGATAATGGGGGAGGCAGTGCATGTGTGGTGAAGGGGGTTATATGAGAGATCTCTGTACCTTTCAATTTTGCTGTGAACCTAAAACTGCTCTAAAACATAGTCTATTTTTTAAAAGTTCAAAAATTTAAAACTAAAATTGAAAAGGGAGGGGAGAGAATACTTATACGTGTTTGCTCATATATGCGTTAAATATTTCTGACAGGATATGAAAGAAATTAATTACATTAGTTGTTTCCAGTGAAGTAATTAGGTGCCTGGAGTCAGGGGTGTGTAGCCTTTTGTTCCTTTAAAATTTTACAGCATGTGACTGTGTTATATACTCAAAAATAAAATACCTCACTGATAGAAACCACAACCACACCCAGTGTCTGCTTTTGTTTAAGTCTAGTGACAGGTGAGTTCTGAATACCCAATTTGGGTTTCCCTTGACTTTCCACCAAAAAAAAAAAAAAGGGCAGAGCAGCAGGATCCTGGCAGGGGACCAAGGGCAGCTCCCATGTCAAACTCTCCCTCGCAGACCCACCCAGACAAATGCGGTCCCGGCAGGAAGTATGGCTCCTGGCATGGTAAGTGGATGTACCTCTTGGAGACCCCCAGGCCACGTGCTCCGACTCCTTTTTCACCCTCCAGTCCCCAGAAGTAGAGACTGGGGCTAAGGCAGGCATTCTGGGGAGCAGTTGTTTCCCTAAGCATGCTTTCTAAGTGCTTCTTCAGTATTTTTTCCCGCCAGGTAATTTGTGGATATGTTAGTTGTTAGAACTGTGATGAAAAAAATTTTCACAAGAGCACATGACATCAGACAAAGTAGGCCAGGGGAGCTGCTGCTCTTTTCTTTCACCTGTTCACTCTTCCATCAACTACCAAGCACACAGCCGTGACACCCCCAGCGCCTTCCTGCCCCCTGCCTCTAAGGTGAGAGCCTGGCCATTCCCTCTGCTTGGCTCCCACCGCCAGCTTTTCCCTCTTTTAAGGACAAAATGGTGAGAATTACACACAAAAAGTTAAGATCTCCTTTTTCCCTTCTGGTCTCTCCTGTTTTAGACGACTGGCAACACTTCCGTCCTGTCCTGGATTTTAAAGCCCAGCAGCTTGCAGAGGCTTTCAGAATCGATGGCAGATGATTTCCTATTTACTGCAAGTCCTCCTCCGTAGGAGGTAAGAGCAAGCTGTGGCCTCGCCTGCCACTCAAAGACGCCAAACATTCCCCAGAGATTCCTTAACCAGCCAGCTCCCTGTCCGCTCAAGCATCAATTAAGTGCCGGCTTTCAGGCACCGGCACTTGAAGAAGGGGAACAATCAATCAATCCGAAAGTATGTACCATTGTCTGAGGAAGTCTTGATTCCAACAGGGGAGGCGTACATCATACTTTAAAAAAAAAAAACAAAAAACCAAACATAATAACATAGTGCAGTAGCAGCAGAAGCTTAAGTACGCGACTAATTACAGATAGGGAAGCAGATGGCCTCAGCCTCGTGGAATAGATAAGGAAAACCTCCGCTGAGCAAGGTTCAACAGACAGCTCTGATAGGCCCGTGGCAGATGGAAGAAAGGCAGGCTTTATCTACCGTCTTATCGGTCCTCCCCACTCTTTCAAGGCTGGAGAAGCTCTCACTCATTAGCATGTCAGAGCCACAGGCTTAAACAAAGACAAAGGCCCTCACCTTTCTGGCAACTTGAAATACGGAGAGAGAGGGTAAGAGACATTGAGTGAAGGAAATGAAATGCCACTTTGAGCTATTTCCCCTGCGCTTCCTATTCGGAAGCATTTCACCCAGGTGACTGTCTCTGACTGTGTGTATCCCACTGACGGAGCTTGGGAAATGTTGGTCTTGCATATCTCCTTCACCTTGATTCATGTGGTTGTCAGAATCACAGCCCCCAAACACGTCCTTGTCTTAATCCCAGGGGCCTGTGAATATGTTACATACATGGCAAAAGGGAATGAAGAGAGCAGGTGGAATTAAGGCTCTTAACCAGCTGACCTGAAGAAAAGGAGATGATCCTGGATTGTCTACGTGGGCCAGTGTCACCACACGGTCCTTAAATATGGAAAAGGGAGGCAGAAGAGTCAGTGTCAGGGTGATGCAGTCTGAGAAGGACTCAAACAACCATTGGTGGCTTTGAAGGTGAAGGAAGGGGCCATGAGCCCAGGACTGTGAGCAGCCTCTAGAAGGTGGAAAAGGCAAGGAGAAGAGTTCTCCTCTAGACTCTCCAGAAAAGAACACAGCCTTGTTGACACCTTGATATTAACCCAGTGAGATCCACTTTGGACGTCTGCTCTCCAGAACTGTAAAATGATCCATTTGGGTTGTTTTCGACCATCAAGTTTGTGGTAAGTTGTTACAGTTGCAACAGGAAGTGAATAGAATTAGAAAATCAGATCCTGCTTGACGCAGGTTAGGGCGGGACCTGCCTCCAGGGCCATCCTGGAGGGGGTCAGCTACATCATCATCATTCACAAATGAAGATCAAAAGAAAGCAAATTCCACCCACTGGCTCTGAACTGGGGCAGCAGGAAGGTTTGAGAAGGAGTCTCTGACCTTTGGCTTCTAATGTCTTGGGGAGAAATGAAATTAAATAGTGCTCAATACTCATAAGAGGACATGACTGGAGCATTTGCTTAGAGGTCTGGGTACTAAGTGTTGGAAAGAAAGTCGTGGTAAGAAAGTACTGCGTAAACTCAGGTGGCAGAAGCAGACCAGGCTTTGGCCTGAAGGTTGGGAGGATCTAGAGAGATGGAGTCAGGAGAGGATGCTGAGGGGTCCCCAGGAGCTGGAGAGCTCTAGAGGGGGCGGTGCTTAGCCACTCTTCAGAAAGAGCCACCTTGGCCTGAAGGATTCACTCACACATGACACAGAGTCTCCCCTGAAGCTCTGAATTCCTTGCAAATTACAAAACTAAACCTTATGGATTCATCAGAAGGGGGTAATGACTGCTGAATGGTGCGACTAGTACAACTTTAAAAAATTCAGCAGAAACTCATTACTAATTCATTCCTAGAATCAGCTTTTTAAAATCCCTATTTTCAGTGCTCATGAGCTACGGAATGGGGCTTCACAGGCTGTTTATTTTTCTCCCAGAGGAAAGGCAACACATAATGAGTCCAAGCCTCTCTTTATTTCTCAACCCTCCCCCAGCTGACTCCATCTTCTTTCCCCAGGAAAACTGTGGGGAGTGCGGAGAGGAAGCCGGGCCAGCGTTGGATGAAACCCAGAAAAGCATTTCTTGCCCATCAGTAGAGGTGACCCCTGCTTACTGAAACAGGAAGCATGACCCCCAGAGGGGGTGGTGGCCTGAGATGGAACAGGTTGGGGGAGGAGGGAATGGGATACCTGTGACAGCCAGAACAATTCTAAGCGACACACTCTGGGTTCCCTTTAGCTGGAATCCAACCCTTAGCTTTGGAAACTCTAGAAGCGGAGCTCATGTCTGTTCACACTTTTCACCCCACTGCAACCACCCATCCCAGTGCCAAGTAGAATGCTGGGGACAGAAGGACATTCCACTGAACCCTTGCTGAATTGCACGGGATTGAAGAGGCAGCCAAGGTCTTCTTTCCCTCCCAGCCACTGTGACTGAAGATCTCTCTTGCAGCTGACTCCAGACCTCTCTCTGTACCAGGTCACAGGGGTTTAAATGAGACCATGTAGCACTAATGTAAATTGCAGAAGGTGTCATTCAATGAATGCTTCCAATTGCAACACTACCGGATGGCTAATTTGGGGTGTAATCTAACTTCTGAGGAAAGCAAATTTATGATAACTGAACTTGTCTCCTGTTCTAACCATACTCCTCCAGTTTCTCTCCCTCTTCCCTACAGACCCACTGAATGAGTCGGCCCTCTGCGAACACCAGATTCTTTGGGGTTATTCCTCTGCCTGGAATGCTCTCCCTGTACCCTCTTCCCCACCTCTCTGGCAAATTGCCATTCATTTTTGTAAGACTCTATTTCAGTCTCATCTCTCCCAGGAAGCTTTTCCTGATGCTCCAGGTTGGGTTAGATGCCTCTTCCCCAGGCACCTCTATTGACTGTCAACTTGTTTCAAGCATGGTTAATACTCTCACCTTCAGGGATTGTGTCGTTCATCTTTGTATCGCCACAGCCTAACAAAATGCCTGGCATGTAATAAACTCTCTGTAAATGTCTATTGAATGAATGACCCAGTATTAACAGCTACTATTTATTGAACATATTTCACTCTGGGCATTGCATTATGCTAAGCCTCACATGTATACTATCTCATTTAGTCATCTCAACAGTCATATAAAGGTCCATTGACAGATGAATGGATGAAGAAGATGCGATACATATACACAATGGAACATCACTCAGCCACAAACAAGAATGACATATTGCCATTTGCAGCAACATGGATGGACCTAGAGATTATCTTACTAAGTGAAGGAAGTCAGACAGAGAAAAACAAATGTCATATGATATCATATATGTGGACTCTAAAAAAATAGTACAAATGAACTTATTGACAAAACAGAAACAGACTCAGACATAGAAAAGAGACTTATGGTTACCAAAGGGGAAGGAGGTGGGGGGATGATTTGGGAGTGTGGAATTAACAGATGCACACTATGATGTGTAAAATAGATAAACAACAAGGATTTACTGTACAGCACAGAGAACTAGGTTCAATATCTTGTCATAAACTATAATGGAAAAGAATTAAAAAATATATATATATTAATATATGTATATTTATAAATAGATATGTATGTACACATATATATGTATAACCAAATCACTTTGTTGTACACCTGAAACTAACACAATATTCAACTATATTTCAATTTTTAAAAAAGTAAATTTGCCCTTCCATTTTATAGATTCAGGAACTGGGGTCTGAAGAAGTTCAATAATCTCCCCAAGTTTACCCAGCCAGTCAGTGGAAAAACCAGCATTCAAACTTAGAAGTTTTATCAGATTCTCTGTGGGGTCTCCTAAGGTTCCCAAAAGGGTTATGGACTACTGCTTTAGTTTAAAATAGAAAAGATCAGGATGATCATGTTATGTTTCCCACTTGTCCTCCAATCCACGCCCTTGATCACGTGAGTCTGCAGTCCCTACCATGAGAGCTGGAGTGATTTTTTGGCTCTACTGATGTTGGGTTTGGCTGTGTGATTTGCTTTGGACAAAGGAACGTTAGTGATGGGAAGTGAGCACAGACTTTCAAGCCATCAGTGGGGCTGGGCTGGTCCTCTGTGCTCCTACTTTTCCCCAAGGGAAGGCATGCCTCAGGGTACCACTGATCTGCGGAGAATAAGGAACGAATAGAGTAGCCCTGGTCCCAGCCATGGCTTGATGCCAACCTAGCTGAGGTAAATCTAGCTGAGTCAGATCTCTCACAATCCACAAATGCCTGAGCAAGAAATCAGTGCTTTTGTTATGCCACTGAGTTTTGACATTGTTTCTTAGGCAACAGCCGATGAAGACAATTAAGAAAGTAACTTTAGAGACATCAAATATAATAATAACGAAGAATATCCTTCCCCAGTGAAGATTAAAAGGGATCTCTAGCTTTTAGAATCATAGGAAAAATAATTTGTTGGTGGTAACTGTGTTGTCCTAGATTGGTTAATTGGGGTACACTGGAAAATGTTTTCCAGGAGAGCTTAATGAAGAGTCATTTTTTCCAGAATTTCTTGCAGAGACTCAGATGTGGTAAGAGAATAAGCTAGAGGTCCTTTAAAAGTCCCTAAAAACCCTGCAGATTTTGCTGGCCTGTAATGGTTTCGAAACAAAGTTTAAAAGTTTTTGAAGTCACATACATATAATTGAAAAAAAATTAAACTGGCAACCTCTTGATTAAGTAGCAAATTGTACTATTTACTTTCTGGCAAGGTTGCTCTTGGGAACAAGGGTACCACTCCGTGCTTAACGTAGGAATATAAGTTAGAGGCCAAAGAAAAGAAAGGATTTGGATTCGGGAAAACTATGCATACATAGATTATGAAAACTTTCGGTATGGTCCCATCACACACAAAATTCCATCGAATTCTCTGCCTTCTAGCAAGTTTCTGCTGATTCGTCAGTGCAAAAAGCCCTTCTCTGGGCTTTCTGGGGAGAAATGTAAAGCTGAGAGGTGAGGTTCATTCCAGGTTCCTCTTCCTGGAGCTTGGCCTTTCTCTGGAGCTGTGTCAGCCTCCTTCTCAGACAACCAGGAGGGAGACTGAATGTTTGCGGTCAACCATGGCAGGCTACTGAAGCGTCCATTGTGTAATAATTACCTCACCTCCCATCCTTCTTTTGCTAACAAGTTTCATGATGATGAACTCATTGGGGGTAGAAAAGGAGACCATCAGCCCTTTAGGAGCTTTTCTTTTTCTAGGGCGATTTTTCTTTAATAAATTGGATGCGTTCCCCTCCCTCTAAGCCCTCAAGTGTACCCAGTGAAAGAATTAAAGAGAATTGTTAAGATTTATAGCAACACAGTCTGACCTACTTTGGAACAAGCACATTCTGGGAAGCAAAAGAGCCTAGCTTTCAACTATCTGTTCTCTTTGTGTCTAAATCCTTCTCTCTTTTAGTAAAGAAGGTCCAAAGATAAACACGGCTTCACTGAGATTTAGAGAATTTCATTCTCTGTGGCAGATCATTGACTAATAAGCTTGATTCTGAGGCGGGTGAAGGCAGTCATGTAAAGGAATCGCCTTTGTAGCTGGGTCAAGGGAGGAGTTTCCATTTCAGCTTTATTAAAAACTCAAAACTCAGGGCAAAAATCTTAGCACTTGCTAAAGCTGACCAAATTGGAAGGATAAACGTGTAACTTTTTCTGAGTGTCTTAAAAACAGAAAGGGAGGGTTGAATTTCAAATGAATAAATGTTACTTGACAGTGTTGTTTGAAGTCTTCTAGAGCAGTCTCTTAAAAAGAGCTATTAAAAAAACCTCACAGACAATGATGGGAAAAACAACAACAACAACAACTATTCCGGGTCCAGAGAATTAGTCAAATGTGTTTGAAGAACTTTCATATCCATGACATTTTAAACTTAATGATCAAAAAGACAGAGTCAGGGGCTTCCCTGGTGGCACAGTGGTTAAGAGTCCGCCTGCCGATGCGGGGGACGCGGGTTCGTGTCCCGGTCCGGGAAGATCCCACATGCCGCGGAGCGGCTGGGCCCGTGAGCCATGGTCGCTGGGCCTGCGTGTCCGGAGCCTGTGCTCCACAACGGGAGAGGCCCCAACAGTGAGAGGCCCGCGTACCGCAAGAAAAAAAAAAAAAAGACAGAGTCAGGGACTTCCCTGGTGGTGCAGTGGTTAAGAATCCACCTGCCAATGCAGGGGACATGGGTTCGAGCCCTGGTCTGGGAAGATCCCACATGCCGCAGAGCAACTAAGCCCGTGCGCCACAACTACTGAGCCTGCGCTCTAGAGCCTGCGAGCCACAACTACTGAGCCCGCATGCCACAACTACTGAAGCCCGTGCGCCTAGAGCCCGTACTCCGCAACAAGAGAAGCCACCGCAACGAGAAGCCTGCGCACCGCAACGAAGAGTAGCCCCCGCTCGCTGCAACTAGAGAAAGCCCGTGCGCAGCAACGAAGACCCAACACAGCCCAAAATAGATAAATAAATTTAGTTTTTTTAAAAAAAGACAGAGTCAGAGTCCACTGCTTCCCAATCAATAAATACCTGAATATATGACCTCCACATCTCATTAGAGGCCTTAGAGCTCCACCAGGGCAGGAATTTGAGAATTGATCATGGGGTGGGGTCAGGGCCAGTTTTCCCTGATGCTTCTTTTCCCTATTCTAGTCTTTAGCAGCGTATTCCTTACATGTATCTCCACCTGCCAAGTTGTCCTGGGTCCAACTCATCCATTGCATTATTGCTCTCTTTCCTTTCCACCCTCCCCAGGATGACAACGATAGGCATTTAGTTACAGTGCACAGTGGCATGTAACTAGAATCTACACGTATTTGGGGAGCAGCTACTATCACAGGTTACTTAGCTTGGTGGGGAAAGCACTGGAAGTATCAGGAGACCTGTGCATGAATGTTCATGACTGTACTGCTGTGATGGTGGCAGTGTCCTAAATGTTCACAAGCCTGAAGATAGGTAAAAATATTATGGAATATTCATAATATAGAATACTACAGAGGCGAAGACATGGGTACATTTTAAAAAATGCTGGATGAAACAAAGTTGCAGAAGGGTCCCAAAGTACGACAGCAAGAATATAAAGTTTAAAATATGGAGAAAATATACCGTAATAGCGTATAGTAGTAAAGGCATGAAGATCCTCATGGGGACAAAAACAACACGTTCAGGACAGTGGTCACCACTTGGGGGTGAGGTGGGAAGAAGGGCAGGAGGTTTCATTTCTATTCTGAAGGTGGGTAGTGGCCGCAAGATATTTGTCTTATTTTCCCATATTTTTTTATATGCCAAAAAAACTTCATTATAATAAAAATATGAGAAAGAGAGTGCTATAGACTGAATGTTTGTGTCCCTCCAGATCTATGTTATATATGTTAAAACCTAACCCCCAGTGTGATGGTGTTAGGAGGTGGGGCCTTTGGGAGGTGATTAGGTCATGAGGGTGGAACCCTGATAAATGGGATTAGCACCCTTGTAAAAGAGGCCACGGGGAGACTCCCTCAGTCCTTCTGACAAGTGAGGACACAATGAGAAGACAGCCATCTGGGAACAAGGAAGAGGGTCCTCACCAGACACCAAATCTTCTGCCGCCTTTCTCTTGAACTTCCCAGTCTCCAGAAATGTGAGAAAGACATATCTGTTGTTTATAAGACAGCCAGTCCATGGTATTTTATTACAGCGCCGAATAGACTGAGACAGCGAGCAAGCATCCGGGCAGGGCCTGAGCTCTCCTCTCGCTGCCACCCGTCACTCACTCGCTCAACCTCGGCCCTCTAGACCTCAGTTTCCTAACCCAGGAGCTGGAAAGGGTTGGATTCCACAATCTAGGATGTTAGGCACCCACCTGCAGGAAAGAGACCATTGCATTTCTCTGCTTGTTAGCATCCATCTGAGTCTGGACAACAGGGTGAGGATAAGAGTGAAAAACTGAAGTGACTAAGTATGACCCCAAATGACTGACATGCCTGATGCTTCTAAAAAATTGCACTGACCATCTGCTTCAGCACCTTTTGAAGCCACCCCGGCTGGATGGCGCTCTTCTCTCCTTGAATTCTTCTAGAGAAAAGAGATTCTACAGTTTCTCTTGGTAGCCCATGCTAGTATCTGGTAATCACTGCTAAGGAGTGTAGTGCTTGAGGAAATAATGCTATAATCATCCTTTTCCCCCTTAGCATTTTTATATTAATAAAACTATAGGCTTAGTAAAAATCATGCATTAAAAATGCCACTAAAATAATCTTTTTTTTTTTTTTTTTTTTTGCGATACGCAGGCCTCTCACTGTTGTGGCCTCTCCCGTTGCGGAGCACAGGCTGCGGATGCGCAGGCCCAGCAGCTATGGCTCACGGGCCCAGCCGCTCCGTGGCATGTGGGGTTTTCCCAGACCAGGGCACGAACCCGTGTCCCCTGCATCGGCAGGCAGACTCTCACCACTGCACCACCAGGCAAGCCCTAAAATAATCTTTTTTAAAGAGAAAACTTAATGATTTGACAAAATGCCCATGATATAAAGAACTATAATGGAGGATATATGACTATATATGGTATGATCCCACTTCTGCTAAAAAGTCACACACACAAATAAGTGACCAGAAGGAAATGCATCTAGGAAGTGGAATTACGAGTGATTTAATATTTTTCTTCATATTTTAATGAATTTTTCAATTCTTCTACAATAAGCATGTATTACTGTTGTAACAGATTATCTATATGCATGCATTACTATATATATACATATATATATATATATATATATATATTTTTTTTTCTTTTTCTTTTGGCGGTACACGGGCCTCTCACTGCTGCGGCCTCTCCCGTTGCGGAGCACAGGCTCCGGACGCGCAGGCCCAGCGGCCATGGCTCACGGGCCCAGCTGCTCCACGGCATATGGGATCCTCCCGGACCGGGGCGCGAACCCGTGTCTCCTGCATCGGCAGGCGGACTCTCAACCACTGCGCCACAAGGGAAGCCCTACTATATATTTTTAAATGTGGTTTCTTTTGGACTGGAAGCTGTATTTCTAGCACTACCTGCCTGTCCCCAACCCCTGCAGTGTGAAGGAGGCTGGGGCAGGCTCTGAGTTAGTCAGTAGGGGTAGAGCACAAACCCTTCCTGGGAGTCATTCATACACTAAGCCAGGTGTTCAAAAGCCTAGTTTCCTAGAGGCTTTCAAAGCTCCATTTGACACATTGCAAAAGACCAAACACATTGCCAGAGAGGATTCCACTGCTTCCAGAGACTTATAAAGAGTGGAATGGAGTCGGTTGTGATTGCCAGCATAAAGTCTGTGTCTAGGGATTAATAAAATGCCCCGATACATTTCCTCAGCCAGCTCAGCAGCCCGAAGTCTTAGCGAGACATCCCCTTAAACCACACAAACGTCTCTGTCTTAGTCAGCTTGGGCTGCCATACAATACACCACAAACTGTGTGGCTTAAACTTTATCTTCTCACAGTTCTGGAGGCTGGAAAGTCCAAGATCAAGGTGCTGGCAGGGTTTGAGCTCTGGTGAAGAGAAGTCTCACAGAGAAGTCTTCCTGGCTTGGTGGATGACAGCTTTCTTGCTGTGTCCTCATATGGACTTTCCTCTGAGCTCACGTGGAGAGAGCAAGCTCTCTGCGTCTCTTTTTCTAAGGGCACTAATCCTGTCAGGTTACAGTCCCACCCTTCTGACCTCATTTAACCTTAGTTACCTCCTAAAGGCTCCATCTCCAAATACAGTCATATTGGGGGTTAGGGCTTCAACAAATGAATTTGAGTGGGGGGGTGGTGAGGACGGTGGATACCATTCACTACCTAGCAATCTCCTAAAAGTGAACTTTGGAGAGACCCCAATCTGCTTTTTCTCTGTGGGGTCAATCAGCCAATGCCCTTGACCACCTGCCTCTGCAAGGACCAATTCTTTGAAGAACACAAAGGAAAGGGCACAGACCGATGTAGAAGCAGATGGAGAGAAGACAGCAGTTGTAGAGGAGTACAGGGTGACATCTGGCGAGGGGAACACCTGTAAGGAAACCCCACTGGCTTTCTTAACAAACCACCATCCAATCCTACAAGGTTGGAAATGAAGGGAGAAACTCCAAGTGTGCAGGCATGGCTGGAAATTAGCACCCAAAGATTTAACCTTCTCTCCAGAAATCTCTTGCTACTCATGATAACCACCATGATGGCCAAAGGGATTTCTGTTCCCTTTCATGAAACCCCCTTCTAAGGGTGTCACTGATTTTCTCTTTTCAGTTCCCAAATGTATATGAGCAACCAGAGGGGGTCATCTCCCCAGGAGGAAGGTATTTCTTTATGCACTCTTGGGCATCCAGAGTTGACTTATTCATCTCAGACTGAGTCATCTAGGACATTCCTTGGTTGACAACACAAGGTATTTACTCAGTGTTACCGCCTACAATGTTAATCTTGGAAAAGGAAATCACTAGTTGGCAGAGACTGGTTTTGCTTTAGAACAGTTAGTGAAGTGGCTGTGGAATGAGCCTGGGTCCCCAAAGATGCCTGTCACTGTGTTAGGTTCATTACCAACATATGACGGCAACTGGGCCAAGGAGAGAATTTATTGTCCTTGTATTAGAATGATGACATGCTTCAAATGACTGGCACTAGTCCAGCACCTAAGCACATAGTAGGTTCTCCAAAAAATATCTGTTACTGTATGCATGAATTAAATGACCAGTCAGGGTGTCAAGCATGGCTATGCTTCCAATCTCCTCTTCATCAACAACTACAACAATAACAGTCAATCCTTATTGAGTATTTCCTATGAGGCCAGAGTTTCTGAATGTGCTTTTGAAAGGGAAAGTCACTGACAAGTCAAAGGCCCATAACAGTCATAGAATCTAGTGTTCTCACCTAGGAACCCTAGGGTAGCCCAAATGTATCTCAGAGGGTTTGGGCAGGGATAGCCCAGAGGAAGAAGCATCATTTTTATTTGTCTTCTCTATTGGCAGTCGCAAAAAAGGGTATCATGAGAAAGAGGGTTCCACTGCTAAAATCTGAAGAGCATTGTTTCATTCAACACTCTCACTGAGAAAATCAAGTACCAGAGTTAGGAAGAGGCTTAGCAAAATGTCACACGGTTAGTAAACGGCAGAGCTGAGCCTAGAAACTTGTCTCAAAGACAGTGCTCTTTCAATCACCCTCCATCACCCTCTGCCCATGATATTGATACTAACTCTTAAGGTAACAATGTAGTGATCTTTGGATTATATATATTAGGCAACTACAATAAAAAAGGCTTTGTTGAGTCACACTGTGTGCTGGGCATTTTTAAGTACTTTGCAGGTACTTATTTAATTTTCTCAAAAATCCAGAGAAATAGATGTTGTTCTTGCTGTCATTTGACAGATTCAGAAATTGAGTCAACAAGAGATTGAATAACTTTCCCGAGGCCTCACAGGACGTGTGTGATGAAGCTGGGATTTGACATCAAACAATATAGCTTCAGAGTTCATCTCCCAACCCGTATATTATTCTGCACACCAAGATCAAAAAGAATTCACATTGCAGCAACATGAATGGACTTGGAGGGCTTACTTATTCTAAGTGAAATAAGTCAGACAGAGAAAGTATCAAATACTGTATGATATCACTTACACGTGGAAGCTTAAAAATACAACAAACTAGTGAATATAACAAAAAAGAAGCAGACACAGATATAGAGGATGAACTAGTGGTTACCAGTGGGGAGAGGGGAAGGAGGGGCAATATAAGAGTGGGGGAGTGTGAGGTACAAACTACTGGGTATAAAATAGGCTCAAAGATGTATTGTACAACATGGGAATATGGCCAATATTTTGTAATAACTGTAAATGGAAAGTAACCTTTGAAAATTGTATAAAAATTAAAAAAGGAATTCACATCAAAGCAAAGACGCACAGCGTTAGTCCTTAGCCTTTTCTCTCTGCCTGACAGTTCTTTTTCTGTTTGTCACCTTATTTCCCAACCTTTAAGAAATGAGAATTATAGAATCCTCAATGGATTCATTGAAATCTCTGCAGTGAAGAATTAGCGGTGAGAGAATTCTTTCTGCTTTATAGATGAGGTGTCTCACAGAAGCTTATAGATAAACTCACCATTTCTCATTCAGCAAATGCGGATAAAGTGGGAAATTGCATTTGTTTGAGTCCCCATACTTGGTTCCCCCGACAGTGTGAGCTGCCTAACGGCAGAACAAAATGGGTGTGTGTGTGTGTGTGTGTGTGTGTGTGTGTTGCGGGGAGGTCAAGTGGGGTGTGGGTGTTGGGACATAAGGCTAGAGAGGTACGCAGGGAGGGGTCCTCAGTGGTCTGGAAACTCTTCAGCTGCTGTGCATGACACGATGCCACAGAAGAGCTTCCAGAGAGACAGTGAACAGCAGTTAGCTTCATGTTTCGGAAATGTCACTTTCCATGGTTAAGACTGGAATGTAAATCGGTGCAGCCACTATGGAAAACAGTATGGAGGTTCCTAAAAAATTTAAAAATAGAACTACCATATGATCCAGCAATCCCACTCCTAGGCATATATTCAGACAAAACTGTAATTCGAAAACGTACCTGCACCCTTGTGTTCAGAGCAGCACTATTCTTGACTAATAGTCAAGACATGGAAACAACCTAAATGTCCATTGACAGATGAATGGATAAAGAAGATGTGGTACATATACGCAATGGAATATTACGAAGCCATAAAACAGAATGAAATAATGCCATTTGCAGCAACATGGACAGACCTAGAGATTATTATACTAAGCGAAGTAAGTCAGACAGAGAAAGACAAAATACCATGATCTCACTTATATGTGGAATCTAAAATATGACACAAATGAACACATCTATGAAACAGAAACAGACTCAGACATACAGAACAGACTTGTGACTGCCAAGGAGGAGGAGGGGTGGGGGAGGGAAGGATTGGGAGTTTGGGATGAGCAGATGCAAACTATTATAATAGGATGGATAAACAACAGGGTCCTACTGTATAGCATAGGGAACTCTATTCAGTATCCTGTGATAAACCATAATGAAAAAGAATATATACATGTATAACTGAATCACTTTGCTGTACAGCAGAAATTAAACACAACATTGTAAATCAACCATACTTCAATAAAATAAAAAAAAGACTGGATTGGAGTTGGCTAGTCTCCTTGAAAACTACACAGGAGAGTGGGGGTCAGGGAATCGAGTTAGGAAGCAGATGCACTTTTCCAAGAGAGAGACGCCAGTGCTGTTTGAGCAATGACAGAGGTGCCTGACCACACTTGTAGGCAGTCCCCACGCCTTGAATGCTCTGCATTTCAGTGATGAAAATACTCTCTAGTGTCATTTAAGCTCTCAGGAAACCCTCCAGTGTTGATTGACTATAACGGTAGTTAGTTGAAGGCTCATGGTGTGCGGATGCCTGATTAGAGATTTCGAACTAACTAATCTGTCCCTGGAGGTGGTAGAGGATGAAAGTTAACATATATATTTATTACACTGTGGATGCCACAGAATTGAAGAGTACGCAGCCAACAGCAGGACTGAGTGATGGGAGAGTAAATGACAGGCAAGGTGAGTTGGAAGAGATGCTTACTCTTTGGGATCATTCCAAATAGAAGGAAGACGAAATGATAAAACGTGCAGCCGTTGCCTACTCAGGTGAGGCCAGGTATGACAAAGGATCTAAGCGTGGGTCGTTAAGAGAGAAAAATGTCCTTACAGTTGGCCGGTGGTAAGATGGACTGGTCAGGAGTAAACTTAGCTTTTCATCCATTTAGCAAATATTTATTGAGCAGCAACTACATGTCAGGCTCTGTGGGAACACATCAGTGAACAAAAGAGATGAAAACATCCCTCCTCATGGGGAGCTTACGTTCTTGGAAACATTCTTAGAGGAGGTGGGACTTGAGCTGGATTCGGCAGGAAGGGGAGCCTTGATTGGCAGAGAGCAGACAACATCAGAGGGGGGAATAGCAAGTATGAAACTCAGACACAGGAAATGCTTACAGTGGGAAATAACAGGAGGAGACTTGGGGAGTGGCTAAGGTGACTTTGTACTTGGGGGTGGGGACAGCAGGAAATCAAAGTGGAGAATAAGGATGAGGCTGGGCTTGAAAACCTGGCAGGGGAGACCGGACTTTATCCTGTAAATATCACAGAGCCCTGGGATCGAATGCGAGCTTCAGGTCAAAAGGTGGAGGCAGCAAAGATAGCAGAGGGTGGGGCAGGAAATCAGGGGCCATTTCAGAAATCAATTATTTTTCTTTCTTTTGCTCTGTCTTGTTGTTTTCTCCACCCTCTGAGGTGTTTTTTGGTTTTTGTTTTTGCGGTACGCGGGCCTCTCACTGCTGTGGCCTCTCCCGTTGCGGAGCACAGGCCCCGGACGCGCAGGCTCAGCGGCCATGGCTCACGGGCCCAGCCGCTCCGCGGCATGTAGGATCTTCCCGGACCGGGGCACGAACCCGCGTCCCCTGCATCTGCAGGTGGACTCTCAACCACTGCGCCACCAGGGAAGCCCCACCCTCTGAGTTTTAAAGATATCTAAAATGTTGTAATTATGTCTGAACGCATAAGAAGAGTAGAACCAGGTGGAAACAGCATACAGATCCATGGAAATTCTTATGTAAGTGACTTAGAAATAATCTAGACTGTGTCCCCCGAGTGAACACTTAGCCATTCTTCTACTGGCTACTTAAATATATTGTGAGCTTAAGAATAAATCCGGGAGATTGGTGTGCCTGGGTGAAGTACGTCCCTGGGCAGGGTCATCCGAACATAGTTCTTCCACTGGAAGTCCCGCATGGAGAATTTAATATTAAATGGATGATAATAAAGTGGAGAATTAAGGTTCAGTGAGAGGGAAGGAAAATGAATAAAGACTCTGAGTTCTTCTCTCTCTCTTATGCTTACCACATGCTTTATGGAATCTTTTATCATTTTGACACTTGCCATTTATAGCCCCAGTGTCATCTGCCAGATTTACTTTACTTTTACTGTTGAGGAGAAATAAAGCTGTTTATGCAATTCTCCAGTTTGCTCTGCAAAGAGCAGCACCCCATGATCATTTCAAGGGTCCATCATCTCTGGAATTTCTCAGAGCAAAGATGTCCATCAACTTTACCTTGAAAAAGAATATGGGAGTTTTTCTTTGTTCAACCGAGAGGTCCCCAAGCTGTAAACAACCTGATGGTACAAATAATCGTGGGGGGATTGTGGAAACTCAAAGCTTGGGCTGAGTCTCCCACAGTGACTTGGGGGAGTCTCTGGAGGTGCCTCCCTTGTGCTCACGTCCTCCTTCTGCTGCTGGTAAATGTGTGCAAGAATGCGCTCTGCTTGGCAAGCCAGTCCTTGAACTCTTAGCCACCTGCGTCTTCAGATGATGAATGAGGCTGCAGGGTGAGCCCCTACATCTTATCAAGGAGGCCCTGAAGCGTCAATGCTTGTATCCAGTCTCACAAAGTCCTTATGACTTTCAGCTTTGAACGCCTCTGTTCACAGAGCTCAATAACAGGCCATCAGAAATAGGCAGAAGAATGTGCATTGCAGATGTGTTTTAGTACCGAAGAACGGGAAATAAACGGATTTCCCATCGAGAAAAGAAATTGCCTGAATAAATCGTGATATACCCATACTGTTAAATTACAGGCAGACATTAGAAAGAATTAGAACTATTTCAGATGACTTGGAAGGATTTGAGTTACAAATAAAAGAGGTAGAAACGTTTTTGTACAACAACGAAAACCTGTATAACAATGGAACCTGTAGAAATAACGTACGGTGTATTGTACGTTATTTGTACAATAAGGTATGCTGTAACTCTGTATGTTTTAGTGTATGTGCATATGTAAAGGAGTTATTTAATATGGTTGTTTATAAGATTTTATTAATATTAAGAAACAGGACATAACCTAGGTTGTTATAAAGGTATCAGACCCCTCTTGTGCCCCAACTCCTACCTTTTCAGTCCACCTTAAAAAAGATGTATTAAAAATTTTTTTAAATTGTTGCAAAATACACACAACATACAATTTACCATCTTAACCAAGTGTACAGTTCAGTGTATAGTTTCAAGTGTACAGTTCAGTGGCACCATGTATATTCACCGTGTTGTGCAACCAGCACCACGACCCATCTCCAGAAAGCTCACATCTCTCCAACTGAAACTCCAAACCCATTAAACAGTAACTCCCTGTTCCTCCTCCCCAGCCCTGGTAACCACTCTTCTACTTTCTGCCTATGAATTTGACTACTCTAGGTACCATATACAAGTGGAACCATACAGTATTTGTTCTTTTGTGATTGGCTTATTTCACTTAGCATAATGTCCTCAAGGTTCATCCATGTTGTAGCATATGTCAGAATTTCTTTCCTTTTTCAGGTCAAATAATATTCTGTTATCTGTATAGAGCACATTTTGTTTATCCATTTGTCTGTTAATTGTCGCATGGGCTACTTCTATCTTTTGGCTGTAGAGAATAATGCTGTTCTGAACATGGGCATACAAACATCTCTTTGAGACCCAGCTTTCAGTTCCCTTGGGTGTATACCCAGATGTAGTATTGCTAGATCATATGGTAATTCTATTTTTAGTTTTCTGAGAAACTGCCACACTGTTTTCCATAGTGACTGAATTGTTTTATGTTTCCACCTACAGGGCACAAGAGTTCCAATTTCTCCACATCGTTGCCAACACTTATTTGTTTTTTTGGTGTTGTTTTTGATAGTAACCATCCTAATCGGTGGGAGATGTTATCTCATTGTGATCTTGACTTGCGTTTCCCTAATAATTAGTGATGTTGAGTACATTTTCATGAGCTTATTGGCCGTTTATGTATCTTCTTTGGGGAAATGTCTATTCAAGCCCTTTGCCCATGTTTTTCATCTGTTTGTTTGTTTCTTTTTTGTTGTTGTTGAGTTGTAGGAGTTCTTTATATATTCTGGATATTAACTCCTTATCAGATATATGATTTGTAAATGTTTTCTTCCATTTTGTGGGCTGCATTTTCACTCCATAGTTTACCTTTTTGATGCACCAAAGTTTTTACTTTTGATGTTGTCCCATTTGCTTATTTCCTCTTTTGTTGCCTGTGTGCTGGTCCACCTTTTACGCCAAACTTTGCTGGAGCTACCAGCTTCAGCAGGTGTAACTTGACAACACCTCCCTTCACCTCTGCTTCTTCCACTTGGGATTTCTGGGGCCACTGTGTGGGATGCCTGCTGGATCCACCCGACCCTCACACATGCCTACGCAACCTGGAAGTTCCAAGTGGTGAACACCTACGTGACAACCAATGGGGCTTGGAGGTGGTGGATTAATCTTCTCCTCTTCCTTCCCTGAGGTGGGCAATTCTGAGGTGCATTCTATGGAACTCCTCAGATGTCTGTGCTTGGCTGAATAATGACCTGCCCAGAGATCCATGTCAAATCTCTAGACTCTATGAATGTTATTTTGTTTGGAAAAAGGGTCATTGCAGATGTGATTAAATTATGGATTTTAAGATGAGAAGAATATCCTGGTTTATCTAAGTGGGCTCTAATTCCAATGACAAGTGTCTTTTTAAGAGCAAGGCAGAGGAAAAGTTGAGACAGACAGAAGAAAAGACAGACACAGAGGAGAAGGTGATGTGAAGACACAGCAGAGGGAGGCGCAGCCACAGCCCAAAAATGCCAACAAGCCCCAGAGGCTGGGACAGGCAAAGAAAGATCCTTCTCTAGAAACTTCAGTGGGAATGGTCCTGCTGACACCTTGATTTCAGATTTTTACCCCATAGAACTGTGAAAGAATACATTTCCGTCGTTTTAAGCCAAGCAGTTTGTGGTGTTCTGTTACCGCAGCCACCGAAACCAAGAGTTTCCTGGGGGGATCTAGCCCCAGTTGCCCACAGCTGGGGCAAGCTCAGTAACCGAAGGACTGGCTTTCCTTCCTGCACTGTCTCACTCTTCCCAGGCCCCCATTCCTGTTCCCTAGGACCATCTCCCCAAATAAGTTTCCTGCACATAAACCATAGTCTCAGGCTCTGCTTTCTGGGGAAAGTCTAGGCTAAGACACTTGGTTGCAGAAGTGACCCTAGAAAGCAGAACCTCAGCTGGGATTGTGGAATTTGTTCATTCACTAGTCAGACAGTGAAAAGGACCGTGTTGCTGGCGGGAAGCAGGCTTGTAACAACTGATGATGTGTTTGGTGGCCCCGATGAGAAGGGGTAGGCAAGGACAGTCCCAATAAGTTGCAAAGGACAACTTATTTTTTTTACTTCTACCTCCTACTACCAGGTAAGAGACATTATATTTGTACCTCTTTCAATTTTGGAGGCTGCCCTGAAAACATCTGGGAAAACGGCTCTTGCCCTTTGATTGGGTGTCTCAGAATCCTGTCTGTCCTGAGAAGGCTCTGCAGCATGTCTAGGCTTTGGGGTGGGCTGTCCTGCCTCTTGAGTCATAAGACTTGGCAAATCCACCAGTGTGAGAAGTATCTACGGTAGATAAGGATGCTGTGTGGAGTCCTTGGAAAACCTGAATGGGAAAATCACAGCATAGAACCCTAGGGACGGAGAGCAAGGTCATGCCTTCTGCAGCAGACATTAGCTCACCATTTGAAAAGCAGGTGTATGCTACTTTATATGACACTGACCACCTGTCATGAACCGTCAAGGGACTATGCGACCTGAGCTGCCAATCAAAAGTTGGGCATTATGGCCTACACCAAATCCTAAGATTGGACAGACACAACAACAGAGATATGGCTAAAAGGAACGGTAGATGTTTGGACTGCACGTGAAGAGGCACCAAGGGCACAAATAAGTGACAGGAATAGGTAGCCCTGATTCTCATGCCACCTGCCTCTGTTGTACCATTGCCTCAGCTTAATAGCTGCAGCCTTGAGGTCGCAGGTAGGGGCGAGGGTTATGACCAGCTGACATAGGAGGAAAGAACTTGGAGATTGTTCATAGATGGATAAGCTCAGAATGTTGATGGACCCCTCTGCAGTCCCACCTAAGGGGGCCCTGTGGGACAGTGAGAAAAGAAGTACTCTTTGTGGGAGGAGCTGCAGCAGTACACTGATGACAATTTGCATGGAGGCAGAGATGGCCTGAAGTATGGCTTATACATAGACTGCTGGCAGGGGGAAGGGGCTTGGCTTCCTTGGAAGGGAGCATGATTAGCAGATGAGAGTTGAAGAAGTTAGGAGATGAGGCATCTGTGTCCATGGAAGTGGGCACAGTGTATAAGATCTTTGTGTCTCATGTTAATTCTCACCAGAGAGCATCTACCATAGAGGACATCCTTTTGTGTGGATAACAGCCTCTCTCCTTGGACACCCAGGTTTTATTCAATAGTCCCCTGAATGCCATAGGAACCGAGATTAAGGCTATATAACTGGGCCCAACAGCATGAGCTTCTTCTCATCAGGGTCCATCTAGCCATTGCCACTGATGAATGCCTAGATTTCCAGCCAAGGAACCCACAGCCAAGCTCTCAATGGGATAACATCACTCAAGGAGACCAACCAGCCACCTGGTGGCAGGTGAATTTCTTCACCCTAGTGGGGCAGCAATTTGTTCTTATAGGAATTGACACCTACTCTGGATATGAGATTCTGCCCCCAGGCTGTCAACATCACCATCCAAGGGTCTACAGAATGCCTGATTTACCAGCATAGAGCCTATAGTACATTGTCTCAGATAAGAGACCCATTTTATAGTGAAAGACAAGTGCCGTTTGGATGTATGGCTACAGGAATCAACTGGTTCTACCACACGGCACAGCACCTGGAAGTTGACAGCAAAGAAGGATGAAGGATTTAGTAAAGATTCCTGTAAGATGTTGTCTCGGGCACAACACTCGGTGGTGTCAGAATGTAGCTTTTAGGAGTGTTACATGCACTGAATCAATGGCCAGAATATGGTTTGTGTCCTTAATAGCTTTTGCTCTGGAACCAAGGGGTGAAAGAAGATTAGCCACTCTCACCATTATTCCCAGGGACTCACTTGAGGAATTTATACTTCCCACACTGAGATCTTATGCTCTGTTGGATTAGAGGCCTACAAGGGGATGGAGTGGAAGAGGGGGTTGGGAGGCATGCTTGCTCTGCTGGACTTGAAGTTGCAAATACTGCCTACTTCATTTTAGATTTCTTGAGCCAGTGAACTGTAAATAACTATATTGGTGGGGATAACTAACCCTGATTACGATAAGAAGCTAGGATTACTGCTCACCAATGGAGTAAGAAAGGAGCTTGTCTGGAACCCATGGAACACTGGTGTTTCATGCCAAGTGGTAAGTAGAAAAGGGCCATCGGAGCAACCATGACTAAATAGGAATAAGAGAACTAAGGCTCCAGCTCTACAGGGATGAGGGATAAAGGCCTGGCCAAGGTGAGGGAAGTCTGGAACGAGTGTGGGGGAGAGAATCAATGTACATCAACAATGGTACTGGGACTGGTTGCAGCTGGGAGGACTGTAGCTTGGTCTACAAACTCTCCTGTATTTTTTGTAGAGGTTGCCACTGGCCACCACATTAAAGCAAAACAGAAACAGACTCATAAATACAGAGAACAACTTGGTGGTAGCAGAGGGGAGAGGGTAGGCGGACAGATGAAATGGGTGAAAGGGATTAAGAGGTACAAACTTCCAGCTATAAAATAAATAAGTACATAAGTTATGTACACATAGGGAATATAATCAATAATATTGTAACCACTTTGTATGGTGATGGATGGATGGGAACTGGACTTACTGTAGTGACTATTTTATAATGTACAAAAATATTGAATCACTATGCTATACACCTGAAACTAATATAATATTGTATGTCAAGTATAAAAATGAAAAAAGAAAGACTCTGTGACTAAGTAGACTCCAGGAAGGGCATGAGTGGATTCAAGTGGTGTAAGGAATGAACTGTATTGGTCACGACTCACGCCTCATGCCTTGTATCCCTTCAACCTACCTTTCACCGTGTCCATTGCTGCAGTGTCCAGCTTCACACCAGTATAACCTTCCAGCACCTTCCCTCAGCTGAACGTCACTTCTCACTTTCTGTCTGGAGGCCTCTCTGAAGCCACTTGATGAGATGCCTGCTAAACCAGTCTGGCAGCTGCTCACTCATGCATAATCTAGAAGTAAGAAGGAATTAATACTCCATGGGGCAATCCTTAACCAGTGGGTGACAGAAGCTAGTGAATAAATAAGTGCTTGCATCTTCCCTCCCACAGGTGGACAATTCTGAGGTATATTCCACACAGCACCTTAGAGGGTCCCTGGGAGATTGAGCCCCAGTTGCCGATGGCCGTGATCAGTCCAGTAAAGCACCCTTGTACTGGCTTTTCTTCCTTCCCTGCTTTGCTCTTTCCAGTCCCTCGCTCCTGTTCCCTGGCTCACTGCCTCAAATAAACTACGTGCCTGTAAATCCTTGTCTCAGGCTCTGCTTTCTGGCTAAGACACATGGGTTAATTGGGAAAAATGGAGATGGAGATGGGCTGCTGATATGGGTGAGGACAGAGAGAGGTGGGGAAAGGTGTCCACAGGAAAAATGATCATCTATATAAGATCCTATTTTTATAAAATTACATAGATATGTGCATGTATGCATAAAGAGATGCTTACAAAAATGGTCACCAAAATATTCGTGTTGGTTATTTAGGATTGTGCCATATATTTTATTACATTTTTATATTTTAAAAGTATTATATTTTTATAAGTTGCTGGAATTACTTACAATGAACTTGTGATATTTACATATTGTAATCAGATGACATTGTAAGGAGGGGGGTATAAATGGTGGGGAAAAAAGTAGACCTTCAAGCCAAGGTAGGATTCCTGCGGCTAAATATCTGTGCACAAAACTCTCCCTCCTTCCTGAAGCCAGGAAACAAATCCCTCTCTACATACCAGCTCAAGATAAATAGAAATTCCAAGGTATGATAAGACCCCGCTAGTTCTATAGCAGGGGCTGAACTTTGATTTGAGCTCAACTGGGATTCCTGCTACACATACACACAGTCTTCCAGCCTTGTAGAAACCAGATGAATCAAACCCCAACTTGTAGGGAAAGAAAAATAATGTCCTGAGCTCATTGGGATTTGGTATTTCCTCAAAATTCTCACTTATGCTAGATGGCAAAGGCAGCTAAAAGGCCTATAGATTACAGAGGACGAGTTGGATGCTCTAAAAAATGATGTCTTCTATTTATTATCTTTTTTCTTCCTCCGGTCAAAGGTCACCACATGGGGGTCCTAAGCCCATCTGATTCTAAAGGCCTCAATCCGGCCCACGGTTTCAAGTGTCTTATTTAAAATTGTCCTCAGTTCATCAGGGAACCAGGCCCTGGGTAACACATGGTCAGGGCACAAGGCTGTGCTTTTGGGAGGTGGGGGAAGCCATGGAACTCTTTTTTAGGACTGGAAATTGGATTTTGGAAGATAGAGGAAAGTTTTTAATTTGAAGAGTGGGCTGTCATGCCCCTGACAGAGGAAACCTTCTGGGTAGAAGATTCTAAGTACAAAAGATTTTTAAATGTGACCTAGAAAGAAGAAGGCTGGTGAAATCAGATCCCAAATCCCAGGTTGACAGCAGCCTTGTGTGTTATTAAATCCTGACTTTAGGGTGGAAGAAAATTTCCCACTGGAAAAAAACAGAGTGAAAGGTGATACTTGGTGCTTGATTCCACAATGAAGGAGAGAGAAAAGGCGGCTCCCTGCAAATATCAGTTTAGGGATTTAAAAGCAGTAGCAGCATCTTTTTTCAGCCTCAATGCTTCTACCACTCAGGGGCTATTAAACAAGCTTGCATATGCTTTATTGAAAACTGTAATTTATGAGTCAGACTTGGTTTCACTGTTATCTTTCTCTTGTCCCCCATATCTGGATTTTCCTTAAACCTCACATTCATTGCTATCCTCACTCAGCCCCCATACCCTTTTTCCTTGCCTTAAGGCTTCTTTTACTTTGTCAGGAAAATGTTCTCAAGGGCATGGGGCTGCTTGGAGAAGGCGATTGATAGGGAGTTCTGAAATTACGTGCCTGAATGTCTTGCACCTGCCTTTAGGAGAAATCTTTCCTGCCATCTCCGCTGGCTACCCACGGGGGTCCATCCCACATTTGGGATAATTTGGTCACCTCAGCGGGGGAGTCTGGAGGCTTCAATTTGCATAATCTTTAAATGTTATTTACATATTTGTGCACCCTAGGAACCTTTTGGGGGCACTGGAAATGTTCTCTACCTTAGTTAGTGTGGTGGTTACCAGGTTTATAATATATAAAAAGTAATCAGCTTTGTACACTTCATTGTATATAAGGTATACTGCAATTAAAAACTTAAAACTATATATGCCTTCAAAATGTCCATAGATAAAACCTCACACTGTCCTCCTTATGGCTTTGGAATTTGAAATATGCAATAGAAGCCATTGCTATTTTATAGGACACTAAACACCACTAAGATAATATACATTTTATTTAAAAAATTTTTTTTGCGGTATGCGGGCCTCTCACTGTTGGGGCCTCTCCCGTTGCGGAGCACAGGCTCCGGACGCGCAGGCTCAGCGGCCATGGCTCACGGGCCCAGCCGCTCCGAGGCATGTGGGATCTTCCCGGACCGGGGCACGAACCCGTGTCCCCTGCATCAGCAGGCAGACTCTCAACCACTGCGCCCCCAGGGAAGCCCGATAACATACATTTTGAATCAGCAGCAGTTTTGGTTTGTACTTGCATCTTGTAGCTGTAAAAACATTCCTTTTTCTGGGAGAAAATCAGAACTCAGAAGAAATGGACCTTTTATGGCATGACATTGTGATGGGAGGCAGCTGTCTCCACTTAGCTGATTGGTTTCTTTTTCTTTTTAAGGTGACATTTGATTTATAGGTGACAGTACCCTGGAATGCCAGTTAGTTTCAAAACTGAAAATGCTCAATTCTTGAGTGAGCTGCGGACAGCTCCTGCTTTCAGGATCCTTTCCCAGGAGACCACCTTGGACAGCCTGCAGGACTGTGTCGCTGATGGCTCTTGGCTGGAGCCTGTGGGCTGGAAAGGGACCATCCCTGATATTGTTCCACTGGGCAGGGGTCCCAGGCACTGCATGTGGCTTCTGCTCCCAGGACTCTAGGCTAGGAACAGGACAAGACGCTCTGCAAACCACAGGCCAGGTGTCTGTTTATAACTTGGCGTTGTCTGCTTTTATTGATATTATATTAAATCAGCCAGTCTCTGGGGAACCTGCACAAGCTTTTTATCCATACTTCTCAAGGTTTCGGGGTTTTTCATCTGTAAAATGAAGGAGCTGGTCAGACGCAGTGGATGATAGCCCCTGAGGCAGCTGAGACTCACTGGGAGATTTAACCAGAACAGAAAACAGGTGCTGTAGCAGACGTTTTTCAAGGCTTTGGCTTGAAGAATGCTGATCAGCCTATAACCGAGCAGGACCCTATGGGGCTTTCCCCGGGAACAGACACCACCCCCCCCATATCCTCTCCTCTAGCGTATCTCATGCAAATTTCCTGAGTTTTTCAGAGGCTAAAAACCACCACCAAATGGAAGAAATTAACTACTTGATGATCATGAGCACGAAGCCCCCAGACGTACTGGTGCCTAAAGATTAATCATGTTAACTACCCTGTTACCTCACTGTCAGCCAATCAGAGAACTGTGCACGAGTTGATCACATACCCTGAGACCCTCCCTCCCTTTCCTCACTTTGCCTTTCAAAATGCTTTGCTGAAAACCTTCGGGGGTTTCGGGGTGTTTGGGGACATGAGCCACCTTTCTCCATTCATGGCTCTGCAGTAAACCTTTCTCTGCTCCAAGGTCCCACATTGCAATATTGTTTGGCCTCACTGTGTGTCAGGCACATGATGAATTTGCATTTGGTAGAAAGTCTTTAGGTTTATTAGTCATGGAGGACATGCTTTTAAAAACACATGTCTGTACTTACGGATATAGAGAACAGACCTCTGGTTGCCAAGGGGGAGGGGGTGTTGGGGAGGGATGGTTTGGGAGTTTGGGATTAGCAGATGCAAACTATTATATAGAGAATGGATAAACAACAAGGTCTTACTGTATAGCACAGGGAACTATATTCAATATCCTGTGATAAACCATAATGGAAAAGAATATGAAAAAGAATGTATATATATATGTATAACTGAATCACTTTGCTATACAGCAGAAATTCGCACAGCATTATAAACCAACTATACTTCAATAAAATAAATTTTAAAAACGTGCCTGTATATCTGGAGAAAACTCTAATTTGAGAAGATACATGTACCTCAATGTTCATAGCAGCACTATTTACAATAGCCAAGCCATGGAAGCAACCTAAATGTCCATCAACAGATGAATGGATAAAGAAGATGCAATACATATATACAGTGGAATACTACTCAGCCATAAAAAGAATGAAATAATGCCATTTGCAGCAACATGGATGGACCTAGTGATTATCATACTAAGTGAAGTAAGTCAGACAGAGAAAGACAAATATCATATGTTATCACTTATATGTGGAATCTAACAAAATGATACAAGTGAACTTATTTCCAAAACAGAAACAGATTCACAGACAAAGAAAACAAACTTATGGTTACCAAAGGGGAAAGAGGGGGGACGGATAAATTAGGGGTTTGGGGGCTTCCCTGGTGGCACAGTGGTTGAGAGTCTGCCTGCTGATGCAGGGGACGCGGGTTCGTGCCCCGGTCCGGGAAGATCCCACATGCGGCGGAGCGGCTGGGCCCGTGAGCCATGGCCGCTGAGCCTGCGCGTCCGGAGCCTGTGCTTCGCAACGGGAGAGGCCACAGCAGTGAGAGGCCCGTGTACCGCAAAAAAAAAAAAATTAGGGGTTTGGGATTAAAAGAGTCACACTACTATATATAAAATAGATAGACAAGAACCTTCTGTATAGGACAGGGAACTATATTCAATATCTTGTAATAACCTATAATGGAAAAGACTCTGAAAAAGAATATATATATATGTATATATATATATATATATACATATGTATATATGTATATATGCATATATATATGTATAAAACCAAATCACTTTTCTGTACACCAGAAACACAACATTGTAAAACAACTATACTTCAATAAAACAACAACAAAAAATGCCTAGTGAAACAATCTTCACCCTCCATCTCATTGAGTGACATTCAGAATACATTAGCCTCGCAATTAGGTATTTTGAGTATGTTCCATAACCTGCCCGTTCCTCTCCCTTCACCCCACCTCAAGTCATCCATTTCTTGTTAGGATAAATGAAACTATTGTTTGGTTATTATTTTTAACCTTTGCCTTTTGAAATAATTTTAACTACAAGAAATTGCAAAAATAATACAGAAAGTTCCTGTGTATCCTTTACCCAGCTTCCCCCCAAAGACAGCATCTGACACACCCGTCCTCACTGGTCATTATTTCACATCATGATTAACCTCATTCTCACCCCTTAACCCCAATCGGTCTTGGAATCTGAAAGAGCCTAATATCAAACAGCAGCATGTTTGCAATGAAAGAGTGAGCATCTGAGACAAAAACTTGTTTCCTGGTCCCTAATCCAGAGCTTGTGTGTCTTTATGTGATCTGGCTTTACAAGGAGGTTATAAAAAAATCCCCAAACAAAAACTGATGGTTTATTTATTTAAAGTAGATGCAGTGAATAACTCAGGAATGCATGCATTTGCTTATTAGTCTCCCTCGCAGTGGAGATGGATGGGTAAATCAATTTATCTCTCTGCCTACACACCTCT
Organism: Stenella coeruleoalba; assembly: GCF_951394435.1. NCBI lineage: Eukaryota > Metazoa > Chordata > Mammalia > Artiodactyla > Delphinidae > Stenella > Stenella coeruleoalba. Next base: position 33,361,469 of record NC_137151.1, on the reverse strand, counting down.
CTCCACCACGTAAGGAAAATGAGGTAAATTGGGGAAGGCAGTGAGCTGTGATAGAAAGACGACATGACTGAGACTTGGGAAGCAGAAGATTTAGCCCTAGTTCTGCCAATGGGGTGAACTTGGTAAGTCGTTCTCTGAGCCTTCGTATCCTCGTTTGTAAAGTGAGGAAGGAGGCTCAAATTGTATGTCTGTGGGAATGGGCATGGCATGTTGGGTTCCCTAAGCATCTGACCTGAAGAAGCGGGTTAGCGTGCAGCATGCTGCTTAAGGAGGAGCTGTGGGAGCCATGCCACGGGAGGAAGGTGCAGAGGGAGAAGGTGAAGCCAAGTGAAAGCCTTGGCCAACTGCATGGAGACCTCCAGAACTGGAGTGCCCTTTGGCACAGTGTCAGTCGGGGTGAAAGGGCTGGGTGTTAACACTCTCCATCCACCAGGGTGGGCTGTCCCAGGACAGGCTGGCACTCTGCAGCTTGAGGCACCTCTTCCCAGTGACACTCCTAACAGCTGGGTGATAAGGTCTTCACTGAAGAGGAGCTTCCTCCATAAGGAGGGGCAGCACCCTGTCCATCTCAATGTGAAAGCATACATTGCTGTTAATTAATAGAATACTAGGAAGAGTAGGATATTAACATACACAGGGATATTAGAAATCAAGCAGCTCAACCTTTTCATTGAATAGGGAAGGAAAATGAAGGGTTGTGACTTGCCCAGGTGAATTACAGAAATGCATCTCAGGGAGGGGAAGCTCTGGGGAGCTCCAGTTCTCTATATCTCAGCGTAGAAATAATTCAGTGAGAGGCAAAGTGATAGATAAGAAGTGGTTTATTATAATGGGACGCTTGTGAGGCTTACAAGCAGGCAGGGGAGAGAGTGCCACACCCCGAGAACTTAGTGGGCTATAGTTTTGTAATCAAAGGCAAAGTGGGGAGGGGGAGAAGACCACCTTCTTCCTCATTCTTGAGTAGACATCAGACTTCCATCATCAGCTTCTCCTCCATGTCAGGTGGGGGAGTTTTGTCGTCCCTACTTGGTCAAGCCGAGACTGCCATGGCAAATGGAAATGACCAAAAATTCCATAACATATACTAAAAATGGTAAATCATCTCAGGTTTCAGTATAATATCACCCTTTCTTTATATTTTTGTTTTTAGTGTGCCCAGAGGAGCATGTCCTAGGAATCATTAACTTACTGAGCTCACTGGGCAGGATGTGGGTCTCATTCCACCATTGTTTTACTGTTTGGGGGCATGTCTCATGCTTCTGTTGCATGGCTTTGCTGCTAAGCAAGTCTGCTGGGTTTTGTGGTTAAGCAAACCTGCTTTCTTGAGTGATCATTAACTTACAGGGGTCTCCCATGCTTTCTTTCTTTACTTACAATCCCCTAGTGGGATTAACTATTTAATTACCTACTTTGTCCCTTTACTCTGTCCCTATCACAACGTTACACGGTTAGGTCATGGTCGACCAAAGCCTTGTCCTTGCCTTTGTTCTTTCCAGGACAGGGCAGCTCACGTGCTAGGCATCTGCCCTACTCTCCACATGAGCAAGGAGAGGACCAGGCAGGCCACAAGTTGGCCTCAGCCACAGCCAGTGGGGCCTGGAGCCCACGTGGATGCTTTTTTTTTTTTAACAACTCTTTTTCTCCCAGTGCCCTTGGCCTTTCCAAAAATGTGGCACTCATCCTTCTGGCTTCCTGTGAGCCTACCCAGGGAAGTTTTTCAAGGCGATCTTTTCTTTGGCGCTGGGTTAAAAGGGGGAAAGTTAAAAATACATTAGGTTTTCTCAGGGTATATGCCCAGTAGTGGGATTGCTGGGTCGTATGGTAGTTCTATTTTTAGTTTTTTAAGGAACCTTCATACTGTTCTCCATAGTGGCTGTATCAATTTACATGCCCACCAACAGTGCAGGAGGGTTCCCTTTTCACCACACCCTTTCCAGCATTTTTGGTTTCTAGATATCTTGATGATGGCCATTCTGACCGACGTGAGGTGATACCTCATTGTAGTTTTGATTTGCATTTCTCTAATAATTAGTGATGTTGAGCATCTTTTCATGGGCCTCTTGGTCATCTGTATATCTTCCTTGGTGAAATGTCTACTTAGGTCTTCTGCCCAGTTTTTAATTGGACTGTTTGTTTTGTTGATATTGAGCTCCATGAGCTGTTTGTATAGCACTATTTACAATAGCCAGGACATGGAACCAACCTAACTGTCCATTGACACATGAACGGATAAAGAAGATGTGGCACATATACACAATGGAATATTACTCAGCCATAAAAAGAAATGAAATTGAGTTATCTGTAGTGAGGTGGATGGACCTAGAGTCTGTCATACAGAGTGAAGTAAGTCAGAAAGAGAAAAACAAATACCATATGCTAACGCATATATATGGAATCTAAAAAAAAAAAAGGTACTGATGAACGTAGTTGCAGGGCAGGAATAAAGAGGAAGACATAGAGAATGCACTTGATGACATGGGGTGGGAGGGCGAAACTGAGGCGAAGTGAGAGTAGCATGGACATATATTCACTACCGAATGTAAAATAGATAGCTGGTGGGAAGCAGCTGCAGAGCACAGGGCAATCAGCTCGGTGCTTTGTGACCACCTAGAGGGGTGGGATAGGGAGGGTGGGAGGGAGACAAAAGAGGGAGGGGAGATGGGGACATGTGTATGCATATGGCTGATTCACTGTGGTGTACAACAGAAACTAGCACAGTATTGTAAAGCAACTATACTCTAATAAAGATCTATTTTTTAAAAATGCATTAGGATTCGGCCCAGTGGCCATGGCGCCTCGGTGCCTTCAGCCACATGGGAAATTCATCAATTCATCGTCCAAAGCTGGATGGACAGACCACAGAGCCAAGCCTGAGAGGATCGGGAACTGGCATTTTTCTCTTGATTTGCGCAATTCATCCCCAAGGGTCGCTGGGGCCCAGCTTGGAGAGGCCCACGTGGCTAGATAATGAACTCTTGGGCCCGTGCTGAGAGCTTGCTGGGTGCCTGGCGGCACTTGGTGGGGTGGGGGGAATCAGGGAGGGAAGAGTGTCAGAAATGATTACACTTCGTAAGAGACGTGTCTTATCTTGTTCCATTCACAGAGGAAAAGAAAACAGCAGTTCCAATGCCAAACCTACGTCTCCAGGTAACGCATCTCTGTACAGCTGCTCCCTGCAAAGCTCTCTTGCATTAGGTTGCCTGGGCTTCAGACTAATTCACGCGCTGCATTCCTCGGAAATTTAATAAGAGCCCTACGTGTCTTTTGTAATTCATGTTGCTGTGCCTTATCTCCACATAATGCATTAATATGGAAATTAATTTTGTGCTTATCAGATTAGCAGAGTGAATCGTCAAGGTGTGGGTTTCTTTCGGCTTTGTGGAAAGCTTTCCCCGCCCCCCTCTCTCACAGCTGAATACTTAATATTATCCAAACAGGAGGAAATTAGCTTGCTACAAATACAGAGAAACTAGTTTAGAGCTGAACGGATTCCTTAGCTTTTCAAGCCTGGATCCAAGGTGGCTTTCCCTGCTCAGTCTGTTTTCCCATCACTCCTACCTGTGTCCCCCTTGGGTATCTTTCTAGAAGATCCCTAAATACTTTCCCAAGTCTCTGTCCCTTAGTATACTCTGGTCCCTTTGTCCGGGCCACTGTTCCTTGCCTTCTTTACAGGAGAAACATCTTCACCTTTTAAGACCATTAAAATGTCACTTCCTCCAAAGGATTGGGGTTGGGGTCCTTCCATGCTGAAGGTGTCATCAGTGGCTGGGGATGGGGAATACACTCCTGCAGGTGGGCTTATCAGAAATCCCTGGAGAGCTTCAATTCGCATTCATTGTGACGCTCTCTCCATGGAGAGACTTCCTGCAAGGGAGACTGGCTCTCGCTCCTGGGGGGCTGCTTTCAGAGTGTTTGCTTTTATTGGGCCCCTCCTGGATAGATTGTCAGCAATACCCGTGTAGGAACCTGGGCTGCCGTTGTTGGTTTCCAGCACTCAGCGGGTCCAGCAAGGGGGCAGCTAGTAGGAGTCTTTCTCAATGAATACACGAATGAAAGAGGGAAGGCGTCAAGTAGGAACAGGAAGTAAATATGTTTCCAAGAGAAAACAGCTGCAAAAATTATTTTTCTTCTGCTTTGCAAGATTACAGCTTTTTTTTTTTTAAAGTACCCTTCTCTTTAATAGAGAAAATGTTTAAAAAGCAAAACAAAACAAAACAGGTAAAAGATTCCTCAGGTCAGAAGCCAGAAAGAATTTTCACAGTTCTGAATCGTGAGAACAGCAAATTCACTCCCCTTGGGCCCAAAAGACACAGACACGTGTAGCGCAAGCATTCACCTCTCCCTGTAAGCCCTTCATCTGGAATATTTGGGAGAAGGAAGCTTGTCTCGAATGTGCTCCCCTGAGCTGTTCCTCTATGAAGTCGGAGACCCTCCTTCCCACCCCAGCACAGCCACCGACCTCCTCCCTGACCACATGCCGCCTTCAGTAGCCCCTGGACCCCTGCATCCCTACCCCCATCAGTACTACTGCCCTGGGAGTGAGGGCACGAGCGTGGGCAGAGCATCCTTCCTTCCTGTTACCCCATCCTGTGCTTCTAATAACCACCTCTCCAAAGGCTGTGCGGGAGGGTCTGATTTCACTGAAGGGTGGGGAGAGGTAGGGAGAGGGGATGCAGACACAGGAGGGAACCATTAAAAAAACGGAACTTTATATTACCACCTATGGTGACCAAGAGAAAAGCACAGTTAGCCCTTCATAGACACGCCGTGCCCCAGTCCCTAGCCTTCTTCCCTCCCCTCGGGTCGGCCTCCTTGAAAGAGAATCAGGGGCTACCATGTACATTTATTTACAGCGTGGTAGAAACAGCGTCCCCTGGAGTGGTGCAATGCAGCAGCCCTGGGGAGAAGCCCTTTCAAACCTTCACATCCTCAGGAAAGAGACCCCCGAGGGCTGGTCTTGTCTAATTTCACTTCCCTCCATCCTCCCCACCCAACCCCTCCTCCCCTCTGGAGACAGCCATTCCCAGCACTAGACATGGCAGGACAGTCCTCAGTGGGCCTTGGCAGGTACATTGGTCTCTTTTGAGCTCTTCCTGCTAATATGAGATTTATTCACACCACACATTTTTTTTGTTGTCCTGGGGATAATGACTGACACAATTCCCAAAGTCATATATAGACACACCTCAGAGATATTACAGGTTCAGTCCCAGACCACTGCAATAAAGTAAATATCGCAATGAAGTGAGTCATGCAAAGTTTTTGGTTTCCCAGTTCATGGTAAAAGTTATGTTTAGACCATACCGTAGTCTGTTAAGTGTGCAATAGCGTTATGTCTAAATATATATATATATACACCCTTAATTTAAAAAACTTTATTGCTAAAAAATGCTAACCCTCATCTGGACAAAGCAGGTTGCCATAAACCTTCAACTTGTAAAAAATGCAATAAAGCAAAGTGCAATTAAAATGAGGTATGCCTATACTAAATCTCTCGGATAGTACAGTCTCTCTAGTCCACGTTAATAGAGTAAAATGTCTCCCTAAATAGAACAATTATCCGTGCACCAACCAGGGTGCACCAATTCGTGCACCAGTGGGGAATATTATTTTCTAGAATCATGCATGCTGCTGTCAGAACACCGTCCCCATCTCCAATCTTTCAAGGCTTGCCTGGGCCTGTGTGAAGGAACACTTTCCTGTTAGTGGCAAGATAAAGAAAACACTACTTCACTGGGGGCAGGTACATTCACTCTCTGGTTTCACGTGTGGTTCTAGTTCCCATGAGAGCCCCCAAGCACCATGTAGGCACAGCCTCGCTGCCCCTTCTTGGCTTTGCAGGCAGGAAGGCAGTCACTGGAAGCCCGTCCTGGGAGGAATGAAGGTGCTGCCTTCCGGAAGCTCCCCCAGGACTGGGAAGGCCAAGCCTCGCTCCAGAGAGGAGCACAAAACCCTACGAAGCCCAGAGCAGCTAACACTGCCCAGCACACACCTGGGGACGCTGAGGGCTGTGGGCCAGGGATCCTCACTCAGAGGAAACAGCTTACCTTCCGTAAGGCAATGCGGGGGACATTATCAGAGGGCCAGAGCATCATTTTCCATTTACATGTGCCACCTTGGGTCTCTTCATTTTCCTCCCCCAGTATTTCCTGCGGGAGACTCTGCGGCAGTTGTCACCATGGGGAGGGAGGAAGCATGGGTTGCATACGATGGACCACTGACACTTGTTCATTCTGAGTAACGTATTCAATTCAAGGGACACAATGTATTTACTCTGAGCTGGGACTGCTGGGCTAGGTGTGTGTTGCTTAAGAGTAAAAAGGGGAATGACACATGTTCTGAGCCCTAAAATAATTTCAGTCCAGTAGAACGGTGTTTCTCAAACTTTTGGGGCCCTGAGTCACAGTTAGAAATATCTTTAAAATTTTTATATTTAATTGTGGTAAAAGACACATAACATAAAATTAACCGTCTTCACGATTTTTAAGTGTGGAGCTCAGTTACGTTAAGCACATTCACATTGCTGTGCAGCAGATCTTCAGAACTCTTTTTGTCTGGCAAAGCTGACACTCTCTACCCATTAAACAACAACTCCCCATAAGAAGTATCTTTTATGTTGAACCCAACATGTTCATGTCTGTACATACACGCACCCACCACTGATACAAAATGTCATGGGACAATGCTTGCTCTTTCTACATGAGACTGATATTCTATGATACTCCTATTCTATTCTATCCCATTCCATTCTATTTAGTATTCTTTTTTTTTTTTTTTTTTTTTTGCGGTACACGGGCCTCTCACTGTTGTGGCCTCTCCCGTTGCGGAGCACAGGCTCCAGACGTGCAGGCTCAGCGGCCATGGCTCACGGGCCCAGCCGCTCTGCGGCATGTGGGATCCTCCCGGACCGGGGCACGAACCCCTGTCCCCTGCATCGGCAGGCGGACTCTCAACCACTGCACCACCAGGGAAGCCCAGTATTCTTATTTTTTTAAATGCTGATCGAGATCCAACAACTATTTCAGTACACTTTAGTTGGTTTTATACCTGTGCTTTGAAACGCTCAAGATCACAAATAGCCCCGTTACAAGGCAGAGCCAGGTTTAGGGCAGAAGGCAGAGGCAGGAAGGAAGTTCTGGCAGATTCACAAGAGGGAGGGAGACTATTTAGTCAGGAAGATCACCAAGTGGAGGCAGAGGTCTCCCTAAGAAGAATCGATATAGAATCCACATAGTCCAGGGCTTAGGTTTGAATGACTGGGCTACTAACTGTAACTCCAGATCAGATGAAAATATGCACATAAAGGGCTTAATTGCATCCTTCAATTAATGCCAGTGATTATTACTGCTGCTTTTACTATTTACTAGCCCATAGACGATAGTCTGTTAAATCCAGTTCTTCAGGTACAGGGAAGTCTTTTTAAATCTAGCCGGGCTGGGAGAACCACCCTGTAGAAGGCAGCAGAAGTCCTGGGTTCTTTTGGAGCAACAATGGAGATGGCGCTCTGCTCCCCTGGCTGCCCAAGGCTGCAGAGAGCACGGCCTGGATAAACATTTGACCTTGACTCAAGAGCTGACCTGACGACTTCCTGTCTCTAAGCCTTAGTCTATCATTTGTAGAAACTCCAGGCTACAAATTGTTTAGCTGCATTTTCTAGTGGCAAACCTAGGAAGCCCTGCCAAGCTCCATCAAGGGTGGCATCGACCTCCTGACTCAGCGTGTAGATCACTGAGCTGGCCATCTTCATCCCGTACGTTCAGCTGCATGACAGCCAGCTGAAGACCAGGCAGGAAAGCTCTTACTCCTGACTTGAAAGACCACCTCTCAGGCCCTCACTCAGAGCCTGCTAATTCTTGTATTAGTATAGATATATCCTGACCAGTCCAAATAGCCAACTTTCTGTCTGCAAGCAGATTAGAAGCAGCAAAGCAGAAGGGAGTAGGATGTGTGATGTTTAATTTGATGTGTTGACTTGACTAGGCCAAGGGATGGTCAGATTGAACATTACTTCTGGGTGTGTCTGTGAAGGTGTTTCCACAGGAGATTAATATTTGAATCCGTGGACTCAGGGAAATAGATTGCCCTCCCCAATGTGAGGGCCTGCCTGGAGCAAAAGGTGGAGGAAGGAGGGATTGGCCCCCTTTTGCTTCCTGCCTGCTTGACTGAGCAAGGATATCCATCTCCTGCCCTTGGACTGGGAATCACACTATTGGCTCCTCTGTTTCTCAGACCTTTGGACTCAGATTGGAATTACACCCTGGCATTCCTGGCTCTCTAGGTTACAAGCAGCAGATCGTGGGAATTCTCAGCCTCCATACACATGTCAGCCAATCCCTCCTAATAAATCTCTTTATATATATATATATATATATATATATATATATATATATATGTGTATATATATATGTGTATATATATATATATATATCCCATTGGTTCTATTTCTCTGGAGAAGCTTGGCTAATACAAGGTGTGTGCATGAGGGGAGACTGCTAAAGACAGCAAGGCCTAAAAAGAAATGATGGAAATGAACTTACAGACTCACAGACATAGAGAATGAACTTATGGTTACCAGGGTGGAAGGGTGGGATGCGGGGGAGGGATAACTGGGGAGTTGGGGACTGACATGTACACACTGCCATATTTAAAATGGGTAACCAACAAGGACCTACTGTACAGCACAGGGAACTCTGCTCAATATTGTGTAATAACCTAAATGGGAAAATAATTTGAAAAAGAATAGGTACGTGTACATGTATAACTGAATCACTTCGCTGTACACCTGAAACTATCACAACATTGTTAATCAATTATACTCCAATGTAAAATAAAAAGTTTAAAAAAAAATAAAGACAGCAAAGGAAGAAGAAACTGAGACGTTATACATAATAAATGAATATGCACAGAGAACTCCACACCTGGGGCCAGAGTGGGGTATAACCACTCGACACCGCTTTGAAGCCCACTGGACCCCCTGCAGGGCAACCCATGGGCAGAAGGAGACCCTGAGTTCTCCAGGCGAGCTTAACTGCTGGAAGGCAGTGGCAGGCCTAAGTGGAAAGAAAAGGAGAAAATGACTCCGAAGACCAGGAGTCAGGCCCAATCCCACCACTTAACAGCCATGTGACCTTTAGCAAGTCACTGTCCCTCTCAGAATCCCAGTTTCACATTCGTGTAGCGGAGCCCAGGGTTCTTGTGAAGACAAGATGATACAGATAGAAAGTCCTCTGTGAGTTTAAAAGCACAAAGTAAATGTTTGAGTTTAATTATTCAGCTCCATGTTTAAGAAGAACTGTGTGTGGTAAGATTTGAAAAGAGTTCTGGAATGGAAAGGGATGACTTTCAGGTTTTTGAAGATTTCACTTAAGTAAATGTATGTGTGTGTGTGATCTATATATCTCTATCTATCTATCTATCTATCCCTCTATAGAGAGAGGAATGGAAAGTTTCACTGATGGTAAAAGCAGGGGTTCTGGAGTCTCTTATGTATAAGGTATATGTTCATTCATTCATTGATTCACTGAGTATCTACCACGGTGCAGGCCCTAGACTGGGTGCAGGGGACACAATGGTAAGAAGAGACCTATATGGTCATGTTCCTTTTAGTCTACTGGGAGGATTAATAAAATAATCCCATGAATGGATGTACTGTTACAAACTGCAGTAGTTCCTCTGAAGTAGGGTCTGGTGGTGTCAGTTTGCCTGGTTTTGAGCCCAGATTTCTGGCTGGGTGACATTGGGTGTGTTACGTAACTCCTCCAGACTTCAGTTTCCTCAACTGTTAAATGGGGTATAATAAGGGCACCTCTTAGGGTTGCTGTGGTGATTAAATGAGATAATACACCTAGAGTAGGGTTTCCGAACCTCGGCACCATAGACATTTTGGGCTGGATAATTCTGTTGTGGGGCACTGTTCTGTACATTTCAGGAGTTTGCATCCCTGGCCTCTACCTGCCATATGCCACAAGCACCCTTCCCCCACACTGTGACAACCAGCCATGTCTCCAGACACTGCCAGACGTGGCCAGATTCAGAAGTGCTGATCTAGAGCACTTAGAGCAGTACCTGGCACGTGTTGAATACTCCATGTATGCTGGCTTTTATCATTCTCATGAAGGAAGGGTACACGGAAAGACCTAGGATTCAAATCCTGATACTGTCACTGTCATGGGATCTAATTTGGGGAAGATTAATGATATATGCATACCTTGGTTTCTCCATCTCAGAAAAATGTTGATTATTACACATAGCTTACTTAGTTGATCTTAAATAAAATATATACATACTGTATATAAAATAGATAACTAATAAGGACCTACTGTGTAGCACAGGGAACAATACTCAATGTCTTGTAATAACCTAAAATGGAAAAGAATCTACAAAAGAATATATATATGAATAAATATATATATACACACACATATATATAGAACTGAATCACTTTGTGGTACACTTTTAGTGGACCTTAAATAAAATAATATATTAAATACCAATTTAGCTCCACATAAGGGTATCTTAAATAATGTTTGTATCTTTAAGGCAAAGGTTGACAAACAATAGCCCTTCGGCCAAACCTAGCCTGCTGTTGGTTTTTGTGTAGCGCACAAACCAAAATGGCTTAATTTTTTTTTTATTGAGTTGAAATTCACGTACCATAAAATGAACCATTAACCATTTTAAAGTGTAGTATTCAGTGACAATGGCTTTTAGGCTTTTTAATGTTGAAAAAAATCAAAAGAAGAATACATTTCCCTGACTCGTGAAAAGTATATGAAATGCAAATTTCAGTTTCCACAAATAGGTTTTTTGGAACCCAGCCCCGCTCATGCCATGGCTGCTCTCTCACTGCAACAGCAGGGTTAAGTAGTTGTGATGGAGAACGGTATGGCCCAGAAAGCCTAACATATTTCCTATCTGGCCCTTCATAGAAAAAGCTTGCTGACCTCTGCTTTAAGGTATTACTAAGGTGGGAGAGTTAAAGCACTAGCTTTTGGGAAATATGCGCTTCCTTCTTTTTTGCTCTGCTTGCTGATTTCAGTGAATGACAGAGCATACTCTGAAATAGGAGGCGCTGGCATTTTTCCCCGTCAATTTGTCATAGTAGGCAGCATCTTTCACCTTGTGGCCCCGGAGGCCAGCGAAGAGGTTGGTACCATGAGGACCAAGGGCAGGCCTCCTGCTGTCTGATTTTCAGTTCCTGCTCTTGACTTCCCTTTGCCATCTGGGGCCAATGCAGCTGTCTCTGACTCAGATGGCTTCAGTTTGGAACGCTTAGTCATTTCAACTTCTGGTCATAAACCTGGGCTGCCCTTGTCTTTCTATTCTCTGTGTCACCTACTTCTACCTATGGTATCTTTTCTAGAAGACCCCGTAAAACATTTGACCGCCCTGTTTTCATCCCTGGTCTAAATCAATTGATCATGAGACACTGCTTGGTCCAAGGTTGAAAAAGAGATTCCTATTACTGTTCAGTTCATGCTAAACCATTAGACTGCCTGGTCTAGGAAGTTTGTTAGAATATGAAACATATATAAGAGGGAGAATTAGAAATTATGCTTTCCTTCTGAAGGCCATAGTGTAGGAAAAACCTGAGGAATATTTATCTTGAGCAGATACAGGTAAGATGGAAGCAGAAAGAGAATCCTGTATGAGAAGCAAAATTCTTGAGTGTCTCCCACACAAATAGTCTGGACAGTGTGCAAAACATGAATCGACAGGCAAAGAGAAGGCTTCTCAGGTACCTGATAAAGCCTTCCCGTGTGTTTATTCCCAAAAACCCACCGGAGTATGGGATTCTTTCCTGGCTTCTGCAACTTGATTAGAGCTGAAGACCTTCTGGCCATTATTCCCCAAGACCCTCAGGGGATAATATCTAGACAAAAGGAATCTAAACTACTGGGCTTTTCACCCTAGGCAGCCTTATTTTTCACAGTGAATGAGTAAGCGTCTTTCCTGGGTGTATATTACACAGATGTAGAGGCTTCCACTGAATACACGTTATTCTGACATTGATAAATCTGTAGATCAACTTATACCCCAAGAATCCCTTTGTCAAAATCCATCTATTGTCTTGTCCCACAAGACCCTGTGTCTCCCAGACTGGGTCTGAAATTGTAGCCATGGTCAAAACATCAGAGAGGAACTGGGAAGGCCCACACAAAGCTTGAAAGCTTTTTGATGTAGCAGATCTTACTTAGGAGGAAGTCAAAACGTTTCTGGCAATAGCTCTGAGCCTCCACAAGGGTGAATGTTGATTCCTCCTGGGGCTGACCAGCCACATGTTTGTCTCCCAATCTGAAGAACTTTTAGACTCCTTTAAAATTCCTTAGCTCTGTGATAGGTTAACTTGGAATGAAAAGAATTAATGTATGACACAAGAAAAGTATGCCCATTAGTTTTATATTAGAGATAATTATCTAAAAATTAACGGAATAAAAAACAGAAGTCAGACAAATGCCCTCAAGGTTCTTATAATCACGTCTGGAAAGTCTTTTTTTCAACCAGGGGAAAAAAAGCCAGTGAGGGGGGCTTCCCTGGTGGCGCAGTGGTTGAGAGTCCGCCTGCCGATGCAGGGGACACGGGTTCATGCCCCGGTCCAGGAAGATCCCACATGCCGCGGAGCGGCTGGGCCCGTGAGCCATGGCCGCTGAGCCTGCGCATCCAGAGCCTGTGCTCCTCAACGGGAGAGGCCACAACAGTGAGAGGCCCGCGTACCGCAAAAAAAAAAAAAAAAAAAAAGCCAGTGAGAATGACTATGGAAGTTGGATAATCTAATCTGTATGACACTAAAAACCGTAATTCTTTCAGCCTGTATTTTGGGGGCTGTCATATGGATTTTGCACTTTTCCTTTAACCTACTGATGCAAAATGGAAAAGTGGGACTTTTTAACATCCTGGAGAAGGGTTGCCCAGGACATGGGACTTTCAGCGCTAACAGCAGGACAGGTCTAGGTAAACCAGTTCGGTCACCCTAACTGCCCTCCAAGACTGTACACCACCTTTACCACCACTATCTTCTAGATTGTGTTCTGGGTGCTGGAACCCCAGAATTCCTTGCACAGATGGTCCCAAGACTGTTTCCGGAACCTGCACAGCCTCTCTCCTGGGTTTGCTCTTGACTGTGCCATTGGTAATCATTTGCCTAGGCCCACAGTGAATGTGTAGGGAGAAGGGGTATTCTCTTTGCAAGTATAAGGATAGAGCTTAGCCAGTAGGCTGGGGTGTCAACATGCATGGTGGAGCAGTCCCTGGAAATATGCAACAGAGCAGGGCTGAGAAGAGTAAGGCTCGACCTGAGACTGACTCTCTCCATGTCTCCATCTTTGATATGGAACTCTAAGTAGTCTGAGAATTTTAACTTGAATATGGGCTTCCAAGTTATTAGGAAAGTATCTTTTTCTAGGTAGGATGATAGAACATCTTTTCTTTAATAATTTGCTAGCTTGATTTATACCTTTTAAACATGGGTAGAAATGGTTATGTGAATGTCCATTTGTACTTTTACCCCAGGCCCTGGCAAGCATTATGGATGGCATTTGCTTATCTTAGTCTTACGCTTGAACAGAAATTCTGCAGGCAATCTTATGTGGTAGAGAATTTTGAAGGTCCTTGGGGGGTGTTCTCCAAATTTTCGTCTATGGACAGACGGTTAGGTATCTGAAGAAATCAAAAAAGCAGCTCTCAGTGAGAAGCTAAGACTGACTAATGAACTCATCTGAGCAGCCATCCATGGGCACAGTAAGATTCAAAACCTAAAGAAAGGGAGGAAGCTAATTTTAAGTTCCTCCAAGTTAAAAGTTTACAAAAGCAATGGATCATAAACTCATTCCTTAAAGATAGCCCCTCCCTAAATCCTATCTAACAAATTGCTACTATATAAAACTCCAGGACGTTGGAAAAACCAATGTCTTAGAAAACCTCTGAGATTCTCACATTCCCCTTATATTTAAACAGGACTTAGGGTGTCCTGTCAGCCTGCCTCAATCACTCCTAACAACACTTTCCCCTCTTTCACCTACAAATCCCAAATCCCATCACAGACATATTCAGTTTTCTTCACATGGGTTACTTATTCAATGTTGTCATTTGTTTGTTCTGTCCACTGTCTGGTTGAATAAGAGCAATCAGCCATCATCTTAGTAAATGACTTCAAATCACCCCATAACCCTTCATGAAGGAACATACCTTCCTCCTTGACCTGTGTGTGTACTGAATTGAGATTTACTTTGTAAATTAAGTACAGCAATATACTGTACCTTACACCAGATCTTCCTATCTGGACAATCTTGAGTGGAAAACACAATGACTAAGTCACAAACACTGTATCATTTGGGACTGACCCTTGCAGAAGTCCCATCTGTCTGTGGGCAGCGTCCCTAATGAGATGGGGAATCAGTTTACAGTACCTTCTGCTAAAACCAAGGTCAAATTGCCTATGTGGCCACTTAGATGCCCTAAAATCTGTGTTTAAAATAAGCAGAAGTTTTGAGGCCTTCATTAATAACCTCCTTAAACAGGATGTCTTACTTCTAATCTAGAGTCCACTAGACACCTAGTGAAGAAACAGGTCAGGGAATTTTAACTCTGTTGACAGACAAGTCTATTGCTTTGTTGAGAACCTTTGCCACCTTAATGTGTATGTCAGCCCTGTTCATCCCATAGTTCCCAATTCTAATACCATCCTCTCTAGGATCCCAACTCAGGTCTCTACTGTTTTACCTGGCCAATGCATTATTTTTCCTCTCCAGTATATTGCTATTCTTAACCTCTTACCTTTTCTACCATGACTAATAGCTCACATCAATTACATCGATGAGATTAGTCAGGGAATTGCTTGAGCTGTTGCAGCCACTGAAGCTGCTTCTCTCAAAGACCATCTATTTCCTCTTGCCACTTACCAACCATAAAACAACTCTGTGACTTAAAGAATGAGGCCCCTGATTAGAAAAATGCCATCAGGAAAACAGCAGCTTGCCTCCTTCACCCCTTTTACAACCTGTTTACGTCCATACAGTCATCCCATAACTCCTAAGTCCCCTCTACCAGTCAATATATCAGTTGGAGGGGACACCCAGGAAAGTCGAGGGAACAGAACAAATCAGAACTGTCTTGTGCACCTGGATTATTCACCAGAGCAGCTTGTCATTGTGTGTGCTCTCTGCTTATAGTGCAGGGTAGTTGATCCAGGAAACATCCAGGACTTGACTGGGAACTGGATGCCTTCTATCCACTAGCAAATTAAATGTATCAACAGTCTCCCATCAAGTGGTAACCCCAAGTCCTAGTAACAATATGCTTATTTTCTGGAGGGTCCAAGGATTTTCCCTTGTAGAGTAGTTTCCAGACTTTGGTATGCATGAGGACCACTTGAAGGGCTTGTTAGAACACTAACAACAGTGGTTTCATTACACTAACAATGAACTATCAGAAAGAGAAATTAAGGAAATAATCCCAATTATCACCACATCAAAAAGAATTAAATACCTAGGAATAAACCTACTTAAGGAGGCAAAAGATTTGTACTCAGAAAACTAAAAGATACTGATGAAAGAAGCTGAAGATGACACAAACAGATGGAAAGATATACAGTGTTCTTGGACTGGAAGAATCAACATTGTTAAAATGACCATACTACCCAAGGCAATCTACAGATTCAATGCAATTCCTATCAAAATACCAATGGCAATTTTCACAGAACTAGAAGAAATAATTTCAAAATTTGTATGGAAACACAAAAGACCCTGAATAGCCAAAAGAGTCTTGAGAAAGAAGAACAGAGCTGGAGGAATCAGGCTCCCTGACTTCAGACTATACTGTAAAACTATAATAATCAAAACAGGGTGGTACTTGCACAAAAACAAAAAAATATAGATCAATGGAACAGGATAGAGAACCTAGAAATAAACCCACACACTTATGGTCAATTAATCTACAACAAAGGAGGCAAGAACATACAATGGAGAAAAGACAGTCCCTTCAATCAGTGGCGCTGGGAAAACTGGACAGCTACACATAAAAGAATGAAATTGGAACATTCTCTAACAACTCAAAACTCAAAATAGATTAAAGACCTAAAATGTAAGACCAGATACTATAAAACTCCTAGGGGAAAACATAGGCAGAATACTTTTTGACATAAATCACAGCAATATTTTTTTGAATCTGTCTCCTAAAGGAAATAAAAGCAAAAATAAACAAATGGGACTTAATTAAATGTAAAAGCTTTTGCACAGCAAAGGAAACCATAGACAAATACAAAAAGACAGCCTACTGATTGGGAGAAGATATTTGCAAATGATATGACTGTTAAGGGATTAATATCCACCATATATAAACAGCTCATACAACTCAACATCAAAAAAACAAACAACCTGATTAAAAAATGGGCAGAAGAACTGAGTAGACATTTTTTCCAAAGAGGAAATGCAGATGGCCAAAATATGCTCAACATTGCTAATCATCAGGGAAATGCAAATCAAAACCACAATGAGACATCATCTCACACCTGTGAGGAATGGATATTACAAAAAAGAACACAAATAACAAACGTTGGTGAGGATGTGGAGAAAAGGGAACCCTTGTACAGTGTTGGTGGGAGTGTAAATTTGTGCAGCTGAGACAGGCTGGGACCTGGGACCTGAGACCCTTTGCTGCAGTGCTTGCACCTGGACAAACATCTCCCCAAGCAACAGAATACAAAGAAACTACAAGCAACTAAAAATAACTGTGTGCATGGGCAGTTGGGGTAAGTTCTGGACAACAATATACAAAAAGACCAAAAAAAAAGCCCAACTGCCACTTCTGAAGATCTGGGAGCAAAAACAGGGTGTCAGGAGCAAAAACAGGGTACTGTGCATGCCCCCTGCACTCAACACCACCAAAAGGGTGGACAACCCCTCTAAGCCACCCCTCTGGCCTGACTCGTGGTCCCGCCCCTACCCCACCCCACATAAAGAACCAGTTCACCCGCCCTCAGGGAGTGAGCAAGGGAACCTGTTACTTGTTTTCACTCCCTCCTGTGGATGCAGGAGCCCCAATAAATCCTTGTTTGACCTCATCAATTTTTATTGATTAAGGGAAGGCCAAGAACCCTGGGCAGTATCACAGCCACTGAGGAAAACAGTATGGAGGTTTCTCAAAAAACTAAAAATAGAACTGCCATATGACCCAGCAATTCCACTCCTGGGTATATATCTAAAAAAACCCCGAAACACTTATTCAGAAAGATACATGCACCCTAATGTTCATAGCAGCATTATTTACAATTGCCAAGACACAGAAGCAACCTAAGTGCCCATCAACAGATGTATGGATAAAGAAGGTGTGATATATATATACAATGAAATATTACTCAGCCATAAAAAAGAATGAAATTTTGCCATTTGCAGCAACATCAATAGTCTTGGAGGGCATAATGCTAAGTGAAATAAATCAGACAGAGAAAGACAAATACTATAGAATGTCACTTATATGTGGGATCTAAAAAATGCAACAAACTGGTGAATATACAAAAAAGAAGCAGACTCACAGATATAGAGAACAAATTAGTGCTACTAGTGGGGAGAGGGAAAGGCAGGAGGGACAGTATAGGGGTAGGGCGGTAAGAGGTACAAACTATTAGGTATAAAAAAAGCTGCAAGGATATACTGTACAACACAGAGAATATAGCCAGTATTTTATAACTATAAATGGAGTATAACCTTTAAAAATTGTGACTCACTATATTGTACACCTGTAACATATAATATTGTACAGCACTATACTTCAATTTAAAAAATGCGGGTTTCTGGGCCACACTTCCAGTTCCTCATTCAATAGTTCTGTGGTGGCACCTAAGAATCTGCATTTCCAACGAGTTCCCAGGTGATACTGGTGTTATCAATCTTGTGACCACAGTTTGAGAACCACTGTCCTAAAGGAAAACAGACATGTGACTCTGCCAAAACCTTGCTCCAAAAACACATTCCTCAATATAGACTCAGATTGTTTCCAGTTTTATGGGATAAATTTTCCAACTTTTATGTAAAGCCCCAAACGTTAAATTCTAACCACAGAATCCATAAGCTTGAAAAGCTTTGACAAGGTAGATTATGACATTAAGCAAGAATTAAGTTGACTTTTCAGTGAAGACCTTAAATGGCCTGAGACCTCCCCAATTATCATAATGAACATGTTATGTTCATTGTATGTTCATATGAACATGTATGTTCATGTCCAGAGAGCTCAGCCCATGTGAAATTGTAAGGGGATGGCCCAGGCTGGTTCCAACTTACATTCAAGCTGTTTTCCTCTAGAACAGTGGTTGGCAAACTATGACCCACAGGCCAAATCAGGCCTGCCATCTGTTTTTGTATGGCCTACAAGCTAAGAATGGTTTTTATATTTTTAAATGGTTGAAAGAAAAAAATAAGGACAACTGTTTCATTAAGTGTGAAAATTATACAATTCAAATTTCATTGTCCATAAAGTTTTACTGGAAGATGCCATGCCCATTTTATGGTGTGTTGTCTGTGGCAGAGTTGAGAAGTTACAACAGAGACAGTATGATCCACAAAGCCTAAAATTTAGTATCTGGTCCTTTATAGAAAACTTTTGCTGATCCCTAGTCTAGAGGGAAAGGGGTTACCTTGTGGCATCTACTGAGTGAAGACCATGTGAAGCCTGCAAAGAAGTGGTGAAGAACTCTTTGGAGCCACAGGTCATGTGAGTTCAGGACTTGAGACATGCACTGGAAAATGCTGAATTTCTATATTCCCATTGGATTATTAACCATCTTTATTGTGCTCACCACGGCAGTTGCTATGTCTGCTAGAAAGACCTTTCCTCCTGCCATCTGCATTTTCTGTGCTCAAAACCCCAGCAGAAGGTTTAGAAACCAGTTCCCTAAATCCAGCAGTTGTGTTGGAAAATAAGTCAGTGCTGGGCTTGTGTGTATGGCCCCCTTGATGATGGTGAGCTTTCTTTTCACTGTCTTACTGTAAATATTCCATTTTGGAACAATTCCATGGGCTGGGTGAAGGCCCCCAGATCAAAATAGAGTTGGAACAATGCTAAGCAAGAGGCTGCATACCCATCAGTGTGGTCACATACAAGCCCCACAAACTTCATAAGAGTGACGTATAACCAATCACTAGGTCAGTGGCACAAGTTCAGCCTCATAATCTCCTGTGACTGACCACTAATGGAACATACTGCATGAGAGCATATTACCCAAAGACAAAAGCATTCAGCAAAACAAACAGATATTTTTGAATAAATGTGGTGTTTTGTGATTGCAAAGTCTCAAGAATGACTGACAACTTAGAACATTCTTTCCAAGCAAACAGTTAAAAAATACTTGATTGAAAGCGTAAAGCTTTCATTGATAAAGCCGTAAGTACTCTGTTTGGAGGTTTCCTAAAATCTGTGTATTTTTATAACCAGGAAAAATATGTGAATTTCTTTGTATACAACTAAAAATTATGAATTAAACTGCTTTAAAAATAAGACTTCTATTTTTCTACCATAGTCTTAAGCTGAAAACGTTTGATCTGCTAACAAGAGAACACAAGTCAAGGAATAAAAAGTCCCAGTTCTAGAAAAAGGGAATACGTGGGGCTGATTTTTTGGTTTACAAAGTCTTTTGTAGTTCTTGTCTTTCTTAAGCATATTTTTCAAATATAGATACCTTTGTATGATATCCCTTTAAGCTTCAAAAGGTGCTTAAACATATTTATATAATGAAAATGGGAAATTTAACATTTCAATATTAAGAATGTGATTTGTTGCTTTTCTCCATAGAGGAAAAATTTTATTTTATTTCAATAGGCAATATAGTTTCATGATTCAATAAAATCAGAACAGTACAAAAAGGTATGCACTAAAGTGTTTACATTCACCCTTTTTCCATTCATGCCATCTAGCCTGTTCCCCAGAGGTAACCATTTATATTAATTTCCTGCTTACATTCCAAGTGTTTGTTTTTGAAAAATATAAGTATGGATATTTATTGTTATTTCTGTGCTTTTTCTCATATAAAAAGTAGCATAATAAAGGCAGTGTGAGGCACTTTGCTTTCATCATTTCTACATAACTTGTAGATCTTTCTTTGTCCTACATAGAGAGCCTCTGCATTCTTTTTTTTCAGCTGTATGGTACTCCACTGTGTGGCTCTACCATGGTCTCTTCAACTGATCTCTTATTGCTGGACCCTGCTTGTTTCCAATCTTTTGCTATTGTGCCCTTCAGGAATGTTTTAAAGTTTTCCTCTATTGGTTTTGTGTATTTCCTGTTAAACAACTGGTCTTTGTGTATATGTAGTTCTTTCTCTTGCTCTGAGTAAAATTTTAAAGTATAATACCTGTCACATTTTTCTAACATCTGTTTATTATAAAATGTATTTTACCTGGTTAAACGTGGTTATATTTTTTAAGATTCTTTTTTAAAAGTTGAGATATAATTGACATTTAACATCATCTTAGCTTCAGGTATACGACATAACGATTTGATATTGGTATGTATTGTGAAATGACCACCACAATAAATCTAGTTAACATCTGTTACCACACAGTTACAATTGTTTTTCTTGTGATGAGAACTTCTAAGATGAACTCTATACAGTATTAACTATGGCCACCTCGCTGTACATTGTATCCCCATGACTTATTTTTATTTAACAGCTGGAAGTTGGTAACTTTTGACCCCTTTCACCCATTTCTCTCACCCTGCCCTCACCTCTGGCAACCACCAATCTGTTTTCTGTATTTATTTTCTTGGGATTTTTTTTTTTTTTTTGCTTCCGCATATAAGAGAGATTAGTATTTGTCTTTCTCTGCCTGTCCTAGTTCACTTAGCATAACGCCCTCAAGGTCCATCCATGTTGTCAAAAATGGCAAGACTTCCTTCTTCTTTTATGGCTGAATTATATATATATAATATATGAATTATATATTTATATTATATAGATATAAAATTTTCTTTTTCCACTCATCTATCAATCAACACTTTGGTTGCTTCCACATCTCGGCTATTGTAAATAATGCTAAAATAAACATGTGTGTGCACGTATCATTTCGAGTTAGTGTTTTCATTGTCTTCAGAAAAATACCCAGGAGTGGAATTGCTGGATCAAATGGTAGTTTATTTTTAATCTTTCGAAGAAACTCCATCCTGTTTTCCATAGTGGCTGCAACAATTTACATTCCCGCAAACAGAGCACAAGAGTTCCCTTTTCTCCATATCCTCACCAACACTTGTTATTTCTTGTCTTTTTGGTAATACCTATTCCAACAGGTGTGAGGTGATATCTCATTGTGGTATTGATTTGCATTTCCTGATAACTAGTGATGTTGCGCACCTTTTCATGTACCTGTTGGCCACCTGCATGTCTTCTTTGGAAAAATGTCTATTCAAATCCTCTACATAGGGCTTCCCTGGTGGCGCAGTGGTTAAGGATCTGCCTGCCAATGCAGGGGACATGGGTTCGAGCCCTGGCCCGGGAAGATCCCACATGCTGTGGAGCAACTAAGCCCATGCGCCACAACTACTGAGCCTGTGCTCTAGAGCCCGTGAGCCACAACTACTGAGCCTGTGAGCCACAACTACTGAGCCTGCATGCCACAACTACTGAAGCCCACATGACTAGAGCCTGTGCTCTGCAACAATATAAGCCACTGCAATGACAAGCCTGCGCACCGCACCGAAGTAGCCCCCACTCACCGCAACTAGAGAAAGCCATGCATAGCAAAGAAGAATCAGAGCAGCCAAAAATAAAATAAATAAATTTATTTTAAAAAGATCCTCTACATACTTTTAAACTGGATTGCTTGTTTGTTTTTTTCTATTGAGTTGCATGAGCTTTTATGTATTTTGAATATTAATCCCATATGAAATATATGATTTGCAAGTATTTTCTCCCACTTGGTAGGTTGCCTTTGTTAATGGTTTCCTTTGCTGTGTGGAAACTTTTTAGTTTGATGTAATCCTACTTGTTTATTTTTGGTTTTGTTGCCTTTGCTTTTGGAGTCAGATCTAAAAAATCATTGCCAAGACTGATGTCAAGTAGCTTACCACCTATGTTTTTCTAGGAGGTTTATGGTTTCAGGTCTTATGTTCAAGGCTTTAACTCATTTTTAGTTTTTGTGTACAATGTAAGATAATGGTCCAATTTTCCCAACACCATTTATTGAAGAAACTGTTCTTTCCCCATTGTGTATTCTTGGCTCCTGTGTTATACATTAATTGACCATAAATGAGTGACTTTATTTCTCAGCTCTCTATTTTGTTCCATTAATCTAGGTGTTTTTTTTCATGCCAATACCATACTGTTTTGATTACTATAGCTCTGTAATCAGGAAGTGTGATGCCTCCAGCTCTGTACATCTTTCTCAAGATTGCTTTGACTATTCACCGTCTTTTGTGGTTCCATAAAAATTTTAGGATTGTTTGTTCTAGTTTCTAATATTCTTAATTTGCTTTGAAAAATTTGAATTTATGTGTGATATTAGAGTAATGAACATTTGTGTTTATATAAAGGCCTCTCAGAAACTGGCATTTCATACTGGGCTTGTTTTTAATTAAAAGTAAGATTCATAATAACACATATTATAAGAAATATTGCTGTCATAATAACCATATGAACTTATGTTTGCATATATCATTTTTTGGTAATCACATAGATTTTCAAGATGTTAGGGATTATATATAAAACTTCCTGGGAAAAAAGTAAATATTTTAACTGGTATTGGTCCAAAATAACAGTAATTGGGAGAATGATTTAGATTTATATGCTATAAACTTTGGTATAACAGTACATGATATAATTTTTTTTTTTTTTTTTTTTTGCGGTACACGGGCCCCTCACTGTTGTGGCCTCTCCCGTTGCAGGGCACAGACTCTGGACGCGCAGGCTCAGCGGCCATGGCTCATGGGCCCAGCTACTCTGCAGCACGTGGGATCTTCCCGGACCGGGGCACAAACCTGCGTCCCCTGCATCAGCAGGCGGACTCTCAACCACTGTGCCACCAGGTAAGCCCCCATGATATAATTTTTATGTAATTAAGGGAACATTTATTGATCATTGTAAGAGGAAGAAAATCTTCTAGTTCAGAAAATATATAAAGACAACATAAAAAGTTCCAATATCAGATTAGGATTCAATAAAGTAAATAGCTGAATATGTAAAAACATGTAAGTTCTAATATTACTAGAAACTGAATAACAGAAAGCACAATTGGTATCCTTAATCTAGATCTTGTGTTTATGAATCTTCAGCTATAACCATGCACTTTATCATTGCACATGGCCCAGAGGTGAAAATAAAACTCTTATACATGACTTTCTACATATATCTTAAAGTGGTGTGACAAGAATGATTTCTACCCTACTCTCCTAGCTGAATATTGCCACCAAGAAAATACTAGTGGTCAAAGCCACTCTGTTTATTTTTATTTTTTTTACAAGGAAAAAAGTATCTATATTGGGAAAAGCTTTTCATTATATTTAATAGAAATCAGAAAATGTGCTTCCTTTTTAGAAGAGTATATTATTTAAGGTAAAAGACTAAAATAAAGAAAAATAACATTCTAATGCACTGAATGCAAAGCTATTCTCTTATAAGAACTTAGAACTACCATCTATTAGAATGTCAACACTTTCTAATTGAAAAATAAATGACAACAATGAGACTAAATGAAACATTAGATAAGTACTTTTAAAATGCACAGAATACAGAATGATAGGTGACTTTAAAATTCAACTATAGTTATTAAGTGAGGACTCTAATACGAAGAGTGCTGGGATATATCAGAATACAAATTAAGGGGAGCGACATCAGCAAGATGACTAAATAAGGCATCTCTCACATGTATCCCCCCCTCAACAAAAATAATTTGGCATCCATCCCAAAAGTGCCTTCCTGGGAGCTCTGGGATCCAGGTGGGAGATTATGGAAATTTAGTGTAGTCCAAGATCAAGGAAAACCATTTTAAGAAGACAGGCCTGTAACCAGGTGGCTGACTCATTAACTGTGTTACAAAGTAACTCTGTATCCCTGAGGACTTGGCTACAGCTCTGTTTGGCTTGGTCCTGTCAAGCTTCTGGGATATGACACACCCACCTGTGTACTGGGTAATAGGCATACAGACCTCAGTCCCAGCTGTGGACACCAAAGTGGCCCATGATCCAGCTGCGGCCCCACTCAGCTGTGGTCTGGGAGTCCCTGGAGGTAAGCCTGCCAAACTCAGTCAGATTGTGGATCTAGAAAGGGCACTATAACTGGGCTCCACCCCATCCCCGCTGCAGTCCACAAACAGTCTTGCTGGCACAGGAACCAAAAGGAGACACTCTGATATGTACCCTTGGGGACCATGAAAGGGCCCTCTATACAGCTCCAGCTTCCTTACAACCACAGTCTGCCAGTAGTCTGGAGGGTCCAGGGTCTCAGCAAAAGAGACTGTCATCTGCAACCCTGGAGATTCTAAAAGGGCCCTATACTCAATTCCAGCCCCTTCCAACCACAGTCTGTGAATAATCCTGCTGGCACAGGGACTCAGAAAAAGACTCTACTGTTTGCATCCCCAGAGATCCTGTAGGGCCCCATGCTTAGCTCCAACTCCATCACAACCACACTCTTCCCCAGACTTGCCAGCCCAGGGACTCAGGAGGAGACAATCCTGTCTATGCTCATGGAGATCCTCAAAGGGCCCTATCCTCAATCCAGTCCCTCTTAGCTACAGTCCATGAGCAGTACTGCTGGCCCAGGGGACCAGTGGGAGACACTTCCATCTGTGTCCCTGGAGATCCTTGAAGGGCCGTATATTCTGTTCCAGCCCATTCTAGCTGCAGTCCATGTGCTGTCCTACTGGCAAAGAGACCAGGAAGGACATACTCACATCTGTACCAGGAGATCTGGAAAGGGGCCCAACAATGAGCTCCAGCTCCTCCAGCCATGGTCAAGGACCAGTCTGGCCTACCCAGGAACATGATGGAGGCATATCCATCCATATCTGTACCTCCAGAGCCAGGTCTGCAGACCTCAGTCATGGATGTGGAACCTGAAACAGCCCAGGGGGTTGGTTCCATTCCTTCCCAGCCATGGTACAAGGCCAGTCTTGCCCACTCAGGGACTCATCCAGTGACCAGGCTGTAGCCCTCTCAAGAGCTTGGTCAGAGCCATACCCACCATGTACATGGTAATAGGCTTACTGACTGAGAACCCTAAAGTGGACCCTTGGCCCAGTGTCACCCTACTGAACAGTGTACTGGAAACAGGGACCAGATAGGATCTATGACCACCTGAGCTACTGGTAACAAGCTGACCAACTGTGGAGCCTACTGCAGACCCAGTAACAACCTCATAACTGGTTTCAACACAGCATGACTGCAATTCCAAAGGTAATCCCATCAGCTCAGGGAACAGACAGGAGAAGGTCTTTATCTGGTGAAACCAGCCTATAAAGAATGGAAGAGGTGTTTGCTCCCTAAATGCACAGACATCCATGCAAGTCAACACAGATCATGAAGAATCAGGCACATATGACTCCACCAAAGAAAATTAATAAAGTTCTGGTAACTGACCCCAAAGAAATGGATATCTATGATTTGCCTGACAGAGAATTCAAAGCAATCATCTTAAAGAAACTGAATGAAATGCAAGAGAACACAGACAACTAGAGGAAATTAGGAAAGCAATGCATCATGAAAACGAGAAGTTTAAGAAAGAAACAGAAACCATACAAAAGATCCAAACAAATATCGTAGCATTAAGAATACAATAACAGAACTGAAAAATTCAGTGGAGAGCTTCAACAACAGACATGATCATAGAGAAGACAGAATCAGTGAACTTGAAGAGAGATCACTTGAAAACAACCAGTTAAAGGAACTAAAAGATTAAAAAAGAGTGAAGAAAGCCTATGTGAATTATGCAACACCATCAAGTGAAGGAACGTTCACATAATGGCAGTCCTGGAAGGAGTGGAGAGAGAAAAGGCAGCAGAAAGCTCATTTAAAAAACTAATAGCTGAAAACTTTCCAAATCTTGGGAGAGATATGGACCTCCAAGTAGAGGAAGTTCAAAGGACCCCAACTAAGATCACAAAGATTACTATGAGACACATTATAATCAAAATGTTAAAAGCCAAAGACAGGAGAGGATTCTGAAAGCAGCAAGGAAAAAATGACTTATCACATACAAGGGAACCCTCCACTCCCCCACCATAAGAGCAGCAGCAGATTTCTCTGCAGAAACTCTGCAGGCCAGGAAGGAGGGGGGCAATATACTGAAAGTGCTGAAAGAAAATAAAAAGCTGTCAACCTAGGATACTATACCCAGCAAAATGGTCCCTTAGAGATGAAGGGGAGATAAAGACATTTCCAGACAAAAAAAAGCTAAAGGAGTTCATCACCATTAGATCTTCTTTACAAGAAATACTAAAGGGAGTTCTTCAAGTTGAAGTGAAAGGATGATAAGCAACTACATGAAAACATATAAAAGGTAATGGTAGATATATAGTGAAAATCAGAATGCCCTAATACTGTAATAGTGGTGTATAAATTACTTTTTTTTACATCTTTATTGGAGTATAATTGCTTTACAATGGTGTGTTAGTTTCTGCTTTATAACAAAGTGAATCAGTTATACATATACATATGTTCCCATAACTCTTCCCTCTTGCGTCTCCCTCCCTCCCACCCTCTCTACCCCACCCCTCTAGATGATCACAAAGCACCGAGCTGATCTCCCTGTGCTATGCGGCTGCTTCCCACTAGCTATCTATTTACGTTTGGTAGTGTATATATGTCCATGCCACTCTCTCACTTTGTCCCAGCTTACCCTTCCCCCTCCCCATATCCTCAAGTCCAAACTCTAGTAGGTCTGTGTCTTTATTCCTGTCTTACCCCTAGGTTCTTCATGACATTTTTTTTCCTTCTTAAATTCCATATATAGGTGTTAGCATATGGTATTTGTATTTCTCTTTCTGACTTACTTCACTCTGTATGACAGACTCTAGGTCCATCCACCTCATTACAAATAGCTCAATTTCGTTTCTTTTTATGGCTGAGTAATATTCCATTATATATATGTGCCACATCTTCTCTATCCACCCATCCGATGATGGACACTTAGGTTGTTTCCATCTCCTAGCTATTGTAAATAGAGCTGCAATGAACATTTTGGTACATGACTCTTTTTGAATTATGGTTTTCTCAGGGTATATGCCCAGAAGTGGGATTGCTGGGTCATATGGTAGTTCTATTTGTAGTTTCTTAAGGATCCTCCATACTGTTCTCCATAGTGGCTGTACCAATTCACATTCTCACCAGCAGTGCAAGAGTGTTCCCTATTCTCCACACCCTCTCCAGCATTTACTGTTTCTAGATTTTTTGATGATGGCCATTCTGACTGGTGTGAGATGATATCTCATTGTAGTTTGATTTGCATTTCTCTAATGATTAATGATGTTGAGCATTCTTTCATGTGTTTGTTGGCCGTCTGTATATCTTCTTTGGAGAAATGTCTATTTAGGTCTTCTGCCCATTTCTGGATTGGGTTGTTTGTTTTTTTGTTATTGAGCTGCATGAGCTGCTTGTAAATTTTGGAGATTAATCTTTTGTCAGTTGCTTCATTTGCAAATATTTTCTCCCATTCTGAGGGTTGTCTTTTCATCTTGTTTATGGTTTCTTTTGCTGTGCAAAAGCTTTGAAGTTTCATTAGGTCCCATTTGTTTATTTTTGTTTTTATTTCCATTTCTCTAGGAGGTGGGTCAAAAAGGATCTTGCTGTGATTTATGTCATAGAGTGTTCTGCCTATGTTTTCCTCTGAGAGTTTGATAGTTTCTGGCCTTACATTTAGGTCTTTAATCCACTTTGAGCTTATTTTTGTGTATGGTGTTAGGGAGTGTTCTAATCTCATACTTTTACATGTAGCTGTCCAGTTTTCCCAGCACCACTTATTGAAGAGGCTGTCCTTTCTCCACTGTACATTCCTGCCTCCTTTATCAAAGATAAGGTGACCATATGTGCGTGGGTTTAACTCTGGGCTTTCTATCCTATTCCATTGATCTACATTTCTGTTTTTGTGCCAGTACCATACTGTCTTGATTACTGTAGCTTTGTAGTATAGTCTGAAGTCAGGGAGCCTGATTCCTCCAGCTCCGTTTTTCATTCTCAAGATTGCTTTGGCTATTCGGGGTCTTTTGTGTTTCCATACAAATTGTGAAAATTTTTTTTCTAGTTCTGTGAAAAATGCCAGTGGTAGTTTGATAGGGATTGCATTGAATCTGTAGATTGCTTTGGGTAGTAGAGTCATTTTCACAATGTTGTAAATTACTTTTGCCTTTAGTATAAAAGTTAAAAAGCATTAAAAATAACTATAGCTACAATAATTCATTATTGGATACACAATATAATAAGATGTGAAGTGTGACATCAGTAGCATAAAATGTAGGGGAAAGAAAAGTGTAGAGTTTTTTATGTGATCAAAGGCAAATTGTTATCAGCTTAAAAACAGACTGTTATATCTATAAAGTATTTTATATAAACCTTATGTTAACCACAGAGACAGAAATTATAGTTGATACAAAAAGATAAAGAGAAAGGGATTAAAGCATACCACTACAAAAATATATCACACAGGAAGACAGTAAAAGAGGACTGAAGGAACAAAGAAACTAAAAAAAAATGACAGAAAATGATTAATGAAATGGAAATGGTAAGCTCTCACCTTTCAATAATTACTTTAAACATAAGTGAACTATATTCTCTGATAAAAAGACACAAAGTGGTTGAATGGATAATAAAACAAGATCCAAAAATATGCTGCTTATAACTTAGTCAATTTAGGTTTAGGTTTAGGGACACTAATAGGCTAAAAGTGAAAAGATGGAAAAAGATATTCCATGCAGTGGTAACGAAAAGAGAGCAGGAGTATAACAACTGTATATCAAATAAAATAAACTTTTAGTCAAAATTTGTCATAAGAGACAAAGAAGGTCATTATAGAGTGATAAAGGGATCAATTCACTAAAAAGATACAGCAATTGTAAATATATATGCACCTAACACTGGAGGATCTATTTAAAGTAAATATTAACGGAAGTGAAGGGAGAAATAGACAGCAATACAATAATAGTATGGATTCAATATCCCACTGTCAACACTGAATAGATCATTTAGACAGAAAATTAATAAAGAAACAGTAGACCTGAATAATAGTATAGACCAAACAGACTTAACAGACACACAGAAAATCACATCCAACAGCACCAGAATGCACATTCTTCTCAAGCACACACAGAACATTCTCCAGGACTGATTATATGCTGGGTCATGAAGAAATCTTAACAAATCTAAGAAGATTGAAATCATATCTAGTATTTTCCCCAACCACAATATTATGAAACTGGAAATCAATAGCAGAAGGCAAACTGAAAAATTCACAAATACATGGAAATTAAACAGCACACTCCTTAACAACCAATTGGTCAAAGAAATGATATCAAAAGGAAAATCAGAAAGTATCTTGAGACAACTGAAAATGAAAACACAATATACCAAAACTTATGGGATGCAGCCAAAAGCAGGTCTAATAGGGAAATTTATAGTGATAAATGCCTACCTTAAGAGAAAAGAAAAATCTTAAACAAATGATCTAACTTTACACTTCAAGGAACTGGAAAAAGAAGACTGAAATAAGTCAAAGTGGGCAGAAAGAAGGTAATAATAAAGATTATAGCAGAAATAAATAAAAAGGAAACTAGAAAGAGAATAGAAAAAATCAATGAAACTAAGAGTTGACTTTTGAAAAAGTAAACAAAATTGACACACCTTTAGTAGAACAACCAAGAAAAAAGGCGGGGGGACTCAAATAAACATTATAAATGAAAGAAGAGACATTACAACTGACACCACAGTAATACAAAGGATTGTAAGAAGCTACTATGAACTATTATACTCTACCAAATTGAAAAACTTAGAATAAATGGATAAATTCCTAGAAACATACAACCTACAAAGACTGAATCATGAAGAAATAGAAGATCTAAATAGACCAAAAACAAGTAAGGAAATTGAATCAGTAATCAAAAACCTCCAAACAGAGAAAAGCCCAGGACCAGATGGTTTCAGTGGTGAATTCTACCAGAATTTTAAAGAAGAATTAATATGAATTCTTCTCAAACTCTTCCAAAAAACTGAAGAGGAGGGAAGATTCCCAAATTCATTTTATGAGGCCAGCATTACCTGGATACCAAATTCAGATTAAGGACACTACAAGAAAAGAAAACTACAGGCCAATATCCCTGTCGAATACTGGTGCAAAAATTATCATTAAAACCTAGCAAACCAATTTAACATCACATTAAAAAGATTATACACCACACGTCAATTGGGATTTATCCTTGGGATGCAAGGATGGCTCAACATACACAAATCGATAAATATGATATACCATTTCAATAGAATAAAGGATACAAATATATTATCCTCTCAGTAGATGCAGTAAAAGTGTCTGACAAAATCCAACACTCTTTCATGAAAGAAGGCTCTTCTATACCCAACAAATTGGGTATAGAAGAAATGTACCTCAACATAATAAAGGCCTATATGACAAGTCCATTGCTAACATCATATTCAACTTTGGAAGTCCTAACTAGAGCAATTAGTCAAGAAGAAGAAATAAAAGCATCCAGACTGGAAGGGAAGAAGTAAAATTATCTGTGTTTGCAGATGACATGATCTTACATATAGGTAATCCTAAAGACTCCACAAAAAAACTGTTAGAACTAATATATTCAGTAAAGTTGCAGGATATAAAACCAACATACAAAAATAAGTTGCATTTCTATACACTAAAAATGAAATATCTGATAGAGAAATAAAGAAGACAATTCTATTTACAATATATTCAAAACAATGAAATTATTAGGAATAAATTTAACCAAAGGGATGAGAGATTTGTATACTGAAAACTATAAGACACTGATGAAAGAAATTGAAGAAGACACAAATAAATGGAAAGATATCCCATGTTCATGGATCAGAAGTATTAATGTTTTAAAATATGGATTCAACTCAATGCTACCTATAGTTTCAATGCAATCCTTCTCAAAATTCCCATAGCATTTTCCATAGAAATAGAAAAAGCAATCGTAAAATTTGTATGGAACCACAAAAGAACCCAAATATTTTTAAAAATCCTGAGAAAGAACAAAGCTGGAGGCATCTCATTTCCTAACTTCAAACACAACAAGAATAATAATCAAAACTGTATGGTACTGTCATAAAAACAGACACAAAGACCAATGGAATAGAAGAGAAAGCTCAGAAATAAGTCCATGCACACAATCAAAAAATTTACATATTTTATGATCCCCCCAAATCACCTAGGACAAGTTTCCCATTTAATGGGACAAATTTTCCAACATGTAAGAACAGCCTTAATCATCAAATTCTAACCACAGACATCAGTTTCTGGAAATATGGTGGACTAAGTATAGAAAATAACCATACTAATGAAAACTACCAGAAATGCTGTACAAAATACAGCATTTGAGAAGATTTTAAAATCTTCTCAAAACCATTGAAGGGCTTACAAGAATGTAAGTAATTTTCAGGCCAAAATCTAAGTGAGAGAAAAATACAAAAGGCAGCATAAAGAAACCAAGAGGTAGATAATATAAAAAAGCAATTAGGAGACATGGAGTATAGAGTGATAAGGTCTAACATACATATAACTGGAATTTCAGAAAGAGAGGAGATAGGGAATTGGGTAGAGGCAATGTTATAAGAGATCTTTTTTTGACATTGTCCAACTGATGAAAGATACCAATCCACAGATTCAAGAAGTATAAGAAATTCCGAGGAAGATTACAAAGAAAAGAAAGGAAAAAGAAAAGAAATCCACAACTATAGAAAACTAATGGCAAAGAGAATATCTCAAAAGCAGGTCAAGAGAAATGACAGATGACCACCAAAGGAGTTAATGTTTGATACTTGACTTCTCAACAGAACATGAAGCCAGAAAACTATATCCTCAATGTGATTAAAGAAAACAACTGCCAACTTAAAATTCTGTACCCAGTGAAAACATCTTTCAAGGATAAGGGCAATAGCAAGAGGTATTGTTTTCTGGCATGCACTATAAATGTAGTGAAAATTATAAGTCTCAGTGGAGTGTACAAAGATATTTAGGAGTGTACCTAAATATCTCAGGTCTCATATTATGGGTTGAGAGGCCCATATGGGTTTTAATATGGTCTGTATTATTCTCAGCAGTCTATGCTTGCTTTTGTAGGTTGTTGCTACTTGCCAGGAAAGACTGTTCTCTCCCTGCCCTGCAATTCCTTGACCTGATAGTTACCAAGTGACATTTCCCATGTTATTCATACAGAGCATAGTAACCTTGGTACAGTAAAATGGAAAGACATCATTTTGCAGAAGAAATCTTCCCTTCCTCTTCATCCGCCAATAATAAAGCTGCATGTCACAGAGACTGCTAGTTTAGACCTTGGAAAACAAATAATAACCTTATGTTTTAGTTTTCCTGAATAAACAGTGTGACCCATTTCAAAAGTCAGTTATAAGTATGCTTTACAAATGGCTCTAGAAATTGCTAACCCAGGCTCTAGTTTAAGAGAACTGCAATAGAATACCTCACCATGTTGCAATATTTTGCCATGACCAGTTTGCTTCTTATTTAATGTACCTGAAATAATCCATTATTTCTTTTGTAGATTTAATTTGTAAGCCTAGAAAGGTCAGTCAAGGAACTGGGTTGAGTGTTGTAGAAACTTTGTGTCATGTGTGTGTTTCCCTCATTTCTTCCTGTATGAGGACTCTTGGTAAACAATAAGGTCTTCCTCAAAGCCTGGAGTCTGAGGACTTATTTTCTACAATAATCAAAATTACTCTTGAGGAGAGCAATTTGATAAGCCTATGAAGTAGTGGCTAAGACCCCAAGGTCTTCTTCAAGGGAAAAAACATAACCTGTGAATTGCCTTCATAGGAAGGTGGGTTTTATACCTGGAGAGACCCTCATTTTGCTGAGTACCTTGACAAGGTTGCTGAGGTGAGTTGTCCTGTATAGTTGAGTGGGGTGAGGACTCTGAAGTTGGGGTGAGTGTGTATAAGAGTCTGGGAGTGAAGAGAGAAGAACCAGTGAGGCTCAAGACATAGATGCAGAAGCAAAAATAAGAACAAAACATCTTAGGAGAACGTATCTATTATCCTAGAGTGAGGGTTCTTAACCTTCCATGTGCCATGCACCCCTTGGGCAGTCTGGTTAAGCCTACAGATCTCTTTAAATGCACAAAATAAAATATATAGGATTACAAAGGAAACCAATTATATCAAAATATAGACAAAGAAACAAATTTCCAATATGGTAACCTATGAGCTTGTTGTTAACACTGTACGTAAAAAGATCTAGCAACGGGTCTAATAACCACCATAGATTTTGAAGTAGTGGTGAGTGTAGGACATATTTCCAGATACAACAACTATATGTGATATGAAAATGCCTGTGATTTCTGTTAGTGAGAAAGTCACAGGGATTGCTAACAGTGTTGCAGATATTCTTAAGGGAAGGAAAAGCTTAACTTCAGTAATTTTGTCTAACCAAGGTCACAGGTCCTAGACTAAGAACTCTACTGTAGAGTGTAATGTAAATTTTCTTCTTCCCCAGGTAGTTTCTAGCAAAGATTACCCTGTTATGCCTTGCTTCCATGTCAGTGCATTCTCTTGGGGGACCTCAAGGATGAGGAAGCAGGACGAGGACCCCCCATGTCCAGCCAACTCTTAATCCTAAGACATTTGCCAAGAGCTCAGCCACCCATGGCTCTGTCCTGCTGAGGGTGAAGACATGGCCTCTGCCTGTCACCTTGTACACACACAATGCAGGTGACAAGGAAGACTATACAATGAACATCCACTTGTAAGAGAAATGCGCTTAAAAACCAGGAAATGAGTAGATTAAATATTTCCCTGAGGTACACTGAGAGCATTTATTAGGAATGCTGAAAGGGTTTTGTGATTTCTTCCACCTCCTCATATCTGTGGAGCACTTTTAACTTCTCAAAGCATTTTTTCTATCCATTATTTAATTTGTTATTCACAACTACCCTGGGTTTGGCAGTGCAGTTCTTATTCTTTTGCTTCTTCTTCTACACAGATATATTTAAAACACAAATTTACCAGAATCAGAGCAAAAATTCAAGATGGAATAAACAGTGATATTTCTGAGAAGAATACAGCTGTTCCCTCCTCAGAGTGAAAATTTAAATGAAATGAGATATTTAACATATAAATAATCCCTTTCTGCTAAAGCATAGTACTAAGTGCTTATTAAAGGAGAACACATTTTTAGGTCAAATTTTTCCAAGAGAGAAAATGTTTATAAAAAGTTCAGACAATGTGGTAGTGTTGTAGAGAATACTTAAAATTTTCCACCAACTTAATAATAATAATAAAAAAAAAATCAGAGAACTTGTGTGAGGCCTATTCCAGTTAGGAGACAGAAATAACAAGTTATTCGAATGAAGTCAATTTTATACAAAGAATTGCTAACTAGGTATAAAGTTGTCAACTTGGTAACTGAAAGGGTAAAAAGAGAGTAAGGCAGAGGTCTGTAAACTGTAACCTGTGGGCCAAATCTGACCAGCTGCCTGTTTTTGTAAATAAAGTTTTATTGGAACACAGCCATGCTCACTTACGTATTGTTTATGGCTGCTTTGTGCTATAATGGCAGAATGAAGTAGGCTCAACAGAGACCATATGGCCTGCAAAGCTTAAAATATTTACTATCCAGCCCTTGGACAAAAAGGTTTGCAGATGCCTGCTCAGTATCAAGATATCAAGGATGCAGCAATTGCAGGAAGCAGCTTTGACCTCTAGAACTGGGGGAACAAAGAGAAGGGGTTGGAATTATTAACTCTTAGAAGCTTGGAGGAGCCGAAAGTCAGACCACCGAGGAGGGGGTTGAAGTTTGGCAGATGCTGGTGTTTCAGGGACGGGGCGCCATGAGGATGGTTCCCTAAGTGTTGGCAGAACTGTAAACCAGGTCTGTCTGAGTGAAGAAATGAGGCTCACAGTGGTTAAGAGACTTGCCTTTAGACCACACAGCCTTCGCAACAGAACTGGAAGTTCCTCCAGGAAATGGAATTTCAGAATTGGCTTAAAAATGTTGGAAAGGAGAGAGAGCCTGGCAGGATGGTGATGTGGGAAGGGCCTTCTTATTAGGGAATAGCTCAAGGGGGAAAATGCAATGCAGGCATTAAGCGTGGAAAAGATGAAAAGAGCACCAGATCCCCAAGCCCAGGTCACAGCTCACTCAGATGGATTAAATCAGGACCTCTGGTCATGGTCCACAGGCATCAGTGGTTTTGAAAGCTCTGCAAGTGATTCCAATGTAGGGGCCAAGGCTGAGACCAAGTGCTTGAAATGAGACATGGATGCACTCACTTTCAGAAGCATCCCCTTACCCTCTTCCTGCTTCACTCGTGGAATCTTCCACCTTGGAAGGAGCCCACTGCTTCGGGGTGGAGGGGGCCACTTCTGCACTGCGTGGGGAGGTGGCAGGGGGCAGCAGAGAAGCAGCAGCCCCTATTCCTCAGCAAACAGAGACCCATGTACACCTTGGTGCTGCAGCCACAGGGGTGAGCAGCTTTTCTCAGACTCCTGGCTTAGAGCAGCTTGGCTCTATCCCCTGTGTTCCTATTGCAGTCAAGCCCCTTAATGAAGCTTTCATTGAGCTAGGTCATTTTCAGAGCAGTAGCACTTGTGTATTGAAGATAAAACAAACCCTCGTGAGGGAGGAAAACACCCACACAGGAAGAGGCAGGGGCAGGAACCTCACCACCCCAGGTAGCTCTGAGCTGGGGCCTCCTGTGGAAGGTGGCACCAGAGGGACCCAAGGAAGGCAGCTTTGCTTAGCAACACAGCCTGGGGCCTTAAAAAGCAAGCCTGATCCTTCTGTAACGTTTTTTTCCACAACAAAAGAAGTGCGTGTTCATTTTTTTAAATTTGAAAGATACTGAAAAGCACAAAGTAGAAAATTATCACCTGTATTCTACTACCCAGATATGATTACAGGTAGAATTATAGGGTAATAGGCCTGGACAAGCAATGCATACATAAAATGAAATATAGATAGAGCAAAATTCATATCACATTGATTGCATGCTCTTGTACAGTTTTTTAAACTGAATGATATATCTTGAGCATTGTCATTTGTAGAGTTATTTTGAATGGTTTGTTGGATTCTAGTGCATGGATAGGATAGCTTATTTATTTTAGACTTTTTTTTAAGAGCAGTTTTAGGTTCACAGCAAAATTGAGAGATTTCCTACATACTTCCTGTCCCTACACATGCATAGCCTCTACCATTATCAAATCACCCACCTGGGTGGTACATTTGTTACAACTGATGAGCCTACACTGATACATGGTAATCACTCAAAGTCCATAGATTACATCAGGGCTGACTCTTAGTGGTGCACTTTCTATGGATTTAGACAAATACATGTCAGAATACAGACATGTATTCATCATTATAATATCATATAGACTTTCTTTGCTGGCCTAAAAATCCTCCGTATCATAGCTTATTTAATTATTCCCCGGTTATTGGACACATGGGTTATTTTTCATTTTTCATTCTCATAAATGTTACTCTAATGATCATCCTTACAGATAAGTCTTGACACGTGTAATTATTTTTCAGTTCCTCTTAAGTTCAAGCTGTGGGCTTTTATACCCTCTGCCTGGAACACTTCCGTCTCTCTTGGCTCTTTACTTAGTTAACTTCTACTTATTTCCGGTGCGAGCCTGAAATATCAGTTCCTCTAGGGAGCCTTCCTGACCCCAAAGCTGGGTTAGATCTACTATTATATACCTTGGTAACAATTGTCCTTTGCTTTCACAGCAATAGGACTTTTATTTCTGCCTTGCTCTCTCCCAGGCCCCCAGAATTTGAATAGTGCCTGGTCTACAGCAGGTATCTAAGCATTTTCTAATTGAATTTACATGGGCATCAATGCTTCTCAGCTGGGTTTTCAGATATCTTTTCATTTTTCAGAGAAAAGTTTTTGAAGACTGAGTGAGCCTCCATTTCACCCATAGTCCTAAGGCTGCATTGCCCAGGTTGCAGGTAATGAAGCCAAGACCAGAAGCCTGATCATTTCAAGTGTTAATTAACTGTACTTGCTGATGGCCACACTCAGCTCCTCCAATTCGGGCCCAAAAAGCATACCTTGGTTTCCCCAGAGGACACATTTATCTTTGCTAGAGGAAAACTACATATCTCTCTATCCAACTCCCATCTGTCAGCCCATCCATCCATCCATCCATCCATCCACTGATCCATCCATCCATCCATCTATCCTATTTAGAGTGAACATATATTATTCCTTCGCACAACAAATATATATTGTCCACCATGTGCCAGGCATGGTTCAATTTTCAGTGAAAATGATGGATAACATCTCTTTCCTCTTGGAATTTATAATTCATCTGTTATATGGGAAACATTGTGCCATCAATTTAGAAAATATCTACAGAGGAAGGGACATGGTTCTTATCCCTAAGGAACTTACGTCTACTGATGACACAAATAGCCATAACAGTAGAAGACAGGACAGCTAGAAACTAAGAATTATGGAGAGTACAGCATTACATCCTTCATGATGGAGTTCCCATATTCATATAAAATTTTAACTCTTGGTCCAGTGGTGGGACATCATTCAAGTTGGTCAGTATCCTCTGGTCACAGCTGATTGGTCTAGAGAAGGAATCTGACCAACCCTGGCCAATCTGCTTCCTTCCCTGGAATATTTC
The DNA here is from genome assembly GCF_951394435.1 of Stenella coeruleoalba. Taxonomy (NCBI): domain Eukaryota; kingdom Metazoa; phylum Chordata; class Mammalia; order Artiodactyla; family Delphinidae; genus Stenella; species Stenella coeruleoalba. Next base: position 33,323,660 of record NC_137151.1, on the reverse strand, counting down.
ACACTAAAATCAAAAGTTTCTATTTCTTTCTAAGAGTGTGCATTTTAAGAGGAATAGTTTCAAGGAGCTGTAGGCAGCATGTTTCTTGACATGTGGAAAAAAATGGGCTGTAACGAGATAGAATGGAGCCTAAATGAAAGAGATGGAGAGTCTGGTGCTTTTCATGCGATGGTTCCTGCTGTTCCTGCTGCCCAGCTGCAGTTTCTCCCTTGTATTGTTTGTTCAAGCCTTCCTTGTATTTCACAGCTGACATATTTACGACTGGTATTTATTGGTTAGGGTTGGGTTTGTGTCACTTGCAACTAAAAGAATCCTTCCTAAAACTAAAGGCTTTCTAGAAGAGGTGAAATTGAGCTGTCTTAAAGGATAAATAGGACTTAGGTGTTTTAAGTTTTGGCTTTTGCTCCAAGCCTGAGCTACCAGATAAAATGAGTCAAATCACATTTCAATTGTCATTCTGTACTTTAAAAAAAATTGAAATAACTTTTCCCCTGATAATATTAAAAGTATGAAAATTTCGAATAATACAGAAAAAGTTAATGTTTATCCCCTATTGCCATATAATCCCACCCTCCAGAAATAACTTTTGTTAACAATGTGGGATGAATACACAGTATTCTATAGTCTACTTTTTCCCCCTATGGGCTTCTTTAAAAATGTTTTTATTTAAAAAAGCTTTTTATTTGGAAACAATTTCAAAAACATTTGAAAAATCAAAATAGTACCATGAAAAGAAAACCCACATAGATTCATCTTATCTCATTTGCTTTTCTTTTGCTCTCTCTCTTTGAAATGTTTGAAGGCAGGTCATATACATCATGGCTCTTTACCTCTAAATTCTTTAGTGTGTGTGTCTAAGAACAGGGATATTCTCTGATATCACTACAGTATAGTTGTCAACTTCATAAATTTATACTGATATGACACTCTTACCTAACTTACTGTCTACAGTTCAGTATTCCAGTTGTCCTAATGATGTTCTGTACAGCCTTCTTCCCTCTCAGTACAGGATTCAATCTAGGGCCAGGGATTGCATTTAGTTGTCATATTTCCATAGCTTTCTTTAATCTGGAATGTTTCCACAGCCTTTCTTTGTCCTTTATGACATTAACATTTTTAAAATAGAAAGTGCATCATTTTGTATTCATCTGCTGTTTCCTTATGATTAGATTGAGGTTATTTATTCTCTGCCAGAATATTGCGTAGGTGATATTATAGTCTTTTAAGAGTATTTCACCTACAGGTATAATTTATATGCAGAAAAATGCATGAATCCTAAGTGTACAGCTTGATGAATTTTTTAAACTGAAGTATAGTTGATTTACAACATTGTGTTAGTGTCAGCGTACAGCAAAGTGATTCAGTTATATATATATGTATATATATATATTCTGACTCATTTTCTTTTCCATCATAGGTTATTACACGATACTGAGTATACTTCTCAGTGCTATACAGTAAATCCTCGTTGCTTATCTATTTTATGTGCAGTAGCTTGTATCTGTTAATCCCATACTCCAAATTTATCCCTCCTCTCTTCCCTTTCCCCTTTGGTAAACATAAGTTTGCTTGATAATTTTTTCTGCATATTCATATACCCATATGACAAGGTCAAAATCTAGAATATTTCCATCCACTCAGGAAGTTCTCTTGTGCCCCTTCCCAGTCAATGCCCACTCCCACCCCCTCACCTCAGGGGAGCCACTATTCTTCCATCACAATATATTAGTTTTTTGTGTTCTTGGGTCACATATAAATGGAATCATGCAGACAGTACTCTTTTACTTCTCTCATTTCACATAATTCGTTGAGATTCTTTTATGTTGTGTACATCAGTAGTTCACTCTTTTTTTTCACTGTTGTTTAGTACTCCATTGTATGAAGACACCACAATTATTTTTATCCATTTTCCTGTTGATGGAGAATGTTTTAAGCTTTTGGCTACTGTGAATAAAACTGTTATGAAAAACCTTTTACAAGCCTTTTGTGGATATACAGTTTTATATGTCTTGGGTAATTAGCTTGGAGTAGAATTGCTAAAGAAAGCTTATGCTTACATTTTTTTTTGAAAGTACTAAATAGTTTTCCAAAAAAAGTTCTATCATTTTAAACACATAGCAGCTATTTATGAAAATTCCAGTTGTGCCACATCCTCACCTAGGCCTGCCATTGTCAATTTTTCATTTTAGCTTATTCTGGTGATTAAACAGTAGTATCTCTTTGTGGTTTTCCTTTGCATTTCCCTGATGATTAATTATTTTAAGCATCTTTGCATGGTCATTTGGATATCTTCATTTGTGAAATGCTTCTTGGGTCTTTTGCTTGTTTATTTTTTAATTGGATAGTTTGGCTTTTCTTCTTGATTTCTAAGAGTTCTTTACATATTATCGTATACAAGTTATGTCAGATATATAGATGGTGAATATTTTCTCTCAGCTTCTCTTTTAATTCTCTAAATGATGTTTGTCATGAGTAAAAGTTTTTTTATTTTGACCAAGTCCAATTTATCAATTAAAAAAAATAATTTCAGCTTTCATATTTCATATATCTATGAATTAGTTTTTGCATTTGGTGAGACACAGGGTCAAAGTGTTATCCTATATGTGTTATAGGTCCTTGCCTCTAGCAGGACTCTGGACCCTGAGCCCTGGTGACTGTGGCTGTCTCTCTCTGCCCTTCAGCCTGGCTCCAGCTTCCCTCCCTGCTGTTACTGCACACCCAGAAAATGTGACATGGGGAGAATTGGTAGACATGGAGAGCTAGCTCTGCATTAAATCTAACAGATCCCTGTCTCTCGTGCCAACCCGCAGGTTGTTCTAAACTCCACTGGTTTCTCCTTATCCCTGTAAAGTCTCTGCCTACAACAAGCTGGATTCTTCATACACTTGTATCAAGACTCAGCGGACACCTCAAGGGAAGAAAGCAATCCCTAGTCTCTTCTCATCTGTGGAGGTCCCATCCTTTGCAGGCACTTTGTTCCCTTAGACATCTTTGCTTCCCCAAATTTCTGATGTCCTTTAAAATTGTACATTTTTTAAATGTATCCACTATTTTTTAGTTATTACAGGGAGTGTGATGATCCACTACAATTGTCTCCATCAGAATTGAAAGCTAGAAACCTAGCTCCATGACTTTCAACTAGTATCGTCCTGTTGTTAATTCTCAATTCTTTATTTTGAGCCAGGACTATGCTAATGAATCCAAGACCTTTATCTCTAGTTATCCTAATGTTCCATTACCCTCTCACATTTGCAGAGGACTCATCACCTTTCCCCATATACCAGCTCCTACCTGGAATTTCCTGTCTTGGTGAATACCATTCCCACCCACCCAGCCACCTAACACCTGGACTTGTTGATTTCTCCTTCTCTCTCACTATCCCAGCAATGGGTTACTAATTTCACTGGAATCTGTCTCTGAAATTCTCACAAATCCATTCCCTTGATTCCCCTGCCACTGCTCTAATCAAGGCCTTAAGAACCACTGGCCAAAACTATTGTAACAGCCTCCTGACTGAACTCTGGTGTCTCTCTCTTTCTCTTTCTGTGTAGAAACACACACAGACACACACACACACACACACACACACACACAATATTTTCCTTACTACTTTAACAGTGATCTTTTAAAATAAATATCATTTTGAAGCATTAAGCAAGACTGAAAAACTCCAAGACTTTGGGCTCGGTTATGAGGAACTTTGAATTCTAAAGAACTTACACTTTCTTCTGTGGGAATTAAGAGAGCTATCAGGAATTCCCACAGAATAAAGAAATAATTCTTTAGACTACAAAGTCCTTTATAACCTAGCCCAAACCTACCATTCCAGTCACATAACCATTCCTCCCACTTAGATGCTTGGGGACCAACTAATGCTATGCAGCTTCTGGGTGCCAATCATATGGAATTCTATATAAGTGGCGTCCTATAAAATGCAATGTCACTGGAGTTTTTGCAATGAAATAGCTTGGTTATACTTTAGCATCTCTGGATTGTTCTTTGTTCTCTAAAAAAAAGTATATTTACACCTTTGTATTCTTTCTCATGCTCCCTGGAAACCACTCCCTTAGCTGGCAAAATTCCTCTTCCTACTCCAAGAGCCAGCTCAGATGACTCTCAGCCATCTTAGGTTTTCCTAAAAGCCCCTTCATCCTACAGAGAGGAATGAATTATTCCATTATTGCATTGTATTATTAATATTTGTTTTTATATCTCTCTCTCTTACTAGGCAGTCAGATTTTAGGGGAAGCTTATGCGGTTATATACCTCCATGTACTAGGCTGAGTAAATCTTTGCTCGTCTGAGTTGGAAATCATTTAGATGGATGGGTGTGTCTGATTGTTGAGAGCTTTGAATATCAGTTTGTGGAAGTTGTATTTCATCCTGTAGACAATGGAGAGGCATTAGGATTGGGGCGGCTGGGCCAGTGGTAGGTAATAAAATGGACCCTAGCACACTTGACAAAAACGAGGCAGCATCAAACAAAAGAACAGTCCATGTGTGTGTGGAGGTGGGAAGGGCAGCTGCGTTGCCTGCCCAACCCACATGCCTAGATAATAATCTCCTGAAACATTATGAACAGTCATGTGAAGGCGTGATTCCTGCAGAAGAGAACAATTAGCCAATTTCTGAATTGTCCCCATGTTAGCTTTCAATTTGAATGTCCCATTTAATAGTCCAAATGTTGATTTGTTGAAATAACCCTGTAAGCACATTCATATATATTTCTTTCTTTAAAAAAATTTTTTTTAATTTATTTATTTTTATGTTTGGGTGCGTTGGGTGTTTGTTGCTGTGTGCGGGCTTTTCTCTAGTTGCGGCGAGCGGGGCTACTCTTCGTTGCGGTGCATGGGCTTCTCTTTGGATGGCTTCTCTCGCTGCAGAGCACGGGCTCTAGGCGCGTGGGCTTCAGTAGTTGTGGCACTCGGGCTCAGTAGTTGTGGCTCGCAGGCTCTAGAGCACGGGCTCAGTAGTTGTGGCACACGGGCTTAGTTGCTCCAAGACATGTGGGATCTTCCTGGACCAGAGCTCGAACCCGTGTCCCCTGCATTGGCAGGCGGATTCTTAACCACTGTGCCACCAGGGAAGCCCCATATATATTTCTTGATGGCCTTGGCTGGGCTGGTGCTAGGTGTAAGGAGCAGCTTCTTCCTTTATGACCATGGCTGCATATTCTGCTTTCTGCTGGGCTATGTGGGGAGAGAAGCACTCAGCTCAAGGGCAGGTATAGGTCTCTGCTTCACTCCTTTGTTTGACTCTCCTTTCCTAACTGGATCCCACTGACTCAAATAAGAGGGCCTAGGGCCCTTCCAGGGTGGACGTGTAACATTTTATTTCAGGACAGAATCAGATCATTTTTGCAGCTCCTTTGTTCATCCCTCCTTTTCCTTATTTGCTTTCTTTGTTTTTCCCTTCGTCCCTATTTTCTATTTCATTAACTTCATTGTATATTTCTTCTGCTGAAAACCATGCCAAATACATTTTGGAAAAAGACAGGCTATAAATAAAACCAAGGAAAAAATGAAACAATAGCATGCTTTTGAAAAAAAAAGCAATACACTTGTATTATAGAAATTTTATGACATGTAGACAGGTATAAGAAGAAAATGAAAACTATTTAGAGAAGATGAGTATTAACATTTTAGGATATACCTGTGGACAAAGAATGCTGCACAACATCAAGCCATCAGCCACTGCAACCCCCCCCCCCCACATCACCCAGTGTTTCCTGAGGGGGACTGAGGATGGAGAAAACAGGATAGTGATCCTAGATAGATAAAATGCACATCAAAGGAATAATTTCAATGAGCCCAGATTCCTGTATCTTCCCATACATAGAAAAGCACTAAAATCATTAACTTGAGGTGTCTGTTTTATGATTAGTGTAATCTTTTGATGTTCGACTACATTTCCCTCTTCAGCAAAAACTCCTATATATCCTAGTTCCTCCCTTACCTCTTTGGAACGTTCTTCAAGAGCATCTGAGAGGCTGCCTCCAAGGCTATAGTCCTCAGTTAGGTTCCCGAATAAAACACAATGCACAGTATTTGGTTGGGCATTTTTTTCAGTTGACATACCCTTACACATTTTTATATAAAATTTATATGTTATAGTTTTATTTATCTATATCTATCTGTTCATCTATATATATATCTTTAGGCTTCAGTATAGATATAGATACATACACACACATTGATCAAATCTGTATTTTAATAACAATAAAACAATTGTTTCATAACCTGCTTTTTTATTCAAAAGCTTATCTCTCCACGTCAGTCTGTATCCATCTAGTTTCCAGATAAATGTAGTGGAATGAAGTTGGAACATAGAGTTTATTTCCCTCTATGTCTAATAAAATAAAAGCAACAAAAACAAAACCCAAACTAAAACAAATAGCAACCAAACAAACAGATAAATACAACCTCATCATAACCTTCTAATCTGATCAAGAAGACAAATGCTTCTTTTTCCAACCCTTAGAAGTAGGTTATGAAAAAAAGAATATTAACAAAGTCCTGAGAATTTTTGCAAATATCTTCTAATAAGTAAGGGAAAAGAATAAAAGTTGAAAAGGAAGCTTGGGATCTTTTCTACCTAGGGAAGTAAGAATATCTGCTGGGAAGAGGTGGGTAAAAAGAAGAGGTACACACAACTGGAACTGACAGTCTTATATGACATATAGTCTCCAGGGATTCACACTGAATTAAGCAAATAATCCAAAGTTGAAGTGCAGCACTAATACTTCCCACTATATTAAGTGGAACCCTTTTACAGGACATTAAACTCATAGGAGACAGGTCAGAGCCAAGTTTTCCAACAAAGATTGCATACAGCCCAAGCTGAAATCTTCTTCTATCTTCAAGTGAATCAAATTTTATACTCAGTTCATATGGAGCAGTAGGAAACCGATTTCAAGTGGGAAGGAGTCAAGGAGAATTCATCTACCTTCCAATAGAGAACAGAACTTCCCTCTTAAGCATCTAAACAAACTGTGTGGCACTTAGCAACCAAAATAATAATATTAATAGAAATTATAACAATAAGTGAAAGGAATATAGAATGCAGCTGACAGCTGAAGATGCCATTCTGGAAAAAAAAAATAACCTAAGGAACAGAAGAAAATTCTCTGCAAATATTACATTCTATACAACAATTTAATGAGAATTTGAATGCAATATTTAGAAGAGTTCTGAAATTAGATGATAAAATATCTAAATGAGATGGATATGCAGTTGCAAAGCTAAGGAATGAAAATTAAGAATAAAGCACTATCACTACAGAAGTAATAAATAATTTAGAAACAGGAAGGAATAGAATAATTGTGGTTGAAAACGTAATCATGGAAATCCAGGAAAAGCTAGAGATAATTTCAACAAATATATATGATTTAGAAAGAGACTAAAGGAATTAGAGAAAGAGAAGATAACAGCTATGGAAGAGAGATAATAATAATCAAATGTTGATAAACTTGAAGTAGATAACCCAGAAAGTAGAACATTTATTAAAAGATTTAATAGAAGAAAAATTTACCAGAAAAGAATACTTGAGTTTGATATAAAAAAATAATCTGTGTTGTACAAAACCATTGTTCCAGATGGTAGACTCTGGTTATATCCTTTTAAGCTTATTGGGGAAGGAAAAAGATAACCTTCTTTAGGTCACTATGAATAAAAAAATCTTTTGAAAAAGAATCAGGTTATCTTTACACTTTCCATACCAACATTCAATGGAGCAATACCTACAATCACGTGACGGAAAGTATGAAAAAAAAAACACAGCAATTAACAAACATTAAAGAATCAGGGAATAAGTACATATGAGCCATTCTGGAAGCAAATAAAACAATAACTACTTTGTGATAAAAGCCAGTTGATTAAAAGATCAATGGAGAGGCCATGGGGGGAAAAACCCACGAAAGACTAGTGGAACAATACATGCAAGAACATGGTGAAATTATACCTACAAATTTCTGAGGTAAAGAAAGTGTGACTCAAAAATATTATAGCCCCATTGATTTTATATTAGAAAGGTGAGGACTCCCCTCCACAGCCCCCAACACACATGTGAGAGTTGGATTTTGTGCCTAGACTCAGAACTCTTTCAAAACAGAGCTGAAGCCCTCTAGTGATGAGCAGGTGCAGGGAACTTCTTCCTTGGACGATTGCTGCCTCTGTGCCTATTCTGACCTCAGTAGCTCCACCACTTTGACTGCTATCCCCTTGCTTTGCCAATAGAAAGAGCATGATATTTAGTGTAGCGGTTCTGAATTTATGTTCATGAGTGAGGTTGAACTGAAATATTACTTTCTCATCATGTCCTTGCTATGGTTTAGAATCAAGGTTATGTTTGCCTCATAGTATGAGTTGGCATGTATTATTTTTATTTTATAATCTTTTAATAGTTTGGGTAAGATTAGAATTAATTTCCTTTAGATGTTATAATGTAATATGTGTTTTTAGTTGCGAATTTCTCGATTAGTAACCTAGTAGTAAAAAAGGATAGTCTAATGCTACCAGTTGTTTGAAATTTACTGAGATTTATTTTATGGCCCAGTAGAAATATCAATGTCATTCTTACAAATGACATTCTTACAAATGCTTAATGTTTGCTTCATATGTTCTCTTTTATTATTGGTCCAGAGTTACATATATGCTATTAGGTCAAAATTGTTTATTATGTTGTTCAAACTGTTTATATCCTTACTTATTTATTTTTTAATCTGCTTGAAACAATGAATTTCTGAGATAGGTATGTTAAAATTTCCCACTATGATTGTGAGACATACATCTGTATCTCTTAGCAGTTCTGTCAAATTTTGCTTTATATTTTTTGAGACTATGTTATTAGAGAAATATTATATCAATTAAATCAATCATATCGAATATTATATAATTTAAACTTTGTTTCCAGGAAGGCTTTATGCTTTAAAATTGATTTTTCTGATTTAATATAACTTCAGTAGCTTTATTTTGGTTAATATTTACCTGGATAGCTTTTCCATTCTATTCTTTTCTTTTTTTTTCAACCTTTTAATATCCTTATTCATTTTATTTACATGCTCTTATAAACAGCATATAATTGGATTTTTAAAAATTCTGATACTCTTTAATGAGCAATATATTTATATGTATATTGTTATCACTTGTGTATTTAGATTTATTTCCACCATCTTATGTTGTGTGTTCTATTTGTTGTGACTTTTTCATTGTGATTTTTCTCTTGTCTCTTCTCTGGAGAGATTAAATTTTTTTTTATCCATTTGTTTGGTCTATGGATTCAGAAGTTATACACTACTACTTCTATTCTTTTAGTCATTAGCCTAGAATTGTAACATTAGTGCTTAACTTATTATATTTCTAAAGTTACCCAAGATGTTTGCTCAACATCTCAAACAGTAAACATCAATTCCAATCATGTCTTTCTTTCTTAATATGCAGTTTTTGTCATGTATTTTCATTGTAATTTTGTTTTATTTTCTCCCCATAAGATACTATTGTTCTTTGATATTTACTTGGTTTTTATAATATAGCCCATGGTTCAAAAAGTCAAACACAATATAAAAGGGGAAGTTCAATAAAAATTCTTCTCCTGTCACTGACTACAACCCACCTCCTTACACACCTCTCTAAACAGAAGATTTTTGTAATCTTCTAGTATTTCTTAGTATTCATACAAACAGCTATCAATATAAATTCTCATTTTTGTACCTTCTCATACAACCACCAGCATACTGTAAAACTGTCCTGTATTTTGGTTTTTTGAATTTAACAATATACCTTAGAAATGATTCATATCAATACATAGAGATTGTCATTATTCATTTATATATAGCTGCATAATATTCCACTGTCTGTATGTATAGTAATTTATTTAATGAGGCCTTTACTGTTGACAACTTCGGTTGTCTCCAGTCTTTTCCTAATACAAGCAATGATGCAATAAATACTCTACATGTGAACACTATCATTTTATAGGAGGGCAGTTAAATCTGTGAAGCAAATTCCCAGAATTGTGATTGCCAGGTCATAGGATAAATGCATTTTTAATTGAACAGATTTTTCCAAATTACCCTGGTGGATTTGGTTTGCTAATATTTTGGTTAAGAGTTTTCACATCAATGTTCATGAGTGAGATTGACTTATAATTTTGCTTTCTTGTAATGTTCTTGCCAGATTTAGGTATCAGGATTATGTTTGTCTCAAAAAATAAATTTGGGATATCCCCTTGTTTTCTTTACTTTAGTAGAGTTTGTGTAAGATTGGCTTTATTTTTTATTAAATATTTTGTAGAATTTGTTAGGGAAGCCATGTGGGCCTGGAGTTTTCCTTGTGGGAAGGTTTTAAATCATAGCCTCAAAATTTTAATTCAATTGTATAGTCTGCCATTACCAGAAGAGGAAACTCCCTATGACCTTATTATAGAAGGATACTTTCACAGGTAAAAAATTCAGGCTGACAGTTATTTCTCTCAGCACAGAGAATTAATTGAATATAGTGGTCAAGGACATGGTCTCAGAAACAAGGCTAACTTGACTTGAGCTCTAACTCTGACATTTACTAGCTGTGTGAACATGTTAAGATTTCTACTTCAGGGCTTCCCTGGTGGTGCAGTGGTTAAGAATCCGCCTGCCAATGCAGGGGACACAGGTTCGAGCCCTGGTGCAGGAGGATCCCACATGCCACGGAACAACTAAGCCTGTGCACCACAACTACTGAGCCTGCGCTCTAGAGCCCGAAAGCCACAACTACTGAGCCCGTGTGCCGCAACTACTGAAGCCTGCGTGCCTAGAGCCCATGCTCTGGAACAAGAGAAGCCACCGCAATGAGAAGCCTGCACACTGCAACGAAGAGTAGCCCCGCTCGCCACAACTATAGAAAGCCCGCGTGTGGCAACAGAAACCCAACGCAGCCAAAAAAAAAAAAAAAAAAAGATTTCTACTTCAGTTTTCTTGTGTGTAAAATGAGAATAATATCAGTACCTACCTCCTTGTAATTTTGAGGAGTGAATGGGTTGTTAAAGCAAGAGAAGCCTTTAGGACATTCTTAGGTGCATTATAGATACCATGTAAGTGCTGATTTCTATTATCCAAGATATCATCCTTCTATACACTGTGCTTTATGTTGAGAGGAGACTTAATCTTTGTTCCTTTGAAATTCACCTGTGGGGGCTTCCCTGGTGGCGCAGTGGTTGGGAGTCCGCCTGCCGATGCAGGGTACACGGGTTCGTGCCCCGGTCTGGGAGGATCCCACATGCCGCGGAGCGGCTGGGCCCGTGAGCCATGGCCGCTGAGCCTGCGCGTCCAGAGCCTGTGCTCCACAACGGGAGAGAAAAAGAAATTCACCTGTGTTTTCTTCCTGGCTACTTGTATGATCACTTTTCGGTTTTGGTATTTCCCAGTTTGATTATGATGCATCTCAGGATATATTTCTCTTTATCTGTCCTCTTTCTTCTTTTTAAATCTGTGCATAAGAGTAATTTATCACTTTTAAAAAATGTTGAGCTCTTTATTTCCTCAAAGATTGCTTCTGCCTCCTTTTTCTTCTGCTCTTTCTGGAATTCTAACAATACATATGTTGTACCTTTCTACTTTATCTTTAATTCTTTTTTTTTTTGGTGTTTTTCCATCTCTTTGTGTCTGTTTAATCTTGGATAATCCCTCCAAATTCTCACTTCCAGTTCGCTATGTCTCTCTTCAGCTGTGACTAATCTGTTTTGTAGCCAGTCATCAAAGTTTTAATTCTATTTATTAGATATTTTTCATTTCTAGAAGTTATTTTTTTTAATGATCACAATATTTTATTTATTTATTTTATTTTTTGGCTGCACCCCACGGCATGCGGATCTTAGTTCCCCAAGCAGGGATCGAACCTTGCAGTGGGAAGCGTGGAGTCTTAACCACTGGACCACCAGGGAAGTCCTACGTTTCTAGAAGTTCTGTTTGCTTCTTCTTGAAATCTGTTTCGGTACATTTTATATTTCTAGTTCCTTGATCATTTTTCAAGTGTCCCTTCTGTTTCTTTAAGCATGTTAAATGCGATTTTAAATTATGTGTCTGATAATTCTAATGTCTGAATTATTTAATGTTGCTTCAGCCCTCTCTCTTGTTTTGGCTTATTCTCAGACCTGGTGACTTGTATTCTTGTGTGTCTTGTGACATTAGAGTCTTAGCTGCTCATTGTCCTGGAACTTGATCTGTAGGAATTCTCAGGATTCTGAGATGAGTGGGTCCTCCAGAGAGGAACTGTGTTTATTTCTACTCTGTGTCCTAAGGCAATATCACGGTCTGGGATGATTTGAAACACTATTTTTGCCTTGAAGTTTTTCAAAACATGATGAAGTATGAATTCAGGGTGCAAATTTAAGTAAAATGTAAGAAAATCTAAGTAAAGTCAAGTAAAATTAACTTTCATACTTTAAAAGTAACATTTAGTAAATATCTACCTGTGTGTTCAAGTGTCCATGCACCTATTTATCTATGTTTCTGTCTGTATATGTGCTTAGAGTTGTCTGAAATGGCATCCATCTAATGGGAATAAAGCTTATTCCTCGCTAATAAAATTTAATGTTTTATTCTTTGACCTCTGTTTCTTTTCGTATTGCTTAATTTTATGTTATAATGACCACATATTTATTTCCTAAAACAATGAAGTAATTTTACTTTAAAAACAAACAAATATGCAAACACTTTCCTATCTGACCTGAGGCATCTTGCCTGGCCTCTCCTTGTGCTTCTGTTCTGTATCTGGATTCCTGCCTTGTGCTCTGGGCTTAAATCTCTTTTGTAACCTTGGATTAGAGTGCAGTCTCTACAGTCTCTGGTTTCTAATCCAGCATGTCCGGCTTCACTACTTGCTGGCAGACTTTAACTGAGCCTGCCCACTTGGTTCTCAAATCTGGTCTGCGGGGAGAGTCTTCCTGCCAGGGCCTGGCATCTGGCAGGTCCCTCTTGTCAGATCTTGGTGCGCCTGCTGTTCTGGCATCCCGTCAGGCATCTGTGGTCAAGTCCTCAGGATGGTGTGCGCTGCTGGCTCAACGCAAATCCCCTTGGTACCTTCTGCTGTACCTGGGCTTCCCTTGGGGCAAAGCTACTTGCAGGTGCCAGTTGCTCTCTCTCTAAATCTCTCCCTCCTTCACTCTTTCTCCACCTCACCTCTTCTCGAGTCCCCTCCCCACCCCCCTTCCCCTCGTGATCCTATCCCGCCCCCTTTTCTTTCCACTCTCCATCCATCTGCCTCCCCCTTTTCCCCTCTTCCCTCAGCCGCCCTCCCTTCCCTCCCCTCATCCTTTTGCCCTCTTTCCTCTTTCTTTTCCGTTAGTCTCCCCCTCCCCATTTCTTATCTGTAAAATGATTTGTTAGAAGGATTAAATGGGATGATAAAATGTAAGTTGTTTAGTGTAGTGCTGAATACATAGTAAACGCTTGTTCTATATGGGTGCCACTTTAATTGTTATCTGGTTACTGAATCCTTCATTCATTCAACAAACGTGAATGAACCTACCATACACCAGGCACAGTGCTAGGCATTCACGGTCACAGTGAGGATTCAGACATTTCTGCCCTCAAGGAGCTCACAGCCAAGCAGGGAGAATAACACAGGAAAGGACAAATACCGTGTGGTTAGCTGGCCATCTGCGTCCCTGTCACCTTCTGTACAGAGGCCGGGGATCGTCAGCTCTGCGGCAGAATCCGAGAGACCGCTCCACAGCTTGTTACTGTTGCTGGTGAAGGACTGGTTCCCTGAGCAGAGAGGGGAATAACACCAGCAGGGTGTTACGGCCAAAGAAGACAGAGTCTAACGCCTTAAGTAAATTGATCTTTTTGGTCTGCTCAGAACTCTAAGTCAGCCTACTTAGTGTCTAAGCTGGGACAGCCCTGAAGCAGAGTTTAAGAAGTCTGTATTTGAGCCATTTTTATAAAGAAGGCCGTGGGCTGGAAACAAGATGGGGCAGCAGTGCTTGCAGGAAGCAAACTGGGTCCCATGAGAACTGAGATTTCTTTTAAAAAAGAACCGCCATACATTCTGCCATTTTCATCATGAGCCAGATTCGGGCCTCTGGCACCTCTTCTTGTCCAAAAAAATTTGCCTTTGGAAAATAAGATGTCCCGAGACATTCAAAGGACAATTTTCCACAAACAGTCCAACTGCTTTTAAAACTTAACCGTGTGTGAAATGTATTATCTCCACCGGTACAGGCCATTTGGCCCTTGCAGCAGCTTCCCGGCCAAGCCTCTGTGCATGTTAGCTGTCCCGAGGCAGGGCAGCTCCAGCTTGGCTCTCCAGTGCATCCCCAGCAGGCAGCCCTGTTGCCAGGCAGAGGTGGGAGCTTCTCAGTCTTAATGTTATTTGTGCAAGTTGGCCTTTAGCTCCTTCTCTGGATGACCCCTGGATGCCCACAGCTGCCCACTGTTTCCTCCAGGCCGGGTGGTGTGCCCTGGAACTTTGGATACTGAACCTGCCAGCAAAACTGATCTATCACCTGTCCTCTTACACTCCTAGTGACCTGAGGTCAATCTAGGCGTTGCATTAGATCACAGCTTTCCTGGTTGGAAAGTGAACGCTGATCCCTACCAAGTAACGGTGATGATGCACATCTTCCAAAGTCCTTTAGGGAACAGTCTCCTCAGCAATCTCCAGGACCATAGCAGGTGGGTGAGGGGGCTATTTAAGGGCCTGGGGGATTTGCTTTACGCCTCGAATGAATCACACCTATTTGGTGGCTGCTTCCTTTGTCTTATAAATAGATTGCTTTTTGCTGTAAAGTGTCTATAGCACAAGGTTCTGGGAAGGGAAGGGCCAGCCCAGGCCTGGAAGGAAGAGTGAGTACTCTGCCCCTTGGTCAGTCTCATTTTCTAGGATTATATTAGACAGACCCAACCAGCAAGTCTCTTTATCTTTTGAATAACACTTTTGACATATATGTTTTTTAAATTTCAAGAGAAATACATGCTCGTTTTAGGTAACTAGAAAAGTTCAGAATGCGTGAAGTAAAAAATATAAACCGTCTATAATCTTACAACCTAGTTATAATCACAACTGCCATTTGGTATATGTACTTCCGGTCATAGATGGCTAGATAGACAGACAGACAGACAGACTGACAGACGGAGAGAAGCCTCAACATCACCCCCTTTAGCTGTGCTCAGACCATGGTGTTCCTTAACTCTCTAGAAGAGTGGTTCTCAAGATGGCATTCCAGGACTAGTAACATGGACATTATTTGGGAAGTTCTTAGAAATGCAAATTCTGAGGCCCCATCTCAGACTTCATGGGAGTCAGAAGCTCTGGGGGAGGGCCCAGTGATGTGTAATCTAACCAGCCGTTCAGGTGATTCTAATGTACACTAAAGCCTCAGAACTACTATATCTATAACTAGTTTGATCCTCTGCCCCATTCTGCCCCCTACCCCACACTATCACCACATGGAATTGCTAGAAAATATTCTCCATTGAGCTCACTGGAGTTTAAACTTAGTCCAAATCGGTAACTGGTATCGTCTCTTTAAGCTTAATTTCATCTCCTTGGGACAATTGAGTCTTTTAGATTCTTTCCCTGCCCGCCTCACCAAGCTCTTCTCTAAGTGACATTTGGGAACACGGGGCTTAAGCCTCCCTGTCCCCATGGCCAGAGGGACCCCTGACCCTGTGCTTGCGTTCCTGTGAGCTGACTGCTAGTGCTGAGACACACCTGGCCTAGTCTCATCACTGGACGTCCTACTGGCATTTGCCCCTGCCATGTGACTGCTGACATGCGTCCTATTCTGTCTCAACTTGTTCGGGGACCAGGGGCCTCTCTCTGCAATCTAGGTCCTTCCACGGCTCCTGTAGCTGCTGCATAACCCTGAGTTTCTGCCATTTCTTCTTATTTACTCTTGACTGGCTTGATCCACCTATGCTGTCAACTGTCTACGTCTTGACTCATGCCCCACAGGGATGCTTGCTCTGCTCAGCTGTGTCTCTCTGCCTTATTAGTCCTGCACCATGGACTTGTCTTGTACCATGGACTTGCCCTCTCCAAGGAGAGACCAGGGTAAGATTCTGTCTGCCCTCAGTCCGGTCCCCTGAGCTCAGGGGAAACAGCTTCTCACTCCCCACCCCCACCCCGCTCTGTCTCCATTTCCCTTCCCTCTAATCCCTTATGCAAAGCCACTGATATGTACGATGGTCCTTTTTAACTAGTTCCCAGCCCTCAAGCCCATCTCAGGGGTAAAATCCTATTTTGAATGTCAAAAGCTTAACAGTCATTCTTTCCCTTGGTATCTGTTATCATGCCTTGCCCTGAGGCATATGGATGTAGCAAAGCAAGATGGAAAAACACAATATGTTTCCAAATCTTCCGCTCTTCTGCTAATCAAATATAAACATCACTTTCATGTAATCTGGATTCTACTGCACGAACTTTTGGATAGGTCTTTTTTTTTTTTTTTTCCACTTAACCATATATCATGAACACTGTTCCCATGTCATTAAATACTTTTCTACCACATGACTTTTAATGGCTCTGAGGAATTCAATTAAATGTGTGGTGGGAAGGAAAAAAAATTGCTGTTTTAAAAGCTGTTGGCAGTTTGTCTTGGTTTCTCTGGGGTGAGGTAGCAAAATTCATTTGAGGGAGAAATTTTTTTTTTTAATTGAGATAAAAGAAACATTTCAATGGGCCTTTTGATGATACAAAGGCAAGAACGAATTCCTTCAGTGGAGCCGAAGTTTGAGACAAGGAGGAAATAAAGGGCAGTGAAAAGTGCCTCTTTGCGTTGTTCGGATGGTTACAGATTTCTGGCTTCCTTTGGGGGTCCGGAGTCTGCGTTGCAGGCCTAGGACCCAGGACGGTGAGCAGAATGTGGCTATAAGTAAGAGTGGACTCTCGCAGGGGGAGGTGGACCAGGGCAAAGAGGTGAGAGGTCAAGAAGGCGCTCCTTGCGTTGAAGCAACAAAGATGGGTTTAGGAATATTGGTGTCTGACTTTGAGATTTAAGTTTTTATGTTTTTGGTCTTGAACTCTCTTTATGATCTGCCTGGTAAAGACTCACAGTTACACATCCAAGTGATGCCTTGAGAAATGAAAGAAGGGGGCTATTTCCATGTTTGCGGTAAAGCGGAGAGAGGGTAAGGCCAGAAGATATTAGAAGTCAAGAGGGCATGAACCAAGGTGTGGGAGCCACGACCGACTGCTATGGTTACTCCCCAGGAGTGGTTAGAAACAGTCAGGAATCCCAGTGTCATGAGGATTAAATAGCAGGTGACTGACTACTCAGGGTTGGAAGGCCTGGGACACTTCAAGTGTATCATAACTTATTTAACCACCCCCCTCACTTGGGGCATTTTCTTCCCCATTTTCTACTATAATTCATAACACTGCGATACGCAGCCTTGTAGATAAAGTTTTGGGTATATTATTGATTGCAAATCCCTAGAAGTGGAATCACGTGGGTGACGGTATGCCCATTTCAGATGCTTGTGATGTAGAGCAATTTTGTTGCTGTCTTTGAACTCTGCAGAAGAACAGCCATCTGTAGGGTCATGCATCTATCAGAACTGTTACTTTGCATGTAGTCTGTCAACCAGGCGGAGGATTCCAGTGTTTGAAGGAATGTCCACATCCTAGGTGCAAACCCTGGCACCACACTCGGGCACATGGGGTGAGTCAGATGCCTGAGACTTTTCTCAGTTTGAAAACAGAGATGATTGCATATCAACCTCATCACTTTGATTTCACGGAAATTACATACAGAAAGCACATGGAATTTTGTATGTATCAATACGAAAAAAATCCATAGATATTAAAAACACGGAATTCTCTGCCATTTCTTTTTTTTCTTTTTCTTTTTCTTTTATTTTGGAGTGAAAGTAATGAAGATTTCAGCACTTTCGTCTCAGCAATTCCAGAAAAGAAAGAAAAATAAACCACATAGAACCTGCTTGCTCTGGCGGCCGCTGCCAGACATTAGCCCCAGTAATTCAATTCAAGGATATTTATGACCTACTTTTTGAATCACTGCAGCCCAGGCTGTGTTATTTCTCATGTTCCCTTGCTGAGAACCCAATGTCCAAGCAGAGGTTGTGTGGTTTTCTGTAAAGGGGTGGGAAGGCTTCTATGGAAATTCTGGAAACCTTTCCAAGTGTGCTGTACAAGCTACCAGAATGATAGAGATAGGCTGCTATGTAAACTTGGGTCTGCTTCCCTAGGAGTCCTTGCAGGCCTGAGCCTTGGGGAAGTTCTTCTTGCCTCCGGAGGTGCTCATTCTCTCTGACAATCACTGGTAATAATTAGATCCCATCTGGCATGAAGGATGGTTTCTGCCTCTCTCCTGAATGCCTTTCTTGCACTGAGGATGGCCGGCCATAAAAAAGAATGAAATAATGCCATTTGCAGCAACATAGATGGACCTAGAGATTATCATACTAAGTGAAGTCAGTCATACGGAGAAAGACAAATATATGCTATCACTTATATGTGGAATCTAAAAAAATGACGCAAATGAACTTATCTACAAGATAGAATAGACCCACAGACAGAAAACAAACTTATGGTTACCAAAGGGAAAGGGCAGGGAGAGGGATAAATTAGGAGTTTGGGATAAGCAGATATACACTACCATACATAAAGTAGATAAACAAGGTCCTACTGTATAGCACAGGGAACTATATTATCTTCTAATAAACCATAATGGAAAAGAAAAAAAAAAGAATGGAGTCATGTCAGTATGGACAGTGGGTGCAAGAGGGAATAGAAATATTTTCAACCATGCTTGTGCACCTTGACACCTGAGAGGTCAAATCCCAGCAACCGATGATATTTCCTCATGAGAAGCATGTACAGAGCAAAGTGGTAGAAGAAATCAATGTCGAGCTCCCTGACCTTGTTCTGGAGGCTTTTTACAGAGATGATCTCATAAGGGCTGGGCCTAGGAGAGGTGAATGAAGTGCTCTGTGCGCGTGCAGGGGCGCATCCTGTATTTAGAATTTTGAAATTTCGTTCTTCTTGGATTTTTTGCATGAATTTTGATCTAAAAAATACTGCTTGGGTTGAATAGTGTCCCCTTCAAATTCAGAGCCTCAGAATGTGACCTTATTTGGAAATACATGGAGGCTGTGCAGATGTAATTAGTTACGATAAGGCCATACTGGATTAGAGTGGACTCTAAGGCCAATGACTGGTGTCCTTATGAGAAGGTCACCGTGTCTATGTGATACACAGAGACACAAAGGGAAGACAGCCATGTGGAGGCAGAGACTGGAAGGATGTAGCTACAAGCAAGGGAGGCCGAAGATTGCTGGCAACCAGCAGAAGCTAGGAAGAGGCAAGGAAAGGTTCGTCTCTAGAGCCTTTGGGGGAAGCATGGCCCTGCTGACGCCTTGATTTCTGACTTCTAGCTCCCAGAACTGTGACACAATAAATTTCTGTTGTTTTGAGCCACTCGGTTTGTAGTACTTTGTTATGGCAGCCCTAGGAAACTAACACAATTGCATTAAAATATTACTTATCTGACTACTGAGATTTTGGGTGTCCCCTTAAATTTTGTACCCAAGTTGGGTGCCTTCCTTTTCTCACCCTAGGGCTGGCTCTGTCCTTTCATTTAACCATTTGCAATAACCCAATGAGGAAACTGTTCAGAGGAAAATTTGACCATAGGCTCCTTGATATCATATATCAAATATATGATTGAGTTTTGAAATTGAAGTATAGTTGGTTTACAACGTTGTGTTAGTTTCTGGTGTACAGAAAAGTGATTCAGTCATCTATATCTATATCTATACCTACATCTATATCTATATTCTTTTTCAGATTCTTTTCCATTATAGGTTATTATAAGATATTGAATATAGCTCCCTGTGCTATACAGTAGGTCCTTGTTATTTATCTATTTAATATACAGTAGTGTGTATCTGTTAATCCCAACCCCTAATTTATCCCTCCCCCACCCCCTTTTCCCTTTGGTAACCATAAGCTTGATTTCTAGGTGAGTCTGTTTCTGTTCTGTAGACAAGTTCATTTGTATCATTTTTTAGATTCCACATATAAGTGGCACATGATTGATATTAATGTGACTTTATTTGAATCCCTGGTTGGTGAGGTCTGAACATATCCAGGCTATAGAGTGCCCAATGACATTCGTTCATTTAACAAATACTAGGTACAAACAGTGTTAGAAACTGTCCTGGGTGAAAATGGCAAAATACACAATCTCTGCGGTGAAGAAAGGCAGATAAGAGATAGAGGCAAGCACCACGGAAAGAGATGGCGCAGAGCAGGGGTCATGGTCCCACAGAGGTTTTCGTCTGCCCTGGGATCCTTCCAAGCCTTTCACAAGACACTCTCTAGACCTCGTCCTTCTCATCCATGGGACAAGAGATGAGAGCTGTGGGAGAGTTTCCTTTGCCCTGTTCCCTCCCTCCTGCTTCCTGGTAGGTGTGATCCTCCTGGTGTTCTGCTAACACCTCCTCTCTCTTGCCAAGGTTGTGAGTGAGGAGTTCAAGTCCATGATGACGTCAGAAAAATACTCAGAGCCAGGAAGCCCACGCCAGGGTTCGGAAAGAGCGTTGTCAAAATAAAACTAGGAATAAATATTTCTTTTGGGAATGATGGGGTAAGGATAGGGGCCTGAGTGGGGCTCAGGGTTCAAGAGCCACTGGGTATCCACTGATGGATGAGAAGAGGATAAATCAGATCTCTGCTGGTTTGGAGAGCCAGCTGGGCAGGAAGGGCAAGAAGGAAGAGACAGGTTGATGGTCTCATGAGCCTGGGATTTGCAGGTGATGCCATATTGGAAGAAGACCATCGGGGAAAAGAGGGATGGGCAGTGACTCCGGTACATAATCTTCCCAGCTGGAGAAAACTCAGCCTTCTTGGAACCAGCTGTACATAAAACCATTTGCCTTAGTGATGCAAGTTAAAAATTGTGGTAATGGCCAGCTCCCTGAGTGTGGCAATTATTACCGTTATTATAATTGGACTGGAAATTAACCCATTGGGTATGGAACCCACAAATATCCAAACTTGTTTCAGGCCAGCTGGTTTGCAAAATGCCAGCGTTAGCGTGGTTGGTGTTTTCTTAGAACTCAAAGCAGAGGTGGAGGTGGGGGAATGGCGCCAGCTGCAGCCCTTGCTTCTTCCAAGTCTTCTGCAGCAGTTCTAAAATCCAAAGCAAGGGGAAGCTGTGCCATGGGGCTGAGTGGCTTTGCCCTTCCTGGTGAGGTCACATCCAGCCTGACCATCCTGATGTGTCTCCCTGCTCTCTAGGGGTGATGGGGACGTGGCTGTGATGGTGAGACCTGTGTGTTCTAGAGGGTCTGAAGAGGTCTGAGGTCTCTGAAGCCCCAACTGATCGAAATTCTGAGGCTCACAAAGAAGGTTTGCCCATTTTAGAAAACCAGATCTAATGGGAAGACATTGTCCCATACAACATAGTGAGGAGAAAAAAGGGCTGGACATTTGCAACTGGAAACGCGAAGGTAGAGCTGGGACTAGGATGAGGCCTGCAAGGTGCCTAGGATGCGAAATTTAAGGATGCTCTCAATCCCAGGTTCACACAAGTGGAGCTTCGGCACTTGCACAAACCTGGGAGAGAGGGCCTCCTTAAATTTTGTGCCCTGGTCCCAGTCCTGCTCTCTGGATGCCTGACCCTGGTCCTTACTCAGAGAAGAAAGTGAGCAGGATGCCTGTGATGGGACTGACCTCCAAGGGGGCTCAGGGGGATGGGGGCTTTTGTGGCAACTGTTGATTACCTCCCTCGATGTTCATTTTCCTTCCTCCTTAGGGACAGGAGCCCCATTTTATTTAGGGTGATGAGCAATGAGCCTAGTTTAATAAAGGCACATAAAAGAAGATTTCCCTGGTGGCCTTGTACCTTACAGCTTGGTCATGAGAACAAGCTCTCCTCCTTGAAAGAGAAGTGTTAATGCATGTCATGTGGGCAGGACAGGCTGCTTAAGAGGAGCTGACTAAACCAGAAGAGGCTTTTTTTTTTTCCCTTTTCTTTTGCCATTTTGACTTTTCTCTTCCTTCCAGTCTGTACTGTAATTAGGAAGCTCCAAGGGCATCTTGGACCATTAGGTAACCCTGAGAATGGAAGCCTTGTACCAGGGAGACACAGTAGAAAGAGAAATCTGGGTCTCTAATGACAGTGTGGAGCTGTTAGTGATGCTGTAATGAAATCCCATATGAGACAGGTCTTTATAGACAAAGAAGCATAACTCTGAGGGATAAAGTGACTGGCTTCACATCTTCCTAAGAAGGGCCAAACAGGACTTGAGACTCAGAACCATCTGATTTTAAACCTGTGCTCTTAGCTGCTACCTTGTTCTGCTGTGAGCCAAGGGTGCTTGTGGCCAACCTTTGGGAAACAAGCTGTACAGCGGCCTGTTTGGGGCAGGGCTGAAAGTTAGCCCTTTCCCTGACCCGGCTGAAAGGTTTCTGCCAAGGCCCCCTGAGCAGCTTGTGCTTCCCAGACCTGAAGCCTGCTCATTGGCTCTGCTGCCCCACCCCTACTTCTGCAGGCCAGGCCTAAGATCAGCTTCACTCCTGTGACCTTTGAGCTCTCAGCTTTCAGAGCACCAGCTGCACTGCGCTGGTCCCACCTGCCCAGCCAGGAGGGAGACACTCCCTTGGGCTTCTTTACCTTTTCCAACCTCCAAGCCCTTAACTAGATTAGGTTTCCATGAAATATGTATGCTCTTTCCTACGGTCCTGGCAAGCCTGTGTCTGCCAGGATCATCTGGGTGGGCTGATAAGTCAGGCAGAGGAGAGCCACTCTTTTACTCAGCTGTTTGCCCTCCACCAAGGGGGAGGGAGGGGAGTCCTGGCTGGAGGATCTTCATGTTTCAGGGCAGCTCAAAATCAGAAAGTCTGCCCGTGGACAGGTTCTCTGGGTGGCAGGGTAGGTAAAATGGATTGTTCTCAGGGAAACCATTGAGCCGAGAGGCGGCCAGGGCGTATCTGGTGTGACTTGGGGCCGCCGGTTCTATCCCACTGCCCTCCAACTTTCCACTCGTCTCCTCTCCCAGATACTCTACTCTGCTGGCAGCACATTGCTTTTGTCTTGAAGCCTTTGAGAGCTTCAGCAGGTTTCTCAGTCTGGTTGAAATTTTGAATTGTGTTTATCTTAGGGTTCAGCCTTGCCTGATCATGTAGAGAGCGGATGGCGGGGTAGCTGGTGTGAGAAGCCCTGGGGGGTGGTGATATTTATCTGAAAAATAAAGGAGTTTGTGGGGAAGGAGCTCAGTGGAAGGGAAGAGAAGGTTAGAGGTCATAGTTTGGTTCAAAGGGTGAGTAAGAGGATGAAGGGGAGGTGCGGTACACTCTCTTCCACCAGAAGAGGCAGCCACGATAAAGGGTTTGGTGCCAGCCTCACGACTTACGTTCCTGCCTTCTTTGTGGAGGCCTCAAGCTGCCCTGCAGCAGCCCCATTAGTTCTAGGTGGTGTGCTGGCTGTGTGATGTGGGTCA
This sequence comes from Stenella coeruleoalba, assembly GCF_951394435.1. NCBI lineage: Eukaryota > Metazoa > Chordata > Mammalia > Artiodactyla > Delphinidae > Stenella > Stenella coeruleoalba. Next base: position 33,300,217 of record NC_137151.1, on the reverse strand, counting down.
CGGTGCCGGGTGCTGGTAGTCTCTGGGCACCCCTGCTGCAGACTGTAGTGGCACCAGCATCTGTGTCAGCGCTGGGGGACACCCACCCCAGCAGGCATGAGCAGCACAGCTGCCACTTCTGCCACTGGCACTGGGGGATGGTTAGTTTTAGGTGTCAACATGTCTAGGCCACAGGGGGTCCAGACATTTCATCAAACATTATTCTGGGTGTTTCTTTCAGGGGTTGTTTTGGAGGAGATTAACATTTACATCGGGAGACTGAAAAAAAGCAGATTGCTCTTCCTAATGTGGGTGGGCCTCAGCCAATCTGCTGAAGGCCTGAATCAAACAAAAAGGCTGACCCTCCCCGAGCGAGAGAGAAATTCTGCTTCCTGATGCCTTTCAAACTGGGACATCAGCCCTTCCAGGTTCTATAGTAGTTCTGGCTTTTGGACACAAACTGGGACACGAGCTCTGCAGATTTTGGACTTTTCAGACCCCGTAATTAAATGTGTAAGCCAGCTCCTGATAATAAATCTCTTTGTCTATACCTATATCTATACCTAAATGTAATCTCCTTTTGCTTCTATTTCTTTTGAAAAACCCTTAACTAACACACCATCAAGAAGCATCACCCTGGTGGCCCAAATTAAAGGGTCACAATTAACCTCATCACACCCGTCACGGGGTAGCCAAACTGCCTGGGGTAGCCAAAAGGGCTCTCTGAGGAACACATATGGAAATTTCTAGAATTATCTGACTAAATCTTTAGGAAGAATGGCTTGTTTCCTTAGAGGGAGTGAGAGCATAGAGGATATCACCAAAGCGATACTCTTGTGAGGTCCTGTGCTAGGCTGAATAATGGTCCCTTAAGGATGTGACCGCAACCCCATCCTTAGAACCTATGACTATGTTACCTTACATGGCAATAGGGACTTTGTTGTAAGTAAGTTAAGGATCTTGAGATGGGGAGATTGTCCTGGATGGTCCGGGTGGGCCCAATGTAACCAGAAGGGTCTTTCTAAAGAGGTAGGCAAGAGGGTCAGAGAAGAGGGTGAGGGATGTGATGGTGGAGGTTGCAGTGATGTGCTCTGAAGGTACAGGAAGAGGTCACGAGCCAAGGAATGCAGGTGGTCTCCAGAAGATAGAAAAGGCAAGAAAGACTAATAGCTGGAAAACACATTACTGTCTTAATGGGCAGGGCATTAAGACGACAGCCTGAGCACAAAACAAGCCTCTCTCTACATAGCTAGGAAGGCAGACACTGAGGACGGCTCCCCCGGTGGCACTGACTGATGCACTGACAACATAGAACAGCTAGACTGACCCTGGAACTAGCTTGCCCCAATTGTCTTGTTACATTACAAAAACATGTACACCCTGATGGATGAGGTCACTGTTTAGGCGGATTGTCTGATGTGACAGCCAGATGTATCTGAACCGACCCAAATCTTAGCTGGGTCTCCTGTAAGTGTCTCAAAATGTTGTGTGGGAGCTGGGCATTTTTTGGAAACACAAGGTTTTGCAATTTACCTCCCCTGTGCATAAGGCAGGTCCATCCCACTGATGGTAGAGAAGGGCGTGGGGACCCTCTTGCTGCCCCAGGGTTTCGATTTTCTTTGATGTGAGCACAGTAGTACAGAAGGCGGTTTGCTTATCTGATTTGAATGCTTTGATGTGCAGTGTAGGTGACCTGGGATGGTTTCTACCGGGAAGCAACAGCGGAGGGAGAGAGCACTGCTAAGGTAACCGACAACAACGAGGACAACGAGGGGTGTAACTGTTGCTGGGGAGGGAGGTTGCAGTTCTGTTTTCTCGCTCTCCTCCCATCTTGTAGTTTTTCTAAGTTTGGCTTGGCTGCCCAGATAATCTGATTTTCACATTCTGTCTTTGTGTTTGCTTTAACTATTTTTAGATCCTTAGTTGGCAATTGCTCTTCCCCCAAATACTTGAAGAACTTACAATTCCACAGTCGGATTAGGCAAAGTCGCAGTGGCTGGGAAGGGGCCCTCTTCCCGCTGTCGCTTCCCTGAGTCACCAGGACGCGGGTGGCCTGGGCTCAGCAGGGTGTCTGCTGGCCAGCAGTTGGCATTCTCCATGGGAAAGCTCCAACGGAGGCTTTCTCACGCAACCTGAGAGCCACGTCACCTCCTGCGAATGCAACTCATGGCAACGTTTTGAGGGCAGCCCTACAAGTCTTTCCTTCAGAGAACCTACGATAGCTCTTCTAAGGTGCTCTCCGCGGCAGTGGGCAAAAGCAGGACTTTCCAATTGGCTCCATGAAAAAGGCATGGTTTTTCAACTCAGCTGAGATTTCAAAACGACTTTCTGATCCTTCAGTCATTCCCGGGGTATTCCTTCTCTAAATCCTGACATTGGTTGGTAATCCCCTGGGTTCAAATCCTCACTTTGGGGCTTCCCTGGTGGCGCAGTGGCTGAAGGTCTGCCTGCCGATGTGGGGGACACGGGTTCATGCCCCGGTCTGGGAGGATCCCACATGCCGCGGAGCGGCTGGGCCTGTGGACCATGGCCGCTGAGCCTGCGCGTCCAGAGCCTGTGCTCCGCAACGGGAGAGGCCACAACAGTGAGAGGCCTGCGTACCGCAAAAAAAAAGAAAAAAAAAATCCTCACTTTGTCACTTACCTCCTACATGACTGTAACCTGTCTGAGCTTCAGTTTTCTCTTCTGTAAAATGGGTATGATGATGATAGTGTCTCCCTCCTGGAGCTGTGGGGAGGATTAAATGAGTCAATATATATAAAATGCTGAGGACAGTGACTGACACAAAACACACACTTGTAGAGGTGTTAGCTCTTTTTGTTCCAAACCTTTGCACCTCTCCTCAAGCTCCCACCCCCAGCCCAAACCCTGTGTTCTCGGGTGATGGTGTTGCTGTCTCATGACTAAGGAAATAGAGGCCTCTGCTACCAATGATCTCAACTTTGTTCTGCTTCAAAAATTGGTATTTCATGCACTTTTATCCCCTTCTTTCTGACCTCAAAGGACACATGGCCCCTCCTCTTTGCCAGTGCTAACCCTTCTACACATGGGCTTGATCACTGCTCTTGTCTTTAAGTCTGGGTCTCCAGGGCTTTCCCGTCCTGGGTTGCTCTTTCTCTTCACGGCCATACTTCTTAATTCCAAAGGAAGTAGTGAGTAAAATACATTCATGGTAGGAAAAAGGACAAATAACTAAAAATAAAAATCACCCAGAATCTCACTTAACTGACCCCCTCTCCAGTCGGTTATTCCCACACATACCAAATAGTCTTTCTATGTGTCTGTTTCCTCACACCATCCCTCTGTCCCTAAGGGTCTCCACTTTCCACAGAAGAACGTTCATCTTCTTCAGCCTGGCCCTGGGGCTCGTTGTAATCCACTGTCCCATCCTTGTCTCGCTCGCAGGAGGCCTTCATGACCCCCCCAACCTTTGTTCCTGCTCTTTTCTCTACCTGGTAAAATTCTACTGGTGATTCAACTCCACACTGAACGTCGTCTGTTGGGTAAAGCCTTCCTTTACTATCTGCAGTCAGCAGGGATGGTTGCCTCTGTACTCAGCTGTATTGTGTTCAAATTTATGACGAAGCCCTTATCACATGCTACCACCTGTGCAGGTGAAAATTTACATGATTCTCTAGCTTCACGGCATTTGGCTGTTGTGTGATTTTTCTCTCATTCAGCACTCCCAGACATGGCTGAAATATAGGCGAGAGCGCTGTTCCTCAGAGTTGCATGCATAGGCATTTAGCTTACTTTTGGAAGTAGCATGTCATAAACAGTCCCAGATCTCCATCTGCAACTGGAAGAGGGCATTTTGGGGGCTTATCTTGGGAGCACCTCTGTCAGGGACATCTTTTCTGGTCTTTCCAGGAGACAACAGGTAACTCATCTGTGCCAGGTTTCCTGCTGTGCATTAGCCTTCCTGAGTTATTTAGAATCTGCCCCTCACTGAACTTTCAATCAGGGGTCCTCAGGCTTCAGCAGGTGTCAGAGTCACACGGTGGTGGAGGTGGGAGCTGGGCTGAGGTGGGTGAAAAGGGGGAAAAATGCAGATGGCTGGGCCCTGCCTCCAGGGTTTCTGATTCCCAGGAGGTCCGGGATGGGGTCCGTGAATGTGAATGTCTAATAAGGTCTCAGGAGATGCTGATGCTGCTGATCAGGGGACCACACCTGGGGCACCACTGGTCTTATAGAACACAGACAGGCTTAGACCCTGCTTCTCTCCACTGTCGCTGTCCTACATTTTTTCCCTGTCACTATGGCGATGGCCACGGGTTTTTTCTTTGCTTATTACCATCACTGCTTGTGACTTCCATTCATTTTATACCCATTCCTTGCTTTCCCCTGGCCCCCTTTTCTTTCTCCGACCTGCCTGTTATGAGGACCCAAAGGACAAGGATTACGCCAATGAGGTTTTTATATCCTCACTGTGGACAATGCGTGACACACACTAGGTGCCTGAATAAATGTGAGGCTGATTGAGTTGCACATCTGGTTCTGGCCCTGCTATTGAACTGGTTCTTTGGGCAGTGAGTTAAATACTCTCCAATTCATTTTTATTGTTTGTAAAATGAAGGGAATGGTGTATGTGTGTGTGTATTTTTAAAATATTTATGTATTTATTTGGCCGCACTGGGTCTTAGTTGCAGCATGCGGGCTCTTTAGTTGCCGCGTGCCAGTTGGATCTAGTTCCCCGACCAGGGATCGAACCTGGGCCCCCTGCATTGGGAGCGTGGAGTCTTAACTACTGGATCTCCAGGGAAGTCCTGGGAATGGTGTTTGACAGCAGATACGAATTAGAGAATTGGGTACCAAAAACGTTTTCCTAGGAAGAAGGCGAATTGATAACGTGTTAATCCATAAGGTGGAGGTGTCCGTGGGTGACACCAGGGGTGGTCGTGCTGGTCAAAGCCCAGGTGGCCTGCAGAGCTGTCTCCTGGGCAGGACGCTTCCAAGTTTTGTTCCTTAATTTTCTCCACAGGAACACAAGCTACTGCAGCATCCGTGAGAAGAATTCTCCGCAAAGAATTTCAGTTTGGGAAAAAAATAAGGAAATGTGAGCCCTTACACAGCTGCCCTGGCCTAACACTTCACAGGAAATTAAGATAAGCCTGGCTATAAAAAATAATTATGTCCATTTTTTTCTGATTTAAAAAATTAATTTACATTTTAAAGTTTTCAGAACACAAAACGTATCCTGAAGGACATGCAACCTTCATACCCAGAAATTACCTACATTGGCGTGTTGAATTATTTTCTTCCTTTCAGTGTCTTTTTCTGCCTCTTTTGTGTGTGTATGTGTGTGTGTGGGGCATATTTTATGGGGTTTTAGCCTTTACATATTATGTGTCCTACTTTTAAAAATTAACCTTGTATTATAAACATTTCTGTCATTCATCAATCTTCAAAAACAATTTTTAATCCGCATTTTTTAATTACAAAAAAATAATTATTGTAAGTAAACCCAAGGATTCAGAATTATATTTAGTAGGAAAGAGAAATGTTCTCTTCTCCAAATCCACTCCTTAGAAGAAATCACTGCCAGCAGCTTGAGACTTCTTTTTTTTCCAGGCATAGTCAGTAATTTAAAGTTTAAAGAAAATAAACAAATGGGTTTATATCATTCTTCCACTTGCTCTTAAAAAAAGATATAGCATTTTGTGGCCACTTCTCCTTTTATACTAAAAAAAAAAGTGAACACATGATTTTTCCTAGCTACTCAAGATTCTATTATTGAATATCCCCATTGTTTGGCATTTTCAGTATTCTGAAGAATACTGAGATGAACACCCTAATATACACTTCTTTGTCTACGGGAGGTAAGGGTATTTTTAATGGCACTCGTATATTAAGCAAGTCAGTATCAAGGATTCAGTCTCCAAATAGGGCTCCTGACTTTGGTCTCACCTTGACTCCTGACTTCACCCCTCACTTCCACCAGTGTTTCAAGGACCCTTTGTGGTTGAGTGCTGTCTTCAGTGTGGATCACTGAGCCCTGGGGCCCTCAGGTCATGCTCAGGGTGGCATTTTCCCAGAGAAAGGAAAAGTTTTGAGAAATTCAGAGCAGCAGAAATGTCCTGGACGGAGAGAGGGCTGCTATCATTCATTCCTGTGAACACCCAGGGTCGGGGGTTGGGGATAAATCCTTTTTCCTGCTTCGCTCCCTCAAGTGGAAGCCTTCTAGCTGCATCTCTGTTCCTGAGCCCTGCTAGAACAAGCAGCTTTGGGATAGGAACTTCTGAAGTTATCAGGATGATTAAAGGTGGAGGACAATGTTATCAGCCCTCCTGGAAAATCAGGTCCACTGCTTGTGTGGGGAAGGCACAGGATTCTGAGAGAAAGCTCTCAAGACAATGGATGGCAGGCCTGATGGTTTTTGATAGGGAGGTTGCAGACCTTTCTTGGAAGAGAGCAGAAATATGTGCAGTTTCACATGATGGGAATATGTGCTTCTTGGTGAAAGGCTGGAGAAGGTTCACAGTTCACTGGGAATGAGCAGGAAATCACACCCTCCCAAGATGCAGAGACATAAGGGAGGAACCTTGGGTCCTTGAGGACCACAGCTGATGTGATTATTCCAGGCCTGGGACACAGTTCAAGGGTCTTGGCAGCCATTTCTCCCAGTATTTCTTGCTCTGGGATCATCCCTGTCATAAAACTCTCCCTGAGATGGTGCAACAGGGAAAAGGATGAGCCTGGAAGGAACAGAAGAAGCCATGAAGGTGCAAAGACTTCTTCAGACACAGGGCTGGAGTTTTATGATGGATGGCTGTTGCCCAGGATGGGAGCTCTTCAGACTCTTACAGGGTGTGTATCTGGCAGTCACGAGTCTCTAATCCTTTGAGCTAGACCTATGTTTCTGTAACTGAGCAGGACCCTATGGGACTTTGCCAGGACAGACCTCCCACCATGTCCTCTGCTGGCCTCTTGCTTCTAGAAAATCTTTAGCCTCCTAGGCTGTCCCTGATTTCCAAAGAACAAATTTAGTCAGAGAAGTGAGAAAATATAGAAACAAAGGACAACAGGTAAGCAAGACAAAATAATAATAGTTTAGCCATTAAACAAAGTCAAGGGGCTTAATTCCTCCTCAAGGGCTATAAATAATATTCTGAGCCATATCCTTGAGCTGTTCTGCAGATACTGAAACCCCACCAGATGGAGGAAGTAAACAACATGCTGACAATAGAACATAGACCATAGACTGGTTGGAACCAGAAAGTTGATGATGTTGACTCCCAATTATCTCACCACCAGCCTATCAGAAGAATGTCTACGAGCTGATCACACACCCCATAACCCTCTCCCTCAACCTGTCTTTAAAAAATCTTTCCATAAAAGGGGGAGTTCAGGCCTTTTGAGCATTAGCTGCCCATGCTCCTTGCTTGGCCTTGCAATAAATGCTACACTTTACTTTACCAGAACCTGGTGTCAGTAGATTGGCTTTACTTCAACAGGGCAAGCAGACCCAAGTTTGCTTTGGTAACATATGTGTCAGGATTCAATCAGAGAAGCAGATTCACTAAGAATTAATATCTATGCCAAATCCCTGCAACAAAGTATTTATGTATATTATATACAATATATGTTTTTATTTATATATTTACACAGAGTTCTTATTATTGGTAACATCAAATCCCTGCAATATATCATATATATATATGTTGTTGTTTAATAATATATTATATTGTATTATATTATATTATGTATTTAGAGAGAGAGACAGTTCCCACTATTTATTGTTAAGATCAAATTTCTGAAATGCATTCTATACATATGTATGTGACGGTAAAGTAGAAGAGAGCAAAGGACAAGTTGGAACCCACAGGACTAGTGGGAGCCCACGAGGATGAACTCAAGCCCATGTCAGTCCTTGCTGCCTCTGGCCTGGGTGGTATGAGTACTAGCAGAAGCTGAGGCTCTTCATCAAGGTGTGAAACACACACCTGGCCCAGGAGCTGCACAAGATGAAGGATCCAGGGGAAGGCAGAGCAGCTGTGGCCCCGACTCCTCTCTCACACCAAAGAGATGAGCCCCCAGATAAATGAGAACATGTCTGAGCTACACAACACCTGCCGTGACACTTCCACCACCCCCCTTCAAATTTCCCACAAGAATATATCTCTTGTGTCCCATCCTAACCAGAAATACCAAACCAGAAAGGGAATCTAGCAAATGTAGGTCAGCCTAACCACATTGACACATCACACATATACTGTAGTCTTCTTCCTGACCACTTGGCACTCATACACACTCCTGGAACCACATTTAATCTCCAAATAAAGATAGTAGCAAAGTCATCCTCCCACCTCCCACAGTACAACTATTCAGTGTGCAAACAGAAACACTCCAACCCTCTCTCCAAAAGAGAATATAAAGTCCTTTTTTGTCTTTGGGTAATGTTCATTCTTCCTCCAGGAGATTCACACACCTGCTCCTATATCCTCTACCTTAAATACTGAGATTTAAAATTAATCTCTAGCAAGACGTCTGATGTAAGATGATAAGGGGAAGAGAGAGGGAAAGAAAAATATTCAGTTAATATGCATATAAACATTCATATAAAAATAAGGAATAAATATTCTAGTCCTCAATGCAACTGCTCAGAATTGCAGCTCGTTTTCACAACTACCTTCTTCCTCTACCCATTCCATATTTTCTTTGTCTTCAACCAGAACCTCAGCTTGTCATGGTTCTTTGCTAGTAGGTTTCCTAAATTTTATTGCTAAAGGGTCTGGGCCATTAGTAGTCCTGCCTGAATTGGATTGCTGAATTTAATCCCAGAGCACGGGAATACTAAGAGGTGGTCCAGAAGATCTACCATCCAGACATACTCCTCCCTACACTTCTTGTGAAATAGCAACTCAATTTCCCCTTGATAAGCAGGCTCAGTTACACCAAACTGTACAGTAACTCCCTCCTTTTCTGCCTGATGATTCACTGGAACAAGGAGCCCCATATGGCCATATGGCAGCCTCAAATTCCAGTTCAATGGAATCATTCTTGTGCTGCTAGTGGAAGCATTTCTCCCTTTGGAACTAGACCTCTAGCTTAGCAGAATCTAAAGTTGAGGGGACAGAAAGCAAAATTTTACCAGTGGATCACTAGAGGTTATAGTGAGTGGTGCCAATCCCAGCTCTAGCCCTTGACTCCCAAACCTGTGAATACTGGTTATGAGAGAAATAGCACGATATGCTGATTTAGAGCATATACTCAATCCTAGAGAAGATTTTCTCATCCTTCCAATATTTTAACATATACCTACTGCTGTAACCGAGCCTTCAAAAGGCTATTCCATGATCCTGCCAAGCTAGCTGCTGCAGGATGATGGGTACATCATAGGACCAGCGGAATCCAGGAATTCCATGAACATGGGCTCATTTCTGTATTTCCACTTTCTTTTTTTAAATTAGTTATCTATTTTATACATATTAGTGTATATATGTCAATCTCAATCTCCCAATTGTTCCCACCACCGACCCCCTAATTTCCCCCTTGGTGTCCATACGTTTGTTCTCTACATCAGTGTCTCTATTTCTGCCTTGCAAACCGGTTCATCTGTACCATTTTTCTAGATTCCACATATAGGTGTTAATATACGATATTCATTTTTCCCTTTCTGACTTACTTCACTCTGTATGGCAGTCTCTAGGTCGAACCACATCTCTACAAATGACCCAATTTCATTCCTTTTTATGGCTGAGCAATATTCCATTGTATATATGTACCACATCTTTTTTATCTAGTCGTCTGTCAATGGGCATTTAGGTTGCTTCCATCACCTGGCTATTGTAAATAGTGCTGGAATGAACACTGGGGTGCATGTGTCTTTTTGAATTATGGTTTTCTCTGGGTATATGCTCAGTAGTGGGATTGCTGAGTCATATGGTAATTCTATTTTTAGTTTTTTAAGGAACCTCCATAGTGGCTGTATCAATTTACATTCCCACCAACAATGCAGGAGGGTTCCCTTTTCTCCACACCCTCTGCAGCATTTGTTGTTTGTAGATTTTCTGATCATACCTATTCTAATTGGTGTGAGGTGATACCTCATTGTAGTTTTGATTTGCATTTCTCTAATAATTAGTGATGTTGAGCATCTTTTCATGTGCCTCTTGGCCATCTGTATGTCTTCTTTGGAGAAATGTCTATTTAGGTCTTCTGCCCATTTTCTGAGTGGCTTGTTGGTTTTTTTTAATATTGAGCTTCATGAGCTATGTATATATTTTGGAGAGCAATCCTTTGTCCGTTGATTCATTTACAAATATTTTCTCCCATTCTGAGTGTTGTCTTTTCGTCTTATTTACAGTTTCCTTTGCTGTTCAAAAGCTTATAAGTTTCATTAGGTGTCTTTTTTTTTTTTTTTTTTTGCGGTACACGGGCCTCTCACTGTTGTGGTCTCTCCCATTGTGGAGCAACAGGCTCCAGACGTGCAGGCTCAGCGGCCATGGCTCACGGGCACAGCCGCTCCATGGCATGTGGGATCTTCCCAGACTGGGGCACGAACCCGTGTCCCCTGCATCGGCTGGCGGACTCTCAACCACTGCGCCACCAGGGAAGCCCGGTGTCATTTGTTTATTTTTGTCTTTATTTCCATTACTCTAGGAGGTGGATCAAAAAAGATCTTGCTGTGATTTGTGTCAAAGAGTGTTCTTCCTATATTTTCCTCTAAGAGTTTTATAGTATCCAATCTTGCATTTAGGTCTTTAATCCATTTTGAGTTTATTTTTGTATATGGTGTTAGGGAGTGTTCTAACTTCATTCTTTTACATGTAGCTGCCCAGTATTCCCAGCACCACATACTGAAGAGACTGTCTTTTCTCCATTGTATATTTGTGCCTCCTTTGTCATAGATTAGTTGACCACAGGTGCGTGGGTTTATCTCTGGGCTTTCCATCCTGTTCCATTGATTTATATTTCTGTTTTGTGCCAGTACCATATTGTCTTGATTACTGTAGATTTGTAGTATAGTCTGAAGTCAGAGAGTCTGATTCCTCCAGTTCCGTTTTTGTCTCTCAAGATTGCTTTGGCTATTCAGGGTCTTTTATGTCTCCATAAAAATTTTAAGATTTTTTGTTCTACTTCTCTAAAAAAGGCCATTGGTAATTTGACAGGGATTGCATTGAATCTGTAGATTGCTTTGGGTAGTATAGTCATTTTCACAATACTGATTCTTCCAATCCAAAAACGTGGTGTATCTCTCCATCTGATTGTGTCATCTTTGATTTCTTTCATCAGTGTTTTATAGTTTTCTGAGTACAGGTCTTTGACCTCCTTAGGTAGGTTTATTCCTAGGAAATTTATTATTTTTGTTGCAATGGTGAATGGGATTGTTTCCATAATTTCTCATTCTGATCTTTTGTTGTTAGTGTATAGGAATGCAAGAGATTTCTGTGCATTAATTTTGTATCCTGCAACTTTACCAAATTCACTGATTAGCTCTAGTAGCTTTCTGGTGGTATCTTTAGGATTCTCTATATATAGTATCATGTCATCTGCAAACAGTGACAATTTTACCTCTTCTTTTCCAGTTTGGGTTTCTTTTCTTTCTTTTTCTCCTCTGATTGCCGTGACTAGGACTTCCAAAACTATGTTGAATAATAGTGGCAAGAGTGGACATCCTTGCCTTCTTCCTTATCTTAGAGGAAATGCTTTCAGTTTTTCACCATTGAGAATGATGTTTGCTGTGGGTTTGTGGTATATTACCTTTATTCTGTTGAGGTAAGTTCCCTCTATGCCCACTTTCTAGAGTTTTTTTTAACATAAATGAGTGTTGAATTTTGTCAAAATCTTTTCCTGTATCTACTGAGATGATCATATGGTTTTTATTCTTCAATTTGTTAATATAGTGTATCACACTGATTGCTTTGTGTATATTGAAGAATCCTTGCATCCCTGGGATAAATCCCACTTGATCATGGTGTATGATCCTTTTAATGTGTTGTTGGATTCTGTTTGCTAGTATTTTGTTGAGGATTTTTGCATCTATATTCATCAGTGATATTGGAATTAATTTTCTTTTTTCGTAGTGTCTTTGTCTCATTTTGGTATCAGGGTGGTGGTGGCCTCATAGCATGAATTTGGGAGTGTTCCTTCCTCTGCAATTTTTTGGAAGAGTTTGAGAAGGATGAGTGTTAGCTCTTCTCTAAATGTTTGATAGAATTCACTTGTGAAGCTGTCTGGTGCTGGGTTTTTGTTTGTTGGAAGATTTTTGATCACAGTTTCAATTTCATTACTTGTGATTGGTCTGTTTATTATTTCTTTCTGGTTCAGGCTTGGAAGGTTATACCTTTCTAAGAATTTGTCCATTTCTTCCAGGTTGTCCATTTTATTGGCATAGAGTTGCTTGTAGTAGTCTCTTAGGATACTTTGCACTTCTGCAGTGTCCACTGTAACTTCTCCTTTTTAATTACTAATTTTATTGATTTGAGTTCTCTTTCTCTTTTTCTTGATCAGTCTGGCTAAGGTTTATCAATTTTGTTTATCTTCTCAAAGAACCAACTCTTAGTCTTATTGATCTTTGCTACTGTTTTCTTTGTATTTCATTTTTTTCTGCTCTGATCTTTATGACTTCTTTCCTTCTACTAACTTTGGCTTTTGTTTGTTCTTCTTTCTGTAGTTCCTTTAGGTGTAAGGTTAGATTGTTTACTTGAGATTTTCTTCTTTCTTGAGGCAGGATTGTATTGCTATAAACTTTCCTCTTAGAACTGCTTTTGCTGCATCCCATAGGTTTGGATCATCGTGTTTTCATTGTCATCTGTCTCTAGGTATTTTTCGATTTCCTCTTTGATTTCTTCAGTGACCTCTTGGTTATGTAGTAGCATAATGTTTAGCCTCCACCTGTTTGTGTTTTCTACATTTTTTCCCTGTAATTAATTTCTAATCTCATAGCATTGTGGTTGAAAAAGATGCTTGATATGATTTCAATTTTCTTAAATTTACTGAGGTTTGATTTGTGACCCAAGATGTGATCTACCCTGGAGAATGTCCCATCTGCACTTGAGAAGAAAGTGTAATCTGCTGTTTTTGGATGGAATGTCCTATAAATATCAATTAAATCTATCTGGTCTATTGTGTCATTTAAAGCTTGTGTTTCCTTATTAATTTTCTGTCTGGATGATCTGTCCATTGGTGTAAGTGAGGTGTTAAAGTCCTCCACTATTATTGTGTTACTGTCAATTTCTTCTTTCATAGCTGTTAGCATTTACCTTATGTATTGAGTGCCCTTATGTTGGGTGCATATATATTTATAATTGTTATATCTTCTTGGATTGATCCCTTGATCATTATGTAGTGTCCTTCCTTGTCTTTTGTAACATTCTTTATTTTAAAGTCTATTTTATCTGATATCAGTATTGCTACTCTGGCTTTCTTTTGATTTCCTTTTGCATGGAGTATCTTTTTCCATCCCCTCACTTTCAGTCTGTATGTGTCCCTAGGTCTGAAGTGGGTGTCTTGTAGACAGCATATATATGGGTCTTGTTTTTGTATCCATTTAGCGAGTCTGTGTCTTTTGGTTGGAGCATTTAATCTGTTCACATTTAAGGTAATTATCGATATGTATGTTCCTATTACCATTTTCTTAATTGTTATGGGTTTGTTTTAGTAGGTCCTTTTTTTCCCTTGTGTTTCCCACTTAGAAAAGTTCCTTTAACATTTGTTGTAGAGCTGGTTTGGTGCGGAATTCTCTTAGTTTTTGCTTCTCTGTAAAGCTTTTGATTTCTCTGTTGAATCTCAATGAGATCCTTGTTTGGTAGAGTAATCTTGGGTGTAGGTTCTTCCTTTTCATCACTTTAAATATATTGTGCCACTCCCTTCTGGCTTGTAGAGTTTCTGCTGAAAAATCAGCTGTTAATCTTATGGGAGTTCCCCTGTATGTTATTTGTCATTTTCACCTTTTTGTTTTTATAATTTTTCTTTGTCTTTAATTTTTGTCAATTTGATTACTATGTGTCTTGGCATTTTTCTCCTTGGGTTTATCCTGCCTGGGACTCTCTGCACTTCCTGGCCTTGGGTGGCTATTTCCTTTCCCATGTTAGGGAAGTTTTTGACTATATCTCTTCAAATATTTTCTTGGGTCTTTCCTCTCTCTCTTCTCCTTCTGGGACCCCTATAATGCAAATGTTGTTGCGTTTAATGTTGTCCCAGAGGTCTCTTAGGCTGTCTTCATTTCTTTTCATTATTTTTTCTTTATTCTGTTCTGCAGCGGTGAATTCCACCATTCTGTCTTCCAGGTCACTTATCCGTTCTTCTGCCCCAGTTATTCTGCTATTGATTCCTTCTAGTGTGTTTTTTCATTTTAGTTATTGTACTGTTCATCTCTGTTCATTCTTCAATTCTTCTAGGTGTTTGTTCTTTAATTCTTCTAGGTCATTGTTAAACATTTCTTTCATTCTCTTGATCTATACCTCCATTCTTTTTCTGAGGTCCTGGATCATCTTCACTATCATTATTCTGAATTCTTTTTCTGTAAGGTTGCCTATCTCCACTTCATTTAGTTGTTTCTCTGGGGTTTTATCATGTTCCTTCATCTGGTACATAGTCCTTTGCCTTTTCATTTTGTCTGTCTTTTGGTGAATGTGGTTTTTGTTCCACAGGTTGCAGGATTGTATTCTTTTTGCTTCTGCTGTCTGCCCTCTGGTGGATGAGGCTATCTAAGAGGCTTGTGCAAGCTTTCTGATGGGAGGGACTGGTGGTGGGCAGAGCTGGCTGTTGCTCTGGTGGGCAGAGCTCAGTAAAACTTTAATCTGCTTGTCTGCTGATGGGTGGGGCTGAGTTCCCTCCCTGTTGGTTGTGTGGCCTGAGGCACCCCAGCACTGAAGCCTACAGGCTCTTCCATGTGGCTAATGGCAGACTCTGGGATGGCTCACACCAAGGATTACTTCCCAGAACTTCTGCTGCCAGTGTCCTTGTTCCCGCAGTGAGCCACAGCTGCCCTCCATCTCTGCAGGAGACCCTCCAACACTAGCAGGTAGGTCTGGTTTAGTCTCCTATGGAGTCACTGCTCCTTCTCCCTGGGTCCTGGTGTGCACACTACTTGGTGTGTGCCTCCAAGAATGGAGTCTCTGTTTTCCCCAGTCCTGTCAAAGTCCTGCAATCAAATCCCACTAGCCTCCAAATTCTTATTCTCTGTGAATTCCTCCTCCATTGCTGGACCCCCAGGTTGGAAGCCTGTTGTGGGACTCAGAACCTTCACTCCAGTGGGTGGACTTCTGTGGTATAATTCTTCTCCAGTTTGTGAGTCACCTACCCAGCCATTATGGGATTTGATTTTACTGTGATAGTGCCTCCCTACCATCTCATTGTGGATTCTCCTTTGTCTTTGGATGAGGGGGATCTTTTTTGGTGAGTTCCAGTGTCTTCCTATCAATGACTGTTTGACAGTTAGTTGTGATTCCGGTGCTCTCGCAAGAGGGAGTGAGCGCACGTCTTTCTACTCCGCCATCTTGAACCAATCTCACTACCTGCACTTCCATTTTCTATGAAGTGAGTTCCTTAGTTAGAAGTGGGGCTGTTTGGCAGCTCATACAAATCAATATCAAAAAAACCAAACAACCCAATCAAAAAATGGCATAAGATCTAAATAAGACATTTTTCCAAAGAAGACATACAGAAAGGCAAACAGACACATGAAAGATGCTCAACATAGCTAATTATTAGAGAAATGCAAATCAAAACTACAATGAGGTATCACCTCACCCTATTCACAATGGCCATCATCAAAAAGACTACAAATAACAAATCCTGGAGAGGGTGTGGAGAAAAGGGAACCTTTGTACACTGTTGGTGGGAATGTAAATTGGTACAGCCACCATGGAAAACAGTATGGTGGTTCCCTAAAAAACTAAAAATAGAACTACCCTATGATCCAGCAATTCTACTCCTGGGTATATATATTCAGAAAAAACAAAAACTCTAATTTGAAAAGATACATGCACCCTAATGTTCATAGCAGCATTATTTACAATAGCCAAGACATGGAAGAAACCCAAGTGCCCATCAACAGTCAATTGTCTTAAGAAGATGTGATATACATATATATTCGAAGGAATATTACTCAGCCATAAAAATAATGAAATATTGCCACTTGCAGTAACAGGGATATTATAGAGAATATTATGCTTAGTGAAATAAGTCAGACAGAGAAAGACAAATACTGTATGATATCACTTATATGTGGAATCTAAAAAATAATATAAATGAATCTATAGACACAATAGAAACAGACTAGAAAAAAAAATTATGGTTACCAAAGGGGAGAGGGAGTGGGGTGAGGGACAAATTAGGAGTATGGGATTAACAGATATAAACTACTATACATAAAATAGAGAAGCAATAAAAATTTACTGTATACACAGAAAATTAAATCCAATATCTTGTATTAACCTATAGTGGAATATAATCTGCAAAGAAAAACCTATGCTGTATACCTGAATATACAATATAATATACAATACAATATTGTAAATCAACTATACATCAATAAAAAAAATAGTGATGCTGCTTGGAATACCACGAAGATGGATAAGGCATTCTGTAAGTCCACTGATGGTAGTTTCGGCAGAAGACTTGCAGGCAGGAAAAGCAAATCCATATCCAGAGTAAATGGCTAAGAACAAAATACTCTCTCATCCATAATGGAAGTAGTCCAAAGTAATTAACCTGCTGCCCAGTCCTATTGAGAAATGGCACCATATTTCTGGCTCAGTGTTGGTCTTTGCTGTTGGCAGATTGGACACTCAGCAGTAGCTGAGACCACATCAGCCTTGGTGAAGAGGAGTCTCTTTTCCTGAGTTACATGATCACATTGTTCATGAGTCCATTGGCCAATGACAGGAGTGGCTGGGGAAAGAGGCTAAATGGTATCCACAAAACGGGTCATCCTATCTACTTATTAAATTTCTCCGCTGAAGAGCTCACCCTTTAGTGAACATTTATGTATGAAACATTAATATATTCACACCCAGTCCCATTTGGAGAGGCCTATCCATGTACTTCTCCCCGTACCTCCTTATCATTAATTTTCCAGTCTTTTTCCTTCTAAGCCCAGATATTAGCTACAGACCATAGCTTAGGTATGTATTTCTGGTCATTTCTCCTTCAAGGCAAAATGAACGATCAGGTACCCTGTTCCAAAATCTACTCACTGGGAATATTTCCCCTTTCCACTGTCCTTCTGGCTTATCCTGGAGTAAGGCTGTAATGATGTAGCCACCTGCTTTCAGGTAAAGAATCAACTGTAAACCATAGCCAAAGGTTCTTCTTCCTTCTCCTCAAACAACTGGCTTTAGGGAATTCCCCATGAAGCCATAGGTGTGGGTTAAAAGAGAGAAAGTGATGAGCAGATATAGGAGCCGTGGGGATCTGATCTACTTCATCATGTAACTTGTATCTTCAAACCTGCTCAACTCTGATCTCACATGTACCACTTCCATTTGATGATGGGGTACTGCTGTGGGTCAGACAACCCCCAGTGCATGACGTGTAGCTCAAGTCACATAATAATGTGGTGTCCTATGGCCAAGCATTTCGTTTCCACTAAGGCCCAGTAGAAAGTCCAAAGCTCTTGCTGTTTCTCAAAGGAAAGTAGCTATTTGCAGAGGATGGCATTGTTTTGCTCCCACATCCTAAGATTCTGCCCTGTGATTCACATACAAGTGCCTTTCAAAGCCTCCATACATCATGCCTATCAGCCACTGACATGTCAAGTGTGATTGGATCTGTGGGTTTTGCTGTCCAAGTGTCAGAGCAACTTGCATGGCAGACCTGTTTCAAAACCTTCTCTTGTTCTGGAACCCACTCAAAATAGGCAGCTTCTTGAATCACTTGGTAAATGGGTATGTGTTGCCTCCAAAATCCAGAGACCCACTATGCAGGATGGGACAGATATAGCAACTTGTCCTTCATATTGGAAGAGATATCTCAACATGCCTCAAACCATGAAATTTCATTAAGATTTCTGTGGAATTTATTTCCCTTACCTTACTTAAATGTTATCTCAGTGTGCATAAACGTGGTTGCTCACCAGGTCCAATCAGTGTAATATCATCCATGTAATGGACAAGCACAGTATCCTATGGGATGGAAAGGTGGTCATGTCCCTATGGATGAGATTAAGGGATAGGACAGGAGAGTTCCTACAGCCCTGAAATAGAATACTGAAGGTGTATTGCTGACTTTGCCAGCTGAAAGAAAACTACCTCTGATGATCTTATTAACAGATATGGAGAAAAGGGCATTTGACAGACCAATAGCCACATACCAGGTGCCAGGGAATGTGTTGATTTGCTCCAACAACAAAAAAAACCACATCTGGAAGAGCAGCTGCAATTGAATTTACCACCTGATTAAGTGTAAAATAATCTAAGCTGCATCTGTTTTCTACACAGGTGAACGATTACAGGCTAGCTGTAATCTAGCCTGTAAGCTGTGTGGGATGTGGTAGTAATCACCGTCCCTGCATTCAAGTCCTTGATAGTAACAGCAATCTCTACAGTCTCTTCTGAAATGTGGTACTGCCTTTGGTTTATGATTTTCCTGGTTATAGAGAGTACTAGTGGTTTCCCTTAGCCTTTCCTACCATAAGAGCCCTCATTCTATAGATCAGGGATTCTGTTGAGTATGTCTATTCCAAGTATGCAGTCCAGAACTGGGCAAATAACCACAGGATGATTTCAGGAACCCACTAGGCCACTAAGAAGTGAAACTGAACCAGAACCCCATCAGTCATTTCACCTTCATAACCCCTACTCTGACTGGTGGGTCACAGTGACATTTTAGACTTTTTAGGAATTTGTGCCAATCCAGACCCAGTGCCCCAGAATCCCTGAAAAGTCTGATGGTGTCTCCTTCCCCAATCACAGCCACCCTGGTAAATAGTCACAGGTCTTTGGGGAGAAGGCTGGGAGGGAGATAAACAAGGTACATTTCTGATGCTGGAGAAAGTGTGGAGAAAAGGGAACCCTCTTACACTGTTGGTGGGAATGTAAATTGCTGCAGCCACTATGGAGACCAGTATGAAGGTTCCTCAAAAAAGCTAAAAATAGAGTTGGCATATGATCCAGCAATCCCACTCCTGGGCATATACCCAGACAAAATCACAATTCAGAAAGATACATTCACCCCAGTGTTCATAGCAATACTATTTACAATAACCAAGACAGAGAACCAACCTAAATGTCTATTGACAGATGAATGGATAAATATGTGGTATATACACACACACACACACACACACTTACACACACACTGGAATATTACTAAGCCATGAAATAGAATGAAATAATACCATTTGTAGCAACATGGATGGACCTAGAGATTATCATACTAAGCGAAGTAAGTCAGAAAGAGAAAGACAAACACCATATGATATCATTTATATGTGGAACCTAAAATATGACACAAATAAACCTATCTACAAAACAGAAACATACTCTCAGTCACAGAGAACAGACTTGTGGTTACCAAGGGGGAGGGAGGTGGGAGAGGGAAGGACTGGGAGTTTGGGATTAGCAGGTACAAACTATTATATATGGAATGGACAAACAACAGGGTCCTATTGTATAGCACAGGGAACTATATTCAATATCCTGTGATAAACCATAATGGAAAAGAACATGAAAAAGAATATATATATGTGTGTATAACTGAATCACTTTGCTGTACAGCAGAAATTAACACAACATTGTAAATCAACTATACTTCAATAAAAAGGATACATTTTTGACAGTGAGGCAGGCTTCTTCTTCAAGGACCCACTGAGTCCGGGTTGGTGAACTGGCTTAAGTCTGGAGGTGGATTGAGAGGCTGCTACTTTCTAGTTTGGTAACTTGAGTCAGAATTCTGTTCACTAGACTTAGAGCTTTGATGATTATACAGATAAAATAAGGCTTGAATATACTGTCCAACTATTTTAGTTATAGGGACAGCATGATCAGCTCGTCAGTGCCAAAGATCTCTGTGAGTCAGACTATTTTGATTACTGCTTGGACCCTTCTGTGCCCTCCAGAATCCTATCATTCCTATTGCATTTAGGAATCACACCTGAGTCACAGGTCACACTGTAATATCTGATCTACAGAGAAGAGCAATTGCAAATCTCTTCAAGGATGCTGGATACAGCCTTAGTGAAAGGTGTATCCTCTGGACACTTCTAGAATGGATGAGGCGATATTAGGTAAGCATTCCATTCTAGCATTCCAATCTCAGCAAGGAAGTTTCGGCATTTCATCTTCATTTACCGTAGACCACCTTTGGATACAAATTTCAGTCAAGCAGTCAAGCAAAATGTGAGTGCTATTCTAATCTCCTTGAGCTAATCCTTAATTATGGATTCTCTGCTCAGTGATCCTGTATTAGAGTTCTCAAGAGAAACACAACCAATCAGGTGTGTGTGTGTGTGTGTGTATGTGTGATGTATTATAAGGAAATGGCTCACATGATTATGCAGGTTAATTCCAAGATCTGCCAGGCAAGATTTGTGAGGTGAGTCCCAAGTCTGCAGGGTGAGTTGGTAAGCTGAAGACCCAGGAGAGCTGATGGGGTAGTTCCAGTGTGAAGGAGGGTAGGTTTGAGACCCAGGAAGAGCTGATGTTTCAGTTCAAGCCAAAGGCAGGAAAAGTCAATGTCCTAGTTTGAAGGTCATCAAGCATGAGAGCTCCCCGCTACTTGGTTCAGCATTTTTGTTCTATTCAGGCCTTCAACTAATTGGATGAGGCCACATTAGGAAGGGCAATCTGCTTTACTCAGTCTACTGAAAATAACATTAAAAATGTTAATCTCATCCAAAAACACCTTCATAGAAATACCCAGTATAATATTTTACCAAATATCTGGTGGGCACCCCATGGTCACATTAGCACGTAGAATTAACCAATTTAGAGTCCTTATCAATAAGTTTGGCCTGGTCTAAGTTTACATTTCTTCTACCTGAACTATGGCAGGAATGGAGAGGCAGTGGAGAAGAAAGCTAGGATAGAGAATCTACAAGATCTGATGACCTCATTCGTCACTATTTATTTCATGATGTACATTCTGTAGGTTCCTGAAGAGACTGGTAAGGCACACCTCCTAATTAGCAAGGCAGCTAACTTTTCCCTTAATTAACTTACCTTTGCAGTGTCAGCTTATTCTTGGCGGTTAATAGTGAGGTAAGCTGACAACTGAATTGGGAAAGGATGCTACTGTCACCTGGATTCTATTCCTGTTCCTTCTTTTGAAAGGAAAAGTGCCCAAACTACAGTTTCTTCCTCTTTGAATGGGGTGCTGCTTCATGGAAGTTGTGATGATTAGAGATACTGCAAAGAGCTTGGCAGATAATAGGCATGAAATAAATACTTGGTATCTCTTCTTATCATTAGGCCTAAGCATGCAAGTAAATCCCATTCTCATCTTTTTTGCTTGCACAGTGTTTGAGAGCATTTTTGCTTTCAATTTGTTAATTTCTCCTTCTAAATCCTGAATTTTGTGTAATCAGCAAATTATCCCTTTCATACCAATATGCAATTCCTTAAGAAAACTATCTGAAGGATCTGAAATCACAGAGAGAGTCAGAAGGTGCTGTTTCTGGAGTATTAAAACATACCCATGACTGGTTTATTTTGTGCAAACCTCAGTGCAAATGCTGTTTGGCCAATGAGTGACTTGCAGATTTGCATCATTCACTGATTTTGCTTTTGATTTTTTGGTTATATACATTCGTTTATTTTATTTTTTAGATTCCATGTGTGAGTGGTAACAGTATTTGTCTTTCTCTGTCTGACTTACATCACTACGTATAGTACCCTCGAGGTCCACCCACGTTGCTGCAAATGGCAGAACTTCATTTTTTTATATGGTTGAGTAATATTCCATATATGTGTGTGCGTGTGTGTGTGTGTGTGTGTGTGTATATATATATATATATATATATAAAATCACTTCTTTATCCATTTATCTATTGAGGGACACTTAGACTGCTTCCATATCTTGACTATTGTAAATAATGCTGCTATGAACATTGGGGTTCATTTATCTTTACAAATTAGTGTTCTCACTGTTGATTTTCTTTTTCTTGTTTTTTATTTTTTTTTTGCTGTATGCAGCCTCTCATTGTTGTGGCCTCTCCCGTGGCGGAGCACAGGCTCCGGACGCACAGGCCCAGCGGCCATGGCTCACGGGCCCAGCTGCTCCGTGGCATGCGGGATCCTCCCAGACCGGGGCACGAACCCGTGTCCCCTGCATCGGCAGGCGGACTTTCAACCACTGCGCCACCAGGGAAGCCCTTCACTGTTGATTTTAACAATTTGTTTCCTAGTGCTTAGAAGACCGATCAGTTTTCAATAGTCATCCAATAAACATAGGCTTGGGTATGGGGGAAGAAGGGCAACTACAATCCACAGAGTACTGAGTACTTGGTACAATCCTGCCTAATTTAAAAAATAATCTTGAAAGAAATTTAATTTTATAAACAGGGAGTGGTACAGGTAACTTGGCTAAGGTCACATAGAAGAAAAACCCAGGGTAGTGGAGTGCTTCAAAACATGTTTTCTTGTAATTCTAACTAGGCAAAGTAAAGCTCAATATAATCTCCATGGCTAGGAGGGCTATGTCAAAGGAAATAGACTCTTTTACACATTAATAATTCTTTAGGATGATGATGGAAATTTTCATCAAATGGTGCTATGGGTTAAAAAAAAAACTATTGAAAAGTTCTGGATTAGATGGTATGACTCTCTGATACCCTACATCTTGTTTGCCCCACCTCTACCCTCCCTCCCTTCCACCATTGGCCAAGACAAACCGGGATGACTGCTAAAGTATTAGCAGAAATTTTTCTTTGGCATAATTGATAACTCAATATTGGGAAGGGGAATTGGAGAAACATTTTTCCACGGACCTCTGCTCTTTCACTGATCCAGGAAAGCTGAGTCCCCTGAGCTTCAGGGAATAGATCAAGGCCGATTTTTTTCCACCTGGGTTCCATGAACTATAGACTACACATCACCTCATACCTTTCCTCTGTAGTCTTGTTTGACCAGGTTGACTGCTAGGCTTGAATTGTGTTTCAACTGCATAAAAGCTGAACTGTCCTGTGTGACACATTTGATCTCTCTGAACCTCCATTTCCTCATCTATAAAGTAAGAAGGATAATATGAGTACTCCTAAGGTGGTCTTTGAAATACTTAAATGAGATAATGCATTTAAAGCCTCCAGCACATGGGATCTTATATAAATGCTTGGTCATGTTCCAAGTATAAATTTGTTTTATGCGTAGGAAGACAGAACTAATCAACTAGAATCAGGACTAGGAAGACCTAGACATTTAATCTGTAATTTGGCCACTGGTCAAGGTGGAATCTGAGTTCCAGACTGAATTCCAGGTGCCTCGACGTGGAGCATCTCTCTGGTTAGGAGAAGCAGGAATAAGACCTAATAACAATCCTTGACCTTGCCTGCTAAGTTCTTAAATTCCAAGTGCTATCCTGCTTAGGCTTTCTCCTGGGGACCCTGAAACACCCCTGGTTTCAGAAAACAGGATCTTTGCTGTCCACCCCCCTTTCAGGTGGGAGTACTTCCATTCTGTGAGAACCCAAAAGTCCAGGTCACCGTCTTGGTAACAGATGATCAGCTTTTCCAGCTGATGATCTGGTGCCCAAGACTCGTGTACTCCCTGAATGCCCAGCCGGCATTGTCCTGTGTCTCCTTTCTGTGAGCTCAGCCTCTCTTGAACGGAAGCCAGCTGAACTTTGTGAAAGTGACCTCAGGACTACTCGCATTTACATTTCCAACTTTTTTTTTCTCTTTGGCATTTTGTTTCTATTTTTTATGCTCCTTTTCTTGTATTTTATATATCCTTATAAGCCATCTGCCATCCTTTCTGGAATGAGATGGCATATAAATACATACACAGATGCATACATAAAATGTATGCTGAGATTTGAGAGAGACATTAAACACAAATGCATCCCTCTAGGTTACTGATATTCAAGAGAGTGACAGGGAGGAAAAAGAGCTCTAATTTTCAAAATATACATCATAGTATTTTTTTCTGATCCCTCCCTACCCCGACTCCCAGGTTTCCAGGTAACATGAGAATCATGGTGGAGGGTGGATTCATATCTTGAAAAATTCAGGTGATTCTGATGCACCTCTTTGCCTCCCATTCCTCCACCCAGAGCTCAGAGCCACATCTCCAGGTTTTCTCAGCTCTGTCCCTGTGTTTGGTCAGCAAGCAGCTCAGTCTGCCAGAGTAGCTCATCTCTCCATGGAAATGCCATCCTGGAGCGTTATGCCCTTGGCTTTTAAAGCAGGATAATATAAGAAACAGACAAGGTAGTTGAAGGGCATTTCTGAATCTTTTGCAAAGCTTTAGATGAGGCCATAGTCTGTTATATGACCAAATGTCACCTAAATAAAGATTTCTCATCACAATCCGTGCAATAGTCAGTGTTTGAGAAAATTTTGACTCTCCAGGAAATCTTGAATATCTATAGAGGAGGAGAATTGCAGTGCCCATCATGCTGTCATTTTCCCCCCTCATTATCTACCAGGGGATTCTATTCAATGCAGCAAATACTGAAGGCTGGATACCATGTTACATACGGGGCTGTAAAGATCAGCAGGGCCAGTTCTGGGCTCCGGAACATTTACAGTCTATGAAATGCAGAGTGAAATACATGTTCCATTATAGCTATGCTTTTCTCAGATTCCTCTTATAATGATATTTCCCTTCCTTCTCAGTAGTTTCTCTAAGGCTTTGTTGTCTGAATTTAAAAAAATTTATCTCTACAGAATTTTAAAGGTTACTTTCCATTTACAGTTATTACAAAATATTGGCTATATTCCTCACGTTGTACAGTACATCCTTGAGCCTATCTTACACCTAATAGTTGTTGTCTGAATTTTTTAATACCCTGTTTTTGGTTTTTGGTTTCTTCCCCTAGTGGAAGATAGACTTTTGGAGGGTTTCCTGTTTTGTTTGTTTTTGACTGTTCGCTGTCCTCTATTTTGTATCACCCTTTATCCCCTTCTCAGAGCAAAGTCTCTTTATAAAAGCCTCCTGTGCAATGTAACCCCTCCTCCATGGCCACAGCTGAATGGACTGGAGCTGACCACCTGACCCAAGCTGGGCCAATCAGGTTTTTCATACTGGGAATCTAGAGTTGGAAATCTGAGAAACAAGTCAGGTGGTCTTGGGGGCTGAGGTTACCACTTTGAGGTGACTGTGGTGGAACTCAGGGTGGTAAGAAAGTGAGACAGGAATGATGATCAGAGGAGGAGACTGAATTAAACACCCAAGAAAAGCTGACATGAAAGACCACATAGAATGAAGGAAAAATGGGTATGAGCCCAAGAGGGTGAGAAAAGCAGATGGTGGCACATGAAAGTTCTCTTGATTATTTCTATTTTCTCAGTGAAATGAAAGGTGAGGTCTTCAGCTGAGACTAGGGAGGGGAAGGAGGTGGGCAGCTTGAGAGGAGAGAAGGTGGTGTGAATTACTCATCATGCAATGGGGGAGTGAATTGACTCAGGGAACGTGGAAGGCATGACGACCAGCACTACAGGCTCACTGGAGTGACTAAATGGGGACAAGTCATCCTGGTTGTCTGCTTTTCTCTGACCACTTTCAGCTGTGTGGGTAGGGAGCTTCCAACTGAGCCTGACAGAGCAAGAGAGGAGCAAAGGAGTCGACTGTGTCTGGGAAGGAATGATTCTAATAATGGACCATGGAATCTAATGAGGGAGCTTCAGATACAAGTGGACAGTGAAATGATGGCAGGGTTCGTGATCCTAACGTGGTCAAAGAATCAGTGATACTGGAGTAGAGAGGGAATAAGCTCTAGATAAAAGAGTGTGTTTGAGAATTTGTGTTTGAGAACACATTTGTAAATAGATCGTGGAAGGGTGTGGTAAACGGTAATGATAAAGAATAAAGGGGGGGTGAGCAGAAGTAGGGAGGACAAAATAAGTGGAGATGAGAAATTGGCGAAACTGGGAGGTAAAAGTCCTGAGGTATCATCTATGTGAATACTGAAATTATCAAGTGTTGTACAGGAGTATTAGAGGGAGAGAGAGGCAAACAAAGACCTTTACATGGCTCTGATAAGATGGTACAATATGGTGCTTATATAAGCTTCAAAGAAGTCGTGTGTGTGTGTGTGTGTGTGTGTGTGTGTGTGTGTGTGTGTGTGTGTACAGGAGGAATGAAGCTCTGAAAGTTGCAATGAAGAGGAAGGAGGACACGTTTCCCACTTATAGGCTCAGTGGTTGGAGAGGAGTGTGATAAATCTAGGACTTGAGAGGGCTGCAGGGGTGGCGGAAAGTCCTCAGGGAAGAGCCTGGCTTCAGCCAGGGCTACAAGAAGGAAACATTCAGCTGTTAAGGATGGAAGTGATTTTGCTGATGATGGACCATGAGTTTCAGAGGGCACAATGAAAGAGTTTGAAGAAACAGGAAACTGGATTTGATTAGGGGATGTTTTGTACTTTATGGGGGGTGAGAGTCCAGGTGAAGAAGAAAGACCTGGGATTGTGGAATCATGTGGTGACTTAGGGAAACAGGAATGTAGGCTCAGATGGGAGAGGCATTGATGGTCTCCTACTGGAAGGTAGAAAATCTACTGTAAATGTATCCTCGTTTTTTTCTTTTCTTATATCCTCCTTGTTGAAAGTATGTTTTTGGGCAGATGGTAGCAGTGAGAAGGAAATCCTGGGGAAGGGGTGCTTTGCGGTGTTCCTGATGGTGGAGGCATGGCTGGGTAGGCATGGTGGGGTAGGGGCGTGGGACATAGGAGCAGGCACGTGACACATGTTCAACCAATCACAGACCCCCAGCTCCCATCAGAGATGGTCTCTAACACAGGAAACCAGTATCCAGTTTTTAGTGATCTTTTTCCACATCCTTGCTATAGCTCCACTATCTCTTATCTCTTATTCTGAAATCCTCCTCCTCTGAAAACCAAAAGGTTTTACATTATGCATTCAGTGGCAAAGTCTGACCTGACCTGAACTAACAAGAAAATTTATATTAACATGATTACCTTGAAAGTGTGAATATTCAAACATCTTACCATAAAAAAATGAATCAGTTTGATGATGGAGTGCTGCTCCACACTCCACTGGCAGTGATACATAATATATTATATATATACCCTGTATTATGTTTTTAAAATCTGACTCCTAAGGTCTTGCATAGAGGTTTTTGGATTTATACACCTAATCAAGTGTGTAAAAGCTTCTCCCAAGCCACTCAAAGGTGGGGCAGCTTCATGGGACTTGGCCCCACCTGGGAACACTGTGAGGACTCCCAGGTCCTGGGGGGTCCTGTGTGCTTGACCTGCTTATTCTCCATTCCTGCTTCTAGTCTCTTCCTCTACAGGCTGAAACAGGGTGGTAAGAGAAGCAAAAATGCATGCTTTCAAAGAAGCTATAACTATTTACAATAGCCAAGACATAGAAGCAACATAAATGTTCATCGACAGATGAATGCATAAAGAAGATGTGGTGTGTATATATACACAATGGAATATTACTCAGCCATAAAAAAGAATGAAACAATGCCATTTGTAACAATGTGGATGGACCTAGAGATTATCATGCTAAGTGAAGTAAGTCAGAGAAAGACAAATATCATATGAAATCACTTCTATGTGGAACCTAAAAAGATGATGCACATGAACTTATTTACAAAATAGAAATAGGCTCACAGACATAGAAAACAAACTTATGGTTTTCAACAGGGAAAGAGGTAGGGGAAGGGATAAATTAGGAGTTTGGATTTAGCAGATATAAACTACTATATATAAAATACATAAACAACAAGGACCTACTGTATGAGCACAGGGAACTATATTCAATATCTTGTAACAACCTATAATGGAAAAGAATCTGAAAAAGAGTGTATATATACATACATATATATGTGTGTGTGTATATATATGAATCACTTTGCTGTACACCTGAAATTAACACATTTGTAAATCAACTATACTTCAATAAAAAAATAAAAGCTATAAACCTCCATATTTCTCCTCTATTGCTGAAAGAGAAGGAATTGTTTTTTATAAGCTTGTATTCTGCGTTTTTTAATCCTTTATTGAAGTATAACACAAATAGAAAATGCACAAAATGTAAACCCACATTTTTATGAGTTATCACAAAGGAAAAACCTGTGTATTCACCAAGACCTAGAACACAGCCAATCATCCTTATGTTCTACCCACATGCGACCCCTCCCCTCCTTCCCGAAGGTAATCACTATCCTGACCTTTGGTAATGTAATTTAGGGTTTTTTTTTTAAACATCTTTATTGGAGTATAATTGCTTTACAATATTGTGTTAGTTTCTGCTGTATAACAAAGTGAGTCAGCTATATGTATACATACATCCCCATATCCCCTCCCTGTTGCATCTCCCTCCCATCCTCCCTATGCCACCCTCTAGATGGTCACAAAGCATCGAGCTGATCTCCCTGTGCTATGCGGTTGCTTCCCACTAGGCTATCTATTTTACATTTGGTATTGTATATACGTCAATGCTACCCTCTCACTTCGTCCCAGCTTACACTTCCCCCTCCCTGTGTCCTCAAGTCCATCCTTTACGTCTGTGTCTTTATTCCTGGTCTGCCCCTAGGTTCATCAGAACCACTTTTTTTTAGATTCCATATATATGTGTTAG
Organism: Stenella coeruleoalba; assembly: GCF_951394435.1. Lineage (NCBI taxonomy): Eukaryota > Metazoa > Chordata > Mammalia > Artiodactyla > Delphinidae > Stenella > Stenella coeruleoalba. The sequence continues at coordinate 33,271,585 of NC_137151.1, read as the reverse complement.
CATACGGTATTTGTTTTTCTCTTTCTGACTTACTTCACTCTGTATGACAGACTCTAGGTCCTTCCACCTCACTACAAATAGCTCAATTTCACTTCTTTTTATGGCTGGGTAATATTCCATTGCATACGTGTGCCACATCTTTATCCATTCATCTGTCGATGGACATTTAGGTTGGTTCCCCGTCCTGGCTATTGTAAACAGTGCTGCAATGAACATTGTGGTACATGACTCTTTTTGAATTATAGTTTTCTCAGGGTATATGCCCAGTAGTGGGATTGCTGGGTCATATGGTAGTTGTATTTTTAGTTTTTTAAGGAACCTCCATACTGTTCTCCATAGTGGCTGTATTGATTTACACTCCCACCAACAGTGCAAGACAGTTCCCTTTAAGAGAAGGAATTTTAATTTGGGTGTTGAAATTCGTACCCACTAGAGATGCCAGGGCTGCTGGTGGCCTTGGTTCCTGCCATTAGAGAAAACTGTCTTTAGAGAGTGAAGGTGAAGCCAAGTTTTAAAGACAGCAATGGTGGGAGGCAGGACTGGAAAGTAGGTCCTGACTCTGTTCCAGTCCTGGCATCTATTATTTCTGAGCCCCCAAAATCCTCATCTCCTGCTTAAGCTGGTTCAAGTGTCCTGTTCCTACATGAAACCGCAGGGATGTCCTTCCAGGCAGGCAGTGTAAAGTGACAGGGATCCCTGTACCTGGGGATGTTGGGCATCTTAGAAGATAGGTAGCTGTGAGTGTCATGGCAGTGTGTCAGCCAATAGCAAAGTCTCAACTTCTGGGCTGGGCTTCAGGATGGGAATCAAGTCCTGGAGAGAGAGAAGAGGGAGCCGACAGTCCCAGAGGAACTGGGGTCCTAAGCGAGTTCCAGGTCAAAGACTCAGGGTCATGAGGCAAATGTAGATATCCGAGTGCTACCCTCAGCCAAGCAGGGTCTAAGGTGCTGGACCCAGAAGCCCAGATGGGGTCCCTGGTAGGCATCACTGATAGGTAGTCTCTGGTGCATAGAAATAAAGAGTCAGTCTCAGGGGTAGCATCTGGGTTGAAACCCAATAATAAAAATCAATCAGCTTGTCCTAAGTAGTAGTTATCATTTGAAAGAGGCTAGGTAGGTGGATATGGTAACATGTACAGATAGAAGAGAAGAGAAGCAGATGAGAGAAAAGATCTTCAAAGAAGAACGAAAGAGGTAGAGTCTGGAAAAATTCCTGAGCTGAAGAGAACATAGGTATGGCTGCTTTTGATAGGCTGTCTGTGGCTCAAGTTGTGGGTATAAAGAAAGCTGCTAAAGGTAATAATTCATTGGAGAAAACAGAAGCACAATGGTCAGAACTGGGGCACAGGATCAGGGCTGAACAGGACTCAAGGATGAGCCAGATGGTTGATGTGGTAACTTACACTCATGGCCCCCAGTAAGCCATGTCTCTCAATGTTCATACTCTTGTTTGGTCCCGCCCATAGTGACTCTGGGCTCAGCCAGGTAAATTGCTTTGGCCAATGAGATGTCAACAAGTGTGATAAATGAGAGGACCGATAAGCACTTGTACGTCGAATCTACGCTCTTAGAATGCTCCTTCTTTGAACTGCGAGGCCACCATGCTGTGAGGAAGCCCAAGGTAGCCATGTAAGTCCCCGGATTGGCCAGTCCCCCAAATGAAGCCCCAGTTATCATGGAGCAGAAATGAGTCTTCTCCATTGTGTCCACCCAATTTCCTGACTCATAGCATTGTGAGCAAATCAAGTGATTGTTGCTTTAGGCCACTAAGTTTGGGGCCCTTTGTTATACAGCAATAGGTAATCAAAACAGGTGGCCTCCTACATATAGAGCTCCCATCTCAGGTCAGAATTGACCCTAGAGCTGGTGGGGTGGGGGGTGAGAGGTGTGGGAAGAGAACAACCAAGCAACCTCCAAACAACCAAGGAACCTCCGTACTGTTCTCCATAGTGACTGTATCAATTTACATTCCCACCAACAGTGCAGGAGGGTTCCCTTTTCATCACACCCTTTCCAGCATTTTTTGTTTCTAGATTTTTTGATAATGGCCATTCTGACTGGCGTGAGGTGATACCTCATTGTAGTTTTGATTTGCACTTCTCTCATAATTAGTGATGTTGAGTATCTTTTCATGTGCCTCTTGGTCATCTGTATGTCTTCCTTGGTGAAATGTCTATTTAGGTCTTCCGTCCATGGAGCTCAATAGCAAAAATTAATCACGTAACTGTTTGTGAGAGCTTTTCAGTAAGTTCAGTTACTTGTAGCTGAAAGTGCATTAACAATACAGGCTTGTGCTCTTTCTTTTTAATTTATGGAATTAAAATTCACAAAATAACATGGGTGTTTACTGCAAGCTGGAAATTCTGTAAATAAAAATGTTTGCAAACACTTTCCATCTTCAATGGGGAGGCTCTATCCTTGTCTCCATACTTTCTCCCTACCTGATCCCCTCAGTACCAATTTCTGAAATGCACTAGGATGCAGCAGGGAGCCAGGCTGGTAATTTTAGAGCATTACAGCCATGCAGAATTATTATGGGTTATGTGTGTTCATCTTGAACTAAGACAGACCTTTTGGTTCCAATTGTCATCTTGCGACCCAAGTGGGCGATACCCATTTATCCTTACTACCAAGGGCTTTGAGGAGGACACCAGGTATAAACACTTCTCCTATCCCTTCTTGCTCAGTGCCTAACACACCTGCTGACTTTTCCCTCTGGTACCTGAAACTTTAAAAAGGCAAGAAAAGACATACATCAATATGTTGAATAACTGTATCTTCCAAATATCATATTATGGTTTTCTAGACATACAAATGTGTACAATAGCCTTGTGCAAAAACAGAAGTACAGTTTATAACACCATTTCCATCTGACATGTTCTGCTACAGAGAAGACTCTGTATTACATTCCCTAATGTTTCCCCAACATATTCTCTACCTGAGTATCAAACAACTGTAAGATGCTGTTATAGAAATTAGTAGTTATTTATCTGTAATTGTCTTCAGCTTTGACTGTATCTATAATAAGCCACTGTGCTGAGGTCGTTAAACTCTAAATAAATCAGAGGATGGGGATGACTAGTATCTATCCCCACTACTGGGTGACAACTCAAAGCTTGTCCTTATTACTCACTCTGGGGTGTCTTCCCAAAGAAAGATCCTTATTACTGATCCCAAAGACAGATCAGCAAGGCTGTGTTATTTGGGGAAAGCTGACACCTGTGAACGCAGAAGGACAGCAATGATCAATGGAGCATCCCCATCATTCATCACTGGGAAAACCTAGAGAGGGAAAATGTGCCCTATTTCCTCCCACTGCCTTTAGTGGAACACAGTCTCATCGCTCCATCTCTTTTCTGAGCCTGTGCTAGAGCAAATATTTTTTGGATGTGCACAATTTGAAGCGACCCCGTTAAGTCAGGATAGCAAATGTTGTAATGCATTTACCCCCATGCCCTTGGAGAAGAGGGATGAATGTTGCAGGTGGGCTTCCTAGGTAGAGACTGACAGAGCCTTAACGAGGTTTAGAACAGTAGGTCAAGGTCCTTTCTCAGAAGAGAACCACAGACTCTACCTCCACTTGGTGTGGTAGATATATTAGAAACGCAAGGGTCTGCACTAAGTTTGCAGCTGGAAGCAGGGCAGTTCTTGGAACACTTAAGTCAGAGTTCTTTCCTCTGATGAGTGCTGCTATTCCAGGAAGACTCTAGGTGAGGCAACTCAAGTGTTCAGTGGGTTCCATATTTTAATCTTCATCATTTGGTTGGCACTTGCTCTTATCCTATTTCCATCCCTTTCTTTTCACTCTTAGGCCCAGATGTCTTCAAGCTACAGGACTTCTTCCATAGACAATCAGAGGGTATCTGGTCACTACAGCCTCACATGCTACCAGAAGCCAAGCGGGATAAGAAATGCTAGCAACTCCTTTTGTCCATGGAAAGAAGATGGTGCAAGGGAATTCCTGTTAGTTCAAGTAAGAATATGTTGAGTACCACATACTGGCGAGGCCCTCAGAGGACACAAAGACGAATGAAGCATGGCCCAACTCAGATACCTCACTGTCTAGAGCAAGGATTGGCAAACTACATCTGAGGGCTGAGGACTGCTGCCTGTTTTTGTAAATAAAGTTTTATTAGAACATAACCATGCACACTCATTTACATATGGCCTATGGCTACTTTCCCTCTATAATGACAGAGCTGAGCAGTTGTAACAAAGATCATATGGCCCACAAAGCCTATGATATTTACTATCTGGCCCTTTACAGAAGATGTTTGCCCACCTCTGTACAATTCAGTGATTTTGGGCATATTTACAGAGTTATTGCAATTGTCACCACTATTGAGTTTCAGAACGTTTTCATCACCCCAGGAGAAACCCTGTGTTTGTTAGCAGCCAACCCCTTAGCCCCTGGCAACCACTAATTTAATATCTATCTCTATGGATATGCCCATTCCTGACATTTCATATAAATGGAGTAATGTAATATATGGCCTTTTGTTTCTGTCTTCTTTCACTGAATATACTGTTTTCCCGGTTCATCCATGTTGCAGCATGGATCAGTACTCCATTTCTTTTTATTGCCAAATAATATTCCATTGTGTGGATATACCACATTTTTCTTATTCATCAGTTGATGGATATTTGGGTTGTCTCCACTTTGGGGCTATTATTGGTAATGCTGCAATGAACATTTGTGTACAGGTTTTGTGTGGACATAGGTTTTCAATCCTCTTGGGTATATAACTAGGCATGGAATTGCTGGGTCATATTATACAATAACTATATGTTTAACATTTTGAGGAAGTAGTGAACTGTTTCACAAAGCAAATACACTCTTTTACAATCCTAGCAGCAATGTATGAAGTTTCCTATTTCTCCACATTCTTGCTAACACTTGTTACTGTCCGTCTTTTTTTTAAAATATATTTATTTAGTTGTTTTAATTTTTAGCTGTGTTAGGTTTTCGTTGCTGCGCATGGGCTTTCTCTAGTTGCGGTGAGCGGGAGCTACTCTTCGTTGCAGTGCGTGGGCTTCTAATTGCGGTAACTTCTCTTGTTGTGGAGCACGGGCTCTAGGTGCGTGGGCTGCAGTAGTTGTAGCTTGCGGGCTCAAGAACACAGGCTCAGTAGTTGTGGCACACGGGCTTAGTTGCTCTGCGGCATGTGAGATCTTCCCGGGCCAGGGCTCGAACACATGTCCCTTGCATTGGTAGGCAGATTCTTAACCACTGCACCACCAGGGAAGCTCTGTCCGTCTTTTCGATTCTAGCCATCCTACTGGGTATGAAGTGGTATCTTATTGTGATTTTCCCTCGTGATGAATGATGTTGAAAATTTCAGGTGACTACTGGCCATCTGTACACTTTCTTTGGAGAGATGTCTATCACATTCTTTGCCTACTTTAAAATTGGGTTATTTGTCTTTTTATTGCTGCATTGTAAGAGTTCTTCACATATTCTTCATCCTAGTCACTTATCAGATATATGATTTGCAAATATGTTCTCCCATTCTGTGGGCTGTCTTTTCACTTTTTTGATGATATCCTTAGAAGTTTCTTTTGTCACTTGTGCTTTTGGTGCCATACCTAAGAAACTGTTGCCTAATCCAATGTCACAAAGGTTTATTCCCACATGTTTTCTAAGAGTGTTATGGCTTTAGCTTTTACATTTAGGTCTATCATCCATTTTGAGTTAATTTTTGTATATAGTGTGAAGCTGGGGCCCAAGTTCAATCTTTTGCATGTGACACTGTTTGTCGAAAAGATTATTCCTTCCCTATTGAATTGTCTTTACATCTTTGTTGAAAGTCAATCAACTGTAAATGTGAGGGTCTATTCCTTGATTCTCAGTTCTATTCCATTGATCTATATGTCTACCCTTACGTTTGTACCACACTGTCTTCATTACTGAAGTTTTGTAATTGAGAAGTGTGAGTCCTCCAACTTTATTCTTCCGTTTCAAGATTGTTTCAGCTATTGTGGATTCTTTGCATTTATGTATGAATTTTAAGATAATTTTTAAATTTCTGCAAAAAAAAAAAAAGCCAGCTGGGATTTTTGATAGGGATTGTATTAATCTATAGATCAGCTTGGGGAGTATTCTAGGATTGGTGTTCATCCTTTTGCTGTCAAAATGTGAGAATGGGTCACCTGGGTAACTTTCCTCAGTGATTCCCAACAGTTTTGAGCATCAAAATTCCTCTATAATGCAAAACATTACTGTTGACTGCTCAAAGGATAAAAATTGTACTTTTAAAATTAATAGCAACCGTTTATTGCCTAAATACATAAGGACAAAAACTATTTTGAATTTGATAATGATTTTATGTGAATTTGTCAGTTCATAATAACATCTATATATAATTCAGAAATCATAAGGCATAATGTGGAGAGATGTGAAGTACTCTGTCTTAAGTCAATGTATGGTGTAATTATGGAGTCTTTGTACCATATGCAAAATGACTCCCATTTTGAGAACCTCTGGTCAACATAGAAGTCCTTCTTAGGCAGCATTCCATCTTTCTGTACAGAATGCCTCAGCCACAGAAGGAAGCTTGGCCAGTACTGGCCCCTGAGAACTAAGTAACAATGCCAATTAGCCCACAATCAACCCAGTTCTTGTGATGACTTGATTTTCTTGTGGGGGAAGGAAATCCCATACTGAGTTGCTGCCCCTGCTGTCTCAGGCCGACCATGCTGATTGCCTCACCTGGCTTTGGAATCCTTGTCCCCAAAATGAGCCAACAATTGAGCTAATTGGCAGTAATGCTCAGATGAACAAATCAGCCACAAAGACACCTTAACATGTTTGCTTTGATAACTCCAATTACCAGTCTTTATAAAAATAGAAAACAAGCAAACAAATCTCATGAGAACATTCTAATCTTTCCTGCTGCTACCATTTTTCTTTATATTTGGAACAAAGTGAAGAAATGAAAAAAATTCTTTTTTTTTTTTGAGTCAAGGAGCTCTACTGAAGAAAAAGAATGATGTACATTGATTGCTTACAACTGCCCACAAAGACGTTTGACGTTTTATTCTCTTTTACTTGGAAAGATCCACTTTGCCATATTTTAATTGAAAGGTCACTGATTTTAGAATAAGAATATTTAAGCTCAAGTCTCAAATCCCTGTCTTGCTGGTCTCCGTTTCTTTATCAGTTATAAAATTAGTAATAGCTAACTTTTGGATGTGAGAATTAAGGAGAAACTTGAAGAGAGTAGTTTAATAATTTAAGGATTGTTTTTATCATTAGTGCACTATTTCCGCATTAATAATAATGTACCTGCTACTTCATGAGATTCCCAGACTCTTCTAGAGGGCCATCTATTTCCAGAGAGGCATAGGTCTATGTGGGTTTCCCTTCCTCTGGAATGAGGGGGCTGTGCACGTTCTCAGGAGTGTGCCCAATCACGAAAGGCTCAGGAGATACCAGCCCCCAGGAGCTTCTTTCTGATGGCAGGAGTGGCCAAAGGCTGTGGGCCAGAGGCCCATATGTAGTGAGACCAAGACAGCTAGGAGAGAGAATGTCACCTACCAGAGAGAAGAGCATACACTTTTTCTCCCTCTAACTTCTCACTTGTCCATGTAACTGATATTGCTTTTAACTCCGTGTGCCCTTTGGATCCCTGTATTTTCTTTTTCAGTATCAACTAACATTTTCTAGACTTCTGGCTTGGTGCAAACTATTTGCCTTTGTGGAAAATAAAATATTTTGAAAGATTCACTAATAAAAAAATCCCTCTAATTTCCCCTTCTTTTCTCTCTTTTCCCCCTTCTGTACAAGCCAGATTCCATTCTGTGTTCATTGCCTCAGGAACAGCTTGAAAGGGAAGGCTAGCCTGTCAGTCACTGGCTTCGTGTTTCTGAAGCCTGACCCATGAGCAAGAGTGGGTAAGGTGCCCTGGGTAGGGTTGGGGGATAATAGGAAAGCATGAAGATGGAGGAAGTGGGAATGCCTCCGAGGGCAAATGCCCAAGGTCAATAGAGAAGAGGTTCTTTCCCCTACTCTCCTACCTCCAGCTACAAAAGGGTCCTCTGGGCTGAGGGTTAGGCTCAGAAGAAAGAGGGAAGAGCAGAAAATCAACAGGTCTGAGAGGGCCATTGTGCACGTTATTTCAAAGGCAGGGTTTGGGAGCCCATGCAGCCACAGAAATTTTGGGGAAGCTGGAAGCAGGGGGTTTTTTCAACCTTCCTCCATGGCCATGGTCCTGGAGGCTGCAAGTGCCTAGATCGGTTATGTTTGAGCAGGGTATCTCACAAGATGGACCACAGAAAGCCTGGATGAGAATCTTGTGTCTCATTCTGGCTCAGAAAATTCACAATGGGTCAAATATAGAACAGAGAAGTACAGCCCCAAAGGGGCCACATGGACAAGAATCTCAGAACGTGCACAGGTGACTGAGGACCAAGTGGGGTGAGGCACATTTCGGCCAACACCTGTGACTCAAGGACCAGGAGATGCCCCCCTCTACCCCCATGCTCATGGCCTTGGCACTAAGTAATCTCTCTTGAATTAAAAACACCACCCTGGACAAAGGAGAAGTGGATCCCCATGAACTGAGATTACATCTTTGCCATCCTGGCAGGATGAGGGCTCAGATAAAATTTAAGTTGAGCGAAATAAAATTTTGTAATTCTTACATATTTGAGTTGGTGGAATGAAATTCATACCCACCCCACCATTCTTTGTTGATTCCTTGTATATATCCTACTCTACTTAGTGTGAGTCCTTTGGGCGGGATTAATTCTGGTGCAACAAGTAGAATTGAGCCTACCATTTCCCTGGCCCTGTATTAGGTGCAGAGCACACCCCTGTGACTGAGATATGATTGGTGGAACGAAGCCTCTAGGAAAGCCCAGGTAATCCCTACCTCCTTGGGCAATCTCCAAGCTCTCCTGATATGTATGACCTTGTGAATCCTATCCACTTAGGTGTGGGCCAGATCTAGTGACTCACTTTTAGCACATAGAATATTGCAAAGGTGATGGGATGCCATTTCCGATATTAGGTTACAACAAGACTATAATTTCCATCTTGTTCATTCTCTCATTCTCTCTTCTGGCTCATTCTGAAGGAAGCCAGCTGCCATGTTGCGAGTTACCCCATGAATAGATCCATGCAGAAAGGCACTGATGTCTCTGGCCAAGAGCCAGTGAGAACCTGAGTCCTGCCAACAGCCACGTAGGAGAGCTTGGTGTCTTCCCATGTTGGACCTTCAGATGAGTCAGCCCTTGTTGACCCCTTGATTGCAGCCTTGGGAGGGGTCCTGAGCCAGGGACACCCAGAGAAGCCACCTGGATTCCTGGCTCTCAGAAACTATGAAATAGTAAAGGTTTTCTGTTTTAAACATCTAAGTTTGGGGGGTATTCATTATAGAGCAATAGTTATAGAGCAATAGTTAGCCCAATAGTTATAGAACAATTCATTATAGAGCAATAATACATGGTCCTTGCCCTCCAGTAACTCTTGCTCTAGGATGAGAATTTCTTTGGAATGGGCATCCATGGTAATCAATTAGAGCTGGGCATAATGGCGTGGATTCGGTTAATTAGGTTTCAGGTGGTGAGATGGGAAGGAGGGAAGACGCAGATTGGTGAACAGGCAATCATGGCTTTTGAAGTCTGTGATGGACTTTCTCTAGCCAAGGCATTTTCTTTAATTACAAAAGTTCATTTTCTTGGAATGACAATATTTGCATTTTCACTTAGTGGGTTGGCAGAAGTTGGAGAAATAGCATCGCTTGGTAGAGAAGAGAAAACAGGGTTGTTCTGCTGTTGACTTTAGATCAAAGCAACACCTGATTTTTGGGTGTCCACACTATATATACACACACACATATTCTCATATACACACACGTGTGTGTGTGTCTCATATACACACGCATATTCTGCCCTAGCCTCCACTGCATAGGCCTTTACTAAGGGCATCTTTGCTAGGAGGGACTGCCTGTGAGTGACATCCTTAGTCTCCATCACTTCTGTGATGGGGGGAGCTCTGAGTCAGTGATTCTCCTCAGCCATCATTTACAGTTATAAACAATTCAGGTGCTACTGTATTGAAAATGGAAGGGGGTGGTGGTGGAGGTAGCCATGAAGGAGAAATTGGACAACAACCTTTTCTCCTGAAAAGTCTCAACTTAGCCCAAACCTTGGGAGCGGTGCAATCTTTTTGATTCTGCTACTTGTGGCTGAGGATCCCTAAGCCACTATGAGGGTAAACTCCCTTCTCATCTCAAATATTGTATTCTAACAAAAGCAACCCTGGGCACCTAGATCATTTTCCTCTGATTCTTTCCCTTGGGTGTCATCACATTGGAACATTATTCCTGGTTCTTAATTTTAGCAGACTTTAGAAGAAAAGACACTTCAAACTGAAAGAGGGCATTGAAATCAATTATGAACCAATCAGCTTGAAACAGTTTCCCTGTTCTTTCTCTTTTCCCTTCTGTACTGGAAAATCCCCACTCACACTGCATTTGGGTGCAGGCAAGCTGCTCCAACCCTCTGATAACGGCCTCAAATGTCAGAAGTCAGAGGGACGACCAGCAGTCGGGCCCCATTTCTGCAGAAATACCACTGAGTTATATGGAATTACACGAATCTTACTGGAATAGCTTACATTTCAGCTTGTCAGCCCAACTGGCTTAGGTTACTGCTTGTTATGTGCGATGTCTTAGAGATAATCCATTCCTGGGCACAATGTGTATTTTGCCTGCTGAGTATTCACTCCTTTGTCTTCTGTTTACAGCACTCTGACTTTCTAGGGGGAAAATCGCACTCTTGGTCCACATGATCAGGTGGAACTGCTCCCACCCTTGGCTCTGGAAGGGAACACAGGACCTAGGTATGAGCCATCAGAGGACTGTATCACCTGGACCCAGTGATTGGTTTAGGATGGACATGTGACCCAACCCAGGCCAAACATAACCATCGAGACTTGATTCCCGAACTTCCCTTAGAAGGGTTGGAAAAAGCATGTTCTGTTTTGGGGTTGGTGCTATAGGCAGCCCTCTTACGATTTCAAGGGGAGTGACTGTTAGTGAGTGGAGACAACATAGAGGAAAGGAGATCAGAAAGAAAAAAGGAGAGAGAGAGGAGTTTTGTGAGTCGATATATTTTTTTATGTCCTCTTTTTGTTGTTGTTGTTTTGTTTAAACAAATTTAAGCTGGGTTTCTGTAAGTTGCGGCATGATGAGTCTTGAGTAGATGTCAGGGAACGATCTGCATGGTCCCCTCACACTCTTGATGGATACGCCAAGGACTCAAGGCCCTGACTGATCTTTTCTTGACATGCTTTTCAGGATTGTGTTTGTACTGAGCAACCTGAGGGATGAGGTAACCTCTCCCACAAAGAGCAGGCTTGCTTCCATCTGCTATAAAGGTGGCAAATCCCCCAAATTCAGTGCTCCTTTCTTGCAACACCACCCACTATGTGTGCAGCCATTCCTCTGGCCCACCTGTGTGCGCTGGGGCACCTGGAGGTGGGGACAGGAGGAACAGACACAAACGAACAGAATGCCCACACTTTCCTGACTGGGACCTTTGTCTCTGACCCAGGAGTCTTGTGTCTTCTGCCAGCATCCGTGAAAAAGTAACGGACTAACTTATTAGCTTGAAAAGTAAGGCGAAAGTCTCAGACCCTTCACACTTGTTGACACTGTATAGCTCCTTGGGCTTCCCTGGGCCAGGGCAGGGTGCATGGCAGCTTCACTAGGGGCATGTGCCTGACAGGAACACAGACTGAGTTGAGTCCTGGCTCTGCCATTGACTGGCTTTGTGATTGTGAGCTAGTTACCTAACCACTTAGGCCTTTTGGGTTCTCCTCTGTGGAATGGGGCTACTACTGCCAGTCACACAGACTTTTTCAGGAGGACTGAATAAGAAGATGACTGTAGTGCACTTGACACAGAGCCTGGCATAGAGTAAGCTCGGCCAAGTGTTAACTATTATTAACTCCTTGGTAGTGGCACTTAGTACATTAGGTTAAGTGAAATAAGTCAGAAAGAGAAAAACAAATACCATATGCTAACGTATATATATGGAATCTAAAAAAAAAAGGTACTGATGAACCTGAAGGGCTGCAATAAAGACGTAGACATAGAGAATGGACTTGAGGACACAGGGTGGGAGGGGGAAGCTGGGGTGAACTGAGAGTAGCATCGACATATATACACTACCGAATATAAAATTGTTAGCTAGTGGGAAGCAGCAGCATAGCACAGGGAGATCAGCTCGGTGCTTTGCGATGACCTAGAGCGGGTGGGATAGGGAGGATGGGAGGGAGGTTCAAGAGGGAGGGGATATGGGGATATATGTATGCATATGGCTAAATCATTTTGGTATACAACAGAAACAAACACAGTATTGTGAAGCAATTATACTCCAATAAAGATCTGATACAAAAAAAAAACTAGGTTGCAGACAGTTTGAGGATAAACTTTTTTAAAAATAAATTTATTTACTTAAAAAATATTTCCAAATATTTTCTCATTATAAAAAAAAGTTGATTGTTGAAAAATTGGGAAATACATATCAGAAAAATGAGAAAAGTTTTAAAAAATTATAATTCCACAACCCACACACTTCATAATCGCATTTTGGTCAATATCTAGCGAGAATTTTAGTGTGGTGTGTATTGTATGTGTCTTGTCAAGGCAGGGTCATGATGTACACACTGTTTTGTTGTCTGTTTTTCCTCACTTAATATACCAGACCATCTTTGCAGTTTATACTTCTTTTGTAGCTTTCTATTAAAAGTTATTACAAACTAGTAATATAAGTGAAAGAATGAGTAGCATAGAAGTTATTAGGAAGAGGGATAAAATGAACACCCAGGACCTCACCACGTAACTTAAGCAGGAGGACATCCCCTATACTGTTGAGGCTCCTGTGTGCCCCTCCCTGATCAGATCATCCTGCCCCATCCCCTTGATCTCAGGATAACATGATCCTGAATTTCTATTTATAATTTGTATTTATTTATTCTTATAATTTGTATACTTTTACCATGCATGTATATATTAATAAATACAACATCATTTGGTTTGCTCACTTTAGATCTTAATAGACATGGTATTATGCTGCATGTATTTTCTGTGACTTGTTTTTATGCTTGGCATATGTCTCTGAGACCCATCTGTGTTGATGCCATTGTTCATTCATTTTTCAGGGATATATGGTATTCCCATGTAGACATATGCCATGATTAAGTCATGATTAAGTATCTGGCTAAGTCACCAAGGCAATGGTTTGGTGAAGGATGTCTACCTCCCTTGACAGGTGCTTCAGACTCTGGATGAGGGGTGGGAGTCCCACCCTGATCCAAGCCATTTGCTCCCAGGACAATTAGAGGTTTCCCAGCACTAAGCAGAGTGACCCAGATGATATAGGTCCCAGGGCATAATGTGGAGGAGATCCTCAAAAGCACAGGGGAGAAAGAGAAGGGTTGGGGGTTCAAGGTTATAGATAGAAGACAGTCTGGATGCCATAGGTGGACTGTAAAGATTCCACTCGGGGAAAACGTAGAAGAGATAAAAACATTTTCCCATAAGGATAAATGGCTGGAGATGTAGTACTGAACCAGCTAAGATTCGTCTGCCTAAGAAAAAGCATGGAAAAGGTCATACAATTTAAAACAACCTATGTGGGCTGAGTGTGTGGGGAAACTGACACTCTCTTATGTTACTAACAAGAGTATAAATTAGCAAAACCTGCATGGAGGGTAATTTGGCCAAATCTACAAAAATGTAGATTTAAAATGTACCTACCCTTGGATCCAGTGATTAAATTTCTAGGAACTTATCTTATAGATGGGTAAAATTATATATGTAATTAGTTATTGCAGCATTATTTATGATAATAAAATATTGAAACAATTTAAGTGTCTTTCTATAGGGAATTAGATAAATTATGGTTGATCCATCCAATGAAAACAGTGTTGCTGCTACAGAGGATGAGGTAACTTCTGAGGTACTAGCCACTTCCAATCTCCAAGTGTATTTGCTGTCTATGAATAGAATATCCTTGGTTATGGTCGTTGCTTCTGGGCATCTGGATTGTAGGGAATAGAGATGGGAAAAAGATATATTATTGCTACCTTTCTGTGTCTTTACAATTTTGTACCATATGAATGTATCAGTGAGCCAAAGAGTAAGTGAAATAAACATAAAAAGAGGTGAGAGGCTGCAGTCAAAATGAGGGCAGTAGAGGAGTGAAGAAGATGCAGGTACAAGCTGGAGCTTTGAGGAGAGGCAGAGGGATTTGCCCTGAAGGAGGGATTATCAGAAGATACGATGGTGAAGAGGATTTTTGAGAAGTTTTGCAGACTGTTGGGGTATACGGACTATGGCCAAGATGCCCTTTGCCCAAGGAAATCTTTACTTCATAATGCAACTTGTGAAGTTGGATTCTTTTTCTCTTTTTTAATGTGTTTTTGTTTTGTTTTCTTCCTTTAAAGCAAAAGTTCTAAGAGTGATAATAACAACAACAGTAAAATCATGATGTAATAATAACACCAACAATGAAGGTTGGTTATTATTTTAGCATTTAGAGTGTGACAGCCATTGACTAACACTTTCCATGTCTGATCTCATTTAATTCCTATATCAACTGTATGAAGTTGGTGGTACTATTACTCCCATTTTATAGATGAGGAAACTGAGGCACAAAAATATTAAGTAAGATATATTAAGATTACATAGCTAGGAAGTGATAGCATTGAAAGGTGAGCTCACTTTGGTCTGCCTTCAAAGATTGTGCTTTTAACTACTTTGCTATATTCTTTTCCTAATGAATGAGTCATTTGTTAGAAAGTGTAGTAGCCTGAGGGTGTGCGCATGCACACACCCACGCCTACACCCACACCCACACACCACTCATCTAACTTCAGATGTTAACTGTTTACAAATATTTATGGGCCAACTTTCAGGGAGAGCTGGGATAAGAAAGAGGAATCGATGCTATGATCTTGTTCACCCAAGAAAAATCTAGAGATATTAGGACAATAGGCAGGGTAGTCATTTGCCAAGTGTTAGGAAGAAAGATGCCTGCAAACTGACAACCAAGCAGGTGTTGCTACCATTTCTATTAGGCCCCTGGGAATTCCCAGAATGTGAGGCTGAGGAAGAAATCAAATAAATAGTTTGCTGACTCCACTAACTTGCAAAAGTATTTTCAAAACTCCAAGCAGATTGCCCACTGTTCAGAGGTCATCAGACTCTAGGTGATCTTTCAGAGATAATGCGTTAACCCAAAAGCTCTTACAAATCACCCCAGAGCTAATATGAGCCAAGCTATTTCAGCTCAAATGGGGCATGAAGGAGCCAGTATGTTCCCTGGAAGACTCATTCTTTCTTCTTTACCCTTACTGTTCCAACAAGGCTGATTCCAGTGAGTCTCTGAGAATAATTCAAGGCTTATTTTCTCCAGAGGGAGCTGAAGTAACAACAGTATCTTTGCTACCACTGAGGGAGAAAGTGTATTCTGCATCATTCCCCACCTTAAGCCTTGGTTTGTTTAGACAGAAAGTTTCCAGTCAGCTACTCATATTCCCACCAATGCCAACACTGTTCGATTCCGGTTTAGAAAGAAAGGACACTCCAGATTTGTGCTGTCAAATGCTGTAGTCTCTAGTCTATGTGGCCATTGAGCACTTGGAATGTGGCGGATCTAAATTGAGCAGTTCTATAAGTGTAAAATACACATCATGGTAGTTTGAAGACTTAGTATGAAAACAAGAATGCAATATATCCCAAAATCTTACATAGATTGTATGTTGAAATGATAATATAGGCAGTCCTTGCTTTGCAAGACAGTGCAGAACCATAAAAGAGCCAAAACTACACAAATGGTTACAATAATCAATGGGGGGAAATTATGATTATCATGTGACCTTTAGTGCTCGCTTTGGCAGCACATATACTAAAATTGGAATGATACAGAGAAGATTAGCATCGGCCCTGTGCAAGGATGATATGCAAATTCATGAAGCATTCCACATATTAGCATGAGAAAGGAAACACTCACTCCAGTCCAGGAAGCGCTGAGAGTCCCATACAGGATAAACCCAAGGAGGAACACGCCAAGACACATATTAATCAAAATGACAAATATTAAATACAAAGAAAAACTATTAAAAGCAACAAGGGAAAAGCAACAAATAATATACAAGGGAACTCCCATAAGGTTATCAGCTGATTTTTCAGCAGAAACTCTGCAAGCCAGAAGGGAGTGGCATGGTATATTTAAAGTGATGAAAGGGAAAAACCTACAACCAAGAATACTCTACCCAGCAAGGCTCTCATTCAGATTCCACAGAGAAATCAAAAGCTTTACAGAAGCAAAGCTAAGAGAATTCAGTACCACCAAACCAGCTTTACAACAAATGATAAAGGAACTTCTCTAGGCAGAAAAAAAAATAAAAAAAGAAGCCACAACTAGAAACAAGGAAATGACAAATGGGAAAGCTCACCAATAAAGGCAAACATACAGTAAAAGTAGGAAAGCATCCACACACAAATATGATATCAAAACCAGCAACTGTGGGAAGAGGAGAATACAAAGGCAGGAAATGGGAGATGCGTTTGGAAGTAAAAGATGAGCAACTTAAAACAGCCTTGTGTGTATATAGACTGCTATATCAAAACCTCATGGGAACTGCAAACCAAAAAACGATAGAAACACACACAAAAAAGAAAAGGCCATCCAGAAACAACACTAAAATAGTCATCAAATCACAAGAGAACAAAAGAGGAAGAAAAGACCTACGAAAACAAATCCAAAATAATTAAGAAAATGGCAATAAGAACATACATATTGATAATTACCTTAAATGAAAATGGATTAAATGCTTCAATCAAAAGACATCGACTGGCTGAATGGATACAAAAACAAGACCTGTATATATGCTCTCTCCAAGAGACCCACTTCAGGTCTAGGGACACATACAGACTGGAAATGATGGGATGGAAAAAGATATTCCATGCAAATGGAAATCAAAAGAAAGCTGGAGTAGCAATACTCATATCAGACAAAATAGACTTTAAAATAAAGACTGTTACAAGAGACAAGGAAGGACACTACATAATGATCAAGGGATCAATCCAAGAAGAAGATACAACAACTGTAAATATCTATTCACCCAACATAGGAACACCTAAATATGTAAGGCAAATGCTAACAACCATAAAAGGCGAAATCAACAGTAACATAATAATAGTGGGGGACTCTAACACCCCACTTACACCAATGGACAGATCATCCAGACAGAAAATCAATAAAGAAATAGAGGCCTTAAATGACACATTAGACCAGATGGACTTAATTGATACTTATAGAATGTTCCATCGAAAGCAGCAGATTACAATTTCTTCTCAAGTACACGTGGAACATCCTCCAGGATAGATCAAATCTTGAGCCATAAATCAAGCCTCAGTAAATTTAAGAAAACTGAAATCATATCAAGCATCTTTTCTGACCACAATGCTATGAGATATGTGACTTTTAGAATTTTTTGTCCAAACAATAAAAATTCTTGCTATCAGTTATAAATGGATGCAAAGATTTAAAAAGTGGTAAAACTAATTTATTTGGTACCCACTAATTTAAAATATTAGGAACTCTGAGAATAAAAGGTTTTTTTTCATAATAAACATATCAAGAGTAGGTTGAACAGGGCCTGCCACCTTCTTGTTACATAACTTGTAATATGGACGAGCATCTTTTATGAGCCTTGGTGAATTATCATGTTCCTTTCTGAAATCAGTTCCCAGCATTTTATCCATTGCTTTCCCAATGTCATGAAATATCTCTGAAAGTTTCTTTAATGTAAAATTTCATTGCTGGTGTCACTTCTTCTGAGTCGTCTGCATCCTTTTCGTCACAACCACATTCCTCATTTCTGTCAGTAAGTTTACCTTCACTAAGTTTCTGAGGCTATTCATCTAGAGTCTCTTGAACAGGAGAAGTGTCAACGGCCCCACAGTTGTTCGTCTTGTAATCACACCTGCTTTCACTTCCAACAATGTCTTTTTAAAATGTCTTTGCTGATCTCTCACCTCATTAGCCAGTTCCCTCTTTAGATTATCCATTTTTATAAAAGTGTCAAGTGGATTTAACACTGAGAGACAAGGAGGCAACACAATCACACACTTCACTCTCTATGCATGAACTGAATATCAGATGTGCACTGACCAATCACCAGTGGACTTTGAAAGAAATGCTTTGACTGGTCACTGATAATGATGTCCACCTGTTGTTTCCATAGTCATTCATGGACTGAAAGTATAGCAGTGAATTCTGTACTTTATGCAATTATGCACAGTTATTATACCAGAACAATTGAGATTTGAACCATGTTATTGGAAGACTAGTTTTATTAAATTAAATGGTGATAACTAAAATTAATGCATGTTGGAGCCATGCAAAGCAAAATCTGCATATGTTTTGGATACTGGGTTAAATAAATTATATGATTAAAATTAATAATACTCATTTCTTTTTACTTTGAGTGTAGCTAATAGAACATTTTAAATCACATACGTGGCTTACATTACATTTCTATTAAGCAGTGCTGCTTTATACCATATATTAACAAAAATGTTAAGAGAACAACAACAAAAAGAAATATGCAGGGACTTCCCTGGTGGCACAGTGGTTAAGAATCCACCTGCCAATGCAGGGGACATGGGTTCGAGCCCTGGCCCAGGAGGATCCCACGTGCCATGGAGCAACTAAGCCTGTGCACCACAACTACTGAGCCTGCACTCTAGAGCCCACAATCCACAACAACTGAGCCCGCATGCCACAACTTCTGAAGCCCGCGTGCCTAGAGCCCTTGCTTTGCAACAAGAGAAGCCACTGCAATGAGAACCCTGTGCCCCAAAACGAAGAGTAACCCACACTTGCAGCAACTAGAGAACGCCTGTATGCAGCAACGGAGACCCAACGCAGCCAAAAACTAAATAAATAGATTAATTAATTTTAAAAAGACATTATAAATAATTTTATGCCCATTTAAATGAAACAAATTCCTTGAAGAATATAACTTACCAAAACTGACACAAAAAGAAAGAATAATCAGAATGCTGTATATCTACTAAAGAGATCAAATGTTTTACTTTAAACCTCTCCATAAAGTATACTCCTAGCCCAGATGGTGTCTTTGGTGAATTCTAGCAAATAGTAAAGAAAGTAGTAACTTCAATTTTATATATACTCTTCCAGAAAATAGAAAAAGAAGCTACCCTTTTCAGTATTTCTATGGGGTCAGCATAACCTTGACAGCCAAATAGTTACGAAAATTATAAGAAAGGAAAAATTACAGACCAACATGTAGCAGGAACATATATGTAAAAAATCTAAATAATATATTCAAAAATGGAATTCAGTAATATATGAAATAGGTAATGCATCACAATTAAATGAAGTTTATCCTAGGAATGTTAGCAATAGTTTACCATTAATAGTCCGTATAATTCAATGTATTCACAGAAAATGGAGATAGATAAAATGATGATCTTAATAACTGAGAAAAAACTTTGAAAAAACACAATACTGATTTATGGTAAAGACTCCTAGCAAGTGAAAAAGAGAAGTCAATTTAATGGTCAATTACTGAAAACTTTCTTCCTGAGGTTGGGGGAACTATATGGATTCTACTAACATTATTTCTATTAAAATAAAAATGAGGATCTTAATCAGTGCAATAAGGCAATAAAAAGAAATGAAAGTCATAAGGTTTAGAAAAAGACAAAATAAAACTGTCATTATTTATAGAAAATATGATTGTGTACATAGAAAATCTTAAAAAACATCTAGAGATAAACAACTAGAATTAATGTTTATTATCCAGGTTATTGGATCCAAGGTCAGTGTATGAAATCAATTGTATTTTTATATACCAGCAACACAAACGTTGCAAATGAAATTAAACTAAAAGAGATAAAATTTATATTAGCATAAAACGCTTCAAATCTAGGAATGTATTTGATGATAAATGATCAAGACTTCTACATTGAAAACTATAAAACTTTGCCAAAAGAAATTTCAAAAGCCTTAATAAATGGAGAAGTTGTTTTTCCCCATCTTCATGGATTGGAAGAATTAAAACTGTTAGGATGTAAATTTTTCCCAAATTAATCTTCAGATTAAACACCACTCTAATTAATGGTGTTTTCAGTAGGTTTGTGTAGAAATTGACAAGCTGATTTTAAAATTCATATAAGAATGCAAGAGGTCAAAAACAGTCAAGGAGATCATTAATAAAAAGAAAGAAGCTGGAGGACTTATACGATCAGGTGTCAGGACAATTATAAAGATTGAAGTTTGCATAAGAATAGATAAAAAACTTAATAGAATAGAAAAGAGTCCCACATCCGCAGAACTACCTCATGCTCGGCAGGGGTGACAGTGCGGTATTGTCTAGAAATAATGCTCTTTTTAATAAATGGTGCTATTTGGTTATTTGGATATCCAAGTGGGAATAATTAATCTTTATTGTCACCTTACACAAATAAATTCCAGGTGGATTGTAGACTTATATATGCAAAAGTTTAACAAAGGCTTTTAGAAAAAAGTCAGAAGATATCTTTATTAACTCAGGTAGACTAAGTTTTCTTAAATAGAATATAGAATATGCTAATCATAAGACAATAATTCAGACTACATTAAAATTAGGCAATTCCTATTCCTCAAAAGACACCATGAAGAGAATGAAAACCCAAGCCACACAACATTGAATATGTTGGTTATTCATATAAAAAGACTCATATCTAGAATACACAAAGAACTAAAAATCATTAAGAAACAGTTAACCCAATATAAAAACAGGCAAATCACTTAAATAGTCACTTAATCAAAGAGGATAGCCAAATGGCCAATAAACATATGAAACATATTTAGCCTCATCAATCATCAAGAAATGCAAATTAAAATGACAATATAACACCACTACACTTTCACTGGAATAGCCAAAGCAAAGACAGATGTGACCAAGTCTTAGCAAGGGAGTACAGCAACTGAACTCTCATTCACTGCTGGCAAATTAAGTATAAATTTGTACAATCACTTTGGAAAAATGTTTGACAGTCTCCACTAAAGCTAAATGTATGCATATCTTATAAGCCAGTACTTCCACTCCTAGGTATTCACTCAGTAGAAATACAAACACAGGGCACCCCAAAATGTACAAGAATGTTTATTGTACTATTTGAAATAGCTCTGAACTGGAATAATATGTTCATCAACGGTTAATGAATGACCGTTTATCAATGGTTGAATGTATAAATAATTTTTTGTATATTTATACAATAAATACTATAGAGCAATGATAATAATGACCCACTGCTACATGCAACAAAGAGTGAATCTCTTTGTTGGAATGACATCATTCCAACATCAGCATCACTCCTAGAGGCATAAGTTACCCCTCTTTTCTCCTTTTTAAAGGAGACTAATTAGACATCCATGACTGAACAAAGGTGCCTCTGCAGATTACACCAAGGCACTCAGCAGGTTTCTAGCCCACCTGTGCATCTGGAAATAAAAAAAAGAGCAAAACCTTAGAAAGGGCTGAGGATTCAAGCGAGTCAGCAAGGCTGCCCCACCCCACTTGCCATGACTGGGAAAAAGGACACCTGAAGAATGTATAACTAGGTAGATACCCATGGATGAGAGAGAATTTGTGGAAGTCCAGCCTGCCTAACGGGTAGAGTCCAGCATGCCACTGGAGAGGGACAGAGACAAGTTTGAATGCAGAGGAGAGGAAGGAACTTGGCAAGGTGGCCCCCCTCATCAAGGTGACACTGCAAAGGGCTAGGCTTTTGATGGCAGCAGCGGAGACTTCTCCAGCAGAGGAAGAGGAAAGAAGTGACCGTTCCTATGGAGGAGGTGGAGAACAAAAGTGGTGAGTGACTGCCCAGCTATCCCCGTTAATGAACAGAAGGAGTTCTTTACCAAAGAGACTGAAATTAAAACAAAATAATCAAATAGAAATTCTGGACCTGAAGAATTATGAATGAGACGAGGAACGCAATAGAGGGCATCAGCAACAGGGCAGACCAGATGGAAGAAAGGATAAATGACTTGTAGGATGGAAATATAGAAGTAATTCAATTAGAAGAGGAAAGAGTTTTTTAAAGTGAAGAAACCCTACAAGATCTATTGCATTTAATCAGAAAGGCAAATATAAGGATAATCGGCATCCAGGAGAAGAGAGGGAAGAGGGGGGCAGAGAGTATATTTAAAGAAATCATAGTGAGAACTTCCCAAACCTGTGGAAAGACTTGGACATAAAATTCCATGAAGCTAATAGAACACCTGATTATTTCAATGCAAAATGATCTCCAAGACACATTATAGTGAAACTGTTAAAATCAATACTAAGTAAAGAATCTTAAACGTAGCCAGAGAAAAAAAGAAAGTAACCTACAAAGGAATCTCTGTTTGGCTACCAGTAGATCTCTCAGCAAAAACTCTACAGGACGGCAGAGAGTAGAATGATATATTCAAAGTGTTGAAAGATAAAATTTGTCGGCCAAGAATAATTTCAGCAAAGTTATCCTTCAGTTATGAAGGAGATATAAATGTTTTCCCCTCTCAAAAAACAAACTAACAAAAACCAAACACCCCCCCAAAACTGAGGAAGTTCACCACCACTACACCTGCCTCACAAGAAATATTGAAAGGAATTCTTAAAGCTGAAATGAAAAGAGACTAACTGGCAGCATGAGAATATGTGAAGGTACACAACATTGGTGTAGGTGAAAATAGATAGTCAGAATTAGAAAACCGTAACTCTATATTAGAATGGTGTGTTAACCACTTAACTATAGTATAAAGATTAAAGAAAAGAGTATTAAAAATAACTATGGGTACTATAATTTGTTAATGACTACACAACATAAAAAGAGGTAAATTGTGATCTCAAAGGTATGAAAGGGAATGAGTAAAAGAGTAGAGCTTTTACAGGTGAATGAAGATAAGTTGCTATCTTTACAAAATAGACTGTTTTATCTACAAGCTGGTGTATGTAAGCCTCATAGTAACAACAAAGCAAAACTCTAGAATATATTTATGAAACATAAAATAAGGGGAGACAGAGCTTACCAGAGGGAAAAAGAAACAATGGAGATACAGAACAAACAGAAGGCAAACAATAAGATGGCAGTAGTAAGTCCTATGTATCAATAATCACCCTAAATGTAAATGGATTGAATTTACCAATCAAAAGGCACAGAAAGGATGCATATATAAAAACAAGACTCAACTATATGCTGCTTACAGGAGACTCATTTCAGCTCTAAGGACACACACAGACACAAAGTGAATGGGATGAGGTTGTTTGGTTTCTACGCAAGAGGAAACCAAACAAAAGCAGGGATAGCCATATTTATATGACACAGAATAGACCTTAGGCCAAAAATGGTAACAAGATGCAAAGAAGATCATTATATAATGATAAAGAAATTAATACATTAATAATATATAACAATCATAAATATACATGCACCCAAGATTGGAGCACCTAAGTATATCAAGCAAATACTAACAGATCTGAAGGGAGAAATACAACAACACAATAATAGTAGGGGACTTCAATACCCCACTGTCAGCAATGGATAGATCATTTAGACAGAACATCAACAAGGAAATGTTAGAATTGAACCTACTTTAAACCAAATGGACTTAACATATATATATAAAAAACATTCCATCCAACAGCAGCAGAATACACATTCTTCTCAAGTGCACACAAAACATTCTCCAGGATAGAGAATGTTAGGCCACAAAAACAAGTCTCACTAAATTTAAGAAGACGGAAATCAAGCATTTTTTCCCTACCACAATGGCATGAAACTAGAAATCAATAACAAAAGGAACCCTGGAAAATCTACTCATATATGGGGGAAAAAAAAAAACACTTCTGAACAACCAATGGGTCAAAGAAGAAATTAAAGGGAAATAAAAAATTATCTTGAAACACAACATATGAACAACAAATGAAAATGGAAACACAACATATCAAATTCTATGGGATGCTGCAAAAGTAGTTCTGAGAGGAAAGTTTATAGCGATAACTGCGTACTAAGAAATTAGAAAAATCTCAAATAAGAAACCTAACTTTATACCTCAAGGAACTTGAAAAAGGGAAACAAATTAAGCCCAAAATTTGCAGAAGGAAGAAAATAATAAAGAGAAGAATAGAAATAAATGAAATAGAGACCAGAAAAACAAAAGAAAGGATCAACAAAACTTAGACTGTTTTTTTGAAATGATAAACAAAATTGACAAATCTTTAGCTAGACTGAGAAAAAAAGGCAAGAAGATTCAAATGAATAAAATTAGAAATGAAAGAAGAGACATTACAACGTATACTACAAAAATGCATAGGCTCATAAGAGACCGCTATGGACAATTATATATCAACACATTAGATAACCTAGATGAAATGGCATTTTCCTAGAAACACACAACCTACCAAGATTGAATCACAAAGAAATAGAAAATCTGAACAGACCAGTAACAAGTAAAGAGATTAAATCAGTAATCAAGAACCTCCCAGCACAGAAAACCCCAGGATGAGATGGCTTCACTGACAAATTCCACCAAGCATTGAAAAATGAATTAATGCCAGTTCTTCTCAAACTCTTCCAAAAAATTGAAGTGTAGGGGAACGTTTCCAAATTCACTCCACCAGGCCAGCATTACCCTGATATCAAAACCAGATAAAGACACTACAATAAAAGAAAACTATGGACCAATATCCCTGATGAATACAGATCTGAAAATTCTCAAAACAATTCTAGCAAACCAAATTCAGCAACACAGTAAAAGGACTGTACACCATTACCAAGTGGGATTTATTCCCAGGAAGCAAAGATGTTTCAACATATGCAAATCAATAAATGTAATATATCACACTGGCAGAATGAAACATAAAAACCACATGATCATCCCAATAGATGCAGAAAAAGCATTTGACAAAATATAACATCATTTCATGATAAAAAAAAACCCTCAACAGATTGGGTATAGTAGGAACATACCTCAACATAAGAGAGGCCATGTGTAACCAACTCACAGCTAACATACTCAATGGTAAAAAAATTGAAAGCTTTCCCTCTAACATCAGGAACAAGACAAGGATGCCCATTCTCACCACTCTTATTCAATACAGTACTGGAAGTCCTAGCTAGAGAAATAGGTCAAGACAAAGAAATAAAAGGTATCTAAACTGGAAAGAAAGAAGTAACATTTTTGTTATTTGTAGATGATATGATTTTGTATATAGAAAATTCCAAAGACTAAACCCAAAATGTTGGAATTAATCAACTAATTCAGAAAAGTTGCAGGATACAAAATTAACGTACAGAAATCAGTTGTATTTCTATACACTAATAGTGAAACATCTGAATAAGAAATAAAGTGAATTATACTACTCACCATAAAATCAAAAAGAGTGGAATACCTAGGAACAAATTTAACCAAGGAAGTGAAAGATATGTATGAAGAAAACTATAAAACATTGTTGAAACAAATAGAAGAATACACATACAAGTGAAAGTACATCCCACATTCACAGATTGGAAGAATACTGTTAAAATGTCCGTACTACTCAAAGCCATCTACAAAGTCAATACGATCAAAATCAAAATTCCAATGGCATTCTTCACAGAAATAGAAAAAACAATCCTAAAATTTGTATAAAACCACAAAAGATTCAGAGTAGTCCAAACAGTCCTGAGAAAGAAGAACAAAGCTAGAGTATTACACTTCCTGATTTCAAACTATATCACAAAGCTATAGTAATCAGACAGTACAATACTGGTGTAAAAATAGACACATAGACTAATGAGACAGAAAAGAGGGAGAGAGCCCATAATTAAACTCTTGCATATGTGGTAAACTAATATTTTCCAAGAATACCCAATAGGGAAAGGATAATCTCTTCAATAAATGGTGTTGGGATACAAGGATATATTGTACAACACAGGAAATAGAGACAATGTTTTATAATAACTACAAAAGGAATATAACTTTAAAAATTGTCAATAACTATACTGTACATGTAACTTATATAATATTGTACAACAATACTTCAATAAAAATAAAAATAATAAAATAATCATACTTTAAAAGAGAAAAATAAGTAACTAAATGGTGTTGGGAAAACTGGAGAAACACATGCAGGAAAATAAAATTGGACACCTTTCTTACACCACTCCATAAAAGTTAATTCAAAATTGATCAAAGACTTAAATGTAAGACCTGATGACATAAAATTCCTAGAAGAAAACATAGATAAGAAACTCCTTAACATTGGTCTTGACAATGATTTTTTGGCTATGACACCAAAATCATAAGCTCCGAAAGCAAGAATCAATAAATGGGACTGCATCAAACTTAAAAGCTTCAAAACAGCAAGAGAAACAACTAAAAAAAACAAAAACAAAAAACAGAAGCTTACAGAATGGAGAAAAATTTTACTAACCATATATTGGATAAGGAGTTAATATTCAAAATACACAAAAACTCATGCAACTTAATTTAAAAATCTGGTTAAAAAATGGGCAGAGGAATTAAATAGCTATTTGTACAAAGAAGAAATCCAAAGGGCCAACAGGTACATAAAAAGATGCTGAACATTAATATTCCTCAGAAATATGCAAATCAAAACCATGAAATAGCACCTGAAAATTTTTAGAATGGCTATCATAAAGGAGACCAGAGATAACAAGTGTTGGTGAGGATGTAGAGAAATTGCAACCCTTGAACATTGTTGGTAGGAATGTAAATTGGTTCAGACATTATGGAAAATGATAAGAAGCTTTCTCAAAAACTTAAAAGTATGGAAACACAAAAGATCACAAATAGCTAAGGCAATCTTGAGAAAGAAAAACAGAGCTGGAGGAATCAGGCTCCCTGACTTCAGACTATACTACAAAGCTACAATAATCAAAACAGTATGGTACTGGCACAAAAACAGACACTTAGATCAATGGAATAGGATAGAAAACCCAGAAATAAACCCATGCACCTATGGTCAATTAATCTATGACAGTGGAGGCAAGAATATACAATGGAGAAAAGAGAGTCCCTTCAATAAGTGGTGCTGTGGCTTCCCTGGTGGTGCAGTGGTTGAGAGTCGGCCTGCCAATGCAGGGGACATGGGTTTGTGCCCCGGTTTGGGAGGATCCCACATGCCGTGGAGCGGCTAGGCCCATGAGCCATGGCTGCTGAGCCTGTGCGTCCGGAGCCTGTGCTCCACAACAGGAGAGGCCAAAACAGTGAGAGGCCCGCATACCACAAAAAAAAAAAAAAAAAATAAGTGGTGCTGGAAAAACTGGACAGGTACATATAAAAGAATGAAATTAGAACATTCTTTAACACCATACACAAAAATAAACTCAAAATGGATTAAAGACCTAAATATAAGACTGGATACTATAAACTCTTAGAGGAAAACATAGGCAGAACACTGTGACAAAAATCACAGCAAGATCCTTTTTGATCCACCTTCTAGAGTAATGGAAGTAAAAACAAAAATAAACAAATGGGACCTAATGAAACTTAAAAGCTTTTGCACAGCAAAGGAAACTGTAAACAAGATGAAAAGACAACCCTCAGAATGGGAGAAAACATTTGCAAATGAATCAATAGACAAAAGATTAATCTCCAAAATACATAAACAGCTCATGCAGCTCAATATTAAAAAACGAACCCAATCAAAAAATGGGCAGAAGACCTAAATAGACATTTCTCCAAAGAAGATATACAGATGGCCAAGAGGCACGTGAAAAGCTGCTCACTAATTATTTAAATGCGTTTCACTAATTACTAGGGAAAGGCAAATCAAAACTACAATGAGGTATCACCTCAAACTGGGTAGAAGGGGCATCATCAGAAAATCTACAAAAAACAAATGCTGGAGAAGGTGTGGAGAAAAGGGAAACCTCTTGCACTTGGGAATGTAAATTGATACAGACACTAAGGAGAACAGTATGGAGGTTCCTTAAAAAAACTAAGAATTACCATATGACCCAGCAATCCCACTACTGGGCATATACCCAGAGAAAACCATAATTCAAGGGCTTCCCTGGTGGCACAGTGGTTGAGAGTCTGCCTGCCGATGCAGGGGACATGGGTTCGTGCCCCGGTCCAGGAAGATCCCACATGCCGCGGAGTGGCTAGGCCCGTGAGCCATGGCTGCTGAGCCTACGCATCCAGAGCCTGTGCTCCACAACGGGAGATGCCACAACAGTGAGAAGCCTGCGTACCACAAAAAAAAAAAAAAAAGACACATGCACCCCAGTGTTCATTACAGCACTATTTACAATAGCCAGGTCATGGAAGCAACCTAAATGCCTGCCAACAGACAAATGGATAAAGAAGATGTGGTACATATATACAATGGAATATTGCTCAGCCATAAAAAGGAATGAAACTGGGTCATTTGTAGAGACATGGATGGACCTAGAGACTGCCATACAGAGTGAAGTAAGTCAGAAAGGGAAAAATGAATATCGTATATTAACGCATATATGTGGAATCTAGAAAAATGGTTCAGATGAACTGGTTTGCAAGGCAGAAATAGAGACACTGATGTAGAGAACAAACGTATGGACACCAAGGGGGGAAAGTAAGGGGGCGGTGAGGGAATAATTGGGAGATTGAGACTGACATATATATACTAATATATATATAATAGATAACTAAAAAAAAAAAAGATATTTCTCCAAAGAAGACATACAGATGGCCAAAAGGCACATAAAAAGATACTCAACATCACAAATTATTAGAGAAAGGCAAATCAAAACTAAAATGAGGTATCACCTCACACCAGTCAGAATGGCCATCATCAAAAAGTCTACAAATATCAAATGCTGGAGAGCATGTGGAGAAAAAAGAACCCTCCTACACTGTTGGTGGGAATGTAAATTGGTACAGCCACTATGAGGAACAGTATGGAGGCTCCTTAAAAATCTAAAACTAGATTTACCATATGACCCTGCAATTCCACTCCTGGGCATATATCTGGAGAAAAATGTAATTTGAAAAGATACATGAATCTCCAATATTCACTGCAGCACTGTTTGCAATAGCCAAGACATGGAAACAACCTCAATGTCCATTGACAGACGAATGGATAAAGAAGATGTGGTATATATATACAGTGGAATATTAATCAGCCATAAAAAAGAATGAAATAATTTGCAGCAATATGGATGGACCTAGAGATTATCATACTAAGTGAAGTAAGCCAGGCAGAGAAAGACAAATATCATATGGTATCGCTTATATGTAGAACCTAAAAAAAAAAGATACAAGTGAGCTTATTTACAAAACAGAAGTAGACTCACAGACATAGAAAACAGACTTACGGTTATCAAAGGGGAAAGGGGAGGGAAGGGATAAATTAGCAGGCTGGGATTAACATACACATACTACTATGCGTAAAATAGCAACAAGGACCTGCTGCATAGCATGGGGAACTATACTCAATATCTTGTAATAGCCTATAAGGGAAAAGAATGTGAAAAAGAATATGTATGTATATATAATAACTGAATCACTTAATGGTACACCTGAAAGTAACATGACATTGTAAATCAACTATACTTCAGTAAAAAAAAGCAAAAAACAAAAAACACAGAGAGCTACCATATGATCCAGCAATTACAATTCTGGGTATATACCCAAAGGAAATGAAAAGAGGATATCAAAGAGATATCTGCACTCCCATGTTCATTGCAGCATTATTCACAATAGCCAAGATATGGAAACAACCTAAGTGCCATCAATGGATGAACAGATAAAAAGGTGTGGTGTGTGTATACGTACGTATGTATGTGTGTATATATATACACACATATATACATACATATATATATAAAATATGATTCAGGCATAAGAAGGAAGGACATCCTGCCATTTGTTACAACATGGATAGACATGAGGATATTATGCTACGTGAGGTAAGTCAGAGAAAGACAAATATGTATGACATCACTCGTATGTTGAATCTGAAAAAGTCAGACTCATAAAACAAAGAGTAAAATGGTGGTTTCTAGGGGAAGGGGGTAGAGGAATAGGACAGAGGTTGTTTAAGGGTATAAACTTGCAGAGTAGTAAGTAAGTCCTAGAGCTCTAATGCACAGTATAGTGAATATAGAAAACAATATCATATTATCATCATCAAAGTTGCTAAGAGAATAAAACTTACCTATTCCAACTACTACAAATAAATGATAAATATGTGCTGTGACAGAGGTGCTAATTATCACTATAATGGCAATTATATTACAATATATAAATGTATCAAATTAACATGTTGTACACCTTAAATTTACATGTTACATGTCAAATGTATTTCAGTAATAAAGGAGTGAATCTCCATACTTAACGTTGAGATAAATAAGCCGGACACGTAAGAGTTCATATTGTATGACTCCATTGGTTATGGAAATCAGAAGGGTGGCTAGCTTTGTGGTGGGGTGGAGTACTGCGGAAGAGGCTTCTGGGTTTCTGGTGGTGTTTCGTGAGTTGAGCTGGGTGATCGCTTATGAACTTTATAAAAATTTATCAAGTGATGTTAAGATTTGCACACTTTTTGTGTGTATATTTTATAAAAAGCTTTAGAACAGAACATGAACAGGTGTGTGTGTGTGTGTGTGCGCGTGTGTCTGTGTGCCCACTTAACAGGATTGCTGTCTCTGTGCACTGTAGGAAAAGGACAGGTCCAAGAGAGAAATAGGAGATAGGTTCACAGACCCAATTGGGTTGATAACCTAGTTAAGGTTAGGAAACCTACATAATAGTCATCAGGACAGAGTCTGCCATGTGTTCTATGCTTTCTAGCTCATAAATTTCTGTTCTATACATTAACTTCATTCCTTGTCATAACAAACTTTTGAAGTAAAAATTATTATCCCTAGTTTGCTTCTCAGGAAACAGACTCACAGATATTGGGTGATATTTCCAAGGGATCAGAGCCAAGGAGTGTTAGAAGCATTGATGTTCTCGCTCCAAGTCCTATTCTCTTATCTGTACATCACAGGTAGAGAAACGGATGATTGCATAGAAACAGGTCATGTGGAATCAATTATTTCTCTATGAAATTGGCATTATCCTCGATTTATGGATGTGGCTCAGAACTATTAAATAACCTATGACTAAACGATCTTGTAAGCCACTAAGGTGGGATCTGAACATGGATCTACCCCACTCTAAAGCTCACTTCTTTCATCAAATGTAGCCAATAGCTGTCCATTGTACAAGCAATCCAGTTACAAGAACTCAGACAGGAGAAAGAGCACTTCAGGCTGGGTTGATTTTGGAGCCTTGTGGTGGTAGGGGTACCCTTTGAGACTGGATTTAAACAGGGGACCATGGAGAGGAGAAAACTCTGGGTTGGGGGGTAGAAAAGTGCTGGAAGTTTCAGTGGTCAGTGAGCAGACTTGTCTGGGTGAAAAAGAGGGTTTTTAAGTTCCCTGAAGTCAGGGACTGTGTCTGTTTTGAGAACCGAGTTATCCCCAGAGCTTGACACTTTATTTTATTTTATTTATTTATTTTTTCAGAGCTTGACACATTTTAAATGCTTCATTAATACCTGTTGAATGGGGAAGGGTAAATGAAGAAACTGAAGGTTTCACATCAAAAGTAGGTTGAAGGTAAATGTTTATGGGTGGCAAATTTCACTCACTCCACTGATAACACAATTTGACACATCAGTTAAAACCTGAGAACTACCCAGAAAATAAGATGGTATCAGCCAAGTCTGTTGAGAAAACGTTCAGGGAAATCAGACCTTTTCAAGCATGACTTTGCATCTGAGTACTGAGAATATCTTAGAGCACAGGGTGGAGACAGCTTAGATTAGTACCTATCCTGTGGCCAGCACCTGGACATCCTACCCAAGGCTTCTGTCCCAACCTCTTCCGTCTAGGGCATTTAGAGCCTTTGTCCTTCCTGTCAGAACTGCATTTCTTGGAAATTTCTCTCTGAGTTCTCTTTTCACTAGAAAAACGATTTTTTGAGATAATGATGCGTACAATGCTGCAAAGTATTTCAGGCACCACCTCTTCTTTGAGGGGGAAAATTGGCATTTTAGGTCACTGTTTAAGAATTTCTCTTTTTTGGTGTTGCAGGAACACTGCTCCTCAAGTAGTTTTCTCCTGTGAGATGAAGAGATGATGAGTCTTCTAACCTCAACGTCTCTAACATTTACATTTGTGGGCTTCTGGAAAGACTCATTTCTAAGACACCATTGTTGGTTGAATGATGGTATACAAAAGGCATTGATTAATGGACCCATGTCAACCTTGAAAGAAGTTTCTAATGGACTGCAGAAAGGTTCTGTCTGTAACTCTGTCCATTTTATTATCTTGCAAAGATATGAAATCAGACAATTACAATACATTAGTAAGGTACGTTGGATAAAAATTTCTAATACAAAATTTCAATAGGCTGCAAAGGTGTGCTGAAATTCAGTCAGTACAAATGATGTCATAGGTTCAGAAAGCCAATATCACAAGTACAGAATGGGACACGTGAAACTTTACATCAGGTTAAATACAAATGGAAAAGGTGATTTAATTAACTGCTAGTCAGAAAATGAAACCTAAAACAATGTATTCTCTAGTAAACACTTGCAGGACTGTCTGTACAGCATATCTTTTCTACAAATTGCCCCTCCACTGAATCCAAATGGTTGCAATGAAAGTACTTAAATCACAACATGACATGGTTCCCTGCCCATCGTTAAAGGTTCCAGGAATGGACATGTGACTCAAGAGCAAGAATCCATCTCTAAGTTCTGAGTTAATAATTGTAAGTTCATGTTCATTTAAAAATATGATTATTTTGAAATTAGAGAACGGTGAGCCAGTCTCTCTTTGAAACCCTGGGTTCTAAGAGGTAAAGGTCTGGATTTGTAGGCAGCCATGTCTCCACCACTGGGACAGCAGAGGAATCTGGTCCATGGAGAGAACATCACATGAGAGATGGCAAAAGAAACTTCTGTTTAAATTTGGGTTCCTTGGGTCAGTTGTGCCTATGGCTCAGCTCCATTCATCCTTTCTCAGTGTTATTCTATTGTAATAACCTAACAGAACCTGATAAATTATTTTTTTAACTCAAGCTAATTAAGTTTCTGTCATCTGCAATACAAAATGTCCCAAGTAATACTACACAGACATAAGCTCCAAATCTAGTGCCTGGAGTAAGGGTGCAAAAATCATAATATACTAAATCTCTAGGTAGCCCTAATCTAAGCTCTGCCTTGGCCATACTAGTATAGACTGTTGTGGTCATTTCTAGGTTTAACTTTCTAAACATGACTGTCAAGAGGGAGAAGCCTTGGAGGAGGAGGATACAACTATGTAGAAAAGTTTAAAGGGCTGCCATGTGGAAGGCACAGTAGATGTTCTACTTGCTTCAATGGACAAAACTGGTACCAAGAGTAGAAAGTTGAAATGAAGATTCTGAATCATTCTAAAGATGGTCTTTCTAAGCTTTGGAGTTATCCAACAATGGAATGAATGACCTAATGAAGGCTCAAGGTCTCCATCAATGGGAAGGTTGGATCAGAACTTGGATATTCACTTATTTGGTAATTTGACAAATAGGTAGCAACTAATAGCTATAATTTGTTGAAGGCTTTTATGTGTGAAGAGCAGTGATTAACATATGCTTTACATAAATTTACTGATTTAATCTTTGTAACGATCATACAAAATAGGTATTCCATATCCATTTAAAAAAACTTACCAAATATTGTGCATAGGGCAATATTCTGATAATTTTTAAATGCAAAAGATAATATGTAGAATTACACTATAGTGTCAATCTTTGTCATAAATATTTGTAAGTTTATCATTTCATGGATACTTTAAGTTAATAAATAGTTCTTGATTCTGACTCACTTCTATAGCAAATGGTGACCTATCAGATTTTTAAATATGGACAAGATATAGCACTTTCATTTCGATTATGATTAATTCAGTATGTTTACCCAATAACCTCCCTGTAGTATCTTCAGGACATAGTGAATAATGGCCTTTCATTTATTCTATAGTACGAAAACTGACATTTGTTGTCCTAATGTTCCCTAGTTGTGAAGCTCAAATGCTTTGTCTCTCATAGGTGGGTAAGATAAAGAGTTACACTTTCTACTTCACTATTGCTTGTCATCCCCGAATCTTTAATATTATCTTCTCCATGAAAATTCCAAAAACTACCACTGCTTAACAGACTGGAAATGGATCATTTCCTTTGAAAGATAACCTAAATTTGATAACTAACCCAACCTACCATACTCTTTAGACAATAAGGAAAATTTATCTATCACACTAAATTTTAAAATATATTTTTGAGCTTTAAAACACTTTCTATATGGTAATCTTATTTTTGATAAAGGAGGAAAGAATATATAATGGAGAAAACACAGCCTCTTCAATAAGTGGTGCTGGGAAAACTGGACAGCTACATGTAAAAGAATGAAATTAGAACACTCCCTAACACCATACACAAAAATAAACTCAAAGTGGATTAAAGACCTAAATGTAAGGCCAGACACTATAAAACTGTCAGAGGAAAACATAGGCAGAACACTCTATGACATAAATCATAGCAAGATCCTTTTTGACCCACCTCCTAGAGAAATGGAAATAAAAACAAAAATAAACAAATGGGACCTAATGAAACTTAAAAGCTTTTGCACAGCAAAGGAAACCATAAACAAGACCAAAAGACAACCCTCAGAATGGGAGAAAATATTTGCAAATGAAGCAACTGACAAAGGATTAACCTCTAAAATTTACAAGCAGCTCATGCAGCTCAATATCAAAAAAAAAAATAATCCAATCCAAAAATGGGCAGAAGACCTAAATAAACATTTCTCCAAAGAAGATATACAGATTCTCAACAAACACATGAAAGGATGTGAAACATCACTAAGCATTAGAGAAATTCAAATCAAAACTACAATGAGGTATCACCTCACACCAGTCAGAATGGCCGTCATCAAAAAATCTACAAACAATAAATGCTGGAGAGGGTGTGGAGAAAAGGGAACCCTCTTGCACTGTTGGTGGGAATGTAAATTGATACAGTCACTATGGAGAACAGTATGGAGGTTCCTTAAAAAACTAAAAATAGTTTTCACTTTTTTATGGATACCATTAACCACAGTGATTCTCAAGATTTGTTGCCTCTCTCACCAGAAAGGCAATTTAAATTTATATACATGCCATATAGCATCTACAAGATAATAATTACTTGGAGAACTTTATATGTCTTTATAACTCGTGTGTGTCATAAACGTAATGGTCACTTGATAAATATTGGAATGAAATAATAATAAATGCTTATTTACCAAACAGATTTGATCCTCAGGGTCTCCTAAGCTATAATTCTAGAAACAGTCACTGTCAGGTCTAAGGCTCAGATTAAGCCCCTGATACAACGTGATGGTAATTCTATAGCAGCATTCTGTGCTTTGTGAGTCGGCAGTCTGCTCATACAGTGTTCCCAAGGCTCTTTCATAAGCACATTTAAGTAAGAGGCCATGGCCACCTGTGTGGATTATTAGCACTTGGTAGATCTTGGCAAAGAATCTAGACTTCAGGTAATTTTTCTTGTTAACACTTTTGGTATTTGGGGGCTGGAAGGCATCAGTGTTAGCGATAACGTCCTGCAGTTTCCTATACTCAGACAGCAATACTCAGAAATATACCCTGAGAAAACCATAATTCAAAGAGTCATGTACCACAACGTTCACTGCAGCTTTATTTACAATAGCCAGGACATGGAACCAACATAAGTATCATCAACAGATGAATGTACAAAGAAGATGTGGCACATATTTACAATGGAATATTACTCAGCCATAAAAAGATATGAAATTGGGTTATTTGTAGTGAGGTGGGTGGAGTCTGTCATACAGAGTAAAGTAAGTCAGAAAGAGAAAAATAAATACTGTATGCTAACACATATATATGGAATTAAAAACAAAAAACAAAACAGGTTCTGAAGATCCTAGGAGCAGGACAGGAATAAAGACGCAGACATAGAGAATGGACTTGAGGACACTGGGAGGGGGAAGGGTAAGCTGGGATGAAGTGAGAGAGTGGCATGCACATATATACACTACTAAATGTAAAACAGATAGCTAGTGGGAAGCAGCCGCATAGCACAGGGAGATCAGCTCGGTGCTTTGTGACCACCTAGAGGGGTGGGATAGGGAGGGTGGGAGGGAGACACAAGAGGGAGGAGATATGGGGATATATGTATATGTATAGTTGATTCACTTTGTTATAAAGCAGAAACTAACACGCCATTGTAAAGCAATTATACTCTAATAAAGATGTTTTAGAAAAGCCACTTTCTATAACCATCTATTCAATTTTGCATTTATTTTTTACCTGGTACCATAAAAATTCTGCTATGACACATCAGTGTTGCTTTCATTTTACTCTTTCTCTTTTTCTAGTTTGTCCCACATTCTTTCCTTTATAAAATGTCAGTGAAAAGACTAACCATAAATATACAAAAATTCTAGATAAGCCAGATGCAGAGAGACTGACAGTTAATGCCAGATGCTGGGGATTCTCTTCAAATTAAATATTCAGCACCAGGTGTTTGAGTTGGCCTAACAAAGGAACATGTACTTATGAGGGATACAAGGATGGAATTAAAGAGACCAGTTCTCATTTGGATAAATTATTTAATCAAAGTATGTAAGAAGGGTTTGAAATCAGAGTAAAAAAGAGATTAAGTTAAATCATTCATTCGCAGCTATACAAAAGGGAAATATTGCGATTTGTAAAATTTTCAAAACATACTTAGGACAAATGTTGGTATTTATAATATTGGCTAAAGGAAAAAACCCTTTAATTTGCTTAGTGACAGCATAATATTAAGTCTGTTTCCAGCTCCCCACAGACTAGTAATAATTAGAATAATCATCTTTCTTTCATCTTGGTTAAAGTACATAGAAATAGAATTTCTTGTAAAAATATATCATATTTCTTTACTGAAAGATCTCATAGCTAAAATTCACGTTGGTACCTTTACAACTGGCTGCAGTAAGTGAACTGACCACGTAGTATGACTTCACATAGAAACTAGTGACCTCAGGAGCATTTTAAGATGTTTCCTTAACACAAGAGAAGCAAGTCATCACAAATACACTGTGACATGTGTTCAAGATAGATGTCCATGCATGTGTGGATGATACGTGTTTGTGGGCAGGTGAATACTGTCATCACCAAAGTGTCCACTATCTCAGAAAGCAATCAAATGAAGGCAGGATGTTAATTTTACCGTAAGATGTATTCAAGGTACCACTGTCGTCACTTATATTTATTTCATACAAGTTACTTTTTATGTATATAATAGAGATGAATGAGAAAGTAGCCTCTTAAAAATACATCAGACAATACTACAAACAGAGCAAAGGCACAGCTGTGTAGTCAACACATAGGAATCTCCCTTTTTCCTAAGTGACCCTCACCTTACAGAAGTAACTTGAATTTAGAGTTTATCATTGTGGAAGGGGTTCTTTCAAGTCCCAATAGCAAATTGTTTTTATACTAAAAATAGTAGAAAAATAGAAATAAATTTCATCTCTGTTACAGACACTTTGTTGGACTTCCTATGGTTTACAATGAGAAACACTTCAATATGGTTTCAGCTGTACTCTAAACCCATCTTTTATATTGAAAATCTTCAGAATGCTGAGATTTATTCCAAAGACTACACGCTGGTCACGATCATAAGGGGCTGACCATGGCAGGAATCAAGAGAACATGGGACGCCCTGCTAGTCAAATGATAAAACTATAAAAGAAATACTGTTGCACTCATGTAAACATCATATGTTTAATGATTTCACACATATGATGATGCAAATATTTACACTTTAAGCATATAACATTGACTATTTATTTATTTAAATGTAGTTTTTTAAGTCTTTATTGAATTTGTTACAATATTGCTTTTGTTTTATGTTTAGGCTTTTTGGCCGAGGCATGTGGGATCTTAGTTCCTGACCAGGGACTGAACCCACACCCCCTGCATTGGAAGGCGAAGTCTTAACCACTGAACCGCCAGGGAAGTCCCAACATTGACTATTTAAATGATAAGAGAGAGGTTTAAAGTAAAGTGAAAAAAACGCATAATAGAATAATGTGACATAGAGCAATCTTGCGTGTTACAGAATGGCTGGGTCATAACTTGTTAATTCAATTGTTCAGAACATGGTTTTCATCACCTGTGGAAGAACAAGTTGACTATATCTAAATCTTCTAAGAAACTTAGTGTTTTTTTAGTTCTATTTTTTACCATAATATTGCAGCATAATTTTAAAGGTTACATGCTTTTACAAGACTTACAATGAAAACATGCAGACCCCTTATCTACTCTACCCCACCACCAACTCCCTCTCCCCAGCCATGTTCAGCTTTTCTAGCATTTCTTCTGGAATCTATTCTGAATTTCTAAATGACATGCGTGTACTATACTATTGCTTCCTGAGGGGATGGATTAGTTTTCTGTTGCTTCTGTAACAAATGACCATAAACATGCTGGCTCAAACAACAGACTTACTATCTTACAGTTCTGTAGAATAGAAGTCTGACACAGGTCACGATGGGCTAAAATCAAGGTGTCAGCTGTGTTTTCTGGATGCCCTAGAGTAGAATCTATTTCCTTGTCTTTTCTAGCTCCTAGAGGCCACCCACATACCTTGGCTCATGGCCCCCTTCATCTATCTTCAAAGCCAGCAAACCTGCATCACTGTGCTTTTCTTCTGTAGTCACATCTTCCTCTAAGTGACACTCTGCCTCCCTCTTTCAGTTTTAAGGATGCTTGTGATTATATTGGGCTCACTAAATAATACAGCATAATCTTCCTGTTATAAAGTCAGCTTATTAACTACCTTAATTCCATCTAGTACCTTAATTTGTCTTTGCCATATAATGTAACACATTCATAGGTTCTGAGGATTAGGATGTGGACAATTTTCGGGGAGGGGGCATTTGTTTTGATTAACACAGGGGCCTTCACCATCCCCAAAGTAGATCTTTTGCCCAATCCCCTTGTTTTTAGTGTTAGCAGCCTATCTTTTGCTATTCCTGGCATCTCTGAGTCCCTTGGTTCAATTTCTCCTCCAACCTTCAGCTGCTGTGAAGGAAGATCAGACTACATGTGGCTGGAAGGGGAATCCAGGGCTTTATCTGCTTCCTTACCAATTTTTCTATTTCCTATCCTGTCCCATTCCCCCATCCTTAGCAGTGCCATGTCCCTGCCAATTCCTGAAACTCTCTGTGATTCTTCGGGTTGTGAATTGGCTTTTTTCCCTGAAAGAAGTTGGCTTCTTTCTGCTTATAAGCATCTTTGCCCATGATTTTTACCTCTCTCATTCTCTTGTTTCTTATGGATAAAAAAAATTCTTTGCTGCAATTTTATGAGGGTTTCAAGAGGGAATGGAGACAAACATGTGTGTTCCATCAGCCATGTCCAACCACAAGTCTACGATACTCATTTTACAGAAGAAAAAGCAAGGTCTCAAGGATATCAAATAACTTGCTTATGCTCACAAAGCCAGTCAATTTGAAACCAGAATTCCTGTCTAGGCTTTTCTGATTCTTGCATTAGGAAGACGATTAAATGAGATGAACTTTAAGTTCTCTCCCTAATCTAAGGCTTTATGGATACAGTTAACCACAGTGATTCTCAAGATTTATTGCCTCTCTCACCAGAAAGGCAATTTAAATTTATATACATGCCATATAGCATCTACAAGATAATAATTACCTGGAGAACTTTATATGTCTTTATAACTCATGTGTGTCATAAACGTAACGGTCACATGATAAATATTGGAATGAAATAATAATAAATGCTCATTTACCAAAAAGATTTGATCCTCAGGGTCTCCTAAGCTATAATTCTAGAAACAGTCACTGTCAGGTCTAAGGCTCAGATTAAGCCCCTGATACAATGTGATGGTAATTCTATAGCAGGATTCTGTGCTTTGTGAGTCGGCAGTCTGCTCATACAGTGTTCCCAAGGCTCTTTCATAAGCACATTTAAGTAAGAGGCCATGGCCATCTGTGTGGATTATCAGCACTTGGTAGATCTTGGCACAGGATCTAAATTTCAGGTAATTTTTCTTGTTAACACTTTTGGTATTTGGGGTCTGGAAGGCATCAGTGTTAGCAATAACGTCCTTGCAAAACTGATTTGCTGAGCACCAGGAGATGAAAAATGAGGTGCGTTTTAGAAACTTTCCCGATCACACGGTGTACCATCCTCTGGGTTCCCCATGCATATTTTAGCTGTAGGAAGATTCCCTTGAACCTGGAGATTTGGGACCCATGGAATGGGTATCACGCAATATTACTTTAAAGGGTCTGCATTTGCTCACCCAACCTCACCAAGCCTCTCAGCCCCAAGTCTCCAGCCTTATGTCTCATCCAGCTGTGGGTGTAGATGTGGTCAATCCAGGTTGCATCACAGCCCCTGAACGGATTTTGTAAGAATTTCTCTCTCTTTCACTGTCTTTGTGTTTTGTTTTTGAAATTTATTTTTATCATGGGGTTTAGCTGATTTTCACTGCTCTGTTTATGCCACTTTATAAACACTTGTTTCACTTACAGAGAGATATCAATACATAGGTTTTAAGATTCTTAGTAGTCAGATATATTCTTCTGCAGTGAAGAGCGGGTGTTGAGTCCAGTTCACTGAGCAAGGTGTAGATCTTGTCTATTACATATTTGGTTTATGGAATAGTATCTATGCTAATTTCGAACTCTGGTTTTATGCATCACCCCACTTCACCTTTCCCCTTAAGCTGACATAAGTGTGTTTTCTAAATGTGTGACTCTGCTCTGTATTGTAATTCAGTTCATGGGTAGCGATGTTTACATTTCCTCTGTAAGTGATATCTTACGGTAAGTTTCTTTTTCTGTGTGACTTATTTCACTTATAATCATCCTACCTTAATGCACTAATTATGCTATTTCTAGCCTTATGACATTGATTTCATGGCTGAGTGATATTCCATTGTACATAAGTACCACAACTTGTTTATCCATTTTTCTCATTCCTGCGATATTTAAGGTGTACCAAAGTCGAGCTTCTTGTTAACAGAGCAGCCCTAAATTTTGGGGTGCCTGTTTCCTGTCAATTTTTGGTTTTCCCAAGATGTACGCCCATGAGTGGAAGTGCCCTAGGCTCTGTAGCTGTTTTTTAGATGTTTTAGGAAACACCATACACTTCTCCAGAGTGGCTGTTGGCAATTTACCTCCCACCCATCAGCATAACAAGGCTCCCTTTTCTCCATGGGCTGTCCTGATATCTGGTTTTTATGCTTATCCAGGAAGGCTCTTTCAACCGATGTGAAGTGAGACTTCTTTGTAGTTCTGATTTGCTTGCCCGCTTGTTTTGTTGGCCAAAAAGGGCGTATGCATCATTGTCGAAGTTCTGCTGCTTTTCATGTGCTTTAAAGGCGATTCCAGTCTACCTCTTGAAATCCGTTTCCTGCGATTCTGCCTTTCTTTCAAGTCCTCTTCGTTGCCTTACCACAATATATTTTTGGATGATAGTTGTCATTTATAACTCTGCAGGTTTTTGAATTGCAGTGCCCCTAAGCTCCATTTTTCAACTCGCTTTTTTGGGAGCCGGTCGCAAAACCGCAGGATTGCTTCAGGCCCTATTCTGGTTCCCGGGCAGCAGGCTGAGCCTTTGGTTAATTCTTCTTTCTGATGGGAAATTAGAGAGACATGTGCCTGTCCCAACACATAGAGCTAGTCTCTCATTGGTTCCCCCTCTTCGCGTTCATCCTCCGGAAAAATTGCAAACCGTGCAAAACAGGAGGTTAAAGGTGCTCATTCTCCAAGTGGGGAGATTGTTAGTAAAGTGGCTGGAGTGGCGAAACTGAGCACCAGGAGGTGAATAGATGAGGTGCCTTTTAGATACCTTTCCTGATCAGACTGTGTACCATCTTCTTGGTTTCCCATGCATGTCTTAGTTGTAGGAAGATTCCCATGAACGTGGAGATTTGGTACCCATGGAATGGGTACCAGGCGGTATTGCTTTAAAGGGTCTGCATTTGCTCACCCAACCTCACTAATTCTCTCAGCCCGAACAGTGTGCAGCCTTATGTCTCCTCCTGCTGTGGGTCTAGATGTTTTCAATCCAGGTTGCATCACAGCCCCTGAGCAAAAGTTGTAAAAATTTCTCTTTCTCTCACTGTCTTTTTTTTAATGTATTATTATATTGGTTACAGCTGATTTTCAAAGCTCTGTATCTTGCTGCTGTACATCCACTTGATTCACGTACAGAGAAACATCAATAAATTCTTTTTCAGATTCTTACCAGTCGTATATATTCTTTTCCAGTGACTTGAGTGTGCTGAGTGCAGTTCTTTTAGCTACCGTGTAGGCCTTGTCGATTATCAATTTGGTATTTGGAAAGGTATCTTTGTTAATTTCAACCTCCTGGATGATGCCTCACCCCTCCCCACCTTTCCCTTTTAGCAGCCTTAAGTGTGTTTTCTATATATTTGACTATGTTTCTGTTTTGTAATTTAGTTCATGTAAAGCCATTTTGGATTCCACCTTTATGTGATATTTTATGATATGTGTCTTTTTCTTTCTAACTTATGTCACTTAGAATGATTGTACGTAACTCCTCCCGAGTTGTTGCAATTGGCCTTATTTCATTGATTTCCTGGCTGAGTAATATCCCACTCTACATAAGTACCACATCTTCTTTATCCATTTTTTTCCTTCCAAGGACATTTAGGGTGTATCAAAGTAAAGGCTCTTTTAAACAGAGAGGCGGTAAATGTTGGGGTGCCTTTGTCGATTTTTGTTTTTTCCCAAGATAAAACATGTTCCCATGAGTGGAACTGCCCTATGCTCTTAGCTCATTTTTTTAGCTGTTTTAGTAAACACAATACACTTCTCCAGAGTGCCCGCTGGCAATATACATTTCTACTATCAGCCTCAGAGGGCTCCCTTTTCTACTCGCCCTGTCCTGCATTTCTGGTGTTTACACTTTATGAGGATGGCCCTTCCGACTGATGCGAAGTGATAGCTCTTTGTAGTGTGGATTTGCAATGCCCACCTGTTTGGTTGGCTAAAAAGGGCGTATACCCTTTTCTTGAATATAATCAGAAAAAACGCATACGCCCTTTTTGGCCAACTGCATTGTTGTTGATGTTCAGCCCATTTTCATGTGCTTTAATGGTGAGTACTTTCTACCTCTTCAAATCCCTTTCCTGCAATTCTCCCTTGATTACAAGTCCTTTTCGGTGACTTATCTCAAGACATTTTTCAACGATAGATATTTTCAACTGTGCAGTTTTGTGAATTTTACTGCCCCTGAGTTCCATTTTTCAACTTGTATTTTTGGGAACTGGCCACAAAACAGCGGGATTTCCTCAAGCCCTATTCTATTTCCCTGGGCAATCTTACCCTTTGGTCAATTCATCTTCCTGATGGGAAATTACAGTGGCATGTGCCTCTCCGAACACCTAGGGCTTGTCTCTCATTGTTTCTCATCCTTCCGCTTCATCCTCTGGACGAATTCCAAACTGTGCGCAACAGGATGCTGAAGGTGCTGACATCCCCAAGTGGGGAGATTGTTAGGAAAGAGGCTGGGGTGGTGAACCCGACTACCGGGAGAGGAGGAGATGACGTGTCTTTTACATACACTTCCCGATCAAACGGTGTACCATCTTCTGGGTGTCACAGCCATGTTTCAGCTGTAGGAAGGATCCTGTGCATGTAAGGAGAACACCAGGGATTTTTCCTAAATCAGTGTCTCCCCAAACCCCAAACTGGGAAATTTTTAAGCTATGGGTACATGTATGTTCACTAAGGGCCTTGGGCAGTAGGCAGAGTCCGAGCTTTAGATGACTGAAATCTTCAGGGTCAGAAGCACTCACCATCGGCCTCCTTTAGGTTACATTTTATCTGTCATTGATAGATGATGTCAATAAAAATATCTATTCTTTTTCAGATTATTTCCCCTTATAGGTTATTACAAAATATGGAGTGTAGTTCCCTGTGCTATACAGTAGTTCCTTGTTGATGATCTATTTTATACATA
The DNA here is from genome assembly GCF_951394435.1 of Stenella coeruleoalba. Classification (NCBI taxonomy): domain Eukaryota; kingdom Metazoa; phylum Chordata; class Mammalia; order Artiodactyla; family Delphinidae; genus Stenella; species Stenella coeruleoalba. Next base: position 33,227,466 of record NC_137151.1, on the reverse strand, counting down.
GCAGTGTGTATGTGTTAATCCCAAACTGTTAATTTATCCCTCCTCCCACCTTTCCCCTTTGGTAATAATAAATTATAAGATTTTATCCTTCTCAGAAAGGGGGAAGCTGAAAGAGAGGTAGCATTTTCAATGGAAAAGCATTCAAAACAAGATTGAAGCTTCAGCCAAGATTATTAGATGTACATCGTTGGAAAGAAATCACGTCATTTCGCTAACGTTGACGTGACAAATAAGACAAACCCCTCCACTGAACTTGCTTACAATAAAGTGATGGAAATATCAAATGGAAGTGTGAGAAACATCTTATTTTACCCGAGCCTTATACACTGCTCTCTGTTAATTACAGTTTGGCTCACACATCTGTTCATTGAAGTTGCAATGTTCTCAAATTCTGTTACTGATCCTCCAGAGTGGGCCCCAACAAGTGTCCCCCTGCCCAGTGTCATTGGAGCCAACAGATCGAGACTGAGTTTGGTTCAGAAGCAAAGGATAACTTTATATTTTGATCAGAGAATGGAAAGGTGAGAGCGTGCGCTACACCGCGGGCTGTGGGCTTAGCTGCTGTGTAGGGATCCCAGCAGCGTCAGTGGGAAGCAGGGGGCGGAGCTCTTGAGGGCCGGGTTGGCTGCAGCTCAGGCTCTATGTCACGGAGTCTGCATGGGGCCCGGCGAGCTGAGGTGTGGGCCCAGCCATTTTGCACTAGGAAATCGGGTCTGAAATGCCGGGTGTGGGACCTCTGCATGTGGAAACCTAGGAGCACGTGAAATTAGACAAAGCGCAAAGGAAAAAGAGGTTACACTTTATTTTATTGCCTAGATTCTATTTTTATCTCTGAGGAATTATTCATGGGCTTTGCCGGTGACAAACCATTCCTCTGCCTTTTGTCCCATTCCTCATTGTTGGGGCACGGGGGGTACCAACCCCTCTTCTGTAACTGCTTCGTGCTGAGTTGGGAGTCCTCATACCTGGAGGGAGAAGCAGAACTTCTCCCCAGCAGCTTCAGGTGAGGTTGATGGTCCCCAGGTCTCCTGCCTCTCTGCTCCTCTGGCTGAGCACCAGCATTGGAAGTGTTATAGATTCTATTATAGATTCTAATGACCTTTAAGGGTCCAGGAAAGAGATGTGCAGAGACGCTGTGGGGGCCGGTTTCACCCCGCCCCACATTTCTTCGGCCACCTTAGGCTGACCGTTTCTGCCAGCCTAGATGCTCTGACCAGTAGTCTGCACTTTCTTCAATTAGGCCCCTGAATTAACGTACAAACAGCACCAAGTGTCAGAGCCCTGCCTGCTAAACTCCCAGACAGTCCAGAGCCGGTGGTGATCCAGGACCGTGACGGCCACTGAGTCAATGGCCTTTTGAAGTAGCCAGGAGTCCAGACGGTCTCATCGGCTGCCATTCCCACAGTGTCTGTAGGCTTTTCTACGGTAACAGCATGATATACGGTTCCCCCGCCAAGCTTATTAGCTCCGATCTGGGTGCAGTAAGTCCTTCAAGCAGTAGTCTGCTCCTTTGGGGCACACTCTTGTTTTCTGAGAGAAGCTCCAGGTCAAGTGATGTTCACACGAGTCGTCATGGTGCCCTGTTGACCCCGGTTATCTCTCTGGATGTTGGAGTTGGAGGGCCTCCTCACTCGAGGTCGGTGCGCCCACGGAGCGAACCCTGAAACTTCAGGGCATGGTTGGTGGTTACGATCACCACGTGGGGTCCTTTTCCCTTAGGAGGGAGCTGGCCTTTTGGGCTGCTGATTTCCAGGTTTTTAGATACCGCCAGTATCACGGCCAGATGGGGCGGCAGGCCAAGCCTTTGGTGACTGTAGTTTCTCCTCCCTGGAGAGCATTCTTGTGTTGTTCGATTTCAAGTGGTCCCAGTTTTTGCACTAATTCTCCAATGGCAATTCACCTTTCACCGGGAATGTAAAGGTCAAAGGGTTTAGCTAAATTAGGGAGTTCCAGGGCAAGGGTCTGAATTGACTGCTCTTTCCATTCTTGAAAGGCCGCTTCTGGATTCTATTCCAAAGGATCATCATCTTTTCCTTTCAGTGTTTCATATAGAGGCCCAGCTAGTAGACTGTAGTTAGGGATCCAGATGCAGCAAACCCCGGCCTCCCCAGGAACCCCTAAGCTGTCTTCTCGTTTTAGAAGGGGTAAGGCTGCAAATCGCTTCTTCCCTTTCCTAGGATGGGCTTCTCCGACCTTCTGTGAGAATGAAGCCCAGGCAGGTCACCTTAGTCTGTGATATTTGAGCCTTTCTCTTGGACACCTTCTATCCTTTATTGGCTAGGTAGTTCAGAGGCCTCCTTCGTAGGGCTGGCGATCAGAGTGTCATCTGCATATTGAAGGAGGGTTCCCTTCTCCAGAGGTAGAACTTTTAGGTGTTTAGCTAACATTTCCCTAAAGATGGTGTGGGAATTTTGAACCCTTCGGGCAGGACGGACTAGCAGTATTGTTTTTGTTGTATGTTGAGTCCTGCCACTGAGAAGCCAAAATTTCTTGTGACTCTGGGACTAATGGAATACAGAAGAAGGCATCATTGAAGACTAATACAGAATACCATGTCCTGGTGGATGGTAGAATGACCAGCAGGGTGTAGGAATTAGGAACTACTGGATGTATATCCTCGGTGGCTTCACTGACTGTCCTGACATCCTTTACCAGGTACCCAGCAGCTCACGGCGCTCTCGTGGTCAGGCCCTCCCAGGATACAAAGCTACCCTTGCAGGTACCATGGCAGGGCTGGGCACACAGGAACCAAGCACATAGCCCTCATTGCAGAGCAGCCCCAGCTCACCTGTTGGTCAGAGCTGACACAGAGCACCTCAGAGCAGGACTTGAACTAGCAAACAGCAGCTCTGACAGGTCTGTGATCCTGGGCTTCATTCTGTGTGGCCTCTGTCCACCTGGTCTTCCAGAGGCTTCCACTGCAGCCGGGACACCAGGCCTCTGTCTCCAACCACCACCCACCCCTCCTCTCCCTGACTCCTGGGTTCCTCTCATTAGAAGAGGGTCTTCTTGAAATTGTCTCCCACTCATGGGCCAGATAAAATGATTAGAAAACAAGCCAGAGCTGCAGCCCCTTGTCTATCCTGACTCTCAGGAGCCCACACCTGTTCCTTGGACCTGGCCGGTTCAGCAAGTTCCATTTTCTGCAACTTTGAGCCCCTGAGGGGTGATGATTGGCTGACCTTGGCAGCCTGACCCTGCCGGCCAGCCCTCCCAAGGTGTGCCTGGGTTGAGGTCAATATAAACACCGCTCCAGGCAGCAAGAGCCCCTGCAGCTGTGCCTGACGCCATTTTCTCTGCCCTGTCAGCAGTCTCGGGGCTGGGCTGGTGGGAGGGAGTGAGGGGCCACAGCTCTGTGGGTGGCCCGTGTGAGTGGGGCTCTGCTGGACTTTCTGCAGGAGTTGCCAGGCTGTCACCTGCTAAAGAAGAGGATGTGTCACCCATACCTGCTGCTGGAATTTCTCCCCGGGCAGAGGTGAGAAAGGAAAAAAGCACTGAGGGCCGGGACAGGAGGGGTACCTCAGGCAGGGAAATGGAAAGCTCCCAGAAGAGCACCCAGGGCCAGGACGATCCTGGCTGGCCTGCAGGCACCAAGTCAGCCTGTGTGCTGTCGCTGGTGTGGCTCCACGGCCCTTCCTCTAGGCTTTCAAGTCCTTGCACACATTCAGGTGTTTTACCTGGGAAGGGTGGGAACACTTCAGCAGCAGCTGGACTGGGGCTCAGCTCACGTTTACTCAGAGACGCGTCGGCACGGTCCCCCAGCATTTCAATGAGGACGCACCTTGCGGGGGGCGGGGAGGCTGCTGGCTGCATGGGAGACGATTCCCCACCTCTGACCACCTTCAGAATTGTTTACCACTGGAGCAAGTGCCCTGATAGGGTTTACCTCTGTATGACCGGTGGGTTCTGTTTTTTCTCTTTTTTCTTTTTTGGCTCAAGGTAGGTTTTATTCCTCTTCTTGTATTTATAGATATAAGCATGGAAATAATTCATTCATATAAAGATGTCTATGGGAAGAAATTTTTTTTCTGTTTTTCAAAAAAATATTAATTTTTAATTTAATTTAATTTAATTTTTTATACAGCAGGTTCTTATTGGTTATCTATTTTATACATAAGTGTATATATGTCAATCCTAGTCTCCCAATTCATCCCACCACCATCACCCCGCCACTTTCCCCCCTTGGTGTCCATACATTTGTTCTCTACATTTGTGTCTCTATTTCTGCCTTGGAAACCGGTTCATCTGTACCATTTTTCTAGGTTCCACATGTATGCGTTAATATACGATATTTGTTTTTCTCTTTCTGACTTACTTCACTCTGTATGACAGTCTTTAGATCTATCCAAGTCTCTACAAATGACACAATTTCATTCCTTTATATGGCTGAGTAATGTTCCATTTTATATATGTACCACATCTTTTCCATTCGCCTGTCTATGGGCATTTAGGTTGCTACCATGACCTGGCTATTGTAAACAGTGCTGCAATAAACTTCATGGTGAAATGTGTCTTTCTGAATTATGTTTTTCTCTGGGTATATGCCCAGTAGTTGGATTGCTGGGTCATATGGTAATTCTATTTTTAGTTTTTTAAGGAACTTCCATACTGTTCTCCATAGTGACTGTATCAATTTACACTCCCACAAATAGTGCAAGAGGGTTCCCTTTTCTCCACACCCTCTCCAGAATTTGTTGTTTGTATATTTTGTGATCATGCCCATTCTAACTGGTGTGACGTGATACCTCATTGTAGTTCTGGTTTATATTTCTCTAATAATTAGTGATGTAGAGCAGCTTTTCATGTGCTTCTTGGCCATCTGTATGTCTTCTTGGGACAAATGTTTATTTAGGTCATCTGCCCATTTTTGGATTGGGTTGTTTGTTTTTTTACTGTTGAGCTCCATGTGCTGTTTATATATAGTGGAGATTAATCCTTTGTCCGTTGAGTCATTTGCAAATATTTTCTCTCATTCTGAGGGTTTTCTTTTCATCTTGTTTGTAGTTTCCTTTGCTTTGCAAAAGCTTTTAAGTTTCATTTGGTCCCATTTGTTTATTTTTGTTTTTTATTCCACTACTCTAGGAGGTGGATCAAAAAAGATCTTGCTGTGATTTATGTCAAAGAGTATTCATCCTATGTTTTCCTCTAAGAGTTTTATAGTGTCCACTCTTACATTTCGGTTTCTAATCCATTTTGAGTTTATTTTTGTGTATGGTGTTAAGGGGTGTTCTAATTTCATTCTTTTACATGTAGCTGTCCTTTTTTCCCAGCACCACTTATTGAAGAGACTGTCTTTTCTCCATTGTATATCCTTGCCTCCTTTGTCATAGATTAGTGGACCATACGTGTGTAGGTTTATCTCTGGGCTTTCTTTTTTTTTCTTTTACATCTTTATTGGAGTATAATTGCTTTACAGTTGTGTGTTAGTTTCTGCTGTATAAAAAAGTGAATCAGCTATACGTATACATATAACACCATATCCCCTCCCTCTTGCACCTCACTCTCACCCCCTTATCCCACTCCTTTAGGTGGTCACAAAGCACCGAGCTGATCTCCCTGTGCTATATGGCTGCTTCCCAGTAGCTATCGATTTTACATTTGGTAGTGTATATATGTCCATGCCACTCTCTCACTTTGTCCCAGCTTACCCATCCCCCTCCACGTATCCTCAAGTCATTTCTCTACGTCTGTGTCCTTAATCCTTTCCTGCCCCTAGGTTCTTCATAAACTTTTTTTTTTTTAGATTCCATATATATGTGTTAGCATGCGGTATTGTTTTACCTGTTTCTGACTTATTTCACTCTGTAGGACAGACTCTAGATCGAGCCACCTCACTACAAATAACTCAATTTCGTTTCTTTATATGGCTGAGTAATATTCCATTATATATATGTGCCACATATTCTTTATCCATCTATCTGTCGATCTACACTTAGGTTGCTTCCATGTTCTGGAGATTGTAAATAGAGCTACAATGAACATTGTGGTACATGACTCTTTTTGAATTATGGTTTTCTCAGGGTAAATGTCCAGTAGTGGGATTGCTGGATCATATGGTAGTTCTATTTTTAGTTTTTAAGGAACCTCCATACCATTCTCCCTAGTAGCTATATCAATTTCCATTCCCACCAACAGTGCAAGAGGGTTCCCTCTTCTCCAGTAAATGTCTCTCCAGCATTTATTGTTTGTAGATTTTTTGATGATGGCCATTCTGACTGGTGTGAGGTGATACCTCACTGTAGTTTTGATTTGCATTTCTCTAATGATTAGTGATGTTCAGCATCCTGTCATGTGTTTGTTGGCAACCTATATATCTTCTTTGGAGAAATGTCTATTTAGGTCTTCTGCCCATTTTTGGATTGGGTTGTTTGTTTTTGTGATATTGAGCTACATGAGCTGCTTTTTGGAGATTAATCCTTTGCCATTTGCTTCACTGGAAAATATTTTCTCCCATTCTGATGGTTGGCTTTTCATCTTGTTTATGTTTTCCTTTGCTGTGCAAAAGATTTTGTTTCATTACGTCCCATTTTTTATTTTTGTTTTTATTTCCATGTCTCTAGAAGGTGGGTCAAAAAGGATCTTGCTGTGATTTATGTTATAGAGTGTTATGCTTATCTTTTCCTCTAAGAGTTTTATAGTGTCTGGTATTACATTTAGGTCTCTAATCCATTTTGAGTTTATTTTTGTGTATGGTGTTAGGGAGTGTTCTAATTTCATTCTTTTACATGTAGCTGTCCAGTTTTCCCAGCACCACTTACTGAAGACACAGTCTTTTCTCCATTGTATACCCTTGCCTCTTTTGTCTCAGATTAGTTAACCATAGGTACGTGGGTTTATCTCTGTGCTTTCTATCCTGTTCTATTGACGTATATTTCTGTTTTTGTGTCAGTACCATATTGTCTTGATTACTGTAGCTTTGTAGTATATTCTGAAGTCTGGAAGTCTCATCCCTCCAGCTCTTTTTTTTCCTCTCAAGACTGCTTCAGCTATCCAGGGTCTTTGGTGTCTCCCTACAAATTTTAAGATTTTTTTGTTCTCGTTCTGTAGAAGATTCCACCAGTAATTTTATAAGGATTGCATTGAATCTGTAGATTGCTTTGGGTAGTATAGTCACTTTCATAATATTGATTCTTCTAATCCAAGAACATGGTATATGTCTCCATCTGTTTATATCATCTTTTATTTCTTTCATCAGTGTCCTATAGTTTTCTGAGTACAGGTCTTTTACTTCCTTTGGTAGGTTTATTCCTAGGTATTTTATTTTTTTTGTTGCAGTGGTAATGGGATTGTTTCCTTAATTTCTCTTTCTCATCTTTCATTGTTAGTGTATAAGAATGCAAGCGATTTCTGTGCATTAATTTTGTATCCTGCAACTTTACCAAATTCATTGATTAGCTCTAGTAGTTTTCTGGTGGCATCTTTAGGATTCTCTATGGTACCATGTCATCTGCAAACAGTGACAATTTTACTTCTTCTTTCTAATTTGTATTCGTTTTATTCCTTTGTCTTCTCTGATTGCTGTGGCTAGGAGTTCCAAAACTATGTTGAATAATAGTGGCAAGAGTGGACATCCTCGTCTTGTTCCTGATCTTAGAGGAAATGCTTTCAGTTTTTCACCTTTGAGAATGATGTTTGCTGTGGGTTTGTCATATATGGCCTTTATTATGTTGAGGTAGTTTCCCTCAATGCCCACACTCTGCAGAGTTTTTATCATAAATGGGTGTTGAATTTTGTCAAAATCTTTTCCTGCATCTATTGAGATGATCATATGGTTTTTATTCTACAATTTGTTAATATGGTGTATCACATTGATGGATTTGTGTATATTGAAGAATCCTTGCCTCCCTGGGATAAACTCCACTTGATCATGGTGTATGATCCTTTTAGTGTTGTTCAATTCTGCTTGCCAGTATTTTGTTGAGGATTTTTACATCTATATTCATCAGTGATATTGGTCTCTAATTTTCTTTCCTTGTAGTGTCTTTGTCTGGTTTTGTTGTCAGGGTGATGGTGGCCTCATAGAATGAGTTTGGGAGTGTTCCTTCCCCTGCAATTTTTTTGAAGAGTTTGAGAAGGCTGGGTGTTAGCGCTTTTCTAAATGTTTGATAGAATTCACCTGTGATGCCATCTGGTTCTGGGCTTTTGTTTGTTGGAAGATTTTTCATCACAGTTTCAATTTCATTGCTTGTGATAGCTTTGGTCTTATTTTCTATTTCTTCCTGGTTCAGTCTTGGAATGTTATCCCTTTCGAAGAATTTGTCCATTTCTTCCAGGTTGCCCATTTTACTGGCCTAGAGTTGCTTGTAGTAGTCTCTTATGATGCTTTGTATTTCTGTGGTGTCTGTTGTAACTTCTCCATTTTCATTTCAAATTTTATTGATTTGAGTCCTCTCCCTCTTGAGTCTGGCTAAAGGTTTATCATTTTTGTTTATCTTCTCAAAGAACAAGCTTTTAGTTTTATTGATCTTTGCTATTGTTTGCTTTGTTTCTATTTCATTTGTTTCTGCTCTGATCTTTATGATTTCTTTCCTTCTATTAACTTTGGGTTTTGTTCTTCTTTCTCTAGTTCCTCTAGGTCTAAGGTTAGATTGTTTATTTGAGATTTTTCTTGTTTCTTGAGGTACGCTTGTATTGCTATAAACTTCCCTCTTAGAACTGCTTTTGCTGCATCCCATAGGTTTCGGATCATCGTGTTTTTGTTGCCATTTGTCTCTAGGTAGTTTTTAATTTCCTCTTTTATTTCTTCAGTGATCTCTTGGTTATTGAGTAACGTAATGTTTAGCCTTCATTTGTTTGTCTTTTTAATGTTTTTTTCCTGTAATTGATTTCTAATCTCATAGCATTGTGGTCGGAACAGCTGCTTGATATGATTTCAGTTTTCTTAAATTTACTGAGGCTTTATTTGTGACCCAAGATGTGATCTATCCTGGAGAATGTTCCACGTGCCTTTGAGAAGAATGTGTAATCTGCTGTTTTTGGATGGAATGTCCTATAAATATCAATTAAATCTATCTGGTCTATTGTGTCATTTAAAACTTTGGTTTCCTTATTTTCTGTCTGGATGATCTCCACTGGTGTGAGGTGTTAAAGTCCCCCGCTATTATTGTGTTACCGTCGATTTCCTTTTTTATAGCTGTTAGCAGTTGCCTTATATATTGAGGTGCTCCTATGTTGGGTACATATATATTTATAATTGTTATATCTTCTTGTAATGATCCCTTGATTATTATGTACTGTCTTTCCTTGTCTCTTGTAACGTTCTTTATTTTAAAGTCTATTTTATCTTATATGAGCATTGCTACTCCAGCTTTCTTTTCATTTTCATTTGCATGTAATATATTTTTCCATCCCCTCACTTTCAGTCTGTATGTGTCCCTAGGTCTGAAATGAGTCTCTTGTAGACAGCATATATATGGGTCTTGTTTTTGTATCCATTCAGCGAGCCTGCATGTTTTGGTTGGAGCATTTAATCCATTCACGTTTAAGGTAATTATCGATATGTATGTTACTATTTTCTTAATTGTTATGGGTTTGTCTTGGTGGGCCCTTTTCTTCTCTTGTATTTCCCACTTAGAGAAGTTCCTTTAGCATTTGTTGTAGAGCTGGTTTGGTGGTGCTGAATTCTCTTAGCTTTTGCTTGTCTGTAAAGCTTTTGATTTCTCCATCGAATCTGAATAAGATCCTTGCTGGGTGGAGTACTCTTGGTTGTAGGTACTTCCCTTTCATCACATTAAATTTATCATGCCACTCCCTTCTGGCTTGTAGATTTTCTGCTGAGAACTCAGCTGTTAACCATATGGGAGTTCCCTTGTATGTTATTTGTCATTTTTCCCTTGTTGCTTTCAATAATTTTTCTTTATCTTTAATTACTGTCAGTTTGATTACTATGTGTCTCAGCATTTTTCTCCTTTGTTTTATCCTGCCTGGGACTCTCTGCACTTCATGGACTTGGGTGGCTATTTCTTTTCCCATGCTAGGGAAGTTTTCGACTATAATCTCTTCAAATATTTTCTCGGGTCCTTTCTCTCTCTCTTCTCCGTCTAGGACCCCTATGATGTGAATGTTGTTGCATTTAATATTGTCCCAGACGTCTCTTAGGGTGTCTTCATTTATTTTCATTCTTTTTCTTTATGTTTTTCCATGGCAGTGATTTCCACCTTTCTGTCTTCCAGGTCACTTATCCGTTCTTCTGCCACAGCTATTCTGCTACTGATTCCTTCCAATGTATTTTTCATTTCAGTTATTGTATTGTTCATCTTTGTTTGTTTGTTCTTTAGTCCTTCTAAGTGTTTGTTCCTTAATTCTTGTAGGTCTTTGTTAAACATTTCTTGCATCTTCTTGATCTTTGCCTACGTTCTTTTTCCAAGGTCTTGGATCATCTTCACTATCATTATTCCGAATTCTTTTTCTGGAAGGTTGCCTCTCCCCACCTCATTTTGTTGTTTTTCTGGGGTTTTATCTTGTTCCTTGATCTGGTATAAAGTCCTCTGCCTTTTCATTTTGTCTATCTTTCTGTGAATGTGGTTTTCCTTCCACAGGCTGCAGAATTGTAGTTCTTCTTGCTTCTGCTGTCTGCTCTCCAGTGGATTAGTCTATCTTAGAGGCTTGTGCAAGCTTCCTGATGGGAAGGACTGCTGGTAGGTAGAGCTAGGTGTTGCTCTGTTGGGCAGAGCTTTAATCTGCTTGTCTGCAGATTAAATAAAACTTTAATAAAAAGTTTAATCCACTTGTCTGCTGATTCATGGGGCTGGGTTCCCTCCCTGTTGGTTGTTTGGCCTGAGGCGACCCAGCACTGGCGCCTACCTTGCTGTTGGTGGGGCTAATGGCAGACTCTGGGAGGGCACACCCCAAGGAGTATTTCCCAGAACTTCTGCTGCCAGTGTCATTGTCCCCATGGTCAGCCACAGCCACTCCCCGCCTCTGCAGGAGACCATCTAAAACCAGCAGGTGGGTCTGGTCATTCACCTACAGGGTCACTGTTCCTTTCCCTGTGTACTGATATGCACACTACTTTGTGTGTGCCCTCCAAGAGTTGAGTCTCTGTTGAGACTCTGAGACTCTGAGACTCTGAGTGGAGTCACACAGACTCTGGGTCCTGTGAAGTTTCAATGCTTTGTGGTTCTAGAAATCCTATAGGAGATGGTCCACAGCAGGTGAAGCTAATGCTGTCAGTAGAGGTGGTGAAGCCAAAGATCTGCAGTTCTGACTAGAGGTGCTGATGTACATACAGGACAAAATCATCTCGTGTGAATGTAGTTCAGGCACGTTTAAGATGAATGCAGTAATCTTAATGCCTAACATCTTCTATCTTGTGCCTCCCGCCAGGGACCCCCTCCTTAGTTCCTGAGGCCCCTGTAAGTCATGTACAGGGCAATGGAGAGTGGCTCTGTCCAGTCTGAGCCCTGAGTTACCCTGTGTGTATCTTAGGATACTTTGTATTTCTGTGGTGTCTCTTGTAACATCATCTCTTTCATTTCTGATTTATTTGGGCCCTCTGTTTTTTTTTTTTAAAAAAAAACCATACTACTGTTGTCTTTTATTCTTTACAGAAGTTTTATAAGTGTGTGATCTACTACCCTTACTCTATGTATACTTTTTGCAGTGAGATTTTTACTTTTGTTTGTTTTATTCTTACTATCAATAATTAATGAGACTTCTTTTAAGTTACCTTCAACATTGCTTATAAAGCTGCTTTATTAGTGATGACAGAACCTTAATGGAAGTCGTGTTCTGGTTGTAAATGAGAAGGCAATGTACCAGCAAAAAGCCCCTTAAGTTTATGTCTCACTACTTCTTGTTCTTTTTTTAATTTAATTTTTATATTTTATCACAGCAAATTTGATTACAGTGTTTTCTTTGTTCTAGGTGTGCAACATGTGATTCTTTTACACACATATATATATATCTGTACTTCTTCTGATCCTTTTCTCATGTAGGTTATGACACAATGTTGAGTAGTCTTCTCTTGGTATTCCGTAGGTCTTTGCTGATTATATATTTCACATGTTCTTCTGTATCTATGTTAACCCCAGTATCCTAATGTATCCAATCCTCACACCTTTCCATTTCGTGAACCATAAGTTGGTTTAATGAATCTGTGATTGCCTTTCTCTGTGGAAATATCTTCATTGGTATCAATTTTTAGCTAACACCTATAAGTGATATTACAGGATATGTGTCTTTTGCTGTCTGACTTAGTACAATTTGCCTGATTACCTCTAGAATCATCTATGGTGCTGCAAATGGCATTGTTTCATTTTTTTCCCTAGTTAGTATTCCATCTGTACATGTACCAGTTCTGCTTTGTCCACTCAAATCTTGATGGACTTTTTGGTTGCCTCCATGTCTTGGATATTGTAATACTGCTGCAGTGCACATTTGCCTGCCTGTGTCTTTCCAATTCTGTCTTCTAAGGTTATAGGTCCAGGAATGGGCCTCCTGGATCATATGGTAGCTCAATGATTGCCCTTTAAAGGCATCTCCATTCTGTTCTCATTAGTGGCTCTTTCCAGGTTACGTCCCACTTAAAGTTGAGGGTATGCATTTCTCCACAACACCTTCAGCATTTATTGTTTGTAGTTTTCTTGCTGATGGTTATTCTGAGTGGTGTGAGCTGATACCTCTTTGTGATTGAATTTGCATGTCTCATAATCCGTTGAAATTTAGCTTTAAGACATGTCCTTTTTATTTTTCAAACTGTGATTACAGCTTAGTTCTTCAAAGTGTTTTCTTAAAGTATGTGTCATATTTTGACATTTTTTGGCCATTACCTCCCTCAAGACATTTTTAGGGCAGGTTTCATTTACACCCCTGCAGTGCTTGGTCACATGAAGTGACCATTAGCACAGGCTTTAAAGCAGCTTTTGCAGGTAATGGCCAGAGTGCAGCAGCCTTTCTACATTCCCCACGCTGGTACTAGGGAAGCAGACCTTCCTGCCATTAGTGTTCTACGGTTATAAAATAGAGTGGAATGTGCCCAGATAAATCCACAAATGCTGATGTCTTCTTATTTTTGTTTGTTTTTTAAATTTAATTTATATTTTTTATTGGAGTAATACTCCATTGTGTACAGGGACCACTTCTCCTTGGTGCATTCCTCTGTTGATGGACATTTTCGTTGCTTCCAAGTGTTGGCTATGGTAAATATTGCTGGAGTGCAGGATTGCCAGCCTGTGAGTTTTTGATTCTCATTTTCTCAGGTGATAGGGCCAGCAGTGGGTGTGACTGATTGACTGGGAGCTCAATGTTTCCCTTTACAAAGCACCTGCATTGTGTTTTCATTAGCGGCTCTTACCACGTCGCCGTTAGAACCGAGGGTATGCATTTCTCCACAACCCCTTCAGCATTTATTGTTTGCAGCATTTTTGCTAATGACCAATGTGACTGCTGTGAGCTGACAGGTTTTTGTAATTTGGGTTTGCATGTCTTTAATTATTCCTAAAATTCATCATTTTTCCACGTCTTTTACTTTTGTGTTAAAAAAGAAAACAAAAACGTGTGAGTACAATATACCTGTTGAAATTATCTTCTTGGAAGGTTGCCCTCTTTTAATTTTTGGTCGATTTTCAAACTCAACATGTTTTTGGAGGGCAGATGTAATTTACAGACCTGCAAGTTTGGTGAATATTTAGTGACCATTAGCACTGGGTTTAAAGCTGCTGTTGTGGGAAACGGCCACAAGGAGGCAGCATTTCTCCATTCCCAAATTTGGGTACTAGGGCAGCAGAGCCTTTCTGGAAGTCGTGTTCCTAGGTTGTAAATTAAAATGGAATATGCTAGGAGAAACGTCCGTAAGTTTATATCTCATTACTTCTTCTTGGCTTAAAATTTTTTTTAATCGGGGTAATGATGAGAATATTGTTTGTCCTAGGTGTACACAATCTGGTTCATTTGTACATTATATATGTCTATTCATGTACAGATCCTCTTTCCATGTAAAATATTACAGAGTGTTCTGTAGACATCCCTTACTATATTGTTGGTCTTTTTGATATATGTATATAATATGTATTTGTATACGTACAGTAACGCTAAACTTAATTTATCCATTCTGCCCACCTTTCCTTTTAGATACGCATAGTTTGTTTTTTAAGTCTGTGTGTGTCTTTCTCTGTGGAAATATGTCCATATTTGTCAGTTGTTAGGTAACACCTACAAGTGATATCATAGGATATATGTCTTCTGCTTTCCAACTTACCTCATGTTCTGTGATTATCTCTAGGCTCATCTATGGTACCTCAAAGAGCAGTGTTTCATTGTTTTCCATGGCTAATAATTCCATTGTGTACATGGACCACTTCTTTATCCATTCATCTTTGATGGACATTTTGGTTGCTTCCATGTCTTGGTTATTGTGAATAAGGCTGCAGTGAAGCTTTTGCAGCCTGGGTCTTCTCGACTCTGGTCTTCTCAGGTGAGAGGCCCAGTGGTGTGACTGCTGGATTGAATGTTACCTCAATTTTTACTTTTAAACGCAGCTCCTTTCTGTTCTCATTATTGGCTGTTACCACTTTAAATCTCACCAGCAGCTAAAGGGTACACAGTTCCTTAAAACCCATTCAGCATTTATTGTTTGTAGACTTTTTGTTGACGGTCAGTCGACTGGTGTGAGTTGAAACCTTTTTGTAGATTAGATTTGCATGAGTCTAATAATTCCTGAGTTTGAGCTTTTATCCATTTTCCTTTATTTTAACAGAGAGTGAGTCAAACTTACCTCTTCATACTATCTTCTTGAACATTTTGCCTGTTTTGAATTTTTTTGTCCATTCCCTACCTCAGGACATTTTTTGAGGGCAGGTGTCCTTTACAGCCCTGAGTCCTTGTGAATGTTAAGTGACCATTAGCTGTGGGCTTAAAGCCGCTCTTCCGGGAAACAGCCACAAGCCGGCAGCATTTCTACATTTCCAACTCGGTTTTTGGGCAGTAGAGACTTCCTGGAAACCGTGTTAGTAGGCTGCAAATTAGAGTGGAATGTGCCAGGGCACACCTGAAGAGCTAATATCTCCGTATCTCTAGTTTGATTTATAAATTTAATTTTTATTAAGTATCAGAGCAAATTTGATTAAAATGTCGTGTTTCTTCTACGTTTACAGAATCTGGTTCATTATATCTATGTATCTATTTATTCACCTTTGGTTCCTTTCCCTGTAGGTTATTACAGAGTGTTTAGTAGACCTCTCTTTGTATTACAAAGGCATTTTGTGATTATATATTTCATGTGTTAGTACATGTCTGTTAACTCCCATATCCTAATTCATTCATTCCTTACACCTTTATATTTGGTTAAAAATAATTTTGTTATCTTAATCCATGCATGTCCTTCTCTTGGAAATACGTTCGTGGGTATCAATTTCTGGTAACACCTATAAGTGATATCACAGGATATCTGTCTTTCAGTTTCTTTCTTACTTCAAGTGGGATGATTATGTCTAGGTCCTTCTATGGTGGTACAAACGGCACTGTTTCATTCTTTCCATGGGTAATATTCCATTGTGTACATGGACAGCTACTTCTTTCTGCACGCTGATAGGCAGGATGTAAATTGCCAACAGCCACTCTGGAGATGTGTATGGTGTTTCCTAAAGTATCTAAAAACAGAGCTACAGAGCATAGGGCACTTCCACTCATGGATGCATCTCTTGGAAAAACTAAAAATCAACAAGACAGAGCCAGCCCAAAATTTAGGGCTGCTCTGTTTACAAGAACCTCGACTTCTGTACACCTTAAATATTCCAGGGAAGAGAAAAATGGATAAAGAAGGTGTGGTAATTATGTACAAGGGAATATCACTCAGCCATGAAATCAATGTCATAAGGCTAGTAGCAGCATAATGAGTGGATTTAGGTACGATGATTCTAAGTGAAATAAGTCACACAGAAAAAGAAACTTATCATATCACTTATACAGGGAATGTAAACATGGCCACACATCAACTGAATTACAAAACAGAACAATGTCACATATTTAGAAAACACACTGATGCCTGCTTAAGGGGAAAGGTGAGGTGGGGTGATGCATAAAACCAGAGTTCGAAATTAGCACAGACACCATTCCATAAACCAATTATGTAATAGACAAGACCTACTCCTTGCTCAATGAACTGGACTCAACACCCCCTATTCACCGCAGAAAAATATATCTCAGTAGTAAGAATCCTAAAACCTATGTATTCATATGTCTCTGTTAAATGAATCAAGAGCGGCATAAACACAGCAGTGAAAGTCAGCTAAACCCCATGATAAAAATAAATTTCAAAAACAAAACACAAGACAGCAAAAGCGAGAGAAATTCTTAGAAAATTCGTTCAGGGGCTGTAATGCAACCTGAATTGACCACATCTACACCCACAGCTGGATGAGACATAAGGCTGGACACTTGGGGCTGAGAGGCTTGGTGAGGTTGGGTGAGCAAATGCAGACCCTTTGAAGCAATACTGCGTGCTACCCATTCCATGGGTCCCAACTCTCCTGGTTTAAGGGAATCTTCCTTCATCTAAAACATGCATGGGAAACCCAGAGGATGGTACACCGTGTGATCAGGAGAGGTTTCTAAAATGCACCTCAGTTTTCATCTCCTGGTGCTCGGGTTCGCCATTCCAGCCGCTTTACTAACAATCTCCCCAACTGGAGAATCCGTGCCTTTAACCTCCTGTTTTGCACAGTTCGCAATTTGTGCAGAGGATGGACGGGAAGAGGGGGAATCAATGAGAGACTAGGTGTAGCTGTTTGGACAGGCACATCTCACTCTAATTTCCTATCAGGAAGAAGAATTAACCAAAGGCTCAGCCTGCCACCCCGTTACCAGAATAGGGCCTGAAGCAATCCTGCGGTTTTGCGACCAGCTCACAAGAAAGCGAGTTGAAGAAAGGAGCTCAGGGGCACTGTAATTCACAAACCTGCAGAGTTATAAATGACAGCTATCGTCCAAAAATATACTGAAGTTAAGGCTGCCAAGAGGACTTGAAAGCGGGGCAGAATTGCAGGAAACCGATTTCAGGAGGTAGACTGGAATTGCATTTAAAGCATAGGAAAAGAGGCAGAACGTCCACAATGATGCACTTGGCCAAAAAGGGCATATGCGTTTTCTCCTGAATATATTCAGATGAAAACGCATATGCCCTTTTTGGCCAACCAACCAAGCTTGCAAAGGAAATCTGCACTACAATGAAGTCTCACTTCCCCCCGATCAAAAGGGCCATCTGAAAAAAGTGTAAAATCCAGAAAGGCAGGACAGGCCATGGAGAACTGGGAGCCTTGTTATTGCTGATGGGCGGGATGTAAATTACCAACAGCCACTCTGGAGAAGTGTATGGTGTTTCCTGAAACATCTAAAAAACAAAGCAACAGAGCCTAGGGCACTTCCACTTATGGTCCTATAGCTTAGGGAAATTAAAATCAAAAAGACACAGCCACCCCAAAGTTTGGGACGGCTCTGTTTACAAGAACCTCGTTTACGGTACAAGTTCAATATCCCAGAAAGCGAAAAAATGGATAAAGAAGTTGTAGTACTTACGTACAATGCAATATCACTCATCAATGAAATCTATGTCATCAGGCCCGTAGCAGCATAATGAGTGGATTCAGGTACGATGATTCTAAGTGAAATAAGTCACACAGAAAAAGAAACATCATAAGATATCACTAATACACGGAATGTAAACTTGGCTACACAGGAATTGAATTACAGAACAGAACAGGGTCTCAAATTTAGAAAACCAACCACGTACCACAAAAAAAAAAAAACTTCCAACAAACAAAACCAAGGACCAGATGGCTTCACAGGTAAATTCTATCAAACATTTAGAGAAGAGTTAACAGCTATCCTTCTCAAACTCTCCCAAAATATAACAGAGGGAGGAACTCTCCCAAACTTATTCTATGAGACCACCATCGCCCTGATACCAAAACCGGACAAGGATGTCACAAAGAAAGAAAACGACAGGCCAATATCACTGATGAATATAGATGCAAAAATTCACAGCAAAATACTAGCAAACAGAATCCAACAGCGCATTAAAAGGATCATACACCAAGATTAAGTGGGGATTATCCCAGGGATGCAAGGATCCTTCAATACATGCAAATCAATGTGATACACCATATTAAAAAACTGAAGGATAAAAACCATATGGTCATCTTAATAGATGCAGAAAATGCTTTAGACAATATTGAACACCCATTTATGATAAAAACCCTCCAGATAGTAGGCATAGAGGGAACTTTCCTCAACATAATAAAGGCCATATATGACAACCCCACAGCCAACATCATTCTCAATGGTGAAAAAGTGAAACCATTTCCACCAAGATCAGGAGCAAGCCAAGGTTGCCCACTCTCACCACTGTTATTCAACACACTTTTGAAATTTTTAGCTACAGCAATCAGAGGAGAAAAAGAAATAAAAGGAATCCAAATTGGAAAAGAAGGAGTTAAGCTCTCACTGTTTGCAGATGACTTGATACTATACATAGAGAATCCTAAAGATGCTACCAGAAACCTACTAGAGTTAATCAGTGAATCTGGTAAGGTTGCAGGATACAAAGTTAATGTACAGATATGTCTTTCAATCCTATACACAAAATATGAATAATCTGAAAGAGAAATTAAGGAAACACTCCCATTTACCACTGCAACAAAAAGAATAAAATACCTAGGAATAAACCTACCTAAGGAGACAAAAGACATTTACTAAACAAACTATAAGACACTGATGAAAGAAATCAAAGATGACACAAACACATAGAGAGATATACCATCTTGGATTGGAAGAATCAACATTGTGGAAATGACTCTACTACCCAAAGCAATCTACAGATTCAATGCAATCCCTATCAAACTACCAATGGCATTTTTCAGAGAAATGGACCAAAAAATTTCACAATTTGTATGGAAACACAAAAGACCCCAAACAGCCAAAGCAATCTTGAGAAATAAAAACAGAGCTGGAGGAATCAGGCTCCCTGACTTCAGACAACACTACAAAGCTACAGTAGTCAAGACAGTATGTTACTGGCACAAAAACAGAAACATAGATCAATGGAACAGGAGAGAAAGCCCAGAGATAAACCCATACACATACGTTCACCTTATCTTTGATAAAGGAGGCAGGAATGTACAGTGGAGAAAGGACAGCCTCTTCAATAAGCGGTGCTGGGAAAACTGTACAGGTACATGTAAAAGTATGAGATTAGAACACTCCCTAGGCCAGAAGCTATCAAACTCTTAGAGGAAAACACAGGCAGGACACTCTATGACATAAATCACAGCAAGATCCTTTCTGACCCACCTCCTAGAGAAATGGAAATAAAAACAAAAATAAACAAATTGGACCTAATGAAACTTAAAAGCTTTTGCACAGCAAAAGAAACCATAAACAAGACCAAAAGACAACCCTCAGAATGGGAGAAAATATTTGCAAATGAAGCAACTGACAAAGGATTAATCTCCAAAATTTACAAGCAGCTCATGCAACTCAATAACAAAAAGCAAACAACCCAATCCAAAAATCGGCAGAAGACCTAAATAGATATTTCTCCAAAGACAATATACAGATTGCCAACAAACACATGAAAGAATGCTCAACATCATTAATCATTAGAGAAAGGAAAATCAAAACTACAATGAGATATCATCTCACACCAGTCAGAATGGCCATCATCAAAAAATCTAGAAATGCTGGAGAGGGTATTGAGAAAAGGGAACACTCTTGCACTGCTGGTGGGAATGTGAATTGGTACAGCCACTATGGAGAACAGTATAGAGGTTCCTTAAAAAACTACAAATAGAACTACCATATGACCCAGCAATCCCACTACTGGGCATATACCCTGAGAAAACCGTAATTCAAAAAGAGTCATGTACCAAAATCTTCACTGCAGCTCTACTGACAATAGCCAGGTAATGGAAGCAACCTAAGTGTCCATCAACACATGAATGGATAAAGAAGATGTGGCACATATATACAATGGAATATTACTCAGCCATACAAAGAAATGAAGTTGAGCTATTTGTAATGAGGTGGATGGACCTAGAGTCTGTCATACAGAGTGAAATAAATCAGAAAGAGAAAGACAAATACTGTATGCTAACACACATATATGGAATTTAAGGAAAAAAATGTCATGAAGAACCTAGGGGTAAGACAGGAATAAAGACACAGACCTACTGGAGAACACACTTGAAGATATGGGGAGGGGGAAGGATGAGCTGTGACAAAGCGAGAGAGAGGCATGGACATATATACACTAACAAACGTAAGGTAGGTAGCTAGTGGGAAGCAGACGCATAGCACAAGGATATCAGCTCGGTGCTTTGTGACCGCCTGGAGGGGTGGGATAGGGCGGATGGGAGGGAGGGAGATGCAAGAGGGAAGAGATATGGGAACATATGTATATGTATAACTGATTCACTTTGTTGTAGAGCAGAAACTAACACACCATTGTAAAGCAATTATACCGCAATAAAGATGTTAAAAAAAAAAGATGTGGCACATATATACAATGGAATATTACTCAGCCATAAAAAGAAACGAAATTGAGTTATTTGTAGTGAGGTGGATGGACCTAGAGTCCGTCATACAGAGTGAAGTAAGTCAGAAAGAGAAAGACAAATACCGTAGGCTAACACATATATATGGAAATCTAAAAGAAAACATGTCACAAAGAACCTAGGGGTAAGACTTGAATAAAGACACAGACCTACTAGAGAATGGACTTGAGGACCCGGGGAGGGGGAAGGGTAAGCTGTGACAAAGTGAGAGAGTGGCATGGACATATATACACTACCAAATATAAAATAGATTGCTAGTGAGAAACCACCACATAGCACAGGGAGATCAGCTCGGTGCTTTGTGACCACCTGGAGGGGTGTGATAGGGAGGGTGGGAGGGAGGGAGACGCAAGAGGGAAGAGATATGGAAACATGTGTATATGTATAACTGATTCACTTTGTTATAAAGCAGAAACTAACACACTATCGTAAAGCAATTGTACTCCAATAAAGATGAAAAAAAAAAAAGAAACTTCAGGCCAAAAAAAAAAAAAAAAAGAAGGTGTGAGGGATGTCACTGAGACAGTGACAGTCATTGGAAGACAGACTCTGTGTCAGGACATCCTGCTCCATCCATTTAAATCTCTGAGATCTCTGACCTTTACGTGGCTATGCAAGATTGCTAGAGCAGCTGCGTGTGGATATATCTGGGGCACAATTCAGTCTGCAACTAACTTGCAAGTGGTTCCAGAAAACACACAATTGTGCACACAGGCAGGCACAGCACACACACAAACATACGCAGGTACACAGCACAAAAATGTTCACACACTAGCATATGAACACACATGCACACGTATGCCCATGCACACACTAACGTGTGAAAGTGCACATACCTATGCACATGCACAGCATATGTACGCAAACAGGCACATGCACACGCATAGCACACACACAGGGAATAAAGTGAATCCATAAAGCATTACTTCCTGAACACAAGTGAAGCTGACATGCATTTTTCCCTTTTCTTAGCTTTGATGTTTTTCACAATAAAAAGTTTAAGAAAAAAAAGAAAAAAGCAAAAACAAAGCATGAGGCATAACCCTCCTAAACTTCAGACAATACTACAAAGTTACAGTAATCAAAACCACATGGTACTGGCACAGAAAGAGATACATGGATCAATGGAATGGAACACAGAGCCCAGAAATAAACCCACACACCTATGGTCAATTAACCTTCGACAAAGGAGGCAAGAATATACAGTGGGGAAAGGACAGTCTCTTCAGCAAGCGGCGTTTTGAAAGTTGGACAGCCATATTCAAATCCGTGAAGTCAGAACATACCCTCACACCAAACACAGAAATAAACTCACAACGGCTTATATGCTCAAATATAAGATAGGACACCTTAAAACTCCTAGAAGAGAACATAAGCAAAACATTCTCTGACATAAATCATACCACAGTTTTCCTAGGTAGTTCCCCCTCGGAATACAAATACAGTCAGTCACCTACATATGAACCTTCAAGTTGCAAACTTTCAAAGATGCAAATGTACATTCACATGTCCAATCATGTAAATTACTTCATGAGTCTGGCATACATTGTCACGTGTGTGCATCCTCTATAAGTGGTTGTGCTTTTTTGTACTTTACAGTAGTGTATAGAGTACAGTAGTACAGTACATTTATTTCCAGCCCAAGATGTCTGGAAGCAAGCATAAAAGCAGCGGTGATGTAGCTGGTACTCTTAAGAAGAGCCAAGCGATAATGATGGAAACAAAAGTGAAAGTAATTGAGAGAGTGGAGCGAGGCAAAAAGATGTTAGACATCGCTCATTCTTATAACATGAATCATTCTATCATTGTCATGAAACTAAAGAACAAGGACAAGATCATGGAACATGTGAAGTCAGCTGTGCTGATGATGTTGACAAAATATTGAAGAAGCATGGAAAAGTGATGGAGGAGATGGAGAAACTTCTCAGTGTGCAGATGCAGGATCAACATTAGTGCTGAGTCCTGCTCAGCTTAATGCTGATTCGAGAGAAAGCTAAAAGGCTTTATGAAGACTTGAAGAAGAAACACGGCAAACAATCAGAGGGCACGTCTTTTAATGCCAGCCATGGCTCGTTTCATCGGTTCAAGGCTAGAGCCAACCTTCACAATGTAAAAGTAAGTGGAGAGGCAGCAAGTGCAGATAGGGTACCTGTCCGGGAACTTCCGGAAACACTTTGAGAAATTATTGATGATGCTGTGTATTTACCCAACCAGGTTTTTAATGTGGATGAGACACAACTGTACTGGAAGAGGATGCCAGACCGAAGTTACATCAGTAAGGAGGAAAAGTTGATGCTGGGCTGTAAAGCAGCAAAGGATAGGCTAACTGTTGTTTGGTGGCAATGCTTCTGGTGATACGAAGCTGAAGCCTCTCTTAGTTTATCATTCAGAGAACCCAAGAACCCTTAAAAACATACCCAAGGGCTCTCTTCCGGTTGCGTGGAAGCATAACCCCAAACCCTGGATTACACAGGCCACGTTCCAGGACTGGGTTTGCCACCACTTTATCCCAGATAAAGAGAAATATTGCTTGGAGAAGGATGTTCCAGCAAAACATTCTTTTGCAGCTCGACAATGCTCTGGGCCACCCCCGATCCATGGATGACTTTCATCTCAACGTCAAAGTAGTGCATCTGTCACTGAATACTACATTGCTCATCCAACCTATGGACCAGGGAGTTAGAGAGACTTTCAAGAAATATTATTTATGTCACACTTTTTGTCAGGCAGTAAAGGTAAGTGACAAATCAGGAACAACCTAGGGACAACTTTGGAAGGACTGTAACATCTACAAGACCATAAAAGACATTGACTTTGCATGGTGTGAGGGTATGGTGGTCACCATGAATGGGGTTTGGAAGAACCTTTGCCCCATTTTGTTCATGATTTTTGTGGATTTGAGAAGGTAGATCAGAAGTCCGAAGAGGTCTTCAGCAATGTAGTGACCCTCAGCGTGAAGCTGGAGCTAGATCTGCAAGAGGACGCTTTCACTGAACTCCTTGCTGTGCAACATGAGGAGCTTACTGATGGAATTAGAGGCCCAGAGAAAGGATGAAGAGGGACAGGAGGAAGAAGAAGTAACTGAAGAACTGAAGAGATTCACGACACAGAAAATGGCAAGGGAATCTTCTTTATTTGAGGAAGCACTGTTAGGTTTTGAGGCACAGGACCCGAAACTAGAATGGTACCCAAAGGTAGCAGCAGCCATCCAGAATGAAATCCAGTGCTACCTTGTCATCTATGATGAGAAAAAAAGAGCTACTACCCAGACATCAATGGATCATTTTCTCAAGAGGGTAGATAGAATTAAATCCAGCAAGGAACCAGAACCTGTGCCATCAGCGTCAGGCGTGAGTGAAATGGCAGCTTGCCCTCCATCTCCTACTGCTGATAATCTTTCACCTCTACCATCTCCCGCCTCCTCTCCCTCCTCTAATCAGTAACTCTTCTCGCCTGTTCCCTCGATGCCAGCCCGAGTATCCCAGCTGTTGTACTGTATTACTGTACTTTTCAAGTTACTGTACTGTAAGATTAAAAATGTATTCTTTGTTTTTGTGTTTGTTTTTTATGTATTGTTTGCGTGGAAAGTATTATAAACCTATTACGGTACAATACCATATAGCCGACTGTGTAAGATGGGTACCTAGGCTAACTTTGTTGCACTTACTAACAAATTGGACTTACAAACGAACTCTTGGAACAGAACTTGTTCATATGTAGGGGACTTACTGTAAAAGCAAAACAGAAACAGGAACTAATCAAACTTATAAGCTGTTGCACAGCAAAGGAAACCATAATCAAAATGAAAATACAACCTTTGGACTGGGAGAAAATATTAGCAAATGATGAGACTGACAAGGGCTTAATTTCCAAACTATACAAACAGCTCATACAATTCAATAACAAAATAACAAATAACTCAATGGAAAAATGGGTAGAAAACCTAAAGAAACATTTCTCCAAAGAAGACATACAGATAGCCAATAGGCACATGAAAAGATGCTCATCATCACTAATTATTAGAGAAATGCAAATCCGAATTACAACGAGGTATCACTTCACACTGATAAGAATGGCCATCATTTAAAAAATCTACAATTAACAAATGCTGGACAGGGCATGGAGAAAACGGAACCCTTCCACACTGTTGGTGGCCATGTAAGTTGGTGCAGCCACTATGGAAGACAGTATGGAGGTTCCTCAAGAAAACTATAAAGAGAGTTGCCATATGATCTAGCAATCCCACTTGTGGACATATATCTAGACAAAACTATAATTGAAAAAGATACATGAAACCCTATGCTCATAGCAGCACTATTTATAATAGCCAAGACGGAAACATAAATGTTCATTGAAAAATGAATGTATAAACAAGGTGTGGTATACGTATACAATAGATATTACTCAGACATAAAAAAGAATGAAATAATGCCATTTGCAACAACATGGATGGACCTAGAGATAATGATACTAAGTGAAGTAAGTCAGAAAGAGAAAGACAAATACCACATAATATCACTTATATGTGGAATCGAAAACAGGACACAAATGAACATGTCAGTGAAACAGAAACAAACACACAGATATAGAAAACAGAGTTATGGTTGCCAAGGAGAGAGTGAAGGAAAGATTGGGAGTTTTGGAATAGCAGAAGCAAACTATTCTACATAGGATGAACAAACCACAAAGACCTACTGTATAGCAGAGGAAACTATATTCAATATCCTGTGATAAACCATAATGGAAAAGTATATCTATATCTATATCTATATATATATCTGAATCACTTTGCTGCACAGAAGAAATTAATACAACAATGTATAAAGGCTGCAGAGGGTGTGGAGAAAAGGGAACCCTCCTGCACTGTTGGTGGGAATGTAAACTGATACAGCCACTATGGAGAACAGTATGGAGGTTCCTTAAAAGCTAAAAATAGAACTACCATATGACCCAGCAATCCCACTACTGGGCATATATCCGGAGAAAACCATAAGTCAAAAAGATACATGTACCACAATGTTCACTGTAGCACTTTTTACAATAGCCAGGACATAGAAGCAAGATAAATGTCCATCGACAGATGAATATATAAAGAAGATGTGGCCCATATATACAATGGAGTATTACTCAGCCATAAAAAAGAACAAAACTGAGGTATTTGTAGTGAGGTGGTTGGACCTAGAGTCTGTCATACAGAGTGACGTAAGTCAGAAAGAGAAAAACAAATACCGTACGTGAACACATATATATGGAATCTAGAAAAATGGTACTGACGAACCTAGTGACAGGGCAGGAATAAAGGACACAGATGTAGAGAACGGACTTAAGGACACAGAGCAAAAGGGGAGACAGGGAGGTAGTGAGAGAGTAGCACTGACATATATACACTACCAAATGTAAAAGAGCTAGTGGTAAGCTGCCGCGTAGCACAGGGAGATCAGCTCGGTGCTTTATGTCCCCCACAGGGGTGGGATAAGGAGTGTGGGAGGGAGCCTCAGGAGCGGGGGATATGGGGATATGTGTATACATATAGGTGATTCACTTTGTTGTAAAGCAGAGACTCATACAGTGTTATAAAGCAATTATACTCCACTATACATGTATTAAAAAACCCACAACATTGTAAATCAACTACACTGGAAAATATTTCTTAGGTGCAAAAGATTTTTTGAATGTAAGTTTTATTGTGAGTGGGTACCACAGGTTCAATATATATGAATTATGTCAAGTTGATTACATTGTTTTTCAAAATAAAGAATTTTTGATATTCTACATCAGCTTCATTATATAAATGCAGAAAAACTATATTTTTTTTCTAAAGTTCAGAAATAGCCATTTTGCTCATTCAGTATACTATAAACCACTAACTGTTAAAAAGGGATTCGTGACCTCTTCCTTCCAAAGAAATATTTCTGCACTCACACAAGTTTAATAGAATGTTCCACCATGAACTGACTTCCCACCTTAGAGACACCAGATTTGCATCCTGAAATCTCTTTCTTGCAAAAATGTCCAATTACCATCCTAGCATTACAGAAAAGAAATGCATTTTTCCAAATCTCAAATTCCATACAATTTTTTCAAGACATCATGTATTTTTTTTCACACACAGACTGTATTTTGTTTTTACAAGAGACAAATCAACTGACACCAAGCATCGTAAATGGATGACCACAACAAAAGCAACAATGACTGCAATTACCAAACATGAAACACACTTACACTATGTCATAATATTGACATTCAGTCCAGGAATCCTCCATTGTAAGAGCTCCTTTACTTTGCAGTGAAAGACATCATGTATTTTTAAATTATCAGCACTCACCTGAGGTCTTCAAAAATCAACAGAAACATAATTTTGTGTTCTCTTTCATTTATTCTGGTTCTAAGTGGTCATTCGTAAACAAAAGTATTTAAGTACGTTAACGTCATCTCATAACATCATATTTCAAATGACTACTGTCTCTCCAAAGATGAAATATGAGGAACTCATAATTAGGCTCTCCAAAGTATTACTCTCTGAATCTGTATTACCCTTCTGCTGAAGTCCACACTGTTCATTATTCTCTGATAATATTCTTTTTCTTGTATGGCCATCACATGCTCTTTCATTTCATGAAGTTTTTTCCTACAATTTTATGCCTAGTTTATTTCTGAGAATATGAATTATTTCAGATTGATATTTATAGACACAAAGACTTCTCTATAATTCCCTGTGAGTTTCAAGAACTCCTTCTTCTTTTTTTTTTAATACCTAGATTCTGAAGCTCTCCACAAAGCATTACTAAAATTGCATTTACATAAGTATCTACATATTAATCACACATTAATGCATTTACAATTGTACTACGCTTTATTGTTAATTTTGGAGCATAAAAGTAGCTGTCTTATTCACCACCCTCTTGGAAATCACTTTAATATTTGCACTTAGAACTTGAAAGAGAATGGATAAATAAAAACCTGAAGAATATGCAAATACAATTTATATATTTCACATAAAATTAGGTGATTATCTAACCTTTATCCAAAAAACAAGAGCCCAGATACTCTGCAGGCATGATACTCGAGAATTTGGGGTCTTCCAGCAGGAAAACATGCAGTAATCCACGTGGCAGAGTTTACCTGTGACCAGCTGGGGTTAGCGTCCTATGCATTCCTTACATGCAACATATCAGGGGTGGAAAAAGTGAATTTGTCAGTTGTGGCAATAAGTATAATGAAGATTTGTAGCAGGTCATGCTCATATATTCAACACAGGTACAATCAAAATTTTGCTCAATTCTGGTAGATCTAAGTCTCTATCTGTTACCTTGTCTTTAACGAGGAAATGTCAGAACTGACTTACAAAAAAAATTGTTTTGTTTCTTTGTTTTAATTACAGTCACGGTGAGTAAGACATAGCTCAGAACAGCTAATATGACTTAGTGATTCTCTCATCAGGAAATACAGGTTCTACTTCCCTCTTTATTCTCCACATCCTGTAGTAAGTTAAGTTTCAATGAAAGATAAATCTACAGGGCGAAAAATAAAAGAAAACTTTCACGTGTTGATAAGATCATTCTGACAGGTTTTACCATGTATGTCAGTGTTTCTGGCGATGGACACAAGCCAGAGCTCCCTACTCTGACATTTTCACTGATGTCATTCCCCTTGATCCTCAATTTGAAAGTGGATAAATATGTTTTCTATGTTTTCTTCTTTAAGAAATTAAATAATGAATGTTTTCTAGACATGATCCTCTAATGATTTTCAGTCAGTGGTCATCAAGAGAGGAAAAGCACAGAATGTCACCCCCACAGAAGGGGGACATTCAGTCAGGTAAGAAAATTCTCCCCAAAATCAGAGCTTCATCTTTAACATGCAATCAGAGGCTTTCACAGGTTCTTCATCACTCTGCACTCAGCCCTACCATATGGGATTCGCTCTGAGAATCTCACATCAGATGACTGACAAACATGTCCTAGTACACTGATCTGGTACCAGATCCTGCCTCTCTAATTGCAATATTCTAGGATATTTCCTGGAGCCCTCTACTCTCTACAGGTACACTTCCAAGTAGAAACAGAAGCTTTGATTCTCACTGGGACCCATGCTCTGTCCAACCAACCTCTCTAGAAATATGATGTTCTAAT
Organism: Stenella coeruleoalba; assembly: GCF_951394435.1. NCBI lineage: Eukaryota > Metazoa > Chordata > Mammalia > Artiodactyla > Delphinidae > Stenella > Stenella coeruleoalba. The sequence continues at coordinate 33,198,788 of NC_137151.1, read as the reverse complement.
CTCTCCTGATTAGAACATTTCAAGGTCTCTCCCTGTGCTAATTTACTAAAGGTAAAAGAGAAACAAGAAAGAGCAAACGATGCAGGGAGCAATATATAGGATTCCTTTACTTAATGTATTTATCTGATATACCCAAATATTGAGAAATATAGATTCATTTCATAATGGTCAAGGAAAGAGGAGGAGGAACCTCCATGCCAACAGTATATATAAAATGGAATCAATATTGCATAAGCTCCAGCTTAAGCTTAGCTACGAGGTACTAACTCTTCTCATAAAGAAGCAATAACTCTCCATCATTTGAAGCACACTGAGGACTCAGACAGCTGGACACTGAGGGTGTAGTCTCCTTACTCGAATTCTGTACCTCCATCACAGAGCAATGAAATATTCCCAAAGAATTGTTAAGGATGAGGTGGGGAGCCGAAATAAGAACGATGAATCCATAGTCTGCCCTACCATCTGTTCTGCGGGATATTATCACCATCGTGGCCCAATATGACCTTCCCACTTTTCTCTGGGCCTCCCTACTTTCCACCTCCCTCCTCTCATTATATCTTTCCTACACTTGGAAACGACTCTAGTTTTTCCACTTATCTTTATCAACAAGTAATCCAAGGAGCAACTGTGTATATAACTCCTTAGAAATCTCAGGTCTGACTCAGTAATACATGACCTCCGAAGTCCAAAGTTTTCCTAATTCCCTTTATTATTTTTTTTCTAATTTCCATGTACTTACACTCTCTGGACCTCCACTGTTCTCAGGTTCATCTTCCCTGCAACATCTGTCAACCTAGACATACACTTATGTACCACCCTCTAATTATTTTCTAGGGAATCCAGTTTTAAAAAAAGCCTCAGCAAGCCTTATGGACTTTATTAAACACTCTTTAAGATAACCCATGGGATATAGCAGTACACCCACAGATATCTATTTAATACACCCTCAGAGTAATTTTTTTTTCTTTTTTATAAAGTCTCTTCTGTCCAATGAAGACTCTCAGCTCTTCTTCTTCCACATATGCAGTGACACCCTTCTGATTACTCTCTGCTCTATCCCAGGGCCACTCCCTTTCCTGATATTACATTCTTTCCCAATTTTGTATGTTAGTAAAATCAAATAACATAAAATATAACATGTTAATTATTATAAAGTGCGCCGTTCGGTGATATTAAATACATTCATATCATTGGGCGACGAACATCACCATTTATTTTTCTAATTCTTTTCTACGTTTTAAAACTGTAACTCTATATCCTTTAAACATAATGTTCCTTTTTCTTCCATAACCACCTGAAAAGCATCATTACCCTCCCAATTTCTATGGTTTTGACTACACTAAGTAACCCCCTATAATTGAAATAAGTAGTTGTATTGTTAGGACTCCCTGAAAGTCACAAAAATGGCATTTTGGTAGCTAAATTTCCTCAAGATTCATCCACGTTGTAGCATATTCCTAGATCTTTACCTTCTTAACAGTGAACAATATTGTATTCTATGGGTATACCACACTTTGCTTATCCAGGAACTAGTGGATGAACCCTTAGGTTGCTTTCATATTTTAGCTACTGTGATTATTACTGCTCTAAACACTGGAGTACTAATATTTCTTTAAGGCCCTGATTTCAATTCCTTTGGGTATACCTCATAGTAAAATTCCTGGATCATGTAGTAATTCTATTTTTCAGCATCTGAAAAATTGCCTTACTCTTTTGAAAAGCAGCTGTATCATTCTGCATTCCCACTGACATAGCACAATGCTTCCAACTCCCTCACATCCTCACCAATGCTTGTTTTCTGCTTGTGTATGTGTGTGTGTGCTTCTGTGTGTATGCATGCACACAAATATACAAACATGCATTTAGGGATATGGAGCATCTATTCAAGTGCTTAGTCATTTGTACATCTTTCTGAAGAACCATCTATTCAAGGCTTTTATCCATTTTTGAAACAGGGTGTTTGCTTTTTGTTTGGTTGTAGGAGTTCTCTGTATATTCTGAATAGAAATCTCTTGTCCGATAGATGGCTTTCAAATATTTTCTCCTATCTTGTGAATCAGGGTGTTTGCTTTTTGTTGAGATGTAGGAGTTCTCTGTGTATTCTGAATAGAAATCTCTTGTCAGATAGATGGCTTTCAAATATTTTCTCCCATCTTGTGGGTTGCCATTTTATTCTGTTTACATTTCTTTGATACAGTTTTTTTTAATTATGTACTGTAAATTGTTTATTTTTTTGTTAGCTGTACCTTTGTTGTTCCTTCATTTCATATTGAGGAAAACACTGCGAAATCCAATGTCATGAAGCTCTTGTCCTGTGTCTTCTTCTAAGACTTTTAATTTTATTAGGTCTTATATTTAGTTTCTTGATACGTTTTCCTTAATTTTTGCATATGACGCTAGATAAGGGTCCATCTTCCTTCTTTTGCATGTTGACAACAAGACTTCTCAGCACCATTTGCTGAAAATACTATCCTTTCTACTTTGAAAAGTCTTGGCAACTTGTCAAAAATCATTTGGCCATATATCAGGGTTTATTTCTGGGTGTTCTATTCTATTCTATTGGTCTTGAATAAGGGAGAAAATAGTATAACCTATCCAGGTTGATGAAGAACATAAACAAAGACAAGGAGTGAGAATTAGGAGGGCAATATAAAACAGCAGGGAGTAAAAGACAGTGTGAGAGAAGATCTTGTATTTGCGAGTTCATGGAAATATGATCATGCTGAAACCACTAAACGCCTGATTTTGAACAATACGGTACATGTGCTAGCAAGAAACATAACACTTACCCATCTCTGGGAAATATACTATGGGCATAAAGATAAAATACACACAAGTATATTAAAAAAGGAAGGGTTTTCATGGTGTGAGAATATTGTGGGATTTCAAATACAACCTACTTCTGTTCTACCATTGTCTCTAAAATTTATCAAAGTGTATATACAAGCAATCCCAATTCTGGTAATGTGCTTGACAGATTTATATATGAACTTGAGCAGACCAGTAAATGTACATTCATAGTAGGACTGTTCCCTAATCCAAAAAACAAAACACAAAAACTGGAAAGACTAGCGTTCACTTTGTCAACACACATACAGATGCAGTGATGGTTAACGGTCCAAAAAGAGAAGGTGAGCATGGGTGCAAGAGGTTAATCCCCAGGCTGGGGTGCAGAGCAGAGTCCGAGGGTAACACAGGTAGAAAAGGATTTTGTCCTATCCTTGACTTTTGAGGTATGGAAATTCACAGGTCACTACCTTCATTTCAAAATGAATGAATGCACTACTCAATTTTTTAAAACAGGATAAGTAAACATGAGTGATAATAAATTTCAAACTGTCGCTAATCAAATAAGATTCTAAGAAAAATCAAATAATATGATTTAAGAATGAAGTGGAGAGATTGTCCAAGATGGTAGCATTCAAAGACCCAGAGCTTGATGCCTCTCATGGGCACACCAAAGTCACAACTGTTTACAGAACAGCAATTGATGAAAAAGGCCGGGACCTACCATAAAAGAGGTTTTACAGCTAAAGACATAAGGAAGGCACCTCGGCAAGACAGGAAGGAAGGGCAAAATCTCAATAGAGTCAAGACACATACCACCAGGTGGGTGGCCCACAAATGGGAGAATAATTACAGTTTCTGAGGTGCTCCCAGGTAGCGAGGGATATGAACCCAACATCAGGCTCCCAAGCCCAGGGATCCTGTGCTGGAAAGAAAAGTTCCTAGAAAGTTGGGCTTTGAAGACCAGTAGTGCTTATTTTCCAGAGAGCCAGAGGGTTGTGGGAAATAGAGATTCCACTCTTAAGAGATGCTCACAAAATCCCACATAATCCGAGATCAGAACAGGAGCAGGAATTTAAAAGGATCCTGGGTCACACCTACCTCCTGATCTTGGTGAGTCTCCCAGGGAGGCAAGAGGCAACTACAGCACAGCCTCAGGGACATAGACACTGGCAGCAGACACTTGGGGGAGCTCCTTCTACCTTGTGGCCACTGGTATCAGCAAGCATAATTTCAGAATCCTCCCTCTATCTTTTTAACCTCAGGACCTAACCCTACCCATTTCCACCGGACCATAGACACAAGTACTAGGATGCTGCAGGCCAAGCAACTAACTGACCAGGGGCATAGCCCCATCCACCAGCAAACAGGCTGCCTTCAGACCCTCTCAATGCACAGCTGCCCCTGGACATGGGCCCAGCCACCAAAAGCCCCAGGACCAGCCTCCACACCTCAGGGGACAGGCACCAGCCCCAGAGTCCCTGGCTCCTCTAACAGGTGAGCCTGCTCTGGACTTGGAATCAGCCTCACCATCAGCTCACTGCACAGGGACTGGATGGAGCTTGGATCTACCCAACAGCAAACCTGCTCTAGCAGTGGGATCAGCCTCATACACCAACAGGCACACAGCAGCTCCAGGAATACCACAGCCCAGCAGCCTGTGTGACCAGAACACTCACTTGCAGGCCACAAGCAGCCAGGGACTCAGCTGGGTCCTGACCCTGCCCATCAGAATGCCAACACAAGACTCGGAATACCGCAGACCCTGCAGACAGCTGTGTCAGGGACAGTGATCCAACACCAACTCTGCAGCTCCTGGGACCTGCAGCCAGAACTCAGGACCTGTGTCTTCCTCCCAGTAGCCATCGTAGCCCCAGGACCAGTGACTGGGCACTAGCCCTGATATCACCTGGACTGCAATTCTACCCATAAGTGAACCAGCACTAGATTTGATGTCTCCCAGCGTTGTGCAGCCAGCTGCCTTATGATTTAGCCTCACCAAGCAGCACAGACAGCCTCCATACTAGGCAGAGTCTAGCAAACATGCACTCTGTGGGCAGCCAAGCCTACCAGACCACCCCCAGTAGTCAGCCCACCACAACAGAAGAGCCCAAGCAGCTCACATAGGGGGTACACCTAGAACATACAGTTCCAGTGACCACGGGACAGTGGGCTGCTGGGACACACAGGACCTCTCCTACAAAAGGCCACCTCTCCAAGGTCAGGAAATGTAACGAACCTACTACATACATAGCAATAAAAACAGCACGTTAAGAAAAATGACATGACACAGAAACACGATCCAAAAGAAGGAACGAGATAAGAACTCAGAAGAAGATCTAAGTGAAGTGGAGATAGCCAATCTCCTCAACAAAGAGTTCAAGGTAATGACTGTAAAGATGATCAAAGAACTCAGGAGAAGAATGGACAACCAGAGCAAGAAGTTAGAATTTTTATAAAAAGAGTTAGACCATTAAAGGACAACAAAACAGAGGTGAGGAATACAATAATGGAAATGGAAATTACACTAAAAGGAAACTACTGTAGACTAAATGATACAGAGGAATGAATCAGAAAACTGAAGCACAGAGTACTGGCAATCACTGAAGATGAACGGTAAAACAACAGATTAAAATGAAATGAGGAAAGTTGAACAGACTTGTGAAACAACATCAAGTGTACTAATATTTGCATTATACTGGTCCCAGAAGCAAAAAGCAAAGAGAAAGCAGTGTAGAACATACCTGAAGACATAAGAGCTGAAAACTTCCGTAACCTGGGAAAGAAAACAGACATCCAAGTCCAGTAAACACAGTAAGGCCAAAACAGGATCAACCCAAAGAGGACTGCACCAAGACTCATTGTAATTAAAATGACAAAAAAAAATAAAGATGAAAAGACACTATTAAAAGGAGCAAAGGAAAAGCAACGAGTTACAAACATGGGAACTTGCATAAAGTTATCAGCTGACTTTTCAGGATAACCTCTGCAAGCCAGAAGGGAGTGGCCTGGTATATTTAAAGTCATGAAAGGGGAAAGCCCTATAACCAAAAATACTCTACCCAGCAAGGCTCTCCTTCAGATTTGATGGTGAGATCAAAGGTTTACAGAGAAGCAAAACTCAAAGAGCTCAGCATAAAAATTAGGAGCATAAAAACATAAACATAACATAACTGAAACATAACATAAACTGAAACATAAAATTAGGAAAGGAAACTCAAAGAGCTCAGCATAAAAATTAGGAACATAAAAACATAAACATAACATAACATAAACATAACTGAAACATAAAAATTAGGAAAGGAAACTTACTAAAGGATAAACCTCATTGGATAAGGCAAATATTCAACAAAGGTAGTAAATCAGCCATGTATACAGCTAATAGGAAGGATGAAAGAAAACAGTAATAAAATCATGTATATTCACAATAAGAAGTTAAGGGACTCATAAAACAAGTAGATGTAAAATATAAGGTCAAATTCAGTAACTGTGGGGGAGCAGAGTAACAATGCAGGGTTGTTAGTGTCCATGTGAAATTAAGAGCTCAGCAACTTAAATAATCACACACAGACAGAAAGAGAAAGACAAATACCGTATGCTAACACATATATATGGAATCTAAGGGAAAAAATGTCATGAAGAACCTAGGGGTAAGACGGGAATAAAGACACAGACCTACTGGAGAATGGACTTGAGGACCCAGGGAGAGGGAAGGGTAAGCTGTGACAAAGTGAGAGAGTGGCCTGGACATATATACACTACCAAACGTAAAATAGACAGCTAGTGGGAAGCAGCCACATAGCACAGGGAGATCAGCTCGGTGCTTTGTGACCACCTAGAGGGGTGGGATAGGGAGGGTGGGAGGGAGGGAGACACAAGAGGGGTGAGATATGGGAACATATGTATATGTACAACTGGTTCACTTTGTTATAATGCAGAAACTATCACACCATTGTAAAGCAATTATACTCCAGTAAAGGTATATTTTTAAAAAAAGGTCACAAATAACAAAGTTTACTGAGGATGTGGAGAAAGGGAAACTCTTGTACACTCTTGATGTGAATGTGAAGTAGTGCAGCTACCGTGGAAAGCAGAATGGAGGTTCCACAAAAAACTAAAAATAGAACTACCATAATATCCAGCAATTTCACTCTTGGGTATATCAGAAGAAAACAAAAACACTATTTCAAAAAAATAACTGCACACCAATGTTCACAACAGTGTTATTTGCCATAACCAAGATACAGAGTCAAACTAAGTGGTCATCAATAGGTTAGGGGATAAAAAATATGATGACTTCAGCAATAAATGAAATTTTGCCATTTGCAAGAACATGGATGGACTTGGAGGATATTATGCTTAGTAAAATAAGTTGAAGAGAAAACAAGCATGGTAGGTTATCACTTACATGTGGCATCTAAAAAATTGAATAAAACAACAACAAAAAAAACCAGACTCACAGATTAAAGAGCAGACTAGTGCTTAGCAGCAGGGAGAGACAGGGTGGAGGAGCAAAATAGTGGTAGGAGATTCTGAGGAAGAATCCACTATGTATAAAATCAATAATCTACAGTGACATACTGTATAGCATGCGGAAGAGAGCCACTTTTTATAATAAGTATAAATGGAGAAGAACCTAAACATTTATGAATCACTATGTTGTACCTCTGAAACTGATATAATATAAATTAACTACAGATCAATAAAATATAAAGTAGGAAAAAATAAAGGGGAGATACAGATTATTAGATAGAAATCAATGAAATAAACACACGTTTTGGAAATCAAGTAATTAAAAAACAACATATAAGACACAACATTGGCATTTGAAGTGTACAATCTATTCATTGAAAAGAAATCATTTAAGTGGTGAAAAATGGTACCCATTCTCACAATTTTGTGTATCTAAAATATGTTACAAATATTCACTCAAAAAGAAAGAAAATTTGGATTAACCCATTTTAGTATACAACTTTAATATCAAAGTCTCTATGTAAAATTGATTTGCATAAGTTCTGTTAGCCACTTCTAGTTTCTTTGTGATGTAAAATCTTTTAAAGCATAAAAATCAGCCTTTCTACATTATTCCATTAGACATACATAGAAGTTAAAAGAAATGAGAAGACAACAATCAACCAGGCAGGTGAATTTACTGAGATACAGTCATTCGTTCTCCCTCCTCCTTTTCTTTTCCTCCTTTTCCAGGTCTCTTTCCATTCCAATCAGGAAGAGTCTTGAGAGTTCTGAGAATATTTCTTTGAGGGCTTCAAATCACCATACTTACATCCTCTGCCACAACTACACACACGGGAACAAAAATAAACCTCTGCTATCTACTCATGTAGGAGGGATTCATGCAAAATAAACTCCTACATGGAGAACAACAGGTGAGTTTTCTACCTGTTCTTTATAATGTCCTTCCATTATAGTAAACCCCACACATTATGAGGCAGATGCGGTTATGTGAGCTTTTCCTTGAAGTCAAAAAACTTGCATTCATTTCAAGTACCTGGTGATCACAGGGTACAGCCAGGGAAGGTGCCATCCCCCTTGGGGGGAGGGTCGGTGAATGGGCTCCCGCCACCATGCACCTCCTGATGTACAGATTCTGGAGGAACAAAGGGCGGTCACACCGCACACAGCCTGTCAGGCTGTCGGGCCACTGGGCAACCCCATCAGCCTGGAAGTGCCCCATTAGTTGCTGAAAGCAAAACTCTATCCCCCCTGTGAAGCCAGGCCATTTGGGCCAGAGAGTCAGAGGGGACCAGTAATCAACTCCTCCTCTCTGCTCACCTCCTTGGGGTCACAGCAACCCCATCTCCAAACCCAAATCTGACCCTGCAGTGCCAAACTGGGAGTGGCAGGTGGGCTCTGCCGGTGCTTCAGCGCCCTCTGGAGGTTGTCTGCTCTAACGGCAACTCTCAGTCCTTCCTCCTCCTCCTTCCCTAGTCCTGGGGGGCTGCCTTGCCTCCTGCAGCTGCTGGCCTGATTTCATTCTTTTTTCTCCAGTTACAATGAAGTTTCTTACAGAGGTTTGGAATCTCTTGAAGAAGGAAGATCTTTTAGTCAATACACCTTAACCGTGAGAAGTTGGTTTCAAGAATGAACCCGAAATACTGTATTTTTCTCCTGAAGATTCCAAGGAGACACACTCAAGTTTTCTAAATCATAAGAAAAACCAAGGTAAATATGATATTCTGAGCCAGAGATGAAAAAGCCGTTTTTAGGACCCCCTCCTCGTGTCATGTGACCGGGATTTAAATCAATGAACTGGCACTGGTTTTTAAAGCACATGACCCAAATTTAAATCAATCAGCTGCTTACCTCTAACTCACGTGACTTGGCTTTGAATAGTAAGAAATGCAGAGGTATAAAAATGATGTTCTGAACAATAAATGGAAAAACAACATTTTAGAAAGTTTTTTTCTTTCCAAATGGACCATTCATTGCATATAGAATAAAGGATTCTTTTGTGGATTTCTTGAACTGTAAACACATACAATGTCTCCATTGGCTTGACTGACTTAGTTTTTTGGGTGTTTTTGTTGTTGTTGTTAACATCTTTATTGGAGTATAATTGCTTTACCATGTTGTGTTAGCTTCTGCTGTATAACAAAGTGAATCAGCTATTCGTATACATATATTCCCATAACCCCGCCCTCTTGCGTCTCCCTCCCACCCTCCCTATCCCACCCTTCTAGGTGGTCACAAAGCACTGAGCTGATCTCCCTGTGCTATAAGCAGCTACTTCCCACTAGCTACCTATTTCACCTTTGGTAGTGTATGCCACTCTCTCACTTCATCCCAGCTTACCCTTCCCCCTCCCTGTGTCCTCAAGTCCTTTCTCTACATCTGTGTCTTTATTCCTCTGCAGCCACTCCTGCTAGGGATGGATACTTCCTTTTATGCTCAGGGAAATCCCCTAGTTTGAATATGATTTGAGTTTGATCCTGTGAAACCATCAGAACTTCCCACCAGAGATAAATGGGGAGATCCTGGCCTTTATTAGTATGCACGGTGAACACAGGTGTCCTGGCTGTACTTGCCAACCCTCCTATTTTACCCACCTATTTTTATCCACCTTCCTCCCTGTGAGTACCTTTGACTAACCCTGAGCTCAGACTCCTGACCTATTACAGTGACTTTGTCAGTCTTTCTTTAAAAATGGACAGGTAGGGCTTCCCTGGTGGCGCAGTGGTTGAGAGTCCGCCTGCAATGCGGGGGACACAGGTTCGTGCCCCAGTCCGGGAGGATCCCACATGCCGCGCAGAGGCTAGGCCCGTGAGCCACGGCCGCTGAGCCTGCGCGTCCAGAGCCTGTGCTCCGCAAAGGAAGAGACCACAACAGTGAGAAGCCCGCTTACCGCAAAAAAAAAAAAAAAGGACAGGTAATAAAATGAATTTAACCTAGAAGCAGCAGCTCACTAAGGGAAATAAAATCATCAGAAGTTATCTAATCACAGCCACAGCCATCCAGGGCTCTGTCTTATCTGCTGGGTCATAAGAATGGGACCTTCCTAAACTTGAAGGACATCCAATCAAATAAGTAAAGGTGTCGCTCACCTCTGGCTCTCGGAGGGATTGCTAGGCAGTCTACCCAGTGTATACTAACTGCAAAACACTGTCATGGTTTTCAAACACCTATGTTCCAGGAAAGCTTTTTGGGGTACATGGGGAAGGTTTCTCTTTGACATCAAGCAAAAAATAAATCACCAAGCTCTTTGAGCACAGGGGTTCTTAAGAGGGCAGTAGAAGGAAGGAATGGACAGAACAGATGATCTCTGAAGTGAAGCTCGTTTTTCTAAAAGAGTAGGATTTAGTCTCAGTTTAAGGAGAACACTTTTAAATAGCTGGGACAGCTCCAAACTGTACTTTAGGGAACGAGTCCTTCAAAAGAACAGTGCTTTAAAAGTCCTGGCAAGGGAGCAAGTGGATGAAGAGTTGGTTTTGCATAGTTGTGAACAAGGAGTAAAGAAGCAGAGGTATCGCTGACTAAACGGCCCTGAGATCCTATGACATCAATGGGTCAGTTGCAGGGGGCAGGGGGTGTGGGGGGCGATATTTCTCTCTCAGCGTTTCCCAGGGCAGCCACCCCTCCCTACCCCACCCCCCTACTCCCTTCACCCTTCCTCCCTCCACTGTTGGGTCCCCAGGGACAGCACTTCTTAAGCTGGAGCGCACAGGCACCATCTCTGCAGTCTGGATTCTTCCTGGAGCCTGACAAGTTCTGGGACAGGAAGGCAGGTCTGCAAGGCCGCTGGGGTGCAGTCGGACCTGGAGGCCTGGAGGGGAACTGGAGCCCTGAAGCCCACCCACATCCTTGAAGCCGAGGGAGGAACACATCCTCCTAACAGTACTTCTCAGGGCTCAGCGTGCTCCCCACCCGACGGTGATCCATACTCACCTGAGGCAGCAAGGACTGCCTCTAACTGGCCCCCTCGATTCCGCCTTAAGGGTCCTCACACACGTGTGATAGCGCAGGCCCCGGATCTCTTTAGTCAGCTGAGGCCAGTGCTGCAGGGGTCCCTCCACTCCCATCCCCCAGCCCCTCCCTCTGGTACTTCATCTAATAGAAGAAAGAGCACAAAGGAATTGGCTGAATCAAGGGACCTGGGAGCCTGGGTATGAGTTTGCAGACCGAGAACCTAAGGCGCAATTACATATTATTGGAAACTCTTGTGGAGTGTGTGGGGCGCTTAGGAGGCTGAGAGGCTGAGTCGACCTGGTGAGTCCAGCCCCAGGACACCACGCAGCCCCGCCCCCCTTTCCCTGCCATCAGACAAGGGATGCCACAACTCCAGCTGGGACTCTGCATTTCTCCCTCCCTGATTCTCCTCCAGAAGAGCAGGTGGCCCCCCTCCGAGGGCAGGGGCAAGACAACGGACCAAGTCCCCCTGCACTTAGGTGCTACTGGAAGCTCTTCCTGAACAGCAGTGCTGGCTTGGAGCGAACCCGTGCACCGCCAAAGTTGGTCTCGTCCTGCAGCTGAGGGACGCAGGCTTTAAGTCAGCTGCCTTGGCTTTAAATCGATCAGGCACCCCCTTTAAGTCAGGTGACCCGACTCTAAATCACTGTGTGCCCCTCAAACCTGCAACTTCAAAAGTTGGGAACTTCACTTTGATCCCAGCAGCTCACGTAGCTGAACGCACACTGTATAGTCACCCCCCAAGCCTGGCTTAGAGGCAGGGTATAAGGTAAGGGGATGGGCGTGCACTCATGGATGAGGGTGTACTTCATGTACCAGAAGGGTCTAGGTACTCTGGGGTACAGCGAGCAGTGCACGATACAGCAGCTCCCTGGCAAAGCTGGGGATGCACAGGGAGAGCAGGCACACCCATGCATGCCGAGGGTCCAGGACAGGAGCTGGGGCACAGCCAGCTGGGAGGGTGTGAAAGCGGAGGATCTGAGCCTTCTTGAGAAAGGCGGACACAGAGGATGGATGAGAAACAAAGGCCAGATGAAACATGGATTTGAAAAAAACACCCTGCTCTGGAAATTGGGGTGAGGGGCACCCCAGATTTGAGTCTTCTTACTCCCTAGTACCTAGTGCTTTGGCCTTTGCCCAATTACATATAAAATTTACTGATAATATCTAACCCACAGAATACTGCATTTGTAGTGGTATTGCGTGTTAATGTTTCTATAGTGGAATAAACTTTTCTACAAGAAAAATGTACACTATCTGAAATAAATTAAAACCCCTCTTTATAAAGTACTATATCCGACTTCCCTGGTGGCGCAGTGGTTAAGATTCTGCCTGCCAAAGCAGGGGACATGGGTTTGAGCCCTGGTCAGGGAAGATCCCACAGGCCATGGAGCAGCTAAGCCCATGCGCCACAACTACTGAGCCTGCAGGCCACAACTACTGAAGGCCGCACGCCTAGAGCCGGTGCTCCACAACAAGCGCAGCAACAGAAGCCACCACAACGAGAAGCCTGCACACCGCAACAAAGAGTAGCCCCCGCTCGGGCAACTAACGAAAGTCCGCGCATAGCAATGAAGACCCAACGCAGCCAAAAATAAATAAATAAATAAATAAAATTTTTTTAAAGAAAGTACTATATCCTTCTGTACAACTTCTCTGGGAAGAACAGAGAGATGGCATGGTAGAGTGAGAAAGACCAATATTTAGTGCACATTTCTCATGCAGGTGCTCTGCTAGCTCAGATACATTTCTTCACACTTTACAAAGGAGGAAATAAGCTCAGAGAGGTTTAGTAATTTTACCAAAGCCAAACAGCTATTGAGTGGAAGAACCAGGATCTGAACCAAGTCTGTTACCTTCAAAGCCAAGTCCTCATCACAACAAAACTCAATTAATATTTACATTTATCAAATTACATTGAAAACTGGGGAGTTCTTGGCACAATCCTGAATAAGAGTGAGAAAGAAAGAAATAGCATTGTTCCTACAGTCAGCCAAAAGTTTTGGAGCAGCTGCTAGATACCTGGCCCTTTTTGGGGTTCAGCAGTGATCACGACAGGAAGAATCCTGCTTTCATGAACCATGTAGTGGGGAGGAGAGACGGGTGCAACTTGGGTGAGGGATTTCACCTTGCTGGGCCTCTGTTTTCTCATCTGGAAAATAGGACGGGTGTTCCTCATTTTGTGGGATTGTCCAGCCCTCACATTCTCTGATTCCATAAGAAGCATTTGTTTTCCTGTTTCTTTAAAATTCATTCAGGCTGTGAGCCGTGATGAATGTTGTTAGCTGCTCCCCAAAGCACTCTATTCCCACTCTTTTCCTGTGATCAGGTCTTTCCCGAAACATGACTCACAATCAAATCAAGTCACAGAACCTAAGGGGCACCCAGGACAAGACTTCCAACCCTTGCTTCTCAGAAGCTTTGTGGTCTACCTGCCACGTAAACTTAACTCACCTGGCACAAAGTGGCCATCCCTGGTTTCACATCAACATGATCTCAAGCACAAACCTCCTCGTTTTTCCATTTTGTCTTTAAGATACTTGTTGAAACAACTGCACAAATATGACAAAGATATAAAATCAGACATCTGCCCCCAGTGCCTACTAATAAATGATTTTCTTGCATTTTAATGATAAAGATAGAACATTTCAACATTCTGCTGCCCTTATTTGTCATTTTTGTTGGTATTTCTATTGAATACATCTTTCAATATTTTAACAATGGAACATTTATTTAGGTTGTTGCGGACACAGCCTTTGGTGGTAAAGGTGTTGTTGTTATATTTCTTTTATGTTTCCTTTAAAAATCATTATCCTGTTTAAATAGATTAAGTCAGTTCTATAGGCATTTATTTTATGATATTGATGAAATGAATACATGGAGGGTAGTAGTACAAGTTGATTGGACATGAGAATCTCTATTAGCACAGTTAAGTATAAATATTATCTATATGTAAACCAAAGTACATGCCGAGTGAGATTCTCCGACTCTTTTTCACTGTCTGCCCCTCAAGACTGTGAGAAATGGAATATTTCTTGCCATCTCAGTAAACAATGGATGTCACAGTCATCAGCACTTGCAGCCCTCCAGTGTGAGCCGCGGGCTCTGAGGAGCTCAGGATATGCAAATACAGAATGCAGGTCCCAGAGAGCTGAGGTGCATATGAAAGGAAGGATTTCAGTGAGCCCAGACTCTGGCATCTTCGCATACAAAGAAAAGTGCTACATTCCTCACGTTGGGAGAGCTGGTTTTCCTTAGTTAACAATCACCTTTTAATGTTCCCCATCACCTGCGCCAGTCGCCTGCCCTGTCCCCTCCCCCCGGTACTTTAGCTCAGGGAGGAAGGAGCGCAGAGGGACTCGGCTGAATAAGGGGCCTGCGAGCCTCGGGAGGAGTGTTCAGCCGCTTTCCCCGCAGTCAGGAGGAGGGGCGCTGACGCTGCAGCCGGACCCTGCGCCTCCCTTGCCCCGTTTCCCTCAGGCCGACCCCCTCCCCACGCCCCCCCATGCCCCGCGAGCCAGGCCGAGGGCATGGGCAAGAAGAGGGACCCAAGTGCCCCGGGACCAGACGCTGGGGGCCACTCTTTCTGCACAGCGGCGGGTGGCAGCGAACCCCTGCCCCTCATTAGCTGGTCTTGCGCTGCCGCCAGGGCACTGGACCAGGCGGAGGGTCGGCGCCCACTTACCCGGCCTGCTGTCCCCACGACTGTCGCGGCTTCGGCCGCCGGGGCTCCTCCAGAGCCGGCAGCCTCAGTGAGGCCGCACTCCCCTCGGGCTCCGGGGCAGTTCCGTGACGGAGGAGGGAAGAGACCCCGAGCTGCGGGAGTTCCAGCTCTGCGGAAACGCGTGCTCATTTCTGGGCTTAGGGGGTGGGACCGCTCTGCCCCGAGGCCTTCCGGGAGCAGGGGTGGTGCCGGGGGAGGGAGCAGCCAGGAGCGCAGGGCCCCGTCGGGGTCCTGGAGGGGCGGCGCGACCTCGGGGCCCCGCCCACTGTGACCGCGGTCCAGGCCTTTTTCCTGGAATCCTACACAAAAATGTTAGAAAGATACAAGGTCTATAGTAAAGATTCACAAAGGATTGTTGCTGCTGTGCTTAGTATCCTATTAAAGGTGTAAAATCCATAAAACACTTTAAGTTCAAAATTAAATATGAATTTTTACCTTTCTAATTACATCTCTGCTATTCACAATTGTAGTTAATGAATCAGAGACTGTGGCATCACTAGTTAGAAATGAGCTTGTTAAAAAAATAGAACTTAAAAAAAAAATAGAACTCAGGCCAACCGGACCTACTGAATCACAATCTGCACTTTTACAATCTCCCCGGTGTACTTGTGTACCCATGAATAGTGGAAAGGTACATTTGTACCTCGACATGTCTTTTCTGTCTGAGAAATACACACATTTTATTCAGTTTGATATAAATAAAACAGTCAAAAATGCATATGCCTGTGTTGAAACCATAATTTTATCATTTGTTTTCCAGTTAAGTATAGTCTCTATACTGGTTTTGTGGATCACATGCCATACTCTTTTCTTGTAGTTAGAAATAAGGTAGAGAAAGTTACCTTGTAACATATATATATATATATATATATATATATATATATATTAGTGGATAATTGAAAACATTCTTCTAAATTAAAACCAGTTCTCTTAACTTGCTGTTTTCTTCTTGGGTCACATTATGAACTCTTCCCGTGGTCACATGGCATGTGTACCTTTAATTTCAGGGACTCCTGACATTCCAGGATATGGCCATAGATTTCTCTCAAGAGGAGTGAGAATGCCTGGACCAGGATCAGTGGGAATTATACAGGGATGTGATGTTAGAGAAGTATAGGAACCTGCTCTCCTTGGGTGAGGACACCTTCCTTCCAGAATTCCTTATCCAACCACAGTGTTTAGAGTCCTTCATCTGTAGAATGTCTCCTGGAATCTTCTGCTTCCTACAATAAGGTTTCGATTTGCAACATTTCAGGAAAGATTGGGAGTTTGTGGATATAATTTATCTTATTCTTTTAAAATTGCAGCCACCCTTTTAATATACCTTGTAACTACTTGGGATGTGTCTATATGAACTGTGTACTATATGCTTCTGTTATAGTCCTTACAATATTTTATTGTCTTATTTTCTGTAACAATTTTCCATGGATTCTTTGGGCTTAAGGTATATTAAAAGGGAGACTGTGATTCTGGGACTTCCCTGGTGATGCAGTGGTTAAGAATTCGCCTGCCAATGAAGGAGACACCAGTTCGATCCCCGGTCCGGGAAGATCCCACGTGCGACAAAGCAACTAAGCCTGTGGGCCACAACTACTGAGCCTGCGTGCCACAACTACTGAAGCCGGTGTGCCTTGAGCCCGTGCGTCACTTATTTTTTAGAGAATAAAACCACCTCTGAGTGATTAAAATTTAGACCAGCTAGTCAAAATGCTTTATCACTTGTTCTTCTAAAACACTGATCAACGGAACAAGTTTTACTAGGGATAACAGTGTAATTGTATTCTGGAGTTCATATCGGCAATATGGTTTATGACGTTGATGCTGGATCACGACATTTCAATGGTATAACTGCTATTAATTATCTGTTTGTTCAACGATTCAAGTCTCACGTGATCTGAGTTCAGACTGGAGTCATCCTGGTTGCTTTCTGTCTATTGCAGATTTCTTCCAGTATGAAAGACCAAGAGCAATACGGCTTACTTTACAAAAGGTCTGCAAACTAAATGATGATAGAATCTACATTCAATTAATTTATTCATACCTTACTCTATAACTGGGTTTGTTACAGTTGCAGAGCCCGGTAATTATGTAAAACTGAAACCTTTATCTGCATGGGTTCAAGTCTTCTTCCTAAGAATATGTTTATAATCAACATTCTTTCACAAATTACCCAATTTAATTCACCATAGCATTCCTCATATTAACTAAATGGAAAATCCTAGGCTGTATACAAATCCAGAAAGGGCCAAAAATCATCAGCCCCCATGGATTATTACAACCCATTGCTGAGGCATTCAAATTACTTATTAAAGAACCACTATGCCCATCAACATCATCAATTTATATATTATTGCCCCAATGCTAGCCTTAACCCTGGCTCTCACAACATGAATTCCTCTCCCGTATCTTATCCACTACTTAATATAAATGTAGGCATACTATTTATATTAGCCATATCACACCTAGCCATTTATTCCATCCTCAGATCCGGATGGGCTTCACATTCAAAATACTCATTGGAGCTCTAGGGACAGTAGCACACACAATCTCATATGAAGTAATGTAGCAGTTATTCTATTCTCAGTCTTACTGATAAATGGATCATTTACACTTTCAACAGTAATTAATACACGAGAACACCTATGACTAATTTTCTCCTGACCCCTACCCAGAATTTGATTATGTCCATAGTAGCAGAAATCCAATGAAGTCCCACTTGATTTAACAGAAGTAGGATCAACGCCTGTATATGTCTTCAATGTAGAAAATGTAGCAGGCCCATTCACCCAGTCCTTCCTAGAGAATATGTCAATTTCCTTATAATAAACATTTCCACAACAATCTATTTTTAGGAGCATTCGACAGTCCCTAGGTGCCAGAATTATATACAGCCCAAGTTATCATTAAAACACATCTAACAATCTCCTTTCTATGAATTTGAGCATCCTACCCACAATTTTGATATGATCAATATATACATCTCTTATAAAAAGTTTTTTTTATTACTAACATTAGCCCTATGCATATGAGTTTTCACTGTCTGTCATCATACCAGGCAACCCACCACAACCTTAAGAAATATGTCTGACAAAAGAGTTACTTTGATAGAGTAAATCATAGAGGTTTCAATGCTTTTGTTCCTGGAATTGAATTCTTCCTAAGAATTTTACATTCCCCATGCCACCACATTACACCACATGCTATATAGTAAGGTTCTCTAAGTAAGCTTTAAGCCCATACCCCCAAAATGTTGTCGTATATCCTTCCTGTACTAATAAACTCTCATTGTTTTTACTATCATTCTACTGACCCTTATCTCAGGAAATATAATTATACAACAAGCTCACACTGGTTAATGGTATCCCCATTCTAATAAAAAACACGAACCCATAAGCTACAGAAGCATCCAACAAATATTTCCTAAAACGATCCACCACATCAATACTACTTATAATGGCTATTATCATTAATCTAATATACTCTGGTCAAAGAACACAAAGAATAACAAAAATCTTTAATCCAGCAGCATCCACCCTCATGACAATCGCCCTTGTCACAAAAGTAGGACTTTCCCATTTCACTTCTGAGTGCCTGAAGTCACACAAGGCATCCCATGAACAGCAGGCCTGATGCTATCAGCCTGACAAAATTTCTCCCCTGTCAGTTTAATATCACATGTCACCGTCCATCAAGCTAAATATACTATTAATCATATTGATATTATAAATCATAGCTGGAGGCTGAGGCAGATTTAGCCATACTCACCTGGAAAAAATTACACCCTCCTCATCAATTGCCCATATAGGATGAATAACAGCTATTATAAAGTATATTCTAATTATAACAATCCTAAACATACTAATTTATATCATAACAACACTCTCTTCTTATTATTTATACCCAGATCATGTACTACAAGAGTATCATTATCACATACATGAGATAAAACACCTCCCATCACAATCCTTTTCCTCACCATTATAGTATCATTAGGACATCACCCATCACTATCAGGGTTTTTACCCAAATGAATAATTATTCAAGACATAACAAAAATGACAACATCATTCTACCAATACTAATAGCCATCATAGCAGTCCTCAGCATATATTTTTACTTGCAGCTAACATACTCCACATCACTAACTATATTCACTTCATTAAAAACACAAAAACAAAACAATTTGAACATACAAAGAAATAACCTTCCTATCATTACCAATCATAATACCCACACGATTACTACACACAACACCCATTCTGTCGGCGCTGCACTAGGAATTTAGGTTAGTTCAGACCAAGAGCTTTCAAAACCTTAAACAAGTAAAATTTACTTAATTCCTAAAAATGAAGATTGCAAGACTTTACCTTACATCAATTGAATGTAAAGCAAACATTGTAATTAAGCCAAATCTTTACGAGATTGATGAGTTTTAACCCCAGGAAACTCTAGTTAACAGACAAATCCTCTAGTCAACTGGCTTCAGTCTATTTCTCCTTCATTTGAGAAAGAAAAAAAAGGCAGGAAAATCATGGGCAGAATTGAAGCTGCTTCTCTGAAGTTACAATTCAATTTGTTGATTCACCACAGGGTTTGCGAGAAAGAGGGTTCAGTCTCTGTCCTTACATTTACAGTCTAATGCTAGGTCAGTCATTTTACCTCAGTTCATACACTGCTGATTATTTTCAACAAATCACAAAGATATCTGCATTTTATATTTACTATTTGGTGCTTGCGCTGGAGTAGCAGGCAGCACCTTCAGTATATTAATCCAGGCTGAGCTATGTTAACCTGGAACGCTACTTGGAGATGCCCAAATCTGTAAGGCAGTCATAACAGTCCCTGCACTTATAATAATTTTCTTTATAGTTGTACCCATTATGATTGCAGGGTTTGAAAACTGACTTGGGCCACTAATAAAGGTAGCATTTCCCCAAATAAATCATATAAACTTTTGACTACTTCCCCTATCATTCTTACTCCTACTCATATCACCAATAGTAGAAGCTGGTTCTGGTACCAGTGGAATCCCATATTCAGCTCTAGCCTGCAATCTGACCCACGCAGGAGCCTCAATCGACCTAACCATTTCCTCCTTACATTTAGCAGGTGTCTCTTCAATTCTTGGTGCTATTATTTTTATTACTGTAGTCTTTAACACAAAACCAGCAGTCACATCCCAATACCAAACACCAGTATTTGTTTAATCTTTCCCAACTATAGCCATATTACTATAATTACCAGTGTCAGTCCGAGCAGCCAGAATTGCCATACTGTTAAGAGATAGAAATCTCAACACTACTTTCTTTGACCCTTCAGGAGGAGACCGAATCCTATACCAACACCTATTTTGATTCTTTGGTCACCCTGAAGTCTGTATTCATGGCCTACCAGGGTTTGTCATAAACTCACATATCATTACATACTATTTAGGACAAAAAGTGCCTTTCAGCTATTTGGGAATAGTATGAGTCATGTCCACTGGCTTTTTAGGATTTCTCTTGTGGGCCCATCATATGTTTACCATAGGGATAGCTGTCAACTCGGGAGCATACTTTGCATCAGCTACTGTAATTACTTCTACCCCTACAGGAGTAAAAGTATCTAGCTGATTAGCAACTCTCTCTTTAATTTTTCTTTTCTTTTTTTTCTTCTTTTGGCTGCGTTGTGTCTCGGTTGCTGCATGTGGGCTTTCTCTGCTTGCGGTGAGCGGCAGCTACTCTTCGTTGCAGTGCACGGCCTTTTCTTTGCAGTGGCTTCTTTTGTTGCAGAGCAAGGGCTCTGGCACGTGGGCTCAGTAGTTGTGGCTCGCGGGCTCTAGAGGGCAGGCTCAGTAGTTGTGGCGCATGAGCTTTCTGCTCCGCAGCATGTGGAATCTTCTGGGACCGGGGATCGAACCCATTTCCTCTGCATTTGCAGGCGAATTCTTAACCACTGTGTCACCAGGGAAGTCCCTGATTAGCAACTCTTCACAGAGGTAATATTGTATGACATCTCACTCTATTATGAGTTTTAGGCTTTATTTCCCTTTTGACAGTAGGTGGTTTGACAGGAGTCATCTTAGCCAACTTATCCCTGGACATTGTCCTCTAAGATACACACTATGTAGTAGCACACTTCCATGACATAATGTCCATGGGAGCAGGCTTCACTATTAGAGGAGTCTTCCTACATGGATTCCCACTATTATCAGCTTATACACTTAACTCAGCAGTAGCAAAAATTCACTTCACAGGTATATTTGTAGTAGTAAATATGACTTCCTGCAGCAATTCCTTAGCCTCTCAGGGAGGTTACTACATTACTCTGAGAACCCTGAGGCACACACAACATGAAATATTTTGTCTTTAGGCTCATTCATCTCAGTAGCAGCAGTAATGCTAATAATCTTCATACTGTGAAAAACATTTATGTCCAAACCAGAAGTCTCAGCAGTAGAAACTGTGACTCCTCACCTAGAATGGTTGCACGGATGCCCTCCACATATCCTATGTTTGAAGATCCTACCTATGTAAATGTAAAATAAGGAAGGACTCAAGTCCTTTCCAAGCAGTTTGAAGCCAAAAGCATAACAATTATGCCTTTCTCAATAAATGAGATAAAAGTAAAAATTGATGTAAATTTTTCAAAGTTAAATTATAGGCTAAAATAGTGTATATCATGAAGGCATATCAATTTCATCTAGGCTCTCAAGATACAATATCACCGATTATGGAAGAACTTTTACATTTTCATCACACACATTAATAGTGTTTTTAAAAGAAGTTCTCTAGTCCTCTATATTATTTCACTAATATTGACAATTAAACTAATTCATATATGTACAATAGATGCACAGGTAGGGAAAATGTGAACAATTTACCAGCCATTATTGTAATCTTAATTGCCCTATCAGCATTGTGAATCCTTTACATGATACATGAAATCAATAACTCTTCCCAAACCATACAAACTATGGGTCAGTAATGATACTGATGCTACAAATACACAGATTATGAAGATTTAAATGTTGACTCCACTGTAATCCCCACATCAGAGCTAAAACCAGGAGAAGAATGACTAATAGAAGTCAACAACACAGCAGTATAGAGATAGTCATTGAATATTAGTTTTATCTGAAATTGTTGTACACTCCTGAGCTGTTCCTTCTTAGGCCTAAAAAGAGCTGCTATCCCAGGACGCCTAAATTAAAGAATCTTAATACCGACAGGACCAGGCCTATGTTGTGGACAATGGTCAGTAGAGGTCGTTTTCCTGAGTTCAAAGACAGGACAGAGGGATATGGCTGAGATATGGGGTGAATCTGGAGCCCATGAGGATGTACTGTCCGAGCTCCAGGATAGGAATGGGCCTCTGGGGTCCCAGGCCACCCACCGCGCCCTCCCGAGCAGGATCTTGGCAACATTCCCTGTCAGTGATGAGGCAGCCCTAGCACTTGTCATGCCCCAATGCTGTGTCCTATGTGGGTCCCATGCTCTTGGGACCACACCCACACTCTGCAGGTCCATGCTGCAGGGTCCTTTGTGCCTCAGGAGTAGAGACCACACAGCAAGCAGTTCCCTCCCCAACCAGCAGGAGGAGGGGAGGAGAGCAGGGGCACCAGGGGAATCTCACTCAGACAACAACACCCCAGTGGTGCCAGCGGGGCCAGTGATGATGCAGATGAGGCCCAGGCCAAGAGATGGAACCAGAGGACCCAAAACGCAGCTGGTCAGGTCCTGGCTCATCTGCACCCCGGACACCTTTGTCCCTCATACACCCCCTTCCTCATACACCCGCTACTTAAATGCAGATTCTTCAAATACAAACAGGCAGAGCTTCAGACTGAAAGTCAGCTCTTCCAAAGTGAGCCATCAGCAAACACTGCAGGATTCCACTCCAGTGGGTGCCCTGGAGTCGACCACTCAGGGACTGAAGTGGATATTGGTGCCAGGGGCAGTGGGAGGGAACGGGGAGTGAGACTTTCATGGTTGTGGAATTTTGGTTTTGCAAGATGAAAAGTTCTAGGGATGGTGGTGACGGCTCCATGAGAAAGTGAATAGATCTGATGCCTCAGAAACGTGCACTTAAAATGGTGACGATGGTAAAGGGTATGTGACGTGCGTTTTATTTCACTTAAAATAAATTCTTAAAATAATGTCTTGTTAATTGAGATTCCATTTCGACTCCCCCTCATCACAAATGTCGGAGGCCCAGACACAGTCCCCTATCTTAGGGGCCATCACGGTACCCTCACAGAGCACGTGGGAGACCATTCTTGGGGGGGAGCTAGTCTGTGCTCACCTGACCTCTGTCCAGGGGGACCCAGGCAGTGGTGACCCTCATAGATTAGACATATGATATGATATGATATTAATATGATACCACCAAGTGTTGTCACTCACCAGAACACAGAGCAGCAACACACTCAAACATGCCTGACCTCATATGAATGTGAGAAGATTAAGAGAAGAAAAGGTACCACAGGTTAATCAGGGCAACACACTTAATGCAGAGGTTGGAAATCTCAAAGGGGAAAAGAAACACTGCAGGCAAAGAGCACATATGGGGCCTCCCCGTACATGTGATCCTGACCCATGCAGATGTGGTGAGACCCACACAATCCCCACACTCTTTACCTGGGGTCGCACATCCACACTCACCACGGTGACCCCACCTCCCCAGACCCTGCACCTAAAGTCACACGTTCTCTCTCAACAGGTGACCCATTGTACCCAGACCCCTCCACCTGAGTCACATGTCCACAGTCCCAGAGTCAACCGCCCTCCCCAGACTCACCGACCTGGGGTCACACGTGCACAGTCTCCAGGGTGACCTCACCTCCCCAGACCCTGCACCTGGGGGACATGTCCCCTTGATCAGAACACCACGGCTCTGCTGGTGGCTCCCCTACTGTGGAAACAAGCTGGGCTCCTGGAACCTCCTGGGATGGGAAAAAGTGGCAGGTGGGTCTCCTCTCCCCACACTTGTCCCAGAGAAGTCCTCCTCTTTTCCCTTTGGTTCTGTTGATTTTACCTGTTTTTAAAGCTTTCATGCTAGAGGTGAACACACTTCCTTGGTTCTGGCAGGCTCAGTCCTTTCTTGTCTCACATACTTGTTGAGATAATTCACAGGACAGCAGGGCTGAAAGCCGAGGGGCAGCTCTGGATGCTTCTGAGTACGGACGGTAGACTGGAAGGAGAGCTCAGCAGCAGCCTCAGCTGTTACCCATCAGCCTTTTGCCCAAACTGCGTGCCCTGCAATCAATTCACCAGCTAAACCTGCCTCCCTACGCACCATGCACATGATGGTGAATTGGAATTATTGCCAGGTAGCCCTCCTGCGGATTCTCCACAAGCCCCAGGGAAGGTTAACCTTGCAGGGATTAAGACTAAGGCCCCGACCATAGCACTGACCCTTGGGAGGACGAGGTAACCACACTCAGAAGAGAGGCTATTACTTAGACAAGCCCACCTCAGCTCCAGACCCCAGACATCTAAGCACTGACCTTCAGATGCAGGCACGGAGCTTCCCAGTACTGAGGCCAGGCCAGGTTTCTACCCAGGTTCCCATAGTCCTAGCGTGCACAGAAAATGTTCAGGTCTAAATCTTCTTATTATAGACAACACACGGTCAGCTCTAAACATAATCAGTAGGCAGGACATGCAGAGGTCTAAATCTACCGTGTAGACAGAACTTGATCGTGTTTAAACTAGCTTAGGGCTGATCTCATAGGAGGTACAGATCACACACATGGGTCTCTCATCTTTGGACACCCACATCAGGAAACTGAACAAAATCTTTGTCATTAAACATTTCAACAGGCAAAACAGAAATGTTACCAGTATCTCTGGTCACCTGATGGTCAGGATCCATGGGTGAGCCACGAACTTCTTAGAGTGCAGCCCAGTCTGCTGCCAGGATAGACAAGAAGTGGCCTGATTCCAGCCTCCCAGGCTTCCAGAAGGAGGCAGCCACACTGGAAGCCCAGGCAGGACAGTCCTGCATGGTCCGGGCCGGGAGATCCGGTCTGTCCATTCCATTGGCCGATTCCGGGCGGGGCGCTCAGGGCCGCTGAGAGCCCTGCACTCAGGTCCTGCTTCCCTGCAGCATGTGCGTGTGTGTGTGTGTGTGTGTGTG
Source organism: Stenella coeruleoalba (assembly GCF_951394435.1). Lineage (NCBI taxonomy): Eukaryota > Metazoa > Chordata > Mammalia > Artiodactyla > Delphinidae > Stenella > Stenella coeruleoalba. The sequence goes on along the minus strand of NC_137151.1, from coordinate 33,173,734 downwards.
TGCGTGTTTGTGTGTGTAGAGGGGGTGGTGGCTGATGGCTCCCATGGCTCCCGTCCCGGGCACCACGCTGTGTTCGAGGGGAGGCACGGGGAGAGGTAGGGGCACAGAAGCCGTTGGAGAGGAGAGCCCACCGCGGAATTCCTTGCACACTGGCTCGCCCCACCTGGTGATCCGTCTGCCCATCGTGGGCCGCATGTCACCTCCCAGCTCCCACCCCCGAGGGCAGGGCTCATGCTCTTTCAACAGCACAGGGTCTCACATGAAGGAGAGCCAGTGGGGACTGTCACGTCCCAACTCTTGATGCTGAGTTTGGGAGAATGAACCCCCTTGACTGGGCGATGGGACCCTGTGAGGAAAGAGGTGGCGGCCCCATCCAAGTCAGGGCCTGGCTGAGAGATGGAAACACAGGAGCCAAGTGCAGAGCCTGGAGGCCAGGCCAACAGGAGGGGCACCCCCAGCCTTGGCCGGGCTCTCCAACTGTGACATTGTAGCTTGAGGTGACCTGGGGCAGGTGACTGAATGTAATGGGGGCCTAAACTGGACCCTGAATGTGGCTTAAAGAAGGTGTGAAGGATGTTACTGAGACAGTGACAGTCATTGGAAGACAGACTCTGTGTCAGGACATCCTGCTCCATCCATTTAAATCCCTGAGATCTGTGACCTTTACGTGACTACGTAGGATTGTTAGAGCAGCTGCGTGTGGATGTATCTGCAAGTGGTTCCAGCAAACACACAGTTGTGCACACAGGCAGGCACAGCACACACACAAACATATGCAGGTGCACAGCACAAATATATTCACACACTAGCATATGAACACACATGCACACATATGCCCATGCACACACTAACGTGTGCAAGTGCATATACCTATGCACATGCACAGCATATGTACGCAAACAGGCACATGCACACGCATAGCACACACACAGGGAATAAAGTGAATCCGTAAAGCATTAAGTCCTGAACACAAGTGAAGCTGACATGTATTTTTCCCTTTTCTTAGTTTTGATGTTTTTCACAATAAAAAGTTTAAGAAAAAAGTTAATGGCAAATGACTTTTGATTCATAGGAGTTTCTGACGTTATTCCACAAATATTATGACAGGAGAAATGAATGTAGATATTACATGTGTCCACTAATAGAGGAATGGAGAATAAAAACATGGTCCATCAATACAAGGGAATGTTATTCAGCCTAAAGAGGAAGGCAATTCTGACACAGGCTGCAGCAGGGATGAACCTTGAGGGCATTATGCTCAGTGATGTAAGCTAGACACAAAAAAACAAACAGTGCTTGATCCACTCATACAAGTCCCCTAGAGCAGTCGGAAACATAGAGACAGAAAGTAAGATGTTGAGTGCCAGGGGCTGAGGGAGGGACAATGGGGACTGAGTGTTTAATGGTGACTGTTTCAATTTTGCAAGATGAAAAATTTCTGGATGATGATGGCAGTCAGGTTTGCACAACAGTGTGAATTACTTCTTGACCCTGAAATGTGCACTTAAAAATGGTTAAGATAGTAAAGTTTATGTTTTGTGTATTTGACCACAATTTTCAAAACTTTTTAAAAAACAACAGGAAGTAGTCCATGAATACCACAAGATGCACAACTTCACTAACAACCGAGGGATTAAAACCATAAGAAAACGACTGTGCACACACCTACCAGAATGGCAGACATGAAGACACAGTATCAACTATCAGCAGGATGTGGAGCAATGGAAAGCCTGGTGCACAGCGGGGTATGCAACCACTCGTGAAAGAATCGGGCCTCAGAGAGTGAAGTCCATGCACACAGACCCACAGTGTTCCTCCCAGCTGAACACAAACCCCCCAGCCCTGCACCATGACTCACGAACATGGACTCTGCAGCCACAGGAGCCAAACCATAAAGAACCTGAAGGCCATCACAAGCGGATGCAGAAATAAACCATGCACGCTCCTATGAAGGAATATTCCACAGCAATGGAGTACATTTTGTTTAAAGGTAGTAAAACTATAAAAATTATTTTTTTTTAAAAAACTATATTCACAAGGTGAAAGAATCTATAATTCTGGCACCTAGGGACTGTCGAATGCTCCTAAAAATAGATTGTTGTGGAAACATTTATTATAAGGAAATTGACATATTCTCTAGGAAGGAGGGGGTGAATGGGCCTGCTACATTTTCTACATTGAAGACATATACAGGCGTTGATCCTACTTCTGTTAAATCAAGTGGGGCTTCATTGGATTTCTGCTACTATGGAGATAATCAAATTCTGGGTAGGGGTCAGGAGAAAATTAGTCATAGGTGTTCTCATGTAATAATTACTGTTGAAAGTGTAAATGATCTATTTATCAGTAAGACTGAGAATAGAATAACTGCTACATTACTTCATATGAGATTGTGTGTGCTACGATCCCTAGAGCTCCAGTGAGTATTTTGAATGTGAAGCCCATCCGGATCTGAGGATGGAATAAATGGCTAGCTGTGATATGGCTCATATAAATAATATGCCTACATTTATATCAATTAGTGGATAAGATACGGGAAGAGGAATTCATGTTGTGAGAGCCAGGGTTAAGGCTAGCATTGGGGCAATTATATATAAATTGATGATGTTGATGGACATAGTGGTTCTTTAATAAGTAATTTGAGTGCCTCAGCAATGGGTTGTAATAATCCATGGGGGCTGATGATTTTTGGCCCTTTCTGGATTTGTATATAGCCTAGGATTTTCCATTTAGTTAATATGAGGAATGCTATGGTGAATTAAATTGGGTAATTTGTGAAAGAATGTTGATTATAAACATATTCTTAGGAAGAAGACTTGAACCCATGCAGATAAAGGTTTCAGTTTTACATAATTACCGGGCTCTGCAACTGTAACAAACCCAGTTATAGAGCAAGGTATGAATAAATTAATTGAATGTAGATTCTATCATCATTTAGTTTGCAGACCTTTTGTAAAGTAAGCCGTATTGCTCTTGGTCTTTCATACTGGAAGAAATCTGAAATAGAGAGAAAGCAAGCAGCATGACTCCAGTCTGAACTCAGATTACGTGAGATTTTAATCGTTGAACAAACAGACAATTAATAGCAGTTATACCATTGAAATGTCGTGATCCAGCATCAACGTCATAAACCATATTGCTGATATGAACTCTAGAATACAATTACACTGTTATCCCTAGTAAAACTTGTTCCGTTGATCACTGTTTTAGAAGAACAGGTGATAAAGCATTTTGACTAGCTGGTCTAAATTTTGATCACTCAGAGGTGGTTTTATTCTCTAAAAAATAAATGGCACACAGGCTCAATGTACACTGGCTTCAGTAGTTGTGGTACACAGTCTCAGTAGTTGTGGCCCACTGGCTTAGCTGCTCCGTGGCAAGTGGGATCGTCCCGGACCGGGGATCGAACCGGTGTCTCCTGCATTGGCAGGTGAATTCTTAACCATTGCATCACCAGGGAAGTTCCAGAATCGCAGTCTCCATTTTAGTATACCTTAAGCCCAAAGAATCCATGGAAAATTGTTACAGAAAATAAGACAATAAAATATTGTAAGGACTATAACAGAAGCATATAGTACACAGTTCATATAGACACATCCCAAGCAGTTACAAAGTATATTAAAAGGGAGGCTGCAGTTTTAAAGAATAAGATAAATTATACCCCAAAACTCCCAATCTTTCCTGAAACGTTGCAACCTGAAACCCTATTGTAGGAAGAAGAAGATTCCAGGAGACATTCTACAAATGAAGGACTCTAAACCCTGTGGGTGGATAAAGAATTCTGGAAGGAAGGTATCCTCACCCACGGCGAGCAGGTTCCTATACTTGTCTAACATCACATCCCTGTAACAATTCCCACTGATCTTGATCCAGGCATTCTCACTCCTGTTGAGAGAAATCTATGGGCACATCCTGGAATGTCAGCAGTCCCTGAAACTAAAAGTACACATATCGTGTGACCACGGGAAGAGTTCATAATGTGACCCAAGAAGAAAACAGCAAGAGAACTGGTTTTAATTTAGAAGAGTGTCTTGAATTATTCACTAATATATATATATATATAATGTATGTATTTTTTTAAACAGTAAGTTTCTCTATCCTATTTCTAACTACAAGAAAAGAGTATGGCATGTGATCCACAAAACCAGTAGAGAGACTATACTTACTGGAAAAGAAATGATAAAATGATGGTTTCAACACAGGCCTATGCATTTTTGAGTGCTTTATTTATATCAAACTGGATAAAATGTGTGTATTTCTCAGACAGAAAAGATATGTCAAGGTAGGAATGTACCTTTCAACTATTCATGCGTACACAAGTACACTGTGGAGATTGTAAAAGTTCTGATTGTGATTCAGTAGGTCCGGTGGGCCTGAGTTCTATTTTTTTAACAAGCTCATTTTTAACTAGTGATGCCACAGTCTATGATTCTTTAACCACAATTGGGAATAGCAGAGACATAATAAGGAAAGGTAAAAATTCATAGTTAACTTTGAACTTAAAGTGTTTTATGGATTTTACACCTTTAATAGGATACTAAGCACAGCAGCAACAATCCTTTGTGAATATTTACTCTAGACCGTGTATCTTTCTAACTTTTTTGTGTAGGATTCCAGGAAAAAGGCCTGGGCTGCGGTCACAGTGGGAGGGGCCCCCAGGCCAGGCCGCCCCTCCAGGACCCCCGTTCGGGCCCTGTGCTCCTGGCGGCTTCCTCCTCCGGCGCCCCCCTCCCTCCCGGAAGGCCTCGGGGCAGAGCGGTCCCACCCCCTGCGCTCAGAACGGAGCCCGCGTTTCCGGAGAGCTTGAACTCCCGCAGCTCGGGGTCTCTTCCTTCCGCCGTCACGGAACTGCCCCAGAGCCTGAGGGAAGGGCGGCCTCAGTGAGGCTGCCGGCTCTGGAGGAGCCCCGTCGGCCGAAGCCGCGACAGTCGTGTGGACGGCGGGCCGGTAAGTGGTCGCCGACCCTCCGCCTGGTCCGGTGCCCTGGCGGCAGCGCAAGACCAGCTTCTAAGGGGCAGGGGTTCGCTGCCACCCACCGGTGCTGTACAGAAAGAGCGGCCCCCAGCGCCTGGTTCCAGGGAACTTCGGTCCCTCCTCTCGCCCCTGCCCTCGGCCTGGCTTGCGGGGCCTGTGGGGCGTCGGGAGGGGGTCGGCCTGAGCGTCCTGAGGGGAAACGGGGCAAGGGAGGCGCAGGGTCCGGCTGCAGCATCAGCACCCCTCCACCCGACCTCTGGAAATGGGGCTGAAAACTCCTCCCCAGGATTGTAGGCCCCTTATTCAGCAGAGTCCCTCTGCGCTCCTTCCTCCCTGAGCTAAAGTACCGGGGGAGGGGACAGGCCAGGGGACTGAAGCAGGTAATGGGGAACATCAAAAGGTGATTGTGAACTAAGGAAAACCAGCTCTCCCGACGTGAGGAATGTAGCACTTTTCTTTGTATGTGAAGATGCCAGAGTCTGGGCTCACTGAAATCCTTCCTTTCATATGCACCTCAGCTCTCTGGGGCCTGCATTCTGTATTTGCATATCCTGAGCTCCTCAGAGCCCGCGGCTCACACTGGAGGGCTGCAAGTGCTGATGACTGGGACATCCATTGTTTACTGAGATGGCAAGAAATATTCCATTTCTCACAGTCTTGAGGGGCAGACAGTGAAAAACTGTCAGAGAGTCTCACTCAGCATGTACTTTGGTTTACATATAGATAATATTTATACGTAACTGTGCTAATAGAAGTTCTCAAGTCCAATCAACTTGTACTACTACCCTCCATGTATTCATTTCATCAATATCATAAAATAAATGCCTATAGAACTGACTTAATCCATTTAAATAGGATAATGATTTTTAAAGGAAACATAATAGAAATATAACAACAAAACCTTTACCACCAAAGGCTGTGTCCGCAACAGCCTAAATAAATGTTCCATTGTTAAAATATTGAAAGATGTATTCAATAGAAATATCAACAAAAATGACAAATAATAAGGGCAGCAGAATGTTGAAATGTTCTATCTTTATCATTAAAGTGGCAGAAAATCATTTATTAGTAGGCACTGGGGGCAGAAGATGCCTGATTTTATATCTTTGTTATATTTGTACAGTTGTTTCAACAAGTAACTTAAAGAGAAAATTGAAAAAACAAAGAGGTTTGTGCCTGAGATCATGTTGATGTGAAACCGGGGATGGCCACCTTGTGCCAGGTGAGTTAAGTTTACCTGGAAGGTAGACCGCAGAGCTCCTGAGAAGCAAGGGTTGGAAGTCTTCTCATGGGTGCCCTTTAGGTTCTGTGACTTGACTGATTGTGAGTCATGTTTCGGGAAAGACCTGATCACAGGAAATGGTTGGGACTAATGTGATTTGGGGAGCAGCTAACAACATTCATCACAGCTCACGGCCTGAATGAATTTTAAAGAAACAGGAAAACAAATGCTTCTTATGGAATCAGAGAATGTGAGGGCTGGACAATCCCACAAAATGAGGAACACCCGTCCTATTTTCCAGATGAGAAAACAGAGGCCCAGCAAGGTGAAATCCCTCACCCAAGTTGCACCCGTCTCTCCTCCCCACTACATGGTTCATGAAAGCAGGATTCTTCCTGTCGTGATCACTGCTGAACCCCAAAAAGGGCCAGGTATCTAGCAGCTGCTCCAAAACTTTTGGCTGACTGTAGGAACAATGCTATTTCTTTCTTTCTCACTCTTATTCAGGATTGTGCCAAGAAGTCCCCAGTTTTCAATGTAATTTGATAAATGTAAATATTAATTGAGTTTTGTTGTGATGAGGACTTAGGCTTTGAAGGTAACAGACTTGGTTCAGATCCTGGTTCTTCCACTCAATAGCTGTTTGGCTTTGGGAAAATTACTAAACCTCTCTGAGCTTATTTCCTCCTTTGTAAAGTGTGGAGAAATGTATCTGAGCCAGCAGAGCACCTGCATGAGAGATGTGGACTAAATATTGGTCTTTCTCACTCTACCATGCCATCTCTCTGTTCTTCCCAGAGAAGTTGTACAGAAGGATGTAGTACTTTTTAAAAACAATTAATTAATTAATTAATTTTTGGCTGCGTTGGGTCTTCGTTGCTATGCACGGGCTTTCTCTAGTGGTGGCGAACGGGGCCTACCCTTTGTTGTCATGTGTGAACTTCTCATTGCGGTGGCTTCTCTTGCTGTGCTTGTTGTGGAGCACTGACTCTATGTGCGCCGGCTTCAGTAGTTGTGACCTGCAGGCTTAGTAGTTGTAGCGCATGGGCATAGCTGCTCTGCGGCATGTGGGATCTTCCCTGACCAGGGCTCGAACCCATGTCCCCTGCGTTGGCAGGCAGATTCTTAACCACTGCACCACCAGGGATGTCCGATATAGTACTTTATAAAGAGGGGTTTTAATTTATTTCAGATAGTGTACATTTTTCTTGTAGAAAAGATTATTCCACTATAGAAACATTAACACGCAATACCACTACAAATGCAGTATTCTGTGGGTTAGATATTATCAGTAAATTTTATATGTAATTGGGCAAAGGCCAAAGCACTAGGTACTAGGGAGTAAGAAGACTCAAATCTTGGGTGCCCCCCCACACCAATTTCAAAAGCAGGGTGTGTTTTCAAATCCATATTTAATCTGCTCTTTGTTTCTCATCCATCCTCTGTGTCCGTCTTTCTCAAGAAGGCTCAGATCCTCCGCTTTCACACCCTCCCGGCTGGCTGTGCCCCAGCTCCCGTCCTGGAACCTCGGCATGCATGGGTGTGCCTGCTCTCCCTGTGCATCAACAGCTTTGCCAGGGAGCTGCTGTATCGTGCACTGCTCGCTGTACCCCAGAGTACCTAGACCCTTCTGGTACATGAAGTACACCCTCATCACCATGAGTGCACGCCCATCCCCTTACCTTATATCCTGCCTCTAAGCCGGGCTTGGGGGTGACTACAGTGTGCAGTCAGCTATGTGAGCTGCTGGGATCAAAGTGAAGTTCCCAACTTTTGAAGTTGCAGGCTTGAGGGGCACATAGTGATTTAAAGTCGGGTCACCTGACTTAAAGGGGGTGCCTGATCGATTTAAAGCCAAGGCAGCTGACTTAAAGCCTGCGTCCCTCAGCTGCAGGACGAGACCAACTTTGGCGGTGCACGGGTTCGCTCCAAGCCAGCACTGCTGTTCAGGAAGAGCTTCCAGTAGCACCTAAGTGCAGGGGGACTTGGTCCGTTGTCTTGCCCCTGCCCTCGGAGGGGGGCCACCTGCTCTTCTGGAGGAGAATCAGGGAGGGGGAAGTGCAGAGTCCCGGCTGGAGTTGCGGCACCCCTTGTCTGATGGCAGGGAAGGGTGGGCGGGGCTGTGTGGTGTCCTGGGGCTGGACTCACCAGGGTTAGTCAGCTTCTCAGCCTTCTAACCTCCCCCCACACACCCCACAAGAGTTTCCAATAATATGTAATTGTGCCTTAGGTTCTCGGTCTTCAAACTCATCCCCAGGCTCCCAGGTCCCTTGATTCAGCCAATTCCTCTGTGCTCTTTCTTCTATTAGATACAGTCTGAGAGGGAGGGGCTGGGGGATGGGACTGGAGGGACCCCGGCAGCACTGGGCTTAGCTGACTAAAGAGATCCGGGGCCTGCGCTATCACACGTGTGTGAGGACCCTTAAGGCGGAATCGAGGGGGCCAGTTAGAGGCAGTCCTTGCTGCCTCAAGTGAGTATGGATCACCGTCGGGTGGGGAGCACGCTGAGCGCTGAGAAGTACTGTTAGGAGGATGTGTTCCTCCCTCGGCTTCAAGGATGTGGGTGGGCTTCAGGGCTCCAGTTCCCCTCCAGGCCTCCAGGTCCGACTGCACCCCAGAGGCCTTGCAGACCTGCCTTCCTGTCCCAGAACTTGTCAGGCTCCAGGAAGAATCCAGACTGCAGAGATGGTGCCTGTGCGCTCCAGCTTAAGAAGTGCTGTCCCTGGGGACCCAACAGTGGAGGGAGGAAGGGTGAAGGGAGTAGGGGGGTGGGGAAGGGAGGGGTGGCTGCCCTGAGAGACGTTGAGAGAGAAATATCGCCCCCCACACCCCCTGCCCCCTGCAACTGACCCATTGATGTCATAGGATCTCAGGGCCGTTTAGTCAGCGATGCCTCTGTTTCTTTACTCCTGTGTTCACAACTATGCAAAACCAACTCTTCATCCTCTTGCTGCCTTGCCAGGACTTTTAAAGCACTGTTCTTTTGAAGGACTCGTTCCCTAAACTGCAGTTTGGAGCTGTCCCAGCTATTTAAAAGTGTTCTCCTTAAACTGAGCCTAAATCCTACTCTTTTTGAAAAACGACCTTCACTTCAGAGATCATCTGTTCTGTCCATTCCTTCCTTCTACTGCCCTCTTAAGAACCTCTGTGCTCAAAGAGCTTGGTGATTTATGTTTTGCTTGATGTCAAAAAGAAACCTTCCCCATGCACCCCAAAAAACTTTCCTGGAACATAGGTGTTTGAAAACCATGGCAGTGTTTTGCAGTTAGTATACACTGGGTAGACTGCCTAGCAATCCCTCCGAGAGCCAGAGGTGAGCGACACCTTTACTTATTTGATTGGATGTCCTTCAAGTTTAGGAAGGTCCCATTCTTATGACCCAGCAGATAAGACAGAGCCCTGGATGGCTGTGGCTGTGATTAGATAACTTCTGATGATTTTATTTCCCTTAGTGAGCTGCTGCTTCTAGGTTAAATTCATTTTATTACCTGTCCTTTTTTTTTTTTTGTGGTAAGCGGGCTTCTCACTGTTGTGGTCTCTTCCTTTGCAGAGCACAGGCTCTGGACGCGCTGGCTCAGCGGCCGTGGCTCACGGGCCTAGCCTCTCCGCGGCATGTGGGATCCTCCCGGACTGGGGCACGAACCTGTGTCCCCCGCATTGCAGGCGGACTCTCAACCACTGCGCCACCAGGGAAGCCCTACCTGTCCATTTTTAAAGAAAGACTGACAAAGTCACTGTAATAGGTCAGGAGTCTGAGCTCAGGGTTAGTCAAAGGCACTCACAGGGAGAAAGGTGGATAAAAATAGGTGGGTAAAATAGGAGGGTTGGCAAGTACAGCCAGGACAACTGTGTTCACCGTGCATACTAATAAAGGCCAGGATCTCCCCATTTATCTCTGGTGGGAAATTCTGATGGTTTCACAGGATCAAACTCAAATCATATTCAAACTAGGGGGCTTCCCAGAGGGTGCTGAAGCACCGGCAGAGCCCACCTGCATTCCCACTTTGACGCTCCAGGATCAGAGTTGGGTTTGGAGATGGGGTTGCTGTGACCCCAAGGAGGTGAGCAGAGAGGAGGAGTTGATTACTGGTCTCCTCTGACTCTCTGGCCCAAATGGCCTGGCTTCACAGGGGGGACAGAGTTTTGCTTTCAGCAACTGTTGGGGCACTTCCAGGCTGGTGGGGTTGCCCAGTGGCCCGACAGCCTCACAGGCTGTCTGCGGTGTGACCGCCCTTTGTTCCTTCAGAATCTGTACATCAGGAGGTGCATGGCTGCGGGAGCCCATTCACTGCCCCCCCCAAGGGGGATGGCACTTTCCCTGGCTGTACCCTGTGATCACCAGGTACTTGAAATGAATGCAATTTTTTTGACTTCAAGGAAAAGCTCACATAACTGCTTCTGCCTCATAATGTGTGGGATTTACGATAATAGAAAGACATTATAAAGAACAGGTAGAAAACTCACCTGTTGGTCTCCATGTAGGAGTTTATTTTGCATGAATCTCCCTTACATGAGTAGATAGCAGAGGTTTATTTTTGTTCCCGTGTGTGTAGTTGTGGCAGAGGATGTAAGTATGGTGATTTGAAGCCCTCAAAGAAATATTCTCAGAACTCTCAAGACTTTTCCTGATTGGAATGGAAAGAGACCTGGAAAAGGAGGAAAAGAAAAGGAGGAGGGAGAACGAATGACTGTATCTCAGTAAATTCACCTGCCTGGTTGATTGCTCTTTCTTCTCATTTCTTTTAACTTCTATGTATGTCTAATGGAAAAATGTAGAAAGGCTGATTTTTATGCTTTAAAAGATTTTACATCACAAAGAACCTAGAAGTGGCTAACAGAACTTATTCAAGTCCATGTTACATAGAGACTTTGATATTAAATGTGTATACTAAAATGGGTTAATCCAAATTTTCTTTCTTTTTGAGTGAATATTTGTAACATATTTTTGTAGATAGTAATTTATCCTAGATATACAAAATTGTGAGAATGGGTACCATTTTTCACCACTTAAATGAATAGATCGTACACTTTAAATGCCAGTGTTGTGTCTTACATGTTGTTTTTTAATTCATTGATTTCCAAAACTTGTGTTTATTTAATTGATTTCTATCTACTAATCAGTGTCTCCCCTTTATTGTTTCTTACTTTATATTTTATTGATCTATAGTTAATTTACATTAGTATATTAGTTTCAGAGATACAACATAGTGATTCATAAATGTTTAGGTTCCCCATTTATACTTATTATAAAAGAGTGGCTCTCTTCCGCATGCTATACAGTATGTCACTGTAGATTATTGATTTTATACATAGTGGATTCTTCCTCAGAATCTCCTACCACTATTTTGCTCCTCCACGCTGTCTCTCCCTGCTGGTAACCACTAGTCTGTTCTTTAATCTGTGAGTCTGTTTTGTTGTTGTTGTTGTTGTATCAATATTTTAGATGCCACGTGTAAGTGATAACCTACCATGCTTGTTTTCTCTGCGACTTATTTTACTAAGCATAATACCCTCCAAGTTCATCCATGTTGTTGCAAATGGCAAAATTTCATTTATTGCTGAAGTCATCATATTTTTTATCCCCTAACCTATTGATGAACACTTAGTTTGACTCTGTATCTTGGCTATGGCAAGTAACACTGTTATGAACATTGGTGTGCAGTTATTTTTTTGAAATAGTGTTTTTGTTTTCTTCTGATATACCCAAGAGTGAAATTGCTGGATATTATGGTAGTTCTATTTTTAGTTTTTTGTGGAACCTCCATTCTGCTTTCCAGGGTAGCTGCACTACTTCACATTCACATCAAGAGATAGAAGAGTTTCCCTTTCTCCACATCCTCACTAACATTGGTTATTTGTGACCTTTTTGATGACAGCCATTCTGACAAGACTGAGGTGATATATCTCATTGTTTTGGTTTGCATTTTATTGCCGATTAGCTATGTTTAGCATCTTTGTGAGTTCTGTCTGTCTGTCTGTATTTTTTCCTTGGAAAAATGTCTTTTTAGGTCTTCTCATTTTTTTAAAAAAAGATTTTGTGTATTGTTCTGATATTGAGTTGTATGTGCTGTTTCTGTAGTTTAGATATGAACCCTTGCTTGGTCATCTTTTTGGTGTTAACCTCTTATCATGTGCAAATATTTTCTCTCCTTCAGCAGGTTGTCTTTTCATTTTGTCTTTGGTTTCCTTTGCTGTGCAAAATCTTTTAAGTGTAGTGAAGTCCCATTTGTTTTTTTTTTTGCTTTTGTTTCATTTGCCTTAGTAGACTGAACCTAAAACTGTTGCTATCATTTATGTTGAAGAATGTTCTGTATTTTCCTCTAGGGGTTTTATGGTCCTACATTTAGGTCTTTATTCAGTTTTGCGTTTATTTTATATATGGTGTGCTAAAATACTCTAATTTTATTCTTTTCCATGTAGCTGACCAGTTTTCCCAGTACCACTTATTGAAGATACAGTTTTCCCTCCATATTGCCTGCTTTGTCATAAATCAATTAAATATACGTGTGTGGGCTTCTTTCTGGGATCTCTATTCTATTCCAGTGATCTTTGTGTCTGTTTTTGCTCCAGTCCAATTCTCTTTGATTACTCTCGCTTTGCAGTATAATCTGAAGTCAAGGTGCGTGATGCCTCCAGCTCTGTTCTTTCTCAACATTGTTTGGCTATTTGGGGTCTTTGTGTTTCTATACAAATTTTAAAATTACTTTTTCAAGTTTTGTGAAAATGCTTTGATAGGGATTGCATTAAATCTGTAGATTGTCTTTGGTAGTATGGTTATTTTAACAGTATTAACTCTTCCAGTCCATGCACCTGCTATATTTTCCCATCTTTTTCTGTTGCCTTCAACTTCTTTCACCAATGGCTGATAGATTTCTGAGTACATGTCTTTTACCTGCTTAGGTGTGTTTGTTCCTAGGTATGTTATTCTTTTTGGTGTGATTGCATATGGTATTGTTTTCTTAATTTTTTTCTTTCTGAGAGCTTTGAGTTTTGTTTTTTCTTCTTTTTCTAATTCCTTCAGGTGTAATGTTAAGTTGTTTATTTGATATTTTTCTTGTTTCCTAAGAATAAGCTTGTATCACTATAACTTCCCCCTGTGAACTGCATTGGCTGTGTCCCATAGATTTTGGATCATTGTGTGTTCATTTTCATTTGTCTTGAGTATTTTTAGAATCCCTCTTTAATTTCTTCAGTGTTCCTTTCTTCCTCTTTTATTCTCTTCATCTGTGATGTGAGGACTATCTTTAATATTATGTTTGGATTTCTTTCAGTTGTGTGTGTGTGTGTGTGTGTGTGTGTGTGTGTGTGATTATTTAAGTTGCTGAGCTCTTAATTTCACATGGACACTAACAACCCTGCATTGTTACTCTCCTCCCCCACAGTTACTGAATTTGACCTTATATTTTACATCTACTTGTTTTGTGTGTCCCTTAACTTCTTATTGTGAATATAGATGATTTTATTACTGTTTTCTTTCATCCTTCCTACTAGCTGTGTACACGGTTGATTTACTGCCTTTGTTGAATATTTGTCTTACCAATGATGTTTTTCCTTTAGTAAGTTTCCTTTCCTAATTTTTATGTTTCAGTCATGGCCTTTTCTTTTTCACTGAGAAAATCCCCTTTAAGATTTCTCATAAAGCTGGTTTGACGATGCTGATCTTTTTTAGTTTTGCTTCTCTATAAAACTTTAGATCTCAGCATCAAATCTGAAGGAGAGCCTTGTTGGATAGAGTATTTCTGGTTATAGATTTTCCCCTTTCATGACTTTAAATATACCATGCCACTCCCTTCTGGCATGCAGAGGTTATCCTGAGAAGTCAGCTGATAACTTTTTGCAAGTTCCCATGTTTGTAACTTGTTGCTTTTCCTTTGCTCCATTTAATAGTGTCTTTTTATCTTTATTTTTTGCCATTTTAATTACAATGAGTCTTGGTGTGGTCCTCTTTGGGTTGATCCTGTTTTGACCTTACTGTGTTTACTGGACTTGGATGTCTGTTTTCTTTCCCAGGTTACGGAAGTTTTCAGCTCTTATGTCTTCAGGTATGTTCTACACTGCTTTCTCTTTGCTTTTTGCTTCTGGGACCAGTATAATGCAAATATTAGTACACTTGATGTTGTTTCACAAGTCTGTTCAACTTTCCTCATTTCATTTTAATCTGTTGTTTTACCGTTCATCTTCAGTGATTGCCAGTACTCTGTCCTTCAGTTTTCTGATTCATTCCTCTGTATCATTTAGTCTACAGTAGTTTCCTTTTAGTGTAATTTCCATTTCCATTATTGTATTCCTCACCTCTGTTTTGTTGTCCTTTAATGGTCTAACTCTTTTTATAAAAATTCTAACTTCTTGCTCTGGTTGTCCATTCTTCTCCTGAGTTCTTTGATCATCTTTACAGTCATTAACTTGAACTCTTTGTTGAGGAGATTGGCTATCTCCACTTCACTTAGATCTTCTTCTGAGTTCTTATCTCGTTCCTTCTTTTGGATCGTGTTTCTGTGTCATGTCATTTTTCTTAACGTGCTGTTTTTATTGCTATGTATGTAGTAGGCTTGTTACATTTCCTGACCTTGGAGAAGTGGCCTTTTGTAGGAGAGGTCCTGTGTGTCCCAGCAGCCCACTGTCCCGTGGTCACTGGAACTGTATGTTCTAGGTGTACCCCCTATGTGGGCTGCTTGGGCTCTTCTGTTGTGGTGGGCTGACTACTGGGGGTGGTCTGGTAGGCTTGGCTGCCCCCAGAGTGCTTGTTTGCTAGACTCTGCCTAGTATGGAGGCTGTCTGTGCTGCTTGGTGAGGCTAAATCATAAGGCAGCTTGCTGCACAATGCTGGGAGACATCAAATCTAGTGCTGGTTCACTTATGGGTAAAGTTGCAGTCCAGGTGATATCAGGGCTAGTGCCCAGTCACTGGTCCTGGGGCTACGATGGCTACTGGGAGGAAGACACAGGTCCTGAGTTCTGGCTGCAGGTCCCAGGAGCTGCAGAGTTGGTGTTGGATCACTGTCCCTGACACAGCTGTCTGCAGGGTCTGCGGTATTCCGAGTCTTGTGTTGGCATTCTGATGGGCAGGGTCAGGACCCAGCTGAGTCCCTGGCTGCTTGTGGCCTGCAAGTGAGTGTTCTGGTCACACAGGCTGCTGGGCTGTGGTATTCCTGGAGCTGCTGTGTGCCTGTTGGCTTATGAGGCTGATCCCACTGCTAGAGCAGGTTTGCTGTTGGGTAGATCCAAGCTCCATCCAGTCCCTGTGCAGTGAGCTGATGGTGAGGCAGATTCCAAGTCCAGAGCAGGCTCACTTGTCAGAGGGGCCAGGGGCTCTGGGGCTGGTGCCTGTCCACTGAGGTGTGGAGGCTGGTCCTGGGGCTTTTGGTGGCTGGGCCCATGTCCAGGGGCAGCTGTGCATTGAGAGGGTCTGAAGGCAGCCTGTTTGCTGGTGGACGGGGCTACGTCCCTGCTCAGTTAGTTGCTTGGCCTGCAGCATCCTAGTACTTGTGTCTATGGTCCGGTGGAAATGGGTAGGGTTAGGTCCTGAGGTTAAAAAGATAGAGGGAGGATTCTGAAATTATGCTTGCTGATACCAGTGGCCACAAGGTAGAAGGAGGTCCCCCAAGTGTCTGCTGCCAGTGTCTATGTCCCTGAGGCTGTGCTGTAGTTGCCTCTTGCCTCCCTGGGAGACTCACCAAGATCAGGAGGTAGGTGTGACCCAGGATCCTTTCAAATGACTGCTTCTGTTTTGATTATTGGGTCAGGTGGGATTTTGTGAGCACCTTTTTTTCTTTTTCTTTGCGGTACGTGGGCCTCTCACTGTTGTGGCCTCTCCCGTTGCGGAGCACAGGCTTGCGACGCGCAGGCTCAGCGGCCATGGCTCACGGGCCCCGCTACCCCGCGTCATGCGGGATCCTCCCGGATCGGGGCACGAACCCGTGTCCCCTGCATCGGCAGGCGGACTGTCAACCACTGTGCCACCCAGGAAGCCCTGTGAGCATCTTTTAAGTGTGGACTCTCTTTTCCCACAACCCTCTGGCTCTCTGGAAAATAAGCACTACTGGTCTTCAAAGCCCAACTTTCTAGGAACTCTTCTTTCCAGCACAGGATCCCTGGGCTTGGGAGCCTGATGTTCTGTTCATACCCCTCACTACCTGAGAGCACCTCAGAAATTGTAATTATTCTCCCATTTGTGGGCCACCCACCTGGTGGTATGGGTCTTGACTCTATTGAGATTTTGCCCTTCCTTCTTGTCTTGCCGAGGTGCCTTCCTTATATCTTTAGCTCTAAAACATCTTTTATATTAGGTCCCGGCCGTTTTCATCAATTGCTGTTCTGTAAACAGTTGTGACTTTGGTGTGCCCATGAGAGGCATCAAGCTCTGGGTCTTTGAATGCTACCATCTTGGACAATCTCTCCATTCTTAAATTATATTATTTAATTTTTCTTAGTATCTTATTTGATTCGTGACAGTTGGAAATATATTATCACTCACGTTTACTTCTCCTGTTTTAAAAAATTGAGTAGTGCATTCATTCATTTTGAAATGAAGGTAGTGACCTGTGAATTTTCATACCTCAAAACTCAAAGATAGGACAAAAGCCTTTTCTACCTGTGTTACCTTCGGACTCTGCTCTGCACCCCAGCCTGGGGATTAACCTCTTGCACCCATGCTCACCTTCCCTTTTTGGACCGTTAACCATCACTGCATCTGTGTTGACAAAGTGAACGCTAGTCTTTCCAGTTTTTGTGTTTTGTTTTTTGGATTAGGGAACAGTCCTACTATGAATGTACATTTACTGGTCTGCTCAAGTTCATATATAAATCTGTCAAGCACATTACCAGAATTGGAATTGCTTGTATATACACTTTGATAAATTTTAGAGACAATGGTAGAACAGAAGTAGGTTGTATTTGAAATCCCACAATATTCTCACACCATGAAAACCCTTCCTTTTTTAATATATTTGTGTGTAGTTTATCTTTATGCCCATACTATATTTCCCAGAGATGGGTAAGTGTTATGTTTCTTGCTAGCACATGTACCGTATTGTTCAAAATCAGGCGTTTAGTGGTTTCAGCATGATCATATTTCCATGAACTCGCAAATACAAGCTCTTCTCTCACACTGTCTTTTACTCCCTGCTGTTTTATATTGCCCTCCTAATTCTCACTCCTTGTCTTTCTTTATGTTCTTCATCAACCTGGATAGGTTATACTATTTTCTCCCTTATTCAAGACCAATAGAATAGAATAGAACACCCAGAAATAAACCCTGATATATGGCCAAATGATTTTTGACAAGTTGCCAAGACTTTTCAAAGTAGAAAGGATAGTATTTTCAGCAAATGGTGCTGAGAAGTCTTGTTGTCAACATGCAAAAGAAGGAAGATGGACCCTTACCTAACGTCATACGCAAAAATTAAGGAAAACATATCAAGAAACTAAATATAAGACCTAATACAATAAAAAATCTTAGAAGAAGACACAGGACAAGAGCTTCATGACATTGGATTTCGCAGTGTTTTCCTCAATGTGAAACGAAGGAACAACAAAGATACAGCTAACAAAAAAATAAACAATTTGCAGTACATAATTTAAAAGAATGTGTATCAAAGAAATGTAAACAGAATAAAATGGCAACCCACAAGTTGGGAGAAAATATTTGAAAGCCATCTATCTGACAAGAGATTTCTATTCAGAATACACAGAGAACTCCTACAACTCAGCAAAAAGCAAACACCCTGATTCAAAAATGGATAAAAGACTTGAATAGATGGTTCTTTAAAAAGATGTACAAATGACTAAGCACTTGAATAGATGCTCCATATCCCTAAATGCATGTTTGTATATTTGTGTGCATGCATACACACAGAAGCACACACACACATACACAAGCAGAAAACAAGCATTGGTGAGGATGTGAGGGAGTTGGAAGCATTGTGCTATGTCAGTGGGAATGCAGAATGATACAGCTGCTTTACAAAAGAGTAAGGCAATTTTTCAGATACTGAAAAATAGAATTACTACATGATCCAGGAATTTTACTATGAGGTATACCCAAAGGAATTGAAATCAGGGCCTTAAAGAAATATTTGTACTCCAGTGTTTAGAGCAGTAATAATCACAGTAGCTAAAATATGAAAGCAACCTAAGTGTTCATCCACTAGTTCCTGGATAAGCAAAGTGTGGTATACCCATATAATACAATATTGTTCAGTGTTAAGAAGGTAAAGATCTAGGAATATGCTACAACGTGGATGAATCTTGAGGAAATTTAGCTACCAAAATGCCATTTTTGTGACTTTCAGGGAGTCCTAACAATACAACTACTTATTTCAATTATATGGGGTACTTAGTGTAGTCAAAACCATAGAAATTGGGAGGGTAATGATGCTTTTCAGGTGGTTATGGAACAAAAAGGAAAGTTATGTTTAAAGGATATAGAGTTACAGTTTTTAAATGTAGAAAAGAATTAGATAAATGGTGATGTTCATTACCAAATAATATGAATGTATTTAATATCACTGAACGGTGCACTTTATAATAATTCACATGTTATACTTTATGTTATTTGATTTTACTAACATACAAAATTGGGAAAGAATGTAATATCAGGAAAGGGAGTGACCCTGGGATAGAGCACAGGGTAATCAGAAGGGGGAGACACTGCATATGTTGAAGAAGAGCTGAGAGTCTTCATTGGACAGAATAGACTATAAAAAGGAAAAAAAATACTCTGAGGGTGTATTAAATAGATATCTGTGGGTGTACTGCTATATCCCATGGGTTATCTTAAAGAGTCTTTAACAAAGTCCATAAGGCTTGCTGAGGCATTTTTAAAAACTGGATTCCCTAGGAGATAATTGGAGGGTGGTACTTAAGTCTATGTCTGGGTTGACAGATGTTGCAGGGAAGACGAACCTGAGAACAGTGAATGTCCAGAGAGTGTAAGTACATGGAAATTAGAAAAAAAATAATAAAGGGAATTAGGAAAACTTTGGACTTCGGAGGTCATGTATTACTGAGTCAGACCTGAGATTTCTAAGGAGTTATATACACAGTTGCTCCTTGGATTACTTGTTGATAAAGATAAGTGGAAAAACTAGAGTCGTTTCCAAGTGTAGGAAAGATATAATGAGAGGAGGGAGGTGGAAAGTAGGGAGGCCCAGAGAAAAGTGGGAAGGTCATATTGGGCCACGATGGTGATAATATCCCGCAGAACAGATGGTAGGGCAGACTATGGATTCATCGTTCTTATTTCGGCTCCCCACCTCATCCTTAACAATTCTTTGGGAATATTTCATTGCTCTGTGATGGAGGTACAGAATTCGAGTAAGGAGACTACACCCTCAGTGTCCAGCTGTCTGAGTCCTCAGTGTGCTTCAAATGATGGAGAGTTATTGCTTCTTTATGAGAAGAGTTAGTACCTCGTAGCTAAGCTTAAGCTGGAGCTTATGCAATATTGATTCCATTTTATATATACTGTTGGCATGGAGGTTCCTCCTCCTCTTTCCTTGACCATTATGAAATGAATCTATATTTCTCAATATTTGGGTATATCAGATAAATACATTAAGTAAAGGAATCCTATATATTGCTCCCTGCATAGTTTGCTCTTTCTTGTTTCTCTTTTACCTTTACTAAATTAGCACAGGGAGAGACCTTGAAATGTACTAATCAGGAGAGATTAGAACATCATATTTCTAGAGAGGTTGGTTGGACAGAGCATGGGTCCCAGTGAGAATCAAAGCTTCTGTTTCTACTTGGAAGTGTACCTGTAGAGAGTAGAGGGCTCCAGGAAATATCCTAGAATATTGCAATTAGAGAGGCAGGATCTGGTACCAGATCAGTGTACTAGGACATGTTTGTCAGTCACCTGATGTGAGATTCTCAGAGCGAATCCCATATGGTAGGGCTGAGTGCAGAGTGATGAAGAACCTGTGAAAGCCTCTGATTGCATGTTAAAGATGAAGCTCTGATTTTGGGGAGAATTTTCTTACCTGACTGAATGTCACCCTTCTGTGGGGATGACATTCTGTGCTTTTCCTCTCTTGATGACCACTGACTGAAAATCATTAGAGGATCATGTCTAGAAAACATTCATTATTTAATTTCTTAAAGAAGAAAACATAGAAAACATATTTATCCACTTTCAAATTGAGGATCAAGGGGAATGACATCAGTGAAAATGTCAGAGTAGGGAGCTCTGGCTTGTGTCCATCGCCAGAAACACTGACATACATGGTAAAACCTGTCAGAATGATCTTATCAACACGTGAAAGTTTTCTTTTATTTTTCGCCCTGTAGATTTATCTTTCATTGAAACTTAACTTACTACAGGATGTGGAGAATAAAGAGGGAAGTAGAACCTGTATTTCCTGATGAGAGAATCACTAAGTCATATTAGCTGTTCTGAGCTATGTCTTACTCACCGTGACTGTAATTAAAACAAAGAAACAAAACAATTTTTTTTGTAAGTCAGTTCTGACATTTCCTCGTTAAAGACAAGGTAACAGATAGAGACTTAGATCTACCAGAATTGAGCAAAATTTTGATTGTACCTGTGTTGAATATATGAGCATGACCTGCTACAAATCTTTATTATACTTATTGCCACAACTGACAAATTCCCTTTTTCCACTTCTGATATGTTGCATGTAAGGAATGCATAGGTCGCTTATCCCAGCTGGTCACAGGTAAACTCTGCCACATGGATTACTGCATGTTTTCCTGCTGGAAGACCACACATTCTCGAGTATCATGCCTGCAGAGTATCTGGGCTCTTCCTTTTTCTGGATAAAGTTTAGATAATCACCTAATTTTATGAGAAATATATAAATTGTATTCTTCAGTTTTTTATTTGTCCATTCTCTTTCAAGTCCTAAGTGCAAATATTAAAGTGATTTCCAAGAGGGTGGTGAATAAGACAGCTACTTTTATGCTCCAAAATTAGCAATAAAGCGTAATACAATTGTAAATGCATTAATGTGTGATTAATATGTAGATACATATGTAAATTCAATTTTCGTAATGCTTTGTGGAGAGCTTCAGAATCTAGGTATTAAAAAAAAGGAGTTCTTGAAACTCACAGGGAATTATAGAGAAGTCTTTGTGTCTATAAATATCAATCAGAAATAATGCATATTCTCAGAAATAAACTAGGCATAAAATTGTGGGAAAACACTTCATGAAATGAAAGAGTATGTGATGGCCATACAAGAAAAAAGAATATTCTCGGAGAATAATGAACAGTGTGGAGTTCAGCAGAAGGGTAATACAGATTCAGAGAGTAATACTTTGGAGAGCCTAATTATGAGTTCCTCATATTTCATCTTTGGAGCGACAGTAGTCATTTGAAATATGATGTTATAAGATGACATTAACATACTTAAATGCTTTCGTTTAGAAATGACCACTTAGAACCAGAATAAATGAAAGAGAACACAAAATTTTGTTTTTGTTGATTTTTGAAGATCTCAGGTGAGTGCTGATAATTTAAAAATACATGATGTCTTTCACTGCAAAGTAAAGAAACTCTTACAGTGGAGGATTCCTGGACTGAATGTCAGTATTATGAAATACTGTAAGTGTGTTTCATGTTTGGTAATTGCAGTCATTGTTGCTTTTGTTGTGGTCATCCATTTACAATGCTTGGTGTCAGTTGATTTATCTTTGTAAAAATAAAATACAGTCTGTGTGTGTGAAAAAAAATACATGATGTCTTGATAAAATTGTATGGAATTTGAGATCTGGAAAAAAGCATTTTTTTCTGTAATGCTAGGATGGTAATTGGACATTTTTGCAAGAAAGAGATTTCAGGATGCAAATCTGATGTCTCTAAGGTGGGAAGTCAGTTCATGGTGGAACATTCTATTAAACTTGTGTGAGTGCAGAAATATTTCTTTGGAAGGAAGAGGTCACGAATCCCTTTTTAACGGTTAGTGGTTTATAGTATACTGAATGAGCAAAATGGCTATTTCTGAACTTTAGAAAAAAAATATAGTTTTTCTGCATTTATATAATGAAGCTGATGTAGAATATCAAAAATTCTTTATTTTGAAAAACAATGTAATCAACTTGACATAATTCATATATATTGAACCTGTGGTACACACTCACAATAAAACTTACATTCAAAAAATCTTTTGCACTTAAGAAATATTTTCCAGTGTAGTTGATTTACAATGTTGTGGGTTTTTTAATACATGTATAGTGGAGTATAATTGCTTTATAACACTGTATGAGTTTCTGCTTTACAACAAAGTGAATCACCTATATGTATACATATATCCCCATATCCCCCGCTCCTGAGGCTCCCTCCCACACTCCTTATCCCACCCCTGTGGGGGACATAAAGCACCGAGCTGATCTCCCTGTGCTACGCGGCAGCTTACCACTAGCTCTTTTACATTTGGTAGTGTATATATGTCAGTGCTACTCTCTCACTACCTCCCTGTCTCCCCTTTTGCTCTGTGTCCTTAAGTCCGTTCTCTACATCTGTGTCCTTTATTCCTGCCCTGTCACTAGGTTCGTCGGTACCATTTTTCTAGATTCCATATATATATGTGTTCACGTACAGTATTTGTTTTTCTCTTTCTGACTTACGTCACTCTGTATGACAGACTCTAGGTCCAACCACCTCACTACAAATAACTCAATTTTGTTCCTTTTTATGGCTGAGTAATACTCCATTGTATCTATGGGCCACATCTTCTTTATATATTCATCTGTCGATGGACATTTAGGTTGCTTCTATGTCCTGGTTATTGTAAAAAGTGCTACAGTGAACATTGTGGTACAAGTATCTTTTTGACTTATGGTTTTCTCCGGGTATGTGCCCAGTAGTGGGATTGCTGGGTCATATGGTAGTTCTATTTTTAGCTTTAAGGAACCTCCATACTGTTCTCCATAGTGGCTGTATCAGTTTACATTCCCACCAACAGTGCAGGAGGGTTCCCTTTTCTCCACACCCTCTGCAGCCTTTATAAATTGTTGTATTAATTTCTGCTGTGCAGTAAAGTGATTGTTTATATATATATATATTATATATATATATTTTTTTCCATTATGATTTATCACAGGATATTTAATATAGTTTCCTCTGCTATACAGTAGGTCTTTGTGGTTTGTTCATCCTATGTAGAATAGTTTGCTTCTGCTATTCCAAAACTCCCAATCTTTCCTTCACTCTCTTCTTGGCAACCACAACTCTGTTTTCTATATCTATGTGTTTGTTTCTGTCTCACTGACGTGTTCATTTGTGGCCTGTTTTTGATTCCACATATAAGTGATATTATATGGTATTTGTCTTTCTCTTTCTGACTTACTTCACTTAGTATCATTATCTCTAGGTCCATCCATGTTGTTGCATATGGCATTATTTCATTATTTATGTCTGAGTAATATCTATTGTATACATATACCACACCTTCTTTATACATTCATTTTTCAATGAACATTTACGTAGTTTCCATGTGTTGGCTATTATAAATACTGCTGCAATGAACATAGGGTTTTATGTATCTTTTTGAATTATAGTTTTGTCTAGATATATGTCCACAAGTGGGATTGCTAGATCATATGGCAACTCTCTTTATAGTTTTCTTGAGGAACCCCCATACTGTTTTCCATAGTGGCTGCATCAACTTACATGGCCACCAACAGTGTAGAAGGGTTCCCTTTTCTCCATACCCCATCTAGCATTTGTTAATTGTAGATTTTTTTTAATGATGGCCATTCTGATCAGTGTGAAGTGATACCTCGTTGTAATTTGGATTTGCATTTCTCTAATAATTAGTGATGATGAGCATCTTTTCATGTGTCTATTGGCTATCTGTATGTCTTCTTTGGAGAAATGTTTCTTTACGTTTTCTACCCATTTTTCCATTGAGTTATTTGTTATTTTGTTATTGAATTGTATGAGCTGTTTGTATAGTTTGGAAATTAAGCCCTTGTCAGTCTCATCATTTGCTAATATTTTCTCCCAGTCCAAAGGTTGTATTTTCATTTTGATTATGGTTTCCTTTGCTGTGCAACAGCTTATAAGTTTGATTAGTTCCTGTTTCTGTTTTGCTTTTACACTAAGTCACCTATATATGAACAAGTTCTGTTCCAAGAGTGCATTTGTAAGTCCGATTTGTTTGTAAGTGCAACAAAGTTAGCCTAGGTACCCATCTTACACAGTCGGCTATATGGTATTGTACCGTAATAGGTTTATAATACTCTTCACACAAACGATACATAAAAAACAAACACAAAAATAAAGAAAACATTTTAAATCTTACAGTACAGTAACTTGAAAAGTACAGTAATACAGTACAACAGCTGGGATACTCCGGCTGGTATCGAGGGAACAGGCAAGAAGAGTTATTGATTGGAGGAGGGAGAGGAGGTGGAGATGGTAGAGGTGAAGGATTATCAGCAGTAGGAGATGGAGGGCAAGCTGCCATTTCACTCACGCCTGACGCTGATGGCACAGGTTCTGGTTCCTTGCTGGATTTAATTCTATCTACCCTCTTGAAAAAATGATCCATTGATGTCTGGGTAGTAGCTCTTTTTTTCTCATCATAGATGACAAGGTAGCACTGGATTTCATTCTGGATGGCTGCTGCTACCTTTGGGTACCATTCTAGTTTCGGGTCCTGTGTCTCAAAACCTAACAGTGCTTCCTCAAATAAAGAAGATTCCCTTGCCATTTTCTGTGTCGTGAATCTCTTCAGTTCTTCAGTTACTTCTTCTTCCTCCTGTCCCTCTTCATCCTTTCTCTGGGCCTCTAATTCCATCAGTAAGCTCCTCATGTTGCACAGCAAGGAGTTCAATGAAAGTGTCCTCTTGCAGATCTAGCTCCAGCTTCACGCTGAGGGTCACTACGTTGTTGAAGACCTCTTCAGACTTCTGATCTACCTTCTCAAATCCAAAAAAATCATGAACTGTGGGCAAAGGTTCTTCCAAACCCCATTCATGGTGACCACTATACCTTCACACCATGCAAACTCAATGTTTTTATGGTCTTGTAGATGTTATAGTCCTTCCAAAGTTGTCCCTAGGTTGTTCCTGATTTGTCACTTACCTTTACTGCCTGACAAAAAGTGTGACGTAAATAACATTTCTTGAAAGTCGCTATAACTCCCTGGTCCATAGGTTGGATGAGCAACGTAGTATTCAGTGACAGATGCACTACTTTGACGTTGGGATGAAAGTCATCCATGGATGGGGCATGGCCCAGAGCATTGTCGAGCAGCAAAAAAATGTTTTGCTGGAACGTCCTCCTCCAAGCAATATTTCTCTACATCTGGGATAAAGTGGTGGCAAAACCAGTCCTGGAACGTGGCCTGTGTAATCCAGGGTTTGGGGTTATGCTTCCATGCAACAGGAAGAGAGCCCTTGCCCTTGGCTCTGTGTTTAAGGGTTCTTGGGTTCTCTGAATGATAAACTAAGAGAGGCTTCAGCTTCAATTCACCGGAAGCATTGCCACCAAACAACAGTTAGCCTATCCTTTGCTGCTTTACAGCCCGACATCAACTTTTCCTCCTTACTGATGTAACTTCGGTCTGGCATCCTCTTCCAGTACAGTTGTGTCTCATCCACATTAAAAACCTGGTTGGGTAAATACACAGCATCATCAATAATTTCTCAAAGTGTTTCCGGAAGTTCCCGGATAGCTACCCTATCTGCACTTGCTGTCTCTCCACTTACTTTTACATTGTGAAGGTTGGCTCTAGCCTTGAACCGATGAAACCAGCCATGGCTGGCATTAAAAGACGTGCCCTCTGATTGTTTGCCGTGTTTCTTCTTCAAGTCTTCATAAAGCCTTTTAGCTTTCTCTCGAATCAGCATTAAGCTGAGCAGGACTCAGCACTAATGTTGATCCTGCATCTGCACACTGAGAAGTTTCTCCATCTCCTCCATCACTTTTCCATGCTTCTTCAATATTTTGTCAACATCATCAGCACAGCTGACTTCACATGTTCCATGATCTTGTCCTTGTTCTTTAGATTCATGACAATGATAGAATGATTCATGTTGTAAGAATGAGCGATGTCTAACATCTTTTTGCCTCACTCCACTCTCTCAATTACTTTCACTTTTGTTTCCATCATTATCACGTGGCCCTTCTTAAGAGTACCAGCTACATCACCGCTGCTTTTACTCTTGCTTCCAGACATCTTGGGCTTGAAATAAAGGTACTGTACTACTGTACTCTATACACTACTGTAAAGAACACAAAAGCGCAACCACTTATAGAGGATGAACGCACATGAAAATGTATGCCAGACACGTGAACTAACTTACATTCGAATTGTACATGCAAATGGACGTTTGCATCTTTGAAAGTTTGCAACTTGAAGTTTCGTATGTAGGTGACTTACTGTATTTGTACTGCCTAGGGAGAACTACCTAGGAAAACTGTGGTATGATTTATGTCAGAGAATGTTTTGCTTATGTTCTCTTCTAGGAGTTTTAAGGTCTCCTATGTTATATTTAAGCATGTAAACCGTTTTGAGTTTATTTCTGTGTATGGTGTGAGGGTATGTTCTGACTTCACTGATTTGAATACGGCTGTCCAACTTTCAAAACACCACTTGCTGAAGAGACTGTCCTTTCCCCATTGTATATTCTTGCCTGCTTTGTCGAAGGTTAATTGACCATAGGTGTGTGGGTTTATTTCTGGGCTCTCTATTCCATTCCATTAATCCATGTATCTCTTTCTGTACCCATACCATGCGGCTTTGATTACTGTAACTTTGTAGTATTGTCTGAAGTTTAGGAGGGTTATGCCTCCTGCTTTTTTCTTTTTCCTCAGGATTGTGTTGACAGTTCTGACTTTTCACGGTTCCAGATATATTTTAGGATTATTTGTTCTAGTGCTGGGGAAAGTGTCATGGGCAATTTGACAGGAATCACATTAAATCTGTAGATTGCTTTGGGTAGTGTAGCCATTTTAACAGTTTTAATTTTTCCCATCCAAGAGCATGGGATGTCTTTCCATTTCTCTGAATCATCTTCAGTTTCCTTTACTAATGTTTTGTAGTTCTGAACGTATAAGTCTTTCACCTCCTTGGTGAGGTTTTTTCCTAAGTATTTTATTTTCTTGATGCCATTTTAAAAAGGATTGCTTGTTTACATTTCCTTTCTGATATTTCATTGTTAATGTAAAGAAATGCATCCAGGGACTTCCCTGATGGCTCCATGGTTGAGAATCTGCCTGCCAATACAGGGGGCATAGTTTGTGCCCTGTTGCAGGAAGATCTCACATGCCGTGGAGCAGCTAGACGTGTGTGCCACAAGTACTTAACTGCACACTAGAACCCGTGAGCCACAACTACTGAGCCCATGTGCCACAACTACTTAAGCCCGCATGCCTAGAGCCACTGCAACAAGAGAAGCCACTGCAATGAGAAGCCTGCGCACCACAACAAAGACTAGCCCCCACTGGCCACAGCTAGAGAAAGCCCGTGCACAGCAATGAAGACCCAATGCAGCCAAAATAAATTAAAAAAAACCCCAAGAAATGCAACCAATTTATGTATGTTAATCTTGTATCCTGCTACTTTGCTGAATTTGTTTATCAGTTCTAGTAGTTTTTGTGTGGAACTTTTAGGGTTTCCTTTATATATATTA
The DNA here is from genome assembly GCF_951394435.1 of Stenella coeruleoalba. Taxonomy (NCBI): domain Eukaryota; kingdom Metazoa; phylum Chordata; class Mammalia; order Artiodactyla; family Delphinidae; genus Stenella; species Stenella coeruleoalba. The sequence continues at coordinate 33,145,936 of NC_137151.1, read as the reverse complement.
TCATGTCATCTACATACAATGACAACTTTACCTCTTCCCTTCCAATGTGGTTAGATTTTATTTCTTTTTCTTGTCTGATTGTTGTGGCTAGGACTTCCAATACTATGTTGAAGAGAAGAGGTGAGAGTGGGCATCCTTGTCTTCTTCCAGGTTTTAGGGGGAAGGCTTTCAGCCTATGAACATTGAGTATTATATTGGTTGTGGGTTTGTCATAAATAGCTTTTATTATGTTGAGATATGTTTCCTCTATACCCATTTTTGTAAGTTTTTTTTTTTTTTTTTTTTTTTTTTTTTTGCGGTACATGGGCCTCTCACTGTAGTGACCTCTCCCGTTGCAGAGCACAGGCTCTGGACACACAGGCTCAGTGGCCATGGCTCACGGGCCCAGCCACTCTGTGGCATGTGGCATCTTCCCAGACCGGGGCACGAACCTGTGTCCCCTGCATTGGCAGGCGGACTCTCAACCACCGCGCCACCAGGGAAGCCCTGGTAGGTGTTTTTATCATCAATGGATGTGCTTTTTCGGCATCTGTTGAGATTATCATTTGTTTTGTGTTTTTCCTTTGTTGATGGGGTGTATCATGTTGATTGATTTGCATATGTTGAAACACCTTTGTGACACTGGGGTGAATCAAATTTGGTCATGGTATATGATCCTCTTATGTGTTGTCAGATTCGGTTTTCTAATATTCAGTTGAGAATATTTTGCATCTATATTTATCAAAGATATTGGTCTGCAATTTTCTTATTTTGGTAGTGTGTTTCTCTCTATTTTTTTTAAGTCTTTAATGAATTTGTTCCAATATTGCTTCTGTTTTATGTTTTGGTTTCTTGTTTGTGAGGCATGTGGGATCTTAGCTCCACCATGAGGGATTGAACCTGCCCCCCCTGCAGTGGAAGGCGAAATCTTAACTGCTGGACAACTAGAAAAGTCCCCATCTGTATTTTGTTTGTTTTAGTAGATTTCTTTCTTTATTTTTGAATTGATTGGGTGTCTGTTGCTGTGCACAGGCTCTCTCTAGTTGTGGCGAGCGGGGGTTACTCTTCATTGTGCTGTGCAGGCTGTTCATTGCAGTGGCTTCTTTTGTTGCAGAGCATGGACTCTAGGTGCGCGGGCTTCAGCAGTTGTAGCTATCAGGCTCAGTAGTCGTGGCTCCTGGGCTGTAGAGCGCAGGATCAGTAGTTGTGGCACACAGGCTTAGTTGCTCCGCGGCATGTGGGATCTTCCCAGACCAGGTCTCGAACCTATGTCCCCTGCATTGTCAGACTGTGTCACCAAGGAAGTCCCCCCCATCTGTTTTTGGTATCAGGGTGATGGGTGGCTTCATAGAATGTCTTTGGAAGTATTCTTTACTCTTCAATCTTTTCGAAGAGTTTGAGAAGAATCAGTGTAAGTTTTGCTTTGTATATTTGGAAGAATTTGCCTGTGAAACCATCTGATACTGGACTTTTGTTGGTAGGGAGTTCTTTTTAACTACAGATTCTATTTTGTTTTTAGTGATCAGTATGTTCAAGTTATCTATTTCTTCTTGATTCAGTTTTGTTCGGCTGTAAAAAAAACAACATATATTTTTAGGTTATGTTAGCACCTAAATACTTACCATGTATTAGACCACAAAAGAGTGAAGAAAAAAATATTAAAATATTTTTTCAAATAGAAAATGTATTGAAATATTTTTCAGAAATTGGGATAATAATACTAATTACAATAATGACAAATTATTCTGAACTTAAAGACTATTTTATCTAAGATGCTTATTATATGCTTATTATAAGCATGGTATTATATGCTTATATATTATATGATATTATATATGCTTTTTATATGCTTATTATAAGCATGATATTATATGCTTATTGTTTTATTGCTTTAAAATACATGGAATGTTTTCTCCTTTCTAACGTAATTCTTTTATTTTACCTGTATATTTTGAAAAAAATTTAGTTGCACATAATATAAAAAATTACACTTTAATAGGCGATATTAATCCAGTTACATTTACTATAGTACTGAAAATACCTAGGTTTAGAGTTACCATGTTATCGAGTGCTGTTTTTTATTTATTTTTAAAAAAGATTTAATTGCGGGGGGCATAAATTATTTATTTATTTATATCATCTTATTGGACTATAATTGCTTTACTATGCTGTGTTAGTTTCTGCTTTATAACAAAGTGAACAAGCTATACATATACATATATCCCCATATCTTCTCCCTCTTGCATCTCCCTCCCACCCTCCCTATCCCACCCCTCTAAGTGGTCACAAAGCACTGAACTGATCTCCCTGTGCTATGCAGCAGGTTCTTACTAGCCATGTATTTTACATTTGGTAGCATATATAAGTCCATGCCACTCTCTCACTTCATCCCAGCTTACCCTTCTCCCTCCCCATGTCCTCACGTCCAATTTCTATGTCTATGTCTTTATTCCTGTCCTGCCCCTAGGTTCTTCCAAACCATTTTTTTTTCTTTTTGTTTAGATTCCATATATATGTGTTAGCATACAGTGTTTGTTTTTCTCTTTCTGACTTACTTCACTCTGTATGACAGATTCTAGGTCCATCCACCTCACCACAAATAACTCAATTTCATTTCTTTTTATGGCTGAGTAATATTCCATTTTATATTGAAGATGTGCAGCATCTTCTTTATCCAGTCATCAGTTGATGGACACTTATATTGCTTCCATGTCCTGGCTATTGCAAATAGAGCTGCAATGGACATTGTGGAACATGACTCTTTTTGAATTATGGTTTTCTCCAGGTATATGCCCAGTCGTGGGATTGCTGTGTCATATGGTAGTGGTAGTTCTATTTTTAGATTTTAAAGGAACCTCCATACTGTTCTCAATAGTGGCTGTATCAATTTACACTCCCACCAACGGTGCAAGAGGGTTCCCTTTTCTCTACACCTCTGCAGCATTTATTGTCTGTAGATTTTTTTTGATGATGGCCATTCTTACCTGTGAGCGGTGATACCTCATTGTAATTTTGATTTGCATTTCTCTAATGATCAGTGATGTTGAACATTCTTTCATGTGTTTGTTGGCAAACTGTATATCTTCTTTGGAGAAATGCCTGTTTAGGTCTTCTGCCCATTTATGGATTGGGTTGTTTGTGTTTTTTGATATTGATCTGCATGGGCTGCTCCTAAAGTTTGGAGATTAATCCTTTGTCAGTTGCTTCCTTGGCAAATATTTTCTGCCATTCTGAGGGTTGCCTTCTCGTCTTGTTTACGTTTTCCTTTGCTGTGCAAAAGCTTTTAAGTCTCATTAGGTCTCATTTGTTTATTTTTATTTCCATTTCTCTAGGAGGTGGGTCAAAAAGGATCTTGCAGGCTTCCCTGGTGGTGCAGTGGTTGAGAGTCCGCCTGCCGATGCAGGGGACACAGGTTCGTGCCCCGGTCCAGGAAGATCCCACATGCCACAGAGCAGCTAGGCCCGTGAGCCATGGCTGCTGAGCCTGCGCCTCCGGAGCCTGCGCACTGCAATGGGAGAGGCCACAACAGTGAGAGGCCCGCGTACTACAAAAAAAAAAAAAAAAAAGGATCTTGCTGTGATTGATTTCATAGAGTGTTCTTCCTATGTTTTCCTCTGAGAGTTTTATAGTGTCTGGCCTTACATTTAGGTCTTTAATCAATTTTGAGTTTATTTTTGTGTATGGTGTTAGGGAATTTTCTAATTTCATTCTTTTACCTGTAGCTGCCCAGTTTTACCAGCACCATTTATTGAAGAGGCTGTGATTTCTCCATTGTATATTCTTGCCTCCTTTATCATAAATAATGTGACCATATGTGTATGGGTTTATCTCTAGGCTTTCCCTCATGTTCCATTGATCTATATTTCTGTTTTTGTGCCAGTAGCATACTGTCTTGAGTACTGTAGCTTTGTAGTATTGTCCGAAGTCAGGGAGCCTGATTCCTCCAGCTCTGTTTTTCTTCTCAAGATTGCTTTGGCTGTTCGGGGTCTTTTGTGTTTCCATACAAATTGTGAAATTTTTTGGTCCATTTCTCTGAAAAATGCCATTGGTAGTTTGATAGGGATTGCATTGAATCTGTAGATTGCTTTGGGTAGTATAGTCATTTACACAAGGTTGATTCTTCCAATCCAAGAACATGGTATATCTCTCTGTTTGTGTCATCTTTGATTTCTTTCATCAGTGTCTCATAGTTTGTTGAGTAAACTACTTTTGGCTCCTTAGGTAGGTTTATTCCTAGGTATTTTATTCTTTATGTTGCAGTGGTAAATGGGAGTGTTTCCTTAATTTCTCTTTCAGATTTTTCATCTTTAGTGTATAGGAATGAAAGTGATAACTGTACATTAATTTTGTATGGTGCTGGAACCTTACCAGATTCATTGATTAACTCTAGTAGGTTTCTGGTAGCATCTTTAGGATTCTCTATGTATAATATCATGTCATCTGCAAACAGTGAGAGCTTAACTTCTTCTTTTCCGATTTGGATTCCCTTTATTTCTTTTTCTTCTCTGGTTGCTGTAGCTAAAAATTCCAAAAGTGTGTTGAATCATAGTGGTGAGAGTGGGCAACCTTGTCTTGTTCCTGATCTTGGTGGAAATGGTTTCACTTTTTCACCATTGAGAACGATGTTGGCTGTGGGTTTGTCATATATGGCCTTTATTATGTTGAGGAAAGTTCCCCCTATGCCTACTCTCTGGAGGTTTTTTTTTTTATCATAAATGGGTGTTTAATATTGTCTAAAGCATTTTCTGTGTCTATTGAGATGACCATATCTTTTTTATCCTTCAGTTTTTTAATATGGTGTATCACATTGATTTGCATATATTGAAGAATCCTTGCATCCCTGTGATAAACCCCATTTGATCTTGGTGTATGATCCTTTTAATGTGCTGTTGGATTCTGTTTGCTAGTATTTTGCTGTGGATTTTTGCATCTATGTTCATCAGTGATATTGGCCTGTAGCTTGCTTTCTTTGTGACATCTTTGTCTGGTTTTGGTATCAGGGAGATGGTGGTCTCATAGAATAAGTTTGGGAGAGTTCCTCCCTCTGCTATATTTTGGAAGAGTTTGAGAAGGATAGCTGTTAACTCTTCTCTAAATGTTTGATAGAATTTGCCTGTGAAGCCATCTGGTCCTGGGCTTTTGTTTGTTGGAAGATTTTTAATCACAGTCTCAGTTTCAGTGCTTTGGATTGGTTTGTTTATAGTTTTTATTTCTTCCTGGTTCAGTCTTGGAAGCTTGTGCTTTTCTAAGAATTTGTCCATTTCTTCCAGGTTGTCCATTTTATTGGCATATTGTTGCTTGCAGTAATCTCTCATGATCCTTTGTATTTCTGCAGTGTCAGTGTTTACTTCTCCTTTTTTATTTGTAATTCTATTGATTTGAGCCTTCCTTTTTTTCTTGATGAATCTGGCTAATGGTTTGTCAATTTTGTTTATCTTCTTAGAGAACAAGCTTTTAGTTTTTTTGATCTTTGCTGTTGTTTTATTCATTTCTTTTTCATTTATTTCTGATCTGATCTTTATGATTTCTTTCCTCTGCTGACTTTGTTTTTTTTTTTGTTTCTTTCTCTAATTGCTTTCAGTGTAAGGTTAACTTGTTTATTTGAGATGTCTCTTGTTTCTTGAGGTAGGATTGTAGTGCTATAAACCTCCCTCTTAGAACTGCTTTTTCTGCATCCCATAGGTTTTGGGTCTTCATATTTTCATTGTCATTTTTTTCTAGGTATTTTTTGATTTCCTCTTTGATTTCTTCAGTGATGTCTTGGTTATTAAGTAGTGTATTGTTTAGCGTCCATGCGTTTGTATTTTTTACAGATCTTTTCCTGTAATTGATATCTAGTCTGATAGCATTGTGGTCAAAAAAGATACTTGATACGATTTCAATTTTCGTAAATTTACCAAGGCTTTTTTGTGACCCAGGATATGATCTATCCTGGAGAATGTTCCATGAGCACTTGAGATAAAGTGTATTCTGTTGTTTTTGGATGGAATGTCCTATAAATATCAATTAAGTCCATCTTGTTTAATGTATCATTTAAAGCTTGTGTTTCCTTATTTATTTTCATTTTGGATGATTTGTTCATTGGTGAAAGAGGGGTGCTAAAGTCCCCTACTATGATTGTGTTACTGTCAATTTCCCCTTTTATGGCTGTTAGCATTTGCCTTATGTATTGAGGTGCTCCTATGTTGGGTGCATAAATATTTACAGTTGTTATATCTTCTTCTTGGATTGATCCCTTGATCATAATGTTGTGTCCTGCTTTGTCTCCTGTAATAGTCTTTATTTTAAAGTCTTTTTTGTCTGATATGAGAATTACTACTCTGGCTTTCTTCTGATTTCCATGTGCATGGAATATCTTATTCCATCCCCTATCTTTCAGTCTGTATGTGTCTCTAGGTCTGAAGTGGGTCTCTTGTAGACCGCATATTTGCCGGTCATGTTTTTGGATCCATTCAGCCAGTCTATGTCTTTTGGTTGGAGCATTTAATCCATTTACATTTAAGGTAATTATTGATATGTATGTTCTTATTACCATTTTCTTAATTGTTTGGGGTTTGTTATTGTATGTCTTTTCCTTCTCTTGTGTTTCTTGCCTAGAGAAGTTCCTTTAGCATTTGTTGTAAAGCTGGTTTGGTGGTGCTGAATTCTCTTAGCTTTTGCTTGTCTGTAAAGGTTTTAATTTCTCTGTCAAATCTGAATGAGATCCTTGCTGGGTTGAGTAATCTTGGTTGTAGCTTTTCCCCTTTCATCACTTTAAATATGTCCTGCCAGTCCCTTCTGGCTTGCAGAGTTTCTGCTGAAAGGTCAGCCGTTAACCTTTTGGGGATTCCCTTGTATATTATTTGTTGTTTTTCCCTTGCTGATTTTAATATTTTTTCTTTGTATTTAATTTTTGATAGTTTGAGTAATATATGTTTTGGCATGTTTCTCCTTGGGTGTATCTTGTATGGGACTCTCTGCACTTCCTGAAGTTGATTAATGATATCCTTTACCATATTAGGGAAGTTTTCAACTATTATCTCTTCAAATATTTTCTCAGTCCCTTTCTTTTTCTCTTCTACTTCTGGGACCCCTATATTCGAATGTTGGTGTGTTTAATGTTGTCCCAGAGGTGTCTCAGATTGTCCTCAATTCTTTTCATTCGTTTTTCTTTATTCTGCTCTGCAGTAGTTTTTTTCTACTATTTTGTCTTCCAGTTCATCTATCCATTCTTCTGCCTCAGTTATTCTGCTATTGTTTCCTTCTAGAGCATTTTAAATTCCATTTATTGTGTTATTCATCATTGTTTGTTTGCTTTTTAGTTCTAGGTCCTTGTTAAACGTTTCTTGTATATTCTCCATTCCAGTTCCAATACTTGGGATCATCTTTACTATCATTACTCTGAATTCTTTTTCCAGTAGACTGCCTATTTCCTCCACATTTGTTTGTTCTGGTGGGATCTTACCTTGCTCCTTCATCTGCTGTGTGTTCCTCTGTCATATTTGGCTTTGGGGACTGTGTTTGGGGTCTCCTTTTTGCAGGCTGCAGATTCTTTGTTCCCGTTGTTTTTGGTGTCTGCTCCCAGTGGCTAAGGTTATTTCAGTGGGTTGTGTAGGCTTTCAGGTGGAGGGGACTTGTGCCTGTGTTCTGGTGGGTGTGTCTGGATCTTGTCTTTTTGGTTGACAGGTCTGCATCCAGTGGTGTGTTTTGGGGTGTCTGTGGCCTTATTATGATTTTAGGCAGCCTGTCTGCTAATGGGTGGGCCTGCATTCCTGTCTTGCTAGTTGTTTGGCATGGGATATCCGGCACTGGATCTTGCTGGTCTCTGAGTGGACCTGGGTCTTAGCGTTGAGACGGATATCTCTGGGAGGCTTTCACTATTTGATATTAGAAGGTGCCGGAGGTCTCTTGTAGACCAATGTCCTGAACTCGGCTCTCCCAACTCAGAGGCATAGGCCTGACACCCGGCCGGAGTACCAAGACCCTGTCAGCCACATGGCTGGGGGTGAGAGCAAGAGGTAGCTTTGGTACATCTGAAAGACCACCAATGAGATTCACTGACCATTTTCTCTCCAGAAGTGAAGAAAACAAAATTTAGTCTTCGGCTAGTCAGCCACTTTGGTAGCCAGCCTCCAAGATGGCCCTATTTATCCCCTGATTATCTCCCAGTCTTCATGTACCTGTGTGGCTCCTCACACTTGAAAAGGGCTGACTGTTTAACTAATAAGAAATTGCCGAAATGACAGAGTGCAGCTTCCAAAGTTATGAAAGACATTGAAGTTTCTGCTTTGGTTTCTGCTAGATCACTCATCCTGGGGTAAGCCAGCTGCCATGTCATGAGGACACTCAAGCAGTCCTAAGGAGAGATCCATGTGGCAAGGAACTGAGGCCTCTTACCTACAGCCACGTGAGTGAGTCATCTCAGAAGTCAAAAGATTTAATTTTATTTATTTTCATTGCATTGGTCTTCGTTGCTGTGCAAGGTTTCTCTAGTTGTTTCAAGCAGGGGTTACTCATCGTTGTGGTGCACGGGCTTCTCCTTGCGGTCGTTTCTCTTGTTGTGGAGTATGGGCTCTAGGTGCATGGGCTTCAGTAGTTGTGTCATGCAGGCTCAATAGTTGTTGCTTGCTGGCTCTGGAGCACAGGCTCAGTAGTTGTGGCACACGGGCTTAGTTGCTCTGCGGCAGGTGGGATCTTCCCAGACCAGGGATTGAACCCCTGTCCCCTGCATTGGCAGGCAAATTCTTACCCACTGTGCCACCAGGGAAGTCCAGTGTGCTCTTTTTTAAACCTAGTCTGTTTTCATTATTTTCTATCTTAACAATTCTGTATTAATTAAAAATAGTAATACTCCTTTCTACCCCTCCTGTTTGAGGATTATATATGAAGAGGTATGTGTTATTTATTAATCTCAAATTTTCACCTTTTAAGAAGTAATCACAATGTCAAGTATTTAATACCTTTCAGTTCCACCTTGAAAAGCATAGATATTAAAGTGCTAATATAATTACCTTCCCTAGTAAACCGTTTTTACTTTTCGTTATATATAAAATACAGCTAAAAGCATGCCTGGTTTGTAAGGAAATGACAAATTTCAGAAAATTCAGAATCTGAATACACTGTATACATAGCTTCTAGATAAAGACACAGAAAATTGCCAGATACTCAGAGGCCCCCTGGTCCCACTCTAGTGACTCCCCTTAAGGTTGAATATTGTTCTTGTATCAAACAAAAATATCATGTTACCTGTATTTTGTAGTTTATATAAATGTTATGGCACAGTAAAATCACTTTTGGATTGGGCTTTTTATTTTATGTTGTTTGTGAATATGCCTATATGGTTTCCTGTTGTTGTGATCATGCATTGCCACTGTTGCATAGGATTCCATAGTGTAAATATTTAACTATTAATTAATTTATTCCAATGTGTATTACAATATGAGTGTTTTTCAGTTTGTGCCTATTGAGAATAGCACGGGTATAAAAATTCTAGAACTTGAGCTTTGGTGGTGTGTGTATAAATTATTGTTCAGTATACATGTAGTAGTAAAATTTTTGAGTCATAGCTTTCATGTGTTAATCTTTTTAGATATTTCTAAATATTTTCAAAACATGTGTATGATTTTTCTTTTTCTTTTTTGGTTTTTTTTTACATCTTTATTGGAGTATAATTGCTTCACAATGGTGTGTTAGTTTCTGCTTTATAACAAAGTGAATCAGTTATACATATACATATGTTCCCATATCTCTTCCCTCTTGTGTCTCCCTCCCTCCCACCCTCCCTATCCCACCCCTCTAGGTGGTCACAAAGCACCGAGCTGATCTCCCTGTGCTATGTGGCTGCTTCCCACTAGCTACCTATTTTACGTTTGGTAGTGTATATATGTCCATGCCTCTCTCTCGCTTTGTCACAGCTTACCCTTTCCCCTCCCCATATCGTCAAGTCCATTCTCTAGTAGGTCTGTGTCTTTATTCCTGTCTTACCCCTAGGTTCTTCATGACAGTTTTTTTTTCTTAAATTCCATATGTATGTGTTAGCATATGGTATTTGTCTTTCTCTTTCTGACTTACTTCACTCATTTGTATGATTTTTCATCCTCAGCAGCAGTGAATGAGATTCAAGGATTATACACATTCTTGTCAAACCTGATAATACCTGTCATTTTCATTTGAACTTTCTGGTTGGTAAGTGATAATTAAATGTATCACTTTTTTGCATTTAATTGACTACTAAGAAGCCAAGCATCTTTTGATATGTTTACTTAACATTCTGTACTCTCTTTTGTGAAATATTTTTTGGTATATTTTCCCCATATTTGCTATTACCTTATCTTCTTATTGAAGACTTCTTTTTTATTTAACATCCGAAGTCTTCTTATTTAGGAGTTTTTAATATATGCTTGCTATGAGTTCTTCTCTCTTTCTGTCTCTCCTTCTCTTTCTTTAGATGAGTGTCAGTTTTTAATGTTAATAACATCTAATTTGTTATTTTCCTAATTATTTATTTATTTAGTCTTCTGTTTATTTATGTAGTCTTCTTATCTGTAGCAGAACACATTATTTATTCGAAACCACAAATATGTTTTTGTTTCTTCAATAAATCTAATTATTAATCTTTAAATTTAACTTTCTAAGCTAAATATGTTGTATCATAGTGAGTATTAATTTTTCTATGACAGCTGAAAAGTTACATTTATTCAGAAAATGTTGTATTTAGCTTTCTTTTCATTTGCTCCTACTTCTCATTGATTCACAGAGGTAAACATCACTTCATCCATGGGGCTGACTTTTCTCTGATTTCTCATGGTCATTCTCACTAATTCGTCTTACCTCCTAAAATCTTTAGCAATACCATTATTCCACAGAAGCAAAAACCTTCCTTGGGCCTTTTTCCTCAGAAGATTGATTATTCCCACATTTTAAATGGGAGATTGCAATAAGTTAGGAGAAAATGCCACAAGGGTCTCTCATTTTATTTTTCACATCTTGTATCAGCCTCTGCTTGCACTCGGTGTTCAAAGATTTTTGTACAACACATTGATGGAAGATGCCAGTTGTTTCTCTCCTTGGGGCAAAAGACAGATTAATTACCTGACAAATAAAATAAAGACAGTGCCTTGCTCTGCTCAAATGTTGGAGAGGATTGCTTGCATCCTACTTTAAAAGTTTCAGGTGACTGTAGCTTAAGATTCCTAAGCTTTAATCCGTACTTGCACCAAGCACAGCACCCAACAGGACTGCTTTACATAACCCCATGAGACTTTTGTGTGCAAGTGGAACAGATAACAATATAAAACTGTTGCTGTCTTTCTGTGTCATAAAAATGATTTTTTGTCTCATTTAAAATATTTTTTTCTAAAATCCAAAAACGTGTCAGGCTAAAATATTGGAATTTCAAATATGGTAAATCTAAGATCCTTCAAATTTCTTTCCAGTTTTGTTGATGATGGGTTGCCATCAGAGATATGACTTCATTAAACACAATAGGTAAGATTCCTTCACATGCCTGATTGGGGAATATGAAAATAATCCCTGGAAAAATCTGGACATTTTCTAGTTCTCAAGTATTGGCTAAGATGGTAGAAAGGACCCTTCATTGTCCTATATGTGAATGCAGATCAATTGAGAGAGGTGTATTTTCTGTGCAGATACCCTCTCTTTTGGTGTGCCCTGATACCTCCCTCAACTTATGTACCAACTCCAGCAGCATTAAGCAGAAATCCAAAGAAATCTATTCTTTGGAATTATGAGGAAGGGAAGACTCGAAAACTTTATAGCATGCTCTATACAAGTATACACATCACCATCCTTATCTACATCATGCCATGCATGGAGGGTCAGTAGGTTCAGGGGATTATGGAAGCACCAAGGTCTGTGGGGTTAATTACAGCTGCATTCATGGGCAGTAAAAGAGAAGGGCCTTATCTTGGTCAGTTTCTCAATGCTAGTAGCTACAAAAAGAAGAGGACAGCAGACATCTTAGGGAGTAGAGCCAACATTAAATGAAATGTCCTAATTACTCTAGGCAACCTCTCATGATAGCCTCCCATAACTCCTCGAATCCCTACATACTTGCACAAGGGATAGTGTAATATTAATGGAGCGTGTGACTGCAGATTAGCATTATTTTTGCTGAAATAAATGAAAGTAGGCTCAAGTGATAAGGTTTGAAAAGGGTTCACAGTGCCAGGGAAACTATTGTAACAATGTGGACAGAACCCTTTGGATGGATTCATCATGTTTTTGTTTTTGTTTTTTTGCTGCTTCAGAATCTGGAGTAGAGATTGGTGTGTTCCATGATGCATTCCCGCTTCTTACAAGTTTTAGATGGAATACCCCATTAGGACGAAGTGCACGTAAGGAAGATGAGTGAGTCAAACTCCTCTGCCTTCTGTCAGCAGTGGGTGCAAAGGGATTTAGACCAAGTGCTTTCATCCTTTGACGTGCGAAGTTTTCACTATATAAATGATGTTTTGTTTGTTTGCAGGTCAGGAGCCTTGGTCTCAATATCCCTGTTTAAAAAGTGCTATCACATGTCTGCCAGAAAGAATTGCTGATGATACTGGAAAAAATTGAGAGTTATCCGTAACAATTAAAGGTTTTGTAGCAACATGGATGGACCTAGAGATTGTTATACTGAGTGAAGCAAGTCAGACACAGAAAGACAGATATCATTTGATATTGCTTATATGAGGAATCTAAAAAAGAAAAAAAGGTACAAATGAACTAATTTACACAACAGAAATAGAGTCATGAATATAGAAAACAAACTTATGGTTACCAGGGGATAAGTGGGGAAGGGATAAATTGGGAGATTGGAACTGACCTATACACACTAGTATATATAAAATAGGTAAGTATTGATAAGGACCTGCTTTATAGCACAGGGAATTCTACTAAATGGTGTGTACTGGCATATACAGGAAAAGAATCTTAAAAAAAACAACAAGGGTTATGGGAGTATATAATAAATATAAATGTCCAAACCTTTAACATGAAAGGAAAAATCAGTTAACTCTGTGGTCCCTGTTATGGTGTAAACATTTTGTACCTCTAATTTTAAAATTTTGAAACCCAGCTGCCATGTTGATGGTATTAGGAGGTGGGGCTTTTGGGAGGTGAGTAGGTCATGAGGCCAGACACCTCAAACATGGGATTAGTGTCCTAATAAATGTAGCACACAGATTTCATGCCCATCACATGATTTCATTGCCAAGCGAGAAGACCCACATTATGAACCAGATATTGGTCCCTCACCAGACACTAAGTCAGCTGGCAACTTGTTCTTTTTATTAAATTAATTAATTAATTAATTAATTTTTTGGCTGTGTTGGGTCTTTGTTGCAGTGTGCGGGCTTCTCATTGGGTGGCTTCTTTTGTTGCGGAACACGGGCTCTAGGCAAGTGGGTTTCAGTAGTAGTGACACACGGGTTCAGTAGTTGTGGCCTGTGGTCTCTAGAGTACAGGCTCAGTATTTGTGGTGCACGGGCTTAGTTGTTCCATAGCATGTGGGATATTCCAGGACCAGGGCTCAAACCCACGTCCGCTTTATTGGTGGGCAGATTCTTAACCACTGCGCCACCAGCGACGCCCCTGGTAACTTGTTCTTGAACTTTTCAGCCTCACCAATTATGAGAAAACAAAAATATTCTGTTGTTTATAAAATACCAAGTCTCTCGTATTTTGTTTTAGCAGTCAAAGAGCTGGCTGAGGAGAAACATCTGTGAGCTTGAAGACATATCAAGAGAAACCTTTAAATCTCAAAAGAAAAGAGAAAGGGCAGGAAAGAAATCAACAGAACAGAGTAATCAATAATTGTGGAACAATGAAAATGCTGTGACCTATACATAATGGGTATAGCAGGAGGAAAATAAAGATAACAAAGAACAGAAAATATTTTTTTTAAAATGACTGAGAATCTCCCCCAAATGAATGTCTGACACTAAATCCACAACATCCAAACTTAGAGGAACATATGAATAGTAAAGAAATCTGACCAATATCTCTCAGGAACATCAGTGTGAAAATCCTCAACAAAATATTAACAAATCGAATCCAACAATATTTTGAGAGAATTTTATATCATGAATGAGAGGGAATAATCACAGGTATGCAAGGCTGGTTCAACATTCTAAAATCAAATAATTATATCCATCATATCAACACCCTAAAGACAATCATTAGCATATCAATAGATTCAGAAGACCTTTGAAAAAATGTAACACCCATTCTTCATAAAAACTCTCAGTTAAAGAAATAAACTGCAGCGTTCTCAAGTTGTTAACAAAGATCTACAGGAAGCTTTTATCTTACATCATGATTAATGGTCAAAAACATGAAGCTTTTCCACTAAGTTCAGGTAAAAGCAAGGATGTCCCCTTTCATCACTCCTTTTCCATATTTTACTCCAAGTCCTTGCTAATGCAATAAGGCATGAAAATAAATAAAACAAATACAGATTGGGTATAAAAAAATGAAAGCAGCCTAAATAAAATGTGGGCAAATATACTTAGACACCTCACCAAAGAAAATAGACACTATGCATATAAGTATACAGAAGAATAATTCAGATTACATGCTGCCATGAAAAAGCAAATTAACAATACAATTGCATACGATTTTAGCCATTAGAATGGCTAAAATGTGAACAATGACAAGAACAAATTCTGTAGGGGATGTGGAACAATAGAAATGTCATTTGTTATTGGTGGAAATGAAAAATAATACAGCTACTTTGGTAGTCTGATTGACACTTGCTATAATACTGAACATTCCCTTACTGTACAATCCGGCAGGTGTTCTCATGGATATTTACTGGAAGTAGTTTAAAACATACTTCCAGACGAAAACCTGCATATGGATATTTATAGCACCTAATTCAATATTGGCAAAATGTGAATGAAACTAAGGTGTCCTCCTATAGGTGAATGAAATGATATAGTATTAATATATTCTGGGAATAGGATAATATTGAGCACTAAAAAAGTAAGCTATCAAGCCATAAAAATATATGGGAATTCTTTTTTTCTTTTGAAATATAGGCGATTTTCTTTATTTTGTAATTTAAATTTTCTTGGAGTATAGTTGATTTACAGTGTTGTGTTCATTTCAACTGCACAGCAAGTGGTTCAGTTACACATATGCATATATTCATTCTTTTTCAGATTCTTTTCTGATAAAGGTATTCCCAGAATATTGAGTAGAGTTCCCTGTGCTATACAGTAGGTCCTTGTTGCTTATCTATGTTATATATAGTAGTATTCGTATGTTTCCCCCAAGTTCCTGATTTATCCCTGCCCCCCACCTTTCCCCTTTGGTAACCATAAGTTTGTTTTCCAAGTCTGTGAGTCTGCCTCTGTTTTGTAAGTTAGTTCATTTGTATCAATTTTTAAGTTCCACCTAGAAGTGATATCATACAATATTTGTCTTACTGTGTCTGACTTACTTCACTTAGTACAGTCATCTCTAGGTCCATCCATGTTACTGCAACTGGCATTATTTTCTTCTATTTTATGGCTGAGTCATATTCCATTATATATATGTATCACATATTCTTCACCTATATTCATATGTTGATGGACATTTTGGTTGCTTCCATGTCTTCGCTGTTGTAAAGAGTGTTGCAGTGAACATTGGGGAAGATGTGTCTCTTCGATTTATGCTTTCCTCCAGATGTGCACACAGGAGTGAACTTGCTGGATCATCTGGTAGCTCTATTTTATTTTATTTTATTTCATTTCACTTCATTTCAATTTCAATTTTTTTGGAGTATAGTTGATTTACGATGTTGTGTTACTTTCTGCTGCACAGCAGAGTGAAGCAGTTATACACATATCGAATCCTTTTTGGATTCCTTTCCCATACAGGTCATTACAGAGTACTGAGTAGAGTTCCCTGTGCTATACAGTAGGCCCTTATTTGTTATCTCTTTTATATATAGTGGTGTGTATATGTCAATCCCAATTTCCAGTTTATCCCTCCCACCTCCCCTTAATCTGGTAACCTCCATTTTGTGCACCATAGTGGCTGTTACCAATTAGCATTGCCCCCAGTAACGTAGTATTGGTGGTGCAGTGGTTAAGAATCCGCCTGCCAGTGCAGGGGACACAGGTTCGAGCCCTGTCCCAGGAAGATCCCACATGCTGCAGAGCAGCTAAGCCTGTGTGCCACAACTACTGAGTCTGCACTCTAGAGCCCACGAGCCACAACTACTGAGCTCACGTGCCACAACTACAGAAGCCTGTGAGCCTAGAGCCTGTGCTCCACAACAAGAGAAGCCACCGCAAACAGAAGGCTGCGTACCACAACAATGAGTAGCCCCCACTTGCTGCAACTATAGAAAAGCCGCACGCAGCAACGAAGACCCAACGCAGATTAAAAATAATAATAATAAGTAGTAGGTTTCTCTTTTTTCCACACCCTCTGAAGCATTTCTTGTTTCTAGACATTGTGAGGATGGCTATTCTGAGTGGTTCCAGGTGATATTTCTTTGTACATCTGATTTGCATTTGTCTAACATAAAGCAATGGTGAGCATCTTCATATGTGCTTTTTTTTTTTTGAACAGTGTGAGTAAAATTTACCCCTTGAAAAAGAGTTATTGAAAGGTTGCCTTGTTTTGAAGTCTATTTCGATTACCTACCCCAAGGTATTTCTTGAGGGCTGTTGTCATTTACAGCTCCCCAGGCATTGTGAATATGAAGTGCCTATAAGGTCCAGTTTTAGAATTGTTGTTATGGGAAACAGAAGGCGGCAGGATTTCTACTGTCCCCCTCTGGTTACTGACACAACCTTAGATGTAGGGAAAGTCCTGTTCCTTGGTTTTAAATTAGAGTGGAATGTGCCTGACCAAACATGTAAGGGCTTCTGTCCCATTCATTCTTCCCCCTTACCCTTCATCCCCCGAACAAGTATAAACCCCTGCAAAATCACCTGTTGAGGGTGCTGTCTTGTAGAGTGGGATGACCCTAACGAAGGAGTCGGGAGGTCAGAACCCAAACACCAGGGTATGTTGAGAACAGGTGATTTTCAAAATGTCATCCAGCCCAGAGAGTTCACCATCCTTTGGGTGTCAGAGGGTTGATTTAGTAGTATGAGGACACACTTAGATCTGGAGATTGTGATCCCATGCAGAGGGGACCAGGTACTACATGTTCAAGGGGTCGAATTAGCTGGCATATCCTCCCGAGGTCCTCAGGCCCACAACAGTCCAGCCTTGGTACCAAATTGGGTCTGTGTCCAGGGATGTGACACTAGCATGTTAACTGAGACTAAACGAATTTAGTGATCATTTTTCTTTTCTATAATTCAATTTTAAATTTATAATGGAGTATAGTTGATTTACCATGTTGTGTTCGTTTTTGATATGCACCAACATGATTCATTTATACAGAGATGACTATATATTCTTTCTGGAATTATTTTCCCATTGAGGTTACTAAAGGGTGTTGAGAAGAGTTCCAAGTGCTCTACAGCAGGTCCGTGTTGATTACAAGTTTTCTCTCTGTAAATATGTATATACCAACTCCAACCTCATGATTTATGCCTCCAACACAGCTTTCCAGTTTGGTAACCATAAGTTTGTGTTCTAAGTCTGGGACTCTGTTTCTGTGTTGTAAGATAGTACCTTTGTATCAATTGTTAGATTCCACCGATAAGTAATATCATATGATATTTATCATTGTCTGATTTATGACACTTAGTATGAATGTATCTAGGTCCTTCCGAGTGGCTGCAAATGGCCTTGTTTCATTCATTTCATGGCTGAGTAATATTCCATTGTACATATCTACCATAATTTCTTCATCCAGTCTTCCTTCCAAGGACGTTTAGGTAGCTTCCAAGTAGAGGCTCTTGTAAACAGGGCTGCATAAATTTTGGAGTGCCTGGGTCCTGTCAATTTACGTTTTTTCCAAGATACAGGCCCAGGAGTGGAAGGGCCATATGCTCTGAAGCTCTGTTTTTGAGACTTTTAAGGAATCACCCCCCACTTCTCCAGAGTGGCTGTTAGCAATTTACATTCCCACCATCAGCTTGTCAGGGTTCCCTTTTCTCGACGCCCTGTCCTGCATTTCAGGTTTTACACTTTGTGAGCTTGGCCATTCTGACTGGTGCGAAGTGACACCTCGTTGTAGTACTAATTTACATTGCCCACCTGTTTTGTTGGCCAAAAATGGAGTAAGGGTTTTTCCTGAATATATTAAGGAATAACGCATACAGCCTTTTTGGCAAACTGCATCATTGGCGATGTTCAGCAGCTTTGCATGTGCTTTAATGGCGAGTGCAAACTACCTCTTGAAATCCGTTTCCTGCAATTCTGCCTTGCTTACAAGGCCTTTACGAATACTTGGCTCAAGAAATGACTCCATTAGAGGTGTCAGTCACAACCCTGCATGTTTGTGAATTGCAGTGCCCTGAGCACCAGTTTTCAACTTGTAGTTTAGGGAAGCAGCCACAAGGGGGCAGGATTTCTAAGACCCATTCCGATTACTGGGGCACCTGAAGGATAGGGAAATTCTTCTTCCAGATTAGGAAACTAGAGTGGCATATGCCAGTCCAAACATCTAGGGCTTGTGTCTCATTCCATCCCCCCATTCCCATTCTTCACACGGAAAATTCCAAGCTGTGCAAAACTGGCTGTTGAGTGTGCTGCCTTCCCAAAGTGGGGAGACTCTAAGGAAAGGAGCTGGGGACCCCGAATACCAGAAGATGTGGAGATGAGGTGACTTTCCCAAATTCTTCCCGAACAGATGGTGTACCATCCTCTGGATGTCCCATTCATGTTTTAGCTGTAGGAAGGGTCCCCTGCACCTGGAGATATGGGACCCATGGAATGGGGAACAGGCAGTATTACTCTAAAAGTGCTGCATTTACTGTCCCATCCTCACCAAGCCTCTGAGACCCACGAGTGTAGAGCCTTACGTCCCATCCAGCTGTGTGTCTAGATGTGTTCAGTCCAGGTTGCATCACAGCCCTTGAACAAATTTTGTAAGAATTTCTATCTCACTGTCTTTTTCTTGTTGTTGTTCTTGTTATTTAATTTTATAATGGGGTATAGCTGATTTTCAGTACTCTGTTTCTTCCTGCTCTACATCTATCCACTTGATTCACTTAAAGAGAGACATCAATAAATTCTTTTACAGATTCTTACCAGTCTTATATATCCTTTTCCGGTGACAACATTGTGCTGAGTCCAACTCTTTGAGATATACAGTAGGTCCTGTCGATTACCTATTTTGTTTATGGAACTGTATCTATGCTAATTCCAACCTCCTCGTTTATGCATCACCCCACCATTCTCCTTTAGCAGCCATAAGTGTGTTTTCTAAATGTGTGACTCTGTTTCTGTTTTGTAATTGAGTTCATGTGTAGCCATTTTTAGATACCATCTATAAGTGATACCTTATGATAAGTCTCTTTTTATGTCTGACTTATGTCACATAGAATGATCCTACCTCAGACTCCACGAGTTGCCGCAACTGGCCTTATTTCACTGATTTAATTGCTCAGTAATATCCCATTGTACATAAGTACCACATCTTCTTTATCAATTTTTTACTTCCAAGGACATGTAAGTTGTACCCAAGTCATTTCTAAACAGAGTAACACTAAATGTAGCAGTCCCTGTGTCCTGTCGATTTTTGGTTTTCCCAAGATATACGCCCAAGAGTGGAAGTGCTGTATGCTCTGTAGTTCTGCATTTTAGATGTTTTGGAAACACCATACACTTCTCCAGAATGGCCTTGGCTATTTACATCCTCCCCATCAACTTAATAAGGCTCCCTTTTCTCCATGGCCTGTGCTGCATTTCTGGTTTTAAACTTTTCCAGGATGGCACTTTTGACGAACGTGAAGTGAGACTTCTTTGTAGTGCTGATTTGCATTTGGCGCTTGTTTGCATGGCCAAAAAGAGCGTATGCGTTTTTCCTGAATATATTTATTTTTATGATGGAATTTAGCTGATTTCCACTGCTGTGTTTATGCCGCGTTACACCCACTTGATTCACGTACAGAGAGATATCAATAAATACTTTTTAAGATTTTTAATAGTCAGATATATTCCTCGGCGGTGAATAGGGTGTGTTGAGTCCAGTTCATAGAGCAATAGTCTTCACTATTACGTATTTGGTTTATGGACTGATATCTGTGCTAATTTCAAACTCTACTTTTATGCATCACCCCACCTCACCTTTCCCCTTAAGCAGGCATAAGTGTGTTTTCTAAATGTGTGACTGTGTTCTGTTTTGTAATTCAGTTCATGTGTAGCCATGTTTACATTCTCTCTATAAGTGATATCTCATGATAAGTTTCTTTTTCTGTGTGACTTATTTCACTTAGAATCATCGTACCTAAATCCACTCATTATGCTGCTACTAGCCTTATGGCTTCATGGCTGAGGGGTATTCCATTTTACATAAGTACCACAAACTCTTTATCCATTTTTCTCTTTCCTGGGATATATAAGGTGTACCGAAGTCAAGGTTCTTATAAACAAAGCAGCTCTAAACTTTGGGGTGCCTAAGTCCTGTCGATTTTTGATTTTCTAAAGATATACACCCATGAGTGGAAGTGCCCTATGCTCTGTAGCTCTGTTTCTTTAGATGTTTTAGGAAACACCATACACTATGCCAGAGTGGCCCTTGGCAATTTACATACCACCCATCAGTGTAACAAGGCTTCCTTTTCTCCATGGCCTGTCCTGCATTTCTGGTTTTTACATTTTTTCAGGATGGCCTTTTGAACCATGCAAAGTGAGACTTAGTTTTTGTGCTGATGTGCAGTGCCCGCTTGTTTGGTTGGCCAAAAAGGGGGCATATGCCTTTTTTCCTGAATATATTCAGGAAAATACGTATACTCCCTTTTAGGCCAACTGCATCATTGTTGACATTCTGCCGCTTTTCATGTGATTTAAAGGACAGTCCAATCTACCTCTTGAAAACTGTTTCCTGCAATTCTGCTTTGCTTTCAAATCCTCTTCGTTGCCTTACCTCAATATATTTTTGGATGATAGTTGTCATTTATAACCCTGCAGGTTTGTGAATTGCAGTGCCCCTGAGCTCCATTTTTCAAATCGCCTTTTTGGAAGATGGCTGCAAAACCGCAGGATTGCTTCAGGCCCTATGCTGGTTCCGGAGGGAAGGTTGAACCTTTGTTTAATTCTTCTTCCTGATGGGAACTTAGACTGACATGTGCCGGTCGAAACACCTACAGCTGGTCTGTCATTGGTTCCCCCTCTTCCCGTTCATCCAGCACACTAATTGCAGACTGTGCGAAACAGGAGATTAAAGGCGCTGACTCTCCAAGTGGGGAAATTTTTAGTAAAATGGTTGGAATGGCAAACCCGAGCACCAGGAGATGAAAAATGAGGTGCGTTGTAGAAACCTTTCCCGATCACACGGTGTACCATCCTCTGGGTTTCCATGCATGTTGTAGTTGTAGGAATTTTCCCTTGAACCTGGAGAGTTGGGACCCATGGAATGGCTAGCATGCAGTATTTCTTTAAAGGGTCTGTATTTGCTCACCCAACCTCACCAATCCTCTCAGCCCCAAGAGTGTCCAGCCTTATGTCTCATCCAGCTGTGTGTGTAGATGTGGTCAATCCACGATGCATCACAGCCCCTGAACGAATTTTGTAAGGCTTTCTCTCTCTTTCACTATCTTTCTGTTTTGTGTTTGAAATTTATTCTTATAATGCGGTTTAACTGATTTCACTGCTGTGTTTATGCAGCTTTACACACCCATGATTCACTTACAGACAGATATCAATATATAGGTTTTAAGATTCTTACTAGTCATATATCTTCTTCTGTGGTGAGTAGGGCGTGTTGAGTCCAGTTCATTGAGCAAGGAGTAGGTCTTATCTATTAAATATTTGTTTTATGGAACGGTATCTGTGCTAATTTCAAACTCTTGTGTTATGCATCAGCGCACCTCACCTTTCCACTTAAACAGGCATAAGTGTGCTTTCTGAATGTGAGACTCTGTTCTGTTTTGTAATTCAGTTCATGTGTAGAGATGTTTACATTCCCTCCATAAGTGATATGTTATGATAAGTTTCTTTTTCTGTGTGAATTATTTCACTTGGAATCATCGGACCTAAATCCACTCATTATGCTGCTACTGGCCTTATGACATTGATTTCATGGCTGAGTGATATTCCATTGTACATAAGTACCACAACGTCTTTATCCATTTTTCTCTTTTCTGGGATATTAAGGTGTACTGAAGTCAAGGTTTTTGCAAACAGAGCACCCCTAAACTTTGGGGTGGCTGTGTCTTGTTGCTTTTAAGTTTTCCCAAGATATATGTGCATGAGTGTAAGTGCCCTATGCTCTGTTTCTCTGTTTTATAGATGTTTCAGGAAACACCATACACTTCTCTAGAGTGGCTGTTGGCAACTAACATCCTGCCCATCAGGGTAACAAGGCTGCCTGTTCTCTATGTCTTGTCCTGCTTCTCTGGTTTTTACACTGTTTTCAGATGGCCCTTTGGACCTGTGGGAAGTGAGACTTTGCTGTAGTGCGGATTTGCATTGCCCGCTTGCTTGTTTGGCCAAAAAGTTCGTATGCATTTTTTCCTGAATATATTCAGGAAAAAATGCATACGCCCTTTTTGGCCAACTGCATCACTGTCGAAGTCCTGCCGCTTTTTATGTTCTTTAAAGGAGACTCCAATCTACCTCTTGAAAGCTGTTTCCTGCAATTCTGCCTTGATTTCAAATCCTCTTCTTTGCCTTACCTGAATATATTTTTCGACGATAGTTGTCCTTTATAACTCTGCAGGTTTGTGAATTGCAGTGCCCCTGAGCTCCATTTTTCAACTCGCGTTTTTGTGAGCTGGCTGCAAAACCGCCAGATTGTTTCAGGCCGTATTCTAGTTCTGGGGCAGGAGGCTGAGCCTTTGTTTAATTATTCTTCCTGATCGGAATTTAGAGTGACATGTGCCCGTCCAAACACCTACAGCTATTCTCTCATTTGTTCCCCCTCATCCCGTTCAAACTCCGCACTATTTTCAGACTGTGAGAACAGGAGGGTAAAGGCACTGACTCTTCAAATGGTGAGATTGTTAGTAAAGCGGCTGGAATGGCAAACCCGAGCATCAGGAGAGGAAAAATGAGGTGCATTTTAGAAACCGTTCCCGATCACATTGTGTACCATCCTCTGGGTTTCCCATGCATGTGTTAGATGTAGGAAGATTCCCTTAAACCTGGAGAGTTGGGACCCATGGAATGGGTAGCACACAGTATTGCTTTAAAGGGTCTGCATTTGCTCACCCAACCTCACGAATCCTCTCAGCCCCAAGTGTCCAACCTTATGTCTCATCCAGCTGTGGGTATAGACATGGTCATTCCAGGGTGCATCAAAGCCGCTGAATGAATTTTGTAAGAATTTCTCTCTCTTTCGCTGTCTTTGTTTTTTTTTTTTTTAAATTTATTTTTATAATGGGGTTTAGCTGATTTTCACTGCTGTGTTTATGCCACTCTACACACACTTGATTCCCTTATGGAGACATATCAATACATAGATTTTAAGATTCTTATTTGTCAAATATATTCCTCTGCAGTGCATACGGGGTGTTGAGTCCAGTTCATTGAGCAAAGAGGAGGTCTTGTCTATTACATATTTGGTTTATGGAACAGTATCTGTGCTAATTTCAAACTCTGGTTTTATGCATCACCCCACCTCACATTTCCTCTTCAGCAGGCATAAGTGTGTTTTCTAAATGTGAGACCCTGTTCTGTTTTGTAATTCAGCTCATGTGTAGCCATTTTTACATTCCCTCTATTAGCGATATCTTAGGATAAGTTTCTTTTTCTGTGTGAATTATTTCACTTAGAATCATCGTACCTAAATCCACTCATTATGCTGCTACTGGCCTTATGACATTAATTTTATGGCTGAGTGATATTCCATTGTACATAAGTACCACAACTTCTTTATCCATTTTTCTCTTTCCTGGGATATTAAGGTGTCCCAAAGTGGAGGTTTTTGTAAACACAGCAGCCCTAAACTTTGTGGTGGCTGTGTCTTGTGGATTTTTAGATTTCCCAAGATATATGCCCATCAGTCGATGTGCCCTATGCTCTGTTGCTCTGTTTTAGGTGTCTCAGGAAACACCATACACTTCTCCAGAGTGGCTGTTGGCAATTTACATCCCTCCCATCAGGGTAACAAGGCTCCCTGTTCTCCATGGCCTGTCCTGCCTTTCTGGTTTTTACACTTTTTTCGGTTGGCCCTTTGGACCGGTGGGAAGAGAGACTTCTTTGTTGTGCGGATTTGCATTGCCCGCTTGCTTTGTTGGCCAAAAAGGGCGCATGCGTTTTTTCCTGAATATATTCAGGAAAAAACGCATGCGCCCTTTTTGGCCAAGTACATCATTGTCGAGGTTCTGCTGCTTTTCAGGTGCTTTAAAGGAGACTCCAATGTACCTGTTGAAACCTGTTTCCTGCAATTCTGCCTTGGTTTCAAATCCTCTTCTTTGCCTTACCTCAATATATATTGCGACGAAAGTTGTCTTTTTCAACTCTGCAGGTTTGTGAATTACAGTGCCCCTGAGCTCCTTTCTTCAACTCGCTTTCTTGTGAGCTGGCCGCAAAACCGCAGGCCCTATTCGGGTTCTGGGGCGGCACGCTGAGCCTTTGGTTAATTCTTCCTCCTGATGGGAAACTACAGTGACATGTGCCTGTCCAAACACCTACAGCTATTCTCTCATTGGTTTCCCCTCATCCCGTTCATCCTCCGCACTAATTGCAGACTGTGCGAAACAGGAGGTTAAAGGCGCTGACTCTCCAATGGGAAGATTGTTAGTAAAGTGGCTGGAATGGCGAACCCGAGCACCAGGAGAGTAAAACTGAAGTGCATTTTAGAAACCTTTCGTGATCACACGGTGTACCATCCTCTGGGTTCCCCATGCATGTTTTAGCTGTAGGAAGATTCCCTTACACCTGGACAGTTGGGACTCATTGAATGGGTAGCACGCAGTATTTTTTAAAGGGTCTGCATTTGCTCACCCAACCTCACCAATGCTCTCAGCCCCAAGTGTCCAGCCTTATGTCTCATCCAGCTGTGGGTGTACATAAGGTCAATTCAGGGTGCACCACAGCCCCTGAACGAATTTTGTAAGAAATTCTCTCTCTTTGACTCTCTTTGTATTTTTTTTTGTTTTTTGAAATTTATTTTTATAATGGGGTTTAGCTGATTTTCACTGCAGTGTTTATTCTGCTCTACACACACTTGATTCCTTTATGGAGACATATCAATACATAGATTTTAAGATACTTACTAGTCAGTTATACTCCTCTGCGGTGCATAGTGGGTGTTGAGTCCAGTTCATTGAGCAAAGTGTAGGTCTTGTCTATTACATATTTGGTTTATGGAATGGTACTTGTGTTAATTTCAATCTCTGGTTTTATGCAGCACCCCACCTCACCTTTCCCCTGAAGCAGGCATAAGTGCATTTTCTAAATGTGTGATTCTGTTCTGTTTTGTAATTCAGCTCATGTGTAGCCATGTTTACATTCCCTCTATAAGTGATATCTTATGATAAGTTTCTTTTTCTGTTACTTCTTTCACTTAGGATCATCACCTAAATCCACTCATTATGCTGCTACTGGCCTGATGACATTGATTTCATGGCTGAGTGATATTCCATTGTACGTAAGTACTGAAACTTCTTTATCCATTTTTCTCTTTTCTGGGATATTTAAGGTGTACCGAAGTCGACGATTTTGTAAACAGAGCAGCCCTAAACATTGGGGTGGCTGTGTCTTTTTCATTTTTAGTTTTCCCATGATATATGCGCATAGTGGAAGTGCCCTATGCTCTGTAGCTGTGGTTTTTACATGTTTCAGGAAACACCGAACACTTCTCCAGAGTCGCTGTTGGCAATTTACATCCCACCCATCAGTGTAACAAGTCTCCCTGTTCTCCATGGCCTGTCCTGCCTTTCTGGTTTTTACACTTTTTTCGGTTGGCCCTTTGGACCGGTGGGAAGAGAGACTTCTTTGTTGTGCAGTTTTGCATTGCCCACTTGCTGGGTTGGCAGGAAAGGGCATATGCGGTTTTTTCCTGAATGTATGCAGGAAAAAACGCATATGCCCTTTTTGGCCAACTGCATCATTGTCGAAGTTCTGCCGCTTTTCATGTGCTTTAAAGGAGACTCCAATCTACGTCTTCAAACCTGTTTCCTGGAATTCTGCCTTGGTTTCAAATCCCCTTCTTTGCCTTACCTCAATATATTTTTCGACGATAGTTATTCTTTATAACTCTGCAGGTTTGTGAAATGCAGTGCCCCTGAGCTCCATTTTTCAACTTGCTTTTTTGTGAGCTGGCCGCAAAGCCGCAGTATTGCTTCAGGCCTTATTCTGGTTCCCGGGCGGCAGTTTGAGGCTTTGGTTAATTCTTCTTCCTTATGGGAAATTAGAGTGACGTGTGCCCGTCCAAACACCTACAACTATTGTCTCTTTGGTTCCCCCTCATCCGGTTCATCTTCCGCACTAATTGCAGAGTGTGGGAAACAGGAGGTAAAGGTGCTGACTCTCCAAAGGGGAGATTGTTAGTAAAGTGGTTGGAATGGCTTACCCGAGCACCAGGACAGCAAAATTGAGGTGTGTTTTAGAAACATTTTCCCATCACACGGTGGACCATACTCTGGGTTCCCCATGCATGTTTTAGCTGTAGGAAGATTCCCTTAAACCTGGAGAGTTGGGATCCGTGGAATAGGTAACACGCAGTATTACTTTAAATGGTCTGCATTTGCTCACCCAACCTCACAATCCTCTCAGCCCCTACTGTCCAGCCTTAGGTATCATCCAGCTGTGGTTTTAGATATGGTCAATCCTGGGTGAATCATAGCCCCTGAACGAATTTTGTAAGAATTTCTTTCTCTTTCGCTGTCTTTGTTTTTGAAATTTCTTTTTATAATGGAGTTTAGCTGATTATCACTGCTGTGTTTATGCTGCTCTACACACACTTGTTTCCCTTACGGAGCCATATCAATACATAGGTTTTAAGATTCTTACTAGTCAGATATATTCCTCTGCAGTGAATAGGAGGTGTTGAGTCCAGTTCATTGAGCAAGGAGCAGGTCTTTTCTATTACATATTTGGTTTATGGAATGCTATCTGTGGTAATTTCAAACTCTGGTTTTATGCATCACCCCCACCTCACCTTTCCGCTTCAGCAGGCATAAGTGTGTTTTCTAAATGTGTCTCTGCTTTGTTTTGTAATTTAGTTCATGTGTAGTGATGTTTACATTCCTTCTAAAAGTGATATCTTATGATAACTTTCTTTTTCTGTGTGACTTATTTCACTTAGAATCATCGGACGTAAATCCACTCATTATGCTGCTGCTGGCCTTATGACATTGATTTCATGGCTGAGTGATATTCCGTTGTGCATAAGTACAACAACTTCTTTATCCATTGTTTTCTTTCCTGGGATATTTAAGGTCAACCAAAATCGAGGTTCTTGTAGACACAGCAGCCCTAAACTTTGGGTTGCCTTTGTCTTGTTGGTTTTTAGTCTTCCCAAGATATTCGCCCATGAGTGGAAGTGCGTTATGCTCTGTCGCTCTGTTTTTTAAATGTTTCTGGAAACACCATCCACTTTTCCAGAGTGGCTCTCGGTAATTTACACCACGCACATCCCCATAATAAGGCTCCCTGTTCTCTATGGCCTGTCCTGCATTTCTGGTTTTTACACTTTTTTCGGATGGCCCTTTTGACTGGTGGTAAGTGAGACTTCTTTGTTGTGCGGATTTGCATTGCCCGCTTGCTTGGTTGGCCAAAAAGGGCATATGCGTTTTTTCCTGAATATATTTGGGAAAAAAAGCATATGCCCTTTTTGGCCAACTGCATCATTGTCGAAGTTCTGTCGCTTTTCATGTGCTTTAATAGCTAGAACAATCTACTTCTTGAAATCTGTTTCCTGAAATTCTGCCTTGCATTCAGAGCCTCTTCATTGCCTTACCTCAATATAGTTTTGGTTGTTAGGTGTCATTTATAACTCTGCAGGTTTGTGAATTGCGCTGCCCATGAGCTCCATTTTTCAACTCGCTTTTTCTGTGAGCTGGCCGCAAAACCGCAGGCTTGCTTCAGGCCCTATTCTGTTTTCGGGCCGGCAGGTTGAGCCTTTGGTTAATTCTTCTTCCCAATGGGAAGTTTGACTGACATGTGCCTGTCGAAACACCCACAGCTGGTGTCTCATAGTTTCCCCCTCTTCCTGTTCATCCTCTGCACAAATTGCAAACTGTGCGAAACAGGAGGTTAAAGGCACTGATTCTCCTAGTTGGGAGAATTTTAGTAAAGTGGCTGGAATGGCGAACCTGAACACCAGGAGATGAAAAATGAGGTGCATTTTAGACACCTTCCCCGTTCACATGGTGTACAGTCCTCTGGGTTTTCCATGCATGTTTTACCTGTAGGCAGTTCCCTTGAATCTGCAGATTTGGGACCCATGCAATGGGTACCAGGCAGTATTACTTTAAGGGTCTGCATTTCCTCACCCAACCTCACTAATTCTCTTAGCGTGATCAGTTTCCAGCCTTATGTCTCATCCTGCTGTGCATCTATATGTGTTCAATCCATGTTGATTAACAGCCCTTGAGCAAAAGTTGTAAGAATTTTTCTGTCTCACTGTCTTTTTTAAAACATTTATTATTATATTGGTTACAGCTGATTTTCAATGGTCTGTTTCTTGCTGCTGTACATCCACTTGATTCATGTATAGAGAGACATCAATAAATTCTTCTTCAGATTCTTACCAGTCATATATATTCTTTTCCAGTGACTTGAGTGTGCTGAGTGCCGTTCTTTGAGGTACCGTATAGGCCTTTTCGATTATCAGTTTGGTATTTGGAACGGTATATTTGCTAATTTCAACCTCCTGGATAAGGCCTCACCCCTCCCTACCTTTCCCCTTTAGCAGCCTTATGTGTGTTTTCTACATATTTGACTATGTTTATCTTTTAAAATTTATTTCATGTGTAGCCATTTTTGATTTCACATTTAAGTGGTATCTTATGATATGTGTCTTTTTATTTTTGACTTATGTCACTTAGAATGATTGTACATAACTCCTTTGAAGTTGTTGCAACTGGCTTTATTTCAGTGATTTCCAGGCTGAGTAATATTCCACTCTACATAAGTACCACATCTCTTTTATCCATTTTTTCCTTCCAGGGACATTTAGCTTATATCAAAGTCTTTTAAAAAGAGAGGCGGTAAACGTTGGGGTGCCTGTGTCCTGTCGATTTTTGTTTTTCCCAAGAAATACACCCATGAGTGCAAGTGCCCTATGCTCTGCAGCTCATTTTTTAGATGCTTTAGTAAACACAATACACTTCTCTAGAGTGGCCGTTGGCAATTTACATTTCCACTATCAGCCTCACAGGGCTCCCTTTTCTCCTTGCCCTGTCCTGCATTTCTGGTGTTTACACTTTATGAGGATGGCTCTTCTGACTGATGCGAAGTGATACCTTTTGTCGTATTGATTTCCAGTGCCAACCTGCTTGGTTGGCTAAAAAGGGCATATGCCCTTTTCTTGAATATATTCAGAAAAAACGCATACGCCCTTTGTGGCCAACTGCATCGTTGGTGATGTTCAGCCCCTTCTGCTTTAATGGCGAGTCCTTTCTACCTGTTCAAATCCCTTTCCTGCCATTCTCCCTTGCTTACAAGTCCTTTTCGGTGAATTACCTCAAGACATTTTTCAACGATAGACATTTTCAGCTCTTCAGTTTCGTGAATTTCAGTGCCCCTGAGTTCCATTTTTCAACTTGTGTTTTTGGGAACTGGCCACAAAACAGCAGGATTTCCTCAAGCCCTATTCTGTTTCCGTGGGTAATCTTAGCCTTTGGTCAATACGTCTTCCTGATTGGAAATTAGAGTGACATGTGCCTGTCCGAACACCTAGGACTTGTCTCTCATTGTTTCTCATCCTTCCGCTTCATCCTCTGGACAAATTCCAAACTGTACGCAACAGGATGTTGACGGTGCTGACATCCCCAAGTGGGGAGATTGTTAGAAAAGACGCTGGAGGGTGAACCCGAGCACCAGGAGATGAGGAGGTGAGATGCCTTTTCCAAACTCTTCCCGATCAGACGGTATACCATCCTCTGGGTGTGACAGGCATGTTTTAGCAGTAGGAAGAGTCCCTTCATGTAAGGAGAACACCAGGGATTTTTCCATATCAGTGTCTCACCGAACCACAAACTGGGAAATTTTTAAGCTACGGCTACACATATGTTCATTAAGGGCCTTGGGAAGTAGGCAGAGTCTGAACTTTAGATGATTGAAGTCTTCAGGTCAGAAGCACTCACCATCAGCTTCCCTAAGGTTACATTTTATCTGTCGTTGATAGATGATGTCGATAAAAATACATATTCTTTTTCAGATTATTTCCCCTTATAGGTTATTGCAAAATATTGAGTGTAATTCCCTGTGCTATACAGTAGTTCCTTGTTGATGATCTATTTTATACATAGCAGTGTGTATGTGTTAATCCCAAACTGTTAATTTATCCCTCCTCCCACCTTTCCCCTTTGGTAATAATAAATTACAAGATTTTATACTTCTCAGAAATGGGGGAGCTGAAAGAGAGGTAGCATTTTCAATGGAAAAGCATTCAAAACAAGATTGAAGGTTTAACCAAGATTATTAGATGTACACCCTTGGAAGGAAATCACTTCATTTCTCTAATATTGACCTGACAAATAAGACAAACCTTTTCACTGAACTTGCTTATAATAAAGTGATGGAAATATCAAATGGAAGTGTTAGAAACATCTTATTTTACCCGAGCCTTATACACTGTTCTATGTTAACTACAGTTTGGCTCACACATCTGTTCATTGAGGTTACAATAGTCTCAATTTCTGTTACTGATCCTCCAGAGTGGACCCCAACAAGTGTCCCCCTGCCCAGTGTCATTGGGGCCAACAGATCGAGACTGAGTTTGGTTCACAAGCAAAGGAAACTTTATATTTTGATCAGAGAATGGAGAGGTGAGAGCATGCACTACCCCGTGGGCTGTGGGCTGGGCTGCTGTGTAGAGATCCTGTCAGAGTCAGTGGGAGGGAGGGGGCGGAGCTCTCGAGGGCCGGGTTGGCTGCAGCTCAGGCTCTATATCGTGGAGTCTGCACTGGGCCCCAGGAGCTGAGGTGTCGACCCAGCCATTCTGCACTAGGAAATCTGGTCTGAAGTGCCCGGTGTGGAACCTCTGCATGCGGGACCCTAGGAGCACGTGAAATTAGACAAAGCACAAAGGATAAAAAAGGTTAGACTTGACTTTATTGCCCAGATTCTATTTTTATCCCCCAGGGATTTTTAACGGGCTTTGCTGGGGACAAACCCCTCCTCTGCCTTTTGTCCCGTTCCTCATTCTTGGAGTGCTGAGGGTGCAGACGCTTCTTCTGTAACTGCTGAGTGCTGAGTTGGGAGTCCTCATACCTGGGGACAAGGGTCAGAACTTCTCCCCAGCAGCCTCCAGGTGACATTGATTGTCCCCAGGCCCCCTGCCTCTCTGCTCGTCCACCTGAGCACCAGCATTGGAAGTGTTATAGATTCTAATGACCTTTAAGGGTCCAGGAAAGAGATGTGCAGAGACGCTGTGGGGGCCGGTTTCACCCTGCCCCACATTTGTTCGGCCACCTTAGGCTGACAGTTTTTGCCAGCATAGATGCTCTGACCAGTAGTCTGTGCTTTCTTCAATTAGGCCCCTGAATTAACGTAAAAACAGCACCAGGTGTCAGAGCCCTGTCTGCTCAACTCCCAGACAGTCCAGGGTCAGTGGTGATCAAGGACCATGATGGCCACTGAGTCAACAGCCTTTTGAAGTAAACAGGAGTCTAGCCGGTCTTATTGGCCACCATCATCACGGTGTCTGTAGGCTTTTCTATGGTGACAGTGTGGTATACTGTTCCCCCGCCAAGATTATTAGCTCCCCTCTGGGTGCAGTAAGTCCTGCAAGCAGTAGTCTACTCTTTTGGGACACACTCTTGTTGTTTTATGAGAGAAACTCCAGGTCAAGTGATGTTCACACGAGTCGTCATGGTGCCCTGTTGCCCCCGGTTATCTCTCTGGATGTTGGAGTTGGAGGGCCTCCTCACTCAAGGTCGGTGTGCCCATGGAGCGAACCCTGCAACTTCAGGGCATGGTTGGTGGTTAGGATCACCACGTGGGGTCCTTTTCCCTTAGGAGGGAGGTGGCCTTTTGGGCTGCTGATTTCCAGGTTTTTAGATACCGCCAGTATCTTGGCCAGATGTGGCAGTGGGCCAAGCCCCTTAGTGACCGTAGTTTATCCTACCTGGATGGCATTCTTGCGTTGTTCCATTTCAAGTGGTCCCAGTTTTTGCACTAATTCTCCAATGGCGATTCACCTTTCACCGGGAATGTAAAGGTCAAAGGGTTTAGCTAAATTAGGGAGTTCCAGGGCAAGGGTCTGAATTGACTGCTCTTTCCATTCTTGAAAGGCCACTTCTGGATTCTATACAAAAGGATCATCATCTTTTCCTTTCAGTGTTTCATATAGAGGCCCAGCTAGTGGACTGTAGTTAGGGATCCAGATGCAGCAAACCCCGGCCTCCCCAGGAACCCCTAAGCTGTCTTCTCGTTTTAGAAGGGGTAAGGCTGCAAATGGCTTCTTCCCTTTCCAGGGATGGGCTTCTCCGACCTTCTGTGAGAATGAAGCCCAGGCAGGTCACCGTAGTCTGTGATATTTGAGCCTTTCTCTTGGACACCTTCTATCCTTTATTGGCTATGTAGTTCAGAGGCCTCTTTAGTAAAGCTGGAAATCAGAATGTCATCTGCATATTGAAGGAGGGTTCCCTTTTCCAGAGGTAGAACTTTTAGATCTTTAGCTAACGTTTCCCCAAAGATGGTGTGGGAATTTTTGAACCCTTGGGGCAGGATGGCCCGACAGTATTGTTTTTGTTTTATGTTGAGTCCTGCCACTCACAAGCCAAAATTTCTTGTGACTCTGGGACTAACGGAATACAGAAGAAGACAGCATTGAAGACTAATACAGAATACCATGTCCTGGTGGTTGGTAGAATGACCAGCAGGGTGTAGGAATTAGGAGCAACTGGATGTATATCCTCGGTGGCTTCACTGACTGTCCTGACATCCATTACCAGGTCCCCAGCAGCCCACAGGGCTCTCGTGGTCAGGCCCCTCCCAGGATATGGAACTTCCCTGGGCAGGTACTCCGGCAGGGCTGGGCACACGGGAACCGAGCACATAGCCCTCATTGCAGAGCAACCCCAGCTCACCTGTTGCTCAGAGCTGACACAGAGCACTTCAGAGCAGGACTTGAACTAACAAACCGCAGCTCTGACAGGTCTGTGACACTGGTCATCACTCTGTGCGGCCCCACTCTGCCTGGTCTTCAAGAGACTTCCACTGCAGCTGGGGCACCAGGCCTCTGTCTCCACCCATCAGCCCTCCTCTCCCTGACTCCTGGGTTCCTCTCATTAGGAGAGGGTCTTCTTGAAATTGTCTCCCACTCATGGGCCAGATAAAATGATTAGAAAACAAGCCAGAGCTGCAGCCCCTTGTCTATCCTGACTCTCAGGAGCCCACACCTGTTCCTTGGACCTGGCCGGTTCAGAAACGTCCAGTTTCTGCAATGTGAGGCTCTGCGGCGTGAGGATTGGCTGACCTGGGCAGCCTGACTCTACCGGCCCGCCCTCCCCAGGTGTGCCTGGGTTAAGGTCAATATAAACACCGCTCCAGGCAGCAAGAGCTCCTGCAGCTGTGCCTGACGCCATATTCTCTGCCCCGTCAGCAGTCTCGGGGCTGGGTTGGTGGGAGGGAGTGAGAGGCCACGGCTTTGTGGGTGGCCCAGTGTGAGTGGGGCTCTGCTGGACTTTCTGCAGGAGTTGCCAGGCTGCCACCTGCTAAAGAAGAGGATGTGTCACCCATACCTGCCACTGGAATTTCTCCCCGGGCAGAGGTGAGGAAGGAGAAAAGCAGTGGGGGCCGGAACAGGATGGGTATCTCAGGCAGGGAATTGGAAAGCTTCCAGAAGAGAGACCAGGGCCAGGAGCATCTTGGCTGGCCTGCAGGCACCAAGTCGGCTGGCATGCTGTCGCTCGTGTGGCTCCATGGCCCTTTCTCTAGGCTTTCAAGTCCGTGTATATTTCAGGTGTTTTACCTGGGACGGGTGGGAATAGTTCAGCAGCAACTGGCCTGGGGCTCAGCTCACGTTTACTCACAGATGCCTCGGCACGGTGCCCCAGCTTTGCAATGAGGACGCTCCTTGCGGGGGCGCTGCTGGCTGCATGGGAGACGATTCCCCACCTCTGACCAACTTCAGAATTGTTTACCACTGGAGCAAGTGCCCTGATAGGGTTTTTCTGTGTTTCACTGGTGGTTTCTGGGTTGTTTTTCTTTTTTTCTTTTTTGGTTCAAGGTAGGTTTTATTCCTCTTCTTTGTATTTATAGATATAAGCATGGAAATAATTCATATAAAGACATCTATGGGAAGGGAAGAACTTTTTTTGTTTTATTATTTTTTAATTTTAATTTTTAAATTTTATTTTTTTATATACAACAGGTTCTTATTGGTTATCTATTTTATACATATAAATGTATACATGTCAATCCCAATCTCCCAACTCATCCCACCACCACCCCGCCACAGCTTTCCCCCTTGGATGTCCATACGTTTGTCTCTACATCTGTGTCCCTATTTCTGCCCTGCAAATTCGTTCATCTGTACCATTTTTCTAGGTTCTACATATATGCAGTAATATACAATATTTGTTTTTCTCTTTCTTACTTCACTCTGTATGACAGTCTCTAGATCCGTTGACGTCTCTACAAATGATCCAATTTCATTCCTTTTTATGGCTGAGTAATATTCCATTTTATATATGTACCACAGCTTTATCCATTCGTCTGTCTCTGTGCATTTATGTTGCTTCCATTACCTGGCTATTGTAAATAGTGCTGCAATGAACATAGTGGTAAATGTGTCTTTTTGATTTATGGATTTCTCTGGATATATGCCCAGTAGTTGGATTGCTGGATCATATGGTAATTCAATGTTTAGGTTTTTAAGGAACCTCCATAGTGTTCTCCATAGTGACTGTATCAATTTATATTCCCACCAATAGTGGAAGAGGGTTCCTTTTCTCCACACCCTCTCCAGCATTTGTTGTTGTAGATTTTCTGATGATGCCCATTCTAACAGGTGTGAGGTGATACCTCATTGTAGTTTTGATTTGCATTTCTCTAATAATTAGTGATGGTAAGCAGCTTTTCATGTGCGTCTTGGCCATCTCTATGTCTTCTTAGAAGAAATGTCTGTTTAGATATTCTGCCCGTTTTTGTATTGGGTTGTTTGTTTTTTTAATATTGAGCTGCATGAGCTGTTTATATATATTGGAGATTAAACCTTTGTCCATTGATTCGTTTGCAAATATTTTCGCCTGTTCTGAGGGTTGTCTTTTCGTCTTGTTTGTAGTTTCCTTTGCTTTGCAAAAGCTTTTATGTTTCATTAGGTCCCATTTGTTTAGTTTTCTTTTTTATTGCATTACTCTAGGAGGTGGATCAAAACAGATGTTGCTGTGATTTATGTCAGAGTATTCTTCCTGTTTTTCTCTAAGAGTTTTATACTGTTCGGTCTTACATTAAGGTCTGTAATCCATTTTGAATTTATTTTTGTGTATGGTGTTAGGGAGTGTTCTGTTTTCAGTCTTTTACATGTAGCTGTCCATTTCTCCCAGCACCACTGATTGAAGAGACTGTCTTTTCTCCATTGTATAGTCTTGCCTCCTTTGTCATAGATTAGTTGACCATAGGTGTGTAGGTTTATCTCTGGGCTTTCTTTTTTTTTCCTTTTACACCTTTATTGGAGTATAATTGCTTTACAATGGAGTGTTAGTTTCTGCTGTATAACAAAGTGAATCAGCTGTACATATACATATATCACCATATCCCCTCCCTCTTGCATCTCCCTCCCACCCTCTGTATCCCACCCCTCTAGGTGGTCACAAAGCACCGAGCTGATCTCCCTGTGCTATGTGGCTGCTTCCCAGTAGCTATTGATGTTACATTTGGTAATGTATATATGTCCATGCCACTCTCTCACTTCGTCCCAGCTTACACTTCCCCCTCCCCGTGTCCTCAAGTTCTTTATCTACATCTGTGTCCTTAATCCTGTCCTGCCCCTAGGTTTTTCATAAACATTTTTTTCCTTTAGATTCCATATATCTCTGTTAGCATACTGTATTTGTTTTTCTCTTTCTGACTTACTTCACTGTGTAGGAGTGACTCTAAGTCCATCCACCTCACTACAAATATCTCAGTTTTGTTTCCTTTTATGGCTGAGTAATATTCCATTTTATATATGGGCCAGATCTTCTTTATCCATTCATCTGTCGATGGACTCTTAGGTTGCTTCCATGTCCTGGCTATTGTAAATAGAGCTGCAATGAACATTGTTGTACATAACTTTTTTTGAATTATGGTTTTCTCAGGGTAAATGCCCAGTACTTGGATTGATGGGTCATATGGTACTTCTATTTTTAGTTTTTTAAGGAACTCCATACTGTTCTCCCTAGTGGCTATATCAATTTACCTTCCCACCAACAGTGCAAGAGCATTCCCTCTTCGCCAATAATTGCCTCTCCAGCATTTATTGTTTGTAGATATTTTGATGATGGCCATTCTGACTGCTGTGAGGTGATACCTCACTGTAGTTTTGATTTGCATTTCTCTAATGATTAGTGATGTTCAGCATCCTTTCATGTTTTTTTTGGCAATCTGTATATCTTCTTTGGAGAAATGTCTGTTTAGTTCTTCTGCCCATTTTTGGATTGGGTTCTTTGTTTTTGTGATAATGAGCTACCTGAGCTGCTTGTAAATTTTGGAGATTAATCCTTTATCATTTGCTTCATTTGAAAATACTTTCTCCCATTCTGAGGGTTGTTTTTTCCTCTTGTTTATGTTTTCCTTTCGTGCAAAAGCTTTTAAGTTTCATTCGGTCCCATTTGTTTATTTTTGTTTTTATTTCTATTTCTCTAGGAGGTGGGTCAAAAAGCATCTTGCTGTGATTTACGTCATAGAATGATCTGCCTACGTTTTCCTCTAAGAGTTTTATAGTGTCTGATATTACATTTAGATCTCTAATCCATTTTGAGTTTATTTTTGTGTATGGTGTTATGGAGTGTTCTAATTTCATTCTTTTATGTGTAGCTGTCCAGTTTTCGCAGCACCACTTACTGAAGAGACTTTTTCTCCATTGTATATCCTTGCCTCCTTTGTCATAGATGAGTTAGCCTTAGGTACGTAGGTGTATCTCTGGACTTTCTATCCTGTTCCATTGATGTATATTTCTGTTTTTGTGCCAGTACCATATAGTCTTGATTACTGTAGCTTTGTAGTATAGTCTGAAGTCAGGAAGTCTGATTGCTCCAGCTCTTTTAATTTCCCTCAAGACTGCTTTGGCTATTCAGGGTCTTTTGTGTCTCCATACAAATTTTAAGATTTTTTTTTGCTCCAGTTCTGTACAAAATGCCACTGGTAATTTAATGGAGATTGCATTGAATCTGTGGATTGCTTTGGGTAGCATAGTCATTTTCACAATATTGATCCTTCTCATCCAAGAACATGGTTTATACCTCCATCTGTTTATATCATCTTTGATTTCTTTCAGCAGTGTCTTACAGTTTTCTGAGTTCAGGTCTTTTACCTCCTTAGGTAGGTTCATTCCTACGTATTTTATTCTTTTTGTTGCAACAGTGAATGGGATTGTTTCCTTAATTTCTCTTTCTGATCTTTCATTGTTAGTATAGAGGAATGCAAGAGATTTCTGTGCATTAATTTTGTATCCTGCAACTTTACCAAATTCATTGATTAGCTCTAGTAGTTTTCTGGTGGCATCTTTAGGATTCACTATGTGTAGTATCGTGTCATTTGCAAACAGTGAGAATTTTACTTCTTCTTTTCCAATTTGTATTCCTTTTATTTCTTTTTCTTCTCTGATTGCTGTGTCTAGGACTTCCAAAACTATGTTGAATAATAGTAGTGAGAGTGGATATCCTTGTCTTCTTCCTGATCTTAGAGGAAATGCTTTTAGTTCTTCACCACTGAGAATGATGTTTGCTGTGGGTTTGTCATATACTGCCTTTATTATGTTGAGGTAGATTCCCTCTATGCCCACTTTTTGGAGACTTTTTATCATAAATCGGTGTTGAATTTTGTCAAAAGCCTTTCCTGCATCTTTTGGGATGATCATATTTTTATTCTACAATTTGTTAATATGGTGTATCAGATTGATTGATTTGTGTATATTGAAGAATCCTTGCATCCCTGGGATAAACCCCACCTGATCATGGTGCATGATCCTTTTAATGTGTTGTTCAATTCTGTCTCCTAGTATTTTGTTTAGGATTTTTACATCTATATTCGTCAGTGATATTGTTCTCTAATTTTCTTTTTCTGCAGTATCTTTGTCTGGTTTTGGTATCAGGGTGATGTTGGCCTCATAGAATTGGTTTCGGGGTGTTCCTTTCCCTGAAAATTTCTGAAGAGTTTGAGAAGGTTGGGTGTTAGCTCTTGTCTAAGTGTTTGATAGAATTCAACTCTGATGCCATCTGGTTCTGGACTTTTGCTTGTTGGAAGATTTTTAATCACAGTTTCAATTTCATTACTTGTGAGTGGTCTGTACATATTTTCTATTTCTTCCTGGTTCAGTCTTGGAAGGTTATCCCTTTCTAAGAATTTGTCCATTTCTTCCAGGTTGTCCATTTTATTGGCATAGAGTTGCTTGTAGTAGTCTCTTAGGATGCTTTGTATTTCTGTTGTGTCTGTTACAACTTCTCCTTTTTCATTTCTAATTTTTTTTTCCAGTACGTGGGCCTCTCACTGTTGTGGCCTCTCCCGTCGCGGAGCAACAGGCTCCGGACGCGCAGGCTCAGCGGCCATGGCTCACGGGCACAGCCGCTCCGCAGCATGTGGGATCCTCCTGGACCAGGGCACGAACCCGCGTCCCCTGCATTGGCAGGCAGACTCTCAACCACTGCGCCACCAGGGAAGCCCTTCATTTCTAATTTTATTGATTTGAGTCCTCTCCCTCTTTCTCTTGAGTCTGACTAAAGGTTTATCATTTTTGTTTATCTTCTCAAAGAACCAGCTTTTAGCTTTATTGACCTTTGCTATTGCTTTTATTTCATTTATTTCTGCTCTGATCTTTATGATTTCTTTCCTTCTACTAACTTTGGGTTTTGTTCTTCTTTCTCTACTTCCTTTAGGTGTGAGGTTACATTGTTTATTTGAGATTTTTCTTGTTTCTGGAGGTAGGCTTGTATTGCTATAAACTTCCCTCTTAGAACTGCTTTTGCTGCATTCCATAGGTTTTGTATCATCATGTTTTTGTTGTCATTTGTCTCTAGGTAGTTTCTGATTTCCTCTTTTATTTCTTCAGTGATCTCCTGGTTATTTCGTAATGTATTGTTTAGCGTTCACGCGTTTGTGTTTTTAACGTTTTTTTCCTTGTAATTGATATCTAATCTCATAGCATTGTGGTCGGAAAAGCTGCTTGATATGATTTCAGTTTTCTTAAACTTACTGAGGCTTTATTTGTGACCCAAGATGTGATCTATCCGGAGAATGTTCCATGTGCCATTGAGAAGAAACGTGTAATCTGCTGTTTTGGGATGGAATGTCCTATAAATATCAATTAAATCTATCTGGTCTCCTGTGTCATTTAAAGCTTGTGTTTCCTTATTAATTTTCTGTCTGGATGAACTCCATTGGTGTAAGTGTGATGTTAAAGTGTCCCGCTATTACTGTGTAACTGTCGATTTCCTCTTTTATAGCTGTTAACAGTTGCCTTATATATTGAGGTGCTCCTATGTTAGGTATATATATACTTATAATTGTTATATCTTCTTGGATTCATCCCTTGATCATTATGTAGTGTCCTTCCTTGTCTCTTGTAACATTCTTTATTTTAAAATCTATTTTATCTGATATGAGTATTGCTACTCCAGCTTTCTTTTGATTTTCATTTGCATGGAATTTATTTTTCCATCCCCTCACTTTCAGTCTGTATGTGTCCCTAGGTCTGAAATGGGTCTCTTGTAGACAGCATATATATGGGTCTTGTGTTTGTATCCATTCAGTGAGCCTGTGTCTTTTGGTTGGAGCATTTGATCCATTCACGTTTAAGGTAATTATCGATATGTATGTTCCTATTACTGTTTTCTTAATTGTTATGGGTTTGCTTGGTGGGTCCTTTTCTTCTCTTGTTTTTCCCACTTAGAGAAGTTTCTTTAGCATTTGCTGTAGAGCTGGTTTCGTGGTGCTGAATTCTCTTAGCTTTTGCTTGTCTGTAAAGCTTTTGATTTCTCTGCCAAATATGAATGAGATCCTTGCTGGGTGGAGTACTCTTGATGGTAGGTTCTTCCCTTTCATCACTTTAAATTTATCATGCCACTCCCTTCTGACTTGTAGATTTTCTGCTGAGAAATTAGCTGTTAACCTTATGGGAGTTCCCTTGTATGTTATTTGTCATTTTTCCCTTGTTGCTTTCAAAAATTTGTTTTTGTCTTTAATATTTGTCAATTTGATTACTGTGTGTCTCGGCATTTTTCTCCTTTGGTTTATCCTGCCTGGGACTCTCTGCACTTCCTGGACTTCGGTGGTTATTTCTTTTCCCATGCTAGGGAAGTTTTCAACTATAATCACTTCAAATATTTTCTTGGGTCCTTTCTCTCTCTCTTCTCCATCTGGGACCCCTATAATGTGAATATTGTTGAGTTTAATGTTGTCCCAGATGTCTCTTAGGGTATCTTCATTTATTTTCATTCTTTTTCTTTATGCTGTTCCATGGCAGTGATTTCCACCTTTCTGTCTTCCAGGTCACTTATCCGTTCTTCTGCCACAGTTATTCTGCTACTGATTCCTTTTAGTGTATTTTTCATTTCAGTTATTGTATTGTTCATCTCTGTTTGTTTGTTCTTTATTTCTTCTAGATGTTTGTTCCTTAATTCTTCTAGGTCTTTGTTAAGCATTTCTTGCATCTTCTCGATCTTTGCCTCCATTCTTTTTCCAAGGTCTTGGATCATCTTCACTATCATTATTCCAAATTCTTTTCCTGGAAGGTTGCCTCTCCCCACCTCATTTTGTTGTTTTTCTGGGGATTTATATTGTTCCTTGATCTGGTGTAAAGTCCTCTGCCTTTTCATTTTGTCTATCTTTCTGTGAATGTGGTTTTCCTTCCACAGGCTGCAGAATTGTAGTTCTTCTTGCTTCTGCTGTCTGCTCTCCAGTGATTGAGTCTATCTTAGAGGCTTGTGCAAACTACCTTATGGGAGGGACTGGTGGTGGGTAGAGCTGGGTGTTGCTCTGGTGGGCAGAGCTTTAATCTGCTTGTCTTTGGATTAGATAAAAGTTTAATAAAAAGTTTAATCTGCTTGTCTGCTGATGCCTGGGGCTTGGTTCCCTCCCTGTTGGTTGTTTGGCCTGAGGCGACCCAGCACTGGCGCCTACCTTGCTCTTGGTGGAGCTAATGGCGGACTCTGGGAGGGCTCACGCCAAGGGGTATTTCCCAGAACTTCTGCTGCCAGTGTCGTTGTCCCCATGGTGAGCCACAGCCACACCACA
Organism: Stenella coeruleoalba; assembly: GCF_951394435.1. Taxonomy (NCBI): domain Eukaryota; kingdom Metazoa; phylum Chordata; class Mammalia; order Artiodactyla; family Delphinidae; genus Stenella; species Stenella coeruleoalba. The sequence continues at coordinate 33,104,368 of NC_137151.1, read as the reverse complement.
CCTCTGCAGGAGACCCTCTAAAACTAGCAGGTAGGTCTGGTGTTTCACCTATGGGGTGACTGCTCCTTTCCCTGGGTCCTGATATGCCTACTACTTCGTGTGTGCCCTCCAAGAGTGGAGTCTCTGTTGAGACTCTGAGTCTCTGAGTGCAGTTGAGACTCTGAGACTCATAGTGGAGTCACACAGACTCTGGGTCCTGTGAAGCTTCGATGCTTTGTGGTTCTAGAAATCCTATAGGAGATGGTCCACAGCAGGTGAAGCTAATGCTGTCAGTAGAGGTGGTGAAGCCAAAGATCTTCCGTTCTGATGAGAGGTGCCGATGTACATACAGGACAAAATCATCTCGTGGGAATGTAGTTCAGGCACGTTTAAGATGAATGCAGTCGTGTTAATGCCTAACATCTTCTATTTTGTGCCTCTTCTCAGGGACCCCCTCCTCAGTTCCTGAGGCTCCTGTAAGTCATGTACAGGGGAATGGAGAGTGGGCTCTGTCCAATCTGAGCCCTGAGTTACCCTGTGTGTAGCTTAGGATACTTTGTATTTCTGTGGTGGCTGTTGTAATATCATCTCTTTCATTCCTGATTTATTTGGGCCCTCTCTTTTTAACAAAACATACTACTGTTGTCTTTTATTCTTTACAGAAGTTTAATAAGTGTTTGATCTACTACCCTTACTCTATACTTTTTGCAGTGAGATTTTTACTTTTGTTTGTTTTATTATTACTATCAGTAATTAGTGAGACTTCTTTTAAGCTACCTTCAACATTGCTTATAAAGCTTCTTTATTAGTGATGACAGAGCTTTAATGGAAGTCGTGTTCTGGTTGTAAATTAGAATGCAATGTGCCAGCAAAAAGCCCCTTAAGTTTATGTCTCATTACTTCTTCTTTTTTCAATTTAATTTTTATTTTTTATCAGAGCAAATTTGATTAAAATATTTTGTTTGTTGTAGGTGTGCAAGATGTGGTTCTTTTACACATATACATGTATCTGTACTTCAGATCGTTTGCTCATGTAGCTTATGACACAATGTTGAGTAGTCTTCTATTGGTATTCCGTAGGTCTCTGGTGATTATATATTTCCCATGTGTTCCTGTATCTGTGTTAACACCAATATCCTAATGTATCCAATCTTCACACCTTTCCATTTGGTGAACCATAACTTTGTTTAATGAATCTGTGATTGCCTTTCTCTGTGGAAATATCTTCATTGGTATCAATTTTTAGCTAACACCTATAAGTGATATTATAGGATATGTGTCTTTTGCTGTCTTACTTAGTACAATTTGCCTGATTACCTCTAGAATCATCTACGGTGCTGCAAATGGCTTTGTTTTATTTTTTTCCCTAGCTAATATTCCATCTGTACATGTACCAGTTCTTCTTTGTCCACTCACCTCTTGATAGGCTTTTTGGTTGCCTCCATGTCTTGGCTATTGTAATACTGCTGCCCTGCACATTTGCCTGCCTGTGTCTTTCCAATTCTGTCTTCTTATGTTATAGGCCCAGGAGTGGGCCTCCTGTATCATATCGTATCTCAGGGTTTACCTTTTAAATGCACCACGATTCTCTTCTCATTAGTGGCTCTTTCCAGGTTACATCCCACTTAAAGTTAAGGGTATGCATTTCTCCACAACACCTTTAGCATTTATTGTTTGTAGTTTTCTTGTTGATGGATATTGTGAGTGGTGTGAGCTGATACATCTTTGTGGTTGAATTTGCATGTGACTCATAATCCATTGAAATTGAGCTTTAAGGCATGTCCTTTTTATTTTTCAAACTGTGATTACAACTTAGTTCTTCAAAGTGTTTTCTTAAAGTATGTGTCACATTTTGAATTTTATTGGCCATTACATCCCTCAAGACATTTTGAGGGAAGGTTTCACTTACAGCCCTGCAGTACTTGTTCACATGATGTGACCATTAGCACAGGCTTTAAAGCTTCTTTTGCAGGTAACAGCGAGAGTGTGGCAGCCTTTCTTCATTCCCCATGCTGGTACTAGGGAAACAGACCTTCTGGCCAGTGGTCTTCCTCGGTTATAAATTAGAGTGGAATGTGCCCGGATAAACCCCGAAAAGTTGATGTCTCCTTAATATTGTTTGTTTTTTAAATTTAATTTATATATTTATTGGAGTAATATTCCGTTGTGTACATGGACCACTTCTTGGTGCATTCCTCTGTTGATGGACATTTTCGTTGCTTCCAAGTGTTGGCTATACTAAATATTGCTGGAGTGCAAGATTACCAGCCTGTGACTTTTTGTTTCTCATTTTCTCAGGTGACAGGCCCAGGAGTGGGTGTGACTGATTGACTAGTAGCTCAATGTTTACCTTTTCAAAGCACCTCCATTGTGTTTTCATTAGTGACTCTTACCATGCCCCCCTTAAAACCAAGGGTACGAATTTCTCCACAATCCCTTCAGCATTTATTGTTTGCAGCATTTTTACTAGTGCCTATTCTGACTGCTGTGACCTGACAGGGTTTTGTAATTTGGGTTTGCATGTCTTTATAAATTCCTAAAATTCATGATTTTTCCATGCCTTTTTTTTCTGTTAAAAAAAAAAGTGTGAGTACAATATATCTCTTGAAATTGTCTTCTTGGAAGGTTGCCGTCTTTGAATTTTTGGTCGATATTCGACCCCAGGATCTTTTTGGAGGGCAGGTGTCATTACAGAACTGCAAGTTTGGTGAATATTTAGTGACCATTAGCACTGGGTTTAAAGCTGCTGTTGTGGGAAATGGCCACAAGGAGGCAGGATTTCTCCATTCCCAAATTTGGGTACTAGGGCAGCAGAGCCTTTCTGGAAGTCATGTTCCTAGGTTGTAAGTTAGAATGGAATGTGCCAGGAGAAACGCCCATAAGTTTATGTCTCATTACTTCTTCTTGGTTTTTAAAATTTATTTAATCGGGGTAATGATTAGATATTGTTTGTCCAGGTGTACACAATCTGATTCATTTGTACTATATATATATATATATATATATATACACATATATATATGTCTATTCATGTTCAGATGCTCTTCCCATGTAAAATATTACAGAGTGTTCTGTAGACCTCCCTTGCTATTTGGTCGCTCTTTTTGATATATGTATATATTATGTATTTGTATACGTATGGTAATGCTAATCTTAATTTATCCATTCCGCCCACCTTTCCTTTTAGATAAGCATACTTAATTTCTAGGTCTGTGAGTGTCTTTCTCTTTGGAAATACGTTCATTTGTGTTAGTTATTAGATAACGCCTATAAGTGATATCATAGAATATAGATCTTTTGCTTTCTGACTTACCTCAGGTTCTGTGATTATCTCCAAGCTCATCTATGGCGCCTCAAATAGCAGTGTTTCATTGTTTTCCATGGCTAATATTCTACTGTGTACATGGACCACTTCTTCTTAATCCGTTCATCTGTTGATGGACATTTTGGTGGCTTCACTGTCTTGGTTATTGTGAATAAGGCTGCAGTGCAGCTTTTGCAGCCCAGGTCTTCTCGACTCTGGTCTTCTCAGGTGAGAGGCCCAGTGGTGTGACTGCTGGATTGAATGGTACCTCAATTTTTACTTTTAATCACAGCTCCTTTCTGTTCTCATTATTGTCTGTTACCACTTTGCATCTCACCAGCAGCTAGAGGGTACACAGTTGTCTAAAACCCCTTCAGAATTTATTGTTTGTAGACTTTTTGCTGATGGTCAGTCAATTGGTGTGGGTTGAAACCTTTTTGTAGATTAGATTTGCATGAGTCTAATAATTCCTGAGGTTGAGCTTTTACCCATTTTCCTTTTTTTAAAAAAAGAGTGAGTCAAACTTACCTCTTCATACTATCTTCTTGAAAAATTTGCCAGTTTTGAATTTTATTGGCTGTTCCCTACCTCTGCACAATTGTTTAGGGCAGGTGTCCTTTACAGGCCTGAGTCCTTGTGAATGTTAAGAGACCATTAGCTGTGGGCTTAAAGTCACTCTTGAGGGAAATGGCCACAAGGTGGCAGAATTTCTACATTTTTAACTCTGGGATTTTGGGCAGCAGAGCCTTCCTGGAAATCGTGTTAGTAGGTTTCAAATTAGAGTGGAATGTGCCAGGGCACATCCGAAGAGATTATATCTCCTTACTTCTTGTTTGTTTTTTTAATCTCATTTTTATTAATTATCAGAGAAAATTTGATAAAAATGTAGATTCTCCTAGGTGTACAGAATCTGGTTCATCATATCAATGTATCTGTCTATTCCTATTTGGATCCTTTCCCGTATATGTTATTATAGAGTGTTGAGTAGACCTCTCTTGGTATTCCATAGGTATTTTGTGATTATATATTTCATATGTATTGGTACATGTGTGTTAACCCCCATATCATAATTCATACATTCCTTACACTTTTCCATTGGTTAAACATAATTTTTTTTCTTAATCCACGCTTTTCCTTCTCTTGGAAATAAGTTCATGAGTATCAATTTTTAGGTAACACCTAGAAGTGATGTCATAGGATATCTGTCTTTTAGTTTCTTTCTTACTTAAAGTTGGGTGATTATCTCTAGGTCCTTATATGGTGGTGCAAACTGCACTGTTCATTGTTTTCCATGGCTAATATTCAGTTGTTTACATGGACCACTTCCTCTTTGTGCATTTTTCTGTTGATGGACATTTTGGTTTCTTGCAAGTCACGGCTGTGTTAAATGTTCCTGCAGTGCAGGATTGCCAGCCTGTGTCTTTTCCATTCTGCTCTGCTCAGGTGATAGGCGCATCAAAGCACCTTCCAGATCACATGGTAGCTCAATTTTTCCCCTTAATCGCACCTCCATTATGTTCTCACTACTTTCTGTTACCAGTTTATATGCCCCCAGCAGCTAGAGGGTACACAGTTCTCTGAAACCCCTTCAGCATTTATTCTTTGTAGACTGTTTTTCTGAAGAACATTCTGACGGCTGTGAGGTGAACATTTCTGTAATTGGATTTGCATGGCTTTATTAATTGCTGATGTCGCACATTTTTCAATTCCCTTTTATTTTAAAGAAAAAAAAAGAAAAGACAAAATGTGTGTAAAATATGCCTCTTGAAATTGTCTTCTTGAAATGTTGACGTCTTTTGAATTTTCTGGTCGATTTATGAACCCAGGATTTTTTTTGATGGCAGGTGTCATTTACAGGCCTGCAATTATTTTGAATATTAAGTGACCATTACTGCTGTTGTGTGAAATGACCAGAAGGCGGCAGCACTTCTCCTTACCAAATCTGCTTAATAGGGCAACAGAGCCATAAGGGAAGTTGTGGTGTAGGTTGTAAATTAGAATGGAATGTGCCAGGAAAAGCCCCTTAAATCATGTCTCATTACTTCTTTTTCATTATTTTAATTTAATTTTTATTCCTTATCACAGCAAATTAGATTACAATGTTTTGTTTGTTCTAGGTGTGCAAGGTGTGGTTCTTTTACACATACACATATATCTATTCTTCTTCAGATCCTTTTCTCATGTAGGTTATGACACCATGTTGAGTAGTCTCCTCTTGGTATGCCGTAGGTTTTTGGTGATTATATATTTCACATGTGTTTGTATATCTCTGTTAACTGCAATATCGTAATGTATCCAATCCTCACACCTTTCCATTTGGTGAACCATAACTTTGTTTAATGAATATATGGTTGCCTTTCTCTCTGGAAATATCTTCATAGGTATCAATTTTTAGGTAACACCCATAAGTGATATGATAGGATAGGTGTCTTTCGCTTTCTCACTTACTACCAGTTGCATGATTACTTCTAGACTCCTCTATGGTCCTGCAAATGGCATTGTTTCATTTTTTTCCTTGGCTAATATTCCATCTGTACGTATACCAGTTCTTTGTCCACTCATCACTTGATGGACGCTTTGGTTGCTTCCATGTCTTGGCTATTGTAATACTTCTACAGTGCAGATTTGCCTGCCTGTGTCTTTCCAATTCTGTCTTCTTAAGATATAGTCCGAGAAGTGGGCCTGCTGGAACATATAGTAGCTCAAGGTTTACCTTTTAATGGCACCTCCATTCTGTTCCCATTAGTGGCTCTTAGCAGGTTACATCCCACTTCAAATTGAGGGTATGCATTTCTCCAAAACCTCTTCAGCATTGTTCGTTTGTAGTTTTTTTTTTGCTGATGTTTATTCTGAGTGGTGTGATCTGATACCTCTTTGTGGTTGGATTTGCATGTGTCTCATACTCCCTTGAAATTGAGCTTTCAGGCATGTCCTTTTATTTTTCAAACTGTTATTACAGCTTACGTCTTCAAATTGTTTTCTTGAAGTTTGTGCCACACTTTGAAATTTTTTGGCCTTTACCTGCATCAAGACATTTTAAGGGCAGGTTTCATTTGCAGCCCTGCAGTACTTGTGCATATGAAGTGCCCATTAGCACAGATTTCAAAGCTGCTGTTGCAGGTATCGGCCAGAGGACGGCAGCATTTCTACGTTCCACACTCTGGTACCTAGAGAAACAGACTTTCCTGCCAGTGGTGTTCCTCAGTTATAAATTAGAGTGCAATGTGCCTTGATATACCCCCAAAAGCTTACGTATCTTTATGTTTGTTTTTTAAATTTAATTTATATTTTTTAGTGGAGTAATATTCCATTCTGTACATGGACCACTTCTTCTTTGTGCATTCCTCTGTTGATGGACATTTTTGTTGCTTCCCAGTGTTGCCTATGGTAAATATTGCTGGAGTGCAGTATTGCCAGCCTGTGACATTTGATTCTCATTTTCTCAGGTGATGGGCCCAACAGTGGGTATGATTCATTGACTGGTAGCTCAATGTTTACCTTTTCAAGGAAGCTGCATTGTGTTTTCATTAGTGGCTCTTACCACGTCCCAATTAACACCAAGGGTACGCATTTTTCCACAACCCCTTCAGCATTTATTGTTTGCAGAATGTTTGCTCATGGCCATTCTGACTGGTGTGAGCTGATAGGTTTTTGTAATTTGGATTTGCGTGCCTTTAATAATTCCTAATATTCAGAATTTTCCCACATCTTTCTCTTTTATTTAGGAAAAAAGTGTGAGTACAATATACCTCTTGAAATTGCCTTCTTGGAAGGCTGCCATCTTTTGAATTTTGTGGTCGATTTTCGACCACAGGATTTTTTTTGAGAGCAGGTGTCATTTATATGCCTGCAATGATTGTGAATATTTAGTGACCATTAGCACTGGATATAAAGCTGTTGTTGTGGGAAACGGCCACAAGGCGGCAGCATTCCTCCATTCGCAAATCTGGTTACTAGGGCAGCAGAGCCTTTCTGGAAGTTCTCTTACTAGGTTGTAAATTAGAATTGAATGTGCCAGGAAAAAGCCCCTGAAGTTTATGTCTCATTACTTCTTGTTCGTTGTTTTAATTGTTTTAACCGGGGTAATGATTAGAATACAGTTTGTCCTAGGTGTACACAATCTGGTTCATTCGTACATCATGTATATCTATCCATGTACAGATCCTTTTCCCATGTAAAGGATTACAGGATGTTCTGTAGACCTCCCTTGCTATGTGGTCGGGCTTTTTGATATATGTACTTAATCTGTATTTGTATAGGTATGGTAAACCTAATCTTAATTTAATCATTGCCACCACCTTTCCTTTTAGATATGCATAGTTTGTTTTCTAAGTCTGTGTGTGTCTTTCTCTGTGGAAATATGTCCATTTTTGTCAGTTGTTAGGTAACACCTATAAGAGATACCATAGGATATATGTCTTTTGCTTTCCAACTTACCTCATGTTCTGTGATTATCTCTAGGCTCATCTATGGTACCTCAAAGAGCAGTGTTTCATTGTTTTCCATGGCTAATATTCCACTGTGTACATGGACCACTTCTTCTTAATCCATTCATCTGTTGATGGATATTTAGGTTGCTTCCATGTCTTGGCTATTGTGAATAAGGCTGCAGTGAAGCTTTTGCAGCCTGGGTCTTCTCGATTCTGGTCTTCTCAGGTGAGAGGCACAGCGGTGTGCCTGCTGCATCGAATGGTAGCTCAATTTTTACTTTTAAATGCAGCTCCTTTCTGTTCTCATTATTGGCTGTTACCACTTTACATCTCACCAGCAGCTAGAGGGTACACAGTTCTCTAAAACCCCTTCAGAATTTATTATTTGTAGACTTTTTGTTGATGGTCAGTCGGCTTGTGTGAGTTGAAACCTTTTTGTAGATTAGACTTGCATGAGTGTAATAATTCCTGAGTTTGAGCTTTTATCCATTTTCCTTTTTTAAAAAAAAGACAGTGAGTAAAACTTATGTCTTCATATTATCTTCTTGAAAAATGTGCCTGTTTTGAATTTTTTTGGCCATTCCCTACCTCAGCACAACTTTTTAGGGCAGGTGTCCTTTACAGACCTGAGTCCTTGTGAATGTTAAGTGACCATTAGCTGTGGGGTTAAGGCCGCTCTTGCGGGAAAGGGCCACAAGGCGGCAGTATTTCTACATTTCCATCTCAGGGTTTTGGGGCAAGAGAGCCTTCCCTGGAAATCGTGTTAGTAGGCTTCAAATTAGAGTGGAATGTGCCAGCGCAAACCCCCAAGAGCTTATATCTCCTTCCTTGTTGTTTGTTTTTTAAATTTAATTTTTATTAGGTATCAGAGTAAATTTGATTAAAATGTTGTTTCTCCTAGGTGTACAGAATCTGGTTCATCATATCAATGTATCTGTCTATTCATCTTTGGATCCTTTCCCATGTAGGTTATTACAGAGTGTTGAGTAGACATCTCTTGGTATTCCATACGTATTTTGTGATTATATATTTCATATGTGTTAGTACATGTCCGTTAACCCCCATATCGTAATTCATTTATTCCTTATACCTTTCCATTTGGTTAAACATAATTTTATTTTCTTAGTCCATGCTTTTCCTTCTCTTGGAAATAATTTCAATGGTATCAATTTTTAGGTAACACCTAGAAGTGATGTCATAGGATATCTGCCTTTCAGTTTCTTTCTTACTTAAAGTTGGGTGACTATCTCTAGAACTTTATATGGTGGTGCAAACGGCACTGTTTCATTGTTTTCTGTGGCTAATATTCCATTGTGTACATGGACCACTTCCTCTTTCTGCATTTTTCTGTTCATGGACATTTTGGTTTCTTCCAAGCCTTGGCTATGTTAAATGTTCCTGCACTGCAGGATTGCCTGCCTGTGTTTTTTTCATTCTTGTCTTCTCAGGTGATAGGCGCATCAAAGGACCTACCAGATCACATGGTAGCTCAATTTTTACCGTTAAACACACCTTCATTATGTTCTTACTACTAACAGTTACCAGTTTACATCCCCCCAGCAGCTAGAGTGTACACTGTTCTCTCAAACCACTTCAGCATTTATTCTTTGTAGACGTTTTGCTGATGGTCAGTCGACTGGTGTGAGTTGAAACCTTTTTGTAGATGAGATTTGCATGCGTCTAATAATTCCTGAGGTTGAACTTCTATCCATTTTCCTTTTTTTTAACAAGAGAGTAAGTCAAACTTACCGCTTCATAGTACCTTCTTGAAAATTTTGCCTTTTTTGAATTTTTTTGGCCATTCCTCACCTCAGGACATTTTTTGAGGGGAGGTGTCCTTTACAGCCCTGAGTTCTTGTGAATGTTAAGTGACCATTAGTTGTTGGTTCAAAGCCGCTCTTGTGGGAAACCGCCACAAGGCAGCAGCATTTCCACATTTCCAACTCTGGATTTTTGGACAACAGAGCCTTCCTGGAAATCGTGTTAGTAGGCTACAAATTAGAGTGGAATGTGCCAGGGCACACCCTCAAGATCTTATATCTCCTTACCTCTTGTTTGTTTTTAAAATTTAATTTTTATTATCTGAGCAAATTTGATAAAAAATGTGTTTGTTCTAGGTGTACAGAATATGGTTCATTATATCTATGTATCTATCTGTTTATCTTTGGTTCCTTTCCCGTGTAGGTTATTACAGAGCGATGAGCTCAATTTTTAACTTTAAACACACCGCCATTCTCATGTCACTACTGGCTGTTACCAGTTATCCTCCCAGCAGTAGCTTGAGGGTACACGGTTCTCTAAAACCCTTTCAACATTCATGTTTTGCAGACTAGTTTGCTGATGATCATTCTGACGGTGGTAAGGGGAACGTTTTTGTAGATTGGATTTGCATGGCTTTATTAGTTCCTTATATTCATCATTATTCCATGCATTTTTTAAACAAAAAGAAAAAAAAGACAAAATGTGTGCAAAATATGCCTCTTGACATTGTCTTTTTGAAATGTTGACGTCTTTTGAATTTTCTGGTCGATTTACGACCCAAGGAATTTTTTGAGGCCCGGTGTCCTTTACAGTCCTGCACAGATTTTGAATATTAAGTGATCATTAGCGCTGGGTTTAAAGCTGCTGTTGTGTGAAACAGCCACAAGGCGGCAGCATTTTTCCTTTACCAAATCTGGTTACCAGGGCAACAGAGCCTTAATGGAAGTCCTGTTCTAGGTTGAAAATTAGAATGGAATGTGCCAGGAAAAGCCCCTTAAGATGTCTCATTACTTCTTATTCGTTATTTTAATTTAATTTTTATTTTTTGTCACAGCAAATTTGATTACAATGTTTTGTTTGTTCTAGGTGTGCAAGATGTGGTTCTTTCACACATACACATATATCTATTCTTCTTCGGGTCCTTTTCCCATGTAGGTTATGACACAATGTTGAGTAGTCTTCTCTTGGTATTCCATAGGTCTTTGGTGATTATATATTTCACATGTGTTTGTATATCTCTGTTAACGCCAATATCCTAATGTATCCAATCCTCATACCTTTCCATTTGGGGAACCATAAGTTTGTTTAATGAATCTGTGAGTGCCTTTCTCTGTGGAAATATCTTCATTGTTATCAATTTTTAGGTAACACCTATAAGTGATATCATACGTTAGGTGTCTTTCGCTTTCTCACTTACTACAACTTGCATGATTACCTCTGGGGCTGCAAATGGCATTGTTTCATTTTTTCCCGAGCTAATATTCCATCTGTACATGTAGCAGTTCTTTTTTATCCACCCATCTGTTGATGGACTTTTGGTTGCTTCCATGTCTTGGCTATTGTAATACTGCTGCAGTGCAGATTTGCCTGCCTGTGTCTTTCCAATTCTGTCTTCTTAGGTTATAGGCCCAGGAGTGGGCCTGCTGGATCATATAGTAGCTCAATGTTTACCTTTTAAAGGCCCATCCATTCTGTTTCCATTAGTGGCTCTTACCAGGTTACGTCCCACTTCAAATTAAGGGTATGCATTTCTCCACAACCTCTTCAGCATTGATCGTTTGTAATTTCTTTCCTGATGGTTATTCTGAATGGTGTGACCTGATACCTCTCTGTGCTTGGATTTGCATGTCTCATACTCCCTTGAAATTGAGTTTTCAGGTGTGTACTTTTATTTTTCAAACTGTTATTACAGCTTACATCTTCAAATGGATTTCTTGAAATATGTGCCACATTTTGAAATATTTTGGCCTTTACCTCCCTCAAGACATGATGAGGCCAGGTTTCCTTTACAGCCCTGCAGTACTTGTTCATATGAAGTGACCATTAGCATAGGGTTTAAAGCTGCATTTTCAGGTAACGGCCAGAGCGCGGCAGTATTTCATAATTCTATGAAGTGTAATTGAACACAAAATATATATATTTTTACTTTTAAATGTCCATTGTTACTTTTTTAAAGTACAGTTATAATTCAAGTTTTTTGTAACAAGTGAAATTTAAAAGACTAAAGGAAAAAGATAATATTTTACCACTTGCCATCCTTTCCCATTTACTGAAACGACCGGCATAGTGTGTAGATTTCTCATTTTATCCAGGTGTTCTATACATCTGGAACATCATGTTTCTCACTGTAGAAAAACAGATTTAGCTCTCACACTTTTTATAGGCTATATAAGAGTCCATAGAGCAGAAGTAGCAAGTATTTCAGACTTAGCTTTCTGAGGGACACTCAGGATACTTTCTCTTTTATTTTGTTGCTCTGCTAATTTTTTTTAGCCACAGAAAAATATTTTTTAAAATATAAAAAAAAAGAAAATTAAGGGTAAGGATTAGGGTTTAGGATAAGGGTTAGGTTATGGGTTAGGGTAAGGCTTAAGGTAAGAGTTAGGGTTACACTTAGGGAACGGGTATGGTTTAGAGTACAGGTTAGGGTACGACAACGGGTTAGGGTTTGGGTACATGTTAGGGTACAGATCAGTGTTAGTGTACAGGTTAGGTTTAGAGTACAGGTTAGGGTAAGTGTTAGGGTTAGGGTTACAGTTGGGGAATGGGTACGGTTTAGGTTACAGGCTAGGGTATGAAAACGGGTTAGGGTTAGGGTATGTGTTACGGTACGGGTTAGTGTTAGTGTACGGGTTGGTATTAGGGTACGGATTAGGTTAAGGTTTAGGGTTAGTGAACGAGTACAGTTTAGGGTACAGCTTAGGGTACAAAACCGTGTTAGGATTAGGGTACGTGTTATGGTGCTGGTTACTGTTAGTGTACGGGTTATGATTAACATACGTTTTAGGGTAAGGATTAGGGTTAGGAAACGGGACGGTTTAGGGTACAGGTTAGGGTATGTCAACGGGTTAGGGTTAGGGTACGTGTTAGGGTATATGTTAGTGTTAGTGTACGAGTTAGGATTAGGGTACGGGTTAGGGTAAGGATTAGGGTTAGAGTTAGGGTTTAGGGTTAGGGTTAGGGTTTAGGGTTAGGGTTAGGGTTAGGGGTTGGGGTTAGGGTTAGGGTTAGGGGGTTAGGGTTAGGGTTAGGGTTAGGGTTAGGATTAGAGAAAGTGTATGGTTTAGGGTAAAGGTTAGTAAGGTTTAGCGTAGGTGTTAGGGTACAGGTTAGGATTAGTGTACGGGTGAGGGTTAGAGTTAGGGTTAGGTTACAGGTTATGGTACGGCTATGGAATAGGGTTAGAGTATGTGTTAAGGTATGGGTTAGGATTAGGGTACGGGTTAAACTTAGGGTACAGTTGAGGGAATAGCTATGGTTTACAGTTAGGGTATGGGTGAGGTTATAGGTTACTGTTAGGGTACGAGTTAGGATTAGCATACGGGTTTCGGTTCAGTTTGGGGCTAGTGTTAGGCACAGGGTTAGGGTACGTGTTAGGGTTAGGGTACAGCTTAGGGTATGCCTACGGGTACAGGTGAGGTTACGGGTTAGGGTATGGGTTAGGGTTAGGGTATGGGTTAGAGTTACGATAGAGGTAAGGGTTAGGGTATGGGTTAGGGTGAGGGTACCTTTAAGGGTATGGCTACGAGTTCGTTTTATGGTACGGGTTAAGGGATGGGTTAGTGTTAGGATATGGGTTTGTATTAGGGTACGGTTTAGAATACAGTTTAGGCTTAGGGTTAGTTTTATGGTTAGGGTACAGTTTAGGGTACTGGTTAGGGTACCGCAAAGGCTTGGGTTTAGGGTTTGGGTTAGGGTTAGGGTATGGTTTAGGGTTAGGGTACTGGTTACGGTTAGTGTATGAGTTAGGGATAGGGTATGGTATGGGGTTAGGGTACGTGTTAGAGTTAGAGTATGGGTAAGGTTTAGGGTACTGTTTAGGGTGTGGCTACGAGTTAGTGTTAGGGTACGTGTAAGGGTACTGATTAGTGTTAGTATACAGGTTAGTAGTAGGGTATGGGTTAGGGTATGGGTTAGTGTTAGTGTACGGGTTAGTTTTACAGTATGGGTAAGGGTAAGGGTTAGGGTTATGGTTAGGGTTAGGGAAGGAGTTTGATTAGGGTTAGGGTTAGGGAATGGGTTTGGTTTAGGGTACAGGTAAGAATACATAAACACGTTAGGATTAGGGTAGGTGTCAGGGGACCAGATAGTGTTAGGGTACGGGTTAGGGTTAGGGTACAGGTTAGGATTAGGTTTAGGGAACGTGTATGTTTTAGGGTACAGGTTAGGGTACGACAACGGGTTAGGGTTAGGGTATGTGTTAGGGTAAGTGTTAGTGTTAGTGTACGGGTTAGGATTAGGGTACAGGTTAAAGGCTTAGGGTAAGGGTTAGGGTTAGGGTTAGGGAATGGGTACGGTTTAGGGTACAGGTTAAGGTACGACAATGTGTTAGGGTTAGGGTACTGTTAGGGTATGGGTCAGTGTGTACGGGTTAGAGTAAGGCTTAGGGTAAGGGTTAGCATTAGGTTTAGGATTAGGGTTAGGGAACGGGTATGGTTCAGGTTACAGGTTCAGTTATGACAACGGGTTAGGGTTAGGGAACATGTTAGGTTGCGGGTTAGTGTTACTGTAGGGGTTAGGATTAGGGTACGGGTTAGAGAAAGGCTTAGGGTAAGGGTTACGTTTAGGTTTAGGGTTAGGGTTAGGTAACGTGTATGGTTTAGGTTACAGGTTAGATTACAACTGTTTAGGGTTAGGGTACGTGTTACAATATGGGTTAGTGTTAGTGTATGGGTTAGGATTACGGTACGAGTTAGGGTAAGGCTTAGGGTAAGGGTTAGGTTTAGGGATACGGTTAGGGAATGGTACGGTTTAGGGTACAGGTTAGTGTACGACAACGGGTTAGGGAAAGGGTATGTTTTAGGGTATGGTTTAGCGTTAGAGTACAGGTTAGGATTAGGGTACGTGTTAAGGTAAGTCTTACGGTAAGTGTTAGGATTAGGATTAGGTTTAGCTTTAGGGTTAGGTAAAGGGTACGAATTAGGGTACAGGTTATTGTATGACAAAGTGTTAGGATTAGGGTAAGTGTTAGGGTACGGGTTAGTGTTAGTGTACATGTTAGGAATAGGGTACGGGTTACGTTAAGGCTTAGGCTTAGGGTTAGGTTTAGGGTTAGGGATAGGTAACGGGTATGGTTTAGGGTTAAGTTCAGGGTACAACAACGGATAAGGGTTAGGGTACGTGTTAGGGTACAGTTTAGTGTTAGTGCACGGGTTAGGGTAAGGTTTTGGGTGTGGGTTATGGTTAGATTTAGGGTTAGAGAATGGGTAAGCTTTAGAGTACAGGTTAGGGTACGACAACGGGTAAGAGTTAGGGTACATGTTAGGGTATGGGTTAGTGCTAGTTTACAGGTTAGGATTAGGGTACAGTTTAGGGTAAGGCTTCGGGTAAGGGTTACGGTTAGGGTTAGGGTTAGGGATACCGTTAGGGAACGGGTACACTTTAGGGTACAGGCTAGGGTACAACAATGGGTATGGGTTAGGGTACGTGTTAGGTTATGGGTTAGTGTTAGTGTATGGGTTAGGATTAGGGTAAGCGTTAGGGTCAGGCCTCGGGTAAGCATTTGGGATAAGGTTAGGGTTAGGGTTAGGGAACGTGTAATGTTTAGGGTACAAGTTAGGGTATGACAACGGTTTAGTTTTAGCATACATGCTAGGGTATGGGTTAGTGTTAGTGTACGTGTGAGGATCATGGTATGGGTTAGGTTAAGGCTTTGGGTAAGGGTTAGCGTTAGGGTTAGGGATTGGGCACGGTTTAGGGTAAAAGTTAGGGTATGAAAAAGAGTAAGGTTTAGGGTACATGTTAGGGTATGGGTTAGTGTTAGTGTACGGGTTAGGGTAAGGCTTCGGGTAAGCACTCAGGTTAGGTTTTGGGTTAGGGTTAGGGATAGTGTTAGGATTCGGTTTAGGGAATTTGTATGTTTTAGGGTACATGTTACAGTATGACAACGGGTAAGGATTAGGGTACGTGTTAGGTTACGTGCTAGTATTAGTGTATGGGTTAGGGTATGGGTTAGGGTAAGGCTGCAGGTAAGTGTTACTGTTAGGGTTACGGTTTAGGGTATAGTTTAGGGCACGACAGCAGGTAAGGGTTAGGGTACGTGTTAGGGTACGTGTTAGTGTTAGGGTTAGGATAAGGGTAGGGGTTAGGGTCAGGCTTCGGCTAAGCATTCGGGATGGGGTTAGGGTTAGGGTTAGGGAATGGGTAACGTTTAGGGTACAGGTTTGTGTACGACAATGTCTTAGTGTAAGCGTACATGTTAGCGTACGGGTTAGTGTAAGTGTACGGGTTAGGATTAGGGTACGGGGTAGGGTAAGGCTTTGTGTAAGGGTTAGGGTAAGGGTTAGGATTCGGGTTAGGGTACAGTTTAGGGTACAGTTTAGGGTATGACAACGGTATAGTGTTAGTGTATGTGTTAGGGTACGGGTTAGTGTTAGTGTATGGATAAGGATTAGGTTATGGGTTAGTGTAAGGCTTCGGGTAAGGGTTAGGTTTAGGGTTAAGGTTAGGTTCAGGGTTAGGGAATGGGTACGGTTTAGGGTACAGGTTAGGGTATGACAAAGTGTAAGGGTTAGGGTATGTGTTAGGGTATGGTTTAGTGTTAGTGTATGGGTTAGGATTAGGGTACAGGTTAGGGTAAGGCTTCTGGTAAGCATTAGTGTTAGGGTTAGGGAACGGGTACGGTTTAGTGTACAGGTTAGGATACGACAACTGCTTAGCATTACCGTACGTGTTAGGGTATGGGTTAGTGTTAGTGTACGGGTTGGGATTAGGATACAAGTTAGGGTAAGGCTTTGGGTAAATGTTAGGGTTAGGTTTAGGGTTAGGGAATGGGTACGGTTTAGTGTACAGGTTAGGGTACGTCAGCGGCTAAGGGACAGAGTACATGTTAGGGTATGGTTTACTTTTAGTGTATGGGTTAGGATTAGGGTACGGGTTAGGTTAAGGCTTCGGGAAAGCATACAGGTTAAGGTTACGGTTAGGGTTAGTGAACGCGTACGAAGTAGGGTACAGTTTAGGGTACAACAATGGTTTAGGGTTAGCATACATGTTAGGGTACATGTTAGTGTTAGTGTATGGTTTAGAATTAGGGTACGGGTTAGGGTAAGGCTTCCAGTAAGATTTATGGTTAAGGTTACATTTAGGGTTAGGGTTAGGGAACGGGTAGGGTTTAGGGTACAGGTTAGTGTACGACAACTTGTTAGGTTTAGGGTAAGTGTTAGGGTACTGGTTAGTGTTAGTTTATGGGTTAGGATAAGGGTACGGGTTAGGGTAAGGTTTTTGGGAAAGCGTTAGGGTACGGGTTAGTGTTAGTTTATGGGTTAGGATAAGGGTACGGGTTAGGGTAAGGTTTTTGGGTAAGCGTTAGGGTTAGGGTTAATTTTAGGGAATGGGTAATGTTTAGGGTATAGTTTAATTTACGAAAACGATTTAGGTTTAGCTTATATGTTAGGGTAGGTTTTAGTGTTAGTGTACTGTTTAGGATTTGAACATGGGTTAGGGTAAGGCTTTGGGGTATGGTTAGAGTTACGGTCAGGGAACAGGTACGGTTTAGGAAACAGGTTAGTGTACGAAAACGATCAACGGATAGCTTACGTGTTAGGGTACAGGTTAGTGTTAATGTACAGTTTAGGATTATGATACGGGTTAGTTTAAGGCTTCGGGTAAGGGCTAGGGTTAGGGTTCATGTTAGGGAACGGGTACGGTTTAGAGTACAGCCTAGGGTATGACAACGGTTTATGGTTAGCGTTCGGGTTAGGGTATGGGTTAATGTTAGTGAAAGAGTTAGGATTAAAAACGATTTAGGGTAAGCCTTCAGATAAGGTTTAGGGTTAGGAATAGTGTTAGGGTTAGGGAATGGGTACCATTTAGGGTATAGTTTTGGGAAAGACAGCTGTTTAGGGTTATCGTACGTGTTAAGAGTACGGGTTAGTGTTAGTGTACGGGTTAGAATTTGGGTATGGGTTAGGGTAACGATTAGGGTAAGCATTAGGGTGACGTTTAGGTTTAGGGTTAGGGAACGGGTATGGTTTAGCGTACAGGTTAGGGAGCCACAACGGTTTAGGGTTAGCACATGTGGTAGGGTAAGGGTTAGTGTTAATGTACGGTATAGGATTAGGGTACAGGTTAGGGTAAGGCTTTGGGTAAGCATTAGGTTTAGGGAACGGGTGTGGTTTAG
The DNA here is from genome assembly GCF_951394435.1 of Stenella coeruleoalba. NCBI lineage: Eukaryota > Metazoa > Chordata > Mammalia > Artiodactyla > Delphinidae > Stenella > Stenella coeruleoalba. Next base: position 33,086,556 of record NC_137151.1, on the reverse strand, counting down.
GGTACAGATTAGGGTACAACAACAGATTAGGGTTAGCGTACGTGTTAGGGTACGTGTTAGTGTTTGTGTACGGTTTAGATTCAGAGTACATGTTAGGGTAAGGCTTCGGGTAAGGTTTAGGTTTAGTGTTAGGGTTAGGGTTAGGGAATGGATATGGTTTAGGGTACTGGTTAGGGTACGATAATGATTTAGGGTTAGCGTACATGTTAGGGTAGAAGTTAGTATTAATGTACGGTTTAGGATTAGAAAATGGTTAAGTCTAAGGTTTAGGGATACGGTTAGAATTAGGGTCAGGGAACGGCTACAGTTTAGGGAACAGGTTAGGGTACGAGAAAGATTTAGGGTTAGCTTACATGTTAGGGTATGGGTTAGTGTTAGTGTACGGGTTAGGATTAGGTTACGGGTTTGGGTAAGGCTTCGGGTAAGGATTAGGGTTAGGGTTAGGTTTAGGGTTAGGTTTAGGGAAAGGGTACGGTTTAGGGTACAGGTTGGGGTAGTACAATGGTTTAGGGTTAGTGTACGTGTTAGGGTATGGGTTACTGTTAGTGTACGGGTTAGGGTTAGGTTACGGAGTAGGGCAAGGCTTCGGGTAAGGGTTAGGGTTAGGGTGAGGGTTAGGGTTAGGGTTAGGGAATTGGTACGGTTAGGGTACAGGTTACGGTACGACAGTGGTTTAGGGTTAGCCTATGTGTTAGGGTACGGGTTACACTTAGTGTACAGGTTAGGATTAGGATATGGGTTAGTGTAAGTTTTCAGGTAAGTGTTAGAGTTACTGTTAGGGTTAGTGTTAGGGAGTGGGTACGGTTTAGGGTGCAGGTTAGGGTACGACAATGGTTTACTGTTAGCGTACATGTTAGGTTACAGGTTAGTCTTAGTGTACGTGTAATCTTTAGGGTACAGATTAGGTTTAGGATTTGGGTAAGTGTTAGGGTTAGGTTTAGGGAATGGGTATGGTTTAGGGAACAGGTTAGGGTACGAGAGTGGTTTAGGGTTAGCATACGTGTTAGGGTATGGATTAGTGTTATTGTATGTGGTAATATTAGGGAATGGGTGAGGTTAAGGGTTAGGGTTAGGGTTAGGGTTAGGTTAGGAGTTATGGTTATGGAACGAGTACGGTTAAAGGTAAGATTTCGGTCAAGCGTTAGGGTTACAGCTAGCATTAGGGTTAGGGTTAGGAAACGGGTACGTTTTACGGTAAGATTCAGGGTTCGACAACAATTTAGGGTTAGCATACGTGTTGGGGTAATTTAGTGTTAGTGTACGGGTTAGGATTAGGGTACGGGTTAGCGTTAGGATTAGGGTAAGCATTAGGGATAGGGTTAGGGTTAGCTTTAGTGAACGGGTATGGTTTAGTGTACAGGTTAGTGTACGACAACGGTTTAGTGTTAGCGTACGTGTTAAGGTATGTGTTAGTGTAGGAGTTAAGATTAAGGTATGGGTTAGGGTAAAGCTTAGGGTAAGGGTTAGGTTAAGGGTTTTGGTTAGGTTAGGGAACGAGTACGGTTTATGGTACCGGTTAGGGTACGACAACGGGTTAGGTTTATTGTACGTTTTAGGGTACCTGTTAGTGTTAGTGTATGGGTTAGGATTAAGGTACGGGTTAGGATAAGGGTTCAGGCAAGAGTTAAGTTTAGGGTTAGCGTTAGGGTTAGGGTTAGGGAATGGGTGCGGTTTAGGGTATAGGTTAGGATATGACAATGGGTTAGGGTTAGGGTACGTGTTAGGGTATGGGTTTGTGCAGTGTACGGGTTAGGATTAGGGTATGGGTTAGGGTAAGGCTTAGGGCAAGGCTGAAGATTAGGGTTAGTGTTAGGTTTCGGGTTAGGGAATGGGTACGGTTTAGGGTACAGTTTATAGTACAACAATGAGTTAGGTTTAGAATACATGTTAAGGTACGGGTTAGTGTTATTATATGGTTTAGGATTGGGGTACGCCTTAGGGTAAGGCTTAGGGTAAGTGTTAGGTTTAGTGTTAGGGTTAGGATTAGTGGTAGGGAACGGGTATGGTTTAGGGTACAGGTTAGGGTACGATAATGGGTTAGATTTAGGTTACATGTTAGGATACAGGTTAGTGTTAGTGTATGAGTTATGATTAGGGTACTGTTTAGAGTAAGACTTTGGTTAAGGGTTAGGTTTATGTTTAGGGTTAGGTTTAGGGAATGGGTGCCTTTTAGGGTACAGGTTACTGTTCGACAACTGGTTAGTGTTAGGATATGTGTTATTTTACGGGTTAGTTTTAGTGTATGGGTTAGGATTAGGGTAACGTTTAGTGTAAGGTTTAGGGTAAGGGTTAGGGTTAGGATTAGGGATAGGGTTAGGGTTAGGATTAGGGAACGGGTGAATTGCTGTGACCCTGTTCTCTATATAAAGTGATGGAAATATCAAATGGAGGTGTTAGAAACATCTTATTTTACCCGAGCCTTATACACTGTTCTATGTTAACTACAGTTTGGCTCACACATCTGTTCATTGAGGTTACAATAGTCTCAATTTCTGTTACTGATCCTCCAGAGTGGACCCCAACAAGTGTCCCCCTGCCCAGTGTCATTGGGGCCAACAGATCGAGACTGAGTTTGGTTCACAAGCAAAGGAAACTTTATATTTTGATCAGAGAATGGAGAGGTGAGAGCATGCACTACCCCGTGGGCTGTGGGCTGGGCTGCTGTGTAGAGATCCTGTCAGAGTCAGTGGGAGGGAGGGAGGCGGCGGAGCTCTCGAGGGCCGGGTTGGCTGTAGCTCAGGCTCTATATCGTGGAGTCTGCACTGGGCCCCAGGAGCTGAGGTGTCGACCCAGCCATTCTGCACTAGGAAATCTGGTCTGAAGTGCCGGGTGTGGAACCTCTGCATGCGGGACCCTAGGAGCACGTGAAATTAGACAAAGCACAAAGGATAAAAAAGGTTAGACTTGACTTTATTGCCCAGATTCTATTTTTATCTCCCAGGGATTTTTAATGGGCTTTGCTGGGGACAAACCCCTCCTCTGCCTTTTGTCCCATTCCTCAATCTTGGAGTGCTGAGGGTGCAGACCCTTCTTCTGTAACTGCTGAGTGCTGAGTTGGGAGCCCTCATACCCTGGGGCGAGGGTCAGAGCTTCTCCCCAGCAGCCTCCCGGTGACGTTGATTGTCCCCAGGACCCCTGCCTCCCTGCTCGTCCACCTGAGCACCAGCATTGGAAGTGTTATAGATTCTAATGACCTTTAAGGGTCCAGGAAAGAGATGTGCAGAGACGCTGTGGGGGCCGGTTTCACCCCGCCCCACATTTGTTCGGCCACCTTAGGCTGACCGTCTCTGCCAGCCTAGATGCTCTGACCAGTAGTCTGCGCTTTCTTCAGTTAGGCCCCTGAATTAACGTACAAACAGCACCAGGTGTCAGAGCCCTGCCCGCTCAACTCCCAGACAGTCCAGGGTCAGTGGTGATCAAGGACCATGATGGCTACTGAGTCAACAGCCTTTTGAAGTAAACAGGAGTCCAGCCGGTCTTATTGGCCACCATCATCACGGTGTCTGTAGGCTTTTCTATGGTGACAGTGTGGTATACTGTTCCCCCGCCAAGATTATTAGCTCCCCTCTGGGTGCAGTAAGTCCTGCAAGCAGTAGTCTACTCTTTTGGGACACACTCTTGTTGTTTTATGAGAGAAACTCCAGGTCAAGTGATGTTCACACGAGTCGTCATGGTGCCCTGTTGCCCCCGGTTATCTCTCTGGATGTTGGAGTTGGAGGGCCTCCTCACTCGAGGTCGGTGTGCCCACGGAGCGAACCCTGCAACTTCAGGGCATGGTTGGTGGTTAGGATCACCACGTGGGGTCCTTTTCCCTTAGGAGGGAGGTGGCCTTTTGGGCTGCTGATTTCCAGGTTTTTAGATACCGCCAGTATCTTGGCCAGATGTGGCAGTGGGCCAAGCCCCTTAGTGACCGTAGTTTATCCTACCTGGATGGCATTCTTGCATTGTTCCATTTCAAGTGGTCCCAGTTTTTGCACTAATTCTCCAATGGCGATTCACCTTTCACCGGGAATGTAAAGGTCAAAGGGTTTAGCTAAATTAGGGAGTTCCAGGGCAAGGGTCTGAATTGACTGCTCTTTCCATTCTTGAAAGGCCACTTCTGGATTCTATTCAAAAGGATCATCATCTTTTCCTTTCAGTGTTTCATATAGAGGCCCAGCTAGTAGACTGTAGTTAGGGATCCAGAAGCAGCAAACCCTGGCCTCCCCAGGAACCCCTAAGCTGTCTTCTCGTTTTAGAAAGGGGTAAGGCTGAAAATGGTTTCTTCCCTTTCCTGGGATGGGCTTCTCTGACCTTCTGTGAGAATGAAGCCCAGGCAGGTCACCGCAGTCTGTGATATTTGAGCTTTTTCTTGGACAACTTCTATCCTTTATTGGCTTGGTAGTTCAGAGGCCTCCTTAATAGGGCTGGCGATCAGAATGTCGTCTGCATATTGAAGGAGGGTTTCCTTTTCCAGAGGTAGAACTTTTAGGTCTTTAGCTAAGCTTTCCCCAAAGATGGTGTGGGAATTTTTGCACCCTTGGGGCCAGACGGCCCGGAAGTATTGTTTTAGTTGTATGTTGAGTCCTGCCACTCACAAGCCAAAATTTCTTGTGACTCTGGGACTAATGGAATACAAAAGAAGGCATCATTGAAGACTAATACAGAATACCATGTCCTGGTGGTTGGTAGAATGACCAGCAGGGTGTAGGAATTAGGAGCAACTGGAGGTATATCCTCGGTGGCTTCACTGACTGTCCTGACATCCTTTACCAGGTCCCCAGCAGCCCATGGGGCTCTCGTGGTCAGACCAATCCCAGAATATGGAGCTCACCTGGGCAGGTACCCCACCCCCACCCCAGCCCACGGGGCTCTCGTGGTCAGGCCCCTCCCAGGATACAGAGCTACCCTTGCAGGTACCGTGGCAGGGCTGGGCACACAGGAACCGTGCACATAGCCCTCATTGCAGAGCACCCCCAGCTCACCTGTCGCTCAGAGCTGACACAGAGCACCTCAGAGCAGGACTTGAACTAACAAACAGCAGCTGCGACAGGTCTGTGACCCTGGGCATCACTCCGTGAGGCCTCCCTCCACCTGGTCTTCCAGAGACTTCCACTGCACCCGGGGCACCAGGCCTCTGTCTCCAACCACCACCCACCCCTCCTCTCCCTGACTCCTGGGTTCCTCTCATTAGGAGAGGGTTTTCTTGAAGTTGTCTCCCGCTCATGGGCCAGATAAAATGATTAGAAAACAAGCCAAAGCTGCAGCCCCTTGTCTATCCTGACTCTCAGGAGCCCACACCTGTTCCTTGGACCTGGCCGGTTCAGCAAGTTCCATTTTCTGCAACTGTGAGCCCCTGAGGGGTGATGATTGGCTGACCTGGGCAGCCTTACCGTGCCGGCCAGCCCTCCCCAGGTGTGCCTGGGTTGAGATCAATATAAATACCACTCCAGGCAGCAAGAGCCCCTGCAGCCGTGCCTGACGCCATTTTCTCTGCCCTGTCAGCAGTCTCGGGGCTGGGCTGGTGGGAGGGAGTGAGAGGCCACGGCTTTGTGGGTGGCCCAGTGTGAGTGGGGCTCTGCTGGACTTTCTGCAGCAGTTGCCAGGCTGCCACCTGCTAAAGAAGAGGATGTGTCACCCATACCTGCTGCTGGAATTTCTCCCTGGGCAGAGGTGAGGAAGGAAAAAAGCAGTGGGGGCAGGGACAGGACGGGTATCTCAGGCAGGGAAATGGAAATCTTCCAGAAGAGCACCCAGGGCCAGGACCATCCTGGCTGGCCTGCAGGCACCAAGTCGGCCGGCATGCTGTCACTCGTGTGGCTCTATGGCCCTTCCTCTAGGCTTTCAAGTCCTTGTATATATTCAGGTGTTTTACCTGGGACGGGTGGGAATAGTTCAGCAGCAACTGGCCTGGGGCTCAGCTCACGTTTACTCACAGATGCCTCGGCACGGTGCCCCAGCTTTGCAATGAGGACGCTTGTTGCGTGGGGGCTGCTGGCTGAATGGGAGACGATTCCCCACCACTGACCAACTTCAGAATTGTTTACAACTGGAGCAAGTGCCCTGATACGGTTTTCCTCTGTGTAACTGGTGGGTTCTGTGTTTTTTTCTCTTTTTCGTTTTTGGTTCAAGGTAGATTTTATTCCTCTTTTTTGTATTTACAGATATAAGCATGGAAATAATTTATTCATATAAATACATGTATGTGCAGGGAATAATTGTTTTTTTCTGTTTTATTTTTTAAATTTTATTTCTTTTTAATTTTGAATTTTATTTTATATTTTTATACAGCAGGTTCTTATTGGTTATCTATTTTATACATATAAATGTATACATGCCAATCCCAGTCTCTCAACTCCTCCCACCACCACCCCCCCAACAGCTTTCCCCCCTTGTTGTCCATACGTTTGTTGTCTACATCTGTTGCTCTATTTATGCCTTGCAAAATGGTTAATCTGTACAGTTTTTCTAGGTTCCACATATATGCATGAATATACAAGATTTGTTTTTCTCTTTCTGACTTACTTCACTCTGTATGACAGTCTCTAGATCCATCGACGTCTCTACAAATGACCCAATTTCATTCCTTTTCATGGCTTAGTAATATTCCATTTTATATATGTACCACAGCTTTATGCATTCGTCTGTCTGTGGGCATTTAGGTTGCTTCCATTACCTCGATATTGTAAATAGTGATGCAATGAACATTGCGGTGAATGAGTCTTTTCGATTTATGGTTTTGTCTGGGTATATGTCCAGTACTGGGATTGCTGTATCATATGGTAATTCTATTGTTAGTTTCTTAAGAAATTCCATATTGTTCTCCAGAATGACTGTATCAATTTATATTCCCAACAATAGTGGAAGAGGGTTCCTTTTCTCCACACCCTTTCCAGCATTTTTTGTTTGTAGATTTTCTATGATGCCTATTCTACCAGGTGTGAGGTGATGCCTCATTGTTGAATCCATTTCGTTGAGCAAGGGGTAGGTCTTGTCTATTACATATTTGGCTTATGGAACGGTATCTGTGCTAATTTCAAACTCTGCTTTTATGCAGCACCCCAACTCACCTTCCGCCTTAAGCAAGCATAAGTTGGTTTTCTAAATTTGAGACCCTGTTCTGTTTTGTAATTCAGTTCATGTGTAGCCAAGTTCACATTCCGTGTATTAGTGATACCTTATGATGTTTCTTTTTCTGTGTGACTTATTTCACTTAGAATCATCGTGCCTCAATCCACTCATTATGCTGGTACGGGCCTGGTGACATAGATTTCATTGCTGAGTGGTATTCTGTTGTACATAAGTACCGCAACTTCTTTATCCATTATTTGCTCTCTGGGATATTTAACTTGTGCCGCAGAAGAGATTCCTGTAAAAAGAGCCGTCCCAAACTTTGCGGTGGCTGTGTCTTTTTGATTTTAATTTCCCTAAGCTATAGGACCATTAGTGGAAGTCCCTTGGCTCTGTTGCTTTGTTTTCTAGGTGTTTCCGGAAACACCATACACTTCTCCCGAGTGTCTGTTGGCAATTTACATCCCGCCCATCAGCATAACAAGGCTCCCAGTTCTCCATGGCCTGTCCTGCCTTTCTGGATTTTACACTTTTTTCAGATGGTCCTTTTGATCGGGGGGGTAGTGAGACATCATTGTAGTGCAGATTTCCTTTGCAAGCTTGCTTGGTTGGCCAAAAAGGGCGTATGCGTTTTATCCTGAATATATTCAGGAAAAAACGCATACGCCCTTTTTGGGCAAGTGCATCATTGTGGACGTTCTGCCTCTTTTCCTATGCTTTCAATGCAATTCCAGTCTACCTCCTGAAATCGGTTTCCTGCAATTCTGCCCCGCTTTCAAGTCCTCTTGGCAGCCTTACTTCAGTATATTTTTGGACGATAGCTGTCATTTATAACTCTGCAGGTTTCTGAATTACAGTGCCCCTGAGCTCCTTTCTTCAATTCGCTTTCTTGTGAGCTGGCCGCAACACCGCAGGATTGCTTCAGGCCCTAATCTGGTTTTGGCATGGCACGCTGAGCCTTTGGTAAATTCCTCTTCCTGGTGGGAAATGAGAGTTAAATTTGCCCGTTCAGACACCTCCAGCTAGTCTCTCATTGGTTCTCCCTATTCCTGTTCATCTTCTGCAGAAATTGCAAACTGGGCCAAACAGGATGTTAAAGGCACTGACTCTCCAAGTGGGGAGAGTGTTAGTAAAGCGTCTGGAATGTTGCACCCGAGTAACAGGGTACGAAAACTGAGACATATTTGAACACGTGTCCCGATCACACGGTTGATCATACTCTGGGTTCCACACGCATGTTTTAGCTGAAGGAAGAATACCTTAAACCTGGATAGTTGAAACCCGTGGAATGGGTACCATGCAATATGACTTCAAAGGGTCTTCATTGCTCACGGAACCTCTCCAATCCTATCACTGCTGCGTTTATGCCCCTGTACACATGCTTGATTCTCTTTCGGAGACATAGCAATCCATAGGTTTTAAGATACTTACTAGTCAGGTACATTCTTAGGCGTTGAATATGCGGTGTTGAGTCCATTTCGTTGACCAAGGAGTAGCTCTTGTCTATTCCATATTTGGCTTAAGGAACTTTATCTGTGCACATTTCAAACTCTGGTTTTATGCAGTACCCCAACTCACCTTTACCCTTAAGCAAGCATAAGTTGGTTTTCTAAATTTGAGACCCTGTTCTGTTCTTAATTCAGTTCTTGTGTAGCCAAGTTTACATTCCGTGTGTTGATATCTTATGAAGATTCTTTTTCTGTGTGACTTATTTCAGTTAGAATCATCATACCTGAATCGACTCATTGTGCTGCTAAGGGCCTGATGACATAGATTTAATTGCTGAGTGATATTGCTTTGTACGTAAATACCACAACTTCTTTATCCATTTTTCACTTTCTGCGATATTGAACTTGTACTGTAAACGAGGTTCTTGTAAACAGAGCCGTCCCAAACTTTGGGGTGGCTGTGTCTTTTTGATTTTAATTTCCCTAAGCTATAGGACCATAAGTGGAAGTGCCCTAGGCTCTGTTGCTTTGTTTTTTAGATGTTTCAGGAAACACCATACACTTCTCCCGAGTGTCTGTTGGCAATTTACATCCCGCCCATCAGCATAACAAGGCTCCCAGTTCTCCATGGCCTGTCCTGCCTTTCTGGATTTTACACTTTTTTCCGATGGCCCTTTTGACCGGGGGGAAGTGAGACTTCATTGTAGTGCAGATTTCCTTTGCAAGCTTGCTTGGTTGGCCAAAAAGGGCGTATGCGTTTTTTCCTGAATATATTCAGGAAAAAACGCATACGCCCTTTTTGGCCAAGTGCATCATTGTGGACGTTCTGCCTCTTTTCCTATGCTTTCAATGCAATTCCAGTCTACCTCCTGAAATCGGTTTCCTGCAATTCTGCCCCGCTTTCAAGTCCTCTTGGCAGCCTTACTTCAGTATAGTTTTGGACGATAGCTGTCATTTATAACTCTGCAGGTTTGTGAATTACAGTGCCCCTGAGCTCCTTTCTTCAACTCGCTTTCTTGTGACCTGGCCGCAACACCGCAGGATGTCTTCAGGCCCTATCTGGTTCCGGCACGGCACGCTGAGCCTTTGGTTACTTCCTCTTCCTGGTGGGAAATGAGAGTTAAATTTGCCCGTCCAGACACCTCCAGCTAGTCTCTCATTGGTTCTCGCTATTCCTGTTCATCTTCCGCAGAAATTGCAAACTGGGCCAAACAGGAGGTTAAAGGGACTGACTCTCCAAGTGGGGAGAGTGTTAGTAAAGCGTCTGGAATGTTGCACCCGAGTACCAGGGTACGAAAACTGAGACATCTTTGAACACGTCTCCCGATCACATGGTTGATCATACTCTAGGTTCCACATGCATGTTTTAGCTGAAGGAAGAATACCTTAAACCTGGGTAGTTGAAACCCGTGGAATGGGTACCATGCAATATGACTTCAAAGGGTCTTCATTTGCTCACCGAACCTCTCCAATCCTATCACTGCTGCGTTTATGCCCCTGTACACACGCTTGATTCTCTTTCGGAGTCATAGCAATCCATAGGTTTTAAGATACTTACTAGTCAGGTACATTCTTAGGCGTTTAATATGCGGTGTTGAGTCCATTTCGTTGAGCAAGGAGTAGCTCTTGTCTATTCCATATTTGGCTTAAGGAACTTTATCTGTGCTCATTTCAATCTCTGGTTTTATGCAGCACCCCAACTCACCTTTCCCCTTAAGCAAGCATAAGTTGGTTTTCTAAATTTGAGACCCTGTTCTGTTTTGGAATTCAGTTCCTGTGTAGCCAAGTTTACATTCCGTGTATTACTGATATCTTATGATGTTTCTTTTTCTGTGTGACTTATTTCAGTTAGAATCATCGTACCTGAATCCACTCATTATGCTGCTTCGGGCCTGATGACATAGGTTTCATTGCTGAGTGATACTGCATTGTACGTAAGTACCACAAGTTCTTTATCCATTTTTCACTTTCTGTGATATTGAACTTGTACGGTAAGCGAGGTTCTTGTAAACAGAGGCGTCCCAAACTTTGGGGTGGCTGTGTCTTTTTGATTTTAAATTCCCTAAGCTATAGGACCATAAGTGGAAGTGCCCTAGGCTCTGTTGCTTTGTTTTTTAGATGTTTCAGGAAACACCATACACTTCTCCCGAGTGGTTGTTGGCAATTTACATCCCGCCCTTCAGCATAACAAGGCTCCCAGTTCTCCATGGCCTGTCCTGCCTTTCTGGATTTTACACTTTTTTCAGATGGCCCTTTTGACCTGGGGGAAGTGAGACTTCATTGTAGTGCAGATTTCCTTTGCAAGCTTGCTTGGTTGGCCAAAAAGGGCGTATGCGTTTTTTCCTGAATATATTCAGGAAAAAACGCATACGCCCTTTTTGGCCAAGTGCATCATTGTGGACGTTCTGCCTCTTTTCCTATGCTTTCAATTCAATTCCAGTCTGCCTCCTGAAATCGGTTTCCTGCAATTCTGCCCCACTTTCAAGTCCTGTTGGCAGCCTTACTTCAGTATATTTTTGGACGATAGCTGTCATTTATAACTCTGCAGGTTTGTGAATTACAGTGCCCCTGAGCTCGTTTCTTCAACTCGCTTTCTTTTGAGCTGGCCGCAACACCGCAGGATGGCTTCAGGCCCTAATCTGGTTTTGGCATGGCACGCTGAGCCTTTGGATATTTCCTCTTCCTGGTGGGAAATGAGAGTTAAATTTGCCCGTCCACACACCTCCAGCTAGTCTCTCATTGGTTCTCCCTATTCCTGTTCATCTTCCGCAGAAATAGCAAACTGGGCCAAACAGGAGGTTAAAGGCACTGACTCTCCAAGTGGGGAGAGTTTTAGTAAAGCATCTGGAATGTTGCACCCGAGTACCAGGGTACGAAAACTGAGACATATTTGAACACGTCTCCCGTTCACACGGTTGATCATACTCTGGGTTCCACATGCATGTTTTAGCTGAAGGAAGAATACCTTAAACCTGGGTAGTTGAAACCCGTGGATGGGTACCATGCAATATGACTTCAAAGGGTCTTCATTTGCTCACCGAACCTCTCCAATCCTATCACTGCTGCATTTATGCCCCTGTACACATGCTTGATTCTCTTTCGGAGACATAGCAATCCATAGGTTTTAAGATACTTACTAGTCAGGTACATTCTTAGGCGTTTAATATGCGGTGTTGAGTCCATTTCGTTGAGCAAGGAGTAGCTCTTGTCTATTCCATATTTGGCTTAAGGAAATTTATCTGTGCTCATTTCAATCTCTGGTTTTATGCAGCACCCCAACTCACCTTTCCCCTTAAGCAAGCATAAGTTGGTTTTCTAAATTTGAGAAACTGTTCTGTTTTGCAATTCAGTTCCTGTGTAGCCAAGTTTACATTCCGTGTATTAGTGATATCTTATGATGTTTCTTTTTCTGTGTGACTTATTTCAGTTAGAATCATCGTACCTGAATCCACTCATTATGCTGCTACGGGCCTGATGACATAGATTTCATTGCTGAGTGATACTGCATTGTACGTAAGTACCACAAGTTCTTTATCCATTTTTCACTTTCTGTGATATTGATCTTGTACGGTAAACGAGGTTCTTGTTAACAGAGGCGTCCCAAACTTTGGGGTGGCTGTGTCTTTTTGATTTTAATTTCCCTAAGCTATAGGACCATAAGTGGAAGTGCCCTAGGCTCTGTTGATTTGTTTTTAAGATGTTTCAGGAAACACCATACACTTCTCCCGAGTGTCTGTTGGCAATTTACATCCCGCCCATCAGCATAACAAGGCTCCCAGTTCTCCATGGCCTGTCCTGCCTTTCTGGATTTTACACTTTTTTCAGATGGCCCTTTTGACCGGGGGGAAGTGAGACTTCATTGTAGTGCAGATTTCCTTTGCAAGTTTGCTTGGTTGGCCAAAAAGGGCGTATGCTTTTTTTCCTGAATATATTCAGGAAAAAACGCATACGCCCTTTTTGGCCAAGTGCATCATTGTGGACGTTCTGCCTCTTTTCCTATGCTTTCAATGCAATTCCAGTCTACCTCCTGAAATCGGTTTCCTGCAATTCTGCCCCGCTTTCAAGTCCTCTTGGCAGCCTTACTTCAGTCTATTTTTGGACGATAGCTGTCATTTATAACTCTGCAGGTTTGTGAATTACAGTGCCCCTGAGCTCCTTTCTTCAACTCGCTTTCTTGTGAGCTGGCCGCAACACCGCAGGATGGCTTCAGGCCCTAATCTGGTTCCGGCACGGCACGCTGAGCCTTTGGTTAATTCCTCTTCCTGGTGGGAAATGAGAGTTAAATTTGCCCGTTGAGACACCTCCAGCTTGTCTCTCATTGGTTCTCGCTATTCCTGTTCATCTTCCGCAGAAATTGCAAACTGCGCCAAACAGGAGGTTAAAGGGACTGACTCTCCAAGTGGGGAGAGTGTTAGTAAAGCGTCTGGAATGTTGCACCCGAGTACCAGGGGAGGAAAACTGAGACATATTTGATGACGTCTCCCGTTCACATGGTTGATCATACTTGGGTTCCACATGCATGTTTTAGCTGAAGGAAGAATACCTTAAACCTGGAGAGTTGAGACCCGTGTAATGGGTACCATGCAATATGACTTCAAAGGGTCTTCATTTGCTCACCGAACCTCTCCAATCCTATCACTGCTGCGTTTATGCCCCTGTACACATGCTTGATTCTCTTTCGGAGACATAACAATCCATAGGTTTTAAGATACTTACTAGTCAGGTACATTCTTAGGCGTTTAATATGCGGTGTTGAGTCCATTTCGTTGAGGAAGGAGTAGCTCTTGTCTATTCCATATTTGGCTTAAGGAACTTTATCTGTGCTCATTTCAATCTCTGGTTTTATGCAGCATCCCAACTCACCTTTACCCTTAAGCAAGCATAAGTTGGTTTTCTAAATTTGAGACCCTGTTCTGTTCTGTAATTCAGTTCCTGTGTAGCCAAGTTTACATTCCGTTTATTACTGATATCTTATGATGTTTCTTTTTCTGTGTGACTTATTTCAGTTAGAATCATCGTACCTAAATCCACTCATTATGCTGCTACGTGCCTGATGACATAGATTTCATTGCTGAGTGATACTGCATTGTACGTAAGTACCACAAGTTCTTTATCCATTTTTCACTTTCTGTGATATTGAACTTGTACGGTAAACGAGGTTCTTGTAAACGGAGGCGTCCCAAATTTTGGGGTGGCTGTGTCTTTTTTATTTTAAATTCCCTAAGCTATAGGACCATAAGTGGAAGTGCCCTAGGTTCTGTTGCTTTGTTTTTTAGATGTTTCAGGAAACACCATACACTTCTCCCGAGTGGTTGTTGGCAATTTACATCCCGCCCTTCAGCATAACAAGGCTCCCATTTCTCCATGGCCTGTCCTGCCTTTCTGGATTTTACACTTTTTTCAGATGGCCCTTTTGACCGGGGGGAAGTGAGACTTCATTGTAGTGCAGATTTCCTTTGCAAGCTTGCTTGGTTGGCCAAAAAGGGCGTATGCGTTTTTTCCTGAATATATTCAGGAAAAAACGCATACGCCCTTTTTGGCCAAGTGCATCATTGTGGACGTTCTGCCTCTTTTCCTATGCTTTCAATGCAATTCCAGTCTACCTCCTGAAATCGGTTTCCTGCAATTCTGCCCCGCTTTCAAGTCCTCTTGGCAGCATTACTTCAGTCTATTTTTGGACGATAGCTGTCATTTATAACTCTGCAGGTTTGTGAATTACAGTGCCCCTGAGCTCCTTTCTTCAACTCGCTTTCTTTTGAGCTGGCCGCAACACCGCAGGATGGCTTCATGCCCTAATCTGGTTCCGGTACGGCACGCTGAGCCTTTGGTTATTTCCTCTTCCTGGTGGGAAATGAGAGTTAAATTTGCCCGTCCAGACACCTGCAGCTAGCCTCTCATTGGTTCTCGCTATTCCTGTTCATCTTCCGCAGAAATTGCAAACTGGGCCAAACAGGAGGTTAAAGGCGCTGACTCTCCAAGTGGGGAGACTGTTAGTAAAGCGTCTGGAATGTTGCACCCGAGTACCAGGGGAGGAAAACTGAGACATATTTGAACACGTCTCCCGATCACATGGTTGATCATACTCTGGGTTCCACATGCATGTTTTAGCTGAAGGAAGAATACCTAAAACCTGGGTAGTTGAAACCCGTGGAATGGGTACCATGCAATATGACTTCAAAGGGTCTTCATTTGCTCACCGAACCTCTCCAATCCTATCACTGCTGCGTTTATGCCCCTGTACACATGCTTGATTCTCTTTCGGAGACATAGCAATCCCTAGGTTTTAAGATACTTACTACTCAGGTACATTCTTAGGAGTTTAATATGCGGTGTTGAGTCCATTTCGTTGAGCAAGGAGTAGCTCTTGTCTATTCCATATTTGGCTTAAGGAACTTTATCTGTGCTCATTTCAATCTGTGGTTTTATGCAGCACCCCAACTCACCTTTCCCCTTAAGCAAGCATAAGTTGGTTCTCTAAATTTGAGACCCTGTTCTGTTCTGTAATTCAGTTCCTGTGTAGCCAAGTTTACATTCTGTGTATTACTGATATCTTATGATGTTTCTTTTTCTGTGTGACTTATTTCAGTTAGAATCATCATACCTGAATCCACTCATTGTGCTGCTAAGTGCCTGATGACACAGATTTCATTGCTGAGTGATATTGCTTTGTAAGTAAATACCACAACTTCTTTCTCCATTTTTCACTTTCTGCGATGTTGAACTTGTACTGTAAACGAGGTTCTTGTAAACGGAGCCGCTTTAAACTTTGGGGTGGCTGTGTGTTTTTGATTTTAATTTCCCTAAGCTATAGGACCGTAAGTGGAAGTGCCCTAGGTTCTGTTGCTTTGTTTTTTAGATGTTTCAGGAAACACCATACACTTCTCCCGAGTGGTTGTTGGCAATTTACATCCCGCCCATCAGCATAACAAGGCTCCCATTTCTCCATGGTCTGTCCTGCCTTTCTGGATTTTACACTTTTTTCAGATGGCCCTTTTGACCGGGGGGAAGTGAGACTTCATTGTAGTGCAGATTTCCTTTGCAAGCTTGCTTGGTTGGCCAAAAAGGGCGTATGCGTTTTTTCCTGAATATATTCAGGAAAAAACGCATACGCCCTTTTTGGCCAAGTGCATCATTGTGGACGTTCTGCCTCTTTTCCTATGCTTTCAATGCAATTCCAGTCTACCTCCTGAAATCGGTTTCCTGCAATTCTGCCCCGCTTTCAAGTCCTCTTGGCAGCCTTACTTCAGTCTATTTTTGGACGATAGCTGTCATTTATAACTCTGCAGGTTTGTGAATTACAGTGCCCCTGAGCTCCTTTCTTCAACTCGCTTTCTTTTGAGCTGGCCGCAACACCGCAGGATGGCTTCATGCCCTAATCCGGTTCCGGTACGGCACGCTGAGCCTTTGGTTATTTCCTCTTCCTGGTGGGAAATGAGAGTTAAATTTGCCCGTCCAGACACCTCCAGCTAGCCTCTCATTGGTTCTCGCTATTCCTGTTCATCTTCCGCAGAAATTGCAAACTGGGCCAAACAGGAGGTTAAAGGCGCTGACTCTCCAAGTGGGGAGAGTGTTAGTAAAGCGTCTGGAATGTTGCACCCGAGTACCAGGGGAGGAAAACTGAGACATATTTGAACACGTCTCCCGATCACATGGTTGATCATACTCTGGGTTCCACATGCATGTTTTAGCTGAAGGAAGAATACCTAAAACCTGGGTAGTTGAAACCCGTGGAATGGGTACCATGCAATATGACTTCAAAGGGTCTTCATTTGCTCACCGAACCTCTCCAATCCTATCACTGCTGCGTTTATGCTCCTGTACACATGCTTGATTCTCTTTCGGAGACATAGCAATCCATAGGTTTTAAGATACTTACTAGTCAGTTACATTCTTAGGCGTTTAATATGCGGTGTTGAGTCCAATTCGTTGAGCAAGGAGTAGCTCTTGTCTATTCCATATTTGGCTTAAGGAAGTTTATCTGTGCTCATTTCAATCTCTGGTTTTATGCAGCACCCCAACTCACCTTTACCCTTAAGCAAGCATAAGTTGGTTTACTAAATTTGAGACCCTGTTCTGTTCTGTAATTCAGTTCCTGTGTAGCCAAGTTTACATTCCGTGTATTACTGATATCTTATGATGTTTCTTTTTCTGTGTGACTTATTTCAGTTAGAATCATCATACCTGAATCCACTCATTGTGCTGCTAAGGGCCTGATGACACAGATTTCATTGCTGAGTGATATTGCTTTGTAAGTAAATACCACAAGTTCTTTATCCATTTTTCACTTTCTGCGATGTTGAACTTGTACTGTATATGAGGTTCTTGTAAACAGAGCCGTTCCAAACTTTGGGGTGGCTGTGTCTTTTTGATTTTAATTTCCCTAAGCTATAGGACCATAAGTGGAAGTGCCCCAGGTTCTGTTGCTTTGTTTTTTAGATGTTTCAGGAAATACCATACACTTCTCCCGAGTGGTTGTTGGCAATTTACATCCCGCCCATCAGCATAACAAGGCTCCCAGTTCTCCATGGCCTGTCCTGCCTTTCTGGATTTTACACTTTTTTCAGATGGCCCTTTTGACCGGGGGAATGTGAGACTTCATTGTAGTGCAGATTTCCTTTGCAAGCTTGCTTGGTTGGCCAAAAAGGGCGTATGCGTTTTTTCCTGAATATATTCAGGAAAAAACGCATACGCCCTTTTTGGCCAAGTGCATCATTGTGGACGTTCTGCCTCTTTTCCTATGCTTTCAATGCAATTCCAGTCTACCTCCTGAAATCGGTTTCCTGCAATTCTGCCCCGCTTTCAAGTCCTCTTGGCAGGCTTACTTCAGTCTATTTTTGGACGATAGCTGTCATTTATAACTGCAGGTTTGTGAATTACAGTGCCCCTGAGCTCCTTTCTTCAACTCGCTTTCTTGTGACCTGGCCGCAACACCGCAGGATGGCTTCAGGCCCTAATCTGGTTCCGGCACGGCACGCTGAGCCGTTGGTTATTTCCTCTTCCTGGTGGGAAATGAGAGTTAAATTTGACCGTCCAGACACCTCCAGCTAGCCTCTCATTGGTTCTCGCTATTCCTGTTCATCTTCCGCAGAAATTGCAAACTGGGCCAAACAGGAGGTTAAAGGCGCTGACTCTCCAAGTCGGGAGAGTGTTAGTAAAGCGTCTGGAATGTTGCACCCGAGTACCAGGGTACGAAAACTGAGACATATTTGAACACGTCTCCCGATCACATGGTTGATTATACTCTAGGTTCCACATGCATGTTTTAGCTGAAGGAAGAATACCTTAAACCTGTGTATTTGAAACCCGTGGAATGGGTACCATGCAATATGACTTCAAAGGGTCTTCATTTGCTCACCGAACCTCTCCAATCCTATCACTGCTGCGTTTATGTCCCTGTACACATGCTTGATTCTCTTTCGGAGACATAGCAATCCCTAGGTTTTAAGATACTTACTAGTCAGGTACATTCTTAGGAGTTTAATATGCGGTGTTGAGTCCATTTCGTTGAGCAAGGAGTAGCTCTTGTGTATTCCATATTTGGCTTAAGGAACTTTATCTGTGCTCATTTCAATCTCTGGTTTTATGCAGCACCCCAACTCACCTTTACCCTTAAGCAAGCATAAGTTGGTTTTCTAAATTTGAGACCCTGTTCTGTTCTGTAATTCAGTTCCTGTGTAGCCAAGTTTACATTCCGTGTATTACTGATATCTTATGATGTTTCTTTTTCTGTGTGACTTATTTCAGTTAGAATCATCATACCTGAATCCACTCATTGTGCTGCTAAGGGCCTGATGACATAGATTTCATTGCTGAGTGATATTGCTTTGTAAGTAAATACCACAACTTCTTTATCCATTTTTAACTTTCTGCGATGTTGAACTTTTACTGTAAACGAGGTTCTTGTAAACAGAGGCGTCCCAAACTTTGGGGTGGCTGTGTCTTTTTGATTTTAATTTCCCTAAGCTATAGGACCATAAGTGGCAGTGCCCTAGGCTCTGTTGCTTTGTTTTTTAGATGTTTCAGGAAACACCATACACTTCTCCCGAGTGTCTGTTGGCAATTTACATCCCGCCCATCAGCATAACAAGGCTCCCAGTTCTGCATGGCCTGTCCTACCTTTCTGGATTTTACACTTTTTTCAGATGGCCCTTTTGACCGGGGGGAAGTGAGACTTCATTGTAGTGCAGATTTCCTTTGCAAGTTTGCTTGGTTGGCCAAAAAGGGCGTATGCGTTTTTTCCTGAATATATTCAGGAAAAAACGCATACGCCCTTTTTGGCCAAGTGCATCATTGTGGACGTTCTGCCTCTTTTCCTATGCTTTCAATGCAATTCCAGTCTACCTCCTGAAATCGGTTTCCTGCAATTCTGCCCCGCTTTCAAGTCCTCTTGGCAGCCTTACTTCAGTATATTTTTGGACGATAGCTGTCATTTATAACTCTGCAGGTTTGTGAATTACAGTGCCCCTGAGCTCCTTTCTTCAACTCGCTTTCTTGTGAGCTGGACGCAACACCGCAGGATGGCTTCAGGCCCTAATCTGGTTCCGGCACGGCACGCTGAGCCTTTGGTTATTTCCTCTTCCTGGTTGGAAATGAGAGTTAAATTTGCCCGTCCAGACACCTCCAGCTAGTCTCTCATTGGTTCTCGCTATTCCTGTTCATCTTCCGCAGAAATTGCAAACTGGGCCAAACAGGAGGTTAAAGGGACTGACTGTCCAAGTCGGGAGAGTGTTAATAAAGCGTCTGGAATGTTGCACCCGAGTACCAGGGTACGAAAACTGAGACATATTTGAACACGTCTCCCGTTCACATGGATGATCATACTCTGGGTTCCACATGCATGTTTTAGCTGAAGGAAGAATACCTTAAACCTGGGTAGTTGAAACCCGTGGAATGGGTACCATGCAATATGACTTCAAAGGGTCTTCATTTGCTCACCGAACCTCTCCAATCCTATCACTGCTGCGTTTATGCCCCTGTACACATGCTTGATTCTCTTTCGGAGACATAGCAATCCATAGGTTTTAAGATACTTACTAGTCAGGTACATTCTTAGGCATTTAATATGCGGTGTTGAGTCCATTTCGTTGAGCAAGGAGTAGCTCTTGTCTATTCCATATTTGGCTTAAGGAACTTTATCTGTGCTCATTTCAATCTCTGGTTTTATGCAGCACCCCAACTCACCTTTACCCTTAAGCAAGCATAAGTTGGTTTTCTAAATTTGAGACCCTGTTCTGTTCTGTAATTCAGTTCCTGTGTAGCCAAGTTTCCATTCCGTGTATTACTGATATCTTATGATGTTTCTTTTTCTGTGTGACTTATTTCAGTTAGAATCATCATACCTGAATCCACTCATTGTGCTTCTAAGGGCCTGATGACATAGATTTCATTGCTGAGTGATATTGCTTTGTAAGTAAATACCACAGCTTCTTTATCCATTTTTCATTTTCTGCGATGTTGAACTTGTACTGTAAACGAGGTTCTTGTAAAGAGAGCCGTTCCAAACTTTGGGGTTGCTGTGTCTTTTTGATTTTAATTTCCCTAAGCTATAGGACCATAAGTGGAAGTGCCCTAGGCTCTGTTGATTTGTTTTTTAGATGTTTCAGGAAACACCATACACTTCTCCCGAGTGTCTGTTGGCAATTTACATCCCGCCCATCAGCATAACAAGGCTCCCAGTTCTCCATGGCCTGTCCTGCCTTTCTGGATTTTACACTTTTTTCAGATGGCCCTTTTGACCAGGTGGAAGTGAGACTTCATTGTAGTGCAGATTTCCTTTGCAAGCTTGCTTGGTTGGCCAGAAAGTGCATATGCGTTTTTTCCTGAATATATTTAGGAAAAAACGCATACGCCCTTTTTGGCCAAGTGCATCATTGTCGAGTTTCTGACTCTCTTCATATGCTTTCAATGCAATTCCAGTCTACCTCCTGAAATCGGTTTCCTGCAATTCTTCCTTGCTTTCAATGCCTCTTCATAGCCTTACCTCAATATATTTTTTAAAAATAGTTGGCCTTTATAACTCTGCAGGTTTTTGAATTGCAGTGGCCCTTAGCTCCATTTTTTAGCTCTTATTTTTGTGGTCCTGCCCCATAACCACAGGATTCCTTGAAGCCCTATTTTTCTTCTGTGGCACCTTGCTGTGCCTTTGGTTAATTCTTCTTACTGATGTGATATTAGAGTGACATGTGCCCATTGAAACCGCTACAGCTAGTTTCTCACTGGTTCCCCCTATTCCCATTCATCCTCTGCACTAACTGCAGACTGTGCGATACCAGAACTTAAAGGCATTGACTCCATGTGGGGATGTTGTTAGTAAAGCGGCTGGAATGTCGATCCGGAGCCCCAGGAGAGGAAAAATGAGGTGCGTTTTAGAAACCTTTCCCAATCATATGGTATACCAGTCGCTGGGTTTCCCAAGCATGGTTTAGCTGTAGGAAGATTCCCTTCAACCTGGAGTGTTGGGACCCTTGGAATGAGTAGCATGAAGTATTGCATTAAACTTTCGGCAGTTGCTCACCAAAGCTCACCAATCCTCTCAGCCCCAAGTGTCCAGCCTTATGTCTTATCCAGCTGTGGGTTTATATGTGGTCAATCCAGGTTGCATCACAGCCCCTGAGCGAATTTTGTAAGAATCTTTCTCTCTTTCATTGTTTCAGCGTTTTGTTTTTAAAATTTATTTCTATAATGGGGTTTAGCTCCTTTTCACTGCTGTGTTTGTGCCGCTCTGCACACACTTGATTCCCTTATGGAGATATATCAATACATGGGTTTTAAGATTCTTATTCCTCAGATATATTTCTCTGCGGTGTATAGGGTGTGTTGAGGCCTGTTCATTGAGCAAGGTGTAGATCTTGTCTAATACCTATTTGGTTTATTGAACGGTATCTGTGCTAATTTCAAACTCTGGTTTTATGCATCACCCCACCTCTCCTTTCCCCTTAAGCTGACATAAGTGTGTTTTCTAAATGTGAGACACTGTTCTGTTCTGTAATTCATTTCTTGTGCAGCCATATTTACCCTCCCTCTATAAGTGATATCTTATGATATGTTTCTTTTTCTGTTTGACTTATTTCAAGTAGTATTATCGGACCTAAATCCACTCTTTATCCTTCTACTAGCCTTATTACATTGATTTCATGGTGAAGAGATATTCCATTGTACATAAGTACCACATCTTCTTTATCCATTGTTCTCTTTCCTGGGGTATTTAAGGTGTACTGAAGTTGAGGTTCTTGTAAACAGAGTAGCCCTAAACTGTGGTGTGCTTGTGTCTTGTTGATTTTTAGACTTCCCTAGATATACTCCCATGATTGGAAGTGTCCTATGCTCTGTAGCTCTGTTTTTTAGATGATTTAGGAACCACCATACACTTCTCCAGAGTGGCTCTCGGCAGTTCACACACTGCCCATCAGCGTATAAAGGCTCCCTGTTCTCCATGGCCTGTCCTGCATTTCTGGTTTTTACAATTTTTTAGGATGGCCCTTTTGACCGGGGGGAAGCGAGACTTCTTTGTTGTGCACATTTGCATTGCTTGCTTGCTTTGTTGCCCATAAAGTGCGTATGCGTTTTTTCCTGGATATAATCAGGAAAAAACGCATACGCCCTTTTGGGCCAACTGCATCATTGTCGAAATTCTGCCGCTTTTCATGTGCGTTAAAGACGAGTCCAATCTATCTCTTGAAATCTGTTTCTTGCAATTCTGTCTTGCATTCAGATCCTCTTCTTTGCCTTACCTCAACATATTTTTGGACGTTAGTTTTCATTTATAACTCTGCAGGTTTGTGAATTGCAGTGACCCTGAGCTCCATTTTTTAAGTTGCTCTTTTGTGAGCTGGCCTCAAACCCGCAGGATTGCTTCAGGCCCTATTTTGGCTCCGGCGAGGCAGGCTGAGCCTTTCTTTAATTCTTATTCTTAATGGGAAATTAGAGTGATATGTGCCCGTCCAAACCCCAACAACTCTTCTCTCATTGGTTCCCCCTCTTCCCGTTCATCCTCCTCACAATTTGCAAAATGTGTGAAACAGAAGTTTAAATGTGCTGATTCTCCAAGTGGGGAGATTCTAAGTAGCGTGGCTGGAATGGTGAACAGGAGCACCAGGAGAGGATAAATGAGGTGCATTTTAGACACATCTCCCGATCACATGGTGTACAGTCCTCTGGGTTTTCCATGCATGTTTTAGCTGTAGGAAGATCCCTTGAACCTGCAGATTTGGGACTCATTGAATGGGTACCAGGTAGTATTACTTTAAAGGGTGTGCATTTCCTCACCCAACCTCACATTTCTCTTAGCGCAAACAGTTTCCAGCCTTATGTCTCATCCTGCTGTGGGTCTAGATGTGTTCAATCCATGTTGCATCACCGTCCCTGAGGAAAAGTTGTAAGAGGTTTTCTCTGTCTCTCTGTCGTTTATTTTTTTCAATTTATTACTATATTGGTTACAGCTGATTTTCAAAGCTCTGTTTCTTGCTGCTGTACATCCACTTGATTCACGTACAGAGAGACATCAATAAATTCTTTTTCAGATTCTTACCAGTCGTATATATTCTTTTCCGGTGACTTGAGTGTGCTGAGTGCAGTTCTTTTAGCTACCGTGTAGGCCTTGTTGATTATCAGTTTGGTATTTGGAATGGTATCTTTGCTAATTTCAACCTCCTGGATGATGCCTCACCCCTCCCCACCTTTCCCGTTTAGCAGCCTTATGCGTGTTTTCTACATATTTGACTATGTTTTTGTTTTGTAATTTATTTCATGTGTAGCCATTTTGGATTCCACCTTTAAGTGATATCTTATGATATGTGTCTTTTTCTTTTTGAATTCTGTCACTTAGAATGATCATACGTAACTCCTCCGGAGTTGTTACAACTGGCCATATTTCATTGATTTCCAGGCTGAATAATATTCCACTCTACCTAAGTACCACATCTCTATCCATTTTTTCCCTCCAGAGACATTTGAGTTATATCCTAGTCGAGGATCTTTTAAACAGAGAGGGGGTAAACATTGGGGTGCCTGTGTCCTCTCGATTTTTGTTTTTCCCAAGATATACGCCCATGAGTGCAAGTGCCCTATGCTCTGTAGCTCATTTTTTAGATGCTTTAGTAAACACAATACACTTCTCCAGAATGGCCGTTGGCAATATACATTTCCACTATAAGTCTCACAGGGCTCCCTCTTCTCGTTGCCCTGTCCTGCATTTCTGTTGTTTACGCTTTATGAGGATGGCTCTTCTGACTGATGCGAAGTGATATCTTTTGTAGTATTGACTTCCAGTGCCCACCTGTTTGGTTGGCTAAAAAAGTGTATGCCCTTTTCTTGAATATATACAGAAAAGAACGCATACACCCTTTTTGGCCAACTGCAATGTTGGCAATGTTCAGCTCCTTTTCTTGTGCTTAATGGCGAGTCCTTTCTACCTCCTCAAATCCCTTTCCTGCCATTCTCCCTTGCTTACAAGTCCTTTTCTCTGACTTTCCTCAAGACATTTTTCAGTGATGGATATTTTCAACTCTGCAGTTTTGTGAATTTTACTGCCCCTGAGTTCCATTGTTCAACTCGTGTTTATGGGAACTGGCCACAAAGCAGCGGGATTTCCTCAAGCCCTATACTGTTTCCATGGGCAACCCTAGCCTTTGGTCAATTCGTCTTCCTGATTGGAAATTAGAGTGACATGTGCCTGTCTGAACACCTAGGACTT
Organism: Stenella coeruleoalba; assembly: GCF_951394435.1. Lineage (NCBI taxonomy): Eukaryota > Metazoa > Chordata > Mammalia > Artiodactyla > Delphinidae > Stenella > Stenella coeruleoalba. The sequence goes on along the minus strand of NC_137151.1, from coordinate 33,062,367 downwards.
GTCTCTCATTGTTCCTCATCCTTCCGCTTCATCCTCTGGACAAATTCCAAACTGTACGCAACAGGATGTTGACAGTGCTGACATCTCCAAGTGGGGAGACTGTTAGTAAAGACGCTGGAGGGGTGAACCCGAGCACCAGGAGATGAGGAGATGAGATGCCTTTTCCAAACTCTTCCCGATCAGACGGTATACCATCCTCTGGGTGTGACAGACATGTTTTAGCAGTAGGAAGAGTCCCATTCATGTAAGGAGAACACCAGGGCTTTTTCAAAATCAGTGTCTCCCCGAAACCCAAACTGGGGAAGTTTTTAAGCTACGGCTACACATATGTTCATTAAGGGCCTTGGGAAGTAGGCAGAGTCCAAACTTTAGATGATTGAAGTCTTCAGGGTCAGAAGCACTCACCACCAGCTTCCCTTAGGCTACACTTTAACTGTCATTGATAGATGATGTCAATAAAAATATCTATTCTTTTTCAGATTATTTCCCCTTATAGGTTATTGCAAAATGTTGAGTGTAGTTCCCTGTGCTATACAGTAGTTCCTTGTTGATGATCTATTTTATACATAGCAGTGTGTATGTGTTCATTCCAAACTGTTAATTTATCCCTCCTCCCACCTTTCCCCTTTGGTAATAATAAATTATAAGATTTTATACTTCTCAGAAATGGGGGAGCTGAAAGAGAGGTATCATTTACAATGGAAAAGCATTTAAAACAAGATTGAAGGTTTAACCAAGATTATTAGCTGTACATCCTTGGAAAGAAATCACTTCGTTTCTCTAATATTGACCTGACAAATAAGACAAACCTTTTCACTGAACTTGCTTATAAAAAGTGATGGAAATATCAAATGGAAGTGTTAAAAACATCTTATTTTACCCGAGCCTTATACACTGTTCTATGTTAACTACAGTTTGGCTCACACATCTGTTCATTGAGGTTACAATAGTCTCAATTTCTGTTACTGATCCTCCAGAGTGGACCCCAACAAGTGTCCCCCTGCCCAGTGTCATTGGGGCCAACAGATCGAGACTGAGTTTGGTTCACAAGCAAAGGAAACTTTATATTTTGATCAGAGAATGGAGAGGTGAGAGCATGCACTACCCCGTGGGCTGTGGGCTGGGCTGCTGTGTAGAGATCCTGTCAGAGTCAGTGGGAGGGAGGGAGGCGGCGGAGCTCTCGAGGGCCGGGTTGGCTGTAGCTCAGGCTCTATATCGTGGAGTCTGCACTGGGCCCCAGGAGCTGAGGTGTCGACCCAGCCATTCTGCACTAGGAAATCTGGTCTGAAGTGCCGGGTGTGGAACCTCTGCATGCGGGACCCTAGGAGCACGTGAAATTAGACAAAGTACAAAGGATAAAAAAGGTTAGACTTGACTTTATTGCCCAGATTCTATTTTTATCTCCCAGGGATTTTTAATGGGCTTTGCTGGGGACAAACCCCTCCTCTGCCTTTTGTCCCGTTCCTCATTCTTGGAGTGCTGAGGGTGCAGACCCTTCTTCTGTAACTGCTGAGTGCTGAGTTGGGAGCCCTCATACCCTGGGGCGAGGGTCAGAGCTTCTCCCCAGCAGCCTCCCGGTGATGTTGATTGTCCCCAGGACCCCTGCCTCCCTGCTCGTCCACCTGAGCACCAGCATTGGAAGTGTTATAGATTCTAATGACCTTTAAGGGTCCAGGAAAGAGATGTGCAGAGACGCTGTGGGGGCCGGTTTCACCCCGCCCCACATTTGTTCGGCCACCTTAGGCTGACCGTCTCTGCCAGCCTAGATGCTCTGACCAGTAGTCTGCGCTTTCTTCAGTTAGGCCCCTGAATTAACGTACAAACAGCACCAGGTGTCAGAGCCCTGCCCGCTCAACTCCCAGACAGTCCAGGGTCAGTGGTGATCAAGGACCATGATGGCTACTGAGTCAACAGCCTTTTGAAGTAAACAGGAGTCCAGCCGGTCTTATTGGCCACCATCATCACGGTGTCTGTAGGCTTTTCTATGGTGACAGTGTGGTATACTGTTCCCCCGCCAAGATTATTAGCTCCCCTCTGGGTGCAGTAAGTCCTGCAAGCAGTAGTCTACTCTTTTGGGACACACTCTTGTTGTTTTATGAGAGAAACTCCAGGTCAAGTGATGTTCACACGAGTCGTCATGGTGCCCTGTTGCCCCCGGTTATCTCTCTGGATGTTGGAGTTGGAGGGCCTCCTCACTCGAGGTCGGTGTGCCCACGGAGCGAACCCTGCAACTTCAGGGCATGGTTGGTGGTTAGGATCACCACGTGGGGTCCTTTTCCCTTAGGAGGGAGGTGGCCTTTTGGGCTGCTGATTTCCAGGTTTTTAGATACCGCCAGTATCTTGGCCAGATGTGGCAGTGGGCCAAGCCCCTTAGTGACCGTAGTTTATCCTACCTGGATGGCATTCTTGCATTGTTCCATTTCAAGTGGTCCCAGTTTTTGCACTAATTCTCCAATGGCGATTCACCTTTCACCGGGAATGTAAAGGTCAAAGGGTTTAGCTAAATTAGGGAGTTCCAGGGCAAGGGTCTGAATTGACTGCTCTTTCCATTCTTGAAAGGCCACTTCTGGATTCTATTCAAAAGGATCATCATCTTTTCCTTTCAGTGTTTCATATAGAGGCCCAGCTAGTAGACTGTAGTTAGGGATCCAGAAGCAGCAAACCCTGGCCTCCCCAGGAACCCCTAAGCTGTCTTCTAGTTTTAGAAAGGGGTAAGGCTGAAAATGGTTTCTTCCCTTTCCTGGGATGGGCTCCTCTGATCTTCTGTGAGAATGAAGCCCAGGCAGGTCACCGCAGTCTGTGATATTTGAGCTTTTTCTTGGACAACTTCTATCCTTTATTGGCTTGGTAGTTCAGAGGCCTCCTTAGTAGGGCTGGTGATCAGAATGTCGTCTGCATATTGAAGGAGGGTTTCCTTTTCCAGAGGTAGAACTTTTAGGTCTTTAGCTAAGCTTTCCCCAAAGATGGTGTGGGAATTTTTGCACCCTTGGGGCCAGACGGCCCGGAAGTATTGTTTTAGTTGTATGTTGAGTCCTGCCACTCACAAGCCAAAATTTCTTGTGACTCTGGGACTAATGGAATACAAAAGAAGGCATCATTGAAGACTAATACAGAATACCATGTCCTGGTGGTTGGTAGAATGACCAGCAGGGTGTAGGAATTAGGAGCAACTGGAGGTATATCCTCGGTGGCTTCACTGACTGTTCTGACATCCTTTACCAGGTCCCCAGCAGCCCATGGGGCTCTCGTGGTCAGACCAATCCCAGAATATGGAGCTCACCTGGGCAGGTACCCCACCCCCACCCCAGCCCACGGGGCTCTCGTGGTCAGGCCCCTCCCAGGATACAGAGCTACCCTTGCAGGTACCGTGGCAGGGCTGGGCACACAGGAACCGTGCACATAGCCCTCATTGCAGAGCACCCCCAGCTCACCTGTCGCTCAGAGCTGACACAGAGCACCTCAGAGCAGGACTTGAACTAACAAACAGCAGCTGCGACAGGTCTGTGACCCTGGGCATCACTCCGTGAGGCCTCCCTCCACCTGGTCTTCCAGAGACTTCCACTGCACCCGGGGCACCAGGCCTCTGTCTCCAACCACCACCCACCCCTCCTCTCCCTGACTCCTGGGTTCCTCTCATTAGGAGAGGGTTTTCTTGAAGTTGTCTCCCACTCATGGGCCAGATAAAATGATTAGAAAACAAGCCAAAGCTGCAGCCCCTTGTCTATCCTGACTCTCAGGAGCCCACACCTGTTCCTTGGACCTGGCCGGTTCAGCAAGTTCCATTTTCTGCAACTGTGAGCCCCTGAGGGGTGATGATTGGCTGACCTGGGCAGCCTTACCGTGCCGGCCAGCCCTCCCCAGGTGTGCCTTGGTTGAGATCAATATAAATACCACTCCAGGCAGCAAGAGCCCCTGCAGCCGTGCCTGACGCCATTTTCTCTGCCCTGTCAGCAGTCTCGGGGCTGGGCTGGTGGGAGGGAGTGAGAGGCCACGGCTTTGTGGGTGGCCCAGTGTGAGTGGGGCTCTGCTGGACTTTCTGCAGCAGTTGCCAGGCTGCCACCTGCTAAAGAAGAGGATGTGTCACCCATACCTGCTGCTGGAATTTCTCCCTGGGCAGAGGTGAGGAAGGAAAAAAGCAGTGGGGGCAGGGACAGGACGGGTATCTCAGGCAGGGAAATGGAAATCTTCCAGAAGAGCACCCAGGGCCAGGACCATCCTGGCTGGCCTGCAGGCACCAAGTCGGCCGGCATGCTGTCACTCGTGTGGCTCTATGGCCCTTCCTCTAGGCTTTCAAGTCCTTGTATATATTCAGGTGTTTTACCTGGGACGGGTGGGAATAGTTCAGCAGCAACTGGCCTGGGGCTCAGCTCACGTTTACTCACAGATGCCTCGGCACGGTGCCCCAGCTTTGCAATGAGGACGCTTGTTGCGTGGGGGCTGCTGGCTGAATGGGAGATGATTCCCCACCACTGACCAACTTCAGAATTGTTTACAACTGGAGCAAGTGCCCTGATACGGTTTTCCTCTGTGTAACTGGTGGGTTCTGTGTTTTTTTTCTCTTTTTCGTTTTTGGTTCAAGGTAGATTTTATTCCTCTTTTTTGTATTTACAGATATAAGCATGGAAATAATTTATTCATATAAATACATGTATGTGCAGGGAATAATTGTTTTTTCTGTTTTATTTTTTAAATTTTATTTCTTTTTAATTTTGAATTTTATTTTATATTTTTATACAGCAGGTTCTTATTGGTTATCTATTTTATACATATAAATGTATACATGCCAATCCCAGTCTCTCAACTCCTCCCACCACCACCCCCCCAACAGCTTTCCCCCCTTGTTGTCCATACGTTTGTTGTCTACATCTGTTGCTCTATTTATGCCTTGCAAAATGGTTAATCTGTACAGTTTTTCTAGGTTCCACATATATGCATGAATATACAAGATTTGTTTTTCTCTTTCTGACTTACTTCACTCTGTATGACAGTCTCTAGATCCATCGACGTCTCTACAAATGACCCAATTTCATTCCTTTTCATGGCTTAGTAATATTCCATTTTATATATGTACCACAGCTTTATGCATTCGTCTGTCTGTGGGCATTTAGGTTGCTTCCATTACCTCGATATTGTAAATAGTGATGCAATGAACATTGCGGTGAATGACTCTTTTTGATTTATGGTTTTGTCTGGGTATATGTCCAGTACTGGGATTGCTGTATCATATGGTAATTCTATTGTTAGTTTCTTAAGAAATTCCATATTGTTCTCCATAATGACTGTATCAATTTATATTCCCAACAATAGTGGAAGAGGGTTCCTTTTCTCCACACCCTTTCCAGAATTTTTTGTTTGTAGATTTTCAATGATGCCTATTCTACCAGGTGTGAGGTGATACCTCATTGTTGAATCCATTTCGTTGAGCAAGGGGTAGCTCTTGTCTATTACATATTTGGCTTATGGAACGGTATCTGTGCTAATTTCAAACTCTGCTTTTATGCAGCACCCCAACTCACCTTCCCCCTTAAGCAGGCATAAGTTGGTTTTCTAAACTTGAGACCCTGTTCTGTTTTGTAATTCAGTTCATGTGAGCCAAGTTCACATTCCGTGTATTAGTGATACCTTATGATGTTTCTTTTTCTGTGTGACTTATTTCACTTAGAATCATCGTGCCTCAATCCACTCATTATGCTGGTACGGGCCTGGTGACATAGATTTCATTGCTGAGTGGTATTCTGTTGTACATAAGTACCGTAACTTCTTTATCCATTATTTGCTCTCTGGGATATTTAACTTGTGCCATAGAAGAGATTCCTGTAAAAAGAGCCGTCCCAAATTTTGGGGTTGCTGTGTCTTTTTGGTATTAATTTCCCTAAGCTAAAGGACCATAAGTGGAAGTGCCCTAGGCTCTGTTGCTTTGTTTTTTAGATGTTTCAGGAAACACCATACACTTCTCCTGAGTGTCTGTTGGCAATTTACATCCCGCCCATCAGCATAACAAGGCTCCCAGTTCTCCATGGCCTGTCCTGCCTTTCTGGATTTTACACTTTATTCTGATGGCCCTTTTGACCGGGGGGAAGTGAGACTTCATTGTAGTGCAGATTTCCTTTGCAAGCTTGCTTGGTTGGCCAAAAAGGGTGTATGCGTTTTTTCCTGAATATTTTCAGGAAAAAACGCATATGCCCTTTTGGCAAACTGCATCATTGTGGACGTTCTGCCTCTTTTCCTACACTTTCAATGCAATTCCAGTCTACCTCCTGAAATCGGTATCCTGCAATTCTGCCCCGCTTTCAAGTCCTCTTGGCAGCCTTACTTCAGTATATTTTTGGACGATAGCTGTCATTTATAACTCTGCAGGTTTGTGAATTACAGAGCCCCTGAGCTCCTTTCTTCAACTCACTTTCTTGTGAGCTGGCCGCAACACCGCAGGATGGCTTCAGGCCCCAATCTGTTTCCGTCACGGCACGCTGAGCCTTTGGTTAATTCCTCTTCCTAGTGGGAAATGAGAGTTAAATTTGCCCGTTCAGACACCTCCAGCTAGTCTCTCATTGGTTCTCCCTATTCCTGTTCATCTTCCGCAGAAATTGCAAACTGGGCCAAACAGGAGGTTAAAGGCACTGACTGTCCAAGTCGGGAGAGTGTTAGTAAAGCGTCTGGAATGTTGCACCCGAGTACCAGGGGAGGAAAACTGAGACATATTTGAACACGTCTCCCGTTCACACGGTTGATCATACTCTGGGTTCCACATGCATGTTTTAGCTGAAGGAAGAATACCTTAAACCTGGAGAGTTGAGACCCGTGGAATGGGTACCATGCAATATGACTTCAAAGGGTCTTCATTTGCTCACCGAACCTCTCCAATCCTATCACTGCTGCATTTATGCCCCAGTACACATGCTTGATTCTCTTTCGGAGACATAGCAATCCCTAGGTTTTAAGATACTTACTAGTCAGGTACATTCTTAGGCCTTTAATATGGGGTGTTGAGTCCATTTCGTTGAGCAAGGAGTAGCTCTTGTCTGTTCCATATTTGGCTTAAGGAACTTTATCTGTGCTCATTTCAATCTCTGGTTTTATGCAGCACCCCAACTCACCTTTCCCCTTAAGCAAGCATAAGTTGGTTTTCTAAATTTGAGACCCTGTTCTGTTCTGTAATTCAGTTCCTGTGTAGCCAAGTTTACATTCCGTGTATTACTGATACCTTATGATGTTTCTTTTTCTGTGTGACTTATTTCAGTTAGAATCATCATACCTGAATCCACTCATTGTGCTGCTAAGGGCCTGATGACACAGATTTCATTGCTGAGTGATATTGCTTTGTAAGTAAATACCACAACTTCTTTATCCATTTTTCACTTTCTGCGATGTTGAACTTGTACTGTAAACGAGTTTCTTGTAAACAGAGCCGTTCCAAACTTTGGGGTGGCTGTGTCTTTTTGATTTTAATTTCCCTAAGCTATAGGACCATAAGTGGAAGTGCCCTAGGCTCTGTTGCTTTGTTTTTTAGATGTTTCAGGAAACACCATACACTTCTCCTGAGTGTCTGTTGGCAATTTACATCCCGCCCATCAGCATAACAAGGCTCCCAGTTCTCCATGGCCTGTCCTGCCTTTCTGGATTTTACACTTTTTTCAGATGGTCCTTTTGACCCGGGGGAAGTGAGACTTCATTTTAGTGCAGATTTCCTTTGCAAGCTTGCTTGGTTGGCCAAAAAGGGCGTATGCGTTTTTTCCTGAATATATGCAGGAAAAAACGCATACGCCCTTTTTGGCCAAGTGCATCATTGTGGACGTTCTGCCTCTTTTCCTATGCTTTCAATGCAATTCCAGTCTACCTCCTGAAATCGGTTTCCTGCAATTCTGCCCCGCTTTCAAGTCCTCTTGGCAGCCTTACTTCAGTCTATTTTTGGACGATAGCTGTCATTTATAACTCTGCAGGTTTGTGAATTACAGTGCCCCTGAGCTCCTTTCTTCAACTCGCTTTCTTGTGACCTGGCCGCAACACCGCAGGATGGCTTCAGGCCCTAATCTGGTTCTGGCATGGCACGCTGAGCCTTTGGTTAATTCCTCTTCCTGGTAGGAAATGAGAGTTAAATTTGCCCGTCCAGACACCTCCAGCTAGTCTCCATTGGTTCTCGCTATTCCTGTTCATCTTCCGCAGAAATTGCAAACTGGGCCAAACAGGAGGTTAAAGGCACTGACTCTCCAAGTGGGGAGAGTGTTAGTAAAGCGTCTGGAATGTTGCACCCGAGTACCAGGGTACGAAAACTGAGACATATTTGAACATGTCTCCCGATCACATAGTTGATCATACCCTAGGTTCCACATGCATGTTTTAGCTGAAGGAAGAATACCTTAAACCTGGGTAGTTGAAACCCGTGGAATGGGTACCATGCAATATGACTTCAAAGGGTCTTCATTTGCTCACCGAACCTCTCCAATCCTATCACTGCTGCGTTTATGCCCCTGTACACATGCTTGATTCTCTTTCGGAGACATAGCAATCCATAGGTTTTAAGATACTTACAAGTCAGGTACATTCTTAGGCGTTTAATATGCGGTGTTGAGTCCATTTCGTTGAGCAAGGAGTAGCTCTTGTCTATTCCATATTTGGCTTAAGGAACTTTATCTGTGCTCATTTCAATCTCTGGTTTTATGCAGCACCCCAACTCACCTTTACCCTTAAGCAAGCATAAGTTGGTTTTCTAAATTTGAGACCCTGTTCTGTTCTGTAATTCAGTTCCTGTGTAGCCAAATTTACATTCCGTGTATTACTGATATCTTATGATATTTCTTTTTCTGTGTGACTTATTTCAGTTAGAATCATCATACCTGAATCCACTCATTGTGCTGCTAAGGGCCTGATGACACAGATTTCATTGCTGAGTGATATTGCTTTGTGAGTAAATATCACAACTTTTTTATCCATTTTTCACTTTCTGTGATATTGAACTTGTACGGTAAACGAGGTTCTTGTAAACAGAGGCGTCCCAAACTTTGGGGTGGCTGTGTCTTTTTGATTTTAATTTCCCTAAGCTATAGGACCATAAGTGGAAGTGCCCTAGGCTCTGTTGCTTTGTTTTTTAGATGTTTCAGGAAACACCATACACTTCTCCCGAGTGGTTGTTGGCAATTTACATCCCGCCCTTCAGCATAACAAGGCTCCCAGTTCTCCATGGCCTGTCCTGCCTTTCTGGATTTTACACTTTTTTCAGATGGCCCTTTTGACCGGGGGGAAGTGAGACTTCATTGTAGTGCAGATTTCCTTTGCAAGCTTGCTTGGTTGGCCAAAAAGGGCGTATGCGTTTTTTCCTGAATATATTCAGGAAAAAACGCATACGCCCTTTTTGGCCAAGTGCATCATTGTGGACGTTCTGCCTCTTTTCCTATGCTTTCAATGCAATTCCAGTCTACCTCCTGAAATCGGTTTCCTGCAATTCTGCCCCGCTTTCAAGTCCTCTTGGCAGCCTTACTTCAGTCTATTTTTGGACGATAGCTGTCATTTATAACTCTGCAGGTTTGTGAATTACAGTGCCCCTGAGCTCCTTTCTTCAACTCGCTTTCTTGTGACCTGCCCGCAACACCGCAGGATGGCTTCAGGCCCTAATCTGGTTCCGGCACGGCACGCTGAGCCTTTGGTTATTTCCTCTTCCTGGTGGGAAATGAGAGTTAAATTTGCCCGACCAGACACCTCCAGCTAGTCTCTCACTGGTTCTCGCTATTCCTGTTCATCTTCCGCAGAAATTGCAAACTGGGCCAAACAGGAGGTTAAAGGCGCTGACTCTCCAAGTGGGGAGAGTGTTAGTAAAGCGTCTGGAATGTTGCACCCGAGTACCAGGGGAGGAAAACTGAGACATATTTGAACACGTCTCCCGTTCACATGGTTGATCATACTTGGGTTCCACATGCATGTTTTAGCTGAAGGAAGAATACCTTAAACCTGGAGAGTTAAGACCCGTGTAATGGGTACCATGCAATATGACTTCAAAGGGTCTTCATTTGCTCACCGAACCTCTCCAATCCTATCACTGCTGCGTTTATGCCCCTGTACACTTGCTTGATTCTCTTTCGGAGACATAGCAATCCATAGGTTTTAAGATACTTACTAGTCAGGTACATTCTTCAGCGTTTAATATGCGATTTTGAGTCCATTTCGTTGAGCAAGGAGTAGCTCTTGTCTATTCCATATTTGACTTAAGGAACTTTATCTGTGCTCATTTCAATCTCTGGTTTTATGCAGCACCCCAACTCACCTTTACCCTTAAGCAAGCATAAGTTGGTTTTCTAAATTTGAGACCCTGTTCTGTTCTGTAATTCAGTTCCTGTGTAGCCAAGTTTACATTCCGTGTATTACTGATATCTTATGATGTTTCTTTTTCTGTGTGACTTACTTCATTTAGAATCATCATACCTGAATCCACTCATTGTGCTGCTAAGGGCCTGATGACACAGATTTCATTGCTGAGTGATATTGCTTTGTAAGTAAATACCACAACTTCTTTATCCATTTTTCACTTTCTGCAATGTTGAACTTGTACTGTAAACGAGGTTCTTGTAAACAGAGCCGTTCCAAACTTTGGGGTGGCTGTGTCTTTTTGATTTTAATTTCCCTAGGCTATAGGACCATAAGTGGAAGTGCCCTAGGTTCTGTTGCTTTGTTTTTTAGATGTTTCAGGAAACACCATACACTTCTCCCGAGTGGTTGTTGGCAATTTACATCCCGCCCATCAGCATAACAAGGCTCCCAGTTCTCCATGGCCTGTCCTGCCTTTCTGGATTTTACACTTTTTTCAGATGGCCCTTTTGGCCGGGGGGAAGTGAGACTTCATTGTAGTGCAGATTTCCTTTGCAAGCTTGCTTGGTTGGCCAAAAAGGGCGTATGCGTTTTTTCCTGAATATATTCAGGAAAAAACGCATACGCCCTTTTTGGCCAAGTGCATCATTGTGGACGTTCTGCCTCTTTTCCTATGCTTTCAATGCAATTCCAGTCTACCTCCTGAAATCGGTTTCCTGCAATTCTGCCCCGCTTTCAAGTCCTCTTGGCAGCCTTACTTCAGTCTATTTTTGGACGATAGCTGTCATTTATAACTCTGCAGGTTTGTGAATTACAGTGCCCCTGAGCTCCTTTCTTCAACTCGCTTTCTTTTGAGCTGGCCGCAACACCGCAGGATGGCTTCAGGCCCTAATCTGGTTCCGGTACGGCACGCTGAGCCTTTGGTTATTTCCTCTTCCTGGTGGGAAATGAGAGTTAAATTTGCCCGTCCAGACACCTCCAGCTAGTCTCTCATTGGTTCTCGCTATTCCTGTTCATCTTCCGCAGAAATTGCAAACTGGGCCAAACAGGAGGTTAAAGGCGCTGACTCTGCAAGTGGGGAGAGTGTTAGTAAAGCGTCTGGAATGTTGCACCCGAGTACCAGGGGAGGAAAACTGAGACATATTTGAACACGTCTCCCGTTCACATGGTTGATCATACTTGGGTTCCACATGCATGTTTTAGCTGAAGGAAGAATACCTTAAACCTGGAGAGTTGAGACCCGTGTAATGGGTACAATGCAATATGACTTCAAAGGGTCTTCATTTGCTCACCGAACCTCTCCAATCCTATCACTGCTGCGTTTATGCCCCTGTACACATGCTTGATTCTCTTTTGGAGACATAGCAATCCATAGGTTTTACGATACTTACTAGTCAGGTACATTCTTAGGCGTTTAATATGGGGTGTTGAGTCCATTTCGTTGAGCAAGGAGTAGCTCTTGTCTATTCCATATTTGACTTAAGGAACTTTATCTGTGCTCATTTCAATCTCTGGTTTTATGCAGCACCCCAACTCACCTTTACCCTTAAGCAAGCATAAGTTGGTTTTCTAAATTTGAGACCGTGTTCTGTTTTGGAATGCAGTTCCTGTGTAGCCAAGTTTACATTCCGTGTATTAGTGATATCTTATGATGTTTCTTTTTCTGTGTGACTTATTTCAGTTAGAATCATCGTACCTGAATCCACTCATTATGCTGCTACGGGCCTGATGACATAGATTTCATTGCTGAGTGATACTGCATTGTACGTAAGTACCACAAGTTCTTTATCCATTTTTCACTTTCTGTGATATTGAACTTGTACGGTAAACGAGGTTCTTGTAAACGGAGGCGTCCCAAATTTTGGGGTGGCTGTGTCTTTTTGATTTTAATTTCCCTAAGCTATAGGACCATAAGTGGAAGTGCCCTAGGCTGTGTTGCTTTGTTTTTTAGATGTTTCAGGAAACACCATACACTTCTCCCGAGTGGTTGTTGGCAATTTACATCCCACCCATCAGCATAACAAGGCTCCCAGTTCTCCATGGCCTGTCCTGCCTTTCTGGATTTTACACTTTTTTCAGATGGCCCTTTTGGCCGGGGGGAAGTGAGACTTCATTGTAGTGCAGATTTCCTTTGCAAGCTTGCTTGGTTGGCCAAAAAGGGCGTATGCGTGTTTTCCTGAATATATTCAGGAAAACACGCATACGCCCTTTTTGGCCAAGTGCATCATTGTGGACGTTCTGCCTCTTTTCCTATGCTTTCAATGCAATTCCAGTCTACCTCCTGAAATCGGTTTCCTGCAATTCTGCCCCGCTTTCAAGTCCTCTTGGCAGCCTTACTTCAGTCTATTTTTGGACGATAGCTGTCATTTATAACTCTGCAGGTTTGTGAATTACAGTGCCCCTGAACTCCTTTCTTCAACTCGCTTTCTTTTGAGCTGGCCGCAACACCGCAGGATGGCTTCAGGCCCTAATCTGGTTCCGGTACGGCACGCTGAGCCTTTGGTTATTTCCTCTTCCTGGTGGGAAATGAGAGTTAAATTTGCCCGTCCAGACACCTCCAGCTAGCCTCTCATTGGTTCTCGCTATTCCTGTTCATCTTCCGCAGAAATTGCAAACTGGGCCAAACAGGAGGTTAAAGGCGCTGACTCTCCAAGTGGGGAGAGTGTTAGTAAAGCGTCTGGAATGTTGCACCCGAGTACCAGGGGAGGAAAACTGAGACATATTTGAACACTTCTCCCGATCACATGGTTGATCATACTCTGGGTTCCACATGCATGTTTTAGCTGAAGGAAGAATACCTAAAACCTGGGTAGTTGAAACCCGTGGAATGGGTACCATGCAATATGACTTCAAAGGGTCTTCATTTGCTCACCGAACCTCTCCAATCCTATCACTGCTGCGTTTATGCCCCTGTACACATGCTTGATTCTCTTTCGGAGACATAGCAATCCATAGGTTTTAAGATATTTAGTAGTCAGGTACATTCTTAGGCGTTTAATATGCGGTGTTGAGTCCATTTCGTTGAGCAAGGAGTAGCTCTTGTCTATTCCATATTTGGCTTAAGGAACTTTATCTGTGCTCATTTCAATCTCTGGTTTTATGTAGCACCCCAACTCACCTTTACCCTTAAGCAAGCATAAGTTGGTTTTCTAAATTTGAGAACCTGTTCCTTTTTGGAATTCAGTTCCTGTGTAGCCAAGTTTACATTCCGTGTATTAGTGATATCTTATGATGTTTCTTTTTCTGTGTGACTTATTTCAGTTGGAATCATCGTACCTGAATCCACTCATTATGCTGCTACGGGCCTGATGACATAGATTTCATTGCTGAGTGATACTGCATTGTACGTAAGTACCACAAGTTCTTTATCCATTTTTCACTTTCTGTGATATTGAACTTGTACGGTAAACGAGGTTCTTGTAAACGGAGGCGTCCCAAACTTTGGGGTGGCTGTGTCTTTTTGATTTTAATTTCCCTAAGCTATAGGAACAGAAGTGGAAGTGCCCTAGGCTCTGTTGCTTTGTTTTTTAGATGTTTCAGGAAACACCATACACTTCTCCCGAGTGGTTGTTGGCAATTTACATCCCGCCCATCAGCATAACAAGGCTCCCAGTTCTCCATGGCCTGTCCTGCCTTTCTGGATTTTACACTTTTTTCAGATGGCCCTTTTGGCCGGGGGGAAGTGAGACTTCATTGTAGTGCAGATTTCCTTTGCAAGCTTGCTTGGTTGGCCAAAAAGGGCGTATGCGTTTTTTCCTGAATATATTCAGGAAAAAACGCATACGCCCTTTTTGGCCAAGTGCATCATTGTGGACGTTCTGCCTCTTTCCCTATGCTTTCAATGCAATTCCAGTCTACCTCCTGAAATCGGTTTCCTGCAATTCTGCCCCGCTTTCAAGTCCTCTTGGCAGCCTTACTTCAGTCTGTTTTTGGACGATAGCTGTCATTTATAACTCTGCAGGTTTGTGAATTACAGTGCCCCTGAGCTCCTTTCTTCAACTCGCTTTCTTGTGACCTGGCCGCAACACCGCAGGATGGCTTCAGGCCCTAATCTGGTTCCGGCCCGGCATGCTGAGCCTTTGGTTAATTCCTCTTCCTGGTGGGAAATGAGAGTTAAATTTGCCCGGCCAGACACCTCCAGCTAGTCTCTCATTGGTTCTCGCTATTCCTGTTCATCTTCCGCAGAAATTGCAAACTGGGCCAAACAGGAGGTTAAAGGCGCTGACTCTCCAAGTGGGGAGAGTGTTAGTAAAGCATCTGGAATGTTGCACCCGAGTACCAGGGGAGGAAAACTGAGACATATTTGAACACGTCTCCCGTTCACATGGTTGATCATACTTGGGTTCCACATGCATGTTTTAGCTGAAGGAAGAATACCTTAAACCTGGAGAGTTAAGACCCGTTTAATGGGAACCATGCAATATGACTTCAAAGGGTCTTCATTTGCTCACCGAACCTCTCCAATCCTATCACTGCTGCGTTTATGCCCCTGTACACATGCTTGATTCTCTTTCGGAGACATAGCAATCCATAGGTTTTAAGATACTTACTAGTCAGGTACATTCTTAGGCGTTTAATATGCGGTGTTGAGTCCATTTCGTTGAGCAAGGAGTAGCTCTTGTCTATTCCATATTTGACTTAAGGAACTTTATCTGTGCTCATTTCAATCTCTGGTTTTATGCAGCACCCCAACTCACCTTTACCCTTAAGCAAGCATAAGTTGGTTTTCTAAATTTGAGACCCTGTTCTGTTCTGTAATTCAGTTCCTGTGTAGCCAAGTTTCCATTCCGTGTATTACTGATATCTTATGATGTTTCTTTTTCTGTGTGACTTATTTCAGTTAGAATCATCGTACCTGAATCCACTCATTATGCTGCTACGGGCCTGATGACATAGATTTCATTGCTGAGTGATACTGCATTGTACGTAAGTACCACAAGTTCTTTATCCATTTTTCACTTTCTGTGATATTGAACTTGTACGGTAAACGAGGTTCTTGTAAACGGAGGCGTCCCAAACTTTGGGGTGGCTGTGTCTTTTTGATTTTAATTTCCCTAAGCTATAGGACCATAAGTGGAAGTGCCCTAGGCTCTGTTGCTTTGTTTTTTAGATGTTTTAGGAAACACCATACACTTCTCCCGAGTGGTTGTTGGCAATTTACATCCCACCCATCAGCATAACAAGGCTCCCAGTTCTCCATGGCCTGTCCTGCCTTTCTGGATTTTACACTTTTTTCAGATGGCCCTTTTGGCCGGGGGGAAGTGAGACTTCATTGTAGTGCAGATTTCCTTTGCAAGCTTGCTTGGTTGGCCAAAAAGGGCGTATGCGTGTTTTCCTGAATATATTCAGGAAAACACGCATACGCCCTTTTTGGCCAAGTGCATCATTGTGGACGTTCTGCCTCTTTTCCTATGCTTTCAATGCAATTCCAGTCTACCTCCTGAAATCGGTTTCCTGCAATTCTGCCCCGCTTTCAAGTCCTCTTGGCAGCCTTACTTCAGTCTATTTTTGGACGATAGCTGTCATTTATAACTCTGCAGGTTTGTGAATTACAGTGCCCCTGAGCTCCTTTCTTCAACTCGCTTTCTTTTGAGCTGGCCGCAACACCGCAGGATGGCTTCAGGCCCTAATCTGGTTCCGGCCCGGCATGCTGAGCCTTTGGTTAATTCCTCTTCCTGGTGGGAAATGAGAGTTAAATTTGCCCGTCCAGACACCTCCAGCTAGTCTCTCATTGGTTCTCGCTATTCCTGTTCATCTTCCGCAGAAATTGCAAACTGGGCCAAACAGGAGGTTAAAGGCGCTGATTCTCCAAGTGGGGAGAGTGTTAGTAAAGCGTCTGGAATGTTGCACCCGAGTACCAGGGGAGGAAAACTGAGACATATTTGAACACGTCTCCCGTTCACATGGTTGATCATACTTGGGTTCCACATGCATGTTTTAGCTGAAGGAAGAATACCTTAAACCTGGAGAGTTAAGACCCGTGTAATGGGTACCATGCAATATGACTTCAAAGGGTCTTCATTTGCTCACCGAACCTCTCCAATCCTATCACTGCTGCGTTTATGCCCCTGTACACATGCTTGATTCTCTTTCGGAGACATAGCAATCCATAGGTTTTAAGATACTTACTAGTCAGGTACATTCTTAGGCGTTTAATATGCGGTGTTGAGTCCATTTCGTTGAGCAAGGAGTAGCTCTTGTCTATTCCATATTTGGCTTAAGGAACTTTATCTGTGCTCATTTCAATCTCTGGTTTTATGCAGCACCCCAACTCACCTTTCCCCTTAAGCAAGCATAAGTTGGTTTTCTAAATTTGAGACCCTGTTCTGTTTTGGAATGCAGTTCCTGTGTAGCCAAGTTTACATTCCGTGTATTAGTGATATCTTATGATGTTTCTTTTTCTGTGTGACTTATTTCAGTTAGAATCATCGTACCTGAATCCACTCATTATGCTGCTACGGGCCTGATGACATAGATTTCATTGCTGAGTGATACTGCATTGTACGTAAGTACCACAAGTTCTTTATCCATTTTTCACTTTCTGTGATATTGAACTTGTACGGTAAACGAGGTTCTTGTAAACGGAGGCGTCCCAAACTTTGGGGTGGCTGTGTCTTTTTGATTTTAATTTCCCTAAGCTATAGGACCATAAGTGGCAGTGCCCTAGGCTCTGCTGCTTTGTTTTTTAGATGTTTCAGGAAACACCATACACTTCTCCCGAGTGGTTGTTGTCAATTTACATCCCGCCCATCAGCATAACAAGGCTCCCAGTTCTCCATGGCCTGTCCTGCCTTTCTGGATTTTACACTTTTTTCCGATGGCCCTTTTGACCGGGGGGAAGTGAGACTTCATTGTAGTGCAGATTTCCTTTGCAAGCTTGCTTGGTTGGCCAAAAAGGGCGTATGCGTTTTTTCCTGAATATATTCAGGAAAAAACGCATACGCCCTTTTTGGCCAAGTGCATCATTGTGGACGTTCTGCCTCTTTTCCTATGCTTTCAATGCAATTCCAGTCTACCTCCTGAAATCAGTTTCCTGCAATTCTGCCCCGCTTTCAAGTCCTCTTGGCAGCCTTACTTCAGTCTATTTTTGGACGATAGCTGTCATTTATAACTCTGCAGGTTTGTGAATTACAGTGCCCCTGAGCTCCTTTCTTCAACTCGCTTTCTTGTGAGCTGGCCGCAAGACCGCAGGATGGCTTCAGGCCCTAATCTGGTTCCGGTACGGCACGCTGAGCCTTTGGTTATTTCCTCTTCCTGGTGGGAAATGAGAGTTAAATTTGCCCGTCCAGACACCTCCAGCTAGCCTCTCATTGGTTCTCGCTATTCCTGTTCATCTTCCGCAGAAATTGCAAACTGGGCCAAACAGGAGGTTAAAGGCGCTGACTCTCCAAGTGGGGAGAGTGTTAGTAAAGCGTCTGGAATGTTGCACCCGAGTACCAGGGGAGGAAAACTGAGACATATTTGAACACGTCTCCCGTTCACATGGTTGATCATACTTGGGTTCCACATGCATGTTTTAGCTGAAGGAAGAATACCTTAAACCTGGAGAGTTGAGACCCGTGTAATGTGTACCATGCAATATGACTTCAAAGGGTCTTCATTTGCTCACCGAACCTCTCCAATCCTATCACTGCTGCGTTTATGCCCCTGTACACATGCTTGATTCTCTTTTGGAGACATAGCAATCCATAGGTTTTACGATACTTACTAGTCAGGTACATTCTTAGGCGTTTAATATGCGGTGTTGAGTCCATTTCGTTGAGCAAGGAGTAGCTCTTGTCTATTCCATATTTGACTTAAGGAACTTTATCTGTGCTCATTTCAATCTCTGGTTTTATGCAGCACCCCAACTCACCTTTACCCTTAAGCAAGCATAAGTTGGTTTTCTAAATTTGAGACCCTGTTCTGTTCTGTAATTCAGTTCCTGTGTAGCCAAGTTTACATTCCGTGTATTACTGATATCTTATGATGTTTCTTTTTCTGTGTGACTTATTTCAGTTAGAATCATCATACCTGAATCCACTCATTGTGATGCTAAGGGCCTGATGACATAGATTTCATTGCTGAGTGATATTGCTTTCTAAGTGAATACCACAACTTCTTTATCCATTTTTCACTTTCTGCGATGTTGAACTTGTACTGTAAACGAGGTTCTTGTAAACAGAGCCGTTCCAAACTTTGGGGTGTCTGTGTCTTTTTGATTTTAATTTCCCTAAGCTATAGGACCATAAGTGGCAGTGCCCTAGGCTCTGTTGCTTTGTTTTTTAGATGTTTCAGGAAACACCATACACTTCTCCCAAGTGTCTGTTGGCAATTTACATCCCGCCCATCAGCATAACAAGGCTCCCAGTTCTCCATGGCCTGTCCTGCCTTTCTGGATTTTACACTTTTTTCAGATGGCCCTTTTGACCGGGGGGAAGTGAGACTTCATTGTAGTGCAGATTTCCTTTGCAAGCTTGCTTGGTTGGCCAAAAAGGGCGTATGCGTTTTTTCTTGAATATATTCAGGAAAAAACGCATACGCCCTTTTTGGCCAAGTGCATCATTGTGGACGTTCTGCCTCTTTTCCTATGCTTTCAATGCAGTTCCAGTCTACCTCCTGAAATCGGTTTCCTGCAATTCTGCCCCGCTTTCAAGTCCTCTTGGCAGCCTTACTTCAGTCTATTTTTGGACGATAGCTGTCATTTATAACTCTGCAGGTTTGTGAATTACAGTGCACCTGAACTCCTTTCTTCAACTCGCTTTCTTGTGACCTGGCCGCAACACCGCAGGATGGCTTCAGGCCCTAATCTGGTTCCGGCACGGCACGCTGAGCCTTTGGTTATTTCCTCTTCCTGGTGGGAAATGAGAGTTAAATTTGCCCGTCCAGACACCTCCAGCTAGTCTCTCATTGGTTCTCGCTATTCCTGTTCATCTTCCACAGAAATTGCAAACTGGGCCAAACAGGAGGTTAAAGGCGCTGACTCTCCAAGTGGGGAGAGTGTTAGTAAAGCGTCTGGAATTTTGCACCCGAGTACCAGGGGAGGAAAACTGAGACATATTTGAACACGTCTCCCGATCACATGGTTGATCATATTCTAGGTTCCACATGCATGTTTTAGCTGAAGGAAGAATACCTTAAACCTGGAGAGTTAAGACCCGTGGAATGGGTACCATGCAATATGACTTCAAAGGGTCTTCATTTGCTCACCGAACCTCTCCAATCCTATCACTGCTGCGTTTATGCCCCTGTACACATGCTTGATTCTCTTTCGGAGACATAGCAATCCATAGGTTTTAAGATACTTACTAGTCAGGTACATTCTTAGGCGTTTAATATGCGGTGTTGAGTCCATTTCGTTGAGCAAGGAGTAGCTCTTGTCTATTCCATATTTGGCTTAAGGAACTTTATCTGTGCTCATTTCAATCTCTGGTTTTATGCAGCACCCCAACTCACCTTTACCCTTAAGCAAGCATAAGTTGGTTTTCTAAATTTGAGACCCTGTTCTGTTCTGTAATTCAGTTCCTGTGTAGCCAAGTTTACATTCCGTGTATTACTGATATCTTATGATGTTTCTTTTTCTGTGTGACTTATTTCAGTTAGAATCATCATACCTGAATCCACTCATTGTGCTGCTAAGGGCCTGATGACACAGATTTCATTGCTGAGTGATATTGCTTTGTAAGTAAATACCACAACTTCTTTATCCATTTTTCACTTTCTGCGATGTTGAACTTGTACTGTAAACGAGGTTCTTGTAAACAGAGCCGTTCCAAACTTTGGGGTGGCTGTGTCTTTTTGATTTTAATTTCCCTAAGCTATAGGACCATAAGTGGAAGTGCCCTAGGTTCTGTTGCTTTGTTTTTTAGATGTTTCAGGAAACACCATACACTTCTCCCGAGTGGTTGTTGGCAATTTACATCCCGCCCATCAGCATAACAAGGCTCCCAGTTCTCCATGGCCTGTCCTGCCTTTCTGGATTTTACACTTTTTTCAGATGGCCCTTTTGACCGGGGGGAAGTGAGACTTCATTGTAGTGCAGATTTCCTTTGCAAGCTTGCTTGGTTGGCCAAAAAGGGCGTATGCGTTTTTTCCTGAATATATTCAGGAAAAAACGCATACGCCCTTTTTGGCCAAGTGCATCATTGTGGACATTCTGCCTCTTTTCCTATGCTTTCAATGCAATTCCAGTCTACCTCCTGAAATCGGTTTCCTGCAATTCTGCCCCGCTTTCAAGTCCTCTTGGCAGCCTTACTTCAGTCTATTTTTGGACGATAGCTGTCATTTATAACTCTGCAGGTTTGTGAATTACAGTGCCCCTGAGCTCCTTTCTTCAACTCGCTTTCTTGTGACCTGGCCGCAACACCGCAGGATGGCTTCAGGCCCTAATCTGGTTCCGGTACGGCATGCTGAGCCTTTGGTTAATTCCTCTTCCTGGTGGGAAATGAGAGTTAAATTTGCCCGTCCAGACACCTCCAGCTAGCCTCTCATTGGTTCTCGCTATTCCTGTTCATCTTCCGCAGAAATTGCAAACTAGGCCAAACAGGAGGTTAAAGGGACTGACTCTCCAAGTGGGGAGAGTGTTAGTAAAGCGTCTGGAATGTTGCACCCGAGTACCAGGGGAGGAAAACTGAGACATATTTGAACACGTCTCCCGTTCACATGGTTGATCATACTTGGGTTCCACATGCATGTTTTAGCTGAAGGAAGAATACCTTAAACCTGGAGAGTTGAAACCCGTGTAATGGGTACCATGCAATATGACTTCAAAGGGTCTTCATTTGCTCACCGAACCTCTCCAATCCTAACACTGCTGCGTTTATGCCCCTGTACACATGCTTGATTCTCTTTTGGAGACATAGCAATCCATAGGTTTTACGATACTTACTAGTCAGGTACATTCTTAGGCGTTTAATATGCGGTGTTGAGTCTATTTCGTTGAGCAAGGAGTAGCTCTTGTCTATTCCATATTTGGCTTAAGGAACTTTATCTGTGCTCATTTCAATCTCTGGTTTTATGCAGCACCCCAACTCACCTTTACCCTTAAGCAAGCATAAGTTGGTTTTCTAAATTTGAGACCCTGTTCTGTTCTGTAATTCAGTTCCTGTGTAGCCAAGTTTCCATTCCGTGTATTACTGATATCTTATGATGTTTCTTTTTCTGTGTGACTTATTTCAGTTAGAATCATCATACCTGAATCCACTCATTGTGATGCTAAGGGCCTGATGACATAGATTTCATTGCTGAGTGATATTGCTTTGTAAGTAAATACCACAACTTCTTTATCCATTTTTCACTTTCTGCGATGTTGAACTTGTACTGTAAACGAGGTTCTTGTAAACAGAGGCGTCCCAAACTTTGGGGTGGCTGTGTCTTTTTGATTTTAATTTCCCTAAGCTATAGGACCATAAGTGGCAGTGCCCTAGGCTCTGTTGCTTTGTTTTTTAGATGTTTCAGGAAACACCATACACTTCTCCCGAGTGTCTGTTGGCAATTTACATCCCGCCCTTCAGCATAACAAGGCTCCCAGTTCTCCATGGCCTGTCCTGCCTTTCTGGATTTTACACTTTTTTCAGATGGCCCTTTTGACCGGGGGGAAGTGAGACTTCATTGTAGTGCAGATTTCCTTTGCAAGCTTGCTTGGTTGGCCAAAAAGGGCGTATGCGTTTTTTCCTGAATATATTCAGGAAAAAACGCATACGCCCTTTTTGGCCAAGTGCATCATTGTGGACGTTCTGCCTCTTTTCCTATGCTTTCAATGCAATTCCAGTCTACCTCCTGAAATCGGTTTCCTGCAATTCTGCCCCGCTTTCAAGTCCTCTTGGCAGCCTTACTTCAGTCTATTTTTGGACGATAGCTGTCATTTATAACTCTGCAGGTTTGTGAATTACAGTGCCCCTGAGCTCCTTTCTTCAACTCGCTTTCTTTTGAGCTGGCCGCAACACCGCAGGATGGCTCCAGGCCCAAATCTGGTTCCGGCACGGCACGCTGAGCCTTTGGTTATTTCCTCTTCGTGTTGGGAAATGAGAGTTAAATTTGCCCGTCCAGACACCTCCAGCTAGCCTCTCATTGGTTCTCGCTATTCCTGTTCATCTTCTGCAGAAATTGCAAACTGGGCCAAACAGGAGGTTAAAGGCGCTGACTCTCCAAGTGGGGAGAGTGTTAGTAAAGCGTCTGGAATGTTGCACCCGAGTACCAGGGGAGGAAAACTGAGACATATTTGAACACGTCTCCCGATCACATGGTTGATCATACTTGGGTTCCACATGCATGTTTTAGCTGAAGGGAGAATACCTTAAACCTGGAGAGTTGAGACCCGTGTAATGGGTACCATGCAATATGACTTCAAAGGGTCTTCATTTGCTCACCGAACCTCTCCAATCCTATCACTGCTGCGTTTATGCCCCTGTACACATGCTTGATTCTCTTTTGGAGACATAGCAATCCATAGGTTTTACGATACTTACTAGTCAGGTACATTCTTAGGAGTTTAATATGCGGTGTTGAGTCCATTTCGTTGAGCAAGGAGTAGCTCTTGTCTATTCCATATTTGACTTAAGGAACTTTATCTGTGCTCATTTCAATCTCTGGTTTTATGCAGCACCCCAACTCACCTTTACCCTTAAGCAAGCATAAGTTGGTTTTCTAAATTTGAGACCCTGTTCTGTTCTGTAATTCAGTTCCTGTGTAGCCAAGTTTCCATTCCGTGTATTACTGATATCTTATGATGTTTCTTTTTCTGTGTGACTTATTTCAGTTAGAATCATCATACCTGAATCCACTCATTGTGATGCTAAGGGCCTGATGACATAGATTTCATTGCTGAGTGATATTGCTTTCTAAGTGAATACCACAACTTCTTTATCCATTTTTCACTTTCTGCGATGTTGAACTTGTACTGTAAACGAGGTTCTTGTAAACAGAGGCGTCCCAAACTTTGGGGTGGCTGTGTCTTTTTGATTTTAATTTCCCTAAGCTATAGGACCATAAGTGGCAGTGCCCTAGGCTCTGTTGCTTTGTTTTTTAGATGTTTCAGGAAACACCATACACTTCTCCCGAGTGTCTGTTGGCAATTTACATCCCGCCCATCAGCATAACAAGACTCCCAGTTCTCCATGGCCTGTCCTGCCTTTCTGGATTTTACACTTTTTTCAGATGGCCCTTTTGACCAGGGGGAAGTGAGACTTCATTGTAGTGCAGATTTCCTTTGCAAGCTTGCTTGGTTGGCCAAAAAGTGCGTATGCGTTTTTTCCTGAATATATTCAGGAAAAAACGCATACGCCCTTTTTGGCCAAGTGCATCATTGTGGACGTTCTGCCTCTTTTCCTATGCTTTCAATGCAATTCCAGTCTACCTCCTGAAATCGGTTTCCTGCAATTCTGCCGCGCTTTCAAGTCCTCTTGGCAGCCTTACTTCAGTCTATTTTTGGACGATAGCTGTCATTTATAACTCTGCAGGTTTGTGAATTACAGTGCCCCTGAGCTCCTTTCTTCAACTCGCTTTCTTTTGAGCTGGCCGCAACACCGCAGGATGGCTTCAGGCCCTAATCTGGTTCCGGTACGGCACGCTGAGCCTTTGGTTATTTCCTCTTCCTGGTGGGAAATGAGAGTTAAATTTGCCCATCCAGACACCTCCAGCTAGCCTCTCATTGGTTCTCGCTATTCCTGTTCATCTTCCGCAGAAATTGCAAACTGGGCCAAACAGGAGGTTAAAGGCGCTGACTCTCCAAGTGGGGAGAGTGTTAGTAAAGCGTCTGGAATGTTGCACCCGAGTACCAGGGGAGGAAAACTGAGACATATTTGAACACGTCTCCTGATCACATGGTTGATCATACTCTGGGTTCCACATGCATGTTTTAGCTGAAGGAAGAATACCTAAAACCTGGGTAGTTGAAACCCGTGGAATGGGTACCATGCAATATGACTACAAAGGGTCTTCATTTGCTCACCGAACCTCTCCAATCCTATCACTGCTGCGTTTATGCCCCTGTACACATGCTTGATTCTCTTTCGGAGACATAGCAATCCATAGGTTTTAAGATACTTACTAGTCAGGTACATTCTTAGGCGTTTAATATGCGGTGTTGAGTCCATTTCATTGAGCAAGGAGTAGCTCTTGTCTATTCCATATTTGACTTAAGGAACTTTATCTGTGCTCATTTCAATCTCTGGTTTTATGCAGCACCCCAACTCACCTTTCCCCTTAAGCAAGCATAAGTTGGTTTTCTAAATTTGAGACCCTGTTCTGTTCTGTAATTCAGTTCCTGTGTAGCCAAGTTTACATTCCGTGTATTACTGATATCTTATGATGTTTCTCTTTCTGTGTGACTTATTTCAGTTAGAATCATCATACCTGAATCCACTCATTGTGCTGCTAAGGGCTTGATGACACAGATTTCATTGCTGAGTGATATTGCTTTGTAAGTAAATACCACAACTTCTTTATCCATTTTTCACTTTCTGCGATGTTGAACTTGTACTGTAAACGAGGTTCTTGTAAACAGAGCCGTTCCAAACTTTGGGGTGGCTGTGTCTTTTTGATTTTAATTTCCCTAAGCTATAGGACCATAAGTGGAAGTGCCCTAGGTTCTGTTGCTTTGTTTTTTAGATGTTTCAGGAAACACCATACACTTCTCCCGAGTGGTTGTTGGCAATTTACATCCCGCCCGTCAGCATAACAAGGCTCCCAGTTCTCCATGGCCTGTCCTGCCTTTCTGGATTTTACACTTTTTTCAGATGGCCCTTTTGACTGGGGGGAAGTGAGACTTCATTGTAGTGCAGATTTCCTTTGCAAGCTTGCTTGGTTGGTCAAAAAGGGCGTATGCGTTTTTTCCTGAATATATTCAGGAAAAAACGCATACGCCCTTTTTGGCCAAGTGCATCATTGTGGACCTTCTGCCTCTTTTCCTATGCTTTCAATGCAATTCCAGTCTACCTCCTGAAATCGGTTTCCTGCAATTCTGCCCCGCTTTCAAGTCCTCTTGGCAGCCTTACTTCAGTAGATTCTTGGACGATAGCTGTCATTTATAACTCTGCAGGTTTGTGAATTACAGTGCCCCTGAGCTCCTTTCTTCAACTCGCTTTCTTTTGAGCTGGCCGCAACACCGCAGGATGGCTTCAGGCCCTAATCTGGTTCTGGTACGGCACGCTGAGCCTTTGGTTATTTCCTCTTCCTGGTGGGAAATGAGCGTTAAATTTGCCCGTCCAGACACCTCCAGCTAGCCTCTCATTGGTTCTCGCTATTCCTGTTCATCTTCCGCAGAAATTGCAAACTGGGCCAAACAGGAGGTTAAAGGCGCTGACTCTCCAAGTGGGGAGAGTGTTAGTAAAGCGTCTGGAATGTTGCACCCGAGTACCAGGGGAGAAAAACTGAGACATATTTGAACACGTCTCCCGTTCACATGGTTGATCATACTTGGGTTCCACATGCATGTTTTAGCTGAAGGAAGAATACCTTAAACCTGGAGAGTTGAGACCCGTGTAATGGGTACCATGCAATATGACTTCAAAGGGTCTTCATTTGCTCACGAACCTCTCCAATCCTATCACTGCTGCGTTTATGCCCCTGTACACATGCTTGATTCTCTTTTGGAGACATAGCAATCCATAGGTTTTACGATACTTACTAGTCAGGTACATTCTTAGGCGTTTAATATGCGGTGTTGAGTCCATTTCGTTGAGCAAGGAGTAGCTCTTGTCTATTCCATATTTGACTTAAGGAACTTTATCTGTGCTCATTTCAATCTCTGGTTTTATGCAGCACCCCAACTCACCTTTACCCTTAAGCAAGCATAAGTTGGTTTTCTAAATTTGAGACCCTGTTCTGTTCTGTAATTCAGTTCCTGTGTAGCCAAGTTTACATTCCGTGTATTACTGATATCTTATGATGTTTCTTTTTCTGTGTGACTTATTTCAGTTAGAATCATCATACCTGAATCCACTCATTGTGATGCTAAGGGCCTGATGACATAGATTTCATTGCTGAGTGATATTGCTTTGTAAGTAAATACCACAACTTCTTTATCCATTTTTCACTTTCTGCGATGTTGAACTTGTACTGTAAACGAGGTTCTTGTAAACAGAGGCGTCCGAAACTTTGGGGTGGCTGTGTCTTTTTGATTTTAATTTCCCTAAGCTATAGGACCATAAGTGGCAGTACCCTAGGCTCTGTTGCTTTGTTTTTTAGATGTTTCAGGAAACACCATACAGTTCTCCCGAGTGTCTGTTGGCAATTTACATCCCGCCCATCAGCATAACAAGGCTCCCAGTTCTCCATGGCCTGTCCTGCCTTTCTGGATTTTACACTTTTTTCAGATGGCCCTTTTGACCGGGGGGAAGTGAGACTTCATTGTAGTGCAGATTTCCTTTGCAAGCTTGCTTGGTTGGCCAAAAAGGGCGTATGCGTTTTTTCCTGAATATATTCAGGAAAAAACGCATACGCCCTTTTTGTCCAAGTGCATCATTGTGGACGTTCTGCCTCTTTTCCTATGCTTTCAATGCAATTCCAGTCTACCTCCTGAAATCGGTTTCCTGCAATTCTGCCCCGCTTTCAAGACCTCTTGGCAGCCTTACTTCAGTCTATTTTTGGACGATAGCTGTCATTTATAACTCTGCAGGTTTGTGAATTACAGTGCCCCTGAGCTCCTTTCTTCAACTCGCTTTCTTGTGACCTGGCCGCAACACCGCAGGATGGCTTCAGGCCCTAATCTGGTTCCGGCACGGCACGCTGAGCCTTTGGTTATTTCCTCTTCCTGGTGGGAAATGAGAGTTAAATTTGCCCGTTCAGACACCTCCAGCTAGTCTCTCATTGGTTCTCGCTATTCCTGTTCATCTTCCGCAGAAATTGCAAACTGAGCCAAACAGGAGGTTAAAGGGACTGACTCTCCAAGTCGGGAGAGTGTTAGTAAAGCGTCTGGAATGTTGCACACGAGTACCAGGGTACGAAAACTGAGACATATTTGAACACGTCTCCCGATCACATGGTTGATCATACTCTAGGTTCCACATGCATGTTTTAGCTGAAGGAAGAATACCTTAAACCTGGGTAGTTGAAACCCGTGGAATGGGTACCATGCAATATGACTTCAAAGGGTCTTCATTTGCTCACCGAACCTCTCCAATCCTATCACTGCTGCGTTCATGACCCTGTACACATGCTTGATTCTCTTTCGGAGACATAGCAATCCATAGGTTTTAAGATACTTACTAGTCAGGTACATTCTTAGGCGTTTAATATGCGGTGTTGAGTCCATTTCGTTGAGCAAGGAGTAGCTCTTGTCTATTCCATATTTGGCTTAAGGAACTTTATCTGTGCTCATTTCAATCTCTGGTTTTATGCAGCACCCCAACTCACCTTTCCCCTTAAGCAAGAATATGTTGGTTTTCTAAATTTGAGACCCTGTTCTGTTCTGTAATTCAGTTCCTGTGTAGCCAAGTTTACATTCCGTGTATTACTGATATCTTATGATGTTTCTTTTTCTGTGTGACTTATTTCAGTTAGAATCATCATACCTGAATCCACTCATTGTGCTGCTAAGTGCCTGATGACACAGATTTCATTGCTGAGTGATATTGCTTTGTAAGTAAATACCACAACTTCTTTATCCATTTTTCAGTTTCTGCGATGTTGAACTTGTACTGTAAACGAGGTTCTTGTAAACAGAGCCGTTCCAAACTTTGGGGTGGCTGTGTCTTTTTGATTTTAATTTCCCTAAGCTATAGGACCATAAGTGGAAGTACCCTAGGTTCTGTTGCTTTGTTTTTTAGATGTTTTAGGAAACACCATACACTTCTCCCGAGTGGTTGTTGGCAATTTACATCCCGCCCATCAGCATAACAAGGCTCCCAGTTCTCCATGGCCTGTTGCCTTTCTGGATTTTACACTTTTTTCCGATGGCCCTTTTGACCGGGGGGAAGTGAGACTTCATTGTAGTGCAGATTTCCTTTGCAAGCTTGCTTGGTTGGCCAAAAAGGGCGTATGCGTTTTTTCCTGAATATATTCAGGAAAAAACGCATACGCCCTTTTTGGCCAAGTGCATCATTGTGGACGTTCTGCCTCTTTTCCTATGCTTTCAATGCAATTCCAGTCTACCTCCTGAAATCGGTTTCCTGCAATTCTGCCGCGCTTTCAAGTCCTCTTGGCAGCCTTACTTCAGTCTATTTTTGGACGATAGCTGTCATTTATAACTCTGCAGGTTTGTGAATTACAGTGCCCCTGAGCTCCTTTCTTCAACTCGCTTTCTTTTGAGCTGGCCGCAACACCGCAGGATGGCTTCAGGCCCTAATCTGGTTCCGGTACGGCACGCTGAGCCTTTGGTTATTTCCTCTTCCTGGTGGGAAATGAGAGTTAAATTTGCCCGTCCAGACACCTCCAGCTAGCCTCTCATTGGTTCTCGCTATTCCTGTTCATCTTCCGCAGAAATTGCAAACTGGGCCAAACAGGAGGTTAAAGGCGCTGACTCTCCAAGTGGGGAGAGTGTTAGTAAAGCGTCTGGAATGTTGCACCCGAGTACCAGGGGAGGAAAACTGAGACATATTTGAACACGTCTCCCGTTCACATGGTTGATCATACTCTGGGTTCCACATGCATGTTTTAGCTGAAGGAAGAATACCTAAAACCTGGGTAGTTGAAACCCGTGGAATGGGTACCATGCAATATGACTTCAAAGGGTCTTCATTTGCTCACCGAACCTCTCCAATCCTATCACTGCTGCGTTTATGCCCCTGTACACATGCTTGATTCTCTTTCTGAGACATAGCAATCCATAGGTTTTAAGATACTTACTAGTCAGGTACATTCTTAGGTGTTTAATATGCGGTGTTGAGTCCATTTCATTGAGCAAGGAGTAGCTCTTGTCTATTCCATATTTGACTTAAGGAACTTTATCTGTGCTCATTTCAATCTCTGGTTTTATGCAGCACCCCAACTCACCTTTACCCTTAAGCAAGCATAAGTTGGTTTTCTAAATTTGAGACCCTGTTCTGTTCTGTAATTCAGTTCCTGTGTAGCCAAGTTTACATTCCGTGTATTACTGATATATTATGATGTTTCTTTTTGTGTGTGACTTATTTCAGTTAGAATCATCATACCTGAATCCACTCATTGTGCTGCTAAGGGCTTGATGACACAGATTTCATTGCTGAGTGATATTGCTTTGTAAGTAAATACCACAACTTCTTTATCCATTTTTCACTTTCTGCGATGTTGAACTTGTACTGTAAACGAGGTTCTTGTAAACAGAGCCGTTCCAAACTTTGGGGTGGCTGTGTCTTTTTGATTTTAATTTCCCTAAGCTATAGGACCATAAGTGGAAGTGCCCTAGGTTCTGTTGCTTTGTTTTTTAGATGTTTCAGGAAACACCATACACTTCTCCCGAGTGGTTGTTGGCAATTTACATCCCGCCCGTCAGCATAACAAGACTCCCAGTTCTCCATGGCCTGTCCTGCCTTTCTGGATTTTACACTTTTTTCAGATGGCCCTTTTGACTGGGGGGAAGTGAGACTTCATTGTAGTGCAGATTTCCTTTGCAAGCTTGCTTGGTTGGCCAAAAAGGGCGTATGCGTTTTTTCCTGAATATATTCAGGAAAAAACGCATACGCGCTTTTTCGCCAAGTGCATCATTGTGGACGTTCTGCCTCTTTTCCTATGCTTTCAATGCAATTCCAGTCTACCTCCTGAAATCGGTTTCCTGCAATTCTGCCCCGCTTTCAAGACCTCTTGGCAGCCTTACTTCAGTCTATTTTTGGACGATAGCTGTCATTTATAACTCTGCAGGTTTGTGAATTACAGTGCCCCTGAGCTCCTTTCTTCAACTCGCTTTCTTTTGAGCTGGCCGCAACACCGCAGGATGGCTTCAGGCCCTAATCTGGTTCCGGCACGGCACGCTGAGCCTTTGGTTATTTCCTCTTCCTGGTGGGAAATGAGAGTTAAATTTGCCCATCCAGACACCTCCAGCTAGCCTCTCATTGGTTCTCGCTATTCCTGTTCATCTTCCGCAGAAATTGCAAACTGGGCCAAACAGGAGGTTAAAGGGACTGACTCTCCAAGTCGGGAGAGTGTTAGTAAAGCGTCTGGAATGTTGCACCCGAGTACCAGGGGAGGAAAACGGAGACATATTTTAACACGTCTCCCGTTCACATGGTTGATCATACTTGGGTTCCTCATGCATGTTTTAGCTGAAGGAAGAATACCTTAAACCTGGACAGTTAAGACCCGTTTAATGGGAACCATGCAATATGACTTCAAAGGGTCTTCATTTGCTCACCGAACCTCTCCAATCCTATCACTGCTGCGTTTATGCCCCTGTACACATGCTTGATTCTCTTTCGGAGACATAGCAATCCATAGGTTTTAAGATACTTACTAGTCAGGTACATTCTTAGGCGTTTAATATGCGGTGTTGAGTCCATTTCGTTGAGCAAGGAGTAGCTCTTGTCTATTCCATATTTGGCTTAAGGAACTTTATCTGTGCTCATTTCAATCTCTGGTTTTATGCAGCACCCCAACTCACCTTTACCCTTAAGCAAGCATAAGTTGGTTTTCTAAATTTGAGACCCTGTTCTGTTCTGGAATTCAGTTCCTGTGTAGCCAAGTTTACATTCCGTGTATTACTGATATCTTATGATGTTTCTTTTTCTGTGTGACTTATTTCAGTTAGAATCATCATACCTGAATCCACTCATTGTGCTGCTAAGGGCCTGATGACACAGATTTCATTGCTGAGTGATATTGCTTTGTAAGTAAATACCACAACTTCTTTATCCATTTTTCACTTTCTGCGATGTTGAACTTGTACTGTAAACGAGGTTCTTGTAAACAGAGCCGTTCCAAACTTTGGGGTGGCTGTGTCTTTTTGATTTTAATTTCCCTAAGCTATAGGACCATAAGTGGAAGTGCCCTAGGTTCTGTTGCTTTGTTTTTTAGATGTTTCAGGAAACACCATACACTTCTCCCGAGTGGTTGTTGGCAATTTACATCCCGCCCATCAGCATAACAAGGCTCCCAGTTCTCCATGGCCTGTCCTGCCTTTCTGGATTTTACACTTTTTTCAGATGGCCCTTTTGGCCGGGGGGAAGTGAGACTTCATTGTAGTGCAGATTTCCTTTGCAAGCTTGCTTGGTTGGCCAAAAAGGGCGTATGCGTTTTTTCCTGAATATATGCAGGAAAAAACGCATACGCCCTTTTTGGCCAAGTGCATCATTGTGGACGTTCTGCCTCTTTTCCTATGCTTTCAATGCAATTCCAGTCTACCTCCTGAAATCGGTTTCCTGCAATTCTGCCCCGCTTTCAAGTCCTCTTGGCAGCCTTACTTCAGTCTATTTTTGGACGATAGCTGTCATTTATAACTCTGCAGGTTTGTGAATTACAGTGCCCCTGAGCTCCTTTCTTCAACTCGCTTTCTTGTGAGCTGGCCGCAAGACCGCAGGATGGCTTCAGGCCCTAATCTGGTTCCGGTACGGCACGCTGAGCCTTTGGTTATTTCCTCTTCCTGGTGGGAAATGAGAGTTAAATTTGCCCGTCCAGACACCTCCAGCTAGCCTCTCATTGGTTCTCGCTATTCCTGTTCATCTTCCGCAGAAATTGCAAACTGGGCCAAACAGGAGGTTAAAGGCGCTGACTCTCCAAGTGGGGAGAGTGTTAGTAAAGCGTCTGGAATGTTGCACCCGAGTACCAGGGGAGGAAAACTGAGACATATTTGAACACGTCTCCCGTTCACATGGTTGATCATACTTGGGTTCCACATGCATGTTTTAGCTGAAGGAAGAATACCTTAAACCTGGAGAGTTGAGACCCGTGTAATGTGTACCATGCAATATGACTTCAAAGGGTCTTCATTTGCTCACCGAACCTCTCCAATCCTATCACTGCTGCGTTTATGCCCCTGTACACATGCTTGATTCTCTTTTGGAGACATAGCAATCCATAGGTTTTACGATACTTACTAGTCAGGTACATTCTTAGGCGTTTAATATGCGGTGTTGAGTCCATTTCGTTGAGCAAGGAGTAGCTCTTGTCTATTCCATATTTGACTTAAGGAACTTTATCTGTGCTCATTTCAATCTCTGGTTTTATGCAGCACCCCAACTCACCTTTACCCTTAAGCAAGCATAAGTTGGTTTTCTAAATTTGAGACCCTGTTCTGTTCTGTAATTCAGTTCCTGTGTAGCCAAGTTTACATTCCGTGTATTACTGATATCTTATGATGTTTCTTTTTCTGTGTGACTTATTTCAGTTAGAATCATCATACCTGACTCCACTCATTGTGATGCTAAGGGCCTGATGACATAGATTTCATTGCTGAGTGATATTGCTTTCTAAGTGAATACCACAACTTCTTTATCCATTTTTCACTTTCTGCGATGTTGAACTTGTACTGTAAACGAGGTTCTTGTAAACAGAGCCGTTCCAAACTTTGGGGTGTCTGTGTCTTTTTGATTTTAATTTCCCTAAGCTATAGGACCATAAGTGGCAGTGCCCTAGGCTCTGTTGCTTTGTTTTTTAGATGTTTCAGGAAACACCATACACTTCTCCCAAGTGTCTGTTGGCAATTTACATCCCGCCCATCAGCATAACAAGGCTCCCAGTTCTCCATGGCCTGTCCTGCCTTTCTGGATTTTACACTTTTTTCAGATGGCCCTTTTGACCGGGGGGAAGTGAGACTTCATTGTAGTGCAGATTTCCTTTGCAAGCTTGCTTGGTTGGCCAAAAAGGGCGTATGCGTTTTTTCTTGAATATATTCAGGAAAAAACGCATACGCCCTTTTTGGCCAAGTGCATCATTATGGACGTTCTGCCTCTTTTCCTATGCTTTCAATGCAGTTCCAGTCTACCTCCTGAAATCGGTTTCCTGCAATTCTGCCCCGCTTTCAAGTCCTCTTGGCAGCCTTACTTCAGTCTATTTTTGGACGATAGCTGTCATTTATAACTCTGCAGGTTTGTGAATTACAGTGCACCTGAACTCCTTTCTTCAACTCGCTTTCTTGTGACCTCGCCGCAACACCGCAGGATGGCTTCAGGCCCTAATCTGGTTCCGGCACGGCACGCTGAGCCTTTGGTTATTTCCTCTTCCTGGTGGGAAATGAGAGTTAAATTTGCCCGTCCAGACACCTCCAGCTAGTCTCTCATTGGTTCTCGCTATTCCTGTTCATCTTCCACAGAAATTGCAAACTGGGCCAAACAGGAGGTTAAAGGCGCTGACTCTCCAAGTGGGGAGAGTGTTAGTAAAGCGTCTGGAATTTTGCACCCGAGTACCAGGGGAGGAAAACTGAGACATATTTGAACACGTCTCCCGATCACATGGTTGATCATATTCTAGGTTCCACATGCATGTTTTAGCTGAAGGAAGAATACCTTAAACCTGGAGAGTTAAGACCCGTGGAATGGGTACCATGCAATATGACTTCAAAGGGTCTTCATTTGCTCACCGAACCTCTCCAATCCTATCACTGCTGCGTTTATGCCCCTGTACACATGCTTGATTCTCTTTCGGAGACATAGCAATCCATAGGTTTTAAGATACTTACTAGTCAGGTACATTCTTAGGCGTTTAATATGCGGTGTTGAGTCCATTTCGTTGAGCAAGGAGTAGCTCTTGTCTATTCCATATTTGGCTTAAGGAACTTTATCTGTGCTCATTTCAATCTCTGGTTTTATGCAGCACCCCAACTCACCTTTACCCTTAAGCAAGCATAAGTTGGTTTTCTAAATTTGAGACCCTGTTCTGTTCTGTAATTCAGTTCCTGTGTAGCCAAGTTTACATTCCGTGTATTACTGATATCTTATGATGTTTCTTTTTCTGTGTGACTTATTTCAGTTAGAATCATCATACCTGAATCCACTCATTGTGCTGCTAAGGGCCTGATGACACAGATTTCATTGCTGAGTGATATTGCTTTGTAAGTAAATACCACAACTTCTTTATCCATTTTTCACTTTCTGCGATGTTGAACTTGTACTGTAAACGAGGTTCTTGTAAACAGAGGCATCCCAAACTTTGGGGTGGCTGTGTCTTTTTGATTTTAATTTCCCTAAGCTATAGGACCATAAGTGGCAGTGCCCTAGGCTCTGTTGCTTTGTTTTTTAGATGTTTCAGGAAACACCATACACTTCTCCCGAGTGTCTGTTGGCAATTTACATCCCGCCCTTCAGCATAACAAGGCTCCCAGTTCTCCATGGCCTGTCCTGCCTTTCTGGATTTTACACTTTTTTCAGATGGCCCTTTTGACCGGGGGGAAGTGAGACTTCATTGTAGTGCAGATTTCCTTTGCAAGCTTGCTTGGTTGGCCAAAAAGGGCGTATGCGTTTTTTCCTGAATATATTCAGGAAAGAACGCATACGCCCTTTTTGGCCAAGTGCATCATTGTGGACGTTCTGCCTCTTTTCCTATGCTTTCAATGCAATTCCAGTCTACCTCCTGAAATCGGTTTCCTGCAATTCTGCCCCGCTTTCAAGTCCTCTTGGCAGCCTTACTTCAGTCTATTTTTGGACGATAGCTGTCATTTATAACTCTGCAGGTTTGTGAATTACAGTGCCCCTGAGCTCCTTTCTTCAACTCGCTTTCTTGTGACCTGGCCGCAACACCGCAGGATGGCTTCAGGCCCTAATCTGGTTCCGGCCCGGCATGCTGAGCCTTTGGTTAATTCCTCTTCCTGGTGGGAAATGAGAGTTAAATTTGCCCGTCCAGACACCTCCAGCTAGCCTCTCATTGGTTCTCGCTATTCCTGTTCATCTTCCGCAGAAATTGCAAACTAGGCCAAACAGGAGGTTAAAGGGACTGACTCTCCAAGTGGGGAGAGTGTTAGTAAAGCGTCTGGAATGTTGCACCCAAGTACCAGGGGAGGAAAACTGAGACATATTTGAACACGTCTCCCGATCACATGGTTGATCATATTCTAGGTTCCACATGTATGTTTTAGCTGAAGGAAGAATACCTTAAACCTGGGTAGTTGAAACCCGTGGAATGGGTACCATGCAATATGACTTCAAAGGGTCTTCATTTGCTCACCGAACCTCTCCAATCCTATCACTGCTGCGTTTATGCCCCTGTACACATGCTTGATTCTCTTTCGGAGACATAGCAATCCATAGGTTTTAAGATACTTACTAGTCAGGTACATTCTTAGGCGTTTAATATGCGGTGTTGAGTCCATTTCGTTGAGCAAGGAGTAGCTCTTGTCTATTCCATATTTGGCTTAAGGAACTTTATCTGTGCTCATTTCAATCTCTGGTTTTATGCAACACCCCAACTCACCTTTACCCTTAAGCAAGAATAAGTTGGTTTTCTAAATTTGAGACCCTGTTGTGTTCTGTAATTCAGTTCCTGTGTAGCCAAGTTTCCATTCCGTGTATTACTGATATCTTATGATGTTTCTTTTTCTGTGTGACTTATTTCAGTTAGAATCATTATACCTGAATCCACTCATTGTGCTGCTAAGGGCCTGATGACACAGATTTCATTGCTGAGTGATATTGCTTTGTAAGTAAATACCACAACTTGTTTATCCATTTTTCACTTTCTGCGATGTTGAACTTGTACTGTAAACGAGGTTCTTGTAAACAGAGCCGTTCCAAACTTTGGGGTGGCTGTGTGTTTTTGATTTTAATTTCCCTAAGCTATAGGACCATAAGTGGAAGTGCCCTAGGTTCTGTTGCTTTGTTTTTTAGATGTTTCAGGAAACACCATACACTTCTCCCGAGTGGTTGTTGGCAATTTACATCCCGCCCATCAGCATAACAAGGCTCCCAGTTCTCCATGGCCTGTCCTGCCTTTCTGGATTTTACACTTTTTTCAGATGACCCTTTTGACCGGGGGGAAGTGAGACTTCATTGTAGTGCAGATTTCCTTTGCAAGCTTGCTTGGTTGGCCAAAAAGGGCGTATGCGTTTTTTCCTGAATATATTCAGGAAAAAACGCATACGCCCTTTTTGGCCAAGTGCATCATTGTGGACGTTCTGCCTCTTTTCCTATGCTTTCAATGCAATTCCAGTCTACCTCCTGAAATCGGTTTCCTGCAATTCTGCCGCGCTTTCAAGTCCTCTTGGCAGCCTTACTTCAGTCTATTTTTGGACGATAGCTGTCATTTATAACTCTGCAGGTTTGTGAATTACAGTGCCCCTGAGCTCCTTTCTTCAACTCGCTTTCTTTTGAGCTGGCCGCAACACCGCAGGATGGCTTCAGGCCCTAATCTGGTTCCGGTACGGCACGCTGAGCCTTTGGTTATTTCCTCTTCCTGGTGGGAAATGAGAGTTAAATTTGCCCGTTCAGACACCTCCAGCTAGTCTCTCATTGGTTCTCGCTATTCCTGTTCATCTTCCGCAGAAATTGCAAACTGGGCCAAACAGGAGGTTAAAGGCGCTGACTCTCCAAGTGGGGAGAGTGTTAGTAAAGCGTCTGGAATGTTGCACCCGAGTACCAGGGGAGGAAAACTGAGACATATTTGAACACGTCTCCCGTTCACATGGTTGATCATACTTGGGTTCCACATGCATGTTTTAGCTGAAGGAAGAATACCTTAAACCTGGAGAGTTAAGACCCGTGTAATGGGTACCATGCAATATGACTTCAAAGGGTCTTCATTTGCTCACCGAACCTCTCCAATCCTATCACTGCTGCGTTTATGCCCCTGTACACATGCTTGATTCTCTTTCAGAGACATAGCAATCCATAGGTTTTAAGATACTTACTAGTCAGGTACATTCTTAGGCGTTTAATATGCGGTGTTGAGTCCATTTCGTTGAGCAAGGAGTAGCTCTTGTCTATTCCATATTTGACTTAAGGAACTTTATCTGTGCTCATTTCAATCTCTGGTTTTATGCAGCACCCCAACTCACCTTTACCCTTAAGCAAGCATAAGTTGGTTTTCTAAATTTGAGACCCTGTTCTGTTCTGTAATTCAGTTCCTGTGTAGCCAAGTTTACATTCCGTGTATTACTGATATCTTATGATGTTTCTTTTTCTGTGTGACTTACTTCAGTTAGAATCATCATACCTGAATCCACTCATTGTGCTGCTAAGGGCCTGATGACACAGATTTCATTGCTGAGTGATATTGCTTTGTAAGTAAATACCACAACTTCTTTATCCATTTTTCACTTTCTGCGATGTTGAACTTGTACTGTAAACGAGGTTCTTGTAAACAGAGCCGTTCCAAACTTTGGGGTGGCTGTGTCTTTTTGATTTTAATTTCCCTAAGCTATAGGACCATAAGTGGAAGTGCCCTAGGTTCTGTTGCTTTGTTTTTTAGATGTTTCAGGAAACACCATACACTTCTCCCGAGTGGTTGTTGGCAATTTACATCCCGCCCATCAGCATAACAAGGCTCCCAGTTCTCCATGGCCTGTCCTGCCTTTCTGGATTTTACACTTTTTTCAGATGGCCCTTTTGACCGGGGGGAAGTGAGACTTCATTGTAGTGCAGATTTCCTTTGCAAGCTTGCTTGGTTGGCCAAAAAGGGCGTATGCGTTTTTTCCTGAATATATTCAGGAAAAAACGCATACGCCCTTTTTGGCCAAGTGCATCATTGTGGACGTTCTGCCTCTTTTCCTATGCTTTCAATGCAATTCCAGTCTACCTCCTGAAATCGGTTTCCTGCAATTCTGCCCCGCTTTCAAGTCCTCTTGGCAGCCTTACTTCAGTCTATTTTTGGACGATAGCTGTCATTTATAACTCTGCAGGTTTGTGAATTACAGTGCCCCTGAGCTCCTTTCTTCAACTCGCTTTCTTTTGAGCTGGCCGCAACACCGCAGGATGGCTCCAGGCCCAAATGTGGTTCCGGCACGGCACGCTGAGCCTTT
This sequence comes from Stenella coeruleoalba, assembly GCF_951394435.1. NCBI lineage: Eukaryota > Metazoa > Chordata > Mammalia > Artiodactyla > Delphinidae > Stenella > Stenella coeruleoalba. Next base: position 33,024,305 of record NC_137151.1, on the reverse strand, counting down.
GGTTATTTCCTCTTCCTGTTGGGAAATGAGAGTTAAATTTGCCCGTCCAGACACCTCCAGCTAGCCTCTCATTGGTTCTCGCTATTCCTGTTCATCTTCTGCAGAAATTGCAAACTGGGCCAAACAGGAGGTTAAAGGCGCTGACTCTCCAAGTGGGGAGAGTGTTAGTAAAGCGTCTGGAATGTTGCACCCGAGTACCAGGGGAGGAAAACTGAGACATATTTGAACACGTCTCCCGATCACATGGTTGATCATACTTGGGTTCCACATGCATGTTTTAGCTGAAGGGAGAATACCTTAAACCTGGAGAGTTGAGACCCGTGTAATGGGTACCATGCAATATGACTTCAAAGGGTCTTCATTTGCTCACCGAACCTCTCCAATCCTATCACTGCTGCGTTTATGCCCCTGTACACATGCTTGATTCTCTTTTGGAGACATAGCAATCCATAGGTTTTACGATACTTACTAGTCAGGTACATTCTTAGGAGTTTAATATGCGGTGTTGAGTCCATTTCGTTGAGCAAGGAGTAGCTCTTGTCTATTCCATATTTGGCTTAAGGAACTTTATCTGTGCTCATTTCAATCTCTGGTTTTATGCAGCACCCCAACTCACCTTTACCCTTAAGCAAGCATAAGTTGGTTTTCTAAATTTGAGACCCTGTTCTGTTCTGTAATTCAGTTCCTGTGTAGCCAAGTTTCCATTCCGTGTATTACTGATATCTTATGATGTTTCTTTTTCTGTGTGACTTATTTCAGTTAGAATCATCATACCTGAATCCACTCATTGTGATGCTAAGGGCCTGATGACATATATTTCATTGCTGAGTGATATTGCTTTGTAAGTAAATACCACAACTTCTTTATCCATTTTTCACTTTCTGCGATGTTGAACTTGTACTGTAAACGAGGTTCTTGTAAACAGAGGCGTCCCAAACTTTGGGGTGGCTGTGTCTTTTTGATTTTAATTTCCCTAAGCTATAGGACCATAAGTGGCAGTGCCCTAGGCTCTGTTGCTTTGTTTTTTAGATGTTTCAGGAAACACCATACACTTCTCCCGAGTGTCTGTTGGCAATTTACATCCCGCCCATCAGCATAACAAGACTCCCAGTTCTCCATGGCCTGTCCTGCCTTTCTGGATTTTACACTTTTTTCAGATGGCCCTTTTGACCAGGGGGAAGTGAGACTTCATTGTAGTGCAGATTTCCTTTGCAAGCTTGCTTGGTTGGCCAAAAAGTGCGTATGCGTTTTTTCCTGAATATATTCAGGAAAAAACGCATACGCCCTTTTTGGCCAAGTGCATCATTGTGGACGTTCTGCCTCTTTTCCTATGCTTTCAATGCAATTCCAGTCTACCTCCTGAAATCGGTTTCCTGCAATTCTGCCGCGCTTTCAAGTCCTCTTGGCAGCCTTACTTCAGTCTATTTTTGGACGATAGCTGTCATTTATAACTCTGCAGGTTTGTGAATTACAGTGCCCCTGAGCTCCTTTCTTCAACTCGCTTTCTTTTGAGCTGGCCGCAACACCGCAGGATGGCTTCAGGCCCTAATCTGGTTCCGGTACGGCACGCTGAGCCTTTGGTTATTTCCTCTTCCTGGTGGGAAATGAGAGTTAAATTTGCCCATCCAGACACCTCCAGCTAGCCTCTCATTGGTTCTCGCTATTCCTGTTCATCTTCCGCAGAAATTGCAAACTGGGCCAAACAGGAGGTTAAAGGCGCTGACTCTCCAAGTGGGGAGAGTGTTAGTAAAGCGTCTGGAATGTTGCACCCGAGTACCAGGGGAGGAAAACTGAGACATATTTGAACACGTCTCCTGATCACATGGTTGATCATACTCTGGGTTCCACATGCATGTTTTAGCTGAAGGAAGAATACCTAAAACCTGGGTAGTTGAAACCCGTGGAATGGGTACCATGCAATATGACTACAAAGGGTCTTCATTTGCTCACCGAACCTCTCCAATCCTATCACTGCTGCGTTTATGCCCCTGTACACATGCTTGATTCTCTTTCGGAGACATAGCAATCCATAGGTTTTAAGATACTTACTAGTCAGGTACATTCTTAGGCGTTTAATATGCGGTGTTGAGTCCATTTCATTGAGCAAGGAGTAGCTCTTGTCTATTCCATATTTGACTTAAGGAACTTTATCTGTGCTCATTTCAATCTCTGGTTTTATGCAGCACCCCAACTCACCTTTCCCCTTAAGCAAGCATAAGTTGGTTTTCTAAATTTGAGACCCTGTTCTGTTCTGTAATTCAGTTCCTGTGTAGCCAAGTTTACATTCCGTGTATTACTGATATCTTATGATGTTTCTTTTTCTGTGTGACTTATTTCAGTTAGAATCATCATACCTGAATCCACTCATTGTGCTGCTAAGGGCTTGATGACACAGATTTCATTGCTGAGTGATATTGCTTTGTAAGTAAATACCACAACTTCTTTATCCGTTTTTCACTTTCTGCGATGTTGAACTTGTACTGTAAACGAGGTTCTTGTAAACAGAGCCGTTCCAAACTTTGGGGTGGCTGTGTCTTTTTGATTTTAATTTCCCTAAGCTATAGGACCATAAGTGGAAGTGCCCTAGGTTCTGTTGCTTTGTTTTTTAGATGTTTCAGGAAACACCATACACTTCTCCCGAGTGGTTGTTGGCAATTTACATCCCGCCCGTCAGCATAACAAGGCTCCCAGTTCTCCATGGCCTGTCCTGCCTTTCTGGATTTTACACTTTTTTCAGATGGCCCTTTTGACTGGGGGGAAGTGAGACTTCATTGTAGTGCAGATTTCCTTTGCAAGCTTGCTTGGTTGGCCAAAAAGGGCGTATGCGTTTTTTCCTGAATATATTCAGGAAAAAACGCATACGCCCTTTTTGGCCAAGTGCATCATTGTGGACCTTCTGCCTCTTTTCCTATGCTTTCAATGCAATTCCAGTCTACCTCCTGAAATCGGTTTCCTGCAATTCTGCCCCGCTTTCAAGTCCTCTTGGCAGCCTTACTTCAGTAGATTCTTGGACGACAGCTGTCATTTATAACTCTGCAGGTTTGTGAATTACAGTGCCCCTGAGCTCCTTTCTTCAACTCGCTTTCTTTTGAGCTGGCCGCAACACCGCAGGATGGCTTCAGGCCCTAATCTGGTTCTGGTACGGCACGCTGAGCCTTTGGTTATTTCCTCTTCCTGGTGGGAAATGAGAGTTAAATTTGCCCGTCCAGACACCTCCAGCTAGCCTCTCATTGGTTCTCGCTATTCCTGTTCATCTTCCGCAGAAATTGCAAACTGGGCCAAACAGGAGGTTAAAGGCGCTGACTCTCCAAGTGGGGAGAGTGTTAGTAAAGCGTCTGGAATGTTGCACCCGAGTACCAGGGGAGAAAAACTGAGACATATTTGAACACGTCTCCCGTTCACATGGTTGATCATACTTGGGTTCCACATGCATGTTTTAGCTGAAGGAAGAATACCTTAAACCTGGAGAGTTGAGACCCGTGTAATGGGTACCATGCAATATGACTTCAAAGGGTCTTCATTTGCTCACGAACCTCTCCAATCCTATCACTGCTGCGTTTATGCCCCTGTACACATGCTTGATTCTCTTTTGGAGACATAGCAATCCATAGGTTTTACGATACTTACTAGTCAGGTACATTCTTAGGCGTTTAATATGCGGTGTTGAGTCCATTTCGTTGAGCAAGGAGTAGCTCTTGTCTATTCCATATTTGACTTAAGGAACTTTATCTGTGCTCATTTCAATCTCTGGTTTTATGCAGCACCCCAACTCACCTTTACCCTTAAGCAAGCATAAGTTGGTTTTCTAAATTTGAGACCCTGTTCTGTTCTGTAATTCAGTTCCTGTGTAGCCAAGTTTACATTCCGTGTATTACTGATATCTTATGATGTTTCTTTTTCTGTGTGACTTATTTCAGTTAGAATCATCATACCTGAATCCACTCATTGTGATGCTAAGGGCCTGATGACATAGATTTCATTGCTGAGTGATATTGCTTTGTAAGTAAATACCACAACTTCTTTATCCATTTTTCACTTTCTGCGATGTTGAACTTGTACTGTAAACGAGGTTCTTGTAAACAGAGGCGTCCGAAACTTTGGGGTGGCTGTGTCTTTTTGATTTTAATTTCCCTAAGCTATAGGACCATAAGTGGCAGTACCCTAGGTTCTGTTGCTTTGTTTTTTAGATGTTTCAGGAAACACCATACAGTTCTCCGGAGTGTCTGTTGGCAATTTACATCCCGCCCATCAGCATAACAAGGCTCCCAGTTCTCCATGGCCTGTCCTGCCTTTCTGGATTTTACACTTTTTTCAGATGGCCCTTTTGACCGGGGGGAAGTGAGACTTCATTGTAGTGCAGATTTCCTTTGCAAGCTTGCTTGGTTGGCCAAAAAGGGCGTATGCGTTTTTTCCTGAATATATTCAGGAAAAAACGCATACGCCCTTTTTGTCCAAGTGCATCATTGTGGACGTTCTGCCTCTTTTCCTATGCTTTCAATGCAATTCCAGTCTACCTCCTGAAATCGGTTTCCTGCAATTCTGCCCCGCTTTCAAGACCTCTTGGCAGCCTTACTTCAGTCTATTTTTGGACGATAGCTGTCATTTATAACTCTGCAGGTTTGTGAATTACAGTGCCCCTGAGCTCCTTTCTTCAACTCGCTTTCTTTTGAGCTGGCCGCAACACCGCAGGATGGCTTCAGGCCCTAATCTGGTTCCGGCACGGCACGCTGAGCCTTTGGTTATTTCCTCTTCCTGGTGGGAAATGAGAGTTAAATTTGCCCGTCCAGACACCTCCAGCTAGTCTCTCATTGGTTCTCGCTATTCCTGTTCATCTTCCGCAGAAATTGCAAACTGAGCCAAACAGGAGGTTAAAGGGACTGACTCTCCAAGTCGGGAGAGTGTTAGTAAAGCGTCTGGAATGTTGCACACGAGTACCAGGGTACGAAAACTGAGACATATTTGAACACGTCTCCCGATCACATGGTTGATCATACTCTAGGTTCCACATGCATGTTTTAGCTGAAGGAAGAATACCTTAAACCTGGGTAGTTGAAACCCGTGGAATGGGTACCATGCAATATGACTTCAAAGGGTCTTCATTTGCTCACCGAACCTCTCCAATCCTATCACTGCTGCGTTCATGACCCTGTACACATGCTTGATTCTCTTTCGGAGACATAGCAATCCATAGGTTTTAAGATACTTACTAGTCAGGTACATTCTTAGGCGTTTAATATGGGGTGTTGAGTCCATTTCGTTGAGCAAGGAGTAGCTCTTGTCTATTCCATATTTGGCTTAAGGAACTTTATCTGTGCTCATTTCAATCTCTGGTTTTATGCAGCACCCCAACTCACCTTTACCCTTAAGCAAGAATATGTTGGTTTTCTAAATTTGAGACCCTGTTCTGTTCTGTAATTCAGTTCCTGTGTAGCCAAGTTTACATTCCGTGTATTACTGATATCTTATGATGTTTCTTTTTCTGTGTGACTTATTTCAGTTAGAATCATCATACCTGAATCCACTCATTGTGCTGCTAAGGGCCTGATGACACAGATTTCATTGCTGAGTGATATTGCTTTGTAAGTAAATACCACAACTTCTTTATCCATTTTTCACTTTCTGCGATGTTGAACTTGTACTGTAAACGAGGTTCTTGTAAACAGAGCCGTTCCAAACTTTGGGGTGGCTGTGTCTTTTTGATTTTAATTTCCCTAAGCTATAGGACCATAAGTGGAAGTGCCCTAGGTTCTGTTGCTTTGTTTTTTAGATGTTTCAGGAAACACCATACACTTCTCCCGAGTGGTTGTTGGCAATTTACATCCCGCCCATCAGCATAACAAGGCTCCCAGTTCTCCATGGCCTGTTGCCTTTCTGGATTTTACACTTTTTTCCGATGGCCCTTTTGACCGGGGGGAAGTGAGACTTCATTGTAGTGCAGATTTCCTTTGCAAGCTTGCTTGGTTGGCCAAAAAGGGCGTATGCGTTTTTTCCTGAATATATTCAGGAAAAAACGCATACGCCCTTTTTGGCCAAGTGCATCATTGTGGACGTTCTGCCTCTTTTCCTATGCTTTCAATGCAATTCCAGTCTACCTCCTGAAATCGGTTTCCTGCAATTCTGCCCCGCTTTCAAGTCCTCTTGGCAGCCTTACTTCAGTCTATTTTTGGACGATAGCTGTCATTTATAACTCTGCAGGTTTGTGAATTACAGTGCCCCTGAGCTCCTTTCTTCAACTCGCTTTCTTTTGAGCTGGCCGCAACACCGCAGGATGGCTTCAGGCCCTAATCTGGTTCCGGTACGGCACGCTGAGCCTTTGGTTATTTCCTCTTCCTGGTGGGAAATGAGAGTTAAATTTGCCCGTCCAGACACCTCCAGCTAGCCTCTCATTGGTTCTCGCTATTCCTGTTCATCTTCCGCAGAAATTGCAAACTGGGCCAAACAGGAGGTTAAAGGCGCTGACTCTCCAAGTGGGGAGAGTGTTAGTAAAGCGTCTGGAATGTTGCACCGGAGTACCAGGGGAGGAAAACTGAGACATATTTGAACACGTCTCCCGTTCACATGGTTGATCATACTCTGGGTTCCACATGCATGTTTTAGCTGAAGGAAGAATACCTAAAACCTGGGTAGTTGAAACCCGTGGAATGGGTACCATGCAATATGACTTCAAAGGGTCTTCATTTGCTCACCGAACCTCTCCAATCCTATCACTGCTGCGTTTATGCCCCTGTACACATGCTTGATTCTCTTTCTGAGACATAGCAATCCATAGGTTTTAAGATACTTACTAGTCAGGTACATTCTTAGGTGTTTAATATGCGGTGTTGAGTCCATTTCATTGAGCAAGGAGTAGCTCTTGTCTATTCCATATTTGACTTAAGGAACTTTATCTGTGCTCATTTCAATCTCTGGTTTTATGCAGCACCCCAACTCACCTTTACCCTTAAGCAAGCATAAGTTGGTTTTCTAAATTTGAGACCCTGTTCTGTTCTGTAATTCAGTTCCTGTGTAGCCAAGTTTACATTCCGTGTATTACTGATATATTATGATGTTTCTTTTTGTGTGTGACTTATTTCAGTTAGAATCATCATACCTGAATCCACTCATTGTGCTGCTAAGGGCTTGATGACACAGATTTCATTGCTGAGTGATATTGCTTTGTAAGTAAATACCACAACTTCTTTATCCATTTTTCACTTTCTGCGATGTTGAACTTGTACTGTAAACGAGGTTCTTGTAAACAGAGGCGTCCCAAACTTTGGGGTGGCTGTGTCTTTTTGATTTTAATTTCCCTAAGCTATAGGACCATAAGTGGAAGTGCCCTAGGTTCTGTTGCTTTGTTTTTTAGATGTTTCAGGAAACACCATACACTTCTCCCGAGTGGTTGTTGGCAATTTACATCCCGCCCATCAGCATAACAAGGCTCCCAGTTCTCCATGGCCTGTCCTGCCTTTCTGGATTTTACACTTTTTTCAGATGGCCCTTTTGACTGGGGGGAAGTGAGACTTCATTGTAGTGCAGATTTCCTTTGCAATCTTGCTTGGTTGGCCAAAAAGGGCGTATGCGTTTTTTCCTGAATATATTCAGGAAAAAAACGCATACGCCCTTTTTGGCCAAGTGCATCATTGTGGACGTTCTGCCTCTTTTCCTATGCTTTCAATGCAATTCCACTCTACCTCCTGAAATCGGTTTCCTGCAATTCTGCCCCGCTTTCAACACCTCTTGGCAGCCTTATTTCAGTCTATTTTTGGACGATAGCTGTCATTTATAACTCTGCAGGTTTGTGAATTACAGTGCCCCTGAGCTCCTTTCTTCAACTCGCTTTCTTGTGAGCTGGCCGCAACACCGCAGGGTGGCTTCTGGCCCTAATCTGGTTCCGGTACGGCACGCTGAGCCTTTGGTTATTTCCTCTTCCTGGTGGGAAATGAGAGTTAAATTTGCCCGTCCAGACACCTCCAGCTAGCCTCTCATTGGTTCTCGCTATTCCTGTTCATCTTCCGCAGAAATTGCAAACTGGGCCAAACAGGCGGTTAAAGGCGCTGACTCTCCAAGTGGGGAGAGTGTTAGTAAAGCGTCTGGAATGTTGCACCCGAGTACCAGGGGAGGAAAACTGAGACATATTTGAACACGTCTCCCGATCACATGGTTGATCATACTCTGGGTTCCACATGCATGTTTTAGCTGAAGGAAGAATACCTAAAACCTGGGTAGTTGAAACCCGTGGAATGGGTACCATGCAATATGACTTCAAAGGGTCTTCATTTGCTCACCAAACCTCTCCAATCCTATCACTGCTGCGTTTATGCCCCTGTACACATGCTTGATTCTCTTTCGGAGACATAGCAATCTATAGGTTTTAAGATACTTACTAGTCAGGTACATTCTTAGGCGTTTAATATGCGGTGTTGAGTCCATTTCGTTGAGCAAGGAGTAGCTCTTGTCTATTCCATATTTGGCTTAAGGAACTTTATCTGTGCTCATTTCAATCTCTGGTTTTATGCAGCACCCCAACTCACCTTTCCCCTTAAGCAAGCATAAGTTTGTTTTCTAAATTTGAGACCCTGTTCTGTTTTGGAATGCAGTTCCTGTGTAGCCAAGTTTACATTCCGTGTATTAGTGATATCTTATGATGTTTCTTTTTCTGTGTGACTTATTTCAGTTAGAATCATCGTACCTGAATCCACTCATTGTGCTGCTAAGGGCCTGATGACACAGATTTCATTGCTGAGTGATATTGCTTTGTAAGTAAATACCACAACTTCTTTCTCCATTTTCCACTTTCTGCGATGTTGAACTTCTACTGTAAACGAGGTTCTTGTAAACAGAGCCGTTCCAAACTTTGGGGTGGCTGTGTCTTTTTGATTTTAATTTCCCTAAGCTATAGGACCATAAGTGGAAGTGCCCTAGGTTCTGTTGCTTTGTTTTTTAGATGTTTCAGGAAACACCATACACTTCTCCCGAGTGTCTGTTGGCAATTTACATCCCGCCCATCAGCATAACAAGGCTCCCAGTTCTCCATGGCCTGTCCTGCCTTTCTGGATTTTACACTTTTTTCAGATGGCCCTTTTGACCGGGGGGGAAGTGAGACTTCATTGTAGTGCAGATTTCCTTTGCAAGCTTGCTTGGTTGGCCAAAAAGGGCGTATGCGTTTTTTCCTGAATATATTCAGGAAAAAACGCATACGCCCTTTTTGGCCAAGTGCATCATTGTGGACGTTCTGCCTCTTTTCCTATGCTTTCAATGCAATTCCAGTCTACCTCCTGAAATCGGTTTCCTGCAATTCTGCCCCGCTTTCAAGTCCTCTTGGCAGCCTTACTTCAGTCTATTTTTGGACGATAGCTGTCATTTATAACTCTGCAGGTTTGTGAATTACAGTGCCCCTGAGCTCCTTTCTTCAACTTGCTTTCTTGTGACCTGGCCGCAACACCGCAGGATGGCTTCAGGCCCTAATCTGGTTCCGGCACGGCACGCTGAGCCTTTGGTTATTTCCTCTTCCTGGAGGGAAATGAGAGTTAAATTTGCCCGTCCAGACACCTCCAGCTAGTCTCTCATTGGTTCTTGCTATTCCTGTTCATCTTCCGCAGAAATTGCAAACTGGGCCAAACAGGAGGTTAAAGGCGCTGACTCTCCAAGTGGGGAGAGTGTTAGTAAAGCGTCTGGAATGTTGCACCCGAGTACCAGGGGAGGAAAACTGAGACATATTTGAACACGTCTCCCGTTCACATGGTTGATCATACTTGGGTTCCACATGCATGTTTTAGCTGAAGGAAGAATACCTTAAACCTGGAGAGCTAAGACCCGTGTAATGGGTACCATGCAATATGACTTCAAAGGGTCTTCATTTGCTCACCGAACCTCTCCAATCCTATCACTGCTGCGTTTATGCCCCTGTACACATGCTTGATTCTCTTTCGGAGACATAACAATCCATAGGTTTTAAGATACTTACTAGTCAGGTACATTCTTAGGCGTTTAATATGCGGTGTTGAGTCCATTTCGTTGAGCAAGGAGTAGTTCTTGTCTATTCCATATTTGGCTTAAGGAACTTTATCTGTGCTCATTTCAATCTCTGGTTTTATGCAGCACCCCAACTCACCTTTCCCCTTAACCAAGCATAAGTTGGTTTTCTAAATTTGAGACCCTGTTCTGTTCTGTAATTCAGTTCCTGTGTAGCCAAGGTTCCATTCCGTGTATTACTGATATCTTATGATGTTTCTTTTTCTGTGTGACTTATTTCAGTTAGAATCATCGTACCTGAATCCACTCATTATGCTGCTACGGGGCTGATGACATAGATTTCATTGCTGAGTGATACTGCATTGTACGTAAGTACCACAAGTTCTTTATCCATTTTTCACTTTCTGTGATATTGAACTTGAACAGTAAACGAGGTTCTTGTAATCGGAGGCGTCCCAAACTTTGGGGTGGCTGTGTCTTTTTGATTTTAATTTCCCTAAGCTATAGGACCATAAGTGGAAGTGCCCTAGGCTCTGTTGCTTTGTTTTTTAGATGTTTCAGGAAACACCATACACTTCTCCTGAGTGTCTGTTGGCAATTTACATCCCGCCCATCAGCATAACAAGGCTCCCAGTTCTCCATGGCCTGTCCTGCCTTTCTGGATTTTACACTTTTTTCAGATGGCCCTTTTGACCAGGGGAAAGTGAGACTTCATTGTAGTGCAGATTTCCTTTGCAAGCTTGCTTGGTTGGCCAAAAAGGGCGTATGCGTTTTTTCCTGAATATATTCAGGAAAAAACGCATACGCCCTTTTTGGCCAAGTGCATCATTGTGGACGTTCTGCCTCTTTTCCTATGCTTTCAATGCAATTCCAGTCTACCTCCTGAAATCGGTTTCCTGCAATTCTGCCCCGCTTTCAAGTCCTCTTGGCAGCCTTACTTCAGTCTATTTTTGGACGATAGCTGTCATTTATAACTCTGCAGGTTTGTGAATTACAGTGCCCCTGAGCTCCTTTCTTCAACTCGCTTTCTTGTGACCTGGCCGCAACACCGCAGGATGTCTTCAGGCCCTAATCTGGTTCTGACACGGCACGCTGAGCCTTTGGTTAATTCCTCTTTCTGGTGGGAAATGAGAGTTAAATTTGCCCATCCAGACACCTCCAGCTAGTCTCTCATTGGTTCTCGCTATTCCTCTTCATCTTCCACAGAAATTGCAAACTGGGCCAAACAGGAGGTTAAAGGGACTGACTCTCCAAGTCGGGAGAGTGTTAGTAAAGCGTCTGGAATGTTGCACCCAAGTACCAGGGTACGAAAACTGAGACATATTTGAACACGTCTCCCGATCACATGGTTGATCATACTCTAGGTTCCACATGCATGTTTTAGCTGAAGGAAGAATACCTTAAACCTGGGTAGTTGAAACCCGTGGAATGGGTACCATGCAATATGACTTCAAAGGGTCTTCATTTGCTCACCGAACCTCTCCAATCCTATCACTGCTGCGTTTATGCCCCTGTACACATGCTTGATTCTCTTTCGGAGACATAGCAATCCATAGGTTTTAAGATACTTACTAGTCAGGTACATTCTTAGGCGTTTAATATGCGGTGTTGAGTCCATTTCGTTGAGCAAGGAGTAGCTCTTGTCTATTCCATATTTGGCTTAAGGAACTTTATCTGTGCTCATTTCAATCTCTGGTTTTATGCAGCACCCCAACTCACCTTTCCCCTTAAGCAAGCATAAGTTGGTTTTCTAAATTTGAGACCCTGTTCTGTTCTGTAATTCAGTTCCTGTGTAGCCAAGTTTCCATTCCTTGTATTACTGATATCTTATGATGTTTCTTTTTCTGTGTGACTTATTTCAGTTAGAATCATCATACCTGAATCCACTCATTGTGCTGCTAAGGGCCTGATGACACAGATTTCATTGCTGAGTGATATTGCTTTGTAAGTAAATACCACAACTTTTTTATCCATTTTTCACTTTCTGCGATGTTGAACTTGTACTGTAAACGAGGTTCTTGTAACCAGAGCCGTTCCAAACTTTGGGGTGGCTGTGTCTTTTTGATTTTAATTTCCCTAAGCTATAGGACCATAAGTGGAAGTGCCCTAGGCTCTGTTGCTTTGTTTATTAGATGTTTCAGGAAACACCATACACTTCTCCTGAGTGTCTGTTGGCAATTTACATCCCGCCCATCAGCATAACAAGGCTCCCAGTTCTCCATGGCCTGTCCTGCCTTTCTGGATTTTACACTTTTTTCAGATGGCCCTTTTGACCGGTGAGAAGTGAGACTTCATTGTAGTGCAGATTTCCTTTGCAAGTTTGCTTGGTTGGCCAAAAAGGGCGTATGCGTTTTATCCTGAATATATTCAGGAAAAAACGCATACGCCCTTTTTGGCCAAGTGCATCATTGTGGACGTTCTGCCTCTTTTCCTATGCTTTCAATGCAATTCCAGTCTACCTCCTGAAATCGGTTTCCTGCAATTCTGCCCCGCTTTCAAGTCCTCTTGGCAGCCTTACTTCAGTCTATTTTTGGACGATAGCTGTCATTTATAACTCTGCAGGTTTGTGAATTACAGTGCCCCTGAGCTCCTTTCTTCAACTCGCTTTCTTGTGACCTGGCCGCAACACCGCAGGATGTCTTCAGGCCCTAATCTGGTTCTGACACGGCACGCTGAGCCTTTGGTTAATTCCTCTTTCTGGTGGGAAATGAGAGTTAAATTTGCCCATCCAGACACCTCCAGCTAGTCTCTCATTGGTTCTCGCTATTCCTGTTCATCTTCCACAGAAATTGCAAACTGGGCCAAACAGGAGGTTAAAGGCGCTGACTCTCCAAGTGGGGAGAGTGTTAGTAAAGCGTCTGGAATGTTGCACCCGAGTACCAGGGGAGGAAAACTGAGACATATTTGAACACGTCTCCCGATCACATGGTTGATCATACTCTAGGTTCCACATGCATGTTTTAGCTGAAGGAAGAATACCTTAAACCTGGGTAGTTGAAACCCGTGGAATGGGTACCATGCAATATGACTTCAAAGGGTCTTCATTTGCTCACCGAACCTCTCCAATCCTATCACTGCTGCGTTTATGCCCCTGTACACATGCTTGATTCTCTTTCGGAGACATAGCAATCCATAGGTTTTAAGATACTTACTAGTCAGGTACATTCTTAGGCGTTTAATATGCGGTGTTGAGTCCATTTCGTTGAGCAAGGCGTAGCTCTTGTCTATTCCATATTTGGCTTAAGGAACTTTATCTGTGCTCATTTCAATCTCTGGTTTTATGCAGCACCCCAACTCACCTTTCCCCTTAAGCAAGCATAAGTTGGTTTTCTAAATTTGAGACCCTGTTCTGTTCTGTAATTCAGTTCCTGTGTAGCCAAGTTTCCATTCCGTGTATTACTGATATCTTATGATGTTTCTTTTTCTGTGTGACTTATTTCAGTTAGAATCATCATACCTGAATCCACTCATTGTGCTGCTAAGGGCCTGATGACACAGATTTCATTGCTGAGTGATATTGCTTTGTAAGTAAATACCACAACTTCTTTATCCATTTTTCACTTTCTGCGATGTTGAACTTGTACTATAAACGAGGTTTTTGTAAACAGAGCCGTTCCAAACTTTGGGGTGGCTATGTCTTTTTGATTTTAATTTCCCTAAGCTATAGGACCATAAGTGGAAGTGCCCTAGGTTCTGTTGCTTTGTTTTTTAGATGTTTCAGGAAACACCATACACTTCTCCCGAGTGGTTGTTGGCAATTTACATCCCGCCCATCAGCATAACAAGGCTCCCAGTTCTCCATGGCCTGTCCTGCCTTTCTGGATTTTACACTTTTTTCAGATGGCCCTTTTGACCGGGGGGAAGTGAGACTTCATTGTAGTGCAGATTTCCTTTGCAAGCTTGCTTGGTTGGCCAAAAAGGGCGTATGCGTTTTTTTCTGAATATATTCAGGAAAAAACGCATACGCCCTTTTTGGCCAAGTGCATCATTGTGGACGTTCTGCCTCTTTTCCTATGCTTTCAATGCAATTCCAGTCTACCTCCTGAAATCGGTTTCCTGCAATTCTGCCCCGCTTTCAAGTCCTCTTGGCAGCCTTACTTCAGTCTATTTTTGGACGATAGCTGTCATTTATAACTCTGCAGGTTCGTGAATTACAGTGCCCCTGAGCTCCTTTCTTCAACTCGCTTTCTTGTGACCTGGCCGCAACACCGCAGGATGGCTTCAGGCCCTAATCTGGTTCCTGCCCGGCATGCTGAGCCTTTGGTTAATTCCTCTTCCTGGTGGGAAATGAGAGTTAAATTTGCCCGTCCAGACACCTCCAGCTAGCCTCTCATTGGTTCTCGCTATTCCTGTTCATCTTCCGCAGAAATTGCAAACTAGGCCAAACAGGAGGTTAAAGGGACTGACTCTCCAAGTGGGGAGAGTGTTAGTAAAGCGTCTGGAATGTTGCACCCGAGTACCAGGGGAGGAAAACTGAGACATATTTGAACACGTCTCCCGTTCACATGGTTGATCATACTTGGGTTCCACATGCATGTTTTAGCTGAAGGAAGAATACCTTAAACCTGGAGAGTTGAGACCCGTGTAATGGGTACCATGCAATATGACTTCAAAGGGTCTTCATTTGCTCACCGAACCTCTCCAATCCTATCACTGCTGCGTTTATGCCCCTGTACACATGCTTGATTCTCTTTTGGAGACATAGCAATCCATAGGTTTTACGATACTTACTAGTCAGGTACATTCTTAGGCGTTTAATATGCGGTGTTGAGTCTATTTCGTTGAGCAAGGAGTAGCTCTTGTCTATTCCATATTTGGCTTAAGGAACTTTATCTGTGCTCATTTCAATCTCTGGTTTTATGCAGCACCCCAACTCACCTTTACCCTTAAGCAAGCATAAGTTGGTTTTCTAAATTTGAGACCCTGTTCTGTTCTGTAATTCAGTTCCTGTGTAGCCAAGTTTACATTCCGTGTATTACTGATATCTTATGATGTTTCTTTTTCTGTGTGACTTATTTCAGTTAGAATCATCATACCTGAATCCACTCATTGTGATGCTAAGGGCCTGATGACACAGATTTCATTGCTGAGTGATATTGCTTTGTAAGTAAATACCACAACTTCTTTATCCATTTTTCACTTTCTGCGATGTTGAACTTGTACTGTAAACGAGGTTCTTGTAAACAGAGGCATCCCAAACTTTGGGGTGGCTGTGTCTTTTTGATTTTAATTTCCCTAAGCTATAGGACCATAAGTGGCAGTGCCCTAGGCTCTGTTGCTTTGTTTTTTAGATGTTTCAGGAAACACCATACACTTCTCCCGAGTGTCTGTTGGCAATTTACATCCCGCCCTTCAGCATAACAAGGCTCCCAGTTCTCCATGGCCTGTCCTGCCTTTCTGGATTTTACACTTTTTTCAGATGGCCCTTTTGACCGGGGGGAAGTGAGACTTCATTGTAGTGCAGATTTCCTTTGCAAGCTTGCTTGGTTGGCCAAAAAGGGCGTATGCGTTTTTTCCTGAATATATTCAGGAAAGAACGCATACGCCCTTTTTGGCCAAGTGCATCATTGTGGACGTTCTGCCTCTTTTCCTATGCTTTCAATGCAATTCCAGTCTACCTCCTGAAATCGGTTTCCTGCAATTCTGCCCCGCTTTCAAGTCCTCTTGGCAGCCTTACTTCAGTCTATTTTTGGACGATAGCTGTCATTTATAACTCTGCAGGTTTGTGAATTACAGTGCCCCTGAGCTCCTTTCTTCAACTCGCTTTCTTGTGACCTGGCCGCAACACCGCAGGATGGCTTCAGGCCCTAATCTGGTTCCGGCCCGGCATGCTGAGCCTTTGGTTAATTCCTCTTCCTGGTGGGAAATGAGAGTTAAATTTGCCCGTCCAGACACCTCCAGCTAGCCTCTCATTGGTTCTCGCTATTCCTGTTCATCTTCCGCAGAAATTGCAAACTAGGCCAAACAGGAGGTTAAAGGGACTGACTCTCCAAGTGGGGAGAGTGTTAGTAAAGCGTCTGGAATGTTGCACCCAAGTACCAGGGGAGGAAAACTGAGACATATTTGAACACGTCTCCCGATCACATGGTTGATCATATTCTAGGTTCCACATGTATGTTTTAGCTGAAGGAAGAATACCTTAAACCTGGGTAGTTGAAACCCGTGGAATGGGTACCATGCAATATGACTTCAAAGGGTCTTCATTTGCTCACCGAACCTCTCCAATCCTATCACTGCTGCGTTTATGCCCCTGTACACATGCTTGATTCTCTTTCGGAGACATAGCAATCCATAGGTTTTAAGATACTTACTAGTCAGGTACATTCTTAGGCGTTTAATATGCGGTGTTGAGTCCATTTCGTTGAGCAAGGAGTAGCTCTTGTCTATTCCATATTTGGCTTAAGGAACTTTATCTGTGCTCATTTCAATCTCTGGTTTTATGCAACACCCCAACTCACCTTTACCCTTAAGCAAGAATAAGTTGGTTTTCTAAATTTGAGACCCTGTTGTGTTCTGTAATTCAGTTCCTGTGTAGCCAAGTTTCCATTCCGTGTATTACTGATATCTTATGATGTTTCTTTTTCTGTGTGACTTATTTCAGTTAGAATCATTATACCTGAATCCACTCATTGTGCTGCTAAGGGCCTGATGACACAGATTTCATTGCTGAGTGATATTGCTTTGTAAGTAAATACCACAACTTCTTTATCCATTTTTCACTTTCTGCGATGTTGAACTTGTACTGTAAACGAGGTTCTTGTAAACAGAGCCGTTCCAAACTTTGGGGTGGCTGTGTGTTTTTGATTTTAATTTCCCTAAGCTATAGGACCATAAGTGGAAGTGCCCTAGGTTCTGTTGCTTTGTTTTTTAGATGTTTCAGGAAACACCATACACTTCTCCCGAGTGGTTGTTGGCAATTTACATCCCGCCCATCAGCATAACAAGGCTCCCAGTTCTCCATGGCCTGTCCTGCCTTTCTGGATTTTACACTTTTTTCAGATGACCCTTTTGACCGGGGGGAAGTGAGACTTCATTGTAGTGCAGATTTCCTTTGCAAGCTTGCTTGGTTGGCCAAAAAGGGCGTATGCGTTTTTTCCTGAATATATTCAGGAAAAAACGCATACGCCCTTTTTGGCCAAGTGCATCATTGTGGACGTTCTGCCTCTTTTCCTATGCTTTCAATGCAATTCCAGTCTACCTCCTGAAATCGGTTTCCTGCAATTCTGCCGCGCTTTCAAGTCCTCTTGGCAGCCTTACTTCAGTCTATTTTTGGACGATAGCTGTCATTTATAACTCTGCAGGTTTGTGAATTACAGTGCCCCTGAGCTCCTTTCTTCAACTCGCTTTCTTTTGAGCTGGCCGCAACACCGCAGGATGGCTTCAGGCCCTAATCTGGTTCCGGTACGGCACGCTGAGCCTTTGGTTATTTCCTCTTCCTGGTGGGAAATGAGAGTTAAATTTGCCCGTCCAGACACCTCCAGCTAGTCTCTCATTGGTTCTCGCTATTCCTGTTCATCTTCCGCAGAAATTGCAAACTGGGCCAAACAGGAGGTTAAAGGCGCTGACTCTCCAAGTGGGGAGAGTGTTAGTAAAGCGTCTGGAATGTTGCACCCGAGTACCAGGGGAGGAAAACTGAGACATATTTGAACACGTCTCCCGTTCACATGGTTGATCATACTTGGGTTCCACATGCATGTTTTAGCTGAAGGAAGAATACCTTAAACCTGGAGAGTTAAGACCCGTGTAATGGGTACCATGCAATATGACTTCAAAGGGTCTTCATTTGCTCACCGAACCTCTCCAATCCTATCACTGCTGCGTTTATGCCCCTGTACACATGCTTGATTCTCTTTCAGAGACATAGCAATCCATAGGTTTTAAGATACTTACTAGTCAGGTACATTCTTAGGCGTTTAATATGCGGTGTTGAGTCCATTTCGTTGAGCAAGGAGTAGCTCTTGTCTATTCCATATTTGACTTAAGGAACTTTATCTGTGCTCATTTCAATCTCTGGTTTTATGCAGCACCCCAACTCACCTTTACCCTTAAGCAAGCATAAGTTGGTTTTCTAAATTTGAGACCCTGTTCTGTTCTGTAATTCAGTTCCTGTGTAGCCAAGTTTACATTCCGTGTATTACTGATATCTTATGATGTTTCTTTTTCTGTGTGACTTACTTCAGTTAGAATCATCATACCTGAATCCACTCATTGTGCTGCTAAGGGCCTGATGACACAGATTTCATTGCTGAGTGATATTGCTTTGTAAGTAAATACCACAACTTCTTTATCCATTTTTCACTTTCTGCGATGTTGAACTTGTACTGTAAACGAGGTTCTTGTAAACAGAGCCGTTCCAAACTTTGGGGTGGCTGTGTCTTTTTGATTTTAATTTCCCTAAGCTATAGGACCATAAGTGGAAGTGCCCTAGGTTCTGTTGCTTTGTTTTTTAGATGTTTCAGGAAACACCATACACTTCTCCCGAGTGGTTGTTGGCAATTTACATCCCGCCCATCAGCATAACAAGGCTCCCAGTTCTCCATGGCCTGTCCTGCCTTTCTGGATTTTACACTTTTTTCAGATGGCCCTTTTGACCGGGGGGGAAGTGAGACTTCATTGTAGTGCAGATTTCCTTTGCAAGCTTGCTTGGTTGGCCAAAAAGGGCGTATGCGTTTTTTCCTGAATATATTCAGGAAAAAACGCATACGCCCTTTTTGGCCAAGTGCATCATTGTGGACGTTCTGCCTCTTTTCCTATGCTTTCAATGCAATTCCAGTCTACCTCCTGAAATCGGTTTCCTGCAATTCTGCCCCGCTTTCAAGTCCTCTTGGCAGCCTTACTTCAGTCTATTTTTGGACGATAGCTGTCATTTATAACTCTGCAGGTTTGTGAATTACAGTGCCCCTGAGCTCCTTTCTTCAACTCGCTTTCTTTTGAGCTGGCCGCAACACCGCAGGATGGCTCCAGGCCCAAATGTGGTTCCGGCACGGCACGCTGAGCCTTTGGTTATTTCCTCTTCCTGTTGGGAAATGAGAGTTAAATTTGCCCGTCCAGACACCTCCAGCTAGCCTCTCATTGGTTCTCGCTATTCCTGTTCATCTTCTGCAGAAATTGCAAACTGGGCCAAACAGGAGGTTAAAGGCGCTGACTCTCCAAGTGGGGAGAGTGTTAGTAAAGCGTCTGGAATGTTGCACCCGAGTACCAGGGGAGGAAAACTGAGACATATTTGAACACGTCTCCCGATCACATGGTTGATCATACTTGGGTTCCACATGCATGTTTTAGCTGAAGGGAGAATACCTTAAACCTGGAGAGTTGAGACCCGTGTAATGGGTACCATGCAATATGACTTCAAAGGGTCTTCATTTGCTCACCGAACCTCTCCAATCCTATCACTGCTGCGTTTATGCCCCTGTACACATGCTTGATTCTCTTTTGGAGACATAGCAATCCATAGGTTTTACGATACTTACTAGTCAGGTACATTCTTAGGAGTTTAATATGCGGTGTTGAGTCCATTTCGTTGAGCAAGGAGTAGCTCTTGTCTATTCCATATTTGGCTTAAGGAACTTTATCTGTGCTCATTTCAATCTCTGGTTTTATGCAGCACCCCAACTCACCTTTACCCTTAAGCAAGCATAAGTTGGTTTTCTAAATTTGAGACCCTGTTCTGTTCTGTAATTCAGTTCCTGTGTAGCCAAGTTTCCATTCCGTGTATTACTGATATCTTATGATGTTTCTTTTTCTGTGTGACTTATTTCAGTTAGAATCATCATACCTGAATCCACTCATTGTGATGCTAAGGGCCTGATGACATATATTTCATTGCTGAGTGATATTGCTTTGTAAGTAAATACCACAACTTCTTTATCCATTTTTCACTTTCTGCGATGTTGAACTTGTACTGTAAACGAGGTTCTTGTAAACAGAGGCGTCCCAAACTTTGGGGTGGCTGTGTCTTTTTGATTTTAATTTCCCTAAGCTATAGGACCATAAGTGGCAGTGCCCTAGGCTCTGTTGCTTTGTTTTTTAGATGTTTCAGGAAACACCATACACTTCTCCCGAGTGTCTGTTGGCAATTTACATCCCGCCCATCAGCATAACAAGACTCCCAGTTCTCCATGGCCTGTCCTGCCTTTCTGGATTTTACACTTTTTTCAGATGGCCCTTTTGACCAGGGGGAAGTGAGACTTCATTGTAGTGCAGATTTCCTTTGCAAGCTTGCTTGGTTGGCCAAAAAGTGCGTATGCGTTTTTTCCTGAATATATTCAGGAAAAAACGCATACGCCCTTTTTGGCCAAGTGCATCATTGTGGACGTTCTGCCTCTTTTCCTATGCTTTCAATGCAATTCCAGTCTACCTCCTGAAATCGGTTTCCTGCAATTCTGCCGCGCTTTCAAGTCCTCTTGGCAGCCTTACTTCAGTCTATTTTTGGACGATAGCTGTCATTTATAACTCTGCAGGTTTGTGAATTACAGTGCCCCTGAGCTCCTTTCTTCAACTCGCTTTCTTTTGAGCTGGCCGCAACACCGCAGGATGGCTTCAGGCCCTAATCTGGTTCCGGTACGGCACGCTGAGCCTTTGGTTATTTCCTCTTCCTGGTGGGAAATGAGAGTTAAATTTGCCCATCCAGACACCTCCAGCTAGCCTCTCATTGGTTCTCGCTATTCCTGTTCATCTTCCGCAGAAATTGCAAACTGGGCCAAACAGGAGGTTAAAGGCGCTGACTCTCCAAGTGGGGAGAGTGTTAGTAAAGCGTCTGGAATGTTGCACCCGAGTACCAGGGGAGGAAAACTGAGACATATTTGAACACGTCTCCGGATCACATGGTTGATCGTACTCTGGGTTCCACATGCATGTTTTAGCTGAAGGAAGAATACCTAAAACCTGGGTAGTTGAAACCCGTGGAATGGGTACCATGCAATATGACTACAAAGGGTCTTCATTTGCTCACCGAACCTCTCCAATCCTATCACTGCTGCGTTTATGCCCCTGTACACATGCTTGATTCTCTTTCGGAGACATAGCAATCCATAGGTTTTAAGATACTTACTAGTCAGGTACATTCTTAGGCGTTTAATATGCGGTGTTGAGTCCATTTCATTGAGCAAGGAGTAGCTCTTGTCTATTCCATATTTGACTTAAGGAACTTTATCTGTGCTCATTTCAATCTCTGGTTTTATGCAGCACCCCAACTCACCTTTCCCCTTAAGCAAGCATAAGTTGGTTTTCTAAATTTGAGACCCTGTTCTGTTCTGTAATTCAGTTCCTGTGTAGCCAAGTTTACATTCCGTGTATTACTGATATCTTATGATGTTTCTTTTTCTGTGTGACTTATTTCAGTTAGAATCATCATACCTGAATCCACTCATTGTGCTGCTAAGGGCTTGATGACACAGATTTCATTGCTGAGTGATATTGCTTTGTAAGTAAATACCACAACTTCTTTATGCGTTTTTCACTTTCTGCGATGTTGAACTTGTACTGTAAACGAGGTTCTTGTAAACAGAGCCGTTCCAAACTTTGGGGTGGCTGTGTCTTTTTGATTTTAATTTCCCTAAGCTATAGGACCATAAGTGGAAGTGCCCTAGGTTCTGTTGCTTTGTTTTTTAGATGTTTCAGGAAACACCATACACTTCTCCCGAGTGGTTGTTGGCAATTTACATCCCGCCCGTCAGCATAACAAGGCTCCCAGTTCTCCATGGCCTGTCCTGCCTTTCTGGATTTTACACTTTTTTCAGATGGCCCTTTTGACTGGGGGGAAGTGAGACTTCATTGTAGTGCAGATTTCCTTTGCAAGCTTGCTTGGTTGGCCAAAAAGGGCGTATGCGTTTTTTCCTGAATATATTCAGGAAAAAACGCATACGCCCTTTTTGGCCAAGTGCATCATTGTGGACCTTCTGCCTCTTTTCCTATGCTTTCAATGCAATTCCAGTCTACCTCCTGAAATCGGTTTCCTGCAATTCTGCCCCGCTTTCAAGTCCTCTTGGCAGCCTTACTTCAGTAGATTCTTGGACGACAGCTGTCATTTATAACTCTGCAGGTTTGTGAATTACAGTGCCCCTGAGCTCCTTTCTTCAACTCGCTTTCTTTTGAGCTGGCCGCAACACCGCAGGATGGCTTCAGGCCCTAATCTGGTTCTGGTACGGCACGATGAGCCTTTGGTTATTTCCTCTTCCTGGTGGGAAATGAGAGTTAAATTTGCCCGTCCAGACACCTCCAGCTAGCCTCTCATTGGTTCTCGCTATTCCTGTTCATCTTCCGCAGAAATTGCAAACTGGGCCAAACAGGAGGTTAAAGGCGCTGACTCTCCAAGTGGGGAGAGTGTTAGTAAAGCGTCTGGAATGTTGCACCCGAGTACCAGGGGAGAAAAACTGAGACATATTTGAACACGTCTCCCGTTCACATGGTTGATCATACTTGGGTTCCACATGCATGTTTTAGCTGAAGGAAGAATACCTTAAACCTGGAGAGTTGAGACCCGTGTAATGGGTACCATGCAATATGACTTCAAAGGGTCTTCATTTGCTCACGAACCTCTCCAATCCTATCACTGCTGCGTTTATGCCCCTGTACACATGCTTGATTCTCTTTTGGAGACATAGCAATCCATAGGTTTTACGATACTTACTAGTCAGGTACATTCTTAGGCGTTTAATATGCGGTGTTGAGTCCATTTCGTTGAGCAAGGAGTAGCTCTTGTCTATTCCATATTTGACTTAAGGAACTTTATCTGTGCTCATTTCAATCTCTGGTTTTATGCAGCACCCCAACTCACCTTTACCCTTAAGCAAGCATAAGTTGGTTTTCTAAATTTGAGACCCTGTTCTGTTCTGTAATTCAGTTCCTGTGTAGCCAAGTTTACATTCCGTGTATTACTGATATCTTATGATGTTTCTTTTTCTGTGTGACTTATTTCAGTTAGAATCATCATACCTGAATCCACTCATTGTGATGCTAAGGGCCTGATGACATAGATTTCATTGCTGAGTGATATTGCTTTGTAAGTAAATACCACAACTTCTTTATCCATTTTTCACTTTCTGCGATGTTAAACTTGTACTGTAAACGAGGTTCTTGTAAACAGAGGCGTCCGAAACTTTGGGGTGGCTGTGTCTTTTTGATTTTAATTTCCCTAAGCTATAGGACCATAAGTGGCAGTACCCTAGGCTCTGTTGCTTTGTTTTTTAGATGTTTCAGGAAACACCATACAGTTCTCCGGAGTGTCTGTTGGCAATTTACATCCCGCCCATCAGCATAACAAGGCTCCCAGTTCTCCATGGCCTGTCCTGCCTTTCTGGATTTTACACTTTTTTCAGATGGCCCTTTTGACCGGGGGGAAGTGAGACTTCATTGTAGTGCAGATTTCCTTTGCAAGCTTGCTTGGTTGGCCAAAAAGGGCGTATGCGTTTTTTCCTGAATATATTCAGGAAAAAACGCATACGCCCTTTTTGTCCAAGTGCATCATTGTGGACGTTCTGCCTCTTTTCCTATGCTTTCAATGCAATTCCAGTCTACCTCCTGAAATCGGTTTCCTGCAATTCTGCCCCGCTTTCAAGACCTCTTGGCAGCCTTACTTCAGTCTATTTTTGGACGATAGCTGTCATTTATAACTCTGCAGGTTTGTGAATTACAGTGCCCCTGAGCTCCTTTCTTCAACTCGCTTTCTTTTGAGCTGGCCGCAACACCGCAGGATGGCTTCAGGCCCTAATCTGGTTCCGGCACGGCACGCTGAGCCTTTGGTTATTTCCTCTTCCTGGTGGGAAATGAGAGTTAAATTTGCCCGTCCAGACACCTCCAGCTAGTCTCTCATTGGTTCTCGCTATTCCTGTTCATCTTCCGCAGAAATTGCAAACTGAGCCAAACAGGAGGTTAAAGGGACTGACTCTCCAAGTCGGGAGAGTGTTAGTAAAGCGTCTGGAATGTTGCACACGAGTACCAGGGTACGAAAACTGAGACATATTTGAACACGTCTCCCGATCACATGGTTGATCATACTCTAGGTTCCACATGCATGTTTTAGCTGAAGGAAGAATACCTTAAACCTGGGTAGTTGAAACCCGTGGAATGGGTACCATGCAATATGACTTCAAAGGGTCTTCATTTGCTCACCGAACCTCTCCAATCCTATCACTGCTGCGTTCATGACCCTGTACACATGCTTGATTCTCTTTCGGAGACATAGCAATCCATAGGTTTTAAGATACTTACTAGTCAGGTACATTCTTAGGCGTTTAATATGGGGTGTTGAGTCCATTTCGTTGAGCAAGGAGTAGCTCTTGTCTATTCCATATTTGGCTTAAGGAACTTTATCTGTGCTCATTTCAATCTCTGGTTTTATGCAGCACCCCAACTCACCTTTACCCTTAAGCAAGAATATGTTGGTTTTCTAAATTTGAGACCCTGTTCTGTTCTGTAATTCAGTTCCTGTGTAGCCAAGTTTACATTCCGTGTATTACTGATATCTTATGATGTTTCTTTTTCTGTGTGACTTATTTCAGTTAGAATCATCATACCTGAATCCACTCATTGTGCTGCTAAGGGCCTGATGACACAGATTTCATTGCTGAGTGATATTGCTTTGTAAGTAAATACCACAACTTCTTTATCCATTTTTCACTTTCTGCGATGTTGAACTTGTACTGTAAACGAGGTTCTTGTAAACAGAGCCGTTCCAAACTTTGGGGTGGCTGTGTCTTTTTGATTTTAATTTCCCTAAGCTATAGGACCATAAGTGGAAGTGCCCTAGGTTCTGTTGCTTTGTTTTTTAGATGTTTCAGGAAACACCATACACTTCTCCCGAGTGGTTGTTGGCAATTTACATCCCGCCCATCAGCATAACAAGGCTCCCAGTTCTCCATGGCCTGTTGCCTTTCTGGATTTTACACTTTTTTCCGATGGCCCTTTTGACCGGGGGGAAGTGAGACTTCATTGTAGTGCAGATTTCCTTTGCAAGCTTGCTTGGTTGGCCAAAAAGGGCGTATGCGTTTTTTCCTGAATATATTCAGGAAAAAACGCATACGCCCTTTTTGGCCAAGTGCATCATTGTGGACGTTCTGCCTCTTTTCCTATGCTTTCAATGCAATTCCAGTCTACCTCCTGAAATCGGTTTCCTGCAATTCTGCCCCGCTTTCAAGTCCTCTTGGCAGCCTTACTTCAGTCTATTTTTGGACGATAGCTGTCATTTATAACTCTGCAGGTTTGTGAATTACAGTGCCCCTGAGCTCCTTTCTTCAACTCGCTTTCTTTTGAGCTGGCCGCAACACCGCAGGATGGCTTCAGGCCCTAATCTGGTTCCGGTACGGCACGCTGAGCCTTTGGTTATTTCCTCTTCCTGGTGGGAAATGAGAGTTAAATTTGCCCGTCCAGACACCTCCAGCTAGCCTCTCATTGGTTCTCGCTATTCCTGTTCATCTTCCGCAGAAATTGCAAACTGGGCCAAACAGGAGGTTAAAGGCGCTGACTCTCCAAGTGGGGAGAGTGTTAGTAAAGCGTCTGGAATGTTGCACCGGAGTACCAGGGGAGGAAAACTGAGACATATTTGAACACGTCTCCCGTTCACATGGTTGATCATACTCTGGGTTCCACATGCATGTTTTAGCTGAAGGAAGAATACCTAAAACCTGGGTAGTTGAAACCCGTGGAATGGGTACCATGCAATATGACTTCAAAGGGTCTTCATTTGCTCACCGAACCTCTCCAATCCTATCACTGCTGCGTTTATGCCCCTGTACACATGCTTGATTCTCTTTCTGAGACATAGCAATCCATAGGTTTTAAGATACTTACTAGTCAGGTACATTCTTAGGTGTTTAATATGCGGTGTTGAGTCCATTTCATTGAGCAAGGAGTAGCTCTTGTCTATTCCATATTTGACTTAAGGAACTTTATCTGTGCTCATTTCAATCTCTGGTTTTATGCAGCACCCCAACTCACCTTTACCCTTAAGCAAGCATAAGTTGGTTTTCTAAATTTGAGACCCTGTTCTGTTCTGTAATTCAGTTCCTGTGTAGCCAAGTTTACATTCCGTGTATTACTGATATATTATGATGTTTCTTTTTGTGTGTGACTTATTTCAGTTAGAATCATCATACCTGAATCCACTCATTGTGCTGCTAAGGGCTTGATGACACAGATTTCATTGCTGAGTGATATTGCTTTGTAAGTAAATACCACAACTTCTTTATCCATTTTTCACTTTCTGCGATGTTGAACTTGTACTGTAAACGAGGTTCTTGTAAACAGAGCCGTTCCAAACTTTGGGGTGGCTGTGTCTTTTTGATTTTAATTTCCCTAAGCTATAGGACCATAAGTGGAAGTGCCCTAGGTTCTGTTGCTTTGTTTTTTAGATGTTTCAGGAAACACCATACACTTCTCCCGAGTGGTTGTTGGCAATTTACATCCCGCCCATCAGCATAACAAGGCTCCCAGTTCTCCATGGCCTGTCCTGCCTTTCTGGATTTTACACTTTTTTCAGATGGCCCTTTTGACTGGGGGGAAGTGAGACTTCATTGTAGTGCAGATTTCCTTTGCAATCTTGCTTGGTTGGCCAAAAAGGGCGTATGCGTGTTTTCCTGAATATATTCAGGAAAAAAACGCATACGCCCTTTTTGGCCAAGTGCATCATTGTGGACGTTCTGCCTCTTTTCCTATGCTTTCAATGCAATTCCACTCTACCTCCTGAAATCGGTTTCCTGCAATTCTGCCCCGCTTTCAACACCTCTTGGCAGCCTTATTTCAGTCTATTTTTGGACGATAGCTGTCATTTATAACTCTGCAGGTTTGTGAATTACAGTGCCCCTGAGCTCCTTTCTTCAACTCGCTTTCTTGTGAGCTGGCCGCAACACCGCAGGGTGGCTTCTGGCCCTAATCTGGTTCCGGTACGGCACGCTGAGCCTTTGGTTATTTCCTCTTCCTGGTGGGAAATGAGAGTTAAATTTGCCCGTCCAGACACCTCCAGCTAGCCTCTCATTGGTTCTCGCTATTCCTGTTCATCTTCCGCAGAAATTGCAAACTGGGCCAAACAGGCGGTTAAAGGCGCTGACTCTCCAAGTGG
The DNA here is from genome assembly GCF_951394435.1 of Stenella coeruleoalba. NCBI lineage: Eukaryota > Metazoa > Chordata > Mammalia > Artiodactyla > Delphinidae > Stenella > Stenella coeruleoalba. The sequence goes on along the minus strand of NC_137151.1, from coordinate 32,997,298 downwards.
GGAGAGTGTTAGTAAAGCGTCTGGAATGTTGCACCCGAGTACCAGGGGAGGAAAACTGAGACATATTTGAACACGTCTCCCGATCACATGGTTGATCATACTCTGGGTTCCACATGCATGTTTTAGCTGAAGGAAGAATACCTAAAACCTGGGTAGTTGAAACCCGTGGAATGGGTACCATGCAATATGACTTCAAAGGGTCTTCATTTGCTCACCAAACCTCTCCAATCCTATCACTGCTGCGTTTATGCCCCTGTACACATGCTTGATTCTCTTTCGGAGACATAGCAATCTATAGGTTTTAAGATACTTACTAGTCAGGTACATTCTTAGGCGTTTAATATGCGGTGTTGAGTCCATTTCGTTGAGCAAGGAGTAGCTCTTGTCTATTCCATATTTGGCTTAAGGAACTTTATCTGTGCTCATTTCAATCTCTGGTTTTATGCAGCACCCCAACTCACCTTTCCCCTTAAGCAAGCATAAGTTGGTTTTCTAAATTTGAGACCCTGTTCTGTTTTGGAATGCAGTTCCTGTGTAGCCAAGTTTACATTCCGTGTATTAGTGATATCTTATGATGTTTGTTTTTCTGTGTGACTTATTTCAGTTAGAATCATCGTACCTGAATCCACTCATTGTGCTGCTAAGGGCCTGATGACACAGATTTCATTGCTGAGTGATATTGCTTTGTAAGTAAATACCACAACTTCTTTCTCCATTTTCCACTTTCTGCGATGTTGAACTTCTACTGTAAACGAGGTTCTTGTAAACAGAGCCGTTCCAAACTTTGGGGTGGCTGTGTCTTTTTGATTTTAATTTCCCTAAGCTATAGGACCATAAGTGGAAGTGCCCTAGGTTCTGTTGCTTTGTTTTTTAGATGTTTCAGGAAACACCATACACTTCTCCCGAGTGGTTGTTGGCAATTTACATCCCGCCCATCAGCATAACAAGGCTCCCAGTTCTCCATGGCCTGTCCTGCCTTTCTGGATTTTACACTTTTTTCAGATGGCCCTTTTGACCGGGGGGGAAGTGAGACTTCATTGTAGTGCAGATTTCCTTTGCAAGCTTGCTTGGTTGGCCAAAAAGGGCGTATGCGTTTTTTCCTGAATATATTCAGGAAAAAACGCATACGCCCTTTTTGGCCAAGTGCATCATTGTGGACGTTCTGCCTCTTTTCCTATGCTTTCAATGCAATTCCAGTCTACCTCCTGAAATCGGTTTCCTGCAATTCTGCCCCGCTTTCAAGTCCTCTTGGCAGCCTTACTTCAGTCTATTTTTGGACGATAGCTGTCATTTATAACTCTGCAGGTTTGTGAATTACAGTGCCCCTGAGCTCCTTTCTTCAACTTGCTTTCTTGTGACCTGGCCGCAACACCGCAGGATGGCTTCAGGCCCTAATCTGGTTCCGGCACGGCACGCTGAGCCTTTGGTTATTTCCTCTTCCTGGAGGGAAATGAGAGTTAAATTTGCCCGTCCAGACACCTCCAGCTAGTCTCTCATTGGTTCTTGCTATTCCTGTTCATCTTCCGCAGAAATTGCAAACTGGGCCAAACAGGAGGTTAAAGGCGCTGACTCTCCAAGTGGGGAGAGTGTTAGTAAAGCGTCTGGAATGTTGCACCCGAGTACCAGGGGAGGAAAACTGAGACATATTTGAACACGTCTCCCGTTCACATGGTTGATCATACTTGGGTTCCACATGCATGTTTTAGCTGAAGGAAGAATACCTTAAACCTGGAGAGCTAAGACCCGTGTAATGGGTACCATGCAATATGACTTCAAAGGGTCTTCATTTGCTCACCGAACCTCTCCAATCCTATCACTGCTGCGTTTATGCCCCTGTACACATGCTTGATTCTCTTTCGGAGACATAACAATCCATAGGTTTTAAGATACTTACTAGTCAGGTACATTCTTAGGCGTTTAATATGCGGTGTTGAGTCCATTTCGTTGAGCAAGGAGTAGTTCTTGTCTATTCCATATTTGGCTTAAGGAACTTTATCTGTGCTCATTTCAATCTCTGGTTTTATGCAGCACCCCAACTCACCTTTCCCCTTAACCAAGCATAAGTTGGTTTTCTAAATTTGAGACCCTGTTCTGTTCTGTAATTCAGTTCCTGTGTAGCCAAGGTTCCATTCCGTGTATTACTGATATCTTATGATGTTTCTTTTTCTGTGTGACTTATTTCAGTTAGAATCATCGTACCTGAATCCACTCATTATGCTGCTACGGGGCTGATGACATAGATTTCATTGCTGAGTGATACTGCATTGTACGTAAGTACCACAAGTTCTTTATCCATTTTTCACTTTCTGTGATATTGAACTTGAACAGTAAACGAGGTTCTTGTAATCGGAGGCGTCCCAAACTTTGGGGTGGCTGTGTCTTTTTGATTTTAATTTCCCTAAGCTATAGGACCATAAGTGGAAGTGCCCTAGGCTCTGTTGCTTTGTTTTTTAGATGTTTCAGGAAACACCATACACTTCTCCTGAGTGTCTGTTGGCAATTTACATCCCGCCCATCAGCATAACAAGGCTCCCAGTTCTCCATGGCCTGTCCTGCCTTTCTGGATTTTACACTTTTTTCAGATGGCCCTTTTGACCAGGGGAAAGTGAGACTTCATTGTAGTGCAGATTTCCTTTGCAAGCTTGCTTGGTTGGCCAAAAAGGGCGTATGCGTTTTTTCCTGAATATATTCAGGAAAAAACGCATACGCCCTTTTTGGCCAAGTGCATCATTGTGGACGTTCTGCCTCTTTTCCTATGCTTTCAATGCAATTCCAGTCTACCTCCTGAAATCGGTTTCCTGCAATTCTGCCCCGCTTTCAAGTCCTCTTGGCAGCCTTACTTCAGTCTATTTTTGGACGATAGCTGTCATTTATAACTCTGCAGGTTTGTGAATTACAGTGCCCCTGAGCTCCTTTCTTCAACTCGCTTTCTTGTGACCTGGCCGCAACACCGCAGGATGTCTTCAGGCCCTAATCTGGTTCTGACACGGCACGCTGAGCCTTTGGTTAATTCCTCTTTCTGGTGGGAAATGAGAGTTAAATTTGCCCATCCAGACACCTCCAGCTAGTCTCTCATTGGTTCTCGCTATTCCTCTTCATCTTCCACAGAAATTGCAAACTGGGCCAAACAGGAGGTTAAAGGGACTGACTCTCCAAGTCGGGAGAGTGTTAGTAAAGCGTCTGGAATGTTGCACCCAAGTACCAGGGTACGAAAACTGAGACATATTTGAACACGTCTCCCGATCACATGGTTGATCATACTCTAGGTTCCACATGCATGTTTTAGCTGAAGGAAGAATACCTTAAACCTGGGTAGTTGAAACCCGTGGAATGGGTACCATGCAATATGACTTCAAAGGGTCTTCATTTGCTCACCGAACCTCTCCAATCCTATCACTGCTGCGTTTATGCCCCTGTACACATGCTTGATTCTCTTTCGGAGACATAGCAATCCATAGGTTTTAAGATACTTACTAGTCAGGTACATTCTTAGGCGTTTAATATGCGGTGTTGAGTCCATTTCGTTGAGCAAGGAGTAGCTCTTGTCTATTCCATATTTGGCTTAAGGAACTTTATCTGTGCTCATTTCAATCTCTGGTTTTATGCAGCACCCCAACTCACCTTTCCCCTTAAGCAAGCATAAGTTGGTTTTCTAAATTTGAGACCCTGTTCTGTTCTGTAATTCAGTTCCTGTGTAGCCAAGTTTCCATTCCTTGTATTACTGATATCTTATGATGTTTCTTTTTCTGTGTGACTTATTTCAGTTAGAATCATCATACCTGAATCCACTCATTGTGCTGCTAAGGGCCTGATGACACAGATTTCATTGCTGAGTGATATTGCTTTGTAAGTAAATACCACAACTTTTTTATCCATTTTTCACTTTCTGCGATGTTGAACTTGTACTGTAAACGAGGTTCTTGTAACCAGAGCCGTTCCAAACTTTGGGGTGGCTGTGTCTTTTTGATTTTAATTTCCCTAAGCTATAGGACCATAAGTGGAAGTGCCCTAGGCTCTGTTGCTTTGTTTATTAGATGTTTCAGGAAACACCATACACTTCTCCTGAGTGTCTGTTGGCAATTTACATCCCGCCCATCAGCATAACAAGGCTCCCAGTTCTCCATGGCCTGTCCTGCCTTTCTGGATTTTACACTTTTTTCAGATGGCCCTTTTGACCGGTGAGAAGTGAGACTTCATTGTAGTGCAGATTTCCTTTGCAAGTTTGCTTGGTTGGCCAAAAAGGGCGTATGCGTTTTTTCCTGAATATATTCAGGAAAAAACGCATACGCCCTTTTTGGCCAAGTGCATCATTGTGGACGTTCTGCCTCTTTTCCTATGCTTTCAATGCAATTCCAGTCTACCTCCTGAAATCGGTTTCCTGCAATTCTGCCCCGCTTTCAAGTCCTCTTGGCAGCCTTACTTCAGTCTATTTTTGGACGATAGCTGTCATTTATAACTCTGCAGGTTTGTGAATTACAGTGCCCCTGAGCTCCTTTCTTCAACTCGCTTTCTTGTGACCTGGCCGCAACACCGCAGGATGTCTTCAGGCCCTAATCTGGTTCTGACACGGCACGCTGAGCCTTTGGTTAATTCCTCTTTCTGGTGGGAAATGAGAGTTAAATTTGCCCATCCAGACACCTCCAGCTAGTCTCTCATTGGTTCTCGCTATTCCTGTTCATCTTCCACAGAAATTGCAAACTGGGCCAAACAGGAGGTTAAAGGCGCTGACTCTCCAAGTGGGGAGAGTGTTAGTAAAGCGTCTGGAATGTTGCACCCGAGTACCAGGGGAGGAAAACTGAGACATATTTGAACACGTCTCCCGATCACATGGTTGATCATACTCTAGGTTCCACATGCATGTTTTAGCTGAAGGAAGAATACCTTAAACCTGGGTAGTTGAAACCCGTGGAATGGGTACCATGCAATATGACTTCAAAGGGTCTTCATTTGCTCACCGAACCTCTCCAATCCTATCACTGCTGCGTTTATGCCCCTGTACACATGCTTGATTCTCTTTCGGAGACATAGCAATCCATAGGTTTTAAGATACTTACTAGTCAGGTACATTCTTAGGCGTTTAATATGCGGTGCTGAGTCCATTTCGTTGAGCAAGGAGTAGCTCTTGTCTATTCCATATTTGGCTTAAGGAACTTTATCTGTGCTCATTTCAATCTCTGGTTTTATGCAGCAACCCAACTCACCTTTCCCCTTAAGCAAGCATAAGTTGGTTTTCTAAATTTGAGAACCTGTTCTGTTTTGCAATTCAGTTCCTGTGTAGCCAAGTTTCCATTCCTTGTATTACTGATATGTTATGATGTTTCTTTTTCTGTGTGACTTATTTCAGTTGGAATCATCGTACCTGAATCCACTCATTATGCTGCTACGGGCCTGATGAGATAGATTTCATTGCTGAGTGATACTGCATTGTACGTAAGTACCACAAGTTCTTAATCCATTTTTCACTTTCTGTGATATTGAACTTGTACGGTAAACGAGGTTCTTGTTAACAGAGGCGTCCCAAACTTTGGGGTGGCTGTGTCTTTTTGATTTTAATTTCCCTAAGCTATAGGACCATAAGTGGAAGTGCCCTAGGCTCTGTTGCTTTGTTTGTTAGATGTTTCAGGAAACACCATACACTTCTCCTGAGTGTCTGTTGGCAATTTACATCCCGCCCATCAGCATAACAAGGCTCCCAGTTCTCCATGGCCTGTCCTGCCTTTCTGGATTTTACACTTTTTTCAGATGGCCCTTTTGACCGGGGGGAAGTGAGACTTCATTGTAGTCCAGATTTCCTTTGCAAGCTTGCTTGGTTGGCCAAAAAGGGCGTATGCGTTTTTTCCTGAATATATTCAGGTAAAAACGCATACGCCCTTTTTGGCCAAGTGCATCATTGTGGACGTTCTGCCTCTTTTCCTATGCTTTCAATGCAATTCCAGTCTACCTCCTGAAATCGGTTTCCTGCAATTCTGCCCCGCTTTCAAGTCCTCTTGGCAGCCTAACTTCAGTATATTTTTGGACGATAGCTGTCATTTATAACTCTGCAGGTTTGTGAATTACAGTGCCCCTGAGCTCCTTTCTTCAACTCGCTTTCTTGTGACCTGGCCGCAACACCGCAGGATGGCTTCAGGCCCTAATCTGGTTCCCGCACGGCACGCTGAGCCTTTGGTTAATTCCTCTTCCTGGTGGGAAATGAGAGTTAAATTTGCCCGTTCAGACATCTCCAGCTAGTCTCTCATTGGTTCTCGCTATTCCTGTTCATCTTCCGCAGAAATTGCAAACTGGGCCAAACAGGAGGTTAAAGGCGCTGACTCTCCAAGGGGGGAGAGTGTTAGTAAAGCGTCTGGAATGTTGCACCCGAGTACCAGGGGAGGAAAACTGAGACATATTTGAACACGTCTCCCGTTCACATGGTTGATCATACTTGGGTTCCACATGCATGTTTTAGCTGAAGAAAGAATACCTTAAACCTGGAGAGTTGAGACCCCTGTATGGGTACCATGCAATATGACTTCAAAGGGTCTTCATTTGCTCACCGAACCTCTCCAATCCTATCACCGCTGTGTTTATGCCCCTGTACACATGCTTGATTCTCTTTTGGAGACATAGCAATCCATAGGTTTTACGATACTTACTAGTCAGGTACATTCTTAGGCGTTTAATATGCGGTGTTGAGTCCATTTCGTTGAGCAAGGAGTAGCACTTGTCTATACCATATTTGGCTTAAGGAACTTTATCTGTGCTCATTTCAATCTCTGGTTTTATGCAGCACCCCAACTCACCTTTCCCCTTAAGCAAGCATAAGTTGGTTTTCTAAATTTGAGACCCTGTTCTGTTCTGTAATTCAGTTCCTGTGTAGCCAAGTTTACATTCCGTGTATTACTGATATCTTATGATGTTTCTTTTTCTGTGTGACTTATTTCAGTTAGAATCATCATACCTGAATCCACTCATTGTGCTGCTAAGGGCCTGATGACACAGATTTCATTGCTGAGTGATATTGCTTTGTAAGTAAATACCACAACATTTTTGTCCATTTTTCACTTTCTGCGATGTTGAACTTGTACTGTAAACGAGGTTCTTGTAACCAGAGCCGTTCCAAACATTGGGGTGGCTGTGTCTTTTTGATTTTAAATTCCCTAAGCTATAGGACCATAAGTGGCAGTGCCCTAGGCTCTGTTGCTTTGTTTTTTAGATGTTTCAGGAAACAGCATACACTTCTCCTGAGTGTCTGTTGGCAATTTACATCCCGCCCATCAGCATAACAAGGCTCCCAGTTCTCCATGGCCTGTCCTGCCTTTCTGGATTTTACACTTTTTTCAGATGGCCCTTTTGACCGGGGAGAAGTGAGACTTCATTGTAGTGCAGATTTCCTTTGCAAGTTTGCTTGGTTGGCCAAAAAGGGCGTATGCGTTTTTTCCTGAATATATTCAGGAAAAAACGCATACGCCCTTTTTGGCCAAGTGCATCATTGTGGACGTTCTGCCTCTTTTCCTATGCTTTCAATGCAATTCCAGTCTACCTCCTGAAATCGGTTTCCTGCAATTCTGCCCCGCTTTCAAGTCCTCTTGGCAGCCTTACTTCAGTCTATTTTTGGACGATAGCTGTCATTTATAACTCTGCAGGTTTGTGAATTACAGTGCCCCTGATCTCCTTTCTTCAACTCGCTTTCTTGTGACCTGGCCGCAACACCGCAGGATGTCTTCAGGCCCTAATCTGGTTCTGACACGGCACGCTGAGCCTTTGGTTAATTCCTCTTTCTGGTGGGAAATGAGAGTTAAATTTGCTCATCCAGACACCTCCAGCTAGTCTCTCATTGGTTCTCGCTATTCCTCTTCATCTTCCACAGAAATTGCAAACTGGGCCAAACAGGAGGTTAAAGGGACTGACTCTCCAAGTCGGGAGAGTGTTAGTAAAGCGTCTGGAATGTTGCACCCAAGTACCAGGGTACGAAAACTGAGACATATTTGAACACGTCTCCCGATCACATGGTTGATCATACTCTGGGTTCCACATGCATGTTTTAGCTGAAGGAAGAATACCTAAAACCTGGGTAGTTGAAACCCGTGGAATGGGTACCATGCAATATGACTTCAAAGGGTCTTCCTTTGCTCACCGAACCTGTCCAATCCTATCACTGCTGCGTTTATGCCCCTGTACACATGCTTGATTCTCTTTCGGAGACATAGCAATCTATAGGTTTTAAGATACTTACTAGTCAGGTACATTCTTAGGCGTTTAATATGGGGTGTTGAGTCCATTTCGTTGAGCAAGGAGTAGTTCTTGTCTATTCCATATTTGGCTTAAGGAACTTTATCTGTGCTCATTTCAATCTCTGGTTTTATGCAGCACCCCAACTCACCTTTCCCCTTAAGCAAGCATAAGTTGGTTTTCTAAATTTGAGACCCTGTTCTGTTCTGTAATTCAGTTCCTGTGTAGCCAAGTTTACATTCCGTGTATTACTGATATCTTATGATGTTTCTTTTTCTGTGTGACTTATTTCAGTTAGAATCATCATACCTGAATCCACTCATTGTGCTGCTAAGGGCCTGATGACACAGATTTCATTGCTGAGTGATATTGCTTTGTAAGTAAATACCACAAGTTCTTTATCCATTTTTCACTTTCTGCGATGTTGAACTTGTACTGTAAACGAGGTTCTTGTAAACAGAGGCGTCCCAAACTTTGGGGTGGCTGTGTCTCTTTGATTTTAATTTCCCTAAGCTATAGGACCATAAGTGGAAGTGCCCTAGACTCTGTTGCTTTGTTTTTTAGATGTTTCAGGAAACACCATACACTTCTCCCGAGTGTCTGTTGGCAATTTAAATCCCGCCCATCAGCATAACAAGGCTCCCAGTTCTCCATGGCCTGTCCTGCCTTTCTGGATTTTACACTTTTTTCAGATGGCCCTTTTGACCGGGGGGAAGTGAGACTTCATTGTAGTGCAGATTTCCTTTGCAAGCTTGCTTGGTTGGCCAAAAAGGGCGTATGCGTTTTATCCTGAATATATTCAGGAAAAAACGCATACGCCCTTTTTGGCCAAGTGCATCATTGTGGACGTTCTGCCTCTTTTCCTATGCTTTCAATGCAATTCCAGTCTACCTCCTGAAATCGGTTTCCTGCAATTCTGCCCCGCTTTCAAGTCCTCTTGGCAGCCTTACTTCAGTCTATTTTTGGACGATAGCTGTCATTTATAACTCTGCAGGTTTGTGAATTACAGTGCCCCTGAGCTCCTTTCTTCAACTCGCTTTCTTGTGACCTGGCCGCAACACCGCAGGATGTCTTCAGGCCCTAATCTGGTTCTGACTCGGCACGCTGAGCCTTTGGTTAATTCCTCTTTCTGGTGGGAAATGAGAGTTAAATTTGCCCATCCAGACACCTCCAGCTAGTCTCTCATTGGTTCTCGCTATTCCTGTTCATCTTCCACAGAAATTGCAAACTGGGCCAAACAGGAGGTTAAAGGCGCTGACTCTCCAAGTGGGGAGAGTGTTAGTAAAGCGTCTGGAATGTTGCACCCGAGTACCAGGGGAGGAAAACTGAGACATATTTGAACACGTCTCCCGATCACATGGTTGATCATACTCTAGGTTCCACATGCATGTTTTAGCTGAAGGAAGAATACCTTAAACCTGGGTAGTTGAAACCCGTGGAATGGGTACCATGCAATATGACTTCAAAGGGTCTTCATTTGCTCACCGAACCTCTCCAATCCTATCACTGCTGCGTTTATGCCCCTGTACACACGCTTGATTCTCTTTTGGAGATATAGCAATCCCTAGGTTTTAAGATACTTACTAGTCAGGTACATTCTTAGGCGTTTAATATGGGGTGTTGAGTCCATTTCGTTGAGCAAGGAGTAGCTCTTGTCTGTTCCATATTTGGCTTAAGGAACTTTATCTGTGCTCATTTCAATCTCTGGTTTTATGCAGCACCCCAACTCACCTTTCCCCTTAAGCAAGCATAAGTTGGTTTTCTAAATTTGAGACCCTGTTCTGTTCTGTAATTCAGTTCCTGTGTAGCCAAGTTTCCATTCCGTGTATTAGTGATATCTTATGATGTTTCTTTTTCTGTGTGACTTATTTCAGTTAGAATCATCATACCTGAATCCACTCATTGTGCTGCTAAGGGCCTGATGACACAGATTTCATTGCTGAGTGATATTGCTTTTTAAGTAAATACCACAACTTCTTTCTCCATTTTTCACTTTCTGCGATGTTGAACTTGTACTGTAAACGAGGTTCTTGTAAACAGAGCCGTTCCAAACTTTGGGGTGGCTGTGTCTTTTGATTTTAAATTCCCTAAGCTATAGGACCATAAGTGGAAGTGCCCTAGGCTCTGTTGCTTTGTTTTTTAGATGTTTCAGGAAACACCATACACTTCTCCCGAGTGGTTGTTGGCAATTTACATCCCGCCCTTCAGCATAACAAGGCTCCCAGTTCTCCATGGCCTGTCCTGCCTTTCTGGATTTTACACTTTTTTCAGATGGCCCTTTTGACCGGGGGGAAGTGAGACTTCATTGTAGTGCAGATTTCCTTTGCAAGCTTGCTTGGTTGGCCAAAAAGGGCGTATGCGTTTTTTCCTGAACATATTCAGGAAAAAACGCATACGCCCTTTTTGGCCAAGTGCATCATTGTGGACGTTCTGCCTCTTTTCCTATGCTTTCAATGCAATTCCAGTCTACCTCCTGAAATCGGTTTCCTGCAATTCTGCCCCGCTTTCAAGACCTCTTGGCAGCCTTACTTCAGTCTATTTTTGGACGATAGCTGTCATTTATAACTCTGCAGGTTTGTGAATTACAGTGCCCCTGAGCTCCTTTCTTCAACTCGCTTTCTTGTGAGCTGGCCGCAACACCGCAGGGTGGCTTCTGGCCCTAATCTGGTTCCGGTACGGCACGCTGAGCCTTTGGTTATTTCCTCTTCCTGGTGGGAAATGAGAGTTAAATTTCCCCGTCCAGACACCTCTAGCTAGCCTCTCATTGGTTCTCGCTATTCCTGTTCATCTTCCGCAGAAATTGCAAACTGGGCCAAACAGGAGGTTAAAGGCGCTGACTCTCCAAGTGGGGAGAGTGTTAGTAAAGCGTCTGGAATGTTGCACCCGAGTACCAGGGGAGGAAAACTGAGACATATTTGAACACGTCTCCCGATCACATGGTTGATCATACTCTGGGTTCCACATGCATGTTTTAGCTGAAGGAAGAATACCTAAAACCTGGGTAGTTGAAACCCGTGGAATGGGTACCATGCAATATGACTTCAAAGGGTCTTCATTTGCTCACCGAACCTCTCCAATCCTATCACTGCTGCGTTTATGCCCCTGTACACATGCTTGATTCTCTTTCGGAGACATAGCAATCTATAGGTTTTAAGATACTTACTAGTCAGGTACATTCTTAGGCGTTTAATATGCGGTGTTGAGTCCATTTCGTTGAGCAAGGAGTAGCTCTTGTCTATTCCATATTTGGCTTAAGGAACTTTATCTGTGCTCATTTCAATCTCTGGTTTTATGCAGCACCCCAACTCACCTTTCCCCTTAAGCAAGCATAAGTTGTTTTTCTAAATTTGAGACCCTGTTCTGTTCTGTAATTCAGTTCCTGTGTAGCCAAGTTTACATTCCGTGTATTACTGATACCTTATGATGTTTCTTTTTCTGTGTGACTTATTTCAGTTAGAATCATCATACCTGAATCCACTCATTGTGCTGCTAAGGGCCTGATGACACAGATTTCATTGCTGAGTGATATTGCTTTGTAAGTAAATACCACAACTTCTTTATCCATTTTTCACTTTCTGTGATGTTGAACTTGTACTGTAAACGAGGTTCTTGTAAACAGAGCCGTTCCAAACTTTGGGGTGGCTGTGTCTTTTTGATTTTAATTTCCCTAAGCTATAGGACCATAAGTGGAAGTGCCCTAGGTTCTGTTGCTTTGTTTTTTAGATGTTTCAGGAAACACCATACACTTCTCCCGAGTGTCTGTTGGCAATTTACATCCCGCCCATCAGCATAACAAGGCTCCCAGTTCTCCATGGCCTGTCCTGCCTTTCTGGATTTTACACTTTTTTCAGATGGCCCTTTTGACCGGGGGCAAGTGAGACTTCATTGTAGTGCAGATTTCCTTTGCAAGCTTGCTTGGTTGGCCAAAAAGGGCGTATGCTTTTTTTCCTGATTATATTTAGGAAAAAACGCATACGCCCTTTTTGGCCAAGTGCATCACTGTGGACGTTCTGCCTCTTTTCCTATGCTTTCAATACAATTCCAGTCTACCTCCTGAAATCGGTTTCCTGCAATTCTGCCCCGCTTTCAAGTCCTCTTGGCAGCCTTACTTCAGTCTATTTTTGGACGATAGCTGTCATTTATAAGTGTGCAGGTTTGTGAATTACAGTGCCCCTGAGCTCCTTTCTTCAACTCGCTTTCTTGTGAGCTGGCCGCCACACCGCAGGATTGCTTCAGGCCCTAATCTGTTTCCGGCACGGCACGCTGAGCCTTTGGTTAATTCCTCATTCTGGTGGGAAATTAGAGTTAAATTTGCAAGTCCAGACACCTCCCGCTTGTCTCTCATTGGTTCTCCCTATTCCTGTACATTTTCCGCAGAAATTGCAAACTGGGCCAAACAGGAGGTTAAAGGCACTGACTCTCCAAGTGGGGAGAGTGTTAGTAAAGCGTCTGGAATGTTGCACCGAAGTACCAGGGGACGAAAACTGCGACATATTTGAACACGTCTCCCGATCACACGGTTGATCATACTCTGGGTTCCACATGCATGTTTTAGCTGAAGAAAGAATACCTTAAACCTGGAAAGTTGAGACCCGTGGAATGGGTACCATGCAATATGACTTCAAAGGGTCTTCATTTGCTCACCGAACCTCTCCAATCCTATCACTGCTGCGTTTATGACCCTTGTACACACGCTTGATTCTCTTTTGGAGACATAGCAATCCATAGGTTTTAAGATACTTACTAGTCAGGTATATTCTTAGGCGTTTAATATGGGGTGTTGAGTCCATTTCGTTGAGCAAGGAGTAGCTCTTGTCTATTCCATATTTGGCTTAAGGAACTTTATCTGTGCTCATTTCAATCTCTGGTTTTATGCAGCACCCCAACTCACCTTTCCCCTTAAGCAAGCATAAGTTGGTTTTCTAAATTTGAGACCCTGTTCTGTTTTGGAATTCAGTTCCTGTGTAGCCAGTTTACATTCCGTGTATTAGTGATATCTTATGATGTTTCTTTTTCTGTGTGACTTATTTCAGTTAGAATCATCGTACCTGAATCCACTCATTATGCTGCTACGGACCTGATGACATAGATTTCATTGCTGATTGATACTGCATTGTTCGTAAGTACCACAACTTCTTTATCCATTTTTCACTTTCTGCGATATTGAACTTGTACGGTAAACGAGGTTCTTGTAAACAGAGACGTCCCAAACTTTGGGGTGGCTGTGTCTTTTTGATTTTAATTTCCCTAAGCTATAGGACCATAAGTGGAAGTGCCCTAGGCTCTGTTGCTTTGTTTTTTAGATGTTTCAGGAAACACCATACACTTCTCCCGAGTGTCTGTTGGCAATTTACATCCCGCCCATCAGCATAACAAGGCTCCCAGTTCTCCATGGCCTGTCCTGCCTTTCTGGATTTTACACTTTTTTCAGATGGCCCTTTTGACTGGGGGCAAGTGAGCCTTCATTGTAGTGCAGATTTCTTTGCAAGCTTGCTTGGTTGGCCAAAAAGGGCGTATGCGTTTTTTCCTGAATATATTCAGGAAAAAACGCATACGCCCTTTTTGGCCAAGTGCATCATTGTGGACGTTCTGCCTCTTTTCCTATGCTTGAAATGCAATTCCAGTCTACCTCCTGAAATCGGTTTCCTGCAATTCTGCCCCGCTTTCAAGTCCTCTTGGCAGCCTTACTTCAGTCTATTTTTGGACGATAGCTGTCATTTATAACTCTGCAGGTTTGTGAATTTCAGTGCCCCTGAGCTCCTTTCTTCAACTCGCTTTCTTTTGAGCTGGCCGCAACACCGCAGGATGGCTTCAGGCCCTAATCTGGTTCCGGTACGGCACGCTGAGCCTTTGGTTATTTCCTCTTCCTGGTGGGAAATGAGAGTTAAATTTGCCCGTCCAGACACCTCCAGCTAGCCTCTCATTGGTTCTCGCTATTCCTGTTCATCTTCCGCAGAAATTGCAAACTTTGCCAAACAGGAGGTTAAAGGCGCTGACTCTCCAAGTGGGGAGAGTGTTAGTAAAGCGTTTGGAATGTTGCACCCGAGTACCAGGGGAGGAAAACTGAGACATATTTAAACACGTCTCCCGATCACATGGTTGATCATACTCTGGGTTCCACATGCATGTTTTAGCTGAAGGAAGAATACCTAAAACCTGGGTAGTTGAAACCCGTGGAATGGGTACCATGCAATATGACTTCAAAGGGTCTTCCTTTGCTCACCGAACCTGTCCAATCCTATCACTGCTGCGTTTATGCCCCTGTACAGATGCTTGATTCTCTTTCGGAGACATAGCAATCTATAGGTTTTAAGATACTTACTAGTCAGGTACATTCTTAGGCGTTTAATATGGGGTGTTGAGTCCATTTCGTTGAGCAAGGAGTAGTTCTTGTCTATTCCATATTTGGCTTAAGGAACTTTATCTGTGCTCATTTCAATCTCTGGTTTTATGTAGCACCCCAACTCACCTTTCCCCTTAAGCAAGCATAAGTTGGTTTTGTAAATTTGAGACCCTGTTCTGTTCTGTAATTCAGTTCCTGTGTAGCCAAGTTTACATTCCGTGTATTAGTGATATCTTATGATGTTTCTTTTTCTGTGTGACTTATTTCAGTTAGAATCATCATACCTGAATCCACTCATTGTGCTGCTAAGGGCCTTGTGACACAGATTTCATTGCTGAGTGATATTGCTTTGTAAGTAAATACCACAACTTCTTTATCCATTTTTCACTTTCTGCGATGTTGAACTTGTACTGTAAACGAGGTTCTTGTAAACAGAGCCGTTCCAAACTTTGGGGTGGCTGTGTCTTTTTGATTTTAAATTCCCTAAGCTATAGGACCATAAGTGGAAGTGCCCTAGGCTCTGTTGCTTTGTTTTTTAGATGTTTCAGTAAACACCATACACTTCTCCCGAGTGGTTGTTGGCAATTTACATCCCGCCCTTCAGCATAACAAGGCTCCCAGTTCTCCATGGCCTGTCCTGCCTTTCTGGATTTTACACTTTTTTCAGATGGCCCTTTTGACCGGGGGGAAGTGAGACTTCATTGTAGTGCAGATTTCCTTTGCAAGCTTGCTTGGTTGGCCAAAAAGGGCGTATGCGTTTTTTCCTGAATATATTCAGGAAAAAACGCATACGCCCTTTTTGGCCAAGTGCATCATTGTGGACGTTCTGCCTCTTTTCCTATGCTTTCAATGCAATTCCAGTCTACCTCCTGAAATCGGTTTCCTGCAATTCTGCCCCGCTTTCAAGTCCTCTTGGCAACCTTACTTCAGTGTATTTTTGGACGATAGCTGTCATTTATAACTCTGCAGGTTTGTGAATTACAGTGCCCCTGAGCTCCTTTCTTCAACTCGCTTTCTTGTGAGCTGGCCGCAACACCGCAGGATGTTTTCAGGCCCTAAACTGGTTCTGGCACGGCACGCTGAGCCTTTGCTTAATTCCTCTTCCTGGTGGGAAATGAGAGTTAAATTTGCCCGTCCAGACACCTCCAGCTAGTCTCTCATTGGTTCTCGCTATTCCTGTTCATCTTCCGCAGAAATTGCAAACTGGGCCAAACAGGAGGTTAAAGGGACTGACTCTCCAAGTGGGGAGAGTGTTAGTAAAGCGTCTGGAATGTTGCACCCGAGTACCAGGGTATGAAAACTGAGACATATTTGAACACGTCTCCCGATCACATGGTTGATCATACTCTAGGTTCCACGTGCATGTTTTAGCTGAAGGAAGAATACCTTAAACCTGGGTATTTGAAACCCGTGGAATGGGTACCATGCAATATGACTTCAAAGGGTCTTCATTTGCTCACCGAACATCTCCAATCCTATCACTGCTGCGTTTATGCCCCTGTACACATGCTTGATTCTCTTTCGGAGACATAACAATCCATAGGTTTTAAGATACTTACTAGTCAGGTACATTCTTAGGCGTTTAATATGCGGTGTTGAGTCCATTTCGTTGAGCAGGGAGTAGCTCTTGTCTATTCCATATTTGGCTTAAGGAACTTTATCTGTGCTCATTTCAATCTCTGGTTTTATGCAGCACCCCAACTCACCTTTCCCCTTAAGCAAGCATAAGTTGGTTTTCTAAATTTGAGACCCTGTTCTGTTCTGTAATTCAGTTCCTGTGTAGCCAAGTTTACATTCCGTGTATTACTGATATCTTATGATGTTTCTTTTTCTGTGTGACTTATTTTAGTTAGAATCATCATACCTGAATCCACTCATTGTGCTGCTAAGGGGCTGATGACACAGATTTCATTGCTGAGTGATATTGCTTTGTAAGTAAATACCACAACTTTTTTATCCATTTTTCACTTTCTGCGATGTTGAACTTGTACTGTAAACGAGGTTCTTGTAAACAGAGCCGTTCCAAACATTGGGGTGGCTGCGTCTTTTTGATTTTAAATTCCCTAAGCTATAGGACCATAAGTGGAAGTGCCCTAGGCTCTGTTGCTTTGTTTTTTAGATGTTTCAGGAAACACCATACACTTCTCCCGAGTGGTTGTTGGCAATTTACATCCCGCCCTTCAGCATAACAAGGCTCCCAGTTCTCCATGGCCTGTCCTGCCTTTCTGGATTTTACACTTTTTTCAGATGGCCCTTTTGACCGGGGGGAAGTGAGACTTCATTGTAGTGCAGATTTCCTTTGCAAGCTTGCTTGGTTGGCCAAAAAGGGCGTATGCGTTTTTTCCCGAATATATTCAGGAAAAAACGCATACGCCCTTTTTGGCCAAGTGCATCATTGTGGACGTTCTGCCTCTTTTCCTATGCTTTCAATGCAATTCCAGTCTACCTCCTGAAATCGGTTTCCTGCAATTCTGCCCCGCTTTCAAGTCCTCTTGGCAGCCTTACTTCAGTCTATTTTTGGACGATAGCTGTCATTTATAACTCTGCAGGTTTGTGAATTACAGTGCCCCTGAGCTCCTTTCTTCAACTCGCTTTCTTTTCAGCTGGCCGCAACACCGCAGGATGGCTTCAGGCCTTAATCTGGTTCCGGCACGGCACACTGAGCCTTTGGTTATTTCCTCTTCCTGGTGGGAAATGAGAGTTAAATTTGCCCGTCCAGACACCTCCAGCTAGCCTCTCATTGGTTCTCACTATTCCTGTTCATCTTCCGCAGAAATTGCAAACTGGGCCAAACAGGAGGTTAAAGGCGCTGACTCTCCAAGTGGGGAGAGTGTTGGTAAAGCGTCTGGAATGTTGCACCCGAGTACCAGGGGAGGAAAACTGAGACATATTTGAACACGTCTCCCGTTCACATGGTTGATCATACTTGGGTTCCACATGCATGTTTTAGCTGAAGAAAGAATACCTTAAACCTGGAGAGTTGAGACCCGTGTAATGGGTACCATGCAATATGACTTCAAAGGGTCTTCATTTGCTCACCGAACCTCTCCAATCCTATCACCACTGCGTTTATGCCCCTGTACACATGCTTGATTCTCTTTTGGAGACATAGCAATCCATAGGTTTTAAGATACTTACTAGTCAGGTAGATTCTTAGGCGTTTAATATGCGGTGTTGAGTCCATTTCGTTGAGCAAGGAGTAGCTCTTGTCTATTCCATATTTGGCTTAAGGAACTTTATCTGTGCTCATTTCAATCTCTGGTTTTATGCAGCACCCCAACTCACCTTTCCCCTTAAGCAAGCATAAGTTGGTTTTCTAAATTTGAGACCCGGTTCTGTTTTGGAATGCAGTTCCTGTGTAGCCAAGTTTCCATTCCGTGTATTAGTGATATCTTATGATGTTTCTTTTTCTGTGTGACTTATTTCAGTTAGAATCATCGTACCTGAATCCACTCATTATGCTGCTACGGGCCTGATGACATAGATTTCATTGCTGAGTGATACTGCATTGTACGTAAGTACCACAAGTTCCTTATCCATTTTTCACTTTCTGTGATATTGAACTTGTACGGTAAACGAGGTTCTTGTAAACGGAGGCGTCCCAAACTTTGGGGTGGCTGTGTCTTTTTGATTTTAATTTCCCTAAGCTATAGGACCATAAGTGGAAGTGCCCTAGGCTCTGTTGCTTTGTTTTTTAGATGTTTCAGGAAACACCATACACTTCTTCTGAGTGTCTGTTGGCAATTTACATCCCGCCCATCAGCATAACAAGGCTGCCAGTTCTCCATGGCCTGTCCTGCCTTTCTGGATTTTACACTTTTTTCAGATGGCCCTTTTGACCGGGGAGAAGTGAGACTTCATTGTAGTGCAGATTTCCTTTGCAAGTTTGCTTGGTTGGCCAAAAAGGGCGTATGCGTTTTTTCCTGAATATATTCAGGAAAAAACGCATACGCCCTTTTTGGCCAAGTGCATCATTGTGGACGTTCTGCCTCTTTTCCTATGCTTTCAATGCAATTCCAGTCTACCTCCTGAAATCGGTTTCCTGCAATTCTGCTCCGCTTTCAAGTCCTCTTGGCAGCCTTACTTCAGTATATTTTTGGACGATAGCTGTCATTTATAACTCTGCAGGTTTGTGAATTACAGTGCCCCTGAGCTCCTTTCTTCAACTCGCTTTCTTGTGAGCTGGCCGCAACACCGCAGGATGGCTTCAGGCCCTAATCTGGTTCCGGCACGGCTCGCTGAGCCTTTGGTTATTTCCTCTTCCGGGTTGTAAATGAGAGTTAAATTTGCCCGACCAGACACCTCCAGCTAGTCTCTCATTGGTTCTCGCTATTCCTGTTCATCTTCCGCAGAAATTGCAAACTGGGCCAAACAGGAGGTTAAAGGGACTGACTCTCCAAGTCGGGAGAGTGTTAGTAAAGCGTCTGGAATGTTGCACCCGAGTACCAGGGTACGAAAACTGAGACATATTTGAACACGTCTCCCGATCACATGGATGATCATACCCTGGGTTCCACATGCCTGTTTTAGCTGAAGGAAGAATACCTTAAACCTGGGTAGTTGAAACCCGTGGAATGGGTACCATGCAATATGACTTCAAAGGGTCTTCATTTGCTCACCGAACCTCTCCAAACCTATCACTGCTGCGTTTATGCCCCTGTACAAATGCTTGATTCTCTTTCGGAGACATAGCAATCCATAGGTTTTAAGATACTTACTAGTCAGGTACATTCTTAGGCATTTAATATGCGGTGTTGAGTCCATTTCGTTGAGCAAGGAGTAGCTCTTGTCTATTCCATATTTGGCTTAAGGAACTTTATCTGTGCTCATTTCAATCTCTGGTTTTATGTAGCACCCCAACTCACCTTTCCCCTTAAGCAAGCATAAGTTGGTTTTCTAAATTTGAGACCATGTTCTGTTCTGTAATTCAGTTCCTGTGTAGCCAAGTTTACATTCCGTGTATTAGTGATATCTTATGATGTTTCTTTTTCTGTGTGACTTATTTCAGTTAGAATCATCATACCTGAATCCACTCATTGTGCTGCTAAGGGCCTGATGACATAGATTTCATTGCTGAGTGATATTGCTTTGTAAGTAAATACCACAGCTTCTTTATCCATTTTTCATTTTCTGCGATGTTGAACTTGTACTGTAAACGAGGTTCTTGTAAACAGAGGCGTCCCAAACTTTGGGGTGGCTGTGTCTTTTTGATTTTAATTTCCCTAAGCTATAGGACCATAAGTGGAAGTGCCCTAGGCTCTGTTGCTTTCTTTTTTCGATGTTTCAGGAAACACCATACACTTCTCCCGAGTGTCTGTTGGCAATTTACATCCCGCCCATCAGCATAACAAGGCTCCCAGTTCTCCATGGCCTTTCCTGCCTTTCTGGATTTTACACTTTTTTCAGATGGCCCTTTTGACCGGGGGGAAGTGAGACTTCATTGTAGTGCAGATTTCCTTTGCAAGCTTGCTTGGTTGGCCAAAAAGGGCGTATGCGTTTTTTCCTGAATATATTCAGGAAAAAACGCATACGCCCTTTTTGGCCAAGTGCATCATTGTGGACGTTCTGCCTCTTTTCCTATGCTTGAAATGCAATTCCAGTCTACCTCCTGAAATCGGTTTCCTGCAATTCTGCCCCGCTTTCAAGTCCTCTTGGCAGCCTTACTTCAGTCTATTTTTGGACGATAGCTGTCATTTATAACTCTGCAGGTTTGTGAATTACAGTGCCCCTGAGCTCCTTTCTTCAACTCGTTTTCTTGTGAGCTGGCTGCAACACCGCTGGATGGCTTCAGGCCCTAATCTGGTTCCGGCCCGGCACGCTGAGCCTTTGGTTATTTCCTCTTCCTGGTGGGAAATGAGAGTTAAATTTGCCCGTGCAGACACCTCCAGCTAGTGTCTCATTGGTTCTCCCTATTCCTGTTCATCTTCCGCAGAAATTGCAAACGGGGCCAAACAGGAGGTTAAAGGTGCTGACTCTCCAAGTGGGGAGAGTGTTAGTAAAGCGTCTGGAATGTTGCACCCGAGTACCAGGGGAGGAAAACTGAGACATATTTGAACACGTCTCCTGTTCACACGGTTGATCATACTCTGGATTCCACATGCATGTTTTAGCTGAAGGAAGAATACCTTAAACCTGGAGAGTTGAGACCCGTGGAATGGTACCATGCAATATGACTTCAAAGGGTCTTCATTTGCTCACCGAACCTCTCCAATCCTATCACTGCTGCGTTTATGCCCCTGTACACACGCTTGATTCTCTTTTGGAGACATAGCAATCCATAGGTTTTAAGATACTTACTAGTCAGGTACATTCTTAGGCGTTTAATATGCGGTGTTGAGTCCATTTCGTTGAGCAAGGAGTAGCTCTTGTCTATTCCATATTTGGCTTAAGGAACTTTATGTGTGCTCATTTCAATCTCTGGTTTTATGCAGCACCGCAACTCACCTTTACCCTTAAGCAAGCATAAGTTGGTTTTCTAAATTTGAGACCCTGTTCTGTTCTGTAATTCAGTTCCTGTGTAGCCAAGTTTCCATTCCGTGTATTACTGATATCTTATGATGTTTCTTTTTCTGTGTGACTTATTTCAGTTAGAATCATCGTACCTGAATCCACTCATTATGCTGCTACGGGCCTGATGACATAGATTTCATTGCTGAGTTATACTGCATTGTACGTAAGTACCACAAGTTCTTTATCCATTTTTCACTTTCTGTGATATTGAACTTGTACGGTAAACGAGGTTCTTGTAATCGGAGGCGTCCCAAACTTTGGGGTGGCTGTGTCTTTTTGATTTTAATTTCCCTAAGCTATAGGACCATAAGTGGAATTGCCCTAGGCTCTGTTGCTTTGTTTTTTAGATGTTTCAGGAAACACCATACACTTCTCCTGAGTGTCTGTTGGCAATTTACATCCCGCCCATCAGCATAACAAGGCTCCCAGTTCTCCATGGCCTGTCCTGCCTTTCTGGATTTTACACTTTTTTCAGATGGCCCTTTTGACCGGGGAGAAGTGAGACTTCATTGTAGTGCAGATTTCCTTTGCAAGTTTGCTTGGTTGGCCAAAAAGGGCGTATGCGTTTTTTCCTGAATATATTCAGGAAAAAACGCATACGCCCTTTTTGGCCAAGTGCATCATTGTGGACGTTCTGCCTCTTTTCCTATGCTTTCAATGCAATTCCAGTCTACCTCCTGAAATCGGTTTCCTGCAATTCTGCCCCGCTTTCAAGTCCTCTTGGCAGCCTTACTTCAGTCTATTTTTGGACGATAGCTGTCATTTATAACTCTGCAGGTTTGTGAATTACAGTGCCCCTGAGCTCCTTTCTTCAACTCGCTTTCTTGTGACCTGGCCGCAACACCGCAGGATGTCTTCAGGCCCTAATCTGGTTCCGGCACGGCCCGCTGAGCCTTTGGTTATTTCCTCCTCCTGGTGGGAAATGAGAGTTAAATTTGCCCGTCCAGACACCTCCAGCTAGCCTCTCATTGGTTCTCACTATTCCTGTTCATCTTCCGCAGAAATTGCAAACTGGGCCAAACAGGAGGTTAAAGGCGCTGACTCTCCAAGTGGGGAGAGTGTTAGTAAAGCGTCTGGAATGTTGCACCCGAGTACCAGGGTACGAAAACTGAGACATATTTTAACACGTCTCCCGATCACATGGTTGATCATACTTGGGTTCCACATGCATGTTTTAGCTGAAGGAAGAATACCTTAAACCTGGGTAGTTGAAACCCGTGGAATGGGTACCATGCAATATGACTTCAAAGGGTCTTCATTTGCTCACCGAACCTCTCCAATCCTATCACTGCTGCGTTTATGACCCTGTACACATGCTTGATTCTCTTTCGGAGACATAGCAATCCATAGGTTTTAAGATACTTAGTAGTCAGGTACATTCTTAGGCGTTTAATATGCGGTGTTGAGTCCATTTCGTTGAGCAAGGCGTAGCTCTTGTCTATTCCATATTTGGCTTAAGGAACTTTATCTGTGCTCATTTCAATCTCTGGTTTTATGCAGCACCCCAACTCACCTTTCCCCTTAAGCAAGCATAAGTTGGTTTTCTAAATTTGAGACCCTGTTCTGTTCTGTAATTCAGTTCCTGTGTAGCCAAGTTTCCATTCCGTGTATTACTGATATCTTATGATGTTTCTTTTTCTGTGTGACTTATTTCAGTTAGAATCATCATACCTGAATCCACTCATTGTGCTGCTAAGGGCCTGATGACATAGATTTCATTGCTGAGTGATATTGCTTTGTAAGTAAATACCACCACTTCTTTATCCATTTTTCACTTTCTGCGATGTTGAACTTGTACTGTAAACGAGGTTCTTGTAAATAGAGCCGTTCCAAACTTTGGGGTGGCTGTGTCTTTTTGATTTTAATTTCCCTAAGCTATAGGACCATAAGTGGAAGTGCCCTAGGTTCTGTTGCTTTGTTTTTTAGATGTTTCAGGAAACACCATACACTTCTCCCGAGTGGTTGTTGGCAATTTACATCCCGCCCATCAGCATAACAAGGCTCCGAGTTCTCCATGGCCTGTCCTGCCTTTCTGGATTTTACACTTTTTTCAGATGGCCCTTTTGACCGGGGGGAAGTGAGACTTCATTGTAGTGCAGATTTCCTTTGCAAGCTTGCTTGGTTGGCCAAAAAGGGCGTATGCGTTTTTTCCTGAATATATTCAGGAAAAAACGCATACGCCCTTTTTGGCCAAGTGCATCATTGTGGACGTTCTGCCTCTTTTCCTATGCTTGAAATGCAATTCCTGTCTACCTCCTGAAATCGGTTTCCTGCAATTCTGCCCCGCTTTCAAGTCCTCTTGGCAGCCTTACTTCAGTCTATTTTTGGACGATAGCTGTCATTTATAACTCTGCAGTTTTGTGAATTACAGTGCCCCTGAGCTCCTTTCTTCAACTCGCTTTCTTGTGACCTGGCCGCAACACCGCAGGATGTCTTCAGGCCCTAATCTGGTTCTGGCACGCAACGCTGAGCCTTTGGTTAATTCCCCTTCCTGGTGGGAAATGAGAGTTAAATTTGCCCGTTCAGACACCTCCAGCTAGCCTCTCATTGGTTCTCGCTATTCCTGTTCATCTTCCGCAGAAATTGCAAACTGGGCCAAACAGGAGGTTAAAGGCACTGACTCTCCAAGTCGGGAGAGTGTTAGTAAAGCGTCTGGAATGTTGCACCCGAGTACCAGGGGAGGAAAACTGAGACATATTTGAACACGTCTCCCGTTCACATGGTTGATCATACTCTGGGTTCCACATGCATGTTTTAGCTGAAGGAAGAATACCTTAAACCTGGAGAGTTGAGACCCGTGTAATGGGTACCATGCAATATGACTTCAAAGGGTCTTCATTTGCTCACCGAACCTCTCCAATCCTATCACTGCTGCATTTATGCCCCTGTACACACGCTTGATTCTCTTTTGGAGACATAGCAATCCATAGGTTTTAAGATACTTACTAGTCAGGTACATTCTTAGGCGTTTAATATGCGGTGTTGAGTCCATTTCGTTGAGCAAGGAGTAGCTCTTGTCTATTCCATATTTGGCTTAAGGAACTTTATGTGTGCTCATTTCAATCTCTGGTTTTATGCAGCACCGCAACTCACCTTTACCCTTAAGCAAGCATAAGTTGGTTTTCTAAATTTGAGACCCTGTTCTGTTCTGTAATTCAGTTCCTGTGTAGCCAAGTTTCCATTCCGTGTATTACTGATATCTTATGATGTTTCTTTTTCTGTGTGACTTATTTCAGTTAGAATCATCGTACCTGAATCCACTCATTATGCTGCTACGGGCCTGATGACATAGATTTCATTGCTGAGTTATACTGCATTGTACGTAAGTACCACAAGTTCTTTATCCATTTTTCACTTTCTGTGATATTGAACTTGTACGGTAAACGAGGTTCTTGTAATCGGAGGCGTCCCAAACTTTGGGGTGGCTGTGTCTTTTTGATTTTAATTTCCCTAAGCTATAGGACCATAAGTGGAATTGCCCTAGGCTCTGTTGCTTTGTTTTTTAGATGTTTCAGGAAACACCATACACTTCTCCTGAGTGTCTGTTGGCAATTTACATCCCGCCCATCAGCATAACAAGGCTCCCAGTTCTCCATGGCCTGTCCTGCCTTTCTGGATTTTACACTTTTTTCAGATGGCCCTTTTGACCGGGGAGAAGTGAGACTTCATTGTAGTGCAGATTTCCTTTGCAAGTTTGCTTGGTTGGCCAAAAAGGGCGTATGCGTTTTTTCCTGAATATATTCAGGAAAAAACGCATACGCCCTTTTTGGCCAAGTGCATCATTGTGGACGTTCTGCCTCTTTTCCTATGCTTTCAATGCAATTCCAGTCTACCTCCTGAAATCGGTTTCCTGCAATTCTGCCCCGCTTTCAAGTCCTCTTGGCAGCCTTACTTCAGTCTATTTTTGGACGATAGCTGTCATTTATAACTCTGCAGGTTTGTGAATTACAGTGCCCCTGAGCTCCTTTCTTCAACTCGCTTTCTTGTGACCTGGCCGCAACACCGCAGGATGTCTTCAGGCCCTAATCTGGTTCCGGCACGGCCCGCTGAGCCTTTGGTTATTTCCTCCTCCTGGTGGGAAATGAGAGTTAAATTTGCCCGTCCAGACACCTCCAGCTAGCCTCTCATTGGTTCTCACTATTCCTGTTCATCTTCCGCAGAAATTGCAAACTGGGCCAAACAGGAGGTTAAAGGCGCTGACTCTCCAAGTGGGGAGAGTGTTAGTAAAGCGTCTGGAATGTTGCACCCGAGTACCAGGGTACGAAAACTGAGACATATTTTAACACGTCTCCCGATCACATGGTTGATCATACTTGGGTTCCACATGCATGTTTTAGCTGAAGGAAGAATACCTTAAACCTGGGTAGTTGAAACCCGTGGAATGGGTACCATGCAATATGACTTCAAAGGGTCTTCATTTGCTCACCGAACCTCTCCAATCCTATCACTGCTGCGTTTATGACCCTGTACACATGCTTGATTCTCTTTCGGAGACATAGCAATCCATAGGTTTTAAGATACTTAGTAGTCAGGTACATTCTTAGGCGTTTAATATGCGGTGTTGAGTCCATTTCGTTGAGCAAGGCGTAGCTCTTGTCTATTCCATATTTGGCTTAAGGAACTTTATCTGTGCTCATTTCAATCTCTGGTTTTATGCAGCACCCCAACTCACCTTTCCCCTTAAGCAAGCATAAGTTGGTTTTCTAAATTTGAGACCCTGTTCTGTTCTGTAATTCAGTTCCTGTGTAGCCAAGTTTCCATTCCGTGTATTACTGATATCTTATGATGTTTCTTTTTCTGTGTGACTTATTTCAGTTAGAATCATCATACCTGAATCCACTCATTGTGCTGCTAAGGGCCTGATGACATAGATTTCATTGCTGAGTGATATTGCTTTGTAAGTAAATACCACCACTTCTTTATCCATTTTTCACTTTCTGCGATGTTGAACTTGTACTGTAAACGAGGTTCTTGTAAATAGAGCCGTTCCAAACTTTGGGGTGGCTGTGTCTTTTTGATTTTAATTTCCCTAAGCTATAGGACCATAAGTGGAAGTGCCCTAGGTTCTGTTGCTTTGTTTTTTAGATGTTTCAGGAAACACCATACACTTCTCCCGAGTGGTTGTTGGCAATTTACATCCCGCCCATCAGCATAACAAGGCTCCGAGTTCTCCATGGCCTGTCCTGCCTTTCTGGATTTTACACTTTTTTCAGATGGCCCTTTTGACCGGGGGGAAGTGAGACTTCATTGTAGTGCAGATTTCCTTTGCAAGCTTGCTTGGTTGGCCAAAAAGGGCGTATGCGTTTTTTCCTGAATATATTCAGGAAAAAACGCATACGCCCTTTTTGGCCAAGTGCATCATTGTGGACGTTCTGCCTCTTTTCCTATGCTTGAAATGCAATTCCTGTCTACCTCCTGAAATCGGTTTCCTGCAATTCTGCCCCGCTTTCAAGTCCTCTTGGCAGCCTTACTTAATTATATTTTTGGACGATAGCTGTCATTTATAACTCTGCAGTTTTGTGAATTACAGTGCCCCTGAGCTCCTTTCTTCAACTCGCTTTCTTGTGACCTGGCCGCAACACCGCAGGATGTCTTCAGGCCCTAATCTGGTTCTGGCACGCAACGCTGAGCCTTTGGTTAATTCCCCTTCCTGGTGGGAAATGAGAGTTAAATTTGCCCGTTCAGACACCTCCAGCTAGCCTCTCATTGGTTCTCGCTATTCCTGTTCATCTTCCGCAGAAATTGCAAACTGGGCCAAACAGGAGGTTAAAGGCACTGACTCTCCAAGTCGGGAGAGTGTTAGTAAAGCGTCTGGAATGTTGCACCCGAGTACCAGGGGAGGAAAACTGAGACATATTTGAACACGTCTCCCGTTCACATGGTTGATCATACTCTGGGTTCCACATGCATGTTTTAGCTGAAGGAAGAATACCTTAAACCTGGAGAGTTGAGACCCGTGTAATGGGTACCATGCAATATGACTTCAAAGGGTCTTCATTTGCTCACCGAACCTCTCCAATCCTATCACTGCTGCATTTATGCCCCTGTACACATGCTTGATTCTCTTTCGGAGACATAGCAATCCATAGGTTTTAAGATACTTACTAGTCAGGTACATTCTTAGGCGTTTAATATGGGGTGTTGAGTCCATTTCGTTGAGCAAGGAGTAGCTCTTGTCTATTCCATATTTGACTTAAGGAACTTTATCTGTGCTCATTTCAATGTCTGGTTTTATGCAGCACCCCAACTCACCTTTCCCCTTAAGCAAGCATAAGTTGGTTTTCTAAATTTGAGACCCTGTTCTGTTTTGGAATGCAGTTACTGTGTAGCCAAGTTTACATTCTGTGTATCAGTGATAACTTATGATGTTTCTTTTTCTGTGTGACTTATTTCAGTTAGAATCATCGTACCTGAATCCACTCATTATGCTGCTACGGGCCTGATGACATAGATTTCATTGCTGAGTGATACTGCATTGTACGTAAGTACCACAAGTTCTTTATCCATTTTTCACTTTCTGTGATATTGAACTTGTACGGTAAATGAGGTTCTTGTAAACGGAGGCGTCCCAAACTTTGGGGTGGCTGTGTCTTTTTGATTTTAATATCCCTAAGCTATAGGACCATAAGTGGAAGCGCCCTAGGCTCTGTTGCTTTGTTTTTTAGATGTTTCAGGAAACACCATACACTTCTCCTGAGTGTCTGTTGGCAATTTACATCCCGCCCATCAGCATAACAAGGCTGCCAGTTCTCCATGGCCTGTCCTGCCTTTCTGGATTTTACACTTTTTTCAGATGGCCCTTTTGACCGGGGAGAAGTGAGACTTCATTGTAGTGCAGATTTCCTTTGCAAGCTTGCTTGGTTGGCCAAAAAGGGCGTATGCGTTTTTTCCTGAATATATTCAGGAAAAAACGCATACGCCCTTTTTGGCCAAGTGTATCATTGTGGACGTTCTGCCTCTTTTCCTATGCTTTCAATGCAATTCCAGTCTACCTCCTGAAATCGGTTTCCTGCGATTCTGCCCCGCTTTCAAGTCCTCTTGGCAGCCTTACTTCAGTATATTTTTGGACGATAGCTGTCATTTATAACTCTGCAGTTTTGTGAATTACAGTGCCCCTGAGCTCCTTTCTTCAACTCGCTTTCTTGTGACCTGACCGCAACACCGCAGGATGTCTTCAGGCCCTAATCTGGTTGTGGCACGGAAAGCTGAGCCTTTGGTTAATTCCTCTTCCTGGTGGGAAATGAGAGTTAAATTTGCCCATCCAGACACCTCCAGCTAGTCTCTCATTGATTCTCGCTATTCCTGTTCATCTTCCACAGAAATTGCAAACTGGGCCAAACAGGAGGTTAAAGGGACTGACTCTCCAAGTGGGGAGAGTGTTAGTAAAGCGTCTGGAATGTTGCACCCGAGTACCAGGGTACGAAAACTGAGACATATTTGAACACGTCTCCCGATGACATGGTTGATCATACTCTAGGTTCCACATGCATGTTTTAGCTGAAGGAAGAATACCTTAAACCTGGGTAGTTGAAACCCGTGGAATGGGTACCATGCAATATGACTTCAAAGGGTCTTCATTTGCTCACGAACCTCTCCAATCCTATCACTGCTGCGTTTATGCCCCTGTACACATGCTTGATTCTCTTTTGGAGACATAGCAATCCATAGGTTTTAAGATACTTACTAGTCAGGTACATACTTAGGCGTTTAATATGCGGTGTTGAGTCCATTTCGTTGAGCAAGGAGTAGCTCTTGTCTATTCCATATTTGGCTTAAGGAACTTTATCTGTGCTCATTTCAATCTCTGGTTTTATGCAGCACCCCAACTCACCTTTCCCCTTAAGCAAGCATAAGTTGGTTTTCTAAATTTGAGACCCTGTTCTGTTCTGTAATTCAGTTCCTGTGTAGCCAAGTTTACATTCCGTGTATTACTGATATCTTATGATGTTTCTTTTTCTGTGTGACTTATTTCAGTTAGAATCATCATACCTGAATCCACTCATTGTGCTGCTAAGGGCCTGATGACATAGATTTCATTGCTGAGTGATATTGCTTTGTAAGTAAATACCACAACTTCTTTATCCATTTTTCCCTTTCTGCGATGTTGAAGTTGTACTGTAAACGAGGTTCTTGTAAACAGAGGCGTCCCAAACTTTGGGGTGGCTGTGTCTTTTTGATTTTAATTTCCCTAAGCTATAGGACCATAAGTGGCAGTGCCCTAGGCTCTGTTGCTTTGTTTTTTAGATGTTTCAGGAAACACCATACACTTCTCCCGAGTGTCTGTTGGCAATTTACATCCCGCCCATCAGCATAACAAGGCTCCCAGTTCTCCATGGCCTGTCCTGCCTTTCTGGATTTTACACTTTTTTCAGATGGCCCTTTTGACCAGGGGAAAGTGAGACTTCATTGTAGTGCAGATTTCCTTTGCAAGCTTGCTTGGTTGGCCAAAAAGGGCGTATGCGTTTTTTCCTGAATATATTCAGGAAAAAACGCATACGCCCTTTTTGGCCAAGTGCATCATTGTGGACGTTCTGCCTCTTTTCCTATGCTTTCAATGCAATTCCAGTCTACCTCCTGAAATCGGTTTCCTGCAATTCTGCCCCGCTTTCAAGTCCTCTTGGCAGCCTTACTTCAGTCTATTTTTGGACGATAGCTGTCATTTATAACTCTGCAGGTTTGTGAATTACAGTGCCCCTGAGCTCCTTTCTTCAACTCGCTTTCTTGTGACCTGGCTGCAACACCGCAGGATGGCTTCAGGCCCTAATCTGGTTCTGGCATGGCACGCTGAGCCTTTGGTTAATTCCTCTTCCTGGTAGGAAATGAGAGTTAAATTTGCCCGTCCAGACACCTCCAGCTAGTCTCCATTGGTTCTCGCTATTCCTGTTCATCTTCCGCAGAAATTGCAAACTGGGCCAAACAGGAGGTTAAAGGGACTGACTCTCCAAGTCGGGAGAGTGTTAGTAAAGCGTCTGGAATGTTGCACCCGAGTACCAGGGTACGAAAACTGAGACATATTTGAACACGTCTCCCGATCACATGGTTGATCATACTCTAGGTTCCACATGCATGTTTTAGCTGAAGGAAGAATACCTTAAACCTGGAGAGTTAAGACCCGTGTCATGGGTACCATGCAATATGACTTCAAAGGGTCTTCATTTGCTCACCGAACCTCTCCAATCCTATCACTGCTGCGTTTATGCCCCTGTACACACGCTTGATTCTCTTTTGGAGACATAGCAATCCATAGGTTTTAAGATACTTACTAGTCAGGTACATTCTTAGGCGTTTAATATGCGGTGTTGAGTCCATTTCGTTGAGCAAGGAGTAGCTCTTGTCTATTCCATATTTGGCTTAAGGAACTTTATCTGTGCTCATTTCAATCTCTGGTTTTATGCAGCACCCCAACTCACCTTTCCCCTTAAGCAAGCATAAGTTGGTTTTCTAAATTTGAGACCCTGTTCTGTTCTGTAATTCAGTTCCTGTGTAGCCAAGTTTACATTCCGTGTATTACTGATATCTTATGATGTTTCTTTTTCTGTGTGACTTATTTCAGTTAGAATCATCATACCTGAATCCACTCATTGTGCTGCTAAGGGCCTGATGACATAGATTTCATTGCTGAGTGATATTGCTTTGTAAGTAAATACCACAACTTCTTTATCCATTTTTCACTTTCTGCGATGTTGAACTTGTACTGTAAACGAGGTTCTTGTAAACAGAGCCGTTCCAAACTTTGGGGTGGCTGTGTGTTTTTGATTTTAATTTCCCTAAGCTATAGGACCATAAGTGGAAGTGCCCTAGGTTCTGTTGCTTTGTTTTTTAGATGTTTCAGGAAACACCATACACTTCTCCCGAGTGGTTGTTGGCAATTTACATCCCGCCCATCAGCATAACAAGGCTCCCAGTTCTCCATGGCCTGTCCTGCCTTTCTGGATTTTACACTTTTTTCAGATGGCCCTTTTGACCGGGGGGAAGTGAGACTTCATTGTAGTGCAGATTTCCTTTGCAAGCTTGCTTGGTTGGCCAAAAAGGGCGTATGCGTTTTTTCCTGAATATATTCAGGAAAAAACGCATACGCTCTTTTTGGCCAAGTGCATCATTGTGGACGTTCTGCCTCTTTTCCTATGCTTTCAATGCAATTCCAGTCTACCTCCTGAAATCGGTTTCCTGCAATTCTGCCCCGCTTTCAAGTCCTCTTGGCAGCCTTACTTCAGTCTATTTTTGGACGATAGCTGTCATTTATAACTCTGCAGGTTTGTGAATTACAGTGCCCCTGAGCTCCTTTCTTCAACTCGCTATCTTGTGACCTGGCCGCAACACCGCAGGATGGCTTCAGGCCCTAATCTGGTTCCGGCTCGGCATGCTGAACCTTTGGTTAATTCCTCTTCCTGGTGGGAAATGAGAGTTAAATTTGCCCGTCCAGACACCTCCAGCTAGCCTCTCATTGGTTCTCGCTATTCCTGTTCATCTTCCGCAGAAATTGCAAACTTGGCCAAACAGGAGGTTAAAGGGACTGACTCTCCAAGTGGGGAGAGTGTTAGTAAAGCGTCTGGAATGTTGCACCCGAGTACCAGGGGAGGAAAACTGAGACATATTTGAACACGTCTCCCGTTCACATGGTTGATCATACTCTGGGTTCCACATGCATGTTTTAGCTGAAGGAAGAATACCTTAAACCTGGAGAGTTGAGACCCGTGTCATGGGTACCATGCAATATGACTTCAAAGGGTCTTCATTTGCTCACCGAACCTCTCCAATCCTATCACTGCTGCGTTTATGCCCCTGTACACACGCTTGATTCTCTTTTGGAGACATAGCAATCCATAGGTTTTAAGATACTTACTAGTCAGGTACATTCTTAGGCGTTTAATATGCGGTGTTGAGTCCATTTCGTTGAGCAAGGAGTAGCTCTTGTCTATTCCATATTTGGCTTAAGGAACTTTATCTGTGCTCATTTCAATCTCTGGTTTTATGCAGCACCCCAACTCACCTTTCCCCTTAAGCAAGCATAAGTTGGTTTTCTAAATTTGAGACCCTGTTCTGTTTTGGAATGCAGTTCCTGTGTAGCCAAGTTTACATTCCGTGTATTAGTGATATCTTATGATGTTTCTTTTTCTGTGTGACTTATTTCAGTTAGAATCATCGTACCTGAATCCACTCATTATGCTGCTATGGGCCTGATGACATAGATTTCATTGCTGAGTGATACTGCATTGTACGTAAGTACCACAAGTTCTTTATCCATTTTTCACTTTCTGTGATATTGAACTTGTACGGTAAACGGTTTTCTTGTAAACGGAGGCATCCCAAACTTTGGGGTGGCTGTGTCTTTTTGATTTTAATTTCCCTAAGCTATAGGACCATAAGTGGAAGTGCCCTAGGCTCTGTTGCTTTGTTTTTTAGATGTTTCAGGAAACACCATACACTTCTCCTGAGTGTCTGTTGGCAATTTACATCCCTCCCATCAGCATAACAAGGCTCCCAGTTCTCAATGGCCTTTTGCCTTTCTGGATTTTACACTTTTTTCAGATGGCCCTTTTGACCGGTGGGAAGTGAGACTTCATTGTAGTGCAGATTTCCTTTGCAAGCTTGCTTGGTTGGCCAAAAAGGGCGTATGCGTTTTTTCCTGAATATATTCAGGAAAAAACGCATACGCCCTTTTTGGCCAAGTGCATCATTGTGGACGTTCTGCCTCTTTTCCTATGCTTTCAATGCAATTGCAGTCTACCTCCTGAAATCGGTTTCCTGCAATTCTGCCCCGCTTTCGAGTCCTCTTGGCAGCCTTACTTCAGTCTACTTTTGGACGATAGCTCTCATTTATAACTCTGCAGGTTTGTGAATTACAGTGCCCCTGAGCTCCGTTCTTCAACTCGCTTTCTTGTGACCTGGCTGCAGCACCGCAGGATGGCTTCAGGCCCTAATCTGGTTCTGGCACGGCACGCTGAGCCTTTGGTTATTTCCTCTTCCTGGTGGGAAATGAGAGTTAAATTTGCCCGTCCAGACACCTCCAGCTAGCCTCTCATTGGTTCTCGCTATTCCTGTTCATCTTCCGCAGAAATTGCAAACTGGGCCAAACAGGAGGTTAAAGGCGCTGACTCTCCAAGTGGGGAGAGTGTTAGTAAAGCGTCTGGAATGTTGCACCCGAGTACCAGGGTACGAAATCTGAGACATATTTGAACACGTCTCCCAATCAAATGGTTGATCATACTCTAGGTTCCACATGCATGTTTTAGCTGAAGGAAGAATACCTTAAACCTGGGTAGTTGAAACCCGTGGAATGGGTACCATGCAATATGACTTCAAAGGGTCTTCATTTGCTCACCGAACCTCTCCAATCCTATCACTGCTGCGTTTATGACCCTGTACACATGCTTGATTCTCTTTCGGAGACATAGCAATCTATAGGTTTTAAGATACTTACTAGTCAGGTACATTCTTAGGCGTTTAATATGGGGTGTTGAGTCCATTTCGTTGAGCAAGGAGTAGCTCTTGTCTATTCCATATTTGGCTTAAGGAACTTTATCTGTGCTCATTTCAATCTCTGGTTTTATGCAGCACCCCAACTCACCTTTACCCTTAAGCAAGCATAAGTTGGTTTTCTAAATTTGAGACCCTGTTCTGTTTTGTAATTCAGTTCCTCTGTCGCCAAGTTTACATTCCATGTATTAGTGATATTTTTTGATGTTTCTTTTTCTGTGTGACTTATTTCAGTTAGAATCACCATACCCGAATCCACTCATTGTGCTGCTACTGGCGTGGTGACATAGATTTCATTGCTGAATGATATTGCATTGTACGTGAGTACCACAACTTCCTTATCCATTTTTCACTTTCTGTGATATTGAAATTGTGCGGTAAACGAGGTTCTTGTAAACAGAGGCGTCCCAAACTTTGGGGTGGCTGTGTCTTTTTGATTTTAATTTCCCTAAGCTATAGGACCATAAGTGGAAGTGCACTAGGCTCTGTTGCTTTGGTTTTTAGATGTTTCAGCAAACACCATACACTTATCCGGAGTGGCTGTTGGCCATTTACATCCCGCCCATCAGCATAACAAGGCTCCCAGTTCTCCATGGCCTGTCCTGCCTTTCTGGATTTTACACTTTTTCAGATGGCCCTTTTGACCGGGGGGAAGTGAGACTTCATTGTAGTGCAGATTTCCTTTGCAAGCTTGCTTGGTTGGCCAAAAAGGGCGTATGCGTTTTTTCCTGAATATATTCAGGAAAAAACGCATACGCCCTTTTTGGCCAAGTGCATCATTGTGGACGTTCTTCCTCTTTTCCTATGCCTGAAATGCAATTCCAGTCTACCTCCTGAAATCGGTTTCCTGCAATTCTGCCCCGCTTTCAAGTCCTCTTGGCAGTCTTACTTCAGTATATTTTTGGATGATAGCTGTCATTTATAACTCTGCAGGTTTGTGAATTACAGTGCCCCTGAGCTCCTTTCTTCAACTCGCTTTCTTTTGAGCTGGCCGCAACACCGCAGGATGGCTTCAGGCCCTAATCTGGTTCCGGTACGGCATGCTGAGCCTTTGGTTATTTCCTCTTCCTGGTGGGAAATGAGAGTTAAATTTGCCCGTCCAGACACCTCCAGCTAGCCTCTCATTTGTTCTCGCTATTCCTGTTCATCTTCCGCAGAAATTGCAAACTGGGCCAAACAGGAGGTTAAAGGCGCTGACTGTCCAAGTGGGGAGAGTGTTAGTAAAGCGTCTGGAATGTTGCACCCGAGTACCAGGGGAGGAAAACTGAGACATATTTGAACACGTCTCCCGATCACATGGTTGATCATACTCTGGGTTCCACATGCATGTTTTAGCTGAAGGAAGAATACCTAAAACCTGGGTAGTTGAAACCCGTGGAATAGGTACCATGCAATATGACTTCAAAGGGTCTTCATTTGCTCACCGAACCTCTCCAATCCTATCACTGCTGCGTTTATGCCCCTGTACACATGCTTGATTCTCTTTCGGAGACATAGCAATCTATAGGTTTTAAGATACTTACTAGTCAGGTACATTCTTAGGCGTTTAATATGCGGTGTTGAGTCCATTTCGTTGAGCAAGGAGTAGCTCTTGTCTATTCCATATTTGGCTTAAGGAACTTTATCTGTGCTCATTTGAATCTCTGGTTTTATACAGCACCCCAACTCACCTTTCCCCTTAAGCAAGCATAAGTTGGTTTTCTAAATTTGAGACCCTGTTCTGTTCTGTAATTCAGTTCCTGTGTAGCCAAGTTTACATTCCGTGTATTACTGATATCTTATGATGTTTCTTTTTCTGTGTGACTTATTTCAGTTAGAATCATCATACCTGAATCCACTCATTGTGCTGCTAAGGGCCTGATGACACAGATTTCATTGCTGAGTGATATTGCTTTGTAAGTAAATACCACAACTTCTTTATCCATTTTTCACTTTCTGCGATGTTGAACTTGTACTGTAAACGAGGTTCTTGTAAACAGAGCCGTTCCAAACTTTGGGGTGGCTGTGTCTTTTTGATTTTAATTTCCCTAAGCTATAGGACCATAAGTGGCAGTGCCCTAGGTTCTGTTGCTTTGTTTTTTAGATGTTTCAGGAAACACCATACACTTCTCCCGAGTGGTTGTTGGCAATTTACATCCCGCCCATCAGCATAA
This sequence comes from Stenella coeruleoalba, assembly GCF_951394435.1. NCBI lineage: Eukaryota > Metazoa > Chordata > Mammalia > Artiodactyla > Delphinidae > Stenella > Stenella coeruleoalba. The sequence goes on along the minus strand of NC_137151.1, from coordinate 32,961,607 downwards.
CAAGGCTCCCAGTTCTCCATGGCCTGTCCTGCCTTTCTGGATTTTACACTTTTTTCAGATGGCCCTTTTGACCGGGGGGAAGTGAGACTTCATTGTAGTGCAGATTTCCTTTGCAAGCTTGCTTGGTTGGCCAAAAAGGGCGTATGCGTTTTTTCCTGAATATATTCAGGAAAAAACGCATACGCCCTTTTTGGCCAAGTGCATCATTGTGGACGTTCTGCCTCTTTTCCTATGCTTTCAATGCAATTCCAGTCTACCTCCTGAAATCGGTTTCCTGCAATTCTGCCCCGCTTTCAAGTCCTCTTGGCAGCCTTACTTCAGTCTATTTTTGGACGATAGCTGTCATTTATAACTCTGCAGGTTTGTGAATTACAGTGCCCCTGAGCTCCTTTCTTCAACTCGCTTTCTTGTGACCTGGCCGCAACACTGCAGGATGGCTTCAGGCCCTAATCTGGATCCGGCCCGGCATGCTGAGCCTTTGCTTAATTCCTCTTCCTGGTGGGAAATGAGAGTTAAATTTGCCCGTCCAGACACCTCCAGCTAGCCTCTAATTGGTTCTCGCTATTCCTGTTCATCTTCCGCAGAAATTGCAAACTGGGCCAAACAGGAGGTTAAAGGGACTGACTCTCCAAGTGGGGAGAGTGTTAGTAAAGCGTCTGGAATGTTGCACCCGAGTACCAGGGGAGGAAAACTGAGACATATTTGAACACGTCTCCCGTTCACATGGTTGATCATACTTGGGTTCCACATGCATGTTTTAGCTGAAGGAAGAATACCTTAAACCTGGAGAGTTGAGACCCGTGGAATGGGTACCATGCAATATGACTTCAAAGGGTCTTCATTTGCTCACCGAACCTCTCCAATCCTATCACTGCTGCGTTTATGCCCCTGTACACATGCTTGATTCTCTTTTGGAGACATAGCAATCCATAGGTTTTACGATACTTACTAGTCAGGTACATTCTTAGGCGTTTAATATGCGGTGTTGAGTCCATTTCGTTGAGCAAGGAGTAGCTCTTGTCTATTCCATATTTGACTTAAGGAACTTTATCTGTGCTCATTTCAATCTCTGGTTTTATGCAGCACCCCAACTCACCTTTACCCTTAAGCAAGCATAAGTTGGTTTTCTAAATTTGAGACCCTGTTCTGTTCTGTAATTCAGTTCCTGTGTAGCCAAGTTTACATTCCGTGTATTACTGATATCTTATGATGTTTCTTTTTCTGTGTGACTTATTTCAGTTAGAATCATCATACCTGAATCCACTCATTGTGATGCTAAGGGCCTGATGACATAGATTTCATTGCTGAGTGATATTGCTTTGTAAGTAAATACCACAACTTCTTTATCCATTTTTCACTTTCTGCGATGTTGAACTTGTACTGTAAACGAGGTTCTTGTAAACAGAGGTGTCCCAAACTTTGGGGTGGCTGTGTCTTTTTGATTTTAATTTCCCTAAGCTATAAGACCATAAGTGGCAGTGCCCTAGGCTCTGTTGCTTTGTTTTTTAGATGTTTCAGGAAACACCATACACTTCTCCCGAGTGTCTGTTGGCAATTTACATCCCGCCCATCAGCATAACAAGGCTCCCAGTTCTCCATGGCCTGTCCTGCCTTTCTGGATTTTACACTTTTTTCAGATGGCCCTTTTGACCGGGGGGAAGTGAGACTTCATTGTAGTGCAGATTTCCTTTGCAAGCTTGCTTGGTTGGCCAAAAAGGGCGTATGCGTTTTTTCCTGAATATATTCAGGAAAAAACGCATACGCCCTTTTTGGCCAAGTGCATCATTGTGGACGTTCTGCCTCTTTTCCTATGCTTTCAATGCAATTCCAGTCTACCTCCTGAAATCGGTTTCCTGCAATTCTGCCCCGCTTTCAAGTCCTCTTGGCAGCCTTACTTCAGTCTATTTTTGGACGATAGCTGTCATTTATAACTCTGCAGGTTTGTGAATTACAGTGCCCCTGAGCTCCTTTCTTCAACTCGCTTTCTTGTGACCTGGCCGCAACACCGCAGGATGGCTTCAGGCCCTAATCTGGTTCCGGCACGGAATGCTGAGCCTTTGGTTAATTCCTCTTCCTGGTGGGAAATGAGAGTTAAATTTGCCCGTCCAGACACCTCCAGCTAGCCTCTCATTGGTTCTCGCTATTCCAGTTCATCTTCCGCAGAAATTGCAAACTGGGCCAAACAGGAGGTTAAAGGGACTGACTCTCCAAGTGGGGAGAGTGTTAGTAAAGCGTCTGGAATGTTGCACCCGAGTACCAGGGGAGGAAAACTGAGACATATTTGAACACGTCTCCCGATCACATGGTTGATCATACTCTAGGTTCCACATGCATGTTTTAGCTGAAGGAAGAATACCTTAAACCTGGGTAGTTGAAACCCGTGGAATGGGTACCATGCAATATGACTTCAAAGGGTCTTCATTTGCTCACCGAACCTCTCCAATCCTATCACTGCTGCGTTTATGCCCCTGTACACATGCTTTATTCTCTTTCGGAGACATAGCAATCCATAGGTTTTAAGATACTTACTAGTCAGGTACATTCTTAGGCGTTTAAATTGCGGTGTTGAGTCCATTTCGTTGAGCAAGGAGTAGCTCTTGTCTATTCCATATTTGGCTTAAGGAACTTTATCTGTGCTCATTTCAGTCTCTGGTTTTATGCTGCACCCTAACTCACCTTTACCCTTAAGCAAGAATAAGTTGGTTTTCTAAATTTGAGAACCTGTTCTGTTCTGTAATTCAGTTCCTGTGTAGCCAAGTTTACATTCCGTGTATTACTGATATCTTATGATGTTTCTTTTTCTGTGTGACTTATTTCAGTTAGAATCATCATACCTGAATCCACTCATTATGCTGCTAAGGGCCTGATGACACAGATTTCATTGCTGAGTGATATTGCTTTGTAAGTAAATACCACAACTTCTTTATCCATTTTTCACTTTCTGCGATGTTGAACTTGTACTGTAAACGAGGTTCTTGTAAACAGAGCCGTTCCAAACTTTGGGGTGGCTGTGTCTTTTTGATTTTAATTTCCCTAAGCTATAGGACCATAAGTGGAAGTGCCCTAGGTTCTGTTGCTTTGTTTTTTAGATGTTTCAGGAAACACCATACACTTCTCCCGAGTGGTTGTTGGCAATTTACATCCCGCCCATCAGCATAACAAGGCTCCCAGTTCTCCATGGCCTGTCCTGCCTTTCTGGATTTTACACTTTTTTCAGATGGCCCTTTTGACCGGTGGGAAGTGAGACTTCATTGTAGTGCAGATTTCCTTTGCAAGCTTGCTTGGTTGGCCAAAAAGGGCGTATGCGTTTTTTCCTGAATATATTCAGGAAAAAACGCATACGCCCTTTTTGGCCAAGTGCATCATTGTGGACGTTCTGCCTCTTTTCCTATGCTTTCAATGCAATTCCAGTCTACCTCCTGAAATCGGTTTCCTGCAATTCTGCCCCGCTTTCAAGTCCTCTTGGCAGCCTTACTTCAGTCTATTTTTGGACGATAGCTGTCATTTATAACTCTGCAGGTTTGAGAATTACAGTGCCCCTGAGCTCCTTTCTTCAACTCGCTTTCTTTTGAGCTGGCTGCAACACCGCAGGATGGCTTCAGGCCCTAGTCTGGTTCCGGCACGGCACGCTGAGCCTTTGGTTATTTCCTGTTCCTGGTGGGAAATGAGAGTTAAATTTGCCCGTCCAGACACCTCCAGCTAGTCTCTCATTGGTTCTCGCTATTCCTGTTCATCTTCCGCAGAAATTGCAAACTGGGCCAAACAGGAGGTTAAAGGCGCTGACTCTCCAAGTGGGGAGAGTGTTAGTAAAGCGTCTGGAATGTTGCACCCGAGTACCAGGGGAGGAAAACTGAGACATATTTGAACACGTCTCCCGTTCACATGGTTGATCATACTTGGGTTCCACATGCATGTTTTAGCTGAAGGAAAAATACCTTAAACCTGGAGAGTTGAGACCCGTGGAATGGGTACCATGCAATATGACTTCAAAGGGTCTTCATTTGCTCACCGAACCTCTCCAATCCTATCACTGCTGCGTTTATGCCCCTGTACACATGCTTGATTCTCTTTCGGAGACATAGCAATCCATAGGTTTTAAGATACTTACTAGTCAGGTACATTCTTAGGCGTTTAATATGCGGTGTTGAGTCCATTTCGTTGAGCAAGGAGTAGCTCTTGTCTATTCCATATTTGACTTAAGGAACTTTATCTGTGCTCATTTCAATCTCTGGTTTTATGCAGCACCCCAACTCACCTTTACCCTTAAGCAAGCATAAGTTGGTTTTCTAAATTTGAGACCCTGTTCTGTTCTGTAATTCAGTTCCTGTGTAGCCAAGTTTACATTCCGTGTGTTACTGATATCTTATGATGTTTCTTTTTCTGTGTGACTTATTTCAGTTAGAATCATCATACCTGAATCCACTCATTGTGCTGCTAAGGGCCTGATGACATAGATTTCATTGCTGAGTGATATTGCTTTGTAAGTGAATACCACAACTTCTTTATCCATTTTTCACTTTCTGCGATGTTGAACTTGTATTGTAAACGAGGTTCTTGTAAACAGAGCCGTTCCAAACTTTGGGGTGGCTGTGTCTTTTTGATTTTAATTTCCCTAAGCTATAGGACCATAAGTGGAAGTGCCCTAGGTTCTGTTGCTTTGTTTTTTAGATGTTTCAGGAAACACCATACACTTCTCCCGAGTGGTTGTTGGCAATTTACATCCCGCCCATCAGCATAACAGGGCTCCCAGTTCTCCATGGCCTGTCCTGCCTTTCTGGATTTTACACTTTTTTCAGATGGCCCTTTTGACCGGGGGGAAGTGAGACTTCATTGTAGTGCAGATTTCCTTTGCAAGCTTGCTTGGTTGGCCAAAAAGGGCGTATGCGTTTTTTCCTGAATATATTCAGGAAAAAACGCATACGCCCTTTTTGGCCATGTGCATCATTGTGGACGTTCTGCCTCTTTTCCTATGCTTTCAATGCAATTCCAGTCTACCTCCTGAAATCGGTTTCCTGCAATTCTGCCCCGCTTTCAAGTCCTCTTGGCAGCCTTACTTCAGTCTATTTTTGGACGATAGCTGTCATTTATAACTCTGCAGGTTTGAGAATTACAGTGCCCCTGAGCTCCTTTCTTCAACTTGCTTTCTTGTGACCTGGCCGCAACACCGCAGGATGGCTTCAGGCCCTAATCTGGTTCCGGCACGGCACACTGAGCCTTTGGTTATTTCCTCTTCCTGGTGGGAAATGAGAGTTAAATTTGCCCGTCCAGACACCTCCAGCTTGTCTCTCATTGGTTCTCGCTATTCCTGTTCATCTTCCGCAGAAATTGCATACTGGGCCAAACAGGAGGTTAAAGGCGCTGACTCTCCAAGTGGGGAGAGTGTTAGTAAAGCGTCTGGAATGTTGCACCCGAGTACCAGGGGAGGAAAACTGAGACATATTTGAACACGTCTCCCGTTCACATGGTTGATCATACTTGGGTTCCACATGCATGTTTTAGCTGAAGGAAGAATACCTTAAACCTGGAGAGTTGAGTCCCGTGGAATGGGTACCATGCAATATGACTTCAAAGGGTCTTCATTTGCTCACCGAACCTCTCCAATCCTATCACTGCTGCGTTTATGCCCCTGTACACATGCTTGATTCTCTTTCGGAGACATAGCAATCCATAGGTTTTAAGATACTTACTAGTCAGGTACATTCTTAGGCGTTTAATATGCGGTGTTGAGTCCATTTCGTTGAGCAAGGAGTAGCTCTTGTCTATTCCATATTTGACTTAAGGAACTTTATCTGTGCTCATTTCAATCTCTGGTTTATGCAGCACCCCAACTCACCTTTACCCTTAAGCAAGCATAAGTTGGTTTTCTAAATTTGAGACCCTGTTCTGTTCTGTAATTCAGTTCCTGTGTAGCCAAGTTTACATTCCGTGTATTACTGATATCTTATGATGTTTCTTTTTCTGTGTGACTTATTTCAGTTAGAATCATCATACCTGAATCCACTCATTGTGCTGCTAAGGGCCTGATGACATAGAATTCATTGCTGAGTGATATTGCTTTGTAAGTGAATACCACAACTTCTTTATCCATTTTTCACTTTCTGCGATGTTGAACTTGTACTGTAAACGAGGTTCTTGTAAACAGAACCGTTCCAAACTTTGGGGTGGCTGTGTCTTTTTGATTTTAATTTCCCTAAGCTATAGGACCATAAGTGGAAGTGCCCTAGGTTCTGTTGCTTTGTCTTTTAGATGTTTCAGGAAACACCATACACTTCTCCCGAGTGGTTGTTGGCAATTTACATCCCGCCCATCAGCATAACAAGGCTCCCAGTTCTCCATGGCCTGTCCTGCCTTTCTGGATTTTACACTTTTTTCAGATGGCCCTTTTGACCGGGGGGAAGTGAGACTTCATTGTAGTGCAGATTTCCTTTGCAAGCTTGCTTGGTTGGCCAAAAAGGGCGTATGCGTTTTTTCCTGAATATATTCAGGAAAAAACGCATACGCCCTTTTTGGCCAAGTGCATCATTGTGGACGTTCTGCCTCTTTTCCTATGCTTTCAGTGCAATTCCAGTCTACCTCTTGAAATCGATTTCTTGCAATTCTGCCCCGCTTTCAAGTCCTCTTGGCAGCCTTACTTCAGTCTATTTTTGGACGATAGCTGTCATTTATAACTCTGCAGGTTTGAGAATTACAGTGCCCCTGAGCTCCTTTCTTCAACTTGCTTTCTTGTGACCTGGCCGCAACACCGCAGGATGGCTTCAGGCCCTAATCTGGTTCCGGCACGGCACGCTGAGCCTTTGGTTATTTCCTCTTCCTGGTGGGAAATGAGAGTTAAATTTGCCCGTCCAGACACCTCCAGCTAGTCTCTCATTGGTTCTCGCTATTCCTGTTCATCTTCCGCAGAAATTGCAAACTGGGCCAAACAGGATGTTAAAGGCGCTGACTCTCCAAGTGGGGAGAGTGTTAGTAAAGCGTCTGGAATGTTGCACCCGAGTACCAGGGGAGGAAAACTGAGACATATTTGAACACGTCTCCCGTTCACATGGTTGATCATACTTGGGTTCCACATGCATGTTTTAGCTGAAGGAAGAATACCTTAAACCTGGAGAGTTAAGACCCGTGTAATGGGTACCATGCAATATGACTTCAAAGGGTCTTCATTTGCTCACCGAACCTCTCCAATCCTATCACTGCTGCGTTTATGCCCCTGTACACATGCTTGATTCTCTTTCGGAGACATAGCAATCCATAGGTTTTAAGATACTTACTAGTCAGGCACATTCTTAGGCGTTTAATATGCGGTGTTGAGTCCATTTCGTTGAGCAAGGAGTAGCTCTTGTCTATTCCATATTTGACTTAAGGAACTTTATCTGTGCTCATTTCAATCTCTGGTTTTATGCAGCACCCCAACTCACCTTTACCCTTAAGCAAGCATAGTTGGTTTTCTAAATTTGAGACCCTGTTCTGTTCTGTAATTCAGTTCCTGTGTAGCCAAGTTTACATTCCGTGTATTACTGATATCTTATGATGTTTCTTTTTCTGTGTGACTTACTTCAGTTAGAATCATCATACCTGAATCCACTCATTGTGCTGCTAAGGGCCTGATGACACAGATTTCATTGCTGAGTGATATTGCTTTGTAAGTAAATACCACAACTTCTTTATCCATTTTTCACTTTCTGCGATGTTGAACTTGTACTGTAAACGAGGTTCTTGTAAACAGAGGCGTCCCAAACTTTGGGGTGGCTGTGTCTTTTTGATTTTAATTTCCCTAAGCTATAGGACCATAAGTGGAAGTGCCCTAGGTTCTGTTGCTTTGTTTTTTAGATGTTTCAGGAAACACCATACACTTCTCCCGAGTGTCTGTTGGCAAATTACATCCCGCCCATCAGCATAACAAGGCTCCCAGTTCTCCATGGCCTGTCCTGCCTTTCTGGATTTTACACTTTTTTCAGATGGCCCTTTTGACCGGGGGGAAGTGAGACTTCATTGTAGTGCAGATTTCCTTTGCAAGCTTGCTTGGTTGGCCAAAAAGGGCGTATGCGTTTTTTCCTGAATATATTCAGGAAAAAACGCATACGCCCTTTTTGGCCAAGTGCATCATTGTGGACGTTCTGCCTCTTTTCCTATGCTTTCAATGCAATTCCAGTCTAACTCCTGAAATCGGTTTCCTGCAATTCTGCCCCACTTTCAAGTCCTCTTGGCAGCCTTACTTCAGTCTATTTTTGGACGATAGCTGTCATTTATAACTCTGCAGGTTTGTGAATTACAGTGCCCCTGAGCTCCTTTCTTCAACTCGCTTTCTTGTGACCTGGCCGCAACACCGCAGGATGGCTTCAGGCCCTAATCTGGTTCCGGTACGGCACGCTGAGCCTTTGGTTATTTCCTCTTCCTGGTGGGAAATGAGAGTTAAATTTGCCCGTCCAGACACCTCCAGCTAGCCTCTCATTTGTTCTCGCTATTCCTGTTCATCTTCCACAGAAATTGCAAACTGGGCCAAACAGGAGGTTAAAGGCGCTGACTCTCCAAGTGGGAAGAGTGTTAGTAAAGCGTCTGGAATGTTGCACCCGAGTACCAGGGGAGGAAAACTGAGACATATTTGAACACGTCTCCCGTTCACATGGTTGATCATACTTGGGTTCCACATGCATGTTTTAGCTGAAGGAAGAATACCTTAAACCTGGAGAGTTGAGACCCGTGGAATGGGTACCATGCAATATGACTTCAAAGGGTCTTCATTTGCTCACCGAACCTCTCCAATCCTATCACTGCTGCCTTTATGCCCCTGTACACATGCTTGATTCTCTTTCGGAGACATAGCAATCCATAGGTTTTAAGATAGTTACTAGTCAGGTACATTCTTATCCGTTTAATATGCGGTGTTGAGTCCATTTCGTTGAGCAAGGAGTAGCTCTTGTCTATTCCATATTTGGCTTAAGGAACTTTATCTGTGCTCATTTCAGTCTCTGGTTTTATGCTGCACCCCAACTCACCTTTACCCTTAAGCAAGAATAAGTTGGTTTTCTAAATTTGAGACCCTGTTCTGTTCTGTAATTCAGTTCCTGTGTAGCCAAGTTTACATTCCGTGTATTACTGATATCTTATGATGTTTCTTTTTCTGTGTGACTTATTTCAGTTAGAATCATCATACCTGAATCCACTCATTGTGCTGCTAAGGGCCTGATGACACAGATTTCATTGCTGAGTGATATTGCTTTGTATGTAAATACCACAACTTGTTTATCCATTTTTCACTTTCTGCGATGTTGAACTTGTACTGTAAACGAGGTTCTTGTAAACAGAGCCGTTCCAAACTTTGGGGTGGCTGTGTCTTTTTGATTTTAATTTCCCTAAGCTATAGGACCATAAGTGGAAGTGCCCTAGGTTCTGTTGCTTTGTTTTTTAGATGTTTCAGGAAACACCATACACTTCTCCCGAGTGGTTGTTGGCAATTTACATCCCGCCCATCAGCATAACAAGGCTCCCAGTTCTCCATGGCCTGTCCTGCCTTTCTGGATTTTACACTTTTTTCAGATGGCCCTTTTGACCGGGGGGAAGTGAGACTTCAATGTAGTGCAGATTTCCTTTGCAAGCTTGCTTGGTTGGCCAAATAGGGCGTATGCGTTTTTTCCTGAATATATTCAGGAAAAAACGCATACGCCCTTTTTGGCCAAGTGCATCATTGTGGACGTTCTGCCTCTTTTCCTATGCTTTCAATGCAATTCCAGTCTACCTCCTGAAATCGGTTTCCTGCAATTCTGCCCCACTTTCAAGTCCTCTTGGCAGCCTTACTTCAGTCTATTTTTGGACGATAGCTGTCATTTATAACTCTGCAGGTTTGTGAATTACAGTGCCCCTGAGCTCCTTTCTTCAACTCGCTTTCTTTTGACCTGGCCGCAACACCGCAGGATGGCTTCAGGCCCTAATCTGGTTCCGGCATGGCACGCTGAGCCTTTGGTTATTTCCTCTTCCTGGTGGGAAATGAGAGTTAAATTAGCCCGTTCAGACACCTCCAGCTAGCCTCTCATTGGTTCTCGCTATTCCTGTTCATCTTCCACAGAAATTGCAAACTGGGCCAAACAGTAGGTTAAAGGGACTGACTCTCCAAGTGGGGAGAGTGTTAGTAAAGCGTCTGGAATGTTGCACCCGAGTACCAGGGGAGGAAAACTGAGACATATTTGAACACGTCTCCCGTTCACATGGTTGATCATACTTGGGTTCCACATGCATGTTTTAGCTGAAGGAAGAATACCTTAAACCTGGAGAGTTGAGACCCGTGGAATGGGTACCATGCAATATGACTTCAAAGGGTCTTCATTTGCTCACCGAACCTCTCCAATCCTATCACTCCTGAGTTTATGCCCCTGTACACACGCTTGATTCTCTTTCGGAGACATAGCAATCCATAGGTTTTAAGATACTTACTAGTCAGGTACATTCTTAGGCGTTTAGTATGCGGTGTTGAGTCCATTTCGTTGAGCAAGGAGTAGCTCTTGTCTATTCCATATTTGACTTAAGGAACTTTATCTGTGCTCATTTCAATCTCTGGTTTATGCAGCACCCCAACTCACCTTTACCCTTAAGCAAGCATAAGTTGGTTTTCTAAATTTGAGACCCTGTTCTGTTCTGTAATTCAGTTCCTGTGTAGCCAAGTTTACATTCCGTGTATTACTGATATCTTATGATGTTTCTTTTTCTGTGTGACTTATTTCAGTTAGAATCATCATACCTGAATCCACTCATTGTGCTGCTAAGGGCCTGATGACACAGATTTCATTGCTGAGTGATATTGCTTTGTAAGTAAATACCACAACTTCTTTCCATTTTTCACTTTCTGCGATGTTGAACTTGTACTGTAAACGAGGTTCTTGTAAACAGAGCCGTTCCAAACTTTGGGGTGGCTGTGTCTTTTTGATTTTAATTTCCCTACGCTATAGGACCATAAGTGGAAGTGCCCTAGGTTCTGTTGCTTTGTTTTTTAGATGTTTCAGGAAACACCATACACTTCTCCCGAGTGGTTGTTGGCAATTTACATCCCGCCCATCAGCATAACAAGGCTCCCAGTTCTCCATGGCCTGTCCTGCCTTTCTGGATTTTACACTTTTTTCAGATAGCCCTTTTGACCGGGGGGAAGTGAGACTTCATTGTAGTGCAGATTTCCTTTGCAAGCTTGCTTGGTTGGCCAAAAAGGGCGTATGCGTTTTTTCCTGAATATATTCAGGAAAAAACGCATACGCCCTTTTTGGCCAAGTGCATCATTGTGGACGTTCTGCCTCTTTTCCTATGCTTTCAATGCAATTCCAGTCTACCTCCTGAAATCGGTTTCCTGCAATTCTGCCCCGCTTTCAAGTCCTCTTGGCAGCCTTACTTCAGTCTATTTTTGGACGATAGCTGTCATTTATAACTCTGCAGGTTTGTGAATTACAGTGCCCCTGAGCTCCTTTCTTCAACTCGCTTTCTTGTGACCTGGCCGCAACACCGCAGGATGGCTTCAGGCCCTAATCTGGTTCCGGCACGGCACGCTGAGCCTTTGGTTATTTCCTCTTCCTGGTGGGAAATGAGAGTTAAATTTGCCCGTCCAGACACCTCCAGCTAGTCTCTCATTGGTTCTCGCTATTTCTGTTCATCTTCCGCAGAAATTGCAAACTGGGCCAAACAGGAGGTTAAAGGCGCTGACTCTCCAAGTGGGGAGAGTGTTAGTAAAGCGTCTGGAATGTTGCACCCGAGTACCAGGGGAGGAAAACTGAGACATATTTGAACACGTCTCCCGATCACATGGTTGATCATACTTGGGTTCCACATGCATGTTTTAGCTGAAGGAAGAATACCTTAAACCTGGAGAGTTGAGACTCGTGTAATGGGTACCATGCAATATGACTTCAAAGGGTCTTCATTTGCTCACCGAACCTCTCCAATCCTATCACTGCTGCGTTTATGCCCCTGTACACATGCTTGATTCTCTTTCGGAGACATAGCAATCCATAGGTTTTAAGATACTTACTAGTCAGGTACATTCTTAGACGTTTAATATGCGGTGTTGAGTCCATTTCGTTGAGCAAGGAGTAGCTCTTGTCTATTCCATATTTGACTTAAGGAACTTTATCTGTGCTCATTTCAATCTCTGGTTTTATGCAGCACCCCAACTCACCTTTACCCTTAAGCAACCATAAGTTGGTTTTCTAAATTTGAGACCCTGTTCTGTTCTGTAATTCAGTTCCTGTGTAGCCAAGTTTACATTCCGTGTATTACTGATATCTTATGATGTTTCTTTTTCTGTGTGACTTATTTCAGTTAGAATCATCATACCTGAATCCACTCATTGTGATGCTAAGGGCCTGATGACATAGATTTCATTGCTGAGTGATATTGCTTTGTAAGTAAATACCACAACTTCTTTATCCATTTTTCACTTTCTGCGATGTTGAACTTGTACTGTAAACGAGGTTCTTGTAAACAGAGCCGTCCCAAACTTTGGGGTGGCTGTGTCTTTTTTATTTTAATTTCCCTAAGCTATAGGACCATAAGTGGCAGTGCCCTAGGCTCTGTTGCTTTGTTTTTTAGATGTTTCAGGAAACACCATACACTTCTCCCGAGTGGTTGTTGGCAATTTACATCCCGCCCATCAGCATAACAAGGCTCCCAGTTCTCCATGGCCTGTCCTGCCTTTCTGGATTTTACACTTTTTTCAGATGGCCCTTTTAACCAGGGGGAAGTGAGACTTCATTGTAGTGCAGATTTCCTTTGCAAGCTTGCTTGGTTGGCCAAAAAGGGCGTATGCGTTTTTTCCTGAATATATTCAGAAAAAAACGCATACGCCCTTTTTGGCCAAGTGCATCATTGTGGACGTTCTGCCTCTTTTCCTATGCTTTCAATGCAATTTCAGTCTACCTCCTGAAATCGGTTTCCTGCAATTCTGCCCCGCTTTCAAGTCCTCTTGGCAGCCTTACTTCAGTCTATTTTTGGACGATAGCTGTCATTTATAACTCTGCAGGTTTGTGAATTACAGTGCCCCTGAGCTCCTTTCTTCAACTCGCTTTCTTTTGAGCTGGCCGCAACACCGCAGGATGGCTTCAGGCCCTAATCTGGTTCCGGTACGGCACGCTGAGCCTTTGGTTATTTCCTCTTCCTGGTGGGAAATGAGAGTTAAATTTGCCCGTCCAGACACCTCCAGCTACCCTCTCATTGGTTCTCGCTATTCCTGTTCATCTTCCGCAGAAATTGCAAACTGGGCCAAACAGGAGGTTAAAGGCGCTGACTCTCCAAGTGGGGAGAGTGTTAGTAAAGCGTCTGGAATGTTGCACCCGAGTACCAGGGGAGGAAAACTGAGACATATTTGATCACGTCTCCCGATCACATGGTTGATCATACTCTGGGTTCCACATGCATGTTTTAGCTGAAGGAAGAATACCTAAAACCTGGGTAATTGAAACCCGTGGAATGGGTACCATGCAATATGACTTCAAAGGGTCTTCATTTGCTCACCGAACCTCTCCAATCCTATCACTGCTGCGTTTATGCCCCTGTACACATGCTTGATTCTCTTTCGGAGACATAGCAATCCATAGGTTTTACGATACTTACTAGTCAGGTACATTCTTAGGCGTTTAATATGCGGTGTTGAGTCCATTTCGTTGAGCAAGGAGTGGCTCTTGTCTATTCCATATTTGGCTTAAGGAACTTTATCTGTGCTCATTTCAATCTCTGGTTTTATGCAGCAACCCAACTCACCTTTCCCCTTAAGCAAGCATAAGTTGGTTTTCTAAATTTGAGAACCTGTTCTGTTTTGGAATTCAGTTCCTGTGTAGCCATGTTTACATTCCGTGTATTAGTGATATCTTATGATGTTTCTTTTTCTGTGTGACTTATTTCAGTTAGAATCATCGTACCTGAATCTACTCATTATGCTGCTACGTGCCTGATGACATAGATTTCATTGTTGAGTGATACTGCATTGTACGTAAGTACCACAAGTTCTTTATCCATTTTTCACTTTCTGCGATGTTGAACTTGTACTGTAAACGAGGTTCTTGTAAACAGAGCCGTTCCAAACTTTGGGGTGGCTGTGTCTTTTTGATTTTAATTTCCCTAAGCTATAGGACCATAAGTGGAAGTGCCCTAGGCTCTGTTGCTTTGTTTTTTAGATGTTTCAGGAAACACCATACACTTCTCCCAAGTGTCTGTTGGCAATTTACATCCCGCCCATCAGCATAACAAGGCTCCCAGTTCTCAATGGCCTGTCCTGCCTTTCTGGATTTTACACTTTTTTCAGATGGCCCTTTTGACCAGGGGGAAGTGAGACTTCATTGTAGTGCAGATTTCCTTTGCTTGCTTGCTTGGTTGGCCAAAAACGGCGTATGCGTTTTTTCCTGAATATATTCAGGAAAAAACGCATACGCCCTTTTTGGCCAAGTGCATCATTGTGGACGTTCTGCCTCTTTTCCTATGCTTTCAATGCAATTCCAGTCTACCTCCTGAAATCGGTTTCCTGCAATTCTGCCCCGCTTTCAAGTCCTCTTGGCAGCCTTACTTCAGTCTATTTTTGGACGATAGCTGTCATTTATAACTCTGCAGGTTTGTGAATTACAGTGCCCCTGAGCTCCTTTCTTCAACTCGCTTTCTTGTGACCTGGCCGCAACACCGCAGGATGGCTTCAGGCCCTAATCTGGTTCCGGAACGGCACGCTGAGCCTTTGGTTATTTCCTCTTCCTGGTGGGAAATGAGAGTTAAATTTGCCCGTCCAGACACCTCCAGCTAGTCTCTCATTGGTTCTCGCTATTCCTGTTCATCTTCCGCAGAAATTGCAAACTGTGCCAAACAGGAGTTTAAAGTGCCTGACTCTCCAAGTCAGGAGAGTGTTAGTAAAGCGTCTGGAATGTTGCACCCGAGTACCAGGGGAGGAAAACTGAGACATATTTGAACACGTCTCCCGTTCACATGGTTGATCATACTTGGGTTCCACATGCATGTTTTAGCTGAAGGAAGAATACCTTAAACCTGGAGAGTTAAGACCCGTGTAATGGGTACCATGCAATATGACTTCAAAGGGTCTTCATTTGCTCACCGAACCTCTCCAATCCTATCACTGCTGCGTTTATGCCCCTGTACACATGCTTGATTCTCTTTCAGAGACATAGCAATCCATAGGTTTTAAGATACTTACTAGTCAGGTACATTGTTAGGCGTTTAATATGCGGTGTTGAGTCCATTTCGTTGAGCAAGGAGTAGCTCTTGTCTATTCCATATTTGACTTAAGGAACTTTATCTGTGCTCATTTCAATCTCTGGTTTTATGCAGCACCCCAACTCACCTTTACCCTTAAGCAAGCATAAGTTGGTTTTCTAAATTTGAGACCCTGTTCTGTTCTGTAATTCAGTTCCTGTGTAGCCAAGTTTCCATTCCGTGTATTACTGATATCTTATGATGTTTCTTTTTCTGTGTGACTTATTTCAGTTAGAATCATCATACCTGAATCCACTCATTGTGATGCTAAGGTCCTGATGACATAGATTTCATTGCTGAGTGATATTGCTTTGTAAGTAAATACCACAACTTCTTTATCCATTTTTCACTTTCTGCGATGTTGAACTTGTACTGTAAACGAGGTTCTTGTAAACAGAGGCATCCCAAACTTTGGGGTGGCTGTGTCTTTTTGATTTTAATTTCCCTAAGCTATAGGACCATAAGTGGCAGTGCCCTAGGCTCTGTTGCTTTGTTTTTTAGATGTTTCAGGAAACACCATACACTTCTCCCGAGTGGTTGTTGGCAATTTACATCCCGCCCATCAGCATAACAAGGCTCCCAGTTCTCTATGGCCTGTCCTGCCTTTCTGGATTTTACACTTTTTTCAGATGGCCCTTTTGACCGGGGGGAAGTGAGACTTCATTGTAGTGCAGATTTCCTTTGCAAGCTTGCTTGGTTGGCCAAAAAGGGCGTATGCGTTTTTTCCTGAATATATTCAGGAAAAAACGCATACGCCCTTTTTGGCCAAGTGCATCATTGTGGACGTTCTGCCTCTTTTCCTATGCTTTCAATGCAATTCCAGTCTACCTCCTGAAATCGGTTTCCTGCAATTCTGCCCCGCTTTCAAGTCCTCTTGGCAGCCTTACTTCAGTCTATTTTTGGACGATAGCTGTCATTTATAACTCTGCAGGTTTGTGAATTACAGTGCCCCTGAGCTCCTTTCTTCAACTCGCTTTCTTGTGACCTGGCCGCAGCACCGCAGGATGGCTTCAGGCCCTAATCTGGTTCTGGCCCGGCATGATGAGCCTTTGGTTAATTCCTCTTCCTGGTGGGAAATGAGAGTTAAATTTGCCCATCCAGACACCTCCAGCTAGCCTCTCATTGGTTCTCGCTATTCCTGTTCATCTTCCGCAGAAATTGCAAACTGGGCCAAACAGGAGGTTAAAGTGACTGACTCTCCAAGTGGGGAGAGTGTTAGTAAAGCGTCTGGAATGTTGCCCCCGAGTACCAGGGGAGGAAAACTGAGACATATTTGAACACGTCTCCCGATCACATGGTTGATCATACTCTAGGTTCCACATGCATGTTTTAGCTGAAGGAAGAATACCTTAAAACTGGGTAGTTGAAACCCGTGGAATGGGTACCATGCAATATGACTTCAAAGGGTCTTCATTTGCTCACCGAACCTCTCCAATCCTATCACTGCTGCGTTTATGCCCCTGTACACATGCTTGATTCTCTTTCGGAGACATAGCAATCCATAGGTTTTAAGATACTTACTAGTCAGGTACATTCTTAGGCGTTTAATATGCGGTGTTGAGTCCATTTCGTTGAGCAAGGAGTAGCTCTTGTCTATTCCATATTTGGCTTAAGGAACTTTATCTGTGCTCATTTCAGTCTCTGGTTTTATGCTGCATCCCAACTCACCTTTACCCTTAAGCAAGAATAAGTTGGTTTTCTAAATTTGAGACCCTGTTCTGTTCTGTAATTCAGTTCCTGTGTAGCCAAGTTTACATTCCGTGTATTACTGATATCTTATGATGTTTCTTTTTCTGTGTGACTTATTTCAGTTAGAATCATCATACCTGAATCCACTCATTGTGCTGCTAAGGGCCTGATGACACAGATTTCATTGCTGAGTAATATTGCTTTGTAAGTAAATACCACAACTTCTTTATCCATTTTTCACTTTCTGCGATGTTGAACTTGTACTGTAAACAAGGTTCTTGTAAACAGAGCCGTTCCAAACTTTGGGGTGGCTGTGTATTTTTGATTTTAATTTCCCTAAGCTATAGGACCATAAGTGGAAGTGCCCTAGGTTCTGTTGCTTTGTTTTTTAGATGTTTCAGGAAACACCATACACTTCTCCCGAGTGGTTGTTGGCAATTTACATCCCGCCCATCAGCATAACAAGGCTCCCAGTTCTCCATGGCCTGTCCTGCCTTTCTGGATTTTACACTTTTTTCAGATGGCTCTTTTGATCGGGGGGAAGTGAGACTTCATTGTAGTGCAGATTTCCTTTGCAAGCTTGCTTGGTTGGCCAAAAAGGGCGTATGCGTTTTTTCCTGAATATATTCAGGAAAAAACGCATACGCCCTTTTTGGCCAAGTGCATCATTGTGGACGTTCTGCCTCTTTTCCTATGCTTTCAATGCAATTCCAGTCTACCTCCTGAAATCGGTTTCCTGCAATTCTGCCCCGCTTTCAAGTCCTCTTGGCAGCCTTACTTCAGTCTATTTTTGGACGATAGCTGTCATTTATAACTCTGCAGGTTTGTGAATTACAGTGCCCCTGAGCTCCTTTCTTCAACTCGCTTTCTTGTGACCTGGCCGCAGCACCGCAGGATGGCTTCAGGCCCTAATCTGGTTCTGGCCCGGCATGATGAGCCTTTGGTTAATTCCTCTTCCTGGTGGGAAATGAGAGTTAAATTTGCCCATCCAGACACCTCCAGCTAGCCTCTCATTGGTTCTCGCTATTCCTGTTCATCTTCCGCAGAAATTGCAAACTGGGCCAAACAGGAGGTTAAAGGGACTGACTCTCCAAGTGGGGAGAGTGTTAGTAAAGCGTCTGGAATGTTGCCCCCGAGTACCAGGGGAGGAAAACTGAGACATATTTGAACACGTCTCCCGATCACATGGTTGATCATACTCTAGGTTCCACATGCATGTTTTAGCTGAAGGAAGAATACCTTAAAACTGGGTAGTTAAAACCCGTGGAATGGGTACCATGCAATATGACTTCAAAGGGTCTTCATTTGCTCACCGAACCTCTCCAATCCTATCACTGCTGCGTTTATGCCCCTGTACACATGCTTGATTCTCTTTCGGAGACATAGCAATCCATAGGTTTTAAGATACTTACTAGTCAGGTACATTCTTAGGCGTTTAATATGCGGTGTTGAGTCCATTTCGTTGAGCAAGGAGTAGCTCTTGTCTATTCCATATTTGGCTTAAGGAACTTTATCTGTGCTCATTTCAGTCTCTGGTTTTATGCTGCATCCCAACTCACCTTTACCCTTAAGCAAGAATAAGTTGGTTTTCTAAATTTGAGACCCTGTTCTGTTCTGTAATTCAGTTCCTGTGTAGCCAAGTTTACATTCCGTGTATTACTGATATCTTATGATGTTTCTTTTTCTGTGTGACTTATTTCAGTTAGAATCATCATACCTGAATCCACTCATTGTGCTGCTAAGGGCCTGATGACACAGATTTCATTGCTGAGTGATATTGCTTTGTAAGTAAATACCACAACTTCTTTATCCATTTTTCACTTTCTGCGATGTTGAACTTGTACTGTAAACAAGGTTCTTGTAAACAGAGCCGTTCCAAACTTTGGGGTGGCTGTGTCTTTTTGATTTTAATTTCCCTAAGCTATAGGACCATAAGTGGAAGTGCCCTAGGTTCTGTTGCTTTGTTTTTTAGATGTTTCAGGAAACACCATACACTTCTCCCAAGTGTCTGTTGGCAATTTACATCCCGCCCATCAGCATAACAAGGCTCCCAGTTCTCCATGGCCTGTCCTGCCTTTCTGGATTTTACACTTTTTTCAGATGGCTCTTTTGATCGGGGGGAAGTGAGACTTCATTGTAGTGCAGATTTCCTTTGCAAGCTTGCTTGGTTGGCCAAAAAGGGCGTATGCGTTTTTTCCTGAATATATTCAGGAAAAAACGCATACGCCCTTTTTGGCCAAGTGCATCATTGTGGACGTTCTGCCTCTTTTCCTATGCTTTCAATGCAATTCCAGTCTACCTCCTGAAATCGGTTTCCTGCAATTCTGCCCCGCTTTCAAGTCCTCTTGGCAGCCTTACTTCAGTCTATTTTTGGACGATAGCTGTCATTTATAACTCTGCAGGTTTGTGAATTACAGTGCCCCTGAGCTCCTTTCTTCAACTCGCTTTCTTGTGACCTGGCCGCAACACCGCAGGATGGCTTCAGGCCCTAATCTGGTTCCGGCACGGCATGCTGAGCCTTTGGTTATTTCCTCTTCCTGGTGGGAAATGAGAGTTAAATTTGCCCGTCCAGACACCTCCAGCTAGTCTCTCATTGGTTCTCGCTATTTCTGTTCATCTTCCGCAGAAATTGCAAACTGGGCCAAACAGGAGGTTAAAGGCGCTGACTCTCCAATTGGGGAGAGTGTTAGTAAAGCATCTGGAATGTTGCACCCGAGTACCAGGGGAGGAAAACTGAGACATATTTGAACACGTCTCCCGTTCACATGGTTGATCATACTTGGGTTCCACATGCATGTTTTAGCTGAAGGAAGAATACCTAAAACCTGGAGAGTTGAGACCCGTGGAATGGGTACCATGCAATATGACTTCAAAGGGTCTTCATTTGCTCACCGAACCTCTCCAATCCTATCACTGCTGCGTTTATGCCCCTGTACACATGCTTGATTCTCTTTCGGAGGCATAGCAATCCATAGGTTTTAAGATACTTACTAGTCAGGTACATTCTTAGGCGTTTAATATGCGGTGTTGAGTCCATTTCGTTGAGCAAGGAGTAGCTCTTGTCTATTCCATATTTGACTTAAGGAACTTTATCTGTGCTCATTTCAATCTCTGGTTTATGCAGCACCCCAACTCACCTTCACCCTTAAGCAAGCATAAGTTGGTTTTCTAAATTTGAGACCCTGTTCTGTTCTGTAATTCAGTTCCTGTGTAGCCAAGTTTCCATTCCGTGTATTACTGATATCTTATGATGTTTCTTTTTCTGTGTGACTTACTTCAGTTAGAATCATCATACCTGAATCCACTCATAGTGCTGCTAAGGGCCTGATGACACAGATTTCATTGCTGAGTGATATTGCTTTGTAAGTAAATACCACAACTTCTTTCCATTTTTCACTTTCTGCGATGTTGAACTTGTACTGTAAACGAGGTTCTTGTAAACAGAGCCGTTCCAAACTTTGGGGTGGCTGTGTCTTTTTGATTTTATTTTCCCTAAGCTGTAGGCCCATAAGTGGAAGTGCCCTAGGTTCTGTTGCTTTGTTTTTTAGATGTTTCAGGAAACACCATACACTTCTCCCGAGTGGTTGTTGGCAATTTACATCCCGCCCATCAGCATAACAAGGCTCCCAGTTCTCCATGGCCTGTCCTGCCTTTCTGGATTTTACACTTTTTTCAGATGGCCCTTTTGACCGGGGGGAAGTGAGACTTCATTGTAGTGCAGATTTCCTTTGCAAGCTTGCTTGGTTGGCCAAAAAGGGCGTATGCGTTTTTTCCTGAATATATTCAGGAAAAAACGCATACGCCCTTTTTGGCCAAGTGCATCATTGTGGACGTTCTGCCTCTTTTCCTATGCTTTCAATGCAATTCCAGTCTACCTCCTGAAATCGGTTTCCTGCAATTCTGCCCCGCTTTCAAGTCCTCTTGGCAGCCTTACTTCAGTCTATTTTTGGACGATAGCTGTCATTTATAACTCTGCAGGTTTGTGAATTACAGTGCCCCTGAGCTCCTTTCTTCAACTTGCTTTCTTGTGACCTGGCCGCAACACCGCAGGATGGCTTCAGGCCCTAATCTGGTTCCGGTACGGCACACTGAGCCTTTGGTTATTTCCTCTTCCTGGTGGGAAATGAGAGTTAAATTTGCCCGTCCAAACACCTCCAGCTAGTCTCTCATTGGTTCTCGCTATTCCTGTTCATCTTCCGCAGAAATTGCAAAACTGGGCCAAACAGGAGGTTAAAGGCGCTGACTCTCCAAGTGGGGAGAGTGTTAGTAAAGCGTCTGGAATGTTGCACCCGAGTACCAGGGGAGGAAAACTGAGACATATTTGAACACGTCTCCCGTTCACATGGTTGATCATACTTGGGTTCCACATGCATGTTTTAGCTGAAGGAAGAATACCTTAAAACTGGAGAGTTAAGACCCGTGTAATGGGTACCATGCAATATGTCTTCAAAGGGTCTTCATTTGCTCACCGAACCTCTCCAATCCTATCACTGCTGCGTTTATGCCCCTGTACACATGCTTGATTCTCTTTCGGAGACATAGCAATCCATAGGTTTTAAGATACTTACTAGTCAGGTACATTGTTAGGCGTTTAATATGCGGTGTTGAGTCCATTTCGTTGAGCAAGGAGTAGCTCTTGTCTATTCCATATTTGGCTTAAGGAACTTTATCTGTGCTCATTTCAATCTCTGGTTTTATGCAGCACCCCAACTCACCTTTACCCTTAAGCAAGCATAAGTTGGTTTTCTAAATTTGAGTCCCTGTTCTGTTCTGTAATTCAGTTCCTGTGTAGCCAAGTTTACATTCCGTGTATTACTGATATCTTATGATGTTTCTTTTTCTGTGTGACTTATTTCAGTTAGAATCATCATACCTGAATCCACTCATTGTGATGCTAAGGGCCTGATGACATAGATTTCATTGCTGAGTGATATTGCTTTGTAAGTAAATACCACAACTTCTTTATCCATTTTTCACTTTCTGCGATGTTGAACTTGTACTGGAAACGAGGTTCTTGTAAACAGAGGCGTCCCAAACTTTGGGGTGGCTGTGTCTTTTTGATTTTAATTTCCCTAAGCTATAGGACCATAAGTGGCAGTGCCCTAGGCTCTGTTGCTTTGTTTTTTAGATGTTTCAGGAAACACCATAAACTTCTCCCGAGTGGTTGTTGGCAATTTACATCCCGCCCATCAGCATAACAAGGCTCCCAGTTCTCCATGGCCTGTCCTGCCTTTCTGGATTTTACACTTTTTTCAGATGGCCCTTTTGACCGGGGGGAAGTGAGACTTCATTGTAGTGCAGATTTCCTTTGCAAGCTTGCTTGGTTGGCCAAAAAGGGCGTATGCGTTTTTTCCTGAATATATTCAGGAAAAAACGCATACGCCCTTTTTGGCCAAGTGCATCATTGTGGACGTTCTGCCTCTTTTCCTATGCTTTCAATGCAATTCCAGTCTACCTCCTGAAATCGGTTTCCTGCAATTCTGCCCCGCTTTCAAGTCCTCTTGGTAGCCTTACTTCAGTCTATTTTTGGACGATAGCTGTCATTTATAACTCTGCAGGTTTGTGAATTACAGTTCCCCTGAGCTCCTTTCTTCAACTCGCTTTCTTGTGACCTGGCCGCAACACCGCAGGATGGCTTCAGGCCCTAATCTGGTTCCGGCACGGCACGCTGAGCCTTTGGTTATTTCCTCTTCCTGGTGGGAAATGAGAGTTAAATTTGCCCGTTGAGACACCTCCAGCTAGTCTCTCATTGGTTCTCGCTATTCCTGTTCATCTTCCGCAGAAATTGCAAACTGGGCCTAACAGGAGGTTAAAGGCGCTGACTCTCCAAGTGGGGAGAGTGTTAGTAAAGCGTCTGGAATGTTGCACCCGAGTACCAGGGGAGGAAAACTGAGACATATTTGAACACGTCTCCCGTTCACATGGTTGATCATACTTGGGTTCCACATGCATGTTTTAGCTGAAGGAAGAATACCTTAAACCTGGAGAGTTGAGACCCGTGGAATGGGTACCATGCAATATGACTTCAAAGGGTCTTCATTTGCTCACCGAACCTCTCCAATCCTATCACTGCTGCGTTTATGCCCCTGTACACATGCTTGATTCTCTTTCGGAGACATAGCAATCCATACGTTTTAAGATACTTACTAGTCAGGCACATTCTTAGGCGTTTAATATGCGGTGTTGAGTCCATTTCGTTGAGCAAGGAGTAGCTCTTGTCTATTCCATATTTGGCTTAAGGAACTTTATCTGTGCTCATTTCAATCTCTGGTTTTATGCAGCACCCCAACTCACCTTTACCCTTAAGCAAGCATAAGTTGGTTTTCTAACTTTGAGACCCTGTTCTGTTCTGTAATTCAGTTCCTGTGTAGCCAAGTTTCCATTCCGTGTATTAGTGATATCTTATGATGTTTCTTTTTCTGTGTGACTTATTTCAGTTAGAATCATCATACCTGAATCCACTCATTGTGCTGCTAAGGGCCTGATGACATAGATTTCATTGCTGAGTGATATTGCTTTGTAAGTGAATACCACAACTTCTTTATCCATTTTTCACTTTCTGCGATGTTGAACTTGTACTGTAAACGAGGTTCTTGTAAACAGAGCCGTTCCAAACTTTGGGGTGGCTGTGTCTTTTTGATTTTAATTTCCCTAAGCTATAGGACCATAAGTGGAAGTGCCCTAAGTTCTGTTGCTTTGTTTTTTAGATGTTTCAGGAAACACCATACACTTCTCCCGAGTGGTTGTTGGCAATTTACATCCCGCCCATCAGCATAACAAGGCTCCCAGTTCTCCATGGCCTGTCCTGCCTTTCTGGATTTTACACTTTTTTCAGATGGCCCTTTTGACCGGGGGGAAGTGAGACTTCATTGTAGTGCAGATTTCCTTTGCAAGCTTGCTTGGTTGGCCAAAAAGGGCGTATGCGTTTTTTCCTGAATATATTCAGGAAAAAACGCATACGCCCTTTTTGGCCAAGTGCATCATTGTGGACGTTCTGCCTCTTTTCCTATGCTTTCAATGCAATTCCAGTCTACCTCCTGAAATCGGTTTCCTGCAATTCTGCCCCGCTTTCAAGTCCTCTTGGCAGCCTTACTTCAGTCTATTTTTGGACGATAGCTGTCATTTATAACTCTGCAGGTTTTTGAATTACAGTGCCCCTGAGCTCCTTTCTTCAACTCGCTTTCTTGTGACCTGGCCGCAACACCGCAGGATGGCTTCAGGCCCTAATCTGGTTCCGGTACGGCACGCTGAGCCTTTGGTTATTTCCTCTTCCTGGTGGGAAATGAGAGTTAAATTTGCCTGTCCAGACACCTCCAGCTAGCCTCTCATTGGTTCTCGCTATTCCTGTTCATCTTCCGCAGAAATTGCAAACTGGGCCAAACAGGAGGTTAAAGGCGCTGACTCTCCAAGTGGGGAGAGTGTTAGTAAAGCGTCTGGAATGTTGCACCCGAGTACCAGGGGAGGAAAACTGAGACATATTTGAACACGTCTCCCGTTCACATGGTTGATCATACTTGGGTTCCACATGCATGTTTTAGCTGAAGGAAGAATACCTTAAACCTGGAGAGTTGAGATCCGTGTAATGGGTACCATGCAATATGACTTCAAAGGGTCTTCATTTGCTCACCGAACCTCTCCAATCCTATCACTGCAGCGTTTATGCCCCTGTACACATGCTTGATTCTCTTTCGGAGACATAGCAATCCATAGGTTTTAAGATACTTACTAGTCAGGCACATTCTTAGGCGTTTAATATGCGGTGTTGAGTCCATTTTGTTGAGCAAGGAGTAGCTCTTGTCTATTCCATATTTGACTTAAGGAACTTTATCTGTGCTCATTTCAATCTCTGGTTTTATGCAGCACCCCAACTCACCTTTACCCTTAAGCAAGCATAGTTGGTTTTCTAAATTTGAGACCCTGTTCTGTTCTGTAATTCAGTTCCTGTGTAGCCAAGTTTACATTCCGTGTATTACTGATATCTTATGATGTTTCTTTTTCTGTGTGACTTACTTCAGTTAGAATCATCATACCTGAATCCACTCATTGTGCTGCTAAGGGCCTGATGACACAGATTTCATTGCTGAGTGATATTGCTTTGTAAGTAAATACCACAACTTCTTTATCCATTTTTCACTTTCTGCGATGTTGAACTTGTACTGTAAACGAGGTTCTTGTAAACAGAGGCGTCGCAAACTTTAGGGTGGCTGTGTCTTTTTGATTTTAATTTCCCTAAGCTATAGGACCATAAGTGGCAGTGCCCTAGGCTCTGTTGCTTTGTTTTTTAGATGTTTCAGGAAACACCATACACTTCTCCCGAGTGTCTGTTGGCAATTTACATCCCGCCCATCAGCATAACAAGGCTCCCAGTTTCCATGGCCTGTCCTGCCTTTCTGGATTTTACACTTTTTTCAGATGGCCCTTTTGACCGGGGGGAAGTGAGACTTCATTGTAGTGCAGATTTCCTTTGCAAGCTTGCTTGGTTGGCCAAAAAGGGCGTATGCGTTTTTTCCTGAATATATTCAGGAAAAAACGCATACGCCCTTTTTGGCCAAGTGCATCATTGTGGACGTTCTGCCTCTTTTCCTATGCTTTCAATGCAATTCCAGTCTACCTCCTTAAATCGGTTTCCTGCAATTCTGCCCCGCTTTCAAGTCCTCTTGGCAGCCTTACTTCAGTCTATTTTTGGACGATAGCTGTCATTTATAACTCTGCAGGTTTGTGAATTACAGTGCCCCTGAGCTCCTTTCTTCAACTCGCTTTCTTGTGACCTGGCCGCAACACCGCAGGATGACTTCAGGCCCTAATCTGGTTCCGGTACGGCACGCTGAGCCTTTGGTTATTTCCTCTTCCTGTTGGGAAATGAGAGTTAAATTTGCCCGTCCAGACACCTCCAGCTAGCCTCTCATTGGTTCTCGCTATTCCTGTTCATCTTCCGCAGAAATTGCAAACTGGGCCAAACAGGAGGTTAAAGGCGCTGACTCTCCAAGTGGGGAGAGTGTTAGTAAAGCGTCTGGAATGTTGCACCCGAGTACCAGGGGAGGAAAACTGAGACATATTTGAACACGTCTCCCGATCACATGGTTGATCATACTCTGGGTTCCACATGCCTGTTTTACCTGAAGGAAGAATACCTAAAACCTGGGTAATTGATACCCGTGGAATGGGTACCATGCAATATGACTTCAAAGGGTCTTCATTTGCTCACCGAACCTCTCCAATCCTATCACTGCTGCGTTTATGCCCCTGTACACATGCTTGATTCTCTTTCGGAGACATAGCAATCCATAGGTTTTAAGATACTTACTAGTCAGGTACATTCTTAGGCGTTTAATATGCGGTGTTGAGTCCATTTCGTTGAGCAAGGAGTAGCTCTTGTCTATTCCATATTTGGCTTAAGGAACTTTATCTGTGCTCATTTCAATCTCTGGTTTTATGCAGCACCCCAACTCACCTTTACCCTTAAGCAAGCATAAGTTGGTTTTCTCAATTTGAGACCCTGTTCTGTTCTGTAATTCAGTTCCTGTGTAGTCAAGTTTCCATTCCGTGTATTACTGATATCTTATGATGTTTCTTTTTCTGTGTGACTTATTTCAGGTAGAATCATCATACCTGAATCCACTCATTGTGCTGCTAAGCGCCTGATGACACAGATTTCATTGCTGAGTGATATTGCTTTCTAAGTAAATACCACAACTTCTTTATCCATTTTTCACTTTCTGTGATGTTGAACTTGTACTGTAAACGAGGTTCTTGTAAACAGAGCCGTTCCAAACTTTGGGGTGGCTGTGTCTTTTTGATTTTAATTTCCCTAAGCTATAGGACCATAAGTGGAAGTGCCCTAGGCTCTGTTGCTTTGTTTTTTAGATGTTTCAGGAAACACCATACACTTCTCCCTAGTGGCTGTTGGCAATTTACATCCCGCCCATCAGCATAACAAGGCTCCCAGGTCTCAATGGCCTGTTGCCTTTCTGGATTTTACACTTTTTTCAGATGGCCCTTTTGACCGGGGGGAAGTGAGACTTCATTTTAGTGCAGATTTCTTTGCAAGCTTGCTTGGTTGGCCAAAAAGGGCGTATGCGTTTTTTCCTGAATATATTCAGGAAAAAACGCATACGCCCTTTTTGGCCAAGTGCATCATTGTGGACGTTCTGCCTCTTTTCCTATGCTTTCAATGCAATTCCAGTCTACCTCCTGAAATCGGTTTCCTGCAATTCTGCCCCGCTTTCAAGTCCTCTTGGCAGCCTTACTTCAGTCTATTTTTGGACGATAGCTGTCATTTATAACTCTGCAGGTTTGTGAATTACAGTGCCCCTGAGCTCCTTTCTTCAACTCGCTTTCTTGTGACCTGGCCGCAACACCGCAGGATGGCTTCAGGCCCTAAACTGTTTGCGGCCCGGCATGCTGAGCCTTTGGTTATTTCCTCTTCCTGGTGGGAAATGAGAGTTAAATTTGCCCGACCAGACACCTCCAGCTAGCCTCTCATTGGTTCTCGCTATTCCTGTTCATCTTCCGCAGAAATTGCAAACTGGGCCAAACAGGAGGTTAAAGGGACTGACTCTCCAAGTGGGGAGAGTGTTAGTAAAGCGTCTGGAATGTTGCACCCGAGTACCAGGGGAGGAAAACTGAGACATATTTGAACACGTCTCCCGATCACATGGTTGATCATACTCTAGGTTCCACATGCATGTTTTAGCTGAAGGAAGAATACCTTAAACCTGGGTAGTTGAAACCCGTGGAATGGGTACCATGCAATATGACTTCAAAGGGTCTTCATTTGCTCACCGAACCTCTCCAATCCTATCACTGCTGCGTTTATGACCCTGTACACATGCTTGATTCTCTTTCGGAGACATAGCAATCTATAGGTTTTAAGATACTTACTAGTCAGGTACATTCTTAGGCGTTTAATATGCGGTGTTGAGTCCATTTCGTTGAGCAAGGAGTAGCTCTTGTCTATTCCATATTTGGCTTAAGGAACTTTATCTGTGCTCATTTCAATCTCTGGTTTTATGCAGCACCCCAACTCACCTTTACCCTTAAGCAAGCATAAGTTGGTTTTCTAAATTTGAGACCCTGTTCTGTTCTGTAATTCAGTTCCTGTGTAGCCAAGTTTCCATTCCGTGTATTACTGATATCTTATGATGTTTCTTTTTCTGTGTGACTTATTTCAGGTAGAATCATCATACCTGAATCCACTCATTGTGCTGCTAAGGGCCTGATGACACAGATTTCATTGCTGAGTGATATTGCTTTGTAAGTAAATACCACAACTTCTTTATCCATTTTTCACTTTCTGCGATGTTGAACTTGTACTGTAAACGAGGTTCTTGTAAACAGAGCCGTTCCAAACTTTGGGGTGGCTGTGTCTTTTTGATTTTAATTTCCCTAAGCTATAGGACCATAAGTGGCAGTGCCCTAGGTTCTGTTTCTTTGTTTTTTAGATGTTTCAGGAAACACCATACACTTCTCCCGAGTGGTTGTTGGCAATTTACATCCCGCCCATCAGCATAACAAGGCTCCCAGTTCTCCATGGCCTGTCCTGCCTTTCTGGATTTTACACTTTTTCAGATGGCCCTTTTGACCGGGGGGAAGTGAGACTTCATTGTAGTGCAGATTTCCTTTGCAAGCTTGCTTGGTTGGCCAAAAAGGGCGTATGCGTTTTTTCCTGAATATATTCAGGAAAAAACGCATACGCCCTTTTTGGCCAAGTGCATCATTGTGGACTTTCTGCCTCTTTTCCTATGCTTTCAATGCAATTCCAGTCTACCTCCTGAAATCGGTTTCCTGCAATTCTGCCCCGCTTTCAAGTCCTCTTGGCAGCCTTACTTCAGTCTATTTTTGGACGATAGCTGTCATTTATAACTCTGCAGGTTTGTGAATTACAGTGCCCCTGAGCTCCTTTCTTCAACTCGCTTTCTTTTGAGCTGGCCGCAACACCGCAGGATGGCTTCAGGCCCTAATCTGGTTCCGGTACGGCACGCTGAGCCTTTGGTTATTTCCTCTTCCTGGTGGGAAATGAGAGTTAAATTTGCCCGTCCAGACACCTCCAGCTAGCCTCTCATTGGTTCTCGCTATTCCTGTTCATCTTCCGCAGAAATTGCAAAGTGGGCCAAACAGGAGGTTAAAGGCGCTGACTCTCCAAGTGGGGAGAGTGTTAGTAAAGCGTCTGGAATGTTGCACCCGTGTACCAGGGGAGGAAAACTGAGACATATTTGAACACGTCTCCCGTTCACATGGTTGATCATACTTGGGTTCCACATGCATGTTTTAGCTGAAGGAAGAATACCTTAAACCTGGAGAGTTAAGACCCGTGTAATGGGTACCATGCAATATGACTTCAAAGGGTCTTCATTTGCTCACCGAACCTCTCCAATCCTATCACTGCTGCGTTTATGCCCCTGTACACATGCTTGATTCTCTTTTGGAGACATAGCAATCCATAGGTTTTACGATACTTACTAGTCAGGTACATTCTTAGGCGTTTAATATGCGGTGTTGAGTCCATTTCGTTGAGCAAGGAGTAGCTCTTGTGTATTCCATATTTGACTTAAGGAACTTTATCTGTGCTCATTTCAATCTCTGGTTTTATGCAGCACCCCAACTCACCTTTACCCTTAAGCAAGCATAAGTTGGTTTTCTAAATTTGAGACCCTGTTCTGTTCTGTAATTCAGTTCCTGTGTAGCCAAGTTTCCATTCCGTGTATTACTGATATCTTATGATGTTTCTTTTTCTGTGTGACTTATTTCAGTTAGAATCATCATACCTGCATCCACTCATTGTGATGCTAAGGGCCTGATGACATAGATTTCATTGCTGAGTGATATTGCTTTGTAAGTAAATACAACAACTTCTTTATCCATTTTTCACTTTCTGCGATGTTGAACTTGTACTGTAAACGAGGTTCTTGTAAACAGAGGCGTCCCAAACTTTGGGGTGGCTGTGTCTTTTTGATTTTAATTTCCCTAAGCTATAGGACCATAAGTGGCAGTGCCCTAGGCTCTGTTGCTTTGTTTTTTAGATGTTTCAGGAAACACCGTACACTTCTCCCGAGTGGTTGTTGGCAATTTACATCCCGCCCATCAGCATAACAAGGCTCCCAGTTCTCCATGGCCTGTCCTGCCTTTCTGGATTTTACACTTTTTTCAGATGGCCCTTTTGACCGGGGGGAAGTGAGACTTCATTGTAGTGCAGATTTCCTTTGCAAGCTTGCTTGGTTGGCCAAAAAGGGCGTATGCGTTTTTTCCTGAATATATTCAGGAAAAAACGCATACGCCCTTTTTGGCCAAGTGCATCATTGTGGACGTTCTGCCTCTTTTCCTATGCTTTCAATGCAATTCCAGTCTACCTCCTGAATTCGGTTTCCTGCAATTCTGCCCCGCTTTCAAGTCCTCTTGGCAGCCTTACTTCAGTCTATTTTTGGACGATAGCTGTCATTTATAACTCTGCAGGTTTGTGAATTACAGTGCCCCTGAGCTCCTTTCTTCAACTCGCTTTCTTGTGACCTGGCCGCAACACCGCAGGATGGCTTCAGGCCCTAATCTGGTTCCGGCACGGCACGCTGAGCCTTTGGTTATTTCCTCTTCCTGGTGGGAAATGAGAGTTAAATTTGCCCGTTCAGACACCTCCAGCTAGTCTCTCATTGGTTCTCGCTATTCCTGTTCATCTTCCGCAGAAATTGCAAACTGGGCCTAACAGGAGGTTAAAGGCGCTGACTCTCCAAGTGGGGAGAGTGTTAGTAAAGCGTCTGGAATGTTGCACCCGAGTACCAGGGGAGGAAAACTGAGACATATTTGAACACGTCTCCCGTTCACATGGTTGATCATACTTGGGTTCCACATGCATGTTTTAGCTGAAGGAAGAATACCTTAAACCTGGAGAGTTGAGACCCGTGGAATGGGTACCATGCAATATGACTTCAAAGGGTCTTCATTTGCTCACCGAACCTCTCCAATCCTATCACTGCTGCGTTTATGCCCCTGTACACATGCTTGATTCTCTTTCGGAGACATAGCAATCCATAGGTTTTAAGATACTTACTAGTCAGGTACATTCTTAGGCGTTTAATATGCGGTGTTGAGTCCATTTCGTTGAGCAAGGAGTAGCTCTTGTCTATTCCATATTTGACTTAAGGAACTTTATCTGTGCTCATTTCAATCTCTGGTTTTATGCAGCACCCCAACTCACCTTTACCCTTAAGCAAGCATAAGTTGGTTTTCTAAATTTGAGACCCTGTTCTGTTCTGTAATTCAGTTCCTGTGTAGCCAAGTTTACATTCCGTGTATTAGTGATATCTTATGATGTTTCTTTTTCTGTGTGACTTACTTCAGTTAGAATCATCATACCTGAATCCACTCATTGTGCTGCTAAGGGCCTGATGACACAGATTTCATTGCTGAGTGATATTGCTTTGTAAGTAAATACCACAACTTCTTTCCATTTTTCACTTTCTGAGATGTTGAACTTGTACTGTAAACGAGGTTCTTGTAAACAGAGCCGTTCCAAACTTTGGGGTGGCTGTGTCTTTTTGATTTTAATTTCCCTAAGCTATAGGACCATAAGTGGAAGTGCCCTAGATTCTGTTGCTTTGTTTTTTAGATGTTTCAGGAAACACCATACACTTCTCCCGAGTGGTTGTTGGCAATTTACATCCCACCCATCAGCATAACAAGGCTCCCAGTTCTCCATGGCCTGTCCTGCCTTTCTGGATTTTACACTTTTTTCAGATGGCCCTTTTGACCGGGGGGAAGTGAGACTTCATTGTAGTGCAGATTTCCTTTGCAAGCTTGCTTGGTTGGCCAAAAAGGGCGTATGCGTTTTTTCCTGAATATATTCAGGAAAAAACGCATACGCCCTTTTTGGCCAAGTGCATCATTGTGGACGTTCTGCCTCTTTTCCTATGCTTTCAATGCAATTCCAGTCTACCTCCTGAAATCGGTTTCCTGCAATTCTGCCCCGCTTTCAAGTCCTCTTGGCAGCCTTACTTCAGTCTATTTTTGGACGATAGCTGTCATTTATAACTCTGCAGGTTTGTGAATTACAGTGCCCCTGAGCTCCTTTCTTCAACTCGCTTTCTTTTGAGCTGGCCGCAACACCGCAGGATGACTTCAGGCCCTAATCTGGTTCCGGTACGGCACGCTGAGCCTTTGGTTATTTCCTCTTCCTGTTGGGAAATGAGAGTTAAATTTGCCCGTCCAGACACCTCCAGCTAGCCTCTCATTGGTTCTCGCTATTCCTGTTCATCTTCCGCAGAAATTGCAAACTGGGCCAAACAGGAGGTTAAAGGCGCTGACTCTCCAAGTGGGGAGAGTGTTAGTAAAGCGTCTGGAATGTTGCACCCGAGTACCAAGGGAGGAAAACTGAGACATATTTGAACACGTCTCCCGATCACATGGTTGATCATACTCTGGGTTCCACATGCACGTTTTAGCTGAAGGAAGAATACCTAAAACCTGGGTAATTGAAACCCGTGGAATGGGTACCATGCAATATGACTTCAAAGGGTCTTCATTTGCTCACCGAACCTCTCCAATCCTATCACTGCTGCGTTTATGCCCCTGTACACATGCTTGATTCTCTTTCGGAGACATAGCAATCCATAGGTTTTAAGATACTTACTAGTCAGGTACATTCTTAGGCGTTTAATATGCGGTGTTGAGTCCATTTCGTTGAGCAAGGAGTGGCTCTTGTCTATTCCATATTTGGCTTAAGGAACTTTATCTGTGCTCATTTCAATCTCTGGTTTTATGCAGCAACCCAACTCACCTTTCCCCTTAAGCAAGCATAAGTTGGTTTTCTAAATTTGAGAACCTGTTCTGTTTTGGAATTCAGTTCTTGTGTAGCCAAGTTTACATTCCGTGTATTAGTGATATCTTATGATGTTTCTTTTTCTGTGTGACTTATTTCAGTTAGAATCATCGTATCTGAATCTACTCATTATGCTGCTACGTGCCTGATGACATAGATTTCATTGCTGAGTGATACTGCATTGTACGTAAGTACCACAAGTTCTTTATCCATTTTTCACTTTCTGCGATGTTGAACTTGTACGGTAAAAGAGGTTCTTGTAAACAGAGCCGTTCCAAACTTTGGGGTGGCTGTGTCTTTTTGATTTTAATTTCCCTAAGCTATAGGACCATAAGTGGAAGTGCCCTAGGCTCTGTTGCTTTGTTTTTTAGATGTTTCAGGAAACACCATACACTTCTCCCGAGTGGTTGTTGGCAATTTACATCCCGCCCATCAGCATAACAAGGCTCCCAGTTCTCAATGGCCTGTACTGCCTTTCTGGATTTTACACTTTATTCAGATGGCCCTTTTGACCAGGGGGAAGTGAGACTTCATTGTAGTGCAGATTTCCTTTGCAAGCTTGCTTGGTTGGCCAAAAATGGCGTATGCGTTTTTTCCTGAATATATTCAGGAAAAAACGCATACGCCCTTTTTGGCCAAGTGCATCATTGTGGACGTTCTGCCTCTTTTCCTATGCTTTCAATGCAATTCCAGTCTACCTCCTGAAATCGGTTTCCTGCAATTCTGCC
This sequence comes from Stenella coeruleoalba, assembly GCF_951394435.1. NCBI lineage: Eukaryota > Metazoa > Chordata > Mammalia > Artiodactyla > Delphinidae > Stenella > Stenella coeruleoalba. The sequence continues at coordinate 32,928,169 of NC_137151.1, read as the reverse complement.
CCGCTTTCAAGTCCTCTTGGCAGCCTTACTTCAGTCTATTTTTGGACGATAGCTGTCATTTATAACTCTGCAGGTTTGTGAATTACAGTGCCCCTGAGCTCCTTTCTTCAACTCGCTTTCTTTTGAGCTGGCCGCAACACCGCAGGATGGCTTCAGGCCCTAATCTGGTTCCGGCACGGCACGCTGAGCCTTTGGGTAATTCCTCTTCCTGGTGGGAAATGAGAGTTAAATTTGCCCGTCCAGACACCTCCAGCTAGTCTCTCATTGGTTCTCGCTATTCCTGTTCATCTTCCGCAGAAATTGCAAACTGGGCCAAACAGGAGTTTAAAGGGACTGACTCTCCAAGTCGGGAGAGTGTTAGTAAAGCGTCTGGAATGTTGCACCCGAGTACCAGGGGAGGAAAACTGAGACATATTTGAACACGTCTCCCGTTCACATGGTTGATCATACTTGGGTTCCACATGCATGTTTTAGCTGAAGGAAGAATACCTTAAACCTGGAGAGTTAAGACCCGTGTAATGGGTACCATGCAATATGACTTCAAAGGGTCTTCATTTGCTCACCGAATGTCTCCAATCCTATCACTGCTGCGTTTATGCCCCTGTACACATGCTTGATTCTCTTTCGGAGACATCGCAATCCATAGGTTTTAAGATACTTACTAGTCAGGTACATTCTTAGGCGTTTAATATGCGGTGTTGAGTCCATTTCGTTGAGCAAGGAGTAGCTCTTGTCTATTCCATATTTGACTTAAGGAACTTTATCTGTGCTCATTTCAATCTCTGGTTTTATGCAGCACCCCAACTCACCTTTACCCTTAAGCAAGCATAAGTTGGTTTTCTAAATTTGAGACCCTGTTCTGTTCTGTAATTCAGTTCCTGTGTAGCCAAGTTTACATTCCGTGTATTACTGATATCTTATGATGTTTCTTTTTCTGTGTGACTTATTTCAGTTAGAATCATCATACCTGAATCCACTCATTGTGATGCTAAGGGCCTGATGACATAGATTTCATTGCTGAGTGATATTGCTTTGTAAGTAAATACAACAACTTCTTTATCCATTTTTCACTTTCTGTGATGTTGAACTTGTACTGTAAACGAGGTTCTTGTAAACAGAGGCGTCCCAAACTTTGGGGTGGCTGTGTCTTTTTTATTTTAATTTCCCTAAGCTATAGGACCATAAGTGGCAGTGCCCTAGGCTCTGTTGCTTTGTTTTTTAGATGTTTCAGGAAACACCATACACTTCTCCCGAGTGGTTGTTGGCAATTTACATCCCGCCCATCAGCATAACAAGGCTCCCAGTTCTCCATGGCCTGTCCTGCCTTTCTGGATTTTACACTTTTTTCAGATGGCCCTTTTGACCGGGGGGAAGTGAGACTTCATTGTAGTGCAGATTTCCTTTGCAAGCTTGCTTGTTTGGCCAAAAAGGGCGTATGCGTTTTTTCCTGAATATATTCAGGAAAAAACGCATACGCCCTTTTTGGCCAAGTGCATCATTGTGGACGTTCTGCCTCTTTTCCTATGCTTTCAATGCAATTCCAGTCTACCTCCTGAAATCGGTTTCCTGCAATTCTGCCCCGCTTTCAAGTCCTCTTGACAGCCTTACTTCAGTCTAGTTTTGGACGATAGCTGTCATTTATAACTCTGCAGGTTTGTGAATTACAGTGCCCCTGAGCTCCTTTCTTCAACTCGCTTTCTTGTGACCTGGCCGCAACACCGCAGGATGGCTTCAGGCCCTAATCTGGTTCCAGCCCGGCATGCTGAGCCTTTGGTTAATTCCTCTTCCTGGTGGGAAATGAGAGTTAAATTTGCCCGTCCAGACACCTCCAGCTAGCCTCTCATTGGTTCTCGCTATTCCTGTTCATCTTCCGCAGAAATTGCAAACTGGGCCAAACAGGAGGTTAAAGGGACTGACTCTCCAAGTGGGGAGAGTGTTAGTAAAGCGTCTGGAATGTTGCACCCGAGTACCAGGGGAGGAAAACTGAGACATATTTGAACACGTCTCCCGATCACATGGTTGATCATACTCTAGGTTCCACATGCATGTTTTAGCTGAAGGAAGAATACCTTAAACCTGGGTAGTTGAAACCCGTGTAATGGGTACCATGCAATATGACTTCAAAGGGTCTTCATTTGCTCACCGAACCTCTCCAATCCTATCACTGCTGCGTTTATGCCCCTGTACACATGCTTGATTCTCTTTCGGAGACATAGCAATCCATAGGTTTTAAGATACTTACAAGTCAGGTACATTCTTAGGCGTTTAATATGCGGTGTTGAGTCCATTTCGTTGAGCAAGGAGTAGCTCTTGTCTATTCCATATTTGACTTAAGGAACTTTATCTGTGCTCATTTCAATCTCTGGTTTTATGCAGCACCCCAACTCACCTTTCCCCTTGAGCAACCATAAGTTGGTTTTCTAAATTTAAGACCCTGTTCTGTTCTGTAATTCAGTTCCTGTGTAGCCAAGTTTACATTCCGTGTATTACTGATATCTTATGATGTTTCTTTTTCTGTGTGACTTATTTCAGTTAGAATCATCATACCTGAATCCACTCATTGTGATGCTAAGGGCCTGATGACATAGATTTCATTGCTGAGTGATATTGCTTTGTAAGTAAATACAACAACTTCTTTATCCATTTTTCACTTTCTGCGATGTTGAACTTGTACTGTAAACGAGGTTCTTGTAAACAGAGGCGTCCCAAACTTTGGGGTGGCTGTGTCTTTTTGATTTTAATTTCCCTAATCTATAGGACCATAAGTGGCAGTGCCCTAGGCTCTGTTGCTTTGTTTTTTAGATGTTTCAGGAAACACCATACACTTCTCCCGAGGGTCTGTTGGCAATTTACATCCCGCCCATCAGCATAACAAGGCTCCCAGTTCTCCATGGCCTGTCCTGCCTTTCTGGATTTTACACTTTTTTCAGATGGCCCTTTTGACCGGGGGGAAGTGAGACTTCATTGTAGTGCAGATTTCCTTTGCAAGCTTGCTTGGTTGGCCAAAAAGGGCGTATGCGTTTTTTCCTGAATATATTCAGGAAAAAACGCATACGCCCTTTTTGGCCAAGTGCATCATTGTGGACGTTCTGCCTCTTTTCCTATGCTTTCAATGCAATTCCAGTCTACCTCCTGAAATCGGTTTCCTGCAATTCTGCCCCGCTTTCAAGTCCTCTTGGCAGCCTTACTTCAGTCTATTTTTGGACGATAGCTGTCATTTATAACTCTGCAGGTTTGTGAATTACAGTGCCCCTGAGCTCCTTTCTTCAACTCGCTTTCTTGTGACCTGGCCGCAACACTGCAGGATGGCTTCAGGCCCTAATCTGGTTCCGGCACGGCATGCTGAGCCTTTGGTTATTTCCTCTTCCTGGTGGGAAATGAGAGTTAAATTTGCCCGTCCAAACACCTCCAGCTAGTCTCTCATTGGTTCTCGCTATTCCTGTTCATCTTCCGCAGAAATTGCAAACTGGGCCAAACAGGAGGTTAAAGGCGCTGACTCTCCAAGTGGGGAGAGTGTTAGTAAAGCGTCTGGAATGTTGCCCCCGAGTACCAGGGGAGGAAAACTGAGACATATTTGAACACGTCTCCCGATCACATGGTTGATCATACTCTAGGTTCCACATGCATGTTTTAGCTGAAGGAAGAATACCTTAAACCTGGGTAGTTGAAACCCGTGGAATGGGTACCATGCAATATGACTTCAAAGGGTCTTCATTTGCTCACCGAACCTCTCCAATCCTATCACTGCTGCGTTTATGCCCCTGTACACATGCTTGATTCTCTTTCGGAGACATAGCAATCCATAGGTTTTAAGATACTTACAAGTCAGGTACATTCTTAGGCGTTTAATATGCGGTGTTGAGTCCATTTCGTTGAGCAAGGAGTAGCTCTTGTCTATTCCATATTTGGCTTAAGGAACTTTATCTGTGCTCATTTCAATCTCTGGTTTTATGCAACACCCCAACTCACCTTTACCCTTAAGCAAGAATAAGTTGGTTTTCTAAATTTGAGACCCTGTTGTGTTCTGTAATTCAGTTCCTGTGTAGCCAAGTTTCCATTCCGTGTATTAGTGATATCTTATGATGTTTCTTTTTCTGTGTGACTTATTTCAGTTAGAATCATCGTATCTGAATCTACTCATTATGCTGCTACGTGCCTGATGACATAGATTTCATTGCTGAGTGATACTGCATTGTACGTAAGTACCACAAGTTCTTTATCCATTTTTCACTTTCTGCGATGTTGAATTTGTACGGTAAAAGAGGTTCTTGTAAACAGAGCCGTTCCAAACTTTGGGGTGGCTGTGTCTTTTTGATTTTAATTTCCCTAAGCTATAGGACCATAAGTGGAAGTGCCCTAGGCTCTGTTGCTTTGTTTTTTAGATGTTTCAGGAAACACCATACACTTCTCCCAAGTGTCTGTTGGCAATTTACATCCCGCCCATCAGCATAACAAGGCTCCCAGTTCTCAATGGCCTGTACTGCCTTTCTGGATTTTACACTTTTTTCAGATGGCCCTTTTGACCAGGGGGAAGTGAGACTTCATTGTAGTGCAGATTTCCTTTGCAAGCTTGCTTGGTTGGCCAAAAAGGGCGTATGCGTTTTTTCCTGAATATATTCAGGAAACAACGCATACGCCCTTTTTGGCCAAGTGCATTATTGTGGACGTTCTTCCTCTTTTCCTATGCTTTCAATGCAATTTCAGTCTACCTCCTGAAATCGGTTTCCTGCAATTCTGCCCCGCTTTCAAGTCCTCTTGGCAGCCTTACTTCAGTCTATTTTTGGACGATAGCTGTCATTTATAACTCTGCAGGTTTGTGTATTACAGTGCCCCTGAGCTCCTTTCTTCAACTCGGTTTCTTTTGAGCTGGCCGCAACACCGCAGGATGGCTTCAGGCCGTAATCTGGTTCCGGCACGGCACGCTGAGCCTTTGGTTAATTCCTCTTCCTGGTGGGAAATGAGAGTTAAATTTGCCCGTCCAGACACCTCCAGCTAGTCTCTCATTGGTTCTCGCTATTCCTGTTCATCTTCCGCAGAAAGTGCAAACTGGGCCAAACAGGAGTTTAAAGGGACTGACTCTCCAAGTCGGGAGAGTGTTAGTAAAGCGTCTGGAATGTTGCACCCGAGTACCAGGGGAGGAAAACTGAGACATATTTGAACACGTCTCCCGTTCACATGGTTGATCATACTTGGGTTCCACATGCATGTTTTAGCTGAAGGAAGAATACCTTAAACCTGGAGAGTTAAGACCCGTGTAATGGGTACCATGCAATATGACTTCAAAGGGTCTTCATTTGCTCACCGAACGTCTCCAATCCTATCACTGCTGCGTTTATGCCCCTGTACACATGCTTGATTCTCTTTCGGAGACATAGCAATTTATAGGTTTTAAGATACTTACAAGTCAGGTACATTCTTAGGCGTTTAATATGCGGTGTTGAGTCCATTTCGTTGAGCAAGGAGTAGCTCTTGTCTATTCCATATTTGGCTTAAGGAACTTTATCTGTGCTCATTTCAATCTCTGGTTTTATGCAGCACCCCAACTCACCTTTACCCTTAAGCAAGCATAAGTTGTTTTTCTAAATTTGTGACCCAGTTCTGTTCTGTAATTCAGTTCCTGTGTAGCCAAGTTTCCATTCCGTGTATTACTGATATCTTATGATGTTTCTTTTTCTGTGTGACTTATTTCAGTTAGAATCATCATACCTGAATCCACTCATTGTGCTGCTAAGGGCCTGATGACATAGATTTCATTGCTGAGTGATATTGCTTTGTAAGTGAATACCACAACTTCTTTATCCATTTTTCACTTTCTGCGATGTTGAACTTGTACTGTAAACGAGGTTCTTGTAAACAGAGCCGTTCCAAACTTTGGGGTGGCTGTGTCTTTTTGATTTTAATTTCCCTAAGCTATAGGACCATAAGTGGAAGTGCCCTAGGCTCTGTTGCTTTGTTTTTTAGATGTTTCAGGAAACACCATACACTTCTCCCGAGTGGTTGTTGGCAACTTACATCCCGCCCATCAGCATAACAAGGCTCCCAGTTCTCCATGGCCTGTCCTGCCTTTCTGGATTTTACACTTTTTTCAGATGGCCCTTTTGACCGGGGGGAAGTGAGACTTCATTGTAGTGCAGATTTCCTTTGCAAGCTTGCTTGGTTGGCCAAAAAGGGCGTATGCGTTTTTTCCTGAATATATTCAGGAAAAAACGCATACGCCCTTTTTGGCCAAGTGCATCATTGTGGACGTTCTGCCTCTTTTCCTATGCTTTCAATGCAATTCCAGTCTACCTCCTGAAATCGGTTTCCTGCAATTCTGCCCCGCTTTCAAGTCCTCTTGGCAGCCTTACTTCAGTCTATTTTTGGACGATAGCTGTCATTTATAACTCTGCAGGTTTGTGAATTACAGTGCCCCTGAACTCCTTTCTTCAACTCGCTTTCGTTTGAGCTGGCCGCAACACCGCAGGATGGCTTCAGGCCCTAATCTGGTTCCGGTACGGCACGCTGAGCCTTTGGTTATTTCCTCTTCCTGGTGGGAAATGAGAGTTAAATTTGCCCGTCCAAACACCTCCAGCTAGTCTCTCATTGGTTCTCGCTATTCCTGTTCATCTTCCGCAGAAATTGCAAACTGGGCCAAACAGGAGGTTAAAGGCGCTGACTCTCCAAGTGGGGAGAGTGTTAGTAAAGCGTCTGGAATGTTGCACCCGAGTACCAGGGGAGGAAAACTGAGACATATTTGAACACGTCTCCCGTTCACATGGTTGATCATACTTGGGTTCCACATGCATGTTTTAGCTGAAGGAAGAATACCTTAAACCTGGAGAGTTGAGACCCGTGTAATGGGTACCATGCAATATGACTTCAAAGGGTCTTCATTTGCTCACCGAACCTCTTCAATCCTATCACTGCTGCGTTTATGCCCCTGTACACATGCTTGATTCTCTTTCGGAGACATAGCAATCCATAGGTTTTAAGATACTTACTAGTCAGGCACATTCTTAGGCGTTTAATATGCGGTGTTGAGTCCATTTCGTTGAGCAAGGAGTAGCTCTTGTCTATTCCATATTTGACTTAAGGAACTTTATCTGTGCTCATTTCAATCTCTGGTTTCATGCAGCACCCCAACTCACCTTTACCCTTAAGCAACCATAGTTGGTTTTCTAAATTTGAGACCCTGTTCTGTTCTGTAATTCAGTTCCTGTGTAGCCAAGTTTACATTCCATGTATTAGTGATATCTTATGATGTTTCTTTTTCTGTGTGACTTACTTCAGTTAGAATCATCATACCTGAATCCACTCATTGTGCTGCTAAGGGCCTGATGACACAGATTTCATTGCTGAGTGATATTGCTTTGTAAGTAAATACCACAACTTCTTTATCCATTTTTCACTTTCTGCGATGTTGAACTTGTACTGTAAACGAGGTTCTTGTAAACAGAGGCGTCCCAAACTTTGGGGTGGCTGTGTCTTTTTGATTTTAATTTCCCTAAGCTATAGGACCATAAGTGGCAGTGCCCTAGGCTCTGTTGCTTTGTTTTTTAGATGTTTCAGGAAACACCATACACTTCTCCCGAGTGGTTGTTGGCAATTTACATCCCGCCCATCAGCATAACAAGGCTCCCAGTTCTCCATGGCCTGTCCTGCCTTTCTGGATTTTACACTTTTTTCAGATGGCCCTTTTGACCGGGGGGAAGTGAGACTTCATTGTAGTGCAGATTTCCTTTGCAAGCTTGCTTGGTTGGCCAAAAAGGGCGTATGCGTTTTTTCCTGAATATATTCAGGAAAAAACGCATACGCCCTTTTTGGCCAAGTGCATCATTGTGGACGTTCTGCCTCTTTTCCTATGCTTTCAATGCAATTCCAGTCTACCTCCTGAAATCGGTTTCCTGCAATTCTGCCCCGCTTTCAAGTCCTCTTGGCAGCCTTACTTCAGTCTATTTTTGGACGATAGCTGTCATTTATAACTCTGCAGGTTTGTGAATTACAGTGCCCCTGAGCTCCTTTCTTCAACTCGCTTTCTTGTGACCTGGCCGCAACACCGCAGGATGGCTTCAGGCCCTAATCTGGTTCCGGTACGGCACGCTGAGCCTTTGGTTATTTCCTCTTCCTGGTGGGAAATGAGAGTTAAATTTGCCCGTCCAGACACCTCCAGCTAGCCTCTCATTTGTTCTCGCTATTCCTGTTCATCTTCCACAGAAATTGCAAACTGGGCCAAACAGGAGGTTAAAGGCGCTGACTCTCCAAGTGGGGAGAGTGTTAGTAAAGCGTCTGGAATGTTGCACCCGAGTACCAGGGGAGGAAAACTGAGACATATTTGAACACGTCTCCCGATCACATGGTTGATCATACTCTGGGTTCCACATGCATGTTTTAGCTGAAGGAAGAATACCTAAAACCTGGGTAATTGAAACCCGTGGAATGGGTACCATGCAATATGACTTCAAAGGGTCTTCATTTGCTCACCGAACCTCTCCAATCCTATCACTGCTGCGTTTATGCCCCTGTACACATGCTTGATTCTCTTTCGGAGACATAGCAATCCATAGGTTTTACGATACTTACTAGTCAGGTACATTCTTAGGCGTTTAATATGCGGTGTTGAGTCCATTTCGTTGAGCAAGGAGTGGCTCTTGTCTATTCCATATTTGGCTTAAGGAACTTTATCTGTGCTCATTTCAATCTCTGGTTTTATGCAGCAACCCAACTCACCTTTCCCCTTAAGCAAGCATAAGTTGGTTTTCTAAATTTGAGAACCTGTTCTGTTTTGGAATTCAGTTCCTGTGTAGCCATGTTTACATTCCGTGTATTAGTGATATCTTATGATGTTTCTTTTTCTGTGTGACTTATTTCAGTTAGAATCATCGTACCTGAATCTACTCATTATGCTGCTACGTGCCTGATGACATAGATTTCATTGTTGAGTGATACTGCATTGTACGTAAGTACCACAAGTTCTTTATCCATTTTTCACTTTCTGTGATGTTGAACTTGTACTGTAAACGAGGTTCTTGTAAACAGAGCCGTTCCAAACTTTGGGGTGGCTGTGTCTTTTTGATTTTAATTTCCCTAAGCTATAGGACCATAAGTGGAAGTGCCCTAGGCTCTGTTGCTTTGTTTTTTAGATGTTTCAGGAAACACCATACACTTCTCCCAAGTGTCTGTTGGCAATTTACATCCCGCCCATCAGCATAACAAGGCTCCCAGTTCTCAATGGCCTGTCCTGCCTTTCTGGATTTTACACTTTTTTCAGATGGCCCTTTTGACCAGGGGGAAGTGAGACTTCATTGTAGTGCAGATTTCCTTTGCTTGCTTGCTTGGTTGGCCAAAAACGGCGTATGCGTTTTTTCCTGAATATATTCAGGAAAAAACGCATACGCCCTTTTTGGCCAAGTGCATCATTGTGGACGTTCTGCCTCTTTTCCTATGCTTTCAATGCAATTCCAGTCTACCTCCTGAAATCGGTTTCCTGCAATTCTGCCCCGCTTTCAAGTCCTCTTGGCAGCCTTACTTCAGTCTATTTTTGGACGATAGCTGTCATTTATAACTCTGCAGGTTTGTGAATTACAGTGCCCCTGAGCTCCTTTCTTCAACTCGCTTTCTTGTGACCTGGCCGCAACACCGCAGGATGGCTTCAGGCCCTAATCTGGTTCCGGAACGGCACGCTGAGCCTTTGGTTATTTCCTCTTCCTGGTGGGAAATGAGAGTTAAATTTGCCCGTCCAGACACCTCCAGCTAGTCTCTCATTGGTTCTCGCTATTCCTGTTCATCTTCCGCAGAAATTGCAAACTGTGCCAAACAGGAGTTTAAAGTGCCTGACTCTCCAAGTCAGGAGAGTGTTAGTAAAGCGTCTGGAATGTTGCACCCGAGTACCAGGGGAGGAAAACTGAGACATATTTGAACACGTCTCCCGTTCACATGGTTGATCATACTTGGGTTCCACATGCATGTTTTAGCTGAAGGAAGAATACCTTAAACCTGGAGAGTTAAGACCCGTGTAATGGGTACCATGCAATATGACTTCAAAGGGTCTTCATTTGCTCACCGAACCTCTCCAATCCTATCACTGCTGCGTTTATGCCCCTGTACACATGCTTGATTCTCTTTCAGAGACATAGCAATCCATAGGTGTTAAGATACTTACTAGTCAGGTACATTGTTAGGCGTTTAATATGCGGTGTTGAGTCCATTTCGTTGAGCAAGGAGTAGCTCTTGTCTATTCCATATTTGACTTAAGGAACTTTATCTGTGCTCATTTCAATCTCTGGTTTTATGCAGCACCCCAACTCACCTTTACCCTTAAGCAAGCATAAGTTGGTTTTCTAAATTTGAGACCCTGTTCTGTTCTGTAATTCAGTTCCTGTGTAGCCAAGTTTCCATTCCGTGTATTACTGATATCTTATGATGTTTCTTTTTCTGTGTGACTTATTTCAGTTAGAATCATCATACCTGAATCCACTCATTGTGATGCTAAGGTCCTGATGACATAGATTTCATTGCTGAGTGATATTGCTTTGTAAGTAAATACCACAACTTCTTTATCCATTTTTCACTTTCTGCGATGTTGAACTTGTACTGTAAACGAGGTTCTTGTAAACAGAGGCATCCCAAACTTTGGGGTGGCTGTGTCTTTTTGATTTTAATTTCCCTAAGCTATAGGACCATAAGTGGCAGTGCCCTAGGCTCTGTTGCTTTGTTTTTTAGATGTTTCAGGAAACACCATACACTTCTCCCGAGTGGTTGTTGGCAATTTACATCCCGCCCATCAGCATAACAAGGCTCCCAGTTCTCTATGGCCTGTCCTGCCTTTCTGGATTTTACACTTTTTTCAGATGGCCCTTTTGACCGGGGGGAAGTGAGACTTCATTGTAGTGCAGATTTCCTTTGCAAGCTTGCTTGGTTGGCCAAAAAGGGCGTATGCGTTTTTTCCTGAATATATTCAGGAAAAAACGCATACGCCCTTTTTGGCCAAGTGCATCATTGTGGACGTTCTGCCTCTTTTCCTATGCTTTCAATGCAATTCCAGTCTACCTCCTGAAATCGGTTTCCTGCAATTCTGCCCCGCTTTCAAGTCCTCTTGGCAGCCTTACTTCAGTCTATTTTTGGACGATAGCTGTCATTTATAACTCTGCAGGTTTGTGAATTACAGTGCCCCTGAGCTCCTTTCTTCAACTCGCTTTCTTGTGACCTGGCCGCAGCACCGCAGGATGGCTTCAGGCCCTAATCTGGTTCTGGCCCGGCATGATGAGCCTTTGGTTAATTCCTCTTCCTGGTGGGAAATGAGAGTTAAATTTGCCCATCCAGACACCTCCAGCTAGCCTCTCATTGGTTCTCGCTATTCCTGTTCATCTTCCGCAGAAATTGCAAACTGGGCCAAACAGGAGGTTAAAGGGACTGACTCTCCAAGTGGGGAGAGTGTTAGTAAAGCGTCTGGAATGTTGCCCCCGAGTACCAGGGGAGGAAAACTGAGACATATTTGAACACGTCTCCCGATCACATGGTTGATCATACTCTAGGTTCCACATGCATGTTTTAGCTGAAGGAAGAATACCTTAAAACTGGGTAGTTGAAACCCGTGGAATGGGTACCATGCAATATGACTTCAAAGGGTCTTCATTTGCTCACCGAACCTCTCCAATCCTATCACTGCTGCGTTTATGCCCCTGTACACATGCTTGATTCTCTTTCGGAGACATAGCAATCCATAGGTTTTAAGATACTTACTAGTCAGGTACATTCTTAGGCGTTTAATATGCGGTGTTGAGTCCATTTCGTTGAGCAAGGAGTAGCTCTTGTCTATTCCATATTTGGCTTAAGGAACTTTATCTGTGCTCATTTCAGTCTCTGGTTTTATGCTGCATCCCAACTCACCTTTACCCTTAAGCAAGAATAAGTTGGTTTTCTAAATTTGAGACCCTGTTCTGTTCTGTAATTCAGTTCCTGTGTAGCCAAGTTTACATTCCGTGTATTACTGATATCTTATGATGTTTCTTTTTCTGTGTGACTTATTTCAGTTAGAATCATCATACCTGAATCCACTCATTGTGCTGCTAAGGGCCTGATGACACAGATTTCATTGCTGAGTGATATTGCTTTGTAAGTAAATACCACAACTTCTTTATCCATTTTTCACTTTCTGCGATGTTGAACTTGTACTGTAAACGAGGTTCTTGTAAACAGAGGCGTCCCAAACTTTAGGGTGGCTGTGTCTTTTTGATTTTAATTTCCCTAAGCTATAGGACCATAAGTGGCAGTGCCCTAGGCTCTGTTGCTTTGTTTTTTAGATGTTTCAGGAAACACCATACACTTCTCCCGAGTGTCTGTTGGCAATTTACATCCCGCCCATCAGCATAACAAGGCTCCCAGTTTCCATGGCCTGTCCTGCCTTTCTGGATTTTACACTTTTTTCAGATGGCCCTTTTGACCGGGGGGAAGTGAGACTTCATTGTAGTGCAGATTTCCTTTGCAAGCTTGCTTGGTTGGCCAAAAAGGGCGTATGCGTTTTTTCCTGAATATATTCAGGAAAAAACGCATACGCCCTTTTTGGCCAAGTGCATCATTGTGGACGTTCTGCCTCTTTTCCTATGCTTTCAATGCAATTCCAGTCTACCTCCTTAAATCGGTTTCCTGCAATTCTGCCCCGCTTTCAAGTCCTCTTGGCAGCCTTACTTCAGTCTATTTTTGGACGATAGCTGTCATTTATAACTCTGCAGGTTTGTGAATTACAGTGCCCCTGAGCTCCTTTCTTCAACTCGCTTTCTTGTGACCTGGCCGCAACACCGCAGGATGACTTCAGGCCCTAATCTGGTTCCGGTACGGCACGCTGAGCCTTTGGTTATTTCCTCTTCCTGTTGGGAAATGAGAGTTAAATTTGCCCGTCCAGACACCTCCAGCTAGCCTCTCATTGGTTCTCGCTATTCCTGTTCATCTTCCGCAGAAATTGCAAACTGGGCCAAACAGGAGGTTAAAGGCGCTGACTCTCCAAGTGGGGAGAGTGTTAGTAAAGCGTCTGGAATGTTGCACCCGAGTACCAGGGGAGGAAAACTGAGACATATTTGAACACGTCTCCCGATCACATGGTTGATCATACTCTGGGTTCCACATGCCTGTTTTACCTGAAGGAAGAATACCTAAAACCTGGGTAATTGATACCCGTGGAATGGGTACCATGCAATATGACTTCAAAGGGTCTTCATTTGCTCACCGAACCTCTCCAATCCTATCACTGCTGCGTTTATGCCCCTGTACACATGCTTGATTCTCTTTCGGAGACATAGCAATCCATAGGTTTTAAGATACTTACTAGTCAGGTACATTCTTAGGCGTTTAATATGCGGTGTTGAGTCCATTTCGTTGAGCAAGGAGTAGCTCTTGTCTATTCCATATTTGGCTTAAGGAACTTTATCTGTGCTCATTTCAATCTCTGGTTTTATGCAGCACCCCAACTCACCTTTACCCTTAAGCAAGCATAAGTTGGTTTTCTCAATTTGAGACCCTGTTCTGTTCTGTAATTCAGTTCCTGTGTAGTCAAGTTTCCATTCCGTGTATTACTGATATCTTATGATGTTTCTTTTTCTGTGTGACTTATTTCAGGTAGAATCATCATACCTGAATCCACTCATTGTGCTGCTAAGCGCCTGATGACACAGATTTCATTGCTGAGTGATATTGCTTTCTAAGTAAATACCACAACTTCTTTATCCATTTTTCACTTTCTGTGATGTTGAACTTGTACTGTAAACGAGGTTCTTGTAAACAGAGCCGTTCCAAACTTTGGGGTGGCTGTGTCTTTTTGATTTTAATTTCCCTAAGCTATAGGACCATAAGTGGAAGTGCCCTAGGCTCTGTTGCTTTGTTTTTTAGATGTTTCAGGAAACACCATACACTTCTCCCTAGTGGCTGTTGGCAATTTACATCCCGCCCATCAGCATAACAAGGCTCCCAGGTCTCAATGGCCTGTTGCCTTTCTGGATTTTACACTTTTTTCAGATGGCCCTTTTGACCGGGGGGAAGTGAGACTTCATTTTAGTGCAGATTTCTTTGCAAGCTTGCTTGGTTGGCCAAAAAGGGCGTATGCGTTTTTTCCTGAATATATTCAGGAAAAAACGCATACGCCCTTTTTGGCCAAGTGCATCATTGTGGACGTTCTGCCTCTTTTCCTATGCTTTCAATGCAATTCCAGTCTACCTCCTGAAATCGGTTTCCTGCAATTCTGCCCCGCTTTCAAGTCCTCTTGGCAGCCTTACTTCAGTCTATTTTTGGACGATAGCTGTCATTTATAACTCTGCAGGTTTGTGAATTACAGTGCCCCTGAGCTCCTTTCTTCAACTCGCTTTCTTGTGACCTGGCCGCAACACCGCAGGATGGCTTCAGGCCCTAAACTGTTTGCGGCCCGGCATGCTGAGCCTTTGGTTATTTCCTCTTCCTGGTGGGAAATGAGAGTTAAATTTGCCCGACCAGACACCTCCAGCTAGCCTCTCATTGGTTCTCGCTATTCCTGTTCATCTTCCGCAGAAATTGCAAACTGGGCCAAACAGGAGGTTAAAGGGACTGACTCTCCAAGTGGGGAGAGTGTTAGTAAAGCGTCTGGAATGTTGCACCCGAGTACCAGGGGAGGAAAACTGAGACATATTTGAACACGTCTCCCGATCACATGGTTGATCATACTCTAGGTTCCACATGCATGTTTTAGCTGAAGGAAGAATACCTTAAACCTGGGTAGTTGAAACCCGTGGAATGGGTACCATGCAATATGACTTCAAAGGGTCTTCATTTGCTCACCGAACCTCTCCAATCCTATCACTGCTGCGTTTATGACCCTGTACACATGCTTGATTCTCTTTCGGAGACATAGCAATCTATAGGTTTTAAGATACTTACTAGTCAGGTACATTCTTAGGCGTTTAATATGCGGTGTTGAGTCCATTTCGTTGAGCAAGGAGTAGCTCTTGTCTATTCCATATTTGGCTTAAGGAACTTTATCTGTGCTCATTTCAATCTCTGGTTTTATGCAGCACCCCAACTCACCTTTACCCTTAAGCAAGCATAAGTTGGTTTTCTAAATTTGAGACCCTGTTCTGTTCTGTAATTCAGTTCCTGTGTAGCCAAGTTTCCATTCCGTGTATTACTGATATCTTATGATGTTTCTTTTTCTGTGTGACTTATTTCAGGTAGAATCATCATACCTGAATCCACTCATTGTGCTGCTAAGGGCCTGATGACACAGATTTCATTGCTGAGTGATATTGCTTTGTAAGTAAATACCACAACTTCTTTATCCATTTTTCACTTTCTGCGATGTTGAACTTGTACTGTAAACGAGGTTCTTGTAAACAGAGCCGTTCCAAACTTTGGGGTGGCTGTGTCTTTTTGATTTTAATTTCCCTAAGCTATAGGACCATAAGTGGCAGTGCCCTAGGTTCTGTTTCTTTGTTTTTTAGATGTTTCAGGAAACACCATACACTTCTCCCGAGTGGTTGTTGGCAATTTACATCCCGCCCATCAGCATAACAAGGCTCCCAGTTCTCCATGGCCTGTCCTGCCTTTCTGGATTTTACACTTTTTCAGATGGCCCTTTTGACCGGGGGGAAGTGAGACTTCATTGTAGTGCAGATTTCCTTTGCAAGCTTGCTTGGTTGGCCAAAAAGGGCGTATGCGTTTTTTCCTGAATATATTCAGGAAAAAACGCATACGCCCTTTTTGGCCAAGTGCATCATTGTGGACTTTCTGCCTCTTTTCCTATGCTTTCAATGCAATTCCAGTCTACCTCCTGAAATCGGTTTCCTGCAATTCTGCCCCGCTTTCAAGTCCTCTTGGCAGCCTTACTTCAGTCTATTTTTGGACGATAGCTGTCATTTATAACTCTGCAGGTTTGTGAATTACAGTGCCCCTGAGCTCCTTTCTTCAACTCGCTTTCTTTTGAGCTGGCCGCAACACCGCAGGATGGCTTCAGGCCCTAATCTGGTTCCGGTACGGCACGCTGAGCCTTTGGTTATTTCCTCTTCCTGGTGGGAAATGAGAGTTAAATTTGCCCGTCCAGACACCTCCAGCTAGCCTCTCATTGGTTCTCGCTATTCCTGTTCATCTTCCGCAGAAATTGCAAAGTGGGCCAAACAGGAGGTTAAAGGCGCTGACTCTCCAAGTGGGGAGAGTGTTAGTAAAGCGTCTGGAATGTTGCACCCGTGTACCAGGGGAGGAAAACTGAGACATATTTGAACACGTCTCCCGTTCACATGGTTGATCATACTTGGGTTCCACATGCATGTTTTAGCTGAAGGAAGAATACCTTAAACCTGGAGAGTTAAGACCCGTGTAATGGGTACCATGCAATATGACTTCAAAGGGTCTTCATTTGCTCACCGAACCTCTCCAATCCTATCACTGCTGCGTTTATGCCCCTGTACACATGCTTGATTCTCTTTTGGAGACATAGCAATCCATAGGTTTTACGATACTTACTAGTCAGGTACATTCTTAGGCGTTTAATATGCGGTGTTGAGTCCATTTCGTTGAGCAAGGAGTAGCTCTTGTGTATTCCATATTTGACTTAAGGAACTTTATCTGTGCTCATTTCAATCTCTGGTTTTATGCAGCACCCCAACTCACCTTTACCCTTAAGCAAGCATAAGTTGGTTTTCTAAATTTGAGACCCTGTTCTGTTCTGTAATTCAGTTCCTGTGTAGCCAAGTTTCCATTCCGTGTATTACTGATATCTTATGATGTTTCTTTTTCTGTGTGACTTATTTCAGTTAGAATCATCATACCTGCATCCACTCATTGTGATGCTAAGGGCCTGATGACATAGATTTCATTGCTGAGTGATATTGCTTTGTAAGTAAATACAACAACTTCTTTATCCATTTTTCACTTTCTGCGATGTTGAACTTGTACTGTAAACGAGGTTCTTGTAAACAGAGGCGTCCCAAACTTTGGGGTGGCTGTGTCTTTTTGATTTTAATTTCCCTAAGCTATAGGACCATAAGTGGCAGTGCCCTAGGCTCTGTTGCTTTGTTTTTTAGATGTTTCAGGAAACACCGTACACTTCTCCCGAGTGGTTGTTGGCAATTTACATCCCGCCCATCAGCATAACAAGGCTCCCAGTTCTCCATGGCCTGTCCTGCCTTTCTGGATTTTACACTTTTTTCAGATGGCCCTTTTGACCGGGGGGAAGTGAGACTTCGTTGTAGTGCAGATTTCCTTTGCAAGCTTGCTTGGTTGGCCAAAAAGGGCGTATGCGTTTTTTCCTGAATATATTCAGGAAAAAACGCATACGCCCTTTTTGGCCAAGTGCATCATTGTGGACGTTCTGCCTCTTTTCCTATGCTTTCAATGCAATTCCAGTCTACCTCCTGAAATCGGTTTCCTGCAATTCTGCCCCGCTTTCAAGTCCTCTTGGCAGCCTTACTTCAGTCTATTTTTGGACGATAGCTGTCATTTATAACTCTGCAGGTTTGTGAATTACAGTGCCCCTGAGCTCCTTTCTTCAACTCGCTTTCTTGTGACCTGGCCGCAACACCGCAGGATGGCTTCAGGCCCTAATCTGGTTCCGGCACGGCACGCTGAGCCTTTGGTTATTTCCTCTTCCTGGTGGGAAATGAGAGTTAAATTTGCCCGTTCAGACACCTCCAGCTAGTCTCTCATTGGTTCTCGCTATTCCTGTTCATCTTCCGCAGAAATTGCAAACTGGGCCTAACAGGAGGTTAAAGGCGCTGACTCTCCAAGTGGGGAGAGTGTTAGTAAAGCGTCTGGAATGTTGCACCCGAGTACCAGGGGAGGAAAACTGAGACATATTTGAACACGTCTCCCGTTCACATGGTTGATCATACTTGGGTTCCACATGCATGTTTTAGCTGAAGGAAGAATACCTTAAACCTGGAGAGTTGAGACCCGTGGAATGGGTACCATGCAATATGACTTCAAAGGGTCTTCATTTGCTCACCGAACCTCTCCAATCCTATCACTGCTGCGTTTATGCCCCTGTACACATGCTTGATTCTCTTTCGGAGACATAGCAATCCATAGGTTTTAAGATACTTACTAGTCAGGTACATTCTTAGGCGTTTAATATGCGGTGTTGAGTCCATTTCGTTGAGCAAGGAGTAGCTCTTGTCTATTCCATATTTGACTTAAGGAACTTTATCTGTGCTCATTTCAATCTCTGGTTTTATGCAGCACCCCAACTCACCTTTACCCTTAAGCAAGCATAAGTTGGTTTTCTAAATTTGAGACCCTGTTCTGTTCTGTAATTCAGTTCCTGTGTAGCCAAGTTTACATTCCGTGTATTAGTGATATCTTATGATGTTTCTTTTTCTGTGTGACTTACTTCAGTTAGAATCATCATACCTGAATCCACTCATTGTGCTGCTAAGGGCCTGATGACACAGATTTCATTGCTGAGTGATATTGCTTTGTAAGTAAATACCACAACTTCTTTCCATTTTTCACTTTCTGCGATGTTGAACTTGTACTGTAAACGAGGTTCTTGTAAACAGAGCCGTTCCAAACTTTGGGGTGGCTGTGTCTTTTTGATTTTAATTTCCCTAAGCTATAGGACCATAAGTGGAAGTGCCCTAGATTCTGTTGCTTTGTTTTTTAGATGTTTCAGGAAACACCATACACTTCTCCCGAGTGGTTGTTGGCAATTTACATCCCACCCATCAGCATAACAAGGCTCCCAGTTCTCCATGGCCTGTCCTGCCTTTCTGGATTTTACACTTTTTTCAGATGGCCCTTTTGACCGGGGGGAAGTGAGACTTCATTGTAGTGCAGATTTCCTTTGCAAGCTTGCTTGGTTGGCCAAAAAGGGCGTATGCGTTTTTTCCTGAATATATTCAGGAAAAAACGCATACGCCCTTTTTGGCCAAGTGCATCATTGTGGACGTTCTGCCTCTTTTCCTATGCTTTCAATGCAATTCCAGTCTACCTCCTGAAATCGGTTTCCTGCAATTCTGCCCCGCTTTCAAGTCCTCTTGGCAGCCTTACTTCAGTCTATTTTTGGACGATAGCTGTCATTTATAACTCTGCAGGTTTGTGAATTACAGTGCCCCTGAGCTCCTTTCTTCAACTCGCTTTCTTTTGAGCTGGCCGCAACACCGCAGGATGACTTCAGGCCCTAATCTGGTTCCGGTACGGCACGCTGAGCCTTTGGTTATTTCCTCTTCCTGTTGGGAAATGAGAGTTAAATTTGCCCGTCCAGACACCTCCAGCTAGCCTCTCATTGGTTCTCGCTATTCCTGTTCATCTTCCGCAGAAATTGCAAACTGGGCCAAACAGGAGGTTAAAGGCGCTGACTCTCCAAGTGGGGAGAGTGTTAGTAAAGCGTCTGGAATGTTGCACCCGAGTACCAAGGGAGGAAAACTGAGACATATTTGAACACGTCTCCCGATCACATGGTTGATCATACTCTGGGTTCCACATGCACGTTTTAGCTGAAGGAAGAATACCTAAAACCTGGGTAATTGAAACCCGTGGAATGGGTACCATGCAATATGACTTCAAAGGGTCTTCATTTGCTCACCGAACCTCTCCAATCCTATCACTGCTGCGTTTATGCCCCTGTACACATGCTTGATTCTCTTTCGGAGACATAGCAATCCATAGGTTTTAAGATACTTACTAGTCAGGTACATTCTTAGGCGTTTAATATGCGGTGTTGAGTCCATTTCGTTGAGCAAGGAGTGGCTCTTGTCTATTCCATATTTGGCTTAAGGAACTTTATCTGTGCTCATTTCAATCTCTGGTTTTATGCAGCAACCCAACTCACCTTTCCCCTTAAGCAAGCATAAGTTGGTTTTCTAAATTTGAGAACCTGTTCTGTTTTGGAATTCAGTTCTTGTGTAGCCAAGTTTACATTCCGTGTATTAGTGATATCTTATGATGTTTCTTTTTCTGTGTGACTTATTTCAGTTAGAATCATCGTATCTGAATCTACTCATTATGCTGCTACGTGCCTGATGACATAGATTTCATTGCTGAGTGATACTGCATTGTACGTAAGTACCACAAGTTCTTTATCCATTTTTCACTTTCTGCGATGTTGAACTTGTACGGTAAAAGAGGTTCTTGTAAACAGAGCCGTTCCAAACTTTGGGGTGGCTGTGTCTTTTTGATTTTAATTTCCCTAAGCTATAGGACCATAAGTGGAAGTGCCCTAGGCTCTGTTGCTTTGTTTTTTAGATGTTTCAGGAAACACCATACACTTCTCCCGAGTGGTTGTTGGCAATTTACATCCCGCCCATCAGCATAACAAGGCTCCCAGTTCTCAATGGCCTGTACTGCCTTTCTGGATTTTACACTTTATTCAGATGGCCCTTTTGACCAGGGGGAAGTGAGACTTCATTGTAGTGCAGATTTCCTTTGCAAGCTTGCTTGGTTGGCCAAAAATGGCGTATGCGTTTTTTCCTGAATATATTCAGGAAAAAACGCATACGCCCTTTTTGGCCAAGTGCATCATTGTGGACGTTCTGCCTCTTTTCCTATGCTTTCAATGCAATTCCAGTCTACCTCCTGAAATCGGTTTCCTGCAATTCTGCCCCGCTTTCAAGTCCTCTTGGCAGCCTTACTTCAGTCTATTTTTGGATGATAGCTGTCATTTATAACTCTGCAGGTTTGTGAATTACAGTGCCCCTGAGCTCCTTTCTTCAACTCGCTTTCTTTTGAGCTGGCCGCAACACCGCAGGATGGCTTCAGGCCCTAATCTGTTTCCGGCACGGCACGCTGAGCCTTTGGGTAATTCCTCTTCCTGGTGGGAAATGAGAGTTAAATTTGCCCGTCCAGACACCTCCAGCTAGTCTCTCATTGGTTCTCGCTATTCCTGTTCATCTTCCGCAGAAATTGCAAACTGGGCCAAACAGGAGTTTAAAGGGACTGACTCTCCAAGTCGGGAGAGTGTTAGTAAAGCGTCTGGAATGTTGCACCCGAGTACCAGGGGAGGAAAACTGAGACATATTTGAACACGTCTCCCGTTCACATGGTTGATCATACTTGGGTTCCACATGCATGTTTTAGCTGAAGGAAGAATACCTTAAACCTGGAGAGTTAAGACCCGTGTAATGGGTACCATGCAATATGACTTCAAAGGGTCTTCATTTGCTCACCGAATGTCTCCAATCCTATCACTGCTGCGTTTATGCCCCTGTACACATGCTTGATTCTCTTTCGGAGACATCGCAATCCATAGGTTTTAAGATACTTACTAGTCAGGTACATTCTTAGGCGTTTAATATGCGGTGTTGAGTCCATTTCGTTGAGCAAGGAGTAGCTCTTGTCTATTCCATATTTGACTTAAGGAACTTTATCTGTGCTCATTTCAATCTCTGGTTTTATGCAGCACCCCAACTCACCTTTACCCTTAAGCAAGCATAAGTTGGTTTTCTAAATTTGAGACCCTGTTCTGTTCTGTAATTCAGTTCCTGTGTAGCCAAGTTTACATTCCGTGTATTACTGATATCTTATGATGTTTCTTTTTCTGTGTGACTTATTTCAGTTAGAATCATCATACCTGAATCCACTCATTGTGATGCTAAGGGCCTGATGACATAGATTTCATTGCTGAGTGATATTGCTTTGTAAGTAAATACAACAACTTCTTTATCCATTTTTCACTTTCTGTGATGTTGAACTTGTACTGTAAACGAGGTTCTTGTAAACAGAGGCGTCCCAAACTTTGGGGTGGCTGTGTCTTTTTTATTTTAATTTCCCTAAGCTATAGGACCATAAGTGGCAGTGCCCTAGGCTCTGTTGCTTTGTTTTTTAGATGTTTCAGGAAACACCATACACTTCTCCCGAGTGGTTGTTGGCAATTTACATCCCGCCCATCAGCATAACAAGGCTCCCAGTTCTCCATGGCCTGTCCTGCCTTTCTGGATTTTACACTTTTTTCAGATGGCCCTTTTGACCGGGGGGAAGTGAGACTTCATTGTAGTGCAGATTTCCTTTGCAAGCTTGCTTGTTTGGCCAAAAAGGGCGTATGCGTTTTTTCCTGAATATATTCAGGAAAAAACGCATACGCCCTTTTTGGCCAAGTGCATCATTGTGGACGTTCTGCCTCTTTTCCTATGCTTTCAATGCAATTCCAGTCTACCTCCTGAAATCGGTTTCCTGCAATTCTGCCCCGCTTTCAAGTCCTCTTGACAGCCTTACTTCAGTCTAGTTTTGGACGATAGCTGTCATTTATAACTCTGCAGGTTTGTGAATTACAGTGCCCCTGAGCTCCTTTCTTCAACTCGCTTTCTTGTGACCTGGCCGCAACACCGCAGGATGGCTTCAGGCCCTAATCTGGTTCCGGCCCGGCATGCTGAGCCTTTGGTTAATTCCTCTTCCTGGTGGGAAATGAGAGTTAAATTTGCCCGTCCAGACACCTCCAGCTAGCCTCTCATTGGTTCTCGCTATTCCTGTTCATCTTCCGCAGAAATTGCAAACTGGGCCAAACAGGAGGTTAAAGGGACTGACTCTCCAAGTGGGGAGAGTGTTAGTAAAGCGTCTGGAATGTTGCACCCGAGTACCAGGGGAGGAAAACTGAGACATATTTGAACACGTCTCCCGATCACATGGTTGATCATACTCTAGGTTCCACATGCATGTTTTAGCTGAAGGAAGAATACCTTAAACCTGGGTAGTTGAAACCCGTGGAATGGGTACCATGCAATATGACTTCAAAGGGTCTTCATTTGCTCACCGAACCTCTCCAATCCTATCACTGCTGCGTTTATGCCCCTGTACACATGCTTGATTCTCTTTCGGAGACATAGCAATCCATAGGTTTTAAGATACTTACAAGTCAGGTACATTCTTAGGCGTTTAATATGCGGTGTTGAGTCCATTTCGTTGAGCAAGGAGTAGCTCTTGTCTATTCCATATTTGACTTAAGGAACTTTATCTGTGCTCATTTCAATCTCTGGTTTTATGCAGCACCCCAACTCACCTTTCCCCTTGAGCAACCATAAGTTGGTTTTCTAAATTTAAGACCCTGTTCTGTTCTGTAATTCAGTTCCTGTGTAGCCAAGTTTACATTCCGTGTATTACTGATATCTTATGATGTTTCTTTTTCTGTGTGACTTATTTCAGTTAGAATCATCATACCTGAATCCACTCATTGTGATGCTAAGGGCCTGATGACATAGATTTCATTGCTGAGTGATATTGCTTTGTAAGTAAATACAACAACTTCTTTATCCATTTTTCACTTTCTGCGATGTTGAACTTGTACTGTAAACGAGGTTCTTGTAAACAGAGGCGTCCCAAACTTTGGGGTGGCTGTGTCTTTTTGATTTTAATTTCCCTAATCTATAGGACCATAAGTGGCAGTGCCCTAGGCTCTGTTGCTTTGTTTTTTAGATGTTTCAGGAAACACCATACACTTCTCCCGAGGGTCTGTTGGCAATTTACATCCCGCCCATCAGCATAACAAGGCTCCCAGTTCTCCATGGCCTGTCCTGCCTTTCTGGATTTTACACTTTTTTCAGATGGCCCTTTTGACCGGGGGGAAGTGAGACTTCATTGTAGTGCAGATTTCCTTTGCAAGCTTGCTTGGTTGGCCAAAAAGGGCGTATGCGTTTTTTCCTGAATATATTCAGGAAAAAACGCATACGCCCTTTTTGGCCAAGTGCATCATTGTGGACGTTCTGCCTCTTTTCCTATGCTTTCAATGCAATTCCAGTCTACCTCCTGAAATCGGTTTCCTGCAATTCTGCCCCGCTTTCAAGTCCTCTTGGCAGCCTTACTTCAGTCTATTTTTGGACGATAGCTGTCATTTATAACTCTGCAGGTTTGTGAATTACAGTGCCCCTGAGCTCCTTTCTTCAACTCGCTTTCTTGTGACCTGGCCGCAACACTGCAGGATGGCTTCAGGCCCTAATCTGGTTCCGGCACGGCATGCTGAGCCTTTGGTTATTTCCTCTTCCTGGTGGGAAATGAGAGTTAAATTTGCCCGTCCAAACACCTCCAGCTAGTCTCTCATTGGTTCTCGCTATTCCTGTTCATCTTCCGCAGAAATTGCAAACTGGGCCAAACAGGAGGTTAAAGGCGCTGACTCTCCAAGTGGGGAGAGTGTTAGTAAAGCGTCTGGAATGTTGCCCCCGAGTACCAGGGGAGGAAAACTGAGACATATTTGAACACGTCTCCCGATCACATGGTTGATCATACTCTAGGTTCCACATGCATGTTTTAGCTGAAGGAAGAATACCTTAAACCTGGGTAGTTGAAACCCGTGGAATGGGTACCATGCAATATGACTTCAAAGGGTCTTCATTTGCTCACCGAACCTCTCCAATCCTATCACTGCTGCGTTTATGCCCCTGTACACATGCTTGATTCTCTTTCGGAGACATAGCAATCCATAGGTTTTAAGATACTTACAAGTCAGGTACATTCTTAGGCGTTTAATATGCGGTGTTGAGTCCATTTCGTTGAGCAAGGAGTAGCTCTTGTCTATTCCATATTTGGCTTAAGGAACTTTATCTGTGCTCATTTCAATCTCTGGTTTTATGCAGCACCCCAACTCACCTTTACCCTTAAGCAAGCATAAGTTGTTTTTCTAAATTTGTGACCCAGTTCTGTTCTGTAATTCAGTTCCTGTGTAGCCAAGTTTCCATTCCATGTATTACTGATATCTTATTATGTTTCTTTTTCTGTGTGACTTATTTCAGTTAGAATCATCATACCTGAATCCACTCATTGTGCTGCTAAGGGCCTGATGACATAGATTTCATTGCTGAGTGATATTGCTTTGTAAGTGAATACCACAACTTCTTTATCCATTTTTCACTTTCTGCGATGTTGAACTTGTACTGTAAACGAGGTTCTTGTAAACAGAGCCGTTCCAAACTTTGGGGTGGCTGTGTCTTTTTGATTTTAATTTCCCTAAGCTATAGGACCATAAGTGGAAGTGCCCTAGGCTCTGTTGCTTTGTTTTTTAGATGTTTCAGGAAACACCATACACTTCTCCCGAGTGGTTGTTGGCAATTTACATCCCGCCCATCAGCATAACAAGGCTCCCAGTTCTCCATGGCCTGTCCTGCCTTTCTGGATTTTACACTTTTTTCAGATGGCCCTTTTGACCGGGGGGAAGTGAGACTTCATTGTAGTGCAGATTTCCTTTGCAAGCTTGCTTGGTTGGCCAAAAAGGGCGTATGCGTTTTTTCCTGAATATATTCAGGAAAAAACGCATACGCCCTTTTTGGCCAAGTGCATCATTGTGGACGTTCTGCCTCTTTTCCTATGCTTTCAATGCAATTCCAGTCTACCTCCTGAAATCGGTTTCCTGCAATTCTGCCCCGCTTTCAAGTCCTCTTGGCAGCCTTACTTCAGTCTATTTTTGGACGATAGCTGTCATTTATAACTCTGCAGGTTTGTGAATTACAGTGCCCCTGAGCTCCTTTCTTCAACTTGCTTTCTTGTGACCTGGCCGCAACACCGCAGGATGGCTTCAGGCCCTAATCTGGTTCGGGCACGGCACGCTGAGCCTTTGGTTATTTCCTCTTCCTGGTGGGAAATGAGAGTTAAATTTGCCCGTCCAAACACCTCCATCTAGTCTCTCATTGGTTCTCGCTATTCCTGTTCATCTTCCGCAGAAATTGCAAACTGGGCCAAACAGGAGGTTAAAGGCGCTGACTCTCCAAGTGGGGAGAGTGTTAGTAAAACGTCTGGAATGTTGCACCCGAGTACCAGGGGAGGAAAACTGAGACATATTTGAACACGTCTCCCATTCACATGGTTGATCATACTTGGGTTCCACATGCATGTTTTAGCTGAAGGAAGAATACCTTAAACCTGGAGAGTTAAGACCCGTGTAATGGGTACCATGCAATATGACTTCAAAGGGTCTTCATTTGCTCACCGAACCTCTCCAATCCTATCACTGCTGCATTTATGCCCCTGTACACATGCTTGATTCCCTTTCGGAGACATAGCAATCCATAGGTTTTAAGATACTTACTAGTCAGGTACATTCTTAGACGTTTAATATGCGGTGTTGAGTCCATTTCGTTGAGCAAGGAGTAGCTCTTGTCTATTCCATATTTGACTTAAGGAACTTTATCTGTGCTCATTTCAATCTCTGGTTTTATGCAGCACCCCAACTCACCTTTCCCCTTGAGCAAGCATAAGTTGGTTTTCTAAATTTGAGACCCTGTTCTGTTCTGTAATTCAGTTCCTGTGTAGCCAAGTTTACATTCCGTGTATTACTGATATCTTATGATGTTTCTTTTTCTGTGTGACTTATTTCAGTTAGAATCATCATACCTGAATCCACTCATTGTGATGCTAACGGCCTAATGACATAGATTTCATTGCTGAGTGATATTGCTTTGTAAGTAAATACCACAACTTCTTTATCCATTTTTCACTTTCTGCGATGTTGAACTTGTACTGTAAACGAGGTTCTTGTAAACAGAGGCGTCCCAAACTTTGGGGTGGCTGTGTCTTTTTGATTTTAATTTCCCTAAGCTATAGGACCATAAGTGGAAGTGCCCTAGGTTCTGTTGCTTTGTTTTTTAGATGTTTCAGGAAACACCATACACTTCTCCCGAGTGTCTGTTGGCAATTTACATCCCGCCCATCAGTATAACAAGGCTCCCAGTTCTCCATGGCCTGTCCTGCCTTTCTGGATTTTACACTTTTTTCAGATGGCCCTTTTGACCGGGGGGAAGTGAGACTTCATTGTAGTGCAGATTTCCTTTGCAAGCTTGCTTGGTTGGCCAAAAAGGGCGTATGCGTTTTTTCCTGAATATATTCAGGAAAAAACGCATACGCCCTTTTTGGCCAAGTGCATCATTGTGGACGTTCTGCCTCTTTTCCTATGCTTTCAATGCAATTTCAGTCTACCTCCTGAAATCGGTTTCCTGCAATTCTGCCCCGCTTTCAAGTCCTCTTGGCAGCCTTACTTCAGTCTATTTTTGGACGATAGCTGTCATTTATAACTCTGCAGGTTTGTGAAATACAGTGCCCCTGAGCTCCTTTCTTCAACTCGCTTTCTTTTGAGCTGGCCGCAACACCGCAGGATGACTTCAGGCCCTAATCTGGTTCCGGTACGGCACGCTGAGCCTTTGGTTATTTCCTCTTCCTGTTGGGAAATGAGAGTTAAATTTGCCCGTCCAGACACCTCCAGCTAGCCTCTCATTGGTTCTCGCTATTCCTGTTCATCTTCCGCAGAAATTGCAAACTGTGCCAAACAGGAGGTTAAAGGCGCTGACTCTCCAAGTGGGGAGAGTGTTAGTAAAGCGTCTGGAATGTTGCACCCGAGTACCAAGGGAGGAAAACTGAGACATATTTGAACACGTCTCCCGATCACATGGTTGATCATACTCTGGGTTCCACATGCATGTTTTAGCTGAAGGAAGAATACCAAAAACCTGGGTAATTGAAACCCGTGGAATGGGTACCATGCAATATGACTTCAAAGGGTCTTCATTTGCTCACCGAACCTCTCCAATCCTATCACTGCTGCGTTTATGCCCCTGTACACATGCTTGATTCTCTTTCGGAGACATAGCAATCCATAGGTTTTAAGATACTTACTAGTCAGGTACATTCTTAGGCGTTTAATATGCGGTGTTGAGTCCATTTCGTTGAGCAAGGAGTGGCTCTTGTCTATTCCATATTTGGCTTAAGGAACTTTATCTGTGCTCATTTCAATCTCTGGTTTTATGCAGCAACCGAACTCCCCTTTCCCCTTAAGCAAGCATAAGTTGGTTTTCTAAATTTGAGAACCTGTTCTGTTTTGGAATTCAGTTCCTGTGTAGCCAAGTTTACATTCCGTGTATTAGTGATATCTTATGATGTTTCTTTTTCTGTGTGACTTATTTCAGTTAGAATCATCGTATCTGAATCTACTCATTATGCTGCTACGTGCCTGATGACATAGATTTCATTGCTGAGTGATACTGCATTGTACGTAAGTACCACAAGTTCTTTATCCATTTTTCACTTTCTGCGATGTTGAATTTGTACGGTAAAAGAGGTTCTTGTAAACAGAGCCGTTCCAAACTTTGGCGTGGCTGTGTCTTTTTGATTTTAATTTCCCTAAGCTATAGGACCATAAGTGGAAGTGCCCTAGGCTCTGTTGCTTTGTTTTTTAGATGTTTCAGGAAACACCATACACTTCTCCCAAGTGTCTGTTGGCAATTTACATCCCGCCCATCAGCATAACAAGGCTCCCAGTTCTCAATGGCCTGTACTGCCTTTCTGGATTTTACACTTTTTTCAGATGGCCCTTTTGACCAGGGGGAAGTGAGACTTCATTGTAGTGCAGATTTCCTTTGCAAGCTTGCTTGGTTGGCCAAAAAGGGCGTATGCGTTTTTTCCTGAATATATTCAGGAAACAACGCATACGCCCTTTTTGGCCAAGTGCATTATTGTGGACGTTCTGCCTCTTTTCCTATGCTTTCAATGCAATTTCAGTCTACCTCCTGAAATCGGTTTCCTGCAATTCTGCCCCGCTTTCAAGTCCTCTTGGCAGCCTTACTTCAGTCTATTTTTGGACGATAGCTGTCATTTATAACTCTGCAGGTTTGTGTATTACAGTGCCCCTGAGCTCCTTTCTTCAACTCGGTTTCTTTTGAGCTGGCCGCAACACCGCAGGATGGCTTCAGGCCGTAATCTGGTTCCGGCACGGCACGCTGAGCCTTTGGTTAATTCCTCTTCCTGGTGGGAAATGAGAGTTAAATTTGCCCGTCCAGACACCTCCAGCTAGTCTCTCATTGGTTCTCGCTATTCCTGTTCATCTTCCGCAGAAAGTGCAAACTGGGCCAAACAGGAGTTTAAAGGGACTGACTCTCCAAGTCGGGAGAGTGTTAGTAAAGCGTCTGGAATGTTGCACCCGAGTACCAGGGGAGGAAAACTGAGACATATTTGAACACGTCTCCCGTTCACATGGTTGATCATACTTGGGTTCCACATGCATGTTTTAGCTGAAGGAAGAATACCTTAAACCTGGAGAGTTAAGACCCGTGTAATGGGTACCATGCAATATGACTTCAAAGGGTCTTCATTTGCTCACCGAACGTCTCCAATCCTATCACTGCTGCGTTTATGCCCCTGTACACATGCTTGATTCTCTTTCGGAGACATAGCAATTTATAGGTTTTAAGATACTTACAAGTCAGGTACATTCTTAGGCGTTTAATATGCGGTGTTGAGTCCATTTCGTTGAGCAAGGAGTAGCTCTTGTCTATTCCATATTTGGCTTAAGGAACTTTATCTGTGCTCATTTCAATCTCTGGTTTTATGCAGCACCCCAACTCACCTTTACCCTTAAGCAAGCATAAGTTGTTTTTCTAAATTTGTGACCCAGTTCTGTTCTGTAATTCAGTTCCTGTGTAGCCAAGTTTCCATTCCGTGTATTACTGATATCTTATGATGTTTCTTTTTCTGTGTGACTTATTTCAGTTAGAATCATCATACCTGAATCCACTCATTGTGCTGCTAAGGGCCTGATGACATAGATTTCATTGCTGAGTGATATTGCTTTGTAAGTGAATACCACAACTTCTTTATCCATTTTTCACTTTCTGCGATGTTGAACTTGTACTGTAAACGAGGTTCTTGTAAACAGAGCCGTTCCAAACTTTGGGGTGGCTGTGTCTTTTTGATTTTAATTTCCCTAAGCTATAGGACCATAAGTGGAAGTGCCCTAGGCTCTGTTGCTTTGTTTTTTAGATGTTTCAGGAAACACCATACACTTCTCCCGAGTGGTTGTTGGCAACTTACATCCCGCCCATCAGCATAACAAGGCTCCCAGTTCTCCATGGCCTGTCCTGCCTTTCTGGATTTTACACTTTTTTCAGATGGCCCTTTTGACCGGGGGGAAGTGAGACTTCATTGTAGTGCAGATTTCCTTTGCAAGCTTGCTTGGTTGGCCAAAAAGGGCGTATGCGTTTTTTCCTGAATATATTCAGGAAAAAACGCATACGCCCTTTTTGGCCAAGTGCATCATTGTGGACGTTCTGCCTCTTTTCCTATGCTTTCAATGCAATTCCAGTCTACCTCCTGAAATCGGTTTCCTGCAATTCTGCCCCGCTTTCAAGTCCTCTTGGCAGCCTTACTTCAGTCTATTTTTGGACGATAGCTGTCATTTATAACTCTGCAGGTTTGTGAATTACAGTGCCCCTGAACTCCTTTCTTCAACTCGCTTTCGTTTGAGCTGGCCGCAACACCGCAGGATGGCTTCAGGCCCTAATCTGGTTCCGGTACGGCACGCTGAGCCTTTGGTTATTTCCTCTTCCTGGTGGGAAATGAGAGTTAAATTTGCCCGTCCAAACACCTCCAGCTAGTCTCTCATTGGTTCTCGCTATTCCTGTTCATCTTCCGCAGAAATTGCAAACTGGGCCAAACAGGAGGTTAAAGGCGCTGACTCTCCAAGTGGGGAGAGTGTTAGTAAAGCGTCTGGAATGTTGCACCCGAGTACCAGGGGAGGAAAACTGAGACATATTTGAACACGTCTCCCGTTCACATGGTTGATCATACTTGGGTTCCACATGCATGTTTTAGCTGAAGGAAGAATACCTTAAACCTGGAGAGTTGAGACCCGTGTAATGGGTACCATGCAATATGACTTCAAAGGGTCTTCATTTGCTCACCGAACCTCTTCAATCCTATCACTGCTGCGTTTATGCCCCTGTACACATGCTTGATTCTCTTTCGGAGACATAGCAATCCATAGGTTTTAAGATACTTACTAGTCAGGCACATTCTTAGGCGTTTAATATGCGGTGTTGAGTCCATTTCGTTGAGCAAGGAGTAGCTCTTGTCTATTCCATATTTGACTTAAGGAACTTTATCTGTGCTCATTTCAATCTCTGGTTTCATGCAGCACCCCAACTCACCTTTACCCTTAAGCAACCATAGTTGGTTTTCTAAATTTGAGACCCTGTTCTGTTCTGTAATTCAGTTCCTGTGTAGCCAAGTTTACATTCCATGTATTAGTGATATCTTATGATGTTTCTTTTTCTGTGTGACTTACTTCAGTTAGAATCATCATACCTGAATCCACTCATTGTGCTGCTAAGGGCCTGATGACACAGATTTCATTGCTGAGTGATATTGCTTTGTAAGTAAATACCACAACTTCTTTATCCATTTTTCACTTTCTGCGATGTTGAACTTGTACTGTAAACGAGGTTCTTGTAAACAGAGGCGTCCCAAACTTTGGGGTGGCTGTGTCTTTTTGATTTTAATTTCCCTAAGCTATAGGACCATAAGTGGCAGTGCCCTAGGCTCTGTTGCTTTGTTTTTTAGATGTTTCAGGAAACACCATACACTTCTCCCGAGTGGTTGTTGGCAATTTACATCCCGCCCATCAGCATAACAAGGCTCCCAGTTCTCCATGGCCTGTCCTGCCTTTCTGGATTTTACACTTTTTTCAGATGGCCCTTTTGACCGGGGGGAAGTGAGACTTCATTGTAGTGCAGATTTCCTTTGCAAGCTTGCTTGGTTGGCCAAAAAGGGCGTATGCGTTTTTTCCTGAATATATTCAGGAAAAAACGCATACGCCCTTTTTGGCCAAGTGCATCATTGTGGACGTTCTGCCTCTTTTCCTATGCTTTCAATGCAATTCCAGTCTACCTCCTGAAATCGGTTTCCTGCAATTCTGCCCCGCTTTCAAGTCCTCTTGGCAGCCTTACTTCAGTCTATTTTTGGACGATAGCTGTCATTTATAACTCTGCAGGTTTGTGAATTACAGTGCCCCTGAGCTCCTTTCTTCAACTCGCTTTCTTGTGACCTGGCCGCAACACCGCAGGATGGCTTCAGGCCCTAATCTGGTTCCGGTACGGCACGCTGAGCCTTTGGTTATTTCCTCTTCCTGGTGGGAAATGAGAGTTAAATTTGCCCGTCCAGACACCTCCAGCTAGCCTCTCATTTGTTCTCGCTATTCCTGTTCATCTTCCACAGAAATTGCAAACTGGGCCAAACAGGAGGTTAAAGGCGCTGACTCTCCAAGTGGGGAGAGTGTTAGTAAAGCGTCTGGAATGTTGCACCCGAGTACCAGGGGAGGAAAACTGAGACATATTTGAACACGTCTCCCGATCACATGGTTGATCATACTCTGGGTTCCACATGCATGTTTTAGCTGAAGGAAGAATACCTAAAACCTGGGTAATTGAAACCCGTGGAATGGGTACCATGCAATATGACTTCAAAGGGTCTTCATTTGCTCACCGAACCTCTCCAATCCTATCACTGCTGCGTTTATGCCCCTGTACACATGCTTGATTCTCTTTCGGAGACATAGCAATCCATAGGTTTTACGATACTTACTAGTCAGGTACATTCTTAGGCGTTTAATATGCGGTGTTGAGTCCATTTCGTTGAGCAAGGAGTGGCTCTTGTCTATTCCATATTTGGCTTAAGGAACTTTATCTGTGCTCATTTCAATCTCTGGTTTTATGCAGCAACCCAACTCACCTTTCCCCTTAAGCAAGCATAAGTTGGTTTTCTAAATTTGAGAACCTGTTCTGTTTTGGAATTCAGTTCCTGTGTAGCCATGTTTACATTCCGTGTATTAGTGATATCTTATGATGTTTCTTTTTCTGTGTGACTTATTTCAGTTAGAATCATCGTACCTGAATCTACTCATTATGCTGCTACGTGCCTGATGACATAGATTTCATTGTTGAGTGATACTGCATTGTACGTAAGTACCACAAGTTCTTTATCCATTTTTCACTTTCTGTGATGTTGAACTTGTACTGTAAACGAGGTTCTTGTAAACAGAGCCGTTCCAAACTTTGGGGTGGCTGTGTCTTTTTGATTTTAATTTCCCTAAGCTATAGGACCATAAGTGGAAGTGCCCTAGGCTCTGTTGCTTTGTTTTTTAGATGTTTCAGGAAACACCATACACTTCTCCCAAGTGTCTGTTGGCAATTTACATCCCGCCCATCAGCATAACAAGGCTCCCAGTTCTCAATGGCCTGTCCTGCCTTTCTGGATTTTACACTTTTTTCAGATGGCCCTTTTGACCAGGGGGAAGTGAGACTTCATTGTAGTGCAGATTTCCTTTGCTTGCTTGCTTGGTTGGCCAAAAACGGCGTATGCGTTTTTTCCTGAATATATTCAGGAAAAAACGCATACGCCCTTTTTGGCCAAGTGCATCATTGTGGACGTTCTGCCTCTTTTCCTATGCTTTCAATGCAATTCCAGTCTACCTCCTGAAATCGGTTTCCTGCAATTCTGCCCCGCTTTCAAGTCCTCTTGGCAGCCTTACTTCAGTCTATTTTTGGACGATAGCTGTCATTTATAACTCTGCAGGTTTGTGAATTACAGTGCCCCTGAGCTCCTTTCTTCAACTCGCTTTCTTGTGACCTGGCCGCAACACCGCAGGATGGCTTCAGGCCCTAATCTGGTTCCGGAACGGCACGCTGAGCCTTTGGTTATTTCCTCTTCCTGGTGGGAAATGAGAGTTAAATTTGCCCGTCCAGACACCTCCAGCTAGTCTCTCATTGGTTCTCGCTATTCCTGTTCATCTTCCGCAGAAATTGCAAACTGTGCCAAACAGGAGTTTAAAGTGCCTGACTCTCCAAGTCAGGAGAGTGTTAGTAAAGCGTCTGGAATGTTGCACCCGAGTACCAGGGGAGGAAAACTGAGACATATTTGAACACGTCTCCCGTTCACATGGTTGATCATACTTGGGTTCCACATGCATGTTTTAGCTGAAGGAAGAATACCTTAAACCTGGAGAGTTAAGACCCGTGGAATGGGTACCATGCAATATGACTTCAAAGGGTCTTCATTTGCTCACCGAACCTCTCCAATCCTATCACTGCTGCGTTTATGCCCCTGTACACATGCTTGATTCTCTTTCAGAGACATAGCAATCCATAGGTGTTAAGATACTTACTAGTCAGGTACATTGTTAGGCGTTTAATATGCGGTGTTGAGTCCATTTCGTTGAGCAAGGAGTAGCTCTTGTCTATTCCATATTTGACTTAAGGAACTTTATCTGTGCTCATTTCAATCTCTGGTTTTATGCAGCACCCCAACTCACCTTTACCCTTAAGCAAGCATAAGTTGGTTTTCTAAATTTGAGACCCTGTTCTGTTCTGTAATTCAGTTCCTGTGTAGCCAAGTTTCCATTCCGTGTATTACTGATATCTTATGATGTTTCTTTTTCTGTGTGACTTATTTCAGTTAGAATCATCATACCTGAATCCACTCATTGTGATGCTAAGGTCCTGATGACATAGATTTCATTGCTGAGTGATATTGCTTTGTAAGTAAATACCACAACTTCTTTATCCATTTTTCACTTTCTGCGATGTTGAACTTGTACTGTAAACGAGGTTCTTGTAAACAGAGGCATCCCAAACTTTGGGGTGGCTGTGTCTTTTTGATTTTAATTTCCCTAAGCTATAGGACCATAAGTGGCAGTGCCCTAGGCTCTGTTGCTTTGTTTTTTAGATGTTTCAGGAAACACCATACACTTCTCCCGAGTGGTTGTTGGCAATTTACATCCCGCCCATCAGCATAACAAGGCTCCCAGTTCTCCATGGCCTGTCCTGCCTTTCTGGATTTTACACTTTTTTCAGATGGCCCTTTTGACCGGGGGGAAGTGAGACTTCATTGTAGTGCAGATTTCCTTTGCAAGCTTGCTTGGTTGGCCAAAAAGGGCGTATGCGTTTTTTCCTGAATATATTCAGGAAAAAACGCATACGCCCTTTTTGGCCAAGTGCATCATTGTGGACGTTCTGCCTCTTTTCCTATGCTTTCAATGCAATTCCAGTCTACCTCCTGAAATCGGTTTCCTGCAATTCTGCCCCGCTTTCAAGTCCTCTTGGCAGCCTTACTTCAGTCTATTTTTGGACGATAGCTGTCATTTATAACTCTGCAGGTTTTTGAATTACAGTGCCCCTGAGCTCCTTTCTTCAACTCGCTTTCTTGTGACCTGGCCGCAGCACCGCAGGATGGCTTCAGGCCCTAATCTGGTTCTGGCCCGGCATGATGAGCCTTTGGTTAATTCCTCTTCCTGGTGGGAAATGAGAGTTAAATTTGCCCATCCAGACACCTCCAGCTAGCCTCTCATTGGTTCTCGCTATTCCTGTTCATCTTCCGCAGAAATTGCAAACTGGGCCAAACAGGAGGTTAAAGTGACTGACTCTCCAAGTGGGGAGAGTGTTAGTAAAGCGTCTGGAATGTTGCCCCCGAGTACCAGGGGAGGAAAACTGAGACATATTTGAACACGTCTCCCGATCACATGGTTGATCATACTCTAGGTTCCACATGCATGTTTTAGCTGAAGGAAGAATACCTTAAAACTGGGTAGTTGAAACCCGTGGAATGGGTACCATGCAATATGACTTCAAAGGGTCTTCATTTGCTCACCGAACCTCTCCAATCCTATCACTGCTGCGTTTATGCCCCTGTACACATGCTTGATTCTCTTTCGGAGACATAGCAATCCATAGGTTTTAAGATACTTACTAGTCAGGTACATTCTTAGGCGTTTAATATGCGGTGTTGAGTCCATTTCGTTGAGCAAGGAGTAGCTCTTGTCTATTCCATATTTGGCTTAAGGAACTTTATCTGTGCTCATTTCAGTCTCTGGTTTTATGCTGCATCCCAACTCACCTTTACCCTTAAGCAAGAATAAGTTGGTTTTCTAAATTTGAGACCCTGTTCTGTTCTGTAATTCAGTTCCTGTGTAGCCAAGTTTACATTCCGTGTATTACTGATATCTTATGATGTTTCTTTTTCTGTGTGACTTATTTCAGTTAGAATCATCATACCTGAATCCACTCATTGTGCTGCTAAGGGCCTGATGACACAGATTTCATTGCTGAGTAATATTGCTTTGTAAGTAAATACCACAACTTCTTTATCCATTTTTCACTTTCTGCGATGTTGAACTTGTACTGTAAACAAGGTTCTTGTAAACAGAGCCGTTCCAAACTTTGGGGTGGCTGTGTATTTTTGATTTTAATTTCCCTAAGCTATAGGACCATAAGTGGAAGTGCCCTAGGTTCTGTTGCTTTGTTTTTTAGATGTTTCAGGAAACACCATACACTTCTCCCGAGTGGTTGTTGGCAATTTACATCCCGCCCATCAGCATAACAAGGCTCCCAGTTCTCCATGGCCTGTCCTGCCTTTCTGGATTTTACACTTTTTTCAGATGGCTCTTTTGACCAGGGGGAAGTGAGACTTCATTGTAGTGCAGATTTCCTTTGCAAGCTTGCTTGGTTGGCCAAAAAGGGCGTATGCGTTTTTTCCTGAATATATTCAGGAAAAAACGCATACGCCCTTTTTGGCCAAGTGCATCATTGTGGACGTTCTGCCTCTTTTCCTATGCTTTCAATGCAATTCCAGTCTACCTCCTGAAATCGGTTTCCTGCAATTCTGCCCCGCTTTCAAGTCCTCTTGGCAGCCTTACTTCAGTCTATTTTTGGACGATAGCTGTCATTTATAACTCTGCAGGTTTGTGAATTACAGTGCCCCTGAGCTCCTTTCTTCAACTCGCTTTCTTGTGACCTGGCCGCAGCACCGCAGGATGGCTTCAGGCCCTAATCTGGTTCTGGCCCGGCATGATGAGCCTTTGGTTAATTCCTCTTCCTGGTGGGAAATGAGAGTTAAATTTGCCCATCCAGACACCTCCAGCTAGCCTCTCATTGGTTCTCGCTATTCCTGTTCATCTTCCGCAGAAATTGCAAACTGGGCCAAACAGGAGGTTAAAGGGACTGACTCTCCAAGTGGGGAGAGTGTTAGTAAAGCGTCTGGAATGTTGCCCCCGAGTACCAGGGGAGGAAAACTGAGACATATTTGAACACGTCTCCCGATCACATGGTTGATCATACTCTAGGTTCCACATGCATGTTTTAGCTGAAGGAAGAATACCTTAAAACTGGGTAGTTGAAACCCGTGGAATGGGTACCATGCAATATGACTTCAAAGGGTCTTCATTTGCTCACCGAACCTCTCCAATCCTATCACTGCTGCGTTTATGCCCCTGTACACATGCTTGATTCTCTTTCGGAGACATAGCAATCCATAGGTTTTAAGATACTTACTAGTCAGGTACATTCTTAGGCGTTTAATATGCGGTGTTGAGTCCATTTCGTTGAGCAAGGAGTAGCTCTTGTCTATTCCATATTTGGCTTAAGGAACTTTATCTGTGCTCATTTCAGTCTCTGGTTTTATGCTGCATCCCAACTCACCTTTACCCTTAAGCAAGAATAAGTTGGTTTTCTAAATTTGAGACCCTGTTCTGTTCTGTAATTCAGTTCCTGTGTAGCCAAGTTTACATTCCGTGTATTACTGATATCTTATGATGTTTCTTTTTCTGTGTGACTTATTTCAGTTAGAATCATCATACCTGAATCCACTCATTGTGCTGCTAAGGGCCTGATGACACAGATTTCATTGCTGAGTGATATTGCTTTGTAAGTAAATACCACAACTTCTTTATCCATTTTTCACTTTCTGCGATGTTGAACTTGTACTGTAAACAAGGTTCTTGTAAACAGAGCCGTTCCAAACTTTGGGGTGGCTGTGTCTTTTTGATTTTAATTTCCCTAAGCTATAGGACCATAAGTGGAAGTGCCCTAGGTTCTGTTGCTTTGTTTTTTAGATGTTTCAGGAAACACCATACACTTCTCCCAAGTGTCTGTTGGCAATTTACATCCCGCCCATCAGCATAACAAGGCTCCCAGTTCTCCATGGCCTGTCCTGCCTTTCTGGATTTTACACTTTTTTCAGATGGCTCTTTTGATCGGGGGGAAGTGAGACTTCATTGTAGTGCAGATTTCCTTTGCAAGCTTGCTTGGTTGGCCAAAAAGGGCGTATGCGTTTTTTCCTGAATATATTCAGGAAAAAACGCATACGCCCTTTTTGGCCAAGTGCATCATTGTGGACGTTCTGCCTCTTTTCCTATGCTTTCAATGCAATTCCAGTCTACCTCCTGAAATCGGTTTCCTGCAATTCTGCCCCGCTTTCAAGTCCTCTTGGCAGCCTTACTTCAGTCTATTTTTGGACGATAGCTGTCATTTATAACTCTGCAGGTTTGTGAATTACAGTGCCCCTGAGCTCCTTTCTTCAACTCGCTTTCTTGTGACCTGGCCGCAACACCGCAGGATGGCTTCAGGCCCTAATCTGGTTCCGGCACGGCATGCTGAGCCTTTGGTTATTTCCTCTTCCTGGTGGGAAATGAGAGTTAAATTTGCCCGTCCAGACACCTCCAGCTAGTCTCTCATTGGTTCTCGCTATTTCTGTTCATCTTCCGCAGAAATTGCAAACTGGGCCAAACAGGAGGTTAAAGGCGCTGACTCTCCAATTGGGGAGAGTGTTAGTAAAGCATCTGGAATGTTGCACCCGAGTACCAGGGGAGGAAAACTGAGACATATTTGAACACGTCTCCCGTTCACATGGTTGATCATACTTGGGTTCCACATGCATGTTTTAGCTGAAGGAAGAATACCTAAAACCTGGAGAGTTGAGACCCGTGGAATGGGTACCATGCAATATGACTTCAAAGGGTCTTCATTTGCTCACCGAACCTCTCCAATCCTATCACTGCTGCGTTTATGCCCCTGTACACATGCTTGATTCTCTTTCGGAGGCATAGCAATCCATAGGTTTTAAGATACTTACTAGTCAGGTACATTCTTAGGCGTTTAATATGCGGTGTTGAGTCCATTTCGTTGAGCAAGGAGTAGCTCTTGTCTATTCCATATTTGACTTAAGGAACTTTATCTGTGCTCATTTCAATCTCTGGTTTATGCAGCACCCCAACTCACCTTCACCCTTAAGCAAGCATAAGTTGGTTTTCTAAATTTGAGACCCTGTTCTGTTCTGTAATTCAGTTCCTGTGTAGCCAAGTTTCCATTCCGTGTATTACTGATATCTTATGATGTTTCTTTTTCTGTGTGACTTACTTCAGTTAGAATCATCATACCTGAATCCACTCATTGTGCTGCTAAGGGCCTGATGACACAGATTTCATTGCTGAGTGATATTGCTTTGTAAGTAAATACCACAACTTCTTTCCATTTTTCACTTTCTGCGATGTTGAACTTGTACTGTAAACGAGGTTCTTGTAAACAGAGCCGTTCCAAACTTTGGGGTGGCTGTGTCTTTTTGATTTTATTTTCCCTAAGCTGTAGGCCCATAAGTGGAAGTGCCCTAGGTTCTGTTGCTTTGTTTTTTAGATGTTTCAGGAAACACCATACACTTCTCCCGAGTGGTTGTTGGCAATTTACATCCCGCCCATCAGCATAACAAGGCTCCCAGTTCTCCATGGCCTGTCCTGCCTTTCTGGATTTTACACTTTTTTCAGATGGCCCTTTTGACCGGGGGGAAGTGAGACTTCATTGTAGTGCAGATTTCCTTTGCAAGCTTGCTTGGTTGGCCAAAAAGGGCGTATGCGTTTTTTCCTGAATATATTCAGGAAAAAACGCATACGCCCTTTTTGGCCAAGTGCATCATTGTGGACGTTCTGCCTCTTTTCCTATGCTTTCAATGCAATTCCAGTCTACCTCCTGAAATCGGTTTCCTGCAATTCTGCCCCGCTTTCAAGTCCTCTTGGCAGCCTTACTTCAGTCTATTTTTGGACGATAGCTGTCATTTATAACTCTGCAGGTTTGTGAATTACAGTGCCCCTGAGCTCCTTTCTTCAACTTGCTTTCTTGTGACCTGGCCGCAACACCGCAGGATGGCTTCAGGCCCTAATCTGGTTCCGGTACGGCACACTGAGCCTTTGGTTATTTCCTCTTCCTGGTGGGAAATGAGAGTTAAATTTGCCCGTCCAAACACCTCCAGCTAGTCTCTCATTGGTTCTCGCTATTCCTGTTCATCTTCCGCAGAAATTGCAAAACTGGGCCAAACAGGAGGTTAAAGGCGCTGACTCTCCAAGTGGGGAGAGTGTTAGTAAAGCGTCTGGAATGTTGCACCCGAGTACCAGGGGAGGAAAACTGAGACATATTTGAACACGTCTCCCGTTCACATGGTTGATCATACTTGGGTT
Organism: Stenella coeruleoalba; assembly: GCF_951394435.1. NCBI lineage: Eukaryota > Metazoa > Chordata > Mammalia > Artiodactyla > Delphinidae > Stenella > Stenella coeruleoalba. The sequence goes on along the minus strand of NC_137151.1, from coordinate 32,888,235 downwards.
CCACATGCATGTTTTAGCTGAAGGAAGAATACCTTAAAACTGGAGAGTTAAGACCCGTGTAATGGGTACCATGCAATATGTCTTCAAAGGGTCTTCATTTGCTCACCGAACCTCTCCAATCCTATCACTGCTGCGTTTATGCCCCTGTACACATGCTTGATTCTCTTTCGGAGACATAGCAATCCATAGGTTTTAAGATACTTACTAGTCAGGTACATTGTTAGGCGTTTAATATGCGGTGTTGAGTCCATTTCGTTGAGCAAGGAGTAGCTCTTGTCTATTCCATATTTGGCTTAAGGAACTTTATCTGTGCTCATTTCAATCTCTGGTTTTATGCAGCACCCCAACTCACCTTTACCCTTAAGCAAGCATAAGTTGGTTTTCTAAATTTGAGTCCCTGTTCTGTTCTGTAATTCAGTTCCTGTGTAGCCAAGTTTACATTCCGTGTATTACTGATATCTTATGATGTTTCTTTTTCTGTGTGACTTATTTCAGTTAGAATCATCATACCTGAATCCACTCATTGTGATGCTAAGGGCCTGATGACATAGATTTCATTGCTGAGTGATATTGCTTTGTAAGTAAATACCACAACTTCTTTATCCATTTTTCACTTTCTGCGATGTTGAACTTGTACTGGAAACGAGGTTCTTGTAAACAGAGGCGTCCCAAACTTTGGGGTGGCTGTGTCTTTTTGATTTTAATTTCCCTAAGCTATAGGACCATAAGTGGCAGTGCCCTAGGCTCTGTTGCTTTGTTTTTTAGATGTTTCAGGAAACACCATAAACTTCTCCCGAGTGGTTGTTGGCAATTTACATCCCGCCCATCAGCATAACAAGGCTCCCAGTTCTCCATGGCCTGTCCTGCCTTTCTGGATTTTACACTTTTTTCAGATGGCCCTTTTGACCGGGGGGAAGTGAGACTTCATTGTAGTGCAGATTTCCTTTGCAAGCTTGCTTGGTTGGCCAAATAGGGCGTATGCGTTTTTTCCTGAATATATTCAGGAAAAAACGCATACGCCCTTTTTGGCCAAGTGCATCATTGTGGACGTTCTGCCTCTTTTCCTATGCTTTCAATGCAATTTCAGTCTACCTCCTGAAATCGGTTTCCTGCAATTCTGCCCCGCTTTCAAGTCCTCTTGGCAGCCTTACTTCAGTCTATTTTTGGACGATAGCTGTCATTTATAACTCTGCAGGTTTGTGAATTACAGTGCCCCTGAGCTCCTTTCTTCAACTCGCTTTCTTTTGAGCTGGCCGCAACACCGCAGGATGGCTTCAGGCCCTAATCTGGTTCCGGTACGGCACGCTGAGCCTTTGGTTATTTCCTCTTCCTGGTGGGAAATGAGAGTTAAATTTGCCCGTCCAAACACCTCCAGCTAGTCTCTCATTGGTTCTCGCTATTCCTGTTCATCTTTCGCAGAAATTGCAAAACTGGGCCAAACAGGAGGTTAAAGGCGCTGACTCTCCAAGTGGGGAGAGTGTTAGTAAAGCGTCTGGAATGTTGCACCCGAGTACCAGGGGAGGAAAACTGAGACATATTTGAACACGTCTCCCGTTCACATGGTTGATCATACTTGGGTTCCACATGCATGTTTTAGCTGAAGGAAGAATACCTTAAACCTGGAGAGTTAAGACCCGTGTAATGGGTACCATGCAATATGACTTCAAAGGGTCTTCATTTGCTCACCGAACCTCTCCAATCCTATCACTGCTGCGTTTATGCCCCTGTACACATGCTTGATTCTCTTTCGGAGACATAGCAATCCCTAGGTTTTAAGATACTTACTAGTCAGGTACATTCTTAGGCGTTTAATATGCGGTGTTGAGTCCATTTCGTTGAGCAAGGAGTGGCTCTTGTCTATTCCATATTTGGCTTAAGGAACTTTATCTGTGCTCATTTCAATCTCTGGTTTTATGCAGCAACCGAACTCCCCTTTCCCCTTAAGCAAGCATAAGTTGGTTTTCTAAATTTGAGAACCTGTTCTGTTTTGGAATTCAGTTCCTGTGTAGCCAAGTTTACATTCCGTGTATTAGTGATATCTTATGATGTTTCTTTTTCTGTGTGACTTATTTCAGTTATAATCATCGTACCTGAATCTACTCATTATGCTGCTACGTGCCTGATGACATAGATTTCATTGCTGAGTGATACTGCATTGTTCGTAAGTACCACAAGTTCTTTATCCATTTTTCACTTTCTGCGATGTTGAACTTGTACTGTAAACGAGGTTCTTGTAAACAGAGGCGTCCCAAACTTTGGGGTGGCTGTGTCTTTTTGATTTTAATTTCCCTAAGCTATAGCACCATAAGTGGAAGTGCCCTAGGCTCTGTTGCTTTGTTTTTTAGATGTTTCAGGAAACACCATACACTTCTCCCAAGTGTCTGTTGGCAATTTACATCCCGCCCATCAGCATAACAAGGCTCCCAGTTTTCCATGGCCTGTCCTGCCTTTCTGGATTTTACACTTTTTTCAGATGGCCCTTTTGACCAGGGGGAAGTGAGACTTCATTGTAGTGCAGATTTCCTTTGCAAGCTTGCTTGGTTGGCCAAAAAGGGCGTATGCGTTTTTTCCTGAATATATTCAGGAAAAAACGCATACGCCCTTTTTGGCCAAGTGCATCATTGTGGACGTTCTGCCTCTTTTCCTATGCTTTCAATGCAATTCCAGTCTACCTCCTGAAATCGGTTTCCTGCAATTCTGCCCCGCTTTCAAGTCCTCTTGGCAGCCTTACTTCAGTCTATTTTTGGACGATAGCTGTCATTTATAACTCTGCAGGTTTGTGAATTACAGTGCCCCTGAGCTCCTTTCTTCAACTCGCTTTCTTGTGACCTGGCCGCAACACCGCAGGATGGCTTCAGGCCCTAATCTGGATCCGGCCCGGCATGCTGAGCCTTTTCTTAATTCCTCTTCCTGGTGGGAAATGAGAGTTAAATTTGCCCGTCCAGACACCTCCAGCTAGCCTCTCATTGGTTCTCGCTATTCCTGTTCATCTTCCTCAGAAATTGCAAACTGGGCCAAACAGGAGGTTAAAGGGACTGACTCTCCAAGTGGGGAGAGTGTTAGTAAAGCGTCTGGAATATTGCACCCGAGTACCAGGGGAGGAAAACTGAGACATATTTGAACACGTCTCCCGATCACATGGTTGATCATACTCTAGGTTCCACATGCATATTTTAGCTGAAGGAAGAATACCTTAAACCTGGGTAGTTGAAACCCGTGGAATGGGTACCATGCAATATGACTTCAAAGGGTCTTCATTTGCTCACCGAACCTCTCCAATCCTATCACTGCTGCGTTTATGCCCCTGTACACATGCTTGATTCTCTTTCGGAGACATAGCAATCCATACGTTTTAAGATACTTACAATTTAGGTACATTCTTAGGCGTTTAATATGCGGTGTTGAGTCCATTTCGTTGAGCAAGGAGTAGCTCTTGTCTATTCCATATTTGGCTTAAGGAACTTTATCTGTGCTCATTTCAATCTCTGGTTTTATGCAGCACCCCAACTCACCTTTACCCTTAAGCAAGCATAAGTTGGTTTTCTAACTTTGAGACCCTTTTCTGTTCTGTAATTCAGTTCCTGTGTAGCCAAGTTTCCATTCCGTGTATTACTGATATCTTATGATGTTTCTTTTTCTGTGTGACTTATTTCAGTTAGAATCATCATACCTGAATCCACTCATTGTGCTGCTAAGGGCCTGATGACATAGATTTCATTGCTGAGTGATATTGCTTTGTAAGTGAATACCACAACTTCTTTATCCATTTTTCACTTTCTGCGATGTTGAACTTGTACTGTAAACGAGGTTCTTGTAAACAGAGCCGTTCCAAACTTTGGGGTGGCTGTGTCTTTTTGATTTTAATTTCCCTAAGCTATAGGACCATAAGTGGAAGTGCCCTAAGTTCTGTTGCTTTGTTTTTTAGATGTTTCAGGAAACACCATACACTTCTCCCGAGTGGTTGTTGGCAATTTACATCCCGCCCATCAGCATAACAAGGCTCCCAGTTCTCCATGGCCTGTCCTGCCTTTCTGGATTTTACACTTTTTTCAGATGGCCCTTTTGACCGGGGGGAAGTGAGACTTCATTGTAGTGCAGATTTCCTTTGCAAGCTTGCTTGGTTGGCCAAAAAGGGCGTATGCGTTTTTTCCTGAATATATTCAGGAAAAAACGCATACGCCCTTTTTGGCCAAGTGCATCATTGTGGACGTTCTGCCTCTTTTCCTATGCTTTCAATGCAATTCCAGTCTACCTCCTGAAATCGGTTTCCTGCAATTCTGCCCCGCTTTCAAGTCCTCTTGGCAGCCTTACTTCAGTCTATTTTTGGACGATAGCTGTCATTTATAACTCTGCAGGTTTGTGAATTACAGTGCCCCTGAGCTCCTTTCTTCAACTCGCTTTCTTGTGACCTGGCCGCAACACCGCAGGATGGCTTCAGGCCCTAATCTGGTTCCGGTACGGCACGCTGAGCCTTTGGTTATTTCCTCTTCCTGGTGGGAAATGAGAGTTAAATTTGCCTGTCCAGACACCTCCAGCTAGCCTCTCATTGGTTCTCGCTATTCCTGTTCATCTTCCGCAGAAATTGCAAACTGGGCCAAACAGGAGGTTAAAGGCGCTGACTCTCCAAGTGGGGAGAGTGTTAGTAAAGCGTCTGGAATGTTGCACCCGAGTACCAGGGGAGGAAAACTGAGACATATTTGAACACGTCTCCCGTTCACATGGTTGATCATACTTGGGTTCCACATGCATGTTTTAGCTGAAGGAAGAATACCTTAAACCTGGAGAGTTGAGATCCGTGTAATGGGTACCATGCAATATGACTTCAAAGGGTCTTCATTTGCTCACCGAACCTCTCCAATCCTATCACTGCAGCGTTTATGCCCCTGTACACATGCTTGATTCTCTTTCGGAGACATAGCAATCCATAGGTTTTAAGATACTTACTAGTCAGGCACATTCTTAGGCGTTTAATATGCGGTGTTGAGTCCATTTTGTTGAGCAAGGAGTAGCTCTTGTCTATTCCATATTTGACTTAAGGAACTTTATCTGTGCTCATTTCAATCTCTGGTTTTATGCAGCACCCCAACTCACCTTTACCCTTAAGCAAGCATAGTTGGTTTTCTAAATTTGAGACCCTGTTCTGTTCTGTAATTCAGTTCCTGTGTAGCCAAGTTTACATTCCGTGTATTACTGATATCTTATGATGTTTCTTTTTCTGTGTGACTTACTTCAGTTAGAATCATCATACCTGAATCCACTCATTGTGCTGCTAAGGGCCTGATGACACAGATTTCATTGCTGAGTGATATTGCTTTGTAAGTAAATACCACAACTTCTTTATCCATTTTTCACTTTCTGCGATGTTGAACTTGTACTGTAAACGAGGTTCTTGTAAACAGAGGCGTCGCAAACTTTAGGGTGGCTGTGTCTTTTTGATTTTAATTTCCCTAAGCTATAGGACCATAAGTGGCAGTGCCCTAGGCTCTGTTGCTTTGTTTTTTAGATGTTTCAGGAAACACCATACACTTCTCCCGAGTGTCTGTTGGCAATTTACATCCCGCCCATCAGCATAACAAGGCTCCCAGTTTCCATGGCCTGTCCTGCCTTTCTGGATTTTACACTTTTTTCAGATGGCCCTTTTGACCGGGGGGAAGTGAGACTTCATTGTAGTGCAGATTTCCTTTGCAAGCTTGCTTGGTTGGCCAAAAAGGGCGTATGCGTTTTTTCCTGAATATATTCAGGAAAAAACGCATACGCCCTTTTTGGCCAAGTGCATCATTGTGGACGTTCTGCCTCTTTTCCTATGCTTTCAATGCAATTCCAGTCTACCTCCTTAAATCGGTTTCCTGCAATTCTGCCCCGCTTTCAAGTCCTCTTGGCAGCCTTACTTCAGTCTATTTTTGGACGATAGCTGTCATTTATAACTCTGCAGGTTTGTGAATTACAGTGCCCCTGAGCTCCTTTCTTCAACTCGCTTTCTTGTGACCTGGCCGCAACACCGCAGGATGACTTCAGGCCCTAATCTGGTTCCGGTACGGCACGCTGAGCCTTTGGTTATTTCCTCTTCCTGTTGGGAAATGAGAGTTAAATTTGCCCGTCCAGACACCTCCAGCTAGCCTCTCATTGGTTCTCGCTATTCCTGTTCATCTTCCGCAGAAATTGCAAACTGGGCCAAACAGGAGGTTAAAGGCGCTGACTCTCCAAGTGGGGAGAGTGTTAGTAAAGCGTCTGGAATGTTGCACCCGAGTACCAGGGGAGGAAAACTGAGACATATTTGAACACGTCTCCCGATCACATGGTTGATCATACTCTGGGTTCCACATGCCTGTTTTACCTGAAGGAAGAATACCTAAAACCTGGGTAATTGATACCCGTGGAATGGGTACCATGCAATATGACTTCAAAGGGTCTTCATTTGCTCACCGAACCTCTCCAATCCTATCACTGCTGCGTTTATGCCCCTGTACACATGCTTGATTCTCTTTCGGAGACATAGCAATCCATAGGTTTTAAGATACTTACTAGTCAGGTACATTCTTAGGCGTTTAATATGCGGTGTTGAGTCCATTTCGTTGAGCAAGGAGTAGCTCTTGTCTATTCCATATTTGGCTTAAGGAACTTTATCTGTGCTCATTTCAATCTCTGGTTTTATGCAGCACCCCAACTCACCTTTACCCTTAAGCAAGCATAAGTTGGTTTTCTCAATTTGAGACCCTGTTCTGTTCTGTAATTCAGTTCCTGTGTAGTCAAGTTTCCATTCCGTGTATTACTGATATCTTATGATGTTTCTTTTTCTGTGTGACTTATTTCAGGTAGAATCATCATACCTGAATCCACTCATTGTGCTGCTAAGCGCCTGATGACACAGATTTCATTGCTGAGTGATATTGCTTTCTAAGTAAATACCACAACTTCTTTATCCATTTTTCACTTTCTGTGATGTTGAACTTGTACTGTAAACGAGGTTCTTGTAAACAGAGCCGTTCCAAACTTTGGGGTGGCTGTGTCTTTTTGATTTTAATTTCCCTAAGCTATAGGACCATAAGTGGAAGTGCCCTAGGCTCTGTTGCTTTGTTTTTTAGATGTTTCAGGAAACACCATACACTTCTCCCTAGTGGCTGTTGGCAATTTACATCCCGCCCATCAGCATAACAAGGCTCCCAGGTCTCAATGGCCTGTTGCCTTTCTGGATTTTACACTTTTTTCAGATGGCCCTTTTGACCGGGGGGAAGTGAGACTTCATTTTAGTGCAGATTTCTTTGCAAGCTTGCTTGGTTGACCAAAAAGGGCGTATGCGTTTTTTCCTGAATATATTCAGGAAAAAACGCATACGCCCTTTTTGGCCAAGTGCATCATTGTGGACGTTCTGCCTCTTTTCCTATGCTTTCAATGCAATTCCAGTCTACCTCCTGAAATCGGTTTCCTGCAATTCTGCCCCGCTTTCAAGTCCTCTTGGCAGCCTTACTTCAGTCTATTTTTGGACGATAGCTGTCATTTATAACTCTGCAGGTTTGTGAATTACAGTGCCCCTGAGCTCCTTTCTTCAACTCGCTTTCTTGTGACCTGGCCGCAACACCGCAGGATGGCTTCAGGCCCTAAACTGTTTGCGGCCCGGCATGCTGAGCCTTTGGTTATTTCCTCTTCCTGGTGGGAAATGAGAGTTAAATTTGCCCGACCAGACACCTCCAGCTAGCCTCTCATTGGTTCTCGCTATTCCTGTTCATCTTCCGCAGAAATTGCAAACTGGGCCAAACAGGAGGTTAAAGGGACTGACTCTCCAAGTGGGGAGAGTGTTAGTAAAGCGTCTGGAATGTTGCACCCGAGTACCAGGGGAGGAAAACTGAGACATATTTGAACACGTCTCCCGATCACATGGTTGATCATACTCTAGGTTCCACATGCATGTTTTAGCTGAAGGAAGAATACCTTAAACCTGGGTAGTTGAAACCCGTGGAATGGGTACCATGCAATATGACTTCAAAGGGTCTTCATTTGCTCACCGAACCTCTCCAATCCTATCACTGCTGCGTTTATGACCCTGTACACATGCTTGATTCTCTTTCGGAGACATAGCAATCTATAGGTTTTAAGATACTTACTAGTCAGGTACATTCTTAGGCGTTTAATATGCGGTGTTGAGTCCATTTCGTTGAGCAAGGAGTAGCTCTTGTCTATTCCATATTTGGCTTAAGGAACTTTATCTGTGCTCATTTCAATCTCTGGTTTTATGCAGCACCCCAACTCACCTTTACCCTTAAGCAAGCATAAGTTGGTTTTCTAAATTTGAGACCCTGTTCTGTTCTGTAATTCAGTTCCTGTGTAGCCAAGTTTCCATTCCGTGTATTACTGATATCTTATGATGTTTCTTTTTCTGTGTGACTTATTTCAGGTAGAATCATCATACCTGAATCCACTCATTGTGCTGCTAAGGGCCTGATGACACAGATTTCATTGCTGAGTGATATTGCTTTGTAAGTAAATACCACAACTTCTTTATCCATTTTTCACTTTCTGCGATGTTGAACTTGTACTGTAAACGAGGTTCTTGTAAACAGAGCCGTTCCAAACTTTGGGGTGGCTGTGTCTTTTTGATTTTAATTTCCCTAAGCTATAGGACCATAAGTGGCAGTGCCCTAGGTTCTGTTTCTTTGTTTTTTAGATGTTTCAGGAAACACCATACACTTCTCCCGAGTGGTTGTTGGCAATTTACATCCCGCCCATCAGCATAACAAGGCTCCCAGTTCTCCATGGCCTGTCCTGCCTTTCTGGATTTTACACTTTTTCAGATGGCCCTTTTGACCGGGGGGAAGTGAGACTTCATTGTAGTGCAGATTTCCTTTGCAAGCTTGCTTGGTTGGCCAAAAAGGGCGTATGCGTTTTTTCCTGAATATATTCAGGAAAAAACGCATACGCCCTTTTTGGCCAAGTGCATCATTGTGGACTTTCTGCCTCTTTTCCTATGCTTTCAATGCAATTCCAGTCTACCTCCTGAAATCGGTTTCCTGCAATTCTGCCCCGCTTTCAAGTCCTCTTGGCAGCCTTACTTCAGTCTATTTTTGGACGATAGCTGTCATTTATAACTCTGCAGGTTTGTGAATTACAGTGCCCCTGAGCTCCTTTCTTCAACTCGCTTTCTTTTGAGCTGGCCGCAACACCGCAGGATGGCTTCAGGCCCTAATCTGGTTCCGGTACGGCACGCTGAGCCTTTGGTTATTTCCTCTTCCTGGTGGGAAATGAGAGTTAAATTTGCCCGTCCAGACACCTCCAGCTAGCCTCTCATTGGTTCTCGCTATTCCTGTTCATCTTCCGCAGAAATTGCAAAGTGGGCCAAACAGGAGGTTAAAGGCGCTGACTCTCCAAGTGGGGAGAGTGTTAGTAAAGCGTCTGGAATGTTGCACCCGTGTACCAGGGGAGGAAAACTGAGACATATTTGAACACGTCTCCCGTTCACATGGTTGATCATACTTGGGTTCCACATGCATGTTTTAGCTGAAGGAAGAATACCTTAAACCTGGAGAGTTAAGACCCGTGTAATGGGTACCATGCAATATGACTTCAAAGGGTCTTCATTTGCTCACCGAACCTCTCCAATCCTATCACTGCTGCGTTTATGCCCCTGTACACATGCTTGATTCTCTTTTGGAGACATAGCAATCCATAGGTTTTACGATACTTACTAGTCAGGTACATTCTTAGGCGTTTAATATGCGGTGTTGAGTCCATTTCGTTGAGCAAGGAGTAGCTCTTGTGTATTCCATATTTGACTTAAGGAACTTTATCTGTGCTCATTTCAATCTCTGGTTTTATGCAGCACCCCAACTCACCTTTACCCTTAAGCAAGCATAAGTTGGTTTTCTAAATTTGAGACCCTGTTCTGTTCTGTAATTCAGTTCCTGTGTAGCCAAGTTTCCATTCCGTGTATTACTGATATCTTATGATGTTTCTTTTTCTGTGTGACTTATTTCAGTTAGAATCATCATACCTGCATCCACTCATTGTGATGCTAAGGGCCTGATGACATAGATTTCATTGCTGAGTGATATTGCTTTGTAAGTAAATACAACAACTTCTTTATCCATTTTTCACTTTCTGCGATGTTGAACTTGTACTGTAAACGAGGTTCTTGTAAACAGAGGCGTCCCAAACTTTGGGGTGGCTGTGTCTTTTTGATTTTAATTTCCCTAAGCTATAGGACCATAAGTGGCAGTGCCCTAGGCTCTGTTGCTTTGTTTTTTAGATGTTTCAGGAAACACCGTACACTTCTCCCGAGTGGTTGTTGGCAATTTACATCCCGCCCATCAGCATAACAAGGCTCCCAGTTCTCCATGGCCTGTCCTGCCTTTCTGGATTTTACACTTTTTTCAGATGGCCCTTTTGACCGGGGGGAAGTGAGACTTCATTGTAGTGCAGATTTCCTTTGCAAGCTTGCTTGGTTGGCCAAAAAGGGCGTATGCGTTTTTTCCTGAATATATTCAGGAAAAAACGCATACGCCCTTTTTGGCCAAGTGCATCATTGTGGACGTTCTGCCTCTTTTCCTATGCTTTCAATGCAATTCCAGTCTACCTCCTGAATTCGGTTTCCTGCAATTCTGCCCCGCTTTCAAGTCCTCTTGGCAGCCTTACTTCAGTCTATTTTTGGACGATAGCTGTCATTTATAACTCTGCAGGTTTGTGAATTACAGTGCCCCTGAGCTCCTTTCTTCAACTCGCTTTCTTGTGACCTGGCCGCAACACCGCAGGATGGCTTCAGGCCCTAATCTGGTTCCGGCACGGCACGCTGAGCCTTTGGTTATTTCCTCTTCCTGGTGGGAAATGAGAGTTAAATTTGCCCGTTCAGACACCTCCAGCTAGTCTCTCATTGGTTCTCGCTATTCCTGTTCATCTTCCGCAGAAATTGCAAACTGGGCCTAACAGGAGGTTAAAGGCGCTGACTCTCCAAGTGGGGAGAGTGTTAGTAAAGCGTCTGGAATGTTGCACCCGAGTACCAGGGGAGGAAAACTGAGACATATTTGAACACGTCTCCCGTTCACATGGTTGATCATACTTGGGTTCCACATGCATGTTTTAGCTGAAGGAAGAATACCTTAAACCTGGAGAGTTGAGACCCGTGGAATGGGTACCATGCAATATGACTTCAAAGGGTCTTCATTTGCTCACCGAACCTCTCCAATCCTATCACTGCTGCGTTTATGCCCCTGTACACATGCTTGATTCTCTTTCGGAGACATAGCAATCCATAGGTTTTAAGATACTTACTAGTCAGGTACATTCTTAGGCGTTTAATATGCGGTGTTGAGTCCATTTCGTTGAGCAAGGAGTAGCTCTTGTCTATTCCATATTTGACTTAAGGAACTTTATCTGTGCTCATTTCAATCTCTGGTTTTATGCAGCACCCCAACTCACCTTTACCCTTAAGCAAGCATAAGTTGGTTTTCTAAATTTGAGACCCTGTTCTGTTCTGTAATTCAGTTCCTGTGTAGCCAAGTTTACATTCCGTGTATTAGTGATATCTTATGATGTTTCTTTTTCTGTGTGACTTACTTCAGTTAGAATCATCATACCTGAATCCACTCATTGTGCTGCTAAGGGCCTGATGACACAGATTTCATTGCTGAGTGATATTGCTTTGTAAGTAAATACCACAACTTCTTTCCATTTTTCACTTTCTGAGATGTTGAACTTGTACTGTAAACGAGGTTCTTGTAAACAGAGCCGTTCCAAACTTTGGGGTGGCTGTGTCTTTTTGATTTTAATTTCCCTAAGCTATAGGACCATAAGTGGAAGTGCCCTAGATTCTGTTGCTTTGTTTTTTAGATGTTTCAGGAAACACCATACACTTCTCCCGAGTGGTTGTTGGCAATTTACATCCCACCCATCAGCATAACAAGGCTCCCAGTTCTCCATGGCCTGTCCTGCCTTTCTGGATTTTACACTTTTTTCAGATGGCCCTTTTGACCGGGGGGAAGTGAGACTTCATTGTAGTGCAGATTTCCTTTGCAAGCTTGCTTGGTTGGCCAAAAAGGGCGTATGCGTTTTTTCCTGAATATATTCAGGAAAAAACGCATACGCCCTTTTTGGCCAAGTGCATCATTGTGGACGTTCTGCCTCTTTTCCTATGCTTTCAATGCAATTCCAGTCTACCTCCTGAAATCGGTTTCCTGCAATTCTGCCCCGCTTTCAAGTCCTCTTGGCAGCCTTACTTCAGTCTATTTTTGGACGATAGCTGTCATTTATAACTCTGCAGGTTTGTGAATTACAGTGCCCCTGAGCTCCTTTCTTCAACTCGCTTTCTTTTGAGCTGGCCGCAACACCGCAGGATGACTTCAGGCCCTAATCTGGTTCCGGTACGGCACGCTGAGCCTTTGGTTATTTCCTCTTCCTGTTGGGAAATGAGAGTTAAATTTGCCCGTCCAGACACCTCCAGCTAGCCTCTCATTGGTTCTCGCTATTCCTGTTCATCTTCCGCAGAAATTGCAAACTGGGCCAAACAGGAGGTTAAAGGCGCTGACTCTCCAAGTGGGGAGAGTGTTAGTAAAGCGTCTGGAATGTTGCACCCGAGTACCAAGGGAGGAAAACTGAGACATATTTGAACACGTCTCCCGATCACATGGTTGATCATACTCTGGGTTCCACATGCACGTTTTAGCTGAAGGAAGAATACCTAAAACCTGGGTAATTGAAACCCGTGGAATGGGTACCATGCAATATGACTTCAAAGGGTCTTCATTTGCTCACCGAACCTCTCCAATCCTATCACTGCTGCGTTTATGCCCCTGTACACATGCTTGATTCTCTTTCGGAGACATAGCAATCCATAGGTTTTAAGATACTTACTAGTCAGGTACATTCTTAGGCGTTTAATATGCGGTGTTGAGTCCATTTCGTTGAGCAAGGAGTGGCTCTTGTCTATTCCATATTTGGCTTAAGGAACTTTATCTGTGCTCATTTCAATCTCTGGTTTTATGCAGCAACCCAACTCACCTTTCCCCTTAAGCAAGCATAAGTTGGTTTTCTAAATTTGAGAACCTGTTCTGTTTTGGAATTCAGTTCTTGTGTAGCCAAGTTTACATTCCGTGTATTAGTGATATCTTATGATGTTTCTTTTTCTGTGTGACTTATTTCAGTTAGAATCATCGTATCTGAATCTACTCATTATGCTGCTACGTGCCTGATGACATAGATTTCATTGCTGAGTGATACTGCATTGTACGTAAGTACCACAAGTTCTTTATCCATTTTTCACTTTCTGCGATGTTGAACTTGTACGGTAAAAGAGGTTCTTGTAAACAGAGCCGTTCCAAACTTTGGGGTGGCTGTGTCTTTTTGATTTTAATTTCCCTAAGCTATAGGACCATAAGTGGAAGTGCCCTAGGCTCTGTTGCTTTGTTTTTTAGATGTTTCAGGAAACACCATACACTTCTCCCGAGTGGTTGTTGGCAATTTACATCCCGCCCATCAGCATAACAAGGCTCCCAGTTCTCAATGGCCTGTACTGCCTTTCTGGATTTTACACTTTATTCAGATGGCCCTTTTGACCAGGGGGAAGTGAGACTTCATTGTAGTGCAGATTTCCTTTGCAAGCTTGCTTGGTTGGCCAAAAATGGCGTATGCGTTTTTTCCTGAATATATTCAGGAAAAAACGCATACGCCCTTTTTGGCCAAGTGCATCATTGTGGACGTTCTGCCTCTTTTCCTATGCTTTCAATGCAATTCCAGTCTACCTCCTGAAATCGGTTTCCTGCAATTCTGCCCCGCTTTCAAGTCCTCTTGGCAGCCTTACTTCAGTCTATTTTTGGACGATAGCTGTCATTTATAACTCTGCAGGTTTGTGAATTACAGTGCCCCTGAGCTCCTTTCTTCAACTCGCTTTCTTTTGAGCTGGCCGCAACACCGCAGGATGGCTTCAGGCCCTAATCTGGTTCCGGCACGGCACGCTGAGCCTTTGGGTAATTCCTCTTCCTGGTGGGAAATGAGAGTTAAATTTGCCCGTCCAGACACCTCCAGCTAGTCTCTCATTGGTTCTCGCTATTCCTGTTCATCTTCCGCAGAAATTGCAAACTGGGCCAAACAGGAGTTTAAAGGGACTGACTCTCCAAGTCGGGAGAGTGTTAGTAAAGCGTCTGGAATGTTGCACCCGAGTACCAGGGGAGGAAAACTGAGACATATTTGAACACGTCTCCCGTTCACATGGTTGATCATACTTGGGTTCCACATGCATGTTTTAGCTGAAGGAAGAATACCTTAAACCTGGAGAGTTAAGACCCGTGTAATGGGTACCATGCAATATGACTTCAAAGGGTCTTCATTTGCTCACCGAATGTCTCCAATCCTATCACTGCTGCGTTTATGCCCCTGTACACATGCTTGATTCTCTTTCGGAGACATCGCAATCCATAGGTTTTAAGATACTTACTAGTCAGGTACATTCTTAGGCGTTTAATATGCGGTGTTGAGTCCATTTCGTTGAGCAAGGAGTAGCTCTTGTCTATTCCATATTTGACTTAAGGAACTTTATCTGTGCTCATTTCAATCTCTGGTTTTATGCAGCACCCCAACTCACCTTTACCCTTAAGCAAGCATAAGTTGGTTTTCTAAATTTGAGACCCTGTTCTGTTCTGTAATTCAGTTCCTGTGTAGCCAAGTTTACATTCCGTGTATTACTGATATCTTATGATGTTTCTTTTTCTGTGTGACTTATTTCAGTTAGAATCATCATACCTGAATCCACTCATTGTGATGCTAAGGGCCTGATGACATAGATTTCATTGCTGAGTGATATTGCTTTGTAAGTAAATACAACAACTTCTTTATCCATTTTTCACTTTCTGTGATGTTGAACTTGTACTGTAAACGAGGTTCTTGTAAACAGAGGCGTCCCAAACTTTGGGGTGGCTGTGTCTTTTTTATTTTAATTTCCCTAAGCTATAGGACCATAAGTGGCAGTGCCCTAGGCTCTGTTGCTTTGTTTTTTAGATGTTTCAGGAAACACCATACACTTCTCCCGAGTGGTTGTTGGCAATTTACATCCCGCCCATCAGCATAACAAGGCTCCCAGTTCTCCATGGCCTGTCCTGCCTTTCTGGATTTTACACTTTTTTCAGATGGCCCTTTTGACCGGGGGGAAGTGAGACTTCATTGTAGTGCAGATTTCCTTTGCAAGCTTGCTTGTTTGGCCAAAAAGGGCGTATGCGTTTTTTCCTGAATATATTCAGGAAAAAACGCATACGCCCTTTTTGGCCAAGTGCATCATTGTGGACGTTCTGCCTCTTTTCCTATGCTTTCAATGCAATTCCAGTCTACCTCCTGAAATCGGTTTCCTGCAATTCTGCCCCGCTTTCAAGTCCTCTTGACAGCCTTACTTCAGTCTAGTTTTGGACGATAGCTGTCATTTATAACTCTGCAGGTTTGTGAATTACAGTGCCCCTGAGCTCCTTTCTTCAACTCGCTTTCTTGTGACCTGGCCGCAACACCGCAGGATGGCTTCAGGCCCTAATCTGGTTCCGGCCCGGCATGCTGAGCCTTTGGTTAATTCCTCTTCCTGGTGGGAAATGAGAGTTAAATTTGCCCGTCCAGACACCTCCAGCTAGCCTCTCATTGGTTCTCGCTATTCCTGTTCATCTTCCGCAGAAATTGCAAACTGGGCCAAACAGGAGGTTAAAGGGACTGACTCTCCAAGTGGGGAGAGTGTTAGTAAAGCGTCTGGAATGTTGCACCCGAGTACCAGGGGAGGAAAACTGAGACATATTTGAACACGTCTCCCGATCACATGGTTGATCATACTCTAGGTTCCACATGCATGTTTTAGCTGAAGGAAGAATACCTTAAACCTGGGTAGTTGAAACCCGTGGAATGGGTACCATGCAATATGACTTCAAAGGGTCTTCATTTGCTCACCGAACCTCTCCAATCCTATCACTGCTGCGTTTATGCCCCTGTACACATGCTTGATTCTCTTTCGGAGACATAGCAATCCATAGGTTTTAAGATACTTACAAGTCAGGTACATTCTTAGGCGTTTAATATGCGGTGTTGAGTCCATTTCGTTGAGCAAGGAGTAGCTCTTGTCTATTCCATATTTGACTTAAGGAACTTTATCTGTGCTCATTTCAATCTCTGGTTTTATGCAGCACCCCAACTCACCTTTCCCCTTGAGCAACCATAAGTTGGTTTTCTAAATTTAAGACCCTGTTCTGTTCTGTAATTCAGTTCCTGTGTAGCCAAGTTTACATTCCGTGTATTACTGATATCTTATGATGTTTCTTTTTCTGTGTGACTTATTTCAGTTAGAATCATCATACCTGAATCCACTCATTGTGATGCTAAGGGCCTGATGACATAGATTTCATTGCTGAGTGATATTGCTTTGTAAGTAAATACAACAACTTCTTTATCCATTTTTCACTTTCTGCGATGTTGAACTTGTACTGTAAACGAGGTTCTTGTAAACAGAGGCGTCCCAAACTTTGGGGTGGCTGTGTCTTTTTGATTTTAATTTCCCTAATCTATAGGACCATAAGTGGCAGTGCCCTAGGCTCTGTTGCTTTGTTTTTTAGATGTTTCAGGAAACACCATACACTTCTCCCGAGGGTCTGTTGGCAATTTACATCCCGCCCATCAGCATAACAAGGCTCCCAGTTCTCCATGGCCTGTCCTGCCTTTCTGGATTTTACACTTTTTTCAGATGGCCCTTTTGACCGGGGGGAAGTGAGACTTCATTGTAGTGCAGATTTCCTTTGCAAGCTTGCTTGGTTGGCCAAAAAGGGCGTATGCGTTTTTTCCTGAATATATTCAGGAAAAAACGCATACGCCCTTTTTGGCCAAGTGCATCATTGTGGACGTTCTGCCTCTTTTCCTATGCTTTCAATGCAATTCCAGTCTACCTCCTGAAATCGGTTTCCTGCAATTCTGCCCCGCTTTCAAGTCCTCTTGGCAGCCTTACTTCAGTCTATTTTTGGACGATAGCTGTCATTTATAACTCTGCAGGTTTGTGAATTACAGTGCCCCTGAGCTCCTTTCTTCAACTCGCTTTCTTGTGACCTGGCCGCAACACTGCAGGATGGCTTCAGGCCCTAATCTGGTTCCGGCACGGCATGCTGAGCCTTTGGTTATTTCCTCTTCCTGGTGGGAAATGAGAGTTAAATTTGCCCGTCCAAACACCTCCAGCTAGTCTCTCATTGGTTCTCGCTATTCCTGTTCATCTTCCGCAGAAATTGCAAACTGGGCCAAACAGGAGGTTAAAGGCGCTGACTCTCCAAGTGGGGAGAGTGTTAGTAAAGCGTCTGGAATGTTGCCCCCGAGTACCAGGGGAGGAAAACTGAGACATATTTGAACACGTCTCCCGATCACATGGTTGATCATACTCTAGGTTCCACATGCATGTTTTAGCTGAAGGAAGAATACCTTAAACCTGGGTAGTTGAAACCCGTGGAATGGGTACCATGCAATATGACTTCAAAGGGTCTTCATTTGCTCACCGAACCTCTCCAATCCTATCACTGCTGCGTTTATGCCCCTGTACACATGCTTGATTCTCTTTCGGAGACATAGCAATCCATAGGTTTTAAGATACTTACAAGTCAGGTACATTCTTAGGCGTTTAATATGCGGTGTTGAGTCCATTTCGTTGAGCAAGGAGTAGCTCTTGTCTATTCCATATTTGGCTTAAGGAACTTTATCTGTGCTCATTTCAATCTCTGGTTTTATGCAGCACCCCAACTCACCTTTACCCTTAAGCAAGCATAAGTTGTTTTTCTAAATTTGTGACCCAGTTCTGTTCTGTAATTCAGTTCCTGTGTAGCCAAGTTTCCATTCCATGTATTACTGATATCTTATTATGTTTCTTTTTCTGTGTGACTTATTTCAGTTAGAATCATCATACCTGAATCCACTCATTGTGCTGCTAAGGGCCTGATGACATAGATTTCATTGCTGAGTGATATTGCTTTGTAAGTGAATACCACAACTTCTTTATCCATTTTTCACTTTCTGCGATGTTGAACTTGTACTGTAAACGAGGTTCTTGTAAACAGAGCCGTTCCAAACTTTGGGGTGGCTGTGTCTTTTTGATTTTAATTTCCCTAAGCTATAGGACCATAAGTGGAAGTGCCCTAGGCTCTGTTGCTTTGTTTTTTAGATGTTTCAGGAAACACCATACACTTCTCCCGAGTGGTTGTTGGCAATTTACATCCCGCCCATCAGCATAACAAGGCTCCCAGTTCTCCATGGCCTGTCCTGCCTTTCTGGATTTTACACTTTTTTCAGATGGCCCTTTTGACCGGGGGGAAGTGAGACTTCATTGTAGTGCAGATTTCCTTTGCAAGCTTGCTTGGTTGGCCAAAAAGGGCGTATGCGTTTTTTCCTGAATATATTCAGGAAAAAACGCATACGCCCTTTTTGGCCAAGTGCATCATTGTGGACGTTCTGCCTCTTTTCCTATGCTTTCAATGCAATTCCAGTCTACCTCCTGAAATCGGTTTCCTGCAATTCTGCCCCGCTTTCAAGTCCTCTTGGCAGCCTTACTTCAGTCTATTTTTGGACGATAGCTGTCATTTATAACTCTGCAGGTTTGTGAATTACAGTGCCCCTGAGCTCCTTTCTTCAACTTGCTTTCTTGTGACCTGGCCGCAACACCGCAGGATGGCTTCAGGCCCTAATCTGGTTCGGGCACGGCACGCTGAGCCTTTGGTTATTTCCTCTTCCTGGTGGGAAATGAGAGTTAAATTTGCCCGTCCAAACACCTCCATCTAGTCTCTCATTGGTTCTCGCTATTCCTGTTCATCTTCCGCAGAAATTGCAAACTGGGCCAAACAGGAGGTTAAAGGCGCTGACTCTCCAAGTGGGGAGAGTGTTAGTAAAACGTCTGGAATGTTGCACCCGAGTACCAGGGGAGGAAAACTGAGACATATTTGAACACGTCTCCCATTCACATGGTTGATCATACTTGGGTTCCACATGCATGTTTTAGCTGAAGGAAGAATACCTTAAACCTGGAGAGTTAAGACCCGTGTAATGGGTACCATGCAATATGACTTCAAAGGGTCTTCATTTGCTCACCGAACCTCTCCAATCCTATCACTGCTGCATTTATGCCCCTGTACACATGCTTGATTCCCTTTCGGAGACATAGCAATCCATAGGTTTTAAGATACTTACTAGTCAGGTACATTCTTAGACGTTTAATATGCGGTGTTGAGTCCATTTCGTTGAGCAAGGAGTAGCTCTTGTCTATTCCATATTTGACTTAAGGAACTTTATCTGTGCTCATTTCAATCTCTGGTTTTATGCAGCACCCCAACTCACCTTTCCCCTTGAGCAAGCATAAGTTGGTTTTCTAAATTTGAGACCCTGTTCTGTTCTGTAATTCAGTTCCTGTGTAGCCAAGTTTACATTCCGTGTATTACTGATATCTTATGATGTTTCTTTTTCTGTGTGACTTATTTCAGTTAGAATCATCATACCTGAATCCACTCATTGTGATGCTAACGGCCTAATGACATAGATTTCATTGCTGAGTGATATTGCTTTGTAAGTAAATACCACAACTTCTTTATCCATTTTTCACTTTCTGCGATGTTGAACTTGTACTGTAAACGAGGTTCTTGTAAACAGAGGCGTCCCAAACTTTGGGGTGGCTGTGTCTTTTTGATTTTAATTTCCCTAAGCTATAGGACCATAAGTGGAAGTGCCCTAGGTTCTGTTGCTTTGTTTTTTAGATGTTTCAGGAAACACCATACACTTCTCCCGAGTGTCTGTTGGCAATTTACATCCCGCCCATCAGTATAACAAGGCTCCCAGTTCTCCATGGCCTGTCCTGCCTTTCTGGATTTTACACTTTTTTCAGATGGCCCTTTTGACCGGGGGGAAGTGAGACTTCATTGTAGTGCAGATTTCCTTTGCAAGCTTGCTTGGTTGGCCAAAAAGGGCGTATGCGTTTTTTCCTGAATATATTCAGGAAAAAACGCATACGCCCTTTTTGGCCAAGTGCATCATTGTGGACGTTCTGCCTCTTTTCCTATGCTTTCAATGCAATTTCAGTCTACCTCCTGAAATCGGTTTCCTGCAATTCTGCCCCGCTTTCAAGTCCTCTTGGCAGCCTTACTTCAGTCTATTTTTGGACGATAGCTGTCATTTATAACTCTGCAGGTTTGTGAAATACAGTGCCCCTGAGCTCCTTTCTTCAACTCGCTTTCTTTTGAGCTGGCCGCAACACCGCAGGATGACTTCAGGCCCTAATCTGGTTCCGGTACGGCACGCTGAGCCTTTGGTTATTTCCTCTTCCTGTTGGGAAATGAGAGTTAAATTTGCCCGTCCAGACACCTCCAGCTAGCCTCTCATTGGTTCTCGCTATTCCTGTTCATCTTCCGCAGAAATTGCAAACTGTGCCAAACAGGAGGTTAAAGGCGCTGACTCTCCAAGTGGGGAGAGTGTTAGTAAAGCGTCTGGAATGTTGCACCCGAGTACCAAGGGAGGAAAACTGAGACATATTTGAACACGTCTCCCGATCACATGGTTGATCATACTCTGGGTTCCACATGCATGTTTTAGCTGAAGGAAGAATACCAAAAACCTGGGTAATTGAAACCCGTGGAATGGGTACCATGCAATATGACTTCAAAGGGTCTTCATTTGCTCACCGAACCTCTCCAATCCTATCACTGCTGCGTTTATGCCCCTGTACACATGCTTGATTCTCTTTCGGAGACATAGCAATCCATAGGTTTTA
Source organism: Stenella coeruleoalba (assembly GCF_951394435.1). Taxonomy (NCBI): domain Eukaryota; kingdom Metazoa; phylum Chordata; class Mammalia; order Artiodactyla; family Delphinidae; genus Stenella; species Stenella coeruleoalba. Next base: position 32,867,513 of record NC_137151.1, on the reverse strand, counting down.
AGATACTTACTAGTCAGGTACATTCTTAGGCGTTTAATATGCGGTGTTGAGTCCATTTCGTTGAGCAAGGAGTGGCTCTTGTCTATTCCATATTTGGCTTAAGGAACTTTATCTGTGCTCATTTCAATCTCTGGTTTTATGCAGCAACCGAACTCCCCTTTCCCCTTAAGCAAGCATAAGTTGGTTTTCTAAATTTGAGAACCTGTTCTGTTTTGGAATTCAGTTCCTGTGTAGCCAAGTTTACATTCCGTGTATTAGTGATATCTTATGATGTTTCTTTTTCTGTGTGACTTATTTCAGTTAGAATCATCGTATCTGAATCTACTCATTATGCTGCTACGTGCCTGATGACATAGATTTCATTGCTGAGTGATACTGCATTGTACGTAAGTACCACAAGTTCTTTATCCATTTTTCACTTTCTGCGATGTTGAATTTGTACGGTAAAAGAGGTTCTTGTAAACAGAGCCGTTCCAAACTTTGGGGTGGCTGTGTCTTTTTGATTTTAATTTCCCTAAGCTATAGGACCATAAGTGGAAGTGCCCTAGGCTCTGTTGCTTTGTTTTTTAGATGTTTCAGGAAACACCATACACTTCTCCCAAGTGTCTGTTGGCAATTTACATCCCGCCCATCAGCATAACAAGGCTCCCAGTTCTCAATGGCCTGTACTGCCTTTCTGGATTTTACACTTTTTTCAGATGGCCCTTTTGACCAGGGGGAAGTGAGACTTCATTGTAGTGCAGATTTCCTTTGCAAGCTTGCTTGGTTGGCCAAAAAGGGCGTATGCGTTTTTTCCTGAATATATTCAGGAAACAACGCATACGCCCTTTTTGGCCAAGTGCATTATTGTGGACGTTCTGCCTCTTTTCCTATGCTTTCAATGCAATTTCAGTCTACCTCCTGAAATCGGTTTCCTGCAATTCTGCCCCGCTTTCAAGTCCTCTTGGCAGCCTTACTTCAGTCTATTTTTGGACGATAGCTGTCATTTATAACTCTGCAGGTTTGTGTATTACAGTGCCCCTGAGCTCCTTTCTTCAACTCGGTTTCTTTTGAGCTGGCCGCAACACCGCAGGATGGCTTCAGGCCGTAATCTGGTTCCGGCACGGCACGCTGAGCCTTTGGTTAATTCCTCTTCCTGGTGGGAAATGAGAGTTAAATTTGCCCGTCCAGACACCTCCAGCTAGTCTCTCATTGGTTCTCGCTATTCCTGTTCATCTTCCGCAGAAAGTGCAAACTGGGCCAAACAGGAGTTTAAAGGGACTGACTCTCCAAGTCGGGAGAGTGTTAGTAAAGCGTCTGGAATGTTGCACCCGAGTACCAGGGGAGGAAAACTGAGACATATTTGAACACGTCTCCCGTTCACATGGTTGATCATACTTGGGTTCCACATGCATGTTTTAGCTGAAGGAAGAATACCTTAAACCTGGAGAGTTAAGACCCGTGTAATGGGTACCATGCAATATGACTTCAAAGGGTCTTCATTTGCTCACCGAACGTCTCCAATCCTATCACTGCTGCGTTTATGCCCCTGTACACATGCTTGATTCTCTTTCGGAGACATAGCAATTTATAGGTTTTAAGATACTTACAAGTCAGGTACATTCTTAGGCGTTTAATATGCGGTGTTGAGTCCATTTCGTTGAGCAAGGAGTAGCTCTTGTCTATTCCATATTTGGCTTAAGGAACTTTATCTGTGCTCATTTCAATCTCTGGTTTTATGCAGCACCCCAACTCACCTTTACCCTTAAGCAAGCATAAGTTGTTTTTCTAAATTTGTGACCCAGTTCTGTTCTGTAATTCAGTTCCTGTGTAGCCAAGTTTCCATTCCGTGTATTACTGATATCTTATGATGTTTCTTTTTCTGTGTGACTTATTTCAGTTAGAATCATCATACCTGAATCCACTCATTGTGCTGCTAAGGGCCTGATGACATAGATTTCATTGCTGAGTGATATTGCTTTGTAAGTGAATACCACAACTTCTTTATCCATTTTTCACTTTCTGCGATGTTGAACTTGTACTGTAAACGAGGTTCTTGTAAACAGAGCCGTTCCAAACTTTGGGGTGGCTGTGTCTTTTTGATTTTAATTTCCCTAAGCTATAGGACCATAAGTGGAAGTGCCCTAGGCTCTGTTGCTTTGTTTTTTAGATGTTTCAGGAAACACCATACACTTCTCCCGAGTGGTTGTTGGCAACTTACATCCCGCCCATCAGCATAACAAGGCTCCCAGTTCTCCATGGCCTGTCCTGCCTTTCTGGATTTTACACTTTTTTCAGATGGCCCTTTTGACCGGGGGGAAGTGAGACTTCATTGTAGTGCAGATTTCCTTTGCAAGCTTGCTTGGTTGGCCAAAAAGGGCGTATGCGTTTTTTCCTGAATATATTCAGGAAAAAACGCATACGCCCTTTTTGGCCAAGTGCATCATTGTGGACGTTCTGCCTCTTTTCCTATGCTTTCAATGCAATTCCAGTCTACCTCCTGAAATCGGTTTCCTGCAATTCTGCCCCGCTTTCAAGTCCTCTTGGCAGCCTTACTTCAGTCTATTTTTGGACGATAGCTGTCATTTATAACTCTGCAGGTTTGTGAATTACAGTGCCCCTGAGCTCCTTTCTTCAACTCGCTTTCGTTTGAGCTGGCCGCAACACCGCAGGATGGCTTCAGGCCCTAATCTGGTTCCGGTACGGCACGCTGAGCCTTTGGTTATTTCCTCTTCCTGGTGGGAAATGAGAGTTAAATTTGCCCGTCCAAACACCTCCAGCTAGTCTCTCATTGGTTCTCGCTATTCCTGTTCATCTTCCGCAGAAATTGCAAACTGGGCCAAACAGGAGGTTAAAGGCGCTGACTCTCCAAGTGGGGAGAGTGTTAGTAAAGCGTCTGGAATGTTGCACCCGAGTACCAGGGGAGGAAAACTGAGACATATTTGAACACGTCTCCCGTTCACATGGTTGATCATACTTGGGTTCCACATGCATGTTTTAGCTGAAGGAAGAATACCTTAAACCTGGAGAGTTGAGACCCGTGTAATGGGTACCATGCAATATGACTTCAAAGGGTCTTCATTTGCTCACCGAACCTCTTCAATCCTATCACTGCTGCGTTTATGCCCCTGTACACATGCTTGATTCTCTTTCGGAGACATAGCAATCCATAGGTTTTAAGATACTTACTAGTCAGGCACATTCTTAGGCGTTTAATATGCGGTGTTGAGTCCATTTCGTTGAGCAAGGAGTAGCTCTTGTCTATTCCATATTTGACTTAAGGAACTTTATCTGTGCTCATTTCAATCTCTGGTTTCATGCAGCACCCCAACTCACCTTTACCCTTAAGCAACCATAGTTGGTTTTCTAAATTTGAGACCCTGTTCTGTTCTGTAATTCAGTTCCTGTGTAGCCAAGTTTACATTCCATGTATTAGTGATATCTTATGATGTTTCTTTTTCTGTGTGACTTACTTCAGTTAGAATCATCATACCTGAATCCACTCATTGTGCTGCTAAGGGCCTGATGACACAGATTTCATTGCTGAGTGATATTGCTTTGTAAGTAAATACCACAACTTCTTTATCCATTTTTCACTTTCTGCGATGTTGAACTTGTACTGTAAACGAGGTTCTTGTAAACAGAGGCGTCCCAAACTTTGGGGTGGCTGTGTCTTTTTGATTTTAATTTCCCTAAGCTATAGGACCATAAGTGGCAGTGCCCTAGGCTCTGTTGCTTTGTTTTTTAGATGTTTCAGGAAACACCATACACTTCTCCCGAGTGGTTGTTGGCAATTTACATCCCGCCCATCAGCATAACAAGGCTCCCAGTTCTCCATGGCCTGTCCTGCCTTTCTGGATTTTACACTTTTTTCAGATGGCCCTTTTGACCGGGGGGAAGTGAGACTTCATTGTAGTGCAGATTTCCTTTGCAAGCTTGCTTGGTTGGCCAAAAAGGGCGTATGCGTTTTTTCCTGAATATATTCAGGAAAAAACGCATACGCCCTTTTTGGCCAAGTGCATCATTGTGGACGTTCTGCCTCTTTTCCTATGCTTTCAATGCAATTCCAGTCTACCTCCTGAAATCGGTTTCCTGCAATTCTGCCCCGCTTTCAAGTCCTCTTGGCAGCCTTACTTCAGTCTATTTTTGGACGATAGCTGTCATTTATAACTCTGCAGGTTTGTGAATTACAGTGCCCCTGAGCTCCTTTCTTCAACTCGCTTTCTTGTGACCTGGCCGCAACACCGCAGGATGGCTTCAGGCCCTAATCTGGTTCCGGTACGGCACGCTGAGCCTTTGGTTATTTCCTCTTCCTGGTGGGAAATGAGAGTTAAATTTGCCCGTCCAGACACCTCCAGCTAGCCTCTCATTTGTTCTCGCTATTCCTGTTCATCTTCCACAGAAATTGCAAACTGGGCCAAACAGGAGGTTAAAGGCGCTGACTCTCCAAGTGGGGAGAGTGTTAGTAAAGCGTCTGGAATGTTGCACCCGAGTACCAGGGGAGGAAAACTGAGACATATTTGAACACGTCTCCCGATCACATGGTTGATCATACTCTGGGTTCCACATGCATGTTTTAGCTGAAGGAAGAATACCTAAAACCTGGGTAATTGAAACCCGTGGAATGGGTACCATGCAATATGACTTCAAAGGGTCTTCATTTGCTCACCGAACCTCTCCAATCCTATCACTGCTGCGTTTATGCCCCTGTACACATGCTTGATTCTCTTTCGGAGACATAGCAATCCATAGGTTTTACGATACTTACTAGTCAGGTACATTCTTAGGCGTTTAATATGCGGTGTTGAGTCCATTTCGTTGAGCAAGGAGTGGCTCTTGTCTATTCCATATTTGGCTTAAGGAACTTTATCTGTGCTCATTTCAATCTCTGGTTTTATGCAGCAACCCAACTCACCTTTCCCCTTAAGCAAGCATAAGTTGGTTTTCTAAATTTGAGAACCTGTTCTGTTTTGGAATTCAGTTCCTGTGTAGCCATGTTTACATTCCGTGTATTAGTGATATCTTATGATGTTTCTTTTTCTGTGTGACTTATTTCAGTTAGAATCATCGTACCTGAATCTACTCATTATGCTGCTACGTGCCTGATGACATAGATTTCATTGTTGAGTGATACTGCATTGTACGTAAGTACCACAAGTTCTTTATCCATTTTTCACTTTCTGTGATGTTGAACTTGTACTGTAAACGAGGTTCTTGTAAACAGAGCCGTTCCAAACTTTGGGGTGGCTGTGTCTTTTTGATTTTAATTTCCCTAAGCTATAGGACCATAAGTGGAAGTGCCCTAGGCTCTGTTGCTTTGTTTTTTAGATGTTTCAGGAAACACCATACACTTCTCCCAAGTGTCTGTTGGCAATTTACATCCCGCCCATCAGCATAACAAGGCTCCCAGTTCTCAATGGCCTGTCCTGCCTTTCTGGATTTTACACTTTTTTCAGATGGCCCTTTTGACCAGGGGGAAGTGAGACTTCATTGTAGTGCAGATTTCCTTTGCTTGCTTGCTTGGTTGGCCAAAAACGGCGTATGCGTTTTTTCCTGAATATATTCAGGAAAAAACGCATACGCCCTTTTTGGCCAAGTGCATCATTGTGGACGTTCTGCCTCTTTTCCTATGCTTTCAATGCAATTCCAGTCTACCTCCTGAAATCGGTTTCCTGCAATTCTGCCCCGCTTTCAAGTCCTCTTGGCAGCCTTACTTCAGTCTATTTTTGGACGATAGCTGTCATTTATAACTCTGCAGGTTTGTGAATTACAGTGCCCCTGAGCTCCTTTCTTCAACTCGCTTTCTTGTGACCTGGCCGCAACACCGCAGGATGGCTTCAGGCCCTAATCTGGTTCCGGAACGGCACGCTGAGCCTTTGGTTATTTCCTCTTCCTGGTGGGAAATGAGAGTTAAATTTGCCCGTCCAGACACCTCCAGCTAGTCTCTCATTGGTTCTCGCTATTCCTGTTCATCTTCCGCAGAAATTGCAAACTGTGCCAAACAGGAGTTTAAAGTGCCTGACTCTCCAAGTCAGGAGAGTGTTAGTAAAGCGTCTGGAATGTTGCACCCGAGTACCAGGGGAGGAAAACTGAGACATATTTGAACACGTCTCCCGTTCACATGGTTGATCATACTTGGGTTCCACATGCATGTTTTAGCTGAAGGAAGAATACCTTAAACCTGGAGAGTTAAGACCCGTGTAATGGGTACCATGCAATATGACTTCAAAGGGTCTTCATTTGCTCACCGAACCTCTCCAATCCTATCACTGCTGCGTTTATGCCCCTGTACACATGCTTGATTCTCTTTCAGAGACATAGCAATCCATAGGTGTTAAGATACTTACTAGTCAGGTACATTGTTAGGCGTTTAATATGCGGTGTTGAGTCCATTTCGTTGAGCAAGGAGTAGCTCTTGTCTATTCCATATTTGACTTAAGGAACTTTATCTGTGCTCATTTCAATCTCTGGTTTTATGCAGCACCCCAACTCACCTTTACCCTTAAGCAAGCATAAGTTGGTTTTCTAAATTTGAGACCCTGTTCTGTTCTGTAATTCAGTTCCTGTGTAGCCAAGTTTCCATTCCGTGTATTACTGATATCTTATGATGTTTCTTTTTCTGTGTGACTTATTTCAGTTAGAATCATCATACCTGAATCCACTCATTGTGATGCTAAGGTCCTGATGACATAGATTTCATTGCTGAGTGATATTGCTTTGTAAGTAAATACCACAACTTCTTTATCCATTTTTCACTTTCTGCGATGTTGAACTTGTACTGTAAACGAGGTTCTTGTAAACAGAGGCATCCCAAACTTTGGGGTGGCTGTGTCTTTTTGATTTTAATTTCCCTAAGCTATAGGACCATAAGTGGCAGTGCCCTAGGCTCTGTTGCTTTGTTTTTTAGATGTTTCAGGAAACACCATACACTTCTCCCGAGTGGTTGTTGGCAATTTACATCCCGCCCATCAGCATAACAAGGCTCCCAGTTCTCTATGGCCTGTCCTGCCTTTCTGGATTTTACACTTTTTTCAGATGGCCCTTTTGACCGGGGGGAAGTGAGACTTCATTGTAGTGCAGATTTCCTTTGCAAGCTTGCTTGGTTGGCCAAAAAGGGCGTATGCGTTTTTTCCTGAATATATTCAGGAAAAAACGCATACGCCCTTTTTGGCCAAGTGCATCATTGTGGACGTTCTGCCTCTTTTCCTATGCTTTCAATGCAATTCCAGTCTACCTCCTGAAATCGGTTTCCTGCAATTCTGCCCCGCTTTCAAGTCCTCTTGGCAGCCTTACTTCAGTCTATTTTTGGACGATAGCTGTCATTTATAACTCTGCAGGTTTGTGAATTACAGTGCCCCTGAGCTCCTTTCTTCAACTCGCTTTCTTGTGACCTGGCCGCAGCACCGCAGGATGGCTTCAGGCCCTAATCTGGTTCTGGCCCGGCATGATGAGCCTTTGGTTAATTCCTCTTCCTGGTGGGAAATGAGAGTTAAATTTGCCCATCCAGACACCTCCAGCTAGCCTCTCATTGGTTCTCGCTATTCCTGTTCATCTTCCGCAGAAATTGCAAACTGGGCCAAACAGGAGGTTAAAGGGACTGACTCTCCAAGTGGGGAGAGTGTTAGTAAAGCGTCTGGAATGTTGCCCCCGAGTACCAGGGGAGGAAAACTGAGACATATTTGAACACGTCTCCCGATCACATGGTTGATCATACTCTAGGTTCCACATGCATGTTTTAGCTGAAGGAAGAATACCTTAAAACTGGGTAGTTGAAACCCGTGGAATGGGTACCATGCAATATGACTTCAAAGGGTCTTCATTTGCTCACCGAACCTCTCCAATCCTATCACTGCTGCGTTTATGCCCCTGTACACATGCTTGATTCTCTTTCGGAGACATAGCAATCCATAGGTTTTAAGATACTTACTAGTCAGGTACATTCTTAGGCGTTTAATATGCGGTGTTGAGTCCATTTCGTTGAGCAAGGAGTAGCTCTTGTCTATTCCATATTTGGCTTAAGGAACTTTATCTGTGCTCATTTCAGTCTCTGGTTTTATGCTGCATCCCAACTCACCTTTACCCTTAAGCAAGAATAAGTTGGTTTTCTAAATTTGAGACCCTGTTCTGTTCTGTAATTCAGTTCCTGTGTAGCCAAGTTTACATTCCGTGTATTACTGATATCTTATGATGTTTCTTTTTCTGTGTGACTTATTTCAGTTAGAATCATCATACCTGAATCCACTCATTGTGCTGCTAAGGGCCTGATGACACAGATTTCATTGCTGAGTGATATTGCTTTGTAAGTAAATACCACAACTTCTTTATCCATTTTTCACTTTCTGCGATGTTGAACTTGTACTGTAAACGAGGTTCTTGTAAACAGAGGCGTCCCAAACTTTAGGGTGGCTGTGTCTTTTTGATTTTAATTTCCCTAAGCTATAGGACCATAAGTGGCAGTGCCCTAGGCTCTGTTGCTTTGTTTTTTAGATGTTTCAGGAAACACCATACACTTCTCCCGAGTGTCTGTTGGCAATTTACATCCCGCCCATCAGCATAACAAGGCTCCCAGTTTCCATGGCCTGTCCTGCCTTTCTGGATTTTACACTTTTTTCAGATGGCCCTTTTGACCGGGGGGAAGTGAGACTTCATTGTAGTGCAGATTTCCTTTGCAAGCTTGCTTGGTTGGCCAAAAAGGGCGTATGCGTTTTTTCCTGAATATATTCAGGAAAAAACGCATACGCCCTTTTTGGCCAAGTGCATCATTGTGGACGTTCTGCCTCTTTTCCTATGCTTTCAATGCAATTCCAGTCTACCTCCTTAAATCGGTTTCCTGCAATTCTGCCCCGCTTTCAAGTCCTCTTGGCAGCCTTACTTCAGTCTATTTTTGGACGATAGCTGTCATTTATAACTCTGCAGGTTTGTGAATTACAGTGCCCCTGAGCTCCTTTCTTCAACTCGCTTTCTTGTGACCTGGCCGCAACACCGCAGGATGACTTCAGGCCCTAATCTGGTTCCGGTACGGCACGCTGAGCCTTTGGTTATTTCCTCTTCCTGTTGGGAAATGAGAGTTAAATTTGCCCGTCCAGACACCTCCAGCTAGCCTCTCATTGGTTCTCGCTATTCCTGTTCATCTTCCGCAGAAATTGCAAACTGGGCCAAACAGGAGGTTAAAGGCGCTGACTCTCCAAGTGGGGAGAGTGTTAGTAAAGCGTCTGGAATGTTGCACCCGAGTACCAGGGGAGGAAAACTGAGACATATTTGAACACGTCTCCCGATCACATGGTTGATCATACTCTGGGTTCCACATGCCTGTTTTACCTGAAGGAAGAATACCTAAAACCTGGGTAATTGATACCCGTGGAATGGGTACCATGCAATATGACTTCAAAGGGTCTTCATTTGCTCACCGAACCTCTCCAATCCTATCACTGCTGCGTTTATGCCCCTGTACACATGCTTGATTCTCTTTCGGAGACATAGCAATCCATAGGTTTTAAGATACTTACTAGTCAGGTACATTCTTAGGCGTTTAATATGCGGTGTTGAGTCCATTTCGTTGAGCAAGGAGTAGCTCTTGTCTATTCCATATTTGGCTTAAGGAACTTTATCTGTGCTCATTTCAATCTCTGGTTTTATGCAGCACCCCAACTCACCTTTACCCTTAAGCAAGCATAAGTTGGTTTTCTCAATTTGAGACCCTGTTCTGTTCTGTAATTCAGTTCCTGTGTAGTCAAGTTTCCATTCCGTGTATTACTGATATCTTATGATGTTTCTTTTTCTGTGTGACTTATTTCAGGTAGAATCATCATACCTGAATCCACTCATTGTGCTGCTAAGCGCCTGATGACACAGATTTCATTGCTGAGTGATATTGCTTTCTAAGTAAATACCACAACTTCTTTATCCATTTTTCACTTTCTGTGATGTTGAACTTGTACTGTAAACGAGGTTCTTGTAAACAGAGCCGTTCCAAACTTTGGGGTGGCTGTGTCTTTTTGATTTTAATTTCCCTAAGCTATAGGACCATAAGTGGAAGTGCCCTAGGCTCTGTTGCTTTGTTTTTTAGATGTTTCAGGAAACACCATACACTTCTCCCTAGTGGCTGTTGGCAATTTACATCCCGCCCATCAGCATAACAAGGCTCCCAGGTCTCAATGGCCTGTTGCCTTTCTGGATTTTACACTTTTTTCAGATGGCCCTTTTGACCGGGGGGAAGTGAGACTTCATTTTAGTGCAGATTTCTTTGCAAGCTTGCTTGGTTGGCCAAAAAGGGCGTATGCGTTTTTTCCTGAATATATTCAGGAAAAAACGCATACGCCCTTTTTGGCCAAGTGCATCATTGTGGACGTTCTGCCTCTTTTCCTATGCTTTCAATGCAATTCCAGTCTACCTCCTGAAATCGGTTTCCTGCAATTCTGCCCCGCTTTCAAGTCCTCTTGGCAGCCTTACTTCAGTCTATTTTTGGACGATAGCTGTCATTTATAACTCTGCAGGTTTGTGAATTACAGTGCCCCTGAGCTCCTTTCTTCAACTCGCTTTCTTGTGACCTGGCCGCAACACCGCAGGATGGCTTCAGGCCCTAAACTGTTTGCGGCCCGGCATGCTGAGCCTTTGGTTATTTCCTCTTCCTGGTGGGAAATGAGAGTTAAATTTGCCCGACCAGACACCTCCAGCTAGCCTCTCATTGGTTCTCGCTATTCCTGTTCATCTTCCGCAGAAATTGCAAACTGGGCCAAACAGGAGGTTAAAGGGACTGACTCTCCAAGTGGGGAGAGTGTTAGTAAAGCGTCTGGAATGTTGCACCCGAGTACCAGGGGAGGAAAACTGAGACATATTTGAACACGTCTCCCGATCACATGGTTGATCATACTCTAGGTTCCACATGCATGTTTTAGCTGAAGGAAGAATACCTTAAACCTGGGTAGTTGAAACCCGTGGAATGGGTACCATGCAATATGACTTCAAAGGGTCTTCATTTGCTCACCGAACCTCTCCAATCCTATCACTGCTGCGTTTATGACCCTGTACACATGCTTGATTCTCTTTCGGAGACATAGCAATCTATAGGTTTTAAGATACTTACTAGTCAGGTACATTCTTAGGCGTTTAATATGCGGTGTTGAGTCCATTTCGTTGAGCAAGGAGTAGCTCTTGTCTATTCCATATTTGGCTTAAGGAACTTTATCTGTGCTCATTTCAATCTCTGGTTTTATGCAGCACCCCAACTCACCTTTACCCTTAAGCAAGCATAAGTTGGTTTTCTAAATTTGAGACCCTGTTCTGTTCTGTAATTCAGTTCCTGTGTAGCCAAGTTTCCATTCCGTGTATTACTGATATCTTATGATGTTTCTTTTTCTGTGTGACTTATTTCAGGTAGAATCATCATACCTGAATCCACTCATTGTGCTGCTAAGGGCCTGATGACACAGATTTCATTGCTGAGTGATATTGCTTTGTAAGTAAATACCACAACTTCTTTATCCATTTTTCACTTTCTGCGATGTTGAACTTGTACTGTAAACGAGGTTCTTGTAAACAGAGCCGTTCCAAACTTTGGGGTGGCTGTGTCTTTTTGATTTTAATTTCCCTAAGCTATAGGACCATAAGTGGCAGTGCCCTAGGTTCTGTTTCTTTGTTTTTTAGATGTTTCAGGAAACACCATACACTTCTCCCGAGTGGTTGTTGGCAATTTACATCCCGCCCATCAGCATAACAAGGCTCCCAGTTCTCCATGGCCTGTCCTGCCTTTCTGGATTTTACACTTTTTCAGATGGCCCTTTTGACCGGGGGGAAGTGAGACTTCATTGTAGTGCAGATTTCCTTTGCAAGCTTGCTTGGTTGGCCAAAAAGGGCGTATGCGTTTTTTCCTGAATATATTCAGGAAAAAACGCATACGCCCTTTTTGGCCAAGTGCATCATTGTGGACTTTCTGCCTCTTTTCCTATGCTTTCAATGCAATTCCAGTCTACCTCCTGAAATCGGTTTCCTGCAATTCTGCCCCGCTTTCAAGTCCTCTTGGCAGCCTTACTTCAGTCTATTTTTGGACGATAGCTGTCATTTATAACTCTGCAGGTTTGTGAATTACAGTGCCCCTGAGCTCCTTTCTTCAACTCGCTTTCTTTTGAGCTGGCCGCAACACCGCAGGATGGCTTCAGGCCCTAATCTGGTTCCGGTACGGCACGCTGAGCCTTTGGTTATTTCCTCTTCCTGGTGGGAAATGAGAGTTAAATTTGCCCGTCCAGACACCTCCAGCTAGCCTCTCATTGGTTCTCGCTATTCCTGTTCATCTTCCGCAGAAATTGCAAAGTGGGCCAAACAGGAGGTTAAAGGCGCTGACTCTCCAAGTGGGGAGAGTGTTAGTAAAGCGTCTGGAATGTTGCACCCGTGTACCAGGGGAGGAAAACTGAGACATATTTGAACACGTCTCCCGTTCACATGGTTGATCATACTTGGGTTCCACATGCATGTTTTAGCTGAAGGAAGAATACCTTAAACCTGGAGAGTTAAGACCCGTGTAATGGGTACCATGCAATATGACTTCAAAGGGTCTTCATTTGCTCACCGAACCTCTCCAATCCTATCACTGCTGCGTTTATGCCCCTGTACACATGCTTGATTCTCTTTTGGAGACATAGCAATCCATAGGTTTTACGATACTTACTAGTCAGGTACATTCTTAGGCGTTTAATATGCGGTGTTGAGTCCATTTCGTTGAGCAAGGAGTAGCTCTTGTGTATTCCATATTTGACTTAAGGAACTTTATCTGTGCTCATTTCAATCTCTGGTTTTATGCAGCACCCCAACTCACCTTTACCCTTAAGCAAGCATAAGTTGGTTTTCTAAATTTGAGACCCTGTTCTGTTCTGTAATTCAGTTCCTGTGTAGCCAAGTTTCCATTCCGTGTATTACTGATATCTTATGATGTTTCTTTTTCTGTGTGACTTATTTCAGTTAGAATCATCATACCTGCATCCACTCATTGTGATGCTAAGGGCCTGATGACATAGATTTCATTGCTGAGTGATATTGCTTTGTAAGTAAATACAACAACTTCTTTATCCATTTTTCACTTTCTGCGATGTTGAACTTGTACTGTAAACGAGGTTCTTGTAAACAGAGGCGTCCCAAACTTTGGGGTGGCTGTGTCTTTTTGATTTTAATTTCCCTAAGCTATAGGACCATAAGTGGCAGTGCCCTAGGCTCTGTTGCTTTGTTTTTTAGATGTTTCAGGAAACACCGTACACTTCTCCCGAGTGGTTGTTGGCAATTTACATCCCGCCCATCAGCATAACAAGGCTCCCAGTTCTCCATGGCCTGTCCTGCCTTTCTGGATTTTACACTTTTTTCAGATGGCCCTTTTGACCGGGGGGAAGTGAGACTTCGTTGTAGTGCAGATTTCCTTTGCAAGCTTGCTTGGTTGGCCAAAAAGGGCGTATGCGTTTTTTCCTGAATATATTCAGGAAAAAACGCATACGCCCTTTTTGGCCAAGTGCATCATTGTGGACGTTCTGCCTCTTTTCCTATGCTTTCAATGCAATTCCAGTCTACCTCCTGAAATCGGTTTCCTGCAATTCTGCCCCGCTTTCAAGTCCTCTTGGCAGCCTTACTTCAGTCTATTTTTGGACGATAGCTGTCATTTATAACTCTGCAGGTTTGTGAATTACAGTGCCCCTGAGCTCCTTTCTTCAACTCGCTTTCTTGTGACCTGGCCGCAACACCGCAGGATGGCTTCAGGCCCTAATCTGGTTCCGGCACGGCACGCTGAGCCTTTGGTTATTTCCTCTTCCTGGTGGGAAATGAGAGTTAAATTTGCCCGTTCAGACACCTCCAGCTAGTCTCTCATTGGTTCTCGCTATTCCTGTTCATCTTCCGCAGAAATTGCAAACTGGGCCTAACAGGAGGTTAAAGGCGCTGACTCTCCAAGTGGGGAGAGTGTTAGTAAAGCGTCTGGAATGTTGCACCCGAGTACCAGGGGAGGAAAACTGAGACATATTTGAACACGTCTCCCGTTCACATGGTTGATCATACTTGGGTTCCACATGCATGTTTTAGCTGAAGGAAGAATACCTTAAACCTGGAGAGTTGAGACCCGTGGAATGGGTACCATGCAATATGACTTCAAAGGGTCTTCATTTGCTCACCGAACCTCTCCAATCCTATCACTGCTGCGTTTATGCCCCTGTACACATGCTTGATTCTCTTTCGGAGACATAGCAATCCATAGGTTTTAAGATACTTACTAGTCAGGTACATTCTTAGGCGTTTAATATGCGGTGTTGAGTCCATTTCGTTGAGCAAGGAGTAGCTCTTGTCTATTCCATATTTGACTTAAGGAACTTTATCTGTGCTCATTTCAATCTCTGGTTTTATGCAGCACCCCAACTCACCTTTACCCTTAAGCAAGCATAAGTTGGTTTTCTAAATTTGAGACCCTGTTCTGTTCTGTAATTCAGTTCCTGTGTAGCCAAGTTTACATTCCGTGTATTAGTGATATCTTATGATGTTTCTTTTTCTGTGTGACTTACTTCAGTTAGAATCATCATACCTGAATCCACTCATTGTGCTGCTAAGGGCCTGATGACACAGATTTCATTGCTGAGTGATATTGCTTTGTAAGTAAATACCACAACTTCTTTCCATTTTTCACTTTCTGCGATGTTGAACTTGTACTGTAAACGAGGTTCTTGTAAACAGAGCCGTTCCAAACTTTGGGGTGGCTGTGTCTTTTTGATTTTAATTTCCCTAAGCTATAGGACCATAAGTGGAAGTGCCCTAGATTCTGTTGCTTTGTTTTTTAGATGTTTCAGGAAACACCATACACTTCTCCCGAGTGGTTGTTGGCAATTTACATCCCACCCATCAGCATAACAAGGCTCCCAGTTCTCCATGGCCTGTCCTGCCTTTCTGGATTTTACACTTTTTTCAGATGGCCCTTTTGACCGGGGGGAAGTGAGACTTCATTGTAGTGCAGATTTCCTTTGCAAGCTTGCTTGGTTGGCCAAAAAGGGCGTATGCGTTTTTTCCTGAATATATTCAGGAAAAAACGCATACGCCCTTTTTGGCCAAGTGCATCATTGTGGACGTTCTGCCTCTTTTCCTATGCTTTCAATGCAATTCCAGTCTACCTCCTGAAATCGGTTTCCTGCAATTCTGCCCCGCTTTCAAGTCCTCTTGGCAGCCTTACTTCAGTCTATTTTTGGACGATAGCTGTCATTTATAACTCTGCAGGTTTGTGAATTACAGTGCCCCTGAGCTCCTTTCTTCAACTCGCTTTCTTTTGAGCTGGCCGCAACACCGCAGGATGACTTCAGGCCCTAATCTGGTTCCGGTACGGCACGCTGAGCCTTTGGTTATTTCCTCTTCCTGTTGGGAAATGAGAGTTAAATTTGCCCGTCCAGACACCTCCAGCTAGCCTCTCATTGGTTCTCGCTATTCCTGTTCATCTTCCGCAGAAATTGCAAACTGGGCCAAACAGGAGGTTAAAGGCGCTGACTCTCCAAGTGGGGAGAGTGTTAGTAAAGCGTCTGGAATGTTGCACCCGAGTACCAAGGGAGGAAAACTGAGACATATTTGAACACGTCTCCCGATCACATGGTTGATCATACTCTGGGTTCCACATGCACGTTTTAGCTGAAGGAAGAATACCTAAAACCTGGGTAATTGAAACCCGTGGAATGGGTACCATGCAATATGACTTCAAAGGGTCTTCATTTGCTCACCGAACCTCTCCAATCCTATCACTGCTGCGTTTATGCCCCTGTACACATGCTTGATTCTCTTTCGGAGACATAGCAATCCATAGGTTTTAAGATACTTACTAGTCAGGTACATTCTTAGGCGTTTAATATGCGGTGTTGAGTCCATTTCGTTGAGCAAGGAGTGGCTCTTGTCTATTCCATATTTGGCTTAAGGAACTTTATCTGTGCTCATTTCAATCTCTGGTTTTATGCAGCAACCCAACTCACCTTTCCCCTTAAGCAAGCATAAGTTGGTTTTCTAAATTTGAGAACCTGTTCTGTTTTGGAATTCAGTTCTTGTGTAGCCAAGTTTACATTCCGTGTATTAGTGATATCTTATGATGTTTCTTTTTCTGTGTGACTTATTTCAGTTAGAATCATCGTATCTGAATCTACTCATTATGCTGCTACGTGCCTGATGACATAGATTTCATTGCTGAGTGATACTGCATTGTACGTAAGTACCACAAGTTCTTTATCCATTTTTCACTTTCTGCGATGTTGAACTTGTACGGTAAAAGAGGTTCTTGTAAACAGAGCCGTTCCAAACTTTGGGGTGGCTGTGTCTTTTTGATTTTAATTTCCCTAAGCTATAGGACCATAAGTGGAAGTGCCCTAGGCTCTGTTGCTTTGTTTTTTAGATGTTTCAGGAAACACCATACACTTCTCCCGAGTGGTTGTTGGCAATTTACATCCCGCCCATCAGCATAACAAGGCTCCCAGTTCTCAATGGCCTGTACTGCCTTTCTGGATTTTACACTTTATTCAGATGGCCCTTTTGACCAGGGGGAAGTGAGACTTCATTGTAGTGCAGATTTCCTTTGCAAGCTTGCTTGGTTGGCCAAAAATGGCGTATGCGTTTTTTCCTGAATATATTCAGGAAAAAACGCATACGCCCTTTTTGGCCAAGTGCATCATTGTGGACGTTCTGCCTCTTTTCCTATGCTTTCAATGCAATTCCAGTCTACCTCCTGAAATCGGTTTCCTGCAATTCTGCCCCGCTTTCAAGTCCTCTTGGCAGCCTTACTTCAGTCTATTTTTGGACGATAGCTGTCATTTATAACTCTGCAGGTTTGTGAATTACAGTGCCCCTGAGCTCCTTTCTTCAACTCGCTTTCTTTTGAGCTGGCCGCAACACCGCAGGATGGCTTCAGGCCCTAATCTGTTTCCGGCACGGCACGCTGAGCCTTTGGGTAATTCCTCTTCCTGGTGGGAAATGAGAGTTAAATTTGCCCGTCCAGACACCTCCAGCTAGTCTCTCATTGGTTCTCGCTATTCCTGTTCATCTTCCGCAGAAATTGCAAACTGGGCCAAACAGGAGTTTAAAGGGACTGACTCTCCAAGTCGGGAGAGTGTTAGTAAAGCGTCTGGAATGTTGCACCCGAGTACCAGGGGAGGAAAACTGAGACATATTTGAACACGTCTCCCGTTCACATGGTTGATCATACTTGGGTTCCACATGCATGTTTTAGCTGAAGGAAGAATACCTTAAACCTGGAGAGTTAAGACCCGTGTAATGGGTACCATGCAATATGACTTCAAAGGGTCTTCATTTGCTCACCGAATGTCTCCAATCCTATCACTGCTGCGTTTATGCCCCTGTACACATGCTTGATTCTCTTTCGGAGACATCGCAATCCATAGGTTTTAAGATACTTACTAGTCAGGTACATTCTTAGGCGTTTAATATGCGGTGTTGAGTCCATTTCGTTGAGCAAGGAGTAGCTCTTGTCTATTCCATATTTGACTTAAGGAACTTTATCTGTGCTCATTTCAATCTCTGGTTTTATGCAGCACCCCAACTCACCTTTACCCTTAAGCAAGCATAAGTTGGTTTTCTAAATTTGAGACCCTGTTCTGTTCTGTAATTCAGTTCCTGTGTAGCCAAGTTTACATTCCGTGTATTACTGATATCTTATGATGTTTCTTTTTCTGTGTGACTTATTTCAGTTAGAATCATCATACCTGAATCCACTCATTGTGATGCTAAGGGCCTGATGACATAGATTTCATTGCTGAGTGATATTGCTTTGTAAGTAAATACAACAACTTCTTTATCCATTTTTCACTTTCTGTGATGTTGAACTTGTACTGTAAACGAGGTTCTTGTAAACAGAGGCGTCCCAAACTTTGGGGTGGCTGTGTCTTTTTTATTTTAATTTCCCTAAGCTATAGGACCATAAGTGGCAGTGCCCTAGGCTCTGTTGCTTTGTTTTTTAGATGTTTCAGGAAACACCATACACTTCTCCCGAGTGGTTGTTGGCAATTTACATCCCGCCCATCAGCATAACAAGGCTCCCAGTTCTCCATGGCCTGTCCTGCCTTTCTGGATTTTACACTTTTTTCAGATGGCCCTTTTGACCGGGGGGAAGTGAGACTTCATTGTAGTGCAGATTTCCTTTGCAAGCTTGCTTGTTTGGCCAAAAAGGGCGTATGCGTTTTTTCCTGAATATATTCAGGAAAAAACGCATACGCCCTTTTTGGCCAAGTGCATCATTGTGGACGTTCTGCCTCTTTTCCTATGCTTTCAATGCAATTCCAGTCTACCTCCTGAAATCGGTTTCCTGCAATTCTGCCCCGCTTTCAAGTCCTCTTGACAGCCTTACTTCAGTCTAGTTTTGGACGATAGCTGTCATTTATAACTCTGCAGGTTTGTGAATTACAGTGCCCCTGAGCTCCTTTCTTCAACTCGCTTTCTTGTGACCTGGCCGCAACACCGCAGGATGGCTTCAGGCCCTAATCTGGTTCCGGCCCGGCATGCTGAGCCTTTGGTTAATTCCTCTTCCTGGTGGGAAATGAGAGTTAAATTTGCCCGTCCAGACACCTCCAGCTAGCCTCTCATTGGTTCTCGCTATTCCTGTTCATCTTCCGCAGAAATTGCAAACTGGGCCAAACAGGAGGTTAAAGGGACTGACTCTCCAAGTGGGGAGAGTGTTAGTAAAGCGTCTGGAATGTTGCACCCGAGTACCAGGGGAGGAAAACTGAGACATATTTGAACACGTCTCCCGATCACATGGTTGATCATACTCTAGGTTCCACATGCATGTTTTAGCTGAAGGAAGAATACCTTAAACCTGGGTAGTTGAAACCCGTGGAATGGGTACCATGCAATATGACTTCAAAGGGTCTTCATTTGCTCACCGAACCTCTCCAATCCTATCACTGCTGCGTTTATGCCCCTGTACACATGCTTGATTCTCTTTCGGAGACATAGCAATCCATAGGTTTTAAGATACTTACAAGTCAGGTACATTCTTAGGCGTTTAATATGCGGTGTTGAGTCCATTTCGTTGAGCAAGGAGTAGCTCTTGTCTATTCCATATTTGACTTAAGGAACTTTATCTGTGCTCATTTCAATCTCTGGTTTTATGCAGCACCCCAACTCACCTTTCCCCTTGAGCAACCATAAGTTGGTTTTCTAAATTTAAGACCCTGTTCTGTTCTGTAATTCAGTTCCTGTGTAGCCAAGTTTACATTCCGTGTATTACTGATATCTTATGATGTTTCTTTTTCTGTGTGACTTATTTCAGTTAGAATCATCATACCTGAATCCACTCATTGTGATGCTAAGGGCCTGATGACATAGATTTCATTGCTGAGTGATATTGCTTTGTAAGTAAATACAACAACTTCTTTATCCATTTTTCACTTTCTGCGATGTTGAACTTGTACTGTAAACGAGGTTCTTGTAAACAGAGGCGTCCCAAACTTTGGGGTGGCTGTGTCTTTTTGATTTTAATTTCCCTAATCTATAGGACCATAAGTGGCAGTGCCCTAGGCTCTGTTGCTTTGTTTTTTAGATGTTTCAGGAAACACCATACACTTCTCCCGAGGGTCTGTTGGCAATTTACATCCCGCCCATCAGCATAACAAGGCTCCCAGTTCTCCATGGCCTGTCCTGCCTTTCTGGATTTTACACTTTTTTCAGATGGCCCTTTTGACCGGGGGGAAGTGAGACTTCATTGTAGTGCAGATTTCCTTTGCAAGCTTGCTTGGTTGGCCAAAAAGGGCGTATGCGTTTTTTCCTGAATATATTCAGGAAAAAACGCATACGCCCTTTTTGGCCAAGTGCATCATTGTGGACGTTCTGCCTCTTTTCCTATGCTTTCAATGCAATTCCAGTCTACCTCCTGAAATCGGTTTCCTGCAATTCTGCCCCGCTTTCAAGTCCTCTTGGCAGCCTTACTTCAGTCTATTTTTGGACGATAGCTGTCATTTATAACTCTGCAGGTTTGTGAATTACAGTGCCCCTGAGCTCCTTTCTTCAACTCGCTTTCTTGTGACCTGGCCGCAACACTGCAGGATGGCTTCAGGCCCTAATCTGGTTCCGGCACGGCATGCTGAGCCTTTGGTTATTTCCTCTTCCTGGTGGGAAATGAGAGTTAAATTTGCCCGTCCAAACACCTCCAGCTAGTCTCTCATTGGTTCTCGCTATTCCTGTTCATCTTCCGCAGAAATTGCAAACTGGGCCAAACAGGAGGTTAAAGGCGCTGACTCTCCAAGTGGGGAGAGTGTTAGTAAAGCGTCTGGAATGTTGCCCCCGAGTACCAGGGGAGGAAAACTGAGACATATTTGAACACGTCTCCCGATCACATGGTTGATCATACTCTAGGTTCCACATGCATGTTTTAGCTGAAGGAAGAATACCTTAAACCTGGGTAGTTGAAACCCGTGGAATGGGTACCATGCAATATGACTTCAAAGGGTCTTCATTTGCTCACCGAACCTCTCCAATCCTATCACTGCTGCGTTTATGCCCCTGTACACATGCTTGATTCTCTTTCGGAGACATAGCAATCCATAGGTTTTAAGATACTTACAAGTCAGGTACATTCTTAGGCGTTTAATATGCGGTGTTGAGTCCATTTCGTTGAGCAAGGAGTAGCTCTTGTCTATTCCATATTTGGCTTAAGGAACTTTATCTGTGCTCATTTCAATCTCTGGTTTTATGCAGCACCCCAACTCACCTTTACCCTTAAGCAAGCATAAGTTGTTTTTCTAAATTTGTGACCCAGTTCTGTTCTGTAATTCAGTTCCTGTGTAGCCAAGTTTCCATTCCATGTATTACTGATATCTTATTATGTTTCTTTTTCTGTGTGACTTATTTCAGTTAGAATCATCATACCTGAATCCACTCATTGTGCTGCTAAGGGCCTGATGACATAGATTTCATTGCTGAGTGATATTGCTTTGTAAGTGAATACCACAACTTCTTTATCCATTTTTCACTTTCTGCGATGTTGAACTTGTACTGTAAACGAGGTTCTTGTAAACAGAGCCGTTCCAAACTTTGGGGTGGCTGTGTCTTTTTGATTTTAATTTCCCTAAGCTATAGGACCATAAGTGGAAGTGCCCTAGGCTCTGTTGCTTTGTTTTTTAGATGTTTCAGGAAACACCATACACTTCTCCCGAGTGGTTGTTGGCAATTTACATCCCGCCCATCAGCATAACAAGGCTCCCAGTTCTCCATGGCCTGTCCTGCCTTTCTGGATTTTACACTTTTTTCAGATGGCCCTTTTGACCGGGGGGAAGTGAGACTTCATTGTAGTGCAGATTTCCTTTGCAAGCTTGCTTGGTTGGCCAAAAAGGGCGTATGCGTTTTTTCCTGAATATATTCAGGAAAAAACGCATACGCCCTTTTTGGCCAAGTGCATCATTGTGGACGTTCTGCCTCTTTTCCTATGCTTTCAATGCAATTCCAGTCTACCTCCTGAAATCGGTTTCCTGCAATTCTGCCCCGCTTTCAAGTCCTCTTGGCAGCCTTACTTCAGTCTATTTTTGGACGATAGCTGTCATTTATAACTCTGCAGGTTTGTGAATTACAGTGCCCCTGAGCTCCTTTCTTCAACTTGCTTTCTTGTGACCTGGCCGCAACACCGCAGGATGGCTTCAGGCCCTAATCTGGTTCGGGCACGGCACGCTGAGCCTTTGGTTATTTCCTCTTCCTGGTGGGAAATGAGAGTTAAATTTGCCCGTCCAAACACCTCCATCTAGTCTCTCATTGGTTCTCGCTATTCCTGTTCATCTTCCGCAGAAATTGCAAACTGGGCCAAACAGGAGGTTAAAGGCGCTGACTCTCCAAGTGGGGAGAGTGTTAGTAAAACGTCTGGAATGTTGCACCCGAGTACCAGGGGAGGAAAACTGAGACATATTTGAACACGTCTCCCATTCACATGGTTGATCATACTTGGGTTCCACATGCATGTTTTAGCTGAAGGAAGAATACCTTAAACCTGGAGAGTTAAGACCCGTGTAATGGGTACCATGCAATATGACTTCAAAGGGTCTTCATTTGCTCACCGAACCTCTCCAATCCTATCACTGCTGCATTTATGCCCCTGTACACATGCTTGATTCCCTTTCGGAGACATAGCAATCCATAGGTTTTAAGATACTTACTAGTCAGGTACATTCTTAGACGTTTAATATGCGGTGTTGAGTCCATTTCGTTGAGCAAGGAGTAGCTCTTGTCTATTCCATATTTGACTTAAGGAACTTTATCTGTGCTCATTTCAATCTCTGGTTTTATGCAGCACCCCAACTCACCTTTCCCCTTGAGCAAGCATAAGTTGGTTTTCTAAATTTGAGACCCTGTTCTGTTCTGTAATTCAGTTCCTGTGTAGCCAAGTTTACATTCCGTGTATTACTGATATCTTATGATGTTTCTTTTTCTGTGTGACTTATTTCAGTTAGAATCATCATACCTGAATCCACTCATTGTGATGCTAACGGCCTAATGACATAGATTTCATTGCTGAGTGATATTGCTTTGTAAGTAAATACCACAACTTCTTTATCCATTTTTCACTTTCTGCGATGTTGAACTTGTACTGTAAACGAGGTTCTTGTAAACAGAGGCGTCCCAAACTTTGGGGTGGCTGTGTCTTTTTGATTTTAATTTCCCTAAGCTATAGGACCATAAGTGGAAGTGCCCTAGGTTCTGTTGCTTTGTTTTTTAGATGTTTCAGGAAACACCATACACTTCTCCCGAGTGTCTGTTGGCAATTTACATCCCGCCCATCAGTATAACAAGGCTCCCAGTTCTCCATGGCCTGTCCTGCCTTTCTGGATTTTACACTTTTTTCAGATGGCCCTTTTGACCGGGGGGAAGTGAGACTTCATTGTAGTGCAGATTTCCTTTGCAAGCTTGCTTGGTTGGCCAAAAAGGGCGTATGCGTTTTTTCCTGAATATATTCAGGAAAAAACGCATACGCCCTTTTTGGCCAAGTGCATCATTGTGGACGTTCTGCCTCTTTTCCTATGCTTTCAATGCAATTTCAGTCTACCTCCTGAAATCGGTTTCCTGCAATTCTGCCCCGCTTTCAAGTCCTCTTGGCAGCCTTACTTCAGTCTATTTTTGGACGATAGCTGTCATTTATAACTCTGCAGGTTTGTGAAATACAGTGCCCCTGAGCTCCTTTCTTCAACTCGCTTTCTTTTGAGCTGGCCGCAACACCGCAGGATGACTTCAGGCCCTAATCTGGTTCCGGTACGGCACGCTGAGCCTTTGGTTATTTCCTCTTCCTGTTGGGAAATGAGAGTTAAATTTGCCCGTCCAGACACCTCCAGCTAGCCTCTCATTGGTTCTCGCTATTCCTGTTCATCTTCCGCAGAAATTGCAAACTGTGCCAAACAGGAGGTTAAAGGCGCTGACTCTCCAAGTGGGGAGAGTGTTAGTAAAGCGTCTGGAATGTTGCACCCGAGTACCAAGGGAGGAAAACTGAGACATATTTGAACACGTCTCCCGATCACATGGTTGATCATACTCTGGGTTCCACATGCATGTTTTAGCTGAAGGAAGAATACCAAAAACCTGGGTAATTGAAACCCGTGGAATGGGTACCATGCAATATGACTTCAAAGGGTCTTCATTTGCTCACCGAACCTCTCCAATCCTATCACTGCTGCGTTTATGCCCCTGTACACATGCTTGATTCTCTTTCGGAGACATAGCAATCCATAGGTTTTAAGATACTTACTAGTCAGGTACATTCTTAGGCGTTTAATATGCGGTGTTGAGTCCATTTCGTTGAGCAAGGAGTGGCTCTTGTCTATTCCATATTTGGCTTAAGGAACTTTATCTGTGCTCATTTCAATCTCTGGTTTTATGCAGCAACCGAACTCCCCTTTCCCCTTAAGCAAGCATAAGTTGGTTTTCTAAATTTGAGAACCTGTTCTGTTTTGGAATTCAGTTCCTGTGTAGCCAAGTTTACATTCCGTGTATTAGTGATATCTTATGATGTTTCTTTTTCTGTGTGACTTATTTCAGTTAGAATCATCGTATCTGAATCTACTCATTATGCTGCTACGTGCCTGATGACATAGATTTCATTGCTGAGTGATACTGCATTGTACGTAAGTACCACAAGTTCTTTATCCATTTTTCACTTTCTGCGATGTTGAATTTGTACGGTAAAAGAGGTTCTTGTAAACAGAGCCGTTCCAAACTTTGGCGTGGCTGTGTCTTTTTGATTTTAATTTCCCTAAGCTATAGGACCATAAGTGGAAGTGCCCTAGGCTCTGTTGCTTTGTTTTTTAGATGTTTCAGGAAACACCATACACTTCTCCCAAGTGTCTGTTGGCAATTTACATCCCGCCCATCAGCATAACAAGGCTCCCAGTTCTCAATGGCCTGTACTGCCTTTCTGGATTTTACACTTTTTTCAGATGGCCCTTTTGACCAGGGGGAAGTGAGACTTCATTGTAGTGCAGATTTCCTTTGCAAGCTTGCTTGGTTGGCCAAAAAGGGCGTATGCGTTTTTTCCTGAATATATTCAGGAAACAACGCATACGCCCTTTTTGGCCAAGTGCATTATTGTGGACGTTCTGCCTCTTTTCCTATGCTTTCAATGCAATTTCAGTCTACCTCCTGAAATCGGTTTCCTGCAATTCTGCCCCGCTTTCAAGTCCTCTTGGCAGCCTTACTTCAGTCTATTTTTGGACGATAGCTGTCATTTATAACTCTGCAGGTTTGTGTATTACAGTGCCCCTGAGCTCCTTTCTTCAACTCGGTTTCTTTTGAGCTGGCCGCAACACCGCAGGATGGCTTCAGGCCGTAATCTGGTTCCGGCACGGCACGCTGAGCCTTTGGTTAATTCCTCTTCCTGGTGGGAAATGAGAGTTAAATTTGCCCGTCCAGACACCTCCAGCTAGTCTCTCATTGGTTCTCGCTATTCCTGTTCATCTTCCGCAGAAAGTGCAAACTGGGCCAAACAGGAGTTTAAAGGGACTGACTCTCCAAGTCGGGAGAGTGTTAGTAAAGCGTCTGGAATGTTGCACCCGAGTACCAGGGGAGGAAAACTGAGACATATTTGAACACGTCTCCCGTTCACATGGTTGATCATACTTGGGTTCCACATGCATGTTTTAGCTGAAGGAAGAATACCTTAAACCTGGAGAGTTAAGACCCGTGTAATGGGTACCATGCAATATGACTTCAAAGGGTCTTCATTTGCTCACCGAACGTCTCCAATCCTATCACTGCTGCGTTTATGCCCCTGTACACATGCTTGATTCTCTTTCGGAGACATAGCAATTTATAGGTTTTAAGATACTTACAAGTCAGGTACATTCTTAGGCGTTTAATATGCGGTGTTGAGTCCATTTCGTTGAGCAAGGAGTAGCTCTTGTCTATTCCATATTTGGCTTAAGGAACTTTATCTGTGCTCATTTCAATCTCTGGTTTTATGCAGCACCCCAACTCACCTTTACCCTTAAGCAAGCATAAGTTGTTTTTCTAAATTTGTGACCCAGTTCTGTTCTGTAATTCAGTTCCTGTGTAGCCAAGTTTCCATTCCGTGTATTACTGATATCTTATGATGTTTCTTTTTCTGTGTGACTTATTTCAGTTAGAATCATCATACCTGAATCCACTCATTGTGCTGCTAAGGGCCTGATGACATAGATTTCATTGCTGAGTGATATTGCTTTGTAAGTGAATACCACAACTTCTTTATCCATTTTTCACTTTCTGCGATGTTGAACTTGTACTGTAAACGAGGTTCTTGTAAACAGAGCCGTTCCAAACTTTGGGGTGGCTGTGTCTTTTTGATTTTAATTTCCCTAAGCTATAGGACCATAAGTGGAAGTGCCCTAGGCTCTGTTGCTTTGTTTTTTAGATGTTTCAGGAAACACCATACACTTCTCCCGAGTGGTTGTTGGCAACTTACATCCCGCCCATCAGCATAACAAGGCTCCCAGTTCTCCATGGCCTGTCCTGCCTTTCTGGATTTTACACTTTTTTCAGATGGCCCTTTTGACCGGGGGGAAGTGAGACTTCATTGTAGTGCAGATTTCCTTTGCAAGCTTGCTTGGTTGGCCAAAAAGGGCGTATGCGTTTTTTCCTGAATATATTCAGGAAAAAACGCATACGCCCTTTTTGGCCAAGTGCATCATTGTGGACGTTCTGCCTCTTTTCCTATGCTTTCAATGCAATTCCAGTCTACCTCCTGAAATCGGTTTCCTGCAATTCTGCCCCGCTTTCAAGTCCTCTTGGCAGCCTTACTTCAGTCTATTTTTGGACGATAGCTGTCATTTATAACTCTGCAGGTTTGTGAATTACAGTGCCCCTGAACTCCTTTCTTCAACTCGCTTTCGTTTGAGCTGGCCGCAACACCGCAGGATGGCTTCAGGCCCTAATCTGGTTCCGGTACGGCACGCTGAGCCTTTGGTTATTTCCTCTTCCTGGTGGGAAATGAGAGTTAAATTTGCCCGTCCAAACACCTCCAGCTAGTCTCTCATTGGTTCTCGCTATTCCTGTTCATCTTCCGCAGAAATTGCAAACTGGGCCAAACAGGAGGTTAAAGGCGCTGACTCTCCAAGTGGGGAGAGTGTTAGTAAAGCGTCTGGAATGTTGCACCCGAGTACCAGGGGAGGAAAACTGAGACATATTTGAACACGTCTCCCGTTCACATGGTTGATCATACTTGGGTTCCACATGCATGTTTTAGCTGAAGGAAGAATACCTTAAACCTGGAGAGTTGAGACCCGTGTAATGGGTACCATGCAATATGACTTCAAAGGGTCTTCATTTGCTCACCGAACCTCTTCAATCCTATCACTGCTGCGTTTATGCCCCTGTACACATGCTTGATTCTCTTTCGGAGACATAGCAATCCATAGGTTTTAAGATACTTACTAGTCAGGCACATTCTTAGGCGTTTAATATGCGGTGTTGAGTCCATTTCGTTGAGCAAGGAGTAGCTCTTGTCTATTCCATATTTGACTTAAGGAACTTTATCTGTGCTCATTTCAATCTCTGGTTTCATGCAGCACCCCAACTCACCTTTACCCTTAAGCAACCATAGTTGGTTTTCTAAATTTGAGACCCTGTTCTGTTCTGTAATTCAGTTCCTGTGTAGCCAAGTTTACATTCCATGTATTAGTGATATCTTATGATGTTTCTTTTTCTGTGTGACTTACTTCAGTTAGAATCATCATACCTGAATCCACTCATTGTGCTGCTAAGGGCCTGATGACACAGATTTCATTGCTGAGTGATATTGCTTTGTAAGTAAATACCACAACTTCTTTATCCATTTTTCACTTTCTGCGATGTTGAACTTGTACTGTAAACGAGGTTCTTGTAAACAGAGGCGTCCCAAACTTTGGGGTGGCTGTGTCTTTTTGATTTTAATTTCCCTAAGCTATAGGACCATAAGTGGCAGTGCCCTAGGCTCTGTTGCTTTGTTTTTTAGATGTTTCAGGAAACACCATACACTTCTCCCGAGTGGTTGTTGGCAATTTACATCCCGCCCATCAGCATAACAAGGCTCCCAGTTCTCCATGGCCTGTCCTGCCTTTCTGGATTTTACACTTTTTTCAGATGGCCCTTTTGACCGGGGGGAAGTGAGACTTCATTGTAGTGCAGATTTCCTTTGCAAGCTTGCTTGGTTGGCCAAAAAGGGCGTATGCGTTTTTTCCTGAATATATTCAGGAAAAAACGCATACGCCCTTTTTGGCCAAGTGCATCATTGTGGACGTTCTGCCTCTTTTCCTATGCTTTCAATGCAATTCCAGTCTACCTCCTGAAATCGGTTTCCTGCAATTCTGCCCCGCTTTCAAGTCCTCTTGGCAGCCTTACTTCAGTCTATTTTTGGACGATAGCTGTCATTTATAACTCTGCAGGTTTGTGAATTACAGTGCCCCTGAGCTCCTTTCTTCAACTCGCTTTCTTGTGACCTGGCCGCAACACCGCAGGATGGCTTCAGGCCCTAATCTGGTTCCGGTACGGCACGCTGAGCCTTTGGTTATTTCCTCTTCCTGGTGGGAAATGAGAGTTAAATTTGCCCGTCCAGACACCTCCAGCTAGCCTCTCATTTGTTCTCGCTATTCCTGTTCATCTTCCACAGAAATTGCAAACTGGGCCAAACAGGAGGTTAAAGGCGCTGACTCTCCAAGTGGGGAGAGTGTTAGTAAAGCGTCTGGAATGTTGCACCCGAGTACCAGGGGAGGAAAACTGAGACATATTTGAACACGTCTCCCGATCACATGGTTGATCATACTCTGGGTTCCACATGCATGTTTTAGCTGAAGGAAGAATACCTAAAACCTGGGTAATTGAAACCCGTGGAATGGGTACCATGCAATATGACTTCAAAGGGTCTTCATTTGCTCACCGAACCTCTCCAATCCTATCACTGCTGCGTTTATGCCCCTGTACACATGCTTGATTCTCTTTCGGAGACATAGCAATCCATAGGTTTTACGATACTTACTAGTCAGGTACATTCTTAGGCGTTTAATATGCGGTGTTGAGTCCATTTCGTTGAGCAAGGAGTGGCTCTTGTCTATTCCATATTTGGCTTAAGGAACTTTATCTGTGCTCATTTCAATCTCTGGTTTTATGCAGCAACCCAACTCACCTTTCCCCTTAAGCAAGCATAAGTTGGTTTTCTAAATTTGAGAACCTGTTCTGTTTTGGAATTCAGTTCCTGTGTAGCCATGTTTACATTCCGTGTATTAGTGATATCTTATGATGTTTCTTTTTCTGTGTGACTTATTTCAGTTAGAATCATCGTACCTGAATCTACTCATTATGCTGCTACGTGCCTGATGACATAGATTTCATTGTTGAGTGATACTGCATTGTACGTAAGTACCACAAGTTCTTTATCCATTTTTCACTTTCTGTGATGTTGAACTTGTACTGTAAACGAGGTTCTTGTAAACAGAGCCGTTCCAAACTTTGGGGTGGCTGTGTCTTTTTGATTTTAATTTCCCTAAGCTATAGGACCATAAGTGGAAGTGCCCTAGGCTCTGTTGCTTTGTTTTTTAGATGTTTCAGGAAACACCATACACTTCTCCCAAGTGTCTGTTGGCAATTTACATCCCGCCCATCAGCATAACAAGGCTCCCAGTTCTCAATGGCCTGTCCTGCCTTTCTGGATTTTACACTTTTTTCAGATGGCCCTTTTGACCAGGGGGAAGTGAGACTTCATTGTAGTGCAGATTTCCTTTGCTTGCTTGCTTGGTTGGCCAAAAACGGCGTATGCGTTTTTTCCTGAATATATTCAGGAAAAAACGCATACGCCCTTTTTGGCCAAGTGCATCATTGTGGACGTTCTGCCTCTTTTCCTATGCTTTCAATGCAATTCCAGTCTACCTCCTGAAATCGGTTTCCTGCAATTCTGCCCCGCTTTCAAGTCCTCTTGGCAGCCTTACTTCAGTCTATTTTTGGACGATAGCTGTCATTTATAACTCTGCAGGTTTGTGAATTACAGTGCCCCTGAGCTCCTTTCTTCAACTCGCTTTCTTGTGACCTGGCCGCAACACCGCAGGATGGCTTCAGGCCCTAATCTGGTTCCGGAACGGCACGCTGAGCCTTTGGTTATTTCCTCTTCCTGGTGGGAAATGAGAGTTAAATTTGCCCGTCCAGACACCTCCAGCTAGTCTCTCATTGGTTCTCGCTATTCCTGTTCATCTTCCGCAGAAATTGCAAACTGTGCCAAACAGGAGTTTAAAGTGCCTGACTCTCCAAGTCAGGAGAGTGTTAGTAAAGCGTCTGGAATGTTGCACCCGAGTACCAGGGGAGGAAAACTGAGACATATTTGAACACGTCTCCCGTTCACATGGTTGATCATACTTGGGTTCCACATGCATGTTTTAGCTGAAGGAAGAATACCTTAAACCTGGAGAGTTAAGACCCGTGGAATGGGTACCATGCAATATGACTTCAAAGGGTCTTCATTTGCTCACCGAACCTCTCCAATCCTATCACTGCTGCGTTTATGCCCCTGTACACATGCTTGATTCTCTTTCAGAGACATAGCAATCCATAGGTGTTAAGATACTTACTAGTCAGGTACATTGTTAGGCGTTTAATATGCGGTGTTGAGTCCATTTCGTTGAGCAAGGAGTAGCTCTTGTCTATTCCATATTTGACTTAAGGAACTTTATCTGTGCTCATTTCAATCTCTGGTTTTATGCAGCACCCCAACTCACCTTTACCCTTAAGCAAGCATAAGTTGGTTTTCTAAATTTGAGACCCTGTTCTGTTCTGTAATTCAGTTCCTGTGTAGCCAAGTTTCCATTCCGTGTATTACTGATATCTTATGATGTTTCTTTTTCTGTGTGACTTATTTCAGTTAGAATCATCATACCTGAATCCACTCATTGTGATGCTAAGGTCCTGATGACATAGATTTCATTGCTGAGTGATATTGCTTTGTAAGTAAATACCACAACTTCTTTATCCATTTTTCACTTTCTGCGATGTTGAACTTGTACTGTAAACGAGGTTCTTGTAAACAGAGGCATCCCAAACTTTGGGGTGGCTGTGTCTTTTTGATTTTAATTTCCCTAAGCTATAGGACCATAAGTGGCAGTGCCCTAGGCTCTGTTGCTTTGTTTTTTAGATGTTTCAGGAAACACCATACACTTCTCCCGAGTGGTTGTTGGCAATTTACATCCCGCCCATCAGCATAACAAGGCTCCCAGTTCTCCATGGCCTGTCCTGCCTTTCTGGATTTTACACTTTTTTCAGATGGCCCTTTTGACCGGGGGGAAGTGAGACTTCATTGTAGTGCAGATTTCCTTTGCAAGCTTGCTTGGTTGGCCAAAAAGGGCGTATGCGTTTTTTCCTGAATATATTCAGGAAAAAACGCATACGCCCTTTTTGGCCAAGTGCATCATTGTGGACGTTCTGCCTCTTTTCCTATGCTTTCAATGCAATTCCAGTCTACCTCCTGAAATCGGTTTCCTGCAATTCTGCCCCGCTTTCAAGTCCTCTTGGCAGCCTTACTTCAGTCTATTTTTGGACGATAGCTGTCATTTATAACTCTGCAGGTTTTTGAATTACAGTGCCCCTGAGCTCCTTTCTTCAACTCGCTTTCTTGTGACCTGGCCGCAACACCGCAGGATGGCTTCAGGCCCTAATCTGGTTCCGGTACGGCACGCTGAGCCTTTGGTTATTTCCTCTTCCTGGTGGGAAATGAGAGTTAAATTTGCCTGTCCAGACACCTCCAGCTAGCCTCTCATTGGTTCTCGCTATTCCTGTTCATCTTCCGCAGAAATTGCAAACTGGGCCAAACAGGAGGTTAAAGGCGCTGACTCTCCAAGTGGGGAGAGTGTTAGTAAAGCGTCTGGAATGTTGCACCCGAGTACCAGGGGAGGAAAACTGAGACATATTTGAACACGTCTCCCGTTCACATGGTTGATCATACTTGGGTTCCACATGCATGTTTTAGCTGAAGGAAGAATACCTTAAACCTGGAGAGTTGAGATCCGTGTAATGGGTACCATGCAATATGACTTCAAAGGGTCTTCATTTGCTCACCGAACCTCTCCAATCCTATCACTGCAGCGTTTATGCCCCTGTACACATGCTTGATTCTCTTTCGGAGACATAGCAATCCATAGGTTTTAAGATACTTACTAGTCAGGCACATTCTTAGGCGTTTAATATGCGGTGTTGAGTCCATTTTGTTGAGCAAGGAGTAGCTCTTGTCTATTCCATATTTGACTTAAGGAACTTTATCTGTGCTCATTTCAATCTCTGGTTTTATGCAGCACCCCAACTCACCTTTACCCTTAAGCAAGCATAGTTGGTTTTCTAAATTTGAGACCCTGTTCTGTTCTGTAATTCAGTTCCTGTGTAGCCAAGTTTACATTCCGTGTATTACTGATATCTTATGATGTTTCTTTTTCTGTGTGACTTACTTCAGTTAGAATCATCATACCTGAATCCACTCATTGTGCTGCTAAGGGCCTGATGACACAGATTTCATTGCTGAGTGATATTGCTTTGTAAGTAAATACCACAACTTCTTTATCCATTTTTCACTTTCTGCGATGTTGAACTTGTACTGTAAACGAGGTTCTTGTAAACAGAGGCGTCGCAAACTTTAGGGTGGCTGTGTCTTTTTGATTTTAATTTCCCTAAGCTATAGGACCATAAGTGGCAGTGCCCTAGGCTCTGTTGCTTTGTTTTTTAGATGTTTCAGGAAACACCATACACTTCTCCCGAGTGTCTGTTGGCAATTTACATCCCGCCCATCAGCATAACAAGGCTCCCAGTTTCCATGGCCTGTCCTGCCTTTCTGGATTTTACACTTTTTTCAGATGGCCCTTTTGACCGGGGGGAAGTGAGACTTCATTGTAGTGCAGATTTCCTTTGCAAGCTTGCTTGGTTGGCCAAAAAGGGCGTATGCGTTTTTTCCTGAATATATTCAGGAAAAAACGCATACGCCCTTTTTGGCCAAGTGCATCATTGTGGACGTTCTGCCTCTTTTCCTATGCTTTCAATGCAATTCCAGTCTACCTCCTTAAATCGGTTTCCTGCAATTCTGCCCCGCTTTCAAGTCCTCTTGGCAGCCTTACTTCAGTCTATTTTTGGACGATAGCTGTCATTTATAACTCTGCAGGTTTGTGAATTACAGTGCCCCTGAGCTCCTTTCTTCAACTCGCTTTCTTGTGACCTGGCCGCAACACCGCAGGATGACTTCAGGCCCTAATCTGGTTCCGGTACGGCACGCTGAGCCTTTGGTTATTTCCTCTTCCTGTTGGGAAATGAGAGTTAAATTTGCCCGTCCAGACACCTCCAGCTAGCCTCTCATTGGTTCTCGCTATTCCTGTTCATCTTCCGCAGAAATTGCAAACTGGGCCAAACAGGAGGTTAAAGGCGCTGACTCTCCAAGTGGGGAGAGTGTTAGTAAAGCGTCTGGAATGTTGCACCCGAGTACCAGGGGAGGAAAACTGAGACATATTTGAACACGTCTCCCGATCACATGGTTGATCATACTCTGGGTTCCACATGCCTGTTTTACCTGAAGGAAGAATACCTAAAACCTGGGTAATTGATACCCGTGGAATGGGTACCATGCAATATGACTTCAAAGGGTCTTCATTTGCTCACCGAACCTCTCCAATCCTATCACTGCTGCGTTTATGCCCCTGTACACATGCTTGATTCTCTTTCGGAGACATAGCAATCCATAGGTTTTAAGATACTTACTAGTCAGGTACATTCTTAGGCGTTTAATATGCGGTGTTGAGTCCATTTCGTTGAGCAAGGAGTAGCTCTTGTCTATTCCATATTTGGCTTAAGGAACTTTATCTGTGCTCATTTCAATCTCTGGTTTTATGCAGCACCCCAACTCACCTTTACCCTTAAGCAAGCATAAGTTGGTTTTCTCAATTTGAGACCCTGTTCTGTTCTGTAATTCAGTTCCTGTGTAGTCAAGTTTCCATTCCGTGTATTACTGATATCTTATGATGTTTCTTTTTCTGTGTGACTTATTTCAGGTAGAATCATCATACCTGAATCCACTCATTGTGCTGCTAAGCGCCTGATGACACAGATTTCATTGCTGAGTGATATTGCTTTCTAAGTAAATACCACAACTTCTTTATCCATTTTTCACTTTCTGTGATGTTGAACTTGTACTGTAAACGAGGTTCTTGTAAACAGAGCCGTTCCAAACTTTGGGGTGGCTGTGTCTTTTTGATTTTAATTTCCCTAAGCTATAGGACCATAAGTGGAAGTGCCCTAGGCTCTGTTGCTTTGTTTTTTAGATGTTTCAGGAAACACCATACACTTCTCCCTAGTGGCTGTTGGCAATTTACATCCCGCCCATCAGCATAACAAGGCTCCCAGGTCTCAATGGCCTGTTGCCTTTCTGGATTTTACACTTTTTTCAGATGGCCCTTTTGACCGGGGGGAAGTGAGACTTCATTTTAGTGCAGATTTCTTTGCAAGCTTGCTTGGTTGGCCAAAAAGGGCGTATGCGTTTTTTCCTGAATATATTCAGGAAAAAACGCATACGCCCTTTTTGGCCAAGTGCATCATTGTGGACGTTCTGCCTCTTTTCCTATGCTTTCAATGCAATTCCAGTCTACCTCCTGAAATCGGTTTCCTGCAATTCTGCCCCGCTTTCAAGTCCTCTTGGCAGCCTTACTTCAGTCTATTTTTGGACGATAGCTGTCATTTATAACTCTGCAGGTTTGTGAATTACAGTGCCCCTGAGCTCCTTTCTTCAACTCGCTTTCTTGTGACCTGGCCGCAACACCGCAGGATGGCTTCAGGCCCTAAACTGTTTGCGGCCCGGCATGCTGAGCCTTTGGTTATTTCCTCTTCCTGGTGGGAAATGAGAGTTAAATTTGCCCGACCAGACACCTCCAGCTAGCCTCTCATTGGTTCTCGCTATTCCTGTTCATCTTCCGCAGAAATTGCAAACTGGGCCAAACAGGAGGTTAAAGGGACTGACTCTCCAAGTGGGGAGAGTGTTAGTAAAGCGTCTGGAATGTTGCACCCGAGTACCAGGGGAGGAAAACTGAGACATATTTGAACACGTCTCCCGATCACATGGTTGATCATACTCTAGGTTCCACATGCATGTTTTAGCTGAAGGAAGAATACCTTAAACCTGGGTAGTTGAAACCCGTGGAATGGGTACCATGCAATATGACTTCAAAGGGTCTTCATTTGCTCACCGAACCTCTCCAATCCTATCACTGCTGCGTTTATGACCCTGTACACATGCTTGATTCTCTTTCGGAGACATAGCAATCTATAGGTTTTAAGATACTTACTAGTCAGGTACATTCTTAGGCGTTTAATATGCGGTGTTGAGTCCATTTCGTTGAGCAAGGAGTAGCTCTTGTCTATTCCATATTTGGCTTAAGGAACTTTATCTGTGCTCATTTCAATCTCTGGTTTTATGCAGCACCCCAACTCACCTTTACCCTTAAGCAAGCATAAGTTGGTTTTCTAAATTTGAGACCCTGTTCTGTTCTGTAATTCAGTTCCTGTGTAGCCAAGTTTCCATTCCGTGTATTACTGATATCTTATGATGTTTCTTTTTCTGTGTGACTTATTTCAGGTAGAATCATCATACCTGAATCCACTCATTGTGCTGCTAAGGGCCTGATGACACAGATTTCATTGCTGAGTGATATTGCTTTGTAAGTAAATACCACAACTTCTTTATCCATTTTTCACTTTCTGCGATGTTGAACTTGTACTGTAAACGAGGTTCTTGTAAACAGAGCCGTTCCAAACTTTGGGGTGGCTGTGTCTTTTTGATTTTAATTTCCCTAAGCTATAGGACCATAAGTGGCAGTGCCCTAGGTTCTGTTTCTTTGTTTTTTAGATGTTTCAGGAAACACCATACACTTCTCCCGAGTGGTTGTTGGCAATTTACATCCCGCCCATCAGCATAACAAGGCTCCCAGTTCTCCATGGCCTGTCCTGCCTTTCTGGATTTTACACTTTTTCAGATGGCCCTTTTGACCGGGGGGAAGTGAGACTTCATTGTAGTGCAGATTTCCTTTGCAAGCTTGCTTGGTTGGCCAAAAAGGGCGTATGCGTTTTTTCCTGAATATATTCAGGAAAAAACGCATACGCCCTTTTTGGCCAAGTGCATCATTGTGGACTTTCTGCCTCTTTTCCTATGCTTTCAATGCAATTCCAGTCTACCTCCTGAAATCGGTTTCCTGCAATTCTGCCCCGCTTTCAAGTCCTCTTGGCAGCCTTACTTCAGTCTATTTTTGGACGATAGCTGTCATTTATAACTCTGCAGGTTTGTGAATTACAGTGCCCCTGAGCTCCTTTCTTCAACTCGCTTTCTTTTGAGCTGGCCGCAACACCGCAGGATGGCTTCAGGCCCTAATCTGGTTCCGGTACGGCACGCTGAGCCTTTGGTTATTTCCTCTTCCTGGTGGGAAATGAGAGTTAAATTTGCCCGTCCAGACACCTCCAGCTAGCCTCTCATTGGTTCTCGCTATTCCTGTTCATCTTCCGCAGAAATTGCAAAGTGGGCCAAACAGGAGGTTAAAGGCGCTGACTCTCCAAGTGGGGAGAGTGTTAGTAAAGCGTCTGGAATGTTGCACCCGTGTACCAGGGGAGGAAAACTGAGACATATTTGAACACGTCTCCCGTTCACATGGTTGATCATACTTGGGTTCCACATGCATGTTTTAGCTGAAGGAAGAATACCTTAAACCTGGAGAGTTAAGACCCGTGTAATGGGTACCATGCAATATGACTTCAAAGGGTCTTCATTTGCTCACCGAACCTCTCCAATCCTATCACTGCTGCGTTTATGCCCCTGTACACATGCTTGATTCTCTTTTGGAGACATAGCAATCCATAGGTTTTACGATACTTACTAGTCAGGTACATTCTTAGGCGTTTAATATGCGGTGTTGAGTCCATTTCGTTGAGCAAGGAGTAGCTCTTGTGTATTCCATATTTGACTTAAGGAACTTTATCTGTGCTCATTTCAATCTCTGGTTTTATGCAGCACCCCAACTCACCTTTACCCTTAAGCAAGCATAAGTTGGTTTTCTAAATTTGAGACCCTGTTCTGTTCTGTAATTCAGTTCCTGTGTAGCCAAGTTTCCATTCCGTGTATTACTGATATCTTATGATGTTTCTTTTTCTGTGTGACTTATTTCAGTTAGAATCATCATACCTGCATCCACTCATTGTGATGCTAAGGGCCTGATGACATAGATTTCATTGCTGAGTGATATTGCTTTGTAAGTAAATACAACAACTTCTTTATCCATTTTTCACTTTCTGCGATGTTGAACTTGTACTGTAAACGAGGTTCTTGTAAACAGAGGCGTCCCAAACTTTGGGGTGGCTGTGTCTTTTTGATTTTAATTTCCCTAAGCTATAGGACCATAAGTGGCAGTGCCCTAGGCTCTGTTGCTTTGTTTTTTAGATGTTTCAGGAAACACCGTACACTTCTCCCGAGTGGTTGTTGGCAATTTACATCCCGCCCATCAGCATAACAAGGCTCCCAGTTCTCCATGGCCTGTCCTGCCTTTCTGGATTTTACACTTTTTTCAGATGGCCCTTTTGACCGGGGGGAAGTGAGACTTCGTTGTAGTGCAGATTTCCTTTGCAAGCTTGCTTGGTTGGCCAAAAAGGGCGTATGCGTTTTTTCCTGAATATATTCAGGAAAAAACGCATACGCCCTTTTTGGCCAAGTGCATCATTGTGGACGTTCTGCCTCTTTTCCTATGCTTTCAATGCAATTCCAGTCTACCTCCTGAAATCGGTTTCCTGCAATTCTGCCCCGCTTTCAAGTCCTCTTGGCAGCCTTACTTCAGTCTATTTTTGGACGATAGCTGTCATTTATAACTCTGCAGGTTTGTGAATTACAGTGCCCCTGAGCTCCTTTCTTCAACTCGCTTTCTTGTGACCTGGCCGCAACACCGCAGGATGGCTTCAGGCCCTAATCTGGTTCCGGCACGGCACGCTGAGCCTTTGGTTATTTCCTCTTCCTGGTGGGAAATGAGAGTTAAATTTGCCCGTTCAGACACCTCCAGCTAGTCTCTCATTGGTTCTCGCTATTCCTGTTCATCTTCCGCAGAAATTGCAAACTGGGCCTAACAGGAGGTTAAAGGCGCTGACTCTCCAAGTGGGGAGAGTGTTAGTAAAGCGTCTGGAATGTTGCACCCGAGTACCAGGGGAGGAAAACTGAGACATATTTGAACACGTCTCCCGTTCACATGGTTGATCATACTTGGGTTCCACATGCATGTTTTAGCTGAAGGAAGAATACCTTAAACCTGGAGAGTTGAGACCCGTGGAATGGGTACCATGCAATATGACTTCAAAGGGTCTTCATTTGCTCACCGAACCTCTCCAATCCTATCACTGCTGCGTTTATGCCCCTGTACACATGCTTGATTCTCTTTCGGAGACATAGCAATCCATAGGTTTTAAGATACTTACTAGTCAGGTACATTCTTAGGCGTTTAATATGCGGTGTTGAGTCCATTTCGTTGAGCAAGGAGTAGCTCTTGTCTATTCCATATTTGACTTAAGGAACTTTATCTGTGCTCATTTCAATCTCTGGTTTTATGCAGCACCCCAACTCACCTTTACCCTTAAGCAAGCATAAGTTGGTTTTCTAAATTTGAGACCCTGTTCTGTTCTGTAATTCAGTTCCTGTGTAGCCAAGTTTACATTCCGTGTATTAGTGATATCTTATGATGTTTCTTTTTCTGTGTGACTTACTTCAGTTAGAATCATCATACCTGAATCCACTCATTGTGCTGCTAAGGGCCTGATGACACAGATTTCATTGCTGAGTGATATTGCTTTGTAAGTAAATACCACAACTTCTTTCCATTTTTCACTTTCTGCGATGTTGAACTTGTACTGTAAACGAGGTTCTTGTAAACAGAGCCGTTCCAAACTTTGGGGTGGCTGTGTCTTTTTGATTTTAATTTCCCTAAGCTATAGGACCATAAGTGGAAGTGCCCTAGATTCTGTTGCTTTGTTTTTTAGATGTTTCAGGAAACACCATACACTTCTCCCGAGTGGTTGTTGGCAATTTACATCCCACCCATCAGCATAACAAGGCTCCCAGTTCTCCATGGCCTGTCCTGCCTTTCTGGATTTTACACTTTTTTCAGATGGCCCTTTTGACCGGGGGGAAGTGAGACTTCATTGTAGTGCAGATTTCCTTTGCAAGCTTGCTTGGTTGGCCAAAAAGGGCGTATGCGTTTTTTCCTGAATATATTCAGGAAAAAACGCATACGCCCTTTTTGGCCAAGTGCATCATTGTGGACGTTCTGCCTCTTTTCCTATGCTTTCAATGCAATTCCAGTCTACCTCCTGAAATCGGTTTCCTGCAATTCTGCCCCGCTTTCAAGTCCTCTTGGCAGCCTTACTTCAGTCTATTTTTGGACGATAGCTGTCATTTATAACTCTGCAGGTTTGTGAATTACAGTGCCCCTGAGCTCCTTTCTTCAACTCGCTTTCTTTTGAGCTGGCCGCAACACCGCAGGATGACTTCAGGCCCTAATCTGGTTCCGGTACGGCACGCTGAGCCTTTGGTTATTTCCTCTTCCTGTTGGGAAATGAGAGTTAAATTTGCCCGTCCAGACACCTCCAGCTAGCCTCTCATTGGTTCTCGCTATTCCTGTTCATCTTCCGCAGAAATTGCAAACTGGGCCAAACAGGAGGTTAAAGGCGCTGACTCTCCAAGTGGGGAGAGTGTTAGTAAAGCGTCTGGAATGTTGCACCCGAGTACCAAGGGAGGAAAACTGAGACATATTTGAACACGTCTCCCGATCACATGGTTGATCATACTCTGGGTTCCACATGCACGTTTTAGCTGAAGGAAGAATACCTAAAACCTGGGTAATTGAAACCCGTGGAATGGGTACCATGCAATATGACTTCAAAGGGTCTTCATTTGCTCACCGAACCTCTCCAATCCTATCACTGCTGCGTTTATGCCCCTGTACACATGCTTGATTCTCTTTCGGAGACATAGCAATCCATAGGTTTTAAGATACTTACTAGTCAGGTACATTCTTAGGCGTTTAATATGCGGTGTTGAGTCCATTTCGTTGAGCAAGGAGTGGCTCTTGTCTATTCCATATTTGGCTTAAGGAACTTTATCTGTGCTCATTTCAATCTCTGGTTTTATGCAGCAACCCAACTCACCTTTCCCCTTAAGCAAGCATAAGTTGGTTTTCTAAATTTGAGAACCTGTTCTGTTTTGGAATTCAGTTCTTGTGTAGCCAAGTTTACATTCCGTGTATTAGTGATATCTTATGATGTTTCTTTTTCTGTGTGACTTATTTCAGTTAGAATCATCGTATCTGAATCTACTCATTATGCTGCTACGTGCCTGATGACATAGATTTCATTGCTGAGTGATACTGCATTGTACGTAAGTACCACAAGTTCTTTATCCATTTTTCACTTTCTGCGATGTTGAACTTGTACGGTAAAAGAGGTTCTTGTAAACAGAGCCGTTCCAAACTTTGGGGTGGCTGTGTCTTTTTGATTTTAATTTCCCTAAGCTATAGGACCATAAGTGGAAGTGCCCTAGGCTCTGTTGCTTTGTTTTTTAGATGTTTCAGGAAACACCATACACTTCTCCCGAGTGGTTGTTGGCAATTTACATCCCGCCCATCAGCATAACAAGGCTCCCAGTTCTCAATGGCCTGTACTGCCTTTCTGGATTTTACACTTTATTCAGATGGCCCTTTTGACCAGGGGGAAGTGAGACTTCATTGTAGTGCAGATTTCCTTTGCAAGCTTGCTTGGTTGGCCAAAAATGGCGTATGCGTTTTTTCCTGAATATATTCAGGAAAAAACGCATACGCCCTTTTTGGCCAAGTGCATCATTGTGGACGTTCTGCCTCTTTTCCTATGCTTTCAATGCAATTCCAGTCTACCTCCTGAAATCGGTTTCCTGCAATTCTGCCCCGCTTTCAAGTCCTCTTGGCAGCCTTACTTCAGTCTATTTTTGGACGATAGCTGTCATTTATAACTCTGCAGGTTTGTGAATTACAGTGCCCCTGAGCTCCTTTCTTCAACTCGCTTTCTTTTGAGCTGGCCGCAACACCGCAGGATGGCTTCAGGCCCTAATCTGGTTCCGGCACGGCACGCTGAGCCTTTGGGTAATTCCTCTTCCTGGTGGGAAATGAGAGTTAAATTTGCCCGTCCAGACACCTCCAGCTAGTCTCTCATTGGTTCTCGCTATTCCTGTTCATCTTCCGCAGAAATTGCAAACTGGGCCAAACAGGAGTTTAAAGGGACTGACTCTCCAAGTCGGGAGAGTGTTAGTAAAGCGTCTGGAATGTTGCACCCGAGTACCAGGGGAGGAAAACTGAGACATATTTGAACACGTCTCCCGTTCACATGGTTGATCATACTTGGGTTCCACATGCATGTTTTAGCTGAAGGAAGAATACCTTAAACCTGGAGAGTTAAGACCCGTGTAATGGGTACCATGCAATATGACTTCAAAGGGTCTTCATTTGCTCACCGAATGTCTCCAATCCTATCACTGCTGCGTTTATGCCCCTGTACACATGCTTGATTCTCTTTCGGAGACATCGCAATCCATAGGTTTTAAGATACTTACTAGTCAGGTACATTCTTAGGCGTTTAATATGCGGTGTTGAGTCCATTTCGTTGAGCAAGGAGTAGCTCTTGTCTATTCCATATTTGACTTAAGGAACTTTATCTGTGCTCATTTCAATCTCTGGTTTTATGCAGCACCCCAACTCACCTTTACCCTTAAGCAAGCATAAGTTGGTTTTCTAAATTTGAGACCCTGTTCTGTTCTGTAATTCAGTTCCTGTGTAGCCAAGTTTACATTCCGTGTATTACTGATATCTTATGATGTTTCTTTTTCTGTGTGACTTATTTCAGTTAGAATCATCATACCTGAATCCACTCATTGTGATGCTAAGGGCCTGATGACATAGATTTCATTGCTGAGTGATATTGCTTTGTAAGTAAATACAACAACTTCTTTATCCATTTTTCACTTTCTGTGATGTTGAACTTGTACTGTAAACGAGGTTCTTGTAAACAGAGGCGTCCCAAACTTTGGGGTGGCTGTGTCTTTTTTATTTTAATTTCCCTAAGCTATAGGACCATAAGTGGCAGTGCCCTAGGCTCTGTTGCTTTGTTTTTTAGATGTTTCAGGAAACACCATACACTTCTCCCGAGTGGTTGTTGGCAATTTACATCCCGCCCATCAGCATAACAAGGCTCCCAGTTCTCCATGGCCTGTCCTGCCTTTCTGGATTTTACACTTTTTTCAGATGGCCCTTTTGACCGGGGGGAAGTGAGACTTCATTGTAGTGCAGATTTCCTTTGCAAGCTTGCTTGTTTGGCCAAAAAGGGCGTATGCGTTTTTTCCTGAATATATTCAGGAAAAAACGCATACGCCCTTTTTGGCCAAGTGCATCATTGTGGACGTTCTGCCTCTTTTCCTATGCTTTCAATGCAATTCCAGTCTACCTCCTGAAATCGGTTTCCTGCAATTCTGCCCCGCTTTCAAGTCCTCTTGACAGCCTTACTTCAGTCTAGTTTTGGACGATAGCTGTCATTTATAACTCTGCAGGTTTGTGAATTACAGTGCCCCTGAGCTCCTTTCTTCAACTCGCTTTCTTGTGACCTGGCCGCAACACCGCAGGATGGCTTCAGGCCCTAATCTGGTTCCGGCCCGGCATGCTGAGCCTTTGGTTAATTCCTCTTCCTGGTGGGAAATGAGAGTTAAATTTGCCCGTCCAGACACCTCCAGCTAGCCTCTCATTGGTTCTCGCTATTCCTGTTCATCTTCCGCAGAAATTGCAAACTGGGCCAAACAGGAGGTTAAAGGGACTGACTCTCCAAGTGGGGAGAGTGATAGTAAAGCGTCTGGAATGTTGCACCCGAGTACCAGGGGAGGAAAACTGAGACATATTTGAACACGTCTCCCGATCACATGGTTGATCATACTCTAGGTTCCACATGCATGTTTTAGCTGAAGGAAGAATACCTTAAACCTGGGTAGTTGAAACCCGTGGAATGGGTACCATGCAATATGACTTCAAAGGGTCTTCATTTGCTCACCGAACCTCTCCAATCCTATCACTGCTGCGTTTATGCCCCTGTACACATGCTTGATTCTCTTTCGGAGACATAGCAATCCATAGGTTTTAAGATACTTACAAGTCAGGTACATTCTTAGGCGTTTAATATGCGGTGTTGAGTCCATTTCGTTGAGCAAGGAGTAGCTCTTGTCTATTCCATATTTGACTTAAGGAACTTTATCTGTGCTCATTTCAATCTCTGGTTTTATGCAGCACCCCAACTCACCTTTCCCCTTGAGCAACCATAAGTTGGTTTTCTAAATTTAAGACCCTGTTCTGTTCTGTAATTCAGTTCCTGTGTAGCCAAGTTTACATTCCGTGTATTACTGATATCTTATGATGTTTCTTTTTCTGTGTGACTTATTTCAGTTAGAATCATCATACCTGAATCCACTCATTGTGATGCTAAGGGCCTGATGACATAGATTTCATTGCTGAGTGATATTGCTTTGTAAGTAAATACAACAACTTCTTTATCCATTTTTCACTTTCTGCGATGTTGAACTTGTACTGTAAACGAGGTTCTTGTAAACAGAGGCGTCCCAAACTTTGGGGTGGCTGTGTCTTTTTGATTTTAATTTCCCTAATCTATAGGACCATAAGTGGCAGTGCCCTAGGCTCTGTTGCTTTGTTTTTTAGATGTTTCAGGAAACACCATACACTTCTCCCGAGGGTCTGTTGGCAATTTACATCCCGCCCATCAGCATAACAAGGCTCCCAGTTCTCCATGGCCTGTCCTGCCTTTCTGGATTTTACACTTTTTTCAGATGGCCCTTTTGACCGGGGGGAAGTGAGACTTCATTGTAGTGCAGATTTCCTTTGCAAGCTTGCTTGGTTGGCCAAAAAGGGCGTATGCGTTTTTTCCTGAATATATTCAGGAAAAAACGCATACGCCCTTTTTGGCCAAGTGCATCATTGTGGACGTTCTGCCTCTTTTCCTATGCTTTCAATGCAATTCCAGTCTACCTCCTGAAATCGGTTTCCTGCAATTCTGCCCCGCTTTCAAGTCCTCTTGGCAGCCTTACTTCAGTCTATTTTTGGACGATAGCTGTCATTTATAACTCTGCAGGTTTGTGAATTACAGT
The DNA here is from genome assembly GCF_951394435.1 of Stenella coeruleoalba. Classification (NCBI taxonomy): domain Eukaryota; kingdom Metazoa; phylum Chordata; class Mammalia; order Artiodactyla; family Delphinidae; genus Stenella; species Stenella coeruleoalba. The sequence goes on along the minus strand of NC_137151.1, from coordinate 32,823,868 downwards.
GCCCCTGAGCTCCTTTCTTCAACTCGCTTTCTTGTGACCTGGCCGCAACACTGCAGGATGGCTTCAGGCCCTAATCTGGTTCCGGCACGGCATGCTGAGCCTTTGGTTATTTCCTCTTCCTGGTGGGAAATGAGAGTTAAATTTGCCCGTCCAAACACCTCCAGCTAGTCTCTCATTGGTTCTCGCTATTCCTGTTCATCTTCCGCAGAAATTGCAAACTGGGCCAAACAGGAGGTTAAAGGCGCTGACTCTCCAAGTGGGGAGAGTGTTAGTAAAGCGTCTGGAATGTTGCCCCCGAGTACCAGGGGAGGAAAACTGAGACATATTTGAACACGTCTCCCGATCACATGGTTGATCATACTCTAGGTTCCACATGCATGTTTTAGCTGAAGGAAGAATACCTTAAACCTGGGTAGTTGAAACCCGTGGAATGGGTACCATGCAATATGACTTCAAAGGGTCTTCATTTGCTCACCGAACCTCTCCAATCCTATCACTGCTGCGTTTATGCCCCTGTACACATGCTTGATTCTCTTTCGGAGACATAGCAATCCATAGGTTTTAAGATACTTACAAGTCAGGTACATTCTTAGGCGTTTAATATGCGGTGTTGAGTCCATTTCGTTGAGCAAGGAGTAGCTCTTGTCTATTCCATATTTGGCTTAAGGAACTTTATCTGTGCTCATTTCAATCTCTGGTTTTATGCAGCACCCCAACTCACCTTTACCCTTAAGCAAGCATAAGTTGTTTTTCTAAATTTGTGACCCAGTTCTGTTCTGTAATTCAGTTCCTGTGTAGCCAAGTTTCCATTCCATGTATTACTGATATCTTATTATGTTTCTTTTTCTGTGTGACTTATTTCAGTTAGAATCATCATACCTGAATCCACTCATTGTGCTGCTAAGGGCCTGATGACATAGATTTCATTGCTGAGTGATATTGCTTTGTAAGTGAATACCACAACTTCTTTATCCATTTTTCACTTTCTGCGATGTTGAACTTGTACTGTAAACGAGGTTCTTGTAAACAGAGCCGTTCCAAACTTTGGGGTGGCTGTGTCTTTTTGATTTTAATTTCCCTAAGCTATAGGACCATAAGTGGAAGTGCCCTAGGCTCTGTTGCTTTGTTTTTTAGATGTTTCAGGAAACACCATACACTTCTCCCGAGTGGTTGTTGGCAATTTACATCCCGCCCATCAGCATAACAAGGCTCCCAGTTCTCCATGGCCTGTCCTGCCTTTCTGGATTTTACACTTTTTTCAGATGGCCCTTTTGACCGGGGGGAAGTGAGACTTCATTGTAGTGCAGATTTCCTTTGCAAGCTTGCTTGGTTGGCCAAAAAGGGCGTATGCGTTTTTTCCTGAATATATTCAGGAAAAAACGCATACGCCCTTTTTGGCCAAGTGCATCATTGTGGACGTTCTGCCTCTTTTCCTATGCTTTCAATGCAATTCCAGTCTACCTCCTGAAATCGGTTTCCTGCAATTCTGCCCCGCTTTCAAGTCCTCTTGGCAGCCTTACTTCAGTCTATTTTTGGACGATAGCTGTCATTTATAACTCTGCAGGTTTGTGAATTACAGTGCCCCTGAGCTCCTTTCTTCAACTTGCTTTCTTGTGACCTGGCCGCAACACCGCAGGATGGCTTCAGGCCCTAATCTGGTTCGGGCACGGCACGCTGAGCCTTTGGTTATTTCCTCTTCCTGGTGGGAAATGAGAGTTAAATTTGCCCGTCCAAACACCTCCATCTAGTCTCTCATTGGTTCTCGCTATTCCTGTTCATCTTCCGCAGAAATTGCAAACTGGGCCAAACAGGAGGTTAAAGGCGCTGACTCTCCAAGTGGGGAGAGTGTTAGTAAAACGTCTGGAATGTTGCACCCGAGTACCAGGGGAGGAAAACTGAGACATATTTGAACACGTCTCCCATTCACATGGTTGATCATACTTGGGTTCCACATGCATGTTTTAGCTGAAGGAAGAATACCTTAAACCTGGAGAGTTAAGACCCGTGTAATGGGTACCATGCAATATGACTTCAAAGGGTCTTCATTTGCTCACCGAACCTCTCCAATCCTATCACTGCTGCATTTATGCCCCTGTACACATGCTTGATTCCCTTTCGGAGACATAGCAATCCATAGGTTTTAAGATACTTACTAGTCAGGTACATTCTTAGACGTTTAATATGCGGTGTTGAGTCCATTTCGTTGAGCAAGGAGTAGCTCTTGTCTATTCCATATTTGACTTAAGGAACTTTATCTGTGCTCATTTCAATCTCTGGTTTTATGCAGCACCCCAACTCACCTTTCCCCTTGAGCAAGCATAAGTTGGTTTTCTAAATTTGAGACCCTGTTCTGTTCTGTAATTCAGTTCCTGTGTAGCCAAGTTTACATTCCGTGTATTACTGATATCTTATGATGTTTCTTTTTCTGTGTGACTTATTTCAGTTAGAATCATCATACCTGAATCCACTCATTGTGATGCTAACGGCCTAATGACATAGATTTCATTGCTGAGTGATATTGCTTTGTAAGTAAATACCACAACTTCTTTATCCATTTTTCACTTTCTGCGATGTTGAACTTATACTGTAAACGAGGTTCTTGTAAACAGAGGCGTCCCAAACTTTGGGGTGGCTGTGTCTTTTTGATTTTAATTTCCCTAAGCTATAGGACCATAAGTGGAAGTGCCCTAGGTTCTGTTGCTTTGTTTTTTAGATGTTTCAGGAAACACCATACACTTCTCCCGAGTGTCTGTTGGCAATTTACATCCCGCCCATCAGTATAACAAGGCTCCCAGTTCTCCATGGCCTGTCCTGCCTTTCTGGATTTTACACTTTTTTCAGATGGCCCTTTTGACCGGGGGGAAGTGAGACTTCATTGTAGTGCAGATTTCCTTTGCAAGCTTGCTTGGTTGGCCAAAAAGGGCGTATGCGTTTTTTCCTGAATATATTCAGGAAAAAACGCATACGCCCTTTTTGGCCAAGTGCATCATTGTGGACGTTCTGCCTCTTTTCCTATGCTTTCAATGCAATTTCAGTCTACCTCCTGAAATCGGTTTCCTGCAATTCTGCCCCGCTTTCAAGTCCTCTTGGCAGCCTTACTTCAGTCTATTTTTGGACGATAGCTGTCATTTATAACTCTGCAGGTTTGTGAAATACAGTGCCCCTGAGCTCCTTTCTTCAACTCGCTTTCTTTTGAGCTGGCCGCAACACCGCAGGATGACTTCAGGCCCTAATCTGGTTCCGGTACGGCACGCTGAGCCTTTGGTTATTTCCTCTTCCTGTTGGGAAATGAGAGTTAAATTTGCCCGTCCAGACACCTCCAGCTAGCCTCTCATTGGTTCTCGCTATTCCTGTTCATCTTCCGCAGAAATTGCAAACTGTGCCAAACAGGAGGTTAAAGGCGCTGACTCTCCAAGTGGGGAGAGTGTTAGTAAAGCGTCTGGAATGTTGCACCCGAGTACCAAGGGAGGAAAACTGAGACATATTTGAACACGTCTCCCGATCACATGGTTGATCATACTCTGGGTTCCACATGCATGTTTTAGCTGAAGGAAGAATACCAAAAACCTGGGTAATTGAAACCCGTGGAATGGGTACCATGCAATATGACTTCAAAGGGTCTTCATTTGCTCACCGAACCTCTCCAATCCTATCACTGCTGCGTTTATGCCCCTGTACACATGCTTGATTCTCTTTCGGAGACATAGCAATCCATAGGTTTTAAGATACTTACTAGTCAGGTACATTCTTAGGCGTTTAATATGCGGTGTTGAGTCCATTTCGTTGAGCAAGGAGTGGCTCTTGTCTATTCCATATTTGGCTTAAGGAACTTTATCTGTGCTCATTTCAATCTCTGGTTTTATGCAGCAACCGAACTCCCCTTTCCCCTTAAGCAAGCATAAGTTGGTTTTCTAAATTTGAGAACCTGTTCTGTTTTGGAATTCAGTTCCTGTGTAGCCATGTTTACATTCCGTGTATTAGTGATATCTTATGATGTTTCTTTTTCTGTGTGACTTATTTCAGTTAGAATCATCGTACCTGAATCTACTCATTATGCTGCTACGTGCCTGATGACATAGATTTCATTGTTGAGTGATACTGCATTGTACGTAAGTACCACAAGTTCTTTATCCATTTTTCACTTTCTGTGATGTTGAACTTGTACTGTAAACGAGGTTCTTGTAAACAGAGCCGTTCCAAACTTTGGGGTGGCTGTGTCTTTTTGATTTTAATTTCCCTAAGCTATAGGACCATAAGTGGAAGTGCCCTAGGCTCTGTTGCTTTGTTTTTTAGATGTTTCAGGAAACACCATACACTTCTCCCAAGTGTCTGTTGGCAATTTACATCCCGCCCATCAGCATAACAAGGCTCCCAGTTCTCAATGGCCTGTCCTGCCTTTCTGGATTTTACACTTTTTTCAGATGGCCCTTTTGACCAGGGGGAAGTGAGACTTCATTGTAGTGCAGATTTCCTTTGCTTGCTTGCTTGGTTGGCCAAAAACGGCGTATGCGTTTTTTCCTGAATATATTCAGGAAAAAACGCATACGCCCTTTTTGGCCAAGTGCATCATTGTGGACGTTCTGCCTCTTTTCCTATGCTTTCAATGCAATTCCAGTCTACCTCCTGAAATCGGTTTCCTGCAATTCTGCCCCGCTTTCAAGTCCTCTTGGCAGCCTTACTTCAGTCTATTTTTGGACGATAGCTGTCATTTATAACTCTGCAGGTTTGTGAATTACAGTGCCCCTGAGCTCCTTTCTTCAACTCGCTTTCTTGTGACCTGGCCGCAACACCGCAGGATGGCTTCAGGCCCTAATCTGGTTCCGGAACGGCACGCTGAGCCTTTGGTTATTTCCTCTTCCTGGTAGGAAATGAGAGTTAAATTTGCCCGTCCAGACACCTCCAGCTAGTCTCTCATTGGTTCTCGCTATTCCTGTTCATCTTCCGCAGAAATTGCAAACTGTGCCAAACAGGAGTTTAAAGTGCCTGACTCTCCAAGTCAGGAGAGTGTTAGTAAAGCGTCTGGAATGTTGCACCCGAGTACCAGGGGAGGAAAACTGAGACATATTTGAACACGTCTCCCGTTCACATGGTTGATCATACTTGGGTTCCACATGCATGTTTTAGCTGAAGGAAGAATACCTTAAACCTGGAGAGTTAAGACCCGTGTAATGGGTACCATGCAATATGACTTCAAAGGGTCTTCATTTGCTCACCGAACCTCTCCAATCCTATCACTGCTGCGTTTATGCCCCTGTACACATGCTTGATTCTCTTTCAGAGACATAGCAATCCATAGGTTTTAAGATACTTACTAGTCAGGTACATTGTTAGGCGTTTAATATGCGGTGTTGAGTCCATTTCGTTGAGCAAGGAGTAGCTCTTGTCTATTCCATATTTGACTTAAGGAACTTTATCTGTGCTCATTTCAATCTCTGGTTTTATGCAGCACCCCAACTCACCTTTACCCTTAAGCAAGCATAAGTTGGTTTTCTAAATTTGAGACCCTGTTCTGTTCTGTAATTCAGTTCCTGTGTAGCCAAGTTTCCATTCCGTGTATTACTGATATCTTATGATGTTTCTTTTTCTGTGTGACTTATTTCAGTTAGAATCATCATACCTGAATCCACTCATTGTGATGCTAAGGTCCTGATGACATAGATTTCATTGCTGAGTGATATTGCTTTGTAAGTAAATACCACAACTTCTTTATCCATTTTTCACTTTCTGCGATGTTGAACTTGTACTGTAAACGAGGTTCTTGTAAACAGAGGCATCCCAAACTTTGGGGTGGCTGTGTCTTTTTGATTTTAATTTCCCTAAGCTATAGGACCATAAGTGGCAGTGCCCTAGGCTCTGTTGCTTTGTTTTTTAGATGTTTCAGGAAACACCATACACTTCTCCCGAGTGGTTGTTGGCAATTTACATCCCGCCCATCAGCATAACAAGGCTCCCAGTTCTCTATGGCCTGTCCTGCCTTTCTGGATTTTACACTTTTTTCAGATGGCCCTTTTGACCGGGGGGAAGTGAGACTTCATTGTAGTGCAGATTTCCTTTGCAAGCTTGCTTGGTTGGCCAAAAAGGGCGTATGCGTTTTTTCCTGAATATATTCAGGAAAAAACGCATACGCCCTTTTTGGCCAAGTGCATCATTGTGGACGTTCTGCCTCTTTTCCTATGCTTTCAATGCAATTCCAGTCTACCTCCTGAAATCGGTTTCCTGCAATTCTGCCCCGCTTTCAAGTCCTCTTGGCAGCCTTACTTCAGTCTATTTTTGGACGATAGCTGTCATTTATAACTCTGCAGGTTTGTGAATTACAGTGCCCCTGAGCTCCTTTCTTCAACTCGCTTTCTTGTGACCTGGCCGCAGCACCGCAGGATGGCTTCAGGCCCTAATCTGGTTCTGGCCCGGCATGATGAGCCTTTGGTTAATTCCTCTTCCTGGTGGGAAATGAGAGTTAAATTTGCCCATCCAGACACCTCCAGCTAGCCTCTCATTGGTTCTCGCTATTCCTGTTCATCTTCCGCAGAAATTGCAAACTGGGCCAAACAGGAGGTTAAAGGGACTGACTCTCCAAGTGGGGAGAGTGTTAGTAAAGCGTCTGGAATGTTGCCCCCGAGTACCAGGGGAGGAAAACTGAGACATATTTGAACACGTCTCCCGATCACATGGTTGATCATACTCTAGGTTCCACATGCATGTTTTAGCTGAAGGAAGAATACCTTAAAACTGGGTAGTTGAAACCCGTGGAATGGGTACCATGCAATATGACTTCAAAGGGTCTTCATTTGCTCACCGAACCTCTCCAATCCTATCACTGCTGCGTTTATGCCCCTGTACACATGCTTGATTCTCTTTCGGAGACATAGCAATCCATAGGTTTTAAGATACTTACTAGTCAGGTACATTCTTAGGCGTTTAATATGCGGTGTTGAGTCCATTTCGTTGAGCAAGGAGTAGCTCTTGTCTATTCCATATTTGGCTTAAGGAACTTTATCTGTGCTCATTTCAGTCTCTGGTTTTATGCTGCATCCCAACTCACCTTTACCCTTAAGCAAGAATAAGTTGGTTTTCTAAATTTGAGACCCTGTTCTGTTCTGTAATTCAGTTCCTGTGTAGCCAAGTTTACATTCCGTGTATTACTGATATCTTATGATGTTTCTTTTTCTGTGTGACTTATTTCAGTTAGAATCATCATACCTGAATCCACTCATTGTGCTGCTAAGGGCCTGATGACACAGATTTCATTGCTGAGTGATATTGCTTTGTAAGTAAATACCACAACTTCTTTATCCATTTTTCACTTTCTGCGATGTTGAACTTGTACTGTAAACGAGGTTCTTGTAAACAGAGCCGTTCCAAACTTTGGGGTGGCTGTGTCTTTTTGATTTTAATTTCCCTAAGCTATAGGACCATAAGTGGAAGTGCCCTAGGTTCTGTTGCTTTGTTTTTTAGATGTTTCAGGAAACACCATACACTTCTCCCGAGTGGTTGTTGGCAATTTACATCCCGCCCATCAGCATAACAAGGCTCCCAGTTCTCCATGGCCTGTCCTGCCTTTCTGGATTTTACACTTTTTTCAGATGGCTCTTTTGATCGGGGGGAAGTGAGACTTCATTGTAGTGCAGATTTCCTTTGCAAGCTTGCTTGGTTGGCCAAAAAGGGCGTATGCGTTTTTTCCTGAATATATTCAGGAAAAAACGCATACGCCCTTTTTGGCCAAGTGCATCATTGTGGACGTTCTGCCTCTTTTCCTATGCTTTCAATGCAATTCCAGTCTACCTCCTGAAATCGGTTTCCTGCAATTCTGCCCCGCTTTCAAGTCCTCTTGGCAGCCTTACTTCAGTCTATTTTTGGACGATAGCTGTCATTTATAACTCTGCAGGTTTGTGAATTACAGTGCCCCTGAGCTCCTTTCTTCAACTCGCTTTCTTGTGACCTGGCCGCAACACCGCAGGATGGCTTCAGGCCCTAATCTGGTTCCGGCACGGCATGCTGAGCCTTTGGTTATTTCCTCTTCCTGTTGGGAAATGAGAGTTAAATTTGCCCGTCCAGACACCTCCAGCTAGTCTCTCATTGGTTCTCGCTATTTCTGTTCATCTTCCGCAGAAATTGCAAACTGGGCCAAACAGGAGGTTAAAGGCGCTGACTCTCCAATTGGGGAGAGTGTTAGTAAAGCATCTGGAATGTTGCACCCGAGTACCAGGGGAGGAAAACTGAGACATATTTGAACACGTCTCCCGTTCACATGGTTGATCATACTTGGGTTCCACATGCATGTTTTAGCTGAAGGAAGAATACCTAAAACCTGGAGAGTTGAGACCCGTGGAATGGGTACCATGCAATATGACTTCAAAGGGTCTTCATTTGCTCACCGAACCTCTCCAATCCTATCACTGCTGCGTTTATGCCCCTGTACACATGCTTGATTCTCTTTCGGAGGCATAGCAATCCATAGGTTTTAAGATACTTACTAGTCAGGTACATTCTTAGGCGTTTAATATGCGGTGTTGAGTCCATTTCGTTGAGCAAGGAGTAGCTCTTGTCTATTCCATATTTGACTTAAGGAACTTTATCTGTGCTCATTTCAATCTCTGGTTTATGCAGCACCCCAACTCACCTTCACCCTTAAGCAAGCATAAGTTGGTTTTCTAAATTTGAGACCCTGTTCTGTTCTGTAATTCAGTTCCTGTGTAGCCAAGTTTCCATTCCGTGTATTACTGATATCTTATGATGTTTCTTTTTCTGTGTGACTTACTTCAGTTAGAATCATCATACCTGAATCCACTCATTGTGCTGCTAAGGGCCTGATGACACAGATTTCATTGCTGAGTGATATTGCTTTGTAAGTAAATACCACAACTTCTTTCCATTTTTCACTTTCTGCGATGTTGAACTTGTACTGTAAACGAGGTTCTTGTAAACAGAGCCGTTCCAAACTTTGGGGTGGCTGTGTCTTTTTGATTTTATTTTCCCTAAGCTGTAGGCCCATAAGTGGAAGTGCCCTAGGTTCTGTTGCTTTGTTTTTTAGATGTTTCAGGAAACACCATACACTTCTCCCGAGTGGTTGTTGGCAATTTACATCCCGCCCATCAGCATAACAAGGCTCCCAGTTCTCCATGGCCTGTCCTGCCTTTCTGGATTTTACACTTTTTTCAGATGGCCCTTTTGACCGGGGGGAAGTGAGACTTCATTGTAGTGCAGATTTCCTTTGCAAGCTTGCTTGGTTGGCCAAAAAGGGCGTATGCGTTTTTTCCTGAATATATTCAGGAAAAAACGCATACGCCCTTTTTGGCCAAGTGCATCATTGTGGACGTTCTGCCTCTTTTCCTATGCTTTCAATGCAATTCCAGTCTACCTCCTGAAATCGGTTTCCTGCAATTCTGCCCCGCTTTCAAGTCCTCTTGGCAGCCTTACTTCAGTCTATTTTTGGACGATAGCTGTCATTTATAACTCTGCAGGTTTGTGAATTACAGTGCCCCTGAGCTCCTTTCTTCAACTTGCTTTCTTGTGACCTGGCCGCAACACCGCAAGATGGCTTCAGGCCCTAATCTGGTTCCGGTACGGCACGCTGAGCCTTTGGTTATTTCCTCTTCCTGGTGGGAAATGAGAGTTAAATTTGCCCGTCGAAACACCTCCAGCTAGTCTCTCATTGGTTCTCGCTATTCCTGTTCATCTTCCGCAGAAATTGCAAAACTGGGCCAAACAGGAGGTTAAAGGCGCTGACTCTCCAAGTGGGGAGAGTGTTAGTAAAGCGTCTGGAATGTTGCACCCGAGTACCAGGGGAGGAAAACTGAGACATATTTGAACACGTCTCCCGTTCACATGGTTGATCATACTTGGGTTCCACATGCATGTTTTAGCTGAAGGAAGAATACCTTAAACCTGGAGAGTTAAGACCCGTGTTATGGGTACCATGCAATATGTCTTCAAAGGGTCTTCATTTGCTCACCGAACCTCTCCAATCCTATCACTGCTGCGTTTATGCCCCTGTACACATGCTTGATTCTCTTTCGGAGACATAGCAATCCATAGGTTTTAAGATACTTACTAGTCAGGTACATTGTTAGGCGTTTAATATGCGGTGTTGAGTCCATTTCGTTGAGCAAGGAGTAGCTCTTGTCTATTCCATATTTGGCTTAAGGAACTTTATCTGTGCTCATTTCAATCTCTGGTTTTATGCAGCACCCCAACTCACCTTTACCCTTAAGCAAGCATAAGTTGGTTTTCTAAATTTGAGTCCCTGTTCTGTTCTGTAATTCAGTTCCTGTGTAGCCAAGTTTACATTCCGTGTATTACTGATATCTTATGATGTTTCTTTTTCTGTGTGACTTATTTCAGTTAGAATCATCATACCTGAATCCACTCATTGTGATGCTAAGGGCCTGATGACATAGATTTCATTGCTGAGTGATATTGCTTTGTAAGTAAATACCACAACTTCTTTATCCATTTTTCACTTTCTGCGATGTTGAACTTGTACTGGAAACGAGGTTCTTGTAAACAGAGGCGTCCCAAACTTTGGGGTGGCTGTGTCTTTTTGATTTTAATTTCCCTAAGCTATAGGACCATAAGTGGCAGTGCCCTAGGCTCTGTTGCTTTGTTTTTTAGATGTTTCAGGAAACACCATAAACTTCTCCCGAGTGGTTGTTGGCAATTTACATCCCGCCCATCAGCATAACAAGGCTCCCAGTTCTCCATGGCCTGTCCTGCCTTTCTGGATTTTACACTTTTTTCAGATGGCCCTTTTGACCGGGGGGAAGTGAGACTTCATTGTAGTGCAGATTTCCTTTGCAAGCTTGCTTGGTTGGCCAAATAGGGCGTATGCGTTTTTTCCTGAATATATTCAGGAAAAAACGCATACGCCCTTTTTGGCCAAGTGCATCATTGTGGACGTTCTGCCTCTTTTCCTATGCTTTCAATGCAATTTCAGTCTACCTCCTGAAATCGGTTTCCTGCAATTCTGCCCCGCTTTCAAGTCCTCTTGGCAGCCTTACTTCAGTCTATTTTTGGACGATAGCTGTCATTTATAACTCTGCAGGTTTGTGAATTACAGTGCCCCTGAGCTCCTTTCTTCAACTCGCTTTCTTTTGAGCTGGCCGCAACACCGCAGGATGGCTTCAGGCCCTAATCTGGTTCCGGTACGGCACGCTGAGCCTTTGGTTATTTCCTCTTCCTGGTGGGAAATGAGAGTTAAATTTGCCCGTCCAAACACCTCCAGCTAGTCTCTCATTGGTTCTCGCTATTCCTGTTCATCTTTCGCAGAAATTGCAAAACTGGGCCAAACAGGAGGTTAAAGGCGCTGACTCTCCAAGTGGGGAGAGTGTTAGTAAAGCGTCTGGAATGTTGCACCCGAGTACCAGGGGAGGAAAACTGAGACATATTTGAACACGTCTCCCGTTCACATGGTTGATCATACTTGGGTTCCACATGCATGTTTTAGCTGAAGGAAGAATACCTTAAACCTGGAGAGTTAAGACCCGTGTAATGGGTACCATGCAATATGACTTCAAAGGGTCTTCATTTGCTCACCGAACCTCTCCAATCCTATCACTGCTGCGTTTATGCCCCTGTACACATGCTTGATTCTCTTTCGGAGACATAGCAATCCCTAGGTTTTAAGATACTTACTAGTCAGGTACATTCTTAGGCGTTTAATATGCGGTGTTGAGTCCATTTCGTTGAGCAAGGAGTGGCTCTTGTCTATTCCATATTTGGCTTAAGGAACTTTATCTGTGCTCATTTCAATCTCTGGTTTTATGCAGCAACCCAACTCACCTTTCCCCTTAAGCAAGCATAAGTTGGTTTTCTAAATTTGAGAACATGTTCTGTTTTGGAATTCAGTTCCTGTGTAGCCAAGTTTACATTCCGTGTATTAGTGATATCTTATGATGTTTCTTTTTCTGTGTGACTTATTTCAGTTATAATCATCGTACCTGAATCTACTCATTATGCTGCTACGTGCCTGATGACATAGATTTCATTGCTGAGTGATACTGCATTGTACGTAAGTACCACAAGTTCTTTATCCATTTTTCACTTTCTGCGATGTTGAACTTGTACTGTAAACGAGGTTCTTGTAAACAGAGCTGTTCCAAACTTTGGGGTGGCTGTGTCTTTTTGATTTTAATTTCCCTAAGCTATAGGACCATAAGTGGCAGTGCCCTAGGTTCTGTTGCTTTGTTTTTTAGATGTTTCAGGAAACACCATACACTTCTCCCGAGTGGTTGTTGGCAATTTACATCCCGCCCATCAGCATAACAAGGCTCCCAGTTCTCCATGGCCTGTCCTGCCTTTCTGGATTTTACACTTTTTCAGATGGCCCTTTTGACCGGGGGGAAGTGAGACTTCATTGTAGTGCAGATTTCCTTTGCAAGCTTGCTTGGTTGGCCAAAAAGGGCGTATGCGTTTTTTCCTGAATATATTCAGGAAAAAACGCATACGCCCTTTTTGGCCAAGTGCATCATTGTGGACGTTCTGCCTCTTTTCCTATGCTTTCAATGCAATTCCAGTCTACCTCCTGAAATCGGTTTCCTGCAATTCTGCCCCGCTTTCAAGTCCTCTTGGCAGCCTTACTTCAGTCTATTTTTGGACGATAGCTGTCATTTATAACTCTGCAGGTTTGTGAATTACAGTGCCCCTGAGCTCCTTTCTTCAACTCGCTTTCTTTTGAGCTGGCCGCAACACCGCAGGATGGCTTCAGGCCCTAATCTGGTTCCGGTACGGCATGCTGAGCCTTTGGTTATTTCCTCTTCCTGGTGGGAAATGAGAGTTAAATTTGCCCGTCCAGACACCTCCAGCTAGCCTCTCATTGGTTCTCGCTATTCCTGTTCATCTTCCGCAGAAATTGCAAAGTGGGCCAAACAGGAGGTTAAAGGCGCTGACTCTCCAAGTGGGGAGAGTGTTAGTAAAGCGTCTGGAATGTTGCACCCGAGTACCAGGGGAGGAAAACTGAGACATATTTGAACATGTCTCCCGTTCACATGGTTGATCATACTTGGGTTCCACATGCATGTTTTAGCTGAAGGAAGAATACCTTAAACCTGGAGAGTTAAGACCCGTGTAATGGGTACCATGCAATATGACTTCAAAGGGTCTTCATTTGCTCACCGAACCTCTCCAATCCTATCACTGCTGCGTTTATGCCCCTGTACACATGCTTGATTCTCTTTTGGAGACATAGCAATCCATAGGTTTTACGATACTTACTAGTCAGGTACATTCTTAGGCGTTTAATATGCGGTGTTGAGTCCATTTCGTTGAGCAAGGAGTAGCTCTTGTGTATTACATATTTGACTTAAGGAACTTTATCTGTGCTCATTTCAATCTCTGGTTTTATGCAGCACCCCAACTCACCTTTACCCTTAAGCAAGCATAAGTTGGTTTTCTAAATTTGAGACCCTGTTCTGTTCTGTAATTCAGTTCCTGTGTAGCCAAGTTTCCATTCCGTGTATTACTGATATCTTACGATGTTTCTTTTTCTGTGTGACTTATTTCAGTTAGAATCATCATACCTGAATCCACTCATTGTGATGCTAAGGGCCTGATGACATAGATTTCATTGCTGAGTGATATTGCTTTGTAAGTAAATACAACAACTTCTTTATCCATTTTTCACTTTCTGCGATGTTGAACTTGTACTGTAAACGAGGTTCTTGTAAACAGAGGCGTCCCAAACTTTGGGGTGGCTGTGTCTTTTTGATTTTAATTTCCCTAAGCTATAGGACCATAAGTGGCAGTGCCGTAGGCTCTGTTGCTTTGTTTTTTAGATGTTTCTGGAAACACCGTACACTTCTCCCGAGTGGTTGTTGGCAATTTACATCCCGCCCATCAGCATAACAAGGCTCCCAGTTCTCCATGGCCTGTCCTGCCTTTCTGGATTTTACACTTTTTTCAGATGGCCCTTTTGACCGGGGGGAAGTGAGACTTCATTGTAGTGCAGATTTCCTTTGCAAGCTTGCTTGGTTGGCCAAAAAGGGCGTATGCGTTTTTTCCTGAATATATTCAGGAAAAAACGCATACGCCCTTTTTGGCCAAGTGCATCATTGTGGACGTTCTGCCTCTTTTCCTATGCTTTCAATGCAATTCCAGTCTACCTCCTGAAATCGGTTTCCTGCAATTCTGCCCCGCTTTCAAGTCCTCTTGGCAGCCTTACTTCAGTCTATTTTTGGACGATAGCTGTCATTTATAACTCTGCAGGTTTGTGAATTACAGTTCCCCTGAGCTCCTTTCTTCAACTCGCTTTCTTGTGACCTGGGCGCAACACCGCAGGATGGCTTCAGGCCCTAATCTGGTTCCGGCACGGCACGCTGAGCCTTTGGTTATTTCCTCTTCCTGGTGGGAAATGAGAGTTAAATTTGCCCGTTCAGACACCTCCAGCTAGTCTCTCATTGGTTCTCGCTATTCCTGTTCATCTTCCGCAGAAATTGCAAACTGGGCCTAACAGGAGGTTAAAGGCGCTGACTCTCCAAGTGGGGAGAGTGTTAGTAAAGCGTCTGGAATGTTGCACCCGAGTACCAGGGGAGGAAAACTGAGACATATTTGAACACGTCTCCCGTTCACATGGTTGATCATACTTGGGTTCCACATGCATGTTTTAGCTGAAGGAAGAATACCTTAAACCTGGAGAGTTGAGACCCGTGGAATGGGTACCATGCAATATGACTTCAAAGGGTCTTCATTTGCTCACCGAACCTCTCCAATCCTATCACTGCTGCATTTATGCCCCTGTACACATGCTTGATTCTCTTTCGGAGACATAGCAATCCATACGTTTTAAGATACTTACAATTCAGGTACATTCTTAGGCGTTTAATATGCGGTGTTGAGTCCATTTCGTTGAGCAAGGAGTAGCTCTTGTCTATTCCATATTTGGCTTAAGGAACTTTATCTGTGCTCATTTCAATCTCTGGTTTTATGCAGCACCCCAACTCACCTTTACCCTTAAGCAAGCATAAGTTGGTTTTCTAACTTTGAGACCCTGTTCTGTTCTGTAATTCAGTTCCTGTGTAGCCAAGTTTCCATTCCGTGTATTAGTGATATCTTATGATGTTTCTTTTTCTGTGTGACTTATTTCAGTTAGAATCATCATACCTGAATCCACTCATTGTGCTGCTAAGGGCCTGATGACATAGATTTCATTGCTGAGTGATATTGCTTTGTAAGTGAATACCACAACTTCTTTATCCATTTTTCACTTTCTGCGATGTTGAACTTGTACTGTAAACGAGGTTCTTGTAAACAGAGCCGTTCCAAACTTTGGGGTGGCTGTGTCTTTTTGATTTTAATTTCCCTAAGCTATAGGACCATAAGTGGAAGTGCCCTAAGTTCTGTTGCTTTGTTTTTTAGATGTTTCAGGAAACACCATACACTTCTCCCGAGTGGTTGTTGGCAATTTACATCCCGCCCATCAGCATAACAAGGCTCCCAGTTCTCCATGGCCTGTCCTGCCTTTCTGGATTTTACACTTTTTTCAGATGGCCCTTTTGACCGGGGGGAAGTGAGACTTCATTGTAGTGCAGATTTCCTTTGCAAGCTTGCTTGGTTGGCCAAAAAGGGCGTATGCGTTTTTTCCTGAATATATTCAGGAAAAAACGCATACGCCCTTTTTGGCCAAGTGCATCATTGTGGACGTTCTGCCTCTTTTCCTATGCTTTCAATGCAATTCCAGTCTACCTCCTGAAATCGGTTTCCTGCAATTCTGCCCCGCTTTCAAGTCCTCTTGGCAGCCTTACTTCAGTCTATTTTTGGACGATAGCTGTCATTTATAACTCTGCAGGTTTGTGAATTACAGTGCCCCTGAGCTCCTTTCTTCAACTCGCTTTCTTGTGACCTGGCCGCAACACCGCAGGATGGCTTCAGGCCCTAATCTGGTTCCGGTACGGCACGCTGAGCCTTTGGTTATTTCCTCTTCCTGGTGGGAAATGAGAGTTAAATTTGCCTGTCCAGACACCTCCAGCTAGCCTCTCATTGGTTCTCGCTATTCCTGTTCATCTTCCGCAGAAATTGCAAACTGGGCCAAACAGGAGGTTAAAGGCGCTGACTCTCCAAGTGGGGAGAGTGTTAGTAAAGCGTCTGGAATGTTGCACCCGAGTACCAGGGGAGGAAAACTGAGACATATTTGAACACGTCTCCCGTTCACATGGTTGATCATACTTGGGTTCCACATGCATGTTTTAGCTGAAGGAAGAATACCTTAAACCTGGAGAGTTGAGATCCGTGTAATGGGTACCATGCAATATGACTTCAAAGGGTCTTCATTTGCTCACCGAACCTCTCCAATCCTATCACTGCAGCGTTTATGCCCCTGTACACATGCTTGATTCTCTTTCGGAGACATAGCAATCCATAGGTTTTAAGATACTTACTAGTCAGGCACATTCTTAGGCGTTTAATATGCGGTGTTGAGTCCATTTTGTTGAGCAAGGAGTAGCTCTTGTCTATTCCATATTTGACTTAAGGAACTTTATCTGTGCTCATTTCAATCTCTGGTTTTATGCAGCACCGCAACTCACCTTTACCCTTAAGCAAGCATAGTTGGTTTTCTAAATTTGAGACCCTGTTCTGTTCTGTAATTCAGTTCCTGTGTAGCCAAGTTTACATTCCGTGTATTACTGATATCTTATGATGTTTCTTTTTCTGTGTGACTTACTTCAGTTAGAATCATCATACCTGAATCCACTCATTGTGCTGCTAAGGGCCTGATGACACAGATTTCATTGCTGAGTGATATTGCTTTGTAAGTAAATACCACAACTTCTTTATCCATTTTTCACTTTCTGCGATGTTGAACTTGTACTGTAAACGAGGTTCTTGTAAACAGAGGCGTCCCAAACTTTAAGGTGGCTGTGTCTTTTTGATTTTAATTTCCCTAAGCTATAGGACCATAAGTGGCAGTGCCCTAGGCTCTGTTGCTTTGTTTTTTAGATGTTTCAGGAAACACCATACACTTCTCCCGAGTGTCTGTTGGCAATTTACATCCCGCCCATCAGCATAACAAGGCTCCCAGTTCTCCATGGCCTGTCCTGCCTTTCTGGATTTTACACTTTTTTCAGATGGCCCTTTTGACCGGGGGGAAGTGAGACTTCATTGTAGTGCAGATTTCCTTTGCAAGCTTGCTTGGTTGGCCAAAAAGGGCGTATGCGTTTTTTCCTGAATATATTCAGGAAAAAACGCATACGCCCTTTTTGGCCAAGTGCATCATTGTGGACGTTCTGCCTCTTTTCCTATGCTTTCAATGCAATTCCAGTCTACCTCCTTAAATCGGTTTCCTGCAATTCTGCCCCGCTTTCAAGTCCTCTTGGCAGCCTTACTTCAGTCTATTTTTGGACGATAGCTGTCATTTATAACTCTGCAGGTTTGTGAATTACAGTGCCCCTGAGCTCCTTTCTTCAACTCGCTTTCTTGTGACCTGGCCGCAACACCGCAGGATGACTTCAGGCCCTAATCTGGTTCCGGTACGGCACGCTGAGCCTTTGGTTATTTCCTCTTCCTGTTGGGAAATGAGAGTTAAATTTGCCCGTCCAGACACCTCCAGCTAGCCTCTCATTGGTTCTCGCTATTCCTGTTCATCTTCCGCAGAAATTGCAAACTGGGCCAAACAGGAGGTTAAAGGCGCTGACTCTCCAAGTGGGGAGAGTGTTAGTAAAGCGTCTGGAATGTTGCACCCGAGTACCAGGGGAGGAAAACTGAGACATATTTGAACACGTCTCCCGTTCACATGGTTGATCATACTTGGGTTCCACATGCATGTTTTAGCTGAAGGAAGAATACCTTAAACCTGGAGAGTTAAGACCCGTTTAATGGGTACCATGCAATATGACTTCAAAGGGTCTTCATTTGCTCACCGAACCTCTCCAATCCTATCACTGCTGCGTTTATGCCCCTGTACACATGCTTGATTCTCTTTTGGAGATATAGCTATCCATAGGTTTTAAGATACTTACAAGTCAGGTACATTCTTAGGCGTTTAATATGCGGTGTTGAGTCCATTTCGTTGAGCAAGGAGTAGCTCTAGTCTATTCCATATTTGGCTTAAGGAACTTTATCTGTGCTCATTTCAATCTCTGGTTTTATGCAGCACCCCAACTCACCTTTACCCTTAAGCAAGCATAAGTTGGTTTTCTAAATTTGAGACCCTGTTCTGTTCTGTAATTCAGTTCCTGTGTAGCCAAGTTTCCATTCCGTGTATTACTGATATCTTATGATGTTTCTTTTTCTGTGTGACTTATTTCAGTTAGAATCATCATACCTGAATCCACTCATTGTGCTGCTAAGGGCCTGATGACATAGATTTCATTGCTGAGTGATATTGCTTTGTAAGTGAATACCACAACTTCTTTATCCATTTTTCACTTTCTGCGATGTTGAACTTGTACTGTAAACAAGGTTCTTGTAAACAGAGCCGTTCCAAACTTTGGGGTGGCTGTGTCTTTTTGATTTTAATTTCCCTAAGCTATAGGACCATAAGTGGAAGTGCCCTAGGTTCTGTTGCTTTGTTTTTTAGATGTTTCAGGAAACACCATACACTTCTCCCGAGTGGTTGTTGGCAATTTACATCCCGCCCATCAGCATAACAAGGCTCCCAGTTCTCCATGGCCTGTCCTGCCTTTCTGGATTTTACACTTTTTTCAGATGGCCCTTTTGACCGGGGGGAAGTGAGACTTCATTGTAGTGCAGATTTCCTTTGCAAGCTTGCTTGGTTGGCCAAAAAGGGCGTATGCGTTTTTTCCTGAATATATTCAGGAAAAAACGCATACGCCCTTTTTGGCCAAGTGCATCATTGTGGACGTTCTGCCTCTTTTCCTATGCTTTCAATGCAATTCCAGTCTACCTCCTGAAATCGGTTTCCTGCAATTCTGCCCCGCTTTCAAGTCCTCTTGGCAGCCTTACTTCAGTCTATTTTTGGACGATAGCTGTCATTTATAACTCTGCAGGTTTGTGAATTACAGTGCCCCTGAGCTCCTTTCTTCAACTCGTTTTCTTGTGACCTGGCCGCAACACCGCAGGATGGCTTCAGGCCCTAATCTGGTTCCGGCCCGGCATGCTGAGCCTTTGGTTAATTCCTCTTCCTGGTGGGAAATGAGAGTTAAATTTGCCCGACCAGACACCTCCAGCTAGCCTCTCATTGGTTCTCGCTATTCCTGTTCATCTTCCGCAGAAATTGCAAACTGGGCCAAACAGGAGGTTAAAGGGACTGACTCTCCAAGTGGGTAGAGTGTTAGTAAAGCGTCTGGAATGTTGCACCCGAGTACCAGGGGAGGAAAACTGAGACATATTTGAACACGTCTCCCGATCACATGGTTGATCATACTCTAGGTTCCACATGCATGTTTTAGCTGAAGGAAGAATACCTTAAACCTGGGTAGTTGAAACCCGTGGAATGGGTACCATGCAATATGACTTCAAAGGGTCTTTATTTGCTCACCGAACCTCTCCAATCCTATCACTGCTGCATTTATGCCCCTGTACACATGCTTGATTCTCTTTTGGAGACATAGCAATCCATAGGTTTTAAGATACTTACTAGTCAGGTACATTCTTAGGCGTTTAATATGCGGTGTTGAGTCCATTTCATTGAGCAAGGAGTAGCTCTTGTCTATTCCATATTTGGCTTAAGGAACTTTATCTGTGCTCATTTCAATCTCTGGTTTTATGCAGCACCCCAACTCACCTTTACCCTTAAGCAAGAATAAGTTGGTTTTCTAAATTTGAGACCCTGTTCTGTTCTGTAATTCAGTTCCTGTGTAGCCAAGTTTACATTCCGTGTATTACTGATATCTTATGATGTTTCTTTTTCTGTGTGACTTATTTCAGTTAGAATCATCATACCTGAATCCACTCATTGTGATGCTAAGGGCCTGATGACACAGATTTCATTGCTGAGTGATATTGCTTTGTAAGTAAATACCACAACTTCTTTATCCATTTTTCACTTTCTGTGATGTTGAACTTGTACTGTAAACGAGGTTCTTGTAAACAGAGCCGTTCCAAACTTTGGGGTGGCTGTGTCTTTTTGATTTTAATTTCCCTAAGCTATAGGACCATAAGTGGAAGTGCCCTAGGTTCTGTTGCTTTGTTTTTTAGATGTTTCAGGAAACACCATACACTTCTCCCGAGTGGTTGTTGGCAATTTACATCCCGCCCATCAGCATAACAAGGCTCCCAGTTCTCCATGGCCTGTCCTGCCTTTCTGGATTTTACACTTTTTTCAGATGGCCCTTTTGACCGGGGGGAAGTGAGACTTCATTGTAGTGCAGATTTCCTTTGCAAGCTTGCTTGGTTGGCCAAAAAGGGCGTATGCGTTTTTTCCTGAATATATTCAGGAAAAAACGCATACGCCCTTTTTGGCCAAGTGCATCATTGTGGACGTTCTGCCTCTTTTCCTATGCTTTCAATGCAATTCCAGTCTACCTCCTGAAATCGGTTTCCTGCAATTCTGCCCCGCTTTCAAGTCCTCTTGGCAGCCTTACTTCAGTCTATTTTTGGACGATAGCTGTCATTTATAACTCTGCAGGTTTGAGAATTACAGTGCTCCTGAGCTCCTTTCTTCAACTCGCTTTCTTGTGACCTGGCCGCAACACCGCAGGATGGCTTCAGGCCCTAATCTGGTTCCGGCACGGCACGCTGAGCCTTCGGTTATTTCCTCTTCCTGGTGGGAAATGAGAGTTAAATTTGCCCGTCCAGACACCTCCAGCTAGTCTCTCATTGGTTCTCGCTATTCCTGTTCATCTTCCGCAGAAATTGCAAAGTGGGCCAAACAGGAGGTTAAAGGCGCTGACTCTCCAAGTGGGGAGAGTGTTAGTAAAGCGTCTGGAATGTTGCACCCGAGTACCAGGGGAGGAAAACTGAGACATATTTGAACACGTCTCCCGTTCACATGGTTGATCATACTTGGGTTCCACATGCATGTTTTAGCTGAAGGAAGAATACCTTAAACCTGGAGAGTTAAGACCCGTGTAATGGGTACCATGCAATATGACTTCAAAGGGTCTTCATTTGCTCACCGAACCTCTCCAATCCTATCACTGCTGCGTTTATGCCCCTGTACACATGCTTGATTCTCTTTCGGAGACATAGCAATCCATAGGTTTTAAGATACTTACTGGTCAGGCACATTCTTAGGCGTTTAATATGCGGTGTTGAGTCCATTTCGTTGAGCAAGGAGTAGCTCTTGTCTATTCCATATTTGACTTAAGGAACTTTATCTGTGCTCATTTCAATCTCTGGTTTTATGCAGCACCCCAACTCACCTTTACCCTTAAGCAAGCATAGTTGGTTTTCTAAATTTGAGACCCTGTTCTGTTCTGTAATTCAGTTCCTGTGTAGCCAAGTTTACGTTCCGTGTATTAGTGATATCTTATGATGTTTCTTTTTCTGTGTGACTTACTTCAGTTAGAATCATCATACCTGAATCCACTCATTGTGCTGCTAAGGGCCTGATGACACAGCTTTCATTGCTGAGTGATATTGCTTTGTAAGTAAATACCACAACTTCTTTATCCATTTTTCACTTTGTGCGATGTTGAACTTGTACTGTAAACGAGGTTCTTGTAAACAGAGCCGTTCCAAACTTTGGGGTGGCTGTGTCTTTTTGATTTTAATTTCCCTAAGCTATAGGACCATAAGTGGAAGTGCCCTAGGTTCTGTTGCTTTGTTTTTTAGATGTTTCAGGAAACACCATACACTTCTCCCGAGTGTCTGTTGGCAATTTACATCCCGCCCATCAGCATAACAAGGCTCCCAGTTCTCCATGGCCTGTCCTGCCTTTCTGGATTTTACACTTTTTTCAGATGGCCCTTTTGACCGGGGGGAAGTGAGACTTCATTGTAGTGCAGATTTCCTTTGCAAGCTTGCTTGGTTGGCCAAAAAGGGCGTATGCGTTTTTTATTCCTGTTCATCTTCCGCAGAAATTGCAAAGTGGGCCAAACAGGAGGTTAAAGGCACTGACTCTCCAAGTGAGGAGAGTGTTAGTAAAGCGTCTGGAATGTTGCACCCGAGTACCAGGGGAGGAAAACTGAGACATATTTGAACACGTCTCCCGTTCACATGGTTGATCATACTTGGGTTCCACATGCATGTTTTAGCTGAAGGAAGAATACCTTAAACCTGGAGAGTTGAGACCCGTGTAATGGGTACCATGCAATATGACTTCAAAGGGTCTTCATTTGCTCACCGAACCTCTCCAATCCTATCACTGCTGCGTTTATGCCCCTGTACACATGCTTGATTCTCTTTTGGAGACATAGCAATCCATAGGTTTTACGATACTTACTAGTCAGGTACATTCTTAGGCGTTTAATATGCGGTGTTGAGTCCATTTCGTTGAGCAAGGAGTAGCTCTTGTCTATTCCATATTTGACTTAAGGAACTTTATCTGTGCTCATTCCAATCTCTGGTTTTATGCAGCACCCCAACTCACCTTTACCCTTAAGCAAGCATAAGTTGGTTTTCTAAATTTGAGACCCTGTTCTGTTCTGTAATTCAGTTCCTGTGTAGCCAAGTTTACATTCCGTGTATTACTGATATCTTATGATGTTTCTTTTTCTGTGTGACTTATTTCAGTTAGAATCATCATACCTGAATCCACTCATTGTGATGCTAAGGGCCTGATGACATAGATTTCATTGCTGAGTGATATTGCTTTTTAAGTAAATACTACAACTTCTTTATCCATTTTTCACTTTCTGCGATGTTGAACTTGTACTGTAAACGAGGTTCTTGTAAACAGAGGCGTCCCAAACTTTGGGGTGGCTGTGTCTTTTTGATTTTAATTTCCCTAAGCTATAAGACCATAAGTGGCAGTGCCCTAGGCTCTGTTGCTTTGTTTTTTAGATGTTTCAGGAAACACCATACACTTCTCCTGAGTGGTTGTTGGCAATTTACATCCCGCCCATCAGCATAACAAGGCTCCCAGTTCTCCATGGCCTGTCCTGCCTTTCTGGATTTTACACTTTTTTCAGATGGCCCTTTTGACCGGGGGGAAGTGAGACTTCATTGTAGTGCAGATTTCCTTTGCAAGCTTGCTTGGTTGGCCAAAAAGGGCGTATGCGTTTTTTCCTGAATATATTCAGGAAAAAACGCATACGCCCTTTTTGGCCAAGTGCATCATTGTGGACGTTCTGCCTCTTTTCCTATGCTTTCAATGCAATTCCAGTCTACCTCCTGAAATCGGTTTCCTGCAATTCTGCCCCGCTTTCAAGTCCTCTTGGCAGCCTTACTTCAGTCTATTTTTGGACGATAGCTGTCATTTATAACTCTGCAGGTTTGTGAATTACAGTGCCCCTGAGCTCCTTTCTTCAACTCGCTTTCTTGTGACCTGGCCGCAACACCGCAGGATGGCTTCAGGCCCTAATCTGGTTCCGGCCCGGCATGCTGAGCCTTTGGTTAATTCCTCTTCCTGGTTGGAAATGAGAGTTAAATTTGCCCGTCCAGACACCTCCAGCTAGCCTCTCATTGGTTCTCGCTATTCCTGTTCATCTTCCGCAGAAATTGCAAACCGGGCCAAACAGGAGCTTAAAGGGACTGACTCTCCAAGTGGGGAGAGTGTTAGTAAAGCGTCTGGAATGTTGCACCCGAGTACCAGGGGAGGAAAACTGAGACATATTTGAACACGTCTCCCGATCACATGGTTGATCATACTCTAGGTTCCACATGCATGTTTTAGCTGAAGGAAGAATACCTTAAACCTGGGTAGTTGAAACCCGTGGAATGGGTACCATGCAATATGACTTCAAAGGGTCTTCATTTGCTCACCGAACCTCTCCAATCCTATCACTGCTGCGTTTATGCCCCTGTACACATGCTTGATTCTCTTTCGGAGACATAGCAATCCATAGGTTTTAAGATACTTACTAGTCAGGTACATTCTTAGGCGTTTAATATGCGCTGTTGAGTCCATTTCATTGAGCAAGGAGTAGCTCTTGTCTATTCCATATTTGGCTTAAGGAACTTTATATGTGCTCATTTCAGTCTCTGGTTTTATGCTGCACCCTAACTCACCTTTACCCTTAAGCAAGAATAAGTTGGTTTTCTAAATTTGAGACCCTGTTCTGTTCTGTAATTCAGTTCCTGTGTAGCCAAGTTTACATTCCGTGTATTACTGATATCTTATGATGTTTCTTTTTCTGTGTCACTTATTTCAGTTAGAATCATCATACCTGAATCCACTCATTGTGCTGCTAAGGGCCTGATGACACAGATTTCATTGCTGAGTGATATTGCTTTGTAAGTAAATACCACAACTTCTTTATCCATTTTTCCGTTTCTGCGATGTTGAACTTGTACTGTAAACGAGGTTCTTGTAAACAGAGCCGTTCCAAACTTTGGGGTGGCTGTGTCTTTTTGATTTTAATTTCCCTAAGCTATAGGACCATAAGTGGAAGTGCCCTAGGTTCTGTTGCTTTGTTTTTTGGATGTTTCAGGAAACACCATACACTTCTCCCGAGTGGTTGTTGGCAATTTACATCCCGCCCATCAGCATAACAAGGCTCCCAGTTCTCCATGGCCTGTCCTGCCTTTCTGGATTTTACACTTTTTTCAGATGGCCCTTTTGACCGGTGGGAAGTGAGACTTCATTGTAGTGCAGATTTCCTTTGCAAGCTTGCTTGGTTGGCCAAAAAGGGCGTATGAGTTTTTTCCTGAATATTTCAGGAAAAAACGCATACGCCCTTTTTGGCCAAGTGCATCATTGTGGACGTTCTGCCTCTTTTCCTATGCTTTCAATGCAATTCCAGTCTACCTCCTGAAATCGGTTTCCTGCAATTCTGCCCCGCTTTCAAGTCCTCTTGGCAGCCTGACTTCAGTCTATTTTTGGACGATAGCTGTCATTTATAACTCTGCAGGTTTGTGAATTACAGTGCCCCTGAGCTCCTTTCTTCAACTTGCTTTCTTGTGACCTGGCCGCAACACCGCAGGATGGCTTCAGGCCCTAATCTGGTTCCGGCACGGCACGCTGAGCCTTTGGTTATTTCCTCTTCCTGGTGGGAAATGAGAGTTAAATTTGCCCGTCCAGACACCTCCAGATAGTCTCTCATTGGTTCTCGCTATTCCTGTTCATCTTCCGCAGAAATTGCAAACTGGGCCAAACAGGAGGTTAAAGGCGCTGACTCTCCAAGTGGGGAGAGTGTTAGTAAAGCGTCTGGAATGTTGCACCCGAGTACCAGGGGAGGAAAACTGAGACATATTTGAACACGTCTCCCGTTCACATGGTTGATCATACTTGGGTTCCACATGCATGTTTTAGCTGAAGGAAAAATACCTTAAACCTGGAGAGTTGAGACACGTGGAATGGGTACCATGCAATATGACTTCAAAGGGTCTTCATTTGCTCACCGAACCTCTCCAATCCTATCACTGCTGCGTTTATGCCCCTGTACACATGCTTGATTCTCTTTCGGAGACATAGCAATCCATAGGTTTTAAGATACTTACTAGTCAGGCACATTCTTAGGCGTTTAATATGCGGTGTTGAGTCCATTTCGTTGAGCAAGGAGTAGCTCTTGTCTATTCCATATTTGACTTAAGGAACTTTATCTGTGCTCATTTCAATCTCTGGTTTTATGCAGCACCCCAACTCACCTTTACCCTTAAGCAAGCATAGTTGGTTTTCTAAATTTGAGACCCTGTTCTGTTCTGTAATTCAGTTCCTCTGTTGCCAAGTTTACGTTCCGTGTATTACTGATATCTTATGATGTTTCTTTTTCTGTGTGACTTACTTCAGTTAGAATCATCATACCTGAATCCACTCATTGTGCTGCTAAGGGCCTGATGACACAGATTTCATTGCTGAGTGATATTGCTTTGTATGTAAATACCACAATTTCTTTATCCATTTTTCACTTTGTGCGATGTTGAACTTGTACTGTAAACGAGGTTCTTGTAAACAGAGCTGTTCCAAACTTTGGGGTGGCTGTGTCTTTTTGATTTTAATTTCCCTAAGCTATAGGACCATAAGTGGAAGTGCCCTAGGTTCTGTTGCTTTGTTTTTTAGATGTTTCAGGAAACAACATACACTTCTCCCGAGTGTCTGTTGGCAATTTACATCCCGCCCATCAGCATAACAAGGCTCCCAGTTCTCCATGGCCTGTCCTGCCTTTCTGGATTTTACACTTTTTTCAGATGGCCCTTTTGACCGGGGGGAAGTGAGACTTCATTGTAGTGCAGATTTCCTTTGCGAGCTTGCTTGGTTGGCCAAAAAGGGCGTATGCGTTTTTTATTCCTGTTCATCTTCCGCAGAAATTGCAAAGTGGGCCAAACAGGAGGTTAAAGGCACTGACTCTCCAAGTGAGGAGAGTGTTAGTAAAGCGTCTGGAATGTTGCACCCGAGTACCAGGGGAGGAAAACTGAGACATATTTGAACACGTCTCCCGTTCACATGGTTGATCATACTTGGGTTCCACATGCATGTTTTAGCTGAAGGAAGAATACCTTAAACCTGGAGAGTTGAGACCCGTGTAATGGGTACCATGCAATATGACTTCAAAGGGTCTTCATTTGCTCACCGAACCTCTCCAATCCTATCACTGCTGCGTTTATGCCCCTGTACACATGCTTGATTCTCTTTTGGAGACATAGCAATCCATAGGTTTTACGATACTTACTAGTCAGGTACATTCTTAGGCGTTTAATATGCGGTGTTGAGTCCATTTCGTTGAGCAAGGAGTAGCTCTTGTCTATTCCATATTTGACTTAAGGAACTTTATCTGTGCTCATTTCAATCTCTGGTTTTATGCAGCACCCCAACTCACCTTTACCCTTAAGCAAGCATAAGTTGGTTTTCTAAATTTGAGACCCTGTTCTGTTCTGTAATTCAGTTCCTGTGTAGCCAAGTTTACATTCCGTGTATTACTGATATCTTATGATGTTTCTTTTTCTGTGTGACTTATTTCAGTTAGAATCATCATACCTGAATCCACTCATTGTGATGCTAAGGGCCTGATGACATAGATTTCATTGCTGAGTGATATTGCTTTTTAAGTAAATACTACAACTTCTTTATCCATTTTTCACTTTCTGCGATGTTGAACTTGTACTGTAAACGAGGTTCTTGTAAACAGAGGCGTCCCAAACTTTGGGGTGGCTGTGTCTTTTTGATTTTAATTTCCCTAAGCTATAAGACCATAAGTGGCAGTGCCCTAGGCTCTGTTGCTTTGTTTTTTAGATGTTTCAGGAAACACCATACACTTCTCCCGAGTGGTTGTTGGCAATTTACATCCCGCCCATCAGCATAACAAGGCTCCCAGTTCTCCATGGCCTGTCCTGCCTTTCTGGATTTTACACTTTTTTCAGATGGCCCTTTTGACCGGGGGGAAGTGAGACTTCATTGTAGTGCAGATTTCCTTTGCAAGCTTGCTTGGTTGGCCAAAAAGTGCATATGCGTTTTTTCCTGAATATATTCAGGAAAAAACGCATACGCCCTTTTTGGCCAAGTGCATCATTGTGGACGTTCTGCCTCTTTTCCTATGCTTTCAATGCAATTCCAGTCTACCTCCTGAAATCGGTTTCCTGCAATTCTGCCCCGCTTTCAAGTCCTCTTGGCAGCCTTACTTCAGTCTATTTTTGGACGATAGCTGTCATTTATAACTCTGCAGGTTTGTGAATTACAGTGCCCCTGAGCTCCTTTCTTCAACTCGCTTTCTTGTGACCTGGCCGCAACACCGCAGGATGGCTTCAGGCCCTAATCTGGTTCCGGCCCGGCATGCTGAGCCTTTGGTTAATTCCTCTTCCTGGTAGGAAATGAGAGTTAAATTTGCCCGTCCAGACACCTCCAGCTAGCCTCTCATTGGTTCTCGCTATTCCTGTTCATCTTCCGCAGAAATTGCAAACTGGGCCAAACAGGAGGTTAAAGGGACTGACTCTCCAAGTGGGGAGAGTGTTAGTAAAGCGTCTGGAATGTTGCACCCGAGTACCAGGGGAGGAAAACTGAGCCATATTTGAACACGTCTCCCGATCACATGGTTGATCATACTCTAGGTTCCACATGCATGTTTTAGCTGAAGGAAGAATACCTTAAACCTGGGTAGTTGAAACCCGTGGAATGGGTACCATGCAAGATGACTTCAAAGGGTCTTCATTTGCTCACCGAACCTCTCCAATCCTATCACTGCTGCGTTTATGCCCCTGTACACATGCTTGATTCTCTTTCGGAGACATAGCAATCCATAGGTTTTAAGATACTTACTAGTCAGGTACATTCTTAGGCGTTTAATATGCGGTGTTGAGTCCATTTCGTTGAGCAAGGAGTAGCTCTTGTCTATTCCATATTTGGCTTAAGGAACTTTATATGTGCTCATTTCAGTCTCTGGTTTTATGCTGCACCCTAACTCACCTTTACCCCTAAGCAAGAATAAGTTGGTTTTCTAAATTTGAGACCCTGTTCTGTTCTGTAATTCAGTTCCTGTGTAGCCAAGTTTACATTCCGTGTATTACTGATATCTTATGATGTTTCTTTTTCTGTGTCACTTATTTCAGTTAGAATCATCATACCTGAATCCACTCATTGTGCTGCTAAGGGCCTGATGACACAGATTTCATTGCTGAGTGATATTGCTTTGTAAGTAAATACCACAACTTCTTTATCCATTTTTCAGTTTCTGCGATGTTGAACTTGTACTGTAAACGAGGTTCTTGTAAACAGAGCCGTTCCAAACTTTGGGGTGGCTGTGTCTTTTTGATTTTAATTTCCCTAAGCTATAGGACCATAAGTGGAAGTTCCCTAGGTTCTGTTGCTTTGTTTTTTGGATGTTTCAGGAAACACCATACACTTCTCCCGAGTGGTTGTTGGCAATTTACATCCCGCCCATCAGCATAACAAGGCTCCCAGTTCTCCATGGCCTGTCCTGCCTTTCTGGATTTTACACTTTTTTCAGATGGCCCTTTTGACCGGTGGGAAGTGAGACTTCATTGTAGTGCAGATTTCCTTTGCAAGCTTGCTTGGTTGGCCAAAAAGGGCGTATGCGTTTTTTCCTGAATATTTCAGGAAAAAACGCATACGCCCTTTTTGGCCAAGTGCATCATTGTGGACGTTCTGCCTCTTTTCCTATGCTTTCAATGCAATTCCAGTCTACCTCCTGAAATCGGTTTCCTGCAATTCTGCCCCGCTTTCAAGTCCTCTTGGCAGCCTGACTTCAGTCTATTTTTGGACGATAGCTGTCATTTATAACTCTGCAGGTTTGTGAATTACAGTGCCCCTGAGCTCCTTTCTTCAACTTGCTTTCTTGTGACCTGGCCGCAACACCGCAGGATGGCTTCAGGCCCTAATCTGGTTCCGGCACGGCACGCTGAGCCTTTGGTTATTTCCTCTTCCTGGTGGGAAATGAGAGTTAAATTTGCCCGTCCAGACACCTCCAGATAGTCTCTCATTGGTTCTCGCTATTCCTGTTCATCTTCCGCAGAAATTGCAAACTGGGCCAAACAGGAGGTTAAAGGCGCTGACTCTCCAAGTGGGGAGAGTGTTAGTAAAGCGTCTGGAATGTTGCACCCGAGTACCAGGGGAGGAAAACTGAGACATATTTGAACACGTCTCCCGTTCACATGGTTGATCATACTTGGGTTCCACATGCATGTTTTAGCTGAAGGAAGAATACCTTAAACCTGGAGAGTTGAGACACGTGGAATGGGTACCATGCAATATGACTTCAAAGGGTCTTCATTTGCTCACCGAACCTCTCCAATCCTATCACTGCTGCGTTTATGCCCCTGTACACATGCTTGATTCTCTTTCGGAGACATAGCAATCCATAGGTTTTAAGATACTTACTAGTCAGGTACATTCTTAGGCGTTTAATATGCGGTGTTGAGTCCATTTCGTTGAGCAAGGAGTAGCTCTTGTCTATTCCATATTTGACTTAAGGAAATTTATCTGTGCTCATTTCAATCTCTGGTTTACGCAGCACCCCAACTCACCTTTACCCTTAAGCAAGCATAAGTTGGTTTTCTAAATTTGAGACCCTGTTCTGTTCTGTAATTCAGTTCCTGTGTAGCCAAGTTTACATTCCGTGTATTACTGATATCTTATGATGTTTCTCTTTCTGTGTGACTTATTTCAGTTAGAATCATCATACCTGAATCCACTCATTGTGCTGCTAAGGGCCTGATGACATAGATTTCATTGCTGAGTGATATTGCTTTGTAAGTGAATACCACAACTTCTTTACCCAGTTTTCACTTTCTGCGATGTTGAACTTGTACTGTAAACGAGGTTCTTGTAAACAGAGCCGTTCCAAACTTTGGGGTGGCTGTGTCTTTTTGATTTTAATTTCCCTAAGCTATAGGACCATAAGTGGAAGTGCCCTAGGTTCTGTTGCTTTGTTTTTTAGATGTTTCAGGAAACACCATACACTTCTCCCGAGTGGTTGTTGGCAATTTACATCCCGCCCATCAGCATAACAAGGCTCCCAGGTCTCCATGGCCTGTCCTGCCTTTCTGGATTTTACACTGTTTTCAGATGGCCCTTTTGACCGGGGGAAGTGAGACTTCATTGTAGTGCAGATTTCCTTTGCAAGCTTGCTTGGTTGGCCAAAAAGGGCGTATGCGTTTTTTCCTGAATATATTCAGGAAAAAACGCATACGCCCTTTTTGGCCAAGTGCATCATTGTGGACGTTCTGCCTCTTTTCCTATGCTTTCAATGCAATTCCAGTCTACCTCCTGAAATCGATTTCCTGCAATTCTGCCCCGCTTTCAAGTCCTCTTCGCAGCCTTACTTCAGTCTATTTTTGGACGATAGCTGTTATTTATAACTCTGCAGGTTTGAGAATTATAGTGCCCCTGAGCTCCTTTTCAAGTTGCTTTCTTGTGACCTGGCCGCAAAACCGCAGGATGGCTTCAGGCCCTAATCTGGTTCCGGCACGGCACGCTGAGCCTTTGGTTATTTCCTCTTCCTGGTGGGAAATGAGAGTTAAATTTGCCCGTCCGGACACCTCCAGCTAGTCTCTCATTGGTTCTCGCTATTCCTGTTCATCTTCCGCAGAAATTGCAAACTGGGCCAAACAGGGGGTTAAAGGCGCTGACTCTCCAAGTGGGGAGAGTGTTAGTAAAGCATCTGGAATGTTGCACCCAAGTACCAGGGGAGGAAAACTGAGACATATTTGAACACGTCTCCCGTTCACATGGTTGATCATACTTGGGTTCCACATGCATGTTTTAGCTGAAGGAAGAATACCTTAAACCTGGAGAGTTGAGACCCATGTAATGGGTACCATGCAATATGACTTCAAAGGGTCTTCATTTGCTCACCGAACCTCTCCAATCCTATCACTGCTGCGTTTATGCCCCTGTACACATGCTTGATTCTCTTTCGGAGACATAGCAATCCATAGGTTTTACGATACTTACTAGTCAGGTACATTCTTAGGCGTTTAATATGCGGTGTTGAGTCCATTTCGTTGAGCAAGGAGTAGCTCTTGTCTATTCCATATTTGACTTAAGGAACTTTATCTGTGCTCATTTCAATCTCTGGTTTTATGCAGCACCCCAACTCACCTTTACCCTTAAGCAAGCATAAGTTGGTTTTCTAAATTTGAGACCCTGTTCTGTTCTGTAATTCAGTTCCTGTGTAGCCAAGTTTACATTCCATGTATTACTGATATCTTATGATGTTTCTTTTTCTGTGTGACTTACTTCAGTTAGAATCATCATACCTGAATCCACTCATTGTGCTGCTAAGGGCCTGATGACACAGATTTTATTGCTGAGTGATATTGCTTTGTAAGTAAATACCACAACTTCTTTATCCATTTTTCACTTTCTGCGATGTTGAACTTGTACTGTAAACGAGGTTCTTGTAAACAGAGCCGTTCCAAACTTTGGGGTGGCTGTGTCTTTTTGATTTTAATTTCCCTAAGCTATAGGACCATAAGTGGAAGTGCCCTAGGTTCTGTTGCTTTGTTTTTTAGATGTTTCAGGAAACACCATACACTTCTCCCGAGTGTCTGTTGGCAATTTACATCCCGCCCATCAGCATAACAAGGCTCCCAGTTCTCCATGGCCTGTCCTGCCTTTCTGGATTTTACACTTTTTTCAGATGGCCCTTTTGACCGGGGGGACGTGAGACTTCATTGTAGTGCAGATTTCCTTTGCAAGCTTGCTTGGTTGGCCAAAAAGGGCGTATGCGTTTTTTATTCCTGTTCATCTTCCGCAGAAATTGCAAACTGGGCCAAACAGGAGGTTAAAGGCGCTGACTCTCCAAGTGGGGAGAGTGTTAGTAAAGCGTCTGGAATGTTGCACCCGAGTACCAGGGGAGGAAAACTGAGACATATTTGAACACGTCTCCCGTTCACATGGTTGATCATACTTGGGTTCCACATGCATGTTTTAGCTGAAGGAAGAATACCTTAAACCTGGAGAGTTGAGACCCGTGTAATGGGTACCATGCAATATGACTTCAAAGGGTCTTCATTTGCTCACCGAACCTCTCCAATCCTATCACTGCGGCGTTTATGCCCCTGTACACATGCTTGATTCTCTTTTGGAGACATAGCAATCCATAGGTTTTACGATACTTACTAGTCAGGTACATTCTTAGGCGTTTAATATGCGGTGTTGAGTCCATTTCGTTGAGCAAGGAGTAGCTCTTGTCTATTCCATATTTGACTTAAGGAACTTTATCTGTGCTCATTTCAATCTCTGGTTTTATGCAGCACCCCAACTCACCTTTACCCTTAAGCAAGCATAAGTTGGTTTTCTAAATTTGAGACCCTGTTCTGTTCTGTAATTCAGTTCCTGTGTAGCCAAGTTTACATTCCGTGTATTACTGATATCTTATGATGTTTCTTTTTCTGTATGACTTATTTCAGTTAGAATCATCATACCTGAATCCACTCATTGTGATGCTAAGGGCCTGATGACATAGATTTCATTGCTGAGTGATATTGCTTTGTAAGTAAATACCACAACTTCTTTATCCATTTTTCACTTTCTGCGATGTTGAACTTGTACTGTAAACGAGGTTCTTGTAAACAGAGGCGTCCCAAACTTTGGGGTGGCTGTGTCTTTTTGATTTTAATTTCCCTAAGCTATAAGACCATAAGTGGCAGTGCCCTAGGCTCTGTTGCTTTGTTTTTTAGATGTTTCAGGAAACACCATACACTTCTCCCGAGTGTCTGTTGGCAATTTACATCCCGCCCATCAGCATAACAAGGCTCCCAGTTCTCCATGGCCTGTCCTGCCTTTCTGGATTTTACACTTTTTTCAGATGGCCCTTTTGACCGGGGGGAAGTGAGACTTCATTGTAGTGCAGATTTCCTTTGCAAGCTTGCTTGGTTGGCCAAAAAGGGCGTATGCGTTTTTTCCTGAATATATTCAGGAAAAAACGCATACGCCCTTTTTGGCCAAGTGCATCATTGTGGACGTTCTGCCTCTTTTCCTATGCTTTCAATGCAATTCCAGTCTACCTCCTGAAATCGGTTTCCTGCAATTCTGCCCCGCTTTCAAGTCCTCTTGGCAGCCTTACTTCAGTCTATTTTTGGACGATAGCTGTCATTTATAACTCTGCAGGTTTGTGAATTACAGTGCCCCTGAGCTCCTTTCTTCAACTCGCTTTCTTGTGACCTGGCTGCAACACCGCAGGATGGCTTCAGGCCCTAATCTCGGTCCGGTACGGCACGCTGAGCCTTTGGTTATTTCCTCTTCCTGGTGGGAAATGAGAGTTAAATTTGCCCTTCCAGACACCTCCAGCTAGCCTCTCATTGGTTCTCGCTATTCCTGTTCATCTTCCGCAGAAATTGCAAACTGGGCCAAACAGGAGGTTAAAGGCGCTGACTCTCCAAGTGGGGAGAGTGTTAGTAAAGCGTCTGGAATGTTGCACCCGAGTACCAGGGGAGGAAAACTGAGACATATTTGAACACGTCTCCCGTTCACATGGTTGATCATACTTGGGTTCCACATGCATGTTTTAGCTGAAGGAAGAATACCTTAAACCTGGAGAGTTGAGACCCGTGGAATGGGTACCATGCAATATGACTTCAAAGGGTCTTCATTTGCTCACCGAACCTCTCCAATCCTATCACTGCTGCGTTTATGCCCCTGTACACATGCTTGATTCTCTTTTGGAGACATAGCAATCCATAGGTTTTACGATACTTACTAGTCAGGTACATTCTTAGGCGTTTAATATGCGGTGTTGAGTCCATTTCGTTGAGCAAGGAGTAGCTCTTGTCTATTCCATATTTGACTTAAGGAACTTTATCTGTGCTCATTTCAATCTCTGGTTTTATGCAGCACCCCAACTCACCTTTACCCTTAAGCAAGCATAAGTTGGTTTTCTAAATTTGAGACCCTGTTCTGTTCTGTAATTCAGTTCCTGTGTAGCCAAGTTTACATTCCGTGTATTACTGATATCTTATGATGTTTCTTTTTCTGTGTGACTTATTTCAGTTAGAATCATCATACCTGAATCCACTCATTGTGATGCTAAGGGCCTGATGACATAGATTTCATTGCTGAGTGATATTGCTTTGTAAGTAAATACCACAACTTCTTTATCCATTTTTCACTTTCTGCGATGTTGAACTTGTACTGTAAACGAGGTTCTTGTAAACAGAGGCGTCCCAAACTTTGGGGTGGCTGTGTCTTTTTGATTTCAATTTCCCTAAGCTATAGGACCATAAGTGGCAGTGCCCTAGGCTCTGTTGCTTTGTTTTTTAGATGTTTCAGGAAACACCATACACTTTTCCCGAGTGGTTGTTGGCAATTTACATCCCGCCCATCAGCATAACAAGGCTCCCAGTTCTCCATGGCCTGTCCTGCCTTTCTGGATTTTACACTTTTTTCAGATGGCCCTTTTGACCGGGGGGAAGTGAGACTTCATTGTAGTGCAGATTTCCTTTGCAAGCTTGCTTGGTTGGCCAAAAAGGGCGTATGCGTTTTTTCCTGAATATATTCAGGAAAAAACGCATACGCCCTTTTTGGCCAAGTGCATCATTGTGGACGTTCTGCCTCTTTTCCTATGCTTTCAATGCAATTTCAGTCTACCTCCTGAAATCGGTTTCCTGCAATTCTGCCCCGCTTTCAAGTCCTCTTGGCAGCCTTACTTCAGTCTATTTTTGGACGATAGCTGTCATTTATAACTCTGCAGGTTTGTGAATTACAGTGCCCCTGAGCTCCTTTCTTCAACTCGCTTTCTTTTGAGCTGGCCGCAACACCACAGGATGGCTTCAGGCCCTAATCTGGTTCCGGTACGGCACACTGAGCCTTTGGTTATTTCCTCTTCCTGTTGGGAAATGAGAGTTAAATTTGCCCGTCCAGACACCTCCAGCTACCCTCTCATTGGTTCTCGCTATTCCTGTTCATCTTCCGCAGAAATTGCAAACTGGGCCAAACAGGAGGTTAAAGGCGCTGACTCTCCAAGTGGGGAGAGTGTTAGTAAAGCGTCTGGAATGTTGCACCCGAGTACCAGGGGAGGAAAACTGAGACATATTTGAACACGTCTCCCGATCACATGGTTGATCATACTCTGGGTTCCACATGCATGTTTTAGCTGAAGGAAGAATACCTAAAACCTGGGTAGTTGAAACCCGTGGAATGGGTACCATGCAATATGACTTCAAAGGGTCTTCATTTGCTCACCGAACCTCTCCAATCCTATCACTGCTGCGTTTATGCCCCTGTACACATGCTTGATTCTCTTTCGGAGACATAGCAATCCATAGGTTTTAAGATACTTACTAGTCAGGTACATTCTTAGGCGTTTAATATGCGGTGTTGAGTCCATTTCGTTGAGCAAGGAGTGGCTCTTGTCTATTCCATATTTGGCTTAAGGAACTTTATCTGTGCTCATTTCAATCTCTGGTTTTATGCAGCAACCCAACTCACCTTTCCCCTTAAGCAAGCATAAGTTGGTTTTCTAAATTTGAGAACCTGTTCTGTTTTGGAATTCAGTTCCTGTGTAGCCAAGTTTACATTCCATGTATTAGTGATATCTTATGATGTTTCTTTTTCTTTGTGACTTATTTCAGTTAGAATCATCGTACCTGAATCTACTCATTATGCTGCTACGTGCCTGATGACATAGATTTCATTGCTGAGTGATACTGCATTGTACGTAAGTACCACAAGTTCTTTATCCATTTTTCACTTTCTGCGATGTTGAACTTGTACTGTAAACGAGGTTCTTGTAAACAGAGCCGTTCCAAACTTTGGGGTGGCTGTGTCTTTTTGATTTTAATTTCCCTAAGCTATAGGACCATAAGTGGAAGTGCCCTAGGCTCTGTTGCTTTGTTTTTTAGATGTTTCAGGAAACACCATACACTTCTCCGAAGTGTCTGTTGGCAATTTACATCCCGCCCATCAGCATAACAAGGCTCCCAGTTCTCAATGGCCTGTCCTGCCTTTCTGGATTTTACACTTTTTTCAGATGGCCCTTTTGACCAGGGGGAAGTGAGACTTCATTGTAGTGCAGATTTCCTTTGCTTGCTTGCTTGGTTGGCCAAAAACGGCGTATGCGTTTTTTCCTGAATATATTCAGGAAAAAACGCATACGCCCTTTTTGGCCAAGTGCATCATTGTGGACGTTCTGCCTCTTTTCCTATGCTTTCAATGCAATTCCAGTCTACCTCCTGAAATCGGTTTCCTGCAATTCTGCCCCGCTTTCAAGTCCTCTTGGCAGCCTTACTTCAGTCTATTTTTGGACGATAGCTGTCATTTATAACTCTGCAGGTTTGTGAATTACAGTGCCCCTGAGCTCCTTTCTTCAACTCGCTTTCTTTTGAGCTGGCCGCAACACCGCAGGATGGCTTCAGGCCCTAATCTGGTTCCGGCATGGCACGCTGAGCCTTTGTTTAATTCCTCTTCCTGGTGGGAAATGAGAGTTAAATTTGCCCGTCCAGACACCTCCAGCTAGTCTCTCATTGGTTCTCGCTATTCCTGTTCATCTTCCGCAGAAATTGCAAACTGTGCCAAACAGGAGTTTAAAGGGCCTGACTCTCCAAGTCAGGAGAGTGTTAGTAAAGCGTCTGGAATGATGCACCCGAGTACCAGGGGAGGAAAACTGAGACATATTTGAACACGTCTCCCGTTCACATGGTTGATCATACTTGGGTTCCACATGCATGTTTTAGCTGAAGGAAGAATACCTTAAACCTGGAGAGTTAAGACCCGTGTAATGGGTACCATGCAATATGACTTCAAAGGGTCTTCATTTGCTCACCGAACCTCTCCAATCCTATCACTGCTGCGTTTATGCCCCTGTACACATGCTTGATTCTCTTTCGGAGACATAGCAATCCATAGGTTTTAAGATACTTACTAGTCAGGTACATTCTTAGGCGTTTAATATGCGGTGTTGAGTCCATTTCGTTGAGCAAGGAGTAGCTCTTGTCTATTCCATATTTGACATAAGGAACTTTATCTGTGCTCATTTCAATCTCTGGTTTTATGCAGCACCCCAACTCACCTTACCCCTTAAGCAAGCATAAGTTGGTTTTCTAAATTTGAGACCCTGTTCTGTTCTGTAATTCAGTTCCTGTGTAGCCAAGTTTACATTCCGTGTATTACTGATATCTTATGATGTTTCTTTTTCTGTGTGACTTATTTCAGTTAGAATCATCATACCTGAATCCACTCATTGTGATGCTAAGGGCCTGATGACATAGATTTCATTGCTGAGTGATATTGCTTTGTAAGTAAATACCACAACTTCTTTATCCATTTTTCACTTTCTGCGATGTTGAACTTGTACTGTAAATGAGGTTCTTGTAAACAGAGGCGTCCCAAACTTTGCGGTGGCTGTGTCTTTTTGATTTTAATTTCCCTAAGCTATAGGACCATAAGTGGCAGTGCCCTAGGCTCTGTTGCTTTTTTTTTAGATGTTTCAGGAAACACCATACACTTCTCCCGCGTGTCTGTTTGCAATTTACATCCCGCCCATCAGCATAACAAGGCTCCCAGTTCTCCATGGCCTGTCCTGCCTTTCTGGATTTTACACTTTTTTCAGATGGCCCTTTTGACCGGGGGGAAGTGAGACTTCATTGTAGTGCAGATTTCCTTTGCAAGCTTGCTTGGTTGGCCAAAAAGGGCGTATGCGTTTTTTCCTGAATATATTCAGGAAAAAACGCATTCGCCCTTTTTGGCCAAGTGCATCATTGTGGACGTTCTGCCTCTTTTCCTATGCTTTCAGTGCAATTCCAGTCTACCTCCTGAAATCGGTTTCCTGCAATTCTGCCCCGCTTTCAAGTCCTCTTGGCAGCCTTACTTCAGTCTATTTTTGGACGATAGCTGTCATTTATAACTCTGCAGGTTTGTGAATTACAGTGCCCCTGAGCTCCTTTCTTCAACTCGATTTCTTGTGACCTGGTCGCAACACCGCAGGATGGCTTCAGGCCCTAATCTGGTTCCGGCACGGCACGCTGAGCCTTTGGTTATTTCCTCTTCCTGGTGGGAAATGAGAGTTAAATTTGGCCGTCCAGACACCTCCAGCTAGTCTCTCATTGGTTCTCGCTATTCCTGTTCATCTTCCGCAGAAATTGCAAACTGGGCCAAACAGGAGGTTAAAGGCGCTGACTCTCCAAGTGGGGAGAGTGTTAGTAAAGCGTCTGGAATGTTGCACCCGAGTACTAGGGGAGGAAAACTGAGACATATTTGAACACGTCTCCCGTTCACATGGTTGATCATACTTGGGTTCCACATGCATGTTTTAGCTGAAGGAAGAATACCTTAAACCTGGAGAGTTGAGACCCGTGGAATGGGTACCATGCAATATGACTTCAAAGGGTCTTCATTTGCTCACCGAACCTCTCCAATCCTATCACTGCTGCGTTTATGCCCCTGTACACATGCTTGATTCTCTTTCGGAGACATAGCAATCCATAGGTTTTAAGATACTTACTAGTCAGGTACATTCTTAGGCGTTTAATATGCGGTGTTGAGTCCATTTCGTTGAGCAAGGAGTAGCTCTTGTCTATTCCATATTTGACTTAAGGAACTTTCTCTGTGCTCATTTCAATCTCTGGTTTTATGCAGCACCCCAACTCACCTTTACCCTTAAGCAAGCATAAGTTGGTTTTCTAAATTTGAGACCCTGTTCTGTTCTGTAATTCAGTTCCTGTGTAGCCAAGTTTACATTCCGTGTATTACTGATATCTTATGATGTTTCTTTTTCTGTGTGACTTATTTCAGTTAGAATCATCATACCTGAATCCACTCATTGTGATGCTAAGGGCCTGATGACATAGATTTCATTGCTGAGTGATATTGCTTTGTAAGTAAATACAAAAACTTCTTTATCCATTTTTCACTTTCTGCGATGTTGAACTTGTACTGTAAACGAGGTTCTTGTAAACAGAGGCGTCCCAAACTTTGGGGTGGCTGTGTCTTTTTGATTTTAATTTCCCTAAGCTATAGGACCATAAGTGGCAGTGCCCTAGGCTCTGTTGCTTTGTTTTTTAGATGTTTCAGGAAACACCATACACTTCTCCCGAGTGTCTGTTGGCAATTTACATCCCGCCCATCAGCATAACAAGGCTCCCAGTTCTCCATGGCCTGTCCTGCCTTTCTGGATTTTACACTTTTTTCAGATGGCCCTTTTGACCGGGGGGAAGTGAGACTTCATTGTAGTGCAGATTTCCTTTGCAAGCTTGCTTGGTTGGCCAAAAAGGGCGTATGCGTTTTTTCCTGAATATATTCAGGAAAAAACGCATACGCCCTTTTTGGCCAAGTGCATCATTGTGGACGTTCTGTCTCTTTTCTTATGCTTTCAATGCAATTCCAGTCTACCTCCTGAAATCGGTTTCCTGCAATTCTGCCCCGCTTTCAAGTCCTCTTGGCAGCCTTACTTCAGTCTATTTTTGGACGATAGCTGTCATTTATAACTCTGCAGGTTTGTGAATTACAGTGCCCCTGAGCTCCTTTCTTCAACTCGCTTTCTTGTGACCTGGCCGCAACACCGCAGGATGGCTTCAGGCCCTAATCTGGTTCCGGCCCGGCATGCTGAGCCTTTGGTTAATTCCTCTTCCTGGTGGGAAATGAGAGTTAAATTTGCCCGTCCAGACACCTCCAGCTAGCCTCTCATTGGTTCTCGCTATTCCTGTTCATCTTCCGCAGAAATTGCAAACTGGGCCAAACAGGAGGTTAAAGGGACTGACTCTCCAAGTGGGGAGAGTGTTAGTAAAGCGTCTGGAATGTTGCACCCGAGTACCAGGGGAGGAAAACTGAGACATATTTGAACACGTCTCCCGTTCACATGGTTGATCATAGTTGGGTTCCACATGCATGTTTTAGCTGAAGGAAGAATACCTTAAACCTGGAGAGTTAAGACCCGTGTAATGGGTACCATGCAATATGACTTCAAAGGGTCTTCATTTGCTCACCGAACGTCTCCAATCCTATCACTGCTGCGTTTATGCCCCTGTACACATGCTTGATTCTCTTTCGGAGACATAGCAATCCATAGGTTTTAAGATACTTACTAGTCAGGTACATTCTTAGGCGTTTAATATGCGGTGTTGAGTCCATTTCGTTGAGCAAGGAGTAGCTCTTGTCTATTCCATATTTGACTTAAGGACCTTTATCTATGCTCATTTCAATCTCTGGTTTTATGCAGCACCCCAACTCACCTTTACCCTTAAGCAAGCATAAGTTGGTTTTCTAAATTTGAGACCCTGTTCTGTTCTGTAATTCAGTTCCTGTGTAGCCAAGTTTACATTCCGTGTATTACTGATATCTTATGATGTTTCTTTTTCTGTGTGACTTATTTCAGTTAGAATCATCATACCTGAATCCACTCATAGTGATGCTAAGGGCCTGATGACATAGATTTCATTGCTGAGTGATATTGCTTTGTAAGTAAATACAAAAACTTCTTTATCCATTTTTCACTTTCTGCGATGTTGAACTTGTACTGTAAACGAGGTTCTTGTAAACAGAGGCGTCCCAAACTTTGGGGTGGCTGTGTCTTTTTGATTTTAATTTCCCTAAGCTATAGGACCATAAGTGGCAGTGCCCTAGGCTCTGTTGCTTTGTTTTTTAGATGTTTCAGGAAACACCATACACTTCTCCCGAGTGTCTGTTGGCAATTTACATCCCGCCCATCAGCATAACAAGGCTCCCAGTTCTCCATGGCCTGTCCTGCCTTTCTGGATTTTACACTTTTTTCAGATGGCCCTTTTGACCGGGGGGATGTGAGACTTCATTGTAGTGCAGATTTCCTTTGCAAGCTTGCTTGGTTGGCCAAAAAGGGCGTATGCGTTTTTTCCTGAATATATTCAGGAAAAAACGCATACGCCCTTTTTGGCCAAGTGCATCATTGTGGACGTTCTGCCTCTTTTCCTATGCTTTCAATGC
The DNA here is from genome assembly GCF_951394435.1 of Stenella coeruleoalba. Taxonomy (NCBI): domain Eukaryota; kingdom Metazoa; phylum Chordata; class Mammalia; order Artiodactyla; family Delphinidae; genus Stenella; species Stenella coeruleoalba. Next base: position 32,782,599 of record NC_137151.1, on the reverse strand, counting down.
AATTCCAGTCTACCTCCTGAAATCGGTTTCCTGCTATTCTGCCCCGCTTTCAAGTCCTCTTGGCAGCCTTACTTCAGTCTATTTTTAGACGATAGCTGTCATTTATAACTTTGCAGGTTTGTGAATTACAGTGCCCCTGAGCTCCTTTCTTCAACTCGCTTTCTTGTGACCTGGCCGCAACAGGGCAGGATGGCTTCAGGCCCTAATCTGGTTCCGGCCCGGCATGCTGAGCCTTTGGTTAATTCCTCTTCCGGGTGGGAAATGAGAGTTAAATTTGCCCGTCCAGACACCTCCAGCTAGCCTCTCATTGGTTCTCGCTATTCCTGTTCATCTTCCGCAGAAATTGCAAACTGGGCCAAACAGGAGGTTAAAGGGACTGACTCTCCAAGTGGGGAGAGTGTTAGTAAAGCGTCTGGAATGTTGCACCCGAGTACCAGGGGAGGAAAACTGAGACATATTTGAACACGTCTCCCGTTCACATGGTTGATCATACTTGGGTTCCACATGCATGTTTTAGCTGAAGGAAGAATACCTTAAACCTGGAGAGTTAAGACCCGTGTAATGGGTACCATGCAATATGACTTCAAAGGGTCTTCATTTGCTCACCGAACGTCTCCAATCCTATCACTGCTGCGTTTATGCCCCTGTACACATGCTTGATTCTCTTTCGCAGACATAGCAATCCATAGGTTTTAAGATACTTACTAGTCAGGTACATTCTTAGGCGTTTAATATGCGGTGTTGAGTCCATTTCGTTGAGCAAGGAGTAGCTCTTGTCTATTCCATATTTGGCTTAAGGAACGTTATCTGTGCTCATTTCAATCTCTGGTTTTATGCAGCACCCCAACTCACCTTTCCCCTTAAGCAAGCATAAGTTGTTTTTCTAAATTTGTGACCCATTTCTGTTCTGTTATTCAGTTCCTGTGTAGCCAAGTTTCCATTCCGTGTATTAGTGATATCTTATGATGTTTCTTTTTCTGTGTGACTTATTTCAGTTAGAATCATCATACCTGAATCGACTCATTGTGCTGCTAAGGGCCTGATGACATAGATTTCATTGCTGAGTGATATTGCTTTGTAAGTGAATACCACAACTTCTTTATCCATTTTTCAGTTTCTGCGATGTTGAACTTGTACTGTAAACGAGGTTCTTGTAAACAGAGCCGTTCCAAACTTTGGGGTGGCTGTGTCTTTTTGATTTTAATTTCCCTAAGCTATAGGACCATAAGTGGAAGTGCCCTAGGCTCCGTTGCTTTGTTTTTTAGATGTTTCAGGAAACACCATACACTTCTCCCGTGTGGTTGTTGGCAATTTACATCCCGCCCATCAGCATAACAAGGCTCCCAGTTCTCCATGGCCTGTCCTGCCTTTCTGGATTTTACACTTTTTTCAGATGGCCCTTTTGACCTGGGGGAAGTGAGACTTCATTGTAGTGCAGATTTCCTTTGCAAGCTTGCATGGTTGGCCAAAAAGGGCGTATGCGTTTTTTCCTGAATATATTCAGGAAAAAACGCATACGCTCTTTTTGGCCAAGTGCATCATTGTGGACGTTCTGCCTCTTTTCCTATGCTTTCAATGCAATTCCAGTCTACCTCCTGAAATCGGTTTCCTGCAATTCTGCCCCGCTTTCAAGTCCTCTTGGCAGCCTTACTTCAGTATATTTTTGGACGATAGCTGTCATTTATAACTCTGCAGGTTTGTGAATTACAGTGCCCCTGAGCTCCTTTCTTCAACTCGCTTTCTTGTGACCTGGCCGCAACACCGCAGGATGGCTTCAGGCCCTAATCTGGTTCCGGCACGGCACGCTGAGCCTTTGGTTATTTCCTCTTCCTGGTGGGAAATGAGAGTTAAATTTGGCCGTCCAGACACCTCCAGCTAGTCTCTCATTGGTTCTCGCTATTCCTGTTCATCTTCCGCAGAAATTGCAAACTGGGCCAAACAGGAGGTTAAAGGCGCTGACTCTCCAAGTGGGGAGAGTGTTAGTAAAGCGTCTGGAATGTTGCACCCGAGTACCAGGGGAGGAAAACTGAGACATATTTGAACACGTCTCCCGTTCACATGGTTGATCATAGTTGGGTTCCACATGCATGTTTTAGCTGAAGGAAGAATACCTTAAACCTGGAGAGTTGAGACCCGTGGAATGGGTACCATGCAATATGACTTCAAAGGGTCTTCATTTGCTCACCGAACCTCTCCAATCCTATCACTGCTGCGTTTATGCCCCTGTACACATGCTTGATTCTCTTTCGGAGACATAGCAATCCATAGGTTTTAAGATACTTACTAGTCAGGTACATTCTTAGGCGTTTAATATGCGGTGTTGAGTCCATTTCGTTGAGCAAGGAGTAGCTCTTGTCTATTCCATATTTGACTTAAGGAACTTTCTCTGTGCTCATTTCAATCTCTGGTTTTATGCAGCACCCCAACTTACCTTTACCCTTAAGCAAGCATAAGTTGGTTTTCTAAATTTGAGACCCTGTTCTGTTCTGTAATTCAGTTCCTGTGTAGCCAAGTTTCCATTCCGTGTATTACTGATATCTTATGATGTTTCTTTTTCTGTGTGACTTATTTCAGTTAGAATCATCATACCTGAATCCACTCATTGTGATGCTAAGGGCCTGATGACATAGATTTCATTGCTGAGTGATATTGCTTTGTAAGTAAATACAAAAACTTCTTTATCCATTTTTCACTTTCTGCGATGTTGAACTTGTACTGTAAACGAGGTTCTTGTAAACAGAGGCGTCCCAAACTTTGGGGTGGCTGTGTCTTTTTGATTTTAATTTCCCTAAGCTATAGGACCATAAGTGGCAGTGCCCTAGGCTCTGTTGCTTTGTTTTTTAGATGTTTCAGGAAACACCATACACTTCTCCCGAGTGTCTGTTGGCAATTTACATCCCGCCCATCAGCATAACAAGGCTCCCAGTTCTCCATGGCCTGTCCTGCCTTTCTGGATTTTACACTTTTTTCAGATGGCCCTTTTGACCGGGGGGAAGTGAGACTTCATTGTAGTGCAGATTTCCTTTGCAAGCTTGCTTGGTTGGCCAAAAAGGGCGTATGCGTTTTTTCCTGAATATATTCAGGAAAAAACGCATACGCCCTTTTTGGCCAAGTGCATCATTGTGGACGTTCTGTCTCTTTTCTTATGCTTTCAATGCAATTCCAGTCTACCTCCTGAAATCGGTTTCCTGCAATTCTGCCCCGCTTTCAAGTCCTCTTGGCAGCCTTACTTCAGTCTATTTTTGGACGATAGCTGTCATTTATAACTCTGCAGGTTTGTGAATTACAGTGCCCCTGAGCTCCTTTCTTCAACTCGCTTTCTTGTGACCTGGCCGCAACACCGCAGGATGGCTTCAGGCCCTAATCTGGTTCCGGCCCGGCATGCTGAGCCTTTGGTTAATTCCTCTTCCTGGTGGGAAATGAGAGTTAAATTTGCCCGTCCAGACACCTCCAGCTAGCCTCTCATTGGTTCTCGCTATTCCTGTTCATCTTCCGCAGAAATTGCAAACTGGGCCAAACAGGAGGTTAAAGGGACTGACTCTCCAAGTGGGGAGAGTGTTAGTAAAGCATCTGGAATGTTTCACCCGAGTACCAGGGGAGGAAAACTGAGACATATTTGAACACGTCTCCCGTTCACATGGTTGATCATACTTGGGTTCCACATGCATGTTTTAGCTGAAGGAAGAATACCTTAAACCTGGAGAGTTAAGACCCGTGTAATGGGTACCATGCAATATGACTTCAAAGGGTCTTCATTTGCTCACCGAACGTCTCCAATCCTATCACTGCTGCGTTTATGCCCCTGTACACATGCTTGATTCTCTTTCGGAGACATAGCAATCCATAGGTTTTAAGATACTTACTAGTCAGGTACATTCTTAGGCGTTTAATATGCGGTGTTGAGTCCATTTCGTTGAGCAAGGAGTAGCTCTTGTCTATTCCATATTTGACTTAAGGAACTTTATCTATGCTCATTTCAATCTCTGGTTTTATGCAGCACCCCAACTCACCTTTACCCTTAAGCAAGCATAAGTTGGTTTTCTAAATTTGAGACCCTGTTCTGTTCTGTAATTCAGTTCCTGTGTAGCCAAGTTTACATTCCGTGTATTACTGATATCTTATGATGTTTCTTTTTCTGTGTGACTTATTTCAGTTAGAATCATCATACCTGAATCCACTCATTGTGATGCTAAGGGCCTGATGACATAGATTTCATTGCTGAGTGATATTGCTTTGTAAGTAAATACAAAAACTTCTTTATCCATTTTTCACTTTCTGCGATGTTGAACTTGTACTGTAAACGAGGTTCTTGTAAACAGAGGCGTCCCAAACTTTGGGGTGGCTGTGTCTTTTTGATTTTAATTTCCCTAAGCTATAGGACCATAAGTGGCAGTGCCCTAGGCTCTGTTGCTTTGTTTTTTAGATGTTTCAGGAAACACCATACACTTCTCCCGAGTGTCTGTTGGCAATTTACATCCCGCCCATCAGCATAACAAGGCTCCCAGTTCTCCATGGCCTGTCCTGCCTTTCTGGATTTTACACTTTTTTCAGATGGCCCTTTTGACCGGGGGGAAGTGAGACTTCATTTTAGTGCAGATTTCCTTTGCAAGCTTGCTTGGTTGGCCAAAAAGGGCGTATGCGTTTTTTCCTGAATATATTCAGGAAAAAACGCATACGCCCTTTTTGGCCAAGTGCATCATTGTGGACGTTCTGCCTCTTTTCCTATGCTTTCAATGCAATTCCAGTCTACCTCCTGAAATCGGTTTCCTGCTATTCTGCCCCGCTTTCAAGTCCTCTTGGCAGCCTTACTTCAGTCTATTTTTAGACGATAGCTGTCATTTATAACTTTGCAGGTTTGTGAATTACAGTGCCCCTGAGCTCCTTTCTTCAACTCGCTTTCTTGTGACCTGGTCGCAACAGCGCAGGATGGCTTCAGGCCCTAATCTGGTTCCGGCCCGGCATGCTGAGCCTTTGGTTAATTCCTCTTCCTGGTGGGAAATGAGAGTTAAATTTGCCCGTCCAGACACCTCCAGCTAGCCTCTCATTGGTTCTCGCTATTCCTGTTCATCTTCCGCAGAAATTGCAAACTGGGCCAAACAGGAGGTTAAAGGGACTGACTCTCCAAGTGGGGAGAGTGTTAGTAAAGCGTCTGGAATGTTGCACCCGAGTACCAGGGGAGGAAAACTGAGACATATTTGAACACGTCTCCCGTTCACATGGTTGATCATACTTGGGTTCCACATGCATGTTTTAGCTGAAGGAAGAATACCTTAAACCTGGAGAGTTAAGACCCGTGTAATGGGTACCATGCAATATGACTTCAAAGGGTCTTCATTTGCTCACCGAACGTCTCCAATCCTATCAGTGCTGCGTTTATGCCCCTGTACACATGCTTGATTCTCTTTCGGAGACATAGCAATCCATAGGTTTTAAGATACTTACTAGTCAGGTACATTCTTAGGCGTTTAATATGCGGTGTTGAGTCCATTTCGTTGAGCAAGGAGTAGCTCTTGTCTATTCCATATTTGGCTTAAGGAACGTTATCTGTGCTCATTTCAATCTCTGGTTTTATGCAGCACCCCAACTCACCTTTACCCTTAAGCAAGCATAAGTTGTTTTTCTAAATTTGTGACCCAGTTCTGTTCTGTTATTCAGTTCCTGTGTAGCCAAGTTTCCATTCCGTGTATTAGTGATATCTTATGATGTTTCTTTTTCTGTGTGACTTATTTCAGTTAGAATCATCATACCTGAATCGACTCATTGTGCTGCTAAGGGCCTGATGACATAGATTTCATTGCTGAGTGATATTGCTTTGTAAGTGAATACCACAACTTCTTTATCCATTTTTCAGTTTCTGCGATGTTGAACTTGTACTGTAAACGAGGTTCTTGTAAACAGAGCCGTTCCAAACTTTGGGGTGGCTGTGTCTTTTTGATTTTAATTTCCCTAAGCTATAGGACCATAAGTGGAAGTGCCCTAGGCTCCGTTGCTTTGTTTTTTAGATGTTTCAGGAAACACCATACACTTCTCCCGTGTGGTTGTTGGCAATTTACATCCCGCCCATCAGCATAACAAGGCTCCCAGTTCTCCATGGCCTGTCCTGCCTTTCTGGATTTTACACTTTTTTCAGATGGCCCTTTTTACCGGGGGGAAGTGAGACTTCATTGTAGTGCAGATTTCCTTTGCAAGCTTGCATGGTTGGCCAAAAAGGGCGTATGCGTTTTTTCCTGAATATATTCAGGAAAAAACGCATACGCTCTTTTTGGCCAAGTGCATCATTGTGGACGTTCTGCCTCTTTTCCTATGCTTTCAATGCAATTCCAGTCTACCTCCTGAAATCGGTTTCCTGCAATTCTGCCCCGCTTTCGAGTCCTCTTGGCAGCCTTACTTCAGTCTATTTTTGGACGATAGCTGTCATTTATAACTCTGCAGGTTTGTGAATTACAGTGCCCCTGAGCTCCTTTCTTCAACTCGCTTTCTTGTGACCTGGCCGCAACACCGCAGGATGGCTTCAGGCCCTAATCTGGTTCCGGTACGGCACGCTGAGCCTTTGGTTATTTCCTCTTCCTGGTGGGAAATGAGAGTTAAATTTGCCCGTCCAGACACCTCCAGCTAGCCTCTCATTGGTTCTCGCTATTCCTGTTCATCTTTCGCAGAAATTGCAAACTGGGCCAAACAGGAGGTTAAAGACGCTGACTCTCCAAGTGGGGAGAGTGTTAGTAAAGCGTCTGGAATGTTGCACCCGAGTACCAGGGGAGGAAAACTGAGACATATTTGAACACGTCTCCCGTTCACTTGGTTGATCATACTTGGGTTCCACATGCATGTTTTAGCTGAAGGAAGAATACCTTAAACCTGGAGAGTTGAGACCCGTGTAATGGGTACCATGCAATATGACTTCAAAGGGTCTTCATTTGCTCACCGAACCTCTCCAATCCTATCACTGCTGTATTTATGCCCCTGTACACATGCTTGATTCTCTTTCGGAGACATAGCAATCCATAGGTTTTAAGATACTTACTAGTCAGGCACATTCTTAGGCGTTTAATATGCGGTGTTGAGTCCATTTCGTTGAGCAAGGAGTAGCTCTTGTCTATTCCATATTTGACTTAAGGAACTTTATCTGTGCTCATTTCAATCTCTGGTTTTATGCAGCACCCCAACTCACCTTTACCCTTAAGCAAGCATAAGTTGGTTTTCTAAATTTGAGACCCTGTTCTGTTCTGTAATTCAGTTCCTGTATAGCCAAGTTTACATTCCGTGTATTACTGATATCTTATGATGTTTCTTTTTCTGTGTGACTTATTTCAGTTAGAATCATCATACCTGAATCCACTCATTGTGATGCTAAGGGCCTGATGACATAGATTTCATTGCTGAGTGATATTGCTTTGTAAGTAAATACCACAACTTCTTTATCCATTTTTCACTTTCTGCGATGTTGAACTTGTACTGTAAACGAGGTTCTTGTAAACAGAGGCGTCCCAAACTTTGAGGTGGCTGTGTCTTTTTGATTTTAATTTCCCTAAGCTATAGGACCATAAGTGGCAGTGCCCTAGGCTCTGTTGCATTGTTTTTTAGATGTTTCAGGAAACACCATACACTTCTCCCAAGTGTCTGTTGGCAATTTACATCCCGCCCATCAGCATAACAAGGCTCCCAGTTCTCCATGGCCTGTCCTGCCTTTCTGGATTTTACACTTTTTTCAGATGGCCCTTTAGACCGGGGGGAAGTGAGACTTCATTGTAGTGCAGATTTCCTTTGCAAGCTTGCTTGGTTGGCCAAAAAGGGCGTATGCGTTTTTTCCTGAATATATTCAGGAAAAAACGCATACGCCCTTTTTCGCCAAGTGCATCATTGTGGTCGTTCTGCCTCTTTTCCTATGCTTTCAATGCAATTCCAGTCTACCTCCTGAAATCGGTTTCCTGCAATTCTGCCCCGCTTTCAAGTCCTCTTGGCAGCCTTACTTCAGTATATTTTTGGACGATAGCTGTCATTTATAACTCTGCAGGTTTGTGAATTACAGTGCCCCTGAGCTCCTTTCTTCAACTCGCTTTCTTGTGACCTGGCCGCAACACCGCAGGATGGCTTCAGGCCCTAATCTGGTTCCGGCACGGCACGCTGAGCCTTTGGTTATTTCCTCTTCCTGGTGGGAAATGAGAGTTAAATTTGGCCGTCCAGACACCTCCAGCTAGTCTCTCATTGGTTCTCGCTATTCCTGTTCATCTTCCGCAGAAATTGCAAACTGGGCCAAACAGGAGGTTAAAGGCGCTGACTCTCCAAGTGGGGAGAGTGTTAGTAAAGCGTCTGGAATGTTGCACCCGAGTACCAGGGGAGGAAAACTGAGACATATTTGAACACGTCTCCCGTTCACATGGTTGATCATAGTTGGGTTCCACATGCATGTTTTAGCTGAAGGAAGAATACCTTAAACCTGGAGAGTTGAGACCCGTGGAATGGGTACCATGCAATATGACTTCAAAGGGTCTTCATTTGCTCACCGAACGTCTCCAATCCTATCACTGCTGCGTTTATGCCCCTGTACACATGCTTGATTCTCTTTCGGAGACATAGCAATCCATAGGTTTTAAGATACTTACTAGTCAGGTACATTCTTAGGCGTTTAATATGCGGTGTTGAGTCCATTTCGTTGAGCAAGGAGTAGCTCTTGTCTATTCCATATTTGACTTAAGGAACTTTCTCTGTGCTCATTTCAATCTCTGGTTTTATGCAGCACCCCAACTCACCTTTACCCTTAAGCAAGCATAAGTTGGTTTTCTAAATTTGAGACCCTGTTCTGTTCTGTAATTCAGTTCCTGTGTAGCCAAGTTTACATTCCGTGTATTACTGATATCTTATGATGTTTCTTTTTCTGTGTGACTTACTTCAGTTAGAATCATCATACCTGAATCCACTCATTGTGCTGCTAAGGGCCTGATGACACAGATTTCATTGCTGAGTGATATTGCTTTGTAAGTGAATACCACAACTTCTTTATCCATTTTTCACTTTCTGCGATGTTGAACTTGTACTGTAAACGAGGTTCTTGTAAACAGAGGCATCCCAAACTTTGGGGTGGCTGTGTCTTTTTGATTTTAATTTCCCTAAGCTATAGGACCATAAGTGGCAGTGTACTAGGCTCTGTTGCTTTGTTTTTTAGATGTTTCAGGAAACACCATACACTTCTCCCGAGTGTCTGTTGGCAATTTACATCCCGCCCATCAGCATAACAAGGCTCCCAGTTCTCCATGGCCTGTCCTGCCTTTCTGGATTTTACACTTTTTTCAGATGGCCCTTTTGACCGGGGGGAAGTGAGACTTCATTGTAGTGCAGATTTCCTTTGCAAGCTTGCTTGGTTGGCCAAAAAGGGCGTATGCGTTTTTTCCTGAATATATTCAGGAAAAAACGCATACGCCCTTTTTGGCCAGGTGCATCATTGTGGACGTTCTGCCTCTTTTCCTATGCTTTCAATGCAATTCCAGTCTACCTCCTGAAATCGGTTTCCTGCAATTCTGCCCCGCTTTCAAGTCCTCTTGGCAGCCTTACTTCAGTCTATTTTTGGACGATAGCTGTCATTTATAACTCTGCAGGTTTGTGAATTACAGTGCCCCTGAGCTCCTTTCTTCAACTCGCTTTCTTTTGAGCTGGCCGCAACACCGCAGGATGGCTTCAGGCCCTAATCTGGTTCCGGTACGGCACGCTGAGCCTTTGGTTATTTCCTCTTTCTCGTGGGAAATGAGAGTTAAATTTGCCCGTCCAGACACCTCCAGCTAGCCTCTCATTGGTTCTCGCTATTCCTGTTCATCTTCCGCAGAAATTGCAAACTGGGCCAAACAGGAGGTTAAAGGCGCTGACTCTCCAAGTGGGGAGAGTGTTAGTAAAGCGTCTGGAATGTTGCAACCGAGTACCAGGGGAGGAAAACTGAGACATATTTGAACACGTCTCCCGTTCACATGGTTGATCATACTTGGGTTCCACATGCATGTTTTAGCTGAAGGAAGAATACCTTAAACCTGGAGAGTTGAGACCCGTGGAATGGGTACCATGCAATATGACTTCAAAGGGTCTTCATTTGCTCACCGAACCTCTCCAATCCTATCACTGCTGCGTTTATGCCCCTGTACACATGCTTGATTCTCTTTCGGAGACATAGCAATCCATAGGTTTTACGATACTTACTAGTCAGGTACATTCTTAGGCGTTTAATATGCGGTGTTGAGTCCATTTCGTTGAGCAAGGAGTAGCTCTTGTCTATTCCATATTTGACTTAAGGAACTTTATCTGTGCTCATTTCAATCTCTGGTTTTATGCAGCACCCCAACTCACCTTTACCCTTAAGCAAGCATAAGTTGGTTTTCTAAATTTGAGACCCTGTTCTGTTCTGTAATTCAGTTCCTGTGTAGCCAAGTTTACATTCCGTGTATTACTGATATCTTATGATGTTTCTTTTTCTGTGTGACTTACTTCAGTTAGAATCATCATACCTGAATCCACTCATTGTGCTGCTAAGGGCCTGATGACATAGATTTCATTGCTGAGTGATATTGCTTTGTAAGTAAATACCACAACTTCTTTATCCATTTTTCACTTTCTGCGATGTTGAACTTGTACTGTAAACGAGGTTCTTGTAAACAGAGCCGTTCCAAACTTTGGGGTGGCTGTGTCTTTTTGATTTTAATTTCCCTAAGCTATAGGACCATAAGTGGAAGTGCCCTAGGTTCTGTTGCTTTGTTTTTTAGATGTTTCAGGAAACACCATACACTTCTCCCGAGTGGTTGTTGGCAATTTACATCCCGCCCATCAGCATAACAAGGCTCCCAGTTCTCCATGGCCTGTCCTGCCTTTCTGGATTTTACACTTTTTTCAGATGGCCCTTTTGACCGGGGGGAAGTGAGACTTCATTGTAGTGCAGATTTCCTTTGCAAGCTTGCTTGGTTGGCCAAAAAGGGCGTATGCGTTTTTTCCTGAATATATTCAGGAAAAAACGCATACGCCCTTTTTGGCCAGGTGCATCATTGTGGACGTTCTGCCTCTTTTCCTATGCTTTCAATGCAATTCCAGTCTACCTCCTGAAATCGGTTTCCTGCAATTCTGCCCCGCTTTCAAGTCCTCTTGGCAGCCTTACTTCAGTCTATTTTTGGACGATAGCTGTCATTTATAACTCTGCAGGTTTGTGAATTACAGTGCCCCTGAGCTCCTTTCTTCAACTCGCTTTCTTTTGAGCTGGCCGCAACACCGCAGGATGGCTTCAGGCCCTAATCTGGTTCCGGTACGGCACGCTGAGCCTTTGGTTATTTCCTCTTTCTCGTGGGAAATGAGAGTTAAATTTGCCCGTCCAGACACCTCCAGCTAGCCTCTCATTGGTTCTCGCTATTCCTGTTCATCTTCCGCAGAAATTGCAAACTGGGCCAAACAGGAGGTTAAAGGCGCTGACTCTCCAAGTGGGGAGAGTGTTAGTAAAGCGTCTGGAATGTTGCAACCGAGTACCAGGGGAGGAAAACTGAGACATATTTGAACACGTCTCCCGTTCACATGGTTGATCATACTTGGGTTCCACATGCATGTTTTAGCTGAAGGAAGAATACCTTAAACCTGGAGAGTTGAGACCCGTGGAATGGGTACCATGCAATATGACTTCAAAGGGTCTTCATTTGCTCACCGAACCTCTCCAATCCTATCACTGCTGCGTTTATGCCCCTGTACACATGCTTGATTCTCTTTCGGAGACATAGCAATCCATAGGTTTTACGATACTTACTAGTCAGGTACATTCTTAGGCGTTTAATATGCGGTGTTGAGTCCATTTCGTTGAGCAAGGAGTAGCTCTTGTCTATTCCATATTTGACTTAAGGAACTTTATCTGTGCTCATTTCAATCTCTGGTTTTATGCAGCACCCCAACTCACCTTTACCCTTAAGCAAGCATAAGTTGTTTTTCTAAATTTGAGACCCTGTTCTGTTCTGTAATTCAGTTCCTGTGTAGCCAAGTTTACATTCCGTGTATTACTGATATCTTATGATGTTTCTTTTTCTGTGTGACTTACTTCAGTTAGAATCATCATACCTGAATCCACTCATTGTGCTGCTAAGGGCCTGATGACATAGATTTCATTGCTGAGTGATATTGCTTTGTAAGTAAATACCACAACTTCTTTATCCATTTTTCACTTTCTGCGATGTTGAACTTGTACTGTAAACGAGGTTCTTGTAAACAGAGCCGTTCCAAACTTTGGGGTGGCTGTGTCTTTTTGATTTTAATTTCCCTAAGCTATAGGACCATAAGTGGAAGTGCCCTAGGTTCTGTTGCTTTGTTTTTTAGATGTTTCAGGAAACACCATACACTTCTCCCGAGTGGTTGTTGGCAATTTACATCCCGCCCATCAGCATAACAAGGCTCCCAGTTCTCCATGGCCTGTCCTGCCTTTCTGGATTTTACACTTTTTTCAGATGGCCCTTTTGACCGGGGGGAAGTGAGACTTCATTGTAGTGCAGATTTCCTTTGCAAGCTTGCTTGGTTGGCCAAAAAGGGCGTATGCGTTTTTTCCTGAATATATTCAGGAAAAAACGCATACGCCCTTTTTGGCCAAGTGCATCATTGTGGACGTTCTGCCTCTTTTCCTATGCTTTCAATGCAATTCCAGTCTACCTCCTGAAATCGGTTTCCTGCAATTCTGCCCCGCTTTCAAGTCCTCTTGGCAGCCTTACTTCAGTCTATTTTTGGACGATAGCTGTCATTTATAACTCTGCAGGTTTGTGAATTACAGTGCCCCTGAGCTCCTTTCTTCAACTCGCTTTCTTGTGACCTGGCCGCAACACCGCAGGATGGCTTCAGGCCCTAATCTGGTTCCGGTACGGCACACTGAGCCTTTGGTTATTTCCTCTTCCTGGTGGGAAATGAGAGTTAAATTTGCCCGTCCAGACACCTCCAGCTAGCCTCTCATTGGTTCTCGCTATTCCTGTTCATCTTCCGCAGAAATTGCAAACTGGGCCAAACAGGAGGTTAAAGGCGCTGACTCTCCAAGTGGGGAGAGTGTTAGTAAAGCGTCTGGAATGTTGCACCCGAGTACCAGGGGAGGAAAACTGAGACATATTTGAACACGTCTCCCGTTCACATGGTTGATCATAGTTGGGTTCCACATGCATGTTTTAGCTGAAGGAAGAATACCTTAAACCTGGAGAGTTGAGACCCGTGGAATGGGTACCATGCAATATGACTTCAAAGGGTCTTCATTTGCTCACCGAACCTCTCCAATCCTATCACTGCTGCGTTTATGCCCCTGTACACATGCTTGATTCTCTTTCGGAGACATAGCAATCCATAGGTTTTAAGATACTTACTAGTCAGGTACATTCTTAGGCGTTTAATATGCGGTGTTGACTCCATTTCGTTGAGCAAGGAGTAGCTCTTGTCTATTCCATATTTGACTTAAGGAACTTTATCTGTGCTCATTTCAATCTCTGGTTTTATGCAGCACCCCAACTCACCTTTACCCTTAAGCAAGCATAAGTTGGTTTTCTAAATTTGAGACGCTGTTCTGTTCTGTAATTCAGTTCCTGTGTAGCCAAGATTACATTCCGTGTATTACTGATATCTTATGATGTTTCTTTTTCTGTGTGACTTTCTTCAGTTAGAATCATCATACCTGAATCCACTCATTGTGCTGCTAAGGGCCTGATGACACAGATTTCATTGCTGAGTGATATTGCTTTGTAAGTAAATACCACAACTTCTTTATCCATTTTTCACTTTCTGCGATGTTGAACTTGTACTGTAAACGAGGTTCTTGTAAACAGAGCCGCTCCAAACTTTGGGGCGGCTGTGTCTTTTTGATTTTAATTTCCCTAAGCTATAGGACCATAAGTGGAAGTGCCCTAGGTTCTGTTGCTTTGTTTTTTAGATGTTTCAGGAAACACCATACACTTCTCCCGAGTGGTTGTTGGCAATTTACATCCCGCCCATCAGCATAACAAGGCTCCCAGTTCTCCATGGCCTGTCCTGCCTTTCTGGATTTTACACTTTTTTCAGATGGCCCTTTTGACCGGGGGGAAGTGAGACTTCATTGTAGTGCAGATTTCCTTTGCAAGCTTGCTTGGTTGGCCAAAAAGGGCGTATGCGTTTTTTCCTGAATATATTCAGGAAAAAACGCATACGCCCTTTTTGGCCAAGTGCATCATTGTGGACGTTCTGCCTCTTTTCCTATGCTTTCAATGCAATTCCAGTCTACCTCCTGAAATCGGTTTCCTGCAATTCTGCCCCACTTTCAAGTCCTCTTGGCAGCCTTACTTCAGTCTATTTTTGGACGATAGCTGTCATTTATAACTCTGCAGGTTTGTGAATTACAGTGCCCCTGAGCTCCTTTCTTCAACTTGCTTTTTTGTGACCTGGCCGCAACACTGCAGGATGGCTTCAGGCCCTAATCTGGTTCCAGCACGGCACGCTGAGCCTTTGGTTAATTCCTCTTCCTGGTGGGAAATGAGAGTTAAATTTGCCCGTCCAGACACCTCCAGCTAGTCACTCATTGGTTCTCGCTATTCCTGTTCATCTTCCGCAGAAATTGCAAACTGGGCCAAACAGGAGGTTAAAGGCGCTGACTCTCCAAGTGGGGAGAGTGTTAGTAAAGCGTCTGGAATGTTGCACCCGAGTACCAGGGGAGGAAAACTGAGACATATTTGAACACGTCTCCCGTTCACATGGTTGATCATAGTTGGGTTCCACATGCATGTTTTAGCTGAAGGAAGAATACCTTAAACCTGGAGAGTTGAGACCCGTGTAATGGGTACCATGCAATATGACTTCAAAGGGTCTTCATTTGTTCACCAAACCTCTCCAATCCTATCACTGCTGCATTTATGCCCCTGTACACATGCTTGATTCTCTTTCGGAGACATAGCAATCCATAGGTTTTAAGATACTTACTAGTCAGGTACATTCTTAGGCGTTTAATATGCGGTGTTGAGTCCATTTCGTTGAGCAAGGAGTAGCTCTTGTCTATTCCATATTTGACTTAAGGAACTTTCTCTGTGCTCATTTCAATCTCTGGTTTTATGCAGCACCCCAACTCACCTTTACCCTTAAGCAAGCATAAGTTGGTTTTCTAAATTTGAGACCCTGTTCTGTTCTGTAATTCAGTTCCTGTGTAGCCAAGTTTACATTCCGTGTATTACTGATATCTTATGATGTTTCTTTTTCTGTGTGACTTACTTCAGTTAGAATCATCATACCTGAATCCACTCATTGTGCTGCTAAGGGCCTGATGACACAGATTTCATTGCTGAGTGATATTGCTTTGTAAGTGAATACCACAACTTCTTTATCCATTTTTCACTTTCTGCGATGTTGAACTTGTACTGTAAACGAGGTTCTTGTAAACAGAGGCGTCCCAAACTTTGGGGTGGCTGTGTCTTTTTGAATTTAATTTCCCTAAGCTATAGGACCATAAGTGGCAGTGCCCTAGGCTCTGTTGCTTTGTTTTTTAGATGTTTCAGGAAACACCATACACTTCTCCGGAGTGTCTGTTGGCAATTTACATCCCGCCCATCAGCATAACAAGGCTCCCAGTTCTCCATGGCCTGTCCTGCCTTTCTGGATTTTACACTTTTTTCAGATGGCCCTTTTGACCGGGGGGAAGTGAGACTTCATTGTAGTGCAGATTTCCTTTGCAAGCTTGCTTGGTTGGCCAAAAAGGGCGTATGCGTTTTTTCCTGAATATATTCAGGAAAAAACGCATACGCCCTTTTTGGCCAAGTGCATCATTGTGGACGTTCTGCCTCTTTTCTTATGCTTTCAATGCAATTCCAGTCTACCTCCTGAAATCGGTTTCCTGCAATTCTGCCCCGCTTTCAAGTCCTCTTGGCAGCCTTACTTCAGTCTATTTTTGGACGATAGCTGTCATTTATAACTCTGCAGGTTTGTGAATTACAGTGCCCCTGAGCTCCTTTCTTCAACTCGCTTTCTTGTGACCTGGCCGCAACACCGCAGGATGGCTTCAGGCCCTAATCTGGTTCCGGCCCGGCATGCTGAGCCTTTGGTTAATTCCTCTTCCTGGTGGGAAATGAGAGTTAAATTTGCCCGTCCAGACACCTCCAGCTAGCCTCTCATTGGTTCTCGCTATTCCTGTTCATCTTCCGCAGAAATTGCAAACTGGGCCAAACAGGAGGTTAAAGGGACTGACTCTCCAAGTGGGGAGAGTGTTAGTAAAGCGTCTGGAATGTTGCACCCGAGTACCAGGGGAGGAAAACTGAGACATATTTGAACACGTCTCCCGTTCACATGGTTGATCATACTTGGGTTCCACATGCATGTTTTAGCTGAAGGAAGAATACCTTAAACCTGGAGAGTTAAGACCCGTGTAAAGAGTACCATGCAATATGACTTCAAAGGGTCTTCATTTGCTCACCGAACGTCTCCAATCCTATCACTGGTGCGTTTATGCCCCTGTACACATGCTTGATTCTCTTTCGGAGACATAGCAATCCATAGGTTTTAAGATACTTACTAGTCAGGTACATTCTTAGGCGTTTAATATGCGGTGTTGAGTCCATTTCGTTGAGCAAGGAGTAGCTCTTGTCTATTCCATATTTGACTTAAGGAACTTTATCTATGCTCATTTCAATCTCTGGTTTTATGCAGCACCCCAACTCACCTTTACCCTTAAGCAAGCATAAGTTGGTTTTCTAAATTTGAGACCCTGTTCTGTTCTGTAATTCAGTTCCTGTGTAGCCAAGTTTACATTCCGTGTATTACTGATATCTTATGATGTTTCTTTTTCTGTGTGACTTATTTCAGTTAGAATCATCATACCTGAATCCACTCATTGTGATGCTAAGGGCCTGATGACATAGATTTCATTGCTGAGTGATATTGCTTTGTAAGTAAATACAAAAACTTCTTTATCCATTTTTCACTTTCTGCGATGTTGAACTTGTACTGTAAACGAGGTTCTTGTAAACAGAGGCGTCCCAAACTTTGGGGTGGCTGTGTCTTTTTGATTTTAATTTCCCTAAGCTATAGGACCATAAGTGGCAGTGCCCTAGGCTCTGTTGCTTTGTTTTTTAGATGTTTCAGGAAACACCATACACTTCTCCCGAGTGTCTGTTGGCAATTTACATCCCGCCCATCAGCATAACAAGGCTCCCAGTTCTCCATGGCCTGTCCTGCCTTTCTGGATTTTACACTTTTTTCAGATGGCCCTTTTGACCGGGGGGAAGTGAGACTTCATTGTAGTGCAGATTTCCTTTGCAAGCTTGCTTGGTTGGCCAAAAAGGGCGTATGCGTTTTTTCCTGAATATATTCAGGAAAAAACGCATACGCCCTTTTTGGCCAAGTGCATCATTGTGGACGTTCTGCCTCTTTTCCTATGCTTTCAATGCAATTCCAGTCTACCTCCTGAAATCGGTTTCCTGCTATTCTGCCCCGCTTTCAAGTCCTCTTGGCAGCCTTACTTCAGTCTATTTTTAGACGATAGCTGTCATTTATAACTTTGCAGGTTTGTGAATTACAGTGCCCCTGAGCTCCTTTCTTCAACTCGCTTTCTTGTGACCTGGCCGCAACAGCGCAGGATGGCTTCAGGCCCTAATCTGGTTCCGGCCCGGCATGCTGAGCCTTTGGTTAATTCCTCTTCCTGGTGGGAAATGAGAGTTAAATTTGCCCGTCCAGACACCTCCAGCTAGCCTCTCATTGGTTCTCGCTATTCCTGTTCATCTTCCGCAGATATTGCAAACTGGGCCAAACAGGAGGTTAAAGGGACTGACTCTCCAAGTGGGGAGAGTGTTAGTAAAGCGTCTGGAATGTTGCACCCGAGTACCAGGGGAGGAAAACTGAGACATATTTGAACACGTCTCCCGTTCACATGGTTGATCATACTTGGGTTCCACATGCATGTTTTAGCTGAAGGAAGAATACCTTAAACCTGGAGAGTTAAGACCCGTGTAATGGGTACCATGCAATATGACTTCAAAGGGTCTTCATTTGCTCACCGAACGTCTCCAATCCTATCACTGCTGCGTTTATGCCCCTGTACACATGCTTGATTCTCTTTCGGAGACATAGCAATCCATAGGTTTTAAGATACTTACTAGTCAGGTACATTCTTAGGCGTTTAATATGCGGTGTTGAGTCCATGTCGTTGAGCAAGGAGTAGCTCTTGTCTATTCCATATTTGGCTTAAGGAACGTTATCTGTGCTCATTTCAATCTCTGGTTTTATGCAGCACCCCAACTCACCTTTACCCTTAAGCAAGCAAAGGTTGTTTTTCTAAATTTGTGACCCAGTTCTGTTCTGTTATTCAGTTCCTGTGTAGCCAAGTTTCCATTCCGTGTATTAGTGATATCTTATGATGTTTCTTTTTCTGTGTGACTTATTTCAGTTAGAATCATCATACCTGAATCCACTCATTGTGATGCTAAGGGCCTGATGACATAGATTTCATTGCTGAGTGATATTGCTTTGTAAGTAAATACCACAACTTCTTTATCCATTTTTCACTTTCTGCGATGTTGAACTTGTACTGTAAACGAGGTTCTTGTAAACAGAGGCGTCCCAAACTTTGAGGTGGCTGTGTCTTTTTGATTTTAATTTCCCTAAGCTATAGGACCATAAGTGGCAGTGCCCTAGGCTCTGTTGCATTGTTTTTCAGATGTTTCAGGAAACACCATACACTTCTCCCAAGTGTCTGTTGGCAATTTACATCCCGCCCATCAGCATAACAAGGCTCCCAGTTCTCCATGGCCTGTCCTGCCTTTCTGGATTTTACACTTTTTTCAGATGGCCCTTTAGACCGGGGGGAAGTGAGACTTCATTGTAGTGCAGATTTCCTTTGCAAGCTTGCTTGGTTGGCCAAAAAGGGCGTATGCGTTTTTTCCTGAATATATTCAGGAAAAAACGCATACGCCCTTTTTCGCCAAGTGCATCATTGTGGTCGTTCTGCCTCTTTTCCTATGCTTTCAATGCAATTCCAGTCTACCTCCTGAAATCGGTTTCCTGCAATTCTGCCCCGCTTTCAAGTCCT
This sequence comes from Stenella coeruleoalba, assembly GCF_951394435.1. Taxonomy (NCBI): domain Eukaryota; kingdom Metazoa; phylum Chordata; class Mammalia; order Artiodactyla; family Delphinidae; genus Stenella; species Stenella coeruleoalba. Next base: position 32,763,593 of record NC_137151.1, on the reverse strand, counting down.
CTTGGCAGCCTTACTTCAGTATATTTTTGGACGATAGCTGTCATTTATAACTCTGCAGGTTTGTGAATTACAGTGCCCCTGAGCTCCTTTCTTCAACTCGCTTTCTTGTGACCTGGCCGCAACACCGCAGGATGGCTTCAGGCCCTAATCTGGTTCCGGCACGGCACGCTGAGCCTTTGGTTATTTCCTCTTCCTGGTGGGAAATGAGAGTTAAATTTGGCCGTCCAGACACCTCCAGCTAGTCTCTCATTGGTTCTCGCTATTCCTGTTCATCTTCCGCAGAAATTGCAAACTGGGCCAAACAGGAGGTTAAAGGCGCTGACTCTCCAAGTGGGGAGAGTGTTAGTAAAGCGTCTGGAATGTTGCACCCGAGTACCAGGGGAGGAAAACTGAGACATATTTGAACACGTCTCCCGTTCACATGGTTGATCATACTTGGGTTCCACATGCATGTTTTAGCTGAAGGAAGAATACCTTAAACCTGGAGAGTTAAGACCCGTGTAATGGGTACCATGCAATATGACTTCAAAGGGTCTTCATTTGCTCACCGAACGTCTCCAATCCTATCAGTGCTGCGTTTATGCCCCTGTACACATGCTTGATTCTCTTTCGGAGACATAGCAATCCATAGGTTTTAAGATACTTACTAGTCAGGTACATTCTTAGGCGTTTAATATGCGGTGTTGAGTCCATTTCGTTGAGCAAGGAGTAGCTCTTGTCTATTCCATATTTGGCTTAAGGAACGTTATCTGTGCTCATTTCAATCTCTGGTTTTATGCAGCACCCCAACTCACCTTTACCCTTAAGCAAGCATAAGTTGTTTTTCTAAATTTGTGACCCAGTTCTGTTCTGTTATTCAGTTCCTGTGTAGCCAAGTTTCCATTCCGTGTATTAGTGATATCTTATGATGTTTCTTTTTCTGTGTGACTTATTTCAGTTAGAATCATCATACCTGAATCGACTCATTGTGCTGCTAAGGGCCTGATGACATAGATTTCATTGCTGAGTGATATTGCTTTGTAAGTGAATACCACAACTTCTTTATCCATTTTTCAGTTTCTGCGATGTTGAACTTGTACTGTAAACGAGGTTCTTGTAAACAGAGCCGTTCCAAACTTTGGGGTGGCTGTGTCTTTTTGATTTAAAATTCCCTAAGCTATAGGACCATAAGTGGAAGTGCCCTAGGCTCCGTTGCTTTGTTTTTTAGATGTTTCAGGAAACACCATACACTTCTCCCGTGTGGTTGTTGGCAATTTACATCCCGCCCATCAGCATAACAAGGCTCCCAGTTCTCAATGGCCTGTCCTGCCTTTCTGGATTTTACACTTTTTTCAGATGGCCCTTTTGACCGGGGGGAAGTGAGACTTCATTGTAGTGCAGATTTCCTTTGCAAGCTTGCTTGGTTGGCCAAAAAGGGCGTATGCGTTTTTTCCTGAATATATTCAGGAAAAAACGCATACGCCCTTTTTGGCCAAGTGCATCATTGTGGACGTTCTGCCTCTTTTCCTATGCTTTCAATGCAATTCCAGTCTACCTCCTGAAATCGGTTTCCTGCAATTCTGCCCCGCTTTCGAGTCCTCTTGGCAGCCTTACTTCAGTCTATTTTTGGACGATAGCTGTCATTTATAACTCTGCAGGTTTGTGAATTACAGTGCCCCTGAGCTCCTTTCTTCAACTCGCTTTCTTTTGAGCTGGCCGCAACACCGCAGGATGGCTTCAGGCCCTAATCTGGTTCCGGTACGGCACGCTGAGCCTTTGGTTATTTCCTCTTCCTGGTGGGAAATGAGAGTTAAATTTGCCCGTCCAGACACCCCAGCTAGCCTCTCATTGGTTCTCGCTATTCCTGTTCATCTTTCGCAGAAATTGCAAACTGGGCCAAACAGGAGGTTAAAGACGCTGACTCTCCAAGTGGGGAGAGTGTTAGTAAAGCGTCTGGAATGTTGCACCCGAGTACCAGGGGAGGAAAACTGAGACATATTTGAACACGTCTCCCGTTCACATGGTTGATCATACTTGGGTTCCACATGCATGTTTTAGCTGAAGGAAGAATACCTTAAACCTGGAGAGTTGAGACCCGTGTAATGGGTACCATGCAATATGACTTCAAAGGGTCTTCATTTGCTCACCGAACCTCTCCAATCCTATCACTGCTGCATTTATGCCCCTGTACACATGCTTGATTCTCTTTCGGAGACATAGCAATCCATAGGTTTTAAGATACTTACTAGTCAGGCACATTCTTAGGCGTTTAATATGCGGTGTTGAGTCCATTTCGTTGAGCAAGGAGTAGCTCTTGTCTATTCCATATTTGGCTTAAGGAACTTTATCTGTGCTCATTTCAATCTCTGGTTTTATGCAGCACCCCAACTCACCTTTACCCTTAAGCAAGCATAAGTTGGTTTTCTAAATTTGAGACCCTGTTCTGTTCTGTAATTCAGTTCCTGTATAGCCAAGTTTACATTCCGTGTATTAGTGATATCTTATGATGTTTCTTTTTCTGTGTGACTTATTTCAGTTAGAATCATCATACCTGAATCCACTCATTGTGATGCTAAGGGCCTGATGACATAGATTTCATTGCTGAGTGATATTGCTTTGTAAGTAAATACCACAACTTCTTTATCCATTTTTCACTTTCTGCGATGTTGAACTTGTACTGTAAACGAGGTTCTTGTAAACAGAGGCGTCCCAAACTTTGAGGTGGCTGTGTCTTTTTGATTTTAATTTCCCTAAGCTATAGGACCATAAGTGGCAGTGCCCTAGGCTCTGTTGCATTGTTTTTCAGATGTTTCAGGAAACACCATACACTTCTCCCAAGTGTCTGTTGGCAATTTACATCCCGCCCATCAGCATAACAAGGCTCCCAGTTCTCCATGGCCTGTCCTGCCTTTCTGGATTTTACACTTTTTTCAGATGGCCCTTTAGACCGGGGGGAAGTGAGACTTCATTGTAGTGCAGATTTCCTTTGCAAGCTTGCTTGGTTGGCCAAAAAGGGCGTATGCGTTTTTTCCTGAATATATTCAGGAAAAAACGCATACGCCCTTTTTCGCCAAGTGCATCATTGTGGTCGTTCTGCCTCTTTTCCTATGCTTTCAATGCAATTCCAGTCTACCTCCTGAAATCGGTTTCCTGCAATTCTGCCCCGCTTTCAAGTCCTCTTGGCAGCCTTACTTCAGTATATTTTTGGACGATAGCTGTCATTTATAACTCTGCAGGTTTGTGAATTACAGTGCCCCTGAGCTCCTTTCTTCAACTCGCTTTCTTGTGACCTGGCCGCAACACCGCAGGATGGCTTCAGGCCCTAATCTGGTTCCGGCACGGCACGCTGAGCCTTTGGTTATTTCCTCTTCCTGGTGGGAAATGAGAGTTAAATTTGGCCGTCCATACACCTCCAGCTAGTCTCTCATTGGTTCTCGCTATTCCTGTTCATCTTCCGCAGAAATTGCAAACTGGGCCAAACAGGAGGTTAAAGGCGCTGACTCTCCAAGTGGGGAGAGTGTTAGTAAAGCGTCTGGAATGTTGCACCCGAGTACCAGGGGAGGAAAACTGAGACATATTTGAACACGTCTCCCGTTCACATGGTTGATCATAGTTGGGTTCCACATGCATGTTTTAGCTGAAGGAAGAATACCTTAAACCTGGAGAGTTGAGACCCGTGGAATGGGTACCATGCAATATGACTTCAAAGGGTCTTCATTTGCTCACCGAACCTCTCCAATCCTATCACTGCTGCGTTTATGCCCCTGTACACATGCTTGATTCTCTTTTGGAGACATAGCAATCCATAGGTTTTAAGATACTTACTAGTCAGGTACATTCTTAGGCGTTTAATATGCGGTGTTGAGTCCATTTCGTTGAGCAAGGAGTAGCTCTTGTCTATTCCATATTTGACTTAAGGAACTTTCTCTGTGCTCATTTCAATCTCTGGTTTTATGCAGCACCCCAACTCACCTTTACCCTTAAGCAAGCATAAGTTGGTTTTCTAAATTTGAGACCCTGTTCTGTTCTGTAATTCAGTTCCTGTGTAGCCAAGTTTACATTCCGTGTATTACTGATATCTTATGATGTTTCTTTTTCTGTGTGACTTATTTCAGTTAGAATCATCATACCTGAATCCACTCATTGTGATGCTAAGGGCCTGATGACATAGATTTCATTGCTGAGTGATATTGCTTTGTAAGTAAATACAAAAACTTCTTTATCCATTTTTCACTTTCTGCGATGTTGAACTTGTACTGTAAACGAGGTTCTTGTAAACAGAGGCGTCCCAAACTTTGGGGTGGCTGTGTCTTTTTGATTTTAATTTCCCTAAGCTATAGGACCATAAGTGGCAGTGCCCTAGGCTCTGTTGCTTTGTTTTTTAGATGTTTCAGGAAACACCATACACTTCTCCCGAGTGTCTGTTGGCAATTTACATCCCGCCCATCAGCATAACAAGGCTCCCAGTTCTCCATGGCCTGTCCTGCCTTTCTGGATTTTACACTTTTTTCAGATGGCCCTTTTGACCGGGGGGAAGTGAGACTTCATTGTAGTGCAGATTTCCTTTGCAAGCTTGCTTGGTTGGCCAAAAAGGGCGTATGCGTTTTTTCCTGAATATATTCAGGAAAAAACGCATACGCCCTTTTTGGCCAAGTGCATCATTGTGGACGTTCTGCCTCTTTTCCTATGCTTTCAATGCAATTCCAGTCTACCTCCTGAAATCGGTTTCCTGCTATTCTGCCCCGCTTTCAAGTCCTCTTGGCAGCCTTACTTCAGTCTATTTTTAGACGATAGCTGTCATTTATAACTTTGCAGGTTTGTGAATTACAGTGCCCCTGAGCTCCTTTCTTCAACTCGCTTTCTTGTGACCTGGCCGCAACAGCGCAGGATGGCTTCAGGCCCTAATCTGGTTCCGGCCCGGCATGCTGAGCCTTTGGCTAATTCCTCTTCCTGGTGGGAAATGAGAGTTAAATTTGCCCGTCCAGACACCTCCAGCTAGCCTCTCATTGGTTCTCGCTATTCCTGTTCATCTTCCGCAGAAATTGCAAACTGGGCCAAACAGGAGGTTAAAGGGACTGACTCTCCAAGTGGGGAGAGTGTTAGTAAAGCGTCTGGAATGTTGCACCCGAGTACCAGGGGAGGAAAACTGAGACATATTTGAACACGTCTCCCGTTCACATGGTTGATCATACTTGGGTTCCACATGCATGTTTTAGCTGAAGGAAGAATACCTTAAACCTGGAGAGTTAAGACCCGTGTAATGGGTACCATGCAATATGACTTCAAAGGGTCTTCATTTGCTCACCGAACGTCTCCAATCCTATCACTGCTGCGTTTATGCCCCTGTACACATACTTGATTCTCTTTCGGAGACATAGCAATCCATAGGTTTTAAGATACTTACTAGTCAGGTACATTCTTAGGCGTTTAATATGCGGTGTTGAGTCCATTTCGTTGAGCAAGTAGTAGCTCTTGTCTATTCCATATTTGGCTTAAGGAACGTTATCTGTGCTCATTTCAATCTCTGGTTTTATGCAGCACCCCAACTCACCTTTACCCTTAAGCAAGCATAAGTTGTTTTTCTAAATTTGTGACCCAGTTCTGTTCTGTTATTCAGTTCCTGTGTAGCCAAGTTTCCATTCCGTGTATTAGTGATATCTTATGATGTTTCTTTTTCTGTGTGACTTATTTCAGTTAGAATCATCATACCTGAATCGACTCATTGTGCTGCTAAGGGCCTGATGACATAGATTTCATTGCTGAGTGATATTGCTTTGTAAGTGAATACCACAACTTCTTTATCCATTTTTCAGTTTCTGCGATGTTGAACTTGTACTGTAAACGAGGTTCTTGTAAACAGAGCCGTTCCAAACTTTGGGGTGGCTGTGTCTTTTTGATTTTAATTTCCCTAAGCTATAGGACCATAAGTGGAAGTGCCCTAGGCTCCGTTGCTTTGTTTTTTAGATGTTTCAGGAAACACCATACACTTCTCCCGTGTGGTTGTTGGCAATTTACATCCCGCCCATCAGCATAACAAGGCTCCCAGTTCTCCATGGCCTGTCCTGCCTTTCTGGATTTTACACTTTTTTCAGATGGCCCTTTTGACCGGGGGGAAGTGAGACTTCATTGTAGTGCAGATTTCCTTTGCAAGCTTGCATGGTTGGCCAAAAAGGGCGTATGCGTTTTTTCCTGAATATATTCAGGAAAAAACGCATACGCCCTTTTTGGCCAAGTGCATCATTGTGGACGTTCTGCCTCTTTTCCTATGCTTTCAATGCAATTCCAGTCTACCTCCTGAAATCGGTTTCCTGCAATTCTGCCCCGCTTTCAAGTCCTCTTGGCAGCCTTACTTCAGTCTATTTTTGGACGATAGCTGTCATTTATAACTCTGCAGGTTTGTGAATTACAGTGCCCCTGAGCTCCTTTCTTCAACTCGCTTTCTTGTGACCTGGCCGCAACACCGCAGGATGGCTTCAGGCCCTAATCTGGTTCCGGTACGGCACGCTGAGCCTTTGGTTATTTCCTCTTCCTGGTGGGAAATGAGAGTTAAATTTGCCCGTCCAGACACCTCCAGCTAGCCTCTCATTGGTTCTCGCTATTCCTGTTCATCTTTCGCAGAAATTGCAAACTGGGCCAAACAGGAGGTTAAAGACGCTGACTCTCCAAGTGGGGAGAGTGTTAGTAAAGCGTCTGGAATGTTGCACCCGAGTACCAGGGGAGGAAAACTGAGACATATTTGAACACGTCTCCCGTTCACATGGTTGATCATACTTGGGTTCCACATGCATGTTTTAGCTGAAGGAAGAATACCTTAAACCTGGAGAGTTGAGACCCGTGTAATGGGTACCATGCAATATGACTTCAAAGGGTCTTCATTTGCTCACCGAACCTCTCCAATCCTATCACTGCTGCATTTATGCCCCTGTACACATGCTTGATTCTCTTTCGGAGACATAGCAATCCATAGGTTTTAAGATACTTACTAGTCAGGCACATTCTTAGGCGTTTAATATGCGGTGTTGAGTCCATTTCGTTGAGCAAGGAGTAGCTCTTGTCTATTCCATATTTGACTTAAGGAACTTTATCTGTGCTCATTTCAATCTCTGGTTTTATGCAGCACCCCAACTCACCTTTACCCTTAAGCAAGCATAAGTTGGTTTTCTAAATTTGAGACCCTGTTCTGTTCTGTAATTCAGTTCCTGTATAGCCAAGTTTACATTCCGTGTATTACTGATATCTTATGATGTTTCTTTTTCTGTGTGACTTATTTCAGTTAGAATCATCATACCTGAATCCACTCATTGTGATGCTAAGGGCCTGATGACATAGATTTCATTGCTGAGTGATATTGCTTTGTAAGTAAATACCACAACTTCTTTATCCATTTTTCACTTTCTGCGATGTTGAACTTGTACTGTAAACGAGGTTCTTGTAAACAGAGGCGTCCCAAACTTTGAGGTGGCTGTGTCTTTTTGATTTTAATTTCCCTAAGCTATAGGACCATAAGTGGCAGTGCCCTAGGCTCTGTTGCATTGTTTTTCAGATGTTTCAGGAAACACCATACACTTCTCCCAAGTGTCTGTTGGCAATTTACATCCCGCCCATCAGCATAACAAGGCTCCCAGTTCTCCATGGCCTGTCCTGCCTTTCTGGATTTTACACTTTTTTCAGATGGCCCTTTAGACCGGGGGGAAGTGAGACTTCATTGTAGTGCAGATTTCCTTTGCAAGCTTGCTTGGTTGGCCAAAAAGGGCGTATGCGTTTTTTCCTGAATATATTCAGGAAAAAACGCATACGCCCTTTTTCGCCAAGTGCATCATTGTGGTCGTTCTGCCTCTTTTCCTATGCTTTCAATGCAATTCCAGTCTACCTCCTGAAATCGGTTTCCTGCAATTCTGCCCCGCTTTCAAGTCCTCTTGGCAGCCTTACTTCAGTATATTTTTGGACGATAGCTGTCATTTATAACTCTGCAGGTTTGTGAATTACAGTGCCCCTGAGCTCCTTTCTTCAACTCGCTTTCTTGTGACCTGGCCGCAACACCGCAGGATGGCTTCAGGCCCTAATCTGGTTCCGGCACGGCACGTTGAGCCTTTGGTTATTTCCTCTTCCTGGTGGGAAATGAGAGTTAAATTTGGCCGTCCAGACACCTCCAGCTAGTCTCTCATTGGTTCTCGCTATTCCTGTTCATCTTCCGCAGAAATTGCAAACTGGGCCAAACAGGAGGTTAAAGGCGCTGACTCTCCAAGTGGGGAGAGTGTTAGTAAAGCGTCTGGAATGTTGCACCCGAGTACCAGGGGAGGAAAACTGAGACATATTTGAACACGTCTCCCGTTCACATGGTTGATCATAGTTGGGTTCCACATGCATGTTTTAGCTGAAGGAAGAATACCTTAAACCTGGAGAGTTGAGACCCGTGGAATGGGTACCATGCAATATGACTTCAAAGGGTCTTCATTTGCTCACCGAACCTCTCCAATCCTATCACTGCTGCGTTTATGCCCCTGTACACATGCTTGATTCTCTTTTGGAGACATAGCAATCCATAGGTTTTAAGATACTTACTAGTCAGGTACATTCTTAGGCGTTTAATATGCGGTGTTGAGTCCATTTCGTTGAGCAAGGAGTAGCTCTTGTCTATTCCATATTTGACTTAAGGAACTTTCTCTGTGCTCATTTCAATCTCTGGTTTTATGCAGCACCCCAACTCACCTTTACCCTTAAGCAAGCATAAGTTGGTTTTCTAAATTTGAGACCCTGTTCTGTTCTGTAATTCAGTTCCTGTGTAGCCAAGTTTACATTCCGTGTATTACTGATATCTTATGATGTTTCTTTTTCTGTGTGACTTACTTCAGTTAGAATCATCATACCTGAATCCACTCATTGTGCTGCTAAGGGCCTGATGACACAGATTTCATTGCTGAGTGATATTGCTTTGTAAGTGAATACCACAACTTCTTTATCCATTTTTCACTTTCTGCGATGTTGAACTTGTACTGTAAACGAGGTTCTTGTAAACAGAGGCATCCCAAACTTTGGGGTGGCTGTGTCTTTTTGATTTTAATTTCCCTAAGCTATAGGACCATAAGTGGCAGTGTACTAGGCTCTGTTGCTTTGTTTTTTAGATGTTTCAGGAAACACCATACACTTCTCCCGAGTGTCTGTTGGCAATTTACATCCCGCCCATCAGCATAACAAGGCTCCCAGTTCTCCATGGCCTGTCCTGCCTTTCTGGATTTTACACTTTTTTCAGATGGCCCTTTTGACCGGGGGGAAGTGAGACTTCATTGTAGTGCAGATTTCCTTTGCAAGCTTGCTTGGTTGGCCAAAAAGGGCGTATGCGTTTTTTCCTGAATATATTCAGGAAAAAACGCATACGCCCTTTTTGGCCAAGTGCATCATTGTGGACGTTCTGCCTCTTTTCCTATGCTTTCAATGCAATTCCAGTCTACCTCCTGAAATCGGTTTCCTGCAATTCTGCCCCGCTTTCAAGTCCTCTTGGCAGCCTTACTTCAGTCTATTTTTGGACGATAGCTGTCATTTATAACTCTGCAGGTTTGTGAATTACAGTGCCCCTGAGCTCCTTTCTTCAACTCGCTTTCTTGTGACCTGGCCGCAACACCGCAGGATGGCTTCAGGCCCTAATCTGGTTCCGGTACGGCACGCTGAGCCTTTGGTTATTTCCTCTTCCTGGTGGGAAATGAGAGTTAAATTTGCCCGTCCAGACACCTCCAGCTAGCCTCTCATTGGTTCTCGCTATTCCTGTTCATCTTCCGCAGAAATTGCAAACTGGGCCAAACAGGAGGTTAAAGGCGCTGACTCTCCAAGTGGGGAGAGTGTTAGTAAAGCGTCTGGAATGTTGCACCCGAGTACCAGGGGAGGAAAACTGAGACATATTTGAACACGTCTCCCGTTCACATGGTTGATCATAGTTGGGTTCCACATGCATGTTTTAGCTGAAGGAAGAATACCTTAAACCTGGAGAGTTGAGACCCGTGGAATGGGTTCCATGCAATATGACTTCAAAGGGTCTTCATTTGCTCACCGAACCTCTCCAATCCTATCACTGCTGCGTTTATGCCCCTGTACACATGCTTGATTCTCTTTCGGTGACATAGCAATCTATAGGTTTTAAGATACTTACTAGTCAGGTACATTCTTAGGCGTTTAATATGGGGTGTTGAGTCCATTTCGTTGAGCAAGGAGTAGCTCTTGTCTATTCCATATTTGGCTTAAGGAACTTTATCTGTGCTCATTTCAATCTCTGGTTTTATGCAGCACCCCAACTCACCTTTACCCTTAAGAAAGAATAAGTTGGTTTTCTAAATTTGAGACCCTGTTCTGTTCTGTAATTCAGTTCCTGTGTAGCCAAGTTTACATTCCGTGTATTACTGATATCTTATGATGTTTCTTTTTCTGTGTGACTTACTTCAGTTAGAATCATCATACCTGAATCCACTCATTGTGCTGCTAAGGGCCTGATGACACAGATTTCATTGCTGAGTGATATTGCTTTGTAAGTAAATACCACAACTTCTTTCCATTTTTCACTTTCTGCGATGTTGAACTTGTACTGTAAACGAGGTTCTTGTAAACAGAGCCATTCCAAACTTTGGGGTGGCTGTGTCTTTTTGATTTTAATTTCCCTAAGCTATAGGACCATAAGTGGAAGTGCCCTAGGTTCTGTTGCTTTGTTTTTTAGGTGTTTCAGGAAACACCATACACTTCTCCCGAGTGGCTGTTGGCAATTTACATCCCGCCCATCAGCATAACAAGGCTCCCAGTTCTCCATGGCCTGTCCTGCCTTTCTGGATTTTACAATTTTTTCAGATGGCCCTTTTGACCGGGGGGAAGTGAGACTTCATTGTAGTGCAGATTTCCTTTGCAAGCTTGCTTGGTTGGCCAAAAAGGGCGTATGCGTTTTTTCCTGAATATATTCAGGAAAAAACGCATACGCCCTTTTTGGCCAAGTGCATCATTGTGGACGTTCTGCCTCTTTTCCTATGCTTTCAATGCAATTCCAGTCTACCTCCTGAAATCGGTTTCCTGCAATTCTGCCCCGCTTTCAAGTCCTCTTGGCAGCCTTACTTCAGTCTATTTTTGGACGATAGCTGTCATTTATAACTCTGCAGGTTTGTGAATTACAGTGCCCCTGAGCTCCTTTCTTCAACTCGCTTTCTTGTGACCTGGCCGCAACACCGCAGGATGGCTTCAGGCCCTAATCTGGTTCCGGTACGGCACGCTGAGCCTTTGGTTATTTCCTCTTCCTGGTGGGAAATGAGAGTTAAATTTGCCCGTCCAGACACCTCCAGCTAGCCTCTCATTGGTTCTCGCTATTCCTGTTCATCTTCCGCAGAAATTGCAAACTGGGCCAAACAGGAGGTTAAAGGCGCTGACTCTCCAAGTGGGGAGAGTGTTAGTAAAGCGTCTGGAATGTTGCACCCGAGTACCAGGGGAGGAAAACTGAGACATATTTGAACACGTCTCCCGTTCACATGGTTGATCATAGTTGGGTTCCACATGCATGTTTTAGCTGAAGGAAGAATACCTTAAACCTGGAGAGTTGAGACCCGTGGAATGGGTACCATGCAATATGACTTCAAAGGGTCTTCATTTGCTCACCGAACCTCTCCAATCCTATCACTGCTGCGTTTATGCCCCTGTACACATGCTTGATTCTCTTTCGGAGACATAGCAATCCATAGGTTTTAAGATACTTACTAGTCAGGTACATTCTTAGGCGTTTAATATGGGGTGTTGAGTCCATTTCGTTGAGCAAGGAGTAGCTCTTGTCTATTCCATATTTGGCTTAAGGAACTTTATCTGTGCTCATTTCAATCTCTGGTTTTATGCAGCACCCCAACTCACCTTTACCCTTAAGAAAGAATAAGTTGGTTTTCTAAATTTGAGACCCTGTTCTGTTCTGTAATTCAGTTCCTGTGTAGCCAAGTTTCCATTCCGTGTATTACTGATATCTTATGATGTTTCTTTTTCTGTGTGACTTACTTCAGTTAGAATCATCATACCTGAATCCACTCATTGTGCTGCTAAGGGCCTGATGACACAGATTTCATTGCTGAGTGATATTGCTTTGTAAGTAAATACCACAACTTCTTTCCATTTTTCACTTTCTGCGATGTTGAACTTGTACTGTAAACGAGGTTCTTGTAAACAGAGCCATTCCAAACTTTGGGGTGGCTGTGTCTTTTTGATTTTAATTTCCCTAAGCTATAGGACCATAAGTGGAAGTGCCCTAGGTTCTGTTGCTTTGTTTTTTAGGTGTTTCAGGAAACACCATACACTTCTCCCGAGTGGCTGTTGGCAATTTACATCCCGCCCATCAGCATAACAAGGCTCCCAGTTCTCCATGGCCTGTCCTGCCTTTCTGGATTTTACACTTTTTTCAGATGGCCCTTTTGACCGGGGGGAAGTGAGACTTCATTGTAGTGCAGATTTCCTTTGCAAGCTTGCTTGGTTGGCCAAAAAGGGCGTATGCGTTTTTTCCTGAATATATTCAGGAAAAAACGCATACGCCCTTTTTGGCCAAGTGCATCATTGTGGACGTTCTGCCTCTTTTCCTATGCTTTCAATGCAATTCCAGTCTACCTCCTGAAATCGGTTTCCTGCAATTCTGCCCCACTTTCAAGTCCTCTTGGCAGCCTTACTTCAGTCTATTTTTGGATGATAGCTGTCATTTATAACTCTGCAGGTTTGTGAATTACAGTGCCCCTGAGCTCCTTTCTTCAACTTGATTTTTTGTGACCTGGCCGCAACACTGCAGGATGGCTTCAGGCCCTAATCTGGTTCCAGCACGGCACGCTGAGCCTTTGGTTATTTCCTCTTCCTGGTGGGAAATGAGAGTTAAATTTGCCCGTCCAGACACCTCCAGCTAGTCTCTCATTGGTTCTCGCTATTCCTGTTCATCTTCCGCAGAAATTGCAAACTGGGCCAAACAGGAGGTTAAAGGCGCTGACTCTCCAAGTGGGGAGAGTGTTAGTAAAGCGTCTGGAATGTTGCACCCGAGTACCAGGGGAGGAAAACTGAGACATATTTGAACACGTCTCCCGTTCACATGGTTGATCATACTTGGGTTCCACATGCATGTTTTAGCTGAAGGAAGAATACCTTAAACCTGGAGAGTTGAGACCCGTGGAATGGGTACCATGCAATATGACTTCAAAGGGTCTTCATTTGCTCACCGAACCTCTCCAATCCTATCACTGCTGCGTTTATGCCCCTGTACACATGCTTGATTCTCTTTCGGAGACATAGCAATCCATAGGTTTTACGATACTTACTAGTCAGGTACATTCTTAGGCGTTTAATATGCGGTGTTGAGTCCATTTCGTTGAGCAAGGAGTAGCTCTTGTCTATTCCATATTTGACTTAAGGAACTTTATCTGTGCTCATTTCAATCTCTGGTTTTATGCAGCACCCCAACTCACCTTTACCCTTAAGCAAGCATAAGTTGTTTTTCTAAATTTGAGACCCTGTTCTGTTCTGTAATTCAGTTCCTGTGTAGCCAAGTTTCCATTCCGTGTATTACTGATATCTTATGATGTTTCTTTTTCTGTGTGACTTACTTCAGTTAGAATCATCATACCTGAATCCACTCATTGTGCTGCTAAGGGCCTGATGACACAGATTTCATTGCTGAGTGATATTGTTTTGTAAGTAAATACCACAACTTCTTTATCCATTTTTCACTTTCTGCGATGTTGAACTTGTACTGTAAACGAGGTTCTTGTAAACAGAGCCGTTCCAAACTTTGGGGTGGCTGTGTCTTTTTGATTTTAATTTCCCTAAGCTATAGGACCATAAGTGGAAGTGCCCTAGGTTCTGTTGCTTTGTTTTTTAGATGTTTCAGGAAACACCATACACTTCTCCTGAGTGGTTGTTGGCAATTTACATCCCGCCCATCAGCATAACAAGGCTCCCAGTTCTCCATGGCCTGTCCTGCCTTTCTGGATTTTACACTTTTTTCAGATGGCCCTTTTGACCGGGGGGAAGTGAGACTTCATTGTAGTGCAGATTTCCTTTGCAAGCTTGCTTGGTTGGCCAAAAAGGGCGTATGCGTTTTTTCCTGAATATATTCAGGAAAAAACGCATACGCCCTTTTTGGCCAAGTGCATCATTGTGGACGTTCTGCCTCTTTTCCTATGCTTTCAATGCAATTCCAGTCTACCTCCTGAAATCGGTTTCCTGCAATTCTGCCCCGCTTTCAAGTCCTCTTGGCAGCCTTACTTCAGTCTATTTTTGGACGATAGCTGTCATTTATAACTCTGCAGGTTTGTGAATTACAGTGCCCCTGAGCTCCTTTCTTCAACTCGCTTTCTTCTGAGCTGGCCGCAACACCGCAGGATGGCTTCAGGCCCTAATCTGGTTCCGGCACGGCACGCTGAGCCTTTGGTTATTTCCTCTTCCTGGTGGGAAATGAGAGTTAAATTTGCCCGTCCAGACACCTCCAGCTAGTCTCTCATTGGTTCTCGCTATTCCTGTTCATCTTCCGCAGAAATTGCAAACTGGGCCAAACAGGAGGTTAAAGGCGCTGACTCTCCAAGTGGGGAGAGTGTTAGTAAAGCGTCTGGAATGTTGCACCCGAGTGCCAGGGGAGGAAAACTGAGACATATTTGAACACGTCTCCCGTTCACATGGTTGATCATACTTGGGTTCCACATGCATGTTTTAGCTGAAGGAAGAATACCTTAAACCTGGAGAGTTGAGACCCGTGGAATGGGTACCATGCAATATGACTTCAAAGGGTCTTCATTTGCTCACCGAACCTCTCCAATCCCATCACTGCTGCGTTTATGCCCCTGTACACATGCTTGATTCTCTTTCGGAGACATAGCAATCCATAGGTTTTACGATACTTACTAGTCAGGTATATTCTTAGGCGTTTAATATGCGGTGTTGAGTCCATTTCGTTGAGCAAGGAGTAGCTCTTGTCTATTCCATATTTGACTTAAGGAACTTTATCTGTGCTCATTTCAATCTCTGGTTTTATGCAGCACCCCAACTCACCTTTACCCTTAAGCAAGAATAAGTTGTTTTTCTAAATTTGAGACCCTGTTCTGTTCTGTAATTCAGTTCCTGTGTAGCCAAGTTTCCATTCCGTGTATTACTGATATCTTATGATGTTTCTTTTTCTGTGTGACTTACTTCAGTTAGAATCATCATACCTGAATCCACTCATTGTGCTGCTAAGGGCCTGATGACACAGATTTCATTGCTGAGTGATATTGCTTTGTAAGTAAATACCACAACTTCTTTATCCATTTTTCACTTTCTGTGATGTTGAACTTGTACTGTAAACGAGGTTCTTGTAAACAGAGCCGTTCCAAACTTTGGGGTGGCTGTGTCTTTTTGATTTTAATTTCCCTAAGCTATAGGACAATAAGTGGAAGTGCCCTAGGTTCTGTTGCTTTGTTTTTTAGATGTTTCAGGAAACACCATACACTTCTCCCGAGTGGTTGTTGGCAATTTACATCCCGCCCTTCAGCATAACAAGGCTCCCAGTTCTCCATGGCCTGTCCTGCCTTTCTGGATTTTACACTTTTTTCAGATGGCCCTTTTGACCGGGGGGAAGTGAGACTTCATTGTAGTGCAGATTTCCTTTGCAAGCTTGCTTGGTTGGCCAAAAAGGGCGTATGCGTTTTTTCCTGAATATATTCAGGAAAAAACGCATACGCCCTTTTTGGCCAAGTGCATCATTGTGGACGTTCTGCCTCTTTTCCTATGCTTTCAATGCAATTCCAGTCTACCTCGTGAAATCGGTTTCCTGCAATTCTGCCCCGCTTTCAAGTCCTCTTGGCAGCCTTACTTCAGTCTATTTTTGGACGATAGCTGTCATTTATAACTCTGCAGGTTTGTGAATTACAGTGCCCCTGAGCTCCTTTCTTCAACTCGCTTTCTTTTGAGCTGGCCGCAACACCGCAGGATGGTTTCAGGCCCTAATCTGGTTCCGGTACGGCACGCTGAGCCTTTGGTTATTTCCTCTTCCTGGTGGGAAATGAGAGTTAAATTTGCCCGTCCAGACACCTCCAGCTAGCCTCTCATTGGTTCTCGCTATTCCTGTTCATCTTCCGCAGAAATTGCAAACTGGGCCAAACAGGAGGTTAAAGGCGCTGACTCTCCAAGTGGGGAGAGTGTTAGTAAAGCGTCTGGAATGTTGCACCCGAGTACCAGGGGAGGAAAACTGAGACATATTTGAACACGTCTCCCGTTCACATGGTTGATCATACTTGGGTTCCACATGCATGTTTTAGCTGAAGGAAGAATACCTTAAACCTGGAGAGTTAAGACCCGTGGAATGGGTACCATGCAATATGACTTCAAAGGGTCTTCATTTGCTCACCGAACCTCTCCAATCCTATCACTGCTGCGTTTATGCCCCTGTACACATGCTTGATTCTCTTTCGGAGACATAGCAATCCATAGGTTTTAAGATACTTACTAGTCAGGTACATTCTTAGGCGTTTAATATGCGGTGTTGAGTCCATTTCGTTGAGCAAGGAGTAGCTCTTGTCTATTCCATATTTGACTTAAGGAACTTTATCTGTGCTCATTTCAATCTCTGGTTTTATGCAGCACCCCAACTCACCTTTACCCTTAAGCAAGCATAAGTTGGTTTTCTAAATTTGAGACCCTGTTCTGTTCTGTAATTCAGTTCCTGTGTAGCCAAGATTACATTCCGTGTATTACTGATATCTTATGATGTTTCTTTTTCTGTGTGACTTTCTTCAGTTAGAATCATCATACCTGAATCCACTCATTGTGCTGCTAAGGGCCTGATGACACAGATTTCATTGCTGAGTGATATTGCTTTGTAAGTAAATACCACAACTTCTTTATCCATTTTTCACTTTCTGCGATGTTGAACTTGTACTGTAAACGAGGTTCTTGTAAACAGAGCCGTTCCAAACTTTGGGGTGGCTGTGTCTTTTTGATTTTAATTTCCCTAAGCTATAGGACCATAAGTGGAAGTGCCCTAGGTTCTGTTGCTTTGTTTTTTAGATGTTTCAGGAAACACCATACACTTCTCCCGAGTGGTTGTTGGCAATTTACATCCCGCCCATCAGCATAACAAGGCTCCCAGTTCTCCATGGCCTGTCCTGCCTTTCTGGATTTTACACTTTTTTCAGATGGCCCTTTTGACCGGGGGGAAGTGAGACTTCATTGTAGTGCAGATTTCCTTTGCAAGCTTGCTTGGTTGGCCAAAAAGGGCGTATGCGTTTTTTCCTGAATATATTCAGGAAAAAACGCATACGCCCTTTTTGGCCAAGTGCATCATTGTGGACGTTCTGCCTCTTTTCCTATGCTTTCAATGCAATTCCAGTCTACCTCCTGAAATCGGTTTCCTGCAATTCTGCCCCACTTTCAAGTCCTCTTGGCAGCCTTACTTCAGTCTATTTTTGGATGATAGCTGTCATTTATAACTCTGCAGGTTTGTGAATTACAGTGCCCCTGAGCTCCTTTCTTCAACTTGCTTTTTTGTGACATGGCCGCAACACTGCAGGATGGCTTCAGGCCCTAATCTGGTTCCAGCACGGCACGCTGAGCCTTTGGTTATTTCCTCTTCCTGGTGGGAAATGAGAGTTAAATTTGCCCGTCCAGACACCTCCAGCTAGTCTCTCATTGGTTCTCGCTATTCCTGTTCATCTTCCGCAGAAATTGCAAACTGGGCCAAACAGGAGGTTAAAGGCGCTGACTCTCCAAGTGGGGAGAGTGTTAGTAAAGCGTCTGGAATGTTGCACCCGAGTACCAGGGGAGGAAAACTGAGACATATTTGAACACGTCTCCCGTTCACATGGTTGATCATACTTGGGTTCCACATGCATGTTTTAGCTGAAGGAAGAATACCTTAAACCTGGAGAGTTGAGACCCGTGGAATGGGTACCATGCAATATGACTTCAAAGGGTCTTCATTTGCTCACCGAACCTCTCCAATCCTATCACTGCTGCGTTTATGCCCCTGTACACATGCTTGATTCTCTTTCGGAGACATAGCAATCCATAGGTTTTACGATACTTACTAGTCAGGTACATTCTTAGGCGTTTAATATGCGGTGTTGAGTCCATTTCGTTGAGCAAGGAGTAGCTCTTGTCTATTCCATATTTGACTTAAGGAACTTTATCTGTGCTCATTTCAATCTCTGGTTTTATGCAGCACCCCAACTCACCTTTACCCTTAAGCAAGCATAAGTTGTTTTTCTAAATTTGAGACCCTGTTCTGTTCTGTAATTCAGTTCCTGTGTAGCCAAGTTTCCATTCCGTGTATTACTGATATCTTATGATGTTTCTTTTTCTGTGTGACTTACTTCAGTTAGAATCATCATACCTGAATCCACTCATTGTGCTGCTAAGGGCCTGATGACACAGATTTCATTGCTGAGTGATATTGTTTTGTAAGTAAATACCACAACTTCTTTATCCATTTTTCACTTTCTGCGATGTTGAACTTGTACTGTAAACGAGGTTCTTGTAAACAGAGCCGTTCCAAACTTTGGGGTGGCTGTGTCTTTTTGATTTTAATTTCCCTAAGCTATAGGACCATAAGTGGAAGTGCCCTAGGCTCTGTTGCTTTGTTTTTTAGATGTTTCAGGAAACACCATACACTTCTCCCGAGTGGTTGTTGGCAATTTACATCCCGCCCATCAGCATAACAAGGCTCCCAGTTCTCCATGGCCTGTCCTGCCTTTCTGGATTTTACACTTTTTTCAGATGGCCCTTTTGACCGGGGGGAAGTGAGACTTCATTGTAGTGCAGATTTCCTTTGCAAGCTTGCATGGTTGGCCAAAAAGGGCGTATGCGTTTTTTCCTGAATATATTCAGGAAAAAACGCATACGCCCTTTTTGGCCAAGTGCATCATTGTGGACGTTCTGCCTCTTTTCCTATGCTTTCAATGCAATTCCAGTCTACCTCCTGAAATCGGTTTCCTGCAATTCTGCCCCGCTTTCAAGTCCTCTTGGCAGCCTTACTTCAGTCTATTTTTGGACGATAGCTGTCATTTATAACTCTGCAGGTTTGTGAATTACAGTGCCCCTGAGCTCCTTTCTTCAACTCGCTTTCTTGTGACCTGGCCGCAACACCGCAGGATGGCTTCAGGCCCTAATCTGGTTCCGGTACGGCACGCTGAGCCTTTGGTTATTTCCTCTTCCTGGTGGGAAATGAGAGTTAAATTTGCCCGTCCAGACACCTCCAGCTAGCCTCTCATTGGTTCTCGCTATTCCTGTTCATCTTTCGCAGAAATTGCAAACTGGGCCAAACAGGAGGTTAAAGACGCTGACTCTCCAAGTGGGGAGAGTGTTAGTAAAGCGTCTGGAATGTTGCACCCGAGTACCAGGGGAGGAAAACTGAGACATATTTGAACACGTCTCCCGTTCACATGGTTGATCATACTTGGGTTCCACATGCATGTTTTAGCTGAAGGAAGAATACCTTAAACCTGGAGAGTTGAGACCCGTGTAATGGGTACCATGCAATATGACTTCAAAGGGTCTTCATTTGCTCACCGAACCTCTCCAATCCTATCACTGCTGCATTTATGCCCCTGTACACATGCTTGATTCTCTTTCGGAGACATAGCAATCCATAGGTTTTAAGATACTTACTAGTCAGGCACATTCTTAGGCGTTTAATATGCGGTGTTGAGTCCATTTCGTTGAGCAAGGAGTAGCTCTTGTCTATTCCATATTTGACTTAAGGAACTTTATCTGTGCTCATTTCAATCTCTGGTTTTATGCAGCACCCCAACTCACCTTTACCCTTAAGCAAGCATAAGTTGGTTTTCTAAATTTGAGACCCTGTTCTGTTCTGTAATTCAGTTCCTGTATAGCCAAGTTTACATTCCGTGTATTACTGATATCTTATGATGTTTCTTTTTCTGTGTGACTTATTTCAGTTAGAATCATCATACCTGAATCCACTCATTGTGATGCTAAGGGCCTGATGACATAGATTTCATTGCTGAGTGATATTGCTTTGTAAGTAAATACCACAACTTCTTTATCCATTTTTCACTTTCTGCGATGTTGAACTTGTACTGTAAACGAGGTTCTTGTAAACAGAGGCGTCCCAAACTTTGAGGTGGCTGTGTCTTTTTGATTTTAATTTCCCTAAGCTATAGGACCATAAGTGGCAGTGCCCTAGGCTCTGTTGCATTGTTTTTCAGATGTTTCAGGAAACACCATACACTTCTCCCAAGTGTCTGTTGGCAATTTACATCCCGCCCATCAGCATAACAAGGCTCCCAGTTCTCCATGGCCTGTCCTGCCTTTCTGGATTTTACACTTTTTTCAGATGGCCCTTTAGACCGGGGGGAAGTGAGACTTCATTGTAGTGCAGATTTCCTTTGCAAGCTTGCTTGGTTGGCCAAAAATGGCGTATGCGTTTTTTCCTGAATATATTCAGGAAAAAACGCATACGCCCTTTTTCGCCAAGTGCATCATTGTGGTCGTTCTGCCTCTTTTCCTATGCTTTCAATGCAATTCCAGTCTACCTCCTGAAATCGGTTTCCTGCAATTCTGCCCCGCTTTCAAGTCCTCTTGGCAGCCTTACTTCAGTATATTTTTGGACGATAGCTGTCATTTATAACTCTGCAGGTTTGTGAATTACAGTGCCCCTGAGCTCCTTTCTTCAACTCGCTTTCTTGTGACCTGGCCGCAACACCGCAGGATGGCTTCAGGCCCTAATCTGGTTCCGGCACGGCACGTTGAGCCTTTGGTTATTTCCTCTTCCTGGTGGGAAATGAGAGTTAAATTTGGCCGTCCAGACACCTCCAGCTAGTCTCTCATTGGTTCTCGCTATTCCTGTTCATCTTCCGCAGAAATTGCAAACTGGGCCAAACAGGAGGTTAAAGGCGCTGACTCTCCAAGTGGGGAGAGTGTTAGTAAAGCGTCTGGAATGTTGCACCCGAGTACCAGGGGAGGAAAACTGAGACATATTTGAACACGTCTCCCGTTCACATGGTTGATCATAGTTGGGTTCCACATGCATGTTTTAGCTGAAGGAAGAATACCTTAAACCTGGAGAGTTGAGACCCGTGGAATGGGTACCATGCAATATGACTTCAAAGGGTCTTCATTTGCTCACCGAACCTCTCCAATCCTATCACTGCTGCGTTTATGCCCCTGTACACATGCTTGATTCTCTTTTGGAGACATAGCAATCCATAGGTTTTAAGATACTTACTAGTCAGGTACATTCTTAGGCGTTTAATATGCGGTGTTGAGTCCATTTCGTTGAGCAAGGAGTAGCTCTTGTCTATTCCATATTTGACTTAAGGAACTTTCTCTGTGCTCATTTCAATCTCTGGTTTTATGCAGCACCCCAACTCACCTTTACCCTTAAGCAAGCATAAGTTGGTTTTCTAAATTTGAGACCCTGTTCTGTTCTGTAATTCAGTTCCTGTGTAGCCAAGTTTACATTCCGTGTATTACTGATATCTTATGATGTTTCTTTTTCTGTGTGACTTACTTCAGTTAGAATCATCATACCTGAATCCACTCATTGTGCTGCTAAGGGCCTGATGACACAGATTTCATTGCTGAGTGATATTGCTTTGTAAGTGAATACCACAACTTCTTTATCCATTTTTCACTTTCTGCGATGTTGAACTTGTACTGTAAACGAGGTTCTTGTAAACAGAGGCATCCCAAACTTTGGGGTGGCTGTGTCTTTTTGATTTTAATTTCCCTAAGCTATAGGACCATAAGTGGCAGTGTACTAGGCTCTGTTGCTTTGTTTTTTAGATGTTTCAGGAAACACCATACACTTCTCCCGAGTGTCTGTTGGCAATTTACATCCCGCCCATCAGCATAACAAGGCTCCCAGTTCTCCATGGCCTGTCCTGCCTTTCTGGATTTTACACTTTTTTCAGATGGCCCTTTTGACCGGGGGGAAGTGAGACTTCATTGTAGTGCAGATTTCCTTTGCAAGCTTGCTTGGTTGGCCAAAAAGGGCGTATGCGTTTTTTCCTGAATATATTCAGGAAAAAACGCATACGCCCTTTTTGGCCAAGTGCATCATTGTGGACGTTCTGCCTCTTTTCCTATGCTTTCAATGCAATTCCAGTCTACCTCCTGAAATCGGTTTCCTGCAATTCTGCCCCGCTTTCAAGTCCTCTTGGCAGCCTTACTTCAGTCTATTTTTGGACGATAGCTGTCATTTATAACTCTGCAGGTTTGTGAATTACAGTGCCCCTGAGCTCCTTTCTTCAACTCGCTTTCTTGTGACCTGGCCGCAACACCGCAGGATGGCTTCAGGCCCTAATCTGGTTCCGGTACGGCACGCTGAGCCTTTGGTTATTTCCTCTTCCTGGTGGGAAATGAGAGTTAAATTTGCCCGTCCAGACACCTCCAGCTAGCCTCTCATTGGTTCTCGCTATTCCTGTTCATCTTCCGCAGAAATTGCAAACTGGGCCAAACAGGAGGTTAAAGGCGCTGACTCTCCAAGTGGGGAGAGTGTTAGTAAAGCGTCTGGAATGTTGCACCCGAGTACCAGGGGAGGAAAACTGAGACATATTTGAACACGTCTCCCGTTCACATGGTTGATCATAGTTGGGTTCCACATGCATGTTTTAGCTGAAGGAAGAATACCTTAAACCTGGAGAGTTGAGACCCGTGGAATGGGTTCCATGCAATATGACTTCAAAGGGTCTTCATTTGCTCACCGAACCTCTCCAATCCTATCACTGCTGCGTTTATGCCCCTGTACACATGCTTGATTCTCTTTCGGTGACATAGCAATCCATAGGTTTTAAGATACTTACTAGTCAGGTACATTCTTAGGCGTTTAATATGGGGTGTTGAGTCCATTTCGTTGAGCAAGGAGTAGCTCTTGTCTATTCCATATTTGGCTTAAGGAACTTTATCTGTGCTCATTTCAATCTCTGGTTTTATGCAGCACCCCAACTCACCTTTACCCTTAAGAAAGAATAAGTTGGTTTTCTAAATTTGAGACCCTGTTCTGTTCTGTAATTCAGTTCCTGTGTAGCCAAGTTTACATTCCGTGTATTACTGATATCTTATGATGTTTCTTTTTCTGTGTGACTTACTTCAGTTAGAATCATCATACCTGAATCCACTCATTGTGCTGCTAAGGGCCTGATGACACAGATTTCATTGCTGAGTGATATTGCTTTGTAAGTAAATACCACAACTTCTTTCCATTTTTCACTTTCTGCGATGTTGAACTTGTACTGTAAACGAGGTTCTTGTAAACAGAGCCATTCCAAACTTTGGGGTGGCTGTGTCTTTTTGATTTTAATTTCCCTAAGCTATAGGACCATAAGTGGAAGTGCCCTAGGTTCTGTTGCTTTGTTTTTTAGGTGTTTCAGGAAACACCATACACTTCTCCCGAGTGGCTGTTGGCAATTTACATCCCGCCCATCAGCATAACAAGGCTCCCAGTTCTCCATGGCCTGTCCTGCCTTTCTGGATTTTACAATTTTTTCAGATGGCCCTTTTGACCGGGGGGAAGTGAGACTTCATTGTAGTGCAGATTTCCTTTGCAAGCTTGCTTGGTTGGCCAAAAAGGGCGTATGCGTTTTTTCCTGAATATATTCAGGAAAAAACGCATACGCCCTTTTTGGCCAAGTGCATCATTGTGGACGTTCTGCCTCTTTTCCTATGCTTTCAATGCAATTCCAGTCTACCTCCTGAAATCGGTTTCCTGCAATTCTGCCCCGCTTTCAAGTCCTCTTGGCAGCCTTACTTCAGTCTATTTTTGGACGATAGCTGTCATTTATAACTCTGCAGGTTTGTGAATTACAGTGCCCCTGAGCTCCTTTCTTCAACTCGCTTTCTTGTGACCTGGCCGCAACACCGCAGGATGGCTTCAGGCCCTAATCTGGTTCCGGTACGGCACGCTGAGCCTTTGGTTATTTCCTCTTCCTGGTGGGAAATGAGAGTTAAATTTGCCCGTCCAGACACCTCCAGCTAGCCTCTCATTGGTTCTCGCTATTCCTGTTCATCTTCCGCAGAAATTGCAAACTGGGCCAAACAGGAGGTTAAAGGCGCTGACTCTCCAAGTGGGGAGAGTGTTAGTAAAGCGTCTGGAATGTTGCACCCGAGTACCAGGGGAGGAAAACTGAGACATATTTGAACACGTCTCCCGTTCACATGGTTGATCATAGTTGGGTTCCACATGCATGTTTTAGCTGAAGGAAGAATACCTTAAACCTGGAGAGTTGAGACCCGTGGAATGGGTACCATGCAATATGACTTCAAAGGGTCTTCATTTGCTCACCGAACCTCTCCAATCCTATCACTGCTGCGTTTATGCCCCTGTACACATGCTTGATTCTCTTTCGGAGACATAGCAATCCATAGGTTTTAAGATACTTACTAGTCAGGTACATTCTTAGGCGTTTAATATGGGGTGTTGAGTCCATTTCGTTGAGCAAGGAGTAGCTCTTGTCTATTCCATATTTGGCTTAAGGAACTTTATCTGTGCTCATTTCAATCTCTGGTTTTATGCAGCACCCCAACTCACCTTTACCCTTAAGAAAGAATAAGTTGGTTTTCTAAATTTGAGACCCTGTTCTGTTCTGTAATTCAGTTCCTGTGTAGCCAAGTTTACATTCCGTGTATTACTGATATCTTATGATGTTTCTTTTTCTGTGTGACTTACTTCAGTTAGAATCATCATACCTGAATCCACTCATTGTGCTGCTAAGGGCCTGATGACACAGATTTCATTGCTGAGTGATATTGCTTTGTAAGTAAATACCACAACTTCTTTCCATTTTTCACTTTCTGCGATGTTGAACTTGTACTGTAAACGAGGTTCTTGTAAACAGAGCCATTCCAAACTTTGGGGTGGCTGTGTCTTTTTGATTTTAATTTCCCTAAGCTATAGGACCATAAGTGGAAGTGCCCTAGGTTCTGTTGCTTTGTTTTTTAGGTGTTTCAGGAAACACCATACACTTCTCCCGAGTGGCTGTTGGCAATTTACATCCCGCCCATCAGCATAACAAGGCTCCCAGTTCTCCATGGCCTGTCCTGCCTTTCTGGATTTTACACTTTTTTCAGATGGCCCTTTTGACCGGGGGGAAGTGAGACTTCATTGTAGTGCAGATTTCCTTTGCAAGCTTGCTTGGTTGGCCAAAAAGGGCGTATGCGTTTTTTCCTGAATATATTCAGGAAAAAACGCATACGCCCTTTTTGGCCAAGTGCATCATTGTGGACGTTCTGCCTCTTTTCCTATGCTTTCAATGCAATTCCAGTCTACCTCCTGAAATCGGTTTCCTGCAATTCTGCCCCGCTTTCAAGTCCTCTTGGCAGCCTTACTTCAGTCTATTTTTGGACGATAGCTGTCATTTATAACTCTGCAGGTTTGTGAATTACAGTGCCCCTGAGCTCCTTTCTTCAACTCGCTTTCTTCTGAGCTGGCCGCAACACCGCAGGATGGCTTCAGGCCCTAATCTGGTTCCGGCACGGCACGCTGAGCCTTTGGTTATTTCCTCTTCCTGGTGGGAAATGAGAGTTAAATTTGCCCGTCCAGACACCTCCAGCTAGTCTCTCATTGGTTCTCGCTATTCCTGTTCATCTTCCGCAGAAATTGCAAACTGGGCCAAACAGGAGGTTAAAGGCGCTGACTCTCCAAGTGGGGAGAGTGTTAGTAAAGCGTCTGGAATGTTGCACCCGAGTGCCAGGGGAGGAAAACTGAGACATATTTGAACACGTCTCCCGTTCACATGGTTGATCATACTTGGGTTCCACATGCATGTTTTAGCTGAAGGAAGAATACCTTAAACCTGGAGAGTTGAGACCCGTGGAATGGGTACCATGCAATATGACTTCAAAGGGTCTTCATTTGCTCACCGAACCTCTCCAATCCCATCACTGCTGCGTTTATGCCCCTGTACACATGCTTGATTCTCTTTCGGAGACATAGCAATCCATAGGTTTTACGATACTTACTAGTCAGGTATATTCTTAGGCGTTTAATATGCGGTGTTGAGTCCATTTCGTTGAGCAAGGAGTAGCTCTTGTCTATTCCATATTTGACTTAAGGAACTTTATCTGTGCTCATTTCAATCTCTGGTTTTATGCAGCACCCCAACTCACCTTTACCCTTAAGCAAGAATAAGTTGTTTTTCTAAATTTGAGACCCTGTTCTGTTCTGTAATTCAGTTCCTGTGTAGCCAAGTTTCCATTCCGTGTATTACTGATATCTTATGATGTTTCTTTTTCTGTGTGACTTACTTCAGTTAGAATCATCATACCTGAATCCACTCATTGTGCTGCTAAGGGCCTGATGACACAGATTTCATTGCTGAGTGATATTGCTTTGTAAGTAAATACCACAACTTCTTTATCCATTTTTCACTTTCTGTGATGTTGAACTTGTACTGTAAACGAGGTTCTTGTAAACAGAGCCGTTCCAAACTTTGGGGTGGCTGTGTCTTTTTGATTTTAATTTCCCTAAGCTATAGGACAATAAGTGGAAGTGCCCTAGGTTCTGTTGCTTTGTTTTTTAGATGTTTCAGGAAACACCATACACTTCTCCCGAGTGGTTGTTGGCAATTTACATCCCGCCCTTCAGCATAACAAGGCTCCCAGTTTTCCATGGCCTGTCCTGCCTTTCTGGATTTTACACTTTTTTCAGATGGCCCTTTTGACCGGGGGGAAGTGAGACTTCATTGTAGTGCAGATTTCCTTTGCAAGCTTGCTTGGTTGGCCAAAAAGGGCGTATGCGTTTTTTCCTGAATATATTCAGGAAAAAACGCATACGCCCTTTTTGGCCAAGTGCATCATTGTGGACGTTCTGCCTCTTTTCCTATGCTTTCAATGCAATTCCAGTCTACCTCGTGAAATCGGTTTCCTGCAATTCTGCCCCGCTTTCAAGTCCTCTTGGCAGCCTTACTTCAGTCTATTTTTGGACGATAGCTGTCATTTATAACTCTGCAGGTTTGTGAATTACAGTGCCCCTGAGCTCCTTTCTTCAACTCGCTTTCTTTTGAGCTGGCCGCAACACCGCAGGATGGTTTCAGGCCCTAATCTGGTTCCGGTACGGCACGCTGAGCCTTTGGTTATTTCCTCTTCCTGGTGGGAAATGAGAGTTAAATTTGCCCGTCCAGACACCTCCAGCTAGCCTCTCATTGGTTCTCGCTATTCCTGTTCATCTTCCGCAGAAATTGCAAACTGGGCCAAACAGGAGGTTAAAGGCGCTGACTCTCCAAGTGGGGAGAGTGTTAGTAAAGCGTCTGGAATGTTGCACCCGAGTACCAGGGGAGGAAAACTGAGACATATTTGAACACGTCTCCCGTTCACATGGTTGATCATACTTGGGTTCCACATGCATGTTTTAGCTGAAGGAAGAATACCTTAAACCTGGAGAGTTAAGACCCGTGGAATGGGTACCATGCAATATGACTTCAAAGGGTCTTCATTTGCTCACCGAACCTCTCCAATCCTATCACTGCTGCGTTTATGCCCCTGTACACATGCTTGATTCTCTTTCGGAGACATAGCAATCCATAGGTTTTAAGATACTTACTAGTCAGGTACATTCTTAGGCGTTTAATATGCGGTGTTGAGTCCATTTCGTTGAGCAAGGAGTAGCTCTTGTCTATTCCATATTTGACTTAAGGAACTTTATCTGTGCTCATTTCAATCTCTGGTTTTATGCAGCACCCCAACTCACCTTTACCCTTAAGCAAGCATAAGTTGGTTTTCTAAATTTGAGACCCTGTTCTGTTCTGTAATTCAGTTCCTGTGTAGCCAAGATTACATTCCGTGTATTACTGATATCTTATGATGTTTCTTTTTCTGTGTGACTTTCTTCAGTTAGAATCATCATACCTGAATCCACTCATTGTGCTGCTAAGGGCCTGATGACACAGATTTCATTGCTGAGTGATATTGCTTTGTAAGTAAATACCACAACTTCTTTATCCATTTTTCACTTTCTGCGATGTTGAACTTGTACTGTAAACGAGGTTCTTGTAAACAGAGCCATTCCAAACTTTGGGGTGGCTGTGTCTTTTTGATTTTAATTTCCCTAAGCTATAGGACCATAAGTGGAAGTGCCCTAGGTTCTGTTGCTTTGTTTTTTAGATGTTTCAGGAAACACCATACACTTCTCCCGAGTGGTTGTTGGCAATTTACATCCCGCCCATCAGCATAACAAGGCTCCCAGTTCTCCATGGCCTGTCCTGCCTTTCTGGATTTTACACTTTTTTCAGATGGCCCTTTTGACCGGGGGGAAGTGAGACTTCATTGTAGTGCAGATTTCCTTTGCAAGCTTGCTTGGTTGGCCAAAAAGGGCGTATGCGTTTTTTCCTGAATATATTCAGGAAAAAACGCATACGCCCTTTTTGGCCAAGTGCATCATTGTGGACGTTCTGCCTCTTTTCCTATGCTTTCAATGCAATTCCAGTCTACCTCCTGAAATCGGTTTCCTGCAATTCTGCCCCACTTTCAAGTCCTCTTGGCAGCCTTACTTCAGTCTATTTTTGGATGATAGCTGTCATTTATAACTCTGCAGGTTTGTGAATTACAGTGCCCCTGAGCTCCTTTCTTCAACTTGCTTTTTTGTGACATGGCCGCAACACTGCAGGATGGCTTCAGGCCCTAATCTGGTTCCAGCACGGCACGCTGAGCCTTTGGTTATTTCCTCTTCCTGGTGGGAAATGAGAGTTAAATTTGCCCGTCCAGACACCTCCAGCTAGTCTCTCATTGGTTCTCGCTATTCCTGTTCATCTTCCGCAGAAATTGCAAACTGGGCCAAACAGGAGGTTAAAGGCGCTGACTCTCCAAGTGGGGAGAGTGTTAGTAAAGCGTCTGGAATGTTGCACCCGAGTACCAGGGGAGGAAAACTGAGACATATTTGAACACGTCTCCCGTTCACATGGTTGATCATACTTGGGTTCCACATGCATGTTTTAGCTGAAGGAAGAATACCTTAAACCTGGAGAGTTGAGACCCGTGGAATGGGTACCATGCAATATGACTTCAAAGGGTCTTCATTTGCTCACCGAACCTCTCCAATCCTATCACTGCTGCGTTTATGCCCCTGTACACATGCTTGATTCTCTTTCGGAGACATAGCAATCCATAGGTTTTACGATACTTACTAGTCAGGTACATTCTTAGGCGTTTAATATGCGGTGTTGAGTCCATTTCGTTGAGCAAGGAGTAGCTCTTGTCTATTCCATATTTGACTTAAGGAACTTTATCTGTGCTCATTTCAATCTCTGGTTTTATGCAGCACCCCAACTCACCTTTACCCTTAAGCAAGCATAAGTTGTTTTTCTAAATTTGAGACCCTGTTCTGTTCTGTAATTCAGTTCCTGTGTAGCCAAGTTTCCATTCCGTGTATTACTGATATCTTATGATGTTTCTTTTTCTGTGTGACTTACTTCAGTTAGAATCATCATACCTGAATCCACTCATTGTGCTGCTAAGGGCCTGATGACACAGATTTCATTGCTGAGTGATATTGTTTTGTAAGTAAATACCACAACTTCTTTATCCATTTTTCACTTTCTGCGATGTTGAACTTGTACTGTAAACGAGGTTCTTGTAAACAGAGCCGTTCCAAACTTTGGGGTGGCTGTGTCTTTTTGATTTTAATTTCCCTAAGCTATAGGACCATAAGTGGAAGTGCCCTAGGTTCTGTTGCTTTGTTTTTTAGATGTTTCAGGAAACACCATACACTTCTCCCGAGTGGTTGTTGGCAATTTACATCCCGCCCATCAGCATAACAAGGCTCCCAGTTCTCCATGGCCTGTCCTGCCTTTCTGGATTTTACACTTTTTTCAGATGGCCCTTTTGACCGGGGGGAAGTGAGACTTCATTGTAGTGCAGATTTCCTTTGCAAGCTTGCTTGGTTGGCCAAAAAGGGCGTATGCATTTTTTCCTGAATATATTCAGGAAAAAACGCATACGCCCTTTTTGGCCAAGTGCATCATTGTGGACGTTCTGCCTCTTTTCCTATGCTTTCAATGCAATTCCAGTCTACCTCCTGAAATCGGTTTCCTGCAATTCTGCCCCGCTTTCAAGTCCTCTTGGCAGCCTTACTTCAGTCTATTTTTGGACGATAGCTGTCATTTATAACTCTGCAGGTTTGTGAATTACAGTGCCCCTGAGCTCCTTTCTTCAACTCGCTTTCTTCTGAGCTGGCCGCAACACCGCAGGATGGCTTCAGGCCCTAATCTGGTTCCGGCACGGCACGCTGAGCCTTTGGTTATTTCCTCTTCCTGGTGGGAAATGAGAGTTAAATTTGCCCGTCCAGACACCTCCAGCTAGTCTCTCATTGGTTCTCGCTATTCCTGTTCATCTTCCGCAGAAATTGCAAACTGGGCCAAACAGGAGGTTAAAGGCGCTGACTCTCCAAGTGGGGAGAGTGTTAGTAAAGCGTCTGGAATGTTGCACCCGAGTGCCAGGGGAGGAAAACTGAGACATATTTGAACACGTCTCCCGTTCACATGGTTGATCATACTTGGGTTCCACATGCATGTTTTAGCTGAAGGAAGAATACCTTAAACCTGGAGAGTTGAGACCCGTGGAATGGGTACCATGCAATATGACTTCAAAGGGTCTTCATTTGCTCACCGAACCTCTCCAATCCCATCACTGCTGCGTTTATGCCCCTGTACACATGCTTGATTCTCTTTCAGAGACATAGCAATCCATAGGTTTTACGATACTTACTAGTCAGGTATATACTTAGGCGTTTAATATGCGGTGTTGAGTCCATTTCGTTGAGCAAGGAGTAGCTCTTGTCTATTCCATATTTGACTTAAGGAACTTTATCTGTGCTCATTTCAATCTCTGGTTTTATGCAGCACCCCAACTCACCTTTACCCTTAAGCAAGAATAAGTTGTTTTTCTAAATTTGAGACCCTGTTCTGTTCTGTAATTCAGTTCCTGTGTAGCCAAGTTTCCATTCCGTGTATTACTGATATCTTATGATGTTTCTTTTTCTGTGTGACTTACTTCAGTTAGAATCATCATACCTGAATCCACTCATTGTGCTGCTAAGGGCCTGATGACACAGATTTCATTGCTGAGTGATATTGCTTTGTAAGTAAATACCACAACTTCTTTATCCATTTTTCACTTTCTGTGATGTTGAACTTGTACTGTAAACGAGGTTCTTGTAAACAGAGCCGTTCCAAACTTTGGGGTGGCTGTGTCTTTTTGATTTTAATTTCCCTAAGCTATAGGACAATAAGTGGAAGTGCCCTAGGTTCTGTTGCTTTGTTTTTTAGATGTTTCAGGAAACACCATACACTTCTCCCGAGTGGTTGTTGGCAATTTACATCCCGCCCTTCAGCATAACAAGGCTCCCAGTTCTCCATGGCCTGTCCTGCCTTTCTGGATTTTACACTTTTTTCAGATGGCCCTTTTGACCGGGGGGAAGTGAGACTTCATTGTAGTGCAGATTTCCTTTGCAAGCTTGCTTGGTTGGCCAAAAAGGGCGTATGCGTTTTTTCCTGAATATATTCAGGAAAAAACGCATATGCCCTTTTTGGCCAAGTGCATCATTGTGGACGTTCTGCCTCTTTTCCTATGCTTTCAATGCAATTCCAGTCTACCTCGTGAAATCGGTTTCCTGCAATTCTGCCCCGCTTTCAAGTCCTCTTGGCAGCCTTACTTCAGTCTATTTTTGGACGATAGCTGTCATTTATAACTCTGCAGGTTTGTGAATTACAGTGCCCCTGAGCTCCTTTCTTCAACTCGCTTTCTTTTGAGCTGGCCGCAACACCGCAGGATGGTTTCAGGCCCTAATCTGGTTCCGGTACGGCACGCTGAGCCTTTGGTTATTTCCTCTTCCTGGTGGGAAATGAGAGTTAAATTTGCCCGTCCAGACACCTCCAGCTAGCCTCTCATTGGTTCTCGCTATTCCTGTTCATCTTCCGCAGAAATTGCAAACTGGGCCAAACAGGAGGTTAAAGGCGCTGACTCTCCAAGTGGGGAGAGTGTTAGTAAAGCGTCTGGAATGTTGCACCCGAGTACCAGGGGAGGAAAACTGAGACATATTTGAACACGTCTCCCGTTCACATGGTTGATCATACTTGGGTTCCACATGCATGTTTTAGCTGAAGGAAGAATACCTTAAACCTGGAGAGTTAAGACCCGTGGAATGGGTACCATGCAATATGACTTCAAAGGGTCTTCATTTGCTCACCGAACCTCTCCAATCCTATCACTGCTGCGTTTATGCCCCTGTACACATGCTTGATTCTCTTTCGGAGACATAGCAATCCATAGGTTTTAAGATACTTACTAGTCAGGTACATTCTTAGGCGTTTAATATGCGGTGTTGAGTCCATTTCGTTGAACAAGGAGTAGCTCTTGTCTATTCCATATTTGACTTAAGGAACTTTATCTGTGCTCATTTCAATCTCTGGTTTTATGCAGCACCCCAACTCACCTTTACCCTTAAGCAAGCATAAGTTGGTTTTCTAAATTTGAGACCCTGTTCTGTTCTGTAATTCAGTTCCTGTGTAGCCAAGTTTACATTCCGTGTATTACTGATATCTTATGATGTTTCTTTTTCTGTGTGACTTACTTCAGTTAGAATCATCATACCTGAATCCACTCATTGTGCTGCTAAGGGCCTGATGACACAGATTTCATTGCTGAGTGATATTGCTTTGTAAGTAAATACCACAACTTCTTTATCCATTTTTCACTTTCTGCGATGTTGAACTTGTACTGTAAACGAGGTTCTTGTAAACAGAGCCGTTCCAAACTTTGGGGTGACTGTGTCTTTTTGATTTTAATTTCCCTAAGCTATAGGACCATAAGTGGAAGTGCCCTAGGTTCTGTTGCTTTGTTTTTTAGATGTTTCAGGAAACACCATACACTTCTCCCGAGTGGTTGTTGGCAATTTACATCCCGCCCATCAGCATAACAAGGCTCCCAGTTCTCCATGGCCTGTCCTGCCTTTCTGGATTTTACACTTTTTTCAGATGGCCCTTTTGACCGGGGGGAAGTGAGACTTCATTGTAGTGCAGATTTCCTTTGCAAGCTTGCTTGGTTGGCCAAAAAGGGCGTATGCGTTTTCTCCTGAATATATTCAGGAAAAAACGCATACGCCCTTTTTGGCCAAGTGCATCATTGTGGACGTTCTGCCTCTTTTCCTATGCTTTCAATGCAATTCCAGTCTACCTCCTGAAATCGGTTTCCTGCAATTCTGCCCCGCTTTCAAGTCCTCTTGGCAGCCTTACTTCAGTCTATTTTTGGACGATAGCTGTCATTTATAACTCTGCAGGTTTGTGAATTACAGTGCCCCTGAGCTCCTTTCTTCAACTCGCTTTCTTGTGAGCTGGCCGCAACACCGCAGGATGGCTTCAGGCCCTAATCTGGTTCCGGCCCGGCATGCTGAGCCTTTGGTTAATTCCTCTTCCTGGTGGGAAATGAGAGTTAAATTTGCCCGTCCAGACACCTCCAGCTAGCCTCTCATTGGTTCTCGCTATTCCTGTTCATCTTCCGCAGAAATTGCAAACTGGGCCAAACAGGAGGTTAAAGGGACTGACTCTCCAAGTCCGGAGAGTGTTAGTAAAGCGTCTGGAATGTTGCACCCTAGTACCAGGGGAGGAAAACTGAGACATATTTGAACACGTCTCCCGTTCACATGGTTGATCATACTCTGGGTTCCACATGCATGTTTTAGCTGAAGGAAGAATACCTTAAACCTGGAGAGTTGAGACCCGTGTAATGGGTACCATGCAATATGACTTCAAAGGGTCTTCATTTGCTCACCGAACCTCTCCAATCCTATCACTGCTGCGTTTATACCCCTGTACACACGCTTGATTCTCTTTTGGAGACATAGCAATCCATAGGTTTTAAGATACTTACTAGTCAGGTACATTTTTAGGGGTTTAATATGGGGTTTTGAGTCCATTTCGTTGAGCAAGGAGTAGCTCTTGTCTATTCCATATTTGGCTTAAGGAACTTTATCTGTGCTCATTTCAATCTCTGGTTTTATGCAGCACCTCAACTCACCTTTCCCCTTAAGCAAGCATAAGTTGGTTTTCTAAATTTGAGACCCTGTTCTGTTTTGGAATGCAGTTCCTGTGTAGCCAAGTTTACATTCCGTGTATTAGTGATATCTTATGATGTTTCTTTTTCTGTGTGACTTATTTCAGATAGAATCATCGTACCTGAATCCACTCATTATGCTACTACGGGCCTGATGACATAGATTTCATTGCTGAGTGATACTGCATTGTACGTAAGTACCACAAGTTCTTTATCCATTTTTCACTTTCTGCGATGTTGAACTTGTACTGTAAACGAGGTTCTTGTAAACAGAGGCGTCCCAAACATTGGGGTTGCTGTGTCTTTTTGATTTTAATTTCCCTAAGCTATAGGACCATAAGTGGCAGTGCCCTAGGCTCTGTTGCTTTGCTTTTTCGATGTTTCAGGAAACACCATACACTTCTCCCTAGTGTCTGTTGGCAATTTACATCCCGCCCATCAGCATAACAAGGCTCCCAGTTTTCCACGGCCTGTCCTGCCTTTCTGGATTTTACACTTTTATCAGATGCCCCTTTTGACCGGGGGGAAGTGAGACTTCATTGTAGTGCAGATTTCCTTTGCAAGCTTGCTTGGTTGGCCAAAAAGGGCGTATGCGTTTTTTCCTGAATATATTCAGGAAAAAACGCATACGCCCTTTTTGGCCAAGTGCATCATTGTGGACGTTCTGCCTCTTTTCCTATGCTTTCAATGCAATTCCAGTCTACCTCCTGAAATCGGTTTCCTGCAATTCTGCCCCGCTTTCAAGTCCTCTTGGCAGCCTTACTTCAGTCTATTTTTGGACGATAGCTGTCATTTATAACTCTGCAGGTTTGTGAATTACAGTGCCCCTGAGCTCCTTTCTTCAACTCGCTTTCTTTTGAGCTGGCCGCAACACCGCAGGATGGCTTCAGGCCCTAATCTGGTTCCGGTACGGCACGCTGAGCCTTTGGTTATTTCCTCTTCCTGGTGGGAAATGAGAGTTAAATTTGCCCGTCCAGACACCTCCAGCTAGCCTCTCTTTGGTTCTCGCTATTCCTGTTCATCTTCCGCAGAAATTGCAAACTGGGCCAAACAGGAGGTTAAAGGCGCTGACTCTCCAAGTGGGGAGAGTGTTAGTAAAGCATCTGGAATGTTGCACCCGAGTACCAGGGGAGGAAAACTGAGACATATTTGAACACGTCTCCCGTTCACATGGTTGATCATACTTGGGTTCCACATGCATGTTTTAGCTGAAGGAAGAATACCTTAAACCTGGAGAGTTGAGACCCGTGTAATGGGTACCATGCAATATGACTTCAAAGGGTCTTCATTTGCTCACCAAACCTCTCCAATCCTATCACTGCTGCGTTTATGCCCCTGTACACATGCTTGATTCTCTTTCGGAGACATAGCAATCCATAGGTTTTAAGATACTTACTAGTCAGGTACATTCTTAGGCGTTTAATATGCGGTGTTGAGTCCATTTCGTTGAGCAAGGAGTAGCTCTTGTCTATTCCATATTTGACTTAAGGAACTTTATCTGTGCTCATTTCAATCTCTGGTTTTATGCAGCACCCCAACTCACCTTTCCCCTTAAGCAAGAATAAGTTGGTTTTCTAAATTTGAGCCCCTGTTCTGTTCTGTAATTCAGTTCCTGTGTAGCCAAGTTTACATTCCGTGTATTACTGATATCTTATGATGTTTCTTTTTCTGTGTGACTTATTTCAGTTAGAATCATCATACCTGAATCCACTCATTGTGCTGCTAAGGGCCTGATGACACAGATTTCATTGCTGAGTGATATTGCTTTGTAAGTAAATACCACAACTTCTTTATCCATTTTTCACTTTCTGCGATGTTGAACTTGTACTGTAAACGAGGTTCTTGTAAACAGAGCTGTTCGAAACTTTGGGGTGTCTGTGTCTTTTTGATTTTAAATTCCCTAAGCTATAGGACCATAAGTGGAAGTGCCCTAGGCTCTGTTGCTTTGTTTTTTAGATGTTTCAGGAAACACCATACACTTCTCCCGAGTGGTTGTTGGCAATTTACATCCCACCCTTCAGCATAACAAGGCTCCCAGTTCTCCATGGCCTGTCCTGCCTTTCTGGATTTTACACTTTTTTCAGATGGCCCTTTTGACCGGGGGGAAGTGAGACTTCATTGTAGTGCAGATTTCCTTTGCAAGCTTGCTTGGTTGGCCAAAAAGGGCGTATGCGTTTTTTCCTGAATATATTCAGGAAAAAACGCATACGCCCTTTTTGGCCAAGTGCATCATTGTGGACGTTCTGCCTCTTTTCCTATGCTTTCAATGCAATTCCAGTCTACCTCGTGAAATCGGTTTCCTGCAATTCTGCCCCGCTTTCAAGTCCTCTTGGCAGCCTTACTTCAGTCTATTTTTGGACGATAGCTGTCATTTATAACTCTGCAGGTTTGTGAATTACAGTGCCCCTGAGCTCCTTTCTTCAACTCGCTTTCTTTTGAGCTGGCCGCAACACCGCAGGATGGCTTCAGGCCCTAATCTGGTTCCGGTACGGCACGCTGAGCCTTTGGTTATTTCCTCTTCCTGGTGGGAAATGAGAGTTAAATTTGCCCGTCCAGACACCTCCAGCTAGCCTCTCATTGGTTCTCGCTATTCCTGTTCATCTTCCGCAGAAATTGCAAACTGGGCCAAACAGGAGGTTAAAGGCGCTGACTCTCCAAGTGGGGAGAGTGTTAGTAAAGCGTCTGGAATGTTGCACCCGAGTACCAGGGGAGGAAAACTGAGACATATTTGAACACGTCTCCCGTTCACATGGTTGATCATACTTGGGTTCCACATGCATGTTTTAGCTGAAGGAAGAATACCTTAAACCTGGAGAGTTGAGACCCGTGGAATGGGTACCATGCAATATGACTTCAAAGGGTCTTCATTTGCTCACCGAACCTCTCCAATCCTATCACTGCTGTGTTTATGCCCCTGTACACATGCTTGATTCTCTTTCGGAGACATAGCAATCCATAGGTTTTAAGATACTTACTAGTCAGGTACATTCTTAGGCGTTTAATATGCGGTGTTGAGTCCATTTCGTTGAGCAAGGAGTAGCTCTTGTCTATTCCATATTTGACTTAAGGAACTTTATCTGTGCTCATTTCAATCTCTGGTTTTATGCAGCACCCCAACTCACCTTTACCCTTAAGCAAGCATAAGTTGGTTTTCTAAATTTGAGACCCTGTTCTGTTCTGTAATTCAGTTCCTGTGTAGCCAAGTTTACATTCCGTGTATTACTGATAACTTATGATGTTTCTTTTTCTGTGTGACTTTCTTCAGTTAGAATCATCATACCTGAATCCACTCATTGTGCTGCTAAGGGCCTGATGACACAGATTTCATTGCTGAGTGATATTGCTTTGTAAGTGAATACCACAACTTCTTTATCCATTTTTCACTTTCTGCGATGTTGAACTTGTACTGTAAACGAGGTTCTTGTAAACAGAGCCGTTCCAAACTTTGGGGTGGCTGTGTCTTTTTGATTTTAATTTCCCTAAGCTATAGGACCATAAGTGGAAGTGCCCTAGGTTCTGTTGCTTTGTTTTTTAGATGTTTCAGGAAACACCATACACTTCTCCCGAGTGGTTGTTGGCAATTTACATCCCGCCCATCAGCATAACAAGGCTCCCAGTTCTCCATGGCCTGTCCTGCCTTTCTGGATTTTACACTTTTTTCAGATGGCCCTTTTGACCGGGGGGAAGTGAGACTTCATTGTAGTGCAGATTTCCTTTGCAAGCTTGCTTGGTTGGCCAAAAAGGGCGTATGCGTTTTTTCCTGAATATATTCAGGAAAAAACGCATACGCCCTTTTTGGCCAAGTGCATCATTGTGGACGTTCTGCCTCTTTTCCTATGCTTTCAATGCAATTCCAGTCTACCTCCTGAAATCGGTTTCCTGCAATTCTGCCCCGCTTTCAAGTCCTCTTGGCAGCCTTACTTCAGTCTATTTTTGGACGATAGCTGTCATTTATAACTCTGCAGGTTTGTGAATTACAGTGCCCCTGAGCTCCTTTCTTCAACTCGCTTTCTTTTGAGCTGGCCGCAACACCGCAGGATGGCTTCAGGCCCTAATCTGGTTCCGGTACGGCACACTGAGCCTTTGGTTATTTCCTCTTCCTGGTGGGAAATGAGAGTTAAATTTGCCCGTCCAGAAACCTCCAGCTAGCCTCTCATTGGTTCTCGCTATTCCTGTTCATCTTCCGCAGAAATTGCAAACTGGGCCAAACAGGAGGTTAAAGGGACTGACTCTCCAAGTGGGGAGAGTGTTAGTAAAGCGTCTGGAATGTTGCACCCGAGTACCAGGGGAGGAAAACTGAGACATATTTGAACACGTCTCCCGTTCACATGGTTGATCATACTTGGGTTCCACATGCATGTTTTAGCTGAAGGAAGAATACCTTAAACCTGGAGAGTTGAGACCTGTGTAATGGGTACCATGCAATATGACTTCAAAGGGTCTTCATTTGCTCACCGAACCTCTCCAATCCTATCACTGCTGCGTTTATGCCCCTGTACACACGCTTGATTCTCTTTCGGAGACATAGCAATCCATAGGTTTTAAGATACTTACTAGTCAGGTACATTCTTAGGCGTTTAATATGGGGTGTTGAGTCCATTTCGTTGAGCAAGGAGTAGCTCTTGTCTATTCCATATTTGGCTTAAGGAACTTTATCTGTGCTCATTTCAATCTCTGGTTTTATGCAGCACCCCAACTCACCTTCCCCGTTAAGCAAGCGTAAGTTGGTTTTCTAAACTTGAGACACTGTTCTGTTTTGTAATTCTGTTCATGTGTAGCCAAGTTCACATTCTGTGTATTAGTGATACCTTATGATGTTTCTTTTCTGTGTGACTTATTTCAGTTCGAATCATCATACCTGAATCCACTCATTATGCTGCTACGGGCCTGATGACATAGATTTCATTGCTGAGTGATATTGCATTGTACGTAAGTACCACAAGTTCTTTATCCATTTTTCACTTTCTGCAATATTGAACTTGTACCGTAAACGAGGTGCTTGTAAACAGAGGCGTCCCAAACTTTGGGGTGGCTGTGTCTTTTTGATTTTAATTTCCCTAAGCTATAGGACCATAAGTGGAAGTGCCCTAGGCTCTGTTGCTTTGTTTTTTAGATGTTTCAGGAAACACCATACTCTTCTCCAGAGTGGCTGTTGGCAATTTACATCCCGCCCATCAGCATAAGAAGGCTCCCAGTTCTCCATGGCCTGTCATGCCTTTATGGATTTTACACTTTTTTCAGATGGCCGTTTTGACCAGGTGGAAGTGAGACTTCATTGTAGTGCAAATTTCCTTTGCAAGCTTGCTTGGTTGGCCAAAAAGGGCGTATGCGTTTTTTCCTGAATATATTCAGGAAAAAACACATACGCCCTTTTTGGGCAAGTGCATCATTGTCGAGTTTCTGACTCTCTTCATATGTTTTCAGTGCAATTCCAGTCTACCTCCTGAAATCGGTTTCCTGCAATTCTGCCTTGCTTTCAATGCCTCTTCATAGCCTTACCTCAATATATTTTTTAAAAATAGTTGGCCTTTATAACTCTGCAGGTTTTTGAATTGCAGTGGCCCTTAGCTCCATTTTTTAGCTCTTATTTTTGTGGTCTTGCCCCGTAACCACAGGATTCCTTGAAGCCCTATTTTTCTTCTGGGGCACCTTGCTGTCCCTTTGGTTAATTCTTCTTACTGATGTGATATTAGAGTGACATGTGCCCATTGAAACCGCTACAGCTAGTTTCTCACTGGTTCCCCCTATTCCCATTCATCCTCTGCACTAACTGCAGACTGTGCGATACCAGAACTTAAAGGCATTGACTCCATGTGGGGATGTTGTTAGTAAAGCGGCTGGAATGTCGATCCGGAGCCCCAGGAGAGGAAAAATGAGGTGCGTTTTAGAAACCTTTCCCGATCATATGGTATACCAGTCGCTGGGTTTCCCAAGCATGGTTTAGCTGTAGGAAGATTCCCTTCAACCTGGAGTGTTGGGACCCTTGGACTGAGTAGCATGAAGTATTGCATTAAACTTTCGGCAGTTGCTCACCAAAGCTCACCAATCCTGTCAGCCCCAAGTGTCCAGCCTTATGTCTTATCCAGCTGTGGGTTTATATGTGGTCAATCCAGGTTGCATCACAGCCCCTGAGCGAATTTTGTAAGAATTTTTCTCTCTTTCATTGTTTCAGCGTTTTGTTTTTAAAATTTATTTCTATAATGGGGTTTAGCTCATTTTCACTGCTGTGTTTGTGCCGCTCTGCACACACTTGATTCCCTTATGGAGATATATCAATACATGGGTTTTAAGATTCTTATTCCTCAGATATATTTCTCTGCGGTGTATAGGGTGTGTTGAGGCCAGTTCATTGAGCAAGGTGTAGATCTTGTCTAATACCTATTTGGTTTATTGAACGGTATCTGTGCTAATTTCAAACTCTGGTTTTATGCATCACCCCACCTCTCCTTTCCCCTTAAGCTGACATAAGTGTGTTTTCTAAATGTGAGACACTGTTCTGTTCTGTAATTCATTTCTTGTGCAGCCATATTTACCCTCCCTCTATAAGTGATATCTTATGATATGTTTCTTTTTCTGTTTGACTTATTTCAAGTAGTATTATCGGACCTAAATCCACTCTTTATCCTTCTACTAGCCTTATTACATTGATTTCATGGTGAAGAGATATTCCATTGTACATAAGTACCACATCTTCTTTATCCATTGTTCTCTTTCCTGGGATATTTAAGGTGTACTGAAGTTGAGGTTCTTGTAAACAGAGTAGCCCTAAACTGTGGTGTGCTTGTGTCTTGTTGATTTTTAGACTTCCCTAGATATACTCCCATGATTGGAAGTGTCCTATGCTCTGTAGCTCTGTTTTTTAGATGATTTAGGAACCACCATACACTTCTCCAGAGTGGCTCTCGGCAGTTCACACACTGCCCATCAGCGTATAAAGGCTCCCTGTTCTCCATGGCCTGTCCTGCATTTCTGGTTTTTACAATTTTTTAGGATGGCCCTTTTGACCGGTGGGAAGTGAGACTTCTTTGTTGTGCACATTTGCATTGCTTGCTTGCTTTGTTGCCCATAAAGTGCGTATGCGTTTTTTCCTGGATGTAATCAGGAAAAAACGCATACGCCCTTTTGGGCCAACTGCATCATTGTCGAAATTCTGCCGCTTTTCATGTGCATTAAAGACGAGTCCAATCTATCTCTTGAAATCTGTTTCTTGCAATTCTGTCTTGCATTCAGATCCTCTTCTTTGCCTTACCTCAACATATTTTTGGACGTTAGTTTTCATTTATAACTCTGCAGGTTTGTGAATTGCAGTGACCCTGAGCTCCATTTTTTAAGTTGCTCTTTTGTGAGCTGGCCTCAAACCCGCAGGATTGCTTCAGGCCCTATTTTGGCTCCGGCGAGGCAGGCTGAGCCTTTCTTTAATTCTTATTCTTAATGGGAAATTAGAGTGATATGTGCCCGTCCAAACCCCTACAACTCTTCTCTCATTGGTTCCCCCTCTTCCCGTTCATCCTCCTCACAATTTGCAAAATGTGTGAAACAGAAGTTTAAATGTGCTGATTCTCCAAGTGGGGAGATTCTAAGTAGCGTGGCTGGAATGGTGAACAGGAGCACCAGGAGAGGATAAATGAGGTGCATTTTAGACACATCTCCCGATCACATGGTGTACAGTCCTCTGGGTTTTCCATGCATGTTTTAGCTGTAGGAAGATCCCTTGAACCTGCAGATTTGGGACCCATTGAATGGGTACCAGGTAGTATTACTTTAAAGGGTGTGCATTTCCTCACCCAACCTCACATTTCTCTTAGCGCAAACAGTTTCCAGCCTTATGTCTCATCCTGCTGTGGGTCTAGATGTGTTCAATCCATGTTGCATCACCGTCACTGAGGAAAAGTTGTAAGAGGTTTTCTCTGTCTCTCTGTCATTTATTTTTTTCAATTTATTACTATATTGGTTACAGCTGATTTTCAAAGCTCTGTTTCTTGCTGCTGTACATCCACTTGATTCACGTACAGAGAGACATCAATAAATTCTTTTTCAGATTCTTACCAGTCGTATATATTCTTTTCCGGTGACTTGAGTGTGCTGAGTGCAGTTCTTTTAGCTACCGTGTAGGCCTTGTTGATTATCAGTTTGGTATTTGGAATGGTATCTTTGCTAATTTCAACCTCCTGGATGATGCCTCACCCCTCCCCACCTTTCCCGTTTAGCAGCCTTATGCGTGTTTTCTACATATTTGACTATGTTTTTGTTTTGTAATTTATTTCATGTGTAGCCATTTTGGATTCCACCTTTAAGTGATATCTTATGATATGTGTCTTTTTCTTTTTGAATTCTGTCACTTAGAATGATCATACGTAACTCCTCCAGATTTGTTACAACTGGCCATATTTCATTGATTTCCAGGCTGAATAATATTCCACTCTACCTAAGTACCACATCTCTATCCATTTTTTCCCTCCAGAGACATTTAAGTTATATCCTAGTCGAGGATCTTTTAAACAGAGAGGGGGTAAACATTGGGGTGCCTGTGTCCTCTCGATTTTTGTTTTTCCCAAGATATACGCCCATGAGTGCAAGTGCCCTATGCTCTGTAGCTCATTTTTTAGATGCTTTAGTAAACACAATACACTTCTCCAGAATGGCCGTTGGCAATATACATTTCCACTATAAGTCTCACAGGGCTCCCTCTTCTCGTTGCCCTGTCCTGCATTTCTGTTGTTTACGCTTTATGAGGATGGCTCTTCTGACTGATGCGAAGTGATATCTTTTGTAGTATTGACTTCCAGTGCCCACCTGTTTGGTTGGCTAAAAAAGTGTATGCCCTTTTCTTGAATATATACAGAAAAGAACGCATACACCCTTTTTGGCCAACTGCAATGTTGGCAATGTTCAGCTCCTTTTCTTGTGCTTAATGGCGAGTCCTTTCTACCTCCTCAAATCCCTTTCCTGCCATTCTCCCTTGCTTACAAGTCCTTTTCTCTGACTTTCCTCAAGACATTTTTCAGTGATGGATATTTTCAACTCTGCAGTTTTGTGAATTTTACTGCCCCTGAGTTCCATTGTTCAACTCGTGTTTATGGGAACTGGCCACAAAGCAGCGGGATTTCCTCAAGCCCTATACTGTTTCCATGGGCAACCCTAGCTTTTGGTCAATTCATCTTCCTGATTGGAAATTAGAGTGACATGTGCCTGTCTGAACACCTAGGACTTGTCTCTCATTGTTCCTCATCCTTCCGCTTCATCCTCTGGACAAATTCCAAACTGTACGCAACAGGATGTTGACAGTGCTGACATCTCCAAGTGGGGAGACTGTTAGTAAAGACGCTGGAGGGGTGAACCCGAGCACCAGGAGATGAGGAGATGAGATGCCTTTTCCAAACTCTTCCCGATCAGACGGTATACCATCCTCTGGGTGTGACAGACATGTTTTAGCAGTAGGAAGAGTCCCATTCATGTAAGGAGAACACCAGGGCTTTTTCAAAATCAGTGTCTCCCCGAAACCCAAACTGGGGAATTTTTTAAGCTACAGCTACACATATGTTCATTAAGGGCCTTGGGAAATAGGCAGAGTCCAAACTTTAGATGATTGAAGTCTTCAGGGTCAGAAGCACTCACCACCAGCTTCCCTTAGGCTACACTTTAACTGTCATTGATACATGATGTCAATAAAAATATCTATTCTTTTTCAGATTATTTCCCCTTATAGGTTATTGCAAAATGTTGAGTGTAGTTCCCTGTGCTATACAGTAGTTCCTTGTTGATGATCTATTTTATACATAGCAGTGTGTATGTGTTCATTCCAAACTGTTAATTTATCCCTCCTCCCACCTTTCCCCTTTGGTAATAATAAATTATAAGATTTTATACTTCTCAGAAATGGGGGAGCTGAAAGAGAGGTATCATTTTCAATGGAAAAGCATTTAAAACAAGATTGAAGGTTTAACCAAGATTATTAGCTGTACATCCTTGGAAAGAAATCACTTCGTTTCTCTAATATTGACCTGACAAATAAGACAAACCTTTTCACTGAACTTGCTTATAAAAAGTGATGGAAATATCAAATGGAAGTGTTAAAAACATCTTATTTTACCCGAGCCTTATACACTGTTCTATGTTAACTACAGTTTGGCTCACACATCTGTTCATTGAGGTTACAATAGTCTCAATTTCTGTTACTGATCCTCCAGAGTGGACCCCAACAAGTGTCCCCCTGCCCAGTGTCATTGGGGCCAACAGATCGAGACTGAGTTTGGTTCACAAGCAAAGGAAACTTTATATTTTGATCAGAGAATGGAGAGGTGAGAGCATGCACTACCCCGTGGGCTGTGGGCTGGGCTGCTGTGTAGAGATCCTGTCAGAGTCAGTGGGAGGGAGGGAGGTGGCGGAGCTCTCGAGGGCCGGGTTGGCTGTAGCTCAGGCTCTATATCGTGGAGTCTGCACTGGGCCCCAGGAGCTGAGGTGTCGACCCAGCCATTCTGCACTAGGAAATCTGGTCTGAAGTGCCGGGTGTGGAACCTCTGCATGCGGGACCCTAGGAGCACGTGAAATTAGACAAAGCACAAAGGATAAAAAAGGTTAGACTTGACTTTATTGCCCAGATTCTATTTTTATCTCCCAGGGATTTTTAATGGGCTTTGCTGGGGACAAACCCCTCCTCTGCCTTTTGTCCCGTTCCTCATTCTTGGAGTGCTGAGGGTGCAGACCCTTCTTCTGTAACTGCTGAGTGCTGAGTTGGGAGCCCTCATACCCTGGGGCGAGGGTCAGAGCTTCTCCCCAGCAGCCTCCCGGTGACATTGATTGTCCCCAGGACCCCTGCCTCCCTGCTCGTCCACCTGAGCACCAGCATT
Source organism: Stenella coeruleoalba (assembly GCF_951394435.1). NCBI lineage: Eukaryota > Metazoa > Chordata > Mammalia > Artiodactyla > Delphinidae > Stenella > Stenella coeruleoalba. The sequence goes on along the minus strand of NC_137151.1, from coordinate 32,718,765 downwards.
GGAAGTGTTATAGATTCTAATGACCTTTAAGGGTCCAGGAAAGAGATGTGCAGAGACGCTGTGGGGGCCGGTTTCACCCCGCCCCACATTTGTTCGGCCACCTTAGGCTGACCGTCTCTGCCAGCCTAGATGCTCTGACCAGTAGTCTGCGCTTTCTTCAGTTAGGCCCCTGAATTAACGTACAAACAGCACCAGGTGTCAGAGCCCTGCCCGCTCAACTCCCAGACAGTCCAGGGTCAGTGGTGATCAAGGACCATGATGGCTACTGAGTCAACAGCCTTTTGAAGTAAACAGGAGTCCAGCCGGTCTTATTGGCCACCATCATCACGGTGTCTGTAGGCTTTTCTATGGTGACAGTGTGGTATACTGTTCCCCCACCAAGATTATTAGCTCCCCTCTGGGTGCAGTAAGTCCTGCAAGCAGTAGTCTACTCTTTTGGGACACACTCTTGTTGTTTTATGAGAGAAACTCCAGGTCAAGTGATGTTCACACGAGTCGTCATGGTGCCCTGTTGCCCCCGGTTATCTCTCTGGATGTTGGAGTTGGAGGGCCTCCTCACTCGAGGTCAGTGTGCCCACGGAGCGAACCCTGCAACTTCAGGGCATGGTTGGTGGTTAGGATCACCACGTGGGGTCCTTTTCCCTTAGGAGGGAGGTGGCCTTTTGGGCTGCTGATTTCCAGGTTTTTAGATACCGCCAGTATCTTGGCCAGATGTGGCAGTGGGCCAAGCCCCTTAGTGACCGTAGTTTATCCTACCTGGATGGCATTCTTGCATTGTTCCATTTCAAGTGGTCCCAGTTTTTGCACTAATTCTCCAATGGCGATTCACCTTTCACCGGGAATGTAAAGGTCAAAGGGTTTAGCTAAATTAGGGAGTTCCAGGGCAAGGGTCTGAATTGACTGCTCTTTCCATTCTTGAAAGGCCACTTCTGGATTCTATTCAAAAGGATCATCATCTTTTCCTTTCAGTGTTTCATATAGAGGCCCAGCTAGTAGACTGTAGTTAGGGATCCAGAAGCAGCAAACCCTGGCCTCCCCAGGAACCCCTAAGCTGTCTTCTAGTTTTAGAAAGGGGTAAGGCTGAAAATGGTTTCTTCCCTTTCCTGGGATGGGCTTCTCTGACCTTCTGTGAGAATGAAGTCCAGGCAGGTCACCGCAGTCTGTGATATTTGAGCTTTTTCTTGGACAACTTCTATCCTTTATTGGCTTGGTAGTTCAGAGGCCTCCTTAGTAGGGCTGGTGATCAGAATGTCGTCTGCATATTGAAGGAGGGTTTCCTTTTCCAGAGGTAGAACTTTTAGGTCTTTAGCTAAGCTTTCCCCAAAGATGGTGTGGGAATTTTTGCACCCTTGGGGCCAGACGGCCCGGAAGTATTGTTTTAGTTGTATGTTGAGTCCTGCCACTCACAAGCCAAAATTTCTTGTGACTCTGGGACTAATGGAATACAAAAGAAGGCATCATTGAAGACTAATACAGAATACCATGTCCTGGTGGTTGGTAGAATGACCAGCAGGGTGTAGGAATTAGGAGCAACTGGAGGTATATCCTCGGTGGCTTCACTGACTGTCCTGACATCCTTTACCAGGTCCCCAGCAGCCCATGGGGCTCTCGTGGTCAGACCAATCCCAGAATATGGAGCTCACCTGGGCAGGTACCCCACCCCCACCCCAGCCCACGGGGCTCTCGTGGTCAGGCCCCTCCAGGATACAGAGCTACCCTTGCAGGTACCGTGGCAGGGCTGGGCACACAGGAACCGTGCACATAGCCCTCATTGCAGAGCACCCCCAGCTCACCTGTCGCTCAGAGCTGACACAGAGCACCTCAGAGCAGGACTTGAACTAACAAACAGCAGCTGCGACAGGTCTGTGACCCTGGGCATCACTCCGTGAGGCCTCCCTCCACCTGGTCTTCCAGAGACTTCCACTGCACCCGGGGCACCAGGCCTCTGTCTCCAACCACCACCCACCCCTCCTCTCCCTGACTCCTGGGTTCCTCTCATTAGGAGAGGGTTTTCTTGAAGTTGTCTCCCACTCATGGGCCAGATAAAATGATTAGAAAACAAGCCAAAGCTGCAGCCCCTTGTCTATCCTGACTCTCAGGAGCCCACACCTGTTCCTTGGACCTGGCCGGTTCAGCAAGTTCCATTTTCTGCAACTGTGAGCCCCTGAGGGGTGATGATTGGCTGACCTGGGCAGCCTTACCGTGCCGGCCAGCCCTCCCCAGGTGTGCTTGGGTTGAGATCAATATAAATACCACTCCAGGCAGCAAGAGCCCCTGCAGCCGTGCCTGACGCCATTTTCTCTGCCCTGTCAGCAGTCTCGGGGCTGGGCTGGTGGGAGGGAGTGAGAGGCCACGGCTTTGTGGGTGGCCCAGTGTGAGTGGGGCTCTGCTGGACTTTCTGCAGCAGTTGCCAGGCTGCCACCTGCTAAAGAAGAGGATGTGTCACCCATACCTGCTGCTGGAATTTCTCCCTGGGCAGAGGTGAGGAAGGAAAAAAGCAGTGGGGGCAGGGACAGGACGGGTATCTCAGGCAGGGAAATGGAAATCTTCCAGAAGAGCACCCAGGGCCAGGACCATCCTGGCTGGCCTGCAGGCACCAAGTCGGCCGGCATGCTGTCACTCGTGTGGCTCTATGGCCCTTCCTCTAGGCTTTCAAGTCCTTGTATATATTCAGGTGTTTTACCTGGGACGGGTGGGAATAGTTCAGCAGCAACTGGCCTGGGGCTCAGCTCACGTTTACTCACAGATGCCTCGGCACGGTGCCCCAGCTTTGCAATGAGGACGCTTGTTGCGTGGGGGCTGCTGGCTGAATGGGAGACGATTCCCCACCACTGACCAACTTCAGAATTGTTTACAACTGGAGCAAGTGCCCTGATACGGTTTTCCTCTGTGTAACTGGTGGGTTCTGTGTTTTTTTTCTCTTTTTCGTTTTTGGTTCAAGGTAGATTTTATTCCTCTTTTTTGTATTTACAGATATAAGCATGGAAATAATTTATTCATATAAATACATGTATGTGCAGGGAATAATTGTTTTTTCTGTTTTATTTTTTAAATTTTATTTCTTTTTAATTTTGAATTTTATTTTATATTTTTATACAGCAGGTTCTTATTGGTTATCTATTTTATACATATAAATGTATACATGCCAATCCCAGTCTCTCAACTCCTCCCACCACCACCCCCCAACAGCTTTCCCCCCTTGTTGTCCATACGTTTGTTGTCTACATCTGTTGCTCTATTTATGCCTTGCAAAATGGTTAATCTGTACAGTTTTTCTAGGTTCCACATATATGCATGAATATACAAGATTTGTTTTTCTCTTTCTGACTTACTTCACTCTGTATGACAGTCTCTAGATCCATCGACGTCTCTACAAATGACCCAATTTCATTCCTTTTCATGGCTTAGTAATATTCCATTTTATATATGTACCACAGCTTTATGCATTCGTCTGTCTGTGGGCATTTAGGTTGCTTCCATTACCTCGATATTGTAAATAGTGATGCACTGAACATTGCGGTGAATGACTCTTTTTGATTTATGGTTTTGTCTGGGTATATGTCCAGTACTGGGATTGCTGTATCATATGGTAATTCTATTGTTAGTTTCTTAAGAAATTCCATATTGTTCTCCATAATGACTGTATCAATTTATATTCCCAACAATAGTGGGAGAGGGTTCCTTTTCTCCACACCCTTTCCAGCATTTTTTGTTTGTAGATTTTCAATGATGCCTATTCTACCAGGTGTGAGGTGATACCTCATTGTTGAATCCATTTCGTTGAGCAAGGGGTAGCTCTTGTCTATAACATATTTGGCTTATGGAACGGTATCTGTGCTAATTTCAAACTCTGCTTTTATGCAGCACCCCAACTCACCTTCCCCCTTAAGCAGGCATAAGTTGGTTTTCCAAACTTGAGACCCTGTTCTGTTTTGTAATTCAGTTCATGTGTAGCCAAGTTCACATTCCGTGTATTAGTGATACCTTATGATGTTTCTTTTTCTGTGTGACTTATTTCACTTAGAATCATCGTGCCTCAATCCACTCATTATGCTGGTACGGGCCTGGTGACATAGATTTCATTGCTGAGTGGTATTCTGTTGTACATAAGTACCGCAACTTCTTTATCCATTATTTGCTCTCTGGGATATTTAACTTGTGCCGTAGAAGAGATTCCTGTAAAAAGAGCCATCCCAAACTTTGGGGTGGCTGTGTCTTTTTGATTTTAATTTCCCTAAGCTATAGGACCATAAGTGGAAGTGCCCTAGGCTCTGTTGCTTTGTTTTTTAGATGTTTCAGGAAACACCATACTCTTCTCCAGAGTGGCTGTTGGCAATTTACATCCCGCCCATCAGCATAAGAAGGCTCCCAGTTCTCCATGGCCTGTCATGCCTTTATGGATTTTACACTTTTTTCAGATGGCCGTTTTGACCAGGTGGAAGTGAGACTTCATTGTAGTGCAAATTTCCTTTGCAAGCTTGCTTGGTTGGCCAAAAAGTGCGTATGCGTTTTTTCCTGAATATATTCAGGAAAAAACACATACGCCCTTTTTGGGCAAGTGCATCATTGTCGAGTTTCTGACTCTCTTCATATGTTTTCAGTGCAATTCCAGTCTACCTCCTGAAATCGGTTTCCTGCAATTCTGCCTTGCTTTCAATGCCTCTTCATAGCCTTACCTCAATATATTTTTTAAAAATAGTTGGCCTTTATAACTCTGCAGGTTTTTGAATTGCAGTGGCCCTTAGCTCCATTTTTTAGCTCTTATTTTTGTGGTCTTGCCCCGTAACCACAGGATTCCTTGAAGCCCTATTTTTCTTCTGGGGCACCTTGCTGTCCCTTTGGTTAATTCTTCTTACTGATGTGATATTAGAGTGACATGTGCCCATTGAAACCGCTACAGCTAGTTTCTCACTGGTTCCCCCTATTCCCATTCATCCTCTGCACTAACTGCAGACTGTGCGATACCAGAACTTAAAGGCATTGACTCCATGTGGGGATGTTGTTAGTAAAGCGGCTGGAATGTCGATCCGGAGCCCCAGGAGAGGAAAAATGAGGTGCGTTTTAGAAACCTTTCCCGATCATATGGTATACCAGTCGCTGGGTTTCCCAAGCATGGTTTAGCTGTAGGAAGATTCCCTTCAACCTGGAGTGTTGGGACCCTTGGACTGAGTAGCATGAAGTATTGCATTAAACTTTCGGCAGTTGCTCACCAAAGCTCACCAATCCTGTCAGCCCCAAGTGTCCAGCCTTATGTCTTATCCAGCTGTGGGTTTATATGTGGTCAATCCAGGTTGCATCACAGCCCCTGAGCGAATTTTGTAAGAATTTTTCTCTCTTTCATTGTTTCAGCGTTTTGTTTTTAAAATTTATTTCTATAATGGGGTTTAGCTCATTTTCACTGCTGTGTTTGTGCCGCTCTGCACACACTTGATTCCCTTATGGAGATATATCAATACATGGGTTTTAAGATTCTTATTCCTCAGATATATTTCTCTGCGGTGTATAGGGTGTGTTGAGGCCAGTTCATTGAGCAAGGTGTAGATCTTGTCTAATACCTATTTGGTTTATTGAACGGTATCTGTGCTAATTTCAAACTCTGGTTTTATGCATCACCCCACCTCTCCTTTCCCCTTAAGCTGACATAAGTGTGTTTTCTAAATGTGAGACACTGTTCTGTTCTGTAATTCATTTCTTGTGCAGCCATATTTACCCTCCCTCTATAAGTGATATCTTATGATATGTTTCTTTTTCTGTTTGACTTATTTCAAGTAGTATTATCGGACCTAAATCCACTCTTTATCCTTCTACTAGCCTTATTACATTGATTTCATGGTGAAGAGATATTCCATTGTACATAAGTACCACATCTTCTTTATCCATTGTTCTCTTTCCTGGGATATTTAAGGTGTACTGAAGTTGAGGTTCTTGTAAACAGAGTAGCCCTAAACTGTGGTGTGCTTGTGTCTTGTTGATTTTTAGACTTCCCTAGATATACTCCCATGATTGGAAGTGTCCTATGCTCTGTAGCTCTGTTTTTTAGATGATTTAGGAACCACCATACACTTCTCCAGAGTGGCTCTCGGCAGTTCACACACTGCCCATCAGCGTATAAAGGCTCCCTGTTCTCCATGGCCTGTCCTGCATTTCTGGTTTTTACAATTTTTTAGGATGGCCCTTTTGACCGGTGGGAAGTGAGACTTCTTTGTTGTGCACATTTGCATTGCTTGCTTGCTTTGTTGCCCATAAAGTGCGTATGCGTTTTTTCCTGGATGTAATCAGGAAAAAACGCATACGCCCTTTTGGGCCAACTGCATCATTGTCGAAATTCTGCCGCTTTTCATGTGCATTAAAGACGAGTCCAATCTATCTCTTGAAATCTGTTTCTTGCAATTCTGTCTTGCATTCAGATCCTCTTCTTTGCCTTACCTCAACATATTTTTGGACGTTAGTTTTCATTTATAACTCTGCAGGTTTGTGAATTGCAGTGACCCTGAGCTCCATTTTTTAAGTTGCTCTTTTGTGAGCTGGCCTCAAACCCGCAGGATTGCTTCAGGCCCTATTTTGGCTCCGGCGAGGCAGGCTGAGCCTTTCTTTAATTCTTATTCTTAATGGGAAATTAGAGTGATATGTGCCCGTCCAAACCCCTACAACTCTTCTCTCATTGGTTCCCCCTCTTCCCGTTCATCCTCCTCACAATTTGCAAAATGTGTGAAACAGAAGTTTAAATGTGCTGATTCTCCAAGTGGGGAGATTCTAAGTAGCGTGGCTGGAATGGTGAACAGGAGCACCAGGAGAGGATAAATGAGGTGCATTTTAGACACATCTCCCGATCACATGGTGTACAGTCCTCTGGGTTTTCCATGCATGTTTTAGCTGTAGGAAGATCCCTTGAACCTGCAGATTTGGGACCCATTGAATGGGTACCAGGTAGTATTACTTTAAAGGGTGTGCATTTCCTCACCCAACCTCACATTTCTCTTAGCGCAAACAGTTTCCAGCCTTATGTCTCATCCTGCTGTGGGTCTAGATGTGTTCAATCCATGTTGCATCACCGTCACTGAGGAAAAGTTGTAAGAGGTTTTCTCTGTCTCTCTGTCATTTATTTTTTTCAATTTATTACTATATTGGTTACAGCTGATTTTCAAAGCTCTGTTTCTTGCTGCTGTACATCCACTTGATTCACGTACAGAGAGACATCAATAAATTCTTTTTCAGATTCTTACCAGTCGTATATATTCTTTTCCGGTGACTTGAGTGTGCTGAGTGCAGTTCTTTTAGCTACCGTGTAGGCCTTGTTGATTATCAGTTTGGTATTTGGAATGGTATCTTTGCTAATTTCAACCTCCTGGATGATGCCTCACCCCTCCCCACCTTTCCCGTTTAGCAGCCTTATGCGTGTTTTCTACATATTTGACTATGTTTTTGTTTTGTAATTTATTTCATGTGTAGCCATTTTGGATTCCACCTTTAAGTGATATCTTATGATATGTGTCTTTTTCTTTTTGAATTCTGTCACTTAGAATGATCATACGTAACTCCTCCAGATTTGTTACAACTGGCCATATTTCATTGATTTCCAGGCTGAATAATATTCCACTCTACCTAAGTACCACATCTCTATCCATTTTTTCCCTCCAGAGACATTTAAGTTATATCCTAGTCGAGGATCTTTTAAACAGAGAGGGGGTAAACATTGGGGTGCCTGTGTCCTCTCGATTTTTGTTTTTCCCAAGATATACGCCCATGAGTGCAAGTGCCCTATGCTCTGTAGCTCATTTTTTAGATGCTTTAGTAAACACAATACACTTCTCCAGAATGGCCGTTGGCAATATACATTTCCACTATAAGTCTCACAGGGCTCCCTCTTCTCGTTGCCCTGTCCTGCATTTCTGTTGTTTACGCTTTATGAGGATGGCTCTTCTGACTGATGCGAAGTGATATCTTTTGTAGTATTGACTTCCAGTGCCCACCTGTTTGGTTGGCTAAAAAAGTGTATGCCCTTTTCTTGAATATATACAGAAAAGAACGCATACACCCTTTTTGGCCAACTGCAATGTTGGCAATGTTCAGCTCCTTTTCTTGTGCTTAATGGCGAGTCCTTTCTACCTCCTCAAATCCCTTTCCTGCCATTCTCCCTTGCTTACAAGTCCTTTTCTCTGACTTTCCTCAAGACATTTTTCAGTGATGGATATTTTCAACTCTGCAGTTTTGTGAATTTTACTGCCCCTGAGTTCCATTGTTCAACTCGTGTTTATGGGAACTGGCCACAAAGCAGCGGGATTTCCTCAAGCCCTATACTGTTTCCATGGGCAACCCTAGCTTTTGGTCAATTCATCTTCCTGATTGGAAATTAGAGTGACATGTGCCTGTCTGAACACCTAGGACTTGTCTCTCATTGTTCCTCATCCTTCCGCTTCATCCTCTGGACAAATTCCAAACTGTACGCAACAGGATGTTGACAGTGCTGACATCTCCAAGTGGGGAGACTGTTAGTAAAGACGCTGGAGGGGTGAACCCGAGCACCAGGAGATGAGGAGATGAGATGCCTTTTCCAAACTCTTCCCGATCAGACGGTATACCATCCTCTGGGTGTGACAGACATGTTTTAGCAGTAGGAAGAGTCCCATTCATGTAAGGAGAACACCAGGGCTTTTTCAAAATCAGTGTCTCCCCGAAACCCAAACTGGGGAATTTTTTAAGCTACAGCTACACATATGTTCATTAAGGGCCTTGGGAAATAGGCAGAGTCCAAACTTTAGATGATTGAAGTCTTCAGGGTCAGAAGCACTCACCACCAGCTTCCCTTAGGCTACACTTTAACTGTCATTGATACATGATGTCAATAAAAATATCTATTCTTTTTCAGATTATTTCCCCTTATAGGTTATTGCAAAATGTTGAGTGTAGTTCCCTGTGCTATACAGTAGTTCCTTGTTGATGATCTATTTTATACATAGCAGTGTGTATGTGTTCATTCCAAACTGTTAATTTATCCCTCCTCCCACCTTTCCCCTTTGGTAATAATAAATTATAAGATTTTATACTTCTCAGAAATGGGGGAGCTGAAAGAGAGGTATCATTTTCAATGGAAAAGCATTTAAAACAAGATTGAAGGTTTAACCAAGATTATTAGCTGTACATCCTTGGAAAGAAATCACTTCGTTTCTCTAATATTGACCTGACAAATAAGACAAACCTTTTCACTGAACTTGCTTATAAAAAGTGATGGAAATATCAAATGGAAGTGTTAAAAACATCTTATTTTACCCGAGCCTTATACACTGTTCTATGTTAACTACAGTTTGGCTCACACATCTGTTCATTGAGGTTACAATAGTCTCAATTTCTGTTACTGATCCTCCAGAGTGGACCCCAACAAGTGTCCCCCTGCCCAGTGTCATTGGGGCCAACAGATCGAGACTGAGTTTGGTTCACAAGCAAAGGAAACTTTATATTTTGATCAGAGAATGGAGAGGTGAGAGCATGCACTACCCCGTGGGCTGTGGGCTGGGCTGCTGTGTAGAGATCCTGTCAGAGTCAGTGGGAGGGAGGGAGGTGGCGGAGCTCTCGAGGGCCGGGTTGGCTGTAGCTCAGGCTCTATATCGTGGAGTCTGCACTGGGCCCCAGGAGCTGAGGTGTCGACCCAGCCATTCTGCACTAGGAAATCTGGTCTGAAGTGCCGGGTGTGGAACCTCTGCATGCGGGACCCTAGGAGCACGTGAAATTAGACAAAGCACAAAGGATAAAAAAGGTTAGACTTGACTTTATTGCCCAGATTCTATTTTTATCTCCCAGGGATTTTTAATGGGCTTTGCTGGGGACAAACCCCTCCTCTGCCTTTTGTCCCGTTCCTCATTCTTGGAGTGCTGAGGGTGCAGACCCTTCTTCTGTAACTGCTGAGTGCTGAGTTGGGAGCCCTCATACCCTGGGGCGAGGGTCAGAGCTTCTCCCCAGCAGCCTCCCGGTGACATTGATTGTCCCCAGGACCCCTGCCTCCCTGCTCGTCCACCTGAGCACCAGCATTGGAAGTGTTATAGATTCTAATGACCTTTAAGGGTCCAGGAAAGAGATGTGCAGAGACGCTGTGGGGGCCGGTTTCACCCCGCCCCACATTTGTTCGGCCACCTTAGGCTGACCGTCTCTGCCAGCCTAGATGCTCTGACCAGTAGTCTGCGCTTTCTTCAGTTAGGCCCCTGAATTAACGTACAAACAGCACCAGGTGTCAGAGCCCTGCCCGCTCAACTCCCAGACAGTCCAGGGTCAGTGGTGATCAAGGACCATGATGGCTACTGAGTCAACAGCCTTTTGAAGTAAACAGGAGTCCAGCCGGTCTTATTGGCCACCATCATCACGGTGTCTGTAGGCTTTTCTATGGTGACAGTGTGGTATACTGTTCCCCCACCAAGATTATTAGCTCCCCTCTGGGTGCAGTAAGTCCTGCAAGCAGTAGTCTACTCTTTTGGGACACACTCTTGTTGTTTTATGAGAGAAACTCCAGGTCAAGTGATGTTCACACGAGTCGTCATGGTGCCCTGTTGCCCCCGGTTATCTCTCTGGATGTTGGAGTTGGAGGGCCTCCTCACTCGAGGTCAGTGTGCCCACGGAGCGAACCCTGCAACTTCAGGGCATGGTTGGTGGTTAGGATCACCACGTGGGGTCCTTTTCCCTTAGGAGGGAGGTGGCCTTTTGGGCTGCTGATTTCCAGGTTTTTAGATACCGCCAGTATCTTGGCCAGATGTGGCAGTGGGCCAAGCCCCTTAGTGACCGTAGTTTATCCTACCTGGATGGCATTCTTGCATTGTTCCATTTCAAGTGGTCCCAGTTTTTGCACTAATTCTCCAATGGCGATTCACCTTTCACCGGGAATGTAAAGGTCAAAGGGTTTAGCTAAATTAGGGAGTTCCAGGGCAAGGGTCTGAATTGACTGCTCTTTCCATTCTTGAAAGGCCACTTCTGGATTCTATTCAAAAGGATCATCATCTTTTCCTTTCAGTGTTTCATATAGAGGCCCAGCTAGTAGACTGTAGTTAGGGATCCAGAAGCAGCAAACCCTGGCCTCCCCAGGAACCCCTAAGCTGTCTTCTAGTTTTAGAAAGGGGTAAGGCTGAAAATGGTTTCTTCCCTTTCCTGGGATGGGCTTCTCTGACCTTCTGTGAGAATGAAGTCCAGGCAGGTCACCGCAGTCTGTGATATTTGAGCTTTTTCTTGGACAACTTCTATCCTTTATTGGCTTGGTAGTTCAGAGGCCTCCTTAGTAGGGCTGGTGATCAGAATGTCGTCTGCATATTGAAGGAGGGTTTCCTTTTCCAGAGGTAGAACTTTTAGGTCTTTAGCTAAGCTTTCCCCAAAGATGGTGTGGGAATTTTTGCACCCTTGGGGCCAGACGGCCCGGAAGTATTGTTTTAGTTGTATGTTGAGTCCTGCCACTCACAAGCCAAAATTTCTTGTGACTCTGGGACTAATGGAATACAAAAGAAGGCATCATTGAAGACTAATACAGAATACCATGTCCTGGTGGTTGGTAGAATGACCAGCAGGGTGTAGGAATTAGGAGCAACTGGAGGTATATCCTCGGTGGCTTCACTGACTGTCCTGACATCCTTTACCAGGTCCCCAGCAGCCCATGGGGCTCTCGTGGTCAGACCAATCCCAGAATATGGAGCTCACCTGGGCAGGTACCCCACCCCCACCCCAGCCCACGGGGCTCTCGTGGTCAGGCCCCTCCAGGATACAGAGCTACCCTTGCAGGTACCGTGGCAGGGCTGGGCACACAGGAACCGTGCACATAGCCCTCATTGCAGAGCACCCCCAGCTCACCTGTCGCTCAGAGCTGACACAGAGCACCTCAGAGCAGGACTTGAACTAACAAACAGCAGCTGCGACAGGTCTGTGACCCTGGGCATCACTCCGTGAGGCCTCCCTCCACCTGGTCTTCCAGAGACTTCCACTGCACCCGGGGCACCAGGCCTCTGTCTCCAACCACCACCCACCCCTCCTCTCCCTGACTCCTGGGTTCCTCTCATTAGGAGAGGGTTTTCTTGAAGTTGTCTCCCACTCATGGGCCAGATAAAATGATTAGAAAACAAGCCAAAGCTGCAGCCCCTTGTCTATCCTGACTCTCAGGAGCCCACACCTGTTCCTTGGACCTGGCCGGTTCAGCAAGTTCCATTTTCTGCAACTGTGAGCCCCTGAGGGGTGATGATTGGCTGACCTGGGCAGCCTTACCGTGCCGGCCAGCCCTCCCCAGGTGTGCTTGGGTTGAGATCAATATAAATACCACTCCAGGCAGCAAGAGCCCCTGCAGCCGTGCCTGACGCCATTTTCTCTGCCCTGTCAGCAGTCTCGGGGCTGGGCTGGTGGGAGGGAGTGAGAGGCCACGGCTTTGTGGGTGGCCCAGTGTGAGTGGGGCTCTGCTGGACTTTCTGCAGCAGTTGCCAGGCTGCCACCTGCTAAAGAAGAGGATGTGTCACCCATACCTGCTGCTGGAATTTCTCCCTGGGCAGAGGTGAGGAAGGAAAAAAGCAGTGGGGGCAGGGACAGGACGGGTATCTCAGGCAGGGAAATGGAAATCTTCCAGAAGAGCACCCAGGGCCAGGACCATCCTGGCTGGCCTGCAGGCACCAAGTCGGCCGGCATGCTGTCACTCGTGTGGCTCTATGGCCCTTCCTCTAGGCTTTCAAGTCCTTGTATATATTCAGGTGTTTTACCTGGGACGGGTGGGAATAGTTCAGCAGCAACTGGCCTGGGGCTCAGCTCACGTTTACTCACAGATGCCTCGGCACGGTGCCCCAGCTTTGCAATGAGGACGCTTGTTGCGTGGGGGCTGCTGGCTGAATGGGAGACGATTCCCCACCACTGACCAACTTCAGAATTGTTTACAACTGGAGCAAGTGCCCTGATACGGTTTTCCTCTGTGTAACTGGTGGGTTCTGTGTTTTTTTTCTCTTTTTCGTTTTTGGTTCAAGGTAGATTTTATTCCTCTTTTTTGTATTTACAGATATAAGCATGGAAATAATTTATTCATATAAATACATGTATGTGCAGGGAATAATTGTTTTTTCTGTTTTATTTTTTAAATTTTATTTCTTTTTAATTTTGAATTTTATTTTATATTTTTATACAGCAGGTTCTTATTGGTTATCTATTTTATACATATAAATGTATACATGCCAATCCCAGTCTCTCAACTCCTCCCACCACCACCCCCCAACAGCTTTCCCCCCTTGTTGTCCATACGTTTGTTGTCTACATCTGTTGCTCTATTTATGCCTTGCAAAATGGTTAATCTGTACAGTTTTTCTAGGTTCCACATATATGCATGAATATACAAGATTTGTTTTTCTCTTTCTGACTTACTTCACTCTGTATGACAGTCTCTAGATCCATCGACGTCTCTACAAATGACCCAATTTCATTCCTTTTCATGGCTTAGTAATATTCCATTTTATATATGTACCACAGCTTTATGCATTCGTCTGTCTGTGGGCATTTAGGTTGCTTCCATTACCTCGATATTGTAAATAGTGATGCACTGAACATTGCGGTGAATGACTCTTTTTGATTTATGGTTTTGTCTGGGTATATGTCCAGTACTGGGATTGCTGTATCATATGGTAATTCTATTGTTAGTTTCTTAAGAAATTCCATATTGTTCTCCATAATGACTGTATCAATTTATATTCCCAACAATAGTGGGAGAGGGTTCCTTTTCTCCACACCCTTTCCAGCATTTTTTGTTTGTAGATTTTCAATGATGCCTATTCTACCAGGTGTGAGGTGATACCTCATTGTTGAATCCATTTCGTTGAGCAAGGGGTAGCTCTTGTCTATAACATATTTGGCTTATGGAACGGTATCTGTGCTAATTTCAAACTCTGCTTTTATGCAGCACCCCAACTCACCTTCCCCCTTAAGCAGGCATAAGTTGGTTTTCCAAACTTGAGACCCTGTTCTGTTTTGTAATTCAGTTCATGTGTAGCCAAGTTCACATTCCGTGTATTAGTGATACCTTATGATGTTTCTTTTTCTGTGTGACTTATTTCACTTAGAATCATCGTGCCTCAATCCACTCATTATGCTGGTACGGGCCTGGTGACATAGATTTCATTGCTGAGTGGTATTCTGTTGTACATAAGTACCGCAACTTCTTTATCCATTATTTGCTCTCTGGGATATTTAACTTGTGCCGTAGAAGAGATTCCTGTAAAAAGAGCCATCCCAAATTTTGGGGTTGCTGTGTCTTTTTGATATTAATTTCCCTAAGCTATAGAACCATAAGTGGAAGTGCCCTAGGCTCTGTTGCTTTGTTTTTTAGATGTTTCAGGAAACACCATACACTTGTCCCGAGTGTCTGTTGGCAATTTACATCCCGCCCATCAGCATAACAAGGCTCCCAGTTCTCCATGGCCTGTCCTGCCTTTCTGGATTTTACACTTTATTCTGATGGCCCTTTTGACCGGGGGGAAGTGAGACTTCATTGTAGTGCAGATTTCCTTTGCAAGCTTACTTGGTTGGCCAAAAAGGGCGTATGCGTTTTTTCCTGAATATATTCAGGAAAAAACGGATACGCCCTTTTGGCAAAGTGCATCATTGTGGACGTTCTGCCTCTTTTCCTACACTTTCAATGCAATTCCAGTCTACCTCCTGAAATCGGTTTCCTGCAATTCTGCCCCGCTTTCAAGTCCTCTTGGCAGCCTTATTTCAGTCTATTTTTGGACGATAGCTGTCATTTATAACTCTGCAGGTTTGTGAATTACAGAGCCACTGAGCTCCTTTCTTCAACTCACTTTCTTGTGACCTGGCCGCAACTCCGCAGGATGGCTTCAGGCCCTAATCTGGTTCCGGCACGGCACGCTGAGCCTTTGGTTAATTCCTCTTCCTGGTGGGAAATGAGAGTTAAATTTGCCCGTTCAGACACCTCCAGCTAGTCTCTCATTGGTTCTCCCTATTCCTGTTCATCTTCCGCAGAAATTGCAAACTGGGCCAAACAGGAGGTTAAAGGCACTGACTGTCCAAGTCGGGAGAGTGTTAGTAAAGCGTCTGGAATGTTGCACCCGAGTACCAGGGGAGGAAAACTGAGACATATTTGAACACGGCTCCCGTTCACACGGTTGATCATACTCTGGGTTCCACATGCATGTTTTAGCTGAAGGAAGAATACCTTAAACCTGGAGAGTTGAGACCCGTGTAATGGGTACCATGCAATATGACTTCAAAGGGTCTTCATTTGCTCACCGAACCTCTCCAATCCTATCACTGCTGCGTTTATGCCCCTTTACACACGCTTGATTCTCTTTTGGAGACATAGCAATCCATAGGTTTTAAGATACTTACTAGTCAGGTACATTCTTAGGCGTTTAAAATGGGGTGTTGAGTCCATTTCGTTGAGCAAGGAGTAGCTCTTGTCTATTCCATATGTGGCTTAAGGAACTTTATCTGTGCTCATTTCAATCTCTGGTTTTATGCAGCACCCCAACTCACCTTTACCCTTAAGCAAGCATAGTTGGTTTTCTAAATTTGAGACCCTGTTCTCTTTTGGAATTCAGTTCCTGTGTAGCCAAGTTTACATTCCGTGTATTAGTGATATCTTATGATGTTTCTTTTTCTGTGTGACTTATTTCAGTTAGAATCATCGTACCTGAATCCACGCATTGTGCTGCTACGGGCCTGATGACACAGATTTCATTGCTGAGTGATACTGCATTGTAAGTAAGTACCACAAGTTCTTTATCCATTTTTCACTTTCTGTGATATTGAATTTGTACGGTAAACGAGGTTCTTGTAAACAGAGGCGTCCCAAACTTTGAGGTGGCTGTGTCTTTTTGATTTTAATTTCCCTAAGCTATAGGACCATAAGTGGAAGTGCCCTAGGCTCTGTTGCTTTGTTTTTTAGATGTTTCAGGAAACACCATACACTTCTCCCGAGTGGCTGTTGGCAATTTACATCCCGCCCATCAGCATAACAAGGCTCCCAGTTCTCCATGGCCTCTCCTGCCTTTCTGGATTTTACACTTTTTTCAGATGGCCCTTTTGACCGGGGGGAAGTGAGACTTCATTGTAGTGCAGATTTCCTTTGCAAGCTTGCTTGGTTGGCCAAAAAGGGCGTATGCGTTTTTTCCTGAATATATTCAGGAAAAAACGCATACGCCCTTTTTGGCCAAGTGCATCACTGTGGACGTTCTGCCTCTTTTCCTATGCTTTCAATGTAATTCCAGTCTACCTCCTGAAATCGGTTTCCTGCAATTCTGCCCCGCTTTCAAGTCCTCTTGGCAGCCTTACTTCAGTCTATTTTTGGACGATAGCTGTCATTTATAACTCTGCAGGTTTGTGAATTACAGTGCCCCTGAGCTCCTTTCTTCAACTCGCTTTCTTTTGAGCTGGCTGCAACACCGCAGGATGGCTTCAGGCCCTAATCTGGTTCCGGTACGGCACGCTGAGCCTTTGGTTATTTCCTCTTCCTGGTGGGAAATGAGAGTTAAATTTGCCCGTCCAGACACCTCCAGCTAGCCTCTCATTGATTCTCGCTATTCCTGTTCATCTTCCGCAGAAATTGCAAACTGGGCCAAACAGTAGGTTAAAGGTACTGACTCTCCAAGTGGGGAGAGTGTTAGTAAAGCGTCTGGAATGTTGCACCCGAGTACCAGGGGAGGAAAACTGAGACATATTTGAACACGTCTCCCGATCACATGGTTGATCATACACTGGGTTCCACATGCATGTTTTAGCTGGAGGAAGAATACCTAAAACCTGGGTAGTTGAAACCCGTGGAATGGGTACCATGAAATATGATTTCAAAGGGTCTACATTTGCTCACCGAACCTCCCCAATCCTATCACTGCTGCGTTTATGCCCCTGTACACATGCTTGATTCTCTTTCGGAGACATAGCAATCTATAGGTTTTAAGATACTTACTAGTCAGGTACATTCTGAGGCGCTTAATATGGGGTGTTGAGACCATTTCGTTGAGCAAGGAGTAGCTCTTGTCTATTCCATATTTGGCTTAAGGAACTTTATCTGTGCTCATTTCAATCTCTGGTTTTATGCAGCACCCCAACTCACCTTTCCCCTTAAGCAAACATAAGTTGGTTTTCTAAATTTGAGACCCTGTTCTGTTTTGTAATTCAGTTCCTCTGTAGCCAAGTTTAAATTCCATGTATTAGTGATATTTTTTGATGTTTCTTTTTCTGTGTGACTTATTTCAGTTAGAATCACCATACCCGAGTCCACTCATTATGCTGCTACGCGCCTGGTGACATAGATTTCATTGCTGAGTGATATTGCATTGTACATGAGTACCATAGCTTCTTTATCCATTTTTCACTTTCTGTGATATTGAACTTGTACGGTAAACGAGGTTCTTGTAAACAGAGGCGTCCCAAACTTTGGGGTGGCTGTGTCTTTTTGATTTTAATTTCCCTAAGCTATAGGACCATAAGTGGAAGTGCACTAGGCTCTGTTGCTTTGTTTTTTAGATGTTTCAGGAAACACCATACACTTCTCCGGAGTGGCTGTTGGCAATTTACATCCCGCCCATCAGCATAACAAGGCTCCCAGTTCTCCATGGCCTGTCCTGCCTTTCTGGATTTTACACTTTTTTCAGATGGCCCTTTTGACCGGGGGGAAGTGAGACTTCATTGTAGTGCAGATTTCCTTTGCAAGCTTGCTTGGTTGGCCAAAAAGGGCGTATGCGTTTTTTCCTGAATATATTCAGGAAAAAACGCATACGCCCTTTTTGGCCAAGTGCATCATTGTGGACGTTCTGCCTCTTTTCCTATGCTTTCAATGCAATTCCAGTCTACCTCCTGAAATCGGTTTCCTGCAATTCTGCCCCGCTTTCAAGTCCTCTTGGCAGCCTTACTTCAGTATATTTTTGGACGATAGCTGTCATTTATAACTCTGCAGGTTTGTGAATTACAGTGCCCCTGAGCTCCTTTCTTCAACTCGCTTTCTTGTGAGCTGGCCGCAACACCACAGGATGTCTTCAGGCCCTAATGTGGTTCCGGCATGGCACACTGAGCCTTTGGTTAATTCCTCTTCCTGGTGGGAAATGAGAGTTAAATTTGCCCGTTCAGACACCTCCAGGTAGTCTCTCATTTGTTCTCACTATTCCTGTTCATCTTCCGCAGAAATTGCAAACTGGGGCAAACAGGAGGTTAAAGGCGCTGACTCTCCAAGTGGGGAGAGTGTTAGTAAAGCGTCTGGAATGTTGCACCCGAGTACCAGGGGAGGAAAACTGAGACATATTTGAACACGTCTCCCGTTCACATGGTTGATCATACTTGGGTTCCACAAGCATGTTTTAGCTGAAGGAAGAATACCTTAAACCTGGAGAGTTAAGACCCGTGTAATGGGTACCATGCAATATGACTTCAAAGGGTCTTCATTTGCTCACCGAACCTCTCCAATCCTATCACTGCTGCGTTTATGACCCTGTACACATGCTTGATTCTCTTTCGGAGACATAGCAATCCATAGGTTTTAAGATACTTACTAGTCAGGTACATTGTTAGGCGTTTAATATGCGGTGTTGAGTCCATTTCGTTGAGCAAGGAGTAGCTCTTGTCTATTCCATATTTGGCTTAAGGAACTTTATCTGTGCTCATTTCAATCTCTGGTTTTATGCAGCACCCCAACTCACCTTTCCCCTTAAGCAAGCATAAGTTGGTTTTCTAAATTTGAGTCCCTGTTCTGTTCTGTAATTCAGTTCCTGTGTAGCCAAGTTTACATTCCGTGTATTACTGATATCTTATGATGTTTCTTTTTCTGTGTGACTTATTTCAGTTAGAATCATCATACCTGAATCCACTCATTGTGATGCTAAGGGCCTGATGACATAGATTTCATTGCTGAGTGATATTGCTTTGTAAGTAAATACCACAACTTCTTTATCCATTTTTCACTTTCTGTGATGTTGAACTTGTACTGTAAACGAGGTTCTTGTAAACAGAGGCGTCCCAAACTTTGGGGTGGCTGTGTCTTTTTGATTTTAATTTCCCTAAGCTATAAGACCATAAGTGGCAGTGCCCTAGGCTCTGTTGCTTTGTTTTTTAGATGTTTCAGGAAACACCATACACTTCTCCCGAGTGTCTGTTGGCAATTTACATCCCGCCCATCAGCATAACAAGGCTCCCAGTTCTCCATGGCCTGTCCTGCCTTTCTGGATTTTACACTTTTTTCAGATGGCCCTTTTGACCGGGGGGAAGTGAGACTTCATTGTAGTGCAGATTTCCTTTGCAAGCTTGCTTGGTTGGCCAAAAATGGCGTATGCGTTTTTTCCTGAATATATTCAGGAAAAAACGCATACGCCCTTTTTGGCCAAGTGCATCATTGTGGACGTTCTGCCTCTTTTCCTATGCTTTCAATGCAATTCCAGTCTACCTCCTGAAATCGGTTTCCTGCAATTCTGCCCCGCTTTCAAGTCCTCTTGGCAGCCTTACTTCAGTCTATTTTTGGACGATAGCTGTCATTTATAACTCTGCAGGTTTGTGAATTACAGTGCCCCTGAGCTCCTTTCTTCAACTCGCTTTCTTGTGAGCTGGCCGCAACACCGCAGGATGGCTTCAGGCCCTAATCTGGATCCGGCCCGGCATGCTGAGCCTTTGCTTAATTCCTCTTCCTGGTGGGAAATGAGAGTTAAATTTGCCCGTCCAGACACCTCCAGCTAGCCTCTCATTGGTTCTCGCTATTCCTGTTCATCTTCCGCAGAAATTGCAAACTGGGCCAAACAGGAGGTTAAAGGGACTGACTCTCCAAGTGGGGAGAGTGTTAGTAAAGCGTCTGGAATGTTGCACCCGAGTACCAGGGGAGGAAAACTGAGACATATTTGAACACGTCTCCCGTTCACATGGTTGATCATACTTGGGTTCCACATGCATGTTTTAGCTGAAGGAAGAATACCTTAAACCTGGAGAGTTGAGACCCGTGTAATGGGTACCATGCAATATGACTTCAAAGGGTCTTCATTTGCTCACCGAACCTCTCCAATCCTATCACTGCAGCGTTTATGCCCCTGAACACATGCTTGATTCTCTTTCGGAGACCTAGCAATCCATAGGTTTTAAGATACTTACTAGTCAGGCACATTCTTAGGCGTTTAATATGGGGTGTTGAGTCCATTTCGTTGAGCAAGGAGTAGCTCTTGTCTATTCCATATTTGGCTTAAGGAACTTTATCTGTGCTCATTTCAATCTCTGGTTTTATGCAGCACCCCAACTCACCTTTACCCTTAAGCAAGCATAAGTTGTTTTTCTAAATTTGTGACCCAGTTCTGTTCTGTAATTCAGTTCCTGTGTAGCCAAGTTTACATTCCGTGTATTACTGATATCTTATGATGTTTCTTTTTCTGTGTGACTTATTTCAGTTAGAATCATCATACCTGAATCCACTCATTGTGCTGCTAAGGGCCTGATGACATAGATTTCATTGCTGAGTGATATTGCTTTGTAAGTGAATACCACAACTTCTTTATCCATTTTTCACTTTCTGCGATGTTGAACTTGTACTGTAAACGAGGTTCTTGTAAACAGAGCCGTTCCAAACTTTGGAGTGGCTGTGTCTTTTTGATTTTAATTTCCCTAAGCTATAGGACCATAAGTGGAAGTGCCCTAGGTTCTGTTGCTTTGTTTTTTAGATGTTTCAGGAAACACCATACACTTCTCCCGAGTGGTTGTTGGCAATTTACATCCTGCCCATCAGCATAACAAGGCTCCCAGTTCTCCATGGCCTGTCCTGCCTTTCTGGATTTTACACTTTTTTCAGATGGCCCTTTTGACCGGGGGGAAGTGAGACTTCATTGTAGTGCAGATTTCCTTTGCAAGCTTGCTTGGTTGGCCAAAAAGGGCGTATGCGTTTTTTCCTGAATATATTCAGGAAAAAACGCATACGCCCTTTTTGGCCAAGTGCATCATTGTGGACGTTCTGCCTCTTTTCCTATGCTTTCAATGCAATTCCAGTCTACCTCCTGAAATCGGTTTCCTGCAATTCTGCCCCGCTTTCAAGTCCTCTTGGCAGCCTTACTTCAGTCTATTTTTGGACGATAGCTGTCATTTATAACTCTGCAGGTTTGTGAATTACAGTGCCCCTGAGCTCCTTTCTTCAACTTGCTTTCTTGTGACCTGGCCGCAACACCGCAGGATGGCTTCAGGCCCTAATCTGGTTCCGGCACGGCACGCTGAGCCTTTGGTTATTTCCTCTTCCTGGTGGGAAATGAGAGTTAAATTTGCCCGTCCAAACACCTCCAGCTAGTCTCTCATTGGTTCTCGCTATTCCTGTTCATCTTCCGCAGAAATTGCAAACTGGGCCAAACAGGAGGTTAAAGGCGCTGACTCTCCAAGTGGGGAGAGTGTTAGTAAAGCGTCTGGAATGTTGCACCCGAGTACCAGGGGAGGAAAACTGAGACATATTTGAACACGTCTCCCGATCACATGGTTGATCATACTCTAGGTACCACATGCATGTTTTAGCTGAAGGAAGAATACCTTAAACCTGGGTAGTTGAAACCCGTGGAATGGGTACCATGCAATATGACTTCAAAGGGTCTTCATTTGCTCACCGAACCTCTCCAATCCTATCACTGCTGCGTTTATGCCCCTGTACACATGCTTGATTCTCTTTCGGAGACATAGCAATCCATAGGTTTTAAGATACTTACAAGTCAGGTACATTCTTAGGCGTTTAATATGCGGTGTTGAGTCCATTTCGTTGAGCAAGGAGTAGCTCTTGTCTATTGCATATTTGGCTTAAGGAACTTTATCTGTGTTCATTTCAATCTCTGGTTTTATGCAGTACCCCAACTCACCTTTACCCTTAAGCAAGCATAAGTTGTTTTCTAAATTTGTGACCCAGTTCTGTTCTGTAATTCAGTTCCTGTGTAGCCAAGTTTCCATTCCATGTATTACTGATATCTTATGATGTTTCTTTTTCTGTGTGACTTATTTCAGTTAGAATCATCATACCTGAATCCACTCATTGTGCTGCTAAGGGCCTGATGACATAGATTTCATTGCTGAGTGATATTGCTTTGTAAGTGAATACCACAACTTCTTTATCCATTTTTCACTTTCTGCGATGTTGAACTTGTACTGTAAACGAGGTTCTTGTAAACAGAGCCGTTCCAAACTTTGGGGTGGCTGTGTCTTTTTGATTTTAATTTCCCTAAGCTATAGGACCATAAGTGGAAGTGCCCTAGGTTCTGTTGCTTTGTTTTTTAGATGTTTCAGGAAACACCATACACTTCTCCCGAGTGGTTGTTGGCAATTTACATCCCGCCCATCAGCATAACAAGGCTCCCAGTTCTCCATGGCCTGTCCTGCCTTTCTGGATTTTACACTTTTTTCAGATGGCCCTTTTGACCGGGGGGAAGTGAGACTTCATTGTAGTGCAGATTTCCTTTGCAAGCTTGCTTGGTTGGCCAAAAAGGGCGTATGCGTTTTTTCCTGAATATATTCAGGAAAAAACGCATACGCCCTTTTTGGCCAAGTGCATCATTGTGGACGTTCTGCCTCTTTTCCTATGCTTTCAATGCAATTCCAGTCTACCTCCTGAAATCGGTTTCCTGCAATTCTGCCCCGCTTTCAAGTCCTCTTGGCAGCCTTACTTCAGTCTATTTTTGGACGATAGCTGTCATTTATAACTCTGCAGGTTTGTGAATTACAGTGCCCCTGAGCTCCTTTTTTCAACTTGCTTTCTTGTGACCTGGCCGCAACACCGCAGGATGGCTTCAGGCCCTAATCTGGTTCCGGCACGGCACGCTGAGCCTTTGGTTATTTCCTCTTCCTGGTGGGAAATGAGAGTTAAATTTGCCCGTCCAAACACCTCCAGCTAGTCTCTCATTGGTTCTCGCTATTCCTGTTCATCTTCCGCAGAAATTGCAAACTGGGCCAAACAGGCGGTTAAAGGCGCTGACTCTCTAAGTGGGGAGAGTGTTAGTAAAGCGTCTGGAATGTTGCACCCGAGTACCAAGGGAGGAAAACTGAGACATATTTGAACACGTCTCCCGATCACATGGTTGATCATACTCTGGGTTCCACATGCATGTTTTAACTGAAGGAAGAATACCTAAAACCTGGGTAATTGAAACCAGTGGAATGGGTACCATGCAATATGACTTCAAAGGGTCTTCATTTGCTCACCGAACCTCTCCAATCCTATCACTGCTGCGTTTATGCCCCTGTACACATGCTTGATTCTCTTTCGGAGACATAGCAATCCATAGGTTTTAAGATACTTACTAGTCAGGTACATTCTTAGGCGTTTAATATGCGGTGTTGAGTCCATTTCGTTAAGCAAGGAGTGGCTCTTGTCTATTCCATATTTGGCTTAAGGAACTTTATATGTGCTCATTTCAATCTCTGGTTTTATGCAGCAACCGAACTCACCTTTCCCCTTAAGCAAGCATAAGTTGGTTTTCTAAATTTGAGAACCTGTTCTGTTTTGGAATTCAGTTCCTGTGTAGCCAAGTTTACATTCCGTGTATTAGTGATATCTTATGATGTTTCTTTTTCTGTGTGACTTATTTCAGTTAGAATCATCGTATCTGAATCTACTCATTATGCTGCTACGTGCCTGATGACATAGATTTCATTGCTGAGTGATGCTGCATTGTACGTAAGTACCACAAGTTCTTTATCCATTTTTCACTTTCTGCGATGTTGAACTTGTACGGTAAAAGAGGTTCTTGTAAACAGAGCCGTTCCAAACTTTGGGGTGGCTGTGTCTTTTTGATTTTAATTTCCCTAAGCTATAGGACCATAAGTGGAAGTGCCCTAGGCTCTGTTGCTTTGTTTTTTAGATGTTTCAGGAAACACCATACACTTCTCCCGAGTGTCTGTTGGCAATTTACATCCCGCCCATCAGCATAACAAGGCTCCCAGTTCTCAATGGCCTGTTCTGCCTTTCTGGATTTTACACTTTTTTCAGATGGCCCTTTTGACCAGGGGGAAGTGAGACTTCATTGTAGTGCAGATTTCCTTTGCAAGCTTGCTTGGTTGGCCAAAAATGGCATATGCGTTTTTTCCTGAATATATTCAGGAAAAAACGCATACGCCCTTTTTGGCCAAGTGCATTATTGTGGACGTTCTACCTCTTTTCCTATGCTTTCAATGCAATTCCAGTCTACCTCCTGAAATCGGTTTCCTGCAATTCTGCCCCGCTTTCAAGTCCTCTTGGCAGCCTTACTTCAGTCTATTTTTGGACGATAGCTGTCATTTATAACTCTGCAGGTTTGTGAATTACAGTGCCCCTGAGCTCCTTTCTTCAACTCGCTTTCTTTTGAGCTGGCCGCAACACCGCAGGATGGCTTCAGGCCCTAATCTGGTTCCGGCACAGCACGCTGAGCCTTTGGTTAATTCCTCTTCCTGGTGGGAAATGAGAGTTAAATTTGCCCGTCCAGACACCTCCAGCTAGTCTCTCATTGGTTCTCGCTATTCCTGTTCATCTTCCGCAGAAATTGCAAACTGGGCCAAACAGGAGTTTAAAGGGACTGACTCTCCAAGTCGGGAGAGTGTTAGTAAAGCGTCTGGAATGTTGCACCCGAGTACCAGGGGAGGAAAACTGAGACATATTTGAACACGTCTCCCGTTCACATGGTTGATCATACTTGGGTTCCACATGCATGTTTTAGCTGAAGGAAGAATACCTTAAACCTGGAGAGTTAAGACCCGTGTAATGGGTACCATGCAATATGACTTCAAAGGGTCTTCATTTGCTCACCGAACGTCTCCAATCCTATCACTGCTGCGTTTATGCCCCTGTACACATGCTTGATTCTCTTTCGGAGACATAGCAATCCATAGGTTTTAAGATACTTACTAGTCAGGTACATTCTTAGGCGTTTAATATGCGGTGTTGAGTCCATTTCGTTGAGCAAGGAGTAGCTCTTGTCTATTCCATATTTGACTTAAGGAACTTTATCTGTGCTCATTTCAATCTCTGGTTTTATGCAGCACCCCAACTCACCTTTACCCTTAAGCAAGCATAAGTTGGTTTTCTAAATTTGAGTCCCTGTTCTGTTCTGTAATTCAGTTCCTGTGTAGCCAAGTTTACATTCCGTGTATTACTGATATCTTATGATGTTTCTTTTTCTGTGTGACTTATTTCAGTTAGAATCATCATACCTGAATCCACTCATTGTGATGCTAAGGGCCTGATGACATAGATTTCATTGCTGAGTGATATTGCTTTGTAAGTAAATACAAAAACTTCTTTATCCATTTTTCACTTTCTGCGATGTTGAACTTGTACTGTAAACGAGGTTCTTGTAAACAGAGGCGTCCCAAACTTTGGGGTGGCTGTGTCTTTTTGATTTTAATTTCCCTAAGCTATAGGACCATAAGTGGCAGTGCCCTAGGCTCCGTTGCTTTGTTTTTTAGATGTTTCAGGAAACACCATACACTTCTCCCGAGTGGCTGTTGGCAATTTACATCCCGCCCATCAGCATAACAAGGCTCCCAGTTCTCCATGGCCTGTCCTGCCTTTCTGGATTTTACACTTTTTTCAGATGGCCCTTTTGACCGGGGGGAAGTGAGACTTCATTGTAGTGCAGATTTCCTTTGCAAGCTTGCTTGGTTGGCCAAAAAGGGCGTATGCGTTTTTTCCTGAATATATTCAGGAAAAAACGCATACGCCCTTTTTGGCCAAGTGCATCATTGTGGACGTTCTGCCTCTTTTCCTATGCTTTCAATGCAATTCCAGTCTACCTCCTGAAATCGGTTTCCTGCAATTCTGCCCCGCTTTCAAGTCCTCTTGGCAGCCTTACTTCAGTCTATTTTTGGACGATAGCTGTCATTTATAACTCTGCAGGTTTGTGAATTACAGTGCCCCTGAGCTCCTTTCTTCAACTCGCTTTCTTGTGACCTGGCCGCAACACCGCAGGATGGCTTCAGGCCCTAATCTGGTTCCAGCCCGGCATGCTGAGCCTTTGGTTAATTCCTCTTCCTGGTGGGAAATGAGAGTTAAATTTGCCCGTCCAGACACCTCCAGCTAGCCTCTCATTGGTTCTCGCTATTCCTGTTCATCTTCCGCAGAAATTGCAAACTGGGCCAAACAGGAGGTTAAAGGGACTGACTCTCCAAGTGGGGAGAGTGTTAGTAAAGCGTCTGGAATGTTGCACCCGATTACCAGGGGAGGAAAACTGAGACATATTTGAACACGTCTCCCGATCACATGGTTGATCATACTCTAGGTTCCACATGCATGTTTTAGCTGAAGGAAGAATACCTTAAACCTGGGTAGTTGAAACCCGTGGAATGGGTACCATGCAATATGACTTCAAAGGGTCTTCATTTGCTCACCGAACCTCTCCAATCCTATCACTGCTGCGTTTATGCCCCTGTACACATGCTTGATTCTCTTTCGGAGACATAGCAATCTATAGGTTTTAAGATACTTACAAGTCAGGTACATTCTTAGGCGTTTAATATGCGGTGTTGAGTCCATTTCGTTGAGCAAGGAGTAGCTCTTGTCTATTCCATATTTGACTTAAGGAACTTTATCTGTGCTCATTTCAATCTCTGGTTTTATGCAGCACCCCAACTCACCTTTACACTTAAGCAAGCATAAGTTGTTTTTCTAAATTTGTGACCCAGTTCTGTTCTGTAATTCAGTTCCTGTGTAGCCAAGTTTCCATTCCGTGTATTACTGATATCTTATGATGTTTCTTTTTCTGTGTGACTTATTTCAGTTAGAATCATCATACCTGAATCCACTCATTGTGCTGCTAAGGACCTGATGATATAGATTTCATTGCTGAGTGATATTGCTTTGTAAGTGAATACCACAACTTCTTTATCCATTTTTCACTTTCTGCGATGTTGAACTTGTACTGTAAACGAGGTTCTTGTAAACAGAGCCGTTCCAAACTTTGGGGTGGCTGTGTCTTTTTGATTTTAATTTCCCTAAGCTATAGGACCATAAGTGGAAGTGCCCTAGGTTCTGTTGCTTTGTTTTTTAGATGTTTCAGGAAACACCATACACTTCTCCCGAGTGGTTGTTGGCAATTTACATCCCGCCCATCAGCATAACAAGGCTCCCAGTTCTCCATGGCCTGTCCTGCCTTTCTGGATTTTACACTTTTTTCAGATGGCCCTTTTGACCGGGGGGAAGTGAGACTTCATTGTAGTGCAGATTTCCTTTGCAAGCTTGCTTGGTTGGCCAAAAAGGGCGTATGCGTTTTTTCCTGAATATATTCAGGAAAAAACGCATACGCCCTTTTTGGCCAAGTGCATCATTGTGGACGTTCTGCCTCTTTTCCTATGCTTTCAATGCAATTCCAGTCTACCTCCTGAAATCGGTTTCCTGCAATTCTGCCCCGCTTTCAAGTCCTCTTGGCAGCCTTACTTCAGTCTATTTTTGGACGATAGCTGTCATTTATAACTCTGCAGGTTTGTGAATTACAGTGCCCCTGAGCTCCTTTCTTCAACTTGCTTTCTTGTGACCTGGCCGCAACACCGCAGGATGGCTTCAGGCCCTAATCTGGTTCCGGCACGGCATGCTGAGCCTTTGGTTATTTCCTCTTCCTGGTGGGAAATGAGAGTTAAATTTGCCCGTCCAAACACCTCCAGCTAGTCTCTCATTGGTTCTCGCTATTCCTGTTCATCTTCCGCAGAAATTGCAAACTGGGCCAAACAGGAGGTTAAAGGCGCTGACTCTCCAAGTGGGGAGAGTGTTAGTAAAGCGTCTGGAATGTTGCACCCGAGTACCAGGGGAGGAAAACTGAGACATATTTGAACACGTCTCCCGATCACATGGTTGATCATACTCTGGGTTCCACATGCATGTTTTAGATGAAGGAAGAATACCTAAAACCTGGGTAATTGAAACCCGTGGAATGGGTACCATGCAATATGACTTCAAAGGGTCTTCATTTGCTCACCGAACCTCTCCAATCCTATCACTGCTGCGTTTATGCCCCTGTACACATGCTTGATTCTCTTTCGGAGACATAGCAATCCATAGGTTTTAAGATACTTACTAGTCAGGTACATTCTTAGGCGTTTAATATGCGGTGTTGAGTCCATTTCGTTGAGCAAGGAGTGGCTCTTGTCTATTCCATATTTGGCTTAAGGAACTTTATCTGTGCTCATTTCAATCTCTGGTTTTATGCAGCAAACGAACTCACCTTTCCCCTTAAGCAAGCATAAGTTGGTTTTCTAAATTTGAGAACCTGTTCTGTTTTGGAATTCAGTTCCTGTGTAGCCAAGTTTACATTCCGTGTATTAGTGATATCTTATGATGTTTCTTTTTCTGTGTGACTTATTTCAGTTAGAATCATCGTATCTGAATCTACTCATTATGCTGCTACGTGCCTGATGACATAGATTTCATTGCTGAGTGATACTGCATTGTACGTAAGTACCACAAGTTCTTTATCCATTTTTCACTTTCTGCGATGTTGAACTTGTACGGTAAAAGAGGTTCTTGTAAACAGAGCCGTTCCAAACTTTGGGGTGGCTGTGTCTTTTTGATTTTAATTTCCCTAAGCTATAGGACCATAAGTGGAAGTGCCCTAGGCTCTGTTGCTTTGTTTTTTAGATGTTTCAGGAAACACCATACACTTCTCCCGATTGTCTGTTGGCAATTTACATCCCGCCCATCAGCATAACAAGGCTCCCAGTTCTCAATGGCCTGTACTGCCTTTCTGGATTTTACACTTTTTTCAGATGGCCCTTTTGACCAGGGGGAAGTGAGACTTCATTGTAGTGCAGATTTCCTTTGCAAGCTTGCTTGGTTGGCCAAAAATGGCGTATGCGTTTTTTCCTGAATATATTCAGGAAAAAACGCATACGCCCTTTTTGGCCAAGTGCATTATTGTGGACGTTCTGCCTCTTTTCCTATGCTTTCAATGCAATTCCAGTCTACCTCCTGAAATCGGTTTCCTGCAATTCTGCCCCGCTTTCAAGTCCTCTTGGCAGCCTTACTTCAGTCTATTTTTGGACGATAGCTGTCATTTATAACTCTGCAAGTTTGTGAATTACAGTGCCCCTGAGCTCCTTTCTTCAACTCGGTTTCTTTTGAGCTGGCCGCAACACCGCAGGATGGCTTCAGGCCCTAATCTGGTTCCGGCACGGCACGCTGAGCGTTTGGTTAATTCCTCTTCCTGGTGGGAAATGAGAGTTAAATTTGCCCGTCCAGACACCTCCAGCTAGTCTCTCATTGGTTCTCGCTATTCCTGTTCATCTTCCGCAGAAATTGCAAACTGGGCCAAACAGGAGTTTAAAGGGACTGACTCTCCAAGTCGGGAGAGTGTTAGTAAAGCGTCTGGAATGTTGCACCCGAGTACCAGGGGAGGAAAACTGAGACATATTTGAACACGTCTCCCGTTCACATGGTTGATCATACTTGGGTTCCACATGCATGTTTTAGCTGAAGGAAGAATACCTTAAACCTGGAGAGTTAAGACCCGTGTAATGGGTACCATGCAATATGACTTCAAAGGGTCTTCATTTGCTCACCGAACGTCTCCAATCCTATCACTGCTGCGTTTATGCCCCTGTACACATGCTTGATTCTCTTTCGGAGACATAGCAATCCATAGGTTTTAAGATACTTACTAGTCAGGTACATTCTTAGGCGTTTAATATGCGGTGTTGAGTCCATTTCGTTGAGCAAGGAGTAGCTCTTGTCTATTCCATATTTGACTTAAGGAACTTTATCTGTGCTCATTTCAATCTCTGGTTTTATGCAGCACCCCAACTCACCTTTACCCTTAAGCAAGCATAAGTTGGTTTTCTAAATTTGAGACCCTGTTCTGTTCTGTAATTCAGTTCCTGTGTAGCCAAGTTTACATTCCGTGTATTACTGATATCTTATGATGTTTCTTTTTCTGTGTGACTTATTTCAGTTAGAATCATCATACCTGAATCCACTCATTGTGATGCTAAGGGCCTGATGACATAGATTTCATTGCTGAGTGATATTGCTTTGTAAGTAAATACCACAACTTCTTTATCCATTTTTCACTTTCTGCGATGTTGAACTTGTACTGTAAACGAGGTTCTTGTAAACAGAGGCGTCCCAAACTTTGGGGTGGCTGTGTCTTTTTGATTTTAATTTCCCTAAGCTATAGGACCATAAGTGGCAGTGCCCTAGGCTCTGTTGCTTTGTTTTTTAGATGTTTCAGGAAACACCATACACTTCTCCCGAGTGTCTGTTGGCAATTTACATCCCGCCCATCAGCATAACAAGGCTCCCAGTTCTCCATGGCCTGTCCTGCCTTTCTGGATTTTACACTTTTTTCAGATGGCCCTTTTGACCGGGGGGAAGTGAGACTTCATTGTAGTGCAGATTTCCTTTGCAAGCTTGCTTTGTTGGCCAAAAAGGGCGTATGCGTTTTTTCCTGAATATAGTCAGGAAAAAACACATACGCCCTTTTTGGCCAAGTGCATCATTGTGGACGTTCTGCCTCTTTTCCTATGCTTTCAATGCAATTCCAGTCTACCTCCTGAAATCGGTTTCCTGCAATTCTGCCCCGCTTTCAAGTCCTCTTGGCAGCCTTACTTCAGTCTATTTTTGGACGATAGCTGTCATTTATAACTCTGCAGGTTTGTGAATTACAGTGCCCCTGAGCTCCTTTCTTCAACTCGCTTTCTTGTGACCTGGCTGCAACACCGCAGGATGGCCTCAGGCCCTAATCTGGTTCCGGCCCGGCATGCTTAGCCTTTGGTTAATTCCTCTTCCTGGTGGGAAATGAGAGTTAAATTTGCCCGTCCAGACACCTCCAGCTAGCCTCTCATTGGTTCTCGCTATTCCTGTTCATCTTCCGCAGAAATTGCAAACTGGGCCAAACAGGAGGTTAAAGGGACTGACTCTCCAAGTGGGGAGAGTGTTAGTAAAGCGTCTGGAATGTTGCACCCGAGTACCAGGGGAGGAAAACTGAGACATATTTGAACACGTCTCCCGATCACATGGTTGATCATACTCTAGGTTCCACATGCATGTTTTAGCTGAAGGAAGAATACCTTAAACCTGGGTAGTTGAAACCCGTGGAATGGGTACCATGCAATATGACTTCAAAGGGTCTTCATTTGCTCACCGAACCTCTCCAATCCTATCACTGCTGCGTTTATGCCCCTGTACACATGCTTGATTCTCTTTCGGAGACATAGCAATCCATAGGTTTTAAGATACTTACTAGTCAGGTACATTCTTAGACGTTTAATATGCGGTGTTGAGTCCATTTCGTTGAGCAAGGAGTAGCTCTTGTCTATTCCATATTTGACTTAAGGAACTTTATCTGTGCTCATTTCAATCTCTGGTTTTATGCAGCACCCCAACTCACCTTTCCCCTTAAGCAAGCATAAGTTGGTTTTCTAAATTTGAGACCCTGTTCTGTTGTGTAATTCAGTTCCTGTGTAGCCAAGTTTACATTCCGTGTATTACTGATATCTTATGATGTTTCTTTTTCTGTGTGACTTACTTAAGTTAGAATCATCATACCTGAATCCACTCATTGTGATGCTAAGGGCCTGATGACATAGATTTCATTGCTGAGTGATATTGCTTTGTAAGTAAATACCACAACTTCTTTATCCATTTTTCACTTTCTGCGATGTTGAACTTGTACTGTAAACGAGGTTCTTGTAAACAGAGGCGTCCCAAACTTTGGGGTGGCTGTGTCTTTTTGATTTTAATTTCCCTAAGCTATAGGACCATAAGTGGAAGTGCCCTAGGTTCTGTTGCTTTGTTTTTTAGATGTTTCAGGAAACACCATACACTTCTCCCAAGTGTCTGTTGGCAATTTACATCCCGCCCATCAGCATAACAAGGCTCCCAGTTCTCCATGGCCTGTCCTGCCTTTCTGGATTTTACACTTTTTTCAGATGGCCCTTTTGACCGGGGGGAAGTGAGACTTCATTGTAGTGCAGATTTCCTTTGCAAGCTTGCTTGGTTGGCCAAAAATGGCGTATGCGTTTTTTCCTGAATATATTCAGGAAGAAACGCATACGCCCTTTTTGGCCAAGTGCATTATTGTGGACGTTCTGCCTCTTTTCCTATGCTTTCAATGCAATTCCAGTCTACCTCCTGAAATCGGTTTCCTGCAATTCTGCCCCGCTTTCAAGTCCTCTTGGCAGCCTTACTTCAGTCTGTTTTTGGACGATAGCTGTCATTTATAACTCTGCAGGTTTGTGAATTACAGTGCCCCTGAGCTCCTTTCTTCAACTCGGTTTCTTTTGAGCTGGCCGCAACACCGCAGGATGGCTTCAGGCCCTAATCTGGTTCCAGCACGGCACGCTGAGCCTTTGATTAATTCCTCTTCCTGGTGGGAAATGAGAGTTAAATTTGCTCGTCCAGACACCTCCAGCTAGTCTCTCATTGGTTCTCGCTATTCCTGTTCATCTTCCGCAGAAATTGCAAACTGGGCCAAACAGGAGGTTAAAGGGACTGACTCTCCAAGTTGGGAGAGTGTTAGTAAAGCGTCTGGAATGTTGCACCGGAGTACCAGGGGAGGAAAACTGAGACATATTTGAACACGTCTCCCGTTCACATGGTTGATCATACTTGGGTTCCACATGCATGTTTTAGCTGAAGGAAGAATACCTTAAACCTGGAGAGTTAAGACCCGTGTAATGGGTACCATGAAATATGACTTCAAAGGGTCTTCATTTGCTCACCGAACGTCTCCAATCCTATCACTGTTGCGTTTATGCCCCTGTACACATGCTTGATTCTCTTTCGGAGACATAGCAATCCATAGGTTTTAAGATACTTACTAGTCAGGTACATTCTTAGACGTTTAATATGCGGTGTTGAGTCCATTTCGTTGAGCAAGGAGTAGCTCTTGTCTATTCCATATTTGGCTTAAGGAACTTTATCTGTGCTCATTTCAATCTCTGGTTTTATGCAGCACCCCAACTCACCTTTCCCCTTAAGCAAGCATAAGTTGGTTTTCTAAATTTGAGACCCTGTTCTGTTCTGTAATTCAGTTCCTGTGTAGCCAAGTTTCCATTCCGTGTATTACTGATATCTTATGATGTTTCTTTTTCTGTGTGACTTATTTCAGTTAGAATCATCATACCTGAATCCACTCATTGTGCTGCTAAGGGCCTGATGACATAGATTTCATTGCTGAGTGATATTGCTTTGTAAGTAAATACCACAACTTCTTTATCCATTTTTCACTTTCTGCGATGTTGAACTTGTACTGTAAACGAGGTTCTTGTAAACAGAGGCGTCCCAAACTTTGGGGTGGCTGTGTCTTTTTGATTTTAATTTCCCTAAGCTATAGGACCATAAGTGGAAGTGCACTAGGTTCTGTTGCTTTGTTTTTTAGATGTTTCAGAAAACACCATACACTTCTCCCAAGTGTCTGTTGGCAATTTACATCCCGCCCATCAGCATAACAAGGCTCCCAGTTCTCCATGGCCTGTCCTGCCTTTCTGGATTTTACACTTTTTTCAGATGGCCCTTTTGACCAGGGGGAAGTGAGACTTCATTGTAGTGCAGATTTCCTTTGCAAGCTTGCTTGGTTGGCCAAAAAGGGCGTATGCGTTTTTTCCTGAATATATTCAGGAAAAAACGCATACGCCCTTTTTGGCCAAGTGCATCATTGTGGACGTTCTGCCTCTTTTCCTATGCTTTCAATGCAATTCCAGTCTACCTCCTGAAATCGGTTTCCTGCAATTCTGCCCCGCATTCAAGTCCTCTTGGCAGCCTTACTTCAGTATGTTTTTGGACGATAGCTGTCATTTATAACTCTGCAGGTTTGTGAATTACAGTGCCCCTGAGCTCCTTTCTTCAACTCGCTTTCTTTTGAGCTGGCCGCAACACCGCAGGATGGCTTCAGGCCCTAATCTGGTTCCGGTACGGCACGCTGAGCCTTTGGTTATTTCCTCTTCCTTGTGGGAAATGAGAGTTAAATTTGCCCGTCCAGACACCTCCAGCTAGCCTCTCATTGGTTCTCGCTATTCCTGTTCATCTTCCGCAGAAATTGCAAACTGGGCCAAACAGGAGGTTAAAGGGACTGACTCTCCAAGTGGGGAGAGTGTTAGTAAAGCGTCTGGAATGTTGCACCCGAGTACCAGGGGAGGAAAACTGAGACATATTTGAACACGTCTCCCGTTCACATGGTTGATCATACTTGGGTTCCACATGCATGTTTTAGCTGAAGGAAGAATACCTTAAACCTGGAGAGTTGAGACCCGTGGAATGGGTACCATGCAATATGACTTCAAAGGGTCTTCATTTGCTCACCGAACGTCTCCAATCCTATCACTGCTGCGTTTATGCCCCTGTACACATGCTTGATTCTCTTTCGGAGACATAGCAATCCATAGGTTTTAAGATACTTACTAGTCAGGCACATTCTTAGGCGTTTAATATGCGGTGTTGAGTCCATTTCGTTGAGCAAGGAGTAGCTCTTGTCTATTCCATATTTGACTTAAGGAACTTTATCTGTGCTCATTTCAATCTCTGGTTTTATGCAGCACCCCAACTCACCTTTACCCTTAAGCAAGCATAGTTGGTTTTCTAAATTTGAGACCCTGTTCTGTTCTGTAATTCAGTTCCTGTGTAGCCAAGTTTACATTCCGTGTATTAGTGATATCTTATGATGTTTCTTTTTCTGTGTGACTTACTTCAGTTAGAATCATCATACCTGAATCCACTCATTGTGCTGCTAAGGGCCTGATGACACAGATTTCATTGCTGAGTGATATTGCTTTGTAAGTAAATACCACAACTTCTTTATCCATTTTTCACTTTCTGCGATGTTGAACTTGTACTGTAAACGAGGTTCTTGTAAACAGAGCCGTTCCAAACTTTGGGGTGGCTGTGTCTTTTTGATTTTAATTTCCCTAAGCTATAGGACCATAAGTGGAAGTGCCCTAGGCTCTGTTGCTTTGTTTTTTAGATGTTTCAGGAAACACCATACACTTCTCCCGAGTGTCTGTTGGCAATTTACATCCCGCCCATCAGCATAACAAGGCTCCCAGTTCTCCATGGCCTGTCCTTCCTTTCTGGATTTTACACTTTTTTCAGATGGCCCTTTTGACCGGGGGGAAGTGAGACTTCATTGTAGTGCAGATTTCCTTTGCAAGCTTGCTTGGTTGGCCAAAAAGGGCGTATGCGTTTTTTCCTGAATATATTCAGGAAAAAACGCATACGCCCTTTTTGGCCAAGTGCATCATTGTGGACGTTCTGCCTCTTTTCCTATGCTTTCAATGCAATTCCAGTCTACCTCCTGAAATCGGTTTCCTGCAATTCTGCCCCGCTTTCAAGTCCTCTTGGCAGCCTTACTTCAGTATGTTTTTGGACGATAGCTGTCATTTATAACTCTGCAGGTTTGTGAATTACAGTGCCCCTGAGCTCCTTTCTTCAACTCGCTTTCTTTTGAGCTGGCCGCAACACCGCAGGATGGCTTCAGGCCCTAATCTGGTTCCGGTACGGCACGCTGAGCCTTTGGTTATTTCCTCTTCCTTGTGGGAAATGAGAGTTAAATTTGCCCGTCCAGACACCTCCAGCTAGCCTCTCATTGGTTCTCGCTATTCCTGTTCATCTTCCGCAGAAATTGCAAACTGGGCCAAACAGGAGGTTAAAGGCGCTGACTCTCCAAGTGGGGAGAGTGTTAGTAAAGCGTCTGGAATGTTGCACCCGAGTACCAGGGGAGGAAAACTGAGACATATTTGAACACGTCTCCTGTTCACATGGTTGATCATACTTGGGTTCCACATGCATGTTTTAGCTGAAGGAAGAATACCTTAAACCTGGAGAGTTGAGACCCGTGGAATGGGTACCATGCAATATGACTTCAAAGGGTCTTCATTTGCTCACCGAACCTCTCCAATCCTATCACTGCTGCGTTTATGCCCCTGTACACATGCTTGATTCTCTTTCGGAGACATAGCAATCCATAGGTTTTAAGATACTTACTAGTCAGGCACATTCTTAGGCGTTTAATATGCGGTGTTGAGTCCATTTCGTTGAGCAAGGAGTAGCTCTTGTCTATTCCATATTTGACTTAAGGAACTTTATCTGTGCTCATTTCAATCTCTGGTTTTATGCAGCACCCCAACTCACCTTTACCCTTAAGCAAGCATAGTTGGTTTTCTAAATTTGAGACCCTGTTCTGTTCTGTAATTCAGTTCCTGTGTAGCCAAGTTTACATTCCGTGTATTAGTGATATCTTATGATGTTTCTTTTTCTGTGTGACTTACTTCAGTTAGAATCATCATACCTGAATCCACTCATTGTGCTGCTAAGGGCCTGATGACACAGATTTCATTGCTGAGTGATATTGCTTTGTAAGTAAATACCACAACTTCTTTATCCATTTTTCACTTTCTGCGATGTTGAACTTGTACTGTAAACGAGGTTCTTGTAAACAGAGCCGTTCCAAACTTTGGGGTGGCTGTGTCTTTTTGATTTTAATTTCCCTAAGCTATAGGACCATAAGTGGAAGTGCCCTAGGCTCTGTTGCTTTGTTTTTTAGATGTTTCAGGAAACACCATACACTTCTCCCGAGTGTCTGTTGGCAATTTACATCCCGCCCATCAGCATAACAAGGCTCCCAGTTCTCCATGGCCTGTCCTTCCTTTCTGGATTTTACACTTTTTTCAGATGGCCCTTTTGACCGGGGGGAAGTGAGACTTCATTGTAGTGCAGATTTCCTTTGCAAGCTTGCTTGGTTGGCCAAAAAGGGCGTATGCGTTTTTTCCTGAATATATTCAGGAAAAAACGCATACGCCCTTTTTGGCCAAGTGCATCATTGTGGACGTTCTGCCTCTTTTCCTATGCTTTCAATGCAATTCCAGTCTACCTCCTGAAATCGGTTTCCTGCTATTCTGCCCCACTTTCAAGTCCTCTTGGCAGCCTTACTTCAGTCTATTTTTAGACGATAGCTGTCATTTATAACTCTGCAGGTTTGTGAATTACAGTGCCCCTGAGCTCCTTTCTTCAACTCGCTTTCTTGTGACCTGGCCGCAACACCGCAGGATGGCTTCAGGCCCTAATCTGGTTCCGGGCGGCATGCTAAGCCTTTGGTTAATTCCTCTTCCTGGTGGGAAATGAGAGTTAAATTTGCCCGTCCAGACACCTCCAGCTAGCCTCTCATTGGTTCTCGCTATTCCTGTTCATCTTCCGCAGAAATTGCAAACTGGGCCAAACAGGAGGTTAAAGGGACTGACTCTCCAAGTGGGGAGAGTGTTAGTAAAGCGTCTGGAATGTTGCACCCGAGTACCAGGGGAGGAAAACTGAGACATATTTGAAAACGTCTCCCGTTCACATGGTTGATCATACTTGGGTTCCACATGCATGTTTTAGCTGAAGGAAGAATACCTTAAACCTGGAGAGTTAAGACCCGTGTAATGGGTACCATGCAATATGACTTCAAAGGGTCTTCATTTGCTCACCGAACCTCTCCAATCCTATCACTGCTGCATTTATGCCCCTGTACACATGCTTGATTCTCTTTCGGAGACATAGCAATCCATAGGTTTTAAGATACTTACTAGTCAGGTACATTCTTAGGTGTTTAATATGCGGTGTTGAGTCCATTTCGTTGAGCAAGGAGTAGCTCTTGTCTATTCCATATTTGGCTTAAGGAACTTTATCTGTGCTCATTTCAATCTCTGGTTTTATGCAGCACCCCAACTCACCTTTACCCTTAAGCAAGCATAAGTTGGTTTTCTAAATTTGTGACCCAGTTCTGTTCTGTAATTCAGTTCCTGTGTAGCCAAGTTTCCATTCCGTGTATTACTGATATCTTATGATGTTTCTTTTTCTGTGTGACTTATTTCAGTTAGAATCATCATACCTGAATCCACTCATTGTGCTGCTAAGGGCCTGATGACATAGATTTCATTGCTGAGTGATATTGCTTTGTAAGTGAATACCACAACTTCTTTATCCATTTTTCACTTTCTGCGATGTTGAACTTGTACTGTAAACGAGGTTCTTGTAAACAGAGCCGTTCCAAACTTTGGGGTGGCTGTGTCTTTTTGATTTTAATTTCCCTAAGCTATAGGACCATAAGTGGAAGTGCCCTAGGTTCTGTTGCTTTGTTTTTTAGATGTTTCAGGAAACACCATACACTTCTCCCGAGTGTCTGTTGGCAATTTACATCCCGCCCATCAGCATAACAAGGCTCCCAGTTCTCCATGGCCTGTCCTGCCTTTCTGGATTTTACACTTTTTTCAG
The DNA here is from genome assembly GCF_951394435.1 of Stenella coeruleoalba. Lineage (NCBI taxonomy): Eukaryota > Metazoa > Chordata > Mammalia > Artiodactyla > Delphinidae > Stenella > Stenella coeruleoalba. The sequence goes on along the minus strand of NC_137151.1, from coordinate 32,680,637 downwards.
ATGGCCCTTTTGACCGGGGGGAAGTGAGACTTCATTGTAGTGCAGATATCCTTTGCAAGCTTGCTTGGTTGGCCAAAAAGGGCGTATGCGTTTTTTCCTGAATATATTCAGGAAAAAACGCATACGCCCTTTTTGGCCAAGTGCATCATTGTGGACGTTCTGCCTCTTTTCCTATGCTTTCAATGCAATTCCAGTCTACCTCCTGAAATCGGTTTCCTGCAATTCTGCCCCGCATTCAAGTCCTCTTGGCCGCCTTACTTCAGTATGTTTTTGGACGATAGCTGTCATTTATAACTCTGCAGGTTTGTGAATTACAGTGCCCCTGAGCTCCTTTCTTCAACTCGCTTTCTTTTGAGCTGGCCGCAACACCGCAGGATGGCTTCAGGCCCTAATCTGGTTCCGGTACGGCACGCTGAGCCTTTGGTTATTTCCTCTTCCTTGTGGGAAATGAGAGTTAAATTTGCCCGTCCAGACACCTCCAGCTAGCCTCTCATTGGTTCTCGCTATTCCTGTTCATCTTCCGCAGAAATTGCAAACTGGGCCAAACAGGAGGTTAAAGGCGCTGACTCTCCAAGTGGGGAGAGTGTTAGTAAAGCGTCTGGAATGTTGCACCCGAGTACCAGGGGAGGAAAACTGAGACATATTTGAACACGTCTCCCGTTCACATGGTTGATCATACTTGGATTCCACATGCATGTTTTAGCTGAAGGAAGAATACCTTAAACCTGGAGAGTTGAGACCCGTGGAATGGGTACCATGCAATATGACTTCAAAGGGTCTTCATTTGCTCACCGAACCTCTCCAATCCTATCACTGCTGCGTTTATGCCCCTGTACACATGCTTGATTCTCTTTCGGAGACATAGCAATCCATAGGTTTTAAGATACTTACTAGTCAGGCACATTCTTAGGCGTTTAATATGCAGTGTTGAGTCCATTTCGTTGAGCAAGGAGTAGCTCTTGTCTATTCCATATTTGACTTAAGGAACTTTATCTGTGCTCATTTCAATCTCTGGTTTTATGCAGCACCCCAACTCACCTTTACCCTTAAGCAAGCATAGTTGGTTTTCTAAATTTGAGACCCTGTTCTGTTCTGTAATTCAGTTCCTGTGTAGCCAAGTTTACATTCCGTGTATTACTGATATCTTATGATGTTTCTTTTTCTGTGTGACTTACTTCAGTTAGAATCATCATACCTGAATCCACTCATTGTGCTGCTAAGGGCCTTGTTACACAGATTTCATTGCTGAGTGATATTGCTTTGTAAGTAAATACCACAACTTCTTTATCCATTTTTCACTTTCTGTGATGTTGAACTTGTACTGTAAACGAGGTTCTTGTAAACAGAGCCGTTCCAAACTTTGGGGTGGCTGTGTCTTTTTGATTTTAATTTCCCTAAGCTATAGGACCATAAGTGGAAGTGCCCTAGGTTCTGTTGCTTTGTTTTTTAGATGTTTCAGGAAACACCATACACTTCTCCCGTGTGGTTGTTGGCAATTTACATCCCGCCCATCAGCATAACAAGGCTCCCAGTTCTCCATGGCCTGTCCTGCCTTTCTGGATTTTACACTTTTTTCAGATGGCCCTTTTGACCGGGGGGAAGTGAGACTTCATTGTAGTGCAGATTTCCTTTGCAAGCTTGCATGGTTGGCCAAAAAGGGCGTATGCGTTTTTTCCTGAATATATTCAGGAAAAAACGCATACGCTCTTTTTGGCCAAGTGCATCATTGTGGACGTTCTGCCTCTTTTCCTATGCTTTCAATGCAATTCCAGTCTACCTCCTGAAATCGGTTTCCCGCAATTCTGCCCCGCTTTCGAGTCCTCTTGGCAGCCTTACTTCAGTCTATTTTTGGACGATAGCTGTCATTTATAACTCTGCAGGTTTGTGAATTACAGTGCCCCTGAGCTCCTTTCTTCAACTCGCTTTCTTGTGACCTGGCCGCAACACCGCAGGATGGCTTCAGGCCCTAATCTGGTTCCGGTACGGCACGCTGAGCCTTTGGTTATTTCCTCTTCCTGGTGGGAAATGAGAGTTAAATTTGCCCGTCCAGACACCTCCAGCTAGCCTCTCATTGGTTCTCGCTATTCCTGTTCATCTTTCGCAGAAATTGCAAACTGGGCCAAACAGGAGGTTAAAGACGCTGACTCTCCAAGTGGGGAGAGTGTTAGTAAAGCGTCTGGAATGTTGCACCCGAGTACCAGGGGAGGAAAACTGAGACATATTTGATCACGTCTCCCGTTCACATGGTTGATCATACTTGGGTTCCACATGCATGTTTTAGCTGAAGGAAGAATACCTTAAACCTGGAGAGTTGAGACCCGTGTAATGGGTACCATGCAATATGACTTCAAAGGGTCTTCATTTGCTCACCGAACCTCTCCAATCCTATCACTGCTGCATTTATGCCCCTGTACACATGCTTGATTCTCTTTCGGAGACATAGCAATCCATAGGTTTTAAGATACTTACTAGTCAGGCACATTCTTAGGCGTTTAATATGCGGTGTTGAGTCCATTTCGTTGAGCAAGGAGTAGCTCTTGTCTATTCCATATTTGACTTAAGGAACTTTATCTGTGCTCATTTCAATCTCTGGTTTTATGCAGCACCCCAACTCACCTTTACCCTTAAGCAAGCATAAGTTGGTTTTCTAAATTTGAGACCCTGTTCTGTTCTGTAATTCAGTTCCTGTATAGCCAAGTTTACATTCCGTGTATTAGTGATATCTTATGATGTTTCTTTTTCTGTGTGACTTACTTCAGTTAGAATCATCATACCTGAATCCACTCATTGTGCTGCTAAGGGCCTGTTGACACAGATTTCATTGCTGAGTGATATTGCTTTGTAAGTAAATACCACAACTTCTTTATCCATTTTTCACTTTCTGCGATGTTGAACTTGTACTGTAAACGAGGTTCTTGTAAACAGAGCCGTTCCAAACTTTGGGGTGGCTGAGTCTTTTTGATTTTAATTTCCCTAAGCTATAGGACCATAAGTGGAAGTGCCCTAGGCTCTGTTGCATTGTTTTTTAGATGTTTCAGGAAACACCATACACTTCTCCCGAGTGTCTGTTGGCAATTTACATCCCGCCCATCAGCATAAGAAGGCTCCCAGTTCTCCATGGCCTGTCCTGCCTTTCTGGATTTTACACTTTTTTCAGATGGCCCTTTTGACCGGGGGGAAGTGAGACTTCATTGTAGTGCAGATTTCCTTTGCAAGCTTGCTTGGTTGGCCAAAAAGGGCATATGCGTTTTTTCCTGAATATATTCAGGAAAAAACGCATACGCCCTTTTTGGCCAAGTGCATCATTGTGGACGTTCTGCCTCTTTTCCTATGCTTTCAATGCAATTCCAGTCTACCTCCTGAAATCGGTTTCCTGCTATTCTGCCCCGCTTTCAAGTCCTCTTGGCAGCCTTACTTCAGTCTATTTTTGGACGATAGCTGTCATTTATAACTCTGCAGGTTTGTGAATTACAGTGCCCCTGAGCTCCTTTCTTCAACTCGCTTTCTTGTGACCTGGACGCAACACCGCAGGATGGCTTCAGGCCCTAATCTGGTTCCGGCCCGGCATGCTGAGCCTTTGGTTAATTCCTCTTCCTGGTGGGAAATGAGAGTTAAATTTGCCCGTCCAGACACCTCCAGCTAGCCTCTCATTGGTTCTCGCTATTCCTGTTCATCTTCCGCAGAAATTGCAAACTGGGCCAAACAGGAGGTTAAAGGGACTGACTCTCCAAGTGGGGAGAGTGTTAGTAAAGCGTCTGGAATGTTGCACACGAGTACCAGGGGAGGAAAACTGAGACATATTTGAACACGTCTCCCATTCACATGGTTGATCATACTTGGGTTCCACATGCATGTTTTAGCTGAAGGAAGAATACCTTAAACCTGGAGAGTTGAGACCCGTGTAATGGGTACCATGCAATATGACTTCAAAGGGTCTTCATTTGCTCACCGAACCTCTCCAATCCTATCACTGCTGCGTTTATGCCCCTGTACACATGCTTGATTCTCTTTTGGAGACATAGCAATCCATAGGTTTTACGATACTTACTAGTCAGGTACATTCTTAGGCGTTTAATATGCGGTGTTGAGTCCATTTCGTTGAGCAAGGAGTAGCTCTTGTCTATTCCATATTTGACTTAAGGAACTTTATCTGTGCTCATTTCAATCTCTGGTTTTATGCAGCACCCCAACTCACCTTTACCCTTAAGCAAGCATAAGTTGGTTTTCTAAATTTGATACCCTGTTCTGTTCTGTAATTCAGTTCCTGTATAGCCAAGTTTCCATTCCGTGTATTACTGATATCTTATGATGTTTCTTTTTCTGTGTGACTTATTTCAGTTAGAATCATCACACCTGAATCCACTCATTGTGATGCTAAGGGCCTGATGACATAGATTTCATTGCTGAGTGATATTGCTTTGTAAGTAAATACCACAACTTCTTTATCCATTTTTCACTTTCTGCGATGTTGAACTTGTACTGTAAACGAGGTTCTTGTAAACAGAGGCGTCCCAAACTTTGAGGTGGCTGTGTCTTTTTGATTTTAATTTCCCTAAGCTATAGGACCATAAGTGGCAGTGCCCTAGGCTCTGTTGCATTGTTTTTTAGATGTTTCAGGAAACACCATACACTTCTCCCAAGTGTCTGTTGGCAATTTACATCCCGCCCATCAGCATAACAAGGCTCCCAGTTCTCCATGGCCTGTCCTGCCTTTCTGGATTTTACACTTTTTTCAGATGGCCCTTTTGACCGGGGGGAAGTGAGACTTCATTGTAGTGCAGATATCCTTTGCAAGCTTGCTTGGTTGGCCAAAAAGGGCGTATGCCTTTTTTCCTGAATATATTCAGGAAAAAACGCATACGCCCTTTTTGGCCAAGTGCATCATTGTGGACGTTCTGCCTCTTTTCCTATGCTTTCAATGCAATTCCAGTCTACCTCCTGAAATCGGTTTCCTGCAATTCTGCCCCGCTTTCAAGTCCTCTTGGCAGCCTTACTTCAGTATGTTTTTGGATGATAGCTGTCATTTATAACTCTGCAGGTTTGTGAATTACAGTGCCCCTGAGCTCCTTTCTTCAACTCGCTTTCTTTTGAGCTGGCCGCAACACCGCAGGATGGCTTCAGGCCCTAATCTGGTTCCGGTACGGCACGCTGAGCCTTTGGTTATTTCCTCTTCCTTGTGGGAAATGAGAGTTAAATTTGCCCGTCCAGACACCTCCAGCTAGCCTCTCATTGGTTCTCGCTATTCCTGTTCATCTTCCGCAGAAATTGCAAACTGGGCCAAACAGGAGGTTAAAGGCGCTGACTCTCCAAGTGGGGAGAGTGTTAGTAAAGCGTCTGGAATGTTGCACCCGAGTACCAGGGGAGGAAAACTGAGACATATTTGAACACGTCTCCCGTTCACATGGTTGATCATACTTGGATTCCACATGCATGTTTTAGCTGAAGGAAGAATACCTTAAACCTGGAGAGTTGAGACCCGTGTAATGGGTACCATGCAATATGACTTCAAAGGGTCTTCATTTGCTCACCGAACCTCTCCAATCCTATCACTGCTGCGTTTATGCCCCTGTACACATGCTTGATTCTCTTTCGGAGAGATAGCAATCCATAGGTTTTAAGATACTTACTAGTCAGGCACATTCTTAGGCGTTTAATATGCAGTGTTGAGTCCATTTCGTTGAGCAAGGAGTAGCTCTTGTCTATTCCATATTTGACTTAAGGAACTTTATCTGTGCTCATTTCAATCTCTGGTTTTATGCAGCACCCCAACTCACCTTTACCCTTAAGCAAGCATAGTTGGTTTTCTAAATTTGAGACCCTGTTCTGTTCTGTAATTCAGTTCCTGTGTAGCCAAATTTACATTCCGTGTATTAGTGATATCTTATGATGTTTCTTTTTCTGTGTGACTTACTTCAGTTAGAATCATCATACCTGAATCCACTCATTGTGCTGCTAAGGGCCTTGTTACACAGATTTCATTGCTGAGTGATATTGCTTTGTAAGTAAATACCACAACTTCTTTATCCATTTTTCACTTTCTGTGATGTTGAACTTGTACTGTAAACGAGGTTCTTGTAAACAGAGCCGTTCCAAACTTTGGGGTGGCTGTGTCTTTTTGATTTTAATTTCCCTAAGCTATAGGACCATAAGTGGAAGTGCCCTAGGCTCTGTTGCTTTGTTTTTTAGATGTTTCAGGAAACACCATACACTTCTCCCGAGTGTCTGTTGGAAATTTACATCCCGCCCATCAGCATAACAAGGCTCCCAGTTCTCCATGGCCTGTCCTTCCTTTCTGGATTTTACACTTTTTCCAGATGGCCCTTTTGACCAGGGGGAAGTGAGACTTCATTGTAGTGCAGATTTCCTTTGCAAGCTTGCTTGGTTGGCCAAAAAGGGCGTATGCGTTTTTTCCTGAATATATTCAGGAAAAAACGCATACGCCCTTTTTGGCCAAGTGCATCATTGTGGACGTTCTGCCTCTTTTCCTATGCTTTCAATGCAATTCCAGTCTACCTCCTGAAATCGGTTTCCTGCTATTCTGCCCCGCTTTCAAGTCCTCTTGGCAGCCTTACTTCAGTCTATTTTTAGACGATAGCTGTCATTTATAACTCTGCAGGTTTGTGAATTACAGTGCCCCTGAGCTCCTTTCTTCAACTCGCTTTCTTGTGACCTGGCCGCAACACCGCAGGATGGCTTCAGGCCCTAATCTGGTTCCGGCCCGGCATGCTGAGCCTTTGGTTAATTCCTCTTCCTGGTGGGAAATGAGAGTTAAATTTGCCCGTCCAGACACCTCCAGCTAGTCTCTCATTGGTTCTCGCTATTCCTGTTCATCTTCCGCAGAAATTGCAAACTGGGCCAAACAAGAGGTTAAAGGGACTGACTCTCCAAGTGGGGAGAGTGTTAGTAAAGCGTCTGGAATGTTGCACCCGAGTACCAGGGGAGGAAAACTGAGACATATTTGAACACGTCTCCCGTTCACATGGTTGATCATACTCTAGGTTCCACATGCATGTTTTAGCTGAAGGAAGAATACCTTAAACCTGGAGAGTTAAGACCCGTGTAATGGGTACCATGCAATATGACTTCAAAGGGTCTTCATTTGCTCACCGAACCTCTCCAATCCTATCACTGCTGCGTTTATGCCCCTGTACACATGCTTGATTCTCTTTCGGAGACATAGCAATCCATAGGTTTTAAGATACTTACTAGTCAGGTACATTCTTAGGCGTTTAATATGCGGTGTTGAGTCCATTTCGTTGAGCAAGGAGTAGCTCTTGTCTATTCCATATTTGGCTTAAGGAACTTTATCTGTGCTCATTTCAATCTCTGGTTTTATGCAGCACCCCAACTCACCTTTACCCTTAAGCAAGCATAAGTTGTTTTTCTAAATTTGTGACCCAGTTCTGTTCTGTAATTCAGTTCCTGTGTAGCCAAGTTTACATTCCGTGTATTAGTGATATCTTATGATGTTTCTTTTTCTGTGTGACTTATTTCAGTTAGAATCATCATACCTGAATCGACTCATTGTGCTGCTAAGGGCCTGATGACATAGATTTCATTGCTGAGTGATATTGCTTTGTAAGTGAATACCACAACTTCTTTATCCATTTTTCACTTTCTGCGATGTTGAACTTGTACTGTAAACGAGGTTCTTTTAAACAGAGCCGTTCCAAACTTTGGGGTGGCTGTGTCTTTTTGATTTTAATTTCCCTAAGCTATAGGACCATAAGTGGAAGTGCCCTAGGCTCCGTTGCTTTGTTTTTTAGATGTTTCAGGAAACACCATACACTTCTCCCGTGTGGTTGTTGGCAATTTACATCCCGCCCATCAGCATAACAAGGCTCCCAGTTCTCCATGGCCTGTCCTGCCTTTCTGGATTTTACACTTTTTTCAGATGGCCCTTTTGACCGGGGGGAAGTGAGACTTCATTGTAGTGCAGATTTCCTTTGCAAGCTTGCATGGTTGGCCAAAAAGTGCGTATGCGTTTTTTCCTGAATATATTCAGGAAAAAACGCATACGCTCTTTTTGGCCAAGTGCATCATTGTGGACGTTCTGCCTCTTTTCCTATGCTTTCAATGCAATTCCAGTCTACCTCCTGAAATCGGTTTCCTGCAATTCTGCCCCGCTTTCGAGTCCTCTTGGCAGCCTTACTTCAGTCTATTTTTGGACGATAGCTGTCATTTATAACTCTGCAGGTTTGTGAATTACAGTGCCCCTGAGCTCCTTTCTTCAACTCGCTTTCTTGTGACCTGGCCGCAACACCGCAGGATGGCTTCAGGCCCTAATCTGGTTCCGGTACGGCACGCTGAGCCTTTGGTTATTTCCTCTTCCTGGTGGGAAATGAGAGTTAAATTTGCCCGTCCAGACACCTCCAGCTAGCCTCTCATTGGTTCTCGCTATTCCTGTTCATCTTTCGCAGAAATTGCAAACTGGGCCAAACAGGAGGTTAAAGACGCTGACTCTCCAAGTGGGGAGAGTGTTAGTAAAGCGTCTGGAATGTTGCACCCGAGTACCAGGGGAGGAAAACTGAGACATATTTGAACACATCTCCCGTTCACATGGTTGATCATACTTGGGTTCCACATGCATGTTTTAGCTGAAGGAAGAATACCTTAAACCTGGAGAGTTGAGACCCGTGTAATGGGTACCATGCAATATGACTTCAAAGGGTCTTCATTTGCTCACCGAACCTCTCCAATCCTATCACTGCTGCATTTATGCCCCTGTACACATGCTTGATTCTCTTTCGGAGACATAGCAATCCATAGGTTTTAAGATACTTACTAGTCAGGCACATTCTTAGGCGTTTAATATGCGGTGTTGAGTCCATTTCGTTGAGCAAGGAGTAGCTCTTGTCTATTCCATATTTGACTTAAGGAACTTTATCTGTGCTCATTTCAATCTCTGGTTTTATGCAGCACCCCAACTCACCTTTACCCTTAAGCAAGCATAAGTTGGTTTTCTAAATTTGAGACCCTGTTCTGTTCTGTAATTCAGTTCCTGTGTAGCCAAGTTTACATTCCGTGTATTAGTGATATCTTATGATGTTTCTTTTTCTGTGTGACTTACTTCAGTTAGAATCATCATACCTGAATCCACTCATTGTGCTGCTAAGGGCCTGTTGACACAGATTTCATTGCTGAGTGATATTGCTTTGTAAGTAAATACCACAACTTCTTTATCCATTTTTCACTTTCTGCGATGTTGAACTTGTACTGTAAACGAGGTTCTTGTAAACAGAGCCGTTCCAAACTTTGGGGTGGCTGTGTCTTTTTGATTTTAATTTCCCTAAGCTATAGGACCATAAGTGGAAGTTCCCTAGGCTCTGTTGCATTGTTTTTTAGATGTTTCAGGAAACACCATACACTTCTCCCGAGTGTCTGTTGGCAATTTACATCCCGCCCATCAGCATAAGAAGGCTCCCAGTTCTCCATGGCCTGTCCTGCCTTTCTGGATTTTACACTTTTTTCAGATGGCCCTTTTGACCGGGGGGAAGTGAGACTTCATTGTAGTGCAGATTTCCTTTGCAAGCTTGCTTTGTTGGCCAAAAAGGGCGTATGCGTTTTTTCCTGAATATATTCAGGAAAAAACGCATACGCCCTTTTTGGCCAAGTGCATCATTGTGGACGTTCTGCCTCTTTTCCTATGCTTTCAATGCAATTCCAGTCTACCTCCTGAAATCGGTTTCCTGCTATTCTGCCCCGCTTTCAAGTCCTCTTGGCAGCCTTACTTCAGTCTATTTTTGGACGATAGCTGTCATTTATAACTCTGCAGGTTTGTGAATTACAGTGCCCCTGAGCTCCTTTCTTCAACTCGCTTTCTTGTGACCTGGCCGCAACACCGCAGGATGGCTTCAGGCCCTAATCTGGTTCCAGCCCGGCATGCTGAGCCTTTGGTTAATTCCTCTTCCTGGTGGGAAATGAGAGTTAAATTTGCCCGTCCAGACACCTCCAGCTAGCCTCTCATTGGTTCTCGCTATTCCTGTTCATCTTCCGCAGAAATTGCAAACTGGGCCAAACAGGAGGTTAAAGGGACTGACTCTCCAAGTGGGGAGAGTGTTAGTAAAGCGTCTGGAATGTTGCACCCGAGTACCAGGGGAGGAAAACTGAGACATATTTGAACACGTCTCCCATTCACATGGTTGATCATACTTGGGTTCCACATGCATGTTTTAGCTGAAGGAAGAATACCTTAAACCTGGAGAGTTGAGACCCGTGTAATGGGTACCATGCAATATGACTTCAAAGGGTCTTCATTTGCTCACCGAACCTCTCCAATCCTATCACTGCTGCGTTTATGCCCCTGTACACATGCTTGATTCACTTTTGGAGACATAGAAATCCATAGGTTTTACGATACTTACTAGTCAGGTACATTCTTAGGCGTTTAATATGCGGTGTTGAGTCCATTTCGTTGAGCAAGGAGTAGCTCTTGTCTATTCCATATTTGACTTAAGGAACTTTATCTGTGCTCATTTCAATCTCTGGTTTTATGCAGCACCCCAACTCACCTTTACCCTTAAGCAAGCATAAGTTGGTTTTCTAAATTTGAGACCCTGTTCTGTTCTGTAATTCAGTTCCTGTATAGCCAAGTTTCCATTCCGTGTATTACTGATATCTTATGATGTTTCTTTTTCTGTGTGACTTATTTCAGTTAGAATCATCATACCTGAATCCACTCATTGTGATGCTAAGGGCCTGATGACATAGATTTCATTGCTGAGTGATATTGCTTTGTAAGTAAATACCACAACTTCTTTATCCATTTTTCACTTTCTGCGATGTTGAACTTGTACTGTAAACGAGGTTCTTGTAAACAGAGGCGTCCCAAACTTTGAGGTGGCTGTGTCTTTTTGATTTTAATTTCCCTAAGCTATAGGACCATAAGTGGCAGTGCCCTAGGCTCTGTTGCATTGTTTTTTAGATGTTTCAGGAAACACCATACACTTCTCCCAAGTGTCTGTTGGCAATTTACATCCCGCCCATCAGCATAACAAGGCTCCCAGTTCTCCATGGCCTGTCCTGCCTTTCTGGATTTTACACTTTTTTCAGATGGCCCTTTTGACCGGGGGGAAGTGAGACTTCATTGTAGTGCAGATTTCCTTTGCAAGCTTGCTTGGTTGGCCAAAAAGGGCGTATGCGTTTTTTCCTGAATATATTCAGGAAAAAACGCATACGCCCTTTTTGGCCAAGTGCATCATTGTGGACGTTCTGCCTCTTTTCCTATGCTTTCAATGCAATTCCAGTCTACCTCCTGAAATCGGTTTCCTGCAATTCTGCCCCGCTTTCAAGTCCTCTTGGCAGCCTTACTTCAGTGTATTTTTGGACGATAGCTGTCATTTATAACTCTGCAGGTTTGTGAATTACAGTGCCCCTGAGCTCCTTTCTTCAACTCGCTTTCTTGTGACCTGGCCGCAACACCGCATGATGGCTTCAGGCCCTAATCTGGTTCCGGCACGGCACGCTGAGCCTTTGGTTATTTCCTCTTCCTGGTGGGAAATGAGAGTTAAATTTGGCCGTCCAGACACCTCCAGCTAGTCTCTCATTGGTTCTCGCTATTCCTGTTCATCTTCCGCAGAAATTGCAAACTGGGCCAAACAGGAGGTTAAAGGCGCTGACTCTCCAAGTGGGGAGAGTGTTAGTAAAGCGTCTGGAATGTTGCACCCGAGTACCAGGGCAGGAAAACTGAGACATATTTGAACACGTCTCCCGTTCACATGGTTGATCATACTTGGGTTCCACATGCATGTTTTAGCTGAAGGAAGAATACCTTAAACCTGGAGAGTTGAGACCCGTGGAATGGGTACCATGCAATATGACTTCAAAGGGTCTTCATTTGCTCACCGAACCTCTCCAATCCTATCACTGCTGCGTTTATGCCCCTGTACACATGCTTGATTCTCTTTCGGAGACATAGCAATCCATAGGTTTTAAGATACTTACTAGTCAGGTACATTCTTAGGCGTTTAATATGCGGTGTTGAGTCCATTTCGTTGAGCAAGGAGTAGCTCTTGTCTATTCCATATTTGACTTAAGGAACTTTATCTGTGCTCATTTCAATCTCTGGTTTTATGCAGCACCCCAACTCACCTTTACCCTTAAGCAAGCATAAGTTGGTTTTCTAAATTTGAGACCCTGTTCTGTTCTGTAATTCAGTTCCTGTGTAGCCAAGTTTACATTCCGTGTATTACTGATATCTTATGATGTTTCTTTTTCTGTGTGACTTACTTCAGTTAGAATCATCATACCTGAATCCACTCATTGTGCTGCTAAGGGCCTGATGACACAGATTTCATTGCTGAGTGATATTGCTTGTAAGTGAATACCACAACTTCTTTATCCATTTTTCACTTTCTGCGATGTTGAACTTGTACTGTAAACGAGGTTCTTGTAAACAGAGGCATCCCAAACTTTGGGGTGGCTGTGTCTTTTTGATTTTAATTTCCCTAAGCTATAGGACCATAAGTGGAAGTGCCCTAGGCTCTGTCGCTTTGTTTTTTAGATGTTTCAGGAAACACCATACACTTCTCCCGAGTGGCTGTTGGCAATTTACATCCCGCCCATCAGCATAACAAGGCTCCCAGTTCTCCATGGCCTCTCCTGCCTTTCTGGATTTTACACTTTTTTCAGATGGCCCTTTTGACCGGGGGGAAGTGAGACTTCATTGTAGTGCAGATTTCCTTTGCAAGCTTGCTTGGTTGGCCAAAAAGGGCGTATGCGTTTTTTCCTGAATATATTCAGGAAAAAACGCATACGCCCTTTTTGGCCAAGTGCATCACTGTGGACGTTCTGCCTCTTTTCCTATGCTTTCAATGTAATTCCAGTCTACCTCCTGAAATCGGTTTCCTGCAATTCTGCCCCGCTTTCAAGTCCTCTTGGCAGCCTTACTTCAGTCTATTTTTGGACGATAGCTGTCATTTATAACTCTGCAGGTTTGTGAATTACAGTGCCCCTGAGCTGCTTTCTTCAACTCGCTTTCTTTTGAGCTGGCTGCAACACCGCAGGATGGCTTCAGGCCCTAATCTGGTTCCGGTACGGCACGCTGAGCCTTTGGTTATTTCCTCTTCCTGGTGGGAAATGAGAGTTAAATTTGCCCGTCCAGACACCTCCAGCTAGCCTCTCATTGATTCTCGCTATTCCTGTTCATCTTCCGCAGAAATTGCAAACTGGGCCAAACAGTAGGTTAAAGGGACTGACTCTCCAAGTGGGGAGAGTGTTAGTAAAGCGTCTGGAATGTTGCACCCGAGTACCAGGGGAGGAAAACTGAGACATATTTGAACACGTCTCCCGATCACATGGTTGATCATACACTGGGTTCCACATGCATGTTTTAGCTGGAGGAAGAATACCTAAAACCTGGGTAGTTGAAACCCGTGGAATGGGTACCATGAAATATGATTTCAAAGGGTCTACATTTGCTCACCGAACCTCCCCAATCCTATCACTGCTGCGTTTATGCCCCTGTACACATGCTTGATTCTCTTTCGGAGACATAGCAATCTATAGGTTTTAAGATACTTACTAGTCAGGTACATTCTGAGGCGCTTAATATGGGGTGTTGAGACCATTTCGTTGAGCAAGGAGTAGCTCTTGTCTATTCCATATTTGGCTTAAGGAACTTTATCTGTGCTCATTTCAATCTCTGGTTTTATGCAGCACCCCAACTCACCTTTCCCCTTAAGCAAACATAAGTTGGTTTTCTAAATTTGAGACCCTGTTCTGTTTTGTAATTCAGTTCCTCTGTAGCCAAGTTTAAATTCCATGTATTAGTGATATTTTTTGATGTTTCTTTTTCTGTGTGACTTATTTCAGTTAGAATCACCATACCCGAATCCACTCATTATGCTGCTACGGGCCTGGTGACATAGATTTCATTGCTGAGTGATATTGCATTGTACATGAGTACCACAACTTCTTTATCCATTTTTCACTTTCTGTGATATTGAACTTGTATGGTTAACGAGGTTCTTGTAAACAGAGGCGTCCCAAACTTTGGGGTGGCTGTGTCTTTTTGATTTTAATTTCCCTAAGCTATAGGACCATAAGTGGAAATGCACTAGGCTCTGTTGCTTTGTTTTTTAGATGTTTCAGGAAACACCATACACATCTCCGGAGTGTCTGTTGGCTATTTACATCCCGCCCATCAGCATAACAAGGCTCCCAGTTCTCCATGGCCTGTCCTGCCTTTCTGGATTTTACACTTTTTTCAGATGGCCCTTTTGACCGGGGGGAAGTGAGACTTCATTGTAGTGCAGATTTCCTTTGCAAGCTTGCTTGGTTGGCCAAAAAGGCCGTATGCGTTTTTTCCTGAATATATTCAGGAAAAAACGCATACGCCCTTTTTGGCCAAGTGCATCACTGTGGACGTTCTGCCTCTTTTCCTATGCTTGAAATGCAATTCCTGTCTACATCCTGAAATTGGTTTCCTGCAATTTTGACCCGCTTTCAAGTCCTCTTGGCAGCCTTACTTCAGTCTATTTTTGGACGATAGCTGTCATTTATAACTCTGCAGGTTTGTGAATTACAGTGCCCCTGAGCTCCTTTCTTCACCTCGCTTTCTTTTGAGCTGCCGCAACACCGCAGGATGGCTTCAGGCCCTAATCTGGTTCCGGTACAGCATGCTGAGCCTTTGGTTATTTCCTCTTCCTGGTGGGAAATGAGAGTTAAATTTGCCCGTCCAGAAACCTCCAGCTAGCCTCTCATTGGTTCTCGCTATTCCTGTTCATCTTCCGCAGAAATTGCAAATTGGGCCAAACACGAGTTTAAAGGCGCTGACTCTCCAAGTGGGGAGAGTGTTAGTAAAGCGTCTGGAATGTTGCACCCGAGTACCAGGGGAGGAAAACTGAGACATATTTGAACACGTCTCCCGATCACATGGTTGATCATACTCTGGGTTCCACATGCATGTTTTAGCTGAAGGAAGAATACCTAAAACCTGGGTAGTTGAAACCCGTGGAATGGGTACCATGAAATATGACTTCAAAGGGTCTACATTTGCTCACCGAACCTCTCCAATCCTATCACTGCTGCGTTTATGCCCCTGTACACATGCTTGATTCTCTTTCGGAGACATAGCAATCTATAGGTTTTAAGATACTTACTAGTCAGGTACGTTCTTAGGCGTTTAATATGTGGTGTTGAGTCCATTTCGTTGAGCAAGGTGTAGCTCTTGTCTATTCCATATTTGGCTTAAGGAAATTTATCTGTGCTCATTTCAATCTCTGGTTTTATGCAGCACCCCAACTCACCTTTCCCCTTAAGCAAGCATAAGTTGGTTTTCTAAATTTGAGACCCTGTTCTGTTCTGTAATTCAGTTCCTGTGTAGCCAAGTTTACATTCCGTGTATTACAGATATCTTATGATGTTTCTTTTTCTGTGTGACTTATTTCAGTTAGAATCATCATACCTGAATCCACTCATTGTGCTGCTAAGGGCCTGATGACACAGATTTCATTGCTGACTGATATTGCTTTGTAAGTAAATACCACAACTTCTTTATCCATTTTTCACTTTCTGCGATGTTGAACTTGTACTGTAAAGGAGGTTCTTGTAAACAGAGCCGTTCCAATCTTTGGGGTTGCTGTGTCTTTTTGATTTTAATTTCCCTAAGCTATAGGACCATAAGTGGAAGTGCCCTAGGTTCTGTTGCTTTGTTTTTTAGATGTTTCACGAAACACCATACACTTCTCCCGAGTGGTTGTTGGCAATTTACATCCCGCCCATCAGCATAACAAGGCTCCCAGTTCTCCATGGCCTGTCCTGCCTTTCTGGATTTTACACTTTTTTCAGATGGCCCTTTTGACCGGGGGGAAGTGAGACTTCATTGTAGTGCAGATTTCCTTTGCAAGCTTGCTTGGTTGGCCAAAAAGGGCGTATGCGTTTTTTCCTGAATATATTCAGGAAAAAACGCATACGCCCTTTTTGGCCAAGTGCATCATTGTGGACGTTCTGCCTCTTTTCCTATGCTTTCAATGCAATTCCAGTCTACCTCCTGAAATCGGTTTCCTGCAATTCTGCCCCGCTTTCAAGTCCTCTTGGCAGCCTTACTTCAGTCTATTTTTGGACGATAGCTGTCATTTATAACTCTGCAGGTTTGTGAATTACAGTGCCCCTGAGCTCCTTTCTTCAACTCGCTTTCTTGTGACCTGGCCGCAACACCGCAGGATGGC